>NC_083380.1:10000-10010000 GCF_031755915.1 Ziziphus jujuba
GTCAAAAGTTGACTTTTTGTTCCGGTTGAAATTTTGAGTTGACCAGGGTATCGTGGCGAAGTGCATGATGCACCGAGTTCGTAGACTAGTAGCACGTTGAAAACGGAGCTACGGTTTGAATGTTATGGGCAAAACAAGTTGAGGTGCAAACAGTCCAAAAGGTGCCAGGAGTTGACTTTTTCTCGTTGTGTAAATTTGTTTTGACTCTTGTATGATTGTAAAGTACTCGTCAATATGAGTTCATAGACTAGTGGCACACTTAAATCGGACATTTGGTTGAAAAGTTATGGACGTTTAAAGTTTGTCGGATACCGTAATATTTAATTATATCTGGCTTAAGTGCACAGTAATACCATGTGTCAGCACCTGATTGGTCCATGTGGAATGAACAGTGCAACAACGGTGGCTTTTATTTGTCAAAAATCTCGGGGAAGAGAGAGAAAGAGAGAGAGGAGAGAGAGAAAGAGAGAGAAACTGACTGGCCGCTGGAATCTTCAAATTTTCCTACCGATTCATGTTACACGCGCCGGCCAGACAGACGCCTCTCCTCATTTCTGGCAAAACCCCAAAACTTCACCACCGTTGGTCACCGGACGTGCCCGGATCGAGGCGGCGAAGATCGGCGGCGATTTTTCCCTCCACTGCCGGCCACCGCCATTTGACCCCTTTCTGGCCATTTTCCGGCCACACGCGAGCCACCCCTTACCACCTCCTCAAGTCCGGCCTACCCACCAAATTTCACGACCACCGGACCTCCGACGCGCCGGGATCGGAGCTTTTTCCGACGAGGGGCCGAAATTCTTCAAACCCCGATTTCTCCGCCGTCCGACCTCCGTTTGCCTCATCGTCGGTCCCATTGGATTCCTCTCCCCTCGATCTACAAATCTACAAAAAATCTCAGCCAACGGCCACCGTACGCGCCGCCGTTGGCGACGATTGCCGGTGACCGTGGCGGCTCGTCGAAAGTTACTGTTCTGGCGAGTACCTAGTTGCACCGCTGATCCCTCTCGACTGTGTTCGACCTCCTGATCCTGAATCCGGCATCCGTTTCTACAATTCATGATGGTTTCGGAGAATTACAGAGTTGAAACCCGAAAGCTATCCGGTGAGATTCCGACCACCTCAGGTCCGATCACCGGAAAGGAAGACCGAATCCGTGATCCTCATCACTCGAGCTTCGATTCAGTATATAACTCATAAATTTTAGATATCGTTTGGTGTTTGCTCCCTGGGTACCCATTTGGGAGTTATCCGATTAAAATATTAATATTTGTGGTTTGGTGTATTGTGGATGTTTTAGGTGCACGTGCGAGTAGCGGAGTCGAACATACGGAGGATCTTGATTGAGATACGTGCTTAAGGTGAGTGACCCGCCTTCAAATTAATTTTGGGATTTAAATTGATGAATATTATGTGTGATTTGAATATTTGGAATTTAAATTCTATGTGCCAAATAATTAATTGATTTATTGTGGAATTATTGGTGAATTTATTTTGATTAAAGAAAATATGCATTATATAAATTTATGCCAATGTGAAAATTATTTTATGGTATTGAGGATTGCAAAATTCTTGTGGTTTTACCATTAATTTGGGCATGATTTGATTTTCAAATATTTCGAGGAAAATATTTGTTTATGTTGGTGACTTCAATTTTTATAAAGTATGCCCATGGGATATTATGTGATTTAATTATTATATTTCAAGAATTATTTATGCTATTGGGAAAATGTGGATATTTAAATTGGTGGATTTGGGAGTTGGTGGATTTGAAAATCATGGAATTTATGATGTTGATTATAAAGAAATTGTAGAGAATTTCCGGGTTCAATTGGATGGAATAAACCCGTTATGTTTATGGAAATTTGAGATGTTGATTTATAAATTAAATATGTGGATTCTATGATTTTTAGATGCACCGTGCACGTACTGGTGTTCTGTTTATATGTGATATGGTTAGTGTGCACACGGATGTGATTAGCGCGCAGGTGGGTATGAGTAGCGCGCAGAGGATATTATGAGGTTGTCCTGTGGTTGCCACCGGATGAGGGTAGGCCGCCCCTCCATGGCCGGGACACCAGTTAGCAGCGGAGCGGTGGGATGCCACATGATCGTATGCCGGTTTCTTTCTATAACCTCCAGTCTAGCGGTACCTTGGGACGCTGGATACTGTTGGCGCCACTGGTATATAGTGGGTGCATCAAGTGATTTCAGAATTGGGATTTTAAATTAAATATTTTGAAACTGTATTGGAATTAAAAGTATAATTATTACTGTTTCTGGTATTTATTTGATGTCTTGGTTTTTGGGGAATACGAATAAAAGGGTTTTGTGAAAAGGTTTTAAAAGGGGAACTTTTCCAACCGAGAGAATTGTAAGGGTTTTGAGAGAAATTATTATTTCCAAGTAATTATTATTTATCGACGTTATTACCGTGATAGTATAT
The DNA here is from genome assembly GCF_031755915.1 of Ziziphus jujuba. Classification (NCBI taxonomy): domain Eukaryota; kingdom Viridiplantae; phylum Streptophyta; class Magnoliopsida; order Rosales; family Rhamnaceae; genus Ziziphus; species Ziziphus jujuba. Next base: position 12,447 of record NC_083380.1, read on the forward strand.
TGTATAGTAGATAGGGTCACTCACTGAGATGATTAGCATCTCATATTTTCAAATTCCGTTCCTCTAGGTACCAGGTTGTCGGTGTTTATACGGAGCGGACTTGATCTTCATCGCTGTTTTAGTTCGTGAAGTACCTTGATCTTCTTTTATTGCAGTTGTAATACTTCTTTCACTCTTGTTGTATTCTATACTTAGTAGTACATCACAAAGCTCTGTATACTGTATGGGACACTTATGTATTTATTATGCACTGGATTACTGTATTTATTTTTTTGGAGTGCTGAAATTTGTGGAATCAACTTGTAGTATTGTGGGAGGAATAAGGGGACGTTATAGAAGTGTGTTTTCAGTGCAGGAATTTATGGTAAGTCCATCCCTTAGGGGAGATTCTGCCGGATTTTCCATTGGAGGGTCTGGTAGGGTTTCCCTGGGATCAGGGCTTGTCTAGAGTTCCGGTGAGGAATTTTGGACGGGTCCTGACATTGTGTTTTAAAACTCTCTTAGAAATTGTACACTAAAAACAAATCAAATATACAAAAAAAAAATTAAAAAAAATGGTTAAGAAATTCGGGCCATAGGTGCTACATAATAAATAGAAAAAGTAGTGACCATGTAACAGCCTTGTCCACCCTCATGCGATATTGTCTGCTTTGAGCCCAGCTTACACCACGGTTTTGTCAAAACGGGTCGCAGGGGAAAAGTATCCACACCCACTTATATGGCATGCTTCGTTCCCCTTTCCAAGGGATGTGGGATCTCACAATCCTCCCCCCTTGAGGCCCAGCGTCCTCCCCCCTTGAGGCCCAGTGTCCTCGCTGGCATGTTTCGTTCTCCTTTCCAACGGATGTGGGATCTCATAATCCTCCCCTCTTGAGGCCCAGTGTCCTCCCCCCTTGAAGCCCAGTGTCCTCGCTGGCACACCGATCCGAGTACTAACTCTGATACCATCTGTAATAGCCCAGTCCACCCGCATGTGATATTGTCCGCTTTGGGCCCAGCCCGCACAGTTTTGTCAAAATGTGTCGCAAGGGAAAAGTATCCACACCCACTTATATGGCATGCTTCGTTCCTCTTTTCAACCAATGTGGGATCTCACACACCACATAATCGATAGTACACCATCAAAAGACTTAAGACTTTTTTTTAATAAAAAAGAAAAAAAATGAACTTTGGACTTTAGGTATTTAGTTATTTTTGTAGAACTCAATATAAAGGGACATTTAACAAACTGACCTTACAGAAAACAAATGAAATCGTAATATGTATGCATATATATATATATATATATATATATTTTTTTTTCCATTCCATAAAAGCAAATGACCATGCCAAGCATTTGAAGTTATCCAAACATTATAATATCTCTTTTTTTTTTCTTACTATAAAAAAGATTTGTATTTATCTTTAATTAGATGATGCATGCAAACAAATAGGAAATTGCATAAATGAATTTGCATTGTAACTAGTGACCGGTTTGTCGAAGTTAGAAAACAACTTTAGTACCAACTCTGATTGAAACAATAACTTAAGGTAATCACGAGTCAGTTGAATCGTTCCAATAAGATAAAGTTACAAAACAATTAATAAATAAATAAATAAATAATCAGACTGCTTTTTATAGTTTATAAAAATACAAAAGTATTTCCAGCAAAACGTACAAAATAAAAGGAAATTACTGTGACTTTTCCATTATGGAGAATGGATGAATTTACAGGCAAAATATAAAAACGAATATATGTATATATATATATACATATATATTTATAGAGCTGCTATTGTGGATAAAGTCGGACACTGCATAATAAATGACATTTCATTCATAATTATTAGTTTATATAATTTAACGGTTATAAATAGTTGTTGTCCATCACGTAATAGTACTATTAATGTAGATAAAATAAATACTACTTAATAAATAATAATAATCTACAATCATTAAATTATATAATTTAATGGATGTAAATAGCCGTTTTCCATTTTTTGGAGCAGTTCACAAACCAATAACTCTCGGCTCAACCATTTGACAAGCAGGTAGAATTTTATTTTATTATTCTTTTTCATTTTTTTACCTTTTTTTATACTGCATTTACAAATTTCATTACTGCTTTATTTTTTTTCCTGGGAACAAATTTCAGTATATTTGTTATTTTCGAAATATATTCATACCTCGTAATTATGCAAAAAGCAGAAAACAAGATAAATTGTGTCCAACATGTTACACTCCTGGTTTTCTTTTCCAACATTTTGTTGTATTTTCAAATCAATATATCCAACTATAGTCATTTAAAATTGAAAAATGAGAATTTAGAATGGAAAAATGACAATCTTCAAGAAACATTAATTTCATCTAGTAATCCTATGGTATGCAAACCATCCAAATTAAGCATACCAATGGTAATTGATAGCAAATTTAAATGTCCAGGGCATCCAGGAACACAACCATGATCGAATATCATGGGGAGCTTGAATAATTATTATTATTATTATTTTTTTTTTTTGTTAAGCAAACCTAACACAAAATTTTAAACATATGCAAAGCAAATACAATAAAAATACGATTTAAGTTGCAAATTATTCACCAAATTAAATTTATTAATCATAAAACCTATACCAATAATATTAGCGATCTCTTAGTACTAACACTAAAATCAATTTGGATCGATAACTTTAACTAAATTATTGAAACTAACCAATTTATCATTCAAATTGTCCCACTATTTTCAATATCACCAATGAAAAATAGTAGATATTCCGACTTAAAACCATTATCTTAATATGAAATTAACTGTTAAAAAAAAAATTCACAAAGCTCATGGTCTCCACTTCCACTTCCACCTTTCTTTTTTCTTTTTTCTTTTTTTTTAATTAGAAATAAATGTTAAAAATGAAAAAACTTATTCAAAGATTTCAAAATGATATACGCTTCCTGACACAAACCTATGACGACCTGCTCCTAAACCCGCATTATATTAACCTGGATCTAATTATATTCAAGTTCTAATGGTCATCTCAACCCCTAACCAACCTATAATTAGAAACCTTGGTATATCGAAGACGCCACAATAGGTGATGGATGTCGTATTGATAAGTCAAAACTAAAACACTCATTCACTAATGGTGTTTTAGGTGTTCAAAACAACTAAGAAAATTCAATCTCACAAATAATTTTTTTGTATAAAATTCAAGCTTCATTCTTATTGAAAAATAAGCCTTTAAATAGGCTAAAAAGTCATGAAATAAACCCTAAAAACAGAAGGAATAAATAAATAAATAGAATCCAAAAAGTAATGGTAATTTCCTAAAACGAAAAGCAAAATCAAATTAGGAAACTAAAATACTAGCTTTTTGACTAAGTTGACTTTGACCTTTTTTGACCAATTTGAGCTCCAAATCAGCTTCAATATGTTTTTTAGGATGCCAAATAAGCTGACCCTCAAGTCCCACACGTTGCCCTTGCTTGGAAGAAAGAGAAAAAGCCAACTCAACAAAATACAGTAAAGCCAGCACAAAATACAATAAAAACAGGCCAAATTTGAAGCTGTCCATACAACCCCTTATTGAATGCCTTTGAAGCTGCCTTAACTTGATTCCATATCCTCTTAGACATATGTATTGACTCCATAAAGAGTTGGAACCATTTCATGCTGCTCGGTGTCCATATTTGCACCAAAATAGCTACCCGGGTCCGTATTGGCTTCCACCACTTGGATGCTTAGAATAGGCTTTGTATCTTCAAGTATGGATAAGCTATGTTGAGAATTGATTACCCTCTATATAAATGCTCCCAGGTTTTCCTTAAATCTCTTAATTTGAGCTCTTGTGATTGGCCTGGTCTTCATCCCTGTCGAGTTAGCACCCCCACGGGTTATCGGTTGAGCGGGCTCGGGCGGAATCACATCACTTCCAAATCTCCACCCTCCTCCCCTATTTCTCTCTTTTATTCTCTTTCTTTATGGTTGCTGTAAGTTTTTTTTTTTTTTAAATATTGTTTAATATTTGTTTTTAGGATATTATTATTATTATTGGTAGATTCCTATATAGCATATTAATACTAACTTATTGTTTTTCATTTGGGCTGGGTGGGCTTTAGCCCTACCTTATTGAGTGCATCATACACCTTTAATGACCCATTAGTCAATAAAAGGTTAGAGAAAACTATGAATGAAGCTGATTGATCAAACATAAATGTCCCACCAGTCTGATAAGTTGTCACTTGCAGCCTTTTTTGGGTTGATTAAATGACTATTGAATTCACAATAAGAAACAATACTAAAAAAGAAGGTGTTATTTCATAAAAATAATAATAATAAAATCGTATGTGATCGGAAGGTAATTGCTCAAAAACAACAAAGTAAAAGAGTTGGAAGTACCAAATTTCTCAAATTAAGGAAAAAATGGAATCCAGCTTCAATCAGTCAGCTGAAAATCACTTACTTTCATCTTTTTGTCCAATAAAGTATACCAACAATCACACGTATTTAACATAAATCATTTTACATGCTAGCACTTAACTTTAAAAAAAAGAGAGAAAGTAAGTTAAAGAAGAGCACGAACATTGCTTAAAAGAAAAAGAGAGCCTGTGACAAGTTACATTGAAACAAGGAACATTACTTTCAGCACATTAAATAAAATACCCAGTCAAGATACTAGTTGAAGAAACAGAACCCCAAGCATGAAACAGAGAAGACAGAGAAAGCAAAGACAGCAAGCCAACTTAAAAGTCTAAAAGTGGCAATAGAAAGATACCCATTTTGGATTTTGTGCTACTTTCATGACTGAGAGACTTGTGTACAAAATTTGATTTACAAGAAACTGTTGACATGCTCTTATTCTTTAACTGTAAACTTACCAAACTAACCATGCTTCACTAACCATAAAGAAGACTATTTAGTGAGCTGGCTTGCCTTTTTAGCAAGCAATCTTTTTGTCCATCATAATCCAAACAATCTCAAATCTCGAGATAACAAATTCATATGTCCATGCAAACAGTTGTATCCTGAAACATTGATTATGTTACCAGACTTCGTAAACATCAAAGCATTATACACATCAAACCATTCGAATATGAATGATTACAAAGATAGAAAACTCTAACAAAATATCCAAAAGGTCTAGCATTGATACGAACCAGGTTGACTTGTGCTTAAACGCATATTATATTAGTCTGGATCTTAGTTAAGTTTAGATTTTAATGGAATGACCTTAACCCCTAACCAACCTATGATTAGAAACCTTGGTATAATGAAGACACCGCAATAGGTGATGGATCTCCTATTGATAAGTCAAAAGTAAAACACTTACTCTCTAAAGGTGTTTTAGGTGTTTAAAGAGAACAAAGAGAATTCTATCTCACAAATAATTTTTTTGAATAAAATTAAAGGTGTGTTCTTCCTAAAAAATAAGCCTTTAAATAGGCTAGTGTCACAAAACAATAAAACCCTAAAAACCTAGGACAAAACTGGCCAATAGGATTAGAAAACTAAGCATGGCCGAATTTTCTCTCTCTCCTTTTCTAATCTAAATTTGATTAATTAATTCCTTTATTTTGAATGAGGAATTAATTAAACTACAATGAAAATAATAAAATAATAATTTCCTAAGTTGATTTGTCCAGCAAATAAATAAACAAATAAATAAAAACCAAATAAAAGATAAATTTTCTAAAACAAAAAGTCAAAATCAAATTAGAAAACTAAAATACTATCTTTTGGACTAAGCTGTCTTGGACCAATCTTTGACCAATTTAAGCTCAAAATCAGCTTCCATATGCTTTGTAGGATGCCAAATAGGATTATCATGGAGTCCCACACATTTTCGTTGATAGGAACAAAGAGAAAATGCCAACTCAGCAAAATACAATAAAGCCAGCAACAAAATACAGTAAAACCGGCCGAAACTCCTCCTATGCACACACCACCTGTTTGGGTGCTTTAGCTTCTGCCTTATCTTGATTATATGATGTCTTGGGAATATTTATTGATTCCATGAAGTGTTGGAACCATTTCTTGCTACTTGGAGTCCATATTTGCATTAAAACAGCTACCCTGGTTTGTAACAGCCTCCACCACTTGGATGCTTAAAACAAGCTTCGTATCTCCGGGTATTGACAAGCTCTTTTGAGAATTGATAACTCCATGTATATAGGAAGCTAGGTTGTCCTTAGATCTCTTTGCTTGATTTTAGTGATCGGGCCAGTCTTCATCTATATTCGATTAGCACCCCAATGGGTAGTCGGTTATGTGCGTTGGGGCGAATTCTCATCATTCCCCTCCTTATAAGCTTCTTTATAAATCATAAGCAGCAATGGTTTCTTATTCAAAATTCCTTTATTAACATCACCAAAGCTAAGATAAAAAAAATTTATTTTTCTTTTCTTTTCTTTCTTTTTCTTCCTCTTTCACAGACCCCCTTTTTTTTTTACCTCACTCTCAGCTTTTCTTGGATTTTTCTCACTCTCAGATTTATCATTGTTTTTCCTCTTACCTTGGACAGCAAGCTCTAACCTACCTTCTTGGATAGATGGTGAAGCTATGGGTGCCATACTAACCTTTTCTTTAAGCTTTTCGGCCTCCCTCCTTTGTTGCTTTTGTAATTGGTCTCGAAATACTTTCTTTGGAGTTAATGGCTCCAATTTAACCTTTTTCCCTTTAAATTTAAATACAATGGAACTCTCCCATAATGTATGGCATCCTTATTAAATTGTTATAGCCTACCCAACAAAATATGAGCCGCATGCATAGGAACAACATCACATAATATAACATCCACATATTTATCAATGCTGAATTTTATTTTGGCTTGTTTATTTACTTTCATTTTACCACTATCATTAAGCCATTATAATCTATATGGTTCTGGATGCTTAATTGTTTCTAAGCCTAATTTATCAACTGCAACATTACTAATCACATTAGCACAACTTCCATTATGAATTATCATGCTACAAATCTTATCTTGAATTTCACATCGAGTGTGGAAGATATTCTCTCTTTGAAGTTGCTTCTCATCTTTCTACATGGTTAAGACTCTCCTAGACACCAAACTTAATTTGGCATTTGAAGCCTTCAAAGTCTTGGCCTCATCTTCAAGTTCTTCCTCTTCTTGCTCAGTTTCACCTCCACTTTCCTCACTTTCGGATTCTAGCTCACCATTATCTTTCAACACCATAAGTCTCCTATTCGGGCATTGACTAGCAATTTGTCCTCATCCTTGGTACTTAAAACACACAATATCACAAGTTCTAGAAGGTTTAGGATCAGATTTACCTTCATTTTTGTGTGCTTAGACAAATTCAGCTTTGGACTCCCTCTTTGGCCGCTTGGTGCTTTCTTCTCCAAGTTTCGGCTTTTGCCTTGCTTCAAAGGTGAGATTGCTTCTCCAATCATTTGAACTCCCTCTGTTTGAAACTCCTCCAAAACATGTACTTGTGCCCCTCCTCTTGAATTGATTCTCAAGTTTGATAGCCACATGCAACATCTCTTCCAATTCCACATATTGTTGTAATTCCAATTGGTTGGCTATCTCTTGATTCAATCCACCTAGAAACCTTATCATGGTTGCTTCTCTATCTTCATTCATGCTCAATCTCATCATGAGCATCTCCATCTCTTTGTAATAATCCTCCATAGATCTACTACCTTGTGATAATGATCGTAACCTTTGATGTAGCAACATATGGTAATGAGTCGGTACAAATTGCTTCCTTTTGGCTCCTTTCATTTGTCGCCAGGTAGTAACCAATTCATCTCCTACTCTTCTTCAGATATTTTGTTCATTAGTCCACCATTGGAGTGCATAATGTCCAAATTTCATTCCTGCCAATTTAACTTTTTTAGCCTTTAAATAGTTGTGATAATAAAAAAATCATCTCCATACGCTCCTCCCACTCCAAGTATGCCTCCAGATTACTTTTTCCCATGAAAAGTGGTATATTTACCTTGATATTTACAAGATCATCATCCTTATTCCTTGCTGGTCCCTGACGGATCGACCTTCCTTGAGGTGCAAACATATCACCAATTTCCTCTTCAAAATCATCTCCGAAGTTATCTTCCCCGACTTCCTCTCTCGGTCGCCCTCGACCTCCTCGACCTTGACCTCGGCCTCCATGGAATTCTTGCCTCAAATTCAGCCCACCTTGTGAAGTTTCTAACCTATCCATTCTTTGATCTATATGGTCAAAACAAGCATTCATCCACTGCAATTACTCCAAGATTGCCATCATATTCGTTTGCTCACCAACACTCCCTGTGGCTCGGGAATCACCTTTGAATCCTATGGATTCCTCTTCATTAATTCTTAAGGAACCATCTAACTTCCTTATTCTTGAATCAGCCATGTTAGTAAAAATATTGAAAAATAAAATAAATCCTCACCAAAATTCACTTTTTCACGTGTTTTACTCAAATAAGGTCTCAACACTTGTGTTTGCACACTAGTTTCGGCTTTTTAGCCCTGTTTTGAGCTAGCACTCTCTTGCCTTTTTCCACTCAAAGAATTATCTCAAGTTCTAATTAAAACACCACAAAATAGCAATGAGATCACAAGTATGTTTTAATTAAACTCATCAACAAAACAGTAGCAAAAAGCAAACAATACCGAGTGAATTTTAAACATTTAATTCTATGGTTTCTAACAAAAAATAAGGTAAATTAACAAAGGCAATTTCAGAATCAATAAGAACTAAACTAGATGGTAAGAAATTAGGAATTCAAGAATAAAATTTAGAGAAAGAAATTCAATGAAATATAGGATAGTGATTGGTCATTGTTCTTTGTAATTCAAGTTTTTGTATCAAATCTTTTAACTAATTTTAATCCAAATAATATTAGCACTCAAAATTCAAGTATCTAGCAGCAAAATTAAAGTTCTAGCAACTCCAAATATTGAATAAATAGTCAACAACTTAGCAGTTGAAAGAAATTTCCAGTAAACAAATTCCAACACAAAATTCCAACAAAAACCGGCCCCTTTTTTTTTCTTTTTACCCATAGAGTATCAACTCAACTACAATAGTAAGAATTAACAACCAAATTACAATTCCAATAACAAAAACAATTCACCAAACCCTTCAACAACAAAAATATAAATTTGCAATTTTTTTGTAAATTTATATGATGCCGCAATTCCTCTCTTTTTCTTTTTTTTTTTTTTTTTTGGAATATATGAATGCAAATATTTAAGATAAAAAATAGCAAAGAAAAATTGACAATAAACTAAATTACGAAGAACAATAATGAAGGCAACCAATAAACTAGGAAACAAAAATATGGTAAAACAAGGAAAACCTAATTTAAACAGGAATGAAATTTTTTTTTTTTTAAGATGCTGAACGTGTATGAGATGGATGCAACCTTAACCTAATGCTAAAATTGTAGATTAACACAAAAAAAAAATGTAAAGCAAAAAAAGATAAATCAAATATGAACAAAATCTTGGCTCTGATACCAAATGATACGAACCTAGGTCTACTTGTACTTAAACCCATATTATATTAGCCCGGATCTCAATTAAGTTCATATTTTAATGGAATGACCTCAACCCTTAACCAACCTGGGATTAAAAATCTTGGTATAATGAAGATACCACAATAGGTGATGGATATCCTATTGATAAGTCAAAACTAAAGCACTCACTTTCTAGTGGTGTTTTAGGTATTCAAAGAGAACAAAGAGAATTCTATCTCACAAATAATTTTCTGAATAAAATTAAAGGTGTGCTCTTCCTAAAAAATAAGCCCTTAAATAGGCTAGTGTCACTAAACAATAAAAGCCTAAAAACCTAGGACAAAACCAGTCAATAGGATTAGGAAACTAAGCATGGCCAAATTTTCTCCCTCCTTTCCTAATCTAAGTTTGATTAATTAATTCCTTTATTTTGAATTAGGAATTAATTAAATTACAATGGAAATAATAAATTAATAATTTCATAAGTTGATTTGTCCAGCAAATAAATAAACAAATAAATAAAAACCAAATAAAAGATAAATTTTCTAAAACAAAAAGTCAAAATCAAATTAGGAAACTAAAATACTATCTTTTGGACTAAGCTGTATTTGACCAATTTTTTACCAATTTAAGCTCCAAATCAGCTTCCATATACCTGATAGGATGCCCAATAGAATTATTATGGAGTCCCACATGTTTCCCTTGATTGGAACAAAGAGAAAATTCCAACTCAATAAAATACAATAAAGCTAGCAACGAAATACAGTAAAACCAGCCAAAACTCCTCCTATGCTCACACCACCTGTTTGGATGCTTTAGGTTCTGCCTTGTCTTGACTCCATGACCTTTTGGGAATATTGATTGATTCCATGAAGTGTTGGAACTATTTCTTGCTACCCAGAGTTCATATTTGCACTAAAACATCTACCCGGGTCCGTAACAGCCTCCACCACTTGGATGCTTAAAACAGGCTCTGTATCTTCGGGTATTGACAAACCCTTTTTAGAATTGATAAATCCCTACATAAAGGCAGCCAGGTTTTTCTTAGATCTCTTTTCTTGAGCTTTAGTGATCGGCCCGGTCTTCATCCGTATTGGATCAGCACCCAAGCGGGTAGTTGGTTATGCTGGTTTGAACGGATTCTCATCAAGCATAGTGAAAATCTCCATGAATGTTGATGAATCAACATCAAAAAAGTTACGTTGAGTTGCTTTTCCATTTTTTTTCCCTTATATTTTCTTCCACCGACTGTACAGTAACTGCATGTTTGTCTATATGATGGAAATGAACACTCGCTCCTATTCATATGGAATAATTATTGTGGCAGGTGGCTGCTCAATATTTGACCTATTTTACTGTCATTTACCAAAGTATATAAAGCAAAATTTTATTTTTTTAGATAAAAATTCGTAGAGTATCCATAGGCTGGACCTATATGTGGAACTTATACAATTTTGTATCTAGAGATTACCAAATTCCAGATTCATGGAACTTTTATTAAGTACTAGGTGTGCCTATGTGCATGCATGTGGCTTATTCTGAAATTAAGGTATTTAATAGTAGTTTGTTTTAGTTTCAAATAGTTCAAATCAAAATAATTTTAAAATTACTATGACATAATAATTTGATAAATGCGTTTATCTATTTTAATAGTCAATAAATTTATAAGATTCTGATTTAAAACATAAATTATGTACTTATTTTATAGGAAAAATTTTAATTTGCAGTATTTAAGATTTGCCTTAATTCAATTTTAGTCTTTTAATTTTCAAACATTTCAACTATAGTCTGTACTGCTACATTGTCGTTTGAAACTTTCCCTTTTCAGTCCTATGTGGCCACTTAAATTACGTTTGTACCCTTAATAATTAATTTTCTTTCTACTTTTATTTATTTAAAATTTCTCTCATAATTATTAATATATGCTAACGTAAATGTTTTACTTAAAAAACAAATAACTTTGCCAGTTTACATTAAAATATTTTATCACACTCACACATATATATGCATATATATATATATATATATTACATTTCTTATTATATATTTACATATTTAAAAATATTAAATTTAATTTACAATATTTTCTTCAAAAAATAAGTATTTGATTTATAAAATAAGAGATAAAAAATTTATATAGAAAATACTAATTTTTTTTAAATAAGTCCAAAAAATCTCTTTCTTTGGCAAAAAATAAAAAATCTCTTTCCACAATACATATATATATACGAAAAAATAAAAAAATCCTTTTAGCTGATTTCATCTAAATCTTAAAAAAAAAGAAAAAGATATATACATATAAAAAAATTAAATAAAAAAAATCCATCCAAGTTCCACTAGATTTCGTTTTCGAAAAAGAAAAGAAAAAGTTTCCAATAGATTTCAATTATTCTCAAAACAAATAAACAATTAAAATAAAAAAATAAAATAAAATAAAACGTCAAGAAGATAGATCGAGCAGATATAATTTATGCATAGATGTTATAGATTTTCCTTTCACTCACTCATTCAATTTTTCCCACACAATGCAAGCATAATTTCTCTTCCTGCCTTTGTGATTGCTACCAATTTTCCTGTACCCAAGTCCAATCCATGGAAGAAGTAAGATAAAAAATGAAGAACCTTCCAAACTTGTAGTAGTCCACAATTTGATCTGTTTCTGTAATATTATTTGAACTAGTAATAATGACGATGATAACTTCAAATTATAGAGCAAGCAAAAAGAGCATGGTTTAAGTATAGGGAACGGGGCTGGGTTAAATTTTCAATGATTGCCACTACCCATCACCCAACCTCACCCACCAATCAAAAAAAGATTAAAAAAAAAATTAAAATTAAAAAAAAGAAGAAGAACATGAAGATGAAGAAACCCATAAAAAGAAATTGAAGAAGATAAAAAAAAAAAAAAAGAAAAAATGAGAAGAAGAAAATCTTTAGGGGATATAGACATGAATATATATATATTTATTTCCCAAGGAAAAAGAAGAGTGGAATCTGATTTGTTTGATTTGGTTCAACAAGACATGAGAAGAAAGAGAACGGGAAAAGGAAAGGGAAAAAAAAGATTTAAAAAGAAAACAATTTATTTTTTAAGTTGTTTTATGTTTTTCAATATAATGATAATAAATTTTTATTTATTAAAATATACAGTTACATGTTTATCCTTTATCAGTTAAATATTCCAAATGGTAGGGATTATAGTTTAAATTTTGAAAATTGAAAGATTAAAATTGAATTAAGGTAAACTTTAGATACTACAGTTAAATTTTTTTCTATTTTATATTAATTGCAGAAAGAAAATTTGAATAGAATGATCATATAAAACATTGTATGAATGGTGATTTGTTTGGTAGAAAATTGTTATACGTTATTGTTATACTTTGTCACATAAATAACAAATTCACCAAACACATTCATATTTTAATCTTATATTTTTCTGCACATTGCATTCTTTTTAAGTTTGTTCTTAGGCCAAATAAACTTTCTATTGTTGCCCTCATCAATTGTAGGAGAGGATTTTGTAGTTCCCTTTAATCTTTTTCTCAGCATCATTTGGTTCTGAATGGTCTATATTGCCAACCAATTTTGCCTCACTTCTAAGACTTTATCATCATTGTTAACCTGATAAAATATTATTGTTTCTAATTCCCTTTCATTTTTAAACATAGCAGTTTTTCAAAGTTGTAAGATAAATGCATCAGTACACTAATAAAAGTCTATCTAATAGTTTAAGGTTTTCTAATTCAAAAATAGAGATCTCCATATACTAAGCAGCTTTTGTCAATTAGGTATGCCACAAAAGTGAAAAAAGTGAAATAATTCCTTCCTAAAATGAGTGGCACGTGCATATATTTGTTAAAAAATAATGTTAAATATAGATAGTATAACATTTCAAATCTTAAACTCAGTGTGAACCTACCTAAAAAAAATTAAATATGTAAAAATATTAATAATATTTTATCACTGTTAATTATATATATCATCATGCTCTAACTATTGAATTAATGATTAGATCGTTTAGTTATTATTGTAACAACACACTTTAAAAAAGTCATTTAACATTAGTATATAATATAATCATTAGATCCTTTAGTTATTATTGTAACAACACACTTCCGAAAATTCGTTTAACATTAATAAATAATATAATTGTCAAATAGAAAACAAAAAAGCTACAGAATGGTGCTCTTTCTTTGTGGTTTTTAAATAAAAAATTTTTCAAAGAAATTGTTAAAATATGAGGATGCATTTTTTAGACTTGTTGCCAAACAAGGCTAAAAGTGACTCTTTTTCTTTATCTTTATGTTTTTTTTTTCCTTTGTTTTTTTGATTTTTTGTTTATTCTTTTCCACTTGAATATCAAACCTAGCAAAGTAAGAGAGCAGACATTTTGACCAATATATTTCCATTTAAAAATTTCTCATACCACTCATAACCTTACTAAAAACCTAATTCCAACTTTAGTAGTATATGAATAAAACCCATATACCTTTAACTTCTAACAATGAAACAATTAAAGAAAGCAAGTGTTTGGCTTATTCCTAAGAATCCGATAACTACAAGCTTTTTCCTCTATAGGTAAATGTGAGTTTTAGCATTGCATTCTATCCAATGACTATAACCTTTTGAACAAATTTAAAAGAAAATGCTTCATTCAATTTTCTTGATTTCCCCAAGAAAAGGATTTTAACTTCAAAAATTTCACTTTTTTCTCATCTTCCTAGTCCTCACTACATGACTAAATTTGTTTTTGTTCTGGTTTTAATTTTTTTCACTTAAGTGAATAGAAATTATAAAATAATTCAACATCGTAAGCAAAAATTGACAATTGCACATTCCTTACATGCTCCTTTTCAGTAATGAATGTCAAAACTCAATATCCTTTTCACACCCAAAATTCTAATTTCTTGATGAAGTAATAGGGCAAATGAATGAGAAGAAAGTATATAAAAAGCAGATAGAACTAGGTTTCACTCATAGGCAAATATGAATATATGTTAATCCACATGGGCAAATTCTTAAAAATAAAAATAAACAAACCAACTTGGACACATCAAATAACAGGTTCCAGCATCAGATTATTGGAAGTCCCATTAACGTCTTAATGCTACTTCCATTGGCAATGACAACGCTTTTGCATCTACTTTATGAATCATATGAATTTTGCTGTAGGTTTGAAAGATATGCAAGGATTAGCAAACAACTTTTTAGGGTGAGATGTTGTTGGTTTTCTGATTCGAGAAGAAAAACGTCAAAAACTAAGGCTTGGTTTGGATGGGAGGGATGCTTTATCTATTTTTCACTTTCATTTTTTTTACAAGTGATACAAGAGTGATATTGAAAGAAGGAAACCAAAACCAAAAAATCTATTATAAAAAAACTTGTCTTTTGAGATTCTTCACAGGAGAACTAGAGTCATGTTGGGGTGAGAAGGTTATGACCAAGAGCAAGCTAGCTTGAAATGTTAGCAACAGGCAAGCTTTTGATGATGCTCTTGGGAATGGTTGTGTGTGAGTTGTGTTTTTAGGTTTTGGTTATAGTGTTTTTTGGTTTCTAGGGTTCCTAGAGTGTTTTAAGATGTTGAAGAAGAGAGAAAGAGAAGGAAAACACATTGCTTTTTGAAAATGAGGTTTCTATTATAGCCATCTCATTCATTTAACAATAAAAGCTTAAAATTACAAGTAGTTCACACATGCCAAGCATGTGAGCTCACATAATGAGTAAAGCATTTGAAATTTAAAAAGTAAAATGATAAACACCTAGCATTTCATACATAAAAGAGGTAAAAACCAGCTGCAACATGTCTATTCCAAATATAGCAAAAAGTGGCACATGGTTTGAACTAAGTTCTTATTGCTTAACTAGTTTGGGTAAACAACCAAACTAGCTTTCAAACAGCTCCAAAACTAATCCATACTTTGCATACTGGGCCCATCAGATACAGCAATCTGTTTGGAATAGAAAATGAACTTTCCCATGTCATTTTAACATGAACTTTGGATCAAAGTCTTATATATATGTTTGTAGGCATTCCTCAAAATTTCAGCCCATAAATCATTTTTGCAGCCTGAGATATAACACAAATAGTGGACCTATATTGCTGGAAATTATGAATCCAGTACCATAGACATTTCAAGCATAATGTTCCTATTCTTTTATTCATAGTTTTGCCTATGCTTTTTCATAAATAACTTAAGCCAAAAAAATCATAAACATGTAAATTGCATCAATTAAAAACATACAAGAAAATATAAACTCATAAAAGGAAAAGAGGTGATACCAAGGTGTGCATGCTAGTCGAGTAATGCATGCACCATCAAGTGGCAAACTTGCCACACTTCAACGCTCCTCCTTGGAAATTTTGTATGAGACATTGAGAAGTCCTATCAATATCTCAAATCTCTTCTTTCCCAATGGCTTGGTGAAGATATGGTCACATACTCCAACTTCACTTCACTACTTACTTCAAATTCCTTTAAGGAATGATACTTGACTGGTATATGCTTGGTCCTCCCATGTTGGATTGGATTTTGTGCAAGCTATTGCTGAAGTATTGTCACACAATATCATCATGGCTTCCTCTTGCTTCAAGCTCAAGTCCTCCAATAATTTCCTAAGCCAAACACCTTGATTAGCACAACTTTAGCAAGCAATATACTCGGCTTCCGCAGTGCTTTGTGCAACCGTTTGTTGCTTCTTGGAATTCCATGAGAAAGGACCATTTCCAATAGTATAAATGTAGCCTGATGTGGTTTTGCTATCATTCAAAGATCCAGCCCAATCATTATCGCTATAACCAAGCAAAGCTTCATTCATGCCATCTTTATACCATACCCCAAAATCATTAGCACCTTTCAAATACCTTAGGATTCTTTTTGCACAAGTAAGACGATTTTGCAATGGACTATGCATAAATCTTGACAAAATGGCCTGATGTGATTCCGCCCGAGCCCGCTCCACCGATAACCCGCTGGGGTGCTGACTCGACACGGATGAAGACTAGGCCAATCACAAGAGCTCAAATTAAGAGATTTAAGGGCAACCTGGGAGTATTTATACAGAGGGTAATCAATCTCAACAGAGCTTGTCCATACTTGAAGATACAAAGCCTATTCGAAGCATCCAAGTGGTGGAAGCCGATACGGACCCGGGTGACGGTTTTGGTACATTTTTGGAGTCCGGGAAGCATGAAATGGTTCCAATGATTTATGGGTTCAATACATATGCCTAAGAGGTCATGGAATCAAGTTAAAGCAGCCTCAAATGCAATCAAAAAGGGCTTGTACGGACAGCATCAACAATTTGGCCGAATTTGCTGTATTGCTTGCTGGCTTTACTGTATTTTACTGTATTAGCCTTTTCTTATTTTTCCAAGCATGAGAAACGTGTGGGCCTCCATATTCAGTTTATTTGGCATCCTAAAAAGCATCTAGAAGCTGATTTGGAGCTCAATTTGGTCAAAGATTGGTCAAAGTCAACTTAGTCAAAAAGCTAGTATTATAGTTTCCTAATTTGATTCTACTTTTTGTTTTAGGAAATTACCATTACTTTTTAGTTTTTATTTATTTATTTTCGGGAAAAATAATTTTAGGAAAGTTATTATTTTATTATTTTCATTGTAAATTAATTAATTCCTAATTCAAAATAAAGGAATTAATTAATCCAAATTAGATTAGAAAAGGAGTGAGAATTTCGGCCACCATAGAACTCTTTATTGTGTGGCCTGTTTTACCTAGGGTTTTTAGGGTTTATTTTGTTTCTTTCAAAGCATATTTAAAGGCTTATTTTTCAATAAGAATACAACTTTGATTTGATTAAGAAAATACTTGTGAGATTAATTATCTCTTTGTTCTTTGAGAACACCTAAAACACCATTAGAGAATTGGTTGTTTTAGCTTGACTTATCAATAGGTTTTCCATCCCCTATTGTGGCGTCTTCATTATACCAAGGTTTCTAACCACAGGTTGGTTAGGGGTTGAGGTCCATTCCATTAGAACTTGAACTTAATTAAAGATCCGGGCTAATATAATACGGGTTTAGGAGCAGGTCGTCCTAGGTTCGTATCATTTGGTATCAGAGCTAAGTTTTGTTCAGGTTTGATCTATCTTTATTTGCTTTATTTTTTTTTGTGTTATTCTGCAATTTTAGCATTAGGTTAAGGTTGCATCCAACCCATACACGTTCTGCATCTTTCCTGGTTGAATTAGGATTTCCTAGTTTTATCGTATTTTTGTTTCCTAGTTTGTTGGTTGTCTTTTATCATTGTTCTTGTTAATTTGGTTTTTGTTGATTTTTCTTTGCTGTTTTAGTCTTAAATCTTTGCATTCATATATTCAAAAAAAAAAAAAAAAAAGAAAACAAGAAAAAAAAAAAAGAAGTTTGCGGCAACACTTAAAAAAAAAAAAAAAAAAAACCGCACATTTTGTTTATTTGGAGGTCACGGGTTTGGTGTTTGTTTTGGAGTTGGAATTGCAATTTTGGTAATTATTCTTGCTACTGCAGTTGTTTATGTTCTGTGAGTGAAAAAAAAAAAAAAAAGAAGGTAAAGCCGAATAAAAAAAAAAAAACAAAAAAAAAAAGAAGAAAAAAAAATATTTCAGTTTGTTGGAGTTTGATTTGTTTGTTGGAAATTTGTTGGAGCTGCTGGTTTTTTGATTTTTTTATTCAATATTTGAGTTTCTGGGAAATTATATTGCTGCTGGATATTTGGATTTTTGGGTGCTTAAATTATTTGGATTAAAATTAGATAAAGGAATTGATACAAAACTTGAATTACAAGAACAACAACCAACACTTTTCTATATTTTTGTTCTCTTTGATTCTTGTTCGTATTTGAATTTCTTTTTCTGGATTCTTAAACTCATAATCTACTACCATCTGGTGCAGTTTTCAAAAATTCCAACGTTTTCCCATTATTTTGTGTTTTCTTGTCTAGAAAGCCGAAAAATTAAGATTTGTTGGATTCTTTCGGTATTGCCTGCTTTTTGCTACTGCTTTGTTGATAAGTTTAGTTAAAACATACTAGTGATCTAATTGCTGTTTTGTGGGTGTTTTAATTAGAACTTTGAGATAATTCATTGAGTGGAAAAAGGCAAGAGTGTGTGAGCTTAAAAGAGGGTAAAAGCCGAAACTAGTGTGCAAACACAAGTGTTGAGACCTTGTTTGAGTGAAACACGTGAGGGAGTGAATATTGTGAGGATTTATTCTATTTTTGTAGTATTTTACTAACATGGCAGATTCTAGAATAAGAAGAGGGGATCCACCCTTGAGGATCAATGAGGAAGAGTCCGTAGCATTCCATGGTGATGACCGAGCTACCGGAAGTGGAGACCAAGTGGACTTGAGAACTATTTTGGAATCAATACAGCGGATGAGTGCTCAATTTGAGCATGTAAATCAAAGAGTGGGAAGATTAGAAGCCTCACAAGGAAGGCCGAATACAAGAAATAGGCAAGAATTCCATGGAGGACGAGGAGGTCGCGAGAGGCCGAGAGAGGAATTTGATGAGGAGCCATTGGATGGTGACTTTGAGGAAGGTATGGACGAAACCTTTGCTGTCCAAGATAGAGCTGGCCGTGGGAGATATAGGAGGAAGGATACAGATGATGATTTGGGAAATATCAAGGTTAACATTCCACCTTTTATGGGTAAAAGTGATCCCGAAGCTTATTTGGAGTGGGAAGAAAAAATGGAGATGATTTTTGACTGCCACAACTATTCGGAAGGTAAGAAGGTGAAGTTGGCAGCAATGGAGTTTGGCCATTATGCACTCCAATGGTGGACAAATGAGCAAAGCACCCAAAGGAGAGTTGGTGATGACTTAATTACAACATGGAGACAAATGAAAGGAGCCATGAGGAAGCGGTTTGTGCCATCCCAGTACCATAGGTTGCTGCATCAAAGGCTTCAATCTTTGTCTCAAGGAAGTAGGTCCGTGGAGGATTATTACAAAGAGATGGAGATGTTAATGATGAGGCTGAATATGAATGAGGATAGGGAGGCAATCATG
Source organism: Ziziphus jujuba (assembly GCF_031755915.1). Taxonomy (NCBI): domain Eukaryota; kingdom Viridiplantae; phylum Streptophyta; class Magnoliopsida; order Rosales; family Rhamnaceae; genus Ziziphus; species Ziziphus jujuba. Next base: position 31,903 of record NC_083380.1, read on the forward strand.
GCAAGATTTCTTGGAGGGTTAAACCGAGACATTGCCAACCAACTTGAATTACAGCAATACTTGGAATTGGAGGAGATGTTGCATGTAGCAATTAAGCTTGAGAACCAATTCAAGAGGAGGGGTGTTAGTACACGGTTTGGAGGAGTTTCTAGTAGTGGAAGGACAAGTTCAAGTGGCTGGAAAAACAATTCCACTTATGAAAACAAGTTGAAGCCGAAATTAGGAGAAGAAACTACCAACCGGCCAAGAAGGGAGGTCAAGACCGAATCTGTCCAAGCACTTAGAGGTGAGATAAAATCTGATCCTAAACCTCAAAAATCCAGAGAAATAATTTGTTTTAAGTGCCAAGGAAGAGGACACATAGCCAGCCAATGCCCAAATAGAAGAATCATGGTATTAAAGGGTGATGGTGAGCTGGAATCCGCAAGTGAAGAAAGTGGGGCTGAAACTGAGCAAGAGGAGGATTGCAATGAAGATGAAGTCGAGCCTATAGATACATCTAATACCGAGTTGAGCTTGGTTTCAAGGAGAGTACTTGCTGTCTACAAAGATGAAGAGCAGATACAAAGGGAAAACATCTTCCACACTCGCTGCGAAATACAAGGTAAAATTTGTAGCATGATTATAGATAGTGGGAGTTGTACTAATGTGATAAGTAATCTTGTAGTTGATAAATTAGGCTTGAAAACAATTAAACATCCAGAACCTTATAGATTACAATGGCTTAATGATAGTGGTGAGATGAAAGTAAACAAACAAGCCAAAGTAAAATTTAATATAGGTAGATATGAGGATGTAGTTTTATGTGATATTGTACCCATGATTGCTGGACATATACTATTAGGTAGACCATGGCAATTTGATAAAGATGCTACTCATTTTGGTCGAGAAAATAGTATTGTTTTCAGGTTAAAAGGGAAGAAGGTCAAGCTGGAACCATTATCTCCTAAAGAGGTTTACAAAGACCAATTACAAATGCAACAAAGGAGAGAAGCTGAAAAGCTCAAGGAAAAAGCAAGTATGGCACCAACGGCTTCACCGTCCTTTCAAGAAGGTAAGAATGAGGTTGCTGATCAACGTAAGGTTTCTAAGACTCATATTGAGTGGAACGATCAAGGAAAAGCCGAAAGAGAGGGGAAAGAAAGTGGCAAACCCGAGAGCTTGGAGAAGGAAGAGAAATCTGAAGGTTTGCCCCAATCCAAGGGGAAAAAGGAAAAAGAAAGAAAAGAAAGGTTAAGTAGCAACTTTTATTTGAGTTTAGGGGATATTAATAAGGTTATTGAGTGTAAGAAACCTTTGTTGGTCATGATTTATAAAGAAAATTATTTTAATGATCAAACTAACTTTGAAGAACTTGAATTGCCAAGTTCAATGATTTCTCTTTTGAAGGAATTTGGAGATGTCTTCCCAAATGAAATTCCAAGTGGACTACCCTCTAATCAAGAGGTAAAAGGTGAGCTTGCTGTCCAAGGTAAGTCTTCTAATACTCAGGTTGTGGGGAAAAAATTTAATAAAACCAAGAGTGAGAAATTTGGTGCAAAAGCCGAGAGTGAGGAAGGTGAGATGGCCGTGAGTGAGAAAGGAAAAGGAAGACAAGAAAGGAAAAATATAAATTTTTATCTTAGCTTTGGTGATGTTAATAAAGTAATTATGAATAAGAAATCGTTTCTGACCATGAATTTTAAAGATACTTATTTAAAGATGTCTTTATTGCATAGAACTTTATCTGCATTGTTGAGAGCTTTACTTAGTGGCAATTTGAAAATTTGGAAAATATTGTTTGCTAACTTTAAAAAGTGTAATTTTTACCATAATGAGCATGTATTTCTAGATTTTTTTGTAATAGTATTTGACCCAGGAGAATTGGTTTGGTTGCACTTACAAAAGGAAAGGTTTCCTAATCAAAGAAAGTCAAAGCTCATGCCGCCTATGGATGGACCTTTTCAAGTTTTGGAGCCCAATAACAAGAATGCCTACAAGCTTGATTTACTAGGTGAGTATAACATGAGTGCTGCATTTAATGTTGCTGATTTAACTCCTTTTGCTGCAGGTGATGATCTTGATTTGAGGACAAATCCTTTTCAAGAGGAGGGGAATGATGTGATTCCGCCCGAGCCCGCTCCACCGATAACCCGCTGGGGTGCTGACTCGACACGGATGAAGACTAGGCCAATCACAAGAGCTCAAATTAAGAGATTTAAGGGCAACCCGGGAGTATTTATACAGAGGGTAATCAATCTCAATAGAGCTTGTCCATACTTGAAGATACAAAGCCTATTCGAAGCATCCAAGTGGTGGAAGCCGATACGGACCCGGGTGACGGTTTTGGTACATTTTTGGAGTCCGGGAAGCATGAAATGGTTCCAATGATTTATGGGTTCAATACATATGCCTGAGAGGTCATGGAATCAAGTTAAAGCAGCCTCAAATGCAATCAAAAAGGGCTTGTACGGACAGCATCAACAATTTGGCCGAATTTGCTGTATTGCTTGCTGGCTTTACTGTATTTTACTGTATTAGCCTTTTCTTATTTTTCCAAGCATGGGCAACGTGTGGGCCTCCATATTCAGTTTATTTGGCATCCTAAAAAGCATCTAGAAGCTGATTTGGAGCTCAATTTGGTCAAAGATTGGTCAAAGTCAACTTAGTCAAAAAGCTAGTATTATAGTTTCCTAATTTGATTCTACTTTTTGTTTTAGGAAATTACCATTACTTTTTAGTTTTTATTTATTTATTTTCTGGAAAAATAATTTTAGGAAAGTTATTATTTTATTATTTTCATTGTAAATTAATTAATTCCTAATTCAAAATAAAGGAATTAATTAATCCAAATTAGATTAGGAAAGGAGTGAGAATTTCGGCCACCATAGAACTCTTTATTGTGTGGCTTGTTTTACCTAGGGTTTTTAGGGTTTATTTTGTTTCTTTCAAAGCCTATTTAAAGGCTTATTTTTCAATAAGAATACAACTTTGATTTGATTAAGAAAATACTTGTGAGATTAATTATCTCTTTGTTCTTTGAGAACACCTAAAACACCATTAGAGAATTGGTTGTTTTAGCTTGACTTATCAATAGGTTTTCCATCCCCTATTGTGACGTCTTCATTATACCAAGGTTTCTAACCACAGGTTGGTTAGGGGTTGAGGTCCATTCCATTAGAACTTGAACTTAATTAAAGATCCGGGCTAATATAATACGGGTTTAGGAGCAGGTCGTCCTAGGTTCGTATCATGGCCACACTAAACATAATATTCAGTCTAGTAAAGCATACATATAAAAGGCTACCAAGTAAACTTTTATAGGTGAAAGGATTTACCTTTGGAGAATCATCATCCTTCACTAACTTGGTGCCTTCATTCATAGGTGTGGCAACACTATTGCATTCCTCCATCTCAAATTTCTTGAGCAACTCCCTCATATAGTTTTCTTGAGATATGAAGATGCCCTTGGATGATTGGACAACTTCAATTCTAAGAAATTATTTTATCTTTCCAAGGCTAGACATCTCAAAGTTCAATTCTAGCTCACTTTTGAAATTGCTCACTTCTTTCTCGTTACCACCGGTCACTAGGAGATCATCAACATAAAGAGACACCAACACCATGCAACCATGAGTCCTAATATATAATCTAGGTTCATTAATACTATTCTTAAATCCATGCTTTGTCAAAAAACTATCTATATTGGCATACCATGCCCTAGAAGCTTGTTTAAAGCCGTACAAGGCCTTGTATAGCTTGTATACTTTCTCTTCCCTTCCTTTCTTCACAAAACCTTTGGGTTGCATAACATAGACCTCCTCCTTCAATACTCTATTCAAGAAGGCCAATTTCACATCAAGGTGATATACTTTCTAAGACTTTTATGCTGAAATTGCAAGGAGAAGTCTAATGGTTTCCATCCTTGCAACCGACGTAAAAGTCTCCCTATAATCCACACCGGCTTGTTGTGCATATCTTTTGACAACAAGCCTTTCCTTATGCTTGTTTATGGATCCATCCAGATTATAATTGATCCTACAGATCCACTTCACCTCAATAGCATTCTTTCCCTTCGGTTTTGTTACCAAGCTCTAAGTGTCATTCTTGTTTATCACATAGATTTCATCTTGCATGGCTTGTCTCCACTCTTTTCTTACCATAGCTTCTTGTACATTGATTGGATCATCCAATGCTACATTACAACTTTCATAAATCTCATTAAGAGGTCTTGTGACTCTCACACCATCACCAATCTCCAAATCAGCCCCTATGGAGATTTCTAGCTCATTCTCATCATACTTATTATCATGGGCAGCACCTTCATCATTTCCTTGCTCCTCATCCTTATCATGAGCTTCAAGCCGATTGTCGTCATCTATACTAGCCAATTCCTCCTTACTACAAACCCATTTAGCTTCCTCATCAACTTTCACATCTCTATTAGTCATAAGTTTCTTAGTTTCCAAGTTGTACACCCTATATCCCTTGGTCACATCACTATAGCCAGCCAAGACACCAACTTGTAACTTTTCATCAAGCTTTCCTTTCTTCTCTTGTGGTACTAGAATGTAACAAATATTTTAAAATACCCTTAGATGGTAAAGCGAAGGCTTAAATCCAAACCAAAGCTCAAATGGGGTTTTACTCCTCAAAGACTTGAAGTAAAGCCTATTTTGGATATAGATGGATGTATTAACTCCTTCGGCCTAAAACTTCTTTGGCAAGCCACTTTCAAACAACAAACACTTAGCCATATCCATGATGGTACGATTCTTCATTTCACATACACCATTTTGTTGTGGTGTGTATGGTGTAGTGAATTGATGAACTATACCATGACCCTTACAAAGTTGTTTGAAAGCCTCACTTGTGTATTCTCCACCATTGTCCATCCTTAACACCTTTATAGTGCAACCGGATTGATTTTACACTAACTTCATAAATTCTACATGTCAGGACCCGTCCAAAATTCCTCACCGGAACCCTAGACAAGCCCTGATCCCAGGGAAACCCTACCGGACCCTCCAGTGGAAAATCCAGCAGAACCTCCCCTAAGGGTTGGACTTACCACAAATTACCTGCACTGAAAACACACTTCTATATTCATCCCCTTATTCCTCCCACAATACTACAAATTGATTCCACAATTTTACTGCACTTCACAGGAATAACAGTGATCCAGTGCATAAATAATACATAAGTGTCCAGAATAGTATACATAGTTTCATGAAATGCTATTTAATAGAAAATACAACAAAGATGAAAGAAATATTACAACCGAATTGAACGAGTACAAAGGTACTTCTCGAACTACGATAGCGGCAGAGATTTGGTTCGCTCCGGAAGAACGCCTACCACCCCTTGCACCTAAGGGAACGGAATTTAAAAACGTGAGATGCTAACCATCTCAGTGAGCAACCCTAACTACTGAACACTTTAAATATTCATAAAAATAACAAATAAGGGAATTTAATTAATACCGGCAATTAAATAGGTAAATAAATAATAATAGTTGAAAATAATAATTTCTCTCAAAACTCTCACTAATCACTCCGTTGGAAATGTTTCCTTTTTAAAACATTTTCACAAAACCCGATATTCGTATTTCCCGAAAACCAAGGGATCAAACAACTTAATAAACAATAAATAAATAAATACCCCAAATGTAATTAAAATGTAAATAAATATAATAAATAATTTTTGAACACTTTGGGGTTTGAAATTTTATTTGAAAATTTACACTTGACGTACCACACCATATACCAGTGATGCCCTCCGATACCCAGCGTCCCGAGCACCGACTGGCAGGGAGATTAAAGAGAGAAACTTGCAAACGGCACTTCGACGTTCCGACAGTACCCCTGCTGAAGCCGTCATCCCGGCCAAGGAGGGGGGCGGCTGTGGCCAATATCAAGCTTGCCTGCCCATGGTCCAATGGCAACTCACGGGAGACATAATAACTTACGTGCTAAACCACATAATAACTTGCACCTAAAACATCCACAGTACACCAACCAAATATATTAATATTTTAATTGGGTAACTCCCAAATCGGTACTCGAGGAGCGAACACAAATGACAACTAAAAATTACGAGTAATATATCGAATTGAAGCTTGAGTGATGAAGATCACGGATTCGGTCTTACTTCCCGGAGATCGGACCCGAGGTGGCCGGAATCTCGCCGGAAAGCTTTTAGGATTCAACTCCTCAATTCTCCCAAACCGTTACAAATTGGAGGAAAAAGATGTCGGATTTGGATTCAAGAGGTCGGAATTAGTGGACAGGGACCGGCGGTGCAACTTGGTACTCGCCGGAACAGTGACTTCCGGCGAGCTGCCGCGGTCACCTACAACTGTCGCCAACGGCGGTGCGTGCAGTGGCCGATGGCTGAGAGATCGGGGTTTGAAGATTTTTGGAGCCTCACAGGAAATGCTCCAATCCCAGCGCGTCGGAGGTCCGGTGGCCTTGAAATTTGGTGGGTAGGCCAGAATTGGCACAGGTGAGAGACCGGTCAGGCGTGTGTGGCTTGAAAGTGGCCGAAAATGGGTCAACGGAGGTGGCCGACAGTGGAGGGGAAAAATCGCCACCGAGCTTCGCTGGCTCAGTCTGGGAGAGTCCGACTACTGACGATCGTGAGATTTCGGGGTTCAGTCGGAAATGGGAAGGCGCTCCCATCTGGCCGACGCGTGTAGTAAGGATCGGCTGGAAAATTTGTCGAGTCTGGCAGCCGGTCGTTTCTCTCTCTCCTCTCTCTCTTTCTCTTTCCTCCCCGACATTTTAGCCAAATAAAAGCCACCGTGGGTGATACTGTTCACCCACGTGGACCAATCAGGTGATGACACATGGCATTACTGTGCACTTAAGCCAGATATAATAAAATATTACGGTATCCAGCGAACTTCACATATCCATAACTTTTTAACCAGGCGTCCAATTTAAGCGTGCCACTAGTCTATGAACTCGTATCGACGAGTACTTTACAACCATACAAAAGTCAAAACAAAATTACACAACAATAAAAGGTCAACTCTCAGCACCTTTTGGACAGTTTGCACCTTGACTTGTTTTGCCCATAACTTTCAAACCCTAGCTCCGTTTTCGACGTGCTATTAGTCTATGAACTCGGGGCATCATGAACTTTGCCACGGTACCATGGTCAATTAGAAATTTCAACTGAAACAAAAAGTCAACTTTTGATCCACTCGGTCAACGGTCAACCTCAGTCAACGTGCACAAATTCCGATGTGGTTTGGGTCGGGGTGTTACACTACAAACTTCTCCAATGCTTGTGACTTTCTTTCAAGGAAATACACCTAACACATTCTTGAGTAATCATCAATGAAGGTTATGAAATACTTGCTGTTATTTAAGGATGGAACACTCATAGGACCACAAATATCCGATTGTATAAGTTCTAGCTTCTCCTTTGATCTCCAAGAACTAGATTAAAATGCTTACCTAGTATGCTTTCCTTTTTGACACACTTTACACACATGTTCTTGCTTCTCCACCAATGGCATGTCTCTAACAAGTTCATGTGTGCCTACCAATGACTTAAAGCTAGTATGGCCTAGTCTTTTATGCCAAAGTTGAGAAGTGTTCTTAACTTTGGTGTTCAATGCAACCGATGCACTATTTTCATCCATATTCAACCTAAAATTCTTGTTCTTCATTCCAACACACATCAATTCATTTCCATGTGGATCAACTATAGTGCATGTCATGTTTGAGAAGTGTAATGCATATTTGTTCTTAAGCATTTGACCTACACTAAGCAAGTTCTCACATAAAGAAGGTATAGAGAACATCATGGATAGTTTTAATACCTTTGGTGGGTGTATCATCACCACATCTCCTTTGCCTTTCACTTCCATCAAGGCTCTATTTAAAATTTTAACTTTGTTGTGGCTGCTCCTATCCAAGTTCATGAATCACTCATGCTTGTGAGACATATGGTGTGTTGCTCCACTATCAATGATCCATCCTTCATCATTCTTGATGCTACTAAAACAAATAGCAACAAACAACTCTTCGAATTCATTATCACTTGCATTATCTTTAGCAACATTTGGTTGGTGCTTATCCTTCTTCTTAGCCTTCCATACTTTTTCCATATGACCTTTTTGTTGGCATTTATGGCAAAATGCATCTGGCCTCCACCAACACCTTCTTGGATGATGACCTTTCTTCTTGCAATGGTGACAAGGTTCATAGGACTTCCTCTCAGGTTTGCTAGTTTCACCTTTCTCCTTTATGACCTTTGGCTTGTTCATCTTTTGGTTATGTGTTTGTTTAGAAATAAATGCAATCTCCATTGATTCTTTATTTCTAATCCTCCTCCTTTGCTCCGTAGCTTGTAAGGCATTCACCAACTTGGTCAAGGAAATTTCATTTAGGTTCCTTGACTCCTCCAATGAAGATATCTTGGCTTCAAACCTCTCAGGCAAGGAGACCAACACCTTCTACTCCATAATCTGTTGGTCACTTAATCTCTCACCTAGCACCTTAATTTGATTCACCACATTAAGAAGCCTTATGGTGAACTCCTTAACTGTTTCTTTATCTTTCATTTTGATAGTCTCAAACTCCCTCCTTAGGTTAAGGATTTGCATTTGCCTTGTCCTTGTACTCCCTTGGAACTCATCTTGAAGTTTGTCCTAAACTTCCTTAACACTCTCGCATGCCATTATCCTTGTAAAAATGTTGTCACTAATACAAGAATGAATAGTTGTGAGAGCCTTGAAACCTTTAGCCAACTTCTCCTCATGGTGCTTAATTTGGTTGACCGTTGCTTCTTATCTTAAAGGCTTAAACTCTTAAGGATTTATGGTGACTCCCAAAGACCATATGATACGAACCAAGGACGACCTGCACCTAAACCCGTATTATATTAGCTCGGATCTCAATTAAGTTTAAGTTCTAATGGAATGGACCTCAACCCCTAACCAACCTGTGGTTAGAAACCTTGGTATAATGTAGACGCCACAATAGGGGATGGAAAACCTATTGATAAGTCAAGCTAAAACAACCAATTCTCTAATGGTGTTTTAGGTGTTCTCAAAGAACAAAGAGATAATTAATCTCACAAGTATTTTTTTAATCAAATCAAAGTTGTATTCTTATTGAAAAATAAGCCTTTAAATAGGCTACAAAGCCACGAAATAAAACCCTAAAAACAAGAGAAAACCAGCCACCACACATAAAGAAACCTAGTTGGCTGAAACTATACTTCCTTTCCTAATCTAAGTTTGATTAATTAATTCCTTTATATTAAATTAGGAATTAATTAATTTACAATGGAAAGAATAAAATAAAAACCTTGAAAGAATAAAATAAAAACCTTCCTAAAGTTATTTTTCCAGAAAATAAATAAATAAAAGCCAAAAAGTAACGGTAGTTTCCTAAAACAAAAAGTAAAAACAAATTAGGAAACTAAAAATGCTAGCCTTTTTGATCAAGTTGACTTTGATCAGTCTTTGACCTCTTTGAGCTTCAAATCAGCTTCTAGATGCTTTTTAGGATGCCAAATAATCTGAATATGAAGTCCCACACGTTGCCCATGCTTGGAAAAATAAGAAAAGGCTAAAACAGTAAAATACAGTAAAGCCAGCAAGCAATACAGCAAATTCGGCCAAATTGTTGATGCTGTCCGTACAAGCCCTTTTTGATTGCATTTGAGGCTGATTTAACTTGATTCCATGACCTCTTAGGCATATGTATTGAACCCATAAAGCATTGGAACCATTTCATGCTTCTCGGACTCCAAAAATGTACCAAAACCGTCACCCGGGTCCGTATCGGCTTCCACCACTTAGATGCTTCGAATAGGCTTTGTATCTTCAAGTATGGACAAGCTCTGTTGAGATTGATTACCCTCTGTATAAATACTCCCAGGTTGCCCTTGAATCTCTTAATTTGAGCTCTTGTGATTGGCCTAGTCTTCATCCGTGTCGAGTCAGCACCCCAGCGGGTTATCGGTGGAGCGGGCTCGGGCGGAATCACATCATTCCCCTCCTCTTGAAAAGGATTTGTCCTCAAATCAAGATCATCACCTGCAGCAAAAGGAGTTAAATCAGCAACATTAAATGCAGCACTCATGTTATACTCACCCGGTAAATCAAGCTTGTAGGCATTCTTGTTATTCGGCTCCAAAACATGAAAAAGTCCATCCATAGGCGGTATGAGCTTTGACTTTCTTTGTTTAGGAAATCTTTCCTTTCGTAAGTGCAACCAAACCAATTCTCCTGGGTCAAACACTATTACAACAAAATCTAGAAATACATGCTCATTGTGGTAAAAATTACAATTTTTAAAGTTAGCAAACAATATTTCCCAAATTTTCAAATTACCACTAAGTAAAGCTCTCAACAATGCAGATAAAGTTCTATGCAATAAAGACATCTTTAAATAAGTATCTTTCAAATTCATGGTTAGCAATGATTTCTTATTCATAATTACTTATTAACATCACCAAAGCTAAGATAAAAATTTATATTTTTCCTTTCTTGTCTTCCTTTTCCTTTCTCACTCACGGCTATCTCACCTTCCTCACTCTCGGCTTTTGCACCAAATTTTTCACTCTTGGTTTTATTAAAATTTTTCCACACAACCTGAGTATTAGAAGACTTACCTTGGACATCAAGCTCACCTTTTCCCTCTTGATTGGATGGTAGTCCACTTGGAATTTCATTTGGGAAGACATCTCCAAATTCCTTCAAAAGAAATCATTGAACTTGGCAATTCAAGTTCTTCAAAGTTAGTTTGATCATTAAAATAATTTTCTTTATAAATCATGACCAGAAAAGGTTTCTTACACTCAATAATCTTATTAATATCCCCTAAACTCAAATAAAAGTTGCTACTTGACCTTTCTTTACTTTCTTTTTCTTTTTCCCCCTTGGATTGGCGCAAACCTTTGGATTTTCCTTCCTTCTCCAAGCTCTCGGGTTTGCCACTCTCTTTCCCCTCTCTTTTGATTTTTCCTTGATCTTTCCACTCAATATGAGTCTTAGAAACCTTACCTTGATCAACAACCTCATTCTTACCTTCTTGAAAGGATGGTGAAGCCGTTGGTGCCATACTTGCTTTTTCCTTGAGCTTTTCGGCTTCTCTCCGTTGTTGCATTTGTAATTGGTCTTTGTAAACCTCTTTAGGAGATAATGGTTCCAGCTTGACCTTCTTCCCTTTAAACCTGAAAACAATACTATTTTCTCGACCAAAATGAGTAGCATCTTTATCAAATTGCCATGGCCTACCTAATAGTATATGTCCAGCAATCATGGGTACAATATCACATAAAACTACATCCTCATATCTACCTATATTAAATTTTACTTTGGCTTGTTTATTCACTTTTATTTCACCACCATCATTAAGCCATTGTAATCTATAAGGTTCTGGATGTTTAATAGTTATTAAGCCTAATTTATCAACTACAATGTTACTAATTACATTTGTACAACTTCCACTATCAATAATCATACTACAAATCTTACCTTGAATTTCACATCGGGTGTGGAAGATGTTCTCTCTTTGAATTTCATCCTCATCTTTGTATGCAGCAAGTACTCTCCTAGAAAGTAAGTTTAATTCAGCATTGGATGCTTGCAAGGTTTCGGGTTCATCCTCCAAGTCCTCCTCCTCTTGCTTGGCTTCATCCTCACTTTCTTCACTTTCCGATTCTAGCTCGTCGTTGCCCTTTAACACCATGATTCTTCTATTCGGGCATTGGCTAGCAATGTGTCCTCCTCCCTGGCACTTAAAACACACAACATCATGAGTTCTAGAAGGTTTAGGATCTAATTTTACCTCATTCTTTGGTGCTTGGACAGACTTGGTTCTAGTCTCCTTCCTTGGCCAGTTTGAACTTTCTTCTTTGACTTTCGGCTTTAGCTTGCCTTCATAGATGGGATTGTTCCTCCAGCCACTTGAATTGGACCTTCCACTGTTGGAAACACCTCCAAACCATGATCTTACACCCCTCCTTTTGAATTGATGCTCTAATTTAATAGCCACATGCAACATCTCCTCCAATTCTACATATTGTTGCAATTCTAGTTGATTGGCTATTTCACGATTCAAACCACCAAGAAACCTTGCCATGGTTGCTTCCCTATCTTCATTCAAGTTCAATCTCATCATAAGCATGTCCATTTCCTTGTAATAATCCTCCACGGATCCATGTCCTTGAGATAAAGATTGAAGTCTTTGATGCAGCAACCTATGATAGTGTGATGGTACGAATCGCTTCCGCATGGCTCCTTTCATTTGTCGCCATGTAGTAATCAAGTCATCACCAACTCTCCTTCGGGTGTTTTGCTCATTGGTCCACCATTGGAGTGCATAATGGCCAAACTCCATTGCTGCCAATTTCACCTTCTTAGCCTCCGAATAATTATGGCGGTCAAATATCATCTCCATTTTTTCTTCCCACTCCAAATATGCTTCGGGGTCACTTTTTCCCATGAATGGTGGGATGTTGATCTTGATATTGCTAAGATTGTCATCTGTTTCTTCCCTCCTATATCTTCCATGGCCAGCTCTATCTTGGACAGTAAAAGTTTTGTTCATACCTTCCTCAAAGTCTCCACCGAATGGCTCCTCATTAAATTCCTCTCTCTGTCTCTCGTGACCTCCTCGTCCTCCATGGAATTCTTGCCTATTTCTTGTGTTCAGAATTCTTTGGGAAACTTCTAGCCTTCCCATCCTTTGATTCACATGCTCAACTTGAGCACTAACCCGCTGTATTGACTCCAAAACAGCTCTCATGTCCACTTGGTCTCCACTCCCTGTAGCTCGGTCATCGCCATGGAATGCTACGGACTCTTCCTCATTGATCATCAAGGGTGGATCCCCTCTTCTTATTCTAGAATCTGCCATGTTAGTAAAATACTGCAAAAATAAAATAAATCCTCACAATATTCACTCCCTCACGTGTTTCACTCAAACAAGGTCTCGACACTCGTGTTTGCACACTAGTTTCGGCTTTTACCCTCTTTTAAGCTCACACACTCTTGCCTTTTTCCACTCAATGAATTATCTCAAAGTTCTAATTAAAACACCCACAAGACAGCAATTAGATCACTAGTATGTTTTAATTAAACTTATCAACAAAACAGTAGCAAAAAGTAGGCAATACCGAAAGAATGCAATAAATCCTAATTTTTCGGCTTTCTATACAAGAAAACACAAAATAATGGGAAAACGTTGGAATTTTTGAAAACTGCACCAGATGGTAGTAGATTATGAGTTCAAGAATAAAATTCCAGAAAAAGAAATTCAAATACGAACAAGAATCAAAGAGAACAAAAATATAGAAAAGTGTTGGTTGTTATTCTTGTAATTCAAGTTTTGTATCAATTCCTTTAACTAATTTTAATCCAAAAAATTTAAACACCCAAAATCCAAATATCCAGCAGCAAAAATAATTTCCCAGCAACTCAAATATTGAATAAATAATGAAAAACCAGCAGCTCCAACAAATTTCCAGCAAGCAAATCAAAGTCCAACAAACCGAAATATATATATTTTTTTTTATTCGGCTTTACCTCTTTTTTTTCATTTTTTTTTTTCACTCACAGAACATAAAAAACTGCAGTAGCAAGAATAATTACCAAAATTGCAATTCCAACTCCAAAACAAACACCAAACCTGTGACCTCCAAGTAAACACAAATGTGCAGTTTTTTTTTTTTTTTTTTTTAACTGTTGCCGCAAACTCTTTTTTTTTTTTTTTTTTTGAGTATATGAATGCAAATTTATAAGACTAAAACAGCAAAGGAAAATCAACAAAAACCAAAATTATCAAGAACAATGATAAAAGACAACCAACAAACTAGGAAACAAAAACACGATAAAACTAGGAAATCCTAATTCAACTAGGAATGAAATTTTTATTTTTTTTTTAAGATGCTGAACGTGTATAGGATGGATGCAACCTTAACCTAATGCTAAAATTTTAGAATAACACAAACAAATAAAGCAAATAAAGATAGATCCAACCTGAACAAAATTTAGCTCTGATACCAAATGATACGAACCTAGGACGACCTGCTCCTAAACCCGTATTATATTAGCCCGGATCTCAATTAAGTTCAAGTTCTAATGGAATGGACCTCAACCCCTAACCAACCTGTGGTTAGAAACCTTGGTATAATGTAGACGCCACAATAGTGATGTAATTCCGCCCGAGCCCGCTCCACCGATAACCCGCTGGGGTGCTGACTCGACACGGATGAAGACTAGGCCAATCACAAGAGCTCAAATTAAGAGATTTAAGGGCAACCTAGGAGTATTTATACAGAGGGTAATCAATCTCAACAGAGCTTTTCCATACTTGAAGATACAAAGCCTATTCGAAGCATCCAAGTGGTGGAAGCCGATACGGACCCGGGTGACGGTTTTGGTACATTTTTGGAGTCCGAGAAGCATGAAATGGTTCCAATGCTTTATGGGTTCAATACATATGACTAAGAGGTCATGGAATCAAGTTAAAGCAGCCTCAAATGCAATCAAAAAGGGCTTGTACGGACAGCATCAACAATTTGGCCGAATTTGCTGTATCGCTTGCTGGCTTTACTGTATTTTACTGTTTTAGCCTTTTCTTATTTTTCCAAGCATGGGCAACGTGTGGGACTTCATATTCAGATTATTTGCCATCCTAAAAAGCATCTAGAAGCTGATTTGAAGCTCAAAGAGGTCAAAGATTGATCAAAGTCAACTTGATAAAAAAGGCTAGCATTTTTAGTTTCCTAATTTGTTTTTACTTTTTGTTTTAGGAAACTACCATTACTTTTTGGTTTTTATTTATTTATTTTCTGGAAAAATAACTTTAGGAAGGTTTTTATTTTATTCTTTCCACTGTAAATTAATTAATTCCTAATTTAATATAAAGGAATTAATTAATCAAACTTAGATTAGGAAAGGAAGTATAGTTTCAGCCAACTAGGTTTCTTTATGTGTGGTGGCTGGTTTTTCTTTATTTTTAGGGTTTTATTTCGTGGCTTTGTAGCCTATTTAAAGGCTTATTTTTCAATAAGAGAAAAAACTTTGATTTGATTGAGAAAATACTTGTGAGATTAATTATCTCTTTGTTCTTTGAGAACACCTAAAACACCATTAGAGAATTGGTTGTTTTAGCTTGACTTATCCATAGGTTTTCCATCCCCTATTGTGGCGTCTACATTATACCAAGGTTTCTAACCACAGGTTGGTTAGGGGTTGAGGTCCATTCCATTAAAACTTGAACTTAATTAAAGATCCAGGCTAATATAATACGGGTTTAGGAGCAGGTCGTCCTAGGGTCGTATCAAATAGGGGATGGAAAACCTATTGATAAGTCAAGCTAAAACAACCAATTCTCTAATGGTGTTTTAGGTGTTCTCAAAGAACAAAGAGATAATTAATCTCACAAGTATTTTCTTAATCAAATCAAAGTTGTATTCTTATTGAAAAATAAGCCTTTAAATAGGCTACAAAGCCACGAAATAAAACCCTAAAAACAAAAGAAAACCAGCCACCACACATAAAGAAACCTAGTTGGCTGAAACTATACTTCCTTTCCTAATCTAAGTTTGATTAATTAATTCCTTTATATTAAATTAGGAATTAATTAATTTACAATGGAAAGAATAAAATAAAAACCTTGAAAGAATAAAATAAAAACCTTCCTAAAGTTATTTTTCCAGAAAATAAATAAATAAAAGCCAAAAAGAAACGGTAGTTTCCTAAAACAAAAAGTAAAAACAAATTAGGAAACTAAAAATGCTAGCCTTTTTGATCAAGTTGACTTTGATCAATCTTTGAGCTCTTTGAGCTTTAAATCAGCTTCTAGATGCTTTGTAGGATGCCAAATAAGCTGAATATGAAGTTCCACACGTTGCCCATGCTTGGAAAAATAAGAAAAGGCTAAAACAGTAAAATACAGCAAAGCCATCAAGCAATACAGCAAATTCGGCCAAATTGTTGATGCTGTCCGTACAAGCCCTTTTTGATTGCATTTTAGGCTGCTTTAACTTGATTCCATGACCTCTTAGGCATATGTATTAAACCCATAAAGCATTGGAACCATTTCATGCTTCCCGGACTCCAAAAATGTACCAAAACCGTCACCCGGGTCCGTATCGGCTTCCACCACTTAGATGCTTCGAATAGGCTTTGTATCTTCAAGTATGGACAAGCTCTGTTGAGATTGATTACCCTCTGTATAAATAATCCCAGCTTGCGCTTAAATCTCTTAATTTGAGCTCTTGTGATTGGCCTAGTCTTCATCCTTGTCGAGTCAGCACCCCAGCGGGTTATCGGTGGAGCGGGCTCGGGCGGAATCACATCACCATAAGCATTCAAATAGGCTTGCATCTTGATACTCCAAATGTTTTAGTTCTCCCCATTGAAGGTAAGAGGAGATGGAGTTAAAAAACTTGAAGACGCCATGTGAATGTTACTCTCGGGTATGAAGGAATATGAAAATATATTTGTGCTTTCAAGTATCTCTTCACTCTCAATAAATGAACCAGCCCAAAAACCTCACAAATCTCAAAAAAATATGCCTTACTCTGATACCACTTTGTTGGGGTGAGAAGGTTATGACCAAGAGTAAGCTAGCTTGAAGTGTTAGCAACAAGCAAGCTTTTGATGATGCTCTTGGGAATGGTTGTGTGTGAGTTGTGTTTTTAGGTTTTGGTTATGGTGTTTTCTAGTTTTTAGGGTTCCTAGAGTGTTATAAGATGTTGAAGAAGAGAGAAAGAGAAGGAGAACACGTTGCTTTTTGAAAATGAGGCTTCTATAATAGCCATCTCATTCATTTAACAATATAAGCTTGAAATTACTAGTTCACACATGCCAAGCATGTGAGCTTACAAAATGAGTAAAGCATTTGAAATTTAAAAAGTAAAATGGTCAACTCCTAAATTTTCATACACAAAAGAAGTAAAAACCAGCTGCAACATGTCTATTCCAAATATAGCAAAAAGTGGCACATGGTTTGAACGAAGTTCATATTGTTTAACTAGTTTGGGTAAACAACCAAAGTAGCTTCACCTACTTAGTTTACCTTTGTATCTACTTATGAAACTTGGTTTGAAGCATCCTTGGTCATCAATAAATATTTTTCCAAGAGCCAAAAAGGTTCTGGAACTGGATCATGGGCCAAACAGCTCCAAAACTGACCCATACTTTGCATATTGGGCCCATCAAATATAGCAATCTGTTTTGAATATAAAATGGATTTTCCCATGTCATTTTAACCTAAAATTTGGATCAATGTCTTATATATATGTCTGTAGACATCCTTCAAAATTTTAGCCTAAAAATTATTTTTCAACCCGAGATATAACACAAATAGTGGACCTATGTAGCTGGAAATTATGAATCCAGCACCATAGGCATTTCAAGCATAATGTTCCTACTCTTTTGTGCATAGTTTTACCTATGCTTTTATATAAATAACTTAGGCAAAAAAAATCATCAAAATATACCTTGCATCAATTAAAAACATACAAAAAAATATAAATTCATAAAACGAAAGTAGGTGATACCAAGGTGTCCATGCCAGTTGGATAATGCATGCACCATCAAGTGGCAAAATTGCCATACTTCAACAAGTCACTGGTCTAGGTCTAGAGAAGAGGTTCGAATTGGTCAAACAATATGGCAAAGTTACTTGTGAAAAAGAAATACATTGCTTTTTTTATTAAATGATTAAGTCAAATTTTATGAAAATATAAAAAATGAAAATGTACATTTTTATTACTATTATGTATTATAATAATTTATTTATATATATATATATAGAGCAAGGCTAAAAAATTTCACCAATTTTTTTTTTTTATTGTGATATGAAGCATAAATAATCCTAATTTAACTTATAAAATAAAAATTATTTATTTTAGTTGGATTATTCAGAATCAAAATTTTATTTTAGCTGGATTATTCAAAATTAGTACCGAAGATGAAATTTTTTTTTTTTTTTTTTTGTATGTGTGTGTGAAAAAAGTAGTTGCCGCACAATCAAAGTACCCATCGCAATCAAAAAACCATACTGTATGATCCTGAAAATCTCATAAAAGAGTTTGTATCTGGTTTATGTGAAATTAACATTGTGTCCTTCACATATCATCTTGGGAGGAAAATGACAAAAAAGGTATATTTGGGTATTTTCACTATAAACGACATCATTGTAAAAGTAAATAAATTTGAAAAAAAAAATCCAAAACAAAACAAAATGCAAAACGTACAAGATGCAGTTGCTTTTTAAACATTTTAAATAGTAAAAAAAAGATCAAAACTCATCAGGACTTTAGACAATGTATACAAAAGGAGACTATTTCTCCACAAACATTATTGATATGCCTTCAAAAAATTCCTTAAAATTCTTCTTAATATATTTAAAATTAAATATAAATTATAAGATGTTTTTCTTATATCAATTGAAATTTTTCTGTATGTTATTATGTGTTTTTCTTCTTTGCTAAAAAAATATATATGTATATGCCTATATGGACTTTCTTTTCATAACACAGTTCATGGGAAATTTACATGTCGAATTTACACAATATGAATGAGAAGTTTGTACTGAAGGACCCATTTGTCAAAAAAAGCAGGTCAAAATTATGAAGTATCAGTGCCAATTTGATGTCCCTTACTTTTGCTTTCACTATTGATGAAGCCGATAGATCAAACATGAGGACCACTGTCTCGGATTAAAGTGCTTGAATCGTGGGCCATGAACATGAAAGTATATTTTTTTTTCTTTTTTCTTTTTTGAAAGACGGGATTTTTGGTAAGTATTCTTGGTAGCTCTCCCTCTCCGTCTTCTCATTGCTCTATTGTCGGTAAAGTTTAATTTACAAGAAACAGATTACTGTTAAGCTTATATATTATTTAACTAAACAAACAGAAAACAGCTGTGTAATATGGCTGGCCGCCTTGTCAGCTAGCAAGCTGATGAGTTGGCACTTGCAGCCTTGCTGGCATTGACTAAATGACTATTTAATTCCCATTCACAAAAATACTATAGCAAGCTTTGTCCCATGCTAAAACTTTGATTCTTTTACTTTACTAGCTAGATATTTTCCTTTTAACTTTTGTCCTTTTTGAATCTAATATATTTACTAAAAAAAAAAAAATCTATATACATATATATAGCTAATTTATCAAATGATCTAAATTTATGTACAAAACAAGAGTTCTATGTAAGAGTCTCGTTGCGCAGCATAACCATACCATACCAATAGCCTGAGATACAAGTTCAAAGGAAACATCAAAATCCTAACAACATAAGTTTTATCCTTCCAAGTAGCCATCAAAAAACATTATTTTGTTTTCAAGCCTTCACAAATATCCAAGAATCATGCACATTGAACCATTCAATGTCAATAATTACAAAAGTAGAAAACCAAAGGTAATATCCAAAAATCCAGACATAGTGAAAAAATCTCCACAAACGTTGATGAACTAGAAACACAATTGTTGAAAGGAACCACACTCTAATAGGTAGCTGGCTCTGATACCATTATTGAAATAGGCTTTAAATTGAAAATAGACTCCATTATTAAGGTTAAAAATAGAGTTGCAGCAGCAAAATAAAAATAAAATTATAAAGCGGTAAAATTGAAAATAAAATTTCAATGTTATATTAAACTTTGAAAAAAATATATATATAGAAAGCTAGAAACTTAAAGAAGAAGAAAAATGATGGAAATTGTCTTATTAAAATAATAGTCTGGATTCTAAATGTTATATCAAATAGGCTTAGAGTTATATTTATAAGCATAAAGTCTTAGTTTAAACAGAAATAAAAAAACTAAACAAATATATATATATATATATATATAAGTAAACTAGGCAGTATAGGAATAGGAAACTAAACAAATCTAGGAAAGGAAAATAAACAAATAGAAAAATAGAAAACTAAACAAATAATCATAATAAAATCCTTAAAATAAAATTTAAAAAACATTAGAAAAATCTCATGGCTCTAATACTCCTTGAGATTTTTTTGACTAAACCCAACTTGCTTCACTCACTATCAATTAAAACTGGATCAGAATTTCTTCAACATGAGAAGCCATAAACAAGTACTTTGTAGCTTCTTTTTGCTCATCTGCGGAGTTGACATGTTGTGGAGGTGTTTGAGTTACTTGATTTTGTATATTTCATCGAAGAAGTCAAAACTAGGAAAATCATCAACTATATTTGTACTATGTAAAAACTTCAATGCCTTGTCATTGTAGTGACCAAATTGTTGACATCAACTTTAGCAAATTAAGGCATGGCGATGTAGAGAATCACCCTTAAGATAAATATAAATTTCCAACAATTTTGATCCCAACAATCTGTACTATATGTGGATCACAAATGGTACAAATAGAATCTTTAAAATTAACTGAAAAATTGTTATACAATAACTGAGCAATATTCAACAAATGTTATGATAATCTTAGAACAAATAAAATATTTGCAATATGTTTTTGTCCTTATTTAGTGTGCATGGTTATCATACCTTTTGCTTCTAGAAGAACTGTCTCTACATATCCAACTACCACTTTAGTCCAAATGGTTTTATCAATATGGCTAAAAAGATGTAAATTGTAACAGCCCAGTCCACCCACATGAGATATTGTCTGTTTTGGGTACAGCCCGCACGGTTTTAAAAGGCCTCTCAAGGGAAAGTTATCCACACACTCTTTTAAGGCATGCTTCGTTCCCCTTTCCAACTGATGTGGGATCTCACAATCCTCCCCCCTTAGGGCCCAGCGTCCTCGCTGGCACACTGATCCGGGTCAGGCTCTGATACCATCTGTAACAGCCCAGTCCACCCACATGAGATATTGTCCACTTTGGGTCCAGTCCGTACAGTTTTAAAAGGCCTCTCAGTGGTTAGGGGTCCGCCCTTTACTTGCCAGTCCTACTAGCTCGGGCCTCCCAGGCCCAACCGAGATATTATCCTCTTTGGAAGCTAGGTGGTGAGCCCAATCCTACCCCTCACGGTTTTACGTTTCCTCATGGGAAGGCCTCTTAAGGGAAAGGTATCCACACCCAGAATAAGGCATGCTTCATTCACCTTTCCAACCGATGTGGGATCTCACAATAATCTGTAACAGCTTAGTCCATCCACTTGAGATATTATCCGCTTTGGGCCCAGCCCGCGTGTTTTTAAAAGGCCGTTCAATTGTTAGGGGTCCTACCCCTTTACCTACCAGTCCCACTGGCTCGAGCCTCCCAGGCCCAACCGAGATATTGTCCGCTTTGGAAGCTAGGTGGTGAGCCCAATCCTACCCGTCACGGTTTTACGTTCCCTCATGGGAAGGCCTCTCAAGGAAAAGGTATCCACACCCTCTTATAAAGCATGCTTCGTTCCCCTTTCCAACCGATGTGGGATCTCACAATCCACCCCCCTTGGGGCCCAGCGCCCTCGCTGGCACACCGATCCTGGTCTGACTCTGATACCATCTGTAACAGCCCAGTCCACCCGCATGAGATATTGTCCGCTTTGGGCCCAGCCCGTACGGTTTTAAAAGGCCTCTCAAGGGAAAGGTATTCACACTCTCTTTTAAGGCATGCTTCGTTCCCCTTTCCAACAGATGTGGGATCTCACATAAATCTTTATCCATGTGCAAAGTGCGATCACTATCAGTTAACAATGTTTTAGAATCTGCTTCACTATCAACCTGCAAGGCCATAAACAAGTACTCTGTATCTTGTTTTTGTTCATCAACTTAATTGGCTTGTTACAGGACTTGTTAATTTACTGGAGACTTTTTGACATAACAAAAGCTTTCTTGATGACTATCTTATTGCAAAAGTTGCAATTATAGATTTGCTTATTCTTGAACCAACAATTATTCTTTGCATGGTTGGTCCTCTTACAATGATGACATGGAGGAAACTTGCTCTTATTTGATGCTCCTCCTTTACCCTTGCTCCTGTCTTCTACAATTAACTTAGAATATAATTTTGAGCCTGGCTTCTTACCTTTAACCTTGGCTTGAAATGCTCTTTCAACTTGCTCAGAATTACAGATTGCATCCTTTTGTTCATGATTTTGGAGTTTGCTAATCAACTCATCAACCGATAAAGTAGTCAAATCATATGACTCCTTAATAGGACACTTATCATAATCATTTCTACAACCTTTTGATCAAGGAATTGATCTTTAGCAAGCCAGATTTAATTAACAATCATCATCACTTTGGTCGCATAGGCTTTGACGGTCTTAGACTCAACCATCCTTAACATCTCAAATTCTCTTTTGAATGTTAGGAAGTTAATGCTTTCAAGCTGGCATTCTCTTCGAATTCCTCTTTCAACTCATCCTAAGCCTTTTTAGCTATGTCACAACCAATGATTCTTTAAAAAGTTGAATCAGAGACTACCACAAGAGTGCAGGATTGGGCCTTCAATCCCTTTGATTTCTCCTCTTCATGTTGTTTAATATGATTAAGAGTTGAATTTACAGGCAAGGGAGTGATCTAAATTTCATTCATCATAAATTCCCAAAGACCAAGTGCATTCAAATAGGATTACATCTTAACATTCAAAATTGATAATTTTCACCATTGAATTGAGGGGAAAAGGAAACACCGAAATTAGATGACATGACGATAAGTAGAATTAAAGTTACCTTCGTCTCTTGAACAAAATCACAGACCCATAAGACTATGGCTCTAATACCACTATTGAAAGAAACCAAGGTCTAATAGGAATCTGACTCTGATATCACTGTTAAAAATATGCTTGAAATTGAAAACAGGCTTTGTCACTACTGTTGAAAATAGAGTTGCAACAACAAAATTAAAAAAATATATATTAAAGTAGCAAAATTAAAAATAAAATTTCAAAATTATGTTAAACTTTGAAAAAAAAAATATAGAAAACTAGAAATTTAGAGAAGAAGAAGAATGATAAAATTGTATTATTGAAATAATAAAATGAATTCTAAATGTTATATCAAACAGGCTTAGAGTCCAATTTATAAGCATAAAGTCCTAATTTAACTAGAAATAAGAAACTAAACAAATCCAAAAAAAGGAAACTAAACAACATAGGAAAAAGAAACTAAACAAATACAAAAATAGAAAACTAAATAAATTATCATAATAAAATCGTAAAAATAAATTCTAGAAGATTAGAAAATCTCATAGCTCCTGTAACAACTATGCAACCCAGCCAATCTATTGTCTAAATATGATCCTCTTCATAGGATTCACATGGATAAAATCCTACTGAAATAGAATATAGCTACATCATGGATTTTACCAAAAAAATAAAAGACAACAAAAAAAGTTCAATATTGAACGACTCAAAATAAGGATGCTTCGCTTGAAGTAAAATCTGAGGCAAAAGATCAACTAGAGAACTTGTGATACGAACCTAGGACGACCTGCTCCTAAACCCGTATTATATTAGCCCGGATCTTAATTAAGTTCAAGTTCTAATGGAATGGACCTCAACCCCTAACCAACCTGTGGTTAGAAACCTTGGTATAATGTAGACGCCACAATAGGGGATGGAAAACCTATTGATAAGTCAAGCTAAAACAACCAATTCTCTAATGGTGTTTTAGGTGTTCTCAAAGAACAAAGAGATAATTAATCTCACAAGTATTTTCTTAATCAAATCAAAGTTTAAAGTTATGTTATTAATGAAAAATAAGCCTTTAAATAGGCTTTGAAAGAAACAAAATAAACCCTAAAAACCCTAGGAAAAACCGGCCACACAAAGAAGAATTCTACCTTGGCCGAAACTTTCCTATTCCTAAACTAATTTGGATTAATTAATTCCTTTATTTTGAATTTAGGAATTAATTAATTTACAATGAAATTAATAAAATAAAAACTTTCCTAAACTTATTTATCCAGAAAATAAATAAATAAAACTAGAAAGTAAAGGTAGTTTCCTAAAACAAAAAGTAGAATAAAATTAGGAAACTATAATACTAGCTTTTTGACTAAATTGACTTTGACTATTCTTTGACCAAATTGAGCTCCAAATCAGCTTCAATATGCTTTGTAGGATGCCAAATAAGCTTATTGTGCAGTTCCTCACGTTGCCCTTGCTTGGAAGTATGAGAAAAGGCTAATACAGTAAAATACAGTAAAACCCGCAAAGAATACAGCAAATCCGGCCTTTCCTTCTCCTTGTGCGCAAACCACCTTGTTGGTCGGCTTTGAAGCTGCTTTGGCTGGTTTCTATGACTCATCCTCCATATGAATTGAACCCATAAAGATGGGGTTCCAATTCATACAACCCGGCCTCCTTATTATCACCAAAAACGCCACCCGACCCTGTTTTGGCTTCTATTGCTTGTATGAGTAAAACAGGCCTTGGTTCTTTAGATGTGGCCAACCCCTCTTGACTATGTATTATTCCTTGTATGAAGACAGCAAGATTGTCCTTGAACTTCTTGGCTTGGGCCCTAGTGATCGGTCCCACCTTCATTTGTATTGGGTCAGCACCCCAGCGGGTTGTGGGCCGAGCAGTCTCGGGTGTATTCGCATCATTCCCCTCCTCTTGAAAAGGATTTGTCCTCAAATCGAAGTCATCACCTGCAGTAAAAGGAGATAAATCAGCAACATTAAAGGTGGCACTAACATTATACTCACCCGGTAGATCAAGTTTGTAGGCATTGTCGTTTATCCTCTCCAAAACTTGAAAAGGTCCATCACCCCTCGGCATGAGTTTTGATTTCCTTTGTTCGGGGAATCTTTCTTTCCTTAAGTGCAGCCACACCCAATCTCCAGGTTCAAACACCATTGATTTTCGGCCTTGATTAGCCACCCTTGCATATTGCTCGGTCCTTCTCTCAATGTTTGCTCGAGTCTTCTCATGAATCTGCTTTACAAAATCAGCTTTTTGTTTTCCATCTAGATTAGCACGCTTACTTAAAGGCAAAGGTGTTAAATCTAATGGAGTCAAAGGATTAAAACCATAAACAATTTCAAATGGAGTAAATTTAGTTGCTGAATGTAAAGACCTATTATATGCAAATTCAACATGTGGCAAACATTCTTCCCAAGTCTTTAAATTTCTACTAATTAATGCTCTCAACAATGCAGACAAGGTTCTATTTACTACTTCGGTTTGTCCATCAGTTTGTGGATGACAAGTAGTTGAAAATAAAAGCTTAGTACCTAATTTAGCCCACAATGTTTTCCAAAAATAGCTTAAGAACTTAGCATCCCTATCCGACACAATAGTTCTTGGCATGCCATGCAATCTCACAATTTCCTTGAAAAATAAGTTAGCAATATTGGATGCATCATCAGTTTTGTTACATGCAATGAAATGTGCCATCTTAGAAAACCTATCTACTACAACAAATATTGAATCCTTACCTGTCCTTGACCTAGGCAACCCAAGAATAAAATCCATAGACAAATCTACCCAAGGATAGGTAGGAATCGGCAAAGGCTTATACATTCCATGCGGTTTCAATGTTGATTTTGTTTTTCGGCACTTCAAACATCTTTCACAAATTCTCTCAACATCTCTCCTCATGTTAGGCCAATAAAAATGTTCTTGCAGCAAGGATAAAGTTTTTTTAAAATACCAAAATGACCTATTAAACCACCCCCATGTCCTTCCTGAACCAATAATTCCCTAATACTACAATTAGGCACACAAAGTTTGTTTTCCTTAAACAAATATCCCTCAAATATGTAAAATTTATTAAATCCATGTTTCAAACAGGTTCTAAAAATTTCTCCAAAGTCACTATCATGCTCATAAAGTTCTTTCAATTGTTCAAATCCAAGCAATCTAGCATCTAAGGTAGAAAAGAGCACATACCTTCGAGATAATGCATCGGCAACCACATTTTCCTTACCTTTTTTGTAGCGGATCACATATGGAAATGTTTCAATAAATTCAATCCACTTAGCATGCCTTCGGTTGAGCTTTCCTTGACCCTTGATATGCTTCAAAGACTCATGATCCGTATGAATCACAAACTCCTTTGGCATGAGATAATGCTGCCACGTCTCCAAAGCCCTCAACAAAGCATACATCTCTTTGTCATAAGTCGGGTAGTTTAGGGCAGCTCCACTTAATTTTTCACTAAAGTAGGCTATGGGTCTTCCTTCTTGCATTAAAACAGCTCCAATACCTACACCCGAAGCATCACACTCAATTTCAAAAGTCTTGGAAAAAATTGGCAAAACTAACAAAGGTGCATTACACAATTTTTCTTTCAACAAATTAAAAGATTTTTCTTGTACTTCCCCCCATTTGAAACCAACATTCTTCTTGACAACTTCATTCAATAGTGCTGCTATGGTACTAAAATCCTTGACAAATCTTCTATAAAAGCTTGCCAAGCCATGAAAGCTCCACACTTGGGTGATAGAAGTAGGAATCGGCCACTCTTGAATTGCTTTCACCTTAGCTTGGTCAACTTTGATTCCTGCAGCACTTACTACAAAACCTAGAAACACAAGCTCTTCTTTGCAAAATTCGCATTTTTTAATGTTAGCAAACAATCTTTCCTTTCTAAGAACTTGCAAAACTTGTCTAAGTTGATCCACATGGTCATCCAAATTTCGGCTATATATTAGAATGTCATCAAAATAAACAACCACAAATTTTCCAATAAATGGACGCATTACATGATTCATAAGCCTCATGAAGGTACTAGGTGCATTGGATAATCCAAAAGGCATAACTAACCATTCATACAGCCCATATTTAGTTTTGAATGCGGTTTTCCATTCATCACCTTCTTTCATCCTAATTTGGTGATAACCACTCCTAAGATCAATTTTTGTAAACATGCAAGAACCATGCAACTCATCAAGCATATCATCTAATCTAGGAATGGGATGTCTATGTTTGATGGTAATGTTATTTATAGCCCTACAATCAACACACATTCTCCAAGAACCATCCTTTTTAGGTACCAACAAAACAGGAACAGCACATGGGCTTAAACTCTCACGAATGTATCATTTATCAAGCAAATCACTTACCTGTTTTTGCAGCTCCTTTGTTTCTTCGGGATTGCTCCTATAAGCTGGTCTATTTGGTATGGCAGCCCCTGGAACAAAGTCAATTTGATGTTCTATCCCTTGAATAGGTGGTAGTCCACTTGGAATCTCACTTGGGAAGACATCTCCAAATTCCTTCAAAAGATCAATCATTGAACTTGGCAATTCAAGTTCTTCAAAGTTAGTTTGATCATTAAAATAATTTTCTTTGTAAAGCATGACCAGAAAAGGTTTCTTACACTCAATAACCTTATTGATATCCCCTAAACTCAAATAAAAATTCTGGTTTTTCCTCTCTTTTCTTTCTTTTCTTTTTCTTCCCTCGGTTTGGCTCTCATTGGCGGAAATTTCTGGATTTTGTATGCTCTCGGGTTTGCTCTCTTTTCTCACCCCTCTCTCAGCTTTTTCTTGGTCTTTCCACTCAATATGAACCTTAGAAACCTTACCTTGGTCAGCAACCTCAATCTTGCCTTCTTGAAAGGATGGTGAAGCCGTTGGTGCCAAACTTGCTTTTTCTTTGAGCTTTTCGGCTTCTCTCCTCTGTTGCATTTGTAATTGGTCTTTGTAAACCTCTTTAGGAGATAATGGTTCCAGCTTGACCTTCTTCCCTTTAAACCTGAAAACAATACTATTTTCTCGACCAAAATGAGTAGCATCTTTATCAAATTTCCGTGGTCTACCTAATAGTATATGTCCAGCAATCATGGGAACAATATCACACAAGACTACATCCTCATATCTACCTATACTAAATTTTACTTTGGCTTGTTTATTTACCCTCATCTCACCACTATCATTTAACCATTGTAATCTATAAGGTTCTGGATGTTTAATTGTTTTCAAGCCTAATTTATCAACTACAAGATTACTTATCACATTAGTACAACTCCCACTATCTATAATCATACTACAGATTTTACCTTGTATTTCGCAGCGAGTGTGGAAGATGTTTTCTCTTTGTATCTGCTCTTCATCTTTGTAAACAGCAAGTACTCTCCTTGAAACCAAGCTCAACTCGACATTAGATGTATCTACAGGTTCGGATTCATCTTCATTGCAATCCTCCTCTTGCTCGGTTTCAGCCCCACTTTCTTCACTTGTGGTTTCCAGCTCACCATCACCCTTTAATACCATGATTCTTCTATTTGGGCATTGGCTGGCTATGTGTCCTTTTCCTTGGCACTTAAAACAAATTATTTCTCTGGATTTTTTAGGTTTAGGTTCAGATTTTATCTCACCTCTAAGTGCTTGGACAGATTCGGTCTTGACCTCCCTTCTTGGCCGGTTGGTAGATTCTTCTCCTAATTTCGGCCTCAACTTGTTTTCATAAGTGGAATTGTTTTTCCAGCCACTTGAACTTGTCCTTCCACTGCTAGAAACTCCTTCAAACCGTGTACTAACACTCCTCCTCTTGAATTGGTTCTCAAGCTTAATGGCTACATGCAACATCTCCTCCAAGAAATTGGTTGGCAATGTCACGGTTTAACCCTCCAAGAAATCTTGCCATTGTTGCCTCTCTATCCTCCCTCATGTTTAACCTCATCATTAAGATCTCCATCTCTTTGTAATAGTCCTCCACGGACCTACTTCCTTGAGACAAAGATTGAAGCCGTTGATGCAGCAACCTATGGTAATGGGATGGCACAAACCGCTTCCTCATGGCTCCTTTCATTTGTCGCCATGTTGTAATTAAGTCATCACCAACTCTCCTTCGGGTGCTTTGCTCTTTTGTCCACCATTGGAGTGCATAATGGCCAAACTCCATTGCTGCCAACTTCACCTTCTTACCTTCCGAATAGTTGTGGCAGTCAAAAATCATCTCCATTTTCTCTTCCCACTCAAAATAAGCTTCGGGATCACTTTTACCCATAAAAGGTGGGATATTAACCTTGATATTTCCCAAATCATCATCTATATCTTCCCTCCTATATCTCCCACGGCCAGCTCTATCTTGGACAGCAAAGGTTTCGTGCATACCTTCCTCAAAATCACCGTCGAATGGCTCCTCATCAAATTCCTCCCTCGGCCTCTCACGACCTCCTCGTCCTCGGCCTCGTCCTCCATTGAATTCTTGCCTATTTCTTGTATTCGGCCTTCCTTGTGAGGCTTCTAGTCTTCCCACTCTTTGATTTACATGCTCAAATTGAGCACTAACCCGCTGTATTGATTCCAAAATAGCTCTCATGTCCACTTGGTCTCCACTCCCGGTAGCTCGGTCATCGCCATGGAATGCTACGGACTCTTCCTCATTGATCCTCAAGGGTGGATCCCCTCTTCTTATTCTAGAATCTGCCATGTTAGTAAAATACTGCAAAAATAAAATAAATCCTCACAATATTCACTCCCTCACGTGTTTCACTCAAACAAGGTCTCGACACTCGTGTTTGCACACTAGTTTCGGCTTTTACCCTCTTTTAAGCTCACACACTCTTGCCTTTTTCCACTCAATGAATTATCTCAAAGTTCTAATTAAAACACCCACAAGACAGCAATTAGATCACTAGTAAGTTTTAATTAAACTTATCAACAAACAGTAAGCAAAAAGTAGGCAATACCGAAAGAATCCAACAAATCCTAATTTTTTCGGCTTTCTAGACAAGAAAACACAAAATGATGGGAAAATGTTGGAATTTTTGAAAACTACACCAGATGGTAGTAGATTATGAGTTCAAGAATAAAATTCCAGAAAAAGAAATTCAAATACGAACAAGAATCAAAGAGAACAAAATTATAGAAAAGTGTTGGTTGTTGTTCTTGTAATTCAAGTTTTGTATCAATTCCTTTATCTAATTTTAATCCAAATAATTTAAGCACCTAAAATCCAAATATTCAGCAGCAAAAATAATTCTCTGGCAACTCAAATATTGAATAAATAATAAAAAAAAACCAGCAGCTCCAACAAATTTCCAGCAAACAAATCAAACTCCAACAAACCGAAATATATTTTTTTTTTCTTCTTCTCTTTTTTTTTTTTTTTTTTTTTATTCGGCTTTACCTTCTTTCTTTTTTTTTTTTTTCACTCACAGAACATAAACAACTGCAGTAGCAAGAATAATTTCCAAAATTGCAATTCCAACTCCAAAACAAACACCAAACCCGTGACCTCCAAATAAACAAAATGTGCAGTTTTTTTTTTTTTTCTTTTAATTGTTGTCGCAAACTCTTTTCTTTTTTTTTTTTTTTTGAATATATGAATGCAAATATTTAAGACTAAAACAGCAAAGAAAAATCAACAAAAACCAAAATTAACAAGAACAATGATGAAAAACAACCAACAAACTAGGACACAAAAAATACGATAAAACTAGGAAATCCTAATTCAACTAGGAATGAATTTTTTTTTTTTTTTTTTTTTAAGATGCAGAACGTGTATGGTGATAGAAGCAACCTTAACCTAATGCTAAAATTGTAGAATAACACAAAACAAATAAAGCAAATAAAGATAGATCAAACCTGAACAAAATTTAGCTTTGATACCAAATGATACGAACCTAGGACGACCTGCTCCTAAACCCGTATTATATTAGCCCGGATCTTAATTAAGTTCAAGTTCTAATGGAATGGACCTCAACCCCTAACCAACCTGTGGTTAGAAACCTTGGTATAATGTAGACGCCACAATAGGGGATGGAAAACCTATTGATAAGTCAAGCTAAAACAACCAATTCTCTAATGGTGTTTTAGGTGTTCTCAAAGAACAAAGAGATAATTAATCTCACAAGTATTTTCTTAATCAAATCAAAGTTTAAAGTTATGTTATTAATGAAAAATAAGCTTTTAAATAGGCTTTGAAAGAAACAAAATAAACCCTAAAAACCCTAGGAAAAATCGGCCACACAAAGAAGAATTCTACCTAGGCCGAAACTTTCCTATTCCTAAACTAATTTGGATTAATTAATTCCTTTATTTTGAATTTAGGAATTAATTAATTTACAATTAAATTAATAAAATAAAAACTTTCCTAAACTTACTTATCCAGAAAATAAATAAATAAAACTAAAAAGTAAAGGTAGTTTCCTAAAACAAAAAGTAGAATAAAATTAGGAAACTATAATACTAGCTTTTTGACTAAATTGACTTTGACTATTCTTTGACCAAATTGAGCTCCAAATCAGTTTCAATATGCTTTGTAGGATGCCAAATAAGCTTATTGTGCAGTTCCTCACGTTGCCCTTGCTTGGAAGTATGAGAAAAGGCTAATACAGTAAAATACAGTAAAACCCGCAAAGAATACAGCAAATCCGGCCTTTCCTTCTCCTTGTGCGCAAACCACATTGTTGGTCGGCTTTGAAGCTTCTTTGGCTGGTTTCTATGACTCATCCTCCATATGAATTGAACCCATAAAGATGGGGTTCCAATTCATACAACCCGGTCTCCTTATTATCACCAAAAATGTCACCCGACCCTGTTTTGGCTTCTATTGCTTGTATGAGTAAAATAGGCCTTGGTTCTTTAGATGTGGCCAACCCCTCTTGACTATGTCTTATTCCTTATATGAAGACAGCAAGATTGCCCTTGAACTTCTTGGCTTGGGCCCTAGTGATCGGTCCCACCTTCATTTGTATTGGGTCAGCACCCCAGCGGGTTGTCGGCCGAGCAGTCTCGGGTGGATTCGCATCAACTTGTATCCAACTTAATTTCCATAAATGCTTTCTTCTTCTTTTTTTTTTTAAAGAAATTTCCATAATACTTGATAGTAGTGTTTTATATAGATATATATATATATATTTGGTAATATCTTAATAGTGGTTCATGCTTTAACAGAACTGGCTTTAGTAATCGGATGAACCAAGTTGTAGACATGACATGAAAGCGTAAGAACTCAATCAACGGTTTGTGTAGCCATAAATCGTATTTTATATTCATTGAGTTCTGTTGACTTTGTTTACTATTCCGTTGTAAATAAATGATCTTATCATAGACCCATTGTGGTCTTGAAACTATATAATAATGGAAACAGCAACCTTAGTTGCCATCTTTATATCGGGTTTACTTGTAAGTAATGAATTAAAACATGAAGATATCTACTCAATTCATTCTACCCCTGTCCTAGAAAAAGAAGAATAGAGAGGAAGGAATATAGAAAAATTTATGTCTCAACGAATCACATGTAAAGATATTGATAACACACATAAAGTTCCATAAATTTCAACTCGAGCAGATTATAACAGTTTGTGTTTGAATAATCACTCAATATAATCTCAAAAAGAACTCTCTTAATATTAAACAGATTCAAGAATGAAACCCAACCTTACAGAAGTGAATTCCAAAGAATTTCTCACAAACTTTATTAAAAAAAAAAAAGAAGTCATCATTTACAAGACTGAAGCTATTTATAATTTATGGCCCACCAAAGAAAATTACACCTTTATTCTCCGAGTCTGTCACTTAATTAAGAAAAACTAACAGCCCTACCCTTTGACAGCCTGTACATCAGATAAAAATTAAAAACGATAGTGCATATTACAAATGTACTACAACAGAAAACAAGCTTAAAACTGACTCCATCAAAACCATAATGCTCCTGCTAGCCAAATCTAAGGCAAAAGATCAACCTACAGAAAGCTAGTATCCAAATCAGCAAGTAAGTACACAAATAGTACACAGTAAAAAAACTTGTAATGTCATGTAAATTCCTATGGGAAAAACTGTCATCTTAGACTAAAGCACGTATAAAATACACCATCTTCTGATTGTTATGCAATTTGCTCGTGTTTTTCATAATTAACTGAATGAATTAAGAAAGTCCACCTTTGGAAACTTAATGGAGTGAAATTGAATAGGTTATGTAGGAGATGCTGCAATAGACCATAGCCGCTTGTTAATGGTTTTAGTAGTGAAAAATTAAGGAGCTCAAATAGCAAAAGCAGTTTGAAACAAGTGTTCGGTAGCAGGTAATAGTTACCTGAACACTCAATGGCCAAGAAGAGCTAAAACTGAATTTCAGAACCAAAAAGCTTTCCATTAAAAATCAAAGTTTGAAACTAGCAATGCTTTACCGATAGGCCAATCATTAGCATATTTTTAACAATGATATGTAGCATAAGTTGTGATGCAATGAAAACAAATTAATGTGGCATATTTGCATTAACTTGCTGGGAATACTAGACTTGTCAGGACCTAACAAATGAAAGTATGCCACGTCAACTTGTGTTAAGGCACAAATAATGAAAAAGAGCATGTTTACTTTTAAGATTGAAAATCAATATTGCAGAGTTTTTTTTTTTTTTTTTTTGAAGTACTTCTAGGAAACGATGATAATCTGCACAACTGAAAATAAAAATTGTACAAAAGAAGAAGTACTTTAAACATTTCGGAGAAGAGGGACATGTATTTACAATGTGCATCATATGTCTTTGCAATCTATCTATATGTGAGGGATGTGAGAAATCTTTGGCCAATCTTCCTAGTCTCTTTTCGGCACTGTTCTTTTAGAAAGCCACACCAAAGATTTCTAACTCATAAACTGAATTTGGCAGCCCTTCTTCTGGAAAGTACTCGAATCCTCAATTCTTGAAGAGAAGTATGGTGTTGAAGGGCCTTACCGTTAAGTGATTTAAGGCTTCGAAAATGCTTTAGGTTGAGAGACTTCAGAATGGTTGGAAGTTGCCATTCCTCTGGAAATGAATCCACCGCTACATCTATGTCAATGATTTGTAAGGATGTAAGAGAGGTGACACTCCGTAGATTCCACCACAAACTGTTCCCTAATAGCTTTTCGCAGTCAAAATTTTCAAGTGATTTTAAATTTGAAGGCCATCCATGATCAGAAAGTGGGACAAGTTTTTTGCATCCCGTAATTTTAATAGTGTCTACATTGGCAGGCAATGGTCTTATTGGAAATGATTCCAACTCTTTACAATGATCTATTTTCAAGAAACTAAGCAATGGAAGTCCATCAGTTGAGAGTGAAGCCACCACTTGTTTTTTGCATCCCGAGATTAAAAGTGACTACAAAGATGGAAGATAACTAGGGAAGCAAGTCCTTTCAGCTTCCTACAATTGTCTAGTGTAAGCTGCTTTAGATCCGAGAAAACTCCATTTTTCATGAATGACCACTCTTTCCACCACAACATGTGTGAAAAAGTTAAACTTTCTAAGGACTTGTATGGTTTACTTGAGGAAAGAGAATTAGTAGTGGAATAAAATTCCTCACCTAGTCTCTCCACCCTATCAAATCCTAGAATATGAAGTTCTTTTAGGAAAGGTAGCTGTCCAGGGGTGGAAAACAGTAACAACTCTTACAATAACCAAAATCAACTTCTACCAAACAAGAAAATAAACCATTTTCTCCCCAATTTGAAAATATTTTAGCTTCATGTGGCCGAATATGTAGTTTCTCCTTTTCACGAAAAATGATATGTAGTCATTGATGTTCTGTGACAGGTTGAACAAAACAAAGATTCTGCTTCCATGTTTCTCTTACATTTGTGAGGAAGTTGGTATCTTCAAATGCACCAACAAATTTATTAAATAAAGCTTTGGAAATTCTGGTCTTACATACACCACCAATTCCATACTTCCCTATGAATTTCACAACATTTTTTCCAATTCCAACATTTATTAGGATTTCTAGTTCCAGTAGGTGATCGTCAATGCCAACTGGACATTTAGCAACACGTCGATGTCCTCTACGATTGACTTCTCTTAATGCAGCTTCAACAATTCTTTGGATTAGTTGAGATTCACCTCTGCTCATTAACAAAAACATCACTAAAAAGGTTGATTTGATTGATATATGGATGTATAAATTTTGTGTAATTAAAAGTACCAGTCACAAAATAATTTCAACCATATGTTCTAATCTAAAATTCACATGGACCAAAGTTTTTAAAGCAGTGAAGTGTTTGAGAACATTAATATAAGCAAATTTACATATCCATAACCTAAATGCCATCTAGATTGATTGGAAGCTTAGGTCAAAGCATCCTACCATTTCGCAAGCTTTTCCTTGTTCCTATTTGAACATCATTCATATTTAGGCAATGCTTTGCGTGTCTGGTTTCTTACTTCAGAAGGCTCCACTCTAAAGAAGACGGGCCAAACCAGCCCAAACGATTTTTGACACTTAGGGCTCTTAACCAGTTCATCCAAACACCATGCTTAAATAAACAGTCGACCCGGTTTCACCGCAAGTGAGTCACAGATGTTTGTCCGGCTAAATCTTGCTGTTCTAGCCTCTATTTCTCACGATACCAACGGCATCGGCTTCGGCTCTTCTTGGAAAATAGAACAATCAGGCCAATCTTGGGTTATCTTAGCCAAAAATCAACGTCCCAATGGGTTGTGGACCTGAAATTAGACCCACTTTAAACTCTACTTTTTGGCCTCCAAAATCTTTGATTCCGGCGGCATTTGATTCACCTTGGTGTGGGCATCAAAATATTTGGTGAAGTTTAATTAATCTCTCATAAAAAGAAAAAAGGCCCAAACCCATCTACATAGTCACGGCTATTTTTTTCTTGATGACGAATTTGAATTGTGTTTCTGACCAAAAAATTGGAGGTGCAAAACTCTCCACAATGCCCAGGTCTTAATTTCTAACAAAACGAAGTTTCACAATATTCTGGACATAGATGAAACCATGAAAGAACAAGTTTTGCAAAACATATCACAAGTTTCACACAAATACTTCAATTAAAGAGCACAGATATTTCAATTAAAGGGCTCCAAAAAAAATTCGAAAGAAATCAATTTAATTTTGATCAAATTAATAGAAACCGAATACTTTCATAAAATAAAACGTATAAACAAACAGTTTATAAATCTATGTAAGAGGCTGTGATATGAATAATTAAATATATATCATTATAGCATTGTAAATTTAGCATCTATACACAATTAAATCGTTATAGAATTGTATTTAATTAAATTACTAACCTTTTAGATGAAGCCATTGAATGAATAAAATAAATTTTTTGATCTGCAAAATAAAAAACAAAGTCACAAAAGTAATACCTAATGCTTAATGAACATACTACTCCTTAACCTTTCTTTTTCAAATTTCAAAATATATATGATAGGTATCTTAAATCCTTAATCACTTTATTTTCTATATATATATACACATAAAATAAATAATAGCAATAGTAATAATATATAATAAGATAATAATAAAACATACAATAAATTAATTGGGCTTTTCAAAAATTGATTAATTGGACTTCTCAAAAGAGCAGGTCGTTCAATTCAATATGTCAATTGAAATATTACATGGGTGCGAAAATTTTGTACTTGTTCCTCTTAACACTATAATTGATTTCTCTCTCCGATTCCAACCTCGACTCTGGGTACAACTTATCTGGACTGGTCAACTTGTAATTTTTTTTTTCTTTGCACAAATTATAAACAGTTAGGTTACAGCATCTGCATTAAGCCAAAACAATAATTTCACAAGCCAGCCCAAAAGATATGGTCATTAATTTTCAAGAAAGTAGCGAGAAATTTATAGACAAAAAACAACATTTAGCTACAACATCTGTAAGAAAGTATATGCAAAATCAAACAAAAAGAATAGATTAAGCCAAAATAATTTTTTTAGGTGTAAATGAGAAAACAACATATAAAACAAATAATAAATGAGAAAGAAATAAATAAATAGAAATCTAATTAATAAATATTAACTAAAAATTAAGTATAAAGTATATTTAACATCGAGGTTGTTAAATGGGAAAACATAAGACGTATTGTTTTGTCTAAATCATGGATCATGTATGGTACGATACATATAGATATTAAGAAAAATAAAAAATAAGAAAGGCATGTTTCTAGAAAAAGAAATATAAAAAGAAAAAAGACAAATGTATCTAGTTAAGTAACAAATTAGGGTGGATTGTTGAGCTTCTTCTTCCACATGATTTGCAAATCTGCAAACCCTAAGCCCACTATAAGCACAAATAAAAACTGCTCCCTCTCTACTATCGGCCACACCTCTAATTGGATAGCTTTCATATTCTTTTTTAAATTAAATAAAATTTCTATATAACTTTTGTGAAAGTATACCTATTTTTTTTAAAGAACTTGTTTATAAAATTACTTATAAAAATCCATAAATATATTAATTCTAAATTTTCAACTCATTTGCAATAACTGTTTTATATATTGTGCTGACTAAACCTTTAAAAATAAATTATGTTGACTAAATATTATAATTTTGTTTAGAATTCAAGTTTAAATAAAATTGAAAAAATCTATAACATTATCTAATAGTAATAATAAAATCTTCAAATTTGAATATTTTAATTATTATAATTAATTTTTTGAAAATAATGTACAATCTTTTTAAATGTACTGTTGGAACCTGCAAATGAAAGTTAAAAAGAGCTTATTTCGATTAAAGATGATAGATTAATGAACGTCAGTTTTCAAATCATGTGGGTATTCATGCAACAACAAAATTACAAAAATTTGTTTTGCATAATCATTTGGGTATTCGTCAAGAAATAAAAACTAAAATTCATGCATACTCACTTTGCATATGGAAGCAATATATTCTGTTCAATATTATTTTTCAGGAGATACTAAGTGCAAACATGAGTAGCAAATACTCTCTGCCTGACACATAAATCTCCTCAGTTCCTTAGAACAGTGCATAAACTGCAACTCTGCAAGTATATATAGAAACTTTAAGCACAAATAAACGTCCCTGGAATCTACTCTCTTCTCACCACTTTCCATGATACTTGTCTGTTTGAGAGGCCATTTTTCAAACAGGAAATAAATAAACCAATAATAATAATTATTATAATCATAATAATAATAATAAGAAACTACACAATTGAAAATGGAAAAGTAGGAACATTAAATAGTGCAGAGAAATAAAAATACCACTACAACGTGAAAATTCGAGAAGTGTAGAGAAATGAGAAAGATTTTGATGCAGAAATATTTTAATTTTCTGGTTGAAAATTAAAGATCTGGTTGTTAATGCACAAATTTGAAATGCCTAGAATATTTGAAAGTTCTCTTATAAACGTGCAAAAGAATGAAATACGTGAAAAGTTTTGGAGCACTGGTGTAGTACTTGCCAAAAATACTTCAACTCTTAAGTTAACGATGTCTTTAAAGTATTTTAATACTCAGTGTAGGCAAAGAACGATATATCTTCTTCGTCTTTTATTCTAATGGAGAAGTAGTATTTATATAAGATGTCTTTAACTTTCTAGAACCCTATTAGGACTCGAACTCCTAATCCCAAAAAGCATTCAGCCTTGTTTAAGGATTAGTATTGTCTCAGAAGAATTCTTGTTTTTGTTGTATTTTTATTTTTCTTATTTTTCATTATTATCTAATTGTGACGTGGATTCCATTTGATTTGTAACAAACCTATTAAAGAGAAAGCTCTTTCTTTCTAATCTTCTAGCCGTTGCCTTTTTTCATATTCATGTCAACTTACTTGATTCGCACCATGTCATATGACCAAGTGAAGGATAACTAAATAACACCTCTAATATATGTAACGTATCATCCCATATGATGTGAATCTGCCCAAACCTGCACAACCGATAACCATCTGGGGTGCCAACCCAATATGGATGAAGACCGGACCAATCACTAGGGCTCAAGCTAAGAAGTTTAAGGACAACCTTGCTGCCTTTATCCAGGGGGTAATTCATTCTCAAAAGGGTTTGTCCATACCTGAGGATATAAGACCTGTTTTGAGCATACAAGTGGTAAAAGCCGATACGAACCCGGTGTCAGAACCCATCCAAAATTCCTCACTGGAATCCTAGACAAGCCCTGATCCCAGGGAAATACCACCGAACCTTCCAACGGAAAATCCGGCAGCACCTCCCCTAAGGGTAGGACTAACCAAAAATTTCCTACACTGAAAACACGCTTCTATAAACATCCCCTTATTCCTCCCACGTTACTACAATTTGATTCCACAAATTTACAGCACTCCAAAAGAATAACAGTAATACAGTGCATAATTAGTAACTAAATATCCAATACAGTATGCAGAGCATTATACAAATAAATATGAAATTAATACAATGACAGATGAATCAGTACAAGATGAAGAGGAAAAAGGGAAGAAATACTTCTTGGACTATCGGCAATGAACTGAGACGTCGGGCTCGCCCCGGATGATCAACGTCTCCCAACCTGGACCTAGGGGAACGAAATTTAAAAACGTAAGATGCTAATCATGTCAGTGAGTGACCCTATCTACTGAACACTTTTAATATTAATAATATAACAAATAAAGGGATCTAATTAATCAATACCAAACAGTTGAATAGATAAATAATAATAAACAATTGAAAGTAATATTTTCTCTCAAAACCCTCACTATTCACTCCATTGGAAATGTTCCCCTTTAAAAACATTTTCACAAAACCCGTTATTCGAATTTCCCAAAAACCAAGGAATCAATTAATTAAATAAATAATAATTAAATAACCCAATTATAATTAAAATGTAATAAAACCCAATAAATAATTTTTGAACACTTTAGGGTTTGAAATTTCTATCTGAAAATTTATACTTGACGTACCACACCATATACCAGTGATGCCCTCCGATACGCAGCGTCCCGAGCATCGATTGGCGGGGAGGTTAAAGAGAGAAACTTGCATACGGCGCTTCGGCGTCCCGACAGCGCCGCTGCTGAAACCGTCATCCCGGCCACAGAGGGGGGCGACTATGGCCAATATCAAACTTGCCTGCCCTCGGTCCAATGACAACACACAGGAGACATAATAACTTGCGCGCTAATCCACATATACAACCAAAACACCAATACTGTATGAGTGCATCTAAAACCAATTATTAAATTTCTTATTACCGTACCGATTTTCCATAAAATCACCGTGGGAAATATACCAGTTTTTAAATTCACCATCCCATATTTTCCTTTAACATTTCCGGTACGAAAACATCGATAACAATATACAAATAATTTTTTCTCGTAACGCGAGATTCAACAAATAATATTCCACGAGCATAATTTATCAAATTTGAAACCACCAATTTAAATGAATAATTTCCTTAAAATATTTTAGCCAATTATGCCCAAAAATAATATTAAAATCCATATACGATTTATTATTGAAAATACCTTGCTCATGCGTAATAAATAAAGTTAAATCACAATAAAATAATAATCGAAAATTTCTTAATAACCCAAAATTTCGTTTAGCATCAATGGGTATATATATATATAAAATAATACCTTTTTCCCAATTATATTAAATTCCACCACATGAGCAAATTCTAGATATCAAATTAATACAACATAAATATAATTAATTGCCCAAAATATTTTTAAAGGTGGGTCACTCACCTGGAACACGCAATTAATCCAAGATCCTCCATGGGATCAATTCCACAACTCACCCGTGCTCCTCCATTGAGCTCAATTCAACCAGCGGTGGCCGAAATTTGGCCGGAAAGCTTCGGCCGAGTTTAAACTTTAGAAATCTCTGAAACGGTGGGGATTTTGGGCAATCTAACCCCGAAAATGGACTCAGAAGGGTCGAAAATGGTGGGATAGAGGTATGGGTCGAGCTGGGTTGGCCGGAAACGGCGAGAATCGCCGGAAAAATTGAACCCACCACCGCCGACTTCACCGGCCCGATCTGGGCGCGTCCAGCAGCGTCTGGCCGGGAAACTTGGAGGTCGGAGTCGTCAGGAACTGGGCTTCACTGGTGGCCGGCACGTGTGGCCGTCTGGTGGCCGGAAACGAAGAAACGGCGAGGGCCCGAGAGGAAGAAGGAAAGGAAAGGAAGAAGAAGGAGGCTTCGGGTGGGGCTAGGTGTTTTCTCACGTGGGGGAAAAAGAAAAAAAAAAAAAAGAAATAAAAAGAAAATAATTAAAAATAATTACATAATATTAAAAATAATATTATTATATAAAATAACAATAATAAAATAATATGGTATTAAGCATGGTTGACATGTGGCATCTCAACATGGTGACACATGGTCACATTTATTAAGTCACACGTGGCACATTGTTACACGTTTAAAAATAATATTAAAATAATACAGTATTTGAAAAACTCTACAGGTCCATAACTTTCAAACCACATGTCCAAATCGGACGTACCGCTGGTCTATGAACTCGTATCGACGAGTACTTCACAATCATGCATCAGTCAAAGCTCAACTTTTCATGAATAAAAA
This sequence comes from Ziziphus jujuba, assembly GCF_031755915.1. NCBI lineage: Eukaryota > Viridiplantae > Streptophyta > Magnoliopsida > Rosales > Rhamnaceae > Ziziphus > Ziziphus jujuba. The sequence goes on from NC_083380.1 coordinate 72,996, forward strand.
GTCAACTCCGGCATCCTTTGGACAGTTTGGACCTCAACTTGTTTTCTCATATCTTTCAAACCTTAGCTCCGTTTTCAACGTGCTACTAGTCTACGAACTCGTGCCAACGTGTACTTCGTAACGGTACCTCAGTCAACCTAGAATTCCATCCAAGTCAAAAAGTCAACTTTTGACCCCTCCGGTCAACGGTCAACCTCGGTCAAAGTTGGAAAATTTCCGTTGTATTTTGGGACGGGGTGTTACACCCGAAAAGCGGTTTTGGTGCATTTATGGATTTCAGGCAGTAGGAAATGGATTCAAATCTTCTTGAATTCTCTTGATATCACTAAGAAGTTATGGGAACTGGTCAAGATCGAAGCTTTGTTGGTCATTTAAGTGGTGTGCGCATGAGAGAGAAAATGGCTGATTTTTGCCATATTATTTGCTGGCTTTATTGTATTTTGCTGAGTTGACTTTTTCTCTTTCCTCCAAGCAAGGGCAACGTGTGGGACTTCATAATAATCTTATTTGGCATCCTAAAAAGAATAGAGCTAATTTGGAGCATAATAATTTTTACTTTTGGTTTTTATTTATTTATGTGCTAGAATAATTGATTTAGGAAAGTTAATATTTTATTATTTTAATTTTAAATTAATTAATTCCTAATTCCAAAATAAAGGAATTAATTATTTAGAAATTAGACTGAGGAAAGTAGTGAAATTCGACCACCATGATGTTTCCTAATGTTGGCCGGATTTTGCCCTAGATTTTTAGGGTTTTATTTGTGACTTTGTAGCCTATTTAAAGGCCTATTTTTTCAATAAGAAGACAGCTTGAATTTTATACAGAAAATTATTTATGAGATTGAATTCTTTTTGTTCTTTTTGAACACCTAAAACACCATTAGTGAATGAGTGTTTTAGTTTTGATTTATCAATAGGATATCTATCACCTATTGTGTCGTCTTCATTATATACCAAGGTTTTTAATCACAAGCTGGTTAGGGGTAAGGTAACCATTAGAACTTGAACTTAATTAGATCCGAACTAATATAATATAGGTTTAGGCGTAGGTCGTCCTAAGTTCGTATCATTATACTACCTAACTTTTGTAAGATGATTAAAATAACATGTGCGCTTATGTTATTATCATAATAAAAAAACACGAGTACTGCATAGTAGATGAAATAAAACCAACTATGCTTAATTTAACAATCCAATAATTTCTAAATTTCATTTTTTCCGAAATAAAAAATTTTCCATTTAAAAAATCGGGAATATACTAGTGTAATTACAACATAATTTATACCAAACTTAGTCGCCAAATACCATAAATTATTTCCTAAATATTAAAACTTATTGTAAAGGGAACTAAAAATCATAATTATAATTTCAAACCATTTAAATGTATAATCAATATTGACAATTCATATTTCAATCCTTTTCCCAAATCCAACGTAGAAAACCAAATACTTCTTAAATCTATGATATCTCATAATTGTCAAATTTCATGGTAAAATCGGTGTACAAATCAGTGTATATATGTATGTATAAACATAATTGTTCGAAATTCCAAATAAGTATTCAAATCATTATTTTGTTTTTATGAAACTAACATGCACAAATTTTATTTTAAAATAATAAAGAAATAAATACCACTCATGGTACAGGTGCCAAGCACACCTGCTTCGCTGTAGAGTCATTTCCTAACTCAACCCAGGTGCCTCAAGCATATCAAAAATATCATACAGGTAACTAAAAGTTTAAGGAAAGGAAGTTATGCATACCAAATGTTTTAAAATTACTTATATTACAAAAATTGAATACCAAATAGTCAATATAGTAAATCCGTTGAATCCTACAGTTAAAATTGAATTTTTTTTTTTAATCTATTAACATTCCAATCAAATTGAATCTTCTACTAACTCGTAATAATCACTAAAAGCCTATAGCTACTAATAATTGCATTTAAAAAATACCTAAACATATTTCAATTTTAACAGTAAATTACACAGTCTAGCTCAAAATTGGGCAAATCATGAAAACTCAATAATTATACAAACGAAATGGATAACAAGATGATATACTTTACTTTTGCCAAAGGTGGACGTGGATGATTGGATTTCAAATAAATATATGATACATAATATAAGTAGTATTGTTTAGTTCTCGTTCAACACGGGAATCTTCCTATTCCAAATATCTATTATTTTCTTTTTTTTTTTACATGCAATATCAGATAAATGGATAGTTTTTTTTTTTTTTTCTAAAAAATTTCTCCAATGGTTCTATGAAAGAGTTTTATTAAAGTAATTTCAAAATGATGAAAAATTATTTAGTAAGATAGGTTTACCATATCAGCGGTAAGTCCATACAATTACATTACACCAATTCATCACATCATTTATGTCATTTTTAAAATTCAATATAATTAAATTGTAATTTCTTTAACATTTCATCCGAAAAAAAAATTAATTCCTGTAATATGAATTTATTAATATATTTAATATCCTTAAAAAGAATTATATTATTCACAATCTAAAAAAACAAATACAAATATTATTTCTTATTATTTTTAATTTATTTTAAAGAAATAAAAATATTATATGGAATATTACTTTATTTTTATAAGCATTTTGGGAAAATTGATATAGGTATATATATATATATATATTATATTATTTATCTTATAAAATAGTACCAACATAAAGAGAAGCATAAAAATGTGTATATTTATTTCAGTTTAAAAAAAAAATTATATATATCTATCATGATCTATCCAAGATCCTTCATTGGAATCCTAGACAAGTTCTGATCTTAGGATGTTAAAAAACAACATCGAACCTTCCAATGGAAAATTTGGCAGCATCTCCCCTAAATGTAGGACTTACCACAAAATTTCTTACATAGAAAACACACTTCTATATGCACCACCTTATTCCTCCCACCTTACTACAATTTATTTTCATAAGTTGCAGCACTTCAAATAAATAACATGGAATCAGTGCAATATCAATTAAATAAATCTAGTACAGTATACAGAGCATCGCATTATCTATAATTAAGAATAGAATTTCTTACAACACAAGCTAGAAAATTTACAAGATGGAAGGAAAAGAAAGAAAAGGTTCTTGGAGGGTAGCAACAAACAAAGATGTCGAACTTACCTCGGACGATCAATATCTACTAACCTGGATCTAGATGAATGAATTCATCTTAGTGAGGATCCTATCTACTATAATAATAATAGTCATATAAGGATGTAATAAATTTGGCTACTTAATAATATTAGGAAATAACATTTTTCCTCGATTCACTCAGTTGAAAATGTTGCCCTTTTAAGAAGCCTTTCACAAAACCCAACATTTTATATAACCCAAAAACCAATAAGGTAATTAACCAATAAAACAAATAAAAAACAAATAATTTAAGGATCTAAACTTATAACGAAAGCTAAAAATAATTTCAATAACAATTATTAAATTGTAACATATTGTCAAAAATAGGATAAAACAAATCACAATAAAATTTATAATAATTATCATAAGATAAAATACAATCACAAATAAATTAACTAAGCCAACATTTAATTCAACATATAATCGTGATATTTATTAATCAAGGCAAGTGAATAATCAAGGAATATTAATAAATAAAATGCAAATAATATGCAACAAGTCAATTTGGTAATAAAGGGATTTAACGTAAAACAAAATTAATTTCAATAATAATAATTATGCTCAATAATTTAATAAACTATTGAGAGACACCGTAGAAAAAAAAATCTTTTTGATAAATCTTAAATTTATGTAAAACTTGAAAACATGGTAAAATATATTTTTGGACACAATTTAAATAAATAATAAAATCAATGTAAATAAAACACTTTTAATTTCAAATATCACTTTGAAAAACATTTAATTTTTTGATAATCAATCGGAAAAATATCTTAACGCACACACTATATACCAGTGATACCCGACGGTGTTCAGCGTCCCAAAGCACAGCCTGACGGGAGGTTAAAGGGAGAAACCTGCATCCAGGCCGCCCTGGCTTCCCAACAGCTTCGATGCTATAACCCTCAATCTTGGCCATGAAAAAGGGCGGTTATGGCCAATCTCAAACTTGTTTGCCTTCAGTTTGATGGCAATCATAGAAAAGTATAAACCTATTCACTCACAACAATCCGCTCATGCGCTAATCACATCCACAACTACAAAACACCGGTATTGCATAGTGTGTCTTAAAAACCATATAATATATATATATATATATATATATCATTTTCAATTACCAAAATCTTATCATTACCACTGGATTTAGTATCTCTCTCCACATCCATAAATTTCACGTTAAAACCCATTATAATTTTGTTGATGCAAATATACCAAATTCCCAGTGGCATAAAATCAATCCAAAATCTTAAATCGAACGGTATATATATATATATATATATATCCAAAATTTTCCAATTCCATAAAATAAAATTTCCACCATTGTTCCAATGTGTAATAAAATTTAAATAAATATGTTCTTCATGTCAGAACCCGTCCAGAATTCCTTCTCCGGAACCCTAGACAAGCCCTCATCCTAGGGAAATACCACCGAACCTTCCAATGGAAAATCCGACAGCACCTCCCCTAAGGGTAGGACTTACCAAAAATTACCTGCACTGAAAACACACTTCTAAACTCGTCCCCTTATTCCTCCCGCAAAACTACAAATTGATTCCACAAATTTACAGCACTTCACAACAATAACAGCAACCGAGTGCATAAATAAAATATAAGTGTCCAAATAGTATATAGAGCTTCATGAAGTGCTAATCAACAGAAATACAACAAAGATGAAAGAAATAATACAACTGAAATGAATGAGTACAAAGGTACTTCTCGAAACACGATAGCGGCAGAGAATTTGTTCGCCCCGGAAGAACGTCTACCACCTCTTGCACCTAAGGGAACGGAACTTAAAAACGTGAGATGCTAATCATCTCAATGAGTGACCCTAGCTACTGAACACTTTTAATAGTAATAATAATAATATAACAAATGAGGGAATTTAATTAATACTGGCAATAATAACAGTTGAAAATAATAATTTCTCTCAAAACTCTCACTAATCACTCCGTTGAAAATGTTCCCTTTTTAAAACAATTTCACAAAACCCGATATTTGTATTTCCCGAAAACCAAGGGATCAAATAATTCAATAAACAATAAATAAATAAATACCCCAATATATAATTAAAATGTAATAAATCATAATAAATAATTTTTGAACACTTTTAGGGTTTGAAACTTTATCCGAAAATTGCACTTGACGCACCACACCATATACCGGTGATGCCCTCCGATACACAGCGTCCTGAGCACCGACTGGCGGGGAGATTAAAGAGAGAAACTTGCAAACGGCACTTCGGCGTCCCGACGTACCGCTGCTGAAACCGTCATCCCGGCCAAGGAGGGGGGCGGCTGTGGCCAATATCAAACTTGCCTGCCCAAGGTCCAATGGCAACCACGGGAGACATAATACTTGCGCGCTAACCATATACACATACACCAGAACACCAATACAATATGAATGCGTCTAAAATAATTATTAAATCAACTGTACCGTTCTTTCCAAAATTACCATGGGAAATATACCAATTTTCACATTTACCATCCCATATATTTTCATTCAACAAACCGGTACGAAAACATCGATAACCAATAAACAATAATTTTTTTTTTCGTAATACGAGGTTCAACAAATAAAATACCATGGGCATAATTATAAAATTAAACCACCAATTTAACAAATATTTTCATAAAATATTTAAACCAATTATGCCCGAAAAATAATACTTAAAACCACGTACAATTTTTACTGAAATATACTTTGCTCATGCATAATAAATAAATTAAATCACAATAAAATCATAATTAAATCGCACCACATGAGCATAATTCAAATATCAGTTAAACACCGATTAAACATAATTAATTGCCCAAAATATTTTTAGAGGTGGGTCACTCACCTTAAGCGCGTAAATTAGCTAAGATCCTTTGCAGGATCAACTCCACTACTCGCACGTGCACCTAAAACATCCACAGTACACCAACCAAATATATTAATATTTTAATCGGGTAACTCCCAAATGGGTACCCGGGGAGTGAACACAAATGACTACTTAAAGTTACGAGTTATATACCGAATCGAAGCTTGAGTGATGAGGATCTTGAATTCGGTCTTACTTTCCCGAGATCGAACCCGAGGTGGCCAGAATCTCGCCGGAAACCTTTCGGGATTCGACTCCTCAATTCTCCCAAACCGTCGCTAATTGGCAGAAAAGGATGCCGGATTTGGATTCAGGGGGTTGGAATTAGTGGACAGGGACCGGCGGTGCAACTGGGTACTCGCCGGAACAGGGACTTCCGGTGAGCCGCCGCGGTCACCGGCAACCGTCGCCGACAGTGGCACGTGCGGTGGCCGTTGGCTGAGATTTTTGGTGGTTTTGTAGATCGAGGGGAGAGGATTCCAACGGGACCGGCGGTGAAGCAAACGGAGGTCAGACAGCGGAGAAATCGGGGTTTGAAGATTTTCGGCGCCTCGCCGGAAAACGCTCCGATCCCAGCGCGTCGGAGGTCCAGTGGCCGTGAAATTTGGTGGATAGGCCGAACTTGAGGAGGTGGTGAGGGGCAGCTGGTGCGTGTGGCCTAAAAATGGCCAAAAACTGGGCAAACGGCGATGGCCGACGGTGGAGGGAAAAATCACTGCCGAGCTTCGCCGCCTCGATCCGGGTGCGTTCGGCGACCAACGGCAGTGAAATTTTAGGGTTTGGCCATAAATGGGAAGGCGCTCCCTTCTAGCCGGCGCATGTAGCAAAGGTCAGCAGGAAAATTGGACAATTCCGGTGGCCGGTCGGTTTCTCTCTTTGTCTCTCTCTCTCCTCTCTCTCTTTCTCTCTTTTCCCCGGTGTTTTTGCCAAATAAAAGCCACTGTGGGTGACACTGTTCATCCACGTGGACCAATCAGGTGATTACATGTTGCGTTACTGTGCACTTAAGCCAGATATAATAAAATATTACGGTATCCGGTGAACTTCAAACGTCCATAACTTTTTAACCAAATGTCCAATTTAAACGTGCCGCTAGTCTATGAACTCGTATCGACAAGTACTTTAAAACCATACAAGAGTCAAAAGAAAATTACATAACAAGAAAAAGTCAACTCACGGCACCTTTTGGACTGTTTGCACCTCGACTTGTTTTGCCCATAACTTTCAAACCGTAGCTCCGTTTTCGACGTGCTACTAGCCTACGAACTCGAGGCATCATGCACTTTGCCACGGTACTCTGGTCAACTAGAAATTCCAACTGGGACAAAAAGTCAAGTTTTGACCCACTCGGTCAACGTGCACGGATTCCGGTGTGATTTGGGACGGGGTGTTACATTCACATCCTCCAAATTCAATACAATTGAAATCGCATTGAAATTCGCATAAAAATAAAAATATGCATAAATTCATATCAATATATTTTTATCAAAAATAAATAATCAGCAATTAATTTCAACACTAACTTTAAATATATTTTCTTTGAAAACCCAAAATATAAATTTTGATACACAAGCCCACATAAATCATCATCCAAATTTAATTAATAATTTCCTTAAATATTAAGCATAAATAACACATTTTTCAGGAATCAATTAACACCGTGTATATATATATATATATATATTTACAAGCCCAAAATATAATTTGGTAGCACCTCACATATTAATGTTATCACAAATGGGCAATATAATTTATATAACCATTTTAGTAATATCCAACACATACAAAATATTTTTAAATTAATCAATTAATACAAAATATACATAATTTAATGCCCGAAAATAAATTTGAAGGTGAGTTATTAACCTCGAGCGTGCAATTTAATCAAGATTCTCCACGGGATCAATTCCGCAATTCACACGTACTCCTAAAATATCAACAATACACAAAACCAATTAGATTAATATTTTAATTAAATAAATTATACATGTTTACCCAGATGATTTAATACAAATGTTAACCAAAATGCGCAAATGATATACTGTATCGAAGCTTACGATGCGAGGATCATAGATTGAATCTTACCTCTTGGAGATCGGATTTGTGGTGGTCGGGATCTCGCTGGAAAGGTTTGAAGTTTAATGTCCTGGGATGTGACAAACCATTAACAATGAGGAAAAAAGAACCTTGGATTTGGATTTGGGGTGGTCAAATTAGTGGGAAAGGGTGGCAGGTGACATCGAAACTCATCGAAGGTAGGTTTTCCAACGAGCTGCCATGGCCGCTGGAATCTGCCACCATCGACAGTGTGTCTGGTGACCAATGGCCATGAAAATTTGTGGGGAGGTAGATCTGGTGATGAATAATCCAATGGGAATGGTGGTGAGGTAAACGAAGGTGTTGGTTAGGAGAAATTGGCCAGAGAAGGAAACAGGCCACTCGCCCAAAAAAGCCCTGATCAGGGCGCATTGTCGGCCATCATGGCCAAGATTTTTGGGTGGCCAGCCAATTTTCAGGTGGGCTTCATGGTGGGGCGGCATGTGCCTTAATGTGGGCTGGTGGGTGGCCAACCTATGGTGGTCGGTCCTTCCCCCCTTTTCTCTCTCTTTCTCTCTTCTCTTTCTCTCTGTTCCCTCTCCCCTTCTCTCTCTTCTCTTCTTGCCCAATCAAAAAGCCTCCTGTGGGTGCTACTGTGCACTCACAGGTTGGCTGGATTTTTGACACGTGGCACAGTACATGTGGATGAATAGTAAACACTGTCTCAAAAAAACTTCATGGGTTCGTAGCTTTCAAACTACATGTCCAAATCGAGCGTGCTGTTAGTCTAGAACTCGTACCGATGAGTACTTTAAAACCATACATGAGTTAAAGCTCAATTTTACAAGAATTCAACTCCAACACCCTTGGACAGTTTGGACCTTAACTTGTTTTGCTCATAACTTTCAAATTTTAGCTCCGTTTTTTACGTGCTACTAGTCTATGGGCTCATTCAATGTGTACTTTACAATGGTACCTCGGTCAATATGGAATTCTATCCGAATCAAAAAGTCAAAGTTTGATCTTTCTCGGTCAACAACGGTCAGGTTGAGAAATTTTTGGTGTACTTCGGAACAGGATGTTAGATATCTCTCTCTCAATTTATCATATTAGGCTCAAAATATATGTGTATATTAAATGGAATATGAAATATGTAATAACATTTTGTAAGTTTCTCTATATATATATATATATGTTGGACTGAGTATGAAATATATAATAACGATTTTTAGATTTTTTTGATGAAATATATTTTTTTAAGTCTGTTATTTTTGAAAATAAAATTTAAGTAACAAAATAATATATATATATATATATTTTGCATATTATTCTTTAGAAGGAAATTAAATATATTAATAAATAAATTAAATAAAGGAAATTAATTTGATAGTGAATAATTTACAATTTGAAATTTAATTATATTGAATTTTAAAAATAACATAAATAATATATAATATTTGATGAATAGACGGAATATAATCGGACAAGCTTAAAACTGACATGATATATCTGTCCTATCTAATAATTTCTCTAAAATGATCCTACTTTTAAAAGGTATATTAGACATACTGAGCCAGCAATTTACGCTTTCTCTCCTCTCTTTCGTTTTCCAAAACACTAGCCCCTCTCTCTCTCTCCCCTCTCCTTCCCTTCCAAAATGCAAGCTTTCTCACTCTAAATATACCATGAACCCATGGGCAGCATAAGAGAAACAACACCTTTATGGGTCTTTCTCTAGCAAAATTTTACGGCACCATCAACCCATTCACATTCGATACCACCTAGCAAAATTTTAGCAAACTGTTGACTCGGAGAAAATCTTAGGTAGGCGGTCGCACCAATTAGGCTATGTGACGCATCCCCACCAAATGCCATATGACAAATTAGCTAATTTTTTTATTTGTTTACTTTTCCTCCAATCTTTACATCATGCTTTGTTTTTCATGAGAAGATTTTCTATACTTCCACTCACAAGCAACCACATGGATCCCATATATTATGAAAATATTCAAAATATTATCAATATTTTCATTGATATTTTTGTATTTTTTTTATATTTAATATCAATAAAGGATAAAATATATTTGTCCCCATATTTGATATTGATAAAGTGTAAAATTTATATCGTAATTTTTGATAGATATTGATAATGTCGATAATTATGGATGGAAATTCAAAAAAGGTACATAAACTTTTATGAACATACTGGAGAGATGCCGTATTCATTAGTAATTATTGGTAGATATATCATTGGTGCCGATATACATTGTTAGATTACCAATTATTTGTAGCTATTTCTCCACTTTTAATAAGAATAAAAATTAATTACCTTTCTTCAAAGTTTTCATCTATATCTACATATCTATCTATAATATTTACATAAAATTGTGACTCTGATATTTTTATCGATATCGATATTTTTATCCTTGATCTCCAACATGGATGTGACAGGGAGTACCTGAATTTTTTGGTTTTCCACCTATGTATCAGCCCTATGAGTTTAAATCCAAATAGTTATCCAGAATAGAATAAGCAAAAATGCTCCCATGCCATTTATTTTTTTCCTCCCACGATCCAAAATTTTTTTATCTAAAGATTTCAAAAACATTATAAGACTATAAATACTTGTCAGGATCCGTCTAAAATTCCTCACCGGAACCCTAGACAAGCCCTGATCCCAGGGAAACTCTACTGGGTCCTCCAATGGAAAATTCGGCAGAACCTCCCCTAAGGGTTGAACTTACCATAATTTTTCCTACACTGAAAATACACTTCTATATACATCACCTTATTCCTCCCACATTCCTACAATTTAAGTTCCACAACTGGCAGCACTTCAATAACAATTATACAAAAAACATATAATGGAATTAATTCAGTAAATAACCAATTAAAATATACCATCACAGATTATCGTCCGCCCACACCACCCACTTAGTGCTGCACATGTCAATTACACTTCAATATCGTGTTAAAAATATGCCAATGCATAACATAGAAAGAAAGGTAAAACAACATCACATTAACAACAAAATAAAAACAATAATAACGTTTTAACGATATTGGTATTAATGTAACTTGCCCGAGGGCTACCACATAACCACATCTGCCCAAGGGCTATCTCACCTACCCAAAGGCTACCACTTGTCCGAGAACTATTATACTTGTCCGATGGCTACCTTTCTTATCCATAGGCTGTTATACTTATCCGAAGGTATCATATGGTAGTAATAATAATATAATAACATCGATTAAGAATATTGGTAAGAAATTAAATCGCAGTTAGATAACATAACATAAATACATAAAAATCATATCTTAAAATCCATAGCATAAAATGAAATATGCATGCTCGTAATGGAGATACGTACGATACCTTCTGACATACTACGTGATCCATGATTCCAGCTGTCTCCGCACCTTACTACCAATACAAACCAGGGTGGTTGCTTATATTGGCCATCCGATCCCCTGGACTCGTAGGCAACATGATTATGGGGCAAGCTCTACATGGACCACATTTGTTCACCGCCTCCGTATGGTGCTGTATATACAGAATAATATCAAATAATATAACATACAAATATATGTACGAACACACACACACACATATATATATATATATATATATAAATATACTTGATGCACCATACTATATACCAGTGGTGCCCTTCGATACCCAGCGTCCCGAGCACCGTCAGGCGGGAGGTTAAAGAGAGAAACTTACATACGGTCGCTTCGGCGTCCCGACAACGCCGCTGCTAAAACCGTCATTCCGGCCATGGAGGGGAGCGGCTGATGCACATTACATAAGACTTGCCTGCCCTCGGTCCAATGGCAACTCACGGGAGACATTACAACTTGCGCACTAATCACATCCACATCCACCTGTGCGCTAACCACATCCACAACTACAGAACACCGGTACATGTATGGGTGCATCTAAAATAAATAACCATATTTATTATTAAACTATGCAATTTTTTTCTAAAATTCACCGTGGGAATTATACCATTTTTCGTATTCACTATCCCACATTTTTCTTTAATAACACCAGCATAAGTCCGCCAATAACAATATCCAATGATTTTTTCCCCAAATCATAAAATCAATCAAATAATATTCCAAGGACATAATTATATGACTTGAGACCATCAAATTTAAACCAATATTTTCCTTCAAATATTTAAACCAAATCATGCCCAAAAATAATATTAAAGTCCAAATACACTTAATTAAATGAAAACACCTTGCTCATACGTAATGAATACAATTAAATCACAATAATAAAAACCAAGAATTCTTTAATAAACCAAATTTCCATTTAGCATCAATAAACATAATAAAATTTAAATCATAATTTCATAAAATTTGTCTCTTCCACAATAATTCAATATAATCAATTTCGCAAACCTTCAAATTAATTCATACTAAATGTCAGTAGAACCACATACAGTTCCACAAATAATTAAGCATATAAAGATAGATTCTATTAGTTGTTATAACTTCACACTAACCTCCCAGTAAAGTTAACAATAATTTAACAGTAGTTTAAAATATACAGCTTTCCAAATTTAAGAAACATTAATTCAATCCATATTTATGCAATTCAACACAATCGGACATCATCAATATAAATAACAATTACTTAAACATCACACATACATTTTCTCAGATTACCGCATTAAAATAATATTATTTTATCCAAAAATGGCATATTTCAAAATACTCTATCACAATTCACAAATAAGGTACCAAATCGTAGCCTATAACGTGGACATCAAAAATATACTTTCAATTTGCCCCATTGTCGCCGTAGATGGTCCAGATTTTCATTGGAGAGTCACGACCGGTTTTGAACTCTACAATATCCCACAAACGAGTGAGGTTTGAGCCAATTTGAGCTTGGAAAAGGACTCAGGGGGTTTAAATTGGTGGGAATGGACCGGTTGCACGGCTGCTAGTCGTCGGAAAACCAGCTGACGGGGGGGAAGCCGACTGCCTGTGTTACGCGCCGATCCTGGCGTGTTAGCCACTCCACCGGCCGGAGATTGAGTGGCGGAGGTCGGGCCATCGTGGATTACGGGTCTGTCCAGCGCGTGTGGCCTGCTGCCGTCTCCACAGTGGCAATCGGGCGGAGATAAGGTAGGAGGAAGGTGGACCCGTCGGGGGGAAAGGAAGAAGAAGGAGAAGAAGAAGAAGAAGAAAAAAGAAATTCCCCGTGCGCCCCCCTTCCCCCCCCCCCCCCCCCCCCCCTCTTTTTTTGTCCACGTGGGGAGAAGAAAAGAAAAAGAAAAAAAAAAGAAAAGAAAAAGAAAAGAAAATAAAATAATTAAATAATATTATTATATAAAATAACAATAATAAAATAATATGGTATTAAGCATGGTTGACATGTGGCATCTCATCATGGTGAAGCATGGTCACATTTATTAAGTCACACATGGCACATTGTTACACGTTTAAAAATAATATTAAAATAATATGATATCTTAAAATTTTGCAGGTCTATAACTTTTTTAACGGGATGTCCAAATCAGGCGTGCCACTAGTCTATAGACTCGTATCGACGAGCACTTTACAACCATATATGAGTCAAAGCTCATTTCCCCATAAATAAAAAGTCAACTCCGGCACCCTTGGACAGTTAGGACCCCAATCTCGTTTTGCTCATATCTTTCAAACCGTAGCTCCGTTTTCAACGTCCTACTAGTCTACGAACTCATGCCAACATGTGCTTCGTAACGGTACCTCAGTCAACCTAGAATTCCATCCGAGTCAAAAAGTCAACTTTTGACCTCTTTGATCAATGGTGAACGGTCAAAGTCAACGATCAACGGTCAACCTCAGTCAAAGTTGGAAAATTTCCATTGTACTTTGGGACGGGGTGTTACAATCTTCCCCCCTTATAAAAATTTCATCCTGGAAATTTCTTACGTCGCTGAAACGGATAAAAAATATCAGTCGCAGTTTACACGACTCTCACGTCACTTTCCTTGACTATGTGGATTCACCAGTAGACTTTAACTTAAGAAATAGTCTTGTTGACTCCTACGTATCCTTCACCTCCTAAGATCTGTATACACACATCTGTATAGCTCTTCTTCCGAACCTGAGCAGCTTAACTTAGCAAGTATAATTGAGACCTCATCCACTATCACTACACTAGCATCATGCCAAATAGTGAATTTTAACTTTCCTCTTGTGCAACTTTCCTTCTCATGCTCACTAATCAAGGATATTCAAACTAGGCCACGAGAACATGATCTACAAGTCTCGGTCATAGTCGAACGCTAACCATAAAGTGCTTCTGAAGCATGCATCCCTAAATCAACAACCGACTCTCGTAACTCAACCAACAATTCAAAAGGCAAGATTACAACTTAAGTCTAATTTCCTCAAATACTGGTACCACCAAGTTAAGGTTGAGATTAATTCTCTTGTCTTCGATTACCCTCCTAGTACTTATAATTATAAAACCCTTGGTCCTTATTGATTAATCAATTGTCTTAACCTCGACAAATATCAATCTTTCTTTTAACTAAATTCATCAAGGTCATGAATAAAATTTTTTCAACATCCAAATACCATTTTTGAAAACCCTAAGTTCCTCCAATTTCAAATAAATTCCATGAATCCACACCTCAAGCAATAAGGAATTTAATTCTTAATTCTAGCGTCACCACCAACACTACGAACAAATCACTAGATCCTTAACCCATAAAAGTATTCCACACTTCTTAAATTCTAACTATGTCCCAAAAATCATACTCCTTATCATTGTAAATTATCACCAACAATATCAACCACCTTGAATCGATGAACCACCACCAATACGAACCTTAAATCTCCAAGGAAATAAGATATCAAGGTCTTAGCTTCTAGAATGAAAATAACCATGCTTAAACATCTAACTATGCCTAAGGAATCATCCTCATCTCATTAACCTCATCAACAACCAAGTAGAACTTTAATCGCTATCTGGATCTTGTTTGATACTCTAAACGTTGTTGTACTTTCTCTTTGTGGACGATAGTTTAAGCACGAACTCCATGTTTACATCTCCCCACCCGACACGGAAATGGACAAGGATTGAAACTACCTCAAACGTTTCTACTCCCCACTTTTACTTGTCGGTGACTTAAGTACCTTATTCGAATCCTGCAACTTCCTTTATCGTGCCAAACCATAATGTCACCTAGTGAGCATTCCATACATCTTTGCACCTATGGGGTGTATCGTAAGTATCGAACCACATGCTTCCTTTAGGACTTCCTTTGCGAATCCAACGATATCCTATTTTAGATTCTCAAATGGGGACACTTTGACCTTAGGTCGCTTTTAGAAATCACTTTCTTAACTCTAATGGAACCACTCGATATGGTGGTAAGAATTTAGGTCGACATCCAAATCCAAATCGATGGTGATTCGATCTCTTTCATACTTGTAACCCGGGTAACTTGTCGGGAAACATCTTCGAACAATTTTCCACTACAAGCACATTTTCCAACACTCACCATCTTCTTTCGCATTAACCACCTGGGCCATAGGCCTTTAACAACCATTCTCTGATAGCTCCTTACAATGACCGGAGAAATTAACCTCCATAAAGGCTTCCTTACTTCTCCACGAAGCACCACTTCAGATAGGCTGAATCACCCAAACTTCACTTCTTATGGTAGTGGTCCATAACATAAAATCTGCAGCTACCCAATTCGCATATATGATTTAAACTTAATCCGACCTCTTTCACTCACCTAAGCTTCGAAAAAGAGGAGGAATTTTTTGACCATTTAACTAGGCCATAGGAACTCCCATTAAGGATAGGTGATTCTAATTAGCACATTTGAAGATTAGAGTTATTTAAACTTGGACAACGAATTCGTTTCGAGATTAGAGGAAATAACGCTTCGAGACAGTGAAAAACGAGAGAATAGACGCGGATGGGATGCACAACAATGCACAGTCCCTTAGGAATACTAGAACCTAAAGCTCTGATACCAACTGTCAGGACCCATCCAAAATTCCTCACCGAAACCCTAGATAAGCCCTGATCTCAGGGAAACTCTACCGGGCTCTCTAATGGAAAATCAGGCAGAATCTCCCCTAAGGGTTGAACTTACCACAATTTTTCCTGCACTGAAAATACACTTCTATATACACCACCTTATTCCTCCCACATTACTACAATTTCAGTTCCACAACTGGCAGCACTTCAATAACAATTATACAAAAAACATATAATGGAATTAATTCAGTAAATAACCAATTAAACTATACCATCACAGATTCTCGTCCGCCCACACCACCCACTTAGTGCTGCACATGTCAATTACACTTCAATATCGTGTTAAAAATATGCCAATGCATAACATAGAAAGAAAGGTAAAACAACATCACATTAACAACAAAATAAAAACAATAGCAACATTTTAACGATATTGGTATTAATGTAACTTGCCCGAGGGCTACCACATAACCACACCTGCCCAAGGGCTATCTCACCTACCCAAAAGCTACCACTTGTTCGAGAACTATTATACTTGCCCGATGGCTATCTTTCTTACCCATAGGCTGTTATACTTATCCGAAGGTATCATATGGTAGTAATAATAATATAATAACATCGATTAAGAATATTGGTAAGAAATTAAATCGCAGTTAGATAACATAACATAAATACATAAAAATCATACCTTAAAATCCATAGCATAAAATGAAATATGCACGCTCGTAATGGAGATACGTACGATACCTTCTGACATACTACGTGATCCATGATTCCAGCTGTCGCCGCACCTTACTACCAATACAAACTAGGGTGGTTGCCTATATTGGCCATCCGATACCCTGGACTCGTAGGCAACATGATTATGGGGCTAGCTCTACATGGACCACATTTGTTCGCCGCCTCCGTATGGTGCGGTGTATACAGAATAATATCAAATAATATAATATACAAATATATGTACGAACACACACACACACACATATATATATATATAAATATACTTGATGCACCATACTATATACAGGTGGTGCCCTCCGATACCCAGCGCCCCGAGCACCGTCAGGCGGGAGGTTAAAGAGAGAAACTTGCATATGGTCGCTTCGGCGTCCCGATAGCACCACTGCTAAAACCGTCATTCCGGCCGTGGAGGGGAGCGGCTGATGCACATTACATAAAACTTGCCTGCCCTCGGTCCAATGGCAACTCACGGGAGACATTACAACTTGCGCACTAATCACATCCACATCTACCTGTGCGCTAACCACATCCACAACTGCAGAACACCGGTACGTGTATGGGTGCATCTAAAATAAATAACGATATTTATTATTAAAATACGTAATTCTTTTCCAAAATTCACCATGGAAATTATACCATTTTTCGAATTCACCATCCCACATTTTTCTTTAATAACACCAGCATAAGTCCACTGATAACAATATCCAATTAATTTTTTCCCCAAATCATAAAATCAATCAAATAATATTCCAAGGACATAATTACATGATTTGAGACCACCAAACTTAAACCAATATTTTCCTCGAAATATTTAAACCAAATCATGCCCAAAAATAATATTAAAGTCCAAATACACTTAATTAAATGAAAACACCTTGCTCATACGTAATGAATACAATTAAATCACAATAATAAAAATCAAGAATTCTTTAATAAACCCAATTTCCATTTAGCATCAATAAACATAATAAAATTTAAATCATAATTTCGTAAAATTTGTCTCTTCCACAATAATTCAATATAATCAATTTCGTAAACCTTCAAATTAATTCATACTAAATGTCAGTAGAACCACATACAGTTCCACAAATAATTAAGCATATAAAGATAGATTCTATTAGCTATTATAACTTCACAGTAACCTCCCAGTAAAGTTAACAATAATTTAACAGCAGTTTCAAATCTACAGCTTTCCAAATTTAAGAAACACTAATTCAATTCATATTTATGCAATTCAACACAATTGGACATCATCAATATAAATAACAATTAGTTAAACATCACACATACATTTTTCCAGATTACCGCATTAAAATAATATTATTTTATCCAAAAATGGCATCTTTCAAAATACTCAATCACAATTCACAAATAAGGTACCAAATCGAAGCTTATAACGAGGACATCAAGAATATACCTTCAATTTGCCCCACCGCAGCCGGAGATGGTCGGAATTTTCGTCGGAGAGTCATGGCTGGTTTTGAACTCCACAACATCCCACAAGCGAGCGAGGTTTGAGCCAATTTGAGCTTGGAAACGGACTCAAGGGGTTTAAATTGGTGGGAATGGATTGGTTGCACGGTTGTTAGTAGTCAGAAAACCAGCCGACGGGGAGGAAGCCGACTGCCTGCGTTATGCGCCGATCCCGGTGCGTTAGCCACTCCACCGACCGAAGATTGAGTGGTGGAGGTCGTGTCATCATGGGTCGCCGGTCTGTCCAGCGCGTGTGGCCTACTGTCGTCCGCAGGGTGGTCAATCGACCGGAGATGAGGGAGGAGGAAGGTGGACCTGTCGGGGGGAAAGGAGGAAGGAGAAGAAGAAGAAGAAGAAAAAAGAAATTCCCCATGCCCCCCCTTTTTTCCCACGTGGGGAGAAGAAAAGAAAAAGAAAATAAAAAGAAAACAAAATAAAATAATTAAATAATATTAAAAGTAATATTATTATATAAAATAACAATAATAAAATATTATGGTATTAAGTATGGTTGACATGTGGCATCTCATCATGGTGAAGCATGGTCACATTTATTAAGTCACACATGGCACATTGTTACACGCTTAAAAATAATATTAAAATAATACGGTATCTTAAAATTTTGCAGTTCTATAACTTTTTTAATGGGATGTCCAAATCAAGCGTGCCACTAGTCTGTAGACTCATATCGACGAGTACTTCACAACCATATATGAGTCAAAGCTCATTTCCCCATAAATAAAAAGTCATCTCCGGCACCCTTGGACAGTTAGGACCCCAATCTTGTTTTGCTCATATCTTTCAAACCGTAGCTCTGTTTTCAACGTGCGACTAGTCTACGAACTCGTGCCAATGTGTACGTCGTAACGGTACCTCAGTCAATCAAGAATTCCATCCAAGTCAAAAAGTCAACTTTTCTCCCCTTCGATCAACGGTCAACGGTCAAAGTCAACGATCAACGGCCAACCTCAGTCAAAGTTAGAAAATTTTTGTTGTACTTTGGGACGGGGTGTTACAATACCTCTCTAATTTTTAAAATGGATTTGTTTGTATGCTATCAAAGATAAAAGTGAATGGATTTCTATGGTGAAAGAAGAGTAAATTTAGAGTTTGTCCAGAAAACCAGAGCCCAAGATTTTGATTTAATAGTTTAGAAATAAAAGGAAAATAGATAGAAAGATCAGGAGATTTCAATGCAGAAAAGAAAGCTAAGGAGAGAAAAATTGTGCCACGGAGGCCTTTCGATTGGCTTAGCAATTTTTAGGTGAAAGTAAATGCAAATACTTTACCGCCAAGATTTTATTAATTTTTTTTTCTGTGTGACTTTTTTTAGGAAGCCAAGATAGCAATTGTCACTTGTCAGAGATGAATTCGACTTGGCTAACTTGTTTTTCACGGTACCGTGTTAAAAATTATTTTTATTATTGGTTCGAAATTTAGAAAGCAAAAAATAATCTTTATGGTTTCTTGAAACTCTCATACCAGCCAATGAAGAAATCATAAATGTGGTGAATTTGGAAATGACCAACATTGCCAACTGTAATTGGAAGGAGCAAATACATTAAACAGATATTCAGCCCTCACATATGTTCCCAAACATTAATAAATACATGAGAAATATACGAATTTAACCTAATCAATATGCATAATTACAATTTGACCAAAACAGATATATTGCAAAATTACAAAGATCCATATGTAGAGAGAAAAAAAAAAGAGAGAGAGAGAGAGAAAATCTCGATTTCACTAACGTGCGTTGTGAGTCCTTTTTTTTTTTTTTTTTTTTAAGGGCTTGTGTCAATTTAATCGCCATACTTTTGACTTGAACAATGTCAATTTTTTACTCACCAATTCATTTTGATAATATATAAGATTAAAAAAAGAAGAGAAAAGGAAATATCACCTAATTCATTCATTATTGGACCACCGCTTCAATATGATAATGCATAAATAATGTCAATTTGGTGTTGAGTAATTCCAGAGTCCTTAAAAAAAAAAAAAAGAAATTCTAGATTCATCAATTCATTTTTATAATACAAAATGATTAAAAAAAAGAAAAAGATAAAAAAAAAGAGGAAATAGCAACTAATTTGTTTCTTATTGGACCGCCGATTCAATAAAATTTGTAATGTTCAAGGGGAAAAAAAAAAAAAAAACACTCTTCCTACATAGTTTGGCTAAGCATGTTCATTTTGTTTATGGTTGTGTCAATTTAGTCCCTATGTTTTCAATTTAAACAATGTTAATTTTTCCAAACTTTGTTATAAGAAATAAGTTGGTTTTTATGCAGAAAAAATTAGATATAACCGTTGCAACAACTAACTTATCTGATTTGGTGTTAAGAGTCATTTATTTTTTAACAGCTAAGCAAATAGATTAGTAGTGTTAAATATTATTTCATGTTTTCTTTTTTAATACTTGAGAGGCTTCGTCTCTGCAGCAGTATGGCGGGTGTGTTTGGTGTTGACCGTGTTGGTTTAATTGGTGGTTTGGCTCTTCTATGTGTTGGAATATAACCTGCTGTGCTGACGTGGAGGCTAAGGCAAATATGGAAAATGAGATCATACAGGTGTATTTCACAGTGGCTTATATGCCATGTGTTATGGAACAAACTAGAAGAATGAGAAAATGAGTGCATGAAAGTGTGAGAGAGAGAAAATACAGATTTATGCTTTATATAACAAAATTGTAATCATTTTACATTTCATTATGTAAGCAAAAATATACTCTCTTCTCTCTGACATATACACCAGAAAATATATACACGTTTTTTGCTCTTCTAACTTCTCTCTCTCTCTCAAGCTATCATTATCCATAATATACAATCTCTCAAGCTCCATTAACATGGTATCAGAGCTGGTTGAATCTGCGTTGGGAGTAAATACTGTGCTCTAAAAAAAAAAAAAAATAGAAACAGAGCTCGAGCAATTCTGAGCTCGATTGAAGAGTGTAGGCTAGAATTACAGATCTGAAGCATCAATGGCTGGATCTGAAGTAAGGGCTCCTATATTTTCAGGAGAGAACTATGAATTTTGGAGAATCAAGATGGTCACCATTTTCAAATCCTTTGGGCTTTGGAAATTTGTGGAGAAAGTGATACGAACCTAGGACGACCTGCTCCTAAACCCGTATTATATTAGCCCGGATCTTTAATTAAGTTCAAGTTCTAATGGAATAGACCTCAACCCCTAACCAACCTGTGGTTAGAAACCTTGGTATAATGTAGACGCCACAATAGGGGATGGAAAACGTATTGATAAGTCAAGCTAAAACAACCAATTCTCTAATGGTGTTTTAGGTGTTCTCAAAGAACAAAGAGATAATTAATCTCACAAGTATTGTTTTTTAATCAAATCAAAGTTTAAAGTTTTTTTATTAATGAAAAATAAGCCTTTAAATAGGCTTTGAAAGAAACAATATAAACCCTAAAAACCCTAGGAAAAACCGGCCACACAATGAAGAAGTCTACCTTGGCCGAAACTTTCCTTTTCCTAATCTAATTTGGATTAATTAATTCCTTTATTTTGAATTAGGAATTAATTAATTTACAATGAAAATAATAAAATAATAACTTTCCTAATCTTATTTGTCCAGAAAATAAATAAATAGAAACTAAAAATAATGGTAGTTTCCTAAAACAAAAAGTAGAATAAAATTAGGAAACTAAAATACTAGCTTTTTTGATCAAGTTGACTTTGATCAATCTTTGACCTCTTTGAGCTTCAAATCAGCTTCTAGATGCTTTGTAGGATGCCAAATAAGCTGAATATGAAGTCCCACACGTTGCCCATGCTTGGAAAAATAAGAAAAGGCTAAAACAGTAAAATACAGTAAAGCCAGCAAGCAATACAGCAAATTCGGCCAAATTGTTGAGGCTGTCCGTACAAGCCCTTTTTGATTGCATTTGAGGCTGCTTTAACTTGATTCCATGACCTCTTAGGCATATGTATTGAACCCATAAAGCATTGGAACCATTTCATGCTTCCCAGACTCCAAAAATGTATCAAAACCGTCAGCCGGGTCCATATCGGCTTCCACCACTTGGATGCTTCGAATAGGCTTTGTATCTTCAAGTATGAACAAGCTCTGTTGAGATTGATTAACCTCTGTATAAATACTCCCAGGTTGCCCTTAAATCTCTTAATTTGAGCTCTTTTGGTTGGCCTAGTCTTCATCCGTGTCGAGTCAGCACCCCAGCGGGTTATCGGTTGAGGGGCCTCGGGCGGAATCACATCATTCCCCTCCTCTTGAAAAAGATTTGTCCTCAAATCAAGATCATCACCTGCAGCAAAAGGAGTTAAATCAGCAACATTAAATGCAGCACTCATGTTATACTCACCTAGTAAATCAAGCTTGTAGGCATTCTTGTTATTGGGCTCCAAAACTTGAGAAGGTCCATCCATAGGCGGCATGAGCTTTGACTTTCTTTGATTAGGAAACCTTTCCTTTTGTAAGTGCAACCAAACCAATTCTCCTGGGTCAAATACTATTACAACAAAATCTAGAAATACATGCTCATTATGGTAAAAATTACACTTTTTAAAGTTAGCAAACAATATTTTCCAAATTTTCAAATTGCCACTAAGTAAAGCTCTCAACAATGTAGATAAAGTTCTATGCAATAAAGACATCTTTAAATAAGTATCTTTAAACGTCATGGTCAGCAATGATTTTTTATTCATAATTACTTTATTAACATCACCAAAGCTAAGATAACAATTTATATTCTTCCTTTCTTGTCTTCCTTTTCCTTTCTCACTCAATGCCATCTCACCTTCCTCACTCTCGGCTTTTGCACCAAATTTCTCACTCTTGGTTTTAATAAAATTTTTCCACACAACCTGAGTATTAGAAGACTTACCTCGGACAGCAAGCTCACCTTTTCCCTCTTGATTGGATGGTAGTCCACTTGGAATTTCATTTGGTAAGACATCTCCAAATTCCTTCAAAAGAGAAATCATTGAACTTGGCAATTCAAGTTCTTCAAAGTTAGTTTGATCATTAAAATAATTTTCTTTGTAAAGCATGACCAGCAAAGGTTTCTTACACTCAATAACCTTATTAATATCCCCTAAACTCAAATAAAAATTCTGGTTTTTCCTCTCTTTTCTTTCTTTTCTTTTTCTTCCCTCGGTTTGGCTCTCATTGGCGGAAATTTCCGGATTTTGTATGCTCTCGGGTTTGTTCTCTTTTCTCACCTCTCTCTCGGCTTTTTCTTGGTCTTTCCACTCAATATGAACCTTAGAAATCTTACCTTGGTGAGCAACCTCAACCTTACCTTCTTGAATGGATGGTGAAGCCGTTGGTGCCATGCTTGCTTTTTCCTTGAGCTTTTCGGCTTCTCTCCTTTGTTGCATTTGTAATTGGTCCTTGTAAACCTCTTTAGGAGATAATGGTTCCAGCTTGATCTTCTTCCCTTTAAACCTGAAAACAATACTATTTCCTCGACCAAAATGAGTAGCATCTTTATCAAATTGCCATGGTCTACCTAATAGTATATGTCCAGCAATCATAGGCACAATATCACATAAAACTACATCCTCATATCTACCTATATTTAATTTTACTTTGGCTTGTTTGTTTACTTTCATCTCACCACTATCATTAAGCCATTGTAATCTATAAGTTTCTGGATGTTTAATTGTTTTCAAGCCTAATTTATCAACTACAAGATTACTTATCACATTAGTACAACTCCCACTATCTATAATCATGCTACAAATTTTACCTTGTATTTCGCAGCGAGTGTGGAAGATGTTTTCTCTTTGTATCTTCTCTTCATCTTTGTAGACAGCAAGTACTCTCCTTGAAACCAAGCTCAACTTGGCATTAGATGTATCTACAGGTTCGGTTTCATCTTCATTACAACCTTCCTCTTGCTCAGTTTTAGCTCCACTTTCTTCACTTGCGGATTCCAGCTCACCATCACCCTTTAATACCATGATTCTTCTATTTGGGCATTGGCTGGATATGTGTCCTCTTCCTTGGCACTTAAAACAAATTATTTCTCTAGATTTTTGAGGTTTAGGATCAGATTTTATCTCACCTCTAAGTGCTTGGACAGATTCGGTCTTGACCTCCCTTCTTGGCCGGTTGGTAGATTCTTCTCCTAATTTCGGCCTCAACTTGTTTTCATAAGTGGAATTGTTTTTCCAGCCACTTGAACTTGTCCTTCCACTGCTAGAAACTCCTCCAAACCGTGTACTAACACCCCTCCTCTTGAATTGGTTCTCAAGCTTAATGGCTACATGCAACATCTCCTCCAATTCCAAGTATTGTTGTAATTCAAGTTGGTTGGCAATGTCACGGTTTAACCCTCCAAGAAATCTTGCCATTGTTGCCTCTCTATCCTCCCTCATGTTTAACCTCATCATTAACATCTCCATCTCTTTGTAATAATCCTCCACGGACCTACTTCCTTGAGACAAAGATTGAAGCCTTTGATGCAGCAACCTTTGGTAATGGGATGGCACAAACCGCTTCCTCATGACTCCTTTCATTTGTCGCCATGTTGTAATTAAGTCTTCACCAACCCTCCTTCGGGTGCTTTGCTCATTTATCCACCATTGGAGTGCATAATGGCCAAACTCCATTGCTGCCATCTTCACCTTCTTACCTTCCGAATAGTTGTGGCAGTCAAAAATCATCTCCATTTTCTCTTCCCACTCCAAATAAGCTTCAGGATCACTTTTACCCATAAAAGGTGGGATATTAACCTTGATATTTCCCAAATCTTCATCTGTATCCTCCCTCCTATATCTCCCACGGCCAGCTCTATCTTGGACAGCAAAGGTTTCGTCCATACCTTCCTCAAAGTCACCGTCCAATGGCTCCTCATCAAATTCCTCTCTCGGCCTCTCGCGACCTCCTCGTTCTCGGCCTCGTCCTCCATGGAATTCTTGCCTATTTCTTGTATTCGGCCTTCCTTGTGAGGCTTCTAATCTTCCCACTCTTTGGTTTACATGCTCAAATTGAGCACTCATCCGCTGTATTGATTCCAAAATAGTTCTCAAGTCCACTTGGTCTCCACTTCCGGTAGCTCGGTCATCGCCATGGAATGCTACGGACTCTTCCTCATTGATCCTCAAGGGTGGATCCTTTCTAGAATCTGCCATGTTAGTAAAATACTGCAAAAATAAAATAAATCCTCACAATATTCACTCCCTCACGTGTTTCACTCAAACAAGGTCTTGACACTCGTGTTTGCACACTAGTTTCGGCTTTTACTCTCTTTTAAGCTCACACACTCTTGCCTTTTTTCCACTCAATAAATTATCTCAAAGTTCTAATTAAAACACCCACAAAACAGCAATTAGATCACTAGTATGTTTTAATTAAACTTATCAACAAAACAGTAGCAAAAAGTAGGCAATACCGAATGAATCCAACAAATCCTAATTTTTCGGCTTTCTAGACAAGAAAACACAAAATAATGGGAAAACGTTGGAATTTTTGAAAACTGCACCAGATGGTAGTAGATTATGAGTTCAAGAATAAAATTCCAGGAAAAGAAATTCAAATACGAACAAGAATCAAAGAGAACAAAAATATAGAAAAGTGTTGGTTGTTGTTCTTGTAATTCAAGTTTTGTATCAATTCCTTTATCTAATTTTAATCCAAATAATTTAAGCACCCAAAATCCAAATATCCAGCAGCAAAAATAATTCTCCAGCAACTCAAATATTGAATAAATAATAAAAAACCAGCAGCTCCAACAAATTTGCAGCAAACAAATCAAACTCCAACAAACCGAAATATTTTTTTTTCTTCTTTTTTTTTTGTTTTTTTTTATTCGGCTTTACCTTCTTTTTTTTTTTTTTTTTTTTTCACTCACAGAACATAAACAAATGCAGTAGCAAGAATAATTACCAAAATTGCAATTCCAACTCCAAAACAAACACCAAACCCGTGACCTCCAAATAAACAAAATGTGCAGTTTTTTTTTTTTAAATGTTGCCGCAAACTTCTTTTTTTTTTTTTTCTTGTTTTCTTTTTTTTTTTTTTTTTGAATATATGAATGCAAATATTTAAGACTAAAACAGCAAAGAAAAATCAACAGAAACCAAATTAACAACAACAATGATAAAAGACAACCAACAAACTAGGAAACAAAAATACGATAAAACTAGGAAATCCTAATTCAACTAGGAATGAATTTTTTTTTTCTTTTTTTTTAAGATGCTGAACGTGTATAGGATGGATGCAACCTTAACCTAATGCTAAAATTGCAGAATAACACAAAAACAAATAAAGCAAATAAAGATAGATCAAACCTGAACAAAATTTAGCTCTGATACCAAATCATACGAACCTAGGACGACCTACTCCTAAACCCGTATTATATTAGCCCGGATCTTTAATTAAGTTCAAGTTCTAATGGAATGGACCTCAACCCCTAACCAACCTGTGGTTAGAAACCTTGGTATAATGAAGACGCCACAATAGGGGATGGAAAACCTATTGATAAGTCAAGCTAAAACAACCAATTCTCTAATGGTGTTTTAGGTGTTCTCAAAGAACAAAGAGATAATTAATCTCACAAGTATTTTCTTAATCAAATCAAAGTTGTATTCTTATTGAAAAATAAGCCTTTAAATAGGCTTTGAAAGAAACAAAATAAACCCTAAAAACCCTAGGTAAAACAGGCCACACAATAAAGCGTTCTATGGTGGCCGAAATTCTCACTCCTTTCCTAATCTAATTTGGATTAATTAATTCCTTTATTTTGAATTAGGAATTAATTAATTTACAATGAAAATAATAAAATAATAACTTTCCTAAAATTATTTTTCCAGAAAATAAATAAATAAAAACTAAAAAGTAATGGTAATTTCCTAAAACAAAAAGTAGAATCAAATTAGGAAACTATAATACTAGCTTTTTGACTAAGTTGACTTTGACCAATCTTTGACCAAATTGAGCTCCAAATCAGCTTCTAGATGCTTTTTAGGATGCCAAATAAACTGAATATGGAGGCCCACACGTTGCCCATGCTTGGAAAAATAAGAAAAGGCTAATACAGTAAAATACAGTAAAGCCAGCAAGCAATACAGCAAATTCGGCCAAATTGTTGATGCTGTCCGTACAAGCCCTTTTTGATTGCATTTGAGGCTGCTTTAACTTGATTCCATGACCTATTAGGCATATGTATTGAACCCATAAATCATTGGAACCATTTCATGCTTCCCGGACTCCAAAAATGTACCAAAACCGTCACCCGGGTCCATATCGGCTTCCACCACTTGGATGCTTCGAATAGGCTTTGTATCTTCAAGTATGGACAAGCTCTATTGAGATTGATTACCCTCTGTATAAATAC
This sequence comes from Ziziphus jujuba, assembly GCF_031755915.1. Lineage (NCBI taxonomy): Eukaryota > Viridiplantae > Streptophyta > Magnoliopsida > Rosales > Rhamnaceae > Ziziphus > Ziziphus jujuba. The sequence goes on from NC_083380.1 coordinate 100,594, forward strand.
TCCCAGGTTGCCCTTAAATCTCTTAATTTGAGCTCTTGTGATTGGCCTAGTCTTCATCCGTGTCGAGTCAGCACCCCAGCGGGTTATCGGTGGAGCGGGCTCGGGCGGAATCACATCAGAAAGGAATTCCAGCTTCTGCTGGGAAGCTAAAGGGGAAAATCAAAGAGGCTGAAGGAAGCTCAACAAGCGAAGATGATGAACAGATGATGGAGTCTTATATGAAGGATGCAAAAGCTTTAGGGATTATTCAAGGTGCTGTTACTGATCAAATTTTCCCAAGGATAGCAAATGCAGAGACTGCAAAAGAACCTTGGGAGCTCTTATACAAAGAATTTCACGATGGAGATCAGGTAAGATCTGTGAAATTGTAAAGTTTAAGGAGAGATTTCGAATACACCAGGATGAAGGATGATGAAACACTGTCCAATTATCTTACAAGACTAAATGATCTAGTAAACCAGATGAAAACGTTTGGAGAGACACTGTCAAATGAAAGAATGGTTCAAAAGGTATTAATTAGCTTAACAAAAGCATATGAACCAATCTGTTTGGTGATAGAAAATACTAAGGACTTGACATCAGTGGAATTTCAAGGCGTAATTGCGATTTTGAAGAGTCAAGAGCAGAGACTTGATCAACAAGTTACTAATTCCACAGAGAAAGCATTCTTTACATTGTCTGTCAATTCCAAAATACAAAACAAAGGAGTATCACAATCTAATGTAGCTAAGTTTCAAAAGTCATGGTCCTCAAAAGAGAAGAAATGGGAACCTAAACAAAAATTTCAGCAAAGGTTTCATGGAGCTCAAATGACAAACACACATGCTGCAAACACTGTTCACGAAGGGAGTAGATGGCAGGTTGGAAGCAGTCAAGATAATCCAAAACCACAATGCAGAACCTGTGGCAAGTATCATTTTGGAGAATGTAGATTTAAAGGCAAGCCAAAATGCTATAATTGTGACAGGTTTGGACATTGGGCAAGAGAATGTACAATTGGAAGAAATGTACAGAAAGCCAATTGTACAAATCAGATGGAAATGACAGGGAATATGTTTTATGCAGCAAGTGAGACTCATGACTCAAGCAAAAACAGTGAATGGTACATAGACAGTGGCTGCAGCAACCATATGACAGGAAATATCAGTTTATTGACTGATGTGAAGAGAAATATGTTTGGAAGGGTTCAAATGCCTAATGGAACACTAGAGAACATTGCTGGGAAAGGAACATTGGTGATTGACACTGACAAGGGAAAAAGACATATCAAAGAGGTACTATATTTACCTGGCTTGAAAGAAAACCTGTTGAGTGTTGGTCAAATGGATGAGCATGGCTATTATCTAACATTTGGTGGTGGAATGTGTCATGTGTATGATGGACCTACGTTTGAGAATCTGATTGTGCAAGTCAAAGCAAAAACAAATCGATGCTATCCGTTGACTATGACATCGAGTGAGCAGGTTGCATTAACAGCTCAAACTGAGCTGAGTATGGAAATTTGGCATAAAAGAATGGGACATCTTCATTCAAATGCTTTGCTTGAATTAAAAATGAAGGATATGGTTGTGGGATTGCCAAAGCTTGGAGAAACGATGAAGGTCTGTGAAGGCTGCCAATTTGGAAAGCAACATAGAGAAGTTTTCCAAAAGAATGGTGCATGGAGAGCAGATCAGCCACTGCAATTAGTTCATACAGATTTATGTGGACCAATGCAAACAGAGACACTTGCTGGAAACAGGTATTTTATGCTATTTGTAAATGACTGCACACGCATGGTTTGGGTGTATTTTTTAAGAAACAAATCTGAAGCTCTTATCTGTTTTAAGAAATTTAAAGCAATGGTTGAGTTGCAAAGTAGTTTTAAACTTAAGTGTCTAAGAAGTGATAGAGGAAGAGAATTTCTGTCTGCAGAGTTTATAAAATTCTGTGAATCTAAGGGAATTCAAAGACAAATGACAGTGGCTTACACTCCTCAACAGAATGGGGTAGTTGAAAGGAAGAATCGGGTGGTCATTGAAATGGCCAAGGCCATGCTACATGATAAACAAATGCCCTACTACTTGTGGGGAGAAGCTGTTCACATAGCTGTCTATCTGCTAAACAGATGCCCTACTAAAGCCTTGAATGGGGTGACACCTTTCGAAGGCTATAGTGGAAGAAAACCTGGTGTAGGACATTTGAAATTTTTTGGATCCATTTGTTATGTTCATGTACCAGCTGAAACAAGGCAGAAGCTGGATTCAAAAAGTGTGAAAGGAATTTTTGTTGGCTATGGAACCTGTGAGAAGGGGTATAGGATATTTGATCCTATAGCTAAAAAATTGATTTTATCAAGGGATGTTATATTTGATGAAGAAATCTCATGGAATTGGAAGGAAGATGAGAGAAATAATGGAGGAAGGATAATTTCAGCAACCAAGGATGGTTGTAAAGTCTCAGAAGAAGTGAATCCAGCATTCAAAGACACTTACTATACACCAGAAAAATCAGCTCAAATTGTGCAAAATTCAAGGGAGACTACAAGCAGCAGCAGGGACAGTTCATATGCACCTAGGGGTACTAGCACTGACCTTACACACACTGAAACAGGTGGAAACATGCTGAATATGATCATACACCAGTAAAATGGAGGAATTTGACTGATATTCTGGCAAAATGCAACAATTGCATCATTGAACCCGAAGACTACAATGAAGCAGCACAAAATCAGTCCTGGATCAATGCAATGACAGATGAGTTGAGGATGATTGAGAAAGTAAAACTTGGGAGTTGGTGAGCAGACCAACAGATAAGCCTGTAATTGGGGTTAAATGGGTATACAAGACAAAACTTAATCTTGATGGCTCAATTCATAAAAACAAAGCAAGGTTAGTGGCTAAAAGGTATGCATAGAAACCAGGAGTGGATTTTAATGAAACTTTTGCCCCTGTTACAAGACTTGACACAATTAGGACCTTAATTGCTTTAGCAGCTCACAAAAGCTGGAAATTGTACCATCTTGATGTTAAGTCAGCCTTTTTAAATGGTGTGCTGCAGGAAGAGGTTTATGTAGAACAACCAGATGGTTTTGTCATTGAAGGGCATGAGGATAAAGTATATAAGCTACATAAGGCATTATATGGATTGAAACACGCCCCTCGAGCCTGGTATAGTGAGATTGATGCATATTTCAGTGAGGGTGGTTTTCAAAAGAGTCAAAGTGAGGCCACTCTTTATACAAAGACCAGGGGAGAAAAAGGAATACTCATTGCAGCTATATATGTTGATGACATAGTGTATACAGGAAATGATGATGAAATGTTGCATTGGTTTAAGGTAGATATGATGAAAAGATATGAAATGACAGACTTGGGATTGTTACATCATTTCCTTGGAATGGGAGTAATACAAACAAGTTCCAGCATTTTCGTGCACCAGAAAAAATATGCTTCTACATTGCTGAACAAGTTTGGCTTAACTGATTGTAATCCAGTTCTTACACCATTAATTGCAAATGAGAAACTCAGCAAGGAAGATGGAAATGGAACTGCAGATGAAGAGATGTATCGAAAGGTAGTGGGAAGTCTTCTATATCTGACAGCAACAAGACCAGATATCATGTTTGCTGCAAGTTTACTGGCAAGGTTCATGCATTGTCCCACAAAGAAGCATTTTGGTATAGCAAAAAGAGTATTAAGGTATGTCAAAGGTACCTTAGATTATGGAATAGAATATGTCAAGGGACAACAAGCTGTTTTAGTAGGGTACTGTGACAGTGACTGGAGTGGTTCTGTGGATGATATGAAAAGCACATTTGGATATGCATTTAGCTTTGGTAGTGTTGTATTCTCATGGGCCTTAGTTAAACAAAATTGTGTAGCACTCTCTACAGCTGAGGCAGAATATATAAGTGCCTCAGAAGCAACTGCACAGGCAATTTGGCTTCGGTTTGTGTTGGAAGATTTTGGTGAAATGCAAGTGAGAGCTACACCTCTAGACTGTGATAATACTTCAGCTATTGCCATCACAAGGAATCCAGTCTTTCACCAGAAAACTAAATACATAGACAGGAGATATCACTTCATCAAAGAGGCCTTGCAGAATGGAATTGTAGATTTGACATTTTGTGCTTCCAAAGAACAAATTGCAGATATATTTACCAAATCATTACCAAAGGACAAATTCAATTATTTGAGGGAAAAGCTTGGAGTTGTCTCGGCATAGAGGTTACAGGGGAGTGTTGGAATATAACCTACTGTGCTGACGTGGAGGCTAAGGCAAATATAGAAAATGAGATCATACAGGTGTATTTCACAGTGGCTTATATGCCACGTGTTATGGAACAAACTAGAAGAATGAGAAAATGAGTGCATGAAAGTGTGAGAGAGAGAAAATACAGATTTATGCTTTATATAACAAAATTGTAATCATTTTACATTTCATTATGTAAGCAAAAATATACTCTCTTCTCTCTGACATATACACCAGAAAATATATACACGTTTTTTGCTCTTCTAACTTCTCTCTCTCTCAAGCTATCATCATCCATAATATACAATCTCTCAAGCTCCATTAACACTATGGAAACAAAGTTTAAATGTTTCAATCAAATCTTTCTCACCAAGCCACATTGATTCAATTGTTGTTCACCCATCTAAGGGGCCTTTCAGATTAACGGGCTTCTATGGAAATCTTGATCCCAGATTGAGGCAATTCTCTTGGCAATTATTGGAAAAATTAAATTTGATCTGTACTTTGGGATGGTTCCTAATTGGGGATTTTAATGAGATTTTGCAACCTATTGATAAGTTGGGTGGGAGATCACGTATGGAATGGCAGGTTGATGGCTTCAGAAAGGTATTGGATGACTGCTTCTTACGTTCAATACCATATATTGGGTATAAATTTACTTGGAATAATAAAAGGAGTGGAACTGCAAATGTTCAAGAATATATTGATAGGTGTTTTGCAAATTTTGAAGGCCAAAATCTATTCCCTCGTGGTGTTGTGAAGCATCTTCCAAACTCTGTTTCTGATCATCAGGCATTATGCTTGCTATTGGATGGTAGTGCCCAACTAGACCTTCGTCCAGGGAATAGATTTCATTTTGAATCGGTTTGGTTGGGAGAACTTGAGTGTGAAAATATTATTGATGAGGAGTGGAATTTTACTCCTAGTGGAACTGTCACTATGCATGATGTTATTCAAAAAGTAAATGACTGTGCTAAGAAACTAAGAAGATGGAATAAGTATTCATTTAATTATATTAATCAACCGCTCACATGTTGTTGCCAAACATTATTAGACCTCCAGTATAAATCACCAACTATTGATAATATGAGGGAACTCCATAAGGTTGAAGATGAAATAAATTGTTTACTTGATAAGGAGGAATCTCGATGGAAACAGCATTCCAGAGTATGTTGGTTACGAGAAGGGGACCGAAATACTAAGTATTTTCACGTTCATGCGAGTTCTCGTCATCGGCGGAATTTGATTAGAGGTGTAATGGATTCGAATGGGTTATGGTCTTCAAGCCCGCAGCATGTAGTTGGGGCTTTCATGGCTTATTTCTAGGATCTGTTTACTACTAAAGGAAGTCATATTGAGAGTGATTTAAGCTTTGGAGTAAGGGGATGCGTTACGGATTTCATGAATGCCGAGCTTTGCAAACCGTTTACAGAAGATGAATTAAGAACTAGTTTGTTTCAAATGAGTCCTTCAAAGGCCCCGGGACATGATGGTTTTCCTGTGATGTTCTATCAACATTACTGGCCTTCCATTGGAGCAACCATAACTGGAGCATGTCTACAGATTCTCAATGATGGAGCAGATATGGGCAACATTAACCACACTCTAATTGCTTGAATGCCTAAGGTTAATGACCCTTCTAATGTTTTTGATTACCGACCAATTAGTTTATGCTCTGTTATCTATAAAATGATCTCGAAAACTCTTGTGAATCGTCTCAAGGCTTTTCTACCTAAGCTTATTTCGGAAGAACAGAGTGCTTTCGTTCCAAGAAGGAAAATCATAGATAATGTTTTAGTGGCCTTTGAACACATGCATTTTATTGGCAAAAAACATTTGGGCCAAACCGGTCTTATGGCACTTAAATTAGATATGAGTAAGGCCTATGATGGGGTGGAATGGGATTTTTTACGGTGGATAATGCAAGAAATGGGTTTTAGTGCAAGGTGGATAAACCTAGTCATGGCTTGTGTTACTGGAGTTTCTTATTCACTTTTGATTAATGGCAGACAGCAAGGTGTCTTTGAACCTACTTGCGGCTTACAGCAAGGTGACCCTTTATCACCCTATCTTTTCCTATTTGTCTCTGAAGGACTCTCTTGCTTACTTCGGAAGTCCTTATTTTCCAACCTGCTTGCTGGGATATCAATTACACTGTCTTCTCCACCAATTTCTCATCTAGTTTTTGCTGATGATACTATTTTGTTTACCTATGCTACCCCAAGTGATTGTCAGCAAATATTATCAATTCTCCATTTATATGAAAGAGCTTTAGGCTAGAAGATTAATGTACAGAAGATGGTGGCAACTTTCAGTCCTAACACACCACAATCGGTTAGAAATATTGTGTTTCAAGAGTTTCAAATTCAATGTAATTGTGGTCATGATAGATATCTTGGTTTACCATCATTTATTGGTAGGAGAAAGGTTGAGCTTTTTCAGTCTATTAAAGAACGGGTGTGGCATAAATTGGAGGGTTGGAATGGAAAATTATTATCTAGGGGAGGGAAGGAGATTCTTCTTAAGGCTGTAATTCAATCTATACCAACATATACAATGAGTTTTTTCAAACTTCCAAAGAAGTTAATAAAAGATTTAACTGGTCTAACGACCCGATTCTGGTGGGGTTCTTATGCTGGAAAAAGAGGTCTTCCATGGAAAAACTGGATGCAACTTACACAACCAAAGTCTCAAGGTGGACTAGGCTTCCGCTCCTTAGATGAATTCAACTATGCTTTGCTAGCAAAACAATGTTGGAGAATCGTTAGAAATCCTAATTCTTTACTAGTAAGAGTGGTGAAGGCAAAGTATTTCCCACGATGCTCCTTTTCGGAAGCAGGTATTGGTCGCCAACCATCCCATTCTTGGCGTAGTCTTGTATGGGGGAGAAGAATTCTGGAGACTGGTGGGATATGGCGTGTTGGTGATGGAAAATCCATTCGTATATATAAAGATTCTTGGCTACCAGGGGTGGGCTCATCTCGAATATTGTCTCCTAGAATCTTAACTGAGAATGCTACAGTGGCATGTTTACTTACTGATTCTGGAGCTTGGAATTTAAATCTGTTACAAGCTTCTTTCTCTACTGATGAGGTTGAGGTCATTAAAAATATCCCAATTGATGGTGCTGATAAGGCGGACCGTTTTGCATGGAAATTTAGTCCTACAGGTGTCTACATGGTTAGAACTGGTTATTGGGAAGCTAGGAAGCTTGGGGTTGGAACTCGAATTAGTGGCCCCAGTGATTCGATTGTTCATACATGGTGGAAAGGTCTCTCGAAATTATTAATTCCAAACAAGGTTAAGGTTTTTATATGGCGTGCATGTCAGGATGCTATTCCTTGTCTATCTTCCCTAGCCTCACGTCACATAACTGATATTAAAGAGTGTCCATTATGTCAACAAGCTGAGGAAACTACATTACATGCTTTATGGAGTCGTATGCATGCGACCTATATTTGGAAGCATTTAGAATTCTATAAAGAACTGAAGTATGGTGTCAATGATTCTTTTACTGCTTTATGTTTCTATATTTTTACACACTGTCTAGAATTCCAACTAGAGAAATTTTCATGGGCATGTTGGTGTTTGTGGAATAAACGAAATGACCTCGTACATGGCAATTGTATTAAATCTGATACTCAATTATTGGACTCTATTTCGAGATTGCATGTGGAGTTTAAAGAGGCTAGGATGAGTACCAATATCCAACGTCTGAACAGAGCACACCAACGGTGGGAGCCACCACATGGAAGTAATTTTAAGATAAATGTGGATGCCTCTGTTCTGACTAGACAAAACAGAGATGGGATTGGCATGGTAGTGCGGAATTCTTCTGGTGAATTGATGGGTGCTGTGGCAAAACCTTTTGAAGCTTCCTGGTCTGTCATGTATTCTGAACTCATGGCTATTCGTGTGGCAATAGATTTCCGCATGGAAGCTGGTTTCGTCCATGGTGAAATTATAACTGATTGTCTGGGGGTAGTTCGTGCAGTCAATGTGGGTTTACCAGAAGCTAGTTTGGATGAGAACTGTTTTTTGGTTGAAAGACTACAAAAGTTATTAACATTATGTCCAACTCTTACACTTTCTTTTGAGTCCAGGGAAAAAAATAATGTAGCCCACTGTATTGGAAAATATGCTACAGGGCTCTCTAATTTAGAAGCAGGGCTTGAGGAGGGCCCACAGTGGCTTCTCAATTTGCTTTGTGCTGATATGTATAATGATTTAATGTGATATAAGAAATTTTACCCCCTTTTTCAAAAAAAAAAAAAAAAAAAAATTTCAGAAAATAGGAGGTGATTTGTTCGACCCTCTCAATCCTCAATTTCAGAACTGCCCCTCCCTCCTCCATCCACACATCTTTCGTGCGAAGTCATTGTTTCACGGCGGAGATTGAAAAAATCTGGGTCTGCACAAACCAAAACTTGTCATCAACAAGGCTCCTTCCAAAATCTTGGAACCGTCACCGGTCTGGCTCCGGCGAATGTTGCCTTCAAATTCTACGGTTGCTTAGCCCGCTGCAGTGCCAGATCGAACCTCGTGGCTCTGCTTGCAACATTGTTATGAGCCACGCACTACGCAATGGTGGTGAAATCATGTAATGGTCACTCTGTACGGAGGAGTTTGGAATTCCAATGATGCTAAAAGTGAGTGTTGAAGCCCCATCATTAATGAAGAACACAGGACCTAAAAAAATTTCTGCCTCGATGTGATTTTCAAAAACTTTTGATAATGTATTTAAAAATTTAAACCTCCTGGAACCAGAGATTCAGAATGTTAACTCACAAATGTCGAGTGAGACTCAAAATGTTCACTTTAAAAAAAATTGATTTGAGAAATTGTATTTCTCCTTGGCATTAAAATTATTTGGAATTTCAATCGGAATAAGTTTTTCCATTGCCATCTTTATGGGGCTAGAAAAAATTGTTCAGATACAATCTGATGTTGAAATTTAAATGACATCTTGCTTATATGTTAACTTGTAAATGGATTTTGATACTTTAGATAAGTTAAGCTAGGATGGAGTAAATATTGCATCTGATACCACATAAAAGCTTTATACATTCGGTGAGAAAAACAGCATGGATAATTTAATATGTGGGATGCGTGATGGCAAAAGATAAATAAATAAATAATATGTGGGATTCCTGTCAATAAATATTCAAAGAAAATGATTGGGTTAAAGAGCATCTCAAAGAAAATTCCCTTTGCATCCATCCCAACATCTACACTAGCACCATTAAAGCCTAGTCTGCACTGTCATAGAGATAAAATTATTCACAGAAGTCACATGCTTGAATGAAATTCAAATGAAATAGGAAACAATATAATTAACTAAGACAAGCTTAAAACTGACTCAGCCAACAAAATCAAGATGCTTCAACCGCAGCCAAATTTTTTGAGGCAAAAGATCAACCGGAAAGCTTATCTCAAACTCTGAAGATGTTTAACAATCAGAACCTGCAAATGTAAGTTAAAATGGGCTTATTTCAATTAAAGATGATAATTAATCAACATGTTTCAAATAAGAACCAAAGTTATGATAATAACTTTTCCCAAGTAAATTGAACATGAATGAAAAACAAAAAGATATATAATATATGAAATAAAAGCTAAATTTTATGCGTAATCACTCTGCATATCCAAGCAATATGTTCTGCTCAGTCTTTTTCCAAAGATACAAGTGCATACAAAAATGAGTAGTGCATAAAAAGTTATCTTTGCATGATACATTTTATAAAATTTTCTTTGTTTTTTAGAACGGTTTGCATAAGAGCTCACCCAAAAGGAAACAGCACCTCTGCAAGCGCAGAAACTTTAAGCACAAATAAATGTATCTGGAATCTACTCCGCTCCTCACCACTTTTCAAGCTACTTGTATGTTTGCGAGGCCATTTATCAAACTGATCAAGAAATACATAAATAAAATAAAATACACATTCAAAAATGGAAAAGTAGGGACATGAAATAGTGCAGCGAAATAACAATTACCAATACTATGTGAAAATTCGAGGAGAAGTGTAGAGAAATGAGAAATTTTTTGGTGCAGATCAGTTCTCATAAGGGTAGCTACAACGGTGGATTCATTATTAGGCTTTGGATGTGAGAAACCTTGTGCCAATCTTCCCCTGTGTCTCTCTGGCATTGTTTTTCTAGCTTTTTAGATCCAGAGATATCCAACTTTTTAAGAGAGTCGGGCAGCCTTTCATCAGGTAAGGATTGCAGTATGTGACAGTCAAAAATTGACAGAGTTTGAAGGGAGGTGAAGACTCAAAAGGCATCCATTTAACGCTCTAAGTTTAGAAAACCATTCAATGCAGAGAACTGTGAGAGTTGTCGGAAGTAGGCCCTCCTATGGAAATGAATCCAAATTTTCATCTATGTTGGAGATGCATAAGTCTGTCAGAGAGGTAAGTCCTTGAAGATTCCACAGCAAGCGGCTTGCGAAGAGCAACTTGTCGCAACTAATTGAAAGCTTTTTTAACTTTGAGGGCAATCCATGTTCTGAAAATGACTCCATTTGAGGACATTCAGATAGAAACAGAGTTTGCAGAGATGAAAGAAGAGAGGGCATCTGTTCAGGCAGTGACTTCCAAGTTGTTGCAAGAATGGATGTGAAAATCTTCTAAGTTGGCGGTATGCAATCTTGCTCGTGGAAACCTTTCCAGTTTTATGCATTTTTTCAACCCAAGGCACCTCAAAAAGGGAAGAGCAGGGCAATATTGCTTTGAATAGACAAGGGACTTTGAATCTCATATTCTAGATGAAGTTCATTAAGCTTTGGGAAGTAGTCTAAGCAAATGCATTTGATAAAACTGCAGCTACCAGATGTATGCAACTTCGTAAGTGATTTCTAAGGATGGCTTTCTGCGAACTTCAAATCTAATTTTTGGCATCCAAGAATTTCAATGGTTTCCATGCTCTCAGGTAAGCAGAGTTCTCCAGTTAATTTTGGACAAGCTTTCAAAACAAGTTGCTTAATTCGAGGGAACGAAAATCTGAAATCTCCTTCAACAAATGACCACTCCCGGCACTCTGGCTTACATGAAATTTGTAGGTGTTCTAAGCATCAAAAAGGCATAGCCTCTGAAGAACCACCATAATAAAACTTATCACCTATTTTCAACAATCTGTTAAATTGCCAAATACCAAGGTGTTTGAGAAATGGAAGCTGCGCAAGTGATGGTAACGAGCTGCAACTCTTACATCCCAATAGCTGAATCTGTTCTAAATTACTGAACTTATGATCTCGGACCCAATTGGGAAAGTTTTCACCTCCCCATAAATTGATCATGAGAAACTTGATATTTGTGTGAGGTTGCAGCACAAAAAGTATCTCTTCATGGTTTTCGGGACAACCAGACTTCAAACCCCAACTAAACTCTAACTCAGTAAGGTACTTCATATTCTTTAGCTTGGCTGCCAAGACATCTTCTACGTTCACCACATTTTGGACATTTCCTTAGGATTTTTTTTCTTTGTAATTATCAAGGTTGACTGGAATGCAAAGGGAACTATGTATTATACGTGGTTTGACATGTAACCTTATTAAACACAATAGTAGTTTGAAAGCAAGTGGAATCCAAGGTGATTGATTCCAAAACATTTTCGAAAAGTATTTTGCAAGACGTAGCTCCTAATCCTCTGCTTCATTCTGCAAAACATTTATGCTTACATTTTTCCTTTTTTTTTTTTTTTTTTTTTTTTTTTTAGGTTGAGCCTTTATACTATACTATTGCACATACAATTACACCTAGAAGTCCAGGCACTAAAGACAATTATATGCACTAATCATGTCATTGCTTAATTAGTGTCTTCAATAAAACATTAAGCAGTAACTACTAATTCAATGCTATCATATTTTGTTAATATCTATAAGTTAATTGGAGCACTTGGACAAACAAATGCTTATAAATATACACATGACAGTCTGTTTTCATATTATTAGATGTGAATGTGCTTGGATACCCACATGATTTGGAATGGTGTTTTGTTTTCATTTTTTTATATAATTAAATTAATCTTTCTTAATTTACATTTGCAGGTTCCTATACATACTTGAACCGGTAATTCATCGGTTTGATACAAGATTCTGATTCTGGCTGCTTGAAATTTTTCTGACTGGGGAATACTAGCCCAAGATTGCTCACATCCATTGCATACATTTCTAATCGGACCATCATCTAATCGCTCAGATTGAATAGTTCAATTTGTCATTCCCTGATGTTTACGAAGGTTTTGGAGTACAATTCATGTTTCTAGATAGCTGTTTGGATGGACAGAACTTATGCTGTTAGAATTTTGATGTTTTTCCTTTCATTTGTGTGTGTGTGTGTGTGTGAGGAGAGTCAATTAAGATTAATTCCCCATATAACAACGTGGGTTCAAGTCAGCAAAATGGAGTTTGGGAGGATTTTTAATTAGTGTGTTTATGAGTATGGAAAATTAATAAAATTATATATATGAGGAGTGTTAATAACGCATGCTGGTCCAAAAATAACGAATTCAGCTACCTAATATCTAAAATTTTAAATCAATTTTTGCAAGTCCACAGCCAATCCAAAAGCAACTTTATAATCCAAACTAAGGATTGGATGTAAAAGTGAAAAACATTAATCCTACTAATAATAATTCTAGGGTTATCTAATTTTTTCAGTGGCAAAATACTATTGAGGCAGGGGCATTTTTTATCCTTGAAACTTGGGCCTTCAATATTTATTTTATTTTATTTTTTTAATTTATGAAAGAACTTCTAATGATTTTTCCACTGTTTCAAGTCTAAATGCCCTTAAACGTTGGTAATTTGGTTAAATTTCCCCTTTTCTTTTCTTCAAGTCTAAATGCCCTTAAACGTAGGTAATTTGGTTAAATTTCCCCTTTTCTTTTCTTCGTTAGTTTTTTTTTTTTTTTTTCCAGGTATTATGGGCATATAATTCACCTGATGAATACATGTAAAAGCATCAACTTGCAACCGTGAAGGGGAAAAAAATAAATAAACAAATAAATAAAATACTTGAGAAACAAAATATAGAGGACACGGAAATCAGAGAATCTAAATATAATTCAAGATTTCAATACATACAGATTTTCTTCGAACCAAATCAAAACAGAAGAAATTTAAACAGGGAGATTGGCATCCTAAGGAAAACTTACCAGCTGAAGTATGAGGGGTTTCTAAAGCCAATTTCATCATTGCATAAAATACAGCTCCAGCACAGTCTGCAGCTCCTTTGTTCTATGATAACCTGGAATGAAACGGACAAAAAGGTAACGAGCAAAAGCAATACATATCAAAGTAACAAATAGATGGAGCAATCATTTGAAACAATAATGGGTAAATTTCAGAACATTCACATGTAAAACATATATGGATGGCATTGAAATGGAAAATAGATAAAGGTCAAAAATTGCAGAAGACAGCAGACAATTGAGGCAGGACTCATGTCTTCAGAAATGAAATATTTTTCTAACTAGCAGAAACCCATTATAAATCATTGAATTCAAATTCGTAATCCAAAAATCTCACTTCTTCCAACTGCAATTATTTACTGCCCTTTTGTCTAGCTTCAAATATATTTAGTAAAATTTTTAAAAAATAAAAAACACACACAACTGGGATTCAAAATGGTTGATGCCCTAGAATACTAAATACTCTTGACATTTCAAAATCTGTGATAAAATAAGGCTAATAAAGGTAGCAAATGATCAGAATGCCATAAGACCATACCCAAGTGAATTAACTTCTAAGATTACATGGTCTACTTTGATATCTTCATGCACAGCTCTTAAAATGTTGCTTCAACCTGCAACTTCGGAAGAACTTATAATGGTTTGGTTTGGACAAAAACATAATCACCACAAGCCTTCTAGATGAAAATTTTCACCTCTTTCTCAAAAGTATATCATTTCATCTCCAGAATCCTCATTTTCATTATCTTCCGAGTCGTTTGAATCAGATTTCAACTCTCCTGAAGGTGGAAGAATACTGCCATCTTGTGTCAACTCTTGGTCATCAGCTGCAGCATCTGTTGCCTCAGCAAGTTTATCTGCAGGAATGGGAGCAACTGAATGCCTCCATTCTTCATCATAGGCTCCTTCACAAATTGACCAAATATAACCAGCTCCACCAGTACCAAGCTGATATATAATAGTAACTCTATAAGAGGATCGAAAGATGCATAGCATGGTTCAATCAATAACACATCAGGAAGTACTCATCGTGAAGCACAATTCTTTCAGAGCTCCCCTTTCTTAAAGGACAGAAACCAAGACATACTGTCGTTTCTTAATTGGATTCATCTAAAGATGCATAAAGTTATTCAATCAATAACATAACAGAAAATTACCAGCAATTGCCTACCCCAGCTCTTACAAGACTGCCTACAACATCTAATAAAATAGAAGCTAACCTGTGATGCGGGCTAACATTGTGACTCTGATTGTTACCGATATCATTTCCCCAGAGTATTTGTCCGATGTACCTGCAAATGCTGCATATGAAACAACTTGAAAACGAACATGACAAATAAGTGTATCTCACCAATCAATAACTCGAATAAATAAAAACAAAGATATTTTTAAAAATTTACGGCTATCACAGCAATTTCCACTCTACATTTACTGGAATTACAGAGACCTAGAATTCTATTTCTTTTAAATTCACTGAAACTCTTTCTGTACATCCAATGTGCATGTACAAAATTCAGAAAAGGAAAGACGACAAAGAAAAATATGAAAGTCAAAGAAAATTCCCTGGTCATTTTCATAAATGGAAAATCAAAATAGTAAATTTGGTAAACAAATGAGAGGTTTCTTAGGCATGTTGTCCCGGTTGAATGTTATATCCATTTAAATGCTTGACAAGACAGAAAGGTTGTAGACTTGTTTTGCACGACAGTCATTTGGAAATTATAATAAATAGAAAGGAGATCTAATGCCTACACCATACCAGGTCATGCTTTTGCAACAAAAGAATACACTTGAGCAACTAGAAATCCAAATACTAGAAGAAGGTATAAAATGCGATGGAAGTTACATGGTATCTCTACAATCCCACCGCTATTGTCAGCATACACCAGCTCCTCATCACTATATTGCTTAGTTGGCTGTTGAAGTAAAGATACCATTGAGTATGAAGGAACAACAATTTGTTGCTCTACAGCTATCTGAACGATAAGAATGTCAAAAGAATTATAAAATAAAAGTAGTTGAAACACCACAAAAATAGTTGACTGCGAAGTAATCAGGATAGTTGTGTTATGAATTTAATTGAGATTGAATATGAAGATAAGCATTTATAAATATATTTTAACTAAATAAATAGTCATTTAGTTCTTCTATCTCTCCCTTAAATATTTTATTACCTAAAAAAGTTAATTAACCTAGTTAATTAATTTTTTTACGTCTGGAATTTTACTCCTTAAATAAGTTTGCACATGCTTTCTCGCAGAATTCATTCAGCACCTCCAATGTCTCACATCCACTTTGCTGATTTGGCTAAAATAGTACTACTGGTATCGACAAACATAGTAATGTCTCTTTGCACCATCATGACATGTATTAGACCATGTAAAATTCACTTTTGTGGGACTGTAATGTCGGAAAAAAATCCATAAAACTTGGTTGTTTTGGGGCTAAAATTGAAGACCCAAATAGGGTATTTATAAAAGGGGTGGTTGAATTGGGGATTAGAAGACCTTTAGAGTCCAACTGGGTCATAGGATTTCTCAAGCTACTAGACAATCATGGCAGCGATATAATGAAGGTGATCGAGATTGAACGAGAATATGAGCATGAATGATGAATATGAATATGAGAATTTACAATCTCATCAAGTTGAGAACAAGAATTAAACCAGTGGCGAATCTGAGATATTTGTTAGTGGAGGCACTGTTGAAAACAATTTAAAAAACAAAAAAACATTATAATTATTAATTATAAACAAAAAAAAAATACTTTTTTTATGAAACACATAGTTAGTAAATTATATTTTCTTTTCAACTATTATACTGTAATAATATAAAATAATGAAATAGTTTAATAATAGAAATAATTTTTGAAAAAATAAATATTTTACAATTATTGAACTTAAAATCAGAAAAATTTATTAAGATAAAAGGGAAAAACTAATAAGGAAATAACTGAATATTAAACAGGAAATCATAAGTTTTGGGACGCACCTGCCTAAACTTAATTGATAATTCTATAATTGGGAAAAATATATATATATATATATATTTACAAAAAATAAATTGAGCCCCTAACTCCCGAGTATAATGAGTTATATTAATTAAAATTCACTAGATATAATTGGTGGATTACATTTAATCCACTAGGGAAGTTCTTGATAATAAGTGCGTGCATATATTTTGTAGCAAAATTCTATATATATATATATATATATTAAAGTTTTTATGTAGAAAATCAAGAACAATTTTGATCCAGGATATTTGTTGTCTGATGTGTCTCGCACAAAAATTATTCCAGATTTCTCTCATGATAAAAAAAACTATATATATATATATGTGTGTGTGTGTGTGTGTGTGTGTGTGTGTATGTGTCTCATATATAAGATCCCTATTTCTCAATGCTCTTCAGATATGTATAATTGATTAATATTTCATAAGGACCATAGTATAGTATAGCTAGCTTTAAGAGATAAACAATTCCATCCAAAAATGTTAGCACATACTTGGCTAGATACATAATATCTTTAACAAGTTCTTGGAAGAAATGTAATTTTCCTTTATCAAAATTTTCATGGTACTAAAACTGAAGCATTAAATTAGAACCAGCTTCAATAACCACATAGTAATGGATGGCTTACAAATATTTATCAAACGGAGAAGATAATGAGCAGCGACTAGCGCTGATGAATTTAAGCAATGCCTTCTCTACATCTTTTGTTATACCTCGCTGGATGAGTGTGGCAACATATTCCATGAAGATGGCATCACATGGCAGGGTTACAGGCCCATCACTTGATAGTCCAAACTCCTCTTCAGACACCTTGGAAGGCTCTCTCTATATGTTGCTCCACAAAACGATTGTGATCTGCTATGTAGACAACAAAATGACCTTTTTCAATCATTGAGGATGGTGAATTAGAAGTACTCTCGGCATCCAAATCACCATTGTTTCTTGGAAATGAAGTTCTTTTCCTGCCTTGGACGTTTGCCATCTTGATGAGTTTCTTTGCACTGATCATGTTTCTCCAATCAGAGCAAAAAGGATTATGAAAATGTACCTTTTGTTCTTGGAGGGATGAGTTTGTATTTTGTTTACTGAGTGATAGGAAGTGAATTATGGAGGACTACTCATATAACCAGAAAAAAGCTTTGGGACATTCTAATTCTAGCATCTTCTCATATGTTGGAATTTTCTACAAAACGCATATGATTGGTCATATTGGAAAAAAGATATATATATATCGGTCAACAGGGTTATTGATGTTTGCCAACCAACAGATCAGAGGTAACGAAAGTTTTGGGTGTGGTCATTTCACCCTTTTTATTTATTTATTTCTGGCCAATAAGAAAAGGACATGGCGAGCTCTCTTATTTTGCTGACAGATCAAATATCGGAAAGTCTATTTGATTTTGAACCACATGATCAAATAAAAAATGTTTTTTGAGATTATATGACTAATTTATTAATAGTCCAATACATACTAAAAATGCTGGTAAATAATCATTTTTTTTTTTGCATCAAATCAAATTTGAATTTCGGAAAAAGCACCATCTCCTTGGTTGTATTTGTATAGACTCTCTACAGGTTGGTTATGATTCAACGTAAAAGAACATGGTTTTTCCTTAAAATTAACTTCACACAATTGCTATCCAAAAACAACTTTTTAAGCTCGAGAAAAATTACAAAGTAGTCATTCTATAACTGAATTTGCAATAGGATAATAGTCCACTATTGGTAGATATTAAAAAATAAAAAATAAAAAAAATGTTCCGAAAAATCATGACATGTTTGGCAGGGTTCTCAAATTTGTTGCCATTGTTCACATTGATTCTCTGCTCATAAGGCAGTATTAACTGCACCATTGCAATAATCATTGCGGTAATCATAGTAGATCTGTTATTCCTAATATATTTCAAATGAGAGTATGGTTGATTCTAAGTCTTTGCTGACAATGAAGATCAAGTTTTTGTTAGCATTTAGAGATAAATAATGTTATGTGAAAATGTCAGATTGCCCAAAATTTGGAAAAGACGATTGAGGAAGAAAAGTATTTTTCCTCTACTACAAATTTCAATTGAAGAACATAAAAGTGTATCCTTTTCTATACAAATAAACATCAGATCAAGATCATTAACAAAATTCAATGGGGAGTAATCTATTCAATAACCACATATGAGTATCTATTGTTGGTGTGGATCATATTGGAAGGAAATAGATGATGAGAAGTAACATGTAGCAACGGAGTTTATCACAGCTTTCTTCAAATCTTCAGCCATTCCATGTTGGATGAGCGAGACAGTGTAATTCAAGATGACAGAATCAGGATAAATAACATGGGCACATTGAGTTTTTGTAAAAGATTCACCATATCCAGTATCTAATTATTTGGCAATAAAAAATTTAAACGCTTCAATTATATAAGAAACAGGAGTGATTTTGCAATAATCCAATTTGCAAGTTGTCTATCATACATTTAAATTAATTATATATATGTTTTTTTAAATTAAAGTTCACTTTTAACAAGTCCATAATCAATGCTAAAAAGGCTCTAGTACAAGAGTGTAAACATAATTTTTCCTAAAAGGTGAAAATAATAAATAATGGATCACTTAGAGAAAATTCTGAAGAAAAAAATTAAGATAAGGATTTTTATTTTTATTTTTATTTTTTTCGACTGAGCATGGTAGAAAAGAAAGGAGAAATACAATACATGTAGAATCAAACAAATATAATTCCATTTTCTTTAACAGTATCAAGAACAATTCCAAGCTTGCCTTCTATACACTCACCTTTTCTGGGTTCATGAGACATAGCATAAACGTCAGCTTCCTTTGATCTTTCAGAAATAAGTTTTCCAATAACTCTTATGCATTATAATCTGTAAGTGAAGGTAAATTGTTCCTAAGATCTTTGCGTTTGTTGTAGCCACCGGTATCACTTTGCTTTTTCCCCGGTGCATCACCTTTACAGGAATAAATGTTTTTTGAAAAGAAAACATTCATCAAGAATGCTTCATATACATTTCTGTCCTCTGTTTCCATGATTTCCTGTTAGGTTTTTTAGCTAATTCGCCTCGAGATCTCCTGGTCCATGCCACTGCTCGAATAAAACAATCTTCTTACAAGAAGTGCATACATCAAATTTAGATAGAGTGAAGACAAATAGAAGAACGAAGGTAGTATGAAATTGTCCTTATGAAACAAAATTAAGAGGTTCAATGGAATTTTGGAGTGGTTTTGAAGAACAATCCGAGTAGACCAAACAGTTTCTTAATATAAGCACTAAACTATACAATGCATTAGGAAATTCTTCACCAGCTTATGGAGATTAACAGAAATTGGAATGTGGTAAATTTTCTAGTCAAACCATGCCGCTTTCAATCCAACATGAGATGAGAAAAATGAAAATTTGCTTAGATCTGCTTAGTATAGTATATCTTATAGAAGCAGCAGCCAAAGAGCACAGCACAAAAACAAACATCCAGAAGGTCATTATTTAACTGGAAAATGTCTAGTGCATGCATGCAAAGGGAGCTGGCATACATATTAAGAAATTGTTTGGCCACCAATATCCCAATTCTTCTACGGGAGCAACCAAGAAGAAAACACAAATGCCCGACAAATTGTTAAATGGACCTATTGCAAGAGAATATTTGAACAGAGCCAACATGACATGGCAAAGCAAATTGCATTGATGCTTCTTTCTCACCACCATAGCCAGCATGACAAGGCAAAGCAAATTGCCGACACTACAAAGCAAATTGCACTAATACTCCTTACCACCATTTCATCCAAGCTTCGCTAGGTTCTAGTAAACAACAATTATAAATGTTCCAAACAGAACAACTGCTGGGATTAGAAAGCAAGATACTACAAGCATATTGGATAACTACAATCAAATATATGTGTCACTTAGGCACAAGCACATAGAGTGCACAAACAGTTAAGTGCTAGAACATTAAACCTTGATACTAACCAGAATACACAAAGTTCAACTATCGCCTTTCTTTTTCAGGCTGTTGGCAGGACAGGAAGTCAGCCCAACCAGGTCAAGGTAATTTTGCTTACTTTCTCCATAAGTTCATTCTACAATTTGTATTTTTGACTAATCAGATTGATTTTTAATCTTGGTTAGCAATAGCTTAACATACACATAATGCCCATTTCATGCTAAACCTAACTCCAGACAATGCAAGTTATTCTGATCCTACAATTCGCATCCAACAAACTCTAAAATCCCACTGCTCTCATCGAAATGAGAATATATGGGTTTTCTCTTTACCTTCATCAAGCTGAAAATTACCAGGGTCACTAAAATAGCATAATGCAGTGATAGATACTTCAATTACTATGGTAGACCAAGACAATTACTTCTTCAAGTGCATATCAAAGAGGATGGAAAACATCTATATTAATGTGAATAAAGACCAGTCTAGGCTACCAATTAAAAGAAATATAATGGCTCATTTAGTACTACAAAGGCTTATATTCTGGAAAGTTTACATTTACAGTTCGCTTACTATTAAAGAGAATTGGAAGTTGGGACCAGTATCTCATCTTTCAAAAGTCTTCTAGCAATTACAAAAACTATTTGCAAAAATTAGGGATCCGCAAGGATGAATTAAATTCGTAATCCTAGGTTGACGTTCTCAATCATGAAAATATTGGGATAATTTCATTATTATGTTTTACAAGCCACCAACAAGCGTAACTTCCATTTCATCCCTGAAAAAGAATTTAACCTAAACATATTATTTCTGGCATTTTATTATGCTAAAAAGCCCTGACATTGGTACCAAAACAAAAAAATTATTAAGCCTTTCTTCAGAACCACCAATTAAGAGCTACAAAAAATGGGGATTTCATGGTTCTATGACAGACCTAAATAAGAAAACTGTTTTCAAAGCAAATAAACAAAAGCAAATGCAATTCCTTGGCATTCCAAGGAAAATAGATGAAAAAGAGAATTAGAATAAACTAAAAATCAAGTGCATTTTGTTTTCTATCATTGTTCAAGACCAGTTAAGTAGAACCCATCATTAAATAGCTCAAGTTAATACAAAACAGTAAAACTCGTAATTGTAATTGAAATTTCTTTCCTTTAAAACTCGTAATTGTAATTGAAATTTCTTTCCTTTCTTTTCCTTATCCTCACCCACCATCAACAACACCCCCCCCCCCCCCCCCAAATGTTTGCAGGTTGTGATAATGAGATTGAGGATGGAGAACCAACATACCTTGTTGACTGGATAAAAGGGGGTCTTTGATGGTGGATATGTTTGTGGTAGGAAACTAAGAAACCCATGAAAGCGAACTTGAAGAAGAATGAGTCGGAAGCACCTCGAAAGAGAGATGGGTCCGAGTTAACGGAGCTGGAGAAGAAGAAGACAATAGTATGCATGCCATATCTTGAGCTTCTTGACTTTACCAAACTACAAGTACAGAAAGAAAATACCTCCGAAAAGATACCAAGAAGATACCAAAATAAGATGGAATCTAATGTGGTATCCAACTAAAAAATTATTAAAATCCTCTTACCATGTCAACAATTATTTATTAACAAAATTATTTATTTTTAATATTTTATTAAATATCCTTTTAGATTTTTTTTAAAAAATAAAATAAAATAAAAACATAAATTAGGTATCACATTCTGGACTCCCTATCTTGCCATTGTTGGAAGGAAGCTTCTGTACACTGTTGCCACATCTCCACTATCCTTCCTTTGCTAGCCACAACTGTAGAAAAATATATATATATATATATATAGATATATTATTCATGGTATTTTCTGTCAAAGGGTGATCAGTATGTTGGAACTTTTTCTTCAAAATACGGCAATAGTAGTGACTCTTTTTTTTTTTTTTTAGAGCTTGTTGCGTCGAAAGGCCTCATTATCGTGTTTATTAACAGAGATACCATTGTAGTAAGCATTATTGTTTTTTTAAGTTATTTTCTCAACTACTACCAGAGTCATATAAACTATTCAACATCGATAACCAAGCTTCTTCTTTTTTCTTTTATATTTTTGGGTAAATTGATAGGCAAGCTTTGTCTTATTGCAATCATCATTAGTTTTGGATAGAAGCCTTTCTTCTACTTGATATTGGAAATAAATAAATTAATCAAAGTAGCATCCCTTTTGCTTGTAGTGAGGTGTGTATGGGTAGTAGTGAATTAGAGAGAAGAACGCATGACAGTGATGAGAGTTTGTGAACTCGTACTAGCAACCAAGGATGGAATGGAAGTGTGGCTCATGAACCTTAGTAGCTGCTAAGAAAATTAATTCTCTAATTCATTGGGCTAAGCAATCTACTCATAATTTTGATCAAGGCCTTAACCTTTTTGTTCAATTATACATATATTTTCATCTTAAAGCAATCTTAGATTTGAAACGTTTGATGGCATTGATAGCCAATTATATGTATAGTAATTGGAAAGCAAGATCAAGTCAAGATAGAATTAAACTAATTGCCCACCATATGAATTAATACTTGGCAAGTATGGTATTGTTTATTGATTTAGGTTTCCTCAGGCAAATTGGTCTTTATAAACTTTATGGGATCTTGAATTAGATTTGTCTAGGCTTTCTTTTCTAAAAGAGAATTATATATTAAAGTCAAAAGACTAATATGGCTTATCTCACTTTCAAGTCAAAAGTATCACATGGTTCTTGTTGATACATGAAGGCTAGCTAGCTAGCTGTAACTTTTTTTTTGCTCTACACATTCATTTATTTGCTTTATATATTTTTTGTACTTTTTTTCTCCCATTTTTTAGTTCTTAGTTATCTGAAATCAATAGGAATCTCTTTGTTTATTAGACAGTAGAGAATTTATGTACAGATTTAGTTATAAATGAATAAAACTGGCAATTAAGTAATTCAACTTTGTATATGCTTGTTTATTAATAGATCATTTTGTTTATTTTGTGTCATAATGCTTAAGTTAATGGAGATAATCTAATCCAACTTTTTCCCCCCTTTTTGGAGGTTTTAGTGGCTATTTATAATATCATACTACTATCACAATATATGTGTGTTAAGTTAATGGAGATGATCCAATCCAACTTTTTTTCTTTTTTTTTCCCCGCTTCTTGGAGATTTTAGTAGTGATTTATAATACCATACTACTATCACAATATATGTGTGTGTGATTTTCACGTGATTCTCACATAGTGGAAGCAATGATTGTGTATAGTCTTATCAAAATGGTAACAAATATGCTATGACCAAGAACATCTTTTTTTTTTTTGGTTGAATTATGTAACTAAGATCTATGTTCTTCTTCTATATCTTTTTATTTAAAAACTTTCAAACTTGTGTAAATTTAAATTGAGAATTTCTAAATTAAATTAATTGCTCATGTAATTAGACGGAGAAATTTTACCATACGTGAAAATATTATAACATTATTCCAGTCCACAACATACAATAAAACTCGAGATTTTTTTTTTTTAAATTTATCACTTTTAATTAGGCTTGAATTTCAACCTAAATTGTGGCCAGTCGACGGCACTTGACATACCATAAGTATTAAAATCAAAACATTGTTGCGAATCAAGGAAAACAAAAACAAAACAGAATCTATATTATGATCTAGGAAAATACATAAAACAGAAAATTATGATTTCCAAGAACGTTACACTTTTTCGCTTCGAATATTTCCAAAATATTTTAATAATTAAATTCATGTTTTCTCTAATTCAATAGGAACCAAAATTTACAACGTTACATTGAAGAACAAAGGGGAGCACTACAGGAAGATTGCTATACATTGTACATAATGCTTTGACTATCAAAAGCTAGTTTACTAGTGATGAGATTACCATACCTATACAAGCCATCACACATACATCACCCTGAATCTCTTGTGCCAACCAAGAAAGGTACTCGGCACCCTCTTCGGATTGATCACCAGCATTTCTATAGTAGGGTACTTTCTCTTCCGTCCACCTCTCGGCCTTGAACGGAACTACTCATCCATCTCTTCAAAAATCTCCTAGAATACGAAAATACCATTCTCCATGCATGAATTCATTTTCTAAGATTTGATATGCAATGATTGTAACACCCCGTCCCAATGTACAACGGAAGTTTTCCAATTTTGACTAAGGTTGACCGTTGACCAAAGACTTTGACTTTGACCATTGACCGAAGGGGTCAAAAGTTGACTTTTTGTTCCGTTTGGAATTCTAGGTTGACTGAGGTACCGTTACGAAGTACACATTGACATGAGTTCGTAGACTAGTAGCACGTCGAAAACGGAGCTACAGTTTGAAAGTTATGAGCAAAACAAGTTGAGATCCGAACTGTCCAAGGGTGCCCGAGTTGACTTTTTATTTATGGGGAAATGAGCTTTGACTCATACATGGTTGTAAAGTGCTCGTCAATATGAGTCTGTAGACTAGTGGCACGTCCGATTTGGACATGTGGGTTGAAAGTTATGGACCTGTAGAGTTTTTCAAATACTGTATTATTTTAATATTATTTTTAAACGCGTAACGATGTGCCACGTGTGACTTAATAAATGTGACCATGTATCACCATGTTGAGATGCCACATGTCAACAGTGTTTAATATCATATTATTTTATTGTTATTTTATATAATAATATTTTTTTTAATATTATTTAATTATTTTATTTTATTTTATTACCTTTTTTCTTTTTCTTTTTCTTTTTCTTTTCTTCTCCCCACGTGGGGAAAAGGGGGGGGGGGGGATACGGGGGGAAATTCCTCTTTTCTTTCTTCTTCTTCTTCTTCTTCCTTCTCCTTTTTCCTTTCCTTTCCTTTCTCCCTCTCGGCCTCACCGTTTTTGTTCTCACCGGCCACCACCTTGCTACAGGCACCAGCCACCGTCCAAGACCACACGCCGGCGAGCTCACCAGCCAAATTTGGCTGCCGGTCGGCCGGCGACGCGCCCAGATCGGGCCAGTGAAGTCGGCGGCAGCTGCTTAAAAGTTTCTTGCGATTCCGCCGTATTCCGGCCAACCTAGTCCAAATTAAACCTCCTTTCCCCCTATTTTGTGTCTTCTGATCCCAAATATGGCCTCCAATTTCCAAAATTCGAAGCGGTTTGTGAGATGCAAAGGAATCAAGGCCGGCCGAAGCTTTCCAGCCAAATTCCGGCCACCACCGGCGGAATTGGGGTCGATGGAGACCGGTAATGCGATCCTTGTTCCACAAGCTTCGATTCAGTATATTATTCGACAATTTCGGTTAACGTTTGTGTTTAACCCCCCCGGGTACCGGGTATTATTTATCCGAATAAAATATTAATTTATTTGACTGTGTGTGAATTGTGTTCTAGGAGCACGGGTGAGTCGTGGAATTGATCCCATGGAGGATCTTAGGTTAATTGCGTGCTCTAGGTGAGTGACCCACCTTGAAAACTATTTTGGGCAATTAATTATATTTATGTGGTGTTAAATTGATATCTGGAAATTATGCTTATGTGGTGGAATTTAAATATAATCGGGAAAATATTATTTTATATATATATATATTTACCCATTGGTGCTAAACGGAAATTTGGGGTCATTAAGAAATTCCCGATTATTATTTTATTGTGATTAAATGGTATTTATTACACATGAGCAAGTATTTTCAGTAATTAATTGTGTCTGGATTTTATATTATTTTTGGGCATAATTGGTTTAAATATTTTGTGAAAATATTTGTTTAAATTGGTGGTTTAATTTTTATAATTATGCCCATGGTATATTATTTGTTGGACCTCGTATTGCGAGAAATTTTTTTTTTATTTTTTATCGATGTTTTCGTACCAGGTTTGTTAAAGGAAACTATGTGGGATGGTAAATGTGAAAATTGGTATATTTCCCATGGTGATTTTGGAAAAATGGTACGGTTATAATTAATTGAATAATTATTTTAGACGCACTCATACAGTATTGGTGTTCTGGTGTATATGCGGTTAGCGTGCAAGTTATTATGTCTCCCGTGAGTTGCCATTGAACCGTGGGCAGGCAAGTTTGATATAGTGCACATAGCCACCCCCCTCCTTGGCCGGGATGACGGTTTCAGCAGCGGTACTGTCGGGACGCCGAAGTGCTGTTTGCAAGTTTTTCTCTTTAATCTCCCCGTCAGTCGGTGCTCAGGACGCTGGGTATCGGAGGGCATCACTGGTATATGGTGGTGCGTCAAGTGTAAATTTTCAAATAAAATTTCAAATCCCGAAGTGTTTAAAAATTATTTATTATATTTATTTACATTTTAATTACATTTGGGGTATTTAGTTATTTATTTATTTATTGTTATTAAATTAATTGATCCCTTGGTTTTCGGGAGGTACGAATATCAGGTTTTGTGAAAATGTTTTAAAAAGGGGAACATTTCCAAGGGAGTGAATAGTAAAGGTTTTGAGAGAAAATATTACTTCAAATGTTTATTTATTTAATTGTTCGGTATTGATTAATTAAATCCCTTTATTTGTTATATTATTAATGTTAAAGATGTTCAGTAGATAGGGTCACTCACTGAGATGATTAGCATCTCACGTTTTTAAATTTCGTTCCCCTAGGTCCAAGTTGGGAGACGTTGATCGGCCAGGGCGAGCCCGACATCTCAGTTCATTGCCGAAAGTCCAAGAAATATTTCTTCCCTTTTCCTCTCCATCTTGTACTGTTTCATCTAACATTGTATTAATTCCACATTTATTGTATAATGCTCTATATACTGTATTGGACATGTAGTTATTATCTATGCACTGATTTACTATTATTTTGAAGTGCTGTAAATTTGTGGAATCAAATTGTAGTATTGTGGGAGTAATAAGGGGATGATTTTAGAAGTGTGTTTCAGTGCAGGAAATTTTTTGGTAAGTCCTACCCTTAGGGGAGGTGCTGCCGAATTTTCTGTTGGAAGGTTCGGTGGTATTTCCCTTGGATCAAGGCTTGTCTAAGGTTCCGGGGAGGAATTCTGGACGGGTCCTGACAATGATGTCTTCTGATCATAGAACAGGGCTTACATGGATGTAAACATGAGCTCTAGTGTGGAAATCTCATGCTGCAACCCGAGAAGCCACAGGCAAAGGGTTTTCTCTTAAGATGCACAGCCTTCACATGTTGTTGAAGATTTGATTTCTGCATAAACAACATGGAAAACGAAAAGGAAATTTAATAGCCAAAATTATGCACATTATGAAAACAGATATCAGCTAATTCTTTACCAGAATGAAAACCAATTTTGCCTTGGTGAACATGAACATATAACCCATGCCACAGTTTAGGAAGCAGCAACTTACATTTGAAAATGTATGCTCACAACCCTTGTAATTACATTTAACTCTCTCCATTGAATCTTTTGTATCATGCGAACGGAGATGCCTTTTAATGTTCTTTCTCAGTTGCTTGGTTCCACATATCTCACAGGTAATATGTTGATGGCAAGATTATAGATGGGCCTTAAGGCATTGCTCGTTAGTAAATGGTTTCATACAGCCTGGCTCTGAGCAGAATGCCTCCACTGAATCCAACTTAACTGCAGCAGTAAGATAATAAGACATTCACAGGAATTCACAAATTGGAACTATTGAAATGTGGTGATCTTGCCACAATGTGCAAGGTAATTCGGTTACACTTGCACTCTTTATTTTGCAACATCAAAGATCAACAATTATTTATGTTTATGCATTTTTATTTTATCTTGTAATGTTTAAGAACAATATCCTTTTGTAATGCCCTAGGCTCATTAACTAAGCTTAGGGGCTTTTTGTCTAGTTGCTGGAATTGTATTTCCACCAACATAAGTCCACTTCCTTGGATTCTGTTTGAATAAGGTTTGGTATTTGGATCTGAATTTTGGATATAATAAACTAGAAATGCAGAGAAAGCAGCAGCAAAAATAATGGGCCAATTTGGAGCTGGGAAGGCTAAGTTAAGCCCTAAACAATTTGACCTTTGTGCAGTTTTGTTGCCCAGAAATTTGGACAAAACTGCCTCGGCTTTGATTATATTTGAATAGGTAAATGGACTTTGTTTTATCTGATTTTTTGCTAGAAAAAATTTTAATATTCAAAAATGCTTCCCTCCAATTTTCAAGTCAAATGAAGCTGGTTTTCAAATTCAAATGCTTTAGACAAGCTGAACTGCCCATTAAAGAAGGTTTCTTGCATGCCCAGCACATTGATTAGAGTTAGTTGAGGTAGTTTGGCTTGGTTGGTTATTTTTAATGCTTTTGTATTTATTGCTCAATATGGCAGCATGTCTTATTGCCTTTTTGATGTATTTAAAAGTATGAAAATTGTAATGAAAATGTGTGAAAGAAAATATTCAAAAAAACAGATTTTGAAAAACAACATTTTTGTCTCTCTCTCTCTCAACTACTACATTTGTTTTCTTCTTCTTCCCAAAAGTTAACAACCTTCTCAAGAACCCTAAACCTCCATTAAAACCAAAAAAAAAAACTTAACAAACCCAAAAAAAAAAAAAAAACAAAATCAAGAACCAAGAACCAACAACAATCATTCTTGACTAACACCTTGAATGATTGTGCTCTAGGGTACAATAACATAAACCTACACCAAATTCCATCATGGTATCAGAGCATAATGTAATTTATTAGGACCTTGTGAGCTTTCAACGTAGACCATTTTATTTATGAGAGGATCCCCCACCTAAAGCCTTCCAACAGAAACCAAAACCTCCCAAAAGGACTAGTTGAAACTCATCAAAACACCACCACCTGAGAGCTTGTTCTTGTGTCCATTTTTCAAAACTTTTCAAAAACCATTTTTTCAAATGGCCTCACAATCCTTTGCAACCCCAACACCACCTAAGTTTGAAGGCTAAAACTATTCCATTTGGAGTATAAAAATGAAAGCCTACCTTCAAGCCTTTGGTTTATGGGAAGTCATAGAAGAAGGTTATATAGTGGAAGAGTTGAGAGCTAATGCAACCCAAGCACAAAGAAATGCACATGAGACCGAAGTTGCCAAGGGGTTCAAGGCCCTCACTGCCTTGAACTACTCCATGAGTGATTCCATTTTTACAAGGACAATGTCATGCACAAGTGCTAGAGAGGTGTGGATAAAGCTTCAAGAGGAGTTCCATGGAAATACTAGAACTCGGCAAATGCAAGTTTTAAACCTAAGAAGAGAGTTTGAGACCTTGAAGATGAAGCAGAATGAGCTTATCAAGGATTTCACGAAAAGGATGCTTAAAGTGGTAAATCAAATTCAGGTCCTTGGTGAGCAATTGACCGATCAAAAGGTAGTAGAGAAAGTATTGGTGAGCTTACCCGAAAGGTTTGAAGCTAAGATTTCCTCCCTTGAAGAATCTAGAAATCTTAGTGAAATAACCTTGAGTGAGCTCATCAATGCTGTTCAAGCAACCGAACAAAGGAGAGCCATTAGAAAGGAGGAGACCATAGAGAGTGCATTCTATGGTGGCCACGGCAACAAAAAGAAGAATAAAGGAAGGAAGAGAAACAACACCAACCAAACCAGTTTTACAACCAACAACAACACAAACAACAACAAAAGTGGATGGAATCAACAACAACAACAACAAAGCCATCAAAACCGAGGAGGGCATCCACCTTGCCCTCATTACAAGAAGCTTGGACATCCACCATCCAAGTGTTTTTGGAGGCCAGATGCATCTTGTGAAAGATGTGGAGGTAAAGGCCACATTGCCAAAGTATGCAAGCAAAGGAGACAACAAGCCGATATGGTTAATGAAGAAGCCGAGAACCTATTTATGGCCACGTGCCTTAAGGCTGCAAGTAGTGGTCTCGGTTAGCTTGTGGATAGTGGTTGCTCACACCACATGAGTTTCCAAAAGGATGGTTTTATGGAGCTTGACCGAAACTACAAAAACAAAGTGAAGATTGGTGATGGCCGGTTCATGGAAGTAGAAGGCAAAGGAGATGTGTGCTTGAACACCAAGGAAGGTACCAAAATTATAAAAGATGTGCTATATGTTCCTAGTTTGTGTGAAAACTTGCTTAGTGTAGCACAATTGGTAGGAAGAGGCTTTGTTTTAAACTTTGCAAAAGATGGATGTATTATATATGATGCTTGTGGAAATGAGCTGTTTAAGGTACCATTGAAGGACAAAAGCTATAGATTGGACCTAGTTAAGAATGAACAAGCCTTAAAAACCAAAGTGGAGTCCATTTCTCAACTTTGGCATAAAAGACTTGGGCATTCTAGCTATGGTGCCATGAAAAATATCAATGCCATTGTGAAGGACATGCCAAAGATTGAGGAGATGAGAAGCCTATGTGATGTATGCCAACTAGGGAAATCCACACGGCTTCCATTCCCTAAAGCCGATTCATGGAGAGCTAAGGAGAAGCTTGAGCTAGTCCATTCGGATGTGTGTGGACCGATGAGTTTGTCATCAATTGAAGGTTGTAAGTACTTCCTAACCTTCATTGATGACTACTCAAAGATGTGTTGGGTATATTTTCTAACAGCCAAGTCACAAGTGCTTGAGAAGTTCATGGAATTCAAGAAGATGGTGGAACCCAAAGCAATGCAAATATGAAGTGCTTGAGAACCGACAATGGTGGAGAATATACAAGCTTGGCTATGGAAGATTTTTGCAAAGAAAATGGAATGGTGCATCAATTCACAACACCATACACACCACAACAAAATGGTGTTTATGAGAGAAAAAATAGGACCTTGATGGAGATGGCAAGGTGCATGATACATAAGAAGAACATGCCAAAGAAGTTTTGGGCCGAAGCCATATACACGGCTAGCTACATCTAAAACCGAGCATATACCAAAGCCAATGAGTCCAAGACACCCTATTACATATGGTATGGAGAAAAACCATCTTTGGACAACATTAAAATCTTTGGAAGTGTTTGTTTTCTCCATGTTCATCCACACATGAGAGACAAGCTTGACAAAAGGGCAAATGTGGGCATCTTGGTCGGCTTTAGTGAGGTTACCAAAGGTTTTAGGGTTTTCAACTTGGAAACCAAGAAACTTGTGGTAACAAGGGATGTGAGGATTGATGAAGATGCTATTTGGGATTGGACAAATGAGGAGCTTCTTGTCCATGAAGATAACGCTCGGTTGGATGATGAAGAAGAAGAAACCAATGACAATGACAATGAAGAAAATGAAGATGATGAGGAGGATACACTTGAGACCATTGGAGCCAAATTGGAGATTGGAGATGGTGTTAGAGGAGAAAGGCCATTGTCCGAAATATATGAAACGTGCAATGTTGCCTTGAGTGATCCTACCAATGCTCAAGAAGCTATGCAAAAGAAAGAGTGGATGGAGGCCATGCAAACCGAAATAGATATGATAGAAAAGAATGAAACTTGGTCTTTGGTTTCTAAACCTAAAAACAAGAAACCAATTGGTGTAAAGTGGATCTTTAGGACCAAGTTCAACCTGGATGGAACAATATGCAAGCACAAGGCAAGGCTTGTGGCAAAAGGCTATGCACAACAAGCGAGTGTAGATTATGGAAAGACGTTTGCACCGGTTGTAAGCATGGAGACCATAAGGCTCATCCTATCCATCTCGGCCTCAATGTCATGGAAGGTGTACCACCTTGATGTAAAGTCGGCTTTCTTGAATGGTGTACTTCAAGAGGAGGTTTATGTCAAGCAACCCGAAGGCTTCATTGTTCAAGGACATGAGGACAAAGTCTACCATCTACACAAGGCACTTTACGGGTTAAAGCAAGCACCTAGGCTTGGTATGGCAAGATTTATGGTTACTTGATCTACCAAGGCTTTAGAAGGAGTTCAAATGAGCCAACAATATACATAAGGAATGAAAAAGGTATGATTGTTGTCTCACTCTATGTGGATGATTTGTTGGTCACGGGTGAAAATGAAAAGAATGTGGAAGTTTTGAAAAATGAATTTTAAGAGGAGTTTGACATGTCAAGCCTTGGTGAAATGAATTACTTCCTTGGAGTGGAAGTGATGCAATGCTCTAGGGGTATCTTCATATCTCAAGAGAAATACATCAAAGATCTTTTGAAAAAGTTCAACCTTGATGAATGCAAGCCAATGTCAACAGCAATGAGCCAAGGAGACAAATACAAGAAGGAGGATGGCACACCAAAGGTAAACCCGACCCTAAATAGAAGCATGATAGGAAGTTTGCTCTATGTATGTTCATCAAGATAGGATATTATGCATGCCACATGTGTTTTGTCTAGATATATGCAAGCACCATCCCAAAATCATTTTGTAGGTGCCAAAAGAATTCTTAGATACTTAAAAGGAACACAAGACTTTGGAGTTTGGTATGATAGGCAAGATGTGATGAGATTAATGGCCTACTCAGATAGTGATTGGGCTGGATGCTTGGATGATATGAAGAGCACTTTGGGGTATCTTTTCTCAATATTTCAAGCAAGAACACCAAGGAGGAGTGTTGAAATGTGGTGATCTTGCCACAATGTGCAAGGTAGTTCAGTTACACTTGCACTCTTTATTTTGCAACATCAAAGACCAAACATTATTTATGTTTATGCATTTTTATTTTATCTTGTAATGTTTAAGAAAAATATCCTTTTTGTAATGCCCTAAGCTCATTAACTAAGCTTAGGGGCTTTTTGTCTAGTTGCTGGAATTGTATTTCCAGCAACATAAGTCCACTTCCTTGGATGCCGTTTGAAGAAGGTTTGGGATTTGGATCTAAATTTTGGATATAATAAACTAGAAATGCAGAGGAAGAAGCAGCAAAAAGAATGGCCCAATTTGGAGTTGGGAAGGCTGAGTTAAGCCCTAAATAATTTGACCCTTGTGCAGTTTTGTTGCCCAGAAATCTAGACAAAACTGCCTCGGCTTTGATTATATTTGAATGGGTAAATGGACTTTGTTTTATCTGATTTTTGGCTAGAACACAGTTTAATATTCAAAAAGGCTTCCCTCTCAAGTCAAATGAAGCTGGTTTTCAAATTCAAATGCTTTAGACAAGCTGAACTGCCCATTAAAGAAGGTTTCTTGCATGCCCAGCACATTGATTAGAGTTAGTTGAGGTAGTTTGGCTTGGTAGGTTATTTTTAATGCTTTTGTATTTATTGCTCAATATGGCAGCATGTCTTATTGCCTTTTTTTATGTATTTAAAAGTATGAAAATTGTAATGAAAATGTGAGAAAGAAAATATTAAAAAAAAACAGATTTTGAAAAACAATATTTTTGGCTCTCTCTGTCTCTCTCTCTCTCTCTCTCTCTCTCTCTCTCTCTCTCTCTCTCTCTCTCTCAACTACTACATTTGTTTTCTTCTTCTTTCCAAAAGCTTACCTTCTCAAGAACCCTAAACCTCCATTAAACAAAACCTTAACAAACCCAAAAAAAAAAAAAAAAAAAACAAAATCAAGAACCAAGAACCAATAACAATCATTCTTGACTAACACCTTGAATGATTGTGCTCTAGGGTACAACAACACAAACCTACACCAAATTCCATCAGGAACATGTTGTAAAACATAGTAGAAACACTACCCTTGCTAAATTTCATGAAAAAATGTAAAACCAGTCAAAGAACTTCCCACTAATGTTAATAATAATAATAATAATAAAAGGTTATAATAGTAAAATAGGGAAAAATGAATGGAACTATGAAAAAGGCAACCTACCATGGGAATCCTCATGCTTCTGTAGCCTTGATGCAAATCTAAACACCTTTCCACAACCAATTTCCTATCACACATACTGCTTCTGACTAGTTGAGGGCCAATCCTCGTCATGGAGTTGTCCGACATGTCTCTTCACGTTTCCTTGGATAGTGAACTCACGGTTGCAGTTCTCAATCGGACACTTAAAAATTTTCCTTGGTTCTGAAGAAGATGGCGAGTCAAGTAGTCCTTTCTTCTATAACTGGAATGACAATCTTCCACTGAACATCTAAATGGCCTCTGTAATAAAAATAAGTACCTATAGCTGTGAAAAATACACGTTCAAAGTAGCTCAAGTGACAACTAACATACTCACGATCACGAACAAGCATCAAACCTCAAACTGAACGTGGCGTGATTGAGGCTCACTTGATGGAGCTTCTCAGGAGGTCGCCCAACCTGATACTGGTCCTATCAAGTCAAAATCCTCTTGCATTTTGGAGTGTTTATTTGTGGGATCCAATGCTTCACGCTGTTTAATTCCATTTTTTTTTTCTCAACTATATAAATCCTGCAAAAGTTTTACCACCTTCAAATTGATGAATTCTTAATTAAGTGTAAGGAAATACAATGATAGGAATGTCTTCAGCAGTTTAATAACATATTGCCAACATCTGTTACATCACAAAAATACCAACTAGAAGGTTCCACTCGACTGATTGGCAACTTATGGGTTAATTGACTTTTCACAAGTAAGATTTTATACATTTGAAAAATATATTGATCAAAGGGAAAAACAGCTTTCAAATCAGTGGTGGCCTTCTAATTTCGGTCAGAGATAACAACATAAAGAAAGCAACCCAATTGGAGACAAAAGCATAATTATTATTATGTGCTCTCATGAGGCAATATAGAAACCCAGAATTTAACTGCTATCCACCACTTATGACCAGCCATGGACCAGATCCTTTTTCTTAGCCAAACGGTAACTTACAAAGAATTTCAAAAAAAATGTTCATACTAGAATACAAACCATGAAGTTCTTAATCAGCCAGAAAATGATAGCGGATTAAACAAAATAGAAAGACAGGAACATGGGTAAGGGTTTATAATCCAATCAAGAACAAAACTTGAAACCGATAGAAGGAGATTGCATAGAACATGAATGGTTACCATGTTGAGATGCCATAATCTGTTTAACATGTCAATTTGTGGGCCAAAAAAGCAACCCCAAAAAAGTTAACCTAAAATACAGATCCCGTACATTGCCATGCCAGTAATGAGCAATGCATGTCCATCTTAAGTAAACATATCTCAAAGTTAGTAACTCAGCGAGATGATAAAACAGGTGAAACTGATAAAGAAAATCCATCCAACCTAAAAGGTGTAGAACTTTAAAGAAAACAGTAGATACCTCAAGAAAATGACTTTGCATATGTTGTTTCAAAGATGCAGGTTTCTTGAAGCTAACACCACATTCTGGGCACATATTGGATGCTTTTAACCCTCCTGCGTTCCCATCTCCATTAGTCCTTGCCTTGTCTACTTCTTCCTACACACGAGAATGAAAACAGAAACACGCATCACATATCTCAAATCCTCCAATTGTGAAACACTTCAGTCATTCCCAAATAAGAATTGAAAATTCCCGTCTTAGGATGCTAAAAACCCTAAGAGTTTTTGTGCTTTAATGTGTTCACGGTGCTCTTCATCTGTCACCCCATAATTGATACATATCGGTTTGCTACACCTACAGTGCAAATTGACGACGACCCTGAATATTTCCTTGAATAAAAACACCATATATATACATATATATATATATATATATATATATATACACACAAAGAAAAGAATAAGAAAAAAGGTCCCAGTTTTCTCTTAAAGTTCTTTTTCCGTTTTAAGTAGGAATTATTAAAACTTCTACCACTGACTCAATGGAAGGAGTCAAAGACTGGTATCTCTATATATGGGACAAACAAGAGTAACAGAGCACCCCCTAACAAGAATACTAAAAAAGAAGCCTAGAAGCATACATCAACAAAGTAAAATGAAAAGGGACTAACCTTGTGATGAGCGAGAGTGTGAGCAGCAATCAGCGACCCCTTAGACCTACAAATACCACAGTAGTCACAGAAATAGCACCTTATGTCCCTAAATATCAGCTTCTTTATATCATCCACTTCCTCCATCTCCCTCTCACCACAGAAAGGACTTCACAGACCGACGATCAAATACCAAATAACTTCTCTATAACGTGCTGAAAGCAACTTTTTTTTTTCCCCTCTCTCACCGTGACAATTTTACCACTTTATCCTCTTTACTTCTGCCACAGAAATCCCAAATTAGAATATTTGGGTTCATTGGCTATAACAAAATTATTGTCTAGCATGAAACTATAAACTATGCTTCCACATGCTAGCGGCAACAGAAAGTATATATTTGCTTACAACATCTTTAATTATGCAGAAAACTCCAAAAAAAAAAAAAAGAAAAAAAAAGGTTGAGTCATAAATAATCAAAGTGACCCAAAACCAGAAATAAAAAGAAAGAGAAAAATTATAATCGGCCACATGAAAGAGATATTCAGTTCTACATACGTAAAAAACCAGAAACAACAATTAATTGATATGAATTACAAAAGTGTTTCTGGAAATGCCAAAAACACAAACAATAATAAGATAATCATTTACAGTAGATATTGATTTATATGCCAAAAAAACTTGTAATTCTGGAAGATTTTCCAAATAACAAAACTCAAGACTTTCAAAGATTTCGATGACAAAGAAAATCAGAAATTAAATTAATGAATTTTAAATAAAAATTATGGCAAACAAATATACCTGATTTCCAGAAAAACAAGAAAGAGAAGAAATTGGGGTCCTTTAACTAAATTCTGGCCGAACAATTGAAGGACGATACAATTGTCAGGCACAGATTGGTTTCTAACTTGGGGCTGAAGGAGGGTAGCCGGCATTCTGAAGCTCCAAGAAGATGGAAATTACGTAGAAAAAATTCAGGGTAAATAAATAAATCAAAATATCTAGCTAAGAGAATAGGCGATTTATACCTATTATTTGCTAGAGGTGTTTCAAGGGTCGCAAGGTAATTTGATATGAATTTATGGGGATGTTCCACATGACAAATGAAACCCATCTCTTTCAATATATGTCTTTCTGTTCTACTCAACTCCATCTTCAAGTTTGTATATTTCTGTCAAGAACGGGAAGACAAATTTTAATGAGAACATGAAGTGCATGCATACAGTACAGTCTTTTGGAGGCTAAATTAATCACTCTTGCAGACGAGAGAAGAAAAGAAAAAAAAAAAAAACAGACGATTACAATGTTCTCAAATGGTATAAAAGTTGGTTAAGATTTCATAGCTAAAAGCTTTGGTCGCTTAAAAGTGCGAAGATGATAAACAAAAACAACAGTCAATCACAATTACAAAGAAGAAGCTTTCAAGTTTCAACCTTTGAAAAGTGGTCAAAGTAATCAATGGGTAAATTCTCCCTCCTACAATCCATTCTGTGAAAACAATTATAACTTGTCTAAGCTTTCCTAGTGCACTCTTCCAGCTTTCAGACGAGCCAAACGCAACTAGCCGCTACTTTCTGTGAGAAATCATCTTTCCACCCACCAAGGCATTAGAACTGACATAAACATGGTGCTAACATTAACTAAAACAAAACAAATTGCTGCTCTACTTATCTGCAAAATGAAATTGGAAAAAATAAATAAATAAATAAATACATGATGGACATTGAAATTCAAACATGAAACACATGGGCGTGAGGAAGTAAAGCTATTAGTTAAATCAAGTACAATGTTACTGCGTGTCAGAAGTACATTATTTAATCTATTTACCACTCAAACATACCCCGTACTCCATTTAAATTCTACATTTTCTAGGCACCCAAACAAAAGGTTTGGCAGAAAATATAAAAATAATAACAAAAAAACAAACCTTGACATTGAAGCGGGCAAAGGACTTCTTGCAATAGAAACGGTGGAATAGAACCTGGCCGGTCGCCATTACAGCTTGTGGTCTGTGACAAATTAATAGTTGTAAGTAAAATGAAATATAAATAAATAAATAAATAAACATATATATATGTTTATTTATTTATATAAAATGAAATATATATACCCCCTCTCTCTCTCTTTCTCTCTCTCTCATGGTGAGACATGTGCAGCTTCCTGCATTTTACGGTAAATAGTAACATTTTTAGTTTCCAGCTCTGCCGACTTTGAAATTGCTCTCATTAAACATAGGGGAGATAAAATGATTAAGTAGTTTTCTGATATTAACTTGTGGTTAAAACATAATATTAGCTTCTGGTTAAAACATACCATGAGCATGTTTTTTTTTCTTTTTTTTTTTTCTTTTTTTTTAACCAATCTTTAGTGTGGGATTAATGTTTAGTCATTCCTTTTGTTATTTATTTAAAATTTTCTTTAAATAATGACTTATCTAATTATTTTATCTCAAGCAGCTACTGTTTTCTGAAATATTAATATTTTCTTAATGTCATGCTAGTGTTAACATTGGTCACTTTGAGGCAGTTATTCACATTCTGCAACAGCCTTTCATTACTGGAGTTTCACGTGTTTGCAAGCCAATTTTCCTGTCACCTACCACTCAAAATGGACAGGAAAATGATTCTTGTTTGAAAGGTGTCCATGTTGATATAGTTTGTACTCTCAATAGAAACCCAGTCTGGATTCTTGTATCTGATAGGAACCCAAAGTACATTTTATGGAACCAATCCAAAAAATATAAGGGCTTGAAATCCCGCATTGAGCAGATCCTTATTGCTGCACAGTCTTCTATTGCACTAAAGCCTTCCTCAATCATACTTCTCTTCTCGAATGGACTTAGCAATTTGGTGTATGAGAAACTAAACGAAGAATTTGCAGCTGAAGAGCTAGGATTGGAATTTTCTGTTTTTGATTTCGATTTCACTGAGGATTCAGAAAGTGAATGGATTAATGTACTTGCCAGAACATATCAAGAGGCTTGCATACTTGAAATAAAGGTTTCTGAAATAAGGCATGCTGTTAAGGCAGAGGCTTCAGAATGTGATGCCACAGGCTCTAGTCCAATGGCTGCCGAGGTGGAGCTGTCAGAGGATCATATGAAGAGAAACATGGGTTTCTCCTTCTGCTCTCTTCTTTCAGGAATGGAAGTCTGCTAGCTACATGTAAAAGATGCAGAGCATACTAAGCTACAGAACCTGTTGGGAGGAGGTGATTTCATAAATTTTGATACAACTGCTTTGATTGCTCTTATATCAGGAATCAGTAATGGTGCAACTAAAAAGCTTTTGGCTACCCCAGAAGGCGAATTGAGGCAGCGATTTAAGGGTAACTATGAGTTTGTGATTGGACAGGTACATTTTCAGTTCTAGTTTGTGTTGGCGGCTAGTAATGGATGACAATTGTGCATATTTTCCTTATGTATGATTGGCACCGGGTGAATTGTTTGACAGATCAGGTTAGGATATCAAAATTTCTTTGTCAATCAAACTGCATATTACTTAGGTTGCATCATTGGTGTGTACAGCATGTATACACACAGTGCTTAATTTGATTAATTACTTTCAGCAATCTTACTGCTAAAACCTTTTTGTTGTTTTTCTTTCCCAGGCAGGATTGGAAATTTTGAATAAAAGTAAGGTTCCTCTAGCTTTTCCAGTTCTTTTCAACAACTGTTCAACTGTGATTCACACTTTGCAGAAAAGTTTATTCAACTTTGTCTTCTACTCAGACGACACCTTAGAAAAAGTTTTCTGTCACAATGTGCATTAACCTGTTCTTTGCATAGATTTTTGTATAATAGTCTATGATGCTTTGGTATGAGGTTTCAGTTTGTCTATTTTTATTTTATCTACCAGGTGATGTCTGAAATTCAGAATCCAATGCATGTGGATTTGGGCAGCATTCTATCTGGAAAGAGAGGCATAATTTGCGAAAGTGCTTGCTAAGAGTTCAAGGATTTGGTAGCAATGTGTGGAGGGTCAAATGAGAAGTTGAGAGCTGCTTATTTGCTTAGAAAACTCATGTGAGTTTCTGATGAATTCGATTGTCTTCTTTAACAAATTAGGTGGATCTCATTAATTTGATAGTAAACAGACAAAAATTGTATAGTTAAACTTGTAAATCCACATAAGGTCTATAATATCTTCTTTTTTCTGGTCTGTGAAATAATCTAACTATTAGAGGAGCTTGAGATTATTTTAATTTGCAGAAAGAAAACTAAGCCTTTTTTTCCCTCATGTTTAGTATGTTATATAATGTCTCTTATGTTTTTTCCATAGTTAGATTGGATATAATGAGGTCTTGTATCTTACTGCACTCTTTTGAAAGTGAATAAGCTTTTGTATACTGACATTGGTCATACCCGGAACAGGGTAGTGCCTTACTGTCACTCAGATCGAATGATAGCCTCCCAACCACAAGAAGCTTGCATTGAAAAATAAGGTTGTTTTTGGTACATGTGATTACTGGCATCCTCCTACTTTAACAGCAAATACAGAATTTGTGAGGGCGCTTTCACAGACCGGGATGCCCCTGTTTACCATTGTGCATAAGCCTCGAGCCTTAACTGGTGATTAGTTATGTTGTGTTCTGACTACCACTGAAGGTGACAGAATCCCAACCGTTCATAGAACGATAGAACTTGTTGGATCTTTATGTACATTTATTTATGGCTTCATGTATATTTTAGAGTTACATAATTGTATCAGCCTCCTAAATAATTGCATAATTGCATACATAAATAATTGATCGTCTTTACACCACAAAAAAAAAAAAAAAAACAAAACAAGAGGCACTTCTCATGGGAAAGAAGTTCTTTAAATTGTCAATGAATTCGGAAAAAATAACTGAAACCATGTCCTTTAATTTGGAATTTTGTTGCTTCTTTCTTAGGTTCTAGAAAGTATTGGTAAAGGGTCAAACTTGAATCTGCTTGTTTACCAGCCTACATAAAAAATTTTGTTGGTTAAGTAATCTCTTTTGTAGCGTGATCTAACTTTCTCCGTACCTGTTCTCAGCCAATGGTATGCAATATAATACCCAAAAAAACTGAAGAATAAATTATTGTTCAAGTATTTCTTGTTTACACTATCAGAAGAAAAGGAGATTTAGATTCAGCTATTCAGCTGTTCTGGGGAAAGGAAAGAAATCATGAGAAATTGTCACTGCTAATGCATGAAATGGAAAAGCAACAAGCTTTCCATATTAAATTGGCAGAACAGATACCAAAAATTATCAAGAAAAAAATATTGAATCCCTAAAATAATACAAGGGTATATGAAAATTCTATAGCTTCCCAGTTGAAATCAGAAAACTGGACGGATGGAACTTAAAGCTTCATTCTGAGAACAAATTTGTTCTGGTGTCCTCGATAGTAGTTTGGCAGTGACCCTTGACAAAGCTGTGTATTTGTGTACCAAACGCTCAACCTTCACCTTTCTCATGGTGAATTCCAATTTTCTTGTTTGGATTGTTGGCTGTGATCTTCACATCAAATTTAGCATACAGTGTCATATCAAAGTTGAGCCAGAGGTCACTGATCCTTAAGCTATCAATGGAGTAGTTGGGAAGCTTTGGCTTGAAAACCAGGTAGAGAACGCCAATGGCAGGCCCGATGATAATCAGCAGGAGGACAATGAGGGTCATTGTCCAGCATATGCATTTGCAGCAACAGCTTCTATTCTTTTGTGGCCTTGCAGGGATCACAGGAGCAGCTCTAGGCTGCAACTGAGAAGAACTATGCTGAATTGCAGTACCTTTCTCCAAGGTTGATGGAGGATGAGATGCCACCCGAAGCGCTGTTGGTGGTGCTTTCCACATCCACAGAGGGATGGATCTTCTGATGGTCTGCCATTAATATCGATTGATGTTGTTCTTCTTACTCAAAAGTATGAATTGAAAAGCTTTACAAGAAAGCCTTGGATAACATATTAATAGCCTTAGAATCTTCGTTTTCAGGGCTTTGTTTAAGGGACTCTGTTGCTCATAGGATAGGAGGTGATTTGGGTTGCTTCTCACCATTCCTCGCCTAATAATCACATATACAAGCTCTACATGTCTACTATATGTGGGTTAGTTCAGCTAAGCAAGAAACTATTATTATAAATGTTTTTTCTTCTTTTGTCTGGATTCAATTGGCCCTGCTTCAGAAAGGGTTTTGTTGTACGTTTCTTTAGTTTGTCCTAAATACATTTTTTTCAGTTGGGCTTTGCTTGGCATATGAAAACAGTTTCACTGGTTACATACCAATAAAGAGAAAAATTGTTATCGGACTTGGTAGGGGCCATGTGCCTTCACAGCGTCTTCAAGCACATGTAACAATATGAATATGGTAAAACTCTTTTTTCACAAAAAAAGAAAATTAAAAATTTTGTTATTTATCCTATTCTTTAAATAAATAGAAATAAATGCTTACTGTATTGGTCCCCTACTAAATTGTTGCTAATTCTTTAACATAAGCCTAGCAACGCTTTTGCATTTAGTTTTGGATTTAGATGGTGTTAATATATATATATATTTTTTTATTGTTATTTCTCATTTCCTTAATTATTTTCTAACCTTCAAATGATATTTGGTTTCTCCAAACATACGAGTGATTATAAAGTTGATCTGATGAGCAAAATATGCATGTTGACATAAACACAAATTTTGATTACCAGTCGCAGATCCCAGGTGCAATGTTTTGTTTCAGGATACAATAAAAATAAATTTTCATTGTGCAGAAATTTGGTGTGCGTTCATCATAGCAACCAAGCCTGTACCTGACAAACATGTTGTTCATCAGTTTGAGACAATATCAGTTTGGCATGTGGATGACACAACGCAAACACTTGCCCTCTTTCATGAGGACTAAAAGCTTTGTTGATTTCCTCAAACTGCAGGTTGTGCGTTATGTACTCATCAATCCGGATTACCTGCAATATCATAAAAATTGAACAATCAACTCCCGATCCCTTCAACTGCCTTTTTCAGTACTTTATCATGACTTGATTTTA
Organism: Ziziphus jujuba; assembly: GCF_031755915.1. Taxonomy (NCBI): domain Eukaryota; kingdom Viridiplantae; phylum Streptophyta; class Magnoliopsida; order Rosales; family Rhamnaceae; genus Ziziphus; species Ziziphus jujuba. The sequence continues at coordinate 143,620 of NC_083380.1, forward strand.
GAAACAACTACAACAAAAACCAAGCACCGTCATACCCCTCATACAGAATTCCAGGATGAATATAGCGATCCAAACTGAAACACAAAATTGTATGTCTGACACGTCCTTTGGTACATCTAAATTAAGAATTTTAGTATGGACCAAATATGTTCAGGGTCTTTACTGCATCAAAAACTAGTACTCTTAGCAACCCATGCTAGCATATAGCATTCAATAAAAGCCACCTATGGTACTAGAGCAAAAAGTAACTTGCCGTTAATGATGGCAAAACAATAAAGTAGTAGAATATCTTTGGCAGAATATTTACATAGAAGAAGAAAAACGAGGTAATGAAGTTATCATGTTAACTGTTACCTTCTCAGTGTACATGTCCACTAATGAAGGAAGGTCAGATTTGGGTTTCCATCCTCCATATAGGGTTCCTTTCAATGTTCTTCCCGTAAGAAACATTGCATTGAGCTGTTATTTCTGGTTTTACTTTTGGCACTCCAAGTGTAACTGTCAAACCGCATTCCTACAACAAGCAGCAAAGCAGGAATGAAGCCAAGTAAGTTTTTTCATAAATATATTCAAAATAGACCTCAGATATTTAATCAATTACATCGCAACAAGACTGCAATGCGGTGGTTATCATTCCAATATCACCTATGCATTCGAATGAGTAGTCTGCCCCTCCATATGTAATACTCTTAATAACCTGAAAACAAATCGCATATAATTTGTCAAACAAAATAAACATCAAATTCTTGTCTTAATTAAGAATTTTAGCAGTGTAAAAAGGGCTTTCCAGCTGCTCTCTAAAAAATCAAATAGTAGAGTATCCTAGCAAATAAGCTAAGTAAAGAGAGAGCAATAGAGTGTTGGAATTACTTGGATGTTCCACGGGCGGTCGTTCGCCAAAGAGTACCAGCCGGATAACGCAGAGCGGAGAGAGAGTAGAATGGAGGCAGAGGTCGAGTAAGGCAGACGCAAAGCTTTTATTGGAAACGAATAGAATAAATTGTTAAAAGACCTACACATCCTCTGTCAAATAGCATTACCAGAACACCTTCCATCCAAAAATTGAAAAACAAAAAAAAATATATATATATATATATATATTATATTATATATATTAAAAATTAAGAAACTAATTATTAGAAATATATAACATTTTAAAATTTTTTTCAATATTGAGTGAATCTTTCCTGCCAAGAATAATTTGTAAAAATTGAAAACATTTTTGTATTTAATATTTTTTTGTAGAAATACTTTTTCATATTATAAAAAGGTTGGAACCATCTTTACAGTCCAGTCCAACCAAAAGTAATATATTATCCGGTAAAAATACACCCATATATATCGTAAATTCAAATCGGTTAAAATCTCAAAACATTTATTTGGGAAAAAAAAAACTGTTAATAATAAATATATGTCAAAGGAAGGATGTATATATATATATATATATATTATATGAAAAATGCTATTGGATATATCTAGTGTATGTTGAAATCTACATGTCATATGAAAATTTAAATAGTTATCATTATAGGATTCGGTTTCACTAAAACTAATAAAATTAAATATCTCAAATAAATTTATTATATAAGTTGGTGATCGTCGTTAATAATAACAAATGATAAAATTTATTTATATAATATTAACAAATAATAAACTTTCTTTATATAAACATAAAAAGAGAGTGTGCATTGTTATTATGGTGAGCATCTTATTGTTAGTCAGATTGTCAGGATCCGTCCAAGATCCCTTACCGGAATCCTAGATAAGCCCTGATCCCAGGAAAACCCTACCAGAACTTCCAATGGAAATCCGGCAAGACCTCCCCTAAGGATTGGACTTACCACAAATTTCCTGTACTGAAAACACACTTCTATATACACCACCTTATTCCTCCCACATTACTACAATTTAATTCCACAAATTTGCAGCACTTCAAATGAATAATAGGAAATCATGGCATAATTGATAAATAAATATCCAAGACAGTATACAGAGCTTCATAGAGTACAATTAAGTATGGAAGTTATACAACAAGGATGAAAGAAATATTACAATAGAAATAAATGAAAATAAAGAGAACTCCTCAAAGTACGACAACAACGAAGATTAAGCTTGCTCCGGACGAACGTCTACCAATCCTTGTACCTAGGGAAACAGAATTTAAAAATATGAGATGCTAATAATCTCAGTGAGTGATCCTATCTACTGTATAATTATAATAGTAACGATAATTATAGCACATTTGATTAATTAAGAATAAATAAGTAAATAAATAATAATTAATTGAAAATAATATTTTCTCTCAAAACCCTCACCATTCACTCCGTTGGAAAGGTTTCCCTTTTAAAACATTTTCGTAAAACCCAATCTTTTATGCCCCAAAAATCAAGGAATAATTAATCTAATAAATAATTAAATAATCCAAATACGAATAAAATGTAATGAAATATAATAAAATAAATTTAGAATACTTGCATGAAAGAAATATAACATAAAGGAAAAATTCAATATATAATTCATAAAATTTGATTTAATAAATCAAAATAAATAGTATCAAAAATATAATTTAAACAATTACAAATAATCATGTAAAATAAGTGGTAGAAAAATACTATAATATTTATTTTGAAATATTCAACCAATCTATATAATATTTTTATGGCAAGATGCATTTTAAAAACATTAATTTAAAATAAGTGACATAAAATATGAATAACTACATTTTAAAAAATACCAATTGCAAATAGGTGATAAAACAAGTTAAATACATTTAATCCAAATACGGCTTTAAAACTTTAGGATTTAAAATATATATCAGAAAAATAATACTTGACGCACCACACTATATACCAGTGATGCCCTACGATACCAGTGTCCCGAGCACCGTCCAGCGGGAGGTTAAAGAGAGAAACTTGCATACGGTCGCTTCGGCATCCCGACAGCACCACTGCTTAAACCGTCAATCCGGCCATGGAGGGGGGTGGCTTATGGCCAATATCAAACTTGCCTGCCCTCGGTCCGATGGCAACTCACGGGAGACATTATAACTTACGCTCTCATCCACATACACAGTACAGAATACCAATACTATATGAGTGCATCTAAAATAAATACCATATTATTTTTAAAATAACAATTTTTACAAAACTCACCGTGGGAATTATATCACTTTTCAAATTCATATTCCCACATTTTTCTTTAATATAACCGACATAAATCCATCGATAATAAATTCCATCAATTTCAAATCCATCAATGAAATCAACAATAATTTAAAATGACTATTCCTTCAATTCCTCAAACTTCAAAATATAATTAAATCACATGATAAACATAACAATTATAAAAGAAAATTGAAATCACAATTTCTTTTAATTCCCAAATATATTTTTGGCGCCCAAACATATATTAAAACAACATGCATTGGCAATATAATTTAGATGGAAATTCTCTTAATATCAAATACATAAAACATATTTTTCAAATATCCAATTATAAAATATTCCAATAACAAAATCCAATAATTATTAAATTAAATCTCAAATTCAAGAAAATTGTTAAAACCCAAAATATTTATAATACACAAATAATTAATTTCCTACAATTTTGGCATAAAATTTCAATTAGAAATTTACTAAACAATTAACACATGAAATAAAATTTCCAAATATATAATCAACACAAAATATATACAATTTACCAACCCAAAATAATTTTGAAGGTGGGTCACTCACCTCGAGTACGCAATCCAACTAAGATCCTCCATGGGATCAATTCCACGACGCACACGTGCTCCTAGAATGACAATATTATACTACTTAAATAAATTAATATTTATTCGGATAAATAATACTCGGTACCCGGGGGGTTTAACACAAACGTTAACCAAAATTTATGAGTAATATACCAAATCGAAGCTTGTGAAACGAGGATTACGAATCTGATCTTACTTCCCAGAGATCGGACTCGAGGTGGCCGGAATCTCACCGGAAAGCTCTCAAATTTTAGGCATTCGATTCTCACAATCCGTTAAGAATTGAGGAAAGTGGACACCGGATTTGGATTCAGAGGGTCGGAATTAGGGGGAAAGGATGGGCGATGCAACTGGAAACTCACCGAAAAGTCGATTTCCCGATGAGCCGCCATGGTCACCGGAATCCGCCACCGCTGGCGGCACGTTCGGTGGCTACTGGTCATGATTTTTGGTAGGAAGGTAGATCGGAAAATGGGCGACTCAATGAGACAGGCAATGAGGCAAACAGACGTCGGAATGGAGAGAAATCTGGGTTTAAAATAATCGGCACCGCCGCAGGAAAAAGTCTCGATTTGAGTGTGTCAGCGGTCGGTTGGCCGTGATTTTTGGCTGGCTGATCAGTTTTCAGGTGGGCTTCAAGCTAGGATGGTGTGTGTACTATTCTGGTGGCTGGAAATGGGTGAATGGTGGTTGGCTGGTTGGGTTTCTCTCTCTAGCTCTCTCTCTCTCTCTCTTCTCCTTCTCTTTCTCTCTCCTCCCTCCCCTTCTCAGCCAGTCAAAACGCCCATGGGTGCCACTGTGCACTCACGGGTGGGTCCATTTTTTTGACACGTAGCACCACTATTCACACACATACAGATCCATGAATAGTAATGCTATCTCGGAAAAAATTCACAGTTCCACAACTTTCAAACCACATGTCCAAATCAGACATGTCGCTAGTCTATAAACTCGTATCGACGAGTACTTCAGAACCATGTATGAGTCAAAGCTCAACTTTGCATGAACAAAATGTCAACTCCGGCATCCCTTGGACAGTTTGGACCTCAACTTGTTTTGCTCATAACTTTCAAACCATAACTCCGTTTTCAATGTGATACTAGTCTATGGACTTGTGACAACGTGTACTTTGTAACGGTACCTCGGTCAATGTAAAATTCCATTGGGAGCAAAAAGTCAACATTTGACCCTTTCTCGGTCAACGACCGTCAAACCCGGTCAACCTTGGTCAGATTTTAAAAATTGCTGGTATACTTTGGGACGGGGTGTTACACAGATTTTCTAGGATTTTTTTTTCTTTCTTTTTAATATTTTATTTTGAACACGTCATGTCCGTATATCACAATGATTGTTAAATATTAATAACACATTTAATGACATCCAAACTTCAAGGCTTTAGAAATTTCATTCAAGATTTAGTTGAATCCTAAAAAAATTCAAACGAGATATTAATGTGCTTATTGAATTCCAAAGAAGTTTTAACCTTTAGCTTGCAAAGGAAAATAAGTCAATCTGACACCAACTCATCTTGCTTAAAAGCAAAATGCAAAACACACATCCTATCACCTATGAACAACTTAAGTCAATTTCACCGATCCATAATCAAGTTGTTCCAATTTGGAGGCATTGTTCGATTGGAAAAGCTAAAGCCAAAATCCAAGTGGAAGCAAAATCAAAGATGAAGTTGAAGCCAAAGATGATATGAAAATTGATATAAAGCTGGATCCAAATTTGAAGTTGAACTTTAAGTCGAAACCCAAGTCAAAATCTTATTTGAATTCCATGTCAAAATTGAAGTCGTAGTTGCAATTGAAGTTAAAGTTAGAATCAAAGTTGAGACTGAAGCTAAATTTGGAGCTAAAGTTGAAGTTGAAGCCAAAACTAAAGCCGATTATGAGATTCTGCTTAAAATGTAATGTCTAAGACGATTATGGATCATGCTTAAATCATCCACTTTGTGATAGGATTTAGGCCCAATAAGGCCAAACCTAAGCTGAAACATGAGAGAGAGAAGCATCCTAGGTCAAGCTTCAGAAAAGCACATTAATCCTTTGTTTGAAATTTATTTGGGATTCAACTAAATCTTGGATAAAATTTTTGAAACCTTGAACTCTGGACGTCATCTTGCATAGTTGGATTTGTTTAATGGTTCCATTGGGGCATACATAAAAGATATGTTAGTAATATTTCTATGATATAGAGGTATTCAAACTTCAAAATAAAATATCAAATTGAATGAAAAGAATAAACTAAATAATGCACATAAATTTGATTAACAATTATTGTGCTTAAACACAAGAATAAAAGAAATCTAATGAGAGCTTCAAATGTCCAATAACATAATCTATGTTTAATATATAAAAAGGAATTCAACTAATAAAGTAGAATTGGCTATTTTATAAACTTTTAGAAACAAAATTTAAAAAGTGTAGTTAAAAATAGATAGAACAGTTGATGCATTTGGGAAAACCATCGATAAAAACCTAAATAATAGGCGACGCTTTTGTTGAAAAGCATTGGCTTTTCTCACTTTTGGCGATGACTCTTAGAAAAGCATTGCCTTTTCCCCTTTTTTCAAATTTTTTTTGGTGTAATTTTGAATGGTGCTTTAAATTTATCAACCCTTTTTATATCCTGTATAATAACTATTTTTTTACCCCCATTATTAATTTATTCATCTAGCGAAAAATTGGCTGAAAAGAGCAGAAAAATGGCAAATTAGCCAAAAATAGCGGAAGTTCACCTTTTTCACCAATTTTCCTATGGTTTTACTAGTTTTCTAGATCTTGCAAATCTATAAAATTTTTCCTCCATTTTCACATCATATGTAACATAAGTACGGTTAACTTAAATATAACAGCTCATAAACTAGTTTATTACATACCTATATTAAAAAACCCTTAAAAAAATACAAGTTCATTAAACCTAATGATGTAGAACTTAATAAAAGAAAAAAGAGAAAAATTTTACTTGATTTTAGCTTCAAAAGTGAGAAAATACAATAAAAGAGAGTGAGAGCATATGCGAAGGATAACAAGCTCGATGGTTTTTTAAGGTGAACCGGTGTTTATTTAAGAAAGGAGGAAAAATGAAAAGATAAAAAATGTTTGGTAATTTTCAATTTTAGTCGAGGGTATTTTTGTCCATAGGTGGCTAATTATTTTTTAAAAATTTTTTGCTATTTTTCAATTTTTTGAGCCGAACAGTGGCTATTTTTCAAAAAAACCCTTATATTATGGCAGAATCTCATGATCAGCTTTAGTTTTGGCTTCAACTTTAACTTTAACTTTTGAATTTGTCTTCAAATTTGACTTCAATTCTGGCTTCAACTTTAACGTCAACTACGACTTCAATTTTGACATGGAATTCAAATTGGATTTCAACTTGGATTCTAGATTCAACTTTGATTTCGAATTTGGATTTGACTTCAAATTCAATTTTGATATCAGCTTCTCGCTTTTTGCTTTAGCTTTTCAATTGAACAATGCCACTAAATCTGAGCAATTCGGTTCTGGACTAGTGGAATTTACTTTAATTGCTCGATGGTGGAAAAAGGAGGGTTTTGCACCTAGCTTTTAAGCAAGATGAGTTGGTATTGAATTAACTCATTTATCTTTGCAAACTCAAGGTTAATGCTTCTTTGGGATTCAATAAGATCATTAACCCTTTATTTGAAATTTCTTTGGATTATCAAAATTTTCTTTAGGATTCAACTAAATTTTGGATTAAATTTCTGAAGCCTTGAACTTTGGATATCATTTTCCTAGTTGAGCTTCATTCAATGGTCCCATCAGGCATGCCAAAACATATGTTGGTAATATTTAGTAATCTCTGTGAAATGTTAAAATGAAGGAAAAGAATAAAATAAATAATGTATGAAAATTTGACTAACAATGATTGTGCTTTAATATGGGGAATAAGAGAAATCTAATGAGTTCTTTAAATGCCTAATAAAATAATAGATAGGACTTTATTAATAAGAAGAAATTCAACTAGCAAAACAGAATTAGAGATAATAAAAAAGGAAAACAAATTGAAATATAAATAATAATTAGATAAAAACAATAAAACAACTAATTAAAAACTAGAAGCTCTAAAACTAATGAATACATGAAAACAATACTATATTGAAAAGAGAAGTTGATTGGACCTCTAAATGGTGTTGTCAAATGGTGCACTCCACCTCTTTATATGGCGTCCAATAAAAGCTTTTCGCTGATAATGAAAAACTTCATAATACTTCAATTTTGATAAATCAAGTATTTATCTAATTTTAAATGAATTAATAATTGTAGATAAATACTTACATATCTATAATTATTGTCTTCATTCCAATCCATTTTTTCATGGATTAATTTATCTTCATCCTCTAGGTTTTCAAATTTTATTCGATCTTGTTACAAACAATTATTTTTAAGCCCAAACACCAACGAAATAAAAGTAATAATCATAATTAAGCTATAATAAACAATTTTATATTGTATTGTCATTTTACAATTCACTACCGTATTCATTGTCGTCGTTTTGACTGTTTTTATAACTATTTTATTTTAAATGGATGATAGTTTTCAATAAACTTTTTAATTTTGACAATTATTTTATTAAATGTATGGTTTTGTTTTTTTAGTGTATTAACAATTCTATCTTTAATTATATATATACTAGATCCATACCCTTGCGATACACAGCATATATAATTGTTATATATTATTTTGATAATAAATTGTAAAAAGAATTATAATCAAATCATATATAAAAAATCATAAAAATAATATTAAATCAAAATTTTTAATTCAACATAATTAATCCAAATTTTGAAAAACTTCTTTAATAATATATAATATTATATACATACATATATATATATATAATATTATATTGTATAATAATAAGTGTAATTATAATAATAGCAATATATATTATATATTATATTATATATACATGCATGATATATAATATATATATATATATTGTATAATATAAAAATAACAAAATAATAATAATAATAATAATAATAATAATAATAATAAATCAAATAATAATAATATCACTAACATATAATGAAAATTAAATTAAAAAAACCTGCTCATCCATTAACACCATTTCAATTCTATTAATTTCTGATTTGTCATCAAACCATGGAACCTTCCAAATTCTAAAGACGCGAACTCTAATCGTCCACTGCATCTTGTTAGCATTGATCTGGTTAATAACTCGATCTGCCTGGTTATATTTGAAAATCTATATAGAAGTTTTATTGATAATAAATAGTTGTGGATCTTTTTTTCTTTTCAATGTATACAAAACAATATTTAATATGCAAGGGAAGGATAATATATATTAGGTCTCCCGAAAATGGTAAACTTTTGAGAATGTGATTCTGATTTTCTGTAAAATTTGTTTATGAGATAAATTGATATTTATCCTCAAGTAAAATAATTAAAATTTAAATAGTTTTAGAGTTAATTAAATAGGTTAACATTTTTTTTATTAGTAGTTAATTTCCTTATTTTTTTTATATTTTCAAAAAAATTATATATTCTAAAAAGGAAGGAAAACAAAAAGAACGATAAACAATATATACATTTATTGTTATATACATATATTCTAAAAAGGAAGGAACGGTGAACAATATTTAAGTAAAGTTATGGATAAAAAAAATACAGAATATTTTTTAATAGATAATCAAGTAATTAAATTATGAGATCTTTAACCCAAAATAATTAACCCTAAAACTATAATCATGGAAAAATGTTAATTAGCCATAAAACTATAATCATGTAAAGAGATTATTTATGAGATAAATTGATATTTATCCTCAAGTAAAATAATTATACCAATAGTTTTAGGGTTAATTAAATAGGTCAACATTTTCCTTAGTAGTAGTTAATTTTCTTATTTTATTTTTTATTTTTTATTTTTTATATTTTCAAAAAATTATATATTCTAAAAAGGAAGGAAAAAATTAATTAATCATATATCAGAAAGGAAGGAAAATATTGACCTATTTAATTAATTCTTTGAAAAATAATTAATTTTTTATATGTTGTTTTTTTATTTTATATATGTTTAGGGTTTAGGTTAAATATGTACTTTTGGAAGGTTTGTTTATTTATTCGTGCAGATTTCATTTAAGACACCTCAATAAGAAAGGAAAATTACAACTAAGATTTCTAATTTTGCATATACCATTGTTCAGAACTAATTATCATTAAGGAATTTGTTCCTATTTAAATTAATATATGTTATTTTTCATAATTAAAGGAGTAAATTAATTCTAGTTAGTTAGAAATTAGACTTTACTTTTGAATTTAATTAATTTGTATTATATATATGAAGTCGAACTTATTTTGAATGTTAAGTTAATACTAATTAATTAGAAGTTAAAATTCAATTTCGATGATATTGATTATATGTAATTATGCTAAATATAAAAAAGGCTAATAATTTTTTTACTTAATGGGACCAATTAAATTAATTAACAGTTAACATAATTAAATAGGAAAAAAATTAATGTTCAAGGGAAATAAATAAATATTTTGATGGAATGATTGTCGAAGTAACTTTTTTTTTTAGCAATAATCTTTTAACTTCTTTTTTGGAAAAAAAAAATACACACACACGCACATATATATATATATATATATATATATATATTGAATGAGAACTATACCATTTTATTCAATTCTCATATTATTATATAAGATCTCTACCCTTCTTCACATAAGACTACTTTCCCTTAATCTATCCGACCTAAATTTCCTTTGCATGATTAGGCGAAACAAAAATTTTTTCTTTACTTGGCTGCTTTCATTCAAATTTTTTTTTTAATCAAATTATGAGATATTTAACCCTAAAATAATTAACCTAAAACTATAATCATGGAAAGAGGTTATTTATGGGATAAATTGATATTTATCCTTAGATAAAATAATTATACCAATAGTTTTAGGGTTAATTTAATAGATCAACATTTTTCTTATTTGTAGTTAGTTTCCTTAAAAGTAACGGTGAACAATATATACATATATTGTTATATACATATATCCTAAAAAGGAAGGAAGGATGAACAATATATAAGTAAAGTAATGAATAAAAAAAAATACATAATATTTTTTAATAGATATTCAAGTAATCAAATTATGAGATATTTAACATTAAAATAATTAACCCTAAAACTATAATCATGGAAAGAGGTTATTTACCGGATAAATTGATATTTATCCTCAAATAAAATAATTATACCAATAGTCAAAGAATTAATTAAATAGGTCAACATTTTCCTTAATAGTAGTTAGTTTCCTTATTTTATTTTTTATTTTTTAAATTTTTAGAAAATTATATATTCTAAAAAGGAAAGAAAACATATTAATTAATTATATATCAAAAAGGAAGGAAAATGTTGACTTATTTAATTAATTATTTGAAAAATAATTAATTTTTTATTATATAAATGTTTAGGGTTTAGGGTTTAGGTTAAATATGTATTTTTGGAAGGTTTGTTTATTTATTCATGCATATTTTATTTAATTTTTTTTTATCTTCAATAATCGAAAATAGAAAAGTTATGTAAATATATATATATATATATATATATATATATGTTGCCATTACGAAAGACACAGAGAAATGCCAATGCCAAATCAGTTTTTTTTTTTTTAATTAAGCCATTGATTACAAATTAGTGAAGAAATTTTGGCGAAATTGATTTTTTTTCCCTTTTTTAATCCTACCTTATTTCTATTTTCCTCTCCGTAGCTTCTTTTTCTAGTTTTTGTCTGCCAATTTATCTTCTTTGGAACTTGTACAATTGGTTTTATAAAAACTAAAATTAAATTTATTAGCTTATGTATTATTTTAATTTAGAATTGGTATAAATATATATATATATATATAAGTATAGTAACAATTAGAATTTAGAGATTACTTCTATTGTAGTAAGCGATTATCCAATTAGTTAAATCCAGGATCTTTAATTGTAGATAGTCTTTTCCAAACAAATAAAAAATAAAAAATTCAGAAAGTTGAAACATATATAGTATTATCAAATTGCGAATGGTATTGGATAATCCATTATTTTAACACTTAATAAATCCATAGCATGGCTCACATTCATGCTTATGATGAACATGATCATGTTTAGGATCCATGAAAAAAATATTGGAATTAAAGAAAAAAAACCAAAAAAAAAAAAAAATTGAACAACTAAGACATAATATGAAAGACTAAAAATTAACAAAATAATGAATACATAAATTTTAAATAATCAGGAGGTGTCACTTACATATTTATAGCTAAATATGTTTAACTTATTTGGTAAATAAGATAAAATCAAATATTAAATGTGAAATTACATCTTAGTATACATATATTAGGCATAGTGCCGTTATTATATATTATACAATATATAATTAGCCAAAAAAGTCACGATCCCTATAATAATAATAATATATATAATTTTAAAAGGACAAAAATATATATTTGGTAATTAAGATAAAATGAAATATTTTAAGTATTTTAAATTTATTTTAAAATTATTATCATAAGTAGTAATATCAATTGTTTGATAGTTATAGAAATTTATATTGAAAATTAATTTTATATATATTTGGTTATATCCATACATGGTAAGATAATGAATATAATAAATAATAACTGATAATAAATAAAATAAAATATAAAATAAAAATGGTGCTTTTGGAGAGAATTTGAATGAAAAATATGCTGACACATATCACATACGTTTTTTTTTTATATATATATTATATAGATATATATATATATATAGTAGTTATCACATCAAGATATCTTTAGAAGAAATTAGGATATAGTGTAAAAAATAGGATAATGTGTACATGACTGTTCTACCCTGATTTATTTGTACTGTATCCCAATTTTAGAATTATGATATCTTATAAATTTTTTACTTTTTTCACTTAAATATAGTATTTGTTGCATTTCCCTTTCTTTGATTTTTTTTTTAATTAATAGTATTTTTAAATGTATAGTTCATATGAAATATGAAAATATAAAATCTTACTATTTATCATCACATATGACAATTACCAATTTATATGACAAGTTTTAATTTTATTATCTATATAATATATAAAAGAAGAAGCATATGCGCCACGTGGCAACATACTCTTCTTCCAAATTCCCTCCAAACGCACCATTTTTATTTTATTTATTATTTATTATTCATTATCTTATATTTTATGGATATAACCAAATATATATAAAACTAATTTTTGATAATATCCTAACTATTAAACAATTGATAAAATTATATATGGTAATAATTTTAAAACAAATTAAAAATAAATAAAATATTTGATTTTATCTTATTTATTACATATATATTTATGGCCTAATTAATATACATATATATTATAATGGAATTATACATATATATGGTCTAATATATATATATATATATATATATATATTATCACTGAATTATACGTATATATGGTCTAATATTGGATGACCTAATATATATTATAACGGAATTATGGCTTAATTGTGGCCTAATATATATATAATATATAAAAGAAGAACCGTATATACTACATGTCAGCATATCATTTTTCCAAATTCTCTCCAAAAGCGCATTTTTATTTTATTTTATTTATTATTCATTTATTTATTATCTTAAACTTTTATGGTTATAAACAAATATGTATCAAATGACATATGGTAATAATTTTGAAATAAATTAAAATAAATAAAATATTTAATTTTTTTCATTTACCAAATAAGTCAAATACATAAAATATATTTGCATATATAGTTTCTTTAATTAAATATTTAAATATTTTTACATATACAAATATGGTTACATGGAAATTAATTAATATATCTTTTTATTTGAATATAAAAACATAATAGCATAAATAATAATTGTTAGCGTAGCAAAATAAGATTTATTTTCAAAACAAATTATTTTATCTTATTTTATTACCAACTAATATATATTTTTATTTTTATATTAGATGGATGGTTTAGGAAGATCATATTTTAATCAAGTATATTCGAATCAATGGGGAAAATCATGGAGATCATTACCCAAGAATGCAGCTATTATCCTTTTAAATTATATTATATTATTATTATTTTATTATAAAATATTATATTATATAATTTAAAAATGGGACATTATTATAATAATGAAATTGCAACATTTATTGCATCCAATGACTACATACGGTAATAATTTTGAAATAAAATTAAAATAAATAAAATATTTAATTTTAGTTCCTTTACCAAATAAGTCACATATATTTAGCTATAAATAAGTCAAATAAATTTCAATTATAAGATTGATCTCCATTTGATCTTCTCAAATATATATGTAACATAAATAAATTTGTAATAGAATTGATCTCTTTATTTGGCAAAAAAATGAATATAATAAATGGTTTTTTTATTATTACTATATATATTTTTTCCAAAATTTCGATATACTAATACATATTCATATATGTATATTAAAAAATGGAGTGATATTATAAAATAATAAAATTAAAATAAAATTTTTTTCTAAAATTTCCATATACTAATATATATTCATATATGTATATTAATAAATGAAATTATATTATAAAATAATAAAATTAAAATATAATAATTAATAATGGTATTGATCTCTTTACTAATAAATAGAATATATTATAAAATAATAAAATTAAAATAGAGTAACTAATAATGATATTGATTTCCTTACTAAGAAATTTAAGGTAAATAATATATATATTTTTTAAATATTTTCCAAAAAAGTTTAAAATGATGTATATATGTTTATGTTAATGAAGGAAACAAATGCTTAAAATGACCTATATATATATATATATATATATATATATATAAATAAATTTGTTTTTAAAAAATAATCTTAAGATTATGATAATATATATGTATGGTAAATAATATTTGAATTTATTTGCAAGGAATTAAATAATATATTTGAATTTCAATGAATCAAATAATATATTTGAATTTCAATTTGAATTCCATAAATAAAAAATATATGTAATAATAAATAAATTAATAATGAGATTGAGCTATTTATTTGATTTCTTTTTTAAATTTTAAAAGATAAATATATATATATATATATATATATAATAAAAGATTTTATTATATGGATATATAATAAATATAATTTTATTATAAAATAATAAAATTAAAATACAGTAATTAATAATGAAATTTATTTTCTTATTTAGAAATTTATGATGAATAATGTAATTTTTTTAATATTTTCTAGAAACTTTTTATAGATATGTATATGTTAACAAAAGATATATATATATATATATGTGTGTGTGTGTGTGTGTGTGTATGTGTGTGTGTGTAAGATGTACTTTTATAAACGTACTTATATATATATATTTATAGATATTTTAAGTTGCATTTAAAAGATAATATTAAATTATGATAATATATATATATGGTCAATAATAAATGGAATTTTATTATAAAATAATAAAATTAAAATGCAGTAACAAATAATAAAGTTTATTTTCTTATTAAAAAATTTATGGTAAATAATTTATTTTTTTAATATATTCCAAAAAGTGTTTAAGATGTACTTATGTTATATATATAGATATATATACCTTAACAAAAGAAATAAATGTTTAAATATTAAGTTGCATTTAAAAGATCTTTTTAAAATTATGATAATATATATATATATATATATATGGTAAGTCATCAAAATATTAACTATCATATATATTTTATTTTGTTAATGATAATTCATCAAGATATTCTCTTCATTATGATAATACATATATATATATATAGAGTCAACTATTATGTATATTATGATAATATATTTATACATGGTCGAATATAATGTAGGTTATGATAATATATATATATATATATATGAGCCAAATTTTCATTTTTTTCATCTTTAATTATTAGGACATCACAACATTCTCTCCATTTATGAATGTATTCAAATTTATGGATACATAAATTTTATATACTTATAAGAAAACATTAGAAAAAAGATTCTATTATATATATTTTTATTAGTTCATTATGTTTATTTTATTACAAAATAAAAAGATTTTATATATAATAATTAATAACGAAATTAATCTTCTTCTTTTATTATATAATAAAAGATTAATTTTTGATATGAATATCCATAACTATCTAACAATTATTTATTATTCATTATCTTACCTTTTATGGATATAACCAAATATATATAAAATTAATTTTTGATATGAATATCCATAACTATCAAAAAATTAACAAAATTATACATGGTAATAATTTTGAAACAAATTAAAAAAAATAAAATATTTGATTTTATCTTATTTACTAAATATATATTTATGGCCTAATTAATAAACATATATATTATAATGGAATTATACATATATATGGCATAATATATATATATATATATATATATATTATCACGGAATTATACATATATATAGCCTAATATTGGATGGTCTAATATATATTATAATGGAATTATGGCCTAATTGTGGCCTAATATATATTTTAATAATGTCTACTAAAATGCACTTTGATATCTAATATTTTATTTTATTTTATTTATTAAATAAATTAAATATATTTGACTATAAATTAGTAAGTGACTTATATATATGCTCAGCTATTATATATCTTTTAGTTTGTCAATGATAATTTATCGAAACATTCTCCTCATTATTGTAGTGTGTATATATATATATATATATATATATATGATAAATGAAATTTCAATATCCCAATTTATAGATTTCAATTATAAGATTAATCTTCTTATTTGATATATTTATAATATATGTAAACATAAATAAATTAATACAGATATTGATCTCTTTTTTGTTTTTGAAAATCTTAAAAGATAAGATAAAAAAAATATACATAATAAATGATTTTCTTATTAATAAATATATTTTACTTGAAATTTCCATATACTAATACCTATTTATATATGTATATTAATAAATTGAATTAATTATAAATAGTTAAATTAAAATATAGTAATTAATAATGATTGATTGCCTTACCAAGAAATTTAAGGTAAATAATGCATTTTAAAATATTTTTCAAAAAATATTTAAAATGTGCTTATTTATATATTTATGTCAACAAAGGAAACAAATGGTTAAAATTACTTATGTATCTATATATATATATATATATATATATATATTTAAATTTGTTTTTAAAAGATAATTTAAAGATTATGATACTAGATATATAGCAAATAATATTGTATATATATGTATTCATACCATATTCTTAGTAAATTAAAAATACAAAAGCAATGATATAGAATATTAAATGTATTTAAAATTGAGTACATAAATTTTATATACTTATAAGAAAATATTAAAAAATTTATAATCAAAATATAAATATTTTTATTAGTTTTTATATTTGTTTTATTGTAAAGTAAAAAAAAATTTATATACAGTAATTGATAATGAAATTGATCTTCTTATTTTATTCTATAATAAAAGATATTCCTTTTATTAAATATATTTCACATAAAAATTCCATAGACAATACATATTCATATATGTATATGTAATAGATGGAATTTCAATATTCTATATAGATTTCAATTATAAAATTGATATCTTTATTTGATATCTTTAAAATATATATAACCATAAATAAATTAATAATAAAATTGATCTCCTTCTTTGATTTTTTTTTTTTAAATTTAAAAGATAAGGTAAAAAACATGTATGTAATAAAAGATTTTCTTATTATTAAAATATTTCACTTAATAATTTCATAAACTAATATATGTTCATATAGATATGTAATAAATGTAATTTCATTATAAGATAATAACATTAAAATACAGTAACTAATAATAAGATTAATTGTCTTACCAATAAATTTATGTTGAATAATGCATATTTTTTAATATTTTCCAAAAAATGTTTAAGATGTACTTATATATAAATATATATATATATATATGTTATACTTATATAAATATATATATATATATATATGTTAACAAAGGAACAAATGCTTAAAATTATGATAATATTTAATATATAATAATAATTAATTGATTAATTAATTTACATTATGAGTATTTAATATATGGAAATGAATTATTTGCAAGGAATCAAAATACGCTTGAATTTGAATTTAAATTCTATAGTTGAATAATATTATTTAATTATATTTGAATTTGAATTAAATTATATAAATGAATTTGAATATAAATATCATAAATGGAAAAAATTAGATAGAAAAATTTCATATATGGAAAACATTATATCAGTAAATATTTTTAAATTTGAATTTTATGATTGTATAGTATTATATAGAGGTTAAATTTATAGTTTTTAATAAGCTTTTATAGTATAGATTGAAAAAAAAAAGATTCAAATATACTTAATAACAATAAAATTTTTAAATAAGCTTTTAAATATAATTATTTATTATAAATTATTTTTAAAATTATTTATGATAATTAGATATATTTTGCATCGCACCGAGATGAATTCTAGTTTTTTATACTAAAACCTTAAAAGTGAACCACTTAATAATAACCATTTAAATTGTTATATAGTATATAGGTTTTATTGGTGATCCTTTACCAATGATTACAAATAATATTTTTCAAAAATATATGATAATTAGGAAAAAATAAATTTCCTTACACTATTACATATCAATCCAAATGCAACTCATGGTGAGCCAAGTCTAGTGTGTGTACACTAGGTTTGGCCATGTCCGTTGCATCTGGCTTAATCTGAATTGGAGTATTTAATAGTAGTTTGTTATTAGTTAGAATAGTTCAAATCAAAATAATTTTAAGACTACTATGACATAGTAATTTGACAAGTGTGCCTATCTGCTTTAATAATCAATAACTTATGAGATTTTGATTTAAAATACAAATTATCTATCCATTTTACATTAGTAGTAAGTAAAATTTTTGAATAGAATGATCATATAAAACATTCTATGAATGGTGATTTGTTGGTAAAAAATTATTATATGCTATTGTTATTTTTTCTCACATAAATAACAAAATTACCAAACACATTCATATTTTGATCTTATATTTTTCAATACATTGCATTATTTTCAAGTTTGTTCTTAAGCCAAATAAACGTATTTCTCTTGCTACCCTCATCAACTATAGGATAGGACTTTATAGTTCCCTTCAATCTCTTCTTAGCATCATTTGGTTATGAAAGGTCTATATTACTAGCCATTTTGCCTCACATACAAGACCTCATAATCATTGTCAACCTGATAAAATATTGTCGATTTTAATTCTCTCTCATTTCCAAACATAATAGATTCTGAAATTTATAATATAAATGCATCAATACACTAAATAAAATTATATAAAATTGTTTAAGGATTTCTAATTCAAAAATAGAAATCTCCATGTACCAAGTTGCTTTTGTCAATTAGATATGGCACAAAAATAAAAATAAAAAGTGAAGTAATTCCTTCGTAAAATGAGTTGCACCTATATACATTAGTTAAGGAATGATGTTAGATATAAAAGTATAACATTTTGAATCGGGAAAATTCCAATTAGATCCCCTCATGTTTAATATAATTATAAATTACACCTGCAATTTTAGTATAATTTTATTTACTTCCCTTGCCGTTATCATTTTCTGTTAAATTTCATAGAAAAATGATAATATTGTAATTTTGCCTTTTAAAAGTTAATTGCACGTCATTTTATATATTAAAAAACGTGCAAATCTTTATTTTTTTACTTCAAAAAATATGTGGCCCTTCATCTCTTTCTCATTCTCACTCTCATTCCCTCTCACACACATTTATACTTTTAATATATATATATATTTAAAACTTTCTTTTTCATTTAAATTCATTTTACTTTTAATTAATTTTTATCAAGTATTTATACATATCTGGTGATGAAAAGGTGATGAAATTGTGGACGACCATTAAGAGGGAAATCCACAAGAAGCTTATGAAAAGGTGCTTGAAGACTTTGGGAATGGCAGAGACAGTGGATGAGAAAGAAACAAACTTGGAGATGTAGAGGGAGGTCACAGTGAAGACCACCACAATAGTGGAAAGGAGAGAAAAAACAAAGAGGAAGATGAGCCAAATGAGTTAGCAGATAGGTTGTTGAGGTGAGCGAGAAGTGGGTGGGTGAAAAGTGAGTGAGCTAAGATTGCGAATGAGAGATGGAAAATAAGGGTTAGGGTGATAAGGTAGAATGTCTTTGGAGATTGTTTAAGGATTGAGATTGATTCCTTAGGATATCTAAGACACTTAAGAATTGAAGTTCTTCTGGGATAGATCCATTAGAGATTTGATTGGTAAGAAAGAAAGTCAAAAAGAAAAAAAAAGAAAAAAAGAAAGAAAGAAAGAAAATGAGTGAAAATAATAGAAAAAAGAAGAATTGAGAAAGAGAAAAAAAATCTGAGTGGTTTCTTACGCTGTAATTTGTGTATTTCCTGATCAATTTTTTTGAAAATATTTTAAAATTTTAATCTAGTAATAGCTTGGTTTGTTTAAAATTGATTTTATGAAAGATGTGAATGAAATGGATTTATGTTTAGATGTTTTAGAGGGTAATTTTGTCATTTAAGGTGCCATAGAGGAGAGAGAAAATGGTTCAATAGAAGGATTTCATCTACAAGGGTGCTGAATGTAATACTCAAAACCTGAGAGATTTGATTTGAATTATGGCCAACCTCAAAGGAGGTACATGGAATTTTCCCTTTTGAATCTTAAATTCAATGTGAGCCAACATAAAAGAACTTAAATGTGTAAAAATATTGATAAATATTTCATTGCTGTCAATTATATATATCATTATTGTAGCAACACACACCTACAGAATGTCATTTAACATTAGTAAATAACATAATTGAAAAACAAAAAACAAGAAAACTACATAATGGTGCTCTTTCTTGTGATTTTTAAGTAAAAAACAACAACAACTAAGTAGTTCCAACAAATTTCCAGCAAACAAATTTAAACTCCAACTTTAACCAAACCGGCCCCCTTTTTTTTTTTTATTTGGCTTTTCTTCTTCTTTTTTTTTTTAACTCACAAAACTGAAAACAGAACTCCAGTAGCAAAAATCAACAATAAAATTGCAATTCCAACACCAAAATTTCAATAAACCCGTGACCTCCAAAATTCAAGTTGCAACTTTTGTAATTTTTCGTTTGTTGCCGAAAAACCCTCTTTTTATTTTTTTTGTTCCTCTTTTTTTTTTTTTTTAATCACAAATAGAATAAGGCAAAGAATAAGTCAAACACAAATCCCAGCGTACCAAAAGCAATACGATCCACAAACTTCAATGCCAAATTCAACAAACCTGATTGTCCAATAAAAAGAAAAACAATTGCACCATCTTAGGTTTTTATGCAATATGCTTTCAAAACTCTTTCTTTTTCGGCTATGAATGAATTTTTTTTTTCAAAAGATATAGAACTGTAGGAGTATGAAATAATCTTAACCTAATAATAAAATTTCAAAATAACCAAAAACAAATAAAGCAAATAAAGATAGATCAAACTTGAACAAAATTCGACTCTGATACCAAATGATACGAACCTAGGTTGACTCGTGCCTAAACCAGTATTATATTAGCCTGGATCTCAGTTAAGTTCAAGTTCTTATGGAAAAACCTTAACCCCTAACCAACCTATGATTAGAAATCTTGGTATAATGAAGACATCACAATAGGTTATGGAAGCCTTATTGATAAGTTAAAACTAAAACGCTCACTCTCTAATGGTGCTTTAGGTGTTCAAAGAGAATTAAAAGAATTCTATCTCATAATTATTTTTCTAAATATTATTGAAGGTCTGTTCTTCCTCAAAGTTAAGCCCTTATATAGCCTAGCGTCACAAAACAATAAACCCAAAAAATTTAGTCTAAAACCAGCCACTAAAGAGAAAAGGAAATATGTTGGACAAAATTCACCTATTTTCCTAAACTAATTTGGATTAATTAATTCCATTATTTTGAAGTAGAAATTACTCAATTTACAATGAAAATGATAAAATAATAACTTTCCTAAGTTGATTTGTCCAACAAATAAATAAATAGAAACCAAATGTAAGATTGATTTCCTAAACAAAAAGTCAAAATCAAATTAGAAAACTACTTGAGTAGTTTGACTACTAAGGTATCTTTGACCAATGGCTAACCTGTTTGAGCTCCAAATCAGCTTTCATATGCCATGTAGGATGCTAAATGTGATTAATAATGATTCCCATACGTTGTCTCTTGATTGGAATAAGTCAAACTTGTTTGAACAAGAAGAAAAGTCAAAGCCAGTGGCTAAACAGCACATTTTCAACTAATTTGAGATGCTATCCATACAAGCTGATTTTAGGTGCTTTTGATTCTGACTTGTCATGATTCCATGACCTCTTGGTGATTTCCATTGAATCCAAAAAGTGTTGGATCCATTCGTTGCTGCCCGGAGTCCATATTTGCACTAAAATAGCTACTCGGGTCTATAACGACTTCCACCACTTGGATACTTAAAACAGGTTTTGTATCTTCGGTTATTGACAAGCCCTTTTGAGAATTAATTACTCCCTATATAAAATCAGCCAGGTTGTTCTTAAATCTCTTAGCTTGAGCTCTAGAGATCAGCCCAGTCTTCATCCGTATTGGATCAGCACCCTCGTGGGTTGTCGGTTGTGCAGGCACGGACGGATTGTCATTGCTGTTCTCATCAATAAAATGTATTTTATTAAGAAATATTTGTATATTTTAGCATGTTATGTGTTGTAGACTATATAATTATATTTAAGAGAGAGATATGTAAGCCCAAATCTTCTATGTGTGTGAAAGATTTAGATACTTATTGAAGCTTTTCCCTTTAATAAAGCAAAGCTTTCCCTTTTAGCTATGGAAACTCTTAGAAAAACTATTCTCATGTATTCTTTTAACTTAGGCCTTCTACATACATTCCTGAAGGAAATAGGGATGAAAGATTAGCTCCTCCATGCTTATAACACAAAAATATATATTGATTTCAGTTTGGTTATTTTATTTTGTAAACATAATTTCTTTGATTTTAGCAAGTGCCTTAGATGATTTATCATCATGAAGCCGACTTGGAAAATTAGTTTGGTATTCAGAAGCTATTAGGCCACCAACTGACAGTATCAGATTGCAAATTGTTAGAAACATCAATCTAGTCATCTACTGTTAAACTAAATTTGATAAAATAAACTATATATTCTTGGCAGAGAGATTGTATGCATCTCTTATGATAGATTTAGAATCAAGATTTAGTTTTGATTTTTGAAGATTTAACCTTTAAATATTCAGTTCAAACTAGATTAGAAACCAAGTTTTCAGAGAAAACATATCCTTGTTTATAAGATCTTAGACTAGTGTATTTCATGTCTACTTCCAATTCTCATTTTATTGTTGCTTGAATTTAGATTCATTTATCAAATAATAGTGTAGGTATTTGTGACTCACTACCGCATGCATTTTTATTTGAAAGGGTGGTGAAAAGTTGAAAGGACAAAAGTTAATTTGAGTGTTGGAATTGCCCCTCACTCTGTCAAAGCCATGTTCATCTTTTCTTTTTGTTTTTTTTTCTATTCAAAAGGGGGGTTTTAGAGGACTAGGGATGAGCTAATGAACAAATCTTTACTAACATTTATTGCCAACCTTGGTAATCAAATCAGGATAAGTAAGTAATGAGACTTAAGTTCATTGTGGTTATGTATGGTTATTAAGTTTGAGGTCCTTCTTTGGGTAAAAAAGCATAAAATTGTGGTCTCAATATTGGTGTGTAGGAGGACAAAATTTTATTATACTTGAGAATCGAGTAGTGATTTGGTTGCCAGGGTGGCTTTCCAATTTCAGCTACCGCTTTTGGCCAGACATTTCAAAGACTTGTACTTTGGATAGTGAGTTGTACTTTGGATAGTGAGTGTAGAATGGTAGAAGTTCTATTTTTTGTAGGTCCCAGTTATCAAACATGTAAATAGTTGTAGTATTTGAATCTTTGATATATGGTGTTTGTATAATTAATGGTTCTTAAAGATAGAGTTTTATGCTGTTAAAGATCTTGTTCAAAATAGTACATCATAGTTTTTTTAATTTGTTTATTTCTTGTTATTTGCACTAAGATGTTATTTGAGATTGTAATAGATATGTTTGAGGTTGAACAAGAACCATTTTGGATAAATAAACAGGCGTATAATCTCATTAACCTTCTAGATGATGCTAAATTATTAAATTGTGGTTTAAAACAAATATAGGGGAGAAGATGTCTATTAAAGTTAAGTTACCTTGTACTGTAGGGGCTAATGTGTATATAGAAAATGATGCAGATTTGTTGGTGTTGTTTGCAATGTTTAATAAAAAAAGGTGCTGAGGGAATCAAAATGGAGATAGCCTTTTGCCATTAAATGTTTATGATCCTCATGACAACCCCAAAAATGGCAATCATCAACCTAATGAAATACTAATCCTAAATGATGACCCCATCCAAGCTGAAGCTATAACTTAAACCTCAATATGAACCCCAAATAGAACCAGTTGCCACTTCTAAGTCCCAATTTCAAATTGAACCAATCCTTCCTTACTTAAAAAGAAAAGCTTATGAGGAATCTAATGCCTCAAAACAATTTGGATGGAGTGAAAATGAAACTATAAATGAGGAATCCCATATAGATGAGGATTGGAATGTGAACTTTGAAAATGATGATAATTCTGATATATATATATATGGGTCAAATAATGATAATAGGAGTGTTAGAAATTATTTTGAAGGAGAGAACCTAATTGCTAGAATGTCTAGGCTGATGGTAGGCAATGTTTACATGAGTAGGCCAGATGGAAAACTTACTTGTGTAATGGATTGATTTTTGACAATATTATTGATTATAGAAAGCTTTTGTTAGGTTATGATATTGAAGGGAGATTTCGTTATGCAAGACTTAAAAATAGAAAGGATAAAGTTTCTATATATTGTGTTGTAAAAGGATGTCCATAGAAGATACATGCATCCTCAATGTCTGATGGTCAAACTTTTCAAGTTAAAATATATAATAAAGAACATACTTGTATAAATTCACCACAAATTCATTGGTGACTGCTGAGTGGATTTTTCTAAAATTTGAGCCAGAGTTTAAGGATAATTCTAATATAGATGTAGCTCAAATATTTGTAAAAGTCAAATCAAGATATGGAGTGAAAGTTAAGAATTCAATCTTGTATAGGGCTAAAAACAAGGCATTGTCCAAGTTAGGTGGTGACCACGATGAGAGTTACTTAAAGCTGTATAAGTATGAAAATATTTTAAGGATTAAGGATCCAAGTACATTGGTCCAAGTAATGGCTAAGAGGAATGCTTTGTCTATAACCCCATTTTTCAAAAGTTCTTCTTAAGTTTTCCTACACAAAAAGATACGTTTTTAAATAATTGTAGACCATTCATTGGTTTAGATGGGTGCCATTTAAAATGACAATTTGATGGTATGTTACTAATTGTTGTATTTTTAGATATCAACAAGAGTATATTTCCTATGGTAGTATGTATTGAATCATTTAAGAGTCATAATTGCATATTAATAACCATTCTTTTATATATTTTCAGCAAAAAATAAATTATTTTATTATAAATATTATTATTATAATATTATAATATTTTTATGGTATTATATATGTTTTTTTTTTATATATAATATATTTGGGTTTAGAATTGACGGAATAAAAATATATATATATATATTTATTATTATAATATTTTTATGACATAAAATGTATTAGCATACATATTGTTGCCTTAATTAAACATATTTTAAATATTTTGACGTATATAAATATGATTATTTAGAAATTAATAAAATATATTTTTATTTGGACATAAAAAAATATAATATCATAAATAATAATTGTTAAACATAGCAAAATAAGAGTTATTTTAATATATAGTAGATTTATTTTTTGAAATGAAGAAATAAAATATATATTTTTATTATTCTAACATTATATATATCATAAAATGTATTTGCATATATATTGTTTCCTTAATTAAACATATTTTAAATATTTTCACATATACAAATATGGTTATATGGAAATTAATAAAGATATCTTTTTTTTTTGGATATAAAAACATAATATCATAAATAATAATTTTTTAAACATAGCGAAATAAGATTTATAATCAAAACAAATTATTTGATCTTATTTTATTACCAATTAATATATATTTTTATTATTATATTATAATATTATATAATTGATTGAAAAAGTATGATATTTTTTATTTTTTATGGTTGTATTAAAAAATATATAACTAATTGTTATTAGGTTGTTAAACAACCGTGATGAGATTCTATCATATCAAAAATGTATATATTTGATTTTATTAATTTTTGATAAAACTGATTGTGAAATTAATGGAATAAATATTTGATTATGTATATTTGCTTATATTTGATTTTATTTAGTTTTGGTAAAATTGATTGTGAAAATAATAGAATTAATGTCTGATTGTGGATATTTTATATAGAAAATCAATTAATATTGTGTACATTTAATTTTATTTAATTTTGGTAACATTAATCGTGAAAATTATGGAATGAATATTTGATTGTGGACATTTCATATAAAAATCAATTTATATTGTATATTACAATAATATATATATATATATATATATATATAATATTTATATTACAATTACTATGATAAAATTATTTGTAATTATGTGGGTAAGCATTATATGGAAAATAATAAAGATATATATAATTTTGCTGTGAAAAAAATTACATAAATAATGTTTTATTTTATTGATAAAAAAATTAAAAATATTCTTTTCATAATATAATTGTTAAATATGACAAAGTAGGATTCCTATTCTAAACATATTATTTGATTTATTTTATTTACCAAATAAGCCACATACATTTAGCTCTAAATTAGTAAGCGCCAACTTTAGGTTGTTGAAAATTTTGGTGTTTAATATTTTGGTTATTAGAGTTTTATATTGTTTTATTTTGGTTTTTTTTTATTCTTTTATATTTCAATTTAGATTATTAGGGTTTTTCTATTTTTATCATTGCTTAATTTTATTTTATTTTATTTTTTTGTTAGATGAATCCTCATCATTACCATTCAAATCATGAGCATGAAAATGAACCACGTTACAATTTTATTTTTTTTTAAAGATGATAAATCTCATAACAAAGTTGGTAATGCTAAATTAAAATATGCTGCAGAAACTAATCTGAAAAAATAAAAGATTTTTGAGAAAATTTCCTGAATGATTTTTAATTCACTTTTATGTATGAATTTCTTCAAGATGATAGAGGATAAGGATTTGAAAAGGAGAAGATGTAAGAAATTCTTCAATTTGAGAGCATGCAAAAAAAAACAAAAAACAAAACTAATGTTTTGGCACTCAGGTGATACTAAAATTTTTGAAATTTGCAATAACTACATTGGACAAGAAGCAATCTATGTATATTAAGCATTTATCCTAGACAATTTAATTTTTTTCTTTATGATGTTTCATTTTTATTTTGTTAGAATATATTGTGTTCGGAATATAATATTTTAATTTTTATTTGTATTGAAATAAAAATAATGGTTTTATTTTATTTATCAATTTTTTTTAATATTTTCAATTTACATTACCTTAAATGTTTCCAATAATCCAATATTTTTCAATTTACGTTGTTATGAATGTTTCCAATAATGCAATATTTTCTAATAATGCATATTGTCTTTTTTTTTTCTTTCCAAATTTTGTTACAATATTATGTGAAATAAATATGATAAAATGAATTTGATATATTAAAATTTAAAATCAGGTTTTCAAAATATTTGAAAATATTCCCAAATAAATGGTAAAATTGTGTTTGATAAGTATTAAATGTAATATACATATATATATGGAATGGAATCTAATATTTAAAATTATATAGCAATAAATTAAAGAATTTAAATTGAATTTTGAAAAGTGGTATCCAATATAAATTAATTTTTTAAAATAAAATCAATAATAGAGATTTTAATCTATGTATATGTGAATTTTGCTTGAATTCTATATATGACAATAAATTTTAACTTAAGTCAAAGTTATAATGATGAAGATATTAAAAAAAATAAAACACCTATCTTTATAGTTCTATTAAAAATTATGGTAAGTGTTATAAGTAATGCAATTAAATATAATAAAAAAATTAAAAGTCATTTACATCAAAACTTAATTTACTTGTTTATGTTTGTTTATCTAGTATTATATACAATTACTTACTAAATATTAATTAATTGTCATTTATGAAGAATTATACCATACAATTTAGCAAATAAATAATTTTATATATGATATTGATATTATATAAGCACAAATCAGTTAATCATTACTTAGAAATTTTAAAATTTAAAATTTGAAAGTGTTAACCTATATAAATTTTTTTTTTTCATAAATTATGAAATCAACTACCCACATTGAATGTCCATTACTTTAAAACTTAAAATTTTTAATATAAAATTTTTAAACTTTAAATTTAAAAATTTAAATATTTGGCTCACATAAATTATTTATGGAAATTATTTACCAATAGTAAATAGCCCATTAATTTAAATGGGCAATTTCAATACAAACCTATTCAAATTTTAAATTGTACAAACTGTTATAATAAGTTTTTAATGTGAGCAATTAAAAAAGATCATATAAAAATATCAATTGTGATATTGAGATGTCAAAATTTAAGAATATCTACCTACTTGTTTTGCCTACAAACCTTTCCCCATGCTGGACCTAAAATAAAAAAAAAAAAAAGGGAAAACCCCTTCCCCAAGCATTCATACAAACCCTTTTACTGTCTTGTGACCCAAAAAAAAAAAAAGAAAAGAAAAGAAAACGTCTGAAAAAGAAAGCTTGTAAACCCCTAAACCCTTCTTCTCCGTACATCTGAGTCCTCAACACCACAAGGTGCATAAATCTGTTTTCTTCTTTACATTTTCATTCATATCTCTGTTTTCTTCTTTATATCGTCTTTTATATCTCTGGGTTTAAAATCTTGTTTTGGATGTTTTTATTTACCATTCATTTTTTATGCTGTTTCGTTGTTTGGTTTGTACGAAAAAGTCTTGGAGAGGAATAGATGAAAATGAATATGGGCGATTCCTTTTGGGTTTCATTATTGCTGATTTTATTATCATGTAGAACAATGAGATTCTGGGTTTATTTCTCTGTCATTATATTTCTCTCTCTCTATCTTTTTTTTTTCTTTTTTTTTCTTTTTTTTTTTTTTGGGGGGGGGGGCGGGGCGGGGGTATGTGTGTGTTGTATTTATTGCGAGGTCGTGTTTGGTGGTTAGGAAACTTCAGAGAGGAATTTGAACCTTTTTTTTTTTTTTTTCTACTGGGTCTTCGGTTTGCAAGTTGAAAACTGACAACGAGACGAACTACTTGGTTTAATTTTCTTTCTGGTCTGTCAGACTTCTCTATTTGTTCGTTTCCCGTGATCTGTCTAGTTGACTTAAAAAGAGAAGTCGGCCAAGTGTGTTTGCAATAAATAATTATGGGTTTTTCATTTTACGGAAAGTGAAACAACCATTGCCTACAAATTTCCTTTTCCTATAACTTAAAAGAACTGTGAGTTTTTTAACCATTTACTTTAGGCAGGTATCCTCGCACTTATGTTGGAGGAAAATGTCTAGGAAACTGTGGATGCTATTAGAAGAATGATAAACATAGGTTTTATCAAATCGTTCTGAAGGCACTAAACTTGATTTTCTTAACTATTTCGCTCTCATTGAAAGTGTAGATATCTTTTTTTATTTGTGTCAGTAACAAGTGATATTTCCGCTGAATGTATGCTGCTCTTAATTTGTTGGTGATATTTGCATCTGTAATTCATGAATTTGCTTTGTTACAATTCATTGCTAGTTATTTAATATCATTTGACTTCGCCTCTCCACTCTTTCCTTTGACTTTGTGGTGTATTATCATATATTTGTAAATAGCATGAGTATTGATCATTCAGCAAGTCTTCAAGTGTAGAATTTATTTTGGTTAGTATCGTTGTATATTGGAGAAGAATTTGGAATAAATATATCTGTTTTTTCCCATATGTTCATTTACTTCTTCCTTGGAATTTCTTATTTTAGAGCTTGCACTTTCCCATTTGTAACGTTGACAGGAAAAAGAAAAGAAAAAATAAAAAATATATATTACAGAAATTTGGAATAGGAAGATTCCCACATGGTGTTCATTGACTAACGAAGACTAGTTAGATGAAAACAAAGCTGCTTTGTTGGGTTTTATACTAATCTTTTTTCCTGCTCAGAGCTAGTTTCTCTTCATATTTCAACTCCCTATTGTGAAAGCTTTCACCAAGTTATGGATTCAGAAGCGGTGGGTGGACATTTCATAGCGGCATTCCTTCAGGTGTTTTTTGATCGGCTAGCTAGATGGGAGTTCCTTGGCTACTTCCGATTAGGGGGGCCTGATAAGAATCAGTTCATGAACATGAAGATGAAAGCAGCAGCAGATCACAAACCCCTAGGTGAAGAAGTGGCTTGATGACCTCCAAGAAGTGATCAATGATACACGGGAGTTGATGGATAGGATCGACGCAAGGAACTTTTTTGATAATGTCAGACTTAATGAGGTAACTAACTTCCCACATTTTTCTTTTCCTTTTTTTCTTTTTTTTTTTTTTTTGGTGTAAATTCAATTCTTTTTCCCCCAAAAAAAACAAATGCTTAGGATTTTTGTTTCTGATGAATGCTATTAGCATATTAGCTTTTAGAAGCTGAAAAAAGTTAGGATTAATCAAAGGTAAAAAGAAAAAAAAAAATTAGGGCTTATCCCTTGTTTCCACTCTCACACTATCTACCTGTTTCTCTAAATTTTTGTGTTTCTTCTTCCCTCTTTTTAAGCTTTTCCTTTCTAAGGGAAAAACGCATTTATTATCACCATGTCACCTATTATATTTTGAACGATGTTTATCATAATTTAATTTTTTTTCTCAAACAATAATAACATCTCATCCCATACCATACCCTGACATCACAGGAGATAGTGGATATCCTCATCAAATTAGAAAATATTGTCGATCAAATGGATTATCTTGGTTGGAAATCTGGTGCTCAAAACACAATTTTACCAAGACCGCAAACAATTTCTTTAGTAGAAGATTCTGGTGTTTATGGCAGGGATGCCGATAAAGAAGCGATCATGGAGTTGTTGCTATCAAATGAAATGAATGGGAACAAGATATCTGTAATTCCTATTGTAGGTATGGGTGGGATTGGAAAGACGGCTCTTGCTCAACTTATTTACAATGAAATTGATGACAAGGTAATGGAGAAGCCTTTTGATTTCAAAGCATGGTTTTGTGTCACAAATGAATTTAGCATCTTCAGAATAACAAAGACAATTGCTAAAAGAGTCATTGCTTCCCTTAAATTTGAGAACGACAGTGACTTGGATTTTCTTCAAGTTGAATTAAAGAAGGCTTTGATAAGCAAAAAGTTTTTGATTGTTCTAGATAATGTTTGGATCGAGAATTATTCTCTCTGGAGTGAGTTCATGAAGCCTTTCAGCCATGGGGAATATGGAAGTAAAATCATTGTGACGACACAAAGTAAAAAAATTGCTTCTATGGTGCATGATCTTCCACCTTATCAGTTAACAACTTTGTCCAGTGATGCTTGTTGGAATTTATTTGAAAAAGTTGCCTTCAACAATTCAAATCTAATTGTCCTTGTAGAATTAGAAGGTATTGGCAGAGAAATTGTTGAGAAGTGTAAAGGTCTGCCTTTCACACTTCATGAACTCACTCTAGAGAGAATAATTCTCGACCCAAACATTATCTAGAACAATCAAAAACTTTTTGCTTATCAGAGCCTTCTTTAATTCAACTTGAAGAAAATCCAAGTCACTGTCGTTCTCAAATTTAAGGGAAGTAATGACTCTTTTAGCAATTGTCTTTGTTATTCTGAAGATGCTAAATTCATTTGTGACACAAACCCATGCTTTGAAATCAAAAGGCTTCTCCATTACCTTGTCATCAATTTCATTGTAAATAAGTTGAGCAAGAGCTGTCTTTCCGATCCCACCCACACCTACAATGGGAATTACAGATATCTTGTTCCCATTCATTTCATTTGATAGCAACAACTCTATGATGGCTTCTTTGTCGGCATCCATGCCATAAACACCAGAATCTTCTACTAAAGAAGTTGTTTGTGGTCTTGGTAAAATTGTGTTTTGAGCACCAGATTTCAAACCAAGATGATCCATTTAATTGACAATATTTTCTAATTTGATGAGGATCTCCATTATCTCTTGCGATGTCAGGGTATGGTATGGGATGAGATGTTATTATTGTTTGAGAAAAAAATTAAATTATGATAAACATCCTTCAAAATATAATAGGTGACATGGTGATAATAAAGGCGTTTTTCCCTTAGAAAGGAAAAGCTCAAAAAGAGGGAAGAAGAAACATAGAAATTGAGAGAAACAGGTAGATAGTGTGAGAGTGGAAACAAGGGATAAGCCCTAATTTTTTTTTTTTCTTTTTACCTTTGATTAATCCTAACTTTTTTCAGTTTCTAAAAGCTAATATGCTAATAGCATTCTTCAGAAACAAAAATCCTAAGCAAATTTTTTTTTTTGGGGGAAAAAAGAGTTGAATTTACACCAAAAAAAAAGAAAAAAAAAAAAAGAAAAGAAAAATGGAAAAAGAAAAATGTGGGAAGTTAGTTACCTCATTAAGTCTGACGTTATCAAAAAAGTTCCTTGCGTCGATCCTATCCATCAACTCCCGTGTATCATAGATCACTTCTTGGAGGTCATCAAGCTACTTCTTCACCCAGGGGTTTGTGATCTGCTGCTGCTCAGCATCATTGAAAACTAGAGTAGCTGACATTAACTTCATCTTCATGTTCATGAACTGATTCTTATCAAGCCCCCCTAATCGGAAGTAGCCAAGGAACTCCCATCTAGCTAGCCTATCAAAAAACACCTGAAGGAATGCCGCTATGAAATGTCCACCCACCGCTGCTGAATCCATAACTTGGTGAAAGCTTTCACAATAGGGAGTTGAAATATGAAGAGAAACTAGCTCTGAGTAGGAAAAAAGATTTAGTATAAAACCCAACAAAGCAGCTTTGTTTTCATCTAACTAGTCTTCGTTAGTCAATGAACGCCATGTGGGAATCTTCCTATTCCAAATATCTGTAACATATATTTTTTATTTTTTCTTTTCCTTTTCCTGTCAACGTTACAAATGGGAAAGTGCAAGCTCTAAAATAAGAAATTCCAAGGAAGAAGTAAATGAACATATGGGAAAAAACAGATTTATTTATTCCAAATTCTTCTCCAATATACAACGACACTAACCAAAATAAATTCTACACTTGAAGACTTGCTGAATGATCAATACTCATGCTATTTACAAATATATGATAATACACCACAAAGTCAAAGGAAAGAGTGGAGAGGCGAAGTCAAATGATATTAAATAACTAGCAATGAACTGTAACAAAGCTAAATCAACATGATATAAGATACAAAATATCCAATGACCGTGAGCAAATTCATGAATTACAGATGCAAATATCACCAACAAATTAAGAGCAGCATACATTCAGCAGAAATATCACTTGTTACTGACACAAATAAAAAAAGATATCTACACTTTCAATGAGAGCGAAATAGTTAAGAAAATCAAGTTTAGTGCCTTCAGAACGATTTGATAAAACCTATGTTTATCATTCTTCTAATAGCATCCACAGTTTCCTAGACATTTTCCTCCAACATAAGTGCGAGGATACCTGCCTAAAGTAAATGGTTAAAAACTCACAGTTCTTTTAAGTTATAGGAAAAGGAAATTTGTAGGCAATGGTTGTTTCACTTTCCGTAAAATGAAAAACCCATAATTATTTATTGCAAACACACTTGGCCGACTTCTCTTTTTAAGTCAACTATACAGATCACGGGAAACGAACAAATAGAGAAGTCTGACAGACCAGAAAGAAAATTAAGCCAAGTAGTTCGTCTCGTTGTCAGTTTTCAACTTGCAAACCGAAGACCCAGTAGAAAAAAAAAAAAGGTTCAAATTCCTCTCTGAACTTTCTTAACCACCAAACACGACCTCGCAATAAATACAACACACACATACACCACCCCCCCCCCCCCCCCCCCCCCCCCCCAAAAAAAAAAAAAAAGAAAAGAAAAAAAGATAGAGAGAGAGAAATTTAATGACAGAGAAATAAATCCAGAATCTCATTGTTCTACATGATAATAAAATCAGCAATAATGAAACCCAAAAGGAATCATCCATATTCATTTTCATCTTTCCTCTCCAAGGCTTTTTCGTGCAAACCAAACAACAAAACGGCATAAAAAAGGAATGGTAAATAAAAACATCCAAAACAAGATTTTAAACCCAGAGATATAAAAGACGATATAAAGAAGAAAACAGAGATATGAACGAAAATGTAAAGAAGAAAACAGATTTATGCACCTTGTGGTGTTGAGGACTAAGATGTACGGAGAAGAAGGGTTTAGGGGTTTACAAGCTTTCTTTTTCAGACGTTTTCTTTTTTTTTTTTTTTTTTTTTTTTTTCGGTCACAAGACAGTAAAAGGGTTTGTAAGAATGCTCGGGGAAGGGGTTTTCCCTTTTTTTTTTTAATTTATTTTATTTTAGGTCCAGCATGTGGAAAGGTTTGTAAGCAAAACAAGTAGGTAGATATTCTTAAGGCCTTCCCAAATAAGGGTGTTGAGCCAAATTTTTCCTTATTTTTAAAAAAAATTTTCCTTTTTTTTTTTGTTTTTTTCATAAATTCAATGTTTGATCACTTCTTCACATTTATCATTTACAAAATAAAATATATATTTCACCCTATTAATTATCTTTAGTTATTTTTTAAAAAAATATTTATGTTTTATGTGGATTATTTTGAACTTATCTATTTGAATGGAATTTTGGAACATACATAATTTTATATCATCATTAGACGATTTGAAGTCGAAACTTACAATCACCAATAGAAAAAACGAACGTTGTCACTAAAGTATTCCTTGTAGGAATGAGAGCATAAATAATTAGATATATTATTTATATTTTTTTTTACTACAAACAAATTTCTGTACATTTTTGCAAGGGAAGAAAATTAACTCTATTTGTTCGTAAGGAATTTGCTCTGTTGGTTGTCTTTAAAATTCTTACCAAAAAATTTTAGAAGAATATATATTAAAAATGAGTAAAATAAAGCTCCCAAGAGTGAAGAGTCTGAAGTAAAGAAAGAGAATCGGTGAAATTCTAACATCATTCGCATTAAAAAATAAAAAAATAAAAATAAGAGATTGAGCCATATATTATATGCTATTAGCTAGTCTCCTACTAATGCTCTTATCTTTATTCTTTTAAACTTCTCCTTACTTTGGAATATAAGAGCTTCTCTTGCCTTCTCTCATAAGCTAATTCCACAATATGTATTATTACTAGTATTAAATCATTTGCAACGCGTGGTATGTTTATTTATAATTGATGATTTCAAAAATGATCTATAATCATTAATTATATTTAAATCAAATCAAATTAATTAATTATATTATTTTTAATGAATAAAGATCAAAGTCTAAATTTATTATCAATTTTATAATTTTCATTAATATTATATAATAGTTTTACAAAAATCAAACAGTTTGGACACCTTTTTTAGTGGGAATGGGCATATCACTCTAAATTCAATTATAAAAATAAATAAAATAATAAAAATTACACAACATAAATATAACGAAAATTAGGTGATTGTATTAATTTGTAAAGAATGAACAACCCAAAAATTCTTAAATGCCTTATAACAAAGAGCATTTAAATATAAATTTAGTCGTAAAACAGTAGAAAATAACAATAACTTTTGTTGATAATAAAAATGTATTATAATAAAAATTAAAATTAAAGAAAAAACATTGTTCAATAGTTATATATTTGATTGATTAAGAGTTGAAAGATCACTTACTTCATTGTCAATTTGTTGGTGAAATCCTTCAAAAATTGATAAGAACACAAATATTTTAAATCAAGAATGAAAATTTTCTCCAAGTCCTAAAATTAAGTCATTAGTCCAAATCAAAGTTTTTTGTTTCATTATTTGAGTCAATTTAAAAAATAATCATGTATGATCACCACCTTTCTCAATCTAAATATTATGAACTTAGTGTTATTTATACTATCATTTATTTAAGGAAAAAAACTTATTTATTTAAGGAAAAAAAGTTATTTATTTTCAAAATAAATAATTAATCTTATTCAAGCTTTATTTTTCTCTAAAAATAATTATTATTTTAAAAGGATATTATTTGCCTTATTCATAAGCAGTTGGTACATCCTATAAAATAAAATTAGTTTTATTCAGGCTTTTTTAATTATATGATTAATTTTTAAATTTATTATTACTATTTAAAAATCATAATTTGGATGTTTAGGAGGAAAAAAAACGTAATTTGGGTATTTTGCACCAACATGCCTTAAATAATTAGTTATCTTTATGTTTATTTTTTTTTCCATATTTAAAATCCAAATGAAATTAGATATATCTTAACTACCAATCATAATATTAACCATATATAAATGACACTTAATTAATATTTATGATGCACTTGGATTTTTTTTAATTTATTAATAGGAGAGTATATGTTCATGATATTATCATAATTTTTACTTGATTATCATAATTTTTACTTGATTAAAAAGAATGTTTTTAAAGTTCTAGGATTAATAATATTATTTTTATGGATGGAAATTTTCAAACTTTAAATTTTGAC
Organism: Ziziphus jujuba; assembly: GCF_031755915.1. Taxonomy (NCBI): domain Eukaryota; kingdom Viridiplantae; phylum Streptophyta; class Magnoliopsida; order Rosales; family Rhamnaceae; genus Ziziphus; species Ziziphus jujuba. Next base: position 180,177 of record NC_083380.1, read on the forward strand.
ATCTCAATATCACAATTGATATTTTTATATGATCTTTTTTAATTGCTCACATTAAAAACTCATTATAACAGTATGTACAATTTAAAATTTGAATAGGTTTGTATTGAAATGGCCCATTTTAAATTAATGGGTTATTTACTATTGGTAAATAATCTCCATAAATAGTTTATGTGAGCCAAATGTTTAAATTTTTAAATTTAAAGTTTAAAAATTTTATGTATTCAGTGTGGGTATTGATTTCATAATTTATGAAGAAAAAAAATTTTATATAGGTTAACACTTTCAAATTTTAAATTTTAAAATTTATAATTAATGATTAACTAATTTGTGCTTATGTAATATCAATATCACATATAAAATTGTTTATTTGCGAAATTGTATGGTATAATTCTTCATAAATGACAATTAGTTAATATTTAGGAAATAATTGTATATAATACACGATAAACAAACGTAAAAAAGTAAATTATTTTTTATGTAAATGACTTTTAATTTTTTTATTATATTTAATTGCATTACTTATAACACTTACCATAATTTTTAATAGAGCTATAAAGATAGGTCTTTAATTTTTTTTAATATCTTCATCATTATAACTTTGACTTAAGTTAAAATTTATTGTCATATATAGAATTCAAGCAAAATTCACATATACATAGATTAAAATCTCTATTATTGATTTTATTTAAAAAAAATTAATTTATATTGGATACCACTTTTCAAAATTTCAATTTAAATTCTTTAATTTATTGCTATATACTTTTAAATATTAGATTCCATATATATATATATATATATATATATATTACATTTAATACTTATCAAACACAATTTTACCATTTGTTTGGGAATATTTTCAAATATTCTGAAAACCTAATTTTAAATTTTAATATATCAAATTCATTTTGTCATATTTATTTCACATAATATTGTAACAAAATTTGGAGAAAAAAAAAACAATATGCATTATTAGAAAATATTGCATTATTGGAAACATTCATGATAACGTAAATTGACAAATATTGGATTATTGGAAACATTTAAGGTAATGTAAATTGAAAATATTAAAAATATTAGTAAATAAAATAAAACCATTATTTTTATTTCAATACAAATAAAAATCAAAATATTATGCTCCAAACACAATATATTCTAACAAAATAAAAATGAAACATCATAAAGAAAAAAAATTAAATTGTCTAGGATAAATGCTTAATATACATAGATTGCTTCTTGTCCAATACAGTTATTGCAAATTTCAAAAATTTTAGTATCACCTGAGTGCCAAAACGTTAGTTTTGTTTTATTTTTTTGCATGCTCTCAACTTGAAGAATTTCTTACATCTTCTCCTTTTCAAATCCTTATCCTCTATCATCTTGAAGAAATTCATACATAAAAGTGAATTAATAATCAATTAGGAATTTTTCTCAAAAACTTTTTATTTTTTCAGATTAGTTTCTACAGCATATTTTAATTTAGCATTATAAACTTTGTTATGAAATTTATCATCTTTAAAAAAAAAATAACATTATAATGTGGTTCATTTTCATGCTCGTGATTCAAATGATAATGATGAGGATTCATCCAACCAAAAAACAAACAATTAAAATTAAGCAATGATAAAAATAGAAAAACCCTAATAATCTAAATTGAAATATAAAAGAAAAAAAAAAACCAAAATAAAACAATATAAAACTCTAATAACCAAAATATTAAACACCGAAATTTTCAACAACCTAAAGTTGGTGCTTACTAATTTATAGCTAAATGTATGTGGCTTATTTGGTAAATAAAATAAATCAAATAATATGTTTAGAATAGGAATCATACTTTGCCATATTTAACAATTATATTATGAAAAAAATATTTTCAATTTTTTTATTAATAAAATAAAACATTATTTATGTAATTTTTTTCACGGAAAAATTATATATATCTTTATTATTTTCTATATAATGCTTACCCACATAATTACATATAATTTTATCATAGTAATTGTAATATAAATATTATATATATATATATATATATATATTATTGTAATATACAATATCAATTGGTTTTTTATATGAAATGTCCACAATCAAATATTCATTCCATAATTTTCACAAATAATTTTACCAAAACTAAATAAAATTAAATGCATACAATATTAATTGATTTTCTATATAAAATATCCACAATCAGACATTAATTCTATTATTTCACAATCAATTTTACCAAAACTAATAACAATTAGTTTTTTATATATTTTTAATACAACCATGAAAAGTAAAAAATCTCATATTTTTTCAATCGATTATATAATATTATAATATAATAATAAAATATATATTGATTGGTAATAAAATAAGATCAAATAATTTGTTTTGATTATAAATCTTATTTTGCTATGTTTAAAAATTATTATTTATGATATTATGTTTTTATATCCAAATAAAAAGATATCTTTATTAATTTCCATATAACCATATTTGTATATGTGAAAATATTTAAAATATGTTTAATTAAGGAAACAATATATATGCAAATACATTTTATGATATATATATATATAATATTATAATAATAAAAATATATCGTTTATTTCTTCATTTCAAAAAATAAATCTATTATATATAAAAATAACTCTTATTTTGTTATGTTTAACAATTATTATTTATGATATTATGTTTTTTTATGTCCAAATAAAAATATATTTTATTAATTTCTAAATAATCATATTTATATATGTAAAAATATTTAAAATATGTTTAATTAAGACAATAATATATACGCTAATACATTTTATGTCATAAAAATATTATAATAATAAATATATATATATATATATATTTTTATTCCGTCAATTCTAAACCCAAATATATTATATATAAAAATAAAAAAACATATATAATACCATAAAAATATTATAATAATAATATTTATAATAAAATAATTTATTTTTTGCTGAAAATATATAAAAGAATGGTTATTAATATGCAATTATGACTCTTAAATGATTCAATACATACTACCATAGGAAATATACTCTTGTTGATATCTAAAAATACAACAATTAGTAACATACCATCAAATTGTCATTTTAGTTGGCACCTATCTAGACCATCTAGACCAATGAATGGTCAACAATCATTTAAAAACTTATTTTTTTGTGTAGGAAAACTTAAGAAGAACCTTTGAAAAACGGGGTTATAGACAAAGCATTCCTCTTAGCCATTACTTGGACCACTGTACTGGGATTCTTAATCCTTAAAATATTTTCATACTTATACAGCTCTAAGTAACTCTCATCGTGGTCACCACCTAACTTGGACAGTGCCTTGTTTTTAGCCCTATAGAAGATTGAATTCTTAAATTCCACTCCATATCTTGATTTAATTGTTACAAATATTTGAGCTACATCTATATTAGAATTATCCTTAAACTCTACCTCAAATTTTAGAAAAATCCACTTAGCAGTCACCGATGAATTTGTGGTGAATTTAGTACAAGTATGTTCTTCATTATATATTTTAACTTGAAAAGTTTGTGATGTGATTCTGCCCGAGCCCGCTCCACCGATAACCCGCTGGGGTGCTGACTCGACACGGATGAAGATTAGGCCAATCACAAGAGCTCAAATTAAGAGATTTAAGGGCAACCTGGGAGTATTTATACAGAGGGTAATCAATCTCAACAGAGCTTTTCCATACTTGAAGATACAAAGCCTATTCGAAGCATCCAAGTGGTGGAAGCCGATACGGACCCGGGTGACGGTTTTGGTACATTTTTGGAGTCCGAGAAGCATGAAATGGTTCCAATGCTTTATGGGTTCAATACATATGCCTAAGAGGTCATGGAATCAAGTTAAAGCAGCCTCAAATGCAATCAAAAAGGGCTTGCACGGACAGCATCAACAATTTGGCCGAATTTGCTGTATTGCTTGCTGGCTTTACTGTATTTTACTGTTTTAGCCTTTTCTTATTTTTCCAAGCATGGGCAACGTGTGGGACTTCATATTCAGCTTATTTGCCATCCTACAAAGCATCTAGAAGCTGATTTGAAGCTCAAAGAGGTCAAAGATTGATCAAAGTCAACTTGATCAAAAAGGCTAGCATTTTTAGTTTCCTAATTTGTTTTTACTTTTTGTTTTAGGAAACTACCATTACTTTTTGGTTTTTATTTATTTATTTTCTGGAAAAATAACTTTAGGAAGGTTTTTATTTTATTCTTTCCATTGTAAATTAATTAATTCCTAATTTAATATAAAGGAATTAATTAATCAAACTTAGATTAGGAAAGGAAGTATAGTTTCAGCCAACTAGGTTTCTTTATGTGTGGTGGCTGGTTTTTCTTTATTTTTAGGGTTTTATTTCGTGGCTTTGTAGCCTATTTAAAGGCTTATTTTTCAATAAGAAAAAATACTTTGATTTGATTAAGAAAATACTTGTGAGATTAATTATCTCTTTGTTATTTGAGAACACCTAAAACACCATTAGAGAATTGGTTGTTTTAGCTTGACTTATCAATAGGTTTTCCATCCCCTATTGTGGCGTCTACATTATACCAAGGTTTCTGACCACAGGTTGGTTAGGGGTTGAGGTCCATTCCATTAGAACTTGAACTTAATTAAAGATCCGGACTAATATAATACGGGTTTAGGAGCAGGTCGTCCTAGGTTCGTATCATTTGGTATTAGAGCTAAATTTTGTTCAGGTTTGATCTATCTTTATTTGCTTTATTTGTTTTTGTGTTATTCTGCAATTTTAGCATTAGGTTAAGGTTGCATCCATCCTATACACGTTCAGCATCTTAAAAAAAAAAAAAAATTCATTCCTAGTTGAATTAGGATTTCCTAGTTTTATCGTATTTTTGTTTCCTTGTTTGTTGGTTGTCTTTCATCATTGTTCTTGTTAATTTGGTTTTTGTTGATTTTTCTTCGCTGTTTTAGTCTTAGATATTTGCATTCATATATTCACAAAAAAAAAAAAGAGAAAAAAAAAAAAAGAGTTTGCGGCAACATTTAAAAAAAAAAAAAAAACTGCACATTTGTGTTTATTTGGAGGTCACGGGTTTGGTGTTTGTTTTGGAGTTGGAATTGCAATTTTGGTAATTATTCTTGCTACTGCAGTTGTTTATGTTCTGTGAGTGAAAAAAAAAAAAAAAGAAGGTAAAGCCGAATAAAAAAAAAAAAAAAGAAGAAAAAAAAATATTTCGGTTTGTTGGAGTTTGAATTGTTTGCTGAAAATTTGTTGGAGCTGCTGGTTTTTTATTATTTATTCAATATTTGAGTTGCTGGAGAATTATTTTTTGCTGCTGGATATTTGGATTTTGGGTGTTTAAATTATTTGGATTAAAATTAGATAAAGGAATTGATACAAAACTTGAATTACAAGAACAACAACCAACACTTTTCTATAATTTTGTTCTCTTTGATTCTTGTTCGTATTTGAATTTCTTTTTCTGGAATTTTATTCTTGAACTCATAATCTACTACCATCTGGTGCAGTTTTCAAAAATTCCAACGTTTTCCCATTATTTTGTGTTTTCTTGTCTAGAAAGCCGAAAAATTAGGATTAGTTGGATGCTTTCGGCATTGCCTACTTTTTGCTTACTGTTTTTTGATAAGTTTAATTAAAACATACTAGTGATCTAATTGCTGTTTTCTGGGTGTTTTAATTAGAACTTTGAGATAATTCATTGAGTGGAAAAAGGCAAGAGTGTGTGAGCTTAAAAGAGAGTAAAAAGCCGAAACACGTGTGCAAACACGAGTGTCGAGTCCTCATTTGTGTGAAACACGTAAGGGAGTGAAATTGGTAAGGTCCTATTTTATTTCTATTGCATTATTAAACTAACATGACAGAATCAAGAATGAGGAGAGGAGATCCACCTTTAAGGATCAATGAGGAGGAGTCCGTAGCATTCCATGGCAATGCCCGAGCTACCGGGAGTGGAGACCAAGTGGACATGAGAGCTGTTTTGAAGTCAATACAGCGGGTTAGTGCTCAAGTTGAGCATGTGAATCAAAGGATGGGAAGGCTAGAAGTTTCCCAAGGAATTCAGAACACAAGAAATAGGCAAGAATTCCATGGAGGACGAGGCCAAGGACGAGGAGGTCACGAGAGACTGAGAGAGGAATTTGATGAGGAGCCATTCGGTGGAGACTTTGAGGAAGGTATGGATGAAACTCATGCTGTCCAAGATAGAGCTGGCCATGGAAGATATAGGAGGGAAGAAACAGATAACAATCTTAGCAATATCAAGATCAACATCCCACCATTCATGGGAAAAAGTGACCCCGAAGCATATTTGGAGTGAGAAGAAAAAATGGAGATGATATTTGACCGCCATAATTATTCAGAGGCTAAGAAGGTGAAATTGGCAGCAATGGAGTTTGGCCATTATGCACTCCAATGGTGGACCAATGAGCAAAACACCCGAAGGAGAGTTGGTGATGACTTGATTACTACATGGCGACAAATGAAAGGAGCCATGCGGAAGCGATTCGTACCATCACACTATCATAGGTTGCTGCATCAAAGACTTCAATCTTTATCTCAAGGACATGGATCCGTGGAGGATTATTACAAGGAGATGGAGATGCTTATGATGAGATTGAACTTGAATGAAGATAGGGAAGCAACCATGGCAAGGTTTCTTGGTGGTTTGAATCGTGAAATAGTCAATCAACTAGAATTGCAACAATATGTGGAATTGGAGGAGATGTTGCATGTGGCTATTAAATTAGAGCATCAATTCAAGACGAGGGGTGTAAGATCATGGTTTGGAGGTGTTTCCAACAGTGGAAGGTCCAATTCAAGTGGCTGGAGGAACAATCCCATCTATGAAAGCAAGCCAAAGCCGAAAGTCGAAGAAGAAAGTTCAAATTGGCCAAGGAAGGAGACTAGAACCGAATCTGTCCAAGCACCAAAGAATGAGGTAAAATTAGATCCTAAACCTTCTAGAACTCATGATGTTGTGTGTTTTAAGTGCCAGGGAGGAGGACACATTGCTAGCCAATGCCCAAATAGAAGAATCATGGTGTTAAAGGGCAATGACGAGCTAGAATCGGAAAGTGAAGAAAGTGAGGATGAAGCCAAGCAAGAGGAGGAGGACTTGGAGGAAGAACCCAAAACCTTGCGAGCATCCAATGCTGAATTAAACTTGCTTTCTAGGAGAGTACTTGCTGCATACAAAGATGAGGATGAAATTCAAAGAGAGAACATCTTCCACACCCGACGTGAAATTCAAGGTAAGATTTGTAGTATGATTATTGATAGTAGAAGTTGTACTAATGTAATAAGTAACCTTGTAGTTGATAAATTGGGCTTAAAAACAATAAAACATCCTAAACCATATAGATTACAATGGCTTAATGATAGTGGTGAGATGAAAGTAAACAAACAAGCCAAAGTAAAATTTAGTATAGGTAGATATGAGGATGTAGTCTTATGTGATATTGTACCCATGATTGTTGGACATATACTATTAGGTAGGCCATGGCAATTTGATAAAGATGCTACTCATTTTGGTCGAGAAAATAGTATTGTTTTCAGGTTCAAAGGGAAGAAGGTCAAGCTGGAACCATTATCTCGTAAAGAGGTTTACAAAGATCAATTACAAATGCAACAAAGGAGAGAAGCCGAAAAGCTCAAGGAAAAAGCAAGTATGGCACCAACGGCTTCAACATCCTTTCAAGAAGGTAAGAATGAGGTTGCTGGTCAAAGTAAGGTTTCTAAGGCTCATACTGAGTGGAAAGATCAAGGAAAAGCTGAAAGAGAGGGGAACAAAAGTGGCAAACCCGAGAGCTTGGAGAAGGAAGGGAAATCTGAAGGTTTGCGCCAATCCAAGGGGGAAAAAGAAAAAGAAAGAAAAGAAAGGTCAAGTAGCAACTTTTATTTGAGTTTAGGGGATATTAATAAGGTTATTGAGTGTAAGAAACCTTTTATGGTCATGATTTATAAAGAAAATTATTTTAATGATCAAACTAACTTTGAAGAACTTGAATTGCCAAGTTCAATGATTTCTCTTTTGAAGGAATTTAGAGATGTCTTCCCAAATGAAATTCCAAGTGGACTACCATCCAATCAAGAGGGAAAAGGTGAGCTTGCTGTCCAAGGTAAGTCTTCTAATACTCAGGTTGTGTGGAAAAATTTTAATAAAACCATGAGTGAGAAATTTGGTGCAAAAGCCGAGAGTGAGGAAGGTGAGATGGCCATGAGTGAGAAAGGAAAAGGAAGACAAGAAAGGAAATATACAAATTTTTATCTTAGCTTTGGTGATGTTAATAAAGTAATTATGAATAAGAAATCATTGCTGACCATGAATTTTAAAGATACTTATTTAAAGATGTCTTTATTGCATAGAACTTTATCTGCATTGTTGAGAGCTTTACTTAGTGGCAATTTGAAAATTTGGAAAATATTGTTTGCTAACTTTAAAAAGTGTAATTTTTACCATAATGAGCATGTATTTCTAGATTTTGTTGTAATAGTATTTGACCCAGGAGAATTAGTTTAGTTGCACTTACAAAAGGAAAGGTTTCCTAATCAAAGAAAGTCAAAGCTCATGCCGCCTATGGATGGACCTTTTCAAGTTTTGGAGCCCAATAACAAGAATGCCTACAAGCTTGATTTACTAGGTGAGTATAACATGAGTGCTGCATTTAATGTTGCTGATTTAACTCCTTTTGCTGCAGGTGATGATCTTGATTTGAGAACAAATCCTTTTCAAGAGGAGGGGAATGATGTAATTCCGCTCGAGCCCGCTCCACCGATAACCCGCTGGGGTGCTGACTCGACACGGATGAAGACTAGGCCAATCACAAGAGCTCAAATTAAGAGATTTAAGGGCAAACTGGGAGTATTTATACAGAGTGTAATCAATCTCAACAGAGCTTTTCCATACTTGAAGATACAAAGCCTATTCGAAGCATCCAAGTGGTGGAAGCCGATACGGACCCGGGTGACGGTTTTGGTACATTTTTGGAGTCCGGGAAGCATGAAATGGTTCCAATGATTTATGGCTTCAATACATATGCCTAAGAGGTCATGGAATCAAGTTAAAGCAGCCTCAAATGCAATCAAAAAGGGCTTGTATGGACAGCATCAACAATTTGGCCGAATTTGCTGTATTGCTTGCTGGCTTTACTGTATTTTACTGTCTTAGCCTTTTCTTATTTTTCCAAGCATGGGCAACGTGTGGGACTTCATATTCAGCTTATTTTCCATCCTACAAAGCATCTAGAAGCTGATTTGAAGCTCAAAGAGGTCAAAGATTGATCAAAGTCAACTTGATCAAAAAGGCTAGCATTTTTAGTTTCCTAATTTGTTTTTACTTTTTGTTTTAGGAAACTACCATTACTTTTTGGTTTTTATTTATTTATTTTCTGGAAAAATAACTTTAGGAAGATTTTTATTTTATTCTTTCCATTGTAAATTAATTAATTCCTAATTTAATATAAAGGAATTAATTAATCAAACTTAGATTAGGAAAGGAAGTATAGTTTCAGCCAACTAGGTTTCTTTATGTGTGGTGGCTGGTTTTTCTTTATTTTTAGGGTTTTATTTCGTGGCTTTGTAGCCTATTTAAAGGCTTATTTTTCAATAAGAAAAAATACTTTGATTTAATTAAGAAAATACTTGTGAGATTAATTATCTCTTTGTTATTTGAGAACACCTAAAACACCATTAGAGAATTGGTTGTTTTAGCTTGACTTATCAATAGGTTTCCATCCCCTATTGTGGCGTCTACATTATACCAAGGTTTCTAACCACAGGTTGGTTAGGGGTTGAGGTCCATTCCATTAGAACTTGAACTTAATTAAAGATCCGGGCTAATATAATATGGGTTTAGGAGCAGGTCGTCCTAGGTTCGTATCAGTTTGACCGTCAGACATTGGGGATGCATGTATCTTCTATAGACATCCTTTTACAACACAATATATAGAAACTTTATCCTTTCTATTTTTAAGTCTTGCATAACGAAATCTCCCTTCAATGGCATAACCTAACAAAAGCTTTCTATACTCAATAATATTGTCAAAAATTAATTCATTACACAAGTAAAGTTTTCCATCAGGCCTACGCATGTAAACATTGCCTACCATCAGCCTAGACATTCTAGGATTAGTATTTCATCAGGTTGATGATTGCCATTTTTGGGGTTGTCATGAGGATCATAAACATTTAATGGCAAAAGGCTATCTCCATTTTGATTCTCTCAACACCTTTTTTTATTAAACATTGCAAAAAACACCAACAAATTCGCATCATTTTCTATATACACATTAGCCCTTACAGTACAAGGTAACTTAACTTTAATAGACATCTTCTTCCCTATATTTGTTTTACAACCACAATTTAGTACATTAGCATCATCTAGAAGGTTAATGAGATTATACTCCTGTTCATTTATCCAAAATGGTTCTTGTTCAACCTCAAACATATCTATTACAATCTCAAATAACATCTTGGTGCAAATAACAAGAAATAAACAAATTAAAAAAACTATTATGTACTATATTGAACAAGATCTTTAACAGCCATTAACTATTCAAACACCATATATCAAAGATTCAAGTACTACAACTATTTACATGTTTGATAACTGGGACCTACCAAAAATAGAACTTCTACCATTCTACACTCACTATCCAAAGTACAAGTCTTTGAAATGTCTGGCCAAAAGCGGTAGTTGAAGTTTCCAATTTCATAGGGAAAGCCACCCTGGCAACCAAATCACTACTCCATTCTCAAGTATAAAAAATTTTATCCTCCTACACACCAATATTGAGACCACAATTTTATGCTTTTTTACCTAAAGAAGGACCTCAAACTTAATAACCATACATAAACCACAATGAACTTAAGTCTCATTACTTACTTATCCTGATTTGATTACCAAGGTTCGCAATAAATATTAGTAAAGATTTGTTCATTAGCTCATCCCTAGTCCTCTAAAACCCCCCTTTTGAATAGAAAAAAACAAAAAGAAAAGATGAACATGGCTTTGACAAAGTGAGGGACAATTCCAACACTCAAATTAACTTTTGTCCTTTCAACCTTTCACCACCCTTTCAAATAAAAATGCATGCGGTAGTGAGTCACAAATACCTACACTATTATTTGGTAAATGAATCTAAATTCAAGCAAAAATAAAATGAGAACTGGAAGTAGACATGAAATACACTAGTCTATGATCTTGTAAATAAGGATATGTTTTCTATGAAAACCTAGTTTCTAATCTAGTTTGAACTGAATATTTAAAGGTTGAATCTTCAAAAATCAAAACTAAATCTTAATTCTAAATCTATCATAAGAGATTCATACAATCTCTCTGCCAAGAATATACAGTTCATTTTATCAATTTTAGTTGAACAGCAGATGACTAGATTGATGTTTCTAACTATTTGCAATCTGATACTGTCAGTTGGTGGCCTAATAGTTTCTGAATACCAAACTAATTTTCCAAGTCAGCTTCATGATGGTAAATCATCTAAGGCACTTGCTAAAATCAAAGAAATCCTATTTGCAAAATAAAATAACCAAACTGAAATCAATATATATTTTTCTATTATAAGCATGGAGGAGTTCATCTTTCATCCCTAATTCCTTCAGGAATGCATGTAGAAGGCCTAAGTTAAAAGAATACATGAGAATAGTTTTTCTAAGAGTTTCCATAACTAAAAGGAAAAGCTTTGACAAGTATGGAAATCTTTCACATACATAGAAGATTTGGGCTTACATATCTCTCTCTTAAATATAATTACATAGTGTACAACACATAACATGCTAAAATATACAAATATTTCTTTAATAAAATACATTTTATTGATGTATTCAACAATGACAATCCATTCGTGCCCACACAACCGACAGCCCACTGGGGTGTAGATCCAATACGGATGAAGATCAGGTCGATCACTAGTGCTCAATCCAAGAGATTTAAGAACATACTGGCTGATTTTATATAGGGAGTAATTAATTCTCAAAAGGGCTTGTCAATAACCGAAGATACAAAGCCTGTTTAAGCATCCAAGTAGTGGAAGTCGTTACGGACCCGAGTAGCTATTTTAGTGCAAATATGGACTCTGGGCAACAACGAATGGATCCAACACTTCTTTAGCCATTGGCTTTGACTTTTCTTCTTATTCAAGCAAATTTGACCTATTCCAATCAAGAGGCAACGTGTGGGAATCATTCTTAATCATATTTGGCATCCTACATGGCATATGGAAGCTGATTTGGAGCTTAAACAAGTTGGACATTGGTCAAAGATACCTTACTAGTCAAACTAGTCAAGTAGTTTCCAAATTTGATTTTGACTTTTTTTAGGAAATTAGTCTTACATTTGGTTTCTATTTATTTATTTGCTGGACAAATCAACTTAGGAAAGTTAGTATTTTATTATTTTCATTGTAAATTAATTAATTTCTACTTAAAAATAATGGAATTAATTAATCCAGATTAGTTTAGGAAAGTATGTGAATTTTGTCCAACATATTTCCTTTTCTCTTTAGTGGCCGGTTTTAGCCTAAATTTTTAGGGTTTATTTTTTTGTGATGCTAGGCTATTTAAGGGCTTAACTTTGAGAAAGAAAAAACCTTCAATAATATTTAGCAAATTAATTTTAAGATAGAATTCTCTTAGTTCTCTTTGAATACCTAAAACACCATTAGAGAGTGAGCGTTTTAATTTTAACTTATCAATAAGGCTTTCATAACCAATTATGGCGTCTTCATTTTACTAAGGTTTATAATCATATGTTGGTTAGGGGTTAAGGTTTTTCCATAAGAACTTGAACTTAATTGAGATCCAGGCTAATATAATACGGGTTTAGGCGCGAGTCAACCTAGGTTCGTATCATTTGATATCAGAGTCGAATTTTATTTAGGTTTGATCTATCTTTATTTGCTTTTTTTTTGTGTTATTCTGAAATTTTAATATTAGGTTAAGATTATTTCATACTCCTACATGTTCTGCATCTTTAAAAAAAAAAAAAAATCATTCATAGCCGAATATAGGTTCCTTGTTTTACCGTATTTTTGCTTCCTAGTTTGTTGGTTGTTTTTCATCTTTGCTCTTAGTAATTTAGTTTATTGTTGATTTTTATTTGATTTTTTGATCTTAATTATTTGTATTCATATATTAAAAAAAAAAAAAAAGAGAGAGAGAGTTTTGAAAGCATATTGCATAAAAACCTAAGATTGTGCAATTGTCTTTCTTTTTGTTGGAGAATCAGGTTTGTTGAATTTAGCATTGATGTTTGTGGATCGTATTGCTTTTGGTACTTCTAGGATTTGTGTTTGCCTTATTCTTTGCCTTACTTTATTTGTTATTAAAAAAAAAAAAAGAGGAACAAAAAAAAAAAAAAAAAGAGGGTTTTTCAGCAACAAACAAAAAATTACAAAATTTGCAACTTGAATTTTGGAGGTCACAATTTTATTGAAATTTTGGTGTTGGAATTGCAATTTTGTTGTTGATTTTTGCTACTAGAGTTCTGTTTTCAGTTTTGTGAATGAAAAAAAAAATAAAAATAAAAAGAAGAAGAAAAGCCAAATAAAAAAAAAAAGAGGTCGATTTGGTTAAAGTTGGAGTTTAAATTTGTTTGCTGGAAATTTGTTGGAACTATTGAGTTGTTGCTCATTTAGTCAATATTTAGAGTTTTTGGAAATTCAATTTTACTGCTGGATATTTAATTTTTGGTGTTGAAATTATTTGGATTAAAATTAGTTAAAGGATTTGATATAAAAACTTGAATTAAAAATAACAATAGCCAACAACTTTTCTATATTTTTTCAATTTGATTCTTATTCGTGTTTGAATTTTTTTCTCTAAATTTTATTCTTGGATTCTTAATTTCTTACCATCTGATCTAGTTCTTATTGTTTCCAAAAGTTTCTTTGTTAATTTGCCTTATTTTTGTTTAGAAAAATTGAGAATTATGTGTTTAAAATTTACTTGGTATTGCTTACTTTTTGCTATTGTTTTATTGATAAGTTTAAATTAAGGTACACTTGTGATCTAGTTGCTGTTTAAGTGTGTTTTAATTAGAACTTGGAGTTAATTCTTTGAGTGGAAAAAGGCAAGAGTGTGTGAGCTTAAAAGAGGGTCAAATGCTAAAACTAGTGTGCAAACACGAGTGTTAAGACCTTATTTGAGTGAAACACATAATGGAGCAATTTTGGTGAGGTTATATTTTATTTTTGTGTTTTTCATACTAACATGGCAGATTCAAAGGTGAGAAGAGGAGATACACCATTAAGAATTATTGAGGAGGAATTCATAGGATTCAAGGGTGATTCCGAAACTTCAAGGACTGGAGATGAGCACACGAACATGAAGGCTTTCTTGGAGAAATTACAGTGGGTGAATGGTCAATTTGAACATATAGATCAAAGGATGGACAGGTTAGAAACTTCCAAAGGTGGACCAAATTTGAGGCAAGAATTCCATCGAGACCGAGGTTAAGGTCGAGGAGGCCGTGGCTGACCTAGAGAGGAATTCGGGGAAGGTAATTTTGGAGATAATTTAGAGGATGAATTTGATGAAAATTTTGCTTACCAAAGAAGGCAAAACCATGGGAAACCAGCAAGGGAAGAGGATGATGATCTTGCAAATATTAAGGTCAACATACAATCTTTCATGGGAAAAAGTGTTTCGGAAGCATACTTAAAGTGGGAGGAGTGCATGGAGATGATCTTCAATTGTCACAACTATTTGGAGACCAAGAAGGTAAAAGTGGCAGCAATGGAATTTGGACATTATGCACTCCAATGGTGGAAAAATGAGCAAAGTACTCAAAAAAGAGTTGGAGATGAACCTATCATTAGCGACAAATTAAAGGAGCCATGAGAAAGAGGTTTGTACTAAGTCATTACCATAGGTTGCTACATCAAAGGTTATAATCTTTATCACAAAGTAGTAGGTCCGTGGAGGATTATTACAAGGAGATGGATATGCCCATGATGAGATTGAGCATGAATGAAGATAAAGAAGCAACCATGGCACAGTTTCTAGGTGGATTGAATTGAGAGATAGCCAATTAAGTGGAAGTACAATAATATATGGAATTGGAAGAGATGTTGCATGTGACTGTCAAACTTGAGAATCAATTTAAGAGGAAGGGCACAAGTACATGGCTTGGAGGAGTATTGATGTGATTCCGCCCGAGCCCGCTCCACCGATAACCCGCTGTGGTGCTGATTCGACACGGATGAAGACTAGGCCAATCACAAGAGCTCAAATTAAGAGATTTAAGGGCAACCTGGGAGTATTTATACAGAGGATAATTAATCTCAATAGAGCTTGTCCATACTTGAAGATACAAAGCCTATTCGAAGCATCCAAGTGGTGGAAGCCGATATGGACCCGGGTGACGGTTTTGGTACATTTTTGGAGTCCGGAAAGCATGAAATGGTTCCAATGCTTTATGGGTTCAATACATATGCCTAAGAGGTCATGGAATCAAGTTAAAGCAGCCTCAAATGCAATCAAAAAGGGCTTGTACGGACAGCATCAACAATTTGGCCGAATTTGCTGTATTGCTTGCTGGCTTTACTGTATTTTACTGTTTTAACCTTTTCTTATTTTTCCAAGCATGGGCAACGTGTGGGACTTCATATTCAGCTTATTTGGCATCCTACAAAGCATCTAGAAGCTGATTTGAAGCTCACTTGGGTCAAAGAATTGGTCAAAGTCAATGTAGTCAAAAAGCTAGTATTTTAGTTTCCTAATTTTGTTCTACTTTTTGTTTTAGGAAACTACCATTATTTTTAGTTTCTATTTATTTATTTGCTGGACAAATAAGATTAGGAAAGTTATTATTTTATTATTTTCTTTGTAAATTAATTAATTCCTAATTCAAAATAAAGGAATTAATTAATCCAAATTAGATTAGGAAAAGGAAAGTTTCGGCCAAGGTAGACTTCTTCATTGTGTGGCTGGTTTTTCCTAGGGTTTTTAGGGTTTATTTTGTTTCTTTCAAAGCCTATTTAAAGGCTTATTTTTCATTAATAATAGAACTTTGAAACTTTGATTTGATTAAGAAAATACTTGTGAGATTAATTATCTCTTTGTTCTTTGAGAACACCTAAAACACCATTAGAGAATTGGTTGTTTTAGCTTGACTTATCAATAGGTTTTCCATCCCCTATTGTGGCGTCTACATTATACCAAGGTTTCTAACCACAGGTTGGTTAGGGTTTGAGGTCAATTCCATTAGAACTTGAACTTAATTAAGATCCGGGCTAATATAATACGGGTTTAGGAGCAGGTCGTCCTAGGTTCGTATCATTTGGTATCAGAGCTAAATTTTGTTCAGGTTTGATCTATCTTTATTTGATTTATTTGTTTTTGTGTTATTCTGCAATTTTAGCATTAGGTTAAGGTTGCATCCATCCTATACACGTTCAGCATCTTAAAAAAAAAAAAAAAAAATTCATTCCTAGTTGAATTAGGATTTCCTAGTTTTATCGTATTTTTGTTTCCTAGTTTGTTGGTTGTCTTTTATCATTGTTCTTGTTAATTTGGGTTTTGTTGATTTTTCTTTGCTGTTTTAGTCTTAAACATTTGCATTCATATATTCAAAAAAAAAAAAAAAAAAAACAAGAAAAAAAAAAAAAGAAGTTTGCGGCAACACTTAAAAAAAAAAAAAAAAACTGCACATTTTGTTTATTTGGAGGTCACGGGTTTGGTGTTTGTTTTGGAGTTGGAATTGCAATTTTGGTAATTATTCTTGCTACTGCAGTTGTTTATGTTCTGTGAGTGAAAAAAAAAAAAAAAAAAAAAGAAGGTAAAGCCGAATATTAAGAAAAAAAAAAAAGAAGAAAAAAAAATATTTCGGTTTGTTGGAGTTTGATTTGTTTGCTGGAAATTTGTTGGAGCTGCTGGTTTTTTATTATTTATTCAATATTTGAGTTGCTGGAGAATTATTTTTGCTGCTGAATATTTGGATTTTGGGTGCTTAAATTATTTGGATTAAAATTAGATAAAGGAATTGATACAAAACTTGAATTACAAGAACAACAACCATCACTTTTCTATAATTTTGTTCTCTTTGATTCTTGTTCGTATTTGAATTTCTTTTTCTGGAATTTTATTCTTGAACTCATAATCTACTACCATCTGGTGCAGTTTTCAAAAATTCCAACGTTTTCCCATTATTTTGTGTTTTCTTGTCTAGAAAGCCGAAAAAATTAGGATTTGTTGGATTCTTTCGGTATTGCCTACTTTTTGCTACTGTTTTGTTGATAAGTTTAATTAAAACATACTAGTGATCTAATTGCTGTTTTGTGGGTGTTTTAATTAGAACTTTGAGATAATTCATTGAGTGGAAAAAGGCAAGAGTGTGTGAGCTTAAAAGAGGGTAAAAGCCGAAACTAGTGAGCAAACACGAGTGTCGAGACCTTGTTTGAGTGAAACACGTGAGGGAGTGAATATTGTGAGGATTCATTTTATTTTTGCAGTATTTTACTAACATGGCAGATTCTAGAATAAGAATAGGAGATCCACCCTTGTGGATCAATGAGGAAGAGTCCGTAGCATTCCATGGCGATGCCCGAGCTACCGGCAGTGGAGGTCAAGTGGACATTAGGGCTGTTTTGGAGTCAATACAGCGGGTTAGTGCTCAAGTTGAGCATGTGAATCAAAGGGTGGGAAGGCTAGAAGTTTCCCAAGGAATTCCGAATACAAGAAATAGGCAAGAATTCCATGGAGGACGAGGCCGAGGACGAGGAGGTCGCGAGAGGCCGAGAGAGGAATTTGATGAGGAGCCATTCGACGGCGACTTTGAGGAAGGTATGGACGAAACCTTTGCTGTCCAAGATAGAGCTGGCCGTGGGAGATATAGGAGGGAGGATACAGATGAAGATTTAGGAAATATCAAGGTTAATATCCCACCTTTTATGGGTAAAAGTGATCCTGAGGCTTATTTGGAGTGGGAAGAGAAAATGGAGATGATTTTTGACTGCCACAACTATTCGGAAGGTAAGAAGGTGAAGATGGCAGCAATGGAGTTTGGCCATTATGCACTCCAATGGTGGATAAATGAGCAAAGCACCCGAAGGAGGGTTGGTGAAGACTTAATTACAACATGGCGACAAATGAAAGGAGTCATGAGGAAGCGGTTTGTGCCATCCCATTACCAAAGGTTGCTGCATCAAAGGCTTCAATCTTTGTCTCAAGGAAGTAGGTCCGTGGAGGATTATTACAAAGAGATGGAGATGTTAATGATGAGGCTAAACATGAGGGAGGATAGGGAGGCAACAATGGCAAGATTTCTTGGAGGGTTAAACCGTGACATTGCCAACCAACTTGAATTACAACAATACTTGGAATTGGAGGAGATGTTGCATGTAGCCATTAAACTTGAGAACCAATTCAAGAGGAGGGGTGTTAGTACACGGTTTGGAGGAGTTTCTAGCAGTGGAAGGACAAGTTCAAGTGGCTGGAAAAACAATTCCACTTATGAAAACAAGTTGAGGCCGAAATTAGGAGAAGAATCAACCAACCGGCCAAGAAGGGAGGTCAAGACCGAATCTGTCCAAGCACTTAGAGGTGAGATAAAATCTGATCCTAAACCTCAAAAATCCAGAGAAATAATTTGTTTTAAGTGCCAAGGAAGAGGACACATAGCCAGCCAATGCCCAAATAGAAGAATCATGGTATTAAAGGGTGATGGTGAGCTGGAATCCGCAAGTGAAGAAAGTGGAGCTGAAACCGAGCAAGAGGAGGGTTGTAATGAAGATGAAACCGAACCTGTAGATACATCTAATGCGGAGTTGAGCTTGGTTTCAAGGAGAGTACTTGCTGTCTACAAAGATGAAGAGCAGATACAAAGAGAAAACATCTTCCACACTCGCTGCGAAATACAAGGTAAAATTTGTAGCATGATTATAGATAGTGGGAGTTGTACTAATGTGATAAGTAATCTTGTAGTTGATAAATTAGGTTTGAAAACAATTAAACATCCAGAACCTTATAGATTACAATGGCTTAATGATAGTGGTGAGATGAGAGTAAACAAACAAGCCAAAGTAAAATTTAATATAGGTAGATATGAGGATGTAGTTTTATGTGATATTGTACCTATGATTGCGGGACATATACTATTAGGTAGACCATGGCAATTTGATAAAGATGCTACTCATTTTGGTCGAGGAAATAGTATTGTTTTCAGGTTTAAAGGGAAGAAGATCAAGCTGGAACCATTATCTCCTAAAGAGGTTTACAAGGACCAATTACAAATGCAGCAAAGGAGAGAAGCCGAAAAGCTCAAGGAAAAAGCAAGCATGGCACCAACGGCTTTACCATCCATTCAAGAAGGTAAGATTGAGGTTGCTGACCAAGGTAAGGTTTCTAAGGTTCATATTGAGTGGAAAGACCAAGAAAAAGCCGAGAGAGAGGTGAGAAAAGAGAGCAAACCCGAGAGCATAAAAAAACTGGAAATTTCCGCCAATGAGAGCCAAACCGAGGGAAGAAAAAGAAAAGAAAGAAAAGAGAGGAAAAACCAGAATTTTTATTTGAGTTTAGGGGATATTAATAAGGTTATTGAGTGTAAGAAACCTTTGCTGGTCATGCTTTATAAAGAAAATTATTTTAATGATCAAACTAACTTTGAAGAACTTGAATTGCCAAGTTCAATGATTTCTCTTTTGAAGGAATTTGGAGATGTCTTCCCAAATGAAATTCCAAGTGGACTACCATCCAATCAAGAGGGAAAAGGTGAGCTTGCTATCCAAGGTAAGTCTTCTAATACTCAGGTTGTGCAGAAAGATTTTAATAAAACCAAGAGTGAAAAATTTGGTGCAAAAGCCGAGAGTGAGGAAGGTGAGATGGCATTAAGTGAGAAAGGAAAAGGAAGACAAGAAAGGAAGAATATAAATTTTTATCTTAGCATTGGTGATGTTAATAAAGTAATTATGAATAAGAAATCATTGCTGACCATGAATTTTAAAGATACTTATTTAAAGATGTCTTTATTGCATAGAACTTTATCTGCATTGTTGAGAGCTTTACTTAGTGGCAATTTGAAAATTTGGGAAATATTGTTTGCTAACTTTAAAAAGTGTAATTTTTACCATAATAAGCATGTATTTCTAGATTTTGTTGCAATAGTGTTTGACCCAGGAGAATTGGTTTGGTTTCACTTACGAAAGGAAAGGTTTCCTAAACAAAGAAAGTCAAAGCTCATGCCGCCTATGGATGGACTTTTTCAAGTTTTGGAGCCGAATAACAAGAATGCCTACAAGCTTGATTTATCGGGTGAGTATAACATGAGTGCTGCATTTAATGTTGCTGATTTAACTCCTTTTGCTGCAGGTGATGATCTTGATTTGAGGACAAATCCTTTTCAAGAGGAGGGGAATGATGTGATTCCGCCCGAGCCCGCTCCACCGATAACCCGCTGTGGTGCTGATTCGACACGGATAAAGACTAGGCCAATCACAAGAGCTCAAATTAAGAGATTTAAGGGGAAACTGGGAGTATTTATACAGAGGATAATTAATCTCAACAGAGCTTGTCCATACTTGAAGATACAAAGCCTATTCGAAGCATCCAAGTGGTGGAAGCCGATACGGACCCGGGGGACGGTTTTGGTACATTTTTGGAGTCCGGGAAGCATGAAATGGTTCCAATGCTTTATGGGTTCAATACATATGCCTAAGAGGTCATGGAATCAAGTTAAAGCAGCCTCAAATGCAATCAAAAAGGGCTTGTACAGACAGCATCAACAATTTGGCCGAATTTGCTGTATTGCTTGCTGACTTTACTGTATTTTACTGTTTTAGCCTTTTCTTATTTTTCCAAGCATGGGCAACGTGTGGGACTTCATATTCAGCTTATTTGGCATCCTACAAAGCATCTAGAAGCTGATTTGAAGCTCACTTGGGTCAAAGAATTGGTCAAAGTCAATGTAGTCAAAAAGCTAGTATTTTAGTTTCCTAATTTTGTTCTACTTTTTGTTTTAGGAAACTACCATTATTTTTAGTTTCTATTTATTTATTTACTGGACAAATAAGATTAGGAAAGTTATTATTTTATTATTTTCTTTGTAAATTAATTAATTCCTAATTCAAAATAAAGGAATTAATTAATCCAAATTAGATTAGGAAAAGGAAAGTTTCGGCCAAGGTAGACTTCTTCATTGTGTGGCTGGTTTTTCCTAGGTTTTTTAGGGTTTATTTTGTTTCTTTCAAAGCCTATTTAAAGGCTTATTTTTCATTAATAATAGAACTTTGAAACTTTGATTTGATTAAGAAAATACTTGTGAGATTAATTATCTCTTTGTTCTTTGAGAACACCTAAAACACCATTAGAGAATTGGTTGTTTTAGCTTGACTTATCAATAGGTTTTCCATCCCCTATTGTGGCGTCTACATTATACCAAGGTTTCTAACCACAGGTTGGTTAGGGGTTGAGGTCAATTCCATTAGAACTTGAACTTAATTAAGATCCGGGCTAATATAATACGGGTTTAGGAGCAGGTCGTCCTAGGTTCGTATCAAGTATCAAGCAGCGGGAGGTCAAATCCAAGTGCTTGGAGAAGCAATCCCACTTTTGAAGCAAGAAAAAAGCCAAAACTTGGAGAAGAAAGTACCACTTGACCAAAAAGGGAGTCCAAAACCGAATATGTCCAAGCACACAAAAATTAAGGTAAATTAAGGTAAAGGGAGTCCAATGCCCAAATAGAACAATAATGGTGCTGGTAATGGTGAGATAGAGTCCGAAGTGAAGAAAGTGAAGGAGAAGCCAAATTAGATGAAGATGAAGTTGCAGACGAAGGCATGATGAACCAAAACTCTCAAGGCATCTAGGGCTGATTTAAGTTTGGTAGTAAGGAGGGATCTAACCGTATACAAATATGAAGATCAAATTCAAAGAGAGAATATCTTCCACATCCGATGTGAAATTCGAGGTAACATATGTAGTATCATAGTTGATAGTTGAAGTTGTCCAAATGTAATTAGTAATTTAGTAGTTGATAAATTAGGGTTGGCAACCATTAAACATCCAGAACCATATAGATTACAATGCCTTAATGATAATGGTGAGATAAAAGTAAATAAACAAGCTAAAGTAAGATTCACCATTGATAAATATGTGGATGTTGTATTGTATGATGTTGTTCCTATGCATGCGGATCATATTTTGTTAGGTAGACCATGGAAATTTGATAAGGATGCCATACATTATGGGAGAGAGAATTCCATTGTATTTAAATTTAAAGAGAAAAAGGTTAAGCTGGAGCCATTAACTCCAAAAAAAGTATTTAGAGATTAATTTCAAATACAACAAAGGAGGGAGGCCGAAACGTTTAAAGAAAAGACGAGTATGACACCCACGGCTTCAACAACTATTCAAGGGAACAAGGCCATGCAAAACCAACCAGGTAAGTGTCCTAAACTCGTTCTTGCACAACCAACAACCCGTTGGGGTGCAGATCCGATACGGATGAAGACCAGGCCGATCACTAGAGCTCAAGCCAAGAGACTTAAGGAAAACCTGGCTGCTTTATATAGGGAGTAATTAAGTCTCAAAATGGCTTATTAATACCTAAAGATACAAAGCTTGTTTTAAGCATCAAAGTGATGGAAATCGTTACAGACTCGCATAGCTGTTTTAGTGCAAATATGGACTCCAGGCAGCAACAAATGGATCCAACACTTCTTGGATTCAATGGAAATCACCAAGAGGTCATGGAATCATGAAAAGGTAGAATCAAAAGCACCTAAAATTAGCTTGTATGGACAGCATCTCAAATTGACCGAAAATATGCTGTTTAGCTGCTGACTTTGACTTTTCTTCTCGTTCAAGCAAGTTTGACTTATTCCAATCAAGGGGCAACATATGGGAATCATTATTAATCATATTTGGCATCGTACATGGCATATGAAAGCTGATTTGGAGCTCAAACAAGCTGGACATTGGTCAAAGATACCTTAGTAGTCAAACTAGTCAAGAAGTTTTCTAATTTGATTTTGACATTTTGTTTAGGAAATTAGTCTTATATTTGGTTTCTATTTATTTATTTGCTGGATAAATCAACTTAGGAAATTTATTATTTTATTATTTTCATTGTAAATTAATTAATTCCTACTTCAAAATAAAGGAATTAATTAATCCAAATTAGTTTAGAAAAATAGGTGAATTTCGGCCAACATATTTCCTTTTCTCTTTGGTGGCTGGTTTTAACTTAAATTTTTTGGGTTTATTGTTTTATGACTCTAGCCTATTTAAAGGCTTAATATTGAAGAAGAAAAAACCTTCAAGAATATTCAGAAAATTAATTGTGGGATAGAATTCTCTTAAGTTCTCTTTGAACACCTAAACACCATTAGAGAGTGAGTGTTTTAGTTTTAACTTATCATATGGCTTTCATAACCTATTATGGCATCTTCATTATACCAAAATTTCTAATCACAGGTTAGTTAGGGGTTAAGGTTTCTGTATAAGAATTTGAATTTAATTGAGATCAAAGCTAATATAATATGGGTTTAGGCGCGAATTGACCTAGGTTCGTATCAAGCAAACAGTATGGCTAAGCTTGATAAAGCTTAACTGAACTATGTGAAAAGAAAGTAAATCTTAGAATTAAATTTTCGTACTCTTGTCCTGATATACATGCAGATGCTAATAAAGACTTAATGCATTTGATATATTGGATTCAACAGATTTTCCTGGTATATGGACCTCACAAGTCAATAGTTTGGATTACAAAATTTGTTGTTTCTAGCATATATATAATCTCAATTACTCTCACTTTCACTTTCAACACTCAAAAACTAAACATCGCAATCACATATGAAGGTGCACAAATATTGAATAAACATTAAAAAATTATCTCACACACATATCAAACACAGAAATAATCATCATCAAAAGCACAACCTATATGTAAAACCAAATATCATAGTTGAAATATTCAAATACCCAAATCAAGAGGAAAAAAATAAATTAAAAAAAAATAAATCCAATTTTTGGAATCCAACAGTATGGTTTTTGATTGTGATGGATACTTTGACTATGTGGCAATTACTTTTTTCACCATATGTAAAAAAAAAAAAAAAAAAAATTCTTTTTCATCTTCTTCTTTGACCAATGATTGTGGTTCTCCTACGAAGAATCTCAAAAGAGAATTCTTTTTTCATGAGAAAATTTTCACTTTTGGTTTCCTTCTTTTAATATCACACTTGTTTCAATTGTAAAAAAAAATGAAAGTATAAAATAGAGAAAGCAACCCTCGAGTCCAAACCATACCTCAATTTTTGAGGTTTTTCTTCTTTTTCTTCTCAGATTAGAAACTAACAACATCTCGCCCTCAGAAATTCTTTGCTAGCCCTTGCACATCTTCCAAACCTACAACAAAATTCATATGATTCATAAAGTAGATGAAGAAGTGCTGCCATTGCCAATAGTAGCACCATCAAGACATTAATGGAACTTTCGATAATCTGCCATTGCTGGAACTTGCTATTTGATATGTCCAAGTTGGTTTGTTTATTTTTATTTTTATGAATATGCCTATGTGGATGTACCTAATTGAAACGTGTATTCATATTTGCCTGTGAGTGAAACCCAATTCTATTTATCTTTTGTCTATTCTTCTTTTGTTTGCTTGCTTTATTACTTCATCAAGGAAGTAGCATTTAAGTGTAAAAATGATGTTGAGTTTTAATGTTAATTTAGTGAAAAGGACTATATAAGGGATGTGGGATTTTAAATTTTTGCTTATAATTGTGATATAATTTTGTAATTTCTATTTACTTAAGTTTTTATTATTTTTTCAAATGTCTTGTATTCTTCACATGCCCTAATTTTGAAAGAAAAGATGAAAAACCAGAACAAAAAAGATGGGATTGTGTAGTGAGAACTAGGAAGATGAGATAAGAGTGAAAAGTTTGTTAAAATCATTTTGTTGGGGAGATCAAGAAAATGGAATGGAGCATTTTCTTTCAAGTTGATTTAAATGAGTTACAATCATTGGATAGAATGCAATGCTGATGCTGATACTCATCCTTACCTGTAGAGGAAGAAGTTCTTAGGAATGAGTCAAACACTTGCTTTCTTCAATTCTTTCATTGTTAGATATTAAAGGTATATGGGTTTTCATTCATTTACTGCTAAAGTTAGGATTAGGTTTGTAGTAGGATTATGGGAGGTATGAGAGAATTTTAAATGGAAATCTATCAATCAAAGTGTCTTTTCTCTTGTTTTACTAGGCTTGATACTCAAATGAAAAAAAAAATTAAAAAGACAAAAAGACAAAAAACAAAAAACAAAGAAAAAGTCACTTCTAGCCTTATTTGGTAACAAGTTTCAAAAATACATCCTCATATTTTAATCAATTCCTTGAAAATTTTTCTACTGAAAAATCACAAGAAAGAGCACTATTATGTAGTTTTCTTGTTTTTTGTTTTTCAATTATGCTATTTACTAATGTTAAATGACATTTTGTAGGTGTGTTTGCTACAATAATAATATATATAATTGACAGCAATGAAATATTTATCAATATTTTTACATATTTAAGTTCTTTTATGTTGGCTCACATTGAATTTAAGATTCAAAAGGGAAAATTCCATGTACCTCCTTTGAGGTTTGCCATAATTCAAATCTAATCTCTTAGGTTTTGAGTATTACATTCAGCACCCTTATAGATGAAATCCTTCTATTGAACCATTTTCCCTCTCCTCTATGGCACCTTAAATGACAAAATTACCCTCTACAACATCTAAACATAAATCAATTTCATTCACATCTTTCATAAAATCAATTTTAAAAAAAACAAGCTATTACTAGATTAAAATTTAAAAATATTCTCAAAAAAATTGATCAGGAAATACATAAATTACAGCATAAGAAACCACTCAGATTTTTTTTCTCTTTCTCAATTCTTCTTTTTTCTATTATTTTCACTCAGTTTCTTTCTATCTTTCTTTTTTTTTTTTTTTTTCTTTTTGACTTTCTCTCTTACCAATCAAATCTCTAATGGATCTATCCCAGAAGAGCTTCAATTCTTGAGCGTCTTAGATATCTTAAGGAATCAACCTCAATCCTTAAACAATCTCCAAAGACATTCTACCTTATCACCCTAACCCTAATTTTCCATCTCTCATTCGCAATCTTAGCTCACTCACTTTTCACCCACCCACTTCTCGCTCACCTCAACAACCTATCTGCCAACTCAAGCCAAACCCACCTAGATGGACCATTCTGCTCATCTTCCTCTTCGTTTTCTCTCTCCTTTCCACTCTTGTGGTGGTCTTCACTGTGACCTCCCTCTACATCTCCAAGTCTGTTTCTTTCTCATCCACTGTCTTTGCCATTCCCAAAGTCTTCAAGCACCTTTTCATCAGCTTCTTGTGGATTTCCCACTTAATGGTTGTCCACAATTTCATCACCAGATATGTATAAATAATTGATAAAAATTAATTAAAAGTAAAATGAATTTAAATGAAAAAGATAGTTTTAAATATATATATATATGTATATATATTAAAAGTATAAATGTGTGTGAGAGGGAATGAGAGTGAGAGCGAGAAAGAGATGAAGGACCCACACATTTTTTGAAGTAAAAAATAAAGATTTGCATGTTTTTCAACATATTAAATGACATGCAATTAACTTTTAAAAGTCAAAATTACAATATTATCATTTTTCTATCAAATTTAACGGAAAATGATAATGGCAAGGGAAGTAAATGAAATTATACTGAAATTGCAGGTGTAATTTATAATTATATTAAACATGAGGGGATCTAATTGGAATTTTCCCGATTCAAAATGTTATACTTTTATATCTAACATCATTCCTTAACTAATGTATATAGGGGCAACTCATTTTATGAAGGAATTATTTCACTTTTTATTTTTATTTTTGTGCCATATCTAATTGACAAAAGCAACTTGGTACATGGAGATTTCTATTTTTGAATTAGAAATCCTTAAACAATTATATAGAATTTTATTTAGTGTATTGATGCATTTATATTATAATTTTCAGAATCTATTATGTTTGGAAATGAGAGAGAATTAAAATTGACAATATTTTATCAGGTTAACAATGATTATGACGTCTTGTATGTGAGGCAAAATGGCTAGTAATATAGACATTTCATAACCAAATGATGCTAAGAAGAGATTGAAGGGAACTATAAAGTCCTATGCTCTAGATGATAAGGGTAACAAGAGAAATAAGTTTATTTGGCTTAAGAACAAACTTGAAAAGAATGCAAGGTATTGAAAAATATAAGATAAAAATATGAATGTGTTTCGTAATTTTGTTATTTATGTGATAAAAAATAACAATAACATATAATAATTTTTTACCAACAAATCACCATTCATAGAATGCTTTATATGATCATTCTATTCAAAAATTTTCCTTACTACTAATTTAAAATGGGTAGATAATTTGTATTTTAAATCAAAATCTTATAAGTTATTGATTATTAAAGCAGATAGGCACACTTGTCAAATTACTATGTCATAGTAGTCTTAAAATTATTTTGATTTGAACTATTCCAAACCAATAACAAACTACTATTAAATACCCCAATTCAGATTAAGCCACATGCAATGCACATGGCCAAACCTAGTGTACACACACTAGACTTGGCTCACCATGAGTTGCATTTGGATTGATATGTAATAGTGTAAGGAAATTTTTTCTTTTTTCCTAATTATCATATATTTTTGAAAAATATTATTTATAATCATTGGTAAAGGATCACCAATAAAACCTATATACTAGATAACAATTTAAATGATTATCATTAAAAGGTTCATTTTTAAAGTTTTAGTATAAAAAATTAACATTC
Source organism: Ziziphus jujuba (assembly GCF_031755915.1). Taxonomy (NCBI): domain Eukaryota; kingdom Viridiplantae; phylum Streptophyta; class Magnoliopsida; order Rosales; family Rhamnaceae; genus Ziziphus; species Ziziphus jujuba. Next base: position 207,982 of record NC_083380.1, read on the forward strand.
ATCTCGCTGCGATGCACGATATATCTAATTATCATAAATAATTTTAAAAATAATGTATAATAATTAATTATACTTAAAAGCTTATTTAAAAATTTTATTGTTATTAAGTATATATGAATTATTTTTTTCAATCTATACTATAAAAGTTTATTAAAAACTATAAATTTGACCTCTATATATAATACTATACAATTACAAAATTCAAATTTAAAAATATTTACTAATATAATGTTTTCCATATATGAAATTTTCCTATCTATTTTTTTCCATTTATAAAATTTAAATTCAAATTCATTTATATAATTTAATTCAAATTCAAATATAATTAAATAATAATTTTTAACTATAGAATTTAAATTCAAATTCAATCGTATTTTGATTCCTTGCAAATAATTCATTTCCATATATTAAATACTCATAATGTAATTTAATTAATCAAGTAATTATTATTATTATTTAAGATTATTATATATTAAATATTATCATAATTTTAAGCATTTGTTTCCTTTGTTAACACATATCTATAGATATATATATATGTATATATATTTATATAAGTATAACATATATATATATATATATAAGTACATCTTAAACCTTTTTTGGAAAATATTAAAACAATGCATTATTCAACATAAATTTATTGGTAAGAAGATTAATCTTATTATTAGTTATCATATTTTAATGTTATTAGTTTATAATGAAATTACATTTATTACATATCTATATGAACATATATTAGTTTATGAAATTATTAAGTGAAATGTTTTAATAATAAGAAAATCTTTTATTACATACATGTTTTTTACCTTATCTTTTAAATTTTAAGAAAGAAATCAAATAAAGAGATCAATTTTATTATTAATTTATTTATGGTTATATATGTTTTAAAGATATCAAATAAAGATATCAATTTTATAATTGAAATCTGTATAGAATATTGAAATTTTTTATTACATATACATATATGAATATGTATTGTATATGGAATTTTATGTGAAATATATTTAATAAAAAGAACATCTTTTATTATATAATAAAATAAGAAGATCAATTTCATTATCAATTATTGTATATAAAATCTTTTTATTTTACAATAAAACAAATATAAAAACTAATAAAAATATTTATATTTAGATTATAAATTTTTTAATATTTGCTTATAAATATATAAAATTTATGTACTCAATTTTAAATACATTTAATATTCTATATCATTGCTTTTGTATTTTTGTTATTTACTAAGATTATGGTATGAATATATATATATATATATATATATACAATATTATTTGCTATATATCTAGTATCATAATCTTTAAATTATCTTTTAAAAACAAATTTAAAAAAAAATATATATATATATATATATAGATACATAAGTAATTTTAATCATTTGTTTCCTTTGTTGACATAAACATATAAATAAGCACATTTTAAATATTTTTTGAAATATATTTTAAAATGTATTATTTACCTTAAATTTCTTGGTAAGGCGATCAATCATTATTAATTACTATATCTTAATTTAACTATTTATAATTAATTCAATTTATTAATATACATATATAAATATGTATTAGTATATGGAAATTTCAGGTAAAATATATTTATTAATAAGAAAATCATTTATTATGTATATTTTTTTATCTTATCTTTTAAGATTTCAAAAAAAAAAAAAAAAAAAAAAGAGATCAATATCATTATTAATTTATTTATGTTTACATATATTATAAAGATATCAAATAAGAAGATTAATCTTATAATTGAAATCTATAAATTGGGATATTGAAATTCCATTTATCATATATATATATATATATATATACACACTACAATAATGAGGAGAATGTTTTGATAAATTATTATTGACAAAATAAAATATATATAATAGCTAACCATATATATGCATATGTTATCATAATTGTAAGATTATCTTTTAAATGCAATTTTTAAAAAATTATATATATATATATATATGTATAAGTCACTTACTAATTTATAGTCAAATATATTTAATTTATTTGGTAAATAAAATAAAAAAATATTATATATCAAAATGCATTTTAGTAGACATTACTCAAATATATATTAGGCCACCATTAGGCCATAGTTCCATTATAACATATTAGGCTATATATATGTATAATTCCGTGATAATATATATATATATATATATATATATATTATGCCATATATATGTATAATTCCATTATAATATATATGTTTATTAATTAGGTCATACATATATATTTAATAAATAAAATCAAATCAAATATTTTATTTATTTTTAATTTGTTTCAAAATTATTACTATATATAATTTTATCAATTGTTTGATAGTTATGGATATTCATATCAAAAATTAATTTTATATATATTTGGTTATATCCATAAAAGGTAATATAATAAATAATAAATAATAAATAAAATAAAAATGGTGATTTTGGAGGAAATTTGGAAGAAGGGTATGCTGACACGTGGTGCATACGCTTATTCTTTAATATAGATACTAGCATCCATTCTTGTGCGATGCATGGTATGTGTAACCATAATAGATAGATTTTAATAATAGTCTATAATAGTTAATTACATTTGAAAACCTACTTAAAAGTTTTATTATTAATAAGTATATTTGGATTTTTTTTTTAATCTATACAATAAAAGTTTATTAATAACTATAAATTTGACAACTATATATAATATTATTCAATTATATAATTCAAATTCAAAAATGTTTACCTATCGAATTTTTTCCATTTATGAAATTTTTCTATCCAATTGTTTTTTTATATGTGGAATTTAACTTTAAATTCAAATGAATTTATATAATTTTAATTTAAATTCAATGTTTCCCATCTAAAAAATTCAAATTCAAATTCAAATTCAAATGTATTTTTTGATTTCTTGAAAATTATTAATTTCCATACATTAAATACTAATAACGTAATTTATTTATTTATTTATTATTATTATTATTATTTATTCTATAAAAATATTTTTATCTTATAAGATAAATTATTTATGAAATTCAGTTTATAAAATGTTTACCAATTTAATTTTTTTCCATTTATAAAATTTAAATTCAAATGCAAATATAAATATATTTAAATAATATTTTCCATTTGTTGAATTCAAATGTATTTTTTAATTTTTTACAAATAATTAACTTTTATATGTAAAATCCTTATAATATAATTTAATTACATTTATTATTATTGTTATTATTATTATTATTATTATAACTTAATTTTCAATAATGTAGATTTAAAAAGAGTTGTATATATACATAACATATCTATTCTTTTTTATTGTAAAATAAAAAGAATATCTTTTATTATATAATAAAAGAAGGAGATTAATTTCGTTATTAATTATTATATATAAAATCTTTTTATTTTGTAATAAAATAAACATAATGAACTAATAAAAATATATAAAATAGAATCTTTTTTCTAATGTTTTCTTATAAGTATATAAAATTTATGTATCCATAAACTTGAATACACTCATAAACGGAGAGAATATTTTGATGTTCTAATAATTAAAGATGAAAAAAATGAAAATTTGGCTCTTATATATATATTATCATAATATTAACTATCATGTATATCATAATCTACATTATATTCGACCATGTATAAATATATTATCTTAATATACATAATAGTTGACTATATATATATATATATATATATGTATTATCATAATAAAGAGAATATCTTAATGAATTATCATTAACAAAATAAAATATACATGATAGTTAATATTTCGATGACGTACCATATATATATATATATTATCATAATTTTAAGAAGATCTTTTAAATGCAACTTAATATTTAAATATTTATTTATTTTGTTAAGGTATATATATCTATATATATAACATAAGTACATCTTAAACATTTTTTGGAATATATTAAAAAAATTCATTATTTACCATATATTTTTTGATAAGAAAATAAACCTTATTATTTGTTATTGTATTTTAATCTTATTATTTTATAATAAAATTTCATTTATTATTGACCATATATATATATATATATATATTATCATAATTTAATATTATCTTTTAAATGCAACTTAAAATATCTATATATATATATATAAGTACGTTTATAAAAATACATCTTACACAATCACACACACACACACACACATATATATATATATATATCTTTTGTTAACATATACATATCTATAAAAAGTTTTTAGAAAATATTAAAAAAATTGCATTATTCATCATAAATTTCTAAGTAAAAAAATAAATTATATTATGTATCCATATAATAAAATCTTTTATTGCATATATATAAATATATTTTTTTATCTTTTAAAATTTTTAAAATAAATTAAATAAATAGCTCAATCTCATTATTAATTTATTTATTATTACATATATTTTTTATTTATGAAATTCAAATTGAAATTCAAATATATTATTTGATTTCTTGAAATTCAAATATATTATTTAATTCCTTGCAAATAAATTCAAATATTATTTACCATACATATATATTATCATAATCTTAAAATTATCTTTTAAAAACAAATTTATTTATATATATATATAGAGGTCATTTTAAGCATTTGTTTCCTTTATTAATATAAACATATATACATCATTTTAAACTTTTTTGAAAAATATTTTTTAAAAATACATTATTTACCTTAAATTTTTTAGTAAGGAAATCAATATCATTATTAGTTACTCTATTTTAATTTTATTATTTTATAATATAATTTTATTTATTAGTAAGGAGACCAATATCATTATTAATTATTATATTTTAATTTTATGATTTTATAATATAATTTCATTTATTAATATACATATATGAATATGTATTAGTATATGGAAATTTTAGAAAAAAATATATTTTAATTTTATTATTTTATAATATCATTCCATTTATTAATATACATATATGAATATGTATTAGTATATGGAAATTTTAGAAAAAAAAATATATAGTAATAATAAGAAAACCATTTATTATATTCAATTTTTTGCCAAATAAAGATATCAATTCTATTACAAATTTATTTATGTTTACATATATATTTAAGAAGATCAAATGGAGATCAATCTTATAACTGAAATCTATTTAACTTATTTATCGCTAAATATATGTGACTTATTTGGTAAAGGAACTAAAATAAAATATTTTATTTATTTTAATTTTTATTTTAAAATTATTACCGTATGTAGTAATTGGATGCAATAAATATCGTAATTTCATTATTATAATAATGTACCATTTTTAAATTATATAATATAATATTTTATAATAAAATAATAATAATATAATATAATTTAAAAGAATAATAGTTGCATTCTTGGGTAATAATATCCATAATGTTTTCCATTGACTCGAATATACTTGATTAAAATATGATCTTCCTAAACCATCCATCTAATATAATAATAAAAATATATATTAGTTGGTAATAAAATAAGATCAAATAATTTATTTTGAAAATAAATCTTGTTTTGCTATGTTTAACAATTATTATTTATGATATTATGTTTTTATATTCAAATAAAAAGATATATTAATTAATTTTCATGTAACCATATTTGTATATGTAAAAATATTTAATTATTTACTTAAAGAAACTATATATATGCAAATATATTTTATGTATTTGACTTATTTGGTAAATAAAAAAAATTAAATATTTTATTTATTTTAATTTATTTCAAAATTATTACCATATGTCATTTGATACATATTTATTTATAACCATAAAAAGGTAAGATAATAAATAAATAAATAATAAATAAAATAAAATAAAAATATGTTTTTGGAGAGAATTTGGAAAAATGATATGCTGACATGTAGCGTATACGGTTCTTCTTTTATATATTATATAGATATTAGGCCACAATTGAGGCATAATTCCGTTATAATATATATTAGGTCATCCAATATTAGGTCATATATACGTATAATTTTGTGATAATATATATATATATATATATATATATATATATATATATATATTTATATATATTAGGCCATATATATGTTTAATTCCACTATAATATATATGTACATTAATTAGGCCATAAATATATATTTAGTAAATAAGATAAAATCAAATCTTTTATTTATTTTTAATTTGTTTTAAAATTATTACCATATATAATTTTATCAATTGTTTAATAGTTATGGATATTTATATTAAAAATTAATTTTATATATAAGATAATGAATAATAACTAATAAATAAAATAAAAATGGTGCGTTTGGAGGGAATTTGGAAGAAGAGTATGTTTACACATGGCGCATATGCTTCTTCTTTTATATATTATATAGATAATAAAATTAAAACTTGTCATATAAATTGGTAATTGTCATATGTGATGATAAATAGTAAGATTTATATTTTCATATTTCATATGAACTATACATTTAAAAATACTATTAATTAAAAAAAAAGGGGAAATGCAACAAGTACTATATTTAAGTGGAAAAAGTAAAAAATTTATAAGATATCCTAATTCTAAAATTGGGATACAGTACAAATAAATCAGGGTAGAACAGTTATGTACACATTATCCTATTTTTTACACTATATCCTAATTTCTTCTAAAGATATCTTAATGTGATAACTACTCTATATGTGTATATATATATATATATCTATCTATATAATATATAAATGAAGAAACGTATATGACATGTGTCAGCATATTTCATTCAAATTCCCTCCAAAAGCACCATTTTTATTTTTTATTTTATTTTATTTATTATCAGTTATTATTTATTATATTCATTATCTTACTATATATGGATATAACCAAATATATATTAAATTAATTTTCAATATAATTTTCCATAACTATCAAACAATTGATATTACTACTTATGATAATAATTTTAAAATAAATTTAAAATACTTAAAATATTTCATTTTATCTTATTTACCAAATATATATTTTTATCCTTTTAAAATTATATATATTATTATTATTATAATTACTATAATAATATTATATAATATAATATTTCCTTATATAAAGTGGTGCCGAAATTATATATTACCTTCATTTTTAGAAGGATCGTGACTTTTTTGGTTAATTATATATTGTATAATATATAATAACGGAATTATGCCTAATATATGTACACTAAGATGTAATTTCACATTTAATATTTGATTTTATCTTATTTACCAAATAAGTTAAACATATTTAGCTATAAATATGTAAGTGACACTTTCTGATTATTTAAAATTTCGGTATTCATTATTTTGTTAATTTTTAAGACTTCGGAAGGTCCCATGCTTTTATGACAAATCAGAAATTAATAGAATTGAAATGGTGTTAATGGATGAACAGGTTTTTATTTATTTAATTGTCATTATATGTTAGTGATATTATTATTATTATTATTTTGTTATTGTTATATTATACAATATATATTTATATATATTATATCGTGCATGTACATATAATATAATATGTAATATATATTGCTATTATTATAATTACACTTATTATTATACAATATAATATTATATATATATATATATGCATATAATATTATATATTATTAAAGAAGTTTTTCAAAATTTGGATTAATTATGTTGAATTGAAAATTTTGGTTTAATATTGTTTTTATGATTCTTTATATATGATTTGATTACAATTTTTTTTTATAATTTATTATCAAAATAATATACAACAATTGTATATGCCATGCATCGCAAGGGTATGGATCTAGTATATATATAATTAAAGATAGAATTATTAATACACTAAAAAAACAAAACCTACATTTAATAAAATAATTGTCAAAATTAAAAAGTTTATTAAAAACTATCATCCATTTAAAATAAAACAGTTATAAAAACAGTCAAAACGACGACAATGAATATGGTAGTGAATTGTAAAATGATAATACAATATAAAATAGTTTATTATAGCTTAATTATTATTATTACTTTTAGTTTGTTGGTGTTTGGGCTTAAAAATAATTGTTTGTAACAAGATCGAATAAAATTTGAAAACCTAGAGGATGAAGATAAATTAATCCATGAAAAAATGGATTGGAATGAAGACAATAATTATAGATATGTAAGTATTTATTTACAATTATTAATTCATTTATAACATAAGAAAATTAGATAAATACTTGATTTATCAAAATTGAAGTATTATGAAGTTTTTCATCATCAACGAAAAGCTTTTATTGGACACCATATAAAGTGGTGGAGTGCACCATTTGACATCACCATTCAGAGGTCCAATCAACTTCTCTTTTCATTATAGTATTGTTTTCATGTATTCATTAGTTTTAGAGCTTCTAGTTTTTAATTAGTTGTTTTATAGTTTTTATCTAATTATTATTTATATTTCAATTTGTTTTCCTTCTTTATTATCTCTAATTCTGTTTTGCTAGTTGAATTTCTTCTTATTAATAAAGTCCTATCTATTATTTTATTAGGCATTTAAAGAACTCATTAGATTTCTCTTATTCCCTATATTAAAGCACAATCATTGTTAGTCAAATTTTCGTACATTATTTATTTTATTCTTTTCCTTCATTTTAACATTTCACAGAGATTACTAAATATTACCAACATGTGTTTTGGCATACCTGATGGGACCATTGAATGAAGTTCAACTAGGAAAATGATATCCAAAGTTCAAGGCTTTAGAAATTTAATCCAAAATTTAGTTGAATCCTAAAGAAATTTTAGATAATCCAAAGAAATTTCAAATAAAGGGTTAATGATCTTATCGAATCCCAAAGAAGCATTAACCTTGAGTTTGCAAAGGTAAACGAGTTAATCCAATACCAACTCATCTTGCTTAAAAGCTAGATGCAAAACCCTCCTCTTGCCACCATCGAGCAATTAAAGTCAATTCCACTAGTCCAGAACCGAGTTGCTCAGATTTAGTGGCATTGTTCAATTGAAAAAGCTAAAGCAACAAGCAAATCCAAAGTTGAAGTTAAAGCTGAAGCTGATATCAAAATTGAATTTGAAGTCAAATCCAAATTCGAAATCAAAGTTGAATCTAGAATCCAAGTTGAAATCCAATTTGAATTCCATGTCAAAATTGAAGTCGTAGTTGAAGTTAAAGTTGAAGCCAGAATTGAAGTCAAAGTTGAAGACAAATTCACAAGTTAAAGTTGAAGCCAAAACTAAAGCTGATCATGAGATTCTGCCATAATATAAGGGTTTTTTTGAAAAATAGCCATTGTTCGGCTCAAAAATTGAAAAATAGCAAAACAATTTTAAAAAATAATTAGCCAACTGTGGACAAAAATACCCTCGACTAAAATTGAAAATTACCAAACATTTTTTATCTTTTCATTTTTCCTCTTTTCTTAAATAAACACAGTTCACCTTGAAAAACCATCGAGCTTGTTATCCTTCGCATATGCTCTCACTCTCTTTTATTGTATTTCCTCACTTTTGAAGCTAAAATCAAGTAAAATTTTTCTCTTTTTTCTTTTATTAAGTTCTACATCATTACGTTTAATGAACTTGTATTTTTTAAGGGTTTATTAATATAGGTATGTAATAAACTAGTCTATGAGCTGTTATATTTGAGTTAACCGTACTTATGTTACATATGATATGAAAATGGAGGAAAAATTTTATAGATCTGCAAGATCTAGAAAACTAGTAAAACCATAGGAAAATTGGCGAAAATGGTGAACTTCCGCTATTTTCGGCTAATTTGCCATTTTTCTGCTCTTTTCAGCAAATTTTTTGCTAGATGAATAAATTAATAATGGGGGTAAAAAAATAGTTATCATACAGGATATAAAAGGGTTGATAAATTTAAAGCACCATTCGAAATCACACCAAAAAAAATTTTAAAAAAAGGGGAAAAGGCACTGCTTTTCTGAGAAGCATCACCAAAAGTGAGAAAAGCCAATGCTTTTCAACAAAAGTGTCAGCTATTATTTAGGTTTTTATCAATGGTGTCCCAAAAGCATCGACTGTTCTTTCTATTTTTAGCTACGCCTTTTAAATTTTGTTGCTAAAAGTTTATAAAATAGACAATTCTACTTTATTAGTTGAATTCCTTTTTATATATTAAACAAAGATTATGTTATTGGACATTTGAAGCTCTCATTAGATTTAAGTTATTCTTGTGTTTAAGCACAATAATTGTTAATCAAATTTATGTGCATTATTTAGTTTATTCTTTTCATTCAATTTGATATTTTATTTTGAAGTTTGAATACCTCTATATCATAGAAGTATTACTAACATATCTTTTTTGTATGCCCCGATGGAACCATTAAAGAAATCCAATATGCAAGATGACGTCCAGAGTTCAAGGTTTCAAAAATTTTATCCAAGATTTAGTTGAATCCCAAATAAATTTCAGACAAGGGATTAATGTGCTTGTCCGAAGCTTGAACTGGGATGCTTCTCTCTCTCATGTTTCAGCTTAGGTTTGGCCTTATTGGGCCTAAATCCTATCACAAAGTGGATGATTTAAGCATGATCCATAATCGTCTTAGACATTACATTTTAAGAAGAATCTCATAATCGGCTTTAGTTTTGGCTTCAACTTCAACTTTAGCTCCAAATTTAGCTTCAGTCTCAACTTTGATTCTAACTTTAACTTCAACTGCAACTACGACTTCAACTTTGACATGGAATTCAAATAAGATTTCGACTTGGGTTTCGACTTAAAGTCTGACTTCAAATTTGGATCTAGCTTTAAATCAATTTTCATATCATCTTTGGCTTCAACTTCATCTTTGATTTTGCTTCCACTTGGATTTTGGCTTTAGCTTTTTCAATCGAACAATGCCTCCAAATTTGAACAACTTGATTATGGATTTGAGAAATTGACTTAAGTTGTTCATAGGCGATAGGATGTGTGTTTTGCATTTTGCTTTTAAGCAAGATAAGTTGGTGTCAGATTGACTCATTTTCCTTTGCAAGCTCAAGGTTAAAACTTCTTTGGAATTCAATAAGCACATTAATATCTTGTTTGAAATATTTTTAGGATTCAACTAAATCTTGAATGAAATTTCTGAAGCCTTGAAGTTTGGATGTCATTAAATGTGTTATTAATATTTAACAGTCATTGTGATATGTGGACATGACGTGTTCAAGATAAAATATTAAAAAGAAAAAAAAAATAATCCTTGAAAATCTGACTAACAATAAGATGCTCACAATAATAACAATGCACACTCTCTTTTTATATTTATATAAAGAAAGTTTATTATTTGTTAATATTATATAAAGAAATTTTATTATTTGTTATTATTAATGACGATCACCAACTTATATAATAAATTTATTTGAGATATTTAATTTTATTAGTTTTAGTGAAACCGAATCCTATAATGATAACTACTTAAATTTCCATATGGCATGTAGATTTCAACATACACTAAATATATCCAATAGCATTTTTCATATAATATATATATATATATACATCCTTCCTTTGACATATATTTATTATTAACAGTTTTTTTTTTTTTTTCCAAATAAATGTTTGGAGATTTCAACCGGTTTGAATTTACCATATATATGGGTGTATTTTTACCGGATAATATATTACTTTTGGTTGGACTGGACTGTAAAGATAGTTCCAATCTTTTTATAATACGAAAAAATATTTCTACAAAAAAATATTAAATACAAAAATGTTTTCAATTTTTACAAATTATTCTTGGCAGGAAAGATTCACACAATATTGACAAAAATTTTAAATGTTATATATTTCTAATAATTAGTTTCTTAATTTTTAATATATAATATATATATATATATATTTTTTTTTCAATTTTTGGATGGAAGGTGTTCTGGTAATGCTATTTGACAGAGGATATGTAGGTCTTTTAACAATTTATTCTATTCGTTTCCAATAAAAGCTTTGCGTTTGCCTTAGTCGACCTCTGCCTCCATTCTACTCTCTCTCCGCTCTGCGTTATCCGGCTGGTACTCTTTGGCGAACGACCGCCCGTGGAACATCCAAGTAATTCCAACTCTCTATTGCTCTCTCTTTACTTAGCTTATTTGCTAGGAAACTCTACTATTTGATTTTTTAGAGAGCAGCTGGAAAGCCCTCTTTACACTACTAAAATTCTTAATTAAGACAATAATTTGATGTTTATTTTGTTTGACAAATTATATGCAATTTGTTTTCAGGTTATTAAGAGTATTACAAATGGAGGGGCAGACTACTCATTCGAATGCATAGGTGATATTGGAATGATAACCACCGCATTGCAGTCTTGTTGCGATGTAATTGATTAAATATCGGAGGTCTATTTGAAAAAACTTACTTGGCTTCATTCTTGCTTTGCTGCTTGTTGTAGGGATGCGGTTTGACAGTTACACTTGGTGTGCCAAAAGTAAAACCAGAAATAACAGCTCAATGCAATGTTTCTTACGGGAAGAACATTGAAAGGAACCCTATTTGGAGGATGGAAACCCAAATCTGACCTTCCTTCTTTAGTGGACATGTACACTGAGAAGGTAACAGTTAACATGATAACTTCATTACCTCGTTTTTCTTCTTCTATGTAAATATTCTGCCAAAGATATTCTACTACTTTATTGTTTTGCCATCATTAACGGCAAGTTACTTTTTGCTCTAGTACCAAAGGTGGCTTTTATTGAATGCTATATGCTAGCATGGGTTGCTAAAAGTACTAGTTTTTGATGCAGTAAAGACTCTGAACATATTTGGTCCATACTAAAATTCTTAATTTAGATGTACCAAAGGACGTGTCAGACATACAATTTTGTGTTTCAGTTTGGATCGCTATATTCATCCTGGAATTCTGTATGAGGGGTATGACGGTGCTTGGTTTTTGTTGTAGTTGTTTCTAAAATCAAGTCATGATAAAGTACTGAAAAGGCAGTTGAAGGGATCGGGAGTTGATTGTTCAATTTTTATGATATTGCAGGTAATCCGGATTGATGATTACATAACGCACAACCTGGAGTTTGAGGAAATCAACAAAGCTTTTAGTCCTCATGAAAGAGGGCAAGTGTTTGCGTTGTGTCATCACATGCCAAACTGATATTGTCTCAAACTGATGAACAACATGTTTGTCAGGTACAGGCTTGGTTGCTATGATGAACGCACACCAAATTTCTGCACAATGAAAATTTATTTTTATTGTATCCTGAAACAAAAACATTGCACCTGGGATCTGCGACTGGTAATCAAAATTTGTGTTTATGTCAACATGCATATTTTGCTCATCAGATCAACTTTATAATCATTCGTATGTTTGGAGAAACCAAATATCATTTGAAGGTTAGAAAATAATTAAGGAAATGAGAAATAACAATAAAATATATATATATATATATATATTAACACCATCTAAATCCAAAACTAAATGCAAAAGTGGTACTAGGCTTATTATAATTTTCTAATTGTTTAATCATTTAATATACATTGTAGAATGTCCTAAGGAAGAAGGCAAAGGAAGGAGAAATTGAATCTTCACCTCAGATGATATACTTACACAAGCTTTGGGGACAGATGAGTATGAAGATTAGCTTAGGGGTAGAGGCAAAGGTTATACAATAACTAATTTTTTTCACACACCTAAGTAAAGTTCACAAAAAAAGGATAAGTCCGAGAAGAGTGAGAGAATTACCAAGCTAAAACTCATTGTTAGTGGTCTTTTGGGGATCATTCAAAAGAAAGGCAACATTCAAAAGATTAGTGAGTTGGTATCTGCATGTGGTATTAACCTACAATCTCAGCCTCATCCACCAGACAACAATCTCCGTATGGAAAGGCATTGCACTCTTTGTACTCATACTTGGTCACCACATGGAGACCATGCAGTACATGACAACGATGTTCCCGATCTAAGGCCCTCATCTACTACTAAGCTTGATGCTCCTCCTATTTATCCATCACCTTTGACATTTTCAAAGGTATTATAAAAAAAAAAAAATTGAAATTTATATTTAGCATTAATATATATGTCTAAATACTAATATTTCTATATTAATTACTTATTCTAACTTTATTTCTAATGTAGGATGTTAAATGCAATATTGCACAAGGCAGTGTTGAAAATATAGTAGTACGTGATACTTTGGTTCCTTCTATCCCATCGGATGTGTGCCATGATGTTATGCTAGGTGATCGAAATTTGAAAGTCACTATTGATGAGGTGACTGATGAATTTGCCCCTTTACCTATATCATCATATGATATTAGATGTGTCAGTGATGTAGAAGAGGCATTTATTGCATGGTCTAGACATCTTGTTGTATCGTTTGATGCAATTGTATATGATAATTTATATGCATGCGTGAATAATAATTTTTTTTTCTTGTTATACTAGCATTTTATTGGTTGATATTTGTAGGCAAGTTTGAAGAAAAAACATGCTGAGGATGATCAATGTGGTGATGTTGAAAAGGTGGTAATCTTGCCACCTTATGCAAACCAAAATCCACCAAGGTTTGCACCCTCTTTCTTTCTTTAAAAGAAATATTTTGTTGAATGACCTAATGCAATATTATGTCTATGTTTTATGTTCCTTTTAATGTCTTTTGAATACTTAATTTTTATTGTATTTAGCTTAGGAATTATCTCTTTGTTGGGTATTGATTTTATTTTGTAAAATGGCTATGTGCTGGAAATAGTGTTTCCAGCAACATAGGTACATTGTTGGGGCTTGCGTTCTCTGAGATTTTAGAACAAGTTTATAATTTTTGGATATGTAGTAGTATACATGTAAATAAAAATATAAAAAAAAGAATGACTCAAAAAGACCTTGGGAAGCCCAAGATATGCAGGTTGGAAGTTGGCATAACTGCTGAAATTTCCAGCAGTTATGGCCCACGGGTTTGAGATGAATTGGAGGCCTTACCCAATTCTTTTGGACTTGGTCTTCTCCAGATTTCATCCTTGATATTTCAACATGCCACATGCCAAAATTCAAGCAATTTTGATGAAGATATACCAACCTTCCATCTGGTCAAAGTAGTGGTACAGGATTAGGTGGAGATAGTTTTTTGAAATTCAAAATCTCACAACTCTTGTCATGATTATGCACTTATATGTGAAGCTGGTGGTTGAACAGTCATGTATCATAATTTTGAGTAGAAAATGTTTAAATTTTGAATTTTAAAGCCTTTTATTTCGTCCCCCACACACCTCACATGTATGAGACAAGTTTTGTATCTGTATATGCAACAAATGAATGAAAAGCAAAAATGCATTAGTGTGCTGTCTAGTTTTGTATGGCCTACTCTAACATCTTCTCTTCTTCTTCATCTTCTTCTTCTTCTTCATTCAAAAAAAAAAAAACCCTAACAATCTTAAATATCACCATACCAAAAACAAACACAAAAATCACCCAAACATCAAACCAAAAACCGGATCAAAGGTTGTGCACAAGACTAACACTTTGTGTACAACACTCTTAGCCAAGTGAACCCAAAACCACACCAAACTCCAACATGGTATTAGAGCTTTGTTTGAACCATTGAGGGACCTTGTGAGCTTTCTTTCTAGCCTATTTTCTTGTGAGAGAATGCCCCATTTCATTGCTTTCATTTTTGGTTTGAAGTGGTACAAAAATCTAGCTAGAAAACTCACCAAAAATCCAACCCAAGATCCATTTTCTTCAAAAATCTGGTTTTATGTTATGGCTTCTCAAAGTTTTGCACCTCCCACTCCACCAAAATTTAAGGGCCAAAATTACTCCATTTGGAGCATAAAGATGAAAGCCTACCTACAAGCTTTTGGACTTTGGGACGTGATGGAAGAAGGTTATGAAGTTGAGGAGTTGAGAGCAAATGCCACACAAGCACAAAGACTTGCACATGAGACCGAGATAGCTAAAGGATTCAAGGCCTTGACAGCCCTTCATTCTTCGATGAGTGACTCCATCTTCACTAGAATCATGTCTTGTACAAGTGCTAGAGAAGTTTGGTTAAAGTTGCAAGAAGAATTGCAAGGAAACACTAGAACAAGACAAATGCAAGTTTTAAACTTAAGAAGAGAGTTTGAAACAATTAGAATGAAAGAAAATGAGTTGGTTAAGGACTTTACCGATAGACTACTAAAGATTATGAACCAAATTAAAGTCCTTAGAGAGCTATTGATCGACCAAAGGGTTCTAAAGAAGGTACTGGTGAGCTTACTCGAAAAATTTAAAACTAAGATTTCTTCCCTTGAGGAATCAAGGAATCTTAGTGAGATTACTTTGAGTGAGCTTATCAATGCCATCCAAGCAACCAAACAAAGAAGAGCCATAAGAAAGGAGGAGTCTTTGGATAGTGCTTTTATGTCTAGTCAAAGCAAAAAGAAGAATAAAAAGAATAACAACAAGAATAAAAGAGGAACCGATTATGGAGGTTTCAACAACAACAACAACAACAATTCCAACAACAATAATAATGCAAGGAAATAAGAAGGAGGATAACAACAAAACCGTGGGGGTTATCCACCATGCCCCCATTGTAAGAAGCATGGACATGCACCAAATAAGTGCTTTTGGAGACCGGATGCAACTTGTGATAAATGTGAGCAAAGAGGACATGTTGGCAAAGTATGCAAGCAAGGAAGGCACATACTTTGCCAACATGTCCTCTTTGCCCACCTTTATTGATGACTACTCTAGGATGTGTTAGATTTATTTTATCACATAAGTCACAAGTTCTAAAAAAACTTATGGAATTCAAGAAGTTGGTTGAAAATCAAAATAGGTCCACTTTGAAGTGCTTAAGGACCGACAATGGTGGTGAATATACTAGCCTAGCTCTTGAAGATTTTTGCAAAGAAAATAAAATAATTCATTAATTTACCACACCATACACACCATAACAAAATGGTGTGTGTGAGAGGAAGATAGGACATTGATGGAGATGGCTAGGTATATGATACACGAAAAGAAAATGCCAAAGAAATTTTAGGCCGAGGCTATCTATACTAGTTACTACATTCAAAATCGATGCTTCACCAAATCCGTTGAAGTCAAGACACCCTATGAGTTATGGTTTGGAGAGAAACCATCTTTAAAGAATGTTAAAGTGTTTGGTAGTGTGTGCTTTCTCCATGTTCACTCACACATGAGAGATAAGCTTGACAAAAAGGCTAATGTTGGTGTCTTGGTGGGATATAGTGAGGTTACCAAAGGTTTTAGGGTCTATAACCTAGAGACCAAAAAGCTTGTGGTAACAAGAGATGTGAAGATTGATGAGAATGCAAAATGGGATTGGAGTAAGGAGGAGTTATTGGTGAATGAGGATGAGCCACGGTTTGGAGAAGAAAATGAAGAAAGAAATGTTGAAAACAACAATGATGAAGATGGAAATGATGAAGAAAATGAGGAGGATGATGATCTACTCCAAGAAACCATTGGAGTCGATTTGGAGGTTGTTGATGGTGTTAGAAGGGAGAGATCTTTGTCTGAGATTTATGAAAGGTGTAATGTTGCACTTGGTCACCCTACATGTGTGCAAGAAGCCTTTATGAAGAAAGAGTGGAAGGACCTAAGGAATGTGGATAAGCTAAGACATGAACTTGAGAAGGAGTTTGAGATGTCTAGCTTGGGTCTCATGAACTACTTCCTTGGTGTGGAATTAATGTAATGCCAAAGTGAAATATTTATATCACAAGAAAACTACATCAAGGATCTTTTGGAGAAATTTAATCTTGAAGAATGCAATCCAATGAGCACTCCAATGATCCAAGGAGAGAAGTACTAAAAGGAGGATGGCACACCAAAGGTAAATCCTACTCTTTATTGATCCTTAATTGGTAGTTTACTTTATTGTGCTCATCTAGACCGGATATTATGTATGTCGTGTGTGTGCTTTCAAGATACATGTAAGCACTCACCCAAACTCATCTTAAAGGTGCCAAAAGAGTTCTTAGGGCATCTTAAGGGCACTAGTGATTATGGAGTTTGGTATGAAACAAAGGATGAGTTAAAGCTTATTGGCTATTCGGATAGTGATTGGGCAGGCTGCATTGATGATATGAGGAGTACTTCGGGCTGCTTATTTTCACTTAGGAGTGGTCCTTTCTCATGGAATGTAAAGAAGCAAAGCACAATGGCTCAAAGTAAAGCGGAAGACGAATACATTGCTTGCTCATCTTGTGCAAACCAATGTATTTGGTTAAGGAAGTTGATGGGAGATCTTGGTCATACTCAAGAAAGTCCAACCATCATCAAATGTGACAACACTTCAGCAATTTCAATAGACAATAACCCGGTACAACATGGAAGAACAAAACATATTCCGGTGAAATATCATTCCTTGAGGGAGTTTGAAGATCTTAGAGAAGTCCCTTTGGAGTATGTGAATTCGAAGAAAAATCTTGCGGATGTTTTCACAAAGCCACTTGGAAAGACCATATTTGAGGCATTAAGGACCCTCCTTAATGTCTCTAGCAAGATTACCAAGGAGGAATGTTGAAAAGGTGGTAATCTTGCCACCTTGTGCAAACCAAAATCCACCAAGGTTTGCACCCTCTTTCTTTCTTTAAAAGAAATATTTTGTTGAATGACCTAATGCAACACTTATGTCTATGTTTTATGTTCCTTTTAATTTCTTTTGAATACCTAATTTTTATTGTACCTAGGAATTGTCTCTTTGTTGGGTATTGATTTTATTTTGTAAAATGGCTATGTGCTGGAAACACTAGGTCCATTGTTGGGACTTGCGTTCTTTGAGATTTTAGAACAAGTTTATGATTTTTGGGTATGTTATAGTAGACATGTAAATAAAAATATAGAAAAAAGAATGACTCAAAAAGACCTTGGGAAGCCCAAGACATGCAGGTTGCAAGTTGGCATAACTGCTGAGATTTCCAGCAGTTATGGCCCATAGGTTTGAGATGAATTGGAGGCCTTATCCAATTCTTTTGGACTTGGTCTTCTCCAAATTTCATCCTTGATATTTCAACATGCCACATGCCAAAATTCAAGCAATTTGGATGAAGATATCCCAGCCTTCCATCTGGTCAAAATAGTGGTATAGGATTAGGTGGAGACAATTTTTTGAAAT
The DNA here is from genome assembly GCF_031755915.1 of Ziziphus jujuba. Lineage (NCBI taxonomy): Eukaryota > Viridiplantae > Streptophyta > Magnoliopsida > Rosales > Rhamnaceae > Ziziphus > Ziziphus jujuba. The sequence continues at coordinate 226,985 of NC_083380.1, forward strand.
TCAAAATCTCACCAACTCTTGTCATGATTATGCACTCACATGTAAAGCTGGTGGTTGAACGGTCATGTATCATAATTTTGAGTGGGAAATGTGTAAATTTTGAATATTAAAGCCTTTCATTTGGCCCCCCACACACCTCACATATATGAGACAAGTTTTGTATCTGTATATGCAACAAATGAATGAAAAGCAAAAATGCATTAGTGTGCTGTCTACTTTTGTGTGGCCTACTCTAACATCTTCTCTTCTTCTTCATCTTCTTCTTCTTCATTCAATTAACAATCTTAAATATCACCATACCAAAAACAAACACAAAAATCACCCAAACATCAAACCAAAAACCGGATCAAAGGTTGTGCATAAGACTAACACTTTGTGTACAACACTCTTGGCCAAGTGAACCCAAAACCACACCAAACTCCAACAATGGTGATGCCTTATCAATAATTACCCCACCAATCTGCGAGTTGTTAACGAATAGAGGATGTTGAGAGCGATCATTTATGGACATTTCATATGATTGAAGGAACCGTGGGATATAAACAAGATTTATGCATATCACAGAATGATATAACTAAGTTTTATTACATGCATGAATTATTTTCTGAGTGCATTTTGTTTTTCAAAAGGTAACTTGTGTTTATTTCTAATTATTCAATTCAATTAATTATAATTATCATTATAAAAAGTATATTTACTTATAATTTGATTATGCAGGTACTTATATAATGGACTAATGGATACACAAGTTGAAGAGAATGATTGTTTTATTTGTCCCGGTATCATTGCACCAATTGGTCATGCAAATATTTATGAAAGAATGATTAATATATTTAATAGATGACAACATGCAAGACAATGTCATCTATGGTTCTTTCCATACTATGCAAGGTATGTTGTGTTAAGTTATAATATATTCTGTTACATAATTAATTTAATCAAATGACATATTAACTAATAATTGATGGGTATTTTTAGTAATCATTAGATGTTAGGTGTTGTTGATCTTTACTGAACAGTGGTATGGTTTTATACTTCATTAAAAAATCATATTAATAAAGATTTTAGATCTTAATCGATGAGTAAGTTACTTATCAAATGTGGTTATTATATCATGATGATAATTATTTACTTTATACTAATTAATATTTATTTACTTTGTATATATTTTAATAATTTTTATATATAATTTTTTCATATGCAGTATGATGGTCTAACTTGGTCGTAAGATGACGTCCACCAATTTAGAGTTGAATGGGCATCGATTATGATCTCAAACCTTTCATCTTAATGAGTATAATAGTTTAATTGCTTTTATTTGTACATAAATATATGAAATAGTTTATCAAATAGCAAAATTATTTTATGAATTAATATTTAATTTATTTAAAATAAGTGTTTATTATGCAAATATTTATTTGAATTTTGTTGAGTATTAATTATTTTACATGAAGCTAGCTATTAAACAATTCTAATTAGGCAAAATTAAAAGCAAAATTCAAATTAGAAAAAAAAGGGATGATGCTTTTTAAAAAAAAAAGTCACCCTATAATAGAAGGAAAAGCGTCGCTAAATACATGCCAAAAGCTTTGCTAGATATGAGAACAGGCGATGCTCTAGATAAGGAAATACACAACATTTTTTTTTGTAAAATGTGTTGGCTAGATGTTGAAATAGGAGATGTTTTTTCAAAAGCGTTGCTAGATGTGGGAATAGATGATGCTTTTTTCAAAAAAGTGCCACTAGATGTGGGAGAATAGCCTACACTTTTTTAAAAAAGCATCGCCATATATAATAACAGGCGATACTTTTTTAAAAAGCACCGGTATATATAATATTAGGCGATGCTTTTTTTTTTAAAAAAAAGCGTCACTAGATATTAAATAAGGCAACTCTTTTCTCAAGAAAAAGAGTCATTAAATACCAAAATATTGATGGAATTTGGTGTAGGTTTATGTTGTTATACCCTAGAGCACAATCATTCAAGGTGTTAGTTAAGAATGATTGTTGTTGGTTCTTGGTTCTTGATTTTGTTTTTTGGGTTTGTTAAGGTTTTGTTTCTGGTTTTTAATGGAGGTTTGGGGTTCTTGAGAAGGTTGTTAGCTTTTGGGAAGAAGAAGAAAACAAATGTAGTAGTTGAGAGAGAGAGAGAGAGCCAAAAATGTTGTTTTTCAAAATTTTGTTGAATATTGCTTCCTCACGTTTTCATTACAATTTTTCATACTTTTAAATACATCAAAAAGAGAATAAGACATGCTTCCATATTGAGCAATAAATACAAAAGCATTAAAAGTAACCAACCAGGCCAAACTACCTCAACTAACTCTAATCAATGTGCTGGGCATGCAAGAATCCTTCTTTAATGGGCAGTTCAGCTTGTCTGAGGCATTTGAATTTGAAAACCAGCTCCATTTGACTTGAAAATTGGAGGGAAGCCTTTTTGAATATTAAAATGTGTTCTAGCCAAAAATCAAATAAAACAAAGTCCATTTACCTATTCAAAACTGCACAAGGGTTAGATTGTTTAAGGCTTAACTCAGCCTTCCCAGCTCCAAATTGGGCCATTCTTTTTGCTGCTACTTCCTCTACGTTTCTAGTTTATTATATCCAAAATTTAGATACAAATCCCAAACCTTTATCAAACGGCATCCAAAGAAGTGGACTTATGTTGCTGGAAATACAATTCTAGCAACTAGATAAAAAGGCCCTAAGCTTTAGTTAATTGAGCTTAGGGCATTACAAAAAGGATATTGTTCTTAAACATTACAAGATAAAATAAAATGCATAAACATAAATAATATTTGGTCTTTGATGTTGCAAAACAAAGAGTGCAAGTGTAACCGAACTACCTTGCACATTGTGGCAAGATCACCACATTTCAACAAATATGGCGATGATTTTCTAAAGAAAAAGCATTGTTAGATACTAAATCAGATTAAGCTGTTTTAAGAAAAACCATTGCTAGATATCAAATCAGTCGAAAGCATCGCTAGATACCTAATTAGGTGATGCTTTTCTTAAAAAAGACGTCGCTAGATAAATAATCAAATGGTGTTATTTTAATAAAAAAGATTCATTAGATTTATAATCAAGAGATCCTTTGTAAAGTGTTAGATTTGTATTAATAATTTTAACAACACCATATTAGACGACGCTTTGTTAAGCATAGGCTTTTATTTACACGACGAATTAATTGCTTCGCCTATTATTGTTTTTCTTATAGTGATATCAACCATATGCATATGTATCTCGGTTTAGCAACTATAAATTATACATCTTTATTATTCAACAAAAAAAAAAATGATCATATCTCTTTGTTAATAAAGAATCAATTATAAAAAACTATATAAAAGATATATTTCATCTTTTGATATTTTTTTTGTTTTCATATCTAAAATCAGATACAGTACTTTTCAAAGTGATTGTTGCATGGTTAAATAATTTAATTACCTTGCATAGGTTTTTGAGATAGTTGCATCGACAAATTAACTAATAAAATATTATACTAAGATTAATTAAAATGAAAAAAAAAATTATTCTAGAGCACTGCGTACTCTTTGGTACTTGTCTTATGTTTATTAAGAGCAAATTAATTTCCAATTTGTATTTGACATCATGATGCATGACATCGGCAACATGGAAAAAAAATTTAATGCACATGCCATTAAATTATTGAGTGTTAGAGGAGCAATGGAGTGCATTCATGTGAGGTGCCATGAGGTGCTGTGATTGGTATCCAAAAAAGTATGCTAGAATTTTCTTCCATCTTTTACTGTGTTTCTTTTAATTATTTAGAGTAATTTCTTTCTTTGTTTTAGTGTTTCCAATATATAACTTTTGAGTATAATTATAAATGGTTAATTGAATCAATCTAATTTGATATTTCACATTGTTTTAAAACAAAAAAATATATGTACTATGAATAAAAATGTACTAGAATAACATCTTTCTTAATAAAATATCAATTCTCATCTAAATAGAAAAAACTGACTAGGAAATAAATAGAGTTTACATGAAGGTAATAATATATATCTAAAATTCATCCCGAACAATTAAACCAGTTTATTAAAAATATGGTCATTAAAAAGTGTGAATGGGCAAACAAAATATTATAATTCTTGGGATTTTTCACTAGAAGCTTCTACTTATAAAACCGTTACATGGTCATCATGGTACAATATGGTTAATTAGTTAACGTCACATTGATTTGCATCATTCTATGCGAATTTTGAATATATGCATAATGTGTGCATTCCCATTATGATTATGATTGTGTTGATTCTAACAGTTTGTATAGTGATTTATCCAATTATTTTAAATTTTAACCAAATTTAATATGGGTTGACCGGGTGAGGGTTTTGGAATTGAATTTTTATTGATATGAGTTTGGGCTTTGACTTTTATACTGCTGCGAAAAGATCTTCAATACAAGTACATTGTAATGCCCCATACCAAATTTATGTAGAAAGTTTTGATTTTTGATTAAATTTGACCATTTGATCGATATAGATACCAGAGTTGACTTTTATTCTTAGAAGTTATAGCTTTAACTTGTGTACCAATATACAATACACGAGGTGAGTTCAAATTTGCGATTCTCATGCCTTAAGCTTCATTTTGGTATATAAGTTGTAAGTTCAGACTAAGATTTGTGTATTTCTTCTAAGTGAGCTATATGTTTATTACCCGACAAAAAATAGTATTTTAAATATACTTATATTCTTGATATTAGTTTAGACACTCGGGTAAATTGTATGACAGATCCTGTGAGAGATCTAGAGTGATTCACAAATTATTGGTATGTGATATATTTTCAATATTTTTGTGTTATATATATTAATCTATATAAATTCTTGGTTTGACAGTTATATATATATATATCCACATATATTTGTTCATGTTTATTTATAAATTTTTATTAGACAGTTTAATATGTTTAAAAATAATTAATTCAAGTTATTGAGATGTCGATTTGAGATTTGGAAATCTATAAATTTTATTTAAATATTTTTTTCATTTATTTATTAGTCTTATTTGACAAATCTTACTGTTGATGAGAAACATGTTAGTATTTATTTTCGGACACGGTTTATAAAATGGATTTGCTAAAAGGTTAGTATGTTTGTATTTCTTCTCACATACATCATATAGTACTAGTGTTCCCTATTCTTGTTATCATTAATTAGGGCGTATGTATATTTAGCAATCCTATGGGAGCTAAGATGAAAAAGAGTAGGGAAGTACTTTATGATGTGAGCATTAGCCTCTCTCCACTTAGTTATAGCATAGGAGGTTATTAATATCGATGCCTTTGGAATGCTAAAGGGTAGATTGCATATGTCTCTTCTCCCTCTTTTTATTAGGTGGTGTTTAGGACGCCAAACATCCACCTGGCAACATTTAGAATATAATATGGTGCATCAGGTGTACATATGGTATTTTATGTATTTTAAATGTTTCAATATGGATTTAAATCGTTTATTGGTTTATTTATTTAATTTAATTTAAGCATTTTTAATTATGTTATTATTTCATTTTAATTATTTGTGAATATGATTATTTGTCATATTTATATTTCAAATACTCTTAGAATACTCTAATGGAAATTATAGACCTAGGGTATTGTATTTGTTTATTTATTTATTTTGTTGCTTACCATTTATTGGAGTACTAAAATTTATGGAAAATTATAGTAAATGGAAGGAATAAAGTGAATGTATATTTAGAAGTGTGTTTTTTGTGTACAGAAAATTTTAGGAAAATCCATATCTCAGGTAAGATGCTGCTGAACTCTCTGTAGAATTTTTTATGGTGTTTTCCCAAGTCGAGACCACCCTAAAGTTCTAGTAAGGAATTATGGAAGGGGTTTTAGCATTCATAGACAAGCAACACACTTTATTTGGAGTTATGGATAATAAATTATGTGTCTGTAAAGTTTGATGATTTGTTTTAGACATATTGGTCCCACAGGTAGCGTTTTCTTCATAAAAGATGAAAAGGTAAATTAAAAATGTCTTCTAACCATGCCATGTGTCAAAATTTCAATGATTGACCAGCCAAGTTGTCCAAACTACACCTTGACAGGTGTTAAATTTGGATTTTCTATAACTAGTGTTGTTCAAATAACACCTCATGTTGTTTGAAGAACTCCCTACTGATCAAGTTAAATCCCAGTTTGGCTTGAGAAAATAAATGGAGAAAGAATGATGTCAAATAAGACGCACTTTTTTCACCAAGGAAATAACCCTCTGTCGGCCACATTTACCACCTCATTGCTTGCATCACCTTGTTGCCTTCATGAAACCTAACCTCTCCACCAAATCTCACATTGGGAGGCTCATCGATGCACCGAAATCAACATCCAACTTCAACAGCCATGTCTTGATCCAATTACTGGATTCAGATCACTTCCAGGTCGAGGGGATACTCTCTTCCACAATTTTCAAACTTCTTTAACATGATTCTAACCTCCTTTTAGCTCGAATCAAGCATGTATGACTGGTAGAGTGAAACCCACTTTGGCGATGACTTTTAAGCGAGGAATCCATTCACCACCAACCATCTATGGGCCAGGTAAATTCACAAATGAAATACCCATTCCTTTAGCTTCAATTTGGTGTGAAATTTTAAATTTTGGTTGAGTATTGAGTACAAACCAAAATGGGGAACCTTTAGGATAATACGTGGTAAAATTTGGCCGAGAATGCAAAATTAGTTTGTATTTTGTGATGCATATAAGCTTCTAATGGTCATGGAAAATTAGTTAAAGGTCTAATTTCATTAGAATACCAACTGCAAGAAAAACTCCAATTTTAGACACCAGATAAGATAGGTTTATACAAATTCTTTGAGGGACTGTGAGCATATTTATATATATATATATAAAGAAAATGTATATAAATATTTACATAGGTTATGGTTAGTCATGATGTTATCAGAGTTAGCGTAATACCTTAATTGTTCAATCTAAAGTATTGTTTCCATATATGCGTCTTAAATGTAATTTAGTTTATTACAAGTTGTCTCACAATTTATCAATTACTAACTATACAATTTATATGTATATATTTTGGTAGACTATACGTTTTAGGATATGGGATCCAAGTTATCTTTATCTCTCATTATTATTTTTATTATATTTCTACTTATATATATGTGATTGGTATATTCATGAAATGCTATAAAAAAAATGTGATATTGTTGTAAGTGAAAACTTAGGAAAAGATGAGGCCATCTTGGGGTTTAGGTAGCAAGTTCTAGAAGGGATCCTGACACATGTAAAGATATTTTTGGTTTATTATTTATTACTTATATTTGTATTCCTATGCTATTGTTATCGAAGTCCTATAAATTTGTGAAAATTTATAGCAAGGTAGGGAGGAAATATTTGGGAGAGTCTAATTCACAAGGGAGATGCTGCTGGATTTTCTGTAAAATTTTTGGTGAGGTTTCTTTTAGTCAATGCCATTCTAGAGTTTCGATAGATAACCCTGTGAGGGTCTTGGCAGTTTGGTTGGAAGTAATGTTTTATGATTATTATTAGATTTATGTGATTTTAACCATCCTATTAGAGCTAAGGTGAGAGATAGTAGATAGATATTTTACGAGGTAAGCATGAGGTGAGCATTAGTCACTCTTTCCTTAGTCGTAGGATGGTAGATTGTTAGTATAGGCGCCTCTTAGATGCAATGGCTTCTGCTGCAGCTGAACTCCCATGGATATCATACTTGCTACAAGAGATAGAAATCTCTTATGGTAAACAGATCAAACTATACTGTGACAACACTAGTGCTCTTTATCTCACCATTAATCCAGTCTTTCATAATAGAACAAAACACATCCAGCTAGATCATTTTATTCGGGAGAAAGTTACATTTGGAGATACAAACACTTAGTACTTACCATCTACTCACCAAGTTGCAGATCTGTTCACAAAACCACTCAGTTGTTTTCAATTTGTTCATTTTCAAAGCAATTTGGGAGTTCACAACCTTTTGCTTGCCAGTTTGAGTGGGATGATAAGCTAGATGTGCATGTCCTAAAGCCATGTCAAAGTATATCCATGTCATCATATAACAAAGACTAGCAAGAGTTTGTTTTAGATAGTGTGATCCATCAAAACATTTTTTATCAGAATAGTTTTCAAAAGGAAAAAATAGATAAATAATTTGTTATTAATTATTATTTTTTTTAAGCAGAAAAATATATAAATATATCATCAATTAATTGAGATTTAGATAAAAACAATTGAAGAATAATTTTTCTCATAGAATAGAAGCTTTTCAAACCTTTATATCACATATAGATAATAATTCACATACCTATTGGAGATGGCTACCTATTTGATGCAGTCATAATTGACATGTATGTATGTATGGTGTGGAATAATGCCATTACAGGTTATTATATTGCAACTTTATGTTAATTTTCTCATAAATTTGCTATTTTTTACAAACAAAATATTATCAAATTATATTATCCTTTTATCTTCAAATATTTCCGGAACTAATTCTTTTTTTTTTTTTTCTTTTGCAAGAGCTAATTCTTGTTTATGTATGTCACATATGCATGCAATATAGCCAATGATTGTCAAATTAATTCATCACAAATTTAGGATTTATTTCATTTGGATCTTTGAAGTTTGTAATCATTACAATTTAAAAAGCGTATCAAACATACTGCAGAAATGAAAAAAAAAAAAAAAACCATAAATTTTTTAAAAACTAAATATCTTCAATTATTTTTTTTTTCTCTTTTACGACAACATGCAAAAATGTGTATAAAAGAGATTTTTATTTTAGTCTTTTATTCCTTTTCGTATTTGCTATTTTTTATTTTTTAATATATTAACTATTATTATCTAATGGTTATATTTTTATCATTTTATGTTAAAAATAAATAATTTTAATGTATATTTAGTACCTGTATTTTTTAATTTATAATAAATATTATACGTATTAAATAAATTTTATAAATTCCCCACTTACATATTTTTCTGCTAAATTTTTATCCATATTTTTAAATAAATTAAATGATTTATACACGTACGTACTATTTATATTTTTTTGCCATTCCGTATTTTTCCAACTATGAGAGAAAGTTGAAGAAGCTTTTAGAAAAGGTAAACAAAATATAAAAGAATAAGAAATGAAAATATTTTCATTGTTACTTAAAGAGTCCTTGATCAATGCTCATACAAACACTAACGGGCTTTATTTGTAGAGCTTACAAAAGATAAAATATAGTAGTAGGACTAATTAATGTAGAATATGCAAAAGGAATGTCAAAATTCTCTCTCCCATGAGTAGGATTGATCACTTGATTCTTACTTGCACATAACCACAGAAGTTATCGCTTGATTTCTTGCCTCAATATGACCAATATATAGATGTATATTGGGTATGGGTATAATGCATTTTGGTATTCTAAAGTTTAAGAGTGGTGCAATTTCAACTTTGAACTTTTGATTTGGATAATTCAAACTTTTAATTTTCAAAACCATTACAAATTGATTCACTTTATAATGGTGGTGTTAAAATTACAGGTGATGATATTAGTTTAACATCATGCTATGTCATAACTATTTTTCAGAAATAAAAAATAATTTAAAATTTTAAAAAAATTACATTTGTTATTTTTGCATTTATATTTATGGTTTTTTATTTGAAAAATTATGTCCTTAATTAAATTAAAATACCCATAATCATAATTAAATATTTTTTATCCTAAAATTAGACCAAAATTAAAATTAAAATTAAATTAAATTTTTGGTCTAATAAAAAACAATTTTACTAGAGCAAAAATTAAAATATTTTTTATGCGCAAACAAAAAAGAAAAAAAAAAGAAAATTAGACCAGCGTAAGAAAAAAAATTAGACAAAATTTTTAAAAATAAAAATTATTCTTTTTAAAAAAATTAGACTAAAAAAATAAAATTTTCTCATTTCCCTTTTTTCCATCTTCTTATTCTAGAATTCTTTATGGTATCCTGAAATAAACATCAAAAAAAAAAAAAAGACCAAAATATGAAAAAAAATAAGGCCAAATTTTAAAAAATAAAAATACCAAAAAAAATAATGTTTTTTCATTTTCCTTTCTTTCATCTTCTTTTTCTAAAATTCTTAATAGTATCAACGTGCAATTTACTTTTAAATAAATATGAAATTTAAAAGAGGGATGAAAATTCTAGATAAATACAATTTTATTAATATTTAGGGAATTTTTATCAAGATCGAATTTATCTATCAAGCCTATTAGTTATCTAGAAGCTTATGTTGGTGCTATACAAAAGGAGTCCAAGCTTTATTTTTGACACACTTAAAAATTTCCACAAATATCATTGCTTATTTCTCTCAATTTTAGTTCTTCAAGTTCATAATTTTAGTTTATTTATTTTTTTATTTGATCCATTTATTTCATAGTCAAGTTTCTTTTTAGTGTTTCTATTTTGTCATTAAGATTTTATTTTTATTAAAGTCATTTTATTCTTTTGAAGCATTATAACCCCTTTTAGAATTCTCTTTCGTTGTTTACTTCTGATATAATTGTAACATCTTGTCTCCATAGGTGGATCTGTCACTCTTTACTGATACTGTTCCCAATTAGCCACCGCACTAGGCTTAAGGTTTTTTATTTAGAGTTTCCAGGAGGTCACCATCCTTGGATTATTCTTGCATAAGCAAGCTTAATTTTAGAGCTCTTTCAAATTTTGAAGCCAACAACTTTGAAAAGTTGGTGTTTTGAGAGTGATTATTATTATATTTGAATCATTCTATGTTCCACACTAGATAGCCTACCAATGCCCCATACCCACCCACATTAATCATCACAATCCACTTCCCTTAAGGCCCAACGTCGTCATTGGTACATTTCCGATTTGGGTACAAGTTTTGATACCATTCGTACTCATTGGTGCACTTTCGATTTGGGTACAGCTTTAATACCATTTGTAGCACCCCACCTTCACTGGTAGACCTACCACTCTCTGCCAATATTATTGGCAATTTAGCTATTGCATTTGGTATGAAATTTTTTGTTCATAGCTTCCCAACAGGTCACCCATCCTTGAACTACTCTCACCGGAGCATGCTTAACTTCAGAGTTTTTTTTGAATCTTGAAGCCAACCGCTTTGAAAAGGTCTCAACATTGTGATAGTGATGATACTTACATTTGAACCATCCCCTGTTCCACACCTAGGTGATATGGGATTAGATACTAGGTAGCTTACCAGTGCCCCATACCCAATCACATTGGTCGTCACACAATTGCCTGATTATTTTATTATTCATTTTATTTTCCTTCAGTTTAGTATTTAATTTGAAGGTGGCATGCCCTATACATCACAAAGATTGCTTAATATTATCAATGTCAAGACTCAACCAAGAGACCTTTTAAAGCTCCCAAGTGGCCATATCTAGGGAAAGTTCTACTAGAGATTCAATAGATCACGCTGGCAGAATCCCCGCTACAATACGAACATTCCCAAAAATACAACCTTGCTATTTAAAAACACTTCAATATAAATATACTAACTCCACAACTTCCACAAATACAATTCCACAATTTGGTTTTAATGAAGAATTTTTATAAAATTAATTTTATCCCTTTACACATCGATTTCATATGGAAAATCATATTTCGGGTTTTGTGAAGATAGTTTTATAATGGGGAATTCAAATCAAGCGTTTGTGTGAGTTTTTCCATGAAATATTAATTTAAAGGTTGAATTTTAATTTATTATATACATATATATGGATTATTATTATTATTAATTGGGATGTCTCATTCACATCTCTTTACAAGTAATCTTTTTCTGTTATTATTATTGTTACTATTAATGTTATTCACCACTCACTAGGATGTTTATGATCTCACATTTTCTTGTTTCAAAACCTGTCCTCCTAGGTTTTGGTTGATAGCTGGTTGTTTCTTATCCCTTCCGTAACACCTCTTGCGTTCCCGTGCCTTGCAAAGTATTCTACCTTTTTTTGTCTTCTTTTTTTTCCCAATTCTATTGTTCAATATTTCTATTCGAATTAATCTAATTCTTTACTTTTTACAAATGTTCAGATGATAGTATGGACTTAAGGTGTGTGTGTGTGATGTGATATCTAAAGTGTTGCAAATTGTTAAATTGTATTTGTGTAAGTTGTGGAGTTAGTATATTTATATTGGAGTGTGTTTTAAATAGCAAGGTTGTATTTTTCAGAATGTCCATATCGTAGCGGGGATTCTACCAGCATGTGCCATTGAATCTCTAGTAGAACATTCCCTAGATATGGCCACTTGAGAGTCCTAAAAGGTTTCTTGGTTGGGTCTTGACATTGATAATATTAAGCAATCTCTGTGATGTACAGGGCATGCCACCTTCAAATTAAATACTAAATTGAAGGAAAATAAAATGAATAATAAAATAATCAGGCAATTGTGTGATGACCAATGTGATTGGGTATGGGGCACTGGTAGGCTACCTGGTATCTAATCTCACATCACTTAGGTATAGAACAAGAGATGGTTCAAATGCAAGTATGATTACTATCACAATGTTGAGACCTTTTCAAAGCGGTTGGCTTCAAGATTCAAAAGAACTCTGAAGTTAAGTATGCTTAGGCAAGAGTAGTTCAAGGATGGATGACCTCTTGGAAAGCTTTGAACAAAAAATTTCATACCAAATGCGATGGCTAAATTGCCAACAATATTGGCAGAAAGTGACAGGTCTATCAGTGAAGACGGGGTGCTACAAATTGTATCAAAACCTGTACTCAAATCGAATGTTTAACATGAGTACGAATGGTATCAAAACTCATACCCAAATCGAAAGTGTACCAATGAAGACATTGGGCCCTAAGGGAGGTGGATTGTGATGATCAGTGTGAGCAGGTGCGGGGCATTTGTAGGTTATCTTGTGCGGAACAGAGGACGATTCAAATATAATAATAGTCACTCTTAAAACATAAACATCAACTTTTCAAAGTTGTTGGCTTCAGGGTTTGAAAGAGTTTCAAAGTTAAGCTTGCTTATGCGAGAGTAATCCAAGGAAGATGACCTCCCGGAAACTCTAAACAAAAAATCTTATGCCTAGTCTGGTGGCTAATTTGGAACAGTATCAGTAGAGAATGACATATCCGCCTATGGAGGCAAGGTGTTACAATTATATCAGAAGCAAACAACAAAAGAAAATTCTAAAATGGGTTATAATGCTTCAAAAGAATAAAATGACTTTAATAAAAATAAAATCTTAATGACAAAACAGAAACACTAAAAAGAAACTTGACTATGAAATAAATGGATCAAATGAAAAAATAAATAAACTAAAACTATGAAATTGAAGAACTAAAATTAAGAGAAATAAGCAATGATATTTTTGGAAATTTTTAGGTGTGTCAAAAATAAAGCTTGGACCCCTTTTGTATAGGCACCAACATAAGCTTCTAGATAACCAATATACTTGATAGATAAATTCCATCTTAATAAAAACTCCCTAAATATTAATAAAATCGTATTTATCTAGAATTTTCATCTCTTTTCTAAATTTCATATTTATTTATAGGTAAATTGCACGTTGATACTATAAAGAATTTCAGAATAAGAAGATGAAAGAAAGGAAAATGAAAAAACATTATTTTTTTGGTCTAATTAAAAAAAAAAAACTTTTTTTAAAATTTGGTTTCTTTTTTTTTTTTTTTTTTGATGTTTATTTAAGGGTACCATAAAGAATTCTAGAATAAGAAGATGGAAAACAGGAAAATGAGAAAACTTTATTTTTTTAGTCTAATATAAAAAATAAAAAAATTTATTTTTTTATTTTTAAAAATTTGATCAAATTTTTTTCTTACTTTGGTCTAATTTTCTTTTTCTTTTCTTTTTTTTTTTTGTGTGGGCATAAAAAATAATTTTGAATTTTTGCTCTAGTAAAATTATTTTGAATTTTTGCTCTAGTAAAATTATTTTTTTAAAACAAAAATTTTAATTTTATTTTAATTTGTATTTGGTATAATTTTAGGATAAAATTTTTTTAATTATGATTATGGGTATTTTAATTTAATTAAGAACACAATTTTTCAAATAAAAAACCATAAATATAAATGGAAAAATAACAAATGTATTTTTTTTTCAAAATTTTAAATTATTTTTTATTTCTGAAAAATAACTATGACATAGCATTAATTTTAACACCACCATTACAAATTGAATCAATTTGTAATGGTTTTGAAAATTCAAAGTTTAAATTACCTAAACCAAAGTTTAAAATTGAAATTACACTACTCTTAAACTTTAGAATACCAAAATGCATTCTACTCATATCCAATATACATCTATATATTGGTCATATTGAGGTAAGAAATCAAGTGACAACTTATGTCGTTATGTACAAGTGAGAATCAAGCGATCAATCCTTACTCATGGGAGAGAGAATTTTGGCATTCCTTTTGCATATTCTACATTAATTAGTCCTACTACTATATTTTATCTTTTGTAAGCTTTACAAATAGAGCCCATTGGTGTTTGTATGAGCATTGATCCAAGACTCTTTAAGTAACAATGAAAATGTTTTCATTTCTTATTCTCTTATATTTTGTTTACCTTTTCTAAAAGCTTCTTCAACTTTCTCTCATAGTTGGAAAAATACGGAATGGCAAAAAAACATAAATAGTACGCACGTGTATAAATCATCTAATTTATTGAAAAATATGGAGAAAAATTTAGCAAAAAAATATGTAAGTGGGGAGTTTATAAAATTTATATATACATATAATATTTATTATAAATTAAAAAATATAGGTACTAAATATACATTAAAATTGTTTATTTTTAATATAAAATGATAAAAATATAACCATCAAATAATAATAGTTGATATATTAAAAAATAAAAAAATAGCAAATACGAAACAGAATAAAAGACTAAAATAAAAATCTCTTTTATACACATTTTTTTATATTTTCATAAAAGAGAAAAATAAAATTTAATTGAAGATATTTAGTTTTTAAAAAATTCAGGTTTTTTTTTCATTTTTGCAGTATGTTTGATACATGTTTTAAATTGTAATGATTACAAACTTCAAAGATCCAAATGAAATAAATCCTAAATTTGTGATGAATTAATTTGGCAATCATTGGCTATATTGCATGCACACATGACATAGATAACAAGAATTAGTTCTTGCCAAAAAAAAAAAAAAAAAAAGAATTAGTTCCGGATATATTTGAAGATAAAAGGATAATATAATTTGATAAATATTTTGTTTGTAAAAAATAGCATATTTATGAGAAAATTAACATAAAGTTGCAATATAAAAACCTGTAATGGCATTATTCCACACCATACATACATACATGTCAATTATGACTGCATCAGCTAGGTAGCCATCTCCAATAGGTATGTGAATTATTATCTATATGTGATATAAAGGTTGGAAAAGCTTCTATTCTATGTGGCATAAATATTTACTCAATAGTCATTCAATCCAAAAATTATTCTTCAATTGTTTTTATCTAAATGTCAATTAATTGATGATATGTTTATATATTTTTCTTAGAAAAATAAGAATAATTAATAACAATTTATTTATCTATTTTTTCCTTTTGAAAAATATTTTAATAAAAAATGTTTTGATGAATCACACCATCTAACAAACTATCTACAATAAATAATGTCTTTGATAATGTCCATTTATTTTTGCCACAACTCAATATAATCCTTAAACAAAATTATTGGAGAGTTTTTTTTTTTTTTTTAAATCTTTGTCAATATTTTTAATATGGCAATACAAATATAGGAATTCATAAATTTATTGGACCCAATTTGTCTTACATATATATACTATCACAAATAATATAATAAAATTAAAGATTGAATTTTGTATCTCCAATTTTAATCAAGTGAAATCAAACCCTCATTACTGATGAAAACAAATTAAATAAGCTTTATACTATATTTATAAAAAACTGTATTTTCAGGTTGTTACAAAGGTAACTCTCATAGCATTATTTATACAACATTGTGGGGCATTATAGATACAAGTTAGTTACAAGAAGATACAATAAGTATTACTGATGACTGATGACTACAACAACCTTTCTCAAAGCTATATCACCTGATAACGTTTATCCGTCACTGTTTTTAATAACTTGAAGATACCTTTTTATCATTTGGAGTCATCTTATTTAAAACAAACTCTTGATAGTCTTTGTTATATGATGACATGGATATACGTTGACATGGCTTTAGGACATGCACATCTAGCTTATCATCCCCCTCAAACTGGCAAGTGGAAGGTTGTGAACTCCCAATTTGCTTTGAAAATGAACAAATTGAAAACAACTGAGGGGTTTTGTGAACAGATCTGCAACTTGGTGAGTAGATGGTAAGTACTGAATGTTTGTATCTCCAAATGTAACTTTCTCCCGAATAAAATGATAGTCTAGCTGGATGTGTTTGATTCTATTATGAAAGACTGGATTAATGGTGAGACAAAAAGCACTAGTGTTGTCACAGTATAATTGATTGGTTTAGCATAAGAGATTCCTATCTCTTGTAGCAAGTATGATATCCAAGGGAGTTCAGTTGCAGCTGAAGCCATTGCATCCCAGAGGCACCTATACTAACAACCTACCATCCTACAACTAAGGAAAGGATGACTAATGCTCACCAGATGCTTATCTTGTAAAATACCTGTCTAGTATCTCTCACCTTTGCTCCAATAGGATGGTTAATTAGTATATACGAGATAATTAATAATAACAATAATACATAACACTAGTATTATATGGTGCATCTTAAAATCACATAAATCTAATAATATTCATAAAACATCACTTCCAACCAAACTACCAAGACCCTCATACGGTTATCTATTGAAACTTTTGGATGGCATTGACATAACCTATGTAAATATTTATATACATTTTCTTTATATATATATATAAATATGCACACAGTCCCTCGAAGAATTTGTATAAACCCATCTTATCTGGCATCTAAAATTGGAGTTTTTCTTGCATTTGGTATTCTAATGAAATTAGACCTTAAACTAGTTTTCCATGACCATTAGAAGCTTATATGCATCACCAAATACAAACTAATTTTGCATTCTAGGTCAAATTTTATGAGGTATTATCCTAAAGTTTCCCCATTTTGGTTTATACTCAATACTCAACCAAAATTTAAAAATTTTACACCAAATTGAAGCTAAAGGAATGGGTATTTCATTTGTGAATTTACCTAGCCCATAGATGGTTGGTGGTGAATGGATTCCTCACTTAAAAGTCACCGCCATAGTGGGTTTCACTCTACCAGTCGTACATGCTTGATTCGAGCTAAAAGGAGGATAGAATCATGTTCAAGAAGTTTGAAAATTGTGAAAGAGAGTATCCCCTTGACTTGGAAGTGGTCTGAATCCAGCAATTGGATCAAGACATGGCTGTTGAAGTTGGACGTTGATTTCGGTGCATCGATGAGCCTCCCAGCGTGAGATTTGGTGGAGATGTTAGGTTTCATGAAGGCAACAAGGTGGTGCGAGCAATGAGGTGGTAAATGTGGCCGATAGCAGGTTATTTCCTTGGTGAAAAAAATGGGTCTTATCTGATACCATTCTTTCTCCATTTCTTTTCTCAGACCAAACTGGGATTTAACTCGATCAGTAGGGAGTTGTTCAAACAACATGGGGTGTTATTTGAACAATACTGGTTATAGCAAACCCAAATGTGACAACTGTTAGGGTGTAGTTTGGACAACCTGGTTGGTCAATCACTGAAATTTTGACACATGGAATGGTTAAGAGACATTTTTAAGTTATCTTTTTGTTTTTTTTTTGAAGAAAATGCTACCTATGGGACCAATAAGGCTAAAACAAATCATGAAACTTTATAGACATATCACTTATTATCCATAACTCCAAATGAGGTTGTTGCTTGTCTATGAATGCTAGAACCCTTTCCATAATTCCTTACTAGAACCCTAGGGTGGCCTCGACTTGGGAAAACACCATAAAAAATACTACAGAAAATTTAGCAGCATCTTCCCTGAGATATGGATTTTCCTAAAATTTTCTCTACACAAAAAACACACTCCTAAGTATGCATTCACCGTATTCCTTCCATTTACTACAATTTTCCATAAATTTTAGTACTCCAATAAATGGTAAGCAACAAAATAAATAAATAAACAAATAAATACAGTACCCTTGGGCTATGATTGCCATTAGAGTATTCCAAGAATATTTGAAATATAAATATGACAAATAAAAGGAAACTAATACTAATAAAATAATAACAGTATGAGAGATAGGAAAGACTGCATGATACAACCGAAAGAGCATCGCAGTTGAATGGGTTGCGCAGCTCATATGGTCAATCTGCTATCTACCTAGACATAGGAGAAAATGTTTCTAAAATAAAGAAAACAAATGAGATGCTAATTATCCAAGTAAATGGAATTATGCTAATATTAATAGTGGAAATAATAATAATAATAATAATGAATAATAGAAACATATAAGGACTTAGCTTTTGCGCATTTGAATTGATAAATTTCGGGTGGATGCTTAAATACTACAGGTGTCTCAAAATATGGTCAACCTCATTGCTTGATGATGACCTATCATCATCATTATATGGGAGGGCGTGTTGATCAAACGGGTCCATAAATCTACATCAAAAGAATAAGGACAAAAAATAAATTAAAACAATAATAAAAAATAACAAATTCATAAATTAAATAAGCACAACTAAATTTTGCACAAATTAATTGACAACAATAACAAAAAAATCAATTAAGCAAATTAAGCATTTGTGAATGTACACATAATTAACAAAAAAAATATAATAACAATGGAAAACATATAATGACAATGGAACAAAAAATCAAATAAAACAATAATAACAAATATAATTATTTAAACGTAAGTTAATGAATATAATTATGAATTTGTTTAGCATATGCTATGTTTTTTACCCATACCCCCTCGCAATCATTACGGACATAGTCATTATCACATTCTTCCTCATTATCACTTTCAACCACACTTGCAACTGAAAGACAAATGGTTGTGAACCATCGTAGAATCTCTAAGAACATCTTCTGCAACTAATTCACCATCAACAAAAGTACCATGTTATAGTGGAGTTAAAACTACAGATCATCTAGAATCAAGTTGATTCTTAACATAAACTACTTGTTGAACTTGTGAAGTCATAATGAATGGGTCAGATTTATATCCAATTTTATTTAAGTTAATACATGTAAAACTTATCTCATCAACTTTCACACCACTACTATCAACCAAATCACACTTGAATACGAGAATTCGAAATACAGTGCAATTGACATCCCAGATTTCTTTTATTGCCCCATAGTATGTCATCTCAGCTAAAATAAGGTTATTATCCTTAACACTAGCAAAATACTCACTTTTAGCTACTACCTTTACCCCACAATTCTAGGTGAGCCGCTTATTATCCCTATCTAAGGTGTTGAATCGAACTCCCTTAATCTCATATCCTTCATGTTTCGTTACCAACCATTGTGAACCATGTACATTCTATCTTAATGTTTCGGAAACTATATGATTTGGTTGACTTTGCATTTGTTCAATATAGTAAATGGAAATACAATTATACATTATTTACTCACTAAACCTAAAGTTAAAACCTTGATATTAATAGTTTATTTTAAACATACATTATCATGTAACCAATACATAAATGTACGTTTGTATTCATCATGAAACCATTTTTTTTTCTCAATTTTTTTTTCTTAACATCAAGGCTTCCAAATGAATTCTGAAACAAAGAAAAGTTTTCTTCTTTAATAAATATATTCAAAATAATTACTAATTTATACTTTAACATGGATATATGTATCTCATGTTCCACCTCCTATACATTCGATAGTACACATATATGGACTTACTCCTAAAGTTGTTGATCAATTGATTGGGTCTTTCCACCCTTAACAGAGGCACCAACATCATCCTCATCATTTAGTTTCTAGTACCTACCAATGAGGTTTCCAATTACATCTAACCATCTTTGATATTCACTACAAAACTCAATCATTTCTTCACAATATAGCTCTCAGCAATATAACTTTCTGGGCCATTTTTGTTATGAACATAACCTTTCAATACGTTCATATACCTCTCAAATAAGTACATTCTCCTGAAATGTATTGGTCCACACAATCTAATCTCTCGTACTAAATGAAAGTTAGATGAGCCATTATTCAAAAAATGATGGCGGGAAGAATTTCTCTAGTCGGCACAAAGCTGTACCAATATTATTTTGGATTATGTCCAATACAGCAAGAATGATGGACTTCTTGCAAATGGCATTGAAGCAAAAACAAAGTCTTGCAATTGTATGTCTCACATTTTTAGGAAGGATTAAGCAAATTGCAAGAGGCAAGAGTTGCTGCATCAGTGTATGACAATCATGAGATTTCAATCCTACCAATTTTAACTCCTCCATGGAAACCATTACAACTCAAATTTCCCATGCATATTATAACAACTATAGCTTTAATTTAAAATTATAAACATATAATAAAAATATACAAAATGAATATTTTTATCTTATTCAGACTCATATAATAATTCAATTTCATATTATCAACCAATAAAATAAAATTAAGGATACATTTTTCAACGACGCCAAATTCAACACAATTCCAATAACCAAACCCAAACACAACTTGAGGCTAAATCGATCACCTAATGGAGCAAACTTCAGTTGCTGTGCTAACCCAAACCATTACACAAAGAGTGACCAAAATCAAAATGAAAACCCAACCCCTTGCAAAATCAAGAACAAAACTCTAATTCGAAGTATAATCGCGATGATAAACCCAATCGCAAGCAAAACCATAAACAAAATATCAACCCAAACAAGATTGAAAAAAATCTTCGATTAAATTTGAAAAAAAAAAACCCACAACATAAGTTTTTTGCACCTTCAACCTGTGCAACACAGCAATATAGCAAGCAGTAACCTAGCAATCCAACAAAAATAGCAACCAAGCAAACCAACAACAAACCCAGCAATGACAGTAACCCACCAACCCAGTAACACAACAACAAACCCAGTAGTGACAGTTCACCAGTTGATATGAATCTAGGTCGACTTGCTTTTAAACCTGTATTATATTAGTCCGAATCAAAATTAAGTTCAAATTCTAATGGCCACCTTGACCCCTAATCAATCTATGATTAAAAACCTTTATATATGTTGAAGATACCACAATAGGTTCTGAGTTGTCCTCTTGATAAGTCAAACTAAAACACTCGCTCTCTATTTCGTGTTTTAGGTGTTCTAAAGAGAGCAAAGAGAAATCTTTTTCACAGTAATATTTCTGAATGAATAATGTAGTGTCATTTATTGAGAAATAACCCTTTAAATAAGCTAAAGTGACAAAATCAAAACCCTAAAACAATAGGTAAAAACTAGCCAATAAAACTAAATAAAAGGTGTGGCTGAATTTTATATGTCTTTTCTAATCTAATTTGTATTAATTTATTTCCTAAATTTTAAAGAGGAATTAATTAATTTACAATCACAAATATTAAAATTTAGCCTTCCTAAATTAATATATCTAGCAAATAATTAAATAAAAACAAAAAATAAAAAACTATTTTCTAAAACAAAAGTCAAATATCATATTTGGAAAATAGTTGATTAATTTTCCAAATAAGCTGCAATTGTCCAATCTCCTGCTAATTTAGGCTTCAAATCTGATTTGACTAGTTTTCCAAATAAGCTGTACTTGTCCAATATCCAACTAATTTAGGCTTCAAATTTGATTCGACATGCCATGTACGATGCCTAGTATGATTAGAACTGGTCACTACATGTTTCCATTGATTGAAATTATCAAAGCTTGCGTGGAATGCAAGTGAGCTCCTTCCCAACACTAAACTAGCTAAATCTAGCCAATGTGGAAACTTGGATGCTCATGACATACTTGGGCACCCTTGCACTGCCCTGATATGATTTCATGGGCTCTTAGTGAGCCTAAACACATTCATAGGCTAACAAACTTGCCCTTTACTACTCAGAGTCCTCAAATGCACCAAAACCGCTTCCCGGGTCCATTTCAGCCTCCACAACTTGGATGCTCAGCACGGGCTTAGAATCTTTTGATACTAATATGCCCTCTTAAAATTTAATTACATTTTGTATGATGCTAACAAAATTGTCCTTAAAGCTCTTAGGTTGAACCCTAGTTGATGCGAATCCGCCCGAACCCGTACAACCGACAACCCGCTGGGGTGCCGATCCGTTACGGATGAAGGTGGGACCGATCACTAGAGCCCTAGCCAAGAAGTTCAAGGACAATCTTGCTGTCTTTATACAAGTAGTAATTCATAGTCAAGAGGGTTTGGCCATATCTAAAGAACCAAGGCCTGTTTTACTCATACAAGCAATAGAAGCCAAAACGGGCCTGGGTGGCGGTTTTGGTACATTTTTGGAGTCCGGGAAGCATGAAATGATTCCAATGCTTTATGGGTTCAATACATATGCCTAAGAGGTCATGGAATCAAGTTAAAGCAGCCTCAAATGCAATCAAAAAGGGCTTGTACGGACAGCATCAACAATTTGGCCGAATTTGCTGTATTGCTTGCTGGCTTTACTGTATTTTACTGTATTAGCCTTTTCTTACTTTTCCAAGCATGGGAAACATGTGGAACTTCATATTCAGCTTATTTGGCATCCTAAAAAGCATCTAGAACCTGATTTGAAGCTCAAAGAGGTCAAAGATTGATCAAAGTCAACTTGATCAAAAGGCTAGCATTTTTAGTTTCCTAATTTGTTTTTACTTTTTGTTTTAGGAAACTACCATTACTTTTTGGCTTTTATTTATTTATTTTTTGGACAAATAACTTTAGGAAGGTTTTTATTTTATTCTTTCCATTGTAAATTAATTAATTCCTAATTTAATATAAAGGAATTAATTAATCAAACTTAGATTGGGAAAGGAAGTATAGTTTCGGCCAACTAGGTTTTTTTATGTGTGGTGGCCGGTTTTCTTTATGTTCTAGGGTTTTATTTTGTGGCTTTGTAGCCTATTTAAAGGCTTAGTAATAAATGAGAATACAACTTTGTTTTGATAAAGAAAATACTTGTGAGATTAATTATCTCTTTGTTCTTTGAGAACACCTGAAACACCATTAGAGAATTGGTTGTTTTAGCTTGACTTATCGATAGGTTTTCCATCCCCTATTGTGGTGTCTACATTATACCAAGGTTTCTAACCACAGGTTTGTTAGGGGTTGAGGTCCATTCCATTAGAACTTGAACTTAATTAAGATCCGGGCTAATATAATGCGGGTTTAAGAGCAGGTCGTCCTAGGTTCGTATCATTTGGTATCAGAGCTAAATTTTGTTCAGGTTTGATCTATCTTTATTTTCTTTATTTATTTTTGTGTTATTCTGCAATTTTAGCATTAAGTTAAGGTTGCATCCATCCCATACACGTTCTGCATCTTAAAAATAAATAAATAAATAAATATTCATTCCTAGTTGAATTAGGATTTCCCAGTTTTATCGTATTTTTATTTCCTACTTTGTTGGTTGTCTTTCATGATTGTTCTTGTTGATTTTGGTTTTTGTTGATTTTTCTTCGCTGTTTTAGTCTTAAATATTTGCATTCATATATTCAAAAAAAAAAAAAGAAAAGAAGTTTGCGGCAACAATTAAAAAAAAAAAAAAACTGCACATTTGTGTTTATTTGGAGGTCACGGGTTTGGTGTTTGCTTTGGAATTGGAATTGTAATTTTGGTAATTATTCTTGCTACTGCAGTTATTTATGTTCTGTGCGTGAAAAAAAAAAAAAAAAGAGGTAAAGCCGAATAAAAAAAAAAAAATTTTGGGTTGTTGGAGTTAGATTTGTTTGCTGGAATCTTGTTCGAGCTGCCGGGTTTTTTGATTATTTATTCAATATTTGAGTTGCTAGGAGATTATATTTGCTGCTGGATATTTGGATTTTGGGTGCTTAAATTATTTGGATTAAAACCAGTTAAAAGATTTGATACAAAACTTGAATTACAAAGAACAACAACCAACAACTATTCTATATTTTTGTTCAATTTCATTCTTCTTCGTATTTGATTTTCTTTTTCTGGAATTTTATTCTTGAACTCATAATCTACTACCATCTGGTGCAGGTTTCAAAAATTCCAACGTTTTCCCATTATTTTGTGTTTTCTTATCTAGAAAGCCGAAAAATTAGGATTTGTTGGATTCTTTCGGTATTGCCTACTTTTTGCTACTGTTTTGTTGATAAGTTTAATTAAAACATACCAGTGATCTAATTGCTGTTTTGTGGGTGTTTTAACTAGAACTTTGAGATAATTCATTGAGTGGAAAAAGGCAAGAGTGTTGAGCTTAAAAGAGGGTAAAAAGCTGAAACAAGTGTGCAAACACGAGTGTCGAGTTCTCATTTGAGTGAAACACATAAGGGAGTGAAATTGTAAGGTCCTATTTTATTTCTATTGCATTATTATACTAACATGATAGAATCAAGAATGAGGAGAGGAGATCCACCCTTAAGGATCAATGAGGAGGAGTCCGTAACATTCCATGGCGATGCCCAAGCTACTAGGAGTGGAGACCAAGTGGACATGAGAGTTGTTTTGGAGTCAATACAGAGGGTTAGTGCTCAAGTTGAGCATGTGAATCAAAGGATGGGAAGGCTAGAAGTTCCCCAAGGAATTCCGAACACACGAAATAGGCAAGAATTCCATGGAGGACGAGGCCGAGGACGAGGAGGTCGCGAGAGACTGAGAGAGGAATTTGATGAGGAGCCATTCGGTGGAGACTTTGAGGAAGGTATGGATGAAACTTTTGCTGTTCAAGATAGAGCTGGCCATGGAAGATATAGGAGGGAAGAAACAGATGACAATCTTAGCAATATCAATATCAACATCCCACCATTCATGGGAAAAAGTGACCCCGAAGCATATTTGGAGTGGGAAGAAAAGATGGAGATGATATTTGACTACCATAATTATTCAGAGGCTAAAAAGGTGAAATTGGCAGCAATGGAGTTTGGCCATTATGCACTCCAATGGTGGACCAATGAGCAAAACACCCGAAGGAGAGTTGGTGATGACTTTATTACTACATGTCGACAAATGAAAGGAGCCATGCGGAAGCGATTCGTACCATCACACTATCATAGGTTGCTGCATCAAAGACTTCAATCTTTATCTCAAGGACATGGATCCGTGGAGGATTATTACAAGGAGATGGAGATGCTTATGATGAGATTGAACTTGAATGAAGATAGGGAAGCAACCATGGCAAGGTTTCTTGGTGGTTTGAATCGTGAAATAGCCAATCAACTAGAGTTGCAACAATATGTGGAATTGGAGGAGATGTTGCATGTGGCTATTAAATTAGAGCATCAATTCAAGAGGAGGGGTGTAAGATCATGGTTTGGAGGTGTTTTCAATAGTGGAAGGTCCAATTCAAGTGGTCGGAGGAACCATCCCATCTATGAAAGCAAGCCAAAGCCGAAAGTCAAAGAAGAAAGTTCAAACTGGCCAAGGAAGGAGACTAGAACCAAATCTGTCCAAGCACCAAAGAATGAGGTAAAATTAGATCCTAAACCTTCTAGACCTCATGATGTTGTGTGTTTTAAGTGCCAGGGAGGAGGACACATTGCTAGCCAATGCCCGAATAGAAGAATCATGGTGTTAAAGGGCAACGACGAGCTAGAATCGGAAAGTGAAGAAAGTGAGGATGAAGCCAAGCAAGAGGAGGAGGACTGAGGATGAACCCGAAACCTTGCAAGCATCCAATGCTGAATTAAACTTGCTTTCTAGGAGATTACTTGCTGCATACAAAGATGAGGATGAAATTCAAAGAGAGAACATCTTCCACACCCGATGTGAAATTCAAGGTAAGATTTGTAGTATGATTATTGATAGTGGAAGCTGTACAAATGTAATTAGTAACATTGTAGTTGATAAATTAGGCTTAATAACTATTAAACATCCAGAACCTTATAGATTACAATGGCTTAATGATAGTGGTGAAATAAAAATGAATAAACAAGCCAAAGTAAAATTTAATATAGGTAGGTATGAGGATGTAGTTTTATGTGATATTGTACACATGATTGCTGGACATATAGTATTAGGTAGACCATGACAATTTGATAAAGATGCTACTCATTTTGGTCGAGAAAGTAGTATTGTTTTCAGGTTTAAAGGGAAGAAGGTCAAGCTGGAATCATTATCTCCTAAAAAGGTTTACAAAGACCAATTACAAATGCAACAAAGGAGAGAAGCCGAAAAGCTCAAGGAAAAAGCAAGTATGGCAACAACGGCTTCACCATCCTTTCAAGAAGGTAAGAATGAGGTTGCTGATCAAGGTAAGGTTTCTAAGACTCATATTGAGTGGAAAGATCAAGGAAAAACTAAAAGAGAGGGGAAAGAAAGTGGCAAACCCGAGAGCTTGGAGAAGGAAGGGAAATCCGAAGGTTTGCGCCAAGTAGCAACTTTTATTTGAGTTTAAGGGGTATTAATAAGGTTATTGAGTGTAAGAAACCTTTGCTGATCATGATTTATAAAGAAAATTATTTTAATGATCAAACTAACTTTGAAGAACTCGAATTGCCAAGTTCAATGATTTCTCTTTTGAAGGAAATTGGAGATGTCTTCCCAAATGAAATTCCAAGTGGACTACCCTCCAATCAAGAGGGAAAAGGTGAGCTTGCTGTCCAAGGTAAGTCTTCTAATACTCAGGTTGTGTGGAAAAATTTTAATAAAACCAAGAGTGAGAAATTTGGTGCAAAAGCCGAGAGTGAGGAAGGTGAGATGGCCGTGAGTGAGAAAGGAAAAGGAAGACAAGAAAGGAAAAATATAAATTTTTATCTTAGCTTTGGTGATGTTAATAAAGTAATTATGAATAAGAAATCATTGCTGACCATGAATTTTAAAGATACTTATTTAAAGATGTCTTTATTGCATAGAACTTTATCTGCATTGTTAAGAGCGCTTTACTTAGTGGCAATTTGAAAATTTGGGAAATATTGTTTGCTAACTTTAAAAAGTGTAATTTTTACCATAATGAGTATGTATTTCTAGATTTGTTGTAATAGTGTATGACCTAGGAGAATTGGTTTGATTGCATTTATAAAAGGAAAGGTTTCTTAAACAAAGAAAGTCAAAGATCATGCCGCCTATGGATGGACTTTTTCAAGTTTTGGAGCCGATAAATGACAATGCCTACAAACTTGATCTACCGGGTGAGTATAATATTAGTGCTACCTTCAATGTTGCTGATTTGTCTCCTTTTTCTGCAGGTGATGACTTTGATTTGAGGACAAATCCTTTTCAAGAGGAGGGGAATGATGTGAATCCGCCCGAACCCGTACAACCGACAACCTGCTGGGGTGTCGATCCGTTACGGATGAAGGTGGGACCAATCACTAGAGCCCTAGCCAAGAAGTTCAAGGACAATCTTGCTGTATTTATACAAGGATTAAGTCATAGTCAAGAGGGGTTGGCCATACCTAAAGAACCAAGGCCTATTTTACTCATACAAGCAATAGAAGCCAAAACGGGCCCGGGTGGCGTTTTGGTACATTTTTGGAGTTCGGGAAGCATGAAATGATTCCAATGCTTTATGGGTTCAATACATATGCCTAAGAGGTCATGGAATCAAGTTAAATCAGCCTCAAATGCAATCAAAAAGGGATTGTACGGACAGCATCAACAATTTGGCCGAATTTGCTGTATTGCTTGCTGGCTTTACTGTATTTTACTGTATTAGCCTTTTCTTACTTTTCCAAGCATGGGAAACATGTGGGACTTCATATTCAGCTTATTTGGCATCCTCAAAAGCATCTAGAACCTGATTTGAAGCTCAAAGAGGTCAAAGATTGATCAAAGTCAACTTGATCAAAAGGCTAGCATTTTTAGTTTCCTAATTTGTTTTTACTTTTTGTTTTAGGAAACTACCATTACTTTTTGGCTTTTATTTATTTATTTTCTGGACAAATAACTTTAGGAAGGTTTTTATTTTATTCTTTCCATTGTAAATTAATTAATTTCTAATTTAATATAAAGGAATTAATTAATCAAACTTAAACTAGGAAAGGAAGTATAGTTTCGGCCAACTAGGTTTCTTTATGTGTGGTGGCTGGTTTTCTTTATGTTTTAGGGTTTTATTTCGTGGCTTTGTAGCCTATTTAAAGGCTTAGTAATCAATAAGAATACAACTTTGATTTGATAAAGAAAATACTTGTGAGATTAATTATCTCTTTGTTCTTTGAGAACACCTGAAACACCATTAGAGAATTGGTTGTTTTAGCTTGACTTATTGATAGGTTTTCCATCCCCTATTGTGGCGTCTACATTATACCAAGGTTTCTAACCATAGGTTGGTTAGGGGTTGAGGTCCATTCCATTAGAACTTGAACTTAATTAAGATCCGGGCCAATATAATACGGGTTTAGGAGCAGGTCGTCCTAGGTTCGTATCACTAGTAATTGGCCTGGTCTTCAATTGCACAGGATTAGCACCCTAGCAAGTAGTTGATTGTACGGATATGGGCGAGTTCTCATCATTCCCCTCATCTTGAGAATGATTGGCCTTCAAATTGAAATCATCACCTGTAGAAAAAGAAGATAAATTAGAAACATTAAAAGTAGCACTAACGTTATACTCACCTGGCAAATCATGCTTATAGGCGTTTTCATTGACCCTCCCCAAAACTTGAAAAGGTCCATCTCCTTGAGGCAAAAGCTTTGGCTTACGTTGTTCAAAAAACCTCTCATTTCTCAAGTACAGCCAAACCCAATCTCTTGGTTCAAACACTACCTTAATCCGACCTTGATTAGCAGCTTTAGCATACTGTTTAGTCCTCCTGTCAATGTTTTCTCTAGTCTTTTCATAAATCTACTTAACAAACTTAGCTTTCTATTTACCATCTAGATTAGCATGTTCACTTAAAGGCCAATGTGTTAAATCTAATGGAGTTAAAGGATTAAAACCATAAAAAATTTTGAATGGTGAATATTTAGTGGCAGAATGTATGGTTCTATTATAAGCAAACTTAACATGCGGAAAACATTATTCGTAAGTTTTCAAATTTCTACTAATTAATGCTCTCAACAATGCAGACAAAATTCTATTCACTACTTCATGTTATCCATCAATCTATGGATGACAAGTAGTGAAAAATAAAAATTTTAGTACCTAACTTAGCCCACAATATTTTCCAAAAATAACTTAAAAACTTAGCATCCCTATCTGAAACAATAGTCCTAGGCATGCCATGAAGTCTCACAACTTCCTTAAAGAACAAATTAGCTACATGAGATGCATCATCAATCCTATTACATGCTATGAAATGTGCCATCTTAGAAAATCATCAACGACCACAAAAATAGAATCCTTACCCATCCTTAACCTAGGTAACCCCAATACAAAATCTACCTAAGGATAAGAAGGAATAGGTAATGGCATGTACAAACCATGTGGTTTTAGCTTAGATTTTGACTTTCTATACGTGATATACCTCTCACAAATCCTCTTTACATCTCTCCTCATGTTCGCCAAATAAAAGTATTATTGTAATATGGACAAAGTTTTTGCTACATCAAAGTGTCTTCTTAAACCCCCATTGTGACCTTATTTAATAAGTAATTCCCTAATGCTACAACAAGGCACACAAAGTTGATTTTCCCGAAACAAGTACCCATCAAATATATAGAATTTACTATAATCATGTTTAGCACAATTTCTATATATTTCACCAAAGTCAATATCATGCTCATAAATTTCCTCACTTGTTCAAAACCAACAAATTTAGCATCTAAGGTTGAAAATAAAATATACTTTCGAGATAAAGCATCGACTACCATTTTTTTCTTTGACTTTGTTGCAGCGTATGACATAAGGAAAAGACTCAATAAATTCAATCCACCTTCCATGCCATCGGTTAAGCTTCTTTTGGCCTTTAATATGCTTCAAGTATTCATGATCTATGTTAATCCCAAATTTCTTTGGCATCAAGTAATGTTGCTATGTCTACAAAGCTCAAACTAAAGCATACATCTCTTTGTCATAAGTTGGATAATTCAATGCCGCCCCATTCAACTTCTCAATAAAGTATGCTATAGGTCTTCCTTCCTGTATCAACACCACTCCAATACCTACACTTGAAGTATACATTTAATCTCAAAAGTCGTAGAAAAATTAGGTAAAACTAATAGAGGAGCATTACTTAATTTTTATTTGAACAAGTTAAAAAACCTTTCTTGTGCCTCTCTCTATTGGAATCCCACACTCTTCTTGATTATTTTGGTTGATAGTGCTGCAATCATACTAAAGTCCTTAACAAATCTCCTGTAAAAACTAGTCAAACCATGAAAACTTCTTACTGGGTAATAATAATAAGTTTCAACCAATCTTGGATTGCTTTGACCTTGGATTGGTTAATGTCTTTTCCATGTGATGCGGACAAGTCCTTTTCATAGCACTTCTGGTGCCAGAGGAGCAGTGGAGTACATGCATGTGAGGTGTGGTGACCAAGAGAATCAGTTAGAATTTTCTTCCGTCTCACACTACGTTCCTTTTAATTATTTATAATAATTTTTTGCACATGCTCATATTTCAAATTTATAATTTTTAAATTATAAATATAAATAATTTATCGATTGAATTTATTTTATTTGATACGTTATATTATTTTAAATAAAAAATACTTATATTATGAATAAAAGATATATTTAAATATTTGTTTTTAATGAAATATCAGTTACCTACATATATATTATCGCTTAGGAACTAAAAATTATGCATCTTTATTATTCAAACAAAAAAAAAAGAAATAATGATCTATTCATCTTTGTTAACAAAGAAAAAACATACAAAAGATATATTTTATTTTTTGATTTTTTTTTTTTGTTTTCAAATCTAAAAATAGATACAATACTTTGTTAACTTACTAAAATAACTTAATTACTTTGTATAAGTTTTCGAAATGGTTGTATCAACAAATTAGCTAATAAAATATGATATTAAGATTAATTAAATTAAAAAATTATGTTAAATTAGTGCCATATGAGCAGTGGAGTGCATGCATGTGAGGTGTCATGAGTAATGTTCAAGAAAATATGTTAAAATCAAGGAAGAAAATATCATCGAAATCACTGAAATATCGTCGAAAGTATCGGGTATCACCAACCATCGACATCAATAGAGGAGGGAAGAAATTTCTATTAGTGGTGTCATGGAAACATCGCCGGTGCTGTGTAATATCGATGTTGTCGGAAAAAATCAGTTGAAATTTTGGAAAACTTGTGAAAATCCGATGGATGTCGGTGGAAAAATAATGGAAATCCAACGAAATCTCAACTACCAATCTTTCCAAAAAAGCTTAAAAACAACCTTAGCCAAAATCTCACCAATTCAGTTGAAAAAAAAAAAGATGAAATTTTTTCCATAAATATGACCAAAAAATGGAAAATATGAGATAAAGAAAATAAAGAACAAAACCTAAGGGAGGTGAACTATAAAGAAAGAGAAAGATAATACCTGTGAATCTAAAGATGAATAGATTTGATGAAAACCCTCTTCAAGGAGCTATGGGCTATCCAATAGCAGAGAGAGAAACCAAGAGCAATGTAGAGAAAGAAAAAAAAAATGTTGTTTTTGGTACAAAACAGTGGAAGAAATGTTCAAAACCACCTATTTCTTTTCTTTTCTTTTATTTTTATTATTATTATTTTTCTACGCTTCTAGATTCTCTATGGCCATTTCATTTACCATTTTTTTTAATTTTTTTCCTTTCTGGTTGTGTTGTTTTTTTTTTTTTTCTGGGTATTTGTCCTTGCCAAATTGCTTTACTTTGCTTACATATTTCTACTATTTTCCCATTTGTTGCTGTCTGTGGTTGACAAAACAACCATCATAATATTATATTCCATTTCTTGTCAAAAATAAACTGATTTTGAAAAAAATATTGGATTTTTCTTTTTCTTTATCTTTTTAAATTTAGTTTTTCAAAATACTTTAAAATCAGTTAACTGTGCTAAAGATATTCATAAATGATTTTTTGCTACTATAATATAAAATTGTAGATTTGTGATATGAAATTAATAAATCAATTTGAAGCATGAGAGAGTTCTTTTCTTTACTTACAAATTTTTTTAATATTTATGTACTATGTTATTATCTTTATATTCTAATTATTGTATTTTTTATATTATTTTACTATATTAATTATTTCATATGTAAAAATATGTATTCTAAATTAAAGATTTATAGATTCCATAATTTTGTCGACATTTCTATCGATATTGACATTTTCATCGATATTGACATTTTCATCGATATTTTCATAAAATCTTACCCTCAACATTTCTGTCGATACCGATATTTTTATCACTGGTTAAAATTATGGAGTACCAAAAAAGCAGTGGAGTGCATGTGTGTGGGGTGAGGTGAGCAGTATCCAAGAAAATATGTTAGAATTTTCTTTCGTCTCACTATATTTTGCTTAATTATTTATAATAATTTCTCTTTCTTTCTCGTCTTTCAAATTTATAATTTTTAAATTATAACCATAAATGATTTACAATCAAATCAATTTTATTTAACATTTAATATTATTTTAAATAAAAAATATATACTATGAATAAAAATATATTAAAATAATATGTTTTCTAATGAAATATCAAATATATACATACATGCCCAGGTTCAGGAACTAAAAATTATCCATCTCTATCATTCAACAAAAATAAAAAATAATTATCTATACATCTCTATTACAAAGAAAAAAACGTACACGATATTTTTTATTTTTCGGTATATTTTTTTTTTGTTTTCATAACCAAAATTAGATGGCGTACTTTTTCAGTTGATGATTTCGTAGTTAAACAATTTAATTACTTTGTATAAGTTTTCGAGATAGTTGCATCGATAGATTAGCTAAATAAATATGATACTAAGATTAATTAAATGAGAAAAAATTTGCTTGCCCTAGAGTATTGCTACTGACTCTTTAGTACTTCTTTTATGCTTATTGTGGGCAACTTAATTTCCAATTTGTATGTGACATCACGGTGCATGACATCAGTAGTGTAGAAGAAAAGTTTGATACACGTGTCCAAGAAAATATGTTAGAATTTTCTTCCGTCTTACAATACTGTATTTCTTTTAACTATTTAAAATAATTTTTCTTCTTATTTTCTTATTTTAAATTTATGATTTTTAAATTATTGTTGTAAGTATTTTATCAATTGAAAAAATCTTTTATATTGTTTGTAAAGAAAAAAAATACTTATTTTGAATAAAAATATACTGAAATAATATATTTCTTATTAAAATATCAATTATATACATATGTAGTTCGACTCATCAACTATGAATTATATATTTTTCTTATTTAACAAAAACAAATGATAAAAAATAAAATAAAATGATTAGTTATTTATAAAATTTAAAAGAAAAAAATTGAAAAATTATTTTAAATAAATTATTATATTTATTACTTGTATTTTTTGTATGGCTTTGTTAAATTTAAAATATATGCTTTTTAAAGCTCGAACTAAAGCATACATCTCTTTGTCATAGGCTGGATAATTCAATGTCGCCCCATTTAACTTCTCACTAAAGTAATGTATAGGTTTTTCTTCTTGCATCAACACAGCTCCAATACCTATACTTGAGGCATCACATTCAATTTCAAAAGTCCTAGAAAAATTTAGTACAACCAATAATGGTGCATTAGTTAATTTTTCTTTCAACAAGCTAAACGACTTCTCTTATGCTTCCCCCATTGGAACCCCATGCTCTGCTTGACTATTTGGATCAATACTGCCGCGATAGTACTGAAATTTTGACAAATTTCAAGTAGAAACTAGCCAAACCATGAAAAATTCTTGCCTAGGTAATAGTAGTAGGTTTCAGCCAATCTTGGATTGCTTTGACCTTGGATTGGTCAACTTGATTCCTGCAGCACTCACAACAAATGCTAGAAATATAAGTTCATCTTAACAAAAATCACACTTTTTGAGATTCGTAAACAATCTTTCTTTCCTAAGTACATTTAAAACTAACCTAAGGTATTCTACATGCTTATCTAAATTCCTACTATATCAAAGAATATCATTAAAATAAACAAACACAAATTTCCCAATGAATGGACGCATGACATGATTCATTAGTCTCATCAAAGTGCTAGGTACATTAGTTAATCCAAAAGGCATTACTAACCACTCATACAAACCATATTTTGTCTTAAATGCAATCTTTCACTTATTTCTTTTTCATTCTTATTTGATGATACCCACTCCTAAGGTCAATTTTCGAAAACATGCATACACCATATAATTCATCAAGCATATCATCTAATCTAGGAATAGGATGCCTATGCTTGATAGTTATATGTTAATGGCCCTACAATCTACACATATTCTCCAAAATCCATCTTTCTTAGGCACTAGCAATATAGATACAGCACATGGACTCATGCTTTCTCTAATGTAACCTTTGGTTAGCAAATCAATTACTTGTTGTTCAAGTTCCTTTATCTCCTTGGTATTATTTTTGTATGCAAGTCTATTAGGAATAGTGGCTCCGAGGATGAAATCTATTTGGTATTCAATTCCTTGAATAAGTGGTAGACCACCAGGAATCTCCTTCGAAAAAATGTCATCAAACTCTTGCAACAGAGAAAAAATAGAGCTGTGCAATTCTTATCACTCTCGGGTTTAGAAAGCTTACCTAAGTGATGCGGCTTGGTCTTGTCCTCTTATTTGCTTGTTGAAGTTGTGGGTGGCATAATGGTCTTCTCCCTTTTCCATTCGGCCTCCCTCATTTGTTGCTTTTGCATTTGATCTCTAAACACCTCCCTTGGTGTCAACGATTCAAGCTTAATTTTCTTACCTATAAATCGGAACACAATGGAATTTTCTCTACCATAGTGTATGATATTCTTGTCAAATTGCTATGGTCTTCCTAATAAAATATGTCCCACATGCATAGGTACAATATCACACAAAACCACATCCACATAGTTATCAATACTAAACTTTACCTTGGCTTGTTTATTTACCTTCATCTCTCCACTATCATTAAGCCATTGAAATCTATATGGTTCTGGATGTTTGATTGTTATTAACCCTAATTTCTCCATCATAACAGTGCTAGTAAAATTGGCACAACTCCCACTGTCTATAATTGTACTACAAATGTTACCTTGGATATCACATCCAGTATGGAAGATGTTTTCTCTTTGCACATGTTCTTTATCTTTATACACGGTTAATACTCTTCATGCAACAAAAATTAACTTGGCCTTTGAAGCCTTTTGAGTCATGGGTTCATCATGTTCTTCATCTTCGGGTTCTCCTTCATCATGCTCAATTTCGGCTTTTGACTCCTCACTGTCTAATTTCAGCTTTCCATTATCCTTCAGCACCATAATTATTCTATTTGGACAATGGTTGGCAATATGTCCACAGCCTTGACATTTAAAACACACAATATCACGAGCTCTAGATGGTTTAGGATCATCGTTACCCTTCAATTTTGGTGTTTGTATAGGTTTGGCTTGGTTGTCTCTCTGGCTGAATGGCACTTCCTTCCTCTTGCTTCGGCTTTGGTCTTGGCTCGAATGTGGGATTGCTTCTCCAACTAGTTGAACCGGTCCTGCAAACCATGTGTTACTGCCCTTTCTCTTGAGATGGTGCTCAATTTTGATCACCACGTGCAGCATTGCTTCGAACTCCACATATGGTTGTAGATCCATTTAGTTTGCAATATCTTAGTTAAGCCTTCAAAGAAACCTAGCCATTGTTGCCTCTTGGTCTTCATTCAAACTCAACCTTATCATGAGGATCTCCATCTCCTTGTAATAATTCTCTACTGACCTGCTTCTTTGAGATAAGGATTGTAATCTTTGATGCAAGATCCTATTATAATGGCTTAGTATGATTCTTTTCATCATGGCTCCTTTTATTTGTCCCCAAGTGGTTACTAACTCGTCAGCAACTCTCCTTTAGGTATTTTGCTCATTGTTCCACCATTGTAAAGCATAATTTCCAAACTCTACGGCTGCTAACTTGACCTTTTTTGCCTCTGAATAGTTATGGCAATCAAATATCATCTCCATGTGTTCTTCCCATTCTAAGTATGCCTCCGGATCACTTTTTTTTTCCCCAAAAGTGATGGTATACTGACCTTGATATTTCCTAAATCATCATCTTCCTCCCTGTTGTGCCTACCACGGGTTTGCCTTCCTTGGAGTGCAAATATGTCTTCGAACTCCTCATTAAAATTGCCTCCAAAGTCTCCCTCTTCAATTTCCTCCTGATAACATCCATGGCCTCCTCTTCCTCGACCAGTCCTCGTTGTCATTCCATCCTAGGGTTCAGCTTTCTTTGTGTGTTCTCAAACTTGTCCATCCTTTGATCGAATTTATCAAATCGAGCATTTATCCTTTGCAATTGCTCCAACATCGCCTACATTTTAGTAGGTTTTTCTAAACTCCCTGATGCTCTAAACTCTCACTTGAACCCCACAGAATCCTCTCCAAGTTTTCATAAAGAATCACCTCGTCTTCGTGCTTTTGAACCTATCATGTTAGTAAAATCATGCACCAAGTTCACTCTTTCATGTGTAACACTCAAAAAGGGTCTCATTCACTCGTTTTTCACACTAGTTTTGCCTACTAACCCTCCTATAAGCTCACACTCTCTTGTCTGTTTTTTTTTTTTTTTTTTAACTCCAAAGATTGTCTCAAATTTCTAACAAAACACACTTAAAACTAGTAACTAGATCACAAGTATGTCCTAATTAAACCTATCAATAAACCGAAGCAAGAAGCAAGCAAATTTCACGTGAATTATAAATCCTAATTCTCAACTTTACTATCCAAAAACAAGGAAAAATAATAAAGCAATTTTCAGATTCAATAAGGAATCAAATCATAATATTAAGATACCAAAATTCAAGGATAAATTTTAGAAAATGATTCAAACAATTAACAAGAACACAATTCGAACAAAATATAAAATAGTTGGTTGTAGTTCTCGTAATTTAGGTCTTTGTCTCAAATCCTTAACCAATTTCAATCCAATCAATCAGCATAAATATTCTAATATCTAGCAACCGATATTGATTAAACAGCAACTACAACTATCACAATTGAATTTTCCCTAAATCCAAGCAAATTCAAATTTGCAATTCTCAAAACCGGCCTTGTGCGCAATTTTTTTTTTTAACTTCGGCTTTTCTTTTTTTTTTTTTATCACAAACAAAATAATATCATGCGAATTCCAGCAGCACAATCACCATTAAAAAAAAAAATGCAACTTCAATGCCTAACGATTTCTCAAATCCGAATTACACCTTCCAACAAAACAAATTGCAAAAATTCAGGGTTTTGCAATATGTTTTCTAAAATTCCTTTTTTTTTTTTTTAAATGTATGAGTGCAACTAATTAAAATTAAAACCAACAAAGGAAAATCAACAATAAACCAATGAAAAAGAACTACTATGCAAAACCAACAAATAAACTAGAAAGTAAACAAAAATTCAACTAAGCAAAAGGAAACCCTACTTCAATTATGAATTTCTTTTTCATGCAGAATGTGTATGGGTAGAAAACAGCCTTAACCTAATGCTAAAGTTATAGAATAACACAAAAATAATAAAACAAAGCAAATAAGATAGATCAAACCTTAACAGAATTCGACTCTAATACCAAATAATATGAACCTAGGTCGACTTACTTCTAAACCTGTATTTTTATTAGCCTGGATCGAAATTAAATTTAGATTCTAATAGTTATCTTGACTCCTATCAACCTGTGATTAGAAAACTTGGTACATGTCAAAGACACTACAATAGGTTATAGATTGTTCTATTGATAATTCAAACTAGAACACTCATTCTCTATTCAATGTTTAGGTGTTCTAAGATAACAAAGAGAAATCTTTTTCACAATAATTTTTTTGAATGAATAATGTAGTGTCATTTATTGAGAAAATAAGTCTTTAAATAGACTAAAGTAACAAAAATCAAAAACTCTAAAACAATAGGTAAAACTGGCCAATATAGCTAAAACCATGATGTGACAGAATTTCATATTAATTAATTTACAATCAAAAATATTAAAATTCAACCTTCCTAAATAAATTCATCCAGCAAATAATTAAATAAAAAAATAAAAGATTATTTCGTAAAACAAAAGTCAAATTTCATATTTGGAAAATAGTTGATTGGCTTTCCCAATAAGCTGTCCTTGTCCAATCTCCTGTTGATTTAGGCTTCAAATCTGATCTAATATGCCTTGTAAAATGCCTATAGGATTAAAAATGGTCCCCACATGTTGCCATTGGTTGGAATGATCAAACTTTGCTTGGATTCCAAGTAAACCCCTTCCTAGCGCCAATAATGCAAAATCCAGCCAATGTGGAAGCTTCGACATCAATGTCGTACTTGGGCGCCCTTGCTTCTGCCTTGGCATGATTTCATAGCCTCTTGGTGAGGTCAAGCACGTTCATAGGCCAACAAACTCACCCCTTGCTGTCCGAAGTCCTCAAATGCAGCAAAACAACTTCCTGAGTCCATTTCTACCTTTATAACTTGCATGCTCAACACGTGCTTAGAATTTTCTGATATTAATACACCTTATTGAGATTTAATAACTCTTTGTATGAAGCTAACAAGATTGTTCTTAAACCTCTTTGCTTGAGCTCTAGTAATTGGCCTGGTCTTTAGTTACACAGAATCAGCACCCCAGCAAATAGTTGATTGTACAGGTATGGGCAGGTTCTCGTACCCATACAATCATTAGCGATACTTAGTTGCTTTAAATTAATAATTTTTTAAACTAAAATAAACTTTGAGAAGTTTAATTGTTTTAAAATTGAAAAGCATTAGGCGACGCTTGTAACATCAAAAGCATCGCCTGTTGTCTTAATTTTTGGAATTTTATGTTTTATTCATATGCATATAAATGTTAAATAAATTAATTAGTAATAAGAAGCAAAATAATTAATCTATGTATTTAATTTTATTTTTTAAGTTGATGATTTTTTAAATTATTATAAAGTTTGATAAATTTAATTATTTCAAAATTGAAAAGTATCAAGCAATGCTTTTAGCATCAAAAGCATAGCTTGTTATGTTAACCTTTAGTATTTTAATTAATTTTATGTTTTAATATTATGTATATAAAGACTAAGCACACTAAATAGCAATATGAAGCAAAGTAATTAATATATTCATTTAATTTATTTTTATTTCAATTTTCAATTAATTTTTTTTAAAATAATACAATTTTGGCAAGATTAATTATTTTATAATTTAAAAGGATTAGACAACACTTTTAATATCAAAAGTCGCCTATTGTCTTAATTTATGAAATTTTAATTAATTATATATTTTATTCATATGTATATAAATATTAAATATATTAATTAGTAATATGAAACAAAATATTTTATATTGTAAAAGTATTAGACGATATTTTTAATATCAAAAGCATTGCCTATATTCTTAAATCTTGAAATGTTATATAATTTTATGTTTTAGTCATATGTATATGAATATTAAATATATTAATTAGTAATATGAAGCAAAAAAATTGATCTATGCATCTAATTTATTTATGTTTCAATTTTAAATCAATGATTTTTTAAATCAATAAAAAGTTTGATAAATTTAATTATTTTAAAATTAAAAACCATCAAGTGACATTTTTAGAATTAAAATTGTGCTATTGTGTTAATTTTTGATATTTTAATTAATTTTCTTTTTTGTTAGTGTGCATATAAATATTAAATAGCTTAATTAGCAGTATGAAACAAAATAATTAATATATTCATTTAATTTATTTATACTTCATTTTTAAATTAATTATTTTCTAAACTAGTGAATTGTTGGCAAAATTAATTATTTCAAACTAGCATCAAAAGCATCGTCTATTCTCTCAATTTTTGGAATTTTATTTAATCTTATGTTTTATTCATATGTATATATATATTAATTATATTAATTAACAATATGAAGTAAAATAATTAATCTTTTAACTAATTTGTGTTTCAATTTTAAATTAATAATTTTTTAAACTAATAAAAGCATAACCTGTTGTGTTAACTTTTAGTATTTTAATTCATTTAATATTATGTATATAAATATTAAGTATATTAAATAGCAATATGAAACAAAATAATTAATCTATTATTTAATTTATTTGTGCTTCAATTTTAAATGATTATTTTTGAAAATAATGAAATTTTTACAAGATTAACTATTTTATAATTCAAAAGGATTATGCAACACTTTTAACATCAAAAGCATCGCTTATTATCTTAATTTTTGAAATTTTAATTAATTTTATGTTTTATTCACATGTATATAAATATTAAATATATTAATTAGGAATACGAAGCAAAACAATTAATTTATTTGTTTTTTAATTTTAAATAAAATATTTCTTAAATTAATAAAAGCTCGACAAAATTAGATATATTATAATTGAAAAGCATTAGACGACGCTTTTAACGTTAAAATCATTGCCTATTGTGTTAATTCTTGGAATTTTATTTAATTTTCAGTTTCATTCGCATGCATATAAATATTAAATATTAAATATTAATTAGTAAAATGAAGCAAAATAATTAATCTAGGGATTTAATTTAATAAATTTTAAAATATATTATTTTTAATTAATAATTATCAATTTTAAATTAATAATTTTTTAAAATAATAAAAGGTTTAATAAATTTAATTATTTTAAAGTTGAAAATCAACAAGCGTCATTTCTAGCATCAAAGGTGTCATCTGAGTTAATTTTTTTGTATTTTAATTACTTTTATTTTTTATTTTATGTATATAAATATTAAATATTTTAATTCACAACATGAAGTCATATTGCATCAAAAACCTAAAAATTGTGCAATTTGTTTTTGTTTGGAGAGTGGATCGGGTTTGGTGATATTTTGGCATTGAAATTGCAATTTTGGTGTTGTTTCTTGCTACTCGAGTTGGTTTTTATATTCTGGGAGAGATTTCGAAAAAAAAAAAAAAAAGGAACAAAAGATGAGGATTAAAAAAAATAAAAAATTATGCGCAAAGGCTGGTTTTGGTAGATTATTGTTGGGAAATTGATTGTTTTTGGAAAACACAATTGTAACTGCTGGGTTGCTGATTATTTGTTCAATATTTGATTGCTGGATTTTGAATTTTGGGTGCTAAATTTGTTTGGATTAAAATTGTTAAAGGATTTGAGACAAAGACTTAAATTACAAGAACTACAACCAACAACTTTTCCATATTTTGTTCAAATTATTTCTTGTTCATTGTTTGAATCTCTTTTCCAGATTTTATCCTTGAATTATTGGTCCTTAATATTCTGATTTATCTCTTGTTAAATCTAAAAAATTTACTTTATTACTTTAATTTTACCTTTGTTTTGGTTAGATTGGTCGAGACTAGGTTTTGTCAAATCACTCGGTATTTGCTTGTTTTAGTTGCTGTTTTGTTGATAAGTTTAATTTTAAATATATTATTTTTCAAATTAATAAAACTTTTTACAAAATTAATTATTTTATAATTTAAAAGGATTGGCTGACACTTTTAACATCAAAAGCTTCACCTATTGTCTGAAGTTTTGGAATTCTATTTAATTTTTTGTTTTCTTCATATGTATATAAATATTAAATATATTAATTAGTAGTATAAAGCAAAACAATTAATATATTCGTGCTTCAATTTTAAATTAATTATTTTTCAAATTAAAAAGAATTTGATAAAATTAAATATCTTATAATTTAAAAGTATTAGGCGACGCTTTCAAAAGCATTGCCTATTGTCTTACTTTTTGAAATTGTATCTATTTTTATATTTTATTCATATGTATATAAATATTAAATATATTAATTAGCCATTTGAAGCAACAAAATTAATCTATGCATTTAATTATTTGTATTACAAATTTAAATTAATTTTTTTTAAAAAACAAATTTTGATAAATTTAATTATTTTAAAATATAAAATCATCAGGCAACACTTTTAGCATCAAAAGCATTGCTTGTTGTGTTAATGTATGGTATTTTAATTAATTTTATGTTTCATTATTATGTATATAAAATTAAATATATTAATCAACAATATGAAGTAAAATAATGAATTTATTCATTTAATTTATTTGTATTTCATTTCTATATTAATCATTTTTTAAATAAATCAAATTTTGATAAAATTAATTATTTTATATTTTAAAAATATTACGCGACACTTTTAATATTAGGCGATGCTATTAACATCAAAAGCTTCGTATATTCTCTTAATATTTGGAATTTTATTTAATTTTATGTTTTATTCATCTGTATATATATATATAATAAATATATTAATTAGCAATATAAAGCAAAAAAAAAAAATAATCTATGCATTGAATTAATTTGTATTTCAAATTTAAATTAATGATTTTTTAAATTAATAAAGAGTTTGGGAAGCTTAATTGTTTTAAATTTGAAAAGCATTAGGCGATTCTTTTAGATAAAAAGTGCTACATATTCTGTTCATTTTGGATATTTTAATTATTCTTATGTTTTATTATTATGTATATAAATATTAAATATATTAATTACCAGTATAAAGTAAGATAATTAATCTATGTTTTCGATTAGATTGTGTTTCAATTTTCAATTAATGATTTTTTAAATTAATAAAAAATTTGATAAAATTAATTATTTTAAAATCAAAATGCATCAAGCGATGTTTTTAGCATCAAAAGCGTAACCTATTGTGTTAGCTTTTAGTATTTTAATTAATTTTTTTTTTGAATATTATGTATATAAATATTAAGTATATTAATAGCAATATGAAGTAAAATAACTAATCTATTCGTGAAATCTATTTGTATTTCGATTTTAAATTTATTATTTTTCAAATTAATAAAAAATTTTACAAAAGTAATTATTTTATAATTTAAAAGGATTGGCTAACGCTTTTAACATCAAAAGCTTCCCCTATTGTCTTAAGTTTTGGAATTCTATTTAATTTTTTGTTTTCTTCATATGTATATAAATATTAAATGTATTAATTAGTAGTATAAAGCAAAACAATTAATATATTCGTGCTTCAATTTTAAATTAATTATTTTTTAAATTAATAAAAATTTGACAAAATTAAATATTTTATAATTTAAAAGTATTAGGCGACGCTTTCAAAAGCATTGCCTATTGTCTTACTTTTTGAAATTGTATTTATTTTTATATTTTATTCATATGTATATAAATATTAAATGTATTAATTAGCCATTTGAAGCAACAAAGTTAATCTATGCATTTAATCATTTGTATTATAATTTTAAATTAATTTTTTTAAAATAAAAATTTTGATAAATTTAATTTAATTTAAAATTGAAAACCATCAGGCAACACTTTTAGCATCAAAAGCATTGCCTGTTGTGTTAATGTCTGGTATTTTAATTAATTTTATGTTCCATTATTATGCATATAAAATTAAATATATTAATCACCAATACAAAGTAAAATAATGAATTTATTCATTTAATTTATTTGTGCTTCATTTCTATATTAATCATTTTTTAAATAAATAAAAATTTGATAAAATTAATTATTTTATATTTTAAAAATATTATGTGACACTTTTAATATTAGGCGATGCTTTTAACATCAAAAGCTTCGTATATTCTCTTAATTTTTTGAATTTTATTTAATTTTATAATCATCTGTATATATGCATCAAGCGATGTTTTTAGCATCAAAAGCGTAATCTATTGTGTTAACTTTTAGTATTTTAATTAATTTTTTGTTTGAATATTATGTATATAAATATTAAGTATATTAATAGCAATATGAAGTAAAATAATTAATCTATTCATTAAATCTATTTGTATTTCGATTTTAAATTTATTATTTTTCATATTAATAAAAATTTTTACAAAAGTAATTATTTTATAATTTAAAAGGATTGGCTGATGCTTTTAACATCAAAAGCTTCCCCTATTGTCTTAAGTTTTGGAATTCTATTTAATTTTTTGTTTTCTTCATATGTATATAAATATTAAATGTATTAATTAGTAGTATAAAGCAAAACAATTAATATATTCGTGCTTCAATTTTAAATTAAATATTTTATAATTTAAAAGTATTAGGTGACGCTTTCAAAAGCATTGCCTATTGTCTTACTTTTTGAAATTGTATTTATTTTTATATTTTATTCATATGTATATAAATATTAAATATATTAATTAGCCATTTGAAACAACAAAATTAATCTATGCATTTAATTAT
This sequence comes from Ziziphus jujuba, assembly GCF_031755915.1. Taxonomy (NCBI): domain Eukaryota; kingdom Viridiplantae; phylum Streptophyta; class Magnoliopsida; order Rosales; family Rhamnaceae; genus Ziziphus; species Ziziphus jujuba. The sequence goes on from NC_083380.1 coordinate 271,279, forward strand.
TTGTATTATAATTTTAAATTAATTTTTTTTAAAAATAAAAATTTTGATAAATTTAATTATTTTAAAATTAAAAGCATCAGGCAACACTTTTAGCATCAAAAGCATTGCCTGTTGTGTTAATGTTTGGTATTTTCATTAATTTTATGTTTCATTATTATGTATATAAAATTAAATATATTAATCACCAATACAAAGTAAAATAATGAATTTATTCATTTAATTTATTTGTGTTTCATTTCTGTATTAATCATTTTTTAAATAAATAAAATTTTGATAAAATTAATTATTTTATATTTTAAAAATATTATGCGACACTTTTAATATTAGACGATGCTTTTAACATCAAAGGCTTCGTATATTCTCTTAATCATCTGTATATATATATATATTAAATATATTAATTAGCAATATGAAGTAAAAAAAATTAATCTATGCATTGAATTAATTTGTATTTCAAATTTAAATTAATGATTATTTTAGATAAAAAGCGCTACCTATTCTGTTAATTTTGGGTATTTTAATTATTTTTATGATTTATTATTATGTATATAAATATTAAATATATTAATTAGCAATAAGAAGCAAAATAATTAATCTATGTTTTCGATTAGATTGTGTTTCAATCTTAAATTAATGATTTTTTAAATTAATAAAAATTTTGATAAGTTTAATTATTTTAAAATCGAAACGCATCCAGCGATGTTTTTAGCATCAAAAGCGTAACCTATTGTGTTAAATTTTAGTATTTTAATTAATTTTTGTTCGAATATTATGTATATAAATATTAAGTATATTGATAGCAAAATGAAGTAAAATAATTAATTTATTCTTTAGATCTATTTGTAGTTCGATTTTAAATTTATTATTTTTTTAAATTAATAAAAAATTTAACAGGATTAATTATTTTATAATTTAAAAGGATTAGGTGGCGCTTTTAACATCAAAAGCCTCGTCTATTATCTTACGTTTTGGAATTCTATTGAATTTTTTGTTTTCTTCATATGTATATAAATATTGAATATATTAATTAGTAGTATAAAGCAAAACAATTAATATATTCATGCTTCAATTTTAAATTAATTAATTTTTAAATTAATAAGAATTTGATAAAAATAAATATTTTATAATTTAAAAGTATTAGGTGATGCTTTCAGAAGCATTGCTTATTGTCTTACTTCTTTGAATTGTAATTATTTTTATATTTTATTTATATGTATATAAATATTAAATATATTAATTAGCAATTTGAAGGAACAAAATTAATCTATGCATTTAATTATTTGTATTACAATTTGAAATTAATTTGTTTTAAAAATAAAAAATTTAATAAATTTAATTATTTTAAATCTGAAAGCCATCGGGCAACACTTTTAGCATCAAAAGCATTGCCTGTTGTGTTAATGTTTGGTATTTTAATTAATTTTATGTTTCATTATTATGTATATAAAATTAAATATATTAATTAGCCATATGGGGTAAAATAATGAATTTATTCATTTAATTTATTTGTGTTTCATTTCTATATTAATCATTTTTTAAATAAATAAAATTTTGATAAAATTACTATTTTCACATTGTAAAAGCATTATGCGACACTTTTAATATTAGGCGATGCTTTTAACATTAAAAGCTTCGTCTATTCTCTTAATTTTTGAAATTTTATTTAATTTTATGTTTTATTCATCTGTATATATATATATATATATATTAAATATATTAATTAGGAATATGAAGCAAAAAAAATTAATCTATGCATTGAATCAATTTGTGTTTCAAATTTAAATTAATGATTTTTAAAGTAATAAAGAGTTTGGGAAGCTTAATTGTTTTAAAATTGAAAAGCATTAGGTGATTCTTTTAGATAAAAAGCGTTGCCTATTCTGTTAATCTTGGGTATTTTAATTATTTTTATGTTTTATTATTATGTATAGAAATATTAAATATATTAATTAGTAAGATGAAATTAGTTAATCAATAAATTTAATTTATTTGTGTTTGAATTTAAAATTGATAATTTTTAAAATTAATAAAAATATTTGATAAATTTAATTGTTTTAAAATTGAAAAGCATCACGCAAAGTTTTTAGCATCCAAAGCATTGCCTGTTGTGTTAATTTTTTATATTTTAATTAATTTTACTTTTTCTAATTATGTATATAAATATTCAATAAATTAATTAGCAATAGGAAGTACAATAATTAATCTATCGATTTAATTGATTTGTGTTTCAATTTTAAGTTAATAATTATTTTTTAGATTAATAAAAAGTTTGAGAAATTTAATTATTTTACAATTAAAAAGCATCAAGTAACGTTTTTAACATCAAAAGTGTCGCTTGCTATGTTAATTTTTGGTATTTTAACGAATTTTATATTTTATTCAATATATTAATTAATAATACAAAGTAAGATAGTTAATCTCATTTAATTTATTTATGCACCAATTTTAAATTAATGATTTTTTTAAACTAATAACAAGTTTGAGAAGTTGAATTGTTTTAAAATTGAAAACATAAGGCGAACCTTTTAGCATAAAAACATTGCCTATTATGTTAATTTTTGGTATTTTAACTAATTTTTATATTTATTACTATATATATAAATATTAAATATATAATTAGCAATATGAAACAAAATAATTAATCTATTGATTTAATTTATTTGCCTTTCAATTTTAAATTAATTATTTTTTGAATTAATAAAAGTTTGAGAAATTTAATTGTTTTAAAATTGAAAAGTATCATGCGACGCTTTTAACATCAAAAGCATTGCCTATTATCTTAATTCTTGAAATTTTATTTAATTTTGTGTTTTATTCATATGTATATAAATAATAAATATACTAATTAATAATTTGAAGCAAAATAATGAATTTATGCATTTAATTAATTCTTTTTCAATTTTAAATTAATGATTTTTTAAATTAATAAAAAGTTTGATAAATTTAATTATTTTAAAAGTGAAAAGCAATAGGTGAAGCTTTTAGGGTCAAAAGCGTCGCTTATTATGTTATCTTCTAGCATTTTAATTAATTTTATGTTTTAATATTATGTATATAAATATTAAGCATATTAAATAGCAATACAAGGAAAATAACTAATATATTGATTTAATTTCTTTGTGTTTCATTTTTAAATTAATTATTTTTAAAATTAATAAAAAATGAGAAATTTAATTATTTGAAAATTGAAAAGTATCAGGTGGTGTTTTTAACATCAAAAGCTTACATACAAATAGATTTAATGAATAGATTAATTATTTTACTTCATATTGCTATTAATATACTTAATATTTATATACATAATATTTAGACAAAAAATTAATTAAAATACTAAAAGTTAACACAATAGGTTACATTTTTTATGCTAAAAGCATTGCCTGATGCGTTTCAATTTTAAAATAATTAAATTTATCAAATTTTTTGTTAACTTAAAAAATCACTAATTTAAAATTGAAACACAATCTAGTTGAAAACATAGATTAATTATTTTGCTTCATATTGCTAATTAATATATTTGATATATATATACATACATATGAATAAAACATAAATTAAATTAAATTTTAAAAATTAAGAGAATAGGCGATATATTTGATGTGAAAAGTATCACCTAGTTCTTTTAAATTATAAAATAATTAATTTTCGTAAAATGTTATTAGTTAAAAAATAATTAACTTAAAAATGAAACACGAAAAATGAATAAAAGCCAAAATTAGCATGCAAACACGAATGTCGAAACCTTTTCTGAGTAAAACACATGAGGAAATGAATTTAGTAAGGTTTTTTGCATTATTTTTACAAACATGATATATTCAAGATTAAAAAGAGGAGGTGATTCATTAAGAAATATTGAGGAGGAATCCGTGGGATTAAAAGGGGATTCTAGAGTTACGGAAAGCGGAGGTGAACCTACAGACATAATGGTGGTTTTGGAACAAATTCAAAGGATAAATGCGCCCTTTGATCACCTAGATCAAATGATGGAAAGGTTAGAAACACCACAAGGAGGACCGAATCCAAGGCAAGAATTTCATGGAGGCCGAGGTCAAGGTCGAGGAGGCCACGGACATTATGGGGAGGACTTCGAAGGAGGTAATTATGGAGATAACTTAGAGGAGTTTGAAAATGTTTTTGCACTCTAAGGAAGGCAAACTCGTGGGAGACAAGTTAGAGAGGAAGATGATGATCTTGGAAATATTAAGGTCAACATACCACCTTTTATGGGAAAGAGCAATTTGGAGGCTTACCTAGAGTGGGAGGAGCATATGGAGATGATATCATGCACCCCAACGATGGAATAATGAACAAGGTACCCAAAGGAGAGTTGGTAATGAATTAATTACAACTTGGTGACAAATGAAAGGAGCCACGAGAAAGAGATTTACACCGACCCATTACCATATGTTGCTGCATCAAAAGCTTCAATCATTATCACAAGGAAGTAGGACCGTGGAGGACTACTACAAGGAGATGGAGATGCTTATGATGAGGTTGAGCATGAATGGGGACCATGAGGTAACCATGGCAAGGTTTTTGGAACGTTTGAATCGAGAGATAGCCAACCAAGTGGAATTACAACAATATATAGAATTGGAAGAGATGTTACATGTGGCCATTAAAATTGAGAACCAATTCAAGAAGAAGGGTATAAGCTCACAGTTTGGAATATTGCAATCAATGTCCAAATCGAAGAATAATGGTGCTGAAAGGCAATGGAAAGTTGGAGTCCAAAAGTGAATAATCGGAGGAAGAGACAGAATTTGTTGATGAAGAAATTAGATATGAAGAACATGAACAACCCGAGACACTTAAAGCCTCAAAAGCTGAACTGTGCTTGGCAGTAAGGAAGGTTCTAACCTTGTATAAAGAAGAGAATCAAACCTAAAGAGAAAACATATCATATAGTCAATGTGAAATACAAGGTAACATTTGTAGTATGATAATTGATAGTGGAAGTTGTGCTAATGTAATTAGTAATGTGGTAGTTGAGAAATTAGGGTTAATAACCATTAAACATCCCCAACCATATAGATTATAATGGCTTAATGATAGTGGTGAGATGAAAGTTAACAAACAAGCCAAGATAAAATTCAGCATTGATAAATATGTGGATGTTGTTTTATGTGATGTTGTTCCCATGCATGCTGGCCATATTTTATTGGGTAGGCCATGGAAATTTAATAAAGATACCATACATTATGGTAGAGAGAATTTCATTGTATTTAAATTTAAGGGAAATAATATTAAACTGGAGCCATTAACTCTAAAGGAAGTATTTAGAGACCAACTTCAAATGCAACAAAGGAGGGAGTCGAACGGCTTAAGGACAAAGCAAGCATGGCACCCACGGCTTCACCATGTGTGAAGGGAGGTAAGGCCAACTCATCCATCCACGGTAAGTCTTCAAAAATTGAATTTGAGGGGAAAATGAGAGATGAACTCGAGAGAGAGAAAAATGGTGAGAAAGTCGAGAGTGAGGGAAAAATAATGGTGGCCGAGAGAGGTAAAGAAAAAGAGAGAAAAGAAAAGAAAAAGAAATTTTTTTATTTTAGTTTAGGTGAGGTTAAAAAGGAAACTTTGAGTAATAAACCATTTATGGTCATGATTTATAAAGATGTTTATCTAAATTATCAAGCTAACCCTGAAAGCGCTTGAATTGCCAAGTTCTATTTCTTTTTTTTTGTAAGAATTTAATGATGTCTTTTCGGAGGAAATTCCTAGCGGTTTACCACCTCTTTGAGGGGTTGAATATCAAATTGATTTTATTCCTGAAACTGCATTTCCTAATAGGTCTGCATATAGAAGTAATCCCTAGGAGACAAAGGAGCTACAAAGCCAGGTTAGTGAATTGCTTGAAAAAGTTACATTAGACAAAGCATGAGTCCATGTGCTGTCCCTGTTTTGTTAGTACCTAAGAAAGATGGTTCATGGCGCATGTGTGTAGATTGTAGGGTCATTAATAATATAACAATCAAGTATAGGCATTCTATTCCTAGATTAGATGATATGCTTGAAGAATTGTATGGTGCATGCATGTTTTCTAAAATTGATCTTAGGAGTGGGTATCATCAAATTAGGATGAAAGAAAGGGATCAATAGAAAACCACATTTAAGTCTAAGTATGGTTTGTATGAGTGGTTAGTAATGCCTTTTAGTTTAACTAATGCACCTAGCACTTTCATGAGATTAATGAACCATGTCATGCATCCATTCATTGGAAAATTTGTGGCTGTTTACTTTGATGATATTTTTGTATATAGTCGAAATTTAAATAATCATGTAGGACGTCTTAGGTTAGTTTTAGAAGTACTTAGGAACAAAAGATTGTTGTAATATCAAAATGTGTAATTTTTGCCTAAATGAGCTTGTATTTCTAGGATTTGTTGTGATAGTGTTTGATCTAGGAGATTGGTTCGATTGCACTTAAGAAAGGAAAGGTTTTTGGAACAACGAAAGTCAAAGCTTATGCCTCGATGGGATGGACATTTTCAAATCTTAGAGAGGATCGATGAAAATGCTTATAAAGTTAACTTACCAGGTGAATATAATATGAATGCTACCTTTAACGTTGCTGATTTATCTCCATTTTCTGCAGGTAATAATTTTGATTTGAGGGCAAATCCTTTTCCAAAGGAGGGGAATGATGAGAATCCACCTGTACCCATACAACTGACTACCCATTGAGGAGCTGATCCAATACAACTGAAGATGAGGTGAATCACAAGGGTGCAAGTGAAGAGATTTAAGGATAACCTGGTTAGCTTCATTCAAAGTGTGATTAAATCTCAAGAGGGTATGGTAATACCCAAAGATCCAAAGCCCGTCTTATGCATCTAAGTTATGAAGGCAGAAATGGACCTGACAAGCTGTTTCGGTGCATTTAAGGGTTCCAGGCAGCAAGGGATTACTTTGTTAACTTTTGAACATGATTAAACTCACCAAGGGACAATGGAATTATGCCAAGGTAGAATCGAAGCTATTCAATGAGACATTTGCATATGGGGTTCAATTTGGCCGAAAATGCATGGTTTTGGCACTGACTTTGACATTTCTTGTGAATCAAGCAATATTTCCTTATTCCAATCAATGGAAACATATGGGAACCTATATTAATCCTATTTGGCATCCTACATGGCATATTGGAGCTGATTTGGAGAATAAACTAGCTGGTGATTAGTCAAAGACAGCTTATTTGACAAACTAGTTAACTAGTTTCCTAATTTGAAACTTTGACTTTTGTTTTAGGAAATAGTCTTTATTTTGGTTATTTATTTATTTATTTGCTGGAAAAATTACTTTAGGAAAGTTAGAATTTTATTATTTTGGTTGTAAATTAATTAACTCCTAATTCAAAATAAAAGAACTAATTAATCCAATTTAGATTAGTAAAGTAAAGGAAATTCGGCCACATCATGTCTCCTGAACCTATGGCCGGTTTTCCTAATGTGATTTAGGATTTTTGTTTTTTAAACCTTAACCTATTTAAAGACTTATTTTTTGATGAGAAAGCAATTTAGATTATTATTGAAAAATTATTTATGAGAAGAATTCTCTTTGTTCTTTTTGAACACCTAAAACACTTAATAGAGATAAAGTGTTTTAGTTTGACTTATCAATAGGACATCCATCACTTGTTGTGGCATCTTTATCATATACCTAGTTTTCTAGTCATAAGTTGATTAGGGATCAAGGTGGCCATTGGAATCGGAACTTAATTTTGATCCGAGCTAGTATAATATGGGTTTAGGAGCGAGTCGACCTAGGTTCATATCAACCAACCATACATACATACATATTCATTATTGCTGCATCAGCTAGGCAGCCTCAACATATGATTTAAGTTGACATAAAAGGCTATGATAATATGCATATCATGGTATCTTATATTATTTTTAAACAAAGATTATACATACAGTGAATAAAAGTATACTAAAATAATATCTTTTTTACTAAATATCAATTATATACATACGTACGTTGTTCGGCAACTATAAATTATACATCTTTGTTATTAAAAAAAAAAATCTATCTTTCTTAACAAAGAACCAACTAAAAAAATGTACAGAAGATATATTTCATATTTGGATAACTTTTTTTTTTTTTGGTTTTTATGTCTAAAATTAGATACAATACTTTTTGAGGTGACGTTGCATGGTAAAATAATTTAATTACTTTGTATAAGTTTTTGAGATGGTTGCATCAACAAATTAGCTAATGAAATATGATGCTCAGATGAATTAAATTGAAAAATTATGTTAAAATTAGTACCAGAGGAGCAATGGAGTGCATGCATGTGAGATGTAGTGAGTAGTGCCCAACAGAATATGTTAAAATTATGGCATGCCAGAGGAGCAGTGGAGTGCATGCATGTGAGGTATGGTGATTAGTGTCCAAGAAAATATGTTAGAATTTTTAAGTTATAGATGTAAGTAGTTTATCAATTGAAAGTATCTCATGCAAACTTTTATATTGTTTTTAAACCCAGAAAAAAAATGCTATAAATAAAAATATACTAAAATAATATATTTCTTACTATAGTATCAATTATATATGTACATATCTTTGTTCAGCAACTATAAATTATACATCTTTGTTATTCAACCAAAAAAAAAAAAAAAAAATTGATCTATAAAAAAGTAAAATGATGAGTTGCTTATAATTTAAAAGAAAAATCAGAAAATTATTTTAAATAAGTGATTATATTTATTGCATGTATTTTTATATGGTTTTGTTAAATTTAAAATATGTGGTTTTTATTTTTATTTTTCCTTACTATCAATTAACATTGTATATTACAATTTTTTATTTATTTATTTTTTTAAAAAGATCTTTGCCCTCAAGGATCCACCCCTAGTTACATGCATAAGAAAAATTGGTTCTCAAAATATTTGCAGACCATAGGATAACACAATTTAATAATATTTCATTTGAAAGACCATAGCATTAATAAAAGTAACATAAAGTTGCCATATCATAAACTGTAATGGCACCATACTTACATACATACATATTAATTATGACTGCATTAGCTAGGCAGCCTCAACATACAGTAACATAAGGGGCCATGGTAATATGCATATCATGGCATTATTCCACATACAATACATGCATGCATGCTTGATTATTACTTATATATATATGACTAGTGCTAGCTGGCAACCTAGTTCTTGCTTTTGAACTGTGGTGAGAGTACTGCCTGAATTGAAGAAGATAACTAACTGTGTGTATTATTTTGTGTATTTAAGCTTTACAGAATGGATAGAATTTATAAAGGTGTGGTTTTGACCAAAAAAGGAAGCTAATTAACATCTTCCTATGTTAGACAAAATTCAAAAATATTAAAAGAGGTAAACTAATGTCTTAAAGGCATTTTTTGTCAATGGAAATCTTACAAGTCTTGCCATATGAGAAATCTCTTGACTTAAAAAGTGAACGTTGCTTTTTTTATGATTGAGCAATCGTAGTCGTGGATGACGTTGATACAGAGGATATGTTTATGTTTGACTTCTCTTCTTATTTATCATGCCCCCTAAAGCTTGGAGAAGGTGCTATATGAACTCCAAGCTTATTCCTCAATAGTTGAAACACTGCTCCCGAAAGTGGCTTCATTTTATATTTGTAACTTGTAAATGTGAAAGGATATAGTGACCGATGAGCTATCCAACTTCTACTTTTTCTCTGACAAAGTGGTAATCGATCTGAATGTGCTTCATTTGTCCATGTAAAATAGGATTAATGGTCGTGTGATGTGATTCCGCCAGAGGCCGCTCAACTGATAACCCGCTGGGGTGCTGACTCGACATGGATGAAGACTAGGCCAATCACAAGAGCTCAAATTAAGAGATTTAAGGAAAACCTGGGAGTATTTATACAGGGGGTAATCGATCTCAACAGAGCTTGTCCATACTTGAAGATACAAAGCCTATTCTAAGCATCCAAGTGGTGGAAGCCGATACGGACCCGGGGTGACGGTTTTGTTACATTTTTGGAGTCTGGGAAGTATGAAATGGTTCCAATGCTTTATGGGTTCAATAAATATGCCTAATAGGTCATGGAATCAAGTTAAAGCAGCCTCAAATGCAATCAAAAAGCGCTTGTACGGACATCATCAACAATTTGGCCGAATTTGCTGTATTGCTTGCTGGCTTTACTGTATTTTACTGTATTAGCCTTTTCTTATTTTTCCAAGTATGGGCAACGTGTGGGACTTCATATTCAGCTTATTTGGCATCCTACAAAGCATCTAGAAGCTGATTTGGAGCTCAAAGAGGTCAAAGATTAATCAAAGTCAACTTGATCAAAAGGCTAGCATTTTTAGTTTCCTAATTTGTTTTTACTTTTTGTTTTAGGAAACTACCATTACTTTTTAGTTTTTATTTATTTATTTTCTGGAAGAATAAGTTTAGGAAAGTTATTATTTTATTATTTTCATTGTAAATTAATTAATTCCTAATTCAAAATAAAGGAATTAATTAATCCAAATTAGATTAGGAAAGGAGTGAGAATTTCGGCCACCATAGGAAAGTACTTTGTATGGCCGGTTTTCCCTTTTGTTTTTAGGGTTTTATTTCGTGGCTTTGTAGCCTATTTAAAGGCTTATTTTTCAATAAGAATACAACTTTGATTTGATTGAGAAAATACTTGTGAGATTAATTATCTCTTTGTTCTTTGAGAACACCTAAAACACCATTAGAGAATTGGTTGTTTTAGCTTGACTTATCAATAGGTTTTCCATCCCCTATTGTGGCGTCTACATTATACCAAGGTTTCTAACCACAGGTTGGTTAGGGGTTAAGGTCCATCCCATTAGAACTTGAACTTAATTAAAGATCCAGGCTAATATAATACAGGTTTAGGAGCAGGTCGTCCTAGGTTCGTATCATCATGTGTAAGGTTTGTCACACAGTAGGTGAGGTCGTCTGTATAGAGCTATGCCAATGTCTCTTAGGAGGTAGGTAAGCCATGTTATTCTGCCATTGCTATTACCATAGCTTGATATTCAGCCCCAGTGTTGGAACAAGCTACTGTTGGCTGCTTCTTGGAGACCAGGAGAAGCAATTCGCGCCAAGAAAGATGTAGTAGCCATTCGTGTTCGTCTTGTGGTTAGACAGCCTGTCTAGTCCACATCACAATATCTTGTCAAGTTAAAGGAACTTTGAGATAGAAAATGTAACCCATACATGAAGCTACCCTTGAGATATCTTAGTATTCTTTTAACATCTCTCTAAGATGTTTCAGGTGTTATTTGAAAGATATTACGATATGTAGTTGGTGCTAATTCACTGTTTTCATGTGTTGGAGTTGTTTAGAAGGTCTGATCTTCTTTGTTTACGTGTGTTACATGGTATAAGTTTTTAGATTTGTCTATTGGTTCACTATGTATATGGGTTGTACATATGGGAGTTGAATTTCTTGAGAAGAATCTAATATGGGGTTCCACGGTGTGGTAAGTGGATAAAGGCAATCAGGACCATTATGCCGTGTGTTTTCTAAGTTGTTTTCTAGAAAATTAACAAGCTCAAGATGTTTTTATGAGTTAATATGGTAGATAAGTATGGAAAATATTGTTCGTCAAACACAACATGCCTGTTGATGTAGACCCGATTGGTTGTTGGATGGAAACAACGAAATCCTATATCTTTTGTTTCATTTCTTATGGACCGATCACAAACACTTTTTTGATTGTGAATCTACTAACATAAATTCAATGCGTAATCTTAGCATTCAATGTGTATTCCTGAATAATCTCATTTTTCAATTATTAAACCATTTCATTTTATCAAGTTCAATGTTAATCAAATTAGTCAACATTTATATGTTTCAATGAAACAACAAGATGTTATTTGTAACAAGTAGTTTAGTTGGTTAGTTAATTGGTCAAATTTATTCATGAAATGGGTTGGGTTGGTATTAGTCTGGATACAACAAAATAATTCTATTAGATCTAATGTACTTATTAGATCTAATAAGTACCTTGTGTCAGAATTGAGAAATTCTATGGCTCAAATCTTTAGTATTCTATTATTTATTACATATGTCTACTATTTAGGTAGAATACTGTCACCCATTGTTACTAAGAAACTGAAAGAAACCTAAAAAATGGAAGAAAAGGGGGAAAAGTGAGGAAGAAACTTATGTAGAAAGAGAAACAACTTCAGAAACAAGGGGGACTAAACAGGAACAAGAGAGATCCACCGAAGAAGATCCTTCTCCTTCCCCTTTTTTTGGAAGAAAAGGAGGATCCGGACAAAATCGATGGAAATGGAAGAGATACAAGTGAATGGAAAGGAAAAAACAAAGGATGAATTCTACTTGAAAGAGACACGTTATAAAAATAGACCCATTTATGAAACTTATTATATGGATGTGGATGAAAATCAAGAAAATTCACAGTTAGAAATGTTTATAGAAAAAAAAAATCTACTCTGGGTTGAAAAACCTCTTGTTAATATTCTTTTTGACTATAAGTTTAGTTTTAATCTATAGATTAAATAATTGATTGAGTTAACTTAACTTAACTTGAGTTAAATTTTTTTTTAAATAAATTTTTTATAAATTAAAAGAAAATAAAAAGTAAATTAATAAAAAGATCAATACATAAGATATATAGACTAAGAGATAGGAAGAAATTCGACCTCCCTCCCACATATTTGATACCTTCTCCTACGAAAAAAGTCGCAATATCGATACCATTCGTAATTCCATCAATTATTTGTTTATAAAAAAAATGAGTTAATTGAGCCAATCCTCTTATACCTTTAGTTAAGCATATTGCATAAAAAACATCTATGTAACTACGATTATATGACCAATCATATATCCCATTTCATAGTTTTTCCCTAAGAAATTCTCTTTTTTTAGGAATACTTTTAACAAATGAATTAAAGAAATTCAAATTTTGTACAGAGGAATAAACTGGCCTATATAAAAAAGATGCTATAAGGATTCCAAAAAAAGCAATACTAAATGAAAAAAAATTGCGTTTGAAATAAATTCATACAAATCCACAGAAGTATTTGGATTTGGATGTAAAAGGTTTATTGCTGGATTTAACAATTTTGATAATATATCCAAATCCACAGCTTCTTGATTGAATTGATTGAAGAAAGGGATTTCTATGAATCCAATGAACAAAGTAAATAGTACTAATACAAGCATAGGAAATAGCATAGTATTGTCCAATTCCTGTGGATATGAGAAAGTGTTCTTAGTTCCAGAATGACTAATAGTAATAAAAGGGCACATCATGCTTCTTAGATCACTATCAAATCGATATGCCTTTTTAGAAAAAAGAAAAAAAGAAAAAGCCCTTTCATTATTATTCAGTATTAACAAAGGAACATTTTTTAATAATTTTTTCCCTTCTTTACCCCATAGAGATATTGAATAGAACGAGCTATTTTTTTTTTCCATTATAAGTTTGAAACTGAAGGTTTAAATGTCTTTCAAAAGTAAGTAAAAAGATTCGAAACATATAAAATGCAGTTAAGCTAGCTGTGGAACAAGCAATTATTGCAAAAATCGGTGAATATAACCAACTATCACTAAGAATTTCATCTTTGGACCAAAAACATGAAAGGGGCGGAATACCACATAGAGAACGTGTACCTAACAAAAATGCAATTTTTCTAATTGGTACATGTTTTCGTAAACAACCCATAAGAACCATATTCTAGCTTTTATCTGGAGAATATCCAACAATTGTTCATGGAATGAATAATTGATCTGGATCCTAAAAACAACAATGCTTTCAAATAAGCATGAGTAACCAAATGAAATAAAGCCGCTTGATAAGACCCCATACTGATGCGAATCCACCTGAACCCGCACAACTGACAACCCGCTGGGGTACTGACCCGATACGGATGAAGGCCGGGCCAATCACTAGGGGTCAAGCTAAGAGGTTTAGGAAACAATTGCTGCCTTTATCCAGGGGGTAATTCATTCTCAAAAGGGCTTGAACATACCCAAAGATACAAGGCTTGTTTTGAGCATACAATTGGTGAAAGCCCACACGGACCCGGGTAGCAGTTTTGGTGCATTTATGGAGTTGGGGCAGAAAGAAATGGTTGCAACTCTTTATGGATTCAATAAATATCACTAAGAGGTCATGTAAAAAATTCAAGGCAGAAGTAAAACCAACATGTACAGACTTGTACGGACAGTTTCAAAATTTGGCCGAAAATTGCTGTATTGTTTGCTGACTTTACTGTATTTTGTTGAGTTGGCTTTTTCTCTTTCTTCCAAGCAAGGGAAACGTGTGGAACTCCATAATAAGCTTATTTGTCATCCTAAAAAGCATATTGAAGCTGATTTGGAGCTCAAATTGGTCAAAGATTGGTCAAAGTCAACTTAGTCAAAAAGCTAGTATTTTAGTTTACTAATTTGATTCTACTTTTTGTTTTAGGAAAATTACCATTACCTTTTGATTTTTGTTTATTTATATGCTGGAAAAATAAGTTTAGGAAATTTATTATTTTATTATTTTCATTGTAAATTAATTAAGTCCTAATTCAAAATAAAGGAATTAATTAATCCAAATTAGATTAGGAAAGGAGGAGACTTTCATCCATATTAGGATTCTTCATTGCATGGCTGGTTTTTCCTTTTTGTTTTAGGGTTTTATTTGTTTTCTCTTGGCCTATAAAAGGGCTTCTTTTTGAGGAAGAACACACCATTAATAATATTCAGAATTTATTTTGTGAGATTGAATTTCTCTTTGTTCTTTTGAACACTTAAAACACCATTAGAGAGTGAGTGTTTTAGTTTGAATAGGACTTCCATCACCTATTATGATGTCTTCACTATATACCAAGGTTTCTAATCACAGGTTAGTTAGGGGTCAAGGTGACCATTAGAACTTGAACATAATTAGATTCGAGCTAATATAATATGGGTTTAGGAGCAGGTCGTCATAGGTTCGTATCACATACCTAAAGCCAACATCATATAACCTAATTGAGACATTGTAGAATAAGCTAAACCCCTCTTAATATCTTTTTGAGCAAGAGCTAAAGTGGCTTCTAAAAGTAATATTATTATAAAAATAAAAGCTGTTAGATTCATTATGAAAGGTATAACTATGAAAAGCGGAAGAAGCCAAGCTACAAGAAATATTTCGGCTGCTACCATAGTAGCAGCGTGTATAAAAGCGAAAATAGGGGTAGGTCCTTCCATAGCATCGAGTAACCATACATGATGGGGGAATTGGTCAGATTTAGCAACTGCACCGGTAAATAATGAACAGGCACACAAAGTAACAACTAAAAAATCAACTTCATTATTATCAACCACGTTATTGAATATTTCAAACAAATACCTGAATTCTAGACTACCCATTATCCAATAAAAACATAAAATTCCTAATAATAACCTAAAATCCCCTACACGATTAGTTACAAACACATTTTGACAAGCAGTTGCCATAATAGGTAGGGTGAACCAAAAAACTATTAATAGGTAAGAACACATTCCAACTAATTCCCCCAAAAATATAAATTTGTATCAAATTTGAACTAGTGACTAATCCTAACATTGAAGTATTAGAAAAATTCATATAAGCAAAAAATCTCAAATATCCCTGATTATGAGACATATAATTATCACTATAAATAAGAACTATAATTCCAATAGTAGTGATTAATACTAACATAAAAGAAGTAAGTGGATCAATTAAATAGCCAAATTCTAAAGAAAAATCATTATTGATGGTCTAAGACCATACAGATGGATAAATAAAACTGTTATTTATTTGTTGAATAAATATATGGGCGGAAAAAATCATAACTATACTTAACAGTAAAACACTAGGAAAACCCATATACGGTAAAGATTTTTTATTACCGTTGGAAAAAGTAGAAGTCCTACTCCTATTAACATAGGAGTTAGAAGGGGAATGAAAGGTATGATCCATGAATATTGATATGTATATTCCATAAAAAAAATCTTTTTACTTAATTAATTGTATCTGATTTACCGGCGTTTATTTCTTTGAAAATGGTCAGTTAATAAAAAAAGTTAAGATATGCAAAACTGAAATACAATTTTCTCGCTTTAATTATTCTGAATCTTTCTCAACTACCTCAAATATTTCAAATCAAGAGGTTAAAGTTGGTAAAACGATATGACCAAGTTACTAGTGAAAAAAAAAATACATTTTTTTATTAAATTATTAAGTCAAATTTTATGAAGATATAAAAATTGAAAAATTAATTTTTTATTACTATTACGTATTACAATAATTTATTTATATATATAGAGAAAGGATAAAAAATTTCACCAAAAAAAGCTTTTTGTTGTGATATGAAGCATAAATAACCCCAATTTAACTCATAAAATAAAGTTATTTATTTTAGTTTTAGTTGGATTATTCAGAATCAGTAACGAATTTGAACCAATTGATTGTCTTCTATTCCAATAAAAGACATTTGTTGGAAAGGTTATGAGACAGAAACTATGACTCCAACACGTGACTTTATATAAAATTTAAAGAAGGAATTCCTAAAATAGCTTTTATAAAACCATCTATCTTGTACCTTTTTGCAAATTAACTACTAGTCTCATTCTAATTTTTAAAATTTAATTATATTTACTCATTTATCGAGCTTGACCAATTAAATAAAATGAATAATTAATAGAAACAAATTACTAAAGTTTTTTTTAATAAAGATAGGGGCTGGGTTATTAAACATTTTGAAGTATTTTATTCCATGTATAAAATTTTGGATGACGAAAAAAAAACTAGACAGAGATAGAAAGACACAGGTTTTTTTCTTTGTATTTATTTTTTTCTTGTATCAACTCTAATCAATTCTAGTTCTATTGCATAATAGATTCTATAGATACAGAAGATATCAATTTGAAGGAAGATATAAGAGTACCAATAAAATAAATACAAATCTTTCTTCCATATGTTGTATCAAATTGTATGGAATAGAAAAAAAAATAAAAAAAATTGTATTTAATTTTTAAAAACCACCATATTGTTTATGTTGTTAGTAATATTTTATGCGATTTTTCTAGATCCATATTTTTATAAAGGAAGTACAATCTAGAGAATAAATAGATCGATAATTAGAATTAATAGTAAAGAACAATTGGTTTTGAACAATAGATGTCTTTGACATCCAACCCTGGTAATGAATAACCTATTTGAACTTTTTATAATAATTAAAAAATTGACAATTTATCAAAGTTAAAATAATTAAACAAATAAAAGGAATAATTTATATTCTTTAATGGTTTGATCCAATCAATTGTAATATTAAATAAATTGAAGTTGTTTTGCTCTTATAGTCGAATAAAGAATTTTATGTTGACTGAATTTTAAAAACAAAAGACGCTATTTTTTTGTGTGAAAAAAGAGTAAAAGCAAGCACAAGATTTCACCTTTCGTTTTAGTATGTTTTATAATTTTCAAGGTGGGGATTCTTATTTTCCCCATCGATTTGATAATTCAATAATAACAAAGGTTTGTCTTTTTTAATTATATTATTTTTATACTATATAATTATATTCTAATATATTTAGAATACCATAGAATATAGAAGAGCAGGTATAAGATTTTCAGTCAAAATTAATAGATCATTGAAACTAATTGATTAAGTTTAAAATGTGTCTTATCACTTTCTAAATTCTTTTTTCTCTAAGTTCATATCACTCTGTATCCCTAACTTTCACCCAAATTAATAAAAAGCCCTTTTACCTTTTTTGAGGTGATTATACAAAGACCTTACCGATTT
Source organism: Ziziphus jujuba (assembly GCF_031755915.1). NCBI lineage: Eukaryota > Viridiplantae > Streptophyta > Magnoliopsida > Rosales > Rhamnaceae > Ziziphus > Ziziphus jujuba. Next base: position 289,020 of record NC_083380.1, read on the forward strand.
TTTCTTCGTGGATAATTCTTTTGTAGATTCATAAAATCTCATAAATGAGAAATGAATCATTAAAAAATGCAAATTATAAAGATAAAGAACATTTTTGAGTTTTATCCATGGATTGAAGTTTGAAATATCTAGGTACAACAGTTCCCGTTTAATCGAGCATGAATTAATAAATTCTAAAAAAACCCCAGTGTTAAGTTAAATAAAACTGACAACCTAATACCAAATATAATGACATATTGAAAAAAATAAGGATTCTTGTTGAAAACGATACGTTCAAATCCCTAATTTGGAAATTTTCAAAAAGTTTTTTTTAATCATCAATTTTAATGTTTCCTAAAATATATTGCATTGAATTTTTTCCTTTAATCTCGACAATTGAATAAAAATAGGTTATTATAATTTCAGGCAAGCCGCTATGGTGAAATTTATAGACATACTACTCTTAGGAAGCAGTGCTAAAGCATCTCGATTTGAGTCCGAGTGGTGGCATGGCATCTTGTAAAAGAGTAAGTCCTATAATGAAATCAATTTTCGATTTCCATTCCTATAATTGAGGTACCTCGTTTTTAATTTCAAAAATTTCTGATATTTTCAACTTTAGAGCATAGATTAACTCATACGTCCTTTTCAATCATTTCAATTGTAATTACAATTCATTTAATAACCTTATTAGTCGATGAAATTGTAGGCCTATATGATTCGTCAGAAAAGGGCATGATAGCTACTTTTTTCTATATAACAGGATTATTAGTTACCCGGTGGATTTATTTGGGACATTTACCATTAAGTAATTTATATGAATCATTAATCTTTCTTTCATGGAGTTTTTTCATTATTCATCTGGTTCCTTATTTTAAAAAACAAAAAACCATTTTAATTTAAATGCAATAACCGCCCCAAGTGCTATTTTTATCCAAGGTTTTTCTACTTCGAGTCTTTTAACTGAAATACATCAATCTGCAGTATTAGTCCCAACTGTTCAATCCCTTTGGTTAATGATGCACATCAATATGATAGTATTAGGCTATGCAGCTCTTTTATGTGGATCGTTATTATTAGTAGCTCTTCTAGTCATTATATTTCAAAAATTAATAAGGATTTTTAGTAAAAGCAACAATTTTGTAAATGATCCACTTTCTTTTGGTGAGATTCAATACGTCAACAAAAGAAACAATGTTTTACAAACCACTTCGTTTCTTTCTTCTAGGAATTATTATAGATCTCAATTGATTCAACAATTGGATCTTTGGAGCGATCATATTATTGGCCTTGGGTTTATCTTTTTAACCATAGGTATCCTTTCGGGAGCGGTGTGGGATAACGAAGCATGGGTATCATATTGGAATTGGGATCCTAAAGAGACTTGGGCATTTATGACTCGGACCATATTTGAGATTTATTTACATACTCGAACAAATTTTAAAAGTGTAAATTCCGCAATTGTGGCATCGATGGGATTTCTTATAATTTGGAGATGCTATTTTAGAGTTAATATATTAGAAATAGGGTTGCATAGTTATGGTGCATCTACATCAATATCGAATTGAATTGAAGAAAAGGCTTCACGAATACAAACCTAGGACAACGTAAGCATATATATAAGAAAACTTCATGTAAGCCATTGAGAAACCTTTGAATCAAGTAATGTAAATGATTCAAAGGTTTCTCAATGGCTTACATATCTGGTTAAAATAGAATTCAAATTCATTTTGTCATTTTAGTTAGTTAAACTTACGAGAAGAAAAAAGAATTTTTTATTTTTTTATCTTACAACAAATGGTTTTGACAATCATAGGATTTCTATTTGATGTTTTAGTTTGTTTACTAAGGAAAACCATCAATAAAAAAATTAGATAGAATAGCTTTGACTTTATCAACTGTTCGTGAGAAAACGAAATCCGGATAAATCCCAATAGCTATTGCAGGTAGCAGTATAGAGAGCGAAACAAATAGCTATCGTGGCCTAGAATAAAAAAAACAAGAGTTTGGAGCATTAAAAAGCTTGTATCCATAAAACATTTGACATAACATAAATAATGAGTAAATAGGAGTTAATGATACGAAACTAGGACGACCTGCTCCTAAACTCGTATTATATTAGCCCGGATCTTTAATTAAGTTCAAGTTCTAATGGAATGGACCTCAACCCCTAACCAACCTGTGGTTAGAAACCTTGGTATAATGTAGACGCCACAATAGGTGATGGAAAACCTATTGATAAGTCAAGCTAAAACAACCAATTCTCTAATGGTGTTTTAAGTGTTCTCAAAGAACAAAGAGATAATTAATCTCACAAGTATTTTCTTAATCAAATCAAAGTTGAAAAATAAGCCTTTAAATAGGCTTGAAAGAAACAAAATAAACCCTAAAAAAGTAATTCAAAACCGCACTCCTATAGGAATTAGGAAACTTGACCGAATTCTAATATGTCCTAAACTATGTTTCCTAAACTAAATTTGATTAATTAATTCCTTTATTCTGAATTAGGAATTAATTAATTTACAATGAAAATAATAAAATAATAACTTTCCTAAACTTATTTGTCCAGAAAATAAATAAATAAAAACTAAAAAGTAATGGTAGTTTCCGAAAACAAAAAGTAGAATAAAATTAGGAAACTATAATACTAGCTTTTTTGACTAATTTGACTTTGACCAATCTTTGACCTCTTTGAGCTCCAAATCAGCTTCTAGATGCTTTTGAGGATGCCAAATAAGCTGAATATGAAGTCCCACACGTTGCCCATGCTTGGAAAAATAAGAAAAGGCTAATACAGTAAAATACAGTAAAGCCAGCAAGCAATACAGCAAATTCGGCCAAATTGTTGATGCTGTCCGTACAAGCCCTTTTTGATTGCATTTGAGGCTGATTTAACTTGATTCCATGACCTCTTAGGCATATGTATTGAACCCATAAATCATTGGAACCATTTCACGCTTCCCGGACTCCAAAAATGTACCAAAACCGTCACCCGGGTCCGTATCGGCTTCTATTGCTTGTATGAGTAAAACAGGCCTTGGTTCTTTAGACATGGCCAACCCCTCTTGAATATGACTTATTCCTTGTATGAAGACAGCAAGATTGTCCTTGAACGTCTTGGCTTGGGCCCTAGTGATCGGTCCCACCTTCATTTGTATTGGGTCAGCACCCCAGCGGGTTGTCGGTCGAACACTCTCGGGTGGATTCGCATCATTCCCCTCCTCTTGAAAAGGATTTGTCCTCAAATCGAAGTCACCACCTGCAGCAAAAGGAGATAAATCAGCAACATTAAAGGTGGCACTAACATTATACTCACCCGGTAGATCAAGTTTGTAGGCATTGTCATTTATCCTCTCCAAAACTTGAAAAGGTCCATCACCCCTCGGCATGAGTTTTGATTTCCTTTGTTCGGGAAATCTTTCTTTCCTTAAATGCAGCCACACCCAATCTCCAGGTTCAAACACCATTGATTTTCGGCCTTGATTAGCCACCCTTGCATATTGCTCGGTCCTCCTCTCAATGTTTGCGCGGGTTTTTTCATGAATCTGCTTTACAAAATCAGCTTTTTGTTTTCCATCTAGATTAGCACGCTCACTTAAAGGCAAAGGTGTTAAATCTAACGGAGTCAAAGGATTAAAACCATAAACAATTTCAAATGGAGTAAATTTAGTTGCTGAATGTAAAGACCTATTATATGCAAATTCAACATGTGGCAAACATTCTTCCCAAGTCCTTAAATTTCTACTAATTAATGCTCTCAATAATGCAGATAAGGTTCTATTTACTACTTCGGTTTGTCCATCAGTTTGTGGATGACAAGTAGTTGAAAATAAAAGCTTAGTACCTAATTTAGCCCACAATGTTTTCCAAAAATAGCTTAAGAACTTAGCATCCCTATCCGACACAATAGTTCTTGGCATTCCATGCAATCTCACAATTTCCTTGAAAAATAAATTAGCAATATTGGATGCATCATCAGTTTTGTTACATGCAATAAAATGTGCCATCTTAGAAAACCTATCTACGACAACAAATATTGAATCCTTACCTGTCCTTGACCTAGGCAACCCAAGAATAAAATCCATAGACAAATCTACCCAAGGATAGGTAGGGATCGGCAAAGGCTTATACAATCCATGCGGTTTCAATGTTGATTTTGTTTTTCGGCACTTCAAACATCTTTCACAAATTCTCTCAACACCTCTCCTCATGTTAGGCCAATAAAAATGTTCTTGCAGCAAGGATAAAGTTTTTAAAACACCAAAATGGCCCATTAAACCACCCCCATGTCCTTCCCGAACCAATAATTCCCTAATACTACAATTAGGCACACAAAGTTTGTTTTCCTTAAACAAATATCCCTCAAATATGTAAAATTTATTAAATCCATGTTTCAAACAGGTTCTAAAAATTTCTCCAAAGTCACTATCATGCTCATAAAGTTCTTTCAATTGTTCAAATCCAAGCAATCTAGCATCTAAGGTAGAAAAGAGCACATACCTTCGGGATAATGCATCGGCAACCACATTTTCCTTACCTTTTTTGTAGCGGATCACATATGGAAATGTTTCAATAAATTCAATCCACTTAGCATGCCTTCGGTTGAGCTTTCGTTGACCCTTGATATGCTTCAAAGACTTATGATCCGTATGAATCACAAACTCCTTTGGCATGAGATAATGCTGCCACGTCTCCAAAGCCCTCACCAAAGCATACATCTCCTTGTCATAAGTCGGATAGTTTAGGGCAGCTCCACTTAATTTTTCACTAAAGTAGGCTATGGGTCTTCCTTCTTACATTAAGACAGCTCCAATACCTACACCCGAAGCATCACACTCAATTTCAAAAGTTTTAGAAAAATTTGGCAAAACTAACAAAGGTGCATTACACAATTTTTCTTTCAACAAATTAAAAGATTTTTCTTCTACTTCCCCCCATTTGAAACCAACATTCTTCTTGACAACTTCATTCAATGGTGCTGCTATGGTACTAAAATCCTTGACAAATCTTCTGTAAAAGCTTGCCAAGCCATGAAAGCTCCTCACTTGGGTGATAGAAGTACGAACCGGCCACTCTTGAATTGCTTTCACCTTAGCTTGGTCAACTTTGATTCCTGCAGCACTTATTACAAAACCTAGAAACACAAGCTCTTCTTTGCAAAATTCACACTTTTTAATGTTAGCAAACAATCTTTCCTTTCTAAGAACTTGCAAAACTTGCCTAAGTTGATCCACATGGTCATCCAAATTTCGGCTATATATTAGAATGTCATCAAAATAAACAACCACAAATTTTCCAACAAATGGAAGCATTACATGATTCATAAGCCTCATGAAGGTACTAGGTGCATTGGATAATCCAAAAGGCATAACTAACCATTCATATAGCCCATATTTAGTTTTGAATGCGGTTTTCCATTCATCACCTTCTTTCATCCTAATTTGGTGATAACCACTCCTAAGATCAATTTTTGTAAACATGCAAGCACCATGCAACTCATCAAGCATATCATCTAATCTAGGAATGGGATGTCTATATTTGATGGTAATATTATTTATAGCCCTACAATCAACACACATTCTCCAAGAACCATCCTTTTTAGGTACCAACAAAACAGGAACAGCACATGGGCTAAAACTCTCACGAATGTATCCTTTATCAAGCAAATCACTTACCTGTTTTTGCAGCTCCTTTGTTTCTTCGGGATTGCTCCTATAAGCTGGTCTATTTGGTATGGCAGCCCCTGGAACAAAGTCAATTTGATGTTCTATCCCTCGAATAGGTGGTAGTCCACTTGGAATCTCATTTGGGAAGACATCTCCAAATTCCTTCAAAAGAGAAATCATTGAACTTGGCAATTCAAGTTCTTCAAGGTTAGTTTGATCATTAAAATAATTTTCTTTGTAAAGCATGACCAGCAAAGGTTTCTTACACTCAATAACCTTATTAATATCCCCTAAACTCAAATAAAAATTGCTACTTAACCTTTCCTTTCTTTCTTTTTCTTTTTTTCCCTTGGATTGGCGCAAACCATCGGATTTCTCTTCCTTCTCCAAGCTCGCGGGTTTGCCACTTCCTTTCCCTCTCTTTCAGCTTTCCCTTGATCTTTCCATTCAATATGAACCTTAGAAACCTTACCTTGGTCAGCAACCTCAATCTTACCTTCTTGAAAGGATGGTGAAGCTGTTGGTGCCATACTTGCTTTTTCCTTGAGCTTTTCGGCTTCTCTCCTTTGTTGCATTTGTAATTGGTCTTTGTAAACCTCTTTAGGAGATAATGGTTCCAGCTTGACCTTCTTCCCTTTAAACCTGAAAACAATACTATTTTCTCGACCAAAATGAGTAGCATCTTTATCAAATTGCCATGGTCTACCTAATAGTATATGTCCAGTAATCATGGGTACAATATCACATAAAACTACATCCTCATATCTACCTATATTAAATTTTACTTTGGCTTGTTTGTTTACTTTCATCTCACCACTATCATTAAGCCATTGTAATCTATAAGGTTCTGGATGTTTAATTGTTTTCAAGCCTAATTTATCAACTACAAGATTACTTATCACATTAGTACAACTCCCACTATCTATAATCATGCTACAAATTTTACCTTGTATTTCGCAGCGAGTGTGGAAGATGTTTTCTCTTTGTATCTGCTCTTCATCTTTGTAGACAGCAAGTACTCTCCTTGAAACCAAGTTCAACTCGGCATTAGATGTATCTACAGGTTCGGCTTCATCTTCATTGCAATCCTCCTCTTGCTCGGTTTCAGCCCCACTTTCTTCACTCGCGGATTCCAGCTCACCATCACCCTTTAATACCATGATTCTTCTATTTGGGCATTGGCTGGCTATGTGTCCTCTTCCTTGGCACTTAAAACATATTATTTCTCTGGATTTTTGAGGTTTAGGATCAGATTTTATCTCACCACTAAATGCTTGGACAGATTCGGTCTTGACCTCCCTTCTTGGCCGGTTGGTAGTTTCTTCTCCTAATTTCGGCTTCAACTTGTTTTCATAAGTGGAATTCCTTTTACAGCCACTTGAACTTGTCCTTCCACTGCTAGAAACTCCTCCAAACCGTGTACTAACACCCCTCCTCTTGAATTGGTTCTCAAGCTTAATGGCTACATGCAACATCTCCTCCAATTCCTAGTATTGTTGTAATTCAAGTTGGTTGGCAATGTCTCGGTTTAACCCTCCAAGAAATCTTGCCATGGTTGCCTCCCTATCCTCATTCATATTCAGCCTCATCATTAACATCTCCATCTCTTTGTAATAATCCTCCACAGACCTACTTCCTTGAGACAAAGATTGAAGCCTTTGATGCAACAACCTATGGTAATGGGATGGCACAAACCGCTTCCTCATGGCTCCTTTCATTTGTCGCCATGTTGTAATTAAGTCATCACCAACTCTGCTTCGGGTGTTTTGCTCATTGGTCCACCATTGGAGTGCATAATGGCCAAACTCCATTGCTGCCAACTTCACCTTCTTACCTTCCGAATAGTTGTGGCAGTCAAAGATCATCTCCATTTTTTCTTCCCACTCCAAATAAGCTTCGGGATCACTTTTACCCATAAAAGGTGGGATATTAACCTTGATATTTCCCAAGTCATCATCTGTATCTTCCCTCCTATATCTCCCATGGCCAGCTCTATCTTGGACAGCAAAGGTTTCGTCCATACCTTCCTCAAAGTCGCCGTCGAATGGCTCCTCATCAAATTCCTCTCTCGGCCTCTCGCGACCTCCTCGTCCTCGGCCTCGTCCTCCATGGAATTCTTGCCTATTTCTTGTATTCGGCCTTCCTTGTGAGGCTTCTAGTCTTCCCACTCTTTGATTCACATGCTCAACTTGAGCACTAACCCGTTGTATTGATTCCAAGACAGCTCTCATATCCACTTGGTCTCCACTCCCGGTAGCTCGGTCATCGCCATGGAATGCTACGGACTCTTCCTCATTGATCCTCAAGGGTGGATCCCTTCTTCTTATTCTAGAATCTGCCATGTTAGTAAAATACTGCAAAAATAAAATAAATCCTCACAATATTCACTCCCTCACGTGTTTCACTCAAACAAGGTCTCGACACTCGTGTTTGCACACTAGTTTCGGCTTTTACCCTCTTTTAAGCTCTCACACTCTTGCCTTTTTCCACTCAATGAATTATCTTAAAGTTCTAATTAAAACACCCACAAAATAGCAATTAGATCACTAGTACGTTTTAATTAAACTTATCAACAAAGTAGTAGCAAAAAGTAGGCGATACTGAAAGAATCCAACAAATCCTAATTTTTCGGCTTTCTAGACAAGAAAACACAAAATAATGGGAAAACGTTGGAATTTTTGAAAACTGCACCAGATGGTAGTAGATTATGAGTTCAAGAATAAAATTCCAGAAAAAGAAATTCAAATACGAACAAGAATCAATGAGAACAAAATTATAGAAAAGTGTTGGTTGTTGTTCTTGTAATTCAAGTTTTGTATCAATTCCTTTATCTAATTTTAATCCAAATAATTTAAGCACCCAAAATCCAAATATCCAGCAGCAAAAATAATTCTCCAGCAACTCAAATATTGAATAAATAATAAAAAACCAGCAGCTCCAACAAATTTCCAGCAAACAAATCAAACTCCAACAAACCGAAATATTTTTTTTTCTTCTTTTTTTTTATTTTTTATTTTTTATTTTTTTATTCGGCTTTACCTTCTTTTTTTTTTTTTTTTCACTCACAGAACATAAACAACTGCAGTAGCAAGAATAATTACCAAAATTGCAATTCCAACTCCAAAACAAACACCAAACCCGTGACCTCCAAATAAACACAAATGTGCAGTTTTTTTTTTTTTTTTTTTATTTGTTGCCGCAAACTCTTTTTTTTTTTTTTTTTTTGAATATATGAATGCAAATATTTAAGACTAAAACAGCAAAGAAAAATCAACAGAAACCAAATTAACAAGAACAATGATAAAAGACAACCAACAAACTAGGAAACAAAAATACGATAAAACTAGGAAATCCTAATTCAACTAGGAATGAATTTATTTATTTATTTATTTTTTTAAGATGCTGAACGTGTATAGGATGGATGCAACCTTAACCTAATGCTAAAATTGTAGAATAACACAAAAACAAATAAAGCAAATAAAGATAGATCAAACCTGAACAAAATTTAGCTCTGATACCAAATGATACGAACCTGGGATGACCTGCTCCTAAACCCGTATTATACTAGCCCGGATCTTTAATTAAGTTCAAGTTCTAATGGGATGGACCTCAACCCATAACCAACCTGTGGTTAGAAACCTTGGTATAATGTAGACGCCACAATAGGGGATGGAAAACCTATTGATTAGTCAAGCTGAAACAACCAATTCTCTAATGGTGTTTTAGGTGTTCTCAAAGAACAAAGAGATAATTAATCTCACAAGTATTTTCTCAATCAAATCAAAGTTGTATTATTATTGAAAAATAAGCCTTTAAATAGGCTTGAAAGAAACAAAATAATCCCTAAAAAATAATCCAAAACCGGACTCCTATAGGAATTAGGAAACTTGACCGAATTCTAATATGTCCTAAACTAAGTTTCCTAAACTAAATTTGATTAATTAATTCCTTTATTCTGAATTAGGAATTAATTAATTTACAATGAAAATAATAAAATAATAACTTTCCTAAACTTATTTGTCCAGAAAATAAATAAATAAAAACTAAAAAGTAATGGTAGTTTCCTAAAACAAAAAGTAGATTAAAATTAGGAAACTATAATACTAGCCTTTTTGACTAATTTGACTTTGACCAATCTTTGACCTCTTTGAGCTCCAAATCAGCTTCTAGATGCTTTTTAGGATGCCAAATAAGCTGAATATGAAGTCCCACACGTTGCCCATGCTTGGAAAAATAAGAAAAGGCTAATACAGTAAAATACAGTAAAGCCAGCAAGCAATACAGCAAATTCGGCCAAATTGTTGATGCTGTCCGTACAAGCCCTTTTTGATTGCATTTGAGGCTGCTTTAACTTGATTCCATGACCTCTTAGGCATATGTATTGAACCCATAAATCATTGGAACCATTTCACGCTTCCCGGACTCCAAAAATGTACCAAAACCATCACCCGGGTCCGTATCGGCTTCTATTGCTTGTATGAGTAAAACAGGCCTTGGTTCTTTAGATATGGCCAACCCCTCTTGACTATGACTTATTCCTTGTATGAAGACAGCAAGATTGTCCTTGAACTTCTTGGCTTGGGCCCTAGTGATCGGTCCCACCTTCATTTGTATTGGGTCAGCACCCCAGCGGGTTGTCGGTCGAACAGTCTCGGGTGGATTCGCATCACAACTTGAGCACTAACCCGCTGTATTGATTCCAAAACAGCTCTCATGTCCACTTGGTCTCCACTCCCGGTAGCTCGGTCATCGCCATGGAATGCTACGGACTCTTCCTCATTGATCCTCAAGGGTGGATCCCCTATTCTTATTCTAGAATCTGCCATGTTAGTAAAATACTGCAAAAATAAAATAAATCCTCACAATATTCACTCCCTCACGTGTTTCACTCAAACAAGGTCTCGACACTCGTGTTTGCACACTAGTTTCAGCTTTTACCCTCTTTTAAGCTCACACACTCTTGCCTTTTTCCACTCAATGAATTATCTCAAAGTTCTAATTAAAACACCCACAAAACAGCAATTAGATCACTTGTATGTTTTAATTAAACTTATCAACAAACAGTAAGTAAAAAGTAGTTCATACCGAAAGAATCCAACAAATCCTAATTTTTCGGCTTTCTAGACAAGAAAACACAAAATAATGGGAAAACGTTGGAATTTTTGAAAACTGCACCAGATGGTTGTAGATGATGAGTTCAAGAATAGAATTCTAGAAAAAGAAATTCAAATACGAACAAGAATCAAAGAGAACAAAAATATAGAAAAGTGTTGGTTGTTGTTCATGTAATTCAAGTTTTGTATCAATTCCTTTAACTAATTTTAATCCAAAAAATTTAAACACCCAAAATCCAAATATCCAGCAGCAAAAAATAATTTCCCAGCAACTCAAATATTGAATAACTAATCAAAAAACCAGCAGCTCCAACAAATTTCCAGCAAACAAATCAAACTCCAACAAACTGAAATATTTTTCTTTTTTTCTTTTTTTTTTTATTCGGCTTTACCTCTTTTTTTTTTTTTTTTTTTTTTTCACTCACAGAACATAAACAACTGCAGTAGCAAGAATAATTACCAAAATTACAATTCCAACTCCAAAACAAACACCAAACGCGTGACCTCCAAATAAACACAAATGTGCAGTTTTTTTTTTTTTTTTATTTGTTGCCGCAAACTTTTTTTTTTTTTTTTTTTGAATATATGAATGCAAATTTATAAGACTAAAACAGCAAAGGAAAATCAACAAAAACCAAAATTATCAAGAACAATGATAAAAGACAACCAACAAATTAGGAAACAAAAATACGATAAAACTAGGAAACCTAATTCAACTAGGAATGAAATATTTTTATTTTTTTTATAAGATGCAGAACGTGTATGGGATGGATGCAACCTTAACGTAATGCTAAAATTGCAGAATAACACAAAACAAATAAAACAAATAAGGATAGATCAAACCTGAACAAAACTTAGCTCTGATACCAAATGATACGAACCTAGGACGACCTGCTCCTAAACCCGTATTATATTAGCCCGGATCTTTAATTAAGTTCAAGTTCTAATGGGATGGACCTCAACCCCTAACCAACCTATGGTTAGAAACCTTGGTATAATGTAGATGCCACAATAGGGGATGGAAAACCTATTGATAAGTCAAGCTAAAACAACCAATTCTCTAATGGTGTTTTAGGTGTTCTCAAAGAACAAAGAGATAATTAATCTCACAAGTATTTTCTTAATCAAATCAAAGTTGTATTATTATTGAAAAATAAGCCTTTAACTAGGCTTGAAAGAAACAAAATAAACCCTAAAAAAATAATTCAAAACCGGACTCCTATAGGAGTTAGGAAACTTGACCGAATTCTAATATGTCATAAACTAAGCTTCCTAAACTAAATTTGATTAATTAATTCCTTTATTCTGAATTAGGAATTAATTAATTTACAATGAAAATAATAAAATAATAACTTTCCTAAACTTATTTGTCCAGAAAATAAATAAATAAAAACTAAAAAGTAATGGTAGTTTCCTAAAACAAAAAGTAGAATAAAATTAAGAAACTATAATACTAGCTTTTTTGACTAATTTGACTTTTTAGGATGCCAAATAAGCTGAATATGAAGTCCCACACGTTGCCCATGCTTGGAAAAATAAGAAAAGGCTAGTACAGTAAAATACAGTAAAGCCAGCAAGCAATACAGCAAATTCGGCCAAATTGTTGATGCTTTCCGTACAAGCCCTTTTTGATTGCATTTGAGGCTGCTTCAACTTGATTCCATGACCTCTTAGGCATATGTATTGAACCCATAAATCATTGGAACCATTTCATGATTCCCGGACTCCAAAAATGTACCAACACCGTCACCCGGGTTCGTATCGGCTTCTATTGCTTGTATGAGTAAAACAGGCCTTGGTTCTTTAGATATGGCCAACCCCTCTTGACTATGACTTATTCCTTGTATGAAGACAGCAAGATTGTCCTTGAACTTCTTGGCTTGGGCCCTAGTGATCGGTCCCACCTTCATTTGTATTGGCAAAACTACAACTATCGTTAACCAAGGAAAATCATTTGTGGTAAAAACAAGATACACTTGGACCAGAAAAACCCGTGCCCAAATATATAAAATAAAATATATTATTATGAGCACCACATGTTGTTGTTGGTAAAAAAAATTAAATATATTCAAGTAAGGTTTTCTGAAACATATCGATAAGCTAGCCCCATACTTCAAGTTGTTTCATGCCATAAATAAACTCAAACACTCAAGAAATCCGATGGACAGGAGGATTCACATCTTTTACAACTGACACAGTCCTCTACTCTTGGAGCTAAAGCTATTTGCTTAGCTTTACACCCATCCCAAGGTATCATTTCTAATAACATTTGTGATGCGAATCCACCCGAGAGTGTTCGACCGACAACCCGCTGGGGTGCTGACCCAATACAAATGAAGGTGGGACCGATCATTAGGGCCCAAGCCAAGAAGTTCAAGGACAATCTTGCTATCTTCATACAAGGAATAAGTCATAGTCAAGAGGGTTTGGCCATATCTAAAGAACCAAGGCCTGTTTTACTCATACAAGAATAGAAGCCAAAACAGGGCCGGGTGACGTTTTTGGTGATAATAAGGAGGCCGGGTTGTATGAATTGGAACCCCATCCTTATGGGTTCAATTCATATGGAGGATTAGTCATAGAAACCAGCCAAAGAAGCTTCAAAGCCGACCAACAAGGTGGTTTGCGCACAAGGGGAAGAAAAGGCCGGATTTGCTGTATTCCTTGCTGACTTTACTTTATTTTATTGTATTAGCCTCTTCTCATATGTCCAAGCAAGGGCAACGTGAGGAACTTCACAAAAAGATTATTTTGCATCCCACAAAGACTATTGAAGCTGATTTGGAGTCCAATTGGATCAAAGAAGGGTCATTACCAACATAGCCGAAATTTACCATTTTTAGTTTCCTAATTTGTTCTTACTTTTTGTTTTAGGAAACTACCATTACTTTTAGGTTTTTATTTATTTATTTCCTGGACAAATAACTTTAGGAAGGTTTTTATTTTATTCTTTCCATTTTAAATTAATTAATTCCAAATTTAATATAAAGGAATTAATTAATCAAACTTAGATTAGGAAAGGAAGTATAGTTTTCGGCCAACTAGGATTCTTTATGTGAGTGGCCGGTTTTTTTCGTAGGGATTTTAGGGTTTATTTTGTTTCTTTCAAAGCCTATTTAAAGGCTTATTTTTCAATAAGAATACAACTTTGATTTGATTAAGAAAATACTTGTGACATTAATTATCTCTTTGTTCTTTGAGAACACCTAAAACACCATTAGAGAATTGGTTGTTTTAGCTTGACTTATCAATAGGTTTTCCATCCCCTATTGTGGCGTCTACATTATACCAAGGTTTCTAACCATAGGTTGGTTAGGGGTTGAGGTCCATTCCATTAAAACTTGAACTTAATTAAGATCCGGGCTAATATAATATGGGTTTAGGAGCAGGTCATCCTAGGTTCGTATCATTTGGTATCAGAGACAAATTTTGTTCAGGTTTGATCTATCTTTATTTGCTTTATTTGTTTTTGTGTTATTCTGCAATTTTAGCATTACGTTAAGGTTGCATCCATCCCATACACGTTATGCATTTTTAAAAAACAAAAAAATAAATAAAAAAATTCATTCCTAGTTGAATTAGATTTCCTAGTTTTATCGTATTTTTGTTTCCTAATTTGTTGGTTGTCTTTATCATTGTTCTTGATAATTTTGGTTTTTATTGATTTTCCTTTGCTGTTTTAGTCTTAAATATTTGCATTCATATATTCAAAGAAAAAAAAAAAAAAAGAAGTTTGCGGCAACATTTAAAAAGAAAAAAAAAAAACTGCACATTTTGTTTATTTGGAGGTCACGGGTTTGGTGTTAATTTTGGAGTTGGAATTGCAATTTTGGTAATTATTCTTGCTACTGCAGTTGTTTATGTTCTGTGAGTGAAAAAAAAAATTTTAAAAAAGGTAAAGCCGAATATATATAAAAAAAGAAAAAGAAAAAAGAAAAAAAATATTTCGGTTTGTTGAAGTTTGATTTGTTTGCTGGAATCTTGTTGGAGCTGCTGGTTTTTTATTATTTATTCAATATTAGAGTTGCTGGGAAATTATTTTTGCTGCTGGATATTTGGATTTTGGGTGCTTAAATTTTTTTGATTAAAATTAGTTAAAGGAATTGGTACAAAACTTGAATTACAAGAATAACAACCAACACTTTTCTATATTTTTGTTCTCTTTGATTCTTGTTCGTATTTGAATTTCTTTTTCTAGAGTTTTGTTCTTGAACTGATAATCTATTACGATCTGGTCCAGTTCTTCAAAATTCCAAAATTTTCTCATTAATTTGCTTTATTTTGTCTAGAAAAATCGAAAATAGGTATTTTCATTCCATTCGGTATTTGCTTATTTTTGCTTACTGTTTTGTTGATAAGTTTAATTAAAACATACTAGAGATCTAATTGCTGTTTTGTGGGTGTTTTAATTAGAACTTTGAGATAATTCATTGAGTGGAAAAAGGCAAGAGTGTGTGAGCTTAAAAGAGGGCAAAAGCCGAAACTAGTGTGCAAGCACGAGTGTCGAGACCTTGTTTGAGTGAAACACGTGAGGGAGTGAATATTGTGAGGATTTATTTTATTTTTGCAGTATTTTACCAACATGGCAGTTTCTAGAATAAGAAGAGGAGATCCACCCTTGAGGATCAATGAGGAAGAGTCCGTAGCATTCCATGGCGATGCCCGAGCTACCGGGAGTGGAGACCAAGTGGACATGAGGTCTGTTTTGGAGTCAATACAGCGGGTTAATGCTCAAGTTGAGCATATGAATCAAAGAGTGGAAAGACTAGAAGCCTCACAAGGAAGGCCAAATACAAGAAATAGGCAAGAATTTCATGGGGGACGAGGAGGTTGCGAGAGACCGAGAGAGGAATTTGATGAGGAGCCATTCGACGGAGACTTTGAGGAAGGTATGGACGAAACTTTTGCTGTCCAAGATAGAGCTGGCCATGGGAGATATAGGAGGGAAGATACAGATGATGATTTGGGAAATATCAAGGTTAACATCCCACCTTTTATGGGTAAAAGTGATCCCGAAGCTTATCTGGAGTGGGAAGAAAAAATGGAGATGGTTTTTGACTGCCACAACTATTCGGAAGGTAAGAAGGTGAAGTTGGCAGCAATGGAGTTTGGACATTATGCACTCCAATAGTGGACCAATGAGCAAAATACCAGAAGGAGAGTTGGTGATGATTTAATCTCGACATGGCGTCAAATGAAAGGAGCCATGAGGAAACGATTTGTGCCATCCCATTACCATAGGTTGCTGCACGAAAGGCTTCAATCTTTGTCTCAAGGAAGTAGGTCTGTGGAGGATTATTACAAAGAGATGGAGATGTTAATGATGAGGCTGAATATGAATGAGGATAGGGAGGCAACAATGGCAAGATTTCTTGGAAGGTTAAACCGAGACATTGCCAACCAACTTGAATTACAACAATACTTGGAATTGGAGGAGATGTTGCATGTAGCAATTAAGCTTGAGAACCAATTCAAGAGGAGGGGTGTTAGTACACGGTTTGGAAGAGTTTCTAGCAGTGGAAGGACAAGGTCGAGTGGCTGGAAAAACAATTCCACTTATGAAAACAAGTTGAAGCCGAAATTAGGAGAAGAAACTACCAACCGACCAAGAATGGAGGTCAAGACCGAATCTGTCCAAGCACTTAGAGGTGAGATAAAATCTGATCCTAAACCTCAAAAATCCAGAGAAATAATTTGTTTTAAGTGCCAAGGAAGAGGACACATAGCCAGCCAATGCCCAAATAGAAGAATCATGGCATTAAAGGGTGATGGTGAGCTGGAATCTGCAAGTGAAGAAAGTGGGGCTGAAACTGAGCAAGAGGAGGATTGCAATGAAGATGAAGCCGACCCTGTAGATACATCTAATGCTGAGTTGAGCTTGGTTTCAAGGAGAGTACTTGCTGTCTACAAAGATGAAAAGCAGATACAAAGAGAAAACATCTTCCACCCGAGAGTGTTCGACCGACAACCCGCTGGGGTGCTGACCCAATACAAATGAAGGTGGGACCGATCACTAGGGCCGAAGCCAAGAAGTTCAAGGAAAATCTTTCTGTCTTCATACAAGGAATAAGTCATAGTCAAGAGGGGTTGGCTATATCTAAAGAACCAAGGCCTGTTTTACTCATACAAGCAATAGAAGCCAAAACAGGGCCGGGTGACGTTTTTGGTGATAATAAGGAGGCTGGGTTGTATGAATTGGAACCCCATCCTTATGGGTTCAATTCATATGGACGATGAGTCATAGAAACCAGCCAAAGCAGCTTCAAAGCCGTCCAACAAGGTGGTTTGCGCACAAGGGGAAGAAAAGGTAGGATTTGTTGTATTCCTTGCTGACTTTACTTTATTTTACTGTATTAGCCTTTTCTCATACTTCCAAGCAAGGGCAACGTGAGGAACTTCACAACAAGCTTATTTGGCATCCCACAAAGACTATTGAAGCTGATTTGGAGTCCAATTAGATCAAAGAAGGGTCATTACCAACATAGCCGAAATTTACCATTTTTAGTTTCCTAATTTGTTCTTACTTTTTGTTTTAGGAAACTACCATTACTTTTAGGTTTTTATATATTTATTTTCTAGAAAAATAACTTTAGGAAGGTTTTTATTTTATTCTTTCCATTGTAAATTAATTAATTCCTAATTTAATATAAAGGAATAGGTGAAGCTAGTTTGGTTGTTTACCTAAACTAGTTAAACAATAGGAACTTAGTTCAAACCATGTGCCACTTTTTACTATATTTGGAATAGACATGTTGCAGCTGGTTTTTGACTCTTTTGTGTATGAAAAGTTAGGTGTTGACCATTTTACTTTTTAAATTTCAAATATTTTACTCATTTTGTAAGCTCACATGCTTGGCATGTGTGAACTAGTTGTAATTTCAAGCTTATATAGTAAAATGAATGAAATGGCTATACATCCAAGCCTTATTTTCAAAAGCCAACGTGTTCCTCTTCTTCTTATCTCTTCTTCAACACCTTAGAACACTTTAGGAACCCTAAAAACCAGAAAACACCATAACCAAAACCTAAAAACACAACTCACACACAACCATTCCCAAGAGCATCACCAAAAGCTTGCTTGTTGCTAACACTTCAAGCTAGCTTGCTCTTGGTCATAACCTTCTCACCCCAACAAAGTGGTATCAGAGCAAGGCACATTTTTGTGAGATTTGTGAGGTTTTTGGGCTGGTTCGTTCCTTGAGAGTGAAGAGATACTTGAAAGCACAAATATATTTTCATATTCCTTCATACTCGAAAGCAACATCCACATGGCTTCTTCAAGTTTTTCAACTCCTTCTCCTCCTATCTTCAATGGGAGAACTACAACATTTGGAGTATCAAGATGCAAGCCTACTTGAAGGCTTATGGTCTTTGGGAGGTCACCATAAATCCCCAAGAACCCGAGCCTTTGAGACAAGGGGCAACGGTCAACCAAATCAAGCACCATGAGGAGGAATTGACTAAAGGTTTCAAGGCTCTCACCGCCATTCATTCTTGTATTAGTGATACCATTTTCCCAAGCATAATGGCATGTGAGAGTGCCAAAGAAGCTTGGGACAAACTTCAAGATGAGTTCCAAGGGAGTGCAAGGACAAGGCAAATGCAAATCCTTAACCTAAGGAGGGAGTTTGAGACCATCAAGATGAAAGACAAAGAAACGGTTAAGGAGTTCACCACAAGGCTTCTTAATGTGGTGAATCAAATTAGGGTGCTAGGTGAAAGATTAAGTGACCAAAGGATTGTAGAGAAGGTGTTGGTCTCCTTGCCCGAGAGGTTTGAAGCTAAGATATCTTCATTGGAGGAGTCAAGGAACCTAAATGAAATTTCCTTGACCGAGTTGGTGAATGCCTTGCAAGCTACGGAGCAAAGGAGGAGGATTAGGCATGAAGAATCAATGGAGGCTGCATTTGTGTCTAAACAACATCAAAAGACACAAAATCAAAAGAAGAACAAGCTTAAGGTCATAAAGGAGAAAGGTGAAACTAGCAAACCCGAGAGGAAGTCCTATGAACCTTGTCACCATTGCAAGAAGAAAGGTCATCATCCAAGAAGGTGTTGGTGGAGGCCGGATGCATTTTTCCATAAATGCCAACAAAAGGGTCATGTGGAGAGAGTATGCAAGGCAAACAAGAAAGATAAGCAACAAGCAAATGTTGCTAAAGATAATGCAAGTGATAGTGAATCCGAAGAGTTGTTTGTTGCTACTTGTTTTAGTAGCATCAAGAATGATGAAGGATGGATCATTGATAGTGGAGCAACACACCATATGTCTCAAAAGCATGAGTGGTTCACAAACTTGGATAGGAGCAGCCACAACAAAGTCAAAATTGGAAATGGAGCCTTGATGGAAGTGAAAGGCAAAGGAGATGTGGTGATACACACCACCAAAGGTATCAAAACTATCCATGATGTTCTCTATGTACCTTCTTTATGTGAGAACTTACTTAGTGTAGGTCAAATGCTTGAGAACAAATATGCATTACACTTCTCAAACATGACATGCACTATAGTTGATCCACATGGAAATGAATTAATGTGTGTTGGAATGAAGAACAAGAATTTTAGGTTGAATATGGATGAAAATGGTGCATCGGTTGCATTGAACACCAAAGTTGAGAACACCTCTCAACTTTGGTATAAAAGACTAGGCCATGCTAGCTTTAAGTCATTGGTAGGCACACATGAACTTGTTAGAGACATGCCATTGGTGGAGAAGCAAGAACATGTGTGTGAAGTGTGTCAAAAAGGAAAGCATACTAGGCTAGCATTTCAATCTTGTTCTTGGAGATCAAAGGAGAAGCTAGGACTTATACATTCCGATATTTGTGGTCCTATGAGTGTTCCATCCTTAAATGGCAGCAAGTATTTCATAACTTTCATTGATGATTACTCAAGAATGTGTTGGGTGTATTTCCTTGAAAGAAAATAACAAGCTTTGGAGAAGTTTGTAGAATTTATGAAGTTAGTGCAAAATCAATCCGGTTGCACTATAAAGGTGTTAAGGACGGACAATGGAGGGGAATACACAAGTGAGGCTTTCAAACAACTTTGTAAGGATCATGGTATAGTTCATCAATTCACTACACCATACACACCACAACAAAATGGTGTATGTGAAAGGAAGAACCGTACCATCATGGAGATGGCTAGATGTTTGTTGTTTGAAAGTGGCTTGCCAAAGAAGTTTTGGGCCGAAGGAGTTAATACATCCATCTACATCCAAAATAGGCTTTACTCCAAGTCTTTGAGGAGTAAAACCCCATTTGAGCTTTGGTTTGGATATAAGCCTTCTCTTGATCATCTAAGGGTATTTGGAAGCATTTGTTACATCCTAGTACCACAAGAGAAGAGAGGAAAGCTTGATGAAAGGTCACAAGTTGGTGTTTTGGTTGGCTATAGTGATGTAACCAAGGGATATAGAGTGTATAACCTGGAAACCAAGAAACTTGTGATAAGTAGAGATGTGAAAGTTGATGAGGAAGCTAAATGGGTTTGTAGTAAGGAGGAGTTGGCTAGTATGGATGAAGACAATCGACTTGAAGCTCATGATAAGGATGAGGAACAAGGAAATGATGAAGGTGCTGCCCATGATGATGAATATGATGAGAATGAGCTAGAAATCTCCATAGGGGCTGATTTGGAGATTGGTGATGGTGTGAGAGGCACAAGACCTCTTAATGAGATTTATGAAAGGTGTAATGTGGCATTCAGTGATCCAATCAATGTCCATAAGGCTATGGCAAGAAAAGAGTGGAGACAAGCCATGCAAGATGAAATCGATGTGATAAACAAGAATGACACTTGGAGCTTGGTAACAAAACCGAAGGGAAAGAATGCTATTGGGGTGAAATGGATCTTTAGGACCAAGTACAATCCGGATGGGTCCATAAATAAGCACAAGGCAAGGCTTGTTGTCAAAGGATATGCACAACAAGCCGGTGTGGATTATGGAGAGACTTTTGCACCAGTTGCAAGGATGGAAACCATAAGACTTCTCCTTGCAATTTCGGCACAAAAGTCTTGGAAAGTATATCACCTTGATGTGAAGTCAGCCTTCTTGAATGGAATATTGAAGGAAGAGGTCTATGTTATGCAACCCGAAGGTTTTGTGAAGAAAGGAAGTGAAGAGAAGGTATACAAGCTACACAAGGCCTTGTATGGCCTTAAACAAGCTCCTAGGGCATGGTATGCCAAGATAGATGGTTTTTTGACAAAGCATGGATTTAGGAGGAGTCCTAATGAGCCTACATTGTATATTAGGACTCATGGTTGCATGGTGTTGGTTTCTCTTTATGTTGATGACCTCCTAGCGACCGGTGGTAATGAGAAAGAAGTGAGCAATTTCAAAAGTGAGCTAGAATTGAACTTTGAGATGTCTAGCCTTGGAGAGATGAAATACTTTCTTGGAATTGAAGTTGTCCAATCATCCAAGGGCATCTTCATATCTCAAGAAAGCTATGTGAAGGAGTTGCTCAAGAAGTTTAACATGGAGGATTGTAATAGCGTTGCCACACCTATGAATGAAGGCACCAAGTTGGTGAAGGATGATGATTCTCCAAAGGTAAATCCTTCCATCTATAGAAGTTTAATTGGTAGCCTTTTATATGTATGCTCTACTAGACCGGATATCATGTTTAGTGTGGCTGTTTTGTCAAGATTTATGCATAGTCCATCACAAAATCATCTTAGTTGTGCAAAAAGAATCCTAAGGTATTTGAAAGGTACTAGTGATTTTGGTATATGGTACAAGGATGGCATGAATGAAGCTTTGCTTGGTTATAGTGATAGTGATTGGGCTGGTTCTTTGGATGATAGCAAGAGCACATCAGGCTACATTTACACTTTTGGAAATGGTCCTTTCTCATGGAATTCCAGAAGCAACAAACCGTTGCACAAAGCACTGCGGAAGCCTAGTATATTGCTTGCTCAAGTTGTGCTAATCAAGGTGTTTGGCTTAGGAAATTATTGGAGGACTTGAGCTTGAAGCAAGAGGAAGCCACGGTAATATTGTGTGACAATACTTCAGCAATAGCAATTGCACAAAATCCAGTCCAACATGGGAGGACCAAGCACATACCGGTCAAGTATCATTCCTTAAGGGAATTTGAAGCAAGTGGTGAAGTGAAGTTGGAGTATGTGACTTCCGAGGAGAACTTCGCGGATATCTTCACCAAGCCATTGGGAAAGAAGAGATTTGAGATATTGAGAGGACTTCTCAACGTCTCATACAAAATTGCCAAGGAGGAGTGTTGAAGAGTGGCAATTTTGCCACTTGATGGTGCATGTCACCGGCTAGCATGCACACCTTGGTATCAAATCCTTTCCTTTTATGAGTTTATATTTTTTGTATGTTTTTAATTGATTCAAGGTATATTTTGATAATGTTTTGTGCCTAAGTTATGTATGCAAAATTATAGGCAAAATTATGCACAAAAGAGTAGGAATGTTATGCTTGAAGTGCCTATGGTGCTAGATTCATAATTTCCAGCAACATAGTTCCACTATTTATCTTATATCTCAGGTTGTAAATGGAGTTTTGGGCTGAACTTTTGCAGGATGTATACCGACATATATAGAAGACTATGGTTTAAATTTCAGGTCAAAATGACATGGGAAAGTCCATTTTCTATTCCAAACAGATTGCTGTATCTGATGGGCCCAGTATGCAGAGTATGGGCCAGTTTTGGAGCTGTTTGGCCCATGATCCGGTTCCAGAACTTTCCTAGCTCTTGGAACAATATTTATTGATGACCAAGGATGCTTCAAACCAAGTTTCATAGGCAGATACAAAGGGAAACTAAGTAGGTGAAGCTAGTTTGGTTGTTTACCCAAACTAGTTAAACAATAGGAACTTAGTTCAAACCATGTGCCACTTTTTACTATATTTGGAATAGACATGTTGCAGCTGGTTTTTGACTCTTTTGTGTATGAAAAGTTAGGTGTTGACCATTTTACTTTTTAAATTTCAAATATTTTACTCATTTTGTAAGCTCACATGCTTGGCATGTGTGAACTAGTTGTAATTTCAAGCTTATATAGTAAAATGAATGAAATGGCTATACATCCAAGCCTTATTTTCAAAAGCCAACGTGTTCCTCTTCTTCTTATCTCTTCTTCAACACCTTAGAACACTTTAGGAACCCTAAAAACCAGAAAACACCATAACCAAAACCTAAAAACACAACTCACACACAACCATTCCCAAGAGCATCACCAAAAGCTTGCTTGTTGCTAACACTTCAAGCTAGCTTGCTCTTGGTCATAACCTTCTCACCCCAACAAAGTGGTATCAGAGCAAGGCACATTTTTGTGAGATTTGTGAGGTTTTTGGGCTGGTTCGTTCCTTGAGAGTGAAGAGATACTTGAAAGCACAAATATATTTTCATATTCCTTCATACTCGAAAGCAACATCCACATGGCTTCTTCAAGTTTTTCAACTCCTTCTCCTCCTATCTTCAATGGGGAGAACTACAACATTTGGAGTATCAAGATGCAAGCCTACTTGAAGGCTTATGGTCTTTGGGAGGTCACCATAAATCCCCAAGAACCCGAGCCTTTGAGACAAGGGGCAACGGTCAACCAAATCAAGCACCATGAGGAGGAATTGACTAAAGGTTTCAAAGCCGAAAGTCAAAAAAGAAAGTTCAAACTGGCCAAGGAAGGAGACTAGAACCAAATCTGTCCAAGCACCAAAGAATGAGGTAAAATTAGATCCTAAACCTTCTAGACCTCATGATGTTGTGTGTTTTAAGTGCCAGGGAGGAGAACACATTGGTAGCCAATGCCCGAATAGAAGAATCATGATGTTAAAGGGCAATGACGAGCTAGAATCGAAAAGTGAAGAAAGTGAGGATGAAGCCAAGCAAGAGGAGGAGGACTTGGAGGATGAACCCGAAACCTTGCAAGCATCCAATGCAGAATTAAACTTGCTTTCTAGGAGAGTACTTGCTGCATACAAAGATGAGGATGAAATTCAAAGAGATAACATCTTCCACACCCGATGTGAAATTCAAAGTAAGATTTGTAGTATGATTATTGATAGTAGAAGTTGTACTAATGTAATAAGTAACCTTGTAGTTGATAAATTGGGCTTAAAAACAATAAAACATCCTGAACCATATAGATTACAATGGCTTAATGATAGTGGTGAGATGAAAGTAAACAAACAAGCCAAAGTAAAATTTAATATAGCTACATATGAGGATGTAGTTTTATGTGATATTGTACCCATGATTGCTGGACATATACTGTTAGGTAGACCATGGCAATTTGATAAAGATGCTACTCATTTTGGTCGAAAAAATAGTATTGTTTTTAGGTTTAATGGAAAGAAGGTCAAGCTGGAACCATTATCTCCTAAAGAGGTTTACAAAGACCAATTACAAATGCAACAAAGGAGGGAAGCCGAAAAGCTCAAGGAAAAAGCAAGTATGGCACCAATAGCTTCACCATCCTTTCAAGAAGGTAAGAATGAGGTTGCTGATCAAGGTAAGGTTTCTAAGGCTCATATTGAGTGGAAAGATCAGGGGAAAGCAAACCCGAGAGCTTGGAGAAGGAAGGGAAATCCGAAGGTTTACGCCAACCCAAGGGGGAAAATAAAAAAGAAAGAAAAGAAAGGTTAAGTAGCAATTTTTATTTGAGTTTAGGGGATATTAATAAGGTTATTGAGTGTAAGAAACCTTTGCCGGTCATGATTTATAAAGAAAATTATTTTAATGATCAAACTAACTTTGAAGAACTTGAATTGCCAAGTTCAATGATTTCTCTTTTGAAGGAATTTGGAGATGTCTTCCAAAATGATGGACTACCATCCAATCAAGAGGGAAAAGGTGAGCTTGCTGTCCAAGGTAAGTCTTCTAATACTCAGGTTGTGTGGAAAAATTTTAATAAAACCAAGAGTGAAAAATTGGTGCAAAAGCCGAGAGTGAGGAAGGTGAGATGGCCGTGACTGAGAAAGGAAAAGGAAGACAAGAAAGGAAAAATATAAATTTTTATCTTAGCTTTGGTGATGTTAATAAAGTAATTATGAATAAGAAATCATTGCTGACCATGAATTTTAAGGACACTTATTTAAAGATGTCTTTATTGAATAGAACTTTATCTGCATTGTTGAGAGCTTTACTTAATGGCAATTTGAAAATTTGGGAAATATTTTTTGCTAACTTTAAAAAGTGTAATTTTTACCATAATGAGCATGTATTTCTTGATTTTGTTGTAATAGTGTTTGACCCTGGAGAATTGGTTTTGTTGCACTAACGAAAGGAAAGGTTTCCTAATCAAAGAAAGTCAAAGCTCATAACATGAATGCCTACAAGCTTGATTTACCGGGTGAGTATAACATGAATGCTGCATTTAATGTTGCTGATTTAACTCCTTTTTCTGCAAGTGATGATCTTGATTTGAGGACAAATCCTTTTCAAGAGGAGGGGAATGATGTGATTCCGCCCGAGCCCGCTCCACCGATAACCCGCTGGGGTGCTGACTCGACATGGATGAACACTAGGCCAATCACAAGAGCTCAAATTAAGAGATTTAAGGGAAACCTGGGAGTATTTATACAGAGGGTAATCAATCTCAACAGAGCTTGTCCATACATGAAGATACAAAGCCTATTCGAAGCATCCAAGTGGTGGAAGCCGATACGGACCCGGTTGACGGTTTTGGTACATTTTTGGTGTCCGGGAAGCATGAAATGGTTCCAATGCTTTATGGGTTCAATATATATGCCTAAGAGGGCATAGAATCAAGTTAAAGCAACCTCAAATGCAATCAAAAAGGGCTTGTACGGACAGCTTCAACAATTTTGCCGAATTTGCTGTATTGCTTGCTGGCTTTACTGTATTTTACTGTATTAGCCTTTTCTTATTTTTCCAAGCATGGGCAACGTGTGGGATTTCATATTCAACTTATTTGGCATCCTACAAAGCATCTAGAAGCTGATTTGAAGCTCAAAGAGGTCAAAGATTGATCAAAGTCAACTTGATTAAAAAGGCTAGCATTTTTAGTTTCCTAATTTGTTTTTACTTTTTGTTTTAGGAAACTACCATTACTTTTTGGCTTTTATTTATTTATTTTCTGGAAAAAATAACTTTAGGAAGGTTTTTATTTTATTCTTTCCATTGTAAATTAATTAATTCCTAATTTAATATAAAGGAATTAATTAATCAAACTTAGATTAGGAAAGGAAGTATAGTTTCAGCCAACTAGGTTTCTTTATGTGCGGTGGCTGGTTTTCTTTATGTTCTAGGGTTTTATTTCATGGCTTTGTAGCCTATTTAAAGGCTTAGTTATCAATAAGAATACAACTTTGATTTGATTGAGAAAATACTTGTGAGATTAATTATTTCTTTGTTCTTTGAGAACACCTAAAACACCATTAGAGAATTGGTTGTTTTAGCTTGACTTATCAATAGCTTATCCATCCCCTATTGTGGCGTCTACATTATACCAAGGTTTCTAACCACAGGTTGGTTAGGGGTTGAGGTCCATTCCATTAGAACTTGAACTTAATTAAAGATCCGGACTAATATAATACGGGTTTAGGAGCAGGTCGTCCTAGGTTCGTATCACTTCTAGTCTTCCCACTCTTTGATTCACATGCTCAACTTGAGCACTAACCCGTTGTATTGATTCCAAGACAGCTCTCATATCCACTTGGTGTCCACTCCCGGTAGCTCGGTCATCGCCATGGAATGCTACGGACTCTTCCTCATTGATCCTCAAGGGTGGATCCCCTCTTCTTATTCTAGAATCTGCCATGTTAGTAAAATACTGCAAAAATAAAATAAATCCTCAAAATATTCACTCCCTCACGTGTTTCACTCAAACAAGGTCTCGACACTCGTGTTTGTACACTAGTTTCGGCTTTTACCCTCTTTTAAGCTCTCACACTCTTTCCTTTTTCCACTCAATGAATTATCTCAAAGTTCTAATTAAAACACCCACAAAACAGCAATTAGATCACTAGTATGTTTTAATTAAACTTATCAACAAAGCAGTAGCAAAAAGTAGGCAATACCGAAAGAATCCAACAAATCCTAATTTTTCGGCTTTCTAGACAAGAAAACACAAAATAATGGGAAAACGTTGGAATTTTTGAAAACTGCACCAGATGGTAGTAGATTATGAGTTCAAGAATAAAATTCCAGAAAAAGAAATTCAAATACGAACAAGAATCATAGAGAACAAAATTATAGAAAAGTGTTGGTTGTTGTTCTTGTAATTCAAGTTTTGTATCAATTCCTTTATCTAATTTTAATCCAAATAATTTAAGCACCCAAATCCAATTATCCAGCAGCAAAAATAATTCTCCAGCAACTCAAATATTGAATAAATAATAAAAAACCAGCAGCTCCAACAAATTTCCAGCAAACAAATCAAACTCGAACAAACCGAAATATTTTTCTGTTTTTTTTTTCTTCTTTTTTTTTATTCGCCTTTACCTCTTTTTTTTTTTTTTTTTCACTCACAGAACATAAACAAATGCAGTAGGAAGAATAATTACCAAAATTGCAATTCCAACTCCAAAACAAACACCAAACCCGTGACCTCCAAATAAACAAAATGTGCAGTTTTTTTTTTTTTTTTTTAAATGTTGCGGCAAACTTCTTTTTTTTTTTTCTTGTTTTCTTTTTTTTTTTTTTGAATATATGAATGAAAATATTTAAGACTAAAACAGCAAAGAAAAATCAACAAAAACCAAATTAACAAGAACAATGATAAAAGACAACCAACAAATTAGGAAACAAAAATACGATAAAACTAGGAAACCTAATTCAAGTAGGAATGATTTTTTTAACTTTTTTTAAATGCAGAACGTGTATGGGATGGATGCAACCTTAACCTAATGCTAAAATTGCAGAATAACACAAAAAAAATAAAGCAAATAAAGATAGATCAAACCTGAAACAAATTTAGCTCTGATACCAAATGATACGAACCTAGGACGACCTGCTCCTAAACCCGTATTAAATTAGCCCGAATCTTTAATTAAGTTCAAGTTCTAATGGAATGGACCTCAACCCCTAACAAACCTGTGGTTAGAAACCTTGGTATAATGTAGACGCCACAATAGGGGATGGAAAACCTATTTATAAGTCAAGCTAAAACAACCAATTCTCTAATGGTGTTTTAGGTGTTCTCAAAGAACAAAGAGATAATTAATCTCACAAGTATTTTCTTAATCAAATCAAAGTTGTATTCTTATTGAAAAATAAGCCTTTAAATAGGCTACAGAGCCATGAAATAAAACCCTAGAACATAAAGAAAACCAGCCACCACACATAAAGAAACCTAGTTGGCTGAAACTATACTTCCTTTCCTAATCTAAGTTTAATTAATTCCTTTATATTAAATTAGGAATTAATTAATTTACAATGGAAAGAATAAAATAAAAACCTTCCTAAAGTTATTTTTTCCAGAAAATAAATAAATAAAAGCCAAAAAGTAATGGTAGTTTCCTAAAACAAAAAGTAAAAACAAATTAGGAAACTAAAAATGCTAGCTTCTTGATCAAGTTGACTTTGATCAATCTTTGACCTCTTTGAACCCCAAATCAGCTTCTAGATGCTTTGTAGGATGCTAAATAAGCTGAATATGAAGTCCCACACGTTGCCCATGATTGGAAAAATAAGAAAAGGCTAATACAGTAAAATACAGTAAAGCCAGCAAGCAATACAGCAAATTCGGCCAAATTGTTGATGCTGTCCGTACAAGCCCTTTTTGATTGCATTTGAGGCTGTTTTAACTTGATTCCATGACCTCTTAGGCATATGTATTGAACCCATAAAGTATTGGAACCATTTCATGCTTCCCAGACTCCAAAAAGGTACCAAAATCGCCACCCGGATCCGTATCGGCTTCCACCACTTGGATGCCTAGAATAGGCTTTGTATCTTCAAGTATGGACAAGCTCTGTTGAGATTGATTACCCCCTGTATAAATACTCCCAGGTTGTCCTTAAATCTCTTAATTTGAGCTCTTGTGATTGGCCTAGTCTTCATCCGTGTCGAGTCAGCACCCCAGCGGGTTATCGGTGGAGCGGACTAAGGCGGAATCACATCATTCCCCTCCTCTTGAAAAGGATTTGTCCTCAAATCAAGATCATCATCTGCAGCAAAAAGAGTTAAATCAGCAACATTAAAATGCAGCACTCATGTTATACTCACCTGGTAAATCAAGCTTGTAGGCATCAGGTGAATCAAGCTTGTAGGCATTCTTGTTATTCAGCTCCAAAACTTGAAAAGGTCTATCCATAGGCGGCATGAGCTTTGACTTTCTTTGATTAGGAAACCTTTCCTTTCGTAAGTGCAACCAAACCAATTTTCCTGGGTCAAACACTATTACAACAAAATCTAGAAATACATGCACATTATGGTAAAAATTACACTTTTAAAAGTTAGCAAACAATATTTCCCAAATTTCAAATTGCCACTAAGTAAAGCTCTCAACAATGCAGATAAAGTTCTATTCAATAAAGACATCTTTAAATAAGTATCCTTAAAATTCATGGTCAGCAATGATTTCTTATTCATAATTACTTTATTAACATTACCAAAGCTAAGATAAAAATTTATATTTTTCCTTTCTTGTCTTCCTTTTCCTTTCTCACTCACGGCCATCTCACCTTCCTCACTCTCGGGTTTTGCACCAAATTTCTCACTCTTGGTTTTATTAAAATTTTTCCACACAACCTGAGTATTAGAAGACTTACCTTGGAATGCAAGCTCACCTTTTCCCTCTTGATTGGATGGTAGTCCACTTGGAATTTCATTTGGGAAGACGTCTCCAAATTCCTTCACAAAAGAAATCATTGAACTTGGCAATTCAAGTTCTTCAAAGTTAGTTTGATCATTAAAATAATTTTCTTTATAAATCATGACCAGCAAAGGTTTCTTACACTCAATAACCTTATTAATATCCCCTAAACTCAAATAAAAGTTGCTACTTGACCTTTCTTTTCTTTCTTTTTCTTTTTTTCCCTTGGATTGGCGCAAACCATCGGATTTCTCTTCCTTCTCCAAGCTCGTGGATTTGGCACTTCCTTTTCCCTCTCTTTCAGCTTTCCCTTGATCTTTCCACTCAATATGAACCTTAGAAACCTTACCTTGGTCAGCAACCTCAATCTTACCTTCTTGAAAGGATGGTGAAGCCGTTGGTGCCATACTTGCTTTTTCCTTGAGCTTTTCGGCTTCTCTCCTTTGTTGCATTTGTAATTGGTCTTTGTAAACCTCTTTAGGAGATAATGGTTCCAGCTTGACCTTCTTCCCTTTAAACCTGAAAACAATACTATTTTCTCGACCAAAATGAGTAGCATCATTATCAAATTGCCATGGTCTACCTAATAGTATATGTCCAGCAATCATGGGTACAATATCACATAAAACTACATCCTCATATCTACCTATATTAAATTTTACTTTGGCTTGTTTGTTTACTTTCATCTCACCACTATCATTAAGCCATTGTAATCTATAAGGTTCTAGATGTTTAATTGTTTTCAAGCCTAATTTATCAACTACAAGATTACTTATCACATTAGTACAACTCCCACTATCTATAATCATGCTACAAATTTTACCTTGTATTTCACAACGAGTGTGGAAGATGTTTTCTCTTTGTATCTGCTCTTCATCTTTGTAGACAGCAAGTACTCTCCTTGAAACCAAGCTCAACTCGGCATTAGATGTATCTACAGGTTCAGCTTCATCTTCATTGCAATCCTCCTCTTGCTCGGTTTCAGCCCCACTTTCTTCACTCGCAGATTCCAGCTCACCATCACCCTTTAATACCATGATTCTTCTATTTGGGCATTGGTTGGCTATGTGTCATCTTCCCTGGCACTTAAAACAAATTATTTCTTTGGATTTTTGAGGTTTAGGATCAGATTTTATCTCACCTCTAAGTGCTTGGACAGATTCGGTCTTGACCTCCCTTCTTGGCCGGTTGGTAGTTTCTTCTCCTAATTTCGGCTTCAACTTGTATTCATAAGTGGAATTGCTTTTCCAGCCACTTAAACATGTCCTTCCACTGCTAGAAACTCCTCCAAACCGTGTACTAACACCCCTCCTCTTGAATTGGTTCTCAAGCTTAATGGCTACATGCAACATCTCCTCCAATTCCAAGTATTGTTGTAATTCAAGTTGGTTGGCAATGTCTCGGTTTAACCCTCCAAGAAATCTTGCCATGGTTGCCTCCCTATCCTCATTCATATTCAGCCTCATCATTAACATCTCCATCTCTTTGTAATATTCCTCCACGGACCTACTTCCTTGAGACAAAGATTGAAGCCTTTGATGCAGCAACCTATGGTAATGGGATGGCACAAACTGCTTCCTCATGGCTCCTTTCATTTGTCGCCATGTTGTAATTAAGTCATCACCAACTCTCCTTCGGGTGTTTTGCTCATTGGTCCACCATTGGAGTGCATAATGGCCAAACTCCATTGCTGCCAACTTCACCTTCTTACCTTCCGAATAGTTGTGGCAGTCAAAGATCATCTCCATTTTTTCTTCCAACTCCAAATAAGCTTTGGGATCACTTTTACCCATAAAAGGTGGGATATTAACCTTGATATTTCCCAAGTCATCATCTGTATCTTCCCTCCTATATCTCCCATGGCCAGCTCTATCTTGGACAGCAAAGGTTTCGTCCATACCTTCCTCAAAGTCGCCGTCGAATGGCTCCTCATCAAATTCCTCTCTCGGCCTCTCGCGACCTCCTCGTCCTCGGCCTCGTCCTCCATGGAATTCTTGCCTATTTCTTGTATTCGGCCTTCCTTGTGAGGCTTCTAGTCTTCCCACTCTTTGATTCACATGCTCAACTTGAGCACTAACCCGTTGTATTGATTCCAAGACAGCTCTCATATCCACTTGGTCTCCACTCCCGGTAGCTCGGTCATCGCCATGGAATGCTACGGACTCTTCCTCATTGATCCTCAAGGGTGGATCCCTTCTTCTTATTCTAGAATCTGCCATGTTAGTAAAATACTGCAAGAATAAAATAAATCCTCACAATATTCACTCCCTCACGTGTTTCACTCAAACAAGGTCTCGACACTCGTGTTTGCACACTAGTTTTGGCTTTTACCCTCTTTTAAGCTCTCACACTCTTGCCTTTTTCCACTCAATGAATTATCTCAAAGTTCTAATTAAAACACCCACGAAACAGCAATTAGATCACTAGTATGTTTTAATTAAACTTATCAACAAAGCAGTAGCAAAAAGTAGGCAATACCGAAAGAATCCAACAAATCTTAATTTTTCGGCTTTCTAGACAAGAAAACACAAAATAATTGGAAAACGTTGGAATTTTTGAAAACTACACCAGATGGTAGTAGATTATGAGTTCAAGAATAAAATTCCAGAAAAAGAAATTCAAATACGAACAAGAATCAAAGAGAACAAAATTATAGAAAATTGTTGGTTGTTGTTCTTGTAATTCAAGTTTTGTATCAATTCCTTTATCAATCCAAATAATTTAAGCACCCAAAATCCAAATATCCAGCAGCCAAAAATAATTCTCCAGCAACTCAAATATTGAATAAATAATAAAAAACCAGCAGCTCCAACAAATTTCCAGCAAACAAATCAAACTCGAACAAACCGAAATATTTTTCTGTTTTTTTTTTCTTTTTTTTTTTTTTTATTCGGCTTTACCTCTTTTTTTTCTTTTTTTTTTCACTCACAGAACATAAACAACTGCAGTAGCAAGAATAATTACCAAAATTGCAATTCCAACTCCAAAACAAACACCAAACCCGTGACCTCCAAATAAACAAAATGTGCAGTTTTTTTTTTTTTTTTTACATGTGGCCGCAAACTTCTTTTTTCTTTTCTTGTTTTCTTTTTTTTTTTTGAATATATGAATGAAAATATTTAAGACTAAAACAGCAAAGAAAAATCAACAAAAACCAAATTAACAAGAACAATGATAAAAGACAACCAACAAATTAGGAAACAAAAATACGATAAAACTAGGAAACCAAATTCAACTAGGAATGATTTTTTTTATTTATTTTTAAATGCAGAACGTGTATGGGATGGATGCAACCTTAACCTAATCCTAAAATTGCAGAATAACACAAAAACAAATAAAGCAAATAAAGATAGATCAAAACTGAACAAAATTTAGCTCTGATACCAAATGATACGAACCTAGGACGACCTGCTCCTAAACCCGTATTATATTAGTCCGGATCTTTAATTAAGTTCAAGTTCTAATGGAATGGACCTCAACCCCTAACCAACCTGTGGTTAGAAACCTTGGTATAATGTAGATGCCACAGTAGGGGATGAAAAACCTATTGATAAGTCAAGCTAAAACAACCAATTCTCTAATGGTGTTTTAGGTGTTCTCAAAGAACAAAGAGATAATTAATCTCACAAGTATTTTCTTAATCAAATCAAAGTTGTATTCTTATTGAAAAATAAGCCTTTAAATTGGCTACAGAGCCATGAAATAAAACCCTAGAACATAAAGAAAACCAGCCACCACACATAAAGAAACCTAGTTGGCTGAAACTATACTTCCTTTCCTAATCTAAGTTTGATTAATTAATTCCTTTATATTAAATTAGGAATTAATTAATTTACAATGGAAAGAATAAAATAAAAACCTTCCTAAAGTTATTTTTCCAGAAAATAAATAAATAAAAGCCAAAAAGTAATGGTAGTTTCCTAAAACCAAAAGTAAAAACAAATTAGGAAACTAAAATGCTAGCCTTTTGATCAAGTTGACTTTGATCAATCTTTGACCTCTTTGAGCTTTAAATCAGCTTCTAGATGCTTTTTAGGATGCCATATAAGCTGAATATGAAGTCCCACACGTTGCCCATGCTTGGAAAAATAAGAAAAGGCTAATACAGTAAAATACAGTAAAGCCAGCAAGCAATACAGCAAATTCGGCCAAATTGTTGATGCTGTCCGTACAAGCCCTTTTTGATTGCATTTGAGGCTGCTTTAACTTGATTCCATGACCTCTTAGGCATATGTATTGAAACCATAAAGTATTGGAACCATTTCATGCTTCCGGGACTCCAAAAATGTACGAAAACCGTCACCCGGATCCGTATCGGCTTCCACCACTTGGATGCTTAGAATAGGCTTTGTATCTTCAAGTATGGACAAGCGCTGTTGAAATTGATTACCCCCTGTATAAATACTCCCAGGTTGTCCTTAAATCTCTTAATTTGAGCTCTTGTGATTGGCCTAGTCTTCATCCGTGTCGAGTCAGCACCCCAGCGGGTTATCGGTGGAGCGGGCTCGGGCGGAATCACTTCAGAAGGTAAGAAGGTGAAGTTGGAAGCAATGGAGTTTGGACATTATGCACTCCAATGGTGGACCAATGAGCAAAATACCTGAAGGAGAGTTGGTGATGATTTAATCTCGACACAGCGTCAAATGAAAGGAGCCATGAGGAAACGGTTTGTGCCATCCCATTACCATAGGTTGCTGCATCAAAGGCTTCAATCTTTATCTCAAGGAACTAGGTCCGTGGAGGCTTCAATCTTTATCTTTAAAGGCTTAGTTATCAATAAGAATACAACTTTGATTTGATTGAGAAAATACTTGTGAGATTAATTATCTCTTTGTTCTTTGAGAACACCTAAAACACCATTAGAGAATTGGTTGTTTTAGCTTGACTTATCAATAGGTTTTCCATCCCTATTGTGGCGTCTACATTATACCAAGGTTTCTAACCATAGGTTGGTTAGGGGTTGAGGTCCATTCCATTAGAACTTGAACTTAATTGAGATCCGGGATAATATAATACGGGTTTAGGAGCAGGTCGTCCTAGGTTTGTATCATTTGGTATCAGAGCTAAATTTTGTTCAGGTTTGATCTATCTTTATTTGCTTTATTTTTTTTTTGTGTTATTCTGCAATTTTAGCATTAGGTTAAGGTTGCATCCATCCCATACACGTTAAGGTTGCATCCCATACAATTTTAGCATTCAAATTCATTCCTAGTTGAATTAGGATTTCCTAGTTTTATCGTATTTTTGTTTCCTAGTTTGTTGGTTGTCTTTTATCGTTGTTCTTGTTAATTTGGTTTTTGTTGATTTTTCTTTGCTGTTTTAGTGTTAGATATTTGCATTCATATATTATAAAACAAAAAAAAAGTTTGCGGCAACATAAAAAAATAAAAATAAAAAAAATAACTGCACATTTGTGTTTATTTGGAGGTCACGGGTTTGGTGAATTTATGGAGTTGGAATTGCAAATTTGTTTATTCTTACTACTGCAGTTGTGTTTGATATTCAGTGAGTGAAAAAAAAAAAAGGGTTTGCGGCAACATATAAAAAAGAAAAAAAAAAAAAAAACTGCACTTTTAATTTTTGATTGGGAGGTCACGGGTTTAGTGTTTGTTTTGGAGTGGAATTGCAATTTTGGTAATTATTCTTGCTACTGCAGTTGTTTATGTTCTGTGAGTGAAAAAACAAAATGGAGGTAAAGCCGAATTAAAAAAAAAAAAAAGAAAAAAAAAATATTTCGGTTTGTTGGAGTTTGATTTGTTTGCTGGAAATTTGTTGGAGCTGCTGGTTTTTTATTATTTATTCAATATTTGAGTTGCTGGAGAATTATTTTTGCTGCTGGATATTTGGATTTTGGGTGCCTAAATTATTTGGATTAAAATTAGATAAAGGAATTGATACAAAACTTGAATTACAAGAACAACAACCAACACTTTTCTATATTTTTGTTCTCTTTGATTCTTGTTCGTATTTGAATTTCTTTTTCTGGAATTTTATTCTTGAACTCATAATCTACTACCATCTGGTGCAGTTTTCAAAAATTCCAACGTTTTCCCATTATTTTGTGTTTTCTTGTCTAGAAAGCCGAAAAATTAGGATTTGTTGGATTCTTTCGGCATTGCCTACTTTTTGCTTACTGTTTGTTGATAAGTTTAATTAAAACATACTAGTGATCTAATTGCTGTTTTCTAGGTGTTTTAATTAGAACTTTGAGATAATTCATTGAGTGGAAAAAGGCAAGAGTGTGTGAGCTTAAAAGAGAGTAAAAAGCCGAAACACGTGTGCAAACACGAGTGTCGAGTCCTCATTTGAGTGAAACACGTAAGGGAGTGAAATTGGTAAGGTCCTATTTTATTTCTATTGCATTATTAAACTAACATGACAGAATCAAGAATGAGGAGAGGAGATCCACCTTTAAGGATCAATGAGGAGGAGTCCGTAGCATTCCATGGTAATGCCCGAGCTACCGGGAGTGGAGACCAAGTGGACATGAGAGCTGTTTTGGAGTCAATACAGTGGGTTAGTGCTCAAGTTTAGCATGTGAATCAAAGGATGGGAAGGCTAGAAGTTTCCCAAGGAATTCGGAACACAAGAAATAGGCAAGAATTCCATGGAGGACGAGGCCAAGGACGAGGAGGTCACGAGAGACCGAGAGAGGAATTTGATGAGGAGCCATTCGGTGGAGACTTTGAGGAAGGTATGGATGAAACTTGTGCTGTCCAAGATAGAGCTGGCCATGGAAGATATAGGAGGGAAGAAACAGATAACAATCTTAGCAATATCAAGATCAACATCCCACCATTCATGAGAAAAAGTGACCCCAAAGCATATTTGGAGTGGGAAGAAAAAATGGAGATGATATTTGACCCCCATAATTATTCAGAGGCTAAGAAGGTGAAATTGGCAGCAATGGAGTTTGGCCATTATGCACTCCAATAGTGGACCAATGAGCAAAACACCCAAAGGAGAGTTGGTGATGACTTGATTACTACATGGCGACAAATGAAAGGAGCCATGCGGAAGCGATTCGTACCATCACACTATCATAGGTTGCTGCATCAAAGACTTCAATCTTTATCTCAAGGACATGGATCCATGGAGGATTATTACAAGGAGATGGAGATGCTTATGATGAGATTGAACTTGAATGAAGATAGGGAAGCAACCATGGCAAGGTTTCTTGGTGGTTTGAATTGTGAAATAGTCAATCAACTAGAATTGCAACAATATGTGGAATTGGAGGAGATGTTGCGTGTGGCTATTAAATTAGAGCATCAATTCAATACGAGGGGTGTAAGATCATGGTTTGGAGGTGTTTTCAACAGTGGAAGGTCCAATTCAAGTGGCTGGAGGAACAATCCCATCTATGAAAGCAAGCCAAAGCCGAAAGTCGAAGAAGAAAGTTCAAACTGGCCAAGGAAGGAGACTAGAACCGAATCTGTCCAAGCACCACAGAATGAGGTAAAATTAGATCCTAAACCTTCTAGAACTCATGATGTTGTGTGTTTTAAGTGCCAAGGAGGAGGACACATTGCTAGCCAATGCCCGAATAGAAGAATCATGGTGTTAAAGGGCAATGACGAGCTAGAATCAGAAAGTGAAGAAAGTGAGGATGAAGCAAGCAAGAGGAGGAGGACTTGGAGGAAGAACCCAAAACCTTGCAAGCATCCAATGCTGAATTAAACTTGCTTTCTAGGAGAGTACTTGCTGCATACAAAGATGAGGATGAAATTCAAAGAGAGAACATCTTCCACACCCGATGTGAAATTCAAGGTAAGATTTGTAGTATGATTATTGATAGTAGAAGTTGTACTAATGTAATAAGTAACCTCGTAGTTGATAAATTGGGCTTAAAAACAATAAAACATCCTAAACCATATAGATTACAATCGCTTAATGATAGTGGTGAGATGAAAGTAAACAAACAAGCCAAAGTAAAATTTAGTATAGGTAGATATGAGGATGTAGTCTTATGTGATATTGTACCCATGATTGCTGGACATATACTATTAGGTAGGCCATGGCAATTTGATAAAGATGCTACTCATTTTGGTTGAGAAAATAGTATTGTTTTCAGGTTCAAAGGGAAGAAGGTCAAGCTGGAACCATTATCTCGTAAAGAGGTTTACAAAGATCAATTACAAATGCAACAAAGGAGAGAAGCCGAAAAGCTCAAGGAAAAAGCAAGTATGGCACCAACGGCTTCAACATCCTTTCAAGAAGGTAAGAATGAGGTTGCTGGTCAAAGTAATGTTTCTAAGGCTCATATTGAGTGGAAAGATCAAGGAAAAGCCAAAAGAGAGGGGAACGAAAGTGGCAAACCCGAGAGCTTGGAGAAGGAAGGGAAATCTGAAGGTTTGAGCCAATCCAAGGGGGAAAAAGAAAAAGAAAGAAAAGAAAGGTCAAGTAGCAACTTTTATTTGAGTTTAGGGGATATTAATAAGGTTATTGAGTGTAAGAAACCTTTTATGGTCATGATTTATAAAGAAAATTATTTTAATGATCAAACTAACTTTGAAGAACTTGAATTGCCAAGTTCAATGATTTCTCTTTTGAAGGAATTTAGAGATGTCTTCCCAAATGAAATTCCAAGTGGACTACCATCCAATCAAGAGGGAAAAGGTGAGCTTGCTGTCCAAGGTAAGTCTTCTAATACTCAGGTTGTGTGGAAAACTTTTAATAAAACCATGAGTGAGAAATTTGGTGCAAAAGCCGAGAGTGAGGAAGGTGAGATGGCCGTGAGTGAGAAAGGAAAAGGAAGACAAGAAAGGAAAAATATAAATTTTTATCTTAGCTTTGGTGATGTTAATAAAGTAATTATGAATAAGAAATCATTGCTGACCATGAATTTTAAAGATACTTATTTAAAGATGTCTTTATTGCATAGAACTTTATCTGCATTGTTGAGAGCTTTACTTAGTGGCAATTTGAAAATTTGGGAAATATTTTTTGCTAACTTTAAAAAGTGTAATTTTTACCATAATGAGCATGTATTTCTAGATTTTGTTGTAATAGTGTTTGACCCAGGAGAATTGGTTTGGTTGCACTTACGAAAGGAAAGGTTTCCTAAACAAAGAAAGTCAAAGCTCGTGCCACCTATGGATGGACCTTTTCAAGTTTTGGAGCCGAATAACATGAATGCCTACAAGCTTAATTTACCGGGTGAGTATAACATGAGTGCTGCATTTAATGTTGCTGATTTAACTCCTTTTGCTGCAGGTGATAATCTTGATTTGAGGACAAATCCTTTTCAAGAGGAGGGGAATGATGTGATTCCGGCCAAGCCCGCTCAACTGATAACCCGTTGGGGTGCTGACTCGACACGGATGAAGACTAGGCCAATCACAAGAGCTCAAATTAAGAGATTTAAGGACAACCTGGGAGTATTTATACAGGGGATAATCAATCTCAACAGAGCTTGTCCATACTTGAAGATACAAAGTCTATTCTAAGCATCCAAGTGGTGGAAGCCGATACGGACCCGGGTGACGGTTTTGGTACATTTTTGGAGTCCGAGAAGTATGAAATGGTTCCAATGATTTATGGGTTCAATACATATGCCTAAGAGGTCATGGAATCAAGTTAAAGCAGCCTCAAATGCAATCAAAAAGGGCTTGTACGGACAGCATCAACAATTTGGCCGAATTTGCTGTATTGCTTGCTGGCTTTACTATATTTTATTGTATTAGCCTTTTCTTATTTTTCCAAGCATGGGGAATGTGTGGGACTTCATATTCAGCTTATTTGGCATCCTAAAAAGCATCTAGAAGCTGATTTGAAGCTCAAAGAGGTCAAAGATTGATCAAATTCAACTTGATAAAAAAGCTAGCATT
This sequence comes from Ziziphus jujuba, assembly GCF_031755915.1. Lineage (NCBI taxonomy): Eukaryota > Viridiplantae > Streptophyta > Magnoliopsida > Rosales > Rhamnaceae > Ziziphus > Ziziphus jujuba. The sequence continues at coordinate 328,365 of NC_083380.1, forward strand.
TTTAGTTTCCTAATTTGTTTTTACTTTTTGTTTTAGGAAACTACCATTACTTTTAGGTTTTTATTTATTTATTTTCTGGATAAATAACTTTAGGAAGGTTTTTATATTATTATTTCTATTGTAAATTAATTAATTCCTAATTCAAAATAAAGGAATTAATTAATCAAATTTAGTTTAGGAAACTTTGTTTAGGACATATTAGAATTCGGTCAAGTTTCCTAATTCCTATAGGAGTCCGGTTTTGAATTAATGTTTTAGGGTTTTTTTTTTCTTTGTAAACTTAGCCTATTTAAAGGCTTAGTTATCAATAAGAATACAAATTTGATTTGATTGAGAAAATACTTGTGAGATTAATTATCTCTTTGTTCTTTGAGAACACCTAAAACACCATTAGAAAATTGGTTGTTTTAGCTTGACTTATCAATAGGTTTTCCATCCCCTATTATGGCGTCTACATTATACCAAGGTTTCTAACCACAGGTTGGTTAGGGGTTGAGGTCCATTCCATTAGAACTTGAACTTAATTGAGATCCGGGCTAATATAATACGGGTTTAGGAGCAGGTCATCCTAGGTTCGTATCAGAGATGCTCATGATGAGGCTGAATATGAATGAGGATAGGGAGGCAACAATGGCAAGATTCCTTGGAGGGTTAAACCGTGACATTACCAACCAGCTTGAATTACAACAATACTTGGAATTGGAGGAGATGTTGCATGTAGTAATTAAGCTTGAGAACCAATTCAAGAGGAGGGGTGTTAGCACACAGTTTGGAGGAGTTTCCAGCAGTGGAAGGACAAGTTCAAGTGGCTGGAAAAACAATTCCACTTATGAAAGCAAGCTGAAGCCGAAACTTGGTGAAGAAGCTACCAACCGGCCGAGAAGAGAATTTAAAACCGAATCTGCCCAAGCCATTAAAGGTGAGGTAAAATCTGAACCTAAACCTTAAAAGTCAAGAGAAATTATTTGTTTCAAGTGCCAAGGTAGAGGACATATAGCCAGCCAATGCCCGGATAGAAGGATAATGGTAATTAGGGGTAATGGAGAGGTGGAATCCGAAAGTGAGGCTAGTGAGGCTGAAATCGAACAAGAAGATGAAGGAATTGATGATAAGGCCGAACCATTAAACACATCAAATGTTGAGCTAAATTTGGTCTCAAGGAGGGTACTTGCTGTTTACAAGGATGAAGAACAAATTCAACAAGAGAACATCTTCCACACTCGTTGTGAAATACAAGTTAAATTTTGTAGCATGATTGTAGATAGTGGGAGTTGTACTAATGTAATAAGTAACCTTGTAGTTGATAAATTAGGCTTAAAAACAATAAAACATCCTGAACCATATAGATTACAATGGCTTAATGATAGTGGTGAGATGAAAGCAAACAAACAAGCCAAAGTAAAATTTAATATAGTTAGATATGAGGATGTAGTTTTATGTGATATTGTACCCATGATTGCTAGACATATACTATTAGGTAGGCCATGGTAATTTGATAAAGACGCTACTCATTTTGGTTGAGAAAATAGTATTGTTTTCAGGTTTAAAGGGAAGAAGGTCAAGCTGGAACCATTATCTCCTAAAGAGGTTTACAAAGACCAATTACAAATGCAACAAACGAGAGAAGCCCAAAAGCTCAAGGAAAAAGCAAGTATGGCACCAACAACTTCACCATCCTTTCAAAAAGGTAAGAATGAGGTTGCTAATCAAGGTAAGGTTTCTAAGACAATTATTGAGTGGGAAGATCAAGGAAAAACTGAAAGAGAGGGGAAAGAAAGTGGCAAACCCAAGAGCTTGGAGAAGGAAGGGAAATCTGAAGGTTTGCGCCAATCCAAGGGGGAAAAAGAAAAACAAAGAAAAGAAAGGTCAAGTAGCAACTTTTACTTGAGTTTAGGGGATATTAATAAGGTTATTGAGAGTAAGAAATCATTGCTGGTTATGAATTATAAAGATACTTATTTAAAGATGTTTTTGTTGCATAGAACTTTATCTTTATTGTTAAAAGCTTTACTTAGTGGAAATTTGAAAACTTGGGAAAGATTATTTGCTAATATTAAAAAGTTTGATAAACTTGTATTTCTAGTATTTGTTGTGATAGTATTTGACCCAAGAGATTGGTTTTGGTTTCAACTAAGGAAGGAGAGGATTCCCCCAAACAAAGAAAGTCCAAGCTTATGCCGCGAGGAGATGGATATTTTCAAGTTTTCGAAAGGATCAATGAGAATACCTACAAACTTGATTTACCGGGTGAGTATAGTGTTAGTGCTACACTTAATATTTCTCATTTATCTCCTTTTGCTGCAGGTGATGACTTCAATTTGAGGACAAATCCTTTTCAAGAGGAGGGGAATGATGCGAATCCGCCCGAACCTGTACAACCGATAACCCGCTGGGGTGCCGATCCGTTACGGATGAAGGTGGGACCAATCACTAGAGCACAAGCCAAGAAGTTCAAGGATAACCTTGCTGTGTTCATTCAAAGGATAAATCATAATCAAGAAGGAATGATCATGACCAAAGAACCAAGACCTGTTTTGCTGATACAAGCGCTGGAGACTGGTACGGACCCGGGTGACGGTTTTGGTACATTTTTGGAGTCTGGGAAGCATGAAATGGTTCCAATGCTTTATGGGTTCAATACATATGCCTAAGAGGTCATGGAATCAAGTTAAAGTAGCCTCAAATGTAATCAAAAAGGGATTATATGGACAGCATAAACAATTTGGCCGAATTTGCTGTATTGCTTGCTGGCTTTACTGTATTTTATTGCATTAGCCTTTTCTTATTTTTCCAAGCATGGGCAACGTGTGGGACTTCATATTCAGTTTATTTGGCATCCTAGAAAGCATCGAGAAGCTGATTTGGAGCTCAAAGAGGTCAAAGATTGATCAAAGTCAATTTGATCAAAAGGCTAGCATTTTTAGTTTCCTAATTTGTTTTTGTTGGGGTGAGAAGGTTATGACCAAGAGCAAGCTAGCTTGAAGTGTTAGCAACAAGCAAGCTTTTGGTGATGCTCTTGGGAATGGTTGTGTGTGAGTTGTGTTTTTAGGTTTTGGTTATGGTGTTTTCTAGTTTTTAGGATTCCTAGAGTGTTCTAAGGTATTGAAGAAGAGATGAGAAGAAGGGGACCACGTTGGTTTTTGAAAATGAGGCTTAGATGTGTAGCCATCTCATTCATTTAACAATATAAGCTTGAAATTACAACTAGTTCACACATGCCAAGCATGTGAGCTTACAAAATGAGTAAAGTATTTGAAATTTAAAAAGTAAAATGGTCAACACCTAACTTTTCATACACAAAAGAGGTAAAGACCAGCTGCAACATGTCTATTCCAAATATAGTAAAAAGTGGCACATGGTTTGAACTAAGTTCCTATTGTTTAACTAGTTTGGGTAAATAACCAAACTAGCTTCACCTACTTAGTTCCCCTTTGTATTTGCTTATGAAACTTGGTTTGAAGCATCCTTGGTCATCAATAAAGATTTTTCCAAGATCTAGGAAAGTTTTGGAACCGGATCATGGGCCAAAAAACTCCAAAACTGACCCATACTCTGCATACTGTGCCCATGAGATACAGCAATCTGTTTGGCATAGAAATGGACTTTCCCATGTCATTTTGACCTGAAATTTGAACCATAGTCTTCTATATATGTCTGTAGACATCCCTCAAAATTTCATCCCAAAACTCTATTTGCAACCTGAGATATAGGATAAACAGTGGACCTATGTTGCTGGAAATTATGAATCCAGCACCATAGGCATTTTAAGCATAATGTTCCTACTCTTTTGTGCATATTTTTGCCTATACTTTTGCATACATAAATTAGGCACAAAACATTATCAAAATATACCTTGCATCAATTAAAAACATACAAAAAATATAAACTCATAAAAGGAAAGGAGGTGATACCAAGGTGTGCATGCTAGTCGATGACATGCACCATCAAGTGGCAAAATTGCCACACTTCAACAGTTTTTACTTTTTGTTTTAGGTAACTACCATTACTTTTTGGCTTTTATTTATTTATTTTCTGGATAAATAACTTTAGGAAGGTTTTTATTTTATTCTTTCGATTGTAAATTAATTCATTTCTAATTTAATATAAAGGAATTAATTAATCAAACTTAGATTAGGAAAGGAAGTATAGTTTCATCCAACTAGGTTTTTTTATGTGTGGTGGCCGGTTTTCTTTATGTTCTAGGGTTTTTAAGTTGTCTTTTCAAAGCCTATTTAAAGGCTTAGTTATAAATAAGAATTAACTTTGATTTGATTGAGAAAATACTTGTGAGATTAATTATCTCTTTGTTCTTTGAGAACACCTAAAACACCATTAGAGAATTGGTTATTTTAGCTTGACTTATCAATAGGTTTTCCATTCCCTATTGTGGCGTCTATATTATACCAAGGTTTCTAACCATAGGTTGGTTAGGGGTTGAGGTCAATTCCATTAGAAGTTGAACTTAATTAAGATCCGGGTTAATATAATATGTGTTTAGGAGCAGGTCGTCCTAGGTTCGTATCAAATTCAAATGTAGGAGAAGGTTTTTTACTAATAAATCGATATTTAAAATCATTCCATTTGGGATTCTTTTCTCTATCAAAGTATCAGATTTCTAAATTCTCATATGGTCTTCCTAGAATTCCTTCCAGAGCCTGTTAAATAATTTTTATGGATTCTGTCATTTCACCAATTCGGACAAGATAACGATAACGAATCTTCTTCTTTTTGCCATTGGACTTCCCAATCAAATTCGTTGTAACACTCATAATGATCAACTTTATCAAGATCTGATTGTATTCTGGAAGACTGCAACATTGGTCCTAATAAACCCCAATTTATTACTTCCTTTGTACCAATAATGCCTACTCCTTCAACTCATTCTAAAAAAGATCGAATTTCGAACAATAAGTTTTTGATATTAAGCGATTCTTGTAAAAAAATAATCACAAAAATCCAAACATTTATCTATCTAGCCTTGAGGTAGATCAGCAGTGACACAAACCTTGGATGACCTGCTCCTAAACCCATATTATATTAGCCCGGATCTTAATTAAGTTCAAGTTCTAATGGAATTGACCTCAACCCCTAACCAACCTGTGGTTAGAAACCTTGGTATAATGTAGACGCCACAATAGGGGATGGAAAACCTATTGATAAGTCAAGCTAAAATAACCAATTCTCTAATGGTGTTTTAGGTGTTCTCAAAGAACAAAGAGATAATTAATCTCGCAAGTATTTTCTCAATCAAATCAAAGTTAATTCTTATTGATAACTCAGCCTTTAAATAGTGATACGAACCTAGGACGACCTGCTCCTAAACCCGTATTATATTAGCCAAGATCTTAATTAAGTTCAAGTTCTAATGGAATGGACCTCAACCCCTAACCACAGGGTGTAATGGTAGTTTCCTAAAACAAAAAGTAAAAACAAATTAGGAAACTAAAAATGCTAGCCTTTTGACCAAGTTGACTTTGATGAATCTTTGACCTCTGTGATCTCCAAATCAGCTTCTAGATACTTTTGAGGATACCAAATAAGCTGAATATGAAGTCCTACACATTGCCCACGCTTGGAAAAATAAGAAAAGGCTAATACAGCAAAATACAATAAAGCCAGCAAGCAATACAGCAAATTCGGCCAAATTGTTGATGCTGTCATTACAAGCCCTTTTTGATTGCATTTGAGGTTGCTTTAATTTGATTCCATGACCTCTTAGGCATATGTATTGAACCCATAAAGCATTTGATGTGAACCCGCCCGAGCTTACACCACCGACAACTCGCTGGGGTACAGATCCGATACAAATGAAGACTGGACCGATCACTAGGGCTCAAAAGGGCTTGTCCATACCTGAGGATAAAAGGCCCGTTTTAAGTATCCAAGTGGTGGAGGCTGATACATCGGATACCCATACATCGAACATTTTATATCGGACACCCTTGTCTCGGACATCGGAGCCTTGCCTTGGACATTTGATCTCGGACTTCGGACATCGGATGTAACTTAGCTCGGCCAGACACAACTTAGCTCGGACAGACATCAGTTGGCTCGGCCAGACACAAGTTAGCTCGGACAGACATAAGTTAGCTCGGATAGGCCATAAGTTAGCTCGGACATCAGGCAGACATAAGTTAGCTCGCTCGGTTGAAGACATAATTCAGCCTAGATGTCAAAGTCAACTCATTACCTAATTTGCGATTGACTTTATTTCTTTTTGGGTTTTTATTTATTTATTTTCTGGACAAATAACTTTAGGAAGGTTTTTATTTTATTGTAAATTAATTAATTCCTAATTTAATATAAAGGAATTAATTAACCAAACTTAGATTAGGAAAGGAAGTATAGTTGCGGCCAACTAGGTTTCTTTATGTGTGTGGCCGGGTTTTACCTAGGGTTTTTTTTAGGGTTTATTTTGTTTCTTTCGAATCTTATTTAAAGGCTTATTTTTCAATAAGAATACAACTTTGATTTGATTGAGAAAATACTTATGAGACTAATAATCTCTTTGTTCTTTGAGAACACCTAAAACACCATTAGAGAATTGGTTGTTTTAGCTTGACTTATCAATAGGTTTTCCATCCCCTATTGTGGCGTCTACATTATACCAAGGTTTCTAACCACAGGTTGGTTAGGGGTTGAGGTCAATTCCATTAGAACTTGAACTTAATTAAGATCTGGGCTAATATAATATGGGTTTAGGAGCAGGTCATCCTAGGTTCGTATCATTTGGTATCAGAGCTAAATTTTGTTCAGGTTTGATCTATCTTTATTTGCTTTATTTGTTTTTGTGTTATTCTGCAATTTTAGCATTAGGTTAAGGTTGCATCCATCCCATACACGTTCTACATCTTAAAAAAAAAAAAAAAAAAAAATTCATTCCTAGTTGAAATAAGATTTCCTAGTTTTATCGTATTTTTTTTGTTTACTAGTTTGTTGGTTGTTTTTCATCATTGTTCTTGTTAATTTTGGGTTTTGTTGATTTTATTTGCTTTTTTAGTCTTAAATATTTGCATTCATATATTCAAAAAAAAAAAAAAAGAAGAAGAAGAAGGGTTTACAGCAACATATTAAAAAAAAAAAAAAAAAAACTGCCCATTTGTGTTTATTTGGTGATCATGGGTTTGGTGTTTGTTTTGGGGTTGGAATTGCAATTTTGGTAATTATTCTTGCTACTGAAGTTGTTTATGTTCTGTTAGTGAAAAAAAAAAGAAAAAGGAAGAGGTAAAGCCGAATAAAAAAAATAAAAATATTTCGGTTTGTTGGAGTTTGATTTGTTTGCTGGAAATTTGTTGGAGCTGCTGGGTTTTTTTTTTTTTATTTATTCAATATTAAGTTTCTGGGAAATTATTTTTGCTGCTGAATATTTGGATTTTGGGTGCTTAAATTATTTGGATTAAAATCAGTTAAAGTATTTGATACAAAACTTGAATTACAAAGAACAACAACCAACAACTATTCTATATTTTTGTTCAATTTGATTCTTGTTCGTATTTGAATTTATTTTTCTGGAATTTTATTCTTGAACTCATAATCTACTACCATCTGGTGCAGTTTTCAAAAATTCCAATGTTTTCCCATTATTTTATGTGTTTTCTTGTCTAGAAAGCTGAAAAATTAGGATTTGTTGGATTCCTTCGGTATTGCCTACCTTTTGCTTTCTGTTTTGTTGATAATTAAAACATACCAGTGATCTAATTGCTGTTTTGTGGGTGTTTTAATTAGAACTTTGAGATAATCCATTGAGTGGAAAAAGGCAAGAGTGTGTAAGCTTAAAAGAGGGTAAAAGCCGAAACAATTGTGCAAACACGAGTGTCGAGTCCTTATTTGAGTGAAACATGTAAGGGAGTGAAATTGGTAAGGTCCTATTTTATGTCTATTGCATTATTATACTAACATGACAGAATCAAGGATGAGGAGATGGGAGCCACCCTTGAGGATCAATGAGGAGGAGTCCGTAGCATTCCATGGCGATGCCCGAGCTACCGGGAGCGGAGACCAAGTGGACATGAGAGTTGTTTTGGAATCAATACAGCGGGTTAGTGCTCAAGTTGAGCATGTGAATCAAAGATTGGGCAGGCTAGAAGCCTGACAAGGAATGCCAAATACAAGAAATAGGCAAGAATTCTATGGGGGACGAGGCCGAGGACGAGGAGGTCGAGAGAGATCGAGAGAGGAATTTGATGAGGAGCCATTCGGTGGAGACTTTGAGGAAGGTATGGATGAAACTTTTGCTGTCCAAGATAGAGCTGGCCGTGGAAGATATAGGAGGGAAGATACAGATGATGATTTGGGAAATATCAAGGTTAACATCCCACCTTTTATGGGTAAAAGTGATCCCGAAGCTTATTAGGAGTGGGAAGAAAAAATGGAGATGATTTTTGACTGCCATAGCTATTTGGAAGGTAAGAAGGTGAAGTTGGCAGCAATGGAGTTTGGCCATTATGCACTCCAATGGTGGAAAAATGAGCAAAGCACCCACAGGAGAGTTGGTGATGACTTGATTACAACATGGCGACAAATGAAAGGAGCCATGAGAAAGCGGTTTGTGCCATCCCATTATCATAGATTGCTGCATCAAAGGCTTCAATCTTTGTCTCAAGGAAGTAGGTCCGTGGAGGATTATTACAAAGAGATGGAGATGTTAATGATGAGGCTGAATATGAATGAGGATAGGGAGGCAACAATGGCGAGATTTCTTGGTGGTTTGAATCGTGACATTGCCAACCAACTTGAATTACAACAATACTTGGAATTTGAGGAGATGTTGCATGTAGCAATTAAGCTTGAGAACCAATTCAAGAGGAGGAGTGTTAGTACACGGTTTGGAGGAGTTTCTAGCAGTGGAAGGGCAAGTTCAAGTGGCTGGAAAAACAATTCCACTTATGAAAGCAAGCTGAAGCCGAAGCTTGGTGAAGAAGCTACTAACTGGCCAATAAGGGAACTTAAAACCGAATCTGCCCAAGCCATTAAAGGTGAGATAAAATCTGATCCTAAACCTTAAAAATCCAGAGAAATAATTTGTTTTAAGTGCCAAGGAAGAGGACACATAGCCAGCCAATGCCCAAATAGAAGAATCATGGTATTAAAGGGTGACGGTGAGCTGGAATCTGCAAGTGAAGAAAGTGAAGTTGAAACTGAGCAAGAGGAGGATTGCAATGAAGATGAAGCCGAACCTGTTGATACATCTAATGCTGAGTTGAGCTTGGTTTCAAGGAGAGTACTTGCTATCTACAAAGATGAAGAGCAGATACAAAGAGAAAACATCTTCCACACTCACTGCGAAATACAAGGTAAAATTTGTAGCTTGATTATAGATAGTGGGAGTTGTACCAATGTGATAAGTAACCTTGTAGTTGATAAATTAGGCTTGAAAACAATTAAACATCCAAAACCCTATAGGTTGCAATGGTTAAATGATAGTGGTGAGAGGGTAAATAAACAAGCCAAAGTAAAATTTACCATAGGTAGATATGAGGATGTAGTCTTATGTGATATTGTTCCCATGATTGCTGGACATATACTACTAGGTAGACCATGGCAATTTGATAAAGATGCTACTCATTTTGGTCGAGAAAATAGTATTGTTTTCAGGTTTAAAGGGAAGAAGGTCAAGCTGGAACCATTATCTCCAAAAGAGGCTTACAAAGACCAATTACAAATGTAACAAAAGAGAGAAGCCGAAAAGCTCAAGGAAAAAGCAAGTATGGCACCAATGGCTTCACCAACCTTTCAAGAAGGTAAGAATGAGGTTGCTGATCAAGGTAAGGTTTCTAAGGCTCATATTGAGTGGAAAGATCAAGGAAAGGCCGAAAGAGAGGGGAAAGAAAGCGGCAAACCCGAGAGCTTGGAGAAGGAAGGAAAATCCGAAGGTTTGTGCCAATCCAAGGGAAAAAAGAGGAAAAGAAAGAAAAGAAAGGTTAAGTAGCAATTTTTATTTGAGTTTAGGGGATATTAATAAGGTTATTGAGTGCAAGAAACCTTTTCTGTTCATGATTTATAAAGAAAATTATTTTAATGATCAAACTAACTTTGAAGAACTTGAATTGCCAAGTTCAATGATTTCACTTTTGAAGGAATTTGGAGATGTCTTCCCAAATGAAATTCCAAGTGGACTACCACCTATTCGAGGGATAGAATATCAAATTGATTTTGGTCCAGGGGCTGCCATACAAAATATGCCAGCTTATAGGAGCAATCCCGAAGAAACAAAGGAGCTGCAAAAACAGGTAAGTGATTTGCTTGATAAAGGATACATTCATGAGAGTTTAAGTCCACGTGCTGTTCCTGTTTTGTTAGTACCTAAAAAGGATGGTTCTGGAGAATGTGTGTTGATTGTAGGGCTATAAATAACATTACCATCAAATATACGCATCCCATTCCTAGATTAGATGATATGCTTGATGAGTTGCATGGTGCTTGCATGTTTACAAAAATTGATCATAGGAATGGTTATCATCAAATTAGGATGAAAGAAGGTGATGAATGGAAAACCACATTCAAAACTAAATATGGGCTGTATGAATGGTTGGTTATGCCTTTTGGATTATCCAATGCACCTAGTACTTTTATGAGGCTTATGAATCATGTAATGCGTCCATTTATTGGTATATTTGTGGTTGTTTATTTTGATAACATTTTAATATATAGCCGAAACTTGGATGACCATGTGGATCAACTTAGGCAAGTTTTGCAAGTTCTTAGAAAGGAAAGATTGTTTGCTAACATTAAAAAATGTGAATTTTGCAAAGAAGAGCTTGTGTTTCTAGGTTTTGTAGCAAGTGCTGCAGGAATCAAATTTGACCAAGCTAAGGTGAAAGCAATTCAAGAGTGGCCGGTTCCTACTTCTATCACCCAAGTGAGGAGATTTCATGGTTTGACAAGCTTTTATAGAAGATTTTTCAAGGATTTTAGTACCATAGCAGCACCATTGAATGAAGTTGTCAAGAAGAATGTCGGCTTCAAATGGGGGGAAGTACAAGAAAAATCTTTTAATTTGTTGAAAGAAAAATTGTGTAATGCACCTTTGTTAATTTTGCCAAATTTTTCTAAGACTTTTGAAATTGAGTGCGATGCTTCGGGTGTAGGTATTGGAGCTGTCTTAATGCCAGAAGGAAGACCCATAGCCTACTTTAGTGAAAAATTAAATGGAGCTGCCCTAAACTACCCGACTTATGACAAGGAGATGTATGCTTTGGTGAGGGCTTTGGAGACGTGGCAGCATTATCTCATGCCAAAGGAGTTTGTGATTCATACGGATCATGAGTCTTTGAAGCATATCAAGGGTCAAGGAAAGCTCAACCGAAGGCATGCCAAGTGGATTGAATTTATTGAAACCTTTCCCTATATGATCTGCTACAAAAAGGTAAAGAAAATGTGGTTGCCGATGCATTATCCCGAAGGTATGTACTCTTTTCTACCTTAGATGCTAGATTGCTTGGATTTGAACAATTGAAAGAACTTTATGAGCATGATAGTGACTTTGGAGAAATTTTTAAAACCCATTTGAAACATGGATTTAATAAATTTTACATATTTGAGGGATATTTGTTTAAGGAAAACAAACTTTGTGTGCCTAATTGTAGTATTAGGGAATTATTGGTTCGGGAAGGACATGGGGGTGGTTTAATGGGTCATTTTGGTGTTTTAAAAACTTTATCCTTGCTCAAGAACATTTTTATTGGCCTAACATGAGGAGAGATGTTGAGAGAATTTTTGAAAGATGTTTAAAGTGCTAAAAAACAAAATCAACATTGAAGCCGCATGGATTGTATAAGCCTTTGCCGATTCCTACCTATCCTTGGGTAGATTTGTCTATGGATTTTATTCTTGGGTTGCCTAGGTCAAGGATAGATAAGAATTCAATTTTTGTTGTAGTAGATAGGTTTTCTAAGATGACACATTTTATTGCATGTAACAAAACTGATGATGCATCCAATATTGCTAATTTATTTTTCAAGGAAATTGTGAGATTGCATGGAATGCCAAAAACTATTGTTTCGGATAGGGATGCTAAGTTCTTAAGCTATTTTTGGAAAACTTTATGGGCCAAATTAGGTACTAAGCTTTTATTCTCAACTACTTGTCATCCACAAACTGATGGACAAACCGAAGTAGTAAATAGAACCTTGTCTGCATTGTTGAAAGCATTAATTAGTAGAAATTTAAGAACTTGGGAAGAATGTTTGCCACATGTTGAATTTGCATATAATAGATCTTTACATTCAGCAACTAAATTTACTCCATTTGAAATTGTTTATGGTTTTAATCCTTTGACTCCATTAGATTTAATACCTTTACCTATAAGTGAGAGTGCTAATCTAGATGGAAAACAAAAAGTTGAATTTGTAAAGCAGATTCATGAGAAGACATAAGCAAATATTGAAAGGAAGACCGAGCAATATGCAAAGGTGGCTAATCAAGGCCAAAAATCAATGGTGTTTGAACCTGGAGATTGGGTGTGGCTGCATTTAAGGAAAGAAAGGTTTACTGAACAAAGGAAATCCAAACTCATGCCGAGGGGCGATGGACCTTTTCAAGTTTTGGAGAGAATAAACGACAATGCCTACAAACTTGATTTATCGGGTGAGTATAGTGTTAGTGCCACCTTTAACGTTGCTAATCTATCTCCTTTTGTTGCAGGTGATGACATCAATTTGAGGACAAATCCTTTTCAAAAGGAGGGGAATGATGCGAACCCGCCCGAGCTTACACCACCGACAACTCGCTCGGGTACGGATCCGATGAAGACTGGACCGATCACTAGGGCTCAAGCAAAGAGGTTTAAGGATAATGTTGCTGTGTTTATCCAGAAAGTAATTCATTCTCAAAAGGGCTTGTCCATACCTGAGGATAAAAGACATGTTTTAAGTATCCAAGTGGTGGAGGCTGATACATCGGATACCCATACATCGGACATTTTATATCGGACACCCTTGTCTCGGACATCGGAGCCTTGGCTCAGACATTTGATCTTGGACTTCGGACATCGGATGTAATTTAGCTCGACCAGACACAATTTAGCTCAGACAGACATCAGTTAGCTCGTCCAGACATAACTTAGCTCGGACAGACATCAGTTAGCTCGGCTTGACACAAGTTAGCTCGGACAGACATAAGTTAGCTCGGATAGGCCATAAGTTAGCTCGGACATCAGGCAGACATAAGTTAGCTCGGTTGAACACATAATTCAGCCTAGACGTCAAAGTCAACTCGTTACCTAATTTGCGATTGACTTTATTTCTTTTTGGGTTTTTATTTATTTATTTTCTGGACAAATAACTTTAGGAAGGCTTTTATTTTATTGTAAATTAATTAATTCCTAATTTAATATGAAGGAATTAATTAATCAAACTTAGATTAGGAAAGGAAGTATAGTTGCGGCCAACTAGGTTTCTTTATGTGTGTGGCCGAGTTTTACCTAGGATTTTTTTTAGGGTTTATTTTGTTTCATTCAAAGCCTATTTAAAGGCTTATTTTTCAACAAGAATACAACTTTGATTTGATTGAGAAAATACTTATGAGATTAATTATCTCTTTATTCTTTGAGAACACCTAAAACACCATTAGAGAATTGGTTGTTTTAGCTTGACTTATCAATAGGTTTTCCATCCCCTATTGTGGCATTTACATTATATCAAGGTTTCTAACCATAGGTTGGTTAGGGGTTGAGGTCAATTCCATTAGAAATTGAACTTAATTAAGATCCGGGCTAACATAATATGGGTTTAGGAGCAGGTCGTCCTAGGTTCGTATCAGCATTGGAACCATTTCACGCTTCCCGGACTCAAAAAATGTACCAAAACCGTCACCCGGGTCCGTACCAGCCTCCAGCACTTGTATTAGCAAAACAGGGCTTGGCTCTTTGATCATAATCATTCCTTCTTGATCATGATTTATTTTTTGAATAAGCACAGCAAGGTTGTGCTCTAGTGATTGGTCCCACCTTCATCCGTAACGGATCGGCACCCCAGCGGGTTGTCGGTTGTACGGGGTTCAGGCAGATTCGCATCATTCCCCTCCCCTTGAAAAGGATTTATCCTCAAATCGAAGTCATTACTGGCAGAAAAAGGAGATAAATTAGCAACATTGAAGGTGGCACTAACATTATACTCACCCGGTAGATCATGTTTGTAGGCATTGTCATTTATCCTCTCCAAAACTTGAAAAGGTCCATCACCCCTCAGCATGAGTTTTGATTTCCTTTGTTCGGGAAATCTTTCTTTCCTTAAATGCAACCAAACCAATTCTCCTGGGTCAAACACTATTATAACAAAATCTAGAAATACATGCTCATTATGGTAAAAATTACACTTTTTAAAGTTAGCAAACAATATTTCCCAAATTTCCAAATTTCCACTGCGTAAAGCTCTCAACAATGCGGATAAAGTTCAATGCAATAAAGACATATTTAAATAGGTATCTTTAAAATTCATTACTAGCAATGATTTTTTATTCATAATTACTTTATTAACATCACCTTCTTTCATTCTAATTTGATGATAACCACTCCTAAGATCAAATTTAGTAAACATGCAAGCACCATGCAACTCATCAAGCATATCATCCAATCTAGGAATGAGATGTCTATATTTCAATGGTGATGTTATTAATAGCCCTACAATCAACACACATTCTCCAAGAACCATCCTTTTTAGGTACCAACAAAACAGGAACAGCATATAGACTTAAACTCTCACGAATGTATCCTTTATCAAGCAAATCACTTACCTATTTTTGCAGCTCCTTTGTTTCTTCAGGATTGCTCCTATAAGCTGGTCTATTTGGTATGGAAGCCCCTGGAACAAAGTCAATTTGATGTTCTATCCCTCCAATAGGTGGTAGTCCACTTGGAATTTCATTTGGGAAGACATCTCCAAATTCCTTCAAAAGAGAAATCATTGAACTTGGCAATTCAAGTTCTTCAAAGTTAGTTTGATCATTGAAATAATTTTCTTTACAAATCATGACCAGAAAATGTTTCTTACACTCAATAACCTTATTAACATTCCCTAAACTCAAATAAAAGTTGATACTTAACCTTTCTTTTCTTTCTTTTTCTTTTTTCCCCTTGGATTGGCGCAAACCTTTGGATTTCTCTTCCTTCTCCAAGCTCTCGGGTTTGCCACTTTCTTTCCCGTCTCTTTTGGTTTTTCTTTGATCTTTCCACTCAATATGAGTCTTAGAAACCTTACCTTGATCAGCAACCTCAATCTTACCTCCTGGAAAGGATGGTGAAGCCGTTGGTGCCATACTTGCTTTTTCCTTGAGCTTTTCGGCTTCTCTCCTTTGTTGCATTCGTAATTGGTTTTTGTAGACCTCTTTAGGAGATAATGGTTCCAGCTTGACCTTCTTTCCCTTAAACCTGAAAACAATACTATTTTCTTTATCAAAATGAGTAGCATCTTTATCAAATTACCATTGTCTACCTTGTTGGGGTGAGAAGGTTATGACCAAGAGCAAGCTAGCTTGAAGTGTTAGCAACAAGCAAGCTTTTGGTGATGCTCTTGGGAATGGTTGTGTGTGAGTTGTGTTTTTAGGTTTTGGTTATGGTGTTTTCTGGTTTTTAGGGTTCCTAGAGTGTTCTAAGGTGTTGAAGAAGAGATAAGAAGAAGGGTACCACGTTGCTTTTGAAAAATGAGGCTTGGATGTGTAGCCATTTCATTCATTTTACAATATAAGCTTGAAATTACAACTAGTTCACACATGCCAAGCATGTGAGCTTACAAAATGAGTAAAGTATTTGAAATTTAAAAAGTAAAATGGTCAACACCTAACTTTTCATACACAAAAGAGTCAAAAACCAGCTGCAACATGTCTATTCCAAATATAGTAAAAAGTGGCACATGGTTTGAACTAAGTTCCCATTGTTTAACTAGTTTGGGTAAACAACCAAACTAGCTTCACCTACTTAGTTCCCCTTTGTATCTGCTTATGAAACGTGGTTTGAAGTATCCTTGGTCATCAATAAATATTGTTCCAAGAGCTAGGAAAGTTCTGGAACCGGATCATGGGCCAAACAGCTCCAAAACTGGCCCATACTCTGCATACTGGGCCCATCAGATACAGCAATCTGTTTGGAATAGAAAATGGACTTTCCCATGTCATTTGGACCTGAAATTTGAACCATAGTCTTCTATATATGTCTGTAGACATCCCTCAAAATTTCAGCCCAAATATCCATTTGCAACCTGAGATATAAGATAAATAGTAGAACTATGTTGCTGGAAATTATGAATCCAGCACCATAGGCATTTCAAGCATAACATTCCTACTCTTTTGTGCATAATTTTTCCAATACTTTTGAATACATAACTTAGGCACAAAACATTATCAAAATATACCTTGCATAAATTAAAACATACAAAAAAAAAAATATAAACTCATAAAAGGAAAGGATTTGATACCAAGGTGTGCATGCTAGCCGGTGACATGCACCATCAAGTGGCAAAATTGCCACACTTCAACACTCCTCCTTGGCAATTTTGTATGAGACATTGAGAAGTCCTCTCAATATCTCAAATCTCTTCTTTCCCAATGGCTTGGTGAAGATATCCGCCAAGTTCTCCTCAAAAGTCACATACTCCAACTTCACTTCACCACTTGCTTCAAATTCCCTTAAGGAATGATACTTGACCGGTATATGCTTGGTCCTCCCATGTTGGACTGGATTTTGTGCAATTGCTATTGCTGAAGTATTGTCACACAATATTACCGTGGCTTCCTCTTGCTTCAAGCTCAAGTCCTCCAATAATTTCCTAAGCCAAACACCTTGATTAGCACAACTTGAGCAAGCAATATACTCGGCTTCCGCGGTGCTTTGTGCAACGGTTTGTTGCTTCTTGGAATTCCATGAGAAAGGACCATTTCCAAGAGTGTAAATGTAGCCCGATGTGCTCTTGCTATCATCCAAAGAACCAGCCCAATCACTATCACTATAACCAAGCAAAGCTTCATTCATGCCATCCTTGTACCATATACCAAAATCACTAGTACCTTTCAAATACCTTAGGATTCTTTTTGCACAACTAAGATGATTTTGTGATGGACTATGCATAAATCTTGACAAAACAGCCACACTAAACATGATATCCGGTTTAGTAGAGCAAACATATAAAAGGCTACCAATTAAACTTCTATAGATGAAAGGATTTACCTTTGGAGAATCATCATCCTTCACCAACTTGGTGCCTTCATTCATAGGTGTGGCAACGCTATTACAATCCTCCATGTCAAACTTCTTGAGCAACTCCTTCACATAGCTTTCTTGAGATATGAAGATGCCCTTGGATGATTGGACAACTTCAATTCCAAGAAAGTATTTCATCTCTCCAAGGCTAGACATCTCAAAGTTCAATTCTAGCTCACTTTTGAAATTGCTCACTTCTTTCTCATTACCACCGGTCACTAGGAGGTCATCAACATAAAGAGAAACCAACACCATGCAACCATGAGTCCTAATATACAATGTAGGCTCATTAGGACTCCTCCTAAATCCATGCTTTGTCAAAAAACCATCTATCTTGGCATACCATGCCCTGGGAGCTTGTTTAAGGCCATACAAGGCCTTGTGTAGCTTGTATACCTTCTCTTCACTTCCTTTCTTCACAAAACCTTCGGGTTGCACAACATAGACCTCCTCCTTCAATATTCCATTCAAGAAGGCTGACTTCACATCAAGGTGATATACTTTCCAAAACTTTTGTGCCGAAATTGCAAGAAGAAGTCTTATGGTTTCCATTCTTGCAACCGGTGCAAAAGTCTCTCCATAATCCACACCGGCTTGTTGTGCATATCCTTTGACAACAAGCCTTGCCTTGTGCTTATTTATGGACCCATCCGGATTGTACTTGGTCCTAAAGATCCACTTCACCCCAATAGCATTCTTTCCCTTCGGTTTTGTTACCAAGCTCCAAGTGTCATTCTTGTTTATCACATCGATTTCATCTTGCATGGCTTGTCTCCACTCTTTTCTTGCCATAGCCTCATGGACATTGATTGGATCACTCAATGCCACATTACACCTTTCATAAATCTCATTAAGAGGTCTTGTGCCTCTCACACCATCACCAATCTCCAAATCAGCCCCTATGGAGATTTCTAGCTCATTCTCATCATATTCATCATCATGGGCAGCACCTTCATCATTTCCTTGTTCCTCATCGTTATCATGAGCTTCAAGCCGATTGTCTTCATCCATACTAGCCAACTCCTCCTTACCACAAACCCATTTAGCTTCCTCATCAACTTTCACATCTCTACTTATCACAAGTTTCTTGGTTTCCAAGTTATACACTCTATATCCCTTGGTCACATCACTATAGCCAACCAAGACACCAACTTGTGACCTTTCATCAAGCTTTCCTCTCTTCTCTTGTGGTACTAGGATGTAACAAATGCTTCCAAATACCCTTAGATGATCAAGAGAAGGCTTATATCCAAACCAAAGCTCAAATGGGGTTTTACTCCTCAAAGACTTGGAGTAAAGCCTATTTTGGATGTATATGGATGTATTAACTCCTTCGGCCCAAAACTTCTTTGGCAAGCCACTTTCAAACAACAAACATCTAGCCATCTCCATGATGGTACGGTTTTTCCTTTCACATACACCATTTTGTTGTGGTGTGTATGGTGTAGTGAATTGATGAACTATACCATGATCCTTACAAAGTTGTTTGAAAGCCTCACTTGTGTATTCCCCACCATTGTCCGTCCTTAACACCTTTATAGTGCAACCGGATTGATTTTGCACTAACTTCATAAATTCTACAAACTTCTCCAAAGCTTGTGATTTTCTTTCAAGGAAATACACCCAACACATTCTTGAGTAATCATCAATGAAAGTTATGAAATACTTGCTGCCATTTAAGGATGGAACACTCATAGGACCACAAATATCCGAATGTATAAGTCCTAACTTCTCCTTTGATCTCCATGAACAAGATTGAAATGCTAGCCTAGTATGCTTTCCTTTTTGACACACTTCACACACATGTTCTTGCTTCTCCACCAATGGCATGTCTCTAACAAGTTCATGTGTGCCTACCAATGACTTAAAGCTAGCATGGCCTAGTCTTTTATGCCAAAGTTGATAGGTGTTCTCAACTTTGGTGTTCAATGCAACCGATGCACCATTTTCATCCATATTCAACCTAAAATTCTTGTTCTTCATTCCAACACACATTAATTCATTTCCATGTGGATCAACTATAGTGCATGTCATGTTTGAGAAGTGTAATGCATATTTGTTCTCAAGCATTTGACCTACACTAAGTAAGTTCTCACATAAAGAAGGTACATAGAGAACATCATGGATAGTTTTGATACCTTTGGTGGTGTGTATCACCACATCTCCTTTGCCTTTCACTTCCATCAAGGCTCCATTTCCAATTTTGATTTTGTTGTGGCTGCTCCTATCCAAGTTTTTGAACCACTCATGCTTGTGAGACATATGGTGTGTTGCTCCACTATCAATGATCCATCCTTCATCATTCTTGATGCTACTAAAACAAGTAGCAACAAACAACTCTTCGGATTCACTATCACTTGCATTATCTTTAGCAACATTTGCTTGTTGCTTATCTTTCTTGGTTGCCTTGCATACTCTCTCCACATGACCCTTTTGTTGGCATTTATGGCAAAATGCATCCGGCCTCCACCAACACCTTCTTGGATGATGACCTTTCTTCTTGCAATGGTGACAAGGTTCATAGGACTTCCTCTCGGGTTTGCTAGTTTCACCTTTCTCCTTTATGACCTTAAGCTTGTTCTTCTTTTGATTTTGTGTCTTTTGATGTTGTTTAGACACAAATGCAGCCTCCATTGATTCTTCATGTCTAATCCTCCTCCTTTGCTCCGTAGCTTGCAAGGCATTCACCAACTCGGTCAAGGAAATTTCATTTAGGTTCCTTGACTCCTCCAATGAAGATATCTTAGCTTCAAACCTCTCGGGCAAGGAGACCAACACCTTCTCCACAATCCTTTGGTCACTTAATCTTTCACCTAGCACCCTAATTTGATTCACCACATTAAGAAGCCTTGTGGTGAACTCCTTAACCGTTTCTTTGTCTTTCATCTTGATGGTCTCAAACTCCCTCCTTAGGTTAAGGATTTGCATTTGCCTTGTCCTTGCACTCCCTTGGAACTCATCTTGAAGTTTGTCCCAAGCTTCTTTGGCACTCTCACATGCCATTATCCTTGTGAAAATGGTATCACTAATACAAGAATGAATGGTGGTGAGAGCCTTGAAACCTTTAGCCAATTCCTCCTCATGGTGCTTGATTTGGTTGACCGTTGCCCCTTGTCTCAAAGGCTCGGGTTCTTGGGGATTTATGGTGACCTCCGAAAGACCATAAGCCTTCAAGTAGGCTTGCATCTTGATACTCCAAATGTTGTAGTTCTCCCCATTGAAGATAGGAGGAGAAGGAGTTGAAAAACTTGAAGAAGCCATGTGAATGTTGTTTTCTAGTATGAAGGAATATGAAAATATATTTGTGATTTCAAGTATCTCTTCACTCTCAAGGAACGAACCAGCCCAAAAACCTCACAAATCTCACAAAAATGTGCCTTGCTCTGATACCACTTTGTTGGGGTGAGAAGGTTATGACCAAGAGCAAGCTAGCTTGAAGTGTTAGCAACAAGCAAGCTTTTGGTGATGCTCTTGGGAATGGTTGTGTGTGAGTTGTGTTTTTAGGTTTTGGTTATGGTGTTTTCTGGTTTTTAGGGTTCCTAGAGTGTTCTAAGGTGTTGAAGAAGAGATAAGAAGAAGGGTACCACGTTGCTTTTGAAAAATGAGGCTTGGATGTGTAGCCATTTCAT
This sequence comes from Ziziphus jujuba, assembly GCF_031755915.1. Lineage (NCBI taxonomy): Eukaryota > Viridiplantae > Streptophyta > Magnoliopsida > Rosales > Rhamnaceae > Ziziphus > Ziziphus jujuba. The sequence goes on from NC_083380.1 coordinate 349,182, forward strand.
TCATTTTACAATATAAGCTTGAAATTACAACTAGTTCACACATGCCAAGCATGTGAGCTTACAAAATGAGTAAAGTATTTGAAATTTAAAAAGTAAAATGGTCAACACCTAACTTTTCATACACAAAAGAGTCAAAAACCAGCAGCAACATGTCTATTCCAAATATAGTAAAAAGTGGCACATGGTTTGAACTAAGTTCCCATTGTTTAACTAGTTTGGGTAAACAACCAAACTAGCTTCACCTACTTAGTTCCCCTTTGTATCTGCTTATGAAACTTGGTTTGAAGTATCCTTGGTCATCAATAAATATTGTTCCAAGAGCTAGGAAAGTTCTGGAACCGGATCATGGGCCAAACAGCTCCAAAACTGGCCCATACTCTGCATACTGGGCCCATCAGATACAGCAATCTGTTTGGAATAGAAAATGGACTTTCCCATGTCTTTTGGACCTGAAATTTGAACCATAGTCTTCTATATATGTCTGTAGACATCCCTCAAAATTTCAGCCCAAAACTCCATTTACAACCTGAGATATAAGATAAATAGTAGAACTATGTTGCTGGAAATTATGAATCCAGCACCATAGGCATTTCAAGCATAACATTCCTACTCTTTTGTGCATAATTTTGCCTATACTTTTGCATACATAACTTAGGCACAAAACATTATCAAAATATACCTTGCATAAATTAAAACATACAAAAAAAAAAATATAAACTCATAAAAGGAAAGGATTTGATACCAAGGTGTGCATGCTAGCCGGTGACATGCACCATCAAGTGGCAAAATTGCCACACTTCAACATACCTAATAGTATATGTTCAGCAATCATGGGTACAATGTCACATAAAACTACATCCTCATATCTAACTATATTAAATTTTACTTTGGCTTGTTTGTTTACTCCCATCTCACCACTATCATTAAGTCATTGTAATGTATATGGTTCAGGATGTTTTATTGTTTTGAAGCCCATTTTATCAACTACAAGGTTACTTATTGCATTAGTACAACTCCCACTATCTACAATCATGCTATAAATTTTACCTTGTATTTCACAACGAGTGTGGAAGATGTTCTCTCTTTGAATTTGTTCTTCATCCTTGTAAACAGCAAGTGCCCTCCTTGAGACCAAATTTAGCTCAACATTTGATGTGTTTAATGGTTCGGCCTCATCATCAAGTCCTTCATCTTCTTGTTCGATTTCAGCCTCAGTAGCCTCACTTTCGGATTCCACCTCTCCATTACCCCTAATTACCATTATCCTTCTATTCGGGCATTGGCTGGCTATATGTCCTCTTCTTTGGCACTTGAAACAAATAATTTCTCTTGACTTTTGAGGTTTAGGTTCAGATTTTACCTCACCTTTAATGGCTTGGGCAAATTCGGTTTTAAATTCTCTTCTCGGCTGGTTGGTAACTTCTTCACCAAGTTTCGGCTTCAGCTTGCTTTCATAAGTGGAATTGTTTTTCCAGCCACTTGAACTTGTCCTTCCACTGCTAGAAACTCCTCCAAACCGTGTGCTAACATCCCTCCTCTTGAATTGGTTCTCAAGCTTAATTGCTACATGCAACATCTCCTCCAATTCCAAGTATTGTTGTAATTCAAGCTAGTTGGCAATGTCACGGTTTAACCCTCCAAGAAATCTTGCCATTGTTGCCTCCCTATCCTCCCTCATGCTTAATCTCATCAGGAGCATCTCCATCTCTTTGTAATAATCCTCCACAGACCTAGTTCCTTGAGGTAAAGATTGAAGCCTTTGATGCAGCAACCTATGGTAATGGGATGACACAAACTGTTTCCTCATGGCTCCTTTCATTTGACGCCATATCGAGATTAAATCATCACCAACTCTCCTTCGGGTATTTTTCTCATTGGTCCACCATTGGAGTGCATAATTTCCAAACTTCATTGCTGCCAACTTCACCTTCTTACCTTCCGAATAGTTGTGGTAGTAAAAAATCATCTCCATTTTTTCTTGCCACTCCAAATAAGCTTGGGGATCACTTTTACCCATAAAAGGTGGGATGATAACCTTGATATTTTCCAAACCATCATCTGTATCTTCCCTCCTATATTTTCCACGGCCAGCTTTATCTTGGACAGCAAACGTTTCGTCCATACCTTCCTCAAAGTCTCCACCGAATGGCTCCTCATCAAATTCCTCTCTCGGTCTCTCGCGACCTCCTCGTCCTCGGCCTCATCCTCCATGGAATTCTTGCCTATTTCTTGTGTTTGGCATTCCTTGTGAGGCTTCTAGCCTTCCCATTCTTTGATTCATATGCTCAACTTGAGCACTAACCTGCTGTATTGACTCCAAAACAGCTCTCATGCCCACTTGGTCTCCACTCCCGGTAGCTCGGGCATCGCCATGGAATGCTACGGACTCCTTCTCATTGATCCTCAATGGTGGATCTCCTCTCCTCATTCTTGATTCTGTCATGTTAGTATAATAATGCAATAAAAATAAAATAGGACCATACCAATTCACTCCCTTACGTGTTTCACTCAAATAAGGACTCGACACTCGTGTTTGCACACTTGTTTCGGCTTTTACCCTCTTTTAAGTTCACACTCTCTTGCCTTTAATTATCTCAAAGTTCTAGTTAAACACACTTAAATACAGCCATTAGATCACAAGTATGTTTTAATTAAACCTATCAACAAAACAGTAGCAAAAAGTAGGCAATACCGAAAGAATCCAACAAATCCTATTTTTTCGGCTTTCTAGACAAGAAAACACAAAATAATGGGAAAACGTTGGAATTTTTTAAAACTGCACCAGATGTAATAGATTATGAGTTCAAGAATAAAATTCTAGGAAAAGAAATTCAAATACAAGCAAGAATCAAAGAGAACAAAAATATAGAAAAGTGTTGGTTGTTGTTCTTGTAATTCAAGTTTTGTATCAAATCCTTTAACTAATTTTAATCCAATAATTTAAGCACCCAAAATTCCAAATATACAGCAGCAAAAATAATTCTCCAGCAACTCCAAATATGTAACAAATAGTCAACAATGCAGCAGGTCAAGGAAATTTCCAGCAAACACCAAATTCAACAAACCGATTTTTTTTTTTTTTAATTTGGCTTTTTCTTCTTCTTCTTCTTTTTTTTTTTTTTTTTTTCACTCACAGAAAATAAATCAACTGCAGTAGCAAAGATCAACACCAAAAATTGCAATTCCAACTCCAAAACAAACACCAAACCCGTGACCTCCCAATCAAAAATTCAAATTGTGTGATTTTTATTTTTTATTTTTTATATGTTGCTGCAAACCTTCTTTTTTTTTTTTTTTTTGAATATATGAATGCTAATATTTAAGACTAAAACAGCAAAGGAAAATCAACAAAAACCAAAATTATCAAGAACGATGATGAAAAACAACCAACAAATTAAGAACACAAATACGATTAAACTGGGAAATCCTAATTCAAATAGGAATGAATTTTTTTTTTTTTTTAAAGATGCAGAACGTGAATGGGATGGATGCAACCTTAACCAAATGCTAAAATTGTAGAATAACACAAAAACAAATAGAGCAAATAAAGATAGATCAAACCTGAACAAAATTTAGCTCTGATACCAAATGATACGAACCTAGGACGACCTGCTCCTAAACCCATATTATATTAGCCCGGCTCTTAATTACGTTTAAGTTCTAATGGAATTGACCTCAATCCCTAACCAACCTGTGGTTAGAAACCTTGGTATAATGTAGACACCACAATAGGGGATGGAAAACCTATTGATAAGTGAAGCTAAAACAACCAATTCTCTAATGGTGTTTCAGGTGTTCTCAAAGAACAAAGAGATAATTAATCTCGCAAGTATTTTCTCAATCAAATCAAAGTTAATTCTTATTTATGACTAATCCTTTAAATAGGCTTTGAAAATACAACTTAAAAAACCTAGAACATAAAGAAAACCGGCCACCACACATAAAGAAACCGAGTTGGCCGAAACTATACTTCCTTTCCTAATCTAAGTTTGATTAATTAATTCCTTTATATTAAATTAGGAATTAATTAATTTACAATGGAAAGAATAAAATAAAAACCTTCCTAAAGTTATTTGTCCAGAAAATAAATAAATAAAAGCCAAAATGTAATGGTAGTTTCCTAAAACAAAAAGTAAAAACAAATTAGGAAACTAAAAATGCTAGCCTTTTGATCAAGTTGACTTTGATCAATCTTTGACCTCTTTGAGCTCCAAATCAGATTCTAGATGCTTTTTAGGATACCAAATAAGCTGAATTGAAGTCCCACACGTTGCCCATGCTTGGAAAAATAAGAAAAGGCTAATACAGTAAAATACAGTAAAGCCAGCAAGCAATACAGCAAATTCGGCCAAATTGTTGATGCTGTCCGTACAAGCCATTTTTGACTGCATTTGAGGCTGCTTTAACTTGATTCCATGACCTCTTAGGCATATGTATTGAACCCATAAAGCATTTGAACCATTTCATGCTTCCCGGACTCCAAAAATGTACCAAAACCGTCACCCGGGTCCATACCAGCCTCCAGCTCTTGTATCAGCAAAACAAGTCTTGGTTCTTTGGTCATGATCATTCCTTCTTGATCATGATTTATCCTTTAAATAAGCACAGAAAGGTTATCCTTGAAATTCTTGGCTTGTGCTATAGTGATTGGTCCCACCTTCATCCGTAACGGATCATCATCTCAGCGGGTTGTCGGTTGTACGGGTTCGGGTGGATTTGCATCAAGTAGTTACTCCTTCAATACAAAAATAATTATGCATCATTCTTACACGAGTATAAACTTTGAATAGATCATATGTTAATTCGCTTTCTCGAAAAATATAGAAGAAAGGTGTTTGTGCACCAATATCTGCCATAAAAGGGCCGAGCCATAGTAGATGAGAAGCTATATGACTCAACTCCAACATAATTACTCTAACATAGCTAGCTCTCTTAGGAACATGAATATTTCCCAACTGCTCTGGACCATTTACAGTTATTGCTTCTGTGAACATATAGCTAAATAATCCCAATGCGTTACATAAGGCAGATATTGTACAATTGTTCAGATTTTCGTAATTTTTTCCATCCTTCGGTGTAAATAGCCCAATATTCGTTCACAGTCAATAACATCTTCACCATCTAGAGTAACAATCGGTTGAAGAACACCGTGCATTGATGGGTGGTGGGGACCTATATTTACTACCATGAGGTCGTTTCTTGTAGCTGGTATATTCATAGGTTTTTCCTCCATTCAATCTATCATGAATTGCTAAAAACTAAAATAAGTTCATTAAAATTCAAATTCAAGATCTAATAAATCAAATATTTCAAAATAAACTGCTTTTTCAAATTAGCAAGTTTTTTATTCCTGAATATCCAATTGATTAATTAATCCTTTATAATATATGTCAATGAATCATGTATCAGAATGAAATGTAAGCCAATGCATGTGTGCATTTCTTTGTTTTCATAGATCATACTACAGGAAATATAGGAAAAACAAATCTACCATTACCTAATGAATTTTGAATCGCGAATACATATGTATCTTTACCAGACTGAAATGACTGCCATTATGGGTATCAAACCAATATCGATTCATACAAGCTAAATCTTCGAATCGATAATTAAGACAAAGAAAGAATTTTAATTTAATTAGTTTAGTTGTGTCTCTTTTGCTTTTATCCAAAACTTGACTGTTTTCCTTCTTACCATACCATTTCCATTCCTAGAATTAAAACAAATTAGAATTCTCAATTCTCTACAAACTCTAGGGGATAAAATGTTTTTAGAGACAAAAAAATCATAATGATTGTTGTCTTTATTTCTAGTTATTTTTTGATATTTTGCAATGAATTTAGCAGAATTTTTGTTATCAATAGTGCTTTTTGTTAAGTACTTTTGAATTATTTCATGCTTACTCTTATGAACCAATGAAATACCTACGACTTGATATATAATAAATTGTCCTTCATTTTTTATAGACAGATGGATTGGGTCGATAATCAATATTCCCTTTTTTGTCAATTCTATAAAAGTTAAATCTTTATAAATCAGTAGAATATCTACGCTCAATTCGCCCCTTTGAATAGAGGATATAAAAATTTCTTTTGGATTTATTAGTCTAAGCAGGAGGCATTACACTTTGATGTTATCGATCATTTTTTTATTTAAAACACCATCCCATGTCAATTTAAAATGCAAATACCTTTTTAGGAAGAAATGAAACCCCGCTTCCGTATTGTTCTTGTATTGTTTTTTATTTCTATCTTTTTTCACGTCTGATCCCACCAAATCTTCTTCAATATCTTTGTCTTGATTTGACAAAGATGATTCAAAACCTGCTTGGCTGACAAATTCTTTTTTTCCTTGATTTTAGTTTTTTGATTCAAGAGATTTTTTTTCATTCAAAAATATTGATATATTTATTTATTTTCTTTCTAGTGATGCTTTTATTTTCACTAGCATTTTCATTTAAATTCAAATTAAAAAGAATTAATTTGATTGGAATGGCCCACGGTTTAATCTTATATGTATTATAAAGTATCAAAAATTCTAGGAAAAACCAACGATCCATATTTGATATGGGACAACTTCGTATTTCTTCATTCATTTGCATCCAATCAAAAAGGTCTTTTTTTGTATTGGATAGGATGAGTTCTTGATTTTGAGGAATCATGAGATAAAATAGACCTTGCATATCAGTTTTATCCAGTAGTTGATAATTATTCCCTCCAGTCTTACTATATTTATATGCTAAAAGATCATATCTACAGTGTTTTTCAAAATTCTCTATTTCCTTTTGTAATGAGGTAGCTTCAAAAGTTTTTTGTTTTTCATAGTGAATTAATTTGTTTTTTTCATTTTCATATGAATCATATTTCTTTAAATGGTTAGTTTAACATATAGAGTGTTGCTTGTTGCTATCGCACCACTTTTATGGTACTAAGCTAGACCATTTAATCGGAGATAAATCATATTGATCATGACCTTTTAACCAATTTTTTCCATTGATTCATTCTCGCATTTCGAAGAGAATTATGTCTTAATTTGGAATGAAATAGTTTCTATGTTCCACCAAAATATGTCTTTATTTCATTCTTAAGAAAAAAAGCTGTTCCATTATATTGAAAAATGGATCGTAAGTTATATAAGTTAAGGGCTGAGGGTTGTGATAATTTGTAAAATACATATGCTTGTAACACGTAAGATAAATCAAAAAACGTTTGTGCCTTTTTAGTACGAATAGTAGAAAGGGACCTTTCTATAATCGAAATAAAGTGAATTAGACTTTTATTTTTTCTAGAAATTATTTTTTGATTTGTTTCATTATTAGAATTAGAAATATCTTTATCATTGTTAATATATTTATTAAGAGTTTTTTTTTGTTGATTCCTAAAAAAATTGTGTATTAATATTCCAAATATCAATGATACCTAAAAAGATATCTATGTATATCTTTTCAATGAAAAACAATTTATAAAATAATGTGATTTATGAGTGTATTTGTTCTATCAGTCAAATTTTGTAGTTTTTTTTTTTTTTGGTCAATGAATAATTTGTGCAATCTGTAGGTCGAATTTTACTGAACGATTCCTGTAATAGTTGATTATTTCTTATTGAATCTTTTTCTTTTTTAGTTTCACTCAATTGATATATATCTAGTTGTCTTAAGCCAAATGATAGAATTGGGTTTATTTTTTCGAATTCTTTTACTATTTCTTTTAGAAATAGAATGGTTTTACTAAACTAGCTTTCTATGTCTCTTGGAACATTTAGAAAATTTTATTTTTCTTGAAAAATTCTTAGAACTAGAAAATGCTGATTTTTCCATTTTCTAATTTTTTTCTTGAGTTCTTTAAAAATAGGTTCAAAAATCGAAAAATGGTTTTAGGGAGAGCCAAAAGGCAGTTCAGTTTCCATTCCCCAAACTGTTAAAAAACAAAATTCATTTTTTTATCCTTTCTTTTTCATTAGACCGTTACAAGTTTTTTGTAGCTTAGATTTAAGCCAAGGTTTCAGACGAAAAGGAAATAGGATCTTTATTTGATTACCATTTGTTAGCTAGTTTTTCAAAAATTCTATTTCTCATAATTGGACGCCATTATAAGTACATTTAATATGCATTTCTCTATTTCAATCCTTTAAATCCTCAGACCATTCAGGAAATTGAAATAGTAGTATACGTATAATACTTTTAACTATTATCAACAAAGGTAATAGAATATTTTTTCTAAAAATAGATTGGGTTACTAACAGAAGACATCTTAGTATTTCAGCAAATATAATATTATCCCATGCTTCTGCTATTTCTATACATGCTTTTTCTCCTCTTTTGTCTTCTTCTATTTTGTCTTTTTCCTTGTTTTTCTCAGTGCCTTTTGGCTTTTTTTTTTTTTTTTTGGTATAATCTGAAATTGTTAATTATGTCTTTTTCCACATCCAACTTTTAAAAAACATTTTCATCGACTCAGAGATATCAAAAGAAAAAAAAGTCTTTTTCGATTCTATCCAAAAAATAGGATGAATGTACATTTGCTTGAAAGAATTTCCAAATAACTGTTTTATGTATTCGAGTGCGCATAGAACCTTTTATTATGTCTCAACAAAAATCCGGTTGTTGTGAATAACGTATCAAAGCCACTTCCTCTATTTCATCAGGATTATTAGTGTCTTTGGTATTAGTATCAGTAGTTTATAGGTTATTAGTAAAAATCACTACACGTTTGGATTTCGTGAACGAATCTCATACTTCATCGCCACCCCCTCTGCGCTTTCTCCTCCTGCTGTTCCAAATCATTAATTAATTTGTACGACCATCAAGCAACTTTTTTACTGATTTCTTTTAGTTCGATAGGTTTTTTCTTTTTTTTTTATCGTTAGGGTCTTTTATAACTGCATCAAATAGAAATTTATAATTTTTTTTTTGTTATCTTATAAATCAATCTTGATTTGTTCTTCTTCAGGAAGTAAAGAAAGCTCTTTAAAATTTAAACTTGATAGTGGTTTTTCAATAAGTTTATTGGTTAAGTTCAAGAAATATAAAATTTTTGTTGTTAATGGTTTTTATAAAATGGATTTTTTATCTGTTCAAATTTTAGGTAATTAAAATAAGAAGGATACTATGAATCTTATTTATCCAGAAACCCTCTATGTGAATGTTATTTTTTATGGAAGTTTTATCTAGGATTGCAGTTGAAAAAAAATTTGTGATTCGTCCTCGATAGGGGCCATTCAAGAAAGGATCATATATTTTAGGTAAGTATTCATTTTGAGGATTATCATTACAAAATCTAGTCTCTTTTTCGAGCATATCCCAAACAAAAAATATCCTATCTAAAGTTTTGTCTAGAATTTTAACTCTATTTATAAATTTTTTGTTTGGGTCTTTTAGTTTTTGTTCATTGCTATAACTTCAATTATTATATAATTTAGCAGAAGAGGGTTTATCTGCTGTAAATAGAGACATCTTTCTTTGTATCATTTCCAAAAAAGTTGACAAACTTGACGGGTATGTAAAAGATATTATTTCTTTGCCCTTGCTTTAAAGGGTCCCTAGGTGCTTTGTTAAGCATGGGAAGGGGAGCTCTTTAGAAACACTAATAGATGAAGTTAGGGTTATTAAGCTTTAATAGAGTATGTAACAGGAAAATAAAACGATAAAACCAATGTTAGAGGTATTAGAAGCCCTAGTTCTGAAGGGACCAACCATTGTACTTCTAGGGGAGGGTTTAACATAGTGGAGGGCCACAGCTTTTGTGAGTGTTTAGCGCAATACGGTACAGTATGCCACCAGCATAAATGAGGTGCACAAGAGCCATGAGCACGAGATAGATTTAATGCCAGCCTGGAAGTGACTCGCTAAGTCGGGATTTCCAGCTGCTGCCTATTGTAGAATCGTCGATAACCTGGCTGCCATTATTATGTGTGTAAAGACTTACTATATAGGTATACTGGAAACTGTTTGGCAGGTCAAAGGACCCTAAAATCCACTCCTTAGCTATAACATTCCAGAGTCATGCAGAGCAAACACTAATCATCCTTCAATTACTATTAATTAATTGCACCTTCAAGGAACGGAACGAGTAGAGTACAAAAAAGAAAGCTGAACCAATTGTAAATGTGATTTCCTCTCCGTAAGATCATTTCATGGTAAAGGAAATTGAACCTATGGCATTTAAGCAATGGTGGAAAGGAATAAAATAAAAAAATAAATAAAAAAAGAAAGGAGAGGGAAAAATAATATAAAAAAAAAGTAAAGCAGAAGAGCCCAGATTCCAAATGATTGAATGTCTGCATCACATGGAAATAAAAAAAAATTCTCACCAAAAATCACTTCCTCATGTGTTTCACTCAATCAAGGTCTCGACACTCGTGTTTTCACACTAGTTTCGGCTTTTACCCACTTTTAAGCTCACACACTATGTCTTTTTTCCACTCAAATAATTATCTCAAAGTTCTAATTAAAACACCCATAAAACAGCAACTAGATCACAAGTATGTTTTAATTAAACTTATCAATAAAACAGTAGCAAAAAGTAAGTAATATCGAATGAATTTAAAATACCTAAATTTTGGCTTTTCTAGGCAAAATAAGGCAAATTACAAGAAAATTTTGGAATCAATAAAAACTAGACTAGAAGGTAAGAAATTAAAGGTTCAAGAATAAAAATTTAGAAAAAGAATTTCAAACTCGAACAAGAATCAATTGGGACAAAATTAAGGAATAGTGTTGGTTGTTGTTCTCGTAATTCTAGTTTCATATTAATTCCTTTAACTAATTTTAATCCAAATAATTTAAGCACGCAAAAATCAAATATCTAGAAACGCCAAATATTGAATAAATAATCAACAAAACAGCAGCTTCAAGAAATTTCTAATAACAAATTTCAACACCAAATTCAACAAACCATTTTTTTTTTTTTTTTACTCACAGAACATAAGATAATTGCAGTAGCAATAATCAACTTCAAAATTACAATTCCAACACCAAACAATCACCAAACCCATGACCTCCCAAACAAAATACAAATTGTGCATATTTTTTTTTTTCTGTTCAGTTTTTCTTTTTCATTTTCTTTTTTTTTAATATATGAATTTAGATATTGAAGACTAAAACATCAAAGAAAAATCAACAACAAACTAAATTACCAAGAACAATAATGAAAAACAACCAACAAACTAGGAAACAAAAAATACGGTAACACTAGGAAACCTAATTCAACTAGGAATGAATTTTCTTTTTTTTTTTAATATGCAGAACATGTATGATAATAGAAGAAACCTTAATCTAATGCTAAAATTTAAGATTAACACAAAAATAACAAAAAAAAATAAAGATAGATCAAACCTGAACAAAATTCGGCTCTAATACCAAATGATACGAACCTAGGACGACCTATGCCTAAACCCGCATTATATTAGCCTGGATCTAATTATGTTCAAGTTCTAATGGTCACCCTGACCCCTAACCAACATGTGATTAGAAACCTTGGTATAATTAAGATGCCACAATAGGTGATGGATAAGTCAAACTAAAACACTCATTCACTAATGGTGTTTTAGGTGTTCAAAAGAACAAAGAGAAATTCAATCTCACAAAATAAATTCTGAATAATATTAATGGTGTGTCCTTCCTAAAAAACAAGCCTCTTATAATCTAAGAGAAAACAGAATAAAACCCTAAAAACAGAAGGGAAAACCAGCTAATAGGATTAGGAAACTAGCACGGTTGAATTTTCTTTCTCCTTTCCTAAACTAATTTTGATTTATTAATTCCTTTATTTTGAATTAGAAATTAATTAATTTACAATGAGAATAATAAAATAATAACTTTCCTAAACTTATTTTTCCAGCAAATAAATAAATAAAAACCAAAAGTAAAGGTAATTTACTAAAACAAAAAGTAGAAATCAAATTAGGAAACTAAAATACTACCTTTTTGACTAAGTTGACTTTGACCAATTTTTGACCAATTTAAGCTCCAAATCAGCTTCCATATGCTTTTTAGGATTCCAAATGAGCTAATCATGAAGTCTCACACATTTCCCTTGCTTTGATGAAAGAGAAAAAGCCAACTTAGCAAAATGCAATAAAGCCAGCGGGTAATATAGCAAAACGGGCCAAATACTACCTTTTTGGATGCCTTTGAAGCTGGCTTAACTTGATTCCATGACCTCTTAGACATATGTATTGAATCAACGAAGCATTAGAACCGTTTCATGCTGCCTGGACTCCATAAATGGACCAAAATCGCGACCTACGTATGCTCAAAACAAGTCTCGGATCTTCAGGTATGGACAAGCCCTCTTGAGTATGAATTAATCCCTGGATAAATGTGGCAAGGTTTTCCCTAAACCTTTTAGCTTGAGCCCTAGTGATCGGCCCTATCTTAATCCGTATAAAGTTAGCATCCCAGTGGGTTGTCGGTTGTGCGGGCACAAGTGGATTTGCATCAAAATTATCTACATGATAAAATATGTATCATAAGCATACGCGCTGTAGCTCCGTTAGGTGGAGCACCTCGTTTACATGCGCGCCAATGTTTTTTAGAGGAGTCCATCATGGAATCCAAAGATTTGATTTTATTGAAATATGGATGTCTTACTCTATGACGTTTAGGAACAAAATAAGAGAACAATAGCTTGACAAATGGTTTGGTCCAATTCAGCTTCGGGCACCCATGTAGGTGCCAATATAGAGCCCATCATTAAGTTGGGATAGTGATAAGGTGAATACCCTGTTGAATTAATGCCTGGCATAATGAGTATAAGGACCTTTAAAATATTATCTTTTCGTTCTATCTTATGAGCTTTACGGTGTATGAAGTTTCATATTTGATTCAAATGTCGCAATAGAGACTCCATTTAACTTAATTTGATCTAGGCTAGAAGTAGACCTACATCAAAATAACCCATCTTTGAAACACTTTGGTAGTGCTTCCAGATTGGAATTCACATCATGAATTGGAGCACATGGAGCCATCTTTTTGTCCTTCTATCATTCAAAAAATATGGTAGACTAACTGATATTTATATTGTTTAACGAAAGAGCACAATGCACAAAAATGCATGTTGGGTCTTTGAAACAGTTCAAATCATTTTGATAATAGTAAGTTGATATGTTTTAACGAGAAGGTCTACGGTTCTAGTCCGTATCGCCCTATAAACGTAAAACCTATAATTATAATTATAATATAAAAAAGAAAAAAATTAATATTTATAGAATATTAAAATATTAATAATTTTTAATAATTTATATAATATTCTATATTCTAATTTAGAATTAATTCTAATTTAGAATTTTATTTATAATATAGAATATAAATATAGAAAGAATAAAAAAAAAAAAGAATTTTGAAGTCCTTTTCTTTAATTCTTTAGATTTAGTTAGATTTAGAGATAATCTAATCAGATTATCTGAAGTGAGGTGAAACCAAGAGACGTTTATTTGTATAAGAGCAATAAAAACAAATATGTATTCTATGTATAAGAGCAATATAAACAAATATGTATTCTATCTGTATCGAAATAAATGTAATAGGTAATAGAAATAAAATGGAATTAGAATTATAGTTTATAGTGGCTGTAGATAATCTCAAAATGAGGCATATACCACAGCACTAAACAATTATAGATGACTTGACAATTAATTCCAATTTGAATCAATTAATCCAGTATATTTTCCACATTATTAATAGGAATACATTTATGTTTATGCTTTACGAATATGATATTTTCTGGGCATTTCTAGTAATATCAAGTGTTATTCCTATTTTGGCATTTCTAATTTCCAGAGTTTTAGCCCCGATTAGCAAAGGACCCAAAAAAATTTCAAGTTATGAATCGGGAATAGAACCAATGGGGGATGCTTGATTACAATTTCGAATATGTTATTATATGTTTGCTATCGTTTTTGTTGTTTTTGATGTTGAAACGGTTTTTCTTTATCCATGGGCAATGAGTTTTGATGTATTGGGGGGATCCGTATTGATAGAAGCTTTAATTTTCATGCTTATCCTAATTGTTGGTTCAATTTATGCATGGTGAAAAGGAGCTTTGGATTAGTCTTAGCTCTTGAATAATCAGACAATAAATATAAAAAAAATTGAAGCAGTTATGAATTCCATTATTGAGTTTCCCTTCCTTGATTGAACAATCCAAAATTCAGTTATTTCAACTACATCAAGTGATCTTTCAAATTGGTTAAGACTCTCCAGTTTATGGCTGCTTCTTTATGGTACCACTTGTTGCTTTATTAAATTTTCTCATTAAAAGGATTGCGTTTCGACTTTGATCATTATGGATTGGTGCCAAGACCTAGTCCTAGACAGCCAGACCTAATTTTAATAGAGGGTACATTAACAAGGAAAATGGCCCCTTCCTTAGTGAGATTATATTAACAAATGCCTGAACCAAAATATGTTATTGCTATGGGAGCATGCACAATAATAGGGAGATGTTCAGTGCCGATTCTGATGGTACTGTTCGAGGGCTCGATAAGCTAATTCCCGTAGATGTCTATATGCCCAGCTGTCCACCTAAACCAGAGGCCATTATAGATGCTATAACAAAAATTCGGAAGAAAATATCTCAAGAAATCTATGAAGATCAAATTTGATCTCAATAGGCGAATCAGTGTATTACTACCAACCACAAGTTTCATGTTGGACGCAGTACTCATACGAGAAATTATAATTAAGGATTACTCTATCAACCACCATCTACTTCAGAGATCCTCCTTAAAACATTTTTCAAATACAAAAGTTCAATATCTTCCCACGAATTAGTGAATTAGGCCGGAGCTTTTTTTTTTTTTTTTGGTACAAATACAGAATACCAAACAGCAAGCCAATCTTCATAAATTCCATCGGAACCATAAATGTCAAATATTTATAATACTTATACAAATAAACTACTTATACAATACAATTAAAAATGCGAGAGAGATAAAATAGATGCAGGGTCATTTGTCTGCTTGGTTAGTCAAACAGGGGCTAGTTCATAGATCTTTGGGCTTCGATTACCAAGGAATAGAGACTTTACAAATAAAGCCTGAGGATTGGCATTCCATTGTTGTCATTTTATATGTATATGGTTACAATTATCTATGCTCCCACTGTGCCTATGATGTAGCATTAAGTGGACTGTTAGCCAGTATGTGTCATCTTACACGAATAGAGTATGGTATTGATCAACCGGAGGAAGTATGCATAAAAGTATTTGCCCCAAGGAGGAATCCTAGAATTCCGTCTATTTTATAAGTTTGGAAAAGTATGAATTTTCAAGAAAGGGAATCTTATGATATGTTGGGAATCTCTTATAATAATCATCCACTTCCAAAATGTATCTTAATGCCGGAAAGTTGGATAGGATGGCCTTCACTTAAGGATTATATTGCCCCTAATTTTTACGAACTACAAGATGCTCATTGCATAATCAAAAAGTGATCTTTACTTCTACAACTCCAGATATTCAAAGAATATTTGTACTTTTTTTTTTTTAATAGATCAAATAGCTAAAGTTTCATTCATTTCATATGTATATGTTAAAAAAAGGATAGGCTAAAAAAAAGCAATCCTAAATAAAAATAATAATAGAAAATAATTAAATTAGAGGGATTCAATACGATTTTCAAATTTTGAAAGATACTTTTCCACATGAGCTGAGCTGAGTCAATAGGATGAAAGAGTTAACGATGCAGAACTATGTATCGCGCACATCACTTAGATGGGTTCCAGTAAGTAAGAACATAGGGGGAAATGGGGAAATAGAATATGAAAATAAAATCAAAACAAATAAATGCAAGGGGATCATATTCTATTTGTATTATATCTAAAATGAATCTTGGCTATTCGTACCCCCAATCTCCCTTTGTAATTTAAAAGAAGTAGTACTATTTTTTGGGAATTAGAGGAGACACAGTATGAACAAATAAATAAAAAGACGAGGAAGTAAAATCTATTTGTTTCTTTATATACACTTTACTCATCTATAAGTACTCGTATATAAATATTCTCTATTTCTTAAATAGAAAGGGTATCTCTCCAACCACTTTGATGGATAAACTTGTATCATGATCTATACTATTAATTAATGAACATGTATGTCAACCAATTTGTAGATTCAATACTCATACAAACAATCCATGTGCCAGGAACTAGATTTGAACTTGTGACACGAGGATTTTCAATCCTCTGCTCTACCAGCTGAGCTATCTCAACCATTCACGATGCATCATCTTCGTTTTAATAGATGACTTGGGTCTATGTCAATTAAAAAGATGAAAAGGGGAGTAGAAAGTCTTATCCAGGCCTTAGTGGAATTTCTTAGATCTTTAAAAAAATAAAAAATAAAAAATAAGACTTTGTAAGTTTTAGTACAGTACAAGCGATAATATGATCATTCCAATTTACAATTAGGGTTATATGCTCAATGATGTTCATTTGTACATGTATCATATATGTCACAAGGCTTGTGAAATTTTGAACCGCTAAGAAAATGAGAGTATAGGATAAAAATTAGGGAATCAAATGGGCCTTTTTGGCGATAGAGGGAATTGAACCCTCATGATTTCTAAAGTCGATGGATTTTCATCTTACTATAAATTTCATTGTTGTCAATGTTGACATGTAGAATGGGACTCCATCTTTATTCTGTCCGATTAATCAATTTTTCAAAAGATCTATTAGATTACGATGGAGTAAATGATTTGATCAATGAATATTCCATTTTTTTTTTTTTACTTGGAATTAATTCACAACAATTCTTTCATTTTTCATATAAACATATAAATAAATAAATAAATAAAAGATTCGTGTCATCATTAATCATTTAACTTGGAGATAGTATTTCTATACGTATACGTATATATAGGTTTATTCTTCATCCTTTCTAGACTTTCGATAGAAGGATTCCTTTACTAATGCATCGCAGCCAACTCCATTTGTTAGAATAGCTTCCATTGAGTCTCTGCACCTATCCTTTTTTATTATCACTTTCTGAATCCTTGTTTGTTTTCATAAATTAGGATTTGGCTCAGGATTGCCCATTTATAATTCCAAGGTTTCTTTGAATTTGAAACTTATAACTTGGTAGGTTTCCATACCAAGGCTCAATCCAATTAAGTTCGTAGCATCTACCAATTTCGCCATATCCCCCCCCCCCCCCGCCCCCCCAATTTTTTATTAGGGTCTTGATGCCACTCTTCTTTATTTGTTTATTTATATTAGGACGGAACCATTGAATTCATTAGATAGCAATTCCATATTGAAAGGTGTTTTCTCTTAATTTGGATATATTGTCTATCTTCTTTCATCTCTATCGGATACTCATATTTGGTCCAATCGAAAGAGATTTATCAGTTCTGTATTTGAAATTAAATTCAATATACAATATATATGGATATATGCCACATATATATTATGTATATTTATTATACATAATAATATTATACATAAATATATATGTGGTAGATGTATAAGCTAACATGCTATGCCCCTATTTCTATAATTTTTTGCGTGTAATTTTGAATACTTGAACAGTCGATTCTTTTTTTTTTTCGTTTCAGCTTTCACCTTTCCGAATGAAAACTCCATAATGTTTCATTATGATTTGGATTGCATTTATATAGATTGAATTGCACTTTTCTTTTTCATTTTTTTATTCCTCTTCCCCTTTTCTTAGGGAAGACCTTCTATAACAATAACATAAATAACATAAAAAAAAAGAACTAAAAAGGAATTTGTTTTATTATAATATTTTTAAAATATTAATTTTTTACTATAATTATTCTAATATTTTTAATCTTTTTTATATTATAAACATTAATATTATAATATTCAAAAATAATTACAAAGTCATTTTTTAATTCACAAAATATATATATATATATATATATATATCTTACTATCTAATCAAGATATTGATTATTGATAAACATATAGTTGATAAAGAAATCAAAATTATATAGAGCTATATTAATTGTTATGTTAATTGCTATGTTTCATAATATTCAAATATCCAATATTTCTTTGAACTTCAATTCTAGATTCTTCTCTCCATTCATATGAATTATGAATAGTTAATAGCTAAGATCCAAGTAGTTTACTAAATTCCTATGCATGTACAATTTATGTTATACGAGCTCGCTTAGCTCAGATGTTAAAGCATTGTATTTGTAATGCGATGGTCATCGATTCGATTCTGATAGTCGGCTTTTCTCCATCTGTTATATATATATATTTACAAAATTGAAAATAAGAATATTGAAAAGGCTTCTTACCGTTTTACCTTACCAAGGGTCACCGATCTATTATCTCTCTATTATCTCATAGAAATTCCTAATTATTAAAAAAAAAAAGTAGAAGTTCGATCTCTGTAAAACAAATCAATCAATAAAAGAACCTTTATTATTTATTTATATATTGCTCATTTATTAAATTACTTATTTATATTTTTTTATAAAATATATTATAAAATTTATTATTGTATTGTATTAAAATTATACATAATAATAAATAGAAATGATACGAACCTAGTACGACCTACTCCTAAACCTGTATTATATTAGCCCGGATCTAATTATGTTCAAGTTCTAATGGTCACCTTGACCCCTAACCAACCTGTGATTAGAAACCTTGCTATATAACGAAGACGCCATAATAGGTGATGGAAGGCCTATTGATAAGTCAAACTAAAACACTCATTCCCTAGTAGTGTTTTAAGTGTTCAAAAGAACAAAGAGAATTCAATCTCACAAATAATTTACTGTATAATATTCAAGCTTCATTCTTATTGAAAAATAAGCCTTTAAATAGGATAAGATTACAAAGCAAAAACCCTAAAAAAATTAATTCAAAACCGGACTCAAAGTGTGGAGAAAAAGAAAGTAGAGAAAAGGAAAGTGCCTAATTTTTCATAGTTTCCTAAAGTAATTTGGATTAATTAATTCCTTTATTTTGAAGTAGGAATTAATTAATTTACAATTGAAATACTAAAATAATAACTTTCCTAAACTTATTTTTCCAGAAAAAAAAAATCAAAATCAAAATAAAAGACTAAGTTCCTAAAACAAAAAAGTAGAATCAAATTAGGAAACTAAAATACTAGTTTTTTGACTAAGTTGACTTTGACCTATCTTTAACCTCTTTGAGCTCCAAATCAGCTTTTGTATGCTTTTTAGGATGCCAAATAAGCTTATTGTGGAGTCCCATATGTTGCCCTTGTTTGGAGGAGGAAGAAAAAACCAACTCAGCAAAATACAGTAAAGCCAACACAAAATACAGTAAAAAACAGGCCAAATTTGAAGCTCTCCGTACAACCCCTTTTTGAATGCCTTTGAAGCTACCTTGAATTGATTCCATATCCTCTTAGACATATGTATTGAATCCATAAAGATTTGGAACCATTTCATGCTGCCCGTTGTCCATGTTTGCACCAAAACTGCTACCTGGGTTCGTATCGTCTTCCACCACTTGGATGCTTAGAATAGGCTTTGTATCATCAAGTATGGACAAACTCTATTGAGAATTGATTATCCAATTAATTTGGCAATAGCAAAAAGATTATTAGTAATCCACGCTGCTTTTGCTAAAGCACATATCCATATGGATAGAAATATATCACTCGCTTCTCTGTTCTAACATGACAATTCTATTTGAAAATCTAAATCGAAAGTGTTTAAATGAAATCATTATGAATAGGTATACTGTACACTTTATTTTATTACATTATTTCCCTGGGATTGTAGTTCAATTGGTCAGAGCACCGCCCTATCAAGGCGGAAGCTGCGAGTTCCAGCCCCATCAGTCCTGACGGATCCAAATCCAATAAAATAACAAAAATACATCAATTCGTCTCTCCATTTTTCTGTGAAAAGCAGTACAAATAGCCGAATTTCATTCCCAACTGGATCCCTCATTTTTTTCATTTCAATTGTTTGTTTGGGTTTGGTTAAAATCAATGGTAAGGTAAGCGTAAAGGTGGCTAGTTGATACTTCATCAGATGATTGTACAAGGAAGGCGGTAAGTTATAGAAAAAAACAGAATGGAAAAGAACGATAAATCAAAATTTAAATTAATATAAGGAATTTCTTATTGGATCAAGAATCAACCTTTGAAGTAGGTATGGATAAAAGATCATCCTATGTTATACTATTTAATTATTGATGATGAATCGATCCGATATCCCAGATATTGTTGTTCATGATATTGATCCAACTCAATTACATCGAGACATAATTCATCCCATTGAATTTACAGACAAAAGATTTATCATCTCCGTGGGATTAAATCCTGAGTTATTGCTAATTAAAGAAAAATGAAATGATGATATTATGGAAGTCAATATTCTTGCATTTATTTTTACTGCACTATTCATTATAGTTCCTACTGCTTTTTTACTTATAATATATGTAAAAGCAGTAAGCCAGAGTGATTAATTTGAATTAAACTTGACTTTTTAGTTCTTATCATTGATTGAAGAAAAGAAATAAAATGAAAAAGATTCCAATTTTGCATGTTAAATGAATGAAATGAACAAAATAGAATCAGCAGTATTCTATGAGAGATGATAGTATGGTAGAAAGAAAGATTCATATTTTTCTTTCTACCATACTATCTAGTATTGTCATTCTACTGTATAAAGTTTATTGTCTGAAGATATAGGCTAGTTTAATATATATCATTCTACAATATTATCTTCATATATATAGATATCAATTCCATATATAAATTGCATAGTGTCGTGTCCCAATTTTATTTCTTCATCTAGTTCTATTTAATTTGTGTTTATTCCAATTAATAATCGGAAGTAATCAAAAGACAACTCTTATTCGTATGATTCTAATTCCTGTATTTTAGATTATTTTTAATATGAATCCCAATATCCATTGAAAGAAGTAATTGATTGAGTAGTTGACAGAGGTTCGGAGGGGCTCCATGGGAACTTCTACGGATTTCAAAAAGGATTAGTAAACCTCATCGATTTATAACCTTTGAACCATGATATGAATGAGTTCAATAAAGCAAGCATAGCATAAATAAAATTCATAAATTAATAAATCACAAAATAAAACAAGCAGTAAGTGTGCAATATGTGACTCGCCCAAGACAATATTTTATTATATGGAGTTGTAGTATCTTGTTGGACAACCACTATGTTGTTTCCCATAAAAAATGTGTATCCATGTAATAATAGATTTCTTTTCTCTTTGAACAGTGAAAAAAAAATGAAAAAAAAAAAGGTTTCGTTCTTTCCCATTGCCCATATATAACTTTGGTAAGAGTTGGGTCATCGAAATAGAAAAGTTATGAGGAATACGGTTGGAATCAATTTCCTACCATTTGTATTCCTTTCGAAATACAAACATGGGAATAATTGCAGTATTTGTTTGATTGAAAGATTTCATATATTATTCATAGAATCCATTACTCCACTAGGATCAAATACCGTTTCGAAATGAAGATGTTTTTTATCTCTATTTCAAAATGGAATTTTAATTTAAATAGTAAACCTAAAATTAAAAAAGGCTTTGCATGAAGATCTATAAAAAAAATTGATATAGTTTGGTTCCTAAATTCAATTAGCAGTACTTCTAGAGTCCACTTCTGCCCTATACTACAAGTGAAAGGGAAAATGTAAAGACTACTGTTACAGCAGCCCAAGCGAGACTTACTATATTCATGTGAATTATGTCCTCTATCTCTATGAATATGAATGAATTATTCAATTATTGTTCACTAAAAATAAATTATTGTTCATTAATAATAAAAAATCAATGGCGCAGAGTCAACGGGGGGTTCTAACCCAACACTATTGATAAAACAATCCAATAAATCCAATTATAACACGTTCTTATAATTATAAGATTTTTGGTATAATTAGAAAACATTAAGCACCAACAAAATACGCGGGACAACCTTTTGATTGAAGTAGCAAAGGGCTGTTACTAACATGTAGTAATAATAAAACCTATTCTTTCTTTTGGTGCCCTTCATTTTATTTTTTATTAAATCAAAAGTATAAAAATATAGAATCAAGATAGATCACTATCTACCACATACCACTATTTATTTCTTTCCCATATTTTCCATTTGATCTACGTCTTCAATTGGCTCTATGAAACAATCAAAGACGTCGTATTACATGTTCTTGATTAGAGATTAAAGTAAAAATATTAAAGATTAAAGTAAGAATTTCTTTTTGTATTTTTTTATAATTTCTATTGATAAATTTATGTTATAAATAGAAATTATATGTTCAATATAAGTAAAATATGGAAAAATAATTATAGATTCTTTATATATTCAAATAAATACATAATATATTCAAATAAATATATATATATAATAAATACATACATAAATAAGTCAAAGCCAATTTTCCATTCAATCTAATTAATATTGAAAGAATCCTAGAGTACTAAAAGACTTTCATGAGTATGTATATAAAGTATCTTCCACCCTATCAAGCAAGTATCAAAAGTCTTTTTCCTCCGCTTGGTTCTGTTGGAAAAAAAAAAGGGTAAGTTTTATCAGCAAACCGAAATAAGGTATTTTGATTCTTTTGTTGATCGGCAACACCCAGATTTGAATTAGGGAAAAAGGATTTGCAATCCCCTGCCTTACCGCTCAGTCATGCCACGAGGTGATACAAAATATATGAAAACATTCCCTTTCCTTTTGAAGTGAAAAACCAAATGTGGATGTGGATTTTCAGTGACAGGAAAAAATTCGAGACAAGTTTGAACTGTTAACTATTGACTGTGATTTCATGAACGGTTCTTGAATTTGAATCGAAAATTTTATTTCCCTAATGATCTAAGAAAATCCAAATTGATACATAACTAATCCTTTTTTTT
The DNA here is from genome assembly GCF_031755915.1 of Ziziphus jujuba. Classification (NCBI taxonomy): domain Eukaryota; kingdom Viridiplantae; phylum Streptophyta; class Magnoliopsida; order Rosales; family Rhamnaceae; genus Ziziphus; species Ziziphus jujuba. The sequence goes on from NC_083380.1 coordinate 372,025, forward strand.
TTTCAATAAAAAAAGAAGGCTTCTTAGTTTTAATTATAACAACAATTAGGGGTATATGTAAACCCTATAACATAAATTTTTTAAACAGATAAATCAGGCATCTTATTTGTATATGATGCCTATAGTTAATTTCATGAAATTTTGAGGAAATTATCATGCTTCAATTCAATTTTTACAATTTATCAACGAATAGATTGAATATTGAAAGTAAAAAATTTGATAGAGTATGACAGGTTCTTTTTGTCCCCAACAAAATAATATAATAAAAAAAAGAGGGAGAGTTCAGATAGATAATATAATAAAAAAAAGAGGGAGAGTTCAGATAGATAGTTCTATTTATATCCACAGATGTTTAATAAAATGAGCTTTTTTACACATTTCAATCCCATTCTATGAATTCGATTAAAAAAAGTAGGTAAAAATCTCTCTCTTCCTTGAGAATTATTTTTTGAACAATTGAATCCATGAAAAAGTTATGTGCTAGAAAAAAAAAATCCTAAATACATTTATGGTATCCAATTGGATTGGAATATGGAATATCATAATAATGGTAGAAATTGAATCACTTTTTGGTTTGGTATTCTATACAAATTGTTTGGATATTCTGGACAAAACTCCATAAGAAAAAGTGGAATTTATCATTTTTATTTGTATCTGTTACAAATTACAATTTGAGTATAAAATTCTCATTATGCCTCCTACATACGTATTTCATATATTCCATATATTTTATGGAGTTAGGTTAAATTTCATTTGATTCAGTAAACAGAATATCAATTCCATCATTGCTATATTGATCCATATGATTTCATGAAGAAAGAGTACATAATGGGATTTTTTTTTTTTTTTTGTATAAATGAGAAATAAAAAATGCTTGGGGGGTAGAACTAAGGAAATGTCTACAATACCTGGATTTAAGTAGATACAATTTGAAGGATTTTGTAGATTCATTGATAGGGGCTTAATAGAAGAGTTTTATAAGTTTCCAAAAATTGAAGATACAGATCAAGAAATGGAATTTCAATTATTTATGGAAACATATCAATTGGTAGAACCGTTGATAAAAGAAAGAGATGCTATATATGAATCACTCACCTATTCTTCTGAATTATATGTATCTGTGGGATTAATTTGAAAAACTAGTAGGGATATGCAACAAAAAGCAATTTTTATTGGAAACATTCCTCTAATGAATTCCTTAGAAACTTCTATAGTAAATGGCATATATAGAATTGTGATCAATCAAATATTACAAAGCCCCGGTATCTATTGCCGGTCAGAATTGGACCATAATGGAATTTCGATCTATACCGGCACCATAATATCATATTGAAGAGGAAGATTAGAATTAGAGATTGATAGAAAAGCAAGGATATGGGCTCGTGTGAGTAGGAAACAAAAAATATCTATTCTAGTTCTATCGTCAGATATGGGTTTGAGTTTAAGAGAAATTCTAGAGAATGTTTGTTACCTTGAAATTTTCTTGTCTTTCTTGAATGATAAGGAGAAAAAAATAATTAAGTCAAAAGAAAATGCCATTTTGGAGTTTTGTCAACAATTTGCTTGTGTAGACGGAGATGTGGTATTTTCTGAATCCTTATGTAAGGAGTTACAAAAGAAATTCTTTCAACAAAGATGTGAGTTAGCAAGGATTGGTCGACAAAATATGAACCGTAGACTGAATCTTGATATACTACAGAAAAATAAATTTTTATTACCACAAGATATATTGGCTGCTGCAAATCATTTGATTGGAATGAAATTCGGAATGGGTACACTTGATGATATGAATCATTTAAAAAATAAATGTGTTCGTTCGGTAGCGGACCTCTTACAAGATCAATTCGGATTGGCGTTGGTTTGTTTAGAAAATATGGTTAGAGGAACTATATGTGGAGCAATTAGGCACAAATTGATACTAACTCCTTAGAATTTGCTAACTTCAACTCCATTAACAATTACTTATTGAAAGGATTAGGGCAAGGTTAATCTAAAGAGAACAAGGTTTTAAATGGTTGGAAATTGAAATTGACTTGGAGTTTAGATGTTCTCGGCTTGCTTTGTTTAAGCTGTTGGAAAAATTTTCAGTTTTGATCGGTTTGTGTTTCTCTTGGTTTCAAAATGGAAAGTAAGGTATTTTCTCCAAAATTCAATACAATTCATTCATTTAGATGTAATACATACTTATAGCATACAAAATAGGTGTGAAAGCACACCATGGCTGGTTCTAAACACCAATACAAAACAAGTCCTTCATGGTGAAGCAAAACACATGTGTAAAGTAACTTTGCCACATGCTTCATGGTTTGTTGACAAGTGTTGCTACCTCATTGGGTGCTTCATGCATGCATGATGACACATGCCCTTCCATGCATTGGATGAGAGAGAGGCCAAATGGTTAGGCTCCATGTTACCAAGTAGCTTCCATGTCACCATCTTATTCACCAAGGTGCTTTCCATGTCATCAATGTGGTTCATTTCCCTAAACTTCCTAACACTCTAATTTGGCTAATAAATATTAAATAACACATTTTGGTCTCTTTGTCCACCAACTTAACAAGCCTAGAATACAACACAAAATGATTTAATCAACTACCTAAACGAAATACAAAGCAAACTAAGGAAGTTGTTTCTCGGCCAAGGTATTAGGCTTGGTCTCGAGTTTGGCTTGTTTATGGATAACAATTTGCCATGATTCTCTAAAATTTATGAATCTTTTTTCAGATTACACCCATTATCTCAAGTTTTGGATTGAACTAATCCATTGACACAAATAGTTCATGCTAGAAAATTGAGTTATCTAGGCCTTGGAGGATTAACAAGGCGAACAGCCAGTTTTCGGATACGAGATATGTATCCTAGTCACTATCGATGCAATTTGACCTATTGACATGTCTGAAAGAATCAATATTGGACTTATTGGCTCCTTAGCAATTCATGCGAGGTGTGGTCATTGGGGGTTTTTAGAAAGCCCATTTTATGAACTCTCTGAGAGATCAAAAAAAGTCCGGATGCTTTATTTATTATCAAGTAGAGATGAATACTATATGGTAATGGCAGGGAATTCGTCGACACTAAATTGAGGTATTCAAGAAGAACAGGTTGTTTTAACTTGATACCGTCAAGAATTCCTGACTATTGAATGGGAAGAGGTTCATCTTTGAAGTATTTTTCCCTTCCAATATTTTTCTATTGGAGTTTCCCTCATTTTTTTTATCAAACATAATGCTGCGAATCGAGCTTTAATGAGTTCTAATATGCAATGTCAAGTAGTTCCTCTTTCTCGATCCGAAAAGTTCATTGTTGGAACTGGGTTGGAACGCTAAGTAGCTCTAGATTTTGGGGTTCTCACTATAGCCGAACATGACAAAAATATCATTTATACCAATACTGACAAGATCCTTTTATCAGAAAATGGGGATACTTTAAGCATTCCATTAGTGATATATCAATGTTCGAACAAAAATATTTGTATGCATAAAAAAACCTAAGTTGCACGAGGTAAATATATTAAAAAGGGACAAATTTTAGTGGATGATAATACTATTGTTGGCGGCAAACTCACTTTGGGAAGAAATGTATTAGTAGCTTATATGCCATGGAAAGGTTATAATTCTGAGGATGCGGTACTCATTAATGAGCATCTAGTATATGAGGATATTTATACTTCCTTGCACATATGGAAATATGAAATTAAGACTCATGAAACAAGTCATGATCCTGAAAGAAACACTAATGAAATACCATTTACCCAGAAATTTAAACAAAAAAGGAATTGTGATGTTGGGGTCTTGGGTGGAGATGGATGATATTTTAGTAGGTAACCTCAGATGGCGAAAGAGTCATTGTATGCTCCACAAGATAGATTATTACGAGCCATCATTGGCATTTAGGTATCCATTTTAAAGGAAACTTGTCTAAAGTTACCTATCAGCGCTAGAGGTAGAGTTATTGATGTGAGATAGATTTAGAAAAAAGGGGTTCTAGTCATAATCCATAAATGATTCGTGTATATATTTCACAAAAGCATGAAATTAAAGTGGTGGATAAAGTAGCTGGAAGACATGGAAATAAAGGTATCATTTCAAAAAATTTACCTAGACAAGATATGCCTTATTTGCAAGATGGAAGACCCGTTGATATGGTCTTCAACCCATTAGGAGTACCCTCACGCATGAATGTTGGCTAGACATTGATTGTTCTCAGGTTGGCTGGAAGTCTACTAGATAGACATTATCGAATAGCACCTTTTGATGAGAGATATGAATAGGAGGCTTTGAGAAAACTAGTCTTTTCTGAATTATATGAAGCCAGTAAGTAAACAGTGAATCCATGGGTAGTTGAACCTGAGTATCCAGGAAAAAGCATAATAGTTAATGGAAGAACGAGGGATCCTTTTGAACAACCTGTTATAATAGCAAAGCCTTATATCTTCAAATTAATTCATCAAGTTAATGATAAAATGCATGGATGTTCTAGCGGACATTATGCACTGGTTACATAACAACCGCTTAAAGGAAAGGCCAAGCAAGGGGGGTAGCAAGTAGGAGAAATGGAAGTTTGTGATGTGATTCCGCCCGAGCCCGCTCAACCGATAACCTGCTGGGGTGCTGACCAGACACGGATGAAGACTAGGCCAATCACAAGAGCTCAAATTAATAGATTTAAGGACAACCTGGGAGTATTTATACAGGGGGTAATCAATCTCAATAGAGCTTGTACATACTTGAAGATACAAAGCCTATTCTAAGCATCCAAGTGGTGGAAGCCGATACGGACCCTGGTGACAATTTTGGTACATTTTTGGAGTCTGGGAAGCATGAAATGGTGCCAATGCTTTATGGGTTCAATAAATATGCCTAAGAGGTCATGGAATCAAGTTAAAACAGCCTCAAATGCAATCAAAAAGGGCTTGTATGGACAGCATCAACAATTTGGCCGTATTTGCTGTATTGCTTGCTGGCTTTACTGTACTTTACTGTATTAGCCTTTTCTTATTTTTCCAAGCATGGGCAACGTGTGGGACTTCATATTCAGCTTATATGGCATCCTAAAAAGCATCTAGAAGCTGATTTAAAGCTCAAAGAGGTCAAAGATTGATCAAAGTCAACTTGATCAAAAGGCTATCATTTTAGTTTCCTAATTTGTTTTTACTTTTGGTTTTAGGAAACTACCATTACTTTTTGGCTTTTATTTATTTATTTTCTGGAAAAATAACTTTAGGAAGGTTTTTATTTTATTCTTTCCATTGTAAATTAATTAATTCCTAATTTAATATAAAGGAATTAATTAATCAAACTTAGATTAGGAAAGGAAGTATAGTTTCGGCCAACTAGGTTTCTTTATGTGTGGTGGCCGGTTTTCTTTATGTTCTAGGGTTTTATTTCGTGGCTCTATAGCCTATTTAAAGGCTTATTTTTCAATAAGAATACAACTTTTATTTGATTAAGAAAATACTTGTGAGATTAATTATCTCTTTGTTCTTTGAGAACACCTAAAACACCATTAGAGAATTGGTTGTTTTAGCTTGACTTATCAATAGGTTTTCCATCCCCTATTGTGACGTCTACATTATACCAAGGTTTCTAACCACAGGTTGGTTAGGGGTTGAGGTCAATTCCATTAGAACTTGAACTTAATTAAGATCCGGGCTAATATAATATGGGTTTAGGAGTAGGTCGTCCTAGGTTCGTATCATTTGGTATCAGAGCTAAATTTTGTTCAGGTTTGATCTATCTTTATTTGCTTTATTTGTTTTTGTGTTATTCTGCAATTTTATCATTAGGTCAAGGTTACATCCATCCTATACATGTTCAGCATCTTTCAAAAAAAAAAAAAAATCATTCCTAGTTGAATTAGGATTTCCTAGTTTTATCGTATTTTTGTTTCCTAGTTTGTTGGTTGTCTTTTATCATTGTTCTTGTTAATTTGGTTTTTGTTGAATTTTCTTTGCTGTTTTAGTCTTAAATATTTGCATTCATATATTCAGAAAAAAAAAAGAAAACAAGAAAAAAAAAAAAAAGAAGTTTGCGGCAACATTTAAAAAAAAAAAGAAAACTGCACATTTTGTTTATTTGGAGGTCACGGGTTTGGTGTTTGTTTTGGATTTGGAATTGCAATTTTGGTACTTACTCTTGCTACTGCAGTTTTTTATGTCCTGTGAGTGAAAAAAAAAGAAGAAGAGGCAAAGCCGGATAAAAAAAAAAAAGAAAAAAAAAATATTTCGACTTGTTGGAGTTTGATTTGTTTGCTAGGAATTTGTTGGAGCTGCTGGTTTTTTGTTTATTTATTCAATATTTGAATTGCTGGGAAATTATTTTTGCTCCTGGATATTTGGATTTTTGGTGCTTAAATTATTTGGATTAAAATCAGTTAAAGGATTTGATACAAAACTTGAATTACAAAGAACAACAACTAACAACTATTCTATATTTTTGTTCAATTTGATTCTTGTTCGTATTTGAATTTCTTTTCCTGGAATTTTATTCTTGAACTCATAATCTACTACCATCTGGTGCAGTTTTCAAAAATTCCAATGTTTTTCCATTATTTTGTGTTTTCTTGTCTAGAAAGCCGAAAAATTAGGATTTGTTGGATTCTTTCGGTATTGCCTACTTTTTGCTACTGTTTTGTTAATAAGTTCAATTAAAACATATTAGTGATCTAATTTCTGTTTTGTGGGTGTTTTAATTAGAACTTTGAGATAATTCATTAAGTGGTAAAAGGCAAGAGTGCGTGAGCTTAAAAGAGGGTAAAAAGCCAAAACAAGTGTGCAAACACGAGTGTCGAGTCTTCATTTGAGTGAAACACGTAAGGGAGTGAAATTGGTAAGGTCCTATTTTATTTCTATTGCGTTATTATACTAACATGACAGAATCAAGAATGAGGAGAGGAGATCCACCTTTGAGGATCAATGAGGAGGAATCCGTAGCATTCCATGGCGATGCTTGCGCTACCGGGAGTGGAGACCAAGTGGACATGAGAGCTGTTTTGGAGGCAATACAGCGGGTTAGTGCTCAAGTTGAGCATGTGAATCAAAGGATAGGAAGGCTAGAAGTTTCCCAAGGAATTCCGAACACAAGAAATAGGCAAGAACTCCATGGAGGACGAGGAGGTCGCGAGAGACCGAGAGAGGAATTTGATGAGGAGCCATTCGGTGGAGACTTTGAGGAAGGTATGGACGAAACTTTTGCTGTCCAAGATAGAGCTGGCCATGGAAGATATAGGAGGGAAGAAACAGATGAAAATCTTAGCAATATCAAGATCAACATCCCACCATTCATGGGAAAAAGTGACTCCGAAGCATATTTGGAGTGGGAAGAAAAGATGGAGATAATATTTAACCGCCATAATTATTCAGAAGCTAAGAAGGTGAAATTGGCAGCAATGGAGTTTGGCCATTATGCACTCCAATGGTGGACCAATGAACAAAACACCTGAAGGAGAGTTGGTGATGACTTGATTACTACATGGCGACAATGAAAGGAGCCATGCCGAAGCGATTCGTACCATCACACTATCATAGGTTGCTGCATCAAAGACTTCAATCTTTATCTCAAGGACATGGATCCGTGGAGGATTATTACAAGGAGATGGAGATGCTTATGATGAGATTGAACTTGAATGAAGATAGGGAAGCAACCATGGCAAGGTTTCTTCGTGGTTTGAATCGTGAAATAGCCAATCAACTAGAATTGCAATAATATGTGGAATTGGAGGAGATGTTGCATGTGGCTATTAAATTAGAGCATCAATTCAAGAGGAGGGGTGTAAGATCATGGTTTGGAGGTGTTTCCAACAGTGGAAGGTCCAATTCTAGTGGCTGGAGGAACAATCCCATCTATGAAAGCAAGCCAAAGCCGAAAGTCAAAGAAGAAAGTTCAAATTGGCCAAGGAAGGAGACTAGAACCGAATCTGTCCAAGCACCAAAGAATGAGGTAAAATTAGATCCTAAACCTTCTAGAACTCATGATGTTGTGTGTTTTAAGTGCCAAGGAGGAGGACACATCGCTAGCCAATGCTCGAATAGAAGAATCATGGTGTTAAAGGGCAATGACAAGCTAGAATCGAAAAGTGAAGAAAGTGAGGATGAAGCCAAGCAAGAGGAGGAGGACTTGGAGCATGAACCCAAAACCTTGCAAGCATCCAATGCTGAATTAAACTTGCTTTCTAGGAGAGTACTTGCTGCATACAAAGATGAGGATGAAATTCAAAGAGAGAACATCTTCCACACTCGATGTGAAATTCAAGGTAAGATTTGTAGTATGATTATTGATAGTAGAAGTTGTACTAATGTAATAAGTAACCTTGTAGTTGATAAACTGGGCTTAAAAACAATAAAACATCCTGAACCATATAGATTACAATGGCTTAATGATAGTGGTGAGATGAAAGTAAACAAACAAGCCAAAGTAAAATTTAATATAGGTAGATATGAGGATGTAGTTTTATGTGATATTGTACCATGATTGCTGGACATATACTATTAGGTTGACCATGGCAATTTGATAAAGATGCTACTCATTTTGGTCGAGAAAATAGTATTGTTTTCAGGTTTAAAGGAAAGAAGGTCAAGCTGGAACCATTATCTCCTAAAGAGGTTTACAAAGACCAATTACAAATGCAACAAAGGAGAGAAGCTGAAAAGCTCAAGGAAAAAGCAAGTATGGCACCAACAGCTTCATCATCCTTTCAAGAAGGTAAAAATGAGGTTGCTGACAAGGTAAGGTTTCTAAGACTCATATTGAGTGGAAAGATCAAGGAAAAACCAAAAGAGAGGGGAAAGAAAGTGGCAAACCCGAGAGCTTGGAGAAGGAAGGGAAATCAGAAGGTTTGCGCCAATCCGAGAGAGAAAAAGAAAAAGAAAGAAAAGAAAGGTCAAGTAGCAACTTTTATTTGAGTTTAGGGGATATTAATAAGGTTATTGAGTGTAAGAAACCTTTGCTGGTCATGATTTATAAAGAAAATTATTTTAATGATCAAACTAACTTTGAAGAACTTGAATTGCCAAGTTCAATGATTTCTCTTTTGAAGGAATTTGGAGATGTCTTCCAAAATGAAATTCCAAGTGGACTACCATCCAATCAAGAGGGAAAAGGTGAGCTTGCTGTCCAAGGTAAGTCTTCTAATACTCAGGTTGTGTGGAAAAATTTTAATAAAACCAAAAGTGAAAAATTTGGTGCAAAAGCCGAGAGTGAGGAAGGTGAGATGGCCGTGACTGAGAAAGGAAAAGGAAGACAAGAAAGGAAAAATATAAATTTTTATCTTAGCTTTGGTGATGTTAATAAAGTAATTATGAATAAGAAATCATTGCTGACCATAAATTTTAAAGATACTTATTTAAAGATGTCTTTATTGCATAGAACTTTATCTGCATTGTTGAGAGCTTTACTTAGTGGTAATTTGAAAATTTGGGAAATATTGTTCGCTAACTTTAAAAAGTGTAATTTTTACCATAATAAGCATGTATTTCTAGATTTTGTTGTAATAGTATTTGACCCAGGAGAATTGGTTTGGTTGCACTTACGAAGGAAAGGTTTCCTAAACAAAGAAAGTCAAAGCTCATGCCGCCTATGGATGGACTTTTTCAAGTTTTGGAGCCGAATAACAAGAATGCCTACAAGCTTGATTTACCGGGTGAGTATGACATGAGTGTTGCATTTAATGTTGCTGATTTAACTCCTTTTTCTATAGGTGACGATCTTGATTTGAGGACAAATCCTTTTCAAGAGGAGGGGAATGATGTGATTCCGCCCGAGCCCGCTCAACCGATAACCCGCTGGGGTGCTGACCCGACACGGATGAAGACTAGGCCAATCACAAGAGCTCAAATTAATAGATTTAAGGACAACCTGGAAGTATTTATATAGGGGGTAATCAATCTCACCATAGCTTGTCCATACTTGAAGATACAAAGCCTATTCTAAGCATCCAAGTGGTGGAAGCCGATACGGACCCGGGTGACGGTTTTGGTACATTTTTGGGGTCCCGGAAGCATGAAATGCTTCCAATGCTTTATGGGTTCAATAAATATGCCTAAGAGGTCATGTAATCAAGTTAAATCAGCCTCAAATGCAATCAAAAAGGGCTTGTACGGACAGCATCAACAATTTGGCCGTATTTGCTGTATTGCTTGCTGGCTTTACTGTACTTTACTGTATTAGCCTTTTCTTATTTTTCCAAGCATGGGAAACGTGTGGGACTTCATATTCAGCTTATTTGGCATCCTAAAAGGCATCTAGAAGATGATTTGAAGCTCAAAGAGGTCAAAGATTGATCAAAGTCAACTTGATCAAAAGGCTAGCATTTTAGTTTCCTAATTTGTTTTTACTTTTTGTTTTAGGAAACTACCATTACTTTTTGGCTTTTATTTATTTATTTTCTGGACAAATAACCTTAGGAAGGTTTTTATTTTATTCTTTCCATTGTAAATTAATTAATTCCTAATTTAATATAAAGGAATTAATTAATCAAACTTAGATTAGGAAAGGAAGTATAGTTTCGGCCAACTAGGTTTCTTTATGTGTGGTGGTCGGTTTTCTTTATGTTCTAGGGTTTTATTTCGTGGCTCTGTAGCCTATTTAAAGGCTTATTTTTCAATAAGAATACAACTTTGATTTGATTAAGAAAATACTTGTGAGATTAATTATCTCTTTGTTCTTTGAGAACACCTCAAACACCATTAGAGAATTGGTTGTTTTAGCTTGACTTATCAATAGGTTTTCCATCCCCTATTGTGGTGTCTACATTATACCAAGGTTTCTAACCACATGTTGGTTAGGGGTTGAGGTCAATTCCATTAGAACTTGAACTTAATTAAGATCTGGGCTAATATAATACGGGTTTAGGAGCAGGTCGTCCTAGGTTCGTATCAGTTTGGGCTCTAGAGGGATTTGGTGTTGCTCATATTTTACAAAAGATGCTTACTTATAAATCTGATCATATTGGAGCTCACTAAGAAGTACTTGGTACTACAATCATTGGAGGAATAATACCTAAACCGGAGGATGCTCAAGAATCTTTTCGATTGCTTGTTTGAGAATTACGATCTTTAGCTCTAGAATTGAATCATTTCCTTGTATTTGAGAAGAGCTTTTAGATTAATAGGAAGGATGCTTAATCACAATGAATTAGAATTTTTCTTCTATGATCGATTGATATAAAAATCAACAACTTCGAATCGGATAAGTTTCTCCTCAACAAATAAGTACTTGGGCCAAAAAAATCCTACCTAATGGAGAGATGATTGGAGAGGTGACAAAACCCTACACTTTTCATTACAAAACTAATAAATCGGAAAAATATGGATTATTTTGTGAAAGAATTTTTGGGCCTATAAAAAGTGGGATTTATGCTTATGGAAATTATCGAGTAATAGGAGATGAAAAAGAAGAACCAAAATTTTGTGAGCAATGCGGAGTTGAATTTGTTGATTCTTAGATACGAAGATATCAAATAGGTTAAATCAAACTAGCATGCCCAGTAACCCATGTGTGGTATTTGAAACATCTTCCTAGTTATATTGCGAATCTTTTAGATAAGCCACTTAAAGAATTAGAAGACCTAGTATATTGCAATGTGTGATTTGATCAAAATTATGTGTTTACAAATTCAGAATGAGAAACTGTCATCCCATTCAATCAAATTAGGATGCCCTAGATCTGACATGTCTCTTGGTAGGAGTAACATGAAACTCAGAATTATGGGTGTGTTCAATACTCCCAAGTAAAAAAGGAATTGGTCTATGGTTGATTCAGTAACAAATAAATAGAAATTTGTACCTCATGAAAAAGAAGACTTCTTTTGTGGAATTAACCATTTCCTTTCTTTCTAAACGAAAGAAATTCTGTTGAAATAAGTAAAATAAGCAAATATGCCATGGTTGCAGGAGTCTATCCCTCGCATATAGACTTTAAGGATATCATGAAATAACCGTCGAGGCGACGTAGGGACCTAAAAGATTGAATGGAACAACATATAGATAAGTAAATACCTTATGAATTCTAAGGCCCTCCTTTACTTTAATTAAAATTAAGGGGATTCGTGATTCGAAGGGAAGTAGACTACTCAAGAATTTCACATTTCATTTATTTTATTATGCCATAATTAAATAAAGAATTCAATTCAAAAAATATACTAAAATAAATAAATAAAAAATGAAATTTGCTTGACCTTCTTTTGGAACTTGAGTAAGGAGTAGAGTTTTTGGCCTTTTTATAGAATTTGAAGTAGAAACAAAACCTCTTTCTTTTCTTTATCTTTTTTGGTGTAACTACTTGAGCCGAATGAGAGGAAACTTTCATGTCCGATTTTGAGGGGGGAAGATCCCATAAGACCTTATCCAAAATTTTCTTTTGCAAGGCCCATAACTGAAAAGCCCACTTTCTTATGATTACGAGGTTCATTCGAATATGAGATCTTGATACGAACCTAGGACGACCTGCTCCTAAACCCGTATTATATTAGCCCGGATCTCAATTAAGTTCAAGTTCTAATGGAATGGACCTCAACCCCTAACCAACCTGTGGTTAGAAACTTTGGTATAATGTAGACGCCACAATAGGGGATGGAAAACCTATTGATAAGTCAAGCTAAAACAACCAATTCTCTAATGGTGTTCTCAAAGAACAAAGAGATAATTAATCTCACAAGTATTTTCTTAATCAAATCAAAGTTGTATTCTTATTGAAAAATAAGCCTTTAAATAGGCTTTGAAAGAAACAAAATAAACCCTAAAATCCCTAGGAAAAAACCGGCCACACAATGAAAAGTTCTATGATGGCCGAAATTCTCACTCCTTTCCTAATCTAATTTGGATTAATTAATTCCTTTATTTTGAATTAGGAATTAATTAATTTACAATGAAAATAATAAAATAATAACTTTCCTAAACTTATTTTTCCAGAAAATAAATAAATAAAAACTAAAAAGTAGAATAAAATTAGGAAACTATAATACTAACTTTTTGACTAAATTGACTTTGACCAATCTTTGACCAAATTGAGCTCCAAATCAGCTTCAATATGCTTTTTAGGATGCCAAATAAGCTTATTGCGAAGTTCCTCACGTTGCCCTTGCTTGGAAGTATGAGAAAAGGCTAATACAGTAAAATATAGTAAAGCCAGCAAGGAATACAGCAAATCCGGCCTTTTCTTCCCCTTGTGCGCAAACCACCTTGTTGGTCAGCTTTGAAGCTGCTTTGGCTGGTTTCTATGACTCATCCTCCATATGAATTGAACCCATAAGGATGGGGTTCCAATTCATACAGCCCAGCCTCCTTATTATCACCAAAAACGTCACCCGGCCCTGCTTTGGCTTCTATTGCTTGTATGAGTAAAACAGGCCTTGGTTCTTTAGATATGGCCAACCCCTCTTGACTATGACTTATTCCTTGTATGAAGACAGCAAGATTGTCCTTGAACTTCTTGGCTTGGGCCCTAGTGATCGGTCCCACTTTCATTTGTATTGAGTCAGCACCCCAGCGGGTTGTCGGTCGAACAGTCTCGGGTGGATTCACATCATTCCCCTCCTCTTGAAAAGGATTTGTCCTCAATTCGAAGTCATCACCTGCAGGAAAAGGAGATAAATCAGCAACATTAAAGGTGGCACTAACACTATACTCACTCGGTAAATCAAGTTTGTAGGCATTGTCGTTTATCCTCTCCAAAACTTGAAAAGGTCCATCACCCCTCGGCATGAGTTTTGATTTCCTTTGTTCGGGAAATCTTTCTTTCCTTAAATGCAGCCACACCCAATCTCCAGGTTCAAACACCATTGATTTTCGGCCTTGATTAGCCACCTTTGCATATTGCTCGGTCTTCCTCTCAATGTTTGCCCATGTCTTCTCATGAATCTGCTTTACAAAATCAGCTTTTTGTTTTCCATCTAGATTAGCATGCTCACTTAAAGGCAAAGGTGTTAAATCTAATGAAGTCAAAGGATTAAAACCATAAACAATTTCAAATGGAGTAAATTTAGTTGCTGAATGTAAAGACCTATTATATGTAAATTCAAAATGTGGCAAACATTCTTCCCAAGTCCTTAAATTTCTACTAATTAATGCTCTCAACAATGCAGACAAGGTTCTATTTACTACTTCGGTTTGTCCATAAGTTTGTGGATGACAAGTAGTTGAAAGTAAAAGCTTAGTACCTAATTTAGCCCACAATGTTTTCCAAAAATAGCTTAAGAACTTAGCATCCCTATCCGAAACAATAGTTTTTGGCATTCCATGCAATCTCACAATTTTCTTGAAAAATAAATTAGCAATATTGGATGCATCATCAGTTTTGTTACATGCAATAAAATGTGCCATCTTAGAAAACCTATCTACTACGACAAATATTGAATCCTTACCTGTCCTTGACCTAGGCAACCCAAGAATAAAATCCATAGACAAATCTACCCAAGGATAGGTAGGGATCGACAAAGGCTTATACAATCCATGCGGTTTCAATGTTGATTTTGTTTTTCGTCACTTCAAACATCTTTCACAAATTCTCTCAACATCTCTCCTCATGTTAGGCCAATAAAAATGTTCTTGCAGCAAGGATAAAGTTTTTAAAACACCAAAATGGCCCATTAAACCACCCCCATGTCCTTCCCGAACCAATAATTCCCTAATACTACAATTAGGCACACAAAGTTTGTTTTCCTTAAACAAATATCCCTCAAATATGTAAAATTTATTAAATCCATGTTTCAAACAGGTTCTAAAAATTTCTCCAAAGTCACTATCATGCTCATAAAGTTCTTTCAATTGTTCAAATCCAAGCAATCTAGCATCTAAGGTAGAAAAGAGCACATACCTTCGGGATAATGCATCGGCAACCACATTTTCCTTACCTTTTTTGTAGCGGATCACATATGGAAATGTTTCAATAAATTCAATCCACTTAGCATGCCTTCGGTTGAGCTTTCCTTGACCCTTGATATGCTTCAAATACTCATGATCTGTATGAATCACAAACTCCTTTGGCATGAGATAATGCTGCCACATCTCCAAAGCCCTCACCAAAGCATACATCTTGTTGTCATAAGTCGGGTAGTTTAGGGCAGCTCCACTTAATTTTTTACTAAAGTAGGCTATGGGTCTTCCTTCTTGCATTAAGACAGCTCCAATACCTACACCCGAAGCATCACACTCAATTTTAAAAGTCTTAGAAAAATTTGGCAAAACTAACAAAGGTGCATTACACAATTTTTCTTTCAATAAATTAAAAGATTTTTCTTGTACTTCCCCCCATTTGAAACCAACATTCTTCTTGACAACTTCATTCAATGGTACTGCTATGGTACTAAAATCCTTGACAAATCTTTGGTAAAAGCTTGCCAAGCCATGAAAGCTCCTCACTTGGGTGATAAAAGTAGGAACCGGCCACTCTTGAATTGCTTTCACCTTAGCTTGGTCAACTTTGATTCCTGCAGCACTTACTACAAAACCTAGAAACACAAGCTCTTCTTTGCAAAATTCACATTTTTTAATGTTAGCAAACAATCTTTCCTTTCTAAAAACTTGCAAAACTTGCCTAAGTTGATCCACATGGTCATCCAAATTTCGGCTATATATTAGAATGTCATTAAAATAAACAACCACAAATTTTCCAATAAATGGACGTATTACATGATTCATAAGCCTTATGAAAGTACTAGGTGCATTGGATAATCCAAAAGGCATAACTAACCATTCATACAGCCCATATTTAGTTTTGAATGCGGTTTTCCATTCATCACCTTCTTTCATCCTAATTTGGTGATAACCACTCCTAAGATCAATTTTTGTAAACATGCAAGCACCATGCAACTCATCAAGCATATCATCTAATCTAGGAATGGGATGTCTATATTTGATGGTAATGTTATTTATAGCCCTACAATCAACACACATTCTCCAAGAACCATCCTTTTTAGGTACCAACAAAACAGGGACAGCACATGGACTTAAACTCTCACGAATGTATCCTTTATCAAGCAAATCACTTACCTGTTTTTGCAGCTCCTTTGTTTCTTCGGGATTGCTCCTAGAAGCTGGTCTATTTGGTATGGCAGCCCCTGGAACAAAGTCAATTTGATGTTCTATCCCTTGAATAGGTGGCAGTCCACTTGGAATCTCATTTGGGAAGACATCTCCAAATTCCTTCAAAAGAGAAATCATTGAACTTGGCAATTCAAGTTCTTCAAAGTTAGTTTGATCATTAAAATAATTTTCTTTGTAAAACATGACCAGCAAAGGTTTCTTACATTCAATAACCTTATTAATATCCCCTAAACTCAAATAAAAATTGCTACTTAACCTTTCCTTTCTTTCTTTTTCTTTTTTTCCCTTGGATTGGCGTAAACCTTCGGATTTCTCTTCCTTCTCTAAGCTCGCGGGTTTGCCACTTCCTTTCCCCTCTCTTTCGGCTTTCCCTTGATCTTTCCACTCAATATGAGCCTTAGAGACCTTACCTTGTTCAGCAACCTCATTCTTATCCTCTTGAAAGGATGGTGATGCCGTTGGTGCCATACTTGCTTTTTCCTTGAGCTTTTCTCTCCTTTGTTGCATTTGTAATTGCTCTTTGTAAACCTCTTTAGGAGATAATGGTTCCAGCTTGACCTTCTTCCCTTTAAACCTGAAAACAATACTATTTTCTCAACCAAAATGAGTAGCATCTTTATCAAATTGCCATGGTCTACCTAATAGTATATGTCCAGCAATCATGGGTACAATATCACATAAGACTACATCCTCATATCTTCCTATACTAAATTTTACTTTGACTTGTTTATTTACCCTCATCTCACCACTATCATTTTAACCATTGTAACCTATAGGATTCTGGATGTTTAATTGTTTTCAAGCCTAATTTATCAACTACAAGATTACTTATCACATTAGTATAACTCCCACTATCTATAATCATGCTACAAATTTTACCTTGTATTTCGCAGCGAGTGTGGAAGATGTTTTCTCTTTGTATATGCTCTTCATCCTTGTAGACAGCAAGTACTCTCCTTGAAACCAAGCTCAACTCGGCATTAGATGTATCTACAGGTTTGGCTTCATCTTCATTGCAATCCTCCTCTTGCTCAGTTTCAGCCCCACTTTCTTCACTTGCAGATTCCAGCTCACCATCACCCTTTAATACCATGATTCTTCTATTTGGGCATTGGCTAGCTATGTGTCCTCTTCGTTGGCACTTAAAACAAATTATTTCTCTGGATTTTTGAGGTTTAGGATCAGATTTTATCTCACCTCTAAGTGCTTGGACAGATTCGGTCTTGACCTCCCTTCTTGACTGGTTGGTAGTTTCTTTTCCTAATTTCGGCTTCAACTTGTTTTCATAGATGGAATTGTTTTTCCAGCCACTTGAACTTGTCCTCCCACTGCTAGAAACTCCTCCAAGCCATGTACTAACACCCCTCCTCTTAAATTGGTTCTCAAGCTTAATTGCTACATGCAACATCTCCTCCAATTCCAAGTATTGTTGTAATTCAAGTTGGTTGGCAATATCTCGGTTTAACCCTCCAAGAAATCTTGCCATTGTTGCCTCCCTATCCTCATTCATATTCAGCCTCATCATTAACATCTCCATCTCTTTGTAATAATCCTCCACGGACCTACTTCCTTGAAACAAAGATTGAAGCCTTTGGTGCAGCAACCTATGGTAATGGGATGGCACAAATCGTTTCCTCATGGCTCCTTTCATCTGACGCCATGTCGAGATTAAATCATCACCAACTCTCCTTCTGGTATTTTGCTCATTGGTCCACCATTGGAGTGCATAATGTCCAAACTCCATTGCTGCCAACTTCACCTTCGTACCTTCCGAATAGTTGTGGCAGTAAAAAATCATCTCCATTTTTTCTTCCCACTCCAGATAAGCTTCGGGATCACTTTTACCCATAAAAGGTGGGATGTTAACCTTGATATTTCCCAAATCATCATCTGTATCTTCCCTCCTATATCTCCCATGACCAGCTCTATCTTGGACAGCAAAGGTTTCATCCATACCTTCCTCAAAGTCTCCGTCGAATGGCTCCTCATCAAATTCCTCTCTCGGACTCTCGCGACCTCCTCGTCCTCCATGGAATTCTTGCCTATTTCTTGTATTCGGCCTTCCTTGTGAGGCTTCTAGTCTTCCCACTCTTTGATTCACATGCTCAACTTGAGCACTAACCCGCTGTATTGACTCCAGAACAACCCTCATGTCCACTTGATCTCCACTTCCGGTAGCTCGGGCATCGCCATGGAATGCTACGGACTCTTCCTCATTGATCCTCAAGGGTGGATCTCCTCTTCTTATTCTAGAATCTGCCATGTTAGTAAAATACTGCAAAAATAAAATAAATTCTCACAATATTCACTCCCTCACATGTTTCACTCAAACAAGGTCTCGACACTCCTGCTTGCACGCTAGTTTCGGCTTTTACCCTCTTTTAAGCTCACATACTCTTGCCTTTTTCCACTCAATGTATTATCTCAAAGTTCTAATTAAAACACTCACAACACAACAATTAGATCACTAGTATGTTTTAATTAAACTTATCAACAAAACAGTAAGCAAAAATAAACAAATACCGAATGGAATGAAAATAACTATTTTCGGTTTTTTCTAGACAAAATAAAGCAAATTAATGAGAAAAATTTGGAATTTTGAAGAACTGGACCAGATGGTAATAGATTATGAGTTCAAGAACAAAATTCTAGGAAAAGAAATTCAAATACGAATAAGAATCAAAGAGAACAAAATTATAGAAAAGTGTTGGTTGTTGTTCTTGTAATTCAAGTTTTGTATCAATTCCTTTATCTAATTTTAATCCAAATAATTTAAGCACCCAAAATCCAAATATCCAGCAACTCAAATATTGAATAAATAATAAAAAACCAGCAGCTCCAACAAGATTCCAGCAAACAAATCAAACTCCAACAAACCGAAATATTTTTTTTGCTTTTGTTTTTTTTTTTTAATTCGGCTTTACCTTCTTCTTTTTTTTTTTTTTTTCACTCACAGAACATAAACAACTGCAGTAGCAAGAATAATTACCAAATTTGAAATTCCAACTCCAAAACAAACACCAAACCCGTGACCTCCAAATAAACAAAATGTGCAGTTTTTTTTTTTTTTTTTTTTTCTAAATGTTGCCGCAAACTTCTTTTTTTTTTTTTTTTTTGAATATATGAATGCAAATATTTAAGACTAAAACAGAAAAGGAAAATCAACAAAAACCAAAATTATCAAGAACAATAATAAAAGACAACCAACAAATTAGGAAACAAAAATACGATAAAACTAGGAAACATAATTCAATAAGGAATGAATTTTTTTTTTTTTCAAGATACAGAACGTGTATGGGATGGATGCAACCTTAACCTAATGCTAAAATTGCAGAATAACACAAAAACAAATAAAGCAAATAAAGATAGATCAAACCTGAACAAAATTTAGCTCTGATACCAAATGATACGAACCTAGGACGATCTACTCCTAAACCCGTATTATATTAGCCCGGATCTCAATTAAGTTCAAGTTCTAATGGAATGGACCTCAACCCCTAACCAACCTATAGTTAGAAACCTTGGTATAATGTAGACGCCACAATAGGGGATGGAAAACCTATTGATAAGTCAAGCTAAACAACCAATTCTCTAATGGTGTTTTAGGTGTTCTCAAAGAACAAAGAGATAATTAATCTCACAAGTATTTTCTTAATTAAATCAAAGTTGTATTCTTATTAAAAAATAAGCCTTTAAATAGGCTTTGAAAGAAACAAAATAAACCCTAAAATCCCTAGGAAAAAACCGGCCACACAATGAAGAGTTCTATGATGGCCGAAATTCTCACTCCTTTCCTAATCTAATTTGGATTAATTAATTCCTTTATTTTGAATTAGGAACTAATTAATTTACAATGAAAATAATAAAATAATAACTATCCTAAACTTATTTTTCCAGGAAATAAATAAATAAAAACTAAAAAGTAATGGTAATTTCCTAAAACAAAAAGTAGAATAAAATTAGGAAACTATAATACTAGCTTTTTGAATAAATTAACTTTGACCAATCTTTGACCAAATTGAGCTCCAAATCAGCTTCAATATGCTTTGTAGGATGCCAAATAATCTTATTGTGAAGTTCCTCACGTTGCCCTTGCTTGGAAGTGTGAGAAAAGGCTAATACAGTAAAATACAGTGAAGCCAGCAAGGAATACAGCAAATTCGGCCTTTTCTTCCCCTTGTGCGCAAACCACCTTGTTGGTCGGATTTGAAGCTGCTTTGGCTGGTTTCTATGACTCATACTCCATATGAATTGAACCCATAAGGCCTCCTTATTATCACCAAAAATGTCACCCGGCCCTGTTTTGGCTTCTATTGCTTGTATGAGTAAAACAGGCCTTAGTTCTTTAGATATGGCCAACCCCTCTTGACTATGACTTATTCCTTGTATGAAGACAGCAAGATTGTCCTTGAACTTCTTGGCGTGGGTCCTAGTGATCGATCCCACCTTCATTTGTATTGGGTCAACACCCCAGCAGGTTGTCGGTCGAACAGTCTCAGGTGGATTCGTATCAGATCCAATCTTGGAAATATAGCATCACACTTTTTTTTACTACCCAAGGCTTCGAGACATTTTGAAATCGAGAAATTTCTACTAGAGCGAGTGTTATCCGAGAACAATTAGCTCTTCTGGATTTGTGAATTATAATAGATTATTTGTTGGTAGAATGGAAAGAATTATAGGAAGAAAGATCAAATGAATGTTCATTTTATTTCTGCGGAAGGAAAAATATTTTCTAGCCTTTTAGGAAATCAAATGAATAATGATTAAGTAAAACACAAATTCTTTAGTTTGGGTCTTTCTGGTAAAAAATAAATTATCATTTCCAATTATTTAGAAATTAATCGAATCATATATAAAGCTCATTGTTATTTCATATTTCCTTCTATTCTACACGAGAATTCTGATTTATTTTTATTAGCAAAGAGACGATGAAATAAATTCATTATTCCATTCTAGTGGATTCAAAAATGAGAGAAAGAACGAATGCCTTATCCCACTATTTCGATTGAAATATCGATAAATGGTATTTTTCGTAGAATTCTTATTTTTGCTTATTGTGATGATCCTCAATACAGAAGAAAAGGTTTAGGAATTACTAAATATGGGACGATAGGGTTGTATTCAATCCTAAAAAAGAGAGGATTTGCTTGAGTATCAAGGAGTTAAAGAATTTAAGCCAAAATACTAAATGAAAGTAGATCGATTTTTTTCCATTCCTAAAGAAATGCATATTTTACTCGAATTTTTTTCCATAATGGTATGGAACAATAGTATCATTAGAGTAGAGACATGAATCAGTTTAAATATAAGAAGTCGAGCAGGCGGATTGGTACGAGTGGAGAGAAAAAAAAAAAACAGATTGAACTTAAAATCTTTTATAGAGATGTCCATTTTGCTATAAAGGTGGTTAAGATTTTTTGACACAGCTGCATCATGATACCGCCAAGAATGGTTAAAAAAAAAATGTAAGGAATTAAAAAATTTGAAAAATTGGATTAAAAAAAATCGAAAAATTGGATCTATGTCCAATGGATCACACCTACCAAGAAAAAAATTATTTTGTTTTGGTTCGGCCCGTAATCATATATGAAAGAGCGGATGGTATAAATTTAGAAACACTTTTCCCCCGGGACCCGTTGTAGGAAAGTGATAATCTAGAACTTAAAGCTGTAAATTATATTTTTTATGGAAATGGCAAACCAATTCGGGGAATTTCTGGCTCAAGCATTCAATTAGTTCGAACTTGTTTAGTGTTGAATTGGGACCAAGACAAAAAAACTTCTTCTATCGAAGAGGCCCATGCTTCCTTTGTTGAAGTAAGGACAAGTGGTCTGATTCAAGATTTCCTAAGCATCAACTTATTGAAATCCCATATTTCGTATATTAGAAAAAGGAATGATCCGTTAGGTTCAGGTTTGATCTATGATAATAGGTCAAACCATACCAATCCGTTTTATTCTATTTATTCCAAGGAAAGGATTCAACAATCACTTAGCCAAAATCAGCGAACTATTTGTACGTTGTTGAATAGAAGTGAGAATTCTCAATCTTTGATAATTTTGTTATCGTTTAATTGTTTTCAAATGGGTCCATTCAATGATGTAAAATATTACAATGTAATAAAAGAATTAATTAAAAGAGATCCTCCAATTAGGAATTGATTAGGCCCTTTAGGAGCAGCCTCTCAAATCGATAATTACCTTTTAAAAACTCATAATCAGATCTTGGTAACTAAATATTTAGAACTTGACAATTTAAAACATACTTTTCAAGTACTTAAATATTGTTTAATGGATGAAAACGGAAGAATTTATAATTCCGCTCCATGCATGAAATCCCATATTTCGCATATCAAAAAAACGAATGATCCGTTAGGTTTAGGATTGATCTTTGATAATAGGCCAAACCCTACCAATCCATTTTATTCTATCTATTCCAAGGAAAGGATTCAAAAATTACTTAGCGAAAACCAAGGAACTATTTATACTTTGTTGAATAGAAGTAAGGAATCTCAATCCTTGATAATTTTATCATCAGTTAATTGTTTTCGAATGGGTCCATTTCATGATGTAAAATATTACATTGTAATAAAAGAATCAATTAAAAGAGATCCTCCAATTAGGAATTCATTAGGGCCTTTAGGAACAGCCTCTCAAATTGATAATTACCTTTTAAAAACTCATAATCAGATCTCGGTAACTAAATATTTAGAACTTCACAATTTAAAACATACTTTTTAGGTACTTAAATATTGTTTAATGGATAAAAATGGGAGAATTTATAATTTCACTCCATGCGATTACATCCTTTCGAATCCATTCAACTTAGATTGGCACTTTGTCCATCATAATTATGATCATAATTATTGTGTAGAAACAGCTACAATAATTAGCCTAGGGCAGTTTATTTGTGAAAATGTATAGCTAAAAAAGGGTCGTACCTAATATCGGGCCAAGTTATAATTGTTCAAATTGACTCCGTAGTAATAAGATCGGCAAAGCCTTCTTTGGCCACTCCAGGAGCAACTGTTCATGGCCATTATGGAGAAATAGTTTCCAAAGGAGATACAATAGTTACATTTATATATGAAAAATTGAGATCTGGTGATATAACACAGGGTCTTCCGAAAGTGGAACAAGTGTTAGAAGTGTGTTCGATTGATTCAATATCAATGAACCTAGAAAAGAAGGTTAAAAGTTGGAACGAACATATAGAATTCCTTGGTGATTCTTGATTGGTGCTAAGCCAACTGTAGTGCAAAGTCACATCTCTTTGGTTAATAAGATCCAAAAGGTTTATCGATGCCGGGGGTGCAGATCCATAATAGACATATAGAAATTATTGTCACAACTAATTGGATTGTTGCGAGTGGAACGAATAGGGCGTGTTTGGAAGAAGTGATTTGTCACAGAGCCATATTATTGGGAATAATGAAAGCATCTTTAAATACTTAAAATTTCGTATCCGAAGCGACTTTTCAAGAAACCGCTTACATTTTAGCAAAGCTGCTCTACGTGGTTGTATCGATTGGTTGAATGGTCTAAAAGAGAACATTGTTCTAGGGGGGATGATACCTGTTGGGACTGAATTCAAAAGATTAGTGCACCGTTCAAGGCAACATCACAACATTCCTTTGGAAATTGAAAAGAATAATTTAGTCAAGTGGGAAATGAAAGACATTTTGTTGGACCACAGAGAATTATTTGACTTTTGCATTTCAAAGAATTTATATGATATATTAAAACGATCATTTCTAGGATTTAATGATTCCTAAAAGAAAATTCATCATTTTTTCTATTTTTGTTGTGGTCGTTTAATTTGGTAATAGAAATAAAGATAATAACAAATAGAAAGAAATGAATGGTCTGGATCATGTATCAATGGCCAATCTTCAGTAGAAGAGAAGGTTCCATGGGAACAATTATTTATTTCTATTTTAGCTTCTATTTATTTATTTTTAACGAAAAAATAAAAAACAGAAGAAGTGTGGGGAGAAATGGTAAGAAGATATTGGAACATCAATTTGGAAAAGATGATGGGACCAGGAGTTCATTTTGGTCATGGTACTAGGAAATGGAATCTTTGAATGGCACGTTATATCTCTGCAAGGCATAAAGGTATTCATGTTATAAATCTTACCAAAACTGCTCGGTTTTTGGCAGAAGCTTGTGATTTAGTTTTTGATGCTGCAAGTAGGGGAAAACAATTCTTAATCATTGGTACCAAAAACAAAACAGCAGATTCAGTAGCATGGGCTGCAATAAAGGCTCGGTGTCATTATGTCGATAAAAGATGGCTTGATGGTATGTTAATGAATCGGTATACTACAGAAATGAGACTTCATAGATTTAGGGACTTGAGAACGGAACAAAAGACAGGGAGACTCAATTATCTTCCGAAAAGGGATGCAGTTGTGTTGAAGAGACAATTATCTCACTTGCAAAAATATCTCGGTGGGATTAAGTATATGACTGGATTGCCCAATATTGTAATAATTGTTGATTAGTAAGAAGAATCTACAGCTCTTCGCGAATGTATGACTTTAGGCATTCCAGCAATACAAATTGTGACCCAGATCTAGCAGATATTTCAATTCTAACAAATGATGGCGTTATAGCTTCAATTCAATTAATTCTTAACAAATTAGTATTTGGTATTTGTGAGGGCCTTTCTAGCTATATACGAAATTGTTGATTAATAATAAGATAAGTAAATTATTTTTGGAACTCCATAGAATAGATTTATTGAATCAGTTACTATTTCTTACTTGCATAAAAGAGATAAAAATAACCAAGGATATTATGCGATTAGTAGGTATTCAAAATATCCAATGCAAGTATGCAAATCGAAAATGAGATGGTTGAATCAAAATAATTCTTTTTAAAGTTCTATTTCTTTCAAAGGTTAATATGAATGTTTTATTATGTTCCATTAACACACTAAAAGAGTTATACGATCTACCCGATGTGGAAGTAGGCCAACATTTCTATTGGCAAATAGGAAGTTTCCAAGTCCATGGCCAAGTACTTATTACTTCTTGGGTCGTAATCACTATCTTATTAGGCCCACTCATTATAGCCGTTCAGAATCCACAAACCATTCCGACTGATAGTCAAAATTTCTTTGAATATGTCCTAGAATTCATTTGAGACATTAGCAAAACGTGGATTGGAGAAGAATGTGGTCCTTGGGTTCCATTTGTTGGAACTATGTTTTCATTTATTTTTGTTTCAAATTGGTCAAGGGCTCTTTTACCCTGGAAAATCATACAGTTACCTCATGGGGAGTTAGCTGCGCCCACAAATGATATAAATACTATTGTTGCTTTAGCTTTACTCACATCAGTAGCATATTTCTATGCAGGCCTTTCAAAAAAGGGATAAGGTTATTTCGGTAAATGCATTCAACCAACCACAATCCTTTTGCCCATTAACATCTTAGAAGATTTCACAAAATCTTTATCGCTTAGTTTTCGACTTTTCAGAAATATATTAGTCGATGAATTAGTAATTGTTGTTCTTGTTTCTTTAGTACCTTTAATGGTTCCTATACCTATCGTGTTCATTGGATTATTTACAAGTGGCATTCAAGCTCTTATTTTTGCAACCTTAGCTGTGGCTTATATAGGCGAATCCATGGAAGTTCATCATTGATTAGTTTTTGACATGGTCTTTTTTTTTTAGCTTAGCCTAACGGCATGTCTACGTGTCTCAAAGTAATCCATTTAGACTTAAGGAAGAAAAATATACAAATAAGATCGAAATAAGAATAAAGTATATACGATCTAGAGTAATAGTAAAAAGAATATTACGATATTTAGTTAAGGACTTGTTTAAAAAAAAAAAAAAAAGAAGGAAAGAGATCTAAAAGACCTTTTTCCTCAAATTCCTGTTTGGTCGATTTATAGCACCCACCAATGAATACTCCCTTTCTATTGATATTGTTTTATTCATTCAATTCATCGATTAACTAAAAAAAAAATTTAATAAATAATAAATTACATGAACTTCGATGAACTCAATCCTGATATTTCTATGCAATGATTATGTCTAACAAATTTATTAGTTAGATTAATTGTACTCATGGGGGATAATGATAAGTAAAAATAGAAGATAAAGGTTTACAAAAAGGATATTTATAAAAAAAAAAAAAAAGGGTTGATTAGAGGAGGAGGGGGCTTTGAACTAGATGTATGTAATCTAATTGTTATATGACAATTCTTATGTCTGTTTCGAAGAATGATTCTAGAATCCGACTGAATCTAAGATACGAATAGTTGGGTTATATTATGGGGGAAAGACTGTTCGAACATTGATATATCACTAATGGAATGCTTAGAGTATCCCCATTGCTTGATAAAAGGATATTGTCAGTATCGGTATAAATTGATGGAATTTGGTGTAGGTTTATGTTGTTGTACCCTATAGCACAATCATTCAAGGTGTTAGTCAAGAATGATTGTTGTTGGTTCTTGGTTCTTGATTTTGTTTTTTTGGGTTTGTTAAGGTTTTGTTTCTGGTTTTAATGGAGGTTTGGGGTTCTTGAGAAGGTTGTTAGCTTTTGGGAAGAAAAAGAAAACAAATGTAGTAGTTGAGAGAGAGAGAGAGAGAGCTAAAATTGTTGTTTTTCAAAATTTTTGAATATTACTTCCTCACGTTTTCATTACAATTTCCATACTTTTAAATACATCAAAAAGACAATAAGACATGCTGCCATATTGAGCAATAAATACAAAAGCATTAAAAGTAACCAACCAAGCCAAACTACCTCAACTAACTCTAATCAATGTGCTGGGCATGCATGAAACCTTCTTTAATGGGCAGTTAAGCTTGTCTAAGGTATTTGAATTTGAAAACCAGCTCCATTTGACTTGAAAATTGGAAGTAATCCTTTTTTAATATTAAACTGTGTTCTAGCCAAAAACCAGATAAAACAAAGCCCAATTTCCCATCCAAAAATAATCAAACCCAAGGCAGTTTTGTCTAGATTTCTGGGCAACAAAACTGCACAAGGGTCAGATTGTTTAGGGTTTAAATCAGCCTTCCTAGCTCCAAATTGGGCCATTCTTTTTTTTGATGCTTTCTATGCATTTCTAGTTTATTATATCCAAAATTAAGATCCAAATAACAAACCTTCTTCAAACGGAATCCAAGGAAGTGAACTTATGTTGCTGGAAGTACAATTCCAGCAACTAGACAAAAAGGCCCTAAGCTATAGTTAATGAGCTTAGGGCATTACAAAAAGGATATTGTTCTTAAAAATTAAAAGATAAAATAAAATGCATAAACATAAATAATGTTTAGTCTTTGATCTTGCAAAACAAAGAGTGCAAGTGTAACCGAACTACCTTTGCACATTGTGGCAAGATCACCACATTTCAACATAAATGATCTTTCTCTTATGTTCAACTATTGCTAGAACCCTAGAATCTAGAGGTACTTGGTGGTCCAACCCAGTTCCTGTTGAAGATGGTGTGGTTTTGGGTTCACTTGGCCAAGGGTGTCGTACACAAGGTGTTAGTCTTGTGCACAACCTTTAATCCGATTTTTGGTTTGATGTTTAGGTGATTTTTGTTTTTGGTTTTTGGTATGGTGATATTTAGGATTATTAGGGTTTTTGTTTTGAAGAAAGAAGAAGAAGATGAGGAGAAGATGTTAGAGTAGGCCACACAAAACTAGACAGCACACTAATTCTAAAAGCTCAAAGAACGCCAACCTCAACAATGGACCTATGTTGCTGGAAGCACTATTTCCAGCACATAGCCATTTTACAAATTCTTGAATTCCATAAATTTTTCTAGAACTTGTGACTTATGTGTGAGAAAATAAATGTAACATATCCTAGAGTAGTCATCAATAAAGGTGAGAAAGTATTTATGAACACTCAAGGAAGACACACTCATGGGACCACACACATCTGAATGAACAAGTTCTAACTTCCCCTTGGCTCTCCATGCACCAATTTTAGGAAATGGCAACCTAGTGGAGTTTCCAAGTTGACAAACTTCACGCGCATTTTTCACATCATCAATCATGGGCATATCATTCACCAAAGCATTAGTAGTCTTCATTGCACCATAATTAGATTGACCAAGCCTTTTATGCCAAAGTTGAGAAATGGACTCAACTTTACCTTTCAAAGCTTGTTCACTATCTAGTAAATTCAACCTATAGCTTTCATATTTCAAGGTAACTTTAAACACCTCATTTCCAAAAGCATCCAATATCAAACAACCATCACAACCAAAGTTCAAAACATATCCCTTTTCAACCAATTGTGCAACACTCAACAACTTCTCACATAATTAAGGAACATATAGAACATTTTGGATAAGTTTTGTACGTTTATTGGTGTTAAATGAGATGTCTCCTTTTCCTTCTACATCCATGAAACTTCCATTCCCAATCTTCACCTTTGTCTTGTAGGATCGATCAAGCTTCACAGAGTTGGTTTCTTCAAAAGTCATGTGGTGTGAAGAACCACTATGTACTAACCAACCAAAACCACTACTTGTAGCTATAAGGCATGTAGCCATAAATAAGGTCGTAGCCTCCTCATTTACAACATTTTCTTGTTGCCTTCGTTGCTTGCATACTTTACCCACATGTCCTCTTTGCCCACATTTGTCACAAGTTGCATCCGGTCTCCAAAAGTACTTGTTCGGTGCATGTCCATGCTTCTTGCAATGGGGGCATGGTGGGTAACCCCCACAGTTTTGTTGTTATCCTCCTTGTTGTTGCCTTGTATTGTTGTTGTTGTTGGAATTGTTGTTGTTGTTGTTGTTGAAACCCCCATAACTGGTTCCTCCTTTATTCTTGTTGTTGTTCTTTTTATTCTTCTTTTTGCTTTGACTAGACATAAAAGCACTTTCCAAAGACTCCTCATTTCTTATGGATCTTCATTGTTCGGTTGCTTGGAGGGCATTGATAAGCTCACTCAAAGTAATCTCACTATGATTCCTTGATTCCTCAAGAGAAGAAATCTTAGCTTTAAACTTTTCGGGTAAGCTCACCAATACTTTCTTTACAACCCTTTGGTCGATCAATGGCTCTCCAAGGACTCTAATTTGGTTCACAACCTTCAGTAGTCTGTCGGTAAAGTCCTTAACCAACTCATTTTGTTTCATTCTAATTGTTTCAAACTCTCTTCTTAAGTTTAAAACTTGCATTTGTCTTGTTCTAGTGTTTCCTTGAAATTGTTCTTGCAACTTTAACCAAACTTCTCTAGCACTTGTACAAGACATGATTCTAGTGAAGATGGAGTCACTCACCGAAGAATGAAGGACTGTCGAGGCCTTGAATCCTTTAGCTATCTCAGTCTCATGTGCAAGTCTTTGTGCTTATGTGGCATTTGCTCTCAACTCTTCAACTTCATAACCTTCTCCCATCACATCCCAAAGTCCAAAGGCTTGTAGGTAGGCTTTCATCTTTATGCTCCAAATGGAGTAATTTTAGCCCTAAAATTTTGGTGGAGTAGGAGGTGAAAAACTTTGAGAAGCCATGACACAAAACTGGATTTTTGAATAAAATGGCTTTTAGGTTGGATTTTTGGTGGGTTTTCTAACTAGATTTTTTTACCACTTCAAACTAAAAATGAAAGAAATGAAATGGGGGTTCTCTCACAAGAAAATAGGCTAGAAAGAAAGCTCACAAGGTTCCTCAATGGTTCAAACATAGCTCTGATACCATGTTGGAATTTGGTGTGGTTTTGGGTTCACTTGGCCAAGAGTGTTGTACACAAGGTGTTAGTCTCATGCACAACCTTTAATCCGATTTTTGGTTTGATATTTAGGTGATTTTTGTGTTTGTTTTTGGTATGGTGATATTTATGATTGTTAGGGTTTTTATTTAAAGGAAGAAAAAGAAGATGAAGAGAAGATGTTAGAGTAGGCCACACAAGACTAGACAGCACACTAATTCTAAAAGCTCAGAAAACGCCAGCCCCAACAATGGACCTATTTTGCTCGAAACAGTAGCCCCAACAATGGACCTATGTTGCTGGAAACACTGTTTCCAGCACATAGCCATTTTACAAAATAAAATCAATACCTAACAAAGAGACAATTCCTAAGCTAAATACAATAAAACTTAGGCATTCAAAAAGACATTAAAAGGAACAAAAAACATAGACATAAATATTGCATTAGGTCATTCAACAAAATATTTCTTTTAAAGAAAAAAAAGAGGGTGGAAGCCTTGGTGGATTTTGGTTTGCACAAGGTGGCAAGATTACCACCTTTTCAACAAAGACATGTATATGTGATATTCGATATTAACTAGGTAGATATGAAGTAAAGATATATTTAATTTGCCCTACTATTGCGTTATGAATTTCGATAGGGATTCCAATATAAGTCCTTCCATTATAATTGTAATTTTTTTTTTGAATATTGAATGAATTTAAATCACAAAAAAGAACAAAGGATTCAAAGAATGGTTCGAAAATAAAAAAATAAAAGAGGAAGAACTGGCCGAACAAAAGTTGTATGAGTTAACAAAAATTACATGGATAGGAAAATATCGAAACAGTTTTATTGCTTCAAGAATATTATTATTTCAATTCGGAGTTTTTAGTGACTTTGAATGGATAAATCTTAGCTATAGAATAAGTAAGCCATAATTAATTGGTTGATTGTATCATTAATTGTTTCTTTATTTTCTTTATTTTGTGAGGAATTTATCATGAATCCACTGATTTCTGCTGCTTTTGTTATTGCTACTAGATTGGCTGTTGGGCTTGCTTCTATAGGACCTAGGGTTAGGCAAGGTACTGCCACGGGCCAAGCTATGGAGGGGATGGCCAGACAACCAGAAGCAAAGCGAAAAATACGAGGTACTTTACTACTTAGTTTGGCTTTTATGGAAGCTTTAACAATTTATAGACAGGTTGTGGCATTAAGGCTTTTATTTGCAAATCCCTTTGTTTAAACTTTTACCCTATTCCTATTTAATTTAGAAAAATAATAGAATAAAAAAATATAGATAATTAGTCTATCTATAAGAATAAGAAAGAGGAGATCATATGAAAAATGTAACCGATTCTTTCCTTTCCTTGGGTTATTGGCCATTCATTGGGAGTTTTAGGTTTGATACCGATATTTTAGCAACAAATCCAATAAATCTAATTGTAGTCTTTGGAGTATTGATTCTTTTTGGAAAGGGAGTGTGTATGATTTGTTTATTTAAAGAATAGACTAGATCCAACCAACTGCACCTTTTTTCGTTATAACTCGAAAAGGTGCACGATTCAGCGAGTTTCTTCTGAATAAATTAAGAAATCATATTTAAGAACCATAGCATTTCATCATTCATTGGTAAATCTACTTTGATTCTCTATCAACCAATAATGTAGGATTGTTAACAGGGTTAAAGTAAAATCGTTTGAAGTCCAGATGCAACGTGGTACTCTTTCTACTACTATGTTAATATAGAATATGTGATTCCGCCCGAGCCCGTTCCACCGATAACCCGCTGGGGTGCTGACTCGACACAAATGAAGATTAGGCCAATCACAAGAGCTCAAATTAAGAGATTTAAGGACAACCTGGGAGTATTTATATAGGGGGTAATCAATCTCAATAGAGCTTGTCCATACTTGAAGATACAAAGCCTATTCTAAGCATCCAAGTGGTGGAAGCCGATACGGACCCGGGTGACGGTTTTGGTACATTTTTGGAGTCCGGGAAGCATGAAATGGTTCCAATGCTTTATGGGTTCAATACATATGCCTAAGAGGTCATGGAATCAAGTTAAAGCAGCCTCAAATGCAATCAAAAAGGGCTTGTACGGACAGCATCAACAATTTGGCCGAATTTGCTGTATTGCTTGCTGGCTTTACTGTATTTTACTGTATTAGCCTTTTCTTATTTTTCCAAGCATGGGCAACGTGTGGGACTTCATATTCAGCTTATTTGGCATCCTAAAAAGAATCTAGAAGCTGATTTGAAGCTCAAAGAGGTCAAAGATTGATCAAAGTCAACTTGATCAAAAAGGCTAGCATTTTTAGTTTCCTAATTTGCTTTTACTTTTTGTTTTAGGAAACTACCATTACTTTTTGGCTTTTATTTATTTATTTTCTGGAAAAATAACTTTAGGAAGGTTTTTATTTTATTCTTTCCGTTGTAAATTAATTAATTCCTAATTTAATATAAAGGAATTAATTAATCAAACTTAGATTAGGAAAGGAAGTATAGTTTCAGCCAACTAGGTTTCTTTATGTGTGGTGGCTGGTTTTCTTTATGTTCTAGGGTTTTATTTCATGGCTTTGTAGCCTATTTAAAGGCTTAGTTATCAATAAGAAGACAACTTTGATTTAACTAAAAAAATACTAGTGAGATTAATTATCTCTTTGTTCTTTAAGAACACCTAAAACACCATTAGAGAATTGGTTGTTTTAGCTTGACTTATCAATAGGTTTTCCATCTCCTATTGTGGCGTCTACATTATACCAAGGTTTCTAACCACAGGTTGGTTAGGGGTTGAGGTCCATTCCATGAGAACTTGAACTTAATTAAAGATCCGGGCTAATATAATACGGGTTTAGGAGCAGGTCATCCTAGGTTCGTATCATGTTGATCCATAAATGATTTCAAAGAGTTGGAATTTTTTTTTCGATATAAAACACTCATGTCGATAAAAAAATGATTTGAACCCCTTATTTGTATTTGATTTTTAAGAATTAGAAAAATGAATATTTCACCCCCATTTTTTTTTATCTTTTTTATCCAATGGTGAATCAATAAACTGTGTATAAAGTAAAAAGAATTCTTTGGATTTGAAAAAAAAAAAAAAGAACTACTTTGCTGACAATTATTTGTTTGCTCAAAATAATCCTCTGAATATTATGTTCTTGGATTAGTGATTAGTTTCTATACTTTCACAAATATGAATAGAGAAAAGAGGATAGGCTCATTACATTAAAAAAAGCTAAGGAGCTTCCCCCATACATAAGTAATTGGGCATGAGAGCCAAATGAATCGAAAGATTCATGTTTGGTTTGGGAAGGGATCGTGGAAGTTTTGAAATGAATGGAAAGATAATCTACTTTCATTAAGTGATTTATTATATAATCAAAAACAGGAAATCTTGAAGACTATTCAAAATTCAGAAGAACTATGCGTCGAAGGGGGGGTGGGAGGGAGGTTTGGAACGGTTGGAAAAAGCCTGGTCTCACTTATAGAAAGTAGAAATGGAAGTGGAGCAGTTTCAAGTGAATGGATACTCTGAAATAGAACGAGAAAAATTGAATTTGATTAGTTCAACTTAGAAAACCTTGGAACAATTAGAAAATTACAAAAATGAAACCACTCATTTTGAACAACAAAAAGCTATTAATCAAGTTCAAAAATGGGTTTTCCAACAAGCCTTACAAGGAGATTTAGGAACTCTAAATAGTTGTTTGAACATCGAGTTAGATTTATGTACCATCAATACTAATATGGCATGGTTGGAATGATGAAAGAAATAAAGGGTGAGTCTTTCTACTGCAGGCATTACTTTTATTTCAAACGAAAATAAAAAATTAAGAAATATTCATGGTAACGATTCAAGCAGATGAAATTAGTATCATTATTTGTGAACATATTGAGCAATATAATAGAGAAGTAAAGATTTCAAATACCGGTATTGTACTCCAAGTAGGCGACAACATTGCTCATATTTATGGTCTTGGTAAAGTAATGGCTGGGGAATTAGTAGAATTTGAAGATGGTACGATAGGCATTGCTCTAAATTTGGGATCAAATAATGTCGGTATTGTATTAATGGGTGACAATTTGATGATACAAGAGGGAAGTTCTGTAAAAGCAACAGGAAAAATTACTCAGATCCCTGTAAGTGAGGCTTTTTTGGGCTGTGTTATAAATGCTCTAGCTAAACCTATTGATCGTTGAGGTGAAATTTTAGCTTCTAAATCCCTGTTAATTGAATCTCCCACCCCGGGTATTATTTTGAGACGTTCAGTATATGAGCCTCTTCAAACAGGACTTATTGCTATTGATTCCATGATTCCTATAGGACATGGTCAGCGAGAATTAATTATTAGGGACAGAAAAACCAGTAAAACAGCAATAGGCATAGATACAATTCTCAATCAACAAGGGCAAAATGTAACATGTATTTATGTAGCTATTGGTCAAAAAGCATCTTCTGTGGCTCAGGTGGTGACTGCTTTACAAGAAAGGCCGATTCTTATACAGGAGCTACTATGGCTGAATATTTTATGTACCGCGAACAAAACACTTCAATTATTTATGATGATCTCTTAAAACAAGCACAGGCTGATCGCCAAATGTCTCTTTTATTACATAGACCACCGAGCTGAGAAGCTTATCCGGGAGATGTATTTTATTTGCATTCATGCCGTTTAGAAAGAGCTACTAAATCAAGTTCTCATTTAGGTGAAGGAAGAATGACTGCTTTACCAATAGTTGAGACTCAATTGGGAGATGTTTCGGCTTATATTCCAACTAATGGAAATTACTGATGGACAAATATTCTATCCGTCGATCTATTCAATGCCAGAATTAGACCTGCAATTAATGTGGGTATTTTTGTATCTATAGTAGGGTCCATAGCTCAAATTAAAGCCATGAAACAAGTAGTTGGCAAATCAAATTTAGAATTGGTGTAATTCACAGAATTAGAAGCTTTTGCACAATTCACTTCTAATCTCGATAAAGCTACTCAGAATCAACCCCTCTCGTAGTGGAAGAATAGATAATGACTATTTATATTGAAACCAATGGTTATCTTGATTCCTTAGAAATAGGGCAAGTGAGGAAATTTCCCGTTGAGTTACGTACTTACTTAAAAATGAATAAAACTCAGTTCCAAGAAATCATAGCTTCTACCAAGACATTTACCGAGGAATATTTTAAATTACTTTTAAATATTAAATTATTTTAAAATAAAATATAAAAAAATTATAAAATATAAAAGTTTTTGTTTTTTGTAATAATTATTTCCTATAATCATATAGAAATAATAATATATTACATTTCTATATTAAATATAATATTAATATTAAATACATAATAATTATATACACATATTAACATACCTTACATATATAATATATTTAAATATATAATATATATTAAATATATGGAAAATATTTGGAAATAATATATAAATGGAAATAATATATAAACTAGATTATACTTATATTACAAGTGCTAAGTGTATAAGAGCACCTCTTATTCAAATTATTCAAAAGATCTTTCTTGACATGGAAATCTAAAAATATATGGAAATAAATTGCGTCCAATAGGATTTGAACCTATGCCAAAGGTTTAGAAGATCTCTGTCCTATCCATTAGACAATGGACGCTTTGCATTCCAATTTTTTTATATTTATTTTTTTTCACATTTATTATTCGGACGAAACGAATATATGAAAGAATTCTAGGAATTGCGTATTCAACTATGTACTACATTAATTATATTCATTTTTTAATTATATTCATTTTGTTTATATTTCTATAAAACATATTTATTAGAAATTTGATATTTTAATGCATATCAAAATATATAAATACATATTAGATATAAATATCTATCACATATATAGATTTATAGGTTTTGACTATAAAAAAGAAATGTTGAAAAATATTGCATAGAGATAAGAGAAAGTAAGCACAAGCAAGTAGCGGGAATCGAACCCGCATCATTAGCTTGGAAGGCTAGGGGTTATAGTTGACGTTGTTTCATCATTTTTAACGTCTCTAATTCAAAATCGAACTTGAAACTTTGGTTTCATTTGGCTCCTTTATGGAAGATAAAGAAATTTCTAAATATAAATGAAATTAAAAATTCAAAATGGTCCATTTTCTAGACGATCCTTATAACAATCTTTCTGTTTACTTTGTTCTCTACTTCTATTTGAAAGAATCCTTAGGAAAAGGATTTTGTTTCCACCGAGCTAAAGTAATTTTTTGATGTCTCTAGTAAACCAAAGTTATTGTTTAATTAGCTATTTTGTGTCAATTTTCCCTATACAAAAAAAGAAAAATTGAAGATTTAGTTACGATTAGAAATACACTTGCTATCTTTATCCATGGATCATTTACTCATAATCATTCAATTGGAAATATTGATTGATCCAATTAAAAAAAAAATTATGTTTCATAATTTCATAATCCAATTTTTCAATTTCTAATTGACTCTTGGATACAAATCACAAGAATGTATATTCTTCCTCGAATTTTTCATTGCAAGGTAAAGGATTTAATCCTTTTAAGAAATAAAGTTTTTTCTCGGAATGGAATATTAATCAAACTGAGAGACCCCTTAACTATTCGGCAATTAATAGACTAAATCGCACTTTCACCACTAAACTATAACCGCTCCAATCTTATTATTGTATATAAATGGACTTTTTGTCGAACAAGAAACTCGGGCGTAATCAAAAGATAGGATAAGAAAAAAATGCATTATGCATGAATCCCTAGTTCCGTTTTTTATTATATACATATTTTTATTTATTTTTTATTTCAGTAAAATATCAGTAAACAAAAAAAAAAAAGAAAAAAAGAAAAAAGAAAATAAAGATGATGAGAAATCTCGCTTTGATTCTATCATTTTATTATATATGAAAATAGGTATTTTATGACTTTTGTTGTTTCAATAACAAGCCTTTTTGTTTTTGTTTCAAATTAAATAAATCATTTTATCTTATTACGATTGAACAAAACAAAAGAGGTTCGGCCCAGCTAGGTACTGACTAGGCCAAGCCATGGAAAAAAGGGCCCTGTAGGACAAACTCAAAGAGGGTTTTTTTATTTATTATTAACAATAAATATTTTTTTCTTTTTTCTTTTTTCTATTTATATATTATTTTTTCTATTTATGTATTATATAAAATACAGAATATATCTATTAAACATATATTAATTATATAAATCTATTCAAAAAATCTAAAAAATCTATGTTAAACATATTAACAAATATAGATTCCATTTTTAGATTTGATTTATATTGGATTTTTTATATTTATTTCATTTATATTGGATTTATATATTGGACTATTGTAGATTGTGTAGATTGGATTGTTGATATCTCTTTCAAGTCTTTTCTTTATACATATATCTTATATGATTATAGAATTATATATAACATATATGCATACATTTTATATAATCTAAAGGGGGCTTTTTTCAAGCCTTAATTTTGTGATGTAAATAGTAATTATCTCCTTTCAATTGGGGAAGGGATGGCTGAGTGGATGAAAGCATCAGATTGCTAATCCGTTGTATGAGTTTTTCGTACTGAGGGTTCGAATCTCTCTCTTTCCGTTTTCATTGATATCTTGTTCTTTTCTTTCAAATTTCTTCCGAGTTTAGGGTGTAATAGATAAAATCGTAGTAAGCGAAGAACATTTTAAAATCAAGGAAGAAAAGCCTTATTTCCTTTTTTTTTTTTCTTCACGTCCAAGATTACGCCTTAGGTCGTTAGATAGGAATCTGAAGATAAAGAGCGAAACAAAGAATATTACTACCGTGTAAACAAATATTTTGAGAGTAAGCATTACATAATCTCCAAAATTCTTTTTTAGGAAAAAAGAGAATAGATTTGCTATTTTTTTTTTAGACTGAATACCTTGCTCTTTTTATTTTGTATTTTGACACCAAGAAATAAAGTTTTTCTTTTAGAAATAGA
Organism: Ziziphus jujuba; assembly: GCF_031755915.1. Classification (NCBI taxonomy): domain Eukaryota; kingdom Viridiplantae; phylum Streptophyta; class Magnoliopsida; order Rosales; family Rhamnaceae; genus Ziziphus; species Ziziphus jujuba. The sequence continues at coordinate 409,720 of NC_083380.1, forward strand.
AAATGAAATTTTCAATAAATGCATTTGTAATATTTATAACATAAGTGGATAAGTGGAGTTTTTCATTATCAATAATTTTCTTCCATACCCACAATTTGACATTGTGAGTACGCCAATAAAGCCTTTCAATGGAAAAGAGGTCATAATTAGGAAATGGGTTGATCCAAATTTCTCGTAGTTGTACAAAAATTTCAATATTGGAATCGAGAGTGCATACTCTAAAGCCTATCTAATTTTATGAAGCTTTATGTTAGAATTTTTTTTTTTTTTGGAATCAATCATGAATTTGGCTAAGACGTTATAAAAGATCTCATCGAAAACTTACAGCAACCTGCCAAACAAAAGCTAAGAGAAAAAATAGCACAGGTATTACTAGAATAACATCTACCATTGGATTCAAAAAAGCATAGCCCTCTGATAATTTGGCGATGAAAAAACCATTTGGATAAATAGCAGAATTAAGATAAATCCAGATCAAACTAAATATATTAAGAATAACAAATATTCTGTTATTTTTGTTATTGAAGATAATTGTACTATTTTGATTGAGTTATTAATAAGCTGAGTTATTGATAGAAGGGAAAATGAGTAAAACTAAATAAGATAGACCCTAAAAACCTTCTTTGATTTGAGCTCCCCCAATCAAAAATCCTTCAATTCTCAAATCAAAAGAGAATAGAATAAATCATACTTTCATACAATATCTTAATTGAATTCTATGTAATGATCAATAAATTCAATTTAATTCTGTATCAACACATATTAAAATTCTAGCAACAATCTTTATATTTTATAGATATTTATACTGGAGTTGACGAACAACCAATACCAATATTAGTGTTTATTAGGGTCAAATAGAAATGGGGTGTGGCCAAGTGGTAAGGCAACAAGTTTTGGTCCCGCTATTCGGAGGTTCGAATTCTTCCGTCCTAGAGCATGCCCAACCCATTATAGCATTATAACATATATAATGCTATATATCAGAAAAAAAGATTGCCTTTTAAAATAAAACACCTTTCTATTTAAGAGTATAATATTGGATTGGAAAATTTTTATTTGTATTCTTAATAATTCTTTTTTGAATCATATCTTTTTCACAAATTGAATTGTGTTCAAATAACATGCAGATATAATTGGATCCATTCGTGATCCCTAAATGTTAAATATTTAACATAAGATATCTATAATTCCTTTCAATAAAAATTTTTTAGTCTATCTGTATAGGGGTCCCATATTATTGTTATTTTGATTCCAATTTCAGAAACCAGTATGAAAAAACAACAACCTTACCTTACACCAGTCTTCATCCACTAGTTCACTAAAAAAATAAATTGGATTTTTTAACTATCTAGTTTTTTAATCATTGATGGTTTAATACAAATATGGATTTCTCTTAGGATGCTAAAATGCGGTCCTTAATTCAAAATGTTATTCAAATAATGATCTTGAGTCCGAAAAATTTTCAATTACTTAAATCTTTTTGATGATTTCTTATGAATTTGTAGTACTCAAATAAGTGTGAAATTGGTAAATTTATCCTATCACTATCAAGTTACTTGAAGGTGCAGATTCAAAAAGAAAATTTTATTTTATTTGTGGTATTCATATTTTATTTATATTTTATCATATTAAATAAATAAAAAATGAAATAAAATACATGTATTGGGGGTTAAATTGAATTTTTTTTGAGACTTCATTAGAACCTAGCCATTCATATTGTCATATAGAAGGAAAAAGTATAGATTACTATGTACCGATCGAACCAATGAATATTCATGATTCCATAATTGAATCAATTACATAGGTTCAAAACTAAAGGAATGTTATGGTAAAACTTCATTTAGAACGATTGGTAGAAAGCAACGTGCTACTCAAAGGACATGATCCGTTGTGGATTCTTACATCCACCATTTTTTATTATACAGGAATTATAGATGAATGAAAGTGCTCTTGAATCGACATCGTTTCTTCTATTTCAACAGAACTTTCTTTTTTTTTTTGGGGCGTGATGTAAATCATACATGATGGAGCTTGAGTAAAAAGTATTAATTCATTTCTCAGAGGCAAGAATCTAGGGTTAGTATTAATCAATAAATTAGGACAACTTCGTAAACTTATTTTCCATATATAAATCGAAAGGATCCAATTCAAGCAAGTTTCAAATTCAAAATTCAAATTTTTTGGAATTGTTAAAACCTTTTTGATCAAATTAAAAGTGTATTACACAAGAATCACTAAATCGTATGATTCTTTGATAGAAAGAAATCATAAAAAAGGGTATGCTACTCCCATTTTGAAATGATTCAAAATCACCAAAGTAATGTATAAACCCAATGATTCAAGGCAAAGATAAAGAATCCTAGAACAAGGAAATAATATTTTCGATTGTCCCGATAACTAGATCAGAGTGCAGAACCAAAGAGATTCTAAAAGAGATAGACAAAAAGGGGGTTATGGACCACTCAATAAATGAAATGCTTAAAAGGTTTCCTTGAGTTATTTGAGAGTTATCCAACTTAAGTTATGAGGGTGCAAATTGTAAATACAAATAATTTTTTTAGTGGAGGAAAGAATAAGTATTTAAATCGTAGTCTAGCTGATTTGATGATTTTATGGATATTTGACCTTATCATTGTATAGATAGATATAATTTCCAATTTTTGTGACCCATACAAGCAGAAAACTTCTTATATGTTTCGGGGGGATTGTTCATCTATCCCAACGAGCCATTTATTGAATCATTGCAATTGATGTTCGATCCAAAAGAAAAGGAAGAGATATTCGGAAAATGGGTTTTTATGACCCCGACAAAGAATCATGCCTATTTAAATGTTCCTGCTATTCTATATTTTCTTGAAAAAGGTGTTCAGCCTACAGGAACTGTTCATGATATTTCAAAGAAAGTGGGGGTTTTTACAGAACTTACCCTTTGATGTGATTCCGCCCGAGTCCGCTCCACCGATAACCCGCTAGGGTGCTGACTCAACACGGATGAAGACTAGGCCAATCACAAGAGCTCAAATTAAGAGATTTAAGGGCAACCTGGGAGTATTTATACAGAGGGTAATCAATCTCAACAGAGCTTGTCCATACTTGAAGATACAAAGCCTATTCGAAGCATCCAAGTGGTGGAAGCTGATACGGACCTGGGTGACAGTTTTGGTACATTTTTGGAGTCCGGGAAGCATGAAATGGTTCCAATGATTTATGGGTTCAATAAATATGCCTAAGAGGTCATGGAATCAAGTTAAAGCAGCCTCAAATGCAATCAAAAAGGGCTTGTACGGACAGCATCAACAATTTGGCCGAATTTGCTGTATTGCTTGCTGGCTTTACTGTATTTTACTGTATTAGCCTTTTCTTATTTTTCCAAGCATGGGCAACGTGTGGGAGTTCATATTCAGCTTATTTGGCATCCTACAAAGCATCTAGAAGCTGATTTGGAGCTCAAAGAGGTCAAAGATTGGTCAAAGTCAAATTAGTCAAAAAAGCTAGTATTATAGTTTCCTAATTTTATTCTACTTTTTGTTTTAGGAAACTACCATTACTTTTTAGTTTTTATTTATTTATTTTCTGGACAAATAAGTTTAGGAAAGTTATTATTTTATTATTTTCATTGTAAATTAATTAATTCCTAATTCATAATAAAGGAATTAATTAATCAAATTTAGTTTAGGAAACTTAGTTTAGGACATATTAGAATTTGGTCAAGTTTCCTAATTCCTATAGGAGTCAGGTTTTGAATTATTTTTTTAGGGTTTATTTTGTTTCTTTCAAGCCTATTTAAAGGCTTAATTATCAATAAGAATACAACTTTGATTTGATTGAGAAAATACCTGTGAGATTAATTATCTCTTTGTTCTTTGAGAACACCTAAAACACCATTAGAGAATTGGTTGTTTTAGCTTGACTTATCAATAGGTTTTCCATCCCCTATTGTGGCGTCTACATTATACCAAGGTTTCTAACCACAGGTTGGTTAGGGGTTGAGGTCCATTCCATTATAACTTGAACTTAATTGAGATCCGGGCTAATATAATACGGGTTTAGGAGCAGGTCATCCTAGGTTCGTATCACCCTTAATCACCAAACAACAGTCAATTAATGAAAAATTAATGAAATATATAAGAAATATATAAATAAAGAAGGTGGAGATCACTTGTAGAGAGCTTTGTATAGTATTTTCTTTGCTATTCTCTTTTAATTTGTTATTCCTACTTTCAATTTTGGGTATTACCATTAATGGTAATGGGGGTTAGTTGGATTTCTATGAACAAATAAAAAGGGGGATTGAGCTTTTTTCTTTTACTTATATTGATTGGTTGACTAAATTCGAGCTTTTTTCTACTTTTTTTTTTCGTTATTACTTTTTTCTTACATCTACATCCCTTAATTGTTTATATATCGATTAGCTATGTAGTGCCAATCCAACACAAGTCCTCATTTTTTTTATTTCAATTTATAATATTATATATTTTTTTCTAGTTCTCCATTGTATTCTTTTCTCAAATACTCATAGTGACAACAGTGTATCAAATAAATATAATTCGATCATGGATAAATGGATCTATTTTTCTCTGTGCCATAGATTTGATTTCATTCAAGGAATGGGTTCAATGGATTTTCTGTAATACAAGAAGTTTTTTTTTTTTTTTTGTTTTTGTTTTTGTATGATACAATTTGTTTTGCCATTTCAAATTCAATGTTGTGATTACGCTGTGCAATTCAACCTCTTTATTTATTTTATTGGGATTTTGATTGTATCTACACATTCTAATTCTTTTATTTAGATTCCTAACTCAATGGTAGAGTACTCGGCTTTTAAGTGTGGCTAGCATCTTTAACACATTTGTATGAAGCAACGAATTCGTCCATACCATTGGTAGAGTTTTGTAAGATTGCAACTGATCCTGCAAGGAATGAATGGAAAAAGTAGCATGTCTTATCAATGGAGAATTTTGAGAATATTTCATTCTTCCTGGATATGTCCAAATCCTTGTTTAAATTGTTTGAATTCTTGGTATGGCAAAAAAAAAAACAGAAATTGGAAAATCAATTTCAAGTCGGGTCGAGTGAATAAATGGACAGAGCTCAACTGTGGCCCTTATTATAGGGAAACAAAGAGCAATGAGCTTTTGGTCTTCATTTTTGAATGATTATCCGAATGATTACCTGAACTAATTAGATGTTAAAAATATTAGTGCTTGATGCAGTGATGTGATTCCGCTTGGGTCGCTTGGGTGCTGACCGGACATGAATGAAGACCAAGCCAATCACAATAGCTCAAATTAAGAGATTTAAGGACAAACTGGGAGCATTTATATAGGGGGTAATCAATTCTCAACAAAACTTGTCCATACTTGAAGATACAAAGCCTATTCAAAGCATCCAAGTGGTGGAAGCCGATACGGACCCGAGTACCAGATTTGGTGCATATATGGACAACGGGCAGCATGAAATGGTTCCAACTCTTTATGTATTCAATACATATGTCTAATAGGATATGGAATCAAGTCAAGGCAGCTTCAAAGGCATTCAAAAAGGGGTTGTACGGACATCTTCAAATTTGGCCTATTTTTTTACTCTATTTTGTGCTAGCTTTACTGTATTTTGCTGAGTTGGCTTTTTCTTTCTCTTCCAAGCATGGGCAACATGTGGGACTTCATGGTCAGCTTATTTGGCATCCTAAAAAGCATTTGGAAGTTGATCTGGAGCTCAAATTGGTCAAAGAATGGTCAAAGTCAACTTAATCAAAAAGCTAGTATTTTAGTTTCCTAATTTGATTCTACTTGTTGTTTTAGGAAATTCCCATTACTTTTTTTGTTTTTATTTATTTATTTTCCAGACAAATAAGTTTAGGAAAGTTCTTATTTTATTATTTTAATTGTAAATTAATTATTTCCTAATCCAAAATAAAGGAATTAATTAATTAGAATTTAGATTTAGGAAAGTAGGAAATTTGACCGGAAAGGTTATTGTATGGCCGGTATTCCTTATGTAGTCTAGGGTTTATTATGTGACTTTTCCAGCCTATTCAAAGGCTTGTTTTATCAATAATAATCAGTACATTATTGATACAAAAAATTATTTGTGAGATTGAATTCTCTTTGTTCTTTTGAACACCTAAAACACCATTAGTGAATGAGTGTTTTAGTTTGACTTATCAATAGGACTTCCATCACCTATTGTGTCATCTTCATTATATACCAAGGTTTCTAATCACATGTTGGTTAGGGGTCAAGATGACCATTAGAACTTGAACATAATTAGATCCAGACTAATATAATTAGGTATTCTCCATTATGAGGTGGAGATAAATGTGTAGAAGAAGGAAGTATATTGATAAAGAGGTTTTTTTTTTTCAAAATCAAAAGAGCGACTAGATTGCAAAAATAAAGGATTTATAACCATCTTGCTATATTATATTGATCACAAACCACTTAGATGAAAAAAGCGAGGATAGAGAGTCTGCCGATGGTCTTACCTTTTTCTAGGTATCTATCTTTTTCATACTATAATAACTTGTTTTGACTGTATCGTACTATGTATCATTTGATAACCCAACAAACCCCTTATCTCCAGTTCAAATCGAATTTCAAATGGAAGAATTTCAAAGATATTTTGAACTAGATAGATCTCAGCAAAAAATAAATAAATAAATAAATAAATAAAAGCCAAAAATAAATATTTTGAACTAGATAGATATTTCAAGGAAGTATTTGTGCAGAAAATAAATAAATAAAAGCCAAAAAGGAAAGGTAGTTTCCTAAAACAAAAAGTAAAAACAAATTAGGAAACTAAAAATGCTAGCCTTTTTGATCAAGTTGACTTTGATCAATCTTTGACCTCTTGGAGCTCCAAATCATCTTCTAGATGCTTTGTAGGATGCCAAATAAACTGAATATGAAGGCCCACACGTTTCCCATGCTTGGAAAAATAAGAAAAGGCTAATACAGTAAAATACAGTAAAGCCAACAAGCAATACAGCAAATTCGGCCAAATTGTTGAAGCTGTCCGTACAAGCCCTTTTTGATTGCATTTGAGGCTGCTTTAACTTGATTCAATGACCTCTTAGGCATATGTATTGAACCCATAAAGCATTGGAACCATTTCATGCTTCTCGGACTTCAAAAATGTACCAAAACCGTCACCCGGGTCCGTATCGGCTTCCACCATTTGGATGCTTAGAATAGGCTTTGTATCTTCAAGTATAGACAACCTTTATTTAGATTGATTACCCCCTGTATAAATAATCCCCGGTTTTCCTTAAATCTCTTAATTTGAGCTCTTGTGATTGGCCTAGTCTTCATCCGTGTCGAGTCAGCACCCCAGCGGGTTTCCTCAAATCAAGCTCATCACCTGCAGCATAAGGAGTTAAATCAGCAACATTAAATGCAGCACTCATGTTATGCTCACCCGGTAAATCAAGCTTGTAGGCATTCTTGTTATTCGTCTCCAAAACTTGAAAAGGTCCATCCATAGGCGGCATGAGCTTTGACTTTCTTTGATTAGGAAACCTTTCCTTTCATAAGTGCAACCAAACCAATTCTCCTAGGTCAAACACTATTACAACAAAATCTAGAAATACATGCTCATTATGGTAAAAATTACACTTTTTCAAGTTAGCAAACAATATTTCCCAAATTTTCAAATTGCCACTAAGTAAAGCTCTCAACAATGCAGATAAAGTTCAATGCAATAAAGACATCTTTAAATAAGTATCTTTAAAATTCATGGTCAGCAATGATTTCTTATTCATAATTACTTTATTAACATCACCAAAGCTAAGATAAAAATTTATATTTTTCCTTTCTTGTCTTCCTTTTCCTTTCTCACTCACGGCCATCTCACCTTTCCCACTCTCGGCTTTTGCACCAAATTTCTCACTCTTGGTTTTATTAAAAGTTTTCCACACAACCTGAATATTAGGAGACTTACCTTGGACAGCAGGCTCACCTTTTCCCTCTTGATTAGATGGTAATCCACTTGGAATTTCATTTGGGAAGATATCTCCAAATTCTTTCAAAAGAGAAATCATTGAACTTGGCAATTCAAGTTCTTCAAAGTTAGTTTGATCATTAAAATAATTTTCTTTATAAATCATGACCAGCAAAGGTTTTTTACACTCAATAACCTTATTAATATCCCCTAAAATCAAATAAAAGTTGCTACTTGACCTTTCTTTTCTTTCTTTTTCTTTTTCCCCCTTGGATTGGCACAAACCTTCGGATTTCCCTTCCTTGTCCAAGCTCTCGGGTTTGCCACTTTCTTTCCCCTCTCTTTTGGTTTTTCCTTGATCTTTCCACTCAATATGAGTCTTAGAAACCTTACCTTGATCAACAACCTCATTCTTAACTTCTTGAAAGGATGGTGAAGCCGTTGGTGCTATACTTGCTTTTTCCTTGAGCTTTTCGACTTCTCTCCTTTGTTGCATTTGTAATTGGTCTTTATAAACCTCTTTAGGAGATAATGGTTCCAGCTTGACCTTCTTCCCTTTAAACCTGAAAACAATACTATTTTCTCGACCAAAATGAGTAGCATCTTTATCAAATTGCCACGGTCTACCTAATAGTATATGTCCAGCAATCATGGGTACAATATCACATAAAACTACATCCTCATATCTACCTATATTAAATTTTACTTTGGCTTGTTTATTCGCTTTTATTTCACCACCATCATTAAGCCATTGTAATCTATAAGGTTCTGGATGTTTACTAGTTATTAAGCCTAATTTATCAATTACAATGTTACTAATTACATTTGTACAACATACTACAAATCTTATCTTGAATTTCACATCGGGTGTGGAAGATGTTCTCTCATTGAATTTCATCCTCATCTTTGTATGCAGCAAGTACTCTCCTAGAAAGCAATTTTAATTCAGCATTGGATGCTTGCAAGGTTTCAGGTTCATCCTCCAAGTCCTCCTCCTCTTGCTTGGCTTCATCCTCACTTTCTTCACTTTCCGATTCTAGCTCGTCATTGCCCTTTAACACCATGATTCTTCTATTCGAGCATTGGCTAGCGATGTGTCCTCCTCCCTGGCACTTAAAACACACAGCATCTCCTCTCTGGCACTTAAAACACACAACATCATGAGTTCTAGGAGGTTTAGGATCTAATTTTACCTCATTCTTTGGTGCTTGGACAGATTCGGTTCTAGTCTCCTTCCTTGGCCAATTTGAACTTTCTTCTTTGACTTTCGGCTTTGGCTTGCTTTCATAGATGAAATTATTCCTCCAGCCACTAGAATTGGACCTTCCACTGTTGGAAACACCTCCAAACCATGATCTTACACCCCTCCTCTTCAATTGATGCTCTAATTTAATAGCCACATGCAACATCTCCTCCAATTCCACATATTGTTGCAATTCTAGTTGATTGGCTATTTCACGATTCAAACCACCAAGAAACCTTGCCATGGTTGCTTCCCTATCTTCATTCAAGTTCAATCTCATCGTAAGCATCTCCATCTCCTTGTAACAATCCTCCACGGATCCATGTCCTTGAGATAAAGATTGAAGTCTTTGATGCAGCAACCTATGATAGTGTGATGGTACGAATCGCTTCCGCATGGCTCCTTTCATTTGTCGCCATGTAGTAATCAAGTCATCACCAACTATCCTTCGGGTGTTTTGCTCATTGGTCCACCATTGGAGTGCATAATGGCCAAACTCCATTGCTGCCAATTTCACCTTCTTAGCCTCTGAATAATTATGGTGGTCAAATATCATCTCCATCTTTTCTTCCCACTCTAAATATGGTTCGGGGTCACTTTTTCCCATGAATGGTGGGATGTTGATCTTGATATTGCTAAGATTGTCATCTGTTTCTTCCCTCCTATATCTTCCACGGCCAGCTCTATCTTGGACAGCAAAATTTTCGTCCATACCTTCCTCAAAGTCTCCATCAAATGGCTCCTCATCAAATTCCTCTCTCGGTCTCTCGCGACCTCCTCGTCCTCGGCCTCGTCCTCCATGGAATTCTTGCCTATTTCTTGTGTTCGGAATTCCTTGGGAAACTTCTATCCTTCCCATCCTTTGATTCACATGCTCAACTTGAGCACTAACCCGCTGTATTGACTCCAAAACAGCTCTCATGTCCACTTGGTCTCCACTCCCGGTAGCTCGGGCATTGCCATGGAATGCTACGGACTCCTCCTCATTGATCCTCAAAGGTGGATCTCCTCTCATTCTTGATTCTGTCATGTTAGTATAATAATGCAATAGAAATAAAATAGGACCTTACAATTTCACTCCCTTATGTGTTTCACTCAAATGAGGACTCGACACTTGTGTTTGCACACTTGTTTCGGCTTTTTACCCTCTTTTAAGCTCAACACTCTTGCCTTTTTCCACTCAATGAATTATCTCAAAGTTCTAATTAAAACATCCACAAAACAGCAATTAGATCACTAGTATGTTTTAATTAAACTTATCAACAAAACAGTAGCAAAAAGTAGGCAATACCGAAAGAATCCAACAAATCCTAATTTTTCGGCTTTCTAGACAAGAAAACACAAAATAATGGGAAAACGTTGGAATTTTTTAAAACTGCACCAGATGGTAGTAGATTATGAGTCCAAGAATAAAATTGTGGCAAAGGAAAGTCAAATTCAACAAGAATCCAGTAGAACAAAAATATTGAATGATTGTTGGTTGTGTTCTTAGTAATCCAAGCTTTTATGTATCAATTCCTTTAGCAATTTTAATCCAATTTTTTTTTTCTCTGCAACAATAATAATCTCCAACAACTCCAAATATTGAAAAGATGACCAACAAATTAGCAGCTACAAGAAATTCCCAGCAACAAACTTCAACACCAAATTTAACCCAACCGAATTTTTTTTTTTTAATTCGGGTTTCTTCTTTCTTTATTTTTTTTTATTTTTTATTTTTAAATACTCACTGAATATCAACACAACTGCAGTATCAAGAAGAAACAAAAAACTTGCAATTCCAACTCCTAATAATCACCAAACCCGTGACAGGAACAAAAGTGCAGTTTTTTTTTTTTCTTTTAAAGTTGTTGCCGCAAGTCACCTTCTATTTTTTTTTTTTTTTTTTTTTGGTTTAAATGTATGAATGCAAATATCTAAGACTAAAAAAGCAAAGAAAAAAAATCCACAAAAACAAAAATTACCAAGAACAAATATGAAAAATCAACCATCAAACAAGGAAACAAAGATATGGTAAAACAAGGAAACCTAATTCAAGTAGGAATGAGTTTTTTTTTTTTTTTTTTTTTTAAAAAAACGTGATGCTGAATGTGTATGGGATATATGCAACCTTAACCTAATGCTAAAATTGCAGAATAATAAAAAACAAATAAATCAAATAAAGATAGATCAAACCTGAACAAAATTTAGTTCTGATACCAAATGATACGAACCTAGGACGACCTGCTCCTAAAACCGTATTATATTAGTCCGGATCTCAATTAAGTTCAAGTTCTAATGGAATGGACCTCAACCCCTAACCAACCTTTGGTTAGAAACCTTGGTATAATGTAGACGCCACAATAGGGGATGGAAAACTTATTGATAAGTCAAGCTAAAACAACCAATTCTCTAATAGTGTTTTAGGTGTTCTCAAAGAACAAAGAGATAATTAATCTCACAAGTATTTTCTCAATCAAATCAAAGTTATATTCTTACTGAAAAATAAGCCTTTAAATAGGCTACAAAGCCATGAAATAAAACCCTTGAACATAAAGAAAACCGGCCACCACACATAAAGAAACCTAGTTGGTCGAAACTATACTTCCTTTCCTAATCTAAGTTTGATTAATTAATTCCTTTATATTAAATTAGGAATTAATTAATTTACAATGGAAAGAATAAAATAAAAACCTTCCTAAAGTTATTTGTGCAGAAAAGAAATAAATAAAAGCCAAAAAGTAATGGTAGCTTCCTAAAACAAAAAGTAAAAACAAATTAGGAAACTAAAAATGCTAGCCTTTTTGATCAAGTTGACTTTGATTAATCTTTGACCTCTTTGAGCTCTAAATCAGCTTCTAGATGCTTTGTAGGATGCCAAATAAACTGAATATGAAGGCCCACACGTTGCCCATGCTTGGAAAAATAAGAAAAGGCTAATACAGTAAAATACAGTAAAGCCAGCAAGCAATACAGCAAATTCGGCCAAATTGTTGAAGCTGTCTGTACAAGCCCTTTTTGATTGCATTTGAGGCTGCTTTAACTTGATTCCATGACCTCTTAGGCATATGTATTGAACCCATAGAGCATTGGAACCATTTTTCATGCTTCTCGGACTCCAAAAATGTACCAAAACCGTCACTCTGGTCCGTATCGGCTTCCACCACTTGGATGGTTAGAATAGGCTTTGTATCTTCAAGTATGGACATGCTCTGTTGAGATTAATTACCCCCTGTATAAATACTCCCAGGTTTTGCTTAAATCTCTTAATTTGAGCTATTGTGATTGGCCTAGTCTTCATCTGTGTCGAGTCAGCACCCCAACGGGTTATCAGTGGAGCGGGCTCGGGCGGAATCACATCAAGAAGTCTTTTTCTAATGATTTTCCGGTGGTTTTATGTTAGATATCAAGGAATATCGATTTTGGTTTCAAAAGATACGCCTTTTCTAATGAATAAATGGAAATATTTACTTGTTCTTTTATGGCAATGTCATTTTTATGTGTGGGCCCAACCAAGAAGGATCTGTATAAACCAATTAGCTAACCATTCTTTCGACTTTTTAGGCTATCATCTTTTAGTGGTACAAAGTCATATGCTAGAAAATTCATTTATAATGGATAATGCTGTAAAGAAGCTTGATACATTAGTTCTAATTAGCCCAATGATTGGATCATTGGCTAAAATGAAATTTTGTAATGCATTAGGACATCCTTTTAGTAAGTGGGCCTGGGCCAATTAGTCAAATTTTGAGATTATCGACCAATTTGCTCGTATATGTAGACATCTTTCTCATTATTTCAGTGGATCCTAACAGAAAAAAAAAAAGAAAAAGATTGTATCGAATAAAATATATACTTCGACTTTCTTGTCTTAAAACTTTGGCTCATAAACACAAAAGTATTGTACGGGTTTTTTTGAAAATATTAAGTTTGGAATTATTGGAAGAGTTCTTTACATAAGAAGAAAGGGTTCTTTCTTTGATTTTTCCAAGAACTTTTTCGACTTTTTGAAGGTTATATAGAGGGCGAATTTGGTATTTGGATGTTGTTTGCATCAATGATTTAGTCAAACATGAATGATTGGCTATTCAACCATGGAAATGGAAATTATCCTTAAATGTTGAAGAGATAACAGAAAATTTATTTATTCATCTATTATGAAACGTTCATCCAATAAGAGTGAGGGTTGATCAACTGAATATTCAAACTTAGAGGCTTATCTAGGGAAGGAGTTGGATTTTAGATGCATACATAAGGAAAGCCGTATGCATTTTTCGTGCAATGAAAAATGCAAGAACGGTTTGGGGAGAGATTTTTATCTAGTTTTTATTTTCTAATTCTATGAAGTAAATTATCTACTCCATCCGACTAGTTGCTGGTTCGAGTGCCAAGCAACCCATTCTAATTATTCTATCGAAATCATATGTATCTAAATTGAGTTTGAATTTCAATCCAAATTTTGTAACTTATTTAATTTTTATTCAATTTATTTATTTTGTTTATTCAAAAAAAAAAAGGATTAATCTAGATAGATAAAAACCTTGATATGTCTATGGATGTTGAATATTGGTTGACATGGGTATATAAGTCATGTTATACTATTGAATAACAAGCCCTCGATTATCTATTTATAGAATATTCATGTGCTTGGGAATCCCTAATGATTAATAATTAAATAAACCAAGATTTTACCATGACTGTAATTTTAAAGGGACGTGAAATTGAAAGCCTATGGGGTTGTTTATGTAACTGGATAACCAACACTGAAAACCATCTTTACATTGGATGTTTTGGTGTTTTGATGATCCCTACTTTATTGACCGCAACTTCTATATTTATTATCACTTTCATTGCTGCCCCTCAAGTAGATATTGATGGTATTCGTGAACCTATTTCTGGATCTCTACTTTATGGAAACAATATTATTTCAGGTGCCATTATTCCTACTTCTGCGGTGATAGGTTTACACTTTTACCCAATATACGAAGCGGCTTCCGTTGATGAATGGTTATACAATGGTGGTCCTTATAAGCTAATTGTTCTAGACTTTTTACTTGGTGTAGCTTGTTATATGGGTCATGAGTGGGAACTAAGTTTCCATCTGGGTATGCGCCCTTGGATTATTGTTGCATATTCAGCTCGTGTTGCAGCTGCTGCTGCTATTTTCTTGATCTATCCAATTGGTCAAGGAAGCTTTTCTGACGGTATGGCCCTAGGAATCTCTGGTACTTTCAACTTCATGGTTGTATTCCAAGCTGAGCACAACATCCTTGTGCACGCATTTCACATGTTAGGCGTAGCAAGTGTATTCGGCGGCTCCCTATTTAGTCTTATGCATGGTTCCTTAGTACTTCTAGTTTGATCAAGGAAACCACAGAAATTGAATATGATAATGAAGGTTATGGATTCGATCAAGAGGAAGAAACCTATAATATCATAGCTGCTTACGGTTATTTTGAATGATTAATCTTCCAATATGCTAGTTTCAACAACTCTCATTCTTTACACTTCTTCCTAGCTACTTGGCCTATAGCAAGTATTTGGTTCATTGTTTTAGGTATTAGCACTAAGGATTTTAACTTAAATGGTTTCAATTTCAACCAATCTATAGTTGATAGTCAAGGTCATGTAATTAATACCTAGGCTGATATTATCAACCGTGCTAACTTGGGTATGGAATTTATGCATGAACGTAATTCTCATAACTTCCTTCTCGATCTAGATGCGGTTGAAGTTCCGTCTATGAATGGATAATACTTTGGTATTAGTGTATACTGAGTTATTGAACATAAAGGAGCAATAATCAATTTCTTGTTCTAGTAAGAAGTTTGGTATTGCTCCTTTGGGAGTTTTTTTTTACTTAAATTTTTTTCTTTACTTTATCTTTACTTCAACATACCCATACCGTCATTATGTAGAAATTTTTCTTTTCGATATCCTCTTTTCAATTTTTTTTATTTTACATCTAAATTTAAAGGTTTCAATTCCATTTTTTCTTCTTTTAGCTTGAAGAATGAAAAAAGAATGATAAATGGTGTAAATTTACCTATTTGCTTATAATTTGTAAGTTTGTAATTGTAATCGGGGCAGATGTAGCCAAGTGGATTGATACAAAAAAACTTGAATTACAAAGAACAACAGCCAACAACTTTTCTATATTTTTGTTCTCTTTGATTCTTGTTCATATTTGAATTTCTTTTTCTAGAATTTTATTCTTGAACTCATAATATATTACCATCTGGTCCAGTTCTTCAAAATTCCAAAGTTTTCTCATTAATTTGCTTTATTTGTCTAGAAAAACCGAAAATAGGTATTTTCATTCTGTTCGGTATTTGTTTATTTTTGCTTACTGTTTTGTTGATAAGTTTAATTAAAACATACTAGTGATCTGATTGCTGTTTTTTGGGTGTTTTTAATTAGAACTTTGAGATAATTCACTAAGTGGGAAAAGGCAAGAGTGTATGAGATTAAAAGAGGGTAAAAACCGAAACTAGTGTGCAAACACGAGTGTCGAGACCTTGTTTGAGTGAAACACGTGAGGGAGTGAATATTGTGAGGATTTATTTTATTTTTGCAGTATTTTACTAACATGGCAGATTCTAGAATAAGAAGAGGAGATCCACCCTTGAGGATCAATGAGGAAGAGTCCGTAGCATTCCATGGCGAGGGCCGAGCTACTGGGAGTGTAGACCAAGTGGACATGAGAGTTGTTTTGGGGTCAATACAGAGGGTTAGTACTCAAGTTGAGCATATGAATCAAAGAATAGGAAGGCTAGAAGTCTCACAAGGAATGCCGAACACAAGAAATAGGCAAGAATTCCATGGAGGACGAGGAGGTCCCGAGAGACCGAGAGAGGAATTTGATGAGGAGCCATTCGGTGGAGACTTTGAGGAAGGTATGGATGAAACTTTTGCTGTCCAAGATAGAGTTGGCCATGGAAGATATAGGAGGGAAGATACAGATGATGATTTGGGAAATATCAACGTTAACATCCCACCTTTTATGGGTAAAAGTGATCCCGAAGCTTATATGGAGTGGGAAGAAAAAATGGAGATGATTTTTGACTGCCACAACTATTCGGAAGGTAAGGAGGTGAAGTTGGCAGCAGTGGAGTTTGGACATTATGCACTCCAATGGTGGACTAATGAGCAAAATACCAGAAAGAGAGTTGGTGATGATTTAATCTCGACATGGCGTCAAATGAAAGGAGCCATGAGGAACGGTTTGTGCCATCCCATTACCATAGGTTGCTGCATCAAAGGCTTCAATCTTTATCTTAAGTAACTAGGTCTGTGGAGGATTATTACAAAGAGATGGAGATGCTCATGATGAGGTTAAACATGAGGGAGGATAAGGAGGCAACAACGGCAAGATTTCTTGAAGGGTTAAACCGTGACATTGCCAAGCAGCTTGAATTACAACAATACTTGGAATTGGAGGAGATGTTGCATGTAGCAATTAAGCTTGAGAACCAATTTAAGAGGAGGGGTGTTAGCACACAGTTTGGAGGAGTTTCTAGCAGTGGAAGGACAAGTTCAAATGGCTGGAAAACAATTCCACTTATGAAAGCAAGCTGAAGCCGAAACTTGGTGAAGAAGCTACCAACCGGCCGAGAAGAGAATTTAAAATCGAATCTACCGAAGCCATTAAAAGTGAGGTAAAATCTGAACTTAAACCTTAAAAGTCAAGAGAAATTATTTATTTCAAGTGCCAAGGAAGAGGTCATATAGCCAGCCAATGCCCGAATGGAAGGATAATGGTAATTAAGGGTAATGGAGAGGTGGAATCCGAGAGTGAGGCTAGTGAGGCTGAAATTGAGCAAAAAGATGAAAGTCTTGCTGATGAGGCTGAACCATTAAACACATTAAATGTTGAGCTAAATTTGGTCTCAAGGAGGATACTTGCTGTTTACAAGGATGAAGAACAAATTCAACGAGAGAACATCTTCCACACTCGTTGTGAAATCCAAGGTAAATTTTGTAGCATTGGGTTTAATGATAGTGGTGAGATGAAAGTAAACAAACAAGGCAAAATAAAATTTAATATAGGTAGATATGAGGATGTAGTTTTATGTGATATTGCACCCATGATTGCTAGACATATACTATTAGGTAGGCCATGGCAATTTGATAAAGATGCTACTCATTTTGGTTGAGAAAATAGTATTGTTTTCAGGTTTAAAGAGAAGAAGGTCAAGCTGGAACCATTATCTCCTAAAGAGGTTTACAAAGACCAATTACAACTGCAACAAAGGAGAGAAGCCGAAAAGCTTAAGGAAAAAGCAAGTATGGCACCAACGGCTTGACCATCCTTTCAAGAAGGTATGAATGAGGTTTCTGATCAAGGTAAGGTTTCTGTTAAAAGCTTTACTTAGTGGAAATTTGAAAATTTGGGAAAGATTATTTGCTAATATTAAAAAGTTTGATGAACTTGTATGTCTAGTATTTGTTGTGATAGTATTTGACCCAGCAGATTGGTTTTGGTTTCAACCAAGGAATGAGAGGATTCCCGAACAACGAAAGTCCAAGCTTATGCCGCGAGTAGATGGATATTTTCAAATTTTGGAAAGGATCAATGAGAATACCTACAAACTTGATTTACCGGGTGAGGATAGTGTTAGTGCTACATTTAATGCTGTTGATTTATCTCCATTTGCTGCAGGTGATGACTTTGATTTGAGGAAAAATCCCTTTCAAGAGGAGGGGAATGATCCGCCCGAACTCGTACAACCGACAACCCGTTGGGGTGCCGATCCGTTATGGATGAAGATGGGACCAATCACTAGAGCACAAGCCAAGAAGTTCAAGGATAACCTTGATGTACGTATTCAAAGGATAAATCATAATCAAGAAGGAATGATCATGACCAAAGAACCAAGACCTGTTTTGCTGATACAAGCGTTGGAGACTGGTATGGACCCGGGTGACGGTTTTGGTACATTTTTGGAGTCCGGGAAGCATGAAATGGTTTTAATGCTTTATGGGTTCAATACATATGCCTAATAGGTCATGGAATCAAGTTAAATCAGCCTCAAATGCAATCAATAAGGGCTTGTACAGACAGCATCAACAATTTGGCCGAATTTACTGTATTGCTTGCTAGCTTTACTGTATTTTACTATATTAGCCTTTTCTTATTTTCCAAGCATGGGCAACATGTGGGACTTCATATTAAGCTTATTTGGCATCCTAAAAAACATCTAGAAGCTGATTTGGAGCTCAAAGAGGTCAAAGATTGATCAAAGTCAACTTGATAAAAAAGGCTAGCATTTTTAGTTTCCTAATTTGTTTTTACTTTTTGTTTTAGGAAACTACCATTACTTTTTGGCTTTTATTTATTTATTTTCTGGACAAATAACTTTAGGAAGGTTTTTATTTTATTCTTTCCATTGTAAATTAATTAATTCCTAATTTAATATAAAGGAATTAATTAATCAAACTTAGATTAGGAAAGGAAGTATAGTTTCAGCCAACTAGGTTTCTTTATGCGTGGTGGCCGGTTTTCTTTATGTTCTAGGATTTTTAAGTTGTCTTTTCAAAGCCTATTTAAAGGCTTATTTTTCAATAAGAATACAACTTTGATTTGAATAAGAAAATACTAGTGAGATTAATTATCTCTTTGTTCTTTGAGAACACCTAAAACACCATTAGAGAATTAGTTATTTTAGCTTGACTTATCAATAGGTTTTCCATCCCCTATTGTGGCGTCTACATTATACCAAGGTTTCTAACCATAGGTTGGTTAGGGGTTGAGGTCCATTCCATTAGAACTTGAACTTAATTGAGATCCGGGCTAATATGATACGGGTTTAGGAGCAGGTCATCCTAGGTTTGTATCAGCTCGTGTGTGTCGTATAGATCTACCCGTCAGCGATTGGAAATTGGAAATTGATATTCGCAAGAAACGGTTGCTTAATTACAGTATTGATTTCGAAATCTGTATATTTTATGGTAACTGTGTTGAGTATTGTCCAACAAACTGTTTATCAATGATTGAAAAATATGAACTTTCTACTTATGATCATCATGAATAAAATTATAATCAAATTGCTTTGGGTCGTTTACCAATATCAATAATTGACAATTATACAATTCGAACAATTTTGAATTCGCCTCAAATAAAAAATAAGTAACTCCCTTGATTCAAGAAAATTTTCAAATTACTAAGTACTAAGGTTCCTTTTGTTTTGTTTGGTCACACCCTACGAATCCTAACTCTTCATTAGTTGGTAATAATCCCGTCTTAATTTGGATTGAAAATCAAGTAATTAATGTCTATATAATTATTTTGAAATATAATTTTGGATTTGGACTACTCTTTCTTTCAGATAAAGAATGAAATTAGTCCAATATCCGTACCCAAATTAATTCACATCCTCGAGGATTTCATTCAATTAGGAATTGATTATAAATCATAAAAAAAAATTTATGGTCGGGTCTCAATAAGGTCATGAAAAAAATTTTGACTTTTTTTATCTCTTTTTTTACATATAATGGATTTGCCTTGACCAATACATGATTTTCTTTTAGTAAAGAAACTATGATTCCAACGCATGACTTTACATAAAATTTAAAGAAGAAATTCCTAAAACAGCTTTCATGATTCCAACGCATGACTTTACATAAAATTTAAAGAAGCAATTCCTAAAACAGCTTTTATAAAACCATCTATCCTGTATCTTTTAGCAGATTAACTACTAGTCTCATTCTAATTTTTAAAATTTAATTAGATTTACTCATTTATCGAGCTTGACCAATTAAATAAAATGAATAATTAATAGAAAAAATATTACTGAAGTTTTTTTTTTTTTTATAAAGATGGGGGTTGAGTTATTAAGCATTTCAATGTATTTTATTCCATGTATAAAATTTCGGATGACGAAAAAAAAAAAAAACTAGACAAAGAGAGAACGGCACAAGTTTTTCTTTGTATTCGTTTTTTTCTCATATCAACTCCAATCAATTCAAGTTCTATTGCATAGTAGATTCTATTGATATAGAAGATATCAATTTGAAGGAAGATATTAGAGTACCAATAAAATAAATACAAATCTTTCTTCCAGATTGTATGGAATTGTATGGAATAGAAAAAAAAAAAAACAACAAATAATATTGTATGGAATAAAATAAATACAAATTCTATGGAATAGATAAAAAAAACAAATAAAAATATTTCTATTTAATTTTTTAAAACCGCCATATTGTTTATGTTGCTAGTAATATTTTATTTGATTTTTCTAGATCCATATTTTTATAAAGGAACTACAATCTAGAAAATAAATGGATCAATAATTATAATTAATAGTACACAACAATTAGTTTTTAACAATAGATGTCTTTGACATCCAACCTTAGTAATGAATAACCTATTAGAATTTTTTAATGGTAGTTCCAGAAAAGCGCACCTCTATATAAAAAAAACGCATTCAGAAAAATATTTGGAAAAGGAAGGGATATTCGGCAACATTGAAAGATTTTTCGATAGCGAAATCTCTTTCTATGAGGAATTCAAAATTTTTTTTTTTGTGCAACAAATAAATAATCCAAGATTGGGACAAATTTGAATTGATTTGACTCAAAAAGTAATCCAGTTTCAAAATTTTTTTTTAAGTTGTTTAATATTTTTTTTAGTTTGATTTTTATTTTATATTTTATAAGTTATAAAAATAAAAAATTGATTATTTATCAAAGTTAAAATAATTAAACTAATAAAAGGAATAATT
The DNA here is from genome assembly GCF_031755915.1 of Ziziphus jujuba. Taxonomy (NCBI): domain Eukaryota; kingdom Viridiplantae; phylum Streptophyta; class Magnoliopsida; order Rosales; family Rhamnaceae; genus Ziziphus; species Ziziphus jujuba. The sequence goes on from NC_083380.1 coordinate 430,603, forward strand.
TATATTCTTTAATGGTTTGATCCAATCAATAGTAATATTAAATAAATTGAAGTTGTTTTGCTCTTATAGTCGAATAAGAATTTTGTGTTGACTGAATTTGAAAATCTAAAAATGGTATTTTTTTTGTTTGAAATAAGAGTAAAAGGAAGCACAAGATTTCACCCTTCTTTTTAGTATGTTTAATAATTTTCAAGGTGGGGATTCTTATTTTCCCCTTCAATTTGATAATTCAATAATAACAAAGGCTTGTATTTTTTATTTATATTATTTTTATACCATATATTCATGTTCTAATATATTTAGAATACTACAGAATATAGAATAGCAGGTATAAGATCTTTAGTCAAAATTAATAGATCATTTAATATAATAGATCATTGAAACTAATTGATTAAGTTTAATTGTGTCTTATCACTCCCTAAATTCTTATTTCTCTAAGTTCGTATCACTATATATCCCTAACTTTCACCCCAATTAATAAAAACCCCTTTTACCTTTTTCAGGTGGTTATACAAAGACTCTGCCGATTTTTTCTTCATGGATAATTTTTTTGTAGATTCATAAAATCCCATAAATGAGAAATGAATCATTAAAAAAATGCATATTATAAAGATAAAGAACATTTTTGAGTTTTATCCATGGATTAAAGTGCGAAATATCTAGGTACAATAGTTTCTGTTTAATCGAGCATAAACTAATAAATGCTGAAAAACCCCAGTGTTAAGTTAAATAAAACTGACACCCTAATACTAAATATAATGATATGCTGAGAAAAATAAGGCTTCTTGTTGAAAACAATACGCTCAAATCCCTAATTTTGAAATTTTGAAATTTTTTTTTATCCACCAATTTTAATGTTTCCTAAAATATATTGCATTGAATTGTTTCCTTTAATCTCGGCAATTGAATAAAAATAGGTTATTATGATTTTGAGAAAGTCGCTATGGTGAAATTGGTAGACACGCTGCTCTTAGGAAGCAGTGCTAGAGCATCTCAGTTTGAGTCCGAGTGGCTGCATAGCATCTTCTAAATGAGTAAGTCCTACAATCAAATCAATTCCCGATTTCCATTCCTATAATTGAGGTACCCCATTTTTAATTTCAAAATTTTATGATATTTTCAACTTTAGAGCATATATTAACTCATATATCCTTTTCGATCGTTTCAATTGTAATTACAATTCATTTAATAACCTTATGAGTCGATGAAATCGTAGGCCTATATGATTCTTCAGAAAAGGGCATGATAGCTACTTTTTTCTGTATAACAGGATTATTAGTTACCCGGTGGATTTATTTGGGACATTTACCATTAAGTAATTTATATGAATCATAAATCTTTCTTTCATTGAGTTTTTTCATAATTCATCTAGTTCCCTATTTTAAAAAACCAAAAAACTTTTTAATTTAAACTCAATAACATCCCCAAGTGCTGTTTTTACCCAAGGTTTTGCTACTTTGGGTCTTTTAACTGAAATGCATCAATCCGCAATATTAGTCTCGGCTTTTCAATCCCATTGGTTAATGATACACGTTGGTATGATGGTATTAGGCTATGTAGCTTTTTTATGCGGATCTTTATTATCAGTAGCTCTTCTAGTCATTACATTTCGAAAATTAATAAGGGTTTTTAGTAAAAGTAACAATTTCATAAATGATCCACTTTATTTTGGTGAGATTCAATGTGTCAGCAAAAGAAACAATGTTTTACGAATCACTTCGTTTCTTTCTTCTAGGAATTATTACAGGTCTCAATTGGAATTAACAATTGGATCTTTGGAGCTATCATATTATTGGCCTCAGGTTTATCTTTTTAACCATAGGTATCCTTTAGGGAGCGGTGTGGCCTAATGAAGCATGGGGTTCATATTGGAATTAGGATCCTAAAGAGACTTGGGCATTTATTACTTAGACCATATTTGCGATTTATTTACATACTCGAACAAATTTTAGAAGCATAAATTCCGCAATTGTGGCATCGATTGGATTTCTTATAATTTGGATATGCTATTTTGGAGTTAATCTATTAGGAATAGGGTTGCATAGTTATGGTTCATTTACATCAATATCGAATTGAATTGAAGAAAAGGTTTGATGAATACAAACCTAGGACTACGTAAGCATATATATAAGAAAAAATCATGTAAGCCATTGAGAAACCTTTGAATCAAGTCATGTAAATGATTCAAAGGTTTCTCAATGGCTTACATATCTAGTTAAAATAGAATTCCAAATCATTTTTTTATTTTAGTAAGTTAAACTCATGAGAAGAAAAAATAAATTTTTTATTTTATTTTACAATGAACGATTTTCACAATCATAGGATTTTTGTTTGATGTTTTGGTTTGCTTACTAAGGAAAACTATCAATAAAACAATTAGATAGAATAGCTTCGACTTTATCAATTGATAGTGAGAAAATAAAATCTGGATAAATCCTAATAGCTATTACAGTTAGTAGTGTAGAGAGCGAAACAAATAGCTTTAGTGGCCCAAAATCAAAAAAATAAGAGTTTGGAGCATTAAAAAGCTTGTATCCACAGAACACCTAACACAACATAAATAATGAGTAAATAGGAGTTAATATCATTCCAATTGCCATTACAAAAGTAATTACTATTTTTATAATCAAAAGATATTTTTGGCTAGTAAGAATTCCAAAAAATACTATCAATTCTGCAACAAAACCGCTCATGCCCAGTAATGCAAGAGAAGCCATCAATAAGATACTAAAAGTTATGAATATTTTTGGAATTACGATAGCCATTCCACCCATTTCCTCAAGATAAACAAGGTGTATTCTATCATAACTCATTCCTGCCAAGAAACAAAAGCGCAGCACCAATAACTCCATGAGAAATTATTTGTAAAATGGCTCCATTGAGTCCTGTATTGTTTATAGAACCAATTCCTATAATCATGAAACCCATATGAGATATGGAGGAATGAACTATTTTTTTTTTTTTTAAATTACATTACCCCGGGGATGTTGAAGCTGCATCGATTATTTGAATTGTGCCTACTATGATCAACCAAGGAAAAAAGATAGAACGAGCATGAGGTAATAATTGCATATTTATCCGAACAACTCTGTACACTCCAATTTTTAATAATATTCCAGCTAGAAGCATACAAGTAGTATAATGTGCCTCTCCATGGGTGTCTGGTAACCATGTACATAAGGGTGTGATCGACGATTTGACAACAAAAGAAACAAAAAATCCAATATAAAAAATGATTTCCAATGCTAAAGGACACGATTGATTAGCTGGTGTTTCAAAATTTAATGCTGGTTCATTAGAACCATATAAACCAATACCTAGAACTCCTATTAATAAAAAAATAGAAGCTCCTTTAGTGTACAAAATAAATTTTGTAGCTGAATACAGACGTTTCTTTCCACCCCATATGGATAGAAGTAGATAAACTAGAATTAATCTAACTCCCACATGATGAAAAAAAGTAAAAGGTCTTGAGAAGAAAATGGTCCTATTTGACTGCTATACATTGCTAACATTAAGAAATGGAATAATCGGGAATCTCAAGTAACCGAGTGGGCCGCTAAAGTAATTAAAGTAGTGATAAATCATATCAGTAAAATAGGTCATATAGAAATTCCGTCTATTCCCAATCTGCAGTAAAAATAAAAAAAAGGATCCATTTATAATTCTTTGTAAGTTAGATTAATGGATCCTCAAATTGGACATGATACCCAAATGTATAGGTTATTAGAAGGAGTTCTATTATGCATATACAAATAGTATACCACCTAATTACCTTATTCCCTCTATGAGGGAGAAAGAAAATAAAAGAACCCATAGATATTGGCAAAACTTCAACTATCATTAACCAAGGAAAATCATTCATGGTAAAAACAAGATACACTTAGACCAAAAAAACCCATGCTCAAAAATATAAAATAAAATATATTATTTTTGAGCGTGGGATTTTGTTGGAAAAAAAATTAAATATATTCAAGTAAGGTTTTCTGAAATGTATCAATAAGCTAGCCCCATAATTGGAGTTGTTTCTTGCCATAAATAAACTCGAACACTTAAGAAATCCATTGAATGGGCGGATTCACATCTTTTACAATCAACACAGTCCTCTGTTCTTGGAGCATAATTAATTTGCTTAGCTTTACACCTATCCCAAGGTATCATTTCTAATACATCCGTGAGGCAGGTTCGGACACATTGAGTACATCCTATGCACATATTATAAATCTTTACTGAATGTGACATTGGTTCTATAAATTTTTTGAACATTCTAAATTTTTGATCTAGTAAATTTATAAATAAATCATATATTTAGACACCAGATGAATCAATGATTTACCATAATTTTTTTAATCAATCTACTTTTGAACCGACTCATGTAAGGGAGCTAAGATGCTTTGATTTCTTACTTTTTCGCAAACATGATCATACATTATGTATAATACATGCTAATTTGAATTTATGAATATTCTAATTTCTATTATTAATACTACTTATTCAACAAATTCATTAATATGAGTTGATTTTCTGTTATGATAAATTGATGAAACAATAGCCGGTCTAATAGTTGCTTCAGCGTCTACAATAGCTATAACAAAAATATTGCCTTTTAATTGGCAACTATCAAAAGAATCAAAAAATGTTACAAAATTTATATTAACCGCATTCGGTATAAGTTCAAGACACATAAGGGCTCTAACCATATTGCGACTTGTGATCAATCCATAGATACCGATAAAAAAATAAGTAGGCATTCAAAACAAGTACATGTTCGAGCATCATTGACCAACTCCTTATCGGTTAAAGTTTGATTTATTTCAATATAATATGAACAACAATTCAACGGATTCAATTGACTAGAATCTAAAAGGTACGGAACAAATAAATAGACTAATAGATCTAATAAAAGAATTTCTATTTTCAACACAAACAATCTTTAAATAGAATTGAAGAGAAATAGATGTGATAACACAGATTGACGTTTCATTTGGATTTCTATTGCTAATTCTATAGATTTACGATTTATTATTGGCATGCCACAGCGATTGCACATATCAAAGCGGCTAAAAGAATTATTGAAATGAATTCAAATGGAACAAAAAATCTATTGATAAATGAATTCTAATTTGTTGACTATCACTTATCAAATCTTGCTCTATGATCCAGTTTGATCTTGTAGTCCAAATAATCCCGTACCATGATGTATCTGTAATAGTATTCATTAGTAAAACCAAAATACTTGTACAAACCAGTAAAGTAACCCTATCGCCAACGGTCCAAAGATTAAAATCTTTGTAAAAGACCAATTTCGACAAATGGCTTTTATGGGAATAGAAGACAATTTCAATCGGTTCAAATTCGTTACTGATTGTGAATAATCCAACTAAAACTAAAATAAATAGCTTTTATTTTATGAGTTAAATTAGGGTTATTTATGCTTCATATCACAATAAAAAACTATTTTGGTGAAATTTTTTATCATTGCTCTGTATATATAAATAATTTATTGTAATATGTAATAGAAATAAAAATTTAAGTTTTCATTTTTTATAGCTTCATAAAATTTAACTTAATAATTTAATAAAAAAATGTATTTCTTTTTCACTAGTAACTTGGTCATATCATTTGACCAACTCTAACCTCTTGATTTGAAATATTTGAGGTAGTTGAGAAAGATTTAGAATAATTGAAGCTAGAAAATTCTATTTCAATTTTGTATATCTTAACTATTGTTATTAACTAACCTTTTCAAAAGAAATAAAAGCCAGTGAATTAGAAACAATTGATTAAGATAAAAAGATTCGTTTTTGTGGAATATGCATATCAATATTCATGGATCATACATTTCATTCCCTTTCCAACTCCTATGTTAATAGGAGTAGGACTTCTACCTTTTCCAATGGCAATAAAAAATCTTCGCCATATGTGGGTTTTTCCTAATGTTTTACCGTTATGTTTAGTTATGCTTTTTTCCACCCATATATTTATTCAACAAATAAATAACAGTTCTATTTATCTATCTGTATGGTCTTGGACCATTAGTAATGATTTTTCTTTAGAATTGGGCTATTTAATTGATCCACTTACTTCTCTTATGTTAATATTAATCACTACTGTTGGAATTATGGTTCTTATTTATAGTGATAATTATATGTCTCATGATCAGGGATATTTGAGATTTTTTGCTTATATGAGTTTTTCTAATACTTCAATGTTGGGATTAGTTACTGGTTCATATTTGATAGAAATTTATTTTTTTGGGGAATTAGTTGGAATGTGTTCTTATCCATTAATAGGTTTTTGGTTCACCTGACCTACTACAGCAACTGCTTGTCAAAAGGCATTTGTAACTAATTCTGTAGGGGATTTTAGGTTATTACTAGGCATTTTATATTTTTATTGGATAACGGGTAGTTTAGAATTTAGGGATTTGTTTAAAATATTCAATAACGTGGTTGATAATAATGAAGTTGATTTTTTTTTTGGTCTGCATGTCTATTATTTGCCGGTGCAATTGCTAAATCTATTCAATTCCCCCTTCATGTATGGTTGCCCGATGCTATGGAAGGATCTATCCCTATTTACGCTCTTATACACACTGCTACTATGGTAGCAGCCGAAATTTTTCTTGTAGCTTGATTTTTTCCGCTTTTCATAGTTATACCTTTCATAATGAATCTAATAGCTTTTATTGGGATAATAACATTACTTTTAGGAGCCACTTTAGCTCTTGCTATTAAGAGGGGTTTAGCTTATTCTACAATGTCTCAATTGGGTTATATGATGTTACCTCTAGGTATGGGGTCTTATCTAGTGGCTTTATTTCATTTGATTACTCATGCTTATTCGAAAGCATTGTTGTTTTTATGATCCGAATCAATTATTCGTTCCATGGGAACAATCATTGGATATTCTCCAGATAAAAGCCAAAATATGGTTCTTATGGGCGGTTTATGAAAACATGTACCAACTATAAAAACTGCATTCTTATTAGGTACACTTTCTCCGTGTGGTATTCCACCCCTTGCGTGTTTTTGAAATTCTTAGTGATAGTTAGTTATATTCATCGATTTTTGCAATAATCACTTGTTCCATATCTGGCTTAACTACATTTTATATGTTTCAGATCTAATTACTTACTTTTGAAGGACATTTAAAACTTTAGTTTCAAACTTACAGTGGAGAAAAAAAAACTTGTTCTATTCAATATCTCCATGGGGTAAAGAAGGGCAAAAAGTTATTAAAAAATTGTTACTTTATTAACTTTATTAACAATGAATAATAATGGAAGGGCTTCTTTTTTTTTTTTTTTTCCCTAAATAGGCATATCGAATTGATAGTGATCTAAGAAGCATGATGTGCCCTTTTATTACTATTAGTCATTTTGGAACTAAGAACACTTTCCCATATCTGTAGGAATCAGACAATACTATGCTATTTCCTATGCTTGTATTAGTACTATTTACTTTGTTCATTAGATTCATAAGAATTCCTTCTTTTAATCAATTCAATCAAGAAGCTATGGATTTAGATATATTATCAAAATTGTTAAACCCAGCGATAAACCTTTTACATCCAAATCCAAATACTTTTGTGGATTTGTATGAGTTTATTTCAAACGCAATTTTTTCATTCAGTATAGCTTTTTTTGGAGTCCTTATAGCAATGATGGAATTGATATTCAGTTTACTGAATCATATGAAATTTGACCTAACTCCATATAATATATGGAATATATGAAATACATACGAAGGAGGGATAATGAGAATTTTATACTCAAATTGTAATTTGCAACAGATACAAATGAAAATGATAAATTTCACTTTTCCTCATGGAATTTTGTCTAGAATATCCAAACAATTTGTATAGAATACCAAACCAAAAAGTGATTCAATTTGTACCATTATTATGATATTCCGTATTCCAATCCGATTGGATACCATAAATGTATTCAGGATTTTCTTTTTTCTAGCACTTAACTTTTTCATGGATTCAATTGTTCAAAAAATAATTGGTAGAGAAGAGAAAGATTTTACCTTTTTTTTTTTTTAGTCGAATTTGTAGAATAGGATTGAAATGTGTAAAAAAGGTGATATTTATTAAACATGCACGGATATAAATAGAACTATCCATCTGCGCTCTCCCTCTTTTTTTTATTATATTATTTTGTTGGGGATAGAAAGAACTTGTCATGCTCTATCAAAATTTTGACTTTCAATATTCAATCTATTCCCTAACAAATTGTAAAAAATGAATCGAAGCATGATAATTTCCTCAAAATTTCCTAAAATCATCAATAGGCATCATATACAAATAAGATACTTGATTTATGTATCAATTTGGATTTTTTTAAATCATTAGGGAAATAAAATTTTCAAGAACCGTTCATGAATTCATAGTCAGTAGTTAACGGCTCAAATTTATCTTGTATTTTTGCTTTTGTGATTGAAAATCCACATCAACATTTAGTTTTTCACTCGAAAAGGGAAGGGAATTTTTTATATATTTTATATTGCTTTGGTGGCATGGCCGAGCGGTAAGGTGGAGGACTGTAAATCCTTTTTCCCTAGTTCAAATGTGGGTGTCACCTGATCAACAAAAGAATCAAAATACCTTATTTTGGTTTTTTTTTTTTTCAATAGAAGCAAGCGGAGGAAAAGGACTCTTGATACTTGCTTGATTCTAAGCATCCAGAGGTTTCTTTTTGTTCTTTAAAATGCTGTAAATACTTGCATCTAGGTTTTAAGGAAAGATTATACTATTGAGAAAGAACTGGTAAATCTTGATATGATAGCCCTTCCACTACTAATGTAGTGTCTACTGACTGGGTCTTGAATTAGATTGGATAGCCGGACCGGGAATCTAATGAAATTATTAGTTACAAAACGGGTGGAAGATACTTTGTATACATACTCATGAAAGTCTTTAAGTACTCCGAGATTCATTCAATATTAATTAGATTGAATGGATAATTGGCTTTGACTTATTTATATATGTATTTATTATATATATATATATTTATTTGAATATATTATGTATTTGTTTATGTCTTTATTTGAATATATAAAGAATATATAGATATTTTTCCATATTTTACTTATATTGAACCTATAATTTCTATTTATAATATAAATTAATAAATAGAATTTATAAATAAAATACAAAAAGAAATTCTTACTTTAATCTCTAATATTTTTACTTTAATCTCTAATCAAGAACGTGAAGTAGGACATCTTCGATTGTTTCATATAGCCAATCGGACACGTTGATCAAATGGGAAAGGTGGGAAAGAAAGAAATAAGGGCATGCGCTAGATAGTGATCTATCTTGATTCTATATTTGTATACTTTTTATTTAATAAAAAATAAAATGAAGGGCACCAAAAGAAAGAATAGGTTTTATTATTACTACATGTTAGTAACAGCACTTTGCTACTTCAATCAAAAGGTTGTCTTGCGTATTTCACTGGTGCTTAATGTTTTCCGGTTATACAAGAAATCTTATAATTATAAGAATGTGTTATAATTGGATTTATTGGATTGTTTTATCAACAGTGTTGGGTCAAAACCCCCTGTTGACTTTGCACTAGTGATATTTTTTTATTATTAGTGAACAATAATTTATTATTGGTGAACAATAATTGAATAATTCCTTTGATGTGATTCCGCCTGCACCCGCTCCACCGATAACCCGCTGGGGTGCTAACTTGACACGGATGAAGACTAGGCCAATCACAAGAGCTCAAATTAAGAGATTTAAGAGCAACCTGGGAGTATTTATACAGAGGGTAATCAATCTCAATAGAGCTTGTCCATACTTGAAAATACAAAGCCTATTCGAAGCATCCAAGTGGTGGAAGCCAATACGGACCCGGGTGACGGTTTTGGTACATTTTTGGACTCCGGGAAGCCTGAAATGGTTACAATGCTTTATGGGTTCAATGCATATACCTAAGAGGTCATGGAATCAAGTTAAAGCAGCCTCAAATGCAATCAAAAAGGGCTTGTACGGACAGCTTCAACAATTTGGCCGAATTTGCTGTATTGCGTGCTAGCTTTACTGTATTTTACTATATTAGCCTTTTCTTATTTTTCCAAGCATGGGCAACGTGTGGGACTTCATAGTCAGCTTATTTGGCATCCTACAAAGCATCTAGAAGTTGATTTGGAGCTCAAAGAGGTCAAAGATTGATCAAAGTCAACTTGATCAAAAGGCTAGCATTTTTAGTTTCCTAATTTGTTTTTACTTTTTGTTTTAGGAAACTACCATTACTTTTTGGCTTTTATTTATTTATTTTCTGGACAAATAACTTTAGGAAGGTTTTTATTTTATTCTTTCTATTGTAAATTAATTAATTCCTAATTTACTATAAAGGAATCAAACTTAGATTAGGAAAGGAAGTATAGTTTCGGCCAACTAGGTTTCTTTATGTGTGGTGGCCGGTTTTCTTTATTTTTAGGGTTTTATTTCATGGCTTTGTAGCCTATTTAAAGGCTTATTTTTCAATATGAATACAACTTTGATTTGATTAAGAAAATACTTGTGAGATTAATTATCTCTTTGTTCTTTGAGAACACCTAAAACACCATTAGAGAATTGGTTGTTTTAGCTTGACTTATCAATAGGTTTTCCATCCCCTATTGTGGCGTCTACATTATACCAAGGTTTCTAACCACAGGTTGGTTAGGGGTTGAGGTCAATTCCATTAGAACTTGAACTTAATTAAGATCCGGGCTAATATAATACGGGTTTAGGAGCAGGTCGTCCTAGGTTCGTATCATCCTTCATACTCATAGAGATAGTGGACATAATTCACATGGACATAGTATGTCTCACTTGGGCTGCAGTAATGGTAGTTTTTACATTTTCCCTTTCATTTGTGGTATAGGGCAGAAGTGGACTCCAGAAGTACTGCTAATGGAACTGAGGAACCAATCTGTATCAATTTATTTTATAGATCTTCCTGTAAAGCCTTTTTTATTTTAATTTCACTGTTTAAATTAAAATTCCATTTTGAAATGGAAATAAAAAACATCTTGATTTTGAAACAGTATTTGATTCTAGTGAAGTAATGGATTCTATGAATAATATACGAACTCTTTCAATCAAACAAATATTGCAATTATTCCCATGTTTGTATTTTGAAAGGAATACAAATGGTAAGGAATTGATTCCAACCGTATTCTTCATAACTTTTCTATTTTGATGACCCGACTCTTACCAAAGTTATATATGGGCAATGGGAAAGAGCGGAACCTTTTTTTTTCTTTTTCTTTTTTTTTTTTTTTTTTTACCATTCAAAGAGAAAAGAAATTTGTTAAAACATAGGTACACATTTTTTATGGGAAACAACATAGTGGTTGTCCAACAAGATACTACAACTCCACATAATAAAATATTATCTTGGGCAAGCCAAATATTGTGCACTTACTGCATGTTTTGTTATGTGGTTTATTATTTTATAAATTTTATTTATGCTATGCTTGCTTTATTGAACTCATTTCATGTCATGGTTCAAATGTTAAAAATCGATGAGGTTTTCTAATCCTTTTTGAAATCTGAAGAAGTTCCCAGGAACCCCCTCGAACCTCTGTCAACTGCTTAATCAATTACTTCTTTGTTGGAATGCTAACAAACAGATTACTTGCTTTTATTTTATCCATACCCTTTTTTTCCTTCATTGGTTTTTTTTCTTCCTTTCAATGGATATCGGGATTCATATTAAAAATAATCCAAAATATAGGAATTAGAATCGTACGAATAAGAGTTGTCTTTCGATTACTTCCGATTATTAATTGGAATCAACACAAATTAAATAGAACTAGATGAAGAATATAATTGGGACACGATACTATGTAAGTTATATATGGAATTGATATCTATATATATGAAGATAATAATGTAGATTGATATATATTAAATTAACCTATATCTTCAGACAGTAAACTTTATACAGTACAATGACAATACTAGATAGTATGGTAGAAAGAAAAATATGAATCTTTCTTTCTACCATACTATCATCTCTCATAGAATAGTGCTGATTCTATTTTGTACATTTCATTCATTTAATATGCAAAATTGGAATCTTTTTCATTTTATTTGTTTTCTTCAACGATTGATAAGAACTAAAAAGTCAAGTTTAATTCAAATTAATCGCTTTGGCTTACTGTTTTTATGTATATTATAAGTAAAAAAGCAATAAGAACTAGAATCAATAGTGCAGTAGCAATAAATTCAAGAATATTGACTTCCATAATTTCATCGTTTCATTTTTCTTTAATTGGCAATAACTCGGGATTTAATCCCATAGAAATGATAAATCTTTCATCTATAAATTCAATAGGATGAATTACGTCTCGATGTAATCGAATCGGATCAATATCATGAATAACAATATCCATCGTCAAGAATTGAAAAGTATAACATAGGAAGATCTTTTATCCATACCGACTTCAAAGGTTGATTCCTGATCCAATGAAAAATTCCTTTAAATTAATTTAAATTTTGATTTATCATTCTTTTCCATTATTTTTTTCTATAACTTACCACCTTCCTTATACAATCATCTGATCCTTGTACAATCATCTGATGAAGTATCATCTAACCACCTTTACACTTACCTTACCGTTGATTTTAACCAAACCCAAACAAACAATCGAAATGAGAAAAAAGAAGGATCCGGTTGGGAATGAAATTTGGCTATTTGTACTCCCTTTCGCATAAAAACGGAGAGACGAATTGATTTATTTTTATTATTTTATTGGATTTGGATCCGTCGGGACTAATGGGGCTCGAACCTGCAGCTTCCACCTTTACGAAGCGGTGCTCTGACCAATTGAACTACAATCCCAGGGAAATAACATAATAAAATAAAGCCTACAGTATACCTATTCTTAATGATTTCATTCAAACCCTTTCGATTTAGATTTTAGATTAGAATTGTCATGTTGGAACAGAGAAGCGAGTGATATATTTCTATCCAAATGGATATGTGCTTTAGCGAAAGCGGTGTGTATTACTAATAATATTTTCGTTATTGCCAAGTCAGTTGGATAATCAATCTTTCAATGAAAAAGTTAATTTTTATTTATTTTACTCTTGTGCTTAGCCTTTCCACTTAATGATCCTGATATGAATCTAGATCATTATAAATATCATAATTCGTTGGAAATAACAAATAAGTTCAATGGAGTAACTAAATAATGGTAGAGATATATCAAAAAATTTTACTTTTTTCCCATTGGGATCGAGCATTTCGGAAAAACAACAAATGGGTTATATCATGGCAGATTGGCAAATTATTAGGCCTAGCTGGATTTGAACTAGCGTAGACATATTGCCAACGAATTTACAGTCTGTCCCCATTAACTGCTCGGGCATCGACCTAGGACAAGAAGAAGCAATTTCATGCTTATTGATAGTCCATGATCAACTTCCTTTCATAGTACCCTACCCCCAGGGGAAGTCGAATCCCGTTGCCTCCTTGAAATAGAGATGTCCTGAACCACTAGATGATGAGGGTATACTTGCTCGACCACCATCATACTATGCTCATAATATGAATAGTTTTTTGAAATTGTCAATATACAATATAATAGAATGGGAATGTTGTGACTCAATACAAAGGGTAGCACTTTTCAGTGAGTAATTGGTTTACCAGAAAGGGGGATTAAACCCCATTCTTATGCTCTCATTCATCGATTCACTCATTGTTAAGATTAGGCGGGCATATTTCTACCTCACACTAAGATAGGAAATTCAAATAAAAAAATGATAAGTTATTGAATTTTTTTCTCTAAATTTTTCTTGGTTCAGAGGACAGGCCAAATCTCTTTATCAATGATTGCTTCGATAAAATATTTTGAAGCTATGTTGAATTGGTAGGTACATGTATCAATCAAATGAATGTCATTCTAATGGAAAATAATGGAAAGAAATTAAGGTCGGCCGGTCTAAAAACAATTCATTGCATTGATATGTATCAAATCCAATATCAATAAACCTTTTTTTACCTACACTTACTAGTATATTCTATACTCACTAGGTAAATCAAATTGAGCATTCCTAAATGGCCCATTATGTGTCTAAGATATATCTATTACATAGATTATAACGTATAAAAGTATAAGATATGTCTATAAACATATAACATATAATAAGTATATACACTAAACTCATAGTAACTAGTGGCTTATTCAGGAGTTGAAGTAAAGAGGCCCTTTTAACTCAGTGGTAGAGTAATGCCATGGTAAGGCATAAGTCATCAGTTCAAATTCAATAAGGGGCTTTGGTTTTATCATAAAACTCCAATGGAAATATTCCTATTTATAGGGATATTGTTGCCATTTGTAATAAAAAAAAGTAACAAACCATAAAATGTAATTGTAATATAATTAATTTTTATATTGAAATTCTTTTAAATACTAATGAAGTGTAGTAATTTCTAGTAATTATAGTTGTAAAGTTGAACATTTGTTATTATGTTTATTATATTGTTATAAATATTATAATGATAAGTTTATAATGATTAATGCTAAGTTGTCTACTTGAATCTCCAAACATTCCTATTACTTTATTCTATTATTCCAATCAAATCAACTAGAAATCAACAAAAGAAAAAGTAAGTGGACCTAACCCATTGAATCATAACGATAGCCACTATTCTGAAATTAAAATTCACTTAGAGATAAAATTGGAACAGTGGATCTTTTTTCTTTCATTTTTATATTTCTTTGGACTACGCGGCAATCTATCGATATTTCTGATTAAATCTTCTTGTTTCTAGATGTTGTATAGGAATGCCATTCCATTCCCTTACTTTTATAGTGAAAGATTTAGTCCAAGCATAACATACATAAGAGGCATTTAAAATACCTTTCTTTGATTCTAGCACTCAAGAAAAAATCGCGTTCTATTTTATTATATATATTTCATAATTTATAAGTATCTATTTTAGATACTTAGATAGATATCTATCAGATCGTAGTTTCATGTAACAAATATTTCCATCCATATGGATACATACAATATTTATTTTCCGATAATCAGATGGAAAATGGATGCAAGAAAAAGACTTTTATTTATAGTCTCCTGTAATTAAATTCAATACCCTATTAATTTAATTAAATATAAATAGTAGAATAAAATAAATAAAATAGGAAATTTATTAAAAGCAAGTGAAAGAGTAAAATAGAAAGTTATTAAATATATGATACTGTAGTAGTTTAAGACACATACAAATTTTTATTTTTATTAATTTTCCCAACAGGACTAAAGAATAAGATTAGTTGATGGAACGTGAGGAATATATATGGGGATCTATCGGTAGTGACAAAAAGGATTGCATGTTTCTTGAACAGTTCTTTTCAAATCAAATAAAAAATGCATTGATCTAATTGATGAGTCATAAGACAATTCACGGTTCAAGTGGTTATTAAGAATAGGAAAGGATAACCGAATTGAGTTCAGGGATTTTACTTTACCAAGTCGAGTTAGAGACCAATAATTTTTTTTATATTCGAAACCTATTCAAAAGAAGGGGCAGTGGACAAGAAATTAAATCATACATAAATGATAGAAGCCCAACGCTATGAAAATGTTTCGAGGTGCTTGAAAATAGTTGGAGTAGTAGAATAGGAGGATCACTATGACTAAAGCCCTTGGTAAATTTACCAAAGAGGAAAATGACTTGTTTGATATTATTGATGACTGGTTGTGGAGGTATCATTTCATTTTTGTAGGTTGGTATGGTCTATTGTTCTTTCCTTGTGCCTATTTCGCCTTAGGGGCCTGGTTTATAGGTACAACCTTTTTAACTTCATGGTATACCCATGGATTAGCAAGTTCCTATTTGGAAGGTTGCAACTTCTTAACCACCATAATTTCTACTCCTACTAATAGTTTAGCACACTCTTTGTTGTTCCTATGGGGCCCTGAAGCACAAAGAGATTTTACTTGTTAGTGCCAATTAGGTGGTCTATGGACTTTTGTTGCTCTTCATGGCGCTTTCGGACTAATAGGTTTCATGTTACATCAATTTGAACTCGCTCGATGATGCAAACCCGCCCGCGCTCGCACCACCGACAACTCGCTGGGGTACTGATCCGATATAGATGAGGACTGGACCGATCACTAGGGCTCAAGCTAAGAGGTTTAAGGACAACCTTGCTGCCTTTATCCAGAAAGTAATTCATTCTCAAAAGGGCTTGTCCATACCTGAAGATAAAAGACCTGTTTTAAGTATTCAAGTGCTAGAGGCTGATACATCAGACACCCATACATCGGATATTTTATATTGGTGTCCATCTCTCGGACATATGATCTCGGACTTTGGATATCGGAGCCTTGCCTCGGACATCTGATTTGGGACGAGCGTTGCCTCGGACATCTGATCTCGGACTTCGAACATCGGATGTAACTTAGATCGGCCAGACACAACTTAGCTCGGACAGACATCCGTTAGTTCGGCCAGACACAACTTAGTTCGGACAGACATCAGTTAGCTCGGCCAAACACAAGTTAGCTCGGATAGACATCAGTTAGCTCGGACATCAGGCAGACATAAGTTAGCTTGGTTGAAGACATAATTCAGCCAAGATGTCAAAGTTAACTCGTTACCTAATTTGCGATTGACTTTATTTCTTTTTGGGTTTTTATTTATTTATTTTCTGGACAAATAACTTTAGGAAGGTTTTTATTTTATTGTAAATTAATTAATTCCTAAATTAATATAAAGGAATTAATTAATCAAACTTAGATTAGGAAAGGAAGTATAGTTTCGGCCAACTAAGACTTTTGAAATTGAGTGTGATGCTTCAGGTGTAGGTATTGGAGCTATCTTAATGCAAGAAGGAAGACCCATAGCCTACTTTAGTGAAAAATTAAATGGAGCTGCCCTAAACTACCCGACTTTTGACAAGGAGATGTATGCTTTGGTGAGGGCTTTGGAGACGTGGCAGCATTATCTCATGCCAAAGGAGTTTGTGATTCATACGGATCATGAGTCTTTGAAGCATATCAAGGGTCAAGGAAAGCTCAACCGAAGGGATGCCAAGTGGATTGAATTTATTGAAACATTTCCCTATGTGATCCGCTACAAAAAAGGTAAAGAAAATGTGGTTGCCGATGCATTATCCCGAAGGTATGTACTCTTTTCTACCTTAGATGCTAGATTGCTTGGATTTGAACAATTGAAAGAACTTTATAAGCATGATAGTGACTTTGGAGAAATTTTTAAAACTTGTTTCAAACATGGATTTAATAAATTTTTCATATTTGAGGGATATTTTTTTAAGGAAAATAAATTTTGTGTGCCTAATTGTAGTATTAGGGAATTATTGGTTTGGGAATGACATGGGGGTGGTTTAGTGGGTCATTTTGGTATTTTAAAAACTTTATCCTTGCTGCAAGAACATTTTTATTCGCCTAACATGAGGAGAGATGTTGAGAGAATTTGTGAAAGATGTTTGAAGTGCCGAAGTACAAAATCAACATTGAAGCCGCATGGATTGTATAAGCCTTTGCCGATTCCTACCTATATTTGGGTAGATTTGTCTATGGATTTTATTCTTGGGTTGTCTAGGTCAAGGACAGGTAAGGATTCAATTTTGTTGTAGTAGATAGGTTTTCTAAGATGGCACATTTTAGTGCATGTAACAAACTAATGATGCATCCAATATTGCTAATTTATTTTTTGAGGAAATTGTGAGATTGCATGGAATGCCAAGAACTATTGTTTCGGATAGGGAAGCTAAGTTCTTAAGCTATTTTTTGAAATCTTTGTGGGCTAAATTAGGTACTAAGCTATTATTTTCAACTATTTGTCATTCACAAACTGATGGACAAACGGAAGTAGTAAATAGAACCTTGTCTGCATTGTTGAGAGCATTAATTAGTAGAAATTTAAGAACTTGGGAAGAATGTTTGCCACATGTTGAATTTACATATAATAGGTCTTTACATTCAGCAACTAAATTTCCTCCATTTGAAATTGTTTATGGTTTTAATCCTTTGACTCCATTAGATTTAACACCTTTACCTTTAAGTGAGCATGCTAATCTAGATAGAAAATAAAAAGCCGAATTTGTAAAGCAGATTCATGAGAAGACACAAGCAAATATTGAGAGGAGGACCGAGCAATATGGAAAGGTGGCTAATCAAGGCCGAAAATCAATGGTGTTTGAACCTGGAGATTGGGTGTGGCTGCATTTAAGGAAAGAAAGGTTTCCTGAACAAAGGAAATCCAAACTAAGGCCGAGGGGCGATGGACCTTTTCAAGTTTTGAAGAGGATAAACGACAATGCCTACATACTTGATATACCCGATGAGTATAATGTTAGTGGCACCTTTAATGTTGCTGATTTATCTCCTTTTGCTGCAGGTGATGACTTCGATTTGAGGGCAAATCCTTTTCAAAAGGAGGGGAATGATGCAAACCCGCTCGCGCTCGCACCACCGACAACTCACTGGGGTACTGATCCGATACAGATGAAGACTGGACCGATCACTAGGGCTCAAGCTAAGAGGTTTAAGGACAACCTTGCTGCCTTTATCCAGAAAGTAATTCATTCTCAAAAGGGCTTGTCCATACCTGAAGATAAAAGACCTGTTTTAAGTATTCAAGTGGTGGAGGTTGATTCATCGGACACCCATACATCGAATATCTTATATCGGACACCCATGTCTCGGACATCTAATCTCAGACTTCGGATATCAGAGCCTTGCCTCGGACATCTGATCTCGGATGAGTGTTACCTTGGACATCTTGATACGAACCTAGGACGACCTGCTCCTAAACCCATATTATATTAGCCCGGATCTTTAATTAAGTTCAAGTTCTAATGGAATGGACCTCAACCCCTAACCAACCTGTGGTTAGAAACCTTGGTATAATGTAGACGCCACAATAGGGGATGGAAAACCTATTGATAAGTCAAGCTAAAACAACCAATTCTCCAATGGTGTTTTAGGTGTTCTCAAAGAACAAAGAGATAATTAATCTCACATGTATTTTCTTAATCAAATCAAAGTTGTATTCATATTGAAAAATAAGCCTTTAAATAGGCTTGAAAGAAACAAAACAAACCCTAAAAAATTAATTCAAAACCGGACTCCTATAGGAATTAGGAAACTTGACCGAATTCTAATATGTCCTAAACTAAGTTTCCTAAACTAAAATTGATTAATTAATTCCTTTATTTTGAATTAGGAATTAATTAATTTACAATGAAAATAATAAAATAATAACTTTCCTAAACTTATTTGTCCAGAAAATAAATAAATACAAACTAAAAAGTAATGGTAGTTTCCTAAAACAAAAAGTAGAATAAAATTAGGAAACTATAATACTAGCTTTTTGACTAATTTGACTTTGACCAATCTTTGACCTCTTTGAGCTTCAAATCAGCTTCTAGATGCTTTTTAGGATGCCAAATAAGCTGAATATGAACTCCCACACGTTGCCCATGCTTGGAAAAATAAGAAAAGGCTAATATAGTAAAATACAGTAAAGACAGCAAGCAATACAGCAAATTCGGCCAAATTCTTGATGCTGTCCGTACAAGCCCTTTTTGATTGCATTTGAGGCTGATTTAACTTGATTCCATGACCTATTAGGCATATGTATTGAACCCATAAAGCATTGGAACCATTCCATACTTCCCGGACTCCAAAAATGTACCAAAACCGTCACCCGAGTTCGTATCAGCTTCCACCACTTGGATGCTTCGAATAGGCTTTGTATCTTCAAGTATGGACAAGCTCTGTTGAGATTGATTACCCTCTGTATAAATACTCCCAGTTTGCCCTTAAATCTCTTAATTTGAGCTCTTTTGATTGGCCTAGTCTTCATCCGTGTCGAGTCAGCACCCCAGCGGGTTATCGGTGGAGAGGGCTCGGGCGGAATCACATCATTCCCCTCCTCTTGAAAAGGATTTGTCCTCAAATAAAGATCATCACCTGCAGCAAAAGGAGTTAAATCATCAACATTAAATGCAGCACTCATGGTATACTCACCCGATAAATCAAGCTTGTAGGCATTCTTGTCATTCGGCTCCAAAACTTGAAAAAGTCCATCCATAGGCAGCATGAGCTTTGACTTTCTTTGTTTAGGAAACCTTTCCTTTCATAAGTACAACCAAGCCAATTCTCCTGGGTCAAACACTATTACAACAAAATCTAGAAATACATGATCATTATGGTAAAAATTACACCTTTTAAAGTTAGTAAACAATATTTCCCAAAATTTCAAATTGCCACTAAGTAAAGCTCTCAACAATGCAGATAAAGTTCTATGCAATAAAGACATCTTTAAATAAGTATCTTTAATTTTCATGGTCAGCAATGATGTCTTATTCATAATTACTTTATTAACATCACCAAAGCTAAGATAAAAATTTATATTTTTCCTTTCATGTCTTCCTTTTCCTTTCTCACTCACGGCCATCTCACCTTCCTCACTCTCGGCTTTTGCACCAAATTTTTCACTCTTGGTTTTATTAAAATTTTTCCACACAACCTGAGTATTAGAAGACTTACCTTGGAAAAGCGGAACGAGCTGGACACCCACCTAGTAGAGTGGAGCTCGGTGTAAAGGGACAGGAGAGAGATTTAGATCGAGAAGCGGTCGTCCCGAAAAGCCGACACCGCATCCACCGTCTCCGATAGAAAGAGGCACTGGATCCATGTGCGACACTTGAAAAAGCAGCTTTCAAGGTCTCGTCGCTTCGGACCGTTGACGACAGCAGGCCGGGAAGGACAGATGCTACTAAAAAAGCCGATTATCGCATGTTTTTTGAGGCCGTACTTGACCCATCCGACCCGACGGAACGAAGGCACGAGCCCCTACTAATAATCGAAGGGGACGGAGACCACAGCTCGATGCGAGTACGAACTGAACTATACCACAAGGCTATAAGCGTCGAGAACCGAGCAGAAAAGGAAGTGATCGAGCGATGACAACCAGGAGTTGGGCTTGGAAATGGTTCCTCCTATCAAGGAATAGGGGATCAATGTATTGGACAGGATGTGCAACACATTGAGCTCACCTTTTCCCTCTTGATTGGATGGTAGTCCACTTGGAATTTCATTTGGGAAGACATCTCCAAATTCCTTCAAAAGAGAAATCATTGAACTTGGCAATTCAAGTTCCTCAAAGTTAGTTTGATCATTAAAATAATTTTCTTTATAAATCATGACCAGCAAAGGTTTCTTACACTCAATAACCTTATTAATATCCCCTAAACTCAAATAAAAGTTGCTACTTGACCTTTCTTTTCTTTCTTTTTCTTTTTCCCTTTTGGATTGGCGCAAACCTTCGGATTTCCCTTCCTTCTCCAGGCTCTCTGGTTTGCCACTTTCTTTCCCCTCTCTTTCAGTTTTTCCTTGATCTTTCCACTCAATATGAGTCTTAGAAACCTTACCTTGATCAGCAACCTCATTCTTACCTTCTTGAAAGGATGGTGAAGTCGTTGGTGGCATACTTGCTTTTTCCTTGAGCTTTTCGGCTTCTCTCCTTTGTTGCATTTGTAATTGGTCTTTGTAAACCTCTTTAGGAGATAATGGTTCCAGCTTGACCTTCTTCCCTTTAAACCTGAAAACAATACTATTTTCTCGACCAAAATGAGTAGCATCTTTATCAAATTGCCATGGTCTACCTAATAGTATATGTCCAGCAATCATGGGTACAATATCACATAAAACTACATCCTCATATCTACCTATATTAAATTTTACTTTGGCTTGTTTATTAACTTTTATTTCACCACTATCATTAAGCCATTGTAATCTATATGGTTCAGGATGTTTTATTGTTTTTAAGCCCAATTTATCAACTACAAGATTACTTATCACATTAGTACAACTCCCATTATCTATAATCATGCTACAAATTTTACCTTGTATTTCGCAGCGAGTGTGGAAGATGTTTTCTCTTTGTATCTGCTCTTCATCTTTGTAGACAGCAAGTACTCTCCTAGAAAGCAAGTTTAATTCAGCATTGGATGCTTGCAAGGTTTCGAGTTCATCCTCCAAGTCCTCCTCCTCTTGCTTGGCTTCATCCTCACTTTCTTCACTTTTCAATTCTAGATCGTCATTGCCCTTTAACACCATGATTCTTCTATTCAGGCATTGGCTAGCGATGTGTCCTCCTCCTTCGCACTTAAAACACACAACATCATGAGTTCTAGAAGGTTTAGGATCTAATTTTACCTCATTCTTTGGTGCTTGGACAGATTCGGTTCTAGTCTCCTTCCTTGGCCAATTTGAACTTTCTTCTTTGACTTTCGGCTTTGGCTTGCTTTCATAGATGGGATTGTTCCTCCAGCCACTTGAATTGGACCTTCCACTGTTGGAAACACCTCCAAACCATGATCTTACACCCCTCCTCTTGAATTGATGCTCTAATTTAATAGCCACATGCAACATCTCCTCCAATTCCACATATTGTTGCAATTCTAGTTGATTGGCTATTTCACGATTCAAACCACCAAGAAACCTTGCCATGGTTGCTTCCCTATCTTCATTCAAGTTCAATCTCATCATAAGCATCTCCATCTCCTTGTAATAATTCTCCACGGATCCATGTCCTTGAGATAAAGATTGAAGTCTTTGATACAGCAACCTATGATAGTGTGATGGTACAAATCGCTTCCGCATGGCTCCTTTCATTTGTCGCCATGTAGTAATCAAGTCATCACCAACTCTCCTTCGGGTGTTTTGCTCATTGGTCCACCATTGGAGTGCATAATGGCCAAACTCCATTGCTGCCAATTTCACCTTCTTAGCGTCTGAATAATTATGGCGGTCAAATATCATCTCCATCTTTTCTTCCCACTCCAAATATGCTTCGGGGTCACTTTTTCCCATGAATGGTGGGATGTTGATCCTGATATTGCTAAGATTGCCATCTGTTTCTTCCCTCCTATATCTTCCACGGCCAGCTCTATCTTGGACAGCAAAAGTTTCATCCATACCTTCCTCAAAGTCTCCACCGAATGGCTCCTCATCAAATTCCTCTCTCGGTCTCTCGTGACCTCCTCTTCCTCGGCCTCGTCCTCCATGGAATTCTTGCCTATTTCTTGTGTTCGAAATTCCTTGGGAAACTTCTAGCCTTCCCATCCTTTGATTCACATGCTCAACTTGAGCACTAACCCGCTGTATTGACTCCAAAACAGCTCTCATGTCCACTTGGTCTCCACTCCCGGTAGCTCGGGCATTGCCATGGAATGCTACGGATTCCTCCTCATTGATCCTCAAAGGTGGATCTCCTCTCCTCATTCTTGATTCTGTTATGTTAGTGTAATAATGCAATAAAAATAAAATAGGACCTTACCAATTTCACTCCCTTACGTGTTTCACTTAAATGAAGACTCGACACTCGTGTTTGCACACTTGTTTCGGCTTTTTACCCTCTTTTAAGCTCACACACTCTTGCCTTTTTCCACTCAATGAATTATCTCAAAGTTCTAATTAAAACACCCACAAAACAGCAATTAGATCACTAATATGTTTTAATTAAACTTATCAACAAAACAGTAGCAAAAAGTAGGCAATACCGAAAGAATCCAACAAATCCTAATTTTTCGGCTTTCTAGACAAGAAAACACAAAATAATGGGAAAATATTGGAATTTTTGAAAACTGCACCAGATGGTAGTAGATTATGAGTCCAAGAATAAAATTATGGCAAAGGAAAGTCAAATTCAACAAGAATCAAGTAGAACAAAAATATTGAATGATTGTTGGTTGTGTTCTTAGTAATCCAAGCTTTTATGTATCAATTCCTTTAGCAATTTTAATCCAATTTTTTTTTCTCTGCAACAATAATAAGCTCCAACAACTCCAAATATTGAAAAGATGACCAACAAATCAGCAGCTACAAGAAATTCCCAGCAACAAACTTCAACAGCAAATTTAACCCAACCGAATTTTTTTTTTTTTTAATTCGGGTTTCTTCCTTTTTTTTTTTTTTTTTTTTTTAAATACTCACTGAATATCAACACAACTGCAGTAGCAAGAAGAAACAAAAAACTTGCAATTCCAACTCCTAATAATCACCAAACCCGTGACAAGAACAAAAGTGCAGTTTTTTTTTTTTTTCTTTTAAAGTTGTTGCTGCAAGTCACCTTCTGTTTTTTTTTTTTTTTTTTGTTTAAATGTATGAATGCAAATATATAAGAATAAAAAAGCAAAGAAAAAAAATCCACAAAAACAAAAATTACCAAGAACAAATATGAAAAATCAACCAACAAACAAGGAAACAAAGATATGGTAAAACAAGGAAACCTAATTCAACTAGGAATGAGTTTTTGTTTTTTTTTTTTTTTTTTTAAAGAGATGCTGAACGTGTATGGGATAGAAGCAACCTTAACCTAATGCTAAAATTGCAGAATAACACAGAAACAAATAAAGCAAATACAGATAGATCAAACCTGAACAAAATTTAGCTCTGATACCAAATGATACGAACCTAGGACGACCTGCTCCTAAACCCGTATTATATTAGCCCGGATCTTTAATTAAGTTCAAGTTCTAATGGAATGGACCTCAACCCCTAACCAACCTGTGGTTAGAAACCTTGGTATAATGTAGACGCCACAATAGGGGATGGAAAACCTATTGATAAGTCAAGCTAAAACAACCAATTCTCCAATGGTGTTTTAGGTGTTCTCAAAGAAAAAAGAGATAATTAATCTCACATGTATTTTCTTAATCAAATCAAAGTTGTATTCATATTGAAAAATAAGCCTTTAAATAGGATTGAAAGAAACAAAACAAACCCTAAAAAATTAATTCAAAACCGGACTCCTACAGGAATTAGGAAACTTGACCGAATTCTAATATGTCCTAAACTAAGTTTCCTAAACTAAAATTGATTAATTAATTCCTTTATTTTGAATTAGGAATTAATTAATTTACAATGAAAATAATAAAATAATAACTTTCCTAAACTTATTTGTCCAGAAAATAAATAAATAAAAACTAAAAAGTAATGGTAGTTTCCTAAAACAAAAAGTAGAATAAAATTAGGAAACTATAATACTAGCTTTTTGACTAATTTGACTTTGACCAATCTTTGACCTCTTTGAGCTTCAAATCAGCTTCTAGATGCTTTTTAGGATGCCAAATAAGCTGAATATGAACTCCCACACGTTGCCCATGCTTGGAAAAATAAGAAAAGGCTAATACAGTAAAATACAGTAAAGCCAGCAAGCAATACAACAAATTCGGCCAAATTCTTGATGCTGTCCGTACAAGCCCTTTTTGATTGCATTTGAGGCTGCTTTAACTTGATTCCATGACCTCTTAGGCATATGTATTGAACCCATAAAGCATTGGAACCATTTCATACTTCCCGGACTCCAAAAATGTACCAAAACCGTCACCCGGGTTCGTATCAGCTTCCACCACTTGGATGCTTCGAATAGGCTTTGTATCTTCAAGTATGGACAAGCTCTGTTGAGATTGAATACCCTCTGTATAAATACTCCCAGTTTGCCCTTAAATCTCTTAATTTGAGCTCTTGTGATTGGCCTAGTCTTCATCCGTGTCGAGTCAGCACCCCAGCGGGTTATCGGTGGAGCGGGCTCGGGCGGAATCACATCACATCTAATCTCGGACTTCGGACATCGGATGTAACTTAGCTTGGCCAGACACAACTTAGCTCGGATAGACATCCGTTAGTTCGGCCAGACACAACTTAGTTCGGACAGACATGAGTTAGCTCGGCCAAACACAAGTTAGCTCAGATAGACATCAGTTAGCTCGGATAGACATAAGTTAGCTCAGACATCAGGCAGACATAAGTTAGCTCGGTTGAAGACATAATTCAGCCCATATGTCAAAGTCAACTCGTTACCTAATTTGCGATTGACTTTATTTCTTTTTGGGTTATTATTTATTTATTTTCTGGACAAATAATTTTAGGAAGATTTTTATTTCATTGTAAATTAATTAATTCCTAATTTAATATAAAGGAATTAATTAATCAAACTTAGATTAGGAAAGGATGTATAGTTGCGGCCAACTAGGTTTCTTTATGTGTGGGGCCGGTTTTTCCTAGGGTTTTTAGGGTTTATTTTATTTCTTTCAAAGCCTATTTAAAGGCTTATTTTTCAATAAGAATACAACTTTGATTTGATTAAGAAAATACTTGTGAGATTAATTATCTCTTTGTTCTTTGAGAACACCTAAAACACCATTAGAGAATTGGTTGTTTTAGCTTGACTTATCAATAGGTTTTCCATCCCCTATTGTGGCGTCTACATTATACCAAGGTTTCTAACCACAGGTTGGTTAGGGGTTGAGGTCCATTCCATTAGAACTTTAACTTAATTGAGATCCGGGCTAATATAATACTGGTTTAGGAACAGGTCATCCTAGGTTCGTATCACTCGATCTGTTCAATTACGACCTTATAATGCAAACGTATTCTCCGGTCCAATTGCATTTTTTGTTTCTGCACTCTTGATTTATCCGCTAGGTCAGTCTGGTTGGTTCTTTGCACCAAGTTTTGGTGTAGCAGCTATATTTTTCCAAGGGTTTCATAATTGGGCATTGAACCCATTTCATATGATGGGAGTTGCTGGGGTATTAGACGTGGGTCTGCTATGCGCACTTCATGGTGCTACTGCAGAAAATACTTTATTTCAATATGGTGATAGTGCAAATACATTCCAGCCTTTTAACCCAACTCAAGCTAAAGAAACTTATTCAATGGTCACCGCAAACTGCTTTTGGTCCCAAATATTTAAGGTTGCTTTTTCCAGTAAATGTTGGTTACATTTCTTTATATTATTTGTACCAGTAACTGGTTTATGGATGAGTGCTCTTGGAGTAGTCAATCTAGCCCTGAATCTATGTGCCAATGGCTTCGTTTCTCAGGAAATTCGTGCAGTGGAAGATCCGGAATTTGAGACTTTCTACACTAAAAATATTCTCTTAAACGAAGGTATTTGTGCTTGGATGGTGGCTCAGGATCAGCCTCATGAAAACCTTTCCCTAAGGATGTTCTACCCCATGGAAACGTTCTTTAGGAACTTTAGCTTTAGCTGGTCGTGACCAAGAAACCAATGGTTTCGCTTGGTGGGCTAGAAATGCCCGACTTACCAACTTATCTGGTAAACTATTGGGGGCTCATGTAGCTAATGCTGGATTAATCGTATTTTGGGTTGGAGCAGTGAATCTATTTGAAGTGACTCATTTTGTACCAGAGAAGCCGATATATGAACAAGGATTAATTTTACTTCCCCACCTAGCTACTCTACGTTGGTGGGCAGGTCTCGAGGGGGAAGTTCTAGACACCTTTCCGTACTTTTTGTCTAGAGTAATTCACTTAATTTCCTCCGCATTATTGGGCTTTGTGGTATTTATCATGCATTTATGGGACTAGAAACTCTTGAAGAATATTTTCCATTCTTTGATTATGTATGGAAAGATAGAAATAAAATGACTACAATTTTAGGGATTCACTTAATCTTGTTAGGTATAGGTGCTTTTCTTCTAGTGTTCAAGGCTCTTTATTTTGTGGTTGTATATGATACCTGGGCTCCCACAGGGCAGGGAATGTAAGAAAAACTTACCAACTTGACGCTTAGAACAAGTATTGTAATTAGTTATTTACTGAAACCCCCTTTTGGGGGAGAACAGTGGATTGTTAGTGTGGATGGTTTCGAAGATATAATTGGCGGGCACGTATGGTTAGGTTCTTATGCAAACCCGCCCGAGCTCGCACCACCGACAACTCATTAGGGTACTAATCCGGTACGGATGAAGACTGGACCGATCACTAGGGATCAAGTTAAGAGGTTTAAGGACAATCTTACTGCCTTTATCCAGAAAGTAATTCATTCTCAAAAGGGCTTGTCCATACCTAAAGATAAAGGACCTGTTTTAAGTATCCAAATGGTGGAAGCTGATCCATCGGATACCCATACATCGGACATTTTATATCGGACACCCTTGCCTCGGACATCGGAGCCTTGCTTCGGACATCTGATCTCAGACTTCGGACATCGGATGTAACTTAGCTCGGACAGACATAACTTAGCTCGGACAGACATCAGTTAGCTTGGCCAGACACAAGTTAGCTCGGACAGGCATCAGTTAGCTCAGATAAACCATAAGTTAGCTCGGACATTAGGCAAACATAAGTTAGCTTGGTTGAAGACATAATTCCGCCTAGATGTCAAAGTCAACTCGTTACCTAATTTGCGATTGACTTTATTTCTTTTTGGGTTTTTATTTATTTATTTTCTGGACAAATAACTTTAGGAAGGTTTTTATTTTATTCTTTCCATTGTAAATTAATTAATTCCTACATTAATATAAAGGAATTAATTAATCAAACTTAGATTACGAAAGGAAGTATAGTTTCGGCCAACTAGGTTTCTTTATATGTGTGGCCGGTTTTACATAGGGTTTATTTTGTTTCTTTCAAAGCCTATTTAAAGGCTTATTTTTCAATAAGAATTAACTTTGATTTGATTAAGAAAATACTTGTGAGATTAATTATCTCTTTGTTATTTGAGAACACCTAAAACACCATTAGAGAATTGGTTGTTTTAGCTTGACTTATCAATAGGTTTTCCATCCTCTATTGTGGCGTCTACATTATACCAAGGTTTCTAACCACAGGTTGGTTAGGTGTTGAGGTCAATTCCATTAGAACTTGAACTTAATTAAGATCCGGGCTAATATAATACGGGTTTAGGAGCAGGTCGTCCTAGGTTTGTATCAACCCTAATTGAATGGACCTCAACCCTTAACCAACCTATGGTTAGAAATCTTGGTATAATGTAGACGCCACAATAGGGGATGGAAAACCTATTGATAAGTCAAGCTAAAACAACCAATTCTCTAATGGTGTTTTAGGTGTTCTCAAAGAACAAAGAGATAATTAATCTCACAAGTATTTTCTCAATCAAATCAAAGTTGTATTCCTATTGAAAAATAAGCCTTTAAATAGGCTTTAAAAGAAACAAAATAAATCCTAAAAGCCCTGGGAAAAACCGGCCGCACACATAAAGAAACTTAGTTGGCCGAAATTATACTTCCTTTCCCAATCTTAGTTTGATTAATTAATTCCTTTATATTAAATTAGGAATTAATTAATTTACAATGGAAATAATAAAATAAAAACCTTCCTAAATTTATTTGTCCAAAAAATAAATAAATAAATAACCCAAAAAGAAATAAAGTCAAACGCAAATTAGGTAACGAGTTGACTTTGACATCTAGGCTGAATTATGTCTTCAACCGAGCTAACTTATGTCTGCCTGATGTCCAGGCTAACTTATAGCCTATCCGAGCTAACTGATGTCTGTCTGAGCTAACTTGTGTCTGGCCGAGCTAACTAATGTCTGTCCGAGCTTAGTTATGTCTGGCCGAGCTAACTGATGTCTGTAGGAGCTAAGTTATATCCGATGTCCGAAGTCCGAGATCAGATGTCCGAGGCAAGGCTCCGATGTCCTAGGCAAGGGTGTCCGATATAAAATGTCCGATGTATGGGTATCCGACGTATCAGCTTCCACCACTTGGATACTTAAAGAAGGTCTTTTATCTTCAGGTATGGACAAGCCCTTTTGAGAATGAATTACTCTCTAGATAAAGGTAGCACAATTGTCCTTAAACCTCTTAGTTTGAGCCCTAGTGATCGGTTCAGACTTCATCCGTATCAGATTAGTACTCCAGCGAGTTGTCGGTGGTGTGAGTTCGGGGCGGGTTTGCATCATTCCCCTCCTCTTGAAAAGGATTTGTCCTCAAATCGAAATCATCACCTATAGCAAAAGGAGATAAGTCAGCAACACTAAAGGTGGCGCTAACACTATACTCACCCGGTAAATCAAGTTTGTAGGCATTGTCGTTTATCCTCTCCAAAACTTGAAAAGGTCCATCGCCCCTCAGCATGAGTTTGGATTTCCTTTGTTCAGGAAACCTTTCCTTCCTTAAATGCAGCCACCCCAATCTCCAGGTTCAAACACCATTGATTTTCAGCCTTGATTAGCCACCTTTGCATCCTCTCAATATTTGCTCGGTCCTCCTCTCAATATTTTCTCGTGTCTTCTCATGAAGCTGCTTTACAAAATTAGCTTTCTGTTTTCCATCTAGATTAGCACGCTTACTTAAAGGTAAAGGTGTTAAATCTAATGGAGTCAAAGGATTAAAACCATAAACAATTTCAAATGGAGTAAATTTAGTTGCTGAATGTAAAGACCTATTATATGCAAATTCAACATGTGGCAAACATTCTTCCCAAGTTCTTAAATTTCTACTAATTAATGCTCTCAACAGTGCAGACAAGGTTCTATTTACTACTTCGGTTTGTCCATCAATTTGTGGATGACAAGTAGTTGAAAATAAAAGCTTAATACCTAATTTACCCCACAAGGATTTCCAAAAATAGCTTAAGAACTTAGCACCCCTATCCGAAACAATAGTTCTTGGCATTCCATGCAATCTCACAATTTCCTTAAAAAATAAATTAGCAATATTGGATGCATCATCAGTTTTGTTACATGCAATAAAATATGCCATCTTAGAAAACCTATCTACTACAACAAATATTGAATACTTACCTGTCCTTGACCTAGGCAACCCAAGAATAAAATCCATAGACAAATCTACCCAAGGATAGGTAGGAATCGGCAAAGGCTTATACTATCCATGCGGCTTCAATGTTGATTTTGTACTTCGGCACTTCAAACATCTTTCACAAATTCTCTCAACATCTCTCCTCATGTTAGGCCAATAAAAATGTTCTTGTAGCCAGGATAAAGTTTTCAAAACACCAAAATGACCCATTAAACCACCCCCATGTCCTTCCCGAACCAATAATTCCCTAATTCGACAATTAGGCACATAAAGTTTGTTTTCCTTAAACAAATATCCATCAAATATGTAAAATTTACTAAATCCATGTTTCAAACAGGTTCTAAAAATTTATCCAAAGTCACTATCATGCTCATAAAGTTCTTTCAATTGTTCAAATCCAAGCAATCTAGCATCCAAGGTAGAAAAGAGTACATACCTTCGGGATAATGCATTGGCAACCACATTTTCTTTACCTTTTTTGTAGTGGATCACATAGGGAAAGGTTTCAATAAATTCAATCCACTTGGCATGCCTTTGGTTGATCTTTCCTTGACCCTTGAGATGCTTCAAAGACTCATGATCCGTATGAATCACAAACTCCTTTGGCATGAGATAATGCTACCAGGTCTCCAAAGCCCTCACCAAAACATACATTTCCTTGTCATAAGTCGGGTAGTTTAGGGCAGCTCCATTTAATTTTTCACTAAAGTAGGCTATGGTTTTCCTTCTTGCATTAAGAAAGCTCCAATACCCACACCCGAAGCATCACACTCAATTTCAAAAGTCTTAGCAAAATTTGGCAAAACTAACAAAGGCGCATTATGTAACACCCCGTCCCAAATCGCACCGGAATCCGTGCACGTTGACCGAGGTTGACCGTTGACCGTTGACCGAAGGGGGTCAAAAGTTGACTTATTGACTCGGTGAGAATTTTGAGTTGACTAGGGTACGGTGGCGAAGTGCATGACGCCCTGAGTTCGTAGACTAGTAGCACGTCGAAAACGGAGCTACGGTTTGAAAGTTATGGGCAAAACAAGTTGAAGTGTAAACTGTCTAAAAGGTGCCGGGAGTTGACTTTTTCTTGTGATGTAATTGTGAGTTGACTCTTGTATGGTTGTAAAGTACTCGTCGATACGAGTTCATAGACTAGCGGCACGCTTAAATCGGACATGTGGTTAAAAAGTTATGGACGTTTGAAGTTTACCGGATACCGTATTATTTTAATGTTTTCGGGTCGTGAACAGTGAAATGCCACGTGTCAGTTTCTGATTGGTCCACGTGGCATGAACAGTGTCACGCAGGGTTTTAATTTTGAAAAACTCTCGGGGAAGAGAGAGAAAGAGTGAGAAGAGAGAGAAAGAGAGAGAGGAGAGAGAAAGAGAGAGAGAGGACCCGCCGGCCGCCGGTCATTTTCACGTTTTTCCGGCCTAGTTACTGTACACGCGCCGGCCAGCCAGATTGCCCACCTCATTTCCGGCAAAACCTCCAAATTTCACGGCGAACGGCCGCCGGACGCGCCCGGATCGGACGTCCGAAGTTTGGCGGCGATTTTTCCCCCTCCACCGCCGGCCACCACGAATCGGCACTATTCCGGCCGATAAACAGTACACGCGCCATACACCCAGCATCCTCTCCTCAAGTCCGGCCTACCCACCAAAAATCACGGCCATCAGACCACCGACGCGCCGGGATCGGAGCGTTTTCCGGCGAGGGGTCGAAAATCTTCAAACGGTGATTTCTCCGCCGTCCGACCTCCGTTTTGCTCACCGTCGGTCCCGTTGGATTGCTCTCCTCACGATCTACAAATCTGCAAAATTTCACAGCAAACGGCCACCGTCGGAAATCACTGTTCCGGCGACGGTTGCCGGTGACGTGGCGGCCCGCCGGAAAATACTGTTCCGGCGAGTACCCGAAAATTCCGGCCAGCTCCAGTCCGCAGTGTTCGACCTCCTGAACCCAAATCCGACTTCCGTTTCCACCAATTCGCGACGGTTTGGGAGAATTGCGGAGCCGAAACCCGAAAAGCTTCCCGATAAAATTCAAACCCCGTCGGGTACGATCATCGGAAATTAAGACCGGATCTGTGATTAGCATCACTCGAGCTTCGATTCGGTATATGATTCGTAAATTTTAGTTATCGTTGTGTTTTGACCCCCCGGGTACCGGGTATTATTTACCCGAATAAAATATTAATTTATTTGACTGTCTGTGAATTTTGTTCTAGGAGCACCGGTGAGTCGTAGAATTGATCCCGTAGTGGATCATGGGTTAATTGCGTGCTCCAGGTGAGTGACCCACCTTCAAATTAATTTTGGGGAATTTAATTGATGAATATATTATGTGTGAATTAAATATTTGGAATTTAATTTCTATGTGCCAAATATTTATTGGATTTATTGTAGAATTATTTATGAATTTATTGGATTTAAGAAAATGCGAATTCTACAAATTTATGCCGTGTGGAATTATTTTATGGTTTTGAGGATTTTGAAATTGGTGTGGTTTTAATGGTAAATTGGGCACGATTTGATTTTCAAATATTTCAAAGAAAATATTTGGTTATATTGGTGATTTCAATTTTTATAAAATATGCCCATGGAATATTATGAGATTTGATTATGATATTTCGAGAAATTATTTATGCTATTGGGAAAATGTGGATATTTGAATTGATGGATTTGGAAGTTGGTGGATTTGAAAATCATGGAATTTATGGTATGGATTATAAGGAAATTGTGGAGAATTTCCCGGTTCAAGCGAATGGATTATGCCCGCTATGCTTATGAAAAATGTGAAATTTGTTTTATGATTTAAATTTATGGATTTTATAATTTTTAGATGCACCGTGCACGTACTGGTGTTCTGATTATGTGATATGGTATATGTGATATGGTTAGTGTGCACACGATTGTGATTAGCGCGCAGGTGGGTGTGATTAGCGCGCAGGTGATGTGATTAGCGCGCAGGTGGGTGTGAGTAGCGCGCGGTTGATATTATGAGGGTGTCCTGTGGATGCCATCGGAGAGGGCGGCCACCCCCCTTTGGCCGGGACACCAGGTTAGCAGCGGCGCTGTGGGACGCCACGCGACCGTATGCCGGTTTCTCTCTATAACCTCCTGTCTGGCGGTACCTTGGGACGCTGGGTACTGTTGGCGCCACTGGTATATAGTGGGTGCATCAAATGATTTTCAGAACTGTGTTTTAAAAATAAAATGTTTGGAAACTGAATTGGAATTAAAAATATAATTGTTACCGCTTCTGGTATTTAATTGATGTCTTGGTTTTCGGGGAATATGGATAAAGGGTTTTGTGAAATTGTTTTAAAAGGGGAACCTTTCCAACTGAGAGAATTGTAAGGGTTTTGAGAGAAAATATTATTTCCAAATAATTATTATTTATACTTATTACTGTGATATTATATGGTATAGTAGTAGGGTCGCTCACTGAGATGATTAGCATCTCACACTCTTAAATTCCGTTCCTCTAGGTACCAGGTTGTCGGTGTTCACTCGGAGCGGACTTGATCTTCCTCGCTGTTTTAGTTCGGCAGTACCCTGTTATTCTTTTATTGCAGTTGTAATATTTCATTCACTCTTGTTGTATTTATTTTGCACTGGATTACTGTATTTATTTTTTTTAAGTACTGCAATTTGTGGAACCAATTTGTAGTTTGTGGGAGGAATAAAGGGATATTTTTGAAGTGTGTTTTCAGTGCAGGTAAATTTGTGGTAAGTAAATCCCTTAGGGGAGGTGCTGCCGGATTTTCCGTTGGAAGGTTCGGTGGTATTTCCCTGGGATCAGGGCTGTCTAGGGTTCCGGAGGAGGAATTCTGGACGGGTCCTGACAGTTGGTATCAGAGCTCTAGGTTCTAGTATTCCTAAGGGACTGTGCATTGTTGTGCATCCTATCCGTGTTTAATCTCTCGTTTTACCCGTGTGAAAGCGTTCTTTCTGTTTGTCTCGAAGTAAATTCGTTGCCCGAGTTTGAATAACTCTAATCTTCGAGGGTGTCAATTAGGATCATCTAGCCTAACGGGGAATTCCTATGGCCTAGTCGATGGTCGAGGATGCCTTTTCTTTTTGAAGGTCAAGCTTATCATCGTGAATGGTATCCGTTTCGTTCATGGAGGAGAAAGCTGATTGCCTAAGGATGTGTGTCGATCGATCGATTTCAAGGCGTCAAAATATTTTCCCGATCGATTATCAAAATTTAAATGCTTTTCAAGGTGTTTTATTCAAGTATTTTTGGTTTGTGTTCATACATGTATCTGTATGTTATATTGTTTAATATTATACTGCACCATATGGAGGCGGCGAACCAATGTGGTCCATGTAGAGCTAGCCCCATGATCATGTTGCCTACGAGTCCAGGGGATTGGACGGCCAATATAGGCAACCACCCTGGTTTGTATTGGTAGCAGAGTGTCGGCGACAGTTGGAATCATGGATTACGTAACATGTAGAAGGTGTTGTACGTACCTCCATTACAAGCGTGCATATTTTATTTTATGCTATGGATTTTAAGATATGAATTTCAATGTGGAGTTTTAACAATTGCCTATGCAAGTTAGGTATATTTGAAAAATATATTTTATTATTTGTTTTATGTTATGGTTTTTCCAAAAGAGACTTAAGGTTAAGTATCGCCAATTGAGAATCCAAAGTAGGATATCGTTGAGTTCAAAAAGGAGATCCTAAAGGAAGCACGCGATTCAAGGTATGCGATACACCCCAAGGGTACCAAGACGTATGGAATGCTCACTGGATGACATGGTGGTTTGGCACGATAAAGGAAGTTGCAAGATCCGAATAAAGGTACTTAGGTCACCGATAAGTAAAAGTAGGGAGATGTAAATATGGATTTCGTGCTTAAACTATCATTCACAAAGAGAAGGTACGACAGCGTTTAGAGAATCAAGCAAGATCCGGATAGCGACTAAAGTTCTACTTGGTGGTTGATGAGGTTAATGAGATGAGGATGATTCCTTAGGCATGGTTGGATGTTTAAGCATGGTTATTTTTCATTCTAGAAGCTAAGATCTTGATATCTTATTTCCTTGGAGATTTAAGGTTCGTATTGATGGTGCTTCATCGATTCAAGGTGGTTGATATTGTTGGTGATAATTTACAATGATAAGGAGTATGATTTTTGGGACGGAGTTAGAATTTAAGAAGTGTGGAATACTTTATTGGGTTAAGGATCTAGTGATTTGTTCATAGTATTGGTGGTGATGCTAGAATTAGGATTTAAATTCTTTATTGCTTGAGGTGTGGATTCATGGAATTTATTTGAAATGGGGGAAACTTAGGGTTTTCAAGAATGGTATTTGGATGTTGAGAATTTTATTCATGACCTTGATGAATTTAGTTAAAAGAAAGATTGATGTTTGTCGAGGTTAAGACTATTGGTTAATCAATGAGGAGCAAGGGTTTTATAATTGTAAGTACTAGGAGGGTAATCGAAGACAAGTGAATTAATCTCAACCTTAACTTGGTGATACCAGTATTTGAGGAAATTAGACTTAAGTTCTAATCTAACCTTTTAAAGTGCTGATCGAGTCACGAGAGTTGGTTGTTGGTTTAAGGATGCATGCTTTAGAAGCACCTTATGGTTAGTGTTCGACTATGACCAAGACTTGTAGATCGTGTTCTCGTGGACCAATTTGACTATCCTTAATTAGTGGGCATGAGAAGGAAAGTTGCACAAGAGGGAAGTTAAAGTCACTATTAGGCGAATGTAGTGGCAGATGCTTTGAGTAGGAAGGCTACTGGATCCCTTGCTCACATCCAAGTCATCCAACTACCTCTCATGGTGGAGTTGAAGAAGATGGGGGTGTTAATGCATATGCATCCTTCAGGAGTTCTCATGGCTAGCTTCCAGGTACGACCGGTGTTGGTGGATCGTATAGTAGAGACCAAAATGGAAGATCCTAAGTTGAGGACAATTAAGGGCAAGGTACAAGAAGGTCTTGATCCGGAATTTTCCATAAGGAGGGATGGAGCCCTCGTGTATAAAGGACGACTTTGCGTTCCGGATATCCCAGGACTCAAGAAGGAGATTTTGGAGGAGGCGCACAGCTCGATGTATGCGATGCATCCGGGAAGTACCAAGATGTACCGGACGCTTGTTAAGTATTATTGGTGGATTGGTATGAAGAGAGAAGTGGCAGACTTCGTATCAAAGTGTTTGATTTGTCAACAAGTGAAAGCAGAAAGACAGAAGCCTTTGGGACTACTCCAATCTTTACCGATTCTTGTGTGGAAGTGGGAAGAACTCAACATGGACTTCGTATTCAAGCTTCCTTCCACACCTAGAAGGTACGACGGCATTTGGGTAATCATTGATCGTCTCACCAAGTCGGCACACTTCCTACCGGTGCGAGAACGTTTTTCACCCGAGAAGTTAGCCCAGTTGTTCGTGCAAGGCATACGTGGGATCAGTTCAAGATGGCCTTCTCTACTGAGTTTTGTCCTCCTGCCTACCGTGAAGCAAGAAGGAGAGAGTTCGAGGAACTACGACAGGGGAACATGACGGTGACAGAGTACGAGAGGAGATTCCGAGAACTATCAGGATTCTGCATGCACCTGATTCCCGACGATCACACGAAGAAGGTGAGGTTCATAGACGGATTGAAAGAGAGCATCGGCTACACCCTTTCTGGATCAGTACATCCCACCTATCAGTCCGCCAGGGATGCAGCGCTCGAGCTAGAGAGACAGGAGGAGATACACAGACCCTCGAGGCGCAGATCATTCGAAGGATCGTATAGCGGAGTACCTCGACAGGGGGCAGCTAAGAAGAGCCATAGCTCAGGCTCAGACAGTGATGGGTTAAGCCCACGAGGCAGATTCCAGAGGAGAGATAGTTATCGTATGCCCCAGCCAGCTCGCCATTCGATCAGTGTGGATGCAAGCTCGTATCAGCAGTCACGCATTGGTTCTCCGTGGATTTGTCCACTTTGTAGGGGGAATCATTCTGGGCAGTGTCAGATGGATGGTTTATGCTTTCGGTGTGGGCAGCCAGGCCACATAAGGAGGGATTGCCCTTATGGTAGTGGCAGTGTGCTAGAAGCAGGTCGACGGACACAGCATACAAGGGTATTTCCAGGATAGAGTTCCCAGGGGAGTCAGCCAGTAGGAGTTTCTTCGGGATCAGTACAGCCGTCTGCAGGATCGAGTCGAGGTAGAGGAAGGAGAACCCAGCAGACAAGTCAAGGCTGGGTGTTTGCTATGACGCAGCAGGGAGCCAGGACTACGCCCGACGACTTCACAGATCAAGGGATGGAAACAGACCTGATCCTGTTGGATCTATCCGGACTTGAAGTAGTGTTGGGCATGGATTGGTTGGCAAGGAACTACTTAGTCGAGGAAGCAACGTGGGAACCCGAAACACAGATGCGTGAGCAGTACCCGTATCTGTTCCAGTGACGTGCGGAAATTTCGAGGATGAAATTTTTGTAAGGGGGGAAGGCTGTAACACCCCGTCCCAAATCGCACCGGAATCCGTGCACGTTGACCGAGGTTGACCGTTGACCGTTGACCGAAGGGGGTCAAAAGTTGACTTATTGACTCGGTGAGAATTTTGAGTTGACTAGGGTACGGTGGCGAAGTGCATGACGCCCTGAGTTCGTAGACTAGTAGCACGTCGAAAACGGAGCTACGGTTTGAAAGTTATGGGCAAAACAAGTTGAAGTGTAAACTGTCTAAAAGGTGCCGGGAGTTGACTTTTTCTGGTGATGTAATTGTGAGTTGACTCTTGTATGGTTGTAAAGTACTCGTCGATACGAGTTCATAGACTAGCGGCACGCTTAAATCGGACATGTGGTTAAAAAGTTATGGACGTTTGAAGTTTACCGGATACCGTATTATTTTAATGTTTTCGGGTCGTGAACAGTGAAATGCCACGTGTCAGTTTCTGATTGGTCCACGTGGCATGAACAGTGTCACGCAGGGTTTTAATTTTGAAAAACTCTCGGGGAAGAGAGAGAAAGAGTGAGAAGAGAGAGAAAGAGAGAGAGGAGAGAGAAAGAGAGAGAGAGGACCCGCCGGCCGCCGGTCATTTTCACGTTTTTCCGGCCTAGTTACTGTACACGCGCCGGCCAGCCAGATTGCCCACCTCATTTCCGGCAAAACCTCCAAATTTCACGGCGAACGGCCGCCGGACGCGCCCGGATCGGACGTCCGAAGTTTGGCGGCGATTTTTCCCCCTCCACCGCCGGCCACCGCGAATCGGCACTATTCCGGCCGATAAACAGTACACGCGCCATACACCCAGCATCCTCTCCTCAAGTCCGGCCTACCCACCAAAAATCACGGCCATCAGACCACCGACGCGCCGGGATCGGAGCGTTTTCCGGCGAGGGGTCGAAAATCTTCAAACGGTGATTTCTCCGCCGTCCGACCTCCGTTTTGCTCACCGTCAGTCCCGTTGGATTGCTCTCCTCACGATCTACAAATCTGCAAAATTTCACAGCAAACGGCCACCGTCGGAAATCACTGTTCCGGCGACGGTTGCCGGTGACGTGGCGGCCCGCCGGAAAATACTGTTCCGGCGAGTACCCGAAAATTCCGGCCAGCTCCAGTCCGCAGTGTTCGACCTCCTGAACCCAAATCCGACTTCCGTTTCCACCAATTCGCGACGGTTTGGGAGAATTGCGGAGCCGAAACCCGAAAAGCTTCCCGATAAAATTCAAACCCCGTCGGGTACGATCATCGGAAATTAAGACCGGATCTGTGATTAGCATCACTCGAGCTTCGATTCGGTATATGATTCGTAAATTTTAGTTATCGTTGTGTTTTGACCCCCCGGGTACCGGGTATTATTTACCCGAATAAAATATTAATTTATTTGACTGTCTGTGAATTTTGTTCTAGGAGCACCGGTGAGTCGTAGAATTGATCCCGTAGTGGAT
Organism: Ziziphus jujuba; assembly: GCF_031755915.1. Classification (NCBI taxonomy): domain Eukaryota; kingdom Viridiplantae; phylum Streptophyta; class Magnoliopsida; order Rosales; family Rhamnaceae; genus Ziziphus; species Ziziphus jujuba. Next base: position 470,101 of record NC_083380.1, read on the forward strand.
CATGGGTTAATTGCGTGCTCCAGGTGAGTGACCCACCTTCAAATTAATTTTGGGGAATTTAATTGATGAATATATTATGTGTGAATTAAATATTTGGAATTTAATTTCTATGTGCCAAATATTTATTGGATTTATTGTAGAATTATTTATGAATTTATTGGATTTAAGAAAATGCGAATTCTACAAATTTATGCCGTGTGGAATTATTTTATGGTTTTGAGGATTTTGAAATTGGTGTGGTTTTAATGGTAAATTGGGCACGATTTGATTTTCAAATATTTCAAAGAAAATATTTGGTTATATTGGTGATTTCAATTTTTATAAAATATGCCCATGGAATATTATGAGATTTGATTATGATATTTCGAGAAATTATTTATGCTATTGGGAAAATGTGGATATTTGAATTGATGGATTTGGAAGTTGGTGGATTTGAAAATCATGGAATTTATGGTATGGATTATAAGGAAATTGTGGAGAATTTCCCGGTTCAAGCGAATGGATTATGCCCGCTATGCTTATGAAAAATGTGAAATTTGTTTTATGATTTAAATTTATGGATTTTATAATTTTTAGATGCACCGTGCACGTACTGGTGTTCTGATTATGTGATATGGTATATGTGATATGGTTAGTGTGCACACGATTGTGATTAGCGCGCAGGTGGGTGTGATTAGCGCGCAGGTGATGTGATTAGCGCGCAGGTGGGTGTGAGTAGCGCGCGGTTGATATTATGAGGGTGTCCTGTGGATGCCATCGGAGAGGGCGGCCACCCCCCTTTGGCCGGGACACCAGGTTAGCAGCGGCGCTGTGGGACGCCACGCGACCGTATGCCGGTTTCTCTCTATAACCTCCTGTCTGGCGGTACCTTGGGACGCTGGGTACTGTTGGCGCCACTGGTATATAGTGGGTGCATCAAATGATTTTCAGAACTGTGTTTTAAAAATAAAATGTTTGGAAACTGAATTGGAATTAAAAATATAATTGTTACCGCTTCTGGTATTTAATTGATGTCTTGGTTTTCGGGGAATATGGATAAAGGGTTTTGTGAAATTGTTTTAAAAGGGGAACCTTTCCAACTGAGAGAATTGTAAGGGTTTTGAGAGAAAATATTATTTCCAAATAATTATTATTTATACTTATTACTGTGATATTATATGGTATAGTAGTAGGGTCGCTCACTGAGATGATTAGCATCTCACACTCTTAAATTCCGTTCCTCTAGGTACCAGGTTGTCGGTGTTCACTCGGAGCGGACTTGATCTTCCTCGCTGTTTTAGTTCGGCAGTACCCTGTTATTCTTTTATTGCAGTTGTAATATTTCATTCACTCTTGTTGTATTTATTTTGCACTGGATTACTGTATTTATTTTTTTTAAGTACTGCAATTTGTGGAACCAATTTGTAGTTTGTGGGAGGAATAAAGGGATATTTTTGAAGTGTGTTTTCAGTGCAGGTAAATTTGTGGTAAGTAAATCCCTTAGGGGAGGTGCTGCCGGATTTTCCGTTGGAAGGTTCGGTGGTATTTCCCTGGGATCAGGGCTGTCTAGGGTTCCGGAGGAGGAATTCTGGACGGGTCCTGACAGTTGGTATCAGAGCTCTAGGTTCTAGTATTCCTAAGGGACTGTGCATTGTTGTGCATCCTATCCGTGTTTAATCTCTCGTTTTACCCGTGTGAAAGCGTTCTTTCTGTTTGTCTCGAAGTAAATTCGTTGCCCGAGTTTGAATAACTCTAATCTTCGAGGGTGTCAATTAGGATCATCTAGCCTAACGGGGAATTCCTATGGCCTAGTCGATGGTCGAGGATGCCTTTTCTTTTTGAAGGTCAAGCTTATCATCGTGAATGGTATCCGTTTCGTTCATGGAGGAGAAAGCTGATTGCCTAAGGATGTGTGTCGATCGATCGATTTCAAGGCGTCAAAATATTTTCCCGATCGATTATCAAAATTTAAATGCTTTTCAAGGTGTTTTATTCAAGTATTTTTGGTTTGTGTTCATACATGTATCTGTATGTTATATTGTTTAATATTATACTGCACCATATGGAGGCGGCGAACCAATGTGGTCCATGTAGAGCTAGCCCCATGATCATGTTGCCTACGAGTCCAGGGGATTGGACGGCCAATATAGGCAACCACCCTGGTTTGTATTGGTAGCAGAGTGTCGGCGACAGTTGGAATCATGGATTACGTAACATGTAGAAGGTGTTGTACGTACCTCCATTACAAGCGTGCATATTTTATTTTATGCTATGGATTTTAAGATATGAATTTCAATGTGGAGTTTTAACAATTGCCTATGCAAGTTAGGTATATTTGAAAAATATATTTTATTATTTGTTTTATGTTATGGTTTTTCCAAAAGAGACTTAAGGTTAAGTATCGCCAATTGAGAATCCAAAGTAGGATATCGTTGAGTTCAAAAAGGAGATCCTAAAGGAAGCACGCGATTCAAGGTATGCGATACACCCCAAGGGTACCAAGACGTATGGAATGCTCACTGGATGACATGGTGGTTTGGCACGATAAAGGAAGTTGCAAGATCCGAATAAAGGTACTTAGGTCACCGATAAGTAAAAGTAGGGAGATGTAAATATGGATTTCGTGCTTAAACTATCATTCACAAAGAGAAGGTACGACAGCGTTTAGAGAATCAAGCAAGATCCGGATAGCGACTAAAGTTCTACTTGGTGGTTGATGAGGTTAATGAGATGAGGATGATTCCTTAGGCATGGTTGGATGTTTAAGCATGGTTATTTTTCATTCTAGAAGCTAAGATCTTGATATCTTATTTCCTTGGAGATTTAAGGTTCGTATTGATGGTGCTTCATCGATTCAAGGTGGTTGATATTGTTGGTGATAATTTACAATGATAAGGAGTATGATTTTTGGGACGGAGTTAGAATTTAAGAAGTGTGGAATACTTTATTGGGTTAAGGATCTAGTGATTTGTTCATAGTATTGGTGGTGATGCTAGAATTAGGATTTAAATTCTTTATTGCTTGAGGTGTGGATTCATGGAATTTATTTGAAATGGGGGAAACTTAGGGTTTTCAAGAATGGTATTTGGATGTTGAGAATTTTATTCATGACCTTGATGAATTTAGTTAAAAGAAAGATTGATGTTTGTCGAGGTTAAGACTATTGGTTAATCAATGAGGAGCAAGGGTTTTATAATTGTAAGTACTAGGAGGGTAATCGAAGACAAGTGAATTAATCTCAACCTTAACTTGGTGATACCAGTATTTGAGGAAATTAGACTTAAGTTCTAATCTAACCTTTTAAAGTGCTGATCGAGTCACGAGAGTTGGTTGTTGGTTTAAGGATGCATGCTTTAGAAGCACCTTATGGTTAGTGTTCGACTATGACCAAGACTTGTAGATCGTGTTCTCGTGGACCAATTTGACTATCCTTAATTAGTGGGCATGAGAAGGAAAGTTGCACAAGAGGGAAGTTAAAGTCACTATTAGGCGAATGTAGTGGCAGATGCTTTGAGTAGGAAGGCTACTGGATCCCTTGCTCACATCCAAGTCATCCAACTACCTCTCATGGTGGAGTTGAAGAAGATGGGGGTGTTAATGCATATGCATCCTTCAGGAGTTCTCATGGCTAGCTTCCAGGTACGACCGGTGTTGGTGGATCGTATAGTAGAGACCCAAATGGAAGATCCTAAGTTGAGGACAATTAAGGGCAAGGTACAAGAAGGTCTTGATCCGGAATTTTCCATAAGGAGGGATGGAGCCCTCGTGTATAAAGGACGACTTTGCGTTCCGGATATCCCAGGACTCAAGAAGGAGATTTTGGAGGAGGCGCACAGCTCGATGTATGCGATGCATCCGGGAAGTACCAAGATGTACCGGACGCTTGTTAAGTATTATTGGTGGATTGGTATGAAGAGAGAAGTGGCAGACTTCGTATCAAAGTGTTTGATTTGTCAACAAGTGAAAGCAGAAAGACAGAAGCCTTTGGGACTACTCCAATCTTTACCGATTCCTGTGTGGAAGTGGGAAGAACTCAACATGGACTTCGTATTCAAGCTTCCTTCCACACCTAGAAGGTACGACGGCATTTGGGTAATCATTGATCGTCTCACCAAGTCGGCACACTTCCTACCGGTGCGAGAACGTTTTTCACCCGAGAAGTTAGCCCAGTTGTTCGTGCAAGGCATACGTGGGATCAGTTCAAGATGGCCTTCTCTACTGAGTTTTGTCCTCCTGCCTACCGTGAAGCAAGAAGGAGAGAGTTCGAGGAACTACGACAGGGGAACATGACGGTGACAGAGTACGAGAGGAGATTCCGAGAACTATCAGGATTCTGCATGCACCTGATTCCCGACGATCACACGAAGAAGGTGAGGTTCATAGACGGATTGAAAGAGAGCATCGGCTACACCCTTTCTGGATCAGTACATCCCACCTATCAGTCCGCCAGGGATGCAGCGCTCGAGCTAGAGAGACAGGAGGAGATACACAGACCCTCGAGGCGCAGATCATTCGAAGGATCGTATAGCGGAGTACCTCGACAGGGGGCAGCTAAGAAGAGCCATAGCTCAGGCTCAGACAGTGATGGGTTAAGCCCACGAGGCAGATTCCAGAGGAGAGATAGTTATCGTATGCCCCAGCCAGCTCGCCATTCGATCAGTGTGGATGCAAGCTCGTATCAGCAGTCACGCATTGGTTCTCCGTGGATTTGTCCACTTTGTAGGGGGAATCATTCTGGGCAGTGTCAGATGGATGGTTTATGCTTTCGGTGTGGGCAGCCAGGCCACATAAGGAGGGATTGCCCTTATGGTAGTGGCAGTGTGCTAGAAGCAGGTCGACGGACACAGCATACAAGGGTATTTCCAGGATAGAGTTCCCAGGGGAGTCAGCCAGTAGGAGTTTCTTCGGGATCAGTACAGCCGTCTGCAGGATCGAGTCGAGGTAGAGGAAGGAGAACCCAGCAGACAAGTCAAGGCTGGGTGTTTGCTATGACGCAGCAGGGAGCCAGGACTACGCCCGACGACTTCACAGATCAAGGGATGGAAACAGACCTGATCCTGTTGGATCTATCCGGACTTGAAGTAGTGTTGGGCATGGATTGGTTGGCAAGGAACTACTTAGTCGAGGAAGCAACGTGGGAACCCGAAACACAGATGCGTGAGCAGTACCCGTATCTGTTCCAGTGACGTGCGGAAATTTCGAGGACGAAATTTTTGTAAGGGGGGAAGGCTGTAACACCCCGTCCCAAATCGCACCGGAATCCGTGCACGTTGACCGAGGTTGACCGTTGACCGTTGACCGAAGGGGGTCAAAAGTTGACTTATTGACTCGGTGAGAATTTTGAGTTGACTAGGGTACGGTGGCGAAGTGCATGACGCCCTGAGTTCGTAGACTAGTAGCACGTCGAAAACGGAGCTACGGTTTGAAAGTTATGGGCAAAACAAGTTGAAGTGTAAACTGTCTAAAAGGTGCCGGGAGTTGACTTTTTCTGGTGATGTAATTGTGAGTTGACTCTTGTATGGTTGTAAAGTACTCGTCGATACGAGTTCATAGACTAGCGGCACGCTTAAATCGGACATGTGGTTAAAAAGTTATGGACGTTTGAAGTTTACCGGATACCGTATTATTTTAATGTTTTCGGGTCGTGAACAGTGAAATGCCACGTGTCAGTTTCTGATTGGTCCACGTGGCATGAACAGTGTCACGCAGGGTTTTAATTTTGAAAAACTCTCGGGGAAGAGAGAGAAAGAGTGAGAAGAGAGAGAAAGAGAGAGAGGAGAGAGAAAGAGAGAGAGAGGACCCGCCGGCCGCCGGTCATTTTCACGTTTTTCCGGCCTAGTTACTGTACACGCGCCGGCCAGCCAGATTGCCCACCTCATTTCCGGCAAAACCTCCAAATTTCACGGCGAACGGCCGCCGGACGCGCCCGGATCGGACGTCCGAAGTTTGGCGGCGATTTTTCCCCCTCCACCGCCGGCCACCGCGAATCGGCACTATTCCGGCCGATAAACAGTACACGCGCCATACACCCAGCATCCTCTCCTCAAGTCCGGCCTACCCACCAAAAATCACGGCCATCAGACCACCGACGCGCCGGGATCGGAGCGTTTTCCGGCGAGGGGTCGAAAATCTTCAAACGGTGATTTCTCCGCCGTCCGACCTCCGTTTTGCTCACCGTCAGTCCCGTTGGATTGCTCTCCTCACGATCTACAAATCTGCAAAATTTCACAGCAAACGGCCACCGTCGGAAATCACTGTTCCGGCGACGGTTGCCGGTGACGTGGCGGCCCGCCGGAAAATACTGTTCCGGCGAGTACCCGAAAATTCCGGCCAGCTCCAGTCCGCAGTGTTCGACCTCCTGAACCCAAATCCGACTTCCGTTTCCACCAATTCGCGACGGTTTGGGAGAATTGCGGAGCCGAAACCCGAAAAGCTTCCCGATAAAATTCAAACCCCGTCGGGTACGATCATCGGAAATTAAGACCGGATCTGTGATTAGCATCACTCGAGCTTCGATTCGGTATATGATTCGTAAATTTTAGTTATCGTTGTGTTTTGACCCCCCGGGTACCGGGTATTATTTACCCGAATAAAATATTAATTTATTTGACTGTCTGTGAATTTTGTTCTAGGAGCACCGGTGAGTCGTAGAATTGATCCCGTAGTGGATCATGGGTTAATTGCGTGCTCCAGGTGAGTGACCCACCTTCAAATTAATTTTGGGGAATTTAATTGATGAATATATTATGTGTGAATTAAATATTTGGAATTTAATTTCTATGTGCCAAATATTTATTGGATTTATTGTAGAATTATTTATGAATTTATTGGATTTAAGAAAATGCGAATTCTACAAATTTATGCCGTGTGGAATTATTTTATGGTTTTGAGGATTTTGAAATTGGTGTGGTTTTAATGGTAAATTGGGCACGATTTGATTTTCAAATATTTCAAAGAAAATATTTGGTTATATTGGTGATTTCAATTTTTATAAAATATGCCCATGGAATATTATGAGATTTGATTATGATATTTCGAGAAATTATTTATGCTATTGGGAAAATGTGGATATTTGAATTGATGGATTTGGAAGTTGGTGGATTTGAAAATCATGGAATTTATGGTATGGATTATAAGGAAATTGTGGAGAATTTCCCGGTTCAAGCGAATGGATTATGCCCGCTATGCTTATGAAAAATGTGAAATTTGTTTTATGATTTAAATTTATGGATTTTATAATTTTTAGATGCACCGTGCACGTACTGGTGTTCTGATTATGTGATATGGTATATGTGATATGGTTAGTGTGCACACGATTGTGATTAGCGCGCAGGTGGGTGTGATTAGCGCGCAGGTGATGTGATTAGCGCGCAGGTGGGTGTGAGTAGCGCGCGGTTGATATTATGAGGGTGTCCTGTGGATGCCATCGGAGAGGGCGGCCACCCCCCTTTGGCCGGGACACCAGGTTAGCAGCGGCGCTGTGGGACGCCACGCGACCGTATGCCGGTTTCTCTCTATAACCTCCTGTCTGGCGGTACCTTGGGACGCTGGGTACTGTTGGCGCCACTGGTATATAGTGGGTGCATCAAATGATTTTCAGAACTGTGTTTTAAAAATAAAATGTTTGGAAACTGAATTGGAATTAAAAATATAATTGTTACCGCTTCTGGTATTTAATTGATGTCTTGGTTTTCGGGGAATATGGATAAAGGGTTTTGTGAAATTGTTTTAAAAGGGGAACCTTTCCAACTGAGAGAATTGTAAGGGTTTTGAGAGAAAATATTATTTCCAAATAATTATTATTTATACTTATTACTGTGATATTATATGGTATAGTAGTAGGGTCGCTCACTGAGATGATTAGCATCTCACACTCTTAAATTCCGTTCCTCTAGGTACCAGGTTGTCGGTGTTCACTCGGAGCGGACTTGATCTTCCTCGCTGTTTTAGTTCGGCAGTACCCTGTTATTCTTTTATTGCAGTTGTAATATTTCATTCACTCTTGTTGTATTTATTTTGCACTGGATTACTGTATTTATTTTTTTTAAGTACTGCAATTTGTGGAACCAATTTGTAGTTTGTGGGAGGAATAAAGGGATATTTTTGAAGTGTGTTTTCAGTGCAGGTAAATTTGTGGTAAGTAAATCCCTTAGGGGAGGTGCTGCCGGATTTTCCGTTGGAAGGTTCGGTGGTATTTCCCTGGGATCAGGGCTGTCTAGGGTTCCGGAGGAGGAATTCTGGACGGGTCCTGACAGTTGGTATCAGAGCTCTAGGTTCTAGTATTCCTAAGGGACTGTGCATTGTTGTGCATCCTATCCGTGTTTAATCTCTCGTTTTACCCGTGTGAAAGCGTTCTTTCTGTTTGTCTCGAAGTAAATTCGTTGCCCGAGTTTGAATAACTCTAATCTTCGAGGGTGTCAATTAGGATCATCTAGCCTAACGGGGAATTCCTATGGCCTAGTCGATGGTCGAGGATGCCTTTTCTTTTTGAAGGTCAAGCTTATCATCGTGAATGGTATCCGTTTCGTTCATGGAGGAGAAAGCTGATTGCCTAAGGATGTGTGTCGATCGATCGATTTCAAGGCGTCAAAATATTTTCCCGATCGATTATCAAAATTTAAATGCTTTTCAAGGTGTTTTATTCAAGTATTTTTGGTTTGTGTTCATACATGTATCTGTATGTTATATTGTTTAATATTATACTGCACCATATGGAGGCGGCGAACCAATGTGGTCCATGTAGAGCTAGCCCCATGATCATGTTGCCTACGAGTCCAGGGGATTGGACGGCCAATATAGGCAACCACCCTGGTTTGTATTGGTAGCAGAGTGTCGGCGACAGTTGGAATCATGGATTACGTAACATGTAGAAGGTGTTGTACGTACCTCCATTACAAGCGTGCATATTTTATTTTATGCTATGGATTTTAAGATATGAATTTCAATGTGGAGTTTTAACAATTGCCTATGCAAGTTAGGTATATTTGAAAAATATATTTTATTATTTGTTTTATGTTATGGTTTTTCCAAAAGAGACTTAAGGTTAAGTATCGCCAATTGAGAATCCAAAGTAGGATATCGTTGAGTTCAAAAAGGAGATCCTAAAGGAAGCACGCGATTCAAGGTATGCGATACACCCCAAGGGTACCAAGACGTATGGAATGCTCACTGGATGACATGGTGGTTTGGCACGATAAAGGAAGTTGCAAGATCCGAATAAAGGTACTTAGGTCACCGATAAGTAAAAGTAGGGAGATGTAAATATGGATTTCGTGCTTAAACTATCATTCACAAAGAGAAGGTACGACAGCGTTTAGAGAATCAAGCAAGATCCGGATAGCGACTAAAGTTCTACTTGGTGGTTGATGAGGTTAATGAGATGAGGATGATTCCTTAGGCATGGTTGGATGTTTAAGCATGGTTATTTTTCATTCTAGAAGCTAAGATCTTGATATCTTATTTCCTTGGAGATTTAAGGTTCGTATTGATGGTGCTTCATCGATTCAAGGTGGTTGATATTGTTGGTGATAATTTACAATGATAAGGAGTATGATTTTTGGGACGGAGTTAGAATTTAAGAAGTGTGGAATACTTTATTGGGTTAAGGATCTAGTGATTTGTTCATAGTATTGGTGGTGATGCTAGAATTAGGATTTAAATTCTTTATTGCTTGAGGTGTGGATTCATGGAATTTATTTGAAATGGGGGAAACTTAGGGTTTTCAAGAATGGTATTTGGATGTTGAGAATTTTATTCATGACCTTGATGAATTTAGTTAAAAGAAAGATTGATGTTTGTCGAGGTTAAGACTATTGGTTAATCAATGAGGAGCAAGGGTTTTATAATTGTAAGTACTAGGAGGGTAATCGAAGACAAGTGAATTAATCTCAACCTTAACTTGGTGATACCAGTATTTGAGGAAATTAGACTTAAGTTCTAATCTAACCTTTTAAAGTGCTGATCGAGTCACGAGAGTTGGTTGTTGGTTTAAGGATGCATGCTTTAGAAGCACCTTATGGTTAGTGTTCGACTATGACCAAGACTTGTAGATCGTGTTCTCGTGGACCAATTTGACTATCCTTAATTAGTGGGCATGAGAAGGAAAGTTGCACAAGAGGGAAGTTAAAGTCACTATTAGGCGAATGTAGTGGCAGATGCTTTGAGTAGGAAGGCTACTGGATCCCTTGCTCACATCCAAGTCATCCAACTACCTCTCATGGTGGAGTTGAAGAAGATGGGGGTGTTAATGCATATGCATCCTTCAGGAGTTCTCATGGCTAGCTTCCAGGTACGACCGGTGTTGGTGGATCGTATAGTAGAGACCCAAATGGAAGATCCTAAGTTGAGGACAATTAAGGGCAAGGTACAAGAAGGTCTTGATCCGGAATTTTCCATAAGGAGGGATGGAGCCCTCGTGTATAAAGGACGACTTTGCGTTCCGGATATCCCAGGACTCAAGAAGGAGATTTTGGAGGAGGCGCACAGCTCGATGTATGCGATGCATCCGGGAAGTACCAAGATGTACCGGACGCTTGTTAAGTATTATTGGTGGATTGGTATGAAGAGAGAAGTGGCAGACTTCGTATCAAAGTGTTTGATTTGTCAACAAGTGAAAGCAGAAAGACAGAAGCCTTTGGGACTACTCCAATCTTTACCGATTCCTGTGTGGAAGTGGGAAGAACTCAACATGGACTTCGTATTCAAGCTTCCTTCCACACCTAGAAGGTACGACGGCATTTGGGTAATCATTGATCGTCTCACCAAGTCGGCACACTTCCTACCGGTGCGAGAACGTTTTTCACCCGAGAAGTTAGCCCAGTTGTTCGTGCAAGGCATACGTGGGATCAGTTCAAGATGGCCTTCTCTACTGAGTTTTGTCCTCCTGCCTACCGTGAAGCAAGAAGGAGAGAGTTCGAGGAACTACGACAGGGGAACATGACGGTGACAGAGTACGAGAGGAGATTCCGAGAACTATCAGGATTCTGCATGCACCTGATTCCCGACGATCACACGAAGAAGGTGAGGTTCATAGACGGATTGAAAGAGAGCATCGGCTACACCCTTTCTGGATCAGTACATCCCACCTATCAGTCCGCCAGGGATGCAGCGCTCGAGCTAGAGAGACAGGAGGAGATACACAGACCCTCGAGGCGCAGATCATTCGAAGGATCGTATAGCGGAGTACCTCGACAGGGGGCAGCTAAGAAGAGCCATAGCTCAGGCTCAGACAGTGATGGGTTAAGCCCACGAGGCAGATTCCAGAGGAGAGATAGTTATCGTATGCCCCAGCCAGCTCGCCATTCGATCAGTGTGGATGCAAGCTCGTATCAGCAGTCACGCATTGGTTCTCCGTGGATTTGTCCACTTTGTAGGGGGAATCATTCTGGGCAGTGTCAGATGGATGGTTTATGCTTTCGGTGTGGGCAGCCAGGCCACATAAGGAGGGATTGCCCTTATGGTAGTGGCAGTGTGCTAGAAGCAGGTCGACGGACACAGCATACAAGGGTATTTCCAGGATAGAGTTCCCAGGGGAGTCAGCCAGTAGGAGTTTCTTCGGGATCAGTACAGCCGTCTGCAGGATCGAGTCGAGGTAGAGGAAGGAGAACCCAGCAGACAAGTCAAGGCTGGGTGTTTGCTATGACGCAGCAGGGAGCCAGGACTACGCCCGACGACTTCACAGATCAAGGGATGGAAACAGACCTGATCCTGTTGGATCTATCCGGACTTGAAGTAGTGTTGGGCATGGATTGGTTGGCAAGGAACTACTTAGTCGAGGAAGCAACGTGGGAACCCGAAACACAGATGCGTGAGCAGTACCCGTATCTGTTCCAGTGACGTGCGGAAATTTCGAGGACGAAATTTTTGTAAGGGGGGAAGGCTGTAACACCCCGTCCCAAATCGCACCGGAATCCGTGCACGTTGACCGAGGTTGACCGTTGACCGTTGACCGAAGGGGGTCAAAAGTTGACTTATTGACTCGGTGAGAATTTTGAGTTGACTAGGGTACGGTGGCGAAGTGCATGACGCCCTGAGTTCGTAGACTAGTAGCACGTCGAAAACGGAGCTACGGTTTGAAAGTTATGGGCAAAACAAGTTGAAGTGTAAACTGTCTAAAAGGTGCCGGGAGTTGACTTTTTCTGGTGATGTAATTGTGAGTTGACTCTTGTATGGTTGTAAAGTACTCGTCGATACGAGTTCATAGACTAGCGGCACGCTTAAATCGGACATGTGGTTAAAAAGTTATGGACGTTTGAAGTTTACCGGATACCGTATTATTTTAATGTTTTCGGGTCGTGAACAGTGAAATGCCACGTGTCAGTTTCTGATTGGTCCACGTGGCATGAACAGTGTCACGCAGGGTTTTAATTTTGAAAAACTCTCGGGGAAGAGAGAGAAAGAGTGAGAAGAGAGAGAAAGAGAGAGAGGAGAGAGAAAGAGAGAGAGAGGACCCGCCGGCCGCCGGTCATTTTCACGTTTTTCCGGCCTAGTTACTGTACACGCGCCGGCCAGCCAGATTGCCCACCTCATTTCCGGCAAAACCTCCAAATTTCACGGCGAACGGCCGCCGGACGCGCCCGGATCGGACGTCCGAAGTTTGGCGGCGATTTTTCCCCCTCCACCGCCGGCCACCGCGAATCGGCACTATTCCGGCCGATAAACAGTACACGCGCCATACACCCAGCATCCTCTCCTCAAGTCCGGCCTACCCACCAAAAATCACGGCCATCAGACCACCGACGCGCCGGGATCGGAGCGTTTTCCGGCGAGGGGTCGAAAATCTTCAAACGGTGATTTCTCCGCCGTCCGACCTCCGTTTTGCTCACCGTCAGTCCCGTTGGATTGCTCTCCTCACGATCTACAAATCTGCAAAATTTCACAGCAAACGGCCACCGTCGGAAATCACTGTTCCGGCGACGGTTGCCGGTGACGTGGCGGCCCGCCGGAAAATACTGTTCCGGCGAGTACCCGAAAATTCCGGCCAGCTCCAGTCCGCAGTGTTCGACCTCCTGAACCCAAATCCGACTTCCGTTTCCACCAATTCGCGACGGTTTGGGAGAATTGCGGAGCCGAAACCCGAAAAGCTTCCCGATAAAATTCAAACCCCGTCGGGTACGATCATCGGAAATTAAGACCAGATCTGTGATTAGCATCACTCGAGCTTCGATTCGGTATATGATTCGTAAATTTTAGTTATCGTTGTGTTTTGACCCCCCGGGTACCGGGTATTATTTACCCGAATAAAATATTAATTTATTTGACTGTCTGTGAATTTTGTTCTAGGAGCACCGGTGAGTCGTAGAATTGATCCCGTAGTGGATCATGGGTTAATTGCGTGCTCCAGGTGAGTGACCCACCTTCAAATTAATTTTGGGGAATTTAATTGATGAATATATTATGTGTGAATTAAATATTTGGAATTTAATTTCTATGTGCCAAATATTTATTGGATTTATTGTAGAATTATTTATGAATTTATTGGATTTAAGAAAATGCGAATTCTACAAATTTATGCCGTGTGGAATTATTTTATGGTTTTGAGGATTTTGAAATTGGTGTGGTTTTAATGGTAAATTGGGCACGATTTGATTTTCAAATATTTCAAAGAAAATATTTGGTTATATTGGTGATTTCAATTTTTATAAAATATGCCCATGGAATATTATGAGATTTGATTATGATATTTCGAGAAATTATTTATGCTATTGGGAAAATGTGGATATTTGAATTGATGGATTTGGAAGTTGGTGGATTTGAAAATCATGGAATTTATGGTATGGATTATAAGGAAATTGTGGAGAATTTCCCGGTTCAAGCGGATGGATTATGCCCGCTATGCTTATGAAAAATGTGAAATTTGTTTTATGATTTAAATTTATGGATTTTATAATTTTTAGATGCACCGTGCACGTACTGGTGTTCTGATTATGTGATATGGTATATGTGATATGGTTAGTGTGCACACGGTTGTGATTAGCGCGCAGGTGGGTGTGATTAGCGCGCAGGTGATGTGATTAGCGCGCAGGTGGGTGTGAGTAGCGCGCGGTTGATATTATGAGGGTGTCCTGTGGATGCCATCGGAGAGGGCGGCCACCCCCCTTTGGCCGGGACACCAGGTTAGCAGCGGCGCTGTGGGACGCCACGCGACCGTATGCCGGTTTCTCTCTATAACCTCCTGTCTGGCGGTACCTTGGGACGCTGGGTACTGTTGGCGCCACTGGTATATAGTGGGTGCATCAAATGATTTTCAGAACTGTGTTTTAAAAATAAAATGTTTGGAAACTGAATTGGAATTAAAAATATAATTGTTACCGCTTCTGGTATTTAATTGATGTCTTGGTTTTCGGGGAATATGGATAAAGGGTTTTGTGAAATTGTTTTAAAAGGGGAACCTTTCCAACTGAGAGAATTGTAAGGGTTTTGAGAGAAAATATTATTTCCAAATAATTATTATTTATACTTATTACTGTGATATTATATGGTATAGTAGTAGGGTCGCTCACTGAGATGATTAGCATCTCACACTCTTAAATTCCGTTCCTCTAGGTACCAGGTTGTCGGTGTTCACTCGGAGCGGACTTGATCTTCCTCGCTGTTTTAGTTCGGCAGTACCCTGTTATTCTTTTATTGCAGTTGTAATATTTCATTCACTCTTGTTGTATTTATTTTGCACTGGATTACTGTATTTATTTTTTTTAAGTACTGCAATTTGTGGAACCAATTTGTAGTTTGTGGGAGGAATAAAGGGATATTTTTGAAGTGTGTTTTCAGTGCAGGTAAATTTGTGGTAAGTAAATCCCTTAGGGGAGGTGCTGCCGGATTTTCCGTTGGAAGGTTCGGTGGTATTTCCCTGGGATCAGGGCTGTCTAGGGTTCCGGAGGAGGAATTCTGGACGGGTCCTGACAGTTGGTATCAGAGCTCTAGGTTCTAGTATTCCTAAGGGACTGTGCATTGTTGTGCATCCTATCCGTGTTTAATCTCTCGTTTTACCCGTGTGAAAGCGTTCTTTCTGTTTGTCTCGAAGTAAATTCGTTGCCCGAGTTTGAATAACTCTAATCTTCGAGGGTGTCAATTAGGATCATCTAGCCTAACGGGGAATTCCTATGGCCTAGTCGATGGTCGAGGATGCCTTTTCTTTTTGAAGGTCAAGCTTATCATCGTGAATGGTATCCGTTTCGTTCATGGAGGAGAAAGCTGATTGCCTAAGGATGTGTGTCGATCGATCGATTTCAAGGCGTCAAAATATTTTCCCGATCGATTATCAAAATTTAAATGCTTTTCAAGGTGTTTTATTCAAGTATTTTTGGTTTGTGTTCATACATGTATCTGTATGTTATATTGTTTAATATTATACTGCACCATATGGAGGCGGCGAACCAATGTGGTCCATGTAGAGCTAGCCCCATGATCATGTTGCCTACGAGTCCAGGGGATTGGACGGCCAATATAGGCAACCACCCTGGTTTGTATTGGTAGCAGAGTGTCGGCGACAGTTGGAATCATGGATTACGTAACATGTAGAAGGTGTTGTACGTACCTCCATTACAAGCGTGCATATTTTATTTTATGCTATGGATTTTAAGATATGAATTTCAATGTGGAGTTTTAACAATTGCCTATGCAAGTTAGGTATATTTGAAAAATATATTTTATTATTTGTTTTATGTTATGGTTTTTCCAAAAGAGACTTAAGGTTAAGTATCGCCAATTGAGAATCCAAAGTAGGATATCGTTGAGTTCAAAAAGGAGATCCTAAAGGAAGCACGCGATTCAAGGTATGCGATACACCCCAAGGGTACCAAGACGTATGGAATGCTCACTGGATGACATGGTGGTTTGGCACGATAAAGGAAGTTGCAAGATCCGAATAAAGGTACTTAGGTCACCGATAAGTAAAAGTAGGGAGATGTAAATATGGATTTCGTGCTTAAACTATCATTCACAAAGAGAAGGTACGACAGCGTTTAGAGAATCAAGCAAGATCCGGATAGCGACTAAAGTTCTACTTGGTGGTTGATGAGGTTAATGAGATGAGGATGATTCCTTAGGCATGGTTGGATGTTTAAGCATGGTTATTTTTCATTCTAGAAGCTAAGATCTTGATATCTTATTTCCTTGGAGATTTAAGGTTCGTATTGATGGTGCTTCATCGATTCAAGGTGGTTGATATTGTTGGTGATAATTTACAATGATAAGGAGTATGATTTTTGGGACGGAGTTAGAATTTAAGAAGTGTGGAATACTTTATTGGGTTAAGGATCTAGTGATTTGTTCATAGTATTGGTGGTGATGCTAGAATTAGGATTTAAATTCTTTATTGCTTGAGGTGTGGATTCATGGAATTTATTTGAAATGGGGGAAACTTAGGGTTTTCAAGAATGGTATTTGGATGTTGAGAATTTTATTCATGACCTTGATGAATTTAGTTAAAAGAAAGATTGATGTTTGTCGAGGTTAAGACTATTGGTTAATCAATGAGGAGCAAGGGTTTTATAATTGTAAGTACTAGGAGGGTAATCGAAGACAAGTGAATTAATCTCAACCTTAACTTGGTGATACCAGTATTTGAGGAAATTAGACTTAAGTTCTAATCTAACCTTTTAAAGTGCTGATCGAGTCACGAGAGTTGGTTGTTGGTTTAAGGATGCATGCTTTAGAAGCACCTTATGGTTAGTGTTCGACTATGACCAAGACTTGTAGATCGTGTTCTCGTGGACCAATTTGACTATCCTTAATTAGTGGGCATGAGAAGGAAAGTTGCACAAGAGGGAAGTTAAAGTCACTATTAGGCGAATGTAGTGGCAGATGCTTTGAGTAGGAAGGCTACTGGATCCCTTGCTCACATCCAAGTCATCCAACTACCTCTCATGGTGGAGTTGAAGAAGATGGGGGTGTTAATGCATATGCATCCTTCAGGAGTTCTCATGGCTAGCTTCCAGGTACGACCGGTGTTGGTGGATCGTATAGTAGAGACCCAAATGGAAGATCCTAAGTTGAGGACAATTAAGGGCAAGGTACAAGAAGGTCTTGATCCGGAATTTTCCATAAGGAGGGATGGAGCCCTCGTGTATAAAGGACGACTTTGCGTTCCGGATATCCCAGGACTCAAGAAGGAGATTTTGGAGGAGGCGCACAGCTCGATGTATGCGATGCATCCGGGAAGTACCAAGATGTACCGGACGCTTGTTAAGTATTATTGGTGGATTGGTATGAAGAGAGAAGTGGCAGACTTCGTATCAAAGTGTTTGATTTGTCAACAAGTGAAAGCAGAAAGACAGAAGCCTTTGGGACTACTCCAATCTTTACCGATTCCTGTGTGGAAGTGGGAAGAACTCAACATGGACTTCGTATTCAAGCTTCCTTCCACACCTAGAAGGTACGACGGCATTTGGGTAATCATTGATCGTCTCACCAAGTCGGCACACTTCCTACCGGTGCGAGAACGTTTTTCACCCGAGAAGTTAGCCCAGTTGTTCGTGCAAGGCATACGTGGGATCAGTTCAAGATGGCCTTCTCTACTGAGTTTTGTCCTCCTGCCTACCGTGAAGCAAGAAGGAGAGAGTTCGAGGAACTACGACAGGGGAACATGACGGTGACAGAGTACGAGAGGAGATTCCGAGAACTATCAGGATTCTGCATGCACCTGATTCCCGACGATCACACGAAGAAGGTGAGGTTCATAGACGGATTGAAAGAGAGCATCGGCTACACCCTTTCTGGATCAGTACATCCCACCTATCAGTCCGCCAGGGATGCAGCGCTCGAGCTAGAGAGACAGGAGGAGATACACAGACCCTCGAGGCGCAGATCATTCGAAGGATCGTATAGCGGAGTACCTCGACAGGGGGCAGCTAAGAAGAGCCATAGCTCAGGCTCAGACAGTGATGGGTTAAGCCCACGAGGCAGATTCCAGAGGAGAGATAGTTATCGTATGCCCCAGCCAGCTCGCCATTCGATCAGTGTGGATGCAAGCTCGTATCAGCAGTCACGCATTGGTTCTCCGTGGATTTGTCCACTTTGTAGGGGGAATCATTCTGGGCAGTGTCAGATGGATGGTTTATGCTTTCGGTGTGGGCAGCCAGGCCACATAAGGAGGGATTGCCCTTATGGTAGTGGCAGTGTGCTAGAAGCAGGTCGACGGACACAGCATACAAGGGTATTTCCAGGATAGAGTTCCCAGGGGAGTCAGCCAGTAGGAGTTTCTTCGGGATCAGTACAGCCGTCTGCAGGATCGAGTCGAGGTAGAGGAAGGAGAACCCAGCAGACAAGTCAAGGCTGGGTGTTTGCTATGACGCAGCAGGGAGCCAGGACTACGCCCGACGACTTCACAGATCAAGGGATGGAAACAGACCTGATCCTGTTGGATCTATCCGGACTTGAAGTAGTGTTGGGCATGGATTGGTTGGCAAGGAACTACTTAGTCGAGGAAGCAACGTGGGAACCCGAAACACAGATGCGTGAGCAGTACCCGTATCTGTTCCAGTGACGTGCGGAAATTTCGAGGACGAAATTTTTGTAAGGGGGGAAGGCTGTAACACCCCGTCCCAAATCGCACCGGAATCCGTGCACGTTGACCGAGGTTGACCGTTGACCGTTGACCGAAGGGGGTCAAAAGTTGACTTATTGACTCGGTGAGAATTTTGAGTTGACTAGGGTACGGTGGCGAAGTGCATGACGCCCTGAGTTCGTAGACTAGTAGCACGTCGAAAACGGAGCTACGGTTTGAAAGTTATGGGCAAAACAAGTTGAAGTGTAAACTGTCTAAAAGGTGCCGGGAGTTGACTTTTTCTGGTGATGTAATTGTGAGTTGACTCTTGTATGGTTGTAAAGTACTCGTCGATACGAGTTCATAGACTAGCGGCACGCTTAAATCGGACATGTGGTTAAAAAGTTATGGACGTTTGAAGTTTACCGGATACCGTATTATTTTAATGTTTTCGGGTCGTGAACAGTGAAATGCCACGTGTCAGTTTCTGATTGGTCCACGTGGCATGAACAGTGTCACGCAGGGTTTTAATTTTGAAAAACTCTCGGGGAAGAGAGAGAAAGAGTGAGAAGAGAGAGAAAGAGAGAGAGGAGAGAGAAAGAGAGAGAGAGGACCCGCCGGCCGCCGGTCATTTTCACGTTTTTCCGGCCTAGTTACTGTACACGCGCCGGCCAGCCAGATTGCCCACCTCATTTCCGGCAAAACCTCCAAATTTCACGGCGAACGGCCGCCGGACGCGCCCGGATCGGACGTCCGAAGTTTGGCGGCGATTTTTCCCCCTCCACCGCCGGCCACCGCGAATCGGCACTATTCCGGCCGATAAACAGTACACGCGCCATACACCCAGCATCCTCTCCTCAAGTCCGGCCTACCCACCAAAAATCACGGCCATCAGACCACCGACGCGCCGGGATCGGAGCGTTTTCCGGCGAGGGGTCGAAAATCTTCAAACGGTGATTTCTCCGCCGTCCGACCTCCGTTTTGCTCACCGTCAGTCCCGTTGGATTGCTCTCCTCACGATCTACAAATCTGCAAAATTTCACAGCAAACGGCCACCGTCGGAAATCACTGTTCCGGCGACGGTTGCCGGTGACGTGGCGGCCCGCCGGAAAATACTGTTCCGGCGAGTACCCGAAAATTCCGGCCAGCTCCAGTCCGCAGTGTTCGACCTCCTGAACCCAAATCCGACTTCCGTTTCCACCAATTCGCGACGGTTTGGGAGAATTGCGGAGCCGAAACCCGAAAAGCTTCCCGATAAAATTCAAACCCCGTCGGGTACGATCATCGGAAATTAAGACCGGATCTGTGATTAGCATCACTCGAGCTTCGATTCGGTATATGATTCGTAAATTTTAGTTATCGTTGTGTTTTGACCCCCCGGGTACCGGGTATTATTTACCCGAATAAAATATTAATTTATTTGACTGTCTGTGAATTTTGTTCTAGGAGCACCGGTGAGTCGTAGAATTGATCCCGTAGTGGATCATGGGTTAATTGCGTGCTCCAGGTGAGTGACCCACCTTCAAATTAATTTTGGGGAATTTAATTGATGAATATATTATGTGTGAATTAAATATTTGGAATTTAATTTCTATGTGCCAAATATTTATTGGATTTATTGTAGAATTATTTATGAATTTATTGGATTTAAGAAAATGCGAATTCTACAAATTTATGCCGTGTGGAATTATTTTATGGTTTTGAGGATTTTGAAATTGGTGTGGTTTTAATGGTAAATTGGGCACGATTTGATTTTCAAATATTTCAAAGAAAATATTTGGTTATATTGGTGATTTCAATTTTTATAAAATATGCCCATGGAATATTATGAGATTTGATTATGATATTTCGAGAAATTATTTATGCTATTGGGAAAATGTGGATATTTGAATTGATGGATTTGGAAGTTGGTGGATTTGAAAATCATGGAATTTATGGTATGGATTATAAGGAAATTGTGGAGAATTTCCCGGTTCAAGCGGATGGATTATGCCCGCTATGCTTATGAAAAATGTGAAATTTGTTTTATGATTTAAATTTATGGATTTTATAATTTTTAGATGCACCGTGCACGTACTGGTGTTCTGATTATGTGATATGGTATATGTGATATGGTTAGTGTGCACACGGTTGTGATTAGCGCGCAGGTGGGTGTGATTAGCGCGCAGGTGATGTGATTAGCGCGCAGGTGGGTGTGAGTAGCGCGCGGTTGATATTATGAGGGTGTCCTGTGGATGCCATCGGAGAGGGCGGCCACCCCCCTTTGGCCGGGACACCAGGTTAGCAGCGGCGCTGTGGGACGCCACGCGACCGTATGCCGGTTTCTCTCTATAACCTCCTGTCTGGCGGTACCTTGGGACGCTGGGTACTGTTGGCGCCACTGGTATATAGTGGGTGCATCAAATGATTTTCAGAACTGTGTTTTAAAAATAAAATGTTTGGAAACTGAATTGGAATTAAAAATATAATTGTTACCGCTTCTGGTATTTAATTGATGTCTTGGTTTTCGGGGAATATGGATAAAGGGTTTTGTGAAATTGTTTTAAAAGGGGAACCTTTCCAACTGAGAGAATTGTAAGGGTTTTGAGAGAAAATATTATTTCCAAATAATTATTATTTATACTTATTACTGTGATATTATATGGTATAGTAGTAGGGTCGCTCACTGAGATGATTAGCATCTCACACTCTTAAATTCCGTTCCTCTAGGTACCAGGTTGTCGGTGTTCACTCGGAGCGGACTTGATCTTCCTCGCTGTTTTAGTTCGGCAGTACCCTGTTATTCTTTTATTGCAGTTGTAATATTTCATTCACTCTTGTTGTATTTATTTTGCACTGGATTACTGTATTTATTTTTTTTAAGTACTGCAATTTGTGGAACCAATTTGTAGTTTGTGGGAGGAATAAGGGGATATTTTTGAAGTGTGTTTTCAGTGCAGGTAAATTTGTGGTAAGTAAATCCCTTAGGGGAGGTGCTGCCGGATTTTCCGTTGGAAGGTTCGGTGGTATTTCCCTGGGATCAGGGCTGTCTAGGGTTCCGGAGGAGGAATTCTGGATGGGTCCTGACACATTACACAATTTTTCTTTCAACAAATTAAAAGACTTTTCTTGTACTTCCCCCCATTTAAAGCCAACATTCTTCTTGAAAACTTCATTCAATGGTGCAGCTATGGTACTAAAATCCTTGACAAATCTTCTATAAAAGCTTGCCAAGCCATAAAAACTCCTCACTTGGGTGATAGAAGTAGGAACCGACCACTCTTGAATTGCTTTCACCTTAGCTTGGTCAACTTTGATTCCTGCAGCACTTACTAAAAATCCTAGAAACACAAGCTCTTCTTTGCAAAATTCACATTTAATTCACATTTTTTAATGTTAGCAAACAATCTTTCCTTTCTAAGAACTTGCAAAACTTGCCTAAGTTGATCCACATGGTCATCCAAATTTCGGCTATATATTAGAATGTCATCAAAATAAACAACCACAAATTTACCAATAAATGGACGCATTACATGATTCATAAGCCTCGTGAAAGTACTAGGTGCATTGGATAATCCAAAAGGTATAACTAACCATTCATACAGCCCATATTTAGTTTTGAATGCAGTTTTCCATTCATCACCTTCTTTCATCCTAATTTGGTGATAACCACTCCTAAGATCAATTTTTGTAAACATGCAAGCACCATGCAACTCATCAAGCATATCATCTAATCTAGGAATGGAGTGTCTATATTTGATGGTAATGTTATTTATAGCCCTACAGTCAACACACATTCTCCAAGAACCATCCTTTTTAGCTACCAACAAAACAGGAACAGCAGATGGACTTAAACTCTCAAAAATGTATCCTTTATCAAGCAAACCACTTACCTATTTTTACAGCTCCTTTGTTTCTTCGGGATTGCTCCTATAAGCTGGTCTATTTGGTATGGCAGCTCCTGGAACAAAGCTAATTTGATGTTCTATCCCTCGAATAGGTGGTAGTCCACTTGGAATTTCATTTGGGAAGACATCTCCAAATTCCTTCAAAAGAGAAATCATTGAACTTGGCAACTCAAGTTCTTCAAAGTTAGTTTGATCATTAAAATAATTTTCTTTATAAATCAAGACCAGCAAAGGTTTCTTACACTCAATAACCTTATTAATGTCCCCTAAACTCAAATAAAAATTGATACTTAACCTTTCTTTTCTTTCTTTTTCTTTTTTTTCCTTGGATTCGCGCAAACCTTCAGATTTTTCTTCCTTCTCCAAGCTCTCGGGTTTACCACTTTCTTTCCCCTCTCTTTCGGTTTTTCCTTGATCTTTCCACTCAATATGAGTCTTAGAAACCTTACCTTGGTCAGCAACCTCATTCTTACCTCCTTGAAAGGATGGTGAAGCCGTTGGTGCCATACTTGCGTTTTCCTTGAGCTTTTCGACTTCTCTTCTTTGTTGCATTTGTAATTGGTCTTTGTAAACCTCTTTAGGAGATAATGGTTCGAGCTTGACCTTCTTCCCTTTAAACCTGAAAACAATACTATTTTCTCGACCAAAATGGGTAGCATCTTTATCAAATTACCATGGTCTACCTAATAGTACATGTTCAGCAATCATGGGAACAATATCACATAAGACTACATCCACATATCTGCCTATACTAAATTTTACTTTGGCTTGTTTATTTACCCTCATCTCACCACTATCATTTAACCATTGTAACCTATAGGGTTCTGCATGTTTAATTGTTTTCAAGCCTAATTTATCAACTACAAGATTACTTATCACATTGGTACAACTCCCACTATCTATAATCATGCTACAAATTTTACCTTGTATTTTGCAGCGAGTGTGGAAGATGTATCTACAGGTTCGACTTCATCTTCATTACAATCCTCCTTTTGCTCGATTTCAGCCCCACTAGCCTCACTCTTGGATTCCACCTCTCCATTACCCTTAATTACCATTATCCTTCTATTCGAGCATTGGCTGGCTATATGTCCTCTTCCTTGGCACTTGAAACAAATAATTTCTCTTGAATTTTAAGGTTTAGATTCAGATTTTACCTCACCTTTAATGGCTTGGGCAGATTCTGCTTTAAATTCTCTTCTTGGCCGGTTGGTAGCTTCTTCACCAAGTTTCGGCTTCAGCTTGCTTTCATAAGTGGAATTGTTTTTCCAGCCACTTGAACTTGTCCTTCCACTGCTAGAAACTCCTCCAAACCGTGTGCTAACACCCCTCCTCTTGAATTGGTTCTCAAGCTTAATTGCTACATGCAACATCTCTTCCAATTCCAAGTATTGTTGTAATTCAAGCTGGTTGGCAATGTCACGGTTCAAACCACCAAAAAATCTCGCCATTGTTGCCTGCCTATCCTCATTCATATTCAGCCTCATCATTAACATCTCCATCTCTTTGTAATAATCCTCCACAGACCTACTTCCTTGAGACAAAGATTGACGTCGTTGATGCACCAACCTATGGTAATAGGATGGCACAAACAGTTTCCTCATGGCTCCTTTCATTTGACGCCATGTCGAAATTAAATCATCACCAACTCTCCTTCTGGTATTTCACTCATTGGTCCACCATTGGAGTGCATAATTTCCAAACTCCATTGCTGCCAACTTCACCTTCTTACCTTCCGAGTAGTTGTGGCAGTCAAAAATCATCTCCATTTTTTCTTCCCACTCCAAATAAGCTTCGGGATCACTTTTACCCAGAAAAGGTGGGATGTTAACCTTGATATTTCCCAAATCATCATCTGTATCTTCCCTCCTATATCTTTCACGGCCAGCTCTATCTTGAACAGCAAAAGTTTCATCCATACCATCCTCAAAGTCTCCACCGAATGGCTCCTCATCAAATTCCTCTCTCGGTCTCTCTCGACCTCCTCATCCTCGGCCTCGCCCTCCATGGAATTCTTGCCTATTTTTTGTATTCGGCATTCCTTGTGAGGCTTCTAGTCGTCCCACTCTTTGATTCACATGCTCAACTTGAGCACTAACCCGCTGTATTGACTCCAAAACAGCTCTCATGTCCACTTGGTCTCCACTCCCGGTAGCTCGGGCATCGCCATGGAATGCTACAGACTCCTCCTCATTGATCCTCAAGGGTGGCTCTCCTCTCCTCATTCTTGATTGTGTCATGTTAGTATAATAATGCAATAAAAATAAAATAGGACATTACAATTTCACTCCCTTACGTGTTTCACTCAAATGAGGACTCGACACTCGTGTTTGCACACTTGTTTAAGCTTTTTACCCTCTTTTAAGCTCACACACTCTTGCCTTTTTCCACTCAATGAATTATCTCAAAGTTCTAACTAAAACACCCACAAAACAGCAATTAGATCACTAGTATGTTTCAATTAAACTTATCAACAAAATAGTAAGCAAAAATAAACAAATACCGAACGGAATAAAAATACCTATTTTCGGTTTTTCTAGACAAAATAAAGCGAATTAATGAGAAAACTTTGGAATTTTGAAGAACTGGACCAGATGGTAATATATTATGGGTTCGAGAATAAAATTCTAGAAAAAGAAATTCAAATACGAACAAGAATCAAAGAGAATAAAAATACAGAAAAGTTGTTGGTTGTTGTTCTTTGTAATTCAAGTTTTGTATCAAATCCTTTAACTAATTTTAGGCCAAATAATTTAGCACTCAAACTCAAATATCCAGCAGCAAAAACAACTCTCCAGAAACTCCAAATATGGAATAAATAATCAACACAGCAGCAGTTACAAGAAATTTCCAGCAAACAAATCAAACCCCAACAAACTGAAATATTTTTCTTTTCTTTCTTTTTTTTTTTTATTCTGCTTACCTCTACTTTTTTTTTTTTTTCACTCACAGAACATACTTGGTGGAATATGGCATATCTTAACCAAAACCTTTGCATGGGCTCGCCGTGCACTTGTATGGTCTGGAGAGGTGCTTTATCTGTTTTTGATTTTATTGCTTGTTGCTTTGTCTGGTTCAATAATACCGCTTATCCAATTGCATGGATGAAAGAGATAGAATTCATTCTTTTTGTTTTGTTTGATAAAGATTTCCTGACCTAATTAGTAATCAGGGCTATCGATAAAAAAAAGTATCCGTATGATTCTTTTTCCAATTTAATCATATGTTACCAAAGAAAAATCTATTCTTGGAATTTTGACTTTGCTTCCTATAAACTAAATAACTACTTGGTTACCACAAAACAAGTAATATATTTAAAACAAGCAATAAATTTTTGAATTTATTAAATATTAAATTAAGGATAAAATTAAAGATAAGGATATATGGCTCTCCTTAAGTTTATTTTTGATTTCATTTTTCGATTCAAAGGAAAGAAAGCATGGAGCTGAAATAACTCACTCAGAATGCCTTTTAAAGGATTATGTGGTACGATTGGATCAAATAAGCCTTTATGGAATAAATATTCAGCCTCTTGTGCACCCTCGGGTACTGTTTTATTCAATGTTTGTTCAATTACTCTTTTACCCGCAAATACAACGTAGGCATTTAGTTCAGCAATAATGATATTTCCCAACATACCAAAACTAGTTACCACCCCACCTATAGTAGAAGATGAAAGATTGATACATAGAATAACTTATTATTTGATTGATAATAACGTAAAGTAGAAGATATTTTAGCCATTTGCATAAAGCTCAAACTTCCTTCTTGCATACATGCTCCTCTAGAAGCACACACTAGAATAAGACGTAAAAATTTATTGGTAGCATGCTCGATCAAACGTGTTATTTTCTCCCCCACTACCGATCCCATACTACCCCCCAGAAACTGAAAATCCATAACCCCAATTACTACAGGAATAAGTCAAGCTATGCCTGTTTGAACAGCATCAATTAATCCTATAATTCTTTTATTAAAATCAATACGATCTTTATAAGGTTCCTTTCATGAATGAAATTTTATAGGATCCCTAGAGATCATGTCTGCATCTAGAGGCTCTCAAGTACCTAGATCAACTAAACTTGCAATTCTATCTGAACGAGTCATTTTCAAATGACGTCCATAATGTTCACAAATATTCATTTGAAATTTTAAAAATTTCTTATAATTTAATCCATAGCAATTTTCGCGTTGCACCCACAAATATTTGTATTTTTTAGTTATCTCCAAATCACTTTTTCTATCTCTTATTTGTATTTGATTTAAAGAAAACGTTAAATCATTTTTTCTTTCTCCTATTTCAGCTAGAGCTTTCTTTATAATTTGTTTTCTTTTAGTTGACTTAGAGCTCTCTCTATATCCCTTTTTCTTTTTCTTATTTTAGTTAGAGCTCTCTCGAACTCTCTTTTTCTTAGAGTTTTTGCACTATCATTTGTACTGATCCGTATACTGGAACTCCTGCTTTTACTACTCTTAGCGCTTTGTCCATGAATGTAACTATAAATGTAAGAGTCATTGAAATTGACACCACTACTTAAAATATAACGATTAGTACTGATTTGAGAACGAAGATAACTATCAATGCAACTAGTAATGTGATTGTTTCAACTATATCTAATATCATACATGTAACAATAATAGGGAGGATTGTCATTCTTAGGTACATTATTTGGATACCTAGAATTCTGATAACTATAAAAAGAACTTTTTGGTGCACCTAGAAAGGAATGATCGCTTCAATCTAACAAATTCAATTTTCAATATCAAAATATATGGAGTAATGGCCCTATTACTATTCTTAAAGAAAAAAGTTTAATAGATATGAAATTTCAAATGTACCTCTTGATGCCAACTAAATGAGCAACATTACTGTAACTATAATTGTTACTCTCAATCCCATTAGGAATTTTTCTATTCATATGATTTATAATCGGATCTTTATTTACATTGATATTTTCATTTTCAATAGGACCACCAAAATTATCCATTGATTTACTTAACCCACAATTGTATTCTAACTCCCTCCTAAACAACATCGAATCAAACCGACATTTTTCCATAAAGCTTTCTTGCCCTTATTTACATAAAAATACAATAAATGAATAGTCATTTGAATATTCTGATTAGAATTTAGAGTCAGAATAAGCATATAAATCCAATCGCTAGGATTATTAACTAATAACAAGTACATACTAAAAAAAAAAAAAAGTGATTATCCCTTACAAGAATCCGGAGTATCTCTTCTCTATATATGATAAAATCGGATGAAATATTTTTTCAATTCAAAATAATTGAATTTTTTTTTTATTATAAAGAGCAAATAGCGGGTTCCTCCTTGTTGTGTCAAATTAAAATCGAAAAAAGAAAAAGCTGTTTTCTCATATGAATATGAAGAATCTTTTTTCGTAAAATCTCATGGACTAATCAGTTTCTATTCCAACACATAATGAAAAAGACAATATATAGGATGGGTAGAAGAAATTGTGATAGTCGACTCGATCCATGATCCGAAACGACAAGATATAATAATATATAAAATAAAAATATAATTATAAAAATGATAATTAAAATATAATATAAAAAATAAAAAAATACACCAATCCTAAGGATCCATAGGATTAATTGTGGATCCAACACAATAATAGAAACGTTTAAGTTATTTCTTCTTATATTTTGTATTTAAGATCTTATATATCTAAATAGGTCTGTATCTGTCAAAAATTGATAAAATCATTGTATTTGGCTCAATCCTTTTACTAAAAGATCGGGCCGAGTTTAATTTCAATTACAATTAAGAGAACGAACAGTAAGTAATTACTGGATTACAAAGTATCCATTTCTTTAAATTCAAATTTGATATCCTTCCATACTTCGCAAGCAATAACTAGTTCAGGCCTCCATTTACTAGCCTCATGGATAATTTCATTACCGTCATGAGCAAGATCATGTCCCTCATTACAAGCTTGTACACATGCTTCAAGTGCTACTCGATTAGCTACGGCACTGGGTGCATTTCCCTAAGGGTGTTCTAAAGTTCCTCCGCCAAACTGTAGTAAGGAATCTCCAAAGATCTTGATCAAAGCGGGCATATGCCAAACATGAATCAACAAAGCCTACAGTGATGTCTCTTTCCCCTTCAAGTTTACCTACTACAATACCAGCGTGAATATGATCCCCACCAGACATACGTAATGCTTTATGTATGAATATAAGTTTACCTACTATTGTACAAGTTATACTTTTCATCACCATTTTGTGGAAAATCATTAGGTATGAATATGTTAGACACCTATAACTCGATTGGTTAAATAGTATCTCTCTACAAAAAAACGTATTTTTTTTTTTACCGCCACAAAAGAAAATATTTTGTTGCGAATAAAAGATATTGAGGAATTGTCCATACATAAAATCATAATTATTTATACAGATCTTTTCCACATAAAAAGGGAATCCTTTGTTACAATAGAAGTAGAAGTGATGTGGATTATTCAAGAATCAAAGTCGATTTGCTTTATTAAAAAAAAAAAAAAAACAATGAATTTCTATGAAATGGTTTCACGAGATTCAGACAAGTGTCTTGATCGTGAGATATCATTGAGAAATAAAAATCCATGTTATCAAAAGATTTCCTATGATTATTTCTAGTATAGAATGAGTCAATCATCCACTTTTATATCTTATTGAACAAAAATGGTGACATTGTTCCTCCACTGATCAAGAATTTCACTTTTTGAGAAGTATCATGATCATCCAATAAGAAGGGTTTCCATTTTTTCAAATGAATGATTTGAAGGCCTATTGATTCTAACAACTGATTGTAGAGTTAATCATTCGGACATTTCAATTCATAGATGTGGATCTTGGACTACGAATTGGGATACTCCCAAAACTCATAAAGAAAAAAGGAAGTGAGTTAGACAAAAAAATAAGTAACTTGGACAAAAAGTAAGGAAGTGGCTTAGACAAATCTTTTCGGTCGATAATCTTAGACCAATCAATCGAATATTGATTAATACATAATCGATCGAATACTACTTGAAAATGAAAACGGCTCTTCTGCTTAGAAATGAAACGTTCCAAATGTTCTTGTAAATTCTTGCTCCCATTGGACCATTTGTATTTATATGCATTAGGATCCTGATTCATGGATCTCTCAGTTCGAGAAATAAAAATAAGAGGATCGAACCATTTCTTCTTATTCTTTTTCAAATTTGATAGATGGCGGTTGATCGTATATTTCATTATAGTTTTATGATTCAGAGTATCATTTTCTATTTAATCCCTTTGAATTCCACATTTGAAGTTGCAATGGGATCTATTCATTAAAAAGAATCAATTCAATACATTTCTTATGTACCCATAGGTGCTATATTGGATTTGAATCAAATTTTGGGTCAATCTATATTGATTGACTGCTTCCATTATGTTGTTGCTAGCAAATACGACTATTTTTGGTTTTGTATCTTCCAAATCATTCTCATAGGACGTCTGGACTGATTTTTTTCTGATCCTTCGATAAAAGGATTCATTTTCTTCATAAAAAATAGGAGGTAAAACCAATAAAGATTTCTTTTTTGATTCATCCCTGGAGTTGAATACCTCATTCAAGAATTGTTTTTTATCCAATCTATAGGAATCAATAAAAAGGCAAATCCCTTATGATACACTAGATCTGGATTGGGTATTGATAGAGTGAATAGATCTGCCATTTCTTGAACTTCTTATTCAAACTCATGGTGTAACATGTATCCCCTCTGTTTCGGTCATGGAATAGATGAAATAAATCAAAAAATGGATTTTTGTTCAAGAATGAAATCTTATTGGAACTATCCAGTTCATCTTTCGAAACCATATCACATGCTGGATCTAATGAAATAGGATAAATTGAGACGGTATTTTGTAAACACGTAATTATCTTGGATATATTAACTATTTCTTTATTTTTTGATCACCTGGAAAGGACTTTCTTCAACAATTTCTGATCTTTAAAGGACCTCTCAGTAGGATTCAAACACAGATGAAGTTCTGACCATCTGTCAGAGAAAAAAGAACTAATGTATCTTTTACTCCCAAGAAATTCTTTGATTTCTTTTGGAAGCAGATGATTATTCATCTACTTTTTACATTCCATGAATATCTGGGACATTGAGGAATATCCAAAAATGCATTTAGAGAATCGGTCTGATTCTATCTCTGGTTGTTCCATTTGAAGAAAGGAAGGATCCCAAAGAATCAATCTTTCTTTTAGTTATTGAATCTCTCTTTGACTGATCAATGTCTGATATTCTGAATCCTCATTACTAATGGACTCGAAATGATCTCTGGATCGATCAGAAGATCCTTTCAATTGGCTAGAATCAGTTACTTAAACAAAATTGGATCTTATGGAATCATATTGACTATTTGACGATACATTCCGTACCGTGCTAAAAGACCAATCCTTGTTTACCAACCACTCAGTGTCTAACTAAATCCAGTTCTCTCTCGATATGTTCCTCAAAAAATCCAATTTGTACGGATTCTTCCCCCAACTAAAGAAGAAATATTGGTGGAATTGCCACATATGAAATTGAACACAATTTTGCAAAGAAATAGCCCAGTTGTTTCTCGAGAAGAGATGGAAAACATGCTCAATATCATTTGATTAAATAGTTGACCAAACTCCTTGTTGTTTGAAGAAACCCTCCACTTCAATTGGTATTTTTTCACGAAAAGCAAACATGAGATAACAAATCCAATCTTTCACTAAGATTTCGAATAGCTGTTTGGAATTCAAGTTGATTATGTTTTGCCTCTTCCTCGAAGAAAGACAATCAAACAATTCCCAATCATGGTCCTTACGGATCAGATCATCCATAGAATATACAAAAAGAAATCCAGATATTTGATATCTTTCTCTTTGAATGAGATCTCAATTCCAGTGATGGTTTCATTAGATATCTTACAACTAGAATCCCTTTTTTTTCCGATCTAGTTCCTCCACCACTGTGAACCCCAATTAGATTCAGGCATGATACATATTTTAGTTATTGGGAGAACCCAAGTAGTCTATTTCGGATCCAGGAAATAGCTCTCAGAGATCTTTTGTCTTTTGAAAGATACAGGAGTGAAACAATCAACCTATTGATATTGGAAAACCCAAAAGATTCTTCCAATATATCATTTATGGATCCAATGAAATTCATAGATATAGGAAGAAGCCTTATCAACTAGAGATTTTTTCTGTCGACCATCTTTCGATTGTTAATATGATATATAAGGACCGCTGCTATAAATAGTACTACACCTTTGACCATGAAATATCGATTGCTTGTTGAACCCTGTAAATGTGAATTAAGTGAAAGTAGGATACTCCAAATTCAAGAGTCCAAGAGTTTTATAAAACGTTATTGATAGGAAAAAATGTGAATGAAAGATCCCACTGAATTGAATTGGGTCCATGAATCTAAGAAATGGTGAGAATTCTTAATCTCTCTTAATTCGAAAATCCAGGATTTGAATTGATGTCCTTTCATTGAGTCCTCCTAAATTGCATTGATTATCCTAAAGATTTCATTTGAATTGGAATTTGGTTATTCACCATGTATGAGGATCCTCGCTAAGCGTCCATGGCTAAATGGTTAAAGTGCCCAACTTAAAGTTGGCAAATTCGTATGTTCAATTCCTACTGGATGCACACCAATGGGGCCCTCCTATAAAATAAGTCTATTGGAATTGGCTCTGTATCAATGGAATCTCATCATCCATGCATAACTAATTGGTGTGGTATGATCATATCATAGCATATGAACAGTAAGAACTAGCATTCTTATTAAGATTAGAACTCATAAGGAAGAAAATAGATTTATGGATGGAATCAAATATGCAGTATTTATAGAAAAACGTATTTGGTTATTGTTGAAAAATCAATATACTTCTAATATTGAATAAGGATCAACTAGGACATAAATAAAGCATTGAGTCGAACTCTTCTTTGGTGTCAAGGTAATAGCTATGAATAGTCATCGACTCCCGAGAAAGGGTAGAAGAATGGGACCTATTATGGGACATACAATGCATTACAGATGTAAGATCATTACACTTCAATTGGGTTATTCTATTCCACTTGTTAGAAAGAAAAGAACTTAAATCAAATTACTTAATAGCATGGTGATACATTTATACAAAACTTCTACCCCGAGCACATGCGAAGGAGCCGTAGACAGTCAAGCGAAATCTAATCCACGAAATAATTTGATCTATGGGCAGCATCATTACCACAGGGCACAGAGGGGGAGGTCATAAGCGTCTATACCATAAAATCGATTTTTAACGGAATGGAAAAGACATATACGGTAGAATCGTAACTCTAGAATATGATCCTAATTGAAATGCATACGTTTGTCTCATATACTATAGGGATGGTAAGAAAATATATATTTTACATCCCAGAGGGGCTACAATTGGAGATACCATTGTTTTTGGTATAGAAGTTCCTGTAAAGATGGGAAATGCCCTACCTTTGTGTGCGGGTTGAACTATTGATTTATGTAATTGGAAGTAACCAATTACGTTTATGACGAAACCTAGAAATCGATCATTAATCCAATTTGAATACCTCTATGAGATAGACCTTAACAAAAAACTGAAGAGTTCATAGATCAAATTGGATTAATGATCGAGTTCAGTAGTTCCTCATATAAAATTATTGACTCTACAGATATAGTAATATGGAGAAGACAAAATTGTTACAAGCACCGACAGAACTAGAAGCGACCATTTTTTTAAAGAGAGGAGGATGGGTTATTCACAATTCATTTGATTGTCAGAGGCGAATTGAAAGCTAAGTAGTGATAATTCTAAGGATTACCGAGGGGAAAAATAGAGATGTCTCCTATGTTACTCGTAATATGTGGAAGTATCGACATAATTTCATGGACTCATTCAGTCTAAATGCTACATGAAGAACATAAGCCAGATGAAGGAAGGGGAAGACCTAGGATGTAGAAGATCATAACATGAGTGATTTGGTAGATTTTGATTCCTATATATCAACTCTGCATTACATGATATATATAAGAATTATACGATATATATAAGATCCATCTGTATAGATATCATCATCTACATCCAGAAAGCCGTATGCTTTGGAGGAAGCTTGTATAGTTTGGGAAGGGGTTTTGATTGGTCAAAAAGAAAAATCTTCTTCAACAAGATGCCCTTAGGCACGGCCATACATAACATAGAAATCACACATGAAAAGGGTGGATAATTAGGTAGAGCAGCAGGTGCTGTAGGGAAACTGATTGCAAAAGAGGGGAAATCGGCCACATTAAAATTACCTTATGGGGAGGTCCATTTGATACCCAAAAATTGCTCAGCAATAGTTGGACAAGTGGGAAATGTTGGGGTGAACCAGGAAAGTTTGGGTAGAGCCGGATCGAAATGTTGGCTAGGTAAGCATCTTGTAGTAAGAGGAGTAGTTATGAACCCTGTAGACCATCCCCACAGGGGTGGTGAAGGGAGGGCCCCAATTGGTAGAAAAAAACCCGCAACCCCTTGGGGTTATCCTGAACTTGTAAGAAGAAGTAGAAAAAGGAATAAATATAGAGATAATTTGATTCTTCATCACCATAGTAAATAGAATTTGTTTCTTCGTCTTTACAAAAAAACAAAAAAAAAGGAGTAATTAATTGTGACACATTCACTAAAAAAAAAAAAAATCCTTTTGTAGGGAATCATTTATTAAGAAAAATAAATACACGTAACACAAAAGCAGAAAAAGAAATAATAGTCACTTGGTCCCGAGCGTCTACGATTATGCCGACAATGATCGGGCGTAGTATTGCTATCCATAATGGAAAGGAGCATTTGCCAATTTATATAATAGATCGTATGGTATGACATAAATTAAGAGAATTTTCACCTACTCTAAGTTTTAGAGGACATGCAAAAAATGATAATAGATCTCGCCATTCATAATTTTTTAATAAATACAAAAAGTGAGTATGGATACTTATTGTTCATTAGTGAGAGGTAAACCTTATGAGAAAGAAGAAAAAGATGGACTGGTATATAGAAGAATACATTATAGGTGAATATACAGATATGTCTGCTCACAAAGTGCAAAGAGTAATTGATCAAATTCGTGGGCGTTCTTATGAAGAAACGCTTCCGATACTCAAACTCATGCCCTATCGAGCATGTTCTCCCATTTTAGAATTGGTTTCTTCTGCAGTAGCAAATGCTAATCAAAATAGAGGTTTCACCAAAGCAAAGTTAAAAATTAGTAAAGCGGAAGTCAACGAAGGCATTACTATGAAAAAATTAAAACCTCAAGTTCAGGGACGAGGTTATCCAATAAAAAGACTCACTTGTCATATAACTATTGTACTGAAACATACAGCTGTACATTATTATATAGACTATTTAAAGAACAAAATTGTCTTTAAAGAATTTTAAGGTTAAATGACAAATATTTTTTATAATAAAAAGTACAAATAAAATATGCCATATTATGCTTAAAAAAAAAACATGGATGAATAAAAAAAAGAAGTACATCGATATGACATGTCATGATATGTATAGTAGCGGGGGATTATGGGACAAAAAATAAATCCACTTGATTTCAGACTTGGCGTAACCTAAGGTCATCATTCTTTTTGGTTTGCACACCCAAAAAATTATTTTGACGATCTACAAGAAGATCAAAAAATAGGAAACTGTATCAAGAATTTTGTACCAAAAAAAAAAAAGAAAATTCCTTCTAGTGTCGAGGGAATTTCATGTATAGAAATTCAAAAACGAATCGATTTGATTCAAGTCAATCTATATTGGATTCCAAATGTTATTAATAGAACCTAAAAGAATCAAAGAATTATAGATGACTGTACAAAAAGAACTTGATTGTGTGAACCGAAAACTCAACATTGCTATTACAAAAATTGAAAACCCTTATGGAAACCCTAATAAGCTTGTGTAATTTATAGCCGGGCAATTAAAAAATAGAGTTTCATTTCGAAAAACAATAAAAAAAGCTATTGAATTAAATGAGTCGGCAGGTACAAAAGGAATTCAAGTACAAATCGTAGGGCGTAATGACAAAAAAGAAATTGCATGTGTCAAATGGATCAGAGAAGGAAAGGTTCCTCTACAAACCATTCGAGCTAAAATTGATTACTGTTCCTATGCAGTTCGAACTATTTATGGGGTATTAGGCATCAGAATTTGGATATTTATAGAAGAGGGAATAATAGCCCTTTACTTGACTTATCTTTATTTCTATTCTATCAATCCAATAATAGAACAAAAAATGACAAATTCTTACATTCTTTTTCTCTTAACTAAAAACAAAAATGAACAATTCTGTAAGGTTGAATAACAATTCAATTAATCATTTGATATAATTGCTATGCTTAGTGTGTGACTCATTGGCTTTTTTAGTATTAGGATTAAAAAAAACACAGAAAGAAGTACCAGCCCATAGTGTGAACTAATAACTATTATAGAACTAATATAGATATAGAACTAATAACCACCTTATCATTTCGCATTATCTGGATATAAAAAACTAGTTGAGATATGATATATTGGTCATATCAACATAGCAACCGAAATCTTTTTTGCATAAACAAACAATAAAAAAGAATAAACTAATCTGAGTTTGAGTTGTAAAGAAAAAAAAAATATGCGGATAAATGGAAGGATGAGAGAAAGAGCATAAAAAATAAATATCAATGACATATGATTCCAATATGTAAGGTCTACGATGCATCTTAAAACGAGGAATGTAATAAAGCAGTAATATTGATTGGTCTATAATTATACAAATTTGTTCATAGAAAAAGAATCAAGAGCCCTGAGCCAATAAATACTGAGAGGATTGACTCGAGAGCAAATCAAATTTCGTTAAGGGCTCCATTTTAGAAGTCATACTTAACCATTAATCGAGAAGCGATGGGAACGATAGAACCTGTGAATACATAAGATTATATTGAAAATGAATCTTAATGATTCATTGGGTAGGATTGTTGAACGAACCAAAAAGAAATTCATTTATTATGAAAGGTCATGCCATAGACTAATCCTACAATTGAACATTGAAAGAGTAAATATCCGCCCGTGAAAATTTTGATTTTATTGGATTTCTAAATTTTAGCCGATCTGATATGATACTAAAAAACAAAACAAAATAACGATTTGTTATAACCTTATAACAAAATGACTTTATCTATACTATTATCTCTACATGTATCTCTAAATAAAAATTCTCTATAAATCAAATCAATGTTTAGTTATATATCAAAACAAGATGTACAAATTTCTAATACATTAGATGAAATTTCAAAAAATCTCATGAATCAATATATTTTTTCAGGATATTATTCATTAATTACATAAATATATAATAGATAGATATTATTTTTTAATCATTTCAGTCGCAAGGAGCTAGATGAGAAGAAACTCTCATGTCCAGTTCTGTAATAGAGATGGAATTAATAAACAACCATAAACTATAACCCAAAAAGAACCAGATTCTATAAACATCATAAAGGAAGAATGAAAGGAATATCTTATCGAGGTAATTGTCTTAGGTTCGATAAACATGCTCTTCAAGCGTTTGAACCCGCTTGGATCACATCTCGACAAATTGAAGCTAGTCAACAAGAAATGACACAAAATGTCCACCGCGGTGGAAAAGTGTACCCTTAGGCACGACCATACATAACATAGAAATCTCACTTGGAAAGGGTGGACAATTAGCTATAGCAGCAGGTGCTGTAGCGAAACTGATTGCAAAAGAGGGGAAATCGGCCACATTAAAATTACCTTATGTGGAGGTCCGTTTGATACCCAAAAATTGCTCAGCAACAATCAGACAAGGGGGCAATGTTGGGGTGAACCATAAAATAGTTAATATCTATAGTATATTTAGTTAATATATATGGTATATGTAGTTAACTATTTTAATATTTTTAATATTTTTTTTTTGTTTTTAATTTATATATATATATATATATGGACAAATGATAGGAATTGAATCGGTCCATGGTGGATTCACAATCCACTACCTTGATCCACTTGGCTACATCCATCCTATTACAAATTACAAACTTCCAAATTACAAACAAACAAGTCAATTCACACCATTTATCATTTTTTTCCCATTCTTCAAACTAAAATAAGAAAAAATGGAATTGAAACCTTCAAATTTAAATGTAAAATAAAAAAAATTGAAAAGAGGATATCGAAAATAAAAATTTCTACATAAGGAAAGTATGGGTATGTTGAAGTAAAGATGAAGTAAAGAAAAAAATTTGAAGCAAAAAAAACCCCTAAATGAGCAATACCAAACTTCTTGCTAGAACAAGAAATTTATTATTGCTCTTGTATGTTCAACAACTCAATATACACTAATACCAAAGTCTTATCCATTTGTAGATGGAACTTCGACCGCAACTAGATCTAGAGGGAATTTATCAGCATTACGTTCATGCATAACTTCCATACCCAAGTTAGCACGGTTGATAATATTAGCCCAGGTATTAATTACATGACCTTGACTATCAACTATAGATTGGTTGAAACTAGAATATTGGAAGATTAATCATCCAAAATAACCATGAGCAGCTATGATATTGTAGGTTTCTTCCTCTTGACAGAATCTGTAACCCACATTAGCATATTCATTTTTTGTGGTTTCCCTGATCAAACTAGAAGTTACCAAGGAACCATGCATAACACTGAATAGGGAGCTACCGAATACACCAGCTTTGCCTAACATGTGAAATGGGTGTATAAGGATATTGTGCTCAGCTTGGAATACAATTATGAAGTTGAAAGTACTAGAGATTGCTAGAGGCATACCGCAAGAAAAGCTTCCTTGACCAATTGGATAGATCAAGAAAACAATAGTAGCAGCTGCAGCAGGAGCTGAATATGCAACAACAATCCAAGGGTGCATACCCAGATGGAAACTAAGTTCCCACTCACGACCCATATAACAAGCTACACCAAGTAAAAAGTGTAGAACAATTAGCTCATAAGGACCACCATTATATAGCCATTCATCATTAGAAGCCGCTTCCCATATCGGGTAAAAATGCAAGCATATCGTTTCAGAAGTAGGAATAATGGCACCATAAATCATATTGTTTCCATAAAGTAGAGATCCAGAAATAGGTTCACAAATACCATCAATATCTAGCGATAATAAATACAGAAGTTGATGTGATTCCGCCCAAGCCCGCTCAACCGATAACCCGCTGGGGTGCTGACTCGACACGGATGAAGACTAGGCCAATCACAAGACCTCAAATTAAGAGATTTAAGGACAACCTGGGAGTATTTATATAGGGGGTAATCAATCTCAACAGAGCTTGTCCATACTTGAAGATACAAAGCCTATTCTAAGCATCCAAGTGGTGGAAGCCGATACGGACCCGGGTGACGGTTTTGGTACATTTTTGGAGTTCGAGAAGCATGAAATGGTTCCAATGCTTTATGGGTTCAATACATATGCCTAAGAGGTCATGGAATCAAGTTAAAACAGCCTCAAATGCAATCAAAAAGGGCTAGTAC
Source organism: Ziziphus jujuba (assembly GCF_031755915.1). NCBI lineage: Eukaryota > Viridiplantae > Streptophyta > Magnoliopsida > Rosales > Rhamnaceae > Ziziphus > Ziziphus jujuba. Next base: position 509,011 of record NC_083380.1, read on the forward strand.
GGACAGCTTCAACAATTTGGCCGAATTTGCTGTATTGCTTGCTGGCTTTACTGTATTTTACTGTATTAGCCTTTTCTTATTTTTCCAAGCATGGGCAACGTGTGGGCCTTCATATTCAGTTTATTTGGCATCCTACAAAGCATCTAGAAGCTGATTTGGAGCTCAATTTGGTCAAAGTCAACTTAGTCAAAAAGCTAGTATTATAGTTTCCTAATTTGATTCTACTTTTTGTTTTAGGAAATTACCATTACCTTTTAGTTTTTATTTATTTATTTTCTGGAAAAATAACTTTAGGAAGGTTTTTATTTTATTCTTTCCTTTGTAAATTAATTAATTCCTAATTTAATATAAAGGAATTAATTAATCAAACTTAGATTAGGAAAGGAAGTATAGTTTCAGCCAACTAGGTTTCTTTATGTGTGGTGGCTGGTTTTTTTCTTTATTTTTAGGGTTTTATTTCGTGGCTTTGTAGCCTATTTAAAGGCTTATTTTTCAATATGAATACAACTTTGATTTGATTAAGAAAATACTTGTGAGATTAATTATCTCTTTGTTCTTTGAGAACACCTAAAACACCATTAGAGAATTGGTTGTTTTAGCTTGACTTATCAATAGGTTTTCCATCCCCTATTGTGGCGTCTATATTATACCAAGGTTTCTAACCACAAGTTGGTTAGGGGTTGAGGTCCATTTCATTAGAACTTGAACTTAATTAAAGATCCGGGCTAATATAACACGGGTTTAGGAGCAGGTCGTCCTAGGTTCGTATCAGAAGTTGTGGTCAATAAGGTAGGGATCATCAAAACACCAAACCATCCAATGTAAAGATGGTTTTCAGTGCTGGTTATCCAGTTACAGAAGCGACCCCATAGGCTTTCGCTTTCGCATCTCTCTAAAATTGTAGTTATGGTAAAATCTTGGTTTATTTAATTATTAATCATCAGGGACTCCTAAGCACATGAATTTTCTGTAAATAGATAATCGAGGGCTTGTTATTCAACAGTATAACATGACTTATATACCCATGTCAACCAATATTCAACATCCATAGATATATCGAGGTTTTTATCTATCTAGATTCATCCTTTTTTTTTTTTTAATAAATTGAATAAAAATAAAATGAAAATAAATAAGTTTCAAAATTTGGATTAAAACTCGGATTTAATTTAGATGCATATCATTTCGATAGAATAATTAGAATGGGTTGCCTGGGACTCGAACCTGGGACTAGTCGGATAGAGTAGATAATTTATTTCGTAGAATTAGAAAATATAAAATAGGTAAAAATCTCTGCCCAAACCGTGCTTGCATTTTTCATTGCACACGGCTTTTCCTACGTACACATCTAAAATCCAGCTCCTTCCCTATACAAGCCTCTAAGAAAGTTGAATATTTAGTTGATCAACCCTTACTCTTACTGCATGAACATTTCATAATAGACAACTTAATAAATTTTTTGTTATCTCTAATGCATTTAAGGATAATTTCCATTTCCATGGTCGAACAGCCAATCATTCATGATTGACCAGATCATTGATGCAAACAATATCTAAATACCAAATTCACCCTCTATATAACCTTCAAAAAGTTGAATAAGTTCTCGGAAAAATCAAAGAAAGAACCCCTTCTTCCTGTGTAAAGAACTCTTCCAATAATCCCGAACCTAATCTTTTCAAAAAAACCCATACAGTACTTTTGTGTTTATGAGCCAAAGGTTTAAGACAAGAAAGTCGAAGTATATATTTTATTCGATACAAAATCTTTTTTTTTTTTTTTTTTTGGAGGATCCAATGAAATAATGAGCAAGATGTCTGCATATATGGGCAAATTGTTTAATAATCTCAAAATCTGACAAATCAGCCCAGGTCAACTTACTAACAGGATGTCCTAATGCGTCACAAAATTTCATTTTAGCCAATGATCCAATCATTACAAAATTTTGTATAGCTCAAGAAAATTGAAAATTATATCTATGTATAGAATGATAAGTTCAACTATATCCATAAAATTATCAAATCAACTAGACTATGATTTAAATACTTATTCTTTCCCCACCAAAAAAAATTATTCGTATTTACAATTTGCACCCTCATAACTCAAGTTGGATAACTCACACATAACTCAAGGAAACCTTTTAAGCATTTCATTTATTGAGTGATCTCTAACACCCCCCTTTTGTCTGTTTCTTTTAGAATCTCTTTGATTCTGCACTCTGATCTAGTTCTTAGGACAATCGAAAACGGTATTTCCTTGTTCCAGGATCCTTTATCTTTGACTTGAATTATTGGGTTTAGACACTACTTTGGTGATTTTGAATCGCTTCAAAATGGCAGCAACATACCCTTTTTTTATGATTTCTTTCTATCAAAGAATAATACGACTGAGTGATTCTTATGTAATACACTTTTGATTTGATCGAAAAAGTATTACCAATTCCAAAAAAAATGAATTTTGAATTTGAAACTTGCTTGAATTGGATTCTTTCGATTTATATATGGAAAATATATTTACAAAGTTGTCCTAATTTATTGATTAATACTAACCCTAGAATCTTGCCTTCGAGGAATAAATCAATACCTTTTACTCGAGCTTCATCATGTACAATTTACATCACCCTCCCCCCCCCCCCCCCCCCCCCCCCCCCCCACAAAAACAAAATGAGAGTTCTATTGAAATAGAAGAACCGATGTCGAGTCAAGAGCATTTTCATTCCTCTAAAATTCCTGTATAATAAAAAATGCCGGATGTAAGAATCCATAACGGATCATGTTCTTCAAGTTGCACGTTGCTTTCTACCACATCATTTTAAACGAAGTTTTACCATAACATTCCTTTAGTTTGGAACCAGTATGTAATTGATTCAATCATGGAATCATAAATAGTCATTGGTTCGGTCGGTACATAGTAATCTATATGTTTTCTTTCTACATGAAATAATGAATGGCTAAGTTCGAATGAAGTCTCAGAACAAATTCAATTTAATCCCCAACACCCAATACATATATTTATTTTAACATATATTTTATTTCATTTTTTATTTATTTAATATAATAAAATATAAATAAAATATAAATACGATGAATAAAATAAAAAATTTCTTTTTGGATCTACACCCTCAAGTAACTTGATAGTGATAGGATAAATTTACCAATTTCACACTTCTTCGAGTACTACAAACTCATAAGAAATCATCAAAAAGATTTAAGTAATTGAAATTTTTTGAACTCGAGATCATTATTTGAATTAAAGTAAGGACCACGTTTTAGCATCCTAAGAGAAATCCATTTTTGTATTAAACCGTTAATGATTAAAAAACCAGATAGCTAAAAAATCCAATTTATTTTTTAGTGAAGTAGTGGATAAAGACTGGTGTAAGGTAAGATTGTTGTTTTTTCATACTGATTTCTAAAATGGGAATCAAAATAACAATAATATGGGACCCCTATACAGATAGACTAAAAAATTGTTACCGAAAAGAATTATAGATATTTTATGTTAAATATTTAACATTTAGGGAGAAAAATATATGATTCAGAGAAGAATTACTAAGAATACTAATGAAAATTTTCCAATCCAATATTATACTCTTAAATAGAAAGGTGTTTTATTTTAAAAGGCAATCTTTTTTTTGATATATTATAATGCTATAATGGGTTAGGCATGCTCTGGGTCAAAAGGATTTGAACCTCCGAATAGCGGGACCAAAACCCGTTGCCTTACCACTTGGCCATGCCCCATTTCTATTCGAACCTAATAAACACTAATATTGGTATTGGTTGTTCGTCAACTCCAGTATAAATATCTATAAAATATATAGATTGTTGCTAGAATTTTGATGTGTCGATATAGAATTAAATTGAATTTATTGATCATTACATATAATTCAATTAAGATATTGTATGAATGAATGATTTACTCTATTCTCTTTTGATTTGAGAATTGAAGGATTTTTTATTGAGGGAATTCAAATCAAAGAAGGTTTTTGGGGTCTACCTTATTTAGTTTTTTTCATTTTCCCTTCTATCAATAACGCAACTTATTAATAACTCGATCAAAATAATACAATTATCTTCAATAACAAAAATAACAAAATATTTGTTACGCTTAATATATTTAGTTTGATATGGATTTGTCTTAATACTGCCCTTTATTCAAACAGTTTTTTCATCGCCAAATTACCAGAGGCCTAAGCTTTTTTGAATCCAATCGTAGATGTTATGCCAGTAATACATGTGCTTTTTTTCTCTTAGCTTTTGTTTGGCAGGCTGCTGTAAGTTTTCGATGATATCTTTAATAACGTCCTAGCCAAATTCATGATTGATTCGAAAAAAAATTCTAGCATAACACTGGATAAGATTAGATAGATTTTAGAGTATGAATTAAAATTCTAGTATTGAAATTTTTGTACAGCCGCGAGATATTTGGATCAACCCATTTCCTTCTTATGACCTTTTTTTTCCATTGAAAGGCCTTATTGGAGTACTCACAATGTCAAATTGTGGGTATGAAAGAAAATTTTTGGTAACGAAAAACTCCACTTATCGACTTATATTATAAATATTACAAATGCATTTTTTGAAAATTTCATTTCCTATTTCTAAAAAAACTTGTTTTGCTCTTTATCTTCGGATTCCTATCTAATGATCCAGGGCATAATCCTAGATGTGAAGAATAAAAAAGAAAAGTAATAAGATTTTTCTTCTTGATTTTAAAACGTTCTTAACTTAGTAGGATTTTATCTATTCCACACTAAATTTGTGAGAAATTTGAAAGAAAAGAATAAGATATCGATGAAAATGAAAAGAGATGGATTCAAACCCTCGGTACGAAAAACTCGTACAACGGATTAGCAATCCGACACTTTCGTCCACTTAGCCATCTCTCCCCCAATTGAAGGGAGGTAATTACTATGTTACATGGCAAAAATAAGGCTTGAAAAAAGCCCTTCTTCTTTTTTTCCCCTTTTTTTTTTTTAGTGTTTTTTTATATTTTTTGTTATTTTATTATATATAATATCTATATATATATATATGTATATATACAATAGTTTATATAATAGATACGGAATGATAATGATATAGAATCAAAGACCATTTAGATAAAATAAAAGCATTTATATTATATAATTAGATTATATAAATTGTATATAAAACGTATACATATATGTTATATATAATTCTATAAGCATATAACACATATATATAAAGAAAAGACTTGAAAGAGATATCAACAATCCAATCTACACAATCTACAATAGTCCAATATATAAATCCAATATAAATGTAAAAACTCCAATATAAATCAAATCTAAAACTGGAATCTATATTTGTTAATATGTTTAACATATATTTTTTAGACTCTTTGAAAAAATTTATATAATTAATATATGTTTAATAGATATATTCTGTATTTTATATAATATATAAATAGAAAAAAATAATATATAAATAGAAAAAGGAATAGAAAAAAAAAACAGAAATAATGGGAAAAAATATTTATAATTAATGATAAATAAAAAAACCTCTTTGAGTTCATCCGAAAAGGCCTTTTATTTCCATGACTTGGCCTGGCTAGTACGGGCCTCTTTTTTTTCATTCAATCGTAGTAAGATAAAATGATTTATTTAATTTGAAAACAATTAATTTGAAACCAAAACAAAAAGGTTTGTTATTGAAACAACAAAAGTCAGAAAAAGACCTATTTTGATATAGAATCAAAGCGATATTTCTTATCTTCTTTATTTTCATTTTGTCTTTGTTTACTAATATTTTACTAAAATAAAAAACAATTAAAAATACGTATAAAATAAAAAATGGAACTATGGATTCGTGCACAATGCATTTTTTTCTGATCCTATCTTTTAGTTGCGGCCGAGTTTCTTGTTCGACAAAAAGTCGATTTATATACAATAATCGGATTGGAGCAGATATAGTTTAGTGGTAAAAGTGTGATTTGTTCTATTAACACCCAAATAGTTAAGGGGTCTCTCAATTTGATTAATATTCCATTCCGAGCAAAAACTTTATTTCTTAAAAGGATTAAATCCTTTACCTTTCAATGAAAAATTCAAGGAACAATATACATTCTCGTGATTTGTATCCAATAATCAATTAGAAATTGAAAAATTGGATTATGAAATTACAAAACAAAAGTTTTTCTTTAATTGGATCAATCAATATTTCCAATTGAATGAGTATGAGTAAATGATCCATGGATAAAGATAGAAAGTGTATTTCTAATCAACTGCATCTTCAATTTTTCTTTTTTGTATAGGGAAAATTGAAACAAAATAGCTAATTAAACAATGACTTTGGTTTACTAGAGACATCAAAAATTGTTTTAGCTAAGTGGAAACAAAATCCTTTTTCCTAAGGATTCTTTCAAATAGAAATAGAGAACGACGTAACTAGAAAGATTGTTGTAATCCCCTCTTTTCTACAAGGATCATATAGAAAGCGGGCCATTTTGAATGCATTGAGACCGAAAAGCTGACATAGATGTTATGGGTCGAATTTTTTTTTAATTTCATTGATATTTGAAAATTTATTTATCTTCCATAAAGGAGCCAAATGAAACCAAAGTTTTACGTTCAGTTTTCAATTAGAGACATTAACAATGATGAATCAGTGTCGACTATAACCCCTAGCCTTCCAAGCTAATGATGCGGGTTCAATTCCTGCTACCTGCTTATGCTTACTTTCTCTTATCTCTATTCAATATTTCTTATTTATAGTCAAAACCTATAAATCTATATATCTAATAGATGTTTACATCTAATATATATTTATAAATTTTGATATTTATTAAAATATCAAATTTCTAATAAATATGTTTTATAGAAATATAAATAAAATGAATATAATTAAAAATTGAATATAATTAGTGCAATGCATAGTTGAATATGCAATTTCCAAAATTCTTTCACATATTCGTTTCGTTCGAATAATAAATATAAAAAAATTGGAATGCAAAGCGTGTATTGTCTAATGGATAGGATAGAGATCTTTTAAACCTTTGGTATATGTTCAAATCCTATTGGATGCAATTTATTTCCATATATTTTTAGATTTCCATGTCAAGAAAGATCTTTTGAATAATTTGACTAAGAGGCGCTCTTATACACTTAGTATTTGTAATATAAGTATAATCTAGTTTATATATTATTTCCATTTATATATTATTTTCATATATTTAATATATATTATATATTTAAATATATTATATATTTAATGTATGTTAATATGTGTATATAATTATTATGTATTTAATATTAATATTATTTTTAATATAGAAATGTAATATAGTATTATTTCTATATTATTGTAGAAAATAATTATTACAAAAAACAAAAACTTTTATATTTAATAATTTTTTTATATTTTATTTTAAAATAATTTAAATACTTATATAATTATTAATTATATAATAGAAAAAGTATATAATTTAATTATTATTATTAAAAGTAGTATTAAAATTTAAAATTAGTATTAAATTAATATTGAATTAAGAATGATAAAAATTAAAAGTGATTAATTTATTTTCTTTATACTTGTTCCTGAAGTAGAAAACTTTCCAGTTTTTCCTGAATAGCTTCTTTCAAAAAGGCTTCTGCTTCCTCAGTAAATGTCGTGGTAGAAGCTATGATTTCTTGGAACTGAAGTTTATTCATTTTTAAGTAAGTAACTCAATGAGAAATTTCCTTATCTTTCCAATTTGTAATGAATCAAGATAATCATTGGTTCCAATATAAATAATCATCATCCGTTCTTCTATCTCAGAGGGGTTGATTGAGATTGTTTGAACAACTCACGTAATCGTTGACCTTTTGCCAATTGATTCTGAATAGCTTTATCTAGATCAGAAGCAAATTGTGCAAAGGCTTCTAATTTTGCGAATTGCACCAATTCCAATTTTGATTTCCAGCTACTTGTTTCATGGCTTTAATTTGAGCTGCAGACTCTGCTCTAGATACAGAAATACCCACATTAATAGCAACTTTGATTACGACATTGAATAGATCAACAAATAAGAATATTTATCCTTCTATAATGGAAATTACATTAGTAGGAATATAAGCCGAAACATCTCCCGATTGAGTCTCAACTATTGGTAAAGCAATCATACTTCCTTCACCTAAATGAGAACTTGATTTAGCAGCTCTTCCCAAAAGGCGTGAATGCAAATAAAAAACATCTCCCAGATAAGCTTCTCGGCCTAGCAGTTTGCGTAATAAAGGAGAAATTTGACGATAAGCTTGTGCTTATTTTGAGAGATCATCATAAATAATTGAAGTGTATTATTCATAGTACATAAAATATTCAGCCAGAGCAGCTCTTATATAAGGAGCGAGGTATTGTAATGTAGTTGGAGAATCGGCTGTTTCAGCTACCACAAGTGTAATCCATTGCTCCTCTTTCCTGCAAAGCAGTCACCACCTGAGCCACAGAAGATGCTTTTTGACTAATAGCTACATAAATGCATATTACATTTTGTCCTTTGTTGATTGAGAATCATATACGTGGCTACTGCTGTTTTACCAGTTTTCCTATCCCTAATAATCAATTCTCGCTGACCACATCCTATAGGAATCATCGAATCAATAGCAATAATTCCTGTTTGAAGAGGCTCATCTACCGAACGTCTCAAAATAATACTCAGGGCAGGAGATTCAATTAACCGGGATTCAGAAGCTGAAATTTCACCTCGACCATCAATAAGTTTAGCTAGAGCATTTATAACATAGCCCAAAAAAGCCTCACTTATAGGTATCTGAGTAATTCTTCTTGTTGCTTTTACAGAACTTCCCTCTTGTATCATCAAACCATCACCCATTAATACAACACCAACATTATTTGATTCCAAATTCAGAGCAATGCCTATCGTACCTTCTTCAAATTCTACTTATTCCCCTGCCATTACATCATCAAGACCATAAATATGAGTAATGTCGTCACCTACTTGGAGTATAGTATCAGTATTTAAAATCTTTACAGTATTTAAAATCTTTACTTCTCTATTATATTGTTCAATATGTTCACAAATAATGTTACTAATTTCATCTGCTCGAATAATTACCATGAGTATTTCTTAATTCTTTATTTTTGTTTGAAAGAAAAATAATGCCTACAGTAGAAAGACTAATCCTTTATTTCTTTCATCATTCCAAACATCCCAATATTAGTATTGATGGTACATAAATGTAACTTGGTGTTCAAACAACTATTCAAAGTTCCTAGAGCTCTTTGTAAGGCTTGTTGGAAAATCCGTTGTCGAACTTGATTAATAGCTTTTTGTTGTTCAAAATGAAGGGCTTCATTTTTGTAATTTTCTAATTGTTCCAAGGTTTTATAAGTTGAATTAATCAAATTTTATTTTTCTCGTTCTATTTTAGAATATCCATTCGCTCGAAACTGCTCCGCTTCCATTTATACTTTCCACAAGTAGGACGGGCTTTTTCCGGCCGTTCTACGCCCCCCCCACATAGTTCTTCTAAATTTTGAACAATCTTCAAGATCCCATGTTTTTTATTATCTAATAAATCTCTTAATGAAAGTAGATTATCTTTCCATTCATTTCAAAACTTCCACGATCCCTTCCCGAACCAAACGTGAATCTTTCGATTCATTTGGCTCTCATGCCCAATTACTTATGTATGGCGGAAGCTCCCTAGTTTTTTTTTTAATGTAATGAGCCTATCCTTTTTTCTCTATTCATATTTGTGAAAGTATAGAAATTGATCACTATTCCAAGAACATAATATTCAGAGGACTCTTTTGACCAAACAAATAATTGTCAGCAAAGTTATTTTTTTTTTTTTTTCAAATCCAAAGAATTCTTTTTACTTTATGCACAGGTCATCGATTTAACATTGGATAAAAAAGATTAAAAAAAAAGGGGGGTGAAATATCCATGTTTCTAATTTTTAAAAATCAAATACAAATAATGAGTTCAAATCATTTTTTTTATCAACATGAGTGTTTTATTTCGAAAAGAAAAATTCCAACTCTTTTAAACCATTTCTGGATTAATATATTCTGTATTAACATAGTAGTAGAAAGATACCATGCTGCACCTGGACTTCAAACAATTTAGCTTTAACCCTTTTAACAATCTCACATTATTGGTTAATAGAGAATCAAAGTAGATTTACCAATGAATCACAAAATGCTGTGGTTCTTAAATATGATTTCTTAATTTATTCAAAAGTAATTCGTAGAATCGTACACCTTTTCGAGTTATAACGAAAAAAAGTGCAGCTGGTTGGATCCAGCCTATTCTTGAAATAAACAACTCACACACACTCCAGTTCCAAAAAAAATCAATACACGAAAGACTACACTTAGATTTATTGGATTTGTTGCTAAAATATCGTTATTAACCCCGAAACTCCCAGCGAATGACTAATAACCCAAGGAAAGGAAAGAACGATTACATTTTTCGTATGATCTCCTCTTTCTTATTCTTACAAATAGACTAATTATCTATATATTTTTTATTCTATTATTTTTCTAAATTAAATAGGAATAGTGTAAAAGTCAAAATATATGTATGTATAGATTTATAGATGTAAATGGATTTTTTTTTTTCAAGTAGAAATTTCTAATAAGAATTATACTTATTAGAATTAGGTACCAGGTCATATGTCGGTTGTGAAATAAAATTTGTTGTTTGTTGCAATACTTCCTAAAAAAGTTCCATTAGACTAAGAGAAGAAAGCAAGTTAATTGGCTAATTTAATTCCTCATCCTCAAACCAATCCTTCCACGATTGTTATAACAAAGAATATGAAATTGTAGGAGTGAAATCTTAATATAGTTTGGAAAAGCAAGAGCAGCAACTCCAAGGAAATAAAAAAGAAAAACAAAAATATTTTTAGGATTAAACAAAGGGATTCGTAAATATAAGCGCTAATGCCATAACTAGTCCATAAATTGTTAAAGATTCCATAAAAGCCTGACTAAGCAATAATAAACCTCGTATTTTTCCCTCTGCTTCTGGTTGTCTCGTGATCACCTCCATAGCTTGGCTAGTAGCAGTACCTTGCCCAACCTCAGGTCCAACAGAAGCAAGCCCAACAGCCAATCTAGCAGCAATCAACTAATGAATTATGGCTTACTTATTGTATCGCTAAGATTTATCCATCAAAGTCACTAAAAACCCCAATTGAAATAATAATATTCTTGAAGCAACAGAACTGCTTCGATATTTTCCTATCCACGTAATTTTTGTTAATTCGTATGACTTTTGTTTGCCAATTCTTTATTTTTTATTTATTTTTTCCGAACCATTCTTTGAGTTCTTTATTCCTTTTTGTGATTTAAATTCATTCAATATTCAAAAAAATTTACAGCCAAAATGGAAGGACTTATATTGGAATCCTTATCGAAATTCATAACACAATAGTAGGGCAAAATAAATATATCTTTAATTCATAGATACCTAGTTAATATCGAATATCACATATACATCTCTTTCCCCCATAACGTAAACCAACTATTCGTATCTTAGATTCAGTCGGATTCTAGAATCATTCTTCGAAACCTACACAAGAATTGTCTTATAAAGATTATATTACATACATCTAGTTCGACCCCGCCCCCTTCCTCTAACCAACCCCCTTTTTTTATAAATATCCTTTTTGTAAACCCTTATCTTCTATTTTTAATTATCATTAGCCCCTTATCTTCCAGGAAATCTTGTTATATGTTCATTCCAACTTTCAACCCTTTTTTCTAGGTTCATCGATATTGAGTCAATCGAATGCACTTCTAACACTTGTTCCACTTTTGGAAAACCCTGTGTTTTATCACCAGATCTCGATTTTTCATATATAAATGTAACTAATGTATCTCCTTTGGAAATTATTTCTCCATAATGGCCATGAACAGTTGCTCCTAGAGTGGAAAAATAAGGCTTTGTCGATCTTATTACTACAGAGTCAAGTTGAACAATTATAACTTGGCCCGATTTTAGGTACGGCCCTTTTTTAGCTATACATACATTTTCACAGATAAGCTGGCCTAGGCTAATTATTGTAGATGTTTCTACACAATAATTATGATCATAATTATGGTGGATAAAATGCCAATTTAAGTTGAATGGATTCAAAAGGATGTTACTGCATGGAGCGGAATTATAAATTCTCCCGTTTTCACCCATTAAACGATATTTAAGTACTTGAAAAGTATGTTTTAAATTGTCAAGTTCTAAATATTTAGTTACCGAGATCTGATTATGAGTTTTTAAAATATAATTATCAATTTGAGAGGCTATTCCTAAAGGGCCTAATGAATTCCTAATTGGAGGATCTCTTTTAATTGATTTCTTCTATTATATTGTAGTATTTTACATCATTGAATGGACCCATTTGAAAACAATTAAATGATGACAAAATTATCAAAGATTGACATTCTTTACTTCTATTCAATAACGTACAAATAGTTCATTGATTTTGGCTAAGTGATTGTTGAATCCTTTCCTTGGAATAAATAGAATAAAATGGATTGGTATAGTTTGATCTATTATTAAAGATCAATCCTGAACCTAACAGATCATTCCTTTTTCTGATATACGAAATATGGGATTTCACTAAGTTGATTCTTAGGAAATCTCGAATCAAACCATTTCTCCTTACATCAACAAAGGAAGCATGGTCCTACTCGATAGAAGAAGTTTTTTTGTCTTGGTCCCAATTCAACACTAAACAAGTCCGAACTAATTGAATGCTTGTATCAGAAATTCCCTGAATTGGTTTGCCATTTCCATAAAGAATATAATTTAGAACTCTAAGTTCTAGATTATCACTTTGTACAATGGGTCCCAAGGGAAAGGTGTTTCTAAATTTATACCATCCACTATTTCATATATGATTATGGGCCGAACCAAAACAAAATATTTTTTCTTGGTAGGTGTGATCTATTGAACATAGATCCCATTTCTCAATTTTTTTGATTCCTTACATTTTTTTTATCCGCTCCCGGCGGTATCAAGATACGGCAGTGTCGAAATATCTTATCCATCTCTACAACAAAATGGATATATCCATAAAAGATTTTAGGCTCAATCTTTCTTTTTTTCTCTCCACTCGTACCAATCTACCTACTCGACTTCTTATATTTAAAGTGATTTGTGTATCTACTCCAATGATACTATTGTTCCCTGCCATTATGGAAGAAGATTTGGTAAAATATGCATTTCCTTGGGAATGAAAAAAAAAAATTTGATCTACTTTCATTTGGTATTTTGGCTTAAATTCTTTGACTCCTCAATACTCAAGCAAATCCTATTTTTTAAGGATTGAATACAACCCTATCGTCCCATGTTTAGTAATTCCTAAACTTTTTCTTCTGTATTGAGGATCATCAAAATAAGCAAAAATAATATTTCTACAAAAAATACCATTTATCGGTATATCAATCGAAATAGTGGGGTGAGGCATTAGTTCTTTCTGTCATTTTTGAATCCACTGGAATGGAATAATAAATCTATTTCGTCATCTCTTTGCGAATAAAAATAAATCAGAATTCTCGTGTAGAATAGAAGAAAATATGAAATTACAATAACCTTTATATATGATTCGATTAAATTTTGAATAATCTGAAATGATACTTTCTTTTATACCAGAAAGACCCAAACTAAAGAATTTGTGTTTCACTTTATCATTATTTATTGGATTTCTTGAAAGGCTAGAAAACATTTTTCCTTTGGCAGAAATAAAGTGAATGTTTGTTTGATCTTGATCTTAGTGGAGTGAAAGGGGGACGACACTGGAACAGCATGAACCTCCTAACAATATCGATAAATGACTTGTTTTTGGTAAGAAATGGACATTACTATATGTAAATTTCGGTGCATGGTATACATCGGTACTCCAGTGCATTTCTCCCTCTGAGTCAGGATAAATATGTTTTTGAACCTTTTCTTTAAAATTCAAAGTGTATGTTCCCAGGTGAATTTCAGCAATAACTTGTTTGTATTCTACATACTGATCATTTTGAACTAAAATAAAACTTTTTGGTGGAATAGTCACATTATGTATAATATCTTCACTCTCAATAGTTACATACACATCCATGAAACATAGAAAAGCGGGATGCCCATGACGTGTTTGTGTAGGATGAACCAAATCCTCATTGAATTTTATTTTTCCATTAGAATGGGCTCGTACATGTTCTGCAGTACCCTCTGTGAATACCCCACCGGTATGAAAAGTTCTTAATGTTAGTTGAGCAATTCCCTAATAGGTTGACCCACAATAATACCTACAGCTTCTCCTAATTCGACCAGGTCACCATGAGTAGGGCTCTAACCATAACATAATCAGTAGATCCAAGACGTGCTCTTACAAGTAAAGGAGCACGGATAGATATTGGTTGTGTTTGAAAGGTTCTGAATCAATTGACAAGTCCAATCCCAATATCTTGATTTCGGATGGCAATACATCGAGGGTTAATCAATGTTTGGATAAAAATTATTTCCGGCATCATCCCATTGCGAGGACTCACAGAAATACCTTTGGTGGTGCCATAATCTGTTCTACGTACAACAATGTGCTGAATGACTTCAACAAGTCTGTGTGTAAGACATCCAGCATCTGATGTTCGTACAGCAGTATCCATAACTCCTTTGTGGGCTTCATAACAAGAAATGATATATTTTGTTAAAGACAGTCCTTCACGTAAATTGCTTTGAATAGGTAAATCAATCATTTGTCCTTGTGGATCCGATATTAACGCTCTCATACCTACAACTGGTGTACCTTAGATGCATTTCCTTTCGCTCCCAAAAAGGACATTATATGGACTGGATTAAAAGGTTAGTCACCTTAAAATTAGGATTCATTTCTTATCACAAATAGTCATTTGTAGCATACCATATCTCAATAGATTGTCATAATTTTTCTGCCGCGTGTACATTCCCACAATGATGGTGTTTTTCCAAAATCAAACCTTGTTGTTCAGTACCTTGGACTAGCCATCCCTTAGAAGGTATTGTTAAAAGATCATCAATTCCTAACGAAATGGATGTAGCGGTGACTTGTCAGAACCTTAGAGTCTTTACTTGATCCAGGATATGTGATGTATATGACATTCCGAAGTGGTCTATTAATCTACCAATAAGCTGTTTAATGGCAGTTCCATCTATCACTTTACTGTGAAAGGCCAGATCAGCCCGTTCTGCCATAAGTACCTCCATATTCCACTGAGCGGGGTTCGCCAATGCGTTTGAGTCAATGATTGGAAAACTTCCTTTTCTTGATCTTGATTTGCGTAGAAATTCAGGAATTATGGTTCTACTTGAACTGGAGAGACCGGAATTCACACTGGTGTCATAGAATTACTTAGCTTGGATACTGTATTATTGGGTATCATATGAGCAGGCTAGGCAAAATCCTTGTATAGCTTCTTCAATTTCTCTATAAAGAGAAATATGACCAATACTGGTTCGAACGTATATACAAAGAAGTTCTTTTTTTTATGCTTTTTACTATTAGATAAGGCCAATAAATCTCATGATAGGTACCCAAAGGTTCATACTGAACTTCGAGGGGAGCTTCTCTTCAAGTAATAATGTGTTGATCTAGTTGCGATCGGAGCCACAAAGGACTATCTAAATGGATTCTTTTCTGCCAATAAGCTCCAATTACATCATAGGAATTGCAAAAATGAGGTTCTTTTTCTTTCTTATACTTATTATTTGTCAGTTATTCCATTTTGATAATTGATGTGATTCCATGGATTATACCTATTTGCACAGATACCTCGACGATTTCCGCTCATTAATACATAGAACCCAATAAGCATATCTTGAGTTAGTACGAAAATGTGATCTCCAATAGCTGGGGACAAGAGATTCGTATGAGAAAACATAAGTAAACGAGCCTCCGCTTGAGCCTCCAAAGATAAGGGTACATAAACAGCCATTTGATCCCCATCAAAGTCTGCATTTAATCCCCTACAAACTAATGGATGTAAACAAATAGTAGTGTGAAGCCAACTGTTGTCTAATTAAACCACAAATTACAAAATGTCTGGAAAAGTTCTATTGCTATTTTGTGAGGCAATCCACATTGATGTAATGAAAGTGAAGGACCTACGACAATGACAGAACGCCTTAAATAATCAACGCATTTGCCAAGTAGAGTCTCATGAAATCTTCCTTTCTTTGCTTTCAATTACATCTAAAAACGACTTGTAAACCTTATTATGACTGTCTCTCATTGGTTGTCTACGGAGTCCATTATCAACAATTATATCCACAGTTTCTTGTACCAATTTCTCCTGGCATATTACAAATTCCCCCGGCATAGATCTACTTGTGGTTAATAGATCGATAAGAGTAATATCTGAGCTCATTAGTTTACCCCCATTTAAATGAATAATAGGTCTTAACTCGAGAGGAAGGACTGGTAATAGACATAAAACCATCCAGTCAGAT
Source organism: Ziziphus jujuba (assembly GCF_031755915.1). Taxonomy (NCBI): domain Eukaryota; kingdom Viridiplantae; phylum Streptophyta; class Magnoliopsida; order Rosales; family Rhamnaceae; genus Ziziphus; species Ziziphus jujuba. The sequence continues at coordinate 525,448 of NC_083380.1, forward strand.
TCTATATTTGTTTGAATAATATTCTTAGCTAATTCCATGCATCTAACCAAAAAATCTCTTCTTCTTCCAACTTTTTGATCTTCCTATTCATTACCTGTGGGGCCTTCTCCCCCTAATTCTTTCCATTCTACCAACGAATAATTTATAATAATTCACAAATCCAGATCAGCTAATTGTTCTTGGATAACACTCGCTCTAGTAGAAATTTCTCGAATTCAAAACGTCTCGAAGCCTTGTGTAGTAAAAAAAATGGGACGCTGTATTTCCAGGATTGGATCTCATATTCGAATGAACCTCGTAATCAAAAGCAAAGTGGGTTTTTTAGTTATGAGCCTAGCAAAAGAAAATTTTGGATAGGATCCTATCAAATCCCCCCCCTCCCGGCCAAAAAAATCGGGCATGAAAGTTTCCTCTCACCCGGCTCAAGTAGTTACACCAAAAAGCTAAAGAAAAGAAATGGGTTTCGTTTCTACTTTCAAATTCTATAAAAATCCCAAAAAATCTACTCCTTACTCAAGTTCCAAAAGAAGGTCAAGCAACATTTCATTGATTCATTTTATTTATTTGTTTTAGTATATTTTCGGAATTGAATTCTTTATTTAATTATGGCATAATAAAATAAATGAAATGTGAAATTCTTGAGTAGTCTACTTCCCTTCGAATGATGAATCCCCTTAATTTTAATTAAAGAGAAGGAGGACCTTAGAATTCATAAGGTATTTACTTGTCAATGTATCATTCTATTCAATCTTTTAGGTCCCTACTTTGCCTCAACGATTATTTCATGATATCCTTAAAGCCTGTATGCGATAGATAGATTCCTGCAACCATGACATATTTGCTTATTTTACTTATTTCAATATAATTTCTTTCATTTTAAAAGAAAGGAAATGGTTAATTCCACAAAATAAGCCTTTTTTTTTCCATGAGGTACAAATTTCTATTTATTTGTTACGGAATCGACCATAGACCAATTTCCTTTTTACGTGGGAGTATTGAACACACCCATAATTATGAGCTTCATGTTACTCATCAAGAGACATGTCAGATCTAGGGCATCCTAATTCAATTGAATGGGATGACAATTTCTCATTCTGCATTTGTAAAACCATGAAGCATTGGGGACTCCACAAGGCACCAAAATTGTTACCCGGGTCTGTATCAGCTTCCACCACTTATATGCTTAAAACAGGTCTTGAATCTTCAGGTATAGACAAGCCCTCTTAAGAATGAATTACTCTCTGGATAATGGCAGCAAGGTCGTCCTAAACCTCTTAGCTTGAGCCCAGAAAAAAAAATAGAATTTTGAAGTCCTTGTCTTAAATTCTTTAGATTTAGTTATATTTAGAGATAATCAAATCAAATCATCTAAAGTGAGGCAAAACCAAGCGAGGTTTATTTGTATAAGAGCAATATAAACAAATATGTATTCTATCTATATCAAAGTAAATGTAATAGGTAATAGAAATAAAATGGAATTAGAATTATAGTTTATAGTGGCTGTGGATAATCTCGAAATGAGACATATACCACAGCACTAAACAATTATAGATGACTTGACAATTAATTCCAATTCGAATAAATTAATCCAGTATATTTTCCACATTATTAATAGGAGTACATTTATGTTTCTACTTTACGAATATGATATTTTCTGGGCATTTCTAATAATATCAAGTGTTATTCTTATTTTGGCATTTCTAGTTTCCAGAGTTTAAGACCCGATTAGCAAAGGACCCGAAAAAACTTTCGAGTTATGAATCAGGAATAGAACCAATGGGGGATGCTTAGTTACAATTTTTGAATATGTTATTATATGTTTGCTCTCGTTTTTGTTGTTTCTTATGTTGAAACAATTTTTCTTTATCCATGGGCAATGAGTTTTGGTGTATTGATGGGATCCGTATTTATAGAAGCTTTAATTTTCATGCTTATCCTAATTGTTGGTTCAGTTTATGCATGGATAAGAGGAGCTTTGGAATGGTCTTAGCTCTTGAATATTAATCAAACAATAAATAAATAAATAATTGAAACAGTTATGAACTCCATTATTGAGTTTCTCTTCCTTGATCCAACAATCCTAAATTCAGTTATTTCAACTACATCAAGTAATCTTTCAAATTGGTCAAGACTCTCTAGTTTATGGCCGCTTCTCTATGGTACCAGCTCTTGCTTTATTGAATTTGCTTCATTAATAGGATCACAATTTGACTTTGATCATTATGGACTAGTGCCAAGATCTAGTCCTATATAAGCAGACCTAATTTTAATAGCAGGTACAGTAACAATGAAAATGGCCCTTCCTTAGTGAGATTATATGAACAAATCCCTGAACCGAAATATGTTATTGCTATGGGAGCATGTACAATAACAGGGGGGATGTTCAGTACCGATTCTTATAGTACTGCTCGGGGGGTCAATAACCTAATTCCCATAGATGTCTATTTGCCCTGCTGTCCACCTAAACCAAAGGCTATTATTAATGCTATAACAAAACATCGGAAGAAAATATCTCGAGAAATCTATGAAGATTGAATTAAATCTCAACAGGCGAATCCGTGTTTCACTACCAGCCATAAGTTTCATATTGGACGTAGTACTCATATAGGAAATTATAATCAAGGATTACTCTATCAACCAGAATCTACTTCGAGATCCCCCCTAAAACATTTTTCAAATACAAAAGTTCAATATCTTCCCACGAATTAGTGAATTAGGCAAGAGCTTTTTTTTTTTTTTTGGGTATAGATACAGAATACTAAACAACAAGCCAATCTTCATAAATTTTATTGTAATCGTAAATGTCAAATATTTATATTACTTATACAAATAAACTACTTATACAATACAAATAAAAATGCAGAGATATAACAGAGATGCAGGGTCCTTTGTCTGCTTTGTTAGTCAAACATGGGCTAGTTTATGGATCTCTGGGCTTTGATTACCAAGGAATAGAGACGTTACAAATAAAGATCGGGGATTGACATTCCATTGCTATCATTTTATGTGTATATGGTTACAATTATCTATGCTCCCAATGTGCCTATGATGTTGCACCAGAAGGATTGTTAGCCAGTGTGTATCATATTACATGAATAAAGTATGGTATAGATCAATCAGAAGAAGTATGCATAAAAGTATTTGCCCCAAGGAGGAATCCTAGAATTCTGTATGTGTTATGGGTTTGGAAAAGTACGAATTTTCAAGAAAGGGAATCTTATGATATGTTGGGAATCTCTTATAATAATCATCCACGTCTAAAATGTATCTTAATACTAGAAAGTTGGATAGGATGACCTTTATGTAAGGATTATATTGCCCTTAATTTTTATGAAGTACAAGATGCTCATTGAATAATCAAAAACTCATTTTCACTTTTACAACTCCAGATATTCAAAGAATATTTGTACCCTTTTTTTATAGATCAAATAGCTAAAGTTTCATTCATTTCGTATATTATGTATAAGTTAAAAAAAAGGATAGGCTAAAAAAGAAATCCTAAATAAAATAAATAAATAAACAATTAAATTAGAGGGATTCAATATAATTTTCAAAATTTGAAAGATACTTTTTCCACATGAGCTGAGCTAAGTCAATAGGATGAAAGAGTTAATGATACAGAACTATGTACCATTCACATCACTTAGATAGGTTCCAAAAAGTAACAACATAGGGGGAAATGGGGAAATAGAATATGAAAATAAAATTGAAAGAAATGAATGCAAAAGGATCAGATTCTATTTGTATTATATCTGAAATAAATCTTGGCTATACGTACCCTTAAACTCCCCTTGTAATATAGAAGAAGTAGTACCATTCTTTGGGACCGAGAGGAGGCATAGTATGAAAAAATAAATAAAAGGACAAGGAAACAAAATCTATTTGTTTCTTTAGATACACTTTACTCATCTATAAATACTCATCTATAAATATTCTCTATTTCTTAAGCAGAAGGGGTATCTCTCCAGCCGCTCAGATGGATAAACATGTATTATGATCTATACTATTAATTAATGAATATGTATGTTGACCAATTTGTAGAATCAATATTCATACAAACAATCCATGTGCCCAGAACAAGATTTGAACTGGTGACACGAGGATTTTCAGTCCTCTGCTCTACCAGCTAAGCTATCCCTACCATTCACGACGCATCATCCTCCTTTTAATAGATGATTTGGGTCTATGTCAATTAAAAAGATGAAAAGGGGAGTACAAAGTCTTATCCAGGCCTTGGTGGAATTTCTTAGATGTTAAAAAAAAAAAGTAAAAATAAATAAAAAGAAAAAGAAAACTTTGTAAGTTTTAGTACAGTACGAGCGATAGTATGATCATTACAATTTACAATTGGGGTTACTTGCTCAATGGTGTTCATTTGTATGTGTATCATATATATCACAAGGCTTGTGAAAAGAAAAAAATTAATGAATGAGAAACATAACAAATTTTGAACTGCTAATGAAATGAGAGTATAGGACAAAAATCAGGGAATCAAATGGGCCTTTTTGGGGATAGAGGGACCTAAACCTTCCCAATTTCTAAAGTCAACAGATTTTCCTCTTACTATAAATTTCCTTGTTGTCGATATTGACATGTAGATCAGGACTCTATCTTTATTCTCGTCCGATTAATCAATTTTTCAAAAGATCTATCAGATTACGACGAAGTAAATGATTTGATTAGTGAATATTCGATTTTTCTTTTTTTACTTGGAATCGATTCATAACAATTCTTTCATTTTTCATATAAACATATAAATAAATAAATAAAAGATTCGGGTCATCATTAATCACTTGGCTTGGAGATAGTATTTCAGTATGTATATGTATATAATAGTATTTTAGTACATATACGTATATATTGGTTTATTCTTCATCCTTTTTGGAGTTTTTATAGAAGGATTCCTTTACAAATGCATCACAGCCAACTCCATTGGTTAGAACAACTTCCATTGAGTCTATGCACCTATCCTTTTTTATTATCATTTTGTGAATCCTTGTTTGTTTTCAGAAAACAGGATTTGGCTCAGGATTGCCCATTTATAATTCCGGGGTTTATCTGAATTTGAAAGTTATCACTTGGTAGGTTTCCATACCAAGGCTCAATCCAATTAAGTCTGTAGCGTCTACCAATTTTGCTATATCCCCCCCTTTTTTTTATTAGGGTCTTGATGCCACTGTTCTTTATTCGTTTATTTATATTAGGTCGGAACTGTTGAATTTATTAGATAGCAGTTCCATATTGAAAGGCATTTTCTCCTAATTTGGATTTATTGTCTATCTTCTTTCATCTCTATCGAATACTCATATTTGGTCCAATCAGAAAAGATTCTATCCGTTCTGTATTTGAAATTAAATTCAATATACAATATAGATGGATATATACCACATATATATTATGTATATTTATTATATATAATAATATTATACATAAATATATATGTGGTAGATGTATAAGCTAACATGCTATGCCTCTATTTCTATCACTTTTAGCGTGTTTTGAATACTTAAACGGTAGATTCTTGTTTTTTGTTTTAGCTTTCACCATTCCAAATGAAAACATCAAAATGTTTCATTATGATCTGGATTGCGTTTATATAGATTGGATTGCACTTTTCTTTTTTCTTTTTTTCTTCCTCTCCTAAAACCTTCTATAACAATAACTTAAATAGCATAAAAAAAAAGAACTAAAAAGGAAATTTTTATTATAATATTTTTATAATATTAATTCTTTTTCATAATAATCATAATATTTTTAATCTTTTTTATATTATAGACATTAATATTATAATATTCAAAAATAATTACAAAGTCATTTTTTAATTCACACACAAAAAAAATCTTATTATCTAAATGATTATTGATAAACATATAGTTGATAAAAAAATCAAAATTATATAGCGCTATATTAATTGTTATGTTAATTGCTATGTTTTATAATATTCAAGTATCCAATATTTCATTGATCTTCTATTCTAGATTCTTCTCTCCAGCCATATGAATTATGAACAGTTAATAGCTAAGATCCTAGTAGTTTGCTAAATTCCTATGCATGTACAATTTATGTTATATGAGCCCTCTTACCTTAGAGGTTAGAGCATCGCATTTGTAATGCGATGGTCATCGGTTCGATTCCGATAGCTGGTTTTTCTCCATCTCTTTGATTTTTTTTTTTTTTTTACAAAATCGATAATAAGAATATTGAAAAATCTTCTTACCCTTTTATCTTACCAAGGGTCACCGATCTATTATCTCTATATTATCTCATAAAAACTCATAATTAAAAAAAAAAAATGATGGGTTCGATCTATAGTGACTATGAGTTTAGTGTGTATACTTATTACATGTTATATGCCTATAGACATATCTTATACATTTATACATTATAATCTATGTGATAGATATATCTTTGATGTATAGTGGTCATTCAGGAATGCTCAATTTGATTTACCTGGTGAGTATAGAATATACTAGTAAGTGTAGGTAAAAAGAGGTTTATTGATATTGGATTTTATAAATATCAATGCAATGAATTGTTTTTACACCGGCCGACCCTAATTTCTTTCCATTATTTTCCATTATAATGAAATTCATTTGATTGATTCATGTACCTACCAATTCAACATAGCTCCGAAATATTTTACTGAAGCAATTGTTGATAAAGAGATTCGGCCTGTCCTCTGAACCAAAAAAAAATTTAGAGAAAAAATTCAATAACTTATACTTTTTTAATTTGAATTTCCTATCTTAGTGTGAGGTAGAAATATGCCCGCCTAATCACAACAATGAGTGAATTGATGAATGAAAGCGTAAGAATGGGGTTCAATCCCCTTTCTGGTAGATGAACTACTCACCGAGAAGTGCTATCTTTCGTATTGAGTCATACCATTCCCGTTCTATTATATTGTATTTTGACAATTACAAAAAACTATTCATACTATGAGCATAGTATGATGGTGGTCGGGCAAGTATGCCCCCATCGTCTAGTGATTTAGGACATCTCTCTTTTAAGGAGGCGGAGGGGATTTGACTTTCCCTGGGGGTAAGGTACGATGAAAGGAAGTTGATTATGGACTATCAATAAGCATGAAATTGCTTCTTCCGGTCCTGGGTCGATGCCCAAGTGGTTAATGGGGATATACTGTAAATTCATTGGCAATATGTCTATGCTGGTTCAAAGCCAGCTCGGCCTTATAATTCATCGATCCACCATGATATAACCCATTTGTTGTTTTCCTGAAATGCTCAATCCCAATAGGGATAAAGTAAAATTTTTTGATATATCTCTACCACTATTTAGTTACTCTATTTAATTTATTTATTTTTTTAACAAATTCTAATTTTTCTAATGATCTAAATTCATATCAGGATTGGTAAGTGTAAAGGCTAAGGACAAGAGTAAAATAAAGAAAAACGAACTTTTTCATTGAAAGATTGATTATCCCATTGATTTGGCAGTAATGAAAAGATTATTAGTAATCCACGTCGTTTTCGCTAAAGCACATATCCATATGGATAGAAATATATCACTCGCTTCTCTGTTCCAACATGACAATTCTAATCGAAAATCTAAATTGAAAGGTTTGATGAAATCATTAAGAATAGGTATACTGTACACTTTATTTTATTATGTTATTTCCCTTGGATTGTAGTTGAATTGGTTAGAGTCGCCCTGTCAGTCCCAATGGATCCAAATCCAATAAAATAACAAAAATACATCAATTTGTCTCTCCATTTTTCTGTGAAAGAGAGTATGAATAGTCAAATTTCATTCCCAACTAGATCCCTCTTTTTTTCATTTCGGTTGTTTGCTTGGCTTTGGCTAAAATCAACGGTAAGGTAAGTGTGAAGGCGGTCAGATGATACTTCATCGGATGATTGTACAAGGAAGGCGGTAAGTTATAGAAAAAGAGAATGGAAAAGAATGATAAATAAAAATTTAAATTTGAAATTTAAATTAATTTAAAGGAATTTTAGATTGGATTAGGAATCAACCTTTGACGTCAATATGGATAAAAGATCTTCCTATGTTATACTATTCAATTCTTAATGATGAATTGATTTGATAGCCCAGAAATTGTTATTCATGATATTGATCCGATTCGATTACATCGAGGCATAATTCATCCCATTGAATTTACAGACGAAAGATTTATCATCTCTATGAGATTAAATCCTAAGTTATTGCCAATTAAAGAAAAATGAAATGATGAAATTATGGAAGTCAGTATTCTTGCATTTATTGCTATTGTACTATTCATTATAGTTCCTACTGCTTTTTTACTTATAATATACATAAAAACAGTAAGTCAGAGCAATTACTTTGAATTAAACTTGACTTTTTAGTTCTTATCAATGATTGTAGAAAAGAAATAAAATGAAAAAGATTCAAATTTCACATATTAAATGAATGAAATGAACAAAATAGAATCAACAGTATTGTATGAGAGACGATAGTATGGTAGAAAAAAAGATTTATATTTTTCTTTCTACCATACTCTCTAGTATTGTCAGTGTACTATATAAATTTTACTATTTGAAGATACAGGTTAATTTAATATATATCAATCTACATTATTATTTTCATATATATAGATATCAATTCCATATATAAATTACATAGTGTTGTATCCCAATTCTATTTCTTCATCTAGTTCCATTTAGTTTGTGTTGATTCCAATTAATAATCGGAGGTAATCGAAAGATAACTCTTATTCGTATGACTCTAATTCCTGTATTTCGGATTATTTTTAATATGAATCCTGATATCCATTGAAAGAAAGAAAAAAACCAATGAAGGAAAAAAGGGTATGGATAAAATAAAAGCAAGTAATATGTTTGTTAGCATTCCAACAAAGAAGTAATTGATTGAGCAGTTGATAGAGGTTCCAAGGGGTACCGTGGGAACTTCTTCGAATTTCAAAAAGGATTAGAAAAAAGGTCGTATTCTTTCCCATTGCCCATTTATATCTTTGGTAAGAGTCAGGTCATCGAAATAGGAAAGTTATGAAGAATACGGTTGGAATCAATTTCCTACCATTTGTATTCCTTTCGAAGTACAAACATGGGAATAATTGCAATATTTGTTTGATTGAATGAGTTCATATATTATTCAGATAATCCATTACTCCATTAGAATTAAATACCGTTTTGAAATGAAGATTTTTTTTATTTACATTCCAAAATGGAATTTTAATTAAAATAGTGAAATAAAAATAAAAAAAGGCTTTGCAGGAAGATCTGTAAAAGAAAAATTGGTACAATTTGGTTCCTAAATTCAATTAGCAGTACTTCTAGAGTCCACTTCTGCCCCATACTACAAGTGAAAGGGAAAATGTAAAGACTACCATTACAGCAGCCCAAGCAAGACTTACTATATCCATGTGAATTATGTCCTCTATCTCTATGAATATGAAGGAATTATTCAATTATTATTCACTAATGATAAATTATTGTTCACTAATAATAAAAAAAAAAAATCACTGGTGCAGAGTCAACGGGGGCTTCTAACCCAACACTGTTGATAAAACAATCTAATAAATCCAATTATAACATGTTCTTATAATTATAAGATTTTTGGTATAATCGGAAAACATTAAGCACCGGTAAAATATGCAGGACAGCCTTTTGATTGAAGTAGCAAAAGGTTGTTACTAACATGTAGTCATAATAAAACCTATTCATTCTTTTGGTGCCCTTCATTTTATTTTTATTAAATAAAAAGTATAAAAATATAGAATCAAGATAGATCACTATCTACCCTATATCTTTATTTCTTTTTTCCCACCTTTCCCATTTGATCTACATCTCCAATTGGCTTTATGAAACAATGGAAGATGTCCTATTACACGTTCTTGATTAGAGATTAAAGTAAAAATATTAGAGATTAAAATAAGAATTTCTTTTTGTATTCTATTTATAATTTCTATTTATAAATTTATATTACAAATAGAAATTATAAGTCCAATACAAGTAAAATATGGAAAAATATTTATATATTCTTTATATATTCAAATAAATACATAAACAAATACATAATATATTCAAATAAATATATATATATATCTATATAATAAATATATATATAAATAAGTCAAAGCCAATTATCCATTCAATCTAATTAATATTGAATGAATCTTGGAGGACTCAAAGACTTTCATGAGTATGTATACAAAGTATCTTCCGCCTTTTCCATAACTAATAATTTCATTATATTCCCCATCCGGCTATCCAATTTAATTCAAGACCCATTCAGTAGACACTGCATTAGTTGTGGAAGGGCTATCATATCAATACTATAATCTTTCCTTAAACCCTGGGCACAAGTATCTACAGCATTTTAAAGAACAAAAAAGACCTCCAAATGCTTAGAATCAAGCAAGTGTGAAGAGTCCTTTTCCTCCGCTTGCTTTTATTGGAAAAAAAAATGGCTAAGTTTTATCAGTAAACCAAAATAAGGTATTTTGATTGTTTTATTGATCAGGCAACACCCGGATTTCAACTGGGGAAAAAGGATTTGCAGTCCCCCACCTTACCGCTTGGCCATGCCACCGATACAAAATATATGAAAAAATTCGTTTCCCTTTTCGAGTGAAAAACCAAATGTGGATGTGGATTTTCAGTTACAAAAGTAAAAATTCAAGACAAATTTGAACCGTTAACTATTGACTATGAATTTATGAATGGTTCTTGAATTTTAATCGAAAATTTTATTTTCCTAATGATCTAAGAAAATCCAATTGATACATAACTAATCTTCTTCTTTTTTTCAAGCGAAAAAAAAAGACGGCTTCTCAATTTCAATTATAATAGCAATTAAGGGTATATGTAAACCCCATAACATAAATTTTATAAACAGATTAATCGGGTACTTATCTGTATATGATACCTGTGGATAATTTTAGGAAATTATCATGCTTCGATTCAATTTTTACAATTTTTTAGCGAATAGATTGAATATTAAAAGTCAAAATTTTGACGCATGATAGATTCTTTCTGTCCCAAACAAAACAATATAATAAAAAAATATGGAGAGTGCAGATAGATAGTTCTATTTATATCCATGCATGCTTAATAAATATCAACTTTTTTACACATTTCAATCCTATCCTACAATACAACTTAAAAAAAAAGGTAAAAATCTCTCTCTTCTCTGCAAATTCTGTTTTGAACAATTGAATCTGTGAAAAAGTTAAATGCTAGAAAAAAGAACATCCTGAATACATTTATGGAATCCAATCAGATTGGAATATGGAATATCATGATAATGGTAGAAATTGAATCACTTTTCAGTTTAGTATTCTATACAAATTGTTTGGATATTCTAGACAAAACTCCATAAGAAAAAGTGGAATTTATCATTTTCATTTGTATCTGTTGTAAATTACAATTTGTATAAAATTCTCGTTATCCCTCCTTCATACGTATTTCATATATTCCATATATTATATGGAGTTAGGTCAAATTTCATATGATTCAGTAAACAAAGTATCAATTCCATCATTGCTATATTGATCCATATGATTTGATGAAGAATGAGTAAATAATAGGATTTTTTTTCTATAAACGAGAAATAAAAAAATGCTTGGGGATAGAACTGAGGAAATGTCTACAATACCTGGATTTAATCAGATACAATGTGAAGGATTTTGTAGATTCATTGATCGGGGCTTAACAGAAGAATTTTATAAGTTTCCAAAAATTGAAGATATAGATCAAGAAATTGAATTTCAACTATTTGTGAAATATCAATTGGTAGAACCGTTGATAAAAGAAAGAGATGTTGTATATGAATCACTCACATATTCTTCTGAGTTATATGTATTCGCATGATTAATTTGGAAAACTAATAGGGAGATGCAAGAACAAACAATTTTTATTGGAAACATTCCTCTAATGACTTCCTTAGGAACTTCTATAGTAAATGGCATATATAGAATTGTGATCAATCAAATATTGCAAAGCCTAGGTATTTATTACCAGTCAGAATTGGACCATAACAAAATTTCAGTCTATACCGGCACCATAATATCAGATTGGGGAGGAAGATAAGAATTAGAGATTGATAGAAAAGCAAGGATATCGGCTCATGTGAGTAGGAAAAAGAAAATATCTATTCTAGTTCTATCATCAGCTATGGGTTCGAGTCTAAGAGAAATTCTAGAGAATGTTTGTTACCCTAAAATTTTCTTGTATTTCCTGAATGATAGGGAGAAAAAACAAATTAAGTCAAAAGAAAATGCCATTTTGGAGTTTTATCAACAATTTACTTGTATATGAGGAGATCCGGTATTTTCTGAATCCTTATGTAAGGAGATACAAAAGAAATTCTTTCAACAAAGATGTGAATTAGGAAGGATTGGTCAATGAAATATGAACCATAGACTGAACCTTGATATACCGGAGAATAATAGATTTTTGTTACCGCGAGATATATTAGCCATTACGGATCATTTGTTTGGAATGAAATTCGAAATGGGTACACTTGATTATATAAATCATTTAAAAATAAACGTATTCATTCGGTAGTAGATCTCTTACAAGATCAATTCGGATTGGCCTTGGTTCGTTTAGAAAATATGGTTAGAGGAACTATATGAGGAGCAATTAGGCACAAATTGATACAGACTCCTCAGAATTTGGTAACTTCAACTCCATTAACAATTTCTTATACATCTTTTTTCTGGTTACGCCCATTATCTCAAGTGTTGGATTGAACTAATCCATTGACACAAATAGTTCATGGTAGAAAATTGAGTTATCTGGGCCCTAGAGGATTGACAAGGTGAATTGCCAGTTTTTGGATACGAGATATCCATCCTAGTCACTATGGATGCATTTGCCCTATTGACAAATCTGAAGGAATCAATGTTGGACTTATTAGCTCCTTAGCAATTCATGCGAGGTGTGGTCATTGAGGGTCTTTAGAAAGCCCATTTTATAAAATCTCTGAGAGATCAAAAAAAGTATGGATGCTTTATTTATCACCATGTAGAGATGAATACTATATGGTAGCGGCAAGGAATTCGTTGGCATTCAATTGAGGTATTCAGGAAGAACAGGTTGTTTTGGCATGATACCGTCAAGAATTCCTGACTATTGAATGGGAAAAGGTTATCTTCGAAGTATTTTTCCCTTCCAATATTTTTCTATTGGAGCTTCCCTCATTCTTTTTATCAAGCATAATGATGCGAATCGAGCTTTAATGAGTTCTAATATGCAATCTCAAGCAGTTCCTCTTTTTCAATATGAAAAGTGCATTGTTGGAACTGGGTTGGACTGCCAAGTAGCTCTAGGTTCCAGGGTTCTTGATATAGCCAAACATGAAGGAAATATCATTTATACCGATGCTGAAAATATCCTTTTATCATGTAATGGGGATACTCTAAGCATTCCATTAGTGATATATCAATGTTCGAACAAAAATACTTGTATGCATTGAAAAACCCAAGTTGCACGAGGTAAATGTACTTAAAAGGGGGATAAATTTTAGCAGATGGTGCTGCTACCATTGGCGGTGAACTCGCTTTGGGAAAAAACGTATTAGTAGCTTATATGCCATGGGAAGGTTACAATTATGAGGATGCGGTACTCATTAATGAGCATCTGGTATATGAGATATGAACAAGAGGCTTCGAGAAAAATAGTCTTTTCTAAATTATATGAAGCTAGTAAGCAAACAGTGAATCCATGGGTATTTGAACCCGAGTATCCAGGAAAAAGCAGAATATTTGATGGAAGAATAAGGGATCGTTTTGAATAACCTTTTATAATAGGAAAGCCTTATATCTTGAAATTAATTCAATAAGTTGATGATAAAATACATGGATGTTTTAGCAGACATTATGCACTTGTTACACAACAACCACTTAGAGGAAGGGCTAAGCAGGGGCTGCAGCGAGTAGAAGAAATGGAAGTTTGGGCTATAGAGGGATTTGGTGCTGCTCATATTTTACAAGAGATGATTACTTATAAATCTGATCATGTTAGAGCTCACCACGAAGTACTTGGTACTACAATCATTGGAGGAACAATACCTAAACTGGAGGATGCTTCAGAATCTTTTCGATTGCTCGTTTGAGAATTATGATCTATGGCTCTGGAATTGAATCATTTCTTTGTATCTAAGAAAAACTTCCAGATTAATAGGAAGGACACTTAACCGGGATGAATCAAAATTTTTCTTAAAACTTTCAAGTTAATAGGAAGGACACTTAATCGGGATGAATCAAAATTTTTCTTCTATGATCGATCGGTATAAACATTAACAACTTCGAATCAGATCAGTTTCTCCTTAACAAATAAGTGCTTGGGCCAAAAAAATCCTACCTAATGGAGAGATAATTGGAGAGGTGACATAACCCTACACCTTTTGTTACAAAACCAATAAACCGAAAAAAGATGGATTATTTTGTGAAACAATTTTTGGGCCTATAAAAGGCGGGATTTGTGCTTGTGGAAATTATCAAGTAATCAAAGATGAAAAAGAAGAACCGAAATTTTGTGAACAATGTTGAGTTGAATTTGTTGATTCTCGAAGACAAAGATATCAAATGGGCTACATCAAACTGGCATGCCCAGTAACACATGTATGCTATTTGAAATGTATTCCTAGTTATATTGTAAATCTTTCAGATAAGCCTTTTTGATACGAACCTAGGACGACCTGCTCCTAAACCCGTATTATATTAGCCCGGATCTTTAATTAAGTTCAAGTTCTAATGGAATGGACCTCAACCCCTAACCAACCTGTGGTTAAAAATCTTGGTATAATGTAGACGCCACAATAGGGGATGGAAAACCTATTGATAAGTCAAGCTAAAACAACCAATTTTCTAATGGTGTTTTAGGTGTTCTCAAAGAACAAAGAGATAATTAATCTCACAAGTATTTTTTTAATCAAATCAAAGTTGTATTCATCTTGAAAAATAATCCTTTAAATAGGCTACAAAGCCACGAAATAAAACCCTAGAACATAAAGAAAACCAGCCACCACACATAAAGAAACCTAGTTGGCCGAAACTATACCTCCTTTCCTAATCTAAGTTTGATTAATTAATTCCTTTATATTAAATTAGGAATTAATTAATTTACAATGGAAAGAATAAAATAAAAACCTTCCTAAAGTTATTTTTCCAGAAACTAAATAAATAAAAGCCAAAAAGTAATGGTAGTTTCCTAAAACAAAAAGTAAAAACAAATTAGGAACCTAAAAATGCTAGCCTTTTTTATCAGGTTGACTTTGATCAATCTTTGACCTCTTTGAGCTTCAAATCAGCTTCTAGATGATTTTTAGGATGCCAAATAAGCTGAATATGAAGTCCCACAGGTTGCCCATGATTGGAAAAATAAGAAAAGGCTAATAGAGTAAAATACAGTAAAGCCAGCAAGCAATACAGTAAATTCGGCCAAATTGTTGAGGCTGTCCGTACAAGCCCTTTTTGATTGCATTTGAGGCTGATTTAACTTGATTCCATGACCTCTTAGGCATATGTATTGAACCCATAAAGCATTGGAACCATTTCATGCTTCCCGGACTCCAAAAATGTACCAAAACAGTCACCCGGGTCTGTATCGGCTTCCACCACTTGGATGCTTAGAATGGGCTTTGTATCTTCAAGTATGGACATGCTCTGTTGAGATTGATTACCCTCTGTATAAATACTCCCAGGTTGCCCTTAAATTTCTTAATTTGAGCTCTTGTGATTGGCCTAGTCTTCATCTGTGTCGAGTCAGCACCCCAACGGGTTATTGGTGGAGCGGGCTCGGGCGGAATCACATCATTCCCCTCCTCTTGAAAAGGATTTGTCCTCAAATCATTATCATCATCTGCAGCAAAAGGAGTTAAATCAGCAACATTAAATGCAGCACTCATGTTATACTCACCCGGTAAATCAAGCTTGTAGGCGTTCTTGTTAATTGGCTCCAAAACTTGTAAAAGTCCATCCATAGGCGGCATGAGCTTTGACTTTCTTTGTTTAGGAAACCTTTCCTTTCGTAAGTGCAACCAAACCAATTCTCCTGGGTCAAACACTATTACAACAAAATCTAGAAATACATGCTCATTATGGTAAAAATTACAATTTTTAAAGTTAGCAAACAATATTTCCCAAATTTTCAAATTACCACTAAGTAAAGCTCTCAACAATGCATATAAACTTCTATGCAATAAAGACATCTTTAAATAAGTATCTTTAAAATTCATGGTTAGCAATGATTTCTTATTCATAATTACTTTATTAACATCACCAAATCTAAGATAAAAATTTATATTTTTCCCTTCTTGTCTTCCTTTTCCTTTCTCACTCACAGTCATCTCACCTTCCTCACTCTCGGCTTTTGCACCAAATTTCTCACTCTTGGTTTTATTAAATTTTTTCCACACAACCTGAGTGTTAGAAGACTTACCTTGGACCGCAAGCTCACCTTTTCCCTCTTAATTGGATGGTAGTCCACTTGGAATTTCATTTGGGAAGACATCTCCAAATTCCTTCGAAAGAGAAATCATTGAACTTGGCAATTCAAGTTCTTCAAAGTTAGTTTGATCATTAAAATAATTTTCTTTATAAATCATGACCAGCAAAGGTTTCTTACACTCAATAACCGTATTAATATCCCCTAAACTCAAATAAAAGTTGCTACTTGACCTTTCTTTTCTTTCTTTTTCTTTTTCTCTCTTGAATTGGCGCAAACCTTCGAATTTCCCTTCCTTCTCCAAGCTCTCGGGTTTGCCACTTTCTTTCCCCTCTATTTCGGTTTTTCCTTGATCTTTCCACTTAATATATGTCTTAGAAACCTTAGAAACCTTACATTGATCAGCAACCTCATTCTTACCTTTTTGAAAGGATGGTGAAGCCGTTGGTGCCATACTTGCTTTTTCCTTGAGCTTTTCGTCTTCTCTCCTTTGTTGCATTTGTAATTGGTCTTTGTAAACCTCTTTAGGAGATAATGGTTCCAGCTTGACCTTCTTACCTTTAAACCTGAAAATAATACTATTTTCTCGACCAAAATGAGTAGCATCTTTATCAAATTGCCATGGTCTACCTAATAGTATATGTCCAGCAATCATGGGTACAATATCACATAAAACTACATCCTCATATCTACCTATATTAAATTTTACTTTGGCTTGTTTATTCACTTTTATTTCGCCACTATCATTAAGCCATTGTAATCTATAAGGTTCTGGATGTTTAATAGTTATTAAGCCTAATTTATCAACTACAATGTTACTAATTACATTTGTACAACTTCCACTATCAATAATCATACTACAAATCTTATCTTGAATTTCACATCGGGTGTGGAAGATGTTCTCTCTTTGAATTTCATCCTCATCTTTGTATGCAACAAGTACTCTCCTAGAAAGCAAGTTTAATTCAGCATTGGATGCTTGCAAGGTTTTGGGTTCATCCTCCAAGTCCTCCTCCTCTTGCTTGGCTTCATCCTCACTTTCTTCACTTTCCGATTCTAGCTCGTCATTGCCCTTTAACACCATGATTCTTCTATTCGGGCATTGGCTAGCAATGTGTCCTCCTCCCTGGCACTTAAAACACACAACATCATGAGTTCTAAAAGGTTTAGGATCTAATTTTACCTCATTCTTTGGTGCTTGGACAGATTTGATTCTAGTCTCCGTCCTTGGCCAGTTTGAACTTTCTTCTTTGACTTTCGGCTTTGGCTTGCTTTCATAGATGGGATTGTTCCTCCAGCCACTTGAATTGGACCTTCCGCTGTTGGAAACACCTCCAAACCATGATCTTACACCCCTCCTCTTGAATTGATGCTCTAATTTAATAGCCACATGCAACATCTCCTCAAATTCCACATATTGTTGCAATTCTAGTTGATTGGAAATTTCACGATTCAAACCACCAAGAAACCTTGCCATGGTTGCTTCCCTATCTTCATTCAAGTTCAATCTCATCATAAGCATCTCCATCTCCTTGTAATAATCCTCCACGGATCCATGTCCTTGAGATAAAGATTGAAGTCTTTGATGCAGCAACCTATGATAGTGTGATGGTACGAATCGCTTCCGCATGGCTCCTTTCATTTGTCGCCATGTAGTAATCAAGTCATCACCAACTCTCCTTCGGGTGTTCTGCTCATTGGTCCACCATTGGAGTGCATAATGGCCAAACTCCATTGCTGCCAATTTCACCTTCTTAGCCTCTGAATAATTATGGCTGTCAAATATCATCTCCATCTTTTCTTCCCACTTCAAATATGCTTCGGGGTCACTTTTTCCCATGAATGGTGGGATGTTGATCTTGATATTGCTAAGATTGTCATCTGTTTCTTCCCTCCTATATCTTCCACAGCCAGATCTATCTTGGACAGCAAAATTTTCGTCCATACCTTCCTCAAAGTCTCCACCGAATGGCTCCTCATCAAATTCCTCTCTCGGTCTCTCGCGACCTCCTCGTCCTTGGCCTCGTCCTCCATGGAATTCTGGCCGATTTCTTGTGTTCGGAATTCCTTGGGAAACTTCTAGTCTTCCCACTCTTTGATTTACATGCTCAACTTGTGCACTAACCCGCTGTATTGATTCCAAGACAGCTCTCATGTCCACTTGGTCTCCACTCCCGGTAGCTCGGCCATCGCCATGGAATGCTACGGACTCTTCCTCATTAATCCTCAAGGGTGGATCCCCTCTTCTTATTCTAGAATCTACCATGTTAGTAAAATATTGCAAAAATAAAATAAATCCTCACAATATTCACTCCCTCACGTGTTTCACTCAAACAAGGTCTCGACACTCGTGTTTGCACACTAGTTTCGGCTTTTACCCTCTTTTAAGCTCACACATCCTAATTCAACTATGAATGAATTTTTTTTTTTTTTTTTAAGATGCAGAACGTGTATGGTGATAGAAGCAACCTTAACCTAATGCTAAAATTGTAGAATAACACAAAACAAATAAAGCAAATAAAGATAGATCAAACCTGAACAAAATTTAGCTCTGATACCAAATGATACGAACCTAGGACGACCTGCTCCTAAACCCGTATTATATTAGCCCGGATCTTTAATTAAGTTCAAGTTCTAATGGAATGGACCTCAACCCCTAACCAACCTGTGGTTAGAAACCTTGGTATAATGTAGACGCCACAATAGGGGATGGAAAACCTATTGATAAGTCAAGCTAAAACAACCAATTCTCTAATGGTGTTTTAGGTGTTCTCAAAGAACAAAGAGATAATTAATCTCACAAGTATTTTTTTAATCAAATCAAAGTTGTATTCATCTTGAAAAATAAGCCTTTAAATAGGCTACAAAGCCACGAAATAAAACCCTAGAACATAAAGAAAACCAGCCACCACACATAAAGAAACCTAGTTGGCCGAAACTATACTTCCTTTCCTAATCTAAGTTTGATTCATTAATTCCTTTATATTAAATTAGGAATTAATTAATTTACAATGGAAAGAATAAAATAAAAACCTTCCTAAAGTTATTTTTCCAGAAAATAAATAAATAAAAGCCAAAAAGTAATGGTAGTTTCCTAAAACGAAAAGTAAAAACAAATTAGGAAACTAAAAATGCTAGCCTTTTTGATAAAGTTGACTTTGATCAATCTTTGACCTCTTTGAGCTTCAAATCAGCTTCTAGATGATTTTTAGGATGCCAAATAAGCTGAATATGAAGTCCCACATGTTGCCCATGCTTGGAAAAATAAGAAAAGGCTAATACAGTAAAATACAGTAAAGCCAGCAAGCAATACATCAAATTCGGCCAAATTGTTGAGGCTGTCCGTACAAGCCCTTTTTGATTGCATTTGAGGCTGATTTAACTTGATTCCATGACCTCTTAGGCATATGTATTGAACCCATAAAGCATTGGAACCATTTCATGCTTCCCGGACTCCAAAAATGTACCAAAACAGTCACCCGGGTCCGTATCGGCTTCCACCACTTGGATGCTTAGAATGGGCTTTGTATCTTCAAGTATGGACATGCTCTGTTGAGATTGATTACCCTCTGTATAAATACTCCCAGGTTTCCCTTAAATTTCTTAATTTGAGCTCTTGTGATTGGCCTAGTCTTCATCCGTGTCGAGTCAACACCCCAACAGGTTATCGGTGGAGCGGGCTCGGGCGGAATCACATCACTTTTAAAGGATTAGAAGGCCTAGTATATTGCGATATCTGATTTAATCAAAGTTATGATTTTACAAATTCAGAATGGGAAACTGTCATCCCATTTAATCAAATTAGGATGCCTTGTATCTGACACGTCTCTTTGCAGGAGTAACATGAAGCTCAGAATTATGCGTGTGTTCAATACTCCCAAGTAATCTCTTTGCAGGAGTAACATGAAGCTCAGAATTATGCGTGTGTTCAATACTCCCAAGTAAAAAGGGAATTGTTCTATGGTCGATTCAGTAACAAATAAATAAAAATTTGTACCTCGTGAAAAAAAAAATGACTTCTTTTGTGGAATTAACCATTTCCTTTCTGTCTAAACCAAAAAAAAACTCTATCGGAATAAACAAAATAAGCAAATATGTCATGGCTGCAGAAGTCTATCCATCACAAATAGGCTTTAAGGATATCATGAAATAACTGTCGAGGCAAAGTAGGGACGTAAAAGATTGAATGGAATGATACATAGACAAGTAAATACCTTATGAATTCTAAGGCCTAACTTTACTTTAATTAAAATTAAGGGGATTCATCATTCGAAGGGAAGTAGACTACTCAAGAATTTCACATTTCATTTATTTTGTTATGTCATAACTAAATAAAGAATTCAATTCAGAAAATATACTAAAACAAATAATAAAATGAATCAATGAAATGTTGCTTGACCTTCTTTTGGAACTTGAGTAAACAGTAAATTTTTTGGGGTTTTTATAGAATTTGAAAGTGGAAACAAAACCCCTTTCTTTTCTTTATCTTTTTTGGTGTAACTACTTGAGCTGGATGAGAGAAGACTTTCATGTCTGATTTTGAGGGGGGAATTCGATAGGATCCTATCCAAAATTTTCTTTTGTAAGGCCCAAAACAAAAAAAAACCCACTTTCTTATGATTACGAGGTTCATTTGAATATGAGATCCAATCCTAGAAATACAGCATCCCACTTTTTTTTTACCCCCCAAGGCTTCGAGACATTTTAAAATCGAGAAATTTCTACTAGAGCAAGTGCGATCCGAGAACAATTGGCTGATTTGGATTTGCGAATTATTATAGATTATTTGTTGGTAGAATAGAAAGAATTAAGGGAAGAAGGCCCCACAGGTAATGAATGGGAAGATAAAAAGGTTGGAAGAAGAAGGGATTTTTTGGTTAGACGCGTGGAATTAGCTAAGAATTTTATTCGAAAAAATATAGAACCCGAGTGAATGGCTTTATTTCTATTACCAATTCTTCCTCCCGAGTTAAGACCTATTATTCAGATAGATTGGGGTAAACTATTGGGCTCAAATATTAATGAACTCTATAGAAGATTATCTATCGGACAAATACTCTTATCGATCTATTAACCACAAGTAGATCTACACCAGGGGAATTAGTAATGTGTCAGGAGAAATTGGTACAAGAAGCCATGGATACATTTCTTGATAATGGAATCCGTGGACAACTGATGTGATTCCGCCTGTGCCCGCTCCACCGATAACCCGTTGGGGTGCTGACTCGACACGGATGAAGACTAGGCCAATCACAAGATCTCAAATTAAGAGATTTAAGGACAACCTGGGAGCATTTATACAGGGGGTAATCAATCTCAACAGAGCTTGTCCATACTTGAAGATACAAAGCCTATTCTAAGCATCCAAGTGGTGGAAGCCGATACGGACCCGGGTGACTGTTTTGGTACATTTTTGGAGTCCGGGAAGCATGAAATGGTTCCAATGCTTTATGGGTTCAATACATATGCCTAAGAGGTCATGGAATCAAGTTAAAGCAGCCTCAAATAAAATCAAAAAGGGCTTGTACAGACAGCATCAACAATTTGGCCGAATTTGCTGTATTGCTTGCTGGCTTTACTGTATTTTACTGTATTAGCCTTTTCTTATTTTTCCAAGCATGGGCAACGTGTGGGACTTCATATTCAGCTTATTTGGCATCCTAAAAAGCATCTAGAAGCTGATTTGAAGCTCAAAGAGGTCAAAAATTGATCAAAGTCAACTTGATCAAAAGGCTAGCATTTTTAGTTTCCTAATTTGTTTTTACTTTTTGTTTTAGGAAACTACCATTACTTTTTGGCTTTTATTTATTTATTTTTTGGACAAATAAATTTAGGAAGGTTTTTATTTTATTCTTTCCATTGTAAATTAATTAATTCCTAATTTAATATAAAGGAATTAATTAATCAAACTTAGATTAGGAAAGGAAGTATAGTTTCGGCCAACTAGGTTTCTTTATGTGTGGTGGCCGGTTTTCTTTATGTTCTAGGGTTTTATTTCGTGGCTTTTTAGCCTATTTAAAGGCTTAGTTATCAATAAGAATAAAAAACTTTGATTTGATTAAGAAAATACTTGTGAGATTAATTATCTCTTTGTTCTTTGAGAACACCTAAAACACCATTAGAGAATTGGTTGTTTTAGCTTAACTTATCAATAGGTTTTCCATCCCCTACTGTGGCGTCTACATTATACCAAGGTTTCTAACCACAGGTTGGTTAGGGGTTGAGCTCCATTCCATTAGAACTTGAACTTAATTAAAGATCCGGGCTAATATAATACGGGTTTAGGAGCAGGTCGTCCTAGGTTCGTATCATTTGGTATTAGAGCTAAATTTTATTCAGGTTTGATCTATCTTTATTTGTTTTATTTGTTTTTGTGTTATTCTGCAATTTTAGCATTAGGTTAAGGTTGCATCCATTCCATACACGTTCTGCATCTTAAAAAAAAAAAAAAAAAAATTCATTCCTAGTTGAATTAGGGTTTCCTAGTTTTATCGTATTTTTGTTTCCTAATTTGTTGGTTGTCTTTTATCATTGTTCTTGATAATTTTGGTTTTTGTTGATTTTCCTTTGCTGTTTTAGTCTTATAAATTTGCATTCATATATTCAAAAAAAAAAAAAAGAGTTTGCGGCAACATTAAAAAAAAAAAAAAAAAAATTGCACATTTGTGTTTATTTGGAGGTCACGGGTTTGGTGTTTGTTTTGGAGTTGGAATTGCAATTTTGGTAATTATTCTTGCTACTGCAGTTTTTTATGTTGTGTGAGTGAAAAAAAAAAAAAAACAGAGGTAAAGCCGAATAAAAAAAAAAAAAAGAAAAAAAGAAAAAAAAAGAAAAATATTTCAGTTTGTTGGAGTTTGATTTGTTTGCTGGAAATTTGTTGGAGCTGCTGGTTTTTTGATTATTTATTCAATATTTGAGTTGCTGGGAAATTATTTTTTGCTGCTGGATATTTGGATTTTGGGTGTTTAAATTTTTTGGATTAAAATTAGTTAAAGGAATTGATACAAAACTTGAATTACATGAACAACAACCAACACTTTTCTATATTTTTGTTCTCTTTGATTCTTGTTCGTATTTGAATTTCTTTTTCTAGAATTCTATTCTTGAACTCATAATCTACTACCATCTGGTGCAGTTTTCAAAAATTCCAACGTTTTCCCATTATTTTGTGTTTTCTTGTCTAGAAAGCCGAAAAATTAGGATTAGTTGGATTCTTTCGGTATTAACTACTTGTTGCTTACTGTTTGTTGATAAGTTTAATTAAAACATACTAGTGATCTAATTGCTGTTTTGTGGGTGTTTTAATTAGAACTTTGAGATAATTCATTGAGTGGAAAAAGGCAAGAGTGTGTGAGCTTAAAAGAGGGTAAAAGACGAAACTAGTGTACAAACACGAGTGTCGAGACCTTGTTTGAGTGAAACACGTGAGGGAGTGAATATTGTGAGGATTTATTTTATTTTTGCAGTATTTTACTAACATGCCAGATTCTAGAATAAGAAGAGGGGATCCACCCTTGAGGATCAATGAGGAAAAGTCCGTAGCATTCCATGGCGATGACCGAGCTACCGGGAATGGAAACCAAGTGGACATGAGAGCTGTTTTGGAGTCAATACAAAGACCAATTACAAATGCAACAAAGGAGAGAAGCCGAAAAGCTCAAGGAAAAAGCAAGTATGGCACCAACAGCTTCACCATCCTTTCAAGAAGGTAAGAATGAGGTTGCTGGTCAAGGTAAGGTTTCTAAGGCTCATATTGAGTGGAAAGATCAAGGGAAAGCCGAAAGAGAGGGGAAAGAAAGTGGCAAACCCGAGAGCTTGGAGAAGGAAGAAAAATCCGAAGGTTTGCGCCAATCCAAGGGGGAAAAAGGAAAAGAAAGAAAAGAAAGGTCAAGTAGCAACTTTTATTTGAGTTTAGGGGATATTAATAAGGTTATTGAGTATAAGAAACCTTTACTGGTCATGATTTATAAAGAAAATTATTTTAATGATCAAACTAACTTTGAAGAACTTGAATTGCCAAGTTCAACGATTTCTCTTTTGAAGGAATTTGGAGATGTCCTCCCAAATGAAATTCCAAGTGGACTACCATCCAATCAAGAGGGAAAAGGTGAGCTTGCTGTCCAAGGTAAGTCTTTTAATACTCAGGTTGTGTGGAAAAATTTTAATAAAACCAAGAGTGAAAAATTTGGTGCAAAAGCCGAGAGTGAGGAAGGTGAGATGGCCATGAGTGAGAAAGGAAAAGGAAGACAAGAAAGGAAAAATAGAAATTTTTATCTTAGCTTTGGTGATGTTAATAAGGTAATTATAAATAAGAAATCATTGCTGACCATGAATTTTAAAGATACTTATTTAAGGATGTCTTTATTGCATAGAACTTTATCTGCATTGTTGAGAGCTTTACTTAGTGGCAATTTGAAAATTTGGGAAATATTGTTTGCTAACTTTAAAAAGTGTAATTTTTACCATAATGAGCATGTATTTCTAGATTTTGTTGTAATAGTGTTTGACCCAGGAGAATTGGTTTGGTTGCACTTACGAAAGGAAAGGTTTCCTAATCAAAGAAAGTCAAAGCTCATGCCGCCTATGGATGGACCTTTTCAAGTTTTGGAGCCGAATAACAAGAATGCCTACAAGCTTGATTTACCGGGTGAGTATAACATGAGTGCTGCATTCAATGTTGCTGATTTAACTCCTTTTTCTGCAGGTAATGATCTTGATTTGAGGACAAATCCTTTTCAAGAGGAGGGGAATGATGTAATTCCGCCTATGCCCGCTCCACCGATAACCCGTTGGGGTGCTGACTCGACACGGATGAAGACTAGGCCAATCACAAGATCTCAAATTAAGAGATTTAAGGACAACCTGGGAGTATTTATACAGGGGATAATCAATCTCAACAGACTTGTCCATACTTGAAGATACAAAGCCTATTCTAAGCATCCAAGTGGTGGAAGCCGATACGGACCCGGGTGACTGTTTTGGTACATTTTTGGAGTCCGGGAAGCATGAAATGGTTCCAATGCTTTATGGGTTCAATACATATGCCTAAGAGGTCATGGAATCAAGTTAAAGCAGCCTCAAATGCAATCAAAAAGGGCTTGTACGGACAGCATCAACAATTTGGCCGAATTTGCTGTATTGCTTGCTGGCTTTACTGTATTAGCCTTTTCTTATTTTTCCAAGCATGAGCAACGTGTGGGACTTCATATTCAGCTTATTTGGCATCCTAAAAAGCATATAGAAGCTGATTTGAAGCTCAAAGAGGTCAAAGATTGATCAAAGTCAACTTGATCAAAAGGCTAGCATTTTTAGTTTCCTAATTTGTTTTTACTTTTTGTTTTAGGAAATTACCATTACTTTTTGGATAAATAACTTTAGGAAGGTTTTTATTTTATTCTTTCCATTGTAAATTAATTAATTCCTAATTTAATATAAAGGAATTAATTAATCAAACTTAGATTAGGAAAGGAAGTATAGTTTCGGCCAACTAGGTTTCTTTATGTGTGGTGGCCGGTTTTCTTTATGTTCTAGGGTTTTATTTCGTGGTTTTTAGCCTATTTAAAGGCTTAGTTATCAATAAGAATAAAAAACTTTGATTTGGTTAAGAAAATACTTGTGAGATTAATTATCTCTTTGTTCTTTGAGAACACCTAAAACACCATTAGAGAATTGGTTGTTTTAGCTTGACTTATCAATAGGTTTTCCATCCCCTATTGTGGCGTCTACATTATACCAAGGTTTCTAACCACAGGTTGGTTAGGGGTTGAGGTCAATTCCATTAGAACTTGAACTTAATTAAAGATCCGGGCTAATATAATACGGGTTTAGGAGCAGGTCATCCTAGGTTCGTATCAACAACCAATGTGGGACGGTCATAATAAGGCTTACAAGTCATTTTCAGGTGTAATTGAAGGCAAAGAAGGAAGATTTCGTAAGACTCTGCTTGGCAAACATGTTGATTATTTGGGACGTTCTATCATTGTTGTATGTCCTTCATTTTCATTACATCAATGTGGATTGCCTCGTGAATAGCAATAGAACTTTTCTAGACATTTGTAATTCATGGTTTAATTAAACAACAATTCGCTTCGAACATAGGAGTTGCTAAGAGTAAAATTCAGGAAAAAGAGCTGGTTGTATGGGAAATACTTCAGGAAGTTATGCAAGGGCATCCTGTAGTGCTAAATAGGGTGCCTACTCTGCATAGATTAGGCATATAGTCCTTCCAATCCATTTTAGTTGAAGGACATGCTATTTGTTTACATCCATTAGTTTGTAGGGGATTCAATGCAAACTTTGATGGGGATCAAATGGCTATTCATGTACCCTTATCTTTGAAGGCTCAAGTGGAGGCTCGTTTATTTATGTTTTCTCATACGAATCTTTTATCGCCAACTATTAAAGATCCCATTTCTGTACCAACTCAAGATATGCTTATTGGGCTCTATGTATTAACGAGCGGGAATCACCGAGGTATTTATGCAAATAGGTATAATCCATGGAATCACATAAATTATCAAAATGGAAGTACTGACGATAATAATTATACGAAAGAAAAAGAACCCTGTTTTTGTAATTCCTATGATACAATTGGAGCTTATTGGTAGAAAATAATCCATTTAGATAGTCCTTTGTGGCTCCGATGGCTACTAGATCAACACATTATTACTTCAAGATAAGCTCCCCTCGAAGTTCACTATGAACCTTTGGGTACCTATCATGAGATTTTTGGGCCCTATCTAATACTAAGAAGCATAAAAAAAGAAATTCTTTGTATATATGTTCGAACCACTATTGGTCATATTTCTCTTTATCAAGAAATCAAAGAAACTCTACAAGGATTTTGCCTGGCCTGCTCAAATGATACCCAACAATATGGTGATGTGATTCCGCTCGAGCCCGCTCAACCGATAATCCGCTGGGGTGCTAACTCGACACAGATGAAGACTAGGCCAATCACAAGAGCTCAAATTAAGAGATTTAAGGAAAAACTGGGAGAATTTATACAGGGGGTAATCAATGTCAATAGAGCTTGTCCATACTTGAAGATACAAAGCCTATTCTAAGCATCCAAGTGGTGGAAGCCGATACGAACCCGAGTAGCAGTTTTGGTGCAAATATGGACAACGGGCAGCATGAAATGGTTCCAAATCTTTATGGATTCAATACATATGTCTAAGAGGATATGGAATCAATTCAAGGCAGCTTCAAAGGCATTAAAAAAGGGGTT
Organism: Ziziphus jujuba; assembly: GCF_031755915.1. Lineage (NCBI taxonomy): Eukaryota > Viridiplantae > Streptophyta > Magnoliopsida > Rosales > Rhamnaceae > Ziziphus > Ziziphus jujuba. The sequence continues at coordinate 553,090 of NC_083380.1, forward strand.
GTACGGATAGCTTCAAATTTGGCCTATTTTTTACTGTATTTTGTGTTGACTTTACTGTATTTTGTTGAGTTGGTTTTTTCTTCCTCTTCCAAGCATGGGCAACGTGTGGACTTCATATTCAGATTATTTGGCATCCTAAAAAGTCTATTGAAGCTGATTTGGAGCTCAATTTGGTTAAAGATTGGTCAAAGTCAACTTAGTCAAAAAGCTAGTATTATAGTTTCCTAATTTGATTCTACTTTTTGTTTTAGGAAATTACCATTACTTTTTAATTTTTATTTATTTATTTTCTCAAAAAATAAGCTTATGAAAGTTATTATTTTATTATTTTCATTGTAAATTAATTAATTCCTAATTCAAAATAAAGGAATTAATTAATCCAAATTAGATTAGGAAAGAAGTGAGAATTTCGGCCACCATAGAACTCTTCATTGTGTGGCCGGTTTTTCCTAGGGTTTTTAGGGTTTTATTTCGTGACTTTGTAGCCTATTTAAAGGCTTATTTTTCAATATGAATACAACTTTGATTTGATTGATAAATTACTTGTGAGATTAATTATCTCTTTGTTCTTTGAGAACACCTAGAACACCATTAGAGAATTAGTTGTTTTAGCTTGACTTATCAGTAGTTTTTCCATCCCCTATTGTGGCGTCTACATTATACCAAGGTTTCTAACCATAGGTTGGTTAGGGGTTGAGGTAAATTCCATTAGAACTTGAACTTAATTAAGATCCGGGCTAATATAATACGGGTTTAGGAGCAAGTCGCCATAGGTTCGTATTATTTGGTATCAGAGCTAAATTTTGTTCATGTTTGATCTATCTTTATTTAATTTATTTGTTTTTGTTTTATTCTGCAATTTTATCATTAGGTTAAGGTTGCTTCTATCAACATACACGTTCTGCATCTTAAAAAAAAAGAAAAAAAAATTCATTCCTAGTTGAATTAGGATTTCCTAGTTTTACCGTATGTTTGTTTCCTAGTTTGTTGGTTGTTTTTCATCATTGTTCTTGTTGATTTTTGTTTGCTGTTTTAGTCTTAAATATTTCCATTCATATATTCAAAAAAAAACAAAAAAAAAAAAGAGTTTGCGGCACCATTTAAAAAAAAAAAAAAAAAACTTCACATTTGTGTTTATTTGGAGGTCACGCGTTTGGTGTTTGTTTTGGAGTTGGAATTGCAATTTTGGTAATTATTCTTGCTACTGCAGTTGTTTATGTTCTGTGAGTGAAAAAAAAAAAAGAAGAAGAGGTAAAGCCGAATAAAAAAAAATAAAAAAAAATAAAAATATTTCGGTTTGTTGGAGTTTGATTTATTTGCTGGAAATTTGTTGGAGCTGCTGGTTTTTTGATTATTTATTCAATATTTGAGTTGGTGGGGAAATATTTTTGCTGCTGGATATTTGGATTTTGGGTGCTTAAATTATTTGCATTAAAATTAGTTAAAGGAATTGATACAAAACTTGAATTACAAAGAACAACAACCAACAACTTTTCATATTTTTGTTCTCTTTGATTCTTGTTCGTATTTGAATTTCTTTTTCTATAATTTTATTCTTGAACTCATAATATATTACCATCTGGTCCAGTTCTTCAAAATTCCAAAGTTTTCTCATTAATTTGCTTTATTTTGTCTGGAAAAACCGAAAATAGGTATTTTCATTCCATTCAGTATTTGTTTATTTTTGCTTACTGTTTTCTTGATAAGTTTAATTAAAACATACTAGTGATCTAATTACTGTTTTGTGGGTGTTTTAATTAGAACTTTGAGACAATTCATTGAGTGGAAAAAGGCAAGAGTGTGTGAGCTTAAAAGAGGGTAAAAGCCAAAACTAGTGTACAAACACGAGTGTCGAGACCTTGTTTGAGTGAAACACGTGAGAGAGTGAATATTGTGAGGATTTATTTTATTTTTGCAGTATTTTACTAACATGGCAGATTCTAGCATAAGAAAAGGAGATCCATCCTTGAGGATCACTGAGGAAGAGTCCGTAGCATTCCATAGCGATGGCCGAGCTACTGGGAGTGGAGACCAAGTGGACATGAGAGCTGTTTTTGAGTCAATGCAGAGGGTTAGTGCTCAAGTTGAGCATATGAATCAAACAATGGGAAGTTAGAAGCCTCACAAGGAATTCCGAACACAAGAAATAGGCAAGAATTCCATGGAGGATGAGGCCGAGGACGAGGAGGTCGCAAGAGACCGAGAGAGGAATTTGATGAGGAGCCATTCGATGGAGACTTTGAGGAAGGTATGGACGAAACTTTTGCTGTCCAAGATAGATCTGGCCATGGAAGATATAGGAGGGAAGATACAGATGATGATTTGGGAAACATCAAGGTTAACATCCCACCTTTTATGGGTAAAAGTGATCCCAAAGCTTATTTGGAGTGGGAAGAAAAAATGGAGATGATTTTTTACTGCCACAACTATTCGGAAGGTAAAAAGGTGAAGTTGGCAACAATGAAGTTTGGCCATTATGCACTCCAATGGTGGACCAATGAGCAAATTACCCAAAGGAGAGTTGGTGATGACTTGATCACTACATGGCGCCAAATGAACAGAGCCATGAGGAAGCGGTTCGTGCCATCACATTATCATAGGTTGCTGCATCAAACGCTTCAATCCCTATCTCAAGGAAGTATGTCCGTGGAGGATTATTACAAGGAGATGGAGATGCTTATGATGAGGTTAAACATGAATGAGGATAGAGAAGCAACCATGGCAAGATTTCTTTGTGGTTTGAATCGTGAAATAGCCAACCAACTAAAATTGCAACAATATGTGGAATTGGAAGAGATGTTGCATGTGGCTATTAAATTGGATCATCAATTCAAGAGGAGGGGTGTAGGCTCACGGTTTAGAGGAGTTTCCAACAGTGGAAGATCAATTCCAAGTGATTGGAGAAACAATCCTACCTTTGAAAACAACCCAAAGCCAAAGTGGGATAAGAAAGTTCAAATCGGCCAAGGAGAGAGACTAGAACTGAATCTGTCCAAGCACACAAAAGTGAAGGAAAATACGATCCTAAGCCTTCTAAAACTCATGGAATTGTGTATTTTAAGTGCCAGGGATGAGGACACATCGCTAGCCAATGCACGAATGGGAGGATTATGGTGTTGAAAGGTAATGGTGAACTAGAATCTAAAAGTGAAGAAAGTGATGCTAAAACTGAAATTGAAGATCGAGAAGTCGGAGATGATGAGCATAGGGAACCCAAAACACCCTAACCTTCAAGGGATGACTTGAGCTTGGTTGCAAGGAGGGTCATTACTATATACAAAGACAAGGAACAAATTCAAAGAGAAAACATCTTCCACATCCGATGCGAAATTCAAGGTAACATATGTAGTATGATTATAGATAGTGGAAGTTGTGCAAATGTAATTAGTAGCATGGTAGTTGATAAATTAGGCCTAACAACTATTAAACAACCAGAACCATATCGATTACAATGGCTAAATGATAGTGGTGAGATAAAAGTAAATAAACAAGCCAAAGTAAAATTCAGCATTGATACATATGTGGATGTTGTATTGTGTGATGTTGTTCCTATGCATGTGGGTCATATTTTGTTGGGTAGGCCATGGCAATTTGATAGAGATGCTATCCATTATGGTAGAGAGAATAGCATTGTATTTAAATTTAATGGGAAAAAGTTTAAGCTGGAGCCATTAACTCCAAAGGAAGTATTTAGCGGTCAACTTCAAATACAACAAAGGAGGGAAGCCGAGAAGTTCAAAGAGAAGGGTAGTATGGCACCAACGATTCCACCATCCATCCAAAAGGAGAAAGGTGAGCTTGCTGTCCAAGGTAAGTCCTCTAAAACCCAGGTGGAGTGGAAAAATTATAACAAACCCGAGGGAGAGAAAGTGAGAGACAAAGCCGAGTATGAGAGAAAACAAATGCAAACCGTGAGTGGGAAAGAAAAAGAAAGGAAAGAGAAGAAAAATAAGAAATTTTATCTTAGCTTGGGTGATGTTAATAAAGTAATTATGAATAAGAAATCATTGCTGGTCATGAATTTTAAAGATACTTATTTAAAGATGTTTTTGTTGCATAAAACTTTATCTACATTGTTAAGAGCTTTACTTAATGGAAATTTGAAAATTTGGGAAATATTGTTTGCTAACCTTAAAAAGTGTAATTTTTACCATAATGAGCATGTATTTTTGGATTTTGTTGTGATAGTGTTTGACCCAGGAGAATTGGTTTAGTTGCACTTACAAAAGGAGAGGTTTACTAAACAAAGAAAGTCAAAGCTCATGCCGTGTGTGGATGGACCTTTTCAAGTTTTAGAGCCGAATAACAAGAATGCCTACAAGCTTGATTTACCGGGTGAGTATAACATGAATGCTGCATTTAATGTTGCTAATTTGTTCCCTTTTGCTTCAGGTGATGATCTTTATTTGAGGACAAATCCTTTTCAAGAGGAGGGGAATGATGTGATTCTGCCCCAGCCAGCTCAACCGATAACCCGTTGGGGTGCTAACCCGACATGGATGAAGACTAGGCCAATCACAAGAGCTCAAATTAATAGATTTAAGGACAACCTGGGAGAATTTATACAGGGGGTAATCAATCTCAACAGAGCTTGTCCATACTTGAAGATACAAAGCCTATTCTAAGCATCCAAATGGTGGAAGCCGATACGGACCCGAGTAGCAGTTTTGGTGCAAATATTGACAACGGGCAGCATGAAATGGTTCCAACTCTTTATGGATCCAATAGATATGTCTAAGAGGATATGGAATCAATTCAAGGCAGCTTCAAAGGCATTAAAAAAGGGGTTGTACGGACAGCTTCAAATTTGGCCCATTTTTTACTGTATTTTGTGCTGGCTTTACTGTATTTTACTGAGTTGGCTTTTTCTTCGTCTTCCAAGCATGGGAAACGTGTTGGACTTCCTATTCAGCTTATTTGGCATCCTACAAAGCATATTGAAGCTGATTTGGAGCTCAATTTGGTCAAAGATTGGTCAAAGTCAACTTAGTCAAAAAGCTAGTATTATAGTTTCCTAATTTGATTCTACTTTTTGTTTTAGGAAATTACTATTACTTTTTAGTTTTTATTTATTTATTTTCTGGAAAAATAAGCTTAGGAAATTTATTATTTTATTATTTTCATTGTAAATTAATTAATTCCTAATTCAAAATAAAGGAATTAATTAATCCAAATTAGATTAGGAAAGGAGTGAGAATTTTGGCCACCATAGAACTCTTCATTGTGTGGCCGGTTTTTCCTAGGGTTTTTAGCATTTTATTTCATGGCTTTGTAGCCTATTTAAAGGATTGTTTTTCAATATGAATACAACTTTGATTTGATTGAGAAATTACTTGTGAGATTAATTATCTCTTTGTTCTTTGAAGACACCTAAAACATCATTAGAGAATTGGTTGTTTTAGCTTGACTTATCAATAGGTTTTCCATCCCCTATTGTGGCGTCTACATTATACCAAGGTTTCTAACCATAGGTTGGTTAGGGGTTGAGGTCAATTCCATTAGAACTTGAACGTAATTAAGATCTGGGCTAATATAATACAGGTTTCGGAGCAGGTCGTCCTAGGTTCGTATCATATGGTATCCAAGCTAAGTAATTCTATGACACCAGTGTGAATTCAAGTCTCTTCGATTCAAGTAGGACCATAGTTCCCAAATTTCTACATGAATCAGGATCGAGAAAAGGAAGTTTTCCAATCATTGACTCAAACCCATTGGCGAACCACACTCAAAGGAATATGGAGGTACTTATGTCATAGTGGGCCAATCTAGCCTTTCACAATAAAATTATAGATGGAATTTCCATTAAATGGCTTATCAGTAGATTAATAGACCACTTAGGAAAGGTATATACATCACAGATCTTGGATGAAGTAAAGATTCTGGGGTTCCGACCAGCCACTGCTACATCCATTTGTAGAAATCGATGATCTTTTAAGAATACCTTCTAAAGGATGGGTAGTCCAAGATGCTGAACAACAAGGTTTAATTTTGGAAAAACACCATCATTATGGTAATGTACACATGGTAGAAAAATTATGACCATCTATTGAGATATGGTATGCTACAAGTGACTATTTGTGACAATAAATGAATCCTAATTTTAGGATGATGGACCCTTTTAATCTAGTCCATATAAAGCCCTTTTTAGAAGCTAGAAGAAATGCATCTCAAGTACACCAATTAGTAGGTATGAGACGATTAATGTCGGATCCACAAGGATAAATGATTGATTTACCTATTCAAAGCAATTTACATGAAGGATTGTCTTTAACAGAATATATCATTTCTTGTTACGAAGCCCGCAAAGGAGTTGTGGATACTGCTGTATGAACATCGAATGTTGGATATCTTACACATAGACTTGTTGAAGTAGTTCAACACATTTTTGTATGTAGAACAGATTGTGGCACCGTCCAAGGTATTTCTATGAGTCTTTGCAATGGGATGATGCTAGAAAGAATTTTTATCCAAACATTGATTGGTCATGTATTAGCAGATGATATATATTGGCCCTTGATGTATTGCCATCTGAAATCAAGATATTGGGATTGGACTTTCCAATCGATTCATAGGCTTTCAAACACAACCAATATCTATCCGTACTCCCTTTACTTGTAAGAGCATGTCTTGGACCTGCCGATTATGTTATGGTCGGAGCCTTACTCATGGCTACCTAGTCAAATTAGGAGAAGCTGTAAGTATTATTGTCGGTCAATCTATTGGGGAACCGGGCACTCAACTAACATTAAGAACTTTTCATACCGGTGGTGTATTCATAGGGGGTACTGCAGAACATGCACGAGCCCTTTCTAATGGAAAAATAAAATTCAATGAGGATTTGGTTCATCCTACACACACACATCATGGGCATCCCACTTTTCTATGTTATATAGAGGTGTATGTAACTATTGAGAGTGAAGATATTATACGTAACATGACTATTCCACCCAAAAGTTTTATTTTAGTTCAAAATGATCAATGTGTAGAATCCAAACAAGTTATTGCTAAAATTCATGCGGGAACATACACTTTAAATTTTAAAAAAATGGTTTGAAAATATATTTATTCTGAATGAGAGGGAGAAATGCACTGGAGTACCAATGTATACCATGCAGCTGAATTTACATATAGTAATGTCCATCTCTTAGCAAAAATAAGTCATTTATAGATATTGTTAGGAGGTTCGTGCCAATCGAGTGTCGTCCCCCTTTCACTCCACAAAGATCAAGATAAACGAACATTCATTTTATTTATGCCAAAGGAAAAATGTTTTCTAGCCTTTTAGGATATCCACTAGAATAAATAATGACCAAGTAAAATGCAAATTCTTTAGTTTGGGTCTTTCTGGTAAAAAAGAAAGTATCATATCGGATTATTCAGAATTTAATCAAATTATATATAAAGATCATTACAATATCATATTTCCTTCTATTCTACACAAGAATTTTGATTTATTTTTATTGGAACGAGACAAAGAAGTAGATTCATTATTCCATTCTAGTGGATTAAAAAATGAGAGAAAGAACTAATGCCTCATCCCAATATTTCGATTGAAATACCGATAAATGGTATTTTTTGTAGAAATATTATTTTTGCTTATTTTGATGATCTTCAATACAGAAGAAAAAGTTTAAGAATTACTAAATATGGGATGATAAGGTTGTATTCAATCCTCAAAAAAGAGGATTTGCTTGAGCATCGAGGAGCCAAAGAATTTAATCCAAAATACCAAATGAAGTTGAGCAGGCGGATTGGTACGAGTGGAGAGAAAAACAAAAAGATTGAACTTAAAATCTTTTCTGGAGATATCCATTTTGCTGTAGAGATGGATAAGATATTTTGACACAGCAGCATCTTGATACCGCAGGGAATTGTAAAAAAAAATGGTAAGGAATCAAAAAAAAAAAAAATGGATCTATGTCCAATGGATCACACCTACCAAGAAAAAATATTTTGTTTTTGTTCGGCCCGTAATCATATATGAAATAGCGGATGATATAAATTTAGAAACACTTTTCCACCGGAACCCATTGCAGGAAAGTGATAATCTAGAACTTAGAGTTGTAAATTATATTCTCTATTGAAATGGCAAACCAATTTGGGGAATTTTTTGCCCTAAACGATGGATACTAGGTGCTGTGCGTATCGATCGGTGCAGTGTTGTAGCTAACACGCTAAGTATCTAGCCTGGGGAGTACATTTGCAAGAATGAAACTCAAAGGAATTGATGGGGGCCCACACAAGCGGTGAAGCATGTGGTTTAATTCGATGCAAAGTGAAGAACTTTGCTAGGGCTTGACATGTCGCGAATCCTCTTGAAAGAGAGGGGTGCCTTGGGGAATGCGGACATAGGTGGTGCATGGCTGTCATCAACTCTTGCCGTACGGTGTTAGGTTAAGTCCAGTAACGAGTGCAACCATCGTGTTTAGTTTCCACCGTTGTGATGTGATTCCGCCCGAGGCCGCTCAACCGATAACCCGTTGGGGTGCTGACTCGACACGGATGAAGACTAGGCCAATCAAAAGAGCTCAAATTAAGAGATTTAAGGGCAACCTGGGAGTAGTTATACAGAGGATAATCAATCTCAACAGAGCTTGTCCATACTTGAAGATACAAATCCTATTCGAAGCATCCAAGTGGTGGAAGTCGATACGGACCCGGGTGACGGTTTTGGTACATTTTTGGAGTCCGGGAAGCATGAAATGGTTCCAATGCTTTATGGGTTCAATACATATGCCTAAGAGGTCATGGAATCAAGTTAAAGCAGCCTCAAATGCAATCAAAAAGGGCTTGTACGGACAGCATCAACAATTTGGCCGAATTTGCTGTATTGCTTGCTGGCTTTACTGTATTTTACTGTATTAGCCTTTTCTTATTTTTCCAAGCATGGGCAACGTGTGGGACTTCATATTCAGCTTATTTGGCATCCTAAAAAGAATCTAGAAGCTGATTTGAAGCTCAAAGAGGTCAAAGATTGATCAAAGTCAACTTGATCAAAAGGCTACCATTTTTAGTTTCCTAATTTGTTTTTCCTTTTTGTTTTAGGAAACTACCATGACTTTTTGTCTTTTATTTATTTATTTTCTGGACAAATAAATTTAGGAAGGTTTTTATTTTATTCTTTCCATTGTAAATTAATTAATTCCTAATTTAATATAAGGGAATTAATTAATCAAACTTAGATTAGGAAAGGAAGTATAGTTTCGGCCAACTAGGTTTCTTTATGTGTGTGGCCGGTTTTTCCTACGATTTTTAGGGTTTATTTTGTTTCTTTCAAAGCCTATTTAAAGGCTTATTCTTCAATAAGAAAACAACTTTGATTTGATTAAGAAAATTCTTGTGAGATTAATTATCTCTTTGTTCTTTGAGAACACCTAAAACACCATTAGAGAATTGGTTGTTTTAGCTTGACTTATCAATAGGTTTTCCATCCCTATTGTGGCGTCTACATTATACCAAGGTTTCTAACCACAGGTTGGTTAGGGGTTGAGGTCCATTCCATTAGAACTTGAACTTAATTAAAGATCCGGGCTAATATAATACGGGTTTAGGAGCAGGTCATCCTAGGTTCGTATTATTTGGTATCGAAGCTAAATTTTGTTCAGGTTTGATCAATCTTTATTTGCTTTATTTTTTTTGTGTTATTATGCAATTTTAGCATTAGGTTAAGGTTGCTTCTATCATCATACACGTTCAGTATCTTTAAAAAAAAAAAAAAAAATTCATTCCTAGTTGAATTAGGATTTCCTAGTTTTATCGTATTTTTGTTTCCTAGTTTGTTGGTTGTCTTTTATCATTGTTCTTGTTAATTTGGTTTTTGTTGATTTTTCTTTGCTGTTTTAGTCTTAAATATTTGCATTCATATATTAAAAAAAAAAAAAAGAAAACAAGAAAAAAAAAAAGAAGTTTGCGGCAACATTTAAAAAAAAAAAAAAAACTGCACATTTTGTTTATTTGGAGGTCACGGGTTTGGTGTTTGTTTTGGATTTGGAATTGTAATTTTGGTACTACTCTTGCTACTGCAGTTGTTTATGTTCTGTGAGTAAAAAAAAAAAAAAAAAAAGGAAGAAGAGGTAGAGCCGAATAAAAAAAAAAAAAAAGAAAAAAATATTTCAGTTTGTTGGAGTTTGAGTTGTTTGCTGGAAATTTGTTGGAGCTGCTGCTTTTTTTTTTATTATTTATTCAATATTTGGGTTGCTGGGGAATTATTTTTGCTGCTGGATATTTGGATTTTGGGTGCTTAAATTATTTGGATTAAAATTAGTTAAAGGAATTGATACAAAACTTGAATTACAAAGAACAACAACCAACAACTTTTCTATAATTTAGTTCTCTTTGATTCTTGTTCGTATTTGGATTTCTTTTTCTAGAATTTTGTTCTTGAACTCATAATCTATTACCATCTGGTCCAGTTCTTCAAAATTCCAAAATTTTCTCATTAATTTGCTTTATTTTGTCTAGAAAAAAACCAAAAATAGGTATTTTCATTCCATTTGGTATTTGTTTATTTTTGCTTACTGTTTTGTTGATAAGTTTAATTAAAACATACTAGTGATCTAATTGCTGTTTTGTGGGTGTTTTAATTAGAACTTTGAGATAATTCATTAAGTGAAAAAAGGCAAGAGTGTGTGAGCTTAAAAGAGGGTAAAAGCCGAAACTAGTGTACAAACACGAGTGTCGAGACCTTGTTTGAGTGAAACACGTGAGGGAGTGAATATTGTTAGGATTTATTTTATTTTTGCAGTATTTTACTAACATGGTAGAATAAGAAGAGGAGATCCACCCTTGAGGATCAATGAGGAAGAGTCCGTAGCATTCCATGGCGATGCCCGAGCTACCGGGAGTGGAGACCAAGTGGACGTGAGAGCTGTTTTGGAGTCAATACAGAGGGTTAGTGCTCAAGTTGAGCATGTGAATCAAAGAATGGGAAGACTAGAAGCCTCACAAGTAATGCCAAATACAAGAAATAGGCAAGAATTCCATGGAGGACGAGGCCGAGGACGAGGAGGTCGCGAGAGACCAAGAAAGGAATTTGATGAGGAGTCATTCGATGGAGACTTTGAGGAAGGTATGGACGAAACTTTTGCTGTCCAAGATAGAGCTGGCCGTGGAAGATATAGGAGGGAAGAAACAGATGACAATCTTAACAATATCAAGATCAATATCCCACCATTCATGGGAAAAAGTGACCCTGAAGCATATTTGGAGTGGGAAGAAAAGATGGAGATGATATTTGACCGCCATAATTATTCAGAGGCTAAGAAGGTGAAATTGGTAGCAATGGAGTTTGGCCATTATGCACTCCAATGGTGGACCAATGAGCAGAACACCTGAAAGAGAGTTGGTGACGACTTGATTACTACATGGCGATAAATGAAAGGAGCCATGCGGAAGCGATTCGTACCATCACACTATCATAGGTTGCTGCATCAAAGACTTCAATCTTTATCTTAAGGACATGGATCCGTAGAGGATTATTACAAGGAGATGGAGATGCTTATGATGAGATTGAACTTGAATGAAGATAGGGAAGCAACTATGGCAAGGTTTCTTGGTGGTTTGAATCATGAAATAGCCAATCAACTAGAATTGCAACAATATGTGGAATTGGAGGAGCTGTTGCATGTGGCTGTTAATTAGAGCATCAATTCAAGAGGAGGGGTGTAAGATCATGGTTTGGAGGTGTTTCCAACAGTGGAAGGTCCAATTCAAGTGGCTGGAGGAACAATCCCATCTATGAAAGCAAGCCAAAGCCGAAAGTTAAAGAAGAAAGTTCAAATTGGCCAAGGAAGGAGACTAGAACCGAATCTGTCCAAGCACCAAAGAATGAGGTAAAATTAGATCCTAAACCTTCTAGAACTCATGATGTTGTGTGTTTTAAGTGCCAGGGAGGAGGACACATTGCTAGCCAATGCCCGAATAGAAGAATCATGGTGTTAAAGGGCAATGACGAGCTAGAATCGGAAAGTGAAGAAAGTGAGGATGAAGCCAAGCAAGAGGAGGAGGACTTGGAGGATGAACCCGAAACCTTGCAAGCATCCAATGCTGAATTAAACTTGCTTTCTAGGAGAGTACTTGCTGCATACAAAGATGAGGATGAAATCCAAAGAGAGAACATCTTCCACACCCGATGTGAAATTCAAGGTAAGATTTGTAGTATGATTATTGATAGTGGAAGTTGTACTAATGTAATAAGTAACCTTGTAGTTGATAAATTGGGCTTAAAACAATAAAACATCCTGAACCATATAGATTACAAAGGCTTAATGATAGTGGTGAGATGAAAGTAAACAAACAAGCAAAAGTGAAATTTAGTATAGGTAGATATGAGGATGTAGTCTTATGTGATATTGTACCCATGATTGCTGGACATATACTATTAGGTAGGCCATAGGAATTTAATAAAGATGCTACTCATTTTGGTCGAGAAAATAGTATTATTTTCAGGTTTAAAGGGAAGAAGGTCAAGCTAGAACCATTATCTCCTAAAGAGGTTTACAAAGACCAATTACAAATGCAACAAAGGAGAGAAGCCGAAAAAGCTCAAGGAAAAAGCAAGTATAGTCCCAACGACTTCACCATCCTTTGAAGGAGGTAAGATTGAGGTTGCTGACCAAGGTAAGATGTCTAAGGCTCATATTGAGTGGAAAGAACAAAGAAAAACGAAAAGAGAGGGGAAAGAAAGTGGCAAACCCGAGAGCTTAGAGAAGGAAGGGAAATCCGAAGGTCTGTGCCAATCCAAGGGGGGAAAAGAAAAAGAAAGGTTAAGTAGCAACTTTTATTTGAGTTTAGGGAATATTAATAAGGTTATTGAGAGTACGAAACCTTTGCTGGTCATGATTTATAAAAAAACTTATTTTAATGATCAAACTAACATTGAAGAACTTGAATTGCCAAGTTCAATGTTTTCTCTTTTGAAGGAATTTGGAGATGTCTTCCCAAATGAAATTTCAAGTGGACTACCATCCAATCAAGAGGGAAAAGGTAAGCTTGCTATCCAAGGTAAGTCTTCTAATACTCAGGTTGTGTGGAAAGATTTTAATAAAACCAAGAGTGAAAAATTTGGTGCAAAAGCCGAGAGTGAGGAAGGTGAGATGGGATTGAGTGAGAAAGGAAAAGGAAGACAAGAAAGGAAGAATATAAATTTTTATCTTAGCTTTGGTGATGTTAATAAAGTAATTATGAATAAGAAATCATTGCTGACCATGAATTTTAAAGATACTTATTTAAAGATGTCTTTATTGCATAGAACTTTATCTGCATTGTTAAGAGCTTTACTTAGTGGCAATTTGAAAATTTGGGAAATATTGTTTGCTAACTTTAAAAAGTGTAATTTTTACCATAATGAGCATGTATTTCTAGATTTTATTGTAATAGTGTTTGACCCAGGAGAATTGGTTTGGTTGCACTTATGAAAGGAAAGGTTTCCTAAACAAAGAAAGTCAAAGCTCATGCCGCCTATGGATGGACCTTTTTAAGTTTTAGAGCCGTTGGGGTGCTGACTCGACACGGATGAAGACTAGGCCAATCAAAAGAGCTCAAATTAAGAGATTTAAGGGCAACCTGGGAGTAGTTATACAGAGGGTAATCAATCTCGACAGAGCTTGTCCATACTTGAAGATACAAAGCCTATTCGAAGCATCCAAGTGGTGGAAGCCGATACGGACCCGGGTGACGGTTTTGGTACATTTTTGGAGTCCGGGAAGCATGAAATGGTTCCATTGCTTTATGGGTTCAATAAATATGCCTAAGAGGTCATGGAATCAAGTTAAAGCAGCCTAAAATACAATTAAAAAGGGCATGTACGGACAGCATCAACAATTTGGCCGAATTTGCTGTATTGCTTGCTGGCTTTACTGTATTAGCCTTTTCTTATTTTTCCAAGTATGGGCAACGTGTGGGACTTCATATTCAGCTTATTTGGCATCCTAAAAAGAATCTAGCAGCTGATTTGAAGCTCAAAGAGGTCAAATATTGATCAAAGTCAACTTCATCAAAAGGCTAGCATTTTTAGTTTCCTAATTTGTTTTTGCTTTTTGTTTTAGGAAACTACCATTACTTTTTGTCTTTTATTTATTTATTTTCTGGAAAAATAACTTTAGGAAGGTTTTTACTTTATTCTTTCCATTGTAAATTAATTAAGTCCTAATTTAATATAAAGGAATTAATTAATCAAACTTAGATTAGGAAAGGAAGTATAGTTTCGGCCAACTAGGTTTCTTTATGTGTGTGGCTGGTTTTTCCTACGGTTTTTAGGGTTTATTTTGTTTCTTTCAAAGCCTATTAAAAGGCTTATTCTTCAATAAGAAAACAACTTTGATTTGATTAAGAAAATACTTGTGAGATTAATTATCTCTTTGTTCTTTGAGAACACCTAAAACACCATTAGAGAATTGGTTGTTTTAGCTTGACTTATCAATAGGTTTTCCATCCCTATTGTGGCGTCTACATTATACCAAGGTTTCTAACCACAGGTTGGTTAAGGGTTGAGGTCCATTCCATTAGAACTTGAACTTAATTAAAGATCTGGGCTAATATAATACGGGTTTAGGAGCAGGTCATCCTAGGTTCGTATCACGTTGAGTTTAGAACCCTGAGCAAACTGCCGATGATAAGTTAGAGGAAGGTGAGGATGACATCAAGTCACCATGCCCCTTATGCCCTAGGTGACACATGTGCTACAATGGCTGGGACATCCTACGAGGATGAGTTAACTCCAAAAACCTATCCTCAGTTTAGGTTGTAGGTTGCAAATCGCCTACATGAAGCCGGAATTGCTAATAATCACCGGTCAGCCATACGGTGGTGAATTCGTTCCCGAGCCTTATACACACCTCTTGTCACACCATGGGAGCTGGCCATGGCCAAAGTCGTTACCTTAACTACAAGGAGGGGGATGCCGGAGACAGGGCTAATGAATGGAGTGAAGTCGTAACAAGGTAGCCGTACTTGAAGGTGTGGCTGGATCACCTCCTTCTCATGGAGAGCTAATGCTTGTTGGGTATTTTGGTTTGACACTGCTGCACACCCAAAAAGAAGTGAGCTACGTTTAAGTGAAACTTGGAAATGGAATTCTTCTTTCGTTTGTCAATGGTGAAGTAAGACTAAGCTAATGAGCTTATTATCCTAGGTCGGAACAAGTTAATAGGATCCCCTTTTTTAGGTCCCCATGTCCCTCTCGTGTGGCAATGTCAGGGTGTAAAAAAGGAAAGAGAGGGATCGAGTCTCCCTCACTTTTGGCATAGAGAGCCCCTAGCGAGAGGCTTGCACGATGGGCTATTAGCTCAGTGGTAAAACGGGCCCTTAGTAATTGCATCGTTATGCCTGGGCTGTGAGGGATCTCAGCAGCGTGGATAGTTCAATGTGCTCATTAATGCCTAACCCAAAGATGTGGATCATCCAAGGCACATTAGCATGGCATACTTCTCCTGTTTGAACAGGGGTTCGAAATCGAACTTCTCCTCAAGTGGATAAATAGGGTGATTCTGGCAAGATCCAATGTAGATTAAACTTTCTATTCACTCATGGGATCCAATAGGGACCATCACGGCTCCTCTCTTCCCGAGAATCCATACATCCCTTATCAGTATATGGACAGCTATATCTCGAGCATAGGTTTAGGTTCGACCTAAATGGGAAAATAAAATGGAGCACCTAACAATGTATCTTCACATACCAAAAACTACGAGATCGCCCTTTTCATACCATTCAAGCCTTTTTTTCATGCTTTTCCTAGAGGTTGGGAGAAAGCTACAATCAACAGGATTTTACAAATCCTCCCTTCTCGAAAGGAAGAATGTGAAATTTTTTTTTCCCCTTTCTGCAGGGACCAGGAGATTGGATCTAGCTATAAGAACACTTGGTTGATAAATAACTCACTTCTTGGTCTTTGACCCCCTCAATTACTACGAATTCCCCCGATTAATGCAATGGGATGCGTCTATTTATCTATCTCTTGACTCAAAATGGGAGCAGTTTTGAAAAGGATCTTAGAGTGTCTAAGGTTGAGCTAGGAGTGTCTCTTAACACTTTCTTTTTTCTTCTCATCGGAGTTATGTCACATAGACTTGCTATGGTAAGGAAGAAAGAAGGAACAAGCACACTTGGAGAGCACAGTACAAGGAAGAGTTGTATGCTATGTTTGGGAAGGATGAATTGCTCTAAAAAAGGAATCTATTGATTCTTTCCCAACTAGTTGGACCATAGGTCGAATGATTTACTTCATGGGCGAGGTCTCTGGTTTAAGTCTAGGATGGCCCAGCTATGCCAAGGAAAAGAACAGAAGAAGCATTTGACACCTTTATGCATGCTTCACTTGGCTCAGAGGGATATAGCTTGGTTGGTAGAGCTCCACTCTTACAATTGGGTCGTTGCGATTATGGGTTGGATGTCTAATGACCAAGCGGTAATAATAGTATCTTGTACCTAAACTGGTAGCTCACTTTTTCTAAGTAATGGGGAAGAGGACCGAAACATGCCACTGAAAGACTCTACTAAGACAAAGATGGGCTGTCAAGAATGTAGAGGAGCTTGAATGGGCAGTTGGTTAGATCTAGTATGGATCGTACACAGACGGTAGTTGGAGTCAGCGGCTCTCCTAAGGTAACCTCATCTAGGATCCTTAAGGAAGAGGATCAAGTTAGCCCTTACGAACAGCTTGATGCATGGAGATCAACCTCATCGCCTCTACCCTATAGGAACTTAGAGTTCACCCTAAGGACACTTCAGCATCCAAGGGTCATAGACAGGTTGGGCAGTAAGTGGAACACATTAGCTGTCTGCTTTCAGGTTGGGCAATCAAAGAAAGGCAATCACTCATTCTTAAAACTAGCATTTTTAAGACCAAAGAGTCAGGTGGAAAAGGGGGGAAGCTCTCTGTTCCTGGTTCTCTTGTAGCTACATCCTTTAGAACCATAAGAATCCTTAGTTAGACAGGGATTCCAACTCAGCACCTTTTGAGATTTTGAGAAGAGTTGCTCTTTGGAAAGCCAGTATGATGATAAGCTATGTTCGGGGGGGAGTTATTGTCTATTGTTGGCCTCTATGCTAGAATCAGCAGAGGGCTTAAGAGGCGGTGGTTTACCTTGTGGTGGATGTCAGCGGTTCAAGTCCGCTTATCTCTAACTCGTGAACTTAGCCGAAACAAAGCTATATGATAGCGCCCAGTTTTTTCGATCTGGCAATTCGATCTATGCTATGATTTAGCATTCATGGATGTTGATAAGATCCTCCCATTTAACAGCACCTTAGGGGATACCTAGGCACCCAGAGACAATGAAAGGGGTAATAAACGACAAAATGCTTTGGAGAGTTAAAATAAGCATAGATCCGGAGATTCCCAAATAGGTCAACCTTTTGAACTGCTACTGAATCCAAGGGCAGGCAAAAGATAACCTGGCAAATTGAAATATCTTAGTAGCCAAAGGAAAAAAAAAAAAAAAAAAGCAAAAGTGATTCCCGTAGTAGCGGCAAGCGAAATGTGATACGAACCTAAGACGACCTACTCCTAAACCCGTATTATATTAGCGTAGATCTCAATTAAGTTCAAGTTCTAATGGAATGGACCTCAACCCCTAACCAACCTATGGTTAGAAACCTTGGTATAATGTAGACGCCACAATAGGGGATGGAAAACCTATTGATAAGTCAAGTTAAAACAACCAATTCTCTAATGGTTTTTTAGGTGTTCTCGAAGAAAAAAGAGATAATTAATCTCACAAGTATTTTCTTAATCAAATCAAAGTTAACTCTTGTTGAAAAATAAGCCTTTAAATAGGCTTTGAAGAAACAAAATAAACCCTAAAAACCCTGTGTAAAACCGGCCACACACATAAAGAAACCTAGTTGGCCGCAACTATACTTCCTTTCCTAATCTAAGTTTGATTAATTAATTCTTTTATATTAAATTAGGAATTAATGAATTTATAATAAAATAAAAACCTTCCTAAAGTTATTTGTCCAGAAAATAAATAAATAACAACCCAAAAAGAAATAAAGTCAATCGCAAATTAGGTAACGAGTTGACTTTGACATCTAGGCTGAATTATGTCTTCAACCGAGCTAACTTATGTCTGCATGATGTCCAAGCTAACTTATGGTCTATCCGAGCTAACTTGTGTCTGGCCGAGCTAACTGATGTTTGTCCGAGCTAAGTTATGTCTGGCCGAGATTAGATGTCTGAGGCAAGGCTCCGATGTCCGAGACAAGGGTGTCCGATATAAAATGTCCTATGTATGGGTATCCGATGTATCAGCTTCCACCACTTGAATACTTAAAACATGTCTTTTATCTTCAGGTATGGACAAGCCCTTTTGAGAATGAATTACTTTCTGGATAAAGGCAGCAAGATTGTCCTTAAACCTCTTAGCTTGAGCCCTAGTGATCGGTCCAGTCTTCATCCGTATCGGATCAGTACCCTAGTGAGTTGTTGGTGGTGCGAGCTCGGGTGGGTTTGCATCAAAATGGGAGTAGTCTAAACCATGAAAATGGAATTTTGGGAAAGCAATACAAGTTTCATGCTGCTAGGTAAAATGGTGGAGTGCTGCACCCTAAATGGGGAGAGTCCAAAAACCGAAAGTATCACCAGCTTACGCTCTGACCCGAGTAGCATTGGGCACTTGGAATCCCATGTGAATCAGTAAGGACCACCTTGCAAGGCTAAATACTCCTGGGTGACTGATAGTGAAGCAGTACCGTTAAGGAAAGGTGAAAAGAACCCCCATTAGGGTGTAAAATAGAACATGGAAACATAAGCTCCCAAGCAATGGGAGGAGACAAGGGCTCTAACCGTGTGCCTGTCGAAGAATTAGCCAGCGCCTTATAGGCAGTGGCTTGGTTAAGGGAACCCACCAAAGCCGTAGCAAAAGTGAGTCTTCATAGGGCAATTGTCACTGCTTATGGACCCAAACCTAGGAGATCTATCCATGACGAGGATGAAGATTAGGTGAAACTAAGTTGAGGTTCAAACAAACTGATGTTGAAGAATCAGCGAATGACTTGTGATTAGGGGTGAAATGCCACTCGAACCCAGAGCTAGTTGGTTCTCTTCGAAATGCATTGAGGTATAGTAGTTGATTGGACATCTAGGGGTAAAGTAAAGCACTATTTTGGTGCAGGCCGTGAGAGCAGTACCCAATCGAGGCAAACTCTAAATACTAGATATGACCTCAAAATAGTAGGGGACAAGGTCGGCCACTGAGACGATGGGGGATAAACTTCATCGTCGAGAAAGAAACAGCCCGGATCACCAGTTAAAACTCCTAAATGACCGCTCAGTGATAAAGGAGGTAGGGGTGCAGAGATAGTCAAGAGGTTTTCCTAGAAGCAACACCCATGAAAGAGTGCGTAATAGCTCACTGATCAAGTGTAGTTGCACCGAAGATGAACGGGGCTAAGCAATATGCCGAAGCTGTGGGATGTACAACTGCATCGGTATAGGGGCATTCCACCTAGAGGGAAGCACCCGCGCAAGCAGTGGTAGACAAAGTGAAAGTGAGAATGTTAGCTTCAGTGACGTAAACATTGGTGAGAATCCAATGCCCCAAAAATCGAAGGGTTCCTCCTTAAGCTTCATCCAGGAGGGTGAGTCAAGGCCTATGATCAGGCCGAAAGGCGTAGTCGATGGACAACAGATGAATATTCCTGTACTACCCCTTATTGGTCTTAAGGGATGGAGGAGGCTAGGTTAGCCGAAAGATGGTTATCAATTGAAGGACACAAGATGCCCCTGCTTTTTTAGGGTAAGAAGGGGTAGACAAAATGCCCTAAGCAAATGTTCAAGTACCATGCACTATGGCACTAAATTAACCCATGCCATACTCCCAGGAAAAGCTCGAACAACCTTCAACAAAAAGGTACCTGTATCCAAAACCGATACAGGTGGGTAGGTAAAGAATACCTAGGGGCACGAGATAACTCTTTATAAGGAACTCTCCAAAATAGCCCTGTAACTTTGTGAGAAGGGGTGCTTCCTCACAAAGGGGGTCGCAGTGACCAACCCCGGACAACTATTTACCAAAAACACATGTCTCCGCACAGTCGCAAGACCATGTATGGGGAGCCGGTGACCAAAGCCCCGTTGAATGGCGATCGTAACTACAATGGTCCTAAGGTAGTAAAATTCCTTGTTGGGTAAGTTCCAACCAGCACTAAAGGCATAACGATCTGGGCACTGTCTCGGAGAGAGGCTTGGTGAAATAGACATGTCTATGAAGATGCGGACTACCTGTACCTAGACAAAAAGACCCTATAAAGCTTCACTATTCCCTAGGATTGGCTTTGGGCCTTTCCTGCGCAGCTTAGGTAGAAGGCGAAGAAGGCCTCCTTCTGAGGGGGGCCCGAGCGATTAGTGAGATACCACTCAGGAAGAGCTAGAATTCTTAACTTGTGTCAGCACCTAAGGGCCAAGGAACAGTCTCAGGTAGACAGTCTCTATGGGGCATAGGCCTCCCAAAAGGTAACAGAGGCGTGCAAAGGTTTCCTCGAGCCACATGCAGATTGGCCCTCAAGTGCAAAGGCAAAAGGAAGCTTGACTGCAAGACCTGCATGTCTAGTAGTGATCCGACAGTGCCGAGTGGAAAGGCCATCACTCAATGGATAGAAGTTACTCTAAGGATAATAGGTTAATCTTCCCTAAAAGCTCACATCGATGTGAAGATTTGGCACCTCGATGTCAGCTCTTCGCCACCTGAGGCCATAGTATGTTCCAAGGGTTGGGTTGTTAGCCCATTAAAATGGTATGTGAGCTGGGTTCAGAACGTCGTGAGATAATTCGATCCATATCCAGTGTGGGCATTAGAGCATTGAGAGGACCTTCCTCTAGTACGAGGAGATTGGGAAAGATGCACCTCTAGTTTACTAGTTATTGTGCCCACAGTAAACGCTAGGTACCCTAGTGCGAAGCAGATAACTACTGAAAGCATCTAAATAGTAAGTCCACCCCAAAATGAGTGCTCTCCTATTTCGACTTCCCCAGAGTTTTTGGTAGCATAGCCAAGATAGCGATGGGTTTTCTACCCCTGTAGGGGTGGAGCGACAGAAGTTTTGAGAATTCAAGAAAAGCTCAAGGCGAGACGAGCTGCTTATCATTACGATAGGTGTCAAATGGAAGTGTAGTGATGTATGTAGCTGATGCATCCTAATAGACCGGTAGACTTGAACCTTGCTCCTACATAACCCAATCAATTTGATCAGGCACTCGCGATCTATTTTCATTGTTCAACTATTTGACAACACGAAAAAACCATTGTTTAACTCTTTTACAACATGAAAAAACCAAAAACTCTGCCTTCCCTCTATATCTATCTAAAGGTTGGAAAGGCAGAGGCCTTTGGTGTCCTCTCCAATCAAGAATTGAGGCCTCAAAATCACTAGCCAATATTCTTTTCTCTCATGCCTTTCTTCGTTCATGGTTCGATATTCTGGTGCCTTAGGCTTAGAGGAACCACACCAATCCATCCCAAACTTAGTGGTTAAACTTTACTACAATGACGATACTACATGGTAGGTCCTGCGAAAAAATAGCTCAAAGCCAGGATGATAAAAAGCTTAACAGCTTTCATTCTTATTACTTTATTTTTCAATATGAAAAAAGAAAAAAAGAAAAATGAAAAGGTCGTCTTATTCAATACCCTAATTATGAAATCCCTTTTATCCCACTTCACACCTTGGAACACACCGTTCTTATATAGAGAGAGACGCTTCCACATCTTTTTAACCTGAAATGACTCGGCAGAGAAAAGGTTCCTCTTTTTTTGGGTACTCCCATGAACAGATCAAGTGGAGATGGGGTGGGGCCTATAGCTCAGAGGATTAAAGCACGTGGCTGCAAACTACAGTGTCGAGGGTTCGAATCCCTCCTCGCCCACAACCGGCCAAGAAGGGAAGGACCTTTCCCTTTGGGGGTAGGAAAATCATGATCAAGATTGCAGACCCCAAGCTATGGAATTTGGGTGTGGGTCTTTTGTTGAAATGGAATGACCTTACTCTTTCTTTTTTCTTTCTTTTTATTTATCATTAATGGTGGATAAATTATATATAGTATGCCCAGCTCGAAGCCCTAATTGGCATATTTTTTTGTTTTACACCTTGTAATTCTTCCTCAACCCGTCTGGCACAGAATAGCGAAGAAAGTATGAGTATTAGTAGCACAGCAAAAATGCATTCCTCATCATTAATATGTTTGCTTGCGGTAATTGTGGCCTCCCAGGAAAATTGATGATTGCATCTTTGATGCACTTGCTAGTACATCTAAGAATTCTTAATTAGATAGTTGTAAATAGCCCTGGATTGTGGAACAAAAGATTATCCTGGACCTATACTGATGTATTGACGGTGATTCTCAAATATTGCAGAGTAGGATGTGATACAATGAGATAGAATGCAATAGAAACAAAGATACAGGGAACGAGTTACCTACTCTTAACAATCAAAGCGAGCACTTTCATTCTGAATTTTTTAATTCAAAATGAATCGAATCTCCCTAAGTAGGATTCGAACCTATGACTAGTCAATTAACAGCTGACCTGTCTACCACTAAGCTGCTAAGGAACAACAGGAGATTAGATCTCATAGAGTTTAATTCCTGTTCTCAACCCATGACCAATATAAGCTCGAAGTTTCCTTTGTAACTCCTGGAACTTCTTTGTAGTGGCTCTGTTCCATGCCTCATTTCATAGGGAACCCAAAAGTGGCTCTATTTCATTATATTCCATCCATATCCCAACTCCATTCATTTAATATCCCTTTGGTGTCATTGAGATAAGAGATGTTGTTTCTAGTCTATCTCTTTCTATTTCTATACATATATATATATATGGAAAGTTTAAAAATCATCCTATAAAAATCCAAAAATTGCAATAGAAAAGAAAAAAGGCCTCTGCCCTTCCATCCTTTAGATAGATAAAGAGGGAGGACAGAGCTTTTGGTTTTCTCATGTTTCATAGAGTTGAACAATGGTTTTTTTATGTTGTCAAAGAGTTGAAAAATGATGTCGAGTACCTGATCGAATTGATCGGGTCATGTAGGAACAAGGTTCAAGTCTACCGGTTTGTTAGGAAGCTTCAGCTACATACATCACTACATTTCCACTTAATACCTATCGTAATGATAAATCGCTCATCTCGCCGTGACCTTCTCTCAAATTCTCAAAACTTCTGTTGTTCCATCCCCACAGGCGTAGAAAACCCATCGCTGTCTTGGATGTGTGATGCGAATCAGCCCGAGCCCACACAACCGACAACCCACTGGGGTGCTGACCCGATACGGATGAAGATCGAACCGATCACTAGGGCTTAAGCTAAGAGGTTGAACGACAACCTTGCAGACTTTATCGAGAGGGTAATTCATTCTCAAAAGAGCTTGTCCATACCTAAAGATACAAGGCCTATTTTGAGCATACAAGTGGTAGAAGCCAATACGGACCCGAGTAGCTATTTTGGTGCATTTATGGACTACGAGCAGTGGGAAATGGGGTCAAATATTCTTGAATTCACTTGATATCACTAAGAAGTCATGAGAACTATTCAATGCTGAAGCTAAGCGGGTCATTTAAGGGTGTACACATGAGAGAGAAATTGATCGGGTTTTGCTGTATTTTTCGCTGGTTTTACTGTATTTTGCTGAGTTGGATTTTTCTCTTTCCTCCAAGCAAGGGCAACGTGCGGGACTTCATACTCAGCCTATTTGGCAGTGTAAAAAGCATATGGAAGCTGATTCGGAGCCTAAGTTGGTCAAAAATTGATCAAAGTCAAATTGTCAAAAAGATAGTATTTTAGTTTCCTAATTTGATTTCTACTTTTTGTTTTAGGAAATTACCTTCCTTTTTTGGTTTTTATTTATTTACTTGCTGGAAAAATAAGTTTAGGAAATTTATTATTTTATTATTTATATTGTAAATTAATTAATTCCTAATTCAAAATAAAAGAATTAATTAATCAAAATTAGATTAGGAAAGGAGGAGACTTTCGACCATATTAGGAATCTTCATTGCATGGCCAGTTTTAACTATTATCATTAGGGTTTGTTTTGTCTTCTCTTATTTTGGTGGAAGAGTACACCATTAATAATATTGAGAATTTATTTTATGAGATTGAATTTCTTTTTGTTCTTTTGAACACCTAAATCACCATTAATGAATGAGTGTTTTAGTTTTGACATATCCGTAGGATATCCATCACCTATTGTGGCATATTTGATATACCAAGGTTTCTAATAATAGGTTGATTAGGGATCAAGGTGACATTAGAATTTGAACATAATTAGATCCGGGCTAATATAATACAGGTTTAGGTGCTGGTCATCCTAAGTTCGTATCATTTCGTATTAGAGACAGAATTTTGTTCAAGTTTGATCTATCTTATTTACTTTATTTTTTTTTTGTGTTAATCTACAATTTTAGAATTATTTTAAGGTTGCTTCTATCATCATACATGTTCTGCATATTTTTTATTTATTTTTTTAAAATTTCATTCCTAGTTTTATCGTATTTTTGCTTCTTAGTGTGTTGGTTGTTTTTCATCATTGTTCTTGTTAATTTTGGTTTTTGTTTGATTTTTATGTACTGTTTTAGTCTTAAAATATTTGCATTCATATATTCAAAAAAAAAAAAAAAAAGAAAACCTGCACAATTTGTATTTTGTTTGGGAGGTCACGGGCTTGGTGATTATTTGGTGTTGGAATTGTAATTTTGGTGTTGATTCTTACTACTGCAGTTTTCTTATGTGAGTGTAAAAAAAAAAAAAAAGAAGAAGAAGAAGAAAAAGCTGAATAAAAAAGAAAATCGATTTGTTGAATTTGGTGTTGAAATTTGTTGCTGGAAATTTCTTGGAGCTGCTGTTTTGTTGATTATTTATTCAACATTTGGAGTTGCTGGAGAATTATTTTGTTGCTAGATATTTGAATTTTGGGTACTTAAATTTTTACTAGTAGTCTCATTCTAATTTTTAAATCTCAATTTGTTAATACCATCACCCATTGGTACTACCAAAATTCCTAAATGAGACTACTAGTTAATCTGGATCTGTTGCTTAAATCTTTCAATTTCTTATGTGAGTAAAATTATTTTTCCCCGTCTGTTGAGGAACAATAGGCCTTTACTTGACTTATCTTTAGTTCTATTCTATCCATCCAGTAATAGAACAAAAAATGATAATTCTTTCATTCTTTTTCTCTTAACTCAAACAAAAATGAACAATTCTATAAGGTTGAATAAAAATTCAATTAATCATTTGATATAATTGCTATGCTTAATGTGTGACTCGTTGGTTTGTTTAGGATTAGGATTCAAAAAAAAAGAAAGAAGTACCAGCCCATAGTATGAACTAATAACTAACTCATCGTTTCGCATTATTGCGAATAAAAAACCGATCGAGGTATGATATATTGGTCATATCAACATAGCAACCAAAATCTTTTTGCATAAACAAACAACAAAAAAGTAAAAAAATAATCTGAGTCTGAGTTGTAAAGAAAAAAAAAATGCAGATAAATGGAAGGATGAGAAAATGAGAGAAAAAAATATCAATGATATATGATTCCAATATGTAAGGTCTATGATTTATCTCATAACGAGGAATGTAATAAAGCATTAATACTGATTGGTCTATAATTATACAAATCTTTTCATAGAAAAAGAATCAAGAGCCTCGAGCCAATAAATACTGAGAGGATTGACTCAAGAACGAATCAAATTTCATTAGCGGCCTTGTTGTAGAAGTCAGACATAACCATTAATCGAGAAGCGATGGGAACAATAGAACCTGTGAATATGTAAGATTGTATTGAAAACGAATCTTAATGATTCATTGGGTAGGATGGCAGAACAAACCAGAAACCAATTCATTTATTTTGAAAGGTCATGTCATAGACTAATCCTACAACTGAATATTGAAAGAGTAAATATCTGCCTGCGAAAATTTTGATTTTATTGGATTTCTAAATTTTAGCCGATTTGATATGATACTAAAAAGCAAAACAAAATAAAGATTTATTATAACCTTATAACAAAATGAGTATCTATACTATTATCTCTAAATGTATCTCTAAACAAAAATTCTTTATAAATCGAATCCATGTTTAGTTATATGTCAAAACAAGATATACAAGTTTCTAATAGATTAGATGAAATTTCAAAAAAATCTCATGAATCAATATATTTTTTCAGTATATTATTCATTAAATACATAAATATAAATACATAGATATTATTTTTTAATCGTTTCAGTCGCAAGGAACTGGTTGAGAAGAAACTCTCATGCCCAGTTCTATAGTAGAGATGGAATTAATAAACAACCATCAACTATAACCCCAAAAGAACTAGATTCCATAAATATCATAGAAGAAGAATGGAAGGAATATCTTATCAAGGTAATCGTATTTGTTTCAGTAGATATGCTCTTCAAGCGCTTGAACCCGTTTCAATCACATCTCGACAAATTGAAGCCGATAGACACGCAATGACACGAAATGTCCACCGCGGTGGGAAAGTATGGGTACATATATTTCCAAACAACCAGTTACAATAAGACCTGCAGAAACTCATATGGGTTCAGGGAAAGATCTCCCGAATATTGGATAGCTGTCGTCAAACTTGGTAGAATACTTTATAAAATGAGTGGAGTAGTAGAAAACATAACCATAAGGGCTATTTCACTAGCAGCATCAAAAATGCCTATACGAACTCAATTCATTATTTCGGTATAGGAACATAGAACCAAAAGAAAAGGTTTTTTGTATGAAAAAAAAAAAAAAACAATTGTAGGTTTCCTTTTTTGTTTTGAACAAACAACATTTCTCTTTTTCTTTTTTTTACTTCGCCATTCAAAGCCATTTGAATGTAGGGGATAATAGCAGAGCCTGAGAATTAATGTGTATTCGAATTATAGGAGCTAGTAATCAACGATATGTTCATATGGGTGACACTATTGTTGTCGTAATCAAGGAAACAGTACCAAATACACCTTTAGAATGATCAAAAGTGATCAGAGCTGTAATTGTACGTACTTGCAAAGAACTTGATACAAACCTAGGATGACCTGCACTTAAACCCGTATTATATTAGCCCGGATCTAATTATATTCAAGTTCTAATGGTCACCTTGACCCCTAACCAACCTGTGATTAGAAACTTTGGTATATAATGAAAACGCTACAATAGGTGATGGAAGGCCTATTGATAAGTCAAACTAAAACACTCATTCACTAATGGTGTTTTAGGTGTTCAAAAGAACAAAAAGAGATTCAATCTCACAAAATAAATTCTCAATATTATTAATGATGTGTTCTTCCTAAAAAACAAGTCCTTTTATAGGCTAAAATAAACAAAATAAAACCCTAAAAAGAAAAGGGAAAACTTGCCATGCTTGTTTTTTCCTAATGTGATCGAATTTTCTCTCTCCTTTCCTAATCTAATTTTGATTAATTAATTTCATTATTTTAAATTAGGAATTAATTAATTTACAAAGAAATAATAAAAATAATAACTTTCCTAAACTTATTTGTCTAGCAAATATACAAATAAAAACCAAAACGTAAAGGTAATTTTCTAAAATAAAAAGTAGAAATCAAATTAGGAAAGTAAAATACTATTTTTTTGACTAAGTTGACTTTGACCATTCTTCGACCAATTTAAGCTCCAAATCAGCTTCCATATTGATATGAACCTAGGACGATCTGCTCCTAAACCCATATTATATTAGCCTGGATCTCAATTAAGTTTAAGTTCTAAAGGAATGGACCTCAACCCCTAACCAACCTGTGGTTAGAAACCTTGGTATAATGTAGACGCCACAATAGGGGATGGAAAACCTATTGATAAGTCAAGTTAAAACAACCAATTCTCTAATGGTGTTTTAGGTGTTCTCAAAGAACAAAGAGATAATTAATCTCACAAGTATTTTCTTTATCCAATCAAAGTTGTTTTCTTACTGAAAAATAAGCCTTTAAATAGGCTACAAAGCCACGAAATAAAACCCTAGAACATAAAGAAAACCGGCCACCACACATAAAGAAACCTAGTTGGCCGAAACTATACTTCCTTTCCTAATCTAAGTTTGATTAATTAATTCCTAATTTAATTAATTCCTTTATATTAAATTAGGAATGAATTAATTTACAATGGAAAGAATAAAATAAAAACCTTCCTGAAGTTATTTTTCTAGAAAATAAATAAATAAACGCCAAAAAGTAATGGTAGTTTCCGAAAACAAAAAGTAAAAACAAATTAGGAAACTAAAAATGCTAGCCTTTTGATCAAGTTGACTTTGACCTCTTTGAACCCCAAATCAGCTTCTAGATGCTTTTTAGGATGCCAAATAAGCTGAATATGAAGTTCCACACGTTGCCCATGCTTGGAAAAATAAGAAAAGGCTAATACAGTAAAATACAGTAAAGCCAGCAAGCAATACAGCAAATTCGGCCAAATTGTTGATGCTGTCCATACAAGCCCTTTTTGATTGCATTTGAGGCTGCTTTAACTTGATTCCATGACCTCTTAGGCATATGTATTGAACCCATAAAGCATTGGAACCATTTCGTGCTTCCCGGACTCCAAAAATGTACCAAAATCGTCATCCGGGTTCGTATCGGCTTCCACCACTTGGATGCTTAGAATAGGCTTTGTATCTTCAAGTATGGACAAGATCTGTTGAGATTGATTACCCCCTGTATAAATACACCCAGGTTGTCCTTAAATGTCTTAATTTGAGCTCTTGTGATTGGCCTAATCTTTATCCGTGTCGAGTCAGCACCACAGCGGGTTATCGGTGGAGAGGGCTCGGGCTGAATCTATGGAGCCCCACATGTTTCCCTTGCTTGGAGGAAAGAGAAAAAGCTAATGAAGTAAAATACAGTAAAACCAGCAAGTAATACAGCAAAACTAGCCAATTTGCCATGCCATGCACACAGCCCCTTTTTGGATGCCTTTGAAGCTGTCTTGACTTGATTCCATGATCTCTTATACATATGTATTGAATCCATGAAGCATTGGAACCATTTCATGCTGCCCGGACTTCATAAATGCACCAAAACTGCTACCTGAGTCCGTATCGGCTTCCACCACTTGTATGCTCAAAACAGGTCTTGGATCTTCGGGTATGGACAAGCTCCCTTGAGAATGAATTACTCCATGGATAAAAGCAGTAAGGTTGTCCTTAAACCTCTTGGCTTGAGCCCTAGTAATGATGTGATTCCGCCGGAGCCCGCTCCATCGATAACCCGCTGGGGTGCTGACCCGACACAGATGAAGACTAGGCCAATCACAAGAGCTCAACTTAAGAGATTTAAGGACAACCTAGGAGTATTTATACAGGGGGTAATCAATCTCAACAGAGCTTTTCCATACTTGAAGATACAAAGCCTATTCTAAGCATCCAAGTGGTGGAAGCCGATACGGACCCGGGTGACGGTTTTGGTACATTTTTGGAGTCTGGGAAGCATGAAATGGTTCCAATGATTTATGGGTTCAATACATATGCCTAAGAGGTCATGGAATCAAGTTAAATCAGCCTCAAATGCAATCAAAAAGGGCTTGTACGGACAGCATCAACAATTTGGCCGAATTTGCTGTATTGCTTGCTGGCTTTACTGTATTTTACTGTATTAGCCTTTTCTTATTTTTCCAAGCATGGGCAACGTGTGGGACTTCATAGTCAGCTTATTTGGCATCCTATAAAGCATCTAGAAGCTGATTTGAAGCCCAAAGAGGTCAAAGATTGGTCAAAGTCAAATTAGTCAAAAGCTAGTATTATAGTTTCCTAATTTTATTCTACTTTTTGTTTTAGGAAACTACCATTACTTTTTAGTTTTTATTTATTTATTTTCTGGAAAAATAAGTTTAGGAAAGTTAATATTTTATTATTTTCATTGTAAATTAATTAATTCCTAATTCAGAATAAAGGAATTAATTAATCAAATTTAGTTTAGGAAACTTAGTTTAGGACATATTAGAATTCGGTCAAGTTTCCTAATTCCTATAGGAGTCCGGTTTTGAATTATTTTTTTAGGGTTTATTTTGTTTCTTTCAAGCCTATTTAAAGGCTTATTTTTCAATAATAATACAACTTTGATTTGACTAAAAAAAATACTTGTGAGATTAATTATCTCTTTGTTCTTTGAGAACACCTAAAACACCATTAGAGAATTGGTTGTTTTAGCTTGACTTATCAATAGGTTTTCCATCTCCTATTGTGGCGTCTACATTATACCAAGGTTTCTAACCACAGGTTGGTTAGGGGTTGAGGTCCATTCCATTAGAACTTGAACTTAATTGAGATCCGGGCTAATATAATACGGGTTTAGGAGTAGGTCGTCCTAGGTTCGTATCATTTGGTATCAGAGCTAAATTTTGTTCAGGTTTGAATCTATCTTTATTTGCTTTATTTGTTTTTGTGTTATTCTGCAACTTTAGCATTAGGTTAAGGTTGCATCCATCTCATACACGTTCTGCATCTTAAAAAAAAAAAAAAAAATTTCATTCCTAGTTGAATTAGGTTTCCTAGTTTTATCATATTTTTGTTTTCTAATTTGTTGGTTGTCTTTTATCATTGTTCTTGATAATTTTGGTTTTTGTTGATTTTCCTTTGCTGTTTTAGTCTTAGAAATTTGCATTCATATATTCAAAAAAAAAAAAAAAAAAAGAGTTTGCGGCAACAATTAAAAAAAAAAAAAACTGCACATTTATGATTATTTGGAGGTCACGGGTTTGGTGTTTGTTTTGGAGTTGGAATTGCAATTTTGGTAATTATTCTTGCTACTGCAGTTGTTTACGTTCTGTGAGTGAAGGAAAAAAAAAAAAAAAGAGGTAAAGCCGAATAAAAAAAAAAAAGAAGAAGAAAAAAAAAATATTTCGGTTTGCTAGAGTTTGAAATGTTTGCTGGAAATTTGTTGGAGCTGCTGGTTTTTTGATTATTTATTCAATATTTGGGTTGCTGGGGAATTATTTTTGCTGCTGGATATTTGGATTTTGGGTGCTTAAATTATTTGGATTAAAATTAGTTAAAGGAATTGATACAAAACTTGAATTATAAAGAACAACAACCAACAACTTTTCTATAATTTTGTTCTCTTTGATTCTTGCTCATATTTGAATTTATTTTTCCAGAATTTTATTCTTGAACTCAAAATATACTACCATCTGGTCCAGTTCTTCAAAATTCCAAAGTTTTCTCATTAATTTGCTTTATTTTGTCTAGAAAAACCGAAAATAAGTATTTTCATTCCGTTCGGTATTTGTTCATTTTTGCTTACTGTTTTGTTGATAAGTTTAATTAAAACATACTAGTGATCTAATTGCTGTTTTATGGGTGTTTTAATTAGAACTTTGAGATAATTGATTGAGTGGAAAAAGGCAAGAGTGTTGAGCTTAAAAGAGGGTTAAAAGCTGAAACAAGTGTGCAAACACGAGTGTCGAGTCCTTATTTGAGTGAAACACGTAAGGGAGTGAAATTGGTAAGGTCCTATTTTATTTTTATTGCATTATTATACTAACATGACAGAATCAAGGATGAGGAGAGGGAAGCCACCCTCAAGGATCAATGAGGAGGAGTCCGTAGCATTCCATGGCGATGTCCGAGCTACTGGGAGTGCAGACCAAGTGGACATGAGAGCTGTTTTGGAGTCAATACAGCGGGTTAGTGCTCAAGTTGAGCATGTGAATCAAATGATGGGAAGGCTAGAAGTTTCCCAAGGAATTTCGAACACAAGAAATAGGCAAGAATTCCATGGAGGACGAGGCCGAGGACGAGGAGGTCGTGAGAGACCGAGAGAGGAATTTGATGAGGAGCCATTCGGTGGAGACTTTGAGGAAGGTATGGATGAAAATTTTGCTGTCCAAGATAGAGCTGGCCATGGAAGATATAGGAGGGAAGAAACAGATGACAATCTTAGCAATATCAAGATCAACATCCCACCATTCATGGGAAAAAATGACCCCGAAGCATATTTGGAGTGGGAAGAAAAAATGGAGATGATATTTGACCGCCATAATTATTCGGAGGCTAAGAAGGTGAAATTGGCAGCAATGAGGTTTGGCCATTATGCACTCCAATGGTGGACCAATGAGCAAAACACCCGAAGGAGAGTTGGTGATAACTTGATTACTACATGGCGACAAATGAAAGGAGCCATGCGGAAGCGATTCGTACCATCACACTATCATAGGTTGCTGCATCAAAGACTCAATCTTTATCTCAAGGACATGGATCCGTGGAGGATTATTACAAGGAGATGGAGATGCTTATGAAGAGATTGAACTTGAATGAAGATAGGGAATCAACCATGGCAAGGTTTCTTGGTGGTTTGAATCATGAAATAGCCAATCGACTAGAATTGCAACAATATGTGGAATTGGAGGAGATGTTGCATGTGGCTATTAAATTAGAGCACCAATTCAAGAGGAGGGGTGTAAGATCATGGTTTGGAGGTGTTTCCAACAGTGGAAGGTCCAATTCTAGTGGCTGGAGGAACAATCCCATCTATGAAAGCAAGCCAAAGCCGAAAGTCAAAGAAGAAAGTTCAAATTGTGATACGAACCTAGGACGACCTGCTCCTAAACCCATATTATATTAGCCCGGATCTTAATTAAGTTCAAGTTCTAATGGAATTGACCTCAACCCCTAACCAACCTGTGGTTAGAAACCTTGGTATAATGTAGACGCCACAATAGGGGATGGAAAACCTATTGATAAGTCAAGCTAAAACAACCAATTCTCTAATGGTGTTTTAGGTGTTCTCAAAGAACAAAGAGATAATTAATCTCACATGTATTTTCTCAATCAAATCAAAGTTTTTTTCATATTGAAAAAATAAGCCTTTAAATAGGCTACAAAGCCACGAAATAAAACCCTAAAAATAAAGAAAAACCAGCCACCACACATAAAGAAACCTAGTTGGCTGAAACTATACTTCCTTTCCTAATCTAAGTTTGATTAACTAATTCCTTTATATTAAATTAGGAATTAATTAATTTACAATGGAAAGAATAAAATAAAAACCTTCCTAAAGTTATTTTTCCAGAAAATAAATAAATAAAAACCAAAAAGTAATGGTAGTTTCCTAAAACAAAAAGTAAAAACAAATTAGGAAACTAAAAATGCTAGCCTTTTTGGTCAAGTTGACTTTGATCAATCTTTGACCTCTTTGAGCTTCAAATCAGCTTCTAGATGCTTTGTAGGATGCCAAATAAGCTGAATATGAAGTCCCACACGTTGCCCATGCTTGGAAAAATAAGAAAAGGCTAAAACAGTAAAATACAGTAAAGTCAGCAAGTAATACAGCAAATTCGGCCAAATTGTTGATGCTGTCCGTACAAGCCCTTTTTGATTACATTTGAGGCTGCTTTAACTTGATTCCATGACCTCTTAAGCATATGTATTGAACCCATAAAGCATTAGAACCATTTCATGCTTCCCGGACTCCAAAAATGTACCAAAACCGTCACCCGGGTCCGTATCGGCTTCCACCACTTGGATGCTTCGAATAGGCTTTGTATCTTCAAGTATGGACAAGCTCTATTGAGATTGATTACCCTCTGTATAAATACTCCCAGGTTACCCTTAAATCTCTTAATTTGAGCTCTTGTGATTGGCCTAGTCTTCATCCGTGTCGAGTCAGCACCCCAGCAGGTTATCGGTGGAGCAGGCTCAGGCGGAATCACATCATTCCCCTCCTCTTGAAAAGGATTTGTCCTCAAATCAAGATCATCACCTGCAGCAAAAGGAGTTAAATCAGCAACATTAAATGCAGCACTCATGTTATACTCACCTAGTAAATCAAGCTTGTAGGCATTCTTGTTATTCGGCTCAAAAACTTGAAAAAGTCCATCCATAGGCAACATGAGCTTTGACTTTCTTTGTTTAGGAAACCTTTCCTTTCGTAAGTGCAACCAAACCAATTCTCCTAGGTCAAACACTATTACAACAAAATCTAGAAATACATGCTCATTATGGTAAAAATTACAATTTTTAAAGTTAGCAAACAATATTTCCCAAATTTTCAAATTACCACTAAGTAAAGCTCTCAACAATGCAGATAAAGTTCTATGCAATAAAGACATCTTTAAATAAGTATCTTTAAAATTCATGGTTAGCAATGATTTCTTATTCATAATTACTTTATTAACATCACCAAAGCTAAGATAAAAATTTATATTTTTCCTTTCTTGTCTTCCTTTTCCTTTCTCACTCATGGCCATCTCACCTTCCTCACACTCGGCTTTTGCACCAAATTTCTCACTCTTGGTTTTATTAAAATTTTTCCACACAACCTGAGTATTCGAAGACTTACCTTGGACAGCAAGCTCACCTTTTCCCTCTTGATTGGATGGTAGTCCACTTGGAATTTCATTTGGGAAAACATCTCCCAATTCCTTCAAAAGATAAATCATTGAACTTGGAAATTCAAGTTCTTCAAAGTTAGTTTGATCATTAAAATAATTTTCTTTATAAATCATGACCAACAAGGGTTTTGTACATTCAATAGCCTTATTAATATTCCTAAAACTCAAATAAAAATTCTGGTTTTTCCTCTCATTTCTTTCTTTTCTTTTTCTTTCCTCGGTTTGGCTCTCATTGGCAGAAATTTCCAGATTTTTTGTGCTCTCGGGTTTGCTCTCTTTTCTCACCCCTCTCTCAGCTTTTTCTTGGTTCTTCAACTCAATTTGGGTTTTAGAAAGCTTACCTTGATCAGCAACCTCAATCTCACCTTCTTGAAAGGATGGTGAAGCCGTTGGTGCCATACTTGCTTTTTCCTTGAGCTTTTCGGCTTCTCTCCTTTGTTGCATTTGTAATTGGTCTTTGTAAACCTCTTTAGGAGATAATGGCTCCAGCTTGATTTTCTTCCCCTTAACAATACTATTTTCTCGACCAAAATAAGTAGCATCTTTATCAAACTGCCATGGCCGACCTAATAGTATATGTCCAGCAATCATGGGTACAATATCACATAAAACTACATCCTCATATCTACCTATATTAAATTTTACTTTGGCTTGTTTGTTTACTTTCATCTCACCACTATCATTAAGCCATTGTAATCTATAAGGTTCTGGATGTTTAATTGTTTTCAAGCCTAATTTATCAACTACAAGATTACTTATCACATTAGTACAACTCCCACTATCTATAATCATGCTACAAATTTTACCTTGTATTTCGCAGCGAGTGTGGAAGATGTTTTCTCTTTGTATCTGCTCTTCATCTTTGTAGACAACAAGTACTCTCCTTGAAACCAAGCTCAACTCGGCATTAGATGTATCTACAGGTTCGGCTTCATCTTCATTGCAATCCTCCTCTTGCTCGGTTTCAGCCCCACTTTCTTCACTTGCGGATTCTAGCTCACCATCACCCTTTAATACCATGATTCTTCTATTTGGGCATTGGCTGGCTATGTGTCCTCTTCCTTGGCACTTAAAACAAATTATTTCTCTGGATTTTTGAGGTTTAGGATCAGATTTTATCTCACCTCTAAGTGCTTGGACAGATTCGATCTTGACCTCCCTTCTTGGCCGGTTGGTAGATTCTTCTCCTAATTTCGGCTTCAACTTGTTTTCATAAGTGGAATTGTTTTTCCAGCCACTTGAACTTGTCCTTCCACTGCTAGAAACTCCTCCAAACCGTGTACTAACACCCCTCCTCTTGAATTGGTTCTCAAGCTTAATGGCTACATGCAACATCTCCTCCAATTCCTAGTATTGTTGTAATTCAAGTTGGTTGGCAATGTCTCGGTTTAACCCTCCAAGAAATCTTGCCATGGTTGCCTCCCTATCCTCATTCATATTCAGCCTCATCATTAACATCTCCATCTCTTTGTAATAATCCTCCACAGACCTACTTCCTTGAGACAAAGATTGAAGCCTTTGATGCAGCAACCTATGGTAATGGGATGGCACAAACCGCTTCCTCATGGCTCCTTTCATTTGTCGCCATGTTGTAATTAAGTCATCACCAACTCTCCTTCGGGTGCTTTGCTCATTTGTCCACCATTGGAGTGCATAATGGCCAAACTCCATTGCTGCCATCTTCACCTTCTTACCTTCCGAATAGTTGTGGCAGTCAAAGATCATCTCCATTTTTTCTTCCCATTCCAAATAAGCTTCGGGATCACTTTTACCCATAAAAGGTGGGATATTAACCTTGATATTTCCCAAATCATCATCTGTATCTTCCCTCCTATATCTCCCACGACCAGCTCTATCTTGGACAGCAAAGGTTTCATCCATACCTTCCTCAAAGTCGCCGTCGAATGGCTCCTCATTAAATTCCTCTCTCGGCCACTCGCGACCTCCTCGTCCTCGGCCTCGTCCTCCATGGAATTCTTGCCTATTTCTTGTATTCGGCCTTCCTTGTGAGGCTTCTAGTCTTCCCACTCTTTGATTTACATGCTCAACTTGAGCACGAACCCGCTGTATTGATTCCAAAACAGCTCTCATGTCCACTTGGTCTCCACTCCCGGTAGCTCGATCATCGCCACGAAATGCTACGGACTCTTCCTCATTGATCCTCAAGGGTGGGTCCCCTCTTCTTATTCTAGAATCTGCCATGATAGTAAAATACTGCAAAAATAAAATAAATCCTCACAATATTCACTCTCTCACGTGTTTCACTCAAACAAGGTCTCGACACTCGTGTTTGCACACTAGTTTCGGCTTTTACCCTCTTTTAAGCTCACACACTCTTGCCTTTTTCCACTCAATCAATTATCTCAAAGTTCTAATTAAAACACCCACAAAACAGCAATTAGATCACTAGTATGTTTTAATTAAACTTATCAACAAAGCAGTAGCAAAAAGTAGGCAATACCGAAAGAATCCAACAAATCCTAATTTTTCGGCTTTCTAGACAAGAAAACACAAAATAATGGGAAAACGTTGGAATTTTTGAAAACTGCACCAGATGGTAGTAGATTATGAGTTCAAGAATAAAATTCCAGAAAAAGAAATTCAAATATGAACAAGAATCAAAGAGAACAAAAATATAGAAAAGTGTTGGTTGTTGTTCTTGTAATTCAAGTTTTGTATCAATTCCTTTATCTAATTTTAATCCAAATAATTTAAGCACCCAAAATCCAAATATCCAGCAGCAAAAATAATTCTCCAGCAACTCAAATATTGAATAAATAATAAAAAACCAGCAGCTCCAACAAATTTCCAGCAAACAAATCAAACTCCAACAAACCGAAATATTTTTTTTTTCTTTTTTTTTTTTTTTATTCGGCTTAACCTTCTTTTTTTTTTTTTTTTTTTCACTCACAGAACATAAACAACTGCAGTAGCAAGAATAATTACCAAAATTGCAATTCCAACTCCAAAACAAACACCAAACCCGTGACCTCCAAATAAACAAAATGTGCAGTTTTTTTTTTTTTTAAATGTTGCCGTAAACTTTTTTTTTCCTGTTTTCTTTTTTTTTTTTTTTTTGAATATATGAATGCAAATATTTAAGACTAAAACAGCAAAGAAAAATCAACAAAAGCCAACTTAACAAGAACAATGATAAAAGAGAACCAACAAACTAGGAAACAAAAATACGATAAAACTAGGAAATCCTAATTCAACTAGGAATGAATTTTTTTTTATTTATTTATTTTTTTTTTAAAGATACTGAACGTGTATAGGATGGATGAAACCTTAACCTAATGCTAAAATTGCAGAATAACACAAAAACAAATAAAGCAAATAAAGATAGATCAAACCTGAACAAAATTTAGCTCTGATACCAAATGATACGAACCTAGGACGACCTGCTCCTAAACCCGTATTATATTAGCCCGGATCTTAATTAAGTTCAAGTTCTAATGGAATTGACCTCATCCCCTAACCAACCTGTGGTTAGAAACCTTGGTATAATGTAGACGCCACAATAGGGGATGGAAAACCTATTGATAAGTCAAGCTAAAACAACCAATTCTCTAATGGTGTTTTAGGTGTTCTCAAAGAACAAAGAGATAATTAATCTCACATGTATTTTCTCAATCAAATCAAAGTTTTTTTTTCATATTGAAAAAATAAGCCTTTAAATAGGCTACAAAGCCACGAAATAAAACCCTAAAAATAAAGAAAAACCAGCCACCACACATAAAGAAACCTAGTTGGCTGAAACTATACTTCCTTTCCTAATCTAAGTTTGATCAATTAATTCCTTTATATTAAATTAGGAATTAATTAATTTACAATGGAAAGAATAAAATAAAAACCTTCCTAAAGTTATTTTTCCAGAAAATAAATAAATAAAAAACAAAAAGTAATGGTAGTTTCCTAAACAAAAAGTAAAAACAAATTAGGAAACTAAAAATGCTAGCCTTTTTGGTCAAGTTGACTTTGATCAATCTTTGACCAAATTGAGCTCCAAATCAGCTTCTAGATGCTTTGTAGGATGCCAAATAAACTGAATATGAAGGCCCACACGTTGCCCATGCTTGGAAAAATAAGAAAAGGCTAATACAGTAAAATACAGTAAAGCCAGCAAGCAATACAGCAAATTGGGCCAAATTGTTGAAGCTGTCCGTACAAGCCCTTTTTGGTTGCATTTGAGGCTGATTTAACTTGATTCCATGACCTCTTAATCATATGTATTGAACCCATAAAGCATTGGAACCATTTCATGCTTCCCGGACTCCAAAAATGTACCAAAACCATCACCCGGGTCCGTATCGGCTTCCACCACTTGGATGCTTCGAATAGGCTTTGTATCTTCAAGTATGGACAAGCTCTATTGAGATTGATTACCCTCTGTATAAATACTCCCAGGTTGCCCTTAAATCTCTTAATTTGTGCTCTTGTGATTGGCCTAGTCTTCATCCGTGTCGAGTCAGCATCCCAGCGGGTTATCGGTGGAGCAGGCTCGGGCGAAATCACATCAAATTGGCCAAGGAAGGAGACTAGAACCGAATCTGTCCAAGCACCAAAGAATGAGGTAAAATTAGATCCTAAACCTTTTAGAACTCATGATGTTGTGTGTTTTAAGTGCCAGGGAGGAGGACACATCGCTAGCCAATGCCCGAATAGAAGAATCATGGTGTTAAAGGGGAATGACGAGCTAGAATCGAAAAGTGAAGAAAGTGAGGATGAAGCCAAGCAAAAGGAGGAGGACTTGGAGGATGAACCCGAAACCTTGCAAGCATCCAATGCTGAATTAAACTTGCTTTCTAGGAGAGTACTTGCTGCATACAAAGATGAGGATGAAATTCAAAGAGAGAACATCTTCCACACCCGATGTGAAATTCAAGGTAAGATTTGTAGTATGATTATTGATAGTGGAAGTTGTACAAATGTAATTAGTAACATTGTAGTTGATAAATTAGGCTTAATAACTATTAAACATCCAGAACCTTATAGATTACAATGGCTTAATGATAGTGGTGAAATAAAAGT
The DNA here is from genome assembly GCF_031755915.1 of Ziziphus jujuba. NCBI lineage: Eukaryota > Viridiplantae > Streptophyta > Magnoliopsida > Rosales > Rhamnaceae > Ziziphus > Ziziphus jujuba. Next base: position 592,450 of record NC_083380.1, read on the forward strand.
GAATAAACAAGCCAAAGTAAAATTTAGTATAGGTAGATATGAGGATGTAGTCTTATGTGATATTGTACCCATGATTGTTGGACATATACTATTAGGTAGGCCATGGCAATTTGATAAAGATGCTACTCATTTTGGTCGAGAAAATGGTATTGTTTTCAGGTTTAAAGGGAAGAAGGTCAAGCTGGAACCATTATCTCCTAAAGAGGTTTACAAAGGTAACAAAGAAGAGAAGCCGAAAAGCTCAAGGAAAAAGCAAGTATGGCACCAATGGCTTCACCATCCTTTCAAGAAGGTAAGAATGAGGTTGCTGATCAAGATAAGGTTTCTAAGACTAATATTGAGTGGAAAGATCAAAGAACAACCGAAAGTGAGGGGAAAGAAAGTGGCAAACCCGAGAGCTTGGAGAAGGAAGGGAAATCCGAAGGTTTGCGCCAATCCAAGGGGGAGAAAGAAAAAGAAGGAAAAGAAAGGTCAAGTAGCAACTTTTATTTGCGTTTAGGGGATATTAATAAGGTTATTGAGTGTAAGAAACCTTTGCTGGTCATGATTTATAAAGAAAATTATTTTAATGATCAAACTAACATTGAAGAACTTGAATTGCCAAGTTCAATGATTTCTCTTTTGAAGGAATTTAGAGATGTCTTCCCAAATGAAATTCCAAGTGGACTACCATCCAACCAAGAGGGAAAAGGTGAGCTTGCTATCCAAGGTAAGTCTTCTAATACTCAGGTTGTGTGGAAAAATTTTAATAAAACCAAGAGTGAGAAATTTGGTGCAAAAGCCGAGAGTGAGGAAGGTGAGATGGCCGTGAGTGAGAAAGGAAAAGGAAGACAAGAAAGGAAAAATATAAATTTTTATCTTAGCTTTGGTGATGTTAATAAAGTAATTATGAATAAGAAATCATTGCTGACCATGAATTTTAAAGATACTTATTTAAAGATGTCTTTATTGCATAGAACTTTATCTGCATTGTTGAGAGCTTTACTTAGTGGCAATTTGAAAATTTGGAAAATATTGTTTGCTAACTTTAAAAAGTGTAATTTTTACCATAATGAGCATGTATTTCTTGATTTTGTTGTAATAGTATTTGACCCAGGAGAATTGGTTTGGTTGCACTTACGAAAGGAAAGGTTTCCTAATCAAAGAACGTCAAAGCTCATGACGCCTATGGATGGACCTTTTCAAATTTTGGAGCCGAATAACAAGAATGCCTACAAGCTTGATTTACCAAGTGAGTATAACATGAGCGCTGCATTTAATGTTGCTGATTTCACTCCTTTTGCTGCAGGTGATGATCTTGATTTGAGGACAAATCCTTTTCAAGACGAGGGGAATGATGTGATTCCGCCGGAGCCCGCTCCATCGATAACCCGCTGGGGTGCTGACCCGACACGAATGAAGACTAGGCCAATCACAAGAGCTCAACTTAAGAGATTTGAGGACAACCTAGGAGTATTTATACAGGGGGTAATCAATCTCAACAGAGCTTTTCCATACTTGAAGATACAAAGCCTATTCTAAGCATCCAAGTGGTGGAAGCCGATACGGACCCGGGTGACGGTTTTGGTACATTTTTGGAGTCCGGGAAGCATGAAATGGTTCCAATGATTTATGGGTTCAATACATATGCCTAAGAGGTCATGGAATCAAGTTAAATCAGCCTCAAATGCAATCAAAAAGGGCTTGTACGGACAGCATCAAAAATTTGGCCGAATTTGCTGTATTGCTTGCTGGCTTTACTGTATTTTACTGTATTAGCCTTTTCTTATTTTTCCAAGCATGGGCGACGTGTGGGACTTCATAGTCAGCTTATTTGGCATCCTAGAAAGCATCTAGAAGCTGATTTGAAGCCCAAAGAGGTCAAAGATTGGTCAAAGTCAAATTAGTCAAAAAGCTAGTATTATAGTTTCCTAATTTTATTCTACTTTTTGTTTTAGGAAACTACCATTACTTTTTAGTTTTTATTTATTTATTTTCTAGACAAATAAGTTTAGAAAAGTTATTATTTTATTATTTTCATTGTAAATTAATTAATTCCTAATTCAGAATAAAGGAATTAATTAATCAAATTTAGTTTAGGAAACTTAGTTTAGGACATATTAGAATTCGGTCAAGTTTCCTAATTCCTATAGGAGTCCGGTTTTGAATTATTTTTTTAGGGTTTATTTTGTGATGTGATTCCGCCCGAGCCAGCTCCATCGATAACCCGCTAGGGTGCTGACTCGACACGGATGAAGACTAGGCCAATCACAAGAGCTCAAATTAAGAGAATTAAGGGCAACCTGGGAGTATTTATACAGAGCGTAATCAATCTCAACAGAGCTTGTCCATACTTGAAGATACAAAGCCTATTCGAAGCATCCAAGTGGTGGAAGCCGATATGGACCCGGGTGACGGTTTTGGTACATTTTTCGAGTCCGGGAAGCATGAAATGGTTCCAATGCTTTATAAGTTCAATACATATGCCTAAGAGGTCATGGAATCATGTTAAAGCAGCCTCAAATGCAATCAAAAAGGGCTTGTACGAACAGCCTCAACAATTTGGCCGAATTTGCTGTATTGCTTGCTGGCTTTACTGTATTTTACTGTATTAGCCTTTTCTTATTTTTCCAAGCATGGGCAACGTGTGGGACTTCATATTCAGCTTATTTGGCATCCTACAAAGCATCTAGAAGCTGATTTGAAGCTGAAAGAGGTCAAAGATTGATCAAAGTCAACTTGATCAAAAAGGCTAGCATTTTTAGTTTCCTAATTTGTTTTTACTTTTGTTTTAGGAAACTACCATTACTTTTTGGCTTTTATTTATTTATTTTCTGGAAAAATAACTTTAGGAAGGTTTTTATTTTATTCTTTCAAGGTTTTTATTCTATTCTTTCCATTGTAAATTAATTAATTCCTAATTTAATATAAAGGAATTAATTAATCAAACTTAGATTAGGAAAGGAAGTATAGTTTCAGCCAACTAGGTTTCTTTATGTGTGGTGGCTGATTTTCTTTTGTTTTTAGGGTTTTATTTCGTGGCTTTGTAGCCTATTTAAAGGCTTATTTTTCAATAAGAATGGAACTTTGATTTGACTAAAAAAATACATCTGAGATTAATTATCTCTTTGTTCTTTGAGAACATCTAAAACACCATTAGGGAATTGGTTGTTTTAGCTTGACTTATCAATAGGTTTTCCATCCCCTATTGTGGCGTCTACATTATACCAAGGTTTCTAACCACAGGTTGGTTAGGGGTTGAGGTCCATTCCATTAGAACTTGAACTTAATTAAAGATCCGGGCTAATATAATACGGGTTTAGGAGCAGGTCGTCCTAGGTTCGTATCATTTTGTTTCTTTCAAGCCTATTTAAAGGCTTATTTTTCAATAATAATACAACTTTGATTTGACTAAAAAAAATACTTGTGAGATTAATTATCTCTTTGTTCTTTGAGAACACCTAAAACACCATTAGAAAATTGGTTGTTTTAGCTTGACTTATCAATAGGTTTTCCATCTCCTATTGTGGCGTCTACATTATACCAAGGTTTCTAACCACAGGTTGGTTAAGGGTTGAGGTCCATTCCATTAGAACTTGAACTTAATTGAGATCCGGGCTAATATAATACGGGTTTAGGAGCAGGTCGTCCTAGGTTCGTATCAAGTAATCAGCTTGGTATTCATCCGTATCAAGTCAGCACCTCAACGGGTTATCAGTTGTGCGGATTTGCATCAAAACTCAAACATCAGAATGGTATAATCATACGATATGATGACAATGATGTGGTTGTTATTGATCAAGAAGGAAATCCAAAAGGAACTCGAATTTTTGGCACGATCGCCCGGGAATTAAGATAGTTAAATTTTACCAAAATAGTTTTATTAGCACCCGAAATATTATAAGAAGACACCATAACATAATTAATATAATTAATTATAACATAATCAATATAATTAATATAGTTATTATATTGAACTAAGTATTTAATTGAAATTGATTAAGATTATTTAGTAAATTGAGATTTATTATTAGTAGTAGATTGGTTGTCTCACGTATATGCCTTTAAGAATTCATAATTAAAAAATAGAGAAAAACAAAAAAAGAGCATGTTGATTATATCAAAATTCAAGTACAATAATAATCTGAGTTTATCATGAATAAAGACACTATTTCTAACATAATGACCTCTATACGAAATGTTGAAATGAATAAAAAAAAATAGTTTGAATACCATCTACTAACATTACTGAAAACATTGTTAAAATCCTTTTACACGAAGGTTTTATTGAAAACATGTGGAAACATCAAGAAAAAAACAAATATTTTTTGGTTTTAACCATACGACGTAGAAGGAATAGGAAAGGACCATATAAAGTTGTTTTAAATTTAAAATGGATAGGTCAACTAGGTCTACGAATATATTCTAACTATCAACGAATTCCTAGAATTTTAGGCGGAATGGGGATTGTAATTCTTTCTACTTCTTGGGGTATAATGACAGACAGAGAGGCTCGATTAGAAGAAATTGGTGGAGAACTTTTGTGTTATATATGGTAATCCTTCTGATATGCGAATTATATGCGAAACTTTCATATTTGTGAAAAAAAAAAAAAGAGAGAGAGAGAGAAGGCAGTTTTCTAATATCACCCCTCCCATATTAATTTATACCTCAAGGATTTTCACCAAAAATGAAAGGAAAAAAAGGATTCATGAAGGTTGAATTACTGTATGACTACCCAATGGTATAGTCTGAATTCATTTAGATAATGAAAATCTGATTCTAGATTATGTTTCAGGAATGATCATATTTTTTCACAATAACGGGATCACTATAACTTACTCCATTGAGTTCGCCGCCATAGAACTCAACAGTTACACCTACTTGTTCGACACTGTATTTTGATTCTGCCCTTCTAAAAAGAACATCAACTCCAACAATTACATCTGTCTACCAAAACAACCAGAAATGTTTCAAAAAAAGTAGGCATACGACGTACAAAAAGGTCACGACCCTCTTTATCTCTAAAAATAGGGTGTCCTAACCACCCAACAGCAATTCCATCCTCATTGTCCATTGAGCCTACTTTGAATAATCCCCCTTTGCCGGATTATTGTCGATGTAATCATAAAAAGCTAAATTTTCAAGAATGTTAGACCAAGCTTTGGATAAACTTTGATTTTCGGCGAGCCCAGCACCAACTCGTCGATATATTTCTTGTTGAAAGTATCCTTGATCCCATTGATAACGAGTGGGACCAAATAATTCAATCAGGGTAGTTGCCGAACCATACCACATAGTTCCAGCAACCTGAAAAGCTGTAAAAAAGACAGCAGCGATACTACTGGAAAGGACGATTTCAATGTTTCCCATACTTAATCCTTTCTATAAACGTTGGAGCGGATGGACCCAGTGCCAGATAGCTGCCAAAAAGCATAAGCCAGAAAACATAATATGTGCACTGGCCATGTCTTCGTAACTCCAAATACCCGGATTCATTATAGTCCCTCCTGTGATACTCCAACTGCCCCATGAATTGGTTATTCCTAAACGAGTCATGAAGGGTATAACAAACATCCCTTGATACGAACCTAGGACGACCTGCTCCTAAACCCGTATTATATTAGCCCGGATCTCAATTAAGTTCAAGTTCTAATGAAATGGACCTTAACCCCTAACCAACTTGTGGTTAGAAACCTTGGTATAATGTAGACGCCACAATAGGGAATGGAAAACCTATCAATAAGTCAAGCTAAAACAACCAATTCTCTAATGGTGTTTTAGGTGTTCTCAAAGAACAAAGAGATAATTAATCTCATAAGTATTTTCTCAATCAAATTAAAGTTGTATTTTTATTGAAAAATAAGCCTTTAAATAGGCTATAAATCCATGAAATAAAACGCTAAAAACAAAGGAAAAATCGGCCATACAAAGTAGTTTCCTATGGTGACCGAAATTCTCACTCCTTTCCTATTCTAATTTGGATTAATTAATTTCTTTATTTTGAATTAGGAATTAATTAATTTACAATGAAAATAATAAAGTAATAACTTTCCTAAACTTATCATTCCAGAAAATAAATAAATAAAAACTAAAAAGTAATGGTAATTTCCTACAACAAAAAGTAGAATCAAATTAGGAAACTACAATACTAGCTTTTTGACTAAGTTGACTTTGACCAATCTTTGACCAAATTGAGCTCCAAATCAGCTTCAATATGCTTTTTAGGATGTAAAATAAGCTTAATATGAAGTCCCACACGTTGCCCATGCTTGGAAGAGGAAGAAAAAGCCAACTCAGCAAAATACAGTAAAGCCAGCACAAAATACAGTAAAAAATAGATCAAATTTGAAGCTGTCCGTACAACCCCTTTTTGAATGCCTTTGAAGCTTCCTTGACTTGATTCCATATCCTCTTATACATATGTATTGAATCCATAAAGAGTTGGAACCATTTCATGCTGCCTGTTGTCCATATTTGCGCTACAACTGCTACTCGGGTCCGTATCGGCTTCCACCACTTGGATGCTTAGAATAGGCTTTGTATCTTTAAGTATGGACAAGCTCTGTTGAGATTAATTACCCCTGTATAAATGCTCCCAGGTTGTCCTTAAATCTCTTAATTTGAGCTCTTGTGATTGGCCTAGTCTTCATCCGTGTCGGGTCAGCACCCCAGTGGGTTATCGGTTGAGCAGGCTCGGGCGGAATCACATCATTCCCCTCCTCTTGAAAATGATTTGTCCTCAAATCCAAATCATCACCTACAGCAAAAGGAATTAAATCAGCAACATTAAATGCAGCACTCATGTTATACTCACCCGGTAAATTAAGCTTGTAGGCATTCTTGTTATTTAGCTCCAAAACTTGAAAAGATCCGTCCACATGTGGCAAAAGCTTGGACTTGAGTGCAGCCAAACCAAATCTCCTGGGTCAAACACTATCACAACGAACACTAGAAATACAAGATCATCACACTTTTTAATATTAGCAAATAATATCTCCCAAATTTTTAAATTTCCACTAAGTAAAGCTTTTAATAATGCAGATAAAGTTTTATACAACAAAAGCATTTTTAATTTAGCATCTTTGTAATTAATAACCAGCAATGGTTTCTTACCCAAGATAGCCTTATTAACATCCCCAAAACTCAAATAAAATTTTTTACTTTTTCTTTCTTTCCTTTCTTTTCCTTTCTCTCTGTCGGACACGCTATTTTTATCATAACTTTTGGCTTTTTCTCTTAAGTTCGGTCTTGACCTCATGGGTAGGTGGTGTAACCATTGGTGCCGTACTAGCCTTCTCTTTGAGCTTCTCAGCTTCGCTCCTTTGTTGCAGTTAAAGTTGGTCTCTAAATACCTCATTTCGAGTTAATGGCTCCAGCTTGACCTTCTTCCCATTAAATTTAAATACAATGGAATTCTCTCTCCCATAGTGTATGGCATTCTTATCAAATCCCCATCGCCTCCCCAATAAAATATGACTAGCACGCATAGGTACAAGGTCACACAATACAACATCCATATATTTATCTATACTAAATTTTACCTTGGATTGTTTATTCACTTTTATTTCACCACTATCATTAAGCCATTGTAATCTATAAGATTCTGGATGTTTAATAGTTATTAAGCCTAATTTATCAACTACAATGTTACTAATTATATTTGTACAACTTCCACTATCAATAATCATACTACAAATCTTACCTTGAATTTCACATCGGGTGTGGAAGATGTTCTCTCTTTGAACTTCATCCTTATCTTTGTATGCAGCAAGTACTCTACTAGAAACCAAGTTTAATTCGGCATTGGTCACATTCAAAGTTTCGGCCTCATCCTCTAAGTGCTCCTCCTCTTGCTCGGCTTCATCCTCATTTTCCTCACTTTCCGATTCTAGCTCACCATTGCCTTTCAACACCATGATCCTTCTATTCGGGCATTGGCTTGCAATGTGTCCTCGTCCTTGGCACTTAAAACAAATTATTTCTCTTGATCTTGAAGGTTTAGGATCAGATTTTACCTCATTTTTATGTGCTTGGACAGATTCGGTTTAGTCTCTCTCCTTGGCCGATTTGAACTTTCTTCTCCCACTTTTGGCTTTGGGTTGTTTTCAAAGGTAGGATTGTTTCTCCAGCCAATTGGAATTGATCTTCCGCTGTTGGAAACTCCTCCAAACCGTGAGCCTACATCCCTCCTCTTGAATTGATGCTCCAATTTAATAGCCACATGCAACATGTCCTCCAATTCCACATATTGTTGCAATTCTAGTTGGTTGGCTATCTCACAATTCAAACCATGAAGAAATCTTGCCATGGTTGCTTCTCTATCCTCATTCATGTTTCCTCATCATAAGCATCTCCATCTCCTTGTAATAATTCTCCACGGACATACTTCCTTGAGATAGGGATTGAAGCCTTTGATGCAGCAACCTATGATAATGTGATGGCACGAACCGCTTCCTCATGGCTCCCTTCATTTGGGACCATGTAGTGATCAAGTCATCACTAACTCTCCTCTGAGTGCCTTGCTCATTTGTCCACCATTGGAGTGCATAATGGCCAAACTCCATTGCTGCCAACTTCACCTTCTTACCCTCCGAATAATTATGGCAGTCGAATATCATCTCCATCTTTTCTTCCTACTCCAAATATGCCTGCGGATCACTTTTTCCCATGAATGGTGGGATATTGATCTTGATATTGCTAAGATCGTCATCTGTTTATTCCCTCCTATACCTTCCTTGGCCAACTCTTGTTGAAATGTGGTGAGCTTGCCACAATGTGCAAGGTAGTTCGGTTACACTTGCACTCTTTGTTTTGTAACATCAAAGACCAAACATTATTTATGTTTATGCATTTTATTTTATCTTGTAATGTTTAAGAACAATATCCTTTTTGTAATGCCCTACGCTCATTATCTAGCTTAAGGCCTTTTTTGTCTAGTTGCTAGAATTGTATTTCCAGCAACATAAGTCCACTTCCTTGAATGCTGTTTGAAGTAGGTTTGGGATTTGGATCTGAATTTTCGATATGCTAAACTAGATATGCAGAGGAAGCAGAAACAAAAAGAATGGTCCAATTTGGAGTTGGGAAGGCTGAGTTAAGCCCAAAACAATCTGACCCTTGTGCAGTTTTGTTGCCCAGAAAACTAGGCAAAACTGCCTCGGGTTTGATTACTTTTGAATGGGTAAATGGACTTTTTTTTATCTGGTTCTTGGCTAGAACATATTTTAATATTCAAAAAGGCTTCCCTCCAATTTTCAAGTCAAATGGAGCTGATTTTCAAATTCAAATGCCTTAGACAAGCTGAACTGCCCATTAAAGAAGATTTCTTGCATGCCCAGTACATTGATTAGAGTTAGTTGAGGTAGTTTGGCTTGGTTGGTTACTTTTAATGCTTTTGTATTTATTGCTCAATATGGCAGCATACCTTATTGTCTTTTTGATGTATTTAAAAGTATGAAAATTGTAATGAAAAATGTTGAGAAAGAAAATATTCAAAAAATAGATTTTGAAAAACAACATTTTTGGCTCTCTCTCTCTCGACTACTACATTTTGATTTCTTCTTCTTCCCAAAAGCTAACAACCTTCTCAAGAACCCTAAACCTCCATTAAAACCAAAAACAAAACCTTAACAAACCCAAAAAAAAAAAAAAACAAAATCAAGAACCAAGAACTAACAACAATCATTCTTGACTAACACCTTGAATGATTGTACTCTAGGGTACAACAACATAAACCTACACCAAATTCCATCATGGTATCAGAGCATAGTGTAATTTCTTAGGACCTTGTGAGCTTTCAACCTAGACCATTTTATTTGTGAGAGGATCCCCCACCTAAAGCCTCCCAACCGAAACCAAAACCTCCCAAAAAGACTAGTTGAAACTCACCAAAACACCACCACCCAAGAGCTTGTTCTTGTGTCCATTTTTCAAAACTTTTCAAAAACCATTTTTTCAAATGGCCTCACAATCCTTTGCAACCCCAACACCACCTAAGTTTGAAGGCCAAAACTATTCCATTTGGAGTATAAAATTGAAAGCATACCTTCAAGCCTTTGGTTTATGGGAAGTCATAGAAGAAGGTTATGTAGTGGAAGAGTTGAGAGCTAATGCAACCCAAGCACAAAGAAATGCACATGAGGCTGAAGTTGCCAAGGGGTTCAAGGCCCTCACTGCCTTGCACTCCTCCGTGAGTGATTCCTTTTTGACAAGGATAATGTCATGCACAAGTGCTAGAGAGGTTTGGATAAAGCTTCAAGAGGAGTTCCATGGAAATACTAGAACTCGGCAAATACAAGTTTTAAACCTAAGAAGAGAGTTTGAGACCTTGAAGATGAAGGAGAATGAGCTTGTCAAGGATTTCACGGAAAGGATGCTCAAAGTGGTAAATCAAATTCGGGTCCTTCGTGAGCAATTGACCGATCAAAGGGTAGTAGAGAAAGTATTGGTGAGCTTACCCGAAAGGTTTGAAGCTAAGATTTCCTCCCTTGAAGAATCTAGAAATTTTAGTGAATTAACCTTGAGTGAGCTCATCAATGCTCTTCAAGCAACCGAACAAAGGAGATCCATTAGAAAGGAGGAGACCATAGAGAGTGCATTCTATGGTGGCCATGGCAACAAAAAGAAGAATAAAGGAAGGAAGAGCAACAACACCAACCAAACTGATTTTACAACCAACAACAACACAAACAACAACAAAAGTGGATGGAATCAACAATAACAACAACAAAGCCATCAAAACTGAGGAGGGCATCCACCTTGCCCTCATTGCAAGAAGCTTGGACATCCACCATCCTGTTGGGGTGAGAAGGTTATGACCAAGAGCAAGCTAGCTTGAAGTGTTAGCAACAAGCAAACTTTTGATGATGCTCTTGGGAATGGTTGTGTGTGAGTTGTGTTTTTACGTTTTGGTTATGGTGTTTTCTGGTTTTTAGGGTTCCTAGAGTGTTCTAAGGTGTTGAAGAGGAGATAAGAAGAAGGGGACCACGTTGGCTTTTTGAAAATAAGGCTTAGATGTGTAGCCATTTCATTCATTTTACAATATAAGTTTGAAATTACAATTAGTTCACACATGCCAAGCATGTGAGCTTACAAAATGAGTAAAGTATTTGAAATTTAAAAAGTAAAATGGTCAACACCTAACTTTTCATACAAAAAAGAAGTAAAAACCAGCTGCAACATGTCTATTCCAAATATAGTAAAAAGTGGCACATGGTTTGAACTAAGTTCCTATTGTTTAACTAGTTTGGGTAAACAACCAAACTAGCTTCACCTACTTAGTTTTCCTTTGTATCTGCTTATGAAACTTGGTTTGAATCATCCTTGATCATCAATAAATATTTTTCCAACAGCTATAAAAGTTCTGGAACCGGATCATGGGCCAAACAGCTCCAAAACTGACCCATACTCTGCATACTGGGCCCATCAGATACAGCAATCTGTTTGGAATATAAAATGGATTTTCCCATGTCCTTTTAACCTGAAATTTGAACCATAGTCTTCTATATATGTCTGTAGACATCACTCAAAATTTCAGCCCACAACGCCATTCGCAACCTGAGATATAAGATAAATAGTGGAACTATGTTCCTGGAAATTATGAATCCAGCACCATAGGCATTTCAAGCATAACATTCCTACTCTTTTGTGCATAATTTTGCCTATACTTTTGCATACATAACTTAGGCACAAAACATTATCAAAATATACCTTGCATCAATTAAAAACATACAAAAAATATAAACTCATAGAAGGAAAGGATTTGATACCAAGGTGTGCATGCTAGCCGGTGACATGCACCATCAAGTGGCAAAATTGCCACACTTCAACACATCCAAGTGTTTTTGGAGACCGGATGCATCTTGTGAAAGATGTGGAGGAAAAGGCCACATTGCCAAAGTATGCAAGCAAAGGAGACAACAAGCCAATGTGGTTAATGAAGAAGCCGAGAACCTATTTGTGGCCACATGCCTTAAAGCCACAAGTAGTGGTCTCGGTTGGCTTGTGGATAGTGGTTGCTGACACCACATGAGTTTCCAAAAGGATGGCTTTATGGAGCTTGACCGAAACCACAAAACCAAAGTGAAGATTGGTGATGGCCGGTTCATGAAAGTAGAAGGAAAAGGAGATGTGTTCTTGAACACCAAGGAAGGTACCAAAATTATAAAAGATGTGCTATATGTTCCTAGTTTGTGTGAAAACTTGCTTAGTGTAGCACAATTGGTAGAAAGAGGCTTTGCTTTAAATTTTGCAAAAGATGGATGTATCATATTGTGCTTGTGGTAATGAGCTGTTTAAGGTACCATTGAAGGACAAAAGCTATGGATTGGACCTAGTTAAGAATGAACAAGCCTTAAAAACTAAAGTGGAGTCCATTTCTCAACTTTGGCATAAAAGGCTTGGGCATTCTAGCTATGGTGCCATGAAAAACACCAATGCCATTGTGAAGAACATGCCAAAGATTGAGGAGATGAAAAGCCTATGTGATGTATGCCAACTAGGGAAATCCACACGGCTTCCATTCCCTAAAGCCGGTTCATGGAGAGCTAAGGAGAAGCTTGAGCTAGTCCATTCGGATGTGTGTGGACCAATGAGTTTGTCATCAATTGGAGGATGTAAGTACTTCCGAACCTTCATTGATGACTACTCCAGGATGTGTTGGGTATATTTTCTAACAACCAAGTCACAAGTGCTTGAGAAGTTCATGGAATTCAAGAAGATGGTGGAAACCCAAAGCAATGCAAAGATGAAGTGCTTGAGAACCGACAATGGTGGAGAATATACAAGCTTGGCTATGGAGGATTTTTGCAAAGAAAATGGAATGGTGCATCAATTCACAACACCATACACACCACAACAAAATGGTGTTTGTGAGAGGAAAAATAGGACCTTGATGGAGATGACAAGGTGCATAATACATGAGAAGAACATGCCAAAGAAGTTTTGGGCCGAAGCCATATACACGGCTAGCTACATCCAAAACCGAGCAAACACCAAAGCCAATGAGTCCAAGACACCATATGAGATATGGTATGGAGAAAAACCATCTTTGGACAACATAAAAATCTTTGGAAGTGTTTGTTTTCTTCATGTTCATCCACACATGAGAGAGAAGCTTGACAAAAGGGCAAATGTGGGCATCTTGGTCGGCTTTAGTGAGGTTACCAAAGGTTTTAGGATTTTCAACTTGGAAACCAAGAAACTTGTGGTAACAAGGGATGTGAGGATTGATGAAGATGGTGTTTGGGATTGGACAAAGGAGGAGCTTCTTGTCCATGAAGATAATGCTCAGTTGGATGATGAAGAAGAAGAAACCAATGACAATGACAATGACAATGAAGAAAATGAAGATGATGAGGAGGATGCACTTGAGACCATTGGAGCCGAATTGGAGATTGGAGATGGTGTTAGAGGAGAAAGGCCATTGTCCGAAATATATGAAAGGTGCAATGTTGCCTTGAGTGATCCTACCAATGCTCAAGAAGCTATGCAAAAGAAAGAGTGGATGGAGGCCATGCAAACCGAAATGGATATGATAGAAAAGAATGAAACTTGGTCTTTGGTTTCTAAACCCAAAAACAAGAAACCAATTGGTGTAAAGTGGATCTTTAGGACCAAGTTCAACCCGGGTGGAACAATATGCAAGCACAAGGTAAGGCTTGTGGCAAAAGGCTATGCACAACAAACGGGTGTAGATTATGGAGAGACGTTTGCACCGGTTGCAAGAATGGAGACCATAAGGCTCATCCTATCCATCTCGGCCTCAATGTCATGGAAGGTGTACCACCTTGATGTAAAGTCGGCTTTCTTGAATGGTGTGCTTCAAGAAGAGGTTTATGTCAAGCAATCCGAAGGCTTTATTGTTCAAGGACATGCGAACAAAGTATACCATCTACACAAGGCACTTTACGGGTTAAATCAAGCACCTAGGGCTCGGTATGGCAAGATTGATGGTTACTTGACCTACCAAGGCTTTAGGAGGAGTCCAAATGAGCCAACACTATACATAAGGAATGAAGAAGGCATGATTATTATCTCACTCTATGTGGATGATTTGTTGGTCACGGGTGAAAATGAAAAGAATGTGGAAGTTTTGAAAAATGAACTTGAAAAGGAGTCTGACATGTCAAGCCTTGGTGAAATGAATTACTTCCTTGGAGTGGAAGTGATGCAATGCCCTAGGGGTATCTTCATATCTCAAGAGAAATACATCAAAGATCTTTTGAAAAAGTTCAACCTTGATGAATGCAAGCCAATGTCAACACCAATGAGCCAAGGAGATAAATACAAGAAGGAGGATGGCATACCAAAGGTAAACCCGACCCTATATAGAAGCATGATAGAAAGTTTGCTTTATGTATGTTCATCAAGACCGGATATTATGCATGCCACATGTGTTTTGTCTAGATATATGCAAGGACGATCCCAAAACCATTTTGTAGGTGCCAAAAGAATTCTTAGATACTTGAAAGGAACACAAGACTTTGGAGTTTGGTATGATAGGCAAGATGTGATCAGATTAATGGCCTACTCGGATAGTGATTAGGCTGGATGCTTGGATAATATGAAGAGCACTTCGGGGTATCTTTTCTCACTTGGTAGGTGGACCATTCTCATGGAATACAAAAAAGCAAGTAACAACCGCTCAAAGCACCGCCGAAGCCGAGTACATTGCTTGCTCTTCATGTGCAAATCAATACATTTGGCTTAGGAAATTATTGGAGGACCTTGGTTATCCTCAAGAGGGTTCAACCATCATCAAATGTGACAACACTTCAGCCATATCAATAGCCAAGAACCCCGTTCAACATGGAAGGACAAAACACATACCGGTGAAGTATCATTCTTTGAGGGAGTTTGAAGAAAATGGAGAAGTAAGCTTGGAATATATCAAGACCGAAGATAACCTTGCAGATTTCTTCACCAAGCCACTTCCAAAAGCAAGATTTGAGACCTTGAGGAAGCTTCTAAATATTTCAAGCAAGAACACCAAGGATGATACGAACCTAGGACGACCTGCTCCTAAACCCGTATTATATTAGCCCGGATCTCAATTAAGTTCAAGTTCTAATGGAATGGACCTCAACCCCTAACCAACCTGTGGTTAGAAACCTTGGTATAATGTAGATGCCACAATAGGGGATGGAAAACCTATTGATAAGTCAAGCTAAAACAACCAATTCTCTAATGGTGTTTTAGGTGTTCTCAAAGAACAAAGAGATAATTAATCTCACAAGTATTTTCTTTATCAAATCCAAGTTCAAAGTTTTATTATTAATGAAAAATAAGCCTTTAAATAGGCTTTGAAAGAAACAAAATAAACCCTAAAAACCCTAGGAAAAACCGGCCACACAATGAAGAAGTCTACCTTGGCCGAAACTTTCCTTTTCCTAATCTAATTTGGATTAATTAATTCCTTTATTTTGAATTAGGAATTAATTAATTTACAATGAAAATAATAAAATAATAACTTTCCTAATCTTATTTGTCCAGAAAATAAATAAATAGAAACTAAAAAAATAATGGTAATTTCCTAAAACAAAAAGTAGAATAAAATTAGGAAACTAAAATACTAGCTTTTTGACTAAGTTGACTTAGACCAATCTTTGACCAAAGTGAGCTCCAAATCAGCTTCAATATGCTTTGTAGGATGCCAAATAAGCTTATTGTGAAGTTCCTCACGTTGCCCTTGCTTGGAAGTAAGAGAAAAGGCTAATACAGTAAAATACAGTAAAGCCCGCGAAGAATACAGCAAATCCGGCCTTTCCTTCTCCTTGTGCGCAAACCACCTTGTTGGTCGGCTTTGAAGCTGCTTTGGCTGGTTTCTATGACTCATCCTCCATATGAATTGAACCCATAAAGATGGGGTTCCAATTCATACAACCCGGCCTCTTTATCATCACCAAAACCGTCACCCGACCCTATTTTGGCTTCTATTGCTTGTATGAGTAAAACAGGCCTTTGTTCTTTAGATGTGACCAACCCCTCTTGACTATGACTTATTCCTTGTATGAAGACAGCAAGATTGTCCTTGAACTTCTTGGCTTGAGCCCTAGTGATAGGTCCCACCTTCATCTGTATTGGGTCAGCACCCCAGCGGGTTGTTGGTCGAGCTGTCTCGGGTGGATTCGCATCATTCCCCTCCTCTTGAAAAGGATTTGTCCTCAAATCGAAATCATCACCTGTAGCAAAAGGAGATAAATCAGCAACATTAAAGGAGGCACTAACATTATACTCACCCGGTAGATCAAGCTTGTAAGCATTGTCGTTTATCCTCTCCAAAACTTGAAAAGGTCCATCACCCCTCGGCATGAGTTTTGATCTCCTTTGTTCGGGGAATCTTTCTTTCCTTAAATACAGCCACACCCAATCTCCAGGTTCAAACACCATTGATTTTCGGCCTTGATTAGCCACCCTTGCATATTGCTCGGTCCTCCTCTCAATGTTTGCTCGGGTTTTCTCATGAATCTGCTTTACAAAATCAGCTTTTTGTTTTCCATCTAGATTAGAACGCTCACTTAAAGGCAAAGGTGTTAAATCTAATGGAGTCAAAGGATTAAAACCATAAACAATTTCAAATGGAGTAAATTTAGTTGCTGAATGTAAAGACCTATTATATGCAAATTCAACATGTGGCAAACATTCTTCCCAAGTCCTTAAATTTCTACTAATTAATGCTCTCAACAATGCAGACAAGGTTCTATTTACTACTTCGGTTTGTCCATCAGTTTGTGGATGACAAGTAGTTGAAAATAAAAGCTTAGTACCTAATTTAGCCCACAATGTTTTCCAAAAATAGCTTAAGAACTTAGCATCCCTATCCGACACAATAGTTTTTGGCATTCCATGCAATCTCACAATTTCCTTGAAAAATAAATTAGCAATGTTGGATGCATCATCAGTTTTATTACATGCAATAAAATGTGCCATCTTAGAAAATCTATCTACTACAACAAATATTGAATCCTTACCTGTCCTTGACCTAGGCAACCCAAGAATAAAATCCATAGACAAATCTACCCAAGGATAGGTAGGAATCGGCAAAGGCTTATACAATCCATGCGGTTTCAATGTTGATTTTGTTTTTCGGCACTTCAAACATCTTTCACAAATTCTCACAACATCTCTCCTCATGCTAGGCCAATAAAAATGTTCTTGCAGCAAGGATAAAGTTTTTAAAATACCAAAATGACCCATTAAACCACCCCCATGTCCTTCCCGAACCAATAATTCCCTAATACTACAATTAGGCACACAAAGTTTGTTTTCCTTAAACAAATATCCCTCAAATATGTAAAATTTATTAAATCCATGTTTCAAACAGGTTCTAAAAATTTCTCCAAAGTCACTATCATGCTCATAAAGTTCTTTCAATTGTTCAAATCCAAGCAATCTAGCATCTAAGGTAGAAAAGAGCACATACCTTCGGGATAATGCATCGGCAACCACATTTTCCTTACCTTTTTTGTAGCGGATCACATATGGAAATGTTTCAATAAATTCAATCCACTTAGCATGCCTTCGGTTGAGCTTTCCTTGACCCTTGATATGCTTCAAAGACTCATGATCCGTATGAATCACAAACTCCTTTGGCATGAGATAATGCTGCCACGTCTCCAAAGCCCTCACCAAAGCATACATCTCCTTGTCATAAGTCGGGTAGTTTAGGGCAGCTCCATTCAATTTTTCACTAAAGTAGGCTATGGGCCTTCCTTCTTGCATTAAAACAGCTCCAATACCTACACCCGAAGCATCACACTCAATTTCAAAAGTCTTAGAAAAATTTGGCAAAACTAACAAAGGTGCATTACACAATTTTTCTTTCAACAAATTAAAAGATTTTTCTTGTACTTCCCCCCATTTGAAGCCAACATTCTTCTTGACAACTTCATTCAATGGTGCTGCTATGGTACTAAAATCCTTGACAAATCTTCGGTAAAAGCTTGCCAAGCCATGAAAGCTCCTCACTTGGGTAATGGAAGTAGGAACCGGCCACTCTTGGATTGCCTTCACCTTAGCTTGATCAACTTTGATTCCTGCAGCACTTACTACAAAACCTAGAAACACAAGCTCTTCTTTGCAAAAGTCACATTTTTTAATGTTAGCAAATAATCTTTCCTTTCTAAGAACTTGCAAAACTTCCCTAAGTTGATCCACATGGTCATCTAAATTTCGGCTATATATTAAAATGTCATCAAAATAAACAACCACAAATTTACCAATAAATGGACGCATTACATGATTCATAAGCCTCATGAAAGTACTAGGTGCATTGGATAATCCAAAAGGCATAACTAACCATTCATACAGTCCATATTTAGTTTTGAATGCGGTTTTCCATTCATCACCTTCTTTCATCCTAATTTGGTGATAACCACTCCTAAGATCAATTTTTGTAAACATGCAAGCACCATGCAATTCATCAAGCATATCATCTAATCTAGGAATGGGATGTCTATATTTGATGGTAATATTATTTATAGCTCTACAATCAACACACATTCTCCAAGAACCATCCTTTTTAGGTACCATCAAAACAGGAACAGCACATGGACTTAAACTCTCACGAATATATCCTTTATCAAGCAAATCACTTACCTGTTTTTGCAGCTCCTTTGTTTCTTCGGGATTGCTCCTATAAGCTGGTCTATTTGGTATGGCAGCCCCCGGAACAAAGTCAATTTGATGTTCTATCCCTCGAATAGGTGGTAGACCACTTGGAATCTCATTTGGGAAGACATCTCCAAATTCCTTCAAAAGAGAAATCATTGAACTTGGCAATTCAAGTTCTTCAAAGTTAGTTTGATCATTTAAATAATTTTCTTTGTAAAGCATGACCAGCAAAGGTTTCTTACACTCAATAACCTTATTAATATCCCCTAAACTCAAATAAAAATTCTGGTTTTTCCTCTCTTTTCTTTCTTTTCTTTTTCTTTCTTCGGTTTGGCTCTCATTGGCGGAAATTTCCGATTTTTTTATCCTTTCGGGTTTGCTCTCTTTTCTCACCTCTCTCTCAGCTTTTTCTTGGTCTTTCCACTCAACATGAACCTTAGAACCATTACCTTGGTCAGCAACCTCAATCTTACCTTCTTGAAAGGATGGTGAAGCCATTGGTGCCATACTTGCTTTTTCCTTGAGCTTCTCGGCTTCTCTCCTTTGTTGCATTTGTAATTGGTCTTTGTAAACCTCTTTAGGAGATAATGGTTCCAGCTTGATCTTCTTCCCTTTAAACCTGAAAACAATACTATTTTCTCGACCAAAATGAGTAGCATCTTTATCAAATTGCCATGGTCTACCTAATAGTATATGTCCGGCAATCATAGGCACAATATCACATAAAACTACATCCTCATATCTACCTATATTAAATTTTACTTTGGCTTGTTTGTTTACTTTCATCTCACCACTATCATTAAGCCATTGTAATCTATAAGGTTCTGGATGTTTAATTGTTTTCAAGCCTAATTTATCAACTACAAGATTACTTATCACATTAGTACAACTCCCACTATCTATAATCATGCTACAGATTTTACCTTGTATTTCGCAGCGAGTGTGGAAGATGTTTTCTCTTTGTATCTGCTCTTCATCTTTGTAAACAGCAAGTAATCTCCTTGAAACCAAGCTCAATTCGACATTAGATGTATCCACAGATTCGGATTCATCTTCATTGCGATCCTCCTCTTGCTCGGTTTCAGCCCCACTTTCTTCACTTGCGGATTCCAGCTCACCATCACCCTTTAATACCATGATTCTTCTATTTGGGCATTGGCTGGCTATGTGTCCTCTTCCTTGGCACTTAAAACAAATTATTTCTCTGGATTTTTGAGGTTTAGGATCAGATTTTACCTCACCTCTAAGTGCTTGGACAGATTCGGTCTTGACCTCCCTTCTTGGCCGGTTGGTAGATTCTTCTCCTAATTTCGGCCTCAACTTGTTTTCATAAGTGGAATTGCTTTTCCAGCCACTTGAACTTGTCCTTCCACTGCTAGAAACTCCTCCAAACCGTGTACTAACACCCCTCCTCTTGAATTGGTTCTCAAGTTTAATGGCTACATGCAACATCTCCTCCAATTCCGAGTATTGTTGTAATTCAAGTTGGTTGGCAATGTCACGGTTTAACCCTCCAAGAAATCTTGCCATTGTTGCCTCTCTATCCTCCCTCATGTTTAACCTCATCATTAACATCTCCATCTCTTTGTAATAATCCTCCACGGACCTACTTCCTTGAGACAAAGATTGAAGCCTTTGATGCAGCAACCTTTGGTAATGGGATGGCACAAACCGCTTCCTCATGACTCCTTTCATCTGTCGCCATGTTGTAATTAAGTCTTCACCAACCCTCCTTCGGGTGCTTTGCTCATTTATCCACCATTGGAGTGCATAATGGCCAAACTCCATTGCTGCCATCTTCACCTTCTTACCTTCCGAATAGTTGTGGCAGTCAAAAATCATCTCCATTTTCTCTTCCCACTCCAAATAAGCTTCAGGATCACTTTTACCCATAAAAGGTGGGATATTAACCTTGATATTTCCCAAATCTTCATCTGTATCTTCCCTCCTATATCTCCCATGGCCAGCTCTATCTTGGACAGCAAAGGTTTCGTCCATACCTTCCTCAAAGTCTCCACCGAATGGCTCCTCATCAAATTCCTCTCTCGGTCTCTCGCGACCTCCTCATCCTCGGTCTCGTCCTCCATGGAATTCTTGCCTATTTCTTGTATTCGGCTTTCCTTGTGAGGCTTCTAGTCTTCCCACTCTTTGATTTACATGCTCAACTTGAGCACTAACCCGCTGTATTGATTCCAAAATAGCTCTCATGTCTAATTGGTCTCCACTCCCAGTAGCTCGGTCATCGCCATGGAATGCTACGGACTCTTCGTCATTGATCCTCAAGGGTGGATCCCCTCTTCTTATTCTAGAATCTGCCATGTTAGTAAAATACTGAAAAAATAAAATAAATCCTCACAATATTCACTCCCTCACGTGTTTCACTCAAACAAGGTCTCGACACTCGTGTTTGCACACTAGTTTCGGCTTTTACCCTCTTTTAAGCTCTCACACTCTTGCCTTTTTCCACTTAATGAATTATCTCAAAGTTCTAATTAAAACACCCACAAAACAGCAATTAGATCACTAGTATGTTTTAATTAAACTTATCAACAAAGCAGTAGCAAAAAGTAGGCAATACCGAAAGAATCCAACAAATCCTAATTTTTCGGCTTTCTAGACAAGAAAACACAAAATAATGGGAAAACGTTGGAATTTTTGAAAACTGCACCAGATGGTAGTAGATTATGAGTTTAAGAATAAAATTCCGGAAAAAGAAATTCAAATACGAACAAGAATCAAAGAGAACAAAATTATAGAAAAGTGTTGGTTGTTGTTCTTGTAATTCAAGTTTTGTATCAATTCCTTTATCTAATTTTAATCCAAATAATTTAAGCACCCAAAAATCCAAATATCCAGCAGCAATATAATTTCCCAGCAACTCAAATATTGAATAAAAAATCAAAAAAACCAGCAGCTCCAACAAATTTCCAACAAACAAATCAAACTCCAACAAACTGAAATATTTTTTTTTTTTTTTATTCGGCTTGACCTTCTTTTTTTTTTTTTTTTTTTTTCACTCACAGAACATAAACAACTGCAGTAGGAAGAATAATTACCAAAATTGCAAAACCGTGACCTCCAAATAAACAAAATGTGCAGTTTTTTTTTTTTTTTTTTAAATGTTGCCGCAAACTTCGTTTTTTTTGTTTTCTTTTTTTTTTTTTTTTGAATATATGAATGCAAATATTTAAGACTAAAACAGCAAAGAAAAATCAACAAAAACCAAATTAACAAGAACAATGATAAAAGACAACCAACAAACTAGGAAACAAAAATACGATAAAACTAGGAAATCCTAATTCAACTAGGAATGAATTTTTTTTTTTTTTTTTTTTAAGATGCTGAACGTGTATAGGATGGATGCAACCTTAATCTAATGCTAAAATTGCAGAATAACATAAAAACAAATAAAGCAAATAAAGATAGATCAAACCTGAACAAAATTTAGCTCTGATACCAAATGATACGAACCTAGGACGACCTGCTCCTAAACCCGTATTATATTAGCCCGGATCTCAATTAAGTTCAAGTTCTAATGGAATGGACCTCAAACCCTAACCAACCTGTGGTTAGAAACCTTGGTATAATGTAGACGCCACAATAGGGGATGGAAAACCTATTGATAAGTCAAGCTAAAACAACCAATTCTCTAATGGTGTTTTAGGTGTTCTCAAAGAACAAAGAGATAATTAATCTCACAAGTATTTTCTTTATCAAATCCAAGTTCAAAGTTTTATTATTAATGAAAAATAAGCCTTTAAATAGGCTTTGAAAGAAACAAAATAAACCCTAAAAACCCTAGGAAAAACCGGCCACACAATGAAGAAGTCTACGTTGGCAGAAACTTTCCTTTTCCTAATCTAATTTGGATTAATTAATTCCTTTATTTTGAATTAGGAATTAATTAATTTACAATGAAAATAATAAAATAATAACTTTCCTAATCTTATTTGTCCAGAAAATAAATGAATAGAAACTAAAAAAATAATGGTAGTTTCCTAAAACAAAAAGTAGAATAAAATTAGGAAACTAAAATACTAGCTTTTTGACTAAGTTGACTTAGACCAATCTTTGACCAAAGTGAGCTCCAAATCAGCTTCAATATGCTTTTTAGGATGCCAAATAAGCTTATTGTGAAGTTCCTCACGTTGCCCTTGCTTGGAAGTAAGAGAAAAGGCTAATACAGTAAAATACAGTAAAGCCCGCGAAGAATACAGCAAATCCGGCCTTTCCTTCTCCTTGTGTGCAAACCACCTTGTTGGTCGGCTTTGAAGCTGCTTTGGCTGGTTTCTATGACTCATCCTCCATATGAATTGAACCCATAAAGATGGGGTTCCAATTCATACAACCCGGCCTCTTTATCATCACCAAAACCGTCACCCGACCCTATTTTGGCTTCTATTGCTTGTATGAGTAAAACAGGCCTTTGTTCTTTAGATGTGACCAACCCCTCTTGACTATGACTATTCCTTGTACGAAGACAGTAAGATTGTCCTTGAATGTCTTGGCTTGAGCCCTAGTGATAGGTCCCACCTTCATCTGTATTGGGTCAGCACCCCAGCGGGTTGTTGGTCGAGCTGTCTCGGGTGGATTCGCATCAAAGGAGGAGTGTTGAAATGTGATGATCTTGCCACAATGTGCAAGGTAGTTCGGTTACACTTGCAATCTTTGTTTTGCAACATCAAAGACTAAACATTATTTATGTTTATGCATTTTATTTTATCTTGTAATGTTTAAGAACAATATCCTTTTTGTAATGCCCTAAGCTCATTATCTAGCTTAAGGCCTTTTTTGTCTAGTTGCTGGAATTATATTTCCAGCAACATAAGTCCACTTCCTTGGATGCCGTTTGAATTAGGTTTGGGATTTGGATCTGAATTTTGGCTATGATACAATAGATATGCAGAGGAATCAGAAACAAAAAGAATGGCCCAATTTGGAGTTGGGAAGGCTGAGTTAAGCCCAAAACAATCTGACCCTTGTGCAGTTTTGTTGCCTAGAAAACTGGACAAAACTGCCTCGGGTTTGATTACTTTTGAATGGGTAAATGGACTTTGTTTTATCTAGTTTTTGGCTAGAACATATTTTAATATTCAAAAAGGCTTTCCTCCAATTTTCAAGTCAAATGGAGCTGGTTTTCAAATTCAAATGCCTCAGACAATCTGAACTGCCCATTAAAGAAGGTTTCTTGCATGCCCAGCACATTGATTAAAGTTAGTTGAGGTAGTTTGGCTTGGTTGGTTATTTTTAATGCTTTTGTATTTATTGCTCAGTATGGCAGCATGCCTTATTGTCTTTTTGATATATTTAAAAGTATGAAAATTGTAATGAAAAATGTTGAGAAAGAAAATATTCAAAAAATAGATTTTGAAAAACAACATTTTTGGCTCTCTCTCTCTCTCAACTACTACATTTTGGTTTCTTCTTCTTCCTAAATGATAACAACCTTCTCAAGAACCCTCAACCTCCATTAAAACCAGAAACAAAACCTTAACAAACCCAAAAAAAAAAAAACAAAATCAAGAACCAAGAACCAACAACAATCATTATTGACTAACACCTTGAATGATTGTGCTCTAGGGTACAACAACATAAACCTACACCAAATTCCATCAGCTCTCTCTTGGACAGCAAAGGTTTCGTCCATGCCTTCCTCAAAGTTTCCACCGAAATTCTCCTCCTCAAATTCCTCTCTCGGTCTTTCACGGCCTCCTCATCCTCGACCTTGACCTTCATGGAATTCTTGCCTATTTCTTGTGCTTGGAATTCCTTGGGAAACTTCTAGCCTTCCCATCCTTTGATACATGTGCTCAACTTGAGCACTCACCCACTGTAATTATTCCAAAATAGCTTTCAATTCCGTTTGCTCACCACTCCTGGTACCTCGTGGATCACCATGAAATCCTACGGACTCCTCGTCATCAATTCTCAGTGGTGTGTCTCTTCTTATTCTAGAATCTGCCATGTTAGTAAAATACTGAAAAAATAAAATAAATCCTCACAATATTCACTCCCTTATGTGTATCACTCAAACAAGGTCTCGACACTCGTATTTTCACACTAGTTTCGGCTTTTACCCTCTTTTATGCTCACACACTCTTGCCTTTTTCCACTCAATGAATTATCTCAAAGTTCTAATTAAAACACCCACAAAACAGTAATTAGATCACCAGTATATTTTAATTAAAGTTATCAACAAAACAGTAAGCAAAAATAAACAAATACCGAACGGAATGAAAATGCCTATTTTTGATTTTTCTAGACAAAATAAAGCAAATTAATGAGAAAACTTTGGAATTTTGAAGAAATGGACCAGATGGTAATATATTATGAGTTCAAGAATAAAATTCTAGAAAAAGAAATTCAAATACGAACAAGAATCAAAGAGAATAAAAATATAGAAAAGTGTTGTTGTTGTTCTTGTAATTCAAGTTTTGTATCAAATCCTTTAACTAATTTTATTCCAAATAATTTAGCACTCAAACTCAAATATCCAGCAGCAAAAACAACTCTCCAGAAACTCCAAATATGGAATAAATAATCAACACAGCAGCCGTTACAAGAAATTTCTAGCAACAAACTTCAACACCAATTTTCAACAAACCGATATATATATATATATATATATATGTATTTTTTAACATTCGGCTTTCTTCTTTTCTTCTTTTTTTTTTTTTCACTCACTGAATATCAGACACAAATGCAGTAGCAAGAATAAACAACAATTTGCAATTCCAACTCCAAAAATTCACCAAACCCATGACCTCCAAATAAACACAACTGTGCAGTTTTTTTTTTTTTTTTAAATGTTGCCGCAAACTCTTTTTTTTTTTTTTTTTTTGAATAGATCAATGAAAATATTTAAGACTAAAACAGCAAATAAAAATCAAGAAAAACCAAAATTAACAAGAACAATGATGAAAAAAACAACCAACAAACTAGGAAACAAAAATACGATAAAACTAGGAAATCCTAATTCAACTAGGAATGATTATTTTTTTTTTTTAATGATGCAGAATGTGTATGACGATAGAAGCAACCTTAACCTAATGCTAAAATTGCATATTAACACAAAAAAACAAATAAAACAAATAAAGATAGATCAAACCTGAACAGAATTTGGCTCTGATACCAAATGATACGAACCTAGGATGACCTCCTCCTAAACCCGTATTATATTAGCCCGGATCTCAATTAAGTTCAAGTTCTAATGGAATGGACCTCAACCCCTAACCAACTTATGGTTAGAAACCTTGATATAATGTAGATGCCACAATAGGGGATGGAAAACCTATTGATAAGTCCAGCTAAAACAGCCAATTCTCTAATGGTGTTTTAGGCGTTCTCAAAGAACAAAGAGATAATTAATCTCACAAGTATTTTCTCAATCAAATCAAAGTTGTATTCTTATTGAAAAATAAGCCTTTAAATAGGCTACAAATCCATGAAATAAAACCCTAAAAACAAAGGAAAAATCGGGCATACAAAGTTGTTTTCTATGGTGACCAAAATTCTCACTCCTTTCCTATTCTAATTTGGATTAATTAATTTCTTTATTTTGAATTAGGACTTAATTAATTTACAATGAAAATAATAAAATAATAACTTTCCTAAACTTGTTGTTCCAGAAAATAAATAAATAAAAACTAAAATGTAATGGTAATTTCCTAAAACAAAAAGTAGAATCAAATTAGGAAACTACAATACTAGCTTTTTGACTAAGTTGACTTTGACCAATCTTTGACCAAATTGAGCTCCAAATCAGCTTCAATATGCTTTTTAGGATGCAAAATAAGCTGAATATGAAGTCCCACATGTTGCCCATGCTTGGAAGAGGAAGAAAAAGCCAACTCAGCCAAATACAGAAAAGCTAGCACAAAATACAGTAAAAAATAGGCCAAATTTGAAGCTGTCCGTACAACCCCTTTTTGAATGCCTTTGAAGCTGCATTTACTTGATTCCATATCCTCTTATACATATGTATTGAATCCATAAAGATTTGGAACCATTTCATGCTGCCTGTTGTCCATATTTGCACTAAAACTGCTACCTGGGTCCGTATCGGCTTCCACCACTTGGATGCTTAGAATAGGTTTTGTATCTTTAAGTATGGACAAGCTCTGTTGAGATTGATTACCCCCTGTATAAATGCTCCCAGGTTATCCTTCAATCTCTTAATGTGAGCTCTTGTGATTGGCCTAGTCTTCATCCATGTCGGGTTAGCACCCCAGTGGGTTATCGGTTGAGCAGGCTCAGGCGGAATCACATCATTCCCCTCCTCTTCAAAATGATTTGTCCTCAAATCCAGATCATCACCTGCAGCAAAAGGAGTTAAATCAGCAACATTAAATGCAGCACTCATGTTATACTCACCCGGTAAATCAAGCTTGTAGGCATTTTTGTTATTTAGCTCCAAAACTTGAAAAGATCCATCCACATGCGGCATAGGCTTGGACGTTTTTTTTGTTCGAGGAACCTCTTCTTTCTTGAGTGCAGCCAAACCAAATCTACTGGGTCAAATAAGTGGAAGACTCATTAAATTGTGAAACGTTACCCTGCCATAATGTGATGTGCTTCCAATGCCAATAAAGGTCACCCATCCAATGGTATTTAACATCCAAAAATTTGCCAAATAAAATGCATCCCAAGCCAAAATATCACAAGTACAATCTCATCCTAGACTGTCACAAGGAAAACTATAACCAAAATCCTTTTTATCTGGCATTAACTTGGAACCACGTGCATCTAAAGCCCCTTTTATAAAGATCAGTGTAGTTGTATGTAAACTTAAAGCAATAGCATGATGAACCAAGAAGTCTCCGGGTCCTATTATTAAGAATAATGAAATCCTATTCTCATTAGCAGCATTTAACCAGCGAGGCAACCATATGCTTCGACCTGCATTGAGCGTGGGACCATTCGTTGAAGATAAAAATACATCAAAACCATATGAAGTTTTATTATGAATCGATTGTGTCCATTGGGCAAATATAGGTTCTGATGTGATTCCGCCCGAGCCCGCTTAACCGATAACCCGCTAGGGTGCTGACTCGACACGGATGAAGACTAGGCCAATCACAAGAGCTCAAATTAAGAGATTTAAGGACAACCTGGAAGTATTTATACAGGGGGTAATCAATCTCAACAGAGCTTGTCCATACTTGAAGATACAAAGCCTATTCTAAGCATCCAAGTGGTGGAAGCCGATACGGACCCGGGTGACGGTTTTGGTACATTTTTGGAGTCTGAGAAGCATGAAATGGTTCCAATGATTTATGGGTTCAATACATATGCCTAAGAGGTCATGGAATCAATTTAAAGCAGCCTCAAATGCAATCAAAAAGGGCTTGTACGGACAGCTTCAACAATTTGGCCGAATTTGCTGTATTGCTTGCTGGCTTTACTGTATTTTACTGTATTAGCCTTTTCTTATTTTTCCAAGCATGGGCAACGTGTGGGCCTTCATATTCAGTTTATTTGGCATCCTAAAAAGCATCTAGAAGCTGATTTGGAGCTCAATTTGGTCAAAGATTGGTCAAAGTCAACTTAGTCAAAAAGCTAGTATTATAGTTTCCTAATTTGATTCTACTTTTTGTTTTAGGAAATTACCATTATTTTTTAGTTTTTATTTATTTATTTTCTGGAAAAATAAGTTTAGGAAAGTTATTATTTTATTATTTTCATTGTAAATTAATTAATTCCTAATTCAAAATAAAGGAATTAATTAATCCAAATTAGATTAGGAAAGGAGTGAGAATTTCGGCCACCATAGAACTCTTTATTGTGTGGCCTGTTTTACCTAGGGTTTTTAGGGTTTATTTTGTTTCTTTCAAAGCCTATTTAAAGGCTTATTTTTCAATACGAATACAACTTTGATTTGATTAAGAAAATACTTGTGAGATTAATTATCTCTTTGTTCTTTGAGAACACCTAAAACACCATTAGAGAATTGGTTGTTTTAGCTTGACTTATCAATAGGTTTTCCATCCCCTATTGTGGCGTCTACATTATACCAAGGTTTCTACCCACAGGTTGGTTAGGGTTTGAGGTCAATTCCATAAGAACTTGAACTTAATTAAGATCCGGGCTAATATAATACGGGTTTAGGAGCAGGTCGTCCTAGGTTCGTATCATTTGGTATCAGAGCCAAGTTTTGTTCAGGTTTGATCTATCTTTATTTGTTTTATTTGTTTTTGTGTTATTCTGCAATTTTAGCATTAGGTTAAGGTTGCTTCTATCCCCATACACGTTCTGCATCTTTAAAAAAAAAAAAAAAAAATTCTTTCCTAGTTGAATTAGGTTTCCTAGTTTTATCGTATTTTTGTTTCCTAATTTGTTGGTTGTCTTTTATCATTGTTCTTGATAATTTTGGTTTTTTTGTTGATTTTCCTTTGCTGTTTTAGTCTTAAATATTTGCATTCATATATTTAAAAAAAAAAAAAGAAGAAGAAGAAGTTTGCGGCAACATTTAAAAAAAAAAAAAAAAAAAACTGCACATTGTGTTTATTTGGAGGTCACGGGTTTGCTATTTGTTTTAGATTTGGAATTGCAATTTTGGTACTTACTCTTGCTACTGCAGTTGTTTATGCTCTGTGAGTAAAGAAAAAAAAAAAAAAAAAAAGAAGAGGTAAAGCCCAATATAAAAAAAAAAAAAAAAATATTCGGTTTGTTGGAGTTTGATTTGTTTGCTGGAAATTTGTTGGAGCTGCTGGGTTTTTTGATTATTTATTCAATATTTGAGTTGCTGGGAAATTATTTTTGCTGCTGGATATTTGGATTTTGGGTGCTTAAATTATTTGGATTAAAATCAGTTAAAGGATTTGATACAAAACTTGAATTACAAAGAACAACAACCAACAACTATTCTATATTTTTGTTCAATTTGATTCTTGTTCGAATTTGAATTTCTTTTTCTGGAATTTTATTCTTGAACTCATAATCTACTAAAATCTGGTGCAGTTTTCAAAAATTCCAATGTTTTCCCATTATTTTGTGTTTTCTTGTCTAGAAAGCTGAAAAATTAGGATTTGTTGGATTCTTTCGGTATTGCCTACTTTTTGCTTCTGTTTTGTTGATAAGTTTAATTAAAACATACTAGTGATCTAATTGCTGTTTGTGGGTGTTTTAATTAGAACTTTGAGATAATTCATTGAGTGGAAAAAGGCAAGAGTGTGTGAGCTTAAAAGAGGATAAAAGCCGAAACTAGTGTGCAAACACGAGTGTCGAGACCTTGTTTGAGTGAAACACGTGAGGGAGTGAATATGTGAGGATTTATTTTATTTTTGCAGTATTTTACTAACATGGCAGATTCTAGAATAAAAAGAGGAGACACACCACTGAGAATTAATGAAGAGGAGTCAGTAGGATTTCATGGTGATCCACGAGCTACCAGGCGTGGAGACCAAGCGGACATGAGAGCTGTTTTGGAGTCAATTCAGCGGGTTAGTGCTCAAGTTGAGCATGTGAATCAAAGAATGGGAAGGCTAGAAGCCTCACAAGAAATGCCGAACACAAGAAATAGGCAAGAATTCCATGGAGGACGAGGCCAAGGACGAGTAGGTCACGAGAGACCGAGAGAGGAATTTAATGAGGACGGTGGAGACTTTGAGGAAGGTATGAACAAAACTTTTGCTGTCCAAGATAGAGCTGGCCATGGAAGATATAGGAGGGAAGAAACAGATGACAATCTTAGCAATATCAAGATCAACATCCCACCATTCATGGGAAAACGTGACCCCGAAGCATATTTGGAGTGGGAAGAAATAATGGAGATCATATTTGACCGCCATAATTATTCGGAGGCTAAGAAGGTGAAATTGGCCCGCAATGGAGTTTGGCCATTATGCACTCCAATGGTGGACCAATGAGCAAAACACCCGAAGGAGAGTTGGTGATGACTTGATTACTACATGGCGACAAATGAAAGGAGCCATGCGGAAGCGATTCGTACCATCACACTATCATAGGTTGCTGCATCAAAGACTTCAATCTTTATCTCAAGGACATGGATCCATGGAGGATTATTACAAGGAGATGGAGATGCTTATGATGAGATTGAACTTGAATGAAGATAGGGAAGCAACCATGGCAATGTTTCTTGGTGGTTTGAATCGTGAAATAGCTAATCAATTAGAATTGCAACAATATGTGGAATTGGAGGAGATGTTGCATGTGGCTATTAAATTAGAGCATCAATTCAAGAGGAGGGGTGTAAGATCATGGTTTGGAGGTGTTTCCAACAGTGGAAGGTCCAATTCAAGTGGCTGGAGGAACAATCCCATCTATGAAAGCAAGCTAAAGCCGAAAGTCAAAGAAGAAAGTTCAAACTGGCCAAGGAAGGAGACTAGAATCAAATCTGTCCAAGCACCAAAGAATGAGGTAAAATTAGATCCTAAACCTTCTAGAACTCATGATGTTGTGTGTTTTAAGTGCCAGGGAGGAGGACACATTGCTATCCAATGCCCGAATAGAAGAATCATGGTGTTAAAGGGCAATGACGAGCTAGAATCGAAAAGTGAAGAAAGTGAGGATGAAGCCAAGCAAAAGGAGGAGGACTTGGAGGATGAACCCGAAACCTTGCAAGCATCCAATGCTGAATTAAACTTTCTTTCTAGGAGAGTACTTGCTGCATACAGAGATGAGGATGAAATTCAAAGAGAGAACATCTTCCACACCCGATGTCAAATTCAAGGTAAGATTTGTAGTATGATTATTGATAGTAGAAGTTGTACTAATGTAATAAGTAACCTTGTAGTTGATAAATTGGGCTTAAAAACAATAAAACATCCTGAACCATATAGATTACAATGGCTTAATGATAGTGGTGAGATGAAAGTAAACAAACAAGCCAAAGTAAATTTTAGTATAGGTAGATATGAGGATGTAGTCTTATGTGATATTGTACCCATGATTGCTGGACATATACTATTAGGTAGGCCATGGCAATTTGGTAAAGATGCTACTCATTTTGGTCGAGAAAATAGTATTGTTTTCAGGTTTAAAGGGAAGAAGGTCAAGCTGGAACCATTATCTCCTAAAGAGGTTTACAAAGACCAATTACAAATACAACAAAGGAGAGAAGTCGAAAAGCTTAAGGAAAAAACAAGTATGGCACCAACAGCTTCACCATCCTTTCAAGAAGGTAAGAATGAGGTTGCTGGTCAAGGTAAGGTTTCTAAGGCTCATATTGAGTGGAAAGATCAAGGGAAAGCCGAAAGAGAGGGGAAAGAAAGTGGCAAACCCGAGAGCTTGGAGAAGGAAGAAAAATCTGAAGGTTTGCGCCAATCCAAGGGGGGAAAAGGAAAAGAAAGAAAAGAAAGGTCAAGTAGCAACTTTTATTTGAGTTTAGGGGATATTAATAAGGTTATTGAGTATAAGAAACCTTTGCTGGTCATGATTTATAAAGAAAATTATTTTAATGATCAAACTAACATTGAAGAACTTGAATTGCCAAGTTCAATGATTTCTCTTTTGAAAGAATTTGGAGATGTCTTCCCAAATGAAATTCCAAGTGGACTACCATCCAATCAAGAGGGAAAAGGTGAGCTTGCTGTCCGAGGTAAGTCTTCTAATACTCAGGTTGTGTGGAAAAATTTTATTAATACCAAGAGTGAGAAATTTGGTGCAAAAGCCGAGAGTGAGGAAGGTGAGATGGCATTGAGTGAGAAAGGAAAAGGAAGACAAGAAAGGAAGAATATAAATTGTTATCTTAGCTTTGGTGATGTTAATAAAGTAATTATGAATAAGAAATCATTGCTGACCATGAAGTTTAAAGATACTTATTTAAAGATGTCTTTATTGCATAGAGCTTTATCTGCATTGTTGAGAGCTTTACTTTGTGGCAATTTGAAAATTTGGGAAATATTGTTTGCTAACTTTAAAAAGTATAATGTTTACCATAATGAGCATGTATTTCTAGATTTTGTTGTAATAGTGTTTGACCCAGGAGAATTGGTTTGGTTGCACTTACAAAAGGAAAGGTTTCCTAAACAAAGAAAGTCAAAGCTCATGCCGCCTATGGATGGACTTTTTCAAGTTTTGGAGCAGAATAACAAGAATGCCTACAAGCTTGATTTACCGGGTGAGTATAACATGAGTGCTGCATTTAGTGTTGCTGATTTAACTCCTTTTTCTGCAGGTGATGATCTTGATTTGAGGACAAATCCTTTTCAAGAGGAGGGGAATGATATGATTCCGCCCGAGCCCGCTTAACCGATAACCCGCTGGGGTGCTGACTCGACACGGATGAAGACTAGGCCAATCACAAGAGCTCAAATTAAGAGATTTAAGGACAACCTAGAAGTATTTATACAGGGGTAATCAATCTCAACAGAGCTTGTCCATACTTGAAGATACAAAGCCTATTCTAAGCATCCAAGTGGTGGAAGCCGATACGGACCCGGGTGACAGTTTTGGTACATTTTTGGAGTCCGAGAAGCATGAAATGGTTCCAATGATTTATGGGTTCAATACATATGCCTAAGAGGTCATGGAATCAATTTAAAGCAGCCTCAAATGCAATCAAAAAGGGCTTGTACGGACAGCTTCAACAATTTGGCCGAATTTGCTGTATTGCTTGCTGGCTTTACTGTATTAGCCTTTTCTTATTTTTCCAAGCATGGGCAACGTGTGGGCCTTCATATTCAGTTTATTTGGCATCCTACAAAGCATCTAGAAGCTGATTTGGAGCTCAATTTGGTCAAAGATTGGTCAAAGTCATCTTAGTCAAAAAGCTAGTATTATAGTTTCCTAATTTGATTCTACTTTTTGTTTTAGGAAATTACCATTATTTTTTAGTTATTATTTATTTATTTTCGGGAAAAATAAGTTTAGGAAAGTTATTATTTTATTATTTTCATTGTAAATTAATTAATTCCTAATTCAAAATAAAGGAATTAATTAATCCAAATTAGATTAGGAAATGAGTGAGAATTTCGGCCACCATAGAACTCTTTATTGTGTGGCCTGTTTTACCTAGGGTTTTTAGGGTTTACTTTGTTTCTTTCAAAGCCTATTTAAAGGCTTATTTTTCAATATGAATACAACTTTGATTTGATTAAGAAAATACTTGTGAGATTAATTATCTCTTTGTTCTTTGAGAACACCTAAAACACCATTAGAGAATTGGTTGTTTTAGCTTGACTTATCAATAGGTTTTCCATCCCCTATTGTGGCATCTACATTATAGCAAGGTTTCTAACCACAGGTTGGTTAGGGGTTGAGGTCAATTCCATTAGAACTTGAACTTAATTAAGATCCGGGCTAATATAATACGAGTTTAGGAGCAGGTCGTCCTAGGTTCGTATCAGGTTCGATCAAGATTTGTTTCTCCAGAGTATGGAAAGCAAGCATGACATCATTATGAACATAAAGTCCTAAAGTATGGAACCCCAGAATTGTAATCTATAATAAAAAAATATAGCTCCATGAGTAAAAGCCCCTGTCATGATGAATCCTGTGATGTATTGGTGATGAGTATATAAAGCAGCTTGAGTAGTAAAGTCTTGTGCTATGAACGCATAAGCGGGTAAAGAGTACATGTGTTGAGTGACCAAGGATGTAATAACCCCCTAAAGAGGCTAGAGCAAGGCCTAATTGAAAATGAATTGAATTATTTATTGTGTCATAAAGTCCCTTATTTCCACACCCCAATCGGCCCCCTGGAGGAATATGTGCTTGTAAAAGATTTTTTATATTGTGCCCAATCCCAAAATTAGTTCTATACATATGACCAGCAGTAAGAAAAATAAATGCAATAGCTTAATGATGATAAGCAATATCAGTCAACCATAAACGTAAAATGGAATCCTCCGAGAAGGGTTAGAATGGCAATTCCGGCCCCTTGGGAGGTACCAAATAAATGACTACTTGAATCGGGGTTTTGAGCATAAAGATTCCACTGACCTGGAAAAAGTGGGCCTAATCCTTGGAGGTGCGGCAATACATCTAAGAAATTATTCCAGCGAATGTATTACCCCATGGCTATCGGAATAGCGACATGAACTAAATGTCCTCTCGAAGCCAAGGAATTTACTCCGAATAATCATGATAAATGATGATTTAGGCATGATTTGGCATTTTTCAACCACAAAACACTCGGTTTCCATTTTAGTTATAGGTGTAACCAACCAGCTATTAAAGATATGGCAGAAAGAAATAATAGAAAAAGAGCTCCATTATAAAGATCTCCATTAGTACGTAAACCGATTGTATACCACCACTAATAAACACAAGAATCAGTGATATTCACTAGGCCAAGAGCAGCCCCCCAAATTGCGTGAGCAATAGGTCTTACCCATAAAGGGTCTTATACCCATGCCTCAGAGTTTCCTTGCCAAGCTACATGAAACAGATTTCCAAAGTCCACAAAAAAATTATTGCTAATCGCCCAAAATGGGAAGCAAAAATATTCGGACAAAGACGTTCCTTAGTAATATTATCATGACTTTTGAAGTCATGTGCGGTAGTAATACCAAACCATATTCAACGAGTGGTGGGGTCCTGAAATAAGCCTTGGCTAAAACTTGGAAATCTTAAAGCCTTAATGCCTTTCAAATCCTCCTAGCCATTATCCTACTGCAATAATTCTTGCTAAGAAGAACACCCATGTTGTGGCAATTCCACCCAGAAGGTAATGGGTAACTCATACAGCATGTCGTTGGACAATGCTCAAGGCTCTAAGCTGAGTAGCAAGAGCAACTTTTGATTTATTATGAGCCTAAAAGATGGATTCAATAAGTTCTTGCCAATAACCATGCCCGCTGAATAGAAACATTAGACTAAAAGCCCATACAAAATGAGCACCTAGGAAAAAAAGGCCATATTCAGGTAATGAAGAACCATAGGACTGAATTACTTGGGATGCCTATGCCCATAAAAAATTGTGGAGCCACCCATTAATTGTAGTGGAACTTTACACAAAGTTGCCTCCCATGATATGAGTTACCACTCCTTGATCATTTATACTACCCTAAACACCTGACTACATTTTCCAACTGAAATGGAATATTACTACCAAAATTGAATTATACATCTAGAATAGCCCTAGGAAGACGTGATCCCAAGCGGATACTTGACATGTCCCCCCCTTTCCAGGCCCATCATAAGGAAAACGAAAACTAATACTTGCTTTATATGGTATCAAACATGAACTATGAGTAAATAGAACACCTTTTAGGAGTATCAATACCGTCACATGAATCGCAAATGCATGAATGTGATGTACCAAAAAATTGGTGGTTCCTAATGGAATAGGTAACAAAGCAACCTTGCCACCTACAACCACTAAAACACCACCGCCCATGTTAAATTGGTATTTATTGTTGAATCAGGGGCCGTTGTAAGTATGGGTGTTTTGTATCCATTAAGCAAAGACGGGTTGTAATTATATAGCAGTATCTGAAAACATATCTTAGGGACACCCTAAGGCGCTCATAGTATCATTATGAATATACAAACCAAAATTGTGAAAGCCTAAAAATATACATACCCAGTTGAGATGTGATATGATTGCATCGCGATATCTAAAGACACGATCGAATAGATCATTGTATCGAATAGTTGGATCATAGTCTCTTACCATAAAAATGGCTACATGCACAGCAACACAAACTATGAGAAATCCACCAATCCACATGTGATGTGTGAACAATGAAAGTTGTGTACCATAGTCAATAGCTAGATATGGATAAGGGGCATCAAATACATATGGTGAGCTATAACAATGGTTAAAGCGCCCAACATAGCTAGGTTAATAGATAATTGAGCGTGCCATGACGTTGCTAGGAACTCATATAGACCTTTATGACCCTGGCTGGTAAATGGACCTTTATGAGCCTCTAAAATATCTTTTATGTCATGACCAATGCCCTAGTTGGTCCTACTCCAGCATTTAGAAATTGATTAATCGATAAAGATACATGTACTTGATGTCCTACCCAAGAAAGAGACCCAAGTCCTAGTAGCCTTGCTAAATGATGATTCAACATAGATTCTACACCTTGGAACCAAGCCAATTTTGGAGCAGCTTTGTAATAATGAAACCAACATGCAAAAACCAATGCACTAATTGCAGTACAATAGAGCTATAATTCACTAGTTATTCCAGATGCTCGCTAAAGCTGAAAAAAACCAAAGGTTATTTGTACTCCTCGGAAACCACCGCCTACATCACCATTCAATATTTCTTTACCC
The DNA here is from genome assembly GCF_031755915.1 of Ziziphus jujuba. Lineage (NCBI taxonomy): Eukaryota > Viridiplantae > Streptophyta > Magnoliopsida > Rosales > Rhamnaceae > Ziziphus > Ziziphus jujuba. The sequence continues at coordinate 629,236 of NC_083380.1, forward strand.
ACTATTGGCCAAACCACCTGGGCACTACGCCCAATGTAAGTAGGATTGCTTAGCCATGCTTCATAATTGGAAAAATGAGCACTGTGGAAATACATACCACTCAGCCAAAGAAAAATGATGGAGAGTTAGCCAAAATGGGCGCTAAATACTTTTCGAGAGATCTCCTCCAAATCATTGGTATGGCTATCGAAATCATGAGCATCAGCGTGTGGTTCTAGATCCAAGTGGTAGTATCTAGTCCTTTAGCTATTGTTCTTGAGAAATGACATGGTCTGGCCCATTCCTCGAAAGAAGTTTTTATGGGATCCCTATCTACCAAAATTTTAACTTCCGATTCCGGTGAACGAATAATCCTTGAGTCCTCCTCTTTCAAGACAACACATACAAAGGACCCGCCAATAGTTAAGTAATTATTGAACCTATGAGAGATGTTTAGACTTAGTTTTTTATCTTCTATCTCCCATCTATCTATTTTCTTTAGTTATTCACTAGAGCAATTATGATATGGAAGTCAATTCGGGCAAGTGTTCAGATCTATTATGACATAGCTAGGGGATGCTTAATGGACCTTTTTAATCTTATAAATTTTTTTTTGGGGGGCTTTGAATTGGCGCAATTCTTTTTTGTGCAACCTAATGTATTCATATCTCAATTAGAAGTTCCTAAATGAAGACACTTTGTGTTTTACATAGAATATATTATTATTACTCTATTCCAAACCATGTGAATAGTCATTAGTCATTACTAAAAGTCATACCAGTATTTCTATTTAGTCATTCGAAGGTCTCTTTTACTTTTATTAGTTATTACTATTGACAGCAAAAAATAAATATATTTCCTAACTTATCTGTATATCGTTTATCCCTACGAAATAATAGACGAAATAGAATGGTCTTAGAAGGAGAAGGGATATAATGAAATTTTTTGATTGGTTCTTCCTAGAGAAATGATCCATTTTATTTGACTGATAGAGAGAACAAACAATGCATAAAGAATTCATTATAAAAAAATAAAAAAATAAAAAATAGAAAAAAATAGTTATAATAAAATAGTGTTCTTATTCGAAATGCCTTGTGATCTTCAACCAATTTTGCACTTTAATATAATTCGCAGGAGTAAGCGCTATAGCCTATTTCCAATACTCGGTAGCTTGGTCGAACCAAGCCTCCACAATTTCAGAGTCTCCTTGTCAAATGGCTTGTTCTCCCCGGTCAGAATAGGCTGGTAAATTCCTTTCTTTAAGCTGTATTTGAGAATTTCCCACCTCATACAGCTCAACAGTCAAATTCTTTTAGTATGTCATTTTTTTAATCTACCATGTATAATTGAATAAGATTATTTATGGATCTATCCCCTTTTTTTCTCTCGATTTAACAAAAGAGGTTATGAGTTTCAAACTTTAATTTTGCTTAATGATTTAATCAGTTTTATCTTTTCTCCCACCTTCATAAAGCATAGGTATTTCCGCTATCATTAGAATTTTCTGAAAGGTAACTATCTCGGTTTCATATATAAATTTATATAGAATCTTTGAAAAAGACTTTCTTCATAAGAAGGAAAAGACTTACTATCATTGGGATCTGATGCTAAACTGCTGCTCAATATCTTAAGGCATCAACTAATTACATAAGTGGATTCCTTGTTGAAGTGTGGCAATTTTGCCACTTGATGGTGCATGTCATCGGCTAGCATGCACACCTTGGTATCAAATCCTTTCCTTTTATGAGTTTATATTTTTTTGTATGTTTTTAATTGATGCAAGATATATTTTGATAATGTTTTGTGCCTAAGTTATGTATGCAAAATTATAGGCAAAATTATGCACAAAAGAGTAGGAATGTTATGCTTGAAATGCCTATGGTGCTGGATTCATAATTTCCAGCAACATAGCTCTACTATTTATCTTATATCTCAGGTTGCAAATGGCGTTTTGGGCTGAAATTTTGAGAGATGTCTACAGACATATATAGAAGACTAAGGTTCAAATTTCAGGTCAAAATGACATGGGAAAGTCCATTTTCTATTCCAAACAGATTGCTGTATCTGATGGGCCCAGTATGCAGAGTATGGGCCAGTTTTGGAGCTGTTTGGCCCATGATCCGGTTCCAGAACTTTCCTAGCTCTTGGAAAAATATTTATTGATGACCAAGGATGCTTCAAACCAAGTTTCATAAGCAGATACAAAGGGGAACTAAGTAGGTGAAGCTGGTTTGGTTGTTTACCCAAACTAGTTAAACAATAGGAACTTAGTTCAAACCATGTGCCACTTTTTACTATATTTGGAATAGACATGTTGCAGCTGGTTTTTACCTCTTTTGTGTATGAAAAGTTAGGTGTTGACCATTTTACTTTTTAAATTTCAAATACTTTACTTATTTTGTAAGCTCACATGCTTGGCATGTGTGAACTAGTTGTAATTTCAAGCTTATATTGTAAAATGAATGAAATGGCTACACATCCAAGCCTTATTTTCAAAAGCCAACGTGTTCCTCTTCTTCTTATCTCTTCTTCAACACCTTAGAACACTTTAGGAACCCTAAAAACCAGAAAACACCATAACCAAAACCTAAAAACACAACTCACACACAACCATTCCCAAGAGCATCACCAAATCAAGCAAGCTTGCTCGTTGCTAACACTTCAAGCTAGCTTGCTCTTGGTCATAACCTTCTCACCCCAACAAAGTGGTATCAGAGCTAGGCACATTCTTGTGAGATTTGTGAGGTTTTTGGGCTGGTTCGTTCCTTGAGAGTGAAGAGATACTTGAAAGCACAAATATATTTTCATATTCCTTCATACTAGAAAGCAACATTCACATGGCTTCTTCAAGTTTTTCAACTCCTTCTCCTCCTATTTTCAATGGGGAGAACTACAACATTTGGAGTATCAAGATGCAAGCCTACTTGAAGGCTTATGGTCTTTGGGAGGTCACCATAAATCCCCAAGAACCCGAGCCTTTGAGACAAGGGGCAACGGTCAACCAAATCAAGCACCATGAGGAGGAATTGGCTAAAGGTTTCAAGGCTCTCACCGCCATTCATTCTTGTATTAGTGATACCATTTTCACAAGGATAATGGCATGTGAGAGTGCCAAAGAAGCTTGGGACAAACTTCAAGATGAGTTCCAAGGGAGTGCAAGGACAAGGCAAATGCAAATCCTTAACCTAAGGAGGGAGTTTGAGACTATCAAGATGAAAGACAAAGAAACGGTTAAGGAGTTCACCACAAGGCTTCTTAATGTGGTGAATCAAATTAGGGTGCTAGGTGAAAGATTAAGTGACCAAAGGATTGTGGAGAAGGTGTTGGTCTCCTTGCCCGAGAGGTTTGAAGCTAAGATATCTTCATTGGAGGAGTCAAGGAACCTAAATGAAATTTCCTTGACCGAGTTGGTGAATGCCTTGCAAGCTACGGAGCAAAGGAGGATGAGTAGACATGAAGAATCAATGGAGGCTGCATTTGTGTCTAAACAACATCAAAAGACACAAAATCAAAAGAAGAACAAGCTTAAGGTCATAAAGGAGAAAGGTGAAACTAGCAAACCCGAGAGGAAGTCCTATGAACCTTGTCACCATTGCAAGAAGAAAGGTCATCATCCAAGAAGGTGTTGGTGGAGGCCGGATGCATTTTGCCATAAATGCCAACAAAAGGGTCATGTGGAGAGAGTATGCAAGGCAAACAAGAAAGATAAGCAACAAGCAAATGTTGCTAAAGATAATGCAAAAGATAGTGAATCCGAAGAGTTGTTTGTTGCTACTTGTTTTAGTAGCATCAAGAATGATGAAGGATGGATCATTGATAGTGGAGCAACACACCATATGTCTCACAAGCATGAGTGGTTCACAAATTTGGATAGGAGCAGCCACAACAAAGTCAAAATTGGAAATGGAGCCTTGATGGAAGTGAAAGACAAAGGAGATGTGGTGATACACAACACCAAAGGTATCAAAACTATCCATGATGTTCTCTATGTACCTTCTTTATGTGAGAACTTACTTAGTGTAGGTCAAATGCTTGAGAACAAATATGCATTACACTTCTCAAACATGACATGCACTATAGTTGATCCACATGGAAATGAATTAATGTGTGTTGGAATGAAGAACAAGAATTTTAGGTTGAATATGGATGAAAATGGTGCATCGGTTGCATTGAACACGAAAGTTGAGAACACCTCTCAACTTTGGCATAAAAGACTAGGCCATGCTAGCTTTAAGTCATTGGTAGGCACACACGAACTTGTTAGAGACATGCCATTGGTGGAGAAGCAAGAACATGTGTGTGAAGTGTGTCAAAAAGGAAAGCATACTAGGCTAGCATTTCAATCTTGTTCTTGGAGATCAAAGGAGAAGCTAGGACTTATACATTCAGATATTTGTGGTCGTATGAGTGTTCCATCCTTAAATGGCAGCAAGTATTTCATAACTTTCATTGATGATTACTCAAGAATGTGTTGGGTGTATTTCCTTGAAAGAAAATCACAAGCTTTGGAGAAGTTTGTAGAATTTATGAAGTTAGTGCAAAATCAATCCGGTTGCACTATAAAGGTGTTAAGGACGGACAATGGTGGGGAATACACAAGTGAGGCTTTCAAACAACTTTGTAAGGATCATGGTATAGTTCATCAATTCACTACACCATACACACCACAACAAAATGGTGTATGTGAAAGGAAAAACCGTACCATCATGGAGATGGCTAGATGTTTGTTGTTTGAAAGTGGCTTGCCAAAGAAGTTTTGGGCCGAAGGAGTTAATACATCCATCTACATCCAAAATAGGCTTTACTCCAAGTCTTTGAGGAGTAAAACCCCATTTGAGCTTTGGTTTGGATATAAGCCTTCTCTTGATCATCTAAGGGTATTTGGAAGCATTAGTTACATCCTAGTACCACAAGAGAAGAGAGGAAAGCTTGATGAAAGGTCACAAGTTGGTGTTTTGGTTGGCTATAGTGATGTGACCAAGGGATATAGAGTGTATAACCTGGAAACCAAGAAACTTGTGATAAGTAGAGATGTGAAAGTTGATGAGGAAGCTAAATGGGTTTGTAGTAAGGAGGAGTTGGCTAGTATGGATGAAGACAATCAGCTTGAAGCTCATGATAATGATGAGGAACAAGGAAATGATGAAGGTGCTGCCCATGATGATGAATATGATGAGAATGAGCTAGAAATCTCTATAGGGGCTGATTTGGAGATTGGTGATGGTGTGAGAGGCACAAGACCTCTTAATGAGATTTATGAAAGGTGTAATATGGCATTGAGTGATCCAATCAATGTCCATGAGGCTATGGCAAGAAAAGAGTGGAGACAAGCCATGCAAGATGAAATCGATGTGATAAACAAGAATGACACTTGGAGCTTGGTAACAAAACCGAAGGGAAAGAATGCTATTGGGGTGAAGTGGATCTTTAGGACCAAGTACAATCCGGATGGGTCCATAAATAAGCACAAGGCAAGGCTTGTTGTCAAAGGATATGCACAACAAGCCGGTGTGGATTATAGAGAGACTTTTGCACCAGGTGCAAGGATGGAAACCATAAGACTTCTTCTTGCAATTTCGGCACAAAAGTCTTGGAAAGTATATCACCTTGATGTGAAGTCAGCCTTCTTGAATGGAATATTGAAGGAGGAGGTCTATGTTGTGCAACCCGAAGGTTTTGTGAAGAAAGGAAGTGAAGAGAAGGTATACAAGCTACACAAGGCCTTGTATGGCCTTAAACAAGCTCCTAGGGCATGGTATGCCAAGATAGATGGTTTTTTGACAAAGCATGGATTTAGGAGGAGTCCTAATGAGCCTACATTGTATATTAGGACTCATGGTTGCATGGTGTTGGTGTCTCTTTATGTTGATGACCTTCTAGTGACCGGTGGTAATGAGAAAGAAGTGAGCAATTTCAAAAGTGAGCTAGAATTGAACTTTGAGATGTCTAGCCTTGGAGAGATGAAATACTTTCTTGGAATTGAAGTTGTCCAATCATCCAAGGGCATCTTCATATCTCAAGAAAGCTATGTGAAGGAGTTGCTCAAGAAGTTTGACATGGAAGATTGTAATAGCGTTGCCACACCTATGAATGAAGGCACCAAGTTGGTGAAGGATGATGATTCTCCAAAGGTAAATCCTTCCATCTATAGAAGTTTAATTGGTAGCCTTTTATATGTATGCTCTACTAGACCGGATATCATGTTTAGTGTGGCTGTTTTGTCAAGATTTATGCATAGTCCATCACAAAATCATCTTAGTTGTGCAAAAAGAATCCTAAGGTATTTGAAAGGTATTAGTGATTTTGGTATATGGTACAAGGATGGCATGAATGAAGCTTTGCTTGGTTATAGTGATAGTGATTGGGCTGGTTCTTTGGATGATAGCAAGAGCACATCGGGCTACATTTACACTCTTGGAAATGGTCCTTTCTCATGGAATTCCAAGAAGCAACAAACCGTTGCACAAAGCACCACGGAAGCCGAGTATATTGCTTGCTCAAGTTGTGTTAATCAAGGTGTTTGGCTTAGGAAATTATTGGATGACTTGAGCTTGAAGCAAGAGGAAGCCACAGTAATATTGTGTGACAATACTTCAGCAATAGCAATTGCACAAAATCCAGTCCAACATGGGAGGACCAAGCATATACCGGTCAAGTATCATTCCTTAAGGGAATTTGAAGCAAGTGGTGAAGTGAAGTTGGAGTATGTGACTTCCGAGGAGAACTTGGCGGATATCTTCACCAAGCCATTGGGAAAGAAGAGATTTGAGATATTGAGAGGACTTCTCAATGTCTCATACAAAATTGCCAAGGAGGAGTGTTGAAGTGTGGCAATTTTGCCACTTGATGGTGCATGTCATCGGCTAGCATGCACACCTTGGTATCAAATCCTTTCCTTTTATGAGTTTATATTTTTTTGTATGTTTTTCATTGATGCAAGGTATATTTTGATAATGTTTTGTGCCTAAGTTATGTATGCAAAATTATAGGCAAAATTATGCACAAAAGAGTAGGAATGTTATGCTTGAAACGCCTATGGTGCTGGATTCATAATTTCCAGCAACATAGCTCTACTATTTATCTTATATCTCAGGTTGCAAATGGAGTTTTGGGCTGAAATTTTGAGAGATGTCTACAGACATATATAGAAGACAATGGTTCAAATTTCAGGTCAAAATGACATGGGAAAGTCCATTTTCTATTCCAAACAGATTGTTGTATCTGATGGGCCCAGTATGCAGAGTATGGGCCAGTTTTGGAGCTGTTTGGCCCATGATCCGGTTCCAGAACTTTCCTAGCTCTTGGAACAATATTTATTGAAGACCAAGGATGCTTCAAACCAAGTTTCATAAGCAGATACAAAGGGGAACCAAGTAGGTGAAGCTAGTTTGGTTGTTTACCCAAACTAGTTAAACAATAGGAACTTAGTTCAAACCATGTGCCACTTTTTACTATGTTTGGAATAGACATGTTTGATACGAACCTAGGACGACCTGCTCCTAAACCCGTATTATATTAGCCCGGATCTTTAATTAAGTTCAAGTTCTAATGGAATGGACCTCAACCCCTAACCAACCTGTGGTTAGAAACCTTGGTATAATGTAGACGCCACAATAGGGGATGGAAAACCTATTGATAAGTCAAGCTAAAACAACCAATTCTCTAATGGTGTTTTAGGTGTTCTCAAAGAACAAAGAGATAATTAATCTCACAAGTATTTTCTTAATCAAATCAAAGTTTTCTTCATATTGAAAAATAAGCCTTTAAATAGGCTTTGAAAGAAACAAAGTAAACCCTAAAAACCCTAGGTAAAACAGGCCACACAATAAAGAGTTCTATGGTGGCCGAAATTCTCACTTCTTTCCTAATCTAATTTGGATTAATTAATTCCTTTATTTTGAATTAGGAATTAATTAATTTACAATGAAAATAATAAAATAATAACTTTCCTAAACTTATTTTTCCAGAAAGTAAATAAATAAAAACTAAAAAGTAATGGTAATTTCCTAAAACAAAAAGTAGAATCAAATTAGGAAACTATAATACTAGCTTTTTGACTAAGTTGATTTTGACCAATCTTTGACCAAATTGAGCTCCAAATCAGCTTCTAGATGCTTTGTAGGATGCCAAATAAACTGAATATGAAGGCCCACACGTTGCCCATGCTTGGAAAAATAAGAAAAGGCTAATACAGTAAAATACAGTAAAGCCAGCAAGCAATACAGCAAATTCGGCCAAATTATTGAACTGTCCGTACAAGCTCTTTTTGGTTGCATTTGAGGCTGCTTTAACTTGATTCCATGACCTATTAGGCATATGTATTGAACCCATAAAGCATTGGAACCATTTCATGCTTCTCAGACTCCAAAAATGTACCAAAACCGTCACCCGGGTCCGTATCAGCTTCCACCACTTGGATGCTTCAAATAGGCTTTGTATCTTCAAGTATGGGCAAGCTCTGTTGAGATTGATTACCCTCTATATAAATACTCCCAGGTTGCCCTTAAATCTCTTAATTTGAGCTCTTGTGATTGGCCTAGTCTTCATCCGTGTCGAGTCAGTACCCCAGCGGGTTATCGGTTGAGCGGCCTCGGGCGGAATCACATCATTCCCCTCCTCTTGAAAAGGATTTGTCCTCAAATCAAGATCATCACCTGCAGCAAAAGGAGTTAAATCAGCAACATTAAATGCAGCACTCATGTTATACTCACCCGGTAAATCAAGCTTGTAGGCATTCTTGTTATTCGGCTCCAAAACTTGAAAAAGTCCATCCATAGGCGGCATGAGCTTTGACTTTCTTTGTTTAGGAAACCTTTCCTTTCGTAAGTGCAACCAAACCAAATCTCCTGGGTCAAACACTATTACAACAAAATCTAGAAATACATGCTCGTTATTGTAAAAATTACACTTTTTAAAGTTAGCAAACAATATTTCCCAAATTTTCAAATTGCCACTAAGTAAAGCTCTCAACAATGCAGATAAAGTTCTATGCAATAAAGACATCTTTAAATAAGTATCTTTAAAATTCATGGTCAGCAATGGTTTCTTATTCATAATTACTTTATTAACATTACCAAAGCTAAGATAAAAATTTATATTTTTCCTTTCTTGTCTTCCTTTTCCTTTCTCACTCAGTGCCATCTCACCTCCCTCACTCTCGACTTTTGCACCAAATTTTTCACTCTTGGTTTTATTAAAATTTTTGCACTCAACCTGAGTATTAGAAGACTTACCTTGGATAGCAAGCTCACCTTTTCCCTCTTGATTGGATGGTAGTCCACTTGGAATTTCATTTAGGAAGACATCTCCAAATTCCTTCAAAAGAGAAATCATTGAACTTGGCAATTCAAGTTCTTCAAAGTTAGTTTGATCATTAAAATAATTTTCTTTATAAATCATGACCAGCAAAGGTTTCTTACACTCAATAACCTTATTAATATCTCCTAAACTCAAATAAAAGTTGCTACTTAACCTTTCTTTTCTTTCTTTTTCTTTTTTCCCCTTGGATTGGCGCAAACCTTCGGATTTCCCTTCCTTCTCCAAGCTCTCGGGTTTGCCACTTTCTTTCCCCTCTCTTTTGGTTTTTCCTTGATCTTTCCACTCAATATGAGTCTTAAAACCCTTATCTTGATTAGCAACCTCATTCTTACCTTCTTGAAAAAATGGTGAAGCCGTTGGTGCCATACTTGCTTTTTCCTTGAGCTTTTCGGCTTCTCTCCTTTGTTGCATTTGTAATTGGTCTTTGTAAACCTCTTTAGGAGATAATGGTTCCAGCTTGACCTTCTTTCCTTTAAACCTGAAAACAATACTATTTTCTCGACCAAAATGAGTAGCATCTTTATCAAATTTCCATGGTCTACCTAATAGTATATGTCCAGCAATCATGGGTACAATATCACATAAAACTACATCCTCATATCTACCTATATTAAATTTTACTTTGGCTTGTTTGTTTACTTTCATCTCACCACTATCATTAAGCCATTGTAATCTATATGGTTCAGGATGTTTTATTGTTTTTAAGCCCAATTTATCAACTACAAGGTTACTTATTACATTAGTACAAATTCTACTATCAATAATCATACTACAAATCTTACCTTGAATTTCACATCGGGTGTGGAAGATGTTCTCTCTTTGAATTTCATCCTCATCTTTGTATGCAGCAAGTACTCTCCTAGAAAGCAAGTTTAATTCAGCATTGGATGCTTGCAAGGTTTCGGGTTCATCCTCCATGTCCTCCTCCTCTTGCTTGGCTTCATCCTCACTTTCTTCACTTTCCGATTCTAGCTCATCATTGCCCTTTAACACCATGATTCTTCTATTCGGGCATTAGCTATCAATGTGTCCTCCTCCCTGGCACTTAAAACACACAACATCATGAGTTTTAGAAGGTTTAGGATCTAATTTTACCTCATTCTTTGGTGCTTGAACAGATTCGGTTCTAGTCTCCTTCCTTGGCCAGTTTGAACTTTCTTCCTTGACTTTCAGCTTTGGCTTGCTTTCATAGATGGGATTGTTCCTCCAGCCACTTGAATTGGACCTTCCACTGTTGGAAACACCTCCAAACCATGATCTTACACCCCTCCTCTTGAATTGATCCTCTAATTTAATAGCCACATGCAACATCTCCTCCAATTCCACATATTGTTGCAATTCTAGTTGATTGGCTATTTCACGATTCAAACCACCAAGAAACCTTTCCATGGTTGCTTCCCTATCTTCATTCAAGTTCAATCTCATCATAAGCATCTCCATCTCCTTGTAATAATCCTACACAGATCCAAGTCCTTGAGATAAAGATTGAAGTATTTGATGCAGCAACCTATGACAGTGTGATGGTACGAATCGCTTCCGCATGGCTCCTTTCATTTGTCGCCATGTAGTAATCAAGTCATCACCAACTCTCCTTCGGGTGTTTTGCTCATTGGTCCACCATTGGAGTGCATAATGGCCAAACTCCATTGCTGCCAATTTCACCTTCTTAGCCTCTAAATATTTATGGCGGTCAAATATCATCTCCATCTTTTCTTCCCACTCCAAATATGCTTCGGGGTCACTTTTACCCATAAAAGGTGGGATGTTAACCTTGATATTTCCCAAATCATCATCTGTATCTTCCCTCCTATATCTCCCATGGCCAGCTCTATCTTGGACAGCAAAGGTTTCGTCCATACCTTCCTCAAAGTCGCCGTCGAATGGCTCCTCATCAAATTCCTCTCTCGGCCTCTCGCGACCTCCTCGTCCTCGGCCTCGTCCTCCATGGAATTCTTGCCTATTTCTTATATTCGGCCTTCCTTGTGAGACTTCTATTCTTCCCACTCTTTGATTTACATGCTCAACTTGAGCACTAACCCGCTGTATTGATTCCAAAACAGCTCTCATGTCCACTAGGTCTCCACTCCCGGTAGCTCGGTCATCGCCATGGAATGCTACGGACTCTTCCTCATTGATCCTCAAGGGTGGATCTCCTCTCCTCATTCTTGATTCTGTCATGTTAGTATAATAATGCAATAGAAATAAAATAGGACCTTACAATTTCACTCCCTTACGTGTTTCGCTCAAACGAGAACTCGACACTCGTGTTTGCACACTTGTTTCGGCTTTTTACCCACTTTTAAACTCAACACTCTTGCCTTTTTCCACTCAATGAATTATCTCAAAGTTCTAATTAAAACACCCACAAAACAGCAATTAGATCACTAATATGTTTTAATTAAACTTATCAACAAAACAGTAGCAAAAAGTAGGCAATACCGAAAGAATCCAACAAATCCTAATTTTTCGGCTTTCTAGACAAGAAAACACAAAATAATGGGAAAACGTTGGAATTTTTGAAAACTGCACCAGATGGTAGTAGATTATGAGTTCAAGAATAAAATTCCTGAAAAAGAAATTCAAATACGAACAAGAATCAAAGAGAACAAAAATATAGAATAGTTGTTGGTTGTTGTTCTTTGTAATTCAAGTTTTTGTATCAAATCCTTTAACTAATTTTAATCCAAATAATTTAGCCCTCAAACTCAAATATCCAGCAGCAAAAATAACTCTCCATAAACTCCAAATATGGAATAAATAATTAGCAAAGAAGCAGTTACAAAAAAATTTCCAGCAACAAACTTCAACACCAATTTTCAACAAACCGATATATATAATTTTTTTTTTTTTATATTCGGCTTTCTTTTTTTTTTCTCTTTCTTTTTTCTTTTTTTTTCACTCACTGAATATCAGACGCAACTGCAGTAGCAAGAATAAACAACAAATTTGCAATTCCAACTCCAAAAATTCACCAAACCCATGACCTCCAAATAAACACAAATGTGCAGTTTTTTTTTTTTTTTTTTTAAAGTTGTTGCCGCAAGTCACCTTCTGTTTTTTTTTTTTTTTCTTTTTGTCTAAATGTATGAATGCAAATATTTAAGACTAAAACAGCAAAGAAAAAATCCACAAAAACAAAAATTACCAAGAACAAATATGAAAAATCAACCAACAAACAAGGAAACAAAGATATGGTAAAACAAGGAAAATTAATTCAACTAGGAATGAGTTTTTGTTTTTTTTTTTTTTTTTTTAAAGAGATGCTGAACGTGTATGGGATAGATGCAACCTTAACCTAATGCTAAAATTGTAGAATAACACAAAAACAAATAAAGCAAATAACGATAGATCAAACCTGAACAAAATTTAGCTCTGATACCAAATGATACGAACCTAAGACGACCTGCTCTTAAACCCGTATTATATTAGCCCGGATCTTTAATTAAGTTCAAGTTCTAATGGAATGGACCTCAACCCCTAACCAACCTGTGGTTAGAAACCTTGGTATAATGTAGACGCCACAATAGCGGATGGAAAACCTATTGATAAGTCAAGCTAAAACAACCAATTCTCTAATGGTGTTTTAGGTGTTCTCAAAGAACAAAGAGATAATTAATCTCACAAGTATTTTCTTAATCAAATCAAAGTTTTCTTCATATTGAAAAATAAGCCTTTAAATAGGCTTTGAAAGAAACAAAGTAAACCCTAAAAACCCTAGGTAAAACAGGCCACACAATAAAGAGTTCTATGGTGGCCGAAATTCTCACTCATTTCCTAATCTAATTTGGATTAATTAATTCCTTTATTTTGAATTAGGAATTAATTAATTTACAATGAAAATAATAAAATAATAACTTTCCTAAACTTATTTTTCCAGAAAGTAAATAAACAAAAACTAAAAAGTAATGGTAATTTCCTAAAACAAAAAGTAGAATCAAATTAGGAAACTATAATACTAGCTTTTTGACTAAGTTGATTTTGACCAATCTTTGACCAAATTGAGCTCCAAATCAGCTTCTAGATGCTTTGTAGGATGCCAAATAAACTGAATATGAAGGCCCACACGTTGCCCATGCTTGGAAAAATAAGAAAAGGCTAATACAGTAAAATACAGTAAAGCCAGCAAGCAATACAGCAAATTGGGCCAAATTGTTGAAGCTGTCCGTACAAGCCCTTTTTGGTTGCATTTGAGGCTGATTTAACTTGATTCCATGACCTCTTAATCATATGTATTGAACCCATAAAGCATTGGAACCATTTCATGCTTCTCGGACTCCAAAAATGTACCAAAACCGTCACCCGGGTCCGTATCAGCTTCCACCACTTGGATGCTTCGAATAGGCTTTGTATCTTCAAGTATGGGCAAGCTCTATTGAGATTGATTACCCTCTGTATAAATACTCCCAGGTTGCCCTTAAATCTCTTAATTGAGCTCTTGTGATTGGCCTAGTCTTCATCCGTGTCGAGTCAGTACCCCAGCGGGTTATCGGTTGAGCGGCCTCGGGCGGAATCACATCAATGTTCCAGCTGGTTTTTACCTCTTTTGTGTATGAAAAGTTAGGTATTGACCATTTTACTTTTTAAATTTCAAATACTTTACTTATTTTGTAAGCTCACATGCTTGGCATGTGTGAACTAGTTGTAATTTCAAGCTTATATTGTAAAATGAATGAAATGGCTACACATCCAAGCCTTATTTTCAAAATCCAATGTGTTCCTCTTCTTCTTATCTCTTCTTCAACACCTTAGAACACTTTAGGAACCCTAAAAACCAGAAAACACCATAACCAAAACCTAAAAACACAACTCACACACAACCATTCCCAAGAGCATCACCAAAAGCTTGCTTGTTGCTAACACTTCAAGCTAGCTTGCTCTTGGTCATAACCTTCTCACCCCAACATTCCTAACTTTTATCTCTTGACATAAGTAAGCATTTGTTATTGGTAGGCCCAAAATCTCACGAGTTGATCTTTATGGTGCTTCCTTTTCAATTAGACCCTTTACCCATAGAATAAAGTATCTAGGCATGCCAATTTAGTCTTATTTCCTCTTCTATGAAGTGCATTTCTTCACCATAGCTTATGAAAATCATTGTTTTGCACGATACATAAGTAGAACGCCTATTTTTTCTAGTATTTCTTAATGGATTTTCTCTTTCTTTCCCTTTCCATAGTGGAGATATTCGCATGTAATGACAAACCACGGCCATATTATTAAAAGCTTGTGGTAAGAATGGATTCCGCTCTAGTGCCCAAAAATAATATTCCAAAGCTTTCGCATGTTCTTCATTCGTTGTGTGGATAAGACCTATGTTATAGAGTATATAACTTCAATCATAGGGATCGATTTCTAATTGCATAGCTTCATAATAATTCTTTAAAGTTTCCACATAATTTCCTTCAGATTGAGTTACAGCCATCATTCAGAATTTGCATTTCAGAACCGTACATGAGATTTTCATCTCATACGGCTCCTCCTTTATCTGCATAATGAGAATAATACATGAAATCCACAAACATTAAAATGAAATAGTCTCGTTATAAACTAAGTGGGGCTTGTGTTAAGAAATCTCTAGCCAACCTTTCTATAAAAAACCTTTCCTTAACATCAAGCATGTTAGTACTGGATAAAATAAAAAAAAGGGTGACTCCAACAATTTCTTTGTCTTCAACGCCTCTTAATTTCTAGGAATTAGTCACTTCAACAGTCTTCGATGGCTATATGGGTATCCAAAATATGAACAAGATGGATGTTTGTTGTCCCAACCATTCTTGTTAGTACTGATCCTGATAAAGAAAAGGTATAATTTATACCAAAGTTTTCGTGTTGTTGATTCCTGGGAGTAGTGCCTTTTCCCCTATGCCCCCTATTGGTACTGGTGGAGTACGTTTGACCTAACCCATAGGGAAACCTTTCGTTCAGTACTCTAAAATCAACAATTGAAGCATCTGAGGCTGCATTAATAGGGGATACACGACATAAGGGCTTGTTTTATTTACAAACTTCACCTTTAACAAGTGTAGATTTATTTCAATAATTTTTTTTTCTTTCTATTGTGCGTGTCTTTCTCTTAAGATTGAGAGCGATAAAATAAAAAAGTATAACTATAAAAAAGAAAAAAATTAGAAAATACATAAAAATATTAAATTGATTTATAACTTTATAATTGAAAATTGTAATTTATTATAATTATATAATTATTTATAATTATAATAAGTATATATGATAAATATATTAAATATATAATAAATATATAATTTATTAATTATAATTTATTATAATGTAATTAATTTATTTATAATATAATTAATTTATTATATATTTTTATGATTTATTATAACATAATATTTTATAATATAATAACTAAATAAGAAAGAAAATAATAATACATAAATAAAAGAATCAAATCGCACCATCTCGATAATAGGTGAATGCCTCTTTCTCTCCCCAAAGTTGTTGGAATTATTAGCAATAAGATATTGTCTACAATTGAAAAGGTCTTACCAATGAAACTTCCATTTATTCTAGATCTAGACATGGGCAGAAAGCCATTCTATAAGTTCTTTGAATTACCCTTCGTGTTGTGAGAAAATAATCCAAACAAAGAGAATTGGACAGTATAAAATAACATAAAAAAGACTCATTAAAAGGAAGACCTTCTACTCAAATTCTTTCTTTTTCTTTTTGACAGGAATCAATAAAAACTAAGAAATATTTGAATCCGATTATATTTCATTCAAATGTAAATATAGTAAAATATACTAATAAAAATATAGTAGTAATATAATAGCAGTAGTAAAAGAATGAAAGGAACTATTCCTATTTCATCGAAGTTGAAGAATCAAAGAATTTTTCCTTCAAATTAGGATAATTAGAGAAGTTTTGATCGAATTATGATCCAAAAAGAGAAGAAAAAAAAGTGAATAATCATTCTATGATGGTTGAAAATAGACTAACCATCCATTTTGTGTTGTGTGTATTGTGTGCATAACGGGTATACGCTACACAATCAAATATAAAAACCCCAGGATATTTCCTGAATTTGGAATAAATCTATGGGTCTGAAGTTGGGATAAGGGGTTGAAAGATCTAAAACTGGAAAGTCATTTTAGAATTTTTATGAAAATGGACGAATAATCTAAACTAAATATAATAATGATCTAAAAATATCCATTAAACATAGTCTCAGAAATAGATTGCTTAGTGTATTTGTTCCAATTCAGTGATTTAATCTAGTATAAATATTAGAAAAGGTTGGGAGTGTTGTCTTCGTAAACATAAATCTTTATCTATTGCTTTTCACAAAAAAAATATATATATATTTTTCCCCAGCGCCGAGAAGGAAGGGTTTATCTTTAATTTAATAATTTTTTTTTTAAAAAAAAAAAGAGTGTACATACCTATCCAAAAATAGAATATGAATAACTCACTATTCACTTGGTTTTTGAACCATAATCGTTATGTAGGAGAGATGGCTGAGTGGTTGAAGGTATAGCATTGGAACTGCTATGTAGGCTTTTGTTTACCAAGGGTTCGAATCCCTATCTTTCCATACCCTTTACCTAATTCACCAATGTTACTGATTGCAATGTAGAAATAACAATGGATACCATTGTTCCAACAATTAGCCCTCTCTTTGATATAGATTCTCTATTCCTAATACTAATTTCTAAGGTATAGAAATACTGTAATGTAAAGAAGGGACAAGGAATGAAAATCGCCCTACTAATCTACGATCCATGAATGGGAGAAAAATCCTCAGATCAACACCACTTACCTCGAGTCTTTTTATGTAGTAGGGGGGTGTCCGAACCCCTATTCTTGTTATTTTAGTTCGGTTTAAGTCTGACGAGAATAATATTCTACAATGAGCAATTCATTTATTTTCAAACCAACCCATTTACTATCTATTATTTGATTGATTAATCCTTTATATTGAAATGGGTGAAGCATTAAAGGTTTTGGCAATTCCTCAGGGGAGGCTGAGTCAAGATAATTTTGAACCAGAGCCTAAGAATTTTGTTCATCCTTTACTGTGATAATATCTCGGGGTTTGTAGCGATAACTAAAATATGACCATTAACTAAAATATGTCTATGGTTAACCAATTGGTGGGCTTGGGGAATCATCAAAGCCATACCTAATAAAAAAACTATGTTATCCAAATGCATTTCAAGTAATTGTAGTGAAACCTGACCCGTTGACCCTTTGGCTTTTCCGGCGATATGAACGTATTTAAGTAATTGTTGTTTAGTAAGACCATAATGAAAGCGCAATTTTTGTTTTTCTTCTAAACGAATACAATATTGCGATTTTTTATTAGGGCTTGATTGGTTTCTAAGATCGGTTCCGGCTCGACGTTTTTGACTAGTTAGTCCAGGTAAAGCCCCCAGACGACGTATTATTTTGAAACGAGGTCCTCGGTAATGCGACATAAAGAGTCCTTGTTTTATTGAAATTTCATAAACATAAGTGAAATTAGGTGAAGTGAAATTTACTGAAGTCTTGGACTACAAAGAATAACTAGATGAATTGTATCAATATCCGGACCGTATTGTATTGTATATATAATATATGTATATATAAATATTATTTATTATTGTGTATAATTTTTATACAATACAATAATAAATTTTATAAAAAAATATAAATAAGCAATATATAAGTAAATAATAAAGGTTCATTCTTTTCTTGCTTGATTTATTTTACAAAGATCGAACTTCTAGTTTTTTTTTTTTTTTTTCTTAATAAATAATTGGGAGTTTCTATGAGATAATAGATCGGTGACCCTTGGTAAGGTAAAAGGGTAAGAAGCCTTTTCAATATTCTTATTATCAATTTTGTAAAAATCAAACAGATGGAGAAAAGCCAGCTATCGGAATTGAACCGATGACCATCGCATTACAAATGCGATGCTCTAACCTCTAAGCTAAGCGAGCTCGCATAACATAAATTGTCCATTCATAGGAATTTAGTAAACTACTGGGATCTTAGCTATTAACTGTTCATAATTCATATGACTAGAGAGAAGAATCTAGAATAGAAGTTTAAAGAAATATTGGATATTTGAATATTATAAAACATAGCATCTAACATAACAATTAATATAGCGCTATATAATTTCAATTTTTTTTATCAACTATATGTTTATCAATAATCAATATCTTGATTAGATAGTAAGATTTTTTTTTGTAAATTAAGAAACGACTTCGTAATTATTTTTGAATATTATAATATTAATGTTTATAATATAAAAAAGATTAAAAATATTATAATTGTTATAATAAAGAATTAATATTATAAAAGTATGATAATAAAAAAAAAATTCCTTTTTAGTTCTTTTTTTATTTTATTTATGTTATTGTTATAGAAGATCTACCCTAAGAAAAGGAGAAGAGAAAAAAAAATGGAAAAGAAAAGTGCAATCCAATCTATATAAATGCAATCCAGATCATAATGAAACATTCTGGCATTTTCATTCGGAAATGTGAAAGCTAAAACAAAAAAAAAAAAAAAAAAGAATCAATTGTTCAAGTATTCAAAGTTACACGCTAAAATGATAGAAATAGGGGCATAACATGTTAGCTTATACATCTACCACATATATATTTATGTATAATATTATTATGTATAACAAATATACATAATATATACATCCATATATATTGTATATTGAATTTAATTTCGAATACAGAACTGATAGAACCTTTTTAGATTAAACCAAATATGAGTATCCGATATAGATGAAAGAAGATAGACGATAAATCCAAATTAGGAGAAAACGCCTTTCAATATGGAATTTCTATCTAATGAATTCAACAGTTTTGGCCTAATATAAATAAACTAATAAAGAAGAGTGGCATCAAGACCCTAATAAAAAAAAAGGGGATATGGCAAAATTGGTAGATGCTACTGACTTAATTGGATTGAGCCTTGGTATGGAAACCTACCAAATGATAACTTTCAAATTCAGGGAAACCCCATAATTATAAATGGGCAAGCCTGAGCCAAATCTTGGTTTCTAAAAATAAACAAGGATTCAGAAAGTGAAAATAAAAAAGGATAGGTGTAGAGAGTCAATGGAAGCTGTTCTAACAAATGGAGTTGGCTACGATGCATTAGAAAAGGAATTCTTCTACTGAAACTCCAGAAAATATGAAGAACAAACCTATATATACATAAACGTACTGAAATACTATTATATACATATATGTACTGAAATACTATCTCCAAGCCAAATGATTAATGATGACCCAGATCTTGGAATTGCTATGAATCGATTCCAAGTAAAAGAAAAAAATTTGAATATTCATTGATCAAATCATTTACTCCATTGTAATCTGTTAGATCTTTTGAAAAATTAATAAATCGGACGAGAATAAACATAAAGTCCCATTCTACATGTCAATATCGACAACAATGAAATTTATAGTAAGAGGAAAATCCATCGACTTTAGAAATCGTGAGGGTTCAAGGCCCCCTATCCCCAAATAGGCCCATTTGATTCCTTCATTTTTATCCTATACTCTCATTTCGTTAGAGGTTCAAAATTCTTTATGTTTCTCATTCATTAATTTTTTTCTTTTCACAAGCCTTGTTATATATATGATACATGTACAAATGAACATCCTTGAGCAAGTAACTTTGATTGTAAATTAGAATGATCATATTATCACTTGTATTGACTGATACGAACCTAGGATGGCCTACTCCTAAACCCGTATTATATTAGCCCGGATCTCAATTAAGTTCAAGTTCTAATGGAATGGACCTCAACCCCTAACCAACCTGTGGTTAGAAACCTTGGTATAATGTAGACGCCACAATAGGGGATGGAAAACCTATTGATAAGTCAAGCTAAAACAACCAATTCTCTAATGGTGTTTTAGGTGTTCTCAAAGAACAAAGAGATAATTAATCTCATAAGTATTTTCTTAATCAAATCAAAGTTGTATTCTTATTGAAAAATAAGCCTTTAAATAGGCTTTTAAAAGACAACTTAAAAACCCTAGAACATAAAGAAAGCCGGCCACCACACATAAAGAAACCTAGTTGGCCGAAACTATACTTCCTTTCCTAATCTAAGTTTGATTAATTAATTCCTTTATATTAAATTAGAAATTAATTAATTTACAATGGAAAGAATAAAATAAAAACCTTCCTAAAGTTATTTTTCCAAAAAATAAATAAATAAAAGCCAAAAAGTAATGGTGGTTTCCTAAAATAAAAAGTAAAAACAAATTAGGAAACTAAAAATGCTAGCCTTTTTGATCAAGTTGACTTTGATCAATCTTTGACCTCTTTAAGCTCCAGATCAGCTTCTAGATACTTTTTAGGATGCCAAATAAGCTGAATATGAAGGCCCACACGTTGCCCATGCTTGGAAAAATAAGAAAGGGCTAATATAGTAAAATACAGTAAAGCCAACAAGCAATACAGCAAATTCGGCCAAATTGTTGAAGCTGTCTGTACAAGCCCTTTTTGATTGTATTTGAGGCTGATTTGACTTGATTCCATGACCTCTTAGGCATATGTATTGAACCCATAAAGCATTGGAACCATTTCATGCTTCTCGGACTCCAAAAATGTACCAAAACCGTCACCCTGGTCCGTACCAGTCTCCAGCTCTTGTATCAGCAAAACAAGTTTTGGTTCTTTGGTCATGATCATTCCATCTTGATTATGATTTATCCTTTGAATAAGCACAGCAAGGTTATCCTTGAACTTCTTGGCTTGTGCTCTAGTGATTGGTCCCACATTCATCCGTAATGAATCGGCACCCCAGCTGGTTGTCGGTTGTATGGGTTCAGGCAGATTCGCATCATTGACAACAGTCTTCTTTTTTTTTTTTTTTTTTTTTTTGAAGATCTAAGAAATTCCACCAAGACCTGTATAAGACTTTGTACTCCCCTTTTCATCTTTTTAATTGACATAGACCCAAGTCATCTATTAAAATGAGGATGATGCGTCATGAGTGGTCGGTATAGCTCAATTAGTAGAGCAGAGGATTGAAAATCCTTGTGTCACCAGTTCAAATCTGGTTCTTGGCACATGGATTGTTTGTATGAGTATCGATTCAACAAATTGGCCAACATACATATTCATTAATTAATAGTATAGATCATGATACATGTTTATCCATCTATGCAGTTGGAGAGATACCCCTTCTATTTAAGAAATAGAGCATATTTATAAATGAGTATTTATAGATGAGTAAAGTGTATCTAAAGAAACAAATAGATTTTGTTTCCTCATCTTTTTATTTAGTTGTTCATATTGTGTCTCCTCTCATTCCCAAAGAATGGTACTACTTCGTCTATATTACAAGGGGAGTTGAGGGGTACGAATAGCCAAGATTCATTTCAAATATAATACAAATAGTATATGATCCCCTTGCATTCATTTCTTTCAATTTTCTTTTCATATTCTATTTCCCCATTTCCCCCTATGTTGCTACTTTCAAGAACCAATCTAAGTGATGTGTGCGGTACATAGTTTTGCATCATTAACTCTTTTATCCTATTGACTTAGCTCAGCTCATGTGGAAAAAGTATCTTTCAAAATTTAAAAATCGTACTGAACCCATCTAATTTAATTGTTTATTTATTTATTTTTTAATTTAGGATTTCCTTTTTTTAGTCTATCCCTTTTTTAACTTGTACATAATATATGAAATGAATTAAACTTCAACTCTTTGATCTATAAAAAAAAGTACAAATATTCTTTGAATATCTGGAGTTGTATAAGTGAAGATGAGTTTCTGATTATTCAATGGGCATCTTTCAGTTCATAAAGGTCATCCTTATCGCCATGGAGGAAAAATAGGACTATTTAGGGGAGCGAGAGTGGGAAAAACAGTACTTATTATGGAATTGATCAAAAATATCGCCAAAGCTCATGGGGCATATTCGTATTTGGCAGAGTAGGTGAACATACTCGTGACGGCAATGATATTAACATAGAAATGAAAGAATCTGGAGTAATTACTGAAAAAAGTATTTCAGAATCAAAAGTAGCTCTAGTCTACAGTCAGATGAATGAACCGCCAGGGGCGTGTATGAGAGTTGGTTTAACTGCCCTAACTATGACAGAATATTTTTGAGATGTTAATGAACAAGATGTACTTCTATTTATTGACAATATCTTTCGTTTTGTCCAAGCAGGATCCGAAGTATCAGCCTTGTTGGGTAGAATACCCTCCGCTATGGGATATCAACCCACTCTTAGCGCTGAAATGGGTTCTTTAAAAGAAAGAAGTACTTCTACCAAAGATGGGTCCATAACTTCTATTTAAGCAGTTTATGTACCCATGGACAATTTGACTGATCCTGCTTCAGCCACAACATATGCACATTTAAATGCTACTACCCTGCTATCAAGAGGATTGGCTACCAAAGGTATCTATTCAACAATAGATACTTTAGATTCAATGTCAACTATGCTCAACCTCGGATCATTGGTGAAGAACATTATGAAACTACACAAAGAGTTAAACAAGCTTTACAACATTACAAAGAACTTTAGGACATTATAGCTATATTCGGTTGGATGAATTTTCCGAAGAAGATCGCTTAACCATAGCAAGAGCACGAAAAATTAAGCGTTTCCTATCACAACCATTTTTCATAGTAGAAGTATTTACCAATTCACCAAGGATATATGTTCGTCTACCAGAAACAGTTAGAGGATTTAAATTGATCCTTTCTGGCGAATTAGATGGTCTCCCTGAACAGGCTTTTTATTGGGTTGGTAACATCGATGAAGCTACTGTGAAGGCTACAAACTTAGAAATGGAGAGAAATTTAAGAAATAACCTTAAATCTTTATGTACTGACCTCGAATCGAATTTTTTGGGATTCAGAAGTGAAAGAAATAATTTTATCTACTAATAGTGGACAAATCGGCCTATGACCAAACCACGCACCTATTGCAACAGCTGTAGATATTAGTATTTTAAGAATATGCCTTAACGACGAATCGTTAACGATGGCTCTAATGGGTGGTTTTGCTAGAATAGGCAATAATGAGATCACTGTTTGATCCACAAGAAGCTCAACAAACTCTTGAAATAGCAAAAGCTAACTTGAGTAAAGCTGAAGGTAAGAGACAAACAATTGAAGCAAATCTCGCTCTCAGATGAGCTAGGACATAGTAGAGGCTATCAATGTGATATCATAACTAGGTGGTGGGTCCGAATAAGCAAAATAAGGTGTATGAGTAGAAGTTTTGTTTATACACGTTATTTTGTTTGCTTCTGCCGATTGAAATTGAATAACAATCAAATATAATCAAGTAGAATCGACTTCTAGTGAAACAAAAAAATATTTGATTCGAAATTAAATAGATAAATAAAGTAGGATGAAAAAGATACAAAATCAATAAAAGAGCATGAGTAGAAAAACGTATTAGATACTATTCTTGCTGGTATGGAATAAGTTCTACCTACTATTGGATTTTGAACCAATGACTCTCGCTGTATGAAAGCAATACTCTAACCACTGAGTTAAGTAGGTCATTTATCATCACAAAGAGAAATAAGTGTGAGCTATCACATTGATAGATTATAAATGGAATATTGTTTATAAGCAATACCTATCAAACGAATCAAAGAGATATGATGTTGGATCATGTAATATTCATCTTGACAAGAAGTTATCTACATGATAAAATATGTATCACAAGCATAAGGGCTATAGCTCAGTTAGGTAGAGCACCTCGTTTACACATGCGCAAATGTTTTTCAGAGGAGTCCATCATGGAATTGAAAGATTTGATCTTGTTGAAAAATGGATGTCTTACTCTATGCGTTTAGGGAACAAAATAAAAGAACAATAGCCTGACAAATGTTTTGGTCCAATTTGGATTCGGGTGCCCATGTAGGCACCAATATAGACTCATTAAGTTGAGATAGTGATAAGGTGAATACCCTGTTCATTCAATGCTAGGCATAATGAGTATAAGGACCTCAAAAAAATTATCCTTTCGTTCTATCTTATGAACTTTGTGGTGTATGAAGTTTCATATTTGATTCAAACATCTCGGCTAGGAGCAGACCTACCGTCAGAACAAACCTTCTTTGAAACACTTTGGTAGTGCTACCGGATTGGAATTCACATAATGAATTGGAGCACATGGAGCCATCTTTTTATCTTTCTATCATTCAAAAAATATGGTAGACTAACCGATATTTATATCGGTTAACGAAAGAGCCAAATGCCTAAAAATGTATGTTGGGTCTTTGAAACAATTCAAATCATTTTGATAATAATAAGTTTGATCTGTTTTACTGAGAAGGTCTACGGTTCGAGTCTGTATAGCCCTATAAACCTAAAACCTATAATTATAATTATAATATAAAAAAGAAAAAAATTAATATTTATAGAATATTAAAATATTAATAATTTTTAATAATTTATATAATATTCTATATTCTAATTTAGAATTTTATTTATAATATAGAATAGAAATATAGAAAGAATAAAAATAAAAATAAAAATAGAATTTTGAAGTCCTTTGCTTCAAGTCTTTAGATTTAGTTAGATTTAGAGATAATCTAATCAGATTATCTGAAGTGAGACGAAACCAAGAGAGGTTTATTTGTATAAGAGCAATATAAAAAAAATATGTATTCTATCTATATCAAAATAAATGTAATAGGTAATTGAAATAAAATGGAAATAGAATTATAGTTTATAGTGGCTGTGGATAATCTCGAAACGAGACATATACCACAACACTAAACAATTATAGATTACTTGACAATTAATTCCATTTTGAATCAATTAGTTCGATATATTTTCCAGATTATTAATAGGAGTACATTTATATCAAGTGTTATTCCTATTTTGGTATTTCTAATTTCTGGAGTTTTAGCCTCGATTAGCAAAAACTTTCGAGTTATGAATCGGGCATAGAACCAATTGATGCGAATCCACTGGAGCCCGCACAACCAACAACCCGCTAGGGTGCTGACCCGATACAGATGAAGACCAGGCCGATTTCTACGGCTCAAGCTAAGAGGAACAACCTTGTCCCTTTATCCAAAGGGTAATTCATTCTCAAAAGAGCTTGTCCATATCTGAAGATACAAGGCCTGTTTTTAGCATACAAGTGAAAGCCGATACAGACCCGGATTGTGGTTTTGGTTCATTTCTGGAGTCCGAACAGGAAGAAATGGTTCCAAATCCAATAAATATCACTAAGAGGTCATAGAAACACCTCAATACAGAAGTAAAACCAACTTGTATGCACTTGTACGAACATCTTCAAAATTTGGCCCAAAATTACTGTATTTTGTGCTGGCTTTATTGTATTTTACTGAGTTGGATTTTTCTCTTTCCTCCAAGTAAGGGAAACATGTGGGACTCCATAATAAGCTTATTTGGAATCCTAAAAAGCATATTGAAGCTGATTTGGAGCTCAAATTGGCCAAAGATTGGTAAAAATGAATTTAGTCTAAAAGCTAGTATTTTCGTTTCCTAATTTGATTCTACTTTTTGTTTTAGGAAATTACCATTACTTTTTTGATTTTATTTATTTATTTCCTGAACAAATAAGTTTAGGAAAGTTATTATTTTAATATTTTCATTGTAAATTAATTAATTCCTAATTCAAAATAATGGAATTAATTAATCGAAATTAGATTAGGAAAGGAGTGAGAAATTCGGCCACTATAGGAAACCACATGTATGGCCGGTTTTCCCCTTTAGTTTTTAAGGTTTTATTTTGTTTTCTTTTAGCCCATAAAATGTGCTTGTTTTTGAGGAAGAACACACCATTAATAATATTCAGAATTTATTTTGTGAGATTGAATTTCTCTTTGTTCTTTTGAACACCTAAAACACCATTAGTGAATAAGTATTTTACTTTGACTTATCAATAGGATTTTCATCACCTATTGTGGCGTCCTCATTATATACCAATGTTTCTAATAACAGGTTGGTTTGGGGTCAAGGTAACCATTAGAACTTAAACATAATTAGATTCAAACTAATATAATACGGGTTTACATGCAGATCATTCTAGGTTCGTATCACCAATGGGGGATGCTTGGTTACAATTTCGAATCTGTTATTATATGTTTGCTCTCATTTATGTTGTTTTTGATGTTAAAATGGTTTTTCTTTATCCATGGGCAATGAAGTTTGATGTGTTAGGGGGATCCGTATTTATAGAAGCTTTAATTTTCGTGCTTATCCTAATTGTTGGTTTAATCTACTCGTGGAAAAAAGGAGCTTTGGAACGGTCTTAGCTCTTGAATATTCATCAGACAATAAATAAATAAATAAATAAAAATTGAAATAGTTATGAATTCCATTATTGAGTTTCACTTCTCTATGGTACCAATTGTTGCTTCTTTATTGATTTTGCTTCATTAATAGGATTGCGATTCGGCTTTGATCGTTATGGACTGGTGCCAAGATCTAGTCCTAGATAAGCAGACCTAATTTTAACAGCGAGTACAGTAACAATGAAAATGGCCCCTTCCTTAGTGAGAATATATGAACAAATTCCTGAACTGAAATATGTTATTGCTATGGGAGCATGTACAATAACAGGGGGATGCTCAATACCAATTCTTATAGTACTGTTTGAGGGGTTGATAAGCTAATTCCCGTAGATGTCTATTTGCCCGGCTGTCCACCTAAACCAGAGGTCGTTATAGATGCTATAACAAAACTTCGGAAGAAAATATCTCGAGAAATTTATGAAGATCGAATTAGATCTCAACAGGCAAATCGGTGTTTTACTGCCAACCACAAGTTTCGTGTTGGACGCAGTACTCATATGAGAAATTATAATCAAGGATTACTCTATCAACCACCATCTACTTCAGAGATCCCCTCTAAAACATTTTTCAAATACAAAAGTTCAATATCTTCCCATGAATTAGTGAATTAGGTGGGAGCTTTTTCTTTGTATAGATACAGAATAACAAACAACAAGCCAATCTTCATAAATTTTATTGTAATCGTAAATGTCAAATATTTATATTACTTATACAAATAAACTACTTATACAATACAAATAAAAATGCGGAGATATAAAAGAGATGCAGGGTCCTTTGTCTGCTTGGTTAGTCAAACATGGGCTAGTTTATGGATCTTTGGGCCTTGATTACTAAGGAATAGAGACTTTATAAATAAAGCTCAAGGATTGGCATTCCATTGCTATCATTTTATATGTATATGGTTACAATTATCTACACTTTCGATGGGCCTATGATGTAGCACCATGTGGACTGTTAGCCATAGTGTATCATCTTACACGAATAGAGTATGGTATAAATCAATTGGAAGAAGTATGCATAAAAATATTTGCCCTAAGGAGGAATCCTAGAATTCCATATGTTTTCTAGGTTTGGAAAAGTGCAGATTTTCAAGAAAAGGAATCTTATGATATGTTCAGAATCTTTTATAATAATCATACACGTCTAAAATATATCTTAATACCGAAAAGTTGGATAGGATGGCCTTTACATAAGGATTATATTGCCTCTAATTTTTATGAACTACAAGATGCTTACTGAACAATCAGAAACTCATATTCACTTCTACAACTCCAGATATTCAAAGAATATTTTTACTTTTGTTTATAGATCAAAGAGTTCAAGTTTCATTCATTTCATATATTATGTATAAGTTAAAAGAAGGATAACGAAATCCTAAATAAAAAAATAAATACAAAAACAATTAAATCAGAGGGATTCAGTACGATTTTCAAATTTTGAAAGATACTTTCTCCACATGAGCTGAGCTAAGTCAATAGGATGAAAGAGTTAATGATGCAGAACTATGTACCGTGCACATCACTTAGATAGGTTCCAGAAAGTAACAACCTAGAAGGGGAAATGGGGAAATAGAATATGAAAAGAAAAAAAAAATGAATGCAAGGGGATCAGATTCTATTTGTATTATATCTGAAATGAATCTTGGCTATTCGTACCCCTCAACTCCCCTTGTAATAGAGAAGAAGTAGTACCATTCTTTGGGAGCGAGAAGAGACACAGTATGAACAAATAAATAAAAAGACAAGGAAACAAGATCTATTTGTTTTTTATGCTTTACACATCTATACATACTCATCTATAAATATTCTCTATTTCTTAAATAGAAGGGGTATCTCTCTAGCCGCTTAGAAGGATAAACATGTATCATGATCTATACTATTAATTAATGAATATGTATGTTGACCAATTTGTAGAATCGATATCATACAAACAATCCATGTGCGAGGAACCAGATTTGAATTGGTGACACGAGGATTTTCAATCCTCTACTCTACCAGGTGAGCTATCCCGACCATTCACGACGCATCATCCTCATTTTAATAGAGGACTTGGGTCCATGTCAATTAAAAAGATGAAAAAGGGAGTACAAAGTCTTATCCAGGCCTTGGTGGAATTTCTTAGATCTTCGGGAAAAAAAAAAAAAGAAGAAGACTTTGTAAGTTTCAGTACAGTACGAGCGATAGTATGATCATTCCAATTTACAATCGGGATTACTTTCTCAATGATGTTCATTTGTATGTATATCATTGATACGAACCTAGGACGACCTGCTCCTAAACCCGTATTATATTAGCCCGGATCTTTAATTAAGTTCAAGTTCTAATGGAATGGACCTCAACCCCTAACCAACCTATGGTTAGAAACCTTGTTATAATGTAGACGCCACAATAGGGGATGGAAAACCTATTGATAAGTCAAGCTAAAACAATCAATTCTCTAATGGTGTTTTAGGTGTTCTCAAAGAACAAAGAGATAATTAATCTCACAAGTATTTTCTTAATCAAATCAAAGTTGTATTATTATTGAAAAATAAGCCTTTAAATAGGCTTGAAAGAAACAAAATAAACCCTAAAAAAATAAATCAAAACTGGACTCCTATAGGAATTAGGAAACTTGACCGAATTCTAATATGTCCTAAACTAAGTTTCCTAAACTAAATTTGATTAATTAATTCCTTTATTCTGAATTAGGAATTAATTAATTTACAATGAAAATAATAAAATAATAACTTTCCTAAACTTATTTTTCCAGAAAATAAATAAATAAAAACTAAAAAGTAATGGTAGTTTCCTAAAACAAAAAGTAGAATAAAATTAGGAAACTATAATACTAGATTTTTTGACTAATTTGACTTTGACCAATCTTTGACCTCTTTGAGCTCCAAATCAGCTTCTAGATGCTTTTTAGGATCCAAATAAGCTGAATATGAAGTCCCACACGTTGCCCATGCTTGGAAAATTAAGAAAAGGCTAATACAGTAAAATACAGTAAAGCCAGCAAGCAATACAGCAAATTCAGCCAAATTGTTGATGCTGTCCGTACAAGCCCTTTTTGATTGCATTTGAGGCTGCTTTAACTTGATTCCATGACCTCTTAGGCATATGTATTGAACCCATAAATCATTGGAACCATTTCATGCTTCCTGGACTCCAAAAATGTACCAAAACCGTCACCCGGGTCCGTATCGGCTTCTATTGCTTGTATGAGTAAAACAGGCCTTGGTTCTTTAGATATGGCCAAACCCTCTTGACTATGACTTATTCCTTGTATGAAGACAGCAAGATTGTCCTTGAACTTCTTGGCTTCGGCCCTAGTGATCGGTCCCACCTTCATTTGTATTGGGTCAGCACCCCAGCGGGTTGTCGATCGAACAGTCTCGGGTGGATTCGCATCAATCATATATCACAAGGCTTGTGAAATGGAAAAAATTAATGATTGAGAAACATAACAAATTTTGAACCACTAACGAAATAAGAGTATAGGATAAAAATTAGGGAATCAAATGGGCCTTATGGGGATAGAGGAACTTGAACCCTCACAATTTCTAAAGTGGATGGATTTTTCTCTTACTATAAATTTCAATTTTGTCGATATGGACATGTAGAATGGGACTCTATCTTTATTCTCATATGATTAATCAATTTTTCAAAACATCTATCAAATTACAAGGGAGTAAATGATTTGATTAATGAATATTCCATTTTTTTACTTGGAATCGATTCACAGAAATTCTTTCATTTTTCATATAAACATATAAAAAATATAAAAAAAATGATTCAGGTCATCATTAATCATTTGGCTTGGAGATAGTATTTCATTACATATATGTATATAATAGTATTTCAGTACGTATACGTATATATAGGTTTATTCTTCATCTTTTCTGGAGTTTTGATAGAAGGATTCCTTTACTAATGCATCGCAGCCAACTCCATTTGTTAGAATAGCTTTCATTGAGTCTCTACACCTATCCTTTTTTATTATCACTTTTTCAATCCTTGTTTGTTTTCAGAAAACAAGATTTGGCTTAGGATTGCCCATTTATAAGTCCAGGGTTTCTCTGAATTTGAAAGTTATCACTTGGTAGGTTTCCATACTAAGGCTCAATCCAATTAAGTCTGTAGTGTCTACCAATTTGCCATATCCCCCCCTTTTTTTTTATTAGGGTCTTGATGCCACTCTTCTTTATTCATTTATTTATATCAGGCTGGTACTGTTGAATTCATTAGATAGCAGTTCCTTATTGAAAGGCATTTTCTCCCAATTTGGATTTATTGTCTATCTTCTTTCATCTCTATCGAATACTCATATTTGGTCCAATCAGAAAAGATTCTATCAATTCTGTATTTGAAATTAAATTTAATATACAATATATATGGATATATACCACATATATATTATGTATATTTATTATACATAATAATATTATACATAAATATATATGTGGTAGATCTATAACCTAACATGCTATGCCCCTATTTCTATCATTTTTAGCGTGTAATTTCGAATACTTGAATGGTCGATTCTTTTTTTTCGTTCTAGCTTTCACCTTTCTGAACGAAAACAACGGAATGTTTCATTATGATCTGGACTGCGTTTATATAGATTGGATTGCACTTTTCTTTTTCATTTTTTTCTTCCTCTTCCCTTTTCTTAGGGCAGACCTTCTATAACAATAACATAAATAATTATAATATTAATTATAATTATTCTCATTACACAATCCTTTTTATAATTATATTATAATAATTATAATATTAATCTTTTTTATATTATAAACATTAATATTATAATACTCAAAAATAATTACAAAGTCATTTTTTAATTCACAAAAAAAAATCTTACTATCTGATCAAGATATTGATTATTGATAAACATATAGTTGATAAAAAAAAATCAAAATTATATAGCGCTATATTAATCGTTATGTTAATTGCTATGTTTTCTAATATTTCTTTGAACTTCTAGTCTAGATTCTTCTCTCTAGTCATATGAATTATGAACAGTTAATAGCTAAGATCCTACTAGTTTACTAAATTCCTGTGCATGTACAATTTATGTTATGTGAGCCTGCTTAGCTCAGAGGTTAGAGCATCGCATTTGTAATGCGATGGTCATCGGTTCGATTCCGATAGCTAGCTTTTCTCCATCTATTTGATCTTTACAAAATCAATAATAAGAATATTGAAAAGGCTTCTTACCCTTTTACCTTATCAAGGGTCACCGATCTATTATCTTTCTATTATCTCATAGAGACTCCCAATTATTACCCAAAAAAAAAAAAAAAACTTGAAGTTTGATCTTTGTAAAACAAATCAATCAAGAAAATAACCTTTAGTATTCATTTATATATTGCTTATTTATATTTTTTATAAAATTTATTATTGTATTGTATAAAAATTATACACAATAATAAATAATATTTATATATACAATACAATACGGTCTGGATATTGATATAATTCATCTAATTATTATTTGTAGTCCAAGGCTTCAGTAAATTTCACTTCATATATCATTTAGTTTAGTTTTAATTTCATTTAGGTTTATGAAATTTCAATAAAATAAGGAGTCTTTATGTCGCACTACAGAGGACCTCGTTTCAAAAAAAATACATCGTCTGGGGGCTTTACCAGGCCTAACTAGTCAAAAACCTCGAGCCAGAAGCGATCTTAGAACCCAATCGTGCCCCAATAAAAAATTCCAATATCGTATTCAATTAGAAGAAAAACAAAAATTACGCTTTCATTATGGCCTTACAGAACAACAATTACTTAAAATTAGTATTACAAATAGAGGATCTATATCAAAGAGAGGGCTAACTGTTGGAACAACGGTATCCATTGTTATTTGCTACATTGCGATTAGTAACATTGGTGAATTAGGTAAAGGGTACGGAAAGAGAGGGATTCGAACCCTCGGTAAACAAAAGCCTACATAGAAGTTCCAATGCTATGCCTTCAACCACTCAGCCATCTCTCCTACATAACAATTATGGTTCAGAAACCAAGTGAATAGTGAGTTATTCATATTCGATTTTTGGATAGGTATGTACACTCTATTTTTATTTAATAGAAAAACTTTTATTAAATTAAAGATAAACACTTCCTTCGACACTTAGGAAAAATAATTTTTTTTGTGAAAAATAATAGATAAAGATTTATGTTTGGGAAGACAGCACTCCTGGCCTTTTCTAATATTTATACCAGGTTAAATCACTGAATTGGAACGAATACACCGAGTAATCTATTTTTTGAGACTATGTTTAATGGATACTTTTAGATCATTACTATATTTAGTTTAGATTATTCATCCATTCTCATAAAAATTCTAAAATGACTTTCCAGTTTTAGATCTTTTAACCCCTTGTCCCAACTTTGGACCCACAAATTTATTCTAAATTTAGGAAATGTCCTGGGGTATTTATATTTGATTGTATAGCGTACACCTGTTATACACACAACACAAAATGGATGGTTAGTCTATTTTCATCCATCATAGAATGATTATTTGCTTCTTTTTCTTGTCTCTTTGAATCAAAATTCGATCAAAACTTCTCTAATTATTCTAATTTGAAAGAAAAATTCTTTGATTCTTCAACTTTGATGAAATGGGAATAGTTCCTTTCATTCTTTTACTACTACTCTTATATTACTACTATATTTTTATTAATAGATTTTATTATGTTTACATTTGAAAGAAATATAATTGGATTCAGATATTTCTTAGTTTTTATTGATTCCCATCAAAAGGAAAAGAAAGAATTTGAGTAGAAGGTCTTCTTATTTAATAAGTCCGTTTTTATGTTATTTCGTACTGTCTAGAGGTGGCAATTTGAGATATGACACGGCGATACGACTCGAAAATGACACGGAATAAATGGGTTTGGGTTTATTATAAATGGGTTCAGATCATAATCGGATCAACCCGTTTAACACAATTGTTAGTCATGTCATTTTCGGGTTGACCTGTTTAACTCGAAATTGACCTGGTATCGCCTATTTATTAAACATGTCAATTTCAACCCAACACGATTATATACCTATTACAACCCATTTAAATTATAATTTTACCCATAATATAATATTTAATAACTAAAAAATATTATAAATTAAAAAGTTTATAAAAATAATTTTCTATTATTAATTTTTTAAAGATAAAAAATAATTGTTTAACAAAACAAAAATAAAAATATAAAAAAATAGGTTAGTTTTCGGGTTGATAGGTTAATTTTTTGGTTAATAGGTTAGTTTTCGGATTAACGGGTCAATTTCAGGTTTACAGGTTAATAGGTCAACACGACCTGTTAAAGTAATCATGTTAAATGGGTCGTGTCGTGTTGATCTGTTTATAAACAGGTCGGGTTAGTGTTTTAGGTATCTGACACGATTAATAAATGGGTCGTGTTCTGGTTAGGCAATTTTGACATGATTATTAAGCGGGTTGACACGAACACAACCCATGAATACGAATTTCTAGGTCTAGTACCGTCCAATTCCCTTTGTTTGGGGATTATTTTCTCATAACATGAAGGGTAATTCAAAGAAATTATAGAATGGATTTCTGCCAATATCTAGATCTGGAATAAATGGAAATTTTATTGATAAGACCTTTTCAATTGTAGCCAATATCTTATTGCGAATAATTCCGACAACTTTGGGAGAGAAAAAGGCATTCCCCTATTACCAAGATGGTGCGATTTGACTCTTTTTTTTTTTAATTAATTATTAATTTCTTTCTTATTTAGTTATTATATTATAAAATATTATGTTATAATAAATTATTAAAATATATAATAAATTAATTATATTATAAATAAATTAATTACATTATACTAAATTATAATTAATAAATAATATATTTATTATATATATTTAATATATTTATTAAAATTATAAATAATTATATAATTATAATAAATTACAATTATCAATTATAAAGTTATAAATCAATTCAATATTTTTTATATATTTTCTAATTTTTTCTTTTTTATAGTTATACTTTTTTATTTTACCGCTCTCAATCTTGGAGAAAGACACTCAGAATAGAAAGAAAAAAAAAATTATTGAAATAAATCTATGCTTATTAAAGGTGAAGTTTGCAAATAAAACAAGCCATTCTGTCGTGTATCCCCGATTAATGTAGCATCAAATGCTTCAATTGTCAATTTTAGAATATTGAGCGAAAGGTTACCCAATGGGTTAGGTTAAACCTACTCCACTAGCACTAATAGGGGGCATAAGAGAAGAGGCACTACTCCTAGAAATCAACAACACGAAAACTTTGGTATAAATTATACCTTTTCTTTATTAGGATTAGGACTAACAAGAATGGTTGAGACAACAAACATCCATCTCATTCATATTTTGGATACCCTTATAACCATTGAAGACTGTTGAAATGACTAATTACTGGAGATTAAGAGGCATTGAAGACAAAGAAATTGTTGGAGTCACTCTTTTTTATTTTATCTAGTACTAGCATGCTTGATGTTAAGGAAAGGCTTTTTATAAGAAGGTTGGCTAGAGATTTCTTGTAAAAACACTAGGCCCACTCAGTTTATAAACGCAATCCTTTTTTGTAAACATGTATTATTCTCATTATGCACATAAAGGGGGAGCCGTATGAGATGAAAATGTCATGTACGGTTCTAAAACGGAGATTCTTTGAATTGAACAACGGCCGTAACGGATGTCGGCTCAATCTGAAGACAATTATGCAGAAGCTTTACAGAATTATTTTGAAGGCATATGATTAGAAATCGATCCCTATGATCAAAGTTATATACTCTATAACATAGGCCTTATCCACACAAGGAACGGAGAACATATGAAAGCTTTGGAATATTATTTTTGGGCACTAGAGCGGAACCCATTCTTACCACAAGCTTTTAATAATATGGTCGTGATTTGTCATTACGTACGACTATCTCCACTATAGAAAGGGAAAGAAAGAGCAAATCCACTAATAAATACTAGAAAAAATAGGCTTTCTACATATGTATTGTCCAAAACAATGAATTTTATCAGCTGTAGTAAAGAAATGCACTTCATAGAAGTGGAAATATGAATAAATTGGTATGACTAGATACTTTATTCTGTGGATAAAGGGTCTAATTGAAAAGGAAGCACAGTAAAGATCAATTTACGAGATTTTGTGCGAAGACAATAAAAATTGCTTACTTATGTCATGATATGAGATAAAAGTTAGGAATCCACTTATGTAATAGATTTGATCCCCTAAGGTATTGAACATCAGTGAGGCATCAGATCCCAATGATAGTAAGTCTTTTCCTTATTATGAAAAAAGTCTTTTTCAAATATTCTATATAAATGTATATATGAAACTGAGATAGTTATCTTTCAAAAAATTCTAATGATAGCGAAAATATCTATGCTTTATGAAGATGGGAGAAACGATCAAACTGATTAAATCATTAAGCAAAATTAAAGTTTGAAACTCATAATCTCTTTTGGTTACCTTAAGAGAAAAAATGGGAAAGATCCATAAGAAATCTTATTCAACTATATATGGTAGATTAAAAAAATGAGATACTAAAAGAATTTGACTGCTGAGTTGTATGAGGTTGAAAACTCTCAAGTATGGTTCTCAGGGAAGGAATTTACCCGCCTATCTGACCAGGGAGATCAGCCTATTTGATTAGGAGATTCTTAAATTGTGGAGGCTTAGTTCGACCAAGCTGCTAAGTATTGGAAACAGGCTATAGCGCTTACTCCTGGGAATTATATTGAAGCTCAAAATTGGTTGAAGATCATAAGGCATTTCCAATAAGAACACTATTTTATTCTAACTACTTTTTTATTTTATATTTTTTTTATTTGTTATAATGAATTACTTATGAATTGTTTGTTGTCTCTATTAGTCAAATTAAATGGATCATTTCTCTAGAAAGAACCAATCAAAAAATTTCATTATATCCCTTCTCCTTCTAAGGTCGTTCTATTTCGTCTGTTATTTCATAGGGATAAACGATATAAAGATAAGTTAGAAAATATATTTCTTTTTTCCTGTTAATAATAATAACTAATAAAAGTAAAAGAGACCCTCGAATAACTAAATAAAACTACTGGTATGTCTCTTAGTAAGGACTAATGACTACTCACATGGTTTGGAATATATTAATAGTAATATATTTTATGTAAGACATAAAGTGTCTTCATTTAGGAACTTCTAATTGAGATATGAATACATTAGGTTCCACAAAAAAGAATTGCATCAACTTAAAGCCCACCAAAAAAATTTTATAAGATTAAAAAGGTCTGTTAAGCGCCCCCCAGCTATGTCATAATAGATCCAAACACTTGCCCCGGATCGACTT
This sequence comes from Ziziphus jujuba, assembly GCF_031755915.1. Lineage (NCBI taxonomy): Eukaryota > Viridiplantae > Streptophyta > Magnoliopsida > Rosales > Rhamnaceae > Ziziphus > Ziziphus jujuba. Next base: position 666,165 of record NC_083380.1, read on the forward strand.
CCAGATCATAATCACTCTAGTGAATAACTAAAGAAAATAGATAGATGAGAGATAGAAGATAAAAAACTAAGTCTAAACATCCCCTATAGGTTCACTAATTACTTAACCATTGGCCGGTCTCTTTGTATGTGTCGTCCGGAAAGAGGAGGACTCAATGATTATTCATTCGTTGGAACCAGAAGTTGAAATTTTGGTAGAGAGGGATCCCATAAAAACTTCTTAAAGGAATGGGCCAGACCAAGTCATTTCTCAATAACAATAGCTAAAGTATTGGATACTACCACTTGGATCCAGAACCTACACACTGATGCTCACAATTTTGATAGCCATACCAATGATTTGGAGGAGATCTCTCGAAAAGTATTTAGTGCCCATTTCGGCAAACTCTCTATCATTTTTCTTTGGATGAGTGGTATGTATTTCCACGGTGCTTGTTTTTCCAATTTTGAAGCATAGCTAAGCGATCCTACCCACATTGGGCCTAGTGCCCAGGTGGTTTGGCCAATAGTGGGTCAAGAAATACTGAATGGTGATGTAGGCGGTGGCTTTCGAGGAATACAAATAACCTCCAGTTTTTTCTGCTTTGGCAAGCATTTGGAATAACTGGTGAATTGGTGCATTGGGTTTTGTGGGCTTAATGCTTTTTGCTGGTTGGTTCCATTATCACAAAACTACTCCAAAATTGGCTTGGTTTCAAGATGTAGAATCTATGTTGAATCATCATTTAGCAGGGCTACTACGACTTGGGTGTCTTTCTTGGGCAGGGCATCGAGTACATGTATCTTTACTAATTAATCAATTTCTAAATGTTGGAGTAGATCCTAAAGCGATTCCACTTCCTCATGACCAATACATTGCAGGATTCATCATGATAGGGGCTTTTGCTCATGGAACAAAATAAGGATAATGTATTGGCTAGAATGTTATACCGTAAAGAAGCCATTATATCCCATTTAAGTTAGCCTCTTTCTAGGGTTCCATACTTTAGGACTTTATGTTCATAATGATGTCATGCTTGCTTTTCATACTCCAGAGAAACAAATATTGATTGAACCTATGTTTGCCCAATGGATAGGCTAATGATGTGATTCCGCCCGAGCCCACTCCACCGATAACCCACTGGGGTGCTGACTCGACACAGATGAAGACTAGGCTAATCACAAGAGCTCAAATTAAGAGATTTAAGGGCAACCTGGGAGTATTTATACAGAGGGTAATCAATCTTAACAGAGCTTGTCCATACTTGAAGATACAAAGCCTATTCGAAGCATCCAAGTGGTGGAAGCCGATAAGGACTCGGGTGACGGTTTTGGTACATTTTTGGAGTCCGGGAAGCATGAAATGGTTCCAATGCTTTATGGGTTCAATAAATATTCCTAAGAGGTCATGGAATCAAGTTAAATCAGCCTCAAATGCAATCAAAAAGGGTTTGTATGGACAGCATCAACAATTTGGCCGAATTTGCTGTATTGCTTGCTGGCTTTACTGTATTTTACTGTATTAGCCTTTTCTTATTTTTCGAAGCATGGGAAACGTGTGGGACTTCATATTCAGCTTATTTGGCATCCTAAAAAGAATCTAGAAGCTGATTTGAAGCTCAAAGAGGTCAAAGATTGATCAAAGTCAACTTGATCAAAAGGCTAGTATTTTTAGTTTCCTAATTTGTTTTTACTTTTTGTTTTAGGAAACTACCATTACTTTTTGTCTTTTATTTATTTATTTTCTGGAAAAATAACTTTAGGAAGGTTTTTATTTTATTCTTTCCATTGTAAATTAATTAATTCCTAATTTAATATAAAGGAATTAATTAATCAAACTTAGATTAGGAAAGGAAGTATAGTTTTGGCCAACTAGGTTTCTTTATGTGTGTGGCCGGTTTTACCTAGGGTTTTTAGGGTTTATTTTGTCTCTTTCAAAGCCTATTTAAAGGCTTATTTTTCAATAAGAATTAACTTTGATTTGATTGAGAAAATACTTGTGAGATTAGTTATCTCTTTGTTCTTTGAGAACACCTAAAACACCATTAGAGAATTGGTAGTTTTAGCTTGACTTATCAATAGGTTTTCCATCCCCTATTGTGGCGTCTACATTATACCAAGGTTTCTAACCACAGGTTGGTTAGGGGTTGAGGTCAATTCCATTAGAACTTGAACTTAATTAAGATCCGGGCTAATATAATACGGGTTTAGGAGCAGGTCGTCCTAGGTTCGTATCAATAGGCTCATGGTAAAACTTCATATGGGTTCAATGTACTTATATCTTCAACGAATGGTCCTGTGTTGAATGCAGGTCGAAGCATATGGTTTCCTGGTTGGTTAAATCCTATTAATGAGAATAGTAATTCACTATTCTTAGCAATAAGACCTGAAGACTTCTTCGTTCAGCATGCTATTGCTTTATGTTTACATACAACTATACTGATCTAAGTAAAAGGGGCTTTAGATGCATGTGGTTCCTAGTTTATGCCAGATAAAAAGGTTTTGGTTATAGTTTTCCTTATGATGGTTCGAGATGAGGTGGTAGTTATGATATTTTGGCTTGGGACGCATTTTATTTGGCAGTTTTCTAGATGTTAAATACCATTGGATGGGTGACTTTTTATTGGCATTGGAATCACATCATATTACAGCAAGGTAATGTTTCACAATTTAATGAGTCTTCCACTAATTTGATGGGATGGTTAAGAGATTATTTATGGTTAAACTCTTCACAACTTATCAATGGATATAACCCTTTTGGTATGAATAGTTAATCGATTTGGGCATGGATGTCTTTATTTAGACATCTTGTTTAGGCTACTGGGTTTATGTTCTTAATTTCCTAGCATGGATATTGGTAGGAAGTGATTGAAACTTTAGCATGGGCTCATGAACGAACACCTTTGGCTAATTTGATTCGATGGAGAGATAAACTTGTGGCTCTTTCCATTGTACAAGCAAGAGTGGTCCAGTTAGCCCATTTTTTGTAGGTTATATATTCACTTATGCGGCTTTCTTGATTCCCTCTACATTAAGCAAATTTGGTTAATTCTTTTTTTATGTGTTGTATTGTCCTCGATAATATTATTTATTTCGATGGAGAAGGGGGACTGCCTTCTTATATTTCTACGTCTAGGATCCGACTTGTATCATTGAAACTAAACTAATAGTAATTGAACCATTATGGCAAAAAAAAGTTTGATTTAGAGGAAGAAGAAGAGGCAAAAATTGGAACAGAAATATCATTTGATTCGTCAATCCTCAAAAAAAGAAGTAAGCAAAGTTCCATCATAGAGTGAAGAATGGGAAATTCATGGAAAGTTACAATCCCCACCCCATAATAGTGCACCTACATGCCTTCGTCAATGTTGTTTTTCGACTGGAAGATTGAGAGCTAACTATCGAGACTTCGGTCTATCCAGACACATGCTTTGTGAAATGGTTTATGCATGTTTGTTGCTCGGAGCAACAAGATCGAGTTGGTAAGGATTAAACTATCTCTTCATTTTTCTATTCATTTCTATGATCGATGATCATATAGAGCCCCTTTACCATTCTGTATAAATGGACTATCCTATTTCTACAGATATGTTCGAGGGGCGCATTCAATCCTTATTTGCCCATTAGTTTCCCACTCATCTTTTCATCCCAGGGTAGAGTAGCTTGGTAGCTCGTAAGGCTCATAAAGTTAAGGTCACGGGTTCAAATCCCCTCTCCACAACAATTTGTTGACAAAAACTTTTAGGTTTGGTTTTGTTAATTTGTTAACTAGTAATTAATTACCGCATTTCTTTGGGAGTGGGAGAAAAAGAAGGGGGGCTAGAACCAATATACTATTGTGATCAACTTTACTTAATCCTTTATTCCATTAACTTAAATACATTAAGTTGTTATTCCGAGCAGATAGCGGGAATCGAACCCGCATCTTCTCCTTGGTAAAGAGAAATTTTACCATTCGACTATATCCGCATGCTTTTTTCCGTTCATGATACGAAATGTATAGATTATATTGGAGCAGAGATAGGCCAAATACTCTCTTTCATTTTCATATTTTATGTTATTTATAGTATATATAATATAATTTTATATAATTTTAAAATTTATTATATTATGATATATTGTAATAAAAAAATAAATAACCTTTTTTTCGTTTATATATCTTATTTTATATTTATATATTATATTTTATTTCGATATAATATTTTTTTATATAGTTTGTATATAATTTATAATACATATTTATTTCATATTTATATAGACAAAATTTACAAAACAAATACACAAATACAATAAGTTTGACTCCCTCTAATTTTTAGAATTTTTTTCTTTATTTGTATTTCATTTTTTGGGGCTTATATGGAATTTTAATGTGTCTCACAGCCTGAAGGAATTCGAGGAAGGTTCAATTGTAGATCTAAAGAGAATAGGTTCAAGAGATGAGAGAATTAAGTATACCCACCTGAAAGACTAATCCAATCCACAATGATGTACCGAAAAATGCAACATTTTTATTACAAGCCAAACTGTCAGGAAAAGCAAATACAATGGGTACGCTAATCAATAACCTAAAGGAGCATTCATCTCGGACCTTACGCCCCCCACGAAATTTAAAGAACCTAAAGGAGCATGAGTCATATATTTTGTAGAACACCATTCTTCCCAAGGCTGGATGTCTTTTTTCAGCCTACTCAAGTCCAAACCGTTGGGGCCCTTAGAGGTTCTAACCAGGGAGCACGTAGATCCCAAAAACGCATAGTTTCTCTTCCAAAAATAACTTCCCCAGCAGGGAGTACATTAGATATTTACCTAAACCGATAGGTCCTTGAGCGAATCCCATGTTAGCCCCAAGATGTTGGTCCCTAACTAGAAAAGTAAATGCTTGAGCTTGAGAAGCTTCCAGCCTAGTAGGCCCATAAAATTCACTAGGATAAGCGGTATTATTGAACCAAGCGAAGCAACAAGCAATAAAACTAAAAACAAATAAAGCACCGAAACTATAAGACAAATAAGCCTCTCCAGACCATATAAGTGCATGGCGAGCCCATGCAAAGGGTTTGGTTAAGATATGCCATATTCCACGAAGTAGACAAATGAAACCTAACCATACATGCCCTCCAATTATATCTTCCAAATCGTCTGCACTAACAATCCACCCTTTTCCCCCAAAAGGGGATTTGAGTAAATAACCAAATACAATACTTGGGCTAAGGGTCAAGTTGGTAATTTTTCTTACATCCCCCCCCCCCCCTCCCTCTCCCGTGGAGCCCAGGTATGATATACACCCCCCAAAATAAAGAGCGTTTCCACAGGGTTGAACCTCCTCAAGGAATATAAGGTTTTCATGAGGCTGATCTTGAGTCGCCATCCAAGCACGAATACCTTCATTTAAAAGAATATTTTTATTGTAGAAAGTCCCAAATTCTAGATCTTTCATTGCACGAATTTCCTGAGAAACGAAGTCATAGGCACGTAGATTCAAGGCTAAACCAACTACTCCAAGAGCACTCATCCATAAACCGGTTACTGGTACAAATAACATAAACAAATGTAACAAATGTTTATTGGAAAAAGCATCCCCAATGATTTGGGACCAAAAAGCGGTTAGCGATGACCATTGAATAAGTTTCTTCAACTTGAGTTGGGTTAAAAGCCCAGAATGTATTTGCACCATTACCATCTTCAAATAAAGTATTTTCTACGGTAGCACCATGAATAGCGCATAGCAGAGCAGCACCGAATACCCTAGCAACTCACACGATATGAAATGGTTCAATGTCCAATTATGAAACCCTTGGAAAAAGAGGATGAATCAAAATATAGCCGCTACGCCAAAACTTGGCACAAAGAACCAACCAGACTGACCTAGCAGATAAATCAAGAATACGAAAACAAAAATCACAATTGGACCTAAGAATGTGATTGCATTATAAGGTCGTAATTTAACAGATCGAGCAAGTTCAAATTGATGTAACATGAAACCTATTAGTTTGAAAGCGTCGTGAAGAGCAACGAAGGTCCACAATCCACCTAATTAACACCAACGAGTAAAATCTCCTAGTGCTTTAAGGCCCTATAGTAATAACAAAGAGTGCTAAAATATTAGCAAGAGTAAAAACTGTGGCGGTTAAGAAGTTGCAGCCTTCCAAATCGGAACTTGCTAATCCACTAGTATACCATGAAGTTACAAAAGTACCTGTAAACCAACCCCCAAGGCGAGCTAGGCATAAGGAAAGAGCAATAGACTGGACCAACCTACGAAAACGAAACAATCCCTCCCTAACCAGTCGTCCATAATATCAAATAAATAATTTTCATCTTTGGTAAATTTACAAAGGGCTATAGCCATAGTGATCCTCCTATTCAACTATTTCAACCATTTTCGAGCACCTCGTAGCATTTTCAAAATGTTGAGGCTTCTATCATTTATGTATGATTTGATTTTTCATCCACTGCCACTTCTTTCGAATAGGTTTTGAATATAAAAAAATTTATTGGTTTCTAACTTGACCTAGTAAAATAAAATCCATGAACTCAATTCGGTTATCCTTTCCTATTCTTAATAATCACCTGAACCATGAATTGTCTTATGACTCATCAATTAGATAGATGCATTTTTGATTTGATTTGAAAAGAACTATTCAAGAAACAAGCGATACCTTTTTCTCGCTGCTGATAGATCCCCAGATATTGATACGAACCTAAGACGACCTGCTCCTAAACCCATATTATATTAACCCGGATCTAATTATGTTCAAGTTCTAATGGTAACCTTGATCCCTAACCAACCTGTGATTAGAAACCTTGGTATATAATGAAGACACCACAATAGGTGGTGGAAGGCCTATTGATAAGTCAAACTAAAACACTTATTCACTAATGGTGTTTTAGGTGTTCAAAAGAATAAAGAGAATTCAATCTCATAAATAATTTTTTGTATAAAATTCAAGCTTGATTTCTCATTGAAAATAAGCCTTTAAATAGGCTAAGATTACAAAGCAAAAAACCCTAAAAAATTAATTAAAAACCAGACTCATAGTGTGGAGAAAAAGAAAGTGCCTAATTTTTCCTAGTTTCCTAATTTGGATTAATTAATTCCTTTATTTTGAATTAGGAATTAATTAATTTTTAATGGTAGATTAATAAATTTACTAAACTTATTTGTCCAGCAAATAAATAAATAAAAACTAAAAAGTAATGGAAGTTTCCTAAAACAAAAAGTAAAAACAAATTAGGAAACTAAAATACTAGCTTTTTGACTAAGTTGACTTTGAACAAATTTTAACCAATTTAAACTCAAAATCAGCTTCAATATGCTTTTTAGGATGCCAAATAAGTTGAATATGAAGTCCCACACGTTGCCCTTGCTTGTAAGAAAAAGAAAAACCAACTCAGCACAATACAGCAAAACCCAGTAAATCTTGGACCCATACGCACACCACTTGTTTGTCTGCCTTTGAAGCTACCTTAACTTGATTTCATGACTTAGAAAACTTATGAATTGAATCCATAAAATTTTGGAACCATTTCATGCTGCCCGATCTCCATTTGTGCACCAAACCGCTACCCAGATCCATACCGGCCTCCATCACTTGTATGCGTAGAATAGGTCTTGGCTTTTCGGATATGGACAAGCCCTTTTGAGTATGAATTATTCCATGGATAAAAGCATAAATATTGTCCTTAAACTTCTTAGCTTGAGCTCTAGTGATAGGCCCAGTCTTGATCTGTATCGGGTAGGCACCTCAGCGGGTTATCGGTTGAGCAGGTTCGGGCGGATTCGCATCATTCCCCTTTGCTTGAAAAGGATTTGCCCTCAAATCAAAGTCATCACCTGCAGAAAAAGGAGAGAAATCAGGAAAATTGAAGGTAGCACTAACATTATACTCACCCGGCAAGTCAAGTTTGTAAGCATTGTCATTTATCCGCCCCACAACTTGAAAAGGTCCATCACCTCTCGGCATTATTTGTGATTTCTACTGCTCGGGAAACCTCTCCTTCTTTGGTTGAAACCAAAACCAATCTCCTGGGTCAAAAACTATCACAAAAATACTATAAATACAAGTTCATCACACTTTTTAATTTTAGCAAATAATCTCTACTAAATTTTGAAATTTCCACTAAGTAAAACTTTCGATAATGCAGATAAAGTTCTATGCAACAAAAACATCTTTAAATAAGTATCTTTAATATTCATGACCAGCAATGATTTCTTATTCATAATTACTTTATTAACATCACCAAAGCTAAGATAAAAATTTCTACTTTTCCTCTCTTTTCTTTCTTTTCCTTTCTCACTCACGGATTCATTGAATTTTGCATCAAATTTCTCACTCTTGGTTTTATTAGAATTGTGCCACACAACCTGGGTGTTAGAAGACTTACCTTGGACAGCAAGCTCAGACTTACCTTCTTGGATGGATGGTGAAGCCGTTAGTGCCATACTAGCCTTCTCTTTGAGTGTTTCGGTCTCCCTCCTTTGTTGGATTTGTAATCGGTCTCTATATACTTCCTTTGGATAATGGCTCCAGCTTGACCTTCTTGCCTTTGAATCTAAAAACAATACAATTCTCTCGACCAAAATGAGTAACATCTCTATCAAATTGCCATGACCTCCCTAACAATATATGACTAGCATGCATAGGCATAACATCACACAACACATCATCCATATATTTATCTATGCTGAATTTTACTTTGGCTTGTTTATTAACTTTCATCTCACCATTATCATTAAGCTATTGTAATAGTTGTTAAGCCTAATTTTTCAACTACCATGCTACTAATTACATTTGCACAACTCCCACTATCTATGATCATACTAAATATGTTACCTTGAATTTGACATCGGGTGTGGAAGATGTTCTCTCTTTGAACTTCATCCTCATCTTTGTATGTCGTGAGGAACCTTCTTGCAAGTAAACTCAAGTCAGCCCTTGAAGGTTGGAGTGTTTAGGGTTCCTCATGCTCATCATCTCCAACTTCTCCATCTTTAATTTGAGTTTCAGCATCACTTTCTTCACTTTCAGGTTCTAGTTCGCCATTACCTTTCAGCACCATAATCCTCCTATTCGGGCATTGGCCAGTGATGTGTCCTCATCCCTGGCATTTAAAACACACAATTTCATGAGTTATAGAAGGTTTAGGATCTAATTTTACCTTATTCTTTGGTGCTTGGACAGATTCGGTTCCAGTCTCCTTCCCTGGAAGGTTTAAACTTTCTTCTCCGACTTTCGGCTTTGGCTTGCTTTCATAGACGGGATTGTTCCTCCAGCCACTTGAATTGGACCTTCCGCTGTTGGAAACACCTCCAAACCATGAGCTTACACCCCTCCTCTTGAATTGATACTCTAATTTAATAGCCACATGCAACATCTCCTCCAATTCCACATATTGTTGCAGTTCTAGTTAATTGGCTATTTAACGATTCAAACCACCAAGAAACCTTGCCATGATTGCTTCCCTATCTTCATTCAAGTTCAATCTCATCATGAGCATCTCCATCTCCTTGTAATAATCCTCCACAGACCTAGTTCCCTGAGATAGGGATTGAAGCCCTTGATGCAGCAACCTATGATAATGTGATGGTACGAACTGCTTCCTCATGGCTCCTTTCATTTGTTGCCATGTAGTGATCAAGTCATCACCAACTCTCCTTTGAGTGTTTTTCTCATTGGTCCACCATTGTAATGCATAATGGTCAAACTCCATTGCTGCCAATTTCACCTTCTTAGCCTCCGAATAATTATGACAATCAAAAATCATCTCCATTCTCTCTTCCCATTCCAAATATGCTTTCGGATCACTTTTACCCATGAATGGCGGGATGTTTACCTTGATGTTGCCAAGATCATCATCTACATCGTCTCTCCTATGCCTCCCATGGCCTAGCGCTCTTGGACAGCAAGTGTTTCATCCATTCCTTCTTCAAAGTCATCTCTGAAATTTTCCTCCTCTAACTCCTCTCTTGGTCACCCTTGGCCTTCTCGACCTTGTCCTTGTCCTCCATGAGCATCCAATCTTACATTCGGCCCTCTTTGTGATGTTTCCATCATGTCCATCCTTTGATCTATATTGTCAAATCGGGCATTCATCCGCTGCAATTGCTCCAATATAACCCTCATGACCGTTTGCTCACCACTTCCCGCGATTCGGGAATCACCTTTAAATCCTATGGACTCCTCTTCATTAATTCTCAAAGGTGGATCTCCTCTTCTCACCCTTGAATCTGCCATGTTAGTGTGAATAATACAAAAAAATAAAATAAATTCTCACCAAATTCACTCTCTCACGTGTTTCACTCAAACAAGGTCTCGGCACTCATGTTTCCACACTAGTTTCGGCTTTTACCCTCTTTTAAGCTCACTCACTCTTGCCTTTTTCCTCTCAATGAATTATCTCAAAGTTCTAATTAAAACACCCAAAAAAGAGCAATTAAATCACAAGTATGTCTTAATTAAACTTATCAACAAAACAGTAGCTAAAAGTCGGCAATACCGAAGAATTCAACAAAACCTAGTTTTCGTCTTTTCTAGGTGAAACAAAGCAAATTAATAAAAAAACTTTGGAATTTTGAAGAACTGGACCAGATGGTAATAGATAATGAGTTCAAGAATAAAACTCTAGAAAAAGAAATTCAAATACAAACAAGAATCAAAGAGAACAAAAATATCGAAAAGTGTTGGTTGTTGTTTTTATAATTCAAGTTTTGTATCAAATCCTTTAACTAATTTTAATCCAAATAATTTAAGCACCCAATATTCAAAAATCCAACAAAATAATTCTCCAGAAACTCAAAATATAACAAATCAAATCTCCAAATCAAACAAGTTCCCAAACTTAAATTTTCAACACCAAATTCAACAAACCTGAATTTTTTTTTTTTCTATTCAGCTTTACCTCTTCTTTGTTTTTTTTTTTTTTTTTCACTCACAGAACATAAACAACTGCAGTAGCAAGAATAATTACCAAAATTGCAATTCCAACTCCAAAACAAACACCAAACCCATGACCTCCCAATCAAAAATTCAAATTGTGTGATTTTCTTTTTTTTATTCCACAAACCCCACTCTTCAAATTTTATTTATTTATTTATTTATTTTTAATATATGAATGCAAATATTTAATACTAAAACAGCAAATAAAAATCAACAAAAACCAAAATTAACAAGAACAATGATGGAAAACAACCAACAAACTAGGAAACAAAAATACGATAAAACTAGGAAACATAATTCAACTAGGAATTCATTTTTTATTTTTTTTTAATGATGCAGAAGGTGTACGGGAGGGATGTAACCTTAACCTAATGCTAAAATTGCAGACTACCACAAAAAAAAAATAAAGCAAATAAAGATATATCAAACCTGAACAAAATTTGGCTCTGATATCAAATGATACGAACCTAGGACGACCTACTCCTAAAGCTGTATTATATTAGCCCGGATCTAATTATGTTCAAGTTCTAATGGTCACCTTGATCCCTGACCAACCTATGATTAGAAACCTTGGTATATAATGAAGATGCCACAATAGGTGATGGAAGGCCTATTGATAAGTCAAACTAAAACACTCATTCATTAATGGTGTTTTAGGTGTTCAAAAGAACAAAGAGAATTCAATCTCACAAATAATTTTTTGTATAAAATTCAAGTTTGATTTCTCATTGAAAATAAGCCTTTGAATAGGCTAATATTACAAAACAAAAACCCTAAAAAAATTAATTAAAAACCGGACTCAAAGTGTGGAGAAAAAGAAAGTAGAGAAAAGGAAAGTAGAGAAACAGAAAGTGCCTAATTTTTCCTAGTTTCCTAAACTAATTTGGATTAATTAATTCCTTTATTTTGAATTAGGAAATAATTAATTTACAATGGAAATAATAAATTAAAAACTTTCATAAACTTATTTTTCCAGCAAATAAATAAATAAAAACTAAAAAGTAATGGAAGTTTCCTAAAACAAAAAGTAAAAACAAATTAGGAAACTAAAATACTAGCTTTTTGACTAAGTTGACTTTGACCAATCTTTAACAAATCAGCTTCAATATGCTTTTTCGGATGCCAAATAAGCTGAATCTGAAGTCCTACACGTTGCCCTTGCTTGTAAGACAGAGAAAAAGCCAACTCAGCACAATACAGGAAAGTCAACACAAAATACAGCAAAACCCAGCAAATCTTGGACCCATGCGCACACCACCTGTTTGTTTGCCTTTGAAGCTGCATTAACTTGATTTCATGACTTAGAAGACTTATGGATTGAATCCATAAAGTTTTGGAACCATTTCATGCTGACCGATCTCCATTTGTGCACCAAAACCGCTATCCGGATCCATACCGGCCTCCATCACTTGTATGCTTAGGATAAGTCTGGGCTCTTCGGATATGGAAAAGCCCTTTTGAGTATGAATTATTCCCTAGATAAAAGCAGCAATATTGTCCTTAAACTTCTTAGCTTGAGCTCTAGTGATCGGCCCGGTCTTCATCTGTATCGAGTCGGCACCCAGCAGGTTGTCAGTTGAGCAGGTTCGGGCGGATTCACATCAGATATATTCCTCTTGTTCCATCAACTAATCTTATTTTTGAATCCCGTTGGGAAAATTAATAAAAATAAGAATTTGAATGTGTCTTAAACTACTACTGTATCATATATTTCATTACATTCTATTTTACTCTTTCATTTTCTTTTAATAAACTTCCTATTCTATTTATTTTATTCTATTGCTTATATTTAATTAAATTAATAGGGCATTGAATTTAATAATAGGAGACTATAAATAAAAGTCTCTTTCTTGCATCCATTTTCCATCCGATTCTCGGAACAAAAATATTGTATGTATCCATATGGATGGAAATATTTGTTACATGAAATCACGATCTGATAGATATCTAAGTATCTAAAATAGATACTTATAAATTATGAAATATGTATAATAAAATAGAAAGCGATCTTGTCTTGTGTGCTGGAATCAAAGAAAGGTATTTTAAATGCCCCTTATGTATGTTGTGCTTGGAATAAATCTTTCGCTATAAAGTAAGGGAATCGAATGGCATTCCTATACAACATCTAGAAACAAGAAGATTTAATCAGAAATATCGATAGATTCCCGCGTAGTCCGAAGAAATATGAAAATTTTTTAAAAAAATCCACTTTTCCAATTTTATGTCTAATCGAATTTTAATATTAGAATAGTGGATATATTTATGATTCAATGGGTTAGGTCCACTTACTTTTTCTTTTGTTGATTTCTAATTGATTTGATTGGAATAATAGAATAAAGAAACAGGAATATTTGGAGATTCAAGTAGACAACTTAGTATTGTTCATTATAAGCTTATCATTATAATATTAATAACAATATAATAAACATAATAACAAATGTTCAACTTTATAACTATAATTACCAGAAATTACTACACTTCATTTTCATTAGTATTTAATAGAATTTCAATATAAAAATTAATTATATTACAGTTACATTTTATGGTTTGTTACTTTTTTATTACAAATGGTAAAGCCCCTTATTGGATTTAAACCGATGACTTACGTCTTACCATGGAGTTACTCTACCACTGAGTTAAAAGGCATGTTTACTTCAACTCCTGAATAAGCCGCTAGTTACTATAAGTTCAGTGTATATACTTATTATATGTTATATGTCTATAAACATATCTTATACGTTTATACGTTATAATATATGTAATAGATATATCTTAGACACATAGTGGGTCATTCAGGAATGCTCAATTTGATTTACCTAGTGAGTGTAAAATATACTAGTAAGTGTAGGTAGAAAAAGGTCTATTGATATTGGATTTGATAAATATCAATGCAATGAATTGTTTTTAGACTGGCCGACCCTAATTTCTTTCCATTATTTTCCATTATAATGAAATTCATTTGATTGATACATGTTCCTACCAATTCAACATAGCTCTGAAATATTTTATCGAAGCAATCATTGATAAAGAGATTCTGCCTATTCTCTGAACCAAAAAAAATTTTAGAGAAAAAAATTCAATAACTTATCATTTTTTTATTTGAATTTCCTGTCTTAGCATTTTTTTATTTGAATTTCCTATCTTAGTGTGAGGTAGAAATATGCCTGCCTAATCTTAACAATGAGTGAATCAATGAATGAAAGCGTAAGAATGGGGCTTAACCCTCCTTTCTAGTAGACCAATTACTCATTGAAAAGTGCTATCCTTTGTATTGAGTCATACCATTCCCATTCTATTATATTGTATATTGAGCATAGTATGATGGTGGTTGGGCAAGTATGCCCGCATTGTCTAGTGGTTGAGGACATCTCTATTTCAAGGAGGCAACGGGGATTCGACTTCCCCTGGGGGTCGGGTACTATGAAAAGAAGTTAATCATGGACTATCAATAAGCATGAAATTGCTTATTCCTGTCCTGGGTTGATGCTCCAACGGTTAATGGGGATGGACTGTAAATGATGCGAATCCACCCGAGACTGCTCGACCAACAACCCGCTGGGGTGCTGACCCAATACAAATGAAGGTGGGACCGATCACTAGGGCCCAAGCCAAGAGGTTCAAGGACAATCTTGCTGTCTTCATACAAGGAATAAGTCATAGCCAAGAGGGGTTGGCCACATCTAAAGAACCAAGGCCTGTTTTACTCATACAAGCAATAGAAGCCAAAACAGGGTCGGGTGACGTTTTTGGTGCTAATAAGGAGGCCGGGTTGTATGAATTGGAACCCCATCTTTATGGGTTCAATTCATAAGGAGGATGAATTATAGAAACCAGCCAAAGCAGCTTCAAAGCCGACCAACAAGGTGGTTTGCGCACAAGGAGAAGGAAAGGCCGGATTTGCTGTATTCTTTGCGAGTTTTACTGTATTTTACTGTATTAGCCTTTTCTCATACTTCCAAGCAAGGGCAACGTGAGGAACTGCACAATAAGCTTATTTGGCATCCTACAAAGCATATTGAAGCTGATTTGGAGCTCAATTTGGTCAAAGAATAGTCAAAGTTAATTTAGTCAAAAAGCTAGTATTATAGTTTCCTAATTTTATTCTACTTTTTGTTTTAGGAAACTACCTTTACTTTTTAGTTTTATTTATTTATTTTCTGGATAAATAAGTTTAGGAAAGTTTTTATTTTATTAATTTCATTGTAAATTAATTAATTCCTAAATTCAAAATAAAGGAATTAATTAATCCAAATTAGTTTAGGAATAGGAAAGTTTCGGCCAAGGTAGAATTCTTCTTTGTGTGGCCGGTTTTTCCTAGGGTTTTTAGGGTTTATTTTGTTTCTTTCAAAGCCTATTTAAAGGCTTATTTTTCATTAATAATAAAACTTAAAAACTTTGATTTGATTAAGAAAATACTTGTGAGATTAATTATCTCTTTGTTCTTTGAGAACACCTAAAACACCATTAGAGAATTGGTTGTTTTAGCTTGACTTATCAATAGGTTTTCCATCCCCTATTGTGGCGTCTACATTATACCAAGGTTTCTAACCACAGGTTGGTTAGGGGTTGAGGTCCATTCCATTAGAACTTGAACTTAATTAAAGATCCGGGCTAATATAATACGGGTTTAGGAGCAGGTCATCCTAGGTTCGTATCAGTAAATTCATTGGTAATATGTCTACGCTAGTTCAAATCTAGCTCGCCCCAATAATTCACCGATGTAACAGCCCAGTCCACCCGCATCAATATATTGTCCTCTTTGGCCCAGGGTTCACTCCCTCTCTCCCCCCTGGCCTTAAGGTTTTGTCAAAACGCGTCTTGAAGGGAGAGGTATCCACAGCCTTATAAAGACCGCTTCATGCCCCTTTCCAACCGATGTGGGATGTTACAATCCTCCCCCCTTGGGGCCCAGCATCCTCGTTGGCACACCGATCCGGGTACTGGCTCTGATACCACTGTAACAGCCTAGTCCACCCGCATCAAGATATTGTCCTCTTTGGCCCAGGGTTCACTCCCTCTTTCCCCCCTGGCCTCAAGGTTTTGTCAAAATGCATCTTGAAGGGAGAGGTATCCACAACCTTATAAAGACCGCTTCGTGCCCCTCTCCAACCGATGTGGGATGTTACAATAAGGGGACAATTATAGAAGTGCGTTTTCAGTGCAGGAAATTTTGTGGTAAGTCCATCCCTTAGGGGAGGTTCTGCCGGATTTTCCATAGGAGGGTCCGGTAGGGTTTCCCTGGGATCAGAGCTTATCTAGGGTTCCAGGGAAGGAATTCTGGACGGGTCCTGACAACTGATCCGCCATGATATAACCCATTTGTTGTTTTCCCAAAATGGTCGATCCTAATAGGAAAAAAAGTAAAATTTTTGGATACATCTCTACCACTATTTAGTTACTTTATTTAATTTTTTTTTCCTAACAAATTATGATTTTTCTAATGATCTAGATTCATATAAGGATCGGTAAGGGTAAAGGCTAAGGACAAGAGTAAAATAAAGAAAAACAAACTTTTTCATTGAAAGATTGATTATCCAATTGATTTGGCAACAACGAAAAGATTATTAGTAATCCACGCCCCTTTCGCTAAAGCGCATATCCATATGGATAGAAATATATCACTCGCTTCTCTATTCCAACATGACAATTCTAATCAAAAATCTAAATCGAAAGGGTTTGAATGAAATCATTAAGAATAGGTGTACTATACACTTTATTTTATTATGTTATTTCCCTCGGATTGTATTTCAATTGGTTAGAGTACCGCCTTGTCAAGGTGGAAGCTGCGTGTTCAAACCCCCGTCAGTCCCGATGGATCCAAATACAATAAAATAACAAAAATGCATCAATTCATCTCTCCATTTTTTGGTGAAAGGGAGTACAAATAGTCGAATTTCATTCCCAACCAGATCCCTCTTTTTTTTTTTTTTCATTTCGATTGCTTGTTTGTGTTCGGTTAAAATCAATTGTAAGGTAAGTGTAAAGGCGGTTAGATGATACTTCATCAGATCATTGTACAAGGAAGGCGGTAAGTTATAGAAAAAAAGAATGGAAAATAATGATAAATCAAAATTTAAATTCGAAATTTAAATTATTTTGAAGGAATTTTTGATTAGATCAAGAATCAACCTTTGAAGTTGGTATGGATAAAAGATCTTCCTATGTTACACTATTCAATTCTTGACGATGAATCGATTTGATAGCCCAGATATTGTTATTCATGATATTAATCCGATTCGATTACATCAAGAGGCAATTCATCCCATTGAATTTATAGATGAAAGATTTATTATCTCTATGGGATTAACTCCTGAGTTATTGCCAATTAAAGAAAAATGAAATGATGAAATTATGGAAGTCAATATTCTTACATTTATTGCTACTGCACTATTCATTCTAATTCCTACTGCATTTTTACTTATAATATACGTAAAAACAGTAAGTCAGAGTGATTAATTTGAATTAAACTTGACTTTTTAGTTCTTATCAATGATTGAAGAGAAGAAATAAAATGAAAAAGATTCCAATTTTGTGTATTAAATGAATGAAATGAACAAAATAGAATCAGCAGTATTCTATGAGAGACGACAGTATGGTAGAAGGTACATACTACCATACTATCTAGTATTGTCATTGTACTGTATAAAGTTTACTGTCTGAAGATACATTTAATTTAATATATATCAATCTACATTATTATCTTCATGTATATATATGGATATCAATTCCATATATAAATTACATAGTGTCGTGTCCTAATTCAATTTCTTCATCTAGTTCTATTTAATTTGTGTTGATTCCAATTAATAATTAGAAGTAATCAAAAGACAACTCTTCTTCGTACGATTCTAATTCCTATATTTTGGATTATTTTTAATACAAATCCTAATATCCATAGAAAGAAAGAAAAAAAACCAATGAAGGAAAAAAGGGTATGGATAAAATAAAAACAAGTAATATGTTTGTTAGCATTCCGACAAAGAAGTAATTGATTGAGCAGTTGAAAGAGATTACAAGGGGTTCTGTGGGAGCTTCTTCGGATTTCAAAAAGGATTAGTAAACCTCATTAATTTTAAACATTTGAACCATGATATGAAATGAGTTCAATAAAGCAAGCCCAGCACAAATAAAATTTACAAAATAATGAACCACATTATAAAACAAGCAGTAAGTGCGTAATATGTGACTCGCCCAAGACAATATTTTATTAAGTGGAGTTGTAGTATCTCCTTGGACAACCACCATGTTGTTTCCCATAAAAAAATGTGTATCCATGTAATAATAGATTTCTTTTCTCTTTGAACAGAAAAATAATGAAAAAAAAAAAAGAAGGTTCCATTTTTCCAACAGCGGAAGGTCAATTCCATGTGGCTGGAGAAACAATCCTATCTATGAAAACAAGCCAAAGCCAAAGGTGGGCGAAGAAAGCACCAATCGGCTAAAAGGGAGCCTAAAGATGAATCTATCCAAGCACCAAAGAATGAGGTAAAATTTGATCCTAAACCTTCAAGATCTAGAGAAATTGTTTGTTTTAAGTGAGAAGGATCATGGTGTTAAATGGTAATGGTGAGCTGGAATCGGAAAGTGAGGAAAGTGGAGATGAAACTGAGTAAGGAGATCTAGCTTGGTTATTAATAGAGTGAATAGATCTGCCATTTCTTAAACTTCTTATTCAAAATCATGGTGTAACGTGTATCCTGATCTGATTCCGCCCGAGCTCGCTCCACCAATAACCCACTAGGGTGCTGACTCGACACGGATGAAGACTAGCCCAATCACAAGAGCTCAAATTAAGAGATTTAAGGAAAAACTGGGAGTATTTATACAGGGGGTAATCAATCTCAACAGAGCTTGTCCATACTTGAAGATACAAAGCCTATTCTAAGCATCCAAGTGGTGGAAGCCGATACGGACCTGGGTTACGATTTTGGTACATTTTTGGAGTCCGGGAAGCATGAAATGGTTCCAATGCTTTATGGGTTCAATACATATGCCTAAGAGGTCATGGAATCAAGTTAAATCAGCCTCAAATGTAATCAAAAAGGGCTTGTACGGACAGCATCAACAATTTGGCCGAATTTGCTGTATTGCTTGCTGGCTTTACTGTATTTTACTATATTAGCCTTTTCTTATTTTTCCAAGCATGGGCAACGTGTGGACCTTCATATTCAGCTTATTTGGCATCCTAAAAAGCATCTAGAAGCTGATTTGGAGCTCAAAGAGATCAAAGATTGATCAAAGTCAACTTTATCAAAAAGGCTAGCATTTTTAGTTTCCTAATTTGTTTTTACTTTTTGTTTTAGGAAACTACCATTACTTTTTGGCTTTTATTTATTTATTTTCTGGACAAATAACTTTAGGAAGGTTTTTATTTTATTCTTTCCATTGTAAACAAATTAATTCCTAATTTAATATAAAGGAATTAATTAATCAAACTTAGAT
Organism: Ziziphus jujuba; assembly: GCF_031755915.1. Taxonomy (NCBI): domain Eukaryota; kingdom Viridiplantae; phylum Streptophyta; class Magnoliopsida; order Rosales; family Rhamnaceae; genus Ziziphus; species Ziziphus jujuba. Next base: position 685,519 of record NC_083380.1, read on the forward strand.
TAAGAAAGGAAGTATAGTTTCGGCCAACTAGGTTTCTTTATATGTGGTGGCCGATTTTGTTTATGTTCTAGGGTTTTATTTCATGGCTTTGTAGCCTATTTAAAGGCTTATTTTTCAATAAGAAAACAACTTTGATTTGATGAAGAAAATACTTGTAAGATTAATTATCTCTTTGTTCTTTGAGAACACCTAAAACACCATTAGAGAATTGGTTGTTTTAGCTTGACTTATCAATAGGTTTTCCATCCCCTATTGTGGCGTCTACATTATACCAAGGTTTCTAACCACAAATTGGTTAGGGGTTGAGGTCCATTCCATTAGAACTTGAACTTAATTAAGATCCGGGATAATATAATACGGGTTTAGGAGCAGGTCGTCCTAGGTTCGTATCATTTAGTATCAGAGCTAAGTTTTGTTCAAGTTTGATCTATCTTTATTTGCTTTATTTGTTTTTGTGTTATTCTACAATTTTGGCATTAGGTTAAGGTTGCATCCATCCCATACACGTTCTGCATCTTAAAAAAAAAAAAAAATTAATTCCTAGTTGAATTAGGATTTCCTAGTTTTACCGTATTTTTGTTTCCTAGTTTGTTGGTTGTTTTTCATCATTGTTCTTGTTGATTTTGGTTTTTGTTGATTTTTTCTTCGCTGTTTTAGTCTCAAATATTTGCATTCATATATTCAAAAAAAGAAAAAAAAAACTGCACATTTGTGTTTATTTGGAGGTCACGGGTTTGGTGTTTGTTTTGGAGTTGGAATTGCAATTTTGGTAATTATTCTTGCTACTGTAGTTGTTTATGTTCTGTGAGTGAAAAAAAAAAAAAAAGAAGAAGAAGAAGAGGTAAAGCCGAAAAAAAAAAGAAAAAAATATTTCGGTTTGTTGGAGTTTGATTTGTTTGCTGGAAATTTGTTGGAGCTGCTGTTTTTTTTTATTATTTATTTAGTATTTGAGTTGCTGGGGTATTTTTGCTGCTGGATATTTGAATTTTGGGTGCTCAAATTGTTTGGATTAAAATTAGTTAAAGGATTTGATACAAAACTTGAATTACAAGAACAACAACCAACATTTTTCTATATTTTTGTTCTCTTTGATTCTTGTTTGTATTTGAATTTCTTTTTCTAGAATTTTATTCTTGAACTCATAATCTATTACATCTGGTTTAGTTTTCAAAAGTTCCAATGTTTTCCCATTATTTTGTGTTTTCTTGTCTAGAAAGTCGAAAAATTAGGGTTTGTTGGATTCTTTCGGTATTGCCTACTTTTTGCTACTGTTTTGTTGATAGGTTTAATTGCTGTATTTAAGTGTGTTTAACTAGAACTTTGAGATAATTCTTGGAGTGGAAAAAGGCAAGAAAGTGCGAGCTTAAAAGAGGGTAAAAGCCGAAACAAGTGTGCAAACACGAGTGTCGAGTCGTTATTTGAGTGAAACACGTAAGGGAGTGAAATTGGTAAGGTCCTATTTTATTTTTATTGTATTATTATACTAATATGACAGAATCAAGAATGAGGAGAGGAGATCCACCTTTGAGGATCAATGAGGAGGAGTCTATAGCATTCCATGGCGATGCCCGAGCTACCGGGAGTGGAGATCAAGTGGACATGAGAGCTGTTTTGGAGTCAATACAGCATGTTAGTGCTAAATTTGAGCATGTGAATTAAAGGATGGGAAGTGATACGAACCTAGGACGACCTGCTCCTAAACCCGTATTATATTAGCCCGGATCTTTAATTAAGTTCAAGTTCTAATGGAATGGACCTCAACCCCTAACCAACCTGTGGTTAGAAACCTTGGTATAATGTAGACGCCACAATAGGGGATGGAAAACCTATTGATAAGTCAAGCTAAAACAACCAATTCTCTAATGGTGTTTTAGGTGTTCTCAAAGAACAAAAAGATAATTAATCTCACAAGTATTTTCTCAATCAAATCAAAGTTATATTCTTATTGAAAAATAAGCCTTTAAATAGGCTACAAAGCCACGAAATAAAACCCTAAAAACAAAGGAAAAACCAGCCACACACATAAAGAAACCTAGTTGGCTGAAACTATACTTCCTTTCCTAATCTAAGTTTGATTAATTAATTCCTTTATATTAAATTAGGAATTAATTAATTTACAATGGAAAGAATAAAATAAAAACCTTCCTAAAGTTATTTGTCCAGAAAATAAATAAATAAAAGCCAAAAAGTAATGGTAGTTTCCTAAAACAAAAAGTAAAAACAAATTAGGAAACTAAAAATGCTAACCTTTTGATCAAGTTGACTTTGATCAATCTTTGACCTCTTTGAGCTTCAAATCAGCTTCTAGATCCTTTTTAGGATGCCACATAAACTGAATATGAAGTCCCACACATTGCCCATGCTTGGAAAAATAAGAAAAGGCTAATACAGTAAAATACCGTAAAGCCAGCAAGCAATACAGCAAATTCGGCCAAATTGTTGATGCTGTCCGTACAAGCCCTTTTTGATTGCATTTGAGGCTGTTTTGACTTGATTCCATGACCTCTTAGGCATATGTATTGAACCCATAAATCATTGGAACCATTTCACACTTCCCGGACTCCAAAATGTACCAAAACCGCCACCCGGGCCTGTTTTGGCTTCTATTGCTTGTATGAGTAAAACAGGCCTTGGTTCTTTAGATATGGCCAACCCCTCTTGACTATGACTTATTCCTTGTATAAAGACAGCAAGATTGTCCTTGAACTTCTTGGATAGGGCTCTAGGGATCGGTCTCACCTTCATCCGTAACGGATCGACACCCCAGCGGGTTGTCAGTTGTATGGGTTCGGGCGGATTCGCATCAGGAAGGCTAGAAGTTTCCCAAGGAATTCCGAACATAAGAAATAGGCAAGAATTCCATGGAGGACGAGGCCTAGGATGAGAAGGTCGCGAGAGACCGAGAGAGGAATTTGATGAGGAGCCATTCGGTGGAGACTTTGAGGAAGGTATGGACGAAACTTTTGCTGTCCAAGATAGAGCTGGCTGTGGAAGATATAGGAGGGAAGAAACAGATGACAATCTTAGCAATATCAAGGTTAACATCCCACCTTTTATGGGTAAAAGTGATCCCAAAGCTTATTTGGAGTGGGAAGAAAAAATGGAGATAATTTTTTACTGCCACAACTATTCGAAAGGTAAGAAGGTGAAGTTGGCAGCAATGGAGTTTGGAAATTATGCTCTCCAATGGTGGACCAATGAGCAAAATACCCAAAGGAGAGTTGGTGATGATTTAATCTCGACATGGCGTCAAATGAAAGGAGCCATGAGGAAACGGTTTGTGCCATCCCATTACCATAGGTTGCTGCATCAAAGGCTTCAATCTTTGTCTCAAGGAAGTAGGTCCACGGAGGATTATTACAAAGAGATGGAGATATTAATGATGAGGCTGAATATGAATGAGGATAGGGAGGCAACAATGGAAAGATTTCTTGGAGGGTTAAACCGTGACATTGCCAACCAGCTTGAATTACAACAATACTTGGAATTTGAGGAGATGTTGCATGTAGCAATTAAGCTTGAGAACCAATTCAAGAGGAGGGGTGTTAGCACACGGTTTGGAGGAGTTTCCAACAGCGGAAGATCAATTCTAAGTGGCTGGAGAAACAATCCCACCTTCGAAGCAAGACAAAAACTGAAACTAGGAGAAGAAAGCTCCATTCGGCCAAAAAGGGAGTCCAAAGCCGAATCTGTCCAAGCACCTAAACATGAGGTAAAATCTGATCCTAACCCTTCAAGATCTAGAGAAATTATTTGTTTTAAGTGCCAGGGACAACGACACATTGCTAGCCAATGCCCGAGTAGAAGAATCATGGTGTTAAAGGCCAATGGCGAGCTAGAATCGGAAAGTGAAGAAAGTGAGGATGAAGCCAAGCAAGAGGAGGACTTGGAGGATGAACCCAAAACCTTGCAAGCATCCAATGCTGAATTAAACTTGCTTTCTAGGAGAGTACCTGCTGCATACATAGATGAGGATGAAATTCAAAGAGAGAACATCTTCCACACCCGATGTGAAATTCAAGGTAAGATTTGTAGTATGATTATTGATAGTGGAAGTTATACAAATGTAATTAGTAATATTGTAGTTGATAAATTAGGCTTAATAACTGTTAAACATCCAGAAGCTTATAGATTACAATGGCTTAATGATAGTGGTGAAATAAAAGTGAATAAACAAGCCAAACTAAAATTTAATATAGGTAGATATGAGGATGTAGTTTTATGTGATATTGTACCCATGATTGCTGGACATATACTATCAGGTAGACCATGGCAATTTGATAAAGATGCTACTCATTTTGGTTGAGAAAATAGTATTGTTTTCAGGTTTAAAGGGAAGAAGGTCAAGCTGGAACCATTATCTCCTAAAGAGGTTTACAAAGACCAATTACAAATGCAACAAAAGAGAGAAGCCGAAAAGCTCAAGGAAAAAGCAAGTATGGCACCAACGGCTTCACCATCCTTTCAAGAAGGTAAGAATGAGGTTGCTGATCAAGGTAAGGTTTCTAAGACTCATATTGAGTGGAAAGATCAAGGAAAAACTAAAAGAGAGGGGAAAAAAGTGGCAAACTCGAGAGCTTGGAGAAGGAAGGGAAATCCGAAGGTTTGCGCCAATCCAAAGGGGAAAAAGAAAAAGAAAGAAAAGAAAGGTCAAGTAGCAACTTTTATTTGAGTTTAGGGGATAATAATAAGGTTATTCAGTGTAAGAAACCTTTGCTGGTCATGATTTATAAAGCAACTTATTTTAATGATCAAACTAACATTGAAGAACTTGAATTGCCAAGTTCAATAATTTCTCTTTTGAAGGAATTTGGAAATGTCTTCCCAAATGAAATTCCAAGTGGACTACCATCCAATCAAGAGGGAAAAGGTGAGCTTGCTGTCCAAGGTAAATCTTCTAATACTCAGGTTAGGTGGAAAATTTTAAATAAAACGAAGAGTGAGAAATTTGGTGCAAAATCAGAGAGTGAGGAAGGTGAGATGGCCGTGAGTGAGAAAGGAAAACGAAGACAAGAAAGGAAAAATATAAATTATTATCTTTGCTTTGGTGATGTTAATAAAGTAATTATGAATAAGAAATCATTGCTGACCATGAATTTTAAAGATATCTTTATTGCATCGAACTTTATCTGCATTGTTGAGAGCTTTACTTAGTGGCAATTTGACAATTTGGGAAATATTGTTTGCTAACTTTAAAAAGTGTAATTTTTACCATAATGAGCATGTATTTCTAGATTTTGTTGTAATAGTGTTTAACCCAGGAGAATTGGTTTGGTTGCACTTACCAAAGGAAAGGTTTCCTAATCAAAGAAAGTCAAAGCTCATGCCGCCTATGGATGGACCTTTTCAAGTTTTGGAGCCGAATAACAAGAATGCCTACAAGCTTGATTTATCGAGTGAGTATAACATGAGTGCTGCATTTAATGTTGCTGATTTAACTCCTTTTGCTGCAGGTGATGATTTTGATTTGAGGACAAATCCTTTTCAAGAGGAGGGGAACGATGTGATTCCGCCCGAGCCCGCTCCACCGATAACCCGCTGGGGTGCTGACTCGACACGGATGAAGACTAGCCCAATCACAATAGCTCAAATTAAGAGATTTAAGGACAACCTGGGAGTATTTATACAGGGGTAATCAATCTCAACAGAGCTTGTCCATACTTGAAGATACAAAGCCTATTCTAAGCATCCAAGTGGTGGAAGTTTTGGTACATTTTTGGAGTCCGAGAAGCATGAAATGGTTCCAATGCTTTATGGGTTCAATACATATGCCTAAGAGGTCATGAAATCAAGTTAAAGTAGCCTCAAATCCAATCAAAAAGGGCTTGTACAGACAGCATCAACAATTTGGCCGAATTTGCTGTATTGCTTGCTGGCTTTACTGTATTTTACTATATTAGCCTTTTCTTACTTTTCCAAGCATGGGCAACGTGTGGGCCTTCATATTAAGCTTATTTGGCATCCTAAAAAGCATCTAGAAGCTGATTTGGAGCTTAAAGAGATCAAAGATTGATCAAAGTCAACTTTATCAAAAAGGCTAGCATTTTTAGTTTCCTAATTTGTTTTTCCTTTTTGTTTTAGGAAACTACCATTACTTTTTAGCTTTTATTTATTTATTTTCTGGACAAATAAATTTAGGAAGGTTTTTATTTTATTCTTTCCATTGTAAATTAATTAATTTCTAATTTAATATAAAGGAATTAATTAATCAAACCTAGATTAGGAAAGGAAGTATAGTTTCGGCCAACTAGGTTTCTTTATGTGTGGTGGCCGATTTTCTTTATGTTCTAGGGTTTTATTTCGTGGCTTTGTAGCCTATTTAAAGGCTTATTTTTCAATAAGAAAACAACTTTGATTTGATAAAGAAAATACTTGTGAGATTAATTATCTCTTTGTTCTTGGAGAACACCTAAAATACCATTAGAGAATTGGTTGTTTTAGCTTGACTTATCAATAGTTTTCCATCCCCTATTGTGGCGTCTACATTATACCAAGGTTTCTAACCATAGGTTGGTTAGGGGTTGAGGTCCATTTTATTAGAACTTGAACTTAATTGAGATCCGGGATAATATAATATGGGTTTAGGAGCAGGTCGTCCTAGGTTCGTATCATATCCCCCCTATTCCGATCATGGAATGGATAAAATAAATCAAAAAATGGATTTTTGTTCAAGAATGAAATCTTATTGGAACTATCTTCATCCTTCAGAACCATATCACATCCTGGATCTGATGAAATAGGATGAATTGAGACAGTATTTTGTAAATACATAATTATCTTTAATATAGTAACTATTTCTTTATTTTTTGATCACCTATAAAGGACAAAAGAAACATCTTGTTCTTTCTTCAACAATTTCTGATCTCTAAAGGACCTTTCAGTAGGATTCGAACCCAGATGATGTTCTGACCATCTGTCAGAGAAAAAAAAAAAACGAATGGATCTTGTAGGATTCCCAAGAAATTCTTCAATTTCTTTCGTAAGTAGAAGATTATTCATCTGCTTCTCATGTTCTTTGAATAACCGAGACATTGAGGAAGATCTAGAAAGGCATTTAAGGAATCGGTCTAATTCTATCACTGTTCGTTCCGTTTGAAGAAAGGAAGGATCCCAAAGAATCGATCTTTCTTTTAATTGTTGAATCTCTCTTTGATTGATCAATGTGTGATATTCTGAATCCTCATTACTAATGGAATCAAAATGATCTCTGGATCGACCAGAAGATCCTTTCAATTGGATAGAATCTATTACTTGAACAAAACTAGATCTTGTGGAATCATATTGAATATTTGACGATACATTCTGTACCTTGCTCAAAAAACCGATCCTTGTTTACAACCATAGATTGTCTAATCAAATCCAATTCTCTCTCAATATGTTCCTCAAATTTGATTCATGCGGATTCTTCCCCCAACTAAAGAAAAGATCTTGGCAGAATTGCCACATATGAAATTGAGCACAATTTTGCAAAGAAATAGCCCATTTATTTCTCGAGAAAAGATGGGAAACATGCTCATATCATTTGATTGAATAGTTAACCCGGCTCCTTGTTGTTTGAAGAAACCCTCCGCTTCAATTTGTATTTTTTCATGAAAAGCAAACATGAGATAACAAATCCAGTCTTTCACTAAGATTTTGAATAGTTGTCCCGTATTCAAGTTGATTATGTTTCGCCTCTCCTCGAAGAAAGACAATCAAACAATTCCCAATCATGGTCCTGGAAGATCGGATCATCCGTAGAATATACAAAAATAAACTCATGATATTCGATATCTTTCTCTTTGAATGAGATCTCAGTTCCAAGAAGATTTTATTAGATATCCTACAACTAGAATCCCTATTTTTTCCGATCCAGTTCCTCCACCACTGCGAACCCTAGTTAGATTCCGGCATGATACAGTTTTTAGTTATTGGGAGAACCCAAGTACCCTCTTTCGGATCCAAGAAACGGCTTTTAGAGATCTTTTTTCCTTTTGGAAGATACAAGAGCAAAACAATCAGCCTATTGATATTGGAAGACCCAAAAGATTCTTCCAATGTATCATTTATGGGTCCAATGAAATTCATAGGTATAGGGAGAAGCCCTGTCAAATAGAGATTTTTTCTTTGGACCATCTTTCGATTGTTAGTATGATATATAAGGACTGCTACTACAAATAGTACTACACCCTTGATTGTGAAACATCGATTGCTTGTTGAAACCTATAAATGTGAATTGCATGAAAGTAGGATACTCCAAATTCAGGAGTCCAAGAGTTTTATCAAACGTTCTTGATAGAAAAAAAAGTGAATGAAAGATCCCACTGAATTGAATTGGTCCATGAATCTAACAAATAGTGAGAAATCTTGATCTCTCTCAATATCTCTCTTAATTCGAAAATCCAGGATTTGAATTGGTGTCCTTTCGTTGAGTCCTCCTAAATTGCATAGATTTATCCTAAAGATTTCATTTGAATTGGAATTTGGTTATTCACCATGTATGAGGATCCCCGCTAAGCATCCATTGCTGAATGGTTAAAGCACCCAACTCATAATTGATGAATTCGTAGGTTCAATTCCTACTGGATGCATGCCAATGGGACCTCCAATAAAATAAGTCTATTGGAATTGGCTGTGTCAATGGAATCTCATCATCCATACATAACAAATTGGTGTGGTATATTCATATCATAACATATGAACAGTAAGAACTGGCATTCTTATTGAGACTAGAACTCATAGGGAAGAAAATAGATTTATGGATGGAATCAAATATACAGTATTTAGAGACAAAAGTATTTGGTTATTTTTGAAAAATCAATATACTTCTAATATTGAATCATGATCAACTAAGACAGAAATAAAGCATTGGGTCGAACTCTTCTTTGGTATCAAGGTAATAGCTATGAATAGTCATCGACTCCAGGGAAAGCATAGAAGAATGGGACATACAATGCATTACAGATGTATGATCATTACGATTTAACGGGGTTATTATATTCCACCTGTTAGAAAGAAAAGAACTTAAATCAAAATACTTAATAGCATGGTGATACATTTATACAAAACTTCTACTCTGAGCACACGAAAAGGAGCTGTAGACAGTCAAGTGAAATCCAATCCACAAAATAATTTCATCTATGGGCAGCATCATTGTGGTAAAGGTTGTAATGCCAGAGGAATCATTACCACAGGGCATAGAGGGGGGGGAGGTCATAAGCATCTATACCATAAAATTGATTTTCAATGGAATGAAAAGGACATATATGGTAGAATTGTAACTCTAGAACATGATCCTAATTGAAATGCATACATTGTCTCATACACTATGGGTATGGTGAGCAAAGATATATTTTACATCCCAGAGGAGCTATAATTGGAGATACCATTGTTTCCGATGTAGAAGTTCCTATAAAAATGGGAAATACCCTACCTTTGAGTGCCGTTTGAACTATTGATTTACGTACTAGGAAGTAACCAATTAGGTTTATGACAAAACCTAGAAATGGATCACTGATCCAATTTGAGTTCATCTACTTGATAGACCTCAACAAAAAACTGAAGAGTAACGACAGCAAGTGAAAGTTCAATAGTTCCTCATATAAAATTATTGACTCTAGAGATATAGTAATATGGAGAAGACAAAATTGTTTCAAGCATCAATAGAACCAGAAGCACCCTTTATTTCAAAGAGAGGAGGATGGGTTATTCACATTTCATTTGATGGTCAGAGGCAAATTGAAAGTTAAGCATTGGTAATTCTAAGGATTCCTAAGGGGAAAAATGGAGATGTCTCCTACATTACCCCTAATATGTGGAAGTATCGACGTAATTTCTGAATGCTACATGAAGAACATAAGCCAGATGAAGGAACAGGAAGACCTAGGATGTAGAAGATCATAACATGAATGATTCGGTAGATTTTGATTCCTATATATTCACTCATGTGGTACTTCATTATATGATATATATATATATATATATTTAAGAATTATACGATATATATAAGATCCATCTATATATATATATATATCATCATCATCTACATCTAGAAAGGTGTATGCTTTGGAAGAAGCTTGTACAGTTTGGGAAGGGGTTTTGATTGATCAAAAAGAAGAATCTACTTCAACTGACATGCCCTTACGTATGGCCATACTGATACGAACCTAGGACGACCTGCTCCTAAACCCGTATTATATTAGTCCGGATCTTTAATTAAGTTCAAGTTCTAATGGAATGGACTTCAACCCCTAACCAACCTGTGGTTAGAAACCTTGGTATAATGTAGACGCCACAATAGGGGATGGAAAACCTATTGATAAGTCAAGCTAAAACAACCAATTCTCTAATGGTGTTTTAGGTGTTCTCGAAGAACAAAGAGATAATTAATCTCACTAGTATTTTCTCAATCAAATCAAAGTTTTATTCATATTGAAAAATAAGCCTTTAAATAGGCTTTGAAAGAAACAAAGTAAACCCTAAAAACCCTAGGTAAAACAGGCCACACAATAAAGAGTTCTATGGTGGCCGAAATTCTCACTCCTTTCCTAATCTAATTTGGATTAATTAATTCCTTTATTTTGAATTAGGAATTAATTAATTTACAATGAAATTAATAAAATAATAAATTTCCTAAAGTTATTTTTCCAGAGAATAAATAAATAAAAGCCAAAAAGTAATGGTAGTTTCCTAAAACAAAAAGTAAAAACAAATTAGGAAACTAAAAATGCTAGCCTTTTTGATCAAGTTGACTTTGATCAATCTTTGACCTCTTTGAGCTTCAAATCAGCTTCTAGATGCTTTTTAGGATGCCAAATAAGCTGAATATGAAGTCCCACACGTTGCCCATGCTTGGAAAAATAAGAAAAGGCTAATACAGTAAAATACAGTAAAGCCAGCAAGCAATACAGCAAATTCGGCCAAATTGTTGATGCTGTCCGTACAAGCCCTTTTTGATTGCATTTGAGGCTGGTTTAACTTGATTCCATGACCTCTTAGGCATATTTATTGAACCCATAAATCATTGGAACCATTTCATGCTTCCCGGACTCCAAAAATGTACCAAAACCGTCACCCGGGTCCATTTCGGCTTCCACCACTTGGATGCTTAGAATAGGCTTTGTATCTTCAAGTATGGACAAGCTCTGTTGAGATTGATTATCCCCTGTATAAATACTCCCAGGTTTTCCTTAAATCTCTTAATTTGAGCTCTTGTGATTGGCCTAGTCTTCGTCCGTGTCGAGTCAGCACCCCAGCGGGTTATCGGTTGAGCGGGCTCGGGCAGAATCACATCATTCCCCTCCTCTTGAAAAGGATTTATCCTCAAATCAAGATCATCACTTGCAGCAAAAGGATTTAAATCAGCAACATTAAATGCAGCACTCATGCTATACTCACCCGGTAAATTAGGCTTGTAGGCATTCTTATTATTCGGCTCAAAAACTTGAAAAAGTCCATCCATAGGCAGCGTGAGCTTTGACTTTCTTTGTTTAGGAAACCCTTCCTTTCGTAAGTGCAACCAAACCAATTCTCCTGGGTCAAACACTATTACAACAAAATCTAGAAATACATGCTCATTATGGTAAAAATTACACTTTTTAAAGTTAGAAAACAATATTTCCCAAATTTTCAAATTACCACTAAGTAAAGCTCTCAACAATGCAGATAAAGTTCTATGCAATAAAAACATCTTTAAATAAGTATCTTTAAAATTCATGGTCAGCAATGATTTCTTATTAATAATTACTTTATTAACATCACCAAAGCTAAGATAAAAATTTATATTTTTCCCTTCTTGTCTTCCTTTTCCTTTCTCACTCACGGCCATCTCACCTTCCTCACTCTCAACTTTTGCACCAAATTTCTCACTCTTGGTTTTATTAAAATTTTTCCACACAACCTGAGTATTAGAAGACTTACCTTGGACAGCAAGCTCCCCTTTTTCCTCTTGATTGGATGGTAGTCCACTTGGAATTTCATTTGGGAAGACATCTCCAGATTCCTTCAAAAGAGAAATCATTGAACTTGGCAATTCAAGTTCTTCAAAGTTAGTTTGATTATTAAAATAATTTTCTTTATAAATCATGACCAGCAAAGGTTTCTTACACTCAATAACCTTATTAATATCCCCTAAACTCAAATAAAAGTTGCTACTTGACCTTTCTTTACTTTCTTTTTCTTTTTCCCCCTTGGATTGGCGCAAACCTTTGGATTTTCCTTCCTTCTCCAAGCTCTCGGGTTTGCCACTCTCTTTCCCCTCTCTTTTGATTTTTCCTTGATCTTTCCACTCAATATGAGTCTTAGAAACCTTACCTTGATCAACAACCTCATTCTTATCTTCTTGAAAGGATGGTGAAGCCGTTGGTGCCATACTTGCTTTTTCCTTAAGCTTTTCGTCTTCTCTCCTTTGTTGCATTTGTAATTGGTCTTTGTAAACCTCTTTAGGAGATAATGGTTCCAGCTTGACCTTCTTCCCTTTAAACCTGAAAACAATACTATTTTCTCAACCAAAATGAGTAGCATCTTTATCAAATTGCCATGGTCTACCTAATAGTATATGTCCAGCAATCATGGGTACAATATCACATAAAACTACATCCTCATATCTACCTATATTAAATTTTACTTTGGCTTGTTTCTTCACTTTTATTTCACCACTATCATTAAGCCATTGTAATCTATAAGGTTCTGGATGTTTAATAGTTATTAAGCCTAATTTATCAACTACAATGTTACTAATTACATTTGTACAATTTCCACTATCAATAATCATACTACAAATCTTACCTTGAATTTCACATCGGGTGTGCAAGATGTTCTCTCTTTGAATTTCATCCTCATCTTTCTATGCAACAAGTACTCTCCTAGAAAGCAATTTTAATTCAGCATTGGATGCTTGCAAGGTTTTGGGTTCATCCTCCAAGTCCTCCTCCTCTTGCTTGGCTTCATCCTCACTTTCTTCACTTTCCGATTCTAGCTCGTCATTGCCTTTTAACACCATGATTCTTCTATTCGGGCATTGGCTAGCAATGTGTCCTCCTCCCTGGCACTTAAAACACACAACATCATGAGTTCTAAAAGGTTTAGGATCTAATTTTACCTCATTCTTGGATGCTTGGACAGATTTGATTCTAGTCTCCTTCCTTGGCCAGTTTGAACTTTCTTCTTTGACTTTCGGCTTTGGCTTACTTTCATAGATGGGATTGTTCCTCCAGCCACTTGAATTGGACCTTCCACTATTGGAAACACCTCCAAACCATGATCTTACACCCATCCTCTTGAATTGATGCTCTAATTTAATAGCCACATGCAACATCTCCTCCAATTCCACATATTGTTGCAATTCTAGTTGATTGGCTATTTCACAATTCAAACCACCAAGAAACCTTGCCACGGTTGCTTCCCTATCTTCATTCAAGTTCAACCTCATCATAAGCATCTCCATCTCCTTGTAATAATCCTCCACGGATCCATGTCCTTGAGATAAAGATTGAAGTCTTTGATGCAGCAACCTATAATAGTGTGATGGTACGAATCGCTTCCGCATGGCTCCTTTCATTTGTCTCCATGTAGTAATCAAGTCATCACCAACTCTCCTTCGGGTGTTTTGCTCCTTGGTCCACCATTGGAGTGCATAATGGCCAAACTCCATTGCTGCCAATTTCACCTTCTTAGCCTCTGAATAATTATGGCGGTCAAATATCATCTCCATCTTTTCTTCCCACTCCAAATATGCTTCGGGATCACTTTTTCCCATGAATGGTGGGATGTTGATCTTGATATTGCTAAGATTGTCATCTGTTCCTTCCCTCCTATACCTTCCATGGCCAGCTCTCTCTTGGACAGCAAAGGTTTCGTCCATGCCTTCCTCAAAGTCTCCACCGAATGGCTCCTCATCAAATTCCTCTCTCGATCTTTCGCGACCTCCTCGTCCTCGGCCTCATCCTCCATGGAACTCTTGCCTATTTCTTGTGTTCGGAATTCCTTGGGAAACTTCTAGTCTTCCCACTCTTTGATTTACATGCTCAACTTGTGCACTAACCCGCTGTATTGATTCCAAGACAGCTGTCATGTCCACTTGATCTCCACTCCCGGTAGCTCGGTCATCGCCATGGTATGCTACGGACTCCTCCTCATTGATCCTCAAGGGTGGCTCTCCTCTCCTCATTCTTGATTCTGTCATGTTAGTATAATAATGCAAAAAATAAAATAAACCCTCACAATATTCACTCCCTCACGTGTTTCACTCAAACAAGGTCTCGACACTCGTGTTTGCACACTTGTTTCGGCTTTTTACCCTCTCTTAAGCTCACACACTCTTGCCTTTTCCACTCAATGAATTATCTCAAAGTTCTAATTAAAACACCCACAAAACAGAAATTAGATCACTAATATGTTTTAATTAAACTTATCAACAAAACAGTAGCAAAAAGTAGGCAATACCGAAAGAATCCAACAAATCCTAATTTTTTCGGCTTTCTAGACAAGAAAACACAAAATAATGGGAAAACGTTGGAATTTTTGAAAACTGCACCAGATGGTAGTAGATTATGAGTTCAAGAATAAAATTCCAGAAAAAGAAATTCCAATACGAACAAGAATCAAAGAGAACAAAATTATAGAAAAGTGTTGGTTGTTGTTCTTGTAATTCAAGTTTTGTATCAATTCCTTTATCTAATTTTAATCTAAATAATTTAAGCACCCAAAATCCAAATATTCAGCAGCAAAAATAATTCTCCAGCAACTCAAATATTGAATAAATAATAAAAAACCAGCAGCTCCAACAAATTTCCAGCAAACAAATCAAACTCCAACAAACCGAAATATTTTTTTTCTTCTTTTTTTTTTTTTTTTTAATATTCGGCTTTACCTTCTTTTTTTTTCTTTTTTTTTTTTTCACTCATAGAACATAAACAACTGCAGTAGCAAGAATAATTACCAAAATTGCAATTCCAACTCCAAAACAAACACCAAACCCGTGACCTCCAAATAAACAAAATGTGCAGTTTTTTTTTAAAATGTTGCCGCAAACTTCTTTTTTTTTTTTTTCTTGTTTTCTTTTTTTTTTTTTTTTTTGAATATATGAATGCAAATATTTAAGACTAAAACAGCAAAGAAAAATCAACAGAAACCAAATTAACAAGAACAATGATAAAAGACAACCAACAAACTAGGAAACAAAAATACGATAAAACTAGGAAATCCTAATTCAACTAGGAATGAATTTTTTTTTTTTTTTTAAGATGCTGAACGTGTATAGGATGGATGCAACCTTAACCTAATGCTAAAATTGCAGAATAACACAAAAACAAATAAAGCAAATAAAGATAGATCAAACCTGAACAAAATTTAGCTCTGATACCAAATGATACGAACCTAGGACGACCTGCTCCTAAACCCGTATTATATTAGCCCGGATCTTTAATTAAGTTCAAGTTCTAATGAAATGGACCTCAACCCCTAACCAACCTGTGGTTAGAAACCTTGGTATAATGTAGACGCCACAATAGGGGATGGAAAACCTATTGATAAGTCAAGCTAAAACAACCAATTCTCTAATGGTGTTTTAGGTGTTCTCGAAGAACAAAGAGATAATTAATCTTACTAGTATTTTCTCAATCAAATCAACCAAATCACTAGTATTTTCTCAATCAAGTCAAGCTAAAAATACTTGTGAGATTAATTATCTCTTTGTTCTTTGAGAACACCTAAAACACCATTAGAGAATTGGTTGTTTTAGCTTGACTTATCAATAGGTTTTCCATCCCCTATTGTGGTGTCTACATTATACCAAGGTTTCTAACCATAGGTTGGTTAGGGGTTGAGGTCCATTCCATTAGAACTTGAACTTAATTGAGATCCGGGCTAATATAATACGGGTTTAGGAGCAGGTCGTCCTAGGTTCGTATCATTTGGTATCAGAGCTAAATTTTGTTCAGGTTTGATCTATCTTTATTTGCTTTATTTGTTTTTGTGTTATTCTGCAATTTTAGCATTAGGTTAAGGTTGCTTCTATCCCATACACGTTCAGCATCTCTTTAAAAAAAAAAAAAACAAAAACTCATTCCTAGTTGAATTAGGTTTCCTTGTTTTACCATATCTTTGTTTCCTTGTTTGTTGGTTGATTTTTCATATTTGTTCTTGGTAATTTTTGTTTTTGTGGATTTTTTTTATTTGCTTTTTAAGTCTTATATATTTGCATTCATACATTTAAACAAAAAAAAAAAAAAAAAGAACAGAAGGTGACTTGCGGCAACAACTTTAAAAGAAAAAAAAAAAAAAAACTGCACTTTTGTTCTTGTCACGGGTTTGGTGATTATTAGGAGTTGGAATTGCAAGTTTTTTGTTTCTTCTTGCTACTGCAGTTGTGTTGATATTCAGTGATTATTTAAAAAAAAAAAGGAAGAAACCCGAATTAAAAAAAAAAAAAATTCTGTTGGGTTAAATTTGCTGTTGAAGTTTGTTGCTGGGAATTTCTTGTAGCTGCTGATTTGTTGGTCATCTTTTCAATATTTGGAGTTGTTGGAGCTTATTATTGTTGCAGAGAAAAAAAAAATTGGATTAAAATTGCTAAAGGAATTGATACATAAAAGCTTGGATTACTAAGAACACAACCAACAATCATTCAATATTTTTGTTCTACTTGATTCTTGTTGAATTTGACTTTCCTTTGCCACAATTTTATTCTTGGACTCATAATCTACTACCATCTGGTGCAGTTTTCAAAAATTCCAACATTTTCTCATTATTTTGTGTTTTCTTGTCTAGAAAGCCGAAAAAATTAGGATTTGTTGGATTCTTTCGGTATTGCCTACTTTTTGCTTACTGTTTGTTGATAAGTTTAATTAAAACATACTAGTGATCTAATTGTTGTCTTGTGGGTGTTTTAATTAGAACTTTGAGATAATTCATTGAGTGGAAAAAGGCAAGAGTGTGTGAGCTTAAAAGAGGGTAAAAGCCGAAACTAGTGTGCAAACACGAGTGTCGAGACCTTGTTTGAGTGAAACACGTGAGGGAGTGAATATTGTGAGGATTTATTTTATTTTTGTAGTATTTTACTAACATGGCAGATTCTAGAATAAGAAGAGGGGATCCACCCTTGAGGATCAATGAGGAAGAGTCCGTAGCATTCCATGGCGATGACCGAGCTACCGGGAGTGGAGACCAAGTGGACATGAGAACTATTTTGGAATCAATACAGCGGATTAGTGCTCAATTTGAGCATGTAAATCAAAGAGTGGGAAGATTGGAAGCCTCACAAGGAAGGCCGAATACAAGGAATAGGCAAGAACTCCATGGAGGACGAGACCGAGGACGAGGAGGCTGCGAGAGGCCGAGAGAGGAGTTTGATGAGGATCCATTCGATGGTGACTTTGAGGAAGGTATGGACGAAACCTTTGCTGTCCAAGATAGAGCTGGCCATGGGAGATATAGAAGGGAAGATATAGATGAAGATTTTGGGAATATCAAGGTTAATATCCCACCTTTTATGGGTAAAAGTGATCCCGAAGCTTATTTGGAGTGGGAAGAGAAAATGGAGATGATTTTTGACTGCCACAACTATTCGGAAGGTAAGAAGGTGAAGTTGGCAGCAATGGAGTTTGGCCATTATGCACTCCAATGGTGGATAAATGAGTAAAGCACCCGAAGGAGGGTTGGTGAAGACTTAATTACAACATGGCGACAAATGAAAGGAGCCATGAGGAAGCGGTTTGTGCTGTCCCATTACCAAAGGTTGCTGCATCAAAGGCTTCAATCTTTGTCTCAAGGAAGTAGGTCCGTGGAGGATTATTACAAAGAGATGGAGATGTTAATGATGAGGTTAAACATGAGGGAGGATAGGGAGGCAACAATGGCAAGATTTCTTGGAGGGTTAAACCATGACATTGCCAATCAACTTGAATTACAACAATTCTTGGAGTTGGAGGAGATGTTGAATGTAGCCATTAAGCTTGAGAACCAATTCAAGAGGAGGGGTGTTAGTACACGGTTTGGAGGAGTTTCTAGCAGCGGAAGGACAAGTTCAAGTGGCTGGAAAAACAATTCCACTTATGAAAACAAGTTGAGGTCGAAATTAGGAGAAGAATCTACCAACCGGCCAAGAAGGGAGGTCAAGACCGAATTTGTCCAAGCCCTTATAGGTGAGATAAAATCTGAACCTAAACCTCAAAAATCCAGAGAAATAATTTGTTTTAAGTGCCAAGGAAGAGGACACATAGCCAGCCAATGCCCAAATAGAAGAATCATGGTATTAAAGGGTGATGGTGAGCTGGAATCCGCAAGTGAAGAAATTGGGGCTGAAACCGAGCAAGAGGAGGATTGCAATGAAGATGAATCCGAACCTGTAGATACATCTAATGTCGAGTTGAGCTTGGTTTCAAGGAGAGTACTTGCTGTTTACAAAGATGAAGAGCAGATACAAAGAGAAAACATCTTCCACACTCGCTGCGAAATACAAGGTAAAATCTGTAGCATGATTATAGATAGTGGGAGTTGTACTAATGTGATAAGTAATCTTGTAGTTGATAAATTAGGCTTGAAAACAATTAAACATCCAGAACCTTATAGATTACAATGGTTAAATGATAGTGGTGAGATGAGGGTAAATAAACAAGCCAAAGTAAAATTTAGTATAGGTAGATATGAGGATGTAGTCTTGTGTGATATTGTTCCCATGATTGCTGGACATATACTATTAGGTAGACCATGGCAATTTGATAAAGATGCTACTCATTTTGGTCGAGAAAATAGTATTGTTTTTAGGTTTAAAGGGAAGAAGGTCAAGCTGGAACCATTATCTCCTAAAGAGGTTTACAAAGACCAATTACAAATGCAACAAAGGAGAGAAGCCGAGAAGCTCAAGGAAAAAGCAAATATGGCACCAACGGCTTCACCATCCTTTCAAGAAGGTAAGATTGAGGTTGCTGACCAAGGTAAGGGTTCTAAGGTTCATGTTGAGTGGAAAGACCAAGAAAAAGCTGAGAGAGAGGTGAGAAAAGAGAGCAAACCCGAAAGCATAAAAAAACCGAAAATTTCCGCCAATGAGAGCCAAACCGAGGAAAGAAAAAGAAAAGAAAGAAAAGAAAGGAAAAACCAGAATTTTTATTTGAGTTTAGGGGATATTAATAAGGTCATTGAGTGTAAGAAACCTTTGCTGGTCATGCTTTACAAAGAAAATTATTTTAATGATCAAACTAACTTTGAAGAACTTGAATTGCCAAGTTCAATGGTTTCTCTTTTGAAGGAATTTGGAGATGTCTTCCCAAGTGAGATTCCAAGTGGACTACCACCTATTCGAGGGATAAAACATCAAATTGAATTTGTTCTAGGGGCTGCCATACCAAATAGACCAGCTTATAGGAGCAATCCCGAAGAAACAAAGGAGCTGCAAAAACAGGTAAGTGATTTGCTTGATAAAGGATATATTCGTGAGAGTTTAAGTCCATGTGTTGTTCCTGTTTTGTTGGTACCTAAAAAGGATGGTTCTTGGAGAATGTGTGTTGATTGTAATGCTATAAATAATATTACCATCAAATATAGACATCCCATTCCTAGATTAGATGATATGCTTGATGAGTTGCATGGTGCTTGCATGTTTACAAAAATTGATCTTAGGAGTGGTTATCACCAAATTAGGATGAAAGAAGGTGATGAATGGAAAACCGCATTCAAAACTAAATATGGACTGTATGAATGGTTAGTTATGCCTTTTGGATTATCTAATGCACCTAGTACTTTTATGAGGCTTATGAATCATGTAATGCATCCATTTATTGGTAAATTTGTGGTTGTTTATTTTGATGACATTTTAATATATAGCCGAAATTTGGATGACCATGTGGATCAACTTAGGCAAGTTTTGCAAGTTCTTAGAAAGGAAAGATTATTTGCTAACATTAACAAATGTGACTTTTGCAAAGAAGAGCTTGTGTTTCTAGGTTTTGTAGTAAGTGCTGCTGGAATCAAAGTTGACCAAGCTAAGGTGAAGGCAATTCAAGAGTGGCCGGTTCCTACTTCCATTACCCAAGTGAGGAGCTTTCATGGCTTGGCAAGCTTTTACCGAAGATTTGTCAAGGATTTTAGTACCATAGCAGCACCATTGAATGAAGTTGTCAAGAAGAATGTTGGCTTCAAATGGGGGGAAGTACAAGAAAAATCTTTTAATTTGTTGAAAGAAAAATTGTGTAATGCACCTTTGTTAGTTTTGCCAAATTTTTCTAAGACTTTTGAAATTGAGTGTGATGCTTCGGGTGTAGGTATTGGAGCTGTTTTAATGCAAGAAGGAAGGCCCATAGCCTACTTTAGTGAAAAATTGAATGGAGCTGCCCTAAACTACCCAACTTATGACAAGGAGATGTATGCTTTGGTGAGGGCTTTGGAGACGTGGCAGCATTATCTCATGCCAAAGGAGTTTGTGATTCATACGGATCATGAGTCTTTGAAGCATATCAAGGGTCAAGGAAAGCTCAACCGAAGGCATGCTAAGTGGATTGAATTTATTGAAACATTTCCATATGTGATCCGCTACAAAAAAGGTAAGGAAAATGTGGTTGCCGATGCATTATCCCGAAGGTATGTGCTCTTTTCTACCTTAGATGCTAGATTGCTTGGATTTGAACAATTGAAAGAACTTTATGAGCATGATAGTGACTTTGGAGAAATTTTTAGAACCTGTTTGAAACATGGATTTAATAAATTTTACATATTTGAGGGATATTTGTTTAAGGAAAACAAACTTTGTGTGCCTAATTGTAGTATTAGGGAATTATTGGTTCGGGAAGGACATGGGGGTGGTTTAATGGGTCATTTTGGTATTTTAAAAACTTTATCCTTGCTGCAAGAACATTTTTATTGGCCTAACATGAGGAGAGATGTTGAGAGAATTTGTGAAAGATGTTTGAAGTGTCGAAAAACAAAATCAACATTGAAACCGCATGGATTGTATAAGCCTTTGCCGATTCCTACCTATCCTTGGGTAGATTTGTCTATGGATTTTATTCTTGGGTTGCCTAGGTCAAGGACAGGTAAGGATTCAATATTTGTTGTAGTAGATAGGTTTTCTAAGATGGCACATTTTATTGCATGCAACAAAACTGATGATGCATCCAATATTGCTAACTTATTTTTCAAGGAAATTGTGAGATTGCATGGCATGCCAAGAACTATTATGTCGGATAGGGATGCTAAGTTCTTAAGCTATTTTTGGAAAACATTGTGGGCTAAATTAGGTACTAAGCTTTTATTTTCAACTACTTATCATCCACAAACTGATGGACAAACCGAAGTAGTAAATAGAACCTTGTCTGCATTGTTGAGAGCATTAATTAGTAGAAATTTAAGGACTTGGGAAGAATGTTTGCCACATGTTGAATTTGCATATAATAGGTCTTTACATTCAGCAACTAAATTTACTCCATTTGAAATTGTTTATGGTTTTAATCCTTTGACTCCATTAGATTTAACACCTTTGCCTTTAAGTGAGCGTGCTAATCTAGATGGAAAACAAAAAGCTGATTTTGTAAAGCAGATTCATGAGAAGACTCGAGCAAACATTGAGAGAAGGACCGAGCAATATGCAAGGGTGGCTAATCAAGGCCAAAAATCAATGGTGTTTGAACCTGGAGATTGGGTGTGGCTGCACTTAAGGAAAGAAAGATTCCCCGAACAAAGGAAATCAAAACTCATGCCGAGGGGTGATGGACCTTTTCAAGTTTTGGAGAGGATAAACGACAATGCCTACAAACTTGATCTACCGGGTGAGTATAATGTTAGTGCCTCCTTTAATGTTGCTGATTTATCTCCTTTTACTGTAGGTGATGACTTCGATTTGAGGACAAATCCTTTTCAAGAGGAGGGGAATGATGCGAATCCACCCGAGACTGCTCGACCAACAACCCGCTGGGGTGCTGACCTAATACAAATGAAGGTGGGACTGATCACTAGGGCCCAAGCCAAGAGGTTCAAGGACAATCTTGCTGTCTTCATACAAGGAATAAGTCATCGCCAAGAGGGGTTGGCCACATCTAAAGAACCAAGGCCTGTTTTACTCATACAAGCAATAGAAGCCAAAACAGGGTCGGGTGACGTTTTTGGTGCTAATAAGGAGGCCGGGTTGTATGAATTGGAACCCCATCTTTATGGGTTCAATTCATAAGGAGGATGAGTCATAGAAACCAGCCAAAGCAGCTTCAAAGCCGACCAACAAGGTGGTTTGCGCAAAAGGAGAAGGAAAGGCCGTATTTGCTGTATTCTTTGCGGGTTTTACTGTATTTTATTGTATTAGCCTTTTCTCATACTTCCAAGCAAGGGCAACATGAGGAACTGCACAATAAGCTTATTTGGCATCCTACAAAGCATATTGAAGCTGATTTGGAGCTCAATTTGGTCAAAGAATAGTCAAAGTCAATTTAGTCAAAAAGCTAGTATTATAGTTTCCTAATTTTATTCTACTTTTTGTTTTAAGAAACTACCTTTACTTTTTAGTTTTATTTATTTATTTTCTGGATAAATAAGTTTAGGAAAGTTTTTATTTTATTAATTTCATTGTAAATTAATTAATTCCTAAATTCAAAATAAAGGAATTAATTAATCCAAATTAGTTTAGGAATAGGAAAGTTTCGGCCAAGGTAGAATTCTTCTTTGTGTGGCCGGTTTTTCCTAGGGTTTTTAGGGTTTATTTTGTTTCTTTCAAAGCCTATTTAAAGGCTTATTTTTCATTAATAACATAACTTAAAAACTTTGATTTGATTAAAAAAATACTTGTGAGATTAATTATCTCTTTGTTCTTTTAGAACACCTAAAACACCATTAGAGAATTGGTTGTTTCAGCTTGACTTATCAATAGGTTTTCCATCCCCTATTGTGGCGTCTACATTATACCAAGGTTTCTAACCACAGGTTGGTTAGGGGTTGAGGTCCATTCCATTAGAACTTGAACTTAATTGAGATCCGGACTAATATAATACGGGTTTAGGAGCAGGTCGTCCTAGGTTCGTATCATTAGGCATATGTATTGAACCCATAAATCATTGGAACCATTTCATGCTTCCCGGACTCCAAAAATGTACCAAAACCGTCACCCGGGTCCGTTTCGGCTTTCACCACTTGGATGCTTAGAATAGGCTTTGTATCTTCAAGTATGGACAAGCTCTGTTGAGATTGATTACCCCCTGTATAAATACTCCCAGGTTTTCCTTAAATCTCTTAATTTGAGCTCTTGTGATTGGTCTAGTCTTCGTCCGTGTCGATTCAGCACCCCAGCGGGTTATCGGTTGAGCGAGCTCGGGCAGAATCACATCACATACATAACATAGAAATCACATTTGGAAAGGGTGGACAATTAGCTAGAGTAGCACGTGCTGTAGCGAGACTGATTGCAAAAGAAGGGAAATCAGTCACATTAAAATAACCTTATGGGGAGGTCCGTTTGATACCAAAAACTGCTCAGCAACAGTTGGACAAGTGGGGAATGTTAGGATGAACCAAAAAGTTTGGGTAGAGCCAGATCGAAATGCTGGCTAGGTAAGTGTCCTGTAGTAAGAGGAGTAGTTATCAACCCTGTAGACCATCCCCATAGGGTGGTGAAGGGAGGGCCCCAGTTGGTAGAAAAAAACCTGCAACCCCTTGGGGTTATCCTACATGGAAGAAGAAGTAGAAAAAGGAATAAATATAGTGATAATTTGATTCTTCATCGCCATAGTAAATAGAATTTGTTTCTTTGAAAAAAAAATAAGAGTAATTAATTGTGACACGTTCACTAAAAAAATCCCAATAGTACTCCCAATAGGAGTACTCTACCGTTGAGTTAGCAACCCAAATAAAAGAATTAAAATGTGTAGATACAATCAGAATCCCAATAAAATAAATAAAGAGGTTGAATTGCATGGCATAATCACAGCATTGAATTTGAAATGGAAAAACAAATTATATTACAGAAACTCCAATGAACCCATTCCTTGAATGAAATAAAATCTATGGCATGGAGAAAAATAGATCCATTTATCCACGATCGAATTATATTTGTTCGATACACTATTGTCAATATGAGTATTTGAGAAAAGAATACAATGGAGAACTAGAAAAAAATAAAATATTGTAAATTTTAATAAAAAAATAAGGACTTATGTTGGATTTCCACTACATAGCTAATCGACATATAGCCAAATAAGGGATGTAGATGTAAGAAAAAGTAATTCCGCCCGAGCCCGCTCCACCGATAACCCGCTAGGGTGCTGACTCGACACGGATGAAGACTAGGCCAATCACAAGAGCTCAAATTAAGAGATTTAAGGGCAACCTGGGAGTATTTATACAGAGGGTAATCAATCTCAACAATGCTTGTCCATACTTGAAGATACAAAGCCTATTCTAAGCATCCAAGTGGTGGAAGCCGATACGGACCCGGGTGACAATTTTGGTACATTTTTGGAGGCCGGGAAGCATGAAATGGTTCCAATGATTTATGGGTTCAATACATATGCCTAAGAGGTCATGGAATAAAGTTGAAGCAGCCTCAAATGCAATCAAAAAGGGCTTTTACGGACAGCATCAACAATTTGGCCGAATTTGCTGTATTTCTTGCTCGCTTTACTGTATTTTACTGTATTAGCCTTTTCTTATTTTTCTAAGCATGGGCAACATGTGGGACTTCATATTCAGTTTATTTGGCATCCTAAAAAGCATCTAGAAGCTGATTTGAAGCTCAAAGAGGTCAAAGATTGATCAAAGTCAACTTGATCAAAAGGCTAGCATTTTTAGTTTCCTAATTTGTTTGTACTTTTTGTTTTAGGAAACTACCATTACTTTTTGGCTTTTATTTATTTATTTTCTGGACAAATAACTTTAGGAAGGTTTTTATTTTATTATTTCCATTGTAAATTAATTAATTCCTAATTTAATATAAAGGAATTAATTAATCAAACTTAAATTAGGAAAGGAAGTATAGTTTCGGCCAACTAGGTTTCTTTATGTGTGGTGGCTGGTTTTCTTTATGTTCTAGGGTTTTATTTCATGGCTTTGTAGCCTATTAAAAGGCTTATTTTTCAATATGAATACAACTTTGATTTGATTAAGAAAATACTTGTGAGATTAATTATCTCTTTGTTCTTTGAGAACACCTAAAACACCATTAGAGAATTGGTTGTTTTAGCTTGACTTATCAATAGGTTTTCCATCCCCTTTTGTGGCGTCTACATTATACCAAGGTTTCTAACCACAGGTTGTTTAGGGGTTGAGGACCATTTCATTAGAACTTGAACTTAATTAAAGATCCGGGCTAATATAATATGGGTTTAGGAGCAGGTCATCCTAGGTTCGTATCATTTGGTATCAGAGCTAAATTTTGTTCAGATTTGATCTATCTTTATTTGTTTTATTTGTTTTTGTGTTATTGTGCTATTTTAGCATTAGGTTAAGGTTGCATCCATCCCATACACGTTCTGCATCTTTTAAAAAAAACAAAAAAAAAACAAAAAAAACAAAAAAATTCATTCATAGTTGAATTAGGTTTCCTAGTTTTATCGTATTTTTGTTTCCTAATTTGTTGGTTGTCTTTTATCATTGTTCTTGATAATTTTGGTTTTTGTTGAATTTCCTTTGCTGTTTTAGCCTTAAATATTTGCATTCATATATTAAAAAAAAAAAAAAAAGAAGTTTGCGGCAACATTTAAAAAAAAAAAAAAAAAAGAAGAGGTAAAGCCGAATAAAAAAATTTAAAAAAAAATATTTCGGTTTGTTGGAGTTCGATTTGTTTGCTGGAAATTTGTTGGAGCTGCTGGTATTTTGGTTATTTATTCAATATTTGAGTTGCTGGGAAATTATTTTTGCTGCTGGATATTTGGATTTTGGGTGCCTAAATTTTTTGGATTAAAATTAGTTAAAGGAATTGATACAAAACTTGAATTACAAGAACAACAACCAACACTTTTCTATATTTTTGTTCTCTTTGATTCTTGTTCGTATTTGAATTTATTTTTCTAGAATTTTGTTCTTGAACTCATAATCTATTACCATCTGGTCCAGTTCTTCAAAATTCCAAATTTTTCTCATTAATTTGCTTTATTTTGTCTAGAAAAACCGAAAATAGGTATTTTCATTCCATTCGGTATTTGTTTATTTTTGCTTACTGTTTTGTTAATAAGTTTAATTAAAACATACTAGTGGTCTAATTGCTCTTTTGTGGGTGTTTTAATTAGAACTTTGAGATAATTCATTGAATGGAAAAAGGCAAGAGTGTGTGAGCTTAAAAGAGGGTAAAAGCCGAAACTAGTGTGCAAGCACGAGTGTCGAGACCTTGTTTGAGTGAAACACGTGAGGGAGTGAATATTGTGAGGATTTATTTTATTTTTGCAGTATTTTACTAACATGGCAGATTCTAGAATAAGAAGAGGAGATCCACCCTTGAGGATCAATGAGGAAGAGTCCGTAGCATTTCATGGCGATGCTTGAGCTACCGGGAGTGGAGATTAAGTGGACATGAAAGCTGTTTTGGAGTCAATACAGCGGGTTAGTGCTCAAGTTGAGCATGTGAATCAAAGGATGGGAAGGGTGGAAGTTTCCCACGGAATTCCAAACACAAGAAATAGGCAAGAATTCCATAGAGGACGAGGCTGAGGACGAGGAGGTCGCGAGAGACCGAGAGAGGAATTGAATGAGGAGCCATTCGGTGGAGACTTTGAGGAAGGTATGAACAAAACTTTTGCTGTACAAGATAGAGCTGGCCATGGAAGATACAGGAGGGAAGAAACAGATGACAATCTTAGCAATATCAAGATCAACATCCCACCATTCATGGGAAAAAGTGACCCCGAAGCATATTTGGTGTGGGAAGAAAAAATGGAGATGATATTTGACCGCCATAATTATTCGGAGGCTAAGAAGGTGAAATTGGCAGCAATGGAGTTTGGCCATTATGCACTCCAATGGTGGACCAATGAGCAAAACACCCGAAGGAGAGTTGGTGATGACTTGATTACTAGATGGCGACAAATGAAAGGAGCCATGCGGAAGCAATTCGTACCATCACACTATCATAGGTTGCTGCATCAAAGACTTCAATCTTTATCTCAAGGACATGGATCCGTGGAGGATTATTACAAGGAGATGGAGATGCTTATGATGAGATTGAACTTGAATGAAGATAGGGAAGCAACCATGGCAAGGTTTCTTGGTGGTTTGAATCGTGAAATAGCCAATCAACTAGAATTGCAACAATATGTGGAATTGGAGGAGATGTTGCATGTGGCTATTAAATTAGAGCATCAATTCAAGAGGAGGGGTATAAGATCATGGTTTGGAGGTGTTTCCAACAGTGGAAGGTCCAATTCAAGTGGTTGGAGGAACAATCCCATCTATGAAAGCAAGCTAAAGCCGAAAGTTAAAGAAGAAAGTTCAAACTGGCCAAGGAAGGAGACTAGAACCAAATCTGTCCAAGCACCAAAGAATGAGGTAAAATTAGATCCTAAACCTTCTAGAACTCATGATGTTGTGTGTTTTATGTGCCAGGGAGGAGGACACATTGATAGCCAATGCCCGAATAGAAGAATCATGGTGTTAAAGGGCAATGACGAGCTAGAATCAGAAAGTGAAGAAAGTGAGGATGAACCCAAGCAAGAGGAGGAGGACTTGAAGGATGAACCTGAAACCTTGCAAGCATCCAATGCTGAATTAAACTTGCTTTCTAGGAGAATACTTGCTGCATACAAAGATGAGGATGAAATTCAAAGAGAGAACATCTTCCACACCCGATGTGAAATTCAAGGTAAGATTTGTAGTCTGATTATTGATAGTAGAAGTTGTACTAATGTAATAAGTAACCTTATAGTTGATAAATTGGGCTTAAAAACAATAAAACATCCTGAACGATATAGATTACAATGGCTTAATGATAGTGGTGAGATGAAAGTAAACAAACAAGCCAAAGTGAAATTTAGTATAGGTAGATATGAGGATGTAGTCTTGTGTGATATTGTACCCATGATTGCTGGACATATACTATTAGGCAGGCCATGGCAATTTGATAAAAATGCTACTCATTTTGGTCGAGAAAATAGTATTGTTTTCAGGTTTAAAGGGAAGAAGGTCAAGCTGGAACCATTATCTCCTAAAGAGGTTTACAAAGACCAATTACAAATGCAACAAAGGAGAGAAGCCGAAAAGCTCAAGGAAAAAGCAAGTATGGCACCAACGGCTTCACCACCCTTTCAAGAAGGTAAGATTGAGGTTGCTGACCAAGGTAAGGTTTCTAAGACTCATATTGAGTGGAAAGATCAAAGAACAACCGAAAGAGAAGGGAAAGAAAGTGGCAAACCCGGGAGCTTGGAGAACGAAGAAAAATCCAAAGGTTTGCGCCAATCCAAGGGGGGAAAAGGAAAAGAAAGAAAAGAAATGTCAAGTAGCAACTTTTATTTGACTTGAGGGGATATTAATAACGTTATTGAGTGTGAGAAACCTTTGCTGGTCATGATTTATAAAGAAAATTATTTTAATGATCAAACTAACTTTGAAGAACTTGAATTGCCAAGTTCAATGATTTCTCTTTTGAAGGAATTTGGAGATGTCTTCCCAAATGAAATTCCATGTGGACTACCTTTCAATCAAGAGGGAAAAGGTGGGCTTGCTGTCCAAGGTAAGTCTTCTAATACTCAGGTTGTGTGGAAAAATTTTATTAAAACCAAGAGTGAGAAATTTGGTGCAAAAGCCGAGAGTGAGGAAGGTGAGATGGCCGTGAGTGGGAAAGGAGAAGGAAGACAAGAAAGGAAAAATATACATTTTTGTCTTAGCTTTGGTGATGTTAATAAAGTAATTATGAATAAGAAATCATTGCTAACCATGAATTTTAAATATACTTATTTAAAGATGTCTTTATTGCATAGAACTTTATCTGTATTGTTGAGAGCTTTACTTAGTGGCAATTTGAAAATTTGGGAAATATTGTTTGCTAACTTTAAAAAGTGTAATTTTTACCATAATGAGCATGTATTTCTAGATTTTCTTGTAATAGTGTTTGACCCAGGAGAATTGGTTTCTTTGCACTTACGAAAGGAAAGGTTTCCTAATCAAAGAAAGTCAAAGCTCATGCCGCCTATGGATGGACCTTTTCAAGTTTTGGAGCCGAATAACAAGAATGCCTACAAGCTTGATTTACCGGGTGAGTATAACATGAGTGCTGCATTTAATGCTGCTGATTTAACTCCTTTTGCTGCAGGTTATGATCTTGATTTGAGGACAAATCCTTTTCAAGAGGAGGGCAATGATGTGATTCCGCCCCAGCCCGCTCCACCGATAACCCGCTGGGGTGCTGACTCGACACGGATGAAGACTAGGCCAATCACAAGAGCTCAAATTAAGAGATTTAAGGGCAACCTGGGAGTATTTATACAGAGGGTAATCAATCTCAATAGTGCTTGTCCATACTTGAAGATACAAAGTCTATTCTAAGCATTCAAGTGGTGGAAGCCGATATGGACCCGGGTGAAGATTTTGGTACATTTTTGGAGGCCGGAAAGCATGAAATGGTTCCAATGCTTTATGGGTTCAATACATATGCCTAAGAGGTCATGGAATCAAGTTAAAGCAGCCTCAAATGCAATCAAAAATGGCTTGTACAGACAGCATCAACAATTTGGTCGAATTTGCTGTATTGCTTGCTGGCTTTACTGTATTTTACTGTATTAGCCTTTTCTTATTTTTCCAAGCATGGGCAACGTGTGGGACTTCATATTCAGTTTATTTGGCATCCTAAAAAGCATCTAGAAGCTGATTTGAAGCTCAAAGAGGTCAAAGATTGATCAAAGTCAACTTGATCAAAAGGCTAGCATTTTTAGTTTCCTAATTTGTTTTTACTTTTTGTTTTAGGAAACTACCATTACTTTTTGGCTTTTATTTATTTATTTTCTGGACAAATAACTTTAGGAAGGTTTTTATTTTATTCTTTCCATTGTAAATTAATTAATTCCTAATTTAATATAAAGGAATTAATTAATCAAACTTAGATTAGGAAAGGAAGTATAGTTTCGGCCAACTAGGTTTCTTTATGTGTGGTGGCTGGTTTTCTTTATGTTCTAGGGTTTTATTTCGTGGCTTTGTACCCTATTTAAAGGCTTATTTTTCAATATGAATACAACTTTAATTTGATTAAGAAAATACTTGTGAGATTAATTATCTCTTTGTTCTTTGAGAACACCTAAAACACCATTAGAGAATTGGTTATTTTAGCTTGACTTATCAATAGGTTTTCCATCCCCTTTTGTGGCATCTACATTATACCAAGGTTTCTAACCACAGGTTGGTTAGGGGTTGAGGTCCATTCCATTAGAAATTGAACTTAATTAAAGATCCGGGCTAATATAATATGGGTTTAGGAGCAGGTCGTCCTAGGTTCGTATCAGTTTAGGACTAATCAGTTTGTCAACTAATCGGTTTGTCAACATCGTTTTCTTATCTTATTTTTAATTTAAATTGCCTCATTTTAATTGTGTGATGAGATAAAAATAATTATTCAAAATTTTAGTAATTAGTTAAATATCAAAACAAATCTCCGTGAAAATGATATTTTCTTATCACTTTATTACTTGACACGATCTGTATACTTATGTAATTCGTGCATGAATATGCCAATCCCAAGATCAACGAGGGCACCAAAATTTGTAAGATCTTCATTGCGCTACCACTACCAACATATTAGTTGTGTTGGAGAGCATCATTTGTGGGGTGGCTTGTAGTTAAGCTTCTCTAGTGGGGTTAACATATTACTTGTCTTCTTTAAGTTCTATGTAAGATAATATTAGAGAGATTTCTTTATTGTTAGGATGAGTGTTTGGTGGTGGTGGTGGCAGCTAATATGACATTGGAGGAGTTAGAACCCTAACCTAACTAATGATAGCTTCATTTGGAAAATTTGGGGTTCTAAAATTTATTGTTTTATTGTTTTAATTTATTAAGGCTGTTTAAGAAATTGTGGGTTATAATGTGTTTAGGTTTTATTTTAAATTATTAAGTATAAAACAAGTATAAATTATTAATGTATCTAGTAAAAATGTATTTTAATATGATTATATATAGAATGTAGTACACCTAATAAGTTTTATAAGAATTAAATTTATTTTTTTTCATATTCATAAAATCCCATAAATAAGAAATGATTTTTTTTTTTTTAACTAAAACTCCGATTGCTATGCTTACTACAGTGTTGCTTATGTTAGCTAACTTTCAATGCTAGCATTTAAAGCAAGTGATCGGCTCTGTAGCTAGTCTGACGTAATTTTTGCGCCATATATGGTAGTGATATATATCATTTTCTTTTGCGAGTAGTTGCTTACATATAGATATATATATATATATATATATATATATATATATATATATATATATGAAGAAGGATTCCCCATATTTGACGAATCAATAGGTCAAGGTGTCCTAGATGGTGTCAATACCTTGTTAGCCACAATAATTAGACATTTTATAGGAACCCCTACAGCTGTCACCGAAAGAATCCATAGTCAATTAACCAATTTACACTGTCCAACTCTTAGTGATTTTGAATGGTATGTACAAACATTTACCACTGGAATCATGATGAGAGATGATAGTAATCAACCTTTTTGGAAAGAAAAATTTATTAATGGTCTACCCCAATTATTTGCTAGAAAAATCATAAATGTCTTAAGTAATGATAGTGGTCACATAGACTACGATTCATTAACCTATGGAGATATAGTTTCAATAATAAAAAAAGGAGGATTAAAAATGTGCACTAATATGAAAATAGCCAATCAATTAAATAATGATAAAAAGAAAACTAAATACAAATTAGGAAACTTTTGTCAACAATATGGTCTATCTACAATAGCACCCTCCAGGAGAAACAAAATCAAAGAAAAATCCCAGAAGAAACCTTTTCGAAAACCTTATTACAAAACCCATAAGTTTAATAAACCTAATCCTGATAAATTCTATAAATCAAATAAACATAAAAAAGATTCAAAAGATAATACTAAAATCAAATGCTTTAAATGTAATAAATTTGGTCATTTTGCTAATCAATGCAAAGTTAAGCAAACAATCAAACAATTAGAGCTACCAAAAGATCAAAAAAAAAATTTAATCAATGTCTTAGGAATACACAACACAGATAGTGAACATAGTGAAAACAATATTTATACTGAATCAAGTTCTGACGAATCAAGTATTCACACTGAATCCACTAGTGACACAGAGAACCCTAAAATTAGTTTAGGATGTTTAGATGCTTGTTGTCTAGATACCTATTGTAATCAATCACTTAGTGTCTTAACTAATTCTACAGAAGATGAAGATATAATCTTAGAATTACTTAGTTGATTAAATAAATAATTGATGATTAAATAAATAATTGAAAATAGTAGAATGCAAATGCTTACTTGATTAAGGAGAGTACCACAAACTTGGTATCTCAATTGATTACAAAACACTCAAACTAACTCTCAAATATTTTGATTACAATTGATTATGAAGAAGAAGAGAAGAGAAAGAAGAGGAGAAACTCTGCCAAGAAAACTCTCTAATTCTCTACTCAATTCCACTTCCTAATATGTGGTGGTGAGGCTCCTTTATATAGGCAAAGGAGGGCTTGATTGGATGAGTGGAACTCCTGTTGATTAAAATGATTGTGTCGGTGAACAGTGACTTGAATAGTGAACAGTGTTGTGAACAGTATCTTGCTTTTCGGTGCTTTTTACTGTTCATGAACAGTGATTGAATAGTAACTTCTCGTGATCTGCTTTTGTGAGTGGAATTCTGAAAGCAACTTTGTACTGTCAGAGATTCCTAATGTTGATTATGACTCAGCCTTCCATTATGTTGTTGATGTTGTGGTCTTCCTCATCTCCGAACTGGTAGGTGTCATCTTCGTCTTGATCAAATTCTATATCTTCGTCAGATTCTTGATTGTTGTCTGTATTGATTATTCTGTGTTTTTTCAACATTTTGTGATAAATAGCAGCAAGGTCTGGATACATTTTTTGTAGTGGAAAGAGGCAAATACATCATTCCATACAAATCTGAAACCATTATGAATATATAATTTTGTATATTGATTTTCTTTTGCTAAAAAATATTTTTGATTAATTCCTTGGAGATTAAAATTATCACCAAAAACATCAGCTCTCCAATGGCATAACTGTTTTGTAATAGGATTAGAACATCTGCGGACTTCTTCGTCTTGTATAAGGTGATGAGTAGCATATTTTGATTTTTCAAAAGTGATGAGGTGTCTTGCTGGTTCCCATCCGTGGATCCATTCTGGGGGTGTGGATGTGATATGAACAGCAATATATCCCTGTTTAAGGGGACTATAATGGTGAGGTAGAAAAAGACAGGTGATGGCCATTTTTAATAATTCAGTACAGTTTTGGGCTTGATCTGTGTGGGTGAATATGATTGTACCGACTAATCCCCAATCAAATAGGGTAGCCCAAGTGATTGTTTTACCTTGAAAAATAAAATTGTGAAAGGTGGGGGCATAGAGTCCAACTCTGTGGATGGCATAGCTGATTTCATGTGGACAGCCTACATGATTAAGTGGGAGTGTAGCAGGGTCACATGTAGTATATTTTTTATTAGAGGGGTGTAAGGCAGCTTCAGTGTAGACATACATCCCTTGGGGACAAGTGTGAGGTGATTCTATAAAGGAGAGTAGCATTCGTTGGAGAAAGCTAAACTCTTCATAGAATTGTTTCTTTTTGATTTTCTAGATGTGGGAAATGATTTCAGGGGGTAAACCAGCTTGGTGTAACCATTGATTTAGATAGAAAAAGATACGGGCAGGATTCCATGGTAAGGTGTGAGATTTGGTGGGGAATATGGAAGAATAAGAAGTATGATTGGTAGATCCTTGATTGAAAGGTTGTTTTTGTTTTTTGGTCCAATAGTCTAAGTCTTTTTGGAGGTGATTGATGTGGAGTTGGTGAATGGCATTGTTGTGAAGTAGGGTTTGAATTTGGTGTTCGAGACATTGTTTTTCATGTTGGAGTTGATTGACTCGGGTTTCTAAGGGGTGATTTAAATAGGGGTTGTTAAGGAGATCGAGTGGGTTTTGGTATGGGACAACATAAGTATTCTGAGTGTTTGGGTCAACAACAACAGTGATTGGATTGGAATGGGAATGTTGCATTTTATGGGTAGATTGGGAGCTGGAGGCTTTATTAAAGGTGATTTTTTGGACAAAGCGGAGTGTTTTGGAAAATTCTGGATCCATTCTGACCCATGGATGAATAAAGGCTTGAGGACCTAATTCTCTATAGGTGATTTCAAGGGCTTCTCTGAGGCTATAATAACCTCGATATTGGGTATTAGTTTGACCAGTGATTCATGGGCTATTTGGGACCAGGTTTTGTAAAGGCCAGGGTTTGGGCCGCTGAATAGAACATAATGGGAGAAATATTTACTATCGGGCTTTTGGCGGATTGATTGTAAATAAAAGCAAAGGTTATCTAAGGCATGAATAAAATCTGATTTTTGATCTGTGGATTCAAATTGTGCGGTATTCCACACAGAGTTAATTAAGGTTCTTTGGGGAATATCTAATTCAAATTGGGTTGGGAAATTCTTTTCAACAATTTCTCCACTCCAAATTGGAACAGAATTGTTGTTGATGATCATGTAGCCAAGTGGACGAGACATGCTGTAATGAAAATAATTAGAGAAAAGATATTTTGAAAATATGAAAAATTTTATATATAGTAGAAAATAAAATTTTATTTGTTTGAAAATATGAATAAAAGATTGGAAATAAGAAAATAAGGTAGAATAAGAAGAGTAAGACAAGGAAGGAAGATGATTAGTTTGGATTCGATTAATTGTTTTGGAAATAGATTGATCTTGTAGAAGCTGGATATTATTTGATTGGAGTAAGAAATCAAATTTGACTTTCTCACCTAAAGGGTGACTGATTATTCCATCATTTTCGATGGTAAATGGATATAATAAAGAAAGAAAGGGAATACCTAGAATAACTTGATTTGTTATATTTCTTATAAGGACAAATGATGTTTTGAAACAAATTTTATTATGACAAATATGAGCTTGATTAATTTCGTAATGTAAATCCATTTTACTACCATTAGCGGAGTTTAACTTTTCTTTAGTTTTGGTATAATATTTACTAGGTATAAGACCTTCTTGGACACAATTTAAATCTGCACCTGAATCTAAAAGTGCTATTGTTGTTAATTGAAAATCTTTAATGATTATGGTGATTTTTATGTGCCATTTTCTAAGTTTGATTTTTTGAATTGAAGCTAGACAATTATCACGGGAAGATTCTTCTTCTTGTTCTTCAGGTTGATTAGGATTAAGGTTTTGAGGGTTATCTTGAATAAACTGTAATTGGTGTTTGATGATATGATTTTCTAATTTTAATTCTTTAATTTCAGACTTAATTGTTTTAATTTCTGTTTGTAGATCTTGAACAGTTATGTGTTTATTTTTTGATTTATTAAATGTTTGTAAGGCTTCTGTTAAACAGATTTTTTGAGTACTTTTATTATGTTGATTTGTTTCTTTGTGATTATCAGTTATTATCTTTTTATATTTTTTCATGTATTCTATCCTTTCATCAGGATTTTCTAATTTACTAAGTAATTCTAAGATTATATCTTCATCTTCTGTAGAATTAGTTAAGACATTAAGTGATTGATTACAACAGGTATCTAGACAACAAGCATCTAAACATCCTAAACTAATTTTAGGGTTCTCTGTGTCACTAGTGGATTCAGTGTGAATACTTGATTCGTCAGAACTTGATTCAGTGTAAATATTGTTTTCATTATGTTCACTATCTGTGTTGTGTATTCCTAAGACATTGATTAAATTTTGTTTTTGATCTTCTGGTAGCTCTAATTGTTTGATTGTTTGCTTAACTTTGCATTGATTAGCAAAATGACCAAATTTATTACATTTAAAGCATTTGATTTTCGTATTATCTTTTGAATCTTTTTTATGTTTATTTGATTTATAGAATTTATCAGGATTAGGTTTATTAAACTTATGGGTTTTGTAATAAGGTTTCTTCTGAGATTTTTCTTTGATTTTGTTTCTCCTGAAGGGTGCTATTGTAGACAGACCATATTGTTGACAAAAGTTTCCTAATTCGTATTTAGTTTTCTTTTTATCATTATTTAATTGATTGGCTATTTTCATATCAGTGCACATTTTTAATCCTCCTTTTTTTATTATTGAAACTATATCTCCATAGGTTAATGAATCGTAGTCTATGTGACCACTATCATTACTTAAGACATTTATGATTTTTCTAGCAAATAATTGGGGTAGACCATTAATAAATTTTTCTTTCCAAAAAGGTTGATTACTATCATCTCTCATCATGATTCCAGTGGTAAATGTTTGTACATACCATTCAAAATCACTAAGAGTTGGACAGTGTAAATTGGTTAATTGACTATGGATTCTTTCGGTGACAGCTGTAAGGGTTCCTATAAAATGTCTAATTATTGTGGCTAACAAGGTATTGACACCATCTAGGACACCTTGACCTATTGATTCGTCAAATATGGAGAATCCTTCTTCATCTAGTTTAACTGCGTGAATGATTTCTGATTTAGATTGATCTGTTAAATGTTTTTCCCACCAGTAGTGTAAAGTACCGGTAAAACCTATGACTAGTAATTCAACAATGTCAGATTGGGGAAGGTTTTGATTAGTAAAATAACTATTAGCAACCATGGACATGTGATGTAATTTGTTTAATATTTCTTGTTCTTTTAATCCATCTATATTCCATTCATATAGGTTGATTACTGTCATCTCTCATCATGATTCCAGTGGTAAATGTTTGTACATACCATTCAAAATCACTAAGAGTTGGACAGTGTAAATTGGTTAATTAACTATGGATTCTTTCGGTGACAGCTGTAGGGGTTCCTATAAAATGTCTAATTATTGTGGCTAACAAGGTATTGACACCATCTGGGACACCTTGACCTATTAATTCGTCAAATATGGGGAATCCTTCTTCATCTAGTTTAACTGCGTGAATTATTTCTGATTTAGATTGATCTGTTAAATGTTTTTCCCACCAGTAGTGTAAAGTATCGGTAAAACCTATGACTAGTAATTCAACAATGTCAGGTTGGGGAAGGTTTTGATTAGTAAAATAACTATTAGCAACCATGGACATGTGATGTAATTTGTTTAATGTTTCTTGTTCTTTTAATCTATCTATATTCCATTCATATAATTTATCAGAACTAACAGATAATAGATTTTTAGAATTTGACTCTTGAAATTCAGGAGGTAAGGGTTTATTATTCCATTGTTTAAAAATATTAAATTATGGTTTTTGATTTTTAAGTCTATTAATATGATTATCGAATGAAGATTGATTTGATTCTGTATCAGATGAAAGTTGATTTTTAATAGTAGCAAGATTGGAAGAGGAGGCTTCATTGTTGGAACTGTAAGTTTTTAATTGTAATTCTTTTAAGAGTTGACTAAGTTGATTAGTTTTATGTGGAGGGGTTGGAACTTTTGTAATATCTGGAAATTTTATAAGTGGTTGGGGTTTAGGTTCTTCTTTAGATGAATTATCAATTTTGGTTTCTATTTTATCTAATTGTTTACATATTGTAATAAGACTTTGATTTGTGTAATTATTTTGTTCAATGACTTTTCTAGTTTCAGTAATTAAATCGTTGGTTTCATTTGTAGAAGTTTTAAATGGCGAGGCTATGACTTGATTATTTAAATAGAGAATGATTATTTTTCAACAGGAAGGTGACTTTTTCTTTTGTTAAAGTTTTTAAATTATTTAAAGGATATATATAGAGAGAGAGAGAGAGAGAGAAAGAGAGAGAGAGAGAGAGAGTGGAAGTCTATATATATATATATATATATATAAAAAGGGAGTTCATAGTCAGACTGTCCTGATCAATGCTTCCTCCACCACCTCTCTTCCTTACTTCAATGCTACCACTATAATCTTTTTTTTTTTTTCCTTACCACCTCTCTTCCTTACTTCAATGCTACCATTATAATCTTTTTTTTTCCTGACTCTCTCTCTCTCTCTCTCTCTCTCTCTCTCTCTCTCTCTATTTTCTCCTTTTTTTTCTTTTGTTTTTTTTCTTCTCTTTCTCACAGAAAACCAAAAAACCAGAAGCTCAAGGAAAAAAAAAAGCCTAACAGAGAAAGAAAACATGATTTTTATTGGGATTTTGAGGATGCCAATGGGGATTCTACGAATTGTTTGATGTTTCAATTGTGGGTTTATTAATTTGGGGTTTACGTTTGTGATTTAGGGATTTTGGAATTAGGATGGATGAAGCTCAGGGCAGCTCCAATTCGCTCCCTCCTTTCCTTACGAAGATGTATAAGATGGTATATGATCCTTCAACCGATCCGTTGTGTCATGGAGTTCAAGTAATTAAATCCTTATTTTGTGGAATCCACTTGATTTTGCCAGAGATTAGTTTGCCAGAGATTTGTTGCCCAGACTGTTTAAGCACAATGACTTCAAAATTATTTAATTTTTTTTATGCATCTAATCACACACCCAAAAGAAAAGTTAAATAAAAATATTATTTAATTTTTTTTTTTTATGCATTTAATCGACCTGAGTTTGTTATTGCTTCCTTCAACAGACCTTTATAAATGTTAGCTGAAATTGTCTTGCTCTGTAGTTATTTTGCGATCTGTACTCCTTTTCTAGTTACCGAAAATGCAGATGCAGGTTCACTAGCATAACCAATGTACATAAGATTCTTCATGCCACAAGTTGGGTCTAGATATGTCCTGAAAGCCCACCACAAACACATATTTCATAGATATTTTAGGTACTTGTTAACTAAAAATGAGAGAGAGAGAGAGAGACGAAGAGCGAGAGAGAAGGAAAAAAAATGAGAAATTGTTGAACGAGAGAGACAAAGAGCAAGAGAGAAGGAAAAAAAAAATGAGAAATTGTAGACAATCGAAGCCGTCTGTGATTATTGTACACAATTCAAGGGCTGCGGCGTTATTAAGCATCAGGATCGACCGGATGCTAGACTTCCTATATATATATATATATAATATACACAATCAGATTTCTATTATATTGATTATATAATGGTTTTGCCATCAAGAACAGTTTTTTTAACTTTTAGAATGGTTCAAAGGGTTCAAATTTGAAATTTTTATTTATAGTTTATTGTAGATTGACTTTTTTAAAATATAATTTTAGCATGTCAATTAGGTATTTTTTTTAATTTTTAAATCTTGATAAAATCATCATATATATAAATACATATATATTTATGTATTTTTAAATTAATTGTTTATCATAATACAAAGTGGATAATGATCAAGAATGAAACTATTATTTGTAAGGAAGCAACCTGAATCCAGCTCTTGGGGGGGGGAAAGAACATTGCTTAATAAAACAAACGAAAAGAAAACAAGCACACGGTATAGAATGCTGATACATACATATATATATATATATATATATATATATATATATATCTGGAATGAAATGTGATGCAGCAAAAGAATACAGAGAAGTGGAATTAATTAAATAATTAATAGTAGGGAATTAGAGGTGGAGGAGGAGATGCGTAAGAAACTCCTATGACAGGAGGAAGAGGGGTAGTGGGTGGCGGAGGAGTTTGCTGGTGCCAAGAAGATGGTGGGTGGTGCCATTGTTGATGAGGTGTAGGAAGTGGGTGTGGGGGATGATGGCTTGGTTTTGGAGATGATGGAACGGGTGATGAATGTTCATGGTTTGGTGGGGGTGGTGACCCTGCTGCTGGAGTAGTACACCCAGTACTTGGCGGAGGCGGAGGCAGAGGCCACGGAGATTGTGGAGGTGGTGGAGGACTGTATGGATGATAACTTGGGACTGGTACATCAGCTGAATATGGAGGTGGAGGTGGTTTTGGATACTGATAGGTTGGAGACGGTGGAGGTGGTGGAGGACTATGTGAATGATAACTTGGTACGGGGACCTCAGCCGAAGAAGGCGGTGGTGGTGGCGGTGACAGTGTTGGCGTTGGGTGTTGCTGATACGATGGTGGTGGTGGTGGTGGTGGTGGTGGTGGTGGTGGTGGTGGAGGTGGATGTGTGGGATGTTGCTGATAGGTTGATGGAGGTGGAGGTGGATAGATTGAGGACGAGGGTGGTGGTGGTGGTGGAAAATGTGTCATGGGGCTGGGTGGTACTTTTGGGGTTGGTGGAGGTGGAGGTGGAGGCAATGGGGATGGTGCTAATACTAATGGAGATGGCGGTGGAGGGGGGTGTGATCTGGTGGAAGGCGATGACTCTGAAGTGGGGGGTGGAGGTGGCGGCAACTCAGCTCGTAGTCGTTTTGGTGGTGGTGGTGGTTTTCTCACAACGGGGGATGATCTACTTGACTGTGGCGGCGGGGGTGGAGAAGACGCCGATGATCCACTGCCACCACCTCTTCCGCCTCCGCCTCCACACTTGATCTTGCCACAGTCCACAGGGCGTGCAGCTCGGGAAGCACATTCCCTAGCAGATCGCTGATCCAACTTGCCAGGGATACAGTTCTTGCGACCATCATTGATGATACTTGTAGTAGTACAAGACGGAGGCTCTCCCGTGAAATAGTTGAAGGAATAGGTGAAATTCTGCAAGCTTGGCAGCTGACACACACTCGCCGGTATAACCCCGGTGAATCTGTTGTGCGCCACGTCCAGCTGCTCCAAACTCCTCATGGTGCCGATGCTGGACGGCAAAGATCCTTGAAGCTCGTTGAAACTCACATCGAACACCGTCACCTTCCTCAGAAGCCCGATCTCCGGAGGCAAGCACCCTGTTAGGTTGTCGTTCAGCAGGATGATCTCATTCAGCGTCTTCCCCATCTTCCCAATGCTGCCCGGGATGCAACCGCCCAGATTGTTGTTCGCAAACACCAGCACCGATACCGGCGAGTTGCCCAGGTTCTCCGGGATCCCGAACCGGAACCTGTTGTCGTTCAGGAACACCGCGTCCAGCTTCTTGTCGAACAGCTGCCTGGGCACGGGGCCTTCGAACTCGTTGAAACGGAGATCCAAGTACTTGAGCGCCGGCAGCGACAGCACCACCTCCGGGAAGCTTCCCACGAAGCGGTTGTTGCTGAGGTCCAGCTCGTGGAGGAGCTTCAGACGGCGGAAAGTGCTGGGAACCACGCCGCAGAAGCGGTTGGAGTTGAGATGGAAGAGAGCGAGATCGGAGAGGAGGCCCAGCTCGGGAGGGAGGTAGCCGGCAATGTCTGCGTGGTTGAGGTCCACGCCTGCCACCACGCGGAGGGAGGCATTGCTGGGAGAAGGAGCACAGTAGACTCCCATGTAGGAGCACACATCGGAGCCATTCCAGTTGGTAGTGAAGTTGGAAGGGTCGGAGAAGATGGCGGATTTCCAAGCCTGCAGGCCGATGTAGGCCTGCTCAAGCCTGGGGTTTTCAAACTTGAGGCCCAGGGTGGGATCTACATTCTGCTGTGCAGAACAGATCTGGAAGAGAAAGGTAGAGCAACTTGAAGCAATGAATAACACAACAAGGAATAAGAAGCCGCCGCCTAGGTTAGTAGGATTATTAGGAGGAAAAGAAGACATTGCCATTGGTGATGGTAAGACAGTCGACAATAACATTTACATTCGAATCATATTGACATGGCCGAGGGGGAGATCAGAGTGAAGCTTTTTTTGTTCATTAGAGAGAGAGAGAGAGTTTAGGACAGTGTGCCATCTCTATCTCCCCATGCTTTGTTTATATAAATCTTCATCACTTTTGTTTAATTAATTTGAATTTTGCTAATGGAGAGGCATTTTACGCTCTTTACTGTTGCTTTCTGTTTTCACTTTGCTAATGCCTAAATGTTGTGGTTCTGGTTTTGGTATTTTAGTTTTACAATGCCTATGATAATGACATGGATTATTAATGCTAAGCACATCTTAATTTGAAAAGGTGTCATGAGGACATGTTGGCACGTCTGAGGGCGGGAGGGAGATTTAGGAAAAATAAATAAACAAAAAAAGAGGCAAATCCAATTTATAAAGTAAACAAAAAAGGTGGACAGGTTGTAGTACAAATGAATGAATAAACTTGACTTTCCTCAGGAAGTGTCAGCCAACCAGCGTCTTTATTATCAGCCTGTCCCACCTCCTGCTGTGCTGTGCTGGGACACCAATTAACTTTGTTATTATTAACCACCTATCCATCCTATTTTCCTTCCACAAAACGCTTCTTTCCCTACTACTACAGATGTTTTCATGTTTGAATTAACACCGCCAGTAGCACTATATTATATTAATATTAACTATTTACTGAAAAAACCTCGACGTGAAACAAATCTCATCAACCATAATTAAATTAGGAATTAAAAAAGAAAAAAAAAAAAACAAAAAAGAGATCTTGGCCCCACATTGCCCTGCATGAATTCAAATTCCGCCAATTACCGTTCATGTGCTTCGTGCAAATAAAAACCAAAAACAGCCAAAATCTAATATCTTTCTACGTATGTATGGGATAGAACAAAATAAAATAAAAATATGGTAACTGAATTCACAAAAAGCAGGTCCAGTCGTATGCGGCAGTGAATTATAATTTGCATTAAGAAGTGATCATCCAGGGGCATATAAATGCCTGAGCGCTAGAGTTAAAGAGAGTCAGCCGGGGTAACGTAATAGAATAAAGATTATGATATCTGAAAAACGCAACGCTCTAGTGGTTTTGCATAGTCCTTCTGAGTGGGTATGAAATCTGAATAAAAAGATTTTAAGGTTTTGTAATATTTTACATTTTAATAAAGATATTAGATATGGGAATGGGATGGCAATAATTTCTGATTTGTTGTTTAGTTGACAGCCCAAGCAAGCACAGGGAGACATGGGTCCCATGCATACTCTGTCTGCACGATCTTTAAGACCTTTTCAAGAATCTCTTTTCAAACTGGGAATACAAAAACCACGTCTCCCAAAACGCGTTCGAGACTTGAATAATAATAATAACTTTTCTATTATTTTCCTCATTTCACCCTTTGTTTTCACCTAACCTGCTGAGCTGGAACAAAACCACACCACCACACGGGGTCGCTTAACCCTATTGTTTGTAACTTTGCTACAGCTACTTTCCCAACAACAGTGATAAACTCATTTTGTACTTGATTTCTTTTTACACTGTAACAATTCGTCACCTACATTTCTGTCCTCAAAACAAAACCAATTAAGGTAATCGATATGGACAACCGTTTGCAGCCTGATAACAATTTTCTTCATATGGCTCAGACCGCATCAACAAATGCATCAGGAGGTGCTTCTTCTGGAACCTGTCGAGAAAGAAACAACATTACTTAATAAAATAAACAAACAAATAAAAGCATGATTTCAAATTGTAAACTTACAATACTCCTTCAAAATAAAGTTCAGGGTGAAGCTATATGCAGTTTACAGTTGCAACAAACTGCTTATATTACTATTTACAATATTAAACATGAAGAGTGCTATTCCATCAGCATTACCTATCAAAATATCACAACTGACATGTAAAAATATTACACATAAAAGAAGGAAGAAAAGGCATCAGTTATTGTAAAGCTGAGTTGCAAAAATTAGGACTGATATGCGATGCTAGTTGCTTAAATTGCAAGGAAACAATTTTCTCTGATCATGGCAAAAATCTTGCAAATATTGTAAAACAAATGCTAGCTTATTAAGTTTACCTCTCCAGGGTTCCACTTGTTTTTTGACCAAATACTCACATCACCAGAGATGTCCTCCTTTTGCATGTTAGTTCTGTTGAGATTGGAAAAACAAGGCAAAGATAAACATAAGAAACATTATATTTACCCAATAAAAATTATACCTTCAATTGAAAAGAAATAAAAATCAACAGACCAAAAAGAAAGAAATTGTCGAAGATGCAGAAAGGTAACATAATGTGAAGAACACAACTCAGGAAGTCAGAAAAGACAATTTAAGCCCCAAAGGTAAGGATGGATGTCATCATAAACAAGCCTTAAAAAATAAAAACTAAAAGAAGACCCAAAAAAAGAACAAGATCATGCTCAGTTACACACACCAAAAAGAGAAAACAAAACAAAACAAAAAATTTGTTGTGTTTTATGGTTGATGAAAACAATGAAATGATTTAGCATTTTTGAATACCAACCCAGAACTTCCAAACAGACAGGGCTTCTATCTAAAGGATAACTAACACAATACACAACTTACGCCAACTGAACTCCCATAGCAACTTGTGCTGGTGCATTCGCATTAGAAGTATAATCAAGCCCCATGGAAAGGATTGGCGACTGATTATTAG
The DNA here is from genome assembly GCF_031755915.1 of Ziziphus jujuba. Lineage (NCBI taxonomy): Eukaryota > Viridiplantae > Streptophyta > Magnoliopsida > Rosales > Rhamnaceae > Ziziphus > Ziziphus jujuba. Next base: position 729,781 of record NC_083380.1, read on the forward strand.
TTGTTCTGAGAAATTGAGCTGAAGATGGTGAAGGAGAAAATGGGTTACTTTCTCTCAGGGCACCATTACTGCTGAAGCCTGTTATAGTGGAAGAAGCAGGGAATTGGCTGCCAAATAAGCCTACCAAAATGACAGTCAGCAGAAACAAAGAGAAAGCACCACACAAACAAAACCTTAAAATTTCACCTGCATTTTCAGATGGCATATTTTTCGTTCCAAATGCACTTGAAATCTGCCTAGAAGGTGCAGAGGAATTCAGCTGACCAAAACCATTGTTCAATGGTGCAGGGGGCCTGAGAAGAACTACTGAACATGTTAGAAAAGCCATAGTACAAGCAAGTAAACATGATTCCAAGAAATCACAAGCAATAATAATCTCCACCTTGTAGTTTCATATACAACCACATAAATTGAATTTTAAACAAGAAAACCAAGTATAGATTTTAAGGAATGATATTGCCTCGATACAGACCCCATATTCAGGGATGATCCTAGTTGACCAAAGCTCGAGAATGCATTAGAACTAGTTCCAGAAAAAGGTTTTTGATTGGGGAGAGTTGAGCTCGGTGCAACTGCATGTGGCTTGCAAAGGTTTTCAAACTCAACTAACTTTGAACTAAGTAAATTCCGCTCTCTCTCGACCTGTAGCAAAATCTATTAGACAAGAACCTCACTGAATAAAGTAATTACTGCAGATATTAACATACTGATATCTCTATACAAACAGATTACCAAAATTAAAGCAGAATTTGGAAATGGAGGTATTTTACTGAAGTTATTTCTCTGATTTTGTGTGATGCAAACCAAACTTAGGTGTGATGCCTTGAGATTTTAAAAGTGATCCTAAAATTGTTTTAGATTGATACAAGAGTCTATCTTCTAATTTTCAGTTTTCTTTTGTTCCCCACCTTTCTACACAATTTGGTATTAGAGTAAGGTTTCTAGCCCTTTCGTGAGCAATAATGCCGCATGAACAGCATTTACAATCCAATGTGAACAGTAACCCTAAATGAACGGTACCCAGTTGTCAAATTGTTTTCTTTGGCTTTAAAAAAAAAAAAAAAAAAAAAAAAAAAAAAAAAAAGTGAGTCATGACTACGCAATTTGAAAAGAGTATTAGGGGCAAAATAACTTACAGTCAACTTGAAGAACAATTTATTCATATGGTAGAATAAGTGGGGTTTCTTAATACTCGGGTTATCAATATAGAGACATAAATATCTTGATCTAGTAGTTCTTCAACTAACTATGAACAAAAAGAGATTCCCAAAGCCAACGATTACAAAAATCAAGAGAAGCAACCACAAAGACAACTGCTCCAATACCCTTTCCTACAGCCCAACAGACATCTAATTGGGTGAGAGATATATTTCAATTGACATATAAACGTTACAATACTTTCAAGGATATCACAAAGAGGGTAAAGATTGAAGTGCTAGACTTTGAAGATAAGGTAAATCCAACTGAATTCGCCAATTGGCTTTCTTAAATTGAAGAATACCTTCGATTGGTATGACATGGACGATAATCGGAGAATAAGATTTGCTAGAATGAAACCAGTAGGTCTTACTAACATTTGGCAGACGGGTGTTGAAGAAGACATAAGGAGAACGGGATTCCTACCCATCGGTACCGGGCAAGAGTTGAAAGCTAAACATCAGGAAAAATAATGCCTACCAATTAATATGACACATTATATGAGCAAGCAATTAACTTGAAGTAAAATTATATGTCAGTTGCTGAATATATGCAAAAATTTGATGAATTGAAGACTTGAAGCCAAATACTTGAAGATCCAAGGCAAACACTTGCAAGATTTAAATCTGGCTTAAGATCTCACATTAGAAGGGAGTTGTTACAACAACCTATAAACAACTTGGAGCAAGCGTTTCAAGTTTCTTTGGATTTGGAGGAGTATTTTGGAAGTCGCAAAAGACTTGATACAACACTAAATCACAGGACTAGAATAGTAGCAAACCAGCCATCAAATCAACCTACTAAGACCAAGACACTACTGATCTTAGAGGAAAAGGTAACAAATGTTTCAAGTTTGGACAGTCTGGTCATATGCCATATAATTCTCCCAAGAAAATTTTACATCTTGGTGTGGAATATGAAGAAAAACCAGATCAACAGAAAGAGATGAACGAAGACAACTTCATTAAATGCTACTGTTATCTTTCAATTCTGAAAAAAAAGGAAGATTGAAAGCCCACATCTATTTTTCAAATGCCAGTTCATTGTGGAAATCAAGCACAAAAGCTTATCATTGATGGTGATGCCAGCATAGTATTGTTTTGGCAGCTATGGTAAAGCAACTAAAACTTCCTATTGAACCACATCCATATTCATACAAGGTAGCATAGATTGATAGTACTTCTATTCTATAACTCAACACTGTCTTATTTCTTCTTCATGTGGAGTTTATAGTAATTCTCTTTGGTATAATGTGATTCTTTCCTGATCAATAATAGAAAAATTATATTGAAACCTATGACAGTAGATGAGATGGATAATTATAAGAAGGAAAAGCAAAGTAACGCATCAAATAACTCACAAAAGTCACAGCACATTCTTTCCGATAAAGAATTTGAACAAGAAAGTGAGAAAAAGTTTATTTGAGGCTTAGGTTCTTCAATTACTAGATTTTACAAAGAATTTTAAAGTGATATATGAAGCATCAAATGAGGAAATTAGGGGTACAGCTATTCAAGGACATCCTATTGCATTGCTTCATGAGAAGATTAATGAAGACAAGTTAAAGTATTCTCTTTATGATAAAGAAATTCTAAAATTCAATCCAGACTTCTATAAGCAATTCTATGCTATCAACTCGTCGAGGTCAAATGTTTCTAAGCCAAGGGGAATTGATGCAAGATGGAAACAAGAAATTTTTGCAAATTGAAAACAACATTTGAAAATTTCTCAAAGGAGAGAAAAAATAGATTCTAAAGCCCAAACTTTGATTTAGAATGATCTAGGGTGACAACGGGCTTATTTGTCTTTCAAGGATCCTCGTAGCCTTGGTCTAATTTAGTTTCCTTATTTAATTTGAGTTATTTTATTATTTTAGTTTTCTTATGTTTTTAGGAACTTTTATTAATTAATTTCCTTATTTAGTTAGGTTTCTTATCATTTTAGTTTCCTAAAATTGTTAGGTGGTTTTATTACAAATAGGGGTCTTTGTAACTATTTTAGACAATTGATAATAATACTGGTATTTCACTGAGAGTTATTTTTCTGATTTTGTGTAATGCAAACCAAATCTAAGTGTGATGCTTAGAAATCTTAAGAGTGATTCCTAAAATTGTTTTAGTGTGATACTAGAGCCTATCTTTTAATTTTTAATTTTCTTTTCTTCCCACCTATCCCACATCAATCTCTCAAGGCATATGAAATATAGATTTCTCAGCAACGCCCTCGAATGAATATATGAATTATTAAAAAGTGAATATCAACCAGAGAATGCTATTGATAGTGTAGCGTGTTAGAAATGGAACTATAAGAGCAGAAGCAAATTTATTTCATGCCTACATAAAAATTAAAGGTATGCTCAACTTTGACATGTTCTTACATGCATTTGCAAGATGTAATGGCTCAAAATTGAAATAATATACACCTAGAGCATCAAATGTTATAGAAAGAAGAAAAACAAAGCCAGTACTTTTGAGATGTGAACATATAATATTTCTGTGTCAAGACTCGAGCAATGTCATATATGTACCAGTCACATTGCAACATCGTCAAATTTACCTGTGCAATTTTCATGATATTGATAATTTGAGCAAAATTAAAGAAATAAATAAGGAAAGCTGTAAAGAGTTTCGTTACATTGTTACTGCCATGTTGAGGCCTACATCCTAGATTGAGACAGCACTTTTCAACCAAAATATAAAAAATTAAAAAAAAAAAAAAAATGCTGTGATGTAACAGAATAAGTCACATAACCTTATTAAGTGTTCACTTAATTTCAATTTCCACTTTGAAATGTAAATATTAACAAAAGAGATTAGAAAATGCAATAACAGAACAACCAAAAGGTGCAGTGTCAGATTTTCTTACTATCGACTGCAAGCTCAACCCACGCTTAGCGTCATCATATGCTGCAGCCCTCAATTCTTCATAACTAATGTCGCCAATAATGTCACAAGGAGCACTGACGAGAAAGAAATTTAAACACTTTAGTCCATGAGTATCTTCCAATCCATCATCATCATTACAATAAAGGATCACAATTCCAAAGCAATAAACCTGTTTGTATATATTGATATAAGTTAGCTTCAGAGCTGTACTAAGAAAAATTGAACTTGAGCCTCTGAAAGTACATTGATAAATAAGCAACATGGAGAAAAGCTTAAGTTTTTTATGATGACATTGTGAAACTTAAACTAGCGTGTAGAACCAAGTCTTGAAACTTTCAAAATGCCTGCTCAAAAATATGGTCACTAGACGTACTTTTTCAAGTGACCGTAACATGTCAGCTTCCAAAGCGGTCTTTCATTCTCAAAATCCTCAACAACTATGCGTCTGCAAGACTCAGGATCTGTGCACCTTGGATGAAATCAATTCACATCCGAATGTGATCAGCTATGCGAACCAATTCAAGGCACAAAGGTTTGAACAGGGGAGAAGCATAATCAAGAACTTACTTATGATTCGTTGCTTGCGTCTGATTTTCAGATTGCCGTGCTGAAGGGGCACCAGTATTAGGTATGGGGGAGAAACGAGTCCATTTGTTTTCAAAAGGCTGATCAAGAAGTAAATTTGTAAATACCAAGAAGATAAAAGATTGAAAAATTTTATAAGAAATCCCATCATTCTCAACGATGCACCTATGTCTAACTTCATTTTGATTAAAAAAAAAAAAAAAACAACCTTCTAATTAGCATATACAAATACTTAGGAAGGGAACAGGGGAAAAAAATTAATAATTATATATATATATATATATACACACCTTAAATTGGTTATTGGGTTTAGATCCATAATCAGTAGACCCTTTTGACTGAGAGCTGTTTTGAACACCAAAACCATAAGGATTGGACTTTTGCTGTTGCCCATATGAGCCAGATTGTGCCCCTCCTCCAAAGATGTTGGATTTTGGTTGTTGCTGAGTTACGTGAAGAAATTTACACCTTTGGCCGTACTGACAACTGATAGAGGCTGATCAATATTAAATTCCTCAAGAATACAAAACGGCAAGCAATTAGGGTATCCAATTTTCGTAGCTTATTATCAGATACAGAAAAGGAAACGGGTTTGGGGTTTATCGTTCAATCTTAAATTCCTCAAGAATACAAAATGGATTAGGGTATCCAATTTCCGTAGCTTATTAACAGATACAGAAAAGGAAACGGGTTTTGGGTTTATCGTTGAAGTATCGCGTTACAAAGTTAAGAAGGCATACCTGCCTCGCTGATAGTTTTTGCAGAGTTCTTTCTTTATAGGCATTATTAACACAAAGGACCCAGAACGTTGATTCTCGATTTATGCCTGGCTTAGCTCCAATTCTCTGTCTTCAGTGTCTACGCCGAACCTTTTGCCGTCTACATGCAAATACAGAAACAGTGTATAAATAATTATAATAAGGGATATTGAAATTATTACACCCAATATAACTATATTGGTATTTTGCATCCGAAATTATTTTTATTATAACTTGCCTCCCAAATTTTCTAAAATTGTGCACCATTACTATTCTGAACAATTTTCTAAAATTACGATTACTAATTAAGATTTCGATTACTGACAGAGTAAACATGTGAGGGGCATGTAGCAATCAAATAAGGGTAAACTTGTCTTTTTGCATTTACCTCTCAAACTCTCTTGTGCTGCCATTTCCATCACCCCTCTCCTCTCTCTCCCACAAATTCTTGCCAAAAACAAATAATAACACAAATAGTCTGGCTGATTCAGTTATCATGCCGATGCAAAGCGTCTTCTACTTACTGCTTGAAATTCTGACTATACCTTAGCTCTTATCTCCATGGTTTTTGTTCAGAATAGATCCCAAGTAATTTAGAAAGTACTAAAGGAAAAAGGAGATTGAGAAAAAGAGAAGATAGGAGGAAAGATTATGCATTCATTCACAATTGACACCATGATATACTATCATATTTATAACATAAGTCCTAAGAAACTTAACAACAATTTCTACACTCCCTCCACTACAGCTAACATAACCATACAAAGTGGAATCACAACAAACCATAATAAAGACTTAGTCAACAATCCTAACATGACCATACAAAGTGGAATTACAACAAATCATTATAAACTTAGTCAACAATCCTAACAATAATATCAACTAAGCAGTTATGCATTTATGCCCCCCTATGTGAATAAAGTCCCATCATTCCTTCAACCCAAAGTATCCTTGTCCTCAAGGATGAATGAATGATATGTCTTGCTAAAGCGCCATTTATTCTCCCATGTTGCATCATCAATACTAATGCCAACTCATTTAACTAAGATCTCCATCTTAGGCCAATAATTATCTTTGTGGGTGACCCATGTATCAAGAACATATTTGTTTTTGCAATGGGAGGAAGAACGGGTGGTGCTTTAGGTATTAAACCCTCATGCTTTTTCAAAAGGCTAACACGGAAGACATCATGGATCAGTGAATTTGAAGATAACTCCAATTTATAAGCTATAGGTCCAATGTGTTCCCAAACTCAATATGGCCCATAATATTTAGGGGAAAGGTTTAACCATCAGTGTGAAACCACCGATTGCTGCAGATATGGTTGCAATTTAAGGTTAACAGTCCCCCCACTTGGAATTCAACTTCCCTGTGGTTTTGATCAACTCTCATCTTCATGCGGTTGGGAGAAACAATGAGATTTTGACGCAAAGTTTTCAAAATCTTATCCTGAGCCCTTAGAAGAGAGAGTCCACTACGTATACTCTAATGGTCTTTGGTATATAGGACAACAAGGAGGGAGGTGGCTGACCATATACTATTTCAAAAGGAATCACCTTAGTTGCGGAATGTCTTGATGTATTATAATTATATTCTATCCATGATAATCATTCTGCCCACTTCTTAAGTTGGTCTCCGGCAAAGCAACACAAGTATTGTTCTAGTGTACGATTTCAGGACTTTGATTTGCTCATCCATCTGAGGATGGTAACTGGAACTAATCTTAAGAGCAGTACCCTACAATTGAAACAAAGTTTTCGATAACAAACTAGTAAGTCCTTTATCGTGATCACTTACAATGGAAGCTGACATACCATGAAGTTTGATCACATGATCGGTGAAGGCTTTGGCCACCATTATTGCTATATATGGATGCTTAAATAGGATAAAGTGACCATATTTTGTCAACTTATCCACCACCACCATGGTTGTAGTAAATCCATGAGAAGAAGGAAGTCCATCAACAAAACCATGGACACATTAGTCCACATACGATTGGGAATTGGAAGTGGTTTAAGCAATCCTGCTGGTTTGGCACAATCACTCTTGAATCATTTGATAAGCATCACAATTCTTAATGAACTCTTTAACCATAGTTTTGAGTCTTGGCCAAATAAAATCTCTTCTAACCCTACAGAGAGTCCTTAGGTAACCAAATCGCCCACTTATGAGAGAGAAATGATATTTTGTTAGGAGGGTGGGAATTAGAGGTGGAGTAGGACTCAAACAAACCAAACTCCATCACATTGGCAACAATCAATTCCAATGAACTGAGCATAATATGCATCCAAGAGTACTTCTTGTTGCAAAGTAGCCCACCAATTGGCTTGAGGCAAAGTGATGGCTTGGCATCAAAATTCCTCCTTGCGTGATAAAGCATCTGCCCCCTGGTTCTTCTTCTCTTTTTTATATTCATAGGAATAATCGTACCCTATGAATTTAGGCAACCAATGGGCTTGGTCAGGCATCGCGATCCGTTGTTCAAGCAAATACTTCAAGTTCCTTTGACCAGTCCATACCACAAATGGTCTTTCCAGCCAGTATGGAAGCCACTTCCGAATCACTTTCACAACATCTCATCTTCATAAACAAACAGAGACAAATAAGACCTTTTTAAAGCTTCACTAAAATAATCCACTGACCTACCTTGCAAAATTAGGATTGCTCCAATCCCTTCTCCACATGTATCACTTTCTACCATAAATGGTTTTGTAAAGTTAGGAAGACGAAGGAGAGGTGGTGTCATCAAAGCTTGTTTCGATCATGTAAATGATTGTGCTGCCTTCGGAGTCCATTGAAACCCTTTATTTGTAAGAAGCTTGGTTAGCCTGGCAGCAATTCCTTAAAAACAACTTATGAACTTTCTATCGTACCCTACAAGACCTAGGAATTCGCGAACCCCTTTTCGAGATGTGGGGCTTAGACCAATCAATGACAGCTTGAATCTTAGCTGGATCCACACTTACTCCATTATGAGTAACTGTGTGTTCTAAATAATCCACCTAAGGTGCTCCAAATCTGCACTTGGATTTTTTAGCAAAAAGCTTATTAGTAACTAAGATTTCTAGGACAATATGTAAGTGGGAGAGATGCTCATTGCAAGTTTTACTGTAAATTAAGATATCATCAAAGAAAATGAGTACCATTTTACAGAGATAAAGTTTGAATAAGTCATTCGTCAGTCCTTGAAAGGTAGCTGGTGCATTGGTGAGTCCGAATGGCATAACCATGAATTCATAGTGCCCATCGTGCATCCAAAAAGCTATTTTGTGGATATCTTCTCCCTTCACCTGAATTTGGTGATATCCAGCTAGTAAATCAAGCTTCGAAAAGTACCGAGCTCCATATAACTCAACCAACAATTCATCAATGACTAGAATTAGGTGCTTGTCTTTGATAATAATGCTATTAAGTGCTCTGAAGTCGACACAGAACCACCATGTTCCATCTGATTTTTAGCCAATAACACAGGAGAGGAAAAAAGGTTGCTACTAGGTCAGATCAATCCAACCTCCAACATCTATTTGACCATTCTTTCAATCTCAGCTTTTTGGTAATATGGGTACCAATAGGGATGCACATTAACTGAAGTACGATTGGGTAGCAACGATATGCCACGGTCCCTATTTCGCCGTGGTGGTAGTTCCATGGGTTCAGAGAATACCTTCTAAAATTCATCTAGTAACTTGGTCATATCTGTTGGTAATTCCTCTTTGAGTTCAACATTATTTCATACCATATGCATTAGTAAAAACATCTCTCCTTGCGATTCTTTACCTCGTAAGACCTGGGGTAATCCCTAAGTAAGTCCTTGTAATACATGACTCTTCCCTCCTAAATTAAAAGCCATTGTGAGCTTGCTGTTATCAATCTCAATGGACCCTAAAATTTGTAACCACTGGACACCCAATACAACTTGGCAAGCCACAATAGAAAGCACATAAAAATTAGTTTTGACAACACAATTTTGAATATGTAATGTAAGACTAACACACCTACCGGAGCATTCAAGCTTGTCCCCAAAAGCTACCATAACCTGGAGACTAGTGTGGTGCGTGATGGGCAGTCCCAAATGTTGAACTAATGCCTTTCAATGAAGTTATGCGTGTTTCCTCCATCAATTAGTACCATTACTTCATAGTTTGTAGTGTACCTCACACTCAAATAGTTCGTGGATGGTTTGCACCTACTCTGGCGTGGATTGAAATTTTAGGAATGGCTTCTTAAGTTGTTTCATGGTGCTATGAATCAATGTTTTCCTTAGGAGGATCTTCTATCATAAAAAGTTGGGGACATTAACAAGGGTTCCCTAGAGTGAACTTTTCATCATAATAGAAGCAAAGCCCTTTTTTCTCGACGGTCTTTCTCCTCTTCGCTCGAAATCCTTCTAAAATTGGTGTTGTTCTAAGAGGAAGTTCGCACATTAAGGGGTGGTCTCAACACTCCTACTGTAGTATCGACAACGGCTCGAGGAATTGGAACTCCTCCAATTAGGCGGTTGTGGTTTAGGTTCTTCTTCTGCCACTGGTTGCGTTCCTCAATGAGTCTTGCTACTCCTATGGTGTTGGCAAAAGAGCTTGGTTGTTTTATCTTCACATCAAGATGTATGTCCTCCCAAAGTCCTGCAATAAAAGCCCCGACCAAGAACCGCTCCGAAAACTCATCAATCTGCTCAGACAACCTCTTGAACTCAAACTGATATCATTCTATAGTAGTAACTTGTTTCAACCTAGTAAGAGCTTCTAACGGATCATTGTAATCCATGGGTCCAAACCTATGCAAAACCGCCTTTGTTAACTCTACCCACGTGAGAGGATCTTTGAATTTACTGATCCATCTATACCACTGTAACGCTACTCTGTCTTGGTGGTATGAAGCTATTTGCACTTACTGTAAAGGGTTCAACCTGCTTAAGTTCAAAATATGCTCAAGCTATCTGCACTTACTATAAGGGGTTCAACCTGCTTAAGTTCAAAATATTGCTCACCTTTGTATATCCATTCGTGTGAATCACTTCCGTCAAATCTAGGAAAATCAAGTTTGGTTCTCGAAAAACTTGATTTCGTCAAGTTGGAAGAGGGCGTGGCTTCAGGATGTGTGCCTATCTTCTTGGCCGAATACTCTCCTTGAATGGTTCAAGGATATTCCCTTTCTTCGAAATTCCTGTTAGTTTGGACATGTAGAGTTTGAAGATCGGATAGTATACTGCAGAGCGACATTAATCTGCCTAAGGCTAGAGTTGATTTGGCTGATTCGTTTATCATGCTAGTGCAAAGTTTCTTCTACTTCTGCTTGACATTCTGCATGTGCTTTAGCTCTTATCTCCATGACTTTTGTTAAGAACGAGGCTCTGATACCAATGATAGATCCCAAGTAATTTAGAAAGTACTAGAGGGAAAGAGAGATTGAGAAAGAGAAGATAGGAAGAAAGATTATGCATTCATTCACACTTGACACCATAATACACTACCGTATTTATAACATAAGTCCTAACAAACTTAACAACAATTCTTACACTCCCTCCACTATAGCTAACATGACCATACAAAGAGGAATCACAACAAACCATAATAAAGACTTAATCAACAATCCTAATAATAACATCAACAAAGCAATTATGCAGCTATGCCCCCCATATCTTTTGCTTAAAGCTCGAATTGCCTAGACTTAAATCAAGATTGTGATCCATAACATTACTTGATGGTCCTATTAGACTAGAAATTCAAACGATGATAACCCTATTTACAATCCCGTAAAAATTGAAGGAGATAGAGAAGGGAGTGGAGGTGGTATAGCAAAGCTTACTTGAGATGTGTTGTAGTAATGTCATGTGCACCTCACATGTTTTTGGTGCTGAGCCAATATTCACCCCAAAAAAAATAATAATAATAATTAAGCTAATTGATACAACCCACTTCAAAATTTCAGTACAATGGATGTATACTGTAAATTTTAAAGATTAGTAAGCAATAAACAGTAAACAATGCCGTGTTGGTGTATACAAATTTTAAACAGTAAACGATGCCGTTGTTGGTGTATACAAATTTTGTGGTCATTATGTAAAAGTATGCATTTTATTCAATACATATATATATACAAATCTACATTAAAGTATATTCACCAAAAACAAAAAAAAAACCAAAAAAAAAAAAAGGTAAGAAATAAACAGTAAACTATGTTTTCAGTGGGGCGTACAAATTTTGTTACATATATAAAAACATGAAATTTCATTCAATAATATATAAATATTATAATATGCGTTAAATTTTTTATTTCTATGTAGTAAAATATTTTAAGCATCAGAAATTGTAATTGTGGGCATAGACACTAAAACTTAGTTTAAACATATTGGATTTTAGAAGAATACTGTAATTATGTTGAAAAAAGGATCAACTTATACTAAACTAAAGAAAAAAAAAAAAAAGTGTTTGTTAAAAGTGCTCTAAAGTTCTGTAAAGTGTAAAAGTTATAAGTTGTTAAATTAAATTGCTGTAAACTTTATAATTACTAAAATCAACATGATATATATAATCTTTTTTGCAAAAAGAAAAATTATAATTTATATGTATTTGTATCATGATACTTCTTACACTAAAATTAAATAATATATAATAAATGATCAATAATTATATTAAATTCATTATTAAATTTATAATAAAAATATATACAGAAATGTTTAAATGTTTAATATACTATATAGGAAACAAAAATTGTAAATAAAAAAATTAAATAGTAAAGAAATATTTAAGGATATTTTAGAAATTCGAATTTATATATTCTGATTTTAGAAGAATCAAAATTTTAAAATCACCTTAAAATTTAATTCGAAAAACTGTTGTATAACCACTAAACTTCTTAAATAATCAACCCTAGTATACTTTTACCAACCATCTCTGTCGCCAAAAATTCCTTGAACCTAGAACTCCCAAAATAATTAGAAAGGAAGCCAAAACCCGGTAGCTGTAACTGCAACTGATTTGAGCCCATGTGTTCTCATTCAGGCCCATTAAAGTAACTGGGCCCATTCAGATGGCCCAATAAAAATAACCCTCGCAATATAAAATTTCGACTCGAGGATACTTGAAAGTAAATCCTCGACTTTAATGCAATTCTTTGGAGAAAAAAAAAAAAAAAAAAAAAAAAAAGGAGCTAATCATCCACTTCAACAAAAAGTGATGGACATCGAGCCATAAAGTCACACATAGAGTCCAGGAAGAAAAGAGAAATGAGCAAAAAGGAAAAGACATTTGTGCACACTCCAAATACAGATTGAAATCACCGATAATACGAAAGTCATCAAAGTAATGACGGAAAAAAGGCACAATACTTCAGTCTTACTGTTTAATCAAAAAATAAAAACACTTACACTCTTACGGTCTTGCTAAATGGAGATTGCAAATCATTCAATGAGTTTTATGGGCATATGGTCTAAATAGTAAAACTTCTAAGGTCAGTGGAGAAGCCTTCACCTCCAAGCCACTCTTTAATTTTTCAACACATATATTAGAAATGGCAGTAGCCCATTTAAAAATAAGAAAATTACAATTACAGTTCATCAAATGAAACAATAAATAACCATTGTTCTTAACCACGGAAAAACTGATGCAGAGTACTGAACCTTTTATCTATCTTTCAGCTCCTCCTCAAACTGAAGTAGCTTTTCACGCACAGGCTGCAAAAATAGCTTCAAATCCTGTTTGATTCGCAACGTATCTTGATGCAGAAGATCCTTCTCTTCACTCAATCTTACTTCCATCTACAAGTTTTAATTAAAATGATTTAAAAATTAGAAAATTAAATTAAAAAAAAAAAAAAAAAAGATGCAGACATATTGTTAGCTGCCACCAAATTCCAGGGTGGAGAAATGGAAGCCATGGTAACACCACAATTTATTACATATATAATGACAAGAAATGGGCGAGAATATTTCATGTCAAATGACCCTGGCAAACTAAGTTCAACTAAACTATGCCAACTAACATCTGAAACCTCCAGTCCGAATCTACTACAAAATTGCAAGGTAACAAGGAGTTTGTATGATTAGTTTTCATACCAGGAGATTCTAGATAAACCCTCTGACATCTATGAACAAAAATGCATTATACATTTAGCTTGCATTTCAAAGGGCATGCGGCTATTTCTTAATAACAGATAATGGTAACATGCTTTGACATAATTGAGAAACAATCTTTTGGTCTTAGGTTTTGATTGCAACATTATGCCTTTGTCACAGTTCATTGTCTGCCCATAATTGATACACAACCTGATTTCTTTGCCTGATTTATCTCAAGCTCGAGTTTTGAGACTTAATTTCATATCATAGTCTAGCACACTGCATAATGTGCTCTAAAAGGCACATCTAAGCTCATTAAAACAAGAACCACCTTTTTTTTTTTTTTTTTAAATTATCTTATACATTTTTTTAGATCAAGTAACTTGCAAGTGGATAAGTTTACCATACCTGCAAGTCATCTAGCTCACCAAATGAAAACTCTGGAATATCAATATGGCCCTTGACCGTCTTTTTCTCCTCTCTAATAATCCACTCCCCTGATTTCAAGTACATTGTAGTTGAGCTGGTGCTTATTAAGGTTACAGTAAGAGAAACAGGAAAACTTTACTGTAACAACTAACCTTTTACTTTCAAAGTTAGCTCATAGGTATAGCCAAAACGTTTCTTGCTTCTGACAGTCACCAAGAATGCCTGGTAGAACAGCGACGAAAATGAGAGTATTACGATAATACCAGAACCAGCAGACAGCTAAATAAGTCATAACCGCAGAGCACAATGAAGTCCACAGCCAAAATTGAATATGAGATATACCAAGTTGATTTTAACCCCACTGAGACACAAGGCTGCAACATAATAAGCCTTGTACCTATTAACAACTGAAATGGCATATGAAGAAAAGGATAAGAAGAAAAAACAGGAACTCACCTTTGCACCCGTCAAAAGCTAGTACACATGTTAGGGGGCATTTCATTTGAAAAGGCTACCAACTAAGGACCCTAAGACGATATTTAAAAGTACAAAGGACAGCTTCACAAATGCTTAAAAACTTGAAATAATCAAGATGCGTCACTAAGAATCTTTCCAGTATATCAGAATTTACATATGCACACAATGAGCAGGAAGTATTTCAATCAGCCTAACACCATACGAGAAGAAAAAAAATGCATTTAGATAAAAATGATGAAGTATGCTTCTCAAAACAGAAGCAATTGATAGTAGTGCAGACACAGAAACAGAGAAGCAGAAACTCACATCACCCACACATTTTGATACATCTGATATGTCGGCTTTGCCACCTGAGAACTCCAAGGAACCAAGCGAAAGGAGCAACTCCTGCACAAACATAAATAAAGCAAATATTAAGGAAAAAACTGCGGACCAGCACAGTGAAGCCATGATAGTCAAAGATCTCAGCCAGCCCAACATAACTTATTTGAGTAAGCTAAGGATAGCTAAAAGAGTGAAGGTAGGGTAACAGCAAACCTTCATTCTATCGGTTGCCCATTTATTAAGGTTCTTCTCTTCCCAAGTTCCAGCCTATCACAAAGTAAGACCCATGCAACTTACTCATGAGATAAAGCCATCAGCTATGAGTCCATGAGAGAGAGAGAGAGAGAGAGAGAGAGAGAGAGAGAGAGAGAGAGAGAGAGAGTAATCTTTACATAAGAATTAAGATAATGAAGAAGTAGAAGAGAACAAAATGGAGAAATAGATATTCAAATTGTCAAAGTAGTAGGGAATAATCAGTGAAAACTCAAAATGGAGATGGAGATGGTGTTGGAGATGCATAAAGACAGACACAATGTACAATATACAATGAATGTAGCAGGAATTAGTAAAAACGAAATAATAATAATAATAATATTAACAACGACGTAAATATAAAAGGCATCAAAATTTGAATGCAGTAAGTATGCAAGGGGGCGGCAAATAATATAATAATGAGGAATTTGTTGCAATTATTTAGGGGATAGAGATGAAAGTGGGAAATAGGGAAACGTAGGTACCCGATTCCAGACAGAACCGAGGGTAGGGGGTTGAGATTGGGAGGAAATGATGTCGTGAGGAGTGAGCTTGCGAGGAACAGGAAGAGGAGCAGCATCCTTGGTTACTTCCCTCACCCAGTACGTATACGACGACGTCCCCTGCCCCTTCTCCGACAACGCCGCCGCCGCCGCCTTCGCCGACGACGAAGACGACGACACTGCTCTTCCGTCCTCCATTACTTTCTCCCTTCTAGTACTACTATCCCTCCTACACCTAATACTCTCTCCTCCTCCTTATATTCTTCTCTTTAAATCAAGAAATAATAACTATTATTCTATACGATATGTCTATTTCTGTTTCTATCTCAATCCCTCTCTTCGTCGTCTTGACTTGATCGCAACAAGACCACAACAGAACAGCCAACAACAATGCAAATTCTACAACCAACCCTTTATAATCCTTTTTCCAACTCTTTCCCTTCTCCTAACCCCAAGCCCCACTTTCTCGGGAAGTTTCTCGTAGATCGCAGATTCATATTATAATTATAATAATAATAAATATATTATTACACTGTAGCAAAGAGTTTATGCAAAATGCAAATCAAGCCCCCCCACCCCTTTTTTGTTTTTTTGAGTAAAAAAGAGAAGCAAGTATTAAATCATAATAATAAGGGTTTTTTGGAAAATTAGCCATCCTATAATATGATTTTTGAAGAATAGCAATTTTTTTTTAAAAAAAAAACTCTATCTTGGATAAAAATACCCTTAATAAAATTGAAAATTATGTAATAGATCTTTTTTATCCTTTCTTTCTTCCTCTATGCAACCGTTCATGCAAATGTTTCTCTAACAGGCCACTCTTTGCATCTCATCTCCTCTCACTCTTATTTTCTTGTATTTTCTCATATCTGAAATTAAACTCAGATAAAAATTTTATTTTTTTTCTTATTAGATGAAACTAAGAAAATATGTGTTTTTACTTTTTTTTCTCTTTCTCTTATTTCTTGTATTTTTTGTTAGTTTTGAAAATTTTAAGCTTTTTATTTAATATGGATATGCAAGAAATTAATTTATGAGCTGTTATATGTGAGTTTAAAGATACTTAGGTGGCATATAGTTTGAAAATGGAAGAAAATTTGTGTAAAACTGAAAAATTGCGAAAAATAGTAAAAACGGAAAAAATTTGGCGAAAAAGATGAACTTCCTCCATTTTCCTCCAATTTGTCAGTTTTCGCAAGTTTTCCGCTAATTTTTCGCCAGTTTTCCATCAGTAGTAAAAAGCTATATTTGGCGGACAAAAAAAAAATAGAATCAACTTTTTTAATACAGTTAATATGTTTGTTTAGTATTATTCAAATTTTTATATATTTATTGATTTAGTTTAACGTTATTCATTTAATTTTGTAGTAAGATGGAAGATGATGATATTGTAATTGCGGTTTTATACAATGGAACATTGGTGCAAAATGATGGTGGTAATTGGGAATATCGAAATGGTAAAAATATAATGGTTTCCGTCGGCAAGAGATGCACAAAATCAGAGTTAGAGAATGAGATTTTCAATTCTATTGAGATAGATCGAAATGAATATTTGCTAAAGCTAAAATGGATATATGGACGAGGTGCAGAAAAGTTGGATCCTACAGAAATACACTGTGATAGGGATGTGAAATGCTTTCTTCAAGAAGTGAGGAATGGAGGGATGACAATGATGCGGCCTCCAATGTATGTTGAGATGATTTTGAAAGTTAAACATGTATGTAAAAATGTTCATCAAACAACCTTTGCTTCGGATAGTGGGAGTAATCTTCATTCTTTTTCTTGTCCTCCAATTGACGTTCGTCTACCATAAGTTTCCGGTACTGAACCTATTCAGGCTACATCTTAGGAAATTATGGTTCAAGAAACTCAGTTTAGAGATCAAGTCCGTGGGGCCTAGACATCATTTAACATCCATGAAGGAGTTGATGTTGGAGGTGACTATGCTGAACGGTTTCCTAACGATGAGGAGTATGAACAGTTGCATAATATTGATCATGATGAGAATTACAATGTAGCAAGGGATGATGTTGATCATAATGATGTAGATTTTGATCATGAGTTGCCAGACAATGATAATGATATGCATCCTGAGATTAACAATGAAGGAGTTGATGATGTTAGGGTTCATCGTGCTACAAGTGACCACATATCATCGAGCAACAAAAGTGGTTCTATAGCCATATTTTCGTCAAAGTTCACTGGCTGTGAGAGCATAGTAGTTGGACAATTATTTCGCAACAAACGTGTCTTACAGAATAAACTGAGTATCTATTGCTGCGAGAAAATAAGGAGTTCAAGGTGACACAGTCAACTAGACAACGGTATGAGGTTGTATGCTTGGAAAATACTTGTAAATGGCGACTATGTGCAACCACATTTAAAAATGGAGAAATATTTGTTGTGAGAATTTTTGATAACGTACACAGTTGCTCGTTAGATATCGTGCATCAATAAACATAAGCAGGCCAGTAGCCGGGTTATCAGACAATGTATCAAATCTAAATATGAAGGTATTGCACGTGTTTACAAACCCAAAGAAATTCAACATGATTTTTTGCAGAAATATGGGATGAATATAAGCTACAACAAAGCATGGAGAGGTAAAGAGTATGCACTTAACAGTGTTAGAGAATCTCCAGAGGAGAATTTTGCTAAGTTGTCTGCCTACTGTTATGAGTTAGTGTCGAAGAACCCTGGGACTTTTACACATATCAAAACAAACGATAATAACAATTTTGTATATTTCTTTATGGTGATTGGAGCAAGCATTAGGGGATTTAAATCCCACATAAGATCTGTGTTGGCTGTTGATGCAACTACATTGAAAGGGAAATACAAAGGGTACATGTATATTGCATCGGGCATGGATGGCAATAAGCAAATATATCCTTTGGCTTTCGGCATTGGAGATGGAGAGAACGAGCAAGCATATATATGATTTTTCCAAAACCTCAAGGATGCCATCGGAGATTTTCCAGATTTGGTGTTTGTGAGTGATAGACACCCCGCTATTGAAAAGGCATTACGCAAAGTTTTTCCCAATGCAACCATGCGTTGTGCACGTACCATATAAGCAGAAATATTAAAGCAAATGGACATGCGAAAGATGAAATAATAATACAATGTTTCATGCTCGCAGCTAGTGCATATTTGGTTGAAGATTTTGAGTTTTATATAGGGCAAATTGAGGTAAAAAACAGTAGGGCTGTCCAGTACATTCGATCATGTGACCCTACAAGGTGGGCATGTTCTCTTTCTCCATGTAGAAGGTACACTATCATGACCACCAATATTGCAGAAAGCTTAAATGGTATTTTGCTAGATGCTAGAGAGATGCCAATAGTAGCATTAATTGAGCACATACGGGATTTACTGCAAAGGTAGTTTTATGAGCGACGTACTGCAGGTGTAAAATTGACGAAGCCTGTGACTGACCATATGGAAGAGCAACTCAAACTACGAAATTTGGAGTCCATCGGACTACGTGTGAAAGCCATTAATATGCATGAATTTCTTATGGAAGATGGGAGTTTGAAGGGTACAGTTAATCTCCAATCAAAAACATGCTCATGCAAAGTCTTCGATCTTGATCAATATCCTTGTGATCATTGTATTGCCGCTTGCAGAGACCGCAAAATTGCTCCTTATGGCATGTGTTCTCATTACTACACCACGGATGCATATCGTGCAGCTTATGCTAAGTCCATTTACCCTGTGTTAGATGAAAATAGTGGCATGCCACGGATAACGTGGCAAGTCGTATTGTTCTTCCACCAAGATGGACACGTAGGCAAGCCGGTAGGCCGAGGATGCAATGCATACCATCTGAAGGTGAAGATGTTATTAGACGTAGATGAAGCCGATGTGGTGGTGTTGGACATTATAGGCAGAGATGTACGAATCCATTGTCTTATGCTTCAAATTAGAAAGTTTTAATTTAGTGTTATGGTTTAATATGTTTTGATAATTATTTCATATCTTGGATATTATATTTTCTACTCTACGGTGGAAGATTTATTAGCAATCTTTTTTTTTTTTAATTTAATCCCAAATGAAAAGAGGCTTTCTGGAGTTGATTTTAAATCTTTAGTTTACATCTCATTTTATGAAATGTCCAAATGATTTTGAAAAGAAAAACAAATATATATCATTTTTTCTTTTCTTTAAAATGGTTATTGATTTTAAATGTCAATACATTTTTTGTTAATTCCATCTTCATCTTATATAATATTTGTCTCCACTCTTAATTTATTTACCCCACTATTAACTGAAATAATCTATTAGAAATTGATTTTCCAAGTGGAGGAAATTAGTTTCTGATAGGAGTAAAAAGTATTCAACAATTTCCGCTTGGAGGAAAATTTTTCCTCCAGGAGGAAAAGTTTTCCGCCAAGAGGAAATATTTTCTGACAAGCGGAAAATTTTTTTGAATTTGCAATTAAGCTCGTAAAACGTTTGTGCATAATGGAATTCTAATAAATAAGCATGGCACATTTTCTATAAGGTCAAATAGTTATCCTTACATCAATAACATATCGTTATCTTTGTTAAATGAACATTATAAGCCACCATTATCTTTACAATTAAAAGTCTAATATAATAAAGAATATGCATCTATAAATATGACAAAAGAAAAGAAAAATGCATCACCACCAAGCTCATATGTTTAGTTCTTTGTTGTAAGCCTCATATGCATACTTCTTCCTAAAGAACTCCATGTCATCTTGTGTGAATGTCACTGGTAATCTAGCATGTAAAAACTCGATGGTCTTGAGTGTAAACATGCCACAGTCACCATTACAAAAAAACAATTATTATAACATATATTAGTATTATTAGAACCATATTCAATAGTTAATATTTATTTAACAAACATGTACGTATTAAGGGGCTTTACCCGTTACTTTGCTGAGGGGAATTTTGTGCCAATTCACATGTAAACTCATCAACGGAGTCTACAAGATCCGGCCGCTGCTCATAAAAGGATGCAGACCGCAGTAAATAAGGTAACATAATGCATAATTTCTGGAAATAAATTTCTCCCCTGTTTCGGTTGCCAACCATATATGAGTCATATACAGTCATACGACGCTCTTTCAAGTCCACGTGCCCTACCAGCCAATGTATGTTGCACTTGTTTAGTGGAATCAACAATTGTCAATACATTACAGGATTTCAGTTAGCGCAACAAATAAAGGAAGGCACATGAATAAATGAATAGTTAACATTACACAATTTGGACATGTATATTGTACATGATTTATGCATTTCCATGGCTTCGACTCCTTCATTCGAATCCCCAATACATATTCTTGCATTGCATATCAGAATTGGAACTTAGATGGATTGGCGAGGAACTTTCCATAACACTGCTCAATGTATACCTACAACAAAATAAATTATTAGTTACTCAAAATCACAATAACCACATATAGGACACCTGGCCTTTAATACGTCTTTACTTACCCAAAATCCTCTATCTATCACCTTAAAACTAGGATAAAAAACATCAGGGAATTGATTGGCACGTACACGAAATAAGTAAGGCAGGACTTCCATATGCTGCATTGAAAGACGAGTTAATTTTAAATTACATCCATGCAGTTGAACAACTATCTATGGAATTTATCAAATTATAAAATAAAAATCTTGATCGAAAAATACTTACATCGTGATTCAGCTACTTCTCACTGGTTATAAGCAACTAGAAAAAGTCTTTACCCGCAGACAAAATGTTCATATCAACCTTTGCTACCCAACCGGACTTCATAAATTGGTCAAAAAATTTTACAAGTCGTGTGGGTACTGGTTTGTATGGGTCGAACTTCAAAGTAGAAGATGCACCGGGTAAAGTGCGCTGTAGTTTTTTCCGCAAGCCTCCAACACTGTAAGGAGTTGTAATAGCTGCTGCCGCCTTCCTATCCCGCCTCCCAATATCTATACTTTGCTTAGCAGCTGCTACCTTTCTTGCATGTCTCTTGGCTGGAAACTTTGATGGAGACACTTTCTTGATAATCGTAACACTTGGTCCTGCATCGTCTACAACGGATGGACGTGACTGTCTATCAACGGGGGTCACATCGGGACCAAACTCTTCTTTATTTTCATCCCCTTCAATGTCCGCTTCCATCCCATCTCCCAACCCGTCAGCACCAACTCCCACTCCTTGGTGCTTCATTAACTTATCAAGCTTGGTCTCCAAACTTGCAAACTCTCTCAGCATGGCGATTCTTAAATCCTTAACGTCTTGCCGTACATTAGCCACTTCACCTTTAAGGATAGTTAATCTCTCTCTCAAAGGTACCTAAAAGAAACAATAATGATTAGTACTTGCAATAATAAAGAAGATAAACATTCATACAATTTATTCAAACCTAATCATGGGATGGAGTCATTGGAGGTTGGGATGAAGTCGATGGTTTAACACGAACATGAGCAGCAACTCCTGCAGTCGATGATGAAGGCCGGTCTGTCGGCTTATCTCCCGTTCGCCGCTTCCCTCCTTTACCCTTACTTTCCACAGACGCCTGTTTTCGTTTCTTACTTCTTCCACTACTTGTAAGTGGAAGACCTTCATCTTTTTCACCATGACTTCCCTGTGGTGGATTGTCTTGGATGGTAGGTGCAACACTGTATGGAGTAGTGTCATGATGTACATCCCATGCAATTTTGCCAATATATGCACACTCAAATTCAGTTACATTCATTAAGTCATGAACGGGATACTGCAAAAGACAAAAGGGATTATCATCACGTGATTATTAAGTAATACTATTATTACTACAAATACTGCAAAAGTCTATAAATAATATTACTATGTTGGAATGTATATATATATATATATATATTTGTACTTATAAGTGGAAGAACTCATATACTTACATCACGATGATCGAAGAGTTCAGTGGCCTTCTAAAATCTTGGCACTTGTGAAATATGCCAATTAAGAATTCGAGGAAATGTCATGTCCGGCAACTTCTTTTCAAATGCTTGACCTAATAAAGGAATTGTCTCAAAACCTCAAATCTGTCAAACAATTAATTAATAATGAATAAGTAAAGAAATACACACCATAAATACAAGTGTAACAAACTTTAAATAATAGTGTAACAAACTTACCATGAAAGCCAAAGAAAACCCACAAAGACTATAACTCTTTGACTTGTTTAAAGTCATGGACTCTCTATACTCAAAAGCACTTTTCAACGATCTAATGGTGGTGGTTTATGATAAAGTACCCCATGGATAGTTATTGAAGTACTCTAAATCGTCCACCATCTCCAAGTGATTATGGGGTGCGGTGGCCATGCTTTCTTTGCCTAGAAGAACTGTCTCTAGGAAATATAATAAAGCCAACTTCAATCTATCATCGTCGGCTTCATCATCGTCTTGATACTGTGCGGTCATGAAAGCTTCGGTTATCTCCGAGTTAGTGACCTTTCGCTTTCCGCCAAAATACATGTTACTAATACGAGTAGAGATGTTAACCCGCCTATTGGATTCGTAACCAAACCGTAGACCTGTAATTATGGTGAAGTCTCTCCGCGTAAATCTAGCACCATGTCCTCCAAAATTGAATACCATAGAATCCTTGTCGTCGCAAATACACTGCCTATACAGCATGCTGTTGACGATGTGGCCACTAAATTGTATCTCGTTGGCCTTCAAAAAGTGGCCAAAACAGCTATCCTCGAACTTCTTTATTTGGCTGCAGTCAGCTTGAACTTAATATCCGACAGGCTTTTCAGAAGTTCGATCTACAATTAACCTTTGCCGTCGATATCTCCGAGTCCAAAAACCTTCGTTGGTAATCTGAATCCATTTATCTGCAAATCGAATACAACAAAGCATAACATATGGAGGAAATGTTTTTTCCGACACGAGAAAAGCCTGGAGGAAAAATTTTCCGCCTAGAGGAAAAAAATTTCCAGAACCTAAATGGCATACACCTAACGGGATTTGTGCAAAAATATAATGAAAATGGCTAAAGAATCTTTTCGAACCAGTGCATATGTGGATTTAAAAGCTACAATATCTTCTATATATTAGTGTATATTGTACATTAGGCAACAAACCAACCATAAGCATGTGACATTGCTTCATAAGGATACCCTATGGTTCTAACATATATTAATCATTATGGTTTCACATTCAAACCTCCCATAAAATTCAACAAAAATACAACTTCATAATAGTTTTAATTTCACATTTCACATTCTAAGCATGCAACACAAATATTTCCATTACACCAAATCACACAATATTATAAGCATGGCTCATAATGACAAAGGTTCAAAATTGAGGAATTTATAAAGAGATGACTTTTCATTTCTAAAATAATACATTATGGAAATTACCAACGATTCTGAAAAACCATTCAATACAGCACAAATAAAGGTTCTCAGATTAGTTCGTTACATTAAAGCAAAATTAGTTTGCAACATTTTTTCTGTTTTGTTCAAAGAAGCAACTTACATTAGTGGGGGACAAACCGCCACCAATGTTTCTCTATCTATTTACATATCTCTCTCTCTCTTTCTCTATCTCTATAAGTGTGTGTGTGATTTTCTCAACAGACACTTGTAACTCTAACTATAACACCCCGTCCCAAAGTACAACGGAAATTTTTCAACTTTGACCATTGACTGTTGATCCAAGGGGTCAAAAGTTGATTTTTTGACTCGGATTGAATTCTAGGGTGACTGAGGTACCGTTATGCAGTATACGTTGGCACGATTTCGTAGACTAGTAGCACGTCGAAAACGGAGCTACGGTTTGAAAGTTATAAGCAAAACAAGATTGGGGTCCAAACTGTCCAAGGGTGCCGGGGTTGACTTTTTATTCATGCAAAGTTGAGCTTTGACTCATACATGGTTGTGGATTACTCGTCGATACGAGTTCATAGACTAGCACCACGCTTAAATTGGATATCTGGTTAAAAAGTTATGGACCTGCAAAGTTTAAAATACCGTATTATTTTTAAACGTGTAACAATGTGCCACGTGTGACTTAATAAATGTGACCATGTGTCACCATGATGAGATGCCACATGTCAACCATGCTTAATACCATATTATTTTATTATTGTTATTTTATGTAATAATATTATTTTTAATATTATTTAATTATTTTATTTTATTTTTATTTCTTTTCTTTTTTCTTTTTTTTCTTTTCCCCCACGTGGGAAAAAAGGGCCACGGGCCCCTTCTTCTTTCTTCTTCTTCTTCCTCCTTCTTCTTCCTTTCCCTTCCTTTCTCCCTCTCGGGTTCTTACCGTATTTTTTAATTCCGGCCACCACCTTGTTACACCCGTCGGCCAGAGAAGAGCGGAGAGAGGAGGCGAGCTCGGCCCTAAAATTTTCCGGCCACCGGACGCCGAACGTGCCCAGATCGAGGCGGCGAAGCTCAACGGCCGGAGTTTTTCTCTCTCTTCAATTTGTGTGTTTTCCGGCCAACCCAGCTCACCCCATACCTCTATCCCACCATTTTCGACCCCTCTGAGTCCATTTTCGTAATTAGATTGCCTAAAACCCCCACCATTTGAGAGATCTCTCAAGATGAAATTCGGCCGGTACTTCCCGGGCAAATTCCGACCACCACCGACGGAATTGGGGTCAATGGAGACCGGTAATGCAATCCCCGTTCCATAAGCTTCGTTTCGGTATATTACTCGTCCATTTTGGTTAACGTTTGTATTTAACCCCTCGGTTACCGAGTATTTTTATCCGAATAAAATATTATTTTATTTGACTGTGTGTGAATTGTTCTTCTAGGAGTACGTGTGCGTCGTGGAATTGATCCCATGGAGGATCTTAGGTTAATTGCGTGCTCTAGGTGAATGACCCACCTTGAAAACTATTTTGGGGTGATTAATTATATTTATTTGGTGTTAAATTGATATCTGAAACTATGATCATGTGGTGAAAATTTAATTATAATTGTGGAAAAATAGTATTTTATAAGTACGTATATGTTTATTGCTGTTAAATGAAAATTTGGTTTATTAATGGACTTTTGATCATTATTGTGATTTAATTGTATTTATTACGCATGAGCAAGGTATTTTCATTAATTAATTTTATCTGGATTTTAATATTATTTTTGGGCATGATTGGTTTAAATATTTCAAAGAAAATATTTGTTTAAATTAGTGGTTTCAATTTTTATAATCATGCCCGTGGAACATTATTTGTTGGACCTCGTGATACGAAAAAAATTATTTGTATATTGTTATCGATTGTTTCGTACCGGAAATGTTAAAGGAAAATGTGAGATGGTGAATTTGAAAAATGGTATAATTCCCACGATGATTTTTGGAAAATCGGTACGATAATAAAATTTAATAATTGGTTTTAGACGCACTCATACAGTATTGGTGTTCTGGCTGTATATGTGGATTAGCGCGCAAGTTATTATGTATCCCGTGAGTTGCCATTGGACCGAGAACAGGCAAGTTTGATATTAGCCATAGCCGCCCCCCTCCGTGGCCGGGATGACGGTTTCAGCAGCGATACTGTCGGGATGACGGTTTCAGCAGCGGTGCTGTCGAGACGCCGAAGCGCCGTATGCAAGTTTCTCTCTTTAACCTCCCCGCCAGTCAGTGCTCGGAACGCTGGGTATCGGAGGGCATCACTGGTATATGGTGTAGTGCGTCAAGTATAAATTTTCGAATAGAAATTTCAAACCCTGAAGTGTTCTAAAATTATTTATTATTTTATTACATTTTATTTATATTTGGATTATTTAATTATTATTTATTAAATTAAAGATTCCTTGATTTTGGAGCATACGAACCATCGGGTTTTGGTGAAAATGTTTTAAAAGGGGAACATTTCCAACGAAGTGAATAGTGAGGGTTTTGAGAGAAAATATTACTGTCAAATGATTATTGTTTATTTATTTAATTGTTTGGTATTGATTAATTAAATTCTTTTTATTGTTATATTATTAATATTATAATTGTACAGTAGATAGGGTCACTCACTGAGATGATTAGCATCTCATATTTTTAAATTTCGTTCCCTTAGGTGCAAGGGATGGTAGACGTTCTTCCGGAGCGAACCTAATCTCCGTCACTGTCATAGTTCGAGAAGTTATCTTTGTCTTCATTTATTTCATTGTAATATTTCTTTCATCCTTATTGTATTCTATACTTAATAGTACTCCATGAAGCTCTGTATACTGTCTCGGACATTTATGTATTAATTATGCACTGGATTACTGTTATTCATTTGGAGTGCTGTAAATGTGTGGAATCAAATTATAGTATTGTGGGAGGAATAAGGGGATGAATATAGAAGTACGTTTGCAGTGCAGGAAATTTGTGGTAAGTCCAACCCTTAGGGGAGGTTCTGCCGGATTTTCCATTGGAGGGTCCGGTAGGGTTTCCCTGATATCAGGGCTTGTCTAGGGTTCCGGTGAGGAATTTTGGACGGGTCCTGACACTAACAATCGCAAATTTTGTGCTTCAATTTTCTGCTCGATCCATCACTTACTCCTCCAATGCTGAAAAATATAGAAAATCAATATTAGTAACAAAAAAGAGATTGACAGTGTTTCAAAATTAATAATAACAATGAGTATATTGTTTTAGTTTCAGTAATGTCCATTTATTAAAATCCCCCAATACAAATAATAACAAAACAAAGAAAGAAAAAAACCCCATGCACACATGTGGATGGAACAAATTGCTTATACTAAAATGTAAACAATTTAAATGTACATATGTTTAAGCAAAATGCAGAGAAAAAACAGAGTAAATGTCACATGCGTATAACAATCTATCTATACGGTATATCATGCTATAACAAGCTTAGTAAATGTTCGCACAATCAGAAATACATGCTAAAGCTGCATCTTATGTAGAACCGTACATATAACAATTTCTCAAGTCATAAACCGTAAGAACAAATAAGTTACGTTAAGACAATCACTTAACATTATTCAAATTCCAATCAAGTATGCTTTACCATTTTCATGGTCTTCTTTCTGGTCTAAATAACTAAGGCTTAACTAGGAAGTTTAATTAATTCAGTAATAACATTATAACATTAGTAGAAGTATTCAAGCTTAAAGGAAGAGATATGTTTCATATACATATACTAATTAATCATAAAACTTAAGAACATGACTCCTACTATAAGTGTCTTTAGCATCAAGGTCCTTTCAAAAAACAATAAACATGCTGAAAAACTAAGTGACCAGCTAATAAACCAACTTAAACAGCTAAAGTTGAATTGTGTTTATACCAGCAGTGTTTACAATGCAATCAGTAACTTTATAACCAAACAGAACTTAACTAAGTGACCAGCTAATAAGCCAACTTAAACAGCTAAAGTTGAATTGTGTTTATGCAATGTTTTCTCAATGTTTTTTTTAATCTTCCATCCACTATACTCCGTTAGCTCAGGCTTGTCAGTTACTTAGTTTTTTCTTTTTCTTTTTCTTTTTTCTTTTAACTGGAGACTACATTAAGATATTATAAAAGCAAAATCGTGCATGGACTTAAGCCCATTAGCTATATATATATATTTCAACATCTTTAATTCTCTAATGGTCAGATTTGCTATTTCCTACTTTCACTCTTGGCCCTTGCAAACTAGTGACAATGATAGCTCATAACAGCTAAAAACCCAATCTTAAAATCAACCGTTTTATAGACATAAAAACTAAATAAATAAAATAAAAAAAAAGGAGATTGAGCACTACTCTTTGTAAATTCATCATTTATATAAGAAAACGATATATATCAAATACAATAACAGAAAAAGATTTTCAAAAAAAAAATGTGAATAAATTGATTGAGTAAAGCTTAAAGAATAAAAAATAGTAGATGGCTTCTAATCAATTCAAAGGGTGGGTGGACCATATATATTGGTTTTGCTCTCTCATTCTGTATCTATTGATCGAGTAAAGCTTGAAGAATGAAAGAGCAATCATATTCTTTTTCACCCCTTTGAAGAATTAATTAAAGTTTAAAGCATCTCATAAACATCTATAAATAAGGATAAAAAATAGACAAGCACATACCTTTGTATTGAACACTTAAATTCCGTTTTTCTTTATTCTTTTTTCTCTGCTTTGTTTCGTTTTTTATTCTTTTGTTAGCTCTTAATTAAGGAAAAAAAAAAAAATATATATATATATATGGAAACAAAGCAAGTTCTCATTCTTAAAAAAGAAGAAAGAAACCAGACTTAATGTCCATTAAGGAAAGAAAACAGAGACTTAATTTAAAGTTGAAGATGTTAAGCAACAATGTGCTCGAATGTGTACTTGAAGATTTTAAGCAAACAAGAAGAAGAAAAAAAATGTTAAAGTTGTTGGAAAGAAAAACAGAGCGCACTGGAGCTTTCAGAGAAAGGTTACCTTGCAGTTGTGGCAACGGCTAGCCCCTGGTGGTTATAGAGGACGTGAAAGAGTCTCAAAGAGATAGTTATCCCTACTAAGTATCGACATGAAAAAGTTTGTGGTTGTAAAGAACGTGAAAGCAGGGATTTTAGCTCCTATATTTCCCAATAAAAAGAATAAATAAACAGTCACCCAAACATTTGCATTAAACCGAGACAGGTAGTTCAATGTAATCATGAAGAATATTTTACATTACAAACCTGCTACAGCTTTTTCAAATTTGCAGAGATGACTTTTTTTTGCTTATGGTTCTTCACTTTTTCCTCATCACTCTCATCGTCATCCATAAGCAACTCAACAGATTATGCATTTCGTTCAAACCAGCTTTTCTGTGCATTTTCCTTTCGAAAACGAAAACAAAATTATAGTTTTTAATTTTTAAACATCAATGGAGCATCATGATACTGCAACGAAAACAAAATTATAGTTTTTAATTTTTAAACATCAATGGAGCATCATGATATTGCATAAATAACATTCACAAAACCCATGAAACCCATAGAACCCGATACTGCAAAAATTGAACAATTTGAAAGAAACAAAATTCACAATTTTGTTAACTAAACAGACTTACACACAAGACTGGGAGTTGGGCAATTTTGTTCGATTCTTCTTAGTTGGGCTAGGCAGGTTCGACCAGAAATGCTATACTTACACACAAGACTACCCCTCTTCCCGAAAGTCCCGAAAGCTGCGCAGGGGCTGCTTTACAATGATGGACGGTCGCTGCGGTGGTACCTGTGGCTACGACAATGACTAGAGAGGTCGGAATATAGAGATTGACGACGACAATGGTGTGCTCTCCTCTGCCTCTGGGTGGCAATCGCAATCGTGATTTTTGAAAGGGAAACTGGAAAGGAAACCCTAGCTGCATTTTGAAAACCAAAGAGAGCAAAAACAAAAAAAATAAAAGAAAAATGAAAAGAACAAAAGGAAAAAAAAATGTGTTTTGATGGAGAACAAAAACAAAAAATTAAAAAAAAAAAAAAACTTAATGAAGGGTATTTTGGTCCAAATAAGTTAAAAGTGGGCTAATTTAAAAAAAAAAAAAATTGCTATTCTTCAAAAATATATTTGTATAGTGGCTAGTTTTCAGAAAAACCGTAATAATAATAATGTATTATACTGAGTCCCATGATCCGGCCCATAGATATTAGGAATCAATTTGGAAGGTCCAGAAGTTAGTTGTTTTTTTTTTTAATAAATTATCTATTTTACAACCTATCTAAATTCTTTTTTATTAATCATTTGATAAAGACATACATAAAGGTGCTCAAAATTAACTACTGAAACTATCCACTGGTGTGCCCATAAGTTAGTTGGACGGCCTTGAATAAAATAACAGTAGTAATAGTTTTACGATTGATTAATTGATTGGTTGATTGATTCTTGTTACTATTTACTGTTATTGTAATTTTCTTTCTAATAACCAACCAACAATCTGATCCGATTCGTGGTAGATAGTTGTTGTTGGTTTGTTTGTGTCGGAAGCAGATGGTTTGATTCCACTGACTGCCCAATCCACACAAAAAGAAAGAGGTATTTTTTTATTTTTTTTTATTTGATTTCACCTAATATATTTAATAATAATATTCATGGAAATGAAAACGTAGTCAAGTCATCATCAAATGATGTTTCTTTCTTCGTCTTCTTCTTCTGTTGAAGAAGATTGTAGATGGCGTTGGATGATAATGATGAGCAGAGGCAGAGGCAGCAGAGCCATGGGGATGGGGGGCTTGTCTACACAGTGGATGAAGCTCTTTCTGCCATGGAGTTCGGCAAATTCCAGAAGCTGGTGCTTTTGTATGCTGGACTGGGTAATTTCGTAGATGCAATGGAGATCATGCTACTTTCATTTACAGGACCCAGTGTTAAATCCCAGTGGGGTCTCTCCTCCACTGAAGAGGGCCTTCTCACAACTGTGGTTTTCGCTGGAATGCTGCTTGGAGCTACTCTCTGGGGTCTTGTTTCCGACGCCTATGGCAGGAGGATGGGCTTTCTGGGCATAGCTATTCTCACCTCTGTATCTGCCTTGTTAAGTTCTTTCTCCCCAAATTATATCGCTTTGTTGGTCCTTCGGTGCTCTGTTGGTATTGGCTTGGGTGGTGGTCCCGTTTTCTCATCCTGGTTTTTAGAATTTGTTCCTGCTTCCAGCAGAGGCAAGTGGATGGTCATCTTTTCTACTTTCTGGACACTTGGGACCGTGTTTGAGGCTTCCTTAGCATGGATTGTCATGCCAAGATTGAATTGGAGGTGGCTGCTTGGACTTTCTTCTCTACCTTCACTTGCTTTGCTTCTTCCATACGGTCTTGTTCCAGAGTCTCCTAGGTATTTGTGTGCAAAAGGTAGAGTTATTGATGCACAACACATCCTCGAGAAAATAGCTTTGCTCAATCGAACAAAACTCCCTTCTGGAATGCTTGTTTCTGATGATGCATATGCACGGATGACCACCCAACAACAACAGGATGATGATGATGATGACGAGTTTGATACTTCTTCCATACATACCACTACCAACACCCCTTTACTTCCCTCATCTACACATAAGCCCGAGGCCTTGAATTTCAAAACAGCTTTTTCCTCGTTTCTGAGGCTTTTCTCCCCAAAATTTATCCAAACAACCCTTCTCCTCTGGGTGTTGTACTTTGCGAATTCTTTCTCATATTATGGCGTTGTATTGCTAACCACTGAGTTAAGTATTGGGCAAATGAAATGTCACTCAGCCACCTTGAATTCTAGCAATGTTCAGGATGCTAGCCTCTATGTAGATGTATTTATCAATAGTCTGGCAGGTACTGCAGCATGTCTATTATCCACTTCTCACCCAACTTTCACTATTTCTTTGTTTCTTCACCCAAAGCTAATTTAGTTTCATGATTATAGAAAGAGGAAATAACATTTGACTTAAAACATTTCTTATCCAGAGGTCCCAGGACTTCTGTTATCAGCAATAATTGTGGATAGAATCGGTCGGAAGCTTTCAATCATTATCATGTTCATTTTAGCTTGCATCGTCCTTTTACCGCTGGTTTACCAGCAGTCTGCAACCTTAACAACTGTGTCATTGTTTGGAGCTCGGATGTGCACCGTAGGAAGCTTTACAGTTGCCTGCATATATGCTCCTGAGGTAGGCTCTTGAATACATAAATACATCTAGACAAATGACAAGCATTTTCTGTACGGATTGCATTTTTTTACTTAGTAATAGGGTTTGCTTGTTGAAAGGCACCGATTATCAGTTTATTACTCTTGGCTTCACAAAGTTAGGTGTCACAAGGTACGTCTAGATCAAATTTATGGAACAAACAATGATATTTGATTCAGTCTTCCCATATATGAAAATGGGAAATAGCTGAGTCTGAAGATCTGCTAGAGGTAAAATAGATATTTCTGTTCTGGGTATGGAGCTTGCATTCCAGGGAAAAAAGAAAAGGAAAGACAAGAAGAATTCTTGCTATTAAACAACAAATCTTGGTACATATCTTCAAACTGCCTCCTATTTCTTTCCAGTTAAACAACCTGAAGATTGGCCATCCCATCGGACTTCACAGCTTGGGAATTGGGATGTCACTGATAGTACCTATTGTTCTTGGCCTTTTTTAAAGGCAGAATTAGGGTGTATCTCTGTGACAAATTTATTTAATGGTAAACTAAAAAGGTTGCGGTTTGCTTTTAGTTCTTGAAATGAAAAATTAGTAGCTAAAATCAGTTTTCTGTATATCAAATTTGAGTATCATAGTTGTATTCACGAAAAGCCTGTTAACTCATTCAATCCTGAACTATAGTTATATCCAACTTCCATGAGGGCAACTGGTGCTGGAACTGCAAATGCTATGGGAAGAATTGGTGGTATGATATGCCCAGTGGTAGCAGTTGGACTAGTAAGTGGATGTCATCAAGCAGTTGCTGTTCTTCTACTTGAGGCTGTAATGGTTCTTTCTGTAGTCTCTGTTCTTTTCTTTCGATTTGAAACCATGGGGCAAAAATTGAGCAACACTTAGACTGCATTAAGTTCATATTAAAGTCCTGTAATTTTTAATAGAGTTGTACATTAAAAATCACTAAATGGAAGAGAAAAAGGTGGTTGACGTATCTTCTAACCATTCCTGTTCCTCGTTAGTCTTCATAGAACCCATTTGTTCATGATGATTATGAAAGTTTGAATCCAATTGCGCAAAGCACTTACAAACTCTCAGTTTACTAACCCCTTAATATAGTTCTTTATCTTCTTCCTCTCATTATCATTATGACATGTTGGTTGTAGTAGCAAAATTTGCAAAAGAAGCACCTCGGCCTCAGTGACCTCAAATGATTTGGCTACGGTGAAGATGCACTCAGGCTCCACATCTCAAGGAAATCTAGCTATTGGAATCTGAGGTTTGTCATTATTTTAACACACTGCTAATTAAAAATCCATAAAGCAGAGTCAACATATTGCAGGCCAACTTCATGAATCCTTTTCAAGCTGCTTTTAGCCAAATGCACCTTAACACTCCCAAATCCCAGCCATCAAAAGGCCCATGAATCACACAAAGATTCCAAAACTTTCTCGCTACCAATACCAGGCCATGTTTTCATACCTTAGATTGAAGAAAGACTGTCTAAGAATTCATTAAAAGGTAAAATTACCAAACATTGCAACATATTAATAGATATTATGTTAGTCGAGGAACAAGAAATCATTCTTTTCCATGCCACAAATTTTAAGATACTTGATTAATTCCTCCCTCGACCAAAACAAAAGCTGAATGGCACAAGGTATACAAATAAAGGCTGAAAGGATTCTAAAGCATTAAGAAGGGTGAAAAAGAAACGCAAGTAAAAATTTTTAAAAGCAAGACCACGTTTCTCAATTGTTACAGGAACTTCACAGGTACAAATGATATCCAGTTTCTCACATGAGGACCTATTTTCTCCATCCAGCCGACACTTTATAAAAGTTTTTGGAACTAGTGAACACAGCAGGAAAAAAAAAATAACCAAAAAACAAAAAATTAACCCAAAAAAAAAAAAAAGAAAAAAAAAAAGAGAGAGAAGAAGAAGAAGAAGAAACGAAAACAAGAAACAAATATATGATTATCATGGAGGGAAACGTAAGCCATTTCCCTTGAACATGTCTCCAGAAAGCCATTCAGACTGAGGAACTTCAATCGTATCTGTCCAGAGTATTTTTAATTAATTTTTGGCTTTGAACGTCTTGGCTTTAAAACAACATATAGGATGCCAGAGACAACTACAAAAGCAGGGATTGTAGTCGAATCAAACACTACATGTACTTTTCTATCTCTTGTGCAGTGGATTGGGTGGAGAATTGCTATAGTTGAATTTACTTTATCAGCAAACCTGCAAGTAAAAGAGATTCAGAAATAAAGCCAAATTTAATAAGAAAGATGATATCTAAATTGCTTGTAAAATTAAAATCAAACGAAAAGGCACATTGATAAAATTATGCATGCAGGTGCAAGTTACTTAATACAAATGACACAAATGGACTTGAAAACCTTACCATGCATCCTTGATATCATGTTAAATTAATCAATTCCATAAGATCAAGCTGCTAAGAAACAGTGCTGATTATGCATATCAAGCCCAACGCAGAGATTTTATATTTAACAGACTGAAGCATTGATTTGAAATGCTTCCATATGAAAGACGATTTCCATTATTATTAATTTAAGAGTAATGAATCCACTACAAGGTGAGATCATAAAGATATTAAGAGAGCTCTGAACTTGACATCTTATATCCCCCACATAATCTTGATTCATATTTAAGACCAATCACATTTCAGGACGACAATTATAGAATCTACATGCAGTCATCTATATACTCTTATCTATACCGCTAATTATCTTAGAAATAAGAAAAATCTGCAGATTGTAAGATATACTGCTGATCATTCAAACTCTTAATTGATCTAGTATATCTTCATCCAGGCATCCATCAAACTACATATCAATAGAAAAGTAATGAAATTAACATTAAATCTCTGTGACATTTTTTAAAAAATACTACACATCCAACTTGAGACCCATTTAGGTGCTCCTGTAAGTAAATACACACTGGTTAAATGATCAAATGGTACACATTAAATATCATTACGAAGTATAAATTTTAATAATAATTTAATATAACCTATTGATTAATTAGGAAATTGATATTTTGGAAAATACAAAGCATTTGTAGTTAACCAAGTATTCAAATCCAATGAACATCAAATTAATTCAGATAGCTTACCCTTTAGATGCATCCTCTAGGGTATATAGCAGTCTCAGGGCATCCACATATCGCAATTCTCCTGTAACTGTTGAAATCTGAAAGGCCAAAAATATTACTAAATTGCAAAATGTAAAAGTTCCAGAAAAATAAAAAATAACCACAGACAGGATTGTAACTAACACAGAAGTTAAAAGAACAATTTCACTTACTCTTTTCCACAGGCTAACAACATAATTATATTTGTTGACAAGCTCATGTTCCTGGGATTGGAAGAGTTTGAAGGTTTTCTCAGCTGATTTTGTCAAGTTTCCAAAGAAAAAACTTCTGGATTACAATAGCAGAACTATATGAAGAATATATATATATATATATATATATATGCATGTTAAAGAGGCTAGCAACAGAAGCATTAGTTAACTTCCCAACTGCATTGCAAAATTACCAAAATCAAGTACAAACTATCTGAATAATGTGTGAATAAAAGAATTACATAGCCAATCCCCCACCAACTTTAAGTTTAAAAATGATATTATTCATGGAGCATATCATTTGTGTGGAATTTCTGTAAAGTTGCTCACTGATCATGCCATTCAATTGAGTTTATCAAAATAAAAACAAAACGCACTAAAACTATTCAATTGTAAGAATACTACAAGGGAAGGATACTTGTGCGCTCAATGGCTAGAAGACGAATGGCTGAATTGACTATCTGTACCGACTCCTCAAGAGTTGTTATGATATAGCTACGAGCAATTGTATCAGACTGAAACTGTGAAATGTGCCAGCCTTGAGAAGTGATAGAATAAGGGTTGCACCCCACCGACCACATCCAGTCCTGTCATGTTATAGATTTAGTTCAGTTTATACTAGACAGAAGATGCAAAACAGCGGCATGCCATTTACAAAAATGCTGAAGCATACATGTTCACACATATATGCAAATGAAATGCATTGAACAGAGAACATAAATAGAATTTTATTCCAGCCACAATAAAGGCGTAAATAAATGATATTTAATTTTCTGTTTCCTTTATTTAATTTTCTTTTCCAGGTAAAGGAAACAGAAAATGGGAATCAGAGCATGTATGACATTAAATTTTTTCCACAATTTCTTTACCTCGACTTCCAAATTGAAACTAGTTTAGCTCAAGTCAACGTTATCTGGAAAAATAACCATATGTAGGGAAACCAAATTTGTCACAGAAGTCCATGCCTATGTTTATGTTTGTATGTGTCCGTTTGTATGCTGTCTACATTATAGGGAGAAGCATATATAAAAAGAAAGTGCAAATGATCAGCTGCAGCAATGTCATAACATAATTCCATCATACCAGTTTTTATGAGTTATCACAGATCACAAATGTCTGGACAGCAGTAAGCCTCAAATGAACAAGCTCATAATAAAATGACGAGGAACAATTAATTCTAGATCATAGTTGAATTACCTCCATGGCCGTTTCATGGGCTTGACTGTAAACAAGATGAAGGGGTAGCAGACCAGCCAGATGTTCTGAAGCAGCAGCCAAAGCTGCTTTGATGGGCCTCCTAAATAAGGACAAGAAAAACAAAAGTAATTTTATTTCATGGTTGGAAATGCGTTTTCTAAAGATGCAGTTCACTTCACAAGAAGAGCATTTCCAACAAGGACTTTTTTTTTTACAGTGTTGGTGTTTATGTGTTAGCTTTGAAATTACTAAATTTTACAACTGGAAACCATATGCAAGAGTTTTCCAGGGATCACCCATGAAGCTCCAACACCTCCCCATAACTGAAAAAACAACCCATTGAAACTGACAATACAAAAACAAATGGCCAACACTTCGTCTACATAGTACACACCAAAACAGAGATAAAAGTTGCATGAGGTTTCTAACTTGAATCGTATCTTGAGTATTAACCTTACCAATAGCTACTAACTAGGCAAAGACTCGACTTTGTTGGGAATAGAAGAGCAATAATGGTAATTGGTAAGGAATACTCAAGATAAGATATTCATGTCTATAAACCTGAGGAATCAATAGTCCAACATGTTCACAGAAAAGAGACTGATATCTCCCCTCAAATCTTATCCTGAAACGAAAAGAAGATTGAATATCTTACCTCAAATCCCACAAAAGAGACTGCCCATTACACTGCAGATGGCTTTCCCAGGATGAGAGCTCTGACTGGACAACAATAACCATGTCAGAAAGTGCCTTCGACTGGTAATGTTTGTCAACAAACAATGGCTCATTATAAATGAACCAAAAGATTGGCACTTCCAGTGTGGACCTGCTATGGGCATGCGACCCTGCATAATTTGTGAAAATATTTTGTGTCAATTCAGGGCACATAATAAAGCTGATAGAGATGCACCATCTTAAAAGATTTTGGAACGAGGTAGTAGTCACATGTTCAAATTCCATGATGCAATCCTCGTTTTGAACATATTAGAATGACTTAAAAGATCTGTATAAATCACTTATTCCTAGCACAATGAATCAGGTATAACAACAACTCAACAAGTTACAAAGTCCTCTAACAGAACCAATACATCAATTCATCATCCAACAAATCGACCCACCAATAAGACAATTGGACCCAAACTATTTTTCCCAGACTTTCCTACTATTTAGCTCACCAAATATAAAAATATATCATATAATATATAAATCTAAATTGAGTAGCTGTTCTTATACCAACCGTCTTATCTTTACAGATTTTAAAATTGATTATATTTAAATGTATCACCATCTTATGTCAAAAAAATCTTGATGTATTTTGAAATGTTTTATATTCAAAATGCAATATCATATTTCCTTTCCTTCAGTTTGACGGGATCTTAGTAAAATTTGGAGAGACCACTTCAAGTTGCACAAAATTAACATAGCAAAAACATCAAAAAGAATAATGACAATTACTAGAGAATTTCAATATAAGATTCTCTTCAAGTATGAAGTATCAAGAAAAATGAAAAGAATTTCACTATAACAATGAAGTATCAAGAAAAACTGCGCATCACATAGAGAACCTTTAAGGGAGCCATGCTCATTCAGCCTCTGCAACTGATACTGAAGAATGGAGGAATCAAGATATGTGTGAATATTCTTTCTATAAGTCCCATTAACAAGCAATAACGGGACAGCTGCTGCTCGCCGTGCCACTGAAAAGGCCATTGCCAAAGCGGGATCCTCTGAAAGTGGTAATCTGGAGACCTCTTTCACATCAACACAATTTCTAATCCATATATAAATTGAATGGAAAAACAACCCAAAAATAGAAATAAAAGCTAGCAAATCAAACGCCAATAGTTGACACTTGACATACAAAGATAACATAGTCCCAGAGAGTATATCCAGTATCACAAAGGTAAGTATCTTGGTTTCCCAAGTGATTTGATCCAATATAAATAAATAAATAGAAAGAGAGAATTTAACAATAATATAAAAAATGTTGGATGCATACATGTGATGACTAAAAGCCCGTTTCTGAGAAGGCAACAGCAAAGATGAGAGTCCATCCATCAAAGCTGGGAGGTCCACTGGCAATTGCTTAATATGTCTAACTTTCTGCATAGCATGGAGGAAAGTCAATCTAGTCTTATAAAAGATCCTTCCACTCATTTACATGTATACCTCCTGTGTGATGAAATACCACTAAAGGTGATCTTCTTATTACCTCCTGTGTGATGAAATACAGCTGAAATGTGATCTTCTCATAGTAATGAAATGCCCCATCAGAAATGGAAGGTGATATTACATGTCTCATCGACCCCCACAATGTTGCACCCAAATGTGCAAGAAAAGTATCACGTGCGACTGTGTAATTTTGATGCTCCTACACACAACCAAATTATCAATATGAAAATATCAAATTTCAGATCAAAAGGAAAATTTAATGCTTGAATGGGGAAAAAAACAGTCAATTCGCATTCATAGATGATAAATCACATACCTCATGAGTATCAGTGAACAAATTCCAATTCTCCATTCTCTTTAGAGCATCCATGGCCTTTCTCTTATGATTATCATCATATTCTTCACCTTCAAATGACTGGAGCTCATTTTTCAAATCCCGCATTCTCTCATCAAGTTCTGAAATCATCAAAATTAAATTAAAAGGTACATTTTTTTTTTTTTTTTTTTTTTTTTTGGGGGGGGGGGGGGGGGGGGGGAGAAGGGGGAATAACAATCATGAAACAACATTATTCTCATGAACATGGGAAATATAACAGATATACAATTAAATAACACGATTTTAGTGCTTCTAAGAGTAAATGTAGTTAAGCCACCACAATCCTGAGAGCACAAGCTTACTTCATAGATAGTTTTAACATTCAACCTTGTGCATAGATCCAACCATTACTAGGACAAAAATTGAGCCTAAGAAGTGGAAAACAATTGATAACACAAATAGGGGGTTAGTAGGATTTGAACATGAGACATTATACAAAACTAGGCTTTGGATACTACATTAAGGCACCACTAATCCTAAAGCTCAAGCTTGCTTACACAGTAGATAGTTTTAACAAATGTTTAAAAGAAACTTCAAATTGTAAGTGAACTTAAGAAGATTATCAACAACAAACACACAACCCCACTGAATAATAATAATAATAATAATAATAATAATAATAATAACAATAATAATAATACATGCAAAACAAAATAGACGGAATTTCTAATATATATAAATATATTATATATAAAGAAGGAAAAACAAGATACCTTCACAAAGAGCAAGCTTAGTTTTTCTTCCCTTGCAATGTTTAAAAGCAAAAAGTTCATATATATCAATCTCTGCTAACAGAATATCAATGGCCTGATGATCTTTCTGCAAAAGCCACAAGCAACATCAGTTAGAACAGGATGTGGTAAAACCCTTATCATCTGCAAAATAAATAAAATTGTTTCATGAAAACATATCCCATTATTATAAACAGTTTAAAACTATATAGCGATTACAGAGAGTTTTTAAGTTCAACCCAAGGAAAAGAAAAAAAAAAAAAAAAAAAAAAAAAAAAAAAAAAAAAAAAACATTTCTTCAGAATGTCGAATAACTAAATTCCAACTTTTGATCCTGGAAAAGAAAATGTGAGAAATTTATAGCTGAAACCATTGATCCAAACTTCTAAACTACCTCCAAAAAATTGAAATCTATTTTCTAATTTGGATAAACTTAATTCAAGTTTCCTTCACTTTAAAATGTTAACTGGAAAACGATTTTTAACTGCCAAAACAGAGAAGGGGAAGAGGAAGACATCTTTAAAACGTTAAACAATACTTATTTTCACCAAGTAGCACATACATCACCAAATATAGCAAACTTTTCCTGAATAGCATCTTGTAAGCGATCTTCAGCTTCATCTTCTGAAATTTCTGCATGCCACAAACAACAGTGAAACAATTATGGTTACAAAACATGCGAGAACTACAAAGAACTCACCTGAGTAATCATGATAGAGAAATTCAATAAAGTTCATGTTTAGAAGCCGATATACAAATTCCAAGTTCCTTGAAAGAAACATAACAACAGAACCCTTGAAAATGTTTAGTTACTTATGCCAATAACTATACTTACAGAGCCACTCCAACAAAGAGACAGATGCCAGTACAGAAGGATTCATATGATATCCATAGGAAGGTGAAACAAATATTGTTTACATGAAAACCTACATGCCTTCTTCATTTGTTCATTTTCTTTTAGTTTCAGTCGCTTCCACCCCGCACAGGAAAGATACTACTGACAAAGCTAAAGCAATAGAAACAAGAGATAGAAGCCCTAAATAATCTGCTAGCGAGGACTAAATGTGCCCATAAAAAATGAAAGCACCCAAGAGCAAGAAAAGGCCCCTTACTGCACCTTTACTACTATTATACCATAATATATGGCATTTTGTTCTCAAAATCAAGTTTAAAAATACACATGAACCCTAAATAACATGTTCAAAATTTCTCACAATGTTGGATCCGTACCATCAGTGTTATAAACTGAAAATATAACAGAATAGGAGGGGATTAGTAATACCTGAAACCGCCCCAATTGTCTTTCCCACGTTAGGTAAACTTTGCTCTGTTCGCACACCTTCTCCACCAACAGCTGGTCCCCAAGAGAAAGGGCCCGCACTTAAATCAATAAGTGCCCACCTACAGGTTATATATGTATCAACCATCAATCTCATAATCAGTGTATAACTGAATTTTTGTGCGGATGTGTAAGTGTTCTTGAGAAAAGATTAATTTTACCTTTCCTTTCCAATCCATGTATCTGTGAGGCATTCTGCATGAAGATCACTAAAGTCTCCAGATTTTAATTCCTTTTCAAAAAGAAGTTTCATGTCTTCATTCGTACCTTTCAACAACTAAAATTGAGAAAGCAGACAATAACACTTGGGTTAATTTTTAAATCATTCAGAGTTTCAGTTATTTGCATTGCTTAAATTCTCTGAATCTTACTACCAATCAAACAAACATTCTCTTAATCTCTACTAAGTTAATAAGAAACAAGGTTATATACCTGTAAAACTTTGCTCTGAATGATTTGAGCTGTGTCCTTTCCTTCATACAACTTGCCAACGTTATTCAGTGCATCAATACATATATTGTACCATTCCACCTGGAATCAGTCTTTTAGACTTAAAGTAGACAACTAAACTGAATAAACAGAAATAATGAAACATGTTTGTGCTAGGAATATATTCAAGAAATAAAATATCAAATAATAAAATAGCAGCAAATGCAACATATATGACCAAAATGTCAAATCAGATATTCATAACCTTTCAGAGGTCATGCAACAGAAGTTGCTTATAACCTTTTTAGTTCTCACACACATATATGTACAGTGTGGCTATGGCGAATAGCAAATATGAAGTCCAACATGAACATACAAGGGCTTCACATACAAATTTGCATAATTGGGTTGTTCTATTTCAACGTTAATATTAATTTAAGTATCATTTGTTTTGTTGTATTATGATTTACATTTAGTTCAAGTGTTAGTTATTATATTAGGAAATCTTCTCCTCATAGGAGTTTCTCATTTTCAAATTGTTGGACAAAAGAAAGAAACAATTCGTGCAATCACTGAATCACAACTAGAAAACTTTAAAAGTATGAACAATTTCAAGACGGACTTCTTTATTGTGAGTTTCAGAAAGCATGGAAAAATATTACTTCTGTGCATTTTATCCAGTCTGACCAGGAAATACTGATCAGATATATTCAGAAGTTAGGACATCGAAATGTCAGCCTGAAAATTCCTTTATTTGGATGAAACTAAACTTTCCATTTCCATATTAGATCCATTTGCAGTATCACTCAAAAAGCAAATAAACAGACCAAAAAAAGAAAAAGGATAAGAACTAACTGTATCAGTTTCTTCAGTTACTGTCCAGGCAAATTTTGCCATTGGATGCTTTTCATACAGAGGCCTCTTTATCTTTTCAAGAGCTGTAAACATATGCATTTTAGAATTCACCAATTGGAAGACAACATACAAATAAAAAGACAACATTTCCTTAAATCTACTTAAGAAAATCAAATAAAAGAAACAACTAGTGAAATTTCCCTTGAAAGAGGGAGGAAAAATGAACTAGAACAAAAATTTTTCATACCCAGAACAGCTTCCGGAATGCTTCCTGACTGAAGAATTTTGGTTTGCAAACCCTTGCTCTACACAAGAAACATCTGTTACTTCTTGCTTGTTGACAAATTTAAAAGGTACCAACAAAGTGAAGAACTTTTACACCAAAAACTGATAAAGTCATATCAGATTATCCAAAGACAGGCTAACTATAATTTATGTGAAGAATGAATAATCAATGATCTTAAGAAGTACAACACATTATAAGAAGAACAGTAGGAACAAACAACCCTAAAAAATAAAATAAAATAAAATAAAAAATTTACCTCTTTGAGAAAATTTATTTCTGAATCTGATAAACCTCTCCTGCAAAGTTTTTAAAAATAACTCATAACCTATCTATATCATGAAAGACAAAACAAGAAAATTTTAAATGAAACAATAATAAAAAAACCAAAATAATAAACATGAAATAAGACTAGTTTTGTTGAACTGTCCCAGCAGTTTGCAAAGACAGAGAAATGTTTCTCATAAACTCATACAGGTGTAATATTCAAGCCAACAAATTGAGCTTGGCAAGACTTCTCGGCTTTTATGCATTCCAGTGTGCCAGTGTTCTTAGCTGAGTTTTCATACTAGATACAAACCTGTATCCATATTTAGGTCTTTGTACGTCATGCTTGGGATTCAAAATGAAAACGTTATATGCATTTTCAAGTTGAAGATATTCAACAAGGCTAGTGAAAAGAACATCCATCATGTCCACATCTACTTGCCAAATAGTATCTCCATGATCCCTGTAAGCCATGAAAATAATAAATCACTCTCAACAAAAAAGAAACGTTGAACAAGAAATCCAAATAAATCATTAACCTGCCCACACATATGCACAACACACATCCTACATTGATGCATAATGAAAAAGAAGCTGCCAGAGCCCATATTGCAATTCCTTTCAGCATTCCAAAATACACCTTTGTGAGATAATTCCATCAAAATTTATCTGCCTGGTATTATTCTGAGTATGAAGAGAGAAATAACAGTTTTCTTAATAGAAATTAGGAAACGGATTCAGGCTTAATTCTGTTTTAACCTTAAAACTAGGAGAATTACAAATGAGAAGCATCAACAGCACCACAACTCATTTGTGCACCCTGGTGTACAGCAAAAAAGTAAAGGGACAGTGTACAGAACAAAAAGATCCCATATAAAGGTCGAATTAGTTTTTTGATAAAAATAAATGGTTCGTGCATGAAAGATGGCCCTCCAAGAAAATCACAAACTCTTTATACAATCAAAATTGAACAGAACATTCCCAAAAAAAAAAAAAGAAAGAATTTTTTTTTCTTTTTTTTTTTTTTTTTTTACTTTAGATGTCAAGGCTTTCCT
Source organism: Ziziphus jujuba (assembly GCF_031755915.1). NCBI lineage: Eukaryota > Viridiplantae > Streptophyta > Magnoliopsida > Rosales > Rhamnaceae > Ziziphus > Ziziphus jujuba. Next base: position 773,830 of record NC_083380.1, read on the forward strand.
TATTGCAGAAACATTAGAGCAACAGCCTTTGCAATCTGCAGAACTAGCTAATAGTACTTCAATTTATTCCAACCCAAAACAATTATTTGTGCAGTGTACATTAATTTTCATCTACATGTTAAAAGAGAAATCTCAATTTACCCTATCAGCATAACTGAATTACAAATGTAAGAGGTTTCAAAATAAGATGCCAATTACCTGTTACTATACACATCATCAATGCGGCCTAAAACATTTAATGCATGCTCAAATATCGCTGTAACCTTCTCTCCCATTTGTATTGCATGAACAGAAAAACTGCAAAGCCCATTTATCAAAATTATAAACATAATAATGAAAACCATAGTTTCCCATCAAGCATAAGCAATTCAACCCCTCACTGTAAAATGCCAACCCCACATTCTTAAGTGACAAACAGGAAAAAGGAAAAATAGAGAACCATTACTTGTAATTAACATGACTGACAATGGGAAGGTGGTGATGTTGCTCTTTATCAATACTCATTTGGTAAGACAGTTTATGAACTTCACTTTGTGGAATCCGTGAATGTTCAAAGATATGGTCAATTTTCCTGAACCAGCGCTCGAGTTCTTCAGGGTAAAGCTTGAATTCTTTTTTTAAAAAATAAAATAAAATAAAATAAGACAGAGAAGAACAGTTAAGGAAAGCTTCCACCCACGAAATCAGGAGAATACATATAATATATAATGGAAAAAAAATGAAAGAAAGTGATTAACAATTAACTCATATACCTTGATTTCCTTTCCCTTCAAATCCTATAAAAATGAAATTAACTGGGACTGGAAGGTACATAGAATCAACTTCCAGAAGCTTTAGATAATTTGCAATGTTACCTGAAACATGAGTAAAGAACAGATAAGGTTCAGTGTTGCAAATTTAGCAAGTGATGCTAATGTAAGAAGCATAAGCAATTAACAGGTGTGAAAAAAGTATTAGAAGAAACCATATAACTACCTGCCTTGGTATAATTGAGAACATCCATTTTGCTATGGCTAGAAGATTCCAAATCATCAAAATCTGAATATTAACAAAAGAAGGAAGCATCACGTAGGGAAAAAAAAAAAAAAAAAAGAAATTAAAGTAAACATCTTGCCATAAAAATAAATAAAATAATAAAACAAAAAGAAGAAGAAGAAGAAGAAAACAACGCATTAAATGACTAATTGAAATGATGGCATACCACTACGCATGACAGACTCACTCCAAAACCTACTCTTCTCCTTGAGGTTAAAGAGAGAGAAGACGGACGAGGTGCCAGTTTTACGAGTTCCAATTGGAGCTCCATCTGATGAAGCTGGTAAGAACTGATAAAATAAAACATATAATATTGCAGAAATCAGCAAAAGATATTTATAAATTATAATAGTAGTCACAAAGTATAACCGTACCCCAGTTTATAACAGAAACCAACCATCGTAAACTTATTCTTTCTCAACCAAGTTTATAATACGATTATGTACTTTTAAGGGACATTCACTTTCTTGCATTTCAGAGTCAAAATGGATCTCCAATTAAAAACTAAACAGTTACAAAGACTAAATAACACGTAAATTAATTAATATATCGATTCATTTAGAGTGAAAACGAACAAATAAAACTGATTATTAGACAGGGTTAGGTTTAAGGTTTAGGGTTTAAGGCTTTGGGATTGAAACAAAACAGCGTGCAAGTGAGAAATGGAAATTAATTAGCGAAAGTCAGGCACAATTTTATAATAAAATTAGAAAACGAGGGGAGACGAGATTACCAGTAAAAGAGCAGAGATGAAGAAAAGGACTGATTGCATGGTAAACAATCTGCGACTGGAATTCGATAAGCTGGATCTACTCCTCCAACAATTATTACTAGTACTACTACCATGGCCATGACCATCCATCTCTCTCACTCTATATTAGTTTTAGTTTTCCCTCACACTTGAGTTCTCACAGCTCCCAATCAATTACAAGCTGAAAACACGCACGCTTTTTTTTTTTTTTCCTCCTTCTTCTTCTTCTTCTTTTTTGTTTTTTTTCCTCCCTGAAAGAAAGGTAAAAATTATTAATTAAAAAATAATAATAATAATAATAAAAAACACTTGCTTAAGGACACGTCGTAGCGCTGACGTGGAGCTGAAATGTCTGTCCGCCGTTAGACAGTCCCAGTAAAATTAAAATTAAAATTAACGGCTTTCGTTGGGAAATGAAAAATGCCATTTGGAAACGAACAAGGACCAAGACAAACAATCCGACCGCCGTTGTAGTAATTCAATTGTTTGGGTACTTCTCCGCACAAGAACACAGAGAGATTTATTTTCATCTACCATCTGGAAGAATATATACCATCCTATATATGCAAGTCATGTAGCCAAAACAGAGCACTTGACTTGAGCCCAGCCCATCACCACGTATCAAATTCAAAGGAATTACAAGGCCAAGACCAAGAGATGGACCATTATTTGCTCAATTTCAGAGATGGTAACAACTCCCCATTATTTGCTTAATTTGAGACGATATCATTATCTATTTATTGGTTGCGGGCAGGGCAGGTAATTCAATCCACAAATCATCCGAGGTAAAATAACAAAAACATTAATTCCCGCCCAACCTCTTCTAGTTCAATGACACTTGTAAAAGAGAAAGAATTTTTCATCTTCTTCATTATATAATTCACCTTCAGTTCCATCTTCTTCATACATAAACGTGCATTGATCATCGGCACTCCTTGCGCCTTTTAATGATTAACTACGTACCCTCCACTACATCTCCTTTTTGAGCTGTTGGATTACTTATCTCTCCAAAGGCCCCTGCCTCTCTAATAGCAGTAAAATTGTCATCCGATAGAAGCTGCTTCAGTGCTAGCTTCTGCCTCCCTTTAATTTCTGGAGGAGACTCGTATACTCCCCCTCCCCCACGGACTCCAGCTACCACCATATAATTTACTACGGAAATTTTTCTAAGAATGAGAAAGAAAAGAGGAGTAGAGTTGCAAAAGCTAAAAATGAAGAATAACAACAACCAAATACAAAGAGTAATTTAAAATCTTAAAAATCTTAAATCCCTGTCTCAACTAAGCTAACACACTCGTAACTCGACTCTCCCTCTCGCAGAAACAAGAAGAGCTTTTATTTCTTCAGCTTTCTTCTCTAGCTATTAATTAATTTTTTGACACTTTTAATGGTTGTGGAAGGATTTATTTGGCTTTTATGAAGGTTGGGTTTGCGTGGCATATTAAAGACTTCCAAAGATTCACATATTATATGCACTTGAACTTAAACTTGAATCCCATCATCAGAGACTTGCAATCGCCCGATGGTGCTTTCAAAGCATGTCTTGTCTTGTACAATAAGCTCGACTTGCTCTTCACCTTCCTTCGGCTTCATAATTTTAATTTTATTTATTATTTTATTGTATGATTTTCATTATTTATTTATTTATCTGTTTATTATTTTTTTAAATTTTTTTTTTTTTTCGTTTTTTTGGGTGTTATACTACCCAATATGCATGTAGCTATAAAGTATAAATTAATTAAGCAGCAGCTAATAATAATACATAAACTTTTATTATGGAAAACAAATTAATTAAGTTGCTAATTATAATTTAATTAACTGCTAAAATAATAATTAGTCGTCCATACGATACAATTAATATTAATACATATATTCGAGATAAGAGGGACGGAGGTACTGCCCATTTGCTGGGCTAGCTAAAATTGTAGTGTTTGTCGACAGCCACAGAGACATCCCAGGTACAGCTCATTCCTTTTGGGAATTCGACCAGGTCGCCTGCACCTATCTCAACAGACTCATTTGCTCCAGCAGGCGTCACCTTCACTTTTCCCTCCAGCAGAAAGCACGTCTCTTTGGCTTCGTATGTCCACGGGAATTTGCTCGGCGGGCAACCCCATCTGCATTTATACATTAATTTTTTCATTAATTTCCATTATTTATATATATATATATATACACATACACATACATAGACAGAGAGAGAGAGAGAGAGAGAGAAAAGCTTACCCTTTTTCATAAAATCACAGCAAAATTGAAAGGCTACATATGTTTATTGATGAATTTAATTTGTGTGGCTTTAATTTTCATTATCAATATGGATGGTTTATGGTACTTACGCATACCAGTGCCTTACTACTACCTTATCCTATACATAAGCAAAACCCATATAGATTTCGAATTCATGATCTTCAGAGTCGCTAAATATATGAAAACTGATCGATCAATGGAAAATTAAATAAGATATTAGAGAGAGAGAGAGAGAGAGAGAGAGATTAGAGGAGAGGTAGTATACTTGGGCCAGTTTCTGACACCCAGCTGGGTGAGTTTGGACTCGGGAGGGTTCTTCTGAATCTTGATCCCCAATTTCTCGGTCGTCTGAGCCGCCATACTCTCCGATCTAATTGTTGAAACGGTTAATAATATTGGAGAATACGAGGTAGATGAGTAAGAGAAATAGAGTTTGGATTTGGTGTTTAGAAGACGCTGGCTTTGTATCAAACCACCTCCAATACATGCCATTTCCAAAATCTCTGTTCGCACCGCAGATATATCTCCCACCAGTTCACGACCCTCTACTCAACTGCCACTTAACTACATATATTTATTTATTTTCATTTATTTTGAATTTTTCATACAAAATTTTCATCCTCTCATATCTTATCATCTTTTTTTTCTTTTTTCTTTTTTCTTTTTTTTTTTTTTTTGATTCCCATATACATATTTCTATATATGGTAAGTGAAGATATTCAAATAATTTTTTTTTACTCATTCAATTTTTTCTTTTCATAATTTTCTATCAATTAAATATAATTTATTTATTAATTAAAAAATATTTTCTCTTCAAAAACAAATTTTTTTTTTGGTTTTTTAGTGCTTATTGCTTATTGCTTATGGGGTCCATAACTATGTTGAGTTCATAATTTAATGGAATTTTAGATAGATAATGCATTAGGGATTAATGGTGCAAAAGAAATTGATTTTTAGGACAAAGATAATAATAAATCAAAAAAACAAGGCTAATTCTACAAAACATGCTAAATATCATGGGCCAACAATACGAATGACCATTTTCAAAAAAAAAAAAAAAAATACGAATAACCATAAATTTTAAATAAATTTGTAATGAATTTTATTTTGAATTTTCAAAGCATTGAAATTATTTTTTTTATCCAAAAAAACATTAACTTAGTGAATACTCTAATTAATTTTCCTGCGATATAACAAAAAATGTTGCAATCTTTTGAAGCCTTACTAATAAAAAAGGTATTATTTGCTTGGACAATATGATTATTTTAAATTATTATTAATTGATACTTACTATTTTATTTTTATTTTAAATATATGTTCCTTAGTCTAGAAGCTATTTATAAGGATAAATAATTAATTTGTACTGTACCGTGTTGGTGTTGCACTTTAATAAACTCTGTGTGAAAGGAAAATTGATAAATTCAGGATCAATTTCTAGTTGGATGGTTTAAAGGAACAATTTCACCAAAAAAATTTCAGAACATTTTGTTGGAAATCAACTTAGGCATGCAATTGAAATTGTTGTGCAACAAAATGATAGAGCTGTGTCTTGTAGTATCGAAAATTATTGTAAAATACTAAGAAAGGAGGTGATGATGTTACGGAGACAAATCTAATCACACATATATTTAGAGGCTTAAGGTCAAATATGAACCAGTCTCTACAATTTTGGGACTCAAGCCTAAGCAATTTGCAATTGAAAAGGTACAAAATTATTTACTTGCTTATGATCCAAGGAGTAATTTAACAGTATTTCAATTATGTTTCATTTGAGTAGTTCTTCAGTAAACATTGAAAAACCAATTCACAATGGTTTTGTGCAAAAATTGTTAATTTCAGTGAAAAAAAAGTTCCCTCTTGTCTATTGATACCCTTATTGTGACAAAATTGTCAAGTCTCTTTCTTCTATAGCATGTGAAAATTCAAATTGGGAAATAACACCTCTTTATGTTGTAAAGAGTGTTTCTTTAGTCAATAATAATATTGTCAATTCATAAGCAAGGTGGTCAAAAATAATGGTACAGATGTTACAAATTGTATTTGCGATCCTTTAAAATTTCTTTCAACTAATGATTATATACTTCTACGACAACCGACAATGTATATTAACATTGTCCAAACTCTCAATTAATTAAATCACATGTCTCTTTTGTTTAAAGTCTGGAATCAACAACTAGCACAATAATGGAAACTTCAATTGGTGTTCAATCTTCAATATTGTAAATATTAGCAATTGAGTTACACATAGCTCTACTTTATGAATCAAATATCTTATGCAAACCAAATCCTAAAGTAGGATTTGAAAAGCTAAAAGAGTTTTTAACTCAACAATAGTAGTAATCTCTCAAATTCAAAGTAGAAAGAATATTCAACTCTAATTGAAGAAACCAATATCTCATGAAAATATTATTAAATTAGTTAATGTGGAACCTATGTGATAGGACCACTTCTAGGACCCATTATGAACACCTGAGTAGGTCCCTTTTAAGGAAATTCCACTGAACCAGTACCAAAAATTCAGGGAGATTTTCTTGTAAATCAGGTATACCCCAATAGTAAAATAGAGAAGTAAAAACATTTTTAATAGAATTTATATAAATCATAATTATATCTATTAAGGACTCCAACTCAAGATTCAATAGAAAGAAAAATAAATTAAAAACAAATGTATTAGGTTAATCCATCAGAACATGCTAAAGGAAGTGAATGAATTTGAAAATAAATAAAACAACATAAATAGTAGTCTCATAAGAATGTATAAAAGAAACAATATATCAGCAATGGAAATGTAATGAAGATGAAGATGCAGGAACGACATAATATATAAAGGTGATGTTGAACGGAGACCAAATATTGAATGCACCAATCATCAAAGGAGGTCTAAGGAAACAATTTAAAGATACAAAACTTTTATACTAGTTCAGTGAGTAAACAAGTTAAATATTATGAAAATAAATATTATTTTTAAAATCTTTTCTCTAAAGACTTCATTTTCACTCTTTAATAGTTTTCCTATTTTGATAAACAGATTTTACAAAAATCACGATTATCCTCGAAATATAATAATTTCATAAATCATAATGTAAAGAAACTAAAATCATATAATATCCATCAATTCATAAATAAATTAACATTTTTACAAATCATAATTCATATTTATATATATTGTATCTTTAGTGTAACCAACAATATCCTTATATACTATAATCATTATCATAACTTATCACTTAACCATAATTAATATTCTAGTGTGCTGTTAACTACTAGGAGAGGAGGAAATTGTCAATATGACCTTCCATGTCCTAGAGACAATACTGAGACCTCCCATCAAATCTTAAAAATCATGAGAACAAACAGAGGATGGTCAAATAAGCATGCATAATTATTACCTAACAAATCTACAATAATGGTATACTATAGTACATAGTAATCCCTAAACCAGTTTTGAACTTATAACTCACTATATTTATATAATTTATTAAATAATATTCATAATCATTATATCAAAATATTTCACAAGTACCACGATACATAATTATACATAGTTATATATCGAAATTTATTTATGTCAAACATTTTCTTTTAATATATTATGAAATGATAAATTAGATAATTCTTTCATAGTGAGTAACAAAGCATGCAACTTGAATAATTTCAGAAATAATAATAATAAGATACTATATAATCAAGCTTGTAATTTTCAAAATCATTTTAGAAATAAAAGTTCACTCATAGATCACAGTTCAAATTAATTTTTACATCAGATCATCTTTAATATTAGTCTCGATGTCTAAAATAATACTAAAATATTTTACAAATCCCAAAATTTAAATCAAAGGCGATGGTGCTTATCAATGTTCCAAAATAACTTCCATAATTCTAAAGTCTTTAAAATTGAACACCAAATGGTCCAATTATATTATAAGCTCTAAATATCCGATATCCAAAATTGAGACATTTCTCCCCAACTCTAATTATATGAATTGAACCTTCTATTCAGTCCTATTAACATCTAATTACAAAAAAACCAACTTCAATTTTGTTCAAATATAGTCAAATTTTATCTAATTTCTAACTAATTGATCAAAAAATGAAAAAATTATATCTAAATTTACAAGCTTTATATCGACGGAAAGCCTATGAGATATGGAGTACGTTGGTATACTTGCTTTGGTCTAAACATCTCGCTGATGGCTGAAAAATTTCCTCAAAATTTTGGTCAAACTTTATATAATCAAATTTCGCAAACGATGGGGAATCTTAAAAACGAAGATCATAATTAAGTTCAGAGCATCCAAAATAGTGGATAAAAAGTATAGGGTGTTCAAAAGCTAGAAAACAACTTAAATTTTGGTGACTTGATCGAAGGTCGATGACATCTTCTGAACATTTATTATGGTGAGTTGCTGGCCAGTTAGCCATGAAAATTTACGATTGAGTTCAATTAGATGTCATCTTCAAGGAGGGTGGTGAATGTAGACAAACAATTGCCACAGAACGATGAAAATCGATGGATCCAGTTTGATGCCCAAAGTTTGATTTAGGTCTTAGAGAGTTTTTTGGAACTATTTAGATATTATCTAATTTATTCAATGATAGGCACACATTTCCATGTATATATAGACCTAGGGTCCACTAAAAGATAAAAATTCAAGACTAGTTTGGATATAGATAAAATATTTGAACTCAAAACTTTTCAAAATCATAACTTTTTAAACGTAACTCAGAGTTATACATGTCGCTTGTCTACGAACTTGTATTGACAGGTTCTACACTATCGTGTAATGATCAACCCAAAAACTTCACCCCAAAAAAAGTCATCCTAGGACCCATTCATTGTTTAACTAGTCAATCACTGGCAAACCATTTAAAACTTAAATTTTAAATTATAATTTTGAGATGGTTGTCACATTTTATTTGTTCAACATGCACCTTAATTGCCAAAATGGAAAGCAATTATGGACTATAAATATCAACCTTTACTAAACAACAAAACATGTCACTAGTTCCTCATTCATAATGAATGTTGTTAACAAAAAACAGGGTTTTCAAAACCAAATACAGTGTAAGCTAGGTTGGTAGTAAGGGGTGTAACAACCCAGTCCACCCACATAAGATATTGTCCGCTTTGGGTCCGGTTTGTACGGTTTTAAAAGACCTCTCAAGGGAAAGGTATCCACACCCTCTTATAAGGCATCCTTAGTTCCCCTTTCCAACCGATGTGGTATCTCACAATCCACCCTCCTTGGGGTCCAGCGTCCTCGTTGGCACACTAATCCGGGCATCAGCTTTGATATCAACTGTAATAGTCTAGTCCACCCGCATGAGATATTATCCGTTTTGAGCCCGGCCCACACAGTTTTAAAAGGCCTCTCAAGGGAAAGGTATCCACACCTTTTTATAAGGCATGCTTCGTTTTCTTTTCCAATAGGTGTGGGATCTCACAAGGGATTTCCATTAAAAACCAAGTTTTGACATCTTTGAGACTTTTAGCCTTATTGTGAAGCCAACAACAACAAAAGTAATTCTTATTTGACTATAGCTTACAATTGACCAGTAAGATAAATAGATTTAATAATGCTTGCTTAAATGGGGATTTATAAGAATATGTTTTTATGACTTAACTTGTGGGTTATATCAATCTAATGCATCCTATTCATATATGCAAATTGAACAAAACTCTTCATGGCTCAAAACAAACACCAACAACATAGTTTAACAAGGCTTTGTCAATTCCATAACAAATAGGTCTTTATTTACATTGAAACCCACAAAAGTATATATTATTTTATTGGTTTATATGAATAACATAATCATCATTGATTCAAATGATATCTATGACCATCCATCCCTTGATTACAAATTAGAATTTAAATTTTATTTGCTTTGATTATGATTGACTAGTTAGACTAAGAGTGGGCATTAAGTTTGATTTTTTATTGGTTAAGACTTTTGGTTTAACTAGTACAATATTATGACACTTAAACATCTGTGTTCAAATTAATCCCGAGTTTTGTGTTTTTAGTGGATCCTGAGGATGTGTGCTATCATTAAACAATTTGAAAAATATCTAAAAAATCCCCAAAACCCTTCAAGACCCTACAAACTTAGATCAAATCCTCCTAATCAGTTTTGACTCTAAACTTGGTTACTGCCATTTGATGCTTTTTCTAGCTACTTTTCTGACGACATGCATCAGCCATTGGATAACTCACATCTTGGTGATCAAAACCCCCAAATTTTATAGCCAGCCACCACCAGACATGCCAAGATTGATTGTCCAAAGTTGACGACAACGACCTGTTAGTTTCGTCAGAGTTTGGTTATTTTCTAGTCATTTTAGCCTACCACATACCCTTATCCCCTATTTTAGATCCTCTAAACTTATTCTCGGCCTCTGTTTTTCGAGGTCCTTTACCATTTGCAATATTTGATGATAACGAATTTAGCCAAAACTTTGATGAGTTTTTTTGACTGTCAACAAGGCTTTTGGATCATGATGAGTATACCATAGCATTCCTCCTATAAATATAAAGTTTGTAAATTTTATTTAATAATTTTGTTTCATTTTTGGATCGATTACTTTAATACTAGATAAAATTGAATATTTTTTTTTAATACAATTTTATACAATTGAAGTTGTATTAGTGTGATTAGGTATTAATGAACCCAAGCGATGGCTTAATTTCATTAAATTGACCTCCGAGTGAAACACTCTAATTTTGGATATCGACTATTTAAGGCTCACTAAATAATTAAATTATTCTGGTATCTAATTTTAGAAAGCTTAGGCTATTAAAGTATTTTGAGACATTGGTATGCATATAATATATTTGGTTAAAATTTTGGAGCTGAAAATATTTTATTATTATTTCAGGCACGGGAATTAATATTGAAGGGGTTTTGCGAAGGAACGGTTTGAACTGTAATTTATAAGTGAACTTTATTTTTTCAAATGATTTTGGAGATTATGTGTTTGATTATATATGATATATAAATTACTTTATTATTATTATTTCTAAAATTATTTAAATCATATGCTTTATTATGTGCTATGAAATAATTATTTGATTTTCCATATTATGATATATTAAAAGGGCCTATTTGATATAAATAAATTTTGATATATGACTATACAAGTATATATATATATATATATATTGGTATTTGTGAAAATATTTTAATATAGTAATTATAGGTGTTATTTGATAAATTTTATAAATATATTGGATTATAAGGTAGATACTGGATTGTATATTATTATGTACTATATTATACCATGGATATGGATTTATTGGATTAAGATTACGTATGCTTTTTTGACTATCTACTGCTTAATTATGTGATTCTTGAGATTAAATGGAAGGTTTTAGTTTACGACGTTGAAAGTTGTATTGAAAGTTTGCTCCTTATTTGATAGTCGACGACATACTAAAATGCTATTTTTGATCATTCAACATGTTATTGTAATGGTTATGATACACAGGAATATTGTTGGTACACTATGAATTTATATATATTTTTTATTATCGATATTTATAAATAATTATCCATACAAGTATTATTTATTTATGAGTTGATGGATTTTATATAAATTTAATTTTTTTATTCAATGGTTTATGAAATTGTTATGCTCTAGGGATAATTATGAGTTTTGTGAAAATTATCTCAAAATAAGAGAACTTTCAAAGGGTGAAAGTGATATTTTGAGAGAAGTGATTTTTAAAAATAATATTTATTTTTATAATTTTTATATGTTTACTCATTGAAGTCATCTCATAGTTTTTGTATTTTTGAACTGTTTTCCTATACCTCAGCTGACATATACTATATAGGCATTGATTATCATCACCTTCGTTTACTTTATCGTTCCTGCATGTTCTTCTTGGTTACATTTCCATTGCTAATGTACTATCTTCTTTCTACACGTTTATAAGACTATATTTATTTATTTTTTATATATTTTTGAACTCATTTACTTCTATTAGTATGCTTTGATAGATTGATCTAATATATATGTTTATTTCTATTTTTCTTTCTTTTGAGTTGGAATCCTTAATAGATATATATATAACTATGATTTCATAATTTTTATTAAAAACATTTATTATTCCCTGTTATGTTATTGAGTTATATTCAATTTAAGGAGACGTCCTATTAAATTTTCAATACCAATTTAATGAGATTTTTTTAGATGAAATCATCTTGAGTGTCTGAAAAGGGCTTTTTAGAGCAATCATGTTAACAAATTTATTTCAAATCTTATTCTCAATTTAGATAAATAATTATCTTTAAAAGATCTAGGGGATGTTCTAATTAAATTTACATTTTGTGTCCATTTAAGTAGTATAAAAGTAAAGTTAGGCTTGAAATTTACCTTTTTAGTTAACAAATTGTATCAATCATACTATAAAGTTAGTCATTTATAAGGATGTCCTAATGGTTTTCACATTTAGATTAGGTGAAGTGTTAAAATTCAAAAACAATGTTAAGATCTAAAAATATTTTGGTGGATTATACGTATTTGTGAAATACTAAAACTTTAAAAAGAAAAATGAACCCGTAATCATTTAATCTCTAACCATATCTTTAAATATTAGTGTTTTAAGCAATTTAAATAGTATTTTAAGTAATTTAAATGATAATAGGTGATGCTATGAAAGAAAAAAAAACCAAAACTTCTTTATAGAAGAATTTATTGTTAGTATACGTGACAACATTAGAGATACCAAATTTGTTTATCAAAAAAGTTAACAGTTTTATATCCACATCCACTAATAATATAACAAATAAAAATATTAAATGGGCTTGATATAACAAATAAAAATATTAACAAATAAATCAAGTAAACCAGAACAACAGTTTTTCAAAATATTATCACTGGTTGGCTTGGTAAAAATGAAATAGAAAAAAGGACTACGGATCCCATTCGTTTGAAAAATTAATAACTACGTAAAATTATGAAAGGTAAACGGGATAAAAAAATACCAAGTTATTTTGGACTCAAAATTTGGTTAATAAGTTTATTGGTCTAAATTATCGATCGTTCATACTTTCTACCATTGGTGAAGTGAACTGTTTCTGGAGCACAAAGAGCGACAGACCAATTAATATCTTTTGGTAAATGACAGACCAATCAAATTTTTTTTTTTTCTCTGAATAACAGACGAATCAATTCGCACGTGGGCGATGGGAGTGAAATCATAACACGAAAGTAATTTGGATTTGCATGTATGATTCTCCTCGTTCAGGCTCAGATAAACCTTCCGATTGATGCAACAAACGTCGCGTTCTATGCTAGGTAAGCTTAACTCTCTCTCCCGACACAACACTATTGTCCAAAAGAGTGTGCAGAACCATTGTACATAGCGCCTACGTGGCGCTTTACCAGTGAATGGCCTCCAACAACCGCCCGACTTTTGTCCTTAACATCACCACGTAGACGAATATACCGTGTGAGTATTCACACAAATGACATACCCCACTGTAAGCAGAGATGAGAATACGATAAGAAAAACCTAAAAGAGAAAAAAATAATAATAATAATAAAAGGAAAAATAGAAAGAATATCAAGTAATTAGTAAAATAAAATAAAATAAATATTAAAGATGAAGAATAAAAATAAGCAAATAAATAAAAAGCTACGAGCAAATGGAAATTTATGGTCTTCTTCGTCCTCTAAACGAAAGCACTGGGCAATCGATATTGGGCCCTTGATTTAGCTTTGATCTTGTTTCCTGCTTCTTTAAGAAACTTTGCTTCTGACTTGGTGGCAACTCTACTTCTTGAATCAGTCGTATGCTCTACCACTATTCTCAATCAAGTTCAAGGTGCGCCTTTTCTTACCCTTCAAAGTGGTGCTTTGAATTTCTGATTCTATGGCTCTAATCTATTTTTTCTTCTTCAGATTTTTTGTTCCATTCTGTTAATTACTCTGGGTTGAGGGTTTTCTTTGAATTTAGCGTATTTTATTGTGAAATTGGCTGCAAGTTTGGGGTTTGCTAATTTCTCACATCTATAGGGTTCCTTTTTTTTTTTTTTTTTTTTTAGTATCCGTTGTTTAAATCACGAAATTATAAAGATATTTTATGGGGTTCCTACGGCTTTCCTCTTTGTTTCCTTAGGAAAAAGAATATTTGATTTATTGTTACTATTATTGTTCGTTGTTTATTGCGTGGTTGTTACTGTGGACTAGTTTGTGATTGTAGCGGTTAATTGAAGTCTGGAGTTGTCTTTTGGGGATGACATATGTTTTTGACTAGGAAGATTCAGCTTTTAATAAGTCTCAGTTGTTTGTTAGGATTTATGGCGATTTGGCCTGGGCTTTGCCTAAAATGTACTTTGGGGCCCCATAAAAGGTATCCAAAATATTGGATTTTGAGGGTAATCCTTACTCCCAGAGAATTTTATCTGATTTTAACTAATTATTGTATTTCTGGCTAATTTCTTTCGTTTTATCACTCTCTAGGCTCCAGAAATCCTAGATATGTTTGTGAGGCTTCTTCTTGTGAGATCAACCTCATACTGTCCGGTACTGAGTCATGCTGCAAATAACTGTTTTGTAGGTTTTGTGAGACACCTTGAGTTGGGCTCGCATCTGGAACCTCTGATGCTAAACGAATAAGGAGAAGAAAGAAAACTTTTGGTTTTTTTTTTTTTTTTTTTAAGGGAAAATGTTGGACGGTGGTCCAAAATTCACTGGAATTATAGGCCTAAACAACCATGATTATGATTTGTCACAGGGATTTTACCATAAGCTCGGTGAGGGTTCCAACATGTCCATAGACAGTTTTGCTAGTTTGCAGACAAGCAATGGTGGAGGATCTGTCGCAATGTCTATAGATAACAGCAGTGTTGGTTCAAATACGAATGATTCGCATACTCGCATCTTGAACCACCAAGGGTTGCGACGTCGTGCAAATGACAACTACTCTGTTGCACAGAGTGTTAACCGACGAGGAAGAGTTACACATGCCCTAAGTGATGATGCATTGGCCCAAGCCCTAATGGATAGCAATTCCCCTACCTTGGGTCTCGAGAATTTTGACGAGTGGACAATTGATTTAAAGAAGCTTAATATGGGGCCAGCTTTTGCCCAAGGGGCTTTTGGTAAGCTATATAGAGGTACTTATAAAGGTGAGGAGGTTGCTATCAAGATCTTGGAGAGGCCAGAAAATGACCCAGAAAAGGCACAGTTGATGGAGCAGCAATTTCAGCAGGAGGTTATGATGCTGGCCACATTAAAGCATCCCAACATAGTTAGGTTTATTGGTGCATGTCGGAAACCAATGGTATGGTGCATCGTCACAGAATATGCAAAAGGGGGTTCAGTCCGGCAGTTTTTGATGAAGAGACAAAACCGTGCTGTTCCATTGAAATTGGCAGTAAAACAGGCCTTAGATGTTGCCAGAGGAATGGCATATGTCCATGGGCTTGGGTTGATTCATAGGGATTTGAAATCTGACAACCTTTTAATCTTTGGGGACAAGTCCATTAAGATTGCGGATTTTGGTGTTGCACGCATTGAGGTGCAAACTGAAGGAATGACACCGGAGACAGGGACTTACCGCTGGATGGCTCCGTAAGATTCTTGTCCCTTTAGTCATCAAGATTTTACGGCATATGCTTTCCTCTCTCTCTCTCTCTCTCTCTCTCTATATATATATATATATATATGCAATGTATATTTTCAATCATGCTCAAGTTAGGTGTACCTTACTTTTTAAAATGAGGTCCTTCCATTATGGCCATTTGATTCCGTGTAATTGGGCTAGGTCTTGTAATTACATAGGATCTAATGGTTATAAAGGGTGGACCTCACTTTACAAAAGTAAATGCACCTTATTTGAGCCTAGCTCTATTAATATATATATATATATATAGATATATATTGGAACTTCTAAATATGCAATCTGACGTTTTTTCATATGATTTCTGGAAAATTATGTTGTAATTTGTAAATTGCTCCAATCGTGGAGTTTCACTTGTGTTGGTGTATATATGGAAAATGTCTGTGCTCTTTGTAAAACTTGTGTAATATTTACTCTTAAATCTTAATTACCTAAAATACAATCTTTTTGTCAATGGAACATGAATTAGAGCTATATTTCTTACCTGAACCCACTGCATGATATGGTTAGGGCCTTGTACAACTTTATCATAATACTTTGTTGGAAATTTGTTTTATTATTATTATTATTTTTTTTTTTTGGGATAAATACCTTTTTGGAAGTTAGTATTGATGAGAGTCATGAGACAATCTTCCATTTGTATATGTTAATTACTTTGGCCTCTTTTTTTGTCAAACTTTATATTCCCCATTGCATGTTGTCTTTTTTTTTTTGGGTTTTCAGAAAACATAAAATGCGGTAGGAAAGTTTGGTTATTAATGAACTGTGGCTTTATTCTGTTAAATGTCTTATCTTTTGTTTGGTCTATCCCACTTTGTCCCCTTTGTCCAGGATCACTTTCGCAGATTTGATTGTTTTAACTTTTGATTTGTGTATTTTACCATTTTAAAGCTTTGGTTGTTGATCTGTGATGTGATAAATTGATAATAGATTCATCATAGTGTAGAATTATTTCTCTCTCTCTCTCTATATATATATATATATATACATACCTACATACATATACATATTTTGTAAGAATTCTGTTGGGAACTTAAACTACATTGCTAGAATAATGTCTTTAGTCAATGACTGGTTGGAGTTTTTTGTACTTCATAAATATTTGATTTCCTATTTTATTTATTTCAATCTTAAAGCTTCGATTCAGCTAGGTAAAACTGGTTACTTTGGGTGGGGATAGGAATTCATATTTACTGAGGTACAATAAGTGTGAAATAAAGGTTTTTGGGTTGTATAAGAGAGGGTGTAAAGGTATTTTGTTGCTTGTGTTAGTCATGTTTATATTCAACTTTTTTATGGATGAACTACATATCATGTTTGTAACAGACTTCAGCTTTCAGTTTGTCCGGATGGATCTTGGTATCTGAGTATGTTGCTGATGTTTAGCATTGTGGATATCATCTTTTGTAGGAGGGACTTAGAGTCTTTGGTGCAACTCATACTTGACATATACCAGAACTAGGACCTATCTGGAATGATGTTCCAATGTTTCACTATTATTCACAGTTAGGAGACTTGAGTTATGGTATTATTGAGTTAAAATCTTGCCTGGTGGAAAATAGTGGGTATTAAACTAACATAGTTGTTGTAGGAGATAAATTGATTTGCCGCATGTAGCAGATAGGGGTTTGCTCTTTGTTTAGGTGGCCTTAAGTATCTAGGCAATGATAACTTAAGAAGAGGCAAAACTTGGTTGGTTTGAACTTTAGGCGGACTCCACTTAAACTAATTATTGGATTGTTTGGAGTCCTGTGTGCCTAAATTGATGAACTGTTTTTTAGTTATAACTTAAATCCTATTGTTGTTCTAGTTATTTCACAATTTGTCATTGGTTTTGGATGTCAGTCTTAAATCCAGGTGTTGTGGATCTTCAAGTTTTGGATGTTTTACTCTGATTTTGAATGGAATTAATGTTTAATGATTGTCAATGAATGTATTTTAACATCTATTGGTGCAAAAATTGGTTCTCTCAACCAATTAGATCTGTTCCCTTCCCTAACATGGTTATAATATTGAATTATATGTCATAGTTTGGGAGGAAAAGTGAAGTTTCTCTTTTTGTACTTTTGTACTGGTCTTCCAACTATTTTCAACTTCCTAGCGAATATGCATTGACTTTTCTTTTTGTAAATTCTGTTTTATTTTAAACTATTATATTAGTTTGATTGTCACTTGTGTTGGTATGCTAAAATTATAAGGGAAGGTTTTTTAAATAATAAGTGATTAATCATGTGGACCGTGGAAACAAATTCTTTGGTTGATATTATTACGTTTTAAGCTTCTTTAGTTCTCATAATTATCATGTCCTAAACTTTGATTTGTCTCATTATATGGTATCTGGCCAGTGAACTACTCTTCGGAAGATAAAACAATTGGTTAATTGTTGTACAATAGCAACTTTCTCTATCATGTTAGAATTCTTTTGTCTTTTCCAAAATGTAGTATTTGTGTTCTTGATGGGGCATGTAAAATGAAACTTGTTACTCGTAGAACTGGTTTTGATTTAAAATCTTAAGTGGCGTGGTTGACTATTGTCTTTGAAGAAGTAGATATCCTGTTATCAATATGGGGCTTGAACCCATTGCACGTTTTGTGGAATTTGCAGGGAGATGATCCAACACAGGCCTTACACACAGAAAGTAGATGTGTACAGCTTTGGGATTGTCCTTTGGGAATTGATAACAGGAATGCTTCCTTTCCAGAACATGACAGCAGTGCAGGCAGCATTTGCAGTCGTCAATAAAGGTGTCCGTCCCATTGTTCCGAATGACTGCTTGCCTGTTCTAAGTGAGATCATGACACGGTGCTGGGATGCCAACCCTGATGCGAGGCCACCCTTCACGGAGGTTGTCAGGATGCTGGAGAATGCAGAAACTGAGATATTGACAACTGTGCGCAAGGCCCGCTTTCGATGTTGTATGACACAACCCATGACTACTGATTGATAGGAGGAGGAGGAGGATGATGAGGATGATGTTGAAAAGTTCCAACATGAAAGCAAACCCAAGTCTAGAGGAGAGACAGGAGCAAAGTAGTAGATGGAAAAAGATGGGGGTGGAGAAGGCCATTTTAGATCATACGCCATAGCCCGTGTACTTAATCAGCTTTTAATTTCTTTATTCAGATAGAAAAGTTGTGATAAAAAAAAAAAAAAAAAAAACCTGTTGGTTTTGAGATTTCTATTGAATGGATTGCTGTCCGTGAATTAGTAATAGAATATCAGATTTGATGTGTATGTAATATATACATGCGTCCTCTATTTTTTTTTTTTTTTTTTTTTTTTGTTTTTTCGGTTGTCTTTTGGGCTTTTGTGATGTATCGTATGCTGAACCTGCCATGTTTCCTTGCTTCCGTTTTTGTTGATGAAGCAAATGGGATTTGCTCACGTATTTGGACAAACTAAAGTGAAATAATGGAAAATGGAAAATATTTCAAACTGGGATTTTGGTTTGGCGTCGTAAAATGGATGGTATTGAATTTCTGTAAACTTCTATTATATAATCAAAAAACTACCTGGTCATTCTCCTCAAAATAATGTAAGAAATCCAATGCAGCTTTCTTTAATTACTAACTTCTTAGGCTCGGGGTCTGATTAATTTCTATCCACTTTTGAAATAATAAAATACATATCAATATCACAGTCAAACAAAAGATAATTAAAGGCGACAAATATTTATTAGATTATCAATAATTAGTTGGAAAATAAATGTGCTACTGGATATTACCAAAAACAAAAGTGGCATTGGATCAGTTTGGATTAAAGTAGTGCATTTAATTTAAATAGACTGGAAGGATTCGTTGAGGTCGTGTTGTAGCCTGATGCTAAGAGACATTAACATCCAATTTATGAACTGGTTCGAATCTCAAAAAAAAAAAAAAAAACAAAAAAACAAAAAACAAAAAAACAAAAAAAAGACTGGACGGATCGTAGATTTGATTAAAATTTAAGACGCCTCTACTCTTACATCATGGTGTCAGGTGTAAGGTGCCCATTGGTGATTGCTCGTTGCTGAGCAATGGCTTTGAGATAAGCACTCACTCTGATCCATGGCAAAAGCTGATTGGTTTTGCAACTTTCTCCTTATTATTTTTTTTCTCTACTTATTTTTCAAAAAAAAAAAAAAAAAGAGAAAAACAACAAAACAGGATCACGTGGATTGTAATAGAGACTAGGCAGACTGAAATAAGGGTGCAAGTTGGAAACACCCAATGGTATTTTCTGTCTGTCAGGTTAAAAAAAAAAAAAAAAAAAAGATTATAAAAGAGCGTCGTGTCTGTGTCTCTGTGTATGAAACTCACGAACCCACATTCACCAAAAATTAAAAAAATAATAAAAAATAATAAAAAAAAGGAAAGAAAAAGAGGAACTCACAAAACTCACATCCACCCAAAAAAGAAAAGAAAGAGCATCTAATGCGAAATGAGCAAACGAAGGTTACAGGACAAAGAAACTTTTGCATTTTCTGCTATTCCTTTCGGGCTCCATCTCTCCTCCTTCTCCTCCTCCTCCTCCTCCTCTACTTATAGCTTCAAACACTCAGACTAGTGAATCGCAGGGGTCTTGCCCTCTTCGTCGAGGTGCGTTTTGCCTTTGTCTCTGCTTTCTTTCTCTTTCCTTTTTCTTCGAACAAGTTCTGACCATGTATAGTTTCATATTCTACTGATGAAAAAAATAAATAAGTTATAAAAAAAAAAAAAGACCTTTCTTTCTTATGCTTGATGCTTCAGTCCAAGTCCTAGTGGAATTCCATATTGACTGACTTCATTCTTTCTGCAAAATCTGCATTGAGGGTGGCTAACAGATTTGAAGAAATCCATGGCGTGGTTTCACCTAGCTGTTGGTTTATTATTCTCTTTAGTTTCAGTGGTGTGCAGGGTGAATGGCATTGGTGCAAACTGGGGCACCCAGGCAACTCACCCTCTGCCTCCAGATACTGTAGTTAGGTTGCTGAAGCAGAATGGGTTCCAAAAGGTCAAGCTTTTTGACGCGGATTACGATGCCCTAAGATCTCTGGGTAGATCTGGGATTGAGGTCATGGTGGGTATTCCAAATGATATGCTTGCATCTTTTGCCAGCAGCGTCAAGGCTGCTGAGAAATGGGTTGCCAAAAACGTCTCTACGCATATTTCTTCCAGTAATGTCAACATCAGGTTACTTCCTATACTCTTTTTTTCTTGCTTGGTTTTGATAAAAATGTACCGCTTTCTCTTTTAACTTCCATTTACTCCTCTCTATCAAAACAGTCTTTATCTCCGTCTATATATAAATATTCTTAATTCTTGTGGTACATACTATGATTGGACTGGTCTAATTTTATTAGTCTTTCCCTACTTTGAAAAGCATTTATTGATTACATGGTTGTATTCGGAAATAGATACTTTTCTTGACTAGAAATTAACGATATCTAGATAGAGAGAAGAGAAGAGAAGTTAATGTGGTTTTTCTTGATGTTCTATGATTCTTTCGACATTTTACCAAACAATCGTCCTTGTTATGATTCCACAGATATGTTGCCGTCGGAAATGAACCTTTCTTAGAAACGTACAATGGAAGCTTCCTAAGAACAACCTTCCCAGCTCTGCAGAATGTCCAGTCTGCCCTAATTAAAGCTGGCCTCAGCAACCAAGTAAAGGTGACCGTCCCCCTCAATGCTGATGTGTATGAGAGTTCAAATGGGCTTCCATCTGGTGGAGACTTCCGTGCTGACATCCATGATCTAATGCTTGCAATTGTCAAGTTCTTGAGTGACAATGGTGCCCCCTTTACTGTGAACATTTACCCTTTCATAAGCCTCTATACAGAAGCCAGCTTTCCTGTTGAGTATGCATTCTTCGACGGTAATGCATCACCACTTGCTGATGGTAAAGCAACCTACTACAATATGTTTGATGCTAACTATGATACTCTTGTGTGGGCGCTACAAAAGAATGGTTTTGAAAATTTACCAATCATAGTTGGAGAGATTGGGTGGCCAACTGACGGTGATCGGAATGCTAACCTAAATTATGCTCTGCGGTTTAACCAAGGTTTCATGTCCCACATACTGGGTGGGAAAGGGACTCCAATGAGAGCTGGGCCAATTGATGCTTATCTATTTAGTTTGATTGATGAGGATGCTAAAAGCATTGATCCAGGGAATTTCGAACGCCACTGGGGGATATTTACTTTTGATGGGAGGCCAAAATACCCGCTTAACGTTGGCACCACAAATTCAGGATCTTTGGTTCCAGCACAAAATGTGCACTATTTGGAGAAGAAGTGGTGTGTGATGAAGCCATCAGCCAGCCTTGATGATCCACAGGTAGCACTGAGTGTGAGCTATGCTTGTGGACTGGCTGATTGCACTAGCCTTGGGTATGGGACATCTTGTTCAAACTTGAATGGCCGTGGGAACATTTCTTATGCATTTAATAGTTACTATCAGAGGCACAATCAGCTTGACAGTGCTTGCAAGTTTCCAAATCTTTCAATGATCACCAAGAATGATCCAACAGTTGGTGGCTGCAGATTTGAGATAATGATCCAGCCATATTATGGAGGTGCACAGAGGAAATTTGTCGGATGCCTGCAAAAGCCCCTAAGCTTTGCTGCTGTCCTTGTTCTATTTTTGCTAACATCTCTGTAAATTCTGAGGCTTCTAGCATATGAGGTAGCAATTATCTTCACTATCCCCCTTCCCCGAAAGTGTAGGACAACGATAGTTGTAAACTAAGAAGAAGCCATGGGAAAAATGCCTAAATATAATTCCAAATTTTGCAATCTGGAAGGTTTTATGAGCGAGAAATAACTTTGCAATACTAACTTTGTTGGAAGTTAGTATTGATGAGACTCATGAGACAACCTTCCACTTATATTTGTTAATAATTTTGGCCTCTTTTTTATTTCAAACTTCATATTCGCCATTACATATTGATGCTTTTTTCAATTTTTTTATTTTATTTTTTTTCCCAAAAACATAAAATGCGGGAGGAAAGTTTTTGGATTCATAATACTAACATCTTGGTACTCAACTGAAATGTGTTTCAAGTTGTTTACTAATAACGCTTGCTAGGTTATTAATGAACTATGGTGGCTTTATTTTGTTAAATGTCTTGTCTTTTGTTGAGTCTAGTCAACCCACTTTGTCCCCTTTGTCCAGGATCACTTTCTAAGATGTGATTCATTTAAATTACACTGTATTAAAAATAAGGCCAACAAAGTTGTTGTAGGAGATAAATTAATTTGTTGCATGTAGAAGATAGGGGTTTGCTCTTTGTTTAGGTGGGCCTTAATATCTAGGCAATGAGAACCTAAGAAGTGGCGCAACTTGGTTGGTTTGAAATTCAGGCAGACTTCGCTTAAACTTAATTGTTGGACTTTGAGGGGTCCTGTGAGCCTAAATGGATGAACTTTTTTTTTTTTAATTTTTTATTTATTTAAAGTTATAACATAAATCCCATCGGCGTTCTAGTTATTTCACAATTTGTCGTTGATTTTGGATGTCAGTTTAAAATCCAGGTGTTATGGTGCTGGAAGTTTTGGATGTTTTAGTCTGATTTTGAATGGAATTATTGTCTAATAATTGTAGAGGGAACATATTTTAACATCTGTTGGTGGAAATTATCAGTTATCCCAACCAATTAGACCTGTTCCCTTCCCTAACATGGTTGTAATATTGAATATGTCATTAACTTTGGAGAAGTGAGGTTTCAATGAGTTGCACGGAAGACCTGTACGAAAAGAGAAATTATGAGAATGGATGATGGTATTTTCAACTTCTTAACATCAAAGACATAACCATGCATTGACTTTTCATTTTGTAGAATTCTGTTTAGTTTTAGACTATTAGTTTGTTCTTTGTCATTTGTGTTCGTATGCTAAAATTATAAAATAATTAGTGATGAATCATATGGAGTTTGGAAACAAATTCTCTGGATGATATCATTACGTTCTAGGCTTCTTTTAGTTGTCATAATTATCATGTTTTGAACTTATAAATTTGTTTGGCCAGTGAACTACTCGTCGGAAGGTACAATATTAATCGGAATAAATTGTTGTACAATAGCAACTTTGTCTATCATTTGAAGTTCTTTATTGTTTTCCAAAACGTGGTACTTCAATTTTTTATGATCATGTTGCTGTTTTGAGTTTCTTGATGAGGCTTGTAAAATGAAACTGCGCTGCTGGGATGCCAAACGGAGGTTGTCAGGAGCCTGGGAGAATACACAGAAACTGAGATATTGGTAACTATCGTCTGTAATGCCCTGCCCGCTTTCGATGTTATCTGACCCAACCAATGAGTGAGGATGACGACGAAAAGTTAGCAATTTGGAAACAAACAATTAAAGTCTGTAACAAAAAGAGGAGAAATGGGAGCAAATTCCATATTTCACTTCATAAGCCAAAGCAGCAAAGCTCATGTGTACTTCAAATTTCACTTCAGACAGACAAGTTGTGATGGAAAAATTGATGGGATGGGAGGGGTGGAGAAGGCCATATATATATATATATATAATAATATAAATAATAAAACAAACTATTTTAGTAGATTATAAATATTATAAACTTTGAAATAATTAATAAAAAATTAATTGGAAAATAAATATTTTTACCATGGATGGGTTTGGGATGAAACTGCATTAAATTTAGTTTGAATGGGATTCACAGATTTGGTCAAAATTTAAGGCACCTCTACCTCATGGTGTCAGGTGTCCACCAGCCCATGCGGTGACGTCGCGTCACAGAACATTCACAGTGAAACATATATAAATATTACACATGATTATAGATTATTAAATTGTGTATTAATAAGTTTATAGTCTCCACCATCCTATCATCATTTCAATTATGCAAGTTTTTTCTCCCATCGTGATTGCTCAGCTCGTCGCTGAGCAAAGCGATGGCTAAAAGGCATTCACTCGCTCACTCAAACATATGGCAAACGCTGATTGCACATTAGTCCCAACACGCGGCTTTGCAAATTTGTTCGTTATTTATTATTATTATTATTTGTTTATTTTATTCTTCAATAGAAAAAAAAAAAAAAAATTAGAGAAAAGGGTCACGTGGATATAACGCAACGCAATAGAGATGTGATTACTGATTAGGCAGACTGAAAGAAATGGTGTAAGTAGGAAACACCCAAGACTTTTTTCTCTCCGTCTGGTAAAAAAATAATTAATTAAAAAAAAAAAAAAAAAAAAACAAGAATAGAATAGAAAATAGAAAAAAATACCATCCATCATCCAATGCGAAATGCGCAAACGAAGACTAGAAGACTAAGAAAGAAGGCGAAGACGAAGAAGAAGAAGAAGAAAAAGTCCATCTTCCTTTTGCATTTGGTGGTATGCGCTTCGGACTCCGACTCTGACTCGATCTCTCATCCTCCTCCTCTACTCATCCCTTCAGACCCTCTGGCTTGTGAATCCCACGGTCCTGCCCTCTTTATCGAGGTGCGTTTTGCCTCTTATCTATGCTCTCTTTCGTTTCTGCTGACAACTTTTCTCTTGTAGATTTGACTTTCTAGTTTCTGTTTTTTTCTGTAAAATCATTCTCAATAATTCGTTTTTTTTCTTTGTCTTTTCTATTAGTTATGAGATTACTTAATTGTTCGTTTGTACTTGGTAGCTAATGAAGTTGCTCAAACTCAAGTTGTTGTTTTTCTTTTTATTTATTTATTTATTTTTGTTTTGCACAAACCTTGGGCTTCAGAAAGTGAAAAGATATTGGATTTTGAACATATAAGAGAATTGTAATGAGTTAGTTTTATTTTATGTATATATTTTTATATTCTCCTTAACAAAGGTTTTTGCTTAGAGTTATTTTCCATTCATGACAAAGCATTCTTTCTAGATGTTGAGCTTTTTACCTTGTTTTTGGGTACAGTGGACATGAATTTCCATGACTGAAAATCAATAAAAGGAAAAGGGACTGCCTGTGGTCTCACATATTATGTTTCTAGACTTTCCAACCTACCCAATGCTCACAACTCTTTTGATTTTAAATTTTTATCTCAGGGTTCTGTTAAGGGGTGTGTCTGACATTGAGTTTGTGATGCTGAATAAGGAATCTTGAAAGTCTTTGCTTCTCAGTTGGTCGGTGGACAAAAAAAAAAAATGTTGGAGGGTGGTGCCAAGTATACTGGAATTGTTGGCCTGAATAACCGAGATAACAACTATTATGATTTGTCCCAAGGATTCTACCATAAGCTTGAGGAGGGTACCAACATGTCCATTGACAGTTTTGGAAGCTTGCAAACAAGCAATGATGGAGGGTCTGTTGCGATGTCTGTAGATAACAGCAGTGTTGGTTCAAATACAAATGATTCACACACCCGCATCTTGAACCATCAGGGTTTGAGACGGCGGCCAAATGACAACTGCTCTGTGCAACAAAGTGTTAATCATCGAGGAAGAGTCCCACATGCTTTGAGTGATGATGCCCTTGCACGAGCTCTCATGGACAGCAATTCCTTGACGCAGGGCCTTGAAAATTATGAGGAGTGGACAATTGATTTAAGGAAGCTAAATATGGGGGAGGCTTTTGCGCAAGGTGCTTTTGGTAAGCTTTACAGAGGTACTTACAATGGTGAGGATGTTGCCATTAAGATCTTGGAGCGGCCAGAAAATGACTTGGAAAAGGCTCAACTGATGGAACAACAGTTTCAGCAGGAAGTCAAGATGCTTGCTACTCTAAAGCATCCAAACATTGTTCGTTTTATTGGGGCCTGTCGTAAACCAATGGTTTGGTGCATTGTGACAGAGTATGCCAAGGGTGGTTCAGTTCGGCAGTTCTTAGTGAAGAGACAAAGTCGTGCAGTTCCACTAAAATTGGCAGTTAAACAAGCATTGGATGTTGCAAGGGGAATGGCATATGTCCATGGGCTAGGGTTGATACACCGGGACCTAAAATCTGACAACCTCTTGATTTTTGCAGACAAATCTATCAAAATTGCTGATTTTGGGGTTGCCCGGATTGAGGTGCAGACAGAAGGAATGACACCAGAGACTGGGACATACCGCTGGATGGCTCCGTAAGCCTTTTGACTTCTTAACTGCAATATACTTTCCTGCTGCATTAATATTTTTAGCAATCCCATTTTTTATGTTCTGTTTTATTTTTACCATAACTGATCTTTTGTCTTTAACCTCACCACATAGGTTCACTGTTTGGGCTTGAAATTCGACTTTTTTTACAGCTAAATTGTTTTCTTATTTGGAGGTCTAAATTCTTGCCAGCTTTTAATTACTAAAAATTGGTATATGGCAGCCTTTTATGGTTCTCTTAGGTTCGCTGTTTGGGCTTGAAATTCAACTTTTTTATGGTTAAACTGTTTTCTTATTTGGAGGTCTAAATTCTTGCTAGCTTTTAATTACTAAAAATTGGTATATGGCAGCCTTTTATGGTTCTTTTGTCATTGCTTGCTTGGACACAAGCATGATGCATCTGCATTTGCATCTAGTTTGTCTTTGTAGTTTGAGATGCAGAGTTGTATGGGTAATCATTTCTATGTCAACCAAAGTTTTTTTTTTTTTGGGTATTATTTTCTTTGTTCAGGTGATATTTTTCGTCGCTTGTTATTCAACTTGCAGCGATTGAAGTTTTATACCTTTGAATATATATTGCTTTCCAATTAAATTGATACAACTGCAATCTTTTCATTCATGTTAGGCTTGTTGTTTAGTTGTTCTATTTTGAACTTAACTGGATCATGCATGAAAAGAAAGAGCATCAAATTTAGAAGTGAAGACACTTATTGGATTTTGTCATTTTCAACAATATGCGTACCTGTAGCGCTATGCTGAAACATGTAATTTTACTAGCTTTTAGTGTCATTTATATTTCCTTGAAATATATATCTTGCACGTATCTTATACTTTTAGATTATTTATTTGAGTAGATTGAGGTCAAGTGTGTACCTGTTATCTAATAAAAAATAATCTTTTATCTGTCTACTTTTGGTTGTCTTATAACTTGATGCATATGCCTTAAACTAATATAATAATACATAAAGTACAGTTATAATTGCATCATTATCTTTCTACGTTCTTGTCTGTACCCTTTCTTTTTGGGTTTCCACTTTCCAATAATAGGTTATCTTTTTTCTCCATTTGTCTTGTTTCTTATTATCAGTGGCTTGTGAGCTTTTAACATTGTTGGTTTTTGCAATTTCAAATATATACTAGATGTGTTGACAAGGATGCTAGCGTCACATTTTAGCATGTACATGGAATATTTGATTTGGTAACTAACAAAACTCTAGACACAGAGACAGGGTCTTACACTGACTTATGATATTGCCATATATATATATATATATATATATATATATTTGTGTGTATATATATATATTCCTATCAAAATTATTACCAAATAAACCGATTTATGTTTCAGTGTTTTTTTTTAAAGGCAGATGTAACCATATTAAAAGTTTAGAGAACAATATTGTTGGAATTTGTTGATATAACCTTGGAAAATCTTGAACAAGGTCTCAAAAATGCTTTGGCATGTGAATTGCACGGTCAAGTGGCTGAGAGTTTAAAATTCTGAAGAATGGTTAACTGGAAATTCAGTACTTAAAAAATTGTTCTGATTATTTCTGCTGTTGTCTATAGGGATTTTGGTTGCAGCCATTTAAATTATATGCTGTTATTGTCCACTAGTGTAGAATACCATGAACTTTAGATATCACTATATTGTGCCTACGCCTGGTGTTTTTAAGTTAGAAGATTTGCTCATGGAAACTTGTTACTTTACATCCCTGTTTCCTATGACATTGACGACTGGCATGGTACTTCTTGTTAGCAAATGACAGGTTTTTTTGGGCCAAAGCAAATGACAGTTTGTTGTACATTTTTTCCCCTTAATCATTTATCCTTTCAAGTTTCAATAAGGGCATACTTGGCTGTCTTGATTTTTCATCTTTCTTCATAATGATAATAATCTGGTGTTGGCAGCGAGATGATTCAGCACAGGCCTTACACTCAGAAAGTGGATGTTTATAGCTTTGGAATTGTTCTTTGGGAACTGATTACGGGGATGGTTCCCTTCCCGAACATGACGGCTGTGCAGGCAGCATTTGCAGTAGTCAATAAGGGTGTTCGTCCGATCATTCCAAATGATTGCTTACCTGCTCTTGGTGAGATCATGACCCGATGCTGGGATGCCAATCCTGATGTCAGGCCACCCTTCACCCAAGTTGTCAGAATGCTCGAGATTGCAGAGACTGAGATCATGACTACTGTCCGCAAAGCCCGTTTCCGCTGTTGCATGGTCCAACCAATGACAGCTGACTGACCTGCTGAAAAAAAGGAAAAAAAAATTGATAAAAGAAAACAGCTGAAAAGAAAAAGCAAGACAAAAAAAGGAGAAAAAAGAGGCAAGAGAAGTGTCTTTTTAGATCATAGCCTCGTGTATTTATCAAGCTTAATTTTATCCTTTTTTTTTTATTTTTTTTTAAATTTTTTTAAGATAGAAAAAAAGGGAAAGTTATGATAATGAATATTTGGTTTTGCATATTAATCCTTTATGAATGCTCTGTGAACATTCAATTTCGTTACATGTTAATTCCATAATGTCAAGCTCCCATGCAAGGAATCAGTAGGTAGCAAGTTATAAGACTGGCTTGATCAGTTACTTTCAGGAGGTGGTGCTCAATGGTAACTTCATTGGACAATCAGCTTCTTTAATTACAAGCACAACTATCTCAGTTTTTTTCATACCAAACTCCACTTACTCGTTTAAGTGTCTTCCCAAATTTTACAGATTCTAACGTCAGGAGTTTTGTTTCTCGGCACCGTATATATGAATAATGATTTCTTTTTTTTTTTTTTTTTTTAAATTAAATAAAGTAAAATTGGTTCTGACTTTTGGCATGGCAAATGATCTAATTAGTTTCTCTAAAGGTTTCAACTCACAATTTGTTCTTCATTTTGGTTTTTGGGGAGAGATTTTAAAAGTTTGATGTAGTCTTTGAAGTTGGTTATGTTTTGGGTTTTGGGTTCTGATGGGAAGTATATTCTTTCGAGTTTCGTGCACAAAAATGAATATTAGAAATTAATATGTAGAAATTGTTGTCGTTTTGGTCCATCTATATAATGTGAATACTAAGCAGAATATTTTTTCGCTGAATAGAATACCAAGTAGAATATACGAGGTTATAACAGAACAGAGAAAATCCATATAAATTGGCATAAAAGATAAGAAGGCAAACAAACAAAGATAGGCTTCGTCTTTTAGTGATACTTGGGAGCGTTAGAGTCTGATGTACAGAAACTAGCTTCCTCAAAAATAAAACGAAAATCTGAGACTTGAGACATTGCCGAACAACATTGTTTGCCAATAATTTAACAATGGAGTGTGCAATTGGGGGCAAACTTAAACTTCTTTCTCCTTCAATTCCAAGCTTTCTGAACAGTAGGAGGCTCCCATGGGATCAACTTCGAAATAAGCGACTGACTACCTACAAGTTCCAGATTCAAGCTCAGAACTGTTTCTCATTGGAGGTCATTTCTCAATTTCATCTTCATTCTTCTTTATATTTATATATATATATATATATATATATATATATTCTATGATTTTTGGTCCAATTGAATTTGGGATGGATGTGTATATTACTTGTAAGGCGGTGGAGGTTTGTTAATTGAAGTCAGAACAAGGATTTCGTAAATCGCATTGGCTGAAAGTGAAATATAATCCAAGTTTTCAATTAAAATGGAAACCTTCCCTTGGAAGTTTTAAGCAAATATGATGAAAACAAACATCTTTGCAGGTAGAGGTTGAGAAAGGAGGAAACTTGGGAAATTTTAATGGTGAAAGCCTCGTTTGGCCTTCTCCTAGCGATGAAATTCCATTCTGGAACAAGGAGTTCCCCTGTTGGGATGTGAGCTCAGATATTCCAGTTGAAGTAAACAAGGACGCTCAACTCCTTCACATAATTCATGTCACGGCTGAAATGGCACCTATCGCGAAAGTTGGTGGTCTTGGTGATGTTGTAACAGGACTTGCGCGGGCATGTTTGTTGCGTGGTCATACAGTTGACGTGATGCTCCCTTTCTATGAATGTATCATCAAGGAGCAGATCAGTGACTTGACATTAATCACATCCTATAACTCTTACCATGATGGAAGTTGGATCCCAACTAATGCATATCGTGGAGTAGTTTCAGGAGTTGCAATTATACTTATTCAACCAACCAATCACTTCTTTAAGGGGAGAAATGTATATGGGGGTTCCTACAATGAGCTGGAGGCATATTTGTTCTTCAGCAGGGCTTGCCTTGAATGGATGCAGGTTTGGCTATTAGTCATTGGTAACTGATGCTTATTTAGTTTTCACAAATCACTATTTAGACTTAACTGTCCCAATTAACGTAGGTCTCAAAAGCTCCACTTTGTGTTTCTGATCCTAAAACATAGAGGTTTCAGCATCTTGCACTAGAGTTTTTCTATGTAGGTTGACAAAAAGGTGTAAAGGCTAACAAGTGCTAACTATGATGGAACCCCACATGGAGTTTCTCTTTAATTTTCTCTCATGTATTTACTTTTCCAGCTTCAGTTAAATGCGATAAAAAACATCTTCAAATTATTGTATTTCAACTCAAATGGTTTCTAGCCTGCTATTCTAAAAATTTATCTAAATTCAGGCTAACTCTACAAAGTAATCAACAATTCCATTTTTCTTATTGAAATATTCAAATCTTGACTTCCCAAGGCCTGTTATTCCAATTTCTGACAAGATAATAAATCATGGCAGGTGACTGGTACGCAACCTGACATCATTCATGTTCATGAATGGCAGACAGGTGCTTTACCCTTGCTTTATTGGGACATGTACCATTCTCTCTCACTCAAGGTATCAACTTTATTTTTTTGTTACTTTGTTACATTTCTTTCTTCAAATTGTATGACTGATTACACGTTCTAAATATTCATTATTTGGCTTTCAATGTTTGTTTTAATGTGTACTTTGTAGAAACCAAGAATAGTATTGACAATCCATAACATGGAGCATTTTGGTGAGTGTAGGTACGTAAATTCTTTATCCTTGTGTTCTCTGATTCACCATCTTTGACTCTTTCTCATTTTTCCTTCTATGTGCCCCATAGCATCTGCTTGGTTAACCAGCCTACATGGCTGTCTCTTAATTTCTTATCTTTTCCTGTAATAGTTTATTCTCAACTTTAGCCGACTGAAAGCAATGGCTTGAAGTGATTCTCTGTGCTGATGCCCCTCAGCAGACTTTGATGAGGGGAAACTTAGGATATAAAACTGTTGGTTCTTTTACCAGTTTAAAGTCTTTTTAAAGCCTTTTATTTACATTTCATTCATATTTTCAGCAAAGAGCAACTCGACAAGTGTGGTCTTGAGGGATCTATATATGCATCTATTGACAAGGTAAGACATGTATTTATATATAGGTAATGTTGTAGACAAGTGGAAGAAATTCCATAAGATGAATGAATGTTGAATTTTCATGGCTGGATTTGGACATATAGTGTTCATGCCTTGATGAGTTCTCATTACTGTAATAAGAAATCTGAAGTCCGATAACTTTTACTTTTTGGAAAAGAATGTAACTCATAGTTCTAATGTAGCTAAAGTTTACTTTTGGATGCTAAAGTCTTGGAAAGCCATTCCAGCCAGACTTCATCTTTGAGGTTATTTTTTATTTACTCCTAAAAATGAAGCATGTTTTCTTGGGTAGCTACATATTCAAATATATCTAGCAGTTCTTTTAAATACCATGTATTAAAGGTAGAATCAGAGGAAAACAGATGCAACTGCTGCATAATTATTGAATAGAATTTCATATTTTACTTTCTGTTCTGGTTTATTACCACTGATCATTCAGAAAAACGTGGTGTTCCTCTTACACTTCTCAATCATGGCAGGCAGTTGATGATCGAACCCTTGGCCATAATCCTGAGAGGTTGAGCCTACTGAAAGGTGGAATTGTCTATAGTAATGCGGTAGTGTAAGTTCCCGCACTTACATTGTTTGTTTGCAAATAATTATCTCTATTTGTTTCATGTTTATATATTGCACATGCATGCTGTATTCTGTAGTCAATCACAAGTGTTGCAAGTTTTGCCTTCCCCCCCTCTCTTGAATTGTTTAATTGTATTTTGCCTATTTAGATAACGAAAAGTTTGCACAACATTAATACATGAGAAGAATTTGACTGAAAGCAGAATCTGCATTGTGGAAGCAGTTACAAATGTTGACTGAATTTGATGTTTGAAGGATTACTAGTTTATTACAAGTCTACAATAGCGAAAGGATGAATTATAGCTCTATGAAATAACTTATGAACCTTGAAAGTACTATTTATACACAATACCAAGGAAAAATAAATAAATAAATAAATAAAAAAGGAAAAAGAAGGGCTTACATCTTCACTGAAGCTTAGAGTTGTTGCATCATGAGATTTAATGATTTATAATGTAGTTGAGAAGTGGCACGATATGTGAATTCTGTGAATACTTAAAAATAAACCCCTTGAAGCTTGTAGTTAAAAGTCCTGCTGGCTTGACATGAACATTTTCCAGTTTCCAAATTTGTATCTAGTAGTAAGTATGCATTGTTAGGAGTGCCTTAACATGTATTTACACAGAACATACAAAACAGACCTTCTATTTATTTAATCGTGAAGTTGATCTTCTTTTTATTTTCAGCACAGTCTCCCCATCTTATCTTAAGGAGACACTATGTTCTGGATGGCTTTCAAGTGCTTTGATAAAACACCGAGATAAGTATGTTCCTTCACATTTGTTTGCCTGTAATGAACAGAAATTGCATTATGTCTTTTTATTGATTTTTATGGCATTATTCCTCCATGTTTCAGTTTTTTATTTTTTTTTTATTATTATTATTATTATTATTATTTTTTAACTTGCTAGTAAATAGTTGTAAAACTTCCAATGTCAAGACATGAGAACACATAAATAATACAAAGAGGTGTATTCCAATTAAAAAGCTTAAGCAGCTTAAAAGGATGTTTACGTACATGGTAAATATACTGTTGTAGTCTTCTTAGTGTCATGTTGATTTATTTTGCTTTTTTAATAGGATGGAATGTATTTCAGAATCTTGGTGACATGGTTTTTATTTTGGATTACTCGTGATTGAATTTATCTGACTTGTCTCCTTTTTGGATTTACTGATGTTTTAGTCTTATGTGGCTTAATAGGTACATTGGTATATTAAATGGGATAGACAATACAATCTGGAACCCTGCTTCTGATGTTTTCTTGCCTGCTAAGTTCCATGGTAATATTTTGTGAGTCTAATATTTAAATTAATCAATTTGATCTTTGAAAAACTCTATAATTTTTATTTCTTTATCCCTCAGACCTAGAAGGGTTGATAATATCATTACATGGAGTTATGGAAATATCAGCAAGAACATTATATCTTACGATGAGTATTAAGTTCTGAAAAGTTCTCTCTTGACAATTTTGTCTTAGTTTGTTACTTATGCGGCTATGCCTGTGTTAACATTTCCTTTTTACTTCTTCATCCCTAATTGTTTATTTTACTTTCATTCAATAAACTGTAACATGGAAAGCAGAGAGTTGTTGGTTTCCTTCAGAATGCCAACTGCATCACTTTTTTTAAAATAATATTTATCTTAGGCATATACTAAATAACAAACTCCCATGCCTTTGCTGTTGACCTAGTCAGGAGTAGAAGCACATTTCACTGTAAAGAGTTCATCAAGCTACCAAATTTAAATTTTTTGCTATATTTGTCCACATTGTTCTTCCTTAGACTCTCAATAATATCTTAATATGAATATTGAGGACTGAATATCACTAGTATTCTCTTTTCACTTTTCATTGCTTTCCTTGTAGCTCAAAACTTTGAGGGCAAAAAGTTATGCAAATACTATGTCCAAAAGGGGCTTGGTTTGCCCACCGGTGCCCATGTAACAGATATGACACACAAGGTGCCCTTGGTTGTCTGTATCACTCGACTAGTTGCTCAAAAGGGTCTTCATTTAATCGTGCACGCTATTAAGCGTGTTGAAGAACTTGTAAGTTTGTTAATGCATTACATATTTTCCATTGTAAGTATCTTCTGCTCACAGATCCTTGTGTTTGTATTGATTTTGATTTTTTCTTTTGTGAGTATTTGCTATTGTTTTCTGTACTGTCATGCACTACATCTTAGACTTGAATGCCTGACCAACATATCCTCTGAGCAATATTTTGAGATGAAGGTTTAATGCCTTTTGCTTTAATGTTGGAGTCATTTCCAGGGGGGACAGATGATTGTACTGGGGAAAGCTCCGGATGCTAAGGTTGAAAGAGAATTTGAAGGTCTTGCAAATTCGGTAATGTATTTGAGGTTTATATCTTTCACATTTTGCTCGGATTCGAGATTAAGAGGGTATTATTAGATACTTTCTTGACAAAGATTTAGAGTATTCAAGTTTGTATGAGGCACCAGATGAGTATTAAGAGATTTTCAAACTTTGATAATATTCTCTTTGTTCTTCCCAAGTAATCTGAAAGACATTTGTGTTTTTCCCTTTCTTGCAGTATAACCAAGGCTGTAGTATTCGAATCTTGTTGATATACAGGTAGTGATAATGTGGCTTTGAATAACATGCATCATCTATCCAATTTAAGCAGTAGGGTTATGCATCATCTATCCAGTTTAAGTAATAGGACGAACCTTTACTTGTTTTCAGCTTGGGTAGGATAGAGCTTCCTTCCTTAAAGTAGCTGGACTTCCTTGCCTGCCTCACCATTATAAGCACCTTCTTTTTACATAATTAAAATATGTTAAAATGTGTCCCTGCTTGCTAAGGTTTTTCTTGTTTTTGATTAAACTGTTATGTAGTGAGGAGCTGTCTCATATGCTTTATGCTGCAGCAGACATGGTGTTAGTTCCTTCCATGTATGAGCCATGTGGACTTTCCCAAATGATTGGAATGCGCTATGGAGCAGTATGTCCTTTCTTTTATGATTAGATACCACTCTCTAATTTATGGTAGTCTACAGTCATTAATGAAAACAATCACCATCCTACTTTGAAACTTTTTACTTCCTTCTATGTTTGCTTGATATTGTATACACTTCCTAATAGTTTTAAACTCTATGTAGAATCACAACATAACTTAGTTGGAAAACATAAATGGTGTGGTTGTCTTCTTGTTGATTAATTAATTAATCCAGGTTCCGGTGGTTAGAAAGACAGGAGGTCTTGCAGACACAGTCTTTGACATGGATGATCAGCCAAATCATGAAATGGGCAATGGGTAATTTGTTTTCTAGTGTTTGAATTCTTTTATTCTTAAATTCCAGTATGTGAACAGTCCTTGTGGATCCTGACAAGGATAATATTGCAGAAAGATCTGATGATAGTTGTTTTAGAAGAAAAATTAAACAGAATGGAAAATAATGCTTACACTCTTTCACTTAAGCTCTTTCACCTAAGCTTGTAGATGCTTCTCTACAGTCCTTGGGTTTATGTTTGGATGCTAAAGGTGCTTCTATGCATCATTTTTCAATAAATATGATGATGATTGCCAACATATGTTTGATATGCTCAATTTTTTACTGATCCATAATGATTATATGATCTCACTTTGTGTTTGTTGTGGTGAATACAAAGAGAACATTTTTAACAAGCTTCACATCAAAACCACTCAAATACTTTTTGAGTGGCAGTATAAGGTTTAGCAGTTAAGCATGTGAGTTATTAAGCTGTATGGGTTTCCATTGATGTCTTAATGAGGATATTCATATGAAAGAAATTCAGGTAGCTGATTTGTAGTTCTGAAGGGCTTTAGTGTTTTCTATTCAGATTATTCTTTATGCATGATTCGCAAATATAAGTGTTTCGGAATGCCAGTTTGCATTAACACTAGTTATGTGATGTATAGGCTTTTCAAATTTATTTGCATGCCTTGGTTATTGGTTCTGAAATAACCAGTGCATCAATTTCTGTTATTAGGTTTGTTTTTGAAGGAATAGATGAAGCATCCCTAAATTGGGCTCTGGATCGTGCTTTTTTGTATTTTGTAGACAGTAAGTTCAAATTTATACCTTTTTCTTTTGTCTGGCTCGTGATTGATTGTTGTCTCTTAATTTTTACATTGACATCCCTCCTACAAGCAAAGAAAAAACAATGGAAAGAATCCTACAAAAGAACTTAAAAAGCCTAGTTTGAAGGAAGAGGATACACTTGACTATTTTGGAAACATACAATTTTAGGTTTAGTAGTTTTGGAAACATACAATTTTGCATTCAATAAGCTATTTTGCTAGTTCTTGACTTGTGTTTTTGGTTCAGAACCAGATAAATGGAAAAGCATTGTAAGGAAGGTAATGGAACTTGACAACAGCTGGAACAACACAGCAGGGAAATATGTCGAGGTCTATAATGCAATCAGATCATAGCAAGATGGTGATGGTAGACTATCAAGAGGAGGCCATTTAATTAAGCGACCGATTGGACTTCAGCTAGGCCTATGCCTATGCCCTGTGTATATTCCTGTATATTTCTTTTACCAGTTTTATGATTGCAAATTAGATCGGTTACATTAACATGCATGCATACATATTTTAGCTGCGAAAAGTCAATTATGGCCCAATTTTACGTGATGCCTCTCTACCTAGTACGTATGCTATTTGATTCTGCTGTACACCTTTCCTTGAACTGAAAATAAGATGTGTAAGCATTAATCTTACATTCTTTATTCAAGTTTGCTTAGTCATTGAGAACCTATTGCTTGTAATAAGTGCTAAGGGTGATCTTACAATGTTCTTAATTCATTTATTTGTTTTTTGGCCTAGTCTTTCCCAGACTCTAGCTAGCATTAGTGTCGATTTGGTTAGGCTTATTTTTGCTCCAGAAGCTGCAGTGGAGACACCAGAAAACCCAAAAAAAAATTAAAAAAGTGTACTCAAATAAAATGTTGATGTTTGGCTGCAAATACACTACAGCTTTTTTGGGTTTTAAAAAGCTGCTTTCCCCCTTATGGAGAATCCCTAAAAAGCCGAAAATGAGCTAATAAGAGAAGCTCAAATCACCTTTAAATGAATATATTACTTTCTAAGAATATTTTTATACTCTTCAAAAACTTACAACACTAAGTCAAATATTTATTTTCGTCCAATTATTTTGTAACTTGTGAATAAAAACTCTTCCTTTAATGGATCTACTTTCAATAAGATCTACTTGGAAGCTCTACCTAGAAAAGTGTAATCATTCCAGCACCAGGCAAAGACCCCTTGTTTCATTATCCCACACATGTTAAGTGACAAAAACCCTGTTTCTGCCACCCCTCGTACGGATGACCTGTGATGCCTAAGATTGCAGTAGATCAACTAATCGATTTATTCAACAATAATTACTGAAATTAAGGTCCATAGATTTAGATTTACTAGGAATTGCACAAGTGCAAGCATAACCTGAACAAAGGAATTGTTGTTTCACAACATGAACAGTATTTGCACACGCGAACATCCACAAATAATAATAGACTAGTTCATAAATTTCTATAACATTGCACTTTTTTGTATTCCTTTATTGATCTGCCTCCCGAAATGGGTAACTTTACAAATCCTTCCATCCCATGGAAAACCAGTAAAGAAATTGGACAACTAAGGTATCAGGCATAGTATACAGAATCCCTGCACAACTTCCACCGGCTCAACTACTTAAACAAAGCCTAAAACCATCTACTTAAGACGAAACAACTCAAAAAACAACACAAAAACAAAAAAAACAAAAAAAACAAAAAAACAAAAAAAAGGTGTCTTTCTCCCTTGTGAGCATACCACCTAACTAGTTTAAATTGTTAACCACCAAACAAACAAAAAATTGACAGCGGAAAAAGGGGGGTCAGATGGCAGCCTGACTGCCCGAGATGCACAAAATATCACCTCGAATGTTGTCAGCAAGTGAAAGAATTCAGGAAACAATAAGTACAGTAATCTCAGCAATGATGCTCAAGGTGCCTAACTACAACTAGCAGCAGCTGACACAATTATTGCATTGTCAACAGAATCATCCTGGCGTCCACCACCTATGCTAGATGCTTGTACTTCTTTGTCACCCGATTCCAAGCCCAAACCTTGAGATAAACAGTCACACATTTGATTAGGAGAATCATGACCTAAAGAAATTTGAGCATCTATTCTTGAACCAGCATCGAATTCCGATGCTACTATTTCACTACTCTCTTTCAATTGAAGCGCTTGAGCAAAACTGTTGGATACTTCTCCTAGGGACTCATCAGCAAGTGAATCACCAGCATCTGCAGTTGAGCAAGCTAGCTGTCTGGCCTTCCTCTCCCTCAAGAGCTTTTCCCGGTCATTATAAAAATCAAAATCATCAAGGATAGATGTACGTGCATCATGATCCTTGAAAATTTTCAACATCTCAATGCCCTGTTTCAACCTTACCTGATTACATTTCAAGAACAAAGAAAGAAAATGTATTGAGATATGTAACCTTCAAAATCAGCAAATGAGCCAAAGCACAAGGTGTATCAAAAATTAAACACATGAATCCATAGGAGAACAATGAAATTCAAGTATTGTGAATCTGGCATTTGCAAGAATACAATTTTGTGCATGTCCCAGGGATTTTTCAAAACAATAAACTGCACATTTGGGACCTACCACATCTGCTAAGATGCACCATACAGCTAAGATGGATGAAACAAATCAAGGAAGAAGACATACAGTTGGACATTGCCATTACAGCATAAGAAAAAAGTCAGAACGCTAGAACTAATATTTTAATAATTCTCCTGGTTGGATAAGAATTTTAATGTTTTTGTTAAAACTTTATAGACATTCTGAAATGATAAATGAAACTTCATTCAACTTACATGTGTATTTCTTATTTCTTCTAATGTTTCTTATCTTCTGATAGAAGACCCATTGATTGATAATGTGAAATTCAAATAAGGAATTGCACTTCCAGGTATTTTTCTTTCATGTGCTTGGGTCATGTTTTCTATTGTCCATGCATCATTTATAATGGCTGTGGTCAAAACCTCTTTTTTTTCTTTTTTTTTTTTCCTTTTTTTTTTTTTTTTTTTTTTTTTGGTGCATGTGTGTGTGTGTGTGAGAGAGAGAGAGAGAGAGAGAGAGACAGAGAGACAGAGGGGACTGAACTGCTACCTCCTGAGAATCTCGGCTGTGAGTAACAGGCTTATTGTCATTATTTTCTAATAGAATGTGACGGAACCGGATATTAGGAACATCCTTGATAATATGCCATTGAACTGGGAATTGCCCGCTCCACCTATCTTGCTGCCAATGGTCAGCATCCTTCTCAAAATCAACAGGTCCAATCATTTCAGCTACCCCACAGAACTGTCCGCTAGCATTAACCTGTAGCAACCAACAGATTTAAGAAGACAACAAACTGCATATGTTTTTCACCAAAGCATCATAAATTTCAGTCAAGTTTCAAATCATTTGCTCTGTCAGCAATACACGCAATCATAAAAATAAATAAATTAAGGCAAAGCACAAAAGATGCACACATGAGGAAATCCAACATGGTTACCATAATTCATACATTTTATATATAGACTCTCATTTCAATTCACTTCTATTTCCTTAACAAAACATGGTATACTAGATGAACGTAAATAATAAGCATTTCCTAAGTATAAAAGCAATTGGGAAGAGTCCCTAGGAATAATGTATAAGGCATAAAGAAGCTTGCTCAAACACCACCAGGGCTGGCAGAGAATAGAGCAATATGCATTCTCCACATCAAAAACACTTCAGTCAAAGTGGTCATATGCTCACTACAAACATATCCATCTAAATTAACTGTTGGTAATTGGTCAATTAAAGGACAAGGAAAATTTTTTTTGAGACATTCAACAAAACATACCGAAAAAAAGAGGAAAACTGGGCAGCTCTCTTTTAAACCCTTTGCCTCATAATAAGCAGCATCAAGTTTCTTGTTTCCATGAGGTGTGCTGGCCCACACGTTGTATTTAATACTTTTATGAACATTGTCTTCACTAAAAGACTTAATGATAAAGAACTTTGCATTATCATAATCTGTAACAAAATCCAGCTGGTTGTATGAATCAATAATTCTAGAAACACTTGAATTGTTTTTGCTAGCAGCAGAAGTAGATCCCGGTTCAGTGGTATTCTTTCCCTTCTGTTTTAAAGCCCTTGGTCCTCGATTACGGTCATTGGAGGTATCATGTGAATCATGAAATATGCTAATTGAGTCTCTATCCCTCTCTCTTCGTCTGCCTTTATCAAGTGTTAGTCGATTCCGATCATTAGCAACTAAGTAAGGAGAAGCACCTCCAAAACTGGAGCTCTGGTAAGAACTAGGAGGAAGGCGAGAACTTGACACCAATCCAAATCCATGTGTTGGTCTCTGTTGTTGAGAAATCTGCAAATGCGTAATAATACATCAATGCCTACAGACAAAAATCTAACAAACAAACAATTTGTGTTTATCTCCTCCACATTAAAAAATAGCAACTAGTTGGACAAAGAACATAAAAAATGTTTAAAACCCATATGAAAAGCAGAAAAACCATGGTATACTTACTACACTCACTATGAACAATGTACGTAATGAAAGGGGAAAGACCACCAAGCCCTAAATTGCATATTTGAGACCCTAAATTGCAGTTAACATCAAGAATAAAGTGTCAGATGAGATGATGAGCCTAAAGCTCAGATCACGCTGAGAACGATCTCAGATATGGAAGAATGTCCTATGTACCATACCCTACAACCCCCACTCCACAAAAAATAAGTAAATAAATATACTACTAATAATAATAATTAATAACAACAACAATAATAAATTATAAAACAAATAAAGAAAAATTACTATAAAAAATAATAATATATTCAATAAATAAACAAAACCAAAAACTAAGTACTTGCGTTGATCTTAAACAATGCAGTATGCTTATGAAAAATGGTTGCTTTTTTCCATCCAGGAAGACTTCAGAGGGAAAACTCAAAAATACATGAAAACAAACCTGTCCAACATTATGCTCATATGATCCCAGAATTCCCATTGGTTGGGGATAAACTGCTGGAGATGTTAGAGGACTAGAACCAATATTTCCTGTAAGGTTTGCTCCACCTAATGATCCAAAATTTACTAAGTAACCTGAACCTGGCCCAAAAAGCATATTGTCAATGCTACTACTTTCAGATGTCAATAACTCTGTTGGTGAAACTGGAACAGCTGAAGATATATGGGACAGGTTTGGAGGAGCTGATTGTGGAAAATAAGATGGAGAAAATGGAACTTGCTGTGAAGAGTATAGTTGGCCATCAACCATTACAGAAGGCAAATGTGTAGCAACTGGAGAATATTGTCCATATGCAATTTCAGGATTGAAGCCATAACCAGAATGAAAGACAAGGGATGGATTATCATTGTAGATGACCTGTCAAGTGTTGAAATAGAAAAAAATAATATATGTATTACAAAAATGGTAAAAAATTGAATAAATTATCAATATTGCATACCGGTGATACAACATGCAAACCATCAGCATTAAGATATTGAGAATATCCACCCCAAGTAGCAGTGCTACTGTTGTAACCTGTAGCAACAAAAGTAAGGCATATAACAAAATGTATAAGTCTTTAATATAATAATGTAATTGAAGAGGAAAAAGAAAGAAGAAACACACACATGTTGTGAGAAGAAGAGGGGAGAAGGGGGGGGGGGGGGGGGGGGGGGGGGTTGTGGGTGTGGACATTATCAGTGCTTTTTGTTTCAAATTCAAATATACATGTAATTCACAAAATAAAGTAAGAAATTCCATATATGATAAATTCAACTTTTAAACGTCTTATAATACAGAGAAAATGTCAAGGCATTGAAAATTTTATAGTGACTAATACTATGTTCACACCAACTGCATATGAAACAACAATAGGGACCAAGAATAGAAAAACTAACCAGCATATGAAACATTCTGTTCGTGAGAAGCATAAGAATTGAGTGGATGGATAGTGCCAAGTTCACCACCTGCATCAGAAGATTCAGGCCGTTCTGTGACATCACTTGAAGGTCCAATGACGACTGCATCCGGAGAAGGATTTGCTGAAACAATCCTTTCATCTTTGGGCGAAAGAGGCTGATAATAAATTACAAAATAAAGTGCTAATAGGACATGGTTATCTAAACTTACCAAAATAAATTAACAAATTTAACTGGAAAAAAACTCTTAACAGATTCACGACCAAGTACCTGCTCTGTTGAGATATCTCGCTTAGCAGGCCTTTTCCCTGCATCAAGAATGGATAATATTCAGTGCTTGAGTAGTAGACGGCGCAAGAAAACCAACACACAACATACAGAAACACAGAGAATGAAAAAGAGAGTTCTTTAGAAGCAAGCAAACGCCAGGAGGAAGAGAGTGGAAGTTTATTTACTGTATATTCATAGCAAAAGCAAGGCTTCCTCCTGAAACATACAGATGGGGATACAAAAATACATAAACGATAGATAACCAGAAGGCCAAAAGATTTCAGTAACAAAGCACAGGAACAACCAAATTTGGCACTACAGAACACATATCAAGCACCAGGGCCCAACACACTAAACCTGATAAAATCTAGCAAGCCATTGGCTTATACCAGTCTCTGTCACCAACTTTTGCACGTACACACCGTCCAAATTGGTGAACAGCCTTATTATTTCAACCAATGCAATTTACTTGCATCATATCACATCTCATACACTAGTAATGCTATCAGTCAAATAGAATTAGAAATTACACTTTACTTATACCTGAAGCAACAAATGCCAGCAATGATTTCAAAAATTCATGTAACCAGCAGGTCATTGATTCTATAAATACGACAATGAACTCAATTACTATGTTTTCTATTTGGTTTGCTCCCTCTCTTTCTACAGCAAATTAATGCCAAGAAAACAAATAGACTTTGGAATCCACCAAGGAACATGTAGAAAATAAAGAAATCGAAATATTCAAATGTTTTCATCAAAAGCAGAAATTTTTTTCGATACATATATTTTCTTGTCATGTCATTTCTATGTTATCCATCCTCCAAACATTGCCCAAAAGTGGAGAAAAATTAGGATGATCTCAAATACAAAACATAAACCCTAGAAACCGTAATTTGTTGTTTTTGATTTTCTATGTGAGAAGAAACATAGTGCATTCGACATTACATGCTGAAGCCCATAATTTTTAACCTCAGGGAGTGACCCATTACAGAATTTCTCAACAAATCAGAAAGAAGAAAAA
The DNA here is from genome assembly GCF_031755915.1 of Ziziphus jujuba. Lineage (NCBI taxonomy): Eukaryota > Viridiplantae > Streptophyta > Magnoliopsida > Rosales > Rhamnaceae > Ziziphus > Ziziphus jujuba. Next base: position 817,727 of record NC_083380.1, read on the forward strand.
TAGAACTCTTTACACGAGAGAGTAAGAAAGAGCAAACAAAGAAAACGACAAATTGTCAATTGCATCATAACAAATAACCAAAGGTGGGTTTTTTACGTAGGTTATGGAAGAACAAAAACCAAGATTGATAGCAAAAAATATTATTGCTGATAAAATAAATAAATAAATGAATATATATCCCAAGTTTATAACTTTATATGTGAAAAATACCAGTGCAGACGATTGGATCTCGGTCGTCCTGAACCGTATCCATGAATCCAAAGATCTTAAAGCACCAGCTCGGAAGTTGAATCCAAAAATAAACGAGAAATTAAAAGAATTTAAGAGCGAAAGAGAGAAATCTAAGATGGAGGGTTTTGGGATTTGAAAAGGAGAGGAAAAAAAGAGGGTTTTAGGCTTTATATACAAATTTATTTATTTTTAATATATTATAAGTAATTCCTAAGCAGTAAGTTGTACTGTATTGGATTGAATTTATACGTTTACAGACCGTAAAAATAATAACTTTTTGTTTATTTCTTTGTCTTCTTCTCGGTCTTTGTCTTCGTCTTCGTGTAGTTTTTATTTTTTTATTTTTTCCTAAAAATTATGAATTTCCAATTAAAGGCGGTTTCCTTATGAAAGTAAAAACGGTAAATGTGCACGCGTCAGCCACGGCCTTAAAATGGAAACTCACACGTCTTTTTTTCCTTATATATAATATGCGAAGAAATTATCATTATAATTAACTATTACCTGCCTAATCATTACTCAATAACTAATAAATAAATTCATGATTTTGATTTAACACCCTATATGCTAGTGATTATAATCATTAATTAATTACAATACATACCAATAGGAATTTATAGTAAAGAAAATTAGTTAATTCATACTAACCGTACTAATATTTGTTTGATGTGGCTGTTATTTTAATTGGTTACACCACTCCTATGCATGTTAAAACGATAATCATAATTTTGTCGCTAAACTGTTATATATAATAATAATACTTGCAAAATAAAAAAGTAAAATTATATTAAATACGAAACCCATTTGAAAATTTTCCATGCTGGTGTGTGATAAGGATTAATCGAATGGTGTAAATTAAGAAGATTCTTACAAAACAACATCGAATTAAACTTTGTCACATGCAGTGATCCTTTAATTAGCATTGATAACTTGGTTAATAATCTATCTTGCAAAAAACAAAAAAGTGGTTGATATATAGTAGTAAATAATAATAATTATTAAGATCAGTACAGTAAGCATCTTATTCTTATATATACATCCACCCACCAAAATGGTAATGGATAAAGGTGGATGTTGTTGCCAATGATACCATGTTATTTTACTCATCAATCATTGTTTGCGTGAAGACGTACACACACACACACACGCACGCGTATATATAACTAATTACCACAAACTGGCTTCCCACAACCTGTATTACCAAAAACAAAAAACAAAAGAAATGCTATCTGTATGCAACCACATGCATGGTTACCTTGACACATTCTTTTTTTAATCGATCGGGAATTTCGAATTCAGTATGGTTACCTTGACAAGTGGTTTTGCCACTGAATGCTGATGAAAATTAACTAGATAAAATTTCATCAGATAGAAGTAGAATGTCTTTTAATTATACAAGCAGATAGAAACTGTGTGCATATACCAGTTCAACAGCATATTTTATACGTATCTATATTTATAGATAAATAATCGTCTTCTCATCCTGATATTCAGATTTTAATTAAAAATCAAGATATTTCCATGGGATTACAAATTATTATAACAAATTAAAGTTTGAAACATTTCTAGTCAGTTCGAGCAAGGAGCAAATACAATAGCTAGCTAGCAGACCAAATTTGATCGCTAATCACTCACACCTCCATCTTTTAATTGGTTGGAGGACCAGCAGCTGCTAGTGATCAACCTCAGCCAAAACTGCATGCAAAAAAACACATCCTCAACAGTAAAAACATTATATATATACATATATATATTTAGATGTAGACATTGATATTGAATACATACATGCATGCATGCATATACACACACATCCACATCCATGTATGTAGACAGTCCATGCCTACCTACTTGGCAATTGGCATACAGAGTAAATGAAGAAAAACTGTGTATACAAAAAGCTTCTTATTATTATATATTATTAATATATGCTGATCAGTTTATGACGAGCAAAAACAATTAATTAATATAATTTAATTGCGTATTAGTAAAAGAAAGGGATGTGGAGCCACTGACGTTGACTTCCAACTTGCAGCTGCCTCAGCAGTAGTACTAGTGATCCGATTGGAATAAAAGCTGCAGGCAGCTAGGCTCACTAAGCAACTGAAACTCCTGGAGTGGAATAATACTAAAATTATTGATCATATCATTCAGGAAATTTTTCAAAGAGTAGTGCACCATTGATGCCTCTGCCTGCACTGCACCACCACCACTACTGCTACTACCACTACTTGATTGGTTAACTTGCATCAGCTGCATCTCCACACTGCTATTTGTTTCAGAGTAGTTCAAACCCAAAGTATTATCATTATCGGTCGACAGAAGAGAGAGAGCACACCCAAAATCTGGTGCCCCATCCAAGCCAGGATAAAATGCAGATGTCCCCAAGCCTGAAAGATTATATATATACGCAACTCTTTTCACTTCTCTGAGAGATCTAAGCTAATTATCTAAGAATGTCAAAACGCAATTTTAATTTTACCTTCAATAGTACGAGGGTCTGTTACTACAATAGAAGAAGGGGCATTTACCATCTCTCCGGTACTGGTAGGAAAATCATGCAGCCTATCAGAGCCGTCCTTTCCACCTTGTTTGGCCTTGAAGCTGCATGAACTTTGCCATGTTGGATTTGCAGTTGAGGATGGCACCCAGTTCGCTACAAGATTCCTCTGCTGTCTCCTATCTTTTCAGTTCAAACAACAGCATGAAATATAACTTATTTATCAAGTAAAATATGGGTAAAGAAATAGGTAAGTATATCAATCAAAAAATCTTCCAAGTTCCAAAAAAGATATATTACTTACCATATAGTAATGATGAATACAGCCTTGAAGAACAATCGATCTGGATAGTCTCTGGCTGTGGCCTTCGCCGCCGCCGTGCGTTGTGATCAGAGAGACGCCGGCGACAGCTTCTCTTCTTGCCATCAAACTCTGATAACTCATGGAACCTTTTAACATTAATGTTGATCAATTAATTAATTGTCAAATGTAGATGAATGCAATATTCATTCATTCCATTGAAATGCAAGTAATTAACAACAAATTATCTTACGTTTAAAAAATCAACACCATCAAGCCAAGTGTCAAGAAATACGGTAGATATATATAAAAAAAAAAAGACATGACAAATTTATTACCTAGGCCAAACAACTCTACAAGACATGCTCATATATAATCGAGTAAATTCTAAATCCCCAAAACACTTGCCTGCTGCACTGTTGGCAAAACCGGCGTTCCATACCAGCAACAATGACCTTTGGGCTTTTGGAATGTATTTCGCAGATTCTATGCCTTCGATGATAATCTTTGGCCAACTTGAGGTCAAGGTTGCAACCTTGAACTTGGCAATGAGGGGTGTGTGCAGTTTGATATGATGCTCTAGACGATCTCCTTTTAGGGGCCACAGATATGGATGGTGCGTTCGCAGAACTGGCTGCACAGAATCGTTCATAATAAGTTCGTTTACCGAGTTTCAATCCAATTGTTGGTTTTGGCTCACCATAGCTCTGAGAAGCCCCCAAGCAAGCAACATTCCCAGAAATGTCCACTCCGCAGGTCACATCTTTTTTCACAATAAATCCGTTTCGAAATTCACCAAAAGCTGAAGCCCAGAAAGAGCTCTTTGAAGAAGATGCATGCCCCAATTCACAACTTGAGAAACCACCATCTCCTCCACAAGAATATACTGATCCATTATCAATTCCTCCAACTCCTTCAATATCAGAATTTGATGGTTGCCCCTGTTTGAGAATATCAATTGCCTTGGGACTGAAACCTGCAAGTTTCTCCCATTCCCGTTCCCATTCCAAGGCACTTATCGAGTTCCATTTTGTCATAGCTAGAAACGGATTAATGGCATATAAGAAGTCCAACTTCTGTCTTTTCTATATGATAATTATGTGCACACACACACACACACACACACACACACACAACATATATATATATAAATATATATATATATATATAACATATATATATATATATATATTTATATATATATATATATGTAGTCATCTCGGTTAAACACCAATCCTTGACGTGCTGGATCAGTGCACTTCGCTTAAAGAAAATTGCATCCCCTTGAGCAAGCTTTGTGCATTTATGACACCAAATAAATTAAGTGCAAAAGCAATTTACACTATCAATCAATCATTCAAGATGAACAGATGAAAGATATATAACTGTGAGAAAGAATTTCAGAGCAACTAAGAAACAATCAGTCTCATGCTCGATCCTGCTAAGTTTAAAACAGGTTACCTTCAAACTCAAAATTTGGAATTGGAACTTCTCTCTAAGCCCTTGTACATGATCGAGCATCCACATGTAAGGCAGGTGGCAAATTTACCAGGTGCTCTCTTAGAAAGGGCAGATTGGAACTTGTATACCAAAGCAATGGTATAGAAGAGACCCACACAATGTACCACCACAGAGACCCAAAAAACGAAGAAAACATATCTAGGATACATGTCTCATTAAATACATAATTTTCAGCCCCATCATATACCCACTAGATTTTCAATCTCTTTCCTACCAAACAAACAAGTGGAATTCAATCATTTGTCAGAGCCCTCCATGTGGAACTTAAAATGCTACGCACATGACATCAGAAAATGACCCCATCACCACAAAGTCTCCACACCAAATCAAACACTAAAGCCCTCCTCCAGACCTTTCTAAGTCAATAACAGAATCCTACTTACATGCCATCCAGAAATTAAAATCAATTCAGTAACTGCTAACGAGTAGCATTGTAGAATATATATTTGTGTGTGTGTGTGTACGTTTTAACACTGAATGTGGTGTTGTTCCTAACTAGAATCACTAATAGAAACGGCCTGCCCCATTGCCATCCTAATATATCAAATGTTTCAAATAATCCAGTTAAAAGCAACAAAACAGTATTTCTGAACTTCAGAGCAAGTACCATTATCACCACTGGGGAATAACTTTTTCTTGATATAACAAAAGTCGATTTACATAATTATAAAATTTAAAGACTGCAGGGTGTCTTTTTTTTATACCTGCCAGTGCAACCTTTCCCTTTCCCCCTCACAATTATTTCTGGCAATGCAATAATAACACATTTCTGGCTGTTTTTAACCGATAAGTAATAACTACACATAAAGTAGTGAATTGGCAGTTGAGTGAGCATTTAATAAGTTGAAATCGCTAATGAATTGCCCATAAGTCATGACCACCTCCTACTCCTTTCTATCTAAAAAGCTTAATTAATTTCCATTCATTCTGTCACTTCCTTCTCATCAACGTCAATTTAGCAATGGACATGATTAATTGTGCTTGATCGATTGGTCCCATAAGTTTGGCAGAACAATCTACTTAATTAGGATAAACATGTTTTAGAAGCAGGTGTGTTAACCAAATTCACATATGATTCAATTGACATCAATGTTCCAAGTTTTGAGGATGCTAAGCCAAAAGAATGCATCTTTGACCAATCTCATTTACTCTAATTAACCCCCACATATTTACAAAAACTAGCTTGATTAATGAGTAACATATATGTTCTCGTGACTCATGCCCAAGCAAATATTATTTTGGTTTTTCCCTAGGCCACGGTGGTCCATCCACATAATATATATATATATATATGTATGTATATATAATTGAACTTAATTCTGGAGTAATGTCATTGATACATTGATCAGCCCGTATATATAATAGCGTTGACTTTAAATGCATTAAAGAAAGTATAACTATCCCAACCACTTGATCACCTTTTTCCAGCTCTCTTTTTACGTACAGAAAGATGACACTGCTAAAAGTTCCTGCCTTCCGGCAAGCAATGCCAGATATTCTAAGCTCAGATTTCGCATGCTACCACCATGCACGGCACGGCATGGCATGCATGGCGGCATACGCACAAGGAGTATCTTTATTTACATATCTCCTACATATACTGCTTTTAAGCTTCTTCTTCTTCTTCTTTTTTTTTCCCTCCATTTTTAAAAAAAAAAATTGGACATCACGGTAGTCTACCAATTCACCAAAGTTACTATCAATTCATAGCACGTAAACTGTTTTTAATTTAGCATTTTGTCTATACACACGCTCCATAGAAAGCGACCAAATTTTTATTTACTCTTTACCATCTAACTAGGCATATATATATATATATATATGGATTTTCAGCCTCCAAAAAGAGAAAAAGTAAAGCTAGTATAAATTGAGAGAGAGAAAGAGAGCAATGAAAATAAAAGCAGAGAGAGAACATGCAAGTGCCTACTGTGGCTTGTAGGGTGAGTCAGAAAGGAGTTGAGGCGGTGCCACAATTTAAATTATTTGGTGGAAATGGCAATTAAGCAAAGCAAAGCAAAACTCAGCTTAAAATAATAATAAAATTAAGGTTGAAAAACATATTGCTTCTTAATGACCACCAGAGATCCTCATAACTATGCCTAGGATACCATATGTGATCTGATGGTAGATTCTTATAACTCATAATAATTAAGTGTTTATACGTAATCCACATCAACTTTAATTTTATTTAATGCCTATAATCAGACCTAGCCATGTGCATGTATCTAATGTATCATATGTATAATTATAGTCCCAATCTCCTGTGCACAGAGCTTAGGATATGCTGGGTGGTCACATCATTCAACACATTCCAAGATAAATATGTTGCGGAATGCTGTATCATCCAGCACATAATATTGACTTCATCGTCCAATAAAATATTTTTCTATATGGTTAGATTAGTTTGATTTGTATGTTGAAAAATGCTTTTGCATTCAATTTATATATTGAGAATACAGGTTGATGTGGATATATCCAAGCCGTTATTAACAAGTTTTTTTCATAAGTTGGGCAACCGTGGGTCTTGGGTGCATTTCTCCTATGAAAGATTGGCGGAGTTTTGTTACTCTTGTGGGAAAATAGGGCACTGCAAACAGGTTTGTACTATAGTCCCAAACACAGCCAGCATCCAGGATGGTGATCGATATGGTCCATGGATCCGGGCCGAAGCGGACGATAATAGAGTGGTTCAAGAAGCATATGGTCTTCGACAGGTTGACCTCCCCAGCAAAGACACCTACGATTCGCTTTTGCATGATGTGCATCAGGCTGAACAAGACGAAGAGGTGCATCAACCAACCAGGGCAATCAACTCGGTTGAACAGGAATCGGACATGCGAGAGGCGGACGAGTCAACTCGGATTTGGACGAGCTCAAAGGAGGATCATGTCATGCTACAGGGTCAACAACAAGATAATCATCAACATCCAATAGCTTTTGAACATGTCGGCTCCTCATCGGTTTCGAGGAAGCAGGGTTCAGACTATTCTGATGCAAAAGCACAACCTACACATGCTAGAAAAGTTGTCACAAGGTTTGAATTTGAAAAAAGGGGGGAACCCAGCCCGCTCAGTCCTGAACCTTTTTTACAACAGGGCTCAACCAACTCCCAGAGCCCGAGCACTATCCACCGGCCCATTTCTTTGTTGGAGCCCATCAATGAAGCTGGTAAAAGTGACAGGAAACCAGGCAAAAGGAAGAGGGGAGCCCACAAAGCCCACAAAGCCCAACCAAAAGCTCTAAAGTCCAAACTAATTGTTGATGAATGCTGTAAAGACACAGATCACTCAACCGGCTCAGAGCTTGTTTCATCCCTCACAGGTACTCGTCCTTTCTCACAGGAAGTCATTCCGTCATCTTTTTGTATGAACGACAGTAATGTTTCACCTTCGAAAGTTAGACTCAAAGATCTGGCAAGGAAGCTTAAGCATAGCACTCGTTCGAAAGAGAAAGACACCATAGAAGCTGAAGTAGCTGGAGAAGCAAAGGCAGATAAGAAAATGGCCGAGGAGGCGGGCCTAATCAAGCCCCCCCCTTCGCCATGAGTCTACTGTCATGGAACTGTCGAGGCCTTGGAAGAGCCTCAACAGTGCGAGGTCTGAAACACCTCGTTAAAAAATCTTCACCTCTAGGCCTTTTTCTTATTGAAACAAAGTCGAGTATTGGAAAAATGGTGAAATTAGCAAAAGGTTTACCTTTCGATAATCACATTGTCGTTGAAGCAGCTAACAGAGCAGGTGGCATGGCTCTTTTTTGGAATTCTGCTCTAGGTTGGACGGTCATGTATAAATCCAAATGGATTATAGGAGTTCGCACCTACCTTCCTAATGGAACTGAATGCAGCAGCTGGTTTTGTTATTGCCCGGCGGAGAAGGCTCTCAGACATTCCTTCTGGACTGAATTATCGAAGGCCATATCTTCAGGGAGTGAAGTGTGGATGTGTATGGGGGATTTCAACGATATTATTGATCAAGAAGAGAAGATTGGAGGTAGAAAAGTCACAAGCAAATCAAACTATTTTTTGAGGAACTTTATCGCTAACATGGGAGCCTTAGACCTCGGTTTTTGTGGCACAATGTATACATGGTGTAATCGACGGGGGGGCACTGCAAATATCAGAGAACTCCTTGACCGAGTCTTAGCAAGCCCAGATTGGAGAATCCTCTTCCCTCAAGCAGGGGTCATACACCTACCCCCAGCAGGCTCAGATCATCTCCCTCTCAAGCTTACTATGACACAAGATCACCCAACCACACCCAGGCCCTTTCGCTTCCTGGAAGTATGGACCCGAGACCCCTCTTGCGAATCAATCATCAAAGAAGCTTGGAGTAGTAGCTCTCATAACCGGTCCAGAACATCTCTCAGGTTTAAACTCTCAAACACTGCTAGAGCCTTAAAGAGGTGGAACAAAGACAACTTTGGTTTCTGTCACACAAAGATCAACGACCTAGAAGCCTTTCTTTCCTAGGTGTACAATCGAACCCCGTCTGAGGAGAACTTACGGTTACTGCAATCAATTCAATCTGAGATCGATGAATGGAGGCTTAGACTTGAGTTGGTTTGGAGACAAAAATCTCGGGAGGTTTGGCTTCAAGCAGGTGATAGAAATTCGAAGTTTTTCCATGCATCTACAATTTCCAATAGGAAACGAAACTTAATTTCAGCGTTAAAAGATGACAATGGCACGTGGCTGGAATCTAGAACTGAAATCAGCAGTTTTCTGATCCGCAAGTTTAATGAGGTATTTCAAGCTGAACCTGTAGCCTTTTGTGACTGCCTAGACGATTTCTTTTAGGGTGGTATTACTGCTACTGATAACTGGAGTATGGAAGTTATACCTACATCAGAAGAAATCCACAACACAGTCAAGAGCATGCATCCCATTAAAGCCCCTGGGCCCGATGGGATGCCTGCTCTTTTCTTTCAAAAATACTGGAGTACGGTAGGGGAAGATGTTGTCTCTCTGATTCAAAATGCCTTCAGAACCATTATTTTTCCCCCTGCCATAAATAACACTTACATGGTGCTGATTCCAAAGACCAACCAGATTTCCTCTTTTAACCATTTACGACCCATTAGTCTGTGCAACTCAGTCTACAAGGCATTATCCAAGCTCCTGGCAGATCGTATCCGTCCTTTCCTAGACAAGATCATCTCCCCCTTCCAAGCGGCGTTTATTCCAAGGAGATGGATTGGCGAAAACTCCATTATTGCCAATGAACTTGTTCACACTTTTAAGCAGAAAAAGAAAGGGCAAGGTTTGGTGGCTTTTAAAATAGACATGCAAAAAGCTTACGACCGAGTTGATTGGGGAGTGTTAACCAGAATCCTATCCAAGCTGGGCTTCTCTCATAAAATCAATGGCCTCATTCTTCGGTGTATATCTACTGAATCTGTGGAGCTTCTTCTCAATGGCAGTGTGTGTGGTAAAGTGAACATGGAGAGAGGTATCCGTCAAGGGGATCCACTATCCCCTTTCCTCTTTATTATATATTCCGAACTCTTGTCAAGAATGCTTCAAAAATTGGAAAGGGAAGGTAAGATCCATGGAGTGAAAATAGGTCGAACCAGTCCGGCGATTTCTCATCTGCTTTTTGCAGACGATATTCTGCTTTTTTGTAGAGTCGATTTAAGAGAAGTGCGCGAACTCCAAAAGTGCATAGATCAATACTGCTGCTGGACAGGCCAACGGGTGAACTTGGCCAAATCGGGATGTTTTTTCTCCAAAAACACTCACAGCAGGATTAAAGTTGGAATTAAGAAGTTGTTTAGGATGAATGAGCTTCCTAAAGATTCGAAATATCTTGGTACCCAGCTATTTCTTGGCAGAAATCACTCTAAAGCTTACGATGACTTAAGGAAAAAGGTGGAAGCAAGACTTCAAGGTTGGCAGGGCAAGCTTCTATCGCAAGCAGGCAAATTTACTCTTACCAAATCAGTTATAAGTGCCATTCCTCTCTATGCAATGACTGCATACAAACTCCCTGAGAAATGGTGCCAAGGTATCGCAAGTTTGGCTAGTAGATTTATTTGGAATGGAAAGCAAGATGGTAGAAGATACACCCCAATTGCTTGTCAAAGTTATGCAAACCAAAATATGCTGGGGGGATTGGCCTTAGACGGCTGAAGCATATGAATCTTGCCATGCTAAGCAAGGTGGGCTGGTGTCTAGCTTCTGATTCAGCCAAACTATGGGTCCAATGTTTAGAAGGCAAGTATTTTGCAGGGAGTTCCTTCTTGAGATGCAGACGAAAGAAATCTAGCTCTTGGACCTGGTGCAGCATTCTCTCTGCAAGGAACTTACTTTCAAATGGTCTTTGCTATAGAGCTGGTAAAGGGAATCAAATAAACATTTGGGAGGACCCCTGGATTCCTTTGAATCCTCTTTTTAAACCCATCCCCTCCCATGATTCCGCTACCAATGAATGGGGCATGGTGAGCTCCCTTAGATCCTCGGATGGAAACTGGGACTTCGGAAAACTTTCTCGTCTTTTCAATAGAAGCACCGTTGATAATATTTTCAAGATTCCATATACCAACAGAAATCTGGAGGATAGACTCATCTGGATCGGAAACTCCAATGGTTGTTTCTCTGTTAAGTCAGCCTATAAGCTAGAGTTTGAGAAGAACATCCCTGAGTCTCCCTGGTGGAAACATCTTTGGTCCTCCAAGCTTCATGAACGACTTAAACTTTTTATGTGGAGACTAGCAAATAAGAGCTTGCCAACCGCTTCGAATCTGCTAGATCGCAATATTCAAACTGCTGCTAAGGATTGCATTCATGGCTGTGGGTGCTTAGAAACTGACTGTCACATATTTTTTCACTGCCAAGTAGCCAAAGCAGTCTGGTTCGCCACCCCCTGGAACATTAAATGGGACACTTTTGAGGCTAACTCTCTTGCAGAGAAACTGATCCTCATTGCCAACCCTACCAATGCTCTCCCAGTTCACTTTGCTGACAAAGAAGATTTCTTTCTGTTGGCAGTCATCGTTTTGGACCAGCTCTGGAAGATCAGAAATAGTACCATCTTCGAGAATAAGCTCTTCTCTCTTGTAAGCACCATGGACCTGCTTAAAATTAGGTTCCAAGAAGCAAAATATGCAGCCTCCAAAGGTACAACTCCCATGCCTCCCCTTAGACGACAAATGTGGCACAAACCACCCCCCCATTTTATTAAAATTAACTCAGATGCAGCGATCAGAGATGGAACAAGTATGATTGGGGTGGTTGCAAGGGATCATCTTGGTGAAGTCTTGAAAATTAGGGCGGTTTCTTTTCAATCTGATATTCCTGAACTTGCCGAAGCTTATGGACTTCTTCAAGGTCTGATCTTAGCCTCAGAGGAAGGTTGGACCAATCTAGTATGTGAATCTGATGCAAAAAACATCATCTCTGGCTTAAATATTTCAAACTTGCAGCTCACGCACTGGTCAGCAGAAGGGATATTGAACGATATTCTCTTGATGCAAGGCTTATTCCAGTCTGTGGTTTTTAACTGGGCTCCTAGGCAGTCGAATTTCCTGGCGCATTTTGTTTGTAATTGGTGCATTAGGAATTCCATTTCTGGCACTTTCTCTATTAGTTTCTTTCCTTCGATGTTTTCTTATTTTGTTTCCCAGGAGCATGGCGGTGAAGCCACCTCTTTTGTGTAAGCTACGTGTAACGTTTGCTTCCCACTGGGACCCTTTTGGTTATAAAACCGTGACTTTCAGCCAAAAAAAAAAAAAGTATGCTGTTTCTACTTGAAATACACATACATGTAGTCTTTTTTTCTGGTCTACATTGCTCAGTAAAATATTTATATATATATATAGAATAGTAATTTACTATGAAATTTAGTTTGCATTTTATGTTGGAAATCAAATGTACTAAAAATTGCCACTTATTGTTAGATTTAAATTATTAATTGATGAAATATTCTTCACACTTTTAAATTTAAATTATTAATTAATTTATTATTCTCTGCGCTGACCAGCAATCACATGCCCACTTTATATTAACACAAGCGCTCTTTATGTGCATATATATGCCAAATATTTTCTTTTTCCCAATCCTACAAGGTGATAATCAATATTGGTTGGGGTATAAATGAGCCAAGTATTAGCATTCTTTAGCCTTGGCTCATATAACTTAATAAACGTTTAAATTCTACTCAAACTCACAAAATCTTAAAATAACTTGCTTAAGTTTAAATTTAGCTTTGTTCATGAAAAATTTAAAATTAGCTCAACTCGATTTGTTATAACATAATAAATAAAAAACTAAAATATTTATTTTTTTAAAATAAAAAAATTTAACATTAGTTATAAAGAAATTTTTTTTATTCTATTAATTTTATCATAAAATTAATTCAGTTTAAAAATTATAGATTTAAAATATAAAAAATATTGTTTATATATTATAAACATTTAATATGCTTAAATTCATTATATAGTTTTTATCTATATATATAATAAATTTAAGCTACTTACAAGCTACTCACAAGTTTAATTTATATTAGGAAGCAAGTTCAAACGGACTAAAATCAATCCATGCTTGAGCTAATCACAAACTATTCAAACCTATTTACAGCCATAGACATTGATGTAACTACTGATGCCAAATCAAATATTACGGACCATCCCAACAAGTTATTAACATAACCCTAGAATAGAGAATCTCTGATATATACGCATAATGAAAGCTGTTTATCATTCTTAACCCTCAATATCAGCTCCCATACAACTATTCAAGAGAACGAAATATAATCACTAGGTAATATCTTAATCGTCTTTACAATTAAATTATGTAAACGAATGGTATCCCAACAACAACAAAGTTATGTAAACGAATGGTATGCTAACAACAACAACAAAGTTATGTAAACGAATGGTATGCTAACAACAACAATCTCCCATCCATTCACAGAAGCTTGAACTAAATCAAACTTTCTGTGATTCATTTTGCAAACTAAAAACAATCTGAGTCTCTCTCTCTCTATAGTGTGTGTGTATATATATATATATATATATATAAATGGAGGAATGAATTAGAGCGGAAATCATAAATGCAAATAAAAATACACATAGAGTGCATCTGGTAGCATGTTTGAATTTTCCGACTCTGGCAGAGAAAATTCGAGAAAGAATTTCACTAATGCCGCTTCATTTCTCGGAATATGTTTGCCACCTTTGGTGATAATCTTGGAAGGAATTTAAACAACTGAACCACAAACATAATAAATATTAAACGGGATTATTAATTAACAAAAGAAAATAGTGAAAAGCTATATAATCTCATGGAGAATGTTGTCAGTAAATATGGTTATAATTTAAAGGTAATGGTCATAAGTACAGAATACCCAGTTTGTAATCAATAACAAATGAAGAAAGCACCATTTTTAGTGAACTGATTCCATTATGAATCACCAACAAGATGTATGATGCTAGGAATGAAGAAATGGCATATAGAAAAGTTTTTAAACATTTTACAAATGAACAAGAAGTTCAGCAACAAATTTTTCCCAATTCTATAGAAAAGTGATAAACAAGAAAAGTTGATTGACATTTATTATAAGCCTTCATTTATCTAATCTTCTAGAGACTCATGACTGCCATAATTGCCAAAGCAGGTCAACCATCTCAACACCCTTAACAGACACATTCTTTCACTGAAATCCTTATCTTTAGCCTAGGTTCAAGGTTCAATCAATTTACTGAGCACTAGTACTTGACAGTATACTTTCACCCCTGTATGCATTTTGTTCAGCAATTTTCAAATGGTTTCAATGATACGAAATATTTGATACCATCACATACTACTTATACAAGAAAGAGGTTTGATTTCAATTTAAATTTTGATTGGATGTTTTTGGAGATATAATAGGTCAGTTCTCCATGTCAGGCTGTGGTGCGACAGTGAGAATATAAACAAACTGAAAATTGGATTCTAGGCTTGACACTTCTCAAAGTCTAATAATCAGCATCACATGAAAATATTGAAATTAAATAACTTGTAGAACATACCCATAGTTTGACACATGCATCAATGACAACTGGAATCAGGCAGACAAAAATGGTTATGGCAGACTGATCAACCTCAAGGCCATAATGTTCAACAAAAATCTCTAACAAAGTCTGCCAACCAGACTCAGAGTGATACCTGAAAGCACGTAATTGCCACGTATTACATAAATCTGACAGGCACAAAATTCTGATGATAAAAGGTAATTTACTTTAAAAAGAAGGGCGGTCAGCATCAGATCACTTCACATGTGGCATGGCTTGTGTAACTTCCAATGTAGGCCAACTTGCCTTTCATATTTGTAATACAAATAAATAATTGAAAGTATTTAGGAGTATGTTTAGCAAAAAGCAGATAATATTACCCTAAAAAAATATCTGTGGTAAGTATAATTAGAAATGCCTTCCCAGTATCTGAAATATTATTTATTATTTTATAACCTGTAAATTTCAGCAAAGCTACCTGCAAAGAAGGGGAGAAAGCGGTGATTATCCACTTTAGACGTATTTGAACGCAAAGTTCAAAAAATGTAGTTCAAAAAATGTAGTTAATATTGAACCACACATTTTATTCACAAAAGAAAAACTACCGTAAGAGAGTATGGTTACTCACTTTACCCTGATTGCAGTATAAAAGAATGAATAACGAGATTCCAAACACCATATCTGACCAAATGTTGGCAAATGCACTACGGTTCTCTAATCTCCACTCCTCTCTAAACTCTAATCTGGTGAAGTAAGAGTGAAGGAAAATATAATATCATTAACCATCAAAAAACAAAGTCCGGAAGTCTAGTTTCAGAAGATAAAATAAAAAATATTTGTGCAGGAATTTCAGCCAAAAGTAATATAACAAGGTTCAACATGTTTAATAACAATAAAATCATAGCTTTTAAATTATATATTCATCATTCAGTAAGTCTTGATGAAATAGGTGACCTCTACAAAGATGATTCTGATTTTGTGGTGGCCTATATAAGAATATGTTACATAAAATTTGGAGTTCCAATAAATCAATTGATAAAATTTATTACAATTATATGCAGTTTTGCATTTCCAAGCATGCTACTACTTCCAAGGACATCTTTCTTATGAATTACTGCCTCCTGTTATCTAAGCTTTCTCAGTTGCAATATTCATTAAAAACCAAAAAGTGAATCAATAGCAGCATAATATTTAAAAACGATAACATCAAAGGAGCAATATAGTATTTTCTTACGCTTTCTGCCGCAGCTCCCACCAAACTTCCTCGTCAGAGAGAGGTGGAGCTTTGCCAATCTCCACTTCAAGCCGAAATCTTGCTTTCTCAATTTTTAGTTTCTCAACCATATCAAGCTTTTGAGGTCTTCTTACATCAAGCATTTGTGCTGCTAGTGGAACAGTTTTCACATATCTGTTCGCAGCATAATCATTAGTTCATCTGATAGATGAAAAATTAAAGGTTGATACAATAAGCAAAACTACATTATTCCCAAAGTACAATGTAGCTCTTGCACTGGTTAGATAGACGCTATGTTACCTCAGCAAGCTACAAGGCTCAGCCAAATGAAGAAAGAAAAAGGGAGAGAATTGATATGCATGATATTCTGGTGGTTTTTTTGAACCTCTGAAAGTCACTGATTCCTAAGTCCATTGAATGTAAAAAGCTTGCACTCTTTTTTCCAACTAATGGTTGGATAATGTCATAAAAAGCCTCATAATTGATGACTTGTAAGGATGAAAGAACTTGAATATGAAAACTTACCATAATGGTTGGTAAAATCTCAGTGGATAAACTGAATAACAAAAGGAACAAGATGCCTTATCACTATAGGCAGTCTCACGTGTATATTTTTATATATGACCGTCTTATTTACGAAAATAAGTACTTTTCATAGGAATACCATTACAGAAATCGCAAGCAAATGCACAGTTAAGGCATAAGAAAGAACTATTTACCTGTCCAGAAAAGGCATGAGAACATAGTCATGAACCACAAAATCCAAGGCCCAGGGTACAATGATCAATATGGCCAAAAATTTAGCCTGTAACAAGGTTAAGTGAGGCTTAGGCAAAAAGATCATAATAAGAATATCCAAATAGGATGTCTTGGAATATTTAAATTGCAGAAGGAAAAACATAGGCCGGCATTCAGTGCCATGCTCAGCTTTCAGCACTCAACTCTTAGCTAATCTCAGTGCTATAATATATATAAATATCAATTGAGGTACATCAAAATGTAACATTAGGACATGAACTCACCGAATTGACCGAAGCGTACTGGAAAACTCGATCTTCGTAAAGCATATCATCATCTTCTCTCCCAAGAACCAAATCTCTCACAGACTCAACCAATCCCTTTTCGGGAATCATCTCACTAGGGTCCAACTTCACACCTTCCGTTGATTCATCAACACCCCCATTGTCCCAATCTTGACTCCATGAGGAAGAATTGTTATAGGCACCATTGGTCCCATCTACAAGCCAATCTTCCCACCTCCGACTCTCCTCATTACTCAAATCTTCTTGTGCTTCCCTTAACTCTATGATTGCTTCAGCTCTCCTCTTCCATGCCTCAAATTTTTCATCTTCAGACATTTCTTCGTCACTTGAGCTAGCTGATTCATCCACCAGCATGTCATCATCCTTCAGACCAAGCCAATTCCCATCTTCATCGAAGAAGAACTTCTGCCACCAACTCCTTTTCCTGGAATGGCTCTTCTTCTTTGCATATGGAATGAACCCACTAATCCTTCTTCTTTTACCACCAAAACGAACCACAAAAGTCGGAGAATTATGCAGAGAAGACGGGTTCCAATATACTTTGGGGTTAATGAAGTTCAAGTTTTCGCACAAGACCATTGAAGCGCTCATTAAGAACATGAATAAAACCCCACATCTTTCAGCTTCTCAGAGGAAAAGAACACTCCAAATCCTGCTCAAGAAACCATTTAAACAACCATTTGCCGTTAAAAATTATAAAAAAAATAATAATAATAATAAAAAAAAAAACTTTTCTTTTTTTTTTTTGTTAAATAAAAAAACTTATTTGTGTTATAAGCTCTTACATCTTCGGCATGCTAAACAAAATAATATTAACCTCCAAAAACCAGAGATTTTACAGAATAACTGCTGATTTTAAGCTTCAACCAACAAAATTACACAAAATGCTAAGAAAAAGACTAAAAAAACAAAAATGCTTTTTTTTTTTCCCCCCGGTAAATGGGATAATCGGGAGCCTAAGAAATATAGTAAAAAAATGAGGGCGAGAAAGCAGAGGTCGTGAACAAGTTAGTGGGTGGTAAAACCCAGTGAGCTGAGAGAGGAGCGTACCTGAGAAAAATGGGTTTATCTGATAAATTCTCTTTATATACATATGTTTCTGGCTGTTGACTGCAAACTCTAGAAGATAACGGTTCTGGCCTAACAGATATAAACCTCCCAAATTCGTTTTTCTATTTTTAAATTCCCTGATTACCCCTTTTTGGGTTTAATCCATTGGTGGCATCAATGTAATTTGGGCATACTGTGCCAGGGTAATATCGTACTCCAACTTGGGATTGGCTTGTTTTCTCATTATTACGAAGGTAAAATTCCCAAAATTAAGAAAAAAATCAACTTATGCCTTCACACTTTTTTTTTTTTTAAAAAATAAAATAAAATAAAGAAATAGTTTTTAGTTTTGCTGCACAGAGATAACATTGTGCATTGAATTACCCTCTATGTATTTGGTTCGTGGTGTGTATATAGATAGGAGCATCAATATATAAACTGAAGTCAGGAACTTTAAATTACTGATTGAGAAAAAAGGGAAAACAGATTTGCGGGAAGAGAGAGAGAGAGAGAGAGAGAGAGAGAATTAGGGTTTAGGGGAGAAGAGATAGAGAGAGATGAAGCAAGTGGTGGGGATGGTGGTATCGAACAAGATGCAGAAGTCGGTGGTGGTGGCGGTGGATAGGCTCTTCTACCACAAACTCTACAACCGTTACATCAAGCGCACCTCCAAGTTCATGGCTCACGACGAGCATAGCCAGTGCAACATCGGCGATCGAGTATGTACATATCCGTTTCTTTTTAAATTCTGAAATTCCAGATTTTTATACTAGTCTGCAAATCTCCAAGTGTGTGCAAAGCTGCGATTTTTCAGGTGAGATTGGATCCATCGAGGCCGCTGAGTAAACGCAAGCATTGGATTGTTGCTGAAATTCTGAAGAAAGCACGCATTTATGTACCGCCATCACCATCCGCTGCTGAATCCACCGGCACACCTCAAGTATCAGC
Source organism: Ziziphus jujuba (assembly GCF_031755915.1). Taxonomy (NCBI): domain Eukaryota; kingdom Viridiplantae; phylum Streptophyta; class Magnoliopsida; order Rosales; family Rhamnaceae; genus Ziziphus; species Ziziphus jujuba. Next base: position 836,539 of record NC_083380.1, read on the forward strand.
TTCTTCTTCTTCTTCTTCTTAAGGTTTCGATTTACCATTACGACTTCATAGCATTCTCTTTTTTTTTTTTTTTTTTTTTTTTCAATCTAAACTGCCTATATTCGCTGCTAAATTGCTTTTGTTGTAGGATAGGAGTTGGTCTTTGATTATTGCGGTATAAGTTTAATAAGTGTTTCAAACTTAAGGCCCATATAGCATAGCATATCTGTCTGATTATTAATTGTCAGAGCTAATATTTTAAGTATTAACTTTTGTCTAGAAACAAATTACTAAACAGTGATTTTTTTTTTTTTTTGGTGGAAGCTTGATGTGTGGTACGAGAGAGTAAGAAAGGTTTGGGTTCTGTTATGTCCACTCAGTGTTAGATGCATGGTTAGAGTATATTCCGTGTTAATCTTGCTTCATTGTTTTCTAACTAGCTCTTTCGCCATCAGAAGACATTTTAATGTAAGCTGGTACAGCTAACAACCGTAATTTGTTATCCTGGTTTTGTTCTCTTGTTGGTTTTCATCAGCTGCAAAAATTGTATGGCTGCCAGAGACTGCTTCCTGCTATAATATGAGACTCAGTTTGAACTGTAAACTGATATAGTTCTGGTTTTGCTTTTTTCTTCTGGCAGGTGGTGCTTATGCATGGCCAGAAAGCTGAGAAGACACTGATTCTAGATAGGAACAGGTCCTAGGAATTGCTTTGCAACATTTTGAACAAAGGTCTGATTGATGTAAATTCAAGAGAGCAACTAGTATTTCTTTTGCATGTTTGGCTTTGTATGGGAAAGGATCCTTTTATGGACTAAAGGCTGATTAGTTCAAAGAATTATTCATACCCCCAATATGCATTAAATTTTTCTTTTGTTGTCTCACAATTTCATTGAATAGGATTTCCATATCAGCCAGTCGCAAATGTTATTCTTCTGTTTGATATGAATCTATTATGCAGGAACATTATTAGTTTATTCATTTCTTAACATGGAAAGTCAAGATATAGGTTGTAAATTACACGTAATAAGTGCATTGATTCTTGTCTTGCCAATTGCCGTTTTATGCATTTGGGAACACTCCTGGCCCATGGCGATCATGGGAAAGTTTCTCAGCTGCCACATGCAGCTGGTAATATCTCCTGCCACCATCTTGTCAGTTCTACATGCTTTCCTAAGAGATAAGTTGCATTTTATTTCCTGTTCTCTTATATTTTACTGCCATAAATGGCACTTTACCTTTAGTTTTCTCACTTCTTACCTTTCCAATCTCTCGAAAGTTTTCTCGGTCAATCCATCCTTCCCTCCCTACACCCACATGAATTTGGTTGCAACCTCTTCCTCAAAAAAGATTCACTAAGAGGGAACTCCTGGTCCCTATAGGGGTGTCTGAATGAGGGCTTGGAGTAAGTGGGTTTCTGAAATAAGGGTTCCAAGGTCTGTAGATAGGATATGGTTGGGGCCGTTGGGCTCTTATAATGACCCAGAGAAAGCAGCTCAGGCCTACGATGCTGCTCAATATTGTGTTCATGGTGAGGGTGGGAGGTTCAATTTTCCTGCTGATAGAAGGCCAGAGCTACCTGTGGGTTAAATGCTTTCCTTGACAAAAAAGGGTATGCAAACAATTGCAACAAGCTTTGCTTCATCTGATAGTTTGCAATTGGATGATTTTATCATGCCGGATACTGAGTGGATGACTTTAGGTTATTAGTCCCTGTTATATGTAGTAGACAAATGCAGTCGCATTATGTACTGTCATGTATGGTTATGGTAGGGGGTAAGGTTATGAGCATATCTTTCTTCTAGAAGCAGTATGAGAAGTTTCTGTTTCTTATCTCGAGTGGCCAAGTTAGCGTTGGAGAGGTGTAAAAATAAAATATAAGTGTCTTGTGGGGGAACTAAAACATGGATGCTTCCAATTCTTATTATTTCAAATAGGTGTTTGGCAGATTTGAACTATCAGAAGGGAACATGAGTCTTCATGGCAGGGTATGAATGACTTGGACCACGATTCTTGTGGAGTTTTGAGTAAGTTGCCCTACGAAGCATATGCTCTTTATTTTTTAAATATGATTGCCAATCAATTTTATGATTGACTTGGACCACGATTCTTGTGGAGTTTTGAGTAAGTTGCCCTACGAAGCATATGCTCTTTATTTTTTAAATATGATTGCCAATCAATTTTTCAGGATTCTTTTATTTCCTACCACTACCAGAAGGCTTACTGAAACATTGGGAGAGTATATATAGTCAAAAGTCTTTAAGCATTCTTACTATTAGGTAAAAGTTCTTTTAACAATTCCAAAAAGACTTTATATATTATTATTCTTTACACACTACCATTTAAATATATAAAACTTGTAAAAGATTACTATATAATATTTTTTATACCTAAAATGTCTGCAATTTATAAAGTCTTAATTAAGCTCAAAACACTTTTTTCCATTTCTTTTTTTTCACAAATTGTTTTAAATTCAAACACCATTCCATGAAAATTGGTAATCACAATTAGACAATGAATCAGAATGCTTTTAAACGAAATTTGTAATTAAACTAAATTGATAATTACAGAAACTTCATGAAATTTTTGTGTTGATCGGAATGCTTTTTGAACAATGGAAAAATAAAATTGTTGGAATGTTGGATCTTAAAATTATAAATGTTTTTAAAGACATTCAATCATATGATCCTAATTTGACATTTTCTTCTTTCAAAGAATTGCCACTTATAATATCTCGTATCATTAGAAGAATTGCGGGATAAAGTGATTGAGTTGTGGAGTGCTAGGGATTGTTGGTATGAAATAAAATAGAGGGAGTTGAATGCACATGTTTATAGGCGATCAATAAATATACAATTCTCAATTATCGGCAAAGAAGTCTCATACGTCTTTAGAATTATACTAGTTATAAATGGCGTTGATGAGATCACATATTGAACCAGGATTTGCAAGCACTGGATTTGAGACTTAAAAAGGTGGGAAGTAGTGCCTGTGGCTATAATATTAATTCTATTTGGTGAAGAATTATCAGCCCTCTAAGAAACCTCGATTATCCAGCTCAATCTGGCTGAACCCATGGCTTTTCTTCAGTCCTTGTAATCTCATGATTCTTCTCACCTCTTCCACACCAAGCCAATTGCCAGTTTCAGCGTAAACCATACTCAGTAAGGTATAGTTGGCAGCATTCTCAGGTTCTGATTTAATAAGCTGATGTGCTATCATTTCTGCTATTTCCAATCTTCCATGAACTTTACAAGCTGATATCAAAGAGCTCCAAATTCTCGTACTTGGTTTCATAGGAATTGTTCTCAGTACATTACAAGCATCTTCAAGCTTTCCCGACCTCCCAAGGAGATCAATATGGCAGGCATATAGCTCAATTGTTGGTGGTACTTTATCCCCTTTCATCACATCATAGAAGATCCTCTGTCCCTCCTCAACAAGGCCAGCATGGTTGCAAGCAGATAAAACAGCAAGGAATGTGATTCCATCTGGCTCCATTCCTTTCTCTTGCATCTCATGAAAGAGTTTTAAAGCTTCTCCACCACAACCATGAAGGCCATAGCCACCAATCAATGTGCTCCACGAAATGAAATCTTTCTTAGGCATCTCTTTGAACGTTTGATGAGAAGCCTCAAGAGAACCACACTTGGCATACAAATTTATGAGAGCATTTCCAATGAAAATATCGAAGTCAAATCCTGATTTCATGGCATAGCCGTGGACTCCATAGCCAAGACTTAGTGAAGAAAGAGAAGTGCAAGCAGAAATTATTGCCAACAAAGTAACAGAGTTTGGTTTAGTTCCCTCTGCATGCATCTGTTTGAACAGCTTCATAGCTTGAGTGCCATCTCCCTGCTGAGCATAGCTCCCAATGATGGAACTCCACATTACAACATCTTTAACAGTCGAACTCTCAAATATGAATTTTGCAGAGCGCAATGCTCCACCACATTTACAATACATGTGCATGAGAGATGCTGACAAGTGATGATCCCAATGAAACCCGTGACGAAAAGAATACCCATGAATCTCTTTCCCCTGTTTTATAGAGCCCAACTCGGCACAAACTGGTAGGATAGCAATCAAGGTTACTCGGTTGGGTCTCACCCTTTCAATCTGCATCGATCGAAGGCAATCAATTGCCATTTTGTAGCAATAATTCGAGGTGCATCCTGAAATCATGGCAGTCCAAGAAACTTCATTTTTGTCTGCCATTTGATTGAAGACGTGCAAACCCATAATGGAGTCATTTGACCTCAAATACATATCAACCAAAGCCGTCGACAACAATGTTGACTCCTCAATCCTTCCATCAGTAGTAACAAGAGCATGAACCACTCTTCCAACTCTGAACTGTCTTGTCCTCGCACAAGCTGATACAATGCAGGCAAGTAACTCCGGCTTGGGTACAAAACCATAAAAACACATCATCTTTAGCATTTCTAATGCTTTGCCAGGATACCCATTTTGTATATGGCAATTTATCAAGGAATTCCATGTGATGGTGTCTCTATAAGGCATTGTATCGAACACCTTTCTTGCCGCTTCAACCGTGGAAGATTTGGCGTACATGGAAATGATAGAATTGGACACGACAATCTCGGAGTGGGAACCTGTCTTGATGACCAGACAGTGAAGCTGAAGACCAAAATGATGAGACCGTGGGAGAGAGCATGCCTTGATGACCGAGGGAAGAATGGATGTGCTAGCATGGAGAGCGGAGGGATGGAGCTGTTGTTTGAATAATTGAAGGGCTTGGTCATGTTGTCCTCCGGAAACCAAATCTTTGATTTGAGCCTCAATGGTTGACATTGATAAAGCCGACATGAAGCGCCGGAGCAGATGATGATGATGATGATGATGCAGAAGAAGCATAGTGGATGTGGGGACTCGATATTAAAGACATAGCAAAGCGCTTACACACTGATACTAGCTTTTAACAGCTTCTAGTTGTAGAGTGGGGAGAGAGAGAGAGAGAGAGAGAGAGAGAGAGATATAATAAAAGCATAAGCATGGAGACCAAGTATATACAATTCGAGTGGAATAAATGATAACTAATTACAAATTAATAGTCAAGCACAAATGTAATTAATATATGGAAAGTAAGCAACACATATAAATCAGTATCTAGAGGAAAATTAAAGATGGAAGAAAATATTGATTGATGAGAGGATGTGTTTCAATTTTTATTATTATTGGTATCAAGTAGGATATTTATTTTATGGTACCAGCTAGAGAGTTGATTGGCGTGGCATATGGGCGTGGACGTGTTTGTGTTTATTATTAGAAAAAGCGGAGGATCTCTTTCTCATTCCCCAGGTAGGAAGATTGATGCACCGTCTGATGACTCCAAATGTAGGAGGTGGAGGAGGAGGAGGAGGAAGAGGGTCGTCGTCTTCTGAAGTAATTGAGTGCAGCCACGCTTCAGCTCTCCTTCCTGTTTTCCGAATTGCTTTTGTGGCAACTTTCCGATCCATGTATCCCAACACTGTCATCTTCTTCAACGTTGCATCTATTTCCACGCATTTCACCCCTGCATGCACATACATATGCACTTACTTACACTTGCATTACGTACTCACTCAATAACTATGTGTATAGGTATATACAATTATATATATATAGGAAAATTTTGAGATGTGGATATATGTCATGATTTTACAAAATCGGAATATCAATACCGGGCAACATATTGCTTGAGAAATGCCTCAAGCATCATATTGCATGATGTGAATCCTATCCGCATTTGAAAACGACTATATATATACACACACGTTAATTACACAAACCTTTGATCCTGCACACAGCTTTCCTCACCGCCTTCTCACAGGCCCTGCAGTGAAGATGTATCCTTAACTCCACAACCTCCATCTCCATCTCCAAGGCTTTAATTGCTTGCTACCTGCCCTTTCCATGGGTTTGGTTTTTATAGATCATGTACACATAATTAATTATAACATAAAACACAACTGCCCATCGACTGCTTTGCTTCATTCACAAATAACAATCATATATACTTGATATAATTAATTTATGATTCAGTCAGTCTGATCATGGGTGATTGAAATGATTATCAATTTCATCATTGCCCGCACTTAGCATGCGTGCGTGACCTTTTCCTCCACACCAAACTACTAGTTCTCTCTCTCTCTCTCTCTCTCTCTCTCTGTGTACGTGGTTATATATAAAGATTTCATTCTTTACTTGACGATGATCTTATGTTTACTTTATATTAAGAATATGTGGGGTCATTGAATTATTATTATACATATATATAAACAGTAACACATATACATATACATAGGATGTATAAGAATCTGCAACCCCATTCATAAAATACTAATTCTAAAGCCTGATAGTAACTTGCAAATTGTTGGTGGGACTTGGGCGGCAGTGACCAGACCGGATGGCATATATACCAAACTTACTAAACTCTCTCTATCTCTCGCACAAACACAACAGGCACAATTAAGTTAAGCACAACTCCAATGGCGCTACAAACCTGCTGGTTATAGGCCCCATGCACAATGAACCTATCTAATCTACTTTCTGTTACTGATTCATTCATTCTTGCCTTTCCTATAATATGGCATTCCCTACCTACCTTGTACCAAAACCTCTGATCTTCTTCTATTCAACCTCTGGGCCATTTCTGTATCTCTCTTACATGATTAATTGCTAGCTTCACATGGATTAGTTAGAGTTTATATATCCCTGCTGCAGGCTGCAACTTATTCTTTGATTACCATAATAATTTATCACCCCACCTACAACTTGATCGAATATATTTTTATATGGCAAGAGATCGGCAGGAGGGGCAATTTTCAGCAGGGACTGTGAACCGTGATCCTAATAATGCAGGGCCGTCTCCTAATTTTCATTTCACTGTGAAGGTTCGCCCATGCTTGCCTGGTTTCCTTAATTCAGTTAATCTCAAATATGTAAAACTTGGTTATCATTATCTCATTTCCCGTTCCCATAAGTACCGCTTCTATTTCTTCATTGCACCACTACTTGTCATCCTCATCTTCACTTGGCAAACAAGAAAGTTCTTCAACTGGGAATTAGACTTGTATTGTCCAAAATTTCTACTTGGGATATCCTTAGCACTGATACTGTATATTTATTATAAATTGGCTCCATGCTCTATTTATTTAGTCGATTTTTCTTGTTATCGTCCACCCAATGAGCTCAAGGTACGTATAACTACTATCTTAACTCGTTTATTCTAATATTTACATGTATAGATATATTGAGATACATAAGCTAGTAGTACAGAAAAAGTTGACAAACTAAGATCTAGCTGATTAACTTGTATATTCTTCCTTCTAGATCTCAAAGGAGGAGTTTATTCAATTGGCAACAAAATCAGGCGACTTCAGCGATGCTTCCATAGAGTTTCAGCAGCGAATCCTCAAGAATTCTGGCATAGGCGATGACACATACATGCCAAGAGTAGTTTTTCGTCCTGATTACAAAATAAGCTTAAAGGATGGCAGAGAGGAGGCTGCCATGGCCATGTTTGGAGCGGTGAATGATCTCTTTGCTGCAACCAAAATCCGTCCCAGCAACATCAGTATCCTTGTTGTAAACTGCGGAATCCTAAATACTACTCCATCGTTGTCATCAATGGTGATAAACCGGTTCAAGCTGAGGCATGACATCCGGAGCTTCAATCTTGGTGGTATGGGATGCGCGGCGGGAATCATAGCCATTGATCTGAGTAAAGACCTTTTGAAAGCATATCGTGGTTCATATGCACTGGTGGTGAGCACAGAGGCTGTGACTCATACGTGGTATAAAGGCAATGACCTCCAAATGCTCCTTCCCAATTGCTTCTTTCGGATGGGGGCTGCTGCCATGCTGCTCTCTAGCTCCCGCCAAGAAAGATGGCGAGCCAAGTATCAGCTCAAGCAGGTGGTTCGAACCCACAAAGGCATGGATGATAGAAGCTTTAAAAGCATAAGAATAAAGGAAGATGACAAAGGGACACAAGGTCTGCAAGTTAGCAAAGACATGATGGAGATTGGTGGGCATGCACTCAAGGCCAACATCACCACCCTTGGCCCCCTCGTTCTCCCACTTTCTCAACACTTGCATTTCTTCACCACTTTGATGTTCAAGAACAAGACGAAAACAACAAAGGCTTATAAGCCTTACATCCCAAACTACAAGTCGGCCTTTGAGCATGTCTGCATAGTGGCAACAAGCAGGAAAGTGCTCGATGAAATCCAAAGAAACTTGCAGCTTACGGAGGAGTACATGGAGGCGTCAAGGAAAACTTTGGAACGATTCGGAAACACTTCAAGCAGTAGCATGTGGTATGAACTAAGTTACTTGGAATGGAGGAGGAGGATCAAGGGTGGCGACCGTGTTTGGCAAATTGCTTTCGGCTCAGGATTTAAGTGTGGCAGTGTTGTTTGGAAAGCTCTTAGTAGGGTTGGGAGGCCAAAGCGACAGAGTCCATGGGATGAGAATTAACCAGATTTTCTTAACCATTAGTACATTGTTTATTAGTAGTTTGTTTTTGTACCCTAAATTCTTAGATAAGCACAGCTGCATCTCAGACTTTTGAGCTAATTCAACATTAACAGTTGATTTCTGCATCCATACCTGAATTACCCTTTATAAATATTAATTAGTGTATATAATCACTTACATATGCTTAGTAACCTTTATAACAGATTAAAAGATTAATATAACAATAAATAACAGATACAAATCAAATATCAAATCGAGGTACCCATTCTATGACAATTCTCAACACTTTAACCTCCATTTTTGTACCTTTAGTGGGAGTCACTATGGAAAAAGAGGAAAAACCTCCAACTCATAGGTAGCAATTAAATCATTATATATACATACATACATATATATATATATATATACACATATAGAAAAAAGGGAAAACCTCCAACTGACAGGAAGCAATTAAATCATAATATAAAAAAGGGAAAGCCTCCATCTTACAGGAAGCAATTAAATCATTATATATATATATATATATATATGTACCTTTTATCATTTGTATAACAGCCAGTTAATCAAGAGCCAAAAATGGCAGAAATACTCACCCAACAAAACGGAGGTACATTTTCAGTTACAACATCGAAACCAAAGGTCAAAGAAGATAAAAGATTAATATTGGGGGCATATTATGCTACAAACACGAATTATAAACAAATAGACAAAAACACTAGTCCAGTCTTCATCTAACTTCCACTGCTCCAAAATGTGGATGAATATGAATATGAGAAGGTAAAGGAGGGAGTCCAGCCAACAAGCGATTAAGAACTTCAACTCGAGGTACGGTTAATAAATTGACGGCATCCAAGGTTATAACTGGACTGTGCATTGCTGGCATCCTACGATATAACTGAACAGAAAGCTCTACAACACTTTGTGAGACCAGACAACCGCATAAACAAAAGGGAATCAAACTCTCTTTACACCATTCTACTCCTGATTCACATAGAGGACTGGGACCAGCCCAGCCATTTTGCCATCTCTTCCAGGACGTTTCTTCTTTACCTGCAACAAAGAGCACAACAATGTAATACTTTATCTTTTGTCATTGACAATGAGTTAAATAGATCTGTCTCACTTTGCATGGAAGAAAGTTATTTACACAGATCCCATAAGAGATGGTTAGATGGGTATCATCACTCACCATCCCAGGGCTTTGTTTCTGCTTTAAGCCTCTGGGTGCACAACCCAACAAAAAGAAAATGTTTGCTAACGAAATGACGAAGTTTCTAAGGAGGTAGGAGACAGAAACCTCCCAAGAAAATAATGAACCAAAATTCAGTAGCAGAAATTAGTGAACTAAATTTGCTTGCTATCTACACTTTGATGGTGATAAGTACAGTGATGTAATTCCCTTTGGAAACCCAAAGGGCAATGCAAAAATAAAAAAGCATCTGCCTTGTACTTACATAGAACCAGCCGTCCACTTCATACTCAATCTCAACCTCTTCTCCAGCTGTTAAATTTAACTGCAAGGAAAACCATAAATGATCATCTTCATACACACAGCCAAAAGGCTAAAATGGCCCACAGTAAACTTGCAAAAGAAAATATAAAATAATGTGATGGATAAAAGGCAACAAGCCCATCCCAATTGTACTTTTAACATTTGTAAATCCCCTGAGCTATAAGGAAAACCTTTGCAATGTAAACAGACATTTCTCCATTCAAATACATCACTAAGAGTTAACTAACCTCATCATCTCCACCAGCAGTGAAGTCATACAGTGCTGTTCCACGTTGAGGATTCCCAGAAGATGCCTTTTCCTCATCTTGAGATCCAAAACTCCGTGACCCGCTCGCAGCTAGAGGATTCTCAAATGACTCAAACCTTTTCATTGCAGGTGGTGAGTACGGTGGGGGCTCTTCTCTAATCTGGAAGGGTAGAAGTATTAAAATCATTGTTCAATTCAAGACAGAAACTAGAAGATGAAAGGCAGTGAGCCTAACCGGGGAGCCTAAACCCTCATATAATGAGGGACCGCCACTTGATGGATTGCCATATCTGCTTCCTCCTGACTTCTCCTGTTATAGAAGATTAATGAGTCAAAGAGAGTCTGAGGATCTACTAGGTAGCAACCAAGTATATTTTCCTAATTTGAAAGCAGAAAATTCTATTAAGCTAGAAATAGAACGCTAAGATTGAAAACCTTTCCAAACTACCAAGACCAAACACAGAAATAACTTAAGACAAAGTTGACACTAACTCTTTCTGAAACAGCATTATAGAAAAAATACCAATGGATTTTTCAAATGCAGATGATGACATCACATTTTGAGAATGAAACACAAACTACACACTACAATTACAGCTTATACGTCAACCTGCTAGTTCTTCCATTTTGACTTGAAAATAAACTAAAGTTTACACCTTTAATGTAATTATCAAACTTTCAATTCTATTGCAAGACAAAGAACTTTCAATTATATCAAACTCGGAGGGCACAAAATGCTTGCTGGATCAGAAATAGGATATTCAAGAAGGATATATGATTAAGATCAATGTTAAAATTAATCTGCAAAAGTCATACCGGCCGTGAACTGAACAATGAAGGGTAGTTCATTCCACCAAAGTGGGATGATATAGAAGTTTCAACTGATCCTGCTGATTCTGGAGACGATGATCCAGATGACCTAGCATCATCTTCCTGCAAATTTGAAGAATGATAGTGAAGTGTATTTTTCTAGGAAGTCTTTGGAGATGCATACACACTATAAAATTCCATTCTATTGCATGCTATGCAAGCCCAAGAAGAAAGGAAACACATACATCTAGTTCTGAAGATTCCAAAAGTGTTTTTGCCCACATATCGTCATAAGTAACTGAAGGTCTAGAGATGATGTTCTCCTCGTCAACATCAGGGGCATCGGTTCCAGCACCAGCAAGAAACTCATTTACCTAACACAAAGAAGAGGTGAAATAAGCATTCACTCAAGATATTGATGATCAAAACTTAACAGGTAACTCTTATCCTATAATGTTTTTTCATCCATGCCAGCTTAAAGAACATTTAACCAGCAATAAACACAGCGTATTAAACTCTTACCCTGGTCATTGCTGGCGCATCATTTCCTAACAACCCATCATCACCAAGGTTTGCTGCCCAAGCATTTACAAGATCATCATCAAGCACATCAGGCTCAGCACGCGCTGGTTTAGACTCATAAATAAGGTCGGCTATGCCAGTAGCAACAGCTGGATCATTCAACCCAGTTGATGCACTGATATTGTGTCGTGTGCGATAGATGTCAATAAGTTTTCCACTGTCATATCATAGTAGAAGAAAAGAAAATTCAGCAATGCAAAAAGGTACAACATAGATAAACATGAAACTAAATGTGCCACTCAACACCAACATAAAAAGTCATCAATAAGAATCTGTGTTAAATTTTTAGTCCAGTAGTACTTGGATAGCTTGCAGTCAAGAGGTCTATTAAAAATTACAAATCATTTTCGTGAATCCTAAGGAAGAAGATGAAATTTATGGAGCTTTGAAGGCTCTTCACATTCCTAAATATAACATTGACCACAGCAATGAAAGTACATACATCAACCTAAAGCTTAGGCAAATGCAGGAAACCCCTTTCAAAAGAAAAAAGAGGAAACTATTATTTTCATCCTCTTAAATTTGCAGTCAATACGACTTGGTCCTTAACTTCAGATAACAACAATCTTATCAACTTCCAAATGACATACAAATTGTCCACATGTCTACCTATGTCAATGAAATACATAGTGCAAGACTCCCTTTTACACTCACTTTTTAGACACAGAATTTAGAATTTGAGGTCTCATGCGCTAAGAAATTTTTTTGACAATTGAGCAGAAAACATGGAGAAATGGCCTTTCTGAATACACTAATTAGATGAGAAAACATAAGAGAGGGGGGCGGGTGAGGGAGGGAGAGAGAGAGAGAGAGAAATATTGGTAAAGCTAGGGCAGATAAAACCTGGGTAACCATTTGCATCTCATCTGTAAAGCAATATGTACCTTATTGGCCCCAAAGGTAGATATTTTGCCCTTGGCACATAACAAAAGAGAGAAACAAGATCAAGCAATCTTTCATGAGTTTCATATAGTTTCTTAAGCTCTTCATCGGTCCATTCTTTTTTTGCATTATCATGGTTGCGTATGTCCCTGATCATCCAAACGTAAACTTTCATGAGATGGAAATTACAATACATATTTAGAGTAAATAAAAATTCACGCTGAAAGATATTTTAGCACTTACTTTATCAAGTCATCTTGTGCTGCATACATTTCATCAAGAATCTTTATCATGGGACTAATTAAAACTCCAAGGCCTGTGCCACTAGCCCCTTGATCTTCACCATTACTAAGATGCATCTCAGATAACTGAGATTGCACACCACCCTGAGATAAAGTGTGCAAGAATTCATAGATCTGTAGCCTATAAGGCTCACCAGACCTAATTGCCAAGGTTGTAAGAGCTTGAGCAGCAATAATTCGAACCTGGTGTGACAACCTATTGTCAGCTGAGATTCAGAAAAAAATAAATAAATAGTGGGCAGACCACTCAAGTGACATACCTCCCAGCTGCCGCTGAATGCACACCTCTGTAATCGAGTCAATGCACCAGCTAGAGTGGGATTACGTGAACTGGCCGCAGCAACCATTTTATCAGCATCCAGCATCATCAGTGCAGTGCCAGGAGGGGTTGCAGATTCCCAGGCATATTCAGAAGCAGCATAGTTTGCATTTTCTCCAAGAAACCACACCTGTACATTTATTAGTTCAGCAAGCAACATAGAAATGATTATGTACATTCACAATCAAACTGAGCAGAAGCATATAATAGAATCAATATGCTTACAGCTGCTTGGACTAATCTTTGTAATGCCAGAGCCGACTTTGGATCAGAGGCGGAGACCCTATCTACAGATGTAAGCCCCATCATGGACCCAGGTTGTGGTGGTGGTAGATCAAGAACTATGGTAACTGCCTCAAGAGCAGTGTGTTTCCCTTCTGGACCAGCTCCAACAAGGCATGTCTGGGAATTGAATAATCAATTGAAAATATCATGCATAAAATTTTCCAAATACCGAAAAATCAACGAAATTAGCATTGTCTATGTGCAAATGGGCTTGTCTAATATGCCACTACTTAATTAAAACTGGACAAAAATTAAGAATCAAAACATACATGCATGGCTTAATAATACCATACAATGGGAAAGAGTTACTCATATGAGGATGGAATGAAAACCTACTTTCCATAGTAGTTGTAACACATCAGCATCAATCTTCCCTGGAACTTTAGTTGCAAAGATTCTTGCAATTTCAAGAAGAGTGACAGCCATACCTGGAGTTGCCTAATAAAATGAGTTCGACCAAAAATGGTTAGAATAGAGAACATGGAGAACATAATAGAACTAAAAGAACATCATAATATAAAAAATTATTCTTTCTCAGTAGCTAGATAGACAAGCATGCAAACAGATACAGTTAAACAAAAAAATTAAGATGAACTTTAACAGTGTGTATAGACTAGTAATTAGTCACAATAGTTTCGAGACTACTTAACATCGGAATAACCAGCATCTAACGATTGAAAACTCTACATTATTCATCACTTAAGTCATAATTAGCACAATGTTTATGTCATAACTGCATAAAAACTGTATCATAACTAGTACCAATAAAGAAAAAGAGAACTTTAATACATGGGCTTTCAGAAAACAGACCTACAAGATACTTTCAATTCCATTACATACCTTAAAACGTGCATGCAAAGTGAGCAAGATATCATTTAGTAGAGTAGCGGTCCAGGTTGGATCAGAAAGCTCTGATGCAATGATGGACTTCAGTTCATCCAATGAATCCTGGGGACTTTGCATCCATACCAATGCTTTAATTACCATTGCTCGAACATAAACACATTCACATGCTACAGTCATCCGCACTACTTCCATCAACGAAGCTAACAAACTTGTAATTGTATCCTTGCCACCAGTTCCGTTAGATACGGAAGAGGTCTTACGAGAACCTGTGCCAAAGAAGAAGGTTTAAGGGTTAGAAAACAAAATAACATAATCAAATGTTGATCCACTATACCAGTGATTAATACCCTTAAGAACATGCAGAAGAACAGGATTAGGAAATTTTGAAAACTAATAAACAAGCTTCATATTTCTTCTGTTACAGCACTATTAAATACCAGCAATCATATGACGGACTCTATTGGGGAATGAAAACAAACACTTTAAAAACTTTTCTTAACAGTCAAAAGAAGATAACTCCATTTTCTTTTCTATTACCAAAGCAATTTAAAAGCTAAAGAGTATCTACAAACAACCAATTAAGTTGATGGACCATTTTTGTAATATGCAAGACAAACTGAATTGGTTCAAGCATCTTCCCACCAAGTTTACTATACATTAAGAACCCAAAAAAGGTGCCTGATTATGAACTATCATCCAAGTAACAAGGCCAATTCACTATTGTACTTTCTCAAAATCAATATCAGAACTTACAATCAATAATCCTTTGAAGTACTAAATGAAAGATTATGCAAGATATGTAGCAGTAAAGAGAAAACAGAAGAATTACTTTCTGCATATGGGTTTTCCAAATCTGAATCATGTGAATCTACATTATCATGTGCCCCTTCATCGATGTCCACCATGCCTAAAGCAAATGCGGCAGCCCTACTTTTCCCCATCTCCTGCACCACTCTTGCTGCTGCATGAAGTACTGGCCTAGAAAAACTACGGAATGAACTCTCTAGCCTGAACAAAAAGAGGAAGCAAAAATAATTAAATCATGTTTCTGATAATAAATTTAGTAGGCAACCATTTAAAATCAACAGAAAGTGTTCAATTAAACCAATGATAATACAAAATCTGTCATTAAAAACCTCCTGACATCCATTTGAAGGAATACAACATCTATGTGTGTGTGTGTGCGCGCGTGTGCAACACAGAGAGAGAGAGAGAGAGAGAGAGAGAGAGAGAGAGAGAGAGCATCTTCAACCTTCTCATCACAAGCTTAATAAGAGGTTGCGGACGCCTTATCTTTTGAGATTTATCTTTTGAGTTGTCCTTTACAGAAGGTGCTTCTGGCAACTTTAGAATCTCCCTTGTTAAACGGTACCACCCAGTGGCTCGCTCTTCAGTCCTATATTTTGCAATGGTAGTGGGAAAAAAATAACTTATTTTGGATGAGTAAATACAAGGATATTGTAATCCAGTTATTGGTAAACCATGGTTGAAAAGTAGTGAAGTGAGACATCACACCAAGCATTTATTCTTTATTTTTGAATTAGAATACGTGGTGAAATTAGTTGGAACAGACCTCTCTGCATGATCATGTTTCCCCAGTACACATAAGATTGCCTCAAAACATACTCTGTCACTTGGATCCAGGAGAAGTTGATAGAGAAGAGAGTTGAACTGAGACTTAATATCAGGCCTCTCTACACACACAGTGTTTGCACAAATCACAAAATATATTTGAGGAAACACACAAATAAAAAATAATAATAAAAAAATGGAAAAGATAGAATGATTACCGTCTAGCGCTCGAGACCCAGCTATTGTATGGCATAACCTGGCTAGAGCAACTCTTGCAAGAACATCATGCAGATGCAGAACATCCTGCAGAGAGCCTGTTTGAAAACAACATGGTAGCCACAGAGTTTGATTAGGTACTATAACAAAGCACATCAGAAATCACAAAACTTTATAAAGAGGCAAGAGAAACAGAAAACCAGATCTAGAAAAATTTTAAAAGAGCCAAAAGATACAAGAAACCAATAATAAAAATGAAAAACAAAAAATAGCGCCTCCACCAGATATTTTCATTCCAAGGCCCACTTAGAAATCAAAATTCGTCTTCAAGTTCACTGCAATGGAATTTCGTCAAGTCGAACAAATCATTTATCTTTATTTGCCTTTAGAACAACTTCTGTTTATATCAGAAACTGTTATGAAAGTAAAGAATCACTTAAAACTGATTAAACTAGAAGGGTAATTGTGTGACAAAAGAAGTCCCAACGCAAACATAAGAAAAGAATTTCTTAAATGTCTTCAAAATAAAGGCTCATTGATTTGATAGGTTTATTAAATCTCCCTTCTGTTAGCTGATTTTTTTCTCTTTCAATTTGTACATATTATGATGCAGACAGCCAAAAATGTGGTCTACAATATATGGTAAATAGTAAATCATTTGTTCTTTGCAATCATGCAACCCAAGAAATCAGATGAACAAAAGAGATACATCTCCTCGAGATTGAATTACAAAACATGACTGTACAGTTTCTTATCCCCCCCCCCCCCAAAAAAAAAAAAAAAAAAAAGAACTGTACCCAAAAGAAACTCGCTCTTCATATTTCTAGATGGCATCAGAATCCAGAAGCTTCAAAGTTTTAAGTACCATGGTACGAAAGTTTACACAATAAAGGAATAAATAATTGAAAATATTAGAGGGAGCCAAAAGGTCAGTGGTTGGGGATTACCTCCAGGTTGTGCAAGTTTCCCTGCATTAAGTTGAGAAAAGTAACATTAGACAATAAAAAAATGAAAAGGTCCAAACTGAAAGATGTTGTAAATAAAAAACCAAAAGGAGAAGTGAAAGATTTAAAAGTTAAACCAATCAATCACCTAAGGCAATTGCAGCTCCATGAGGATCTTTTGTAGCTAACTCAGAAAGAATTTCCAAAGCATGCCTCACAGCAACAGGATCAGCAAATGAAACCCTGCAGTCAAATGTAAACACAAATTTGACTAATAGTGATAAAAAAATATAATAATAATAATAATAAAAAGTTGGATTACAGGACAAACAAAATAGAAACATGTCCATTATGTAACAGAAAGGTATAAATTATTAGCACAAGGAAATTAATGTTAAACTATTCGAGTGCCACTTGCCACATATGATACTTGTAATAATACTAAACATGGTGACAGGCTTACCCTTGTGATGCACGGTGCAGAAATGCAGGGTTTCCTGGATCGAGAGGAAGTCTTCTTAGTGCACTTAGGGCAGCATATTGCAAATTACTCCGGATGATGAACTAAAGTGTTTAAAATTGAATGAACAATAATTAAAATGCAGGTAGTAAATATAAAAAAGCATCCAATGCAATGACCTAATAACATACATAAATAAAGGAGGTCAACACCACAAAAAATCAGTTGACTTATTTACCTCCTTATCACCACCTTTAGTCCCAAACACCCCTTTCTTGCGTTTTTGTGGGGCATCAGCAACCTGAAAATAGTATATATAAAAATTTTATACAGTGAAGAGGCACTAGTATGAAAGTTTATAGCACTATAACCACAAGAAATTGGAATAGTTAAATGCAACGACTAAAATATACCAAGGGGGGAAAAATATCTTCACGCTAAAAGAAAAGGGAGAAGAACATATATAGGTTTTATTTATTTAAAGGTGAGATCAGATAAGCTTGATGTATAACTATACACAAATTGAATTCATTACATACATCCAGCAACAAACACAGTAGAGAGTAGCACAGCTCAATTACTGCCTATGTACTCAAGTCAACAATCTGATGACCAATAGAAAGCATCTTCATCTTTCTGAAAGATATATATACATACATGCAGAGAGATCTGAGTAGGACACACCTTATCAAGAATCTCAAATACAATTTCATACAATCTGGACAACATTTCAGAGCTGCTTGAGGGAGAATATGTTAGAGCCTTCAATGCTTGCAGTCTTCGTGCATGAACTTCAAAAAAGACAAAAGTCAAACATAAAAGTAATAAATAGAAGTCGTATCTTATATAGTGGTGTGCCAATGCATGTCTGTTCTAAATTTAAGTTAATCAGAATTATTTGGTCTTCTTTTAACTTATTTTAATTCATTAACTTTCTTTGAATCATCGAACTTCACAAACAAATAATGTCCCTCTGTTAAATGTGTGCAGTAAAATCATCTAAACAGGAGACACTGATATGAACTACACAAACTATCACAGACACGTAATATATGTAATATATGAGGATAAGTGGAATTGAAAGACACTCTGATACAAAATACATACATAATCACAGAGACATGATACATAAAGATGAGGGAGCTGAAAGCAATATTTCATATCATATGCAAAATCCAAGAAATCACTTTACATTCGATATCAACGTTTAAAGCTTCTGTTGTCAGTTGATTTACTATTCTTGGCACAACATCTGCTCTAGTCACCCCTCCTACAGCGTCAATGTCAGCCAAAGCATCCCAGTTTGGAGTTGGGATCCCACCACCAGTGCTTACACCTTGGGCACTAGTGTCAGATAAAATTCTGGCAAGGTAATAATAGACATATCGTAGAACACCCCTATCTTCACACTGCTGATTGAGCTGCAGATAGAACAGTGAACTATCAATTAAGATTGGATCATTCCTTCAAGATAAGTAAATTAATGCTTATTGATAGAAAGTTGCCAACCATAAGTTAAATAGATTTCCTTTTGCTGTATCAAGCACAAACCCTTTTATAGTTCTTTCACTTACTAGTACAAAAAAATATTTAATCTTAATACCCATATCGGTCAGGAAGTCCATGAAAAACATTGAGAGACACAAAAACAATATTTGTAAGAAACTATTCCGTATTAGACAAAGCATTTTATTACGGCAAGACTAAGGGAAATAAACGTCTCCATTGTATCTTACTTCAGACTATCAGCTTGCCTCACCCAATTTAAACGCTTCACTCTACATTGTCTAGGGATAGGAAGCCACCCTTCGTAGGCCAAACAGAAATATATTTTTTTGAGAATTGAAATGGATTGTTTAGTATTTGATCTCACAGGTTTACAATCTTTTTCTTCAATTGCCCAATACCAGTAGTCCATACCTGATATAATCATTTTAGTAAGCCCTTTATTTTTTTATACATATAAGTTATTGCTTATCTCTTACAATTAGAAAACACAAGTTTTATCTCTGAAACCACACTCTTTCCTTTATATGTGCAAATTCTGCGCATGGGGGTTCATACTAGAGCGGCAGATTAACAACAAACAAAATAAACAACTTATGTGAATCATGTTTTGCTAAAATAAATCCAGTAAAAAAATAATAATAAATATTAAACGAAGCATACCATGAGAAGAGACGGTGCCAAGGAAGGGTCAACTGAATTGTAAACAGCAAGTTTAGGAAAAACATGATTCAGCAACTGCCTCATCGAACGTTTCTACTCACAAAGACGAAAAAGAATAATATAAATAAATAAGGTTATAGAAAGAAAAAGAAAAAAAAAAAAAAAGGACAAAATTGGATAGAGGAACAATCGTTTTACCTGATCCGATGTAGCAGCTAATTCATGGATGCTTCTTGCAAGCTGCGAATACGAAACAGGCTGCAAACAAACAAACGAAAATAAAGAATCATATAAAAACAGCAGCAAAGGTGCAATCTTTGGGACAATCAAAGTGTTTGAAGGAGAAGAGGAGCAACCTTCTTCTTCTTGTGCTTTTGGGGCAATATATTGGTCCTCACTGGATGCAACGCGGCTTTTGCAGCAGAAATGGTATCGTTCTGGATCTGCATCAAAGCTGCTCTCTTCGACTTCTTCTCCGCCGCCGGCTTCCCCAGCGCCGACGGCATAACGG
Source organism: Ziziphus jujuba (assembly GCF_031755915.1). Lineage (NCBI taxonomy): Eukaryota > Viridiplantae > Streptophyta > Magnoliopsida > Rosales > Rhamnaceae > Ziziphus > Ziziphus jujuba. The sequence continues at coordinate 856,659 of NC_083380.1, forward strand.
GCGGCAAACCCGATGTATACGCCGGAGGCTGGGTTGCGGACGAAGCCGACGCCGATGCGGTCGAAGAGGAGGAAGAAGATGATGATGAGGCGGCGGGAGGCGCCGTTGAAGGGTCTGCCGTAATGAGATCCATGAGCGTCGTCCCTGAAGAATCCTGCTCCCCACATTTATCAAAAACCCAGCCATTTCAAGATTTAACAACTCAAAAACTAACAATTCAAACTTCAAAGCTTTTAATTGAAAAATCATACAAAAAGACCCAAAAATATTTTCAGAGTGGATCTGTTTATGGATTCGGGAATTACCGCCATCGTCGTCGTTTCCTATGTTTTCCTGCAAACTTCTTCTTCTGATCGGACTCCGACTCGGACAAAGAGAGATAGACTTTCCTCTTCCGCCGTTTTTTTTTTTTTTTTTTTTGAACAGCAACTGCAACGGTACTTAGAAAAAAAAAAAAAAAAAAGCTTTAGATAGTCGAAAGGCCCAGAAAAAAAAATGAGCCCATTTATCAGCCGGAATTTTCCAGGCCTGGACCAATTCCGTTTACATACTTTATTGGTCCCAGCCCAACCCAGAGAGAAAACAATTTTATGCCAATTGAAGTAAAAGTGCTTATTATATCCAAGTATCAGATAGGCACGCGGGGCTAGGAATGGCAATTTGTTATGTACAATCTGAAACCCCGCTCATTCAAAAAAAAAAGAAAAAAATCTGAAACACCGCCCATTAGACGGTTTTTTTTTAAATAAAATTTGCAATTGCAGGGCAGGTTTAGGGTAAAATTTTAAGATCCAAATTGGGAATAGGTCGGAGTTGGAGAATAAAAATCTCGTCCAATATATATTTTTTTCTTTTATGTAGATGAATGAATATTGATATATCGTATTTTGTCTTCTTACAAACTCTAACAGCACTGTCAAGCTTCACTTCCCTCAACTCAACCTTGTCGACCATCATCTTCACAACCCTCACAAACAATTGCCAGCCACAAACAACTGTTAACCATAAACAACCTCCTCTCAAAGGTTTCATCTATGCCGACCACAATCTTTCACCGAAGGACAAACATCGCAGCGTCGCCCCCTCTTAACGCAGTGTAGGGAATGGGTTGCCCCATCTCCGATCTTGAAATCCTTGTCCTCTTCCCATTTTTAAAGAAATATAGTAACCAACGAAGACGAGGTGGTGAATTCCCTATATAAACGAGAACGGGATTTAAAAAACTGATCCCGTCCTGCCCCGTTGATTTTGTTGCTATGCGTGGCAAACGGGCGATTTCTTTTTTTTTCTTATGAAAGCGATTAACAAATGAAACGAATATTATTTTGTCCTTATAACACACAAATCAAATGGTGTCACCTAATTAATTAATAATCTCTTTTTTAATTATTGATTTAAAGCTAAAAACTCAAAATTTGTAAGATTTATTAAAAGGCTCATATTTATTCAATTTTTGGTGGTATAGGTGATCCTAGCTATTATAAGAGGTGTATATGCAATGTACCATATTAAAACAAAAACAAATTAGTGCGCCCAGTTGTTTATTATTTTCAATATATATGAAATGAAGCTGATATAAGTAAAGCAAAATGAGGGCAATGTTTGGAAATGCCTTTTTATTAGCATTTATTTATTTATTTATTTATTTTGCTTGGAAGGAACGTTTTTAAAACAAAAAAAAACACCCACGATACACAATTAGGAACAGGGAGGTGACTACTCGCCACTCTCCTCCTGGGTTACAAGGACAGAAAAACTGGTAGGGAGGGAATTCTTTGACAAAAAACCACTGAGGTTGTGTTTTATACACCAGCTACAGACATAATCAGCTAGGATATTTTCCTCCCTCGGGATCCAAACTAAATGAACTTCCTGCAAATCTTTCTTTAACCTCAAAATATCAAAAATATATATATATAAAAAAAAAAGCATTTATTTTATATAGCATTTTTTGTTAATAAGTGATTTATAAAATAAATAGTAAAATGTTTAGCTATATATAATAGAAAATATTTTTAAATTTATATTTGGTATTGTTATATTTTAATTAATATATTGAATGCTATTTTCTTTTTCGTTTGGATGTATTTATTTGGAAAAATATTAATTTTTGCGCTTCTTTTAAAAGCTCCTAAAGCATTTATTTTATATAGCATTTTTTGTTAATAAGTGATTTATAAAATAAATAGTAAAATGTTTAGCTATATATAATAGAAAATATTTTTAAATTTATATTTGGTATTGTTATATTTTAATTAATATATTGAATGCTATTTTCTTTTTCGTTTGGATGTATTTATTTGGAAAAATATTAATTTTTGCGCTTCTTTTAAAAGCTCCTAAAGTGTTTATATATATATATATATATATATATATGTAGAAAAAGGATTTTCTAATATGTTGCCAAACATGCAATAGAGCATTATCCCTATAAAATTGGTGAAGTCAAAAGTGCAATTGAAATTAATACCTAAAGCTGAGTTTGTCAATTAGTTACCACTTGACTTTTGTAATTAGATTTCACGTCCGGATGCCAAAATATTTATTAAGTAATATATGATAAAATATTATTAATTGATATATTCATATAATTTAAATAAAAAAATAAATTATTAAATAGATAAAAAAAATTTTAAAAAAATATTATCACATCATATATTTTATTATTTGGTAAATAAATTTGATAAATATTTTGATAAATTTAATTATATAAATATATTTATATCCATACATGATTCCTTGAGTGATTGGCTTTGTATTTGTAGAGTGAATTGATCTCGACTCCAATGATTTGATGTATATCTAAATTTGTGGGTATGACAAACCAATGATAAATATATCAATAGTTTGTCTGCATAGTGAATATATGAGATTCACTACTTACCAAAATATATATATATATATATATTATTCATTGATATATATGTTCCCACTATTAATTTTACACATCTTTATCAAGAAGGACCAAGAGGCCCAAGAGGCTCAGAATTGCTGAGTAGTACAAATACATAAAGAAAATGATAAATAAAACATAAAAAGGGTTAAACACAGTACAAATAAAAACAAATACAAAAAGAAGGAAAAGAAAGAAAAGAAAGAAAAACACGAACCAAGATGAATTAGCTAGCTAGATGACATATGTGGGTTTTCTTTATTGTAATATACTTAATCATTAAAGGGATAAATAAATAAAAAAATTTATTATATTATTATTTGATAAATAAATTTGATAAACATTTTGATATTTATTATTTCTTTTGAGTGAGTGTTTGGCTTTGTAGATTGAATTGATCTCGACTCCACTGATTTGATGTATATTTAAATTTGTGGATATGAAAAATTAATGATAAATATATCAATAATTTTGTATGCATATTGAATATATATTATTCATTGATATATATATATATATATTTATATATTTATATATATGTTTCCAATATTAATTTTACACATCTTATATGAAGACGGATCAAGAGGCTCAAATTCGCTGAGTAGTACAAGTACATAAAGAAAATGATAAATAAAACATAAAAAGGGTTAAACACAATACAAATAAAAACAAATACAAAAAGAAAGAAAAGCACGATCTAAGATGAATTAGCTAGCTAGATGACAGATGTGGGTTTTCTTTGTTGTAAGTATTTAATCATTAAATAGATAAATAAATTAAAAATATTATTATATAATTATTAATGAATAAATTTGATAAACATTATTTTGAGTGAGTGTAGTGTTTGGCTTTGTAGATTGAATTGATCTCGACTCCCATGATTTGATATATATCTAAATTTGTGGGTATGACAAATTAATGATAAATATATCAATAGTTTTGTATGCATATTGAATATATATTATTCATTGATATATGTTTCCAATATTAATTTTACACATCTTATATGAAGACGGATCAAAAGGCTCAGATTCGCTTAGTACAAGTACATAAAGAAAATGATAAATAAAGCATAAAGAAAGGGTTAAACACAGTACAAATAAAAACAAATAAAAAAAAAAGTAAGAAAGAAAATAAAGCACGAAAGTAAGATGAATTAGCTAGCAAGAAGACAGATGCCAGTTGTGGGTTTTCTTTGTTGTGATGTATGAGCTAGCTAGATGACAGATGCGGTGGCTAATTGGCTTATTATTAGCCTTGATCATGTGTAGTAGGGTAGGGGTAGGTAGAAGAAAATTGGTAAAAATATATTTAGTTTAATTAAGCAGGAGCAGCAGAAGAGTGAGGAAAGAGGCGAACAGGAAGGTCTTGAGCAGGGGTGGGCATGGGATCCACAACGATTTTCTCGTTGGGAAGGATCTTCTCCCACCTGAAGCGCTTGACCAAGTTGTGCATGAACACCAAGATCTCCAAGCGGGCATATTCCTTGCCAGGGCACATCCTGGGGCCTCCACCGAAGGGTACAAAAGTGTAAGGGGCCGGGCCGTTGCCTTCGAATCTGGACGGGTCGAACTTTTCGGGCTCCGGGAAGTAGGCCGCGTTCTTGTGGGTGGAGTTGGCGCTCCAGTACAGCTTCCACCCCTTTGGGATTGTGAAGCCATTGAACACGAAGTCCGTCATGGCTTCCCTGAATGCTCCTTGCAGGGGAGGTGTCAGCCTCAGCACTTCGCACGCTACGTTCCACGAGTATTTCATCTTCTGTATGTCATCCCAGTTCAGCAATTCTCCTGGACCTTTCGATTTTGCAATCTCCATTTGCTCTGTAATGTCATCATCAACATACATAACAAATATCTCATCAATTATATATTATTATTTTTAATTAATTAATTGCTACATTAAAAGAAAAAACAAAAAAACAAAAAAAAAATCCAATACATGCTAATTGATTAATTAATTAATTAATTAACTTGCCTCTGTTTTCTTCTTAGGTAATAAATATATTAATGTTGCGTGAGAAAAAATCTTGGTTGAAGTGTACCAACTTTGGTCTGGTGATTTAAAGTAAGAAGAGGAAGAATAAGGGAGCTATAAAGTTTAGGGCATGGAAGGGAAGTTCATCAAAGGGTCTATGAGGAAAAGCATGGGGTGGCTGGCAGAGACGGATAAAAAGATAAGCCATAGCCATGGGAGAAAATATTGGAACCTACCGTTTCTAAAATAATAATAATTAATTAATTAATTAATTGGGATGCCAGGCTGGATATGACATATTTTTAGCATTTGGCAGCCGGCCAACCACACTCAGCAATAGCACCAAGCGACATGATACCACGGCTACATCCATTTTGGCTACATCCATTTTACTGGTCGGCACCACTTCCAATTAGTGCTTCCCTCATGTCCAATATATACATGTGTATAGTGTAAATCCAGAGACTCTGGGATGACGTTTGAGATTAATTTAGAGATGCTGTTAACTTGTTCTTTTCATGGGGCCAACGTAATATGTAACAAACCAATCAATCAGGTAAAGGTAGGTATGCCGGCTAATCATCTTGTTACTAAATTAAAATGTTTTATTATCAGCCTTAAGAATCTAAAATTTGGGTTATAGTCAGTAATTATTGTCAATTAGACTATCTTAAGGGACAACAACTACTTTAAAACTCAACTAGTAAATTATAATAATTTCGTTTCGTTTCGTGATCATGTAGTAGTACTTGTATTATATTATATTATATTATAAATGAATGAAATATTATTGCTAGACGCCACGTGAAAACAGTTTGCAAGATTCCGAGGAAATTCAGCAAATTAAAACAAATATATATATGACCCGTTCAAAAACCGATCATGAGCCTCAGTTCAGTTTACCCGATTGGCTGTTGACCTATCTATTTATCGACCTATTCACTGTAATTTTTTTATTTTTTTATTTACTGATATAACCATTAACTTATAACTATCAGATATATATCAACCAAATATATTTTCTCCTAATAAACAAATTTATACAAGGATGAAGAAGATCGAAGATGATACAATAAATATGGTAGTAATTAATGGATTGATAAAATATAGGAAATAGGGGCTTACCGTCATAGACGCCTTGGTAAATATGAGGAAGCTCAGCAAGATATTTGACAATGAAAGTGCAGGTAGCACTGGCGGTGTCATGGCCGCCGATCAAGAGGCCGAGAATCTTATCGGCGATGTCCAACTCCTTCATGTACTCGCCGTCATCGCTGCAGGTGAGAAGCATGTGGGATAAAATATCCTGGGTAGGAGAGGCCTTGCCCTCGGCCAGGTCGATCTTCCTCTGCTTGATGATCTTCAGTAAATTCTTCCTGATGAAGTTAGAGGCTTTGATGGCCTTGTTGAATGGGGTTCCCGGCAGGTCGATGGGCATGGATATGATTCCCGACGCCAAACTGTGGAAAGGTTCTTCGAATACTCTGATCTCTTCCGGCTCGTTAAGGTGCATGAATAGACGGGCTGCAACCCAGAACGTGTATCTGCATGATCATTCCATTAGTTTCATTCATTTATATATTTATATTTATTAATTATATATTAGTAGACAATATACAACAAACAACATATATGTTATATATACCTTTTGGCTAGAGGGAAGGTCAGGATTTCCTTTTTGTTTTCCCAGTCGGCTGCAAAGTGCCTCTGAGCGATGGAGTCCATGACACCGATGTAGCGCTGAAGAGCCTCTGGCTTCATGAAATTGGGGAGCATCTTTCTCATCTTCTTGGCTTCTTCTTTGGAGGAAGTCTGAGTGGAAGAAGGGAACACCTTGTCGACGGAGCTAGGCCACCATGCTTGCACCAGCTTGTTCTCGTTGGAGAAGAGGAACTTGTTGCAGGCCGCACCGCAGAAGATTGCAGCCTGCTCCCCGAAGATGGAGGTCTTGAAGACATCGGATGAGAACTTGGACATCCGGTCAAAGATGAATTTCTCCGGGTGCCCTTTCCATCCTGTGGACAAGAACTCATAGCTCTCTCCGATTATGGGGTACCCGATCTTCCCAGGAGGCAGGTTGTTCCCGGAGAAGCTCGAGCGGTGGCGGTAAAACAGCGCAAACAGAGAGATGGATATGAAAGAAACGAAGAGCAGGAGGAGGGACAGATAGAAATGCTCCATTATTATGCGCGCTTCTAATTAATTTACTTGCTTGCTTGTTCCCCTATTGGTTTTTTTTCTTTTTCTTGGTTTTGGTTACTACTGCTTTGGTGTTGGGGAGTTCAATCGAATGACATGGGTTTTATAGACAGCCCTTGGTGCTGTTAAGCAATAGTCATACCAAACCGAGAGTCAAACTAAGCAAGCTCCCTAAATTACTTCCCTTTGATTTGATTTCCTTTTTCTTCTCTTTTTTTTTTTTTCTCTTTTTTTTTTCTTTAATTATAAGTCTTTCCAAGTTTGGTGAGTTAAATTTATTGATTTATTATTTTGTTGATCCACCGTTTGCTCATTAGAAGACAAGTTCACATATATATATATATATATATATATAATATGAATAATTTCCCCAGTAGCACTTTTTTCAAGACCTCCACGATGTTTAATTAACCTTTTTGATAATTAATTCCCCATGCTTAATTAAGTTATTTATGTAAAATTGATGTTTTTAATTAATTAATTAATATGTGTGTGTGTGTGTGTGTATATAAAAATATTTCTCAATGAGAGGAAAGTGGTGGGAAGTGTTGAATAAAACTCGTGCAGCTCGTGTTGGTGTTGCTGACAATGATGATGCTGAGTCAAACAAAGCAGCATACCATATATGGCCCCTCTTAATTTTCTTTTATGTATGTTTTCTCTTTGTTTTACCATGTATACTCGTTTACTTCTTTACCAGTTCAATTAAGAATATCATCAGCAGAAAGTTTACGAATTCAATTAAACTTCATCACTAAATTTAAAGATATCTTTAGTTTAATTTGCGATCGAACCTAATTAAATTTTTAGCTTTATATATAAATAGTTGGGTCAAATTAATCTTACAGGGTTGTTTGCGTTTATAATTAAATTATGCAATTATATCCTTGAGGGGTCTTTATCTTTTATATATTTGACTAAGATTAATTTACTTTTATCTAAATATGATATTCGAACATTTATTAATTTATACTCACCGTTAACTTATATATTCCACAGTCAAATGGTTATTTAGAAATTGATAATTTAATTCATGTCAACAGTTGATTAGCAGCTTACTGAGTATTTTAGGTTGTTGGACAGTGGAGGAAGAAAAAAAATTTGTAGAATAAAACTTCTATAAATGAATATCTTAAAAAATATAATTCATTTAAATAAATTATTTATTTATCGATAAATAAATAATTTATTAATAAATAAATATTTGTTACTTTTAAAAAATTATACTGTTTTTAAGAAATAATTGTACTAACTATATAATACATATTAGTTAATTAATAAAGAAAAAAATAAATAACGCTTGATAAAATCTACAATCATAGCATTGATCACCACTGATAAATGCAAAAAATACCATTGTTAAATTGGCTAATTAGTATTCCTACTTATGGTAAACTATCTCTAATTGTGGATCAATTGATCAATTCTTATTTCATATCTTACTTTATTTTCTTCTATATATTGATAAAAGTAAAAAAGCTTTAGATGCATATTTTTTGAAAAATAAATTTTTTTTATTATGTATGATAAATATTTATATATATATATATATTATTTATTTTTTTATAAGTTTAATTTAATATCAATTTATATATTCAATGGGTCCTAAAAAAAATTATTATCTTATACATTTAGTGGATTTATTTATTTAATATACCAGTTCAATTAGGATCAAAGGATGCAATTAATCAAATTGGTAAAAATCATATTTTTTTATCTTTATCTATCCAAATTCGAGTCTACAGTAAATTGATGAAGCCATTAATTATCAAAAATATAAGTTTATTTATTTATCAAATATTTATTTAATAATACTTGCATTTGTTATATTTATAAGGATGACAGATTCTCACTTCACAATAAATTCAGCTCTGAAAAAGACAAGCAAAATGTGAAGACAAACGGAGGCTTAATTAAATAATATGAATAGGAATAGAGAGAGACAGATACCCGTAATTGTAAACTAATGTGGGTTGGATTATCGATGAAATAAATGAAGAAAGAAAAGTAATAAAAAAATGTGGTGGTTGGGTCCAACTTTTATCATTCTGAGTTTCTAAAATGGTGTGCTACGTGCAGATCTAAGAATCATATCCATCCATCAAACATGCTCCATCATATAATTTTAATTTTGTAAAATGTTATATATATGGTTGAGTGTTATATAAATATATATATATATATATATTATTTTCATGAAAACTGAATAAGTCAAAGTCTAAATTCATATGACTACATGTGAACATGACAAACGGCTTATATAATTGCCACCGGTATGATCAAATTACAGCCACAACCGGAGAGATTTTTTTTGTTTTCGATACTAAAAATGAAAGAGATTTAAAATACAAGGAAATAATATTTTTGTTATTAAATTGTCTTGTAGAAACTTTGTGCGGAGAGCTTGAAAGTCATTTTCTTTCAATCGGAGAGCTTGAAAGTATCATTTTCTTGCAATCGCAGCAACCTCTCTGCTTCAAGTACATACTTTATGAACTGAATTCATTATGTTATCAGCATCAATTTAGTTGACTATTACATAAAATAGCTTGATTCATACATCATTACATGTATATAAAACTTTATTACCATGAACATATAAAGATGCTTATATTATAGCATGGAATAACCCCAATTATACGTAATTTATAGAATAAATATATGTAAATCCCTCACAATTTATATGTAATATAGGACTAATTCCACTATAATATGGACCTCATATGCATATGCCTATTATAAATTGAGGGTGTATATTCACATATATGATTATTTATTTTAATTTTGTTACAAATAAATCCTAAAATAATTTGTAGTAATAAAATAAATATAATACGCTTATACACATATATTATGAAAAATATGCAATTATTACAGTGGGAAGCAATAGCGTTATTTGGTTGACCAAAACAAGAAAAACAAAATTAAGTAGCATTATTTCCTTTGGAAAAGAAAAAAAAAATAGCATTGTTTTTAACATCGTGACAAGGAGACAAAAGAAAATATCAAAGATTATGCTGGCGGCTAACAGTATAATAAATTATCCTTTGTTCGACTTTTGCAGCGATGGTAATGTGTTGACTTGTTTTTTAGCAGTTAAAAGATACAGCCTTCCCATAATTAATCAGGCATAAGTAAAATTTTACCATTTATCCAATCACGTGAATATTCAAAAATAATTTTACTTAATTTCACATACACACATATACACGTGTATTAAGAAATATCCAAAAAATGACATATCATTTAAATATTTTTTATTTTTTTCAAATAAAACCTAAATGGAAGACGTGAACTCATCACATATATTATTTGTGGTGGATTCATTTTTTTCAAAGTTGATTAAAAAACATTTTTCTATGTGGCATCTAGCATAGCATGTCCCTTTTAATAAGTTTCTTATAAAGTTTATGTACTAATATATATAATTTAAACAATTCATGAACATTGAGAAGTTAATTATCTAGATAAATATATATATATATATATATATGTGCAATTTTATTCAACTAGGAAAAATTTAGATTATTTATATGTGAATTCAACTGCATGTCTCAAACAAACAAAACTTACAAATTATAAATTCATGCCCATGAAAAGATTAGCTGATTAGGTTGTAACTTGTAAGTAATTAAAATAGTAGGTGTTGAAAATGATGTTTTGGTTTTTGTAGGATTTGAAAATTTGATACTTGGATTTGATATTGAGCATGCAATGTTATTTAAAATTTTCATGCAAAATGGAGGTGAATGTGTATTTACAGAGGTTGTCTTAGATATTGTAAAATTTCCTAAAAAATATGGTATGTGTGTTCCTTCAGAAAAAAATAAATAAATAAACAAAGGTATACGCATATGTGCAGAGATCTCTCTCTCTCTCTTTCTATATATATATATATATGCACATAAAAATATGAAAATTTTTACTTTTTTTATTTTATTTTACACATGCATAGGAAAATATTTATTGGACGATGTCACACAATTTATGTTGCTTGAATATCATCAAATTACATAATTCAGAATAAAATATTTCATAAATTATATGTGCCATTTCGAAATCATATATGTAGAAAACAAATATTTATATATATATATATATATGTATTGTTTTTTTAAGTAGAAAATCAATTATGGTTGTGAGAAAAACTTGCACAAAATGATGGCCCTGCATTATCGCTTACCATTTTCATTAATCATATGTCATATAATTAAATCATTTATAATCGCGTGCAATATCACATGTTGATAAAATAAAAAATATGGATTATATAAAATATTTATTGAATATTCATTTACGAATAGTCTATTATACTATATCCATATAATGATTGTATATTCTAAGTCTATTATACTATATCATCCAAAATTTTTTGTTAGCTCTTGAATCATATTAATAGTTAGGATTTAAAATTTAAAAATAATAAAATATGGATTTATTCATATACTAAAACATTATATAAGGAAAGTGAATATTGTCAAAATTTAATGATTAATAAATATAATTTTAAATTCTAACTTTTGATATAATTTAAAAACTGAAAAAGAAAGTCATAACATTAATCCTAATATTGAGGACATGATTTGAACTTGATGATATATAAAACTATATACATTCAAATACATGTACAAAATATATCCTACGGGAATGTTCAGTTATTAATGGCTGTGATAACGGTGGTTAGCACTTTCTCATCAACACTTTCTTAATTGTTTGGAAGGAGAAGAGGGCGTACTCCCTTTTCTGCAAATGCTTCTGAAAGCTGCCAACGGATGGAAATCTAGATATATAGCATGTATGTACCATGAGCATTCACTACATATATAAAATTCATCATATTTTTATATCACCATGATTAATAGAGATTCTCTTTAATTAGCTGCCAATTTAGTAAATTTTTTCTATCTAGGTGATTATTCATATATTCAAATTGAAATATGGAGCTCATATTCTCTCTATGGACATTTATAAATTTTAAAATGGAAAAGAAAACTAGTAAAGTTTGCATGAAATTCATCTGTAATTATTATAAAGGTTGAATGAATTTTTTTTTAAACTTATTGTTATATATGTACAATTTTGATATGTTGAAAACATAATTTTCATTTTATATTGGATACTGATTGAAGTGATAATTACCAAGCATTGTTATTTTCTCAACTAAGATTTTAATTTTAGATCATTTATTGACATAACACTTTTCAATACTTGACAGGCACCTCAATATGTTCCCTGCTTAATTATGTTGGAAAAATGTCTTCAACAATCATTCTTATAATACATAACACTTTTCAATACTTGACAGGCACCTCAATATGTTCCCTGCTTAATTATGTTGGAAAAATGTCTTCAACAATCATTCTTATAATATATATATATATATATATATATATTATATTTTATATTGCAACTAACATGAATGTAACATGGTTTGCCATATAAGAGTATTTCTGGTGATAAATAAGAATTACTCTTTAAGTGGTATAGAGATTTAAATTGTTTAAATGTAGGTGCAATAAATATACGGTCAATTTTAAAATTATTCTCCAATTGTGATATGCATAAAAGTTATTTACAACTATTAATTAATTATATATTTTATTAACTTTTTTTCTTAATTTTTGAAACAAAAAAGATACTTTTAAAGAAAAATTAGTTTTTCAGTAAACTTTACAATATCTAATAGGATTTTAAAAAGTAGACATTATTTTGATAATGTCTAAGCCATATAAGCTCGACATTCATCAGTTTGACATTAATTACATTTATTGGAGAGCAATTTTTTAAAACAACTATTCATGTAATGCTTTGTTTCCACTAGCAAACCTGTCATTCTCTATCAATATTTTTTTCCAATTTAGCTATTGCATTTGATATGGGATTTTTTGTTTAGTACTTTTTAGTAGATCACATATTCTAGTATTGCTCACATCTGAATACGCTTAATTTTGGAGTTCTTTCAAATCTTAAAGTCAGTTGTTCTAAAAATATCTCGATATTATAAGAGTGGCTATCAGTACATTTGAGCTATCACCTGATTCACACTCGGACAATGTGGGATTGGACATCAAATATTTCGCTAATGCCCTGCACTCACTCACACTGATTATCACAATCTACCCCCTTGAGGTATAATGTCATTGCTGACACACTTTTGACTAGGTATAGGCTCTGATACCATTTATAACACTCCACCTCCACTGGCAGATTTGTCATTCTCTACCGATATTATTCTCTATTTAACTACTGCACTCGATATGGGTTAGGATTGGTCTCACTTGAGCACGTTTAACTCCGGAATTCTTTTGAACTTTGAAACTAACTATTCTGAAAAATTCTCGACGTTATGAAAGTAAATATCATTACATTTGAAAATTTTACAATTAGGTCATTTTTTATTTATAATGTAATATATACACTTTTTTATATGGAATATAGATTTTCATTTAAAACCTAATTAAATAACAAGTGCTATTAAATACATTTAAATTTCTATTGAATGATTATGGATTTTTTTTTTTAAATTTCATGCAAAAGTTATGCACTTTCTTTTTTTTTTTTTTGAAAAATAGATGTAATTACTTTTTCTCTGTGTGTGTGTGTGTATGTGTGTGTGTGTGTGTGTGTGTAATGATAATTCAAAAATGTAATATATGTAATTTCAGAGTGAATATGATTGTAACATTTGCATAAGAATGAAGCAGCAAATTAATTAATCTCTCTTCGCTATACCAACTATATTTAGGTGATATTATTATCATAGTTGCATAAGGATTGTTTTTCCATACTATTCAAACTTATTTTATGAGAATTATTTTAACCTTCATCTTGAAAAGTCTATTTGCAACACATCTTAAACGAAATAAAATGAGTTATCTTTTTATTTTATAATTTTATGTATCTCATATAAGCACATAAATGATAGAATAAAAATGGTAAAAAAATAAAGATCAAAAGAAATATCAAATATATATATATATATATATTATTTTTAAATTAAACTCAAATATCCTATTTATTTTTATTTTTCATTTTTTTTAATGTCATAAAAGATAATCCGTGATCACCTTGTTCTATTACCAATTTATATAGCAAAAAACATGATATTATCTTATTCTATAGATTTGTATAAATTTCATTTGTCCTGCATTATTGGAAATCATTTAACAGTTAAAATGTCTTAAAGGTTAACTACCAAGTGAGATTAGTCTACTTACAAATTCTTTACATCTACTCTATAAAGTTGTTGATTTGAAATACACCTCATCCCCTTTAAAATAAAAAATATTGTAAGCTATTTAAGCCAAAAAAAAAAAAAAAAACCATAAGTTCCACAGTGGTCTAGTTTTAGAAAATACATAATAGTGTGGATATAAAAATGAAGCTAAAAAAATAGATACTCAAATTATATATATATATATATATATATTTTTTTTGGGTGAGTATATACTAAAACTATTCTTAATTAAAGGAAAAAAAATATGACATCATTTGACCCCACCCTCCAGCCACATCGTTTGAATGCGTGGAAATTGAAAAGAAAAATATCTTATCTTATTAATCCAAGTGGTTTTAGTCAAAATCAGACTATAGACTTTTTGTTCATATGATGACGAAGAATGAAGTATGAACTGTAGCAGTACAATTTGGAAAAAAAATAATAATAATAAATACAAGCGGGAATATCCAGCAGTCTAGTTTTGAATTTCAGACAAAAATGATGTCCTGATAGTAATACAAGCCTCCTTTTTTAATTTTATTTTCTTTTTGTAAAAATATGAAAATTTGTATGTGAGGGATCATTGCCACATGTAATTCGAATTTTTTTTTTTCTGAACGAAAATCGAATTAATTTCCTCTGTTGGTCGATAATTAAAAGACATTAATTAAAAGAAAAAGACGTAAATAAGCAACAAATATCATTCAACAATAAAGTAGTGTGAAAGGATGAAATAGCGGTTGGACTGGGTTCGTATAAATTATAAAACAAATAAACGACAATTCCATCTATTTATCAGGAAAAAAAAAAAAAGGGAAAAAGACAACTCCATCTACCACGCACTACTGTACATTCCACTACTACATGTAATCAATATTGGCGGTTCAAAAGGTTGGTTTTTTCTATACCCTTTAAATATACAATAAACATAGTATAATATATTTATTAAAATTATAAATCTCCTTGCATTAATTTCCTAATAGTATTATAATTTAACCTTAATTCACCCAAAAAAAAATATATATTCCACAATTTAATTAACTGTAGCTAGCTAAACCAATGATAATTTAGATGTTATTTGCAGTCTTCGCATTTGTCATGAATAACAAGTTGGAAATTAATAATATAAAAGGACGCAAATAAAAATAGAAATAAAAATTACACGGTCAAACAGGTGAAGATCGATGCAGTAGTACATTAAGTATAATAATATATTTCGTCAAGTCAATTTACGATTGCTGTGTAAGTCAGTTAGCAAAGGTGGGCTGTATGTCGGCTTGGAATTTGGAAAGCTAACAATTGTGCTTTTTTTTTTCTTTTTTTTTCTTGTAATAAGCTCAAAATTGTTTTGCTAATACTATATATAATTGAATTAAATTAATGATTAATGATTTCCTTGAATCCAAATTCAACAAAAGCTCGCTCATAGTGGGTATTGGAGAGTTGGTGAAAAAGTCAATGTTGAGGTACTCCGATTAATTAAAAAATATATATTATATTATGAAAATGGGAATGAAGAAAAAGATACGTCGCTACAATTTCAGCGCCATGATTTAATCTTCCTCTCCAGTCTTGCTATAGGCAGTCCACCAACGTGGACTATAAAGTACTCCACCATTTCTTTATTTTAATATATACTTTTCTTTTTCATATATATTTATGTATATATATATATATATTTGACTCGCGAATCATCTTAGCTGTCTATAGCAGTCGATCAATGATATCCATGGAAGAGTTCGCTTCTCTGCGGCAAGCTTCAGGGTAATCTGTTTTTGTATAAAAAAAACTACTTATAATTTTGTTTCTTAATTGAAAATCTGATATGAATTTGAATATATTTACATTTATATTCAGCAAAGAAAAGAAAGTCAACATATATACATTTGTTTATATTTTTAAAATTAAAGAGATAGAAGAAGACACGTAATATATATATGGTATATCATAGAACACCAAGTCGTTGATATATTTCTTTTAGCTTTACAATTAACTAAGTATAAATATATATAGTTTAAACAAAAGTAGTTGATGACTTTATAGTGCGTAATTGTTCCATGCTTCCACTCCACTTACTGGACATATATATATATATATATATATATATATATATTTTAATAAATTTTCAATCGGTGTTCGGAGAATATCACAATGCTAATATACATATATATATATATATATATATATATAATAATTAGTATAATTAATAATGTTTTCTAGCTAATTTCTACTGGTTATTCATATTTTATATTTTTCACTCAATTTGTTAGAAACTATGAAGCTTAACCATGGCCCATATAAGAAACAAAAAACAATTTCTCAAACATTTTGGCCTAACAACATTACCATATGTTCTCTTTGCCGAAGAAGAAGGAGAAGAAACAAAATCATGAATATATATATATATATATATAAACGTAGTTAATTTATTTATATATAGGTTGCCACGGGATATGATAGAGGCTGAGTGTGAATTAAGAAATTATAGGGCTTGGGTGTTCTTGTTTTGAAGAAATTATAGGGTTAAAGAGAAAAGAATGTGTTCCATGCATGTGAAGCTAATATAAATTAAGAAAAGTAAAGACCAAGACCTTGTTGTTTCTTAGCTGCCACCTTCAAATTTTTCACTTTTTATTATCTGGGCAAAAGTACTAACTTTTTTTTCCCTATTGTCATTTTGCATTTAGAAAGAAAACCTTTTGTTTTGGTGTAATATGTTTTTTGATTTCAAGAAAAGTTGGCCTTCAAGCTTTTGTGTTGGGCTACAGTATATGGTAGTGGGTTTGGATTCCAATTGAGGTAAAATGGAGTTTAAAAAATCCGAAAATTGATTCTTTCTTTCCATAAAATGGCTTTCTTACTTCAATTAAATAGGATATTTACCATTTCTTCATTCAATTAATTTTGTATCGACTTTCCTTCCAAATAAATGGAGTGAAATGAAGAAAATCGTTCTATTTATGGTTCCATTTGATTAACTAAATAGTTATATTAAAATATAAAAGGTAGAATGATAGGGCAAGTTTCACATTGTATAGTATCTCTAGTAATCCGTGAAATAATGGTTAATGTATTATAATACTGAAACCCATGACCAATAAATAATAGATACAAATTTTTCCATTTTTGTTTTTAGTTTTTTCTTAAAAAACAATTTTCAATATTAAGTCCCAACTTTTTCCCCATGAATGAAGCTATCATAAATGTATACATATAACGTAGTTAATGGTTCAACTTCAAACATCATGTGCTTTTTAATTACCTCCTGATTCAACCATCATGTGCTTTTTAATGGCCAAACCCTAGTTATTTAATTATATATATATGTCTGTCAGTGTGTGTATTTAGTGCTAATCAGATACACGTATACATAAATATTTAATTAAATTTAACATTATTGAATTAATTATCATTTATAAATATAACGTATAGAGTGGAGTTGACTTCACTAGTAATCACTAATCACAGCTAACTAAGTCTTCTATCCCTCACATACAAGACCTTAAGACTTAAGATATAATATTAAAAAGGAAAAAAAAAAAGAAAAAAAAGAAAAAAGGACTTAAGACTATAAGTATTACGTGCAAAATTTAAATAATTAATACCGAAAAGTTAATATTAAAAAAAAAAAAAAAAGAAAAAGAAGAAGAAGAAGAAGTTCAATTACATGTGCCTACATTTAGGTCATTTAGTCATTTACATCAAGATCATGTTTACATTCCACAGTAAATACATATGTGTGTGTGTATATATATATATAGAAAATTGCATTAGTTACTATTTGGCTTATATATGTACATGTTTATTATATTAATTATGTTTTTCTTTTTTTAATATTTGCATCACGTTTGATTATAGATAATCTAATATTGTGAAACCCGTTGGCGATTTGTCCTTACTTGTCGTCCCATTTGGTTATTTGATATGAATGTGTTGTTATTTGGTTTGTTATATGTAAGAAAATTTTCTTATTCAGCCACTTCATAATTCGATGTAACTAAATTATTGGGGGATGTAAATTGATCCTGAACAAACCATGTATAATTTGGACAAAAGACTTACTGATTGTATATATATATATATCAAATTTCTGACCAACAAAAATTTTGTAAAAATAGTAACTTCTTTCACTTTAACTAATGATGATATTGGCCAATTGAGGTTTATTATGTTAGAAAAAAATATAAATCAAATAAAAGTTTATTTTTTATTAGTTTAAGTTTTTGGAATTGATAATAATTCAATTTTGTATCAAAGCTAGATATCTAATAAGTTTTGAGTTTAAAACTCAACAGCTCCATCCAAAATAAATAAATTAATTAAAAACATATATAAAGATTTAAAAATAAATCCAAAAAAAACAAATCTATATTTGAAGAAGAGACCTTCCATCAGCACTAGAGTTCATATATGTAAATTTATAGTATGCAAGAAAATGGAACATGTGCTACTATTATTGCCCTGACTCTCAATGACAATTTATTCGAAAGTAGTTCATGGTCCTATCCATATTTATGTTATATATATGGAGTAGCCATACATATATTTATTCTGAAAAAATTCAACATAAGGAGATTTTTCTATGTAGTCAAATTGTTTTAATTAATAGTATTACTAATGAAGCTTTATAAGAGAATATATATATATATATATATAAATAGACTGAAGCTTGCTATACCCACTTAATAGTTTTATAAAAGGATATATATATATATATATATATATATATATATATATATATATATATATATATATATATATATATATATATATATATATATATATATATATAGATTGAAGCTCCTGTAACATCCATTTAATAGTTTTATAAAAGGATATATATATATATATAAATAGACTGAAGCCCGTGTTACATCGATTTAATAGTTTATTATCAAATTTTTTATTGTTAGTTGTTAGATCACTTCAAATATTAAAATTTAAAATTTTATTTATAGTTTATTCGTTTAACATTGTTATTTATTTGATTTTGATATACTAATTAATTTATAATAGAAATTGTTTTATTTTTTAAAATTTTAACTAATTAAAATGATCTAATAATTTACAATGGAGGATCTCGCACCCTCTTTAGATATATATTATTATATTTATGTGTGTTTTTAAGAATTCAATATGAACTATATATACAAGGTAAGTGATTAATTTAACAAAACTATTTTGATGGTGGCTGTTTCTTAGCTTAGCTGTCTACAAACGTAGCATGATATTTGACACGAAATTATTGATTAATATTGTAAAATATTATTTTAGAGAAAAAAAAAATACTGTTAAATATAAAAAGAAGGTTTGGGTGGCAGGTAAAACTTCATTTTGGGCAACTCTTTTGATCTTACGCTGTGTGGCTGCATAGATCAGATCAGATCAGATCAAATCAAAATATATGCATGCAAATTAAGTAAAATAAAATGAAGCTAATTATTGTAGACAGTTATTTTTGGTCTATATGCTAAACGATGTATTTCTTGTTTTGATCTCGCTTCTAGCTTAAGGAAAAGCTATTTGATACGAAGGGTGTGTTGTATCTGTCTTCTGCTTGCAATTTTGCGATTAATGAAAATCATTTTTATCACAGAAAATAAATAAATAAACTATTAATTATAATTCGCTTTTAGTTACAAGTCGTACCACTCATTAATGCCCAAACTACCCTCCTCTCAACTTTATGCCATCAATGAGGTTAGATGGAACCAATTTCTGCTTTTGTTTAATTAATTAATTAATTACGCCGTCGGTGTCGTTATATATAGATCCGCAGCATCTTCTAACATATATATATATATATATATATATATATTCAGAGCCAAAATATATATATATATATATATATATATATATTCAGAGCAAAAAAAAATATATATATTTATGTATATATATATTTTCTACATTCATCCATCATCATCATATAATATATAAGACACGCATACTTGTATATGTATCTTATATATCCTATCATACATGAAATTAAAATCATTGACTAGTACTGTATATCCAATCTTCAGCTAATCTTCTACAACCACATTCTTTTTGACTAATTAATTAAAAAGATTGCATCCAGTTAATTTGTAGGTGTTTCTATACCTAAGAACGAGGCCATACTGGGTATACACATGTTTAACTTACTAAAATATACCGAATAATGTTTTTTGTGGTAAATTTAATTAATTGATCATAGAGTTGAATGATTACTAAGTGTTAAATCTAAAACGACAAGTGGAGGGTTTACTTGTATTAATTCTATCGATGATTGTTTTGTGTTTAATTATTAATTAATTTGTATTTTCTTCATTTTCATTTTTAAATATGTACCTGGTATGTAAACAAATAAAGCTAGAAAATATTCTCTATAATTGCAAAAAGCTACCTAGTTTTTTTTTTTTTTTCTTTTTTAAGGAAGAAAACTGATTCTAAATTCAAAAGCTACTAAGTTAGAACTGAACTGATGAATTTAGGAAGGAATATTTAATGAATGTTAAAATTCAGAAGTGGACAAATACATGTTAAAAATTGACATATATAAGTAAAGAGTTTTGATATGGTAAGGATATAATAAAGAATTCTCAGTTGCTACATAAGAAAAAAAAAAAAAAACTTTAATAAGTTGAATCAACTATTATTAATAATTACTAGTGGATTCCATACATATTTTATAGATTTCTCTTTTTTTCTTTGTGTTTTATTTTGAGAAAAAATAAAAAATATTTAAACATTGTATCATTATTTGGTTGAAATAGATTGCAACATACATGTGAGCCACATATGATTTCTTATTTAAAAGTTGCTTATAAAATCCTTATATATCAAAATCTCTATAATTAAGAGTTGAAAAATATTATTTATCATCGGTAGTAATCGATTGTCAATAAGACATGTATATCAAATGACAATTTATATGATTACTATAAAAAAAATTATTTTTATTAATTCTATCAATCTTGTGTTATATTATTAATTGCTTTGCATTTACTTTATTTTCATTTTTAAATAAGTATATCGTGGTATTAAAACAAATCCAAAGCTACTAGTTATTCTCCATAATTATAAAAAAGCTACTAAGTTAAAACTGAATTGATGAATTTAGGAAGGAATATTCAATGAATGTTAAAAATCAAAAGAGAACAAATACAAGTTCAAAATTTAAAAATATAATTAAAGAGTTTTGATATGGGAAGGATATAATAAAGAAGTTATCGAGAAATTCTCTAGCCATACCATGTCAGCTGCTATGTAAGAAAAAAATTTTAATAGAACATTTATAGGTTTCTTCTTTTTCCCTTTTGGTTTTATTTTGAGAAAAAATAAAAATTTTTAATTGTTGTATGATTATTTAGTTTAAATCAATGTTCTAAAAGGTGTAAGGCGTTGTAAGGCGGCTATGTCAAGTTTTTAAGCCTTACGAGCCTAAACATGTCTAGGCGAAGCCTAAGCGTAAAAAGACGTTTCATAATTATATTATTATTTTAATTATTATAAAACTACTAAATAAACAAAATAATTCATATTTTAAATGTTAAAATATATATGTTTATATTACTTTTGTATGTACAATAAATATGAATTAGCATATAATTGATCATAATAGATTTATGAAAATTTATGTTTTTCAAGTTTCCAACAACAGATTAGTTTCAGAACATATTTATTATAAACCTACAAGTACCTAATAATTTATAAATTAATACATACTTTAGTTATTACCATAATCTACTTGTTGTTTAATTTTTTATTGGACTCCTATTTAATATCTATATCTTCATCCAACTCATCTTCCGTGTCATCCGATACAAAATCATTTTCCTTGGGCTCCTTAGCATTACTTGCTAGTAGAGTTTCTATTTATTACTCTTCTTTTTCTTATTTATCATTTTCATTTTTTTTTTGTTTAAGAAAAAAAGCTTAATCTTAAAAAAGTTTTCATTTTTTAACAATATATATTTTAAATTTTTTATGAATTTTTATTTAACATTTTTTAAAAAATAATCTTAGAAAAAAAAATTTTAAACAAAAAAGCTCGCCCCTTTTAGCGCCTAGGCGCGCAATAGGCGATCAATACAGTTTTTGACCACCTTTTTCTAAGCCTTGCTACTATGCGAGATATTATCTAAAGTATCACACCTAGGCGTGTCTAGGCGGCATCTTTTCCTGCCTTTTAGAACACGCGTTGAAATAAATTGCCATATTTATGTGAGCCACATATGATTTCTTTTTTAAAAGTTTTTCATAAAGTCCTTATTATATCAAAATCTCTATAATTAAGAGTCGAAAAATATTATTTGTAATCAGTAGTGAATAATTATCAATGGAACCTATAGAGCAGATAGTAATTTAAATAGTTAATATTAAATGATTCAGTTTTATGATTTTAATATAAAAATTAATAGAATAAAATATTCTAATTAAAATTTAATATATAATCATCACTAATAATAATAAATAGCAAAACTCTTAAAATATTTTATACAGTGAAATACATAATTAAAAATTTTATGGAACATCATATCATATTAATTGTTACATAAGAAAAAGAATATTAGTCAACTTCTAACAAGTTAAAATAACCTACCATTTACAAGTTACAAGAGAAGCTGAAAGATTAATATATGTATGTATATACACATGTGACGGCTAGTGTGGGCGAGTACAAAAAGTACTGATAAGCTATTTGGTATCAAATCTCATATTGCCTGAGTATGAAATGAGAATGAGTAAAATGTAATGACAATTACTCTTATAACTTCGAGATCTTTTCTTCGAGATCTTTTCACGACGGTTGACTTTAAGATTTAAAAGAACTCCGAAGTTAAGCGTGTTTACGCTAGAGTAGCTCAAGCATGGGTAACCTCCTGAAAACTCTGAAGTTAAACGTGTTTAGGTAAGAGTAGTCAAAGGATAAGCAACCTCTTAAGAAGCTCTGAACAAAAGGATGTGTGATCTCCTGAAATGCTTTGAAAAAAAAAAAAAAAGACCAAAAAACTCCATATTGGGTACTGTGACTAAATTGGACAATATTAGGTATCAATGTGGGAGGGTGCAACAAGGCGGACTATGAAATGAGGTTACCTGATATTCAATCTCATATCGTATGTGTGTGAAATGAGAAATGATTCAAATATAATGACAGTTATTTTTATAACGAGTAATAAATTGATCCCACATCACCGATTTCACGATGCAACTGAGAGTGACATATTCAATAATGGAATCACGATATTACAACACATAATAAGGCAAGGTGAATCTCTTTTTGATTTACTTTCAAGCATAAAGATGCACCATAATGCTGCAGCATATGACTGCTTGGCTGGTTTATGCTGACATTCACTAGGAACCCTATAATGAGAATAAACTATATGTAGCTAGCTACATATAATATCCATGTATCATGTATCAAATGGTGTTGTGTTGTGATATATATATATATATATATATATAGCTACATATAATATCCATGTATCATGTATCAAATGGTGTTGTGTTGTGATATGTATATATATATATATATATATATATATATATATCAGATTTGGTAAAGAAAATTAAGATCACGTTTATATATATATATATATATATATAAATTAAGATCATGTTAACAATGTGGTTCTTTGGTAAATTATAAAGCCGTCTATAGGAAGGTAGAGTGCAGCTGCACCCTAACTTGGTCAACCATGCAATAATTTGATTTTGTTCAAATTAGACTGGGAAATATTTTATTGGACTGGGGGGAACGCTGAGAATATTTGACTACCAGAGAAAAATGTTTTTTTATTAGTCAGAAAAAAGATAGTGGCCGGGTAAAGTAATTCATCACTTTGAAAATGGAAGGGAATCGATAATTTACGAAATTAATTAAACCCTGTACGACTGGTTTTGTATGATAATCAAATCATATGAATGATAATATTTAATTTCGTGAATTTCAAGATTTGAATCTTTCCACATACATCCACATGCCCATCCTTCCTGGAAATCCAACAACCATCTCTGTTTTCTTCCTTAATTTCCTTTTTTACCAAACACTTCTATTCCCTCTTTTGTTGTTAGTTCACTTTTCATCTAACAAGTCAAAAATTAAATATACACAAAAACTTAATTTAATATACACAAAAACTTAATTTGGTTAAGAAAACTGGTAATGAATGATTGAATAGTGTCACTGTTAACCTTCCTTATCAAAGGACACATGTGCATGTGAAGTGATTTTCAATCAAGTCCATTGATATAATTTAATTTTATTTAGAAAAAAGAAAAAGAAAAAGAATTAAAATGCTTGTCTACCATACGTTAATAAAGAATCTACTTGATTGGGAAATGAAACAAGCGTAAGAAGCTTTAGCGGAAAAGATAAAGAGATGAATTTATTGTTGAGATATATACATCAAAATTAGTGGTCATATTTCGGCCAAACGTACATGTATATATATTAGTGGTCATATAATATATATTTATTTGTATTGATAGAGTAATATAAACTATTTATATATGTATACCTATAATCGGAATTGTGATCAAATTATCGCCAAAATATATAATATATTCACTAACACGTCCATTCTGTTTCAACCAACTCTAAAGGAATTTGTATTTATCTGGAGACAAATTTTATTCAAAATTAATTTCTCTAATCTTAATTACGTCATAAATTGGACCTCCTATCTGGCTCGTTGTCTCTTCGTCTGAGACTCTGTCCAAAGCCAATTAGCCCATTGGCCTCTATAAAATGAAGACGAGTCTCTACTGCTCTCCTATGTAGTTGCAAATCCTCTTCAAGTAAAAATCACTAATTGATCAATTTTTTTCTGTGTTGATACCGCCACTTATCTTTCTTCACAAACATCACACCCCCAACACCAAAAGGATTTCCATTCCTGTATCTCTCTCTCTGCTCTATCAAGATATTCTTCTTCAAAAGGTATGCATGATTTACAACTATCTCCATCATATTTCTTAATTATATTTATATCTGAATTAGTTTTCAAGGATCTCTTTATATATATATGTCTTGCTCATCATTTGTTTTTCACCAAGCAATATATATATATATATATATATATGTACTAACGCTAAACTTAGTTCTGGCTTTGGTATATTCCTCTTTCTTGCGTTTGTTAGTGAGCTTTTGTACATATTAATATCTCTCTTTTTCCTGTATGTTTAAGCTTTATTTATTAATTCTTTTGGTAAAACATAAACACAGCAAATGGAAATTCTTTCTTGAAGATGCAATACCAAAACCTTTGACTTGTTGCCTGCCAATCCATTTCTGTAACTCTGTATTTCTTTTAAGGATAGAAAACTTTCATATGCCCCAACAGATTAAATATATATTTATATTTCTTCAAAGTTCAATCATCGATTCATTCATAGCACATGCTGAGCAAGGATTAAAAACTTTTTTGTGTGTGTATAATATATATATATATATATATATATATAATTCGGCCTTGGGTTGTATGATAGTATTCATGATAGCTAGGATTGTAAATTACGCAGGTGAACAGAGTCAGAGAGAATGTGGAAGCTGAAGATAGCAGAAGGAGGGCCATGGCTGACCTCCGTTAACAATTTCGTGGGCCGGCAGCACTGGGAATTCGATCCCGACGCCGGTACACCGGAAGAACGTGCCGAAGTCGAAAGGGTCCGCCAGGAGTTTAAGAAGAACCGCCATCGCAACAAACAGAGTGCTGATCTTTTGATGAGGATGCAGGTACTATTATTTTATCTCTCAATTTCTACTTTCTACTGCTTACTCATCATCAATTTCTTACTTCATTTTTTTTTTTCATTTTCAGTTTAATAGAATATGCTAATTTGTATAACCCCAATAATTCTTTTTAAATATTTGAAATTTGGCAATCAACTTTTTGAAGAAGAAAAAAAAAAAAAAAAAAAAAAAGTAAAACAACCATTTTCTAGCACTATTATATATATATATATATATATATATATCATTTTTATACATAAAATGTTCTCATAACATTAATATTGCGTTCTCATCACAATCAGTTTTGCCTAAAAACTTTTAATTGTTATATTTTTAGAATAATAAATTAAATATTTGAATAAATATTAATTTAATGTAGATAAAAATTAGAACACAAAAGAAAATTGAAAAGAGTAGAAATATAAACTTAACCACTAGTAATTAATAATTATGCATAAAATTAACAAATATTATATATTGATAAGATCTATATTAATAACTGTATATTAATAATCATATAGAAATTATTAAAAAATATACCTTTAATAGTTATTTTGCACATTGAACATCCTAATAATACGGGATATGTATTATAATTATTGAATTTTTAACTAATTTTATATGGAATTATGATAATATTTATAAAATATAATATTATTGTAACAATTATTTTATATAACTTAATTAATGAATAATTTTATTGAATAATTTTTATTAATAATAATATTTATAATTATTAATGTTTACTATAAACTAAATAATTAGTAAAAATATAATATTTATTTAATATTTTTAGAGTTAATTTGATAATTAATTAATTAAATAAATTAATGTTAAAATTTTTTTCAAAAATTTATTTTTTAATATAAATTTATGTCTTTTTCTAATAAATTTTTATTTACAACCTTGAAATTTCCGTTCACATCTTATTAAAGATTGCATGCATAATTTAAAAAGGGGCCACAATTTGGGTGTGCTTTGCCTCCTCCGTTTTTAAAACCAACCCCCCCACCACCCCCCCCCCCCCCCCCCCCCACAAAAAAAAAAAAAAAAAAAAAAGAGAAAAAGAAAAAGAAAAAAAAGACGACACAATTGAACAATTCAACCTTCGACTTTTCATTTTTGGGATTTTGAAAGTTGAAAATTCAATGGTGAAGGCGTAAGATGCTAAATTTGGAATAAGAAGGGAAATGGGCTTTTTCTTTCTTACCTAACCTTGTTTCCACTTTTTCTTTTCTTCATACGATAAGAAATACGGGATATGTATAAGACCAAAAAAAAAAACAGAAAAAAAACCCAAAAAAAAAAGAGAGAAAAAAAAAAAAGAAGAGTTTGATATGAATTGATTTTGAGCTGTAGGAAGAGTTAGAGAAAAGCATACCGACACCCCCCATTATTATTAGTCAATTGTGATAATTCAGAAAAGACGTATGTTTATCTAAATAAAATGACTGAAAATGATGGGTAATATTATAATGGCAGTTGGTGGTGGATGGGAGATAAATTATTGTGCAAAGTTAAAAGAATTTGGAAAGATAAGATTTATACAAAATAATAATAATAATAATAATAATAAAAAGTTCAAGTCGAAGAATTTTGGCAAGTGGGTTTTTAACAATATTAGAAGATTAGCAATCATTAGTAGCCATACCGGATTTGATAATCAAATTCAACTCTTTTCCATACAATAATGGGTTGATGTTGGTGTACTTTCTCATACATGTTCCAAGTTCCAACCGGTCTTGGTTTTGACCAAGATCACCTATCTCTTGTCCTGTAATCGAGCCAGCACTTAAGATTGAATTGCAAGAGAAAGAGGAAGTGTGTGAAATTAAATTGAAATCATACACGGTCAATCAAGATTTTGGTCTTGAGTGGGTGCAGGGAATGTTTGCTAGGCCGCCGTGTGTTGTTAATTCCACGTGTGGCTTTGCTATTTGGAAACAGTCAAAGTTGGAGTCGGAGTCTTTGACGTATGAGCATTTGTGCTTTTCTTGTTGCTGACTTCATGGTTATTTTTGATGTGGAAACAATTTAACAGCTTACAAAAGAAAATCCATGCGGCCCAATTCCTCCACCAGTGAAAGTGAACGAAACAGAGGAGTTGACAGAGGAAGCAGTGACAACCACTGTGAGAAGGGCTCTCAGCTTCTATTCCACCATTCAGGCACATGATGGCCATTGGCCTGCTGAATCTGCTGGCCCTTTGTTTTTCCTTCAACCTCTGGTATTGCTTTTCTTGCTCCACAACATAATCATTTTTCTAAATTAATTGGACTAAATTTATTATTGTTATTATTATTATTCATGTATATAATATATTGTAATATGCAGGTCTTGGCATTGTATGTCACGGGATCAATGAATGCTGTTCTAGGACCAGAACACCAGAAGGAAATAATCCGTTATCTATATAATCATCAGGTATAAATATATAGATAGATATATGCCGGCATATATATATATATATATATATACATGTTGAGGAAATCTCAATATCGGGAAGTTGGCTTAACATTTTTTTTTTTTTTTTTTTCCTTTTGTCTATTATATTGCAGAATGAAGATGGAGGTTGGGGATTCCACATCGAGGGTCACAGCACAATGTTTGGCACAGCTCTAAGCTACATTTGCTTGAGGTTACTTGGAGAGGATCCAGATGGTGGTGAGGACATGGCTATGACTAAAGCCCGGAATTGGATTCTTGACCGTGGCGGTCTCATTGGAATTCCATCCTGGGGAAAGTTTTGGGTTACGGTATGACACTGATTAACATCACAACATTATTAACATTAAGCTATACAGACTAAGACTATTCATACTAGTTGAATTTCAACGAGTAGAAAATTGACCATCGACAATTAGAATCGGTCTTTTGATGTCCATGGTCTAGCCATCGATCTTATTCTCAGTTATAATGTAATGAACCTAACAGCAATCTTGTTACCAACTGTGTATGCACAGGTGCTTGGTGTGTATGAGTGGGCAGGCTGCAACCCACTGCCCCCTGAGTTCTGGCTTCTACCCAACATTTCTCCAGTTCATCCAGGTTTGTTTGCAAGGACAAAGCGTTCTTCCTGATCCTTTGCTGATCAAACATGCTTCAGACTACTTAAAATGCTTTGCTAATGAAATGCAGGCAAAATGTTGTGCTACTGTCGCTTGGTTTACATGCCTATGTCTTACTTATATGGAAAGAGATTCGTTGGTCCCATCACTGACTTGATTCTTTCCTTGAGACAAGAGCTCTACACTGGGCCTTATGATCAAATAAACTGGAACAAAGGCCGAAATACTGTTGCCAAGGTTAGTTGGATTATAAAGTTTTTTCCTTGTGAAATCTTTGGATGCAAGAAGCTCATCCGCACTTTGTATTTCAGGAGGATCTCTACTATCCTCATCCTCTGGTGCAAGATATGGCTTGGGGATTCCTTCACAATGTTGCGGAGCCAATTCTGCAACGTTGGCCTTTTTCTTTGCTGAGAGAGAAGGCACTAGAGAAAGCAATCGAACATGTACATTATGAGGATGTAAACAGCAGATACCTCTGCATTGGATGTGTAGAGAAGGTAATTAGCATTAGTACTGCAAGAAATTAAAATCAGAAGTAGTCTCTCTTTTTTGTTTTTGTCATACCACCAATGAACTTAATCAAACTCTTTTACTTGAATTGCAGGTGTTATGTTTGATTGCTTGCTGGGTTGAAGATCCAAATTCAGAAGCATACAAGCTTCATCTTGCCAGAATTCCGGATTACTATTGGCTTGCTGAAGATGGCTTGAAATTTCAGGTCAGAAAGTCGTTTCCGTGTAAAACATTTTAGAAATATTCAAAATTTTCTGCACATTCTTTTTTCTTTTTAAAAGGTACTGAATCTTGCTGTCTTTACGTACTGCAGAGTTTTGGGTGTCAGATGTGGGATGCTGCTTTTGCAATTCAAGCGATTATTGCCTGTAATCTTAATGAAGAGTATGCAACAATGCTCCGAAAAGCACATGACTTTGCCAAGGCTTCACAGGTTTTGATCTCACTATCATTTATAAATAAATCCCTTTGTAGCCGTAGGTGCTACGCTTTTTAACAAACTGCTTACTGAACCAAATGGCTACGCATCTTAAAGGTTCGAGACAATCCTGCTGGAAACTTCACTAAAATGTACAGACACATTTCTAAAGGTGCATGGACATTCTCGATGCAAGATCACGGTTGGCAAGTCTCTGATTGCACTGCTGAAGGACTAAAGGTAATATATACATTTACACAGAATAACATTTCATTTACCTTGCATGGTTTTGTCCTTTCTTTTTAAATCAAGTTTGACCCTTCATTTCTTCTTTGACAGGCAACATTGTTGTTCTCACAAATATCACCAGATTTAGTTGGAGAGAAAATGGAAACTGAACGCTTCTATGATGCTGTAAACGTCATTCTTTCCCTTCAGGTAACAACGCCCCCCATGCAATGTATTCCTTCAATTCTGTTTCTTTCCTCTCTTTGATTATCTTGACAAACAAAGTATGCTTACAACATTTGTATCCTTAAATTTGGAATGCAGAGTCCCAATGGTGGTTTCCCTGCATGGGAGCCCCAACGAGCATTCCGCTGGTTGGAGAAATTCAATCCCACAGAGTTCTTCGAAGACACCCTTATTGAGACAGAGTAAGATTTCCATCACCGTGAGGTTTGTTTTCCACAGTTTAGTAATGGGCCATATTGGCATCCCAAAACCAACACCTGGGGTTTCATTTTCCAGGTACGTAGAGTGCACTTCGTCTGCGATTCAAGGTCTGGCACTCTTTAGGAAATTATATCCCAAGCACAGAAGAAGGGAAATAGACAGCTGCATAGCAAGAGCATTGGGTTACCTTGAAGACACACAGAATCCTGATGGTTCATGGTAATTAATAATGATTTTTACACATCCTCAATCTGCTTAACTCTTATACTAATAATTTCAGGTAGTTAAGTTGGACATTTATGTACGTTTAGCATACTGAGACAAGATTATGGTCCATAACAGGTATGGTTGCTGGGGAATTTGCTATACATATGGTACATGGTTTGCCGTAGAGGGTTTAGCAGCCTGTGGGAAGACCTACAAAAACTGCCCCACCCTGCGTAAAGCTTGTGAGTTTTTATTGTCAAAGCAAGTTCCTGATGGTGGATGGGGAGAGAGTTACCTTTCCAGCCAAAATAAGGTATATACATATGAAGAAATCAACTTCACAGCATTAGTTCAGGAACCCAAAAAAAAAAAAAAAAAAAAAAAAGGAAGAAAAAAGAAAGGCTTAATTTCATTTGAAAACATGTGAATTTATATACTGACAGATGATGGTTTTTCCTGTGATAACAGGTATACACAAATCTAGAAGGTGATCGTTCAAATGTGGTTCACACTGCATGGGCAGTATTATCTCTTATTAAAGCTGGGCAGGTCAGTATAAAACAATCCTTGATAGTTTAATATTATACAGACTTTGAGTAGTGAATAAAATTTAATTAGAAGAAGCTGATGATTTTTGGTTTGGTTTGGGGTTGTGATGAATTTCAGGCTGACATAGATCCAACTCCTATACATAGAGGAATAAAGGTATTGATCAATGACCAAATGGAAGATGGTGACTTCCCTCAGCAGGAAATCACTGGAGTCTTCATGAGGAACTGCACATTAAACTACTCTTCATATAGAAATATCTTTCCGATTTGGGCCCTTGGAGAGTACCGCCGCCGCGTCTTGTTTGCATAATTAAAGCGTTATAAACACAAGGAGCAGGCAATACACACTGGCACTCCAAATTTCCAAGTTTTCTTCAAAATGGCTTGTTCAGAAAGATGGTCATATATATATATATATATATATATATATATATATATGTACACATACATAATGTTGTAGATACAACAATGCCACTATGGAATTAGTATAAGCACCTACTCGTTGCAGTACGTGCTCTAAAGTTCAAAAGGTGAACAATATATATACATAACTACTCATCGTGCATGCCTTATATTGATTTCCTCTGTAATATAGTGATGTCTTTATTTTTAAAAGCTTGCTGTATACGCACCTTCCTAATTAAGTGATATTTTCAATGAGAAATACGTTACTTTCATTCACTAGGAGATGTTTGAGATGTTTATTTAGGAATTAAAAGATTTTTAAAAATTTACATATTTAAATTTTATAACTGAAAATTAATTATATGGCTGTAGGTTACAAATGTGAGAATGTATATATAAGGCCACACATTCTAGTATTTTAATATACACAAAAAATTCTAGCTTTACAAACAGTTCTCTACTCTCAAATTTTTTTAGTTTTGTTTTTTTTAGTCTTTGGACAACGTGTATTGTGATTTGATGTATTATTCAAACTGTGATCGGGTTCAAAGTGGATTTGGCTGTGAGTTTTGGAGTCCAGGACAAGCAAACTCTTACGAGGTATGGATCACATATACCCTTGGAAGATTCACAGATGTGAGAGTCGACGTAAGGCTGCAACTGTGAGAATTGGATTGTTCTCTAAAACTCTTATGAAAAATCAAGAGATGAGCACATAGCCAATAATTGTGCTAAGCCGTTAAACCAAATCCTATATATCTATGCTATGTGTGAGATAGTAACAAGTTTGGACAAAACGACCAAGTTCAAGATATAGATCACTCAGGTTCTTCAAATTGAGACTATCATCATTAAATGAAAGTTCATGCCTGGAAAGCACCTATATATCTATTGCATATTATAAAGTTGTCCAAAATTGTATGCATATATACTTTAATTTTAAAATTCTTTTTGTGAGGATTGTAGAAATTAAAAGATTTTCAAAATTAAAATCAAAATTTTATAACTCAAAATTTATGATTATATTAATTGCTCGGTTTTGATTTGTTTTAATTGTGTCATAATAACATATGATTGTAGGTAACAAATGCAAGAGCCCATAGCCACACATTCTAGCATTCTAATGCACACGAAAAATTCTAGCTTTACAAACAATTCTATGCCCTCAAATCTTTTTAGTTTAGTTTTTTTTTTTTTTTTTAATTTTTTTTTTTAAATCTTTGGACAGCGTAGTATTATGATTTGATATATTATTCAACTTTGGTAGTGTTCATGGTGGATTTGACTGTAAACTTTAAGATCGTATCTTGGAGCCTTTGTGGACCACTTTTCATATAATAATATTTTTTTATTACGAATATATTATATTCCTATTTTGTATATTTATCATCTTAAGTTATCAAATAATTTTTACTAAAGATATTGAGTACAAATCTATATTTATATAAAGTGCACAACAGTTTATGCATTTTTACCTCATCTATTTTTTTTTATAGTTTTGTTTAGCAAGTAACGTATGGTTTTATACCGAGAGAATATTAAATCTATGAGCAAAAGAGTAAATGACAATACAGCTATAACTTGAAAAAGGATATACTTTGAATTAGTTCAATATATTAAATAACCAACCTCCCATCCAAAACTAGTGTAATAGATAATGAAAACTGAATGGGTACAAATGCATATACCTTATTTTTCCATGTCCACAGAGCAGCTTATACATCTTCCACGGAGCTCAAGGTTCGAGACAAGTAGGGGCATGGACTTGATGATGTGTTAATTTGAGCAGGTCTAAGTGAGAAGAGAAACATCGAATAAAAGAAGAATTTAAGTCTACAGAGGAGAAAAGCGAACTGGGAAACCCTCCGCTGGAACAGGTTCCATATCAAGCAGCAAGAATGGGCTCCCATTTGAACATTGTAACCACATAATGAAGAAAAACAAGAATTGTAACTCTAGCATATTCCTTTTCTGGGTACATTAGTGGTCCTGCCCCAAAAGGCACAAATGTGCAAGTAGAGATGTTCATTTCTTCAAATCTTAATGGATTAAACTTCGGTGGGTCTGGGAAGAATTCCGGATTGTTTAGTGTGGATCCCGGTTCCAGAATACCTGATACACAAATCTTAGTCGGATGGGCAAACCAAAATTTTCTTAATATGTTATACCTTCCACCCCTAGGAAATGACATAATCTTTCATAGTTGATATCTGCAAAGTTCCAAGTATGCCTTATTTTTTGTATCTCATCCCACTTCTCTTGGCATCATTAGCCTCCTGATCTCTGCTTGCTCTGTCAGCAAAGAAAAACGCATAAGAAGAAAAGAAACAGAAGCCAAACTGAGGTGGCTGCTATAGATCTGAATTGGCATGAATGAAGAAAACAAGAACTAAATTTACATCAGAAGGGTCTGTAAAGTTAATTGATCATTGAAAGTGGAAGTAGACCTCGTAAAACTTGAGTTCTTAGGTGATAGCAGATCACTGGTGGTGTCATGGCCTCAAATCAAAAATACCAAAATCTTATCAGCAATCTCTACTTCACTCATGAACCCATCTTCTCCTGCTGATTCAGCAATCATCTGCGATAGCACATCCTGCGTTGGGGAAACTGAATAAGATGCTAAGTTTTCCTTCCTCTGCCCTACCATAAAAAACAGCTCTTTCCTCAGAGCCTCAGCTGCTTTATATGCTTGGTGAAATGGAGCTTCGGGATATCCAAGTGCACCGAGAGTAGGCCTTGTTCAGATGATGAAAGTGTTGCAAAAGCTTGAGCAACTTATCGGCCCGATTAACTAATGCTCGAAAACAAATGTTAGGCCTCAGCAAATGTGTACATTTTGCAAGAGGGTATAGACCTACCCAACACCTGTACGAACCAGAATGCCCTACAAGTGAAGGGATGTGTTAAGCTTTTGGGATTGGATTAGAGGTAGTTTGGCAGTTTTTACGTACATAAACGCACCAGGTACCAGTGAAAGCAACATGACCCATACAGCCCGATACAACTCCATCCCAAGAGCGAAAAACGGTGACAGAATGCATTTACATATTTTTGTCTTTGTGATGAATAATAAAGTAACAATCACGCCAATAGGCACTAATTGTTCCACCGTCATAATCTGTACGAGCCTGCTATGTTTGAAACAACTGATCTTCATCCATCATAGCTGGCTTGCCTGGCTTTCTCTCTCTCTATCAATTTCCCGACTTCGACAACTTCAACGCATTTTAAACTGTTTTCCTTTTTCTCGTTTATTAACCTACTGTTCAAAAAACTAAAGGAATGGATTTCTTAGCAAGGTTTAGTATGCAGTTGGGATTTTTTTTTTTTTTTTTTTTGGTTTCTCCTATGGAACCAATGATTGAGGTGAGGTTCGTTTTACACTTTTCCTTCATTGAGAGTTGCTTCCATTTATAAAACATAAAAGAAAAGAAAATCTCCATACCAAAAACAGGCTAAGAAAAACAGATGACATTACAAAATATTCAAAACCAATAAGCCAGTACAAAGTTACATTTCCGTTTGTTCAAAGGGCTAACAAACAACAAAATTTTTACATAACACTCATGGTCATGATCTGACGAGCTAGGCCTGGATCTTGACTCAATAACTCTCTCAAGTTGTTCTCTACTTCTGCCATTTGTTTCTCTAGATATTCCTTTGAAGTCTGCCAAAGCCACATAAAATAAATTATAGCTACCATAAACTCACACATGAAACAAACATAAAAGGAAGTCTTTGAAATTTCTATACCTGTAATGAGGCAATTGCAGTTTCACTATCCTTCAGCTTTTGCTCTTGTTCATTCATTAGATCTGACTTAGGCTCTAAAACAAACCTGCCCACCAAAAAACACACAGGGAGACACAGAGAAAACAAGATAATCAGAATATGTCATCCGCAGCTCGTACGTAATACAAATGTGAGTTATTGAATGTTCATATGGGTTATCAAGAACTCACGTTCTCCCTGCAAAGAAATGTGAAACAAGAAAAGGAAATTAAATCAGTGGTTGATAGCAGCAACAGCAAAAAGCATAAAACAAACAGAAATGAAAGCTATTCCCCATTATAAAGTCATGGCAGTCCATTCTCTCAAATCAAAGAGGTGGAACATGCTAAAGCAAGAGTCACATGAACATTATATATGAAAACCCATAACATGATGATAATAGTTTTCATATAATATTACCAATAGATTTATAGGTATTTGTATCATCAGACAATTGGCGCAGCTCCTCCAAGGTTAAGAAAGCACGCTTCTTTTCACCTTCTTTG
Organism: Ziziphus jujuba; assembly: GCF_031755915.1. Classification (NCBI taxonomy): domain Eukaryota; kingdom Viridiplantae; phylum Streptophyta; class Magnoliopsida; order Rosales; family Rhamnaceae; genus Ziziphus; species Ziziphus jujuba. Next base: position 892,786 of record NC_083380.1, read on the forward strand.
TTTCGCATCTGATTCTGAACCTGAAACCCAGGACTTGGAAATTCTAAGCGTTCAATATAGGACTAAAAGTAGCCAAGACAAGTTGACAAACTAAAAAGAAAGCAGGAGAAAGGGCAATGTGTATGATTGAGTAAAGAATAAAGTACCAAATGCAAAATCAAGTTTATCATGCAAAAGGCAGAGGGATGGGATTGAAACTTCAAGCAAAACTTCATTATGTTTACAGATTCGTACTCACGCTATGATTGACATGGAAACAGCTAACTTAATTAGCATCTACAAGTACAATCAAAGATCAAAGTTTTAAATTGTTATATGATAATTACATCCGAAAATCGGAAGATCCCGTTTTGTTAATCAATTGCTTCTCAAACAACCATGCACTTATTAAAAAAATAAATAAATAAATAACTTTTAGATAAAAGCAAAATCTTTGGTAGTGGACAAGCCGAATTAATTCAGAAATTTAAATAGACGAGAAATTGAGGAACCCAAAAAGGCAAAAAACCAAAAAAAAAAAAGAAAAAAGAGAGAGACAGAAATCAAGTGGAAGGGACAAGAGTCTGACCTGCTTGAGTTTGCCGGTGATCTCTATCATCCGACCTTGAATCTCAAAAAATGCCTACAACAAATTAAATTTTTCACACATTTCTTTTCTTTGGGACCTTGAGGAAAATAATAATAAATGAAGAAAAAGAAATAGAGAGGAAGAGAAAAGGGGGTTTCACCGTTCTGACGGTTTCGTCGGCCATTCTTAATCCAAGACCGCAAGAGAGAGTAAAGCTTTAGGGCTTGCCTGTTCTGACGGTTTACCATACTAAATCCCTGTCCCTGTCCGCCCCGAGCCAAACGGTTCGGATCAATCCATCAAACTAATCAAGCCAAACATAGTCAATGCAATTTTCCTTTTAAAATAAAACCAAAATATATATATATATATATATATATATATATTGCTTTTCTTATTTTTCAGTTGATTATACAAATTAACAAAATGAGCCCAAATTGAAATAAATAAATCAAAATTCCGTAAGACTTTTTTATTTTTTTATTTTTTTGCCTTATATGTTAAACTTGATATAGAAATAAAATGAAAGTATGCATTTATGAATCTTGAATTAATGCATAAATATTAATATAATTGATGATTGAAGCCTGGTGAGAAGTGGAGTTTGTGTTATGAGTTTTTTTTTTTTTTTTTCGCTGAAAGAGTTAGTGTTATGAGTTATGACCAATGACTATGACCATGCATATTCCTTTGGGTTTCCATTTCAACATATACAATAGAAATTGGAAGATAAAGTGAAAACTAATTGTAAATATATGATAATATTCCCAAATAAAACAAATAATTATAAACATCAGCTTATTTTCATCCAATTTGGATTGCATATCAAGCCTTATCAATATGTTCATTAAAATAATAATTTGGCAACAACAAATTAGGACTATTGATTGTTTGATCGGGATTTTTAAAAATGTGGATAAAATATTTAAAAACCAGCAATGATTTTGATGGCACAAAAAAAAAAAAAAAAAAAAACAATTGTATAGAAGATAGTGAAAATGAAGCAATCAATCCTAAGTTTGATTTCAAAATGATGGTTTATTCTTTTTTTTTTTTTTTTTTTTTTTGAATTTACATTTTGTTATTATAATAATTATTATTATTTTCCAAAACAAAAAGCCAAAAATTCCTTTAAGAGCGACCAAAAGGCCCAGCGGCCAAGAGAGATTGGGTGGCACTTGGCTTGGCGCTTTCTTCGCCTCCCCCACCACCACCACCACCACTACCAATTTCCACTTCTCTCTCTAAACAAACCTCCAAAAAACTCTCTCTTTCTTTCCCATCTCTGCTCTGCCTTCCAGAAACCACCGGTGCTCCGGCGACCCAGATCGGAAAGCACAGAATCCAGGGGATTCCCGGCCACTCATCTCGATCCAATTCCAATCCCACATTCCCACAACTTAATTGGTTTGTTGTTTGGTTGGTTCTTATCTGAAGATGCACCACCCACAAGACAATGATGAGTGGTCCACAAGGTAGTGAATGATAATAATGCGAGGATGAAATGTAAATCTTTGGTTTTGCGTTGGGTTTTTGATTCAGATTCATGGGGATTTGTTTCAGTATTGAAGACCAACATCAACACCAGCCTATCAAGAAGATTTCAGGTATACTCATATATGTCATAATATGTGGAAAAAAAAAAACATTCCTTTTCATTTACTTTTTTACTTTCTAATTTGATTTTCTCTTGTTGGTTTTAAATATAACTAATAAAGCTTTTGGGTTTTTATTGCTTGTTTTCTATGATTTGAATTCTCGTTTTCTTTGCCTCTGGCACAATTCCTAACCAACAAGCATTTATGGAAGTTTGTCAATGAAAGTAAATGTGGTATAGTGCTGGCACATTTAATTTCCCTCTTCAAAGTTTCTACTTTTTATGGTAAAACAAACCGTCTTTTTTTTCTTTTTTTCTTTTTTTTTTTTCCCCCTTATGTAAAATTGAACGTTTAATCTTTTGTACCTTTTGTTATTTGTGACAACATGATCTGTTGGATAGCAAATTCTGATATATGATGTCGATTTTACCATGAAATTGTAAAGCCCATTAATGAAGTCTTGCCTTATTAAAGAAAATAGAACCCAGTTGTGTTCCATTTCCATGCCAGGAGAGAATGGTTAAGCAGTAATAGTTGTGGTCTTTCACTTGACAGTATTTATTTCTTGTTAAAATAATGATATCCAGTAGGACTCTCATCTACTACATCACATAAACCGGATGTTAGCACAACCAGCACTCTATCTGCTCCCAGGAATGTCAAAGATTTACGCGAAAGTCCTGGATATACCAATGTTTCCATCTTTACATACGAGGAGATGAGAATTGCCACCAAGCGTTTCCGGCCAGATTTAATTCTTGGTGAGGGTGGGTTTGGTGTTGTATATAAAGGAGTTATTGATGAAAGCGTCAAGCCTGGTTGTAAGGCCACTCAAGTTGCTATTAAGGAACTCAATCGGGAAGGGTTCCAAGGTGACAGAGAATGGCTGGTATTTTACTTGTCTTGCTCTTTTTTGCCTTTAAGGAAAAATATATTTCTATATTGAAAAGATGTAGAGAATTTCTATTGGTTAGTATAAATGGTGTGTAAATCCTGATTTTGTAATAGAATATGCAATAGACAGTATGAAATCCTGATCATTGAATTTATTGTACACACACACACATATCACATGCATATTGTTGCGCTCTGTTAGTTTCTTATACACGCTACCTTGGGAACTAGGCCTGTGTACACAGATGTCTGTTTTAATGAGTTAGTTTCTTTTGGGGACATCAGTTTTCACAATACATACATGTGCATGCACATGCAAAGTTTCTACTGGTCTATCTTGATTGATGGCTCATAAATTAGGACAAATTGAAAGAAGGAAACCAAGGGATTAGTTGATTTAAAACCTTAGGTTGGTATGGATTTTGTTACAGGCGGAATGTGATTAGCCTTCATAATTAATAGTAGATGAATATATTTGATCTTTATTTGGAACACTAGTAGGCCACATATCAGGGAACACATTGATTTAACAAGTAAAGAAGAATGAATGACCTTTTTTTGTTATAAAAAAAAAAAAAAAAAATGAAAAACAAAAATGGTTCTTCTTCAATTGATGTTCCGTCTAATGAGGGGATTTGATTTTCCTTTTTTCTTTTTGTGTTTTGCAGGCAGAAGTTAACTATTTAGGGCAGTTTAGTCACTCTAATCTTGTAAAACTTATTGGATACTGCTGTGAAGATGACCACAGGCTATTGGTCTATGAGTTCATGGCCAGTGGCAGCCTAGAAAAACATCTTTTTCGCAGTAAGTTTCTGATGAAATGAGTATCCATGTGCTGTTAGCAAATCAGAACTTGATGCCGATTTATGCTGTTTAGTGTTTGCAGTTTAATCTATAAGCTATTCTGGTTGTATAAGTTTGGTCTCCTACCCAAATTTTGTCTCCCTTGCTTCGCATGCTGCATTTAGTCTCTTGTTTTTGACATTTTTTTTTTCTTAACTTTTTTGAGTCATTTCACCTGGGTTGTTGTGCCAGGTGTAGTTGGAAATTTGTAACATGCCTACATAGTTTATATGGAGCCATCAGAGTTTTGCAGTTTGGGACAGTGGTAGAATAGGATTAGAGGTCACGCCCTTTTTTGTGTTTTCATCCTCTTTGTTTTGAATGGCAGGAGTGGGCTGCACACTGACGTGGTCAAGAAGAATGAAGATTGCTTTAGATGCTGCAAAAGGGCTTGCTTTTCTTCATGGTGCTGAAAGGCCTATCATATACCGCGACTTCAAGACATCTAACATCCTATTGGATGCGGTTGGTTTTCTTTCTTTTCCTTTATAGATCCTTGTTATACAAGGTAAACATCTTATCTTAGGCGGCATTAGGAAACAGAAAACTTGACGTACTGAAAGTCCTTCCATTAAAATTACTTTAGGTTAACTTTACGAGGAGCAATAGAGTGCAACCCAAGTTCGTAAGATACGCTGGAAGAACTTCAAAACATAAGTTGCATTGCTGACAAATGTTGATGCAGAATCTAGAAGGGGAAAGGGAAAAGGATAAGCCAAAGGGCATAATATGCTCATAATTAAATATTTAATAATAATAGTCCAATTCTTAAGTTTATGACAAAATAACTAATCTGTAGCTGAAACCAAATCCTAATAATATCCCAATTCAACATGAAAATTCTAATCACTTAAAATCCTAACCGTGCCTGGTATAAAATCATAATTAGCTTGTCTGCATCAATTTTGTTTTTTAATAAATTTTTTTGGTTGTGTTTTGTAAACTAAAATACAGTTTTCTTTTATTGAATTTATATATACAAAATTCTTTTGGAATGGTAGCTCGATTCCTTGTGCTGAAAATTAGTGGAAAACCTACAGGATTTTAATGCCAAGCTTTCAGACTTCGGCCTTGCAAAGGAAGGGCCCATGGGGGACCAAACCCATGTTTCAACTCGAGTGATGGGAACATATGGATATGCTGCTCCCGAGTATGTAATGACTGGTGAGTTGTTTGATAATGATGAAAGTGGATTATATAAATGAAGAACTCATTATCCTCCCAAGCTTTTGGAATCTAACATTAATTATTAATCCAAACAGGGCATCTAACAGCTCGAAGCGATGTTTATGGATTTGGAGTTGTGCTACTGGAGATGCTTATTGGAAGGAGAGCAATGGATAAGAGCAGACCCAGCCGAGAACACAACCTTGTGGAGTGGGCTCGCCCACTCTTGAATCATAATAAGAAGCTTCTGCGAATTTTAGACCCCAGATTGGAGGGCCAGTATTCCGTTAAAACTGCTATGAAGGTGGCTCAGCTGGCATATCAGTGCCTCAGTCAAAACCCAAAAGGCAGGCCCCTTATGTGCCAGGTGGTGGAAATTCTGGAGACTTTCCAGGAGAAAGAGGAAAACCAGGAAGAAGCAATGTTTCAGAGTGGAGGCAGCTGTATAACTCTTTATGAGGCTCCCAAGGAAACCCCAGAGGCAGACAAGAGAAACCAGAGAACAAGCAGCGATGGCAGAAGGGCAGAGGAGAAAGACATGCAGAGAGTGGACGAGCAGGATAGGGGGAAAGCAGGAAATGGAAGCGGTAAAAGCGAATCTCCAAACAACTTGGAATTTTATACTTGTATTCCAGAACCTAATTCAGAAGACGATAAGAAATCAGCTTCCACAAGAAGTTGAAACTTTTGTACCAAATTAAATCATAGGGGGATAGGAAGTTGAGAGAGAGAACAGAGAGAGAGAAAGAAAGACTGTAATCCTCGGCTATCCATCCAGTGGATGTTTTTTGAGATATGTATTTTGCTTGGTCCCCTTGGTGAAATTTGAGATATTTAGAAGCAAAATTCATACGTTTTGCCAATTATAAGGTGTACGAAAACATTTCTTTCCTTGAGAAAGCCATGTGCTATGTATGTGAGTCAAGCCTAAAAAACGAAAAAAGGCATTTTCCTTCAACCAAAACGGTATTTGCATTGTTTGTCAACTAATTTCTATAATCTATGAAGAAGCACTACACTCCCCTCACCACCTTCCTCCAAAGCTCATCCAGATACAAGGACATCTCCCTCTCTCTCTCTCTCTCTCTCTCTCTCTCTCTCTGTGGGTGACTTAAATGTAATGAGATTGCTTGAAAGAAAGACGACCTAACTTGGCACTAAAATTTCTCTTTTCGGGTGACTTAAATGTCATGAGAGCTTGAAAGAAAGACTACAAAACTTGGCACTAAATTTTAGTCAAATATAGCACCGCAGCGTACAAAGTATTAAGACATTCCAATGAATATATTTTTATCTGAAGGCCGACTTAAATGTCATGAGAGCTTGAAAGAAAGACGACCAAACTTGGCACTAAAATTTAGTCAAATATAGCAACGCAGCATACAAAGTATTAAGACATTCCAATGAATATATTTTTTTCTGAAGGCTGAACATGAAACAAGTCAGAATGAAAACACAAACACTGCTGCTACAAAATACATCTTTTATTACTTGGCCAGCTCCAAGTACGGATACCATCATCTTCTAATCTGCCTTGGTTTTCATCACGCACATCTTCCTACAAACGTTGTCAAACTCATATTGTTCTTTACATTGAAAATTTTCAATTTGCAGTCTCACTAGATTTAACTAGACGATATCAATGAGTAGAGAGTGAAAGTGGATTATCCTTACCACCCCATACATTATGCAACTTCACTGCTATTTGAGTAACACATCTTCTCTCCACTGGATTACACAACTCCATGTTCATAGCCTCCTCAATCCCACTTAACAAATTTTGCCTTGCTTTTGCTGAAACAACTGGGTAGTTTGCACCATGACTATTGCTCAATTCAACCACCTATAAATGATGATGATACCAAAATTTCACTATTTGTTAAATACAATAACAAGACATGATGAATAATGGCAACAACAACATGTGTATGCTGATATGAATTAAGATTAACACAACTTGCCTGCTGCAACCAAGGGAGTATGGAATTGACAAATCTTTGTTCTACAAGATATGATATTAAAGCACTGAGAAGGTCATTGACAGTTTTGGATGACAAATATTCTAGCACAGGACCAGTTCTGTCAAGGAGTTCCACAAGAGCAATCTCATCACCTGAACACAGAGCTTCCATATATGCAGAGTCCAGGTCCCCTTCACATAGAAAACCCTTCAAACGTTTCCACAGGCCATTCTTACTTTCTAAACCACTTTGTCTGGCATTAGTACTTGAAGCTGAGCCAAAGAGAGGATCACTCCTTATCTGACTATAGCCCATCTTCTGTGTTCCCAGTCTAGAACTTTTAGGGATGGGTCCCATAGGATTCCTAGCCGTCTTTGCCTTAGTACTAGTCCACATATCTTTATCCCGTTTGGTAGAATTGTTTGCTATGCTCCTGTCAAATGTATTTTCCTCCCAAATATCAGTCCTTTTCGCAGACAACAATGAAGGCTGTCTACTGCGAATATCTACCGATGGTCTAGGAGTGCATGTAGAGATTCTGGGAGAATGCAGACTCTGGTTTTGCTTTATGAATTTGGAGGTTGCTACACTGGAATATTCCTCCCTCTGTAACAGGTCCTGAGTTACTCTATCTACCACATTTTCCAAACCTGCCACCCTTGATTGCATCATAGACAAGCTATCCATAATTCCAGTCGTAAACACCTGAGAATAAGTTGTATACAAATAGCAGATTAGGCAACCAGTATTTTACAATGCAAGAGGAGAATAAACATAAGATGTAAGTTAAGGATAGTCTTCAAATAAAGGATAGAAATACAGAAACTCCACATCAATTAATTTGTTCACGGCATTCCAAAATGTTGGAATGAAAGCAGAGCTAGTTTTATCAATTAATATTAAGCTTATATTAAGAAAATCTGGTTGATCTGTCAGTCAGGTGCTTCAGGTTTTTTATGACAAGGGAATTATGCTTAGAAGAACAGTTTATATGTGTTGTTTACTGGATATATTATCTAGGAGTTTGAAACATTGGTGAAGTGATGACTTTGGATATATTCTCTAAGAGTTTGAGACATTGGTGAAGTGAAGAATCTAAGTGTATACCCAGCAAGTTGAATGTACCTGTAAAAGATCCATTAAGTTTGACTGTTTGTTTTCAATCAGCAAAAGTTGTTTTCGAATGCAAACCATTTCATTGGCAATCTGTGAACAACATCCATGTGAAGTTTGGGAAACAGACTCTGTCACAGTTGAATCAAGACTCCTTCGATCCCGCATCTTTCTAAGGTACATTTGTTCCCCGCTACCAATCTCTTCAGGTAAAAACTGCTGATCTCCTTCCATTGGCTTTGACAAAACACCCTCCTTCAGACCATCATGTGAAACTGTCACAAACTTTGTCTCATAGTTATCAGTTACAAGATTGGAAACAGAAGAACACTCTTGTTTGTCGTCCATATGCACATATTCATATCCAATATCCTGCAGGCTTGCAATATCAGTACTCACTCTTTCTAAAGTCTTTGTAATAGAACTACCCTCAGATTCTTCATTGTTAAATTCTGCCAAAGAAACATTATGTGTTTTTGGAACAGCAATTTCTACATTCCAATCATCTTCTTTTGAGAGTTGAGGATTTTCTGCATAATTCTGACATGCTTTTCTGGTAGACAAAGGAATTCTGCCCTTTGTTGAGTTATTACCTACTTTCTTCAGTGTTACATCCTTCCGTCCAGATTCTGTGGCACTGGTAAGATCACCATAGTCACCTCCACAGAAATTTTCTGTACATAAATGAATAAAAAACATATAAGGTTTGATCTTTTACCCCTATAGCCTCATAACATCAACTGCTAGCATATATCTAAAATCTTGCTCCCTCAAACAAATTAGCTGAAGAAATAAGATACCGCATGAACTATGAAACAGACAAATGTATAACATCAGAAAAGCAACTTCCAATCTCTAACTACTCTGCAAGAGGCAATACTAAAATTTGGGCTTACCATCTGCATTAATCAAGTGAATATCCAAATCTATGGGAGTAAAAAAGATTTCCAGAACACAAAAAGGAAAGAAGGTAATTGATTAGCCATAGCAGGCTTTCTATATACTGTGATGCAAGCAATAAAAGGAAGGGAGAAAGCAAAAATGAACCCAGCTTAAGATGGACAAATTATAACAAATACAAGAAACAGCATCTTAAATCAGCATCCAATAACACTCACTCACTATGGCAACCTGAGAGGCATATAAAAATACAACGGACCACCAAATCCAAACCTTTTATGGAAGATCCAGCTTCTGAGGGTTCAGGAGTATCAGGCCCAGGAAGAGTTCTCCAGCACCGTAGGGCCTGGAGTACAGTGTCCCTAACCGGTTTGACCTGGAAGAAGTACAAGAAGCACGTAATAATATTATTATATTAAGTTTGATTACTAATCTTCTCCAAACTGGATCTTTTATCTAGACTAACCTTGTCAAAACGACACGATTCAAGGGAACGAATACAGGAAGGCTTAAAAGATCCCAAAAATGATCCACCACTTGATGCTATTTCTCCTAATGCTACAGAAGCAGCTTTGCGTGTTGACCAGTCACTGTTTTTGAGAGATTCTTGAATGCTAGCCATTGCAGCAGAGAGTACATTTCGTGTTGGGGCTCCCCCTGCCTGAAATAAAGATTCAATTTGAAGCAACCGCAGAAAAGAAAAGGAAAAAGAAAAGTTAAAAATTACACCAAGGCTAAAAATTATAACTACACATCAAAATGGAATGGAACATATATAATATATGAAGTAACAAAATAGGCTATTCAACGCTGATAAGCTAAAGTCTAAGAACTGGCCTGTATGATACTTCTATTCAACTCAATAACTGCTGGTTTTGCCATAAAGTGCGGGTTCTTCAGCAACTTTGTAGTTCTAATTAACATCCGCTGCAGAATTGAAACTGGAGGATCCCGAGTATTGTCAATTACCCTCGCCAGGCATAATGCCGAACCAGATTGCACCTGCTTATTTTGTTCACCTAGAGCTTCAAAAAGTGGCCTTACTAGCCCAACAAACACCCCATCATCCTCACCCCCACCATTGCTCAATCTTGAAGCCAAAGCCCCTACTGTTTCAACACAAGCATCTCTCACAACAGAATCCGGGTCCTTGAGGCGCTTGACAATGCTTGCAATCATTTTACCAAGATGTGGCCCCATAAGCCCCTCATGGTATCGTACTAGGGAACCCATCAATCTAATGCATTCCTTTCGGACAGCGCTTTTCTGTTCTGAGTCAGTATCCAATATACAGGATAGAAATGGAGCAATTCCATCTGGGGATAAACATTCAGCTGTCTTCTCAAGCTCATCCACCCCAACCTGGTAAGTATCCCTATCTGCGAGCTTGTTCAGCGCAATAACAACTTTATGTTTAAGCTCAAAAACCACTTGTTGTGCATTTATTCTAACCGGTCCTCTACTTTTTACATGTGCATTGGCCTTCATCTTGATATTTAGCTGAAAGACTCACGCCCTTCAAGGCTCAGATTTCTGATGAGCTAAAAGAGCAACAATGGTTGACCTACTAGCAATATGGCTGCCATTCCAAATAGTGGTTTTTTTGTTCTTCAACAGGCATTCAAATCCTACAAATTCAAAGAAAGTTGGAATTAAATGGATTTGCATTCAAAGGGCACCAAAGAATGTCCATGACCTTGTAAAGGAAAAAGCCTCTATGCTCACTAAGCAGCAGGGTAAAAAACCAAACTTTTAGACCCAAGATGCAACATTCAATATCTGAGGAAGGCTAAAAACAAAACAACGAGTGAAAGACAAGAACACACAGAATAAGACAGACATTTCAAGCATAAATTTTGGACCAAAGGAAAGAAAAAACTTCCAAGTCTTGCCACCTTTATTCATTTATTTTCTCAACTTTATGAAATAGTTTTCTCTATATTAAAAATAAAATTTTTCGGACTTGAACCACAAAATGAATTGAATGGAACGCTATTACTAAAGCAAAGCAAATAAGCACTCACACCGAATCTCGGTTATGCTCCTGAGAAATATAGTGAACAGTAAAAAGGAAGATTTTGGCATTACTAAATTCAAACATAGAGTATAGACCTCCATTTCTCCCATTTTCTTTTCTTGCCCGGGGCTTTCTTGGCAGCCAAACATGCACAAATATTTGAATAAAAATATATATATATATATATTTATATGTTTTTTTATATATAAAAGGGCAAAAAGAGGGAAGTTACAGCGAAGAAGGGGAAAGAAATCAAAGAAATGCTTTGAATTCAAATTTAATAATAAAATAATAGGAAAGAACAAATCTCGGAGGAGAGAGATTGTGTTGTGCGACGGAGTTCGAGAAAATCTGACCCCTTCAGCCTTCAACTTAAAAACCAACACCATTTTTTGGCACTTGTAGACTCGACACAGAAAGACAGTCAGTCAGACAGACAGACAGCTTTTTCCTTTTTTTTTTTTTTTTTTTTTTGGGGGTTGGTTTTTGTTGTTTTTAAATTTTAAATAAATAATAATAAATATATATTATTTTATTTAAATTCAATTTTATGGCTCCTCCTCAGTTCTGAGCCCTGCCTTCAAATTTGGCGCTTCCCGCTGGAGTTTCGAATTTAGCAGGCAATGAATGGGTAGTAGCTGGGAGCGTTGGTTTTTGTCAGTAGACGGCTTCACTCTTTCCACGTGGACTTGTCAGGAATATTCTTAACCCACCATCTCTATCCTTTTCCTTTTCAAACTTTTATTGACTAATAGTTTTTATGTATATAATTTTATTTAAAAAAAAAAAAAGAAAAAAAGAAAAAGAAAAAGGACAATGGTCTTGGTCTTACTCTTTTACTCCTCGCTCCTTGGTTTATAATGTTGTAAACAGTAATGCAATTTCTCTTTTAATTTTTTTTTTCCTTTTCTTTTCTTGGTAACAAGAAAATGGATGATAAATTCTCCAATCAAATTGAATAGATAAAATATAATTAGATGACTAACAGTAGCACCTCTCATCTTTCTAACAAAGATTTACATAAATTAAAATTTTTATGGTGTTATGTAAAAATGGATACAGAAGTCTTATTCTTTGGTTGTAAACGATACACCACCATGATCATATTATTTGTCAACAAAAATTAGTGACTAGAAATGGGGTCAATCACAATTCCATGTACTGGTCCACTGCCTATTCGCCTGCTTGAACTTGCTGACAAGGGAGGTGTTGGCTGGGCATTAGGAGGGACTGCTATTTCTGCTGAATGCCCAGAAATGCAGAGACCCCCACTTTCATCTTGTTCCCAGTATACTTCTACCATTATTCCTCTTGGATTTTCTGCACTTTCTGTTCCTGGAATCCCCACATACCTAGCTCCTACTGGTATCTGTACGTTTATATTTTTTATATAACAAATACCAACAATATTTCTTTGACAGTTTCTTTTTTAAAATAAATAAATAGTTTCTTTAGTACCTGGACTGAAGCTCCAGATGTAGTCAAGGTGAGAGTTGCCATTCTCCCTTCAGCCGTGGCAGTTTCTAGCTCTGCTTGCCTTGCAATATTCAAGAAAACTTCTTCAAGTGTTGTTAGGCCAAGTTGTATATCACTTATTCCCAATTCCCTCTCTCTATCTTGGAGATCCTCAAAGAAGTTCTGTTGTTTCATTAGATACATAATTCAGAATTAAAGTCAAAATGGAAAGAGCTATAAAAGAAAATTAATTACAATTACATGTTGACCACTATATGCTTACTGCCAAAAGCTTCTCTCTATCATGAGGAATAACAAAAGTCAAAAAGGATATGTTCTCTTCTTTTGGTACTACCTCCAAATGCTGTCAATGTCATAAAACAAATCCCAGGTCAGAGAAACCAAACCTTCTTCATAATTTGTGAAAGGAAAACTTGGAGAATCATTGATTTACTTATAATTAAACTTACATATTTAAAGAAATGCTTCACAGCATCAAGATGATGAGCATTCTGTTCATTGAAGCTGACACTAGCAACAAAACCAGCACCAAACCTCGACTTTAATCTGATTGAGGTGCCAATGCAACGAAGCCTACCCTTTGCCATGATTCCAATTCTGTCACTTAAAACATCAGCTTCTTCCATTGAGTGTGTTGTTAGGACAATTGCACGGCCTTTCTTTACATCCTCTATAATGTCCCACACATGCCGCCATGTTATTGGATCCATACCAGTTGTCTACACGAAAACATCATAACTTGAATCAACATAAACACATCAACCAAATGAACTAAGTTATAGAGAAACTAAGATGTGTATACAGGTTCATCCAAGATGACCAATTTTGGGTCACCAATAAGGGCTATGGCAACACTGAGCCTTCGTTTCATTCCCCCACTATAACTTCCGGCTCTCATTTTTGCTGCCTCGGTGAGCTTCACCTCTGCTAATGACTTCTCAACAACCTGCATTATTTTAAGCAACAAAGAATTTATATACTAGTCAAACTACACAAAGAACACAAACAGCAGCCATCTTTTGAGTTTGTGTCATACCGAGTTTATTGAAGCTGGGGGTAGGCCTTTAATACTAGCGAAGAGATGGAGGTGCTCTTCACCTGACAATACCTCACAGAGAATATCAAACTATGAAAAGATACAACATAAAAAGAAAGTTTAAATCTCAACTTATCACAAATAATTAAAAAAAGGAGGGCGTGTGTGGTGGGGTTGGCTAATAATGAAAACAGATGCTAAATATACAGAGAAAGAGAGGTAACCTGGGGACAAACTCCTATTAATTTTCGGATTTTTGCCATAGCAATGGAGCTTCTTACAGAATAACCATATATCAATGCTGGCATAAACAAGGACAGAATGATTGAAACTGATGTTGACATTAAAACTTACGGTAATTTGTTTGGCAAACACAGAAATAATGATGAGCATATTACCATCTCCTGTGGTAACTGGTGTGATTCCAGTCAGACAATTGATTGTTGTGGTTTTCCCTGCTCCATTAGGTCCTAGGAGACAAAATAATTGATCTTTTGCATAGTTCACCCATAGTCCCTGAAAGCAGTTGTTGCTACGTTAATTTTTACACATAAACAACAAAAAAATAAACTTTTTACCTATGGTCTGTATTACCATTACAATTTTCTTTTGATACTTATAAAAGGAAAAAAATAAAATTGCATTTTGTTATTCTGATAATGTTTCTACCTTAAAATGCAGGTTGTTGAGAGCATTACAACAAGATCAGGGAATGAGAAAGCAGAGAAAAACAAAAGAACAATACCATCATGATCATGAAAACAAGATCATGAACAGTAGGTGCGGTCCATTTCTATCCAAAAAGGTTGCACACTTGAGATCTTAAAAATACGAGGTACTTTGACTTATCTAAGTACAATTTCCTCCACAAGAACCGCATATAAGAAAGAAACTCCTTGCACCGGTTGTTACTTTACCTTGACAGCATGGTAAGGTGAAGTTTTGTTGCATTTACAGCAACCTATAGTTTTGGTCCCAGGATATGTCTTTACAAGGCCACGTATCTGAACTGCAACATTTGGATAAACCATGCCTCCCCTAGTTTGTTGTTTTACAACATTCTCCTCTTCAAGTACATCTTCATCATCTGGAGTTATATGCTCCACTGTTGGAAGAGATCTTATGCAACTACAAATGCCACCCTCTGTGAAGAGAAAATCGAAGGCGTTAATTCATTAGTGCAGGCCTTACATGTGCAGAAGCAACATATGACTTGCTACGATACCATGTTAAGTTACTACTAATTCCAAAAGCTTAAAATATTAGAAAATGAGCCCATGTATGTACGTCAAGCTTATCAGTGGACGCAAAGATTTATCTTTATTTACCTTCCACCTTGTTCCCACCTTTTCCTGTCCAATACCCGGGTTTTAAAAAGTAAAACACAGATTTCCTCACTCCAGATACATTTGGGAAAACGTTATCCAAGTAGATTGCCAAGACAAACCAGAGGAAGAATGTAGCCACCAGCCACATATAAATATCATTCTGTCAAGAAAAGTATGAAGATGAATATGGATAATGAAAGAAATAATTGCCAGCAGTAATTTTGGGTTAGAGATTCAGTTTGTCAATTTGCTTACAATTGTTATGGTACAGCCTGCATCATTTGGTGCACACTTGGCTCGTGTACTCCAACTAATCCCAACACTGCCTTGAGGACTGGAAATTGATCCAGTAAGCAAATTTATAGCTTTAGCAAGAAGATTGGGAGGGAATAACGACCAAATGATTCGAATATATTGTTTCTGAACCATCGACCGAGTATAAGGAAATCCAAATGATGTAACGAGCTGCAACGACAGAATGGAATCAATTGTTACTACTATATAAATATGGTTCAGATTATAACTTCGTTTCTTGTAAAATTGAATAGGCAAACTCTTGCCTGGGTCACGGAGCCAACAATAAATACAGAGAAGCCAACAGTTGTGGATGAAGATGATTTACTTATAAAGGCTGACAAGAAGAAGGCAAAGCCAACCTGTCGTAAAAATTTAGAGAAGATTGAAGAGGAGTTATTACTTTTTATATACAACAGTCCTGCTTAATTAGACCAAGAATTATAAGCAAATATTAAAGCTGACTAACTAATAATTTGTAGTCGGTCTTACCATGTTGAGTTGGAATAATAAGAATACAAGGAATACAACGAAAGGCTGTTCTTCAAGAAGAAATCGAACCGAAAGACAATGCCAAATATGACTATGAAAACTGATGAGATAAGCATGAGAATTCCCTCCCATGTGAGCCATGACAACCAGTATGCACAATCATAAAGACCCATCATAGTCATTGCCTGAACAAAGGATGGACAAACAGAATCATAATTCTGTACCTCTCTCCTAATTATATGAGCATAAAGACAAATTGGGCTTTAGTTAAACAAACTTAGAAATGAATTGAAAAATATTACTTGTCGAAGCTTTAGTTCTTTCTCGGTAACCAAAGAAGTGATCTGAAACACAAAACCAAACATGGCAATTGCAAGGAAAAAGGATGGCGCAAAAAATGCCACCGGTGATCCAGAGTCTTCCAGTGCAGGATGTGGAAATTCTTTAAAAGCAACCACCCAGCTTAAATTTGGAACTGCATGCATGCAACATATATATATATATATATATATATATATGTATGTATGTATATAGGACTGTTAAAACAGGTGAAGTGACATATATAATTAATTCAAATTAAGAACATGTACATTTTAAATAATGAATACTAATAATATAAAATAATAGTAGATACCTCCAATGAGAGACCTGGCAATTTCACGCTCTGCATCAATCTGAAGAGGGCCTTGAAATTTGTAAGTGGTATCTTCATAGTGTCCTCGAAAGGCAGCAACTGGGGTAGAGTTAGTCTGAATACCGTAGCCAATTACAGTAGCATTAATTTCCCTGAAATGCAGAGCTCCAGGACAGCGCATTGAATTGCAAACAGCCATGCACTTCATCTTTTGTTCTAAATCCTTTAACCTGCACAATTTATTTATCTATTTTAATTTTTATGCCACACAAACACACACAAATATAAAATTAAGAGTGCATGATTTCAATTTTATAAACAAACTTAAACTAAAACATATTAATCATATATAATGATATATAAGGACGCGCTGATAGGAGAATTCCTATGTGTACATATATATATATATATATATAGATGTATATATATGTATATTGACCTTAGTAGAAGGAATTGGTCTTTGAGGATTGTTGACCATGATGGAAGCGACAATAGTTCGAATAGTAGCACTGTCATTTCCACTCCAAACAAGGTCAAAGCATGGAAGTTTGAGATGGTGTTTGGACTCGCAGGGAGGGATAGGGGGCTAAACCAGAGGGTTGGGATTGGATGAAGAAGAGTTGGAGCGAGCATCCATTGCCTGCTGGATGCCCAACATGATCAACATGAACAGCAGGGAAGAGAATATCCGCAGCAAGGTCGCCCTCTTGTTTTTCCATGATACCAACAAATTCTTCTTCACTACTCCTCTGTATTGCTGCACCACCAGTTGATTACTACTTCTATAATTCATCTATTATTATTATTATTACCATTAAGTTCCCTTTCTCCCTCTCTCTTTAAATTCAATCTCAATCTCTAATACACTAAATACATAATACTTGTGTATATTGTATTTCAGGATAGATTTACATTAATCCAGCTTAAAATCACTCACTCAAATTACTTTATATATATATATATCATATCATCACACGCAAATACCATACATAGGCGAATTTTGATTCTATTACCAAAAAAAAAAAAAAAAAAATGAGATCTTTTATTCAGATTGGCAACCACGCTGTTTCTATGTGACAAATGCAAGTTATGGGACAAAGAATTTTTTTTTTTTTTTTTTTAATGAAACAGAATGTAAAGATTTTTTTTTTCAAAAAAATAAAAAGATATTTGCTTATAATAAGAAAATATATATTCTAAATTAAAAAAAAAATAGATGTGAACATAAAAGAGAATAATAAAAGTTTTTCTTTATTAAATTTTGAATTAGAGATGTATATCATTTATTGTAATATTAATTGTGTGACTATATGTTTTTGCTAATAAAAAAATAATAATAATAATGAGTCATCTCATAAATGCAATAAATAGAAAATATTTAATTTATTTTTTCACGCAAATTTTTTAATATGGAGCTGAAGTAAGTACAGATATTAATGTTTTCTTACTCTTTTTACCCAAAATAATGATCTAATTAATGGCAAAATCCGCGTGGGTGCGTATTAGCCTGAGGAGGTGGTGAAGGAAGCTGGTCGGAGAGATTATGTTTTCAAGTATTTACAAGTTTTGCCACTCACTACGACAAAGCTCGGTTCCTTTTCAATGGGTGCGACTTCTGTCAAAATCAATCAACAGAAGGAGGATCTTCCCGCAAATCTCGCTAGAAATAATGCTTCCAAATTTAATTTTAATTTATGAAACAAAATATTATATATATATATATAACTCTCGAGCTCAAAAAGTAAGTATAATGTTTAAGCAAAAAAAAAGAGTAAGTATTAATGAAATATCAAAAATTTAAAACATAAAATATTTGTAAAAATAATAAAAATTATTAAATATTGATAAAAATTTAATAATTGATAACGGAAAATATAAAATTTTTTATTAAAATTTTAATTTTAGTTATAAGTATATTATTATAATTTAAAAAATATACCAAAAAATATATATTTGAAAAAAAGTTATTAATTAAAACATACTAAAATAATTATTATAATTATATTATATTTTATAAAAATATCATTTCAATATCAAATTATAAATGATAAAAAACTATTAATCCATTTTTCATCTTTATCTTAAAATGTGAAATAACAAAAAAGAACCATTAAAAATTATATTTTATTAATAATTTTATATGTAATTATTAATATATAAACTATATAAAATTTATTTTAAATACGATTATTCTAATTGTTAATTATTATATGATATTGCATCTAATAGTTGAATGTGAAACAATACTCATGAATTACTATTTGATTATATTTCGTAAATATTTTATCAATTCATTTAGTTGTATTTGTAAAAAAAATATATATTTTTTATATATTTATAATATTTATATATTTTATAATATTTATCATTTTTTTCATATGTAAATTTTTATTTTTATTTATATCATAATTTATATCTATTTTATAATATTTATAAAAATATTAAATTTATTATGATAAAAAATAATAATTAATTAATATTAATAATATTTATTAATTTTTGATAAAAATTTAAATTTTATGATACAAATTTTGTAGAAATATCAAAAATTTTGATAGAAATTTTAAAAATTTTATCCATTTCCATTTATAACCAAAATTTCCTTAAAACTAAAATTTTCTTTTTCTCATTTCACAACATAAGAATTTCAATGAATTTTTTTACAAAAATTTCGATTTTTTAAATCTTGAGAGCTCCGCACCATGGAATCCAATTTCTCCACGTGATCCAATATCTGAAAACAACATAATTTAAAACGATTTGCCTCATATATATCCTTTTCTTTTAAAAAAGAATAACCCTTTAATATTATAGAATTAATTACAAATAGGGGTGGGCATGGATTGGATTGGTTCGGTTTTGGACCGAAATACAGTCCAATCCATACATATCGGTTTTTATAATTTATAATCCAAACCAAACCATTAAAGCATTAAATCCAAATCAAACCAAACCATTTATGATCGGTTTGGTTTGGATTGGTTGATCGGTTTAAAATTTACTAATTTATAAATATATAATACAAATAAAAAATTTTCCAAATTTAAAATATAAAATTATAAATAATAAATTATAATTATCCAAATATAAAATACAATTAGAATAATACATCATAGTCTACAATGGAAAATAAAGAAGAAAATGTAGCAAATGATACACATCATGCACTTTTTAAATACCAAACGTTAATGTCATCATCTCACTCCTATAAAATCAAATTAAAATTGTTAGAACAAATAATGTAAAATAATACATTCGTCAAAATTCATTCACTTAAGAATCAATGCATAATTTTTTTTTTTTTTTTAACCTTAAAATTTTGATAAATTATAAGTCAATCAACGTTACATATTCACTAATTTTAATTGATTCTGTAAGCTTTACAAAGATCAAAATAATAAAATTAGCAATAAATTATATTTAAATATTTATATATATATATATATATAAGTAACAATTGGATACAATATATGTAGATATATATATATATATATATATATGATGGAAATGTAAAAATATATATATATATATATTATGGTGATAGTGATGGACTGGTGGCAAACGGTAACAAAGATAAATGTTTAGTTTAGGATTATAATTTACAATTTGATTTGGAATTTGGGATATGGGGATGTAAAAAGGAAAAAATATATATATATATATATATATATATTAAAAATCAATATATAAAAATGAAAAAAAAATTTAAAAATTAATATATAAAAATAAAAAAATACTAAAATTAATATATAAAAATGAAAAAAATAAAAAATATATGATTTTTTAGTTATATAATATATTATTTGGATTGGATTGGATTTATATTTCCAATCCATAACCAATCCAATCCATACAATTTATAATATTTTGAACCCAATCCAATCCAATTGATGTAAAAATCCAATCCAAACCGTTAAAAATGGATTGAATTGGACAGGTTGAACGGGTTCGATTAGATTTTGCCCATCCCTAATTACAAATAATTACAAGCCATGTCATGACTCGATTATAGAGTTTCGTTACTTTGAAAGTTATTCAAATGAAGTTAGCCAGGATTTCTAATATTATTATATATTTTCATAATAAATAAGCACTAATTTTTTTTTTTTGGTGGAAATAGTAAACAAGCACTATGATTAATTCAGAGACAATACTAATGAATTTTGCATTGTCAGTAGATTTTATATTTAGAATCACCTACAACTTGTTACTCTCCATAATGTTATTAAAACCAAAAAGGAAGAAGAAGAAGAAGAAGGAGAAAAGCAATCCTAGTTTAAAGACAATTGTAATTGTAGTTAGTGTTTCATGGTCCTGGAGTTGCGTGGAACTGCAACACCCGAGTGCGGTACTCTCCCAATGCCCAAATGGGGAATATGTTTCTGTATGCCGCATATGTTATCATGCAATTCCTATTAAACACCCCCATTATCTCCTGCATTATATACATGTATTGTTATTATTATTATTATTATTATTTCAATTCCTTGAAAATAAATACGATGAACCCTAAGACAAGCCTAATTTTCTATATATGTATATATATATATATATGTGTATATATATATATATATTTGTATATTACCTCTTGTGGAAAATCACCATCCTCCATTTGGGAATTTATCAAATATCTAGCTGCGCGTTGCAATGGTGCTGGGTCTCTCTGAGCCTGCATCACAAGCATACATATACACAATATAACATATGCAATACTTGAAATTCAAACCTCTTAACTACCTACTTTGACTATTACACGGATTCAGCAATATTGTAATTTTTGCAAATGTTATGTGCTAGACTTTTATGCTTTTTACCTGCCCGGCATCCATGAGTGTCATTAAAGCCCATCCAGTATTTACTACATGTGCCCTGTCTTCCTCAATATTTGAGTACACCTGTCGCCGGAAAATATTAGTAATACGATTAATGCAAATTGGAGATATATATATATATAAATCCAAACATCGATCCAAGACATAGTATTAGTAATATGCTTACATCTTCCATCAACTTAGAAATAATATTAATATGGGATTGATGTAACAGTTTTATAACTTTATAAAATTAAGACTGACCTTGTCCTGGCAGGAAAGGTAACTCTCTCCCCACCCACCAGAAGGAAGCTGTTTGGATAGCAGAAAATCACACGCTTTTCGAATACTCGGGCAACTAGTATAGTTCTTCCCGGCAGTCACTAAACCTCTTACCCCAAACCATGTACCATAAGTAAAACAAACACCCCAAGAACCATACCTGTTATAGCATGCAAGTTTAGAAATTAAACATGTAAACCAAATGGAAATGTAGAAGTTATTACCAGAGCAAAGGGAACTAAATTTATTATTCAAAAAATTTACACAAGCATTAGTCAAGCAATTCACAAAACAGACAAAGCTTATGGATAATAAGTGCAGGGCAAACCATGAACCATCTGATTTTTGTATCTTTTCAAGGAATATGGTGGCTCTTTCGATACACCGTTCTATTTCTTCTCGCCGATGCCCTGGATATGAGTTCTTAAATGACGTCAGAGCTTGAATAGCAGCTGAGGTACATTCAACATAACTGCAAAGCTATCATAATTAGTAGCAAATAATAAGATCTAAATAAATAATAGTAGTACTAAGCAACTGAAATAACTCAAGGTGCATCAACTTACGGATAATCAATGACAATGTCACCAAAGGTTTCGGCAGGGTTGATCAACTGAAAATAATAAAGAGACAATAAAATGAAATTATGTTCATTCTAAGGAGGAGGTAATGATAGAATTGTAAATCATCATAACATGTTCTACACTTTTGAAGGCAATTACATGCGTCAATTTTATGACGTCTAGAGGAGATCACTAGAGGGAATATATGACAATGGTTGCAAGCCATACAGCTATTGGTTCAAATGCCGCCATATAATATATAGAGAAAGTAAGCAACAAAATTTAAGAAACTTTTAAAGAAGATACCTCTAACCAAGGATAGGATCTGGTGAGTTCATAAGTTGCAAAGCCACCATCATCATTCTGCAATAACATTATTTAAAAAAAAAAAAAAAAAGAAAGAAGAAGAAGAACCTCAGTAAATTATGAAAAGAAACATTCTTCACTTCATGACACAAAATAATGAATCGAACTTAAAAGTATTAATAGGACACTGAGAGAATGGAGCCAAAAACTTCATGATCATATATTGCTCACTCTCAAACTTTCATTGAAGTCAAATGTATAAGCCAGTGACAACAATAATAATGATTGGGGGTTAGAAGTAGGTGTTAGATTTACATGGGCGCAAGACAACAGAGGGGTGTCAGAATTCATCTGGAATATTAGAACGCACGGAATTCTTACAAATTTATAATATTTATGGTCGATGTTCTCCCAATTACTAAAGCACAATCCAGTATCATCTCTAAGGCTCCAACATAATAGCCGTCGCTACATATTCATAGCAATTAGCAGGAATGCTTCCAAGAACGTCGATTTTATATGTGTCTTTTAAAAGTTCCTTCAATTATAAATATCTTGGTCACCAACCTACCTGCAATGAGAGAATGACATTGACAGCATCATACAACCGCTTTGCATCTAATGGTTCACCAACAGTATCTGATGGAATTTTCGACAATAGCAGAGCAGCCTGAAGAAGAAATGCACATGGAAATTACAAACCACTAAATAAATTAATGAAGTACAATGAATTTGATCACAATTACTTTTAATCCTTCTGCTGTGCAATCTGAGATGGGCCATCCATGATCGGCAGTGGAGAAAGGCCAAGCACCCTTTGAAATGTGACGATACCAATAATCAAGATCACCAGGGCAATCTTCCAAAACCTTTCCCAAAAGAAAAAAAAAAAAGTGGGGAGATAAGTCAACTATCTGGAAAAAGGTAAGAGATCTATGGAATTATAAAGATAATAAGAACCACTTATTTGAATTATGATATGCAGAGAAACACCACCTGTGAGTTTTTTATGAATGTATGTGCCTTTCTTAGAGTTGGGCCATATTCGTCAATAAGGTTGGTTGAAATAATTGCTTGAACAGCAAAAGCAGTGTCCCATAATTGACTTCCATTATAACCCTGCAGTAAAATTATTGTTTCTAGTAAGTACAATGGGAGGTTACTTTTTAGGAAAATTTTGCAAGAGAGTTAAATTCTCTACAGCATTCCTGAACGTGTTTGAGAGTAGTTTAGGGCTATATTGGACCTGCATTTTCATGCCATCTTCAGCAATCCACAGATAATCATGGATCCGTGGAAGATGCAACTTGAAGGCTTCTGAATTCGGATCCTCCACCCAACAACAAAGCATATTTAACACCTACAAATCACAGCCCGTAAACAAACTGTAAATCAGACTGCCTCATAATGTTACATAAACCAAAATCAAAGGAGCAGAGAAAGAAGAAAGAACAGATAATGTCACATTGTGTAATTGAAAAAATGAGGAATCTTATTTAGAAAAGGTAGCTGCCCAAAAACAAAAATATAATGAAAAGGTTACAAGCAAGGACCGTTGTAAAGGTGACCGAAAATATTAAAAGAATTGAAACAGCCTAATTAATAAAAATTCTTGACCAAGAGAAGCCTTAAAGAATATTGTTTCAGGAACATTGTTAATTAAATTTCATCTAACTAACCCTCCTTATCAAACATAATTTGACAGATAGAAACTATCACTTGGACACATCAATTATATACCTTATTAACGGGTCCAATGCAAATATAACGAGTATTTTCGTCTTCATAGTGTATATGCTCCATTGCTGTGCGAAGAGCCTTTTCTCTCAACTTTTTCCCAGGCCAACGCTTTAAGATTGGTTCAACACCCTTATGAAGAGCTGCCCAAAGGACATCCTGCACGAGGGGATGAGGGTAGTACAAATCTTCCTGCAATAGCAAGCCACATAATCAAGATCTGTGTTGAACTATAAATTGGTAGCTCACTACATCTAATGAACTGCAGACTTCATTTCTTTTTCCTTTTTTTTTTTTTTCTTTTTTTTTTTTTTTTTCTTCTTTTCCATTTTGATAGTTCTTTATGGTCATGAAAGAGGTGATTAGAAGATCATCAATGCTGTATCCTTAGTTAGAAGCTTGTTGTTTGACCAACCTTTGCACACAGGTTGCGTGCCTGATCCCAATTTATTTCATGATAGGGGGTAGTATAAAGTTCCTTCCTCAAAGAGAGAACTGTTGCTGTGATTGGACCAACAAACCTCCTTCCATATAAGTAAGACATTGGCAAATAGACCATCCTGCAGTGACACCACATCCTTCCTGTAGAAAAATAATAATAAAAATAGTAATAACTTCCCCTTTTGGGTTTTAAGTCATAGGAAGATAAAAGCATTAATTGGACATTGTGAAAACCAAATGTAGAGAGCCGTATAGGGCTAATTTTTCATAAATGTTCAGACAGGGATCCAGAAACATCTCTTTCTAATGCAGAAACGAAAACCAACCAGGATGGATAGGGAGCATGTAAGGAAGAAGCCATATCTCGGGGGGCAAGGGATTATTGCCAGACCATTCAAATACTCCGAGTACCTATTATGAGCAAGTAATAATTTGAATAAAGATTAGAATACAAAAGAGATGGAGCGATATGACAAAGCAAGTACATTTTTTTAACCAAGAAGGAAAACTACTCTAGGATGCACTGGGATCGACTGATAAAATATAAATTCTCAAACCAACGAGACAAAAGTTATGAGCTCAACTGATAACCACATTTTCCCCCATGATGTAATTGCAGTAGCACCACCATGTTCTAGAATCCAATTACGCCCTCTCTCCATCATTCCTTGTCCATCATTAGCTCCTTCACCTAGCAATCTCAAAGTAACATAGCTCAAGACAGAACCAAACATGGTGCTTGGCCCCTCAATGTGTAAGCCCCACCCACCATCTGGATTCTGCAATTACACGTACATTAAAAACAAAAATATCCTTTCTGCAAGAATCTGACCGAAGGAAGGTCTAAAAAACCAATAAAACAGGAATGGTATGACAGTAAAAAGGCGGTACAACTGTACAATGTGCAATGTAAAGCTAACATGGAAGAAAGAACATATGCTTGCCTGATGATTGTAAACATAACGGCAGATCTCCTTTTTATGCTCTTCTGTTAAGACTGCATTCAATGCCCCAGTTATACTCAGAGTAATTACCTGATTCATAACACAGGGAGGAAAAAGTTAAAAAATAAAATGAATGGTCAAGAAAGACATCTCATCTATTTCTGTACAAAAATTGGAGAAGATACAAAACTATTGCTTCCACTGTAATTTATCACCAACAGTGAATTGCAAGTAATTAGTGGGATAGTCAGGAACTAAATTATTCTACTACTTAAGAAGAAGCAACATAATGTTTCAGACTCACCAAGCCAGGGAGAAGAAACATAGGGCCTCCATAATCCCCAGGCCAATGTCCATCATGGGATTGAATAGTTGAGTAGAAACTTAACGCCCTTCTCAACGTGTTTGTCACCATCTCCTCTGTAACATCTTCAGTGTCTTTTACTTTGATCTGAGGCAACACCACGCCACCTGGATTCTCCTTAGAAAGCTACAATTTTTTTGAAAGTAAAATAAGACAATGTTAATTCAGATAACAATAACTGAGAGTAAATTTATTTGTGTACTGAAATAGTGTATGCTTTATTTGATGTTCAATCATGCTGCAGCAGAGGCCAAAAGGTAACCAATTTAAAGAGCCCGACAACTTCCTCAGTTAACCATCAAAAAGAGATTTGTTACAGCATGAAAAAACTTTATAACCTATAGCAATTGACACTTTGAAATTCAATTATATTTATCTTAATACAGAGGAAAATTTGAGCGTGCTCATTCTTTTGGAACTTGAGCAGAAGATCGCCCTGAAGTAAGTTTGATTACGAAGCTAAGAATTCCACAAAAAAAAATTGGAGTGAAAGGACGTAATATTGAACCATTAAAAAAGGGAGGAGTAGTCATATAAGTCATGTAGTCATCGGCATACCCAAGAAAGCATGTCTATAAAACACGCCAGCAAATTCATCAAAAGGACCAAAAAAAAAAAAAAGACCATAATAAGCTATTTAATAAAAGAATATTACTTTACTATCGTGGTTGACTCAATAATATTTCATATGACTTGAAAAAAACCAAAAACAGGGTACTATAAAACGACATCATCGAGAATTAAAAAAAATGAAAAAAAAAAAAAAAAAAAAAAGGATCCAAATTTAGCTGATCAAGCTGTTGTTGCGTAAGAAGGAAATGACGACTGATTCGCTTTGGTCAGCTCAGCTAATAGAAATCTGAGCTAATAAGTCAAGATATGGCACAGTTTTTCATGATGTAACCAATCAAACCAAACAAGTCCAATTACAATTACCCAATCTATGCGAATATGATAGAAAAATAAATCCAAGGAAAGAAAGATGCAAATGAGTGAAGAATAAGCGAGTCCAGGGGCAGTCATCTGGACTTAAAAGAGACTTAGGCTTTGAGCACAAAGTTATACATGAATGATAAGCATAATACAGTTCATTCGTTCCGCAGAAGAAGCAGATCTGAAATTACAAAAACATATAAGATTTGAGATTTGAAGAAATTACATATATATATATATATATATGGATCAATAGATGGAGATTAGCATCTAGTGAGCGCGATTGGTATAGCTGAATGATGATTAAATTGGAAGTGAAATGGAAAGGAGATTCAAGAAAGTGAAGCAGCAAGCAGAGGAAGCAGCAAATGTGTAAAGAGTAGGAAGTAATTAAAACCTGAAAGCGCATGAGGAGATCGGCGCTGTGCTTGCTGTGGAAGCGAGTGGTTTTGAAGTTATGACGGAACTTTTCGATTTGCGCAATGTCTTCAGGGGATCCATGTTTGGGATCGAACTCCCAGACGTGGCGGCCCACGTGATTGTTGAGAGTACGGAGCCACGGGCTCCCTCCTTCCGCGATCTTCAGCTTCCACATTATTCTTAATGCCAATCCCCCAGTGCCTCTCTCTCTCTCTCTCTCTCTCTCTTTCTCTCTGATTCTCTCTATGTCTTCTCTATATATTATTATTCAGAAGAAGGTAGAGGAGGAGATTGATTACTACATACATACATACATATATATATATATATATATAGATGTTAATATTATTGGATATGCGTTATTGATCAATTCAATTCAGATTTATTGATTTGTTTTCGTTATACTAAAATATATAATTATATATATATAGAGAGAGAGAGAGAGAGAGTGTGTGTGTGTGTGTAATAGGAATGTGAAGCAGATGACAGAACGGCACAGGCCTGCCAGAAGAGAAAGAGAAAGAGAGAGAGAAGAGTGTGAGTGAGTGAGACTGCCGATGTCGGATCGCCGTCAACTCCGTAATCAAGTCTTTTATTATAGTCTATTCTAGACTTGTAGTATATTATTTTAATAAAATTAAATTTCTAAAAAATATAATCCCGGGCCCTATCCATTTATCATCCAATTCCACTCTCCCACCTTTAATGACCACCAACTTGGGCGTCTTAATTGCCAAATGCAAATTTGGGCGATCATGCTTATTAATATCTTCTTTTCTTTGATCTTTCCTACCCACCCACCCTTGTTTCTCTTTCTTCTTTCCTCTCTTTCTTTTTCTTTACCATTCCAAAATCTTCTTATATTTTTACTTTTCAGAAACCTTACCAAAAATAAATAAATAAATAAATATGAATAAAATTTAAAAGCACTAGATGAGGAGGAGAAATTAATGGGCAATTGGCGGTCGAAAAGCAAGAGGGTATGAGCATTCATGCATGTGACTTCACCTACTAAAGTTATCTATATTCTTTCTTTTCTGGTTGGACCCAAATATTAAAAAAAAAAAAAAAAAGGTTGGTTTCATAATTAATATCGATAACCAGATAAAGAAAACAGGTTGGCTTCATAATTATTATAATAAATAACCAAATAAAGAAAAACAGGTTTGGTCTCATAATTATTATAATAAATAAAAGCAAGTTATTCGGAACTTCACATCACATAAAATTAAAAGCTCTTGTGTTCCTTATTGTTAATAATATTTTTTGCTTTGTGTTATCATAGCTTATTATTTAAAAAAAATAAAATGAAACAATTTAAAAACTAAATAATAATTGTATGGTATTTTATACAACAACTTTAAATTGTCGACCAAGAGAGAGACGTGAGAGAGTAAAAGTCCGCAGATGAGACGGAAGCAGTTCACCGTTTTTAGACTTTTTTCTTTAGGGATGTGAGAGGGACCATCACCACTTTTGATGATTGTTGATTTGATTGAGTACCAATGTCCTTTTGTTCTCTGAATCACATTATAACCAGAAAATCAGAATCTGACGGTGGCCCTATCTCTCTCCAAAGCCCAACCGACTTAATTGCATCCAGAACTAGTATTTCTCCTTACTCGAACGTGATTGGAGTATCAATAGCGAGTGTAGCGGAGCATGCAGCCCCTCTCACCAAACAAAAAAAAAAAAATTTATATATATATATATATATATATCACATCTTGTATGAGGGTCCATAGCATATGTTTTGTTTTAAGAAACCATGCGGTTCTAAAACCACCTAATTATTTCTACCCAATTATTTTCAGTGTTAATTTGATATATAAACTATATAGCAATTTAATTACTTTTTCTAAAAAGTTCTTTTCTTTTTTTTGTTCACGTTAACTTTTGTTGAAAATATTTTATTGACATTAATTAAAATTTTCAAAATTAAATGGAAATTTAAAAGGTGTTTTTTTTTTCGTTTCACAAGTTAAAAGTTACATCTTTTTCATATATGTTATTACACTTAGAAAGATATATATTCATTATTTAAAAAAGTGTCTTTATGATTGTATGTGTCTCTTGGTTACATACATTTTAATTAACTCTATAAATAAATTTATATCTATTTAATTTTCATTCAATACTAAAGATTATAAGTGTTGGATAAAATATAGTGAGAGTACAAGTTGATTTGGTTCGATTATCTTGTTAATCTGGAATGCCACTATCATCAACACAAACATTTGTATTTTGCAAAATAATTGCCATAAAACCATGAGCACTTAAATAGGGAAAATTTTATTTTAAGTATATAGAGTCTCACTTTAAACTTGATCCATTTACTGGTTTTTTTTTTTAATTATTCTAAAATATCAACTTTTTTTTTATTATTATTATTGTTATCATTTTTATATTTTATGGTTGTTGATTAAAGTTTAATCCCTTTGATCTTTTGTTTTTGTAGATCATTTGATATAATATACTTAATCCACCCTAATTCTTTCTAACAAATTTTTAATATAAAAAGTCACTACATAATTAAATGCATTCAATTAGTAATATTTGTCATTTTAGTGTGGGTTTGATTGGTACTTATCATTAGTAGTGATAAATAACAAAACTCAATTGCATTTGAATTGTTGCTCTACTCATTGTTCACATTATCTATTCCATTTGGCTCTTGACTCAAAGCCCCCCTTAATTTATGAGATTAATTAAAATTGAATACAATTTGATCTTTTTTATTTTAAAAAAAAATCATCAACCTTTTCTTTTCTTTTTTTTTAAGTTTTAAAAAGTCATTATTATTCTCCTCAATCATTTTATTCATACATCTTGGAATAATATCATTTACATCTTGATAAGGTGCTCGTTATGATTTTCAAAATCTCAAGAGTCAAATAATTAGTACAAAAACTTCATCTGGCCCAAATGAAATATATCTTGATTTGTTGAAGTTGAAGCCCAAATCTGTTCATGTCGAAGCCCGCGAGCCCAGTAAGTTTATTATTGAGGCGGCTCAACAGTTGGTAGAAGAGGAAAAAGAGAGATTGGATTTTAAAAGGGTGTACACCGTGCATCTATGCTTTTGCTATCCGACAAAATTAAAGCAAACAAAATATTTTAAAGAGGACTTCGTGTGGTGGGTTTTTTTTTATAATTCTGCCATCTCAAATTTGTCTATATAAGGATGGCATTCCACTTACTCACCACTTCATCATTAAAAGGAAAAAAACAGAAAAAAAAGGAAAAAAGAAAAGGTGTTTGGTGTTGGGAAGCAAAATCCAGCTCCACACAGAGAGAGAGAGAGAGTTTAATTTCGTGGTGGAATTAAAGGTAGTTCGCAGTTATCCCATGCAATAATTTTCACTTAAATATATATATATATATACATAGAGATCATTTTTCAGTTTAGTATATGATTTATCTAACTAATTAAACACATGCAGCATCCATCATTAATTTTTACCGGTGCCATGCATCCTCATGATGATTTTATATTAGTTGGTGAGATGGTGTGTAGAATTTATTAAGTACTTGCAACTGGTAGTGACTCTGTTTATGCTATAATTGTTACTGATCATGTATATTTTATCATTACTAGCTAGATCGATGATGATCATGATGATGAGATGATTAAGTATATAATTAATTAGTTGCTCGTTATGTCTAATTAAATGAATTATATGTGAATTCATTTATGTATATAATATATGTATTGAAATTATTTGCACGCAGCCAGGGCCAGCAGGAGTGTGTGTGTGTATATATATATATATATATATAAAACAAAATATAGAAATAATATTTAAAAGAAAAATGTGGAGGCTGAAGGTTTCGGAAGGCAATCATGAGGAGGAGAAGGGTAGGGTTAAAAGTGTGAATAATCATATAGGAAGGCAGTACTGGGAGTTTGACCCAAATCTTGGAACACCCCGAGAGAGAGCTCAAGTGGACATGGCTCGCCGTGAGTTTCATAAGAATCGCTTTCAGGCCAAACAAAGTTCTGACCTTTTAATGAGACTCCAGGTGATCCTACCTTATGATCCTGCATCAATATCATGATTTTAATATCATCTATAATTATTTGTTTTTTCATTAATTAATTAGAGAAAGAAAGTACATATATATACATATATGTATGTATAATATTTACAGTTTGCAAAGGCGAAGGGGTTTGGGATGGATGAGAATGAGAATGAGAAGGAGAAGGAGATGATGAAAGTAGTAAGAAAAAGTAATGAAGAAGAATCAATGGATGATGAAACGGTGGCAGCTACACTGGGAAGAGCCTTGAGATTCTACTCAACTTTGCAGTGTGACGATGGATTTTGGCCTGGTGACTATGCAGGCCCTTTGTTTCTTCTACCTGCTCTGGTAAGACCATACTGTACACTTCTTTGTTTTATATTTATATAATATTCTTTATGATATCTTCTAAATAATAGTGTTTGTTATTCAAATATTTTTATTTATTATATATGTATAAAACATTGACATGACAATATCAAATATTTATATTTATTATATATATAACACATTGACATGACAATAAACACGTAAGTACGGTTTTGAACACACACACACATATAATAACCAAATTAAATTCAGCGAAATACTTCAAACAATTTTCCTCACTTATAAAATAAGTATATATTTTTTCATATATCTACTATTATTAAAAAAAATTAATTATACACGCTTCTCTTTGCTCCATTTTTTATTTTAAGAAATATCTTTGCTCGATCCTTATTTCCTAAATTATTAATGTGTGAGATTAAAGCCTAGACTGATTAAGTACTAAATCTATAACTCCATTTTAGAACCCCATGTTTAGCCATAGGCTACATATGATTTTGCATGGACGTCCCCAAAAGAGGGACATTAATTATACTATATACAACGACAAGTAGAAGGAAAAAAGGATCGAGTTAATTTGAAGCATCTTCAATTCTTTCTAGCAACTAGCATAGAGGCTTAATTCAATTTAATTTAAGTCCGTATAACGATTAATTAGAAATTGCATAGTTTTTGGCTACTTCTTTGACTATGATTTTTGTGGCATAATTTATAAAGCATCTTTTTTTATCCAAAATAATTTAATATGAATTTAATTATATATGAAGTTTTCTTCTGACAAAGATTGAGTGCAATATATATTAATATATAAATATAATATATACATATTTTTGGTCGAATAAATACATTATACATAAAGATAGAAATTTAAATTTACTATAGACCCAATTAAGTCCGGCTAAAATTTAAGCTTTCAGAATAATTATTTAATTGTTTGAAGGTAAAGTATATAGAATAATTAAATGTATGTATTAATGGTCCCCCTTTTTTCATTGGTTTTAGTGATAGATAGTCGAAGTCATATTGGTGATTTAATATGAATCATGTGAACTAGGAAACTAATATATCTATCAAAAAAAATATTAATTATATGCTATTATATTGTGGATGAATTTGGACGTGTTACTATTATTCCACATTTTCATTGATATTGAAAGACCTGAACATATATATATATATATACATACATACATATACAAGTGTAAAAAAATTCCAAACTAGAAAAGGGCGTTTTAGAGATAATTGTATACAATTATAACATTTTCGTTTGTTGAGACAAAATAAAATTGTACATATATACTCGATCATTTTCATTTTTATATGGTCCCCCACTTCCTTTGCTCTCTTTTCATCTTCGAAAGTATATACATAATAAATAAATTCTAAGTCATAATCAACTTTATTAGTTTTTAACCCATAAATACGTGTTATATATATATATATATATGCATACAATACAACAATGATAGAGCATTACATATATATTTGGTTAATAAATTTATAAAAAGTAGTATATAATATTTGACCGAAAACAACTTCACAAAAAATAAATAAAACCAAGGTGGCTCCGGCTCTATCTTTATTGATTGTGCCTTTTTTGCCTTCATTGTTTTAGCGTCTGAAGAAGGGAAGAGCCTTCTTTCGCAGATCCTCTCTCTATCCATCCCCTTTTTTATTTTTATTTTTCCTGGTTGCTTTCGTATATAGATTAATAGCTTTGCCTTTTTTGTGTGACTCGACCATGCATTGGTTGAGTGCTCAACTCTCCCCTACATGCCTCTCTAATTTTAAATAGTATTATATATATATATATATATATATATATATAAACATCTTCGTGTATATAATATTGATTGTGTATACATTAACTTTGGAATTAAGATATTTATATATTTACACACAAACACACAAATTTTTTTTTTTTTAATCATTCATAATTTCTTACATGTGAATATAAATGTGGTAAACTCACTACAAAAAATTTTAATGTACAACGTTTAGTAATAGCAATACTATATATAATTTTTTATTCACCAAAAAAAAAAATACTATATATAATTTTTATAATATTTTAATTCGAACACATATCAATTTATTAACATAAAAAAATCAAAATAGCACCTTTTATTTTTTAAAATCTTTAAAATCGTCTAAAAGTGAATCAATTCGATTTTTTTTTTAAAATGTTATTTTCTTCTAAATAAAAGGGTAGAAATTTTTTTAAAAAAAAAAGAAAAAAGAACACAAGTTATTGATTTTCTTATGTGGTAAAAGTTACTAATTTCCTTATGTGGATGAAAATAAATTGCAAACAAAAATAAATAAATAAATAAATAAAAGATTAAAAATTTGAAGTCAATATATACCAAAAACAAAGAGAAGAAAAAAATTATTTTTCATTTGTTGTCTTTGTATAGTAAATTATACAGTATAAATAAGATGAAAAATGTATTATTTATCTAGGTTTAGATGAAAAAAATAATTACAAACTCTATAATACAATATTTAAAAAAAAAATTAATTATTGAGGATCCACGTAAAAAACTTATAAAAGAATTCTAACTTGATTTGGTGATTAAAAAAATTAATATTAGTTTTATAAACGGGGTCAATTAAGATAAACACCCAACAAATATATATATATATATATATATATATATAATAATATTAAAAGAGGGCGGGGGGTTTTCTATATATAGAGGTTAAATAATAAGTAAACAAATAACTAAATAATTGGAAGCAGTTGTGGGAAGCATCATAATATTGCACGAGAGGGGTAATTGATAGTGTGGTATATTACATATAATAAAGAAAAAATGAATAAAATACAAATGAAAGCAAATAATGAATGAAATTGTAGGTAATTGGTCTACATGTAACGGGGGCCCTGCATACAATCTTGCCACACCAACATCAACTCGAGATTTGTCGCTACCTATATAACCATCAGGTATCTACTACTTTATTTTATAATTTATTAATTTTCTAACCACATCTCTGCCTATGCTCTTCAAATTTCAAATTTATAATTAAATTTTATTATATAAATACTTTTGCATTATTAATATATATATATATATATATATGAATTGTCATCAAACAAACATTAATTCATAATTGTTTAATTAATATGCATGTAATATATGAATGCATCAATTAAAAACAGAATAAAGATGGAGGATGGGGATTGCATATAGAAGGGGAGAGCATAATGTTCAGCACAGGGCTGTCATACGTGGCACTCAGATTGCTTGGACAAGCGATGGATGATGAAGCCATGGCCAAAGCAAGGTCATGGATTCTCCATCGAGGAGGAGTCACCTCCATTCCTCCTTGGGGAAAGATGTGGCTTTCTGTACGTGATCAGATCTCATCACCAATATTATTGATTATGTATATATAAATTACTTAATATATATATATTTTTTCATTTTCATATATTATTAATTATATTTTCATTTTCATATATTATTAATTTTCATTTATTAATATCTCCATCATATATTATATATGATCATCATCATCATCATTCATGATCATGTATGTAATTATAATATAATTATGTATAAAATTAGGTGCTTGGAGTATACGAGTGGAGTGGCAACAATCCCTTGCCCCCAGAAATCTGGCTTCTTCCTTATGTTGTTCCCATGCACCCAGGTGGTTATTATTCTCTATTCCTCTCCATCATTAATATTCATTTGTAGATAATTATATATTGCTAATTAGCTACAAGGTTCATTGACCTCTTAAATATTGATTAATTAAATAGAATCTCTCTCTCTCTCTCTCTCTATATATATATATATACGTACACACTTTATACCTGTATACGCAGGACGAATGTGGTGTCACTGTCGAATGGTATATCTGCCAATGTCATATTTGTATGGGAAGAGATTCGTGGGACCAATTACCTCCATTGTTTTGTCGCTAAGGAGAGAGCTTTATACCCTTCCCTATCACCATATTCACTGGGACCATGCCAGATATCTTTGCGCTAAGGTAGCTACTCGTATCTTGTACCCTATACTATACTATATGTATAATTACATGCGTATATAAATATATACTATACTATATGTATAATTACATGCATATATATATATATATATATATATATCAAAATTTATTTCACTCTATTGATCACCAAGTCAACCTGTTTACAGTTACCAGTTAAAAAAAAGTCTACCTATATTATATATATTAGAGGTACACATACTAAACCCTTTACTTTCAAAGTTAACCAATAATGTAGTGAGCTTTAGATATGCACACAATAAGAAGGGCGGCCAGTACTCGTCAGTCAACAGTGGTAAACGGACAAACCGATTAAATTCAGCTGCTACTTATTGTCTCTCTTCCTGTTTTTAATTATTTCAATATTATTTGTTTAATTAGCTAGTCTTTTCCTAATAGATCATAGCCAGTATTAATTAATTAAGCTATATATATAGTTAATACGTCTATATCTATTTATATGATGATGATGATGATGACGATGATGACGACGATGACGATCTGTGAACAAAAGATAAGTAAAAACAAGTGGCTGGAAACCTCAACCTCAATCTCAACCACTCAGAATGTTCATTTTCCAGATGGTTTCATTCCCTGTCAAACAAATTAGGCTTCATACCGGATATCATATCACCTGATATCTCAACACTAATTTACTTACTCTTTATTTTATTCATTAACTTATTTATAATCGTACCACGTATATATATATATATATATGCGATCATTTTTCAAATTCAATTAATTTTATAAATTTATATGTAATTAATTTGATTTAGTATATATACAGAAATGGT
This sequence comes from Ziziphus jujuba, assembly GCF_031755915.1. Lineage (NCBI taxonomy): Eukaryota > Viridiplantae > Streptophyta > Magnoliopsida > Rosales > Rhamnaceae > Ziziphus > Ziziphus jujuba. Next base: position 929,078 of record NC_083380.1, read on the forward strand.
TAGTAGATATACGTGTAAAGTTGCAAAATTTATTATAACGAAAAGTGCAAGTATTTTATATATTTATACTTTCAAATTTAATATTAATAAGCTCCATAATTATTGATGGTTATATATGCACAGATGAGAATATTATATATATATATATATATATATTTATATACGTGTGTTTTTTTTTTTCTTTCTAAAAACTATCTATTAGTTTATTTTTATTTTTAAGACATACGAAAGTGGAAATTAAAAATATGTCTTAAAAATAAAATCTATATTATTTTATAAAAATTTAGATACTTATCTTTAAAAGATTTATTTTCTATATTGAATTATTATTTTTAAATTGTAGATCCCATTATTTATGTGACAAATAATTTCTTTTTCTAAAGAATTAACATGTAAATGAAAATAAATTAGTTAATATAAATTTCATTTTTATTGACCACATTATTTTCGTGTACATATATGAATATATCTGTATATATATATTAGTTTATCAATATTAAATAAATTTAGACATGCAATACTATTATATATGCAGGAAGACTTGTACAATCCACATCCAGTGATACAGGACATAGTATGGGGGTGTCTGCATAAGGTTGGAGAGCCTCTTCTGATGCGGTGGCCCTTGTCTAAGCTCAGGCAAAAAGCTCTCGATGCTGTAATGCACCATATTCACCATGAGGATCAAACTACTAATTATCTCTGCATTGGCCCTGTCAGCAAGGTCTCTCTCCTCCCTCTCTCTCTTTCTACATATATGATCTAGTTATTCATTTTATTTCTTTCTTTGTTTATTTTACAATATATATTATAAATAAATAAACAAGATGCATACATTGGCAGGTTCTGAATATGATATGTTGTTGGGTGGAGGACCCTAACTCAGACGCATACAAATGTCACCTCCCCAGAATCAAAGATTACCTTTGGGTTGCTGAAGATGGGATGAAAATGCAGGTTCTTTCTATTATTTAAATTAAATAATTGATTGATGAATAATAATTATATATATATATATATATTTGTGCACACGAACACATATCAAAATCATTAATATATATATATACAATATATTTATATATTTATACACACAATCACATATCAAAATCATTAATATATAATATATACAGGGATACAATGGGTCTCAACTGTGGGATGTTGCTTTTGCTGTTCAAGCAATCCTTGCAACAAACTTGCAGGAGGTTGAAGAATATTGGTCCATGCTAAAGAAGGCTCACCATTTCATCAAAAACACACAAGTAAATTTATTCATTATCTCTCTCTAATCTTAAATATTATTCGGTCGACGACCATACATATGATTAATCGATTAATTAAAAATTAATAATTAAATAATGATTTAAAATTGAAGATTAAGAAAGAGAGCTGTAACAATCTGAGTGAGTGTTTCCGACACATATCTAAGGGTGGATGGCCCTTCTCAACTCCAGACAATGGTTGGCCTGTCTCTGATTGTACTGCCGAAGCTTTGAAGGTAAATTTGAATTACACCTTCAAATTAATATATATATATATATATATATTGTAGAATTATATCAACCTAATATATCAATTAATATTTTCAGGCAGCAGTGTTGTTATCAAGTATGGCATCTGAGAAAGCTGGAGAAGCTATAGGCCCCGACAGATTATACGATGCTGTTAATGTCATTTTATCCCTGCAGGTCTACATATATATATTGCACACAATTAAAATAATAGACAATATACAAATGGAAAAGTTATTTATATATATATATATATATATAATAATTAACTAAGAGTGAAGAGATGATGCAGAATGAGAATGGAGGATTCGCATCATATGAACTGACAAGATCATACGACTGGTTGGAGGTATTTAATTAATTAATTCTGATATATATATATATATATATATATGATGATGATATAAACAAGTAATGAATGAATGAATGGAATGAAAGTGGATACTTTCAACGTAAAAAAATATAATATTAATATTGTATATGCAATATTTGTAGATGATAAACCCAACAGAAACATTCAAAGATATAATGATAGACTATCAGTACGTGGAATGCACATCCGCAGCAATTCAAGGCCTGAAAGCATTCACAAACAAGTATCCAGCTCACCGCGCCAGACAAATCCAAGCATGCATTGCCAAAGCTGCTCGTTTCATACGCTCCATACAGCAACCCGATGGCTCATGGTCTCATACTGTCTCTTCTTTTGTTGATCAATTTTTCGTTTATTAGAATAGCTAATTGTGATTAACATATATAGTTATTTATACCTGCCTATAATATAAATGCAAATGTAATAGGTACGGTTCATGGGGAGTGTGCTACACGTATGGCACATGGTTCGGAATAAAGGGTCTGGCGGCGGCCGGAAAAACATACGAAACATGTAGCAGCATGAGAAGGGCATGCGATTTCCTACTGTCCAAGCAGCTCCCATGCGGTGGTTGGGGAGAGAGCTATCTTTCTTGCCAAGACAGAGTTTACACCAATCTGCAAGGAAACAAACCCCATATTGTCAATACAGCATGGGCTATGCTTGCTCTCATCGAAGCTAACCAGCCTCACAGAGACCCAACCCCTTTGCATCGTGCAGCAAAGCTCTTGATCAGTTCCCAATTCCCTCATGGAGATTTCCCACAACAGGTACATATATGTTTTATATATTTATTTTCTTACTCCATTTGGTAATCAAAAACACCATAAATGACAAAATCTTTCTACATCAATATCATAGGAAATCATGGGAGTCTTCAACAAGAATTGTATGATCACTTATTCAGCCTACAGAAACATATTTCCCATATGGGCACTTGGACAATATCTCAACCGTGTGCTCATGATATCATCCTAAGGACCCACACCATCTCAATCTCTTCGTCTAAATGCTGTATCTAAGAACTATGTTAATCATAATGTTAGACCATGTAATATTAATTTGTGTACATATTTTAAGCAAACACGGTCGACTTGATTAGAGTAAAAAATAACAATAATAATAATAAAGTACAAAAATATTTGTATGTTAATTAACTCTTGTATTTCCATTCTCCTAATTTAGACCCATCCCTATTTTAGACTTGTGGTTAATATGGAGGTAATTACTATTACGCCTTAAATTATGCTTTCTTATATGATAAAATCGACACTGACAACAATATTATGATCCAAATGAACCAAAAAAAAAAAAAAAAAAAGATACAAAATTACAAAATTGAAATGGGTGTGAGATGTAATCACAACCATCATAAAAATTTTGGGGCACCTAAAGCTGTGAATTGCTAAGAAAAGTAATCATGCATCTAGTACTCTGGAACAATTTGTCTACTCTATGCCATACTGAGGATTGCATGTCTAGTAATCTCTTCGCCTTTTCCCGCAATCCTGGCTGACGCCGAATGGTTTCGCCATGGATCTACAAGAAAACAAGATTCATCCTTCAGATACAACCATAATCATAATCACCCATGCCAAATCACCACTGACATTCACATTTGAGGGAATTCCATATGGAAATCAATCTATACCTTCAGAAACAACCTGATGACGGCCTGTACAAACTCAAAATTGTTCCTGCATGAAACCTCGTGTATAAAATAATCCAGGAGCATCTGGATTGAATGTAACTCTGGTCTTTCTTCAGATTCTTGCTGATCATCATCGTCAATGATCTGTAACATTCGAAGCTCCATATCCAGAGTTGATGGAGACAAGCCTTTGATATAATCAGTGAATGTCGAAACTGCAACATGTAAAAATATGAAATGCAAAGACCAGGAAACCTTTCAGATGATTCGTGGTTCCATATTATCCAAATAAATATTAAAAGGAAAATAGGCTTACATTTTTTTGTCTCAGAGCACGACTGAAGAAAATGCAAAAGTTGGGATGATAATATGTCTGATTTTCTCCCATGATTTTCCGCCTCTACTTGTTTTACCTCCTCATTTTCTGAATCACCAAGTTTAAATGATATTTCTCCAGAAATTGTTGGTAGCGTAGGCAAAAAGAACGGAGCATTTTCAGGTTTCTTTGGTGGCTCAATTGGTTTATTTCTCACCTGGACGTTGCAGAGGTAAGACACAAACCAAATATGGTTTAGTAGTGAATGTCAATAAAATGAACTATGAGTTAAATATAAATAAGGCTCACAAGTCAGAATTAAAATAAATAACTCGTGGTAGAAAGACAACCTTTATTATGTCTAAATTGATCAAGCTCTGCCACTGGCTCTTAGGCAATAAAGAGAGAGTAACGAGATCTGGGATTTGCTGATTATGAATTGGAAAACAAGGCACATCTTTAGGTTGTGGATTGCTCAAAATGGGACGCTCATCAGAATCCTCAGCTTGAGAACCTTTTGTAGAGGAGACAGATGGCAACTTTACACTCACAACTTCCTTTCCACTTGCATAGGAATCAACATTTGAAGATCCCGAGAACATCGACTGGTTTACCCTGCCAAAATTGCCACTTAGATAATTTCTTGCAAAATAAGCACCAATTTCAACAAAGATACAATTACAAAAGTATTAAAAGCTACATGCTATAGACTTTCACACATCACATTGTTAAAAGTTGTTGCCATTTAATATTTTATTCTTGTATATAGTTGAAAATCACAAGACAAAATATGGATAGTTGCAAAAATCACCAGATCAAATATGGAAATCTAATAGCAATTGGAATGATAACTTTCAACCTCCAATATTCTACATTGCCTAGCTTTATTTTGAAATGCATTTGAACAAGAACTTAAGACATTGAACTATAGCCTTACCATAAATAGACGCCATTTTGATCAACATGAGTGGTTGCTAAAATATCCATATTTGGTGAGAGAGACAATGCTGTAACAGACACATCAACATGTATTGCATCTATTTGCCTTGCTAAAATAACATCCCAAATTCGAAGCGTTCCATCCATACTGGATGATAAAAGCCATTTCCCATCCTCACTGAAACACATGTCTGTAACACGATCTGTATGACCTTCAAATTTTCGAACCATTCTCAATGCCACAACATCAAATAAGCGAATAATCAAATCATCAGCCACAGTAGCCAAAAGACCTGAACGTTAGTATGAAATTAAAAGTTGTGTTCCAAAGGGCAAACAGCTATGCAATACCATCTAACAAAATAAAAATCAAATCCAATCAAACATAAATTACCATTCAAACGATTGAAAACAATCTTGACAAGAGAACAACCAACTTCCCATCTGGATTTTAGTTCACGGCCCTTGAAATCCCATACCTGCACATCAAGACATTTGAGAAACAAAACCTCCAGGCCAAACTTAAATCCATTTTCCTTTCTTTATATGAACAGAGCATAGCTGAGAACCTACATTAGCATAAACACATCTACATGCAAAACCATAATACATCTAAATAACAGGCTAGAAAACATAAACCTTTATATCTCCATGATACCCAGCACTTATTATTAGAGTATTTGTTGAATCACAAGCAATTCCAACAACTTCCCCATCATGAGCACAGCTTCTTCTCTCTGAAGAGTCTAGGTAACTGCCTCGGCTGATTCCTGATTGAAGGTTAAATCGCTCAATCCAACCACCTGCTGTTCCAAGTAATGCAAAATTGCCACATGCACTGATGGCACAAGCCTGGAAAACGTACAACTTTCTATAAGATATATGAACAAGCTTCTAAATTCCTATCACAACACCACTGGATTGGATATTGATGCATTTGTTATTTTTGAAGAGACACATGAATTCTCAAATATCAGAAAGCACTACAGTTAAGACATTAGATTCAACCAGAAAGAAGGAAAAGATCCAAAGAAATAGGTTTCTTTATCATGTATATATAGACCCCTTTTATATGCTCAAAGTAAATATAGACCATCAGAATAACAAAAATGAGTAATAGAAATGTGAAATATATCAAAAAGTCCAACCTTAACAGGTGTTGGATTTTCTGGACATGGTTTTAGAACATGCTCTCCTAGAACAAAGTTTTGAAGTCTCCATACATATGCCTGCTCAGTATCCATATGACATGTAACAACATTGCACCAATCTCGCTCTCTAATTTCCGCTGTTTGATTTCAATCAGGAAACAATAAACACACACACACACACACACACATATATATATATATATAAGAAACCATTAATGTATAAAGAAAAATCCACAATGCGTTAGTTTCTAATTATGCAATTTCAGACTTCTGAATATAGTTTATTTGGAAAACATGTTCTCATAAAAGTTGAGTTAATTACACTCCTAAAGGAAGAAGATGTTACCACTATCAAAAGCAATAACAGGCTTCAGTTTTATCTCCTCTTCCTGAAAAATAAATGCATTAGAATTAAAGTAGCTGATCCACGAAAAATTTACATATCCAAGGTTTAAGAATATGAAGGTTGAAGGTACTATCCAAGCACATTGCCATAAAATAAGGGCAGAAACCTATTACACAGTCATACCTTCACTTTTAGTTTCTTGGCTCGTTTCGTAACATGGCGTTGAGAAAGCTCTCTACTTTGTTGATCCTATTTGCACCAGGTAAATTTAAATAAATAAGAGTTATATAAGCAAAAATAGAACAACTGTTCAGTTGACAAAATAAACAGTGGAATAATAACCAAGATCTGAAGATACCAGAATTCCAATTCTACAAGTAGTAAGGATTACAGCAACATGACCAACAGGCTAAAACCAATAACAAAAGTAAATATTTAAATCATTGTATTGACTACCAACATTTTAAACAGACAGGAAGAACCACAAGCAGTTAAAGGAGTTGGTTGCAAACTGTTTAAAGTTCTTGCACGGAATCACATATTCCTACTTTGTACTCATCAAATCAGGTAGATTCACAGTGATGAATTTTTCAGCATATACGAATTTAACAAGAAGTAAACACAAAAATGGTATCTAAGAGTTGAAGGAAAACAAGTTATCCAACAAAAACTAATCTTTAAATGAAGTCCTTGAAACAAAATAATATGTTAGGTACAGATAACCAAACCTGGATTATAGAAAAAAGACGGAAGGCTCGATCCTGACCAGCAGATAGAATGTGTCTCCCATTGGCATAGAACCTGCATAAATGAATGAATCTTTAAATACCTAGAAAGGATGCCAGATGGAAATGCAACAAATTTTCCTAACAAAAAGTCGTGACATAAACTTAACCAACGGAAAAGCATCAATACCTGATGCATTGTGGAGGAGCACTATGCCCTCTTCGGAATCGCAAAAGACGAGGATCTCCATCACTTGTGTCAAAAATCCACATCTGCGAAGAATGACTGGAAGGTGAGGTGCAATTTATTCTATAGCCATAAGGAAAGTGTATCTTGGTAGAGTAACCATTACAAGATCTTCAATTTAAGGCAAAATTCATCATAAAACTAGGTTCAGCTTCTAGTATTTTCTACCCAAAGTAGGTTAGAGAAATAATTAAATGCACAATAAAACCGAATAACTGACTACTCACTTTAATTGAATTGTCTGATGCTGAACTCATTAAAACAGGCTCATTGGCCAAAAAGTGGAGTGAGAGTATTGGACCATCATGGGCCTCTTTTATAACTGCTTGAAGCCTTCTTTTCTCAAGATTCCATATGGATATGACACCAGATGAACCACCAGAGGCCAGAAGAGGCTGTCCATCTAAAAAAGAAGAACAAATAAGTGTAAGCTCAGAGCAGTTAGACAACTGCCAGGTTAACATAATTAGCACAATCATCTTTCCCATGCTATTTTTAATTACCTGTGCAGAAAGATAAGGCAGTGACAGCGCCTCTTGTAGAATGAGTAAATGTAACAACCTCTTCATCATAACGGATATTGTGAACGTGAATCTTTCCATCAGCACAACCAACTCCTACAACATCTAGTGCAGGAGATGGAACACAGCTGGAGATAGAAGAATTCCATCCCTTAAATTCGTAGATTTTTTTCTTTGTGCTGATGTTCCAAAGCTGTAGAGAACCTTCCTGACTCCCAATAATAATCTGTTTCCAGGTCTCACCATAAGTGTTTGTTCTTAGATTGGAAAGAAAAGGAAATTTCCGAAAATGGTAATGTCAAATTGCTGCCAAAGAGAAAAAATAAGTAAATAAATAAAAAATTCATAGAACAGAGAGCGTACCTTGTTAAGGTAAGTATCAGGATGCATTATGCAGCTAGGAGTGAAGTAGTTATCTAGCATGATATGTCCATTTGGAGCAAGATTCTGTTCAACTCCCTTGAATGCCCAGATAAAAAGATTGCCTTCAACATCAACACTTAGGATGTGGTCTCCGAATAATAGCAAAGAATTGACCTTCGCTCTATGCCTGCTCCAAGTTGCTACCTTCAAAATTATGAAGGATGCAGTTGAAGTTTTAGTGCATCAAATGCTTCTAATCTAAGAACAGACACACTAAAACACTCTGCCCGAAAGTTATGAACTTGATATTTCTAATTCGTTCAAACTAAAAAAGACCTCCAACAAGCCGCTAAACCATTAAAGCTCTTATATTGTTGACTGAAAAAGATTCTATGATATCAAAAAACTATATGTACATATCCAAATAACAAGGGTACCTGGTGAGCACGCTTAAAAACAGCTATATCATTCCCATATGCAGCAAATGTCAGCTCGCGGTAAGAAGCCAGAGCTCTAATCTTCTTTGGCAGTTGAGGACCTATACAGAAAACATTTCAGATGAAAACGTCTTATTTAAAAAATAATAATAATAATAATAATAATAATAATAATTTGGGAAAAAAATAATAATAACAAGGTCAAAAAAAAAAAAAAAAAAAAAACATACCAACTAGCACCAAATTGAGCTTCGCACACTGAAATAGAAGCAATGAATTCAAACATTAATTGAAAATTTCATCTTTTTCGATAAGAAAAAGTTATAAAACGCAACTCAAAAAAATACACATGTATATATTAAAATTTAAAAATATAAAGATACATAATATATACATTGTATATCTGAAAGGCCTTTCCAACACTGACGGTAACGAAGGTCTCGGTGCCCAATCGTTGTACAGAGAAAGGTACACCGCTTGTTATGTATCCGATTGCTCTGAACGGCTCGAATATTCCCATTCTGTTTCTTCTTCTTCTTCTTCTTCTTCTCTCTCCCTCCCTCTCTCTCTCTCTCTCTCTCTCTCTCTCTCTCTCAGGCGTTTTACAAAGAAACAGAGAAAGCTTCAGCTTACGTGTGTGGTCTTAGGTTGATTGAAAAATGAATGTGCACAAAGCACAGGGGTTTAGGGTTTTTGGGCGACCGAGACGATCCAAACGGTGCGTTTTTTTGGCAAGCCCGCGGGAGCTGTCGGGTCAAGAGAGGACCAGCTCGCTTGCTATTTGGGCCGACCTAAAATTAATTTCTACCCTAATTTATCAATTTACAAAATTAACTTCTAATATATATTTTTTAATTATTACTTGTTTATAATCAAAAGAAATTAGATTTTTTTTAAAAATATATTATTTTTAAAGAAACTCTTAATTTTCCTTTTTTCATTAAAAAAAGACGAAAATGTCAACTCATATATATATATATATAGCATTATGTTCGAATAAAATAAAGATTTTATCATACAATTAAGTAAACATTTGGAATTCGAGAAAAATTAGTAGAGTGTGAATATGGGCACTAAGCAGTTTCATTAGAACCAAAATCAAACTAGAAAATCTAGAAGAAGAATTGGATATGAACATGTAACTTGTCCAAATTAATGTTATTATGAGATTACAAATTCAAATACATGTATAGGTTTTTATTTCTCGTTTAGTTTTGAATTTTAATTTTTTCCTATAATCTCTTTAAAAGAAATTTTAATTAAACAAGTATCTTTTTTCGGTGCATGTCTAAAAAAGTCGAATAGATAATTATATATGTTTTAAGAAAACATTTTTATCCCCCAAAAAAAAAAAAAAAAAAAAGCACTCACAAAATATGAAACTAGAACAAAAGTTAAAGTCTAAAAAAAATATTAAATTTCAAAAAAAAAAAAAAAAAGCTATTAAATATATATATATATATATATAAACGTAACATGCGAGAAATAGGAAATGATGAAGATAAATAAAAATAAATTTATCATAAACATAAACTATTAAAAGTTCTTAAGAAAGTCCCAATTAACACAAGACATGACATGAAATAACATAACATAATTCACCAAAAACAAAAAGACAAAAGATGACATGACCAAGACGCTTATATGCTTTATTAAAAAGACCAGAAAAACATTTGAAGCATGAAAAATAAAGTATAGGGTGCAGAAACGCATGACCCAGCTTAAACGATGTCCAAGGATCTACTACAAAGCTATATTGCTAGAATGTGGCAAAGCAATCAGTATAGAGGCATAGCTTGGTATTGGTCTTGAAATTCATGTTGAACTGTCTTCTAAATGTTTGCGTTTCAACATTGTAGAAATCCAACCCTTCTGTCCCAGAATCCACAATTATCTCTCCATTGTGGTAGCCCACAACACCGATTTGTGTTGAATGAATGTCAAAATCATCGAGTAAACTCAGATCAAGGCTGTACTCTTTCGTCCATGCAATGTTGCTCCCGTCAGTTTCCAGCATCCATATGTCCATAACTGGGGGATCTGCATAACTACCAACCAAGCATAAGTTTCCCCTCAACTCAATCAATTGAATGTCATGTGCTATAGGATTACTAGTTCTCGAAATTACTGGAGGATGAGGCACGACTTTGAATTTCTCTTCTTCCAGATCTAGTGAGAGAACCAATTTGTTCTCTCTGTCCGCGTGATCATCCCAGATCAGCCAGTAAAATACATTGTTGACCAACACTCCCTTGCCATCAACAGCAAAAGGGCATTTCTCCTTGATTTGTTTCCAGAAAGGCTGCACAGCAGTGATTTCTCCAGGAGTAGTGCCAGCCGAGAGAGTATATATTTCACATCCAATGTCGTAAATATATAAACTCATGCTTCGATCATACATGTGAGCCAATTTGTATTCCTTTGTGCTAGGAAGGTAACCAAAAGTTGAAACTGTTTCATCGCAGGTGGAAGCAGAGGCAGCTGGCAAGGCCAAGAATGCTTGGGTGCTGGGATTGTATACATGGAAGTTGCCATTGTTATTGAAACATACCAGACCATGGTTGGAAGGAAGCATGTCAAACTTACCATCGACTGGTATGCTGAACATGTACTCTATCACTCCTTTCAAGTCCATAGCAGTGAAGCAAATAGGTCGAATCCCAGGCATACTCTTGATCTTATAACCAACCTGCACAACCTCATCTGGATGGTTGATCTGCCCCATCTCTTCATTATTAGCTTCATTATTCTGCAAGTCTGCATTTTCCTGAATTCCATCTTCGTCTTCATCATCTTCATCAAGATCATCACCATCAGAATCTAGAAGCAGTAACATGTGATTCTCTTTTGAGATTTCCATATGTACTGAGCGAAAGAAAGGAGAGGATATGAGACCTAGCCACTCCTTAGATACGGAGCGGCACTGGCACAAAAGTTTCACAGGAAGCCTCGATAATATGTTGACCTTTACTTCTTCAGGAAGACAGCTTAATTCTGCGCTGTAAGGCCTCAAAGCTTTGGAAATCTTGTTATGGTCCATCTGTTATCTGTGTAAATAAATAAAAAAATAAAAAAAGAGAGAAGAATAGAATTCACCAGTGTTAAAATTTTGTTTCATGATTTTATAGCACAACCCATCCATATCCTTCCAATCAATATTTCATTAAACTATATTTTCTATATAGGAAAAACATCAAAACATCTACATATATGGATAGACATTTACACATATAGATATAGCATTGTTATACATTTATCGTATGTTTTGTATGTTTTACTTGCGTAAATAGTTCAATAGTTTTCTGTATATGAAATGAAACCTATGTGTGGAACAGGGTGGTTTAAATATACTGATATGTATATATATATATATCAATTATGTTAGCCATAACAGCAGCAATTGAAAGCTTTAAATGTTATTAAGCAGTTTGTATATGAATATGCTAAAACAAAGTTCATAGCTTACCGGAGACTCAAATATTCTTGCTGCATTATGAATAAGTAAAACAATAATGGATATAACTCATAAGCATATATATATATATATATATACACGTAATGAAGACTAAGAAAAGATGTTAAATGAGGTTGCATGTGTGCATGTGTGTGTGTTGACGTTATCAACAATTCTCCCATCAGGGTGTTCCTGATGGGGGACTGACTGCTGAGGTTATATTTAGAGATAGAATTCCACCAGATAAAAGGAAAAAAAAAAAAATAGAATTATTCATGAAAATTAGTTTTTACATCAAAATATACATCTTCTTTTTGTACTTTAATTTAAAATTAAAAAGAACTTAATTAATAACTTTGATTTTCAAACCGGATTTACGACATAACTTAATGTTACGATTATAATTATTATTACTCAATTCTTTTCTTAACAACTTCTGATTACCAAATAAGTATTTGTCCTTTAAAATAAAAATAAAAACAGCAGACCTAAAATATTTTGTTATTTTTGCTTAAACCCAACACAAACACATCCATTTTATAGTTATTAATTATCTTTCTTATACGTGCATTTAAATGCCACATATAAACATGTCATTCAATAGTTAATACCATTACTAATATTTTATCCTTTTCCAAAACTCCATGACCGTTAATATCGTTATCCTTTGTTCTTTAATTTCCAACATCACCGTTAATACAGTTTTCTTTATTTTTCAAATTTCCAAAAGTACGTTCCCATAAATCTATAAATGTTTTATATAAGTGAATACCATTACTTTGACAGTTGATACCGTTAGTATCTTATCTTTTTTCAGAAGTACATACTACCGTTAATATTGATATTCATTATTTTTCTTTTGTACAAGACAACTTATATCGTTCGCCATGTACTTATTAAGAAGTTAATTGAAAAGTAGAAAAACAGACCTAAATATTACACAGAAAATGCAGTGTACCAACCTGCATTACTCAACATTAGGACAAGTCAACTATTAAAAACACAAATTTAACTTGTGATGATAGCAATCTTACCTTGACCCCTTCAGATTTTTTGTTTTGCTGTTGATCTATAACTTGAACTGCCACCTGAAGGGGAAAAAAAGAGACTAGAAAGTATAATAACATTTCTACTTCCAAAATCAAAATCTCATAGACTGGAAAAGAAATCGCCCTAGTTAGCTCTCGTATATATTTTCTATGAAGAAGAGTCTAGTAGGATGCAAAAATGATTTAAAAGAACACATGCATACTTCAGATTCATGGCTCTGAAGCTGCAAAAAGTCATGGATCATAATTTATTATTTGACTAGCAAAATCAATCACTTCCAAATATTGAAATTTTGATCTGTATAAAAATGCACATAATAGAAAATCATAAAAAGGACTGCAGAAAATCTCCATGCAACATTTGTAAGTACTTTAAAATTGAATTAGGAAAGACAAATGACATAAAATTAATTGAAAGGAAAGCAGAAGACATGGGATGATATAAATCATACCTGATTCACAAAAATCAACCTGAAATTTCTCAGAGGCTGAGTGTTTGTTTTTGAAGAGAGATATGGAGTTCAGAACATAAATGTCACAAATAAATAGAGAGAAAGGGAGAAGAGAGTTGGTAAGCCTGACAAGAAGACAATGCACCTGGCAGGCCGGTAAGCATGGCTTACGTTATATTCAGGAGGATAGAGATTGAGAGAGAAAAATTACTCTCTGCAGACTGTAAAAGTCCAAGTCCTACTCCAATCGAATCATATTTCTATATTGACCGTAGGATTGGCATAAAATCAAGTATGGACTGGGTCCTACATGCTTCAACGGTGGGAGATTGGAATATTTTGGAGGGAGTGGGTTATGGTAATACAGAATGCATGTTGGATTTTTGCACACATGCTTGGTAAGAATGGTGCTAGAGTAATAAATAGTGTATCTGGACAGACTTTGAGTTGCCATATAAACAAATGGTAGAAATAAAGTAGCAAATACTTTTAACATTCCTAAAATGTCCAGAGTGCTGCATTTATGTAGTAGACCCTCCTGCATGTGCTTTGCTGCCAAAGGCAAAGGAATTTTACAATTTTAAGAAATTTAAACCAAAGTGACTAAATATTGCCTAATTTTAAAAATTGAACTCACTAATTAGTTTCTTTTCTACAATTCTATGTTCATATTAACCAATTTAAGACAATAGGGCTGAACTTCATTACATAACTAATACACACCAGAGCTTTTAAAATATGCAGTCACAATTCAAAAGAAATATTTGCTTTATTGATATCTCTGCCACTTGTATACAGAGTTGTAGTAATCAAAAAGATCGAAAAATCAGACACTATATAAAGAATACTGTCGAATTTGGTATAAAATTCAAGTTCTTACTTTACATTAGATAGTTGGTATAAAAGAGTATGGCTAGGGGAACCAAATGGCAAAGCTACAGTTTTGACAAAAATTCCGGAAATCAAATTGCCACCCTAATATTAAAAGCAAAATGAGAGTGCATAAACACTATTCCACAAAATATCTATATAAGGCAGTTAATTGATATTGGTAAGAAGTTTTCAGTTGATTATTTTCTAACATCAGTTAGAATCTGCCACCTCTACATATAGTTGTAGTAAATGACAAGATCGAAAAGCATGACCATTTATATAGAATTTTCTCAACCCACTAGAAAGTTTTAAAATTTCTGCTGAACATTCATAGTTGGTATAGAAAAATTGTAGGCATAAATGACTGTACCAAGGTTACGAAAGTGGAAAGCTATGGACTTTTTGACAAAATTCCACAATATAACAAGTGTAAAGGAGAGTATAAACACAATTCATCACAATAAGAAGTATATATATGTATACACATGAATGTACTTCATTACAACTAGTTGAAAAGTTTTCAGTTAATTATATATACTAATAGTACGTTTAGAATGTGCGATGATCGGGGGGTCACTTGGTTCTTGTTAGATAAAACTAGGATCAATAGTGTACTTATTCAAGCATTTTGCTTATTACTTATTTTGGAGCCAAATGCAAATAGGATACACAATCAAATTAAACTTTTTCCAGCATTTTTCTAACCAATCAAACAGAGTGAGAAAGAGCTTACGAGCAGTGCTGGAAAGGGCATATACGGGGTCGATTTTGGGAATAACCACTGGCGATCTCTGGAACAGTGCGGAAGCCACGATTTTGTAAGTTGGAGCAAAAGCCTAAAGCCAGGCCATTGATCCTGCATTCTGAATTCAATATTTATATTTTCACAGAGTAGAGATAAAAGAAAGCATTACAGCATTTAGCCACGAAAACCCTAGTTAGTTATAAACCCCAATGACACCAACAACAACAACATTTAAGATTTTCCCTCAACATGATACGGCTCGTTGCTTGCTTTCAGCTTTCTGGGGGTTTTCTTCCCTTTTGCTTTTATGTCTATGGAATAATAATAATAAAATAAATAAATAACTGTTTTTTTTTTTTTTTTTGCTAGTGTGGCTGGCCCCCAGGCTCCCCACAAGACTCGATCCCGAGCACACACAGGGTGCGATGTGGAATCTGTGCCACTTGAGCTCCACGGTGAGTCTTAATAAATAAATAACTGTTTTTGGGGGGTTTTCCCCATCCAAATACTACTACAAGGTTAAAAATTCAAAATTCAAGGAAAATACATACATACATACATACATACATATATATATATATATGTATATGGAGTATGTATGTATTACTTTCATTTTCTTATGTATATGGAGTATGTATTACTTTCATTTTCTTTCTTGCTTCAAAAATAATATAAAAAAAAACCCTGAATGTTGCGTTGCATGTAAATATATATAATGTATTTTCAATTTTCACTCTATGGTTAGGCCTCCTACTGATATATACCACTACCATTGCAAAATTACACCTCAATAATAAATGTACAGAAACTAAGAAAACTTTCACAAACAGCTTAGGATATCCGTGTATATGTATATAATTTTTTTTTATTTTTGGGTCAAAAGAAACCATAGAACTTTATTATTTTTATTTGTTTGGACAGAAAATAGAAGATTTAGAGTTTGAATATTAAAGCATCCCTTCCACAAAAAAATAAAAAATAAAAAACACTATACAAATTTGAGCAAATCACACAATAACCCGCTATAAGCCATCCATCCATTTCCATCAAAATGCAATCCTCAGTTTCAAAGGCAGAAGATAATCTGGACAATTGGTTAAAAATACATCCAACACAAAGTACACAATGAGAAAACTTTAGATTTATTATTCGTCTGTGTACAAGAGGGAGTTCTAAATGCTAATAAACAGATCAATGGCTTTTCTCTCTTCTCTTTGCTTCTTTTTCCTTTACTCCAATCCGTAATTCGTATAGATTGAGGAGAAAGATCAAAAGTAAGAGGATAAAAAGTTCTCCAACATATAAAACAGGGCAGGAAGAATCATAAGCAGCTTCCGCCATGCAAGAAACTTGTCCCACTACCGGGACTCGTCCATGGTATCATTACGGTTACATGATTGAGATCTTAAATCCTTGTCATCCTGTCTTGACTCCTCTGACTCTGAAGTTTTGGCAACAGAATCCTCAAGAGCCTCAAGAAAAGACAAAACTGTGAACTTATCTGCCCAAAACATAAGAGATTTCAAAATTACACCATGACTTGGTTTCAGTTTATAAATGAGATGCCTACAAGTTGTAAAATCCTCTACAAGTCTAAATGGAAAAACAGAATCGGGCTCTCCATATTGGACCTCACAAACAATGCCTTTCTTTTTCACCAGTTACTTTAAAATAACATAAAAAATAATAATAATAAAAAAAAGGGGTATTCTAATCAACATTTATCACCACGTGGTTACAAGGGATTATTTCATAATATCATACAAACCAAAAATAAATGCCCAAAGCTACCGGTTTATTTTCCATTTTCCCACTAATGCCTCCACTGAAAACTTCATTGATTCAGAATCAATGTAAGAGATTTCCCCTATTACGAAGCTAGGAAAACAGTAGGAAAAGTGAAACAACATCAAAATGTTCACGGACAGCTAATGCACAGAAGCAACACATGCACTTTGGCGTAGATTAACTGCTTTAAAATAAATCAAAGATATGAGACTCCAGTAATACTGATCACTTACATTTACTTGGGTCAATTCCAAACTGAGTCAAATCTATCTGTCCAGTTCGAAGGACCTACGAAAAATGTGTGGGAGAAAATCACAAGTTAAATAACGGAACAGCATATTGAAACATAAAAATATTCTAAACAAGAAGGAATTCTTACATAAGTAAATGAATCTACTTGTTGGCGGAAAGGTGGGCTCTGAAGCAACTCCAGTATATCCTCAGGCGACCATTGACCCTGTAAACTTGAAGAAATTGTAAATTGAGCAATAGTAAAAAAAACTCTTTCATTAAGAAAAAAAAAGGGGGAAAAAAAAAAGAAGCAACAAAAAACTCTAACACCATACTATTACCCACCTCAGGTAAGTAAGATGCTAAAAGTTCTTCGAGTGGCAATGTCTCGATCAACGGCATCACCAGATCAGGCTTCAATATATCCCCTAAACTCAAGCCTAATTAACAAAAGAAGAGGCCAATTTACTCATATGCAATCATAAAATCTTGAAAGAATACATTTCTAATCGATTGACAAATTCAGTGTAGTCCAGCTGATACGCAACAAAAACAACAATACAAATCATATTATTACCTCCATCTGGATCTCCGGCACCATCTGCAACAAGTACCATATCATTACACGTATCAGAGTCTAGTGCAATTCAGCCTTATATTATTTGTCTGTGTATGTATACAACATGCATATGTTGTATGTTTTAAATTTTTTTAAGGAAATAACTCATACCCGTAGGCCCAATGTTGCTCAGGATTCTTTGCAGGTCTTCCAATTTCACTGGGCCAGATGAAGAGGTTGCTTCACTAGTGACTTCAGCACCCAAGTTTGAGCCAATCAAGTTTCCAGCTCTAGGAGGAAGGATATTCTTATATTTAGACAATGTGGTAATACGAGATTTAAAAATACAATCTTAAAAGAGAGCAAAAACAATAAAAAAGAACAGGTGATGTAATGAGTGGCAAAACCACCATAAAGCTTATGAAATTTGATATGCAACATCTAGTTGGTGATTGACCAGGGATGAAGTCAATATCGTAGTAGTCATATGGAGTCTCAAACCTGAACATGATCCAGTAGAACATATCAAATGCCTAGTCTATGTGCTATTATGCTAGTTATCTTATTACTTCTCTCAGATTCCTAAGTTCCTTCCTTTTCCTGTTAAGGGAACCATGTATACATTATGCATAACTGAAGTAAATGTACCTTGATGAGATATCATCTTCAAGCATATCTTCAGAAACTTGCAGTGGAACAGAAGCATCAGGCTCTTCTTCACCAAGAAACTCTGCCAAAGGACTGAAAAGTGAGATAAACACAATATTGATCTTAAAGCACACATCAGAAAGCAGCAAAGCTAACCTTTTGAACTTCAAATTCCTGTTAAGTGATTTAGTAAAAGAATGACAATTGCTGAAAAGTTTACGTGCAATTAAGAAAAACATATATTTCTGAGCTAGAGATAGTGGAATTGAGTACCTAATGGCCGGTTGATGTAGTAGTTTACAGAGCTACATATCTGCGTGTCACCTTCAGCTCTAGGCTCCTGCAATTATTACTATTATTTGTTTGAAAAAAAGTCTTAAAAAAGTGGCCAGTAAAATCTCAAAATGGGGAAATATAATCAAGAAGCTTGACCTGCATCCAAAAGAAGAACTTCCTGTCATCACTATTGAACTTCAGTATGTACACCCTTCCTGATGCTTGATTAACCTGATGAACAAATAATAAGACAGATCCTTTTCATAAAACATAATCAATAATCTCTACTATTAAAGTCAAACAAAAAAAGCTAAGTTCTTTACCTTCTCAAAAACAGCTTCATCAGGGAAAATAATCTGATCCTGTAATACATACAGTCAAGGAAACTAAAGAACAAAACAAACTAAGAGGAAAAAAAGACAAAAAAAAACATGTTAGGAATTAGAACAAAATAGTAGTAACAGAAGAAAACCCATCAAACAAATGAAATTTTAACACAAGCATAATCCAAATATTTATGAATCATACAGTTCCTGCATCATAAACCAATAAAGAAAATGGCAAGAAAGTATAAAAAGAACCAAGTAAATAAGAAAAAAGAAAATTAGGATACATCTTCAACAACATTTTGCGTCCGATCAAGCCACTGAAAACGGACTAATCCCTCTTCACCCTGCCATATAAACCAACATGAACCCAAGAAAAAAAAAAAAAAAAAAAAAAAAAAGCATACATGATAATATTCAATTACTGCACATGCAAGGATTATGAAACAAACTATATCACCCACAACTTAGCAAACTTGCATCATACCCTTGCTAGGCGAACGAGTCCCTTACGGGTATCAGGTACAACAGTTTTTCCCTGAAAATACATTTTACCAGCACGAAACTCCAACATAATTTCCTGCCAATACATATACAAGTTCGTTTGCCAAAAATCAGACAGCCGTGCAAAGAATCAAGGGAAAGATATACTAGAAAGAAACTATGGAAAAGATAACATCAAGCATCCTCATTTAAGATACGGTCTTTAATGCTTCATTGAAACTTTAAATGGAGGGTGAAAATATAAACAAAATTCCATATATTTTGGGACGTCTAAAGAACCATTATGACGAAATACATCACAATGGCACAAAAAGCTGCAAAAAAAATTGTCCAAATCACAGTTTGTTTTCAAAAACCACAGCATTGATGAATAAGAGAACATCTGAACATTACCTGCATTGTTGGTACTTCTGTTGAAGATGAACCCATAGCCGATAGCCTCCGCTATTCTCAATTGATACAAAACCTAACAGAAGCAACAAACTTATTATTTATTTTTTTTAAGAAAAAAGTCAAACAACAAAGATTGCAAAGATTCATTGCAATTAATTGGATAAACCCTAAAAATCAGTTTACAGTAACTCCCTCCAAAACCCTAGAAAGGGAAAATAGTTAAAAAAAAAAAAAAAAAAAAGTCCATGAAATATAATTATTTAATTCTACAAAGTGCTATTACCTCTTCTTCTTTTTTTTCTTTTTTTTTTTTTTGTTTATACTCAAAAAAAAAAAAAAAAAAAAAAGGCAGCTTCTTATTCTGTTTTTCCCTCCTTGGTGGATCGATGTCGATGAGTTTTTCAAAATTCGCTTTTTCAGACTGGTGAAAGATACTGAATAAAGAATTTCAATTCAATGGATTTTATTTTAGTACTCGAAGCAGCTTCGGACTTTCAAACTCCGACCTCACTGCAAGAGAGAATTACGAAAGTGACATCCTATTCACGCGGGGACCCGAATTAATGATGGCGGGTCTTCGGCCGAACAATTCAGGTCAGGCCCTTAAAAGGGGTGGGCTTTATGTTTAACATGCCCACACCGCGGTTGTCGAATTATTTATGGGGGAATTTGGCCCAATTTTTTTTTTTTTGCCTTTTAATATTCATTATATTTTTAAAAAAATTTTAACAGACCTGTATGTCCTTTATTTTAGATTTACTACAAGGAATCATTTTATGGCTCCTTCAATTTGGCTTCTGGGTTCTCATAAAAAACCAATATTGAGATTAGAAAGAGGACCAAATCTAAAAACAACAAGTTTGAGTTCGAAGAAAGCAATGCTCAGATCTTCATGCTAATGCGCGACGATGCCCGTCTTCAATCCCGCCTTTATTTCTACGAGTATCGGAATGCTTTTACCTTCTCACTTGTGGTTGTTTCTTCTCTGCTGCTTCAGAAATACTTGAATGGTGGATCAGAAGAATCTGGATCTTTAGCAAATGGTGGTTTTGTTCCGGTTCTACTAAGATTTGTGGGTGTTTTTAAGTTTCTAATGTTGCTCGCCAAGGTTTCTTTTGAAAAATCAGCATCAAGGAGGCCAGAGAAGTCGTGAATAGAATCACCAAAAATTCTAAAAACGTTATCAAATTGGCAAAAAAATTTGATTATTGTAGGGCCTTCGGTAATTACCGATGAAACCTAAGGTAATCAATTTGTCCTTGCTGGAAACATTACCGTAGGTTTCATCGGTAATTACCGAAACCCCTGTGGTAATCATATTTTATCAATTTTTTTGCCTCCACAAGTCCCCTAATGTGTGTTAAATGCAAAAACATGCAAAATATACATTCTTCAATTATCCTAAGGAGAAAAAATTCCAAAAGTTCGGAAAAAGTTCTCAAATTGCCAAAAAAATTTATTACCATAGGGTCTTCAGTAATTACCGATGCAACCTACGGTAATCAATTTGTCCTTGTTGAAAATATTACAGTAGGTTTCATCGGTAATTACCAAAACCCCTGCGGTAATCATATTTTACCAATTTTTTAGCGCCCACAAGTCCCCTAATGTGTGTTAAATGCAACAACATGCAAAATGTACTTTCTTCAATGATCCTAAAGAGAAAAAATTCCAAAAATTCTGAAAAAGTTCTCAAATGGGCACAAATATTTGATTACCGTAGGGCGTTCGATAATTACCGATGAAACCTACGATAATCAATTTGTAGCTGCTGGAAAAATTACCGTAGGTTTCATCGGTAATTACCGAAACCCCTATGGTTATCACATTTTATCAATTTTTTTACCCCCACAAGTCCCTTAATGTGTGTTAAATGCAACAACATGCAAAATATACATTCTTTAATGATCCTAATGAGAAAAAATCCAAAAAATTCTGAAAAAGTTCTCAAATTGCCAAAAACAAATTTATTACCGTAGGGTCTTCGGTAATTACCGATGAAACCTACAGTAATCAATTTGTCCTTGCTGGAAAAATTACCGTAGGTTTCATCGGTAATTACCGAAATTCTTGTGGTAATCACATTTTATCAACTTTTTGGCACCCACAAGTCCCCTAATGTGTGTTAAATGCAATAACATGCAAAATATACTTTCTTCAATTATCCTAAAGAGAAAAAACCCCAAAAGTTCTGAAAAAGTTCTTAAATGGGCATAAAAATTTGATTACAGTAGGTCCTTCGATAATTACCGATGAAACCTACGTTAATCAATTTGTAGTTGCTGGAAAAATTATCGTAGGTTTCATCGGTAATTAGCAAAACCCCTATGGTTATCACATTTTATAAATTTTTTGGCCCCCACAAGTCCCCTAATGTGTGTTAAATGCAACAACATGCAAAATATTTTCCACTTTATTCGACAGTTAATCAGAAATGAGGGTAGATGAGAAATGGAAGATGGTTCCATTTATTCGACACTTTCATATCCATTTATTCAAATATTTTCCACAACTGCACAATTAATTCCCTCCTGACTACTCTCTTTTGGACATACTACCATGGAGCCGCATTTTAAAATAGATTAGAAGAAGCTTTCAAGCTGGGAATAGTCTCCAATTTAAAACTAACTAAATTTCAATGCATACCATTCAAACAAGTTCAAATGGTCCCAAACTAGAGAGCCAATATTTGAGAACTCAATTACCATCCATTTAAATTCTCATCCTTCTTATTTCTTGCTTTTCCACATCTCAAATAATATGGAGAATTTAATAATGAAATAAGGTCCCTACATTTCATCTTGACATGAGAATCATGTAGAAAAACTAAAAACTAAATTTGAATTAGCAAGAGAAAAATGTACAAGTGTTTTATAAATAAAATCTAGAGAATATTACAACTCCTACAAAAGGCTCTATTGGTATCAATCCTAATTTGACCCAAAGTTCCCCATTGATGTCAAAATCTCGAACACCAATTGGCACCACAATTGGTATAATGCCAAACTTTAGTGACAGCATTAAAAGCATACGGGGCACCTTCACTATAACGAAGACCGATTTGATACCTGGATGAAATCAAACGAAATCTTTGCGGTTAGTTACAATATTTAGCATACAAGTTTTAAAGAAAATAATTAAATACCGAGAGTATCCATAAAGAAGTATAAAGATTCAAATCTAACAATTGAGGCAATAGCTCATACCCAGTAATAATAGAGGAAAGTAGTAAAACACACTTGCCTTCATGAACATTAAGGTAAGACCCAATTCCGTGGCCTGTACCATGCCGATAATCAAGACTATTTTTCTATAGTGGAACTCAAGCAAGAATGTCTAGGGCAATACCTGTAGGAAAATGAACATGTACCTTCCTATCACACAATCTTACAAGAATATGGTCAATACATTTCACTTAAAATGAAATACATAATTTAAAAAATAAAATAAAATATCGTTGGTTCCATTAGGAAATTGAGCATTCCCAAGTGCAATATGACCCTTGAGGACCTGTAAAATGAAGCAAAGAAAATTACTTTGCAAGACTTGAAAAAATATAATAATAATAATGATAATAAAAAGGAAAAATAAAATAGATTAGCACTTACTGCAGTATAGCATGCTTTAAATAGATTAGCACTTACTGCAGTATAGCATGCTTTAAATAGATTAGCACTTACTGCAGTATAGCATTTTCAACTATATCACTTTTTAACAAGAACATTTGAAAGTAGTTGATAAAGTAGGAATTAACATATCCATGTCAAAGTTCATTTTAAAAGTGGAAAACCTTTTATTTCTCTTGATATATTGGAATTTGTTATGCATAGAATGTCATACTAGCTTTTGAAAGTGGTTGCTAAAGTAGGAATTAGCATATCCATGTCAAAGTTCATTTGAAATTGGAAAACACTTTATTTATCTTTATATGGTGAAATTTGCCATGCTTGCTTCAAAAGCAGGTTGTGCCCATGCAATACAACTTAAGAACCATTACCACTCATGTGCATAAATGACAATATCAGAGATACCTCTTTTGAAGTTCAAAGATATCATATAGAATTTTCAACCATTACCACTTATTATCATATAGAATTTTCATTTGAAGTTCACAGTACCTTTTTTACTGCACGAAAACTCTCCAGCTTATCGCTTGCAGTCACCTCTGTCAGTTTAAGTGTTTGCCTGCAATCATTGCATCATTATTTGATTAGTGTGTATTGAAACTGCACAACCAGAGCATTGCATGCAGACACATAGAAATATACATAAGCTGTGTACTAACAAGTTGTCTGATACGGTTTATGTCCTTTTACATTCCTCTTTCAGGCAATATTTAGGCCACAATACATCTCAACTAGTATTTCAATCAAATGTTAGATGTTGCATAACAACCTAAAAAAACAAAAAAACAAAAAACAAAAAATGAACTTACAATTGTTTTTTCTTAGTCACTTCGTCTCCCTCCAAGAAGTAACCAGAAACCCCATATATCTCCTGCACTTGTATATGCACTAAAAGCTTAGACATCTTTTTATTTATTTATTTATTTATTTATTAGTTTTACTGTTTTCATAAAAAGCTTTTCCTCCAAAAATGGTATATTGACTACTTGTCCAAGAAATAAACAGATGCATAAGTTTCACGAACTACCTGCTTATCCAACCAGACAAGATATTGCACCACTGCAATGCCATCTCGAATGTTTGCTTGTTTCAAACCTTCCAACTCCACTGGGTTCTAAGTTTTTATATTATCAGTTGTAAATAAAATAAGGAAAAATCAGAATTCAAACCAAATAAATTGATTGCAAAAAATTTATTCAGTCTAAGATATCAAATTGTAAACAGAAAATTAAACGTGACATGTTTTTACTGGAAAATGAACAAAAGTCAAATCCTTTGATAAAATCTAGGTTTAATTATATCAAGTTTTTAAACATTTTAAATTTCCTCATTATGAAGGGTTGTTTGACTATTTGAGGGCTATCTCTAATTTGCGTTGCCACCTTGTCTTTTAAAAGGCAAGGTATAAAGTTCAATAAAGCATCTAGGATAAGAAGTAACCATCCCTTGAAAAGAACAAACTAGTAAGAACTACCAAATTTAAAAATAACTTCTTGTCTTCTACATATTGTCTAAGAAATATGAAATGGACATTTTACATATTACATCTTGACATATGTCCAACCGTACGTACCAATCAAAATATGTATCTTAAATATGAATAGAAATCCATGAAAAGAAATGCACGGTCAAGTTTAACATACCTATCAAACATGCTCTGTAATATGCACCAATTTCAGGTTAGTTTTAGTCAGTATCAAACGATGGCGCTTTCCCTTTGAACCAGATTTGACAGTTGGACCAGCACCAGGAGTATAGAAGAAAAACAACCTCAAATTTTCCTTGTTTTGAAAAATTGAACACATGGTGTACCCATAATACCAGCTGCTTATGCTATTTCTGGATTTTCCTCAATATCAGTTTCAACAAAGTGTACATTTTGATCAAACTCATCAATCACTTGACATAAAAGAAAGTTACTAAAAAGAGGTTACTGCATTCTATATGAGGCATCAACACTAAAATAGACAGATATAGTAAAGCATGTGTTTCTTCACACAATGAGATGTTACCACATAAAATTGGTTTTTCATCATGTCATCCCAAATATTTCTGGCCACCTCCAAATCACATTAGACATCAATCATTGTAAGAGTTGATAGTGGCATTGAGATTGAACGTCATGCAAAAGTGAAACATTTTTTTATTTGCATACCTTACTAAGAATTGGCTTCAAAGTCCTACATGGACCATATGTTGGAGCTGTATATAGTACGCATATAAGCCTTGGACTTTCATGGTACAACTTACTTAAAAAAAGGGGGGGAAAAAAAGGAAAGAAATTTTACAAGATTTGAACTAATAAAATATATCAAACTCTCAATAAATAATAGAACACAATATTCATTATATAAATGTAACATCAAGGACAAAGAAAATACACCTGCCCCATATGTTTTCTAAGAGTAATGTCATAACCCTCCTAAACGTCCCTGTCTGTGAGTTCCTTCTTAACCTCCTGAGTTTTGGGCTGTCAAAAGTAAAACTTATGAGGCCAAATTTTAAGGACATTCATAGAGCTCGGAATATAACACAGCTTTGAATTGAAACTAAACAATAAAATTTCTATAATGATTCATATGCATTTAACATTATTGGAGGAGAATAATTGAAAACCAATTCAGTGCATTATAATTTTTCAGATAATAATAAATTTTTTTGAGAAAATGATATTTGCACTCTTCATGTTATTTAGTTGTCAAAATTTTGTCTTACAACCATAGCAACATTAATGCAGCTGTATATCAGACTTATTATAATCATATAGCAAATACACCTTCCTTTTGCAAATTTGTTTAGGTAGATTACCACCAAGAAATATAACTGCTATCAAAATTCTTATGGTGAATTACCTGCTCTATGTAGAATTCAAATAATCAACTCACAGAGTTTACTGTAATTGATAGAAGATATTCAAAACTCTTCAATTGAGGTGCAACCATTATGTAGAATTTGTTAGGAGTCAAATTTCAAATGTACAAAACTAGTATCTCAACCTAACCACAAAAATTAAATGTTTTTCAATGTTGAAAACATATGAATATTAATTTGAGCAACAAATGAAATATAATGTCTGACTCTTATCCAGTATCACAAGGCAAAGAATATTAACTCCAAAATATATAATCTTCTTGATGATTATTGGAGAAATTTCCAATTGGATCATCAAAATTTGCAAGTGGGATAGTCTGAGGGGGCTTAATATAGAAAAATGGAATAGGTCTTAAAATTTTCTAATATGTGATCATCACATTCTACCATCGATATGTATTTGCAGCAACCTAAGAACTAAAATTATGATTTAATATATACCTTTTTTTCTTGAATGAATCATGACTAAAAACTCTGTAAAGGTAAATGAAATATAAATATATTCCAAATATTTATGTCTTTTATTGATAACAAAGTTGTGTAAAGTTCATTTAAATATACTTTTGGTTTAATATTATACCTCCTTTTTTGAGCCACCAATCTCCAAAATAACTTATTATGTCTTGGCAAGATGAAAAATACAATCCTAAGATAAACCAAGCCCATGAGTTATCCTTTGAAAAAAACATTATAACCCATTGTTACCAATGCATGTAATATATATATATATATATATATGTATAATAGTTTGTGCATGAAAGAAATAAAAAATAGGGGCGCAAATTTACTTTTTCACTAATTAAAATAGAAGATGAAAGAATGGACTTATATATCGCCTTTAGCCAATCCTATCCATAAATGTTAGAACCATTTGCTTTCACCTGTTAAAAAGTCCATTTATTTTTCCAAAAATACCAACACATAAAATAGAAATTTCACATAAAAATTAAAAGTCATTCTTCCTCTGTTTCCAATGATACATTTCAAGAACCCAACATCCCATTATTTTCAATCAACATCTCCAACCAGATAAAAAAAAGTAGTGGTTAATCTCCAGTTGATCATAAAACATATTGAAATTACCTAAGAATTCATAATTCATATTAAAATATATATATATATATATATATAGTTTACAATCAAGTACCTTGATGCATGTTTGGAGTTGAGGCAATGGATTAAGAAAGCCATAGGCCTTAGATGTTGGAATTGTTTCATAGACAGATTTGAAGAAGCAAGATTTGAGGTAGAGAGGAAATGAAAGAGAGTCAAACTAAGATTGAAAACTGTTGAAAGTACATATATGTGAAAATCTTACTAATCATAATAGTCTGCCTCAAAACTATATCTTCTTCAATATATATATATATTTATATATTCATCATAGTCAATATTCTCGTACAAACAAATAATCGTTGAAACTAAATTTAGAATCTTATTCAAATCTAAATTTGTTTTAATTTTGAAGATCTTAAAAAGCTAATAGAAAAATTATGGCCAAATTCAACAATCTCATTATGATCATATAAGAACCATTGCTTCCCCTCTAAAAAATTCCCAAAACTATGTTTTACTTTTTCCACAAAGATCATAAAATAAAACTGATACTCTAAAAAAATTCCCAAAACTATGTTTTGCTTTTTCCACAAAGATCACAAAATAAAAATGATATTTCCTATCAAACAGCCCTTTGTTCTTAAACCTCATTCATTTTTCATTCAACGTCTCCACCTTGATATAAGGCATTGGGACTATAAATTATATCTCCAAAAATATAACATATCTTTCACATTTTTCAGATAACTTTTAAAGACCATAAAAACCTATAATGAATCAAATGAAAATTAACAATTACCTTTTTCTTCTTCCAATATTGCAATACCTGAAGGGTGGGTCTTGAAATGATGTTTTATGATGCTATTAATATCTGTGATGTTATTAACTTCCACGGTTGTCTAACCATCCAGTTGTGGTCTATTCAGTTTTGAGGTGCTTATAATACATTGAACAAAGAAACTCTACATCTCAAAGCATCCACTCCTTCGCACCTGGTTAACTTACCCTATCTCCTTGACCCATCCCCCCGATGCCAAAATCCCAAACCCCCATCTAATTGTTCCCCAACAGCTGATAAAAACAAAATAAAAGCAAACCCAGAAGAAGAGAAGGAGGAAGGACCAAGGGTTTTGTTGTAGATCTGCTCGCCAACCAAGTAGAATGCTAAGGCAGTGAGTCCAAGGCCAAGATCCATAAGAATGTGGCAGAGCTGAAAGAACTCTCCAGTAGCTACCTCACCATTCTCTCTCACTTTCTATTCCTCTATTCTTCATGCCCTGTTAAAAGGAAAAAATGAAATAGCTTTTCTATTTTAAAAGGGCAACTTGGAAATATTAAAAATTAAAAGGGTAAAACGAAAAAATTTGAGAGGAGGTGGGTAGATTTTGTTAAGGGCTTTCCAATAGGGGTATAGGGCCAAATTCAACTTATTTATAGGGAAATTTGGCCCAATGCCCATATGAGGATGAGCTTAAGGATTGATATCCTTTTATTTGCTATTTTTTTTTATATCTTTTAATACCCATTTTAACCTTAAAAATAATAAGAAATGATTTGGGTATCCTTATTTTACTTTTCCAGCATTTATTCTACTAAACGTTATTTTCACCACACCACACCAGTATTCCACATTGCTTTTGAAAAAAAAAAAAAAACTTCATCTCAAGTCCTTTTTAACTTTTAAACAAAGAAAAAACAAAAATACACTTTTTACAACCCTTGAATGCACCCTTGAACAACTATCTATCATCAGGTAATTGTTTTTATTTTTTTGTTTATTTGTTGCCGTGGACTGGTGTGGGTTTGTTTTTTTGTTTATCTGTTGCTTTGCCGTTGATCGGTGTGGGTTTATTTTTTTGTTTATTTGTTGCCTTGCTGTGTTTATTTGTTGCCTTGCCGTGGACCGGTGTGGTGTAAACACAATAATACTCACTGTATTAACGATAATCAGGTTAAACACAAGTAGTATGCCGTCGTCAATACTCATTATATTTTGCATGTTGTTGCACGAAACACACATTAGGGGACTTGTGGGAGTCAAAAAATTTGTCAACTGTAATTACTGAAGGCCCTTCGGTAATTACCGATGAAACCTTCGGTAATTTTTCCAGCAAGGGCAATTTGATTACTGATGGTTTCATCGGTAATTACCAAAGGCCCTACGGTAATCAAATTTTTTTGGCAATTTTAAAACTTTTTCCTAACTTTATGTGGATTTTGCTGTTTAGGATCATTGATGAATGTATATTTTGCATGTTGTTGTACGAAACACACATTAGGGGACTTATGGGAGTCAAAAAATTTGTTAACTCTAATTACCGAAGGGCCTTCGGTAATTACCAATGAAACATTCGGTAATTTTTCCAGCAAGGGCAATTTGATTACCGATGGTTTCATTGGTAATTACCGAAGGCCCTACGGTAATCAATTTTTTTTGACAATTTTAGAACTTTTTTCGAACTTTATGGGGATTTTTCTGTTTAGGATTATTGATAAATGATTTTTTTGACAATTTTAGAACTTTTTTCGAACTTTATGGGGATTTTTCTGTTTAGGATTATTGATAAATGTATATTTTACATGTTGTTACACGAAAGACACATTAGAGGACTTGTGGGAGTTAAAAAATTCGTCAACTGTAATTACCGAAGGCCATTCAGTAATTTTTCCAGTAAGGGCAATTTGATTACCGATGGTTTTATTAGTAATTACTGAAAGCCCTACGGTGATCAAATTTTTTTGGCAATTTTAGAACTTTTTTCCAAACTTTATGGGGATTTTGCTATTTAGGATCATTGATGAATGTATATTTTGCATGTTGTTGCACGAAACACACATTAGGGGACTTGTGGGAGTCAAAAAATTTGTCAACTGTAATTATCGAAGGGCCTTCGGTAATTACTGATAAAATCATTGGCATCGGTAATTACCGATGCACCATCCATATTCATTTTTTTTTAAAATGTTTTCACTTCTTAAGGTCTGTTTCTCTCTTATTTAGTTTTGGATAAACACTATTTAAATGTTTCACTTCTTAATGTCTTTTTTTCTCTTATTTTGTCAACGGTTATCATTAATAAAGCTTAGATTTAGCAAGTTCTTGGGGAAACACACACTATCGAAGCTGTCGGATGGAATTGTGGTGATTCTTTTGTGACGATGGACAAATGTCAATTATCGACGATGCATCGGTAATTACCATTGAGCATTAATAACATCCTTGTAACAGTAAGAAACTTACAAAATACTGAACACAGAATGATATTTTACCAACACAATACGATAGATGACTTATAAAAAGGAGAAATGCAAATCTAAAAGAGATTGGAAGAAGCTTTCAACTACGATCAATTAAGATTATAAATAGTGCAATAAATCAATGATAAAGTATGTGGGAAAAAAATAATAATTATACACTAAGATGCAACTAGCAATGAAAAATTAATTACAAATATTCTAGACTAAATGTAATTCAGAGAAACTAATGCAAACAACATAAATTTGTCTGTGGTTCTCATCATTGGTGAAAAGAACTTCTACACAATTAGCATCACTTATGCCATTCAAATGCAGCATTACCATATTTACATAATTAAAATTGCTTCATCCAGTACATCATGTTTGGATTATCCTTTTTTTTTTTTTTTTCAATGCTCTAGGCCTAACCACCTGGACTTGGGGGTAAAAAGAAGAGGTCATTGCGATTTGGGTGATCATCAAGGGGACTAGAATAACTAATTTACTAAAAGCTAAAAAGTGAATACCTTGCATCAACAGCAGCATCAAGAAACTTCTGTATTTCATCACTATCATTCGATGTTATTGCCATAGCAAACTGAAAATATCCATCTTCTTCCTCAAAAGACTCATAAAGACACTGCACAAGGCAAAAGATGCACCAGTTAGAATGCATCAAGTTTCACTAATTTTAGAATGCTATACAAACCCAGCAGACTGATACAATCAGCATATAATTAGCAAATAAATATTCAAAAACATGCAATCCACAATGAGAAAATTAAATAAAATAACTTATGCTTGTACGTAGTTCTTGCAATCAATAATTTTTATTACAAATGTCCTATAGCTATGTTAATATTGATACTTAAGTAAAATAAGTGAACTTGTACGATACATTGATTGCCTTACATCTCGTTTCCAGCTAATTTGTCTACATGGCATGCTTTGGCCAATGTACATTTGGAATATGAGTTCTAGTAGGTCTATAAAGATTTGGAGTCGCTAGTTATGCACATATTATATGTTCATGTATGGGATGGGACACACACACACACACATATATATATATATATATATATATTAGAAGCAATACAATATATGGATTTAGATATTCATTAATCGTATTTAGATATTCCAGAGCCCCACTCTCTTCAAGATCTGTTCAATGCTAAATATATATATATATATGTGTGTGTGTGTGACCTTTATAAAAGTGTGTATAATATGTTCTTAAATTCAGAAGATATTTTGTCCTGCAAAGAGGTTTGATCAAGAACGGCACTGTAGATGACAGTATATACATATATATATATATATATATATATATATATATATATATATATATATTCATCAATATATATATATATAGAACGGAAGATACTAGAGGAGTGATCTGAAATAATTTTACTATATTCTAATCAAAGAGAGTTCCATTTACATTTTAAAACATAAAGTTTGAATAACTTATGCACAATTCATGTTGGTAGAGGCATGAGCATCATGTATGTGTATTTGTGCCTCCATTTATGTAATACAATATATAAGTATGAGATGCAAATGTAAATCCAGCTGACAGGTTAAATTTGTTTTAACACAATAAATAGTTGATTTGAAATACATACATCATCAACAAGCAATCCCTTGACAAAATAGCACCATAGATGTTGGTAATCAAAATTGTCAGTAAAAATGATTAGAACCTCTGGGGAGCAAATGTCAATGAAGCAATCCTACAAATGAGAAATTTTGTAAGCATAGTGTAACACCCCGAAGTACACCGAAAATTTCTCAAATTTGACCAAGGTTGATCGGGTTTGACCGTCGTTGACCGAGAAGGGGTCAAATGTTGACTTTTTGTTCCTGATGAAATTTCACATTGATCGAGTTACCGTTAAAAAGTACACATTGTCACGAGTCCATAGACTAGTAGCACGTCGAAAACGAAGCTACGGTTTGAAAGTTATGAGCAAAACAAGTTGAGGTCCAAACTGTCCAAGGGGTGCCAGAGTTGACTTTTTGTTCATGCAAATTTGAGCTTTGACTCATGCATGGTTGTGAAGTACTCATTGATACGAGTTCATAGACTAGCGGTACGTCTGATATGGACATGTGGTTTGAAAGTTATGGACCTGTAGAGTTTTTCAAATACAGTATTATTTTAATATTATTTTTAAATATGTGAACAGTGGTGCCACGTGTCAAAAAAATGGACCCACCTGTGAGTGCACAATGGTATCCACCGGCGTTTTGACTGGCTGAGAAGGGGAGGGAGGAGAGAGAAGGAGAAGGAGGAGAGAGAAGGAGAAGGAGGAGAGAGAAGGAGAAGGAGGAGAGAGAGAGAGAGAGCTAGAGAGAGAAACACAACCGGCCAACCACCGTTCACCCATTTTCAGCCACCAGAACAGTACATGCACCACCCTAGCTTAAAACCCACCTGAAAACCGGTTGGCCAGTCAAAAATCATGGCCAACCGATCGCCGACATGCCCGGATCGAGGCTTTTTCCAGCGGCGGCACCGATTTTTTCAAACCTAGATTTCTCCCTATTCCGACCTCCGTTTGCCTCACCGCCGGTCCCGTTGAGTCACCCATCACCAGATCTACCTTCCCACCAAAAATCACGGTCAGTGGCCACCGGACGCGCGGCCGGCGGTGGTGGATTCCGGTGACCACGGCGGCTCGTCGCGAAATCAACTTTCCGGCGAGTTTCCAGTTGCACCGCCCATCCTTTCCCACTAATTCTGACCCCCTGAATCCAAATCCGGTGTCCACTTTCCTCAATTCATGACGGATTGAGAGAATCGAGGACTTAAAATCCGTGAGCTTTCCGGCAAGATTCAGGCCACCTCGGGTCCGATCTCCTGGAGGTAAGCCTCAATCCGTGATCCTCGTTCCATAAGTTTCGATTCGGTATATTACTCATAAATTTTGGTTAACGTTTGTGTTAAAC
This sequence comes from Ziziphus jujuba, assembly GCF_031755915.1. Lineage (NCBI taxonomy): Eukaryota > Viridiplantae > Streptophyta > Magnoliopsida > Rosales > Rhamnaceae > Ziziphus > Ziziphus jujuba. Next base: position 962,695 of record NC_083380.1, read on the forward strand.
CCCCCGGGTACCGGGTATTATTTATCCGAATAAAATATTAATTTATTTGATTTGTGTAATATTGTTGTTCTAGGAGCATGTGTGCGTCGTGGAATTGATCCCATGGAGAATTTTGGGTTAATTGCGTGCTCGAGGTGAGTGACCCACCTTTAAATTAATTTCGAGAATAAAAATTTGTGAATATTTTGTATTAATTGAATATTTGAAATTGATATTCTATGTGATAAATATTTAGTAGATTTATATTTGGAAATTTGATGCTCAATTGAGTGAATCAAAATATTTATATATTAAGAAATATTTTGATCTAAAGAATTTTATGAAATTGAAATTGAAATTATTAATTATTAAATTAATTTGTTGGAATATTTCATAATTGAATATTTCAAAAATATGTTTATGTGTTCGATATTATGAGAATTTCTATCTAGAATTGTATTGCCAATGTATATTGTTTTAATATATGTTTGGGTGTCAAAAATATATTTGGGAATTAAAAGAAATTGTGATTTCAATTTCTTTTTATAACTATTATATTTATCATGTAATTTAATTATATTTTGAAATTTAAGGAATTGAAGGAATATTATTTTAAATTATTGTTAAGTTTAATGTTGGCGTTATGATGGTGATTTATATGAATTTAATTGCATTCGTATTTGATATAGTTTTTAATATCATTTTTGGTACAGCTTGATTTTAAGGATTTGAAGAAAAATATTTGATTCAAAAGTATTATGCTTCAAAAATATTTTTATGTATTTAAATCTTATGGAATTTATTTATTTATGGTGAAAGTGATGGATTTATGATGAGGACTAAAGAAAAAAAATGTGGGATTGTGAATTTGAAAAATGGTATGATTCCCACGATGAGTTTTGGAAAAATTATTATTTTTTTAAAAATAATATGGTTATTTATTTTAGACGCACTCATACAGTACTGATGTTCTGTACTGTGTATGTGGATGAACGCGCAAGTTATAATGTCTCCCGTGAGTTGCCATTGGACCGAGGGCAGACAAGTTTAATATTGGCCATAAGCCGCCCCCTTCTATGGCCGGATTGACAGTTTAAGCAGCAGCGCTGTCGGGACGCCGTAGCGGCCGTATGCAAGTTTCTCTCTTTAACCTCCCGCCAGATGGTGCTCGTGAGGCTGGATATCATAGGACATCAGTGGTATATAGTGTGGTGCGTCAAGTATTATTTTTCTGATATAAATTTCAAATCTTAAAGTTTTAAAGCAGTATTTAAATTAGAATGTATTTAATGTTGTTTTTATTATTTATTTTAATTGGAGATTTTAATACAAATTTTATGGAATTTTATTATGTTTTTAATTACTTATTTATATTAATGTTTTAACAATGCATTTTAGCTTGATTTTACTATTTACATTGATTTGATGATTTTAAAGAGATCTTACTATGTTTTGACCATTTATTTTAAATGGAGGTTTTAATTTGGTTTAATTATTCCTTTATTTAATTGTTCAATTAATTAATTCATTCTAATTATTTTAATTATTTCTTGAATTGTCTTAATGTAAGTTTCATTAATATTTTTCTATTATTTGTGTATGACATTTATCAATCATTTAGTAATTGTTACAAAATTATTTTACTTCTATTTCTATTTTATTTCCATTATAATTTTGGATCCTTAAATTCTTGTATTTTATTTGAAATTTATTGGACTAATTATTTCTTGATTTTTGGGGCATAAAAGATTGGGTTTTGCGAAAATATTTTAAAAGGGGAATTTTTCCAACTGAGTAAATCGTGAGGGTTTTGAGGGAAAATATTATTTTAACTATCTATTAATTATTTAATTATTTCTTATTAATCAATTAACTAAGTTATTTACCCTTTTATTATTATTATTATTATTATTATTGTATAGTAGATTGGGTTACTCACTGAGATGATGAGCATCTCATATTTTAAAATTTCGTTCCCCTAGGTACAAGGATTGGGAGACGTTGATCGTCCAGGGCGAGCTCGACGTCTCAGTTCATTGCCGAAAGTCCAAGAAGCATTTCCTTCCTTTTTTCTCTCCATCTTGTATTACTTTATCTGTCATTGTATTAATTTCATATTTATTTGTATAATGCTCTGTATACTGTATTGGATATATTTTATTAAATACTGCATTAATTCCCTGTTATTATTTTGGAGTGCTGTAAATTTGTGGAAACAAATTGTAGTAAGATGGGATGAATAAGGTGGTGTTTATAGAAGTGTGTTTTCAGTGCAGAAAATTTGTGGTAAGTTCAACCCTTAGAGGAGGTTCTGCCAGATTTTCCATTAGAAGATCCGGTAGGATTTCCCTAGGATCAGGGCTTGTCTAGGTTCCGGTGAGGAATTTTATACGGGTCCTGACACATAATTTCAAGATTCAATCAAAATAAGAAATGACATGCCCATGGAAAAAATATCCATGTCTATCATGCATACCAGGACCTTAACTCTAAAAGACACTTTGGTACATAAAGCCATAGTAAAAGGAAGTAAGTGAACAAAATAGAAATTCTATCTTCCAATAACAGCATAGGACCTTCATTTGTCCCAGCTCAATACAGCTTCCATTACTGCATTCCAGTGAACCCAATAATATACCTTATAGGTCCACCAATCAAATAGGCTTTAAAGAACAGATGGTGATCTGTAGAACTATTGTTTATCACAAAGTATAGAACCAACCACATAAAAGCAATTAATAAGGCAGTCAAGTTGAACAAGCATACCTTAAAATGAACTCATAGATCTGATCCCCTGGCTTTGCAGGCTGATTAAGATCATAAAAAACAACATTAATAATAAATTTTCCAAAACTAAAACCATGTTTAACTAATCTAACTTCCGTTTAGACACTGAAGAAAATCCCTATTGAAAAGCCTTGTTTTAGATCAAAATTTAATATAATTAACTAAGAAAAATCAATATCTTTTGCTCAAAAATGCAACTTTGATATTTCAAAAAATTAACTTCTCTCCTCCCTTTTCCAAGATTTTCTCAGCGGCCAACAAAATTCTATAAATCACCAACGACAGTTAAAACAAAAAAAAAAAATGGAAAAATTACTCACAGTTGGTAGGATTAGGCTCTCTTGAATACTTCACCTAAAAATTTATCATAAAAATATATATAGTCAAGAATTCAAAACATTTGACAAAACTTAACTGCCAAAGTTTTGCATTTTTAAAACAAATTTTCGCTTTTTTTTTTCCCTACTCAAAGCAAGAAAAGCAATAAAATTAAGAGAAAAGGATTAAAAGTATAGCAGAATTGAATCTAACCATGGATGATTCCTCCTGCTGCAGCTTCCAAAATAAACTTCCATTTGGCAAGTCCCTATGACAAAAACCAAACTAGGGTTCCGACGATAGGATTCTAATTGTATTTTTCCATTTTGAAGATTTTTTGAAAAATCCAAGAAAAATCACACCATTAAAAGCAGACCCAGAGAGGAGGAGGAGGAAGGACCAAGGAGTTTGTTGTAGATCTGCTCGCCGATCAGGTAGATGTCGATGATGGGACTCCGAGGCCAAAATCGAGAAGGGCATGGCTGGGCTAATTGCTGAACCTAGGATGCTTCCTCCACTCGTCTCTCCTCTTGCAGAACTCTCCGGTAGCTACTTTGCTATTCTCTCACTTCCACTTTCTTCTTTTCGTTATTTTATGTGTATTTTTCTTTTTTTGATATTTAAAAAAAATAATTTAGAAATATTAAAAAATGAAAAGATAAAATAAAAAATTTTAAAAGAAAATAAATATATTTCATTAAAGGCTTTGAAATAGGGTATCCGGCAAAATTCCCCTTATTTATACGTACATGTAATGTAATAGGCGAAAAGTCTTACATTTTTTTTTAATTTTTTTTTTCTTGTTTTTTTCTGACGCAGAGATTTCCAAAATCGATGAGCAGAGCAGCGAAGGATAAATAATTTTCCAGAAAAACCGTCCCATTTCAATCAAGTTGCTGGTGGGGAATTGATGGAGAAGTAAAGCTGGGTGTTTGTTTGGGTATTGTGAGGATAACGGTGTTCTTATTCGACCACAGAAAATAACGAAGTTCAAGAGAGGAAGACAATGGGAATCTGGGAACAAATCGAGCTTTCCGAGAGGTGAAAAAAAGTTTTAATCTTTGTTCTTCACTTTCAAAATTGACTATTCTGTTTTTCTGAGTTTTCAAAATACGATTTTAAATTTTTTTTTTTCTTTTTCTTGCTCTATTTGATTGACTAGAGAATATCATATATGGTTCAGAAGGTATCATTTAGAGTTGGGTTTTCGTTTAAATTATTGACTTTTTTTTTTTGAAATAATAATAATAATAATAATAATAATTTAGTGTTGATTATGTGGATATTTATGCAGCTACCTTGTTTGCTCCATGTTTGAGGAGGCAGCATCGTTAGCTTCCTCTATTTTGAAGCGTCTTTGTTGTGATAATAAAGGCACCGAAGAAGAAGTAGTGCAAGACGAAATTGAATTATACGACATGTTAGAGTCAACTGGGATGGTGCTTGTTCAGTCTCTCAAGGAACTTGGAAGGTTCTGCATCTAAATCATTCTTTTTTTTTTTCTATTTATGTGTCACTTGCATCCCAAAATGTTAATAGTAGCTAATTTTTTGCGCTGCGATTGTTTTATACTTCTTTGCAATCCTTCTTGATAGTCAGTTGTTCTACATGTTGGTTGTGAACTTATTTTGCTAGTCCTTCGAGATTGGTGTTTGCATGCCACTTGCAGTATCAAGTCGTGTCATAAATGTCTTATGACATTTGGGAATTCTAGTAAAAATCAAAATCACCTATGTTAAATGGGCTGTGTTGCTCTTTTGGAATCTAATCCACCTGCCTTAGATAACAATTTAGATGTGAGTTTTTATTCTATTGCTACTTTTTGCATGTTTATATGTCCTGTTTTTTTCCATATCGATTGAATTTCTGGGGCATACATTTACCTGTAACCAGGCATTCCTTTATAGCTATCTCTGAAACTATCAATTAGTTTTTATAGCTTATTTTTGGTGTATGCAGGACATCAGAAATTCTCAATGAGCTCAAGAAATTGGTTTCATCTGTTGCAACTATTCCTCCCCAAGTTCTTCTTATTGGGTACTCCTATTTCTTTATTCAAGTTACTTTCTTGTTATTTTTAGATTGCCTGTGTGATAAGAATGTTATAAACAATAGAGGGATTGTGCTTATTATAATGTTATAAACAATAGAGGGATTGTGCTTATTATATTTTGATTCGTTGTCTGATATGCAATTCTGTGGAAATCAAACTAATTTTCATTTGTAAATTTGTTTTACTTACAATACATTTGCTCCTCTTAGGACTGTTGAAATGTATTTTTTGGTCAATAAATTTTTTGCACCTATGAATTTCTTCTTGTTTGATAACTTGTCCCCTCATTACCCCCAGCTTTTTTTTTTTCTTTTTTTTTTTAATATATAAAAAAGTCTACACCTATTGCCTCCAGGTAGTCTACAGCTATTGCCTCTAGGTCCTTAAGTCAGGTCTTGTTTCTCAGGTCATGTTTTCAGATATCAGAAGGTTCATCAAATGGTGTTCAAGAAGTTCTTGAAGAATTCCTTAACAAGTGGAGCTTGGTGGATGAAAGAAACTATGTTCTTGTTGGTGCAGTTGGGAATGTAGATTATGTGGAAGGATGTGATGGTCGTTTTGTTTTGGAAGTTGATAAGTATCTGGAAGTTGTTGAGGTCTATGTTATGAGGCTTCTTGTGACTACCCTGAATAAGATGGACCTCGCAATCTCCTGGATTGAGAAAGCTGAATTACCAGAGGACAGACGACAGGTAAAAAACAATATGTGCATCTTCTTTTGGAGTAAGCCAAAGCCACTGCCAGAATTGACTGATATGATCATGTATCATTTACACCTAGCATCAGAATTGACTGATATGATCATGTATCATTTACCCCTAGCATTTTGTTAGCAGCTTATTTTAACTTGGCTTAGATAAACCTGATTCAGATTATAGATCCTATGTTTATTGAATCCATAGCATTCATCTATTTACATCATTTCCAATAACCGTGAGTAATATTATGTTTGCTTTTGGGATTACTGGATCAATAAATTTTGGGTTTTTCATGAGCCATGTTTTTCATTTTGATTTTAAAATTGTTTGGCTGTTTGTATGAGCTTGTGGCAATATTCAAGGACTGTCCAATTTTATAAATGGCGATTTTCTTAGTTTTAGGTCCACTACCTTTAAGCCATTGCATTATATGATTAGAGTCAAGAAATGTGGTGAATATCATTATTATTGTTGTTTCTATTTATTTCTTTTAACTTGATCATACAACTTTGTTGGCGAACTTCTGATTGACAGGGTTATAGAAGCAGATAGTTGACTCTTTTTGTATCCCATTTTCTTTCATTGAATGGGTTTGATATTGATATTGGTTTAATATTGTCTTCAATCTTCCATTTCTTTGTCTAGGATATCTTGAGAAGATTACACTCCCTGCATTCTATTAAATCCTCCAACTTGTCAAAGGGATCATCCTCACCTTTGCTGGCTGATAATCCTGAAGCTCATTCTTCTAACTTGAAACCGCTAAATGCCTTTGACGAATCTCCAAAAGTATTGAAAGACAATAGCTCTATAAATGGGGAAAACATTGGAAAACAAGCAGTTATAAAACTGTCTAAACGAATGGAACCATGTATCTGGTGGTTCCGTACAATCACATTCAAGTTCGGCAATGCTCGGGTGGTCATATCAAACGGGAAGATTTTGCTTGGCTGCTTGACCTTGCTGGTATATTATATTTTGCGAAGGAAAAAAACTAGTTTAAAGAGGTAAGAACTTTGTTGATCTTCTTCTTCTTCTTCTTCTTCTTGTTTTTATAGTCATGTTGACATGCATCATTAATTATCTCAGATTTATCCAAAGACAAGCTTTGTCCATGAAGAATGGCGTGGTAGACCTATGGCAGCTTGCATTTTCATACCAAGTGAACCCTTTAGCTGCTGTTCAACCGCCCCCTTCTGCAACGCGTGCAGGGCAGCGATGATTTTTTTTTTCTTTTTTTCTTTTTTTTTTTTTCGGTTGGTTGAAGATGAAGTTTTGTAGTCGATGCATTGGTTGAAGCCCCCTTGTACAAGGATTTGTTTGTATTGGTTTGCAAAGTTATAGAAAAAATATTGAATAAGAAATATAAAAATAGTGTTTATGATTCAATTTATGACATTATTTTTATCTGCTTATATGTATAAATGAATGATTAGCATGAAAGTTGTACTTCGAACCGAGTTTAAATTGAACTACTTTATTCCCACCAAGTTAAGAAAAATATCGTATCTAATAGCTTTTTAGCAGTTGAAACACAGTTCAAACATGAATGATTACTACCAAGTTGAATTGTTTTTTTTTTTTTTTTTTTTTTTTTTTTATAATTTTATTTCTCTGATGATGTCTCTCTCAAAAATATTATTGGAAATTAATAACACTAATGATAAAATCTCTCTTCGAGGAATTTATTTAATTTATTAGAGTGAATTGGTATGCATGTAACATACGAAAAAAAAAAAAAAAAAAAAAAAACACAGTTGAATCAAAAAATCATATGCAAAGATAAGAGCGAAGTCGAAAATAGTAAAATTCTTATTTCTCGACAACTTTAAAAAAAATAATAATAAAATAAAAATACTACTTTTTTTTTTTTTTTTTATTTGTTAACAAGAAAAAAAGGGTCATGTGTCTACGGCTGGGATGTGATGTACAATTATCCAAGGGTCGTGATTGAATAAGGGGTTGCCGCCGGAGCGGCAAAGTTTGGATATTGAAGACGGAGGGAGTGTTGGTGGGAGTGGAATGATTAAACAGAGATGGTGGTGGCCGAATCAGTTGGGAGTTGGGTTGCTTAGTAATAGTAATGGTAATAGTATCACCAAAATTCATATGGAGAATTTTTGTCAGCCACCGCCTGACAAGGTTTATTTTCACTACAACCACACCGATCCCTGCAGATTTTCGCGTTGGACTGCTAGGTTCTCTCTCTCTCTGTCTCTCTCTCTTTCTCTCTGTCTCTCTACTAGTGACATAAAAAAGTTCTCTTTTTTTTTTTTTTTTTTTCTTAAATTTATTTTTACTTCCGAGTGGGCTCATCGTGATATGAGAGTTGAATCGACTGGTTTTAGTCAGTGGAATCGTTGATAAAATTGCAAATTTTTGGTTGTGGTTTTGGCAGGGAAAGCTATCAGTTCATGTATGCCAGGCCTTGGAACCAAGTCCTTGATTTCTATTCCAATCTTATCAATGCAAACCTCTCCTTGTCTGCATTATTTGGACCTGAGGTGGGTCGAATTTTTACTTTCCTTAATTAAGAAACAAATTTTGATTTTTTTTTTTTTTAATCAGGAATTTTAGCTGTTGTTTGATAGTTTAGCTTGAAAATCTATGTTTTCAGAGCTGCATGCAAATAGGTATAATTCCCAACAAAATTGTTTTACATATGGTTTTGAATTTGTAGGAGGTGCAAATTGTTCTTTTTCCCCCTCCAACATGAAACGCCAGGATTAAACACTGTATACTAATTGTCCTGCAAAGCAAACTGCAAACATAACACCAGCAACAGGCAACTTGAGAAAATAGAATTATTTATTTCCCTATCGAACCTTGTTTTATTCTCTTGTGGATGCATACTTCTTCATTGTTTGCTAAGTTGAGTACGATTTTTGCAATGGGATTAATTGTGTTAGTGATTTATTGATATGGTATCATTATGCATTTTTTTCTTATTTATTATGTTTATTTTAAAGAAATAATTTCTCCACAGACATATCATGTTCACAACGCTGCTGAAATTCCCAACATTTCTGAGACAGCTGAATTGAAGAGCGTTTCACCTGAAAATAGGTCTGGTAGGTGGGCAAGATTAACATTCAAAATCGTACTTTCATATCATGGTGGTTCATTTGACGGATGGCAAAAGCAGCCAGGATTAAACACTGTTCAAGGGTAAGTTGCTTTCCTGCCAACCTTTGCACTTTGGTCAAGAAGAATTTGAACCGTATGTATGATACTTCATCTAATTAGTTGGTAGTGGATTACCTGATGCCTAAATTTTGTCATTTATAGGGTCAAAGGATCAATCAAACAATTATAGAATTTCTAGCAATTCTAGGTTCTAGTTCCATTATTTATGTCGGTCTCTCCTTCTAGTGTTATTTTATTCATGTCCTGCTTTGGGTTGAAATGAGAGATCACAAACTTGCTGCACATAATTTTATTCTGAAACTTAAGTGTAAGCTTTTTGTTCTTTTTTGGCTTTTTTGTTTTATCAAAGTGAACAAGAAAACTTCACTATATCCACTATCTGATTTATGAGCACAACTCTTTACATTTAACAGTTTAGTGGAAAAATCTCTGGGCAAGTTTGTGGATGAGAAGAAAGCACAAGTTTTGAAAGACAAATGCCTGCCCTTGGAAGGCTGTGCTGTCGTTGCAGGACGTACTGACAAAGGAGTCACAGCTCTTCAACAAGTTTGTTCTTTTTGTAAGACATAACATCATTCATAAACTGTTGTTTACTGTCTATTTACTCATTTTTCTTTCATTATTGATTTTACATGTCTTTGTTTCTGTTTTCTCCAGAAATGAATCAGGGAAAAAAATGAGGGGATTATATAGGATATATTTTCATTTCTGCCATTTAACATTTCTGTTAGGTAGATTCTTGCTAATCTCATACCAATTATGTCTTCAGATACCTGGAGAAAGGATATTAAGTCTGAAGATATTGAAGTTGCCATCAACAGTGCGGCACCAGGAACACTCAGGGTCAAATCTGTTTCTGAGGTATTTCTTCTAATTTTCCAAGATATCCAAGCTAATTTTGAAAAGAAGATCCACCATCCAATTAGTTGTTCAGTACTTTTAGCAGATCCAAATTGATCTTTTTTAGTGTAGCAGCAGTGAATGTTTAGCAGTTACTTTATTTCTCTTTTCCGTTTCTTTATATATAATATATAATTTGGGAATATATAATTTGGGTGTACTGACATCAGTAATATCTTATTGTAGGTATCACGTGTTTTTCACCCAAATTTCTCTGCCAAGTGGAGGCGATATCTATATATTTTCCCCTTTAATGATGGAGAGGATGGGCAACAAAGTAGTCCAAGTGGAGAGGATATTGAACAATTTAGAAGTAATGAAAGTGGTGATGAGCTAAACAATGGATGTGGTGAATCTCATTATGAGAGTGTCCAAAACTTAATTATCAATGACAACGAAGAGATAGATAGTGGGAACAAACCAAAAACGTTCAGCGTACGTCGAGTGAACCAACTATTACAGCAACTAGAAGGAAAGCTATTATCATACAAGATGTTTGCACGTGATACCAAAGCTTCTAGAAATGTGTAAAAATCAACTAAATGCTTTCTGTAGTTTCTGCATCAACAAATAGCTTCTCAACCTGGAGATTTCCTGTGCATGGACTTTATTTTTTAGACTTGCAGCTGTCCTCTTTGCACTAATTTCAGCTGTCTTTGTGTATTTTTCAGAGGTCCACCAACAGAGTGTTTTATGTATCATGCTAGAGCCACAGAAGCTAGACTACCATGTCCGGTGAATATTTTATTCTATTATCCATTCTCTTTGTATCTTTCATGCTTCCTTTTTCTTGTTTACGTTTATATTGCCCCCGAGAACGGATCGCCATCTCTATGTGACTCTCTTCGTTCTTGTCATGCTCTTGCACTTATTATTTATCTTTAGAAAGCCGTAATGGTTCCTGGGAGATTTTTTATAATGTAAAACAACCTTTTGAAATGGGCTATTGGAGCCAAATAATTTGTTACTTGTTCAGAAAGTTAACTGGTGAGGGCATACATTATAACATATTATGCAGATTCAATATCATGTGACAATGAATGTAATAATTATTCTTTCCATTCCATTTCCGGCCTGAAGCTTGAAAAAGGACTTACGCTCACGTAGTCTTTATACATTAAGTTTTGCCCATTCGTGTGTATATATTATCTAGGCAAATTAACACGATGTGATTGCTAATGACATTGCTATAATTTTATAGGATAGCATTGAAGGAAGGAGAGTTATGTGCGTCGAATTGGTTGCTAATCGTTTCTTACGAAAGGTACTAGTTTCAATACTTGTCACCTTGTTAGACAAATCTATACATTGAAATTTGGATCTCTATTTGGATCCTGTAAATATTTTTCTAACTAGCAGCTTCTTTGAGATTACTTCTAAGATCATTTGGATTTGAAATATGTCTCATAGTTGAGGTGCTTTTAAGGGAGCTAACAAATTTATAATGCAGATGGTTCGGGTGCTTGTAGCAACCTCAATAAGGGAAGCAGCTGCTGGTGCAGAAGAAGATGCTTTGCTGAAGTTAATGGATGCGACATGTAGACGTGCCACCGCTCCCCCAGCACCTGCTGATGGCTTATGCCTTGTCGATGTGGGATATGCAGAGTTCAATCCACAAAATCGCCTTATCTGCAATTAGTTCATTTACAGTGACACTCTGATTGATATTCTTCTCATCTTTAAATCCCTGTCCCATTTATATTATACAAACAATATCGGTAAGGATCAACATGATTTGAGGAACATACTTGGATTAGAAATCTTGGAAGTTTTTAATTAGATGGAGATATAATTGATCAGATACTGCCATTTGTATTCTTTAAAGTGAAATGATACCTATATTTTCTTTTTCTTTTTTTCTCTATAGCCTATCACACTCTGTCTATTTATATATAGAGGCCTTTAGTTAGTTGGTTCTTATTAATGTTTCTTATTCCAAATATGCAGTAATTTAAAAAAAGATTAGTTTATAATTATACTTTCCAAACAGTAATTTTTGGATCAGTCATAGAGGAGGTCTTCTTAGCTCAATCAAATTTTAGAAAGCTTGTTTCGGTGGAGGTCTCTGCATGCAAAGCAACAAAAAGGAACGTCTTCAAAAAGAATGCCAAAAATGGTATTAAAGCTTTTGGATTAGTTTTGTCACAATGCATGCAAACTGTTGGTTTATAGTAAAAGCATAGTCAACCAGAAAAAAAGAAAAAATAAATATACGTATATATATATATATATCAAAGAAAATAAAAAATGGGGTTTGAAATTGAAAGTAGATATTAAATTAATAATTCTCTCTTCAAGCCTAAAATTAAATTCAGAGGTTGGCCGAATATTTCTGATGGAAGAAAAACACAAAAACGTATACATGTCACATGCAAAAACGAGATTGATGACTGATGACTTTGTCAACCTCCTCTCATCCTTTGGCCTTCATATTTTATTTTTTTTATTTTTTATTATTTTTTTTTTGGTTTCATCAGCAAATCAACAAACAGCCTCCTCCCTTAGCTATAGTCTATTCTTAGCTTTCCCTCTTTTGTGTTTCCTTTTCTTTCTCTTTCTTAATTTTCTCCCAAATGCCATCAAAGTTTTTTCACCACCTTTGCAGGTCCATCTTCTCCCTTATTGCACTCGCTTCCCAGTTGCAGCAAGCCCCTCTAAAGGGCGCTACACGCCGCCCCTACTAGAGCGTGTACCACCCTCCACCATCATCACCACCACCACCTCCACCTCTTGCTCTCTCTATGGCACATATGCCCAACTCTACTATTTTTCCATATTTGTTCCTTTTGCTTTTCTTTCACCTTGTTTCCTTGTCTGGGTTTGTCTCCTCAGAAGACTCGCAGGCCGGCATCCTCTTAAAGTTCAAGGATTCCTTACAAAACACGGATGGTTTATCCAGTTGGAAAGATTCGTCCACTCCATGTAACGGCAACCTTGAAAACTGGGTTGGTGTTATGTGTGAGAATGGAAGCATCTGGGGTTTGAAACTTGAGAACATGGGGTTAAAGGGCAGCATCGATGTGGGTGTGCTGAAGGACTTGCCAGGGTTGAGAAGTTTGAGTTTGATGAGCAACAATTTTGAAGGGTCGCTTCCTGATTTTGGACAGCTTGGTGCATTGAAATCCTTGTATTTGTCGAACAACAAGTTCTCCGGGGTGATTGCTGATGATGTTTTCTTGAAAATGCTGTCGTTGAAGAAAGTGCATTTGGCCCACAATCAGTTTACGGGTGCCATTCCTCAGTCATTGAGGTTCTTGCCTAAGCTTATGGAGCTGAGGCTTGAATCCAACGACTTTCAAGGGAATATACCAGATTTTCTGCAGAAAACTTGGCTGTCTTTCAATGTCTCTAACAATGAATTGAATGGCCAAATCCCAACCAGCCTTAATAGTATGGATAAAAGCTCTTTTGCAGGTCAATTTCAAATATCTCTCTGTCTGTGCCTCTGCCTCTGTCTCTCAGAATTAATTAAATTAATGCATTCATTATTATATTCACATCATATATATCAACATTTTTGTTTTAATAAAAATGGGCAACTGGGCATGTACATATAATGATATAAATATAGCATATATATATATATATATATATTTATATGGATTGATGATGTATCAGTTACAGCTGGTGTATAATATATTTTCTCAGTTTCAATCTGTAGATCAAATACACACACACACACACATATATATATATATATATATGATTGACAATTAATTAATTAATTTGTGTGAACATGTGCAGGCAATAAAGATCTGTGTGGAAAGCCGTTAAAATCATGTTCCTCAGATAAGCCGTCTCTTATCAGCATCGTTGTGGTCGTGATAGTTGTGTTTGTGGCATTAACAGCCATTTGTGCAGTGGTGTTTATCCTTTGCCGCAGAAACCAATATAACTCGTCCTCGTCATCATCAATAGAGGCACCAAGGCCTATTACAGCCCACAAGAAAATAAGCGTTACGGAACAAAATCAAGCAGCTGGGGCTGGCAGCACTCACACCTCCCCGGACCGCTCCACCAACGGAAGTACTTCCGGCGGAAAGAAAGCTGACAGCTTGAAGCTTTCGTTCGTGAGGGATGACAGGCAGAGATTCGACATGCAGGACTTGCTGAGAGCCTCCGCTGAGATCTTGGGAAGTGGCTGTTTTGGTTCTTCCTACAAGGCTGCTCTGCTCAGTGGACCCGTTATGGTGGTGAAGAGGTTTAAGCAGATGAACAATGTGGGTAGAGAGGAGTTCCAAGAACACATGAGAAGGATTGGCAGGTTGAGGCACCCTAATCTCCTTCCTCTGGTGGCCTACTACTACAAGAAGGAAGAGAAGCTCTTGGTTTCTGACTATATTCAAAAGGGAAGCTTGGCCGTCCAACTACATGGTATGGTATCTATAATTATTATATTACATAAGTTATGTAATGGAAATGATGCAATGCAATATTCAATATTTACATACATACATATATTGATCATTTGGTGTAGGAAACCAAGCTCTGGGACAGCCATGCCTGGACTGGACAACCCGGTTGAAGATCATCAAAGGAGTAGGCAAGGGACTACTATATCTGTACAACGAGCTTCCAAGCCTAATAGCAGCTCACGGCCATCTCAAATCCTCAAACGTCCTTCTCAACGAGAACTTCGAACCCCTTCTGACGGACTACGGTTTGATACCAGTAATCAACCAAGAACATGGACAGGAGCTGATGGTAGCATACAAGTCGCCGGAGTACGCCCAATACGGGAGGATAACGAAGAAGACAGACGTGTGGGAACTAGGAATGCTAATACTAGAGATGCTAACAGGGAAATTCCCAGCAAGATTTCTACAGAAAGGGAAAGGAAATGAGGAGGAGGACTTGGCAGGGTGGGTAAAGTCAGTGCCAGAGGAGGAATGGGGAAATGTAGTGTTTGATAAAGAACTTGGAACAGCCAGGAGCAGCATTGGAGAGATGCTAAGGATGTTGAAGATTGGTCTTGGATGTTGTGAGGGGGATGTGGACAAGAGGTGGGATTTGAAGGAGGCTGTTAGGAGAATTGAAGACGTTAAAGACAAAGATGGTATTGCTAATACTACTTCTACTGATCATGAAGATTTCTACTCTTCTCGTGGTAGTGAAGCTGATATGAGATCTATTAGAGGATTGTCCGATGACTTTAATTTCTCCTGAATTCATTTCATTTTATTTGTATAAAATTCCCTCCCCACCCACCATCCACCACCACACCCTCTCCAAAAGCAAAACAAAAGAAAAACTTCTTCATGCATTTTTTTAATGGATCCGGTTTTGATTCACTTGTGGTACAAGAAAAAGAAAAAAACTGCAAAAAAAAAAAAAAAAAAAACCAAAAATAATAATTCGTACGGTGCATTCATACACCTTACACTGAAATTTTCTTTTTCTTTTCAAGAAAAAAAAAAAAAAAGAGAAAAACAAAGCAGAGGGCCGTATGTTTTACTTAAATTGTTTAGTAGAAATTTGCCCTTTTGTTTTTTTATTAATTGATATACCACTAGTTAGGAGTTTTTTTTTTTTTTTTTTTTGGCCCATTTTATTGCTCGCTCTTTATTTCTAAAGTGCAGCAGTGGTACTAGTCCGAATGCACTAATTTCTTTCCTTCT
Organism: Ziziphus jujuba; assembly: GCF_031755915.1. Lineage (NCBI taxonomy): Eukaryota > Viridiplantae > Streptophyta > Magnoliopsida > Rosales > Rhamnaceae > Ziziphus > Ziziphus jujuba. Next base: position 978,195 of record NC_083380.1, read on the forward strand.
TTCTTCATTTGATCTCTGTTTAATCACTCCAGTTTTGTTTATTTCTTCGTTGTTTTTTTCTTTTTTATTGAAAATTTTTCTGTTCCTGTTCAAATGCGTTTAATTTCAGATTATACTACAAAATAGCATTATCTCTATTCGCTGTTGTTTTAGCTTAGCCAATGTGTATGGTCGGTTTTATTTGAGATCATTCTCTGAGATAAAAATTTACGGCATAAGCTAATGAATCACAAGTGCATTTATATATAAACTAGCTACTGGTATAACATCTTGAGCGTTAAGAAAATCCAAGTTATTAGAAGTGAAATAAATTAAATTTTCAAGGCTATATATATATATATATATGTATAGAAAATAGCAAAAGCAATTTTGTTTTAATGAGAATATACATATATATATATATATATGTATAAATATACACACACATATATATAATGGTACAGTTGGCGAAAGGGAAGGCCAGGGAAAGACAAGCAAATATGCAATTAATTAATTAGCAGAGTTATCCTAACCAATTTAATTCCCATCCCCGCTCTCTGTTTCCTTCTGTCTGTAATCTGTATACGTAGAATTGCAAAATCATACACTAAAGGTTCTAGATGAGTTCAAATGAATGATCATTACATATATATATATATATATATATACATTAGTCATTACATGTGTGCGTGTGTCTATATATATATATATATATATATCAATCAGCTAGAAAAGGGGTCGATCCTGATTCCTCTCGATTCAATCAATATCAAAGTTCTTGAAAGCATTTTTAGGATATATATACATTAATACGTATTGATTCAGGAAACAAAGTACCAATTAAGAAAGCAATTATTGTGAGCTTCAAAACTTATATATATATATATATATATAGATATGGGGTAGTTAGCAAAATTAACGAGAAATTAACATTTGTCTACGTTTGTTTGATTAAAGATGTAAGATTAATCTGTCTATGTTTTTATAAACAAAACTTTATGGTGCTGATATGGTCTTGTTTGTTGGTAGATAGTGTGAAAAATTAATTGAGTGGACGAAGAATATATCATATTCATGTGTACGTTTGAAGTGAGTTATATAAATATAAATATACACATGTTTATTAATTAACATACATACCAACAGGTTATAACGTACCGCTAATCAATCTAGTCTCTCTAAAAACTTAATAGGGTTCTTGTTATAATCGAATGGACGTTAGGAATTCAGCCATTATTTCAACAAACAGAAACAAAAGAGAGAAACGGACAAAAAAAACAAAAAGAAATAGCTTGCTTTAATTCAGATCATTTTATATATTCTCTGTTTCTGAATGTAGATGGTGTTGTAAAAATGCTTTTGATATATGTGGGGATTGATGAAAGAATTAAGAGAGAAAGAGATCATCATCATCATCATCAAGATCATCCATGTGGAATGCAAATGAAAGTCAGAGGCAAACAGGAGGAGATGCCACAGGGATAATAGCAGTTGCAGTGAACAAGGACAAAGGCAGCCAACATGCTTTGAAATGGGCTGTTGACAACCTTGCCGCTGTTTCCAATTCCAGATCCAATAATTCTATTCTCAAACTTGTCCATGTCCATCAAAGATCACCATCCTCTGATTCCGCCGTTCGAAGTTTGTAACTATCTCACAAATTCATTAATCATAATTTTATTTATTTAAATTAAAGGATCATCATCGATCATTATTCATGCATATATATACTCCTGTGTATATATATATATATATATATATATGCAGGAAATCACAACAGCAGGTTGAACCAAAGGGAACCTGATACTAACATCATGGAAATTTTACTTCCCTTTCGATGCTTTTGTACCCGCAGACAAGTTAGTGTATCTGTTACATTTTTATATTTTATACAATATTTCATTCATTCCTTGATGATGATCAATAACATATCACCACCACCACCATCATCATCAGGTACAATTCGAGATTGATATACTTGAGGATCATGATGTAGCACACGCATTAATTGAATATGTCTCCTACTATGGAGTTGAGACGTTGCTATTAGGTGCTTCTTCAAAAACCGGCTTATCCAGGTATATATGTTCATATGATTAACACTTAACAGGGCTATTTATAATTAAAATCAATTACACTAAATCATCTTAAATCTTGGATGAGACTGGTTGTGAATAAATATATATCTACATAGGCTATTCAAGACTTCAGAAGTTGCAAGCAGTGTGCTAAAACATACACCTGACTACTGCAATGTGTATGTCATCTCCAAAGGAAAGGTCAATACTCAACGAAATGCTTCACGACCAATACCACCTCATCATTTGGCACACCAACCAGAAACTACTGACATGTAATTACCATTAATACATTCTGCATTCACATATATATATATATATATATATATATATATGTGTCAAAGTTAATAGGCATTGGTTTTTAATTTGGAGGTGCTAACAATAACAGCGCATCATCTACTGGAGTTGGATTAGAAAGCAACAACTACGATGAGATGTCAGTACCTGAGATATTGGACATGCCTTTGGAAAGCTCTGCAAGGCCAAGCACCGATAGCACTTGCCTCTCTTTCTACCACAGTTTCGAGTCTTCCTCTTCTGCCACAACTGCTATTCCTACTTTTCCGTCTCCTCCCTCTAACTTATTGGACATTAATGACACTTATTCTTCTTCTTCAAACTTAGAACTCCCATCCCACCATCCAAATTCTGAGAGCTTACCTGATTTTGATTCTCTTCGTGAGTTGACTTCCCTCTCATCCATATCACTTGACCAAGAAGGAACATCACTGGTTTTGTCACAGAAAATAGTGAGTCCTACTCATACTTTAACATTTATTAGAATGGGTGTTTTGATCTATTGAATTAAACAATGTTGTTAAGCTTATACTATAAACAACATTCTTTTCTTTTCTTAATGATTTTTTTACCTCTTGGCCGTATATAAACACATTTTATTGTATATGGGTAAGTGATAAACTGTATAAACATAAATTAAATATAGAGTTTCACATATATCATTTTCATTTTGCATGCATAAGCTTAGCAATGTTTCTCATTAGACCATTTCTATATTTATGTGATTAAATATATACAATATGTTTAAAATATTTGTATTGGAACTGCAGGATGAAACAGAACATAAGATGAAAAGGCTTAAAATGGAGGTCAAGCAAACAATGGAAATGTATCATGCAGCCTGCAAAGAAGCACTGCAAGCAAAGCAGAAAGTACTTATATATATATATATATATATATTTTTATTTTTATAATCATTAGCTAGTTATATGTATCATTTATATAATAAAACTCCATGCAGGTAATGGAACTTCAACAATGGAAAATGAAAGAGGAGAAAAGACTACAAGAAGCACAACTGGCAGAGGAAACAGCAATGGCAGTTATGGAGAAAGAGAAAGCCAAGTGTAAAGCAGCAAATGAGGCTGCTGAAGCATCTCAAAGGGTTGCTGAGAGAGAGATTCAGAGGAGAGTTGAAGCAGAAAGTAAAGCATTAAGAGAGGCAGAGGAAAAGTGCGAGGTGTTGGATGCTTTATCCCATTCCCATATGGTTCTCAAATACCAAAGTTTATACCATATATTAGCAGTTTTATTTTTATTCTATTTTTACTTTTCAATTTTTTGATCAAGTGGCCAATGATTATTCCTTCATTTGTATTAATTGTACATATATACACATATATAAAATTCCAATTCAACTACTTTTTCAATTTGACGCCCTTAATAGGTGTGGTTAATTGGTGTTTTCTCAGTTTTCATATTCTTTTTTGTCTTTTTTGATTTTCTGGTTTATGTGTAGGATGGTCAAAAAAAAATAAATAAATAAATAAATAAAGAGAAAATGAAAGAACCTAAAAGTAAAATCTGCTGCATGCATGGCAAGGCATATAACTAAACCGGTTTAAAATTAATGATGATTAAGACCCTCCAAAGCTAGAGCTTTAGGCTTTTACAACTCTGTTAAAAATATATAAAATTAAATCTAAACGCGGTTTAAATTGATAAAATTAAATCTAAACTTATGTTATATTTCAACACAAAAAAATAAATAAATAAATTTATCCTGGAAATAATTTGGACGTTTATCAACAATTTACAGCTTAATTTTGATTAATTAATTGTTAAATATATCAATAAGATAGATTAAAATATTAAGTGTTGATGATTTACAGATGATGAAGGGAGGACAGGAAGGGAAACTAAAAGTAGTTTCTTTGACTTGGCTCAGGTAGTAGAAAAAACAAAGTACAAGTGACTTGGCCTCATTTAAAATATGTATATAATATTACTCTATCTATCTGCATGCAGATATTATATCGGTTAATCAACAGATGCTCCAAATCCGCCAAAAGAAACTAACAAAGGTCGATCAGGTCAACAATTCCATCTATGCCCCCACAGTGAAATTCAATTGTTTTCCAAAAATAGAAACATAAACATTGTAATTGTGGGACCACAGAAATACCCTTTTCTGGAAGAAAATTGTTAAGAAACAGAAGCTAGCTGCTGATGGGTAATAAGATCTTGTGAAACAGAATTAACTAAATTTAGAAGAAAAGGCCAGCGCTAGAGAAAATGAACTGCCCCCGCCAATAATGGATTCGCCTTAACAGCAGTAAATTACATTTTGGGTATGTCAGAGAACAGAAACAGCTTAATATAGATGGTTAGGCAATTAATTTTCTCTGTTGCTTTCCTGCAAAGCAACCACAACAACAGCCAAGCACACTCTTTTTATTTTCTCTTTACAGCACCAAAACCACCAAAAATTTTATAAGTCATAAGCAAATCTTGAGGTGGGTTCGTTTCTAATATTGAGAAAAACTATTTCATTCTTCAGTTGTCAATACAGGGATATATAGAAACATTATAATCGCAAAGTTGCAGAAAAGGAGGAGGAAGAACATATACAGTTGAGGAAATTAATTTAGATATTCTTTCATCTTCATCTTTTTCTTCTTCTTTCTTCTACTTTGTGTTTCTTTCCTGAGGCTGAGATATTATTTCTATTATTATTATTATTCTCTCTGCAAGTTGATCCGGGAAAGAAATGGCAAGGAGGAATACAGAAAAGAGGGAAGAGACCGTAGCAGTTGCCATTGACAAAGACAAAAGCAGCCAATATGCACTGAAATGGACAGTGGATCATCTTCTCTCCAGAGGCCAAGCTCTCACACTTCTCCATGTTAAACAGAAAACATCTTCCATCCCCAGCCCAAGTAAAAACCCATCTCTCTTTCTCTTTTGCTGCATGGAAAACCGGCTTTGCTTTTTTTTAATCTGTTTCCTCTAAACAACAACAAACTTTCTGTTTCCTGTTTAAAAGACTCTAATGAGCTTAAATTTATGTGTTCTTATCATGTTCTACGGTGCAGTGGGAAGCTTTGTTTCTATGTCTGATGTGAGTGAGGACGTCGCAAGAACCTACAGTAAACAAATAGAGAATCAGGCCAAGGATTTGTTCCTCCCATTTCGTTGCTTCTGTACAAGAAAAGATGTGGGTTATGCTTCTTTTGTTTATGCATACATCTGTACACATTCTTTTTACTCTTACCTTTTTGTGGAAATTACTACCAGAAGCAAAATTCATTCCCACTATATACAAATATGAAGGTGATATAACTTTTCTGCAACAGATCAAATGCAATGAAATCATATTGGAGGAATCAGAAATAGCAAAATCATTAATTAACTATGTTTCTGCCAATTCAATTGAAATTTTGGTACTTGGTGCCCCATCAAGAGGCGGGATTGTAAGGTAAGAACCCCTCTTTACACAACAACAAATCATATTGGAGGAAATAAACAAATAAATAAATAAATAACTTTTTTAACTCAATCAAAATCGTATTCCACAGGAGATTTAAAACAACAGACGTTCCAAGCAGTGTGTCCAAAGCAGCACCAGACTTCTGTACTGTCTACGTCATTTCTAAAGGCAAGATCGCTTCTGTTCGATCTGCCTCCTCTTCTGCACCCTCAAAAGCTTCTGCTCCTCCAAGGAATATACAGCATCAAGCCAGCAACATTTCCGATGGAAGTGACAGCACCCCTTCAATGCGCAACAATCAGTTCAGAGGTACCATTTCTATGTTTCTGTAAATGCTACTTCCACTGCCTTCTGGTTTTTCCCCTGACTCACTAGGTTTCACTTGGTACAGAGAGAACACAATTTACTCCTCGTATGATGCCAGACGAAATGGAAATCAGGTAAGTTTCTAATACGTTATATTATCTAAGAGAGACGGCTATGGAAAATTCAATATGGAGATGCTATTGAGAATAAGAAAACAAGCTTTAGGAAATGGGCTTAACCATTTAGATAAGCCGGATTCATATAAGAATACAAGGAAAATACTTCCTGAAAAGTGTTCATCAATCTGATTTGGTACAAAATGAACAGGTCACCATTCACAAGACCCAAAGCTGCAACGAATAGATCATATGAGCTCTCACCAGATAGTGACATATCGTTTGTGAGTAGTGGAAGGCCAAGTGTGGACCGCATGTTTCCCTCTTTCTACGATAGTATAGATTCAGGGACGCCTCCCCGTTATTCAACTGGCTCTGACTTTGACCTGAGAAGTTTTGCATCGTCTAACAAGTCTATTGACATTAGCGCTGCACAGTTGGAATTCTCATCAGCCTCATGTGATAGTGGAAAATCATGGTCATCTCAAAATATGGTAAGGAAAATATGATATTTGAGATTATACTAGGCATTTCTAAGCAGGAAACCAAGTTCTAATACATGTTTTACTACAGACATTTTGAAATATTGACACTTACTTTCCTTGGAAATAATAGGATGAAGTGGAAGCTGAGATGAGGAGACTAAGACTAGAGCTGAAGCAAACAATGGATATGTATAGTACAGCCTGCAAGGAAGCACTCACAGCCAAGCAGAAGGTACTTATAGCTGTAAATTGTCATATTCTGTGTGCCATGTCCAAAGTTTTCTGATATCGGTTCCAGACATATATTTTTCAAAAAATGAGAAGTTGGATTTAAGAAAATTGATCCAGAAAAGATCGTGATGATTACTAATTTATCACAGGCAAATGAACTTCATCGCTGGAAGTTGGAAGAACAACAGAAATTAGAAGAGGCACGACTATCTGAAGAAGCTGCATTGGCACTTGCAGAGAAGGAGAAAGCAAAGTGCAAGGCAGCCATTGAAGCAGCCGAAGCAGCTCAAAGGATCGCTGAGCTGGAAGCACAAAAAAGAATGAATGCAGAAATGAAAGCCCATAGAGAAGCTGAAGAGAGGAAGAAAGCACAAGGCACTGGAGTCCACACAGATCTCAGGTATAGGAAATACACAATTGAGGAGATTGAGAAGGCAACAGACGATTTCACAGAAACTCGAAAGATTGGAGAAGGAGGTTATGGACCAGTATATAGAGGTGAACTGGATCACACTGCAGTTGCCATCAAAGTTCTACGTCCAGATGCAGCTCAAGGACGGTCCCAGTTTCAGCGTGAGGTAATACAAAAATCAAAACTTTAAACTCTAATCCATTGATCAACCGATTAAAGAAAGGTGGAAAAGAACAACATCAGCCATTTTCTTCAAAATTAGCTCTGTGTATAAACATAACCAACAAGGAATAATAATAATAACAACAAAATTAGCATATACTCTTACAGATATTTGAATGATTATGCAGGTTGAAGTACTAAGTTGCATACGACATCCCAACATGGTTCTACTTCTTGGAGCCTGTCCTGAATTTGGCTGCCTAGTTTATGAGTACATGGCTAACGGAAGCTTAGAAGACCGTCTCTTCCGACGAGGTAACAGCCCAGTTCTTTCTTGGCAGCTGAGATTTAGAATCGCTGCAGAAATTGGCACTGGCCTCCTATTCCTTCATCAAACCAAGCCAGAACCTATTGTACACCGTGATTTAAAACCTGGTAATATTTTGCTAGACCGCAACTTTGTCAGCAAGATTAGCGATGTAGGTTTGGCCAGGCTTGTTCCTCCATCGGTGGTTGACACAGTAACTCAGTATCGCATGACATCAACAGCTGGCACATTTTGCTATATCGACCCAGAATATCAGCAAACCGGCATGCTTGGAACAAAATCAGATGTTTACTCACTAGGCATCATGCTTCTACAAATAATAACAGCCAAGCCACCAATGGGTTTGACTCATCATGTTGAGAGAGCTATTGAGAGAGGTACTTTCAGTGAAATGCTTGACCCAGCTGTTACTGACTGGCCAGTTGAAGAGGCTTTAGTATTTGCCAAGATAGCTCTTCAATGCGCCGAACTGAGGCGAAAAGACAGACCTGATCTTGGAAAGGTTGTGCTGCCTGAGCTTAACAGGTTGAGAGTATTAGCAGAAGAAAGCATGTCAGGCAGCATCATGGGCTATGGTTCCGCATCCTCATCAAGTCTAAGCTCACCTTCTGCAACACCAGTAAGTTGATACCATTAGACAGTAGTTTTTTTCATGAACTGTTTATGCGAGTAAGCACACAAATCATGTAAGAAAACAAGATCTAATATATCAAAAGAATGCTTCAGGTCATAAAACCTCTAAAAAACAAATTTCTTTTGGGAGTGTTCTCCATAGCTGTTACTTTTTCCCGCTCCCTTAATCTTTCTTTTTTTGGCTTCCAGCTGACAAGTGAGGCTCAACTATCACAATCCGGCTATGATAGCTCAAGAAGCCGTTCAAGCACATCATCAGCTGGGGGAAGAAGGAACTTCTAATTCAAATGAATTTTATTTGTTCAAAATTATTTCATTCAAAAGTAACTGGAAGAGTTCAAATCTGCTGAAAACATGCCAAAAATTATTTCATCATCCTTGATGCAAATTTCTCAGCTAGGACCATTCTTGTCTTCTTTGCAGCTATAATTTTTTTTTCCCCCCTAATCAATATATAAAGAGAATGTACTGGCCAAAAATAAAACTCTCTCAAGTCACAACCATTTGAGAAACAAAAGTAAAGGTTTGATATGCATATACATAAATTTTCATTGTTTTTGTAATTTTATAAGACAATTCAATGTAAATACAACAATGTTCAGAAATTTACAGAGAGATATGTTTTTTTTACTGATGAAACCTTTCTATGCCACCGACAATTCTTTCTCTTCATTTTTAAATAATTAATCAGAAATCAGAACTTGATCAAAGAAAAAGAAGATGAAGAGCAATAGAAACATCTTCCTGGAAACTAAAACATTACTATACAGGATATATATACACTCATGCTGCATTGACAACTATAAAGAAGTTTCTTTTCCATTAATTGTTCCAAAATTTCTATAAACAAACATCAGGCCAATTGTCAGTAATTCCAAAATATCTGATTCCTCCGATATTGCTTTTTCACATAGACTGCAATCAGTTTCCTGTAAGTCCACACCTTCTGCCTCTTATACTCCAAAAATGCCTCTGAACTTGAGTGGAAATCTCCCTTACCCAAAACTTCAAACACAAATGGATCGGTGAGTAGTACGGGAGAGGCATCCAAATTCATTTTATTGAGAGCAAAGTCCAAATTTCTTCCAAGTCTTTTATCCAAATATGCATCCACAACACAGCCATAGGTAACAAGATCAGGAACAACTTTTTCGTGATTCATGTGTTCCAGGCTAAGATGGAGATCCCACAACAAAGACATTCTCGAAAAGGCCAGAGCTCGAACATTGAAGGTAGTAAGATCCGGACGGAACCCAGATTCCATCATTCTCAGGAATTCTCTCTGTAGGCTTTTCATCTTGAAGTTGGCAGCATAAGACAACAACAAAAGGTTCCACAAAAGGTTTCCAACATTTGTTCTAGCAAGACCCACATCCCTCAGGAACTCACCCAATGTGTAAAGCTTCCTTTGCTTCAAGTAGGCAAGTGACATTGCTCTGATCCCATCTTTGTCTATTAAATGCCTGGAACTCTTGAGCCGCCCATAAGCAGTCTCCATCTCCCTCAGGGAACCATACATGCTGTAGTACCGCACAAAGGCATTGGAAGTAGCAGAGTCAACGGAGAAACCCTTCGAAACCATTTCTTCAACTGTGCTTTCCATCAACTCAAGCTGGCCCCAATTCCCAAAGCAAGAGACAGCCAGAGAATAAGCCTCAGGTAAAAGGTGTAAGCTTGTGGAATTCAGCTGAGCTAGAATTTCGCATATTTTACCAAAATGGCCAGTCTTGGCATAAAAATGGAAGAGTTTGGATAGGGTATGAATATCAGGAGGAGAAGAGCTATAAAGCATTTGATCCCAAAGTGACTGGGCTTGGGGGAAAAACCCATTATCAGCAAAGCAGAGCATTAGGGTAGATAAGGTTGAATGGCCAGAAAGAAAGCCCTGAGACTGTAACTCAAGCAAGACATCGTCGGCTACAGCAAACAATTTTTGGGTGCTCAAGCTGTGAACCAGTGGAACAAAGTTTACAACTTTGTGTTTCCCATCAGAGCCAAGACCTTTCTTCTTCCATTGCCTGATGATCTGAACACCCCCCAAAATTTCCCATTCAGATTAAACACTCTCAAAACTCCAACCAAACCATTTTTCAAATATATAAAGCATAGAAAACAAAACCAAAAAGATATAAAGCACTGACCTTTCGAGCTAAAAGTCGATTTTGCGAATTGGGTTTGGGGAGAGACACCGTAAGCTGAGGAAGGCCGAGAGTTTGAGCCATTCATTTCGCGTTCTTCTTCTGCCCAGTTCCTACATTACATACACAAACGTACACGAATTAGAGCCCAACATTGTAGACTTTGATGAGTTGATCGCTCACCTGCTGCCTCCAAAACGACGTGGTTCTTTGAAGATTTTTTTTTTTTTTTTTGGGTCTAAAATAAAGTTTCGTTTTCTCTTTTGTTTTTCTTGGGTGTATGGACTCCCTCTCATAAATCAAGGAAAGGAATTTTAAAATGTTCATCCAATCTTTCTCCAACCACCCAAACCACAACGTCGTACAATATCTATATCTATATTTAAAAATCAATATAGCTTCTTTATTTCATTCTTTCTAAGAATTATGGTCACACATTAAATTGCAGTTTTTAAAGATATGATATCCACACATGCCATTCTTTGTGATGCATTTATATGATTTAAAATTTGCATGCACGCACTCACCTATCAAAACTAGAAACTTTAAAGGGCCAAAGAACGAATTTATTTTAACTTGCTCCATATGACAAGGCACTGTAAATTTGTATTGTTGTAGGTTGTTATGTTGTTACTTTTGGTTATGTGTTTGTATTTGGATATACGAATATTTTGGTTGGTTCTAGATGATGTATACCCAGCAGTTCTTATATGTTATACTGAAGTTGCATGTTACTTCGTTTTGTTCAATAATATTATCGAGTCTTTTTCCAGATCTATTGAATTCTTATATGGTATCAAAGTCCTAAATATTCCAACGAGTTTTTTTTTTTTTTTTTTTTCCTTCCTTCCTTCTTGGCACCATGACAACAACCCCCCTACGTCAACCTCCAATGCTCATATCAATACGTATATATTTACCTACTCTTGAATAAATCCGTATTTGAATCCTCTTCTACTTTATATTCTATTATAACTTGCAAGTTCAGGTTGCAGATATAATTTAGTACAATGCAACTATCATTTGCTAGTTTTTAGCTTATTGTATTTGATGCAAGTTGAGGTTCAATCAACCATGAAGGCCAGTGGCATTGAATTTTAATATTTTGGTATGATTAAGGGCAAGTCTCAATCCAAGCTAGGCTGGGACAAGGTCTACACCAGTAGCCGAACTGGGGGCCATGGCTAGCTTAAGGTTTTTTAAATTTTTTTTTATTTATTCCAAATTGCAATATTTACTACTTTTTTTGTTATTAATTAGAAATTTTAGTTTTTTTTTAACATTATGATTAGAAATTTAGTTAAAGCAATGAAAATTTTAATATTATTTTTTTTATTTATGGTGTACTTATGGTTTAGTGGAAAGTATTAATGTTATTTCTTTTTATAATTAATATTTATTTTAGTTATATTTTGTAAAACTTTCATCTTTCATTATTTTTTTATGTTGTTTATTATTGACATTTTATGTTAAATTATATTTTTAGTTGATTATCATGTATGTTTAAGCAACTATCTTAGTTTTAGAATGGTATCAACTTTGTTCACTAAAGTGTGTTCTTTTATATTATTCTAATAGACTTTTTTTTTTTCTTTTTTAAACAAACCGAATCAAATTTTCTAGTAGATTATCTAAGATGCTTAAATAATAAATTATATGAAATTCTATAAAAACTAGTTATCAATTTTCTTAGGGATTATAAATATAGTAGAAAAATTATATCATCAATAATAATTTGAACATTCAAAAAAAAAAAAATATATATATATATATATATATATATAACTTAATTTAAATATTCAAAAAAACATTACTGTAACTTGCCCCCCCCCCCCCCCCCCCCCCCAAAAAAAATGGAATCGTGGCTTGATCCCTGGTTTATACAGCTTATAATGACACACAAACACACACATACATAAGCAGACATGAATGAAAGATAAATGGGGTTTTAGGTATTCATATGCCCAGGTGAAACCTTCTTTTTGACTTCCAAATAGAAATAGGAGGAAAATGTTGCTCCTCTCTGCTGTATACCCTTCAGATCTCATAATCAGAAACAGTAGTTCATAAAAGGAGCCAGATCTGAGCTTGCTTTTCCCCTTCCCTCCCCTATTTTCACAATCCCTCACTAGCCTCTTGAATAATTCAAGAAAACCAAGATCGGTAAATGAATCTGCCCCACTTGTATCCAGAAACCATCATGCTCAAGTTTAACAAGATCATTCGTAATGTGTATAATTTATTACAATCTGTCTCAAAATTTAATATTATGCATGACCCTGAGGTAATCAAAGATCAATGCTTCTCAATTTTACACCATTAAAGATTGCAACCACTAATCAATAGCAATTAAAAGAGAATATATATATATATATATATATACATTTATAGGTTATATATAATATTTCTGCTTTATCTGAATTCCAAAAATGGGTAACTTGCTAAAAGTATTATACGCACTCAAACAATGCAACCCTTTCGGCAGAACAAAATGATGAGGCGGCCCCCAATACTGTATTGTTATTTTGTATAGTTATTTGTCAATCTTCAATGTGATATTGATATCCGGTGGAGCCTCTGATCTATTGGTATAATTGCATCGTTGAATTGTTTTTACACCAAGCAGCAAGAATATGCTCAGGATCCTATTCCTTTTGTTTTTTTTCCTGCTTTTTAAATCCCACACAGCTACAGACAACAGTTATAAATAAATAAAAACAATCAAGTAAAACCATCATGTCTCAATAAATTAATAAAAAAGACCATCTTTTTTCGAGTTGTATGAAAAGCATGCACATCGAAAGCACAAGTACAAAGAGCTTGGGTTCTTGACCACCACCACCACCACTGCCACTACCACCACCAGTTCCAGATGCTTCTTGCTATCTTACTATCCCATGATCTTGTTGGGCTAAAAGCTGATTTCTCGTTTTTTCAACATCAACTTTTTTTTTTCTTTTTTTTAATCTAAATAGTCCAGAAGAATGGAATTTGGGTCCAATATTTTTACTAAAGTTTTGAGAATAATGAATAGATTAAGATATTTAGATAATGGTTTTAGGTGGAATTTTCATTCAAAAACCAATTACTTATTTTAAGTTATCAGAAAGTGACTTTACATACATAAATAGGTGTTTTCCAAAATGGCATGCACTAGGACAGAACAAAAGGCAATAAATATAAGTACCTCCTACAGGGAATATGATTTAGCTTTTTTTGACATTTATATTCTAACACCAAATAGTGATAAAAAAAAAAAATTACCTTTTCTGTTCCAAATTGGGTCCATGCTATTTGTTGATATGAGTTTGGTTGGTTTTGATAATTTATAAAATTTCTAACTTTCTAATTTCCAGGCTGGCTGGGCCTAGGCATGCTTTTAAGATTGTGCACTTTTTAACTATGTTAGGCCTGCATAAATGGACTGTTTTTTATATGAACTTTCTATGCACCTCTCTTTTAAGTGGATTATTAATTTATAAATAATGCTATAAACACTATTTTTGAGAGATCAACGATTATGGTATTTTATATATATATTTTTTTCTTATTGGTTTATATTTATATTAATTTATCAACTTTTTTATATACTACCCCTTTGTAAATAAGTTTGTACTTAGTAATATTTATTTACTATTAAATTTGTAGATGGTGATGTGAAGGCTAAAATGGTAATTAAGAAAATCTTGGTTCTTTTATTATAAAAAAAAAAAAAAAGACACCTGTGTTTTAATTGAGAAGATTTTTTTGTTTTCAATTTTGTTATGGTACACGAGTTGAGTGGCCAATAGTCTCTTGAATCAATTTCCAATGAAGACAAATGAAAAACGTAAAAAGTGGGGCCCAAAAGAAAAGAAGTTGTGGTAGCTGGAGCCCACGTGACAATCATTTTGATAACGCAGAGGACTGAAAGACCGTCACCTTTCGCGACGCACAACGTCTCACCACCTCACATCTGGGCCAATAAGAATACTCCACGTTTGCTGATATTCTTTTGGCGGGGTTAGATCCGAGTAAAATCCTCACCTCACCTCACCTGTGGAAAAACTGATGTTGCACGTGAATTTCACTCCAAATCCTCCCAACCACGTGACTTATCTCTTCTTTTAATTCAATTTGCATGTCATAAATCAATCATGATGTTGCACAAATGCACTACACCACACTAATTTCCAATTACATTGGGAAACAAAAAAGGACCTCCTAATTTTTACCATTTTTAAGTGTTTTTCAAGGTTCTACTTCTTTTGTTTTATACAATTTGTGAAAATATATAATTTAAATAATTTTATTTTTCTTTGTGAAATGATGGGAAATTAAGCTCGTTAAAGTCTAAACTAGTAATGTCATTATTATTATTATTATTATTATTATTATTATTCCTTTATAATGGAAATACATCCAAGAAAAAGGTTCTATGAATTGAGTCAATTTTCTTGAGAAGGTCATTCAAATTTGTAACTTGAACTAACCAACAATGAGTTGAGACTTATTTACTTTAAAAACTAATAATTGGTTTCATAGTAACCAGCGGTCTAATTTTAATGGTAATTAATAATATTATATAAAGTTGACAGATCCATTACAGTTAGTGTAAATAAGATGCAAGCAGTTTTGTTTTCATATATATGGGTATGATATTAGAATTGGAATCACAAACAATAAAATTTTTTGCCTCTTATTTATATTGCATAAAAAAATCATAGTGCTGATGGAAAAATACACTCAATGATTGGCTAATAGAAAGGCAATCAATTTTTTAATGTTTTAGCTGCTTTCTTCTTTTTTTTTTTTTTCTCCTCAAAAGTCACACTGGATTGCAGACGATGCTTTCAACAACCATTTCCTACTGATTAGCAGCATAAACTGATATAAAATTAATGTGCTCATAATGACTTGAGTTATTCATTTACACAGTTCATGTTTCATACTTCATAATTTATTCAAATTAGGGAATTTATCACATTGCAATACAAGAAATTGAATACTTTTTGTACGAATTGGACCACCTTGCACTAAAAGGAGCACTGATTTATGGATTAGTAGAATTTTGTGTTATTATATTGGTCAATAAATAAGATCAACTTGCAAATTGCAAGGCACCTATGATTATGATTTTTATATGCATGGTGCACTTTCAAGACCAACATGCTAAAAAAAACACTGGGAAAAATTTCATAGGCTAGCTAGCTAGATATGGCCCCATCTATAATTGCTTTATGTTCATCTTTCATGTGACAAGAAATGTGAATCATTGACTATAAAACTCTTTTTTTCTTACTTTTTTTTTTTTTTTTAATGTATGTGTTGGCTTTTAGCATGGTGAAGGTGGCCTTAGTGGGGCTACTATTTTTTTTCTTTTCGAAATGCTTCTTCAAATTAAATATGATGAACGGTTCCCATTACTTTCATTTCCCAAATTTTATCTATGGAATTGTTAGCAGAAATCCAAACATAAATTCACTTTGTAATAATGAATTAATAAAAATATGTGAATGTTTTTAAAATATTCATGGGGTAGAATTTAATTATCTGGAGAATTGCTTTTTTTTTTTTTTTTTTTGGATGAATTTCTTCTTTTGGTGAATTTGAGAATATCTTAGTTGATGAATACGTAATTGAATGGTTGAAAATTGGTTGTCTAGTGTGTATGTATATATAAATATTAATTTTATTTTATTTAATTATACATGGGCATCTAAAAGCGTTTTATGTATAGGGAACTCAGAGTAACATACCAAGAATTTCAGGGAATATGAAACAGAAACAAAAAGATATGGTAGGGAAGAAAATTAACAATCACAAAAATGGAAAGAGGAAAAGAAAAATGCAGAAGAATCTAATAAGATTGGTTGGTTATTTAAGTAATAAAAATATTAAAGCAAGTTTATTTGTTTATTTATTTATTTTATTAAGGCAAGTTTATTATTAAAGGAAAATGACATCTGACAACAAAATAATTGCTACAACTTGTCATAGGAGCAATCAATTATTTTCGTATTATTACTAAAAATAATTCTACGAAGAAATTAAAAAAAAAATGAAAAATGAAAATCGATAATGTATCAAGACTGATTATGTTATTATATACCCTTTCATTCTCAACCTCTACGCGTTAGAGCAGAGCAGAGCAGAGCAGAGGGAGCTCAAGGTGGTGTGCCTCTCTGAACTCCATCTCTCTCGCTTTCCTTCTCTCTCTCGCTCTCTCCGAGACTCTGCTTCTCTGAGAGATGGTTTAAGAGATTTTTCTCTGAGAGTAAAGCTGTGCTAAATTTAGCTAAAAGGAATCGTTTTTCTTGCTTATACTTCACTCCTCAAAGGCTTTAAATTTAACCCAAAAAAAAAAAAAAAAATTTAAAAATAAAAAAAGTTGATCGCTCTGCAATTTTAGACTTCCCAAAGGTCAACAACAAACACTCTTTCGCAGCCTCTCCTCTTTTTTTTTTTTTTTTTTTTTTTTTTTTTTTTTTTTTAACGAAGATCCTCTGTTTTTGTACAGAGGATTTAAGCTAAAGGTAAAGCATTTGGGCCAATTTGAAGAATCTGAGGACGACCCACTTGCCGATTTCATAAGAAAAAGAAAATAAAAATAAAAATGGAGAATTTACCTGTAAAGAAGAAACCCACCATCAATCTTTCCCTCTTCACCACTTTGTCCGATTCCTTGTCTTACGATAGGCAATCGTATTCGGCAAAATCGCCAAGGAATTTCGAAGGTGGTGTGGTTGGACTCGGCATAGTGGCTGCTATGACGGAGTCCTGCGATACCCATGAAGTGTTTTTCTCGGCGGCCAAATTGGCGGTGTCGCCAAGATCGACCCCGATCCCTATAGTCTCTGCGGCAAAACCCGCCGCTAATTTCAGAGGTGGGTTAAATTCGGAGAGGATAGAGAAGGAGGAGAAAGAGGAGGAGGAAGAGGATGAGGAGGTGGATGAGTCGTCGGAGAGCTATACTTGTGTGATTTCTCACGTTGGGAACAATTTGATAAGGAAACGAGTCTACTTCCATGATAAGCTTAACGCGGTCGATGATGATTTTGATGTTTGCATGGTCAACCCTGGAGTGTTCTCTGCTTCACCGGCGGTCAATGTTGTTGGTGAATTGGGGAGGGAGTTTTGGGCACCTGATTTTCTCAATTCTTGCTTTCTTTGCAAGAAGCAGCTTCATGGACTGGACATCTTCATGTACAGGTAAAGAGAAAAATAGTTTATTTTCTTCTTATTTAGTTGACTTTATTTAATTTAAACATAATTAGTGTTTCAAGTATAAATTGATCCGTTGATATTCTATTTGTTGACTGTTTCACTGCATGTTGGTCATCATTTCATAAAAAAAACATGTGAATTTGTGGAGTAATAATTGTTTCAGTAGGATTTATGAATTATTAATCTTGTGAATTCATGCCTTCTGTTTCAGTTTTTTTGCTAATTATTATTTTTTTCAAGAGAGTTTTCTTATACTGATATGATGTTTATTGTTCTTGATAATGCGTATCTAATGCCTCTGAAGAGGTCATCTTTGTTGACGTTCATTTACAATTCTGATGTTGATTTATAATTTTGAATGATTTGATGTTATGATTAGTGTTTTCAGATCTGTAACAATATGTTGGATTGCTTAGTAAGTTATTCTTTTTCTAAGGAAGGTCACAAGCCAAATATTGCGAATTGTTAGAGAAAGAGAGGTTCATCTCTAGAGGTCAATTTCATTTAGGAGTAAACCAAGAAATCCTGTAGATACCAAAGAAAGTTTGGTGCCAGCTACCAAGTCATATATGATTTTGCAATTTCAAAACCACATGATTTTGTTGAGCGAGAAGGAGACATGTTACCTTTGTCAGTTCAAGATAGATTTTTGAAGCAATCCTGTGAAAAGTATTAAGTTCGTAGATTTGTTTAAACTGTTCAATAGCCTGCTTAAAATTTGTTTCCAAATTTTGTTTCTTCTTTTTTTTCTTTTCATTATTATGATTGTTACAGTATAACAACCAGTGCCAAGCTAGAAAATGCTAATATTTGCTTGATCCTAATTGTCATTTGCATGCTTAAGTAATGCCAGCGCAGTATGTTAGTGTTCATTAGAAAATGGAAAACTAACAGTCAGGATTGGTATGACAGATATTTTCTCAGAACTTCTAAGTTAAGTTGAACCTTTGTCCTGTAGGAAACACATTAATGGGTTTTTTTTTTTTTTTTTTGGTGTTTTAATAGTATCTACAGTTATGTAGCATCCATAATTTGAAGACGCCTTAATTGAGAGCTGCCACTAATAGTGATTTGTTTTCTGGCAACATTGTGGAGCATTAAATATTTCTTCAGTTATTCTTGAAATTTCTTCCTAACAACACTATATTTATATATGCTTATATATCTATATATAATAACTTATTTTTTTGTATTTGAAAGTGCGTTGTGGTCCACTGAAACTTTTGGATAAAGTTTACTTTCAGCATGCATAACGCATTTCTTTTATGGAAATCTATTTTCTGTGGTGAAAATTGTGTTGGAAAAGTTCTATTGATCTTCTTTTGTTTCTATTTATTTGGGGTTGCCCTCCTTTTCATTGGGAGATAGGTAGTGACAGTGAAAGCATTTTGTTGTTTGCTACATACTGTATGTGGTGTATAATCTCTGGGATATGCTTTGTTAGGATGTGAAGAAAGTTTTGAAGTTTGAGCATGAAGATGTATTCTAAGCAATGAAATTATGGATTATGATTGTTTACTAATGAAAGAAGAAATTGACAAATTTTGCAGGGGGGAAAAAGCATTTTGCAGTTCAGAGTGTAGAGACAAACACATTAGAAGTGAAGATTGCAAGGAGAAATGCAGATCTGACGCATTAAAACCACTTGATTACTCATCATCTCCATGCTCTAGTCCAATGGTGTTTCTAGCTGGGGTTGCTGCTGCATAAAAATATTTTTGAAAACCAATATTCGAGTAAATAAAAGAGAAGGATTATTATCCAAAATAAAGTGGTATTAACTGCATATAAAACAGTATATAAAGGGAAAAAAAATTTTTATATATATATATGATATTAAAAGAAGAGGGTATAAGAAGTTAGTCTCTACTCCTGTAATAGTCGTTTAATTATTGCAGCAGAGGGGGATAAAAAAAAAAAAGGGAAATTTGAATGAGAGTTTTGTGACCTTGTATGATCTCAGTCCAAGAGACACGGAGTGAGACAGATATGGATTTGCATATTCAAAAATGTGATGATCATAAATATTACTTTAGCACACGCCGCACACCAAATATGAACTTGGACATTGTTTTTTGTTTTGTTTTATTTTATGTCCGTGACTTCCGACTTCCAAGCTTAAAGCTTAAGCTAACTTTGAAGCTTAAGCTAATGGGGGACTTTTTTTTTTTTTTTTATTATCTTTTCTCCGTGACTTTCAAGCCTACTCTTAACAGTGAGTTGTGGTTTGTTTTGTATTTATTTTTCAATTCAAAACGTATGATCAAATGATGCTTATCTTCACACGATAATCACGAAGACATAAAAATCAAACAAGTTACTTACCCAAAAACAAAATAAAATAAAATAACCTCTCCATTAATCATGTTTGTAAAAATGGTG
Source organism: Ziziphus jujuba (assembly GCF_031755915.1). Taxonomy (NCBI): domain Eukaryota; kingdom Viridiplantae; phylum Streptophyta; class Magnoliopsida; order Rosales; family Rhamnaceae; genus Ziziphus; species Ziziphus jujuba. Next base: position 998,378 of record NC_083380.1, read on the forward strand.
GAACCTTTTAATGTAAAAGGAGACATCGATTGAAAGTTGAAAGTTGACATGACTTCTAAACGACATAACTTAAAGATTTTGCATAAATGAAAATCCAATACAAGAAGAAGCTTTTCATTGTTTTTTGTGGGTTCCCTTTTTTGTTTGGCTTAGTGATGGAAGAAAGGAACTTGCTCCCTGCAACATCATTGCATTTCAATTTTTCATCGAATTTATATGGAATTTCAAACAGGTGCAATCCAACTCGGTCTTTACTGTGCAAAGGGTAAATAGAAATTCAACTTCCTTTTGAACTGCCAACAACACTATTGAGATAAAAGGAAAAGATAGTGGCACCCACCAAATAATTTTATCAAAATTGCAAACCAAATCCCTACTTAAATCGGCCAGTGGTAGTAATATTAATATAGGCAAAGCCATAAATTAATACAACAAAAAATACAATAAAGAAACGCTTTTTATGAAGCTAAAACTCATTTACTCTTGCGGTTACTAATATTCCATCTCTAAGCGGCAGCTTTAGCTAGTTCTTTTGCTGAACTTGCCGGCACTATGCCCTGGGGCTGTACACACAAAAGTAATTAGTCAATACTTTCTGAAGAAATATTTGGACAAAGTCAAATCGAGAAAGACTTCCTACTGGGTAAAATCATCTTCCTACCGGAACTAACTCGTCCTCGTGTTTCGGAATAAATGCAGTATCAACCTTGCCATTCCTGAAATCCTGGAATCAAAAATTGCGGCAAAATTTTCAGATCAGATAGTTCAGGCATTGCAGATGAGAGTCATGGATTGAGAACTTTGTGTACCTCTATATCCAGGATGAGTTTGTGGTATTCTATGGTTGTAGGAACCCCTGCGGAATAAAATGATTACCAAGTCAAGTTAATGTAATTTTAAAACTAAAAAGACAGACAGACAAAGAAGAAATATTGACCCCTCTACTTCATGAGAACTCTGCTTGCTTAAATGCAAATGGATTGCACAAATCAAGGCCTAATTATGGGTTAAATCCCAGGTGAAATGGTTGTTCCCATCTAACATTTTAGATGCTACATTACACTGAGAGATCAGTGTTTTAACAGCAGATTGTTTCTTCCTTCCAAGCACAAAATAGATAATACGAATGCTCCCCAAACAAATCAACCGGTTTCAACTTCAATCATTCAGAAATGAGAATGATATAAGATGTTCATTATAGTGAGTGAGAAAATACACTACCTGTAATAATGGTGTCATCAAGAGCCCTTTTCATGCGATCAATTGCCTTTTCCCTTGTAGGTGCCCATACAATAAGCTACACAAAGAGAAAAACCTAATCAAATTCACCCACCATCTTCAAAATACTTGATCAACCAGATATCGATAAACACATATGCCATATCTTATACATGATGAACTACTCAGAAAGACAAACTGATACTAGTACAAAAAGACAAACATTATGATTAAAAGAAAAGATTAGACAAACCTTTCCAAGAAGGGAATCATAGCTTGGAGGAACTACATAATCAGGATAAACATGGCTATCCATTCTAACAAATGGACCTCCAGATGGCAAGTATGCTGTTATTCTTCCTGAAGAAAGCAGGCAGTTATGAGAACCTCAAGGCAGAATGAGGTTAATCCTCAACATTTGAAGAGAAAATAAATTTCACAAAAGCTATAAAAATACTAATAAAATATGATATTCATAGTAAGAAAATAAACTAGTCATTCTTTATTTAGTTTCTTCAGTATATAGTCTTTCACAGCCCCTTTCTATTTAGTTTTTCCTCTCTATTTCAACTTCCATAGTCCCTAGTATCAGATAGTCTTCAACATCACTGTCACTGCACCATGAAAACAAACAAATTTGAATCAGAAACAACAAAAACAGCAACAACAACAACAATAATAATAGACACATTAAATTAAAGAAAATATAATAATACAAAACTAAATAAAGAATAAATAAATAAATAAAAGGATGATTAAAATAAAAATAAAAATAAAAATATTGAATATTAACTGAAAAAAAAGTTGAATTATATAAACAAGAACTGGAAAAATTGGAAAAAAGAAAATAATCTTCATTCTGTTAATAAAAATGAAAAAAAAAAAAAAAGGAAAAATGTGAAATTTTTAAAATCTAAAAGAAATGGAAAAGTAAATGTAGCATATGCCACATGTGGAATTAAAAGAAAAGAAGAAAATAAGGTAAAAAGGATGAAGCGTGGCTGGTAAAGCAAGTGAAAAGATCACAGGTGGGGTTTAATAAATTACCAACCTCTTTTCTGCTGCCGACAGACACAGCAACTCCGCAAAGTCCAGAGGTTTCCTCTTAGGCAACGCCAACGACAGCTCTCTCTCTCTCTCTCTCTGCTTTTTTTTTAATAAATTTAAGAAAAAAAGAAAATGAAGTAGAAAATAGAACCTGGGCCAGGTCGGAATCCTTTAAAAGCATCTTCGGCATTGATACGGCATTCAATGGAATGTCCTCGGAGCACAATATCTTCCTGTTTGTAGCGAAGCTTTTCTCCCATCGCCACTCTTATCTGTTCCTCTATCAGGTCCACCGATGATATCATCTCTGTCACCGGATGCTCCACCTATCATCAACAAACAACCGACTTATAGTTCTAAATATTCTTCATAAGAAAACACAATATATGTAACTTTTCATTATAATAGTACCTGAATCCGAGTGTTCATTTCCATGAAGTAGAAGGACCCTCTTTCGTCCAAAAGGAACTCCACCGTTCCAACCCCAACATACCCAATAGATGCTGCAGCTGCAACTGCTGCATCCCCCATAGCTTTCCTCAACTCCGGGGTCAATGCCGGAGATGGTGCTTCTTCCAGCAACTTTTGGTTCCTTCTCTGTTTTATTTTATAAAATTCCACAACCAAAACTTTTAGTCATTAAAAATCTTTCATCTTATTTGAAAAAAAAGAAAAAAAATGTCTAAGAGGATAAATTACTTTACCTGAATGCTGCAATCACGTTCTCCAAAGTGAACCACATTCCCATATTTATCTGCAAGAACCTGTCAAACCCATTTGATATTATTAAAAACTCTTCCTTGTTCACAAGAAAGCTCCTCCAAGAGCAATGGAATAATCTAAGAAAGTAAAGTCAAACCCATTCGATATTATTAAAAACTCTTCCTTTTTCACAAGAAAGCTCCTCCAAGAGCAATGGAATAATCTAAGAAAGTAAAGACTACGACTGCCTCTCCAGTCCTTGAGACCATCTAGTCCATTAGAGGGCAGATTTCAAAAACCCTACAAAATTTGTAAATAACCATTCTTACCTGGAATTCAACGTGCCTTGGGTTTTGGACGTACTTTTCCAAATAAACTCCATCATTCCCGAATGCAGCTGCAGCCTCACTCTTAGCTTGCTGAAAACAATTCAAATTGAATCAAACTAAATGAAAGGCAAACTTCACCAATCAAAAACATATACAACAGCGAAACTCCATTTTGGCAGTAACACCTGTAACAACTTTACAAACTCCTCAGGTTCTTTAGCGAGTCGCATACCACGTCCTCCACCACCTGCTGTTGCCTTGGAAAATTTAAGAGAAAAAAATAAAATAAAATTTCAGTTCACGTAATAATCTAAGCAGATTACACAAGCTGTAATTTTATGCTCTACAGTTGCAGAAGATTCTCTCTTTTAAGATCAGAAAAGAATGATGTACATAATAAAACATCAAAAGCGCTAAAAGAAAACATAGATGCATCTAAACAGAAGTAGGTTTGAATCTACCATTCATAATTAGCCTTGAAGAGTAGAAATTGGTATCCCAGAATAATATATTAAAAATGATAAGATAAATTACCTTGATCATTACAGGAAATCCAATCTCGTTTGCAAGTTTAACTGCTTCCTCTGTGCTCTGCGGTTGCCATATTGTTAAAATTTTGACCAGATTACTATAAAACGAACCTCATAACTACTTACTACTTCAATATCAAACTTAAAAAGCTACCTGAAGTAATCCCTCACTTCCTGGGACAGTTGGAACACCTGCTTTCTTCATCGTGTCTCTGGCAGTTGATTTGTCACCCATTACACGGATACTTTCAGGCTGAAAAATATGATCATATTCCAAAAACTTAGCACATCTTACAAATTTGAAAAATTAATACTGGTAGAGGCATAGAAATTGTCTATCTCATTCCAAAACCAAGTCAACAAGTTCAGAGGGAACAAACTGTCGTGTAGCTTAATTATTGACTAAATAAAGATAAACACAAACATAAGAGATAAATGCACTAAAACCAAAATATATATGTAGGTATAAATCTTCTCCCATCTATCTATCAAATTATCTCATACCAATATTTTGACGATATAATGAAAAAATTTATTTGTTTTTGTGTAACTATCGAAAACTTGGAAATACTTACATTAGGCCCAATAAAGTTGATTCCATGTTCTCTGCACATTTCAACAAATACTGCATTCTCAGAAAGGAAACCATATCCAGGATGCAGCATTGTACATCCACGGCTGATGGCAGCAGATAGAACATTTGGAATCACTAAATACCTGGAAAAAGAAAGATTGGTGCGCACATTTCAACCACTATCATCCATATTAGGAACTTGGAAAGCATATATACAACACTTTATAATATATTCCGACTATTGGAAATTTTAACCTAGTTGGAATACTAACGAATTTGAGGTAAACTCCAGAACCTTTTCATAAGATTCGCGGAGAGAGAAACATGTAAACACTATTGACTAACTGGATTCAGAAATAGATCGGGGAGATTTCCTTTTACTAATCTGTGACATTTTTTTTTTTCTCTTTCATTCATATAAAAATAAAAAATAAAAAATAAAAATAAAAAACGCAAAATGACTAGGATAACCATGATTGGAGAAAACAAAAAGAGAGAATTAGTGTCACTTACGATTGATTGCTTGGTGCTTCACCAATGCAAACCGCTTCATCAGCCAGTTTCACATGAAGGGCATCCTTATCTATGGTGGAGTAAACAGCAACACAAGGTATCCCCATCTCATGCGCAGTTCTAATAACGCGAACAGCTATTTCTCCTCTATTTGCCACCAGAATTTTATCCTCAAGACAAGTAACATTGAGAGCTCCTCCTTGCTTCTTAGATTTATAACTAACTCTAACACCTTGAGCTCTTTGCCTGGGAAAGTTCACTTTACTTCCCACCATAAAGCTACATTGAGAGCTCCTGATTCCTTGACTTCTCCACAAAAACAATCCCTTCAATTCAAATAGGTGACCCAAGAAATTGCAGACGAGTTAGATAAACCAAAACAGAACTAGAAATCCTATAATACAGGGTTGCTTTTTTTCTTTTGCAGGATGAAAAAGATAATCTTTTAAATGAATCCATTTCGATTTCTACAATTGAACATTATAGGAACCCTCAGAACCAAAACCCAAATCCAAAAATTCTATCTTTACAAAGAAAAAGCAATGAACCGCAGAAAGAAGAACTTACAGGTGGCGAAGTAGCAGATTTGCACATGTGCATTGTGGCGTCCATATCGAGAAAACAATAAAGGAAAGCCTAAAGAAGCCAACTTTATCCAATTAGCAAAAGCTTAATGTGAATTCCATTATCACCATCTAAAACCCAGAAACGGATCTAATAAAAAAAAGCGTGGAAATTTACCTGCACAAGTGAAGGATAACGAAGTTTTGGGACCAAATCAGAGAGAAAGTGTGTGAGTAAAGAGGGAGGAAGAAGAAAGAATGTGTTGGGGGATATGAAGGAGATGGGAATAGAAAAGTTCGATGAAAACGAGGAGAGTGAGAGTCGCTGTGTGATTGAAAGCTCCGCCTAAATGTTTGGGACCTCAGAGCTGGCTCCTAGTCTTTTCCCTCACTCACAGTTCGTTAAGTTTTTCCATTTTTCTTTTTTACCTTTTTTTTTTTTTTTTTTTTTTTTCATTAACGACCTTATGTTATTCTTTGCCGTTTCCTCCCACAATTATTAGCTCTGACCTAATGGCAATTTCATTTTCTTCAATTATGAATTTTGTTTGAATAAATTTCGCCACATTTTTTTTTTTTTACGTATTATAATTTTCGTTATTTTTCATATTTTGGATATCGAAAAAAGTATTATATCTTCATTATAAGAGTATACTACGACAAAAACTAAATTAAAGAATGTTTTCTTTAATTTTTCAAAAATACGAATATACATTTAGTACAAAATTTGTAAAACAAAAGTGTCAAAAGACCACAAACCATACCGCTCATTCACATAGGACACTAAGAACATTTTGTTTATTTACTTTTATTGAATTATTTTGTTTATTTACTTTGATTGAATTTGATATATGTATATATTTTTTTGTTGGTTTTTTATGTAGCAGATGGCTTTGAAGGTGATTAAAAAGAATATTTATTTAAAGAAAGCAATTTTTTTTGTCATGTGGAGCTGATGATGTTTTCACATATAATAGTATAAAGATGAAATATTTGTTAACCCAACTAGAACCAATCTTATTTGGATAGATTGCAACCGAGTGCCTCCATATATGTCTTTACTTATTCTATTTAACTTCCCTATAAAATATTAAGAGAAAAAAATAAATATAGAAAAATAGTTTGCCATTTGATTTGAGCATATTGTCTAACTTAAATATGACCTAAAGAAACTATGGAAGCAAATAAGGAAGAAAAATTGGATGGAGGTAGGAACTAAGAAAGGAAATACTACATCAAACCCATTTCACCAACCAACTAAACTATGGACTTTAATTAAAGGTTTATTCATTCTCCTACCTTGATTTCATTAGGAGCCCATTGGATTTTCTCAAAACCATTTGACACCAACCCTCCTAACCTCGTTCTTGTATTCTCTATATAAACTCCAGTTCCCTCCTTCCAACTCTCAAATTCCATTCATTCAATTTCATTTTTCTTTCTCTTCTAAGCCATGGTTGATCTTGTTAAAAAGTCTATATTCTGCACCCTTTTCACAATCATTCTTGTCTCATTCCTCAAATTCTTTATCTCACACCTTCCCTTTTCCCTCCCTCCAATTCCTTTACCAACTTTCCTCCTCCCCTTACTTCCTTTCATTTTCTATTTCTTCCACTCCATCTTCAACCGTTCATCCAACCTTCCTCCTGGTCCATTTTCCATCCCTATCCTTGGAAACTGGCTCCAAGTTGGCAATGACCTCAACCATCGCTTACTTGCTTCCCTCGCACAAACTTATGGTCCTGTTTTCCTTCTGAAGCTTGGCTCAAAGAACTTGGCTGTTGTGTCTGACCCTGAGCTCGCCAGCCAGGTCCTCCACTCTCAAGGTGTGGAATTCGGCTCTCGCCCTCGAAACGTTGTGTTTGACATATTCACCGGCAATGGACAGGATATGGTCTTCACCATCTACGGTGATCACTGGCGCAAAATGCGTAGAATCATGACACTGCCATTTTTCACGAATAAAGTCGTTCATAACTATAGTGATATGTGGGAGGAGGAAATGGACTTGGTCGTTCATGACCTTAAAAAAGATGAGAGAGTCAGAACCCAAGGGATTGTTGTCAGGAAGCGCTTGCAGTTGATGCTGTACAATATCATGTACAGAATGATGTTCGACACCAAGTTTCAATCACAGGAGGACCCTTTGTTCATCGATGCTACACGCTATAACTCTGAAAGAAGCCGGTTAGCTCAGAGCTTTGAGTATAACTATGGAGATTTCATTCCATTGCTTAGACCATTCTTAAGGGGATACTTGAACAAATGCAGAGACTTGCAGACTAGGAGGCTTGCTTTTTTCAACAACTACTTTGTTGAGAAAAGAAGGTAATTAATTGATTTAATTACCCTTTTTGTTATATATGGGATTGGTTTCGATACATGCATAAATCATTAACAAAAAGTAAATGGTACTTACAGAGAAATTATGGGTGCCAGTGGAGACAAGCACAAGATAAGCTGTGCCATTGACCACATTATAGATGCACAAATGAAAGGAGAAATCAGTGAAGAAAACGTATTATACATTGTGGAGAACATCAATGTAGCAGCAATAGAGACAACCTTATGGTCCATGGAATGGGCAATAGCCGAGCTGGTCAATCATCCAACAGTCCAAAGCAAAATCCGAGAAGAAATCTCAGCCGTCCTTAAAGGAGAACAAGTAACAGAGTCAAACCTGCATGAATTGCCATACCTACAAGCAACAGTAAAAGAGACATTAAGGCTACACACCCCCATACCTTTATTGGTACCCCATATGAACCTTGAAGAAGCAAAGCTAGGAGCTTTCACAATTCCTAAAGAATCGAAGGTGGTGGTGAACGCCTGGTGGCTGGCAAACAACCCAGCATGGTGGAAAAACCCAGAGGAGTTCCGGCCGGAGAGGTTCTTCGAAGAAGAAGGTGGCACAGAAGCTGTGGCAGGAGGGAAAGTTGATTTCCGTTTCTTACCATTTGGCATGGGTAGGAGGAGCTGCCCTGGGATAATACTTGCTCTGCCGATATTGGGGCTAGTCATTGCAAAACTGGTAACAAGTTTTGAAATGAAACCTCCTCCTGGGACTCAGAAAATTGATGTGAATGAAAAAGGAGGGCAGTTCAGCTTGCACATAGCCAACCATTCCACAGTTTTGTTCAATCCAATCAACCCATGATTTCTTTGACTGGGTCGGAAAAATCTTGAATGAGCAAGTTCAAACGGGATGGGATATAGGATAGTATCTTTACTGCTTCTGATGTTTCTGGTTTTTGTTTCTTTTTCTTATTATTATTATTATTTTTTATACGGTTTGTTGTTTCTGTTAGATTGCAAAATAAATCACGTTTACGAACAAATAGTGTATGCGAAAGAATTGAAGGCATGTGTATCATACCACACATAATAGGAAAATATTCCTTATGTTATTTGTAAATCTTGCAACACTCTTTAAATTCTTCAAACGGGACTTCGATTTTACTCCAAGAAATGATTTTTTGAGTCAAAAAACTTCATTTTTATAATATCAGGATTTAACCATTTTCATCGGACTTCGAAAATAAAAAAAAAATAAAAAACAAGTAAGATTCAATTCCTATCGAATTTCTGTTGTTATCCAAGTGTGTGTTAGTCAATGGAATGATTTATATAGCCTTGAAAGAAATGTAAAAAACGAGAACAGAGTTTATAAGATAGAAAATTTCTGTAATTATTAAAAGCTCTTTTTATTCTTGGCCGAGGCACCTGAAGGAAGGGAAAAACAGAATGTTTAACCTTGTCCATGGCCACCACTTCGAATGGTTCAAGTTAGAAGCTTACCATTCTCAGTACTGCATGAACAAGCAATTTTGATATATTTGCTTAAAATAATAACTTGTTTTCTGCAAACTAAAGAAATGAGTATGTGTAAACATATCTATTTGACTCTAACCTCAAATGGGAAGAGCCTCAGCAATTGCATTCTTTTGAAGAGGTAGGATACAATACAATACGTTAAGGATATAAATCTTCACCATTCTTCAGAATCACTGATGCTTCTGAAGTTCGAATGCAAATCTACCATGTATGGTTTCCCAACTAACCACATAAAAAAAAAAAAAAAAAAAAAAAAAAAAAAAGAGAAGTGGACTGCCAATTGATCATTGAAAGAAACTAGTTTGTTTTTGAGACAAAAATGGGAGTCCAAAAAAACAAAACCTATCAAGCCACTGTGAATAAAGCCTTTGATGTCTCTCTACTCTAGGATGTATATGAGGACCTTGCATGGACACATTTTACAGATAAAGGGAATTTGCAAACATTATACCCCGGTGGATGCTTTCACTTGCTGCAGCAAACTTGTTTTCTAAAGCAACTTCTCCCACTGCTTGAGCAGCAGCACGCAACTTCAAAGTTCAAACAGGCAGGAAATTGACATTTTAGAATATGATTCTAGTGTTATATACAGTTTTCAAGCAGTATCACTCAGCAACTAATCTGGACAATAAACTAACGAATACTCATGTAAGTAATAAATATACCTGATTCAGAAACTCATCAAGTCTTCTAGCACTTCTTATAATACTGCCCTCAAAGATATCAGTCTTTTGTATAACATCAGCAAAATTTGCACCCTGAGATTGAAAAAAAAAAAAAATGACATGGGAAACAGAATATACGACCAATGCTTCTAACCATATTACTGCTGAAGATTAACGGAATGCCGGGAGCAACAAATCAAACTGTCATAAAACAAAACACTGACCTTTGACCAACAATATATCACATCCATCAGGAATGGCCTTACTGTTGATTCCACATACTCGTCGATATTTACCTCTAACTTACATTCATGTTGTATCTGCACCACGCAGGGTGAAAATGTTTATTACTAAATTGAATTTAATAAACAACAAAACAAGCAAATATGATTTACAAATTAAAAAGAACCTCTGCTATTCTTCTTGCACTGTCTTGGAGTTGCTGTAATGGTCTACCAAGCTCTGTCCTCAGTTGTGGCTGCTCACTTGATTTATCTCCTGGAATGAAACAACTAGCAAGAGCTGCAATTTGGTGATGATCAAGATCATTGAACGTACCTGATTAAAACACAGCATAAGATGGCTAATATTAGACATAACCAGTTAGCCTACAGCATTGCTGCAATAGAGACTCATGTTCAAATAGGGCAGCAAGGCAAAGGAGATATGAAATAATGACCTGACAAGTTTATATGCTCATCACCTAGTTAATTGCATCCTAGAATGCCTAGTTTAGCATCCAGAAAGCCCTATCATGTGAATATATATCAAATGCTATTATTTTACTATGAACAAAAATTAACCATGCCGGGCCGAAACTAGTTACAATGCATGGTGTCAACCCAATTAAGGAACAGTACTTGTCAAAATTTACCATTGAACATCAGCTCAGTAACAAGGAGCTCATCCCCTGTGTCTATCAAGCATGCTGCTCGTCCCTTTAATTGTACAACACCATCAGCATCAACATGACCAAGCTTTTTCAAGACCCGTGACCGGTTTTTAAGTTCGTCACGGAATTTTTGAAGCTGTCAAGTCAATAAAAATCAAATTAAACAACAGACCGAGTCTATTGCAAACTTTTACGGAAGTTAAAAGAGGCCTATTGCAACTATTTTGACAAAGTAATATCATTAACAATACTATAATAAAAGGAAAAAACCGTCCTTTACCTGTAAGACTTTGGTTTATTTATTTTCATGATATGTAGCAAAATCTTAGATAATTTGCAAACCATTTTAATTAGCTGGGGACTTTAAAATCTCATATGATAGAAGGACCAAAATACCAAAGAATTAAAAGATAGAAAAATGGGAAGTGTTTTCAATTTAAGAGCACCAGAATGATATCTTACAACTTCCAAGCCACCAATTAGAAGAGCATATCAACATCAACAAAAATAGAAAGAACAGGTTGTTGGAGATGGGGAAGGAAGCAAAAGAAGCACCATGTTTATTCTGTTAAACAAAAATAGCACCATCTTAACGTACAAGGAAGGCTATTATAAGCTGTCTTGTTAACTCAATAATAGCACCATTATTGTATCAGATACACAGAATAATGTCGAATCCTTGACAAGAAATGTTTTCTCTAGCCTATAAATTCCTGATTCATGTCTTAACTAGTTAGACAGGTATACTCAAGTAAGCCATACCTGGGAATCACGCATTTTGGACTTAAGTTGTTGTATTTGATGATTCACTTCTGCCTTCCTCTGAAAACTTCTAATTTGATCCACATCTTGAGACTGCAGTAGCAGAAGCAAAGAATAATGGTCAGGTAAAGACCTCAAGAGGATTTTTCTACTTCATTGCCTTTAAAGATAGAATGAAAAACCTTATGCAGTGGATGAGCATATAACTTTCTTTCAAGTTCCTCAATTTGATTGACCAACTCAACAATTTCAGGATCTTCAATGCTCATGTCCTGCAAGTCAATAGGCACTCCAAGATAATAAGAGCAATAGCCGATTGATTATAACGATGCCATCCCAGATTCTGCTTCATCATATTATTTGTGGGTACTTCTGTACTAAGAATATATCCTATCCTTGCTTAAGACATATACGACTAAGAATATATCCTATCCTTGCTTAAGACATATACAACCATGATAAATCACTATGTCTAGAAAATAATGAACAGATTGGACACAACCAAGACTAACTAACTCTCCTGTGAAAAGAATAGTTATAACCTCGCAATTGAAGCACTTTCATACAGGTCAAAATCAATTATGTAATGTACATTCAGCGAAAGTGAATATCAGAAGACAACATTTAACAGTGAATTGCAGGAACAAAGTACATGCAGCAAAACTGGTACACAAGCATAGATGATGACAATAATCATAGCTCTTTCAAAAGGGAAACTATTATAATAACGTGGCACATGGAAAAATATTTTTGACATACTCAAAACTATCTTATTCTTCTTCCTCATTTAGATTAAAAAAACCACTTACCGTTACAGGATTCAACTTTGGAAAACCTTGGGAAAAACGAGTTCCCAGCTCCTGTAATGCAAGCAGAATACTTTGCCTCGCCTCAACAGGCCGCAGATCGGGAGGAATAGATATCCTGAGTCTGCTTAGGGCAGCAATTAAGGACAACTGAACAGGGACCTATATCAGATGTAACTTCACATTACAAACTCTTGAAATCAATTGATGTGAGCCACTAAATGCAGATAAAATTTCAATTAAATGCTTCATATTCATACTAACCACATGCATTTCACCCTTTTCCCCTGGACGAGGTGGACATGGTTTTGGCCGTGAAGCATTCTCACTTGAAACAGGAGAGCATTGGAGCAAGGTATCAACAATATAAGCACCACCACGCGAAGACAACGTGCCTAACCCTGCTGATGGCTTTTTCACGACATTAACTACCACTCCCCAACCCCAGTCTGTTCCACCTTCTCGTACTCTGACCTGTCCAACACACAAAAACAGTGAGGGGGGGGAAAAATTAAAAATTAAAATTAAGAAAAAAAAAAAAGGAAAGAAAAAGAAAAAAACCTTTAAAAACTTAGGGACAACTAATGTTTAAGATCATAAATTCAATTCAACCAGAATAGTCATTGCCATCACATACCAACCGACCAGGTTGAAGAAAATATAAAACTCTTTCAGGCCTCATTATTTCTGACATCATCTTCTTTTCAAGTAGGCCTATCTCAAGTTTTATGTTATGATACTCAGCGACTGCAGCCTGTAAGTAAAATAAAAAGAACATATAGCCTGCAGTAGAGAATACAAAACATACTTCAGAAATTGACGAAAATGATTACCTCTCCTGATGCATCAAGCATTACAGCTTCCTGCTCAAGCTTTGAAACCTTTTTTCCTATATCAGGTAAAGCCTGAATGATGAAGAAAAATTTTAAAAACCGTTAAACACAACACATCTAGTACCACAACATAAATGAAAGAAGGGACCAGGTAAAACCTTCTCATACTGGAACTGGTGGAATGAATTCTTTATTACATGTTCAGCGGTGAACTGGCCTTCTGCACGGCTCATCAAATTCAAAATTGAGTAGTAGCTAAGTCTAAAGGTACTGACTAAAGGAGCTGGTTTACCCAAAACCATGTCCTTGAGTGTATTCATCTCCATCTGCAAAGAGTAAGAAGATATGCATTTACGTTATGAGCTACAACAACTGATAGATTTCTTGCCCATTTAAATCCACGATTAGGAGATCACAGGCTTCAAGTATAGATCAAATATATTTGACTGGAAGGCCTCTTTGTCTTCTTCTTTTATTCGATATCAAATTTAATTGGACAAAAAATTAAGAAACAATACATGCTGCAAAAAAAAGAAGTAGAACATAATATGTTCCAGTTGATGAAACAATAAAATGCAACTTAGGATATTGGATGAATATAGAGAATAGTAATTTGAACTTCATATACAAAGATATGACTGGCAATTGAGTCACCTTCTCATCAATCATTATGATACAAATACCACGATCATCTTTCCCACGACGGCCAGCCCTTCCACTCATCTATAGAGAATAAGATAATAATTGTCAAAAAGTTCACACATATATCCACACTTACAGGAAGACAATCATGCATGAAAACACGTATCTGTGCTCAAAAGAAGCAAAGTAATCTGCACTTACCTGGATATACTCACCCGATCCAATGTACCGATGACTATCACCATCCCACTTCTTCACAGCCGTGAAAACAACAGTTTTCGCAGGCATATTCAAACCCATAGCAAACTGTCACAGCAGAATCATGTAAATATAAACTAAACAAACTGCAGCTGCAAAAATGACATAGAGAAAAGAGGTGAAGCGAAGTAAACTACTCCCAGGAGATAATCTTACTGTTTCTGTAGCAAACAGTGCCTTTACAAGGCCTTCCTGGAAAAGAAGCTCTACCAGTTCCTTGATGACAGGAAGCAGGCCAGAATGATGAACAGCAATGCCTTGCTTAAGTAGTGGCAACATCAACTCAATGGCAGGCAAATCTCTGTCTTCCTCTTTCAAACATTCTATTGCATTACGGAAAACATGTTCTACGTTATCCTTTTCTTCTTTGGTGTTAAAATCAAGTTTGGCCACAGACATTGCATGCTGTTCACACTCTCTTCTACTGAAGCTAAAAATAATAACCGGCTGGAATTTTCTCTCTGTAATCATCTGAAACATGGAAAGTCTCAAAGTCAAAAGTTCATACATATAATAAGCAAGTAAACTGTTAACCATAACCTCATCTCTATACCCATCATTTTCACAAAAGCATTTAAAAAAAAAAAAAAAAAAAAAAAAAAAAAAAAAAGAAGGAGAAAGCAATAAGAGCCAATTTGGGAAAGCTTCTAGTGTTGTTAAACATTATGGCGCTATTTACAGTGTTTTCCTAGAAATATTAAAATGCATTTTAAGCACCTACCCACTTCATGAAAAAGCATTCCCAAACAGATTCTAAATCTTTGGAAAACAACAATGTAATTAACAGAGTAGTAGATCTTAAACTAAAGGTATGGCCATGTAAAAACTTGAATAGACAGCTAGTTCTGCTGAGTAGTTTGAACAATTAAAAGGCACCTAATATACTATCAAAGCAATAGTTAAAAATACCTTCACAATTTTGAATACATCAGAAGGCCCTGATGCAGCCCCGCCTTTTGCAAGTCTCCCACTTGCTTTGCCATTAGCACTCCTGTTAGCACCATCCATTCTTTGCTTTGAGAAAGAATCCTGCAGCTTCACAAAATTGTCCTCCCTAAACTGTTCGGTCTCGTCAACTACAAGATATAAACCATTCCCACCCATGGGAAAAACATAATGCTGCAGTGGAGTGGGTCGGAAATCTGTGTAGACAACATGACATGGCTGTTTGTGCAAATGACAAATCCACTCTGCAAACTCAGTGGCATTTGACATTGTTGCCGAAAGAAAAACCATTTTAATCGCCGGTGGCAAAAATATAATACTCTCTTCCCAAACAACCCCTCTTTCACGATCCTTCATATAATGAATTTCATCAAAAATAACCCAGCCAACTTCCTTGAGGACCTCAGAACCTCTATAAAGCATTCCCCTCAGAATCTCCGTGGTCATTACCAAAC
Organism: Ziziphus jujuba; assembly: GCF_031755915.1. Lineage (NCBI taxonomy): Eukaryota > Viridiplantae > Streptophyta > Magnoliopsida > Rosales > Rhamnaceae > Ziziphus > Ziziphus jujuba. The sequence continues at coordinate 1,013,946 of NC_083380.1, forward strand.
AAGTAGCATTAGGAGAGAGTGTAACATCACCAGTCATCAACCCAACATCTTTAAACTCTTCAAAGAGTTCTCTGTACTTCTGATTGCTCAAAGCCTTCAAAGGTGAAGTATATATAACCCTCTGTCCATCTCTAAAAGCCATAGCAATTGCATACTCAGCGACGGCAGTTTTACCAGCTGAAGTATGCGCGGAGACCAGAACGGACTCATTGCGCTCCAAGCACGCCACAGAGACCTGCTGAAAAGGGTCCAGCGTAAAATTGTATGTCTTGGCCATGGTTCCAGTATACACTGGATTTGCCAGAGTTCCATGAATAGATTCATCCTTGGTGGGAGTGTACCCACTAGGAACTGCAACCTCGTGAACACAGGTACGAGTCAAATTGCGTCGTTTTGGTGGAGATTCTTCGGTGGTACTTTCAGTAACCTCCGACTGTTCAGGCTCTTTACGTTTCCCAGGTGTTGGAGATTCTCCCATAACTAAAGCTTAAAGCTTTCTATGAAACCCAAAACCCAATTCTCCACCAATAACTCTCTCTCTCTCTCTCTCTCTCCCTCTCTCTCTGTGTTTTAGTTTGCACTAAAACGCTAACAGTAAAAAATAATAATAATAATTGAAAACAATCAGAAAAATAAAAATCTTAAATTTACAAGTTTACAAATAGATGAAGAAAGTAACTGAACGGAACAAACATACCAACAATTAATACATACATATACACATTATATATAAATGAATAATAAGCGAGAAGCCTAGAACATGTTGATACTGAGCTTCTCTCCTACCTTCCTACCTTCCTACCTTCAGCGGCGGCAGTAAATATGGCGGCAATTCTCTTCAATTTCCTCAGAAACCAAATGTCCTTAACTAAACGACACTCTACACACGTACTCTTTCGCACAACAAAAACACCTATAATTTTTTTAAAAAAATAAAAATAAGAAAAGAAATTTTTAGGGTTTTAATGGGAGAATTTATTAGGGTTTACCTCCAAATCTTCAATGGCGGAGAAAGGAAAATGACTCGTACTGCCCGACCCGGACCCACCCGAACTAAACACCTGGATATATGCACATAATTTTATTTTATTTATTTATTTTCAATAGAATAGAATAATTTTTTTCAATAATGGGTATGTTTTTTCATAAATTAAAACTCTTATTTATTTCTTTTTTGGAAAGCAATATTAAAATTTATCTCTGAACATAAATTCAATATTTTCATAGTTTATAGACTTATTAAATATTAATATTAATACTGGGTATACGAACAAATGAAAATTTTGAAATTAGACAAATTTATTGTACAGTCTGTTCTAGTTACACTGCAAAATAATCTCTATACAGTTTTAATTTTTTTAATTTCCTAAACTACCCTTTTTCAGTATTTTCAGAATTTTTTTTTTCTTTTTGAAAAAAATTCTCTTCCTACCCTATTCACTGTTGGCAACCATTGCTGCAGTTCGAGTGTGCTCGACCGGGTATATGACTTTGTATTCCACCCCACTTGTTCCCGGGCAGACATTTTTTTCTTTTTTTTAATTCTCTTTCTACCCTATTCACTTTTGAGTTGCTACAACTTTTAGTTGTAAATCCAAGAAGCTCGAATTTTGATCCCAAAAAAAAAGTCAATTTTTTTTTTCTTAATTTTGGAATAATTTTTGAAAATCCACCTCATCTCAGATAGAGAGCTTTTGATGAGTTTTTTTTTTATCATATATATAAATTGAATATTTTTTTCAATAAAGTTTTGAATTTCTATGAGATGAGTTTTATCATCAAAAAAACAAATAAAAAAAATGTATTATTTTGGATTTTAAAACGATGAATTGAGACTGTTTAAAAAAAAAAACATAGCATGAAAAAAAAATTAGATATATTTGAAAATTCATGGAAGGAGGAGAGAGAAGAGAAAAAAATATTTTTCAAAATATGTAAATGAAGAAAATAAAAAAAGTGAAAGGCTTTAAGTCATTTCACATAAAAATACAGTATAAAAAGCAATTTGGACAGTGTGAAACGAAGCACTCTTTATTTTATTTTATTTTACTGTTTGGTGTATGAAATTAGACAATTTAAAAGTAAGGACGTGGCGTCATTATGATGTAAGAGAAAGGACAATAAACATTGCATTAGCAAAGCAGCTTTGCTCGCCCCGCCAAGCCCAAATCCTAGTGGCTCTATCACTCTCACTCACTCTACCTGCCTTTAGCTGTTTTTATTTTTGATGTTTTTGCTGTGGTTGTTGTTTAGTTTGCATGTTTGTGTTTTTGTTTACATTATTTGATTATTTTTCATCTTCTCATCTTAACAAGTTTTGTACGCCTTAGAAATCAAAACAGCAAGAAATTTATTCTTGATTTATTTTTGAATGATGGAGGTTAATCTTACAAAGAAACCCGATTTACTGTTACCTTTCTTATTCGTTTCTGATATCCTTGCGCAGTTTAAGTTAAGATCAGATTTCAAAATGGGCAAGGAGAAGGTTCACATCAACATTGTGGTCATTGGTCATGTTGACTCTGGGAAGTCAACCACCACAGGTCGCTTGATCTACAAGCTTGGAGGTATCGAACAAGATATCATTCAAGTATGCCTGGGTGTTGGATAAGCTCAAGGCTGAGCGTGAACGTGGTATCACCATCGATATTGCCTTGTGGAAGCTTGAGACCACCTAGTATTACTGTAGAGTCATTGATGCCCCCGGACACCGTGACTTCATCAAAAACATGATTACTTGGAACTTCACAGGCTGATTGTGCTGTTCTTATCATTGATTCCACCACTAGTGGTTTTGAAGCTGGTATTTCCTAGGACGGACAGACCCGTGAGCATGCTCTACTTGCTTTTACTCTTGGTGTCAAGCAAATGATTTGATGCTGCAGCAAGGTATATTGAGAATATATTTACACTGTTATCTTTTCAACAAGTCTTTGGTGTCTTCTCTGTGGATGCTTTAGTATGCTTATATCTTCGTATCTGTTATCTTTTCAACAAGTCTTTGGTGACTTCTCTGTGGATGCTTTAGTATGCTTTATATCTTCGTATGTTATGATAATTTATGTCTGGGTTGTGCAGATGGATGCTACTATACCCAAGCACGCAAAAAGGCCAAGCATGATGAAATTGTGAAGGAAGTCTCGTCCTATCTCAGGAAGGTAGGGTACAACCCGGAGTAAATTCCTTTTATCCCAATTTCTGGATTCGAAATTGGGAGATCTAGGAACCTTGACTGGTACAAGAGGTCCTACCCTTTTGGAATCCCTTGACAATATCCAAGAGCCCAAGAGACCGTCAGACAAGCCCCTTCGACTAGCACTTCAGGATGTGTACAAAATAGGAGGCATTGGAACTGTTCCAGTGCAACGTGTTGAAACCGGTGTCCTGAAGCCTGGTATGGTTGTTAACTTTGGGCCAACTGGACTGACCACTGAAGTTAAGTCTGTAGAAATGCATCACGAGGCTCTCCAAGAGGCTCTTTCAGGTGACAATGTCGGATTCAATGTGAAGAATGTTGCCGTGAAGGATCTCAAGCGTGGTTATGTTGCCTCAAATTCCAAGGACGATCCTTCCAAGGAAGCAGCACATCTCAATTTATCATTATGAACCACCCAGGGCAGATTGGAAATGGTTATGCCCCTATTCTTGATTGTCACACCTTCCACATTGCTGTCTAGTTTGCTGAGATTTTGACAAAGATTGACAGGCGATCTGGTAAGGAGCTTGAAAAAGAGCCCAAGTTCTTGAAGAATGGTGATGCTGGATTGATCAAGATGATTCCCACCAAACCCATGGTAGTGGAAACTTTCTCAGAGTACCCACCACTTGGTCGAATCGCTGTCAGGGACATGCGTCAGACTGTGGCTGTGGGAGTCATCAAGAATGCGGAGAAGAAGGATGCTACTGGAGCCAAGGTTACTAAATCTGCAGCCAAGAAAGATGGCAAGTGAATACTAATGTGCAGTGTGTTTACAACAAATTTTCATGAGCGGCTTAGGAGTTTTAGAGTTTGTTCCTAGGCTGCCTGAATCTTTTGAGTGCATCTGTTTTGTTTCAATTAGCAGCATTATGTTCCAATACCCTACTTAAAAACGGTTAAGTAGCTAGCTAGCACTAGCAGCCCATGAAAAAGCATGAAAAAGAGGTGCTCAAATAGTCATCAACTCCTATAGTCAAAGATTGACATCTCTGTGGTATTTTGAAGTCAAAAACAAAAAGGAGTTTCAGTGGAACTTATATTTTAGTTAGACCATTATGACTTACGTTCAGATTAAATGAAGGTATTTCAAGCGCAAAAGCATTTTTGTTGACAAAGATTAAAAGTTAAAATATTTGTAATTTGCTCAAACGAAACAAATTGGGCATTTGGTCTAGTGGTATGATTCTCGCTTAGGGTGCGAGAGGTCCCGAGTTCAATTCTCGGAATGCCCCATGTGGTTTTTTTGTCCAAACTCAAGCTATAAATTAAATCAATCGCTAGTGCAGTTTCCTAATTGTGTTATCTAGTTCATATAAATTTGTATTTTAAATTTCTAGTTGGCAGTTATAATAGTATTTAAAGCAGAAATCTACACATTTACACACTCACGACTAAGCCATAAAAGCTTGTTCCTTCTACTTTATACATTATACTTTTCGAGTGTGAATTTCCAAAGGTGAAAAAAAAATATAAATTGCAACTAGAATTAGTATTCATTTCCCAAAATCATAATCACATCGACGAGTTCTTGCCCTTCCTTGAATAGAACTTGGACGAGATAAAGCCACAAAAATCAATCAGGAAGAATGCTTTCTCTGTTCTGGAGCATCAGGAAGAAGAACTTGTGCTTAAGTTTTCTGAGCTGGACCATACATATCTAAACCCCCAAAAGGAAGCAACTGGATGTGACCGAAATGTGGCATTATGCCATCAAAACTATGAACAGATTCCAAGAATTAATTTTTACATCCAAACAAGATTAAGTCAGCCTTCTTGGTGAACTAAACTAAGCATTCCCACCATCAGAACTGCTGCAGGCTTGATTTGGAAGTACAATATTACCACCAAAATCCCCATCCAAACTCATCTGCTGGACTTCTTGAGGGGACAGGATCCTGATACTGCGGACACAGTTCACAAACTCCCTGAAATTCATATTAAAAATTGACATGAGAGACAATTTTTTATTTTCTTTTTTGGTAAATTGGCATAAAGACAATAGAACACAGCATATACACAATTTCAAAATTGCCTAACTACATGTAACAAACAGACCAAACTCCAGCTCATCTTGATTTCAGAAACATTATCTTGCCAACAAGGCACCCAATGCATGTGGCTGTGTCTGTGCATGCATTAAATGGATAAGGAACAAAAAGACTTACTCCCATGGGTCATCTCCAACCAGCAAGACATCATTTTCATGATCCACAAACACAAGTTTCCAGCCTATCCTTTGCCGGTCCTCCAACTGTCCCTCTATCCCAAATCTCCGAGCCAAATCTTGTTTCAGCTCGTCATAACCTGTATACCGTGTGATATCTATGGATCTCCCAACAGCTCCACGTTTGTACACCTTTACAATACGTTACCCAAGTGAGAACTAGAGAACAAAGCTGAAAAATGCAAGATAGATCAGAATTCCTCAGTTTAAACTATTTTATCAAATAAAACTAACCTTTGTATAAGTCCGCATCCGCTGAAATTGTTGTGGCTGGGGCCACGGGCCTCTATTCAAGAAGCTGCTATCATTTATTGTAGAGTCAATCGAATTGAATGTCATATCTGGAACTCCAAAGGATTGGGAAACCATTGAAGATGAAAGTTCCTGTTGAGCGTCTTTGGAACTCTCGTAGTTGCCAAGCACGCCTCCTGAAGAGAGGTTATTTGGAAAATCTTTTCCTAATCCCACGAAGCCCTTAGCCAACAAAGGATCAGGATTCAAAGGTATCCCTAATTGGCCATCAATGGTATTCCCATATGAAACATTGTTTCTATGATCTGCCTGAACTTCCCCATCTTGACTGGATTCTCTGAATAACATTGATTGTGGATTGAAAGACAAAGGGTTGGGATTCTGCTGTAAATTTACATCATTCTGAGAAAGGCAAACAGAAGTCGAAGATGATGTGTCCAAGTAATCTGTCTGGGCAGCTGTACCATTAAGGTACGTCTGTGGGGTAAAAATTCCTTGACATTGATTCCTTGGAATGTTCAATGAAGGCTTAACTTCAGACTTCTGGTGGAAATCTTTAACCAAGTTAGCACTAGATGGCATTGTTTCCAAGGCAGTGGGACTTAAGATAGTGGCGGCAGACTGAGCCATGTCTTCTGCTGTCAGTGTACTTTGATGAGTCCTGTTGTTTATCACTGGTTGAACTACATTTGGACAGTTGTTGGTAGATGGTGATGTTGAACAAGATGGAACATCATCAGTAATTCCAGACTGCCCTGCTCCCGCAGCTCCTGTCATGACACTGCTACCAGCTGTTGTAAGATGATTTGTTGTTGGGTTAGGGGTAAGTCCCATGTTCCCCATCGTTTCAGGTATCACACCAGTTTGCTGTTGATGAAGCTTTTGCTGATGAGGAGTTTGAGAGAAACGAGCATTGGTTTGGCTATTATTGTTCTTGATCATCTGCTGTGTGATAGTATTTGACTGTGGAAGTGAAGCTGGGGTTGTTTGAGGCAGCTCGAGCATTTGGCTGGAAGTCACAGGCCTTGACAAGCTCTGAGACACATCTAACAGTGGCCTCTGCTGCTCTTGGACTTGAGTATGTTGAGCAGGCTGCTGCATCGAAGACTGTTGGGCTAGAAGTGACTGCTGTTGCTGTTGAAGCTTCTGTAAAAGTTGCAGCTGGAGCTGATTATCAGGTAAATGTTGCAACTGTTGATTTATCTGATCAGGCAGTTGAGGTTGAATTACATTTTGCTGTTGGTTTTGACTCATCATTGGTGGCTGCTGCTGCTGCTGCAGGTTTTGGGAGAGGTTTCTTTGAAGCTGATGGCTTTGAACAGATGGTTGCTGCTGAAGGATATTATTTGTCTGGACAAGAGTCTGAGGTTGCAGAACCTGGGCCTGAACTTGACTCGAAGGTAGAGTTTGATTAACCATATTTTGTCTTGGCTGCTGAGAAACATCACTCAATTGTTGTTGAGGCTGCATAATGGATCCTAGATGGTTCAATGGAGATGGTAACTTTGGCAGTTGATCAAGCTGTTGTGCTTGCTGTGGTAGTCTTTGGGCATTGAATTGTAAGTTGTTTGCCTGAGGTATTTGAGGCACTGACAAGCCTAACTGCCGAGAAAGATCTGCTCCAGCAAGATTTGAAAGAACAGATCCAGAAAAGTTATGCATGTAATTAGCCTGTATGGAGTTGGCCATGGAAGGGTTTTGCATGTTCATCCACTGGACTAAGCTTAGGCCAGAGAGAGGCTGGGGATCCTTCATGCAAATATCATCACCAAGCCAAGGCATTGTTCTCTTGAATAGGTTATCCAAGTCAGACTCATCATCTGCAATAACGATACCAAAATAAAAATTAGTATCTTCATCACCATTTAACACTCAATGATCATTGTCTTCTTTCCTTTCTGTTTTTTCTTTTTTTTTTTTTTTTTTTGTTTTCAATCTGCTTATAAAATCAGCAAATGCTGCCCATTATAATCTAATGTAACTCTTAGGAGTGCCCAAGACAATGACAAATAACACCAACAAAGCTAGGTGTCAAGAGTCCAGTTGGTCCCTAATAGACAGATAAATGCAAGAAGAGTAGTACCCATAGCCTGCTTATCAAGACAATAACCTATAAATTTTATCATAAGGAAGCCAAAGACAATGAAAATATAAGTGATTTATAACCGCAATGCTTCTCACCTGGCATTCCTGGTTGCCTTGGACGCTTTGATCTGAAAAATGGTGGGGGGCAGATAAAAAATGGAGCAGTAACAGGTTCAATTTCCCATATTGAGACCCGATTACGCCTTTCCCCCGCAGTTGACTCATCCCAACCAACCTATTTGAAGACATACCAGAAATTACAGCTGTTAACAATAATGCTAATGGGGAACCTTTCTGTGATTATTAATTACAATCAATAAGGCTTCAAACTGCGGTGGGGTGAGGAGAAGAGGGAGAGAGGACACCATGACTTATCACCTGCAAATTTCGCCATTGTGAATTCTTCCATCTAACAGGGTCAAGATCACTAATGCCTGTAATTGTACCCATGTACCTGCAGAAGGAATATATATATAAACTTCAATTACAAGAGTAGCATAAGTTGGAACTTTCAATTAATATTTAAAACAATCATCAGGAATGCAATTTTGTATCTCAAGGTATTATACTGCCATAGTTCTATAGTAACTAGTGCTTCCAAAGCCAAACCAGCTATTTTTTCCAATTTCAATTATTGACTCATAATATGGAGTACAACTACCTTCTAGTTCCTGATTCTTCAGTTTCAAACATCATGCGAAACCGCATGCCAAGTGTTATTTGGTTGCTATACACTGCCTTGTAGTACTTGGCCAAAGGGATAACAAATTCCGATGGACTAGCCCTGCAAATGCAAACGAGTAAGGTCATTTACAATCTCACTTAAAATTTAATAGCATGACAAGCCCGTGACGAATAAATTAAATGTACAGAAAATTTCACCTGAAAACGTTAATATGCATTTTCAGAAACAAAATTGAAAGAGGCCAACCTAGGATTGTAGAATACTGTGAACGGACTGTTGTTGGCAGCAGCATGAGCTGCAGCTGCTAGAATTCCAATATGCATACTATCACTTGACAATACTGATGATGATAAGTTGGGGGGTTGCCTGTTAGCACGTCTAATGCCTAAAAGAAGCTGCTGCTTCTCATCCCTGATGACAAGAAATGAATTCAAAGAAGCTAGTTAAAGCTATTTTCACATTTTGAATGTCCAGTCAAACTACAAAATCATCAAAGTAAATATGATGCTTGTGGGAAAAAGGGATTGAACAAATCTGAGTAAATCAAACTTAATCTTTGCGGAAGCAAGATCAGCAATCCAGAAATTCTAAATAGTCCCATTTTCATCAATTATTACCTGATAAATAAGACAGAATCACCAGCACAAAGCCTCTTTCCACTAACAAAGAGGCTCCATCCAGTAGTTAGCAAGTGGCGTTTTGGTTGTCCTGAGAAAATCAGAAGTTGCCATTAATGCTGAGAAGATAACAGACATATTACCCAAAAGACAAAGGTATCATGCAGGCTCATACATGGCCATTTGAATAAGGTGCAAAGAACATACCGCGATAGATATGACGGAAGGTCCAAACATTTTCATGCAAATCCCTGGCCACAATTTCTTGAGCAGGTGGTTGCATGGAAAAATCCTACATATAAGAAGGTAATAAGATTAATGCTTGCATTTAGTTTAGCAAACTTTCAAATGACTACAAACAGCTTACAAGAGAAGGGAAAATCTTCTCAGCTGCACGGCGGGGCACTGAGAATCCTCCATGAGTGCTTGTATCACTTGCTGTCAACGTTTTACAGAAAAAATCTGGTTGGGGCTTATTCGACTTGAGTGCAAGATCTGATCTCAATAATGCTTCCTTGTCAAACTGCACAAACATTAATAAACTAACGTTTCAGAATTACTAAATATTCCAAACTACAAAAGCACATTCTACCAAGAGACTTAAGGGAATCTACACAGTTCAAACAAAGTTTAAGCTTATTTGGATAAAGTCCTTACAGAAGGAACTGGCTGTAATGTCATCTGAGCATATACTTCATCTGTTTCTGGATCGGCCTAGGAAATAGAACACAAAAAGGAAAATGAGATGATGAATAGATGTATAAAATCTATTCTAAAAGTTGATAGACCACGTACATGCAAGGTGACATTGTGGAGGAGACATAGAAGCTTAGCGGGCAGATTTGGATAGTTCGGGATTTGAGCATCTACATCTTTCTTCATAGATGCCGCAACCTGACATTAAAAGTTTCATTCTCAAATCAGGATAAAGACAAACCAAAAAAGAAACTTATTAATAAGTCATTTTTCATGGTTGAAAAACTTATAACATCATACCCACTAGTTATACAACATAAATAAATATAAATAAAAAAAAAAAAAACAATGGGGAATATTATCAAGAAAGAAATCAAAACGAAAATTAAATAACTGCAATTGACAAGATCAAATTAAGCAGAGGTAACAAACACATAATTCAAAGTGTATGCACTACAAACATAAAACGACATAGAAGAAAAGTTTACCGCTTCATAAAATGCAAGAGAACAACAACAATATGCAGCTTTTTTATTTTAATTACAGATTCTTGAAAGCCTTACATCTCAACTTCTAAATTTGGTAAAAAGTTATACATTTCCTTCAAATGACTAGGTGACTAGGCTATCCACCCCCACCCCCCCCCCCCCCCCCCTCTCTCTTCTCCGAATAAAGCAGTAAAAAATTAAAGCATCTCAACGGCAAACATCAGAAAGAAGAAAAATTAGGCAAAATAAGAAGGTTATATTTCCACATAAAGCCCAAAAAGCAGATGAATTGAGCGCGAAGGTTAAAGCAAGATACACTGACACAGCGCACAATAGCAACTAGCAGAGAAAGAAACAACGCAAAGCCATCCCACCTGTTCGCTGTGGCCTTGAGGGAAGTAGACAACGTGGGTCCCAGCCGGCGGCAAGTTCACCAGTGGCCCGGCGCACGCTTGCCATAACTCCGGATTTATGCTCTTCTTCTCTGCCCCTGCGACACGTGTCACCCATCAATTTGTCAGAAATCTCCCCTTCATTTCCTCCCCCACCCATCCCCCCTTTTTATTTTTCCGTTTGCTTCCCGAGAAAACGGACGGGAAAAGAAATCAAAATAAAAGGTAACTGAAAAAACGAATCAGAAAAATCTCATGCTCCAAGCGGTTGTAGTAGATAAGAGTCCAAACAAAACGAAAAACGAAGAAGATAAGACAAGCCCATAAAACCGTTTTACCTGATTCACCGGTTCTTTCATAGTTTTAACCCAACTTTGTATCGGACAGAAAAAGATGAAATATATATACAAAGTAGAGAGAGAAAAACGAGGAGAAGAACTGACTGACCTTCACAAGTATTGGGCGCAGCTGCAGCAGAGCCAGCTCCGGCACCATTCGCCGGCGTCTTCATTGCTCGTCCCGGTGACTTAGACCCAATCAGTAAACCTAACACTCACTGGTTCATCTCGCCGGCAGCCAAAAAAAAAATTGTCTTTACTGACTCTATTCAACTGTTTGAACACCCACTCAGATCGAAAAAAGAAAACTAAAAAACCCAAAATCAGTTTTTTTTTTCTTTTTCTTTTTTTTTTTTTGGAGTCTGTAAGCTGAGCTCAGATCAGCTTAGCAAACAACAACAAAGAGGGGATAAGAATGGAAACTTGCTGAAATATTTTCCTTCAAACAAAAAGGACTGAAAGAAAGAAGAAGGAAAAGGAACAAGCTTTGAGACAGAGAGGTAAAGAAAGGAGCAGTGTGAGCTTCCGGCAGGGAAATTCCGGCGAGGGATGGCCGGGAAATGTTGCCGGGAAGAAGGGCGACAAGGAAAGGAGCAAAGGGTCACAAAAAAGGGAGGTTTGCTGAGAGATAGAGAGACCAAATGCTGAAGCTTTGCCCCCTATCCTCCCCTACACTACCCAGACATACATGCTTTGCTTTCTCTCTGTTTCTCTCTCTGTCTTTCCTTCCCAATACTTCGTTTCTCTCTCTCCCTCTCCCTCTGTTCCTGTCCTTGAAAATGGCACTGACCAACGGGAAAGGGGGTGTCCCCTTTTGGTTGACCTCTAAGGGTGTAAAAACGATCGGTTTAATTCTTTTTCTTTTTCTTTTTTATTTTTCTTTTTTTTGTTTTTTTTTTTGTTTACCATGCCTATTATTCATTTTCCTCGTTATTCTGCTTATTTATATATTTTCTGTTCCTAATTCTCAATTTACCTTTGTCGCTTTCATAATCAAATCAACCAACCCACCACCACCCGCTAAAATCCGGAATTGTATGTTTCTTTGACCCTATTTGTTGACCCCAATCCCATTCCCAACCCATCTCCATCTCCATCTGCATCTGCATCATTTTTGTGTGTGTGTGTGTGTGTGTGTGTGTGTGTGTGTGTTTTAGTTATTGCTTATTATCATTATTATTCCTGCAATTATGCTTTTAAACCTCTTTACCTTGAAAGACATTGGTTTTTATTCAACTTCATTCTTTTTCTTGAATTTTACTTCTTTGTTTTTTGTTTTTTTTTTTTTTGGGGTCACTTTAGTTTGAGTCTGTGTTATTTTACAAGTGTTGATTTTGAAGAAATATTGCTTAGTTATTTAACTAAAAAATCTTTGTGTACAAAATTTCCTTTTCCTTTCTTGTAAACTCTTTATTTCCCACTATGGGATATCAATGATTTGAATTGATCATCTATAAACCCAAGAAGGATGGATAAAAATAGGATAGAAGAATCATAATGCTTCCAGACAAAAATTTAATTCATCTCTTTCCCTATTGATGCCTTATAATTCACGCTATGGTATAATTTACAATCGGCTGACATTTAATATGTAGTTTTGGTGCATAAAGATTTTTGAATATTTTTATGCTGGTCCACCATATAAGGTAACAGCCTATGCCAAGCTTGAATAATTCTAAACTAATTAAACTCCATGAACCATGATAGCTTTTACCTTTAAAAAGCCTAACAAGATAACTCAAGATTTTGACTTCACTGGGTGGGTAACCGAACTTATATAAATCAAGAAAAAGGGGCTTCAAAACCGTAAAAAAGGACTATATGAAGTCCATAGCGATGAAACACTACTTGGCCTAGAAGGAATAAATAAATAAATATACTCCTTATAGAAATAAGCCCCCATTTTCTGCCATAAGAATATTTGGACCAAGCTCGTGCACCATATAAATCTTCTATTTGTAAGTAGAAATAGTACAAACGCACCCAAAAAACCAACCATCCATTTAGAGAGGAAGCTAGACTTGAGACAACCAATTTGTATTTGGACTTTTTATTATACCAACAAAAAACAACTTTAAAGAAGCTTAAAGAGGGAGGATTATTATACAATACCAAAGTCATCATATTAAGTTTATCTTTAATAGTTATTTAAATTTTTTAAGCAATGATAATAAATTTGAATAAATTCTCTTATTTCCAAAATAATATATATATCTTTAATAATTTCAATGCATGCCCACTTTGCCTGGTAAACTATCATGGCGGATGCATTTGCATTATCAATGGTTCAAAATTGCTAAGCAAATTTGTAATCATGGGGGTTATTATTATGCGTGTTGTGGTATGCTACTAAAGTAAAGAGCAAAAAGTCATTTGGCAAAACATAAATAAAATAAAATAAAGGAAGAAAAATGAATCGGAAGAGTGGGCAATTGGAGAAAATCCAAGACAAGCTTCGGAGGCGGAGAAGAGGCTCACCCCACTCATCTCCCACATGCCAAGTGTACGGTCACCCTCCCATTTACTTAACCTAATAATCAATTTCTTAATTATATTTGTTTTAAAAAAATATATCTAAATTAGTTTCATTATTACAATTAACCTCCCAATTCCCCAACCTCCCTTCCCTCCTCATGTCCTAATAACTACTTGCTGATGTGGCTGATCATGTCGGCGGCTTCATCTGGTCTGGGCTTTTGACAGCTCTGCCTTTTTTTTTTTTTTTTTTTTTTCTCTTCTCTTCTCTTCGTGGGATTTTGCATTCTGGCCCCTCTCATTTTCTTAATCTTTTAAAATGCGCCCCTCAAATTTTGGCACTTCTCTTTTTCCAACCGGTTTTGGGTTTCATCAAATTATTTCCTTTTATTATTCTTATTTTATTTTAAAGTTTTAAACAGCAGATAATTCTTTATAGCATCTTTAGATAATTCTTTATAACATCTTCAATAATAAATATTATATTACTATTGATATTTTTTAATTTTGATATTGATATTTTTGAATATTAAATATTAAAATAAATTTAAAATTTTGATATTGCCTTTCCAATGGCATATATCACGAAATAGCATTAGCAAAAATGATAAACATTAAAAAAAAAAAAGATTATTGGATTGGATCCCATTTTCTTTAAATTTTAACACTTAAAAAATTAAAAATTATATTATATAATGATGTGGATCCCACAAATTTTATTATAGTAGAATCTAAATTTGATAAAAAATAAAAAAATGCAATTAGTATTTTATGTAATGCCATTGGAGTAACATCTATTTCCCTCATAATTATTTCTTATGTCAACTTGTATTGGTATGAATTAGGGATATGTTTATATTACTTTGGGTTTGGAAAGAATATTACCAAAATAAGCGCACTTTCTTTTTTATTTGTAAGTTGCAGTTTGGTTTTACCATGATTTTCAAATTAACATAAAACATTTTTTTTTCTCCAAAAAAAAAAAAAAAAAACAATTATTTTTCTTATGAATAAATTACCATAGGCATTGCTTTCTTTCAAACCATTCGCATCTCACAGCCATGTTATTAGAAGTCCCTGTGATGAAATAACAAAAACCTACAAATTTTTCATTTGCCAAAATTTTGTTGCCAGCTTCATTGTCTTATATCAATATATATATATATATATTTTTTTTTTTTGTTTTCAATTATTTTTTTAGTTGAATTATGCTTTATCATCCTTGAATATTACATTTTTCCCATTTCTTTCTTGAAAAAAAAAAATGAAACTTGTCCATGCCATTATTTTCTTATCACATCAATCCAATCATATATTTTGTCTAATTAATTTAGAAAAGCTAAACATACAAGCATGTAAAAATGAAATAAAACAAAATAATGTCCTAGTAGAGTAATAGAATTACAGAGTTGTGTGTAATTAATTTTATCCAATATAATATTTTAAAAATGAATAATTAAATTAAAATGATAAAAATAATAGTGTAAAGGGATAATGTGAGATTTTTTATAATGAAGGGAGTAAAGTGCAAAATTCGTATTAGTTTAGGTGACATAATTGTATTGTGAATGTACCAAAAGTATGTTTCAAATTATTCATTAGTGTTTATTCAAAAAGAAAAATTAAATTAATTAGTGCGGAATTAATTACTTTTTCAGTAATTAAAAATGAGGTAACCAGGCTCTCAAAGTGGAGGTGGAGAAGAGGTGTGCTGGTAATATGGTGGGTCCCAAGAGGCCATGTTTCCTGGAGATGTTGGTGGGTAGGGCCCAGCTGGGTTTGACCATCATCAATGGAATTGCTCTGCTTTTTGATCAAAGATCCCCAATCTGACGTGGCTGGATCTACGGTTGATATTAAATAAATTTAGACAGCAGCGTTTGGTGGAGGCGTAGAGTCAGTGGCCGTGGCTATGCCTTTCAGCTTTCAGTAAAATCAGGAAAAAATAAATAAATAAATAAATAAAAAGGGAAGAATATAATCTTATTTATTTATTTTTTTAAATAAAGGGTCCAATCTAATCGAGTTGGCCATGGTACTTGCAAGTCTGAGATTATTGTCAGTGGATCATCGGGGGTGGGATCCTATACATCCAGTTAGTAGATAGAAGCGGTGGTACCGTCGTCGTAAGGGGTTGTCATTGTCAATCATGGCCATCGAATGTGAAATAATATTTCCACCCAACGAACGACTAATACCAAAATAATTGCTTGATCTCGATATCATTGTTACCCAATTATGATGGAGATTCCTTTCTTGCATTTTAATTATTTGGACCATGCTATATCAGGTACAAATTATAATGGCTTTTCGTATATAAATTGAATTTCGACAATGAAAAACATTATAAATAAAAATAAAAGGATTAAAGAAAATTATATATATATATTTAAAAAAAGTTAAAAAAAAAAAGATTGTAACTTTTAAAATTAATAGATTTACTAAATTGTTCGTTAAGAGAATTCAATTGTCCGTGCTTAATTGGAAAACGTAAGCAAAAATTTCTTCTTTTTCCTTTTTTTTTTTTTTTCAAATACTCTTTTGGTTCTGCCTATTAATATATATATATATATATATATAAAACAAAAAAAAAAACTCAAGCACATTTTCAAAATAAGGAAAATATTTTTTATTAACTACTTTTTTTTATATTTGCATCTTAAGAAGGGTTGTGGCACAGACATGGTTATTTTGCTTAACATGGGCAGTAAAAAGTTTTAAAATGTCACATTGTATTGTATTTGTATGTTATCATTAAAAAAGAATAAAAAAAAAACTAATCCACTTCCTCTTACCACATAAATAAGAAAGAAAAGCAAAATTAAGCAAAGGATTAGATATTAATATTCACTTAAAAACTTTTAAAGCAAAACATGTATGCATTGATTAATATATAAAAATATATATATATAAATTAAAAAAGAGGAGGAGTAAAGAAATAAGGAAAACGTTGGAAAGCATGCAATAAGCAGCAGAAAACCCGGCAGGTTTAACGCGGAGTCTCGGTTCCCGAAGTTGGGCACGCGAGCATAACCGACCACTGAGAAAACGCCACGTTCAGATGCCCAAAGAAAAGGTTGTATTTATTTTATGCGCCCGTGGGTAACGTAAAACAAATACAAAAGTAGATTTGACGTAGGAATGCTATTGGTTTGGTTTGGTTTTTTTTTTTTTTTTTTTATTATTATTATTGTTAGCGAGAGAGAAAGAAAGAAAGAAAAGGAAAGGATATGAAAATTTGGAATATTTGATCGGAGCACTTTTTGTGAGCACGCCGCACGCTTTGATTTATGCGCCTCGGGATTACCGCTCCTACCTTTTGTTTTTTGGTTGTTATTTTTCTCTGACTTCCTACATTTTCACATCTCGATCATCTTCCCCTTTTTTTAAAAAATAAAAAAATAAATAGAAGTATAAGTCCTTTATGTTCATCTTTTTCAAATCTTCCACGAAATACAAGGGAAAATTGCATTATAAAACTTTTTTATTTTGCTTTAATTACTATTAAATTTTATAGGTTTGAAATTATCACTAACCTATTGACTTTTACGAATTAATTATATTTTTATAATATTATTTAATTATAAAAAATATTAATTTTTTTTTACTTTTTTTTAAATGAACAAATAAATCTATTCTAATGGATATATAAAACTAAAATAAAGTTAATGGTAATTTTTCGAAAATATAAAATCTAAATATAATTAAAATTAAGTTGAAAAAGTTCGAATAAAATTTACCCCATAATTCAAAGAATTTTTCTCCCGAGTTTTTAGAATAAGTGAAGGATATTTCTAGGAAAATATACATTCATAAAATTTCTTTCTACCATATATTAGTCCATTCACTTTATGATGCTGATGAACCTAATTTATTGGTTAGTCTACGTTTTAAGGCGGAATAGTTTCCCTTGTCAAAACCCATGTATGATAATAATCTCATCGCACAACTATTCAATACATATACTAAAAAAAAAAATAAAAAACTTATTTTGTATGAAGCAAAAAATAAAAACATATTTTTGGTCCCCTCTCTTAGAAAGGCAACTTCTCTTAAATTTTAGAATGCTTAAGTCAAGGGAACCGAAGAACTAGTTTTATGGAAAGGAAATTATCAATTTCTACTTCCAAAAAACATGTGTGATGCAATGCATATCTTTATTTATTTAGTACTACTATATATGTATATAACTTTTATATTCTACATACATCATAAATATAAGATTCAAAGCAAAAATAACAAATAAATAAATATAAGATTGAATCTTTAAGCATAAAAAAAAAAAAAAGGAAATATAAGATTGAATCAGTACGACTTTAGACATAAAAATAAAAAAGTTAAAAAAAATAAAAAATAAAAATTAAGCTTATTATATATAAACCTCCGAAATCCTTAGCTGTAAAAAAGAATATATAAAAGCTATCATTAGGGAATGTTTAATTGTTATATAGTTTTCTTAGAAAGGTTGGAGAATCCGAATGTCATTTTCTAGGGTAGGGCCTTTTGGCCAATTGCTATAGAAATATCCAAACTCTAGAGTTTAGAGTTTAGACCATTACAGTAAACCCTTTGATAGAGCAAAGAAGAAAAAATACAGTCGAGATCTTATCGGATAAACCCAATGCATCTTATCAAATACAACAACCTACTTTATTCTCTTTATCTTCGTATTCAAGATTATCTAATAATTGTATAATTTATGATATTTGTTTTTTGGGAAAATGGCTTACCATATACGAAAAATCAAATATTAATATATATATTAGAAATAAAAATGTGATAGTTTGAAGGGTGGAAATTAAAAGGGTGTTGTTGTAGATAAGGGAGGTGGAAATTAAAACCATATTGAATAGTGGGGGGTAGATGAGGAGGGGACATTTTGAAAGAGTATCAATGTTTGATTTGAGGTTTGATTCATGCCGTGTGGGGCTCCGGCTCCTGGTGGCTGGATACACCCAATCCTGTAGGGCAGACCCCACCCCTAAAATATACAATTTTTATTTCCTTCATTTTTTTTTGGCTAAAAAACCTACAATATATAATTTGAAGCAGTTCTGGCTTTGGATAAAAGGTTACTAAAATTAAAAATCCAGCACTGTGTATAAATATAATTCCTTTTTTTTTATTTATTTTATTACCAAAAAATATAATTATTTTTTTTAAAATTTTTTAATGGTAAATGTCTTATAAATATTATTTTCCTAGAGGAAAAAGCAGAACTTTTTATTATTATTATTGTTATTTTCATTGTGTTTGTTATTTTATCAACTAAAATTGTATGCTGTATGGAAAGCTAGCATATATTGAAGTTTTGTGAGTAAAGGAAAGGAAATATGGGGGCATATTTAAGTTTTCTGATGATATATACAATTTATTAAAATTAGCAATTCGAGGCAATATAATTTTGTGCAACTTTATTTAATGTATTGTGAATTAAGCATATTAAACAAGAAAACAAAGTCGAAATATAAAGAATAATGAATGAATTGCTGGCTTTAATGTGGTTTGAACTAGTTAAATAATTGCATGCTATGCATCTAAAAAAAAATTAGCTTCATGCTTTAGGAAATACTAATTAATTTAATTGAAGTCATTCTTCTTGTATTGGAAGTAAGAATAATTGAGATTGTTAATAATATAAGAGAAAAGAAAGAAAAAAGATTTTGACGTGGAAACGTCAACATGCATGAAGGTGAAGTATTATTATTATTATTGATTGCTACAGTGCATGAAGGTGAAGTATTGGCGGTGTGGGGTATGGAAAATGGAATTTGAAGAACATGGGCTGTCTTAGTTCCTTCTCAATCATATTCATTTGTATATTAATTATATGTCAACATTTTTAATTTCTTTTTCATGTATTTCTTTTCGATTAGGGGGTACGTCCTGATCATGCATGGATCGAAAAAAAGAAAAAAAAAAAAAAAAACCATTCATAATTAAAACTTCCACCAAAACTTAATTTGCCTCCCCAACCTCACACACCCAGAGAAGAGTTCAAAAGACTAATTCAGTTACTTTTCTTTTTCTCCTTTTTAGGTTAAGCAAAACAACCTCTTTTTTTTTTTTTCCATTAATGGAAAAATTGCAGGCCTTTATCATCAATCAAGAAAATCCTTTATTTCTCTAAACCAATAACAAAATTTTGTTCAATAAGCATGACAAATCCAAGATATTATGTGGTAAATACATATCAATTTGTTACATTATCAATTATTACTTGAATTTCAATTTAAAAATTTTAAATAAAAAATGTTTTTTTTTAATATTTATCATTTTAAAAATCTCCAATTTAATTAAATGAAGAATTCCCTAACAAGATAATTTTTTATATATATTGATATATATGTCCTTTTGTTTTCTCTTGGTTAGTGGCTGACCTCTTTAATCAATGACAATCGCCCATTTTCAAAGCCTTCTATGTATATATTGGTCCCACAGTCACTTCCTACCTATGCACCTCCACATGCAAATTTTTATCGGGTTGTCCATTATTTTTTAGAGAATGTCACTGATTATATAAATTTGGATATAAATATATATATATATATATATATTCTCACTCTCAGAACATGGTTTAGGTATATAAAATACATACTGAAGAAGTTGGTCAGGTAAATAATTTAGTAAAATATAATATGTATATCACCAATTTTCAACACCTTCTTTGCCAATTCACTTCTCACAAAAATGTTTTTTTTTGTGTGATTCCCTACACACTAGAGCTTTTATTTAATTCATCCCATGTGCATTCAGGCCTAAACAATATCATTTTCCCCATCCACTGTCCAATTTATATAATTGGAAAGCAAAATTAGGTTATTTTATATGTGATGAATCTTCAAGATATGTGAGCTGTGTTGGAGCTATATGGCAGGATATATTATATATTTCCTGTTTATTTTATTAGAAAGGCGGTGATATGAAGTTATATTCTATTGAGAATATAATTTCTGCAAGAGGGATTAAGGAGTATTATACCATTCATTTCTTTGCTTAGTTCCCTATTATTGAATAATTATAGAAGAAATTTCAAATGAAAATTGCATCACAAAAATGGGTTTCCATTTTCTGTCATACCCATTAAATTGTAGATAGTTTGTTCTCTCCATCATCAATTAATTTATCATATTTGGTCTGTCCAGACAAGATCTGAATGATCTAATTTTATGTCATACCATGTTAAAAAGCTGTTCTTTATAAATGCATTTTGGAAGATGTTTCTCATTGAATTTGGAAAAAGAAAATGTATTTTTCTAACCTCATTTGCTGATGGAGGAAACTGGAAGGCAAGATAGTCCAACTACAAGTCTACAAAGGCTCTGTTTTTCTTGAGAAAAGTTCCTTTCAGCTTGGGGTAGGTTGTAATTGCAGTGTAATATCCCCTGCTTTTTCCTCTATATGTAGAGGTGGATTATGAAATTGGAGGCTCATATTTGGACTAATTGCAATAATTATTGCCCAAATTCAAAATTCTTAGATTCTTAAGAGCAGGATAGCCATAGATTTATAAAAATTCTGACTCCAAATGACATCTGACCAAACTGATTCTTGTTTCTGCTTGAGATTGACATGCCACCTACTTACCTTTGTTTTTGTGGGGCGTGAATTTTGAATCTCAAACCACAAAGCTCAATTGCCAATCTGAATCTTCACAAACAACCTATAGTCTGCTATAAATAAATAAAAATAATAATAATAATAATAGTAATAATAAAAAAAAATCAGGCAGTGGAAACAAATTTAAGGTTTGATATAGAGTATACATTGTTGTCCTGTTCTGCCTTTTCCAATTTCAAGTCTGCAATTGCATGCTCAAATTATGAAAACCCATTTTTTGCTTAAATTATGCTGAAATAAAAAATTATTCTTTGTTTCTTTGGGTTCCCTTTTTATGAACCAAAATGGTTTCACTGTACAAGTCGAAACTTGTAAAGGGTTTCTCTTCAAATGGAACAACTAAAATATAATTATCAAAACAAGAAACTATGAACTGATTGAAGTGCTAAAATTGGATATTGATTAATTAATATAATAAATAAACAAATAAATAATTTGGTGAATTAAACAAGGATTTCGTTGTCTTTAATGTCTTTTTATGTAAGAATGAATATTCGGCTATATATAGATGTTCTTTATGTATCGTCTATGAAATTCCAAGCTTCCATATTATATTAAAATGATGAACAAAAGGATATGCCATTCCAAAGATCCTTTTTAAATTTTTTTCCTTTTGTTTGATGGAAATTCCAAAGTCGCTATGGTTTTAAAGTTTAATTGAGCGAATGTTATTTCCAAAGTTTTTAGCAGACAAACTCTTTCACTTTGAGTGTCCTAGAAGGAGACACTGTGCTAAAATGTTTCCTTAAATGATATCCCTCTAATTCACTCTAAAAAAGAAGAATATATTCAGAGAGGGAAGGGGGTTGACAATCTTTTTGAAGGGAAAAAAAAAATTTCAATGACTCTTATAAATATTTGATTCATGAACAAGGAAGCATGCTGGTCTTTGTTTGTTGTTAGTTGTAGGACCCAATCTTATTGACATGTCCACAAAATAGGGTCCCATGGTCCCTCATGTCTCCTAATATAAGTATAATATATGATAAAACATTGTACTCTCAATGGCTTTGGCCAATTAGGGTTGGTCTACTGGCCTTGTATGCTGATTGCAGTGTGTAGGCAATTTTTGTTATATGCTTGATTTCGATGGAACTTCAAAAAGCCCATTTGGTGACAAATGGGGACCAGTTGATAAGTATATGATGGTCCTTGTGTTGCCAAGCGTTCATGACAAGGATTAGTGGTTAGCTTTTTACATGTTCATGATATTTTCTTTCATTTTTTTTTCTCTCTCTTTCTCACTAGACAAACAGTCAATTTATATATCAATTTATTGAAAGAGAAATTTGAGATTTTCTTAGTGGGATTTTGGTATCTTTAATCTAATCTCATGAGTCACTTCAGAAAATGGAGAATTTTTCAGCAGCAATATATAGAATGAAACAAGGAGTCAGATAGCTACTTATTGTTATGAGTTGAAAGAGCAACCACCTTAAAAATCAGCAGCAGATGAAGGCAATGTTTTTTGGCATATTGCTTTATGGAAAAGCCTACTAGATGGATGTAATTACATAAGTATGAGATTAGCTTTCATTTTGGTTTTTACAAAGAAAAAAGGGGTTTATTTTTCCTAACTGATCATGAAAATTGATTCTATGTATATTATAGTAAATAAGTTATATATCTTTTAAGTTTAATAAAAACTGCAATTTTGTTCTAAAAAGGCTTAAAATTTTTATTTACAAGAGGACTTTATTAATTCTACATTTCAATACTATATATGAAGGTGCAACATATTGAATTGCTAGATGCTTCAAGAGGAAAGCGGCCGAGGTCGCAGCTGAATTAGCAAAGGGCATACTTTTTTATTTTTTTTTATTCAGATTTGAATGTGTGATAAAATGACGATGTTGATAATTATAAAAAAAAAAAATACTTTAAGGATATCTAGATTTAAATGTGTGATAAGACGATGATGTTGATAATTATAAAAAAAAAAAAAAAGATGCTTCAAGGTAAAAGAAAAAAAAAATATATATATATATATATATGTATATATATATATATATATATATAAAGACAATAAAAGAAAGAAAAGTAGGATGAAGACAAAAAGAAATGCTTTATCCTACTGGTAGCAAAACAAAAAATCAAGCAGCCTAAAACGAAATGAATAAGCCTTAATTAAAACTTTGAATGACATATTATTGCTACCATTGGAAAAAAAAAAAAAAAAAAAAACTCCAAGACACATAATTGGTGCAAAATACATGTTTAAAGTTGCCAGGTAGTCATTGCTTATTAAAGTATTTGCTTTGGATTAAGATAATCTAAGACAAATAATTGCAAATTAAATACAAGCATTGGCTTTATTATTAGAAGGTTTTGACAGAAGAGGGTTAAGACAGGGTTAGGTTTAGGAATAAGAGGAATTTAGAGAAATATGGGTTATGAATTGGAGGAAAAGTTG
Source organism: Ziziphus jujuba (assembly GCF_031755915.1). NCBI lineage: Eukaryota > Viridiplantae > Streptophyta > Magnoliopsida > Rosales > Rhamnaceae > Ziziphus > Ziziphus jujuba. The sequence goes on from NC_083380.1 coordinate 1,037,430, forward strand.
TTAGAAGAAAAAGAATGTTAGAGGCACGAATTAATAATAAGAAATGTTGTATCAATCTCCTCCAAACTCTTCTCCCAAACTTCATAACTCAATGCCATAATAAATTGTAATATAGGATTGAGGAAAAATGATTAGAAGAATTTAGTAGGAACCTTTTGTTATTTAGGAAAAAACGTTTTGATGGATATTCTAACTTAGAATTTGTAGTCCCATATAAATATAGAAAGTCATTTGGCATTGTTCATTAAAAAAATGAGTATTTAACATTGTTATGCTAATCTCATAAATTATTCACCCAAAAAAAAAAAATGCTAATCCCATAAATGTTTTCAAATAGGATAATGCAATTATGAATGTAAATTATTCTATATTATTTTATAGGATAATGCAATTATGAATGTAAATTATTCTATATAATTTCTATAAAATGAAGGAAGCCATTAAATAAGAGGAAGCTTCAAAAAAATAAAAATAAAGTCTCATTCTAGAATATAAAATCCATTGAGGGTAAGACACGTGTCCTATAATAGCCAGAGATAGCAATACTATTGCTTAGGAAGAGAGGTGCGAACACTACAAAAGGCCTTAGATGGATGGGCCATAAAGATTCTATCCCTTTCCTCTTCACCTTTGAGTGGCACAATAGTTTGTGGGGAAACGAAATTAAATAAAGTTTTTTTTTTGGAAACTTTCTGAAAAGCAAATTCCTTCGGCTCCTGATTTCAACCATAGCTTCCAAAGTAAAAAAGAAAGGAAAAAAAAAAAAATGTGTAAGGCCCATAAAACTATTGCTTACTTTTTGTTATTTACATAAAAAAGAAAATCAAAAATTGCAAGGAGAACAATATGCTATGCAAACTCAAAAAAAAGGGAAATCTTCATAAAGATTATTCTATTTCTACCAATATATATATATATATATATATAAATATAGAGTACAATATTTTGGTTAAGTGGGGGATATTTGATTAGTGGGATAGAGGTCCCATGATATGATTGATAGGAAGAAAAAGGAATGCAACCACACAATAGTGATTGTATTATGTACATAGACATATGGATGGACGGATGGATTGAATGGACATGGCAGTGAGGCAAGCTGGAAGATAAACCAAAATTGCATTAAATGCAAAACACATGCTCTCAGTCAATGTGTTCTTTTATGTTTGGATCCCACAATACCAGCTCATTCAACCTATCCAATTATGCAAACATGAAAAATTCAAAAATACGCACAGCAGCAAATAGTAAATCTTAAAAGAAAGAAAGATTATGGGTCTCGAAGCAAATTTTTGAAAACCAATAGAATGTGCATGGATATGGTTAGATATATGTAGTTGCTATCAACTTTTGAGCCCAAAAAGGAAGATCCTATTCATGCATGTATGCTCTGTTTTTCGCCTGAAAAAAAAAAAAAAAAAAGAAAAAGAAAAAAGCATCTCCCAGATAGATTGTTTATCCGGGAATGAAATCTTTGCAAAATATGTCGTTGCGTTTTGTATGCAGTACTAGATTATCAGTGCACATATACAAGGGCCCTGTCTTTACTTGCTTTTTAAGGTTTAGGCAATTCTCATAGGCCCCAATTAATAGTAGTACTACCATCTTTTACCCTCTTTTATTCTTTTTTCTTTTATACTTGCTGGGAAACATTAATCATGATTCATGGTTAAATTATCTTCTGAAAATCTGGTCTCAAATTGAGAGAGAGAGAGAGAGAGAGAGAACCAAAAAAGAAAGAAGAAAAAAAAAAGGCTGATTCTGTTTCACATAAATGGATTTCATGAATAACATATGGTATCACTTTGAAGCAGAAGAACTAGAACAAAGACCATATCTAATATATGGCCGATTTGGTTTGGATCATGCTGATGAAGTAAAAATTTAAAATTATAGAGACGAAAAATAAACACATATAACTAATTAATGGTCATGTATGTATATACATGAAGATGGTATTGACTGCAATGGTTGATCATGCTTAACATGCCTTGTTGTGGGGCTTGATCGATTTTTTAAGATATGGTCCATGCCTATGGGGCCTCTCTTTAACCCAACATATTCAACGTGATCCATATTAACTGAATTTGTATTGAATACCCATTAATAGTACCTAAACCCAAATAGACCATGACAGAAAGAATGGACCGTTATACAGGCAAGCCCACTAGATTTATTTGAATATCCGACGAGAGGCTCCTACTCACTGGATAAGGTGACAAAGCGAGCAGCTACAACGCAGCGTTTTTGGAACCTTGATGTTCAGGTGAACAGAGCATGGTGGTTGCTCCGATGTTGACGGGCTCCTCATGTCGTCCGAGCATTGAGAGTGTGTTATTCCGGCAGAATTTTTATTTGGGATTTGGCGGAAACTGCAACTTCAGGTCTTATGGAGCACCAACTTCTTGTCTTTCTCAGGTCCCTACTCTATCCCCATTGCTATCTATAATTTCATCACGATATCATCATTGGTAATTCTTTTTTTGTAACTTATAAATTACCATTAATGGGTAATATTAAATTTAAGCTTTGCATATATTTATGTATTTATTTGAACACTACATGAAGTTTGATGGAAAAAAAAAAAAAAAAAGAAGGACAAAGAAGTGCTTCTGTGAATATGCATTCAAGTGAAAATTCTCATTATACGTTTTTATAGACTTTTCTTTTTATCCAAATGGTATGTTGATAATGTCAGTTTGGTCTTACTTTAGACAAAAACTACGTTTTTCCAATGTTTTCAACATCGTCCAATTTGCATTTGCTTTTGGCATACTTTTGGATTGTTTAGACTTCTCCTATTAATACACATTTGGTAATGGTAGGATTTGGAGTAAGTGGGGCTCTATGAATTTTCTAGACTTCTGTGGTTCCATTTGTTATATGCACTTTGGTTTTTATAACTACTTAATATTTGCTGGGATTGTGCTGCATTTCACAACTCTTTCAATTTCTTATAGGACAGAAACCTTGCAGAACCATGCAACAAGCATGACTACGGAATTGGGATAGGAAAGTCTGAGTTATTAGCAAAGGAAAAACAGAGATCTCAGCAGGATAAGTTGCCTCCACTCGTTAACGCCTTGAAGACTTCAGCTGAACAAAACGCTGCCAGTTTTCACTTCCCTGGTCATAATAGAGGCCGGGCTGCACCGTCTTCATTAACACAGCTTATTGGTGTTGATCCTTTTATTCATGACCTGCCTGAGCTCCCAGAGCTTGACAACCTCTTTTCTCCCGAGGGTCCCATTTTGGATGCTCAACAGCAGGCAGCGAAACTGTTTGGGTCAATAGAAACATGGTTTCTTGTTGGAGGTACTACATGTGGTATCCAAGCAGCAATTATGGCAACCTGTTCCCCTGGAGACATTCTTATTCTCCCTCGGAATTCCCATGTATCAGCTATGTCTGCTATGGTATTATCTGGTGCGGTGCCCAAGTACATCATCCCTGATTATAACTTTAGCTGGGACATTGCTGGTGGGGTCACTCCATCACAGGCAAGTCTTGTTAGTTGCAATGGTCGTGGTTATACTGCTGGGAAATTTGGCTATTAATTCACATTTAAATGCTATAATATGAACAAGTTTGTTATCTTGCAAAACATGTAATTACTTTTGAGAAGTTCAGCACTGTTTAACTTGAATGTAATGGTTAAAACCATAAAAAATCAGAATGTGTAACAAGTTTTTGTCGTCTAACAAGCGTCATTGTATAAATGTTCTATCATATTTATATGACCAGAAGTCTGTTTTTACAGGTAGAGACAGCAATTAAGGAATTGGAGATGGAAGGGCTTAAGCCAGCTGCAGTTTTTGTCACCTCTCCTACATATCATGGCATATGCAGTAACTTGAGTGAGATTTCCAGACTCTGCCATTCTCATGGAATTCCTTTAATTGTTGATGAGGCTCATGGAGCTCATTTAGGATTTCATCCCCAGCTGCCTTGTTCAGCCCTTCAGCAAGGTGCTGATTTGGCTGTGCAATCGACTCATAAAGTTCTTTGCTCGCTCACTCAATCATCAATGTTGCATATGTCTGGAAATATAGTAGATAGGGAAAGAATTTGTAGATGTCTTCAAATGCTTCAAAGCACTAGTCCTAACTATCTTCTTTTAGCATCTTTAGATGCTGCAAGATCTCAACTTAGTGAAAATCCAGAAGGTATTTTCAACAAAGCACTGGAAATAGCTGTTGAAGCCAAGGATATGATTAAGAAACTTCCAGGTATTTCTGTGCTTGACTTTCAAAGTTTTCCTAAATTCGCTGCAGTTGATCCATTGCGGCTTACCATTGGTTTTGGACAACTTGGTCTGTCTGGTTATGAAGCCGATGAAATCTTATATAAAGACCATGAGATTATTTGCGAACTTGTTGGAACCCAATCTATCACCTTTGCAATTAACCTTGGAACTTCTAGAGAGCATGTTCAGAGGCTATTTTCAGGTATAAAGCATCTAGTTTCATCTCAAGCATTCATTCAGGATGATAAAGGGAGGAGGAAACATGGTGCTTCTGCACCCTTTGCTGATATTACGACTAGCTTGATTCCGAGAGATGCCTTTTTCCAAAGCAAGAGGAGAGTGAGCATCGAAAACTGCATTGGGGAAGTTTGTGGTGAGCTTATATGTCCTTACCCGCCAGGAATTCCAGTAATGATCCCAGGTGAAACTATTACAGAGAGAGCTTTGGGTTATCTTCTAGATGTTAGAAGCAAGGGTGCTTTCATTAGTGGAGCTTCTGATCCCCAAATGTCGTCCATAGTTGTTTGCAATAGCTAGTTATTGGCACAGAGAGAGAGAGAGAGAGAGAGAGAGAGAGAGAGAGAAGAGTTCATCAGTAATTGAAAGTTTCTTGTTCCCTGCTTTACGTTGAAACATGAAATATGAATACTTGGGATATTGATAAAGAAGTCATGCACATATAAATGAAACTCATTTCGATTAACGAAAAAAATTTAAACTTAGGAAAATTATTCAGTTTGCTTGTCAAATGCGCTAGTCTCAATTCTCAGTAATCAGCTATGTTTGGTTGATATCGTGGAGAACTCATTATTTATTTATTTATTTATTTTTATTTTTTCTTTCGTGGTCTTTGATACGTTGAAATTGAAGGGAAAGATTCCCGTTGGTTGGCTAGGTCTATAGAGTAAGGCCTATCCTGTCAGCCAGTCAAAAGCCCTCTTGGCATGCCAAAAATCTAAAGTAACATTTACCGGTCACTGGAGATTCAAACCAGTGTCTTTCACGATGATTTAGGATATTCTTGCAGAAGTTAGATGTGGAACGGTGAACCTGGCATCAACAAATTTCTCCATTGGAAGCACAGCTTCATGTAATTGCTTCATTTGTTACACTGCATGTATCTGGAGGTTTATAGAAAATGATAACAAAAAGCTTACACATTCCTTTGCCCCAACCTGAACCTATTCTTTTGATACTTTCACAAGTCTTTTTCCTATATGTTTTGTATGTGACAAAAGATACAAAAATGTGACAACGATCTGGACTTAAACTACTTCCACAGATCATAATCGCCATCTTCAAGATTCACCAGTGCCTTCTACTTTGCCTTTGCTGACCTTTTCATTTCTATTATCCATTTCTTTTGATTGAGTTGCCATTGCTTGCCTCTTTGCAGGTCGTTCAACAGAATCATAAACAGGCACCTCAATGAACGGAGAAGGGAGAGCAGGCCTGCGAAGCTGTGAGTCTGTACAGTCATCTGGACCAACCCATGATAAGGGATTCACTGCAGCAACATATCAACGTTATACCAGTTTGGCATTAGTTTGTTTTCTGTACCAGCAAAACACATCAACAATGGTGCAAAACAGGTGGTTTATTTTCATGCCTCTAGTTAATCCTATGATATTAGGCATACAGACTTGCCATTGTTTAGAAACAACTATTGTAGCACTAATGTTTTCAGCATGCTTTGGAAGATAACATAATCTGCATACCTCTATCAGGTTCAAGAGGTCTCTGGCTATCAGAAGATGGTAACCTAGCAGAGCGCTTCCTCACATAATTTTCCTGCAAGGGCTTTGGTGTTTGAAATGAAAATTGTGATAGTGATACTCCCTCTCTTGTGTACTCAGGATGTTGCAGCAAAAACCTAGAAATTTTAAAACAGCACAGAAGGCTGAGAAAAAGTAGCGAAAGAACATTACACTTCAACGGTCAGTCATAGACTCCCCAGGACAAGACATTTATACATACTTTTAAATACTAAAAACATAATAGACAAAAATGTAAGAAGCATCGATATAGGTGCCAAAGGCATACTTTTGAATCTCTACCATGGAGCGAAGTCTCTTGCCTGAGGGTGCAACATAATACCTGAAAAATTGCAAATGGGAAATTAAAAAATAAATAAATAAATAAATAAATAAAAGAGGAAGAAGAAGAAGAAAGAAAGAAACAAAAGAAGTTAATATTAGATGGACGGAAGTATCCTAACCTCATATGAAATTCCAAGCTCGGAAATAAACATTATAGCTCTGGTATTTAGTAACTAGTAGTGAAGTTATAGCAGAGTATGGTCATAAATAATGAATGTAGTTGAGAAAAGAACATAAGATGAATGAGTGGAAATGCCAGAAAATTTATAAAATACGCATGGGAATGTTCATAATGGATGTGGGTGTGGGAATCAATGAGAAGAAAAGGGCAATTTCAGGGGGGACTCAGCCGAAGATGACAGAAGGACCTTTCTGCTGTCTATATATGCAATGAAAGGAAAGGTATCTAAAGTAGTAATGTTAACCACAATCATCATCAACAAGTATAGGAAAGATACATACACATCTGCAAACTTGGTGCTTCCTTCACCTCTAATCCGCAGTAGTCTTTCCCAACCAGAAGGGGGTTGAGCAATATTAGGCTTATCAATAGCCCAAAGCCTACTGTTATCTTGATTAATATCCGGTGGATCATTACATGACACATCAGGCCGCCACTCACGAGCTGTTTCACAGTAAAAGGGTTGTTCCAAGACATGTTCACGTATTTCTTCATACTTCTCTTTTGTTGGAATTAGCCTCCATTTAAAACAGTTTGCGCACTGAACAGTAAAATCTCCTATAGATGGCAAAACTCTGGATGGCAAATGAAAGCCTGGAACTCTTGGATATTTCGGAGGATGGTAGTCCTTAGGTATTAAAGGTTGAGGGGTTTGTTCAATTGCATTTGTACCACTAGCCATTGGATCGTAAAGCACCAGTTGTTTGGAGGAATTCTTATCAGATTGTTCATTTTCATCTTCATCATGGGACTCCTCTGAAGAAGAAGATGATGATGATGATGAAGACGAAGATGAAGAAACATCTATGGGTTCATGGGGCCTACTGCTGTCTATCTGATCTTGAAAACTTGAAGTAATCAAATCATATGTTTCCCTTCTAAAACCAGTTCGCGACCACATCTCAGTAGGTTTGAAACACCTTTTATAAGTAAAAAAAGAAACACTTAGCAGAAACCTATGAAGATACACAATTTTAAGAACAGAAATACAGCTTGTATAATCAAAGGTAATTACCAAATGTTAAACGAAATACCTGTAAATGAAAAAGATAATTTATCATGACCCATTAAAAGAAGAAATTTACAAGTAACGCCTCTAAACTTCATAGAAGTTACATGGATGCTAATAAAATTTATATAAAGTCCAGAAATAAAGAACCCATGAACTAAAAATCCAGCAAATAATTAAAAAGAAAAAAAGTTATTATGAAAGCTAGGAATCAAGTTTGTCAAGAAAAAGAAAAACAGATTTTTGTTTTCCTAACGTTGAAATATCGAATATCTCTTGCTTTCTGAATACAAACAATTCATCCTACCAGAAACGATGAAAACCAAGCTTCCTATTTTGTTTACCAAACCCCCAAAGGCAAAATTAGATCTGTTTCTGTTTCTAATTAGTTTTACAATCTAAAAACCAAGAAGGAAAAGAAAATGCCAAAGACTTATGGAATGGATGGCAGGATAAAACTAGCTGAATGGAAACTTTAAAGAAAAAATAACAATCTCTCTGTTTCTGTTCTTGTTGTTCTATGTATATTACTTCCTACAGCAATGAATCAAACAAGACAACAAGACACACCCAAACGGAGCAATGACTCTATCTTCAGCGGCCAAGACAATAAAAGAAAAATGGGTTAAAAAAAAAAAAACTTGAAAAGAAAAGAAAAGAAAAGGAAAACCCGTATAATCTGACGCTCGAAATATTCATTTTCACGAACCAAAAAAAAAAAAGAATCCCCAAATGAGAAAACGAGATGCAGAAACTTAGAACCAGAACAAGAATCTATAATAACAACGAAGGCAAAGAAAAGAAAAAGGAAGAGAGATTGTTACAAAAAGGTGAAGAACAGAACAGAGATCCCTTAACGATGAGTTTGATGTCCCACTGAAAAACAAAGCGAGACGTATCGGTGGATCGTGATGGTGGTTATGTGGTTTCTGGTATTTGGTATTCCAATGCTCTGCTTCGTTTCTCGTTTCCTCAAAGCAGGTGAAGGCACGCAGTGGCCAATGGCATAAGCAAATTATATAGACTTTATATTACATTTTTCCGTTATTTTTTTATTTTATATTTTTTCTTGAGAAATGGGGAAAAAAAAAAAAAGTAATGGACCTCGTCATTTTTTATGCTTTAAGAAGCATTTTTTAAATAATAAAAGACTGTTTTTTAATTGAATTATTTTCCCAAAAACAATCATTATCCTTACATTACTTTTTAAAAAATACACTATATTTTCTTGCTTTAAAAGGAATTGCAATGTGATTTATATATTACATATATTATATCAAATATATTTACATTTATAACAATGTAAAAATAAAAGCTAAAATAGAAACAAACGCAAAAATTAGAGCGATGGAATCAACATTGCCGATCCTATACGATCTTTTGTTCATCTCGTCGTGTTACCATCTATACACTTTTCAAGAGGGAGATTTTAGCTTCAACTTATTGAACCTAACATCTAGGATTATAATCAACAGCTATTACTATTGAATTGTTGAGATAAGCTTTATTTTTTTGCTAATTCATCTTTAAATTATTTTGAAATATATTCATTTTTAGATGTTATTCATATTTATCTTCAAATGTTCATTTTACTAATTCATCTTTTAAACATTATTTTTGGATAATTAAATTTTTTTTATTTTACTATGTTATCCTCTTTACTCTTTAAGCATTATTCATTATTAATTTATCTTTTAAATTTTATTCTTTTGTAATTCAGAATTTTCTATTTTGTTTTACCATATTTTAATATTTACTTTAGAACCCTTTCTTTTTACTTATTCATCTTTTAAGCATTTGCTCTTTCTTTGCTTTTTCATGTTAATCTTCTTCTTTTTTTTTTTTTTTCCTTAAATTTTTTAAATGTTAATCTTTACTAATTTATACTTGTCTTTGCTCTTTCAGCATTGCTTTTTCCTAATTTATCTTTAAAGATTACTTTAAATTACATCCATTTTTAAAACTTTATTCTTTAAATGATACTCTTTGTTAATTTATTTTACGAATTATTCTTTGGCAACTCAAGATCCTTTTTGTTTTGTTTATCATGTTGTCATCTTAACTCTTGACATGTGACTTTATGCTAATTCATCATTTAAGAATTATTTTTCGGTAATTCAATATTTTCTTTACTCTTTCAAATGCTATTTTTTGCTAATTTATCTTTTAAGTTATTTTTTCTTTTATTTTTTTAAAAGTTACTCTTTACTAATTTATATTTAAGCATTACGTTGAATTACGTTCATATTTAAATATTACCTTTTACTAATTCATTATTTTAAAAGTTATTATTTTGTAATTTGTGATTTTCCATTTTGTTTCACTATGTTGTTGTTTTTAATCTCTTTGGTTTTTATGCATTACACTTTGCTAATTTATTTTTTAATTAGCGTTACTCTTTTGGTAATTAAGGATGATTCTCTATTTTGTTTAACTATGTTGTCATCTTTAGTCTTTAAGCAAAATTTTCTTTTCTTTTCTCCTCTGCAAGCGTTACTCGTTTCAAAGGGCATAAATCTTTCTTCAAGAATGAACTAGACTGCAAGCGTCTTCAAGCGTTTCAAAGGGCATAAATCTTTCTTAAAGGATGAACTAGACCGCGAGTAACGCATAAATCTTTCTTCAATAATGAACTAGACCGCAAGCGTTACTCTCTGTTACCCTCTTCCTCTCCGTTACCCTCTTCAAGCGTTTCAAAATGTTCCCTTTTAAATAATTTGTTTTATTTCGCCAAATGTTTGATTCTTTATTTTGTTTGATTCTTTGTTTTATTTGGGGAAACGTTTATTCTCTGGTTCTCTATCTTATGGTACTAGCAATATTTTTTTGATTCTCTATTCTACCATTGCCAAAGTTACTCTTTTAACAACGCACGACACCAATACTATTAAAACCTTCTACATCAATTGCTTTCTCATCATTTATTAGATTTTCTATTATTTAAAAGTAGATTCTCTGTTGGTTAATGAAATATCCTACATGTTCGATTGCTAGGATTTAGAGGCCGCACAAGAGGGCATTAAAACATAACTTTAGTTTCACGAGACTGATACAGCATAATAGTTGTATCTGTGATTTGAACCAATGCCATTCTAAGATATCACAACAGCTTTAAAGGAACAAACTAAAACTCCAACCCATTAAGATACCCATTTGAAGAGATTTTACCAACTGTCAATTGCTAATCATATGGCACGTAGGAAGTAGCTCTATAGAGAAACTCAAGATTGCAATATAAACAAATATCGGACTACACAACTAATAAAATTTTCAAAATCTAAGCTGTATATACATTTAAACAGATACGATGAAACCCACCGAGTTTCAGACACTTGATCCAGTCAATGTTGAACAATAAACAAGTGACGCACAAAGAGATATGACAGAATTAAATTCTTAGGAAGCAAGGCCATACCATTTCAGTCTACCCAAGAAGTTCTCAATATATTTGCAACACAACATGCGGATATAAAGAAAGTAATTGAAAACCAAAGAATTTTTTCCAAGCAAATTTTAACAAAGAAAGATCACATCATCACTATTTCATGTTATAAAGGATTCCAATTAAGGCAATCAGAAACCTATCCACAGGACTGCTTAGCAGATGAAGGTTAAGCCACCAAAACCAAAGATATTCACTAGGACATGGAGCACACAATTTATGGAATACCAAGTTATAATCATTGTCATTGGAACAAACACAATGTAGCAAAGTTCGTGGAAATTTGATAACATAGTGAAGACAGAGAAAAGGATGGGGCATAGAGAAAGATCTAATTTTACTCGCAACAATCCGTACATATCAGAATTTTGACAGGTAAAGAATGGCCACAATTAATTTTTCTGAAAATCTATAAATAGAGGTTTAGCCCGAATGGAGCTGCAATAGATATTCGAATATGGAAGTACAATTTCCCAGAAAATGCTATCAATCACAGATGGGGGTGTAACTACATAATGAACTCTTTCATCCACCTAAATAGATTGCCTACAGCACATTGAGCCCCTTAATTACCGTTCTAACAGTCAGCCATCTATTGCAACAGAAGAAAACAGTACAGACTCGACACAATGTATCCTAAATAAAGGAGGGCAACTAGGGATGATGGTGAAACTTGCTACATGCCTTTGACATGTACTTAACACTTTTTACATTTCTAAAGAAAACTGTGAAAACATCATCATGTTAAGAAGTGAATGAAAAAAAGGGTATCACATGAACAAAAATGCTCTGGTAGCAACCAAAAGTGTAATTAAGACACCACAAAAAGAATTGCATTGCATACCATATAAGCAATGCAGTTCTGAGAAGCAATCAAATTCAGGGAGAACTGTTAAACTCTGAACCATTAACTCGGTTATATTGAAACCCTAAAATAAAAAAAACAAATGTCCTAGCCTAGAGGGTCACGAGGTAACAAATTGAAAAAGAAATCATTTATATAAGAATTACAACCAATTAACAAAACCATGAAACAACCCAGGATCAAGAGTACAACTATAGATACGGAAAAGGAATTAATCAAAATATAACGTTGTTATTGATCGATTTTTTCATAAGTTTCGATAACCCTAAAAAGTAAAATAACAAACCCAAAACTCCAAAACTATTTAATAGCAAAATCTAACTAATACATGTTTAAAGAAAAAAAAAAAAAAAAAAGGAACCAATCCATGGGGGCGTTGATTCGACGGATAGGCAGCAACCCAACACAGAAAATAATCAAAAATCAGGGTCCGGAAGGGGATATGGGAATCAATCAAAAAGGGCTGAGAAGCTGATAAAGCTGAGGCTTTGGCTCGGAGTTCATGCCGATGATGATCACCATAGGGATAAAGCCGTAGTAGGTGACAACTCTGGTCTTCTGCATCGTCCATGTGCCCCACTCCTTCACGAACTGAGCCACCGCAGATCGCTCCTCAGACCCCTTCGAGCTGGACCCCTTGCTCGTCTTCCCCTTCCCCTTCGACGCCATTTGATCTCTCTCTCTCTCTCTCTCTCTTTCTGCGCTAAAACCCTAACAATTACGATTATTATTATTATATTTTTTTCTGCTTATTAATTTTGGTTTTTGCCTTTTATAGCGTTCTTTCGTTTTTTTTTTTTTTTAATTTTTTTTTATGGCAATTTTAATTGGTGGTGTTAATGTAAAGAGACTGTGCGGTTTGAAATGTCACAGCCTCAATCATCACCGTTCAATCGTTGGGCCGCCTCTCAAATAAGCTTTACAACCGGTCACCTCTATATTACCTTTTTTCGTCTCTGGTTTTCTTATATTCATTTATTTATTTTAGTGTATTTTTATCTTTAAAAATATATATAGAATTAACAAAAAAGAAATGAAAAATAAAAAAAGAATTATAACGACTAAAATCAATTTAGTTTAGTAATGAAATGTGGTTACTTTGTATAAAATAAGACATGAAATTAAAATATTATTTGCAAAGAAAATAAATAAAATTTTCTTTAAGATAGTTTAAAGCAGCATGTATTTGAGTATGCTTTACAATTCCCGCGAACAATTTTCACATTTAAAATCAAAAAATCTAATTGTTAATTTTTTTTATTTATGAAAATATCTAAAAATTAATATTTGATAATAATATCTTTAGGATGTTTAGTTGTAACACTAAATTATTGCGATTAATTTTTTTGTCTGACTTTCTTATAGCTGCTATTCTTACCAATTTAATTAATCAATATGCATTAAATTGTGTATGGTGTTAGATCTTTTGAATGTTCAAGACTTGTGTAAGGGTTAAGCTTTTAACATATGGGTTGTTGTCTGAACATGTACCAAGCAAACAAATTTTTTTTTTCATTACATGATATGGGTTGCTTGTCATTGTAAAAGATGTTATATTGCCAAAAGTCATCAAATAATAAACCCTCATCGGAAGCAATAGGCATAAAGAAAAAACAACCCAAAACGCTTTTAAGATTTACTATCAAAACAGAGCAACACAATTAATTGGACCATCAAACACAAGCCAAAGTGTCTATATGCTGATGAGGATGGAAGCATTCAAACTCTAACCAAGTTTTTGCTTTGGTGGCTCGTGTTTCAAACTCCTCCAAATCCAAAAGCGCCTTCATAGACTTGTTCCTAACATTATAAGCCATGACCTTTCTATAAATATGAACCAAAAGTAATGTCTGATCATTATCATCATCAGCTACATATTCTTCTCGGACTAACAGTACATGAAAGGACAATATTTATTAGGTCTTGGAAATGCATCAAATAACAGATCAAGGTTGAATAGATACTTACAATACCACCTAGAGTAGTCCTTTTCCATCTCAAACACTTGCAAGTTCTTGCTACAAGGACCATAGATTAGACTCTCCAAAGTACTTAAACCTTCTCTTCTTCCAACTGTCATGCGATGGAGGATTTAGCATTGTAGCAAGCTTCTCATTCTCAATGTCAAAATACAGTGAATCCCCTGTTGGACTGATCTACCAACTCCGAATTTCCAGAACACCCCAATTCTCAAATTCCAAATCAGATGGAGCAATGAAAGGAGACCCCCAAGCCCTCCACCAACCAGTTTGGGACGAGTATATATCTTCATAATGCAGACAACCTTGTACTGAGGAGATATAGAAGGGTCAAAAGCTAAATTCATACCAAAAATGGTCATCCATATTCCATCATCAACAGGTTGGGGAAGAGTCAAGAATCGCTTGGTGGTGAGATTGGAACGTGAAAGTTGGTTTCTTTACCATATTCAGATAAGGCAGAGCACAATACCAAGCCATTGCAAGAGTCCAGTATCTTCATGCCTGCTGTAAAGGGCGTTTCAAACCTGTTTCCGTAGATGGAAATATAGCTTTCAATAAGGCTTGCCGTTCTGCACAAGAACATGCCAGATGCAGAGAGCTGTGGTGTCTGAGACTATGGCGTCGCGAGAAGTGAGGATTGGAGATGGGAGAAAACCATTGCTTGGAGACGTCTTGAATTTAAGAAGAGGAGGCTTCACGGGCATGCAAAGTAAGATCTCTATGATGATGTCTTCTTCGCTAGCAGCCACCATTTCAGTCCCAGATGTAATGGGAGAATTTTGGCGACTTATTACAGATAGCATTTTGCTTTCCAACTTTTTCTACATTCAAAGACAAAGAGAAGGATTTTGAGATAAGATTGATGGTTAACAAAGTCTTGCAAACTGCATTATTAAATATAAAAAAAAATAAAATGGAATTGACTAAAAATGATCAAATGTAGCCACAAAACACCGTACTGTGATATCTTGGAGTTGGTCATGGGCATTTTTAATGAACCTTGTAAAGAAAGAAGAGGAAGATTTTATTGAAGGCTGTATTTTCGTGTTTGCGAGCTCCAATGTTTCATGAGGACTCATTAGATATTTACATACATCCACGAGGAACTCGAAGGGATTTACAACTCACTATTTATTTAATTTAATTAGAAACAAACAAAAACTCATGCAATGCAAAAATTATGGGAGCAACATTGTGTGGTGTGCTACAAAGATCCATACCACATGCAGAGAGAGACTATTGAGGCTAATTATACATTAGTTTTCTTTACCAATAACTTTTACCAGTTTATATCTTAAAATAGTTGTAAAACATGTTTTCCAAAATTTACAACCAAAAAAAAAAATAAATGAAACATGGGAATGAAAAATAATTTCTTTTTAGTTACCAGATTTCCTCTTACAAGAAGGAACAGTTAAATATATCAAAATCAAAATATCCACAAAGCCAATCGATTACTAGTTTGAGAGTAAGCAGCCACACCTAATCCTCCATGTGATGAAATCCCACAAGGTTTGGCACCATCTCTGATTGCTCTCTTTTTTCTATCTGTTTCTCTCTGCCCAAATTCTGAAAGAAAATCTCAGAGAACCCAAAAAAAAAAAAAAAGGAAAAAAAAAAAATGCTTTCTCAGCCTCCCAAATACCCGAATGCTTTCTCAGCAGCAGAAATCATCGCCACCAACGAAGACCTTCTTGCAGAGATCCTCACCCGAGTCCCCGTAAGGCCTCTCCTCCGTTTCAAATGCGTTTGCAAGCTCTGGCGCTCTCTCATCTCCACCACCCAATTCTCTCATTCACACACTCTTCATCACCCTGCCTCTTTCTCCGGCATCTTCGTCCGAACAACTCCGGGCCTTGCCGATCCTCACTTCCAGTTTGTTCCTTTTCTCTGTAACGAAAACCCATCTGGGTCTCCCTTCGATTCCCTCAATTTCGTCCACGACCCTGCTGGGATCAAGATTTTGCAGTCCTGCAATGGGTTACTCTTGTGCTCTAGCCTCCGAAAAATCTATAAAAATCGAAACTTTTACGTTTATAATCCTTCAACCAACCAATTCTCGGTCGTTACACCTTCAGCCGCTGCTAATGCTAAATCCACACCCATTTTGGGTCTTACTCTAGCCTTTGATCCTTCCAAATCTCCTTATTACAAAATTGTCTGCGTTCGGAGCAGTGCGGTCTCTGTCCTTCATGACCAAATTGAGATATACTCATCCGAGACTCGTTCTTGGAGGAGTTCTGGGTCTCCTTTCATTCCGCCTTTTGATATGGTATTTGATGATGGCGTTTTCTGGAATGGTTCAGTTCACTGGCTCAGATCGATGGGCTTGCTGTCTCTTTATTTCGATGTTGAACGAGAAGTGTTTGGAAAAATGCCTTGTCTTCCAGCAACCGAGGGGGGTTGGAGCAGCCCGAAATTCAGGTACTTCAGGGAATCTGGTGGCCATTTGCACGTCATTGAAATCCATGGTCAATGTCCTAGTCAATTCAAAGTCTTGGAGCTGAAGAAGGATTATTCAGAGTGGTTTGTGAAATACAAAGTGGATCTCCAAGCACTTGTTGATCAATATCCAGAGATGAATCTCAACTATTTTGATCACTTCGGTTCACTTTCTTATGCATTCGTTGTGCTTTTTCTTGCTCGGGACGATGATGGCAAGAACAAGGATGAGGCATCACTCTTGCTGCACATACCAGGTAAGGTCATATCTTATAATCTCAAAGTTGGAACTTTCAAGAAGCTCTGTGATTTAGCACCTCATGGAACAGAGTATAGGGTTTCTCCCCAATTTGGGTTGTTTGATGCTTATCAATACATTGAGACTTTGGCTTCTGTTTAATGATAATACCGCTTTGTACCAAAACATAGCATCTTTAAATTTCATTATCAATGTAAACGTTTCATGCTTTTAAGTTGCTACTCCATTATCGCTGATGAATCTCCTTCTGTCATATTCTCTTGTAGACCAAACTTTTGAACTTTAAAGCGAATCTCCTGTCATATTCTCTTGTAGACCAACCTTTTGAACTTTAAAGCAGAAAACGAAAAACTTATTCGACAAGATTTTTTTACGAGTGGAAATTTTACATTGAAATTGAATTAATGAGATAAAACAGCTGCAATTTTGAAGCCATTCATGGAAATTCACAGAACACTCAGTTGAGCCATCGAAAAAACGATTTCAATAAATTGATTTTCTGTTGGTGATATATTGCAAGAGAGGGGGAAATATTTGCACATACAACTAGAATAGATTTGAATTCCAGGATAAAATTTAAGTGCTGAAACTTGTGAAATAATCATAAGTAATATTCATTGTTATATGCAAAGCTACAAAGCTCTTTATGAAGCAAGTGAAGTTAATTGATGTAATAAACCATAATCACGTTCAAATATTTCAACTTTATGCTAGGTACAATGGTCAAGGATACTAATAGTGAAATGGAAGTATAAATTGACTCTTAATCTTATACCTGATGAAGAAAAGTGGCAACTGGCATCATGCTCTCTCGACTAAGAGATAATTTTCTATTTTATAAGAAAAACGAGCATGTCTCTTACTGATAAAATGGAATATAACAGAATCAGCATAAATTTGATGAACATCTTGTATTAAGTATTGCTGAAGGAATACATTTTCATTCAATTGTAGTACTGAAGAACAAACCATGCTGACAGAAAGGCCCCTAAGATAAAGCAAATAGAGCGAACATTCAAAAAAACTGGAAACATAAAGAACATCAGCAACCCTCAGCTGGAAAAATTCAGGTAAGCATCAAGTTGTTTCCCCATTTCACCAAAAACACAAGGCCTTCATTAGCAGAACCTCCAAACACTTCAACTCAGTTGCAAGAACAAGAAACTCCTTGAGGCAGATAAGCAAGTCGTAAGAGCTTTTTTTCTACTTCTGGTTTTTCAGAAGCATTCACAGCAATGGAACTAGGCAATGCAATTTTTATACTACTTCAAGTACGAGTCTATCAACACAAGTTTAGAGCTAACAAGCTAATTTCCAAATCAGGGGAAAAAAATATATATATATTCTATCATTAACATTAGGTAAGAAATATGAATGGTCTGATAATAGCAATACATTCTATCTCTGCTGCTTTTCATGAACAGAAGAGTAATAACAGAAGTATAATGAACCAAGGGAAGTTCTGATCTAGTACAAAGAAAATTGTTCCAAGATCTAGTCTTTAGTTGACAGGAAAGACTGAGGTGGAAACCAAACACAAGATCAGTTGAATAAATTGTTCAAAATATAGCATGCATCTAATTTCAAGCAGTTTTAAGAAACATTGACATTGTATGAGAGCAAAGGAAAAATTTTGCCAACATGAGGTACCCCGAGAAGTAAGATGCTAATTCATATTTGTAGAAGAGCAAACTCAACTTTCCTATAGTTTTTAAGTAGAAATGAGAAGATAACAATCACATCTATCTACCTACTTCCTAGAGAGAAAAAACTATCAGTATGGATACGTAGCCAAGTCCATCCCCCGTGAATCAGCTTGTCCATCCTTCTAACACTCCTGCTCTTTATATCATAGGAATTGACACTCTCTTGCTTAGCATCCATCAATATTTCCCCTTCCATATGATCCAAAGGGATAATAAACTTGGGCATTATATCACCGAATCCATTCAAATCAATGCTATATTCTTTAACCCATTGGTGATTTTGTCTGTCTTTCATCATCCATATATCCATTGTGAAAGGTCTGGTCTCATTGTCAACCAAACACAAGAAACCTCTAAACTCCGCCAAGAACCAAACCGCTTTGGGATCAAAAATGCCTTGGGGAGGCAACAGAGTGCCAAACTCTTCCTTTTCCAAATCAAAGCACAAAATTGCTTCATTCCCCAATTGGTCATACGTATCGAAGATCATCCAGTAGAAGGCATTGTCAGCCAAAACCCCCCAACCTCTAACTTCAAAAGGGCAGATTTCTTCCACCACCCTCCAACAACAAGAAGAACCAACAGCCCCACCATCCGAAAACCTCAGAATCTCGCATCCAATAATGTCATAGAAATCATTCAAACTTCTATCAAACAAATGAACCAAAACGTACTCATTTCTCAACGGATCGTAGCCCAAACCTGCATTAACCTCCCCAGAAGTACAGTGACTAGCCTCGGGCAATTTGACCAGTTCCCGGGTACTGGGGTTGCAAACGTAGAAACCCTTTTCGCCAACGAAGAAGATAAGCTCACCTCTCGAAGGCAACATATCAACAGAGGCTTCGGCGACGGTGAGAGAGAATTCATCGACGACTTGGCCAGACAAATCCGTGGCGGATATGTCGATGACGCACTTCTTCTGCGGGAAAAGGAGGTCGGTTTCATGGGTGGCCGGGGAACATCTGAGCAGAAGAAGATTTGGGTTTTGAAGGGAGTGAAGGCGGTGAGAGAATATGAAATGGGGTTCTGAGATGGTGTTCATCCACTGCTTGGAAACGCACCTGAACCTGCAGAGGGTCTTTGCGGGGAGTCTAGAGAGGATGTTGAGGACTATTTCGTTTGGGAGAATTGGAAGATTCAGACCCATTTCCGCGGTTCGAGGAGCCATGGCTGTTGTTGTGCTTTACTCCCAGATGAAGAGGAGATTCAAAAGCTCAAAGCAGATTGCAATTGTTCCTTTCCTTTTTGGAATTTGCTCTCTGCGACTGGTAGATTTTTGTTGAGGAATATATATATATATATAAATACACTCTGGTCGGAGCGCCTGTTTTTTCCTTTTTTTTTTTCTTTTTTTTTTAATTTAAATTTCTTTTGCTTTTGCTGGCTATATCTTTTTCTTTCTGCTTTTTGGGATTTTAAAACAATAGAATATATATTATTATAATGTATAACGTATAATGTATAATATTTCAGGAAAAAAAAAATGTATAATGTATAATGCTTTTGATAGATAAAGTATAGAGAACTTTAAATAAGCCTAGAGTTTTGACCCGGAATTAGAAATTTAACCAAATTTAGAGTGGTCTTTCTTTGCAATTCCAACGTATGGTTAATTATTAAATATTATTACGTCAACTTTTGAGAACGTTCTTTCCCTGTTTCTCTAAATTAATCAAAAATTTTAAAACTTGAAGATAGAATATATATATATATATATATATTTTTTTTTTTTTCTTAACAAAGAAAATAAACTAATTGGATTCGTAGAATTATTGTTTGTTGGGTTCCAAAATATGAAACCAGAATTGGTCCTCTTTTTAGCAAAAGGATAGCAATGTTGGGTCCTTGCCATTCTATGCCCAATCCAACCAGTTTACGCATGAGCCTTTCTAGTTTTGGGCTTTTTTTTTTATATAATTTGTTTGGGGCATTTAACAATAAATTTATGTATTTATTTATTTATTTTTGGCTGAAACAATAAATTTATTTAATTGCAATAACTAAGTTCATTTATATAACGAAGGGAGGCTGTATGTATCAAACAGAGGAGATGATGAAAAATGTGAAATAGTCAATCAAAAGATGTGCATCTTTTGGTTAGCATGTTAATTCATATAGTTCTAATTAAAACATATTGATTTTATAAAATTTGAATATAGTTCAAATAGATAATTTTTACTTCAATTTATAATTATTTTATATATACATGCATGCAATTTTGATATAATAAAAAATTACAAAAAAGAATTGTGAGATACAGTTATCAATAATAGTTAAATTTATAAAAATCATATAAATTTAATGATTAAAAATATTATCCAGTTATCAATAATAATTAAAATTATATAAATTTAACCACTGTAAATATTGTTTTTGTTACTGTATCATTTTTAAATATATATATATATATATATATAATAACAACTCGAATGGGAAGTGGATCCGATTAAGTTTGATTTTTGCATATGAAGAGTTAATTTATAGAGAAAAATGTGATTAGATTAGATTAGATTAGATGTGAGGCTTTCATTACCAAATTCTTTTGAAAGTGAGTTTAAATGAAGAGAACCTCAGTTTCTTCCAGGTCTACATCTGACAAAACACTCCGAAAATGGCAACCATAGCATTGCAAGTTTTGCCTGACCCACCACTCCCTTCAAAATCTTATGAAAAGGACACTATATTTTATTTTGTATGTATGGTATACTATATATTTCATTTTTATTTATATTGCGGTGGATGTGGCTAACTGTTATTAATCATGCAAATTATCAATCATACAGTTGGTCTTGGTTTACATCAAATTTTCTTTTTCTTTTTTCTAAAAAAAAAGAAGAAAAAATAATTAAAAAAAAAGGTGAAACCTAAAACGTGTAGAAGACGAATAAATGAAACTTGAAACGCATAATATTTTGACAACTTATATTAATTTAAGATTTTTATTAATTGCATGTCAAGCAAATTAAACGAGCAAAGCACGTGGCAAATTTAAATTTGTTAGACTTTTATTACACGTGTATGACTCATCTATTTATTAAACTACTAGAATGTATTATTTGCATGGGATTGTAGAATTAGATTACGTTACGGTACTTTTTTTTTTTTGGGGGGGGATATTTTTTTTCATTTTTTCTTAATTTGGTGGATATGAAGCTCTTTCTAGTCTCTTCGGCTTGGGCTTCTCATCTGAATTTAACAAAATGATTAAATATGTGCTACACCAAACGAATAAACAATTAGCTAATAGTTAATTTACTCATCCTGTTATTTTTTTATTACCAACTAAATACTTTTAACCTTTTCACTTCCATAAAAATTACATTTAACTTTTAATCATTAAAGAAAAACTATTATAACTTTGGATTTTGTAATTTGATGATAATTAAAGGGTAACACTTTTTCAACATGTAAGTTTATTGTATGAATTGAAGTATGATATAATGATACTAATTAATTAACGTATCACTACAAATCTTCATAATTTATTACACAATTACTTCAATCGTAGTACTTTCATAACTTCATCTATAACTTCATTCAAAGCTATTCATATATATATATATATATATATAATTATTAAATAACAATTGAATTTCCTTATAGGAGGGGCAAAATTTATTCAACTCATTTTATAGATTAAAATAGGAATAAAATAAAAGATGGAATTTCTTTCTAGTATTGCTTTGGTTTATTATTTAATACACACATCATGTGATTCACAACCACAATTTTGACTTAATTTACCCAAAAAAAAAAAAAAAAACTCAATTTTCAATTAGGAATTTCCACAAACAACTTGGCGTTGAAATTCAATATATATATATATATACATATGTACAGATTTTTGCCCAATTCTCAATGCTGAACCCAATCTTTTCTGTGCAGTAGAAACCAAGCAAATTGTGCAAACCCTTGAAATTTACACGCACATTCACGAGGAAGCCAAATGCCCAGTTGGATTACTAACTAGCCAGTCAAAGAATCTGAATCTACCATCTCACCCCAAAAAAATAATAAAAAAAGAAAATTCCTTATATTTTTAGATTTTGAAAATTCCATAATTTGATTGGTAACAAATGAAATAAAATATTTAAAAGGCCGAGACATATTTGGATCTTTTTGGGCAAAAGAAGAGTATTCAAAGCTTGTTTTTTTTTTTTTCCAATCCGGGCCATTTGTGTGAAAGGGGAGACACAAGCGCAGAGGAAGAAAACTTAATTGGTAAGAAAAATCTGAGTTTTTGACTCATGGGGATTATCTATCTGTTCGTGTCCTTTTCATCATCATATTCCATTTTTTCCTTTTTTTTTTCTTTCGGTTCCAACTGTCTGTTTTACGTGTTTTTTTGGAATATTCTCTGTTCCATTTTCGCTCAGGTTCTTCCTCTCTCCAGAAAAGCTTTTTCCCATTTCTTAGTTTTGGATTATAAAAATAATATTTCTTTTATATGTTTAGATTCGTATCTGCTGTAAGTCCAAAATCTTCTTCTTCTTCTTCTTCTTAATCTTAATTTCCTCTGCTTGTTGTTTGAGTCCGTTTGTTCTTAGAGATTTGCTTTTATTATTTTTGTGAATTTCATGGCGGTTCCTCTTTCAGATTCAGATAATAAAATATAGGTGAAATTGCGGTTTTGCATTTTGAATTTATCGATTCTAACTTTTCGGTTCTTGCATTCATTGTCTTCTCCACCTCCTTTTGCTTGTTAGGTATCGAATTTTCATTCGTCAATTTCCCATAATTGTCCATTTTCACTGCTTTATTTCCAATGCTTGTTTCCCATTTTCTCGTTTATGTTGGCCTGTGATTTTTTCTGCACAGACTTGTTAGATCTGTGCTTACTCCTAATTTTCATCGAACCTCTAGAATAATCTCAAGTTTTATTATATGTTTCTTATTCCTTTTTTTTATGTATTTGAAATCATGTGCTGGGTTTTTAGCTATAGATTGATTGTTTGTTTATATTTGTTGTTCGAATTTTGTGGATTCAGTGCGGCAGATCAATGGGAGTTTTTCTGAATATGCTTCGTTTCTTGCAATTGATGTTTATGTTTGGTGCTTGATTTGCTTTTTATCATCTATTTGAAGGTGTTGTGTCTCCTCTTACTTGACAAATAGAGCTTTGAGGAATATATAGCAGAGAAAAAAAGGGTTGGATGATGGAGTACGAGAGTAATAGTTGGATTTGGGATGGGATGTACAACTTCCCACATCTGTTTGGTGGTCTAATGCTCACGGCTGCTTTGCTTGGTTTTTCTACGAGCTACTTTGGCGGAATAGGGGTTCCTCATTTGCCATATCTGTGGTCAGATTTAGGAATTTTCCATAAGAAGAGACGTGAGAAGAGGCGGATTCGGGTTTACATGGATGGTTGTTTCGATCTCATGCATTATGGTCATGCCAATGCCTTGAGGCAAGCTAAGGCTTTGGGAGATGAGTTGATTGTGGGGGTTGTCAGTGATGAGGAGATCATTGCCAATAAGGGTCCACCTGTTCTATCCATGCAAGAGAGGTAGATGTCCATGCATTGATTCTTGGTCCATGTCAACATGTTTTATTTCCTAAGAATGCAAATTTCTCATCTTCAAATTATTTTGGTGAATATTTTGCTTTTATCTATGTCATACACAGTCTCTTATATTTATAACGTCATTGAAAGAAAGTTTCAATAAGCATGGTTGTGTTTGCTCTTATGATTGGCATAACTAAAAGTGATGAGCTGGATCATGTAGTGTATTTTCTTTGATAATTTCGCGTAGATTTTATGGATAACTGGATGGATTGTAGTCAGACTCTACATACTTAATGTGCTACCATGTGCAAAATAAGCAAAGTACGTATTGAACTGACTATGAAGTTCTTTCTAGGCGGGCACTTGTTAGTGGGTTGAAATGGGTGGATGAAGTCATACCCAATGCTCCTTATGAGATTACTGAGCAGTTCATGAACAGACTCTTTAATGAGCATAAAATTGACTATATCATACATGGAGATGATCCTTGCCTGCTTCCAGATGGAACTGATGCTTATGCCTTGGCAAAGAGAGTTGGCCGTTACAAGCAGATCAAGCGCACTGAAGGGGTTTCCAGCACAGATATTGTAGGTACTATGATTCTCTTATCAATCTCTGAGCGGATTTTTGTTTGACAAATTAATTTGCAACTTTTACAGCGCTGATAAATTTATCCCATACTTATGCATTGAGATTAACATTTTTTGGATGTCAAAGTACTGTCTCCAGTCCCCTATATAATAACGCTTTACGCTTGAAGTCGTTTGATCTGTATCTGCTTGCGGAATTTGCACTTGAAGAATCTAACTTCTATCGAACTCAATGTGTTTAGGAAGAATACTTTCTTCTATGAGGGATAGGAATGCTTCTGAAGATCAACATGATAGGCCTTTAAATGGGGATCCTCATAAAGAAAGTCAACCCAAGGGTGCCCGTTCATCTCAATTTCTACCGACATCCCGGCGAATTGTGCAATTTTCTAATGGAATGGTATTTTTTCTACTGTAATAATGGAACACATATTTTACAATCATTTTTTTATTTTTTTATTTTATTTTTATTTTTTTTATTTTTATTTTTTGTATTGTGGGTAATGCAATGAAAAGAAACATATATATATATATATATATATAAATTATAGTAAAATGGAGGTAGTTAAATGAAATTTTGCCACTATCTTATAGGCATGAGTCTTGTCTTGTTTTAAACGAATTATTGATATGAAGGATTTTCTTCAGAAGTATCTTTTAAACCTACCTCAAGTCTCTTTGATAAATAGGAGGAAACAGAGATTTATTTTCTTGGAAAATATCTTTTAAACCTAC
The DNA here is from genome assembly GCF_031755915.1 of Ziziphus jujuba. Classification (NCBI taxonomy): domain Eukaryota; kingdom Viridiplantae; phylum Streptophyta; class Magnoliopsida; order Rosales; family Rhamnaceae; genus Ziziphus; species Ziziphus jujuba. The sequence goes on from NC_083380.1 coordinate 1,062,498, forward strand.
ATCAAGTCTCTTTGATAAATAGGAGGAAACAGAGATTTCTTTTCTTGCAATACTGGTTTTTTCCTTTAATAATATGTTGCATCATATATTCATAGGGACCTGGACCAAATGCTCGTGTTGTGTACATTGATGGGGCATTTGATCTCTTCCACGCTGGACATGTTGAGGTACAAATAACAACAACATTTGTTCCTGCAAAGATTTGTCTCTCATTTTGTGTTTTTTTGCATATGTCTGTCTTCAATTCAATGCCCCTCACCTTCCCCTGATTTATGGTGCTTACTCAGATCTTGAAGCGTGCTCGGCAGCTTGGAGACTTTTTACTGGTTGGAGTCCATAATGACCAAACTGTGAGGTATTTCACTTGTTTCTTTATCTTTTTTTCCTCTAGATTTGACTTTGATTTGAAGGTTTGTTGATATGCTAAACCATGGAGTATTTGTACTTAGATCGAAAATAAGATGTCTTAGTATACGAGGTGAAATGAGTAGTCAAACAAAAGGTTATTTTGACATTATGTGCAGTGAACACAGAGGGCAGCACTATCCAATCATGCATGTACATGAGCGCAGTCTTAGTGTACTGGCTTGCCGTTATGTTGATGAAGTCATTATTGGTGCTCCTTGGGAAGTCACAAAGGATATGGTGAGCAAGCAAACTGAACATATATGAGAAGAATAATGAATTTTGTACTTGAGAAAATATTGCTATAGTCATGGACGTGATCTGCTTGAGAGCAGTATCGGTGTCCTTGTATTCTAAATACCTGGATATGTCATTATTATATCTGATGGTTTGTTCTTGATGGCAGATAACAACTTTCAACATTTCTTTGGTAGTGCATGGGACGATTTCTGAGAACAACTTTTCATCATCTGTAAGTTGTCAATTTCTCATCAGAGGCATTTACTCTTGTATTTCACTCCTTTATATGCAGTAAGAAAACTATAGAGATTGAGAAAGATAATCTTGTTACCATGTAGAGCGAAAGTGATCCATATTCTGTTCCAAAGAGCATGGGAATCTTCAAGTTGCTTGACAGCCCCAGCAATATAACAACCACTGCAGTAGCCCAGAGAATAGTTGCAAACCATGATGCATATGTGGTATCTATCATAAATTCTTCTCCTGCTTTGCTTTATAAAACCTCTTCTAGCTTTTAAAATCATGATGTTTATCTTTGTTGCAGAAACGCAATGCCAAGAAGGCAGCGAGCGAGAAGAAATACTATGCAGAAAAGAAATATGTGTCAGGAGACTAGCCGTTCATGACTTTGTAATGATGTGTATGGTAAATTTATCTTTCAGTTTTCAACTCATTATAAGAGAAGATACCTCCTGTTGTTGAAGAGAGATATAGAAATGTCCAATAGCTACCGATAATAGATTTTATCCTTTGGACGGGAAGAGGAATGGATGATACAGAAGCAATACCGTTTTTATGAGACTCCGATCACGTAGGAATTCTTTTTCCATTTTGATGTAACTCTGTCAGGACTTAGATTCGATCTCAACAAAATCAAAAGCTTCTTTAGCATGTTTGTACTGAAATTATACAGATAATGATGTATAACTTTTTGTACCCTTTTTGGGGCATTGTTGTGAATCATGAAATTGCTCTTTCTTTCAGTAATTTGTTGGATGATACGAAGGCTTTTGCATGCACAAAAATAAAACTGAATTGTAGTTGGTTTTTTATTTTCTCATCTAAGCCAGAAAGTAGAAAGTTGATTTAAAAAAAAAAAAAAAAAAAAAAAAAACAGACGATCAAATCTAGTATTAGCATATCATACATACATAACGAACGTTGGCACAAAATGAGAATAATGAAGCAGCTAAAACCAGAAAACCAAAATCAAGTATAGTATTAGCATATCATACATGAGGATCATTGGCACAAAAGAGCGTAACGATCATGTCATCATGAATGGAAAAAGGAATTCGTACATTGCTATTAATATTCTTTCTACAAGTTTCTATCTTCAAAGACATTACTGCTTCACTTTCCCTCCAAGGCATAGGCCATCCAAAACACTAAAAACGACCAACAAAACCCAATTTTCCGCCCCCCATGTTCTTCCTACCCGTGTAAAAATAACAACAAAAAAAAGTAGAGAGAAATTGGAGGCTATCTCTCATATCCCAAGGCTACAAAGTTACAGCTTCTGCTTATCTGAACCATGTGATGGGTGTGGAGGTTTGCTGTGGTGGCTGTGGAATCATGCAGTGTTGTTGCTGCCATTGATGCAAACCCATCCCACCAAACCCACCATTGGGTTGTGCTTGTGGTAAGCTACCCAAGCCTTCTTCAATCTCCATTGTATCCCCACCTTCCATCAATTCCTCAGGAGGCTCTGTCATTGCTTGGGAAACCTCCATTCCTGAACCAGGAGGAAGAAATTGGGACGGTGCATAAGGAACAACTGCTCTGCATTCATTGCTGTTGCTCACCGTTTCATCTTCCTCATCCGACTTCTGCTGCCCATATTGGGTAGACCTTATAAATTGATCTGCAAAAAAAAAAAAAACCCATGTCAGTTTCAGATTTCAAATTTCTGAGAAAACTCAATCTTAGGACAAAGTATGAGTAAGTGTGTACTTTTTTTTTTCCCCGCTTTTTACCTTTGAAGCCAGAAATGATTCCAGAGTCGACGGAGAAAGAGAGAGTAGAAGGTGAACGGTGGATAAGAAGAGGATTTGCAGGGTTGAAGAGAACGATTGCTTTGTCTTCTTTGCAGGGCGGTGATGGGTCCGGATCACAGTTCAACTCCTCAATTACCAAACCACCTCTTCTGTTGTTACCTTCTCCAACCCCAACAGAAGGAGAAGAAGAAGAAGAAGAAGAAGACGAAAAAGGAGGGAGAATTTCGGGCTCTTCTTCTTCCATGATTGGCGGTAACTCAGCATCCTATATTCAATCAATTCCAACAATTCAATATATACATATATACACAAAAAATGAAAAAACCAATTAACGAAGAAGAAGATCCAAAAAGTACCAGACGGCGAATCTTTCTAGCGGGAGAAGAGAGAGAAAAATCAGAGAAGTCATGGCTGACTTGATCAAGCTCCTCCACCTCTTTCCTCTTCAACTTGGTTCTCATCGTCGCCATGCCCATCCCTTTTCCCCTTCCCATTACCACATACCCCTCCATTGCAATTTTCAAAGAAGCCCTTTTCTTTTTCTTCCTTTAGGAAACCAAATTCTAAACAATCTGACAAATCGGAAACCCTAGCTTTCTGATCACTGTGTATGCAGCTTCGTAAAAGTAGAAGACGAAGAGACAGAGAAAACAAGACAAACGGACATGGCTCTTTATATAAAAAAAATAAAATATATAATTTTTATAACAAAACAAATAAATTTAAAAAAAAAAAAATTTCCAGGGATTTCAGTGGTAGAAACAAGAGGATGGTTCTGAGTGTCTCTAGACCTCTCCAGAAAGCCGATCTCTCTCTCTCTCTCTTACCAACTATTTAGCGCAAACTCTTATTACTTTATTTGTTTTTGACTAAAAATTTTATCTTTCTTTTTACATAATTATTGATTTAACATTAATATTAATTAATAATATAACACTCTACTCTAATATGCTCTGCCCTTTTATTTATTATTTGTTATTATTTTACATTTTCTTACTTCTACAGCAAAAAAAAAAAAAAAAAAAATCATTTTTTTCTTAGTTTTTTTTTACTATTTTCCAAATATTTGTTTTACAGTTGTATAAATGAGTAAATGTTGCATATATGACGTGGACAGATTGAGAAATAGCAAAAGAAAAAAATAAATTATTTTCTTCATGAGATAGATTTTGTAATCTGAGTGATAATTCTGGCTCGACATAATATCAGAGAGTACTAAACTTTTGAGGTAAAAAGCTAAAAATTTTAATATTTAGATAACAAATATTTCTGAATCATATTTAGCAATGGGTTTGTGACAAAATTATTATTAGTTTTACCCAACGGATTTATTAGCCATAGCTTGGTCCCTCTTTCTCATCATGCAAAGGTTTAGGCTTCCAATCTTTTCCTATAAACCTAAAATCTACCTTAATTTTGAAAGATCTCATGAACATGAAATGATTTTACTATAAAAACATATAAGAGCAAAAAAATGCTTTTTCATATATATATATATATATATTTTAATCATGTTTTAATTTTTTTGATCATTTAATCATGTTATTAACAATCCGCATCCAAATAGATTTAACCAAAGTCAAACTATAGTTTTACTCCATTCAAGTTCATCACTCTATTGCAAGTTAAAGAGTTTGGGTTGGCCATATATGTGGGAAGGTAAGCATTGATGCTGGTTACACTAATTAGTTTCCCCTTCCTACTTTAATACATGGATCATAATTGTAGTTGTAATGGGATTGTATGTTTATGTTTCTCTACCTAGGAGGACTGATTACTTATTTTTCTGGATGTGGAATACCCTTAATTTTCTTAATCCAGCTCTGGAACCCTGCAACTGCAGAGTTTAAGAAATTCCCTGATCCTCCATTAATCCGCCAATTCCATCCCCACCCAGCATTATCAGTCTCATGTTGGCCTCGGTTATATCTACAAAACATTGATGGGATGATTACAAGGTTTTCAAATTTTTTTTTGTATGCAACCATGCAGGGAACATAAAAGCTTGTTCAGGTCTACACTAACGTTTGGCTAAAGGGTCACTAGAAAAACATACAAGTTGACACCAACATTATTCCACATCCAGCTAAGGAAGTTGGAAGTTGTGAATGGGCATCTTTCATTGGCTTATTGAAAAACTGGGTACTCATAAAGGACCACAACGTTGAAACCGTGGAGCTTCCAAGGCACAAGTGGTGCATAATCTATGCGGACGTGAAAACTTAGCTGTACTTACTGTTTTTTGTTTATATGAAAGAATTAGTCATTGTTAAACCATGTCTAAAAACATTATTAAGTTTGTGGTTTAATTAGGTTGGGAATAGGAGCTCAACGGCATATACATAAGTCACTTAAAACTACTTATAACAATCAATACTCAAATGATTTTTACTTCTCAACTCGTTAATATTGAACATATATCTGGGATTTTTGGAGCTTATAAACTACTCTTCAGCTGGAGAGAGCAATAAAATGATGGAAGAATAACTTAGCATGGGGTAGATATTGGCGTCGAGGAAGTGTGCATACTGTTGAATTGCAATATCTCTTCCTGGAAGGTCACTAGAAAGGAAGTCATATGGAGCAGGCTTGCTGGTATCTACCAATGGCTCCCATCTGTGTCCAGGCCTCTCCGGCAACGAAATGGTAACTGCTAGATGACTGGTATTGAAGGCAATATAGATTTCTCCTTTCACCGAGTCCATCTGGTGTCCAAATTGTTTTCCAGTCAAAGGCATTATATACATATATATATATATATATATATAGACAACATTTCTGACAAAGAATACTTGTTGAGAAAGATTAAAAACTTGATATCTAATACATCCATTACTGACCATACAGCTTCAAGAGTTCTTTTTGACTTTCCAAATGAGTTTTTCATTTACTTTAACAACGGTCTCAGGTACTTTTCAGTGTGTGTATATTATGTTCACGAGTCAAATCAAATAGTCTCCAAACCATAGGATAAAGAATGAAAACTCATCATTTACCAAAAAAGAATGACAACTCATCAGTAAAGCAAGTTAACCAAACCATGGTTGTTTAGTTTTTTACAAAGAAGGTGGCAACAAGAGAGCATACCAGACTGAAGGCCACAAAACGGCTCTTTTCAGACCAATCTGGCGTCCTAGGAGCATGACCATGCCACTGCAGCCTCTCTGCAGTGGGGAAATCATGTAAGCCAAGCGACTCACAATCCCTGCAAGATCATCATTCATGTCAAACAACGTGCAAAATATAACTTAAAAGCAAGCAAATATACTTACTGCCGGAATTTTGTCATAAGGCAGCAAAATCTGAAGAAGTCTGATGAGGAATCTTCTTTCTTATCCCAACGGAAGTAATTAATCTGCATTGCAGTTGTAGTTAAGAAAAGAATTAACAACTGTGTGTGATGAAGTGCATAGAACAGCAGTGCTCAAATGATTACATAATTATCATGGCAATACGTATTGTTGTTTCCCCCTTTTGTGTGACCATATTCATCACCCATATATATCATTGGAACACCCTGACATAAAGGGGGAAAAAAAAAAAGTAAGAAATAAAAGACAAGCCAAATCTTCAGCATGTTCTATGTAGAAGTGCTGATCAAAACAAAATCTGCAGCAATGCAATTTCTTTCTAATACAACAACCCAAAAACAAAGAAAAAGAAAAGGCCTCTTCAAAATGTCGGTGCCAAAAGGTAAATAAAAGTGAAATGGAAAAGAAACAAGAACAGTGACAAGTTCGTAAGCATAAGCTGTGGTCCGCAGACTGATGCCACTGTATTCCACATGAAGAAAGAAGTATCACTGAACCTTACTTGAGAAACCATGAGGCAGAGGAAAAAATTCCGCATTTGTCGTTTCCTTAATTTCTTCACAGAAATGCTTACAAATTCTCCCTCCTATATATTTGTGTTCAAAAACAGAATGAAAACTTAGTACGCTTAATGAATCATATAAAAAAGCTTCCTAATCATAATATTATCAAAGCAACACCCCTTAGTTTAAACAGTCACGCTTCATTGTTTTACAAACTTAACAATGCCTATGTTTAGGCTTTAGTGCTTAGCACATGGAGAATGTTATTGGGTTTATAGGGAAGTCCAGAAGATAGCATTGCATAGAGATCTACCTGTCCACAGTTCCAGCTATTATTGTGATTCTCTCCGTCATTGTTGTCTTCTCCATTTGCCAAGTTATGTTTTTTGTTATAGGATACTAAATCGGCCAAAGTAAAACCATCATGCGCACAGACAAAATTGATACTGTTCCAAGGTTTCCTTCCCCCTTCCTGATCCAAAGATTTAACAGCATTAACCAAAATAAAGAAGAAAAGAAAGAATCAAGGAATTTACATTCTTTAATATTTCCAACATAAAATTGGTGAAATAAGCTCATTATCTCCTCAGAGACAAAGTTCTGGAGTCTAATCGATTTAACAGCAATAAAGGTGAGAACTGGAAAAATGTTTCTTAAAAATCATAAAAACAATAGACGCAACTAATTTTACCTGGTACAAGTTAGGGCTCCCACACAGGCATTCTGCAAAAGCCCCAGAAAAACCATCTGTACCCTTGATAAATTGCCGCACTATGTCTCGATACTGTAAGTCAAGAGAAGGATAGAAAATTGAGTGCTAATGGAAATAGCCTTCCAATAAGGTCCTGGACAAAATTAGTTACGGATGCAATTCAGAATCTACATTTAATTACAAATTTCCTATAATTTTGTTTGCGAGTTTAACTTAACAATTTAACATCAATGTAAATAGTTAATGGACATAAAGTTTCCATGATGCATAATTCTACTGTCATCATCTTTTTATACTATATTAATTGGAATGACCAAACAACAATTTAACATCTGAACTTACCTTCCCATTCCATTCTGACCAGACACCCCAGTGAGGGAACTTGCCAACTTGATACAGGCCTCCTGTATCCCATGCTTCAGCTATAAGCTGATTCAAAAGGGCAGGAAAAATTTCACATATATTAGTAAGAAAGGTTGTCTATGAGTAAATAATGTTATTAAAATAGCTCCAATCCGTTCTCAGTAATTCCCCAAGTCAAAAAGATAGATATTTACAACGAATGTCAAGGGGGAAATCTAAAATAAGAACCTTCACTCCACGGAGTATTGGATCATTGCTTATCATGTCAATTAATGGTGGGCTGCTGAGAGGGGTCCCAGTTGTCAGCAAGTCACCTTCTATTGGATTCCCATATACATTGACCGCATCCCAAAGACTGCTTGCAATAAGAAAGCGATAGAAGGATTCAAGAAATCAGAAATCTGGCTTGATAAACTAAAACAAAACAGTATATGATAGATTACCTGCTACCCCTGGTCATTATAGAAGCAAGATCAAAGCGAAACCCATCAACATGCATTTCTGTTACCCAGTATCTGTGACAGAGCCCAAGGAAAAGTTAAACAGAAAAGAAAAGCAAAGAAATATAATCCTATGGAATTTAAAATGATAGCTGTAACTAAATAAACAAAATTACGTAAACGGATACAGAACAGGTTTGGAGAGTAAAAGTTTCAGCCCGTCCACTTTATACCTCAGATGAAATCAACACATATCAATGAAACAGTATAAAATATACAATACAAAGGAAACTTGTCAAAACAATAAACTTTAGAAATTAAGGTATATGCTAAATCATGTGACGAGAATCATTGAAACTCTACCTTAAGCAGTCCACTATAAATTGGCGCACAATAGGATGGTTGCAATTGAATGTGTTACCACATCCTGAATAGTTATAGAACTCTCCCTGTAAGTCCATATGGAAAGACAGATTAATTCATAATAAGGATGGATAAAGATTATATTAAACTGTAACCTTATAACCAACAAAATAAATAACTTGTAATAGACTCAGAGTTATACCTTGGGGGCAAGCATATAATAGACACTGTTATCAGCTCCTCTAAAAGATAAAATGGGCCCATTTTCATTCCCTTCAGCTGTGTGATTGAAAACGACATCCATGATCACCTGCTTAGGTGGAATTAGAATTGAAAATTCCAAGAAAAAATAAATAAAAAATCAGTCATGGTATTAGCTGTCACCTCAATTCCTCGTTTATGTGCCTCTCTAATAAGAAGCTTGACTTCATTTATCGCATCATAGCCACAATTACTTACGCCAGCAGATGAATATCTAATCATTGGTGAAAAGTAACTGACAGTTGAATATCCCCAATAGTTTACCCTGAGCAAGAAATATTATAAATTTATACATGTGAATAATAATACGTGAATGACATTCTTAAACTCTGAAAAGCTCAGTAATTCAAAAATAATTGACACATAGTTACCCTTTCCGAGGTAGGCATTACATAATTACAAATTAATGAATGATATATTTTAACTCTATTGAATTGTTAAATTTCAAATAAATGTCCATAAAAACATACACGCAACCAAAGGATACAATTCTATAAACGTAAGGTAATAACATTTTACTTGTAATCACCCAGGACAGAATTGTAGCTGAAGTACTCGAGCTCATTGAACTCATTACATGGCATTAACTCTATACAGTTGATACCAAGCTCCTACAAAATAAAGAAACCAAATCAGGACAATTTTTGTATATGATTGCTAAAGAGAGATTGTTCAATCACAACCATTGAAAGACGTAAAGCAGAATTGATGGAGGAAAAAAAACAAGGGGTTTCTATTCTTTTTTCACATTGTAACATGAGGGAAAAAGTTTAGTTCAAACTATTTAATTTCAAATCCTAATCTTTGTAGATGAACCAATAATCATAGTCAAACACGCTAACAAGAAAAATGTATGAAATTTCTATATGCAGCCATGCAAGTTTATTCCAGAAGCTCTGCAACTGTACCTTTAAGTGATCAAGCTTTTCGACAACACCACGATATGTACCAGGGAATTCAGTCCTGCTTGATTCATGCCTTGTAAAACCCCGAACATGCATTTCATATATAATAAGATCTTTTTGTGGGTATTTCAGAGGTAAATCTCCTTCCCAGTCAAACTGAAATCAAATGGAAGAACAAAATAGTATTAGAAGAAACTAACATACTCAAAGTAAAATTCTAAACAAGAAACTAATGACTAGAAAACATATCATTTGACTAAAAGTAGCAGAATATGGACTGAATACCTTGCTATTAGAAGATGGTACAGCGCATGCCATTTGGGGCCAGCAATCACCATCAGGTCCTAAAGTGCCAAAATCTCCTCTGCGTATAACTGCCTAGACAAATGCAAGGCAAGTCAAGTCTCATTACATGTTGAATCCAGAAACAAGTTAGAAGAACTCATGAAAAAAATCATCTATCCACGCATAAGGAATTAACATTCTTCTTTCATTGGATAAAACAACAGCTATGACAAACAAAATCAAAGATAGCTTGTTAACGTCACTGACCTTTGCATAGGGATCCAGTACAATACGAGAATAATCATAGTAATGCCCTTTTTCCGGAGAAAGCTTCCCATCAAATTTGTAACCGTAAAGCATATTGTCGAAATCTCCTTTAAGAAAAACATGCCACACATTTCCACTCTTATTAGTCTTAGGATCAAGAGAGATCTCTTCACTCACTCTATTCTGCATCAGAAAAGTGGCAATGGTATCATTTGCACACACACAAACTAAGTATCTTGACAAGCAGCAGGATCAAGTATACATCCTGATTAGTAGTCTAATAAATTACAAGTATTATCCTTCGTAGTTATCAAGAAAGTTAACAAAAATGCAAAGAAGGCGAAGTTCAAGAAAGTTCTCAGAGATCATAATAGTTGTTGCTAGAAAGTCGCAGTAGAATTTTGAGGACAAAGTTGGATGAAAATAAATGCACCATCTATAATACGCTTGCTATCAGCTTCAAAATAAGCCTAATCATCCCCCTCCTATGCCATCAAGATTATGCTACATGGTAAAATGAAAATGGATAAATATATTTATATATATATATATATATATAGTATATAATAACATAAATAAAGAATCATGTTTTCTGTATTAAACCACTCACTACCACAAGTCCCAAATAACAAAAACTAGCACCATGTATCAAAGAAAAAGAAAAAGAAAAAGATTTAAAAAATGATAAATTTATTAAATTGGCAATGGTTATAAACAAGTGCAAGTTATTAATAATAATAAAAAATAGAGTACCTCCTCTAAATCCGAGAGGGTGAACAAACAGAGAGTAGCAGAAACCGCATTGCCAGAGTAGACAGCAAAGTTGACACCACCTTCACGAGCTGTGGCACCAAACGGTGTCGGATTGCCCTTCAGCACCTGAAAGCCTCGCAATTTGGGGGTGTCAACCACAAGAGCCGCAGAGTCCAGCTCAGCCCCTCCTCCTCCATCTTTTGCTTTGACAACTAAAGATTGAGAATTTGGGTTCATCCTCCAACTGAGAGTTGGTTTATGGGTTTGGTCCAGAATCTTCGAACCATTGAAATGGAAGCGCCAAGAGGATCTACAAGAATGGAGTTTTGGAGCATAATACAATAAGCTCGAAGTGCACGTAGTTAGCTGTTCCATTCCTTCATGTGTTAAACGAGCAACATTTCACTACTTTTTGATTTGATCAAATTTCGAAATGGATGAACAAAACAGAAAGAGATAGGGATAGTGTCATATGGAGATGGAGAAGGAATGAGTATCAATCAAGCACTTCTCCGCTTAGATTTATTATACGTTTCCATCATCGGTTTTTGTTTGTGGGTGCCTTGGTGGCGCCATCTGATACACTTTGATGGGCCCACTCCATAGCTCTTTCACTCTCACCTCTGTTCCTTTACCTTCGGAATTCCTCTTCTAGATTTTTTTCAAATAATTTCATTGATAATCCCAATTGGGTTCCTTTTTATTTTTTTATTTTTATTTTTTTTTAACGTTCTCAAACAATTCGATAAATTTTATAGACACCCAAACGGTGAAAGGCTTGTTACAAGTGGTATTTTGGCCTTTTTTTGTTTTTTGGTGTCATCTGCTACAAGTGGTTTAGAGGTGGAAAGTAGCCACCTTTTCAAGTTCAACGCATTTTTTCTTATGCAAGATATTAATTTTGTATTGAATTCTTTTATAAACTCCTTAAATTTCAAGTTCAATTCATTTTTTCTGATGCAAGATATTATTTTTGTATTGAATTCTTCTACAAACTCCTTAAAACTCATACAATGTTAAGCAAGCTTGATATCTTTCCAATGTATTTTTTGCATTTTTTCTTCCTCTCTTAATTTTAGTTACAAAACTTACTAGCTTTTTAAGTTAAATACCCATCCATGCTTTCATGCAAGAGAGTACTTTGTATTGGAACTAATAGATTCCCATCCATTATTCACCAGGAAAAAAAAAAAAAAACATCCATTTACTTTTTATTTTTTATTTTTTCTATTTGTTGGGTAATGGGGGAATGGGGGGCCAATCTTTTAGGCTTTGGTCCCCAACATAGTATTCTTGCCCATGGCAATATTTACTGGGCTCCCCCCAATCTCTATCTTTCTTTCTTTATTTCTTTCTTTTTAAATATTTTCTTTTTGTAAATATTCCATCACCCATCCAAAAGACCCCATCATAGAAAATAGACTATGCCTCTCATGTGCCAATCTTTTCTTTTCTTATTACTTTTGTTGTTTTCTTTTAATTTTTTTTGGGGGTAAATTATTACTTTCGATATTGTTCTTGGTTTCTCTTATATTAGCAATTTACATTTTTAGATTTTCATAAAGATATTGAGCAGTCGGCTCCAACATTGGACAAATCAAAAGAATAGAAGAGGAAAATCCTCTCTTTTTTTTTTTTTTTTTAATTAATTAATAGTAAAATAGTAAAAAAAACATAAAAGCCTCGTAACTAGATTTGGTTGAGGAAGAGGTTTGGATACTCTTATACAATGTAAATTTTCTGACACCTTTTCATTCCATCAAAGGTCACTCATCGGTAACAACGACCTAACCCCAAGTGGTCCCCACCCACGTACAACTGTACACGGGGGACACCATCTACGTCATCCCTTTCTTTGATACGTTAACTCTCAACCATAGCCCTCCGATTATACCATCTCCCCTCGAGATCCTCATTCTCCTTCTTTTTTTTATTTTTTTAATCCGAAATAATAATAATAATTTTATAGATTCAGCAATCCAATTACCATACGCACATGTTCCCTTCAAACCCCACTTTACAGCTTCTTAGTTCTGTACCACTTTATACCGCACATACACATGGCAACACCCCATTGGACCTCATCATGCCAATCATGTTTCCGGCCACCACTCGCGGCATTTTACCGCTTTTGACTCACTCTCCCACCAACACCTCTCTTATCATCTCGATAGCTCACGATAAAGATTATTTTTTTAATAAAATAATATATACATATATATATATATTTATGTCAATTTTTGGGCCCACACTTCTCAACCTTCCAGCCGAATTTTCCAGTTGCGATTGCTAAAAAGACGAAACACCCAAATTCTTCATCAAATTTACATATGACTGCCATCTACAATTTTTCCTTTTCAGAAAAATAGAAAGAAAAATCTCCAACACCAAACACGAAAGCCAGAATATCGTAAACCACAATAGTTTTCATTTGCAATCAAAGATTAAAAAAAAAAAATCAAAATAGAAATAAAAATAAGACAACAACCCGAAACATAATAAAATTAAAAGTAAAAAAAAAAAAAGAAAAAGATAATTATCAGAGAGAATTTGATCTTCGATAACAATCTCTCCTCTCTCCCTCTAAACTTTCTCTCACATGAAGATCGCGCTCTAGTCTCCGAGAGAGAGATCGGTGGATCGAATACGATCCCTGTAAAATCTTCGATTTCTTTTTTTGAAATTTTGTCTAATTCGTTGAATTTTAGAATTTCTTTTATCATTTCTACAAATCGATCAAACCCTGACGATTTTAGCAGCTTTGACCACCGGATTCTCCCTCGCGATCGCTTCGCGTCCAGCTGCCTTGTAGTCGTAGCTGCAAACGTGTCGGTCCGAGTACCGATGCTCCGCGCAGAACAGCTCGCCGCAACGACAACGGAATCCGGTCAAGCCAACCTTTCTCCGGCAACCATAGCACCTGTTGACCACACGTCTAGCTGAAAACAGCGCCGGTTCGTCCGATCTCGTACTTTCCAACGTCGTTTTGCGGCTGCTTTCGGCCGGACTATCAGATCGCTCCACGGGGCAAGCTGAGCTAGACATCGGACTTTTGTCGCCGGAAAACTTCAAATTTGCGGTAGATGCGGAGGTGGTGGAGGCTGTGGTGGTAGCGTTGAAGCACTTCTGGCACATATTGTTGGTGGCTGGATTACCGGTTACACCGCAGTTATTTACGCAGAGAGTTATGGTTTCTGGGACCTTAAACTCGGTCTCTTCCTTCTCCGTCCTCTGAGCCATTTCTCCGATTTTGATTCCGACTTTCAGAGGGAAGAAAGTTTCAGGCTTTTCTTAAAGAGAGAAAGTCGAAATTGTTTTAGAGAGAGGAATTTGAAGATAGACAGATAGAGAGAGAGAGAGGGAGAGAGAGAAGGGTTTGGGTTTGGTATGTGCGAGAGAGAAATGGGGATTTGAAGGGACGAAAGGTCGGTAATGGCGATGGAATATGGGCCTCATAGAGACGCGTATCAAACATTTTTGTTTTCAGTGTTACCGAATTGCCCTTTAGACTTTTCTTGATTTACCGGCTTCCTTTTTTTTTTCTTTTTTGGCCTTTTTCATAAAATATATATATAATAACAATTTATTTATTTATTTTTCCTCCTTCTAGAGTGGCTCTGACGTGGCAATGGTCATTATTGAGAAAGTTTCGGATGCATCAACCTGGTCTGGGACCTGCATTGTTTGACCGCACGATCAAATTCAGCCGTCGATCAAATTCTCGCGTTTGTTGATATCGTAAAAGTCAATCACATGCGTTTCTCTGTTTTTTTAATTTTAATTTTTTAAGTTTTCCAATTTTATTAATTAATTAAGATATTTATTTATTAATTGAAAAGGAAAAAAGAAATGAATTTTCATATCAAATTTCTTTCAGCCCATTGTTTTCATATTTTATGATTTTGTTTTGATCCAAAATCCCATCCAAATCTAAATAATTGATGCTTTGCCAACACCCTATGGCAATCTTTTTCTTCAAGTTTACCTTTTGGGCAAATTTAAATTAACAATGAAAATGAAAACAATTAAAATTAACCATAAACCTATAAAAAAAAAAGAAAAAAAAATGAAAGGTGGGATATTTTTCGCACGCACAAATTGTGCATGATTAGGACACGAAAAACAAATATATATATATATATATATATAAAAATGAAACGAGCGAAGCAAACGCGGTGGAACTGGTAGAGAGGCTTAGAACAAAAGAAGGGCAAAAAAGGAAGAGAGAGAGAGAGAGAGAGAGAGAGAGAGAGAGAGAGAGAGGCAAGTGGGGGGAGAGAGGAGAGAGAGAGAAAGGGGGGAAGGAGGGGCAATTTGTTGAGAGGTCCAGCTTTTGTAAGCCGCCCAATCTGACCACATTTCATTTTCTCGCAAGTCGCTCTCTCTCTTTCGCTTCTCTGTGTCTGCCATGCCAATATCCTCCTTACCGTGACAAACACGTGTGCCTGACACGCGTCAGCTCTTGTTCTTGCGCGTGGGACTGTTTATTTTAGAACCTTTCTTCCATTTTTATTAAAATTAATTCAAACCCATTATTATGATTTTCACATTTTTATATTTGACTCTCTCTCTCTCTCTCTCTCTCTGTCTCTCTCTTATCACTTTGTAATTTCCTATTTACTAAAGCTGCGGTCCCATGCACTTCATTTTTTATTTTATTTTATTATGTTATTGACAATGGCTAATAATTCTGTATCCAATTCTCTAAAATAAAACAAATAAGCATATATATTACGTGATGGTGAGGAGATATAGGTCCGCTGTAGCATAGGGTAATAGGGGTGTTGTTATACGGTGAAGCAGAAGGAGTAGCTAAAATATAAAAAAAGGGTGGGTCCTCTTACTTCTCCTCGTTTGTGTTACCTTTTAGTATACGAATTGCACAACATAAGCGCACCATGTAAAATTCTAAACCGCGGCTAGGCTGATAAACTAAAGAGATTTTAAAGCCTATGGGGCGGTGAATGAAGGACCCCACCGCTTGACCCGGGCCCCACGATGCGACTCGCTATCGAAAAGTCAAACAAAAGCGTTAGATCAGACGGTTCTCGTTTTAGATACAGCGCTGTTTCGTATGTGGCGGATGAACACGGGAGGACAATGTCAGATGTCAAGTTGCGGGGGCAAAATAGTTATAAACACGTATGGTCTGGCCCACCACCTGAAACCCCCCTCTACCTCACTTCCGTCGGATTAGGACGACTTACGATGCCGGTCCCACCACCGAACACTTATTCAAAAAAAAAAAAATGGAGGATAAAAAGGTGAGAAAATGGTGGCTGGGTTCAACTTCGTTTGTTGCCACGCTGCTCTCTTTCACTTCCTCTTTTGACCATCATATTTTTCTAAGAAAACAAAAACCCCGAAGAATTTTTTTGTATTAAACAAAAATAATAATAAAATTAATAAATATAATTTCATTAATACGGTTTGGTCAAATAAGATAACTTTACAATCAACCATCTTTTTATCTGAAGCTGACCAACGATTAGCAAAAGCCAAAATAAAAAGTCTATGGTAAAGAGCTAATCCTATTTTCCCACTTTCATGCCGTTTTATTTAATATTTTTCCTTATCTTTAAACAAAACCAGTTTTGAAGAAACTTTCCATTCATTCAATATTTTTCCCAATCTTTAAAAGAACAGTTTTTGATACTAACTTTCCATTTCAATTATTAAGGATAATTATATTACTAAATTCATGAAATAAAATCGAAAAGAAAATAACAGGGGATCGAATTAAAACTAAGCCATAACACAGTCCATTAAAACCAACACAAGAGAGCATTAAGATATAGAAGCCAAGTGAAACATCACACTAACATGCAGTAGGACCCATTACGTTGATGCCCTACACAAGCTTTCAACCATCTTTAACATAAGGAGACTCTAATATAATAACAGATCAACCCCATAGAACCCTCGTGGACGGTAAGAAACGAAGAGCTAGGTATAGCACATGAACCACCCTCAAAGTCTAACACACTTTCAGATTTTATCCAGCTTCTCAGCCTTGACAACAGGGTTGGCTTTCGCTATAGCATCCTGAGCAGCAGTCCGGTAATTGTAGGGGCAATCGTGTTTGTCGGTGTAGCGATGAACTGCACAGAAGAGATTCCCACACCTACAATTGAACCCTGTTAGACCAATGCGCTTCCTGCATGTGCTACACCTGTTTGGACCTTCTTTTGCCTTCTCCTCATCCTTTTCTGTGTTCAAAGATGAATTACAGGATGCCTGTGACGATAAAAGATTTGACTCCGCAAAACCTATTTGTGGATCTACAGGCACTGTAACAATAGGCTGCTTCCCAGTGTCACTGGGGCTGCCATTTACGATATTCCCAATGGAAGATGCTGCAAGCTTAGCTTGCTCTTGCTTCAACACGTAGTCCTTGTGGCACTTAGAGCACAGGTTCATGGTTGCAGCACTTCCAAAGAATCCGCAGTTGTTGGCACAGAGTTTGGGAGCTCCAGGAGCTGCTTGGCACCCTGTCTCATTTTGCTCCATTTCTTTAAACTTTCCTGAACCAAAGTATTGACTTTGAATTCAATGACAACAGAAGTAAATTCGTAATCTCAATTCAGATACCGAAATGAATAAATACTTTATCTACATTCAGCCATGTAGTCCAGACTCAAAACAATCCTGGCAGTAAGTTCTCAAGTTATATATAATTTATCACACACATATATTAGGAAAGCATTCATTTCTTGAGAAAAGAATGCAACAGAAAGATTGTCCGCATAAGACAACAGATGGCTTCTTTTCTAAGTATAACCCAATAGAAACCCTTTAAACTCATTCTACATTTTCCAAAAGATAAATGCATCACAGGGGAAAGTTTGACACTTTTCCTCACCCGCTCTCCACACAACTGATTTACTTCACCTTTCTAAAAAACTAACTTTGCAGAAGCCTCTCTGCCAAGAAGGAAGCCAAAAGAATTCGGTGATCAAGCAACGCCAATAAACCAAATCTTCAAGTGCACAAGCCTACTAAATGACAATCTTGCTAGCAAAAGGAAAGTCTTTGACAAGTAACATAAACTTTCGTGTCGCAAGTTTTTCCACAGAACCTCAACAGTATATTAAACAAAGAGGAAGAAAAGAAGACAGCTTTAGAAATACAAACAGATGAGTTTCTCAAATTAACTCGAAAAACTAGTAGACTACAGACTGTCCACTAAACTTTAATAAACTAGTCTCACTTTGAGTTACAAGGGAGAGGATACTTAAAAACTCTATAGCTTCCTTGGTTCAACAATCCTTACACATATACTTAACAAAAGGCCAGAGAACCCAGTTACAAAAATTCTTTTATTACGAGGAATAATAGTGCTTCAGACAATGATGTAAAATTTTCAAAGCTAGAATTACATAACTTTGAAATAGGATAACGCCATAGACATTAATAACCATCATTATTATTAATATTGACAGAATATCAGTCTTTTAACACCTTAAGTTTTTAGCAAGTACTCTTGAGGATCAAATACAATTTCCTTTGCTTCCTCTAACCAATATGTTTAAATTTAAATGTCTCAAACCACTGGCATATTCGTCTGCACTAGTCCAAGAGTAATAAAATCATCATTCCAACCGAGAGCTATTGTATATAATTAGTGGTGTTGTCCTTCTCTATTGTATAACCAATATCGAAACTAAAATAACATATACAAAACCAAGCATACAACAAAATTCATCTGTCTCTAAAGTTTAAACGCATAATTCAAAATTCAATTTTTTTATTTTTTATTTTTAAACCCAAAAAAAAAAAAAAGCATAAATTCATTTTGCCAAAAAATTCAAGCTCGATAATAATAATAATAGTAACTATGATCATAATCATATCGCAGAAACCAAATACACGTAATTACATCAAAATAACCCCACCACAGACTAACTCTAATCCGATACATAAACCCTAAATCTCTAAAAATAAATAATAAAAAACATTTTCTTTCTCCTCAGAATTTAGAGACACATTTCTATGTATATTTAACAAACGGTGATTTTGAAAGTTTTATTTCTTAAGAACAAAAAACCAAAACCCAGTAAAACTAAAGCTTTCTATTTTCCTACCATAAATTCCATTCAAAAAAAAACAAAAAAGAAAAGCAAAAAGTTTGAATATAGAAGAAACTTATGATTAAGAGGACTCTAACCTGTCCGCAGAAAAACCAATCTCTTCAGAGGAGTAACCGGATTTCCCCTCCCCCCTTCAATAATAAACAAAAACAGAAACAAAGAGAAAATCAAATAAACAACTTTAAAATAAAGCAAAAAAGAAAAATAATAATAATAATAATCGGGAAAGAAGAGAGAGAGAGAGAGAGAGAAAGAGAGCCTACAAAGCGAACAGGGAAGAGAAGGTGTCAGAACCGGAGGAGGAGTCCGAAGCCAGAGGATCCACCTTTCAGATTTATATGCGGTGGTGTGATAGGGTGAAGAAAGTGGAGGAGAGTGAAGGATCACCTACTCCCAACCTCATGCACTTCATTACACGCGGCAATTGTTTACTAGTTAATATCCACTGAATCTTAAAAGGGGCCAGTAACAGATCCCGCTAAAGTAGAGTTCCAATGGGTTTGGTTTCGTCCGATCAGTCTTTTTGAAAACAAAGTGGGTTACGTATTCTATTTTGTCATATTCTGTTTCTCTGTAATCTTCGTCTTTTTCTATTTTATGATATACATTAAAATTCTTTTTTTTTTTTTTTCATTATGATTATTAATTTTGATTAATAAATAATTTATATATTCTTTTCCTACGGAAGTTAAATTGGTGAAGCTTGAAGAAATAGGCAATGTGAGATGCTCGATTTACAGCACATGCAAATTCATAACAGTTTAAGAATAATCGAATCAATAATATCATGCACCAGAAATGTGTAATGAAAAGCAATAAAATAAAAATAAAAATGTCAACATTTTTGTAACATACTACTTAAATTAATGAAAAAAACAAATTCCTGTAACAGTAATTATTCACTAAAAAATATAAACAATATCCATTCATTATTAGGATTTAACAAAATAAATAAATAAAGATGTAACCTTGGAGATAAGCAAGAGTTGGGAGTTGGGAGAATCACTTTGTTTAGGTGTATGAGTGATTGATGGAGATTCTACCAAAGATTGGAGGGACCAGAAATCCTACCAATTCTAATAATGTTTTTTTTTTTTTTTTTCTCCAAAAGCTTTTACTTTTAGAAATGAATAAGGGGTCTCTCAAAGTTTTTCTTACCATAACTTATTATTTTCCGTTTGGTTTCTTCTTTATTTTTTTCTTCCAAAAACAAAAATATAAACATTTTTTAAAATAATATTAATATATGCAATAAATAATTAGATTTGAACAGTAAATTCTATTGTATATACACAATTTTCAAACCAAGAAAAAGTTGTATGAAATTTTTGCCATAAAATATTTGTAGGAACCTTTCGGTAAATTGATTAAAGGTTTCTAACCTGACCATTTATGGTTTATGAAAATTTTCATGAGTGCTTATCTTCATTAAATATTATTTAGTAGGGTTTACTTTTCATGAAATGAAATTTATAAGGTTTACACAATGTGAATTGATCACCATATTAAGAGCTGAAAGTGTATTTAGAATAATAAAAATATCATTTAAGATATTGTGAATACAAAATTTTAAAAAAGTATATCTTTTAACGACAAACAAATTCATAAAACAATATATGTATTTAAATGTTAGAGATTTTCCATTAAAAGACCAACGAAAGGAAGTAAAATAAATATAATCAAAACGTAGCTAAAAAAACTAATAATAATAATAATTATCCCAAAAAACGGAAACAAAATGCTGCATACTCGCACATTGGGGGGAGTCGGCAGACACTGATATTACCTTGAAAACCCTCAAATTAAATTTAGTTTCTGATTCCCAGTCTTTACCCGGCGATTTCGTCCCCTGGGCTTCCTTTCCATGAAACCAAAGCGAATTAAAGCCAAAAACCTAATCTCCCAACCTACACTTTCCGTCACTTTCCAGAGAAAATTTCCCCCTAAAACCGACCCTATCTAACACCTTTGTCGCATCGGACGAGTTCGATAACTCGTTCTCTTTTCCTTCGTCTTCTGAACCAGGGGTTAGGGTTCGTGCGAGATCGCGATTCGGAAGGGAGGGGTTTTAGGTTTATATCTGGTGGTGGTTGTTTGGTAAAGGTTCGATTAGGGTTTTATTTGTTTTTCCAAAAAAAAAAATAAAAAAAAATTGTTGAGTGCAAAGCATTGGAGATGGGAAGCGTCGATCGTTCAGATGATCGGGCTTTTAGGGTTAATTTCACGGACGATGGAGCAGCCAAGTTGAGGGATAAGGTGATGCACAAGCTTAAAGAGTTCATGGGGGATTACACTGATGAAACTCTTGTGGTACGCACTTGACTTTCGTTTGGCTTCTTACAATCAGTGCGAGTGTTTCAAAATTCGCAGACTTCAGTGTTGTTCTCGTCTTCATTTTCGAGATTAACCATTTTACTGGTGGTTATGTACTGGGTTTATCATTTTCTATGTAACTGGATGGTTTATATTGAACCATGTCCTGTGTAATGCCTTGTTTGAACGACGATTATTGATCAGCGATACTACTGATATCTAGTTTGCTAGGGCGTTATTCATTGTTCTAACTCCTACAGAGGATGATGTCTAACTGTAAAAGTAAAGGAAAAAAAATTAATTTATGGTCTTTTTATTTATCAGATTCCATTGCATACGTGTTTTTTATTTTATTTTGGCTGTCTAGACATAGTGTGTCAAGTATGCTGTACTTCCATGAGGATTAATATGTTTTTTGACTGAAAATACATTGTAGTTTTTGCCTATTTTGTGATATTTTGCATCACCGAGCACTAGATTGAAGACTTGTCTTCTATATAACATGATGGTTTTCCACTCTGTTTGAGAAGATGGATCACTTCAAACTCAGCCTTACTGGTTCGCTTTGGCAGGAATATGTGATTGTATTACTAAGGAATGGCAGACGCAAAGTAGAAGCAAGGAATGAGTTAAATGTGTTTTTGGGGGATGACACTGATTCTTTTGTATCTTGGTAATTTATTTCCCTTGGGCCATGGATAATTATTGGTCAGCATTCAGTAACATATATATGTGTTTTTCTGTTGCCTGTTATTGATTAATTTTTCTTTTTTTTTCCCCCCTAACAGGTTGTGGGATCACTTGGATTCAAACTTAGATTCATATGTACATCCTGAGGAATCTTATGTGAATGAGGTGCTTAAAACAAAGCCTGCAGCAGATGATTCTCATCGTGTGGATTCTGAGTCTGAAAGAGTAAAGACGAGTAAGGAATCAAATAGCCGCCATAGAAGGGAATGGAAAGGGCTAGTGAGAGATGCAGATGAGCCCCCTCCTCTTAGGAGTTCTGTGGTTGAAAAGATTCATTTGGAGGAAAAACCTCATCAAAGACGAAGAGTAAGAACCGATCATGGAAAGAGATCTCCTTCCCCTCGATCAGTGGGCCTGAGGAAAAGGAGTCGGCCTGATGACCAAGAGAATATCAAGGTTTGGATACTAAATTTCTTTTCTGATTACAAAGAGTTGATGTGGAAGTTTTTGGGGGAAAAAAAAAAAATTCAAAATATACCCTTGTGTTTGTGCAGCTTGTTTATCAAAGTATGCACATGGTCCTGACATAGAAAATTTATGGGGGTGGGAGGAAGTGGGGGCAAACCCCTCTCGAATCAATGTCAATTACTTAAGCAGCTTTTAGGAAACTTATTTGGAGTTTTCATTAACTTTTAGGTGAAAGTGAAGGGTTCGGAATTATAAGTCTTTACTTTCTTCCTTGTATGTCTATAAAATTATATATTTTAAAACATGACTATTGGGAGTATTAGATCATTCTTTGTGGTACCAGCGTAAGCATGTTTCAAGATGCAGATGGAGTTTATTTTCTTTTTAATTCTACTGATAGGGCATCTAATTTATGAAATATCTGTGATGACATCTCTTCCACATGCAAACTGAATTTTCTTTCCTATACTTAATTGTCTTCAGAGCATTTCATACGGGAGCTTTATGCTTTCTATTTTCAGACACATATATTCTCTTCTCAATTAAATTAGATATGAAATATCTAATATCTGATGGAGTATTAGATCATTATTTATGGTGCAAGTGTAGGCATGTTTCAAGATGCAGATGGTGTTTATTTTCTTTCTAATTCTACTGCTAGGGCATCTAATTATATGAAATATCTGATGACCTCTCTTCCACGCGCAAACTGAATTTCCTTTCCTATACTTAATTGTCTTCACAGCATTTCACATGGGAGCTTTAAGCTTGCTATTTTTCAATAAATATGTTCTCTTCTCGATTAAATTAGACTCAACTTTGTATAATTGTAATGTACCATAGAATGCTACACCAAAAGACTCAAGGCACATGCTTACCATTGGAACACTCTTGTAATGTGGTTAGAATGCTAAATTTTAGTATGGAATCATAGTTAAGAATTGTAAATTTTCATTTGTGTGGTTTCCTTCTTGAATAATGTTCTCTCTTCATTGTTTATTTGAGCCATTTCTAATGTTTTAAGTGGTAATTGAAAGAGAATTTGTGTTTGTGCTTTTTCATTTTAATTGTTGATGCTGTTTATACTAAACAACTTTCTGATGCATGAATTTTGACAGAGGGAGGCATCTCAAGTGAACATTGTTGCCCCTCGACGGCTTCTTCAATTTGCAGTGCGCGATGCAGTGGCAACATCAAGGCCGTCTAATTCAGTGACAGAGCCCACATTGAAGCGTCTTCGTTCTGTTGTTTCCACCACCAGTGTTGACTCACCAGTAGCTGAGCGTCCTGTACGACTTCAGTCTGTTGCTAGAGTGCCAAATCCAATGGCAACTGTAATCAGAGCTGTGGCAGAAGCTGCTGAAGATGTAACAAGGGTTAAATCCTCGGGGAGTGTGTTTGACAGGTTAGGCCGTGGGATGGATGTGTCAGAGAACAGTGGCCAAATTGCATCATATGGAGATGCCACTTTTGTGGATGATGAATTTACAGATATTAACCAAATTCACAAGCAAAGACGATCCATATATCTCCAAAGAAGTGACCATACTGGGAAGTATGGAGACGATATGACTATGTTGGAAAATGAAGTTGGTTTGGTTTCTGATTCTACATATGAGAATGATGGATATGATGATGCCAATCTTATAGACCATAGAGTTACTGATGTTTCTCAAACTGGGACATCGGGTGGAAAGAAGGGTGAAAATTCTATAATGCAGTACAGTGTAGCTAAGAATGCTGATGATATTATGCGGGTAACACGAAATAAAGATCAGGGTCAGCCTGCAAATGCTTCACAAAAGATTGTGAACATTTCTATGAATGTGAATACTCGAAAGCCACCCCCATATCAGGATCCAAGGGATGTTGCAGAAGTGGATGGCTGGAAATCCATACAGAAGGCTGAGGAAGGAGCTTCCAAGCCTGGTGCACTAGCCATGAAGGAGAACAACAACCCTGTAACTGTTAATGGAAATGTAAGACATTTATGTATTCAGACAGAACTAGATGTATACTCTTTCATTCATTTGCACCTCCTCCATATACTTTTAACTCTGTTTAATGGCATTGAACTGTTGCATTAATGATAAAACAGGCAAAACCTGCTGCAGCTTTTCAGAAAGAGTCTCAAAAGGCACTGTCATCTTCTACTGGTGAGTTTTCATGTAAAAACTTTGATGGTAGTTATAGCTTTTCTTATTTTCTTCCTGGTTCTGGGGTATCCCACTAGACTGTGAGTCCTGCTGACCATGAAGTATAAACTTTTAGGTAATATTGGTTCTTTTGTTCTGAAATGAAATGTACTTTTAAGTGTGATGTGTCATGTAAAAGCTGATATTATTATTTGGTATTATTTTGTTATTATAAATAATAAATCCTGTGTCAATCTTTTGTTGTTATTATTATCAATAACTTTGCTGTCTATTTTGCAGGTTCTTATGCTTCTGGTCGTCCTTTAGAGGATGCTGATTCTCGAACTCTCTTTGTTAGCAATGTAATAGTTCATCCTTTTGTCCTTCTTTATCTGAGAGTTCATCTTTATTCATGGTTAAATGAGCGTTTATCTGGTTCATGTACAGGTCCATTTTGCTGCTACAAAAGATAGTCTTTCTCGACATTTTAATAAGTTTGGGGAAGTTCTAAAGGTGGTTATAATTACTGATGCAGCTACAGGGCAACCAACAGGGTAAGTTGTTTCAGTTGCTGATTTTACGTCTCAATTCTAATATGCTTATTTAACTTGTTATGATACATTTTCCTCTCTCTACTAAGGCATGTTGCTTTTTTCAGGTCAGCTTATGTAGAATTCATGCGGAAGGAGGCTGCAGATAATGCACTATCTCTTGATGGAACCTCATTTATGTCGCGGATTCTCAAGGTAATATTATAAACTGAAGGCTTTAGTGTATCTTTACTTCCTTTGAACCCTTCCTTGCTTCGTCTTTAGTTACTGCTTTGACATCTTGTTTCATTTGTTTTTTTGCGTTTCACTATGTGTCCATCTCCATTGAGTTGAACGCTCTATACATCTAGTAGAATTTTATTTATGAGTTTCTATGAAAATGGGGGACGGACTCTCTCTCTCTCTCTCTCTCACACACATTTTTTTTAAGTTCTATGCAAAACAAGCTTTTGTCATATAACAAGATCACTCTTACTTTGCAGGTAGCGAGAAGAAGCGCTGCACATCAGGAAGCCACTTCTATCATGACATGGCCACGAATTGCTCGAGGCTCTCCATTTTCCACAGCAAGGTTTTCTAGAAGCCCTTTTCCAAGAGGTATCCCTGCTGCATTTAGGCCTCGTCCCCTTATCAGACCTGGTGCTAGGAGCATGCAATGGAAGAGGGATGCCCAGGCCCCTCCAGGTGAAAGTGGTGCTCTGTTATCTGGCAATACTGTTCTTTCATCTGCTGCACGCGGTCTCACCTATGTCCGTACAGAACCTAAACCAGAAGCCAATTCAGGTACTTCTTAGTTGAAGAATCTGATATTTCCAAGGAGCCTGGTTGATTAATCCTTCCAAATTGAATGCTCAATGGTGGTTCAAATCCAAGAAATTTTCTATAGCGGAATATTGTTTGGCACATGCTGAAGAACTCTGTCCAAGTTCTAGAAAGGTCCTTAGGAGTGACGGCGGAAGGTTTCAATTCTTTTTGTCAGTTTGTCTGGGTTTTCTGTGTTGATCTTTTTCTGTTTTATTTTTTGGCTGGGGGGCGGTGAAAGGCGGTGGAGTTTTGGTAAATCTGAGAGAAAAGAGTAGGGAAATTATTTTGGATCGAATTCATAGCTGCTAGGAATTTATTTTCCAATTTTATATGCTCTCTAGATAAAAATTGTGAATAGTGGATGGATAGATGGTTTATTTACTGAGGGACAACAATAACATCATTGGTGTTTTTGTAATTTTAAATTTTCCAGTAAGGGAAAAAAAAAAAAAAAAAAAAAAGAGAACGTAAAAAGAAAAGATGAAAAAAAAAAGAAAAAAAAGAGCAGAAAATGAGAAAAGTTGACGTTTCATCAAATTTTGAGTCCTCTTCTAGTTATTTTACTGTTCCTCCTTTCATCTTCAGCACTTCCTTTTCTTATTTACAGCATTATTTTCTTGGTCATCTCACCGTGAGGACCCAATTGCCCTGTATATCATTTGCAATTGTTATATAAAGCAGATTAATGCCTTTTATCCATCATGGCTACCTCGTAAAACGCAGAATTTTGTAGCATTTCCTACTGAGTCTTAATATTGTCATTAGAAGACACAAATGTGTTTTGCTATAAGCGTTGACTAAATATAAATTACAATAACCAATATTTGAGGTTTAATGCAACTCCAAAATGTGTATCGTATAAGTAGTTCCTAGCATACCACTTGTTATGAGAACACATAAATGGGGTGGCTTTGCTATAAGCTATGAATACTCACTACACCATAATGACCAAAATTGGAGCCTTAATGCAACTCCAAAATGTGCTTGTTTTAAGTGGTTCCTGGCATACGAGATTCTAACTTCTTCCAAAGAAATGCATTTCTATTGCCTGAAAAATTTACTATTGCAAAAGAATAACAAGAATAATAGTTATAATAAAATTTTTAATAAGATCATTTGGACAGCATATTGAATAAGAATCCAATTGATAGACCAGCAATACAGATGAAAGAAGCTCCACGAAGCCTTACAAAGAAAAGGTTCAAACTTTTAGCAACCTGAAGTGTGAGAGTCAAAATCTGCAACCTGCCTTGCTCCTCCATCTTCTTAAAGAAGAACATGGGCTTCAACGATTGGCGCAGCATGAACGCCAACGAAAACGAGAACCCAAATGCCACGAAGCTATGAATTGAAACCTCGGTAATGGGAGAAGACCGAGTGATGTACGAAATCCAAGCTCCGAGGCCCAGTTGAACCAGGCTCAGAAGAGCAACTGCGCTGCTCAAACTATAGACGGTCTTCATCAAATTCTCTAGGACTTCACGCGTCTCATTGGCTAGAGCCGAGAAGTCACGCTCAACGGTTGGTCCTTCAATTTCTTGGTGCTGGAAGCCGGGGTTTTGACTTGGGTATTCACTTGTGTTTCTGGGTTTTTCCGATTCAGATGATGCTGATGATGGATCAGAGGTTGTTGAAACGAATCTGGGTTTTCTCTCCATTGACCAATTAAGTCTATGATCAGTCAATTTGGTCCCAAAACTAGAACATGATCGATCAAGACAAGAGCTTTGAAGTTCTCCAAAGCGAAATGATGACCCAAAGGCAAAACCATTTCTGGGTTTTCCATTTGGTGGTAAATTCAGATCAGGGTTGTTGAGTTTTTCTGTGGCAATCGAGTGTGACCTAATGTAACCTAGACTATAAATTGCTTTGGGTTTTGGTTTTGGTACTTCCTGAAAGCTTTGCAAAATGGTTGAGTTTGTGGGATACGTAAAAGGTTCAGGAACAGAGTTTTGGGGCTTTTGGGTGGTGAAGAAGATGGAGGAGGAGTACAATGAAGAATCACGAGATGGTCTTAGAAGCTTGGAGCTGAATCGGCGGGAGATCATAGCGGCCATTTTTGGTGCCCAGAAGCGAAATGCTCCAACTTTCAAGGTTTAAGACGGCTTTAAAATTGAGGCTTCAAAGATTGGGCGAATGGACCGTGTGATGATGATCAACGGTCTGAAACCACTGAAGATGAAGCGGCACCTTGAGGGCCGCCATTTATCTGATGATATGTTGGGCCTCTTATCGAGCATATTCTATGTGATGGGCTCTTCGTATAGGGCCCACTTTTCTTTAAAAAAAAAGTGTACTGTAAGGCCGACGAGGATATAGTCTTTATACACCTAATTGAAGTTTACTTGTACACTTGATAATTAATAATCGCAATCATATACATATATGATAAATGATTTGAAAACTATAATATTTCAGTACTTGGTATAGCAGGAATTCATTGTTATATTCCATTCTTCTTTGGAAATTAAAACAAAAAAAATATATATAAAGGAACATTATTTAATCACAATCGTATATACATACAAAGGAACATTATTCAATACTGGGCACCGCATATATATAAATTAGCAACTCTTTGTGCGTCTCCTTGTTAGCAGATTCTAAAGCATTTTTTGACTTTTTTTATCCTATTGTTTTCCGTGTAGGCCCCAATTCCCATATGCTCAACAGCTATATATATATATATATATGCGGTGGCCAGTATTGAATACTTGGATTGGATTATAATATTATGTACAATGAAAGCTAAATTTTTATGATTTGATAGACAAAAATTTAACATGGTGTCTTAGCTGTTTTAGACATTACATATTATAAGACTGACAAAAAGGTATTACTTCCTGATACAATAGGATTTGGTTCATTAAACATGGAAGGCATCTTCCTCATTCCCCACAATGCCCTACTAATAATTACTTTCTTTAATTAATTGACATAAATGATCTGTAAAGATCCCTTTGACAGATTGTAAGGCAGCTTTCTCATCACTAAAACAAAATTTAAACATTTGAACTTTTGATTACTGAAATTCAATCATTCTTTTATCTTTCACAATTAAGAAACAATCCATTTTCTTCATATTTTCACTTTTGTACTTATAACGTTCTTAATTGAAATAATGAAAACTAAAATCCTTTATAATAGGAACTTTTCAGTATGTATTTTTATATGCATATTTCATGGTTCATTAATTCATTTGTGTATTTTTTATTCGCAATAAGACATTTGCTACAAAATATTATCTTTCATAACCAAATGTTGAATTGTGTCACGATATTCTATTTTAGTCACGAACTCTGTACACAACAAAAATCCCAAATCCCACATCCCAAAGGTGGATGGATTATCAGAAGGAAAAAGGAAGAAAAAGCATGAGGAAATTAATAATATATAATAACAATAAAATTTTATAGCTGCAATTTAATAATACATATATATAAATTAATAATATATAATAACAATAAAATTTTATAACAGCAATTTAATAATACATATATATATATATACACACATACAAAGACAATTAATAGATGATTAAAAATTTATTAATGAATAATTCGCATTAATTGTATAGAACAGTCACAAAGGAAACAAATGAAAGAAACAGAAAATCTTTGAGACAAAATAAAAAAGATAAAAAAAAAAGAGAATAAAAATGGAAAAAAAAAAATCGAAAAAAAAAAGATTGGTGAAATGTATATAAAATCAAATCCCATGCATATTCTTCTTTTTTTTTTTTTCTTTTTCATTGCATGCAAAATGCTAATGAATATATATATATATATATATATATGAAGCTCCGAAGATGGTGCCTCTGTCTCTTTCATCAATATCCCTTCGATTTTTACTGCAAGTAGTAAGCGACAAACGAAACCAGAGAAGCTCCGACCAACGAACCCAAGACTGGCACGCTAGCCGAGGCTCCGCTGGCGGGCGCCGGAGCTGGGGCTTGGGACTGCTCTTGAGCCATGACTGCGCTGACCGAGGCAGCAGCGAAGATGACTGCGCATGCGATCTTCTTCATCTCCATTTTTCTTTTTTCTTTTAAATTTTTTTAAAAACAAAAAAAGGCGTTTGATCGGCGATTAAATGGACAGAATTAATGGAATAATTCAGTCACCGATCGATAACGCCTTCAAATTGGGATATCGGAGACTCTGCTGCTGGGTGACCATCAAACAGGGATTCGCACGTATTTATACATGTTTTCTCGAGGGTGTTTTTGGAATATTCGAAAATTTGACAGTTCATCATTCCCATTTTTCTCTCTTCTACGTATAATCTTTGAGCGGTTGGCCTACATTTACGCGCTTCTTTTTTAATTGTTGACAAATTCAGCCTTTTTTTTTTTTTTTAATGAAACAAAATAACGTATTTTGTACATGCTTTTTTTTTTAATTTTTTATTTCTGTTGAAATACATTTATATAAGATATTAAAAGATTAAAATCCACTTCCATCAGATTGAAAAAGAAGTACTTTGTGTTGAATCTTTTGCACTGTATGTGGAAATTAAATTCAATTATATATTTAAATTTTTTAAATATAAGGGAAGGTGGATACTGTTTCAAAAATTTTAAAAATTTATATTTAAATGGAAAAAAACAAAAAAAGAATCTAAAATTTTAATGGACCCTAAATAAAGGGTATGGATTATTTGTAATGTTAAAAAAAAAAAAAATCTAAAATTTTAATGGACTCCCAAAATGTAATAAGTTTAGAAGACTAGCAGTTGGGCTACTTTGTCTGGAGTCCACTTGAATTTGTTATGGGTTATCATAGCCAAGGCCTTGATGATTCGACCTCTTACATCCAAACAAACAGCTACCATCTCATGGATCTACAATAGTCAAAGGAAGGGTTTTTTCGAAAAGTAGCTGTAAATGATTTTTTTGAAGAATAACAATTTTTTTTTTTTTTTAAACTAGCCACCTTTTAGGACATCCGGACTAAAATACCTTTTATTAATATATATTTTTTTTCAATCTTTTTTTCCTACCAAAACACTTATTTTCTCTACTTTCCCTTTCCCTTTCCTTTTTGAAACACTTATTTTCTCTACTTTCCCTTTCCCTTTCCTTTTTGAAACACAGCAAGGCCTTCGAACACACTAGGGCTTTACCTTTCCCTTTTGAAACATACCATTCAAACACAGCTAGGGCCTTCCTTTCCCTTTTGAAATAGACCATTTGACCCTACTCACAATTCTTTTCCTCCTATCCATTGAGGTTGAAGAATCAACCTCTGCTTTCACAAGTCCAAACTACGAAGCTGAGGACCCAAAAATCTTTCTCCTTTTCCATTGTTGATGCTGCACAGTCCAACTTCTTCAAAGGTTAGTTTCGCTCCTTTTTCTTTTAGCCTTTCCCTTTCGAAACACACCATTCGACTCTGCTCACAATTCCTTTCTTTGATTTGTTATTGAGGTTGAAGAAGCAACCTTTGCTTTCACAAGTCCAAACTAGAAAGCTCAGGACCTAGAAATCTTCCTCCTTTCCCGTTGTTTATGCTGTACAGTCCAATTTCTTCAAAGGTTAGTTTCGCTCTCTTATTATTATTATTATTTTTTTACCTTCACTTTAACATCTCCAGCTATTCCCTGTAAAAACTTTCAATTTGATTCCGCTTCTCAACTTGATTTTTGTTTTCCTTATTATTCCCTCTTCATTTTTATACATTATGTACCAAAAAAATGGTTTTTTTTTGGTCGATTTTTTTTTTTTTTTTTGGGTTTTATAGGTTGATAAGGAAAAAAGTTTTCTACATATAATAGATAAATAGACGTTGATGTCTATGTCTGATAAGGAGATCTCCAGGATTGGCATTAGTGGTGGTGGTGGTGAAGGTGGTGGTGGGTGTGGAGGTGATGATGGTGATGAAGACGACGATGGGAGTGGTTGTGTTTGTGTTTGATATGGTTCTAAGGACATTTTATTTTGGATAACATGCCTAAATATTTGATGTTGACTGTTTCATTTTATTGTGTGAGTTGGTGCCAATTACTCTCTCTAGTCTAGCCCACATGGTGATGATTTGAGGAAGGGAATTTATCAGTGCTATGCATATATATCTGGGAAGTAGTGTGAAATTGAAATTGTTAGGGTGTTCTATAGGCACTTGGCATGTTCTTCTCCAAGTACCTAAATAAGCTTTTAGATGTGCAACTCGTCATTTATAGTTGAAGCATATAGGTGAAGAAATCATTCTTTTACTCTCTACAGGCCCTTAGCAGATACCATAACTTGATTTTAAAAGCTTGATATGCATAATATTATTCTTGGTCCATGGATTTCTTTATTTCTAGTTCCACGAAACCTTTTCTTAATTTTTGTGGGAGACAAAGCAAACACCTGTAACTATTAATGAGATATTTTCTTGAGAATGAAAAGATTTTGATTGCTAAAATCACCATAAGAGTATCTTATAGAAAATTATTTCTGCTTGCTTAAGCATGTAAACTTTCTGGTTTAACAATGCACGGAAGATCTAGTTGTTTACTGATCTTTTGAATAGCCTCTTGCTGTGTATCTGCAATTATAATATGCATGTCTTTTATAAACTTAAAAAGCTATGCAAACAGGATGTTGTTTAGAAATTAACCTCTTTATGTTTCTGTGGCTTAAATTCAGATGTCATTTAAAAATACATGTATAGAAAAAAGAGGTTACATAAGTTGCAAATACGGTTTTTGCTTTTAGAAAACTGTTTGTATATGGGATTGTTGATCTTGTAATTCTAATTGGTTTTTCTGAATTAGTAACATGTTCTAATTCAATTCGTGAATTGTAAGTGTATTATATCATTGAAATTGCTTGTCATTATTATGGTCAATACCTCCGGGGTCTAGCCTACACATTTCCTTCTCTACTTTTCTGGGGTTCATTGAGCAGATGTTGAAAAACATATAACTTGTCGAATTTCCTTTTCACATATGCATTTTTTCAACTGGAAATATGTATGAATTGTGTATTACATTTATTTTTCTACCCCTGTTGATCTTATATAGAGGTTGTTGTAATTTGTCTTCAGGTGCTGGAATTTCCCTTTCATCTTTAGTAGTTGTTGAAGGAAAGATTTGTTGGGATCCTTACTAATATTGATTTTCTATATTTTTCGGCATTGGAGGAGCAAGTGATGGACTGAGCAGAAAATTGAAGCACAAAATTTACCATCGTTAGAGTTACAAGTGTTTGCTGAGAAAATTACACACACACTTATAGAGATAGAGAAAGAGAGAGATATATATATATATATATATATATATAAATAGATAGAGAAGCATTGGTAGCGGTTTGTCCCCCATTAATATAAGTTGCTTCTCAGAACAAAACAGAAAAATATTGTAAACTAATTTCGCTTTAATGTAATGAACTAATCTGAGAACCTTTATTTGTGCTGTATTGAATGGTTTTTCACAATTGTTGATAATTTCCATGATGGATTATTTTAGAGATGATAAGTCTTCTCTTTATAAATTGCTCAATTTTGAACCTTTGTCATTATGAGCTATGCTTATAATATTGTGCTATTTGGTGTGACGGAAATGTTTGTGTTGCATGGTTAGAATGTGAAATGTGAAATTAAAACTATAATGAAGTTGTGTTTTTGTTTGAATTTAATGGGAGGTTTGAATGTGAAACCATAATATATGTGTTAAAACCACAGGTTATCTTTAGGAAGCAATGTCACATGCCCATGGTTGGTTTGTTGCCTAATGTATAATGTACACTAATATATAGAAGATATTGTAGCTTTTAAATCCATATATGCACTGGTTCGAAAAGATTCTTTAGCCATTTTCATTATATTTTTGCACAAATCCCATTAGATGTATGTCATTTAGGTTTTGGAAAATTTTCTGCTTGGGGGAAAACTTTTCCTCTAGGCGGAATTTTTTTCCTCCAGGCGGAAAATTTTTTCCTCCACATGGAAAACTTTTTCCTCCAGGCGGAAAAATTTTCCTCTAGGCTTTCCTTGTGTCAGAAAAAACATTTCCTCCATATGTTATGCTTTGTTGTATTTGATTTACAGATAAATGGATTCAGATTACCAACGAAGGTTTTGGGACTCGGAGATATCGAGGGCAAAGGTTAATTGTAGATTGAACTTCCGGAAAGCCGTGTCGGATATTAAGTTCAAGCTGACTCCAGCCCAAATAAAGAAGTTCGAGGATAGCTGTTTTGGCCACTTTTTGAAGGCCAACGAGATACAATTTAGTGGCTACATTGTCAACAACATGTTGTATAGGCAGTGTGTTTGCGACGACAAGGATTCTATGGTATTCAATTTTGGAGGGCGTGGTGTTAGATTTACGTGGAGAGACTTCACCATAATTACAAGTCTACGGTTTGGTTACGAACCCAATAGGCATGTTAACATCTCTACTCGTATTAGTGACACGTATTTTGGCGGAAAGCGAAAGGTCACTAATTCAGAGATAACCAAAGCTTTCATGACCACACAATGTCAAGACGATGATGAAGCCGATGATGATAGATTGAAGTTGGCTTTATTATATTTCCTAGAGACAGTTCTTCTAAGCAAAGGAAGCATGGCCATCGCACCCCATAATCACTTGGAGATGGTGGACGATTGAGAGTACTTCAATAACTATCAATGGGGTACTTTATTATATACCACTACCATTAGATCGTTGAAGAGTGCTTTTAAGCATAGAGAGTCCATGGCTTTAAACAAGTCAAAGAGTTATAGTATTTGTGGGTTTCCTTTGGCTTTCATGGTAAGTTTATTTCACTATTATTTAAAGTTTGTTACACTTGTATTTATGATGTGTATTTCTTTACTTATTTATTATTAATTTATTGTTTGACAGATTTGGGGTTTCCAGACAATTCCTTCATTAGGTCAAGCATTTGGAAAGAAGTTGCCAGACATGGCATTCTCTCAAATTCTTAATTGGCATATTTCATAAGTGCCAAGATTTGAGAAGGCCATTGAACTCTTCGATCATCGTAATGTAAGTATATGAGTTTTTCCACTTATATGTACAAATATATATATATATATATATATATATATATTTAAATATACATTCCAACATAGTAATATTATTTATAGACTTTTGCAGTATTTGTAGTAATATTAGTATTACTTAATAATCACTTGATGATAATCCCTTTTGTCTTTTACAGTATCTCGTTCATGGCTTAATGAATGTAACTAAATTTGAGCGTGCATATATTGGTAAAATTATATGTGCTGTACATCATGACACTACTCCATACAGTGTTACACCTGCTGTCCGAGACAAGCCACCACAGGAAAGTCATGGTGAAAAAGATGAAGGTGTTCCACTTACAAGTAGTGGAAGAAGTAAGAAAAGAAAACAGGCGTCTATGGAAAGTAAGGGTAAATGAGGGAGGCGGCGAATGGGAGATAAGCCGATAGACCAGCCTTCATCATCTCATGTTCGTGTTAAACCATCGACTCCATCCCAACCTCCAACGATTCCATCCCATGATGAGGTTTGAATAAATTGTATGAATGTTTATCTTTTTTATTATTGCAAGTACTAATCATTATTGTTTCTTTTACGTACCTTTGAGAGAGAGATTAACTATCCTTGAAGGTGAAGTGGCTAATGTACGGCAAGACGTTAAGGATTTAAGAATCGCCATGCTTAGAGAGTTTGCAAGTTTGGAGATCAAGCTTGATAAGTTAATGAAGCACCAAGGAGTGGGAGTTGGTGCTGATGGGTTGGGAGATGGGATGGAAGCGGACGTTGAAGGGGATAAAAATAAAGAAAAATTTGGTCCCGATGTGACCCCCCTTGATAGACAGTCACGTCCATCCATTGTAGACGATACAGGACCAAGTGTTAAGATTATTGAGAAAGTGTCTCCATCAAAGTTTCCGGCCGGGAGACGTGCAAGAAAGGTAGCAGCTGCTAAGCAAAGTGTAGATATTGGTAGATGGGATAGGAAGACGGCAGCAGCTATTACAACTCCTTACAGTGTTGAAGGCTTCCGGGAAAAACTACAGCGCACTTTACCCGGTGCATCTTCTATTTTGAAGTTCGACCCATACAAATCAGTACCCACTCGACTTGTAAAATTTTTTGACCAATTTATGAAGTCCGGTTGGACAGCAAAGGTTGATATGGACATTTTGTCTGCGGATAAAGACTTTTTCCAGTTGCTTATAACTAGTGAGAGATGGCGGAATTTGTAATATTTTTCGATCAAGATTTTATTTTATAATTTGATAAATTCCATAGATAGTCGTTTCAACTACATGGATGTAATTTAAAATTAACTCGTCTTTCAATGCAGCATATGGAAGTCCTGCCTTACTTATTTCGTGTACGTCCCAATCGATTCCCTAATGTTTTTTATCCTAGTTTTGAGGTGATAGATGGAGGATTTGGGGTAAGTAAAGAAGTTTTAAAGGCCAGGTGTGCTATATGTGGCTATTGTGATTTTGGGTAACTAATAATTTATTTTGTTGTAGGTATACATTGAGCAGTATTATGGAAAGTTCCTCGCCAATCTATCTAATTTCCAATTCTCATATGCAATGCAAGAATATGTATTGGGGATTTGAATGAAAGAGTCGAAGCCATGGAAATGCATAAATCCATGTACAATATACATGTCCAAATTGTGTAATGTTAACTATTCATTTATTTATGTGTCTTCCTTTTATTTGTTGTGCTAACTGAAATCCTGTAATGTATTGACAGTTGTTGATTCCACTAAACAAGCACAACATACATTGGCTTCTAGGGCACGTGGACTTGAAAGAGCATCGTATGACCGTATATGACTCATATAAGGCTGGCAATCGAAACAGGAGGGAAATTTATTTCCAGAAATTATGCATTATGTTACCTTATTTACCGCGGTCTGCATCCTTTTATGAGCAGTGGACGGATCTTGTAGACCCCGTTGATGAGTTTACATGTGAGTTGGCACAAAATTTCCCTCAGCAAAGTAATGGGTAAAGCCCCTTAATACATAAATGTAACAGCTCAGACCACCCGCATCAAGATATTGTCTGCTTTGGGTCCGGCCCGCACAGTTTTGCTCTTCCCGACCCCAATACAACGGTGCGTCACAGGAAAAGGCCTCTTGAAGGGAAAGGTATCCACACGCTTATAAGTCATGCTTCGTTCCCCTTTCTAATCGATGTGGGATGTTACAATCCACCCTCCTTAGGGCCCAGCGTCCTCACTGGCACACCGATCCGGGTCCGGCTCTGATACCACTGTAACAGTCCAGACCACCCGCATCAAGATATTGTTTGCTTTGGGCGCGGCCCGCACGGTTTTGCTCTTTCCGACCCCAATACAACGGTGGATCACAGGAAAAGGCCTTTTGAAGGGAAATGTATCCACACGCTTATAAGTCATGCTTCGTTCCCCTTTCCAACCGATGTGGGATGTTACATACATGTTTGTTGAATAAATATTAACTATTGAATATGGTTCTAATAATATTAATATATGTTACAGTAATTGTTTTTTTGTAGTGGTGACTGTGGCATGTTTACACTCAAGACCATCAAGTTTTTACATGCTAGATGACTAGTAACATTCACACAAGATGACATAGAGTTCTTTAGGAGGAAGTATGCATATAAGGCTTACAACAAAAAACTAAGCATATGAGCTGGGTGGTGATGCATTTTTCTTTCGTTTTGTCATGTTTGTAGATGCATATTCTTTATTATATTAGACTTTTAATTGTAAAGATAATGGTGGCTTATAATGTTCATTTAACAAAGATAACGATGTGTTATTGATGTAAGGATAACTAATTGACCTTATAGAAAATGTGCCATGTTTATTTATTAGAATTCCATTATGCACAAATGTCTTACGAGCTCAATTGCATATTCTAAAAAAATTTCCGCTTGTTAAAAAATATTTCCTTTAAGCGAAAAACTTTTCCTCCTGGAGGAAAAATTTTCCTCTAGTCAGAAATATCATATGGAGATCAATTGAAGCCTCTGGATACTTTTCCGCCAGGCGGAAAATTTTTCCTCCAAGCAGAAATCGTTGAATAATTTTTATTCCTATCAGAAACTAATTTCCTCCAGTTGGAAAATCAATTTCTAATAGATTATTTAAGTTAATAGTGGGGTAAAAAAATTGAGAGTGGAGACAAATATTATATAAGATGAAAATGGATTTAACAAAAAATGTACAAAAAATGTATTGACATTTAAAATCAATAACCATTTTAAAGAAAAGAAAAAATGATATATATTTGTTTTTCTTTTCAAAATCATTTGGACATTTCATAAAATGAGACGTAAACTAAAGATTTAAAATTAACTCCAGAAAGTCTCTTTTCATTTGGGATTAAATTTTAAAAAAAAAAATATTGCTAATAAATCTTCTACCGTCGAGTAGAAAATATAATATCCAAGATATGAAATAATTATCAAAATATATTAAACCATAACACTAAATTAAAACTTTCTAATTCAAAGCATAAGACAATGGATTCGTACATCTCTGCCTATAATGTCCAACACCACCTAATTGGCTGCATCTATGTTCAATAACATTTTCACCTTCGGATGGTATACATAGCATCCTCGGCCTATCGGCTCACCTACGTGTCCATCTTGGTGGAAGAACATTCCACAAGAAATTCATGCATATTAATGGCTTTCACACGTAGTCCGATGGACTCCAAATTTCGTAGTTTGAGTTGCTCTTCCATATGGTCAGTCACAGGCTTCGTCAATTTTGCATCTGCGGTATATCGCTCATAAATTCACCTTTGCAGTAAATCTTATATGTGCTCAATTAATGCTACTATTGGCATCTCTCTAGCATCTAGCAAAATACGATTCAAGCTTTCTGCAATATTGGTGGTCATGATAGTGTACCTTCTACATGGAGAAAAAGAACGTGCCCACCTTGTAGGGTCACATGATCGAATGTACTGGGCATGCCTCAATTTGCCCCATATAAAACTCAAAATCTTCAACTAAATATGCACTAGCTGCGAGTATGAAACATTGTATTATTGTTTCATCTTTCGCATGTCCATTTGCTTAAATATTTCTGCTTATATGGTACGTGCACAACGCATGGTATGCATTGGGAAAAGCTTTGCGTAATGCCCTTTCAATAGCGAGGTGTCTATCACTCACAAATACCAAATCCGGAAAATCTTCAATGGCATCCTTGAGGTTTTGGAAAAACCATGTATATGCTTGCTCGTTCTCTCCATCTCCAACGCCGAAAGCCAAAGGATATATTTGCCTATTGCCATTCATGCCCGATGCAATATACATGTACCCTTTGTATTTATCTTTCGATGTAGTTGCATCAACAGCCAACACGGATCTTATGTGGAATTTAAATCCCCTAATGCTTGCTCCAATCGCCATAAAGAAATATACAAAATTGTTATTATCGTCGTTTTTGATATGTGTAAAAGTTCCAGGGTTCTTCGACACTAACTTATAACAGTAGGCAGGCAACTTAGTAAAATTCTACTCTGGAGATCCCCTAACATTGTTAAATGCATACTTTTTACCTCTCCATGCTTTTTTGTAGCTTATATTCACCTCATATTTCTGCAAAAAATCATGTTGAATTTTCTTGGGTTTGTAAATACGTGCAATACCTTCATATTTAGATTTTATACATTGCCTGATAACCTGGCTACTGGCCTGCTTATGTTCTCGATGCACGATATCTAACGAGCAACTGTGTACATTATTAAAAATTCTCACAACAAATTTTTCTCAATTTTTAAATGTGATTGCATGTAGTTGCCATTTACAAGTATTTTCCAAGCATACAACCTCATACCGTTGTGTAGTTGACCATGTCACCTTGAACTCCTTAATTTCACGCATGCAATAGATACTCAGTTTATTCTGTAAGTCACATTTGTTGCGAAATAATTGTCCAACTACTATGCTCTCACAACCAGTGAACTTTGACGAAAATATGGCCACAGAACCACTTCTGTTGCTCGATGATATGTGGTCATTTGTAGCACGATGAACCTTAACATCATCAACTCCTTCATTGTTCATTTCAGGATGCTTATCATTATCATTGTCCGGCAACTCAAAATCAAAATCTACATCATTATGATCAACATCATCCCCTGCTGCATTGTAATTCTCGTCATGATCAATATAATGCAACTGCTCATACTCCTCATCGTTAGGAAACCGTTCAGCATAGTCACCTCCAACATCAACTCCTTCGTGTATGTTAAATGATGTCCAGGCCCCACGAACATCAACTTGATCTCTAAACTGAGTTTCTTGAACCATAATTTCCTGAGATGTAGCCTAAATAGGTTCAGTACCAGAAACTTGTGGTAGACGAACTCCAATTGAAGGACAAGAAAAAGAATGAAGATTACTCCCACTATCCGAAGCAAAGGCTGTTTGATGAACATTTCTAGATACACGTTCAATTTTCGAAATCACCTCAACATACAATGAAGGCCGCATCATTGTCATCCCTCCATTCCTCATTTCTTGAAGAAAGCATTTCACATCCCTATCACAGCATATTTCTGTAGGATCCAACTTTTCTGCACATCGTCCATATATCCATTTTAGCTTTAGCAAATATTTATTTCGATCTATCTCAATAGAATTGAAAATGTCATTCTCTAACTTTGATTTTGTGCATCTCTTGCCGACGGAAACTATTATATTTTTACCATTTCGATATTCCCAATTACCACCATCACTTTGTACCAATGTTCCATTGTATAAAACCGCAATTACAATATTATCATCTTCTATTTTACTACAAAATTAAATGAATAATATTAAACTAAATCAATAAATATATAAAAATTTGAATAATACTAAATAAACATATTAACTGTATTAAAAAAGTTGATTCTGTTTTTTTTTTGGGCTAAATATAGCTTTTTCCTACTGGTGGAAAATTGGCGAAAAATTAGCTGAAAGCTTGCGAAAACTGACAAACTGGAGGAAAATGGCAAAAGTTTATCTTTTTCGCCAAATTTCCTCTGTTTTTACTGTTTTTCATAATTTTTCAGTTTTACACAAATTTTCTCACATTTTCAAACCATATGCCACCTAAATATCTTTAAATTCACATATAACAGCTCATAAATTAATTTCTTGCATACCCATATTAAATAAAAAGCTTAAAAATTCCAAAACTAACAAAAAATACAAGAAAAAAGAGAAAAAATACATATTTCCTCAGTTTCATCTAATAAGAAAAAATATAAAATTTTTATCTGAGTTTAGTTTCAGATATGAGAAAATACAAAAAAATGAGAGTGAGAGGAGATGAGATGCAAAGAGTGTTTGTGGCCTATTAGAAAAACCCTAGCACAAAACATGAACGGCTGTGTAGAGGAAGAAGGAAAGGGTAAAACAAAACATATTGTGTAATTTTCAAGTTTATCAAAGATATTTTTGTCCTAAGATGGCTAGTTTTTTTTTAAAAAAAAAAAAAATTTACTATTCTTCAAAAAACCATTTACAGAATGGCTACTTTTCGAAAAAATCCACCAAAGGAATCTAGAAAGTAGGCCGTATAATTTTCATTATTTTTTGTAATATTTCTGTCTTTGAATCTTTTCTCAAAATCATACAATATCCTTTTACTAAATAATAATTGATTTGAAACTTCAAAATAAATATTAAAATCTACTTATTTTACTATTCTCCCTATCTCATTTACAAAGAATCTATTTTATTTTTAGTGAGGAATATCTTCAAGCAGATTCGTATTCCATCTAATAATAGAGTAATAATTGAAAGATAACTGAGGGAAACCCCAAAAAAAAAAAAAAAAAAGGGTTGGAAAGTTAAAAACATGGTAATTTTATATAAAATCTTATTGCTTTTTGATTTGGATTTCAACTTAAGAAATTTTATTTGGCTGAAATTTTAATATATAGTGAAAATTCAAAAGAATAAACATCCAATAAATCATTTCTATATCATCACAATTATGTAGATTTTTCTAATGACGATAGGAACACTCCGATGTATATATAAATATTAAGGCGATAACTAATAATTAAATGTGTAGCTCAGATTGAATATTGTTTTTAACATATGAAAATATAGTAAATGACGTATATGCTGTTCAAGCAAATGATGATATCGTGACAAGTAAATGACTGGCAATGTCATTCCCGTTAGAAATCAAAAGCTTGAAAAAGTCCCATCAAGCCTTTGAAAAACATGATATTTTTACAATTAGCCACAAAATGTTTTGCCGTTTAACTTCATATATTCTTCATTTAATTGAGATTTTCACATATGCATGTATAGTTACTAACTTATTATGACAATGACGGTAATACACACACACACACACACACACGTAAAAACATCGCACTCTTATCGAAAACCATTGGCATTAGGGGCGGGGCCAGGAATGTTAAGAGTGAGGGCTGAGGATTAAATTTTTTTCTTTTTACAAGAAAATATATATTTAAAATCAAATTATTTTAAAAATAAAATAAACTTATACATGAACTACGTATAATTGTCTTATTTTCTTGAAAAACCTAAAACAGCGTAAATTAAATTACTTAAATTTATTAAACATAATGGAAGAGAAAACACAGAGAAAACACTGAAACACTATATAAAATGCTAAGTTGTCATTATGTATAAAAAGTAAGAGATTTTTTATTTGTTTTTATTTGTCAATGTGATAGTAAAATACTCTCACAGTCTCATACTTTATAAAAAAAAAAAATTTGAGTAACAAATAATACTGGATAAAAAAAATAATAAAGAGTATACGGTTGTAACATACATGATTGGTCACCTATATCTAAACGACAAACCAATCAATTTTCTTTATGCAACTACTTTATTATTTTAATTGTTTTAGTAATAAGTTACAGATAATTACAAATTCTACATAATAATATTTAGTTTATAATCATAAAGAGCCAAATATATAAAATATACAATGCAAGATTAAAATATATTAAAATACACATATATGGTAAAAGTGAAAGAAAGTCAAAAAGAGAAAGTGGCCATGCCCCCTCAGTCCTTGCTGTAGTTCCGGCCCTAGCACTACATCTCTCTCCCCAGAAAAAATTATTGATTTATGGTGAAAATGGAACCATTAAAAAGTAGGACCTCTCTGCCTGCATTTTTGAATGCTATCCCTTTTCATGGCTTTATTGCCCTTCTTCTGTTTTCTTTATTTTATCTTATCATCCTTCTGTGCTCATTCCATGTCCACAGAACTTAATAACAGCCATGGTAATTCTTCTTTCTATTTTTAACCTTAAAACTTAATTGGATTATTTGCCACAAAGTCTATATAAAATCCATAAATACAATAAGTTAACCTCACAACAGTATATACTAATGAAAAAGTTTTTTTTTTTTTTTTTTTTTGGCCCTTCTCTTTAAAAAAAAAAAAAGAGCTTTGAGATTCTTTTTGGTCTATTCAATCACGAAATCAATAATTTAATGAACTAGGCTAGCTTCTTGTTTTCATTTTTTTTTTTTTTTTTCTTATTAGCCATAACAAATAACCTGATATTGATATACAGATTGGAGTTAAGCTCTCGATTTCATACCCACCAACTCCATATCACATTTAAGAAAAAAAAATTTGATATCGTTTCTAATTTTTCATAAGATATCAACATAGGAGGGAGACAATGTATATTTATTTTTTTATTATATGAATATCAATCTTTTTTTTTTTTTGGGTTAGGATATGAATATCATTCAAAAAATAGTATATTTGTACTAATTTCATATAGAAGCATGGAGTATGTTATCCACCGAGAAATAAAAAAAAAAACAGGGAGTATGGTCGTATATTTAATTAGTGGCTTAACAGGAAGGTGGATGGCCGTGAGGAGCATCAAATATCACTTGTCTATATCCTGTCCTTATACTTTTCATCAGAAACCAAAAAAATATATAATATATATCATGTCCTGTACTGAGCAAAAAACAGCGACCCATTAATTTTGCTTTTGTTTGTGGTTTTTGTGGAAAAAAGCTGCAACATCAATGTCGATCTCTACTTTTTCTCCAGTGGACTAGTACAAATTTTATTTAAATTATTTCAATTTTAGTATAATTATATTTAAATTTATTATAATTATTATTTAAATGTATGATTTTGAAAAAATGGTTATTAGTTTTTTTTAATTTTTATATATTAATAATCTTTTTGATTTTATCAGTCTTTAAAGATCAAATAAAAATTAAAAATTAATATTTTATAATTTAATAGTATTGTAAAAATATAAACTTAATCTTTTATTGTTAAAATTAATTGACAGGTCTCACATATAATAAATTTTTAAAAGCATATCATGTAAATATAATAAAGATAAATCTAAAAAGATCTAATTCAATGATAAAAAAAAGGATCTAAATAGAATTTTCTCTTATTGATTTTTCTCCCTGTTGCACCAAATTTATTTTTGGTGAATTCTGTTGCCCCAATTTTGTTGCTTGTTGTTTGAGCCTATGCAAAAATATGCTTCTTTCATGTACTATGTCCTTTTCCAAATCTTAAGGGGAAAAACAAAAAGTCCTTTCCCAAAACATATATATATATATATATATATATATATATGAAAAGTATATGGTGAGTACGGTCCGTATGAGAACCGCAGTATTAGTGATGGTTTTTCATAGTATTAACAACAGTTTCTTAGAAAATCGTCATCAATACTATGAAAAATCATCACCAATACTGTGGTTCGTATAAGGACCATCCGCACCATAAACAGACTGTATATATATATATTATCTTTGTACTTTATCCTCTGAACTTTGTATTTGTAATTTATACTCCTATATTATTACAAATTTTACTGTCACAATCTTATATTTAAGGGCATAGATGTCAATTTTTGCAAAGTTAGAAAGTTTACGAGCCAAATTGCAAATTGATATAAAATTCAAAGACATATATGTAAATAATTGTAAATTATTTGGATTTATTGTCATTTTAAAATTTCCTTTTGTTT
Source organism: Ziziphus jujuba (assembly GCF_031755915.1). Taxonomy (NCBI): domain Eukaryota; kingdom Viridiplantae; phylum Streptophyta; class Magnoliopsida; order Rosales; family Rhamnaceae; genus Ziziphus; species Ziziphus jujuba. The sequence continues at coordinate 1,107,321 of NC_083380.1, forward strand.
AGGTTTTGCAAACTCAAAATTGAAAAATTAGCTTTAAACAGCAACATAATTATTGAGCTGTAAACCTCTATGTTTGGAGAAATTTTTCAGTACAGGTGTATGGGGAAGTTTTCTGTGTTTAGAGTTGGATAATTAGATGAATAAAATAATCGCAATATGGCCATTTTATTATTATACTTTTTAATATAATTTAATCATTCTATTTTTTATATGCCCATTATATATAATTTATATACACAACGTGATATTGCAGATTGACTAAATTGTTATTAAAAAAACAAAAAACAAAAAACAGAAAGTAAAATAGTTTTTGGCCATGACAGCGATCTCCTGCCTAACATAATTTGGTCAAAATTATAAAAAAAAATTGACAAGATGCTGTCTTAGTTATTTTTTTCTTTTTTGGGGTGAAACAAGATGATATCTAGTTCATGTCTAAATTAAAAGCTCCAATCTCATCATATTTTGAGGGGGAAAAGATGTATTAGTTTTTAGTGTAATTTTAATTTAATGGATTAAAAACATTCACATTCTCATCCAATTTTAAGGCAGACCCTCAACACAGGTCACAACAGCTTCATAGACGTGCCAGACACATAAAGGCTCATCAAAATTCAACTTCCAATACATCAAAATTACCCTTAAAACAATGTATATTTCAGATTTCTAGTTTTTACAATTTTAATATAAACTAAAAGTTAGATTGCAAGAGGATTTAAATATCCATCATGAATATATATATATATATATTTATATATATATATATCCTCAAATTTCTCAGTTGCCACCTGAACTTGTTATACACGAGTTCCAACACTTCACCAAACCACGATCTCTGACTGTCTATTAATTTGCATCTATTTTCTCTGAATCTGCCATGGCTAAGGCCTGCACAGCCAAAGTGATCGAGGAGTGCCAAATCTCTCCCAAACCCACATCATCTTCATTTTCATCTTCTTCTCCTTCTCCACCAACAACCTCACTCCCTCTAACTTTCCTAGACATTCCATGGCTTTTCTTCCCTCCAAGTCAACTCCTTTTCTTCTATGAATTCCACCATCCCACTTCTCACTTCACTTCCACCGTTCTCCCAAACCTCAAGCACTCTCTCTCCCTCACTCTCACTCTCTTCTACCCTTTCGCCGGTACCCTCCATTTCCCTCCCAAACCCTCCAAACCCAACATCCTCTGCTGCTACCAAAACGACTCTGTTTCATTCACCGTCTCCGAGTCTGGCAGCGACTTTCTCTACCTCTCCGGGGATTACCAGAGAGACGCTAAAGATTTCCACCCACTCGTCCCCCAGCTTCCACTTCCAGCAAACAATGGGACCCACCAACAGCTTCCATTGCTCGCTGTTCGAGTTACGGTCTTCCCGAACTCTGGAATTTCAATTGGAATCGCCTACCACCACGTTGTCGCCGATGGTCGGACTTTCAACAATTTCTTGAAGACTTGGTCCGCATTTTCAAGTAATCTTAGAGATTCATCTTTTACACCCTTTTACGATCGAAGGGTCATCGTGGATTCAAATGGTTTTGAACCCATTTTCTTGGATGAATGGTGGAAATATCAAAATCCAAAATCCAAACCGAGTTGCGGAGAAAAAATGGTCCGTGCCACGTTTGTCGTGTTTCCAACAAACATGGAGCTGATTAAGAATTGGATTCTTTCCCGATGCGACGAAAACAACGAGCCACACCCAGTGCATTTGTCTCCGTACGTGCTCACATGTTCATTCATATGGGTTTGTCTTCTTAAAGCTCGGGAATTGCTAGGAGGTCTGAAAACCAAATGTGTCCGTGAAGATCCGAATTACTTCGGGTTCATTGCGGGTGGAATAACCCGAATGGATTTTCCGGTGCCAACGAGTTATGTGGGTAACTGTGTGGGATTTGGCCGATCAATGGCAAAGGTGGATGAGTTGCTCGGAGAAGATGGGATTGTGGTAGCGGCAAGAGCCATTGGAAGTACGGTTAAGAGGTTGGATAAGGCAGTTCTTGTAGGGGCAGAGAAATGGATTTCGGATTGGGAGGTGTTAATTGGGTCGGAGATCCACCTGATGGCATCCGGATCGCCGAAGGTGGATCTTTATAGCAGAGATTTTGGGTGGGGGAGACCAAAGAAGATAGAGGAGATAGCAATTGATAGAACAAGGGCTATTTCATTGACTGAGAGCAGACAAGTGAAAGGTGGGATTGAAGTTGGGTTGGTGTTGGAAAAGCCTCAAATGGATGCTTTTACCTCTTTCTTTATCAAGGGTCTCAATGCTCTTTCATGATCTAACATTGCAGTCGCTTATTTAACTTTCTTTGTTGCTTGTCCAAAAAATGAACAATAATGTTTCTTTATTTCTTTCTTTCATGCTTCTTTGGAGGTGGAAAATTTTAGAACAAGCATGAAAAAAGTTATAAAAAAAAAAAAATAAATAAATAAAAGGAACATTTTGTTGATCTGTGCAAGTTGCAAATTGGTCCTGACTTGGTGTTTTCTACTACGAATCATTTAGAAAGGGAAAAGAGTAAAACACCCACATATAAAAAATAGAGTTAATTCTTGTTGGCATGCACTTTTCGGTCGATTCATATCTAATAATTTGGTTTAGACTTTTTGAGATTATAAGATTGAAATTAAAAAGATTCTTTCTAAGCAGTATAAATTTATAATAATACGTTCAACAAGAACATGGTTATAATATAACACTTTGGGGGAAAAAGATACTTATGATGCAATCGGAATATGTGCGCCCCATAATACAGCAATGGAATCCATATGCTCCCCTTTTAATACAGAAGTAGAATTCAAGTGTGTATAGATCCCATTCTTATATTTAAGGGAGTAGAATTCACATACATACTCTGAAAGTATTATAAATACATCCGTTATTTGAAATACAGCTCTCTCGCTGCTACACCACATTCATCATGATAAAGCCAACAGTGTTCAAACAATAACAACAATAATAATAACGCAAATTGACGTATCGACGTGGTCCCTTCTGAAACAGACGAGAAAAGCTTCAGGGCCACATAATAATGAGTGGGTCCCATAAAGCATTATCCAAATGAGGCCCGTATCCATATACAAGGCCCAATTTAAAGAAGGCCCATGAAAGAGGATCCAACATACTTAAGCCTGACAAGACCCCAGTTGAAATCCACAAATGAAAAAACTAAGAAAAAGAAAAGTCAAACACGGTACATGAAAAACAGGTAAGCAACACCGAACCGCTTTCCTGAGGCTTCGAGTGTGGTGAGCGTGAGCCGTTTCCTTGTTGGACTCGCAACTTTTCTTTTTGGTGTTTTACAAATCCGAAACTAACAAAAAGTCCGCAACGTGGCCAACACCAAAGGCCACCTGTCCACGTTTTCTTTGGGTCCCACACTCGTTGGCATCTTATAAATATTTTTAATACCGTAACCGTAGTCCCTCACCCTCTCTCACCACATTTTACAAACAAAACATATCTTCCTCAAAAATCTGTGTGTGTGTGTGTGTCTCAGTTTGTTTTGTTGGTGTGTGAAATGGCGCAAATTGGAGGAATGAAGGCTGTAGTTATGGTGGTTTTGGTGGTGGCTGTGCTGGCAGTGTCTGGCTCAGCTCAGGATTTCGTTGCGCCTCCGGCTCCAGCTCCTGGACCGGATGAAGGAGCTGCCAACTGGCAGAGTCCATTGTCTGGGGCTGTTATCTTCGCCTTGCTCTTCCTGTCTCTCTTGTTGCCCTTCATAAACCATTAGATTTTTATTTTTATTTTTTTATTTTTTCTTTTTTTTATGGGTTCTTCAGAGATGGATTTGATATTCGTTATTTTTCCATTTCGTAATTATTCATTTGTCTTTTATATATAAATTATGGTTTGGTTATAGAATATATATATATATATATATGTAGAGTATACACACACATATACATAGACTAGTGTGTGGAATAAAACAGAGAGTCATATAGGGTTGTTGTCGATTCCATGTATTTCTTTTTATTATTATTATTATTATTATTTTGTAAAATATGATTTGCATAATACAGTATATTGGATTTTTATTATATTGGTTTGCTGGGTTTGATGTTATACTGGATTCTTGGGAGCATCTTGTCTTCAAAAGTTTGTTCTCTTTTAAGCTACCGTAAAAAGCCGTAAAATCAAAATTACTGAAAAAATAATAATACACTACTGAACAGCAGAAATATGATTTTACATATGTATATATATATATATATATATATTTATATGTATATGTCTCTCTCTGTGTGTGTGTGTGTGTGTGTATGTATATGTGAATGATACGAGGAAAGCTGAGGAAGCTAATAGAAAGCTGCCAATACATGGGAACAATTGTTCCATTTATTCGATTTTGTTAAGTCTTTTTGGACGAGAGAAATCTTTAAAAGGGATTGAAAAGCATATTGTATCTGTAACACTTCAAAATTCTCGTACTTTTCTACTCGATCTTATGATACAATTCATTAATATATAAGGTGCACTCTGTGTCGTAATTAGGCAGCAAAATTTAACCAACTCCAGCATTGGGGAACGATTTTCGAATAAGAAAGAACAAAAAAAAAAAAAAAACACAAAAAAAAAACAGAAGGGACCAAATTGAGAGTTTTTTTCCTCTTTTTTTTTTTTTTTTTTTTTTTTTTTTTGGGTTAATTGGAAGACCAAATTGAGATTATTTTAGGTTCATTGCGGGTGGAATATCCATTACAATTCAACGGCAACGAGGAATGATTCGCACATCCTTCTTGAGAAAGAAATGAAACCATTCTCCTTCGTTATGGTGGAAATAGAGATTCATATCATATATCATTATTCGGTTGTAGAATATGAATTTCGCTATAGAGCAAAATGGATTATAGAAGATAAAGATAAAAAGTGACTTAAAAAGAGACTAGAATTTGAAGTTACTTGGTTCCTATGAAATATAATATTCCTTTTCATTATGAGAATTTAAATAAAATGGGGAAAAAAAAAAAAAACTGATGCCAAAAAAACATTATAAACGGTAGCATATATTTAATTTCTATAATGGATCCTTTTCTTTTGGACCCCAGGCAAAGGCAACTTTGGCCCTGCCCTTTAGCCGGCTATGCTCTCCATGTTTTTATTGCAATTTTAATAAAAGGTGCAGTGCGTACTTCGTCACATAACCAGGCATGCACTTCCACGACTGGCTCGCTCCCAGGAACCCGAATCTGCATCAGAAGGCCGTATTGGGGTCAATATGGTAACAAATTATAATAAAAATAAGCAAGATATTAACATTGCCACAAATATATATGACGTCTGGCTTGAGGGCAATACAATTTCAACAGCTTTAAGTATGAACTCAATCATATGGCGTAATAGAAGATATTTATCAATGGGGTTGTACCATAAACTGTCTTAATATTAACACACTTTTATGGGAAATTATATATGTGGCTTTAAAATTTACAAATGTGTTTCATTGTTAAAGAACCGATAGATACAGAGACTAGTCAATAAATACCACCAAAACTACAGAGATAGGATAGCAAAAAGTTGTATGCATGATGCCCTAGACTTTATTATTAACTTAAAAGCGCTTAATATAAACATAACTTTCCCAGTATATGAGGAACAGATATAATGACGGGAACAATTATTGGCAACGGCAAACAAATAAAACTGCAGGATCAATGATTAAGCATGGGAGTATCATACCTTACAAACAACAGCAGTGAACACAAGCAAAAGATAACTCAGCAATGAAGTCACACATATTTCCTGATGACATCTATATCCTGCATATTAAGACAAGAAGCAGTCAACGCATTTTTGACAGTTGATAAGGCATGACTAACTTCAGCTTCCACATTAATGTGTATCACCAGATCATTTCCCCAACATGATGTGTTCATCACATATTACTAATCATCTGGGTGCTCGATAAATAAGTAACACAATAGTGGTGAAGCCAGTGATCTCTTATGCTGTCACTCTTTAAAGGTGAGATTCCTCTAGGTGTTTAGAGCCCTATCCATTCATCAAATTGCCAATTCATTTCAGTAGACATGAATGATTACTAAAAGGAGCTAAAAGCCCACTAATCTTGGCATGATATGGCTAGTCTTTCCCCATATGCGCAAGAATGATGAGACAGCAAGGCAGGATCAAACAACACAGTTAAAATTTAGTAAGTTAAGCGTGCACTCATATCAATGCTTTATGTCAGAAATGAACCTTCAAAACTGGAAGATAGTCATGAACGCAAGATTGCATATGTTGATTTTTCATCAGCGATAGAAGCAAAATAAAAGCAAATGACATTAAACACTTACACTAGAATATAGAGATGGCTCCTTTCACTCTATATGCAAATCACCAAGGAAATCTGACAGCCTGAAGTACCATAGCGAGAAAAGTACCACAAGTAAATTTAAAAAAAGAAAAAAAAAAGAAAAAAGGAAAAAAGAAAAAAAAGGGGTAACCAGAAAGGCACGGATGTAACCTAATATGTTTAGCTATCACTGCTTGACCATCTTCATTTCCTAGATGACGCAGGACAACCTCCTCCAAACGGCCATCACGGTATGCATGCTGCAATTGAAAGAAACACCAATGTTACTGCATACGGATTTTGTTGTTACTGTAATCATCACAATGATAAAAAAGTAAACTAGAATAGAAGAGACGACAAAAATAGCCATAAGTAATTAATACTGCAAGCCAAGAACAAGAAGACTAAAAACAGGACATATATGGTTACAAACAAATAGTTCCATTAGAGGGGAGCATGTAATCAATCAAAAATGATTACATAAGGTACTACCTACCAAGTCTAGTGCATCCTCACAATTGAGAAAGCCATTTCAGCGCTAAATTTGACAAGCTTTGGCAAGCCTTTAAACCACCAAGAACGAATAATTAAAATAACAGAGAAGAAAATTTGCATAATATTGTAGGAATTCTTTTTCCTTTTTGGCCAATGATTTAATTGTATGAAACCAAATTCTAGCAAGGACCAAAAACATGAGATGAAAATGTTACAACTTGGGCAGAGATGCCACTAACACTAGCAGAGCATAGAAACCTTGATCCCTCAAGATAATTCTAATTTTCACTTTAAATTAACATAAATTATTGTCACAAAAGTCCAGACACTACAAACTTGATATTTCCACCAATGGAAGAGGTTGCCAACGAGGTAACGGCAACAATTCCGCACTCCAAGATAAAAATTAAAGTGGTTACGACTTGAACTACATAATCTACTAGCTGAAAGGGCTATATATTAATCTCCTCATCACTTGATGAGTCGCTGCTAACAGCCAGCTGCCTTAGTACGTAAGCTATCTCAACAGGGTCTAAACAGAAAATGTCTAAATCTTCAGGACTATCAAACATCATTTCTTCTAAGTCCGCAACCATATCAAATAGGGTATCCATATCCAAAGCATTGGATCTGCGTTGAGTTGGTCTCCGTGGAGGTGGCCTTTGATATTTCCATACATATGAGCCAGGCTTGACTGTATGCTGGAACACAACAAACATTCTATCCATTAAAGGAGTCATAAAGTTAATGCCTTCCTAGATGAGAGTAAACGGCAAAAAAACAAAGAAAACCCCACTTGTCTTGGGCTTAATTCAAGTTAATGTGTACATTAACCACCAAGCTGTCATAATCGAAATCCAAAGGAAAAATAAGAGTATAACATCGAATTTTTTCATACGCACTTGGCTGGAATTAACTCAAGCTAGCTAATGCATTCATAGGCCACAGCGCAAAATGACTAGGCTTAGATTGTTTAACCAGTTAAATTCATTTCTCCCTAGACATCAATTAGTTGAGTCAGTTCAATACGGTTAACACAACTCCTAAAGTCCAACTTATTTTACAAAGAGAAGTCAACTAAAGCCAATTATGTCTGCATCTTCACAGTTATATTTCAACAAACAGGAGAGAAAATAAAAGGTAATAAAACTTTAATATAGTAAAAAACAAATAAAAAACAGCACAACGGAGAGCTAACATCTTTAGCTGGTTGGATTGCAATCACACATGTAAAGGGCATAACCATTTGAGGACGGCAAGAAAAAAGAACCATCTATATGAAAAAAGCAATTAATATTACCTTATAGAAACAACTAGTCCCAAATGGGCAGTTCCCATTGCCAAAGTCAAAGTGCTTGCAATCAATTGACCTATAACAGGAAAATAATTAATTGTGTTGCTGAATATTTCCATTAAGTAAATAGCACGAAGTAAAAGAAAAAATTCTCTAATGAAGAAAAAATATTTGAACACTTACACTTGAAAAAGTTTTAAATAGCTGGGAAATATATCCAAGTTAGGAAATCCAAGACAATTATTTGCACCGGAAGTATAGAAAATTTACCTAAGCTTTGCCTTGTAGTTATCAATAATTTCCTGCTTTTCTTCTTTTGTGCTATACCAAATGACACTTGGAATGACAAAATATGAAAGCTTGCGACAAATTGGGCATGCCCTCAAAGCACTATTAACGTCCATGCCAGAAGTGGGGGAACTACTACGCCAATTCCTAATACAAGATATACAAAATGGATGATCACATTCAGAGAGCAGCCCAAACTTCCGTTCAGCTGCTGTAGGCTTTGAAAGTACACGTTCCAGGCAAACGCTGCATTCTATTTCTTGACTATGTTTCAATGCCTCAAGGTTCTTCTGCTTTTTCTCACATGTCTTCAGATGCTCCTCTCTTTCTTCAGGTCTAAAAGGATGCAAGCATTGTTTTCCACAGATGGGACATATGTTTCCATGTATATGAGGACAATTTTCTCCACGAGGACAATTACCAGCAGCAGCAAATGAACAGATAGGCCGGTCAGCTGGTCCACTAGTCCTAGGCCCTCCAATATTACCAGCATCTACAAAATCAAGTTGCTCGGACTCTACCTTCCATGCAGGTTCTTTTGAAGGAAAGAAAGGTCTACTTAAAGCAGAGAGCTCTGTAAGAACTCCTGGAGTTAGAAAAACTCCGCCTGATAAGTTTTGTGAATGATGACCTAAAGGTGAAGAATCAGAAACCAGCGACTGCCTGGAACTAGTTGAAGAGGATGAACCAGGAGACTCAGAACGCAAAGGCTTAACATGTTCGTATCTGCATCGGCTACCATATGCACAGACTCCTTTCAGATAGAAGGTGCAAACCTTTGATTTTCCAGGAAATAAATATATATGAGGAAACAAAACATTGTGAAAAAAATTCTAAAAGCGCATATAAACAAAGTGAATTCAAACATGAACTCTTACATTATTTGAAGGATCCTTCCAATCATGTGAAAACTCGCAACGCTCCCCTTTCAGACATGCCCCATGGGCAAAGAACTTGCAAAGAACCCTGCAGAGTATTAGAAGCATTTCTTTATCGCAATACCAATAAATCAATAAGCAAAATAAGTCTTCTGTAATTTGGTTGCATTCAAAAGATGAGATTTCAAAAAACCATCATCATAAAACTTGAATACATCGCACATAGACCGAACAAAATTCATCAGCTTTTTAAGTAGTTCCTTCTACTACGGATAAGAAACTTGGAAACCAATCAATTTACGCGCAATTCCCCATTAAGATGGAAAAACCACTCTACTGACGACGAGACTACATTGAAGATTGCCCAAAAACCAGAAGCAACTGGAAAAACCCCATTTTTTATTTAATGCAGAAACACAAATTTTCACACTTACACCAGCAGTAACAAACATCAAATTACTTACCTCTATTACATTTTCTCGCCAACCAAACAGAGAACACACCAGATAAGGCCTGTCTCAGCATTATGTAGAATCCAATTTCAAAAAACCCAACATGGGTATTGATTAAGCATCACAAAAACTCAAAATGCTTCACCCAATGCCCCCTATAATCCCTCCAAAGAGCATAAAAATAAAATAAATTTAGCACAGAAAGAATATACTTTTCCCCATTTAAGAGCCGCAAAAGAATTCCAAATAAACTTCATCCAAAAAAAAAAAAAACAATCAAAGGTGCTAACTCTCAAAAGAAATTGATTCAAAATTGTAAGCATGATCAAAAGAAAAGAACCAAAAACATATCAGCGCTTAAAAGAAAAAAACCGACCTCTTAGACATGGCGATTGAAACCGATGGAGAAACCGAGTTCCACCAATCACAAAAAGAATGAAAATCGTCAACGCAATAATCAGAGAAACGCAGCGAGAATCGAGGTGTGCGACACGTGAAGTGCAATCATTCATTCAAGGAAAGAAGTCAGAAAGAGAGAGAGAGAGAGAGAGAGAGAAATCTCTCTGCGTGTCTCTGAAACGATGAATAGCTAGGGTTTTTGGCGGTCAGTGCTAGGCGGTTACGGAATGGCCATCGGGTTTCGCATATAATTACTGTAATGCTTGTTATCACTGTTTTATAGCGAAAGGGCAGCGACGGTATTTCAGATAAAAAGCGCGTCTACAGTTTGGGGCCCTTCGTACAAGAGTTTTTGGGCGTTTTGTTTGAAATTGGAGTCGTCTCTCCGCTATGACCTCCCAGCAGAGCACCATTCCCCGTTAAACAGCTTTTTAGGTGGGGGGGGGGGGGAAGTTTTTTTCTTTTCTTTTCTTTTCTTTTCTTTCCTTTCCGTTACTTGGTGGAAAATGGTTTGGATTCCGACCGTGCAAAATTTATGCTCTATTATTATGCATTCCAAACACAATGTTTCTTAAATTGACAAAACTAACACATTATGGTATTTTTTTTATTATTATTTTTTATTTTTTGCTTCCAACAAAACATAGCTTTACTCACAAAATTACTTGTAGTGTAAGGCATGCAACATTCTTCTTTAACTATGCATGAAAACTTTTACCCCAAAAATAAAAAATAAAAAATGATTGGCTCTTTTTGTCTTTGAATAATGCCTATGGTTACTTCAGCCAAAAAAATAATAATAATAATAAATAAAGAAATGCTTATGGTTACACTTTGATAGTGAAACTTTAATTTTTATCACTTTGGTTTCCAATTTAATTTTTATTAGTTTTGAGACACAAAATACAATTCCATAATTTAAAGATTAAGATGCATTAAAGGGCTAACGTGTAAAAAAATAAAATAAAATACAAAATCTAAATGCAATCATGCGTCTTATTCAAGACTAAAAGAGTTATGACAACAATATATATCAATTTTTTTTTTTCATAGTTATATATATCACCTTCTAACTTATATATGATACTAAAAAAAAAAGTAAATATAATATAGTTTTGTCATTATTGGTTGGTAAGAATTAGTACTTTTCAAATATTCATATAGCAATCTTGCTATTAAAAAAAATAAATAAATAAAATTATATAGTAAAATATCTCTATCCTAAAGTTCCCAAACATTAGGGGGAAAAAAATAAACCTCTAGTCCCAAAAGAAAACAAAATAGCAATATACCTTACTAGAGGTTTGGATAAGGAAAATCTTCCATTACAGATAACACACAAAAACAAAAGAACGAACCACAACCTTCCATTTCGATCCGAGCCACCCCCAATGGCCACCATTCTCTCACCCTCAGCTCTCTTCTCCAACTCCACCACCGCCACCGGAACCACCTCCGGCACAAACATTCCAACCATCCCACCAACCTCCTCAAAGCCACCGAACCTCCAAACCACCCCACCAACCTCAATTTTACCATCGCTTTCTACCTTATCCTCTGCTACCTTAACAGCCACTTTTGCCGCAGCTACCGTCCTCTCCATAACTCCTCCTTCATTAGCAGCAGACTCCCCCAACTATCAGCTCTACTATGGCACCGCCGCCAGTGCTGCCAATTACGGCGGTTATGGTGGAAACTCCAACAAGAAAGACTCTGCTGAATACATCTATGAAGTCCCTGATGGTTGGAAAGAGCGCTTGGTTTCAAAGGTCGAAAAGGGTACTATATACTGTTCCAAGCCTCCAATTCTCATATCTAATCTGCAAATTTTTTAAGCTCTTATTATAGAATGTTATGGGGTAGTTGTTTCTGATTAACAGGTACTAATGGGACTGACAGTGAATTCTATAACCCAAAGAAGAGGTCAGAGAAAGAGTATCTGACTTTCTTGTCTGGGTTCCGACAGCTAGCACCAAAGGATGTGGTTTTGAACAACTTGGCATTGTCGGATGTGGAATTGCAGGACTTGATAGCGAGCGCAGACGGTGTGACATCGGAGGAGAAGAAGGACGAGAACGGCCAAGTTTACTATATTTACGAGATTGATGGGGTTGGGGCTCATAGCTTGATCTCTGTTACTTGTGCAAAAAACAAGCTTTATGCTCATTTCGTCAATGCTCCAACGCCTGAGTGGAATAGGGACCGAGATGTTTTGAGGCATCTTCACGAGTCTTTTAAGACTGTTGGATCATATTAGTCTGTTCAGAGGGATTGATCATTGATGGGTCACGTTGTGGTTGTTTTTGTGTGCGTCTTAATGTACAATTTTTGATTTCATCGAAAAAAAGAAATGTACAATTTTTGCTTTAAAGGAGAGAAATTGCGGTACAAAATTGGCCTTTTTTTTTTTCTTTTTTTTTGTTCTTGCACTTCTGGTTTGGAGTTTCAATTCAAGTTCCTTAACAACCTTCTTGAATTTGGGATAGAAGTAAGTAAAGATTCAACGAGAGAATTTGAAGCAAGCTTTCAATACTGGACAAAAAAGATAATATATTCCTGCAGCTCAATAATCTTTTTCCCATCCAATCAAATGGGCGTATCGTTACACACACTCATACAAGTACTACCACATTCACATCATAGAATATTCACTGGGTTCTAAACCAGATTGGTAATGCCCAAAGAGAGAAGATTATACATGCAAATCTTCAACCAAAATTTACATGAGGCTAGTAATAAACTGAAGCATAAACAAAGAACAGAGCGTGTATTATATAAATATTGGTATCAAAGATACTAACATCTACTAGGAAACCCACATCATATGATTTGCTCAACCATGCAAATGGCAATATTATATAAATATTGGTATCAAAGATACTGACATCTACTAGGAAACCCACATCAGATTATTATGGTCATCCAAGCAAATGGGAATCCTTTGACCTCTGTACACAATTCATTGCGTTCCAAACCAGATTTTCAGTGTACAATTTTATCCAACATGTTCTTATGTTGCTCAGATGGCATGGTATTATTAATTAGAGCTCAATATAAAGTGGATCCATCATCATAAGAAACATGCCATCCTCGTCGACAAGGTGGGGCATTCTCATCGTACTCAGCACAGCAACTCCATCTTTTCTTCCAATTGGAACTTCCAGTGTTTGGCCTGTTGTTCTTCTCATTCCATCTGTAAACGATTACTCCAGACCCATCACTCCACTCTCCATCAATCCCTTGGTGTGGTGGAGCCAATGAAAATAATCCCTTCTCTCCTACCAAAATTTTGACATAGAAACGAAAACAAAATAAACGAAAATGAGAAAAATCCTCACTTTATCAATACAAATATTCGACCTTTAAAAGTTTCAGCTTCCATATATTGGAAATTATTGCCCAAACCACCAAAAAGTTCAACAAAGTGAGCAATAAGAAGAAGAAAATCCATATTCCATATTCACATACCAGTGGTGTGGCCGTGGAAGGAGCAAGCGGTTGGAGAATTGTCTTGGTCGGAGTAAAGAGTGGAGCATCTCAAGCATCTCTTCTTTGTTTGGATTTGGGATGTGATTGGTCTGCTCTCGCCGACGCTGTTCCTGCAAGACTTGATCTTTAAACGACCATGATATCCAAATGGCTTGCAAGCGCATAAGAGGCTTCGAGAAAGATTGTATACCAATCCCATCATAGAAAAATACAAGGGGAATTCGGCCCAATACCCAAATTTGAAAGCCATTGACGAAAACTACCTTCCCATTCTTAATCTTTTTTGTTTTGCCCTGATGTATCTATTCTACCCTTAATAAAAGTTAAAAATAACGTGAAAATCCTTTTCTTTTCTTTTTTTTTCTGGTTTTTTTCCTCCTTTTTTCTCAAACCCGAGATCCTAAATTTCATCTTCTGCAACTCAATATCCCTTGCAATTTTGGAGGAGGAAGACAAGAAAAAAAACGGAGCAGGAGAACCAAGGCAAATAGCAAGCAAGAAAAAAGCAAAAAAGAAAAAGTAGTGACTGCAACAAAAATGTCTTTCCAAGATCGGTGCAGGGCTCGCATAAATTGTTACTTTGGCAGGGACGAAGTGGATGAGTTTACATGGGGAGGGCATACTGTTTGGAGCAGTCCAAGGAGTAGGACGACATCAAGACTGAGATTGAGAATCGGAAGTAGTAGTAGTGATTACATGACTAGCAACCCTCGATTAATTCCTATCTTCTGCACATAGGTTGATAATGGTTTTGGTGAGCTTTTGATTTAATTGAGAAACCTAAAAATTCATCTAAAATAATTATAGAAACATAAAACGTCATATGTTTATAATGTGCGCATATCCATGTTTATGGTATAACTAGCTTTCGAATCTTTTTTATTTTTATTTTTTTCTGCTTGAACTGGCTTTCGAACTGAATTAAGCTGTTTGAACTTTATTTATTCCTTTGTAGAAACTATATAAAATCCAACAAATCAAAATGCTACTTAGCATTGTCCATATGCCATGATTGTCTAAATATCTACGAATTATTTGGCTCAATTGAATTTTCTCTTTCTCTTCCTCTTTTCTTCATACTTTGTTCAGATTTAGCAGAAAAATAGAATACATTTTTATTTTAATTTTTCTTTCAACGTTTGAAAAGGATAATTTAGAAATATCAAAAAAATAAAGGGTAAACCAAAAAAATTTAGAACCAAACGGGTAGATATCTTGAAGGGCCTTCAGATAAGGATATTGGGTCAAATTTTCCAAAATTAAGATAAAAAGGTGTTCTATTTTTCTGCTGAATCCGAACAAAGTATGAAGAAAAAAGAAAGAGAAAGAGAAAATTCAATTGAGCCAAATAATTCTTAAATATTTAGACAATCATGGCAGATGGACAATGCTAAGTAGCATTATTTGATTTGTTGGATTTTATATAGTTTCTACAAGGGAATAAATAAAGTTCAAGCAGCATAATGCAGTTCAAAAGCCAGTTCAAGCGGAAAAAAAAAAAAAAAAGGTTCGAAAGCCAGTTATGTACCATAAACATGGGTGTGTGTGCACATTATAAACACATGACCTTTCATGTTTACATAATTATTTTAGATAAATTTTCAGGTTTTTCAATTAAATCAAAAGCTTACCAAAACCATTATCAACCTATGTACAGAAGATAGGAATTAATCAAGGGTTGCTACTCATGTAATCACTACTACTACTTCTGATTCTCAATCTCACTCTTGATGTCATTGTACTCCTTCGACTGCTCCAAACAGTATGCCCTCCCCCATGTAAACTCATCCACTTCGTCCCTGCCAAAAGTAACAATTTATGCGAGCCCTGCATCGATCTTGGAAAGACATATTTGTTGCCGTCACTGCTTTTTCTTTTTTGCTTTTTTCTTGCTTGCTATTTGCCTTGGTTCTCTTGCTTCGTTTTTTTTCTTTTGTCTTCCTCCTCCAAAATTGCAAGGGATATTGAGTTGTAGAAGATGAAATTTAGGATCTAGGGTTTGAGAAAAAACGAGGAAAAAAACCAAAAAAAAAAAAAACTTTCACGTTATTTTTTATTTTTATTAAGGGTAGAATATGTACATCAGGGCAAAATAAAAAAGATTGAGAATGGAAGTGTAGTTTTCGTTAATGGCTTTCAAATATGGGTATTGGCCGAATTCCCCCTTGAAAAAAGAGGCTGTATTCTTGACATGCTGCACTTGGGTTTTTATGAGACAGCTCTATTCAATTGGGCCATGTTTTGGTCCATTTTTAGGATTTTAGGCCATGGGTCCATTTGCATCTATAATGTTCTTCTAAGAATTATTTTTTTTTGTTTATTTATTTATTTATTTTTTGAAGGGTGTTCTTCGATAATTTTAGACATCGTAGAGAAAAAGGTTATACCAAAAATATATGCCATTATTACATTATCCTTTGTAATAATCTCTTACCATTTCTATACTTGACAATTGAAACACTTTTGTATATAATAGATGTAAAAGATAAAACTATGATATGATATCTAAAGGGATGGAAACTGTTCTATTTTTGTTCATAGTAGATTTGATGTCGTCTGATCTTGTCTCCATAAGACAAAAGAAAATTGGACCTAATCTCAATACCAGTGGGGATATATAGCAATTAATTTAATGCTGGATAAAAAATTCCATATTTTAAATGTGCGCCCAAAAGATAAAGGAACAGGCTACAATATTTTGCTTATTCATGCTAAAACAACAACTTTATTTTTGAAGTGCTTAGATAAGTGGACAAGATATTAGTCTTTTTCATCTAATTGGCTTCTAGAGATTCCAAAAATTAAGAAAATTTTGGCAATTCAAATATTACATAAGAAAATACAATAAACAACATAGAAAATGTATATTTAAATCCTGATTATTTCATACTTAAATTAGATTGGAAATATACATATACATATATTATAATTCACAATGAGGCAATTACATTTCATATTGCCAATTGCATTCACGTCTTCCTTCTTCATTATATATAGTCATTGGATGTCGTAAATGTTTCCTTAAACAGTAAGTGAACGACTTGTTTGTTTATGATATTACTTATATTCCATACAAGTAAATATGTTAATTTACATGAGAATGAGCCAATTACATTCATGTCTTCCTCCCTCATTATGTATAGTCATTGGATGTCGTAAATGTTTCCCTAAACAGTAAGTGAACAACTTGTTTGTTTATGATACTTCTTACATTGCATAAAATTAAAGATGTTAATTTAAATGAGAAGGAATTGAAGCTCTTCTTTTTATTCATTGTTTTTTCATGATAAATATGATTTAAAAGGAAACAAATTTTCCAATTAGATGAAAACAAAAAAGCCAAACAATAATAATACACAACTTTCATTTAGACGAAGACCATCACTCCCTTATATAGACATAGGTACAATTAAACACATGGACCAAAAAAAAAAAAAAAAAAAAAAAAAAAAAAAAAAAGGATAGTTAATTCATTAACAATTGATGCACAAGCTCTTAAAGACTAAATCAAATCTTGAAATTGCAAATATCAAATTGAGGCCTCGCCATCAAGTTCAATTTCAGAGGCAGGCTCATCTTCATCTTCGGGGCAGTCAATGCCAAAACCTCCATGGCCATGACCAAAAGCCTTCATGTGGTCTTTCAGTGACCTTTTGTGCTTAAAATCAGAGCCACAAATGCAATACCAAATCTTGCCACAGTTCTTCTCATGAGTCCTCCAATCACCTTTAACGGCAAAAGTTTTGGCACATTTCCTGCAGACAAAGGGTTTGATACCATGCTTCCTCTTGTAATGAGTTTGGAGAGTTCTGAAGTCTTTGAGTGGCCTTGATGTTGGGTGGTCAATGTTGTGCTTGCAACCTGGTGAGCAACAATAGCAAGGGAGTCTTAGCATTGCTGTTGGTTGAGATCCTTTTAGAGAATCTGGTCCTTTTCTATATTGAGATCCATGTCCCCACATATGCATCTGCAATTTCCCACCCCATGCACAAAAATTAAAATTATATATACGTAACAAAATGTTTACCTACACACTACAGTGAAGGGGGGAGAGAGAGAGAAATTTTGATGCACATAGGAGGCAAATAGTATGGACTGGACTGTATAACCAAGAAAATACATGTAAGTTTCAAAATTTTGATTTTGATCCACTTAGAGGGATCAGTAAGTATGTGCAGTAGTAGCGTGCAAACAGAAGTAAATAAAGCCATCTATGTGTTTGTGGAGGAGAAAAGGAAAAGGGAAGGAGAAGATGTGGACTTCCAAGAGTAAGAAAACCCAAAATTTGGAAAATTTTCAATTTCACAAGAAGAACTAGGACATATTATATCTATTTATAAGCTGTTAGCTTTTAATTCTCATCTAGACTGTTTTTGATAATATGTGTATGCTCGACCAACTTTGGATTTTAAAAACTGTCCAGAATACAAAGTATATGGAAAAAACTTTTCAAAATATATGCAATGTACTGTTTCACCCCGAAGAGCAACAATTTGATAAGATTAACTAGAAATAGTTCTATTTTGGAAGCTGTGCTGAACAGGTTATTTAATTTCAGTCTCACAACACTCTCTAATAGAACAAGATACAATTCACCAAAAAAATAAAAAAAGAAAAGAAAAACTGATAGAACAAGATACAAAATTGTCCAACTTTGGCAGTATGCCAAAGACCAATAATCAATTAATTCATTGAAGACTAACCTTTTTATTTTATTTCATTAAACCCAAGGACTTATATAAATTAAGCATTGCATATATATCATTAAACATATACATATTCAGTGTATGAGTAAATCATGTTAAAATATATATAAAAAAGCTTTGTATAGACCAGAGAACTTCCAGTCCAGACATGGTGAGATGCATGTCTTTGTTAACCCTACTGTTCTGACACATGTGGTCGTTAAAAGTCTGTAGTGTTCAGAAACGAAAACAGTGGTTTCTTGGGGTGTAAAAGCATATTTCAATCAGTTTGTTTTTTCACGAAGACTATTACTGTGCAATAATATTGCACATATAGCAGCGCATTGTTTCAGATAGCTAGGAAACCCAGGCTCTTGATGAACATCATCTGAATCATGTAAATCTTTTTCAGTTTCCGCATGTTAATTAATTAATTTATAAAGCATTTTAACACCATGTGCAAATTAGTGTAGCACAATCTTCAAAGCAACAAAAAATACACAAAGGAACATTCATCAATTTTAATTAAAACCAAACAAATAAGTCTATCCAGTCGGACCAGATACAAACATATATATGTTCCAATTTTTAACACAGCTTATAATTTTAAATAATTGAAATATATAAAAATGCAAAATTGGGTTCTTGTTATAAGGGAAAACTAATCAAGCAAGGATATGGAAAGCATGAAATGCAGAAGAAAAAAAGAAAAGAAAAGAAAAGCTAGGGATGAGGATTTTGGGGTTCATGATGCGTTATTTTATTTTGTCATGTTACCTGGAGGTTATTGTATCTGTTAAAGGTTTTGGAGCAAACTGGACAAGAAAACTGAGTTGGACCGATGAGAATCTGAGAAGGGGTTGGAATCCAATATTGACCCTTGTTTAATCTCTCAAAAGGGTGGCTCGAAACCACATTTGCTCCATCTTTGTCTGTCACATCCTGATCTACTGAGCTGGAACAGATCATCTTGCTAGATCCCGCATCATCAGAATTAGGGCTTGGCAGCCCTATGTTGAGTGCAACAGTCACATTATTACGATACGCTTTATCACCATCATTCCCATCACCAACATTAATATCATCTTTGTTATTATTTCTTATATGATCTTCTTCCTCTTCCATTGCACTGCTGGAGGAGTAGGAGCACTCATATTCCTGATCTTGTCCTTCAGACCCCCTGATCAAGTTGTCTATCAAAGGAAGAGCTTTCAGAGGTGGTGATGAAGAAGGTGGAACATGTTTAAAGGGTCGTTGGGTTTGAATAGAAGATTTGTTAATGTTAATGACCTTGTTTGGGAAAGCGTACTGATGAGGAAGCTGGTTGAAATTCAAAGAGGGATTGGAGTAGTAGTAGTGTGGATGGAGATGAGTGAAGTTGATCCATCCATTGAAGACATTATTGGAATAAGGGTCTGTCATGGTGATATAGGAAGAAAGAGAGAATAGAGAGATAGGTTAAGTAGGAATGGGATGGTTTAGTACGGTATAGTGTGGCTCTCTGAAGATTGATTCTATTTATAAACACTAAGAAAGAGAAAATGGTCTTAGAGTAGACTCGTTTTAAAATGTGAAGGGCAACACAAAATTAAATTGAAGATTGGAGATGTGTATAGAAACGTCAAGGCATTTAAATCTATGAAAAGCAAGAGATGAAATCGACAAGGAGGGTGATCAGAGAGATAATTAGACTTGTAATTATAGAAGGTTGCTATCTTGCTTCCAAAGGGTGAGAAAAAGAGACAGACCTGGTTATTTTTGCAAATGTAAAAGAAGAAAGCTGAAAGTTTGTGTAAGAAAGTCAAGGAATTACCCTTCCCTCACTCTGCAAAGCAAATAAAAAGATAAAAAGTCAGAGATTACACAAGCAGGTTGTCTACAAGAGAAGAGAGAGAGAGAGAGAGAGAGAGAGACAATATTCTTTTTTTCTTTTTCTTTTTTTAATTCTTAATTCTGAATTTTTATTTATTTATTTATTTTTTGGTTGGGTCTCGTTTTCTCCTCAAACAATCCGGCATTTGTTTAGATGGGCGTGTTTAATGTTTCGTAATAAATGCGCTCCCTTTTTTTTTGGCTTTTTGCATAGTCAATAAATTCAACAAGGTCAACAAGCGCTCATTATAGCAGGTGAAATACATGCTGGGTTTTAAATATTAATGACCAGTCTAATTAATTGAAATCACCACCACTAGAAACTAATTTAATTTGCACTATTAATGCAATAACATTTGAAGGAAATAGTTATTTATCATTCATTGATTGTACTATTCATGGTTAACATTAATTTAGTCAAGCAGAATGCAATAAATATTTGTGCTACATACATGTATATATATATATATATTATTCCGGTAATTCACCAAGAAAGAAAAAAAAATTATTCCGGTAAGGAAAAGGACAATTTATACTAATTTATAAATTATAAGCCTTGCTAATAAAATACAGTCAACATGATAAATTGATATGATAAGCATGCATTGATATATTTTTATATGAAATACACCATTCCATAATTAAGTACGTAATTATATTACAAACCATGTTATATGCATTGATTACATTAACATTTTTAAGCATCATGATATATATCTATATATATATATTAAGGTCACTTATATGGGTAAATGTTCATGGAAACGACAATTACAGGGTTGAGCATTCCATAATAACAATTAAGGTTCTTTAAGCATCCATAATGAAGTCTTTTTCTTCCATGTCATTGCAATTGTAAAGTTGGTTAAGTGATTTCATTTTCAAATTGTGAAAAGTAATTCCAATGTAACACCAAAACAGCACTATTTAGTACGTATATATATATTAGTACCTTGTAGTGATATATTACTTTCAGTTTTTTCCACATTGAACCTTCCAAAATATATATATTATATATGTACTTAACGAGCAGCAACAACAAAACAATTTCTTAGACAAGGACATTTGCTATCCTAATTTCATTTGAATTACACCAGAAACTTTTGCATTTCAAAAGTTCCAACAGAAGTTTCCAGAGGCAACCCGATTGCGACACGTGGAAGCTAGAACAAACACATACAATTAATCAAAATAAAGACAGATTGGACACATGGAGCTCAAACTATGAGAGCTAAAATGATAGAGGCAAAAGTTGAAGGTTGTGGCTAAAAATATAAGGACTATAGTTTGGGAATGGAAAGCAACCGATATTAAAGGGGGGAAAAAAAAAAGCACCTATATAATATATAGCTATATGTAGTTGTTTTTTGTGTCCAAGAAGCAAGGGTAAGGCAAATCAGGAGTAGTACTGTAGTTTTCTAACACAAAAACTTGGAAACATCTTTTCCAAAACTAGATCCTTCTCAAGCTAACCCATCAGTGCCACATTTGTCTGTGTGAGTGGAGAGAAAGCTGGGAAGAGATAGGACATGATGATATCTTAAATGAGATATATGGAAGAGACTCTGTGAAACTTATGGTGAAATAGGAATGGGACAAGGCAATGGGGGACAATTTGAATTATTCGTATCTTTTTTGACTAATAAAATATATGCATACAAAATTATTGCACAAGCATTCAATATGGCACTGATTTTATGTTATTATATATGATATCCCAACCTGAAATAAAAGTCTTTACCATGAAAATTGAATATGTATGTATATATATATATATATTGAAGCTAGCTCTTAAAAGTTTCTATTATCTAGATTATTTCTTGTATGACTGCCTTTCCCTAAGCCTTGATTAATTGATCGATGCAGATCTAAAAGGATTTCAGGCTATGCAGATTTTGGTCATTGAACAAATTTGGAACTTCGCAAAAGCAGTTCTTAAATAGATCTGTTGACTTGAAAAACTGAATAAATTTATAGTTAAATTAATGAAAGCAAAAGTCTCTATAAACAATCACCACCAGAATTTCAACTAGATTTGCTAGGTGGTCAAGTCATAAGAAATAGATGTTTTATTTAGAAGCAGAAAACTCTTCCTTGGGATGCTATTTTGACCAGTGACCATAATCAAAAACCGCACCCCAATGCTGATTAAATTAATTAATTTGAATATATAACTTATCTCAATGCTACTGTGTGATTTACAAAGATATGCATTACGGTGGAAATTATTAACTAAACCAACTCTATTAATTATTAAAGATAATTATGGAGTATGTTCTTTTTTTCGGGTGGACTTTCATAATTAATCTGTTTCTTTACCTTGTCTGTCTTTCTGCAAGATTCACTGTGGTAAAGCTTTTGGATAGCCAATTGAATCAAACTTCTTAGCAGTATTTTGTACTCATTATAAATAGAATAAAAGAAAGAGATGGAGATGGAGATGTGCTTTAGAAAGCCAGTAAAAGCAAATAATATCTCTTATATACAATTGGTAAAAGCAAAAGAAGTTGGTACCCTAATCATAAATTAGTGTAACTCTTTGAATATAAATTTTTCATTTTTAGAGTTTGACTCGAGTCCATGCTCATAACTCTCTCTCTCTCTCTCTCTCTCTCTATATATATATATATTGTATATATAAATTTAATATCACCAAGAGTGCACGAGTGTGTGTGCTTGGGAAACTGAGGTGGTCATGAGAGCTAGCTTTTGGAGTTTCTATGTACATCTCTTGTTTTGAAGTTTCCAAACAACTATGCCTCCCAATTGTTTACAAACTCCCATAAAAAAAAACGTACGAAATTTTTAAATCACATTTTTTTTTTTTGCCTGAAATTTAAATCACTTTTTTCTTTTGTTTGTTTCCCTTCCCTATTAATAATATTAATAAAAAAACGCATATAAAATAAAATATTCACCTGCTTTCATTAAATTTGCTGTATCGAAGATTCTTGATTGCTCCTCCTATGTGATGAAAGATTGCAACCTCAATGTTGTGATTCTTGCATATATTATTGTCTTGTTAATGTATGAAAGTATCCATGTTAATTATACAATTATATATCTATATATTATTCCCTTTTATCTCTACATTTTTGAATATAAATACTTAGAGGCAATATATAGTTCAATCGGAGTACTTCAAGAGTGTGACTATAAATAAGCATGAATAAAGTATATATCTTATGTATAGAAATAGTAGATAAAAATTGCAAGTTAGAATAATATATGGCTGGATGGAATTCATTCAAGTATGAGTAAATCAGAAGCGACCTAGCTAGCAGGTTATGCAAGCAAGCTTTGGTTGAAAGGGATTGGGTGAGAGAGAAAGAGACCAGCACTAGCAGCTGCTAGATAGAGAAGATGATTAATTCCGTTGTGTTAAAAGTTCAAACTAGAAGGTGGTAGCAATTTAAACCAGGCTGAGTGGTTTTTTTTATATGTGTTAAGTGATTGAGAAGAAAAAGGGCATGCATTAATTAGAGAGTTGATAAATATGAAGAGGGAGTGGAAGAAGTAGTAGACTAGTAGTACATATATTATACAGTGAAGTTGACAGGTCATGAGGACTTGCATCAGATGTTAACAGAAGCATGATTGAAACTCACTGTTTGCATTCAAATATTGCGTCATTTTCTTTTTTAGTTTCATTAAAACATTAATTATGCCATCTTCTGTCTTTTGCTTAATGCATGAAAAGGACAGCCTTATCTTTTTCTTAAGCTTCAATTTCACACTCAACCTCACTTGCTTTTCACCTATTATGTACTCAAATTCCTTTTAGTTTTTTTCTAAAGAGGTTTTGGTGTTTTGTATTCTTTGAATTGCAAACATCCAAAGTTAGATGGAAATAGCCAGTTTGACACTATATGTAGCTAGTACTTACTCTAAGCTCAGCTTTGTCTTTCAAGTTACGCAACAGTGAAGTTTTTTGTCTCCATGAGATAACCCAAGTCCCAAAAGTTATCTTATTTCCAAGGTAAATCGTACTCGAAGCTAGTATTTTGTTAAATAGTTTCACAAATCGATGAATATGAAAACTGCAAGATCCTACTAGAATTAGATGGGCAAAAGGTGTAGAAATAGGTCCAAGCAATTGGTGGGCTCTGCGATGAGCTTCTTCTACATGGAAAAAGACAAGTTAGATGGTCCAAACCACATCAAGTTGGTACAAAAATAACAATATCCTTAATCCACATCCCGCCTTCTCTGCTTCAAGTATTGCCATCAAAACAAGCCACACACAGGCTTGGCCTACAATTATTGCTTCTGCATGAAATCAGTCTTTTTTTTTTTTTGGGTGAATACATGAAATCAGTCATGTGTAGCAAACCAAAACCATCAATTCCAGTGCATTCTTCTCTGCAAAAATGTCAGAGTACCCATTTCCATATATATTTAATTAGCACCTAGTTTTTTAGCCAAAAAAAAAAAAATTTAATTAGCACCTAGTGAGAACTTCCTAAGTTTCTAAATAAACCCCCCCTTTTTTTTTTTTTTTTTTTTTGGTAAATGCAAAACAATTTCAGAGCAGCATTATCCTTATGAAAAAGGCAATTAAAAGCGTGTTTATGCATATTCATATTGAGAATGACAACTATGAATTATCTGCTATTGCTATGTATTTGATATAGTGTGTCTCTGAAAATGTGTTGCTGCAGAAATTGTTTCTACGTAATTTATACAACAAAAAGAGAGGGAGAGAGTTATTTCCAATGGAGCATTTAATTATAGTGAATAAGAGATGAGAAAATCAAACCCACAATGTCTTGCAGCTGGTAAACAAACTCCATCAAATGGTATCAGTGTTTGTGCTCAAGATTGATGCTGAGTTTAGTCCTTGAGAAAACAAACATACAAGTTGTCATGGTTAATAACCATCTTGTAGGGTAAGAGCTAAGAAGAAAAAGTGTGGCAGAAGAAGGACCTTTCAATTAGCTACGACCCAGTGTTAAGATCGAAAGTGACATCTTCTTCACTTCCGTGATCTCTCTAGGCCATTTGACCTCTTTGTTATCATAATCTACACATTTTATATTGTAAAATTAAAAAAAAAAGAAAAAAAATGAGATTTCTTTTTTGTGCTGATGATCCCAACTTCTAATATTCATTTTCAACATCAAAAAGAACGAAAAAATACTAAAATAAAAAAAATCCTAAAGCACGCAATAAGTGAAATGAAAAGAAAAGGGTTTTCTTTTAAAGTTATGATTATTCTGTGTACCCATCGAAAACAAAACATATCCCGCAAATCCAGTACGAAAATGAACATTTTCTTTGAGCTCATGAATTCAAGTGGAAGCCAAAATACACTACAAAAGATGACTTGCTACTGGCTACTCATGTGGTGTGGTGGTAATGGGCCACAGAACCCATCATTATGAATTTAATAGCATGAATGGGATACTCTTTTCCATCCCTTTACCAAATGAAAAATATTAAGAAAATAAAAAAGAAACTCTCAATTAATAATAATATTCCATTAATATTCATAGAATTTATATATATTCCAACAAGCTATATTAGCCAATAGAGGACATGGTCAATGCCTAAATCCAGAGTTTTTGATGCGGGGTTTACATGATGCAGAATTTGAGGAATGATTCAGTTGGAAAATGTAGGAAACATACAATTTATACTATTTTCCATCTGACACGAAAACAAATTAAGTTATAATCACCCAATTTTCCACACTTCAACTACAAAAAAAAAAAGGTAGAAACCAATAAAAATGGTACATTTCATGAATTTGTGGCTAGCCATCCTACTCAAAAGTCTCTCAATGTGGTCCTCTTTTTTTTTTTTTTGGATTTTATTGTGAATAAAAAATATACCGTTCATGAGGTCAACTTACTCTCTATAGCATGTCGGCAACATCTCCTTTTATTTTTAATGACTTAAACTTCCATACAATCGAAAGCAAAATTTAAGCAAGTCTTCTTTAGCAAGTTCAATATTTATTTGTTGTAATAAAAAAAAAAAAAAAAATTCAATGTTCATACTTCAGCAAATACTGGGCCTTGGGCCTAAGCAAAATATAAAATTATGGCAAAATTAGGCTTTCTCTCAAATAATCTAATAGATTGGCAGAAATATTTGTCCAACCCAGAGGAAGCCAGCCCAGTTTGTCCAACATGGGCTTCATGAGAGGGTGGGACGGAATTACTCGGGTAAAACCCAATAATAAGTTCCCAAAAAATCACAGCCGAACATCAACAGTGAGAATCTGCACCACCGATGGTGGACCGTTGACGACATCATTTTACGGTGGTTGATACAGTTCACCTGTACGATCAGACAAGATGCCTTCAAAAGCCTCCAATCAGAGCCGTCCATCTGGATCCTCAAGGGGTAGCTTTTAGCCAATAAAAAGCGACTTTTGCTTCTTTCAAAGCTTCGTCTCCGCCACCACCACAAGAAATATCCTCACGCTTTCTCTTTCTCTCTCTCTCTCTCTCTCTCTCTCTCTCTCTCAATTGGAGACCCTGCCAAGAAAACCCTCGCAGCCACCAATCTTTTAGCCGAGGTAATATGGATTTAAACTTTAATAGCTAATCAAAGCAATGTTTGTCCTTTTAGATCTGTAAGTCTGTGTTTTTCAGCATCTGTTTTGTCATTCAGATCCATTTGGTGCGTTGTGGTTTTATTTATTTGTTTTATTTTTTATATGTCTCTGTGTTTGTTCTCTTTCAGTCATTTTCCATAGGTCAAGTTGATTTTTCAGCATTTGCGATCTGATTGACATTATGATGTATTTTTCTTCGTGACGTTATATATCAGATCTGTGTTTCTGTTTTCTTTGATTACGTTAGATCTACATTATTATTATTAAATTTATGTATATGCATTAGAGATTCAAGTATTCTAGTCAACCTGTTTACGATTTAGCACTTTTGTTCGATCTGTAATCTGATCTATTTTTATGGCGGATGGATGTGATTTGCATTTTCTTTGACTGATTGAATACTAGTTTTGACTAATAGTAGGACTGATGTTGTATAATAACTCAAACGTACTTTATGTGTAATTAAAAAGGTATTATTGACAATGGCAGGTTGTTTTGTTAACCGATCATTGTATTTATTGTGTATGGATTTTGCTTTAAGCTTATATTGGGTTTTTCCATGACAAGTTATACGAACTATGAAAACATGGAAGATGAAAATCTTCAAGGAACAGATTGCGACTTTAACTCTTCATTTTCTCGGTTTTTCTTTAATGACCATATCCTCGAATCTTTGACAAGTTTGATTTGTTGTGTTATATTCCTTTTAGAAGTCTTGCTAGTATTTTCAAGAGTTTCATGCAAGCTTTCTGGTTTCGTTGGGCTAAGTTTGAGCTGACTACCATTGATCTTGATTTTAGTCTGAATAATTTACATCATCGTATTCACTGTTTGTGGACAGACCTATTTCATTCTTGTCCTTTTCTTTTTTCTTCTACCTAGAATCGTGGTTGTTGTTTTGCTGTTTGAGTACTGTTGATTGTGTGAAATGCTAGTTTTCTAAGTTTATCATTCTTGTAAAGTTGTAATTGAGGAACTATGATTTCATCAAATGTGAAGATACCAGTGAACACAGTTTTCTTTTTTTCTTCTTTCTTCCCTCTTTTTCTGTGTGTTCCAATGTCAATTGATTAAATTGTCGGCAATGTACTTATATGGTATATGGAAAGCTAAATTTTTAAGTTATTATGTTCATTTCATAATAGCTCTGCTGCTTTTCCCGATCATATGGTCTTTATACATTTATTACTTTATCTGTAAATTGTTTGGATCAAGTATTTGACAGTGTTACTGTAATTTGTATCCTTGTAGGGAAAGATAAAATGGTTGATCAGGTTCAACACCCTTCTGTCATGGAAAAGGTAGCTGGCCAGTTCCTTCATCACTCTAGTCTTTCAAGAGAAATTCAGGGCTATGATGGTGGTTTCCAACGATCTGCTATGTATCAAAGACATGCTGCTTATGGAAACTACACCAATCCAGCAATGAGGTATCCAACTAGAGCTACCACAGATCTATCCATGGTTGCATCAACTGCATCCCCCATTTTTGTTCAAGCCCCTGCAGAGAAAGGCAACTTTGTTATTGATTTCCTTATGGGTGGTGTTTCTGCTGCTGTCTCCAAGACGGCTGCTGCCCCAATTGAGCGTGTTAAACTTTTGATTCAGAACCAGGATGAGATGATTAAGACTGGCCGTTTGTCAGAACCCTACAAGGGCATTGGTGACTGCTTTAAGCGAACAATGAAGGATGAGGGCATTGTTTCATTGTGGAGAGGGAATACTGCAAATGTCATCCGTTATTTCCCCACTCAGGTTTGTAAGTTGATTTGTCTTTTAAATCAGAAAGCACTTTATAGTGCCTGATGCTAAAATGATTACCTGAAATTTGTTACAGGCCTTGAACTTTGCATTCAAGGATTACTTTAAGAGGCTTTTTAACTTCAAGAAAGACAGGGATGGTTATTGGAAATGGTTTGCTGGTAACTTGGCATCCGGAGGTGCTGCTGGTGCCTCTTCCCTTCTCTTTGTCTATTCATTGGACTATGCGCGTACCCGTTTGGCTAATGATTCTAAGGCTGCAAAGAAAGGAGGAGAAAGGCAATTCAATGGTTTGGTTGATGTTTACAGGAAGACGTTGAAGAGTGATGGTATTGCTGGTCTTTACCGTGGATTCAACATTTCTTGTGTTGGTATCATTGTGTACCGTGGTCTCTACTTTGGAATGTACGATTCTCTGAAGCCAGTGCTTCTGGTTGGAAGCTTGCAGGTTGGTAGATCAATGATTATTCTTTTCATTTTTTTAATGATATACAAGTGTTTTAACCACTACTTAATGTCGATGGTATCATAACAACTTAAGTGATTGCTTTTTGGTCATGCCCTTGTTTTCCAAAGTCAATGATCTACTTGCTATATAAAAATTTTAGAGTAACGTTTGTATGAATACATTCACTTCATATTCAAAACTACTTTTGTGAAATCTGTTCTCTTTATTATTTCATGTAAGGCATTGGTTTTAACGAGCTGGAGATATTCTTTTAAGTGATAATCAAACATATACCCACTTATTTCAGTTCATTGAGCCAAGTAGATATGCTCTCATTTAAATTTGAATCTGCTAATCACTTTCTTTTATCATTTCTTGTTACCCCTGGGGAGTATGCAGATGATAGGTATCAGGTTCTACTTGTGTCATATTTTTGTTAAGATTCATGACATATTTCCATGTTTTTGATGATTACAGGATAGTTTCTTCGCTAGTTTTGCACTTGGTTGGCTCATTACCAATGGTGCAGGTCTCGCTTCCTATCCAATTGACACTGTCCGCAGAAGAATGATGATGACCTCTGGTGAAGCGGTGAAGTACAAGAGTTCTCTGGATGCATTCTCTCAAATTTTGAAGAACGAGGGTGCCAAGTCTCTCTTCAAGGGTGCCGGTGCTAACATTCTCCGTGCAGTTGCAGGTGCTGGTGTTCTTGCTGGTTATGATAAGTTACAGCTGATCATGTTCGGGAAGAAGTATGGATCTGGTGGTGCTTAAGAACATATTTTCTATCCTGTTAGAGTTAGATGGTGATGAAAATCTGAGTTCACAGAATCTTTTTCGGCAAATTTTTCATTAAATAATTATCAGTTTAGTGGGATTTAATCCCAAAAACAAATTTATTTTTGAAACAGGCATTTAATCCATCAACAGGATTAATTAGAGTGGCGGAAATTGCCACTATCATTACTTTTGAGTTTTCAGTTACATGATTTGCGGAATATTTTGTATGAATGCACCATTACTTTTGGCAATCCACTGCTTACGTGGTTTTCCTTTTGGAATGCAGTAAATGGGGATGGTATCTATTTCCCTGTTGCTTTGCTCTAGTTTGGTTGGAGGTTCTGTGTTACATTCACAGCTCTCATTTTGTTTTGAAGATCATTGTATTTGTGGTCTGGTGAAAATGGTATTTCTTTTTGCAGCCGTCATTTATCTATTTTTTTCCTTTAGACACTGAAACTTTTCAAATCTACGATATCTACTTCTCATGCTTATATCTATTTATGCTGTTGGATTAGAAAAGTCTTAGAAGATGAAGCCAACAAAAAAGTATACATGTGCAATAGGCTTTTTACTTCTCATGCTCATTTCCATTTATCCTGTTGGATTAGAAAAGTCTTAGACAGAAGATGAAGCCAACTAAAAAGTATACATTTGCAATAGGCTTTCGATTCGGTTAAAAGTGGACTGAATTGGAAAAAGCGGTGTTGAAAATCTAACAGGTATTTTCCTACTCTTTAGAACCACATTGGCTTGCTTGTTTAATCTTGATGCTTCCCGATGACTGGTCAAAAAGTTGTGTGGTAAATAGTCGCTTGAAATTGATTGGAACCACACTGTGACACAAGCTCACTGTAAATGCAAAGTCGTCATTGATGAGATGCTTATTGTTCATTACTTCATCAATGAGTGCAGGGTTGTAGGAACTACTACTAGCTCTGAGAAATACGTTCTGGCCTTTGCAAGAGACAAAAAGTGAGAAACGCCACAATATTACAAACCATGTAGAAGCTGTAGAATGTATTGGAAAATATGCTTGATATAACATTATTCTTGGATCTACTTCTTATTAACTATAGCTTTTGGGATTAGTGAGGTTTCTGTGTTCAATCTTTGATACCCTATTTGTATCGGTAAAACAGACATAAGCTTTGAAGATGTTGTTTAGGGGTGAAATTTCTTGTCCAATGTTATTATGGTTTTCATTGTTACACTTTGCCGTTACACGACTCAACTAGAAGAGATTACAAGTAAAAGATGATTTTTCAAACAACTAGTTCATACTAGAACAACCAACTATAAAATAACTGATGCAAGAAATATGTAACGGACTGCCTTTGACAACCAGCTAAAGCCTAATCGTTATAGTATTTAACTTTATAACTAAAGCCTAAAACTTCATATTTAACTTTACAATCCAACGACTGATATGAAGGGAGTTTATTAATAATAAAGCCTTTATCAAAAACAAAAGTTGGTTTAATGACATACATGGATGAAGAATTGGAGAAGGGAGAATGGTGGACTTTGAGAATCCTATTTTTTGGAATGTGAATAGTTGGAAATTCTGGCAGCCTCCTCCTACTGCAGTGCAGTTCTTTAGTGCAATTTTGATGCTTCTTTTACTGAGAATCGATATCGTCAAAACAAACTTTGACGTGTTTCTGTTTCACCAAAGGTTGTATTTCTCAGACTAAAGTCGATGACTTACCAATGATGATTCTCTGTCAGATAAAGAAAGGAGTCATTCATTCTATAGTACTTACCAAGTCCAGCAAACCATAACAAAGGCCCTGTGGTTTTTAACAAATCCGAGTTATTAACGAAATGATTGACTAAAAAAGAAAATGAAAACAAGAAAAAAAATCCAAAGTTTTTCATTGAATTGTCCTTCTTAAGACAGAAGATGCTGATTGCACGTGATGCGTTAAACAATGTCCAGAAGATAAGAATGCTGACGATGAGAGACCATTAGGTAAGACTTCCTAAATTACAAAATTACAATTCCAATTTCATATTTCCTCATGAAGGGCTATGGTTGTTAGTTACCATTTTCTCTAAGTTTGTTCACATTGTCTTGGTCACTGCAGAGTATTCTTTTCTTCCAACAGCCAACCTGCAAGTCATACGTATAAGGCTTATCCTAACAGTATGAACACAAGGTATTAGAAACTTACTTCATCATTAAAAGTCAATCATTACCATTTCATTCATTTTACTTCATCATTAAAAGTCAATCATTACCATTTCATTCAATTAGATAGGATTGAATTGGAAAAGAAAATGTGTGAACCTCTTGAAACCTGGCATGTTCCTTTTAAAGAATCACTTTGGCTTCCTTGTGATGCTTCCCAATGAATGGTCAAAGATACGTATGATGATTTGAGTCATTGAAACTGATTGGAACCAGCTACTCTGTGTTAAGCACAATCTCAGTATTGTTGAAAAGCTGCTATCAATGCTGTAAGAAGAGGGGGAGTTTGTTAATACCTTCATATAACAAATTTCTGGATACTTATAATAAAACGAAAATATTTTTCATTTATGCTGATTTCAAAAACAAATATTGGAAACCATATAGAAGGAAGATATTTAGAATGAACCTGTATAAGCAATGGAGATTTTGAACTTTCTCATTGTATGTTGATTATTGGAATGTGGGCCATCTTGTTCCAGTCCTTGCCAGTTTCGCTGTTGCATGTTTCTGACAATTCAGGACAATTCTCAATATGTAATTTCTCTAAAGAGGTGAGATGACAAATCCCTTCTGGAAGTGATGCCAAATTCGGGCACCTCAAAATGTAGAAGCTAATGATTCTGGTTCCATAGTATCTTCAGTCATTGCTAGCACCTGCTGTAATAGCTTGGAGTCAACTTCTGCCAGAGTTAAGGTTTCCACAAATGGAAACAGTGGCATGGAACTTAGACCAGGGCTATGCCTTATTACCATATGAGAAAGACAAGGGAATGAAGGTTGTTGTCCATGTATTAACGTTGTTATTGTTGTTGTTGATTCAAGAGCTTCATTTTTGTCTCCAGTATCCTCTCTCGTCCTCCACCACCCTCTTCAATTTGGAGCAATACAAAATTTCCGGACTTTAGGGACGGAAAGAATGGTGTTGTTGTTGAAGTTATAGAAGAAGCAAAGAACTCGATAGGCCCATTTTCTTCTGTTATGTACTCCAGATCAGTCATCTCGAAAAGCTCAACTTCCTTGAGATAAGTTAATTGATGCAATGGTGGGAGATGTAGGCATTTTACACAGAAAGATAACTTTAACTTGACAAGAATAATGAGGCAAGAAAGCCAACTTGAGAACCTTGTGCTCGAGTACCCTTCCACCAGCAATGATTTTAGATTTGAATGCGGCAGCAGGCCATCTAATAATGTTTCATCATTCTCCACACTACTATCTATCATACTGAACTCTAGACATAAGCTTTGAAGATGTTGTTTGTCCTTTAAATTCGCAACCTCCGAATGTGATGCAACATATTCTCCTGTCCCAAGTTTGTAATGGTTAACTCTCCTCTTTAAGTTATTAAGGCTGCTCAGTTCACCAATTCCACCATTCTGTCTTGACTCAAATTTATTATTACACACAACCAAAAGTTCTAATGTGTGCAGAGAAGTCAACTTACCAAGCCCACATGGAATGCGAGTCAAATTTCTTGAACCCTTTATCCCCGGATGCCTCAGGTTGATCAATTTGCATATATCATCAGGCAAGCTTTGAAGATTGAAACAATCAGAGAGAAGTAGATTCTGCAAATTGTGTAAGATGGTTATGGAAACCGGAAGCATCTTAATCTTACACCTTGAAAGATCAAGATATCTTAAATGTCTTAGTTTGCTGAAATTATCTGGTAATTCCTTGAGAAATAAATATTTCAAAACCAACACTTGTAAAAACTTGGAAGTTTGATAAAATTGACTTACAATTTGTCCATCTCAGTTTCTTTTTGTAATGCAGCATTAAATCATCATATTCTGTTGCCCAAATTTGTTCCTTCTCTGAAAGTGCTGTTCGGGATCTTGTTTTGCTCAAGTAAGGATGCTGGAAATTGCAATGACAGATCTACTTCAAAATCAAAAGATACATGAAGTACTCTTTCATGTAGATTCTCTACATTTTGGTTCAAAATAGCACTGTCCTTCTTTGCTACGGAAATTGCAAGATCATGTATGAGATCATACATTTTACAGCTTGTGATAGTACCCCATGCATCTTTTTCTACTTCTTGGAAAAAGGATCTCCAAAGTAAATCCATAAAATTATCATAACCAATATCTTCTATGAATTGGTTTTGGTTTGAGGATGTAATGAATCCTTGTGCCATCCAAAGATTTACCAACATTCGTACATTGATCCTATGATCTTTTGGAAACAATCTACAATAAGAAAAACAATGTTTCAAGTGGGAGGGAAGGTGATTATAACTTGAGTGTTGGTAGAATATCACTTTCTCCTTGATAAGCTTATTATTCTTAAAGTAAAACAACTCAGTTTCTGGATTTTTGAAGTACAGTACATTTCGAATTGTTCTTATGGCAAGAGGAATGCCCCTGCACTTTTCTATAATCTCCATCCCCACTTCCACAATTTTTGAATCCTCCGGTTCTTGTCCTTCCTCAAATGCCATTCTTTTGAATAAAGACCAAGACTTATCTTTATCCAAACCCTGTAAGCAAAGTTGCTGAGTTATATGCGTTATTTTGGCAACCTTTTCACTTCAAGTAGTTATTAGTATTCTGCTACCTCTTGCAACTCCCATTAGTAGGTTTCTTAAACTAAACCATTTTTCAAGATCCTCATTCCACATATCATCCAAAACAAGGTTGTATCTCTTTCCCTCTATTTCTTTCCTAAGCTTATATTGCAAATAATCCATCTCAATGTTTTCTGGAAGCTTAGTTGTTTGAGAATTGACAATTTTCTCAAGAATTAATCTCATGTCAAAAGAAATCAGAGACACACACCCATATTTTTGGTTCAAAATGCTTTTGAATCCTTTGCATCATTATATACTGAGCAAGTGTAGTCTTTCCTAAGCCACCAATGCCAAAAATGGGAATGACTGAAACATTCTCTTGAAACTCAGAATCCAACAAAAGCTGTATGATTTTCTTCTGCTCATCTTCCCTCCCAATGACTTCTTCATCTCGTACAAACGAGTGAGTCTCCCTTACTCTAGCAAGAGACCTGAGTCTCTTCGAGCCGCTCCAATAAGTAAAATGGCATAGTG
Organism: Ziziphus jujuba; assembly: GCF_031755915.1. NCBI lineage: Eukaryota > Viridiplantae > Streptophyta > Magnoliopsida > Rosales > Rhamnaceae > Ziziphus > Ziziphus jujuba. The sequence goes on from NC_083380.1 coordinate 1,142,271, forward strand.
CCTCTGATATCAAGAGTCTGCCTAATTGCTTTGATCACATGAGCCATCTTTAGCGGAAAATCAAACTGTTTGGGGTTTGAAAAGAAAGTGCTTACCTTCGTGGTCATTTTGTACTCTGCAGGCATTGATTTACGCCACAAAATTTCAGTGTGAAACTGATCCAACAGAGCATCAGCATCATAAACAGCATCCTGAAGCTTCTCAAGCCAATCTCTGATCTGCTGGTTATTTGCCCTCCTCTCCTCAGCCTCAAGAAGTATGGCTTTGACCCCAGAAATTGTGATCTGCAGTTTTTTAAGTTCGTCTTTCACACCCAAAAGCAATCCAATCTCTTTAAATGCTGCAGTCTGCAGAACCCAAGGTCACAATTATTTCATCAGCAATGTTAAACAGAATAGCTTCTGCCTACAGCTAGTTTGTGAAGAAACGAAATGTATAGGAAAAGGTGGCTATTTACTTGTTCTGAATTTATTAAAAAACAGTTAAATTTGTTCACATGGAAGAAATCTGTAAAAATAATGGAAAAGGTGGAGCTTCAGCTCCTTGAAAATCAATCATTATAAATTGCTGGAATCTGTCCTTGCCATGTCCCAAGTTTGTATACAGCTAGCTCTCCTCTCAAGTTACTTCTTAGACACAACAACATAATTTGTTTGCGGTGAGGACACAAACCAATCTAATGCATGAAAAGAAGTCAAAAATTCACCAACCCCACAGGGCATATGTCTCCAACTCAAAACACATCCATATATCTCAACCTGCCTCAAACTCATCTAAACTTTTTAATCTGTAAATTGCTTACGGATTTTACAATCTCAATTTTTCTTGGTATTGATCCGATGGAATGGTTCTGCAGAATCAAATTCATAGGAGAGAATAAATTATATAAGTATATTTACATAGTGAATGAAAATTAACAAAACAATACTTGGGAGACTAATTGATATTTAATTTTCTATTCTCAATGTGATTCAAAAACTAAAATTATTAGATCAACCTCAAATACTAACTCTATATATATATATATATATATGTATATAAGAATTCTGATAAGATGTTAAATAATTGTTTTGGTGATTCCAATAAATGTAATACGTAAAGCAAAATTATCCAATATGGCAACTTCATAAATAAATAAATAAATAAAGATATATATATATATATATGTATATTTATAAACTTTATTCAATATGGTATGTATCGAATTATAACTACTAGTGCATGAAAAGGTATGTGGGATTTTCAGAAGTTGGGCAATATCTTGACATGCTTTTGAATAATATTGCTTATCTTATTCATCGCTCAAACCTGCCCAACACTTTGATTGAAGAAACTGAATGATTATTTTCTCCAATGACGGAGCAATCTTAACAAAATTTAAAACAACCTCAGCTTCTTTTTAAAACCCACTAAAACAAACCGACCTTACCGCCTCAATATTTTGGTGTAACCCCCAATGTTTCGTTTTTGCCTTTGCTTTCATAGGGGTATCTTTCTCAGCCCACTGCAACACCAAAATGATAGTCAAATATATTATGTATAGGAATATGACAATAATATTTAAATAGTAATAATAAATTTGGAATTTAATTGTGAAATTAAAAAAAAAAACTTGAATAAAGTTATTTTTATGTTTTGTAAAGTAATAAATGAATTTGAACAAACAAATAATATTTTTTTGAAATAATAATCATTTTTTGGAGCAAAATAAATTTAAGTAAGGCTAACTATTTATTTTGGACATAAAAATAACACTTTTTTTCCTTGAATGAATGAGAAATACTAGGTTCATAATATTTAGATTGAAAAAAATGATAGCCATACATTGTTACTTTTCAAATTGATTTAATTAAATAATAAAAGAAAAGGCTTTGATTGAAACTATTGGCATGATTTTAGAAATTGAAGAAAATTTATATTTATCATGCAAAATAATATTTGTATCCTTATCAAGTTTTGAAAGTCTCCATCTATAAATAAACAATGAAACTAGTGATTTTTCAATTCTCTACTAAATGGATAATACAACTATTGAACAATGTTTTTTTTTCTATTTCAATTTTTATTATAATTTTTTTATTCTCTAAAAACGTTATTTTTATTTTCTCATTGCCTTACCTAATTAACTAAATTTATATTTAAAATCTTTTTTGTTATGAAACATTTAAGAATCTTTTTTTCTCTACAAATTAATATAATTGTCTAATTTTTATCTTTATGTAATTTTTATTATTTTATTATCATATTTTCTTTATTTTTCTAAGTGAAATTTAGAATGTCACACCTGCATCCATTAAAAGATATATTCAACTTGTTTGATTTTTGCAAAACTATCAAACATTATCAATGACAATTATAAAATTGATTATAAATTTAAGCTCTAATTTTAAGTTTTTACACATAAAAAATAATATGATTAATTAACAACGACACATGATTGAAAACAAAAAATCCATGTAAAAGCTTAAAAATAAAAACCAACAAAAATCCATGTAAAAGCGTCCCAAATCATAAAAAACAAACAAAAATCCATGTAATAGCATCTAACAGAAATCGTTGACAAGAAAACGAAAGAAAGTTCTTTCAATCTTTCTGTGTATCTGAACATGATATCACGAACTCCACCTCAAAAGCTTAATAGTCCCATAGACTTCATAAATTCTTTGCTTTTGTCTTCTGTGTCCTGGTCATGAAATGATCCAGCAGATACTAAAAGGTGCTCCTTGCTTCTGTCAAAGAGTGGTCAATTCTAGCTTTTAGAAGCTTTTTGACTTCATGGGTAAGCAACAGGTATTGACCATCTTTTCAGTGATCGAAAAAACGACCAGATTGTACCGATATTCCAGGATAGAAACAACCATTTTATGCATCACGAACTCACCAACTATTTCGGGTTTTCCTTCCATGATAAGCTCCCAGTGAAAGCATTCAGAGACATTGGTGGTTTCATTGTCAACTTCCATTCTGTCCATTCCCATTTCCATTAGTTTATAGGAGAAAGATTTGAGTAGGTCGGTCATACCTCTTTACCAACGATTACTGTCCAAAGAATCCATTTGGAATCCCGGGAAGAAGTAGGAAATCTCACTACGTGACACATAAGTTTCAATCCTTCCTCTTTTTGCATTTGCATAAAAACCGACTGGTTCTTCCTCTGGAATTCCAGCTTCACTTTGAATTCATCATCGTCTCCTTTAGCTTCAATCAATTCCTTCATCTTCTTGTGTGCTTTCAATTCACCAGCTTTTAGATGCGACAGCATTCTTGGAATTGCATTGACTATCCATTTGTCATTGGTCACACGTAGTAGCCCCTCAATCTGGTTTGCCTCAAATTGAAGATGGGAAATGTAGCGATCAATGGCTTTAATTTTATCAATTTCTTTCATGTTTTTGTGCCTTGTTGAACAAGAATCTCCAAGAAACCACTTTTTTATTGTTTGTTTTCTGAGAAAGTTCTAAGAGGAAGAAAAAGCAAGACTCAATGAAAAAGAGAGCCTAACTTCTCTATGTATAGAAGCTAGCTTATACATACAGTTAAGTAATAAGCCAATCAAACTAAGATAGCTGTCAAAACTAAATAACAAATAGTACTAACTAATTAACTGCTTAACTAGCCTAAAACAGTTAGGAACAATCAGTATATCTTTGAGAAGTAATGAATAACCAGATTCACAAATAACTATAGTAGTGCCAATACCTACTTTGACCATTTTCTATCAACAACTTGTTCTTACCATTATAACTAGTAGGCCTGGGTACGGTTCGGGTTGGATCGGTTCCACCCGAAAAATCCAACCGAACCGATAGTTCGGTAAGCTTTAAAATTGAACTCGAACCAACCCGATGTGAGAGTGGAACCGGATATTTAACCGAGTAAAACGGGTCGATTTGGTTCGGTTCAAGTTTTTCAGTTTAGGCTTATAATTGGGCTTCTGAATTTGGGCTTGTTCTCAATTTAGTGGGCCTTAACTTTTTTTAGGCGTATAATTTTGAACCTATTTTTGAACTGGTCGAGCTAGGCCTATTTTTGGGCCTACAATTTTGGGCCAACTTTCATACCTATACTTACCTATCTCATCCAACGTTTTAGGTATGGAATGGTCAATATTTAGGTATCAAATGGGCAGTTTTTTTTGTTTAATGGGCATATTTGGAGTGTTGAACGTTTTTTGAACCTAATAATCAAATTATAGTTCTTAAACAAATAAACAAAATTGCATTCTGTATTGCTTTTACATTTGCTGCTGCATCAAATATAGGCAATTAACTAAATATTAGAAGCTTACAAATTACAACACATATACAAATTGAAGATACTAATGTTTAATAATACAAATATAAATTGATCAAGAATTAAACATATAAGAAAGGAAAAATTGAAGATTGAGAAATGCAGTGCCACTACCAATGCCACGGCCAAAATTGAGAATGAAAAATGCAGACACAAAACACAAATATCAAAATAACAAATTACAATTCCAAAGTGCCATTGCCATTGCCATTCCAACAGCCTCTGCCCTTTTCCTACTACCACTGCCAAATCCTCCAAAAATCCAAAGCCACTCTTCTATTGCCACTGCCAAAGCCTCCACTGCCACTGCTACAAAGCCTATAATCACAAAGAAACCAAAATAAATCAAACCAATACAGTATTAATTTTAATAATGTGATAATTATTAAGAAATAAAAAATAAAACAAAGAGAGTTACTTTGGTGCTGTTGTCAAGTTTCAAGTCTATCCACTCCACAATGCACAATCAATCCTTTTTGGTGTTGCTGTCCAGAGTTGCTGCCATTGGTTGGCTTTGGCATAGGTCTTGGAGTGACAACAAACAAAGGCAAATATTATAAAAACAGTAAAAAATAATACAATTTGCATATAAACAAAAACCTGTCTTGGTTGCATATTATATTACCTGCATCTAGGCTTTTATAATACTCAATTTCTTCTAAAAAGAATCTGTCCAAACTTGAAGAAGCATTAAGCCAATTTTGACAACACATTAAAGTCTCCACTATTTTAGCAGTTAAAGAGCTCCTAAAAGGATCAAGTATTCTGCCTCCAGTGCTAAAACCACTCTCAAAAGCCACAGTGGAGACTTGAATGGCGTATACATCCTTTGCAACCTTCTCTAACAAAGGATATTTCTCTCCATTGACCCTCCACCAATTTAAAATATCAAAATCCTTATTTAAACTAGATTCACAAGGGTCGGCCAGATACCTATCCATATCATCTTTTACTTCCTTACATTGGCTTTGTTCTCTCTTCTTCAAATAAGCAATCCAAACCTGGTCAGCATAGTTGGCCTGTTCTAATCCACTGCGATTACAATCCAAACTAGTTTCACAAGACACAACACCAATGGAAGATTGGCAACTAGTATCTGAATCCATTTCTCTTTCATTATACCAATTATACAGCCTCATTAAAGTCTTTTTCAAACTATTTTTCAATTCAGTAACCATACTTTCATCATTATCATAAAGCATCTCATAGCTAAATGACACATAATCCAACTTATATCTTGGATCAAGCATTGCTGCAATTAGAAGTAATTTATTGACATTTTCCATGGAATTCCAATATTTATTATATTTTTCTCTCATTTTCCTTGCCATAACACACAACCGGTCATCCTCACTAACACACAAGTCATCCAATTGTTTTTGTATGGAAGAAATTTGATGGAAATAAATATTGGAGGTAACATGCAGAGAGGCACTAAATATAAGAATCACATCATAAAAGCCCTTAAGAAATTGGACAAAAACTTTGGCATCATCCCAATGCCAAGCAAAAGGAGGTCCAACCTTCTTTCTACCACTATCATCCTTTCCAAAATAGGAAGCATAATGTCCATCTTCCTCCTCCATTCTCTCAAAGGTTTTTTGAAATTTCAAAGCCGACTCTAATATTAAATATGTGGAGTTCCATCTTGTTGGAACATCCAAACATACTAAAGCTTTGCTATCAATTTTCTCTTGACTTATACACTCTTTAAATTTTTACAACCTAGAAGGAGAGGATCTAACATATCTCACAGCATTAGGAATGCTAGCAATTAAGTCATCTAATTCTTTCAAACCCTTACACACAATTAAATTGACAATGTGTGCACTACGTCGAATATGCAAAAAATCAGCATCTCATACACAACTTTTCCAATGTACCGTTTTCCTCTTAAGATAAGCAATTACAATATTGTTTGCACTTACATTATCAAGGGTTATTGTGAACAATTTCTCAATACCTCAATCATGCAAACAAACCTCAATTAGTTTTCCAATTGCCTCTCCTTTATGATTAGGAACCACACAAAAACTTAAAATTCTTTTATGTAACATCCAATTATCATCAACATAATGGGGAGTCAATGACATATAACAAACATTTTGAATGGAAGTCCATGTATCAGTTGTAAGGCTAAGTCTTTGTTGCTTTGCAACAAACATTGATCTTAAAGCCAATTTCTCATCCAAGTACAATTGATAAATGTCCCTCACGATGGTTCTTCTAGATGGAGGATCAAACTTAGGACATGCGACACTACAAAAGTGTCTAAACTCACGGCCTTCTACAAAACTAAAAGGCAACTCATCCAATATTATCATTTTGGCACATGCCATCCTACATGTCTCTTTGTGGAAAGCTGTAGCTACCAAACTGCTACCACTGCCATCAGACTTCCTATCAAAAGTTAAGGTCTTTTGTTTCTTTTCATCTACTTTATAAGGATTTTTCAGACATTGCTTCAAATGATTCCTTAGAATACTAGTTCCACACTTCTTAGAATCACATGCATAATCCTTATGGCAATATATGCATTCACATCTAGGGTCATCGGGATCACTATCTTCTATTTTGACAAAGTGATCCTATACATCACTTGCTGGCCTAGGAGGTTTTTTTTTTTTTTTTTTTTCCCCCTAATGAAGGTTGTGGAGGTAATGTCGATTTGGCATCAGATGATGTAGGTTTTGACAGTGGTGGTGGACCTAGTGGTGATGGACTTTGGCCTATTGAGGTTTAAGAGGAAGGTGCATTAACTGATGATTGGGAATCTAGGTCCATATCAAGCATATATAGGACACTGCTTACATAAGAGGAAACAAACAAAAACAAGACAGCAATTACACAACACTTCAAGGCAAAACATGTACTAGTTACAATGTAATGAACTAAAATAAAAGAGAGACGATTTTAAAGCTTTGAAAAAATTGTTGTCACTTAGACTCCTAGTACTCAATAATGCTTAAAAATTAAAACCAATCAGCTGCTGTATGATACAATATTGAAACATAACTAACTGGCTGGTTCCCTAAAGAAAATTGCACAATTCCAACTACAAGCATGCCAAAACATTGTTTAAACAGTCCCAATTTCAACTTCAATTCCATTACACAATATTCAACAATTCCACAAACATTACATATTCAACAACAATTTCAAATTTCAGAGTCACAAAGACTTTGAAATGTAAGCTAACATGTTTCACAACTCCAACAACAAACGTGCAAAACATTGTTTAAACAGTTTCAATTTCAACTTCAATTCCATAATATTCCACAATATTAAGAAATTGCACAATATTCAACAATTCCACAAACATTACAAATTAAATAGCAATTTCAAATTTCAAAGTCACAAAGACTCTGAAATGTAAGCTAACATACTTAAAATTGTACAACTCCAACTACAAACATGCAAAAACCTTGTTTAAACAGTTTCAATTCCATAATATTCCACAATATTTAAAAATTGCACAATATTCAACAATTCCACAAACATTACAAATTAAACAACAACTTCAAATTTCAGAGTCACAAAGACTTTGAAATGTAAGCTAACCTGTTTAAAATTGCAATTTTAGAAATTCAAAGTCACAAAGACTCTGAAATGTAAGCTAACATTTTTTAAATTGAAATTTTAGAAAATTTGGAGTCACAAAGACTCTAAATGCAAGCAATCTCACGATTTGAATTCAAAATTTCATAAAAATAGAGTTTCAAAGACAATTCACAAATACAATTTAGCATTTCAAATCCATATGAAATTTCACACTAAAATCATATGAACTGTCATAATAAAACTATTTTATAACCAATTCAACATTCCACAGAGACAATTCAGTGTCACAGAAGCAATTAATTTCTGAATTTTGAGTCAAATTCAGAGTCACAATCATAGAGAGTCTAAATTCTGAAAGTCAACTCAACTTCAACTACAATCTATCCATCCACAACCATTGAGAGTTTAAGAGAACAGAACACCTTACCTTAAGCTTTAAGCACAGAGCCAGTGCCACACACGAGCACGACACAGCGTCCCACAAGCCACGGAGCTACCTCACCCTCACCTCTTGAATCCGTCAACTGGAATAGTCAATTTTCTGAAAAATTAAAATCCAACAGTCAGTAAACAAGTAATATTTGAGAATTGAGATCATCAAAATTTTTTTTATAATTTTGAAATAGTGATTTTTTAGAAATTAAACCCTAAAATGAAAAAAATTAGGGAAAATGAAAATTTGCAAAATTACCTAAGAAATAACGTGATGGTTGATGACTAGATGATGGTAATCAAGGTTGTTGATGGTTTCACAGCCACTGACCCATCGCAGAGTGTAAAGGTGATAGAGTTAGGGTTTTAGTCAACCACCTAACCTGAGAATGGATAGATTGGAGTGTGAGAAAGTGAAATTGAGAGTAAAAAAGATAGATTTAATTTTAGAGTAAGAGATAGAGATAAAGAGAGTGAAGAGGTTCGATCGAGAGGGTGAAAATTAACATGGTGAGAGAGATTGGGAGTGAGAGAATGGAAGAAAGAGATAAGGAAGATTACCGTCGGTCGTAGGAGAGATGGCGGGTGACCGGAGGAGCTGCTCATCGGTAGTCGCTTGTGACCGAGAGTGACAGTAAGTTAGGGTTTTTTTTTTAGAAAGCTTTACCCTTTTCTTTATTTATTTTTTTTTTTTTTTCAGAGGAAGAGAGTGAAAGAGGAGGGGTAGATTGAGAAAGGCCCGACACCAGTGAGATAGAGAGTGTATTATATATATGTAAAAATGTAATTATATATATTTTATAATATTTTAACTTATTCGGTTCGGTTCGGACGGTTTAAGAATATCGGTTTTAAACCCGAAAATTGAACCGAACTGTCATTTATTCCTTCTTAAATGAACCGAACAGCCCGACCGACCCAAACCCATCCGATCCATAAGTGCTCGGTTCTATCGGGTTTACCGGTCCGGTTCGGTTTCACCAGTTATTTGCCCATCCCTGATAATTAGAGTGTTGGAGTAACCCAGTGCTTGTTGCTGCTATATGATTTGTTGCTCCACTATCAATGTACCAATTCGGGTCTCTAACCAAGAGAGGAGTAGTAAAGAATGCTAAATTATTCTTTAGAGGTTTATTAACTCTTATGTTACTGGTCCAGGATAAGTATGCCATTGTGGCATAGTAGGAATAAAGGTATGACTGGTTGATGGTAGTAAACCAGGTATCATATATGTTGAATTTCTCATTTGCTGCCCAATCTGATTATTGAATGACGTTCCATACTGAAAGGGTGATGATGCTTAATATCCTGAAAATTGAAGAAGATTACCTATAGCAAATGGTGGTATGGTTGAGCTGGTCAAAGGTTGAGGGGATTTGCTATATCTAAAATAGCAAACATCAGCAGTGTGTCCTACACGTTTACAGATTTGACACTGAAGTCTACCATTTCTAAATTTGTTCTTGCCTTTAAACTTGGAGACAATAAAATCATGTGAAGCATTAAAACCATTGCTGCCGATACAGAGGAAGTAGAACTGACTGGTAACAAAGTGGTATCACAATTAAAAGTATTTCTGTTCTTCAAAGAGTGTTCTTGTGTGGCAGTGAACAGCGAGGTAGAATTAGACTTTGAATTTAACTGTAAATCAATTTTCAACGCTAGGCTTGCCTTGAATATTAATGGAATTTGAATTTGACATTAACAATAATAATAATAATAATAAATATATTCCATTAATATTCATAGAATTCACATATATTCCAACTTTCCAACAAGCTATATTAGCCAATCGAGGACATGGTCAATGACTAAATCCAGAGTGATGCAGAAAGATGACTCAATTGGAAAAAGTCGGAAACATACTATTTGACACGCTGACATGGAGCTGACATGTCTCTCTATTGTTGGACAGTTTGACTATGATATTAAGAAAGAATCTTAACAAAGAAGTCCAGATGACAAATCGTTCAGAATGCCTCATTGAACCAATGTTTGAGGTTCACCTGGACAAATTTGTCATACTCTCTAGGTTTTACCTCCTTCCTTCGTGAACGTTATGGGAGGTCTAGATGGTGTTCATCCAGCATCCTAGATCCCTCCCTTATACTCCATAAAATAGCTCAGGTTTCTTCTCTTTATCATTTTGGTTTCTTTTGCTATCCTTTGCCAAATTTTTTTCAAAGATCCTTTTCCCTTTTTTCATTTAGCTAAAGAACTAAATTCCAACTAAAATCGTCATTAAGAAACATAATAATAACAACTAAAAAACTAAATGCCTCAAAAAAAAAAAATATTAATAACAACCAAAAACTAAAAATTGAAATTCCCATGGCTCCTGGCAAAGGTTTTCCACGTGCCTTTGAGCAATTGTTTGTCTTGTGAGTTACTCAAAAGAAAATTCTTTGCAAGTGAATTACAAACTAGAGATGCCTTTTTGTACAAACTAAAAGCTGAAAACCAAAAATTTGATAGATCAAGAATCTTCATTTATTATGGTATTGAAATCTCTACTAAAACCTTCAAAAGGTGAAAGGTGGCAGTTCCACGAGAAATACTTTAAAATTAATTAAGTGAGTTTCTTTTATAATTAAAATTTTCAAAATTTAGTGCAATGCTTGTTTTCAATTCATAGCAAATTAATTTCAAGTAAAAAGTCTCAAGAGGTTACTCCTAGAAGATGATGATCAAAATACTTATGCATTCAAAATCTATTGGCTAGCTAGCACAATCAAGACAGAGCTAAATTCTTCAAAATCAAATTTATATGAGAGAAGAAATTATACAAGTGTCTTCATATATTCAACGAAAATTAATAAAACATTGCATAGAGTTTTTTTTTTTTTTTTTTATATTTTTAATTAATTAATGGGATTAAAAAGGTGATCACAAATTAGGTGAGCTTGTCCTCTGATTTGGCTATGGATTGAAAATTATATATATACTTATTATTGGATAAACTTCTCAATACTGACTTGATTAGCCGTCATCAAAACTATGTATTATAACTTATTTGTAATACATAAGCCTTAAAAATTCACTTTATAAAGTCGATGACTCACCCAAACATAAATGCGTCTTTGGAATAATTGTTGTGTTCCAACAGAACACTAATATAAATCTTGCTTGAGTCGTGCATTTCAATCTTTTGTTAATTTTTGACCAGCTTTTGAAAACCGCCATATGCTTCTCTCTTTCTGGATCTCAATATCCCACCTAACGTTATAAATTATTGTGTTTTTTTTTTTATAAATAAAATATGAGAATTCTTTGCTTGGAAACCAGGGCATCTATGGTCCCATGAATCTCATCAGTACTAGAGGCACTTGCCTCTATTCAACCATTGGATGACCTTCAGGCTCCAGCTATTAATATCATGACCCAAAATTAAAACAAATCTATTTAATTTTTTTCATTGTATGTATGTATGTATGTATATATATATATATATATAAGATATATACATTGGAGAACCAAAGCAGGGTGCTCTCTTCTTTTTATTGCTTTCCTTATATAATTTTTCCCAAGGATTTGTTGTTGTTGTTGTTTTTTTTTTTTTTTTTTTTTGTTATTTATATTTTTTTCCGGTGGTCCCTTGTGTTCTGCATTCCCCATATACATATTTAATGTAAAAGATGAGCAAGAATTCAGGCTATATAAAATTGTTGGATCAGAATTCGAAACTTAAAAACCAAAAGTTGTATTCATATTGGTCTATTATTGGATGTATCCCTCCTCTGCTTTTGAATCAGAAGCAAACATGCTAAAAAAAACTTTACACGATTACATTTACCATAGATATATATATATATATATATATATAGGTTATATTCCCTTTCATAATATACATATAGGTTGTATTTTCCTCATAGGCTTCCTTCCAAGCCTACAAGCAAAAAAAAAAAAAAAAAAAAAAAAAAAAAAAAGGGGTGGTTTGTCATACTTGCCAAATTTGTCAAAGTAAATTCATAAATTTTAGTTTGTAAAAATCAGCATTTGTGAGTTGTGTTGATAGGAGTTGAGAAAGAAACAAGGAAAGAGAGTAACAGTTGTTGGGTACCTTTCCAACAGTTAGACCAAAATTTATTACTTTAATATTTTTTCGATTATTAAACCTTATCCTGTTTTACTTTAAAGCTTGTGTTTTGGATTTTTCTTTTTTAATTATATTAATAATATAAAATGAACAATTTGTAGTGATCAGAGGCTTTGGAGGATTGAATACAGACAGATTTCAGCTAAATGCGGCTGCTTCAGTTCTCATTCGGCTGTGCAATCGGCTTTATCCATCTCAGTCAATACCTTGCATTTCCCCCCTTTTTTTTTTTCTTTGTTTTCTTTTTTGGTCCAAATATAAAGTTATTTATTGGTTTTTTTTTTTTTTGTTTATATATATATATATATATATATTTTCAAATAATCTCCAAAAACATCCCATTTGACTTCCACATTGAGAACTAGTTCTGAAATTGCTTTCTCTTCAAGATAGACAATTTTTTTGGTAAAAAAAGTACAAAATATTCTAAAGCTGAAAATGACAGCAATATCTTATATCTTGTTTGTTTGTTGGATTAATACGATTCCAAAAAGAATAATAATAATAATAAAAGAGGAAATTCGAAGAATGCCTTTATGTAAGAAGATTAAAGAGAAAAATTTTAACCATATATTAATACAAAGAAATACGTTTGCATGGAAAAAAATAAAATTAAAACCTACTAAAATAAAATAAAAACAAAAAACAAAGAAAACTTTTATTTTCCTATTAATATTTTCATATAACTCTCGAAAATAAGAGAAATTAGTGAACAAATTATGATATTTATTTTTACATTATTTTATTTTATTTTATTTTGGGTGTAAAAATAAAGAGTCATCAGTCTACGTGTTGAAAATGAAAAACGTGGTACATTTCAAAAGAACGAACTCTGCAGCCAAAAAGAAGACAACTAGACAGTTAGAGGGATAATACGGCGTCGTTTAGAAGTCCGCTAAAGGTGGAGTCTCGGCGTGTGTCTGAAACTAAGCATAGAAGTAGACAAAAACAGGAGAGAGAGAGAGAGAGAGAGAGAAATGGATTAGAAAGAGAGAGAAAGACTGTTTGTAAACTGAGAAAACCCATTACCTTTCACTTTCTCGCTCCCAAAATCTCTCTCTCTCACAAAACACAGACTCATACTGTGTGTGAGAGAGAAAGAAAGTGTAAACCATTTCGCCATTTTCTGCTTGCTTGCGCTTCAATCTCTCTCTCTCTCTGCCTCAAGTTTATCAATGTCTGCTCTCTCTCTCTTTTTCTCTTCCTTTCTCTGTCTTAGAATTTGTCTTTATTAGTCTGTTGTTGTTTTATCTAAACCGCATTAACGAATAACTTGTTTCTAGTAATTTCTCATTCCGTCTCTTTTCACTCTGATTCTCAGATTTCCTCTGTACGCTTCCTTAGGAAATGTGAAGCGAGCCATTTTCCTTCTGTAAGGTACCGATGATGAAAAGAGATTTTTATTTTTCTACTATATGCTTTCCTTTTTCCTTTTCCTGTTTGGTTCTCCGGAAAAAAATATAATAATAAATAAATTAAAGGTGGAAATTAAATAGGAAAATGCGATTTTTATTTTTCTTTCATATATCATATTTCGTGAACTAGAGCTTTAAACTTATGGCTGCTGTTCAGTTATATAGGCAAAAATGTGATTTAGTACATTTCTTGTATTTTCTCTGCAGCCAAACGGGGCCTTAAGATAACAAGCTGAAGTTTAGCTTTAAATGCTGGTCAATTTCTGTGAGTATTAGTTTTTTTTTTTTTTTTTTTTTTTTTTTTTTCCTTATTCGTATATTTAACATTTCGTTTGGCATAAAAGAAAAGGCGTTCTTTCGTTTTATTTTGCTTTTCAGATGATGAAATTGTAATTATTCTGTCCTTCAAATTTTAGAAAATTGTTGATGCTTGTGCATTGGTTTCGAACTTTCGATTCCTCTCCTGCTGTTTTCCAGCATGCTGAGATTAGCCTGAAACTAATGGAAATCTGTGTAACCTTGTTATTTTCTTATATTTTTATTCCTTCTTTAAACTCTTTTTTCCAAAAAGATTATGCTTTTTTATGATCGTGAAAGTCATTATTTTTCATTTGCAGCCCGGTATGCAATTTCAGTTTGATTAGTGGCACCAAAAAAAAAAAATAAAAATAAAAATGAATGGAGAAGATAGACAAATGGAAGTGCATTACATAGACACGGGGTTTCCATACACCGCTACTGAAAGCTTCATGGACTTCTTTGAAGGCCTTACACATGTCCCTTTGAGCTATGCTAATGCCGGACCGTTTCAAGATCAGGTACTTCTGATTGGGATTTCAACTTTTATTTTTTTATTTATATTGGGAATATGCCTTTTTTCCTTAACCAAATAAATAAATAAATAAATAAATTTGATGTCTGTACGTGTGATGACATGTCAAATAGTTTTCATGCTTTCAGCAGTGATTAAATGTAAGTTTTTTTTTTTTTTTTTTGGGTCCATGCCGCTAATCAATGCGACAAGTCCGGTGTTGTGCTAATGCATTTATTTTGCCTGTTTAAATTTTGCGGTCAGAGTCTCTACTGGTTGTTAGCTTTGTACTGGAAAATCTTGGGACGAAGTAATTTATTTCTTCTAACAAACATAATATTTTTTTGGACATCTTCTAACTAACATAATATATATGATTAGAATACTGGCTACCATATTAATTCTAGCAAGGTTTTTAAGAATTTAGTATTCTGATTATTGTTTGGCTGTCAAAGATAATGTTTCAGTCCTCTTTATTCATTATGACTCTATATATCGAGATATTTTTTTTTTCTGCTGCACTCAGCTATTGACTTTTTTAATATTCTACATAATACTTAAGTATTGTGCTCATGCACCTCATGATGAAATATTACTTTTTATATGCTATTTGTCCAGGAAAGTGTGTACTGGTCAATGAATATGAATTCGTACAAATTTGGGTTCTCTGGGCCAGGAAGTACTTCATATTATGGTGCTTA
The DNA here is from genome assembly GCF_031755915.1 of Ziziphus jujuba. Classification (NCBI taxonomy): domain Eukaryota; kingdom Viridiplantae; phylum Streptophyta; class Magnoliopsida; order Rosales; family Rhamnaceae; genus Ziziphus; species Ziziphus jujuba. Next base: position 1,157,580 of record NC_083380.1, read on the forward strand.
TGAGGTAAATGATCATTTTCCTAGAATGGATGTCAGCAGAATGGCTTGGGAATACCCTTCAATGATGAACACTGAAGAGCCCCCAACCACAGACTCACAGCTTGAAGAAGATGTGATCATGGGAGTTCATGATACACCTGAAGAATGTTAGTCAAAACTCTGTTCCTTTTTGTGTATTGGTTGTGATTAATTGTCAACTGGATAGTCTTAGTTCCCAATTTGTAATTGCAAACCAGACCATAATTGAGTTGAGTTGAGTTGAGTTTTTTTTTTGTTATTTTTAATTATTTATTTTTGGGTCCATAAGGTGTTTGGGAGTGCTAGAATTATAGCATTGTTTAGGTTTCAAAACCAAAAAAGCATTTGTTTCAATGGTATTCCACACAAAGGCTTTGTTGTCCTTTATTACTTTTAAGCGAAACTACTCTACTAGTTTCAAACTTTATGAGCTTATATTTGACCAATGATTAGTCTTCTAGATCTGTTTCTAATCATAAGAATATTCTTATACTTTTGTAGGCATTCCAAATAATCAAGAGACTAATACTTCCCAGGTATCAAGCTTGTATTGTCGTGTTCAGTTACAATTCATATATATTTACCTGCTTTCTTAACTTTTACTTGTAAAAGAAGTTCTGAGTGGCTAATTGATGGTTTGGAGTTTGGCCAACACTCTGTAAGACTAAATTACTTCTGTGTCTTTTTATATTATTGCAGGTTGTATGGCAGGAAAACATAGATCCTGACAGCATGACCTATGAGGTTTGCTTTATATACGTAAAATCTTACTTCAATTGTCATATTATATTTCTCTTTGAGGAAGACCACCCAAGCGTCTTGTTTGCTGATAAGAAAAAGTGAAGCATTATAGCTGAAGCTTTGGCAATTTTTATTAATATTAACTTGAGTAGAATATCTTTTGTTACAAAATAAATAGTAGGCATTAACAAATTCCTAGGTGGATGCGCATCTACATTCACAAAACTCCGTTTATCAAGTGATGAAACAGTCTCTCATGATGTTGTAAATCTGAACTAAGATGAATACTCTACTAAATTTGTAGATTGAGAGCAAATGTTTATTGGCAACAAATTGTGAATTTTTGTCACTTGTGAGGCTGGGAAAATTAATATAATGGTGCCCAAAACTGAAGCTGACGATTTTGGGGGGGAAAAAAAAAAAAAAAAAAAAGAATTGTGAATTTTTGTCACTTGTGAGGCTGGGAAAATTAATATAATGGTGCCCAAAATTGAAGCTGATGATTTTGTTAAAAAAATAAAAATAAATAAAAAAAATAAAAAAAAGAGTTGCTAAATCAATCATCTTCTTCATTTAGCAGTCAAGAGAAACTCTCGAGCTGTCATTTCTAGCTGAAACTGATTATTGAGTGCATAATGACTCCTTTATTGGTTAGTTTCAATTTTGGAAACATTGATTGGGTTAACCATGTACTCTTAAACTAGTGGGAGGTTTATGGATGAAATTTATGAAACAATTAGGTGTTTTGGCAAGTTTGCACCACCAGCTTACCATTAAGAGATTAGTGGTAATTTTCTTTTTATTTCTCTTGAATGATATTGTGAAGCCTTCATGGTGGATACTGTAAGGTTACACATGTGCTGTTTGTATTTTTAGAAATTTATTATTTTGCAGGAACTACTTGATTTGGGTGAGGCAGTTGGTACTCAAAGTCGGGGTCTTTCCCAGGAACTTATCAGTTCGCTTCCAACTTCAAAGTGCAAGTTTGGAAGCTTCTTCTCAAGAAAAAAGTCTGGAGAGAGGTAACATTCTGGGTTTTAGATACTAGTGAATGATCTAAAGGTTTGTTATCTTTTTTTATACTAGCCACCTTAAAGCTAATAATATATACATTGGCTTCTAATGGAGGAATCTTTTAAAGTCAACCTCCAGAAATCTGATGATTTCTTCACTTGCAGTAGTTGTAGAGTTCCTTTCAACTTTATGAAGTTGGTGGAATTCTCTTAAGCAGTTTTGGCATAACTTTCAGAAATTAGCTGCTTAATGCTTCCTTCTTGTTCTTTTTTATTTTCTCTGCTTTCTTCCCCCCTTCTTTTGGAGCCCCTTTGAGAATGGTCATAATGACAGCGTTTATTTGGAAACAGATGTGTGATTTGCCAAATGAGGTACAAAAGAGGCGAGCGGCAAATGAAATTGCCATGCAAACATATCTACCACAGTGAATGCATTAGAAAATGGCTTGGCATCAACAAGGTCAGTCATACCTTAAATTTTTATAACTTGTGTCAGAGTGTTTACTGAGGACATTTTCTTATTCATTTTTTACTTTTTAATTTGCGTTGCCTTGGCAATAAATCTATGTGTTTTTTTTTTTTTTTTTTTTTTTTAATCTGTTCAGATATGCCCAGTATGCAACATTGAGGTATTTAGCGAGGAGTGAAGGAATTAAAGCATCAATTTTCAAAAATGATCAGAGGGATTCAATTTTCTTCATTTTATGTAGTTTTTTGTCCTCCCCCAACCAAGGAAAAAGATAAAAGAAAAAGAAAAATGAAACGAAAAATCAAACACTGGTCCCCTTTTTGTACACATACGAGTAGTAGTTGATGATGGTTAGATGGTCCTCTATTTTCGTATACATTTTGTGCAGTACTACAAAATCCATATTGCTAACTTCTATGGTAAGTGAAATTGAGTTTGAGATGATGGCCCAAACAAAAAAACAAAACAAATAAGTAGTGACTTTCATAAATTGGATTCTGATTTTGTACAAGTGGGTAATGTTTCATGACAGCGTTGATCTCTCTACTCGAATCCCAATCCTCCTGCTGTCTCTACGCCTTGTTGATCATTTGTCAATGAGAACTTGAGATTATTGGTTTTAATCACGCTTTGAAAAACAATTGGCCAAAACAAAAACACGTTTTGCCCAAAAAAATAAATAAATAAATAAAAAGGGAACTGCAATGAGTAGTCATTTTGTTTGTAAGTTTATGTCGCAATTTTCGTTATGAACACACTGCACGATAAAGGTCATTGCCATCTACTATCTATAAAAACTAGAATGAATATGGGTATTGTGTCTATTTTTTGGTGGATATTGATATTATGTCTATTGTGATTGAAGAGTCCCACAAATATAATAAAAAAATCAATGGAAATTATGAGACGGTGTCTTATTATGGATGAGATGGTCATAATTCGGATACAAACTCCAACACTACAAAAGATGCTTTATATGAACCAAGACTGTCAACAAACTTTTATTTATTTATTTGCAACCTATTAGGGAAAAAGAAAAAAAAAAAAAAAAAGTGAATGAATTTCCATCCAATTGATTGCGGGCGCGTAAGGATATTATTGGTCCGTAGAGAGAGGATCCTTTCTCTCACCTCCAGGATTCAGATCCAATAAAAGAAAAGAAACTCCACCTGACCCAACCAAAAAAAAAAAAAAAAAAAGTTTTAATTAATTGATAGTGGAATAGTAAATGGATTCTCCAACGGTCAAAACAATTAACAAGCCCCCACAAGCACGCATACCCAACGTTCACTCTCCTCCGTCTCCTCCTCCTAACGGTTACATTTACTTCCCCACTGTGTCCCTTCCAAAATCATCCATAGCATAACCCCCCCACCACAAAAGCTCCTTCTCTCTCTCTCTCTCTCTCTCTCCCCCCACTGAACTTCTTCTTCTTCTGTTCTCTCTCTCTCTGTTTGTGTGTCTTATGGAACCAGCGAAGATCGATTGGAAAAACATCGAGTCGAAATTTGTAGAGGACAAGCTTTACGAGCACATTAACGCTCCCAAATGGTTCGATTTCTTGGCACCCCTGAACGACTCTGTGGACGACGACGCTTGGTTCTGTAGGCCCGGTACTATACAAATCCTTTATCCCTTTCTTCTTCTTCTTCTTCTTCTCTTATTTTGTTTTGGTTTCATTTCTCGATTTTCATTCATGTAAAAAAAAAAAACCCACTAACTTCACTTTTCTGTTGAAATTTTCTTGTTTCCAGATTGCAACCACCCAAAGACAGCTCAAGATTTTCTCAACTTCACTCCTTCTAAGGTTTCTCTCTCACACTCTCGCTTGCTTTTCTTTTCTTCTTTCGTTTGTTTAGTTTGCCAAGAATGTGTGAGGAAAAGAAAATCAAGAATGCTTTTCTCATTCATGGGCCTTGAGGATGCACGCACCCTTTTTTTTTTTTTTCCTTTTTCCCCCATGTGTGAAAGTAGATTACATTTGCAGTATTCTGACATTAGTTTTTCTTCCCAATTTCCTCGCATTCCTTTGTTACCAAATAGAGATTTTTCAATTGTATGATTTTTTATTTTTTTTTCTGATTTTTCCCCTCTATTTTGCATAAATTTTTTTTTCAAGCTTTCAAGCGCAGCTGATTTCTCTGAAATCCCTCCACTTGGTGACAGAAACCTAAGGTACTTAATAAAACCCTCAACTCCAGCTTTATTTAGCTTACACAATAGACATCCAGTTCAGTAAAATTTCTTTTCCCTCTGTATTTCTTATAATTAAAAATGTTAAACAGAGAGGCAAAGTTGAAGAGAAGAGCTTTGACTCACGCTTGGACTTCGCCAAGTAGTAATTCCAAATTCAATGAAGATGGTGAAAATCAGAATCCAAACCTATCAACTCCTCCAAATATCGTTGCCAAAACCATCAAGTCCGCAATCAAATCAAGTACAGAGAAGACTGAACCCATTGATGGTGCTTCTTCTTACAACAACAATGCGCTGCCGACTCTGAAAAGCACTCTCTCCGCTAGGAATTTATTCGCGGGGCGGGATATTCTGAATCAGATCACTGAGTTCTGCAATGAATTGAAAAGACTAGCCACGAGATCGAGGGAGAGAGAGAATGAAGATAGGTTGAATGTGAGGAAGATTAGTGTAGAGGGTGTGGAGGAGGAAGAGGTAGAGAAGACGGGGGAGCAGATTAAAGGTGAGGCTTTAAGTGAACTGAATGGGAGGGAGAGAGAACGGAAACCATTGTTTGCGGTCAGTAATGAGAGATCTCAAGGAACTGAGAAAAGCAATGTTAAGGAGAAGTTGAGGATAAAGAAGTAAGTTCAAACTTCTCTGTTTGCATATACAATGTTTGTGTTCATATGTATGCATCCATTTCAATGTTTCTTATCTCCGAATCATTCACATTTATGATATTTTGATCATTCTTTGGTTGTAACGTTGAATGCCAATAATAACTAGATCAGATCCGGGTTGTGCACATTCCTTGCTGAGTTAGAAATTGATGTTCTTTATTTGGTGTCCATTTCCTTATTTTTCAAAGTAGGAACGGAGGGTTAAAGGGTCTGAACCATTTGAATAAACAATATATGTGTTTGTATCTGTGTATCCATTTTAGTGTTTCTTATGTCCCTATTATCTACATCTCTATGATGTTTTGATCATGCTTTGGTTGTACAGTTGAATGCCAATAATAACTAGATCAGATCCGGGTTGTGCACATTCCTTAATGAGTTAGAAATTGAAGTTTCAAAACCTCACATTTAATACAATGTAGTATCCATTTCCCTATTTTCCAAGTAGGAACAGAGGGTCTAAAAGGGTCAATTCTTTTCTGTAGGAGATACTGATTGGCACTGTATTTGCATTTGCATTTGATATGTGATATGATTGAGTGGGTGCCTAAGTTTGACGGTCATATTCTGCAGAAATGATGAGGCAGAGAACATCCCCATCTCTGTGAATTTGGAATATGTAAAGCGCAAAGGGGACGAGAAGTTGCAAATTCGGACAAATCCTCCCTCACCACAATGCTTTTCTGCCACAAAGGGCCCTGGAAAAACAACACCTTCAAAGATTTCCAAATCCAAGCTAATGGTATGTAACCAGCTGCATAACTCTTCTTCTAGGATAGGGATAGTCTTGGAGAGAGAAATCCACGCAAGTCTTTTTTCTTTTTTTGAAATTACAATCAACAATTATTGGTTTGCCTGATTGTTACGGTATGATGGTTAGGAAAGGGGAATCCTTCAAGAACAGAACAAGAAAATGGAGGAGTCGAAGGAGGAGTCCATATACAAAGGAAAAGCTCTTCCTATTGTTGATGGAAGAGAAGCAAGAACTTTGGATGTATTTTGGTTTCTGAAGCCTTGCACAATGTCCAGCTAGATGATCAGATTCATTCTTTGATTCTTTGATTTTTTATTTATTTATTTTTTGCCATCATAAAAACTTCTCTGCATAGTTCCCTTGTATGATACATTAATTCTTTTTCCTTACACCCTCTACTTTCCCTCCCTTCTTTCATCCATTTTGTTGCCAATAAAAGAAACTGTAAGTAATATTCAACAATTATAGTTAGATCAGTTTCTATGAATAATATACATATTATATTTTGTTTTCTTGGATCACCATTTCTAAGGAGTGAAGCTATCTATAAGCTGAATTAACAGGGTGTAAAGAACATAGTTCCTTACAAGAACTGAATTAGCAGATGTTATCTCTTAAAAGAAAGACAGGAAGCAAGTGAAAAAATGAAAAGGATATGAACCAGGGAAATTGTTTATTTTAAGAACAAGGGAAGAACATAAAAGCCATAAAAAGGGTCACCAAGAAAATTTACAGAGATGGAACTAACAAGGTGATTTTCTCACATCTTGGATGAAGTGTTTGAAACAGAATCAAACGTTTTTTCTTCTTCTCTTTTCTCTCTCTTGTTGGTTTTTTTTTTTTTTTTTTTTTTTTTTTTTTTTTTTTTTTCTGGGATGAAAAAAGAAATGAGCTCTGTTTAAACATACGCCAACCAGCTTTTTCTTTTATAAAAATGATTAGATTGTATTTTTATTTTTTTTTAATTTATTGCAAATTGCAATTTGCAAACACATGAAAACATGTGTCGTGAACCGCCACATTTGATATATTGCTTTCTTCTATTTGCCCTTGTGATACCAAAAGCCTATTTATAAGGTGGGTAATAAAACCATTTTCAGAAAAAGGAAGCAACAAACACATACCGCCAAACTCAGCAAAACTAAACTGGATAAACATGAAAAAAAACTACCCCCTCAGGATCACATTATTTGAGAAAGAATTTTTGGCCTTAACTGCAAATGGGAGCTTGAATAGTACCTTAATTTTGTACACACATGACCTACATATATCTCCTTTTCCAAGTTTGTGGATGAAATAATCCATAAACAAACAAACCCATGATTCTGATTTCTTAATTCTGTTCTATATGTCAAAGAACATAAACCAGTAAATGATTCTCATACATTTTCAACAAATTTTTCACTGCATATTCCCGCAACAGGATCAACAAAAACAGCAATAACACCACCCAGAACAACAAAGTTCACACCTTTATTTGAGTACCCAAATAAACAAAAATTTCCAGAGGAAAAAAAGAAAAAAAAGAAAAGAAGATATACAGTGGAATTTGATTGGGAAACCGATCTAAATCTACCTTGTGTTGCAAAGTATACAATCCAAGATCCTTGCCCATATATGCCGTACGCGCGGGTACACCCTATGGGTATATGTTCTTGACTCTCTGAGTAGATCTTCCATGGTTTCTACAAAAAGGTTTAAGCTTCTAATTGGAGGAACATAGAGAGTCAAAGGGACTGCAGAGAAAGCCACAGTGAAGAACAATTGCAACATCAGGAAAACCCAGAAAATCAAAGACGGCTGATCTTCAGGTTAACAAAAAGGTCGAGAAAATTTGGTGAAGAAAAGGGTCCTATGGAACTTGGAAAATAGAAGGGAAAAAATAAATAGAAAAAGAAGGAGTCTTTTAGATAGAGAGAGAGAGAGAGAGAGAGAGAGAGGAAGTTCTGGAAATTCAAAGAAAGTTAGGAATTTTAATGTCCCAAAAAAAAAAAAAGAAAAAGAAAAAGAAAAGAGAAAGTGAAGTATTCGAAGCAGATGTGAATATTATAATGGGTAGGTGCGGTGGCTGACTTTCAAGAGTTTAGATCCTCTGCTTTTGAGTTTATTACTAAAGAAATACTAAAAAAAAAAACCATCAAAATAAAAAAAAAATAATAAAAAGTTTAAGCTTCCAAATCACATTATCATTAATTCATAATACTCTCAATTGAATTAGCGCTTTGATTGTGCTTATGATAACATTATCCAATATTAATAAATATTTATAAAAGTAAAAATCAAAATTTCAAGTTTGACTATGTGGACTAATAAATTTCTGTGATTGGCTATTGGAGTTTTTGTTTGTATTTATCAAAATAAAATAATACCGAATACAAATGATTATAGATTAGAATAGTAAAACATAAAGTGACAAACCAATTGCCTGTGCTTACGTTTTACAATTTGGTGTAAAATTCTGTAAAATTTCGTGCGTATAAGGATTGAATTCCACACACCAAATAACACCATGAAAAAAAATAATAATAATAAATAAAAACAAAGCAAAAGAAAACATAAAAGCACTTCCTCCGTTTTTGCTAAAAAATTATTTTCCATTATTGATTTGAACGCTTCCCATTTTGCTACAATTTTGAATGACATTAACGATAAAATGTAAAGCTATAATAATTAATATATCGAAAACAAAAGACAGTATATTTTATTGAATTTATGTAAATCTCAGTATCAGATAACTCTTTCACAACATTTAAAACTTTTCTATATAAATTTAGTTTTTTTTTATTGGATCTTATTATATTTTGGGGGATTGGGACAGTTGGATTATAAATTTGTAATGGCCAGAAAACAAAAGCTTCTACAGTGTTCCAAATGTCGGTCTAGCATAACATTAACTATGGATTAAAATTGCTTAAACAAAATACAAATAAAATTGAATGATTTTGTTAAACTTGGATAAGAGGGGCTGAGAGAGGTCGCTATCACTGTTCAAATACAGCAAAACTTGCGGCCCAAATGATTCCACGTGGCGTTCTGTGCCTCTATTGCACAGAGAGAGAGACTGGATCCAATGGATGCGTCCGCATACTAGTTACATAGGACTGGATATTATATTACAATGCGTGACATGTGAATCTGAGATAAGGATAAGATTTCTATTTTCCTTTTTAGCTTTCTTTTCTATTTTATTATTTTAATTTTCTTTAATATAATAAAATCTATGCCACATTTTATTTATTTATTTTGATTTCCCGGGAAAAATAAAAAATGAAACAAGCGTAACAATATTTGAGGACCCCAACAAAAATCACTCATGTACAGTGGACTGACACTGGAATGTCGAATTCACAAATTATAAAATACAATAATACAAGAAACAAAATCCTTATATGATTTTTATAATTTCTATTATATTATTTCTCTCATAAAATTTTATAGCTTGTTTTATTGGAGAATCTTTACACATTATAATAATGGAAGATTACTATTGAACTTTAAAAAGCCCAAAAAAAGACTTACACAGTCCTTGTGATAGTCCACTCTCGATATGGGCCAACTGTTGTGCCCACTGTGTATCTGAATACACAAATGAAAAATCAGTATACAACCAGGGCCGAATTTCACACGGTTGTTTTGCACGGCACGTGTGAGCCTAGGCCCATCGCTGACTACTTGGCCTAGCCCTACTCTTTCTTCTCCGAAACAAGCTGTTCATTTGAATCATATTCCCAAATTCTGTTTGGCTACTGAGAAACTATCAGAAAATTTAGGGTTTTCCCCCAACTGTAAAAATGGCGTTTGCTGGTCGTATCAGATCGAGCTTCCCTTTCGCTAAGCTTCTGAGATCGGATGCGATCTCCACTGCCCAAAGATCCTCGCCCCGCGAAGCCCTGCTTTGCTCTACTATCGCCAATTCCGAGGTAAACAAAAAAGTTGGAAAAAAGACAAAAAATAAAAAATAAAATTTGGAGATATGAAGGCAAATGAAACAGTTTTGTTCAAGTGCTTTTTGTTTAAATTTTGTTTTTTTTTTTTTTCATTTTCCGTTTCCGATCTACTGCTATTGCCCAAACAAGTTTTGGCGGCCTGGAAGATAGGATTCACTTAGAAATAGTAATTATATTAATTTATGTGAATTCTTTCATTGGAGTTCCGAGCAATGCAGATTATGGTCTTCATCTTGTTGGTTTCTAGAACACTGCACAAGTGATGTGAAAAAGATTGAAATTGGTTTCTTTGTTGAGACGAATGATTTTTAATATTATAATTGCTTTGCAAAACAGATTCCGAGCATTGGGTTTTATTTATTAATACACGAACTCAACTGGGTATTTCTAAGAGACAATTATTTGGAGAATGTTTTCATTATGTTTCGTAGCATCAGCATGTTGTGAAGGTTTCAGAATTAATGATTAAGTTCTTTAAAATAATGTCATGCTTAATTAAATTCAGTTCTTTATTTGAATGCTGCATAATTTTTGGTCAATCTGTGTTTGCAGTTGTCAAGGAATTATGCCACTGCAACTGGGAAAAAGGAAGAAAAGATCAAGGTAATTGAGTTATTCGCCTTAAATGCGTTTTCAAATGTGCTGCAGTCTTCACTTGAATAAATTACAAACCAAGAATCATTTGTGTTATGTATTGTTATAGATGGCAATGAAACAAGATAACGTTTATATTGCTTAAAAAGAAAAAGTCTCGTTGCCCTGATAGCTAGAGAACCTTAGAAGTTGTTTTAAGTTGTACATAAGAAGCTCAACCATAAATTTGGTTTCCATTGATTGATTTACTCAGCTAATCTAATGTTCACAGGTCTCTGTTCTCTGTATAGTTACATGGTTAAAAGCGTCATTTTCCTGAAACTGTAAAAAGTCTTGTATCAATATGTTCTATTTTTTATTTATTTGATTTTTTTTTTTCTCTCTCCCTGGTGAAACTAGCAATAGTATGTATCTTACTTTATCTTTTCCTCTTGCTGTGACATTCCAGGTGCCTCTGTCATTGTTTGGAGGCTCTGGAAACTATGCCTCTGCCTTGTACCTCTCAGCTGTAAAAGCGAATGCTTTGGACAAGGTTGAGTCTGAGCTTCTCACAATTGTTGAGGCTTCGAAGAAAAGTCCTGTATTTTCTCAGTTCACCAAGGACTCGTCGGTACCTGCAGAGACTAGGGTGAACGCAATCACTGACATCGCTGATCAAGCTAAATTTTCGGATATTACAAAGAACTTCTTGGGTATGATTAGTTACTGTTAATAATTTTGGTTATTGTCAATTCTTATCGAAGTTGGGTTGTGTTTCTGTGTAGCATCTTTCATAACTGTACTTACCTAGTTTAGACTCATTTAAATTGTTCTGTACTTTTCCCCTCTGCTTGACAGAAGAGAATGATATTGTATAAATATCTTCGTGTTATATGTTTCATTTACATTTTCTTTATGTTTTTGCTTTTCTAGTTTATTTGCTCTTTCTGAGATTTTGTTTTACTTCCAATTTTTTAGTTATGTACATGTCCAGAGATGTTAATATTTAATATTACTTCTTAAATTTATGATAGTTATTCTGGCTGGGAATGGGAGGTTAAGATTCATTGAAAGCATAGCAAAGAGATTTTCGGAGTTGACTATGGCACATAAGGGTGAACTGAAAGCCATTGTGACAACAGTCATTGTGAGTTTCGGTCTCATTTATGGAATTTTCTATTACTAAGAATGTATTGACTGCTTCTTTTAAACTTCTACAGTTGCTAATTCTCTGGTATTTCTCTCAAAGTTAAAATACGTCAGTTTTTGAAGAAACTTTGGCATGTATTTGTTATGATTTCTTGAGGGGGTGGTCAAATATATCTCTGATAGGATGGGTGGTATTTTATCATAAAGTTTTCACGAAGAAAAAGATGTTACAACTTCAATTTGTAAAGATTTTATTTCACTTTAAGGATAGTTTTTTAAATGAAACCTGCGACAGCTTTAGCTATTCTGTATGAGAAACAAGAGCTTTATCAGACAGCTTTAGGCAGATTGCTGTATGATTTTGTTAACAGTCATATTTATTTGTTATTTTTGTACCAGCCCCTTCCTCCTCAGGAGGAGAAAGAGTTGCAGGAGACAATCCAGGATATATTTGGACAGGGGAAAAAGGTTACAATTGAACAAAAGGTATGTAGCATAAAACTCGTCTTTACTATTTACGCACCTTTGTATAATGGATTATTGGATATAATTTTGAATTTCTTTCATAATGCCAGATTGATCCCAGTATTTGGGGTGGGCTAGTGGTACAATTTGGGCAGAAAGTTTTTGACATGTCCATCAAGACTAGGGCACGTCAGATGGAGAGGTACTTGCGGGAACCCATACAAATTGGCAACCTCTAAATGGTGTTGAGCTAGACCAAGACAGCCTCCCTACCTCTTACCGTCCTGTATCAGTTTTCTGTTGACAGTGTGAGAAGGAAAAGAATATTATTGAATTCTTGTGCTTGAACGTTATCTTACATATGATGGAATGCCACATTATGGGATGCCATCTATTTGCAAATAAAAGCTTTTTTGTGCACTTTTTTCTGGGTATTTATCAATAGACTACTCAGTTGGATGGTTTTCATTCTTGAAGTTATAAATTTTTCTAGTCAACTTGCTACTCAAAGTTTATAATGAGAGATCGCATAATTCTAGAACAGAGTGCATAGTCGCAATGTTTTTCAAATGTTTTTTTGTTTGCTGCACACCAGTTGGTTTGTATAATGGCACCACTGAAAAATTGAAATTTCAAGTGCTTTGCTGATAATTTTGGTTATAAATTTAAAAATTTATTTCATATCGTCAAAAATCTGTTAGAACAAAACTGGGCTTGTGTTTAATAGTTACAGATTCAGAGTGATAAACCTATGAACTTAATATGATTTTTGTTCTGGGAGTTGATTCCTGAATAAAGGTAAATGTTAAATGCCTCATCAAATGCCCCAAACGAAGCTCCTAATTGCTTTTACTATGCCTATTGGAGATCTACTAAAATAATGAAGTTTCTTTTTGTTGGATTTCGGTTATTTTTTCCCATGATTTAAACGTCAATTAAAATTTGACAATGGTTGTTCTCTAAATGAACCCTATCTTTTTATCTTGCAACAATGCCCTTGGATCACGGATAGGAACAGGGTGTGGATAATGCAATGATGAACTAAAGTGTATATATGTACTTTTTTACTCTCGAAAGCTCTAATCCCATGGCCCTTTTTATTTCTATCATCATGTATTTGCAAATTAAAGTTGGAAAAAAGGGCCAAACCTTTTCTGGGAGAGAAAACCTGGCAGATGTATTCACCTTTTTATTTTTTCATTTTTTTCTCTGGGAGTTTCTTGAGTAGTTCAGCTTTTGAACCCCATGATTTCTAAGTCATTTTAATGGAGAAAAAAGCTGCATATTAAGAAATGAAGATTCTCAAAATGTGAAATAGATTCAAAAATTATGTCGTACAAAGGTGTAGTAAAATAAAATGAATACAGGTGAGTTGGTCTTTCTTGTCTTTGTAACCAAGCACCAGACATTGCTTGCTGCAGGCTCATAAGCAGAACCAAAAACAAAATGGACCTTATCCAGGACAGCTGTCGATATTACAAAAGCAGCTTTAGGAACATTTTGAGTAGCTTGAGAGTTTTCCACTCACTCACTTTTTTCCCTGAAAAAAATGCCGGCAGTCCTTGTTGGCACATAAATAACGAATTTGCCTCTAAAATTTTCATGAATGGACTAAGACTGACTTGTTCCCTTTATACACTTTGTTTTGGCTTGGAAAATGACTGCAGATAGATTTCCCATGACACATAACATTACCATGATATAGATATATTTTCCTGTATTTTATATATGCAGCATGTTGGGAGGACTAGCAGGATTAGGTAAGGAAAGCGAATTCCTGTTACAGAAACATAGGAGATAAGGAAATTTGTATCTCTGACAGCTACTATATATATATATATGTACATAAAAATGTGAAATGAATGAGATTAGTGTCGAACATTTATGAACTACATATATGATCTGGAAATAGTTTAGAATTATGTGAAGTAAAGTATGCTTTTGGTGGAAGAAATGACATGAAGAGAAACTAGCGACCATATTCAGAAGCAAATCAAAAAGCCAGATATATAAACAATATCTAATTAATGTTATATATATATATATATATATATATATATTTATATATATATATATATTTATATTTATATTTATTTATATATATATATATTTATATTTATATATATATATATATATATTTATATAATATTATCGGAAGACATAGATAATGCACAATTAGCTAGTTTTGAATTGGATTTTGGACTGGTTTATTGGCATTTTTGGTGTAGATAAATCTGTATTGTTTGAACACAATTTAAGCAATTAACAACAATGATGGGGATGGTCCGGAAGAATGATTTTGGATATGATTACACGTATAGAGTCTTTAATGGCAAGTCGTAGTTAAGTACAAATCCCTTAACAGATATAAACATATATTTACATGACAAGGAAAACTACTTGATCAATATCATTTATACAGCTAGCAAACCTATCCAATCTATATACATAAATATTTGTATAATATTGTCTACCATTAATTTACCAAGCTTGTTATATATGTTTTTATTAATTATATTGATCTGCATATATAATAATAGAAGTTGCATGTCCATTTTATGGACAAGAAATTAAACACGAAAACTGTAAATCATCTAGCTAGAGAGTTGGCCAACTCTTTCAACTACTTTCGTTTTACTTGGGGCATTCAAAATTCATATATTGAAAATATTTCCTCAATTGGTTAGATATATATATATATATATATATATTTATATATGCTTGAGTTTGCATAAGTAGTAGTTTATAGGTTGTATGTAGTCCTAAAAAGACAAAATAATTATAATGGGGTTTCTTTCCTTTTTATCAATATATAGATGAACGTAATGTGTTAGAGAAGCATGTTTGGTTGTTGTCTTAATAAAATAATCGTCATGCAAGAGAAGAGATCAAATAGAAAAACATCCTAAAGCAGAGAAGAAGAGAATAGTAAAAGAGAAACATATTTCAAATGCGAAAAAAACACTTTTTGAGGCAGCAAAGTGTACCAAAAGTACATTCACATATATACTCTCTCTCTCTAGATCTTGTTGTTTGTTTTCTCTCTCTAGTGGTCTAGGTTTAAACGTGGAATTCACGTGTAGATTAGAGAGAGAGAGGGAGAGAGATAGATAGATAGAGAGAGAGAGAGAGATGATGGAGAAGAAAGAATGAGATGGTTGGTCTTCTTGTGTTTGACTCTTTCTTGTCTTTTTCGGATGCATATATTTTTCTTCACTCACAAGGTAATTATAATCTTCATCATCTTTTCTATATGAGACAGCTACATTTTTGCTTACACTGCACATAATAATCTCTCTCTCTCTCTCTCTCTCTCTCCCCCCCATGGAATGGAGGTCCCCCTCCAATCCGTTTCCCACTCCACCCGTCAACCAACAAACATAAAAATGTTTAAATGTATTCTCTGTATATTACTTCTCTCTCATAATTTGATTTATATTATATTATTCTAATTAATCCAAGCAAGCCCCACAAACCCATCTGCATCATCATCACCATTACCACTCCAAGAAGCCTTGTCTCTCTCTCTCTCTCTCTCTTTATTTTCTTTTATATTCAAACATATATATTTTCAATCCTATATATATATGTTCCTCTCAGATCTCCATCAAACCCACTTAAAGAAACAAGGACTAAATTAGCTGGGTTTCCCAATACCATATTTCAAAAACCGCCAATGAGAAAGCCTGATTCAATGGGGATCAAGGACAGAGCACTCGTAAATAACAATAGCAATACTAACAACAACAACAACAACAATAATAATAAGAGCAAGCTGAGGAAGGGTTTGTGGTCGCCAGAAGAAGATGAGAAGCTGATGAGATACATGTTGAGCAATGGACAAGGCTGCTGGAGTGATATTGCCAGGAATGCTGGTCTTCAAAGGTGTGGAAAGAGTTGTCGTCTTCGTTGGATTAATTACTTGAGGCCCGACCTCAAGCGTGGTGCTTTTTCATCCCAAGAAGAAGACCTTATCGTTCATTTGCATTCAATGCTTGGCAACAGGTAAATTTCATATATATATATATATATATTAATAGATCAAGTGGCTCAACATTAATATCACATGGATAAACAATTGATTTACATGTAATGAGCATGTATTATTCTAAATACATACACATGTTAACACTAATTGCTTGTGCTGTAATTAGTATTAGCCTACTAGAATTAATGTTGCCTCCATTGAGAAGGTTTCTATTGTGAATATATACTGAAAGTGGATCATCGATTGTTAATCAAACACCAATAAAAAATCTTAAACAGAGATTAGCTTCACCGATTCATACAGAGTAGGTATAGATTCTTCAGAGATTAATTTTCTAAATCCGTTTTCCTGCTAGTATGTACTTGGTTAATCTTTCTTACATTAGAGAGAAAGGGTTTCGGAGCTTGGCCTCCATTTATATATCTATTTTTGTATGATCCAGAAAATTAAAATAATCAGCCTAAACTAAGTCAAATTAATAATCCATAACATTTCATAGTTCGTCTGTATAACTTCATTTGCACATCAGTTTTACTTGTAAAGCTCGAACGATTAATATTCAATCCTACAATACATGCATGCATGCAGTTTGCCTCTTCTCTTAACTCGTGTTATATATTGCATGCTACAACATTTTCAATTCTGTTTTTTTCCAATTCTTTTCTTTCTTTCTTTCTCATATACAATTCAGGTGGTCACAGATTGCGGCTCGTCTTCCAGGAAGAACTGACAATGAAATCAAGAATTTTTGGAATTCAACATTGAAGAAAAGGTTGAAAAACAACAACAACAACAATTCCACATCCTCTCCAAATGATAGTAATTACTCATCGGATCCCTTAGATGTTATTGCATCAGGAGGTGGAATGATGCCCAATATCCATGACCATGACATGATCTCCATGCACATGGATTCTTCATGTTCATCATCAGCATCCATGCAAGCTACTACTGGTAATTACCAGTTGGATCCATTCTCTTTTCTCGATAGTCGATATGACCTAACCCATGCGGACAGATTGTTAAACACAATTCCTTCATGCTTGGAACAAGTTGGTGTTGGGAATGGACTTATAGGAGATTATTACAATGGAATTGATCATCATCAAGATCAGCCAGAGAAGATTATCATGGGTTTCGAAAGAGATCTATGTCTTCCTCCACTGGAGAGTAGAAGCAATATTGAATTAGAGATCAACAATAACAATAATAATGGTCAAATTGACCAAGTGAAAAGCAACATCGACCACTTGAATAATAGTTGCTTCAATAACACTGACTTCAGCTTCAAAGGAGATCATCATCATCATCATCATCATCATCAAGGCAGCAATATGTTTGGGTTTGGAAATCATGGACAAGGAGAAAACTTAAGAATGGGAGAATGGGATTTGGAGGGTTTGATGCAAGATATTTCTTCTTTTCCTTTCCTTGATTTCCAAGTTGAATAACTGGCCTCTACTGCTATTTTGGATTTGGATCCCCACTTTTTATTTTTTCTCTCTGAATCTTCTTTTCTTTTCTCTCCCTTCCAAAACGATCTACCACATCCTGTGGAAAGAGTTTTTGGCAAACCATTTCTTTTTTTTTCTTTTTTTTTCTTCCCTCTCAAACACACCTCACGAAGTTTTTTCTTCTTCTTGCTCTCTTTCAAAAAGCTTTTTGGTTGATTCTTTTATTCCATATATAATTTTTTTTTTTTTTTTTTTTTTACAAAGTGGTTTTCTATTGTTATCAATTAGGACAAAGATCAATAATAGCAATATGGAGGATATATATATAGATATATACACAAATATATGATCAGGGAATAGAAAGACAGGAAATTGTAATTGTTGTATGTAACTTGATTTGCTCTTTTTCAGGCCGTTTGGGGGCATTTTGCAGGGAATTGGTGGGTTGCAAATAATCATCGTTCCTAGCTATGCATGAAGAGAAATGTGAGTAGTAGGAGATGAGAGTACATAAAAAAAAAAAAAAAAAAAAAAAATGTAGAAGAAAAAGAAGATTAGTTTGGTGAATATTTTGTTTTTTCGTTTTTGTTTTTGTTTTTATGTACAATATTAGAATAATGAGGAAGTGAAGGAAATTGTTATAAACACACCCTCATGTCATGTAAAAGAAACGTTAATAACGAACAAAATAAACATATTTGCAAATCTCTCTCTGTTATCACTCTCACTCTAGTTGATTTTGGTATGTTCGGACCAACTCCTCCACTATGTAGCTTTTATGTGCATGAACTAATTTTCTTCTCTTCATTAATTTATAATGCAAAGACACTCAGAACAAAAAATTAGAGGAGGATGTAACATATATATTAGTCAACTGTAGGACCGAAAAAAGAGCCCCATTTCCTCCAATATGTAACTTTTATGTGCTTACATGCATGAACTAATTTTCTCCTCTCCATTAATTTAATGGAAAGAGATTCCGAATTTAAATAAATAAATAAATAAAAAATTTTAAGTCGTCGCCTGAGAGATTCGAACTCTCGCGGGGAAACCCTATGTACTTAGCAGGCACACGCCTTAACCACTCGGCCAAAGCGACGTAATGGTATCTTTCAGTATTGACATATTATAACTATTGAATTACTAGACTTGGGCTCACAGTGGCCCAAGTTTCTGTTTTAACCGAATCTTCTAGCCCTCATACATAGTTATTGGGCCTCATAGTTGTTTTGCTTACAAGTAACATCATTTTCAATCACTACTTGAGAGGGTAAGGATATTTGACCATATTTTTGTAATGTTATTGAAGTATATAAAACTGTAAAAATGGATCATGAATTGGCCACAATACCTTGGAACTTCATCTATTATTTCCTTGAAATATTAATTTTATATCTTCCTCAGGTCGTTTTTAATCCCCGCTAGTGAACTTGCAGGGTGTTAGAGTGAACATATATATGAAAAGGAGAAAGTGAAAGGTTTGAAAGTGGATGGAAAAAATGATTCTAAAAGGGTGAAAATGGAGGTAGAAAAATAACATTCGCTTTCCTAGTAATTGTCCCATAAGGGGGAGACATGTGAACTTCCTCGGTTCCTCCTACTTTTCACAACCTAAAAGGAAGGGGACCAAAAAAAAAATAAAAAAATAAAAATCCAATGCTCTAATACAGTGTTGTAGATACATGTACATATCAAAATCCAATGCTCTAATACAGTGTTGTACATACATGTACATACTTTTTGGCAACAGTGAAATTAAAAGTGGATCAATATTTCAATTGGAAATTAAAAGAGAGGAAGGTACACTGTTCCAGAATTCCCAATTGTATAATTGTTACTTGGAATAAAAATTGCCCCTTTCCTTGGCATCACTCTGTGCAGTCTTATCCAATATCCTATCAATTGAAAAGATTGAACAATATTTGAATTCTAATTTAAAAAACTATTGTGACCTTTCAAATTTCCTTTTTCTAGCAAAAGGACCTGGTTTACCCCTGAGGAACATTTGTATAACATTATGGTGCTTTATTTTTTTTATTGTTTCATTTTTTTATCTTTTTCAGCTTGGAGCCTTATTAGAGATGGCAGAGAAGGCTTATCAACGAGTGAGATCTGGCACTGAGCAAGAAAAAAGAGAGAAATATTATATTTTGGTGATGATGATGATGGTAGTGAGTGCAATTCGATCATAATGTCTTGGTGTAAAAGCAAAAGCTCTAGTTTTTCCAAATATTTTAATTTACATTATGTATTATATCCCTTCTTCTCAATGTTACCTTACAATCATGACCATACATGCCTCCTCTTTCAATCCATCCATTTTTTTTTTCTCTTTAAAACAAAGCAATTAATATTCGATCAATTTTGCATTTTTAGTGCTTGTTAATCTCTCTCTCTCTCTCTCTCTAGTATTACTGATTAAGTTTTACTATTAAAGGTGAAGGTCATCATAGATATATACTCATTTTGATTAATACTTGCAAATTAACAATTGGTATTATGATCAAGTGCATGAATGTGCACTGAAACATGATATTTTTACATAATATATATCTATGAATAAAATATAGAGAAAAAAGAAAAAATAGAATGGAGTAGCTATTAGCATGGTAAAATCAATGCGAATATAGTATAATATGTTTTCTGACCCTTGATCTGAGCTCAGAGATCCAAGTCTTTTTTCATAAATAAAAAGTAAAAAGAATAAAAAATAAATAAATAAGGGTTGAAAAAGAAAGGGAGTTAATGGGTATATAAAGCGTGCTTACTTTGCTATCATTCCTAAGATGTAAAAAGAGAGAGACAATTCGGTGTAAAGCAAATACTGGGAGGACTAAACAAAGACCCATGTCTTCCATAATTATCGGATTAGATTTCGTATAAAGCTAGTCCGGCTGGCTCCACTAGGGTCCCATTAGCCTCGTGAATATGAAGCAGCTAGCCTTGTTTTGGAGTATGGGAATTTTTAATTTTGTCCCTAAAAAAAAAAACATTTTTTTTAATATCATTTATATATATCCAACTGATTAATTGCTTGTCTAGAAATTTAGGTGCAATTGAAAATATCTCTACTGTTTATTCTGATCAAATTGGCTCTTCTGTCAGAAAGTGGGGTTTCTTCTTTAACGAATAATTGGGGTTACAATCTTTTCAATCTTCAATTGTGGCTAGTTTCTCTCTGATATATATATATATTTTTTTAAATGACAAATTTTCACCGTTATCCGTGACTGAATAATCTATCTGACTCTGTTCCATTATTGTCATATGCAAACCATCTGACTATGTCCCATTATTGTCATATGCAAAAGTAACATCAGGACAAAAAATATCAACTGGGGAGAGGTTATATATGGAGTGGACCATTTGGTTTTTTCATCTTTTTCTTCTTTGGAAAACTTGATGATCATTGAATGAATTCGGGTCCAATTGAAGGTGAAATAATTGTAACATGGATATACATTATTCGTAAAGTTTGTAATAAATTATTTATTATTTCTTTTATTGAAAATATACGTAGACCTTACAATCTTTACTAGCAAGCAAATTGAAAATAGAAAAAGCACAATACTACTCTGTTTCGATTATAAAAATGGCTCATAGCCTAAACGCCAAGCCACCACCCCACTCTCCTCCTCAAAAGCAATTTGCTTTATCTTTATCCTTCTTAAAAACCCTCCAAAAAACCCTTTTCTCCATATCACATAAAACTCTCTCTCTCTCTCTCTCTCTCTCTCTGTGTCTGTCTCTCACTCTGTCTCTGAGTTTGCATAGAAATGGAGGGTCTTCATGAGGACCAAGAAGCTCTGTTTCACTCTTACCCATGTGCGTACTACGTTCAAAGCCCATCAACCATTTCCCATGCAAACAGCGCCGATATCCGAAACACCACCACCGAATCCGCATTCCATTCCCCGGTTCGTAACGAAACCAATCCGACCCACGAAACCTCTCGTTTGGCTCTTTCACACTCTTCTTCTCGTGGATCCAACCACTACTTCTTGCACCATGAGAAGAAGATCTCTTACGATGCTCGTAGCCATGCCACCGGGACTACTGAGAACGGTGATCACAACCGTTTGATCATTGTTGATCATAGAGTTCACTGTGGTGATCATGATGACAATGATGATGATGATGATGATGAGGACTACTACTCATTTTATGGGAAAAGAAGACCAGGGTGGTGGAAGAGGTATTGCTCTTACAGGAATTCGGATTCGAGTGTGTGGATTTGTTTGCAGATATGCTGGAGGGCAATGTTGAGCTTTTGGATTGCTTTGCTTGTCTTCTATATTGCCACAAAACCTGCACCTCCAAAAGTCTCCATCAAGGTACATTTGGTTTTGAATGGTAGATCAGTAATGGCATTGATTTCCAACATTAGCTAAACATATATCGTTTTTTAATCGAACATGTCGTATATGTTGCCAAAGTTTTGAAGCAGGTACTTTTTTAACATTTGCCAAAAAGATCCCGGTTAAACAATTTTGGGCCTAGAAGAGGCCCAATACTTTGGAATACTATCCAAATGCAAGATCATTACATTTTTTTTTTTTTTTGGTGATAAAAATGCAAGATCTTTACTAGATGATCATCTTAGAACTTGCTTTCAACCCAAAAAAAGATAATAATAAATAAATAAATAAAAAAGAAAAACCCAAAAAGAATATATTAAACTAGGATGATCTTCTTTTATATTTTTTAGTTATCTCCCATCCCTTCCCATGCAAGGGACTTTGCCCTGAATTTGATTACTGATACAATTACTACAATAGTACAGATGGCAGGAATTCGTGCATTTGGGCTAGCAGAAGGAGTGGATGGTTCAGGGGTCACAACCAAGATCCTGACCTGCAATTGTTCTATAAATCTAATAATAGACAACAAATCTAAGCTCTTTGGCCTTCATATTCATCCTCCAACCATGGAAATGTCTTTTGGACGCCTACCTTTGGCCTTAGCACATGTAAGCATGCAGATCATTAATTGATTAATATATTTATACATACATATATATATATATATATATATATGGGGATTTATATCCATGTCTGTAATATGGGACTAAATTGATATGTGTGTAGGGTCCAAAGCTATATGCAGAGAGTGGGTCAACAAGATTTCATTTGTACGTGGGAACGAGGAACAAGCCACTTTATGGAGCAGGAAGAAGCATGGAAGACATGTTGGAGTCAGGGGAGGGTTTGCCTGTGGTTGTTCGTTTGAGATTCAACTCTTATTTCCGAGTTGTTTGGAACCTTGTCAAGCCCAAATTTCATCACCAAGCTCAATGTTTATTGCTCCTTCACAGGTCTTATGATAAGAAGCACCGAACCCAAGCATTCAACAGCACCTGCACACTCATATAATCTTCATCTATCTATCAATGGTAAAAAAATGAAAGTAAAAGAAGATCAGATTTAAAAACAAAACCGATTGAACAGATCTCTCTTCATGTCTTGGCAATTACAAGATATATAATTATTTTTTGCTTAACGAGTTTTGTAAGTATTACAAACATAGTTTAATTTTGTCGCACAAGATGAGGCAAATTACAAAACTTAGTTTAATTTTGTCGCACAAGATGAGGCAAACCTATATATACCCTGTTATTCATTATCATGACCATTACCTGGTTGAGAATTCCCAACAGGCCAACACAATGTGACATAATTACTATATACCACAAATCTTTTGTATCATTTCGGATTGGTATGAATTTCTTGCAGTAAGTATATAATTTGATAAATGAATTGTGGAATATATTATTCACATGCTGTTTTGTGACATTTTTGGATGAATATGATGAGGGATTGAGAAACTGGTGTTACTCTGTTACCACCTATATATATTAATATATATATACATGTACACACACACACACACACACACACACACACATATATATATATATATATATTGTTAAGTACGTAACTGATCAAGGAGATGCAAACATATGATGTACTGCATATATACGGATTGACTTAAGATTCTCTGCAAAACCCAACATAGGCTTCCTACTGTCACGGACTTGTTTGTTTACCCTTCAAGCCGTGCGGCCTTAGTTGCTATTCCGACCCTTTGTTGCAACTAAGTAAGCCTTTTGCCCACTAAAAGAGAAAGCTAAACAAAGAAAGCTATAGGACAAAGAGAGTTTGGGAGAATGAAAGTGTATTGCTTGAAAGAGAGCTTTACAAGTATAGATGGGATGTTCTTGGATTCTTGGATGGTTTGGCCAAATGAGGCCTCCACCTATTTATAGGCTTACAAAGTTTGATCCTACGGCTATAATTGCTTTAATCCTACGGTAGAGAATGGGTGTCTAGATCCTTTCCACCTCCTTTACAAAAATATCTAAAGAAACATCTAGAAATGGATATATACATGGCTTGACCTAGAGTTCTCCATAATGTTCTAGAGAATTCTACACTACTCTAGGTGCTTGGCCCATTGTAAGGCCCAAAATGGATTATAAGGCCCAAAATGGAGAGAATGCTCACCAAGTGTTTGATGAAATGCCCCAACTGTGACATTCTCCCCCACCTATGCCGTCGACGTCCTCGTCGAGCTTGCTTCATGGAACCTCTTGATATGATCTTCAAATTGCCAAAGCGCGATAGCAGGTTCCCAACTTGCTTCGCTATCGGGAAGTCCCTTCCATTTCACCAAGTACTCATGACTCGGATGGTTGTCCCTTCCACGAACTACTCGATCAGCTAAGATGCTCTCCACATCCTTGTCATAAGTGTTGTAGACCCCTATTGGTGCTCGCTTGGACTCCCCTCTTGTTTGGTCTTCCTCATCCTTGTAGTATGGTTTCAGACAACTTACATGGAAGACCGGGTGAAGTTTGAGTGTAGGAGGTAACTCCACCTTATAAGATACCTTGCCCACCTTCTTGACGATTGGAAATGGTCCCTTGTATCGGCGAACAAGGCCTTTGTGTAGTCCTCGGGTAGACTTGTGTTGGGATGAAAGGATTTTGATGAACACCAAGTCTCCCACTTGATACTCCACGTGCCTTCTTTTGGCATCCGCCCATTTCTTCATTTTCTTGGTGGCCTTATGGAGGTACGACCTTGCTAAGTCCACTTGTTCATGCCAACTTTTGGCAACCTTGAATGCGGCAGGACTCCTTCCTCCATACTTGGTAACGAGTGTTTGTGGAGTGAGTGGTTGTTGCCCCGTGGCTAACTCGAATGGACTCCGATTGGTGGACTCGCTCCTTTGCAAGTTGTAGGAGAATTGGGCAACATCTAGCATTTTTGCCCAATCATGTTGATTGGCACTCACAAAGTGCCGTAGATGTAGCTCCTCCTTTAGCTCCGGGGGAGACATGCGACATGGTGCCATTGCGGGTGGTTTGGCACCGGGCTCCAAGTTGATGCAATGATCCACCTCCCTCCTTGATGGAAGTCTTTTAGGTAGCTCGGGTGGCATGACATCTTTGAACTCCTTGAGGACTTGGCTAACCTCCTTCGGTGGCTCCTTGGAAGTAACCTCTCCTTCCTCGCGTAGAGTAGCAAGGAATGTAGGCTCTCCTTTCTTTACTCCTTTCTTGAGTTGCATGGCGGAGAGGCGGTTGGAAGTACTTGGCTTGTGCATCGTTGGAATCATGCAAGGGCCTCCCTCCATTATACACACCGTGTTGTAGCGAGGGAGTGGTACCACATTGAATTGCCTAAGAAATTCCATGCCAAGTACAATATCAAAATCATCCATAGGAGCAATGGAGAAGTTGACTTTACCTTGCCAAGTGCCAATGTGTAACTCCACGTTACGAGCTATGCTATCTAATGGTTTAGCTGCAGCATTCACAGTCTTTAACCACCCTTGACCCTTGTCAAGTTTTAGGCCAAGCCTCATGGCCTCCTCCCTCTTTATGAAATTGTGAGATGCTCCGGTGTCCACCATGACTTGAGCATCCTTACCATTAATACGTGCCGCCACGTACATGAGGGAGTTGTCCTTTGCATTGTGAGCTGGTATCGGTCTAGCCTTCAATGAGTTAAGGAGTTGTAGACAACCCATTTGAGTTTGCTCTTGAGTTTCCCTCTCTTCGAGCATAGCATTTAATGACTTCCTCTTTGGACAATCTCTTGCCCAATGGGGACCGTCACATAGGAAGCAATTTCTCTTTGGCTTTAGTTCGGGCTTGGCTCCTTTCTTCCAATCTTTGCTAGGTAATGGTGGCCTTCTTTGATGTTCCTTACTTTGGGGAGTTTTATAGAACTTGTCTCCCCCACCTTTAGTATAATTATTCTCAGGCTTAGGGTTAGAAAACTCACCTCGCCTGTATTCAACAAGAGTTTCAGCTCTAGTGAGTGCAGTTGAGATGTCTTGTACACCCCTTCGTTGAAGCTCTTGACATGCCCATGGTTGTAATCCATCCATGAAGTTAAAAAGAAGATCCTCCTCACTCATGTTGGGAATTTGGAGCATTAACCCAGAGAATTGCTCCACATATTCACGGATGGATCGTTGGTGCTTCAACTCCTTCATGCGTTTCCTAGCATCATTTGCCACATTCTCGGGATAGAATTGCTTCTTCAATTCACTCTTTAAATCTTCCCAAGAATTGATAGCGCATATGCCTTTCTTCATTTCTTCATGCTTTCTACGCCACCATACCGCAGCAAGATTAGTAAGATAGAGGGTAGCGGTGTTTACCTTTTGCTTCTCGTCTTGGAAATCCAAGGCCTCGAAGTACCGTTCCATGTGCCACATGTAGTTGTCCAACTCCTTTGCATCCCTTCTCCCACTAAACTCCTTGGGTTTGGGAGCATCTACCCTTGGAGTAGAGACTATTTGTTGGGTAGTGACGGTGCCACTAGTTGCAGCTCTCTTGCATAACGCCCAATCCTCACGTGTCTCCTCTAAACTCTTTTTAAACTCATCTAATTGAGCTTGCATAAGGGACAAGGTTTCAATTACCTTTGTTTGGAAAGCTTGGCTTTCATGACGCCATGCCTCGGTGTTGGCCTCGTTGGTGCTTTGCATGGAGCCTTTAAGCTCCCCCACTTGGTCACCCACACGACCATCGAGCTCCTCCATGCCTTGTTCCACACAATCAAGCCGCTCCAACATGTCGGCAACGGCCAACTCCATCTTGACCACCTTGGTCTCCATGGCGGTGAGAACGTCCTTCGACTTTGAACGCCCACGTCCCTTCCTTGCAGCTTCGGGGATGACCTCCCTTCCCCTTGCTTCTTCAATCACAACCTCTGATGAAGACATTGTGCTCTAAATGGTAGCTTTAACCTTGGCTCTGATACCACTTGTCACGGACTTGTTTGTTTACCCTTCAAGCCGTGCGGCCTTAGTTGCTATTCCGACCCTTTGTTGCAACTAAGTAAGCCTTTTGCCCACTAAAAGAGAAAGCTAAGCAAAGAAAGCTAGAGCACAAAGAGAGTTTGGGAGAATGAAAGTGTATTGCTTGAAAGAGAGCTTTACAAGTATAGATGGGATGTTCTTGGATTCTTGGATGGTTTGGCCAAATGAGGCCTCCACCTATTTATAGGCTTACAAAGTTTGATCCTACGGCTATAATTGCTTTAATCCTACGGTGGAGAATGGGTGTCTAGATCCTTCCCACCTCCTTTACAAAAATATCTAAAGAAACATCTAGAAATGGATATGTACATGGCTTGACCTAGAGTTCTCCATAATGTTCTAGAGAATTCTACACTACTCTAGGTGCTTGGCCCATTGTAAGGCCCAAAATGGATTATAAGGCCCAAAATGGAGAGAATGCTCACCAAGTGTTTGATGAAATGCCCCAACCGTGACACTACCTAGACCAGCCCAAACGGCCCATCACATTCATAAGAGAAATAGTACATTCTATTATATATTTTTTTGGGCTGAGTATTTTGTATAGATGTTGGAGCAGAGTCTTTACAAGTGTGCATGGCAGAGGCTCTGGCTTATGATTCAAAGTTTGTCCAAGAATGAGAATAAAGAATACCTACTAACACAGAAGAAACCTGAAAGTCCCACCCAAAATTGGACTAGTTTGATTTTTTGAATAATTTATAGTCCCACTTGATGAACTTCCTTTTATTTATTTTTTATTTTTGAACCTTAAGATTCTGAGGTTTATAAATTAACTAAGTCGGTGAATCAAACCCCTAAAATAAGAATCTTGTGGGTGTGGCCTACTAAAATTTTAAAAAGAAATCTGCAGTGTTTTATAAAAAGGGCAAAAACTATATGCAGTATTAGTTATATATGTGTGTGTGTGTGTGTGTGTTTATATATATATATATATATATGGTGGTCCTTCGTCAAAAACGTTATCTCTTCTCAAATATTAATGATTCTTCATCACCAGATAGTTTTCTAGAACAAAGGAAAATGACTTGTAAATGGGAAAAAGGATTTAATTCCCACTTTGCCTTATTGGCCACTTTTGTTTAATTAATAGTGCACTAATATTTGTAGACTTCTTGGAAGGCAATTATTAATAACTAATAAGCTTCACTTTATTATGAATTTGAGTCCCTCTCAAATAAAACTGTGGGTAGCAAGTTAATAACATTTGGCAATGACCAGCTTTACAATTACTTAATTCCTTGCTTGTTATAATTTAATTTCAAATGTTGAATTTTTCACAAAAACCAAACTTGGGTTCAGTGTGTTACCTCATATTCCAATTTCATTAGTGGAGTAGTACAGTTGTAAAATTTAATATACTTGTCCAGTCCTATATTTAATTAATTTAATCAAATGCAATCTTCTGCCGCACAAATTAGCTAGCATTCGGGCTGTCTCTCTTAGTTTATTATATATTTGAAATAAGCATTTATTTTCAAGTGGTTATAAAATATATAATTATAATTAAAAAGAAGTAAAAGAGTGCTCCACCCCAATGATCATTGTGTTAATCATATAATTTGAATATTCTCAGCTATATGACTGATAGAAATACCAGCAAATAATGTTCGTAGATTCTAATGCTTCTGTCATGAATAAAAGTAGATGAACACCCTATTATGATCACCACATATATATATATATATATATTTATGTTTATATATTAGTATGTATATATATGTTCACGGTACAAATATAAATCTTGTGACCGACATTGACAAATTGGGGAAAAGAAATCGATACTATTTTAACTAGGATGGTTAGCTAGCCATCTAGTGTTCGTTATTTGGTAAATATCCCGTTCTAATTAGATAACTAAAACAATATGCACTAGTGTTTAATTTTCTAAATGAAATAATTAGCCACTGTCTAAATGAATATATATATATACATTGATATTTATCTCAGTGCGAACACTTCTTTTCACCATGAAAAGAAACTCGAAAAGGGGGAATGATAAGAAAGTAAATTATAGAAACTAATCTCGATCAGCTTTTGCTAAAGGACTAAAGATTTGTAAGTGCCTGTTTCTGTGTAGTAATTTAATTGGTGCATTTATAATATTTGTGATGAATATAAAATACTGTAGGCTAAATCAGCTGGCCGTTGTTACATATATAATAAACAATGTTATCATCATAGTTAGAGAACGAATTAACATATATGGGTCATGCACTTATCATATATAAAAATGGAGAAGTGAAAAATATATAGATGGGCAACATTCATAAATAAATAAAACATACATATTATAAGATTATTTACATGGTTGCTATTAAAGTGTTTATTTTTATGATTTTAGTATTAAAAAATAATAGAGTTAAATATTTCAATTAAAACTTATCACGTAAATTACTAATCATCATTAATGATGATAAATAGTAATACTTTATTTGCATATATATATATATATATATATTCATCAGTAATTGTTATAAAATATTAATAAGATACTTTCAAAATTTGATTGATAATGTATTATTTTCTATATAACAAGCAACATAAATATCATAACTTACCATGTAAGATGTCTTTATTATAACGTTCTTAGCTTAACATATAAGATATCTTTACTACAAAGTGCTTGTCATACCTTACTATATCAATTCCAATGTCTAATATTAATATGCATATCCATAGAATTTTATTGATTGATCATTATGTCTCCATTTACCACTATAAGTTTATGGGGTTTGAAGGTCAATATCATCAACAAATCCCCTATGTTGTATTTGGTTCTTAATTTGCTTCAAAAAATTACAACATTCTAACGTTTAATAATATGCAAGATGTAACAGTACAGTCCATCCGCATGAGATATTGTCTATTTTCAGCCCAGTCCGCACGATTTTGTCAAAACGGGTCTCAGTGGTTAGGGGTCCCACCCCTTCACCTGTCAGTCCCACTGGCCCAGGCCTCCCAGGCCCAACCAAGATATTGTCAGCTTTGGAAGCTAGATGGTGAGCCCAATCCTACCTCTCACGGTTTTACCTTTCTTCATGGGAATGCATCTCAAGGGAAAGATATCCACACCTTCATCTCAAGGGAAAGATATCCACATTTTCTTATAAAGCATGCTTTGTTCCTCTTTCCAACAAATGTGGGATCTCACAATCCACCCCCCTTGGGGCACAACGTCCTCATTGGCACACCGAAAGCATGCTTTGTTCCTCTTTCCAACAAATGTGGGATCTCACAATCCACCCCCCTTGGGGCACAACGTCCTCATTGGCACACCGATCCTGGTACTGGCCCTGATACCATCTGTTACAGCCTAGACCACTCGCATGCGATATTGTTCGCTTTAGATCCAGCCATTACGGTTTTGTCAAAACGCATCTCAGTAGTTAGGGGTCCCACCCCTTCACCTGCTAGTCCCATTGGTCCGGACTTCCCAAGCCCAACCGAGATATTGTCCGCTTTGAAAGCTAGGTGGTGAGCCTAATCCTACCCCTCATGGTTTTACTTTTTCTCATGGGAATGCGTTTCAAGGGAAAGATATCCACACTCTCTTATAAAACATGTTTCGTTTTTCTTTCCAACCGATGTGGGATCTCATACAAGATGCATCCATCTTCCCAAAAAAAGAGACTTTCAACACATATTATCATGTCGCTAATATAGATATAAATTTTTTAATTCTTAACTAAAATTAAAATTCAAAAACAATCTACATATGCTAATAAGATGGACAAATGAACTTGAACGTATTAACGTATATTAATGGTTTCTAAACTTGAATTTTATTTATATTTTAGATAAGAATTTCACTGCATATATATGTATATATATATACATATGTGTATATGGTGAGACTCTAATGTAGGATTCTTGACTTTACTAAAGTCCAAGAATTTAATCATTCCCATAGAAGTTTACCAATGGTTTCGATTCAGTTTTAACTTTGATCTTATATATGCCTCTTTTTGCAGCCCGTCTGGCTGCTTTGCAGATCAAGTTCATTGGGTGTGGGTGCGGCAAGTGATTAAATTCCTAGACTTTAGTAAAGTCCATTTGTCTTGCATTATATGTTATATATATACACACATATATATGCAGTGAAACTCATTTGTCCATCTAATTAAAGTTTAGAAACCAGTTACATGCCTTTATGGGTTCGGCTCATTTGTCCATCTTATTAGCATATATAGGCTGTTAAATTTAATTTTAGTTTAGAATTCTGGATAAGAAAATTTATTCATGTGTATCAGAACATTTGTTTAAAAATCTCTTTTCGGAAAATGGGTGCTTCTTGAGTATTATTACAAAATTAAATGTTGCAATTTTTTGAAGCAAATTAAGAACTAAATCCAAAGAAGGATATTTGTTTATATTTACCTTCAAACCCCACAATTTATAGTGGCAAATGGAGACATAACGATCAATTAAAAAAAACAAAAAAATTCTTTAGATATGCATATACATACATATATATATATATATATCTATATAAGTAAAGTCTATTTTATTTTATTAAACTAAGGTATATTTTTCATAATCATTAGATTCTCATTTAAAAGATAAAATTCGATCCATTGATAAAATTTAATAATCATAAAAAATAGATTTTAATTTGATAAAACAAAATGAACTTTATTTGAACTTCACTATATTTGTATATATATATATATATATGTAATGTGACTATAAACAAAACAAAATATTTACATACATACATACATACATACATACATACATATATATATATATGTATGTATATACATATATATATGTATATATATACAGGGAGCATTTTTACACGCAAAGTTTTTTGATAAAAATATCTGACAAATAATTTAAACCTTTTAATTAATTTAATCTAAGAGTTAATATTTATTTTTTAAAACCCTTAAATATTTTATATCCATATTTAAACATCATTAGTTGTTTACTTAAATTATAAAATTACTCTCCAAAATCAATTTCTCTGTCTCCGACTTAGGTTCAAATTCATATGCTCTTTCTCTTTTTTACTTGATTTCTAATCTCTAATTTTAACACATAATATTTTCTTTCTTCTCACCATGAACCAAAAAAAAAAAAAAAAATTATATATATATATGAAGAAGAGTTTCATGGCTTTAACCAAAAATTAAAATTATATATTTTTCTCTTCTAAAAAAAAGTTATATATATATATATATATAAAAGAAGTGTTTTAGATTCTTAGATAGAAAATATTATATATATATATATATATATATTGTTGATCTTGTAAAAGATTTTCTACTTTATCATTTAATTATTTAAATAGTATATTGTAGAGAAGTTCTAAGAATATAAAGATCTAGTTTTAAATAATAATAATAATAATAATAATAATACAAAGTAAAAAGGAAAAAAATGGGGATTAAAGAGAGAGAAAGATAATTGAGATTAAGGAAAGAGAAAGATTATTTTAAAAGCAATAAATAATTCAGATAAAAAATAAAAATTGTTTGGATATGAATATGAGATTTTTAAGAATTCATATTATTATTTTAAAAACTCTTAAATTAGATAAATTGAAAGATTAGATTATTTATTTAAAACCTTTATCCAAACCCTTTATATAAGAAAATTTCCTTTTATATATATACATGTGTATATATATATATATATATATTCATTGTAATTATTTACGTGAGAAAATAATTAAGAGAAAGCGAGAAGATGCTGCCGTCCTTTAAGAGCGGGCGAATGTGGCATCCACGAGAAAGTGGAGTTTACGTGTATTAGTTTTACCAAAGCAGGCGTGCAAAGGTTGTGGTTTCCACACGAAAGTGGATTCCATTTCTTATTTTAATCATTTGGCTTTTCATATGTACACCACCTTTGATGATATGTCTATCTAGAAGCCCTTTTTCTCCTCCTCTCCTAATTGCTTTCTCCTCGTATTAATTAACTGAAATATGCACGCACTTAAACTAAAATAAAGTAAGTATGGAAAAGGAGGTCAATGTTTATAAGATTTAGGTCAACAAATGTGTAATATAATATATTAACCTCCCATTGGGAAAAAAAATTATATGTATGCGAAAATTAATGTTGGTTTTTTTAAATTTTTTTTTATCGTTTTTTAAATTTATAGTTATCACTGTTTTAACAAATATAACACAATTACGTATAAGCCTACTTAGAATTACTGGAGCAATAATCAAACACTACTCTGCCAGTCTATTCATTTGATTATTACATAACGTTGCTTGTAAACAATTCATAAAAGCCTCTTTGGACTATCCAATATTCCCCCACCCCCCAAAAAAATAAAAAAGTCTATATATCTCTCACCCGTACACACTTTTACTTTGCTATATCGTAATTTAGCGTACTCTTTTATGAACATACCATATATATTATCTAACACCCAATTACACTCTTACTTCTACGAACATATATGTACAACACACTAATTACCAAAATAGATACAGACACACAAATAGACACACAGACTCCTGCACAAGCACACCTACACAAACACACATGCTCACTTACTTTCATATCGTGAAACAATCTTCTAGCTTTTATGAACATGCCATATTACATGTTTGACAGTCAAACACTCTTTGCTTTTACAAAACTACCATACACCAAACACAAGCATACACACGTATGCGCGCATACACATCCACTTCTACATGTGAAAACAGTATTTGTGAACATACCATATTTTACATATTTGACACCCAAGCACGCTCTTATCTACGAACATACCATATATAATTAAACAATTTATGAACATACCATATATATAACATAGTTATCAAAAAAATACCATTTATATATAACATTTTTTCCATATATGGCAAACTATGAGTATCATGTAACTATAAGATATTAATTCAAGATCCAACAAGTATATTATCTTTCTGAAAGAAATTACTTCATTTTGAATATATATGGGCTCAAAAACCAAGAAAAAAGAGAGGCACATTTTCTAACGGAAAAGAAAAGCAAAACTCCCTAAAATGTACATACACAAACAAAAGTTAATAATCAAAGTAACATAAATTAGATAGCCAGTAAAAGTTAGGTCAAAAGACATGGGTGATAGATTTGTATATATATATATATATATATATGTAGATGGTATTATAATTATTAGGCCATCGGGGTTATTGGGAAAATGGAAATCCAACGCAGCCCACATTCCATAAAAGTTTTTATTGCTACCTACTAAAACACTTATTTTTGTATCCAAAAGTTGAACATTATCACATATCACATTTAGTCTCTAACTTACATGGATTGTGGAATGTCCACCTGTTGAGAATTCTTCTTCTGTCACATGCGAGTCCATAGTTTTTCATACAACACCTATTGCCTATTTCCTAATTGCAGTCGTGTACGGTCTAACCATGTCATTGGATATCAACTTGCATATAAGTCCTAAAATATTTATTAATTTTATTGTTAATATATATATATTAGATCCAATAACTCTTTTTGGGTAGTAATTGAATATTTATTTTTGCGCATGCATGACTTGGATATTTTTTATTTTATGTATTTTCTGAGTTAATAGAGATGGAAAAGAGTACTTATAAATTGAAGCATAGACTGATGGTTGTAGGTAGGATATGCATGTGTAAGTGAGCAAAAGCAAAAGGAAAGTTGGTGGAAAGAAAGAAGCTTTGCAGTTTGCTCTCTCTCTCTCTCTCTCTCTCTCTCTCTCTCTCTCTCCTGATCTCCCACACAACAAATTAACACAAAGGTATGCACTTCTATTCCCTTCAACTATCATCCATAAGCTGCTTTTCATCATCATCATCATCATCCTAATTCTCTTTATTATACATTATAACATTATTCTTCATTCCATAAGTTGCTTTCAGCTTCCTGTAGCTCATTTTTACTCCCTTCTTTCCCTAGGACATGCTTATGCATATGCACATGACAATCTTTATATGAATAGTTATTATTAATTTGTTTTGGACATAAACATTTATGTCTTTAAACGGAACGAAAAGAAACATACAGCAATATATTGGCCAAATTGGTGGCGATTTGAAGGACACCTTGAAGTTGCAACGAATAAGCCTCAACTTTTGATTTTGAAGTCCAAAAGAAAAAATAATAATAAAAAAAAATTGCATGCATGTGTGCCAAGAAACAAATTCTAGATGCTTGTGTGTATATCTTCAAATCTTCACTGCAATTTGGATATTGGAACAAAATTATATAATTTGGGTATTAACCAGTCTTCCCCTTTCTTTTTTAGTTAATTTTATAATTAATTTCGTAATTGTAGGAGAAGCTTAATTGATTAGGGAAAAAAAAAAAAAAGAGGGAAATAAATAATCATATAAAATTAGAAGAGTAATTGATTGCTGACGACTATTCCACTGAAAACGAATGCACGGTTCGTGGGCCAAATTGGGCCCAGGATTAATCAAAACTTATCAAATCAAGTTCGTGCCAGTACGGAATCTACGGATTGAGCACTGAGTTCCAGTCTTTCTCACGCTATGAAAAATATTCTAATAATTATTTGCCCAATAGAAAATGGCTTAATTTTCTGACCTATCAACGACTTCCACTTGTCATGACCTACATTTCTCTTTAATCAACCAAACCCGACCCGAAATTTTTTTCCTAACTCATTACCCGGAATGTCATAACATTTTCTAAAATCAATTTCAATATCTGATTTCTTTTGCAAATATATGTATATATACATATATATATATATATATTCAATAATTGATTCTAGCCAGTTGGCAAGAAGGATTGTTTATTTGTTTAGTTCACTGTTCTTCAGAAAAAGAACCCAAAAAAAAAAAAAAAAAATCACTCTGCATTTTGAAGTAAATAAACAGATGTGAATTTTTTTTTCTTTTTTTCTTTTTTTCTTTTTTTTAACTTAACTATATTATCAAATTAAAAAATTAGAAAAGCAAAATGTGAAAGAGAAGAGTCATGATCATATGGATTGGATTGGATGGACACATTTTTTGTTCTAGAAAATCTCAACTACTCTTCAAAGATTCTTCTTCAAAGTCTTGATCAAACTGCTAAAAAATTTCTGTGACTTTTTTTGGGATTTCCAACATTCTTCAAATAGTGTTTTGAGAGTTTGGTGGTGCAAAATATACCTAGCACAGTGTTTATCTATTGCTTATTTTCCTGGTTCTTTCTCACAAGGGACAAAACTTTCCAAGATTTGGATCTAATTTTTTTCTTCCAAACAGGATTTAACAAACAATACGTTATACTTAAAAACAATCTTAATTCAAGCCTAGAAAATTATCGGACTTTACTTGTTTCTCTCTATAAATTATTCTTAGTCATTCAGCTATATATAAAATAAGATATGTCAAGTTACAAACTTCCAGGTGGCGGGGGAAAAAAAGCTATGATTTTATTTTATAGTTTCCAACATTTTATTCCAATAGAAAGAGGTTTATTATTTGATCTGTGGATATGTGCAATACTTCAAAGCCACAGAAAGTATTGCAGATGGTTTTCCAATAAGATTCTTGGAACTGCAAGAAACGACCATAGAAGTGTAGTCGTTTATATTATTAGTTCAG
This sequence comes from Ziziphus jujuba, assembly GCF_031755915.1. Classification (NCBI taxonomy): domain Eukaryota; kingdom Viridiplantae; phylum Streptophyta; class Magnoliopsida; order Rosales; family Rhamnaceae; genus Ziziphus; species Ziziphus jujuba. Next base: position 1,193,899 of record NC_083380.1, read on the forward strand.
TTCATCTCCATATAATCTAGAAGAGACAATCAAATCTTTATTACGAAGGAAAGGTATATAGAGACAAATACAGAGAACATTTCTTACTTAAGTCTAAAGACCTTCCGTTTGAAAAGATAGAATAAAACTTGACCATTGTGGGGTACATGAACTAGAAGACAGACTTTTTAATACTATTCAATTTCCAAAAATAATTTATTTTATTTTATTTTTATATTATGCTTGGTGATTTTATCAGGGGATTGCACAACCAAGGGAGGTTGCTGAAGTTTCTAAGTCGGTCTCATATACGTTTCTTACATCTTTCTCTTCTGCATTGATTTTGACAATTATACTGAATTTATGAGCATGGGATTCTTTTTTTAATCCCTTCTTTGAATCCAGATTAGCCATGTTTGCCAAATGTTTGGGGGTACTATATATTATAAACAACAAATTATTAAGTACCCATTTAATAATTGCTCTTATGTGTTCAGACTGCTAATTCTACCGAACATTTCAAAAATTAGATTAAAGTTTAACCCATATGATATATATGCTAATGACTTATGTATCTACCTGCCTACCTCCCCCTATATTATAGATTAAAGACTTCAAAACAATTGAAAAAAAAAAAAAATGATATTGTACTTTTTGAGGTGGAAAGAGGTTGATCCCGTTATGAGATCACGTATAGAGCGTGTTGAGTTTCAACAATTATATATTATTTTTTGTATTACGTTGGACTTTATGAGTAAGTTCGGCCATGTTTCTTACTGATAATTATGTTTTGGAGACTTGCGTTGATGAATGAATGATGTTACATATTAAAAACAACATAACTGAGGAAGGTCCTATTGTGACAGAAGTCATCTGTCAACTTAAATTCCCATTGATGTTCTACTTCATTATCCCTCGTGAATAGCATCGTAGCCTCAAAGGCGATCATTCTTAGACGTGAGCTTTTTGGCTTTTCTTTCATATCTTTATAGCAAGAATACATATATATTTTTTGGTAATATCTTTATGGCACGAATATGATATAGCCATTGTACCTGTCATATTCGATCCTGAATTGCAAATTCTACTTTGTTCTCTAGTCTGAGTAGTTGCTAAAGCGAATAAAAGTTATTCATTTTCAGTAGCAAAAATAAATAAATAAATAAAAGCGGTGCCTAACATTGGTCTCAACTTCTTAACTTGTACCCAACAAAAAAAAAAAAAAAACCAAAAAAAGTCTTTATTTTGCATGGATTTTCTCTTTGCTTTGACACTAACTTCAATACTACTTAAAATGCAGCTTTCGGAGCTTCGATCTGAGACAACTGAATCTTATACAGTGGCACTGGGATTCGATCAGTTTAGTCAGATAATCAACACAGCTCATTATACAAGTAGAAGAAGAAGACAAAAATGCCTCTTGGTGTTTTCTTCAGGGATGCAAGGTAGAGTTTCCAACCAAACAATACTCATGGTGTTCTTTTTTGCTATATATATTTATACATACCTTTCATTGATCATATGTGATTTCAGGCTTGTTTTCAAATTGGATTCACTTGGGAAGGAAATACTTCGTATCGCGTTCCCTGCTGCTTTAGCAGTAGCCGCTGATCCCATTGCTTCTCTGATTGACACAGCTTTCATTGGCCATCTAGGTATGGCTGCTATATATACATCCTCTTAACATTTTCTTTTCACTTTTTAGTGTCTGCAAGTTGGCAATAGTATATACCTAACAAACTCAAAGTCTCCGGTGAAAGATCAAGTTTATTGATCTAAATCACAAACTAAATTGGTTCAAGTGGAGTAAAATATTCAAAACTGTTATTAGATGTTAAAGCTGGTATATGTTTTTTGGTGTATTATAGGACCTGTGGAACTTGCTGCGGCAGGGGTGTCAATAGCCTTGTTTAATCAAGCTTCAAGGATTACCATTTTCCCACTGGTCAGCATTACAACTTCTTTTGTGGCAGAGGAAGATACTATTGCACAGATAAAAATCAATGCAGAGAAAAGTGACAACTTGGAAAAGAGTTCAGATTTCAAATCAGGAGAACTTAACCATCTTGATCTTGATATTGAAAAGGGTGCAGCAAAACCAAAAGGTGATAATTTAGGTAAGGAACATTAATCAATTTCAGCTAAAGAAAGTGAAAATGATTAAAAGGGCTTAAAGCAGATTCTGATTCTGTTTTTTGGTCATGGAATAAAGTCACATCCAATACAAATGGAGAGAATTTGGAAAAGAGCTTATCTGAAAGCAGCAAAAAATTGGAGCTCAAGGTTGTGGAGAAGGAATCTAAAGCTGAGAATACAGAGAAAGATGCAGATGAAAATGCTAATTCAAAAGATTTAGAAGCAGGAAATGGTACTCTTTTCTGTTTTTCTCTCTCTGATTGATTGTGCAATTTTTCAAGTTGCAATGGTGCACATCATTAACATAATACTGATAATTAACAAGATTTGTGATATTGTTCTTAATCAGATTCCAATGCATCAGCATTGCAAAAGGTTCCAAATTCAGTCAACAGCAGCAACAAAAAGAATGCTGAAATCAACAAGGGAAGGAGGCACATAGCTTCAGCATCAACAGCACTGATTTTTGGCACCATACTTGGCCTCGTGCAAGCCATATTCCTAGTGTTTGGGGCCAAAACTCTCTTGGGTGTGATGGGAGTCAAATCTGTAAGTACTTTCATTGCCGCAGAGAAGTTAAATTTGAGCAACCATTAAGAATTTGATACAAGAAAGAAAAGTACTTTTGATTCACAATCTTGTTTCTTTTTTTTTTTTTTTTTTTTCGGTTGAACAGGATTCACCTATGCTAGCACCAGCACAAAAATACTTGGTCACAAGGTCATTTGGTGCTCCTGCAGTTCTACTAACATTGGCAATGCAAGGAATCTTTAGAGGGTTTAAAGATACAACAACTCCTTTATATGTCATACGTAAGCTAATTTTATCTGCCCCGTTTCTCTACCCTTAATTATTTCTACTAGAAAAAAAAATAATAATAATAATATCTTATAGTCCCTATTGGTCTTAATTAATACAGTTTTTGGATATGCAATCAACATTGCCTTGGATCCACTTCTTATCTTTGTCCTCCACATGGGTATCAGAGGTGCAGCTATTGCACATGTTTTTTCTCAGTGAGTAGAATCATCCTATCCCATCGCTTGTATATAATTATATTAATTTTTATGAAACATTTTTGTAACTTTGCAAAATTCATCTTCTCTCGAATTTACACGGTAGATGATCAATTTCAGGTACTTGATGGCACTCATCCTCTTCTTAATGCTAATGAGAAAAGTGGATCTCGTACCCCCAAGTCTTAAATATTTGCAGTTTGGTCGGTTTCTTAGAAATGGTAACAAGGAGCTCTGGTTTTCCTATACTAATTGTACTTGATATATAGCACACTTATTCATTATTATATATATCATGCTCTTCGGTTTTGACTGGGTATTCTGTGGATTGAAACAGGCAGCCTGTTATTAGCTAGAGTGATAGCAGTGACATTCTGTGTGACCTTAGCAGCATCTTTGGCTGCAAGGCTTGGTTCAACACCTATGGCTGCTTTTCAGACTTGTTTGCAAGTCTGGTTAACATCCTCTCTTCTCGCTGATGGTTTGGCTGTTGCTGTACAGGTTAACATTGTTTTTTCAACTTGAAATTGTTGCTTATATATATATATATATATAGCATGACCAGATAGTTCAAACGTTGCCCTGCTCTTTGTTTAGGCTATTCTCGCTTGTGCATTCGCGGAGAAAGACTATAAGAAGGCAACAGCTGCTGCAACTAGGGTTCTACAGGTACTACTCCAACATTTTTTTTTTTTTTTCATTATATGTTAAAAAAGAAGAATCACATAGACACTGCTGCATGAAACTATGTACTAAATTCTGATATGTTTACTGGTTTTTTGATGATGCAGATGAGTTTTGTTTTGGGGATAGGTTTGGCCCTTGTTGTTGGAGTTGGTTTGTACTTTGGAGCAGGAATATTTTCTAGAGATGTCAACGTTTTGCACCTTATAAGGATAGGCCTTCCGGTAATTATTCTAAATATATAAACACAAAGCTGAATTTTCTATTTTTCGTGTCCTTTCTCTTTCTTTATTTATTATCGTTAGTTAACTTGGTTTTATATATGTTTGTAATCCAAACATATGTATTACAGTTTGTTGCAGCCACACAGCCCATCAATTCCTTATCATTTGTGTTTGATGGCGTAAATTTTGGAGCATCGGATTTTGCATATTCTGCATACTCCCTGGTAATTATTAATCTATACATATATATATATATATACATATGTGAACTTAATTAATAATTGTTAAGTTCCATATGCATTAAGAAAAAATATTTCCTTAATTATGAATTAATCTGGTGATGATTAGGTTCTGGTGGCCATAGCAAGCATAGTATCTCTGTTTCTTATGTGTAGAAGTGAAGGTTTTGTTGGAATATGGATCGCTTTGACCATTTATATGGGGCTGCGCACATTGGCTGGTGTATGGAGGTAATCATCAATTATTGTCCCTTAATTTTGAAAAATTCATGCCCATATGTTATATCTAATTGCTAAAAAGCCACAACAGTAATCAAAAAAGCAAAAATTGCAGGACTTGAAGTGAAGCTAATTTATTTCAAAATAATAATAATAATAATAAGGTAATGAAGCTAATTGAAAGTCAAATTTGGGAATGGTTTTGCAGGATGGGGACAGGAACAGGACCTTGGCGTTTTCTGAGGGTCCCATTTTCAGCATAATTAATTAGTAATTAGGCGTTTTTGTAAAACCATAGATTTTTTGTGTATGCCTGAATAACAATTATCATTCTATATAGAGTATAGCTCTCTGCTATATTCCTATAATTATGATTATCGTTGGGCCAAATAAGATTGTTTCTTTTTATATCCCTTCTTTGTTATGTCATATATATATATATATATATATAGTGAAACATTTTATACACAACAAGAACAAGAACATGAAGAAGAGCTAGAAGAAGAAGATTTTAAAGAGGCAGAGTACTCCTTGGCCTTGTACTCTAGAGCTGTGTGAACGCCCCTTCCTTCACAATCCCTATATATATGATCCACTGAAACTTGTTATTTTTTTTAGAATTTTTTTTTTCCTCTTTTGGTTAGTGTACAAAATCATATATCATATATATACTCTTGGTTTTGTTCTGTTGAATTAATTTGCCTTTTTATGTTGCAAATATTTTAGTGATTAAAATATATTTTGTGCTTTTAAAAACAAAAAATATTACGCAATATTTGCAAACATTTTCGTGACTTCTTGTCTTGCAGTTATATCTTGCAACATGAACAGTATAATATACACATGAATATAGAAAAAATAAAAATAAAACCATACTTGTACTATATCGTAGCCAGAGATCCACGTGGCTTACTTTTGCCAAGCCACGTGTTCCACCACAGCTCTCTAGTTATTCGAACCAGGAAGGATCCTATCAATGTAAATATCAATTTGCGATATATATCTTTTACCAAAAAATAAAAGAATATTCATTTTATTACCAAAAAATAAAAAAGAGTATTTTTATTAGAAAGAATTAAAATTTACCCCCTCCCTCCCAAAAAAAAAAAAAAAGTTAAATTATTGGTCAGAGAAAGAATTTGGATTTTTTCTTTTATTAAAGAATTTATAAGTGCATACTTAACTGATAAAGCACACCAAGTAAGAGGAAAAATAAATAAATAAATAACCTATTATTCATTGACTAATATATGGGTTAGAGTGGATCATGAGCAAGCCATTTAGCAACCATGGCAAAGCATTCCCGGGGTTGGTACTCTGGAGCTGTGTGACCCCCTCCCTACACAAACCCAATCTATATCAATAGTCAATATCATATATTTATATGCTTACCACTTAATTTGCTCATACAATTACTATTAAAATGGTGAATAAATCTTGCCTTTAATGTTGCAAATGTCACTTGGTGATTTTCATTTGAATAAAACACTGTGTATCTAAATAAAAACACCCGGGAAAAAAAAAAAGAAAAAAAAATGGTACTTTAATAATGTTATGAGATATATAGCTTTTAGTTCATGAAATGAATACCAATAAAACAAAACAAACCCTGCAACTTGTCCATCGAGGAACCATGGTCTCCAAGGCTGGGCAATAGTCACATTCAGAGTTTCTATCCATGCTTGTGTGCTCAAATATGGAACGAGCAAGTCTTGGTCACCACTATTCATATGAAAATAGTATTAAATTAACTTCAAAGTTTTTATTTATTTCTTAATAAAATCCAAGAGTAACATGCATAGCTATAGGTTATAGCTAGCGTTCCTAAGATAATCACACAAACAATAACACTAAATTTTGTAATTAACCATATTTTAAAGAGTACAAGTGTCCAAATATTGTCTTAAAAATATATAATATTACCTGAAAATTAGAACTTGATAGCCTTTTTGGACCAAATTCCGATGATATTTGGCACTTCCTTCTGTATCATACAAATCGTATATGTACATTTTATCCCTAATAGTCCTATTGCATCTCTTCCATTCGTTAATGCTTCCCTACAAATTCTCATTAATGTACTAATTACATTAAGTAATTACTCAAAACAATTATATAATCTACCAAGAAACTAACAAAATTGATCTTATTCATATATAAACCTTGTGAATGTGAAGAGCTCTCTGAACCGTCGGATCATTAGCCCAGATATATGAGTATACATAGTTATGTTCCTGCGAACACAAAGATGATCAAGTAATTATATTTATATATGATTTGTATATATATATATGCAATAGTAGAGAGAGAGAGAGAGAGAGAGAGAGAGATTTACTCGACATTGGGTTTGATAAGGAAGTTGAGAAGACGAAGGTAAACCAAGTAGGTAGTCCTCTATTAGAAAACCTGGATCCCATTGTAATACTGTGCGTTTGGATGATGACACGTAGTCTACCGGACATTTATTTTCCAGTATATTTCCAATCTCTAGGTATACAAGACACTACAAATTCAATCCTAAATTAACATATATATAATATATGCATGCATTTTGAATATCAGCCTCCTATATAAATTACAATGCAGAATTTACACTCACATCCCATATATATGCCTCTATATTTCCAAATCTACAAAAATAACCACTCACATTTTCGTTTTGTTGCAATGTCACCCATTTTGTATACACTAAAAAAATAAAATACGCAAAAACTTATAACCCATAAATGTCTCATTTTCAAGTAATTATAATTATATGGAATGAGTTTTCGCTGATCAGTACTCACCTCACTAACAGCATTGAAATCGTTTTCGCACAACTCATTGTTTGGATCTCTAATCACGTATTCACCTTTGCAATTGGTTTTAATTGACTGCAAAACACCACAAAATCAGAAGAAAAAAAAAATACAAATTTTATTGGACAAGTTAATTTTGTAACAAACACAAGTAAGAATTCAAAATGTGTACATGCTCAGAGCAAATAGATGGTCTCCCTTGGCAGACATAATTAAACATAAAGAAAATTAATTAACAATTATTACCTATATACACTAATAATACAGAATAAACATGTGTATGGATTTAAAAAATAAAAAATAAAAAAAATAAAAAAGAAGAAGAAGAACGAGAAGAAGAAGAAGAGAGGAAATTTAATTCACCTCATATAGTTGATCTGATATAAGAGCCCTTCGGTGACCAAATTCAATTCTGGAGTTATACTCATCGCGTCGTTTTGTCATTGGATTTCCAAGCATATATCCCTAATTTAGTTCACTATATACATTAATCAAAATCCTAATGATAAAAAATAATAATAATAATACATATATAGCTGAAAATTAGTATAAATTATTTAGCTATGGACATGAAGGTGAGTTATACTCATCGTGTTGATGTGTTGTTTTGTCATTTTGTCATTGGACTTGTTTCACTTTAGACATTAATCAAATGTATAAACACTTATATAGCTGAAAAAATTAGCTATGGCCTTGCAGGTGAAATTTTTTGTCACCTTGAGGTTGATCTTTGGCTTCTCTCCGACTTCATTACCTAAATATTAAACACGGCAATTAGCATCATTAAGCTAAATCTAAAGAATATAATTATTGTTATTTTTAATTTATGTTATACAATTAAGTTAAATAATCGTATAGTTTTTGCCTGATCTCCTAGTCAAACAAATTAATTAGTTCAATCTTGAAAAGGAATTAAAAGAAAGAAATATGAATTACTAATTACTAGTAGTTGATACTATATAATGAAATAGGTACATATACGTATATATACCATTAGTTATCTCCTGAACAATGACTGGGAGAACAACGCCCGAGTAAGAATCACCGGCAAGGTAAAGTGGGTTTTTCCGGAACTTTGGATGACCTATAAGCCACTGCCATATATATATATATATATATGCAGTATTTTTAATTATGAATAACCAAACTCATTTTGTTTAGAAATTAAAAACAAAAAACAAAAACCAAAAACCAAAAACCTTACCAAAAAAAAAAAAAAAAAAAGAGGACTAATATATATTAGTATTAATTTGGTTAGTTAATTACCTTCTTAAGAAAATCATAGTTTATTGCTGCTGATATAGTATCAGAGACATTGTATGCTTCCCATCTCTTTGCATATGAAAATCCAGACCCCACAGGTGCATCTAAATATATTATGTTGGCAAGCTGCGAAATTAAATATAAAATTTTAAAAATAAATTTAAATATATACTATGGTTTAATTAGTTATTAATCATCAAAGACCTTTGTCCATGAGTATGGATTCAATTTCAAAATTGTTGAACTCCAACTGGATTTCTCCAAGTCGATTGACAATGGACCTACAAATGTAAAGTGTAAAATACCAACAAAAAAAAATATATATATATATATATATCATAGTTTTTATTTTCAATTTAATAAGTAATAATTCCATTAAATTCAGAAATAGATGAGGTTTCGTGATTGAACCTATTTCAAAGAGGAGACTGGAAAGGCCAGAACAACCAGGTCCTCCGGTGAGCCAAAGCACAAGAGGGTCTTCTTCAGGACTGTTTTCAGACTCTATGAAGTAATAGAAAAGCTGTATGTCCTCCAATTCACCCACTCCAACATACCTATTGAATATAATATTTAATACCACAAAAATAATATAATTATTTCCAGAAATCATAAATATTTGTTTTATATATATATATATATATAGGTCAATCAATGGCAAAATAAATGAATAAATAAATAAAGCATACCCAGTTTCAAGTTTGAAAGGTAGGGGGTACTGAGGAAATCCAGGCAGGCTGTCGATCATCCATTTTGATGAAGCATTAACATTGTTTGAGACAGATAACAACATAAGGACTAGTGCATACATAAACGGCGTCGTTTTTGAACGAAGAAAACATGGTGGCCGCGAGGAGATTGCCATGCCTTGCCTTGCCTGCCACCTTTATCACCACCACTTTTATTGCTAAAGAGGAGGAGTAGTCTCTCTAAAATTAAATTTACCTCTCAATTGCTAGCCAGATGTGAAATGACGATGAAGAGTGAAGGAGAACTACCAAATCTCTGGCACAGCGTTGTTACCATATAAGTGGTGCAAGAGCCACCTATGATTCATGAATATTACCCCCCTTCAAGTTTTTAATTTTTATTTTAAAATATATAATTGCTTTTTTCTTTTAATTTTAATAATTTTATGTCTAAAGTAATTATTTTATATATATATATATATATATTGTGTCATCAATTAAAATTGTGTAGCAACTAATGAAAATTTTGATATTGTGCTTCATTATATATAAGGTATATGTGGTAATTGTATTATGGGAAAGTATTATGTTAATCCTTCTATATTTCATATGCATTTTCAGAATTTATTATGATTTTCATTTTTATTTTTTTATGTTAAAAATATTAATATAGAAAAGTATATTCTTCAGCTGCACTTAAACAGTCAAATAAAATATAAATTCTACTGGTTAGATGGTGATCACCCATAATAATAAATATCATTTTTCATTTGTAATTTATCAAGATCGGTCAAAATACTCAAAGTCAAAGAAAAAGATTTGGGGTGACAAGAATTTATGGAAAGTTAGTATTATTATTATTATTATTATTATTTTCTCGTTGAACTATTTTTCGATAATATATTTTTTTTCATCTAACTTCTTAGTTCTAAACCAAAAAACGTGGTTCTTCATTTATTTGGAGTCAAACATATGATTGATAATAGACCCAAAAAAAATGATTAATCGTTAATGATTTTGTACTTGATTAAGTTCAATCATATATGAATTCTCTTATCATGCTTTTATAATGACTTTATCATACTTACATTACTTTATATACATATATATTAGAAGTCTCTTACCATTTTTTTGGATTACAGGTTAAAATTTAAATTTGTATTTGAGATTTATATATAATATAAGTCACTTTTAATAAAAAAAAGTATTATAACCCTTGTATCGATTTTTAAATCATTTCAATTGAACTTTAAAAATATATTTGGAATCATATAAATTTGTACATGAATCACTTTGTAATTTTTATATTTCACTATACTAAATAGGTTGAAGCATTAATATTTGAGACAGACATCAACACAAGTAGTACATGGAGAAATGGGATCAAATTGGATTTGCAAATCTACTTATTTCCATTTGCTTAATTATTAGAGTAAAAATATAAAAATAAAAAAATAATAGAGAGAGAGAGAGAGAGAGAGAGAGAGAGAGAGAGAGAGAGAGAGAGAAATTAATGGTGTGGATTATACAAATGAAGATACTTGATCATATTGTTGACAAAAATATTAGAAACCTTCTAATATTGAGTAAAGAGAGGTACATGGGCAAACCACCTATCAACCATGGCAAGGCATTCCTTGGGCCTGAACTCCGGAGCTGTGTGACCCGCATCCTAATCCACAAACCCATTATGGATCTTGTTAACATTTCCTTTGTTGCTTAATTAATTTGCAAAATCATACACACACACACACACACACACACACACACACACACACATATACATAGACTTTTATTTTGCTGGCGTAGTTGCCCAAGTTATGCTAGGCATTGGCAAACTTTCATTGTTGAAAGACATATAATTCATATTTAAAAAAAAAAAAAAAAAAAAAAGAAAGAAACGAAAGTAAATACAAAAATAAAAAATCATTTAGTATCAAAACATCGCCAACGCCAAGTATGCATAATATGGGTGACTATGCGTAGTAGGATGATACTGTATATACACAATCATCCATGCATACATTAAAGAGATATGATCAATTATAATCTAGTAGACTATATTGCTAACATCATATATGGTGGGCAACATATTAAGGGTAGAATCTATAAATTAGAGACAGACCAAAATAATTGTATAATTTTTGTACTCTTTTTTTTATATGTTGTACTGCGTTAATGTTGCCTACCATAATATTAGCAATATGCAATCCACTGGATCAAAATGTATATTTTATAGAGACACACTTGGCATTGCTCAACAAATTAGTTGAGAATTAATTTCACTGGTGAGTTCTTGCCTTTACTGTCGCAAATGTCAACTGGCCATTATCTGTATAATATTGCACTGTGTATCTGAAATATATATGTAGATATATATATAATAAAGACAATTAGTGGTCTCAATAAGAGAAGATTGTCAATTTAAGAAAAAAAATCATCAACTTAATAAAAAGAAAATTAAAAGTTGTTTTTTAAAAAAAAAAAAAAAAAGAATGAAAATTGAGATTCAGAAAAATAAAATATTAAATTACTAACCCTGCAACTTGTCCATCGACAAACCATGGTGTCCAAGCACGTCCAACAGTCAAATTGAGAGCTTCAATCCATGCCAGTGTTCCCACATAGGGAATTATGAAATCTTGATCACCACTATATATTGAGCACATTAAGAGACAAATATATTTTGTTCATATTATACATTAATGAAATGAATCTGTAATTTAATTAATTAAGTACATTAATAATGTTACTAATTTCATTTCTCTGACAAACTGCTACCCTTTTCATGCAATAAATAATATTACCTGTAGACTAATACTCGATAGCCTTTGTTCTTGAGATTCTGATGATAATCGACACTACTTGTGACGTCATGAACGTATGGTATGGTAAGATTGCATCTTGTCCACCCCTGTTTACTTCCCTGTATATTAAATTTTATATATAAATATATAAACTACATATATATAATAATCAATTAATACCAATTAGTATTAATTGGTATTCTTCAATTAAATAGAACTTTAATAATTAATTACGATAAACCTTTCGAATTTGGAGAGCATCCTGAACACTTTGATTATTAACCCAAGCATAAGAGTATAGATAGTGATAATCCTGCACAAAACAGAAATCAGCTGTCATATTATTTAAAATAAAATAAATATAACAATGATCTATTGTCTATTAGTTTAAGCTTTTTAAAATTAAAAAGCAGTAATTCAACTCCTAATGAAAATGAAGAGAGAGAGAGAGAGAGAGAGAGATTTACCCGACACATTGAGGGTTGATTATGCAGTTGAGAAACTGAAAGTAAGAGATGAATTGAATCCTCTGTGAATGTGGTCATTGGGGACCATGATTTTAAAAACACCTTTGGTTTTGGGGAGGCATGAACTGGACACCTAGGTTCCAATATATGTGCGGTAGATAATTTATCTGTGCACTAGAAAAATACCAAAAAAAAAAAAAAAAAAAAGAAAGAAATCATTGAGATCTAATTGATTATATTAATTCTTGCATGAATAATATATATTTATATATATATATATATATGTAATCTCACTCACCTCGTGAAAAGCCTCCATATCTTTATTGCATAATGCATTCTCTTGATCAATATTCACGTCTTCCCCATTGCAATTGGTTTTAATTGACTGCAAATTAAAATATTGAAAATTAAAAAAAATATATATGATTTAAGATAAATTAATATGTTGTTTAACACATATTTGTATGAGCGCAGATATATAGATCACCCACAGAAATTAGATGATCAATTAAAAAAAGAAGAGCATGCAATGTAACCCATTAATAATTGCAAATTAGCATCAATTAATTTTGCTTAAAACCAAATGGGGGTGCTTAAAAACCTTATAGAGTTGATCCGATATAAGCGCCTTTCGATAACTGAATTCAACTTTGGAATTAACATCATCGTGTAGGTATGTCACAGGATTGCCAAGTATATATCCCTGTTTTCGGTTTAAGTAATTATTAATGTATAAACATACAAAAACAAAGTTTAGATAGTCGAAATTAGCTAGAAATTAAGTGATAATAATTTTAGAAGGTGAAATTTTATCACCTTGAGATTCATTGATGGCTCAACACCAGCTTCATTACCTAAAACATATATAATTAACTAAAAAATTAAGTAATTACAGTCTAGATCATCATCATCATCATCGTCATGTATATATAAATGATGAATATAAGAATAATGTTTTTTGATTTTATCTATATATCATATATATATATATATACATATGTATATATATATAAGGGATATATGATTTCCTTAGTTGTCAAAGCACATAACAACAGTACATATATGTAGATAATTTATGAAATTAATTGTTATCGATGAATATTACCATTAGCTATATCCTGAACAAGGATTGGAACAATAATGCCCGAATAAGAATCACCCGCAATGTAAAGTGGATTTTTGAGGAATTTGGGGTGAGTCATTAACCACTGCGTAACATCAAAAAATTAATTCATTAATTCAGATAAAATAAAAATAAACATAATATTATTTAATTCATTGCGAAAAATAAATAAATAAAAATTGAATAAGTAGAAAGATTAAATTAGTGGAATTAATAAAAATTTGTTTTCAATATATATGCAACATCAACTTCTAACTTTTATATAATATTCTTCTTAAATTTGTTTTCAAAGAAGAAGAAGTAGCAGAAGCAGCATGCAGCAGCTAACCTTTCTAAGAAAATCATAGTTTGTTGTGGCGGATAAAGTATCAGAAGTGTTGTATGCCTGCCATGTGGTTGCATACGAAAATCCAGTCCCTACAGGTCCATCTAAAAAAATAATGTTGGCAACCTGCAAATTAACTTAAAAACTAGAATTAATAAAGTATGACTTTTAGTTATGAATTAAATACAACTTAATTGCATAATTAATTTATCAAGAAAAAAAATTTTCAAAATTAGGCTTTCTTAAAAGGAAATTGTAATTAATTAATCAGAAAGAGGGAAGAAGCTACGTGTAATCCTCTATTTTATAAACATAATAAAAAAAATGGAAAAAAGAAAAAAGCCTCTGACCTTAGTCCATGAGTATGGATTATAAATCAAAGTTGTTGAATTCCAACTGGCCATTTCATAGTCAAATGATAATGGACCTACCACAACAAGTCAATTGGATATGTCATTAAAGGAAATTAAGAAGGTATTTTGTGATTGAATAAGCTCTTGTAATTTTAAGATTAACTAAAATCCAAGACATACAGATACATAATAAATATATATATATATATATATGCCCAGAACAAAAGGTCAAAAAATGAAATAAAAATATACCTATTTCATAAATGAGACCGGATAAAGCAGAACAACCAGGCCCTCCGGTGAGCCAGAGCACAAGAGGGTCATCTTCTGGACTTTTTTCCGATTCAATAAAGTAATAGAATAGCTGTATCTCATCCTTTTCCCCAACCCCCACATACCTTTTTATTTAACAAACCTCATAATAATTTAAAACACCAATTTAAATTATTATATGTATATAGTCAAAGATATCAAAAGAGCAGAGAGAGAGAGAGAGAGAGAGAGAGAGAGCTTAATTCATAAGCAATTAATATTGAATAAATTAATCAATTAATGAAACAAGATAATTTTTAAGCAGAGATAGATATATATACCCAGTTTCAAGTTTGAAAGGTAGATCTCCATGAAATCCCGGTAGGATCTTGATGATGTTCTGTGATGAAACAATGGAGGAGATAGCCAATAGAAGAACCGTACGAAGAAGAAGCCCAAATCTTGATTCCATGTTATCACTCTTCTCCATAGCCCACCAAAATATAATATTGTTGATCCACCAAAATTCAGAATTCAAATACATATAGTAATTACTTGGTCAAACTGTGAATTCAAATCATAACCATGTACAAACAGCTATCAATGATTCAGATCATAATCACAAACTATATTTTTGGGCAGATATGTTTTTCTGATTAATTTTTTAATTAACATTTAAAACAATATGTAGGTGTTTCAGCCCCACCATACTACACGTTGAGATAAAATTATTTAATTAATAAATTTATTGATCCTGTCAACATTGTCATTAATTTACTGATCACGTGATAATTTTTTAAATATATTCATTAATTAGGGTGCAGTGCGTACAGAGACCATCTTGATTATTAACATTGTTTGTTCTTTTTCGAGTGTTAGAATATTATCTCAAATTGATTGGAAAAAAAAAACCTTGCGAACTCCACCATATATATTATCTACTTTGTAATAGACTTTTTAATTACAATATTGCTCCACGTGTCAGTATTTGATAGCTGTATGAGCGTATATATAAGAAACGTGTTTGATTGGTGTATAAGCATATATATATATATATATAATATAAAATAATTATGTTATACTTAACTAGACATAGTAAATGGCCCAATGCTATGAGTTACTTTTAATATTGCATTAATAGTTTTTTGGAATACAATGTTTATTTTTTTATATAAAAATTTATTATTTCATTAAATTTATATTAAATTATTTGCTAATACATTTTTAAATCTTAACATTTTAACCTATTCAAAAATTAAAAAATTGATCATAAATCTAATTTTATATTATATATATAGCGCCCAATTAAATTTTGTTCCATTAACTATATCAATCCAACAATAATAGTTAAATTATTATCTATCTAAATATTATTCCTTCCTGTAAATCAGTCCATTTCATATTCAATAACCTTTTCATATATAAAGTATTTACTATTATTTAAATTAGTCCCAAACGGTCAAGTACCTTTTAGGAACCGCGTCAATTACATATAAATGCCTTAAAAATAATAAATGGGATATATATATATATATATATATATATATATCGAATACAAATATAATTCAATACAATTATTTATTTAAATGTTCTTATTGAGTAGAAAGAAAAGAAAAATATGAGGAACCTGCTATTGACTATACACAGGTTTATGAGCCAACCACCTGTCAACCATGGCAAGGCATTCCTTGGGCTTGTACTCTGGAGCTGTGTGACCCGCGTCCTATTTCACAAACCCCAATATTAATTAGCATTTCCTAATTTCATTGCTTTGCAAACTCATATTTTTATATTTATATTTATATAAGTACTTTGCTTTGCACAACAAATTAAGTAATTGAGTGTTTAAGCAATGATAATAATAATAATAATAATAATAATAAACAATTGTCAATTTTAATGAGTTCTTGCCTTCACTGTTGCAAACGTCAAGTCGTGCTTTTTAGATCTATAATGCACAGTGTATCTGAAAAAAAAAATAATAATGGTGTCAATATGAGAAGATTGTTAATTTATGAACAAAATCATCCGCTTAAGTAAAAAGGAAAATATAAAATGATTAATAAGAAACAAGAAAATTTGAGAATAATAATAAGAAGAAGGAAAAGAAAACTAACCCTGCAACTTGTCCATCTACGAACCATGGTTTCCAAGCATGAGCAACAGTCAAGTTGAGAGCTCCAATCCATTCAAGTGTCCCCACATAGGGTACTATGATGTCTTGATCACCACTATTAATAAACGAAGCTACTTTCAGACACAATTCAACACACTGTGTAATTGCTAATTAAATCATATACAGCTTAAATTGATATCCGAAAATTAATTAATAAGTTCCGATAGTTAATTAGTTTCTCCAACAAAAGCAGCCTTTTCATGTATGTTTAATTTACCTGTAGACTAATACTCGATAGCCTTTGTTCATGAGATTTCGATGATAATCCGTACTACTTGACACTTCAAAATTGTATGCTAATGTCCTATTGCATCTGCTCCAACGCTCTTTACTTCCCTGCATATACGTTTATTAATTATTAATTACATACGATATTATACTTGGCCTAATTCACCATAATCATGAATTTAATTATTTAGCATGATTAATTATATAGATTTTTAAATAATTTACCTTGCGAATTTGAAGAGCATTCTGAACCGTTTGATCATTAGCCCAATAACCAGAGTAGAAATAGTGAAAGTCCTGCACCATCAAATTAAGCAAAACCCATTCAATTAATTACTTACTAACTAGTCTTTCCAGAAACAATCAACTGGCAAAGTTTAATTTGAATTCCCAATATATATATATATATATATATATATTACTAATAGATAAAAAAAAGAAACAAGAGAGTGTGAGAGACTGAGAGAGTGTTTTACTCGACACATAGATGGATGATCATTGGGAAGGTGAGAAAGCGAAAGTAAGAGATTGATGGAGTGATCGTCCTCTATTAAAGCTCTGCTAGGATGCAACTTTAATAGAGCTGGTCTTGGGGACGCAGTAACTGGACATTGAGGTTCCAATATATGGGAAATGGATAGATTTGCTGTGCACTACAAACTCATAGATAAATATCAAATAATTCAAAATCCAAAATAAATTTAAAGATCTATTTTATTATGTTAATTCTTGCATTGTAAAATACATATTATTGCTCACCTCATGGAAAATTTCGATATCCTTACGACATAATGCATTCTCTATGTCAATATTGATATATTCGCCCTTGCAATTTATTTTAGCTGACTTCAGAAGCAAAAAAGAACATAAAAATATATAGATCAACACACGCATATTTGAGCATAATAGATGTACTTTATATATTAACTAATTATTAAAATAATAATTAATACTTATCCAATATTCAAAAGCATTCAATCTAATTAATTAAGCCATTATTTGTTAACTAAAAGATTGATCCGAAAAACACAGCAGGTGCGTTTCTAGCTATGTGTTTTTTTACCTCATACAGTTGATCCGATATAAGTGCCTTCCGATAGCTGAATTCAACTTTTGAATTATGATCAACATGTTCGTCCGTCAAAGGATTTCCAAGCATATATCCCTGTTTTCAGCTTAATTGATAAATTAACTTTTTTTTGCAATAATTAATTAACATTTAACAATAATAAATACAAATTACAATGTATGTACACAAACACACATACACACATACACACACACACATATATATATATATATAGATGAAATTGTTTTATAAAAAAAAAAAAAATATATATATATATATATATATATATATATATATATATATATATATATATATGAAATTATAAGGGCAGGTAATCTTTTGTCACCTTGAGGTTCATTAATGGCTCAACTCCAACTTCATTACCTAAAACATAACAAACTAGTAATTAGTATATTATTATTATTATTATTATTATTATTATTATTATCATTATTATCATTATTATTATTATACGGTTTATGATTACTCTATCTATACAGATCGCATGATTAATTTGCCTTCTCAAAGAAAATTCAACACAAAACAGAAACTACAATATAAGAAATGAATATGAAAATGAAATTATTCGTTATTGATGAATTACCATTATTTATCTCCTGAACAGTGATTGGAACAACAATCCCCGAGAAAGAATCACCAGCAACATAAAGTGGATTTTTGAGGAACTTGGGGTGAGTCATAAGCCACTGCCAAAAATTGAAAAAAAAAATTTACTTGATTGAGTGTGTTTTTTTTTTTTTTTTCTTTTTGGGTTCCAGTAGAAGATGTTCGTTTAACTAGTAAATTTATTTTGAGTGACATTAAAATAACT
Organism: Ziziphus jujuba; assembly: GCF_031755915.1. NCBI lineage: Eukaryota > Viridiplantae > Streptophyta > Magnoliopsida > Rosales > Rhamnaceae > Ziziphus > Ziziphus jujuba. Next base: position 1,212,778 of record NC_083380.1, read on the forward strand.
AAATTAGAAAACCATACTTTACCAAAAAGAATAAGAAAATATGTTAGACCTATCTCATTAATTACCTTTCTAAGAAAATTGTAATTAGTTGCGGCTGATAAACGGTCACCAGTGTAGTATGCTTGCCAAGTCGTTGCATACGAAAATCCAGTCCCTACAGGTGCATCTAAAAATATTATGTTGGCCACCTACAACATAACTGAAAATACCATTAATAAAGTACGGCTTACTTATGAATTACCAATTTAATTGAAAAAAAGAAGAAGAAAATTTAACATAATTAATGAACAATTACTTATTTAATTAAGCAGAAACTGAAGGAGTTATATGTGTAATATTCTGCTCAAAGTCGCTGACCTTGGTCCATGAGTATGGATTATATAGCAAAGTTGTTGAATTCCAACTAGATATTTCATAATCAAATGTCAATGGACCTGCCATAAAATCAAACAAAATCATTAATGCAATCAACCAGCAAAAAATCAAGTTGTACTCCCGGGACCAATGGAAATTTGATCATCAACCAGACACATTATTACCCAAAAAAAAATAAAAATAAAAATAAAATAAAACAGTATACCTGGCAATTCATGTTTATGGATCGTGTTCATATCACCTCATTTAATAATCATATCAAAAATATCTATCCCAAACATATCACCTCATTTAATAATCATATCAAAAATATCTATCCCAAACACAATTTATTTATTAATCATGTCAAGTACCTAAAATACTAACCTGATCTGTTTATAAACATGTCAATACGACACGATCCGTTTAACAATTACTTTAACGGATCATGTTGACCTATTAACGTGTTGATCTAAAATTGATTTGTTAACCCAAAAATTAACCTATAACCCGAAAACTAACCTATTTTTCATGTTTTTATTTTTGTTTTGTTAAAGATTTATTTTTTATCTTTAAAAAATTAATAATAGAAAATTATTTTTATAAAGTTTTTAATTTATAATATTTTTAGTGATTAAATATTATATTATATATAAAATTATAATTTAAAATTAAATTTAAATGGATTATAATAGATATATAATTATATCGGATTCAAATTAACACGTTTAATAAATGAATCATAACGAATCAATTTTGAAATAAAAAGATCACTCCAAAAATAATACAATTAAAAATCTTATTAAATTGATTGATCTTATCATCTGAATTTATATATCATAAATTCAAATCACACGTGTGAATCCAAATTGCCATCTCTGCACCTACGTATGGCGCTTAATTTTCTCGTGAATTGTGCAATAATTAATTTGTGGGGACTCGCGGAAATGAAGAATAATTAATATCATCACAAATTGTCTTGTTTATGGTGACAATATTGTAGTAATAATAATAACTGGTCCGTCATAAAATTCAATTAAAGGTGAAATTATTTGACAGATCCAAGAAAGTGGTAAACATACCAGACACCTTGAACTATTACACGTTGTGCACACCTCCCAAACTACAAAAAAAATGTTATATAAATTACCCCAAAATTATTGTTTTCTGTCATTTCAATAATGCATTTTGGTATAGAAGAATCTTATCAAATTAATCATGTGCAATTCAATAGATTCTTTTACGAATCTAATTTATTAGTGTCTATGTCTAATTTTACCAAATTTTCAGTAGGTGAAATTTCATAATTTTAATAACGTGATAAGAAAAAGAATAGTTTAGGGGACAATCGGATTCTTTTTTAAATTTGAAGGGCAAATGTGAAAACTATAATACTTTTTAAGTCGGTAAAGAGTAATTGTTCGAGTATTGTTAGACCCTCCACGTCAGCTTATGAAAGTCAACAAAAGGCTTAAAGAGAGTCACATGCGTAGCTGTTACCACTATTGACAGCTGTTAGCTTAGTCACGTGTTTAGTTTCGCTGTAACTATAGTCCTAAAGAAGTAAGCCTGCGTGGTAACTGAGTGCCATAAATGCATGTCCTGTACTGTACAAGCTTCTGTTGAAAGCTGAAAAAACATTAATACGGAAAATCATTTTTCTTTTTCTTTTCTTTTTCTTCTTTCACTCTGTTCTCTCTGCATTCTCTACCCTTTTCATGCATTTTTTTACCTACCAAACAGTTCTATGAGTAATTAACCTCCAAAAATAATATAATACGTTCTAAACAAAAATCTTACCAAAGAAAAAGGAAAAATGGAAAAGGTTTTTACATATATCTGCATGCGCTAATAATTAATTATTGAAAACCAAACGGTATATTAACAAAATGATGGATGTAATTATGCAATTAAAAAATCTGCAAAAATTGATTGATTCACAGTCTAGAAATTCAATTAAGAGATACCAAAAAAAAAGAAAAAAGAAGAAGTACCTATTTCATAAATGAGACCGGAAAAGGCAGAACAACCAGGTCCTCCGGTGAGCCATAGAACAAGAGGATCTTCTTCGGGATTTCTCTCCGACTCGATGAAGTAATAGAAAAGCTGTATTTCATCCCCATCACCCACACCCACATACCTATTCAACACATTAGTTACCCAATAATAATTATTCAAATTTTTGTTGAATTAAGTAAGTATTTTATATATATATATATATAGAGTAACAACTTTTATACGAAAGCGATATTAGAGACATAGATATATGAAAGAGAAATTAAAGTGGTAGAGAATAGAGATACACACCCAGTTTCAAGTTTGAAGGGTAGGTTTCCAGAAAAACCTGGTAAGCTTCTGATGATATTCGATGACTGTGAACCAACCGTAACAATATTGTACTGTGAGACTGCCAAATGAAGAAGAAGAAGATGCAGAGCGTTAATTATGTGGATTAAGGACCTTGATATTGCCATATGCCCACTGCCAATTAGCTTTGTTTCTTGAATATTATAGACGTTTATTAGACTCTCACAAACTGGATCTCTATGCAGTTCTTACTAATTAATGTTTGATGATGTGAGATAATAATCCTCAAATCAAGCCATGTGTTTTGCTGGTCAGAGAAGAAACAAGAGGAAATTTCCAGGTTCCAAAACGGCAACACTTTGCTGCCACATCAGTTAATAAAGGGTAGAAAGGTTATTTCACAGGTTGCTTGCCACGTTGGAGCTCCTGGAGATTAATTGAACGTTTTTGTTTCTGGAAATATATATGTATTTTGGTCTTCTTCTTCATATAGCATACAAGAAAATAACAGAGTGAAAAAAGCTTAAAAACAGCCTGAGAGAAAGCTTTGTGCGAAGTGAGTCCCTTGAGTTTCTGAAAGCCATTTTTTCTTGTTTTCTTTGTGTTCTCAAGGTGGGTTTGTGAGAGATCTCTGTGGAGATCGAAGAGTAAATGGATGTATTGGGATCTTGGGTTTTGGTTTTAGGAATTCTTGTGTGAATCCTCCATTAGAGAGTCTGCAACTGAGCTTGTAAATATTCCATTTACATAGTGCAGAAGCTCAACAATGCAACGAGGACGTAGGTCTAATTTGACTGAACCTCGGTGAATTTGTGTGTTCATGCTTAGTATTTTTTTTCCTGTTGAAATTAGTTCCAGAATTCAACAACAGATGAAGACCAAGTGTAACGGCCAAATTAATCCAAAGCAGATCCTATTATAATAATATTTTATATATTTTTGGCAGTAGGAACGTGAAAATTAGTCTTAAGCACGTATGTTAAACCAGATTCAATGCAAAACAACAAAATATTGCGGCCAAAGATCTGTTTTTAATTTTTATTTAGGTGTCAGAATTTTTAATTTTTAATTCAGGAATTTATAATATACACGAATGAGATCCTGTAGATCTCTAAAGAAAGAAAGGAAAAACAATTTTTTTTTTTTTTCCACATTGATTTTTGTTATTTCTTTCCAAATGAATGTAAATTATATGGTCCCCTATCATCGGTGGGCCCAAAAAATAGATATGAAGAAATGATGACAGGAAAAATAGATTATATTACTTAAAAATTAATAAATTATTGGTCACATCATAAATAATGTTTATCTCAAACCACGGATCAATTAATTATATTTGTTGGCCGAAGTACGTAATCGTCTTGGTTTCATTTTCTCCACATTAATTATTTTTATTTTTTGTTTGGCTAATTGGATAAGTTATTCACTTTTATAAGTTAAAAGATGATAGGTTTTACAAATTGAGCAGAAAAATATGTTGGGAATGGTAAACAAAAAAATTTATTTTTATCTGCTGGTTAATAATTTTTAATTATTATTTTTCTTGTTGACATATCCATAATGAATTAAGAGGCAGAAAAAATTGTCGGTTAAAAAACAAAACGTCATATCATACGTGCTGTTAGATTCCTCTTTTTTTTTTAATTATTTATTAATATCATTGGTGATAAATTTTTAGTTTTCAGTTTTTTTTTTTTTATTTTTTTTTTTAAGATTTAACTGTCGTTACATGAATTAGTATTGACATGTGTGGAACCACGAGGTCCATTTAAAACTAATTAAATTAATGGGTTTAAATTAGATTATTATTATTACCAGTTCCCAATGTTAATAGGACGCATCCGAATTGGGGCCTCATCAATAAGCATTACACCCAAACTCAAACCGAGAGCTTCTGCAAACCGAGTAGAGAGTACAGAATGTTGGCTGTTTCCTCAAAAGCCCAATATAAAACAATTCATTATAAATGATGAGCAAATTTTCAATATTTTTGGAAGCATAACCCTTCTCTTTCATAAAGAGATGGGATCCATACATTAATATGAATAAAAGGAGTTGTGTTTGAGGAAGTATAACAGATTTTTTAATATATAACAAGTTGCAAAAGAAGATAAAAAATAAAAATAAAATCCAGCTCCATGGTGGTCATTTTGAACAACATAATTAATTTGGAGAGTCAAGATTAACAATGACAAACAATTTTTCTTTCATCAAGAGCTTGATTTTCAGAGAGGATAATCAGAAAACCATCTCTCAATCATGGCAAGGCATTCCTTTGGCTTATATTCTGGAGCTGTATGACCCGCTCCCTATATGTATGCATTCACAATATCATGTAGCTAGCAATAATATAGTTTGCTTTTTGCTCAAGAAATCAATTAAAATTAATTGTCAGAGTTATGAAATGGTTGGATTTTACCTTTACAGTTGCAAATGTCAATTGGTACTTCTCATTTGAGTATTGCATTGTGTACCTGATAAAAGAACAAAACAATTAAATAATAAAATGGATGGAATAGTAATCAAATTAAAAGAAAAAATGACAATTGAAAGTGTTTTTTAAGTCAAAAAGCAAACCCTCCAATTTGTCCATCAATGAACCATGGTTTCCAATCAGCAGCAATAGTCAAATTCAGAGCTTCTATCCATGCATGAGTACCCACATGGGGAATTAACATATCATGATCACCACTGCTTCACCAGATTATATACAAAAAATTTTGTTGGGAAGAAAATTGAAAAAAAAAAATTTACCGACCAAAGAAACTATTGTCAAGTTAGCTAATATAAGTTCCTTTTTTTTTTTTTGGGACAAAAAATTAACTTGGATAATTTATTTAAATGTTACCTGTAAATTAGTGATCGATAGTGTTTATCGATCAGATTTCGATGATAATCGAAAGAACTCGGGACATCTTTTATGTACGATAAATTCTTATTACATCTCTTCCATTGGTTTATGCTCCCCTGAAGATTAGTTGTCACTAATTATCTAATTAGTGATTACCTAATTGACCAGAAAAACTGTAAGCAACAACAGTTTAAAGTTCTATTTATACCTTCCGAACGTGAAGAGCATTCTGAACATTTTGATCATTAGCCCAAGTGTAAGAGTAGATATAGTTATAGTCCTACACCAACTTTATATATATAAGCTGCTTAATTAGTGAATTAAGCTACTAAAATATGATCAAAATGTGTGTGTGTGTGAGAGAGAGAGAGAGAGAGAGAGAGAAAGACTACTTACTCTACACCCTTTAAGTTGATTATTATTTGGAGGTTGAGAAACTGAAGATAAGATATCCAAGGAATCCTCTGTAATTGGAGATCTTTGATACCATTTTAATCTCTTTGGACTGGGGGAATATATATGCTCGCACCAAGGTTCCAATATATGTGGGTGCTTTATCTTTTTTAAGCACTACAATAAAAACTCCATGGTAAAAATATTTAAAGTGATCCTTAATTTAAACTGGGAAACTAATTTGTAATTACTAATTGTATGTGTAGGTCCTTGCTACTCACCTCTTGGATAACTTCCATATCATTTACACACAATTTATTGCTTGTATCAATATTGATAAATTCTCCTTTGCAATTCCTCTTAGCTGACTTCAAAACTCAAAAGATTTTTTAAACAAGCTAGTTAGACAAACAGACCATTAACAAATATGCTACCAAAGAACCAAAAAATAAAAATAAAAATAAAATAGAGTTTAGTTTTTTACCTGATAGAGTTTTTCTGATATGAGTGCCATTCCACGACTGAATTCAATCCTTGAATTATAGTCATCATGTAACGTTGTACCTGGATTTCCAAGCATATAACCCTGTCTCCATTCTAAACGATATTATTTTCTACAAATATTAATGTAGATAGAGCGACCGATTCATTGAATATAAAGTAAATTAATCTTTATATTATGCACCTTCAGGTTCATTGATGGCTTTAGCCCAACTTCATTGCCTAAAATACAATGATTCATCAATAGAAGTATCAATATTAAAGACTTTAATTTGTTCATAAATAAATCGAACATATTATATAATAAATAGATCCCAATCACCCTAAAATTATAACTTGAATATCCCAGGTCTCAGTGCAAACTAACAAAGAACTAGAAAAATTGAAATTGTTTTTCAAGAATTGGACAAATTAGTAATTACCATTAGCTATCTCCTGAACAAGGACTGGGACAATAATGCCTGCATAAGAGTCACCAGCAATATAAAGAGGATTTTTGAGGTACTTTGGGTGAGCCAAAAGCCACTGCATTAAATCAAACAAAACATTTACTCATTTTTTTGAGCTTTGTTTTCATCCAATTCCAACCATTATGTTTTTAAATGAAGTATACATACCAGCATATGTATATATCAAATTTATCAAGTTATTTGTCAAATATACAACTCCCCACCTTTCTAAGAAAATCATAGTTTGCTGCTACTGATAAAGTATCTGAGGTGTTATATGCCTGCAAAGTGGTTGCATACGAGAACCCTGTACCCACCGGTGAATCTAGAAATATTATGTTGGCGATCTTTGTCCATGAGTACTCGTTCAGTGTTAAAGTCGGTGAGTTCCAATTAGAGTTGGCATAGTCGAATAGTAAAGGACCTAACCACAAAAAGTGCCACATGCATTAATTGATCATTAATTAATTTATAAGCTTCGGGAAAAAAAAAATTTAAAAGTTTTGATGTTCGTCAAAATATTTGTTGAAGCGGCTTTATTAAAATCCATCATCTAGTTGTAAACTTCGGCCAACTGTCTCAAATGATTAAAAAATTGAAATGAAATTATTCTCTGTTTAGGGAAGATTTAAAAATTGATTAGAAAAGCCAAATCACATGAGAGAAAACTTTGGCCAACTGTCTCAAATCATTAAAAAATTGAAATAATATTATTCTTTCACTGTTCAAGGAAGATTTAAAAGTTGATTAGAAAAACCAAATCACATGAGAGAAAAGTTTTAATTAAAAAGATTGAAATAAAATCATTATTTCACTGTTTCGGGGAGATTAAAAAATTGACTTAAAAAAAAAAAAGCAAATCACGTGAGAGTAAAGTTTGAATTAATTATGACTCGGAACATCGTTTACTGTTCAATAATCAAATTGAAAAACAGAATTAGAAGTTATTTTATTTTATTTATTTATTTTTTATTATTATTATTTTTGGTAGTTATTGGTTACAATAACTAGAAATTATCTGTTCTTCTTCTAATAGTGCAAAGTGGATTCTACTTCATTTATGATATTTGCATTTTTCATATAAATAAAACAGAGTAATCTGTTTTTATAAAGACACTCTATGCTTCTTCCACATGAATTTATGTAACTCACAGATAATGAGAGTTGAAATAGTATTATCATCAACTTTCCCTTCTGTTAACTGCAAATATGGTCTTACAAACAGAAGAGGGGGGGGGGGGGGGGGGGGGGGGTGTGTGTTGGTGGAGAAAAGGTAGGGGCAATGGAAGAGATACATACCGATTTCATATACAAGACCTGAGAAAGCAGAACAACCAGGGCCTCCGGTTAGCCAAAGCACAAGAGGGTCATCTTCAGGGTTTGTTTCAGATTCAATAAAGTAATAGAAAAACTGTATCTCCTCCACCTCACCCACACCCACATACCTTTTTAACTCAACACCAAAAAAATAAATAAATAAATTGTTCTTCTTCACATTATATTATAACCAACAAAAATGAAAGAAAATGAAGAAAAGAAAAAATATGCATACCCAGTTTCAAGTTTGAAAGGTAGGTTTCCTGGAAAGCCCGGTAGGCTCTTTATGATCGAATGTGATGCAACACCATTAACATCTGAGACTGCCAAAAGAAAAAGAAGAAGAAGAAGAAGAAGAAGATGGGAAAATGTTGCATCCATGAACATGTTGCAAACTCTTGATCTTGCCATGTATGCTTGACGCTGTCTAACTTAGCTGCTCATCTTGGCCGCCACCACCACTCTACTTAAAAGTACAAAGCAACAACTGGTAAATAAATAAATAAAAAATAGTTCAAAGCTTATGAGAGCTCATATCAAAGCTGTTGAGTGCTTTTTCTAACTTCTTTGTTCAATTACAAGGGCAGTTTGTGTGCCTGGATAGATAGATAATTGGGAATCTTTGATGAGATGAAAACCACATGACCAGCACCAGTACTATGAGTAGCAAAGCAATCTTGTACCAAAGATCGGTCCCACCATAGATATTTTCTTTTTCCTTTGGTCACGTCAACTTCAATTTGACTTAACAGAATTCGATGTAATTTTATTTTATTTTTTTGGGTTTACCGAACGGTGAATCTCGAACTCAAGACCCACAATTCGGAATGATATGCAAAGCCAACAAGCTGAGCTCACGGATCGGTAACAGATTTCGATGTAAATAGTATATATATAGACCTCTACAATATCATATAATGGGAATTTCTATGGTAAGACCGGTCTTGTTATAATACGACGGGTAATAATGATTTATAAAATACATAACATGATTTATAAATGTAGTTTTTAATTATAAAATAATAATATTTTTAAATTTAAAATGTTACTTAATTATTTATTAATATATTTTATTAATCATTGTTACCGGTCTTATCATAAGACCGATCTCGTTGCAGATCCGCCCTTTACCATTTGAAAAAAGCAAATTACAAAAAATGGACTTAAAGAGATAATTTGTACTATATATAAAAAGCGGAATCGCCTATACTGTTACAACTTTTCGGGCCCCCATGAATTTACCAAATTATCCATCAGCTGTTAATGAAATTCCTGCTTGCTCTGTATGTATATATTTGTGTTACTCACTGCCCTCTCTCTCTCTCTCTCTCTCTCCTGCTTGACATGTGCTACTCCTATCTGTAAGTGCCGCCCTCTCTACTTTCTCTCTCTTTTTTTTTTTTTTTTAAATACATATAAAATAAATTATTTTTTAACAACGATAAACTTCATATTATCAAAGCCTGCCGGATAAATAGGCTAGCAAATAATAATAATATTAATGCACATAAATATGTTTTTTTTTTTAAATAATAAGTATGTTATATTGATAATAGACATCTATTTTTTTTATTTTTTTATTTTTAGAGATCCTATCTATCTAAGATGGATAGTATAAGGCTCGAAGAATTATGTATTCTATCCCTTCACCTAAGTATATTTCTTGTCAACATATAATAAGCCACAGTTTGTTGCTTCAGGTGATCTTTGAATTCAAATTATTCTGCTTCTGCTTCTTCTTCTTCTTCTTCTCTCTTGTCGCACTGTAAATTTTCCTAAAATTGATCTAATCCAATTCATTTGAAAAAAGAAAAAAAAAATGGATCCAATTTGTCCTTGATCAATATTCTTTCGCTCATAAACAAATTAACAGAACGTAATCGCAGCTACAATGAACTATATATAATTACTGGAACATATTTACTCTCGGAATGATTTGCTAGAAACTGGAATACATAAACTCTAGTTCAACACAGACAAATTTCACTTTTTTATAATTTAACATACACTCAAATTTAGCACAAACAAATTTCATTTTTTTATAATTTAATCGACAATTACAAGAGAAACATCCTATAAATATTGGACCCTGATTATATAGGATATTTAGCAAACCATCTATCAATCATAGCAAAGCATTCCTTGGGATTGTACTCTGGAGCTGTGTGGCCCGCACCCTTCACGAAGCCAATACCAACATTGTAGTTAGAATAAAATTTCCATTATTGCTTAATTTCAAAAATCACAAACACAGACACACACACACACACATATATATATATATGGTTAACTTTGCTAAATAAATAAAATATGGTGAATTCTTGCCTTTACTGTTGCAAATGTCACATGGTGCTTTTTATTTGCATACTGTACTGTGTATCTAATACAAAGTAAAATTGAAAAAAAAAATTTGTTAATTTTTATGAAGAAAATCAACTTAATGAAATCAAAATATTAAAAATCAAAAGTACTGATATCATATATAAAAAAACGAACCCTGCAACTTGCCGATCGACAAACCATGGTCTCCAATCATTGACAATAGTCACGTTCAGAGCTTCTATCCATGCTTGTGAACTCAAATATGGTACTACCAAGTCTTGATCTCCACTATTGTAAATAAGATACAATAATTAATATACACATTCAGAAAAAACATTATCATAAAATTTATTTTATTTATATAACATATGTAGAAACAGAGAAAGTAGGTTTTTCACGAGCAATTATGTAGCATGTGACTTTGATTTTATTTTAAAAGCATATATGTTTTATAAAGTTAGAAAGCAAAAATTATAAGCTGATTTTGATATTGAACATTGATCTAAAATATGCATAACTAATTTTTCTATATGTTGGGCGTTTGAACATCTATAAGCACTAATAGATAACTATAAAATATCGAACATCGATATAAATTGGGCCATGTTATCCATCATAGCAAGGTTGTAATATATGGTAAATATTACCTGTAAACTATTACTTGATAGCCTTTGTCGACATAACTACGATGATAAGGAAAAGCGCTTGGAGTTTCCATCGCATATGAAATTCTCTTCAATGTGCCATTGCATCTCAACCACTCCTTAACGGTTCCCTGCAATATTATTGGCATACTTAATTGATAATATTTCAAACTACAAATTAAAAATAAGTAATAATTAAGGCTATAAACAAACTAATTATTCATTATTCTTGATTAAAATTTTCTTTTTAATTAAGAAAAATATACCTTGCGAATTAGAAGAGCATTTTGGACAGTTTGATCATTAGCCCAATTATAACCATAAACATAGTTATCTTCCTGCACAAGCAACAAGCCGGCCGGCTGGTTTATGCCCTACTCTTCAACAAAGGCAAGCTATCCATGGAAAGAGAGAGAGAGAGAGAGAGAGAGAGAGAGAGAGAGAGAGAGAGATTTACACGACAATTTTGTGGTCGATAAGGAGGACGAGAAACTAAACGCAAGAAATTGAGAGAGTCCTCTGTTTGAGAACTCAGATCCCACTGCATAAGTTCTGTGGGATTTGAGGATGACAAACTCGTACATATGTTTTCTAAAATATTTACAGCCTTCAAATTTTCGAGACACTACAAAATTCAATCACGGTAGAATTATTATTATACTCAAAGCTTATAAAAATACAATTCATTAATTAGTTAGTAAGTACCCACTATTTGTATTATTAAAATTAAATTTACCACCCACCTTACATAAATCTTCGTAATCGTTTGCACATAATACATTGCTTGGATCTCTCTTCACATATTCCCCTTTGCAATTGGTTTTAATTGACTACAAAAAACAGAAGTTTACAAGAAATTATTGCTAATTAAGAAAATTTTCAAACAAGAGGCAAACATATCTCAACATATATGTATATATATATATGTATGTATGTATGTATGTATGTATGTATGTATGATGGATATAGTACCAAATTTACACGATTAGATCTAAATTATGCATACAATATTACCTGATTAATTAATAACATATATATATATATATATAAATATATATACATTAAACATTAATTAGTTAGTACTATAAAAAAAATTAAAAGTGAAAAATAAAAAGATCACGTTCACCTGATAAAGTCTATCTGATATAAGCGCTCTTCGATGACTAAATTCAACTCTTGAATTAGCATCATCATGTTCGCTTGTCAATGGATTTCCAAGTATATATCCCTGCTTACCAGCTTAATTAAGGTCTATATATATATATATATATTTTTTTTTTTTACAGTAGAAATTAGCTAGAAAAAATAAAATAACAAAGGCGAGTGAGTATTTGTAACCTTCAGGTTCATTGCTGGCTTAACTCCAACTTCATTTCCTAAAACATGGTAATCACAAACAAGTAAACACATAGATATTGTTATATATGTATATATTATTGTCTATAAATCAAGTTAATCGATATGATTAAATTTCAACATGATCTTAGTCAAGGAAAATTCAAACTAAAATAATATAAAATAAATACAGAATTAATTGTGGACCGTTGATGAAAATTACCATTAGTTATCTCATGAACAACGATTGGGACAATAATGCCTGAGTATGAATCACCACCAATGTAAAGTGGATTTTTGAGGAACTCGGGATGAGTCTTAAACCACTGCGTATATGTGCATGCATAAAAAAAAAAATGGTACACTTTGTGTGTGAAAGACGAGCTTTATAGTAGGAGAAGACGTACATGTTCAAAAACTAGTAAATTTAAATAACACCACTAGTATTGAAATATATGCCCAAATCTATACATAGATAATGTTTTATATGTATCTAATAAAAACCTTTCTAAGAAAATTATAGTTTGTTGCTGCTGATATAGTATCGGAGTTGTTGTATGCTTCCCAACTCGTCGCATATGAAAATCCTGTTCCCACAGGAGCATCTATAAATATTATGTTGGCAACCTGAAACACAGTGCATTTTCAGTATAACTTCTACATATATATAGCCCGGCCGCTATGGTGCCTAGGATAGGATAGGCCGTCTTTCATGTAATCCATTGAAAAAAAAAAAAAAAAAAAAGGCAATTTTTTTGGTGTTGAAAGATTGTCCATACCCATAGTGTATGGTAGGTGTGCAAATCTATTAAAGTAAGTTTGTATATATATATATATATATATTAGAAAATTCTATCATGTATGTATCTATATTTTATTATATATTATGGTTTATAAAATAATTATCTCTTTCAAACTAATGCATATGTTGCTCTTCTCTTGCCAACTCTAGGGTATACCCTAGCTAGTAGCTAGCGTCTTACCTTGGTCCATGAGTATGGATTCAATTTCAAAGTTGTCGAATTCCAACTGGATTTTTCATAGTCGATTGACAATGGACCTGCAACAATATATATATATATATATAATAGTTAGTCTCTTATATGATCCATGTGTTATATTTCTTATTCATTACCAAAAAAAAAAAAAAACAATTGTGATGATTTTGATAATTAATCGTAAGATCCATGTATCATATTTTTTATTCATTACCAAAAATAAATAAATAAATAAAATAAGAAAGAGAACATGTGATACTATTGATAATTAATCTATGTGTGGTGTGGTGTTATTATAGTAACGATCTATTAAATCAACTTTCTATTCAATTTTAAAACATCGATATGCTCATCCCAGTTAAATATATATATGAGAGAGAGAGAGAGAGAGAGAGAGAGAGAGAGAGAGAGAGAGAGAGAGAGAGAGAGAGAGAGAGAGAGCTTTTGGTATAGAACATTAAATATATATATATATATATAGAGAGAGAGAGAGAGAGGGAGAGAGAGAGAGAGCTTTTGGTATAGAACATGTCTACAAGCACAATAAAGAACGTGTTCTTACGGATTGAGCAATTCTATTTATATATTAAAAATTTACCAGTTTCACTGTATTCTACACATATTCACATATTTGCTTTAATTTTTTTTTTCTTATACTGATAAAATATATCAAGTTTATCCTTACAAATATAGTAGATATAAACTAAATAATATAGATTTGTCTGATATTTATATATATATATATATATATATGTGCATAATTTTATCTTTGTAAATATAGTATACATAAATTAAACGATATAGATTTATCTAATACATGTATATATAAGTGTATATATTCATCTTATATATACAGTCCTAACTTATATTTTCATCTGTTGTTAAAAATTCGATATGCATAGCTTAGATAATATTGGTCATTCTAATACATGTATACCATAGTGCATACATTTCTTCAATTTATACAATCCAAATTTATATTTTCATGTGTCGTTAAAAGCAAGATATGCAAATCGTGAACAATATTTATGCTTATGTATATTTTTATCTTTTTATCCAAAGACATTTTTGAAATATTAAAAAAAAAAAAACCATTAAAAGTATAGTGTATCTTGAAAGTTTTATAGTGTGAATGGCCTCTTTTTCCCTTTAGCTCTTTTATAATTTTTGGAATTTTATTATTTCCTTTTGTCTCGTTCATCTCTTCCCCAAATCAAAAAAATAAAATAAAATAAATAATAAAGGAAATAAAACAAGAAATAAAGAGTAAAAGACACAACAAAAAACCAAAAAGAGAGCATGATGCCTTGACAGGCACCAACCATAATTATAATTCATTTCCCAATGACTTAATGACCTAAGCTTATGGAGAAAGTAGTAATTCATCAACATGAGCCAAAAGAAATGTGCATACATACCTATTTCATAGAGGAGAGCGGTAAGGACAGAACAACCAGGGCCTCCGGTGTGCCAGAGCACCAGAGGATCATTTTCTGGACTTGTCTCCGATTCAATGAAGTAATAGAATAGCTGTATCTTCTCTAACTCATCCACCCCCACATACCTAATTTTTAGTTTAACACCAAAAAAGAGAAAAACCAACGTAGGTAACACAAGTATTTCTATTTCTGTACTACTACTATATGTATTGGGGAAAAATAATTAAAGATAAAGAGCTTCATAAACGATGAAAACAATATAAAGAGCGTTAATATACCCAGTTTCAAGTTTGAAGGGTAAGTCTCCAGGAAAGCCCGGTAGGGTCTTGATGATATTCAGCTGCAATGCAACTATATTGAAAACTGAGACACCCAACAGCAGAAGAAAGAGAAGAAGAAGATCAGGATGCCAAGTTGTTGTATCCATGCGACTCTTTGAACCACCGAAAGAGATATTGATCTTAATTGCAATGCCTTCCAACCATAGTACTTTCAAGGCTTAAACATATATATAAATATTACTATATGTTGATGGCTAGATAACAGTAGTTCGGCTGTTTGATTCACTCATGTGTCATTCAAAATTCAAAATTGACATATATATATATATATATATACACACAAAATATTATCGTAGGAAGTCGTCTCTATCATAATAATTTATAACTGTGAAATTGTATCAATCGTACATATCTTATCGTTATGGATGACAATTGTTTATGATGTGGTGTTCGATTTTGTTCACAATAACAATTATATATATATAATACAAGGGAATCAACATGTCATTCAAAATTATTGACTAAAAGTATTGATCAAATACCCAAGAGGGACAGTAACACTCAATTAATATGTTTTAGGAGAACACGTCTCCTGCATGTTCGTGGTCTTTGCTTCAATTTTAGTTTTCGTCGAGTTTACTATTTTTTTTTTTTTTTTTTTTGGTGAAAGTTGAGTTTATCAATTAATTATGCTTTGCTTATTTCAAATGCCGTGTCAAACATATCTTTTATTTCTAATGTTGTAATTGTATTATTAATTAATTCGTAACTGTATTATTAATTAATTCATAGTAAGTAAAAGTTGCAGCTAATTAGAAACTATTAACACTTATATGTACTATTTGTAATATTATAATATGTGAATTGACCTGATAGAATCTTCTACACGTAAATGAGAAAAAAAAAAAAAAACTAAATAGGGTTTAATAAGGTTAAATGAATACATCATAATTAATTATTAATTATGTAATGTAAGATGCTAATGGCTTAATTATTTGTTGTCGGTCATATTAATACCAATTATCAAAAGAGCCATAAATACATATGTCAATTTCCCTAGCCGAATTATATGAGAAAAGGAGGTAATAAAAAAATATATGGCAAAATAAAAAATTATATCGTGGAAACTTGTGATTTAAGTAAATCCTTTTGTACGAATATTTATTTGATTTGTTCATAAATAATAAAATCTTTCGCTTACTGCGATCCATAAGATTGACTTTCGATGAAATTTAAAAATAGAAAAAAATAAAAAATAATAATAATACGTTTTTTGGGTTCAACTATAATAATACTTTTTAGTTGATAATTAATTTCAGAAGCTAGTTTGCCGGAGACTAATCCGAGATGGTTTTCTTTGAAGGATTTTTTCGATAAATAGTCACCTTACAACTCTATTTTAGAAAAATAGCAAAATTTTTTTTTTTTAAAAAACTAGCCACCTTGGGACAATAATATCCTTGATAAAATTGAAAATTACGCAAAAGGTTTTTTTTTTTTTATCCTTTCCTTTCTTCCTCTACACAGCCGTTCGTGGGGTTTCTCTAAGGTCACTCTTTGCATCTCATCGCCTCTCACTCTCATTTTTTTGTATTTTTTCATATCTCAAACTAAAATCAGGTAAAAATTTTATCTTTTTTCTTATTGGATGAAAGTAAGGAAATATGTGTTTTTTTTGTTTTTTCTCTTTCTCTTTTTTCTTGTAAGTTTTATTAGTTTAGGGTTTTTTAAGCTTTTTATTTGATATGGGTATGCAAGAAATTAATTTATGAGATGTTATATGTGATTTTAAAGATACTTAGGTGGCATATGGTTTGAAAATGGGAGAAATTTTGTGTAAAACTGAAAAATCACGAAAAACAGTAAAAACGGAGGAAATTTGGCGAAAAAGATGAACTTACGCCAATTTCCTCCAGCTTGTCAGTTTTCGCAAAATTTCTGCCAGTTTTCCGCTAGTTTTCCGCCATTTTTCCGCCAGTTTTCCGCCAATTTTCTGCCATTTTTCTGCCAGTTTTCCGCCAATTTTCCGCCAGTAGGAAAAAGCTATATTTGGCCGGAAAAAAAAAACAGAATCAACTTTTTTAATACAGTTAATATGTTTGTTTAGTATTATTCAAAATTTTATATATTTATTGATTTATTTTAACGTTATTCATTTAATTTTGTAGTAAAATGGAAGATGATGACATTGTAATTGCGGTTTTATACAATAGAACATTGGTACAAAATGATAGTGGTAATTGGGAATATCGAAATGGTAAAAATATAATGGTTTCCGTCGGCAAGAGATGCACAAAATCAGAGTTAGAGGATGAGATTTTCAATTCTATTGAGATAGATCGAAATGAATATTTGCTAAAGCTAAAATGGATATATGGACGATGTGCAGAAAAGTTGGATCCTACAGAAATACGATGTGATAAGGATGTGAAATGCTTTCTTCAAGAAGTGAGGAATGGAGGGATGACAATGATGCGGCCTCCAATGTATGTTGAGGTGATTTCGAAAGTTGAACATGTATGTAGAAATGTTCATCAAATAGCATTTGCTTTGGATAGTGGGAGTAATCTTCATTCTTTTTCTTGTCCTCCAATTGGCGCTCTTCTACCACAAGCTTCCGGTACTGAACCTATTCAAGCTACATCTCAAGAAATTATGGTTCAAGAAACTCAGTTTAGAGATCAAGTTGATATTCATGGGGCCTGGACATCATTTAACATCCACGAAGGAGTTGATGTTGGAGGTGACTATGCTGAACGGTTTCCTAACGACGAGGAGTATGAGCAGTTGCATCATATTGATCATGATGAGAATTACAATGCAGCAGGGGATGATGTTGATCATAATGATGTAGATTTTGATCATGAGTTGCCGGACAATGATAATAATATGCATCCTGAAATGAACAATGAAAGAGTTGATGATGTTAGGGTTCATCGTGCTACAAGTGACCACATATCATCGAGCAACAGAAGTGGTTCTATGGCCATATTTTCGTCAAAGTTCACTGCCTGTGAGAGCATAGTAGTTGGACAATTATTTCGCAACAAACGTGACCTACAGAATAAACTGAGTATCTATTGCATGCGAGAAAATAAGGAGTTCAAGGTGACACAGTCAACTACACAACGGTATGAGGTTGTATGCTTGGAAAATACTTGTAAATGGCGACTACGTGCAACCACATTTAAAAATGGAGAAATATTTGTTGTGAGAATTTTTGATAATGTACACAGTTGCTCGTTAGATATCGTGCATCGAGAACACAAGCAAGCCAGTAGCCGGATTATCGGGCAATGTATCAAATCTAAATATGAAGGTATTGCACGTGTTTACAAACCCAAAGAAATTCAACATGATTTTTTGCAGAAATATGGGGTGAATATAAGCTACAACAAAACATGGAGAGGTAAAGAGTATGCACTTAACAGTGTTAGGGGATCTCCAGAGGAGAATTTTGCTAAGTTACCTGTCTACTGTTATGAGTTAGTGTCGAAGAACTCTGGGACTGTTACACGTATCAAAACAGACGATAATAACAATTTTGTATATTTCTTTATGGCGATTAGAGCAAGCATTAGGGGATTTAAATCCCACATAAGACCCGTGTTGGCTGTTGATGCAACTACATTGAAAGGGAAATACAAAGGGTACATGTATATTACATCGGGCATGGATGGCAATAAGCAAATATATCCTTTGGCTTTCGGCATTGGAGATGGAGAGAACGAGCAAGCATATACATGGTTTTTCCAAAACCTCAAGGATGCCATCGGAGATTTTCCGGATTTGGTGTTTGTGAGTGATAGACACCCCGCTATTGAAAGGGCATTACGCAAAGTTTTTCCCAATGCATACCATGCGTTGTGCATGTACCATATAAGCAGAAATATTAAAGCAAATGGACATGCGAAAGATGAATCAATAATACAATGTTTCATGCTCGCAGCTAGTGCATATTTAGTTGAAGATTTTGAGTTTTATATGGGGTAAATTGAGGAAAAAAATAGTAGGGCTGCCCAGTACATTCGATCATGTGACCCTACAAGGTGGGCACGTTCTCTTTGTCCATGTAGAAGGTACACTATCATGACCACCAATATTGCAGAAAGCTTGAATGGCATTCTGCTAGATGCTAGAGAGATGCCAATAATAGCATTAATAGAGCACATATGGGATTTACTGCAAAGCTGGTTTTATGAGCGATGTACTACAGGTGCAAAATTGACAAAGCCTGTGGCTGACCATATGGAAGAGCAACTCAAACTACGAAATTTGGAGTCCATTGGACTACGTGTGAAAGCCATTAATATGCATGAACTTCTTGTGAAAGGTGGGAGTTTGAGGGGTACAGTTAATCTCCAATAAAAAACATGCTCATGCAAAGTCTTCGATCTTGATCAATATCCTTGTGATCATTGTATTGCCGCTTGTAGAGACCGAAAAATTGCTCCTTATGGCATGTGTTCTCATTACTACACCGCGGATGCATATCATGCAGCTTATGCTGAGTCCATTTATCCTTTGTTAGATGAAAAACAGTGGCATGTCCCGGATGACGTGGCAAGTCGCATTGTTCTTCCACCAAGATGGACACGTAGGCGAGCCAGTAGACCGAGGATGTAACGCATACCATCCGAAGGTGAAGATGTTATTGGACGTAGATGTAGCCGATGCGGTGGTGTTGGGCATTATAGGCAGAGATGTACGAATCCATTGTCTTATGCTTCGAATTAGAAAGTTTTAATTTAGTGTTATGGTTTAATAAGTTTTGATAATTATTTCATATATTGGATATAATATTTTCTACTCCACGGTGGAAGATTTATTAGCAATCTTTTTTTTTTTTTGAATTTAATCCCAAATGAAAAGAGGCTTTCTGGAGTTGATTTTAAATCTTTTGTTGACATCTCATTTTATGAAATGTCCAAATGATTTTGAAAAGAAAAACAAATATATATCATTTTTTCTTTTCTTTAAAACGGTTATTGATTTTAAATGTCAATACATTTTTTGTTAATTCCATCTTCATCTTATATAATATTTGTCTCCACTCTCAAATTTTTTACCCTACTATTAACTTAAATAATCTATTAGAAATTGATTTTCCAAGTAGAGGAAATTAGTTTCTGATAGGAGTAAAAATTATTCAATGATTTCCGCTTGGAGGAAATTTTTTCCAACAGGAGGAAAAATTTTCCGCCTAGCGGAAAATTATCTAGAGGCTTCAATTGATCTCCATATGGGATTTCTGACTGGAGGAAAATATTTCCTCCAGGAGGAAAAGCTTTCCGCCTAGAGGAAATATTTTCCGATAAGCAAAAAAATTTTTAGAATTTGCAATTGAGCTTGTAAGACGTTTGTGCATAATGGAATTCTAATAAATAAACATGGCATATTTTCTATAAGGTCAATTAGTTATCCTTACATCAATAACACATTGTTATCTTTGTTAAATGAACATTATAAGCCACCATTATCTTTACAATTAAAAGTCTAATGTAATAAAGAATATGCATCTATAAACATGACAAAAGGAAAGAAAAATGCATCACCACCCAGCGCATATGCTTAGTTCTTTGTTTTAAGCCTCATATGCATACTTCTCCTAAAGAACTCCATGTCATCTTGTGTGAATGTCACTAGTAATCTAGCATGTAAGAACTTGATGGTCTTGAGTGTAAACATGCCACAGTCACAAGTACAAAAAAACAATTATTATAACATATATTAGTATTATTAGAACAGTTAATATTTATTCAACAAACATGTACGTATTAAAGGGCTGTACCCGTTACTTTGCTAAGGGGAATTTTGTGCCAATTCACATGTAAACTCATCAACGGAGTCTATAAAATCTGTCCGCTGCTCATAAAAGGATGCAGACCGCAGTAAATAAGGTAATATAATGCATAATTTCTAGAAATAAATTTCTCCCATGGTTTGGTTGCCAGCCTTATCTGAGTCATATACAGTCATACGATGCTCTTTCAAATCCACATGCCCTACCAGCCAATGTATGTTGCGCTTATTTAGTGAAATCAATAACTGTCAATACATTACAGGATTTCAGTTAGCACAACAAATAAAGGCATATGAATAAATGAATAGTTAACATTACACAATTTGGACATGTATATTGTACATGATTTACGTATTTCCATGGCTTCGACTCCTTCATTCGAATCCCCAATACATATTCTTGCATTGCATATGAGAATTGGAACTTAGATGGATTGGCGAGGAACTTTCCATAACACTGCTCAATATATACTTACAACAAAATAAATTATTAGTTATCCAAAATCACAATAGCCACATATAGGACATCTGGCCTTTAAAACTTCTTTACTTGGAGAAAAATATTTTCCGACAGGAAAAAAATGCTTTCCACTTGGAGGAAAAATTTTCTGACAAGCGGAAAATTATCCAGAAGCTTGAATTGAGCTACATATAAGGGGTTTGTGAAAAATGGAATTATAATAAATACGCCACATTTTGTAGACGGTTAATTAGATATCTTTACACCAAAGCCATTATTATCTTCGATAAATGAACATCAAAATAATCTAGTACAAGATAAGTATTAAAAAAAATAGCTAGAAGTACATTATATATAAGAGCAAACTAATAAATGACTTCAACATTATATAGAAATTTCCCTGTACTTGGCAAAGACATATCGTAAAGACATCTCCATATCAAGTAGAGCTCGGCAGAGCAAGCTTCAACCTGTACCATGTACTGTCCTATATCCAATCTACTTTCCTACTTCTATTTCTTGATTGGCCAAACCATATCCAAATCCAATTTCTCACATCTCCAAAAATCAAGAATTTCAATTCCAATCTTCAGACTATATCTATCAAAATTAAAACTCATGACTTCTAAACGAACCAAACATAGTAATATTTTTTACCCACACTCCACAAAATCATCTCCATCTATGGTTAAAGCCACCACCATAGCCAGCAGCCATGAATGCATACCAAGCTTAAAAATTAACCACCTACCAATTGTTTTGCCTCTTATTATGCTCTTGTATATCTAAAGAGTAATAAAAATGACAAAAGATGATTATAAATATAATTACTTTAAAAAAAAAAAAAAGAGAGAAAAAACATGAAATTTGAGACTAGAAGATGAGATTATCCCATTTTGGAACAATTGTTGGCTGGAAAGAAACTCTAAATTGAGTGCTTGGTGAAGTAAAAATAACTCCTACACAGATTTTATGGTTTGTGTAACATGGCGTTGTTTGTATTTTGATGTAATTTTGCATGGATTAGAAAAGCAAGTCAGCCATTAAAGCAGGACAATAACTTAACTAATAAAGTAATTGTAATGCATATGTACGTACAACAAATAGTGGGGTCAAAAACAAAATAAGACATTAAATATATAATCACGTATGTAATTTTTAGTTACTTGTTTGAAGCATGCTTAATTACCTAGTGCTTAGCCAAAAAAATATTCATAATAAGTGATGACGATGATAATTAATTATTTGATGATTCTGCAACTAGAAATTAAAATTGCATTAAATAATAAAGCTCATAGCCAAAGAGATCGTTGGGTTGTTGAATTTGGAGGAAGGCCTTAAATCCATTTCGAATTGCTAAATGCTAATGTTGGATGGATGGATAACCTAAATTTGCAGCCAAACAGATTAATTAATGGAATACTTGGTGGATCTTGAAGGAGAAATTACCTTCACTTCATCACTGCCTCGTGGGGAAATTGAAGGGCTACCCTCACTTGATAACTACTCAACTGGCTGTGACATTTCAAAGTGAAACTATGAGCCATACTGTTTTTTGGGCCATTGCCACCTTTACCATTTCCTTTTCCTCTCCCAATTTCTACACATGATAAACAAATTCTTTAAAAACTAAACCCTCAAAATATAATAATAATAATAATAATAATAATAAACAATTTTAAATAGTAATAATAATTAATATAAAAAATTTGAATTTGGATAAACAGTGCAATTTCAAATCTTCATACCACCATCCTTGGAACTTGCCTTTTCCCTCCCACTTCCTACAATTTTAAGCATTGTTTTGCAAAAATCATTGCCACATTCAGCAAAACTATACCCAAAAAATAAAAAAAAAGGTTTCCACATTTAGCAAGTTGAAACAGGGAAGAAGATACCTGAGGATAGTACCATAATTATTTTCAACCTTGCTGACATCTTTCCGATGAGAAATAAAGTAAGAAAAGCAACTCATTCTCTGAAAACCCATTAAATAATTAAAAAAATTAAAATTAAAAACAAAATTTGTACAGCCAGAAAACTAAAAATCCCAATCAAGTCGCTAACACAGAGAAAAAAATTTGTACAACCAAAAAATGTCTCTTTAAACGCAAAAAATTGAGAGAGAGAGAGAGAGAGAGAGAGAGAGAGAGAGAGAGAGAAGGAGGTGGAGAGGGGAGATGTGTCTGAGAGTGAGCTACAGATTCAGTCGTGCAGTTTTGGAAGGAAAGTAGAAAAAAAGAAATTGTATTGTTAAAGGGTATTTTAGTTCAAATACGTAAAAAGGTGGTTATTTTTTATAAAAAATATTTTTTTTGTTATTTTTCAATTGTTAATTTAGAAGGTGGTTACTTTTCAAAAAAATCCTTCTTTTGAAAGCCTTATAAATAGCCCAAGACTGTGGACCCAAACGTTTTCCATTTAGCCCATTCCAAATTGCAACTAGATATTTATCAAATTTTGTTTATATAAAATGTTTAATGATAAATGTTTTCGTAGACTGAAAACAGTAAAAAAACAAAAGAACTCTACGCGAATAGTCAAGATGAAGCAAAACAAAAACAAGAACAAAAAAAAGTTTCCTTGAGAGAAAAATAAATGATGAGTTTTTTCTTCTTCTTTGTTTTTTTAAAGTAAAAAATAACCAAATCATATTAGTTTGCAAATGTTGAAAGCACATTGTAGGAAGCATCCTGAAAATAAATAAATAAATAAAATTCTTAATTTGGGCTTCAAGTGGGGAATGATGGTGGCATTAATGATGCTTTGAAAGTAGAAATTAAAGAAAACAAAAGAAATAGCACACTTGGAAATGAAGCAACCAGGTCACAAGTCATAACCGACCATTGAAAGCAAAAGCCTTTGGAAAAAGTCATCTTCCCCCACATACCACTCACATTTCACAACCTCTTTTTTTTTTTTTCTTTCTTTCTTTTTCCTTTTCAGTTTTGCTTCAAATTTCACAACTTAATCCATCAAAAGTCATACCAACCCACACCCCCAACTTTATTGGATGAGTGGTTGGCATCAAACAAATAAGTTTGCAATTGTCACCCCCAAGAAAAACCCCCTTCCCCCCATCCCCTCTTTTAATTTTTTCAACTTTTTAGACCCAACCAAAAAAACCCCACCTTCCCTCCTCTTTTAATATTTTTTAACATTTTTGACCCAACCAAAAAAATAAAATCCCAATTCCTATATCAGGATTGGATGTAATAATAGATTATCTTCTCTTGAAAAGATTGCACGAATCCCAAAAAAAAAATAAATGCAAAATAGAAAATTATCATTCCAACCCATCTCCATCGAACAATGGGACCCGCCCACAACAAGTGGTTTCCCATTCCTTTTATATGGATCCCTAAAATCAAAATCATCCATCAAGTGCGAAGAAAACAAAGCGAATGCGAGGTGAAAAGAAGTTAAAAAGGTCAAGGAGTACAGAAAACATTACATTGGAGACAAGGAAAATTAACAAAAAAATAAAGGTATCGATATCAATAAAATAACTTTAATTCAGTTTTACACAAAGGAACACTTCAGCTCCTCAACAATGTGTCACATTTCCAGAAGAATAACTCCTTCAAAAAGAAATAATCTCCTCCTTAACCAATATTCTTTCTTGTCTATTCAGAATTACAGAAAAAAATATTGAAAAACATTGAAGAAAACGGGGACATGACGATACAAAGCTATTGGTAGACAAACTTGGTAGTTTCTTTGAAGATGAAATATTAAGATAATAGAAATTTAAAAAAAAAAAAAATTGCTAGAAAACAGAAATTTAGAAGAAAAAAACCCGTCCAGACTGGATTCTCTTAATACTAGCCCAGATAAAGCTTCTTCCTCCTTTTTCAGATTTCCGCTGAAAAGAATAAATCGTAAAAACAAAAAATTTTGAATTATCTTCTGAAAGATTTGAGCCATCCTTAATCAGCTCCTTCCAATTTTACCTACTGTTACCTCTTCCATTTTGTCACCTTTGCTGTCCTGCAATGAAGCCCGCAAACAAAAAGAATATATATGCACCTTCTGAACTTAAATACCTATCTCCAAGAGAAATGAATTCATTTTTACTATACTACGAGTTGATCAAGCTGCATCTGCTCAATCCATGCACCAAAAACTGAATGATCAACCGATTCAATTTGGGAATTGGAATTTGGAACCTCACCGGATGCTGCACCACCAGAAACCGGAAATGCCAACTTATCTTTCATCATCTCTGGTGGAGATTCCTTTACTAGAGATTGGACCCATGACAAGTCAGGTTCTTCCCCATTGTTTTCAAGCTCACATGGAGATGATTTTCGCGAATGATTCATATCTTCCCCATTAACAGACCAATCCAATTTTCCATTTGGAGATCCCCATTTGGACCAAGACTTTACAGGAGAGCCAACAACAGAGGAAGGGATGTTAGATCCAACATCCCTCGAGCTGAGGCTTCGTAGTTGCTGCTGCTGCCTCTCACGCTGGGCAAATGCTGAAAGCCGAGAGCTCATCGGGGAGATGGGCTCCACACTTCTTGGAGACATCCTTCCAGGAGATTGAACACCAAATGAAGCCTGTAAAAGATGATGGTCAACACTCTTTGGCGACATAACAGTCGTATTGATAGGTGATAGCATGCTCTGCTGCTGTTGGAATTGATTGAGCACAGCTGACTTTTGCCGAGGAGAAAAAACAGAAGCTCCAGCAGGGTCAGAATATCGAGGAGACAGAGAGACCTCAGCAGAAAATAATTCCTCAAGGTTTGAGGGAGTTAGTGTTTTAGTCCGCCCAGAGCGACTCACTGATGCAGAACTTTGACGGGACTGTGCAAAAGAGTTCATATCATTTAAGAGCTGGTGCTGGGCATCAAGATCAAGCAACATATTTAAATCCTCAGGTGGAATGTCCCGTGCACTAAGTGAAGTTCTCAAGCGACTTGATTGGAGGCTGCTTCCAGGGAGATGAAGTGTTGGCACATTAGGCTGGGGCCAAGCCACTGATGAGTTAGACATGCCATTTACAGATGGAGACATAGGCTGAGTGAAAGGTGAAGGAGACATTGCAGAGGCAGATGAAGGGGAACCAGGCAAAAGGCTCAAAGCAGCAGCCATGTCCATGACATTTGGACCAGATGCAGCTGCACGTGGTGAAGGGACAGCTGATCCAGTGGAGACATACAGCGGTCGGAGCTCCTCAGTGGTATGGGCGAAAAAACACACGCGTCTATTACAGCTAGTACCATCTTTACAAAGACGAGTCCGGTATTGGGCTGGATGGAGCCAGCACTCAAACACCCCATGAGCATATTCGCACAAATCACCACGCCTACAAGCCCCCTTGCGAAAATCAGGGCAGGGCACACAGCTGTAATGGAACTTCCGTGGGTCTCTTCTTCGAGCATTCTCCCCAGGGTGAACAAAAGGGCACTCAGTCCAATCATGGGAATAGGCTCGTGAACATGGTCTAACCTTGAACGAGAACATGCGAAACTCATCTGTAGCATATATGCTATTCTTAATGTCAGGGAGAGATGGATCAAATGGGTATTCTTTCTTCTCCGATGTAGAAATAACAGGAAGACCAGTAATATTTGATGCCACTGGAGAAGAAGATAACTCAGGAGACTGGAAATCATTGTCTGGTGAAGAGGATAAATTTGATGAGTCAGAATTTGAAGAATTAATGGACATATGCGTACTATGCTCACCAACATAGCCATCAGAAGCATCATTTGACAGAAGTTCCTCAAGTATAGCCCTCATGTTCAGCAGCTTAGGATGAACAACAATGACATCGACAGGGCGATCACCATTAGCATCCATGAAATTTTGGTCAGCACCAGCAGATAAAAGCAGCTTAACAACATCAACTGCATTAACAGATCCACCAGAGGCAGCACAGTGAAGAGCAGTACTTTTATCAAGACCACAAGAGAAATTTACGTCGGCCTCAGGACAGGAGAGTATAAGCTTTAGCACATCCATATTACCATAGGTAGCAGCAACCATCAAAGGAGTTCTATGCTCGGGAACAATATGCTTTGAGCCTTTCGGCCTGCTATACCAAAGTCCAATCTCATTGATCGAAGAAGAATTTTGATCAATCAAGCGCTTAAAGCCTTCAGCATCATTGTTAGAAGCAAGTTCAAGTATGCTGGAAAACGAATCTTCAGTTTTGACAGCTAGGCTACTCATGTCTTTGGTGTTAGAAACAGTTTCTACGGTAGATGATGTTGTAGTAGTTTTTGAACGCTCTGGACCACCGCACATGCTTCAATTAGCTGAAAATCCCAGAACACAAAAGGAAAGTCAGTTAAATAAAGGATTAGCTGAAATTCATAAAAACACCAACACACTTTATCAAATACATGGAGATACCAACATAACATCAATCTTGGTGAAGCAAAAGACAATAATACCAAATGAAGACCTACCATAAATCACAGTAGTGATCAGTTGAAGACTACATGAAGATTAAGTTTGCAATTGCACAAGATACCAGAAAGCAAAACTAACAGTCCAGCTCGAGAAGAATATATGGAGAATTTTATCAAAATAACCAGCACCAAACCTAAGCCATGGCAAAAAGTCATGGCAAGGTTGAATGAAAACTAGATGACCAAAAAGCCTTCTGAGTTTTGTACAAGACAGAAGAAAGAAAATATACAGAAAGCAAACTCAACGAAAATATCTTATAATAGGAATTTCGTATTTTCCTCCACAAATAATCTAAAACTGAAAACCAATTGATAAAGGTCAATTAACAGGATGAAAGAATGAACAAACAAATCAGGGTGTACGAAAAAAAAGAAATAAAGTAAAATAAAATCTACTATTTTCAACATACTGCTGTAAATTCCAAAACTCACTAAAGCTAAAAATAAATCGATTGGCAAAACTTGCTACGAAACACGCACCGAAAGCGTGCAACATCAAAAAAATGAACAAGGCAGAGAATCTTATCAGAGACTCAAAAACAAATCTGAAGGTAATCTAGAATCATCTAAAACTTGAAATTAAAGTTTCCAAACAGGAATTATTCTTATTCTTAGCAATCCAAGAAAAGGCAAAATCTTCCTTGAGATGACGAATCCATTGAAAAGATAATATTATATAAACCAAATGGTAGTACTGTCAAAATAATATCAAATTTCAAGGAAAAAAACCAAAAAGATCAATCTTTTTCTTTCGGTAAAAATCAATCATCAACTGCATTATTCTACCATACATTAAAATTTTGCTTGATTAGCAGTCAACAAAACAATCAAAATTTTTTGTTGTCCACAAATACGTTAGAAATTATAGATAAAATCGACAAACTACTCATTTACAAGTATCGGAAGAAAAAATAAACAAATGAAACCTATATCTTCCAGCTATTAGACTAAAAATTAAAAGAAGGAAAAAATCAAAAAGCATAGTAGAGTGGTCCATGAAAATAAAAGCAAAAGGTGAAAATGAGATTCCTTTTTTCTTTCTCGGTTTTCTAGGCAACCAAACAAGACAACTAATGCAAATCAAAGTAATAACACATTCAAAAACAAAGACAAAAATAAATAAATAAATAATAATCACAGAAAGAAACGCTCTCTACAAACTATAATTAGACAACAAAACAAAAAAATAAAAAGGAAATTTCCTCCAAAATTTTCATACCAAAACAGATAAAACTTTAAAATAATAAAAAACAAAAAAAAAGGGAAATAAACAGAACTCACCGATATTCAGTATCTGAGGCGAAGATCAGCTCGAGATCTAAAACGGAGTAAAGTAATTAGCAAATGCATAAGAGTGAGTCAGTGAGTCATCAATACAAAGCAAAAAGAACGAAAGCCGAAGCAGCAGCCTCCACCACCGCCAAACCAGCAAACGCACAGCAAGAAGACGAACAAGATCTTAGAGAGCCAATACCTAATAAAGCTTCTTCCATTTTCATCGATGAGATCGAGGAAAAAGAAATCACACAAAGACAGACAGAAACACAGAGAGAGAGAGAGAGAGAGAGCTTTAAAAGCAGTTTTTATATTCTAGAGAGAGAAAGTAACGTCTAGAAAATTGAAATTGAAATGGAAATGAAATTTTTTCTTTTAGCTTGAAGAACGAAAATTTAGAGTGCGAATTTAAAAAGACCCGAAATGTAATCCCCCGGAGTTGTAGAGGGAGAGAGAGAGAGAGAGAGAGAGAGAGCTTGCTTTGAAATTCACACCAAATGAGCACTAAATGAAGCTCAAATTTAACTCAGATTTTTGGGTCGGAAAGTTGTGGGGGGTTTGGTTGACCGGTTGAGCAGGTTGACGGTTTTTTTCTCTTTTTTTTTTTTTTAATTCGTAGTGGACGTGAAAGTTGGGATTTAAATGGATTGGAATTTGAGGGTGTTTGAGTTCCACCAATTAGCAAACTCCTGATGATATGAAACAAACCAACGGACTTCATAAGTTAACAGTGTGAGAGAGCAGTGGTCAATTGTGGAGTCAAATCTAAGGAAAAAGAATGGAGCACCCAAAAATAAATAAATTAATTAATTAATTAATCCTCAAATGATAATAAATTTCAAACTTGCTTATTGTCATTATATCCTCTCACTTATTTAAAATTGTAAAATTAACCCACCCTTTTTGGGTGAAGAAAAAAAAAAGACAAAATTAATTACTTATTTGTTTATGCTTTTATATTTATGTTCATTGTAAAATATGTGATAGGAATTGTTAGAATAATATATACCATTACTTAATGTTGGGTATCGAGGTTTTCAATTAATCATAGACACAAAACTTGAATATGGGATTAGTCATTTTCATGGGACTCAAAATAAATTTGTATGGAGCATAGTTCTTATTGACATACTTCAGCCCCATTTAATAACTTTCCCTTTTCCGCTATATGTAATGTCTAATTATTGGCTCAATATTTGACAAAATTAGTATTTTTCTTGCAAATGAAATAACACCCACCAACTCCCCCAGAACTATTGATGTTTAAGCTATACTTAATTGTGAGATTCTGAATATAACAACAACCATCAATTTATTGTGAATGAGAACATTATTTTATTTTATTTTATTTTTAAATGTATTTATTATGGTGCTAACTTAAATATGGCTCTCTTTTTTTGCGCTATAGAAAACTTGTGGTATCAATAATTCGACACTCTTAATTAAAACTTAAGATTAATCACATTAATTAGTGCAAATCTCGATCTATGATGTAATAAGTTTCCATGTACTCTAAGGTTTCTTTGATTTCTTGGGCCAAAAGTATATACATTTGCTTCCTTATAACTAAATCAATCTTTCAGAAAAATTTGGGAAAAAGTGATTTAAAACCAAATTCCTTTTTTCAAGAATTATCAATCTAAAATAAAGTTTCAGGACTATCAATGAAATTTTTTGTGTCTAATTTCTTATCCTTCCTCAGCCAGAAAAAGAAGTCAGTCCTAAGAATTAGATATAATTACTTAACCTAAAAAAAAAAAAAAAAAGAACTACATATAATTATAAACTTGTTCAACATGAGGGAGATGACATGGCAGTGGTTTTATATATATATATATATATATATATATACATATATATGAGAATAGACATGGTACTAGTTAATAGATCATCAGTTAGATGTTTTGTCTTAATACCTTTAAGCAGTTGGAATTCATTATTACAAAAACCTTCACAATCAATTTTAGTTATGGATCCATTTCTTCCTGCATGGATCAACCTTCTTATTAATAATGTCTTAATCAAAATTATACATTAATAATATGAACAACTTTTTTGATAGTTGAGAAGAAAGAAAATAATCAAATAAAAATCCACAAATTTCCAAAGTAATTATTGTTTTTATTTCAAGTGAAAATAAGATTCCCGTCCACTAATGTGAACGAACCAAAAAAGAACTTTCTTTGTCTTATATAAATTTTCCTCCATTTCCCTCCCTTCTTAAACCTTTCAGACTCAGTATCATTATTTAAACAATATTTAGTACTGTGTATTAGTTACAATAACTTTTCATTATTGTACGTCTCATGCTCCATCAAATAATGGATTCCAGATGGATTAATTGATAATATATATCCTAAAATTACACTATAAAAAGTTTTAGATGTATAAAAAACTATAATTTATATTATTCAATCTTCTTCTCATTCTTCTAAACACTTCTTAGACCTGAAAACTAAATATCTTAAATTATGTTACCAATTTTTTAATTTCTTACGAAGACAAAGGAGAAGAAAATGGAATCTCAATTGGATTAATCCCTTTCATACTATAAGACTTGATGAGCTTCATTTTCCTTGCATAATATTTTTAATATTGTTATAATAGCTTAAGAGTACGCATGCTAACTGTTGAATAAATAGTAATGATAAGATAGGAAATACATTTAATTTAATTATTATTATTTTTCCACTTAGTGCAGGTAATGCTTACATGAGGCCATTCAGCAATTGCAATGTGCCTAAACATATACAATAATAAAATATATAATTAATGCAAGTATCGCATTATCGAATTTTACCCAAAAAAAAAAATATCGCATTATCGAAAGATAAACAATTTTAAAGTATAATAATAAATATGATTTACAAGTGTTTGATTACTCAAGAAAACCACTATAAAAAAATAAACAAATAAATAAATATAAAAACACACACACAACAAAAAGGCATTTGGTGCAGGTATAAACCTATTGATGTTGAAATGTTTATAATTTATTACATATTGGAGTGGATCAACCCAATGTTACACCTAAAACACACTTTCTATTCCAATAGCAAATTAATTTGTATTTCTAAGACTTGGTTTCCATTTTTTATTCAATATTTATAATTCAGAGGTGGTTTGAGATATAATATATATATATATATATATGTTCCTGATTTTCTTTTTTTGGAGGGTGTTTGTCTTCATGTACCAACAGATGCCAAAGCAGTGGGAAAATTGCAAAGAAGCAATTTCAAATGGAGTTTTTAAAATGATATCCTATAATATAAAACTCCTGTCCACTTAATCCATATACTTATTAGCGTAACCATTTTGTCACATTATCAAAACTGGATAAGTAGGTATCTTTGGCATTGTTGACAATATTGTTTTTTTTTTGCAGATAATATGCTTCACAATATTATTCTTTCTTTCATGCCCTACATTCACAATTATAAATTATTAGATTCCTCTTCTTGCAATATGTAAATGCAAGAATATATGATACATACTTTTGGCACTCCTTTGACAAGCTCTTTGTTTTGTTAATAGCTTATGGCAATTCGAAAGCAACTTATCAATTGGTATAGAAAATCTACCACTATACACCAATAGAAATAAAGCACTAACCTCATGTAACAACTGAAAAAAGGAATATAGAAAAATTACAAATATATATAGATAGTCTCTTGTATCATGTTTCCCTTTCGCTATATTTGATATGAATTTGAACTAGCTAGTCAATAATATCAAAGTCATCGTTTAAAAAAATTTTGAATATTATTTAAGAGGAAATTAGTATGCAATCTTTCCTAGCTAGGCTAGCTATTATTTTTTAAGCTATTAGCGATACATATATATACATATATATATATATATATATAGATATAGATATAGATATAGATATTCAATATTTCACTTTTAAATCACATTCAGCTTTTGCCCAAGTGGTGCAGAACTCAGACGAAAAACGATGAGAGATACTGATATCAAAGGTGGGGGATCTTCATGGCTCCCTCAGTAGCAAAAATAACGGACACAAACAATAGCCCTTCCATTTGGCTGTATAAAAAGTATCAGCAAACGAAAGAGGGAGATCCAATTTTTCCTGAAACTCTTTTTAAAATATGTATATATATATATATATATATAAATAATCCCCAATGTCTTTATTTTGCTGCTTTCCTCGTCAACTTAATTAGCTATCGCATCCGCAGGAAATTTTAATGCTTCTGCAAGAAAAATGCTTCCTATCAAAAACTCCCGAGGTTTTCACTATCCATGCTAAGCGTGGCAAGCTATGATTGATTCATGAAAAAAAATACGACCAATCATACCTTGCCACATCACTTGTTAATGCCTCATGAGAGATTCAGTGCTTTCCACTAGTACCAAAGTTTTTATTTGCTAAAGGTAGTACCAAATGGTTAGCTAATGCATATGCAATTTTTATTATTATTATTATTATTATCATCATCTTTATAATTGTTTTCCACTTTCTGTAATGCATAATCTTCATGCAGAAAAAGTAAACCCAACTAAGACTTTTCTATGAATAAAACAAAAAAAAAAAAAAAACTTTCACTTTCACTTTTTACCTACTTACTATGAGGAAATAAATAAATAAATGAAGGGGAGGGAAGGCAGTCACAATTTGTGTAAAAATGGACCATATACCAAAAAATTAATATAGTAGTCCAAAACGCAAGGTCATATTTGCACATCTAAAGAAGAAGTAAAGAAGGGGATTTCAAATTTTCAATAACTCTGCCTCAACTACCTTGGAATGGAGATTAACGAACCAAAAAAACCCAATTGGGTCCCCCTTTTGAAAACTGCTTCTTGGTGCTACAAAGTCATATCTGTAGGCTATGTGATTCATATCCAAAACATACCACCTTGTTTGTGACTGTGACTCAAAATTTTGGACAATTATCTTAGCTCCCTCTAATGGATACCAGTAGAGAAGAAATTGTGATTCGTATCCAAAACATACCACCTTCTTTGTGACTATGACTCAAAATTTTGGACAATTCGCTTAGCTCCCTCTAATGGATACCACTAGGTTAAAAAAATGGCCCCCACTTTTTATGACTTTTTGTGATCAGACTTTTTTGTGGTGCTACCTTAATCACCCTACACTTGGCAATATCATGTTGAATTTCTGTTTTTATGTGGGGTTTATTTTCTAGCTCTGTCACTGTTGATCTTTCGGCCAATGGAAAATGACACCTCTTTGGACAATTTTTTTGTCCCTCTTCTTAAAGAAGATCAAAAATCGGTGGTGTATAGATGATGGACATGAGGGTCTTCCACTCAAAAGGAAAAAGACATGGGTAAGATGCTGACCAGGTAGGACAATCTAGACCGTCCGATTGATCAAAAAGTATTAGTGAGTCATTGTACCATCAAAGGAGGTCTAACCCAGAGAGCCGTCCAAGATGGGCCTAGTTTAAACTTTAATGAAGGACATAGGTCTGGGCTGAATGTTTTCACTGTTGGGGCCCCTCACTCCTAATATAATTAGACTATTATTGACCAAATCAGATGGACAGTGTGCCCATCTTGTCAATCACACGGTCATCAGTGGCTAGCAGAGAATTACTTTAGAGAAAAATCAATGAGCTCCATATGATAGAAATGAAACTCCGATTAAATTTATCCTAAAAACCAATATTTCGGAGCATTTGATGTATTAATTTCTAAGGATATCAGCGTATATCGACATAAAATGAAATAATTGCAAAATTTTCAACTAATTACTTTTTTTTTCTTTTTTGGATAAAAACCAATAACTATTTAGATTCAACCAAAAGAGAACTCGTTTGAAGTTATAATTTTGATTACATATAAAATATTTTATGTTCGATCCAACTTTACTAGTCTTGCATTTTCTCTCATTATATTATTAGATAAAATCTAGAAGTAATTTTAAGAAAAAGTAATGAAACAAAATTAAACAATCGAAACACTTTCCATATTAATTCTCTTTTCTTTTTTCTTTTTTAAATTTTTTGTGAAGACCCAAAAATACCATATATATTATCCATACCTCTATAATAAAACAATTCAAATACTTTTCTTTTCTTTTTTCATAGACCTAAAGAGAGCATAAGATACCATCCATCCCTTTATTTATTTTATTTTTCTCTTTGTTTAAGTTAACATTGTTGATGAAAATCTACTAGAAAGTATAGTGAAAAAATTACGAAAAGTGAAAGCAAACCAATACCAAGCAGCAGAAGGCAAAGACATTTTCACAAGCCGACCTTATTCTCTTGTGAAGCTCCTTTTTGTTGAAAATTTACATTACAATATTTTTTTTTTCCTCACAAAAAATAAAATAAAATTACAAATCACTCTTAGTTTTATGCTTTTTTTCCTCACAAAAAATAAAATAAAATTACAAATCACTCTTAGTTTTATGCTTTCTTTTTCCTTTCACACATTTACATTACAAAACTTTTTTTTTTCCTCACAAAAAATAAAATAAAATTACAAATCACTCTGTAGTTTTATGCTTTCTTTTTCCCTTCAGACATTGCTTAACAAGCTGTTTCAGTCCTTTCTTGTTACGTTCCTTCTTCTCAGTCTCTTCCCTCTTTTTCTCTGCCTCCAATTCCTCCTCCATCTGTAAGCAAAGCTGATTAAGTACAGATTAAATTCTACTTCTTCAAATCGAACGGTCCAAAACTCATCAATCATAAAACTTAATATTATTATATTCTCTTTAATTAGAGGTACCTTTAGAACTCGATCCTCCACATGATCAAGCCTCTCAATAAGTGTTCCTTTAACTCCTGTCTCCATGATCACATGGTCAATCGGACGGCAATGCTTCTCTATACTCTTGGGAGAGAAATCAAGAGACGACAAGTGTCCATCGGTGCTAGTGAGAGTCCCACTTGATGGTGTGGACGCATAAGAACTCTTTGGTGACGATGATGATCTGTTGCACCCTCTAATTTCCTCCAACTGCCTCAACTGATATTTAATGCCCATATGCATATACAGTATACGACATGAATTATAAATGTTTCCAACGACCAAAAAATAAATAAATAACCGCATAGGGAAAGCAGAAAATACTGGGACAAAAAAAGAAAGTGAACGTCAAATACGCTATGTCGTTTTCATTCTATGTCACTTGGCATTAACAATATTTATTCAGAATCATTATATATTCTCTCACGACTTTAATCTTTCACCTTTTGGAACAATAAAGAAATTAAAAAAAAAAAAAAACATTCTTGTCCCACAAGAAACCTTATTGCAATCACAGACTTACCATGTTGTCCAAACGATCAAGCCTAGGAAGAATCGGTTCCTCAGTGATGCGAATAGTCATTGCCATTTTACTTTCCCGCGAAACAAACAGATTTTTTTATTTTTTTTCTTTTTGTATTTTTTGCTTTTTTATACGCTCAAAAAAAAAAGTGGTAAGGAAATACTGAGTTCGCTTGTCCATGAGATTCTTTAAAAAAGGACAGGAGTTTCTAACATCAAGGAGAGCAAGGCCACGTGTTAAAATCTTGGTATGAGGGTTTTGGGGAATGTGGGGACACGTGTAAGGCCCATGTGGGGGCTTCTATAATGCGAAAATGATTCAGAGATGGACACGCCAGAATTGGTTGCATGCGAAGGATGAGAAGTGACCACGTGTGGCCGTCACGTGATCATCCCCACCCAGCTGGGACTAGTGTCAGGATTTTGGATAGAGCTACAGATACATCTGCATCTACTTTCCGTTCTCTAGAAAACACGCTCGTGCGATTACGTGTTTTCACGTCCAGCGCTCGTGTGCTTCTCTCTTGGCCGCTGTCATCCACGTGGAAACACAATGTACCCGCTATTGGGATGCGCTTGTTTGCTTCCATTGTTGTATTCCAAACACAACCCAAAATATAACTCTCTACCACCCACAAGCAAAGATGAAATACGCCCCTTCAGTATTTTTGTATCTGAAAAGGGAAATTCTTTGAAAAAGATGGTTCAGGAGAGAATCATTGTTTTTCAAGTACAAAGATAAGAGTAATCACATGGGTAATTTAAACTATGAATTATGTTTCAGAAAAATAAGAAGTTCAAATGTATTACATGAAGTTTCACTCTCTAAAAAAACAACAAAATAAATTCTTTGCTTTCACCCCCTATTGACCTGCACATAACTTAGATTCACATGGGCAACCCATTTCAAAAACCGAACAAAAGAAAAAGAAGAAAGAAAAGAAGAAGGGTAAAATCAACAAAATATAAGACAAATTTCCATAGCTTCCACATCTTCAGCCTTTGCTTTGGGCTTAGTGTATATATATATCAGACAACAAATAAATAAATATTTCAGTCTTTCGGGTCATCTTCCCTCTAGCAGTTGATTCCACATTGCTCCACATCTGGGCCGGTGACTCTAGTCGTGAAAGGATCGATCCTCACCCATAACAAAGAGAAGATTGAAGCAAGAAGAATCGACCACACGACAACAATGGTTGGGGTGCGGTTCTGGCGTCCCATAAGACCTTTGAGGAAAGGATAAAGATGAATGATCACCCAGAAGGCAAAGAAGAGCTTTCCAAATAGGGGACCCCATGATTGGTAACCACTGTTAATGGCATATGATATCCCGGCAACCACCCCTACCAAGTTGATGATGAGGAGAGTCGTTGGTGGGATGAGCAGGGTTGTCCATTTGAACATGTAGAGTTCTGCATAGTCTCCATCTTCATCTGACGCCTTGGAGGTGACAGTGAAGTTGGTATCAATACCAGCAAGTACTTTGAGCAGACCTTGGAAAACGGCAAAGAGATGAGATGAAACACCACCAATAACCCAAAACTGTTCGTTTCTCCACCACTCGTCGATTCCAACACCACTCCATCTCATCTCTAGAATACCAGTTGCGAAGATGGAAAGAAAGAGAGAGATAAACCATATACTGGCAAGGTTGCTAATCTGCAAACAATACAAAGTCAATAAATTCAGTACAGTTTCTAACGTGATGCAATTTTTAAGATGTTCTTGCTATGGACCATATCCATTTCCCAAAATGTCAAAAATGAGTATGATTATGGTGATATGGCAAACCTGTGGAATGATGAACTTATTAGTGAGAAGACAGACAGCCGGCAGTGTGCAATATATGAGAAGGGGAATGGCGGTGATTGGATAAATGGTTGTGTTTACATACGCGAATCTCTCGAGCCATTTTAGCCTGCCACCATAACCATACCAGATAGGGCAATGCCGACTAAGTAGAATTTCCACAGAACCTAGCGCCCACCGAAGCACTTGGTTCAGACGATCTGAAAGATTGATAGGAGCAGATCCTTTAAAGGCTGGGCGCTTAGGATTACAGTAAACTGATCTCCAGCCACGGGCATGCATCTTGAATCCTGTAAGAATATCTTCAGTGACGGAACCATAAATCCATCCAATCTGCAGAGAGAAAAACAAATATCATTAGTCTCAGAAGAGTTCAAGAAAATGAAGGAATAAGTAAAGATACAGGTAGTAAAAGCATTGCACATCAGGAAACGCTATATATACCTCAGACCCCCAGTCAGTTTTGTCCTCGTATCCACAGCTGATAACATGAATGGCCTCCTTCAGAAGAGTTTCAGGTGTGGCAGATTGAGGAACGCCGCCATTTTCCATAAGTGTAGAGGCAACAAAAACTGCAGACTGACCAAACCTTTTCTCCAGGCTCATTTGTGACATGAGCAGCGACTTCTCATCATCAAATCCAGCGCCTGTTTTCATAAGTGTAAAAAAAAAAAAAAAAAAAAAAAAGAGAAAAAAGAGCAGTTTCCTCATCAATTCTCACTTTTTATGGAAATAGACATGATAGATTGATCCTATTGACAACCTTAGCTAAATATAATGCACACAGAAAAATTATGCAGAATCAAATACAGAAAGGCCTTGACAATTTAGGAGCAAATGACAAATACAGAATGTGCAAAAGAAAAGAATTAAAAAGCTGGAGCAAAATAAAGCCTTCAACAGAACAAGTATTGCATGCTAAGTAAGACTATATCATACATTTTCACAATGATTCAATTGACTCTATATTATAGACATTAAGGTTAAAAGATAAGTCAAGAAGAAAGATAGACGAAAGCCATTTCCCATTCAATATTCAAGTGAAAATATAGACCTCGGAGCAGATAGTTTTTAATTTCACAAAGTCAAATGCATGTGACAGCATCTACCAATGAGATACGGAACAAATATTCGGAGGATGTACCTTCCACTCCCTCTTCTATATCTTCAAGACTGAAAATTGGCACAGTGGGATCCACATGCTTGCTAGATTTCTTCTTGTCAGAGCCCTTTTTACTTGATTTTGAACCCTTCTTTCGTGATCCACCACATAAGGAAGATAAAAATCCAGCTTTCTTATGCTTAGGCTTAACAGGAGGTTCATAACCATATAAAGCTGTTCTATTGAAGACACAACCAGTACCCACATAGACAGGGCCTTGAATTCCATCCAAACCTCTCAAGTTAATCTAGAATCCAGCAGGCAAGTGAGATATAGAAAAGAGATTAACCATGCATATATTTCTACGTTTTCACACACAATGCTTAAATAAGAAAATGTCAAACTTACATCAAAGAAGACAGTATTACGGTTGGCATATCGATCGTTTCTATCAATACCATCGAATCTCTGAGGAAACTGTACATAGCAAACATGCTTCCCAAGGTTGGGATCCATCATGAAGCACATGGCTTCTCTTATGGCTTTGCTGTTGTTAATGTAGTGATCACAATCAAGATTCAACAAGAAAGGTCCATTGGTGAGGACAGCTGACACTCGAACCTGCAAGGAAGATCCATTAAGAAAAACCTAGACAGACACTGCACATAACATTTTTAACATATGATACTTACAAGTGCATTCATAGCACCAGCTTTCTTGTGATGTTGGAAGCCCGGACGCTTCTCACGAGATACATAGACTAAACGCGGCAGTTCATTCCCCTCCGCATCAAGTCCTCCACTTTGACCCAAGAAAACCTGCAAGAAACGACACAATTAAAATCATCCACACAGACAATACAAATACAAGGGATCAATAATACGTTTTACTACTAGTTTTCAGCAACCTCAATGAATTCCAATCTACCAATGTTAACCAGTCCCAACTCAGCAAAAACAGCCAATTTGAAGATAAACCTACCTGAATCATTCCCGGATGGTCTCTGGTGTTATTTCCAGGCCATGGGGTACCATCTTGCATAATCCATCCTTCTTCAGGAATTTTCTGAGCCTTTGCAACAAGTTGATTGACACGAATTTTGAACTCTTCATATTCTCTCTGAAAACCAAAAGAAAATATAAGATGGACGATTTTTGCAGAAGGTGTGACCATTGAGGAGTTGCATACATTTCTAAGAGTCTTTTCTTCTTCTTCTTCTTCTCCTTTTTTTTTTTTTTTTTCCTCCCCCCTCTTCGATAAGTTAAATCAGTATGTTAAATTTTACCTTCATTGCTCTACGGTCTTTGACAAATGATGGCTGAACCTTATCTTTCAAGTAGTCAATCTTCTGTGCAAAATACCATTCAGGAGCCCTTGGCTCAATGCTGTATTTCTTGCAGAAAGGAACCCATTTCCTTGCAAATTCTGAAGTTTCAGAGAGAGCTTCAAATGTCAACATGGCCGCTCCATCATCAGACACATAGCATGAAACCTTGTCGACAGGATAGTCAACAGCCAGAATGGATAGCACAGTATTAGCTGTAACAAGAGGAGGCTCCTTCAACGGGTCAACAGTACTGACAAAAATGTCAACAGCAGCTAATTGTGATGGTTCTCCTTCTCGGTCATATCTGAGAATCAGACAAATGGATCACTTAAACTCCAAAATACAAAGAAAGATTCATAGCTACCAAATAGTTTAGACAGATTTATAGCTAACAGATGCTTGAGACATGAGATTTACTTACTAGAAATAAAAAAATTCTACACTGGAAAAATGAAAACATAAAAAAGTTATATACTGGAAAAAGAAAAACTTTCCTACCTTAGAGCAAGCCTGTCAAGATATGTTTCACGGTTTACAGGGAGCCACTTAGGGAACTGATCGAGAATCCAGGATATTGCAAACCAAATCTCACATATCACCGATAGTAACCACAGAGGAAAAGCATTTGTCACAGGATTTGTAATTCGGTAATGCAAGAAAATACAGAGTATAACAAGCCGCAGAACAATAACCATTCTATAGGGGTTTATCCTGGATGAAGGTACAGAGACCTTCCTTGAAAGAGGCTGCCTAGCTTCATCATTCCTGCAAAATAAGAAGAATAGGGATAAGGAACCATACCAAGGATAATGTGGCAAATAAACATAAGAAAGAGAAATTCAGTAGTTAAACAATATAGAAACATTATACTAAATTCAGGATCACTGTTGATGGTAATGACAAGGGTTCGTAATATGGACAAGAATGTATACATTGCATGGTGCTTAATTTGCTCTATGGGGGTAATCAGGCAAGATTCATAGGATTTCACATTTGGCTTAAGCTATCAGCAAGACCAAAGGATCCATTAGAAATTGAAAAAACAAAACAGTTAATATCAATCAAGAGGAATCTTACAGTAAGGAGTCATCCACAAGCACATCAGTACTGGCATCAATATCTCCACCCCCCCTCTCAGAAGTAGCTTGGCCAGTGCTCATTGGAACAACATTCTTCTCCTGCTTCATCTTCCACCCATCCACTCTCTCTTTCCAAGCTACATTGCCCAACCCAGGTGAACCAAACTCCCTCACAGGATCAACAACCCTAATATTAGCTGGAAAAACATTAAAACAAAGAATTTGGAATCATTGTAGGCAGAAATATATTAACATATAAATAGTAACATAGTACAGGAGACATGAGAGAGAGTGATTACGTGATTGGTTAACATCAGAAGCATAAGGAAGAGGATGCATACGCTTTCCACCAGCAACTCCCGGAGATGCCATAGAAAGGCGCTCTGGCGATGCAGCAGACAATTCTCCAGAAACCTGAACATAAGCAATGGAAGAAAGATTACTTATCCAGCTCAAATTGCACACAAGGAAAATAACATACCAGCAGCATATAAACCAACCTCTTGACCACTGGTGAGTAAAGGAATGTGATTGTGAGAAACCTCTTTATCATAATTTGGGGGCCCAACATCCTCTCCACGTCCATAAGTCA
Organism: Ziziphus jujuba; assembly: GCF_031755915.1. Lineage (NCBI taxonomy): Eukaryota > Viridiplantae > Streptophyta > Magnoliopsida > Rosales > Rhamnaceae > Ziziphus > Ziziphus jujuba. The sequence continues at coordinate 1,255,120 of NC_083380.1, forward strand.
TATGCCAGCTCAACATGCGTTCTGCAATCTTCTGCTTCTCATTTTGATTTTCTGAAGTGTAATTGAAATCACCAGTACCATCTTCTGCATCTGTATCCTCTTCTCTATCGCCAAGAATAGCAGGACTCCCTAAATCAACAATGAAGTAAAATGAGACAAAATATAGCCACCAAATCGTTATTAATAGACAATAGATTCACCCCCTGAAAAATAAGGATTTTTTTTATGAATATACCAATAACATAAGCATGTTCATAGCAGTCACAAGTAAAATGTTCAGCTAGCTAAATTTTGGCATGGACAAATAAATGAGGCATTTGGATTGACATGAGAAAGTATGCATTTAGACTGTACATCTTCATATTTGTAGTTCCATAACTCAAGAACAATTCCAAAACTTGTGAGAACTCCAAAAGATACGATGTCTAACAGAATCAAATCAATTCATTACGACATTATGAAAAATACCACTTGAAATTCTTTTAAATTCTTTACGCTTTCTGACATATGATAAAACTTTCAATTATTGATCAACAAACCTTTGTGCCTTTTGTATCTGGTTTTGCATTGCGGACAAGACTGATTCCCATCCTTTCTTTCATATTCATAGCATGGTCTGCAGACAGGAAAAGCACAGACATCGCAGGCAATGAATGCTTCACCATTTACAGTAGTCCCAACATTATCACCACAGATTTGGCAGACCTGACCACCCAGGCTCTTCACGGACTTTGCCTAGGTAATTAGAATTGCCAAAAAAGGGATCAGTCCAGATGACAACGGTAAACAAGAAAAGCTAACTCGAATTCAAAGGATCTAGAGTTTGCACTCGACAGAATCTAATTAACTAGTTCACTAAGCAGGTCAACATAAGACAAGTTACTCAGCATATTACAAGTTCCTTTACTTTTCTCCAATTTTCTCATCAAGCAACAAATGGAGAGCATTCTATGATGCTTACCCCAGTTTCTCCTCCTGGTTCCATTGGCACTTGCTTCTTTGCTCAAATGTGAACAATAAATGAAAATGGTTGTTGGCTCTCAATAAGATCTAAGCATTCCTCAAAGCTCCAAGTTTCCAAAGAATCTGCTGTAGTGAATTAAATTACTTCTGCTTTAGGGCCCAGATCTGGCCAGAAGCACCTAAAAAAGAGACTCAGAATTAGATTTTACTATTCAGCAAGCATGCTCCACACTCATTGGTAACTTCAGGATAGTGAAAATTCATAATCTTTATTTTCTTTTTCTTGGCTGATAAAATATGAGATAAAGAAACAAAACAAAAAACTTGAAAGCTTTGGAGTTTTCGCCATTTAGAAACCAAGCAACAAAATTGAATAAATAAAACAAATCAGTTCTCTTCCTCGTAAGTCCCAGCTACAAAAGGGCTACTATCAGCGAAATTCCAACACAGGACAATACTGTCAGCACTTAAAAATCTTATCTTTACTTTTGGAATGCCATAAAGCATAAGACGCAAAATCAAATTTTCAAAAATTTTCATTGTAAACAGACACCACAATGCTAAAAATCCAATGAAAGATAAGAGTAACCTACCTCAAAGACTCGATCTTTAAAGTCAATTCCACGATTTCGAAGGTACCCACTTGAATCCCTCAACAAAAAAAGCCAAATTGATTGAGTTTTCCACCAGATCTCACACCCAAAATCTCAAAAGTCACGAACAGGCAGACAGTCAACCAAATCCCAAATCCACTGGGAGAGTCACAGATGCAGAAGAACCGGACAGAGAGAGATGGACTGCGACCGATCTCACAAACCCATGTAAGCAAACAGCAATGCTAAGCCCAGTTCTATCTCTCTCTCTCCAAAAGTGTCTCTCTCTTTGTATAGCTGTAAATATATAATAGACAGTATTCCCTTACGGAAGGAAATGGCTTAAAGAATACGAAAGGGACAGAGTAACCAACCAGCATAGACTACCACTCCACCGACAGTCTGAGCATTAGAGAGAGAAAATAGAAGAAAGTTTAAAATGAAAATGTAGAAGAAAACAGACCATTTACACCATTTTTACAATATTTTTTTTTATTATTTCTTTCTCTAAGTACCACCAAAACGATTTTTTGAAAAATAAATAAATAAATAAAAATTTAATCTGCCATCTAGAGTGCAATTGGAGAATTTGGGCTAAATGAAAAACAGCTGGACTAAAACGATGACTTTGAAGACTTGTTGGTAAATGGTAATTGACGTTGGTAAAACAGATCATGGTGTTCTTCTTCCTCTTTATTAATCTTTTCCAAATTTTGGTACTAAAAAATTAACATTTATTTTTTCTGTTTTTATAAGATAATAATTTTTTTCCCTTTTAACCATGATGATATATATAAATAGAGACAAAATTTAAATAAGAAAAAAAAATATTTTTAATAAAAGAAACACTCTTAGAATGAACACCAGCAATACCAACAAACTTAATTAGTATTTTATCAAACTAATCAATAAATGATTATCAGTTACATATATTGTGGGGTAAGATGGTTCGTATTGATAATCGTATTTATATATTTTTCATATCTAATTATGCAAAAAGTGGTTAAAACACAAAAAAGAAAAAAGAAAAAGAAGAGGATATTTTGAGGAAAAAAGAAAGAACAATTGGGATCAGCGTTAGGAATTAGATTGAATGTCACATTCAGACATTCACATGGTTATATAACCATTGATTAATTTATATCTAGTTTATTAAATTTCAAAATTTGGTATATCTTTTCTGGTACTGAGTCATACGAAATAATATTAAGCAGCCGACAGCAAAAACAAATTTAATAGTATAGAGGGGCCACTTCAATTATATGCATATTTCCAACGAACCATTCCTTATATTCTTTTCATTTTTATTCACGTACTATATAAATAAAAACTAAAAAGTAAAAAAAAAATATTCATTTCGCTTTTTGTCCACGAAAACGACGTAGTTTTGACGGGTTTTTTGGTGGGGGGTGGGCGCGGTGAAAGCTCGGTTTGGGGTTTGGAAAAGTCTCCCCCTTTAGTAGCTCGTCATTCCCCGGCGGTGGAGCCGCATGGTGTTCCATTGCTTTGCAAGGGCTTTTCCCACAGACAGACAGACAGACAGAGAGAGAGAGAATGACGTCGTTTGGATCTCTGAAAGCTGCAATCTTTGATAGAGAAGAGAAAAAACAGTAAAATTTCTTTCCTATTAGCTTTTTTTTTTTTTTTTTTTTGGGTGAATTCTTTTCCATTAGCGTAACAATGAATAATTCGTTACCTATTTTGTTTTTGAATTGTGGGATTATTTATTTTTTATTTTTTGGATTCAGGCAGTATCAAGCTCACATTCGGGGGCTCAACGCCTATGATCGACATAAGAAATTTATTAAAGACTATGGTTTGGTTTTTCGACCTTATCTTTTATTTATTTATTTATTTTTGTTGGGACTTTTTGACTATGTAATTTGCAAACTAGTGGGAAAAATATTATCTTTATGTGGTATATAAGAAGTAAGAAGTGGACATTGAAGGACGTAAATGCAAATACTGAGCTTTCTATTTGCTGGGTCCTCCTTGTGTCCTAAAGCAAACATGGATGATGAACAATCTTCTCCACCAAGAAGGAAGGAGGCTACAATCATCCTTATATACGTCATGTTTTTGCTGAAGCTACTCCTATTTTTCAAATGGGTTTTCAATTTAGCTAGTTAAACTTATTACTGTTAGCTGGATTTCACTACGTGGTAATTGTTCAAATATTATTTAGACTAATAAGTGGCAAAGTATGTTGCTTTTCATCTTAAAGTTGGTAATCTCATTTCCATTTTGGTTGTATTAATATGAACAGGCCGGTTCTTTTCATGGTTTGAATTTATCAATGTGTTGTAGTTAATAAGATCACTGCTTTTCTTTTGTTTCGCAGTTATAGAATTTTCTTTGATGATTATTGTTTGCGATGCAGTTGACTTCTATGGGAAGGAGATATCTGCACAAGTCAAGTTGCCTATCAAAACTGATCAAGACACCCTAAGAGAAGGATACAGGTAGTTGTGTTTATTTGTCTCATTGTTTCCTTAACACTTGATATCGCTTATCTGAAGAAAGATTGCTTGTGAAAAAAATAACATTCAGAAAGTGGTTTTTGAACGATATGGAGCTAAAAATCAATTGCATGTTGCTATCATTCTGTGATAAGAAGGTTTTTTCACTTGTTGTTTGTACCCCTTGTTGTTTTGCATGATTACAAACTTTCACTATTCTGCTATTGTTGTATTAGAGCACTAAAACCTTATTGAAAAAAGTTGATCTTGCATTATTCATAGGAAGGAAAATCATCTTGCGTGTTGCATGCAGTTGGGAATGCCCAAAATTACAGGAAATACTTTAATGCATCGTAGTTCTGCTGTTCCTTATCATAGGAATTATGGTTTTTATAAGTAATATATTTGTTTTATTTTCTTTGACTTATCAAGGTTCATTCGTTCTGAAGAAGATGATATGGATCCATCTTGGGAGCAGAGGCTGGTGAAGCGATACTATGATAAGCTTTTTAAGGAGTATCCTTTGTATGATGTTATGTTAAAGCTCCTTAATTTTTTCAGGAAGCCAAATGATGTCATTAGCGTAGTTTAATGAGCACCTTAAAAGTTATAAAACTTTTTTTGAGAATCCAGAAAATCCTAAAAAAGCAGACAGGAGAATACCATGTGCATGTAGAGCTGTCAGTGATATCAAAATAGAGGCTCTAGCTTCTTTGGAGCCCCATGGTATGATGTTCTTTTTATGAAAAAGGCAAGCACTTAAACTTCATTTTTGAATGGGTTTTCAGTGGCTTTGAGAATAAAGTTTTTGCTGTTATCAAATTATCGATAGAAATAAGGTCTACCCTGTCCATTGCCTTAACACATTGAAGATACTGCATAGCTGACATGTCACATTACAAGAGTGGAAAGGTATGTTATTAAGTTTTAAATATAAATTTTACTAGAGCAACTTTAAGTTATTTGTTGTGACCCAGCAAATTGGTGCTTGTAGCATGTTAGCCTCCTTGACGAATTTCCTTTGACCTCTATGTTGAGAGGTCCTGTTGTAATTAAGTTGTTGAACTTTAGCCTCCTTGTCCATACTTGGAGGCATATTGTTGTTAACAGTGCCCAGTACCCATTATGCAGATTACACACCATTCTGTTATATTTCTACTATAGATTATTATTAAAACTGCTTTTCAGGTTTGGCATTTCAATTTTATGAATTATGACTGTTTTCTTATGAGGAATGGACTACAGTAACCGATAGAATTTGAGAAGTAGATCACACTTATCCTTGTAGTATTTGCAATGGAAGAAATTTTTTTTATGATTTTTGAAATTTCTCTTTACAGATTGGCCTACGATGGAGGACAGAGAAGGAAGTCATATCTGGTAAAGGTAATAATATACTCACTTAGACTACAAAGAAACCAATTGTGTAACTCCTGTTAGTTTTGAACTTCTATCATCTTTCTCTATCTCCCCAGCCCTCCTCCCATGCCCACACTCTTTTTAACTCCATTCTTTAATGTAATACTTTTATCTGAAGTGACATAATGACAAGTGTTTTGTTTTCCTCTATTCTTTGATGTAATACTTTTATCTGAAGTGAGATAATGACAAGTATTTTGTTTTCCTCGTCTTTTGGAAGAGGTGTAATTCTTGTGTGTTTTCATACCACAACTGCTTCTTGATGTTTATTTTTTTGTTGGCTTTTCCACTTAATGATCCACTCTTGATTTGCTTTTTATGTATGCCTGTATTCGCCATATATATTGCTGTTTCTACATTTTACAAATTCCCTTAACTGGGAATCACAGTGGAATTTTGAATTGACTTTTTACCCTTTAATGCAGGGCAGTTCATATGTGGTAACAAACATTGCAATGAAAAAGATGGCTTAGCAAGCTATGAGGCAAGTATTTGCAGTGATCACAAATCTATATGTTTATTAACCTTGCATCTTTAGTATTTTGTGATGTGAAAATAATTGGTTGTCAATGTTAGACTAGGTCTGCAATTACTTCATTCAATATTTGTTATGTTTTCAGTTTATGAGTTTATCGTGATTATATTGTTGTTATGTAGTTTCTTGGTTACTGCTGTAGTTCCCTTGTTTATGTATTGACACAGAAACTACCTCCTCAGAATAGCACTAATGTACTTCTCCCTGTATAAGATGATCCAGGGAGGAAACTACATAGCTTTATAATGTTTTTATATTGTCGAGTGATGTTATGTGCTTGTTGCCAGTAATTCGGTGGTTTGATTTTTTTACAGTTTGACTGTTACATTCCATTTCGGTACAAGTGTGAGTAGTCTCATATGTTTAGGTAAAATGTTGTGTACACATGAAAGTTGTTCTGATTACCCAAGTCTCAAAAGTAAACGTTACCGATCATTCTCATGGATCTCTCATTGTGCTTAGAAGTTAGAGATATACCTTTTGGGTTGGTTCTGTTTACATGTAAAAGGTTTGCTGCTCATCTTACTTTGCTGATATATATTGCAGGTAAACTTCTCTTATTTTGAAGCTGGAGAAAACAAGCAAGCCCTTGTGAAGTTGGTAGCCTGTGAGAGGTTGGTTTCTCTGTACTAATGTGTGATGTCACTCGATCAACATTCTTTCATTGTGAATCAATTTGTGATTATATCAACATTTTTGATGGAGGGTGAACTCATTGACACCTTAATTCCCTTTTCTTATTTTTTAATTGGCTTTTTGGGCTATAACTCCTAAGATAGGTGTGCGGAGAAGCTTAATTACAAAAAGCGGAAAGAAAAGGAGCTATTAGAAAAAAGGGAGAAAGAAGCGCATAGAAGAAAGAGGTTTCAACTCAACCCTAGAAACCTTATACTTGGAAGATCTCTTAGTAACCTAAATTGTGGTTTTTGACTGTGTAGAAGCTGACTCTTTTTCTATTTCCAGGGCTCGGTCGAGGAGTGATGATGATACAGATGATGAGGGAAGCAAAGAAAGAAGGAGAAAAGGTTTGTAGCTGCTTATTGTCACACACAAATTTCATTTATACTTCATTAACTATAGGTTGTCTATTTGATTGTTACATGCTAACATGACGTTATATTTGTACTGGCAATTTGTGTTTTCCGTAATCAAGTGACCTTACAGCCTTTACACCCTAATCAATTGTACGATGCAGGAAAGAAGAGCTCTGAGGCTTCTGAACATGAAGTTGATGATGAGGATGATCACTTTGATGAGTTTCTTAAGGGAATGTTTCCTTAACGTTTAGCTGATTTCGACAGTCGTATAACATGCTCAACATACCCCCTTCCACCAACTCAAAATCCAACATGAAGGAAACAAGATTGACTATGTGATAATGAAATTACTGAATTCACCAAATTGTGAAACTATCCTGGTTAGGTTTGTAATTTTGACATCTTAGTTGGATTTCAAGCTGTGTTGTATATAGATTTTGTATTAAACCCAAATAAAAACATCTGATTTATATTCTTATTGTCTATGTCGCAAGTAAAGATCCAGTCTTCTATCATCATCATCATCTCCATTATAAATGAAGTGGCAACGAAATGACACAGGTTTTACACATTTTGTTCACCTAACCTTTATCAATGAGGTGGGTTCTTAACTCCTAAATAGTTTTTTGGGCCCTAGAGGTCTAGCTCTTCATGATGTTTCACTGCCAAAAATTCGTTAAAAAATAATTCCACAGCTCATATTACTCTTCATGATGAGCAGATCTGTCTTTTTGTTTGTTTTTTTTTCTTTTGTTTATGGTTAGTCAATGAGGGAAGTGTCTTGGTTCAATGAAACTGCAAAGTTTGGTGTAAATTAAAAAAAGTTGGGTTCATAGATATCATATTATAAAATATTTCCAACTTTATTGTGTTTCATAAATTAATAATGTTGCACATTCTTCTATTCTATTTCATGGTTCTATGCGGTTCGACCTTGTCCTATCCGACTCTCTGAAAACATATTCTCACCAACTGAACGAATAATGGTCTGAGACTCAAACCCCACCTTTGAATTAATAGTATATATATATATATATATATATATCTTGGTGATTTTTTTTTTTTTTTGGGTGAATATATATTTATATTTATATTTTTTCGTTTGTGTTGGGATCTTAAATTCCATAGCTCCTTGTAAGTTGCAATGTTTATCAGTCTCTGCTAGAAGATCTTCTGCGTCTGCCAAAAGACAAACTTTCTCTACCCCTTTCACTTTTCGTACAATTATTTTTCCCTTCTCTTTCTTATTTTCTAATGGGGAATATGGAAGATCTTAACCAGAAAAATCCTTTTTTATTTCACTGATAATTTGGATAAGGTCGCAGAACTTCCATTTTGTTTGTATTATTTTATTTTTTTAGAGGCTGTAAGTAACAACAGCAGCAAAATAACTTTAGGAATTAGGAGCATGACTACTCCATCAAAATTCAAAATTGTCAAACTTGTTCACAAACATAACCCCCCAAACTCCAATATAAAAACAAATAACCATTAAATTATAAAATTTTATTATTATATATCATTTTGTTACTCAATTTTTTTTTATGGTAAATATTTTATTACTCGATTAAGAATATAATAAATATGTGATAAGATAAGGAAGATAACTTTTGTTTTATAGTTCCTTTGTGTACCACCAAATTGTACTCTATTAAATTCTATTGGTTGGGAGTAAAATCAAGTTATCAAATTCAAACCCACCAATAATTTGTACCTCTTTTACCCAAAATTTTGTACGTCCAAATCTACAAAAAATTCTTTATACATGCATCAACTTTTTTTGGGAATATCTTTTATATATATATATATATATACATCATTATTTTATTTATTTATTATTATTATTATTTTAATGATCATCGTTTTTCTTCTTCTTCTTAGTGAAAACAAATAAAATTAACCAAAGTAAACCAAGCCCTTGCCTGCTTGAAAGCCCCAATGCAACTTTCAGTCTGTTCTCTTGTGTTTAGATCCCCTTCTCTGATGAACTTTTGGATCTATTTGTCCACGTGGCGACGGCCCAGGTGGTCGAACTGTGCAAGTCATCTACACGTGCCATATGCACGTGTCTGTAAACCTGAAATCATAAGTGGGTTGCGTGGCACTATCACGCTAGGTAGCACGGAGTTTGGCTGCTACCCTAAGAGGAAAAAGACAAAAGGGACTGAGGAACTCATAACGCCATTAATGTGTGTGTTTCGGTACAGGTGGGCTTTGGGCTTGTTGATGACGAAATTCAATTAATAAAAAGAAAAGGCCTCAACGTGGCTTGTGGGCCCCACCTCCACTTTCACTATTTTTCTGACACGTTGTGGCATCCATACAAGTGTCAGCCTGGCAAAGCTCTCAGTCTTTTTTTATTATTATTTTTAAATTCATTATATTTAATATTTAATTTTACTTTATGTTTTTTGGAACTGAAAGTTTGAATATTAAACGCTCAACCTTGGTTTGGTTATGTTTTAACCTATTGTTTAGCTGGGTTAACTGGTTTGAGGGTTGTAATGCGATTTGCCCAAATTGCCCTTGCTTCTAACTTTTTGGACAATCTGTCTTTCTTTTCTCCTACCGCTTAGATTTGAAAGTGGTAGAGCCCATATGATTTGCTCTTTGCAATGACTTTGATGATTAGGATGCTAATTTGCAGGAATTGGCAGACTAATGATGATGATTAGAGTTATATGTCATCGTTTTATTTCTTCACTTTTGGTCAACAATTAAATTACATAATTTAATACATTAATATAATCAACAATATAAACAGATTTCCAAAATATCATCTACTTGAGATGATTGCTTATATGACATAAATATTATATGCTTTCAATTTGGACTTCCATATAATTTTGATTTAGTTAGATGTATCTTCCATTAATTTAGAATTCAATAAAGGTAAGAATAGTAGATTATGTGGATCAAATTAAATCTGTAATATAAATTAATCAAATACTTCAAATGTGCATATGTAAGTAAAAAAATAAAAAATAATAAAGAAAGTTTGACATGATCACAACTTAGAAGATAAGTCTTAAGTTGGCTTTTTCTTTGGTAATATATACTGTATTAAAAGAAGTTTTCTAGATTTGGTCAGAATTATTATATTCAAGCTTAATTAATAAATAAAATAAATACGATCAATTTTTTTATACAAATATTTTTCATTGGCTTATGCAATTTTAACAGTTTCCTCTTTTTTTTTTTTTTTCCCTTATAAATTTTTAACTTGTTTAGAAAAAGAAAGGGTAGAAAGAAATTTAATGAAGGTTGATAATAACTCTTCAACCATGCTTTGTTTGATAATAGTGGAAGGAAAATGAATGCCCCAAGCATTCCTTAAAGATTGCACAAAAGAGACTTCACAACTGCTTTTAACTTTTCCCCTTTTGCTTTTTAGCTTCTACATATTTCTCCTATTTTCAACTTTACAAGTTATAAAAGTCATATCACATGCTTTGCACAAAAGAATTAACATAAAACCATGTGTTTGAAAATTTTACCGACCTCTAATTTGACAATTTACAAGTTTCTTAGCTAACGTGATTAGCTAAACTTTTGGATAAGGATGGAAGATTAAATTAATGTTTTCAGCCCATGTAAAACATTGTGCAAATTTTATAAGACAAAAGGAAAAGAAAAAATTATATGTGAAGTTTTATATCCAAAAAAGTGATTTATTCTTTATGTTATTTGGGGACCAATCATTTGTGTTACACTTAAATATATTGTAGCAATGACATATTAAGTTGCTTTTTCTTTTTCCATTTGTTATGCTATATGGATAAGTTTCTTCTTCTTTTTTTTTTTTTTTCCAAAGTAGTGGATGTTACTATTTCTTTCTTTAAAAAAAAAAAAAAAAAAATCTCCAAGACATGCTTTTTAATTTTATTGTCAAATTTGATAACTTTTTTTTAATGGGACCAATAATTCAGAGCATTAACAAAACTTGGAAAGTGAAAAAGACAAAAAGAAAAATAATAATAAAAAAAAAATGAGAACAAATCAAGGGTAATTTCGTCAAATCATGCAATATATACACTCCACGTTCTCTTTGATTTATTATTTCTTGAATGTTACTTTTATTTATTTATTTATTTATTTTTTCTAATTTTGTTTTTTTACTTAAACACAAACTTATAGAGAGCGACCTCAGCGCGACTTTATTAAAAGAAATTATTTTTGTTTTTCTTAAAATTTTAAATTCTCTTTCTCCGTCATCGTCCACTGTCTCTCTTAAGGTTGCAGAGAGAGAGAGAGAGAGAGGGAGAGAAGATAGAGGGGGTAGAGAGAGTGTGGGACTCACCTCGACGACCTGCGAGCCCTGAAACCAAAGCTTCTTAGGGTTCAGTAGACTGCATCGCAACCCACAGTAAGCTTTCTTTCTCGTATCTGTTCGAATTCTCTTATGGACCTTTGCCTTCTTTTGGTTTTTGATGGAGAATCCTCATTCTGAGTTTTGTTTGGTTATTGAGAAAACGGAGGAAAAAAATACCAAGGAAGGAAATTTTCGAGTTTTTTGGTTTGGAAACGAGAAAGTTTGATCAAAATTTCCACCCTTTATATATATATATATATATATATTTCTATATATATATATTTTACTTGAATTTTTCTTTTTTTCTCCCTTGAGATTTGGTTAAATTACGTATTGGCTTCATATTAGGAGACAAGGAAAAATGGGGTGGATATCTAAGAATATTAGGATGGAATTAGAGGTACCCAAATAGCATGTTCGAGCCTAATTTAGCTAAATGGTTCTATGTATGCATGTTTGAGTTGAGGGAACATTGAATTCTAAACACCTTCTTTGTTCTATATATTTTCCTGCGTTATCTCAGCAACCAAATGGAGGTATTCATTTGATTTTTTTTCTGCTGGTTCGGTATTGTATGTAGTGGGAGATTTTGACTTTGGTTCTGGAGGAACAGTAACAAGTGATGTTTGTAAATTAGTTGGGTGATCTGAACTTTTGTGTTTTCGGTGGTTGGTTTCAAGATTTGTCCAAATGGAGCTTTAGTTGGTCCAGTTGGATTTGTGATGGTTTCAAAATGTGGACGTTTATTGGTTTCTCATCTGAATATGCACACCACTTAAGAGTCGGTAGTTAGTCAGAACAAATTTTGTAGTGGTATGGTTTGAGTTTGGGTCAGTAAATTGTATTGGTCTTGATTTCTTTTGCTGCTTCAGATTCAATGTTCAGGTCAAAATACAATTTTTATTTTTAATTTTTTTCTTCTGAGCTAGCATTAGTAAATTTACCAGTTTGAATAAGAATCAGTGTGATTGTCTTGGTGACTGAACTCCCATGCCCTGCTTTTGATTTCTATCTTCTTAATCTTTGGTTTCTTGCGGTATGGCTATATTGGTATGACTTATATTTATTATACATCTTTCATGTGTATGGTTCAACAGAAAGTTGTGAATGATGCCATCAAAACCTAAAAATGACAATCAGCAGTTAGAGCAGGGTGCGCAGAATGTGTTGCAATCAACTGCGTTTTCTCAACCTTGGTGGCGGACGGTGGGGAGTGATGTACCCATGAGTGAAAGCACTCCAAAATCATCTTTGGTGGAACACCAAAATGGTTCTCTCCTAAATGGAGCTATGCAGTCACAAACTAATGGTATGCTGGTTGAGGGAGCTACTTTTTAGCAAAGAAATGCATGCCATTATAGCTGTCTGGTAGCTATCCCTTGAGTGGCTTCTCTTATGATAAATTCCATGTAAAATTGCTGCTTTTACGCTTAGAATTGAAGATTTTAAAACTCATCAAGAAATTAATACTCCTGCAGTCTAAGATATATAATCTTTAAAAGAGAGAATGTAATGGGATATGCCAGAAATTGCTTAAATGGTTACACACACTACAAACAAAAACTTCAATTCTCTCAAGTGAATATCAAGGATTATTATTTTTTCTGACTCATTAGTGTTTTCCTCCATTAGAATATGGACTTAAATCTGCTCCTCACCAAAGTTTGGGGGGTAGGGTGGGAGGGAGGAGGTACATGTTCTCTATGATATTAAGCATGTTATCTTTGCTAATGATCGGTTCTGCATTTGTAAATCTGTACTAATGCACATTTAATTTTTGGTGTTAGATGGTAATAGTGGACTGGAGCACCATGTCAAAGGTGTTCCATCATCAACACCTCAAACAGTGAACGAACACCTTGATCCAAATTCCCAAATGGAACTTGTTGGTCACTCAATTGTAAGAGTTTCTCTCTCTCTCTCTCTCTCTCTCTCTCTGTCTTTGTCTCTATCTCTGTCTCTGTCTCTGTCTGTCTGTCTCTCTCTCTCATATGCTTGAAACATGTGATTAGCAAGAACTTGTAGTTGAGAACACTGTGCATAATTTTCTCCCTGGAAGGTATAATGTTCTCTATTCAGCATTCTGGACTTAACCTTCCTTGTCTTTAGTTAGGCAAGAAAAAAATAACAAGTTCCTCCAAACTTTTGCAGGTTCTGACATCATATCCTTACGGGGAGCCACAATATGGTACAATGTTGACTCCGTATGGGCCACAACCTATGGTAATGCTCTCCATAGTTTCGTGTCTATGGTATCTAAGTGAATGGAAAGCCTTCCATGGAACGAACTGATTAAGCTAACATATTGTGTTTTTCAATGGAACAAAAACTATCCCAAAGAAGGGAGTCTCTGACTGCCCTTTTTATGTTTGGGTGACACCCGTGTGCATGTATACTTTCCTGCATCATAGATTCTTTTCTTGATAGCAAAACTGTATTTGGATTTCAAATGTTTCCTTTTGTTTAGCACTATGCCAATTTTGCATGAGCATGTCATGGACTCAAATTTCCTGTTCTTGTCAATTGTTTGATAGTTCCTGATGTGATGCCAGGTACATCCTCAATTATTTGGCATGCATCCTGGCAGAATGCCTTTACCACTTGAAATGGAGGAGGAGCCTGTTTACGTGAATGCCAAGCAGTATCATGGTATTCTGAGACGAAGGCAGTCTCGTGCCAAGGCTGAGCTGGAAAAGAAAGTGATAAAAGTTAGAAAGGTAGAATTGAGTGTCTGCTGTGTGTGCGCCAGTCTGACAATTCTTTTGTGTGCAAAGGCTATTGCATAATTTTGAGAGCTATGTTTGCAGTAGTAGTAATTAATAAAGTGATGTAAATCAGACTGTCTATTTCATGTTCTATGATGAACTATTCTTAAAGAAAAATGGATATAGAGCTTTTGAAATGATTATAGCCAATTTAACAGGTAACTGAATTAATCTTTTCCTGGATAGCATGTGGGATAATGCATTGTTTGAGAGTATTATTCGCATTTGTTACAGCCGTATCTCCATGAGTCTCGTCACCAGCATGCTATGAGAAGGGCAAGAGGCTGTGGAGGCCGTTTTCTGAATACAAAGAAGTTGGAAAATGATGTGGCCAATTCCACATCAGAAAAGGGAACAAATTCGGATGCAAGCCTTTCAGCACAATGTGTCAATGGATCTGGCTCTAAGCGTTTTTCATGCACCAGTGATGGGAATTTGGATTCCTCTAGTGATCAGCAGCAAGGGATAAGGTCCAGGGTTCAAGAAATGCAAAAAGCACAAGCTTTCTCCTATGGTAACGGCAATGGCAATGGCCTGTCATCAACATACCAGACACAGTTTAGCGACGGCAAGGAGGGTGACTGCCTGGGTCGGCAGAGGGAGAGCATGCGGCTGAACAGCTCCCCACATGGGGCCATCCCAATTAAGTGAGGTTCTTCAACGAGGATATGGGTCCCCCAGCATCGGTTTAGCAGTTCAGTACTGCAAGCCTTACCTCTTCAGTATGTAGTAATTCCTTATATTCCATATCCTCCGTCTTACAAGATGCTTATGTTTTTCAGGTGAAGCTAAGGTATAAGCCAACTGAATTCAGCTTGTGGGGAAGCCTTCCTTGTGGGAATATGTCTATACCAGGCAATTCATTCTTGGCTTTGGATACTTACTGTTTTATCAGGGTGAAATGAAGGGTGGGATAGGCACTTGACCCCAATGCAGTCCTTCAGTCTCCCACTAGAACATTCACCCTTTCTGTATAAATACTAGAGTAACATTAGCAGGAAAACTGTTGTGAATGAGCAGACAAAGAACCCATTTAGATTTTATTGTTTCGAATATGAAAGTGTGTAAACTTGATCTCTGACATGAGAGTTTGCTGCCTCTATTTTCTGTCTTTAATTTTAACATGAGTTCAAAGTTGACTCTCGCTCTCTCTCTCTCTCTTTCTCTCTCTCTCTCTCTCTATATATATATATATATATATATATGTAAGAAATAGTTTTGGCTTGCCGTGACAAACCCATGTCGTTCTGGATGTGGTAGTTCTGTGATAAAATATTGCTGCAGAGAAGGAGGTCTTGAAACCAAGCAGCTGCTTCATTGTTGATGGAAATAGCATAATAAACGCATATTTTTTTTATCCATTCATTGGCAGCCAAATATGGTAGTTTCTTGGATTCCAAAGAACCAATCTTTTTCGTTATTAAATGTCTTTCATCCTGGATTTTGGGAAGTTTTGGAAATGAACGGAAAATAACGTGTGCTTGGTGCTGTTTCCCTATGGACAACATAAAAAGCAATTGCTGAGAAAACAACTAATGAACCATATTATATCCCTGTCAGATTTGAACATTTATCAGAAAACCATTTTATGCGGTTGGTTTTAAGTCATAATTATCAAGTATTTCTAGAAATATAATCAAATTGTTTTTATTTCCTAAAAGGACCCTCCATAAAAAGGGGGAAAAATAAAAAAAAATAAAAAAAAGAAAAAAGAAAAAAAGGTAGTACTTATATTAGAAATATCGAAAAGAACATAAAAAAAAATAATAATAATAAAAGTAGAGTTTTGACTAGTATTAGGACGCCTAGCGGCCCAGCCCAAAGAAAAAATAACCGTAAACGGTCTCGACAAAAGAAAACCCTACTCATTTCGTACTTCCTATAAAATCCAAGTTTCTCTCATCGGCTTCCACATCAAACCCAGTTTGACAACACTACGCCATTTCAGCAGAATTCTTTTTTTTTTTCTTTTTTTTTCTGTCTTGTCTGTTTTTGGTCTCTCACGGAGTTTGATATCCCAGTGATGAAAATTTTAGTAATCAGAGAAATGGGTCATGGAATCTATACATCAAAAGAAGGAATGGTGCTCCCTCTTTTTGCAAAGCTTTGTTTTCACTGCAGGAGGAGGTAGAGGAACCAATGGTTTCCATGCCAATCCATAGCCAGGTTGATACTAGGCATCCTGAGGGATATTTTTTCATCTCAATTTTGGAAGAAAAGTTTCTTTCTTTTTCTTTTCCTGTTAGTTTATTCTCACTCATTGTCTGTTATTATAAATTTCCTGATTTTCTATCTGAAGAAATTTTGCTGGTGGGATTTGGGAATTTTTGTGGTGTATTGGTTAATGGGAAAGGCTGAACCTTTTTTGTGTGTGTCTTTTTTTTTTTTTTTTTGGGGGGGGGGGGGGGGGGGGGCGGGGCTTGTGAACCTAAAAATGGCCTTAACTGTGAAATGGGTCTTTGATTCTGATATATTTGCCTTGACTGTGGAACCACAATGGTTCCAAAACTGTCCTAGTTCAATTGAGTGGTTGAGGGCAACTTGGTAAGATAATATATCAAAGAGCTGAGTTTTAAAGGATTTTTTTTGATAATTGTTGGTATTGGTTAATTTGGGTGATCTTTTGTTGTATCTGATTGGCCTGCTTTTTAGGTAAATCCTGACTTTGGGATTCTCTAGATTTTTCAAGCTCCACGATGATTCTCTTAATTTGGGTGATCTGGCTGTAAAGAAATTCCTAGATTTTTCAAGCTTCACAAGAATGGTGGAAAATAGTCATCCATTTGTTAAGACAATTTATAATCAATCATCCTAAACATTGGCAAAACAAACAAAAAATGAACATTTTTTGACATTAAAGTTTTGCAAGGTTGATATATTGGATATCAAAGTTAAACCGTTTTAGAAGTATACTCGCAAAAATTTGCTAAGATCGATACCGAGAAAAGCATCATAAAAGAGAGAGAAAAAAGAAAGGGGAAAAGAGACCATTTAATAGATGGTGCTCATTGGAAACGTATTAACTTTGTAATAACTCATTGATAGGCATCTCTTAAATTGTCAACGGTATTATTACAAATAGTAAAATTCTCTTTTTTATCAGGAAATATATGAAATACAATAATAGAGAGAACGAGGCAATTTTACACGTCTTCACCCATTATGGCAAATTCTCGATCAACGACAGCGCAATTAGAGTTTCGATTGCTCTATCAGTTGCTCCTGTTCAAGAAACCATATACTTGTATAAGAATCACCAGAATACAAGTAAAAATATTATATCAACTAATGACCTAATGAAAGATAATATCTAACTGTAAAATTCATTCCAAAATGCCTTCTGTTGGTGCCTCTGTTGGGCACCAACATAGTATATACGCTAAAATCTTGAACATCTGAACCAGTCAAATTACCTATCAAAGGTTATAGGACAAGAAAAAAAGGGGGGAGAAAAAAAAAAAAAAAGGAGCTTAGACCAGAAGCAATTTAAGTATAACTGACCTCTGTCACAAAGAAAGCATGAAATCCATATGGAACTCTATGGGGCAAATCAACAACTGCAACAGGATCAGCCGACATTGTTTTTGCATTGATCACATGAACTGCTGATTTTCTGCATAGCGAAAAATAAAAAGCAGATTGCATTCTGTCTCATGTATAAAGAATGGTAAGTAATAGTGCGAAAGACTAAAGTAATTAGTACCCAGATTTCTCATCATGTACAAAGAGTATTAAGTAGCCATCATCTTCTTCAGAAGTAACTCCTGGCACACGAGGAACATATACAGCCTCTGAACCAAATCGTCCAGGTCCCAGGTCATAGATGCCTTGAACATTTTCTCCAACCTCAAGACTTGTCTTTCCAATCTCTGGTTCAGCATGCAGGTCAAACTTCACAATCCCTGTAACTTTTGCAATGCTGTCCAGTATGGTTCCATATACAAAACGTTGTTTCCTGATTTTGCAAAGATAATTTGTGAAATGTTAAGTTTATCAGGGATATTGAATTAATTCTAGCGAAATGATGAATATAATTTGTATGAGACACATACCTGCCAGTGTAGCTCTCATTGACCCTTGGAAAATCTACAGCCGGTGCTGATAGTTTCTTCTGAGACGCAAGACCATTTTTCAAATTGAATCTCATCTCATACCTGAGGTTATAATAAATATCAGAAACACCTAAGCACTAGAAAGAACCTTGTACATTACTGGATACATTAGAAAATTCCTCTTACAGCTGATTTGAGAAATTTTCAAGCTTTTCTTTGACAGTTCCGCTGACCATGTCCAAATTTGGATTCTCAAGGCGGCAAGTGATCAAAACTACTTCATCTTCCTCCTCCCATGCATTGGCTAATAACATGTTAAAAGATAAGGTGATCAGGATACAACGATGAATATAATCAGCTACCTTCTAATCAGATAAAAATAACTTCAGAATTATAGAATTTCAGTGATTAATCTAGTACTACGGAGTCATGGACATGCCTAACCAGCTGGAAAAATTAACCCCATAGCCAAGCATATTTAGAAGACATTATTTATTGCATGAATGTTAAGACGAAAAAGTGAATCCGCACCATTGTGGAATATGAAGCAATTTGGAAGCTCAAACCATTTGATTAACAGCTCATCTTTTGCATATCGTGGAAGTACACCAAAGCGAGCCTTTTTGGTTGAATCAAATGTGAATATCAGCGTATTTTCCTTCACCATTTCCTGAAGATTAAATTATATTTACAAGTTTCATGAGATTATCAGTTTATGCTAAAAAAAGAACACCAGAATACATTCCTTATTTCATCCATCACATACAACTACCTAGCAATTTAAGAGCTGCAATACCTTTGGTCTGAAATACAGCGGAAGATCCATGAAAATTGCATAGTTTTCAGTAATAGCAAAGTCATGCATCATGATGGGTTGTGATACTGTTATAGGTACTGGATCATGCATAAAACCATCCTTGGAAATAACTCTGTAAGTGATATATGGAGGAGTATGCGAATAACCAAATGTAAACATTTCACCTGCATTAAGGAATCCGTAGGGTAAGGCATAAAAGAACATTTTATTCCACTGGCTAATTATCTGTCTTATATGATGATGTGCCTACCAGTAAATGGGTCAACCTTTGGATGAGCAGTGAAAGAATGAGCTAATCTCTTGTCATAATCTAACAAGCCAATTGTTTGTAAATCTCCATCTTCTAAGACTTTAAGAACATCTGCTCAATAAAACAGTAATAATTTCAGTGTCATTCTAGAAGCAAACAAGATGGACTAGATCATATGATCATTACGTTAAGGATGAAACAACGATTTATTATAGCAAACAGAGCAGATATATACATACACGGTTTGTCTGCCTCTGAAAGTGCCAACAGTTTCCCATGATGATATACTAGAGCTGTATTAGCTGGAAAACAGTGACGGGGTTAGTTTCTGGAACTTCTCATGGATATGAAAATAAGCGTGATTATACCAATAAGAGACATTACAACACAAAGGTTTTGAAACAAGATGTGATCAGAGTAATGCTTACCGAAAGATAAATAACAAAAGGCTTGTCAAATAAGGCAAAATATGGATACTTCTTTAATTTTCAAAACGTATATTCTTAAGAAGCATCAAACATCATTACTTTCACAACAAAAGTAATAACAAAGGAAAACCCCTTATCATAACCGGATAAAATTTTAAGCCATTTAGTGGAGAAAAAGAAAAAAAAAAAAATGGTTTTGCCACTTCAAGATTCCACAAACATCAGCGGCTTCATCCATAATTTAAAACAGAAAGTAAATTGAATGATGGGTTTACAGACTTATTGAGAAAGGAATGTGACGTTGTGTGCACATCAACGACATCTTTGCATTTTGAATAAATTGGGTGCTAGACAAGTTTACCAGTTCCAGTTCCATAAGAAACATCCAATACTTTCAATTTTGCTCTCAGCATTTGCATGTTAACCATAAGTAAACCGAAAAACCCCTTAAGGTCTCCAATCTGAAAATGAATATGAAGAAACATTAGATTAGCATCTCCAAACCGAACAATATCTATTATACAAGCATTCAAGATTTTCAATCTTGTTAAGGACTATATAAGATGGCTGGCAGTAACTTTTGTTTATCAGCAACTCCATACATATATGGACAAATCTGGAGAGAGAGAGACATTCATGAATGAATAAGAAGGAAATAGAGACACAAAGACCAAAAGGACATGGGAGCCTTGGTTACCTTCATAAATTTAGCACCTCCAAAATATTCTTCTTGTTTAATACGCGATGTTCGTACATAACGTGAGACATATGTTGCTTTCCCATTTTTAATGCGCAGACCATGAACCATGCTGCAAGATAGTTATTGCAGTAGTTAGGTCCACCACACACAATCATACTTCTCTACACAGAGCACAAATGGGTACCCAAAATGGTTACAATAGGAATTGTTTCTTTCTTCACACATAATCTTGAATAAAAAAATCATGTTGTGTGAAAAATTTGAATAAGGAAGCAGAGAATCACGCACCCATCTCCATCAAACCTGCGAAGAGAGCAAGAAAAATGAAATATAAGGCACAAACGGCATCTGAACCTTAATAGCTAAATTCTTTCACTACAAGAATCAAGTTAGATGGGCTAATACTTAATAGCATTGCATATCAAAATAATTAAAGATAAAGGGACACCAAAATAATTAAACAGAGCTAATATCTGTACAAAGCAGATAAAACAGAATTAAAAGAAGAAATACAAACCAGTGATATCCAGCAACAGGTGAAAATTTTGGGTTAGGACCCACACGGACAAATTCTCCATTTAAGCAATCCTGTAGCACAGAAGATTCCATGCACCAAAAAAAAAAAAAAAAAAGAATCAATCAGCCAAAACTCGTTTACAGGAAATGAAATTGAAATTTTCGAATTAGGAGAAAATTGAGAAAATACAGACGGGAAGGTAACCGATGACGGGAAGGTCCTTGGTAGGAGGAGTTTCGTTAGGAACCGGAGCAAAGTTACCGGAGAGATAATGAAGAGGCTGAGATGGATCATACATGAACTTCACTATCAGCTTCTCTACCCAATCTACCACCTTCGATGTCACTCCCTTATTCGGCTTCGGATTCAGCACCACTATTCCTCCTCCATTTTCGTGCTTCTTCTCCTCCACCCCCACCGCTGCCATTGTTAATCCCTCAAGCTCTCTCTCTCTCTCTCTCTCTCTCTCTTTCTACTGTGGAAGAAGTTGCAGCAGTGGGTGGCTTTTTTTCCGATATTTTGTACGTTGCGGATTTATCTGGGCTCTTGAATTGTCGCTTCCGTGGCCATGAATGGCCAGCCCAACCGCCACGTGTTTGCTGCTGAATTGAAAAATTAAGATTAAATTAAATTTTTGATGCTGTTCGTTTTTCATGAAATATCCTCTCCATTACGGTACAACTGATGTACGTGTGTCGTCCACGTCGCCCACACATTTGGTGGCTGCAGTTTGATTGGCTCAAAATTAATTTTCCAACAGTAACGATTTTTCTGTTTTTTTATTTTTATGTTTTTTGGGGCTAGTGTAGCCTCACAGTTTGTCAAAATTCTAATTGGTCCAAAATTTATACCAAAAACAAAGAAAAAAACAGGGGAGTTTGAAACCAACCCATAAACTATTCAAACCACCCCATACAAAAGCACATTGAATTTCGTGTAAATAGGTGGTAAGAATACTATTCATTTTCAAATCAAGACTAAAAAGGGAAAGCAGCAATTGTTGAAGATATTATTATTATTAATAACCATCATCCACAATTATGTACACATTGGCAAAAGGTGGTGAAAGTGGTAGCTTGGTGGTCCATTAATATAAGGATTAATTTTCAATCTGTATGACTTGTATTGGCTGATTAAAGATTGGCAAATGCGCATAAGCTTTGCATAATACATGTGGAATTGCAACCAACCAAAAAATCCAATTATATATATATTATAAAAATACGATGTAAATTAAAGCTATATCATAAGGCATAATTTTGGTAAAAAATAAAAAATAAAAAATAAAAAAGAATCGTAAAGCATTTTTATTATCTTATAATGTATATCACATGTATAATGATCAATTACATTAATGCTGAACTTAAGTTTCGAAAGAGAAAAAAATAAAAATAAAAATAAAAAATTCAAAGAAGTCCTTTCTCTGCCAGACCCAACGTGGAGATGGCACTCCCGTTCCAAGAAACGTACATTCACGTGGTTTGTCTTCCCGTACCAAGCGAGTAGCTTAAATGTTATGTCGTGGTTTTATGTTCTGTATTGTTGGGTTTCTTCTCCTTATATATAGCGTGTTGTATGTTTCCTTTGTTATGATCTTCCCCAGTTATATGTGTACGGACAATTTTAGTTTTATTTTTGTTTTGATCTTAACTTGTTGGGTTGGATCCAGCCACTTTATTTTTATATATATATATATATATATATATGCTTATTTAAGGGCAAGAAGCTTAAAAAATATGTAATATTATATTGCACAGCATGCAGTATTAGAGTCCTCTTACGAAAATTTCATCAATAAATAAGCAAATAAATAATGCTCTGCCTTAGGAAAAATAAAAAATAATAAATCTATGCATAAAGCATATTCTCCAGAACTGTGAAACTATGAAATTTCATCTCAAACGAAATAACATTGGGCATCTCCTTTTTATCTTTCCAACCTATTGCCTCATTAGGTGAAGCATATCTTCTCTTTCTAGGTGATTTTCATGGCTTTTTTCCATTTTGTAATGGAAGCAAAATGATGGAAGATATGTGGGAATTTAGTACGAGTCCGTCCTGAGTGTACATGTATTTATCATGTATATATATATTTATATTCGGGGTTAATTAATATATAATTATAACATACATTGATACTTTGAGCAAAAAAATTAAAATGTAAATAAACAGCATGCATTGGAACAAATTCTACTAAAATCCTGAATATTCTCAAAAGAAAATTTATAGCTCAATTGAATAAGTTTCCTTGTTTTGGTTGAAATTTTGGAAGTCAAAGAGCATCATCAAATCAATGATGCGGAAAAAAATTCTTAAGTTTCTTTTTTTTTTTTTTTTTTCCTTCATTTTTTAAGATGAATGGTGAAAATCAATGAAAATTTTATATAGATAAACCTCTTAATTTCTAAATATATTTCCTTTTTCTATAATTTATTTTCAAATTCTTGCATTCCCATGTCCTGTTTGGGCAAGCTAACTCATGGACTTTAAGTTTGGGCTTTGTTTTGGTTAGTTGGGTTGGAGCTTAACGAACTTGACCAGGGCCTCAAAGCTCACTTTCTTTCTTTTCTATTTTATCCTTCACAATTTTTATTAAGTTTCCAAATTGCCCCTCTGAACCATCAACTATTATAAACTACTAGTTCAAAAAAAAAAAAAATAAATAAATAAAAAAAAATCCATATTTGCAAGTAAACTTATTATAATTATTAGTTCAAATTGCCCCTCTGAACCATCAACTATAAACTCTTGGTGTGGATGCATCTTATAGTTGATGTTTGACTATGCTTCTCCATTTCCTCAGTAGGTTTTCTAGTAAATTAGTGTAGGAAACAACAAATATAAAGCTATAGAATTTATGCGATAGACGAGTTGGCTTTTTAAAGCAAAGTGCATTTATTGATGTTGTCCAATGTAGTTATAATAGGCAAAAGTTTTGTTTATTCGAATCCCATGTAACGATTCATGTTTATTGTCTGTGTTTATTTTGATGCGGAGTTCTTTCACCTGTGGAAATTGATGATTACTTGGCCGACGTCGAGTAAATCTTCTGCAATTACTAGAGAAAAACCGGGAAGATATTACTATATTTTGTAAGAATAGGATAAATTTGTAGACTGTCAAAGGCCATCTATAGTTTGGCAGATCTATAGTAATTTGCAAGGCTTTGAGACGTTTTACAATTTGATGTTAATCCTTACAAACTAGACACTCGTTTTTTTTTTGTTTTTTTTTTTTTTTCAATCAGTCTTGACAGTTGATGAATGATAATATATATATATATATATATATGATATGTCATATTAAGCCTATAATTTCTCATATGAAGGTTGCAAAATAAATTATAATTTACAAGTTAACTAATATTGTTCCTTAATTCAAACTGAATAAGGTGTTGGAAAAATTTGGATTAAAACCAAATTTAATATTTGTAACAGCCATATTAAATGGCTTGCAGAAGTGAGCTGCTTTTAGAAGATCCTGGCCAGAAGGAAGTGGAACATTCAAGGATGGTAATAGTACCACTTCCAAATGCTCAACCTCACTTAATTCAGGAAAATATTCCCTGAAAAAATACGAATTGAGCAAAAAATACTTGATCATGATTAACCAAATTCAAAGAATTATTACAAAAATAAATAAATAATAATAATAATAATAAAAAGAAAATTAATGTACAAGTAGACGTAGAGAATAGTAATTAACCTCTCGCGTGGTATTTCTTGAAGCAAAGTCTCCTGAGTTTGCCAGATAGCTTCCTATAAGGATTCAAATTAGGGAAGCCTTTGTTGAAGCAATGAAATGGGCTTGGTTAGATTAGCTCCAGAGGATTATGATAATCCAAGAAGGAATGGTAGAAGCAAAATGATATCATCATATTAAGATTGGGATTGGAGATGTGGAGGCGCTCAAGATTTTCTCAAGAAGATATGGCCAAAGTATTTCAAATTTGGAGCAAAAGCAACTTTGAATTTCTTAAGGATGTCCGAATGTTCCACACCTAATACGTTCAAGATTGGGAGAGTTGGTGAATATATATATATATATATATATATGCATTCAATGTCCTTGTCTCCCACATCTAAGGATTTCATAGACAAATCTTTGATCCAAAACATGGATAAATTAGCAAGGGAAAATAGCAGAGTGTAAGAAAAAATCCAATTTGAAATACTTATCTTAAAATATTCAAACTGTTCCTGATCCTCAAAATCAAATTAAGGTATTGCAGGGACACTGTAAAAGATATGACGAACATTCTGCGATGTTTCTGAATTAGGCCAAATATGCTTGTTCCTACCACTAAACCTATTACGACTAGTCTCTTGTCTAATCACCAAAATCAAAAAGCTAGAACAGTTGACCCCTCTTGCAATGGAATACAGCCTCTCAATCTGAAAGAAACCAAAATAAATACGGAAAAATTTAGTGAACGTATAAATATATATATATATGTTACAAATTTATCATTTTTATACTATACATTATATCTACATCATGTATATGTATATGTATATGTATATGATAGGATTCTTAATTAGACATTATTTTTACTTCACACTCAATTATAAAATATAATTTGTTTTGGAATAATTGTTGTATTCCAACACAGAACATGCACTATGAATCTTGCTTAATGTGGTGCATTAATCTTTTGTTTAATTTTTTTCTAGCTTTTTAGAAACCCATATGCTCCTCTCTACATTTTTATCCCACTTAATATTATGGGTTGACCGTAAACTAAATATTGAAACTTATATTTCTATTCTTTTACATTTATGAGTTGATTGTAAAGCTAAATAGGAAAAAAAAAAAAAAAAGAAAAAAAAAAGAGGAAGTTAAGTTGAGCGAGCTAGAATTATAAAAGTGGAGTGGAAAGGTAAAAATTGTGGGCATTATTTTGTAGACTGCATATATATATATATATATATATATATTTAACTGAAAAGTTGATACTTTTTTCGCTTTTGTTTTTTCTTGTCATGTGACAGTAATAAAAGCAATCATCTTCCTCAGTACCAATTGTAAGAGTTACAAAGTTACTAAAAAAAATTGTGAAAGTTTACAAAACCTCTTGCTTTTGATTAAGGGAAGCTAAAAAAGCTAATATTATTATTAGGTCAGGTAGCAGTAATAGTAGTAAATATTAATCGGAAATTCAAATGCCTTTTAATTCTAGGATAAATAATGAGAAATACTTTATTGATTACGGGATAAACATTAACTTAGCCACGTTATTTATCTATTTAAATTAATTTTAAAATGACATTTTTTTAATGAAACAATCATTTAGAATGAGCATGATTTTTGTTTTTTTCAAAATTTTCAATAAATTGTCCTTTTTAAATTTTTCCATAGAATGGAAGTGGTGGGGGATATTCAATTTATTTCTTTATATGACATGTTAAGCTAGCCTTTTCCCAGTGATATATAAGTAAGCTATGATCATTCTTGTTTTTGGTAAAAACCTATGATTATATATATATATATATATATAAAATTATCAGGGAGAATGATATGATATAGTTTTGTTATTGTTTGGGGCATTCAAAGATTATTACAATATTGATGTTTGTAGATCACAAATTCCAACAAGTCTAATTTTCCTATTTTGACTGCTAAATATTACTTTGAAAATATTGCCAACCCCACTTTCAAACAAAACAACCCACTTCATCCAAAAGCTTACCCCAAAAAAAAAAAAAAAAAAAAAAAAAAAAAAAAAATCATCCAAAAGGCAAAATTAAACAAACCCCGCATTTACTCTCATTCAAAAAGCCATCCACAGCTGGTCTATTCTTACACTATCTCAGTCTGAAGTTTCACCAATTTTTTTTTTTTATCTGTCATATGTGAAAAAGACCTTATCTTTTACCCAAAAATATAAAGTAAAAACAAAAATAAAAGCCCTTGTCCTATTGAATTAAGGAACTCGGGAAGGATCGAGGATAGTCGGTGCTGACATGTAAACAGACGGTTCTGGGAAAACATGCTCTTGTTAGCTGTAGCCTCTACTGCACTCTGCCCAAATCCCAAAAAGTTTACATGAATTTTTTATGCATGAAAGGTTTGTAAATTTTATGCCACTTTATTCCATGACCTAAAGCTGTAACTGTTCCAAAGAATATTAAATTATGATTCAAACAGAGGAAGACCAAAAAGGAGAACAATTTAACAAGGATATTATATAAATTGTTACAAAATATAAATGAAAATATATATTTGTTATTTTATATATATATATATATTGTTGTATCTAAGAAAAGTCAGTCATTTTTTCCCAAAAAAGAACAAAAAAATCACATTCAGTCTAGAAATATTGATAAGATGACTATTAGTGTCAAATTTTAATTAGGATAGTATATTTTATTTATCATTTATTTTTTTAATTTTTATCGCATATATTCATTGAAATAATTAGAGATGGTTTAATAATTATCTTGTGGACTTTTACCTTCTTTTTTGATAAAAAAACAATAATCACCATTGTTAAGAACAGGATGCTCCATTTTTATTAATTAGAAAATACTGAATTTGAACAGAGAATTGAAGGAAAAAATCTTGAGCAAGAAAACTCTGCTAGGAAATTGATTGACTCTAATACATATAAGAAGGAAAGTATTAATTAATAAAAAAACTAAACTGAATAAGGAAAATAAAAATATATATATATATATATATATAAACGGAATGCAAACCTCTATCTGGTACTATTACACACCTAATTAGCTAGTCAAACTAGCATTTTAGGTTTAAAGGATAATTAAAAAGGACATTGTGATAAAAAGAAATAAAAACAAAAACACGTCTACCGCTGGCAAATATTTAACATAAAAAAAATTTAAATATTTGTTTATTTTTCTCAAAAACTTTATTTAGAAAAAATATTTTCTCTCAATATGCATTTTCGAAATTTGTGTTGACATCCACACACAATTCACTTTACAAATTCATAAGACAAAATAAATATAATCCCTGATGAGAAATAAATAGATGGGTTAAAAAGTGACTTGTGTGTGGATGTCAAGTCAGATTTGGAGAAAGCATTGAGAATAAATATATTGTTTTTTCCTAATTAAATAAAGTTTTGGAGAAAAATAAACAAATATTTAAATTTTTTATGTTAAATATTTGCCACAGTAGTAGACGTGTTTTTGTTTTTATTTATTTTTATCACTATGTCCTTTTTACTTATCCTTTAAAATTAGAATCCTAGTTTGCCTAGTTAATTAGGTATGGAATACATAGTACCCGATCAAGGTAGGGATTCTGCAATAAGTATATTCTGTCTCTGAGAATATATTTTTCTTATTAATTAATATTTTCCTTAATCTGTCTGCTTTCTTGCTCAAAATTCTTCCCTTCAATTCTCTGCTCAAATTCAGTATTCTCTGATTAATGACAATGAAGCGTTCTGTTGTTAACGATGACGATTATTGTTTTTCACCGAAAAAGAAGGCAAAAGTCCACAAGTTAATTAATGACTAAATTATGCAGCTCTAATGTTAGATTATTTTTTAAGTCGGAGTTATGTTATAACAATGATAATAACCCTTCTTATTAGTACTTAATTTATTAATTTGGTGTTAAAATTTCAATATTTGTTTGTTTATATCTGTTTTGATTATTGAGATTGAAAAAAGTAACTAAAAACCTAATTTGGTTAAAAATAATAATAATAATAATAATAATCAGGGGAAGGAGGAGATCGGCAAGGGTAAATTACCGGAAGAAATAGTGGTGACAATTATGAGTTTCTTATCAGTGGAAAAAGCAGCCAGACTGATAGTTGTTTGTCGGCAATGGAATGAACTTTGGGAGACTATGATAGGATTTACGCCTAGGTTGAAATTTGCTCGCAGAAAGACATTGAAAATTTGGAAAACAAATTCACTTGAGTACTAAAGGGTGTGGATGAAGCTATGAAATTGAATACAAAGACTTCACAAATTGATTTAGAAGAATTGATAATTGAAGTTCCTTTAGATAAATTCTTTTCCGATGATGTAAACAGATGGGTTGAATTTGGTGTCAAAAGAAGGGGTGAAAAAGCTCAAACTGGATTTTTCTTACACTGACTTCTACGGTTACCCTGCTACTTTTCTTGCTAATTCACCCATCTTTTGGCTCAAAGAGTTGTCTATGAAATCCTTAGATGTGGGAGACAACGATACTGAATGCATCTTCACCAACTCTCCTAATCTTGAACGTTTAAGTGTGGAGAATTCAGACATCCTTGAGAAATTTGAAGTTGCGTCTACTCCAAATTTGAAATACTTGACCATATCCTTTTGCGAAAATCTTGAGCACCTCCACTTCTCTAATCCCAATCATAATATAATGATATCATGTGGAGAATATTGTTAGCGAGAAGGTGAAGCTATCTTCCCCGAATCTCTCCCAACTAAATCCAACATTTTGCTTCAACCATTCCTTCTTCAGTTATAATAATACTCTGGAGCTAATTCAGCCAAATCCATTTCTTTGCTTCAACGAAGGCTTCCCTCAGTTTGATCCTTATAGGGAGCTATTTGGCCAACTCAAGAGACTTTGCTTCAAAATATCACGCGAGGTCAATTACTACTCGTTCATTAATTAAGTTGGTTTTTTTTTTTTTTTTTTTTGGGGTAATAATTCTTTGAAGCTAACAATAATCAGGTATTTTGGCGCAAATCGTTTTTTTTTTTCCGAGAATATTTTCATGAATTGACTGAGGTTGAGCATCTGGAAGTGGAACTGTTACTATCTAAGAATGGTCCACTTCCCTCTAGCTGGGATCTCCTACAAGCAGCTCCTGTCGTGCATAATTTGTCAATTCAGGTATACGCAGCTATTCATATAATTATACCATTATAAATATGTATATAGACATATTTTGCATTTGAATTTGTCACTAGCTTAATAAAATGATGCTGAGTATGTATAATTTTTTTTTTTTGCCTTGCAAATATATTGTAAATTTTAAGAGTAATTCCCTGGTTCAAGTGACCTTATATTAAGAGAACTATTTGTAATATGACTTTCTTATATTAAGAGAACTATTCGTAATATGACTTTCTTAATTTTATGGTAGTTGCAGCTACACCCACGTCATGGATATTATAAGATTTCCTTTAGCGACATGGACTTTAAGGCATATTTTTACGCATAATTTCTTTTATTATATAGTTGACTTATGATTATTCCTTTGGCTATCATTTTGGTGTTGCAGTGGGTTGACAACGATACCCCTATGAAAGCAAAGGCAAATACGAAGTATTGGGGTTCATATCAAAATCTTGAGGTGGTAAAGTTGGCTGGTTTTAGTGGGTGTAAAAAAGAAGTTGAGCTTGTTCTGAATTTAGTTGAGATTGCTGCATCACTTAAGAAAATAATCATTCAGTTTCTTCCATCAGAGTGTTGGCCACATTTGAGCCTTGAACAAGTTAACCAATATTCAAAAGTTTGTAATACTCTGCCCAACTGCTGAAAACCCAAATACCCTCTCATGTACTTGTAGTTATAATTTGATATATATATATATATATATATAGAAGTTTGATTAATTAATATAGAAGTATGTTTAATTAATCGGATTATATGTGTAGATGTTCATTTTTGAATGCAAAAAATTCATTCAAAAATTAGTACATAGCAAAAGTTAGCAGTTTGACTATATTTTCAAAGCCATCTTGGTAGCCAAAATTGGAAATGCAATTTTAACTTTTAAATTTTTTATTTTTTTATTATTATTTTTTTTTCCTTCTGAGCTAGCATTAGTAAATTTATCAGTTTGAATAAGAATCAGTATGATTGTCTTGGTGACTGAACTCCCAATCCCTGCTTTTGTTTTCTATCTTCTTAATCTTTGGTTTCTTGCAGTATGGCTATATTGGTATGACTTATATTTATTATACATCTTCCTTCATGTATATGGCTTAACAGAAAGTCGTGAATGATGCCATCAAAACCTAGAAATGACAATGAGCAGGTAAAGCAGGGTACGCAGAATGTGTTGCAATCAACTGCGTTTTCCCAAACCTTGGTGACGGACGGTGGGGAGTGATGTATCCATGGGTGAAAGCACCTCAAAATCATCTTTAGTGGAACACCAAAGTGGCTCTCTCCTAAATGGAGCTATTCAGTCACAAACTAATGGTATGCTGGTTGAGGGAGCTTCTTTCTAGCAAAGAAATGCATGCCATTATAGCTGTCTGGTAGCTATCCCTTGAGTGGCTTTCTCTTATGATAAATTCTATGTAAAATTGCTGTTTTTACGCTTAGAATTGAAGATTTTAAAACACATAAAGAAATCAATACTCCTGAAGCCTAAGATATATAATCTTTAAAAGATAGAAATGTAATGGGATATGCTAGAAATTGCTTAGATGGTTACACACTACAAACAAAAACTTCAATTCTCTCAAGTGAATATCAACGATTATTATTTTTTCTGACTCATTAGTGTTCTCCCATTAGAATATGGGCTTAAATCTGCTCCTCACAGAAGTTTGGGAGGTAGGGTGTGAGGGAGGAGGTACATGTCCTCTGTACCTCTTATCTGGTTGTAAAGAAAAGGCAAAATATCCTCGAGCACCAGAATATTTCGTACAACAGGGAGAATGGTACATGACCCCTTTGTCAAATTCCTAGATTTTCAAGCTGGTCATCCATTTGTTAAGACAATTTATAATCAATCATCCTAAGCACTGGGAAAACAAATACTTAAACAGTGTTGAAAATTCAAGGGAATATTTTGAAAATTTCCATTTTTCCTTGATAATCTGGGGTGATAATTCATTGTTGGTTAGAAAAACAAAATAAAAATTAAAAATTGAAAAAAAAAAAAAGAAAAAAAAAAAACAAAGAGAAAGGACAACCAACCCATCTCCATTAAATGGACCATAAGCTGCTGCCTCTTCATTCCCATAACATCATATTTTTCCTTTTTTATCAGCAGCAGAAGAACAATGAATATTATTACCAAAAAAGAAAAAAAGAAAAAGAAAAATAATGCACATATTCGCCAAAACAAAAA
The DNA here is from genome assembly GCF_031755915.1 of Ziziphus jujuba. Classification (NCBI taxonomy): domain Eukaryota; kingdom Viridiplantae; phylum Streptophyta; class Magnoliopsida; order Rosales; family Rhamnaceae; genus Ziziphus; species Ziziphus jujuba. Next base: position 1,286,984 of record NC_083380.1, read on the forward strand.
TAATAATAATAAGAAGAAGAAGAAGAAGAGGAAGAACAAGAAAAATAAGGGACATAAGAGATCTCCGTCTCAACATTTTTTTATGTGACCTTTAACCTTTATCATTTTTGGTTTGGTCAGTTCTAAAAAACTTCTATGCTATTAAAAGAATAATAGCGATAAAGAAATAGATATTTATCACAAACAGTGGCATTTCCAAATTAAAGATCTATTTAGCCAAAATATAATTAAAAATTAAAACAAACACAACCATTAAACATATAATAAAAAGAAGATAATTAAATTAGAGTACCATATTCTTAAAGTTTCAAACTGTGCTCCCAAAACTAAACAAAGAAAATAAAATAAAATAAAACCCAACTGATATCTCTGCCTCTACCATTGCAGGGGAACAAAAAACAGGGGATAAAATGTATCTCAAAAACCACTGCAGCAACAACCAAAAACTATCAAAAATTTCAAGAGGAGAGCAAAAACAAACCTGCTATGGCTTCGGAGGGGTGTTGGAGGTGCTTGCCGAAGCATTCCCGTTTGCCGCATCTGTTGCTGCCGACGCCGATGCTGATGCTGATGCCGATGTGGACATCCTGCTGGTGGAGAAGGCTGGAGTTGCAGTTGTGCAGCCTTCTAGGGTTGAAATGCAATTTGGAAGCTGGAGCAACTGCTGCATCACTTGGATGGGGCCTGGCATTGTATCATTGGGCCTCCGAACTTCCGAAATGGGCCATTTGGGTTTGAAGTTCACCCACTCCATGAGCTTTCGGAGGACCATTAGCATGTTCACCGATGTTACTTTTATATCCACGCTCTCCCTGAATTTTTTTCTTGTAAGCTTTCAGAAGAAGAACCAAATCTTTTCTAATTTTCCGCTTCTTCCTTTTGATATTGTCATATTTATCTTTCACGACGGCAAGCTCAGCAGCATTTTCTTCCAACTTTTGTTCTTATTTTCTGATCTTCCTTTCACTTGAGATGTCATCGGCTTTTTTGCTTTCAGTCAAACTCTCAATCCGGTCCTGAAAGTTCATCTGTCGTCTTTTATATAAACGCAGCTTCTTTCCCGCTCTGGTTTCTTTCAAGAACAGAGCGTCGTATTTCACGGATGGCGCTCTGAATGCTTCATTTCAACCTGTTCCATCTCTGCCGACGAGGAGTCTTCCTGCAGCCTCAGCCGGTTTTTTCCGGTGGCTGCGGCTTTCGTAGCCGGAGAAGGCGCAGCTGCATGTGACCTTCTTTTTGCCATTGAGACGGGAAATTGAAACTTTCTTTTTGGTTTAATGAATCTGAGGGAGGCTTGCTTTGATGAGAACAAAACCTCTGCTTTCTTTGCTCTCTCCCTCTCCCTCTCTTCTGTTTCTATCCCTAGCACTGTGCTAGGCACTGCTCTAATTTAAAAGCAAAAGCAGATGGGACTTTTTTGTTTTTTTTTTTTTTTTTTTGCAGCAGATAGTATTAATAAAAGAAAAAGATATCAGTGTGTGTATATCTACAAATATCACATTTTTTAAAATGGCCATTAAAATGCGGTTTTGCTGGTAATTACCTTCCCATTAAATATATAATCCTTTCTCCTTAAAAATAAAATAAAAAAGATAATAATAATTTGGAGGAGAGATGCACCAAAAAAGAGACAAGGGCTTTTATTTTTATTTGAATGTCCTAGACAATTACAAATCTATGTCATATATTATCATTCTTTCTGATAATTATATATATATATAAATGATCATAGGTTTTTACCAAAAACAAAAATGATCGTAGGTTAATTGTATATCACTGGGAAAAGGCTTAAAATGTTATTTAAAGAAATAAATTGAATAACCCCCACCGCTTCCATTCTATAGAAAAATTTAAAAAGGACAAAATTCAGTTTATTGAAATTTAAAAAAAAATAATTATGTTTATTCAAAATGATTGTTTTATTAAAAAAAAAAAATCATTTTAAAAGTAATTTAGACATGTATATATCGTCGCTAAGCTAACGTTTATAAAGTATTTCTAATGGTTTACCCTAGAATAAAGAGGCATATGAATTTTTTTGGTAGTCTTTGCAGCATTGGCTGCACTGCCACTCGAACTGGGGCAGAAGGGAGGGGGCAGATGCATGGACTTGCCCAAACCGGCTAGAACTGCACCCCGGAGGCATATGCATTTCCTATGAATATTTACCACCGCTGCTGCTACCTGACCTAATAATAATACTAGATTTTTTAGCTTCCCTCAATCAAAAGCAAGAGCTTTTGTAACTTTAACAATTTTATTTTAGAAAATTTGATAAGTCTACTAAATAATGCCTACAGTTTTATCTTTCCACTCCACTTTTATAATATTATCTCAATCCACATTACAATCATCTTATAAACGTGAAAAAATAGAAATCCAAGTTTCAATATTTAATTTAAGTGGGATAAAGATATAGGGAAAAGCATATGGGTTTTTAAAAAGCTAGAAAAGAATTAAACAATGCCTAAGTTCTAGCCAAACCTCAAACATCATGGGTTGAGTAAGAGAGGATTCTCCTAAATATTTAACTGTTGTTTAGAGAAAAAGACCTAATTAGGTCTTTCTTTCTTTTCTTTTCTTTTCTTTTTTTTTCCTAAGGTTATGTTTGAAATTATTAAAAACAAAAGAGGGTTTATATTTGAAATAGGCAATATATAAAAACTTTAAATTTATTATTCATTTAAAACATCATGAAGAAAAAAAAAAACTTAATATAAAAACATGTTTATTATTTATTGTAGAAATCCAATTTGCAATGTGAATTACTTGTGATGGCCGGTCATATATTTTTGCCTATGGACTGTAAATCTGTGAAAGCAATTTGAACAAAGGTCGCTTGGCTTGAAATAGGGATGTCAATTTGCCCCGCCCATCCCGAAAACCGTGGTGCACCGCCCCTAACGGGGCGGTTTTTCCCCGTAAAAACGGGATGACGGGACGGGCTTGGGATAACTTTCTTAGACCCGAAGCGGGGCTGGGCCGGGACTGGGGATTAAAGACTCCGGCCCGAACCCGGCCCGTATATATTTACCTTATTATTTTTTTTTAATATTTTGAAAATTGAAACTTTAAACTTATTCCTTCCTTTTCTCCTAGCCGGCCTTAAACACAGACACATTCCTCTCACACAAACTCACCAGACACCAGTCAGCAGTCACACTCCAGTCTCCACTCAACTCCCTTCCCTTAGCTCCACCACCATCTCCCTCAGCTCTCTCATCTCTGCTTAGTCCAACTCCAGTAGTGCTGCCAACACCATCTCCGATCTCCCTTAGCAGTCAGCTCCGGCAGTGCCGCCACCACCATCTCCGGTCTCCCTTAGCTCTCTCAGCCGATTCTTCTTCACAGCCGCGGCCACCACCAGCGAGCATCACCTCCTCCCTCAGGTTAGTCTTGATTTCCTTTTTTTTTTTTTTTTTTTTAATGAAATGATTGAGTCATCTGAATAAGTCTCCCTGGCATGGATTGCAATGAAGAACACTGGAAACGTAGAGGGATTTAAACTTTCCTTTTTTTTTTTTTTTTATATATTATTTGGTTTTTGGATGGTTCTGTATCTATTGTAATATCCAGAAACTTGGATTAGTAATCTTGTTTGTGTAATATCCTATTACATTAATTCAATTGTATGAAAAAAAAAAAATGGGGAAATCGTCCCCGCACTGCCACCGACTGGGGAATCCCTGTCCTCGCCCCGCTTCTAAAGAAACGGAGAAAACTGCGGGGATGGGATGAAAAATCTCCCATGGGGATGGGGACGGGATTTTAAAAACCGATCCCGCTCCGCCCCGTTGACATCCCTAGCTTGAAAGCTACGAGCTCTATCATTACCTATTTTAAATAGATAAAGTACAACAAGTAATATGCTTATAGGAAGCTAGAGACGTAGCCCTAATGTAATTTACAAAGCACAGTTACAGCTGTCCTTTGCTAGCTGTCTGGTATCACAAAGATAACTTTTTTCTTCTCTCCCATCTGTAGAGAGGAGCATTCCAGAATAGCATTCAGGGATGTGGCATCCCTGTATTCCCTTGTAATCTTTTCATTTTGTTGTCTTGTTTTAACGTGTACTCAATGATTAGTTGTAATTGTAACGTTGTCTTATGTTTAAATGTTAGCTGCCTCTTGTAACGTTGTATTGTACCAAAATACTCCATCAAGATTAACAAGTTTCATATGGTTATATATATATATATATATATATCAGAGAAAAACAAAGTTAAAAGCAAGTTTATTGAGGCAATCCTTTCACAAAAAAAAATGTTTATTGAGACAATCCAATATAATGTATTGTGAAAAAAAATAGGTACATGTTTTCCAAACTTGGATTTTTTGGAAGCTAAGCGTTCTTCCAAGCAATCTTGGATTTGGAGGAGTCTAATGTGTGGTCAGGAGGTAATTAAATTGTTGGCTCAATGGCATGTTGGTAACGTAGGTGGAACTCATTTTTGGTGATTTGCTAGATTATAGAAATAATCCCTTTGACAAGGTGAGTGATCTTGCTGATCCTGTTTTTGCTCAATGGTATGTTGGTTTGGTTAATTATTTATTCCCGCTAGAGATTGCAAGGACGATATGCAGATTGTTTTATGAAATATATATATATATATATAGAGAGAGAGGGAGAGAGAGAGAGAGATATACCATCGCAAGCTTTCTTCCATACCTATAGATATATATATATATATATATATATATATATATATATAAAATAAAATAAAATTGTCAGAAGTTCCAAATTTATAAAACTAACTTATAATTAAATTTGTCAGCTTGTAAAAAATGGGTTTTAACAGTATTTCTGTGCATTGGTGAGAGTTTTTTCTTTTCTTTTTTTTTTCCTCATAATAAATGAGACTTTAATTTTTCGTAAAACTAATAGATGATTTTTTATTTTTTTTTTAATATTTTGGGTAAATATGTAATAGATGGGGTTGGGCGTAGAAAGAATCTAACAAAGAATATTCATCAAACAAAGAAGGAGAGAGCAATAGTAGTCGGATATCTTTCAGCAGTTAACAAAATTTATTACTGTTGTATTATTCATTATTAAATCTTACTTCTTACTTTGTTTTACTGAAAAGATTGTTCGTTTAGGGACCCAACAAAATTAATCCTTATTTGGATATTTTATATATAATATTGTTTTGTAATGGTGAACCTATATAATTAACCTAAATCTCATTAATTTTTAATGTGAGAAAAAATAATCCTCAAATTTGATCAGCTATATATATGTGTTTATAAGTTGTTAAAAAGAGAAGAAAGAAGGGAATTTTGCAGGTCCAAAACGGCATCATTTTACTGCAGTAATAATGAAGGGCAAAAAGGATATTTCATAAGTTACTTACCACGTTGGAGTTGCTGGAGTTAGTTGAACGCACCGTTTCTTGTTTTGGATATATATGTATATTTGGTCTTCTTCTTGCTGGTGCAGATAGGAAAAAACAGAGAGCAAAAAAAGGGAAAAAATTGCAGACCGTGTGTAGCTTTGTGCTAAGAGAGTCCCATGAGTTTTGAGAGCCATTCTTTCTTGTTTTCTTTGTGTTCTTAACGTGGGTTTGAGAGAGATCTCTGTGGAGATTGAAGAGTGAATGGGTGTATTGGGATCTTGGGTATTGGTTTGGGTATTCTTGTGTGAATCCACCATTGATGGTCTGTTATTAAGCTTGTAAACACCATTTTTCTATAGTGCAGAAGCTCAACACTTGAGCAACGAGGACGTAGGTCGATTTTGACCGAACCTAGGTAATTTTGTGTGTTCTTGTTTAGTATTTTCTTTATTGAAGTGAGTTCAAGAATTCTACAACAGTGGTATCAGAGCCTTCATATTCTAATCTTGAAGAAAATTTCTCTAATTTGTGCCTTTCTGCACTTTGGGTTCAACGTCAATTCTTGGTCAAATTAATTCTTAAATTGGGGTTTTCTTCTTCAATCTTCAACAATGTCAGCCAAGCTGGAATTGGAGGTCTTCAATGGGAAGGGTGACTTCCTCTTATGACGTAAGAAAATGAGAGCAATCTTGGTACAGATGAAGGTGGCCAAAGTAATTGACAATTCCTTCTTTGAGTCTGTTACTGAAGAAAAGAAGATGGCGATGGATGAAATTGCGATGAGCACCATCATTTTGCATCTTTCAGACAACGTCTTGAGGAAGGTGGATGACGTCAAAACCACTGCTGAAATGTGGACCACGTTGGAACAACTCTGTTTGGTAAAATCTCTCCCTAACCGAATCTTATTACTGGAATAATTTTTTGGTTTCAAAATGGATGTAGCTAAAGACTTGGATACCAATCTTGATGCTTTTAACAGAGTGATATTAGATCTTGCCAATTGTAAGGTTGTCTTTAGTGATGAACATAATGTTGTGATATTGCTTAATTCATTGCCAGAAACATATAGAGAGGTCAAGAATGCTATCAAGTATGGTAGGGATGAGTTGTCTTTAGACATAGTGGTGAGTGCCCTGAAATCTAGAGACCTAGAGTTAAAATATGAAAACAAAGGTGAAGGTCTCAGTGTAAGAGGCAGAACTGTCAATAGAAGTTGGGGTCAAAATGACCATAGAAGCAAATCTAGAGACAGTTACAGGTCTAAGTCTAGGCCTAGAGGTAAAAGGTGTTTCTATTGTAAGAAAGAAGGCCACTTCATTAAGAGTTGCTTTAAGAAAAAGAGAGATGAAAAACAAAAGAGCCAAGAAAGTGGAGACTTGGCCATGGCCTCCACTGAATCAGACCCAGCAGAGGTTCTTACTGCCACCTCTGAACAAAATGGCTCTGAATGGGTGCTAGACTCTGGTTGCTCATTCCATATGTGCCCAAGTTTAGGTTGTTTTCAATCCTACACTAAGTGTGATGGTGGTCAGGTGCTTCTAGGTAATAATCTGTCATGCCAAGTTATTGGTATTGGTGATATTCAGTTACAAATGTATGATGGCACTGTGAAAACACTTTCTTCTGTGAGACACGTTCCTAGTTTAAAAAGAAATCTGATTTCTCTTGGAATGCTTGATGATTTTGGTTATTCATTCAAAACTGAAAATTGTGTAATGAACATTACTAAAGGTGCATATGTTGCCATGAAAGGTGTTAAGAAAAACGGTTTGTATATTTTACTTGGTAAAACTGTTAATAATTCTAGTAATGCATCTGTTGGGTCTTTTGTGGATAAAACAAACCTATGGCATAATAGGTTGGGTCATATTAGTGAAAAGGGTTTGTATTATTTGAATAAGCAGGGTGTATTTGGCAAGGATATGATCAGCAAGCTTGATTTTTGTGAAAATTGTGTTTTAGGAAAACAACACAGGTTGAGCTTTAACTTAAGCATAAGTAAAACTAAATCTGTGTTAGATTATGTGCATGCTGATTTATAGGGCCCTGCCAAAGTACAAACTCAAAGTGGAAATAGATATTTTTTATCCATTATTGATGATCATTCTAGGAAAGTATGGATTTATTTGTTGAAATCTAAGGATGAAGCTTTTACAAAGTTTAAGGAATGGAAGTTATTTATTGAAAATCAAACTAATAAACTTGTAAAAGCTTTAAGGACTGATAATGGTTTGGAGTTTTGTAATAATGAGTTTGATATTTTTTGTAAAAACCATGGTATTTTAAGGCATAGGACAGTAAAGCACACACCACAATAAAATGGTGTAGCTAAAAGGATGAATAGGACACTGCTTAATAAAGTGAGATGTATGCTTGTGTCTTCTGGATTGCCAAATTTATTTTGGGGTGAAGCTGTTATGACTGCCATGCATTTGATTAATTTGTCTCCATCTACTGTTTTAAAGTTTAAATCACCTGAACATGTTTGGTCTGGAAAGCAACCAGATTATAATAATATTAGAGTGTTTGGATGTGCTGCTTATGCACACCAATCTGAAGGAAAGCTTGAACCTAGAAGTGTGAAGTGTGTTTTCCTAGGTTATGCTCAAGGTGTCAAGGGATTTAGGCTGTGGGTTAGAGAAAATTCAGGTTTTAAAGTCATAATAAGTAGGGATGTGATATTTGATGAAAATACTATGCTTGCAAAGTTACTAACCCTGCAGGTACACAATCTGAGAATGAATTGGATAAGAAACAGCTTGAATTATCCAATGAGGTGGAGAACCAAGGTGGTGATGATAATGATCAAGGTGCTGATGAATTAGAGAGGCAGCCAGCTGATGAAGAAAGTGAATTAATTGGATCAAAGACACCAACCACATCACTTTCTGATGAAGACACAATTGAAGAGCAAATGGTATAGCAGTCTCCAAAGTCGAATCAAAGATTAGGAGCATCACCTGGTTATTGGTTAACAAGAGATAGAGCAAAGAGGCAAATTAAACCCAACAGGAGGTACAACTATGCAGATTATATAGCCTATGCTTTGGTTGCATATCAAGATTTGGTAGACAATGAACCAAGGTCTTATTTGGAGGCTGTGAGGTCCAAGCAAGCAACTCAGTGGATTGAAGCTATGAAAGAAGAAATGAAGTCACTTCATGAGAATAAAACATGGGACTTAGTACCAGCTCCTAGAGATCAGAAAATAGTGGATTTATAAGGTTAAAGAAGGGATTACAAGTGCTGAACCAGTGAGGTTTAAAGCCAGACTTGTGGCTAAGGGTTTTACACAAGTGGAGGGGATAGATTATAATGGAATTTTTTCTCCAGTTGTGAAGTATACCACAATAAGAACCATTTTGGCTCTGGTAACTCAATTCAATTGGGAATTGGAGCAGCTTGATGTAAAGACAACCTTTTTACATGGAAGTTTGGAAGAAACTATCTATATGAGACAACTTGAAGGCTTCAAAGTTAAGAAAAAAGGTGGAGAGCTTGTGTGCTTACTTAAGAAGTCATTATATGGTCTCAAACAATCACCAAGGCAGTTCTACAAGAGATTTGATTCTTTTGTGGTAGAAGCTGGATTTAGAAGAAGTGGTTTTGATAGTTGCCTATATTTTAAAGATACTATGAGTGATAGAGCTGTCTATCTTCTCCTTTATATGGATGATATGTTGGTGGCTGGTCCAAATTTGAAGGTGATATAATCAGTCAAGGAGTTGCTTAAATCTGAATTTGATATGAAGGATCTAGGAGAAGCAAGGAAGATTTTGGGAATTTCGATTGCAAGAGATAGGAGAAAATCAGAGATGAAGCTGCTGCAAACTTCTTACTTGCAGAAAGTGGTTTCAAGATTTGCTATGGATAATGCCAAGGTGGTAAATGTTCCACTTGGAGGACACTTCAAACTTTCAGCTGATCAATGTCCTACTACAGAGCAAGAGAAAGAAGATATGGTAAGAATTCCATACTCCAATGCTGTTGGTTCAGTTATGTACACAATGATTTGTACAAGACCAGATCTAGCATATGCTATTAGTGTCCTTAGCCGATATATGACAAATCCGGATAAAGCTCATTAAGAGGCTATGAAATGGTTGCTTAGATATGTGAAGCAAACTTTGAATGAGGGATTGATTTACAAAGGTAATCAAGAGAGTGTTGAGCTCAATGGTTATTTAGATTCAGATTATGCAGGAGATAGGGACAAGAGAAGGTCCATTTCAGCTTATGCATTTACTTTGTGTGGAAATTGCATAAGTTGGAAATCACAATTACAACCAGTTGTGGCTTTGTCCACAACAGAGGCTGAGTATATAGCAGCTACTGAAGTTGCCAAGGAAGCAATTTGGCTTAAAGGATTGCTAATGGAGTTGAAGGTACTTGATGGGGAGGTTGTTTTATACTCTGACAGCCAGAGTAAATTCACTTATGCAAGAATTCTGTCTTCCATGAGAGGTTTAAACATATTCAAGTCAAGTATCACTTCATTCGTGATATGGTAACTCAACAAGTTTTTAAGTTGGAGAAGATACCAACTGAATTTAATCCCTCTGATATGGGAACTAAGGTCCTGCCCTTGAGCAAGTTCAATGCCTGCAAAAGCTTGCTCAGAGTAGGAGCAGGCTGAATTTGGTGAGAGTTGATGATTGCTGGGATGGTGTTGTTAGTTTCTGCATTTGGTGAATGATTTGAGGATTAGGTGGAGATATGTGAGAAAAAATAATCCTCAAATCTGGTCAGCTATATATATGTGTTTATAAGCTGTTAAAAAGAGAAGAAAGAAGGGAATTTTGCAGGTCCAAAATGGCATCATTTTACTGCAGCAATAATGAAGGGCAGAAAGGATATTTCACAAGTTACTTGCCACGTTGGAGCTGCTGGAGTTAGTTGAACGCACCAATCCTTGTTTTGGATATATATGTATATTTGGTCTTCTTCTTGCTGGTGCAGATAGGAAAAAACAGAGAGCAAAAAAAGGGAAAAAATTGCAGACCATGTGTAGCTTTGTGCGAAGAGAGTCCCATGAGTTTTGATAGCCATTTTTTCTTGTTTTCTTTGTGTTCTTAACGTGGGTTTGAGAGAGATCTTTGTGGAGATTGAAGAGTGAATGAGTGTATTGGGATCTTAGGTACTGGTTTGGGTATTCTTGTGTGAATCCACCATTGATGGTCTGTTATTAAGCTTGTAAACACCATTTTTCTATAGTGCAGAAGCTCAACACTTGAGAGCAACGAGGACGTAGGTCAATTTTGACCGAACCTCGGTAATTTTGTGTGTTCTTGTTTAGTATTTTCTTTATTGAAGTGAGTTCAAGAATTCTACAACATTTAATCTTAAATGTCTCCCTATAGACATTAATTTCAAAAACCCAGAACGAATGGAACACAAAAGTGCAATTAGCTTTATTCAGCCAAAAAAAAAAAAAAAACATGTAATTGGCATTTACATAAATTTCTGTCCTTATCTTAAAATATTCAGACTCCACGAAAGAAAGAGTAAGGAAGGGCTTGTCCTTGTCCTGATTCTTACTCAAAATCAAATTAATGTACTGCAAAAACACTGTAAAAGATGTGACTGACATGCTGTGATATGCGTGAAGATATGACAGATATGCTGTAACATGCCTGAACATGGACAAACATGCTTCTTTCCACCACTAGTCTATTATTATTAGCCTTCAGTCTATATGTTAGCAATGGAAAAGGTGGTACATTTCATAACAAACGCTACCACCAAAAATTAATTCTGCCATGTCTCGCTTAGGTTTAGGCCTTTAGCAACATTTGGGCTGCTCAATATAATCAGAAAATTGAAAAAACTGACTGAAAAATTAAAAAATTGACCATCACCAGTTAATTAATCAAACTGATCAATGCGTAGTCAAACAGTATTAGTTTTGGTTTTGAAAACCAATGGTTAAGCAAACCATTGGCTTGATTTTCAGAGGATCAAAATCAGTTTGCTGTCGACTAACTGACCCATCAAAAATTTCAACCATTCAACATATGTTTTTCGTATTATTATTATTGGCTGTTGCCATTATTAATATATTTTTTTTTTGTTGTGTTTCTTTTTGTTTATTATGATATATTGTTTGGATTTTTTTTTTTTTTTAAGATTAGAAAGTAGGTTATGAAGTCCATTGGAGTTGGCAAGCATAATTTAAATTTCTTTTTCTTTGTTTGTCCTTTATTATGTGTTTGTTTGGATATTGGTTTTATGTGTCTTGAACCGAAACACTAACACATTTTTTTTTTTTACGATTAATAAACTTATACTGTTAATTTTTCCTTTTTTTTAATCAATAAGCAGTATTGATAATCATTATAAATAAAAACTTATTTTCAAAACGACGAAATATAAATTTGTATAAAATTTTTTTTTTCCACTAATTGCATTAATGTGAATAACTTCAGCTGGTCTGAGGTTTCTATTTTAATTTTAATTTTTAATTTTTGCTTTTTTATCTGTATCATTGTATTATATATTACTTTTTCTACTGCTACTGATATCTTAGCCCAGCCAAAGAAATCACTTACAGTCTCCTTAGGTTCCAAAAATACAAATTTAAAGCAAAGAACTTGATTCAAGCAAATAAGTATGTTAGGAACTTATTAACTAAAGTGAACTATTATTTTTTTCCTATTAAAAAAGAAACTAATTAAAGAGAAGAGATGTGTATTAAATTCAAAGAATTGGCAACTCAACCTCTATGTTACTAAAACAATATAGTAGATAATAAGTATTATGGTAAAAATGTTTTTATGTTAATTACGTATCTATTTTTTTATTAACTAATTAAAATTTTAAATATAAACTCGTGAAAAATTATATAACTCATGATTGAGGTAGTACATTCATATTTCGTTTAAATTAATTGTTATGAGCTTTTAGAGACCCATATGCATCCCAATCCCGTTAAACTTTTTTTTTTTTTTTAGGTGAATAATCCAGATAAAAAAAAAATCTGTATTATGACCTTGAAAATGTCAAATCTGGTGTTCCATCCTCATTGATAATTGTTTCGAGTAGTTAATCTCTTAATTAACCATCAAGCTAGAGAAGCCCATTTTATATGTGAAAGTAAAAAGAAAATACAATTTGACCATAAGTTTATTTTCAATCAATTGATTAAAATTATCAATAATTAAGCTCATAGATAGATAGTATAATAAAATTTATCATGACTTTAAAAAAAAATTGAAAGAGAGGTTTTTTTCAAAAATGACAAGTGAGAAAAAAATGTATTAAATAATTTATTTATTTATATGTATGCAAATATATATATTTTTTGAAAATGTTTTTCATAAGCCAAAAAGGGAAAGATTCTTTATTACATATCTTTTTCCTTTTTGGTAAATATAATTAATACTATATGCTTAAAAAGAAAAAAAGTATTGTTTTTAAATTAGAGGAGGGCCGAGTGATAAAGAGAAAACAGAAGAGAGAGAGAGAAAGCGAAAACCTCCCATATTCACTACACCAAAAATTCTTTTTTCAGTTTCCTCTTTCAATGGCCAACACTCCTTCTACTTTTTCTCCCGGAGCAAAGAAAAAAGAAATGGCTACTTCTTCTCCCTGAGCAATGAAAAAACAAACTGCTTTTTTAAGGCCATGAACTGGTCCACTGTAACCATCGGGAGCTTCTTGAATTCATTGTGTTTTACTGAAAATGCTCTAAACCATGGCTCCATCTCATCTTTAGCCTTTTTCCCATCTTGTTTTTGAACTTTATATTACTTTCGAAGATCATTCAATGTTTTTCTCTTTTCTTTTCTTTGGTTTCTTAAATGACTGTGTTTAGCTAAAGATGACAGGAAAAAGGCTAAAGATGAGGTGAGCCATGGTTTAAAGCGTTTTGAGCAAAACACAACAAATTCAGGAAGCTCTCGGTGTGTACAGTGGACCAGTTCATGGTGTTATAAAAGCTGACAAAGTGGACGGATTTCACACCTATGCGGGATCTTCTAAAATGCATATCCACAAAAAAAGGGTGTATGATGACTTCACCAAAGGTGGTGGCCAAGGAGGCGGCGGAGGTGACCGATGTGATGGTGAAAGCATTGCAATCAAAGGCTGGATCCAAAACAGGGTCGACATCTCCATTGGCATCCTCAGCTGCAGCTCAAAGTCTAACCCTTCTCCTTCTTCTTGGGTAAAGGTGGTTTTGTTTTCAAAAGCGATTTTGGGATGGAATTGTGGTTGTTTTTGTTTATTAATTTAGGTTGTTTTCTTGTTGCTAAAGTTGTTTAGGTGGTTTGGTTTTGTTGTTGTTGTTCTTTTTTTTTTTTCCCCCTTAAATGTGTTCTTATTAATCCGATGGATTTATATTGGCTGATGCATTTATTTTCTCATGTGATGCAAGCTTATTCCACCTAAAAAGATGGATTTATAATAGTTGATTTTTACTTGAGTAAAAAAATTGTCCTATCTTAGTTTGTTCAAAAAAGGAAAAGGAAGCTGTAATATTTTCTTAATGATTGGTTGAATGAGAGACACATGGTGAACCTACTTTTTTTTTTTTTTCATTTTTGTGGGAGAATAGCACATGGTGAATTTCATTCTGAAAATTTCTAGCATTTTCTTTTATTATCACAATGGTTATACTAGAATATTTGCAGCTCAAGCACACATATGGAAACTATACATGTAAATCTTGGTCATATACGTAACGATGAAAATGAGATTACTGTAGATGGCTAATGGCTTTTTTAAAAAAAAAAATTACATATAAAAAAAGATGGCTAATGGCTTGATTCTAGCAATCACACCGCTATCAATCTATTGATGAGTATATATGAGATGTTGAGTGAGCCACAACATGTTGATTTTCATCATGATCTGCATGATTTATATTGTTAAATGAAATGATTTTATAAAATCGCTTGAAAATTGTTCTCTTTTATACCGTTAAATGAAATGAATTTATATTTGAATATATATTGTTAGAAAGCATTCTAATTAACAATAAACAATAACACTTTTTTTTTTTTAAAAGGTCTTGTTAATAGATAAACAACATCACTTTTTCAAATTTTTGTCTTAAAAATGTCACTTTTTCCTTAAGATGTTCGTGTTTACATTATAGAAATATTTTTAAAGATGATAAAGCATTGTTTAAACTTGTTTAAGAAATCTTATATATATATTTTTAAGTTTCTTGTTTGCTTGATAAGATACCAATTTTTAATCCCAAAAAAAAAAAAAAAAAAGAGAAGATAAAAGCATTCCTACAAATAGTTTATGGGGCCACTTTTTATTTAAAGTGTGCTTAGTTGTATCATAAGAAATCACTTTTATAATAAAAATATTCTTAAAAATAAATAAAAATTAATATAGCAGTCTTAAAATGTATTAAATAATTTATTTATTTATATGTATGTAAATATATATATTTTTTGAAAATGTTTTTCATAAGCCAAAAAGGGAAAGATTCTTTATCACATATCTTTTTCCTTTTTGGTGAATACAATTAATACTATCTCCTTAAAAAACAAAGGGAAAAAGAAAAAAAGTACTGCTTTTAAATTAAAGGAGTGTCGAGTGATAGAGAGAAAAGAGAAGAGAGAGAGAAAGCGAAAACTTCCCATATTCACTAAGCCAAAAATTCTTTTATCAGGTTCTTCTCTAACACTCTTTCTACTTCTCCCTGAGTAAAGAAAAAAGAAATGGCTACTTCTTCTTCCTGAGCAAAGAAAACAAAAACCACTTTTTTAAGGTTATGAATTGGTCCACTGTAACCATTGGGAGCTTCTTGAATTTATTGTATTTTGCGAAAATGCTCTAAACCATGGCTCCACCTCATCTTTAGCCTTCTTCCTATCTTGTTTCTGAACTTTATATTTCTTTCAAAGATCTTTCAGTGTTTTTGTCATTTCTTTTCGTTGGTTTCTTAAACGACTTCCTTTCCAAAATCTTTCAGTGTTTTTCTCTTTTCTTTTCTTTGGTTTCTTTAATGACTGCGTTTAGTTAAAGATGATAGGAAGAAGGCTAAAGATGAGATGAGCTATGGTTTAAAGCATTTTGGGCAAAACATTACAAATTCAGGAAGCTATTGGTGGGTACGGTGTACCAGTTCATGGTGTTACAAAAGCTAAACAAATGGGCTGATTTCACACCTATGTAGTATTTTATGAAATGCATACCCACAAAAAAAGGTTGTATGATGACTTCACCAAAAGTGGTGGCCAAGGAGGCGGCAAAGGTGATCGATGTGATGGTAGTAGCATTACAATTAAAGGCTGGATCCGAATCAGGGTCGGCATCGTCATCGGCATCCTCAGCTGCAGCTCAAAGTTTGACCCTTCTCCTTCTTCTCTGGTAAAGGTGGTTTTGTTTTCAAAAGCGGTTTTGGGATGGAATTGTGGCTATTTTTGTTTGTTAATTTATGTTCTTTTTCGTGTTGCTAAAGTTGTTTAGGGTGGAATTATGGTTGTTTTTGTTGTTCAGGTGGTTTATTTTTGTTGTTTAGGTGGTCTGGTTTTGTTGTTGTTGTTGTTTTTTTTTTTCTTTTTTTTCCCCCCTTAAATGTGTTCTTATTAATCCGATGGATTTATATTGGTTGATGAATTTATTTTCTCGTGTGATGCAAGCTTATTCCACCTAAAAAGATGGATTTATAATAGTTGATTTTTCCTTGAGTAAAACAATTGTCCTATCTTAGTTTGTTCAAAGAAGGAAAAGGAAGCTGTAATATTTTCTTAATGATTGGTTGAATGAGAGACACATGGTGAACTTGGTTTTTTTTTTTTTTTTTCCATTTTTGTGGGTGAATGGCACATGGTGAATTTCATTCTGAAAATTTCTAGCATTTTTGTTTATTATCACAATAGTTTACTAGAATATTTGTAGCTCAAGCACACATGTGGAAACTACACATGTAAATTTTGGTCATATACATAACGATGAAAATGAGATTGCTGTAGATGGCTAATGGTTTTTTTTTTTTTAAATTACATATAAACTGTATATATAGAAACTTATTTTCAAAACGACGAAATATAAATTTGTATAAAAGTTTTTTTTTTTTTTCCCACCAATGGCATTAATGTGAATAACTTCAGCTGGTCTGGGGTTTCTATTTTTATTTTTTATTTTTACTTTCCTATCTGCATCATTGTATTATACGATTGCTTTTTCTACTGCTACTGATACCTTAGCCAAGCCAAAGAAATCACTTACAGTTTCCTTAGGTTCCAAAATACAAATTTAAAGCAAAGAACTTGATTCAAGCAAATACGTATGTCAGGAACTTATCAACTAAAGTGAACTATTATTTTTTTCTATTAAAAAAGAAACTAATTAAAGTGAAGAGGTGTGTATTAAATTCAAAGAATTGGCAACTCAGCTTCCATGTTACTAAAACAATATAGCAGATAATAAGAATTATGGTAAAAATGTTTTTGTGTTAATTATGTATCTATTTTGTTATTAACTAATTAAAATTTTAAATATAAATTAAAATACTAACAGAATAAGTATTATATTTCTTGAAAAATTATATAAATCATGATTGAGGTAGTGCATTCATATTTTGTTCAAATTAATTGTTATGAGCTTTTATAAACCCATATGCATCCCAATCCCGTTAAACTTCTCATTTTTTTTTTTTGGGTGAATAATCCAGATTAAAAACAAAATCTGTATTATGACCTTGAAAATGTCAAATCTAGTGTTCCATCCTCCTTGATAATTGTTTAAGTAGTTAATCTCTTAATTAACCATCAAGCTAGAGAAGCCCATTTTATATGTGAAAGTAAAATGAAAGTACAATTTGACCATAAGTTTATTTTCAATCAATTGATTAAAATTATCAATAATTAAGCTGATAGATAGATACTATAATAAAATTTATCATGACTTTTAAAAAAAAAAATTGAAAGAGAGGTTTTTTTTAAAAATGACAAGTGAGAAAAAAATGTATTAAATAATTTATTTATTTGTCTGTATGCAAATATATATATTTTTTGAAAATGTTCTTCATAAGTCAAAAAGAGAAAGATTCTTTATCACATATCTTTTTTCTTTTTGGTGAATATAATTAATACTATCTGCTTAAAAAGAAAAAAAATATTGCTTTTAAATTAAAGAAGGGCCGAGTGATAGAGAGAAAACAGAAGAGAGAGACAAAGCGAAAACCTCCCATATTCACTATACCAAAAATTCTTTTTTCAGTTTCCTCTCTCAATGGCCAACACTCCTACTTTTTCTCCCCGAGCAAAGAAAAAAGAAATGGCTACTTCTTCTCCCTGAGCAAGGAAAAAAAAAACAACTTTTTTAAGGCCATGAACTGGTCCACTGTAACCATCGGGAGCTTCCTGAATTCATTGTGTTTTATCGAAAATGCTCTAAACCATGGCTCCATCTCATCTTTAGCCTTTTTCCTATCTTGTTTCTGAACTTGATATTCTTTTCGAAGATCATTCAATGCTTTTCTCTTTTCTTTTCTTTGGCTTCTTAAATGACTGCGTTTAGCTAAAAATGACTGGAAAAAGGCTAAAGATGAGGTGAGCCATGGTTTAAAGCGTTTTGGGGTAAACACAACAAATTCAGGAAGCTCTCGGTGTGTATAGTGGACCAGTTCATGGTGTTATAAAAGCTGACAAAGTGAACTGATTTCACACCTATGCGGGATCTTCCGAAATGCATATCCACAAAAAAAGGTTGTATGATGACTTCACCAAAGGTGGTGGCCAAGGAGGCAGCAAAGGTGACCGATGTGATGGTGAAAGCATTGCAATCAAAGGCTGGATCCGAATCGGGTTTGGCATCGCCATCGGCATCCTTAGCTGTAGCTCAAAGTCTTATCCTTCTCCTTCTTCTCGGGTAAAGGTGGTTTTGTTTTCAAAAGTGATTTTGGGATGGAATTGTGGTTGTTTTTGTTTGTTAATTTAGATTGTTTTCTTGTTGCTAAAGTTGTTTAGGTGGTCCGGTTTTGTTGTTGTTGTTGTTTTTTTCTTTTTTTTCCCCCCTTAAATGTGTTCTTATTAATCCAATGGATTTATATTGGTTGATGGGTATATTTTCTTGTGTGATGCCAGCTTATTCCACCTAAAATTATGGATTTATAATAGTTGATTTTTCCTTGAATAAAAAAATTGTCCTATCTTAGTTTGTTCAAAGAAGGAAAAGGAAGCTGTAATATTTTTTTTAATGATTGGTTGAATGAGAATGGTGAACCTGCTTTTTTTTTTTTCATTTTTTTTTTCGTTTTTGTGGGTGAATGGCACATGGTGAATTTCATTTTGAAAATTCCTGGCATTTTCGTTTATTATGACAATGGTTATACTATAATATTTGCAGCTCAAGAACACATATGGAAACTATACATATAAATTTTGGTCATGTACGTAACGATGAAAATGAGATTACTGTAGATGGCTAATGGCTTTTAAAAAAAAAAAAAGTTATATATAAAAAAAGAGGGCTAATGGCTTGATTCTAGCAATCACACCGCTATTAATCTGTTGATGAGTATATATGAGATATTGAGTGAAGCCACGACATGTTGATTTTCATCATGATTTGTATGATTTATATTGTTAAATGCAATGACTTTATAAAATCATTCTAGTTAACAATAAACAATAACAATTTTTTTTAAAGGTCTTTTTAATGGAGAAACAACATCACTTTTTCAATTTTTTATCTTAAAAATGTCGCTTTTTCCTAAAGATGTTTGTGTTTATATTATAGAAATATTTTTAAAGATGATAAAGCATTGTTAAAACTAGTTTAAGAAATCTTATATATATATTTTTTAAGTTTCTTGTTTGCTTGATAAGATATCAATGTTTTATCCCCAAAAAAAAAGAAAAAAAAAAAGAGAAGATAAAAGCATTCCTACAAATAGTTTATGGGTCCACTTTTTATTTAAAGTGTGCTTAGTTGTATCATAAGAAATCACTTTTATAATAAAAATGTTCTTAAAAATAAATAAAAAATAATATAGCATTCTTAAAATGTATTAAATAATTTATTTATTTATATGTATGTAAATATATATATTCTTTGAAAATGTTTTTCATAAGCCAAAAAGGGAAAGATTCTTTATCACACATCTTTTTCCTTTTTGGTGAATACAATTAATACTATCTGCTTAAAAAATAAAGGGAAAAAGACAAAAGTACTACTTTTAAATTAAAGGAGTGTCGAGTGATAGAGAGAAAAGAGAAGAGGAAGAGAAAGCGAAAACCTCCCATATTCACTAAACCAAAAATTCTTTTATCATTTCCTCTCTAACATTCCTTCTACTTTTCCCTGAGTAAGGAAAAAAGAAACGGCTACTTCTTCTCCCTGAGCAAAGAAAACAAAAATAGTTTTTTTAAAACTATGAACTGGTCCACTGTAACCATCGGGAGCTTCATGAATTTATTGTGTTTTGCTGAAAATGCTCTAAACCATGGCTCCATCTCATCTTTATCCTTCTTCCTATCTTGTTTCTGAACTTTATATTTCTTTCGAAGATCTTTTAGTGTTTTTCTTTGGTTTTTCAAACGACTTCCTTTCGAAGATCTTTCAGTGTTTTTCACTTTTCTTTTCTTTGGTTTCTTAAATGACTGCGTTTAGCTAAAGATGAGAGGAAGAAGGCTAAAGATGAGGTGAGGCATGGTTTAAAGCATTTTCAGCAAAACATTACAAATTCAAGAAGCTATCAGTGGGTACGGTGGACCAGTTCATGGTGTTATAAAAGCTGAACAAGTGGGCTGATTTCACATCTATGTGGGATCTTCTAAAATGCATGTCCACAAAAAAAGGTTGTATGATGATTTCACCAAAGGTGGTGGCTAAGGAGGCGGCGGAGGTGATCAACGTGATGGCAGCAGCATTGCAATTAAAGGCTGGATCCGAATTAGGGTTGGTATCCTTAGCTGCAACTCAAAGTCTAACCCTTCTCCTTCTTCTCCGGTAAAGTTGGTTTTGTTTTCAAAAATGGTTTTGGGATGGAATTGTGGTTGTTTTTGTTTGTTAATTTATGTTCTTTTTTGTGTTGCTAAAGTTGTTTAGGGTGGAATTATGGTTGTTTTCATTGTTTAGGTGGTTTATTTTTGTTGTTTAGGTGGTATGGTTTTGTTGTTGTTGTTGTTGTTCTTTTTTTTTTTTGTTTTTTCCCCCCTTAAATGTGTTCTTATTAATCTGATGGGTTTATATTGGCTGATAGATTTATTTTCTCGTGTGATGCAAGCTTATTCCACCTAAAAAGATGGATTTTTAATAGTTGATTTTTCCTTGTGTTAAAAAAATTGTCCTATCTTAGTTTGTTCAAAGAAGTAAAAGAAAACTATAATATTTTATTAATGATTGGTTGAATTAGAGACATATGGTGAACCTGCTTTTTTTTTTTTTTTTTTTTTTCATTTTTGTGGGTGAATGGCATATGGTGAACTTCATTCTGAAAATTTCTCGCATTTTTGTTTATTATCACAATGGTTATACTAGAATACTTGCAGCTCAAGCACACATATGGAAACTATACATGTTAATTTTGGTTATATACGTAAAGATGGGAATGAGATTACTGTAGATGGCTAATGGCTTTTTAAAAAAAAAATTATATATAAAAAAAGATGGCTAATGGCTTGATTCTAGCAATCACACCACTATCAATCTGTTGATGAGTATATGTGAGATATTGAGTGAAGCCACGACATATTGATTTTCATCATGATCTGTATGATTTATATTGTTAAATGAAATGACTTTATAAAATCACTGAAAACCATTCGTTTTATACCGTTAAATGAAATGAATTTATATTGTTAGAAAGCATTCTAGTTAACAATAAACAAGAACACTCTTTTTTTTTCTTTTAAAGGTCTTGTTAGTGGATAAACAAGAACATTTTTTCAAATTTGTTTTCTTAAAAATGAAAACAAAAAGTCTTAAAAATGTCGCTTTTTCCTAAAGATGTTTGTGTTTACATTATAGAAATATTTTCAAAGATGATAAAGGGTTGTTAAAACTAGTTTAAGAAATCTTATATATATATATATATATATATATATTTTAAGTTTCTTGTTTGCTCGATAAGATATCAATGTTTTATCCAAAAAGAAAAAAAAAAGAAAAAAAAGAAAAAAGAGAAGATAAAAGCATTCCTACAAATAGTTCACTTTTTATTTAAGGTGTGCTTAGTTGTATCATAAGAAATCACTTTTATAGTCAAAATGTTTTTTTTTTAAATAATATAGCACTCTTAAAATGTATTAAATAATTTATTTATATATGTATGTAAATATATATATTTTTTGAAAATGTTTTTCATAAGCCAAAAAGGGAAAGATTTTTTATCACATATTTTTTTTTCTTTTTGGTGAATACAATTAATACTATCTGCTTAAAAAAAAAAAGGAAAAAAGAAAAAAATACTGCTTTTAAATTAGAGGAGTGCCGAGTGATAGAAAGAAAACAGAAGAGAGAGAGAGAAAGCGAAAACCTCCCATGTTCGCTATGCCAAATTTTTTTTTTTTTTCAATTTCCTTTCTCAATGGCCAACACTCCTTCTACTTCTTCTCCCTGAGCACAGAAAAAGAAAACAGCTACTTCTTCTTCCTAAGCAAAGAAAAAAGAAACGGCTTGTTTAAGGCCATGAATTGGTCCTTTGTAACCATCAGGAGCTTCCTGAATTTATTGTGTTTTGCCGAAAATGCTCTAAACCATGGCTCCACCTCATCTTTAGCCTTCTTCCTATCTTGTTTATGAACTTTATATTCCTTTTGAAGATCTTTCAGTGTTTTTCTCTTTTCTTTTCTTTGGTTTCTTAAAAGACTTCCTTTCGAAGATCTTTCAGTGTTTTTCTCTTTTATTTTCTTTGGTTTATTAAATGACTAGGTTTAGCTAAAGATGATAGGAAGAAAGCTAAAGATGAGGTGATTCATGGTTTAAAGTGTTTTCGGCAAAACACAACAAATTCAAGAAGCGTTCGATGGGTACAGTGGACCAGTTCATGGTGTTATAAAAGTTGAACAAGTGGGCTGATTTGGGATTTTCTGAAATGTATATACACAAAAAAAGGCGGTATGACGACTTCATCAAAGTAGGAGGCGGAGATGACCGATGTAATGGTGGCAACATTGCAATCAAAGGCTGGATCCGAATCAGGGTTGGCATCGCCATCGACATCCTCAAAGTCTAACTCTTCTCCTTCTCGGGTAAAGGTGGTTTTGTATTCAAAAGTGGTTTTGGGATGGAATTGTGGTTGTCTTTGTCTAAACTTGTTTAGGGTGGAATTATGGTTGTTTTCGTTGTTCAGGTGATTTATTTTTGTTGTTTAGGTGGTCTGGTTTTGTTGTTGTTGTGTTTTTTTTTTTTTTTTCACCTATATGTGTTTTTGTTAATCCGATGGATTTATTTTCTCGTGTGATGCAAGCTTATTCCACCTAAAAAGATGGATTTATAATAATTGATTTTTCCTTGTGTAAAAAGATTGTCCTATCTTAGTTTGTTCAAAGAAGGAAAATGAAGTTGTAATATTTTCCTAATGACTAGTTGAATGAGAGACACATGGTGAACCTATATTTTTTTATTTTTTTATTTTTTTTGCATTTTTTTCATTTTTGTGGGTGAATGGCACATGATGAACTTCTTTCTGAAAGTTCCTAGCATTTTTGTTTATTATCACAATGGTTATAATAGAATACTTGCAGCTCAAGCACACATATGGAAACTATACATGTAAATTTTGGTCTTAAAAGACATAAGGCATCGTAAAGCTGTAAGGTCAAGCCTTAAGCCTTATGAGCCTACGCGTGAAAAGGCTTTTTACAATTATATTATTATTTTAATTATTATAATGATAATAAATAAATAAAATAATTCATATTTTAAATGTCAAAATATATATAAGTCTATATTACCTTTGTATGTGTAATAAACTTGAATTGATATGCAATTGGTTATAATAGATTTATAGAAATTAATTTTTTTTCCAGTTTCCAACAATAGATTAGTTTCAAAACATTTATATTATACATCTACAAATAGCTAATAATTCCTAGATTAATACATATTCTAGCTATTACCATAATTTCCCTCTTGTCTAATTCTTTATTAGACTCCAATTCAATATCTACATGTTCATCCAACTTATTTTTTCCTTTTTTTTATTAAATTTTCTCTCTAATTCTTTAATCCTTATACATTATGTTTTCATTGTTTTTTTTTTTTGGTTGAAGAAAAAAAACTTAATCTTAAAAAAGTTTCTATTTTTTTAACAATATATTTTTATTTTTTTAAATTTCTTATGAATTGTTTTTTAATATTTTTAAAAAAATAATCTAAGAAAAAAAAATGAACAAAAAGGCTCACATCTTTTAGCGTCTAAGGGCGCATTAGATGGTCAATACAATGTTAACCATTTTTTTCTAAACTTTATTATTATGCAAGATATTATCTAAAAGTATTATATCTAAACACGCGGCCTATTTTTTTGCCTTTTAAAATAGTGGAAAACAGTAATATATGTTATTTTGGATTGGGATAGAATGTGTCACTTGATTTGATTTGATCCTCACTGAATTCTTTTATATTAAACAATTAAATCTCATTGTAGTTTATCATATCCGTAACTGAACTTTTTTACAAATTAATGCCAGATTTTCAAATTTTAATTTCTTACTAAAGACGGATTTCCTATTATTTTCCATGCAGTTAGTTAACTGTTCTTAAAAAAAAAAAAAAAAAGTCTTATGGGGGAAATAGGGAAACCAAGATGACTACTGTAAAAAGCAAGATTACTTTTAGTTTTCTATGCATATGCTATAAAACAAAAAAATTTTGAGAATAATTTGTCCTATATGTATAATGTCTGTACTCCTATGTCAACCAAAAAAACAAGTTGAAAAGTTACCTTTTTTTATTTAAAAAAAAAAAAAATGAAAGGTCGGAGATTAAAGATACTGTAACCAGACAATTAATCAAACATTTTCCATGCCGGAAAACCCAAAACCAATACCCTTCTCTACTGATTCACCAGGGACAAACAAACAAACAAACAAACAAAAAATAAAAAATTAAAAATAAATCTCTATGCCTACTTCGCCAAAAACCAAAAGCCTCTCTAAATTTCTCTTCTTCACCAAAAATCGAAAAATGGCATTCACCATTTTTTGTTCTTCCATAGAAGGGCTTGATGCTCCCTTTGCCTGTTGTGTTTGTGTGTGTGTTTTTTTAATAAAAAAATATTTTTTTCGGTAGGGCCCAATAGTGGAGAAGGAAGGGTGAACATGTCAACTTCATTTATGGGCTTATGCAGACCCGATCCCCTCTGGCTGCAGGCTTCAAGTTGGACAAACCTTTAAGAAGCCTGCCCAAACCTTTAAGCTTTGATAGGCCTTTCAAGGGTTCATGATCAGTGAATATGGTATCAACGGAAATTGTGATAATAAAAAAATAATGCTTTATGATGTTGCTCTTGCATTATTTATATATCTAATTCGTTAAAGCCGATCAATTTCTCTGGTCCTTGCATATCTCTGGATAAATTATTACATTCAATATGAGTTTATGCAAATCCAATCGAATTCGTTCATTATCATTATTTTCCAAAGTACTTATTTCAAAACTATAATTTATTTATATAAATATATCAAAGGGACAAATGTAGCAATTTTTTTTTTCTTTTTTGAAAATTGATCACATTATATATAATAAACTATTATTTTTTGAATATTTTGTTTTTTGGTAAATTATTATTTTTTGAATATAGATATAATACTTATTTGAATACTGTTTCCTAATTTATATTTTTTATTTACTATAATAATTGGCTAATAACGATTAAATATGTAATTAAAACAAGAGACGTGTTTACTAATATTTACTTTTCTACTATTTACTGCTTTGTTAACATAGTCTTTGAATTTAATTAATCATTTATATTCTTTGTATCTTAATTTATTTTTCATTCACATTGCTTCATTAATTACTAACAAGTCAAAAAATAAACTTTAATTCACTTTTCTTTATTGATTCGTAACAAATTAAAATCAATTTTTATCTCTCCTCATCAGGGATTATGTTCATTTTGTTTTTTGAAAAGTAAATGGTGTGCGGAGGTCAATTCAAATTTGGGAAAAGCATTTAGAGTAAATATATAATTTTTTTTCTAAATAAATTTTGGAGAAAACTAAACAAATATTTAGATTCTTTTTCTATATATGTTAAATATTTGCCACAGAGATAGACGGTTTTTTTTTTTTTAATTTTAATTTATCATTATTATTATTATTACCACAATGTGCTTTTTAATTATACTTTAGACCTAGAATCCTAGTTTGACTAGCTAATTAGGTATGCAATGGTACCCTAGGTATGGATTCTGCCTATATGTATTCAATTTCCTTATTCTGTCTCTTAATATTCTTATTAATTAATATTTTCCTTCTTCTATAAATTATTAGCTTTTAATTTCGTTATTCTGTCTCCGAGTATACATTTCTATCTTGTTCAAAATTTCTTCTCTTCAATTCTCTGCTTAAATTCAGTATTTTGGACAATAATAATGGAACCTCCTGATCTTAACGACGGTGATGACTGTTTTCCACATAAAAAAAAAGGCAAAAATCTTCAAGCTAATTAATTATTAAACCATGCATCTCTAATTGCAGATTTTTTTTATTTTTTTTTTAAAAGTCGGATTTATGATAGTGAAAAATGACCCTTCTTATTGTTTAAAATTCAATATTTGTTTGCTTATATTTGTTTTGATTATTGAGATTGAAAAAACTAATTAAAAACCCAAATTTGGTTAAAAAAAACAAAAATAATAATAATCAGGGGAAGGAGGAGAGCGGCATGAGTAAATTACTGGAAGAAATAGTGGTGACAATTATGAGTTTCTTATCAGTGGAAGAAGCAGCGAGACTGAGAGTTGTTTGCCGGCTGTGGAAGACTATGATACGTTTTCCGCCTACATTGAAATTTGCTCGCAGAAAGACATTGAAAACTTGGAAAACAAATTCACGTGAGTATGTAAAGGGTGTGAATAAAGCTATGAAATTGAATACAAAGGCTTCACAAACTGATTTAGAAGAATTGAAAATTGAAGTTCCTTTAGATAAATACTTTTCCGGCAATGTAAACAGATGGGTTGAATTTGGTGCCAAAAGAAGAGTGAAAAAGCTCTAATTGGATTTTTCTTACACCCTCTGCCTCAATTACTCTGCTACTTTTCTTGCTAATTTATCCATGTTTTGGCTCAAAGATTTGTCTATGAAATACTTTAACACGAGGGAGACAAGGATATTGAATGCATTTTCACCAACTCTCCCACGAACGTTTAAATGTGGATGGTTCAGACATCCTTAAGAAATTTAAAGTTGCTTCGGCTCCACATTTGAAATACTTGACCATATCCTCTTGCAAAAATTTTAAGCACCTCCACATCTCTAATCCCAATCTTAATATAATGATATCATGTGGAGCACATTGTCGGCCTAAGCAGATGAAGCTATCTTCCCCGAGCCCAATTACATCCAACATTTTGCTTCAACCATTCTTTCTTCAATTATCATAATCCCCAGAAGCTAATCGATCCAAACCCATTTCATTTCTTCAAGAAAGGCTTCCGCAATTTTGATCCTTATAGGGAGCTATTTGGCCAACTCAAAAAATTTGCTTCAAAATATCAAGCGAGGTTAATCACTACTCTCTATTTCAACTTACATGTTCTTTAAGTTAATTTTTTTTTTATTCATTTATTATTTTTTGGTAATAATTCTTTGAATTTGGCTAATCATGATCAGATATTTTGGCTCAATTCGTATTTTTCCCGGAAGTTTTTTCCTGAATTGAGTGAGGTTGAACATTTGGAAGTGGTACTCTTACCATCTAAGAATGATCTACTTCGCTCTGGCCGGGATCTCCTACAAGCGGCTCTTTTCTTCCCTCTGGCCATTAGACGTACATTTTTTTTTTTTTTTTTTAATGAAAGCAAACTCACATACATGTATACTTACTCATATAACCAATGTGCAATTCTACCATAGTATGTATACACGTTTTTGTAATAATGGATGTGTGAGTTTGATTACATATAATTAATACATTATTTATTTTAATTACATATGATTTAGAAGATAGTTTTTTTTCAAATTATATATAATTAGATGTTATACAACATAGATATGAGTACCATATGAATATGAATGCTTATTATAGCAAAATTATATATATATATATATATAGTATATAGTTTGCTTTTGAATTTGTTACTACTTTATGAAATGATGCCAAATAATTGCTTTTTGTAATAGAAAAAATAAAATTTGCACTCTTTGAGTCAGTAATAAACTCCCATTCAACAATTCTTCATTATTCAACATTCTTTCCCAACTACAGCTCTTCCCTTATATAGTCCCCCTCAAATACAAATTTGCAAAACTCAAAATTAACAAAATAGCAAAAATGGAACAACAGAAAAACAGTTATGGCCCCTCTGAAGATCCGCAAAACTCTCAACGCTGCCCTCACATCACGAAATCCTTGAGCCAGCCTGGCTTTGCACGCTTCCTAGCCTCACGAGGCTTGCCTGGCACTTCTGCAACCCTCCTCAAGCTTCCTTCAGCTTCCTTGTTGTTCATCATTTCAAAACGACCCTCATCTCCAGTCGTTTCTTCTTGAATATTTGCATTTTTTGTTTCCTCTTGGGCCTCAAAACTAGCCCATTTGTCCATTTATTTTTGGACTCTATTTTTACTCATAATTTAGGAAATATTTCTTCTACTACTCATTATTATTAATGATAATTTATTTTGCTGTCATTTTGTGTTGCAGCTGGTTGAGAATGATACCCCTACGAAAGCTAAGGTAAAGGACAAGTACTGGGATTCACATCAAAATCTGGGATAGAAAATAATCATTCAGTTTCTTCCATCAGGGTATTGGTGAACAGGTTAACCAATATTCAAAAATTTGTCAGCATTCTATCCAACAGCTGAAAGCACAAATACCCTCTCATATACTTGTAGTTGTTATTTGATATTTTTTTTTTTTTTCCTTTTTGCCTTTTTTGGTTAAGGATGTATGTATTCAATAATCAACTTTAAAATTTATATTATTATTCTTTAATTTACATATATTAGTTTGATTAATTGATTGGACCATATATATATATATATGTCCTTTATTTCAATTGCTAGTGGTGTTATATATAGCATTGTTTATCCTGTTCATCATTGTCTGTTTTGTATAATTGCCCTTTGACATATGTAGTTTTTTTAGCTTAAGAGTGCAAAATGTCAAGCAAGCTTAATAACCCCACTTGCATATATTATGATATGATATCTATGATAAGTAACAACTTTTTTTTTTTTTCCTTTTTCGGGGCATGGTATTGTAACTTCAAATAATGTATCCAAATTCACCAAACGAAAGCTATACATTTTAAACACAACCACACTATACAAGCCCTGAAAATGATAAGCCATGAAGAAAATGGGGGTATAGAGTAATTTTTGAGGTATATTTAGAATTAGCCTGTTCCAAAATCTTGAGGCAAAACAACGTCCGACAAGTAATTGCTTAAAGGTCAAAAACAGGCCCATCCAGTTATCTACATCTAACTTGTAAAATTCAGCCCAACAGACTAAACTTCTAGTTCAAAGATTTACTAAAACCTGAAAGCCAAGATAACTATATATAATTAGACAAAACAGAGCATAATGAACAAGATAAACAATGTTATTACACCCCAAGCTATTGAGTTAATCAAAAAAAAATATTTTTTTTTTTGTTTGGTTATTAAGTATCATAAAATCTCTTTACTATTGAAATCTGTAATCAATTTAATTATAAAAGTTCAAGCATGTATAAACTTAATGACTAAAATGCTATAGCTTATAGGCATTTAATAAGTATAAAGGGGGTGAAGTAAAAGTTTTAACAATATAATATCTTATTATATGTACGAATGATTATGTGAGGAAGAGAAGGAAGAGGCTTGTTAGAGTGGCAACAAACCCAAAGTCACAGAAAAATTGAGAAATTTCAATTTCACAGACCAATCTCTTCTCATCCCTTTTGCTAATTGTTTCCCAAACACAGCACGGCAAGTCATGGGTTTATGGCTATTATATTACCCTCTTCTTCACCCACTAAAAGCACACGCAAAATCCAACTCTTTCTTACCTCACTCTTACCCTTCTCTTCTCTACATTACCTAAACTAATGCTAACTTATCTAACTTACTTTCCCCAAATCATTCCCTCCTCTCTCTCTCCTTTGACATCATGCTCATTGACTTTTCGGTTATCATAAAATCTTGAAAACCATATGGTATAAAATGCACATGTTCTTGAGATGTAAATTTCAATATGGCAAATTGACAACCCGAAAGTTGACCCATATATATTGCATAGCTTTTTGCAACATAGAAAACCAATCCACATTTTATTGTTGGAAAACAGAGAAAGACTTATTCTATATCTCTTTAGAGGAAAAAATTTAGTACCACTACACTTAACGAAATGCTTTCTTAAATGCGGACAATTAACCATTTTATAGTATTAGCTATGGCCTAACTAAAGATTAATGTAGTTGAATCCTGGTCCATTTCCATTAAAATGGGCTATTTCTTTAAACATTTTATTCAACTCTCTCACGGTCAAATTTAAAAACGAAGTGAGATTTAGGTCAGGTTCAAATTTATTTTGAAGGTCTAAAGTGTGAGTTTTCCCTTTCTAATGAAGTGGATTGTTTAATTTGAAGGTGGATTTGTAATTATAGTTGGTTATTATATTTATCTAGGCTATGAAAAAGCACATTGCAAAAGTTAGTAGTTTCACTATACTTTCAAAGCCATTTTGGTGGTCAAAATTGGAAAATTAGGCTTCTTGGAGGTTGAGAGTCTACTGCCATTTATTTTGTAATAACTAAAAAAATGGTCGAATACCACATTGGGCAATTTCCTAGTAACCATATATAAGTGGATATATAACTACCAAATATCATCACCGAAATGGAAATAAACATGATTAACCGTACCAAACATTAATACCGAACACACCCTGTAGTTGTGAAAAAGGAAAATGATAGCTCCTTTGGATTGATTTTGATTTCGTTAGAAATTTTTGAAGGCAAAAGGAAGACCATCAAGGTTACATATATTATTAAAGTCGTTTTGCATATACCAATGTATATTTGATATTTTCCTTTCGTCTAGTTGAAATAAAAATGTTCCAATTTCCAAAAAGTCTCTTATGAGCCAACTTAGTTAAGAATAATTTTAAAGAATACCATGATTTTAAGTACTCTTTTACAGGTCTGGTGTCTTAAAATTCAGGCAAAAACTCAAAATTTTTTGGGGCCAATACATTTTCAGAACTCTGAAAAACTCAAGAAGTGCCTTGGCATGTAAGATTCAACTATAAGATAAAGAATATATGTACGTAACTAGTAAGCTTGAACAATTTTTATCTTTCGTACTTCAAAGAAATTTGCTCAAACAGGAAACTACTAAGAGACATTTTAGATTATGCTTCAATGTTTTCAGAAGCTTTAATCTTTCTAGAATTCTTTATCAGTTCGAGATATATGTAATATGTAGTCCTTAAATACGACACCGTATAGAACGGGGTGGCAGTATGATGCATGGTCCTGTGGTTGGTAAACAAGCAATATATATTTTAGAGCCAATTAACCAACCATAAAATTCAATATTCAATGATCAATTCCTTTTCAGCAGAAAAATTGTAAAAATGAAAGTCGGCTACCGGCCAAATGCTTCTTCCGTCTCAATCTCTTGCATCTCAATCCATAAACCTCTCTCTCTCTCTCTCTCTCTCTCTCTTTCTCTCTCTCTCTCTCTCTCTCTCTAGGAATAGGAATAGGAGTCCTTGTCATGATGAAGAACTTTCTCTAAGCAACAAAATGCAAACATACAAGGAAAGAAATTCCTCCACACCTCCTTTACAAATATATATATATATATATGATATAAGCTTTGATTAATTTCTTCATGAAAAGCTTTAGAAATTACATTAAACCCATTTTCCACATCTCAACTTTGTCGTGAATTACAATAGTAGTAGTAGATATTAGAAGGATGTCTAGGAAAGTCCATCTTCTACTTCCATTGCTTGTGGTGATATTGTTAGCTTCTTCTTTTTCCTTGTGTTTCAGTCACCGTGTTCATCCACATGCCGTGTTGAAGGTCTCTTCGCAAGCAAGCTCTCGTTCGGATGATTCTTCTCGGATAATTAATGTGGACGATTTTGGCGCTAAAGGTGATGGAAAAACAGATGACTCCAAGGTATCCAATATTGATCAGAATTTATATGCTAATTAAACTCTTGTAATATTTTTATTTTAATAAAAGATTGATGAGGTTAATTGATATGTATAATTTTTTTGGCGTTTTATTTTTTTATTTTTATTATTTTTAATAAATAATTTAGGCGTTTAAGGATGCTTGGAAGAAAGCTTGTTCGACCAAAGAGCCTGTAGTTCTCTTGGTTCCTAACAGCAAGTATCTGCTCAAGCCAATCAAATTCTCTGGTCCTTGCAAATCTAATCGTCGTAGAAATCATCTTGCATTAAGGGTCAGTTTTTCATGCACATACTACACTCATATATATATATATATATATGCATATATGTATATATTCTATTGCCATAAAAGCAAATGCATGTATATATTCGGGGTTAATAATTATATCATGCATGGAAACAATAGCTACTAATAACGATTATTATAGAATTTATTTACCAAAAAAAAAAAAAAAAACAATTATTATATACTTTTGTCATTTATTTCAAATTAAATTTCATCCTATATACTATTCTTGCATGACAAATCTTGATTTTGTTGTTGGAACTTGGAAATGGCTAAAATGAACTCTCTATTTTTGTAGCCATGCAAGAAATAATTGTCATTTTTTAACCATGTTGAGCTAGTTACATATTATTAATCCATTGTTTGTTTTAAATATTAATAGATTGAAGGAACAATTGTAGCTTCTGATGATCCATCGGACTACAAGGATAAAACACATTGGCTTGAGTTTGAAGAAATTGGCCACTTAGCAGTTGAAGGCGGTGGCACATTCGACGGCAATGGAAACATTTGGTGGCAAAACTCTTGCAAAGTTAACAAATCTTTAGTACGTACTTTTTCATATATAATCAAATTTCTTTTCTTTAATTTAAGTTTAAATTTTTAATTATATATATGTATATATTTAGTTAATTCAGTGACTGATATTGGTTTCTTTTTTTTCTTAATTTTCACAGCCTTGCTCAGCCGCTCCAACTGTAAGTTTGTTTATTGAAATATTTCCTATAATATATATTTATATCGGCATTCAGACATAATTATTTTTCTTTCTTTGCTGTTTGAATATCTTTTAGGCTGTGACTTTCACTAGATGCAAAAATCTGAGAGTAACCAATTTGAAGTTCCTGAATGCACAAAAGATGCATCTTTCATTCCAAAAGTGTGTGAATGTGAAAGCTTCCAATCTTAAGCTAACTGCACCAGAACATAGCCCCAATTCCGATGGAATTCATATCACAGCAACAAGAAACATTGGGCTAACTAACTGTGTCATTGGAACTGGTAATCAACCCACACAAAAAAATTAGAACTGTTTAATTAATTATATTTACATTTTACACAATTTGAATCAACATATATAATATCTAAACTAAATTATTTATTTATTTATTTATTGGTTTTTCTCTTTTTGGCAGGTGATGACTGTATTTCCATTGTTAGTGGGTCAAAAAATATTCAAGCTACAGATATAATCTGCGGACCAGGTCATGGAATAAGGTAGAAAGACATTAAGTATCTACTTTTATAAGGATATTATATATTAATTATACTCTGTTTTTATGACCTTATTTATCTAATAAATCAAGACTAATAACATAATAATAATATATTATTAATTTTTGTAGCATTGGAAGCTTGGGAGCTAGAAATTCAGAAGGTCATGTATCCAATGTGTTTGTGAACAGAGCAACACTTAAAGGAACCACTAACGGACTAAGAATAAAGACTTGGCAGGTAACATACTTTCAATTTCCAATACTTTTTTTTTTATTTTTTAAATTTGTTTGGGGGCATATTTAACTTATTATAGCTGCATCATCTCTAGGCGGTCCTTTGAACCCCGCAAAATAAGAACTTAGAAAAAAGGTGTCAAATTATGAGAAAAAAGTATTAGTACTCTTTGGATTTTTGTTTAGTCACTTTGCAATTTATGTGCATTATCTAGACCCAAAATTTGTACATTAACCACTTCCTTTCTTGTTTCGCAACAAGAAATACTTGACCAACACGCTACTTCTCCCTGCTGACCTATACATGACCTATAAAACTTGTTTAGCCAACAACTTTATGCATACCAATAGTTTCCTTACTTTTTTAACATGTTTAGATGCATCTTTTTTTTTTAAAATTTTTTTTTTCAAAACTGAAAGTAATTATTCTAATACATATCGAATTAATTAGTGATGCAATGGCAATTTTACCAAATAAAATGTTGATTGATAATGCAGGGAGGATCCGGATATGCAAAAAATATCTGGTTTCAAAATATTATGATGGATAGAGTGAAAAATCCAATAATCATAGATTAAGACTACTGTGATCAGAAAACACCATGTCATGAACAGGTAAAAAACCCAGTAAAACCCATAATCTAAAAGCTGGATTAGTTTGGTATATATCCTTGTTTAAAACAACAAATTGATATTGAATTTGATATTTGGGGTATTATTGGCAGAAATCAACGGTGCAAATCAGCAATGTAATTTACAGTAACATCAATGGAACTAGCAGTTCAGAAGTGGCAATTAGGTTGGACTGCAGTGAAAGCTTTCCGTGCCAAAGGATTGTTATGCAAGATGTGAATTTCAAACCTGATGGTAACGATATTGATAATGTTGAAGGTTCATGTAAGAATGTTCAATTGAGGACGAGAGGGAAGGTTTCTCCAAGTTGCTCTTCAGGAGAAGACAAAGAATTAACTCATAGTTTTAATTAATTTGTAGATAATGTACACGATTATGTGGATTGAATTCAATATTCATATTTATTGAGCTTAAAGGAAAATGTTTATCTATAGTTTGACAATTTACTCAATTCAAAGCATTTTTTATGTTATAATACACCCTGTTATAGTAAAAAAATAAATAAAAAAATAAAAAATAAAGCCTGATCGTGAAGACCCAAAAAAAAAAAAAAAAAAAATTGTAAAAAGAATCAACTAATTCGTGGTTTAGAACAGATACACTCATATATAAAACAGAAAAAATTAAAACGAAAAAACAAAAATGAATTTATAATCCCAAATTTCAGTTATGGCTCAATTGTGGACTTTAGATATGGGCTTGTGTTGGTTAGGTGGATGTTAAGTTTGGGCTTATTTTGGATAGTAGCATGAGTTTGTTGGACTTTCTCTCTGTTATCCTTGAAAATGCAAAGAATTTCCATATTGCCGCGGTGAACTATTAATTAGTTCAAAAAAAAATTTTCATATTGTCAAATAATATGAAAAAAGGCAATTGATTAACTTCTTTGAAACTTTTTATTTTATTTTATTTTTTGTTATAAATACATATAGAAAGATATATAGACATAAGATTAATTGGAGGGCTAACTGCCAATACATTTTCTGAACTCTGAAGCTCAAGTAGTGCTTTGGTTTATAAGATTTAATTATTAGACAAATTAAAAAAAAAAAACAAAAAAACAAAAAACAAAAAACAAAAACAGTATCCTTATACGACAACTTATATTACATACCAAAAGAAGTTTGATTCAAATGGGAAACTAGCTAGTTTGAGACATATTAGATTACCAATAATTAATGTTAAACCTTTAATCTGTCTAGAATTTATCAATTTGAGATGCATATGTAATAATAGTCTATAATCATGCATCCTCCTGGTGTATTGGTTAACAAAGCACAAGACAAACTCAAATTCAATTCCTTTTCAGCTGAAAAATTTTAAGTATAAATATAACACACACACACACACACACACACACATATATATATATATATATATATATATATATATATATATTTCTAAGTTATTATATTTCCTAGCCTTTTTTACAAAATAATGTTTCAAAATCCACTTCTAGTTTCAAAATATGTAAAAATTAGCGCAACAGCCACCATAATAATAAATAATACTATTTCTTTATAAATAACACTATTTCTTTGATGCTTCGTTATTGTAAGATCGCTTACAACAGACTATATTTTAGTCTATTATCAAAAATAGATTTCTATTAGTATCGAACTAGCGTATTTTTTAATAAAATTATATATATATATATATATATATATATATATATATATATATATATATATATATATATATATATATATATATTCATTCTTATGATCAAATTTTCAACTATGGATATGGTGTCTTATTCAATTTTCGTCAGGCCAGTTAGATATAATTAATTAGCCGAAGAATGTCTCAACATGTGGATAGCATGACAATTTTTTTTTTTTAATTGTCTAGTTTATATATAGAAATGATTTGCGAACCACTACATATATGCTATATCTTCAAAAAAAAGGATTGACCCTCTATATTGTGCAGACCACAAAGTTTCTTGCATACCAGTATATGTATATGTATATATATATATATATATATATAACACATGTGATGAGGTACCAAAATTAAATATAGTTTTCTAGAACAACTGGATGAAATAAATTGATCACCAACAAAAATAAAGTGATTAATATAAATTACCACAACAATATATATTCAACAAACTATGAGAAATTTTTGAAAATCAAATTTGGCTATATGCCTCAAAAAGCTTCTTACATCTTTGACTCTTGATCAATTCATGATGAAGAACTTTCTTTAGTCAATAAGCATACTCTGTCCCAACAGAAAATAGAGAAAAGAAGGAAAGAAAGAAAGAAATTATGAAATTCCCCACCATGAAAAACCACAGAAAATTCCCTGATACTTGTTATGTAGCCATTCCAGCTGAGGTTCTTCAAGCTACTTTGCCATCAAAAAGTCGTGCACTTCCAAGTACGAAGTACCTGAAAATCGTTCTTGTCCTAGCAATTCTTGTAATATTCTTAGCTTTTTCTTCCTTGTCCTTCAGTTGTGAAAAAGAGGCACTAGAAATTGCCAATAATGCCATTACTATTCCAGTACTTAGCTATGACCCCAACATTATTGGTGGCTATAATACTGTTTCTATTCATAGAAATGAGATGAAGGTCGTCCATGAAAGCTTGCTTAAATTTCAGTCCCATATCACTAATCTTTACAAGATCATATCATGGTGGTTTTCTTCAGCAAAAAGAATTCCTTCAACAAAGACTAGCACATTAAATGTCCATGATTTCGGAGCTAAAGGTGATGGAATAACAGATGATAGTGAGGTATATATAACTAGAATAATTACTTCGGTCCAATCCTACAAACTCTGTTTTTTAATATATTATACATTGAGCTGGTGGCTCTTTTCTTTTCTATTGTTATTATTTTTTAATTTTTTCCTTCGTTCAGGCATTCAAGGAAGCTTGGAATAGAGCTTGTTCCTCCGAAGGTCAACGTGTAGTTCTCTTGATTCCTAGGAGCAATTATATGCTAAAGCCAATGAAATTTTCAGGCCCTTGCAAATCTGATCATCTCATAATGAAGGTGAGTTTGTGCATGCATGGATATATACATATATATACATGGTACTACAACGTGTTAATTGTAATATTATATGAATAATTAGTTTTCTGTATAAGTCATATTTCTTGTTCATTCAATTAAACAGATGAAAGGGACAATCAAAGCTTCTCAAAACCGAACAGATTACAAAAATAAAGCATATTGGATTGTGTTTCAAAAGCTTCAAAACTTTAGAGTAGAAGGTGGTGGCCTTTTTGACGGCAATGGAAGGATATGGTGGCAAGACTCTTGTAAACTTAACAAATCTCTTGTATGTCTTTTCATTATCAAAATTTATTATTACATATGTGTGTATATATATATATATATATATATATATGTTTCTTACATTTTGGTAACGAATACTTTGTCCAATAATTAATGACTAAGACCAATTTCTTCCTTTTTGATCCCCAGCCTTGCACAGGCGCACCAAATGTAAGTTTGTGGATCTTAATTTGTTTATTTTCTACTAAGACATATAATTAACTATCTAATGTCAATTTAAGATGAAAATTCTTGTTAATATATACAGTTATATAGGAATTCAATCAATGTTGATTTTGAATTTTAATTGTTTTGATTGCAGGCTGTGAATTTCATTAGATGCAACAATCTGAAAGTAGATAATCTGAGGTTCAGGAATGCACAAAAAATGCATCTGGTATTTGAAAAGTGTGTGAATGTTAAAGTTTTGAATCTCAAGATAAGTGCACCAGAAGATAGCCCCAACACCGATGGAATTCATGTCACAAGAACACAAAACCTCAAGATAGCCAACTGTGTCATCAAGACAGGTCCACTAAGAATATATGTTGTAGCTAACATATAATATTTGAAGAACATAGTATTAGCAAAGCCTATAATAATATATATGTTCTCTAAATTACCTATTTTCTTTTTCTCAATATTGCAGGTGATGACTGCATTTCCATTGTAGGTGCGTCAAAAAATATTGGAGCTACCGATATAACATGTGGACCAGGTCATGGAATTAGGTGGGGCATTGAATAAGCTTTTTATTAAATTGGGAAATGGTAGTTCTTCTATAACAAATTCTTATATACAATCAATTAAAATTGTCTGCTAATATATGTAATAGTGTATAAATAATATTATTTTGCAGCATTGGAAGCTTGGGAGCCAGAAATTCAGTTGATTATGTCTCCTATGTGGTTGTGAATAAAGCAACATTTTCAGGAACCACCAATGGAGTAAGAATCAAGACTTGGCAGGTGCAGAGTGCTTAATTTCAAATATCCAATATATTTTTTTGACATTTGACTAATATAGTGAAAAAGTAATGGTCTTGGGATA
Source organism: Ziziphus jujuba (assembly GCF_031755915.1). NCBI lineage: Eukaryota > Viridiplantae > Streptophyta > Magnoliopsida > Rosales > Rhamnaceae > Ziziphus > Ziziphus jujuba. Next base: position 1,325,308 of record NC_083380.1, read on the forward strand.
GATATTTTGTTTAGTAACCAAATTAATATTTTCCTTCAATATTTAGGTTCATTTAAGGTTTATATAATTTCCTCTGCTTCTCTCTGTTTGTTACAAGTCTCAGGCATAAAAAAGCCAAATTGTTGATTATGCAGGGAGGGTCCGGATATGCAAAAAACATTAGGTTTCAAAACATTACAATGCAGAATGTGAGAAATCCAATAATCATAGATCAACATTATTGTGATCAAAGAGAACCATGCTTAGAACAGGTACATAATAAAAACTCATTAAACCCATATTCCATATAGTTGGCTCTATATGTAGGAATAATTTTGGTATTTTTGTACATGAATAATTTTGGATATTTGGCAGGACTCAGCTGTGCAGATTAGCAATGTAGTGTACAGTAGCATCAAAGGAACTAGTACTTCAGAAGTGGCATTGAGATTTGACTGCAGCAACAGCTTTCCATGTCAAGGTATTTTCTTGCAAGATGTGGATTTACAACCTCATGAAAGAGTTCATGATCCCCATAAAAGAGTTGTTGCTTCATGTAACAATGTTATGTTGACGAAAACCATAAGGATATCACCAAATTGTTCTTGAGGAGGAAAAGGAAGCTAAGCCTGCTTTCTTTTGCTCTAGTACAGATATGGATGTTGTAAATTATTCATATATATATATATATAGTCATATGATTATTGGTAAGTGAAATTTTAAATCAATTATATGTTTTCACTGTATATATTTGTAGTAAAATTTTGAATAAAGAAAGATATATGTGTTCGATTTTAATTGCTTTAACCACAAAGACCCAATATTTGATCCTACTAGGATATTTGACCAAGTTCATCAGGGTACTTTTATATATATGTACAAATCAAAGAACATCTTGAACCGCAAAATAAAATCTTAGAAACCAACAAAACTATTCAATGGCCCGGTCAATAGATAAAAGTAAGCCATTGACAGAGGAGACATTTGGTCAATAGATAAAAGTAAGCCATTGACAGAGGAGACATTTGACGTGCAATGTCATGGTAGAAGGAACCCTAAAGACAAAAGAGTTGCAATTGCAAATACGCTCATAAATCAGATAATAATAATAATAAAAAAAAGGACCAAAAAAGAATTTAATAATCCCAAATATCAGTCATAGTTCAATTGTGGACTTTAGAAGCTCGGGCTTCTTTTGGGTTGGTGGGTTTCAGGTTTGGGCTTATGTCGGTTAGTTGCGTTTCTTATTTTAAGAACCTGTCGTTTTAAGGCAGGGTTTGTTTGTTATATTTTATAATTTTTTTATCCTTCAAAACGTAAAAAATTTCCACATTGCCGTTGTGAACTATTAATTATACTTTTTTTTTTTTTAAGGAACTACTATTAATTAGTTTAAAAAAAAAATTCATATTGTCTCCCTTTCAATCATTTGTCAAAAAATAATATGAAAAAAAAAGGGGCCAGAGCCAAGAAAAGGAATTATTTAACTTCTTTTGAACTTTATTATTATTATTATTGATTAGGGGTGTGTCTTTGATTTGTAGGGGATTTCCCTTGTTTGATTTTGTCTAACATTTTTCTTATAATTTCTTTTTTCTTTTTAATAAAATAATGTCTATAGTAATTATAATTTTGGGAGCGCCTACATAGTAGGGATATCCTGCTATTTTTTTTTTTTTTTAATCTTAGTTATTACCTTTTAGTATTATTATAATAATAATTATTATTATATTTGTAGCATAAAATTAAATAACATGTTATAGTATAAAATATAAGATTAAAAAGATGCTCACTATTTAGGATGTATGTATTACGTATACTGCTCTGCTCCATTATTTGTTTTTGTTTTTGTTTGAATTTCAATATAAAATGGAATATAAAATTAACAATCATATATATATATATATATAATGGATGAAGGCATGCATCATGTGTATAATCGTAAGTGGACTAATAATATTTTCAAAGCCATTTTGGCGGTCAAAATTAATTAATGGAAAATTAGACTTTTGAATGTTGAGATTCTACTGCCATTAATATATAAGTACGTACAGATAGATATGTAGATATAAAGGTTAATTAGAAGGCTAATATATTTTCTGTACTCTAAAGCTCAAGGAATGCCTTGGCCTATAAGATTTAATTAAGTTAGATAAAAAATGAAAATTAAAAAAACCAAAACAGAACTATTTATATTACCGACTAAAACGAAATTTAAAACTAGCTAGTTTCGGAAAGATTAGATTGCTTTAATCTCTATCTAGAATTTTATCAAGTCCATTGGGGATACATATGTAATAATAGTCTTTAGTAAAGAGTAGCAAAATCATGAATGATACTCCTAGTGTAATTGGTTAACAAAGCACAAGACTAACTCAAATTCACTTCCTTCTTAGCTGAAAATAAAATTGTGAAAGTGGACACAAATGCTTCTTCCTAGTTCCTCTCAATCTCATTGCGTCTCAATTAATCCATAACTTTCAACTCTGTTTAGGAATCGGACTCCTTGACATGAAAAAACTTTCTCTACCCAAGAAACAATATATATATATATATATATATATATATATAGGCTTAGATTACTTCATGAAAAGCTATAGAAATTAAGCTCGTTCTATATTCTTGTCAATTCTTCAAAGTTTCTTCATCCAAAAGTGTGTCAAAACAGTAGTAGAAGAAAAGATGTCTAGGAAAATCCATCTTCTTCTTCCATTGCTTCTGGTGATATTTTCAGCTTCTTTTTCCTTGTCTTTCAGTCATGGTGTTCATCGAAAGGGCATGCCAAAGATATCATCTCTAGCAAGCTCTCGTCCGTATAAGATAATTAATGTTGATGATTTTGGAGCGAAAGGAGATGGAAAAACAGATGACAGTAAGGTATGCGTATATGTATATGAAATACTCAAGAAACAAGATTTCTTTTTTTTTTTTTTTTTTAATTAAAAATTGAGTTATTTACTTGGTATATATTTTTTCAATATTTTAGGCCTTTAAGAGTGCTTGGAACAAAGCTTGTTCCTCCGAAGATCCTGTTGTTCTCTTAGTCCCTAACAACAAATATCTGCTCAAGCCAATGAGATTCTCTGGTCCTTGCAAATCGGATCAACTTAATAATCATCGTATACTAAGGGTAAGGATTTTTTTATTTTTTATTTTAATTTGCATGCATAGTTTCATGTACATACTACACTCATATATACATATATATAAATGTTATATTTATATGTATTTATGTATGTGGGTTAATAATTATAACATGCATGGAAACAAATTCTGGTAAAGACTGACATTGTTTATTTCTGATAATATTTCCATCATATATATGTATAGCTTTCTTGCATGACAAGCTTTGATTTTGTTGTTTGTATTTTTATGCCTAACAAAAAGAAATTAATTTTGATTTTTGTAGCCATGCATGAAATAATTATTATCTGCTAAAGTTAGTTTTAAACAATGAGCTAGTTACGTATTAACTTTTTGGTTGTTCTTAAATATAAATAGATCAAAGGAACAATCGTAGCTTCCGATGATCGATCGGATTACAAAGATAGACGACATTGGCTTGTGTTTGAGGAAATTGACCACTTAAGAGTTGAAGGCAGTGGCACATTCGATGGCAATGGAAAGATTTGGTGGCAAAAGTCTTGCAAAATCAACAAATCTCTTGTACGTATTTCCATAATCAAAATTCTAATAATTTTCTTTAGTTTTTATTTTAATAACAATATAGTTCAATAGACTAACATTAGTCTCTTCTTTTTCTTTCTTAATTTTAACAGCCTTGCTCAGCCGCTCCAACTGTAAGTTTTGTTCTTTTATTTTTATTTTTATTCATTTATAGAAATTATTCTTATAATATTTGTTTTGGTCTCGAACTTATAGTTAATTTTTCTTGTTTGGTTATTTGAATTTTCTCTTAGGCTGTGACTTTTATTAGATGCAACCATCTGAGAGTAGCAGGTTTGAACTTCTTGAATGCACAGAAGATGCATCTTTCATTCCAAAAATGTGTGAATGTGAAAGCTTTGAATCTGAAGCTGACAGCACCAGAACATAGCCCCAATACCGATGGAATTCACATCACAGCAACAAGAAACATTAGGCTAAGTAATTGCACCATTGGGACAGGTAATGAAACCATAGGAAAAAAAAAAATTAAAGTAACAATCATATAATATAAGCAAAATATTACAATATATTCACATGTAATATATTCATTAAATTATTTTGTTTTGGTTTTCTCTTCTTATACAGGTGATGACTGTATTTCCATTGTTAGTGGGTCAAAAAATATTCTAGCTACGGATATAACTTGCGGACCAGGTCATGGAATAAGGTGGGGCAAAATTTATAAGCTTCTCACATATGCTTTTATAGGGATATTGTATTATTATAGTTTGTTCCTAAAATCTTACCTAATAACTAAAAGTATGTTAACAAATAATATAATGTTTATTTTTCAGCATTGGAAGCTTGGGAGCCAGAAATTCAGAAGATCATGTATCCAATGTGTTTGTGGACAGAGCAACATTTACAGGAACCACCAATGGAGTAAGAATAAAGACTTGGCAGGTAACTAATATTACTTTCAATTTCAGTGTTTTTTTTTTTTTTTTTTTTTTTGGGCATATGTACATTATTTTAGCTGCATCATATATCAGGTGGTCCTTTGATCACCCACAAAACGAAAACTTGGGGAAAAAAATGTCAAATAATAATGTATGAAGATGTTTTGGTCTTTGGATATGTTATATAAGTTAGACCTACATTAACGACTTCCTTGACCAACACATTATTACTTACTCTTGACCTATAAAAGTTGGGTTGGCCAACAGCTCTATACATACCAATACTTTGCTTTATTTCCACCAATAAGAAATTGTTTAAATTCACTCTCCTCTGTTTATTTTGTTTTTTTTGTTTAGTTTATTTCTTCCGTTGCCAAACCAAAAGCTAAGTTTTAGTGCAAAGTCAATTATGTGATTGCAATTATTTACATAGCAAAATGTTGACTGATAATGCAGGGAGGTTCTGGATATGCAAAAGTCATCAGGTTTCTGAATATTATAATGAACAGAGTGAAGAATCCAATAATCATAGATCAAGATTACTGTGATCAAAAGAAACCATGCCATGAACAGGTAAAACCCATTAAACCCAAAATCTAAAAGTTAAGCTCAACTAATTTAGAGTAATAAAACTAATTTTCTTATATTATTTTGCGGCTATTTGCAGAAATCAGCTGTGCAGATAAGCAACGTGATTTACAGCAACATAACCGGAACTAGCAGCTCAAAAGTGGCAATCAAATTGGATTGTAGCGAGAACCTTCCATGCCAAGATATTGTGATGCATGATGTGAATTTGGTAACTAATCATGGAAAAGATGATGATAATGTTAAAGCTTCATGTGAGAATGTTCATTTTAAGAGAACACCAAGAAAGGTTTTTCCAAGCTGCTAGATCTTGATAGAGGAAAAGAAAAATTCTTTGAAGTGTGGATGTTTGATTTACTTTGTAAATAGATTTACTTATACATATTATGTTTTTTGGGGGGACGAATACAATGCACATATATTTTTCGAATTCAATATATTTCATAGCTGTTTATGATTAGTTTCATACAAAGTAGTTTTACAATTTATCCAGTTTAGAGCCTTTTTTATGTTATAATATGTACACTTACGTGATTAACAACCCTAATAGTAAAAAACGTGATGATGACCCAAATTAAAGAATACATGTACATACATAGTTCAAATGAATATGTTTATTTGTTTTTTATAGTTAAATCTGATTAAGTAATTTCTACAAGGCACAAAAACATCATTAATTCAGTGTACACAAACAATTACCTAAGATTTTTTTCTGAAGTAAACGATCAAACCAATGAAAAGTTTATGATAAACCTATTTATTTTTTAAAATCTAAATTGCTTTTCCCCACTGCTAATTAATTAGTTATTTTTTTCTAATGTGTGAATCATTCGCCTGTCTGTCCTGGCATGGTATCTCGTAGAGGAGAAAAAGAGATGGACTTTAAGTTTGGGCTTTCTATATGTTTCCAAGTTGGAATTGGGCCTTGAGGTCATGTCGCCCATTTGATCTATTTCACAAAAAAATTAAATAAATAAAATCAAGTAAATTATATTTTTCTTCTTAATTATTAGTTTAAAAAGAATTGTCGTATATGTGTGTATATATATATATATATATACATTATGTGGATTATAACGGGGTTTGAGCCAAGTAGAGGCAACTTGTTTATTTTAATACAATGTTTTAATTGTTATTACTATTCATTACTATATATATTATTTTTAGCATAAAATTAAATAACATGTTATATTATTTGATATATATTAAATCAAACATTATCACATGTAATATAACTTATATGGAAATATGCCTCATGATTATTTATATCTAGTTTGTTTGGGTGTATATTGTCTCTATATATATATACATATAACAAATTGAAGAAATAAACTATTATATTTTGTGAAAGCGTGTGGTGATATACAAACGACTCTACAGCGGATATGTTTGTCTCTGAAGGCTGGACTCGGCCCCATCTGCAGACCATAAACTTAGTAATTTAATTTCTTAATTAGATAAATATATAAATTGTAATTCGTTTATTTTTTTCAAAAGAATTGAAGAGACATAAGTGCAAAATATGAAAATAGAAGGGTTATCTTGAAATTACATATAAATATTATAGGTTGTCCTTTCAACCAACAAAAGCTAGCTAGAGCTATAAAAGCTAATTCAATAAGCATCAGATTCCTTCAAGCTAGATTAGTTATAATAAAATGCTTATGAAAATCATTACTCTTCCAGCAACACTACTACTTATCCTAATATTCTTAGCTTCTTCAGCTTCTCCTGATCATCATCGCAAATTTAATGTCCATGACTTTGGCGCTAAAGGTGATGGAATCACAGATGATAGTAAGGTAGTACAAGAAAAGTATTTACTTATACATTCAATATTCAATTAGCGCTGATTAGTTAAATTAAAACTCTGTTTTGTTAATTTATTTTGGAGGATTAATATTTTATTTATGTGTAGGCTTTTAATGAAGCTTGGAAGAGGGCTTGTAATTCCTGGGAAAAGCATGTTGTTGTCTTGGTCCCTAACAGCAAGTATATGCTAAAGCCAGTAAATTTCTCAGGTCCTTGCAATTCTGATCAGATTACATTCAAGGTGAGTTTAGTTGAACAGATTATTATATATTACTTAAATTTTGAACTATAATATAGGTTATATAATTGGATTTATGTTAATTAATTGAGTAGATCAAAGGGAAAATTGTAGCTTCTGAAAATCGATCAGATTACGAAAAAGATACAGAACATTGGCTTGTGTTTGAAGAGATTCACAACCTTAGAGTTGATGGTGGTGGCACCGGAATTTTCGATGGCAAAGGAAGAGTATGGTGGCAAACCTCTTGCAAAGTTAACAGATCCCTTGTAAGTCTCTTTTCATTGATTTATCATGAAATTCTTACATAATATTGATTTTCTTCTTAATTTTCTTGTTAATATCTTTTTTTTCTTTTTTTTTCCAATTCATATGTTTCACAGCCTTGCACAAGCCTTCCATATGTAAGTTAATTGGAGGAAGTTTTCTATATTTGTTTCTTAAATTTGGAATTTTGCTTTTGTTGTTTTTTTGTTTGTTTTGCTGAATTTTTTTTATCTGTCTTTAAAAGGCTGTGACTTTCATTGGATGCACAAAATTGAGAGTAGAAAACCTCAAGTTCAGGAATGCACAAAAGATGCATTTATCTTTTGAAAGGTGTGAGAAAGTGAGAGCTTTGAATTTGAGGCTAACGGCACCAGAACATAGCCCCAACACCGATGGAATTCATGTTGAAGGAACACACAATATCAACATTAGAAACTGTGTTATGAGAACAGGCCAGTACTCAACCAACCAAAAACCCAAAAAAAATAAAATTAAACAAATAAAATATAATATAATATATTTGATATTTAAATTATATGTGTGTGTGTGTATATATATTTATATATAATTTCTTCCACTGCAGGGGATGACTGTATTTCTATAGTAAGCGGGTCAAAAAATGTTCGAGCTACAGATATAACCTGTGGACCAGGCCATGGAATAAGGTCAGACAGTTGTATTATGTGCTTAATAAATTATTATATTAAAATATACAAAAATCATATGTATAGTTTGTTATACATTTATGTTACATGTTAATGAAATAAGAATGCGTTGTACATCTTTCAGCATCGGAAGCTTGGGAGCTAGGAATTCATCAGCTAATGTCTCCAATGTATTTGTGAATAGAGCAATATTTTCAGGAACCACTAATGGATTAAGAATCAAGACTTGGCAGGTACAAAACAGAGCGCTTTCAAATTTCAAATTTCAAAATTTTCTTACCTAAATTTATACATGGATGTCAAACAAATTGAAAAAAAAAAAAAAAATGATTACTTTACTATCTTTTTCGCTTTTTCCTTTTGAAAACTAAACACAAACTTTTCGTTTGAAGAGCCAAAAAAATTAGTTTTTTAGTAGAAGCCCAGATGAGCTCATGCACATGACAGCAGTAAATTGAAAATTAAAAAAATGAAATAAAATGTTTATTTATGCAGGGAGGCTCCGGATATGCAAAGAAGATCAGGTTTGAAAATATTACAATGCATAATGTGACCAATCCAATAATCATAGATCAATATTATTGTGATCAGGTGGAACCATGTCAAGAGCAGGTAAATAAAATCCCTACTAAACCCCATAATCTATATATATATATATATATACATAGATATATTATATAATAATGGACTTTAATATCCCTGGTTTAATTTTAGCGGATGAAAATGGTATAATTTTGGGGGAATTGGCAGGTCTCTGCTGTGCAGATAAGCAAAGTGGTGTACAGAAGTATCCAAGGAACAAGCAGTGCAGGGGAGGCAATCAGGTTCAATTGCAGCAAACACTTTCCATGTCAAGGGATTTTATTGGAAGATATCAATTTAAAATCTTATGGAGATGTTCGTCAAAGTGCTAAAGCTTCATGTAGCAATGTTAAATTCAAGATTAAAGGGAAAGCTTCTCCAAGTTGCTAGCTTTTGTCTTGATAAGATCAGGGAAAAGGGTGGAAATTAAACCCTTGATTCTTTTTTTCCTCTTTAATAGCTTATGTTAATTTGTAAACGATATATAGGTAATGTGGGGATATAAATATTGGATATATTATTATATAACTATTTAACCATATATTTAGCTTTGCAACCCAAAAAAAAGGATCAATATTTTTGTTGTGCTCCTTTAATCACGAAAAACACATAAAACCAACACAAAAACAAAGAAAGACAAAAAATCATGAAAATTGAAAAGAAAAAATATATTATTTATTATGAAATTTATATACAAAATTTTTTTTCTAAAACTCTCTCTCTTGGATTTTAAAAAACCTACGTTGTTTCTAATGTGTGTTATATTACAAGACTGAAATCGGACATCTATTTATAATACTTTCTAAAGTTGAAAGTCCAAGGTTAAAATCGTAATAGACCAGACTTTAGGAGAAAAAGCTGAACCTCTACAATTTTAACGTGGGAAACAAAGGACTTAATATTCTAAATGGCAGGCATGAAACTGACCATTAATTCATAAATATAGATTAGAGTTGAATATGCCCGGTTTTAATTAAAATGGGGCCCTGATAAAAAAATAAAAATGGGGCCATGCCTTATATATTGTTATTCAACCATGGTTTATGTACAAACTAACAAAACAGAGAGCTTTTTAAATTATAAAATTTTGTCATTCATTTTGTCTCCAATAAAATATATTTTTGTAGGGATTAGAAAGATAGAAATTCATCATCATTGCTCTAACCTTCGCTGAACTTTGTCCCTAGCTAGGAGGCAATGAAATGTGTTCGTTGATGTGTAAAAATTCTACATATTATAGGGACTTTGTTCACGCACCATAAATAATTTGTTTCCTCTGAATGTTTTATTAATTATATTTCCGTTTGTTGGCAAGCGTAGGTTGGTATGAAGAAAAAGACTACCTGTCTGTTTTGACAAAACATGCTTCAAATCCACTTTTTGCTTCAAAAAGTCTAAACTAGCTCAATAACAACAATAGTAATAATTAATACCATACATTCAACATTTTTGAAATTTCAGTCCCTGTTTTTAAGTTAATATAAATTAACATGTTATAATATATATGTACATGATCACATGTAGCATAAACTAATTATAGATATAATTGTATCTAGTATTTTATTTTATTTTTAATAACAATATTCATATCTAGTTCTTGTTTGTGTGCATGTATCTATATATATCTATATATAAATAGATGTATGCATGGAAAGAAACCTTCTTTTAATTGGTTGTTAATTGGACATATGGGTATTTAAAGTTATTTTCAAACAAATAATAATAATACTAAATTTTTACACTAATAGGATTAATTTAATATCAATTGTAATGCTCAAATTTTCAAGTGTGAATCTCGTGTCCTTTTCACTATTGATCAGGCCAGCACAACATATAATTGTTGAAGATTTAAAATATCCCAAAAAGTGGATAACATGATATTTTTTCTCAAGTGTATTGAATAAATTGGAGCCCAGAGAAATTTTCTATGCACAATGTGTAGCAAGGATTCCTTGCTGGTGCACATAACTAATAAAAAAATGCCATGTGTAGCATACATCCTAGTCATTTACAAAAGCCATGTCAGTTTAGTAACCCCATTAACCCTTTATAATCCTTTTTCATTTTATTTTATTTTATTTTTTATTTTTTTTTATCCTCTTCCACCTTCTCTTCACGCCATTTTTTCTTCCCAGAAAAATAGAAACCCTTTGTCCATTGAGTTCCATTCCCAAACCAATGCTCTAACCCCATCAACACCTCCCAATTTCTGAAACTCATCGAAATTCTTCTCCCTCACAAGATGAACTAGGCTGTTCGACTGATTCCAAAGAAGCCCCTTTCTCCTGCGCTAGAGTTCAAAACGGTAGGATAGATGGTGTAAGCATATTTATCTCCATTTTTCGTTGCATCACCTTCAATGCAAAATTTAACTACAAACTAAAGAGATAGTTTGATAAGCTGTTCAAAGTCAGCAACAGTCTCTATATCGATGTTTTGAGAGACCAAAGAAGGCAATAGATTTCTATTTTTGAAATCTTAGTCGGAGATGTGATTCGTTTAAACACCGGAGACCAAGTTCCAGCAGATGGGTTGTTCTTGGAAGAGAATTGTTGTCTGCAAGTGGATGAATCAAGCATGATAGGGCCTTCTTTGGAATCGATCAAACAGCCTAGTTCATCTTGTGAGGGAGAAGAATCTCGATGAGTTTCAGAAATTGGGAAGTGTTGATGGGGTAGCATTGGTTTGGGAATGGAACTCAATGGATAGAGGGTTTCTATTTTTATAGGAAGAAAAAATGGCGTGAAAAGAAGGTGGAAGAGGAGCAAAAGGAAATAAAAAATAAAATAAAATAAAATAAAATAAAGTAAAAAGGATAAGAAAGGGTCAACGGGGTTGGCAAGCTGACGTGGCTTTTTATAAATGACTAGGATGTATGCTATACATGGTATTTTTTTATTGGTTATGTGTACCAGCAAGGATTCCCATGGTACACATTGTGTACAGAAAAATTTCCCATTTATGAATCTCAAGGGGGACCATCTACATTGTGCAAACCCACAAAGTTCTCTTGCATACCAAACAATATGTATGTAAAGCATTATTAAGGCATAAATACCAAAACTTAATATAGTTTACTATAAAAATTGGTTTATATATAAGTATGACGGCATTAACAATTCAACAAACTATGGGAAATATTTGAAAACCAAAAGAAAAGAGACAAAATTATAAAAAATAAAAAAGAAAAAAAGAAAGAAAGGAATTATGAAATTTCCTTTCATGAAAAGCTACAAAAAATTCCCTAATGCTTCTCATGATGCCAATAATATTCCAGCTTTTGTACTTCAAGGTACTTGTTCAATATCCAAAGATGAAACACTTCAAATTAAGAAGTACCTAAAAATCATTCTTCTTCTAGCACTTGTTGTGATATTCTTAGCTTCTTCTTCCTTGTCCTCCTTCAGCCATGAACAAGAGGTACTTGCCATGAGCATTCCAGTAAACTGCTATCATAATAGCAACAGCGACAGAAATATTATTGTTGGTAGAAATGAGACTGCCTATGAAGGCTTGCTCAAGTTTGAGTCCCATGTTACTGATCTTTGCAAGATCTTATCATTGTGGTTTTCTTCAGCAAACAAAATTCCTTCAACAAAGCCTAGGATATTTGATGTCCTTGATTTTGGAGCTACAGGTGATGAAATAATAGATGATGGTAAGGTACATAACAATTGCTCCATGTCAATTAATGCTGTAAACTCACTGTTTTTCTATTTTAAACTTTATTGAGTAATTAGTTTTTTTTTTTTTTTTTTTTTTTTGGTTTTTTGGGGCATTCAAGGAAGCATGGGATAGAGCTTGTGCCTCAGAAGATCATCGAGTAGTTCTCGTGGTTCCTAACAACAATTATATGCTGAAGCCAATCAAATTCTCAGGTCCTTGCAAATGTGGTGATCTCACAATGAAGGTGTGTTAATTTGTGCATGCATTGATTACTCTCATGCACATATACTAGAACGTGTTTGTTTTATTGATTACTAAAGTTTTAAGAATATTTAAGTTAGATTTTTTTGTTTATATAATTAATTAAGCAGATCAAAGGGACAATCATAGCTTCTCAAAACCGATCAGATTACAAACATAAGGAAATTGGCTTATGTTTCAAAAGATTCACAACTTTAAAGTTGAAGGTGGTGGAGTCTTTGATGGCAATGGAAGGATATGGTGGCAAAACTCTTATAAAGTTAACAAGTCTCTTGTATTCATTAATTATCGAATTATTATTGATTTCATTTTAATAGCAACAAATATATACATATATATTCCCTGACATACAAAGGCTGACATGCCAATATGTTGGCCCACTTGGTTTGTAAATGGGCAGCCGAACAATGTTTCTTGGGTCCTGTGGATCTGAATCGGTTGCCGGCCTCGTGTTCTGTTGGAATGATTTAGGAGAATGTAACTCTGGAAACCTAGCCTTGATTTTTGGTTTCAGTGAATCCGAGTTTCAAGTAACCGAAAAAAAAAAAACACAAAGGCTGACCAAAACTATTCAATATTTTCTACTATATAAAGAAAACCAAAACTATATATTGAAACTGATGTTTAATATTGTTTAGGTTAATTTACTTTTGATTTCCTTTGTACCTTTCTCTGCTTATTATAGTCTCGGGCAAATTAAAAGCCAATTGCAGGGAGGGTCTGGATCTGCAAAAAATATAAGGCTTCAAAATATCACAATGCTGAATGTCGGCAATCCAATAATCATAGATCAATATTATTGTGATCAGATAGAACCATGTTCAGAACAGGTAATTATTAAATAATTAAACCCACAAAACTCCAAAATCCAAAAGTTCAAATAGTTGATTTATCTTCTGGTTTAATTAGTTTAAGCATTGAATTAATTATCAATATATATATATATATATATGTGTATATGTGACCAATAATTTTGGGGGTATTTGGCTGCAGGTTTCAGCTGTGCATATAAGCAATGTGGATTACCATAACATCAAAGGAACCAGCAATTCAGAAGTGGCAATAAGATTTGATGCAGCAACCACTTTCCATGTCAAGGGATTTTCTTGCAAGATGTGGATTTTCAACCTGAAACAGATTATATTCATCATGATAGACTTGAAGCCTCATGTAAGAATGTTATGTTGAAGAAGAAAGGAAGGATTTTTCCAAATTGCTCTTCATCTTAGGAGGAAATCAAAATTAAAATTTTTTTCTCTCTCTTTAGTATGTGTATATGTATATTGTAAAAATAGTTGAATAATTTATATATACAATAATATCAGAGTTCCCAAAATGTTAATTTACAAATTATTCAAAAAAATTTATTTGGATAGATATGTCCGTATGAGCGATTACGCCGATCTTAATATGTTTTAGCCATGTCCGTTTCCGCTCCGAAGAAAAAATTCATGCTCTCATAACCATAGATGAAAATACTCAATCATTGGAATTATCTGCTTCATTTTATTTGATAAATAAATTTGGTAAATATTTGAATACTATAACATTACCAATTATATATATTCTGGTAGATTGCCTAAGATTTTATTTTGCAGCTTTAGAAGTTTTTTCTTTTTTTCTTTTTTCTTTTTTATTTTATGGTTGTAGTCAGTTTAAGAAGCTATTTTTTTTCTCTTTCATTTTTATTTTTATAAAGAAGCTATTTTTTCTTTCTTTCATTTTTATTTTTATAAAGAAGCTATTTTTTCTTTCTTTCATTTTTATTTTTATAAAGAAGCTATTTTTTCTATATTAAAAAAAAAAAAATCCTTCTTTCCATCCAAAACATAAATAAATAATAAAAAGGGTCAGTGTTATTTTATTTATTTATTTATTTATTGAATTAAATGGTTAGTGTTATGTTATTTTTGGTCACTAAATTTTATTTTTTGGTGCACTTTAATCATTAAATTAATTTTTAATCTTATTTTTAGTCATATGTAACACACTTACTGTAACAAAGAAATAATGAAATTAAAAAATCAAACACTTTTGCAAGACCTGTACATTTTGCATTAAATATACTACTCGTCTCAAAACTTTAAAAAAATATAAAAAAAATAAAAAATAAAAGTTTAATTCACCAAAGTTCATTAAAAGATGAGTTTAATAAAGACCGACGTGTCAAAAAAATATTTTAGAGACTAAAGTACAATTGTAGATAAAATTCAGGAGTTAAATAACCATAATAAAAAATTCAGAAAAAATGTTGGTGTGTTGTGTGTGTGTGTGTGTGTGTGTGTGTGTGTTTTTTTTTTTTATCATGTAAAGTGGGAACTAATTAAAAAGATATTCAAAATCTGAAATATTATCTAATAACTGATAAGTTTGAGGTTTCCAAGTGGCAGCAAAAAAATTAAATATGTAATTACAATTTAGGAAGGATTAATTACAGTCTTACAGCGTATAATTAATTCCAAAAGAAAAATAATTTAAAACAATTTCAACAAAATCGAATATCTAACAATCACTAATTATTATAATCAAACTATTCACCGTCTAAAATTGATTTTAAGAATTATTTGCCGCTCTCTCTTCCTATATATCAAACTAAGTGTCGGTTTAATTACCAAAAAAATAAATAAATAAATAAATTAAATGTGGGTTTGGCAGAATTATTTTATTTTATTTTTTGTCCAAAAGCTTTATTGGGTGGCCAAAAGTTTTTTTCTCAAAAAATAAGTCACCAAACGCTAGTTGACAAGGAAAAAAAAAATGTTTCTTTAAATTGTTTTTAAAGAAGAGCAAATTAAGAAAAAAAAAAAAAAAAGGTTTTACTCTTTAACTTATATTTGAAGCGGAGAGAAATACTAACTCATGATCAATAATATACCACCAACTTATCATAATAAATAATTACCCAAAATAATGTCGTGTACTTTTAAATCAAAAGCAAGTTTATAGTTAGATTGATTCAACATTTACATAATTATTTTGATTGAGAACCAAACAGTAAATATCTTTTCAAAAGCTATTTTTTGAAAATGATGTACCGATAAAGCTTTAGTGTAAAAGCATTATTTATAATATTTCTGCCGAACATATACTAATTAATTAAGCAACAAAAATACCAAAGAAATTAATTAATTAATTAAGCAAAACTATGCAGACGTTGTTAGTATTTTTTAGCATAAAGTTGGCATTAATTAATTATAATGCATGTGCTTGATTTATTAATTATAATGCATGTGCTTGATTTATTGTAGTCTTTTTCTTTTTCTTTTTTTTTCTTTTTTTTTTTTCTGAAAGGACTATTTAAGTCTTTTCGGCATGCCTTGAATTAAAAACCATCATTACTCAACAACTCACTGAATAATTAAATCTTCTGGATATTTCAATTTCAAATACTTTGACTTCATCATGAACATTAATTTCTCTGTAGAGCCAACTAGACAGGAATATGAAAAAGATTAAAACATTAATGATTAGGGAAATTAAGATATCCCTCATCCATATCCAATACTTCATACGATAAAGTAGATTTTTTTATTTTTTTTGGAAGACATCATACCGTAAAGTTATTAATATTATTTTTGTATTGCTACATATATATATATATATATATATATATATACCCTCAATTGTCGGAAACTTCATAGCCAAAAATTATTATTAAGAGACAATTAATGTGGATTAAGAAGTGCCACCCATTTCTGAGTTGAGAATGCTTTAGAAAATTATATATATTTATATATATATATATGTACAAACAAGATTAGGTGGCAAAAATTTTAATACAAAACTTCAATTATATCTTTTAAGAAGTTAAGAATCTGGTCTCGAATTTCTGACCACATGTTTTATTTTTTTAATAGAAAAAAGAAGATCTTAATAGGATTTCGTACATTCAAGGTGGCCAAGTATGCACCAAGGGCAGCATTAAATTTATCTTTAGGTTAAAAATGTCTCCAAATGAGTAGATATATTGTCAAAAGTCAAGTCCAAACAATTATGGGTATTTGATTGATCATCATCTGTTTTCCATGAATCTGCTGTAAAGTTCTAAAAGATTTCCAATCCAGAGTTTAAAAAAAAAAAAAAAAATGACTTCATGACATTGGTTAAAAAGTGTACCCATTTATAGGGCACAAAATAACCCTACCATTGTATAAATTTTAGCTATCACAAAAACTGTAAAAGTACATTGACATGTTCGTGATGTCTTCCACTTTCAATCATGCATCACCAAAGTAGTTGGACAATTATAATTTAGTCCTTACATAGTTGAACTGATTGGAGAAATATTGTTCACTATTAGTGCTTGAATCTTAAATAATTAAGGCTTAGATAAGGAGTTATGGCCGAGTACTATAGAGTATGGACAACACTTTTTATGGGCTACTTTTTATGGGCTCCAGGCCCATTAATGATGTGTGCCTTAGAGAAAGAGAGAATTTGAGGATTAGAGAAGAACTTTGGAAACTTGAGATGCAACATACTCATATGGACAAAAAAGGAAAGATAATGGGCATGGAATTTTTTTACTATAATTCAATAGAAAGCTCATAAATAGTCAAGGGTGTAAGAGAGAGAGAGAGAGAGAGAGAGGAGAAGTTAGCGGATAAAAGGAGGATAAAAGGAAGAGAGAAATGAATATGGGTTTTTGTTGGGGTCTTCTCCAACAAGAAGTACTTGTTTAACCAGACAAAATGTCTTTGAGATAAAAGTTATATTGTTTCAAAAGCCAAGGGTGTCTCTTGCTTCTTTCAAAACACTATCCCTTGTATTATCCTTCCTTCACAGTTTTCTTTCTTTCCAATTATTTTCTCTCGCTTTTTTTTTTTTTTTTTTTTCTCCTTTGGTCTGAATATTCTTGGAACAATGGAAGGAGAACAAGTACTACTGAAATCTACAGCAAATGAACAGAGAAGAAGGTTCAAAAGAATATGTGTTTTCTGTGGTAGCAGAGTAGGCTATAAGTCTGTATTTGGTGATGCAGCTCTTGAGCTTGGTAAATTGCTGGTAATAAATACTAATCAAATCTATTGATCAGTTCATATAAATCTTTCTTCTTCTCTGCAGCATTTTTCTTTGATTGATTTTGGGTTTCATTTTATCAGGTTGAGAGAAAGATTGATTTGGTTTATGGTGGAGGAAGTGTAGGTCTAATGGGTTTGATCTCTCAAACTGTCTTTAATGGAGGTTGTCATGTTCTTGGGTAAATCTTAATTCAAAAGCATACAAAATGGGCTTGCCTTTTTGCTTTAATCGCTAACTGCTATATGAGAGGACTAAGACAAACTTGATTCTGGTTTTTTTTTCTGTTTTTGTTTTGTATAGAGTGATTCCTAAAGCTCTTTTGCCTCATGAGGTTAATTACTTTTCTCTTCATACGAACTTGTTTATGATTATGATTGTTTTTTTTTTAACTTCCCTGAGGAACCTTGTTGTTTCAAAGATGGAAAGTGATCAAACTCAACCTTGCAGATATCAGGAGAGACTGTTGGTCAATTGAAAACAGTTGCTGACATGCACCAAAGGAAGTCAGAAATGGAAAAACATGCTGATGCATTCATTGCACTTCCTGGTACTATATACATAAATGTTTCACCAGTACCCCAAAAAAAAAATGTATATATATATATATATATATATGTAGAACAGCATTAATGCTTTTCAACTTTTTCTATATTCCTTTCTGAAACTTTTTAAATCCATATTTCAATCTTTTAGGTGGTTATGGAACCATGGAAGAGTTGTTAGAGATGATAACATGGTCTCAGCTAGGGATTCATGACAAACCAGTACTAAACATGGATCTCTCCCGACTTAGTTTCTACGTTTTTCTTGAACTTTTTTTCTTAATTTGGAATTTGGACTTTAATTTCAAATAGGGTAATCTTTTATTTTTATTTTTTATTTTTCCATTTAATAATTGAATTCTGTAAACAGGTGGGGGTGTTGAATGTAGATGGGTATTACAACAGTTTGCTTGACTTATTTGATAAAGGAGTAGATGAAGGTTTTATAGACAGTTCTGCAAGACATATTCTGGTTATAGCAAACACAGCAGAAGATCTTCTCAAGAAAATGGAGGTACAAAAAGAACTTGATGATTTCTTTTTACATGGAAAAAGTATAACAGTAAGGAAATGTGACAATAAACATTTTTATAAAACTTCTTTTCTGAATTATTGAAGAAGGTGACCAAAATAGTGGCAGAGAAAATGTAAAGAATGATTTATAATGTTATTTTGACTGCATCTTGCAGGACTATGAACCTGTTCATGACAAGGTTGCACCCAGACAAAGTTGGGAAGAGGACCTATTATTAGAGTCTACTCAAAGTGGGGAAGCTCTAGGATCTTAGATCTCTACCATCCATTTATATTAAAAAAACAATATATATGTATTTAAATATTTATATATTATAACTTAAATTTGGTGCAGTTCCATGTTGATCAAAAAGAAAAAGACGGCAAATGATAACCAAAAATCTTCTTCTCTCTCTTTCTGTTGTGGGGAAAAATTATGGAAGATCCTACTCACCCTATTGTATTTTTCATGATGGCATGGATGTTGCAGTTCTATTAAAAACTCCAATTGAATATTAAGAAGGTCTTAATATATTCTTAAATCTTTCTCTGTCTGATTACAGGTCAATTTGACTCTGTCAAAAAAGCATGCAAATTGTGACTGGGGGAAGAGTGGGGTGGGAAAAAAGAGAAGAAGAAAGAAGGATGTTTGTTCTTTTGGGGGGGTGTGGATTTCTTTTCTTTCTTTCTTTCATAATAAATATAATAATAATATATATATATATATATATATGAATAGGTTCTCTAGGGTTGAGATGCTATGAGGCAAAGGCTTTTGTCCATTTATTTGTTAGTCTTTTTGTTTTGTGGCAGGGCAAATTGTTTATTAGATTCTAATGTGTTTCATAGGGGCCTCTGGATTTTGGCTTGATTGTTCATTGAGCCTCTTTGGACTAGACCCCACAAGAAATAGACATAATTGTCTCTTTCTGCCTATTCAACTCTTAATAAGGATCTATGAAAAAATAAAGGAAAGAAGAAAATTCTCATTATTTATTACTAATTTGAGGCAGTGTTATTATACTCTCAATTGCATCCAAGCATCAATTTTTCTGTGGTTTAAGATTTGGACTATACCAGTGAAAGATGAAAGAATGGCAGAGAGATGGCCAAGTGCTTGATCACCGCAAGATCTTAGAAGTCCCTTTTCAATTTTAATAACCCAAAAGGCAATCTCAGCCCATAATTCTACCTAACTTCTTTTCCACGTGTCTCTGCTTTATCAGAAAACATGAAAAAAGCAATTTTAATTGCCATGGTGGCAGAAACTTGCTTCCACAAAAGATATTATTTAATATGAGAAAGAAAATATGTAGTGTTGCAGTGGATGGAAAGCCTATATTTCCTACATTATTGCTGATAAGATTACATGAATTCACCAATCATAGCCTTCATAGACTTTTTTGAAGTACCTCATCAGATTGAGTCCCGGCAATAATTTTCACAAAATTATGCTTCTGATCTAACTGTTCTGAATATTGGGATCTGAAACTCCTCTTTCCACCGATCCCAGTTCAAGAAAATCTACAGCATCACAAAGTCCTAGTCTTTTTCTGCATTATAATTCTAGCCAAAATTATGGTTATTTTTTCCTCATTGGGCATTGCAGCTCTTATTGACATGAAGAGGTCAAATTCCTTATTATACCAGTTTTACCAAATGATTGCTTGTGGCTCTACATTTATATTATTAGAATATAAACCGGTGGACTTGGCAATTTAAGCAAGTTTGTCCCTTTTCACTTAACCAACAAACAATACTTAAAAAGGAAAAAAATATACACCTAACAAAGAAATCTAGCTCCTTTCTAAGTTTAGAAGTCCAATTTAACAACCAAATTGCCGTCTAATTGTCAACATCTAGAACATAAAAATGACATATTCCAAGACCCTTTTACCTTTTGATTTACTGTACATTATGATTGCTTATTTCTGCAGTAATTAAATTTAAGGTGATTAATCTAATCAGAAATATTAGGAATGAGTAAAGCATATTTTCCATCAAAAAGCAACCAATCAAATAAAATATTAAAACCTCATATAGATGTATTTCCTTATTTTTATTATTAAGAGCAGTATAGCTTCCATGGTTTTCCCAAAAAGTGGAACGAAAGGGTCTTCAATCCACAGATCACGTCTGGGAGACTGCCAGTTTTTCATGAAAGATAGAGCTAGTGGTCAGGGATGAATCCCATTTTCACTTAGGTCCAAACTATATATATGCTGTACGTTCGATGAGGATTATACATATGCCTAGTAAAAAATGTAGGCTAGAACCAACCTAAATGCCAAAGCAATAAAATACGCTTGAACAACAAGTGCATCAGAATGTTCTGCAATTATTCTGTATCAGAATGATGCAGTTGACGACAGGGAAAAGCAGATTCAAGAACTTGGTAAGGTCAAAAACACTCTTAACATTAAGTTCCACATATTTTGTTATGCGGTATTATTACAGAAGAAAAAAAAAAGAAATGAAAAAGAAATAAAAGGTTAAAAAAATAAAAATAAAAAAAAAGAAGAAAAAGAAATATAGAAGTACCCAAAATTTTTAATTTTAAGTATCAATATTATAACTAGTACCCAAAATTTTTAATTTTAAGTATCAATATTATAACTAAGAAAATACAAATTAAAGGTCGAAGAGCATAGGATTGATCCCATCATTTTGGTCCAGATAATGTTCAATCAGAACTCGAACTTCTAAAACTATGCATAGAACATATATGCATCTTCAAAAGCTAAAGTTCATCTCAAACTAAACATTGCTAGCGAACCAAAAACAATTAAAGTCAACCACGCACTAAAGAAACCAAAACTTTCATCATAGTATTTTTTTTATTTCCCTCGTTATGCCAATAAAATAGCATTACATATTCAATAAGCTTAAAATTAAGTACTGTTTCAGGTAGATAATTGTCAAGAAGTACATAGGAAGATGCAATACTAGTTACCTTGAATTGTTTGAAAAGAAATTCTGTAACCAAATAAGGCAATTATCACACCTATCTTTCTTGTCTAGACCAGATTTATGTACAAGAGTTAAAAACATTTAAAGTGAAAAATGAGTCACTTTTTTCCTATTAAATGAGACTTGCTGTAAAAGTTTCATGGCTGCTGCATATATCACGACCCAGCATAGTTTCATTGTCCATGCTCAAAGGTTCTTGTAGACTACAGTAGTCCACATCCACAGAAAAATGGTCATCAACGGCAAGACCGACTGATTTTTCATCCTCCACAACAATTAAGTTTCCATGCTCATCACTTGGAGACACGTATGGAGTGTCCCCCACAACAACTGGTTCAGATTTAGAGTTCAAGAAGCCAGATAAAAGGTCTTCAAGTGGCATGTGCCCATTACAAATATCCTGAGAGACAAATTTCACATCCAGCACTGGAATATGGAAATCCACCACTGAAGCAGCACATGAAAATTCAAACATATTCTGCAAAATGTCTTTGTCAGATTTTTTTTCTGTAACTTCAATTGGCGCAGTTAAATTGGTACGTGCAGGGCCATCCTCCAATATAGTATCAGAGTCAATATCGGTCTGATTCATAAAGATTTGACTCTGAATGTCAGTTTCATCAGGGACCAGAATGTTACTTACTTCAGTGCTATCTTCTTCATTTTCAATTTCTTTTGGACAAAAATCAGTGCCAACCATGCCATGATGGGATTGATCATCATTATTTTCAACATGACTGCCACATGATTTATCCTTCTCTCCTCCTTCATAATGTAGGCACCTTTCATCACCTCCAGCCGTTTTATCTAGATTTTCATGATTGGGAGATCTTATCCTGTTCCCTTCACTTTCTAAAGGAGAAATATTGAGTGCATTTGAAAGCGAATCATCCATGCTCTCTGTTCCATCAGTCCTTATCTTAGAATCAGCTTTCTCTGAAGCACTTTTGCCAACTTTACCATCCTTTTCAATAGAAACCTCATGAGTTTCAACTGAAACACTTTGAAAATTTTTATCTGACTCAATTGAAATTGAAGATACAAATCCAGCCAGTGCAGATGCTAAAGCATCATCGATTGTCGGTGCCTGCCTTGGTTTATCCACCATAGAATCCAATGTTTCATTGGATGCATCGTTTTCTTCCTCATCATCACAGTTTGAAAACTCAGGAGCTGTAACGATAAGACTAGGGAGAAACTGAGTAGCATTTCCAGAATCAGACATATCATCAGCTGGGATAGATTGTGCATCTGAATGAACATCCTTCTTATTGGATTCGCATTCCTCATAATGGGGATAATCACTTCCACTATGACAAAAAGAGGTGGAATCAGATGCAATGCAAGAAAAATTAGGAGCATAAAATCTTGAGCAAGATGGCAACCCAGAATTCTTTGGTCTGTTGGTGAGAACTTCAAGTTGCTGCTCTACCCTTTGCAGCCTTGCCTCAATGCTATTTATGGGCTTTAACAACTTCTCTTCCAACCTTAAACATATGCCCTCTATTCTTCCCATTTGCGAAACAAGCTCATCCAAGGATCTTTCAACTTGATTATTCGGGGGGAAATCAGGCTTGTTAGGAGGAACTTGTGAGGGGCCCTGTAATTGTGCTGTACCTACACTAGACCTATTAAAGTTCTGAAACTCTACTTTCTGATCATCAGATACGCTAAGCTTCTCTTCCTGCCGAACTATAGTTGCAGAAGTTGAAGAATCAGCTTCTTGTGACCCAACATCCTGAAAGTTTTCGTTTTTGCAGGTGTCAGAGGTATGTTTATCTAGGGATCGTGTGGCACTCTTTGTTTTAGACAATTGCAAAAGGGTAGGCAATAGCATGGTCATAAAAGAACTTCCAGTTGAGTTTTCCACCTGACCTACTTGCTTTTCTGAGTCAGTTGAGTCAACAGGATCAGCAAACACATAGACCTCATCAACATACACCCTATCTTTACTCTGAAGTGAGAGAAGACGAATTGTAATGGATACACATGGATTCACATCACTCATCTGTGCCGTAGCCTCGTAAAAATCCTGAAAAAGTTTTTCAATCAGCAACCACAGAAAATTAACAAAGAAAGAAAGTTTTGATGCATCCATGTTATAGATCTTTAGATAGCTGTTTACTTAAACAGCCCTTTTCTAACTGGCATTTTGCATTTTATTTCCCCTGAATTACCGATATTCTACTCACTCATTGCCAGCTCATTATCACCAAATCTTATTTGACTATCTATTCTCTCCATTCAGAGTAAGGGTGGTAAAACAAACTAGGTCAGGCACAAGACTAAGACAAAAAGGAAAGGATGGAAATCATTCCAAAAACACGAGGGTAAATTCACAAACATGCATCAAACTTCTCAAACAATTTTCTTTTCTCTCTCTCCGTTGGAAAGAGAAGCCGTAGTTAAAACCTTAATACATATGCCAAATGATACACACACCCGCACACAAGGTGCACCAATAAAAAAAGTCAGATAAGAGGGTGAAGAAAAATTTATTCAGATTGACATACACGAAGAACGACACAAAATACCTGTGTGATCGGTTCTCGAGGCAAACTGAACTTCGATGGCAAAGAATTTTCTTTGTTGCCGGTTGTGGAATTATCTGGTGCTTTAACTTCAACCCAGTCATCTTCACTGGAGTTTAAATTACTGTCACTTCTTAAACTTTCTTTGGATAAGTTGTCATCAGACCCCTTTGGACATGCAGAAAGAACATCCTCAAAATCAGTCGTACGAAGCACTTGTTCATCCCTAGTAGCTATGCCGCAGCGAACCGTACAGAGATACTCATTGCCACTTTGAAAATCAGCTGCATAATATATCTCATACACTCGAGCAGTGCTTCGAACATAAACCTGCTGGACCTCATGCTTTTGTGTGAAATTAACTGTGCAGTTAAAAAAAAAATTCAGTCATTGCCATCGAGACTCTTAACAAAGATTATGGAAATTCTCTCCAAGCTCAAGAATTTGAACCAAAAAAATAAAAATTTACAAATTTTAAGCTTCGACACATTTGGTTACCAAGCAAGGATATTCTCCTAAAACCCATGATTGCTATCTTGTATTTTCCAACAATTTCCCAATTTTCCCGATGAAATCCTGATATTCTGGAAAAGGGATTTTCACATTCCAAGAAATAATGAATCATTTTTCTTTACAATTTCTTCTTCTACTTCATTTTTTCATTTGCTTAATATTCATAAACACTTAAACTGTGTGATTGGATAAAATACATAAACGAACAGAAATAAAAATTTCGCTTTTTTTTTTCTTTTTTTTTTCAATTACTCAAAGTTCCTACCTTTCGCTTTCTCGGATCCAAACAGATGAACAACCAAAAAAAAAAAAAAATACAAACTTTAAACGACCAAGAATTGAATTCACAGAATGAAAACTTACATGTGATCTCACAAGGGGGTGAATCCGGTGCGGAAGGTTGTAGAACAAGAGAGGGTTTAGCCGTCGAGTTGAGGCCGTCGTTCATATTATCATCGTCGTCGTCGTCATCGTCGTCTTTGATCGGATATAAAGAGGACTCGAAAGTCAGTGAATTTACAAGATTGCCAGAGGCGATAGTCCAGCTTGTTGCAGAGCTCCATGAATCGGAAATTTGATTGTCTCCTTTGATTTCCATGATGGTTTTTTTTTTTTTTTTTTTTTTTTTTTTTTTTTTTTGGGCTCAGTTTTCCCGAGTGGTGCTTTTCCTGATATCGAAGTTTTTCTCTGCAGAAAAATATATATTTGACATCCAAACCAACACAAAATGGAAGCCTTGAAATAAAATGAGAAACTTTATTTATTTATTTATTTTTTATTTTTTGGAAATTTTCAAATCACTTGTTTCATACACGTGGGCACTGAGCTGTGAGTTTGTTGCTAATTTTTTCTTTCTTAAAAAAAAAAAAAAATCAAATATAAATAATTAATGGTAATTACAACATTTCTTTTTGTTTTTTTTTTTGTTTTTTTTTTTTTCCTCTTATTCTTGCTTGTGGAAATTTTTAATCCTGAAGGATAATTGATTTATAATAAATATATATATATATATATATTTAAGTGCTAGAATCATTCGACAAGAGTAAGCTTATGCGATTAGTTCCATGAGATAAAACGGCAATCGTGGAATGCAAAAGTTGTTATTTTTTTATTTTTTATTTTTTTTGTTATGGACTGGATTTTTTTTTTTTTTGGGATATAAAAATGGGTAGTTGTACTAAAGACTAACGCAATAGACCAATTTACATAACTTTTTGACAATTTTTTTTTTAGTTGTTTGTTCTCTTTCAACATCTAATTCAAGATCAATACTTTTTTAGCTCCTACTTTACCCCATTAGTAGATCTTATTTATTTTTCATTAATTGGTACCAAAGTTCGGAAATATATAAATAAATAGGTGACAACAATAATATGTTATCCAATGGGTCTCTTTTTTTGAATGTTTATGAGCCATTGAGGCATATCTTAACTGTTTTTTTTTTCTTTTTTTTTGGAGGATAAATAAGACTTTAAAATGTTTTTATTGTTTCTAATTTTGCTCAAAAAACCCCATCGTTGATAGAGATGAAAAAAGAGAATGCTAGATTCAACATATAAAGGCAGCACAGATGGTTTCTCAAACACTGAATGGTAGAAATTACACCAAAAAAAAAAAATAATAATAATAAATAAATTACTCTGAGGTCTTGCTTGTATCATAATAATCAAACTTATCCAAGTATCAAAACTACATAATTAGCATGTATATATCCAAATCCATTGAAATTAAAAAATTTCTTCTATAAAGGCAATGATTTGAGTTCAGTTCAACCCATAAATCAGAACGTGTTTGGAAAGTGAGAAGGAAGATAGATATTCTCTGTTTAATTACCAAAAAAAGAAAAAGAAAAGGGAGAAAAAAAAAAAATTGCAATATGAACGTGCAAAGCATAGTACAACTAGAAAAGACAAATAGGGCTAATAAAAGATAATTGAAATAACTTAGATTACAAGTTCATAAATTAGATTACAGCATTACATTTTCTGATTTCAACCAAATCAATGAAAAAGCACAACTAAACCAAGTTCTTCCCCCTCTCACTTGTGGCAGACCTTTGCTGTTGGCATGGTCACACAAATAGGAGCATACGCTTTCTTGGCTTCTGGGGTACCCGGTTTTGGATCAGCCAAGGCGATCCCAGCTGCCGAGCAAACAGCAGCAGCTGCTGCAGCAAACATAAGGTCCCTCCTTCCATTGTTGGACTCTTTCTTGGTCTCAGAGTTCAAATTCACCTTCTCACCTTCTGCTGCTCCAGCAGCCTTGGCGACAACCAATCTCCGGCTGTTGTTGATCGGTGAGGGGCTGGCAAGGGTTGCGCCACCGAGGAATGAGGCTGTCATGGTGAATGAGGCCATTGCTGCAACGAGAATGGTGGATATTCACTGACTGTTTTCTTGGCTTTCTAGCCTATTTTCTTGCACTTGAAAGTAAATAAATGTAGTGTGGGCAACACAATTTGGAGGGAGGTAAGGCCTTGGGGCCACCCCTTATCTTATCCCAAAAAAATGCCTTAACCAATATGCTATTGCCACGTTTGATATGATAATCTTTGTCAGAATTAGTGGCCTTCAGAATTCCTGATGGTTCTCACTCTTGGGTCGGGAAATCAGGACCTTTAACAGGAGCTTCCTCATTATCTAGCACTCGAGAAATCCTTTAAAAGAGAGGAAAACAAAGGCCTAAAGTTTAAAAGCTATTTTTCTATTGTATTTTGGTTTTCAGGGTACAACTTAAAGAGTTATAGATTCTGGATTTTTGTTGAATCTTAAAACTGATCAACCATTCAAACAAAGGGAAAACTTTGTAAATTACTAGAAATGTATGAACGAAACCGGAAAATAGAAAACAAAAAGAAATCATAAATTTTACCACTGTCAAATATAATGGATCAAGAATGGATAATATAATGACACAGACTAGTCAAGAAAGATACTGAAGGTATTAGCACTTTAATGTCAGTTATCAATTAATATGCCTACAATACAATATTGTTACACCAGCCAAATCCGGCCACGCTACAAAATTGCAATGAATTTGGGTAGACTTGGAAAAATATAGCCATAGAATGTTTGAACTTTCGTACGTATACAAATTAAGCATATAGAACATCTTCTTCGCTTGTTTTGTATTGAGGTGGTAGCATACTATGTATATTAGCAAATGGATCTTCAGAGGCTGGAGGAGGCAGCTCTCCAATAGGTGAATCCATGACGTAGTCGGGAATTGCCACAAGAGTTTCCTCAAAAAATGATTTGATCGTCTGCAAAAGTTCAAAAGCTATCTGAGAAACTTCAAAGAATGATTAGTAACATTGTAACCAGGAATTGTACAATCCTGAATTTGGTCATTTCATTAGAACAAGAATGAATATCAGAATTTCCATTACCCTACAACTCTGGAAAGCAGCATCAGCTTTGCGCTTCCACAAACCATTCCCAGGTTCTGAATGAAAAAAGCTAAGTAAAGGCTGCAGCAGAATTCAAAAATTGATTATGTTTGGCACCAATGGTGTTGTCTATAAATCTAGAATGCAACCAAAAAAATAAATAAATAAATAAAAATAAAAAGGTAGGAAAAAGCATAGGACATAGTAGCAGCTTAAATGGTTCTGTACTTAGACATCAAAGGAGCTCCTTCAATATGTGAAACAAACAATGTGCCATCAAATGCACAATGAACGACACAGGAAACAAACCAAACCATGCAGCAGAATGCGGTAGAGAAAAGGATTACATAGCAAATTACATTGGAGAGAACAGCATTTCAGAGTGTATATTCAATGTCCGTCTAAGAAATATCCAATTAAACCATTTCTTGTTACCAACCTTTATAATATCCCGGACATTTGGTTTGTGTCCATATTTTCCCAACATGGCATCCCCATACACTTGATATTTCTCAAGGATCTTTAAGAGAAAAAGAAAAGTAAAAATTAGCTGTGAATAAAGCTAATAGTTTAGAAAAATTAAAAATATGCATCCATTTAATAGCTGAGTTTGTTACTAAACCTCACGCCGTGTAACACCACTCCTTGGTGCACCATAAATTGCAGCATCAACATGTCCCAAAATCCGCCAAGGGCTGATGTAAAATGGTCAACTTATTTATAATGAAAGGAGTGAAATGTAAAGAAAAGAACGCTTAAAAGCCAAACTAGTCTATAACCATGAGTAAACCAGAAAAATCTAGACTGAAAACTGTACATACTTATTATATGCAGCACGCCCAACCATTACACCATGAGCTCCTGCCCTTCTAGCTGCATGAACCTATAATATAAAATAAGTAAATAACAAGTTATGCTAATATTCACAAATAAATTGAATAATTGAAGTCAATATTATGGGACAACATGAAGCCCTTTTACGGTACAGTAAGTTAACTGTGCATGGCAATAATCCAAAATTTTAATTACAAGTTTATAACCATCAACGCTTTGAAAAGAAACTAAAGTAACCTATGCAAAGACCATATCCGATATCGGTCCCACTACAAAAGCAGGTCCTGGGATCTTAAACAAAGGATATTCACATCAAGGTATATGTTAATAGAATTTATATCTGCCTAGCCTAATCATTCTGTTAATCTGCAGCATTTATTTCATGTCTGGAATTCCTATGTAACTTTGTGCCCAAAAAGGTTCACCTCATCAATACTGTTTATGCCCCCGTTTATTGTAAATCTCAAGTCTGGAAAGTCACGTAGAAGGCCATAAAAATACTCATATCTGCAAGAAAGTAGAATCCAATCAACTATAAGGTACATAATTAGTGAGCTGTGAGCTTAAAATTGTTAATCAAAGCATTTTCAGAATGAAGTCTTGGTTTGAACTAGTAATGGTAAACATTTTTATTGCCATCTTCATTTACATAAAAGCTTAAGCTCACTAAACAAAAAAGAAAAGTTAAGAATACATACTTAAGAGGCGGAATACTTCGATTTTCAGCTGGACTTATGCCATTGAGAAGTGCCTTTCGTGAATGTATTATGAAATGCCTGGTTGGTGATAGAGAAGAAACCTTGTAAATAAAATCACCTGAAAGCAGATGGGAGAGAGGCATGATAAAGTCAGGATACTGTAGTAGAAAAAATCAGGATCTAATATACACACAGGTCCTGTCCTTAGCTCCTTTAGTCCAGATAATTTGAAAGCAAAGCCAAACAAGTTATAGACCCAACACACAAACCAATATATATTATTCTTCATCTATTATCCAGAAGTAGTTCCAGATAATTTCTTTGAAAGAAAAACGGAAAGAAGGAGAAAATTTGGTGTAAAACAGAATCCTAATTTGATACTTTAATAGAACAAGAATGTTCAGAAAAAGGACCTTACAGAGCTCATTATAGGAGTCATGATTATCGACACCAATTCGACATTTAACACTGACAGGGACATCTGTATTGGCAGCAATCACAGACATGGCCTCAGCAACAAACTTTCCTTGCAAAAACCAAATGTCTATATCAGAGCACATTGACAAATGACATCTATATTTAACATTTCTGCACCTACATTATAATCAAAAAAGATATCAAACCTTTGGATCAAGCATTAGACGAACACCAAAGCATCCATGTCCAGCAACTTTTGGACTTGGACATCCACAACTGGCAAATGATAATGGGTTTCAGTTCAATATGGAAACAAAAGAAGCGCCAGAGAGTAGCAGGTAATAATTAAGGAAAAAGGAAGAGTACAAACTTAAAATTGATCTCATCATAGCGGTAAGGATTCGCAAGTGTAGTTGCTTTTGCCAGGTTTTCCAAATTACTCCCACCAATTTGGAGAACGATAGGATGTTGCTCTGGAGAGTATGCCAGGAATCTGTCCTGAAGCAATATAAACAAAAATTAACAAGATGAGTGGTTCTCAATACTTCCCAATCAAATTCACTGATTGAAATTGAAGACTGCAACATATTTAATAAATACTGAACATTAATGAGCTGGAATGAGGAAATTTGAGTGCAAAGAATTACATAATGACAAACTGAAAGCTAATAAAGATCCAAGCCACCGACTCAATTTTCATCCTATATGGTAAACTTGATACAAATTATATATTGCAACAATTAGTAAATAATTCATCTTCAAGCTCCAGAAAACATTATTAGCATTCAAACTTACCAGATTACCCTCCTGATACACAATCGTTTCAGCTGCAAGCATTTCTGTGTAGAGCCATGCATGTTTTGATATCATTCGAGCTAGAGTCCTGTAATGATTATCAGTCCAGTCCATCATAGGAGCAACGCTGCAAACAAACCAGAAACAATGGAATCGTAGCCTTTAGAAACTCACTGTCTAAAGAAAAAGATATTATAGATTCAAATATACAAATAAGCACTACTCACCTAAACCAAGGAGGAAGATAATGTTCAGCACCCATCTCAGCTTTTGTACTCAGTTGATGCTTTTGACCATAAGCAGATATTCTCCTTGGTTTAGTCAAATTTCGGTGAAATATGCTAGATGGAGATCTGCAATGGTGTTTGCGAGAAATAGCATGAACAGGAATTGCTGAAGCTATTGAAGAATGCCTTGTAAATTTCATCTTCCCTCCATTCAGATCACAGCCTGCTCCTTGAGGTACCTGTCCATGAAAACAACTGCATCAAAACGAGAATTGGGATTTTCATTACCCAACTCAAAACCCAATGCAATGGAACACTTGTAAAGCTTTATAATTATACATCACAACCCCTTTTTAGAAACATTTAACAGAGAAAAGCAAAATACACTCTATAAATACAAATCTAACTCGACTTTAGGGAGCATATCTAGTAGGCCAGACCCAAACAAAGGAGTGATGGTTTTAAGACTTGGTTGCCTGCCACGGGGCCCCTTTGAAACCAACTAAGTCAAGCTCAATTACACAAAGCTAAAGTTCTCAAAAGAACCCAATTACAATTACCAAAACAAGCCGAAATTCAATACTTTGCAGCTCGTTGAAAAGACTGTTGCATTGATGCTTCCCTCTCCAAAAATAAAAACATTTTGAATCACGAAATCAAAATAAAACAAATTCCCCGAAATTTTTTTTTCTAGAAACTAATTCTACCATAAACTAGCCAAAACGGAAAACTTGTAAAATAGTCATACACAACCAAATGATTTACATATAACAAAATTAAAAAATAAAAATAAAAATGCCTACTCACCAAAGACTTAATTATATAAATAAAGCAAACAAAACCAAATCTCAAATGGGCCAAAAAAAAATTACAAACAAGCATTCTATTTTATGCTTAAATAATAATAATAAAGAAAAAAAAATACAAAGTTTTGCATATTCATAAAGTTTTTTATATATACCAATACATATATACATATGCATGTACTATCTATATAGATACATATACGTGAGGAATAGGGTTTACAAGGATGGGGAAGAAAGTTGCGGCGACAGCTCCTGCTAAACTCGACGGCCTTTGAGTATATAAAATTGCAGAATTTGGAGCAGGAATTTAGTGTTGCTTTATCCGCGGCAAATTGATTGAACGAAAACAAGAAAGGACATTGTGGGCCGGGCTCTTAGGGCATTTTCGTATTTAAGATGATGATCCAAAATTCCAAAATATATGGAAATTATTTTACCGATTTCTTTATTTTATTTTTTTTCATATATTAATTATTATCCATAAAATCAAACAGAACAAGACAATAACCTCCTATCTCCCATTATAATAAAACAAAAACACGCACACACAAAAAGAAAATGATATTATTTACCCAAAAAAAAAAAAGAAAGAAATGATATTGTATTTTTTTTAATTGGATGTTTAACAAAATAATAATTTATAATATCTTTATTTAAATTGGGCTTGGTCTACCACTGTTTAGGCCCAATTGTATCTTTTATAGGCCCGTTGTGATGAACGGATTTATGTGGCGGACAAATAACTACCACTTCCTCAAAAACTTATCAGTTACTACTGAAGAAAACTTCCATGGCGAGCTTTTGCTTCAACCCCACTAGACTCAGAACCCCAACGGTTCAATCCCATAAATCCATCTCCAACTCCAACTCTCTCGCAAAACCCACCAAAATCTCATACAGTTTCTCCATAAATCACTCAAAAAATTGGCAAAGATTGGAACTTTTTCGACCCAATTCAGTGTCGGAAAGCTCACTTTCTGTTGAGCAAGAAGAAGTGGAATTCGATGATGAAGAAGAGAAAGAAGATCCAACTGCTGAATTGAGCTATCTTGATCCGGAAACAGATCCCGATAGTATTTC
This sequence comes from Ziziphus jujuba, assembly GCF_031755915.1. Classification (NCBI taxonomy): domain Eukaryota; kingdom Viridiplantae; phylum Streptophyta; class Magnoliopsida; order Rosales; family Rhamnaceae; genus Ziziphus; species Ziziphus jujuba. Next base: position 1,358,270 of record NC_083380.1, read on the forward strand.
TGAATGGGAAGTGGATTTTTGCTCAAGACCCATATTAGATATCAGAGGGAAAAAGGTTTGGGAGCTAGTAGTTTGTGATGAATCTCTGTCTTTACAGTTCACAAAGTACTTTCCTAACAATGTGATCAACAGCATTACTTTGAAAGATGCTCTTGTTTCGATTAGTGATGATTTGGGCGTCCCTTTACCTGATAAAATCCGCTTCTTCAGGTAAATTTTAGCTCAAATATGCAGTTTTCTTTGAGGACTATAAGAATATATTGTTGGGTTTATATGAATGATTCTGTTTAATGGAGTACAGGTCACAGATGCAGACCATTATATCAAGAGCGTGTAACGAGCTTGGTATAAAGCCAGTTCCTAGTAAAAGGGTATGTATGGAATTCTTATTTGCAGTCTTTTTCTTTATAGTTTCTTAGTTTCATAAACAATTTTCTTTCTTTACTGCAATTTCCCATCAGAAAGATTGGGGTTTTGCTAGTAAGTCTGATTATTGGATTATTAGTAACCTGTGTTGAAGTTACAATCTCTGAATCTGCTTAGTTTAGAAAACATTCTTATGATTTGCTTTTGTTTATTTCAGTGTCTGTCACTGCTACTGTGGTTGGATGAACGTTACGAAAGTGTATATACTCGACATCCTGGTTTTCAGAAAGGATCTAAGCCACTTCTTGCATTAGATAACCCTTTCCCAATGGAACTTCCGGAAAATCTTTTTGGGGAGAAATGGGCTTTTGTCCAATTACCATTGTCAGGTACAAAAGTACTAAAGAGCAACTTTAGCCTATTATATTGACAATTACAATTCAATTCTATACTAGAAACCACTATACTAATCTGTTATTTGCTGCTGATATTACATTTAGGAAGAATTGTGGCAAAAAAAGTCTCTTTTTTGAACTATTTCTCATTTTATATACTAACTTTGAGTCTCCTGTTTTCAGATGTAAAGAAGGAGGTCTCATCCTTAGAAACAAAACTTGTATTTGGTGCAAGTTTAGACTTGGATTTACTGGGAATTGAACTTGATGAAAACACACTTATTCCAGGACTAGCTGTTGCTTCTTCACGTGCTAAACCATTAGCAGGTAACTTTTATACATCGATGATGTTATTTTTCTTGTGCAAATGATAATTTTGCTCATACAATTTGAAGTTTGGATATTCTTACAATCTTTCTGTTCCTTGAACAATTGTGTGCTATTCCTATTTTCAATTAACAAGCTCCATTTTTATGTTCTGTTGCAGCTTGGATGAATGGATTGGAAGTGTGCTCCGTAGAAGTTGATGTATCCAAGGCAAGCTTGATTCTTTCAGTTGGTATTTCTACGCGTTATGTCTATGCTAGATATAAGAAAACCCCAACGACAACAAATGAAGCCGAAGCTTGGGAAGCAGCTAAGAAAGCTTGTGGAGGTTTACACTTCCTTGCTATACAGGAAGAGTTGGATTCTGATGATTGTGTTGGGTTCTGGCTTCTACTAGATTTACCACCTCCACCTGTATAATTTTAAGAATTTCTCAAATAAAAAGTTTACTATATCAATTTCTTTTCTCTCTCTCTCTCTCTCTCTATATATATATATATATATATATTAATTTTTCCATTCTTCCAGCAACGAAGGCTATAGCTTATTTTCATTTGGGAGTAGGACATGTTGATATATTTAGCAAAACAGTGTTGTAAACTGAAAATGGAATTCGTTCCATGAACCAAAGGTACCACACAAATGTCTTTTAACTTGAACAACAAACCCATTTTCAGATAATAACTTTTCTTAACATTTAACCAAATTATTTCCAACTTCTAGTTTTTTAATGTGAACATATATTTAGGTTGTTTGCTATTTTCTTATTTTCTCAATCATACCTATTTCTACTTTTTATCTTTTTTAATGACCTATCTTCTATGTACTACAAAGTTCTACTCTTCAACCACTTAAGCACTTATTTTCAATTTTAATTCGCATCGCATTCCTCATTTTCTTTTATAAAATTACAAATTTTCATAGGAAAAAAAAAATGATTATCCACGTTACTTGATGAAAAAATTGATTAATTGACATCACATTCAAGAGAGTGTAAAAGCCGTGAAGGGCTTTCTTCAAGCCAAACATTCTAACCACCTTCAAATCAAAGGAAGAAAAATAAATTTAAATATATCGTTGACATAAATTAATTAATATTATTTATATAAAGGAAAAAAACTACATAAGCCCCTTTTTTCCTCTCGCCTATGGCCATAAATAAAGTTTGTCCAGCCATGGAATCTTCCAGCCTTTATGTTCTAGATCTCTTCTGCTTTTGAGATACAAATCGAACACCTTGCTTCCCAAGTTCCAGAGTTTTTACTCTACCGTCATCTAAATTAACAGATAAGGTTGATGTGCCTTCAATTAGGTCAGAAACCACGCCCTTATGCCTGGATAAACAATTAAAACAAAACAAATCAATCCATAATGCACCAACATCAACCTCCAGACAACCCAAAAAACTGAAAACAAAAGCATGCTTTCTGTAGCTAGCTAGATTGAAAAAATTACCGCCAGGAGTTCATCCTTCGAAAAAAAATGCACTAGAGGTGGTATTTTTCTAATTCAAAGAAACCTTTGGTGTAAAAAGATTTTAACATGCTATCGATGAAATTCTTCTAAAGAAAAAAACTCACCACGAGTTATCAGATGACTGCTGAACTTCAACTCGCTTTCCAATTGCATCTTTACCCAACTTTTTCAATATCCAGTTAGCATCCATAATCTCATCCATTAAATTGTCTTGTTGTGATTGTGAGGCATCATCATCTTCACTGAGAGATATTTTATCAATAAATGATGATGACCGCTTTCGTTTTGACCTCTGGCCCTTGATAGAACTTTTTTCTTCCTCCTGTAGAGGAGAATTCTGATTTTCAACATTAGGCTTCTTAAATTTAAACTTCAGCAAAGGTTTGGAATCTTTGGGCAAAGAATGTGAAACAGGTGTATGGCCAGAGTCGTCAATGTTTTCAACAGACACATCAGGTCTACTTTCTGATTGTTTGCCTGAATATACCCTGTCACTTCTTAAAACAGGGGCATCACCTAGAGGCCCAACTGCAGCTGTGCTTCCTTCAATGCTTCGTTTCCCTGATAAAGTTTGTGAATGCTCTGGCATAGTAATTTCATATGCATCAGCACTTCTCCCTTGACCAGATTTGCTGGAATCAGAAATTCCTGATCTAATTTTTCCCAACTTAATAAAATTCCCTTCTCTTCCAGCAACCTTCAAACCCTTTAATTGACCAGAGTTATCATTTCTGTCTGCAAATAGCAGAAAATCCCAAAAATCACATTAACAATATCAAAATACATATATAACAACGTAAGATACTATTAATGAACGAGATAACAGAACAATATTTTTCCCATAAGAGCAGAGAACAAGTGTAATTCAACTACCATCAACATGTTTAGCAGAGCCATCATGTCTATGACGACTTGTGTCTTCACTGCCTGCTCATAAATATGAACCACACATATCAGAAAGAGGGAGGGAGGGGAAGAGAGAACAATAAGTGATCTTTTTTCTGAAATTTAAATATGTAATATAAAACAAAAGATATAGAAACAAATATTATCCACCCATGCATTTATACTGTAATCATCAATAATGGTAAACCAAAAACCCCTTTGAACTTAATGCTTAAGACTCAAGAGAAACAGCTCAGGAAGTATGAGCGCACAAAACTAGCATTCAGATACTGACTGCCTAATACAGTTTCTGTGTCATAGATGTGTCATTAATTGGCATTTCTCTCTGAAGCATACATCAAGTGAAAAGGCAACAAAATTACTGTTATCGGCTAATTTGTAACTAAAGATGCTCCAGAAAAGAAATAATAAAACTAGAATAATGAAACTCATACAGCTCTATGATTTTCTTATGATATGCTAAATATCCAATTTCCTTCAAATTCTTAGAAAAGAAGTGATACTTGTCACCCCTTTTTATGATAAACTTGTAACTATCTCTGGTGACGACACTAATAATAGTAAGTAGAATAAAGTTAAAAATCATAGAGATGATATACCATTGGATGCCACCAAATCTTGTTCCCTTTGGCCAGTTGAAGCATCAGATCTTGGGGAGTTGGTTACATTTATTTTTCGTGCACCTAAATTTATCACTAGCTTCTTTCCTTTCACAGGCTTTGACTTCCCAGCATGCTTTCCAGAATCCTCTCCACTATCCAAATCATTAGATTTGCTATTCTTGATTCGAACCACTCTGGAAGTCCTATCTTCATCACTCACCATTACCTCGTCAACAAACTTATGTTTCAAAACCCCTGGCTGGTTAATAGAGCAAATCTCTTCCGTTTGACTCTGACTTCCAGCAATTGGTGAAGAACATGTATCAGGTACCTCATTTCCATAAGACTGCACTCCATCATTCTTCTCATGACCCAATCTATAACCAAAAGATTGGGTATCTTTGTGTCCTTCAAAACTCTGGCTCGGCTCTGTATTACCACCTATTGATCCCTGATATCCTTTCTTCTTAACAGACACTTTACTGTAAGATTTCTTCCCATAATCCTTATTCTTTTTTGGTGATTTATCAACCATCCCTTTCAAAGATAACTTTAAGGAACGTCCAAATTCATTCTTCGATACCACAGGACCACTTTCTTCATCGTCTGAATAAGGAGAAATAGAAAAAATATCTTCTTGAGTTGGCAACCCAGCAGCAGCCCTCAAGCTTGCAATTAGATCTCGATCAGCTTTGTCTCTTCTCCTCCATAGTTCTTTTACTGCATCCTCAAGATCCTTGACCTGGCACAATAAAATTTTACATATTGGAAAAAAACTAAAATGTAATGATCAATTGCAAAGATAATCTAAATTTTTGCAGACCTGATAACACTCTCCACGACATGTGGCACACTTGTACTGAAGATTTCCATCCACTTGAAATTGCAAATATTTCTCATCGCTGCAAAATAAATAATCTAAAATTAACAAATGTTGTGGGATAAACTCATCTTCAATAAAGGTCGAAATAGAGCATAGAACATGAACATCACCTTTAACTAATAAGTTAAGTTTCTAGTCAAAATAAATAAACAAATACTGAAGTAAATTTTGGTTCCTTGTGAGCATAAAAAGTACTAGAATGCATGCATTCAACCAAGGTCCATTACTATTCTGCTTCACCAAAAAATCATGCAACATTTACTCCATGGTAATGACTCTCACAGGTAGTCTTTTATGTAACACCAACTTCTGATATAATAGCATAGTAAAAGCATATCAAGTATCAACAGCCTTCCATTTTAGTTGCTGAACAAACAATGTAAAGACCACTGGTAATAGCATGATAGGAAAAATAAGACAGGAATAACCTGATTCCATCACACTGGCAATGCACCCAGCGCTGGCAAACATCACAGCAAACCATTGGTGTTGACTCTGAATCTCTATAAACCTACAAAGTTTTCCAATAGATACAGTCAACAGTTTTTTCTGTTATCCTTTATATGTGAGTCTGAACACAATGTAATATATACATTCCCACTGCAGAGGGAGAGAGAGAACAGATTGCAACATGTTTAAGAGAAAAGACCCAGCATTTAAGTTATAAATTCTCACGAGCTCATTTCAAAACACGGCCAAAATAATAAAGCATTCAACTGATACGTAAACAAACATCCACGGCGAAGTAGTCAATACCTTCAAACAAACAGGGCAGTAGTTCCCTTTCACAAACAATCTTCCACATGCATCACAGCAAGTGTATCCCAGAAACCACCTGTCAGTTTTGAAAATAAATGGTGAATCCATACCCCTATAGCAAAGCAGATGCAGGTAGACTGATAAAATAATGTCTCAAGAATGTGGTCTGCCAGAATTGAAGAAAATAGAAAAGCAGACAAAAGATATGGCATTTTTCTTATGCTTTATATATGTTCTATCAGCTATCAGCCAGCCAACAAGAAAAATCATCTAAAAGTATCAAGGATAAATCAAAGACAGATTTACAGGCAACCTTAGATATTATCAAATACCTGACACTTAGGCCATTTCCTGGGACATTGGAGCCACAGCTGTGGCACTTTGTATGTTTGGGGCACAAATAAGGTCCAGAGCTAACATTCTGCAATATCCATCAACAAACATGAAAATTTTTTTTTGACTAGAATAAAATCCGCACAAATATGCAACGCAAAACCTACCTTATGTGATGGATGCTGGCAGTAACAATGGTAAGCACCATCACACCTTTTACAGAACATAAATTTGTTAGGATCTCCAGTTCTTCGACAGACCTGGAGAAAGAAAAAGGTGCTGAGTGTAAGAATTTAAGCCAGGAGCACCTTCATAGTTGACTGCATATGAAAAGTTGCCCCCTCTATGACCCTTAAGTTCATAAACTATGTGCCAGTAACATGAAGGGGAAGCATATCTCATCCAATACTAGCAATATGTGCATTTGAACCTTTTTTCTTATAAAAAAGTAAAACATCAAGATCTAGGTGTAAAACGTCTTCTAGGCCAACAACAATAATGGAAAATATGAGAAATATGAGGTTTCAAGCATGAATAGAACTGAGAGCAAGATTGAACTAGTATCAACTGACTTAATACCTCGCAAATTCGGCAAGAGGGGCATGTCCATGAACTCCAATGAAAGAGATCTGAAAACAAGCAGTTCCTGGTAAAAGAACTATGGAGGAGAAGAGACAAAGCTTACAGTGTAAACAAGAGGGGCATGTCCATGAACTCCAAATAGCTTACCTCTATGTTGAGCCCAACTTTTCAAGCAGTTCCTGTGGTACTTCTTGCCACAACTTTTGCAAGAAAGCATCCTTCTTGCTCTCTCACTTCCCTCATTCTCACCAAAAAAACATATCCGGCACATAACATTAACATTGGATTGACCCTGCTCTTCCCCCGCAGAACCTCTTGAAACATCCTGATATAGGCAAAGCAGCAGAAGGGGAGACAAATATCAAACAAAACATAAATGAGCATTTTTTACATGATAAACTATAAGTTGAATACGTTGCACTCAGGCTATAGCAAACCAAAATAACCTCAAAATCTATCAAATATTGTCTTTAACACTCAAGTACTACCAAAAAGTTAAAATATTTCAAGAAATAATCTTCCTAACGTCAAATAATCATAAATCTTAAATGCCATTTTACACAGGCTAGAAATTCTACAAATTTTCCACATAATACGCTACAAATAGTTCAACAACACACAAATCACAAAGCTACTAGAAAAGAAAACGAACATCAAAACCAGCATTGCATATCGTTCAATCTAGCAAAAAGACAAAAAAAAAAAATTTGAAAGAATCTCACCGCCAAGTCACCGGACTCAAAGCGGCGAGCATAGTCCTCAGCCGCAACCATAGCAGCAGCTGCCTTACGCTGCAGGGCGGCGCGCTTGTTCTGCGCCGACATAGCCAAGGCGGCTTCCTCATCGACCCCATCGGCGACCACCGGAACAAGCGGTTGAGGTGGCGGCGGAGGAGGCGCAACTCTCGGAACGGCAACCTGAACTGTCCCTTTCTCCTCCCGAACCCTAATTCCCCAAGGGTCTTTGAGAAACTCCTCAACTTTGCGAACTTCTTCGAGGAAGTCATTCTTGGATTTCGCAGTCCCAAGGCTCCGGGGAAACCCTAAGGGACAGAAACAGATTCGGCGACTGCAAAAACACACAGAACGAAAGCGAATGAGTTTGGGAGCCGAGAAAACGGAGAGAAAAAGAGAGGGAAAATAAGAAAAGAGGTTTTAGAGACGAAGAGAGAGGGACTTTGTACCATGTAATTGGGCAAGCGACGTGAAATGCCATATTGAGGGAGAAGATTTTGATTTGAATTTTTTTGGGTGTGTGATTTTAGGGATCGTTCGCAAAAAAATTTTACTTTGAAAATAATAAAAATTATAAATTTATTATAAAAAAAAAATTTATTTAAAAAAGTAATAATAAATATAGTAGTGGTTATATGGTAATACGATAGCCAAGATTTCGTTCGTTAAGCGTTTAAATGGGGAAAGACACAGAGAAATAAAGAGAGAGACAAAGAAAGGCTTCGGGGTTTATTTTTAATTTTGACGTTATCCAGGGACTTTCTCTGGAAATTTTATATTTTCCTATTTCGCAAATAAAAATAACCGCTTTTGATTTTCCTTTTTTTTATTTTTTTATTTTTTTATTTTTTATTTTTTATTTTTTTACGTTTCACTTATCGCTTGGCTCTACGGCTTTGAAATTATTTTTATTAGTTTTAGATTGAAATATTTTTATCATTTTTATGGACAAATTTATGTTTTTCTTTTTTCTAAAATAAAAAGTAATGGATACTTTTTTAATATAATACCGGACTAGTTTAATTTTCTTTTTTTCTTTTTTGATTTTCAAGTTTAAAAGTTATTCAAAGTTAAAATAATCATTTTTAAAATAATTTAAAAAATGTAGAAGCAATGCTGTCAATAAATATTTATCAAATGCACAATATAAGATGAGATGAGACCAAATTATACGGTGTATGATTTTTTGAGAAAGGAAAATTTATATGGTGTAACACTTATATATACATATATATATATATATATATGTATTACCAAAATTGCTAATATGACATTAAAATTTTCAATACTTTCCAGGTTGAATTTGTCTGGTAAAATAACTTTAATGGAAGTCTGAGAATTACACATCCATATCACCAAAGATGATGAAAAATAGTGAAGCCTAACCAACAAAATTAAAGATTTATTATGTTAGGATCACAACTAAAACTTAAAAAATAAAATGTACATTTTATTGCGCATATTTCAAACTCATATTTATCAAAATGTTCGTAAAATTTCAAGATCTTTGTTTAAATTATTTTAATTGTTTGATATTTAGAGTTTTAAAAGTTCAAAATAAAAATATTCTAAAAGTTTAAGGTCCAAATTTTTCAAAATATTAATAATTTTCCAAAATCTTTTAAACATTACGAGATGTTTCTAATTTCTCAAAAATCGTTATTTAAAAGTACTTGTTTTAATTTTTCGAAATATTTGTTTTAAATTATTTGGATATTTAGAGTTTTAAAAGTTGAAAATAAAGTATTCTAAAAGTTTAAGGTTTAAAATTTTCAAAATATTTTAAATTTAACAAAACATTTCTAATTTCTCAGAATCTTTGTTTTAAACCATTGTTTTTTTTTTAAATAAAATCTTCTAGAGATTTAGAGTTTAAAAGTAAATTTTCCAAAATCATCATTAAAAATTATTTTTATAAAAATTTTTGATATTTAAAAATTTTTAATGGACAAAATAAAATATTATAAAACTTTGGGATTAAAATTTCTCAAAATGTTATAATTTTTCAAAATCTGATTTAAAGCCATTTTGTAACAAATCCTCTTGACAATTAGAGACTTAAAGTAAATTTTCCAAAACCATCATTTCAAATTATTCTTATAAAAATCAGCTTAATATTTAAAGATTTAACAGATAAAAAGTATTCTAAAAGTTCAAGATTTAAATTTCTCAAGATGTTTATAATTTCAGAAAATGTTTGTGATTTACCAAATTAATATTTGTTTTAAATCATTATATCAAATTTTCTTGAGATTTTTAGAGTTTTAAAGGTTAAAATAAAAATATTCTTCTGATTTTCTTGAATTAATAAAGGCCATTAAACTTTCAAAATTAATGTTTAGAAAGGTTTAACATTCTCAAAACTAGTTTAATTATTAAAGTCCAAACTTCTCAACATATTAGTAGTTTAGTTTCTCCTCTCCAAAGTGTTGCAACAGGAACAAAGTAAACTGCCTTCTAGGCTATTGTTGTCGACAAGTTCATGAATATTAGTGTACATTGGATGCAAGGTTTAAAAAATTGATATCGGTAAAAATATCGAAAATTTAAAATATGAAAATTTTCATAAAAATATAGAAAATATCGAATATCGATAAAAAATTATAAAAAATGATGAAAATGTTTATTGAAACTTTAAAATTAGCTTATTTAATCTATCATTTATCAAATTGATTATAAAACTTGCTAAAATATTGAATGGATGTTATATTCTTCTAAGTGAATTGATTTATAATAAACATTAATGACCATAGATGAATTATTGTTAATAAAAATATATCAAAAAATACATATATGATAAAATTATTTATTAACTAAAATATATAGAATAATTATTATAATTACGTTGTAGTTCATAAACGTCATCTTAATATCGCGTAAAACTTCTGAGTGGTTGAAAATCATTGGTTTCCTCCTCATTTTGATTTTGATGTGAAATATGAGAAATAGTTATGAAAAGATGTATTTCCTTGATAATTTCTTGTTGTGACATCTTTGTTATAGATTTCTCTTTACGTATATATTCTTTTTCAACAGCACTGAATATTTAACCTGCATTTCTATTCCCATGATTTTCATCTTGTGTTACACTTGTGTAATATTGTTCACAAGTAAATGGGCTTAATTCAGCTTCTTGAATTGGTGATTCCATTTAGTCACTACCTCTTCTAATTTCTAATTCAAATAATTTATTGAAGTTATCTTCATCATCATTGGAGCTAGAATGACTATTAAAAGTCTCAAATTGTGAATGTGTACTATCTGATGGAGCTGAAGCACTAATAGTTCTAGTTTGCTCTCTTATAAGCCTTTGAAATGAATCACCATTATTAGAATTTACTTTTTCAGCAATCATTTTTTGAACATTTATTCCCTCTTTTTCAGCTTGTTGAACAATTTTTGGATCATGATTCTCTTTATGATTATCTAAATGAACATCTCTAATACATTGGTACATTTGGTTGCCCTCTTCATCATCATCTTCCATTATAGTTTCAAATATTATTGTTAGATCCAAATCTTGATGAATTTCTTCTTCAGCTTCCATATCCTTCAACTTGATTTTCATATTATAATAATAATAGACTAGTTTTGCTTATATCACTAAATGTTTAAAAAGCAATTAAAAGGTAAAAAAAAATTATCAATGAAGTTAATTTGATAAAAAAATTTACTAAATATCAATAATATTTATGAATTTTTTAACAAAAATAAAAAAATTTCATAGATATTTTCGAAATTTCAGAAATTTCCATGAAAATTATAGATTTTTTAACCAAATCGTTAAGGATTTGATGTGGATATTTGGCAAAATTTTAGAAATTTCGGTGAATATTATGGAAGTTTTATCCATTTTCATTTTGAACCTAAATTTTATTTTGACCCCTTCAAAAAATAAAAATATCGAAGAAATTTCGAGAAAATATCAGATATTTTCAACCTTGATTGAATGTAAGATTGTCCGAAATTCGTTTGCTTGTTTTGCATACAAAACCTCAATTCCCAACAAAAATAATCTAAACTTTTTGGATAATAAGAATTATTATATGGAATAACTTGTACCCAAAACAACATTTTCTAATTAGCTAAATACATTCTCTAAACATATTGCTTTTATTTTTATAATCAATCAAACAAAAAAGAAAAATTTTCATTTAAGAATGACACAAAATTATTTTAAAACTCCATTATAGATTCTTGTATAGTTATTATACTATTGACTATGGTTAAATATTTTTATAATGTGCGAAAAATGGTTTTAAACTTCTTTTTTTTTTTTTTTTAATAATGTACAAGTAATGGCTTAGCCCCTTAGCATATTTTTCTGGCTTGGCCCTTACTTCTTCTCATGTTTATGTAGAAGTTAGAATTTCAAACTCTTATTTATCAAAATGTATATAAATTTTCAAGAACTTTTTTTTAGATTATTTTTATAAAATTACTTTGATATTTAAAGTTTTAAAGTTCAAAAATAAAGTATTCTAAAAGTTTAAAGTCCAAAATTGTCAAAATGTTAATAACTTTCCAAAATCATTTAAATGTTACAAAATATTTATAATTTCTCAAAATCTTTGTTTCAAACCAATTTTTAATGGATTTAAAAATTTAATGGATTTTAAAACTTCAAGATTAAATTTTTTTAAAATGCTTATAATTTCTCAAAGTCTTTGTTTTAAATTACTTTTCTAAAATTATTTTTATATTTAGAGTTTTAAATTCAAAATAAAGTATTCTAGATCTGAAAGTTTAAGATCCAGAATTCAAATGTTAATAATTTCCCAAAATCTTTAAAACTTTTACAAAATGTTTATAATTTTCTCAAAATGTTTGTTTAAAAACATTTTTTTATCAAATCTTCTTGAGATTTAGAATTTTAAAGTGAAATTTCCAAAATGACCGTTTGAAATTATTTTTAAAAAATTCATTTTGATTTTTAAACATTTAACGGACAAAATAAAGTGTTCCAAAAGTTCGATATTAAAATTTATAAAATGTATATAGATTATCGAAATCTTTGTTTTAAACTAATTTTATAAAATTATTTTGAAATGTATATAGATTATCAAAATCTTTGTTTTAAACTATTTTTGTAAAATTATTTTGATATTTTGAGTTTTAATTTCAATAAAGTATTCTAAGAGTTTATGGTCCAAATTTCTTAAAATGTTAGTAATTATACAAAAACTTCTAAATTCTATAAAATGTTTATAATTTCTCAAAATTTTTATTTAAAACCATTTTTTTAGTCATAACTTCTTGGTATTTAGAGATTTAAATTTAAATGTCCAAAAGCATTGTTTTGAAATTATTTTTATAAAAATCATTTTTATATGTAAAGATTTAAAGGACAAAATAATGTGTTCTTAAAGTTTCTCAAAATGTTTCTAATTTCTTAAACTATTTGTTTTAAATTAGTTTTGCAAAGTTGTTTTTATTAGAGTTTTAAAAGCACAAAACAAAGTATTCTAAAAGTTTAAGGTCCAAATTTCTAAAAATATTAGTAATTTCCCAAAATTTTACAAAATGTGTATGATTTCTTGAAATCATTGGTTAAAATCATATTTTTTTCAAATCTCTTGATTCAGAGTTTTAAAGTAAATTTTCCAAAATCATTTTGATATTTAAAGATTTAATGACAAAATAAAGTATTCTAAAAGTTTAAGATTAAAATTTCTCAAAATGTTTATAATTTCTAAATATCTTTTTTTTTAATTACTTTTGTAAAATTATTTTGATGTTTACAGTTTTAAAGTTCAAAATAAAGTATTCTAAAAGTTTAAGGTTTAAAATTCTCAAAATGTTAATAATTTCCCAACATCTTATAAATCTTACAAAATGTTTATAATTTCTCAAAATCTTTAACCTAAACCATTTTTTTTATCAAATCATCTTGAGATTTAGAGTTTTAGAGTAAATTTCCCAAAATAAGCGTTTTGAAATTATTTTTACAATAATCATTTTGATATTTAAAGACTTAAGGGACAAGCTAAAATATTTTGAATGCTCAAGATTAAAATTTCTCAAAATGTTTATAATTTCTCTAAATCCTTGTTTTAGATTATTTTTGTAAAATTATTTTGATATTTAGAGAGTTTGAGAAATTTTATAAATTCAATAAAGTTTAGAATAAGAGTATTGTAATGGTTTTCTTAGATTAATAAAGGCGATTAGACTTTCAAAATTAATATTTAGAAAGGTTTATTTTATTTTTTATTTTTATCAAAACTAGTTGAATTATGCCAAAAAAAAAAAAAAAAAAACAAAAAAACTAGTTTAATTACATGGTCCAAATTTCCCAACGTGTTAGTTTCCAAAAATGTTCATGATTCCCAAAATGTTTGTAATTGTTAATCTGACTTTAGATTATATGCATGAACAACAGCATAATGAATTGCCTTCTAGGCTGCTATTGTTGAGCTGTAACATTGTCTGAAACTGCATTGCCAAACTGGTTGCTTGCCAAACTTTAAGAAGCTGCTGATTCATTTGCTTGTTTTTTGTACAAACCCCCAATTCTCAACCAAAACATCTTAACCTTTTCATACAATCAAAATCATTATATGAATCTTGTACCCAAAAAGAAAATTACCTTTTAATATTGATCAAACAAGAAAGGTTCTTTCACTGTTTATTGCATATAAACTAAACAAGGACCAAAGATTAGCTAGTTAATGTACCAATGAGTCTCAAATATCTCCGAAGGAACATATAAGAGCCTATAAAACAAAAGTTGCGTATGCAAGAAGTCTGTGATCTTAGTCTTAGTGGGGATTCAGTTTAACTTTGCAAAATAAACTAGTCAATAAATTGCAGCTGCTATGTTTCCTTAAATTTGCTTATTGAAATAAGAAAATTTGTATCTTTTTTGTAATCAAAGTAATATGAATTGATAATAGTCCCAATCAATCACAATCCTCACAGAAAATACAATTTTGAAACGAAAAATCAATCATATTTGACATTTGGAATTCTAAATTATGTTCAAAGAATAAATCATTGCCTCTAATAACTTTATATTACAAGGTATTGATTTTTTGCATCCTCAAGGAAAAGACAATTTCATTTCTTCAGCGAGACAAGAAAGTCGAGGCAGAGAGAATTAAAGAAGGAAACTCACAAGGAAAATAGAGTTGATGAAAACTCACAGGGAAAACAGAGTTGATGAGAGGTCAAAACACGCAAAAACTAATTCCACCATTCACGAGCATGAAGAAATCCAACAAGTTTAAAGCTACTTTTCCTTCTTTTTTTTTCTTTTTTTTTTTTTAAAAAAAAAAAGGAAGAAAATCCTTCTCTCTTTAATTTCCACCTTCTCAAACTTGTGATCAAATTTCATGGTTTGATTTTCCTTTGCATGTTGGTAAGTGCCACAGCCAATTCTTCACCTTTGGTTTTCCTAGGTGAGTTAATGGCTGCCATCGATTGCTTTGTTTGTTTAACGAGAAAATGTAGGACACTAGGAAAGTAAGCCATCCAAAAGGGTACTGGTGAAACCCAAAAAGAAACAAACAGAAATGTTTTGTTTGTTACCTTCAGATTTTTGTTGGTAGATTAAGTAAGATTTTGATGAATAACGTTGGCATGTACAATAATTTTGTCAATAAAAAAGTACCAAATATTATGCTTTTTTATTTTTGTTAAATGTATCAAATATTAGCTGCTTTGCTAGTTTTAATGTTTGTTTTATAGCCTTTGATGCTAAAAAAGTAGTATTTGCCATGCAATATTTTGTCTAGGTAATCCTGCTTTTTCTTTTTTTCTTTTTTTTTTTCTTGGGGTATTATTTTATCAATAGCTGTAAATAAAGTATGACAAAGTTATAACTATTCAATTATCCAGTTTGTTGTTACCAATTAGGAAAAAAAAAAAAAAACTAAAAATATATATGAACAAATTTCTCCATTATATAATTAGTCCTAGATAATTAAGTTTGCATATCAGATTTCAACATTTATTAATAAAAATGTTTAAATTTTAAATTTCTCAATCCTCAAAAAACCAAGCAATCAAAAATCTATAGTTATATACAATAAAAATAATATTTTTAATTATATGAAATTTATCCACAACGAACCATCATTTCGCGCGCGAACCAAAAGGGCAAAAAAAATAATAATAAACAATTATATATTTGAAGATAGAAAGAAAGAAAGAAATACGTGGCGAGCAGAAAACATATTGATTCAAATAGTTCGGATGCTAAATATAGCCGTTAGGTGGAGGAGGAGGAGAATCCATATAAATATATATATATAAGCAAAAGAGTGTTAGAAAAGCTTTTGGTTCGCGGCATTTCTCCTCCGGTGGAGAACCTCGGTGATCGGTGCTCGCTCTCAGCTCCAATTTTCTCATCCTCCCAACGATAACCAATCCCCGTCCCTCCCATTCCACCAATCCCGAGGCCCGCCGATCGATCCCTCTATTTCCTAAAAATTTTTTTAAAAAAAAATCCAGGAAAATTCAATTTTTTTCTTTTCTTTTATTTATTTATTTATTTTGATTCCTTATATATATAAGTTTATGCATAGATTTCTGAGGGATAAAAATCGGTGGTGTCTTTGAGGGGCTTCGAAAAAATATGGGTGTGATCTCAAGGCAGATCTTTCCGGTGTGTGAGAGTCTCTGTTTCTTTTGCCCTGCTTTGCGTGCCAGATCTAGACATCCTGTTAAACGATACAAGAAGTTGCTCGCCGATATATTCCCTCGGTCTCCGGTTGATTTTCTCTCTGTTTTCGATATCTTTTCGATAATTGTTTAATGTTAGATTTTCGGGAAATGTATTTTTGTGAAATTTCTATGCTATTATGATCTGCATGATGTTTGACATTAATCAATTGCATTTCTGATTTGATTTTATTTTCACCTTTTTTTTTTTTTTGTTTGGTTGTTCAGAAAGTAAGTAAGAAAAAGAAATAGGAACAAGTGTGATTTTTCTGTTTCATATGGTTGCTAATTTCAATTTCATAGATAGGAGAAACTCCCTCTTTTACATGTGAAAAATATTTGCTACTTTGCATGTCTTGAATCTTAAATCTCTCAAAGAAAATTTACGGCCTAATATTAATCTTGCAATCAAGAGCCGAATGCATTATTGGGTGCTAATATAACAAAACTTTCATATTTTGGCAGGATGAAGAACCGAATGAGCGTATGATTGGTAAACTATGTGAATATGCCTTAAAAAATCCTCTGCGTATCCCCAAGGTACAGCTCTGCTGGCTTTTGGTGTAGGAAATTTATCAAACATTTTGTGTTTGATATTTGAGCTATTAACTTAACTGATCAGTCGCATTAAATGAGAAAGTAAAAGTTTTTATAAATTATGATGTAAAGATACACATGTGGAAATCTTATAAAGTGCTGTGTAAATATTAGAGTCGTTACCGATCCTCGAGTTCATCTTGTAGGCATTGGATATTGTTTGCAGTGACCGGGTCTTGAGTTTGAGACACATTGATTGGTAAACCCAAAAAAAAAATAAAAAAATAAAAAAATTGGAGTTGCTATTTGTTTAGAGAGTAGAAGTAAATAAAACCAATTAATCGATTGTTTTATCTTACTCCATATAATTTGTCGCCATGCATGGCCTACAAGGGGTTTAGGGTTTAGTGGAGGCAATCAACAAGCGGAGGAGAAATATGTTCAACAAATAGCAGTTTTGGATAGGCTTTTATAAAAGAAAGATCACTTGTTGGGATCAAAGGTCAAGGAGGTCAGGGAATAATTATCACATATTGCCTCCAGGCTTACCATCAACCATCCTCAATGCTGCAACAGATAGTAGCGCAAGGAAGAGAAATGAGATGAAAAGCTGATGGCTCTTGATCACATCAGACTCCCTATCCTTGAGGAATTATTCTTCCTTTTAAGATGCCACATTCTTCTGCTCCCCTGCAAAGGGTTTTCAGCTGAACAGCTTGCTTTTTTTTCTTTATATCACCAAGCTCAATAGAAAAATATTGCTTCATTGAGTTTGGAAAAATTTAGGGCAGTCTAACTGGGTTTTTTAAATCTTTAAGGGGTTTTTTTTTTTTTTTTGGTTGGCTGTTTTTTAAGAAATATAGCTTTCTTGTACAATAATTCTGGAATAATTCCAACCCTGAATACCTTGCTGAGATATACAAAGATGGAAATGGAATGCATTTCTCAACAATGTCATAGTTAGTTTTTTTAAGGACATATATTTTACTGTACTTCTATTAAAACCGTAGAAGGGAAGTAAAAGATTAAGAAGAAGAGTTCTATCTCTGTATTTCATGCTTGGCAGACATGACTGCTCTAACTTTTACTTACGATAAATTGTTGAAAATTAATGTTCATTAGTTAGCTCAATTTTCCATTTAGTCATTTATCCTTTCTTTTTTTCAATTTTTTTAATGATATTAATTTCCTTTTGGCACGCTGATAGAAGTTCAAATATGCAACTTTCAGATCACAAGCTCTCTTGAGCAAAGATGTTACAGGGATTTGAGAAATGAGCAGTTTCATTCTGTAAAAGTTGTCATGTGTATCTACAGGAGATTGTTGATTTCTTGCAGGGAGCAAATGTAAGTTCTTTAGTTTTGTTAATATTGTGAGTAAGATTTAAATTTATTTCCCAGGATATTTCTTCTTTCAGATACCCTGACCATTTCTTGAGAAACTAGATCCTGTGCGAAGTTGAATATGACATGCTAACTAAGCTCAGTTGTGAATTTTTGTTACGATATTCTAAAACCAGATGTTTAAGAGGGCATTCTGAAATATTATTGGCACATAATTAGACTTGCATGTTTGAATCTTTAATGTAGTGAAGAATTACAGATCTGCTACTTTACTAGTATGGCATACCACTTATTGTATGCACTAGTGACTTGGCAAGGACTAATCTACATATAGAAGTTACTGACTAGTAGTACTTTGTGGCAGGCCATTATTTGCAAGTAGCTTCCTTAGTATTATACACATCCTTCTTGATCAAACACGACATGATGAAATACGTATTTTAGGATGCGAAACCCTTTTTGTTTTTGTGAATAATCAGGTGAGACTTGCTGATTTGTCCTCTCTTTCTCAGATTGTTGCATTATTTGTGGAGGTTCCAAATCAGGTATGACTTTCTTTTGAGCTTTAACAGAGGTTTTTAAGCTGTACAATATTTTTTGGTTGTGCAGACGGATGGTACTTACATGTTCAACTTAGATGGCATGATCCCAAAACTTTGTCTTCTAGCTCAAGATACAGGGGAAGATGAGAGGGCGCGACATTTGCGCTATGCTGCTCTTCAAACGCTTGCAGCAATGGTATACCACTTTCCTGCCATTCTAGTTATGATATGGATTAGTAATGCGTATTTCTCATGTCATACTGTAATTCTATGCCTAAGAAATCATTATTATAGAGGCACTCAATAGATTATGTTATTGAACAGGTTTGGTTCATGGGTGAATTCTCTCATATTTCAGCGGAATTTGATAATGTAAGTTAACTTTGATAATTTGTTTTCATTTGTTACCTATGAGTTTTGGCACACAGACAAATTTACACTATTTTAATTCCTTACTTATGAAATATGCTCAATGTGCTTATTGACTGACTTGAGCTATTTGTTAGTGTCAGTCTATATACTGGAATTGCTGTTTAAAAAATATGCATATGAAGAAGTAAGAACCTTCTGATGCATTAGAATCCCAACAATATACCAATGCACTTCCTATTTTTGGCTTTCCTTTCTCATTTCCATAAGTTGTTTTGATTATAATTCTGATTGTCAGAGTATTTAAATATCTTGGTTCCCAATTTTTTGAATAACTTCTTAATTTCATGGACTTTCTCTAACAATATTTTATATCATTCATGTATGGTTCTGATAAAACATTTTAAGTGGCAGTATGGCACAATTGAAACTGAATCATTTTTTTAATCCATGCTCGTATCTGACCCCTAGCGTTGAACACGCATATTTTTTTCTCTATACATCAGGTTGTTTCAGTTGTTTTGGAAAACTTTGGAGGTCCTATGGAAAACTCAGATGCTGACAATGATAAGAATGATGCCCCTAATGAGTCTAATCCTTTACCGTCCATGGCAACAATTTCTTCCTGGAGGATGATAGTGACTGACAGAGGAGAAATTAACGTGCCTGTGTAATTCCTCTTGATGCAATATCCAGTAATGTGGTTAAATATCCTGATGTTATTAATTGTTTAACGGCCGTTATCTACGTTTTTCGAAAACAGGGAGGATGCAAAGAATCCCAGATTTTGGTCAAGGGTATGCCTGCATAACATTGCCAAGTTGGCGAAGGAAGCTACAACTGTACGACGGGTCTTGGAGTCTTTGTTCCGCTATTTTGATAGTGAAAATCTCTGGTCTCGTCATCATGGGCTAGCACTTCCCGTGTTGATGGATATGCAATTAATAATTGAAAAATTCGGTATCTAATATTCTTTAATTCTCTTAGATTGATTTCTCATTCAACCAATCTTTCTTTGTGCTCAACTTGATTGTAGTGTTTCAATTGAAAACGTGGTGACTTTAAGGAAATTGTTTTATAATCAAAATGCAGGGCAAAACACACACTTTTTGTTATCCATTTTAGTTAAGCATCTTGATCATAAGAATGTTCTTAAGCGTCCAAACATGCAATTGGACATTGTTGAAGTTGTCACTGCCCTAGCGAGACAAACGAAGATTCAACCATCTGTTGCCATGATTGGTGCATTGAGTGACATGATGAGGCATCTGCGGAAAAGTATACACTGCTCACTTGATGATTCGAATTTGGGTGCTGAAGTAATTGAATGGAACCGAAAATATAAAGAATCAGTGGACGAGTGCCTTGTGGAGTTGATACATAAGGTGATTCTATTGTCCTTCCTTCTTCGTTGAGATAAATAATGCTGCTTGGTAATATGACTTACAGGATTTGATAAATTAGGTGGGAAATTAATCCATATTCATGATGTGTTATGTCATGTTAAGTGGCGTAGAAAAGCTATCCTCCTAAGCTGGATTTTTCCATTGTTATGTTATGCAGGTAGGAGATGCTAGTCCTGTTCTTGATGTGATGGCTGTTATGTTAGAAAACATGTCTAATATTACTGTTATGGCGAGAACATTGATTTCTGCTGTTTATCGTATTGCTCAAATTGTGGCATCCATTCCAAATTTGTCATACAAAAACAAGGCAAGAGCAAATCATCTTTCCATCTTGTTTTCTGATCTTAATGGTGCATGCAAAGACTTTTCAAGCGTCTATCTGATCAATTAATTTTTTTTTTCTTTTTTTTGAAATCTAATATTCTATAGACATTTCCTGAGGCACTATTTCATCAATTACTCGTAGCTATGGTCTGTAGTGACCATGAAACCAGGGTGGGTGCACACCGTATATTTTCCATTGTTCTAGTTCCATCTTCTGTCTGCCCTCGTACTAGCCCTGCTGGTCCCAGCCATGCAAACACTAATGAAATTCGGAGAACACTCTCAAGAACTGTATCTGTGTTTTCTTCTTCAGCTGCACTCTATGAGAAATTGATAAAGGAGACCTCACATGAGCATGAGGAACCGAAGGCTAATAATGAATCTATTCTAAGCAGATTGAAATCGTCTTATAGTCGAACTAGTACTGTAAGAAGGAATCCACCAGTGCCAACCACAAGTGATTCTGTAGGTAACGTGGATGTAAACATGCGTAGTCCTTCTCTGCTTAAAAGATTGAAGTCAAGAGCTTATACAGTGAAAAGAAATCCATCAAATGTGATGGCCGCTCCAAAAAACAATGTTCCAGACAAAGAACCAGTATGCATCTTTGCTCCTAGCAGCCCTGACATTTTAAGAACTACATGTATGCAATGCTACCTTTGATACTACTAGATCTTTAACATGCATGAACAACTTCCTCTTGGATATGTGCAGACAATCACCCTTAGACTGAGTAGCCGCCAGATTACCCTTCTGCTTTCATCAATATGGGCACAATCCATTTCTCCCTTAAATAAACCAGAAAATTATGAAGCAATTGCTCATACCTACAGCCTGGTGTTGTTATATGCCCGGTCTAAGGTACATCTTCCTTTCTTGGCATGTTAAAAGTTTTTATAAATACATTATTTTCCCGTCCGTTTTCATTAGATAATCAATTTACCTACTCCTTGAATTTTTATCTGTGTTTGTTGCTCTACTTCATTGTGTAATGTAGAACTCTGGTCAAGATACCTTAATTCGAAGTTTCCAGCTTTCATTTTCCTTAAGGAGCATAACCCTTGGTGAAGGAGGTAGGCCTCAGATCCCAAAGTATAAGCAAATTTGATGGTTTTTTATTGTAGAAGTAGAAGCATGATAAAATGCAACTGTCCTATAATCTGATGCAAACTGTGTCAAGTGTGCCAATCATCTAAATGTGTCCTAGTGTAGCAGTCTTGGGATGCTTTCTCCTAAAGAATTTTTCATGCTTACAGGCCATCTGCAGCCATCATGCCGCAGATCCCTCTTCACCTTGGCAACATTTATGATAATCTTCTCATCAAAAGTGTACAACATCATCCCTCTTGTTGCTCGTGCTAAAGCTGCACTAACAAATGAAACAGTAGGTGTAACGGTGTTTTTAGGACTCGTTTTTTCCATTGGCTTTTATATACTTTACTGATCTTACCATTAAGGGTTTCGCTTTCTACTTCATTTTTTGAACGTCAGCTTTTGATAATCTTTTTTATTTTGTTGATACACTGTTCTTGTCCACGTTGTGGAGGAAGAAAAGTACAGACAAATGACTGTCACACGCGAAACATGAAAGTTGAAAATGAAGAAAATGTTACTTCCTACTAATCTTACTCTTAGTGGCTTTGTATCAGGCTGATCCATATCTACAGTTGGTTGATGATTGCAAGTTAGAGACTGTTAATACTGGATCAGGTCAATTAGGTTATGGATCAAAAGAAGATGATGAGGAAGCTATGAAGTCACTTTCAGCAATACAACCAACTGAAATCAAATCAAAGGAAGCATTTGCTAATATGATAGTGCAAAATCTGGGAAAATCACCAGAAGTAATCATATACTGCCCTCTTGAAGCATTTAGTGTTTCTAGTATGTTGCTTAACATCAATGTGACGTTAACACTATGTTTTTTTGGGCTGCAGGAGTCCGCAACAATAATAGAGAAGTTAGAAAATAACTTTTTGCCTGATGACGTATGTCCATTGGGAGCTCAATTATTCATGGATACACCAGGACAGATCTACCAATACATATTAAAAAATAATGGATCTCCTGATATGGTTAGTTATTTACACATTTCGATGTTTTACCTTTTCAGTAAACTAAGCACATAGTATACATAATTGTGTCCTATTGCAGGCTGAGCCACCATTGCTCATTGTTGAGGATGATGTTTTACCCAGTGAAAGGCAAGATGATCAAGGAACAAAGCAAAGCCTGGAAAGTCAAACCCTTCTAAGTGTTGATGAGCTTTTAGATTCAGTAAGTAGGATCTTTTTGCTAATAACCGTAACAAAACATGTTGAAGGCTTCTTCTTCGGAATTATTATACTTACAGCTAACTTTTCTTGCTTCTACATAATTTTATTGTTTGTATGCAGGTGGTGGAGACAACAAATCAGGTAGGAAGGATGTCAGTCTCAACAGCACATGACATGCCATACAAGGAAATGGCTGGCCATTGTGAGGCCCTTCGGAAGGGAAAGCAGCAAAAGTTGTCCACTTTCATGGGTCAACAGAGACAAGACAATTTAATTACCTATCCTTCTCATGATTCCAACCAGGGAAAAGAAATTGTTTCTTCTGCCAATGTCCAACCGGGTTTTCCTATGGTACTTTCTTCATTATACATTTGAATTCAAAATTTTAATCTGTTATTTTCCTGCTATTGTTTATTTCTCTCAAAAACTTAAGATTCCTATATAAGAACTTTTCACAAAAACAATGAAATTACTTTCTTCAGATGTGATATGGCAACACACACATCTAGCTATAATTCTAACTCTGCTCTCATTCAGTTCATTTTTTTTTTTTTTTTTTTTTTCTTTTGGCAAATTGATACTGAACTCATTACATCACGAGATGCAGACTGGAAATCCAATCCTTGTCTCAAACTTCGAAGCTAAACCAGGCAATCCATTCGTCAGCACAGGTCCAACGCATTGTGCAACTGACTACCAGCATACTCCTCAGTTCTTCAAGCTACCAGCAGCGAGCCCTTATGATAATTTTTTGAAGGCCGCTGGTTGCTAACATGTAGAGAAGTGACAGTAGTCCCCATAACAAGTAAGTTTTGTATTTGAACTAAGGACAGAGGCTTAAGTTCACAGGTAGTATGTCAAATTCTCATTAGACTGGCACAGGCTGCCATCGAAATTTTGCAAACTTTTGTAGCGTTTCGAGATTTATAATCTTTGCCAGTTAGTGTCTCCAATGCTTCCATCCATTTTGCATTTTATTTTTGTACAGAGGAACCTTAAATATTATTGGCTCTTCCACATGTTCTTTATTTGTTGTGAAATGTGGAAAATTGACCCCTCCAATGTATACTGCTGGGTTGAGTATAGGCTTCTTTCCTTGTTTTCAGTAATTGGATTCCATTCCTTATGATGTGAGGATCTGTAAAGGCATATTTTTTGGGTAGAAGAGAAGCTTGTATAATCTTCTTCTTCATCTTCTTCTTCTTTTCTTTTTTCCTTTTTTTTTTTCTTTTTTTTTTTTAAATATAAAAGAGGAAGAACCACAATCTACAGAATATAACTACTAGCTTGCTCACACAGACAGGTCTTTCACATTTTTTCTGCATCTTTATTTCATAATTTGGTTGTAAAAGTTCATAGAATGCATCTTAAGTTTAGCTTTTTTCAGTTAAAATTCTTACTTGGAAATTGGGTAATGAATATGTGTCTTTATTGGCTTTTGAGAGCTTTTAAGCTCAGCTCACAGTTTCAAATTTTTTTATCCCATCTTTTTATTAACTTGAAAGAATTTTTTTTTTTTAAAAAAAAAAAAAACAAAGTAAAGAAAAGAAAAAATGATAGGGAATTTTCTTGTGACCAAGTTGATTTGGCTATGAACTAAATTAAACAAAAAAAAAAAAAAAAGGATTTACATAAATCAATTTTTTTTAAGGTAAAGAATCTACATCATCAATGGAGATGCTACAACGGTTGCCCTTATAAACATGTAATAAGTCTAAGTAGAGCAAAATTATTCACCCAAAAAAAAAAAAAAATTATATATATATATATATATAATGCAAAATTTACTTGAGAATTTATTGACATCGTAGCCAAGCCCAAAAGCCTCGTGCTTCATCAATGGCATTAATGTCAAGCTGAAAAAAAAAATACAATGGAATTAATTAATTTGAAATATAATACTAATTACTCACTTGAATATTATCTGCCTTTACCCAAAAAAAAAAAAAAAAAAAAAACTTGAATATTATCTGCCACGTGAAGCACGTGATTCATCAAATTTTCTTTTAAACATATTTTGCCTTTTTCTAGTGTTTTTCCTTTTTTTTTTTTTTTTTTTCAGCAATTTTCTTTTTCTCGCTCCAAATAAATTAGAAAAGAAAAGTAAGAAAAGCTTTGCCTAGTGCTTTTCGCCTACTCTTTGAGAGACTTATATTCTCTCTCTAGAATCTTCTTCGAACGTTGAAAATCTACATATTCACTGGCGTTCTACCAAAATCGTGAAGCGAAAACTCGATAGCCTCACAGATCTCACAGCTAGCCCCTGTAAGACGGTCAAACATTTTCCTTTTTTTTTTCTCATTTTCCATTTGGTTCCCGAGAAAATTTGAGGGATAGTAAAAGTAATATGGAAAAAACGGAATTTTTTTTTTGGGTATTATAACGATTTTATGTTGCATTTTTTTTTTTTCCTAAGAAATGAAGTCAGCTTAGCTAATTGATTCTTTACAAGGTTAATCGAATTAAAGTTTCTTGCTTTATTTTGTTTTGTTTTAACAATTCCGAAACTTTTTAGTTACCAGCCAAATGAATTGAATATGATTTCCATGGAAAATTGTTTATCAGTCTTATGGGAAGTCAACTTTGGTTTCAGTTGCTTCTTCCTTATAGAAAAATTATTACAATTTAAAAAAAAAAAATTGGCTTTTTTTTTCATTTTACAATTGAAACGTTATAACTGTTGGCTGATTTAGATTTTCTTTTCATTTAAGGTTTTAAAGAAATTTGGTGAAATCCACTGGGTTTATAAGATTTTGGGACAATGGAAGATGCTCAGGAGCAGAAAAGTCAATCTCTTGGTAATTTTTCATTCTTTGACCTCCATTTCAGATTCGTGAAATGTTCGTACTTTGGAGCTTAACTCAAAATTCAAGTTAAAGGGCGTACAATTCCATGAGAACTTTTGTTTTAAGTGCTATTTTTTATGTTCTGCTTTCAATGGAAACAGAAATCAGATTCTAGTTGATGAAGTAGGTTGCTTTATTTCTAATTGTTTAATTTGGGAATCTAGAAGGTTAATACATGCGATTAGATATAAAAGCAATTTTAATTTCTTATAGTTCTACTTCTTATGATTGCGAGCATATGTAATGGGGAAAAAAAAAAAAATGTTTTTTCCTCGTTTCTTGTGATTGTGGAAGTATTTCTTGATAAGAACTTTTTCATTGTGGTTATTTTTCTATGGCAAATTTTATGAATTTGAAAAAGGGACCTCATCAAACTAACGAGTATCTGTATCTTGTATTCTTTGCAGGTCAAGATGATGAAAATGAAATAGTGACTGAAAGTGCTGCATTTGTTCATGGGGAACCTCCTCAAGATGCTAATGGACCCCCAAAAGTTGATTCTGCGGTGGAAATTCTTCAGGAGAAAGTTACAAAGCAAATCATTAAAGAAGGTCATGGTCAGAAACCGTCCAAATATTCAACATGCTTCTGTAAGTACTAGATAGTTTCATATTTTGGTACTTCAAGCATGTTACCTCCTTTTTGGTTTTGTTGTGCATACGAGTAGGGAAATGCAGAACTTGACATGTTTACAAAATTTTATAAAATAATGTAATTTACAAAGTAATCTGGAGTTACTATTATCTTCCAAATGTAAACTTGGGTATGTGTATTGTTCTTGTCTAGATGTTTCTTTTGGTTTGAGGTGTCTACTATTTGGCATAGAAAGCGTGGCAAGTATATCAGATTGCCTTAGCCAACATCTCATTGTAACTTAAATGAAAATTCTCTTAATAAAATTTCGGGAGTCTTAAGGGTGTGGATAAGTGTATTACAATGGCTGACCACAATCATTTGTGGAATTCCTGATCAGAATACCAGGCTTCAAAAAGATTTGTAGGATTCCAAATTAGAATACTAGGCTTCAAAATGTTGAGAATGCTACTGATACATTATCTATGTTGTTAGAAGTCATAGCTCAAGTGTCATGCAATAGTTATTTTAGAAATTGCTTTTGCAATGAAAATAATTTTAAGTTTTGGGACATTTAATTCTGTTTTCCTTATATAATTATTTTGTAGTAGGTTTATTTATACGTAAAGTTATTATTCTTTCTTTGGTTATCTTGCTGACTTTTATGTACAATAGTGCACTACAGGGCATGGACTGAGAGCACACAGCATAAGTTTGAAGACACATGGCAGGAACAACGACCTGTTGAAATGGTTTTAGGGAAAGGTGTCTGCCTAGCTTATTTTAATTTGGTTTCAATATATAAAAGATGTCAATGTAATGAATTCTGATGTGGTCCATCTATAACGAGCATTTTGTTTTCGTTTAGCATAGTTGTTTCTGACAAATTCTTGGTCCCTTACTTTCAAATGTACAGTACTGGTTCTTGATCTTATTTGCTTTACTTTAATGGATAGATGGGCTTTCTGCTAGATGGTAATACATTTGTTTCTGCAAACAGAGAAGAAAGAAATGACTGGCTTGGCTATTGGTATATCCAGCATGAAGTCTGGTGAACGTTCTCTCTTACATGTAGGCTGGGAATTAGGGTATGGAGAAGAAGGGAACTTTTCTTTCCCAAATGTTCCACCCATGGCTGATATAATATATGAAGTTGAGCTTATTGGATTTGATGAAACCAAAGAAGTAAGTTACTTGCACTTTAATTCCCAAGTAATTGTGTGCAGACGTAAAAGATTTAAAGGCTCGACTTCATTGATAGGGGAAAGCTCGAAGTGACATGACTGTTGAGGAAAGGATTGGAGCTGCGGATAGGAGAAAGATGGATGGAAATGCTTTATTTAAGGAAGAAAAACTGGAAGAGGCTATGCAACAGTATGAAATGGTTACACACTTATATTCCTTAGATATGACTCTATCATTCTATGTTTATACTCCTTTTCTTCGTTTCCTTTTGTTGAGTTATGTATTTTCTTTTGCTTTTTCCTTAATTTTCTTTTTCCTCCTCTTTGACATCAGGCTATAGCATATATGAACGACGACTTTATGTTCCAGTTGTTTGGAAAATATCGGGACATGGCTCTGGCTGTCAAGAACCCATGTCACCTTAACCTTGCAGCAAGTTTAATAAAGCTCAAGCGCTACGAAGAAGCCATTGCACAATGCAGCATTGTGAGTATATATACTATATTACTGCCAAATCATTTCCCTTTAGATAATCCTCTGTGACTGTAATGTTCATTTTTATATGCTGGGAAGTACAGTAATCATGTAGCTCGTTTGTGAATTTAAAAAAGTGTAGATCCTTATGGATTGAGAATTTACTTCATGTTTGGGTTGGCTTCTTAGGAATTGTATTTGATGGAGTAAATGAAGGCTCGCCATCGCCTTTAGTTACCTAACTTCTAACATTTCAAAATGCGGTTTCTGTATCTCATCTATTATCTATATCATGGATTCGTTTTGTAAAATGTGCTGTTTGCCCATTAGAATTATGAATGAAGTTGACGTTAAGGTATTGAATTATATATTATTTTGCCTCTGAAGCCATTTAAGTTTTTCATTGTTAATTTATATCCATGAATGTGGTAATCTCTGAGATTTTCATATTCACTTCGATCCTGATGGGTTTTGCAGGTGTTGTCAGAGGACGAAAACAATGTCAAAGCACTTTTCAGGAGAGGAAAGGCCAGGGCAGAGCTTGGGCAGACTGATGCTGCGCGAGAAGACTTCCTAAAGGCACGTAAATATTCTCCTGAAAACAAAGCAATCACAAGGGAGTTACGTTTGCTCTCTGAGCATGACAAGGCTCTTTATCAAAAGCAAAAGGAGATCTATAAGGGGATTTTTGGTGCAAGGCCAGAACCAAAACCTAAGCGAACTAATTGGCTGATCGTGATTTGGCAATGGTTTTTGTCACTATTCTATCGCCTTTTCAGGCGCCATAGGCAGAAATCAGACTAGTCAAGCTTTTGAGCAACAAGAGTGATGAAAATTATGCATCAAGTTAGCATCCTTAAAATAGCAGTAAAAACTTTCTGATGAGTTTGTGGTCTTGAAAGTCAACCAGCTGTCAAGTGCTTTATCAAGAGGAAATGCAGGATGCCTAATATATGTCTATGAAAGAACCTTCAGACCTGTGAGTGTATCAAAGACCAGAGTCCCTACATTGTTGGGAAGAGGGTTTTTCTTTTTATTACAATTTCAATGAACTATACCTTGTACTTCAATTTCATGTGCAATTAGTCATTTATTTTCATCCTTGACTATGGCTCTAATCAGTTTCAATTCTTGATGATGTCTACTGTAATTAAAGATTTAAGCTCACTGAAATAGAAAAAGACTGAGGCTCTCCTGCTTCTCATTTGATTGTATTTATAAGATTCATCCATTTAAAACCTGTATTATTTGTTGTTGTAAAAATCGCAGTTGCTCTGTTGAAATGGTCATCCCAAAGTCAACAAAAACAAATATTTAGCTTAGGCTAGCAAAATAAGACAATGTAATCTGAATTTTATACTACATATATAACAAGCTTGCATATATTTATATCAATATGATCCTACAAAACATCAACTTCATATTCAAAACAATTGAACAAAAAGAAAAAAAAGGGTGGGGAAAGAAATCCCCACTTCGGGGCTAAAAGTATCTACCACGGTGTTCTAGGCATAGACATCCAAGCAAAGTAAGCGCAGACTATCTTTTGAGATATATACACATAAACAGCAAACGATAAGCTCATTAACGTCAAGTCCTTCCAGTCACCCTTCTTCTGAGGACTCAAATTCTCCTTCACACACTTTCCCAACTTTCCAAAACCCACAAAAAATGGCAACGACGTTTGTTTTTCTTTCTGTTTCTTTGTTCCTTCCTCTGTAGGTTCACGGCTTTGGCAAGATAAGAGAATCAGATTTTTGGGTCTGCATCTGTTCTTGAACTCAGATATGGGTCTGTTTTTGCTATGAAAACAATAGCCAAGTGAGAGAGCAGCAGCCATAGAAAGAAAGACAAATGATCAAGGTTTTGGAAAAATGAATGAAATTTAAGGAGGTCGGAGGGTTGAGTTAGAGAAGAAGATGGTTCTGTTCATCGATTGTTGAGAAGTGCTTCTGTGTTATTTGACTTTATCATGGGAAAGAAGATGAGCAACAGTAATATAAGAAAGAAAATATCTTTCAGTGGCAAGTAGATATTAGCCTTTGGAATTCGCAAAGAGAATGGATAAGACTACCACTGTAACTTGCTTGGTCAAAACAATGTAGACCTTTTGAAAGCTCTACTCTGTTAATATCTCAAAAAATGCCATTTTACATTAAATTTTAGCACTTCATTTTTCTCCATAGACCACTTTATTTCAATATTGAGAAGTCAAAACAAAGATTCCGAATGTGTTCATCTGATGAGAATTGGAGATTCGTTAAAAACATAAGGCCTAAAAATGACACCATTCCCAAAGGTTAAAAATTTAAATTTCCCTCCTTCTTCCTCATGGACTTTGAAGGGTCTTTCTGAGTCAAAAAAGTAACAAAAATCCATTAACACAAAGCTTTCGTGGAGGATCACTTAGAAATATCAAAACTTTGGACTGTGAATTTATCTCCTTTGACCTTCTACCCATCTTGACTATTAGTCTCTCCTTTATCTGACACGTATAAGATATAGATCTCTGAATCTCATCCCCAAATGGTAGGCCCAGCTATAACCCAGACCAAATGTCTAAATTCAATCTCCACCTTTAGATTTTTAACCCCCCAACAACAATCTCCACCTTACATTTTCTGAAACATGTTTATCAATTAGTACAGAAGATAGAAGAGTCAAATTTTGAGTAATGTTATGACGTCAAAAAGTCCAAGAAAGAGTCAAACCGTCCTTATTTTTGTCTTTTTTTGTGTACTGGAATACATGCCATCTTTTACTGACACGTGTTTGTAATTAAAGCTGAATCAACACGTGGATGGTCAAGATTGTGAGTGTAATTATTTTGTGTACTCACATACGGTGATCTTCCATCGACTGTAGCAAATAAAATTTGCGATCTGAGCAGTGAGTACTGACCCACTGAGCTGCTGCACGCAGCTGGCCAATTGCAAAACCTTGTGGTTTTATTGAAAAATGTAAGTATGAACATAAAGAACCTATCATATCACGCCACGTAATTGTACTAGTACTCAATGGTCAAAAAACGGAATTTTAAAAAGTTTTGATACTAAGTTGGAAGGACAAATTAGTTGGAAAATGAAGCTCCTCATTTTCATCTTCGATTTTTCTACACAATTTGATAAATTAATTTTAAATTATGGAGAAGTTGCTTTATTTTTTTGAAAGTTTAAACTATTTGCACGTTGTGGGATTGAGATTGATTTATCCATGCACAAGTGCACATCATATATTATAAAGCAAATTAGTGAGGCCAACATTATGGACCATTTGTCATATTAAATGTAATATAGAAGTTGGTCCAACAATATTAATTCATGCTTAATAAATATTCTTATTATTATAAGGAGACCCATTTGTTGTCATAGTTGGCTTATTAGGCGTCCGTGATATGTTGTGTGTTACTCCGCAAAAATATTTTTATCTGTGTACTCAGTACCTATGTGCTAATACAAAATGAATGAATTAATTATTACTGTTGATAAAATTTTAATTTTCATACTAAACAAAAAAAAGTTTTTGTTAACATATAGTAATAATCTCAAGTTTTGAAAATAAAATGGCATCGAATATTAACATATAAAATAATATAAACACAGTCATCGTTTTAAATTTTAATAAAACCCAAAAAAAAAAAAAAGAGTGAATTATAAAATATTTACTTTTTATTTTTTTTTATTGGGGTCAAGATTATAAAATTAATTATTTGAAGAATAATGGGAACAAGTAATAACAAGCATACTTAAATTGTAGTACTCTCAACCATAGATAACCTAAACCCACCAAAGAGGCCCCCAAAAAAAAGAAAAAAAAATTAAAAAAAAAAGAGAAATGAAAAGTCCATGTGAAAAAGAGGACAAATTCTACCGTGCACCCTAGGTGAAATACGCATCCTTCCTCCTCGTCTTTTGCTTTATCATTCAGACTTCTCTTCTCCCCAAACAAAAAGTCTTTAAACTCTCTCTCTTTCTCTCTCTCTCTCTGCGTTCCACGCACTTTGCGTATTCAACTCACTCTCTCTCTCTCTCTCTCTCTCTCTTCGCTCAGTGGTTAAGCTGCGTTGACTGAGATAACCCCCCCAAAAACACCAAACCCAAAGCTTTCATTTTTATTCAAATTTTCATTTTTGTGTTCCTTCCCATATTTCCAATTATGTCCTCCGCCATTTCCAAAGTTTCCACACCACTCCTTTCCCGCCGGTACGCATTCTCGACGTCTTTCCGGTTGCCGGTGACGCCTTGAAAACCAAAAGCCAGCCACTTCAATCTGGAAGCTAGGGCACCGAAAAAGTTTCCACCTTGAATATTTTTTATTTGAAGAAAAAGTTTTTGTTTTTTGGGTGTGTGGTGGGAGGTTTGAGGGGTGGTTCGAGAAAATGAAGAGGTTGAGATCCAGCGACGATCTTGATTCGTACGGAAAAGATCCGAGCCCGAATCCGAATCCGAGTAGTAGGTCATCTTTGTCTTCTCACCGAAGCTTTTACTACAAGTCGGACGGTGCAAGAAAGGGTTTGTTGTCTTCGTCGTCGGCATCTTCGGCTTCGGCTGCGGCGGCGGCGGCTAGGTATGACAGAGAGCGGTTGGTGGACGACGACCGAGAAGGGTCGAGGATTGTGAGGAAGCGAACAGCGGATCACGATTTCGATGGATTCGATCGGAGAAAAGGGTTTGATAGGTATAGAGACGGTGGCGGTGGAGGAGAGAGCAGAGGGTATGATCGTGGTCTGATGCATCGTTCCGAGAGCTTTTGCGGGTCGAGGAGGGAATTCCCGAAAGGATTTCGATCGGAGCGAGATAGGTCTCGGCGAGAAGGGAGTGTTTCGTCATGGAGAAGATTTGGGAATAATAATAAGGAGTTTGAAGAAGGAGGGAATAGTAGCAGGAGTAGTAGATTGGAGGAGAGAGGGAAGGGATTGAGGGACGTAAAGTCGCCGTCTTGGTCGAATTCGAAGGATTCAGGTAGTGAGCAATCTACTAGGGTTAGGTCTCCGAGCAGGGGATTCAGAGATGGGAAATCCATGTCCATGTCTAAGTCCAAATCGCCTACTTGGTCCAAGGACTCGGTTGGGAGCGAGCAATCCAAGAGCGTTGAGCTGAAAAAGAGTGAAGAGGTTCAACAGGTTGAGAGTGGGAGTAGCAGTGAAATGGAGGAAGGAGAGCTCGAACCTGAACCTGAGCCTGAACGCAAACATGAGGCCGAACCCACAACCAAAACCGAGACCGAAAGCGTTCCAGAAGTTGAAGCTGAAATGGCACAAGTGCGGGTTGAGGTTGAGGTTGATGCTACTACTACTACTACTACTGCTGATAGGGAGGTAGAGAGTGCGTGCCCAGTTGAGGATATGAAGACGGATATGGAGGATAAAGATAAGTCTTTGAGCAAAGAAGAGGTACAGAAAGATCAGTCATTGAGCAAAAATGAAGAGGATAGGAATGGTGAAAGTGCTTTTGAAGGTAAAAATGTGGAAAGCCAAGTAGATGAGTTGCCTAATCGTGATAAAGGCATGATTGATGAATCACGTGAAGCTGATAAAGAAGATGGCAAGAGAGAAGAAGAACGTTTGAGGGATGATGATGATGATGATGAATGTGAGGAAACAAGAAAGGATACAGTTGAGGAAGAGAAAGTGCAATTGGAAGGGGGATCTAAGCAGGACAAGGGCATAGATCTTGAAGTCAAGGCTGAGGATGAGGAAGGTAGGGATATGGATATGGAAGTCATGGAAGAAAATGGAGATCCTAAAGAGGAAATGGCAAAGGAAACAGATGGTTTGGCACTGAGTTTGAAGGACAAAGGGAAAAGCTTGGCTGTTACACCCACCAACCATGTTGCAGATTCTACAGAGGATGGTGCATGGAATGAAAGAGAACCTAGAGATCTGTTAAGTTGCAGGGACAGTGATATGGAAGGACCCAGTACAAGAGGTTTTGAACTGTTTAGTAGCTCTCCTGTTAGAAGACAGGACAGAGCGGAGCAATCTGGTGTTAATATGCAGACCAGTGAACAGCTAGGGCTTGAGCCACTTGATCTTTCTCTTAGTTTGCCGAATGTTCTCTTACCTATTGGTGCAGCTCCTGGTTCTCCAGGTCAAGCAAGGAGTGTTCAGTCCTTGAGCAACACATTTCGTACTAATTCGGATGGATTTACAGCATCAATGTCTTTTTCAGGTTCTCAGTCATTTTATCACAACCCAAGTTGCTCTCTGACGCAGAATTCGATGGACAACTTTGAGCAATCGGTGAAAAGTCGTCCCATTTTTCAGGGAATCGATTGGCAGGCACTTGCTCAAAATGAGGCTAAGCAGAAGGAAGTTCCTCTGTATCAAAGAATCCTGATGAATGGAAATGGTAGCAATCAGCAGTCTCAAGCCATTTCAAATGGTCAGTCTGTGCAGGGGCAACATTCTAAGATTCCTGAAGGAAGCTCAAAAATGGCCAATGGATTGGAAAGGCAACTAAGCCTCCACAAGCAGCTGTCAGGAGGACAGTCAAGGCACCACGACGATGTTCGGTCACCTTCACATAGTGTTGGGTCTCACGAAATGGGATCAAATTATAGCTTTGAGAGGAAGAGAGTAATGAGGGAGAAAAGTAGTGGTAGCTTATATAGGAGTAGTAGCATGAAGGAACATGAAAATTTTCTCATTGGTGGGGCTGAATTCGTTGAGACAGTGATCGCCCGGATAGTATCAGAGCCAATACATGGAATGGCTAGGAAATTTCATGAAATGACAGGACAATCCTTGGCATGTCTGAAAGAGAGCATGCGTGAGATATTGTTGAATCCGGATAAGCGTGGGCAAATATCTGTAATCCAGAAAGCATTGCAAGAGAGGTCTGATATAACCTTGGAGATGCTACTAAAATCCCATCGTGCGCAATTGGAAATCTTGGTTGCTTTGAAGACTGCTTTACCAGATTTTCTTCAGCAAGCAAACACTGTTTCGTCTTCTGATTTGGCTGAGATTTTTCTCAATTTAAGATGTAGAAATCTTTCTTGTCGGAGTTCTGTGCCAGTGGATGAATGTGAATGCAAGGTTTGTGTGCAAAAGAATGGTTTTTGCAGTGCTTGCATGTGTCTTGTGTGCTCAAAATTTGACATGGCGTCCAATACTTGTAGTTGGGTTGGGTGTGATGTCTGTCTTCATTGGTGCCACACAGATTGTGGGTTACGGGAATCTTATATAAGAAACGGACGGAGTGCAAGTGGAGCTCAGGGAACATCCGAGATGCAATTTCATTGCGTTGCATGTGATCATCCTTCTGAGATGTTTGGCTTTGTGAAGGAGGTTTTCCAAAATTTTGCTAAAGATTGGACAGCTGAAACATTTTCCAAGGAACTTGAATATGTCAAGAGAATTTTC
This sequence comes from Ziziphus jujuba, assembly GCF_031755915.1. Classification (NCBI taxonomy): domain Eukaryota; kingdom Viridiplantae; phylum Streptophyta; class Magnoliopsida; order Rosales; family Rhamnaceae; genus Ziziphus; species Ziziphus jujuba. The sequence continues at coordinate 1,393,538 of NC_083380.1, forward strand.
GTTGCAAGTAAAGACTTAAGAGGGAAACGGCTTCATGAAATTGCTGGCTACTTATTGGGAAGATTGGCAATCAAGTCTGACGTTACTGAGGTTTACGGTCATATCATGGCTTTCCTGACTGGTAATAACCTATTTTCTTGAACAAGGTTTTTATCTTTTTATTATATATATGTGTGAGAATTTACCTTCTGGATAAACGTGTTTGGTATGCTTGCTAGTCACACATTTTATATTCAGATTTATAAGGTATGTACGAGTTGTGATATTATTTTGTTTCTTGTGCTAATCTTTAAGACTGTTGACAGTTTTTTCAATATGGTAAAACCAATTTGAGTAATTTTTTGAATCAATTAAAATACTACTTTAAAGACTTTGTTTTGCCTATATACGAGCATAATATGGAGTTTATGATACCCTTGTACATGAATCTTGTGATTGTCATATGAATCTGGAGCATGTAGCTTTAATTTCTATTTAAATTTTGTGATTGTCATATGAATCTGGAGTATGTAGCTTTATTTTCTACTTTCCAGGCGTCAACACTTTCTGCTTGCTCCTGGTTTTTTGCATTTTGGGTATTGGGAATTGAAGTTTGGAGCTTTGAGAAATGGGTTATACTTTATAGCATGATTTTTTTGCCATTTATATTGCATGTGTTTTCTTCAGGTTAAATTGTTAATGTTTTGATTGGCACTATTATCTATTCAAACCAAATGGTGAGGTCTTAATTGCATCTATCACTTATCATTGCAGATAGTGATTCTTCCAAGTCGAGCAAAGCACCAGTTTCATCCGGGAAGGAACAAAGCAAAATGAACAATGGGATTGCTGGACCCAGTCAAGAAGCAACATGGCTAAAGTCTGTCTATTCAGAAAAGGTTCCTCAGTTGGAAATAGCTACTAGCTTACTACCTAGCTACAGCTATGACCGAAATGAAAAACGTATTGTGGACTTGGACTTGCAAACAAGTTCTCAAAAGGAACCTCTTTTTGATGAATTGGAAAGCATTGTGAGGATCAAACAAGCAGAGGCTAAAATGTTCCAGTCACGAGCGGATGAAGCAAGAAGAGACGCTGAAGGACTGAAACGCATAGCCATTGCAAAGAATGAAAAGATTGAAGAAGAATACACAAGTAGAATTGCAAAGCTGCGTTTGGTTGAGGCTGAGGAAATGCGAAGACAAAAATTGGAAGAGCTCCAGAATTTAGAACGAGCACATCGTGAATACTTCACTATGAAAATGAGAATGGAAGAAGATATCAAAGATCTGTTATTGAAAATGGAAGCTACAAAGCGGAATCTTGCAATGTGACCGCCAGATTAACAACATTTTTCTGTAGAATTATCATCTTCCAGGTATTATACCCTTAATGATGTAATTCTATGGTTCTGAGATGTAGTTCTTGATCTGTAGGCTTTTCCTTGTTTTTTGTTTTTTGTATTTTTTTGTTTTTTTTTCCCCTTTTCAAAATTGTTTCTGTTGTATTAGCTTTTGAATTGCTAACCAGAATCTGTACAGAACAGCAAAATCTCTTTTATGTTATAAAACCAGTTCAAATTTATTATGGAAGCAATCTGATAGAGAATTTATTGATAATAGTTTGTCTCCTAATGTAATTTTACTGCAATGCTTGAGATGTGCCCTTGATGCTTGGTTGATTCTGTTTGGGATCAGCAGAAAAAAGGTTCTCCTGCATTATCTGTTTCTCTTTTGTTTTTTTGAATCTGCATTATCCGTTTGTTCATGAATTTGATTATGACAAAATATTCCGGAAAATCAAATTTAATTGTATTCTAGAAATTTGTTTTGTATGTGTCCATTTGATTATTATTATTTTTTTGGGGTAAAATGTATCAATTGTTTGTCATTATGATATTTTGAAGCAAAATAATGTTTATATATATATATATATGTGTCTGTGTATATTAACTTTGTACAGAATATCCTAGGCTTCAACTAAGTACTTCAATAAAAACATTGAATTTACTCGAATTATGAGAACCATACATGCCATCACAGTTTAAAGAATTCTCACATTTTTAAAATGCAAATATGGCATACATGGTAGCTTGACTTTTCTATTGTTGTAATGTTGTTGAAACTTTGAAGAGTGCAATGCGTATTCATGAAAAATACCTTGATCTACATCCAATTGATTGGTTGGGCACAAAATATTGTCCTCTTTGCATTATTTTTTGAAACACCTGTATGAGAGATTATATAGTCAAATTAGAACTTGAGTTTATTTCCTTTAAGTCCCAGAAAAGAATAGCGAAAACCTATGATTGAGAAATGGAATAGCTTTTTCTAGATTTATTTATTGATTGAAACGGATTGATTGAAACGGCAATGACCCAGCACTCTTCAGAAGGGTCCAGCGAGAGAGCGTCAAAACCAATGAAACAGTAGGGCCGAAAGGCAAACAAAGAGTCAAATTTGTCAAAAAGGATTTATTTTTAATCCCTTTTGTTCAAAGCTATAAGAGGTAATGACGCTCACGCAACTTCGAAAGGTTGGCTTACAAATTGGAAGCCAATGGCCGAAATGTCTCCAAATTCGAACTAGTTGAATTTTATATGCAATCTCAATCGTCCATATCATCCCCAAAAGAAAAAGCAATCTTATACCACGTCCAAAAATACCTTCTAATAAGAGATTATTGTGATTGAGAAACTATGCCTGTAGGCCTCTATGAACTATTTGGGCTTTAGTTCTCTCAATGGGCCAAATGTTAGGCCCGTAAATTAGGAACGAACCATTAGGGAAATCTAGTTCTATTTGCACTCCATTAAATAGCAATACAATAGATTCCCTCCCAAAGAAGTCAAATTACTAAAAAGCCACATAACAATCCACCAATACCATCATCTTCTCCACTTCATCTTCCATATTCCATTATCAATTCCCAATCCTCCATTCCTCCTGCAATCTCTCTCTTCCTCCACTACTGCTTTTTCCCTTCTTTTGGCCGACCCATCATCGTTTGATTCATCTCCATCAAACGCTGGCATATTCGAGGCTGTCCTCTGGCCGTCTATGCCAGCCTGAAGGAGGGATTTCAGAGGGAAGCAGTTTTTGGCTTTTTAGTAATTTTAGATTGTAGGGGTCCTATTTGTGATGCCAATTAAGAATTCTTGTTTCATAAAATTAGAGTGAAAAAAGAACAGAATCGGTGTCCAGAAGAACACAAGACAGAAGTTTAAAGGGAAATGAGCTAAAATCAGTACAAATTCCACAGCTAAAATCAGTTAAGCAACAACATGATGATAAATCTATATAAAGGGAAATAAATAAGCACGCATTTCCCATCTCATCATTTTCCGTCAGCCTCAAACCAAACTAAACAAATCTCATTCCTCATTTTCATCGAAGTCAGAATCTTCAGTACCCACCTCACTCTCCGAGTCACTCACTACATACCTTGCCTGCGTGCGGTTAGCTCTCTGGGGTCTAGCTCTTGTTGCCGGGACTTCCATTCCTTCTTCAGTATCATCAAATGTAGGTGGAGGAGATACTGACATGTCTTCACTTCCTGTTGCCTCGTCATCTTCATTAGCAACTCTGCCAAGCATAGAACTGCTTTTCTTGTTGAATGGGGAAGCCCTCATCTTCCTCACTTTCTTCTCTGGTGAAATTCCACTAGTTTCAGCAGGCTTTAACATCTCAGTTACAAGCCTCTGGCCCAATGTCCGAGGCTGCTTGTTAGCTGCACCTCTCTTTGCTGCTGCTGCATTGGGCTTGGATGCCTTGGTATTTGCAGCAGCTTTTCTTCCTCCCTTCTTCTTGGCTGCTGCTCCTGTTTCTAGCTCGAAGTCTTCATCGAAGTTCTCATCTTCATCATCAGAAATTGTTGTTAGATTCACCGAGGCTTTCTTTTGTGCAGCAGCCCTTTTGGTAGGTTCTTTCTTCTGAACCGGAACTTGTGGTGCTTCACTTTCCATGTCTGTGACCGTAAAACCCAGGTTAACACAACTATTGGTGATATTGAAACGAAGAAAGCAAAAGTTTATATAGTCTGATTGTTTAAGTTTAAAGTTCAAGAACCATAGAAAAAGTTCAACAATTACTTCCGTCGTATTTCTTATGAATTCATACTTAAACGAGCTTTAGGTATAAGATAAAAGATCATTAAGTTATTGCAAATAGTTACAAAAAAATAGAGGGAAAGAAAACCATAAACGACGTTAGTTGTTCGAAAGCACATTTGCATGTTCTGTTTTCTGGTTTTCCTACATATACCATGTCACAATGCTGTTCATGGCTAGAACAATGAATCCTAAGATTGTCATCAAAAGCAGAAAATGCTATAGTCCAGATATGATAATCAGTAAAATTATGCAAACATGTACCTGCTGGTCGATCAGGAGATGACTCGAGATTGTAGGCAGCAAGTCGTTCTTTCAGTTCGAGTACTTCATCATCATCATCGTCATCATCCAGAATCACTGCAGGTTTTTCCTGCTGATAAAGAAAAAGAAACATAAGGTCTGGCAAGACACTTTCCTGGGTTTTATCTAGAACTATAGGATTACTCCAACAAATTTTTAGAGCCCAAAGAGCAAATTATATATTTATTTTCTATGTTGGTGCTGATGGGGTGGGAAATATACAGGATTAGAGCAAACCTTCTTAGTAGGAGCTTTCCTTGAAACAGCTCGGCCTTTTGGTTTCACTACCTCAGGAGCTTTCTCTGAAGAAGCAAAGTAGTTCAGCAAAAAAGGTACACCACAAATTTAACTTTAAAAATTAAAAAGATAATGTAACATAAATCAAGCGACAATTATCCAGGCTTACCCATTTCCATTGTGGAACTAGAAGTTGTCTCCATCATTTCTACAACAGCTTCTGCATTGTTGGCCTTCTTATTATACTTGCGAGGGTTTTTGGGAGCTTTAGCAAATTTAGTGACGGCTGCGGGGTTAAGTTGGCTTTTCAGTTTCTTTCTTGCATCCTCTGCTTGAGCATCATTTTTGTCTAGCTCCTGAAATAGGACACAAAATATCAGAAAAGATATTGAGGAATAATATTAATAAAGACTAATAGAGCATTATTTGTTCTGGAATCGTACATCCAATTCCTTGTCAAGAGCATCAAGATCTTTCTCCCACAGTGATTTTGGAGTTGCTTTTCTCAGATCATCAACCTCCCCATTAAGCTTGTCCCTTTCAGCACATAGAGCCTGAACCTTTTCAAGGGTCAATGTTCCAATGGCCATTGACAGTAGATACTCATAATCACTAATACGAACTCCATCAGGATTTGAATTATCTTCTGTTTCTTCTGTATAATCAGTGGCTCCAGCAACCTCTGGCTCAACAGATTTAGCTTTCTTTGGAAAAGGAGTGAAACCTTTCTGTTGAAGCTCAAGGAACAGATCAGCTCTCTTCCTATTGCTCACAATGATCTCTCCATTTACAACCCCAAGGATGAATCTAACCTTGTTTTCCAATTTCAACAACTCCATTTCAAGGTTATCGAGTAGTACTTGCTGTAAGCATTAAAAAGAAGAAGTTGTAAATAGATATACCCATGTTGAAAGTGCCTAAAATATGTAGAACCTCTGTATATTTGTCAATAATTATAACTAAACTCACCTTTCTTTTCTCATAAAATTCAAGTCTTAGGTGGAAAAATTCCTCAAGAACTGCAGAAGATGCAACAGTGAGTCTGGCTATATCAAAAAAGCAAATAAATATTAATACACGTTAAATATTATGTACGCTTACTTTGTTCTGGAGTGTCATATTTCTTAATCACGCCTTTTGCATCAAACAGGTGCATGTTGCTTGTGCTTATTGTAGTTGTCAGTTTAAATTTCTTTAGCAAACCCTCTTGCTTGGCTGCCACCAGGTTCTCTTCTGGCATGTGGACAAGGATATCTACAGTAATATGATCACTATGCTGTGTAAAACCCTGCAACCACCATAATATCATTGAGAAACAGGAATATCTCCAACATTTTGGTCAATATTGTAACTTTCAAGGATTTAAACCTACTTACCTCAATAAAAGGATCCTTGGCCTTGTCGTTCCCTTGAGAGATAGATTCAAGAAATTCCTTATAATCTTGAGTCCACTTACGAATTGGCAGCTCAGTTATCCTGATTGTTGTCTCATTGACTTCCTCCAATATTCCACTTATGGTGTAGCTTACTCCAGCTTCCTTTACAGTTTTCTCGATAGTTCCTTTAAATCCTCGATACCATGGATCCATGGGAACCATTGAATGACCATTAAGCAAACGCCTTATGTTTGCAACAATGTCTCTTGGGTTATAATTAGGAATGTATGAACTCCACCCTGTCCCAATACCTTCACTACCATTGACAAGAACCGTTGGAATAATTGGCACATACCTACGTCACAGAAACCATTAGTCAGCGATTGATCTCCATCCAATTTATTAAAATAAATTCCTAGGCTGTGCAGAAAATAAAATACCAAGTCGGTTCAATGGTTTGTCCATCCTCATTCAAGTAGTCAAGAAGCTTGTCATCATCCTTTGGGAAAAGGAACCTTGTAATTGGTGAAAGTCGAGTAAATATGTAACGAGCACTTGCATGATCTTTGCCACCCTGAAGGGTACATAATATATAACAAGTAAATAAGAAAGTCATGTAAGTATACAATATTTAGCATCATTACAATGCAGGAACTGACATGAGGTTTATCTCCCTTACCAGGTTACGAGTACCGAACTGGCCATTTGGTTGAAGAAGGTTAATGTTATTACTACCCACATAATCCTGGGCCATTCCAATAATGGTACTGGCAAGACTTTGCTCTCCATGGTGGTATGCTGAATGCTCAGATACATAACCAGAAAACTGAGCGACCTTTGCTTCTTTAAAAAAGTTCCTTTTGAAAGAACAGAATAGAATCTTCCTTTGACCAGGCTTCAGACCATCAACCATTGAAGGGATAGATCTTTGCAGGTCCGCCACGGAAAACAATATAAGTTCCTTGTGAACAAAGTCACTGTATTTTATTAGCTTCTCCTTCTGATCAAGGTGAGTTCCAGGCTGCAAAAGTCCACAAAATTAATTTACATTTGGTTCTACAGAACCACAAGTGCATAGTTGAGTTATTAAATGTACCAACCTCAAATTGCCGAAGCCAATTTTTCCTCTCTTCTATCTTCTTCTTACTGAATGCAAGCTCAATTGCTGCCCCATCCTGGTCATCTACCCAAAGAAAATCTTTCCTGTGCTTATCCAGACTCTGGAAATACTCCCTTCCTTCCTTTGATGTGCTTGTTCCCAACCCCTAATCAAGGTAAAAAAAAATAAATCAATAACACTGAGTTCAGAAGAATTATAGAATTCTAGACGTTCCTTCCAAACAAGGTAAGAAATAAGGACCTTATAGTACTTGATGGACCATCCACTAGCATTTCCTCTCAAACTTTCCCTCCATGACTCATACTGTGGCATGGTATAAAATGCTAGTTCTTTCCCATTCTTGTGAGTTGCCTGTGCGGTTGATGGGACTAAAAAAATTACAGATGTTCTCCAAGAATTTCTTCCAATCAAAAATAATATTGAAATGTAAAAGACGTTAATTAGTAGCAGACAAACCTTCACAATAGGTGTTATAAACTCAACTAAGAAGGATGGAACCTTTAGTAGAGATGGCCAGAAAGAATGAATGAAATTGATCAACAGACCCTTGATATGGGACCCATCATGATCCTATACCAACATAGAAGTCAGCCATGTATCTCAATTGATTGATGAGAAAATGAGTCATATCACTCGTTGGTAATTTCAACAGAAAAAGAAACCAAAAAGGTGGAGAGCTTGAGATGTCAAACCTGATCGGTCATTATCATCAGATGACCATATCTCAAAGACTTGACGTTGGTGTATTCCTTATCTTGCTGCAGCCCCAGTATTCTCTTGATGTTCTTGATTTCCTCGTTGTCCCTTACCTGATTAGAGCTGGCTTCTCTTACATTGAGCAATTTACCTCTTAATGGGAAAACACCATAACGGTCTCGACCCACAACAGAAAGCCCTGCCATCTGTATGATCCAAGTCTGTCAATACTCTTTAACTTTAAACTAGAAAAATATTGACAGATTATGAAATGATCAATTTGTAAAATAAAACAGCTTACTGCAAGAGCCTTGGCTGAATCTCCTTCTGTCAATATCAAGGTGCATTTATCAGAATTCCTCCCCCCAGCTTCATTGGCATCCTCAAGCTTATTGATATTATGCACCCTCTCTGTTTTTGTTCCATCTGTCTTCTTTAGATCCTTATTATTCTTGAAATTCGCCCATGATAGAAGACTATCCACGATTCCAGACTTTGCAACTGCAAAAAAAGATTTATACAAAAGAAGCAAGCTCAAGAACTTAGTTGATATCTATGAATACGTACTTATACAAAAAGGTCTTTAACAAACCTTTCTTTAAGAATTCTGGTGGAAGTTCACATTTCGAACCAAAACTGCTTGGGCGAATAGTCAGAGTTTCTTTAGTTTGAGAATCAAAAGCAGGGTTGTCAATAAGGGCACTGACAAAAACCCAAAGATAGTTCTTCACATTATGAGCTTTGACGTTGGCATTCTTGTTCTTCTTATTCACAACATTCATAACATGGTTTGTGATCTGATTTGTAATGTAGTCAACATGTGTGCCACCTTTAATTGTGGCAATCGAATTTACAAAGCTAACCTGGAAGAAAAGAAAACCATCAACACAAAATCACAATTGCACAGAAACGATATTACGATACTTCTACTAAAAATACATTTCCAAATACCTGTTGAAACTGCCCATCACTAAGACTTACACAAATCTCCCATCTGTCATTAACCCTCTCTGTAATCCTGACAAAATTTGATAAATCCTATAAGCAAAAAGAAATTCCATTTGCAAAATAATAAAATGAATTCATAACCAAAAGAGTTCATCAAAAGAACCTTGGGAGAGTAACATCTCTAGATTTACGAGCAGACTGTAAGTAAAGGTCAACATAGTCAAGAAATGTCTTAACAGGCACTCGACGTCCATTCAGTTCGACCTTCACAGTCTTTCCAAGACATCCAGCCATGTCAATCACTCTCTTCTTCATCAGAGCAACCACATCATCTTCAAGGTGGGTCATGTTAAATTTCCCTAAATCAGGCTTAAACGTCACTTTGGTCCAGTTCTCACCCTCCTTGCACTTGGTGATCACCGGCTCCGATTTCTTCCCCATGTTATCAGAGAACACCTTCAAGACAACAACAAACAATTTACTCACCAAGCATTCAAACTAGAAAACTTCCAAATGGCTAAAACTTCACATAAAAACAATCAGGAAAATCTGAAAATTCATTTTTTTTTTTTTTGGGGTGTAATAAAGGAAAATCTGAATCATGCATGAATGAAGAAAACAGAAATGGTCTCAAAATCATAATAAAAAAAAAAAAAATCCAATCTTACTCTAAATTCATGAACTCTTAATAATTTCTAACAAATCAATGAAACCCTAAAAAGGAAACACAGAACACAATTAATTAATCAGCAATCACTGCTTATAAAAACGAAGATCCCTTAATTTCCCTACACTTATAAGAATATACCTGCTTATACTTCTTCTGGCGCTTTCCATCAGCGGTCTCGATCAGAAACTCCGTCGAGAAAATATTCGTGAGCTTCGCACCGTACCCATTCCTTCCACCAGTAGTTTTCTTTACCGTATCATCGTAATTACTACTCGTCAAAAGGTGCCCGAAGATCAACTCCGGGACATAAACCTTTTCCTCCTGGTGGATCTCCACCGGAACCCCATCACCATTGTTGTAGACGCTGATACAGTTCTGCTCCACGTCGATGATGACCTTGAGGGAGTCCATAGAAGGATCTCTCTGCTTGTTATCGGCGGCGTTGACCAAGATCTCGTCGAAGATCTTGTAGAGACCAGGGACGTAGGTGACGGAACGGTGGACCATCTCGTCGTTTTGGTAGACCCAGAGAGTCTGGGTGTGTTTCTCGATGGATCCGATGTAGGTATCGGGTCGGAGCAGGATATGCTCCAGCTGGCTCTTCTTCTGGTACATTTCCTCGATGGTTTTGGCTGGTCCATTTCCTCCTCCGGTGGTGGCCAGTGGTGGTGGGGCCATGTTGACGTTGTTGCTGCTCTGCAGCGGACGTTTCTTGTCGACGGCCATGGTAATCCTTGGCGATTCTTCGAACGAAACGAGTCGTTTCGGTTTCTTGGTCGCTCGGTTTTGGAGAGAGGAAAAGTGAGGGTTTTTGTTTCAGAGAGAAACTGACAAAAAAGAGAGAGAGCGTTAGGGGATCTATAAGGTAAAGGGCAAAGGCTAACGGTCAGTTTGGGAATTTGAATTTGAAATTTAAGTTTGGGCGGGGAAGTTTGGAACTTTCTAGGGTTGGGATTAGACAATGTGATTGGAGAGTCGACGGTTCTGATTTCTTCACTTTGGGTGATCTCATGGGCTAGGCCTGGAATAGTAATTTTGGGTTAGAGGCCCGCTTTTTTTTTTTTTTTTTGAAAAAATTAATTCTAAATACAATTTATCCAAAAAAATTTCTAAATACAACTTATTATATACACCTTTTTTTTTTTTCTTTTTTCCCCTATATATATAACTCTTTTCGTCTTTTATCTAATGTGGGTATATTGTATTTACATTTCTTTTTTTTATATTATTTTTATTTTTCTACAGAAATTTCCAACTTATTATAAGGTCATTATAAATTATTAAAAAATTATGTTTACATGGTCTTGTCTTTTATGAGGTCCCAAAAAAATAAAAAAAATAAAAAATAAAAAAAACTGACATGAAGTACAAAAAAATAAAAATTGACAAGAATCAGTATAACATATCATCCAATAAAAAATCAATATATTTCTAAAGCAACTTCTAACTTTTAAAGGTCACTTAAAATTATTAAATAGTTTTTTAGAAGTTATGTTTACATGATATTTTATCAGGATTGGGGAAAAAAAAAAAAAAACTTACATGGAGTAGGAAAAAAATTGACAAAAATCAGTATATATAGTCCCCCCAAAAAAAAAAAAATCAAATAATGTTTTTGGTTTAAAAATCAAAATAATGTTTTTGACATAATATTTTTTTGATCATTTTTACATAATACTTTTGAATTTATATTTTTTACGAAACAAATTTATTTCTAATAACATTTCTTCTTCTTTTCTTCCCCTTTTTTTTTTTTTTTTTTCTTGGTCCACTTCCTTCCCTTCCACTCTCCACTTTGCAGTCCTTATTTTATTCTTTTCACCATTTACACTTCTTTATATTTCCTATCAAAGACAGGGTAAAGGAACTAAAGCCTGAACAAAGCAAAAGAGAGACTCAAAGTATAAAACCAGCTCAACGTATTATCTTCCAACAACAGCCCCCCACCAAAAAAAAAAAAAAAAAAAAAAAAAAAAAAAAAAAAAGGCAAAATAATGTTTGACTTAATATTTTCGAATTTATAACTTATGAGAAACAAATTATAACATAATCATTTTTTATCCTTTTTTTTGGTTGACTTCCTTCCCTCTTACTCTTATTATAGTCCTTTACTTTATTCTTTTCACCCTTTACACTCTTTCTATATTCCATGTCAAAGACAGACCAATGTGGGATGGATGGCAATAGGGGTAGAATTGGTATAGAAAATCAGACAATATATATATATATATATATAAAATAAAAGACATGCTCAATAAGCCTGAACAAAGCAAGACTCAAAACTCTCTTTTAACATTCTTCCTCTACTTGTTCTGTTTTAAGTTGACAAATCCTTGCCTCTGACTCTTACTCTTACTCAATTTTCAACCTTTGCTCTTCTTTCTTCACTATCAAACACAAACTAATATGGAGCTACCCATTCCCAACAAGCTCGAGAAGCTCTGGGATTTATGGGACATACGGCTCAGCGTTCTGTTAAGCCTCTTACTACAAGTTTTCTTGGTACTATTCGCACCCTTTAGGCAAAGAAGCAGAAACTGTTTCCTTCTCATGTTGATCTGGTCCGCATATTTGATCGCCGACTGGATTGCTGCTGTTACAATCGGACTCATCACCAAAAGCCAGAATGATTCCCGAGTCAAGCCAAAACAAAATGAGGACGTTTTGGCATTCTGGGCTTCTTTTCTTTTGCTTCATCTCGGTGGCCCTGATAGCATTACCTCTTTTGCTCTTGAGGATAATGAGTTCTGGCTCAGACATTTGTTTGGACTTCTTTTGCAGGTTTTGGGTGCTGGTTATAGCTTTTTTCTAACACTTCCTAAGAACCAGCTATGGATTCCTACCATTCTAGTCTTCGTAGTTGGAACTATCAAATATGCAGAGAGAACGTTTGCTCTGTATCTTGCAAGCTTGGACTGCTTCGGATCCACTACATTGCCTAAGCCATATCCAGGTCCTGACTACGAAGAGGCCGTCGCAATTTACTCCACAACAAGGTCTGTAGAAGTTCCGGAGCAAACAGAGGTTACCATGGCGCCAAACCTTGGTAATTACAGAGACCGTAAGTTTGCTATTCATCTACAACCAAATTTGGAATCCGATCAAGTGGAACTAATGGGGCTTGCGCATTCCCTCTTCGAGAACTTCAAGGGACTTATTGTTGGCTTCCTTCTGAGCTCCAAATATCGAGAATCAAGCCGGGATTTCTTTCTCCAAACAAAGCCTGAGGTCAGTTTTAGATTGATAGAGTACGAGCTTAGCTTCATGTACCAAGCTCTCCACACAAAAATGGATGTGGTACAAACCAAAGCTGGGCGCGTCTTTCGGTTGATAAGCTTGTTTTTCTTGGTTGTTGCCTTTATGTCGTTCCAGTTTTTAGTTGATAAGGATAAGTTTAAAAAATTCGAACTCATCCTTACTTATTGCTTGCTTACTGGAGCTATAGTTCTTGATATTTTCTCTGGAATTAAGCTCATTTTCTCTGACCTTGTCCTTATTGCCCACAAGAACTGGAAAAAGTACATTCCAGATTGCTTTTTGCAAAGAAGAAGGTGGTCTAATTCGGTTTCTCTGTATAATATGATAGCATATTGCGTAGATTGGCGTTGGTTATGGAAATCGAAGTACCTGTTTCCTGACTTTATTAGAAGCATGCTAGACAAGTTGAAAATGATGAAATTTTCATCGTCGGATAAAATCATTGAGGATCTCACAAGCTTTATCTTTGAAGAGCTGAAAAACAAATCTTCAAACGCAAAGACTTTAAGCGAAGCCATGGAGAAGTGTTCACAAAGAGGGGATGGTGCTCTGTTTGGTACTTCAAGCTATATCAAGCTCAAATGGAGCATCAGCGAATTTCAGTACGGTGAAAGCCTTCTCCTTTGGCATTTAGCTACTGAACTTTGCTATCAGGCTACGGAAAAGAAATCAAACCCAGAAAAAGATGATCAGAAAAAGGAATCAAGAAGTAGTAGAACAATCTGCAAAATCCTATCAGATTATATGTTTTATCTTCTGGTAATGAAGCCAGCAATGCTAGCACCAGTTTTGGGCAATTGGCAGATAGTATTTCAGGATACTTTTGAAGAGGCCGAAAGATACTTGGGCAAATACTCAATATCAAGTCACGCAGAAGCCTGTAAACGTTTGATTAATGTAAAAACAAAATTCAGGCCAGCTGCAGTGAAAGGAATAAGAAGCAAATCAGTGCTGTTTGATGCATGTATACTTGCTCAGCAACTCCAACATTTGGAAGAAGAATTGGAGGAAAACCAGTGGGTGCTAATGAGCAAGGTTTGGGTGGAACTAATGTGTTATGGTGCAATTAATTGCAGACCAATTGTACATGCACAGCAACCGAGTAAGGGTGGAGAGCTTCTGACTTTCACTTGGTTGCTCATGAATCATTTGGGTTTGGGTTTACAGTTCAATGAGCAGGACATGCATGCAGGAACCAGACTTGTAGCTGTAAAGTGAGAGGCCAATAAATTCATGGAGAAAAACATTAAGGGAGTGAGAGATTGTCACTGGAATCGATTGGAAAAGGCTAAATTAATATTTCTTTGATACCATTCTAATAAGTTCTCTGTTTTAGATTACTATATTTAGGCCTTATGAGTTGACTTGAAATTAATGTGTATTTTGTCTTTCTGTTGATCTCAAATTTACTATCTCAATTCTCCTTGTATATTCATATCTTATCTTTCCTGCTGTATTTGAATGTCACATATCTCTTTTATCAATTAATATGCAGCGAGGTAATTACATAAATAATTAGCTCGGACCAGTTTGTATAATTAATGTCAAAAATACTATTTTCCAAAAAAAGAAAAAAAGCGTCATACAGTTAATGATGAAACATCCAAAAAAAATAAAATAATATAAAATAAAACAATAGGAATAAGATACAGCCGGCTTAGGCATAGGCTAAGGCCCCCACGAAATGAGGGTCCAAAATTATTTTTTTTATTTCGACGCAAGCCAATATATAATTTCGCTATGTATTTATTAAATAAAATAGATTTTTTTTTTTAATTTTTTGCTTTTGGAAACATTAACATTTTGACTTTCTTAAATTCTAGTTTATCTCTAATTCATCATTTGTTGCTATTTTATCTCTAATTAATTTATTTTTGGAAAATAATATTAATCAAGTCCAATTCAACTTTTTGGTTTTTACAATTGATTATTTTTTGATAAATCTACAATTGATTATATTTTAATGATAAAAAGAAAAAGAAGAATACAGAAACATGTTTAATACTCCTTGTCTATACCTTTTTTTTTTTTTTTTCTCTTGATCTTGCTTATTCACTTTCTTCTCTTCTCATTCAGTCCGTTTTTCATATTCGTGTAATTTTGATACTTAAATTATATAATTACAATTTCGATTCAAAATAAAAAGATAAACTTATTGATTATTATTTATTTTAATAAATTTATATGGTTCGTTCTTATAATATTTATCTTTTTTTGTTTTCCATGAATTCATGATTATAGTTAATTACTAATTCTTTTATTCATAGAAAGCTAACATTTTGAGCCTCTCTAGTATGTGTTTAATTTCTTTTCTTTATATATTTATTCAACTAAATTGATTAGAAGTTCACTCTCATACGGTTTCATTTGTTTTTAATTAATTTGGACCAATTCGTCTTTTAGATACTCTTTAATTAAAATAAAAGTTATTGTTTAAATAATATTAATATCACCAAATTGCAATTACATGGCATAAATCAGGTTTTATTATTCCTTATTTTTTTTAAAGCATTTGTCTACATAAAATATGAATTGAGTATGAAAAACATATGAAAAAAAGAAAGAAAAGTAGATGAATTTATTAAATCCCCAAAAGGTGCACCAAAAAGATTAAACCATCTAGCAATTTTATCAATTGAAAAAAAAAAAAAATTGTTATCAAAACTTGATATGGAAGTTTAATTAGTGATTTTGCATTTTGAAAAGCAAGAAAATTATATTTTATATAAATTTGGTAAATTTTTTTTTTTTTGGTAAAAAAAAATTTAATAAAGGCCTCAAGTATTATCTTTTGCCTAGGGTATCAAAAGCGGTTGAGACGGCCATAGAAACTAGTTTGTCATATTTATTAAAATCTGTTTATTAAAATCCTTAATGTAACAATTTTACACTGTTCAGCTTGCGAATCTATGTATAGGATGTTATCTTAGCCTAATATTGCTTTGAAAATGTAAATGAGAAATAACTGTTAATTAGTACAGTTCATATGGATATGTTTTTTCCTTTTAAATTTTGGTATTGGTTGTGGATATAAGAGGCATAACATTGAGCCTACCTCACTCGGCAATAGTATGTGAAGGTAATTATAAGAATGATCTATATCATCCGTATGAACAAAGGGTTCTTTATTCTTGCTTGTCATTCATGTAAAGTAAAAGTTGCAAAAACAACAAATTAAACACGCTTGATTAATTTTTGTTTTGTCGTCCAACTCAAGTAAGGGTTGCAAGAGTAGATACTGAACATGTAAACTTAATTTTTGTTTTGTAGAAGGGATGGAAAATGGAAGGAAAGAATAAATACTATATATATATGATTTTTTTTTAAATTTTTTTTAAGGGATACAAATATAGAGGGAAAGAATAAATCCTCTCTCTATATATATATATGTAAGATTAATATTTTTTATTTTATTTTTTTTGGTTAATTGCCTGCGGGCTTCATCAGCAAGACGTGGTTTAGATCAATTCCCCGGCCCTTATGCTTATTTATTGATATACCGTGTGTTGGTTTCATAATCATAAGATGCATTTATCCAAAAAATAATAATAATAATAATAATAATAAATAATCGTATGACAATTCATAATAAAGTGAAAATTATAAAATTACATCCATGTACGAACAATTAAGAATGCAAAGAAATTGGATCTTGGACCAAAGGACCAAATGTATTTTATATACTTAATGATGTTGGAATTTCTTTTAATTAAAAGGAAATGTAAAAACAAAGAGATTAAATATCTGATCTAATTTTATAAAGCAAGATATCCAACTTCAAAATAATTCTTTGACGCTTGACAAAGGAAAGAATATTCCATATTCTTTTCGCAATTCATGTGCGGTGAGCTAATTATATAGAAAATTAGTCATCTTCGGTTAAATGTTCTACGTCTGTTTTATCAATTAACTAATGTGCACTGAAGTAATTAGATAGTTAGCTCTATTATCTCAAGTCACCTTTTCTCTAGATAGTTAGCTCTTTTTTTTTTTTTTTTTTTTTTTTTTTTGGCTTGGGTCAAGAATGTGATTAGCTCGTGCTAGTATGTACAGTTAAAGTCATGCTATTGCAAAAAGAAAATTATAAAAAAAAAAGTCATACAATTAATAATAAAATATCCACAAAAAAAAACAAGACATAGGAATAAGATAGAAAATCAGTTTGTCATCTTCAGTTAAATCTATTGATCAAAATCCTCAGTATGTAACAATTTTATATTTTTTCAACATGCCAATCTATGTACAAAATTATTGTTTTCTTAGCTAAGGCTTTAAAAAAGTAAATGAGAACCCTCCTAGTTAATACTGTTAATCAGGATACTTTTTTGCCTTTTGAATTTTGGTATTGGCTTTTTTGGTAATCATTCCCCAACTCATTTAAACAGCTAATATTGTCCCCTTTTTTAATAATATTTTTCATCATATTTTGGATAGAAGTTTAAGATGCATGACTAGCTAAATGACCCTAATGGGACTGGATTTCTCGTATAAACGGGGACGGGAACGTACCCTATGATTTGGTGTGCGTGAGAGGCACAGTGTTGAACCAATTTTACTTGTCAATAATAAATGAAAGTTTTGGTCAAAATAATAAATGAAGGCTACAAGGATGATTTATGTCATATTCATGTGAAAGGAGATATGCAAGAATAGTTCATCTATCAACACACTCGCTTCATGTGTTTTCATCCATGTAAAGTAGGGTTGCAAGAAGAATTTACCAAACATGGTTGATTAATTCTTCTTCGTTGTGCAGAAGGAGTGAGAATTGCTAGAAAAATTTTGTGTCATAATCCATGTGAAAGGAGGGTAGCAATTATAAGTAATTTATGTCATATCCATATGAATATGATGGTTACAAAAATAATTTACTAAACCTACACTTTATTCTTGTTTGTCATTCATGTAAAATGAGGATAGCAAAAGGTAATTTATGTCATCCACATTTATATATATATATGAATGCGGGTTGCAAGAATAATTTACTAAATGTACGCTTTATTCTTGGTTGTCTTTCATGTAAAACGAGGTTTACAATAATAATAAACTAAACACGCAAAAAAAAAAAAAAAAAACTAATTAACATGCTTGATTAATTCTTGTTTGTCCACCAAGTCAAGAAAGGGTTGCAATAATAGATTCTACATATGCACGTACACTTGGTTTTCGTTTGATAGAAGGGATAAAAAAAAAAAAAAATGGAACGAATGAATAAATCTTATATGTATGTACATGAAGATTTTTTAAAAAAAAAAAAATGGAAAAAAAATGAAAAAGTGTCATACAATTAATAATGAAACATCCAAAAAAAGAAAAGAAAAAAGAATAAGATAGAAAATCAATTTGTCATCTTCAATGAAATCTGTTGATTGAAATCCTCAATGTAACAATTTTACACTTTTTCAGCATGTAAAATGCACGTACAAAATCCTTAATGTTATTTTAGACTTTGCTTTAAAATAGTAAATGAGAAACAAAGGTTAATTAGTATTGTTCATGAATTTTGGTTTTGGTTGTGGATGTAAGGGGCATAATATTGAGCCTACCTCACACGTCAACAATATGTCAAAGTTAGAAGAATAATCTTTATCCTTGTGAATGGAGGGTTCTTTATTCTTGTTTGTTGTTATTCATGTAAAGTGATGGTTGTAAGAATAATAAACTAAACACGCTTGATTAATTTTTGTTTGTCAATCAAGTCAAATAAGGGTTGTAAGAATAGATACTAAACATGTGCACTTTATGTTTGGTAGAAGGGACGGAAAAGCGAAAGGAAAGAATAAATGTTATACATATATATATGTGTCTTTTTTTTTTTTTTTTTTTAACAATTAATTCCCCATGGTCTTCATCAGCAAGACGTGGTTTATATCAATTCCTCTTGTGCTTATTTCTTGATGTAATGAGTGTTGGTTTCGTAATCAGAAGATGATTTTATATTAGAAGATGATAATTCATGATAAAGTGAAAATTATGAAATTACATCCATCTACGAATAATTAAGAAAGCAAAGAAATTGGATCTGGCGACCAAAGGATCAAGTGTTCTATACTTATATGATGTTGGAATTTCATTTAATTATAAGGAAATGTAAAACAGAGAAATTAAATATCTGATCTGATTTTATAAAAGAAGATATCGAACTTCCAAAAGTGATTCTTTGGCGCTTGACAAAGAAAAGCTAGCTAGAGAAAGAAAGAAATAATTAACATATACCTTATATTTGATTTTGTTATTTTTCGGATCAAGGACTTAAATCTGAAATGCAAAGCAGGAAGGAATGAATACGTTACTTTTATGGCAATCAAAGCTTTGTTAGTGTTACTTTTTGTTTATATGGCACGCAATAGATTCCTAGCTTTTACTTTCTTATAGTTACTTACGATTGAAGCAAATTTCTAATTAGCTCCATGTATATATTTGGCAAAGGGAGATCATATCCATCTCTCTCTCTCTCTCTCTCTCTCTCTCTCTCTCTCTCTAAAACTTTGAACATTATCAATACATTTAACTTAACCTCCATTCTACCTGTTCAACCAACTAATGGCAGAACCAATTGTCTCTACCGTTGTTGGGAATATCATTGGACGGTTGAGCTCTGAAGCTGTGAAAAAAATTGGATCTCTATGGGGAGTAAATAAGGAGCTCGAAGATCTCGAAAAAGCCATTTTAAGCATCAAAGCACTGGTTGTTGATGCAGAGAAGAAGCTGCAGGATGTCCATGACAATGACAGAAATCAAGTTAGAAGGTGGCTGAAGAGGCTAGAAGATGCTATTCTTGGTGCTGATGACTTGTTGGACGAATTCTCCTCCTATGAGGCTGAACGACAAATGGGGATCATGGTTGATTGTAAGGAGGTGACAAAGAAGATATGTACCACTTTCTTCTCAGTCTCGAATAAATTACTAGCTGGCTTGCGTCATGAAAAAATCAAAAGTATGCATGATAGACTAGTTTCGATTAAGGATGATAGAGAATTCCATTTGGAGGAGAATAATACAATTAATGTCACTCTTTCTGACGATGAGGGCAGAGAAAAGATGGCAATCATGGAATGTCTATTGGATCCCAAAATTAATGAAGAAAATAATGTATCAGTATTTGCCACGATTCATTACTGGTCGTCCGACAAAAATGCACTTGTTAGGGGAGTGTTTGATGATGAGAAGGTCGTAAATCATTTTGATTTAAGAATGAGGTTTGACATCGCTGATTTAAATTTGAATGAGAGAAGAGTCATTGGAGGAATATTAAAATTTGATTATGATGAGAGCATAGAGATGGATCAGTTACATAAGGTACTTTGTGAAATAATAAAGGGAAAACGTTATCTCCTTGTACTCAATAATATAGATAAAAGCAACGGTGAAATATGCGGGAAAAGTTTGAAATCTTTATTATTAGGCGACTGTGCAAATGGGAGTAAAATAATAGTAACTTCATTGGGAATAAAAGCTGTTGCAGATTTTGTGAGTGCAGTGGAACCATATATTTATAAGAGACCGTTAGATCCCGAAGAATCTTGGAATCTATTTAAAAATGTGGTTTTTAAGAATAATGGACAGGAGGAACAGGAGGAGGCAATGATAAATAGTTCCAAAATTGTGGAAATTGGAAAAAGTATTGTTGAGAGATGTAGAGGGAATCCTTTTACCATAAGGACGATTGGGAGCATGTTGTTGTTGGATATGGAATCTGAGAATAAGAATAATAATAATAATAATCCTGCAGAAGCAGAATATTGGTTCTCCAGCTTTCTGGAAAATTTCTCAAAAATCCCTCAACAAAATATTAATGCGTTACTAGTGCTAAAACTTGGTTGTTATGATATTCTCCCATTGGCTTTGAAACGTTGCTTTCTCTACTATTGTAGATTATTTCCTAAAGGATTTGAAATAGAAAGTGAAACCTTAATAAATCTTTGGGTGGAACAAGGGTTTATTTATTCTGACTCATCATCAGAAAAATCTCTGGAGGATGCGGGTTATGAGCACTTTGAATATCTCTTGCAGAGGTACTTCTTTGAATTTACCAAGAGGGATGAATATTTCCGGTGCAGCTCCTTTCGCGTGCCGGACCCTATGCATGAGCTTGGAATTCTTGTATCGGGAGCGACAAGATCAACTCAATGGGTATCTTTTGAATTAGTATCATCATCAAAAATTCCAACTTCAGTAGCGTTTCAAGCAAAAAGACTTCGAGCATTAAGTGTTTTGCCTAACGATCAGTTGCGCAGGAAAACTGAAGAGGGACTAAATCAGTCGATCTGTGATAAGATTATCTCAAATTGTAAATTGGTACATCTGTTGGTTTTGCATAATTCAGGAATGGAAATGATGCCAGATTCTATTGGTAAGTTGAAGCATCTAAAATATTTGGATATTTCTGGGAATCCGGATATCGAGGCATTGCCCAATTCAATTGCAATGCTTCATTGTTTGATAACGCTGAAGTTGTCCTCATGTTACGGACTCAAAGAGTTGCCAAGAGATATTAAGAAACTAATCAGCCTCAAACATATTGAGATTGATTGGTGCTACAGTTTGACTCATATGCCTCGTGGACTGGATCAGCTAACTCAGCTTGAGAAGTTATCAGAATTTGTGTTATTGAATTATAAGAAGGGTAATATTGGAAATTCATGTTCCCTAAAAGACTTGGTGAAGCTAAAAAATTTGAGAGGAGAGCTAAAAATTAGAAGTTTGGGAAATCTAAAAGAAGATTATTCTGACAAAATATTGAAGGCAAAAAAGCATCTTACATCCTTAACACTGTTTTGGGATTTCACTACTAATGTGGGGGTCGATAATGCAGCAGTTGAAAAGCAAATGGAATGCCTGGAGCCACACCCAACTATTTCAGAATTAGCTTTAATGGGATATAAGGGTATCAAGTTTTCTGATTGGCTTTCTTCTCTAAGAAATTTGACACGGTTTTCATTGAGGAAATGTAATTGCCAGCATCTATCTCCCCTAAGTCAGCTCGGATCTCATGTTGTATTAATACTAGACCAGATGACTAATTTGGAGTATATCATCTCCAAAGACGTCGCCATAACACTAGTAGTGCTGGAAAATATTTATTAAGATCCCTGGTAGAAATTAGGCTTACAGAATTGCCTAATCTAGAGGGATGGTGGCAAAAAGAACATTCTACATCATCATCATCACTGCCATCATTTGGCAGACTGGACAAATTGGTCATTGAAGATTGCCCCAAGTTGCATTCCATGCCACTCTACGTGAATTTGAGGGATTATCTAGTGTTGGATAATACTAGCTTCGACACATTCCAACACACAATCAATGCTCCTCAGAGTGATAGCACCTTGTCTCCCCTTTACCAGTTGAATACTTTGTGTATCATTGGGATCAAGAAGCTTGACATTACCCAGTGTGATAACATCACGTGGGAACGCCTTCAAAGACTACGCTTTCTGAGATTGGATTATCTACCAAAACTAGACAAGCTCCCTGAAGGCCTGCAACATCTTACTGCACTCGGAGAACTCCATATTTGGCGCTGCAATATCAAAACTCTTCCAGAATGGATAGGGAATTTCAAGTATCTTGAAAAGCTTGGAATTTCAGTTTGTCCTTATTTGAATTCACTGCCTCAAGCACTAGAAAGCCTCCACGAATTAGAAACACTGGAGATTGATGATTGTCCCATCTTATTCCAAAGATGCCAAAAGGAAACCGGTAAAGATTGGGATAAGATCAAACACATTCCAAATATGAAAATCCACCGACCTCAATCTTCTCTCTCACCTCGATTTTAAATTTTAATTATAAGGTACGTACACGTTTTCTTTTTAAAAAAAAAAAAATTGTATTACCTACTTTTTTTCTCTTATAATTTCTTGTTTTATTTGTACTCATTACTTTGATTTTATATATCTCTCTAATTTTTATTATATAACTTTAGTTAATTAATTAACTCTTCTGTACCAGCTTCAACAATGATCTACCGTAACACCATTACCAAAGGACAAAGATTGACATGGAGATGGAAATTAAGAAAAACAGAGGAGGTGAGAAAGCTATTTTTTCACATTGACAAAAACAGAGGGAAGTTCTCCCGCAGAAAAACCCAAAGATCTCAAATAGATTTTTCTAAAATTAGCATCGTATCCTAGCCTTACATGTGTCAATTTCTTAGTCACTATACACAAAAATTTGATCAACTCTAGTTAAGGTTACAAACCCATGGTTATTTTAGTTTAGTCCCTTTATTTTATTTTCAGGTTTCTAATCTTTATGAGTGTATTGATTTGATGTGGTAATACAATTCTTACACGAATTAAGTATTACTATTAAAATTTAAATATTATTTGTGATTATATACTTCTTTGATTAAGAGTTTCAGTGACCACACACTTTTGTTGATGGGGGCCTAATTGTATATATTGTATCAATTCAATCATTATCATAATTGTTCAGGGGTTGCATATTTGAAAACATGTTAACTTGATCCTCTGTTGCAGACTTGATGACCTCAAGAATTCAACCATATTTTCAAAATTTTTTGGTGTTGCCATAGTGGAAGAAGTTAGTTAACTAGTAAGATATACATTTACAGCTTTTCTTCCCATTAAAATTTTCCTTGTGCTAGTGATAGTGATTTCTTCATGCACTGAAGCATAAGTTTGTGTATTATTAATTTGTTCATATACTAAACATTTACAAGTCTGATCTCTAAACAGGTTGATGAATTCTCAGAAAAAAAACTGTTATTAGCTCGACTAAAAATGATTGATTTATGTGCACCAAAGAGTGAATGTCGACACCGATGATGATTGAATAGAAATATGAAGGTGGACAGCCAACTTACCTTGGTAACCATACTCTTTTTAAGGCCCTAAATTAGATTTACTATAATTTTTTTCCTAATATTCCATGCAAATGAGGAGCTTATGTATTCCAAATTCTACTTTTCTTTTAGCTCTCCATACATGATGAGCCTAAAAAAGATTCAACTTACAACTATTCTCTTATATCAATTCTGAAGAATGCATATAGACTAATTTGGTAACATTGGAGAGGGTTGTGCTATCTTATTGCAAATATGTCAAAGGAAGAGGGGCCTCATTATTCCTACTTGTTCTGAAAATTTTTGTGCCTTTAGTAAAATTTATCTCTTATTAGCTCTACACTATATACTTGGCTGAATCTATTAGCTGCCTGCATTTTGACTGAATTTCTTTACTAAAGTTGTTTCATTAATCAAGTTGTTTGATAAAGAATTTCAATGACCACACACTTTTGTTGATGAAGACCTAATTGTATTTGTAACGAAGACCTAATTGTATTTGTTGTATCAATTCAATCATTATCATAATTGTTCAGGGGATTTCATACTTGAATAAAGTCTGATTTAATCCTCTGTTTGCAAAACTATTGTATAGAATTAATCGAAGTTGATGACCTAAAGAATTTAACTATATTTTCATTGTCGTTTGGCACCACAAAGGTGGTACAAGTCAACCAGTAAATTTAGTTATACTTTACTTCTTTTATTCCTATTAAATGTTTCATTCTGCATGTACTTCATGAATCTTAAGCTTAAGTTTGTGTATTAATTAATTTGTTCAAATACTAAGTACTTGCAAATCTGATCTCTAAACAGGTGTTGAAATCGTTGAAACAGAACTGTTACTAACTCATGTGAAAATTATTGATTTAAGCACCAAAAAGTGAATGTTGACATGGATAAATGAAGAGAAATATAAAGGTGAAGGACCAGCTTACATTGTTAACCGTACTCTTAAAGTAGAATTTCTATAATTTTTATTGATATTGCATGCAAAGGAGGAGCTTATGTGTACCAAATTCTTACTTTTTTTTAGCAAAAAAGGTTCAACTTCAAACTACTCTGTTTTATCACCTCTGGAGAATGCTTTGCTTATCTTGGTAACATTTAGACAGGATTGTGCCATCTAATTACAAATATGTGAGCCTACTAATTCAAGAGGTTCTATATAAACATTGTTTGAGCTGCTCATTTATCTCTGTAACATTCCTACTTATTCACAAAATTTGTATGCCTTTAGTAAAATTTATTTCTTATTAGCTTTACTTCATATACTAAGCTAAATCTGTTAGATGCCGGCACTTTAACTGCCAATTTAATTAGTCAAGTTGTTTCTATAATCTATAAGTATTATAATTTGCTTGTAAAACTTTTGGCTTGAGCTTAGTGTGCTTATAATTGTGGTTTTTCATGCCTTGTTCAATAATATTGTTTGATTGATACAAACTGGTTTAGCTTACTTTCAACATTTCCATGTATTTTGCTTCAAAGTCAACCAAATCAAGCTGCAATATGCATGGCTTTTAGTTTTGCAAGATGTAGATGCAAGGAATTTCGAAGAATTGATTTGTGGTCTTCAAGTCATCTATGAGGTTAAAAGCATAAGTTTGCTTTATTAAGTTTACATATGTGCTGTGCATGTATGACAACATGAAAATTTCTCATAATTAAGCACTAAAGAATATTTTGTGACCATTTGAATTTGTGCACAGTAACGCCATAATTAGGGGTGTGCATATGGATCCAACTTCTTCTAATATTACAGTGCTGCACCAAGTGACATGGTTTGCATTATTATCTTGAGAGTATTGTATGCTTTATCTTATTTTACTCTGAAACTTAGAAGCATACCTAATTAACTGATTTTTCAATTGAACTTTACGGAATTGAGGCTACTGGGGATGATTGTGCAGCAAGTTGATTGAGTCTGTTTGTATTGATAGACAAGTTGATTTCCATGCTTTCCAGCTAAACCAACTCACTTTGGTAACAAGTTCTTTTGGTTTTTTTTTTTATTTATTTATCCTGATGTATAAGCTTTGAGCATGTTCGTTTTGTTTATATAAGTTATAACCTCAAAAATCACTTTGAAAACTTCGTAGTATGGTACTGTACATCTTTACTACATATTACCATATACATAAATAATTTTGGTATGTTACTATACATTTTTAAAAAAATTTATTTCTAGGTTGCTAATCTTTACAAGTGTATTGAACTGAAGTGCAAACAGAGGTTTGAGATGAAACATATATATTCATTGGTAACACAATTCTCATATGAAATAAATAAACTGTTAAAATTTAAATATTTTTTGTTATTATATACTTTTTGATAAAGAATTCCAATGACCTTACACTTTTGTTGATGAGTAACTTATTCTATTTGATGTATTAATTCAATCGTTACCATAATTGTTTATGGGTGGCTTGCATAGTTGAACTCATTCTAAATTAATCTTCTTTTGCAGAACCTGTTAAAAAAATAGGACCAAAAAAAAAAAAAATTCAAATTTGATACCTCAAGAATTCAACTATATTTTCAAAATTGTAGCGCCAACAGTGCAAGAAGGCAACCCGTATGATGTAGTTATACATTTACTGGTTTTCTTCCCATTGAAGTTTTCCTTGTGCAAGTGATAGTTATTTCTTCATGCATGGAAGCATAAGTTTGTGTTTTATTAATTTTGTTCAAATACTAAACAATTACTAGGCTGATATCTAAACAACTTTGTCAAACTAAAAAAAGCCTATCAAAAGTTGATTTCTATTCAAATGCTATTTTTGGATAGGCACACTCAATCCTCTGGGGGTTTGTTTGTTTCATTAGACTGGCTAGGTCAGGACAGGACTGTATCCCAGTCCGGTGTTTGATAACAACATTTACTGCATGGGACAACTTGACCTATACAGTGAATGAGTCCCACTTCCGCAGGACTAAACTGACCCGTCTCCCCCCCTGGGTCAGTTTTGTCCCAAACTCACCGTCCCATTCTCTCCTCTTTCGCTAGTGTCTCTTGCCAAAGAAAGTCCACCAGATCGTGTGTCTCCTGTGACCGATCATATCTGTCCTGGTGAACCGTCCTCTCTCTCTCTCTCTCTCTCTCTCTCTCTCAGATTTGCTGTCAGGACCCGTCTAAAATTCTTCATCGGAACCTTAGACAAGTCCTGATTCCAAGGGAAACCCTGCCGTAGGAAAATCCGACAGCATCTACCTTAAGGGTAGAATATGCCAAAAAAGAAATTACCTGCACGAAAATGCACTCCTATATGGTACCACCTTGTCTCTTCCACCTTACTATAAATAAGTTCCACAACTGACAGCACTTTGATAACAAATTATATAAAAGGCATATAATAGAATTAATTTAGTAAATAATCAATTAAAATATACCATCATAGATTCTCGTCTGCTCACACCACCCACTTAGCGCTGCACATGTCAAATACACTTCAAATATTGTTTTTACAAATATGCCAATGCGTAACATAGAAAGAAAGGTAAAACAACATCACATTAACAATAAAAAAAACAATAACAAATGTTTTAATGATAATGGTATTAATGTAACTTGCTTGAGGGCTATCATATTCCCATACATGCCCGAGGGCGATCACCTATCCAAAGGCTATCACATAACCACACGTACCCAAGGGCTATCTCACCTACCCAAAGGCTACCATTTGTCCGAAGACTATTATACTTGCCCGATGGCTATCTTTCTTGCCCGTAGGCTGTGATATTTGTCCGAAAGTACCATATGATAATAATAATAATAGGAACAATAACAAAATTAATATTAAAGATCTAATAATAATGTTAATAAAAATAAAAATAATAATCAATATTATTTATTAAAATCTCCATAACTAAGAATAGCAACTACGATAATACTTAATAATAGTTTTGTTAATAAATACCATTGATAATAACAATGATAACAACTATAATTATAATAATGATAATAATAGAAATTGGAATTATAATAAAAATAATCATTATAAATAATAATAACAATCCCGATAACAATAACAAATAATGATTAAATAAATAGTTAAATACAATTAATAGTAATAAGAATATAATAACATCGATTAAGAATATTAGTAAGAAATTAAATCACAAATAGATAACATAACATAAATACATAAAATCATATCTTAAAATCCATAGCATAAAATAAAATATGTACCCTCGTAATGGAGATACGTACGATACCTTCTAACGTGCTACGTAATCCATGAGTCCAGCTGTCATCGGCACTCTGCTACCAATACAAACCAGGGTGGTTGCCTGTATTGGCCGTCCAATCCCCTGGACTTGTAGGCAACATGGTTAGGAGGCTAGCTCTACATGGACCACATTGGTTCGCCGCCTCCGTATGGTGCGGTATATACAGTATAATATCAAATAATATAACATACAAATATGTGTACAAACATATAAAAAATACTTGTTGCACCATACTATATACCAGTGGTGCCCGAAGGTACCCAACGTCCCGAGCACCGACTGACGGGAGGTTAAAGAGAGAAACCTGCATACGGTCGTTTCGATGTCCTGACAACGCCCTGCTTATAACCATCATCCTGGCTATGGAGGGGGGCGGCTTATGGCCACTATATCAAACTTGCCTGCCTTCAAGTCCATAGCAACTCACGGGAGACATTACAACTTGCGCGCTTATCATAATCACATATACAGTACAGAACACCGGTACGTATATGGATGCATCTTAAAAAAAACTGTAAATTTCGTAATATTATAAAATATTAAATTTAGATAAAATATAATCCAATTCATATGCTTTTATCAGATACATAAACAATAATAATAAATAATTAAATATACGGATATTCTTGATCACAATAATTTAATATAATGATTTTTTTTTCTCAAACCTTCAATTCAATTTATACCAAAATTATCATCAAGGCCACATACAATTTCACATACAAGTAAATATACAGAAATACATTAAAGACATAGCAATACAGTTTATGATAACTCATCCATAGATTCTACGTATATATTCGCAAATATATATATATATATATTTATATTTTCACACATTTATATATATATATATATACGGTAAAACTTTTAACAAACAATTTAACAAGCGTAATGTCCAGATACCTACGTATACATACATTTTGATATGCATAAACAAAGGCTTCAACAATACATATTTATATATATATATACCCATTCACACATCTCAATACATATTCACATATCACCATGTATTTATATACATTACCGCATATATATATATATATAATGCATGTATTTACCAATATTCCCATACACATGTATACAGAAAAACACACACACATATATATATATATATATAATATACAATTTAATTTAAATCTTCATTTTTCATATTTAATTTAATAATTTAATAGAAAAAAACAACAACTTCTCAAATACACATCCATAATTTACAAACAAGATATCAATGTGAAGCTGAAAAAGATATGGAGAATACAATTCTGACCTTCGATTGGCTTGAAACCACCGGCGGTGGCCGGGATTTTCATCGGAAGCCGCTGTCGACTTGCTCCACCCTGATACACCATGAACGAGCTTGAATTGGAGAAATTGAAGGTCACCATCAGCTTCAGGGGACTCAATTTAGGGGGAAGAGACCGGGGATGCAGCCTGAAACGGCAGGAATCCGGTGGCCGAACGGGGTGCCTACCATCGGCTTCCATGGCTGTTTCCCAGTGCATTGGCAACTTCCCCAGCGATCGGAGCACAACTCGATGAAGTTTACATAATGGGCTACTAGATGGTGTGGTCGGTGCGACTTGGGTGACCGGGACACGTGGATTCGGCCGGAGAGAGAGACGGTTGCCGTCGGCTTCCACAGCCCGATTTAGGCACGTCGTCAACCGGCCGGCCACAAAGTTTGGCAGCTAAGCTCACCGGCGACTGGGTTACATCGGTGGCCGGCGCGTCTGAGCAATCGGTGGTCAACAATTCAAAAAAATTCGGCCAACTGAGAATGGTAGCGTGAGAGAGAGAGAGAGAGAGAGAGAGAGAGAGAGAGAGAGGGGAAAGGGGATGATGAATAGTACCCCCTCTTTTTTTCCTTTTTTTTTTATATTTTTAATTTAAATTAGATTGGAAATTTGTGTTGATAGGATACTCAAATGGGTTGGTTGTTGGAGTAGCTCTTGGTGACATTGTGATCATAAGGAGGCATGGATGGTTGGTTAAGATGCAACGCAAAGGAAGAAGGTGGAGGAGATATTGAAGAAATTGAAGATCTTACAAAGCTATGAAACTATCTTTGCTATGCATGTTGTTAGTTTTGTTTTTCTTCTTCTAACTCCTGTGTACATATGCTGCTGTTGTAAACTTAGTGTAACG
Source organism: Ziziphus jujuba (assembly GCF_031755915.1). Lineage (NCBI taxonomy): Eukaryota > Viridiplantae > Streptophyta > Magnoliopsida > Rosales > Rhamnaceae > Ziziphus > Ziziphus jujuba. Next base: position 1,423,427 of record NC_083380.1, read on the forward strand.
TTTCTATGTTAAAAAAAAAAAAAGGAAAAAAAATTAAAGGAAAAGAAAAGGAAAAGAAATTTTGAAAATAATGTAAAATAAAATAATGATGTACTAGAAAATTTTGTAGATCCATAACTTTCCAGCGAAATGTCCAAATCAGGTGTGCCACTAGTCTATGGACTCGTATCAACGAGTACTTCACAACCGTACATGAGTCAAAGCTCATTTCTATAAAAATAAAAAGTCAACTCCGGCACCCTCGGACAATTTGGACCTCAACTTGTTTTGTCCATAACTTTCAAACCGAAACTCCGTTTTCATTGAGCTACTAGTCTACGAACTCGGGTCGATGCGAACTTCGTGACGGAGTCTTGGTCAACCTAGAATTCTTGCCGAGTCAAAAAGTCAAAATTTGACCCTTCTTGGTCAACGACGGTCAAACCCGATCAACTTTGATTAACTTGAGAAATTTTCAGCATATTTTGGGACGGGGTGTTAGATTCGCACTCTGTCAATCTCAACTAGTTTTTGAAATCTTCGCATTTACAGCCGAATTCGCACCCACACCGTAAACCTAGCACCCACGCCAATATCTCTCAATTAGCACTCTCTCTTGGCTTGCTTCTCTCTTTGCTTTTTCAAGTTTGTTCTTTTTGAGGTTCTTAAATGGTTGTTTTGGATCGTTGATTTAGTTGATATATGTTGATGTGTTGAAGAAGCCTGTCTGATTTATGTGTTCTGTTTTGTTTTTGGATTGAATGTTTCAATTTCATTTCTATTCTAGGGTATGCTTTTCTTGTAATACTTATGATATTTTGTTTATCTTGGATTTGGTGTGTAAGAAAATATTATTTATCTGCTACACACACATTTTCATTCTTTCAATGCATATACTATGTGATACACATATTCAATGGCCGAGAAACCATTCATGGATTTTGTTTTTGATTGCTATATGTATATATATATTTTGAATGGAAATTTTGATTGCTACTTTTTTATCAGCCTTTGTCTAGATATTTTAGTAAGATCTATTCCATGCCCTGTTCTTTAAGGACATGTAGAAAAATATTATGGGAATAAAATGTGTAGTAGAAGGAAAATTATGGGAATAATATATATGTGTATATATATATTTTTCTATATGTAGCAGAACCCTTGTCAAATGTCTTTAAAATGTGTAGTAGAAGGAAAATTATACATTTGGAGAATGTTATTGAAGTTGTAGATGTGCATATATCAAATTGGTTTTTTAGGAGGCCTACTCTTGATGATGATGCATGCCTTAATAGAAGTGCATATAGAATCATTACTTGGTTTTGAAGTGGTAATAGGTATTCCTTTGGAATTCTTTTGTCTTAGCTTGTTTTATACTTGTCTTGATGCCTAGCTAAATCATTGATGGAATAGCTCAATAAGGCTAATCAATAGATGTTCAGTTAAAAAAATATCAATCAATATATATTGATTGCTATTTTCTATTGATGGAATAGCTCAATGATGATGATAAGTGTGTATGGACTAAGGATCTATTAAATGCTTGCATGGATGCTCAAGTAGACTTTTTAGATTTGTTGCTGTGGATTCTGTTTCTTCTTAGCTTTTTATTCCTTTGTGTTTCTAAATTTGTTCAATTGAGTTCATAAAATTTTCTATTAGGAATACCCCTAAAGCTTGTTACTTCTTTCTGTTACAGACCAACAAAAACAGAAAGCCATGGGGAAGCATTAATTATCACCGGTAGAGGCTTACCAGAGGAAGGAAGTAATTTTGGTTATGTAGAAAACCATATTTAAACTTGATTAATGCTTGTCTGAGGTTGTTATTTTCAGAAGGGCTTAGCAATGAATATTTACATGTCAAATTCCATTTCATGAAGAGATGAATATTTTAGATAATTTTGGAACATGTTATTTTCAGAAGGGCTTAGCAATGAACATTTACATGTCAAATTCCATTTCATGAAGAGATGAATATTTTAGATAATTTTGGAACAAATATGTTGCAGTTTAGTTCGGCAAATCTTGCCAAGAATATAAGAATAACATGTTATCTCAGAGTCTAATTATGCATGTAAAGGCAATTATGCATGTAAAAATGTATAATATTTACAATTCTAGTTATAAATACCATTAAATTATTTTTATTTTTAGTTCATTGTTATTTATGACATACTATGTTATAATTTAATTTTAATTTATTTTTAAAATTCTATATTAATATAATTTGTGGGTGTAAAGAAAATATTAAAATTTTGTATATAAATAAAATATATAAGTTTACAACTTTAATTAAATATAATATTTTTTGTAAATATAAATAGAATTTTTAAAAATTTTCACTTAAAAAAATAAAAAAAATTATAAAATAATTCAGTCCAGTCCAATTCTGCACCAAACATGGAATAACTAATACACCATTTAGTCTGGAGCTTCGCCAAACACAGGACTGCACTATTCTATCTTGTCCGATTCGGACCTGTCTTGTCTGATCCTGTCCGATCCGAACCTATCCTGCGTACCAAACGCACCCTGGAGGTTATGAACTCATTCAAGAGTTTATACTTAAACATTGTATGAGCTACTCATTTATCTCTACAAAAATTCATGGTTGTTTTAAAAATTAGTATCGCTTTAGTGAAATTTATTTCTTATTAGCTCTATACTCTATATACTTAGCTAAATCTGTTAGCTGAGTCTTTAGTAAAATTTAGCTAAATCTTTAGTAAAATTTGTTTTCACAGTGAATTTCATTAATCAAGTTGTTTCAATAAGTATTAAAATATGTGAATTTCAGGTTTCATTCTGTAATATTATTTGATTGACATAAACTAGTTTCGCTTACTCTCTACATTTTTTATTTATATTCTGTTCAATGTCAGCCAAATCAAGATGCAATGTGCATGGCTTGTACATAAGTATAGATCAAGGAATATTGAAGAATGGTTTTGAGCTCTTGAGGTCATCAGAGAGATTAGAAGCACAAGTTGGCTTTATTAAACTTAAATATATCATACATATGTGGCCTATATAAATATTTCTCATAATTAAGCACTAAAGGTATTTTGGGGCCATTAGAACATGCAGCTGACTAGTGCCATAAATGGGGTGTACATTTGGATCCAATTAACTTGCTCTTATTTGGCACTTCCTGCACCAAATGATGTGGTCTGCATTGTTATGTTGAGAATATTGTAAGTTTCACCTTATTTTATTTCTAAAAGTTAGAAGCATATCTAATTAAATAATTTGTCAGCCGAAAACTTTGCTGAATCAAAACTACTGGGTATGATTCTGTGGCAGCATCAAGGGCAATTTTGCTTGTGGTAAATGAGTCTGTCAGTTTTGAACGATAGAGAAGTTGATTGTATGCTGTCCAACTAAACCAGCTCACTTTGGTAAAAAGCTCTTCTGGTCATTCATTTGTTCCTGATATATAAGCTTTTAGCATGTTCCTTATATATAACTCAAAAATCACTTTGAAAACTTCATAGTTTTGTCATGCCAGAAATTGGTTTGTGTCACTTTATTTTACACAAATAAAGTGACACAAACCATATCTAAAAGTTAGAAGCATATCTAATTAATATTTGAAACTTCACCTTATTTTATCCTCAAAGTTAGAAGCATATCTAATTATATCTAATGAACTATTTTGTTAGCCAAACTTTGCTATACCAAGACTACTGGGGATGTTTCTGTAGCAGCATGAAGGGCCATTTTGCTTTTGTTAGCTTAGTTTGGAAGTTTTCAAAGAAGTCGATTCTATGCTTTCCAACTGAACCAACACACTTTGGTAAAAAGCTTTTCTGGTCATTCATTTGTTCCTGATGTATAATACTCTTTGGGCATGTTCTTTATATAACCTTGAAAATCACTTTGAAAACTTCATAGCTCTATGATGCCAGTCAATTTATTTGTGTAAAATTGCTTTCTCATTAGCTCCAATTCTGCTTGTATTTCTCTATAAATTATTCTGTAACCAAGTTGTTTCTATAAGACGTTGTTCAAAAAGCTCACACTTTTATGTGAAATATATAGTTTGTGTTGCTAATTAAGTTATATGTTGAATGCAGATATAATGAAAGAAGTAAAACCATCTAGTTTTTCAGCTCAGCATGTTAAGCTATGAGTATTTCTATATATATAGAGGAAGAAGGGAATACCTTGCTTCGGCCAGCAGCACATTACATTGTGAAGGAATACACTACCATGATTTATTGATGAGCGGCTTCTTCATTTGCCAGATGATTGATAAATCAATGATGAACCAATGAGACTTTTGGCAACAATGCATCTACACCTTGTACGTTCAGAGTCTCAATGAGATGATTATAATGAGATTTTCAGGATAGGAACAAATTAACTTTTAACTGAGATAATCAATCAGTCATTAGCTTCTCTAGTTTATTCGAATATTTGTCATGTAACCTTAAAACATCTGTTGCATTGAACTGATCTCTCAAACTGAGAAATCGCATAAACATGTCTGTGAAGTCATTTAACAAACTCAAAAATTAAAACTAATCTGAAAAAACTTAATTTCAACAGAAAACTCTAGAATTTACTATTGAATACATCGTATTATCTGTTATTCACAACGCAGTGTGACAATAAATGATATCTTCAGTTTTGTTTTTTTTGGTAAATAAATGACATCTTCAGTTTGACATTAACTCTGCACTTATAATGAAAGTTAATAGACCTTTTCGACTGCATTCACACACACTTGTCACGATATCCATACATTTACGGAACAAAAACACAGCCCTTCCTCCAAAGGCTGTGTTCCCCCTGCCACTCCAGTAATGCATGACTGTCTAGTAAACAAGTTATAAAAGTTATCTATGAAAGATAATTCTCAATTTTTTTAGGTTGTGTTCGTATTTTTTTTTTTTTTTTCCTAATCTTAAATCCCCAAAGACGTGTGCATCTCATACAAATGCACCTTAATAATTAAAAATGTTGCATTAAATATTTATTAGATTTTTCACATAAATTAAAAAAACTTAAGATTTGACTTTCAAAAACAGGTTAAAAAGGTTATTTCTTTGGTCAATAAATATTTATTGGTATTCATCAAACATCCTTATTTTTTGTTTTACAAAAAACTTTTAACTATCAAATTGTATCAAATTGAGTTTTTTTTTTTTTTTTTTTTTTTTTTTTGGATATAGTATCAAATTAAGTTTTTGGGCCAAGATAATGCTGCCAAATGGACTCTTATACCAAATCAAACCGATATTAGTCTTACTATGAATATTAATATATATATATATATACTAATATTTTTATTAATACTATTTGTATTTATTACCATTGATCTCCCATCTTCCTTCATATGTCTAACTAATACCAACCGTTAGCTTGTAATTTTATCATTCATGATTGATTTATGTGAAAAATGTGAAATTGTGAATGGTTCATTTCCATCTCTCTCTTGAGTCTAGCCGCCGCAGTCTGCACCACACGACCTAAACCACTACGCACTCAGGCACCGCCGGAAAGCCTAAACCCAGCCACCTAAACGACCTCACTTTATCAAACCCAGTCACCTAAACCCACCCAAACTCTTCGACCCCCACGACCATACGACCTTCAGCCAAGCTCTCTGATCCACAACGTCACCGCCTCCAACGCCAAAAATCAGGTTTCAAATTCTCCAAGTTCTTTTTCTTCCACTTTTCTGCACTTTCCCTTTTCTTCTCTCTGCGTTTTTCTTCTTCTTCTTCTTCTTTCTTCCAACTGTTAGCCAATACCCAATTTTTTTATTTTTTTATTTTTTTATTTTTTTTGTTTCTCAGTTAAAAGAAAATGTGAGAGAAGAGAGATTCCTTTAGATTCAGAGAAGGCTATGCCTGATTCTTCTCAAACGTGTGTGATTTTTGTTTTTTAATTTTTTTACATTTCTTGTAGTTTTAGTGGTTGTTCGATGAGAATGCAGGGATTTAGGATGTGGATTCTATGTGAAATTTGGTTCCAGCTTGTGGGTTATGGTTGTTCTGTCTTGGATTCAAGTGCTATGCAGGGATTTAGGGTGTGGGTTATACTAGTTTTGGGTTGGTTCTCGTTAAAGATGAAGATTGAGCAGTAGTCTGAAATAGAAAAAAAACAGAGAATCTTCAACGTAATTTATTTTGTAGGAACTAGAAAAGTTGTCACCTTTTTGTATTGACTCTTCATTGTTTCATGTTCTCAATCTCATTCTCTTATCAAATTATATTTTTTTGTCACAGCTCCATTTTGTTTTTCTGCTTACTCTGATTGGATTGCATTTTCTTTGCAGAAATTTGATCGCGAAACCATGTTTATGCCAAGATACTTGGGGAGAACACTGTTTGCCGCTGCAAAGTCTGAAACTTCTGCAGCTACAGCTGCTGCTTCTTCTTCAGCTAGGACGGTTTACAATCCTCTTGAGGAGTTCTTTGAGGCTGATAGAAGCCCAGATGAAGAAAAACCAGTTCTCTACGGTAAAAAAACCTTTTATCTTTTTTAACTTGGGGCTTTGTTGTTCATTGTTTTTCTTAATTTCGGGTATTTGATTATTGTTTATTCACACTTTTGTTTAATTGAAAATGTTCAATGAAAGATGAGGGGAAAACTAGTGTGTTGTGATCCGGTCAATGAAAATGAAATTAAAAATGAAATTCTGCTTGGGTTTTGGAGCTTTATTGCTGGGGATTTATTGAAACGTATTGTATTGATGATTGCCATCTTTGTTAGCAAGGACCCGGCCTGTGTTTGATTCTCTGAGCGTGTCCTCTGAGAATTTTCTTACCAATTGAAAAACAGGGAAGTGTTTTGCGGGAAACAAAATAAGTCTTTTAAGGAAGTTGCACAAAAAATTGCAATATTATTCAATAAACAACATAGTGATAACATGATATAAATTATAATTCTGCATCGTGTTGATGGGCACATATACAAGATAATCCTCTCAATATTTTACTAGTTATGTACAAAAGTAGCAGTAGCAGAGTCTATGTGATGCATTGTAAGTATGTTCTTATAGCAAGTGTTCTAAAGAATCTGCACCTTTCTGTTTCATAATATATAATTCATTGAATGGTTAGTATTTTGAAATTATTTTCTTCTACTCACTCATACCTAAGGAATTAAACAGTTCAACTTCCTGTGACTCTCTGATACTAGTTGAAATTGTTCATGAAAAATTCCCGATATCTAAATTTTGCTTTTATGATAGTTACTGAAAGTTCTTCTGTTTTTAAATAATTTACTGCTGTCAGGTTGAAGTTGGAAGGCTTCTGAATTGCGCTTGAAGTCTTGGGATGACCTTAATAAGCTGTGGTATGTTTGGTTAAAGGAGAAAAACATGTTGATGACTCTGCGCCAGATGCTTCATGCACAAAATTTTCGGTTTCCTAATCCAGAGAGAATTCCTAAAGTATGTTAGCCTCCTCTTTGCTAGTTTTTTGATACATTTATGTCATTTTTAAGTAGTTATAATCATCCTAGCTAGTAACTAGTATATGTAAGCTGTAGCCAGCACTTGATGTACTTTGAATGCTAAAATGCAATCAAGGTTGTTAGCATTGTATGATACACGATAAGTCTCGTAGGATATGTATTGTCTCGATAGTATTTTGATGGTTACTGTTTGGTGTATTTCTGATACACAAAAATGTGTCAACCGATACTTCCGATGCACCATTGATGCACATAAGACCCCCCCCCCCCCCCCCCCCCCCCCCCCCAAAAAAAAAAAAAAAAAAAAAAAAGAAAGAAGAAGACAGCTTCATCTTTGCTAAAAATAAATAAATAAATCAAGAAGAAACAAAGAATTCATAGGGAAAAGAAACAACGCTTCGACTTCATATTTGTCTTTTTCTTTAATTCAGTTGATATATATGCTTTCTGTTTACAGTTTGTGTTATATAGGAGTCTGAGATATATATGTTTCTGTTTGCAGTTTGTGTTACAATAGAAGTCTGTTATAGTGGGACACTGTATATCATGTATTTCTATTTTCAAAAATAGCAAATAAAGACACTAATTTAACTACATGGTATTCCTTCTTAACTTATCCTTTTTCATCCCCAATTACAATTATTATTTATTCTTCTTAACATTTATTTTAACAGTTCTATAACTAATATGTTTTTTTCTTTCACTCTGTTTTTCATCTTTATGACCGATAGATTTTTGTGAAATGCTAGAGTCATATATTTAGTCCGTTTATGTGGAATGCTAAAGACATGTATTTATTTTTAATACATTATATAAAATTATGAGCGTATCTTACGATATACGGTAGATTTTTTAATCAAAACGCTACAGGATACGATACACATTTTGACACCTGTCAATGCAATAGCATTGCATTATCTAGTCCATTCATTATCTATGATTTGGTAAGGATATTGTAAGGGAATATCTCTCTAAATATTTTTCTTCCCTTCTTAGAACTGGTTTATGTTTTTCCCCATGCTACCCATAAACAGTAGGACCCAGAAAAACTAATTTGTCATGAATGATATTCCCCACATTATTGGTAAATGGTTAGATAAACAAGATCCTTAAGCAATATCTTTCTTCTTATTTTCGATTATTTGTGCTATGGTTTGTGTTGTGTGATGTATCCATACATTGCCTTTAAGGCTTTCAGTCAATTATGCATTCGCAATACTTCCCTCTTTGTAATTTTAACAATTAATGTTTTCAATTCCTGGATCACTTGTTTATTGTTGTTATGCTGTAGTTGCATCTCAGACTAGCTAGTCATCCTGGAAATACTGTGCTTTAAGATTTTCCTGCTATCTTGGTTGCCAGATTTAAAGAAACACAATGAAACATGCATAATAAAACCATTTAATGCTTAATCTATTCAAACGAATGTCCAAGTTTTCTTTATTTTTTAAATTTTCTGTTACAGTACTATTGCTAATTGGATTCTGGGTTATTACTTGCTGATGTAAAACATATTTTAGGTGAGGAAGTCAATGTCCGTATCAAGCATGTACTCACAGAGAGGGCAATTGAAGAACCTGATCCAAGGAGGTCTGCTGAGATGAAGAGGATGATAAATGCTTTGTGGTGGCTTTCTACTAATCTTCCAGAGGCAGTTTTATTGGGCATAATGGTTTGCCAATACGTTGGCTTCTCTTTTTTATTTTATTTTATTTTATTTTTTATTTTTTTTTTATTTCCTTTGAAGTATGTTGAGCCTGTAACTTTTTGGTGATTCACTAGGTATTGTCAACCTGTTTGTACGTTTGCTGATGACTCTTGTCGATCTTCCAAATTACTTTCATACTTGAAATGATGGTCAATAGCAAATTTTCAGCACCACTTGTGCCTGACGGCTCTGTGGAACATGACTCAAACTAACACTCTCTTTTCCTTCTGAAATATCAACAGTTGAGTAGTACAGGGAAGAGAAACCATAGTGAGGTAAGAATATCAGAAAATTTACTGGTAGGTGTTAAGTTTTGAGCTAGAGATTCTTAAGAGAAACCACAGTGAGATAAGGATATCAGAAAATTTACTGGTAGGCATTAAGTTTTGAGCTAGAGATTCTTCTTGGTGCTTGGTTAATATGACATGGACCAACTAAAGCCTAAGGTCTTTTGAGTTATCAGGACCATAACTGTTACTGCACTAGTCAGCGATACAAACAATTCTGAGCCATGATTTGCAGTGGTTTTTATTGTGGATGGTCAATCATATATTCCAATTTCCAACCCATAAACTCACTTAGATGATCTGCTTTGTGTGCAGCGTTCAAAGGAAACAATAAGCCTGAATTCTATGTAATGGGTACACGTAGACATGTCTAGTTTTCTGGGGCCTCAAGAATATAGTCTGCTTATAATTGTTGTGATCTTTTTCTTGTGAAAGTACAATAGTTTAGACCAGTATGTTGCTTTCAATCTCTCTCTCTCTCTCTCTCTCTCTCTCTCAGCCTCTAATGGGTTTCAATGTAGCCTTGGATGATCTGCTTTGTGTACAGGGTTCAAAGGAAACAATAAGCCTGAATTCTGTGTAATGGGTACAGTTAGACAGGTTAGATTTCTGGTGCCTGCAAGAATATAATCTGCCTATAATTGTTGTGTTCTTTTTCTTGTGAAAGTACAATAATTTAGACCAGTATGTTGCATTCAATCTCTCTCTCTCTCTCTGTGTTAGTCCCTTTTAGGTTCCAATATAGTGTTGCGTAGATGGTCTCTCTAGGGCTGTATTCGTGAAAATAATAAAAAAGATTTGTATTTGTCTAGCTAAGATCCTGTTTTGGATCATTCCTATATATAATTTTTTATTCCAATTGATATTCGAAGATTATCAATTTAAGTTGTTTTAATTGAATTTTTTGAATTTAAAAATCATGAATTTAATTTTTGAAGTATATGAATATAAGTTTGATTTTAATACATGCTAATAATTGTGTCCATCTTTCATTCAATAATATTGTTTGATTGACACAAACTGGTTTAGCTTATTTTCAACATTTCCGATGTATTTTGTTTCATAATCAGCCACATCAAACTGCAATTTGCGCATGGCTTTTACATAATAAATCCAAGGAATATTTGTAGAATGGTTTTGTGGTCTTGAGGCAATCGGTGAGCTAAGAAGCACAAGTTGGTTTATTAGCTAAGCACTAGAGTTTTTGTGAACATTTTAATTTGCAGCCCACCAGCACCATAAATGGGGTCTACATTGGAACCAACTTCTTATAATATTGTACCCCCTGCACCAAATGACATGGTTTTGCATTCTTATGTTGAGATTTGTTGAGAATAAAAGCTTGTAAAAAAATTTGAAGCAAATGTATCTAAGTACTCTTTTGAACTTTGTGTTTTTATGTTGAGAATATTGTAAACTTGACCTTATTTTATTCACAAAATTAGAAGAAAATGTATCCAATCAGCTAATTTTTCAGCTGAAATTTGTAGAAGGGCCATTTTGCTTGTCTTACTGAGTCTGGCTGTTTTGACTGATTGAGAAGTTGATTCCATGCTTTCCAACTGCACCAACTTACTTTGGTAAAAAGCTCTTCCGATTATTCATTTGTTTTTGATATATAAGCTTTGAGAATGTTCCTTGTATAACCTTAAAAATCACTTTGAAAACTTCATAGTTCTGTAATGCCACAAATTGGTTTCTGTCACTTTTTTTTTTTTTTTTTTTTTCTCTGTAAAATTGCTCTCCCATGAGCTCCAGCTGCTTGTATTTCTCTGCATATTATTCGGCTACTGAATTGTTTTTTAAGTTTCGCAAAAAGCTTATACTTCCATGCAAAATATACAGTTTGTGTTGCTAATTAAGTTATATGTTTCATGCAGATATAAGGGAAAAAAGTAATATAAATGATATCTTCAGTTTGACATTTGTTATTGTAAAGGTATGCAAGTAAAACCCTCTGGTTTTTCTTCTTAGCAAGTGATGTTATGAGTGTTTCCATATATATATATATATATATATGCATTTGCACAATGCAGTTCCTATTATTCATAAGATGGATTTACTATTTGATTACCATTTTTAGTTTACTCTACTATGACAGTTTGTAATTCACATTCAGTCTTTGAAGCGTGTTAATTTGTACTTAAGGTTCATATTTTTGTTTTTGCTTTTATATTTTTCCCTATTTTAAGTTAAGAATTTACTAAAGTGCCAGTTTTCTTATTCTCATTGATTATTTTGTTTTATCATGTGTTCATCATTTTCCTGATGGAGTTCTATAAATACGTTGGTTCGTTCCATAGTTCCAAGTAGCCATTCCCTAACCAGTAGTTAATTTTTTTCCACCCCTTCTCTTTGAAGCAGGAACAGATGGATTACAAATTGAATGGAATAAAAAGGATATATGAATTTATTAAAATTTTTTCTTGTTTCCTTGGACAATACCTCTCTGTTTTGTATCCTAATTGTGATTCAATCTCACGAGAGGATCAAGTTTTTTATTGGTAGATATGAACGTAATTTTCCTTTTTATTTTTTCCCTTTGTTATGAATTATCATCTTATTTGTTATTAGTCTTTCACTATATTTTCAGTCTCAATGAGACTATCAGAATAGGAACAAATTAAGTTCATGCTGAGATTATCAGTCATTGGCTTCTCTTGGCTATGTGATATAGTAACAGAACAAAAACAGAGCTTTTCCTCCAAAAGCAAAAGATGGAATATTGGATAAGCTTTATTTACATTAATAGCATTAAAAGAAATTGGATAATATTCCGACCACTCAATTTGGTAACACATCTACTGCACAGTGTTAGTCAAATTAAGTTTTATACGATAGTTAAATATGTATTTATTTATTTTTTCTTAATCTAATGAGGGTTTCTTCTTCTGTCTATCTGTTTCGTAATATTGCACAAAGTTTTCATAGATAGATTACGTTGTGCATTGTAAAATAGTTTAGAAACAAATTATATATCTTTGCCCTTCCTAAATAAAAGACCAAAACCATAAGGTAATCTGAAAACCTAGTCTAGCCTGGGAATTCCTGTGAGGTTGATGTTGATTCACCTACAACCAGGGAACCAAAAAAAAAAAAAAAAAAAAAAAAGAAAAAAAAAACTGCAATCATCCTTCTTACTGTAAATGGCGATTTTCTTCTATAGGCTTAGCGTGCGGTAATCACAAATTTTATAGTTGTATCCTTATAAATATGACTAGAAAAAAAGGGGATATAATGGATGAATTTCCTCTTCAGAAACAAGTATTGTAAGGTAATAAAGCACTTGAAAATAGTAGTTAAGAAACAAAATAAAGTTGCTTCAAGCACTTTGAATATGACACATTCAGAATTCTACAAAATGCGTAGAGAAGTAGAGACAAGAGAGGGTAATCAATATGCTGTCCGTGCATCTTTAAATCATGACCCCGCATTCCTTCACCATGTTCTGAGCAACGATCTGCCCTTCACTGGTCGTTCAATGTGGATTATGTTCATCATCTGTTACTCTGTCTCACCTACTTCAATAGCTTTTTAGATTTTGGTTAGACTTATTACAAACATAGCAACCCTTGTTAAGACTTTGTATTAATATGAACACCTTATTTTTCAAAGCACACCCAAAAAATATGATGTACAGAACATGGATTCAATCATTCTCATATTGGAGTAGTCCTTTGTTGCTTTGCCAGACGGTAATCAAGCAGCAGAAGCCACCCATTTACGAGTCATGGCAGTGTATTACTTTGCTAGGATTTACAGTAGCAAAAGCCAAACTGAGAATATCACTCATGAACTGCATTAATCGAATAAATTTATTTAGCAGAAGAATGGAGCAGATGTAGACGCAAAATTCTACAAATTTAGCAACAAACTATATTTACATGAAAATGTAAGCTTTTTGCACGACTTATAGAAAACAAAGTGACAGAAAATCGATGTGGCATCTCAGAACCATCAAAGTTTTTAAAATCTACTTTTACAGGTTATACGTAAAGAACTTGCTCAAAGCTTATATACCAGGAATAAATGAATGATCAAAAGAGATTTTCACCAAAGTTGGTTTAGTTGTAGAACTAGCTAGGAATCAACTTCTTCAGTAGCACAAGCAAAGTGGCCTTTCTCTCTAATGCAGAATCATATCCCCTGTGGTCTTGACTAAGGAAATGTCTTCTGAAAAATTAGTTAATAGATATACTTCTAAGCATTAGAATTAAACAAAACAAGTCCTACATTATTCTCAGCACAAATTGCAAAATAACCTTGTCATTGGGTGCATGCACTACAATACTTCTTCCAGTTGCTTCCAACCGTGCATCCCATTTATGGAGCTAGCTAGTCAGCTGCAAATTCAAATGGTAAGAAAATCTGTAGTGTTTAATTATTAGACACAGGCATGTAGCTGTATATGACGCATGTATTTTTGGTACAATTTGTTGTCCTGGCCTCAACAATAGCATGAAGATTATATATATATATATATATATATATTTCGAGAATTGAACCTTTTTGAGGCTCATACAGGGACAGCTAGCAAAAAAAGAGAATGTGGAATAGACAAGCTACTGTTTTGCACAGCAAATGAAGAAAAATTGTAGCAAATCTACTAATTAGAAAATGATTACCAACTAATTTGGTCCTCATCGTCAGAGCGATTTTTATCCTTTCTTGATCTTCACTTTATCTATTTAAGAACAGTTCTGTTCCAATGATTTGTCAACCAGATTATAAATTAGATTTTTAAGTAATTAGTTAATGAAAAAATTAATTAAATGAATAAATTTATGCTTTAATATGTGAAAGGGACCACTTATAATGAAAATTTTAATGTGAAGAAAAGCAGGAAATATATAATTACCTCTTAATGGTGGCTGACTTCTTTCCATATTTAGGATCCCAATAATATTTATATAACGATGTGTTATTCTTTAGGGCATCATCTTCGCTTATTTTACGAATATGATCTGCAAGATAAGAGAAAATTAAAAGTGGTTAACATATGAAAAACGGCTTAAGGATAGTAAACATTAATGGTACGAAGAATTAATATTAGTAATGACTTAAGGCTTCTAAAATGATCTAGTATTTATCATATACATGGGCAGCAAGGAAGACCTTGGAATTGGTGAAGGAAATATCTGAAATTAGCAATATGAAGAACCGACATTGAGGAAGTATCCGAAAGCTTACAGTTGGTTACCCAAGTGGGCTAAACAAGTTACAGTAGAGAGCTGTGTGAGACACGTGTATCCATAGGAAAAAGTGCCTGTTTATGTGTATATATGTGTATAGAAATAGGTCTTGGTAACAGAGCTAGATTAGCCTCAACATGGTAATGATTTGGATAACTATGAAAAATATAAAATTAGGGCCACCTGAATTAAATACTACGTTTAGGATAACAATCTTATACACTGCAGTCTACAGAGTGTCTGCCAAGCCAACAAAAGAAGAAAAGCAAAGCTCATTTTATTACTATATAAAAGAGTAAAATCATGTTACCTTGAGGTTGCTGACGGTAGAATATTTTCAGTGTATTTAATCCTCTTCCAATCTGCACCAGTTTCTTTTTGGCATCTTTGCAATAAGATTGGACAATCCACAATCTCCAGTGTCTCCAAAAGGAATTTTTTCTTCGGCATGGATTTCAAATTAGGACATGAAAAAAGTCCAAGTCTTTTAAGCTGTTTGGATTTCCCTATATATTCTGGAAGGCTCTCTATGGTACAATGCCAAATCTTGAGTTCTTGCGGGGTGGTAACAACATCTTTAAGCCCCTCGGGAAGATTCTTTAGTTCTGGAAGATTATCAAATCTCAGAAACTGGAGGCTTTTGAGACTTTTCCACACAATCTGATCATGTTCAGAGCCCATGTCCTTGTCCCCAATAATGCAGAGACTTTGCAAATTGCAAAGAGGAGTGGAGGAGCTTTCAGCATTCATTAATGTCTGTTTGACAGAGCTTTCATCTTTCGTTGTATTTATGAATGGCACCAAGCTAGTGTTCTTCAACACTAGCCAATCCTTTAAAGGTAGAGCGGCATGGAACACAACTTGGGGCAATCTTCGATCATCAATCTGGAAAGACGAGGAAATGCCAAAGAACCATCACCTTCTTCCCACCATCCCTCTAGATCAGCCAATTCTGTAAAGCTTACCTCTTCCATTTTTTTGATGAATTCTGTTGACGATGAGGGATTGCTCTCAGAATTGTGATCACCAGACTTGTTGGAGATATACTTCAAATTAGGCATGTTGTCCAGTATCAATACCTTCAAATTGGCTTCAGACCTTGGAGTGTATCTTGAGCCTTATAATTTGCTGCTCGGTCATTGGCATCGAGATCGAGTTCCCAAGCTAATGTTAAAGATTTAAGGTGTTCTTTCCCCTTCAGATTTGCAACCTTAGGATAGTCAACATCAACATTTCTCAAATTTTTTATTTTCAGCTCTCCTCTCAAGTTGTTCAGCGTCGCCAATTCTTCTAGCGACTCCAAATCAATGCACTTTCTATACGGACATTTTGGTACTGTTGGAATTAGTACTCTACTCTCTACATTGCTCCTTTTCAACACAAAATCTGATAAGGTTTCGAGCTGAGTTAGCTTACCAAGTCGAGGAGGCATATGAGTCAAACTGTAGCACCAATCCATCTCAAGATGTTTGAGGTTAACTAGTTTCTCCATATCTTTTGGCAGCTCTTTGAGTCCCTAGCATGAGGAGAGTTTCAGTGTCATCAAATATGGTATCTTGGTGATTGAAGCAGGCAATGACTTGATAGCTTTGTTTTGAGAAAGATCAAGGTATTGTAGCTGCTTCAACTTATCAATGGACTCCAGCACAACTTTGATCCCTGTACAATGCAGCATGAGGAGTAGTTATTATTATACTGCTCCCATCACTAACAGCATTTGATAACAAGTTTTTGAAGTGTAGCCACTTTTCAGTGTCCACATCCAAGCCATCATCAAGTACAAGAAGCAGCCGTTTTCCATCTATTATCTTTCGAAGTTTGTCATGCAATTCACCTTCTTCGAGGTAGCTGAGGCTCTCTGACAAGGCTGCAGAGTCCTTCTTGTGAAGTTGTTCAACGCCAAGCCTGTTCACTTCATGGAAGGCGCTAGGTCCCTCAGATGGTGTGCATTGGTATTCTCTTTGTTGCAGACTCAAGTCGTTCGTCCTGAACATCTTTTTTAGTTGTATACAGAATGATTCCCTCAACAAGTAATCCCATGTTAAATGAGGGACATTAACCCAAATTCGCAAATCAAAGTCGGTATCCTTCTGAGATATTTGCCGTTGAAACAAGTTCAGAGCAAGTGTGGTTTTTCCTAATCCTCCATTACCTACTATGGTCACAACCGCCACATGCTCTTCTCCATTTGTTGTTTTGTCCTTCCAAAGTTGTTCTTCAATAGCCTTTTTATGATCTTCGCCAAGGAAACTAGTTGTTTTGAGTTAATGACCGGTTTGGCTGCCTGAGACCAGAAATTGATCCTGGACTCTCAATTAAAATTTTTAAAAAAAGTCCTAATTTCTTTATAATCTAAACTCTATTTCAAATCCAAATCCTGCATTCTTTTGTTCAAATGTATGGTAAGTATTAAAAAAGGATAAAATACACAAAACCATGATCCCTCAAACTATGAAAATAAAATTACGAGTAGGGACTATGATGATTAAAATCTGCATATCACCCTTACAAAATAAAATATATTTAAATTTTTGCAAAGTAAAATTTAAATAGAACTCATAGAAGAATTATTTCTAGCATTATCTAACTCCTTATGAAAAACTTTATGAGGCTCTTCAAAAGTTTTGCCTCCAAGAAAACTCGTTGTTTTAAGTTTAGGATCGGTTTAGTTGCAAGAGATCAGAATAGAGATAGACTCTCAATTTAAAGTTTTAATATAGTCCTAATTTCTTCATTATCTAATATCTATTTCAAATTCATTGTAATAAAGTAGTTTGATTCACATTGTAAAAATTATTAAATACGCTACATTTTTAATTATTTTTTATATTCCACAGTACCCATTGATAAAAGGTTAGAAATACCCTTAAGTATTAAACAGATATAATCCAAATTACATATATTGTATAGATCAATATCATTCAGGTTATATTTACCACACTCTTAATAGTAGATAAAAAATAAACCTACTTATATAAATCGAAGGAATGTATACACTTCAGCATACATATACTAGATGGACCTATATCGTTCATTTACGTATATAACACTATTAAAAATAAAATGGACATATTTTTATTAGTGTATAAAACGAAAATATGATTTAGTTTCGGCATATGTAGAATAATAATTTTTGTAGTATGAATAAAATTGCCCTTCTTAGAGTCCTTTAAACTATGTAAAAGTTACAAATAAAGACTATGATGATTAAATTTTCTATAATACACTTACAAAATAAAATAATGTTTAAATTTTTTGAAAGTAAATTTTAAATACTACACGAATAAAAAATTATTAGTCAAAAATTGAAAATTAACTAAAAAAATTACCATCTAAAAATACCAAAAAAAAAAAAAACTCTCAACTTATTAATTTTGTATTATTTATCATGATTTCCACAATTATTTTAGTTTTCTATCATTCTTTCACAAAATATATGGATGACATTATATTGTAGCAAAAAAAAAAATTTGTCAAATTTATTTATATTCTTATTTATACTTACATTATTTTATATCATTTTTAGTTGATCATAATATCATATTATTTATCAATTTAATGTAAAATATTTATATAGTATAACATAATGGATATTATAAATATAACGGTAAATTACATCAAACCTCTTTGACTATCTAACTCTTACATATAATCCCCTAATAGTACCCCAAAAAAAAACATATAATCCCCTAATAGTACCCCAAAAAAAAAAAAAAAAAAAACCCACTCAAAACTATCAAAAATTTACAAATCAAATAAAAAGGTGTACATCAAGTTGAAATTATCCTAATAACAAAATCTAAAATTACTTAAATGCTCAAAATAAATAAATTTATTTAATTAATATTAATATTAATTCAAATATTTTGATTTTTGAAGAAAGTAATATTTATATTTTAAAAAAAACTATTTTTAATGTTTTAGTCTTTGATGAAAATATCATAATTGAATATTTTTTGTAGAAAATATTATTTATAATATTGTTTCTGAAGAAAATAATAGTGTTAATATTAAAATAATAAAAAAAATTAATTTCATCCACCTTCACTGAAGTTTAACTTAAATACAATTTGATTACTCAGTTTTCAAAAATATCATCAACCTCCGCCAATTTTTAAAAATTCACCAACTTCTTCTCACATTTTTTCATTTATATTCCTCAACATAATATCATTAAGACCCATTATAAACATACTAGTGTAATTTTTAAAATTTGATGAATTAAATTATAATTAATCCAAATTTTAGGGTTCTAAATGAAATATTTTTTAAAAAATTTTGGATTAAATTATTTGGAAAATTGTATAATAGATATGCCAAGAGAGTGTTTATGTCAAATTAAAATAAATTTTAGCACTCATACCCCATATAGGGGTGCTAATTACAAGTTTTTAAGTGAAAATTTCATTTAAACCTTCTCAATTTTCTCTTAATATCAATTAGGTCCTATGCTTTTAAAAAAACCATCAATTAAACCCCATGTATCTGTTAATTTTAATAAGTAAATTGCTATAATTGTATTTTTATAATATTATTCAATCATAAAATGCTATTTTTTTTTTTTTGGCTTTTAATTGCAAAAATTAACTGAAAGAAACTGGCAAATATTGAAGCTAGTTTACTAAATATAGAAAACTAAAGAGATGTTAATGAAAATTTTCCAAAATTGTGGAGTTTAAGCATAATTATAATAAAATTAAAGGGGTTTAAATAAAATTTGCTCTTTTTCTAAATACGAGATATAAGTCCAAATCTTAAAAAGTCTAGATGAAATATTCTCTAAAAAAGAATTTGGATTAAATTATTCGAAAATGGTATAATTAGTATGCCAAAAAGGTATTTTTGTCAAATTAAAATAATATTTGGCATTCACATCCCCTATATGGGTGCTAGTTATAACTTTTAAAATGTGAGAGATTAAATTATAATATGTTCAAACTTTAAAAGGTTTAGATGAAATATTTCTAAAACAAATTTAGATTAAATCATTTGAAAAATGATATAATAGGTATGGCAAAAGGGTATTTTTGTTAAATCAAAATAATTTTTAATATTTTATTGGTTTGAAGAGGGCCATTTGTTATACATAATGATAGTTGAGGGTTTATTTGTTACGTTAATAGTTTAAGTAGATTAATTGCAAGATTTGGTTTTATATAGTTTGCCCTAAATATAATAAAAGTTTTTTTTTTTTGTTTTTTTTTACTTAAAATACTGTTGTAATCGCTCTTTTTTATTACAAAATTGACATTACGTTAAGGTTTAATTGGACATCGTTCTACAGTAAAGGGGTTATTTATTATATATATATATATATAGTTTGAGAGAGTTATGTATCTATCAAATAATATAGAAGAGTTTTGTATATTTTGCCCTATAAAAGAGACTGCAAGAGAATAAAATAAAATGGATTAATTGCATTCTAGTGTTTTTAATTTTTATAATTTTGCAATTTTAGGCTCTTGACGTTCATAAATTGTTATTTAAACATGATTTACAGTTGTTATTGTAATTTGTGTCATGTTTGACTTTTGGCTAATAGATTTTAACAATTTTCTCATGTATAGTTCACGTTATTGGTATTAAGCTGCAACAAATTTCAAACTAGAATGCATTAAAATATGACGTTTAAAAATGGAATGTACTAATGTTAAAAAAGTTGCAATTTGATATCTTATGTTTAACTCACATGAGATGCTTGTTAACACAGCTATTAGTAAAAAGCCAGTATGGTTCAAATTGCAATAAATTATAAATTGAGTATTTAAATTATAATTTTTAAAAATTGAAAATTTAAATTGTAAAACAGTAAAAGTTAAGAATATTAAACTACAATAATCCCTTAAAAAAAAGAAAAAAATTTGATGTAGAAGTGAAAATTAAGGGAAAAATACAAAAATCCCCTATTTAGCTTTCAAATTTATTTCTAGTTTCCTTATAAACACTTTTTTTTATTTTTTTTTAAAAAAATTCCCCTCCTATTATCTCTCAATATCCAAGTGAGTTTCACGTGCATGCGCTAGTAGGCATGAAATTTATTAGGCTTTTACTAAGGGTCCATTTGATATAGCTGATGAAAATAGAGCTTCAGTCTGTAAAGTTTTGTATAATAGATCTTTTTGAAATAGAATTATTATTAAAAAGTTAATAAGTGTTTGGCTGTAAATAAAAAAGCTGCATTAAATGCTCAATGAGTTTTCTTATAAGCTAAAAAAGCTATATTAAATGCTTATTAAGTTTCCATATAAGCTAAAAAAAAAAAAAGATTTTCTAAAAAAGTATAAAATTTGGCTTTCTCTAAAACAGTTTAACAAAACTATTTTTTTGGTTAACAAGTGTTTGTTGACTTTTGCTAAACACTCTGATTTTTAAACAAAAGAGCTTTTGGCCTTCAAGTAGAGCTTTTGACCCAAAAAAAAAAAAAAAGAAGCTCTGCTAAACAGACACTAAAGCCTGTTTGGTTTTGATTTTGTTAAGCTGCATATTTGTGCATAAAGGAGGTCAAGAATGTAAATCGACAACATGATTTAAATTTTATCTGTAAATGGAAAGGCTTATTTTTTATTTTTTTTAAATTCCAATTTTCTTGTGATATTGGGTTGAAATGGGTTTGATGCATGTTGAATTATCGTTTTTTTTCCCCAAAAGCTTAATATTATTAGTGAATCATCATTTTATTTATATTCTTTTTCTAACAATGCCTAGTAGTCAAATACCAATTTTGTTTGTGGACATAGAATTAAATGTTAACTTAATTAGCCAAGGCTACTTATCAAATACAAATAGTTACAAAAAAGAAAGGTAATTTGTAATTGAGAAGGAAGTAGTTATAGCAGTGCATACCTCATTGTAGATCTGATCCATCAAGTCGTCTGCTTTATACAGTGCATCTTCAGTCCTCACCCTTCTTTTGACTTTAAGGTTTTCGATCTTTTCTTCTTATCTGCATTACCCTGTATACCCTTGATTCTTGAACTAATGGAGTCTTCAAGTAATTCTTTTAGCTTATGCTCATCTTGCAATAGTACATCATCGACTGGCTTTTTCTCTGCACCATTATTTAGAGCCTCCATGATGGGTGAAATGAAGTCTTCAAGTCCTTTCGGCCCCTCTTATTCTCTCATCTGCAAAACTGCATACCTGAGATTCAGAAGGATCGAATCGGTAATGGTAGAGACTGTAGATTCTTCCATGGCTGATGGAAAGAGTGGTTTGCAGAAAATTAAGAGGTTGACCATAACGAGAAAGAGAATGATTTTGATTAGAGAGAGATAAGGTGCTTTCCTTGCTTTCTGATAAGTGAGTTTTAGCTTAGTTATTTAGTCTTCTATAGCTTAATTATTTGTGGAAAACTCAAGCATTTATGGTTATTTTGATATGTTTTTATGTATTTGTGTAGGTGAGCTCTAGAGTACAATTAAGGATAATTTTCATGGTTTTTAAAGCTTTGCGGATCACCTTGGAGAAGAAGAAGGCTCACCATACCTAAACCAAGTCAAATATGCCACCAATTATTCAAGATTTTCAAAATGTTGACTTTCCATGCCTTGAGTTCTAATTTTGACTTTTATTAACTTTGGTCAAATTTGAGTTTTAATGAGAGCATTTACAAGACATGTGCCTTTAGTATAGAGATTTGCATGTGCAAATCATGTGACTCACTTAAACTAGGTATGTGAAAGCCATGTACACATCTAGAACCCTTTGTTCTTGATCTAAAGGTTGGATTTAAGGCTAGGGTTTTAGAGATGATTTGAGGAGGCTTGGTAGAAAAGAAGGGGCCACCATTGGGGGGAGCCACCATTGTTAATAGCTTGGATAAGAGCTAGAGAGCAACACACTCAATTTAGAGAGAGAAAGAGCAAAATCTAGAGAGAGAAAGCTTGGGCTTGGAAGAAGATTAAAGATTGAAGAGATTCCTCTACAAGATTCCTCGTCCTTTGAGTTTTCTCTATCTTATATCACTCTCTAAATTGTATTTGGATATATATATATATATATATATTGTGTTTAACGTGGGTTTAATGATGAATATATGTTCTATTTTGGATTTGGTTTATATTTTGTACATGGATTGTTAGATTTATTATCTAGGGTGTTGATGGAACTTTTATTTGAATTGTAATTGAATGGTGGGTTGATTATTATTGTGCAATTCTATTCTTTTCTTATGTATTCCTTGGATTTAATGTTATAATATGCCTAATTAGATTGGAAATCAATTGGGTATTGGGTAGATCTATAAATTTTTTCCTTGGGAAATGGTTATTTAATAGATTTGTCATCAGGATTACACAAGCCATATTTTAATTAGAGTTGGAAAGCTTAATAAGGAAGTGGGTAACCTAGAAAAGAGGAATTAATGCATGGCTTTTTAGGTTAATTTAGGAAGAATTTCTTGAATTTCCACTAATTACTCATAGATTCTAATTTTCCTAGGGATAAGGAATTGAATGTAATTAGAAACCTTTTGGTTAGAATTAAGGATAGAAATCCAATAGTAATCACCCAAGTTAAGTTCATTTATAAGAAGAATAAAACGGAAATCAGTATCCTAGAGCTTTAGATAATAATATTTGTCATTTCCATTACTTGTGTGAGTTATTTCTCTTGATTTCTTGTCCTATACTTTTGTTTAATTTTAATATTAGCTTTATTTTACATTTGCACTAGTTTTTAGTCATATTGCGTGCCTAAATAAAAAGAATTAATCAATAATTTTGGTACTTAGCACAGTTTCAAAAATCAATTCTCGAGGGAATGATACTCACTCATCATTCTATTACTTGTGCGATCTGTATACTTGCGGAAATCGTCCCAACACTTTCCCTTCTCTAATTTTTTATATGGCCTTCTTATTGAAATTTCCATGCTTCTTTTTATTTTATTTTATTTTAGAGTTAATGCACTTTACTATATCCTTAAGTTTGGGCAAAATTGATGATTAAAAAAAAAAAAAGTTTGGGGAAAGTTTATTCTATGGTCTCTACAATTTTTATTTAAAATTTGATACTTTTAAGTTCCACAAGGTTGCATATTAGTGACAAAACCATGAAATGCTAAGCCTAAATCCATTTTCTTTTTAATTTTTGATCATTAATCTTTAACAAAATAATAAAAAAAAAACTCATCAATTATTGGACAAATAAATAGAAAAAAAAAAGAATTTAGGGTTAAAATTGGATAAACTGTTAGGTTTCATCATGTTTAATGGTATTGTCACCGATACGTAAATTTTTTAACATTTAAAGAGTATCAAACGTTAAAAAAAAGTAATAGAAACCCCAATATGATAAAGTGCTTTGACATTTTATTTTAATATCTATGCATTTTATAGAACATAATTAAGTGACAACAAATTACATATATTTTTAAGCTTTATTGACTTTTCCTAAAGTTTTATTCCACATATATATACAATACTAGGGCCTAATGTATAGGCTATGTGTGACTCAACAAATCAACCACATTACCTGGACCCCGTTAAGGAGACCCACATGTATCTCAATGGCTGGTTGGTTCATAATACTTAGGAATGTCAATTTGACCTGCACAAACTGTAACCCGCGGTGCACCGTCCCTAACGGGGTGGTTTTTCCCCGATAAATCGGGATTGCAGGGCAGTTTTAGGCCTATTATTTAAAACCCGAATCGGGGCCGGGGAATAAAAACCCCGGCCTAAATCCAGCCTGATATATATATATATTTATTTATTTTTCATATGATTTCATTAACCCTAACAAAAAAACAGCCCTTATTTCATTCATTCCCTTCCTTCTTGCTTGCCATCACCTTCACCTCACAAAGACAAAGAGCTGCTGCCGCAACAATCCATTCACCAAGTCGGCGCTGGTGCCACCAAGCTGCCATCAAGCTTACTTGTCGCTTGTATCGGCGACGTTTCTCTGCTTCACAACCTTGCACTCTATTTCTCGCTCAGTCGTTCAAAGCCAGGTGAGGTTTGCTTTCTTGGTTGTTCTTCTTCTTCTATCAATTGAGGTATGCTTTCTTGGTTCTTATTTTTGCTATATAAAATTTTCAAAATGCGTTATTTGGACTTGTTTCATTGCTAAAACTTATATTGTTGTATTTACAATTTACTCAGATAAAATGTTAAAGTCGGGCTTTTTTTTTTCCTTTTTTTTTTGGGTAATAATGATTGCATTAAAGCACAAAAAGCCCTCCTCTAGGGAGAATTACATACGAACTCTTATGGTAGACTAGGCCTCTGTTATACACAAGAAAAAGAGAGAAAATTGCAAGTTTCTAAAATGCAAGTTTCTAAATCGGGTTACCACGTAGCATGAGGTCCCAAAGATAGATCAATTCAGGCTTTGTTTTAAATATCTTGGTGATGAGCATTATTGTTTTGTCCGTGATTTGATTGAATTTGCTATGAAAAAGAGAGTTCATAAGCTTCAGTTAGACTCCACTCCGGGTAAAGTTAATGCTCCAACTTCTGAATACAAGTGTAATTTTCCCAAAAGACTTTTAAGTCCAAAACACATTGGGTTTGAGTCCCTGCAAGTTTGTTAATGTGAATGGACAAGTTATCGAGTGGTTCTTGTCAAATTGTCCAGTTCTTGAACAATTAAATGTGAGTGATTACAAAACTTTGAATGCTTTGAGACTTATCGGTCCATCACTTGCTTTGAAGTAATTAGTAATGCAAGATTGTCCTTTCATTGGAAGAATAGAGATTAGTGCCGTGAACCTTGTTTCACTATACATTCTGAGATGTAATAGAATTAACTTGGTTTTGAGGAATGTACCTAAGCTTGTTGAGGTATCCATGATGGATCGGTTCGATAACTGTGTCATCAAACAGGTTTCATGTTGTCTTTCCCAGCTAGAAGTTCTCGGAGTCAGTCACATTTTAACTCGGGTAAGTTTTTTATGTTATTAATGATAGAGGTTTTTATTTATTTATTTTTTCTTTGTTTGATTATTCTAGTTCCTTACACTTTGATTGGGGTGTCAGGCTTGATAAAGTAATTCCCAATCCTATTAACAAACCTCAAGCACTTGCAATTAGAAGTTGATGATTGCTGCAGAAATGTTTTTATTCACTCACATTCAGTCATGGAAGCATTTCCTCATGTGCAGAGACTTGTGCTAATGTTGTGGTATGAGGTAGGTGTACTTGGTAGATTACATAGAAAACCTTGTGTAGTTCCACTTTATGTAGTATATTCATGAACCTTACAATTTTGTGATTAAAATTTGCTAGTTTAATTTGCAAATTTATGTTTTACCATTATAATGAAAGGAGATTACTAGTTTTATCATCTTGATTAAATGTGCAATTATAAAAAAATGGGAAAAAACCGTCCTATCCCATCCCCGATAGGGGAATCTCCGTCCCCATTCCGCATCTAAATAAACGGGGAAAACCGCGGGGATGGGATGGAAAATTCTCCACGAGGATGGGGATGGAATTTTAAAAACCAACCCCCTTCTCCCTCGTTGACATTCCTAATGATACCGAGTTGGAACTATATATCTAATGGTGAATTATTGTACTTTTGGACTTGACTTACCAATAAAACCATTTAGAGTACATATCTAAGGATAAAAATCCCCTCCTAAAATTGTAATAAAAAAAAATGGTTGGTAATAAGTGCCTAAAAGTCAATTTTTATATTGTATTGTATTTTTTTGATATAGTTTTGGTTGATTATTATTATTTCTCTAAAGCAATTTCCAACTTATTATAAGGTCATTATAAATTATTAAATATTTTTTTTTTTAAATTATGTTTACATCGTCTTGTCTTTTATGAGGTCCCAAAAAAATAAAAACTTACATGGAGTAAAAAATAAATAAATAAATAAATAAATAAAAATTGACAAGTATCATCCAATAAAAAAAAAATCAATATATTTCTAAAGCAATTTCTAACTTCTGTAAGGTCATTTAAAATTATTAAATAGTTTTTTAAAAGTTATGCTTACATGATCTTTTATCAGGTTTGGAAAAAAAAAGAAAAAAAAGAAAAAAAGAAAAAAAGAAGACACTTACAGATAAAACCATTTAGAGTACATGTCTAAGGATAAAAATCCCCTCCTAAAATTGTAATAAAAAAAAAATGGTTGGTAATAAGTGCCTAAAAGTCAATTTTTATATTGTATTGTATTTTTTTGATATAGTTTTGGTTGATTATTATTATTTCTCTAAAGCAATTTCCAACTTATTATAAGGTCATTATAAATTATTAAATACTTTTTTTTTTTAAATTATGTTTACATCGTCTTGTCTTTTATGAGGTCCCAAAAAAATAAAAACTTACATGGAGTAAAAAATAAATAAATAAAAATTGACAGGTATCATCCAATAAAAAAAAAGGGATAAAATCAGAATATATCGTCAAAAATAAAATAAAATAATGTTTTTGGTTTAATAGAATCAAAATAATGTTTTTCACATAATTTTTTTTTATCATGTTTTACATAATACTTTTGAATTTATATTTTCTGCGAAACATATTTATTTCTAATAACATAGTTTTATTTATTTATTATTTTTGGTCCACTTCCTTCCCTCCCACTCTCTACTTTGTAGTCCTTATTTTATTCATTTCACCATTCGCACTTCTTTATATTCCCTATCAAAGACAGGCTTAAGTAACTACAGCCCGAACAAAGCAAAAGACAGACTCAAAGTATATTATAAAAAAATAAAAATAAAAACCAATGCAAAATAATGTTTGACTTAATATTTTCGAATTATGACAAAAAAATTATAACATAATCTTTGATTAACTTCCTTCCCTCTTACTCTCCTAGTCCTTTACTTTATTCTTTTCCCTTTACACTTCCTCCTATGTTCTCTATCGAATTGAGGCCCAGTAGACGACGTGGGATAGATCCATCAGCCCATACCCATGCCCCCTATGCATGGTTCGAATCGTGGGCTGGGTGGGACTAGCGGTAGAATTGGTGTAGAAAATCAGACAAGAAAAAAAAAAAAAAAACGGGAATTTGGCCCAATACCCTTATTTTAAAGGCTTTAATGAAAACTACCCATCTGTTTCCAACCTTTTTTGTTTTACCCTTCTATTTTCAAATATCCCCACATTACCCTTTGCAAATGTGAAAAGGAAGAATAAAGATGTAAGGTTACACCATTTTTCCCCTAAACGGAGCACAAAGACGAAGAGGAAGAGAAAGTGAGAGAGAATGGCGAAGCATTTTGGGACAATCGGAGTTCTTCAGGAGGAGGAGCGAGTGGAGGAAGCATCCAAGGCTTAGCAATCAGCTCTGCCATGCCCTTCTCGGTCTTAGCCTCAGAGTCGATGAGCAGGTCTACAACAAACTCCTCCTTCCTCTTCTTCTTCTGCTTCTTCTTCTTCTCACCACTCCTCCCATTCCTCTGCTTCTCACTGACTCACTGAGACAACTAAAACAATAACCTAATCAAGTGACGATGATCATTCAGCCCCCTTAAATATTCTTTTACTTTTTGTTCCGTTCAGTTTTTTGGGTCTGGTTTTATTTTTGTTTTTATTAGCTGTTCTGGAAATTTTATTGATTATTACAATTGAAAATATTAAGTTAATGGATATTATACATGGGATATAGTAATTGTTCATTATTGAACTTGTTTTTAGAATGCTATTATTTTTGGGTTTTATTATTTGGGGCCAAAATCATATGCATTTTAACTGTTTGTTGATATGTTTTATTGGGTTGCGTGTGTGTGGTAGAAATTATATAATGCTTTTGCTCATACAAATGAAGAGAAAATTGTAGTAATGAAGCTGTTCCATAACCTGTTCTGTTAAAGTCTTGGATGTGTCTATATGCTCAGATCTTCCTAAGATCTTATTATTGGCTATTTCCTATACGTCAATTACGAATTTCAATCTCTAGTTTCTCTAATCTAAGAAAATTTTATCATATATAAATTCATGATATGTTGATATACTTTTAATTGGTATTTTAGGATGATGGATCTATTATATGTATATTTTCTCTTTTTGGAAGTAATGCCCAAGATGGACATTTAGCTGCTGGTCGTAATGGTGTAAAGCGCCTCAGAACTATAAGTTCTCATCTGTTTTACTCTTTGATGTGGTTAGTATTTTTCTTGAGAAAGTTCTTATTCTCTTTGGTTTCTTGGATTCATTTAAATATTCTTCTATTTGCAATTTTCAATATTTTGGTTGCTACTTTTTGAATTTAGATATTAGCGGATTGATGCATTATGGATTTTCTTGTCACATACACCTATCAAAATCAAAAAGGGAATTGATATGAAAGATTCTCAAATCCCTGAAATTTGAAATCCAATAATCTGATAAAATTTAAGTGTAATATTTTTGTAATAAAATGTTTAAATTTTTGATTTTATCAAGCATTAACTCAACATGGTTGTTTTTTCAGAGTCCATAGATTTTGTTTGATAGTATGCCTATTTTTCTAAAGCTTTAATAAATGTTTTGTTTCCCTGTCTAGCTACTTTATCCTTTTGTTACTAGCCTTCTGTAAAGGAATTTTTCTGCGATACCTACTAGTATAAAAAAAGTCACGTTTGTTCTTTTCAGGTCAAACAACCAAATATTTTATCATTCCTTTATAGTATGGAGACTAAAACTTTTTGTGGTAATACAACAAAGGTTACTATCTATATAGTCATGGAGCCTGTTGTTCCACTATTAGAAAAGATCAAGGAACTAAATTTGGAAGGTACATAAAGGTATAAACAATCTGGTCTTCCTGGTTGATATTGGTTGTTTGATTGGATTAATCTAATTGCATGATACACGTAATTCTTCTTGTGCTAAAAAATGTTTTAAGGTACGTGCATTAATCGTGATAGCATATGAAGAATCTTGGAGAATTTAAAACTACCCTTTGACTTTTTCTTTTGAAAATGGGAAATCTAAATCAATATTAGCCACCCGTTTAGTAGGTTATTGGAAAGTCTTCCTGGCCAACTTGGTTTCTTTGATTCATTTAGAGAATATGTTCTATCAATGTGATGTTAACTTTTGTTTTAGTGCTTCTCTTTATTTAAAAATTGAAATTTCCATCTAAATGTAAACAGTAACACGTAATACCTTTTGGTTTCTTTGTATGATTGTGCATACAAAGGACGTGTGCCAATCCTGTTTATCACCGTCTTGAACAATTTTGTAATGATCCTATTCAGAATGGTTTTCAGTGGTTTGGCTAGGAATATAGATTGAAGAAAATGGAGAGGAAAGTGAAGAAAATGAAAAGATTTGGCGCTGCTACAACACAACTATTACAAGAGCAAGAAGTGCTGATTAAGCTTGAGCAAACTTTGAGGAGAATGCAAGTCAATGCTCAGTTAGATCATGTGAACTTGCTTGAGTTTCGGCAGATGGTGATGTGCCAACATCAAGAAATGAGAAATTTAAAAGATTTGTGTCCATGGAATAGAACTTTCATGCGGATGAGTTATGTTGCACCTTTTAAAGGATGCATGGTGGGTGGAATTGATTCTTCCGTTGAAGAGACATGTAAGCCAACCATTGGTGGTTCAATGCAGTTGAGAAATGTTAGTATTGAATTGGTTGTGAGTCAAGTCTTCCACAAGGCTATTTATTGTTCACAAAAGAGAATTAAAGCCATAAATTTCCACTTCATTCCATGAAAGCTGGTTTGAGCATCTAGTTTGATATTTTTTTTTTTCAAAGGCAAAACTTCCAATGGTATTGAGTTACTTTCATGGCTTTTGAAAAATTCTTTTATTTGTTGATATGGTGGATGAATTCAGGTCCAATAGCCGTTTTCTTATGAAGCATATACTTTGTCTTGTACTATGCAATTATTTTGACTACGGATGGTGAAAACATTTTATAAAAAAATGAATACGGATGGTGCATCTGTAATTACCGATGCCAACAGTTTCATCAGTAATTACCGAAGGCCCTTTGGTAATTACAGTTGACAAATTTTTTGACTCCCACAAGTCTCCTAATGTGTGTTTCGTGCAAAAAAATGCAAAATATACGTTCATCAATGATCTTAAAAAGAAAAATCCCCATAAAGTTTGAAAAAAGTTCTAAAATTGTCAAAAAAATTTGATTACCGTAGGGTCTTCTGTAATTGCCAGTGCAATCATTGGTAATCAAATTGCCCTTGTTGGAAAAATTACCAAAAGTTTCATCGGTAATTATCGAATGGCCTTCGGTAATTACAGTTGACAAATTTTTTGACTCCCACAAGTCCCCTAATGTGTGTTTCGTGCAACAACATGCAAAATATACATTCATCAATAATCCTAAACAACAAAATCCCCATAAAGTTCAGAAAAAGTTCTAAAATTGCTAAAAAAATTTGATTGCCATAGGGTCTTCGGTAATTACCAATGAAATCATCGGTAATCAAATTGACCTTGCTAGAAAAATTACCGAAGGTTTCATCAGTAATTACTGAAGGCCCTTTGGTAATTACAGTTGACAAATTTTTTGAATCCCACAAGTCCCATAATATGTGTTTCGTGCAACAACATGCAAAATATACATTCATCAATGATCCTAAACAGTAAAATCCCCATAAAGTTCAGAAAAAGTTCTAAAATTGCCAAGAAAATTTGATTACTGTAGGGAATTCGGTAATTATCGATGAAACTGTCGATAATCAAATTGCCCTTGCTGGAAAAATTACCGAAAGTTTCATCAGTAATTACTGAAAGTCCTTCGGTACTTATAGTTGACAAATATTTTGACCCCCACAAGTCCCCTAATGTGTGTTTCGTGCAACAACATGCAAAATATACATTCATCAGAGATTCTAAACAGTAAAATCCCCATAAAGTTTGGAAAAAGTTTTAAAATTATCAAAAAAAATTGATTACCGTCGGGCCTTCGGTAATTACCAATGAAACTATCGATAATCAAATTGCCCTTGTTGGAAAAATTACCGAAGGTTTCTGTAACATCCCACGTCGGTTGGAGAGGGGCACGAAGTGGTCTTTATAAGGCTGTGGATACTTCTCCTTTCAAGGCGCATTCCCATGAGGGGAAGTACACCC
Organism: Ziziphus jujuba; assembly: GCF_031755915.1. Lineage (NCBI taxonomy): Eukaryota > Viridiplantae > Streptophyta > Magnoliopsida > Rosales > Rhamnaceae > Ziziphus > Ziziphus jujuba. Next base: position 1,455,027 of record NC_083380.1, read on the forward strand.
GTGAGGGGCTAGGTAGCTGGGGCTAGGAGGGCCTTGGGCCTGAACCCGGTGAACCCAAAGCGGACAATATCTTGATGCGGGTGGTACTGGGCTGTTACAGTGGTATTCAAGCCGGACCTGGATTGGTGTGCCAGCGAGGACGCTGGGCCCCAAGGGGGGAGGATTGTAACATCCCACATCGGTTGGAGAGAGGCACGAAGCGGTCTTTATAAGGCTGTAGATACCTCTCCCTTCAAGACGCGTTTTGACAAAACCTTGAGGCTAAGGGGGAGAGAGGGAGTGAATCCTGGGCTAAAGAGGACAATACCTTGATGCGGGTGGTACTGGGCTGTTACAGTTTCATCGGTAATTACCGAAGGCCCGACGGTAATCAAATTTTTTTGACAATTTTAGAAATTTTTCCAGACTTTATGGGGATTTTGCTGTCTAGGATCATTGATGAATGTATATTTTGCATGTTGTACGAAACACACATTAGAAGACTTGTGGGAATTAAAAAAATTGTCAACTGTATTTACCTTCATTTTTATAATGAAATAAAGTTCTATTTAGCATGTTCTTGGTGTAAATACACATTATCAAAGGTTGTATTGAATTGTGGTGAGTTCAATTGAAAAAATTGACAACTGACAATTACCGTTGATCCATCGGTAGATTTTCCATCAAGTAGTAAAAGAATTAATTGGATTACCGACTTTTTTCATCAGTAATACCGTTTGCCCGTTGGTAATGAAGTTAATTTGTCATTTTTTCACTTCTTCCAACCCTTTTTTTTTAATTTTTTTATACTTTGTTATTTGAATTAATGTATATTAATCCAATCCACGTACAAAAGTAATTAATTTCATTGCTACTACATGCAATTCTGTATAATATCAAATGTTTAATGAATCTAAAGCCTATAAACAAACACCTGCTGAAGATGTTTTAAAAGTTTTAGCAACTCTATTTTGTCATCTTTAAAGGGCAAACAATGAAATATAATCTAGAGGTTCCATGTACATATAGAGCTGTTAAACATCAATTAAAAATAACATAAAAAGCTATGACACCTGTTGCGACATTACAAAGACACTAATATTTTACAGCGAATAGAAAAATACAAGTGACAGATATCTCAAAATAGGTAATAGCAACATATCAAATGTTCAATTTTTAAAACAATAAGTTTTTGGTTCATCAACTCAAGGCTAATATTAGTAGTACTTCTCAAAATTAAGAAAAGCTACAACCATGCAAAAAGAAAAATAGATGCGAGGAATTTATAGACACATCTGTTTAATGACTTCGCCCCAAAACTTACTATGCGAGTTCCTATAATCTTACAGTTAGAAGCATAAATTAAGGACAACATCGGATATGGTGAGCTCACTAATATGTTGAAAGTGTTCGGTGGTGTTGCAAAGATGGAAATTGAATGCCAAAAGACCAAAGCCAAAGGTCTAACTCCACACTAAGCACCTAAATACAAAAGATAAATAAATAAATAAATAAAAATAATGGCAAAACACTGAGAAAACAGAGAGAAAGGTTATATATACTATTGGGGGAAAAAAAAAAAGGAAAAGAAAAATAATAAAAGGACATACATTGATCTAAACAAAAAGAGTGAAAATCATTGAAATACCAAAAGGAAATATAGTAGCACGTCGAAAACGGAGCTACGGTTTGAAAGTTATGGGCAAAACAAGTTGAAGTGTAAACTGTCTAAAAGGTGCCGGGAGTTGACTTTTTCTTGTGATGTAATTGTGAGTTGACTCTTGTATGGTTGTAAAGTACTCGTCGATACGAGTTCATAGACTAGCGGCACGCTTAAATCGGACATGTGGTTAAAAAGTTATGGACGTTTGAAGTTTACCGGATACCGTATTATTTTAATGTTTTTGGGTCGTGAACAGTGAAATGCCACGTGTCAGTTTCTGATTGGTCCACGTGGCATGAACAGTGTCACGCAGGGTTTTAATTTTGAAAAACTCTCGGGGAAGAGAGAGAAAGAGAGAGAAGAGAGAGAAAGAGAGAGAGGAGAGAGAAAGAGAGAGAGAGGACCCGCCGGCCGCCGGTCATTTTCACGTTTTTCCGGCCTAGTTACTGTACACTCGCCGGCCAGGCAGATTGCCCACCTCATTTCCGGCAAAACCTCCAAATTTCACGGCGAACGGCCGCCGGACGCGCCCGGATCGGACGTCCGAAGTTTGGCGGCGATTTTTCCCCCTCCACCGCCGGCCACCGCGAATCGGCACTATTCCGGCCGATAAACAGTACACGCGCCATACACCCAGCATCCTCTCCTCAAGTCCGGCCTACCCACCAAAAATCACGGCCATCGGACCACCGACGCGCCGGGATCGGAGCGTTTTCCGGCGAGGGGTCGAAAATCTTCAAACGGTGATTTCTCCGCCGTCCGACCTCCGTTTTGCTCACCGTCGGTCCCGTTGGATTGCTCTCCTCACGATCTACAAATCTGCAAAATTTCACAGCAAACGGCCACCGTCGGAAATTACTGTTCCGGCGACGGTTGCCGGTGACGTGGCGGCCTGCCGGAAAATACTGTTCCGGCGAGTACCCGAAAATTTCGGCCAGCTCCAGTCCGCAGTGTTCGACCTCCTGAACCAAAATCCGACTTCCGTTTCCACCAATTCGCGACGGTTTGGGAGAATTGCGGAGCCGAAACCCGAAAAGCTTCCCGATAAAATTCAAACCCCGTCGGGTACGATCATCGGAAATTAAGACCGGATCTGTGATTAGCATCACTCGAGCTTCGATTCGGTATATGATTCGTAAATTTTAGTTATCGTTGTGTTTTGACCCCCCGGGTACCGGGTATTATTTACCCGAATAAAATATTAATTTATTTGACTGTCTGTGAATTTTGTTCTAGGAGCACCGGTGAGTCGTAGAATTGATCCCGTAGTGGATCATGGGTTAATTGCGTGCTCCAGGTGAGTGACCCACCTTCAAATTAATTTTGGGGAATTTAATTGATGAATATATTATGTGTGAATTAAATATTTGGAATTTAATATCTATGTGCCAAATATTTATTGGATTTATTGTAGAATTATTTATGAATTTATTGGATTTAAGAAAATGCGAATTCTACAAATTTATGCCATGTGGAATTATTTTATGGTTTTGAGGATTTTGAAATTGGTGTGGTTTTAATGGTAAATTGGGCATGATTTGATTTTCAAATATTTCAAAGAAAATATTTGGTTATATTGGTGATTTCAATTTTTATAAATTATGCCCATGGAATATTATGAGATTTGATTATGATATTTCGAGAAATTATTTATGCTATTGGGAAAATGTGGATATTTGAATTGATGGATTTGGAAGTTGGTGGATTTGAAAATCATGGAATTTATGGTATGGATTATAAGGAAATTGTGGAGAATTTCCCGGTTCAAGCGGATGGATTATGCCCGCTATGCTTATGAAAAATGTGAAATTTGTTTTATGATTTAAATTTATGGATTTTATAATTTTTAGATGCACCGTGCACGTACTGGTGTTCTGATTATGTGATATGGTTAGTGTGCACACGGTTGTGATTAGCGCGCAGGTGGGTGTGATTAGCGCGCAGGTGATGTGATTAGCGCGCAGGTGGGTGTGAGTAGTGCGCGGTTGATATTATGAGGGTGTCCTGTGGATGCCATCGGAGAGGGCGGCCACCCCCCTTTGGCCGGGACACCAGGTTAGCAGCGGCGCTGTGGGACGCCACGCGACCGTATGCCGGTTTCTCTCTATAACCTCCTGTCTGGCGGTACCTTGGGACGCTGGGTACTGTTGGCGCCACTGGTATATAGTGGGTGCATCAAATGATTTTCAAAACTGTGTTTTAAAAATAAAATGTTAATGAAAAATATAATTGTTACCGCTTCTGGTATTTAATTGATGTCTTGGTTTTCGGGGAATATGAATAAAGGGTTTTGTGAAATTGTTTTAAAAGGGGAACCTTTCCAACTGAGAGAATTGTAAGGGTTTTGAGAGAAAATATTATTTCCAAATAATTATTATTTATACTTATTACTGTGATATTATATGGTATAGTAGTAGGGTCGCTCACTGAGATGATTAGCATCTCACACTCTTAAATTCCGTTCCTCTAGGTACCAGGTTGTCGGTGTTCACTCGGAGCGGACTTGATCTTCCTCGCTGTTTTAGTTCGGCAGTACCCTGTTATTCTTTTATTGCAGTTGTAATATTTCTTTCACTCTTGTTGTATTTATTTTGCACTGGATTACTGTATTTATTTTTTTAAGTACTGCAATTTGTGGAACCAATTTGTAGTTTGTGGGAGGAATAAGGGGATATTTTTGAAGTGTGTTTTCAGTGCAGGTAAATTTGTGGTAAGTAAATCCCTTAGGGGAGGTGCTGCCGGATTTTCCGTTGGAAGGTTCGGTGGTATTTCCCTGGGATCAGGGCTGTCTAGGGTTCCGGAGGAGGAATTCTGGACGGGTCCTGACACTAGAAGCCTAGAACATTTAAAGGAAGTCAATATACAGAAGTAGTTTCATTTACATATAGCCATAGAAACTTTTTATGTAGCCATCTAAATGTATTTTTCTATGTAACAACTTGGTACATATGACATAAAACCTTAAAACAATGAGTTTTCAAACAAAACCTTACATGAATGCATTACAAAGCAAGTGTTGTGTGTTAAGTGACAATAGATATATCTTTCTACACTCATGTAACCTTTTATAAAGGGGGTAACCCAATCAAGCCCAAGCATGTGAAATTTCAGACAACATTCCTATAGTATTAGACTTACAAACCTATATTAATCATAATGAGAAACAAGATCATATGCAATTGAATAAGAAATTAACTTATTTCTTAAATAAAATAAATGTTGTTTACCTTAACTTTGTAGTCAGGATAGTCATTGAGAGCCTTAAGCAAGGATGGAGTGTTGACCGTAGCAATCCAACGAGCAGCAACAACTATCCCAGAATATGCAAAAGCCAGAACCAAATTGCTTATCCCACCATCATGCAAAATAAAAGAGAGGAAAGGTACCACTACACCACTAGCTGCTGTTAGTGTATCTTTGATGCTATGGGTTCCACGAATCAATAAAAGGAAGTATTTTGAATCTTTATCAAAGGAAGCATTTTGAATCTTTATCACATATAATTGTGAAAGTAGGCTTCAGGAGCTGCAAGCATTATATTACTCAATAACTGATATTAACCCACATCCAAATCTAGATCAGAAAGCCTGATTCAAGGGTAATTTAGGCATTCTGATTAAGAATGATTTGAAGCTATACATACCCCAGCTTTGGGCTTCTGAAGGAGCACATCTTCTTGAGAGTAGCCGGTGGATTCTAAAAACACCAGGAACGGCTTCTTTGAGAAAAAGAATATACACTTGCAACTTGCAGATACAATGCCTTAAGAAATAATTCAATTCAGCAATTATTTCAGGCCTTTGAGCTCTACACTGTTGGTATCAGCATATAAATTTGCAAGTTGCAAATTACCCTACAATGCACCAATTACATATCAAGGCCATCGATATAGCAATATTAGCTAAGAATTCACACAGAAAAAATTAAAAAGACGTAAATTTGATTTTCCATGGAGGAAAGGAAAAAAAGGGTGGAGCAGGATTTTTAATGGGATTATTTGTGGGTTTTCTTAGGCAAGAAGAAAGAAAGGAAAGCAGAGGTGCAGGGACTCGGAATTATTGGCTTTGAGAATGAGAAAAGGAAAGTAAAGTAATTTTTTGTTTTTATTAGGGGCAAAATAGGAAGCAAGGGGTAGATAAAAAAAACTTGACAAAGAAGGGGTAAATATCATTAACCCTTTATTTTTGTGGGTATTGGGCTAAATTCCCCCCCCAAAAAAAAGTACAAAATAAAAGACAGGCTCAATAAGCCTGAGCAAAGCAAGACTCAAATTCTCTTAACTTTCTTCTTTTGCTTGTTCTGTTTTAAGTTGAAAAATCCTTGCCTCTGACTCCTACTCTTACTATTAATTTTCAACCTTTGCTCTTCTTTCTTCACAGCCAAACACGAACTAATATGGAGCTACCCATTCCCAACAAGCTCGAGAAGCTTTGGGACTTATGGGATATATGGCTCATTGTTCTGTTAAGCCTCATACTGCAAGTTTTCTTGGTACTATTCGCACCTTTCAGGTAAAGAAGCAGAAACAATTTCCTTCTCATGTTGATCTGGTCCGTATATTTGATCACTGATTGGATTGCAGCTGTTACAATGGAACTCAACACCAAAAGCCAGACTGATTCCCGAGTCAAGCCACAATAAAACGAGGACGTTTTAGCATTTTGGGCTTCTTTTCTTTTGCTTCATCTTGGTGGCCATAATAGCATTACCTCTTTTGCTCTTGAGGATAATGAGTTCTGGTTTTGATATTTGTTTAGACTTCTTTTGCAGGTTTTGGGTGCTGGTTATAGCTTTTTTCTAACACTTCCTAAGAACCAGCTATGCCTTCTTACCATTCTAGTCTTCATTGTTGGAACTATCAAATATGCAGAGAGAACGATTGCTCTGTATCTTGCAAGCTTGGACTGTTTTGGATCCACAACATTGCCTAAGCCATATCCAGGTCCTGACTGCGAAGAGGCCATCGCAATTTACTCCACAACAAGGTCTGTAGAAGTTCTGGAGCAAACAGAGATTACCATGGCACTGAACTGGGAAATTTCAGAGACCGTAAGTTTGCTGTTCATCTGCAAGAAGAGATAGAAAGTAAAAAATATAGATCCTTAAGGTTGAAGATGAACCAGGTAGAGAGAGAGAGAGAGAGAAGAAAGAGAGAGAAACTGATTCACATTTTATTAAGAAACAAAGCGTACCACACAAGCTGAGGCTATTGTCACGTTATATAACACCTCAGTAAGTTGAAAGAAGTTGCTGAGAAAAATTGGTGTGACAAATCAATGAAGAATACGTGTACAGTAGTAAAACTAATAGTAAAACTAATCTCTTAACTAACCTTCTAACTATCAAAATATTAATAAGCTTTAAACAACCAATGGAAAGAGAACAACAAGTAAATGCCACATCATACAAAGAGGACATACAAGTAGATTGCCAGCAAAGACTGATTCGATACGCCCCTGCAGAAGCAAACCTCTTCCTCAAACTATACACTGATGCACCAAGTCAATACGCCCCCACAAAAGCAAGTCTCTTCCAACCTCCAAATAGATCTCTACTTCTACAATTTGTTGAAGAAATTAAGCTGAAATATTTAACGAGTTAAACTGCAGTATCAGCAATATTAAGCTTACTACGAAGAGCAAGAAATCTGTCAGTGCCAAGTGGTTTGGTAAAAACATCAGCAACTTGATCAGCCGTTGGTATGTATCTGATTTCCAAAGTCTTTGCAATTACTTTATCTCTCACAATGCAAGTCCAGCTCAATATGTTTGACACGAGCATGTAGCACAGCCAACAAATTTCAGATGTAATGTGAGCAAAAGCACGATACTCAGCTTCAGTACTGGATCGAGCTACTACCCGCTGCTTTTTGGAACTTCAGGATATGAGATTAGTGCCCAAGGAGACACAATACCCATTTACTGACCTTCAATCATTGATACTGCCAGCCCAATCTGCATCAGCAAAACCTTAAACTTGAAGAACTTTATTTGATATGAGCTTCAAACCATGATAAAGGGTGCCTTTCAGATATCTAAGAATACGTTTACAGGCATCCCAATGATTAACAGTAGGGGCTTGAAGGAACTGGCTTAAAGTACTAACTTAGTATGATATGTCTGGTCGAGTGAGTGATAAGTACTGCAAAGCTCCCACGGTACTTCTGTAAACAACAGGATCTTGAAGAGGATCACTATCAAACTGAAAAAGCTTCTTGCTGGAGAACATTGGAGATGAAATAGGCCTTGCACCATCCATCTTAGTCTTTTTCAACAAATCTAAAATATATTTTGCCTGACATAAAAGCATAGTTGAGCTTGTACGTCTTACCTTTACCCCAAGGAAATAATGAAGACTTCCTAAATCCTTAAGAGAAAAGGCATCATCCAACTGTTTGATTAAGCTAGCTATATAAGTTGGATTATTCCCTGTAATTAAGATGTCATCCACATACACCAAAATTAAAACATAAGCTAAAGCAGTCTTCAAAATGAACAAAGAGTTATCAGCTTGTGAGTTTTGAAATCCAAGACTTTGAAGAAGTGTCTTAAGCTTGTCAAACCAAGCTCTTGGAGCTTGCTTAAGACCATAAAGAGCCTTAGTGAGCTTACAAACATGAGTAGGCAAGGATGAATAAACAAACCCTTCAGGTTGTTGCATATAAACAGCTTCCTTTATGTCTCCATTGAGAAAAGCATTGTTAAAATCAAACCGTCGAACTTCCTAATCATTAGATAAAGCTAGAGTAAGAACAAGCCATATTGTAGCTGGTTTGATAATAGAACTGAACATTTCTATGTAATCAACTCCAGGTGTTTGATTAAAACCCTTAGCCACTAAATGTGCCTTCAATCGCTCAACTGTACCATTTGCTTTAAACTTGGTACGAAACACCCATTTATTACCAACTACATGCATTCCAGGTTCATAAGGGACTAAATTCCAAGTTTTATTGCGCTTGAGGGCTTCAAATTCTAAAGTCATTGCATGTTTCCAAGAAGGATTTGAAAGAGCTTGTGAGACAGTAGAAGGTTCTAAAGGAAAAGAGAGAGCTGTAACAGGTAAGGGATGATGTGTAGCTAAAAGGTTTTTGTTTAAAAATTCCTACTTTAATCGAGTAATCATAGGATGAGTATTGAGAACAGGTTGGGAAGAATGCACAGGTAATGATTGTGAAGAGGAAGAAACTGGTAGATCTTGCTGCAGATTTCTAGGTGTAGGAACTAATGGAGAAGCTGAAATAGGAGGAATTAAAGAATTTATAGGATGAGGAGATTGAGAGATAGCATTAGAAGAAGATGATGTAGATGCGGCTGACCTTCTTAAAACTAACAAAGGAGCAGAAGACTCTGAATCTGAAACTGAAGACTTCACAGTAGGCACCATACTCAACTTATGTAAGGAAACAAAAAGAGGATCTGAAAGGAAAGGAAATTCTTGTTCATTAAAAGTGACACGTTTAGAAATATAGACACGTCCTGAAGAATGAAGGCATTTATAACCTTTGTGGTCAGGATTGTAAAGACACATTTCTGAGTATGGAACTGAAACTTGTTTTTGTTGTAAGGCCGAAGGAAGGGATAGCATGCATAAACAAACACACGAAAAAAATTAAAGTCAGGAGTTTTGTGAAACAGCAATTGGTATGGAATTTGATTTTGTAAAGCTTTTGTGGGTAACCTATTGATAATAAAAGCAGCACAACAAAAAGTATCCCACCAATATAAAAGAGGCATATGAGCATGAGCAAGTAAACTAAGACCTACTTCAACAATATGTCTATGTTTGTGCTCAACACGACCATTTTGAGAATGTAAGTGAGGACAAGGATGACGAAACTGAACCCCAATGGTGGTAAGATAAGGCAAAAAAGAACGATACTCACCATCCCAATAAGCTTGAACAGTCTTATTTTTTCTGTCAAAGTGTCGTTCAACCATGGTTTGAAATTGAATGAACATAGGTAAGGCTTCTGACTTAGGTTTAAGAGGATATAACCAGATATAACGAGTATGATCATCTAAGAATTGAATATAGTAACAAAAACCATCAACAGACTTAACTGGAGCTGGACCCCATAAATATGTATGAATCAACTTAAAAGGTGCTGCAGCTCTTGATCCTGAAGAGGGAAAAGAAATAAGATGCTGTTGACCAAACTGACAAGCATCATAGAAAGATAAATTTGAAATGGTTGAGGTAGAAGAATGTGTGCAAAAAGGTAAAATTTGAGAAAGAACCTGTGAAGATGGATGACCAAATCGTTGATGTAAAATATTAACATCTGCATTCATGTTTGTTGTTGAAAAAGAAGCCAAAGATGTTGAATTAGTAGAAGAAAAAGAAGAAGGTAAAACTAAAATAAAATTGTTTTTATTGATGATAGTAGAATCACATTGTTCAGAGAACATATCACTATCAATAGGCTGTGATGAAGATGAATTACAATTGAAATATGATATTTGATTACAAGGAAAAGTTGAACTAATAGTTGACTTTGAAATAGGAACATTACAAGAAAAATCTTTATTTGAAGACAAAATAAGAGAAGATTCAGTATTACAATTTGCAGCAAGACCAGAAAGCATCTTAGTATCATTGGTAGGAAAAACAAAAGTAGCTGTTGCAGTTTGAAAAGAAGAGTCTGATGAGGAATTGGAAATATTGCCTGGACCATGAGAAGATAGAAAAGTTGAGGAAGAGATGATGGTATGATGATCCCTTTTTGGAAGTATCAATTTGTATAAGCCCTCATCAAGCACACCATTGAGTAGTATAGTCCCTTGATGGTCCTTGAGAACACAAGAGTCAGCAATAAACTCAATTATCAAAGCATTGTCTTTTATTAGTTTAGAAACACTAAGTAGGTTCTTTGCAATTGAAGGAACAACAAGAATATTCAACAGCTTTATTGGAGTACTATTAGTGGGAAGATAAGAGTTTCCAATATGAGAAATAAGTAGAAATTGACCACTACCAACCATTAATTTGTTGTTACCTCGATACTCAATTTATTCCAAAAGAGCATTTCCATCAACGTCTACATGATCTATAGCACCACTATTGTAACAGCCCAGACCACCCGCATGAGATATTGTCTGCTTTGGGCCTAGCCCGTACGGTTTTGTCAAAATGCGTCTAAAGGGAAAGGTATCCACACCCACTTATATGGCATGCTTCGTTCCCCTTTCCAACCGATGTGGGATCTCACAATCCTCCCCCCTTGGGGCCCAGCGTCCTCGCTGGTACATCGATCCGGGTACTGGCTATGATACCATCTGTAACAGCCCAGACCACCCACATGAGATATTGTCCGCTTTGGGCCCAGCCCGCACGGTTTTGTCAAAACGCATCTCAAGGGAAAGGTATCCACACCCACTTATATGGCATGCTTCATTCTCCTTTCCAACCGATGTGGGATCTCACAACTATCAAGATACCAAGCTGGATCAAGTAATGTCATCGGGGAGGCTGATTGACAATGACCACCAAACTTGTCAGATATAACCACAACTAGAGCAGAATTTTGTGGTACTGTAGTTGTTGTAGTAGAATGAACCATGCGGCTTTGGGCTGGTAGAGAGGAAGAAACAGGTCGGCTAGGTGGACCAATTAAAGGTGCAAAAGAAGAAGTAGTGATTGCAACTTAAGGTAAAGTACCAAACTGTAACAGTGGTGGTGTTGGTCTAGAAGGTAGAGGATAGTGAGAAGCAGGCAGTGGAAAAGGTGTTTGAGATGCACAATATGGTGTACCAATTTGAGATCGAATGAAAGAGCCAGTAAAATTACTTGGAGCAGGAGGATATGAAACCTCAGAAACAGTATTACCAACATTTGGTCCCAAAAATGTATTGTCAAATCGTTGATAACACTGAGCTACAACATGACCATAAACACCACAGAGTTGACAAGTTGGTTTTGATCGACCACCACCTCTACCAAAGAAATTTCTTCCTCTGCCTCGTAAGAAATTATTAAAACCTCTACCTCTTGAGAAATTATTAGAACTTCGACCAACAGATTAAGAATCATGCATCACATTAAAAACCTTAGTAGTGGAATCAATTTCTCCAAGAGATGAGCCAATATATTAGGAAAAACTTGGCTGAATAGAGTAAGGATTGGTTACTCCTAAGCCAGAATAAGCCATAAATGGCACCATAGATCCATAAAAAGATTGACGCTCATAAGAACTAAAACCAAGTGATGAAGAAATTGATCCAGTAGCCATGTATGTAGCTTTATGTGTAGCATTATAGTTAATAGCTGAGTTAAGCTCATCCAGTTTAGATGTAAAAGATAAAAGATGATGTTGTACCTCCTCTAAAGAATATTGTTCTAGTCGAATCTCCAAAATTGTTGAGATTGGTTGAAAATCGGAGCCAAGGCCTCCAAGAATGTACATCACCAGATCTGTCTTAGAGACATTATCACCAGCAACTGTTAGGTTTCCAGATAAGGTTTTCATTTTAAGAACATAATCATCAATAGATAGAGCATTTTTCTTGGTGTTTTGTAGCAATTTACGGAAGTGAAGAATTCTAGTTGGAGATCAAGCTGCATATCGATTGGCAATTGCACGCCATAGTTTATATGTTGACTCTTTTCCAAGAAAATGACCAATAACTTCCCTAGCAATTGTTCCTCATAACCAGCCTACAAGAAATTAATCTTGTACCTCCCAATCATCAAGATAAAAAATAAAGCAGCTTGAGGAAGAATCAATGGATGTTGCATCTGATAAGCCAATATTGTTGCTATTTCCCTTTACATATTCATCATAAGAAGAAAAATGCAGAAACTTAGTGAGTTTGTGACCTTTAATCACCGGAAGTACCTTTGATTGCCAAATGAAGTAATTCAAATCATCCAGCTTTATTATGTTGCTGGGAAACAAAGAGACAGTGAGGATTGTATGCGAGTCTGCCATTGATATGGCTCTGATACCAAGATAGAAAGTAAAAAATATAGATCCTTAAGGTTGAAGATGAACTAGGTAGACAGAGAAAGAGAGAAAGAGAGAGAAAGATGAACCAGGTAGAGAGAGAAAGAGAGAGAGAGAGAGAGAGAGAGAGAGAAAGAAAGAGAGAAGAAGAAAGAGAGAGAAATTGATTCACATTTTATTAAGAAACAAATCATACCACACAAGTTGAGGCTATTATCACGTTATATAACACCTCAGTAAGTTGAAACAAGTTGTTGAGAAAAATTGGTGTGACAAATCAATGAAGAACACATGTATAGTAGTAAAACTAATAGTAAAACTAATCTCTTAACTAACCTTCTAACTATCAGAATATTAATAAGCTTTAAACAACCAATAGAAAGAGAACAACTAGTAAATGCCATATCATACAAAAAGGACATATAAGTAGATTGCCAGCAAAGTTTGATTCAATACGCCCCTGCAAAAGCAAACCTTTTCCTTAAACAATACACCGATGCACCAAGTTAATAAGAAGGATCTGAGTCCGATGAACTAAAACTAATGGATCTTGCGGATTCCCTCTTCGACAACTTCAAGGGACTTATAGTTGGCTTCCTTCTAAGTTCCAAATATCAAGAATCAAGCCAAGAATTCTTTCTCCAAAGAAAGCCTGAGGTCAGTTTTAGATTGATAGAGTACGAGCTCAGCTTCATGTACCAAGCTCTCCATACAAAAATGGTAGTGGTGCGAACCAAAGCTGGGATCGTCCTTCGGTTCATAATCTTGCTTTTCTTGGTTGTTGCCTTTATGTTATTCCAGTTTTTAGTTGATAAGGATGAGTTTAAAAAATTCGAACTCATCCTTACTTATTACTTGCTTATTGGAGCTATAGTTGTTGATATTTTCTTAGGAATTAAGCTCATTTTCTCTGATCATGTCCTTATTGCCCACAATAACTGGAAAAAGTACATTCCAGATCGCTTTTTGCAAAGAAGAAGGTGGTCTAATTCAGTTTCTCAATATAATATGATAGCATATTGCCTAGATGAGCGTTGGGTATGGAAATGGAACTGCCAGTTTCTTGATTTTGTTAGAAACATGCTATAACATATGAAAATGATGTGGTTTTCATCGTTGGAGAAAAACATTGATGATCTCAAAAGCTTTATCTTAGAAGAGCTGAAAAACAAATCTTCAAAAGCAAAGACTTTAAGCGAAGCCATGGAGAAGTGTTCACAAAGAGGGGATGGTGCTCTATTTGGTACTCCAAGCTACATCAAGATGAAATGGAGCATCAGCGAGTTTCAATACGCTGAAAGCCTTCTCCTTTGGCATTTAGCTACTGAACTTTGCTATCATGCTGAAAAGAAATCAAACCCAGAAGAACATGATCGTGATGATCGGCAATAGAAATAAAGCTAGGAATACACAAAGAGTAGAAGAAACAGCAAAATCCTATCAGATTATATGTTTTATCTTCTGGTAATGAAGCCAACAATGCTAGCACCAGTTTTGGGCAATTGGTAGGTAGTATTTCAGGATACTTTTGCAGAGGCCAAAAGATACTTGAACAAAGACTCAATATCAGATCACGTGGAAGCCTGCAACCGTTTGATTAATGTAAAAACAAAATTCAGGCCAGCTGCAGTGAAAGGAATAAGAAGTAAATCAGTGCTGTTTGATGCATGTGCACTTGCTCAGCAGCTCCAACATTTGGAAGAAGAAGAATTGGAGAAAGACCAGTGGATGCCAATGAGCAAGGTTTGGGTGGAACTAATGTGTTATGGTGCAATTTATTGTAGACCAATTGTACATCCACAGCAACTGAGTAAAGGTGGAGAGCTACTGACTTTCACTTGGTTGCTCATGAATCATTTGGGTTTGGGTTTATAGTTTAATGAGCAGGAAATGCAAGCAGGAACCAGAGTTGTAACTGTAAAGTGAAGGGCCAATAAATTCATGGAGAAAAACATAAGGGAGTGAGACAGTCACTGGAACCGATTGGAAAAGGCTAAATTAATATATATTTTGTCTTTGAGTTGATCTCAAATTTACTATCTTAATTCTCCTTGCATGTTCATATCTTATTTTTCCTGCGATATATGAATGTTCCATACCTCTTTTATCAATTATTATGTAGCAAGATAATTGCGTAAATAGCTCTGTCTTGTTTTTTCATACCATTTGTATAATTAATAGTCAAAAAGAAAAGAAAAAGAGTGTCATACAATTTGTCAGGACTGCTTAAGATCCCTTACCGAAACCCTACACAAGTCCTGATCTCAGAAAAATCCTACCGGACCTTCCAAGGAAAATCCGGTAGTATTTCCCCTACGGGTTGGATTTACCACAAAATTCCGTGCACGAAAAAAATGCACCTCTAATAATATCCCGTTATTCCTCTTACCTTACTACAATTCATATCTACGGTACTCCAAAATAAACAGGAAACTAGTGCAATATCAAATAAATAAATAAATGTCCATTGTAGTAGACATAGCATTTAATATTACAAATAGTATGAAATTTAATACAATACAAGGAGAAATAAATAATACAAGATGGAAGGAAAAGAAAGGGAAAACTCTCTCGAATTTAGGCAGCGATCAAGAGATGTCGAACTCTTTCCAAACGGTCAACCCCTACTAACATGGGCCTAGGGGAACAGATTTAAAAAAAAAAAAGAGTGAGATGCTAATCATCTCCGTGAGTGACCCAATCTATTAATAATAGTAATAATAACAATAATAAGATAATAACTTAATTAATCAATAATAAATAAGTTAATAATTAAATACTAAACATTTTAAAAAGTATTTTCTTCCAAAACTCTCACCATTTCACTCAATTGGAAATGTCCTCCTTGTAAAAACATTTCACAAATCCCAATATTTATATACCTTGAAAATCAAGAAAAAATTAATTAAATAAATTACAAATAAAATACAATAAATTAAAGATCCAAAATATATAATGAAAATAAGGAGAAATACAAATAAAAGTATTTTTTGTAACAATTACTAAATGATAAATAAATTCAATAACAATCATTAAATTGTAACACATTGTCATAAAGAATAAAACAAATCACAATAAAATTTATAATAATCATCATAAGATAAAATACAATCACAATAAACTAACCAAGCCAATATTTAATACGACATATAACCATGACATTTATTAATCAAGCCAAGTGAATAATCAAGGAATAATAATAAATGAAGTGCAACAAGTCAATTTAGCAATAAAGGGATTAAACATAAAACAAAAATTGATTTCAATAAATAATTTATAAAAATTAAGCTTAATAATTTAATAAAATAATGAGAGACACAGTAGAAAATCTTTTGATAAATCTTAAATTTATCCAAGCCTTGGAAACATGATAAAATATATTTTTGGACACAATTTATATAAACAATAAAATCAATATGAATAAAATTCATGTTAAAACCTCAATTTAAATAAATAATAAAAACACGCATAAAATACTTTTAATTTCAAATATCACTTTGAAAAACATTTAATTTTTGATAATAAATCGGAAAAATATCTTGACGCACACACTATATACCAGTGATGTGCGATAGTATCAAGCGTCCCAAAGCACCGTCTAACGGGGAGGTTACAGAGAAAAAATCGGAATCTAGGCCGCCCTGGCGTCCTAACAGCGCTGCTAAAACTCATAACAATGGGTGGCTACGGCCAATATCAACTTGTCTGCCCTCGGTCCGATGGCAACCGCGGGAGAGTAACCTGCGAGCTCATAACAATGGGCCCCCGAGCTAATCACATCCATAACTACAGAACACTAGTACTGCGTAGTGCGTCTTAAAAACCATATATATATATATATACCATTTTCAAATACTAAAATTTCATCATTACCATTGAATTTAATACCTCTTTTCCAATCCAAATAATCCATATTTCATTTAACCCATCATCATAAATCCATCACGTTAAAATCCATTCTCATAATTTTATTGATGCAAATATACCAAAATCCCAGTGGCATAAAATCAATCCATAAATCTTAAATTCAACTATATATATATATATATATCCAAATAGTTCCAATACTATAAAATAATTTTCGAAATTTGCCTCAATGCATAATAAATTTATTTACTTGTTTTTCTTCAAATCCGTGAAATCAATCCGCTCAAAAATAATATTTAAGCCTCATAAAATTTATATATTCTTAAAACCATGCAGCAAATTTATTATGCGTCAAATCCCCAAAATTTTCTCAACAATAGTTTAATAACAAATAAATTTCCAAATTTCCTCAAAAAATCAAATATAATTAAATTCCATAATTCATCAATATATAATAAATTTAAAATAAGTAATTTCATTCAAATCCATACAATCAATCCATACCAAATATAATATTAAATCACATAAATTCATATATAATTAAAATCATGTAAACACATTTATCATACATCACAATTTCAATAATAACATAACGATAATTAATAAGAATTTAAATCCACAATTCTTTAAATTCCCAAATATATTTTTGGCACCAAAACATATATTAAAAATTATCATAAATTGGCAATATAATTTTAGATGGAAACTTCTCTTAAACATCAAATACATAAAATATATTTTCCAAATATTTAATTATGCAATAGTCCGACAATAAAATTTAATAATTATTCAATTAAATCCTAAATTCATAAAATTCTTAAAATCAAAATATTTCTTAATGCACAAGTAATTTTTATTTACTCAATTTTGGCATCAAAATTCTAAATATAATTTTACTAAATATTTAACACATAAAATTTAATTTTCAAATTAACTCCCGAAAATAATTTGAAGGTGGGTCATTCACCTTGAGCATGCAATTCAATCAAGATCCTTCGCGGGATCAATTTTACAATTCACACGTGCTCCTAAAATATTAACATTACACAACATCGAATAAATTAATATTTTATTCGGATAAATAATGCACTGTACCCAGAGAGTTAACACAAACAGTAACCAAAATTCAAAAATGAGGTATCTATGGAAAGCCAATGAGACAAGGAATACATTACCAACCTCCATTGAGCTCAAAGTCGTCGGGATTGGCCGGAAAGTGAACGGAAAGCTCCGGCCAAACACTCCCCTCCACGTATCTCACAAATGGCTTAGAATTTAGGCAAATGGAGATCATTTTTGGAACCAGGGGGTCAAAAACTAGGGGGTAGGTCTGGTCACACGGTCAAAAACCATCGAAAAATGGGTCAACTGGAGGACCATCGGTTGTCGGTTTTGGACGATCGATCCCGGCTCGTTTGCCGGCCAAATCGCCTAAAATTTGGCCACTGGTATCGTCTAGCCATGGGCTCTCACGCACACCGGTTCGTGTTGCCATCCGGCCACTGAAACACAGCCAAATGACCGGTCAAAAGAGAGAGGAAGGAGGGAGTCAAAGGAGAGAGAGAGGTTTGTGTGTCTCTGTTTTTCACTCTCTCTGTTGGGCTCTAGGAAGCAGAAGGAGAAGAAAAGAAAAAAGAAAAAAAGAAAAGGAAAAGAAAAAGAAAAAGGAAATAAATAAATAAAATAATATTAAAATAATAATATAATATAAAATAACAAAATAGCAATAATAAAATAATATAATATTTAATTATGGTTGACATGTGGCACATATGGTTCACATGTTTAAAAATAATATTTAAATAATACGATATTCGGAAAAATTTTGCAAGTCCATGACTTTCAAATAACATGTTCGAATTGGACGTGCCGCTAGTCTATGAACTCGTATCGACGAGTACTTCACAACTATGTATGAGTTAAAATTCAATTTCACAAGAATAAAAAGTCAACTCGGGCACCCTTGGACAATCCGGACCTCAATTTGTTTTATTCATAATTTTCAAACTGTAACTTCGTTTTCGACGTGCTACTACTTTACGAACTAAGATCGATGCATGCTTTGCAATGGTACCTTGGTCAACCTAGAATTATTGTCGAGTTAAAAAGTCAAAGTTTGACCATTCTTGGTCAACGATTGTCAAACCCGGTCAACCTCGATCAACTTAAGAAATTTTCGATGTATTTTGAGATGGGATGTTACACAATTAATGATGAAACATTCAAAAAAATAAAATAAAACAATAGGAATAAGAAAGAGCCGGCTAAAATAAAATAAAACAATAGGAATAAGAAAGAGCCGCCTTAGGCATATGCTAGGCCCCCATAAAAAGAGGTCCAATTTTTATTTTTTTATTTTTCTATGTAAGCCCATATATAATTTCAATATGTATTTATTAAATAGAATAGAATTTTTTATTTTATCATTATTATTATTATTATTTGCTTTTGGAAACATTAAAATTTTGCCTTTCTTAGAATTCTAGATTAATGATTTATTGCTATATTATCTCTAATTATTTTATTTTTGGAAAATAATACTAATCAAGTCCAATTCAATTTTTGGTTTTTACAATTGATTATATTTTAATGGTAAAAAGAAAATAGAAGAGTAAGAAACATGTTTAATCCTCCTTGTTTATACCATTTTTTTTCTTGATCTTGCTTATTCACTTTTTTCTCTTCTCATTCAGTCATTTTTTTCATATTTGTTTAATTTTGGTACTTAAATTATATAATTAGGATTTCGATTCAAAGGCCCCAAAATAAAAAGGTAAGCTTATTGATTATTATTCATTTTTAAAGAATTTATATGATTCATTCTCACAATATTTATCTTTCTTTTGTTTTCCATGAATTCATGATTATAGTTAATTACCAATTCTTTAATTCATAGAAAACTAACATTTTGAGCCTCTCTAGGGTGTGTTATAATTTTTTTCTTTATATATATATTCAACTAAATTGATTAGAAGTTCACTTTCATATGGTTTCTTTTGTTTTTAAACAATCTGGACCAATTCTTCTTTTAGATACTCTTTAATCAAAATAAAAGTTATATAAATATTTGCTTCTTTTTTTATTATCTTCATGCATATAGTAGTGTAAACTTTGAAGTATCACCAAATTGCAATTAAGTGGCATAAATAAAATTTTATTATTCCTTTTTTTTTTTTTAAACATTTGTCTACTGAAAAATATGAATTTGAATATGAAAAACATACGAAAAAAAATGAAAAGTTAGGTGAATTTATTAAATCCCAAAAAGTGCACCAAAAAAAATTAAATAATTTAGTAATTTTATCAATTAAAAAGAAATGGCTATCAAAACTTGATATAGAAATTTAATTAGTAACTTTGCATTTTGAAAAGCAAGGAAATTATATTTTATATAAATTTAATAATCTTTTTTTGGTAAATATATATATATATTTAATAAAGACCTCAAGTATTATCTTTCGCCTAGCTAAGGTATCAAAAATAGTTGAGAGGGCCATGGAAAATTAATTTGTCTTATTCAGTAAAATCTATTGATTAAAATCCTTAATGTAACAATTTTACACTTTTGAGCTTGTGAATCGATGTACAAAATGTTATCTTAGCCTAATATCGCTTTAAATATGTAAATGAGAAATAACTGTTAATTAGTGCGGTTCATAGGGATTTTTTTTCCTTTTAAATTTTGGTATGTTGTGGATGTAGGCGGTATGACATTGAGCTTACCTCACTCGTCAATAGTATATGAAGGTAATTACAAGAATGATCTATATCATCCGTGCGAGCAGAGGGTTCTTTATTCTTGTTTGTCATTCATGTGTAAAGAAAGAGTTGCAAGAAGACCAAACTAACCATGCTTGATTGATTCTTGTTTTGTACTCAAGTAAGGGTTGCAAGAGTAGATACTAAACGTGTACACTTAATTTAATTTTTGTTTTGTAGAAGGAATGGAAAATGGAAGGAAAGAATAAATCCTATATATATATAAGAAATTTTTTTTTTAAGGGATAGAAAAATGGATGAAAAGAACAAATCCCATATATATATATATATATATAAGATTTTTTTTCTTTTTTTTTTTAAGTGCCCGTGGGCTTCATCAGCAAGACGCGGCTTATATCAATTCCCCTTGTGCATATTTATTTATATAACGTGTGTTGGTTTCATAATCAGGAGATGAATTTATCCAATAATAATAATACTAATAATAATAATAAATAAATAATCAGGTGACAATCGTAATAAAGTGAAAATTATAAAATTACATCCATGTATACGAACAATTAAGAGTGCAAAGAACTTAGATCTTGGACCAAAGTACTAAATGTATGTTATGTACTTAATGATGTTGAAATTTCATTTAATTAAAAGGAAATGTAAAGAAGAGAACTAAAGTATCTGATCTGATTTTATAAAACAAGATATCTAACTTCGAGAGTAATTCTTCACCGCTTGACAAAGAAAAGAATGTTCCATATCTCTTTTCTCAATTAATGTGCGGTGAGCTAATTAAAAAAGAAAGACATAGGAATAAGATAGAAAATCGGTTTGTCATCTTCAGTTAAATCCGTTGATCAAAATCCTCAATATAATACAATTTTATACTTTTTCAACATGCCAACCTATGTACAAAATTATTGTTTTCTTAGCTAATGTTTTAAAAAGTAAATGAGAAAAAACCCTTCTAGTTAATACTTTAATCAGGATACTTTTTTACCTTTTGAATTGTTTTTTTGGTAATCATTCCCCAACTTAAACAGCTAATTTTGTCCCCTTTTTTAATAATATTTTTCATCCTATTTTTGGATAGAAGTCTAAGATGACTAAATGACACTAAACGGACTGGATTTCTCATATAAAAGGGAACATACGCCATGATTTGGTGTGCGTGAGAGGAATAGTACTGAACCAATTTCACTTCAATAATAAATGAAACTTTTGCTCAAAATAATAAATGAAGGCTACAACAATGATTGATGTCATATTCATGTGAAGGGAGGGATGAAAGAATAATTCATGTATCAACACACTCATTTCATGTGTTTTCATCCATGTAAAGTAGAGTTGCAAGAAGAATTGATCAAACATGGTTTATTAATTCTTGTTTGTCGTGCAGGTGAAGTGAGGACTGCTAGAAAAATTTAGGTCATAATCCATGTAAAAGGAGGGTAGCAATTATAAGTAATTTATGCCATAACCATATGAATATGAGGGTTCGTAAAATAATTTACTAAACCTACACTTTATTCTTGTTTGTCATTCATGTGAGATGAGGGTAGCAAAAGGTAATTTATGTCATCCATATATATATATATATATATATATGAATGAGAGTTGCAAGAATAATTTACTAAATGTGCACTTTATTCTTGTTTGTCATTCATGTAAAGTTAGGGTTACAAGAATAATAAATTAAAAATTTAAAAAAAAAATACAGAAAAACTCATTAAACATGCTTGACTAATTCTTGTTCGCCTGTCAAGTCAAGAAAGGGTTGCAAGAATAGATTCTAAACATCACGCACACTTGATTTTTGCTTAATAGAAGGGATAAAAAAAAATGGAACCAATGAATAAATCTTATATGTATGTGTATGAAGATTTTTTTTTTTTTTATATATATATATAAAAAACTTAATTTCATAAGCACTATTGCCAAAAAAAAATAATAATAATAAGAAAAAGTGTCATACAATTAATAATGAAACATCAAAAAAAAAAAAATGAAAAAGAAACAATAAGATAGAAAATCAGTTTGTCATCTTCAGTAAAATGTGTTGATCAAAATCCTTAATGTAACAATTTTACACTTTTTCAGCGTGCAAAATGCAAATATAAAATGTTATCTTAGCCTATTGTTTTAAAACAGTAATGATAAACAACGGTTGATTAGTATTGTTCATGAATTTTGGTTTTGGTTGTGGATTTAAGGGGCAAAATATTGAGCCTCCCTCACACGTCAATGATATGTCAAAGTTAGAAGAACGATTTTTATCCTTACACGTCAATAATACGTCAAAGTTAGAAGAACGATCTTTATTCTTGTGAATGGAGGGTTCTTTATTCTTGTTTGTTGTCATTTGTGTAAAGTGATGGTTGCAAGAATAATAAACTAAATACGCTTGATTAATTCTTCTTTGTCAATCAAGTCAAGTAAGAGTTGTAAGAATAGATGATAAACATGTGCACTTATGGTCGGCAGAAGGGATAAAAAAAACGAAAGGAAAGAATAACGTTATATATATACTTATAAGTCTTTTTTTTTTTCAATTAATTCCACACGGCCTTCATCAGAAAGATGTGGCTTATATCAATTCTCTTATGCTTGTTTATTGATATAAAGAGTCTTGGTTTCATAACCAGAAGATGACTTTATAATAATAATAATAATGATAATAAATAAATAAATAAATAAATAATCAGAAGATGATAATTCATGATAACGTGAAAATTATAAAATTACATCTACCTACGAATAATTAAGAAAGAAATTGGATCTGGGGACCAAAGGACCAAGTGTTTATATACTTACGTGATGTTGGAATTTTATTTAATTAAAGGGAAATGTAAAACATAGAAATTAAATATCTAATCTGATCTTATAAAAAATGATATTGAACTTCCAAAAGTGATTCTTTGGCGCTTGACAAAGAAAAGCTAGCCAGAGAGAGAAAGAAATAATTAAAATATACCGTATATTTGATTTTGTAACTTCTCGGATCAATGACTTACATCTGAAATACAAATCAGGAAGGAATGAATACGTTACTTTTGTGGCAATCAAAGCTTTGTTAGTGCTACTTTCTTGTTTATATGGCACGCAATAGATTCCTAGCTTTTACATTCTTACAGTTACTTACGATTGAAGCAAATTTCTAATTAGCTCCATGTATATATTTGGCAAAGGTAGATCATATCCATCTCTCTCTCTCTCTCTCTCTCTCTCTCTCCCTTTCTAAAACTTTGAACATTATCATTACATTCAGCTTAATTTCCTTTCTACCCGTTCAACCAACCAATGGCAGATCCAATCGTCTCTACCGTTGTCGGGAATATCATTGGACGGTTGAGCCCTGAAGCCGTGAAAAAATTTGGATCGCTGTGGAGAGTAAAAAAGGAGCTCGAAGAACTCAAAAAAGCCATTTTAAGCATCAAAGCACTGGTTTTTGAAGCAGAGAAGAAGCTGCAGGCTGTCCATGCCAATGACAGAATTCAAGTTACAAGGTGGCTGAAGAGGCTAGAAGATGCTGTTGTTGATGCTGATGACTTGTTGGACGAATTCTCCTCCTATGACGCTCAACGGCAAATGGGGATCATGGCTGACTGTAAGGAGGTGACAAAGAAGGTATGTACTACTTTCTTGTCAGCCTCGAATAAATTACTACTTGCTGGCTTTCGTCGTGAAAAAATCAAAAGTATGCATGATAGACTAGTTTCGATTAGAGATGATAGAAAATTCCATTTGGAGGTGAATAATACAATTAATGTCACTCCTTCTGACAATGAGGGCAGAGAAAAGATGGCAATCATGGAATGTCTATTGGATCCCAAAATTAATGAAGGAAATAATGTATCAGTATTTGCCACGGTTCATTACCGGTCGTCCGACAAAAGTGCACTTGTAGGGGAGTGTTTGATGATGAGAAGGTCGTAAATCATTTTGACTTGAGAATGAGGTTTGACGTCGAGGATTTAAATTTGAATGAGAGAAGAGTCATTGAAAGAATATTAAAATCTGCAACTAACAAAGATTATGATAAGAACATAGAGATGGATCAGTTACATAAGGAACTTTATGAAATAATTAAGGGAAAACGTTATCTCCTTGTACTCTATATAGACAATAGCAACGGTGAAATATGTGGGCAAAGTTTGAAATCTTTATTCTTAGGCGATTGTGCAAATGGGAGTAAAATAATAGTAGCTTCATGGGGAATAAAAGCTGTTGCAGATTTTATGAGTGCAGTGGAACCATATATTTATAAGAGATCATTAGATCCAGAAGAATCTTGGAATCTATTTAAAAATGTGGTTTCTAAGAATAACGGACAGGAGGAAGAGGCGAAGGCAATGATGAATAATCCCAAAATTGTGGAAATTGGAAAAAGCATTGTTGAGAGGTGTAGAGGGAATCCTTTTACCATAAGGACAATTGGGAGGATGTTGTTGTCGGATATGGAATCTGAGAATAATAATAATAATAATCTTGTAGAAGCAAAATATTGGTTCTCCAGCTTCCTGGAAAAATTTTCAAGAATCCCTCAACAACATATTAATACGTTACTAGTGCTAAAACTTGGTTGTTATGATATTCTCCCATTGCCTTTGAAACGTTGCTTTCTCTACTACTGTAGATTATTCCCTAAAGGATTTGAAATTGAGAGTGAAATATTAATAAATCTTTGGGTGGCACAAGGGTTTATTTATTCTGATTCATCACCAGAAAAATCTATGGAGGATGCGGGTTATGAGTACTTTAAAGATCTCGAGGACAAGTACTTCTTTGAGTTAACCAGGAGGGATGACTATTTCCGGGACAGGTCTTTTGAAACTATCGGGAGGAAATTCTGCGTGCCAGACCCCATGCACGAGCTTGGAATTCTTGTATCGGGAGCGACAAGATCAACTCAATATGTATCTTTTGAATTAGAATCATCATCAAAAGTTCCAACTTCAGTAGCGTTTCAAGCAAAAAGACTTCGAGCATTAATTGTTTTCCGTAAGGATGAGTTGGGCAGGGAAACTGAAAAGGGACTAAGTCAGTCAATCTGTGATAAGAATACCACAGATTATAAATTGTTACGTGTGTTGAATTTGCATAATTCAGGGGTGCCAAATTCTATTGGTAACTTGAAGCATCTAAGATATCTGGATATTTCTGGAAATCCAGATATCAAGGCATTGCCCAATTCAATTACAATGCTCCATTGTTTGATAACGCTAAAGCTGTCCTCATGTTATGGACTCAAAGAGTTGCCAAGAGATATTAAGAAACTAATCAACCTCAAACATCTTGAGATTGATTGGTGCTACAGTTTGACTTATATGCCTCGTGGACTGGGTCAGCTAACTCAGCTTGAGACGTTATCAGAATTTGTGTTATCGAATTATAAGAAGGGCAATATTGGGAATTCATGTTCCCTAAAAGAATTGGCGAAGCTGAACAATTTGAGAGGAGAGCTTAAAATTAAAAATTTGGGAAATTCAGAAGATGATTATTCTTACAAAATATTGGAGGCGAAAGAGCATCTTAGATCCTTAACACTGTCTTGGGATTCCACTGCTAATGTGGGGGTCGACAATGCCAGTAAAAGTAATGCAACACCTGAAAAGCAATTGGAATGCCTGGAGCCGCACCCAAATATGTCAGAGTTAGCTTTAGTGGGGTATGGGGGTATCAAGTTTTCTGGTTGGCTTTCTTCTCTAAGAAATTTGACAAAGTTTTCATTAAGGCAATGTAATTGTCAGCATCTATCTCCCCTAAGTCAGGTCCGATCTCTTAGGGTATTAATACTAGACCAGATGACTAATTTGGAGTATATCATCTCCAAAGATGTCGTCTTTGACAGTAGTGCCGAAGATAATTTATTAACATCCCTGTATGAAATTAGGCTTACAGAATTGCCTAATCTAGAGGGATGGTGGCAAGAAGAACATCCTACTACTACATCATCATCACCATCATCACTGCCATCATTTCGCAGACTTAGGAGATTGGTCATTGAAGATTGCCCCAAGTTGCGTTCCATGCCACTCTACCGGAATTTGAGAGATTATCTAGTATTGGATAATACTAGCTTCGACACATTCCA
Organism: Ziziphus jujuba; assembly: GCF_031755915.1. Taxonomy (NCBI): domain Eukaryota; kingdom Viridiplantae; phylum Streptophyta; class Magnoliopsida; order Rosales; family Rhamnaceae; genus Ziziphus; species Ziziphus jujuba. The sequence continues at coordinate 1,481,289 of NC_083380.1, forward strand.
ACACACAATCAACGCTTGTCGGAGTGATAGCAGCTTCCCTTTCCTCAGGTGGTTGAAAACTCTGTGTATCATTGGGATTAAGAAGCTTGACATTAGCCAGTGCGATAACATCAAGTGGGAACGCTTTCGAAACCTACGCTTTCTGAGATTGGATTATCTACCAAAACTAGACAAGCTCCCCGACGGCCTTCAACATCTTACCAGACTCGAACAACTCCATATTTGGCGCTGCAATATCAAAACTCTTCCGGAATGGATAGGGAATTTCAAGTCTCTTAAAAACCTTGGAATCTCAGTCTGTCCTTATTTGAATTCACTGCCTCAAGCACTAGAAAGCCTCCACAGATTAGAAACACTGGAGATCGAGGATTGTGCCATCTTATTCCAAAGATGCCAAAGAGAAACCGGTAAAGATTGGGATAAGATCCAACACATTCCAAATCTGAAAATCCGCCAACCTCAATCTTCTCTCTCACCTCGATTTTAAATTCTAATTATAAGGTACGTACACATTTTTTTTTTTTAAATTTTGTATTACCGACTCTTTCTCTCTTATAATTTCTTGTTTTATTTATAAGCATTAATTTAATTTTATATATCTCTCTAATTTTTATTGTATAACTCTAGTTAATTAATTTGTCTCTTTTTTGTACCAGCTTCAACAACGATCTACCATAACACCATTACCAAAGGGCAGAGATCCACATGAAGATGGACATTAAGAAAAACAGAGGAGGTGAGAAAGCTATTTTTTCATATTGACAAAAACAGAGGAAGTTGTCCCACAGAAAAACCACAAGATCTGAAATAGATTTTTCTAAAATTAACATCCTTTACTAGCCTTACATGTGTCAATTTCTTGGTCACTATACACAAAAAATTGACCAACTCTACTTAAGGTTACAAACCCATGGTAATGTTAGTTTAGTCCCCTTATTTTATTTTTAGGTTGCCAATCTTCATGAGTGTATTGATTTGAAGCGGTAACACAATTCTTACATGAATTAAGTATTACTGTTAAAATTTAAATATTATTTGTGATTATATGCTTCTTTGATAAAGAATTTCAGTGACCACGCACTTTTGTTGATGAGGGCCTAATTGTATATATTGTATCAACTCTATCATTACTATAATTGTTCAGGGGTTTGCAGATTTGAAAACATGCTAATTTAATCCCCTGTTGCAGAGATTGATGACCTCAAGAATTCAACCATATTTTCAAAATCATTTGGTGCTGCAACAGTGGAAGAAGTTAAATTGTAAGATATAGTTATACATTTACAGCTTTTCTTCCCATTAAAATTTTCCTTGTGCTAGTGATAGTGATTTCTTCACGCATTGAAGCATAAGTTCGTGTATTATTAATTTGTTCATATACTAAGCATTTACAAGTCTGACCTCTAAACAGGTTGATGAATTCTCAGAACACGAACTGTTATTAGCTCGAATGAACATGATTGATTTTTGTGCACCAAAGAATGAATGCTGACACTGATGATGATTGAAGAGAAATAGGAAGGTGGACAACCAACTTGCATTGGTAACCATACTCTTTTAAGGTCATAAATTAGATTTGCTATACTTTTTTCCTGATGTTCCATGCAAATGAGGAGCTCATGTATTCCAAATTCTACTTTTCTTTCAGCTCTCCACGCATAACGAGCCTAAAAAAGATTCGACTTACAACCATTCTCTTATATCACTTCTGAAGAGTGCATATAGCCTAATTTGGTAACATTGGACAGGATTGTGGCATCTTATTACAAATATGTCAAAGTAAAAGGAGCCTAATTTGGTAAAAATTCCTACTTGTTTTGAAAATTTTTATGCCTTTAGTAAAATTTATCTCTTATTAGCTCTATACTTTATATACTTGGCTGAATCTCTTAGCTGCCTGCATTTTCACTGTGTATTTCTTTACACAAGTTGTTTCATTAATCAATTTTTTTGATAAAGAATTTCAATGACCGCACACTTTTGTTAATGAGGGCCTAATTATATTAGTTGTATGAATTCAATCACTACCATAATTGTTCAGGGGATTGCATATTTGAATAAATTCTAATTTAATCCTCTGTTTGCAGAACCTGTTGTGTAGAATTAATCAAAGTTGATGACCTAAAGAATTCAACTATATTTTCATAGTTGTTTGGCACTGCAAAAGTGGAACAATCAACCAGTAAGATCTAGTTATACATTTACTTATATTATTCCCACTAACAGTTTCATTCTGCGAATAATTTCTTCATGATTCTTAAGCTTAAGTTTTTGTATTAATTAATTTGTTCTAATACTAAGTACATGCAGGTCTGATCTCTAAACAGGTGTTGAAATCGCTGAAACAGAACTGTTATTAACTCATGTGAAAATTAGGCTAAGTTCCCCACAAAATGAAGATCCAAATTTTTTTTTTTTTTCTATGCAAGCCCATATATAATTTCGTTATGTATTTATTAAATAAAATAGAATAATCTTTTTTTTTTTAATTTTTTGCTTTTGGAAACATTAACATTTTGAATTTCTTAAATTCTAGTTTATCTCTAATTCCTCAGTTGTTGCTATATTATCTCTAATTATTTTATTTTTGGAAAAATAAATCTAATCAAGTCCAATCAACTTTTTGGTTTTCACAATTGATTACTTTTTGATAAAACTACAATTGGTTATATTTTAATGGTAAAAAGAAAAAGAAGAATACAGAAACATGTTTAATACTCCTTGTTTATACCTTTTTTTTCTTTTCCCCTTTATCTAGCTTATTCACTTTCTTCTCTTCTAATTCAGTCATTTTTTCATATTTGTTTAATTTTGATACTTAAATTATATAATTACAATTTCGATTCAAAGGCCCCACAATAAAAAGTAACAATAAAAAGGTAAGCTTATTGATTATTATTCATTTTAATGAATTTATATGGTTCAGTCTTATAATATTTATCTTTTTTGTTTTTCATGAATTCATTATTATAGTTAATTACTAATTCTTTTATTCATAGAAAACTAACATTTTGAGCCTCTCTAGTGTGTGTTTTATTTTTTTTTATTTTTATATATTTATTCAACTAAATTGATTAGAAGTTATCGTATAGTTTCATTTGTTTTTAATTAATTGGGACCAATTCATCTTTTAGATACTCTTTAATCAAAATAAAAGTTATTGTTTAAATTATATTAATATTTGTTTCTTTTTTTACTATCTTCATGCATATAATAGTGTAAAACTTTGAAGTATCACCAAATTGCAATTACATGGCATAAATCAGGTTTTCTTATTCCTTATTTTTCTTAAACATTTGTCTAGCAGAAAAATATGAATTTGAATATGAAAAACATACGAAAAAAATGAAAAGTAGATGAATTTATTAAATCCCAAAAAGATGCAAAGAGAAGATTAAACAATTTAGTAATTTTATCAACTGATCGGAAAAAAAAAATTGTTTTCAAAACTTGATACAGACGTTTGATTAGTAACTTTTCATATTGAGAAGCAAGGAAATTATATATATATTTTTTTATAAATTTAATAATCTTTTTTTGGGCAAAAGCTATTTAATAAAGGCCTCAAGTATCATCTTTTGCCTAGGGTATCAAAAATGGTTGAAACGGCCATAGAATATCAGTTTTTCATATTCGGTAAAATCTGTTGATGATTAAAATCCTTAGTACAACAATTTTACACTTTTCAGCTTGCAAATCTATGTACGAAATGTTTTTTTAGCCTAATATTGGTTCTAAAATGTAAATGAGAAATAACTGTTAATTAGTGCAGTTCATAGAGATATTTTGCTCCTTTTAAAATTTGGTATTAGATATGGATGTAAGGGGCATAACATTGAGCCTACCTCACTCATTAATAGTATGTGAAGGTAATTACAGCAGAGAACAATTAAACAAAACACGCTTGATTAATTCTTGTTTTGTTGTCCAACTCAAGTAAGGTTGCAAGAGTAGATACTAAACATGTACATTTAATTTTTGTTTTGTAGAAGGGATGGAAAATGGAAGGAAAGAATAAATTCTATATATACATATATATATGTTTTTTTTCTTTTTTTAAGGGATAGAAATATGAAAGGAAAGAATAAATCCTATATATATATATATGTGTAAGGATTTATTTTTATTTATTTATTTATTTTTATTAATTGCCCGCGGGCTTCATCAGCAATACGTGGCTTATATCAATTCCCCTTGTGCTTATCTATTGATATAACGTGTGTATATTTCACAATCATAACATGAATTTATCCAAAAATAATAATAATTATAAATAATCAGATGACAATTCACAATAAAGTGAAAATTATAAAATTACATCTATATACGAACAATTAAGAATGCAAAGAAATTGGATCTTGGATCAAAGGACCAAAAGTCTGTTATATACTTAATGATGTTGGAATTTTATTTAATTAAAAGGAAATGTAAAAACAGAGAAATTAAATATCTGATCTGATTTTATAAAACAAGATATCCAACTTCAAGAGTAATTCTTCAAGAGTAATTAGAAAAAATATTTTAATTCTCTTTTCTAAAATTAATGTGCTATGAGCTAATCATATAATTAGCTCCTACCAGTATGCAATTAATGTCATACTATTGCCAAAAAAAAAAAAAAAGTGTCACACAATTAATAATATAACATCCAAAACAAAGAGTGGGGTGGGGGGGTTGGGATGAGATAGAAAATCCGTCATCTTCGGTTAGATGTTCTACGTCTGTTTTATCAATTAACTAATGTGTGCTGAAGTCATTAGATAGTTAGCTCTATTATCTTAAGTTACCTTTTCTCTAGATAGTTAGCTTTCTTTTTCTTTTTTCTTTTTTTTCTTTTTTTTTTTTTTTTTTTTTGGTTTGGGTTGGGGAAAAAAAAAGTCATTTAATTAATAATAAAATATCCCCAAAAAAAAAGACATAGGAATAAGATAGAAATTCATTTTGTCATCCTCAGTTAAATCTGTTGATCAAAATCCTCAATATGTAACAATTTTATACTTATTCAACATGCCAATCTATGTACAAAATTATTGTTTTCTTAGCTAATGCTTTTTTAAATGAGAACCCTCCTAATTAATACTGTTAATCAGGATACTTTTTTGCCTTTTGAATTTTGGTTTTGGTTTTTTTGGTAATCATTTCCCAACCCATTTGAACAGCTAATTTTGTCCCTTTTTTTAATAATATTTTTCATCATATTTTAGATAGAAATTTAAGATGACTAAATGACCCTAATGGGACTGGATTTCTCATATAAACGGGAACGTACTCTATGATTTGGTGTGCGTGAGAGGCATAGTGCTGAACTAATTTCACTTGTCAATAATAAATAAAAGTTTTGGTCAAAATAATAAATGAAGGCTACATGTCGGGACCCGTTCAGAATTCCTCCCGGAACCCTAGACAAGCCCTGATCCCAGGAAAATACCACCGAACCTTCCAACGGAAAATCCGGCAGTACCTCCCCTAAGGGTAGGACTTATCAAAAATCACCTGCACTGAAAACACACTTCTATACTCATCCCTTTATTCCTCTCCCAAAACTACAAATTGATTCCACAAATTTACAGCACTTCACAACAATAACGGTAAACCAGTGCATAGATAAAACATAAGTGTCTAAATAGTATACAGAGCTTTATGAAGTGTTATTCAACAGAAATACAACAAAGATGAAAGAAATAATACAACTGAAAGGAATGAGTACAAAAGTACTTCTTGAAACACGATAGCGGCGGAGAACTGGTTCGCCCCGGAAGAACGTCTATCACCCCTTGCACGTAAGGGAACGGAACTTAAAAACGTGAGATGCTAATCGTCTCAATGAGTGACCCTAGCTACTGAACACTTTTAATAATAATAATAATATAACCAATAAGGGAATTTAATTAATACCAACAATTAATAAATAAATAATAATAATAGTTGGAAATAATAATTTTCCCTCAAAACTCTCACCAATTACTCCGTTAGAAATGTTCCCTTTTTAAAACGATTTCACAAAACCCGATATTCGTACTTCCCGAAAACCAAGGGATCAAACATTTGATAAACAATAAATAATTAAATGCCCCAATATATAATTAAAATGTAATAAATTATAATAAATAATTTTTGAACACCTTTGGGGTTTGAAACTTTATCTGAAAATTACACTTGACGCACTACACCATATACCAGTGGTGCCCTTCGATACCCAGCGTCCCGAGCACCGACTGGCGGGGAGATTAAAGAGAGAAACTTGCAAACGGCACTTCGACATCCCGACAGTACCGCTGCTGAAACCATCATCCTGGCCAAGGAGGGGGGCGGCTGTGGCCAATAACAAACTTGTCTGCCCACGGTCCAATGGCAACTCACGGGAGACATAATAATACTTGCGCGCTGAACCACATATACATATACCAAAACACCAATACTATATGAATGCGTCTAAAATAATTATTAAACCAACTGTACCGTTTTCCAAAATTACCGTGGGAAATATATCAAAATTTCACACTTACCATCTCACATATTTTTGTTTAACAACCCGGTACGAAAACATTGATAACAAATAAAACCATAATTTTCTCGTAGTACGAGGTTCACAATTAAAGTACCGCGGGCATAATTTATAAAATTAAACCACCAATTTAAACAAATATTTTCATAAAATATTTAACCCAATTATGCCCGAAAAATAATACTTAAACCACGTACGATTATTACTGAAATATACTTTGCTCATGCATAATAAATAATTTAAATCACAATAAAATCATAATTAAATTGTACCACATGAGCATAATTTAAATACCAATTAAACGCCAATTAAACATAATTAATTGCCCAAAATATTTTTAAAGGTGGGTCACTCATCTTAAGCGCGTAAATCAGCTAAGATCCTCCGCAGGATCAACTCCACTACTCGTATGCGCACCTAAAACATCCACAGTATACCAACCAAATATATTAATATTTTAATCGGATAATTCCCAAATGGGTACCCGGGGAGCGAATACAAACGACATCTAAAAGTTACGAGTTATATACCGAATCAAAGCTTGAGTGATGAGGATCACGGATTCGGTCTTACTTTTCGGTGATCGGACCCGAGGTGGCCGGAATCTCGCCGGAAAGCTTTTGGGATTTGACCCCTCAATTCTCTGAAACCATCACGAATTGGTGGAAAAGGATGCCGGATTTGGATTCAGGGGGTCGGAAACAGTGGACAAGGACCGGCGGTGCGACTGGGTACTCACCGGAACAGTAACTTCCGGCGAGCCACCGCGGTCACCGGCAATCATCGCCGGCGGCGGCGCGTGCGGTGGCCGTCGGCTGAGATTTTTGGTGGTTTTGTAGATCGAGGGGAGAGGATTCCAACGGGACCGGCGGTGAGGCAAACGGAGGCCGGACGGAGAAGAAATCGGGGTTTGAAGATTTTGGCCCCTCGCCGGAAAACGCTCTGATCTCTGCGCGTCGGAGGTCCGGTGGCCGTGAAATTTGGTGGGTAGGCCAGACTTGAGGAGGTGGTGAGGGGTGACTGGCGCTTGTGGCCTGAAAATGGCCGGAAACTGGGCAAACGGCAGTGGCCGGCGATGGAGGGAAAAATCACCGCCGAGCTTCGCCTCCTCGATCCGGGCGCGTTCGGCGACCAACGGCCGTGAGATTTTGGGGTTTGGCCAGAAATGGGGAGAGGCTTCTGTCTGGCCGGCACATGTAACGTGAATCGGCCTGAAAATTTGTCGGAATCCGACGGCCGGTCGGTTTCTCTCTCTCTCTCTCTCTTTCTCTCTCCTCCCCGAGATTTTTGTCAAATAAAAGCCACCGTGGTGACACTGTTCATCCATGTGGACCAATCAGGTGATGACACGTGGTGTTACTGTGCACTTAAGCCAGATATAATAAAATATTACGGTATCCGGCGAATTTCAAACGTCCATAACTTTTTAACCAAATGTCCGATTTAAGCGTGCCGCTAGTCTATGAACTCGTATCGACGAGTACTTTACAACCATACAAGAGTCAAAACAAAATTACACAATGAGAAAAAGTCAACTCCCAGCACCTTTTGGACTATTTGCACCTCAACTTGTTTTGCCCATAACTTTCAAACCGTAACTTCGTTTTTGACGTGCTACTAGTTTACGAACTCGGGGCATCATGCACTTTGCCACAGTACCCTGGTCAACTAGAAATTCCAACTGGGACAAAAAGTCAACTTTTGACCCGCTCGGTCAATGGTCAACCTCGATCAACGGTTAACCTCGGTCAACGTGCACGGATTCCGGTGTGATTTGGGACGGGGTGTTACACTACAAGAATGATTTATGTCATATTCCTGTAAAGGGAGGGATGCAAGAATAATTCATCTATCAACACACTCACTTCATGTGTTTTCATCCATGTAAAGTAGGGTTGCAAGAAGAATTGACAGAAGGTTGATTAATTCTTGTTTGTCGTGCATGTGAAGTGAGGATTGCTAGAAAAATTTATGTCACAATCCATGTGAAAGAAGGGTAGCAATTATAAGTAATTTATGCCATATCCATATGAATATGAGTGTTACAAAAAGAATTTACTAATCCTACACTTTATTCTTGTTTGTGATCATTCATGTAAAATGAGGGTGGCAAAAGGCAATTTATGTTACATATATATATATATATATATGAATGAGGGTTGCAAGAATAATTTACTAAACGTACACTTTTCATTCATGTAAAGTGAGGTTTACAATAATAATAAACTAAACACGCAAAAAAAAAAAAAAAAATCAAACATGCTTGCGTAATTCTTGTTTGCACGCCAAGTCAAGAAAGGGTTGCAAGAATATATAGATTCTAAATCTGCACGTACAGTTGATTTTTGTTTGAGAGAAGAGATTAAAAAAAATGGAATGAATGAATAAATCTTATATGTATGTACACGAAGATTTAAAAAAAAAAAAAAAAAAAACTTAATTTCATAAATACTATTGCCCAAAAAAATAATATGAAAAAGTACTGTCAAACAATTAATAATGAAACATTCAAAAAAAAAGAAAAAAAAAGGAATAAGGTAGAAAATCAGTTTGTCATCTTCAGTAAAATCTGTTGATCAAAATCTTTAATGTAGCAATTTTACACTTTTAAACGCATGCAAAGTTCACGTACAAAATGTTATCTTAGCCTTTGCTTTAAAACAGTAAAGGAGAACCAACGGTTAATTAGTATTGTTCATGAATTTTGGTTTTAGTTGTGGATGTAAGAGGCATAATATTTACCCCACCTCAAACTTCAATAATACATCAAAGTTAAAAAAATGATCTTTATTTTTGTTAAGGGAGGGTTCTTTATTCTTGTTTGTTGTCATTCATGTAAAGTGATGGCTGCTAGAATAATAAACTAAACACCCTTGATTAATTCTTGTTAATTTGTCAATCAAGTCAAGTAAGGGTTGTAAGCTTGATTAAGAATTGATACTAAACATGTGCGCTTATGTTTGGTTGAAGGGATGGAAAAATAGAAGGAAAGAATAAACTTTATATATATATATATATATATATACATATAAGTCTTTTTTTTTTCTTTAAAATTAATTCCCCACGGCCTTCATCAGCAAGACGTGGTTTATATCAATTCCCCTTGCGCTTATTTATTGATTTAATGAGTGTTGGTTTCATAATCAGAAGATGACTTTATCAAAATAACAATAACAATAATAATAATAATAAAATAATAAAATAATAAAATAATAAAATAAATAATCAGAAGATGGCAATTCACGGTAAAGTGAAAATTATAAAATTACACCCACCTACGAATAATTAGAAACACAAAGAAATCGGATCTAGGGACCAAAGGACCAAGTGTTATATGATGTTGGAATTTTATTTAATCAGAAGGAAATGTAAAACAGAGAAATTAAATATTTGATCTGATTTTAGTAAAAACATAAAAATCAAACTTCAAGAGTAATTCTTTGGCGCTTGACAAAGAAAAGCTAACTAGAGAAAGAAAGAAATAATTAACATATACCTTATATTTGATTTTGTTACTTTTCGAATCAATGAGTTATATCTGAAATGCAAAGCAGGAAGGAATGAATACGTTACTTTTGTGGCAATCAAAGCTTTGTTAGTGTTACTTTCTTGTTTATATGGCACGCAATATATTCCTAGCTTTTACTTTATTATAGTTACTTAAGATTGAAGCAACTTTCTAATTAGCTCCATGCATATATTTGGCAAAGGGAGATCATGTCCATCTCTCTCTCTCTTTGAACATTATCATTACATTCAGCTTAATTTCCTTTCTACCTGTTCAACCAACCAATGGCAGAACCGATCGTCTCTACCGTTGTCAAGAATATCATTAGGCGGTTGAGCTCTGAAGCTGTGAATAATATTGGATGGCTGTGGGCAATAGATAAGGAGCTCGAAGAACTCACAAAAGCCCTTCCAAGCATCAAAGCACTGGTTGTTGATGCAGAGAAGAAGCTGCAGTCTGTCCATGACAGTGAGCTGAAGAGGCTAGAAGATGCTGTTGTTAATGCTGATGACTTGTTGGATGAATTCTCCTCCTACAAGGCTCAACGGCAAATGGGATCATGGCCGACAGTAAGGAGGTGACAAAGAAGGTATGTACTACTTTCTCTTCAACCTCGAATAAATTACTACTTGCTGGCTTTCGTCATGAAAAAATCAAAAGTGTGCATGATAGACTGGTTTCGATTAGAGATGACAGAAAATTCCATTTGAAGGAGAATAATACAATTAATGTCACTCCTTTTGACGATGAGGACAGAGAAAAGATGGCAATCATAGAATGTTTATTGGATCCCAAAATTAATGAAGAAAATAATGTATCAATATTTGCCATGTTTCTTAGCCTGTGGCTCAACAGAAGTGCACTTGTTAGGGAAGTGTTTGATGATGAGAAGGTCATAAATCATTTTGATTTGAGAATTTGGTTTAACGTCTATTTCGGCTCGAATGAGAGAAGAGTCATTGGAGGAATATTAAAATCTGCAACTAACAAATATTATTATGGGAACATAGAGATGGATCGGTTGCATAAGGAACTTTGTGAAGTACTTAAGGGAAAACGTAATCTCCTTGTACTCAGTAATATACGTAATAGCAACGGTGAAATATTGCAAATTTTGAAATCTTAATTATTAGACGATTGTGCAAATGGGAGTAAAATAATAGTAACTTCTAGGACAATAGAAGCTGTTGCAGATTTTGTGAGTGCAGTGGAGCCCTATATTTATAAGAGATCATCATTAGATCCAGAAGAATCATGGAATCTATTTAAAAATGTGGTTTCTATGAATAATGGACAGGAGGAAGGGGACGAGGCAATAATGAATAATTCCAAAATTGTGGAAATTGGAAAAAGCATTGTTGAGGGGTGTTGAGGGAATCCTTTTGCCATAAGGACAATTGGGAGAATGTTGGTGTTGGATATGGAATCTGAGAATAATAATAATAATCCTGCAGAAGCAGAATATTGGTTCTCCCGCTTCCTGGAAAATTTTTCAAAAATCCCTCGACAACATATTAATACGTTAGTAGTGCTAAAACTTGGTTGTTATGAAATTCTTCCATTGCCTTTGAAACGTTGCTTTCTCTACTACTGTAGATTATTCCCTAAAGGATTTGAAATTGAGCGTGAAACCTTAATAAATCTTTGGGTGGCGCAAGGTTTTATTTATTCTTATTCATCACCATCAAAATCTGTGGAAAACGTGGGCTATGAGTACTTTGAATATTTAGAGTACAGGTCCTTCTTTAAAGCTACTGGGAGGAACTATATCGTGCCAAGCCTTATGCACGAGCTTGGAATTCTTGTATCAGGAGCGGCAAGATCAATTCAATATGTATCTTTTGAATTAGAATCATCAAAAATTCCAACTTCAGTAGCGTTTCAAGCAAAAAGACTTCGAGCATTAACTGTTTTTCCTAACAATCAGTTGCGCAGGGAAATTGAAGGGGGACTAAGTCAGCCAATCTACCACAAGACTACCTCAAATTGTAAATTGTTACGTGCATTGTATTTGCATAATTCAGTCATGGAAATTGTGCCAGATTCTATTGGTAAGTTGAAGCATCTAAGATATCTGGATATTTTTGGAAATCCGGATATCAAGGCATTGCCCAATTCAATTACAACGCTTCATGGTTTGATAACGCTGAAGCTGTCCTCATGTTATGGACTCAAAGAGTTGCCCAGAGATATTAAGAAACTAATCAACCTCAAACATCTTGAGATTGATTGGTGCTACAATTTGACTCATATGCCGAGTGGACTTGGTCAGCTAACTCAGCTTGAGAAGTTATCAGAATTTGTGTTGTTGAATAATAAGGAGGGCAATATTTGGAATTCGTGTTCCCTAAAAGAACTGGCGAAGCTAAACAATTTGAGAGGAGAGCTTAAAATTAAAAATTTGGGAAATTCAGAAGATGATTATTCTTGCAAAATATTGAAGGAGAAAAGGGAACTTAGATCCTTGACACTGTCTTGGGATTTCATTGCTAATGTTGGGGGTGGATAATGCCAGTAAAAGGAATGCAGCAGCTGAAAAGCAATTGGAATGCCACGAGCCGCACCTAAATATTTCAGAATTAGCTTTAGTGGGGTATGAGGTTATCAAGTTTTCTGATTGGCTTTCTTCTCCAATAAAGTTGAAAAAGTTTTCATTAAGGAAATGTAATTGCCAGCATCTATCTCCCCTAAGTCAGCTCCCATTTCTTGAGATATTAATACTAGACCAGATGACTAATTTGAAGTATATCATCTCCAAAGACGTCGTCTATGACACTAGTATTGCCGGAAAATATTCCCTGAAAGAAATTAGGCTTACAGAATTGCCTAATTTAGAGGGATGGTACCAAGAAGAACATCCTACATCATCATCACCATCATCAGTGCCAACAAGAAGCTTGACTAGGAGATTGGTCGTTGAAGATTCATCATCATCATCATGGCCATCATTTGGCTGACTTAGGAGATTGGTCATTGAAGATTGCCCCAGGTTGTATTACATGCCGCTCTACTTGAATTTGGATGATTATCTAGTGTTGGATAATACTAGCTTTGACACATTCCAACACACAATCAATGCTCCTCAGAGTGATAGTAGCTTGTCTCCCCTCTACCGTTTGAATACTCTGTGTATCATTGGGATTAAGAAGCTTGACATTACCCAGTATGATAACACCAAGTGGGAACGCCTTCAAAGCCTACGCTTTCCGAGATTGGATTATCTACCAAAACTAGACAAGCTCCCCGACGGTCTTCAACATCTTACCACACTCCGACAACTCCATATTTGGCGCTGCAATATCAAAACTCTTCCCGGAATGGATAGGGAATTTCCATGGTCTTGAAAAGCTCGGAATTTCAGTCTGTCCTAATTTGAATTCACTCCCTCAAGCACTAGAAAGCCTCCACAGATTAGAAACACTGGAGATTGAGGATTGTCCCATCTTATTCCAAAGATGCCAAAGAGAAACCGGTAAAGATTGGGATAAGATCCAAAACATTCCAAATCTGAAAATCCACCAACCTCAATCTTCTCTCTCACCTCGATTTTAAATTCTAATTATAAGGTACGTACACATTATTATTGTTATTATTTTTAAAATAATTTTGTATTACCTACTCTTTGTCTCTTATGATATCTTGTTTTATTTATACGCATTAATTTAATTTTATATATATCTCTCTAATCTTTATTATATAACTTTAGTTAATTAATTAACTCCCTTTTTTTTTTTTTTGTGAAATAATTAATTAACTCCCTTGTACCAGCTTCAACAACGATCTACCATAACACCATTATCAGAGGGCAGAGAACCACATGAATATGGACATTATGAAAAACAGAGGAGGTCAGAAGGCTATTTTTTCATATTAACAAAAACAGAGGAAGTTCTCCCACAGAAAAAACCTAAAGATCTTCAATAGATTTTTCTAAAATTAACATCCTATCCTAGCCTTACATGCGTCAATTTTTTAGTCACTATACAAAATAATTTGATCAACTCTAGTTAAGGTTACAAACCCATGGTAATTTTAGTTTAATCCCTTTATTTTATTTTTAGGTAGCTAATCTTTATGTGTGTATTGATTTGAAGTGGTAACACAATTCTTCCATGAATTAAGTATTACTGTTCAAATTTAAATATTATTTGTGATTATATACTTCTTTGATAAAGAATTTCAGTGACCACACACTATTGTTGATGGGGCCTAATTGTATATATTGTATCAATTCAATCATTACCATAATTGTTCAGGGTTGAATATTTGAAAACATGCTAATTTAATCCTCTGTTGCAGAGCTTGATGACCTCAAGAATTCAACCATATTTTCAAAATCGTTTGGTGCTGCGACACTGGAAGAAGTTAACTAGTAAGAGATAGTTGATACATTTACAGCTTTTCTTCCCATTAAAATTTTTACTTGTGCTAGTCATAGTTATTTCTCCATGTATTGAAGCATAGGTTCGTGTATTATTAATTTGTTCATATACTAAACATTTACAAGTCTGATCTCTAAACAGGTTGATGGATTCTCAGAAAAAGAACTGGTATTAGCTTGACTGAAATTGATTGATTTATGTGCTCCAAAGAGTGAATGTTGACACCGATGATGATTGAAGAGAAATATGAAGGTGGACAACCAACTTACATTGGTAACCATACTCTTTTTAAGGTCCTAAATTAGATTTGCTATAATTTTTTCCTGATATTCCATGCAAATGAGGAGCTTATGTATTCCAAATTCTACTTTTCTTTCAGCTCTCCGTGCATGATGAGCCTAAAAAAGATTCAACTTACAACCATTCTCTTTTATCACTTCTGAAGAATGCATATAGCCTAATTTGGAAATATTGGACAGGGTTGTGCCATCTTATTATAAATATGTCAAAGGAAAAGGGGCCTGATTTGGTAACAATTCCTACTTGTTCTGAAAATTTATATGCCTTTAGTACAATTTATCTCTTATTAGCTCTATACTCTATATACCTGGATGAATCTATTAGCTACCTGCATTTTCACGTTGTTTGATAAAGAATTTCAATGACTACACACTTTTGTGGATGAGGACCTAATTGTATTTGTTGTATCAATTCAATCATTACCATAATTGTTCAGGGGATTTCATCTTGAATAAATTCTGATTTACTCCTCTATTTGCAGAGCTGTTGTATAGAATTAATCGAAGTTGACAACCTAAAGAATTTAACTATATTTTCATAGTCATTTGCCGCTGCAAAAGTGGAAGAAGTCAACCAGTAAGATTTAGTTATACGTTTACTTCTTTTATTCCCATTAAATGTTTCATTCTGCAAATAAGTTCTTCATGAATCTTAAGCTTAAGTTTGTGTAGCAATTAATTTGTTCAAATGCTAAGTACTTGGAAGTCTGATCTCTAAACAGGTGTTGAAATCACTGAAACAGAACTGTTATTAACTCATGTGAAAATTATTGATTTAAGCACCAAAAAGTGATGTTGACACTGATAAATGGAGAGAAATATGAAGGTGAAGGACCAACTTACATTGCTAAACATAAATATGAAGGTGAAGGACCAACTTACATTGTTAAACATACTCTTAAAGTAGATTTTCTATCATTTTTATTGATTTGCATGCAAAGAAGGAGCTTATGTATTCCAAATTCGTACTTTTTTTTTCAAAAAAGGTTCAACTTCCAACTACTCTGTTTTATCACCTCTGGAGAATGCTTTGCTTATATTGGTAACATTTGGACAGGATTGTGCCATCTAATTACAAATATGTCAGCCTACTAATTCAAGAGGTTCTATATAAGCATCGTTTGAGCTGCTCATTTATCTTGTAACATTCCTCCTTATCCACAAAATTTGTATGCATTTAGCAAAATTTATTTCTTATTATCTCTGCTCCATAGACTAAGCTAAATCTGTTAGATGCCAGCGCTTAAACTGCCAATTTCATCAGTCAAGTTGTTTCTATAATCTATAAGTACTCTAACCTGCTAGTAAAACTTTTGTTTTGAAGCTTAGTGTGCTTTTAATTGTGGTTTTTCATGTTTTCTTCAATAATATTTTTTGATTGACATAAACTGGTTTAGCTTACTTTCAACATTTGGCATGTATTTTGCTTCAAAGTCAGCCAAATCAAGCTGCAATGTGCATGGCTTTTAGTTTTGCAAGGTATAGATCCGAGAAATATTGAAGAATTGATTTATGGTCTTTCTGCAAGGTTAGAAGCACAATTTTCCTTTATTAAATTTACATATGTATTGTGCATGTATGGCAACATGAATATTTCTCATAATTAAGCACTTAAGAAAATTTTTTAACCATTTGAATTTGCAGCTCAGTTGTGCCATAAGTGGTGTGTACATATGGATCCAGCTTTTTCTAGTATTACAGTGCCTGCACCTAGTGACATGGTTTGCATTCTTATGTCGAGAATATTGTATGCTTCACCTTAATTTACTCTGAAACTTAGAAGGATACCTAGTTAACTGATTTTTCAGTTGAACTTTGTGGAATCAAGACTACTGGGGATGAATTTGCAGCAGCTAGATGAGCCATTTAGCTTTTGTTATTGAGTCTGGCTGTTTTCATTGGTAGACAAGTTGATTTTGCAAGCTTTCCAAGCAACCAACTCACTTTGGTAACAAGTTCTTTTGGTTTTTTTATTTGTCCTGATCTACTAGCTTTAAGCATGTTCGTTATGCTTATATAAGTTAACCTCAAAAATCACTTTGAAAGCTTCATAGTATGTTACTGTACATTTTTACCTACGTATTATTATATACATATAATAATTTTGCTATATTACTGTACGTTTTGTTTTAATTTTATTTTTAGGTTGCTAATCTTTACGAGTGTGTTGAATTGAAGTGCAAACAGAAGTTTGAGATGACACATATACGTTCACGGTAATGCAATTCTTATATGAAATAAATAAACTGTTCAAATTTAAATATTATTTGTTATTATATACTTCTTTGATAAAGAATTCCAATGACCATACATTTTTGTTGATGAGTAACTTATTCTATTTATAGTATTAATTCAATCTTTACCATAATTGTTCACGGGTGGCATGCATAGTTGAACTCATTCTAAGTTAATCCTCTGTTGCAGAACCTGTTGAAAAACAGGAAAAAAATAATAAAATAAAAGTTGATGACCTCAGGAATTCAACTATATTTTCAAAATCATTTGGCTCTGCAACAGTGCAAGAAGGCAACTGGTATGACGTAGTCATACATTTATTGGTTTTCTTCCCATTGAAATTTTCCTTATGCAAATGATAGTAATTTCTTCATGTATTGAAGCATAAGTTTGTGTTTTATTAATTTTGTTCATATACTAAACATTTAATAGGCTGATATCTAAACAGCTATGTCAAACTAAAAGAAGCATATTGAAATACTTTTTCTGGATAGGCATACATAATCCTCTAGAGGTTATGAACTCATTCAAGAGGTTATACTTAAAGATCGTATGAACTACTCATTTATCTCTAGAAAAATTCCTAGTTGTTTTGAAAATTAGTATGCCCTTAGTAAAATTTATTTCTTATTGGCTGCATACTCTACATACTTAGCTGTATCACTGCAAAAATTTAATTTCACACTGAATTTCATTAATCAAGTTGTTTCAATAAGTATTAAAATATGTGAATTTCAAGTTTCATTTAATAATATTGTTTGATTGACATAAACTAGTTTCGCTTACTTTCTACATTTTTGATGTATTTTCTCTTCAATGTCAGCCAAATCAAGATGCAATGTGCATGGCTTGTACGTAAGTATAGATCAAGGAATATTGAAGAATGGTCTTGAGGTCTTCAGACAGGATAGATGCACAAGTTGGCTTTGTTAAACTTACATATATCATACATATGTGGCTAGCCATTTGAACTTGCAGCTCACTCGTGCCATAAATGGGGTGTACATTTGGATCCAATTAACTTGCTCTTGTTTTGCACTCCCTGCACCAAATGATGTAGTCTGCATTCTTATGTTGAGGATATTGTAAGCTTCACCTTATTTTATTCTAAAAGTTAGAAGCATATCTAATTAACTAATTTGTCAGCTGAACAATGTTGAATCAAAACTACTGGGTAGGATTCTGTAGCAGCATGAAGGGCAATTTGCTTGCGTTAACTGAGTCTGGACATCTTCAACAATAAAGAAGTTGGCTGTATGCTTTCAAACTGAACCAGCTCACTTTGGTAAAAAGCTCTTCTGGTCAGTCATTTGTTCCTGATATGTAAGCTTTCAGAATGTTCCTTGTATAGGATAACTCAAAAATCACTTTGAAAACTTCATATTTCTGTGATGCCACAAATTGGTTTATGTCATTTTATTTGTGTAAAATAAAGTGAGGCAAACCATACCTAAAAGTTAGAAGCATATCTAATTAACTATTGTAAGCTTCATCTTATTTTATTCTAGAAGTTAGAAGCATATCTAATTAACTATTTTGTCAGTAGAGCTTTGCTATATTAAGACTACTGGGGATGATTCCGTAGCAGCATGAAGGGCCATTTTGCTTTTGTTAACTTAGTTTGGAAGTTTTCCACAATGAAGAAGTTGATTCTATGCTTTCCAACTGAACCAGCTCACTTTGGTAACAAGCTTTTCTGGTCATTCTTTTGTTCCTGATGTATAAGCTCCGAGCATAGCATATTCCTTATATAAGTTAGTCTTGAAAATCACTTTGAAAACTTCAAAGCTCTGTGATGCCACAAATTGTTTGTGTCACTTTATTTGTGTAAAATTGTTTTCTCATTAGCTTCAGTTCTGATTATATTTCTCTATAAATTATTCTGTAAAAAAGTTGTTTCTACAAGACGTTGTTCAAAAAGCTTAACACTTTTATGTGGAATATATAGTTCGTGTTGTCTAGTTTTTTGGCTCAGCATGTTAAGTTATGAGTGTTTCGGAATACACTTCCATGATTTATTGATGGGTGGCTTCTTCATCTCCCTGATGATTGATAAATCAATGATGAACCGGTGATAAATCATTTTTATGGGGTTTGCTTTTTAAAAAATGTGACCTTTGGCATCAATGCATCTCCAGCTTATATGTTCAGAGTCTTAATGAGATGATTATAATGAGATTATCAGGATAGGAACAAATTGACTTTTAACTCAGATAATCAATCAGTCATTAGCTTCTCAAGTTTATTCGAATAATTGTAGTGTAACCTTGAAACATCTGTAGTGTTGAACTGATCTCTCAAATTCAGGAATCTCATAAACATGTCTGTGAAGTAATTTTAACAGACTCAAGAAGTAAAACTACTCTGAAGAAACTTATTTGAACAGAAAACTCCTAGAATATACTATTGAATACATCGTATAATCTGTTACTTTCAAAGCAGTGCGACAATAAATGATATCTTCAGTTTGACGTTAACTCTGCACTTAAAATGAATGTGAATAGAGAGACTTTTTGAATGCATTCTCACACTCTTCACCATATCCATACATTTACAGAACAAGAACAGAGCCCTACCACCAAAGGCTCTGCTTCCCCTGCCTCTCCATGAATGCATGACTCTCTATTAAAGAAGTTACAAAAGTTAATTCTCTATTATGATAATTCTCAATTTTTTTAGTTTGTGCTCATGTTTTTTTCTTTTTTTAATTATAATAATTTAAATCTTAAACCTTCAAAGACTTGTATGCATCTTATATCTAAATAGACCTTAATAATTATTATTATTATTATTATTATTTTGAAGATAGACATTAACAATGAATTTTATCAAATAGATATAACTACCTTTAAATATTTACAACTGAGACCAGGATCCGAAATCACCAGAATGTGGCCATATAATCATATTAACAAAATGTCTTCAAAAGTTAAGATAAAACAAACACAAACAGATACTAAGAGTGGTGTTCCTATCCTCTTTGCACGGCTAGAAAATCACTTTGAAATCCTCTCCTCTCAACCCGGGCCCACACTAAAGCCACTATCAGGTATCATTTTCAAACCCTCTCTCCAACCAACAATAAAACTATCAGATACCAACTCCGAAGCTGTGCCATAGGAGTCTGTCTCACATATATCACTCGTGGATCTCTTGATCTTGTACCAACCATCTTTTGCAATCCCATAGAATATGTCATTGGAATCACCATGTTTTGTAGTGATATGCAGTAGAGTATCCTGACAAACCTAAATGCAAGTTCATGATAGAAAATATCAACAGACATCCAGGCAAAAGAAAAAAGAAAGTAGGTAACAAATCCAAAATAGAATTTATTAAAATTATGTTCATTCCCGTTGCATGACAAATGAAAGGGAACAAGAACAATGTTTAGCTGCAACATACCTGAAAGGCACCTCAATGCCAGTACTAATACAATGGTCAGCAACTTTCTGCAGCTGATTAGTTGCTCCATTCTTCGATGACACATCAGAACTGACAAAGCAAAACGAACCAATCTATCAACAAGACAACGAGAGACATGCCAAGTGTCTTAAGTGATGCTCTCAGCAAAATGCAAATTATATTTTCCATACAGCAAGTGCATTATCAGTATAGACACACACATGACAAAAGGGCAAATATCGAAATATCAATAATGGATAATAAATCATAATTAAAGCATGCGACAATTACAAATCTGGAAACAACTGATTGTAGACAATAATCTATTAATGAGCAAAAGAGCAATGATCACAGACTTCCCGATTATTTATCATAAACAAAAAATGCTTCATCACAGGGACCCAAAACCTCCTTATTTAACCGAAGCTTGCTAGCTGTACCTCTGGGAACTCTTTTAACACAAGAATCTCTTGAATTCCCTGCAAAAATTACCAAAATATTCAGGTATAGACACTACTAGTAAGATAAATCAACATCTATGAGTTCTATATATATATATATTTATATTTATATATATTTTTTTTCTTTTTCCCACTCTCAAAAGAAATGATCACACTATTTATTCACAAACTATGAGAGAGATTGTTCAAAAACTATGACAGATACAACTCAGCGATGCACTTAATCACATGCCGGCATGCCCAGGGAGATACCATAAAATATATTTAATTATAACATGTTCAAAACCCAATGTGCGAAATGTAATAGTATCTACCCAAGAATGATCAACAACATTAACTGCATAGCAGTCTCAGCGGTCAGAGTATAAGTATCATTATTCAACCTGCAGTTTGAATGACCAGTGGCAAATGTTATATTACTTGTTAACAAAGAATATTAGCAGGAAGAACCAGATTTAAAAGAACTATTCAGTAGGTTGGACCTTTTAAGAAAACAATCCAGTGATGCAGACTTTCTAGAGTTCTTTGGGCCAAAGACAAAGCATTGGAAAACATTTCTCACTGGTTGTTGCAATTGGAGATTAATAATCCTCTTTCCAGTTACATAAATAGCATCTGTCGGTTCAACACTATAACCAATGTATACAAGATTCTTCATGCAAAGAGTCGGGTCTAGAAGTGCCATGAGGGCCCACTGTAAAACATATTTCTTAAAGGTTTTACACATTTATTAACGGGAAAAAAAGAAAAAAAAAGAAAAAAGGATTTTGCAAACATAAACTACGGCTACAAGAAGAGGACTCAAATTATATAATAAAGTTCACACGAGTCAAGAAACTGAGGAGGAAAAATCTTATGCATCTTCATTACCACTCAAAACCAATCAAAAGGAGTAAGCAAATTTCCAACAACACCACTGAAACCCCATTGCCGAAGGCATACATACTAGTGATAGAAGTCCATCAAGTGATAGCCCTTTTTTCTCAGCAGCATCTTTATACCGAGCTTCACTAAAAGGACTAACATATAACGCAAAAAAAAAAAAAAAAAAAAAAAGGATAATAAGCCATCGTTTGCAAGCAATAAATGTATTAATTTCTGGGAACAGATCTGAAACTTATATAATACTAAGTTACTAGATGACAATCATAGAACAAAGAAGGATACTCATTGTTTAAAAAAAATAAATAAGTAAAGGATATGTTAAGCTAAATATGAAATGCCAAGTTTGGAGTCATGATAATGATCAGGAGAGTGAAACCAAATATATAAATGCACAAAAGATTGCTGGGAAACTAGCTTTAGACAAATTGGCGCATGAAATAGAAGAACTTCAAAAAATACTGTAAAATCCGAAACACCTTTCTTCTGAAATGATTCTACTGATCTGACTAAGTAAATATGAAATGCCAAGTTGGAAGTCATGACAATGATCAAGAGAGTGAAACAAACGTATAAATGTGCAAAAGGGAAAATGGAAATTCTAGCATCATTTTTGAGCAACCAGCTTCAAAAAAACTAGCCCATGAAATAGAAGAACATGAAAAAAAAAAAATACTGTAACATCCAAAACATTTCTCTTCTGAGATGATTCTAATTCTTCTAATTTGACTAACGCAGATTATATAGGCGTATGGAACATACATAGATGCGGAGAATAGGCAAAAAACTACAGAACTTACTTATGTAAGGCTTCTAATAAAATAAACTACCTTTTAGGAGCTGTACTAAACAGTTGAATCAACTCTTTAGGTGTAAGAGCACCATCCTAAAAAGAAACAAACACTTTATATTCATCAGTGAAACATCCGTCAAAGCCAACACGTGAATTATAAAAAAGGATAGTTACAAAATGAAACAAGACGAACATTATCATGATCAAACTGGTTAAAGATCCAGATGAGAAAATAGATGTCTTCGCATGACAGCTCCACAGTCTGTGTACAAACCACAACTATAGTGAGCAATTTCTACTTCAACATGAAAGAGTTATGTTCGAACAAGAAGATATTATATACCTCATAAGGAGTTTGCCAGATGGGGATTTTACCCAAATTGCCTCAGGACAGATCGTGGTCTGTAAAGAAATATAAAATGAAGTTTGTAAAATAATGGAACATAATATGTACAGAGCATCTTGTATAAAACCTGCTTAGAACCTTCTAAGGAAATGGAACACCAAAACATTTCAACTGTAAGTTTGACCAAAGGAAAAAGCATAAAAAATTGATTATGTCATAGAATAATATAACTTTGTATATATAAAATTTTTAAAAGTGGAAGAGTTGGATGACCTGAATTTTTTTTCAAAATCTATACCTTAGATGATACCATCAAAAGAAAGATTTGTATCCTCCACAAGGCCCGACGAAGTTCGGAATTTATAATTCAACATTTGGTTCAAGCAAAAGACATTGTGCACAATAGAAAACCTGATGACACACAAAAATAAATGTGATAGAACAAACATGTATACAGCCTTTGACAAACAAGAAATTAATATGCCTTATAATTCAAGAATTGAAGTGATCACAATCGTGCTTGTGGCTATGCTTACACTATGGTCGTGGGAATAATCAACCAAACGCATACTATTGGTGGAAAAGCAAGAAATTGGAAGACATCCGCATCTTGACTAATTGAAGAAATATAGGCACACTCGTTCATTAGGATAAAATCATGCGTTCTGCTAACTTTTATCTCCGATCTACAACCCATCACTATAATTGGAGCCTTCACCAGCAAATAAATAAAAAGTTTATTAAAATAAACCTCTTTCTATACCTATTCTCTCTATTCTATTTGATTGAAAAAAATAATAAAAAAATAAATTGAATATTAATTAGTCAATCCTATATAAAAAATAACCAAAAAAAAAAAAAGAAAAAAGAAAAAAGAAAAAAGGATTTGATTAATTTTATTGTATTTTCTTTGATTTCATTGCTGTCAAGTTCCATACTTGGCTATCACGCTTCTCCAACGGTCAAAATTTTTCTAATTTCGGGGCCTAATTTATTTCATGAACTTGTCTACATGGCTCCTCTCCAATGGTCTAATTGCACCGTCTCCCTCTCTATATGTAGCCTGTAATCAGAAATCAAATTGTTCCCCCACTTTAAATACACCCTCTCTGTAACACTTGTCCCTTATCTTGGTATCTATCTCTCTCTCTCTCTCTCTCTCTCTCTCTCTCTCTCTCTCTCTCTCTCTCTCTCTCTCTCTCTCTCTCCATCCATTATAGACTCTCTGCAACTGCAAGAAGAAGAAGAAGAAGAAGATAGAGGATATATCCCAGCAGCAGCACCTTATATCACAAAATTGATATTGCCATAACTGATGCTCTCACTGTTCTTCAACTTGTAAGCAACTCATTACCCTTCTCTATCCTAAGTTCTTGAGTTACTTTTTTTTTTTTTTTTTTTGTTCAATTTGAAAGTGGGTTTATTAAGTGATTTGAGGAACTACAAAGTGGATTCGATCTTTTAGGAATAAGTGGGTGGGAATTGGTTTAGGGCTGAACAATTATGATTAAGATCATTTTCAAACATGGAAGATAAATAGAAATTTGAAACGGGTAATGTTAGAAGTTCTTATAATTTGACTTGTATTGTTCTTCTTGGGGATCAATAGAGGATTGAAATAGGAGAAAATATATTACCAAAAAAATTGAAGTAGGAGAAAATATATTACCAAAAAAGAAAAAAAAAGTTAATATATATGTGGAGTAATTGCAAGTTAATCCTATGGAACCAATTGTGTTCCCACTATTAATCTTCTTGTTTATTATGTATTGTTTGGTTTTTCTTGTAGATTAAAGGGTCAGTTTTGTTTACCCTGTATTGTTTGAATTATTGTCCTTTTATTATGTGTTGTTTGGATAAATTATATGTAATCAGCATCCTCGCTGGCACATCGATCCAGGTACTAATTTTGATACCAACCGTAACAGTCCAGACCACCTGCATGAGATATTGTCCGTTTTGGGCCTGGATAATTCTTTTACAATCTAGTCCGCAAGGTTTTAAAAGGTCCCTCAAGGTAAATGTATCCATATCCTTTTATAAGGTATGCTTCGTTCACTTTTCCAACCGATATGGGATCTCACATTATAAGAGTTCGTTTTAAATTCTCTTAGTTTTCTTTGCTTGTGTTTGCACTTAAGAGCATATTACAGTTTTCTTTGCTTGCGTTTGCACTTAAGAGTATATTACAGATGCACATCTGCTTTTGTTGAAGCCCTCACTTTGTACTAAAAACCAGCAAGACCTGTTCATGAATTTGATGAACGAAGGCTTTTGAGACTTTCCCAACTAATCTCATCTTTAGAGCCAATGTCCTTATTCCTAACAATTGGCAAAATGGACAGTAGAGTGGAGTACTTTTCATCATTCATTTTCTGTTTGGAGGAGCTTTCATCATTCATTGTCTGTATGAATATCTCCACGCTAGATTTCTTCAACACTAGCCATTCCTTTAAATATGGATAAAGTGACATGAAGTGCAACTTGGGGCAATCTTCAATCATCAATTTGGAAAGATGAGAAAATGATTTTGAGACCAAAGGAGTATCACCTTCTTCCCACCATCCCTCTAGATTAGGCAATTCTGTAAGCCTTAGCTCTTCCAGGTTTTTAATGAATTTTGTTGATGATTCAGAATTCTAATCATCAGACTTGTTGGAGATATACTTCAAACTAGCCATGTCCTCCAGAATCAATACTTTGAGATGTGAGCTGACTAAGTGCCTGTAGATTTTTGCATTTGCATTTTTGTATTGAAAATTTGATCTAATTTGTGAATGAGATAAGCCAATCAGAAAGCTTATCACCCGTGTAGCCAAATAAAGCCAATTCTTTAAGTTTTGAGTTCGGCTTAAGACCTTGTATTGTATCTTGAGCCTTGTAATTTGCTTCTTGGTCATCAGCATCGAAATCTAGTTGCCAAGATAATGTTAAAAGATTTAAGGTGTTTTTTTCCCTCCAAACTTGCAATCTTAGAGTAGTCAACATCAACATTTCTTAAATTTTTTATTTTCAGCTCTCCTCTCAAGTTGTTCAGTTCTGTAATTCTTTTAGGAACTCCAAATTAATGCACTTACTACATAAACATTCCGACAATGTTTGAGTTAGTTTACAGCCTCCTCCAATGCTCCTTTTCAATACAAATTCTTATAAGGTCTTGAGTTGAGTTAGCTGACCAAGTCCAGGAGGCATATGACTCAAACTTTTGCACCAATCAATCTCAAGATATTTGAGGCTGATTAATTTCTTAATATCTCTTGGCAATCCTTGTATTGTATCTTGAGCCTTGTAATTTGCTTCTTGGTCATCAGCATCAAAATCTAGTTTCCAAGATAATGTTAAAGATTTAAGGTGTTTTTTTCCCTCCAAACTTGCAACCTTAGAGTAGTGTCAGGACCCGTCCAGAATTCCTTCCCCGGAACCCTAGATAAGCCCTGATACCAAGGAAATACCACCGAACCTTCCAACGGAAAATCCGGCAGCACCTCCCCTAAGGGTAGGACTAACAAAAAAATTACCTGCACTGAAAACACACTTCTATAAACGTCCCCTTATTCCTCCCACAATACTACAAATTGATTCCACAAATTTCAGCACTTCAAATAATATAACAGCAACTCAGTGCATAAAGAACAACTACACGTCCAATACAATATACAGAGCATTATACAGATAAATGTGGAATTTATAAAATGACAGATAAGGAAACAATACAAGGTAGAGAGGAAAAAGGGAAGAAATACTTCTTGGACTTCGGCAACGAACTGAGACGTTGGGCTCACCCCAGACAATCAACGTCTCTCAACCTGGACCTAGGGGAACGGAATTTAAGAGTGTGAGATGCTAATCATCTCAGTGAGTGACCCTATCTACTATACAATATAATATCACAGTAATAACGTAGATAAATAATAATTAATTGGAAATAATAATTTCTCTCAAAACCCTTACAATTCTCTCAGTTGGAAAAGTTCCCCTTTTAAAACCTTTTCACAAAACCCTTTATTCGTATTCCTCGAAAACCAAGACATCAAATAAATACCAGAAACAGTAATAATTATATTTTTAATTCCAATACAGTTTTAAAACATTTTATTTTTAAAACCCAGTTCTGAAAATCATTTGATGCACCCACTATATGCCAGTGGCGCCAACAGTACCCAGTGTCCCGAGGTACCGCCAGACAGGAGGTTATAGAAAGAAACCGGCATACGGTCGCGTGGCATCCCACTGCGCCGCTGCTAACCTGGTCTCCCAGCCATGGAGGGGTGGCCACCCTCATCCGATGGCAACCACAGGACAACCTCATAATATCACCTGCGCGCTACTCACACCCACCTGCGCGCTAATCACAACCGTGTGCACACTAACCATATCACATATAATCAGAACACCAGTACGTGCACGGTGCATCTAAAAATCATAAAATCCACATATTGAATTTATATATCAAAACTCACACTTTTGCATAAACACAGCGGGTATATTCCATCCGCTTGAACCCGGGAAATTCTCCACAATTTCTTTATAATCAACACCATAAATTCCATGATTTTCAAATCCACCAACTCCCAAATCCACCAATTCAAATATTCACACTTTCTCAATGGCATAAATAATTCTTGAAATATAATAATCAATCACATAATATTCCACGGGCATATTTTATAAAAATTGAAATCACCAACATAAACAAATATTTTCCTTGAAATATTTGAAAATCAAATCATGTCATGCCCGAATTAATGTTAAAACCACAAGAATTTCAAAATTCTCAAAAACCATAAAATAATTTCACATGGCATAATTTTATAGAATGCACATTTTCTTAAATCCAATAAATTCACCAATAAATCCACAATAAATCAAATAATTATTTGGCACATAGGATTCAAATTCCAATATTTAAATCACACATAATATTCACCAATTAAATTCCCAAAATTAAATTGAAGGTGGGTCACTCACCTGGAGCACGCAATTAAACCATGATCCACCATGGGATCAATTCCACGACTCACCCGTGCTGCTAGAACACAATTCACACAGAGTCAAATAAATTAATATTTTAATCGGATAAATAATACCTGGTACCCGGGGGGTCAAACACAAACGTTATCCAAAACAGGCGAATAATATACCGAATCGAAGCTTGAGCGATGAGGATTACGAATCCGGTCTCCATCGACCCCAATTTCGCCGGAGGTGGCCAGAATTTGGCCGGAAAGCTTTGGCCGGTTTTCAATTCCTCGTATCTCGCAACCCGCTTCGAATTTTTGAGATTGGAGGCCATTTTTGAACTCAGAGAACCCAAAATAGGGGGAGAGGAGGTTTAATTCGAACTGGACTGGCCGGAATATGGCGAAATCGCCGAAAAAATTTTCAACCGCCGCTGCGACTTCGCCGGCCCGATCTGGGCGCGTCGCCGGCCGGCCGGCAGCCAAATTTGGCTGGTGAGCTTGCCGGCATGTGGGCTTGGACGGTGGCCGGCGCGTGTACTGTATGGGTGGCCGGAAAAGTTAAACACGGGAGAGAGAGAGAGAGACGGCCGGTGGGAGAAAATTCCTTTGGTTTTTTGATGGTTCGGGGAAGAAGAAAGGAAAAAAAAGGAAAAAAGAAAAAGAAAAAGAGAGAGAAAAAAAAAAAGAAAAGGTGTTTTCCCACGTGGGGAAAAGAAAAGAAAAAGAAAAAGAAAAGAAAAAGGAAAAGAAAAAGAAATTTGATTTTAAAAATAATTTGACATGTCGTTGACATGTGGCTTCTCAACATGGTGACACATGGTCACCTTCAGTAAGTCACACGTGACACATCGTTATACGTTCAAAAATAATATTAAAATAATACGGTGTTTGAAAAACTCTACAGGTCCATAACTTTCAAACCACATGTCCAAATCGGACGTGCCGCCAGTCTACGGACTCGTATCGATGAACGCTTCACAACCATGCATGAGTCAACGCTCAACCTTGCATGAATAAAAAGTCAACTCCGGCACCCCTTGAACAATTTGGACCTCAACTTGTTTTGCTCATAACTTTCAAACCGTAGCTCCGTTTTCAACGTGCTACCAGTCTACGAACTCGTGCCAACGTGTACTCCGTAACAGTACCTCAGTCAACCTAGAATTCCAACCGGGTCAAAAAGTCAACTTTTGACCCCCTTCGGTCAACGGTCAACCTCGGTCAACGTGCAAAAATTCCGACATGGTTCGGGATGGGGTGTTACAGTAGTCAACATCAACATTTCTTAAATTTTTTATTTTCAGCTCTCCTCTCAAGTTGTTCAGTTCTGTAATTCTTTTAGGAACTCCAAATCAATGCACTTACTACATAAACATTCTGACAATGTTTGAGTTAGTTTACAGCCTCCTCCAATGCTCCTTTTCAACACAAATTCTTATAAGGTCTCGAGTTGAGTTAGCTGACCAAGTCCAGGAGGCATATGACTCAAACTGTTGCACAAATCAATCTTAAGATATTTGAGACTGATTAATTTCTTAATATCTGTTGGCAATTCTTTGAGCCCATAACATGAGGAGAGTTTCAATGTTATCAGATATGGTATCATTGTGATTAAATCAGGCAATGACTTAGTAGCTTTGTCTTGAGAAAGATCAAGACATCTTAGATACTTCAACTTAGCAATGAACGTCAGCACAACTTCCATCCCTGTGTTATGAGGATCCAATGTGCGCAACATCTTAGAGATGGAAATGATATCTTTAGAAGTTGAGCTACTTAGTCTCCTCTCAGTTTCCTCTTGCAACTGGCTAGGTAAAATAATTGTTTGAATCCTAGGCCACTTTGACCAAAAGAATGAAGTTGGAATTTTCTATGATGAATCCAAATGAAGTGAAACGTGACATTTTGAGTTCTTCCATCAATACCATGCTTATCATTTTCTTTAATGTGGCTAATCGTTTTCTTGCAACAAATACTGATAGGCTGTGTATAAGGTTTGACATTTTGAACTTTGCTACGAATTCATTCTCATGATCAAGTATTGCTTGCTCCTGCATAAAGTTTGCAATTCTGAACTTTTTTACAAAGCCATTCTCATGATGATCTATTTCCATTTCTTTAAACAAGGATCTTTGACATAAATCCAGAACATACTCATAACCCTCATCCTCCATTCATTGTCCATGCGATGGATAAATCAACCCATCCAAAGATCTATTTAAGTTTTCCACATCAATTTCACATTCTCGAGGGAATGTACTACAGTTGGCAAAACAATGTTTTAAATGTGGAGGTAGAACATCATAGCTAAGTTTAAGAAGGCAAATTTCTTCATTACTACCTTTTGAAATTCTGTATTGAAGAAGTTGTACCAATCTTCTGTTTCTAGATTTAGAACTTCAGTTTCTTACCTACTGTCCGTAAGGCAAAGGGGTTTCCTCCACACCTTTTGACAGTCTCTACTGCAATCTCCACGACTTCGGAGTTCACTGGCTTTGTCACACTACCAGGGAACACATATAATACAAACTGCAGCCAAGAGTCATATTCATATAGATTGCTTAAAATTTAGACGTCTTTCTTTGTAATTACAGATGTAACACCCCGTCCCGAACTATGTCGGAATTTTTGCACGTTGACCGACTGTTGACTGTTGACTGTTGACTTTGACCGTTGACCAAGGGGTCAAAAAGTTGACTTTTTGTTCCGGTTGGAATTCTAGGTTGACTGAGGTACCGTTACAAAGTACACGTTGGCACGAGTTCGTAGACTGGTAGCACGTTGAAAACGGAGCTACGGTTTGAAAGTTATGAGCAAAACAAGTTGAGGTCCAAACTGTCCAAGGGGTGCCCGAGTTGACTTTTTATTTATGGGGAAATGAGCTTTGAACCGTGCATGGTTGTGAAGTGCTCATCGATACGAGTCTGTAGACTAGCGGCACGTCCGATTTGGACATGTGGGTTGAAAGTTATGGACCTGTAGAGTCTTTCAAATACCGTATTATTTTAATATTATTTTTTAAACGCGTAACGAGGTGCCACGTGTGACTTAATGAAGGTGACCATGTGTCACCATGGTGAAATGCCACATGTCAACCATGTGAAATATCAAATTATTTTTATTATTATTTTAAATATTAATATTATTTAATTATTTTTATTTTATTTTATTTTTCTTTTCCTTTTTCTTTTCCTTTTCATTTTCTTTTTCTTCTCTTTTCTTTTCCCCACGTGGGAAAACACCCTTCTTTTTCTTTTTTTCTTTTTTCCTTCTTCTTCCCCGAGCCATCAACAAAACACGCAGACTTTTTTCCTCCCACCAGCCGTCTCTCTCTCTCTCCCGTGTTTTTGAATTCCGGCCACCCATAGTCCACACGCGTCGGCCAGTGACGAGCGGAGGGAGGAGGCGAGCTCAGCCGCCAATTTTCACGGTCACCGGCCGCCGGACGCGCGCCGATCGGGCCGGAGAAGCCGCCGGCCGGCAAAATTTCTCTCTCCTCTTTTCTTGTGTTTTCCGACCAGCCCAGTCCGAATTAAACCCCCTATCCCCCTATTTTGGGTCCCTTGAGTTCAAAAATGGCCTCCAATCAAAAAAATTCGAAGCGGTGTGCGAGATACGAGGAATTGAAAACCGGCCGAAACTTTCCGGCCAAATTCCGGCCACCTCCGGCGGAATTGGGGTCGATGGAGACCGGATTGGTAATCCTCGTCGCTCAAGCTTCGATTCGGTATATTATTCGACCATTTTGGTTAACGTTTGTGTTTGACCCCCCGGGTAACGGGTATTATTTACCCGATTAAAATATTAATTTATTTGACTGTGTGTGAATTGATCCCATAGTGGATCGTGGTTTAATTGCGTGCTCCAGGTGAGTGAACCACCTTTAAAAATATTTTCGGGGTAATTAATTGTATTTATGTGGTATAATTTGGTATATGAAATTGTGCTCATGTGGCGTATTTTAAATATAATCGGGAAAAAAATTATTTTATATACATATTTACCCAATGGTGCTAAATGAAATTTTGGGATCATTAAGAAATTCCCGATTATTATTTTATTGTGATTAAATGGTATTTATTACACGTGAGCAAGTATTTTCAGTAAATAATTGCGTCTGGATTTTATATCATTTTTGAGCAATTAATTATATTTAATTGGTATTTAAATTATGCTCATGTGGTACAAATTGGTTATGGTTTTATTGTGGTTTAATTTATTATTATGCATGAGCAAAGTGGATTTCGGTATTAATTGTACGTGATTTTAAGTAATAATTTCCGAGCATAATTGGGTTAAATATTTTACAAAAATATTTGTTTAAATTTTATAAATTATGCCCGCGGTATTTTTATGGTTGCATCTCGTACTTCGAGAAAATTGTGGTTTGTTGGTTATCAATGTTTCGTACCAGGTTATTAAATAAAAATACGTGGGATGGTAAGTGTGAGAATTTAATGTATTTCCCACGGTAATTTTGGAAAACGGTACGGTTGGTTAATAATGTTTATTTTTAGACGCACTCATACAGTATTGGTGTTCTGGTGTATGGTGTATGGACACGTGGTAGCGCGCAGGTATTATGTGGTTTAGCGCGCGGTTATTACTTCACCCGTGAGTTGCCATTGGACCGTGGGCAGGCAAGTTTGTTATTGCGCACAGCCGCCCACCTCCTTGGCCGGGTTTATGGTTTCAGCAGCGGTACTGTCGGGACGCCGAAGTGCCGTTTGCAGGTTTCTCTCTTTAACCCCCTCGCCAGTCGGTGCTCGGGACGCTGGGTATCGGAGGGCATCACCGGTATATGGTGTGGTGCGTCAGGTGTAAATTGCAAATAATGTTTTAAACCCCAAAGGTGTTGTAAAATTATTTATTATAATTTATTGCAGTTTATTTATATTTGGGGTATTTATTTATTTATTTGTTGTTTATTAAATTATTTGGTTCATTGGTTTTCGGGAAGTACGAATATCGGGATTTGTGAAAATGTTTTAAAAGGGGAATATTTCCAACGGAGTGAATAGTGAGGGTTTTCAGAGAAAGTATTACTTCAATTGTTTATTTATTTATTTATTTAATTGTTCGGTATTGATTTATTAAATCCCCTTATTTGGTATATTATTTATATTAAATGTGTACAGTAGATAGGGTCACTCACTGAGATGATTAGCATCTCATACTCTTAAATTCCGTTCCCCTAGGTCCAGGTTGGAGACGTTGATTGTCAGGGGCGAGCCCAACGTCTCAGTTCGTTGCCGAAGGTTCAAGAAGTTTCCTTCCCTTTTTCTTCTCTGCCTTGTATTGCTTCTTTATCTGTCATTTTATAAATTTCGCATGTATCTGTTTAATGCTCTGTATACTGTATTGGACGTGTAGTTGTTTTTATGCACTGGGTTGCCGCTGTTTTCTTTTGAAGTGCTGAAATTTGTGGAATCAATTTGTAGTCTGTGGGAGGAATAAGGGGATGAATTTTTGAAGTGTGTTTCAGTGCAGGTAAAATTTTGGTTAGTCCTACCCTTAGGGGAGGTGCTGCCGGATTTTCCGTTGGAAGGTTCGGTGGTATTTCCCTGGGATCAGGGCTTGTCTAGGGTTCCGGGGAAGGAATTCTGGACGGGTCCTGACAGCAGAAATGTTTCCAACAAGTTTTCTACAATTAGTTATTATTATTCAGCTCCCACAACCAACATTTGAATTTGATAACAAGTTTTTGAAGTGTAGCCACATTTCAGTGTCCATATTCCAGACATCATCAAGTTGAAGAAGCAGCTGCTTTCAGTGTCCAGAATTCAATTGAAATCTATGAATACATACTTATACAAAAAGGTCCTTTAATGAACCTTGTTTTTAGAATTGTGGTGGAAGTTCACATTTTGCCCCAAACCTATTGGGGAGAATGGTTAGAGTTTCTCTAGTTTGAGAATCCGAAGCAGGGTTGTCAATAAAGGCACTGGCAAAAACCCAAAGATAGTTCTGCACATTATGAGCTTTGACGTTGGCATTCTTGTTCTTCTTATTCACAACATTCATAGCATGGTAGGTGATCTGATTTGTAAGTAGTCAATATGTGTTCCACCTTTAATTGTGGCAATCGAATTTACAAAGCTAACATGGAAGAAAAGAAAACCATCAACACAAAATCACAATTTCACAGAAACGATATTATGACACTTAGAAAGAAAAGAACCTTCTAGGGTTGGGATTTGAGAATGAGATTGTCGAATCGACGGTTCTGATTTCTTCACTTTGGGTGATCTCTTTGTTTCACTTTGGGTGCCTAGAAGAGTGATTTGGGCTGCAGAGTGACATGGTTTTAAAGGCCCGCTTTTTTTTTTTTTAATTAATTCTAAATACAATTTATCCAACCAAAAAAAAAAAAAATCTAAATACAACTTAATACATACACTTTTTTTTTTCTAAATATATAAGTCATTTTGTCTTTTATTTAATGTGGGTGTATTGTATTTTTATTACTATTATTATTCTTTGTATATAGTTTTGGTTGATTATTTTTTATTTTTCTAGAGCAATTTGCAACTTATTATAAATTTTAGTTTGTAGAGCTTTGTATAATAGATTTTTTTAAAATAGAGTTTTTATCAAAAAGCTAATAAGTGTTTGGTTGTAAATAAAAAAAACTACATTAAATGCTTATTAAGCTGTATTAAATGCTTATTAATTTCCATATAAGATTAAAAAAAAAAGTTTTTTTTAGAAAAGCATAAAATTTAAACTTATGTAAAACAGCTTAAAAAAGCTGTTTTTTTTTGTCAATAAGAGCTTGTTGACTTGTGCCAAATGTCAAGGCCCGTCCAAGATTCCTCCCCGGAACCCTAGACAAGTCCTGATCCCAGGGAAATAACACTGAACTTCCCAACGGAAAATCCGGCAGCACCTCCCCTAAGGGTAGGACTTACCATAAATTTCCTGCACTGAAAACACACTTCTATATTCATCCCCTTATTCCTCCCTCGTTACTACAAATTTGATTCCACAAATTTATACAGCACTTCAAAGAAATAACAGTAAACAATGCATAATTAATACTAAATGTCCAATACAGTATACAGAGCATTTTACTGATAAATATGGAATTAATAAAAAGACAGATGAAGAAGTAATACAAGATAGAGAGGAAAAAAGGGAAGAAATACTTCTTGGACTTTCGGCAACGAACTGAGAAGTCGGGCTCGCCCCGGACGATCAACGTTTCCCAACCTGGACCTAGGGGAACGGAATTTAAAAACGTGAGATGCTAATCATCTCAGTAAGTGACCCTAACTACTGAACACCTTTAATATTAATAATATACCAAACAAAGGAATTTAATTAATCAATACCGAACAATTAAATAAATAAACATTTGAAGGTAATAATTTCTCTCAAAACCCTCACTATTCGTACATCGTTGGAAATGTTCCCCTTTTAAAACATTTTCATCAAAACCCAATATTCGTACTTCCCGAAAACCAAGGGATCAAATAATTTAATAAACAACAAACAAATAAATACCCCAAATATAATTAAAATATAATAAATTATAATAAATAATTTTTGTACTCTTTGGGGTTTGAAATTTCTATCCGAAAAATTTGTATTTGACGCACCACACCATATACCAGTGATGCCCTCCGATATCCAGCATCCTGAGCACCGACTGGCAGGGAGATTAAAGAAAGAAATTTGCAAACGACACTTCGGCGTCCCGACAGTACCGCTGCTGAAACTGTCATCCCGGCCAAGGAGGGGGTTGGCTATGTGCACTATATCAAACCTGTCTGCCCACGGTCCAATGGCAACTCACGGGAGACATAATACTTGCGCGCTAACCATATATATACACTAGAACACCAATACTGTGTGAATGCGTCTAAAATAATTATTAAATTAATTATAACCGTACCGTTTTTTCCAAAATTACTGTGGAAAATATACCAATTTTCACATTTACCATCCCACATATTTCCATTTAACATACCCGGTACGAAAACATCGATAACGATAAAACAATAATTTTTGTCGTAACACGAGGTTCAACAAATAATATACCACGGGCATAATTATAAAATTTAAACCACCAATTCAACAAATATTTTCACAAAATATTTAAACCAATTATGCCCGAAAATAATATTAAAACCACATACGATTATTACTGAAATATACCTTGCTCATGCATAATAAATAAAATTAAATCAAAATAAAATAATAATCGGGAATTTCTTAATGACCCCAAATTTTCGTTTAGCACCAATGGGTAAGTATATATAAAATAATATTTTTTTCCCGATTATATTTAAAATACACCACATGAGCATAAATTCCAAATATCAAATTAACACAACATAAATATAATTAATTGCCCAAAATAGTTTTCAAGGTGGGTCACTCATCTGGAGCACGCAATTAACCTAAGATCCTCCATGGGATCAATTCCACGACTCACCCGTGCTCTTAGAACACAATTCACACACAGTCAAATAAATTAATATTTTATTCGGGTAAATAATACCCGGTACCCAGGAGGTTAAACACAAACGTTAACCAAAATTGACAAATTATATGTCTATGGAAAGCTTGTGAGATGAGGATCACATTACCGACCTCTATTGAGCCCAATTCGATCGGCGGTGGCCGGAATTTGACCGGAAAGTTTTGGCCGAATTTAAACTTGAGGGATCTCTCAAACGGTGGGGATTTTGGGCAATCTAACCCCGGAAATGGACTCATAGGGGTCGAAAATGGTGGAATAGAGGTATGGGTCGAGCTGGGTTGGCCGGAAATGGTGAGAATCGCCTGAAAAACTTAACCCGCTGCACCGGCCCGATTTGGACGCGTCTGGCGGCGATTGGCCAGGAAAATTGGAGGTTGGGGTCGCGAGGAGCTGGGCTTCACCGGTGGCCGGTGCGTGTGGCCGTCCGGCGATTGAAATCCGGCCAAACGGTCGGTCAAAGAGAGAGGGGGAGAGAGTCAAAGGAGAGAGAGAGAGAGAGAGAATTCCTTGCTGGTTTTTTGACGGGCTCGGGGAAGAAGGAGAAGGGAAGGAAAGGAAAAGAAAAGAGAAAAGTGTTTTCCCACGTGGGGAAAAGAAAAAAAAAAAGAAAAAGAAAGAGAAAGAAATAAAAAGAAATAAATTAAAATTAATTAAACAATATTAAAAATAATATTATTACATAAAATAATATGATATTATACATGGTTGACATGTGGCATCTCACCATGGTGACACATGTTCACATTTATTAAGTCACACGTGGCACATCGTTACATGTTTAAAAATAATATTAAAATAATACAGTATTTGAAAAACTCTACAGGTCCATAACTTTCAAACCACATGTCCAAATCGGACGTGCCACTAGTCTACGGACTCGTATCGACTAGTACTTCGCAACCATGCATGAGTCAAAGCTCAACTTTGCATGAATAAAAAGTCGACTCGGGCACCCCTTGGACAGTTTGAACCTCAACGTATTTTGCTCATAACTTTCAAACCGTAGCTCCGTTTTCAACGTGCTACTAGTCTACGAACTCGTGCCAATGTGTACTTCGTAACAGTACCTCAGTCAACCTAGAATTGCAACCAGAACAAAAAGTCAACTTTTGACCCTTTTTGGTCAACAGTCAAAGTCAAAATCAACGGTTAACGGTCAAAGTTGGAAAATTTCCGTGGTACTTTGGG
The DNA here is from genome assembly GCF_031755915.1 of Ziziphus jujuba. Classification (NCBI taxonomy): domain Eukaryota; kingdom Viridiplantae; phylum Streptophyta; class Magnoliopsida; order Rosales; family Rhamnaceae; genus Ziziphus; species Ziziphus jujuba. The sequence goes on from NC_083380.1 coordinate 1,518,742, forward strand.
ACGGTGTGTTATACCAAACATCTATATCTTTTAACAAAAGAACTTTTGACCTCAAATAGAATTTTTAATCCAAAAAAAAAACTCTGCTAAACAGGCTATTTTCGTAACTATACGAAACAGATCCTAAGTTCATTATAAATTATTAAATACTTTTTTTTTTTAAATTATGTTTACATCGTCTTGTCTTTTATGAGGTCTGAAAAAAATGTGAAAAACGTGAAACACGTGGATGGTTTAAATTATGTTCACATCGTCTTGTCTCTTTCTCTCTCTCTCTCTCTCTCTCTCTCTCTCTCTCTCTCGTCTAGCCGCCGCAGTCCGCGGCACGCGTCCTAAACCACCACGCACTCGGTCACCAGAACCAAACCCACTCACCACCAGAAAGCCTAAACCCAGCCGCCTAAAGGACCTCGCTTTATCAAACCCAGTCACCTAAACCCACCCAAACTCTTCGACCCACACGACCATACGACCTTAACCCAACCTCCTTGATCCACGATGTCACCGTGTCCAACACCGAAAATCAGGTTTCAAATTCTTTAAGTTCTTTCTCTTCAACTTTTTTGCACTTTCCCTTCTCTTCTTTCTGCGTTCTTCTTCTTTCTTCCAACTGTCAGCCAATACCCTTTTTATTTTTTTTATTTTTTTCTCTCTCAGTTAGAACAAAATGTGATAGAAGAGAGACTCCTTTAGATTCAGAGAGGGCTGTGACCGATTCTTCTCAAACGTGTGTGATTTTTATTTTTATTTTTATTTTTTACAATTCTTGTAGTTGTAGTGGTTGTTCGATGAGAATGTAGGGATTCAGTATGTGGGTTCTATGTGAAATTTGGTTCCAGCATGTGGGTTATTTTTGTTCTGTCTTGGATTCAAGTGTTATGCAGGGATTTAAGATATGTGTTATATTAGTTTTGGGGTTGGTTCTTGTTAAAGATGAAGATTGAGCAATAGTCTGAAATAGAGTGTCTGATAAAAAAATAAAAAATAAAAAATAAAAAAGAGACTGTTGAACTTAACTTATGTTGGAGGAACTAGACAGGTTTTCAACATTTTGTATTGACTCTTGATTATTTTATGTTCTCAATCTCATTCTCTTATCAGATTATTTATTTTATTTTATTTTTTGTCACAGCTTCATTTTGTTTTTCTGCTTACTCTGACTGGATTGCATTTTCAATGCAGAAATTTGATCGCGAAACCATGTTTATACCAAGGTACTTGAGCAGAACACTGTTTGCTGCTGCAAAGTCTGAAACTTCTGCTGCTACAACTGCTGCTTCTTCTTCAGCTAGGACAGTTTACAATCCTCTTGAGGAGTTCTTTGAGGCTAATAGAAGCCCAGATGAAGAAAAACCAGTTGTCTATGGTAAAAATCTTTTATTTTTATTAACATGGGGCTTTCTTGTTCATTGTCTTTATTAATTTCAGCTATTTGATTATTGTTTGTTAACACTTTAGCTTAAATGAAAGTGTTCAATGAAAATGAGTGGAAAACTAGTGTGTGTTGTGGTCCGGTCAATGAAAATGAAAGTAAAAATGAAATTCTACTTGGGTTTTGGAGCTTTATTGCCGGGGTTTTATTGAAACATATAGTGTTGATGATGACATCTTCTTTTTATTTGATTCTCCGAGCATGTCCTTTGAGAATTTTCTTACCAATTTAAAAACAGGGAAGAGTTTTATGGGAAACAAAGGTTTGTAGTCTTTTAAGGAAGTTACACAAAACATTGCAATATTATTCAATAAACAACATATTTTAAATCCTCCAAAACACCCTCAACTTGTCTTGATGACATGATATAAATTAGAAATCTGCCTTGTGTTAGTGGGCACATATACAAGATAATCCTCTCAATATTTTGCTAGTTATTTACAAAAGTAGTAGTAGAATAGAGTCTATTTCCAAAAATATGCACCTTTCTATTTCGTAATATATAATTCATTTAATGGTTAGTATTTTGAAATTTTTTGCAATTCACTCATACCGAAGGAATTAAACAGTCAACTTCCTCTGACTCTCTGATATTAGTTGACATGGTTTATGAAAATTCCCAATATCTAAATTATGTTTTCATTATAGTTACTGAAAGTTCTTTTGTTTTTAAATAATTTACTGCTCTCAGGTCAAAGTTGGAAGGCTTCCGAATTGGTCAGTCTTGGGATGACCTTAATAAGCTGTGGTATGTTTTGTTAAAGGAGAAAAACATGTTGATGATTCAGTGCCAGATGCTTCATGCACAAACTTTTCGGTTTCCTAATCCAGAGGGAATTCCTAAAGTATGTTAGCCTCCTCTTTGCTCATTTTTTGATACATTTATGTCATTTTTAGTAGTTATAACCATCCTAACTATTAACTATTAACTAGTATATGCAGCCAGCACTTGATGTACTTTGAATTCTCAAATGCAATACCATTGCATTATCTAATCCACTCATCATGATTTGGTAAGGATGTTGTAAGGGAATATCCTCTCTAGATGTTTTTCTTCCCTTCTTAGAACTGGTTTCTATGTATTTCCCCATGTTACCAGTAAACACAGTAGGACCACGAAAAACTTTAGAAGTTTGTCATGAATGATGTTCCCCACTCTAAGCAGTTAGATCAATAAAATCCTTAGCAATATCTTTCTTCTTATTTTTGATATTTGTGCTATGGTTTGTGTTGTATGATGTATCCATATGTTGCCCTTAGGCTTTTAATCAATTATGCATTTGCAAAACTTCCTTCTTTATAATTTTAACAATTAAGTAATGTTTTCAATTCCTGGATATCTTGTTTATTGTTGCTATGCTGTAGTTGCGTCTCATAATAGCTAGTCTTCCTAGAAATACTGTGCTTTAATATTTTCCTGCTATCTTAGTTGTCATTTAAAGAAACGCAATGATGTTTGCATAATAAAACTGTTTAACACTTACTCTATTCGGATGAAGGTCCATGTTTTCTTTATTTTCTGAATTTTCATTACAATACTATTGCTTATTGGATTTTCAGTTATTAGTTGCTGATGTAAAAGGAGTCTTAGATGAGGAACTCAATGTGTCGTGTCAAGCATGTACTCATAGAGAGGGCAATTGAAGAACCTGATCCGAGGAGGTCTGCTGAGATGAAGAGGATGATAAATGCTTTGTGATGGCTTCCTACTACTCCAAAAGCAGTTCTATTGGGCATATTGCTGTGCCAATATGTCGCCTTTCAAATTTATTTTATTTTATTTATTTATTTATTATTATTATTTTTTTAATGTAGAACCTGTAACTTTTGGTGATTCTCTAGCTATTTTGAACCTGTTTGTTTTTCCATATTCCAAATTAATTTCATAGTTGAAATGATAGCAAATTTTCAGCACCATTTGTGCCTGATGGCTCTACGGAACATCACTCAAATTAGTACTTTCTTTCTTTTTGAAATATTAACAGTTGAGCAGTGGGGAAGAGAAACCATAGTGAGGTGAGGATATCAGAAAATTTTGTGGAGTCATGAAGTTTTGAGCTAGAAGTTCTTGGTACTTGGTTTATTGACTGGGACCAAATGAATCCGAAGGTCATATATGTATATCTGCTATAAAATGAGATTGGTTGGAAGTTGAACCTGTTTGAGACTCATGCATAAAGCTAACGAAAAAAGACGTGGAAAATATAAGCTACTGGTTTTCCATAGAAAATGAAGAAAAATGATGCAAATCTACCAATTAGAATACGATTACCATGTAATTTGGTCCTCCACCTTCACATTCCTCTTCTATCACCACTTTCAAATGTCACTTTTATAAGCATATCCCTATTCTTCACTTTATCTAGTAACAGTTCTTTTGGAGTGATTGGTCAACCAGTCTAGAGATTAGACTAGTAAGTAATTAGTTTATTAAAAACTTAAGTACATAAGTTATGCTTCAATAAGTGAAGAGACCACTTATAATGAAAATTTCAAAGTGAAGAGCAGGAAAAACATACTCACCTCTTAATGGTTGACTTTTCTCCGTTTGCTTGCCCAAGGATTTGAAAATAAGCTTTCCTTCTTTTGGTACTCAAGGTTGTAATTTTCTTCAGTACGATCTGCAACATGAGATAAAATTAAAAGTTGTCAACCATATGAAAATATAAAATTAGGCCCTCATCAAAATCAAAAAGATTTTATTCACCATAATGAAATACTGTGTTGAGGATAACAATCCTATACAGAGTTTCTGCCAACAAAAGAAGAAAAGCTTCTTTTATTGAGATTCATTTTTATATAGAAGAGTAAAAGCATGTTACCTTTGCATAACTTGATGATAAGAGAAGACTGAGGTTGCTGGAGTAGCAGATTTTCAGCTTGTTGAATTTACTTCCAATCTGAACCAGTTTCTTTTTGGCATCTTGGCAATAAGATGGGTCAATTCACAAACTCCATTGTCTGTGACTTTAGTGTCATTATTTGGTAAGGCAGTGATTTCAAATAAGGGCATGCTAAAAGTCCAAGTATTTTAAGGTGTCTGAATTTGTCAATCCAATCAGGAAGACTCTCCGTAGTACAATGCCAAATGTGAAGTTCTTCGAGGGTGGTAACATGTTGAAGCCCCTCAGGAAGCACCTTTAGATTTGGTAGATTATCAAATCTCAGAAACTGAAGGCTTTTGGGACTTTCCCACCTAATCTCATCTTTAGAGCCGATGCCCTAATTCCTAACAATTGGCAAAATGGATAGTGAAGGAGATGTTGGAATATAACCTGCTGTGCTGACGTGGAGGCTAAAGCAAATATTAAAATGAGATCATACAGGTGTATTTCACAGTGGCTTATATGCCACGTGTTATGGAACTAACTAGAAGAATGAGAAAATGAGTGCATGAAAGTGTGAGAGAGAGAAAATACAGATTTATGCTTTTTATATAACAGAATTGTAATCATTTACATTTTTCATTATGTAAGCAAAAATATACTCTCTTCTCTCTGTCATATACACCAGAAAATATATACACGTTTTTTGCTCTCCTAACTTCTCTCTCTCTCAAGCTATCATCATCCATAATATACAATCTCTCAAGCTCCATTAACATGGTATCAGAGCTGGTTGAATCTGCGTTGGGAGTAAATACTGTGCTCTAAAAAAAAAAAAAAAAATAGAAACAGAGCTCGAGCAATTCTGAGCTCGATTGAAGAGTGTAGGCTAGTATTACAGATCTGAAGCATCAATGGCTGGATCTGAAGTAAGGGCTCCTATATTTTCAGGAGAGAACTATGAATTTTGGAGAATCAAGATGGTCACCATTTTCAAATCCTTCGGGCTTTGGAAATTTGTGGAGAAAGGAATTCCAGTTTCTGCTGGGAAGCTAAAGGGGAAAATCGAAGAGGCTGAAGGAAGCTCAGCAAGTGAAGATGATGAACAGATGATGGAGTCTTACATGAAGGATGAAAAAGCTTTGGGGATTATTCAAGGTGCTGTTACTGATCAAATTTTTCCAAGGATAGCAAATGCAGAGACTGCAAAAGAAGCTTGGGAGCTCTTGTACAAAGAATTTCACGGTGGAGATCAGGTAAGATCTGTGAAATTGCAAAGTTTAAGGAGAGATTTCGAATACACTAGGATGAAGGATGATGAAACACTGTCCAATTATCTTACAAGACTAAATGATCTAGTAAACCAGATGAAAACGTTTGGAGAGACACTGTCAAATGAAAGAATGGTTCAAAAGGTATTAATTAGCTTAACAAAAGCATATGAACCAATCTGTTTGGTGATAGAAAATACTAAGGATTTGACATCAGTGGAATTTCAAGAAGTAATTGCGATTTTGAAGAGTCAAGAGCAGAGACTTGACCAGCAAGTTACTGATTCCACAGAGAAAGCATTCTCTACATTGTCTGTGAATTCCAAAATACAAAACAAAGGAGTGTCACAATCTAATGTAGCTAAGTTTCAGAAGTCATGGTCCTCAAAAGAGAAGAAATGGGAACCTAAACAAAAATTTCAGCAAAGGTTTCATGGAGCTCAAATGACAAACACACATGCTGCAAACACTGTTCACGGAGGGAGTAGATGGCAGGTTGGAAGCAGTCAAGATAATTCAAAACCATAATGCAGAACCTGTGGCAAGTATCATTTTGGAGAATGTAGATTTAAAGGCAAGCCAAAATGCTATAATTGTGACAGGTTTGGACATTGGGCAAGAGAATGTACAATTGGAAGAAATGTGCAGAAAGCCAATTGTACAAATCAGATGGAAATGACAGGGAATATGTTTTATGCAGCAAGTGAGACTCATGACTCAAGCAAAAACAGTGAATGGTACATAGACAGTGGCTGCAGCAACCATATGACAGGAAATATTAGTTTATTGACTGATGTGAAGAGAAATATGTTTGGAAGGGTTCAAATGCCTAATGGAACACTAGAGAATATTGCTGGGAAAGGAACATTGGTGATTGACACTGACAAGGGAAAAAGACATATCAAAGAGGTACTATATTTACCTGGCTTGAAAGAAAACCTGTTGAGTGTTGGTCAAATGGATGAGCATGGCTATTATCTGACATTTGGTGGTGGAATGTGTCATGTGTATGATGGACCTACGCTTGAGAATCTGATTGTGCAAGTCAAAGCAAAAACAAATCGATGCTATCCGTTGACTATGACATCGTGTGAGCAGGTTGCATTAACAGTTCAAACTGAGCTGAGTATGGAAATTTGGCATAAAAGAATGGGACATCTTCATTCAAATGCTTTGCTTGAATTAAAAAGGAAGGATATGGTTGTGGGATTGCCAAAGCTTAGAGAAACGATGAAGGTCTGTGAAGGCTACCAATTTGGAAAGCAACATAGAGAAGTTTTCCAAAAGAATGGTGCATGGAGAGCAGATCAGCCACTGCAATTAGTTCATACAGATTTGTGTGGACCAATGCAAACAGAGACACTTGCTGGAAACAGGTATTTTATGCTGTTTGTAGATGACTGCACACGCATGGTTTGGGTGTATTTTTTTAAGAAACAAATCTGACGCTCTTATCTGTTTTAAGAAATTTAAAGCAATGGTTAAGTTGCAAAGTGGTTTTAAACTTAAGTGTCTAAGAAGTGATAGAGGAGGAGAATTTCTGTCTGTAGAGTTTATAAAATTCTGTGAATCTGAGGGAATTCAAAGACAAATAACAGTGGCTTACACTCCTCAACAGAATGGGGTAGTTGAAAGGAAGAATCGGGTAGTCATTGAAATGGCCAAGGCCATACTACATGATAAACAAATGCCCTACTACTTGTGGGGAGAAGCTGTTCACACAACTGTCTATCTGCTAAATAGATGTCCTACTAAAGCCTTGAATGGGGTGACACCTTTCGAAGCCTATAGTGGAAGAAAACCTGGTGTAGGACATTTGAAAATTTTTGGATCCATTTGTTATGTTCATGTACCAGCTGAAACAAGGCAGAAATTGGATTCAAAAAGTGTGAAAGGAATTTTTGTTGGCTATGGAACCTGTGAGAAGGGGTATAGGATATTTGATCCTATAGCTAAAAAATTGATTTTATCAAGGGATGTTATATTTGATGAAGAAAGCTCATGGAATTGGAAGGAAGATGAGAGAAATAATGGAGGAAGGATAATTACAGCAACCAAGGATGGTTGTAAAGTCTCAGAAGAAGTGAATCCAGCATTCAAAGACACTTACTATACACCAGAAAAATCAGCTCAAATTGTGCAAAATTCAAGGGAGACTACAAGCAGCAGCAGGGACAGTTCATATGCACCTAGGGGTACTAGCACTGACCCTACACACACTGAAACAGGTGGAAAGCATGCTGAATATGATCATACACCAGTAAAATGGAGGAATTTGACTGATATTCTGGCAAAATGCAACAATTGCATCATTGAACCCGAAGACTACAATGAAGCAGCACAAAATCAGTCTTGGATCAATGCAATGACAGATGAGTTGAGGATGATTGAGAAAAATAAAACTTGGGAGTTGGTGAGTAGACCAGCAGATAAGCCTGTAATTGGGGTTAAATGGGTATACAAGACAAAACTTAATCTTGATGGCTCAATTCAGAAAAACAAAGCAAGGTTAGTGGCTAAAGGATATGCACAGAAACCAGGAGTGGATTTTAATGAAACTTTTGCCCCTGTTGCAAGACTTGACACAATTAGGACCTTAATTGCTTTAGCAGCTCACAAAAGCTGGAAATTGTACCAGCTTGATGTTAAGTCAGCCTTTTTAAATGGTGTGCTGCAGGAAGAGGTCTATGTAGAACAACCAGATGGTTTTGTCATTGAAGGGCATGAGGATAAAGTATACAAGCTGCATAAGGCATTATATGGATTGAAACAGGCCCCTCGAGCCTGGTATAGTGAGATTGATGCATATTTCAGTGAGGGTGGTTTTCAAAAGAGTCAAAGTGAGGCCACTCTTTATACAAAGACCAGGGGAGAAAAAGGAATACTCATTGCAGCCATATATGTTGATGACATAGTGTATACAGGAAATGATGATGAAATGTTACATTGGTTTAAGGCAGATATGATGAAAAGATATGAAATGACAGACTTGGGTTTGTTACATCATTTTCTTGGAATGGGAGTAATACAAACAAGTTCCAGCATTTTCGTGCACCAGAAAAAATATGCTTCTACATTGCTGAACAAGTTTGGCTTAACTGATTGTAATCCAGTTCTTACACCATTAATTGCAAACGAGAAACTCAGCAAGGAAGATGGAAGTGGAACTGCAGATGAAGAGATGTATCGAAAGGTAGTGGGAAGTCTTCTATATCTGACAGCAACAAGACCAGATATTATGTTTGCTGCAAGTTTACTGGCAAGGTTCATGCATTGTCCCACAAAGAAGCATCTTGGTATAGCAAAAAGAGTATTAAGGTATGTCAAAGGTACCTTAGATTATGGAATAGAATATGTCAAGGGACAACAAGCTGTTTTAGTAGGGTACTGTGACAGTGACTGGAGTGGTTCTGTGGATGATATGAAAAGCACATCTGGATATGCATTTAGCTTTGGTAGTGGTGTATTCTCATGGGCTTCGGTTAAACAACATTGTGTAGCACTCTCTACAGCTGAGGCAGAATATATAAGTGCCTCAGAAGCAACTGCACAGGCAATTTGGCTTCGGTTTGTGTTGGAAGATTTTGGTGAAATGCAAGTGAGAGCTACACCTCTACACTGTGATAATACCTCAGCCATTGCCATCACAAGGAATCCAGTCTTTCACCAGAAAACTAAACACATAGACAGAAGATATCATTTCATCAAAGAGGCCTTGCAGAATGGAGTTGTAGATTTGACATTTTGTGCTTCCAAAGAACAAATTGCAGATATATTTACCAAATCATTACCAAGGGACAGATTCAATTATTTGAGGGAAAAGCTTGGAGTTGTCTCAGCACAGAGGTTACAGGGGAGTCTTGGAATATAACCTGCTGTGCTGACGTGGAGGCTAAAGCAAATATTAAAATGAGATCATACAGGTGTATTTCACAGTGGCTTATATGCCACGTGTTATGGAACTAACTAGAAGAATGAGAAAATGAGTGCATGAAAGTGTGAGAGAGAGAAAATACAGATTTATGCTTTTTATATAACAGAATTGTAATCATTTACATTTTTCATTATGTAAGCAAAAATATACTCTCTTCTCTCTGTCATATACACCAGAAAATATATACACGTTTTTTGCTCTCCTAACTCCTTCTTTTGGTACTCAAGGTTGTAATTTTCTTCAGTACGATCTGCAACATGAGATAAAATTAAAAGTTGTCAACCATATGAAAATATAAAATTAGGCCCTCATCAAAATCAAAAAGATTTTATTCACCATAATGAAATACTGTGTTGAGGATAACAATCCTATACAGAGTTTCTGCCAACAAAAGAAGAAAAGCTTCTTTTATTGAGATTCATTTTTATATAGAAGAGTAAAAGCATGTTACCTTTGCATAACTTGATGATAAGAGAAGACTGAGGTTGCTGGAGTAGCAGATTTTCAGCTTGTTGAATTTACTTCCAATCTGAACCAGTTTCTTTTTGGCATATTGGCAATAAGATGGGTCAATTCACAAACTCCATTGTCTGTGACTTTAGTGTCATTATTTGGTAAGGCAGTGATTTCAAATAAGGGCATGCTAAAAGTCCAAGTATTTTAAGGTGTCTGAATTTGTCAATCCAATCAGGAAGACTCTCCGTAGTACAATGCCAAATGTGAAGTTCTTCGAGGGTGGTAACATGTTGAAGCCCCTCAGGAAGCACCTTTAGATTTGGTAGATTATCAAATCTCAGAAACTGAAGGCTTTTGGGACTTTCCCACCTAATCTCATCTTTAGAGCCGATGCCCTAATTCCTAACAATTGGCAAAATGGATAGTGAAGGAGAGTAGGTTTCATCATTGATTGTCTGTATGAATGTCTCCAAGCTAGAGTTCTTCAACACTAGCCCCTTCAGTCATCAATTTGGAAAGATAAGGAAATGATTTCGAGACCAAAGGAGTATCACCTTCTTCCCACCATCCCTCTAGATTAGGCAATTTTGTAAGCCTTAGCTCTTCTAGGTTTTTGATGAATTATGTTGATGATTCAGAATTGTGATCATCAGACTTGTTGGGAGATATACTTCAAACTATCCTTTTTTTTTTTTTTTTATAATTGTTGTTATTTTTTTATTAAGTGTTTTCTAACCTATTTATTAATTGTGTCATTGAAGAAAACTTTTTTTGTTTTTTTGTTTTTTTGTTTTTTTGTTTTTTTTGTTTTTTTGATGCTAAGATATTAAAAGATAGTTAAACTCTTATTTTTGATACGTCTATACATTTTTTATTTTTTACTTTTGTGTTTTCAGTTTCTTTTTCTTTCATTGTATAAATTATAATTTGATGTGTATAGGGTATACATGGAATCCTCAAATGCAATATTATTTATTTTTAGGAAGATTTTATTTGCATCTCTTCAATTTTACTATTATTTTACTTAAATACCATATTTTGAAAAAATCATCATTTAACTCTCTTTAGTTTTTTAAAATTATCATTAAAGACTAATTTGTCAGTTTAATGTTATTCAATTATAAAGTAATCAACTGATAGAAACTGAAAAATTGATCTATTTTAATATATATATATATATATAAACGTTAACCATGATCTTTCAAAAGCACAAAATTTAAATGAAATAATGATAAAACTGAAGGAAAATATATTAAATTTACCCTTTATTTTCTTTTTATCATTAGATGCAAGATTATTTATTACATTTTTGTTTTTATAATATTAATTTTTATTGATTATTCGTACATTTATTGAGAAAAAAGTTGAAGTTGAAATTAACTTTTTTTCTTCAAAAGATTTGTTAAAATTATTAAATGGTTTTTTCAAAGTTATGTTTACATGGTTCTTTCATGAGGTCAAAAAAAAAAAAAAAAAAAAAAAACTTATATGAAGTATATTGATGCAAAAAATCAGTCAAAGATTGTACATCTTCTTTAGCCATCGAAATATCTATGGATCTCCAAAATATGAAAAATCTGTTGACATGTCTTTGAGGGCATCGGCCAAAAATCCTTCGATGTTCAAATTAAAAAGGGTATTTAGACTTTCTATTCAAAGAAAAAATGAAAAAAAGAGAGCATGCAAAATAACTCATTGGGTGTTGTATAAAGGCTCTTGATTAGGTTTCAATAGGAAATAAAATATAATAAAATGATTATGATTTAGAGATAAAAGTAATATAATTAGGATCAGTAATCTATTTGGATTGAGATACTCCAAATAGATGAGACTACAAAATATTAATTGTTTTGTAATTTTAGCTGATTAGGTATACCTTCTTTATTTGCTAGGATATTTCAGGAATAATGAAATATAAAAAAGAATAATAACATTAACAAGAATTAATATAATCCATAATCCAAAAAAATAATAATAAAAGTTATGTATTACTTAATATTTTCTGGCAAACAAATTTAGTTTTAATAACAATTAAATTTTTCTTTTTTTTAGTTGACTTCCTTCCCTCTCACTCTTTTATAGTCCTTTATTTTATTCTTTTCACCCTTTTGCACTTCTTTGTATTCCCCATCAAGGACAGGCCTCAACAAAGTAAGACTCAAAACTCTTTTAACCTTCTTCTTCTACCAGTTGTTATCATTATTCTTTTTTTTTTGGGTTGACTTTCTTGTCTCTTACCCATTTTCATCTTTTGCTCTTTCTTTTTTTATTATTTTTTATTTTTTATTCTTGATTTACAAAATATATTTATTCAAATATATTTACTAATATATCTTTTTTATTTTCCAATACATAGTCTAAATTATTGCCAAAAAAAAATGTTTAAATAACAATAGTTGAAGTATATGGAGATTTTTTTGTTGTGCTTTGAAATTAAAAAATTATTTTAAACTAAAATAATAACTGATTTATTTTCTATTTATTAATTAAGGGTGTAACTATGTTTTTATTTAAAAAAAAAAAAAAAAGGGAAAAGCGTATAAGAGTAATTTGACGTGTCATATAAGGGAGAGAATTATGAAGTACAAACGATGTATAATGGCAGGGGTTGTAGTTGAATTTCTTTAAACTTGAAGGACGCTTTTTGAATTAGCTCAAACCTTAGTTGAAATGAACTTTTTTTATTTTTCTAAAGCAATTTCCTACTTTAAAAAGGTCATTGAAAAAAAAAAAAGTCGTTTAATATTATTTAATAGTTTTTTGAAAGTTATGTTTGCATTTTTTTTATTATGTCGTAAAATAAAATAAAATAAAAAGAAACTTACATGAAGTAGAAAAAAAAATAATAAAATTAGTATAATATATCATCCAAAGAATAATGAGAACTATGTTTTACTTAATATTTTTTTAATTTATATTTTTGGCAAAACAAATTTATTTCTAAATACAATTTTTTTTTTTTCTCTTTTTTTGGTTGGCTTCCTTCCCGCCTAATCTTATGGTTCCTTATTTTATTCTTTTCACCCCTTTGCAATTCTTTCATATTCCCTAAGAAAGACAGGTTCATATAAACTAAAGCCTGAAGTCCTGAGCAAAGCAAGACTCTCAAAACTCTTTCTAAACTTTCTTCTTCTAGTAGTGACTTCCTTGCCTCTTACTCGTGCTCATTTTCTTCCCTACCAAACACAAACACAGACTTAAGCAGCTAGCCAAAAAAACCTGAAGAAAGCAAGAGAGCAACTATGGCTAAGCTACCCATCCCCAGTAAGGTGCAGAAGTTGTGGAATTTATGGGATATACCGTTCTGCCTTCTCTTAAGCCTCTGCTTGCAAGTTTTCTTGATACTATTTGCACCATTGAGGCAAAGAAGTAGAAATTTTTACATACTCTTACTTATCTGGTCGGCATATTTGATAGCCGACTGGATTGCTGCTGTAACTATCGGACTAATCACCAAACCCAGATGAGTTCCATAGACCCAAAACAGAACGATGACGTTTTGGCATTATGGGCTTCATTTCTTTTGCTGCATCTTGGTGGCCCTGATGCCATTATCTCTTTTGCTCTTGATCAGAATGATTAGTTCTGGCTTCGTCAGTTGTATGTGCTTGTTTTACAGGTTGTGGGAGCTGCTTATAGCGTCTTTCTAACACTTCCAGAGACAAGCTGTTGTTTCCTACAATTCTAGTCTTGAGAGAACGGTTGCACTGTATCTTGCAGGCTTGCACCGTGTCGGAGCTGCCGCATTGCCAAAGCCATACCCTGGTCCTGACTACAAGGAGGCCGTCCCAATTTACTCCGCAACAAGGTCTGTAGAAGTTCCGGAGCAAACAGAGATTACCATGGCGCCGAACCTGGGAAATTACAGAGACCGTAAGTTTGCTATTCATATGCAAGAAGGATCTGAATCTGATGAACTGGAACTAATGGATCTTGCGCGTTCCCTCTTCAAGAACTTCAAGGGACTTATAGTTGGCTCCCTCCTGAGCTCCAAATATCGAGAATCAAGCCAAGAATTTTTGCGCCTAAGAAAGCCTGAGGTCAGTTTTAGATTGAGAGTACGAGCTCAGCTTCATATACCAAGCTCTTCACACAAAATTTGCTGTGGTACGAACCAGACCTGGGCTTATCCTTCGGTTTATAAGCTTCATTTTCTTGGTTGTCGCCTTTATCTTATTCCAGTTTTTAGATGATAAGGATGACTTCAAAAATTTTGAACTCATCCTAACTTACTGCTTGCTTATTGGAGCAATACCTCTTGATATTTGCTCTGGAATCATGTTCATTTTCTCTGATTATGTCCTTATGGACCACAAGAACTGGAAAAAGTACATTCCAGATTGGTTTTTGCAAAGAAGAAGGTGGTCTAATTCTGTTTCCCAGTAAAATATGATAGCATATTGCCTAGATGAGCGTTGGCGATGGCGATGCCAAATTCCTGACTTGGTTAGAACCATGCTGGACAAGATCAAAATATTGATGTTTTCAAAGTCAGAGAAGAACATTGAGGATCTCAAAAGCTTTATCTTTGAAGAGCTGAAAGACAAATCTTCAAAAGCAAAGATTTTAAGCGAAGCCATAGAGAAGTGTTCACGAAGAGGGGATGGTGCTCTGTTTGGTACTCCAAGCTATATCAAGCTCAAATCGAGCATCAGCGAGTTTCACTACGCTGAAGGCCTTCTCCTTTGGCATTTAGCTACTGAACTTTGATATCATGCTACGGAAAACAAATCAAACCCAAAAGAAGAAGATCGGGAAAAGAAATCAAACCCAGAAGAAGGTGATCGCGATGATCGGGAAAAGAAACCAAGAGAGAGTAGAAGAATCTGCAAAATCCTATCAGATTATATGTTTTATCTTCTGGTAATGAAGCCAACAATGCTAGAACCAGTTTTGAGCAATTGGCGGATAGCATTTCAGGAGACTCTTGAAGAGGCCAAAAGATACTTCACTAAATACTCGATATCAGATCATGGGAAAGCCTGCAAGAGTTTGATTAATGTAAAAACGAAAAAATTTAGGCCAGCTGCAGTGAACGGATTAAGGAGCAAATCTGTGCTGTTTGATGCATGTATACTTGCTCAGCAACTCCAGCATTTGGAAGAAGAAGAAGTGGAGAAAGACCAGTGGATGCTAATGAGCAAGGTTTGGGTGGAGTTATTGTGTTATGGTGCAATGAATTGCAGACCAATTTTACATGCACAGCAATTAAGTATAGGTGGAGAGCTTTTGACTCTCACTTGGTTGCTTATGAATCATTTGGGTTTGAGTTTCCAGTACGAGGAGTCGGATTTGCATGCAGGAACCAGACTTGTAGCCGTAAAATGAGAGAGTCTAATAAATTCGTAGAGAAAAACACAAGGGAGAGAGAGAGAGAGTACTGTCCAAGGTAACAATTGGAAAAGACTTGGAATTACTTAATATGTTGTGTTTGAGTTGATGTAAACTTTACTATCTTTTATCTCCTTGTACGTTACATTATATCTTAAATTTTGTGCTATATATGAATGTTCCATATCTCTTTTCTCAATTAATGTGCATTGAGCTAATCTGTTTTTGTTTTTATTTCTGTTATTATTTTTTGGGAAAGAATATAATTTAGCTCCTATGAGTAAATAATTAATGTCAAACTATTGCAAAAATGAAAAAAAGAAAAAAAAGAAAAAAGAAAAGCGTCATACAATTAATAATAAAACACATCCGAAAAAAAAATAAGGGGGGGAATGATATAGAAAAATCAGTGTCATCTTAGGTTAAACGTTTTATATCTGTTTTATCAATCAATTAATGTACACTGAAGTAGTTAGATAGCTCTTTTTTTGGGGTTGTGTCGAGAGTATAATGGCTGGCGCTAGTATGTATAATTAATGTCATGCTATTGCAAAAAGAAAATTATAAAACAAAAAAAGTGTCATACAATCAATAATATATATATATATATATATATATAAAGATATATAGGAATAAGATAGAAAATCAATTTATCATCTTCGGTTAAATCTGCTGATCAAAATCCTCAAATATTTACAATTTTATACTGTTTTTCAGCATGACAATCCATGTATAAAATAAATGTTTTCTTAGCTAATGATTTAAAAAAAGTAAATGAGAAAAAACTCCTAGTTAACATTGTTAATCAGGATACTTTTTTTTCCATTTTTAATTTTGGTTTGGACTTTTTGGTTATCATTCCCCAACTAATTTAATAGCTAATTTTGTCCCTTTCTTTAATAATATTTTTCATCCTATTTTGGATAGAAGTCTAAGATGACTAAATGACTCTAATGGGATTGGATATTTCTCATATAAACAGGGAACTGCCCCATGATTTGGTGTATATGAGGGGGCATAGCACTAAATCAATCTCACTTGTCAATTATAAATAAAAGTTTTGGTAAAAATAATAATTGAAGTTTACAAGAATGATTAATGTAATATCCATGTGAAGGGAGGGATACAAAAATAATTAATTTATCAGCACACTCACTACATGTGTTTTCATGTAAAATGAGAGTTACAAGAATAACAAACTAAACACGAAAAAAAAAAAAAAAACTAATTAAATACTTTTGATTAAATTCTTGGTTGTCTCCAAGTCAAGAAAGGGTTACAAGAATAGATTCTAAAAACATGCACATACACTCGATTTTTCTGTGATAGATGGGATAAAAAGTGGAAAGAATTAATAAATCTTATATATATATATATATGAAGATTTTTTTTAATTAATTTGGGATCTCAGTTCAATGAACAGGAAGAGCATTCAGGAACTAAAATAGTGGCTGTAAAGTAAAATGAAATTATGTTTTGTGTATGATTTGAATTGTATAAAAAGAGTTTATCCGTATGGTATCATAACATAGCTCAATTAAATTTTTTTTTTTTTTTCTTCTTTTGCTTTGGTTATCGGTGCCATTGCCCTTTAAACTATTTGTGCTACGTGAGTTTTAAAACAGAGAAAGTGGTGCACAAGGCACTTTTTCCATACGACTGGATCAAATTTAT
Source organism: Ziziphus jujuba (assembly GCF_031755915.1). Taxonomy (NCBI): domain Eukaryota; kingdom Viridiplantae; phylum Streptophyta; class Magnoliopsida; order Rosales; family Rhamnaceae; genus Ziziphus; species Ziziphus jujuba. The sequence continues at coordinate 1,535,665 of NC_083380.1, forward strand.
AGGCACAAAAAAGATAATTTGGGTATACTCTTATGATACAACATATAAGTATTCATTTAATACTTGGTACCTGTGTGAAAACCATGAAGTTTGAATTCATTACTAAAGAGGGAGGAAAAAAAAAAAAAAAAAAAAAAAAAGGCTGGAACACACATAATCTCAAGTCAAAGTCTCAACCCAAGTTACCTAACAATCAAAATGCAATAGTTTCAAATGATGGGTAGGATTATATAGTTTCCATTGCCTCTATATTTGATGGAAGATTTCAGAGAAACAAAGAGAACCACATATTTCTTTTCAACCCCATTCAATTATTATTTACAAAAAAAGAAAACCTTTAATTATTTATCGACTCCTCCAGCAGCTTTCTCTAGAAGCTACTCTGTCCTTTCAAAATTAATCTGGATTCAAAAGTTTTCATGGACAACACCACAGCAAATGTCTTTTTATGGATTCCTTTCTGTTTAGTCTTTTGAACCATATTGAACGGAAAACAAAAAAAAAAAAAAAAAAAAAAAAATTACAGTAAATGTGGGACATGGAAATTGAAATATCAACTACTTTTTTGGGCTTGTGATGAATAAAAAATGCACGAGTTTTCAAAAGGCTGGATCAGATATAGTCTCTATTGTTATTGACCTGCCCAGCATGTCTGGAAATATCTATAAGAGTGAACCACAACTTTATATCTGCGTGTCACACACTCATTTAGACCTTTCCCTGTCACTATCAAGATTAAGAAATTCGTCTTCACAAGGTATCAAAAACAGGGCCACCATATCATATATCAAGGACCATGGGATTACAGTTTCTTTAATATTTTTTTTACTCTGTTTTATGTTTTGTCTTCTTGTAATCGATAAGATGAAGAACATGGGTAATAAAAAGAGAAAGCAGAACAACAATTTAAATGTTTTTATAAAACATATTCCCAAAAGTGGGTTTTAAGAGGGGAGGTAAATTTGTTACCCAACTATGGTTTTCTATTTATATTATTCAAATCTACTTTATATGTCTTTCCGGCCGATACTATTGCCTCAGGCACAATTATTTGAGTTGGAAAATTCCAATATTTTGAAAAAAAAAAAGAGGAAGCCGAAGTTTCAATTTTCAAACCCTCTTTCCTTTCATCCAAACGATTACCCAATGACAGAATCTGCCATCTCTAGCAATGCAGATGGGATCCTTGGGAAGTTAGGCTATGCTGACGTTCGGGTAAGTAATGGTGAGCTTTCAGGAGTCATACAAACCATAAGAAGCATAAAGGCTAAACATGGTGATGCAAAGGAGAAACAGGTCAACAACCATCAAATCAAAGTTTGTCTGGAGAGGATTGAAGATTTACTCAATGAAGCAGATGACTTAGTGGACGAGACCTACAATGTTGCAACCAAGTTCGAGGTTGAAGAAGTGAGGACTAGTACTAGTACTAGTACTATAGTACTACTTCCTCGTCAAATTCAAACCATCTCGTTGCCTTGGGGCACAAGCTAAAACCAACTAGTTGCCTTGAGGCACAAGCTAAGTCCAAAAGTTAAAATATCAAACAAAAACTGGCTTCAACTAATGTTGATGGTAGGCTTTTCAATTTGGAGGAGAGAAATGAAGTCTCCTAAAGTAAAATTTCGACTGCTGAGACAAATTCAGATATCGGCCAGGGTAGTGGCCGTAAGAGAGATAGTGATATAAATGCTATGAAAGAACTTTTGTCGAATAAAATTGAAGAAGAGAATGTGGCACTCTTGGTTTTGGCCGTAGAAGGATATGGAGGATCAGGAAAAACCACACTTGCTCAAAAACTGTTTCAGCTGGTCAAACAACATTTTGAGTTCACTAGTTGCGTTCATCCCTTGCAAGTTTGGCATTGAATTGGATTTTGGCATCAAATTTCTAGTTCAGAAAATCATTGAGTCTGCAGCTTATCTTTTTATAAGGGATTGACTCCTTCAGCCTGCAAATAAGAAGAGTCCTATTTGGAAAATGATTTGAGTCTGTAACTAAGAAGAGCAAAATCTGGATTCATGAGTTGGAGGAAGCCAATACCACAATCAAAACAAACACCATAGCTGCCTCAACGAAGGTAAATTGTATGAGGAGCCTTGAAATGTAATAAATGGGCAACGGCTGCTTCTTGTACTTGATGATGTATGGAATATGGACGGACTCTAGAATGTGGCAGGACTTCAAGAAATTGTTATCAGATGTTGGTTCGGGGAGTAGAATATAATAACTACCCGTAGTAAAGTTGTTGCAGAAATTATGAGTACAATGAAAGTCTATAAGTTAAGCAATCTAGATGAATATAACTCTTGGCTGCTATTTGTAATATCTGCTTTTGATACTGTGACAGAGCCAGTCAACTCCACAATTGTGGAGATTGCCGTGGAGATTGTGAAGAAGTGTGGAGGAAATCCTTTTGCCTTACACACAGTAGATATGAAACTTAATTTGGTAAATCAAGAAATTGAAGATTGGACCAACGTCCTCGATACAAAATTTTAAAAGAGTAGTAAATGAAGAAATTTTGCCCTCACTTAGACTTAGTTATGATGTTCTACCTCTGCATTTGAAACATTGCTTTGCCTACCGTAGTATATTCCCTCAAGAATCTGAAATTGATGTGAAAACCTTAATATGTCTTTGGATGGCACAAGGGTTAATTTATCCACTGCCAGGTCAACGAATGGAGGATGTAGGTTATCACTATTTTTAGAAATTATGTCAGAGGTCCTTGTTTGAGGAAGTGGAGGTAGATCCTTAGAAGGGCTCTGTAACAGTGCAAGATGCTGAACCTTATACAAGATCTAGCATTACTTGTCTCAGGAACAAGATTAGCTGCATTGAAGGAACATAAGAAGCATATTATTGATGGAACAACTCAACATGTCTCATTTTACTTTCATTTAGGTTCGTCATGGAGAATTCCATCTTCATTCCTTCTGGCAACGAGGATTCGAACAGTTATTTTGCCTAGTCAGTTGCATTGGGAAACTGAGGGGAGATTAAGTCACTCAACTTGTGAAAATATCATATCTAATTGCAAATCATTACCAATATTGGATCTGCATATTACAGGGATCCAAGGGGTGGCACAGTCCATTGGTAAGTTGAAGTATCTAGGATATCTTGATCTCTTTCAAAACACAGCTGTTAAGTCATTGCCAAATTCAATCACAAGCATATCATATTTGATGATACTGAAACTCTCCTCGTGTTATGGACTTGAAGAACAGCCAAAAATTGTGAAGAAACTAGTCTACCTCAAACATCTTGAGATTGATTGGTGCTACAGTTTGACTTGTATGCCTCATGGACTTGGTCAGCTAACTCAACTTGAGACATTATCAGAATTTGTATTGAAGGACGACACTGATTTGGCCAAGCTAAATGAATTAGCGGGCTTGAACAACATGAGAGGAAAGTTGAAAATTCAAAATTTGAGAAAGGACATATGGATATAGAGGCTGCAAACTTTAAGGGGAAAGAACATCTAAAATTGTTAACATTAGCTTGGGAAGTCGATGAAAATGTTAATACTGCAATCAGTGATCTAAAGACACTACAACGTCTGAAGCCACACTCAAATCTTAAGGAATTGGCTTTATTTGGCTATAGGGGTGTTGATTTTCCTGATTGGCTTTATTTAGTGAAATTTTCAAAACGAAAAAATGTGAATGATATCTACCACCACTTAGTCAGCTCTCATCTCGTAAGGTGTTGATAGTGGATGAGATGGCTAACCTAAAGTATATCTCCAATGAATCTGATTTCCATTCTTCATCATCAACAGCATTCATGTCATTCTTGGAAGAGTTAAGGCTTAGAGAATTGCCTAACTTAGAGAGATGGTGGGGTGATCATATCTTTGAAATAGATACTTCATTGCCATCATTTCCTTGTCTGTTCAAGTTGATCAGCGAAGATTGCCCCCAGGTTGCATTCCATGCCTCTCTACATGAATTTAAAAGAATGGATAGTGTTGGATAAAACTAGCTTGGAGACATTCATACAAAAAATGAACAATGACAGTTCTTATCCTCTCTCTGAATTGAAAATCTGTGTATGCTGGGATTAAAGACACTAGCTTTGATGATAAAGGGGAATGCCTCACAAAGCCCTAGTTCCTGAGATTCGATTATCTTCCAAAACTAAAGGAGCTACCTGAGGGGCTTCAACATGTCACGACACTCGAAGAGCTCCACATTTGGCACTGTAACATAGAGACTCTTCAGAATGGATAGGGGATTTGAAATCACTTAAAAAACTTGGACTTTCAACATGCACTTATTTGAAATCACTGCCTAGGTATGGACTTGGACTCTCTTTAAAGACACTGTAGATAGTGGATTGTCCCATCTTATCAGAAAGATGCTAAAGAGAAAGTGGTGTAGATTGGGCGAAGGTCAATCGCATTGAAAATTGGATACTCCAGCACCCTCAGTCTTCTTTTATTTTCAAGTTATCCAAAGGTAACCTTTCTTAATCTCAATTAAGGAGCTTTTCTAGAGAATAGTGCGTGCAATTTGTCTGACTATTTTATCTCATTTTGCAGAAACCTACTGAAGAAAAAAAGAATCTTGAGTATCAAAAGTTGGATCTTCTTTCCAAGTTTCCAAGGATTTAAAGCAGGTAAAGCATTCAACCATAAAGAGGTAATTATACAAATTCCTTGTTGAAATAATTTGTTTTCCTCTGTAAAACTTTTTTCTTATTAGCTCTAATCTGTACTGTGCATAAAATGTTGGCTACTTGTACTTTCACTATAAGTCTCACTAATCAAATTGTTTCTGTAAGCATCATGGAATGCTAGTTAAAAATATTGAACAAGTTGAAGCTTAGCAAGCTTATAATTAATGTCTTTGTTCATGCATATGTGGTTTGATAATAGTATATTCGATTGACATTAGTTGGTTTACCTTACAAAAGCATAGATACAAGCAAGATGGAATTATAGTCCATAGATATTTGATGCCATCAACAATGTTAGAACCAGAAATTGGCTTTCTTCTTCTGTTACCACAAAATTAAATTATAAGCCACTTATGATTTCTCTGTTGCTAAACAAGAGTTTTGGTAACACTACTGCAACAGCTCCACCTTAGCCTACACTGAGGAGGCTTTCATGAAGATAATGCAAAGGCTGGCTATAATATTAATAATCTAGCATTGGATCTCTCAAAGATATGGACTGTGAACTGGCCAAGGCTACTGAGGATTCTAGAAAAAAGAGGGCATTGTTATATATGATGTAATAAAGTTTAAGAAAATATACTTTCCTTTTTCCTTTAAGCAGTTTCCTAAACCTTATTATTATTACTATTTTTCCTTTTGCTTGTAATAAACATTTTGAATTTGATATATACAAGCCTGTTTGGTTGCTTTATTATCATTTTTTTCCTTTAAAAAATTCCTGTTCTTATAAAGAACAAAAAAAAAAAAAAAAAAAAAAAAAGAAGAAGAAGGAGAGCAGTTAAAAATCATTAAAACACCTTTTTCAAAGTTCTTTTCATGAATTATCGAACATCAAATAAGCAAATGGTAAGTAAAACAGATGGAAATTGACCAAATGAAAATACTATGCCAGAAAAATGGCCAAAAAGACATGTAATGGGTTTTCTTGTTTAGTTAATTGTATGGAAGATGCAGACACAAGCCAGGTCATTCTTAAAAGTTGAAAAATCAATTTCAGTTTCAAAACCATGGACTTTAAGGGGTAAAGCAAAATCACTCCATTGGCAAACTCACCAAGCATTAAGAACCTATTGACTGAAACACAACAATAAGAGACATCATGCATATTCCCATCCCATCCATACTTTAAATCATCCCAAAACCAAATTTACTTTGCTCTACTTAAAAAATGTTTCTTAGAGAGGAAAAAATTGAAAGTTTAAAATTTTAAAGTAAAAATATCTATGATTTGGCAGGAAAAATTTGGTAAAGTCCATTATTTTCTATGCAGAATACACCATGTGCTTATATATATATATATATATAATACATGTCATTTTCATCTGGATGAGTTGGCTTCCTTTAATTTGGTAATTAATAGAGACCCTATCTATTCATATGTCAGCAAATTTATATTTTTTCTGTTTTAACTTTATTTTCCCTTCGTTTCATTTCCTCAGATTTTATCTGTTTCCATTCAATCTTTCCTTCTTCTTCCTGAACGCAAGTAAATATGGAGCTACCAATCCCTGAAAGAATAAAGAATTTTTGGGATTTATGGAACATCAGGTTTTGCATTCTATTAAGCCTCTCCCTACAAGTTTTCTTATTCCTTTTCGCATCCTCTAGACAGAGAAGCAGAAACACTTTATTACAGGTATTACTCTGGTCTGCTTACTTAACAGCAGATTGGATTGCTACGGTTGCTATTGGACTAATCTCCAATAGTCAAACTGATTCCAACAAAGGTAACAAAGACATTCTTGTTTTCTGGGTCTCTTTTCTTTTGCTCCATCTCGGCGGCCCTGATAGCATTACCTCATATTCTCTTGAGGATAATGAACTATGGCTCCGTCGATTGTTTGGACTTGTTCTACAAGTAATCGGTGCTGGTTATACCTTGTTTTGAACAATTCCTGACAACAACCTTTGGTTACCAACCATCCTAGTCCTCCTTGTTGGAGCCATCAAGTATGCTGAGAGAACCGCATCTCAGCATCTTGCAAGCTTGGACTGTTTTTGATCTACTGCTTTGACAAAGCCATATGCTGGACATGACTATGAGCAGGCTGTGGCAATATTGTCAGGATCCGTCCAAAATTCCTCACCGGAACCCTAGACAAGCCCTGATCCTAGGAAAACCCTACCGGACCTTCCAATGGAAAATCCGGCAGAACCTCCCCTAAGGGTTGGACTTACCACAAATTTCCTGGACTGAAAACACACTTCTATATACATCCCCTTATTCCTCCCACAATACTACAATATAATTCCACAAATTTCCAGCACTCCAAAAGAATAACAGTAAACCAGTGCTCAGATAATAACTACATATCCAATACAGTATATAGAGCATTATACAAATAATTGTGGAATTAATAAAATGACAGATAAGGAAGCAATACAAGATGGAGAGGAAAGAGGGAAGAAATACTTCTTGGACTTTCGGCAATGATCTGAGACGTCGGGCTCGCCCCGGACGATCAATGTCTCCCAACCTGGACCTAGGGGAACGGAATTTAAAAACGTGAGATGCTAATCATCTCAATGAGTGGCCCTAACTACTGTACACCTTTAATATTAATAATATAACAAATAAAGGGATCTAATTAATCAATACCCAACAGTTAAATAATAAATAATAATAAACAATTGAAGTAATATTTTCTCTCAAAACCCTCACTATTCACTCCATTGGAAATGTTCCCCTTTTAAAACATTTTCACAAAACCCGTTATTCGTATATTCCGAAAACCAAGGGATCAATTAATTTAATAAACAATAAATAAATACCCCAAATATAAATAAAATGTAATAAGATATAATAAATAAATTTTTGATACTTTGGGGTTTGAAATTTCTTTATCCGAAAATTTATACTTGACGCACCACACCATATACCAGTGATGCCCTCCGATACCCAGCGTCCCGAGCACCGACTGGCGGGAGATTAAAGAAAGAAACTTGCATACGGCACTTCGGCGTCCCGACAGTACCGCTGCTGAAACCGTCATCTCGGCCAAGGAGGAGGGCGGCTGATGCGCAATATATAAGACTTGCCTGCCCTCTGTTCAATGGCAACTCACAGGAGATATAATACTTGCGCGCTAACCATATATACATCGGAACACCAATATTGTATGAGTGCGTCTAAAATAATTACAAAATCAATTATTACCGTACCAATTTTCCAAAATCACCGTGGGAAATATACCAATTTTCAAATTTACCATCCCACATATTTTCCTTTAACATACCCGGTACGAAACCATCAATAACAATATAAAAATAATTTTTCTCGTAACACGAGGTTCAACAAATAATATTCCACCGGCATAATTATGAAATTTAAACCACCAATTAAAACAAATAATTTCCTTAAAATATTTAAACCAATTATACCCAAAAATAATATTAAAATCACATACGATTTATTACTGAAAATACCTTGCTCATGCGTAATAAATACAATTAAATCACAATAATAAAAGTCGGGGTTTTTGGATAACCCAAAATTTACGTTTAGTACCAACAAACATATATGCACTTATAAAATAATAATTTTCCACAATTATAATTAAATTGCACCACATGAGCATAATTCCAAATATCAATTAAACACCAAATAAATATAATTAATTGCCCCAAAATATTTTTAAAGGTGGGTCACTCACCTGGAACACGCAATTAAATCACGATCCACCATAGGATCGATTCCACAACGCACACGTGCTCCTAGAACAACGATTCACACACAGTCAAATAAATTAATATTTTATTCGGATAATTAATACCCAGTACCCAGGGGGTCTAACACAAACGTTAACCAAAATTGACAAATTATATGTCTATGGAAAGCTTGTGAGATGAGGAGCACATTATCGACCTCCATTGAGCTCAATTCAATCGGCGGTGGCCGGAAAGCTTCGGCCGAGTTTAAACTTGAGGGATCTCTCAAACGGTGGGGATTTTGGGCAATCTAACCCCGGAAATGGACTTAGAGGGGTCGAAAATGGTGGGATAGAGGTATGGATCGAGCTGGGTTGGCCGGAAAACACAAGAAAAGAGGAAAGAGAAAATTTCCAGCCTGCGGCTTCTCCGACCCGATCCGGGCGTGTCCGGCGACCGGTGGCCGTGAAATTTTGCGGCCGAGCTCGCCTCCGTCCCCCGCTCATCTCTGGCCGGCGTGTGTAGCAAGGTGGTGGTCGGAAACGAAGAAACGGCGACGGTCCGAGAGGAAGAAGGAAAGGAAAGGAAGAAGAAGAAGAGAGCTTCGGGTGGCTGGGCATTTTTTCCACGTGGGGGAAAAGAAAAAAAGAAAAAAAGAAAAAAGAAAAGAAAAAGAAAATAAATTAAAAATAATATTATTATATAAAATAATATGATATTAAACATGGTTGACATGTGGCATCTCAACATGGTGACACATGGTCACATTTATTAAGTCACACGTGGCACATCGTTACACGTTTAAAAATAATATTAAAATAATACAGTATTTGAAAAATTCTACAGGTCCATAACTTTCAACCCACATGTCCAAATTGGACGTGCTGCTAGTCTACGGACTCATATCGATGAGTACTTCACAACCATGCATGAGTCAAAGCTCAACTTTGCATGAATAAAAAGTCAACTCCGGCATCCCTTGGACAGTTTGGACCTCAACTTGTTTTGCTCATAACTTTCAAACCGTAGCTCCGTTTTCAACGTGCTACTAGTCTATGAATTCGTGCCAATGTGTACTTCGTAATGGTACCTCAGTCAACCTAGAATTCCATCCGAGTCAAAAAGTAAACTTTTGACCCCTTCGGTCAATGGTCAAAGTCAATGGTCAACGGTCAACCTCAGTCAAAGTTGGCAAATTTCCGTTGTACTTTGGGACGGGGTGTTACAATTTTCCCCCCTTACAAAATTTCATCCTCGAAATTTCTTACGTCGCTGAAACGTATAAAATATTGATTGCGGATTTGTGCCTCGAGCTTCCACATCGCTTTCTCGACTAGATTAATTCACCACGGGACTTTTGATCTGAGAAAATAGTCTTATTTATCCATATGCATTCTTCATGACTTAAAAATCTGCACTGGTCGCTCCTTACATGACAGGTCTTTGATGTCCTTTCGTAGCAATAATATGTGAATTACGTTGCATACCCATGTCTGCTTTTCCGAAAATACTAACTTGCATGCCACAAAACCAATTCTTCCAATACCCCTGTAGAACCAATGTAATAAGAACTTGGCTTACTCTATCAACCATACCGTATGACTCTCTTCTACGGAGATAATGTCAAAACTTAATCACGAACTTCGAACTCAACATCTTTTCCATGCACGTCGGCTTAACTCATTTGTCGATCTTGAGCGGCTTCAAACTTTCTCGGAAGGCCTTCACCTTATTCATAGCCATTCGTAGGTGTTTGCATCCAATTTAGGTTGGTCGTTGTATGGTGCTTCTCCTCACCTACTTCACTCCAATATAGTGGGGTTCGACACTGCCTTCTATTTAGAATCTCATACGAAGACATCTCGATGCTCGCTTGGTAGTTAATATCGTAACGAATTCTATTGATGCCCATTGCTCAATCCAGCTTCTTTCGACATTGCATAATGCACGGTCTCAACATAAATTCCAAGTGTGAATTCTGCACTTTACTTGTCCATTGGTCTATGGTGAAAGGCGATGCAGTCGTTAAGTCTCGCTCCAAGTGTATCTGTATACACATAACTGTATAGCTCTTCTTCCGAACCTGAGCAGCTTAACTTAGCAAGTATAATAGAGACCTCATCCACTATAACTACACTACCATCACGCATAATAGTGAATTTTTAACTTTCCTCTTGTGCAACTTTCCTCCTCATGCCCACTAATTAAGGATATTCAAACTAGGCCACGAGAACACGATCTACAAGTCTTGGTCATAGTCGAACGCTAACCATAAAGTGCTTCTGAAGCATGCACCCTTAAATCAACAACCAAGTAGAACTTTAATCGCTATCCGGATCTTGCTTGATTCTCTAAACGCTGTCGTACCTTCTCTTTATGAATGATAGTTTAAGCACGAAATCCATGTTTACATCTCCCCACCCGACACGGAAATGGGCAAGGATTGAAACTACCTCAAACGTTTCTATTCCCCACTTTTACTTGTCGGTGACTTAAGTACCTTTATTCGAATCCTGCAACTTCCTTTATCGTGCCAAACCATAATGTAATCTAGTGAGCATTCCATACATCTTTGTACCTTTGAGGTGTATCGCATACATTGAATCATGTGCTTCCTTTAGGATCTCCTTTTTGAACTCAACGATATCCTACTTTGGATTCTCATTTGGCGATACTTAAACCTTAAGTCGCTCTTGGAAAAACCATAACATAAAACAAATAATAAAATATATTTTTCAAATATACCACCAACATAAAATATACACAACTTATCAACCCAAATTAAATTTCCAAACTTCTTCAAAAATCGAAATATAATTTATGAAATTTACTAATTAAATCAATGAAATAATAAATAATAAGAAAATTATTTTAATTAGTTTAAAATACCTTAACTTGCATAAGCAATTGTTAAAACTCCACATTGGAACAACAATAAAAACATGAATAAATGCATAAAATCATATCTTAAAATCCATAGCATAAAATGAAATATGCATGCTTGTAATGGAGGTATGTACGATACCTTCTAACATGTTACGTGATCCATGATTCCAGCTGTCGCCGGCACTCTGCTACCAATACAAACCAGGGTGGTTGCCTATATTGGCTGTCCGATCCCCTGGACTCGTAGGCAACATGATTATGCGGCCAGCTCTACATGGACCACATTGGTTCGCCGCCTCTGTATGGTGCAGTATATGCAGTATATCAACAACTAATATAACATACAAATACATGTGCGACCATAAACAAAAAAATTACTTGAATAAAATGCCTTTAATTTCAAATATTACTTTGAAAAGTATTTAATTTTTAATAATCAATCGGAAAAATATCTTGGCACCTTGAGATTGATCGACACACATCCATACTCGACAACAAGTATCGATTATGGGTGGTGACCTTGCTAAATCATTGGTAGCCGATACACACCCTTACGCAATCATCATTCTTCTCCATGAATGAAACAAATGTCATTCACGATGATAAGCTTGACATAGTGAAACCTTTATTCACCAAATCTTGCAACTAAGCCTTTAAGTCCTTTAACTTTGATAGAGTCGCACGGCATGGCGGTACTGAAATAGATCGATGTCCAAAGCCAAATCAATAATGATTCAATATCCTTTTTACGGTCGTAATCCAGACAACTTGCTGGGAAAATGCTTTCAAATTGCTTCCCACTATTAGCGGTTCCAACGCTCACCATCTTCTTTGGCATCAACCACCTGGGCCATAGATCCTTAACAACCATTCTTCGATAGCTCCTTGGAGACGAGGACAGAAATTAACCACAGCAAAGGCCTCCTAACTCCTCCACGAAGCACCACTTCAGGTAAGCTAAATCACTTTAACTTTACTCCTTTATGCTAGCGGTCCATAAACAGAAGAACTACTCACTCCATATCTAGGACCACTTCGAATCCCAAAAAGATTCACAGAATTGGATCTGCCCCCATTACTTGACCTTCAAAAAGAAAAGGAAATCTTCGACCATCGACTAGGCCATAGGAATTCCCCGTTAGGATAGATGATTCTAATTGACACCCTCGAAGATTAGAGTTATTCAAACTCGGGCAACGAATTTGCTTCGAGACAAAGGGAAAGAACGCTTTAAGACAGGTTAAACGAGAGATTAGATGTGGATGGGATGCACAACAATGCACAGTCCTTTAGGAATACTAGAACCTAGAGCTCTGATACCAACTGTCACAGCCCAGACCACCCGCATCAAGATATTGTCCGCTTTGGGCCCGGCCCGCACGGTTTTGCTCTTCCCGACCCCAGTACAACGGTGGATCACAGGAAAAGGCCTCTTGAAGGGAAAGGTATCCACACGCTTATAAGCCATGCTTCGTTCCCCTTTCCAACCGATGTGGGATGTTACATGCGTGGTGCATTTAAGGCACTTAACATCAAAATGCCAAGAGTTTCAAAGGGTGGGATATATAGTCTTTTTATGTCTATCTTGATGAAAAACTTCAGAAAAATAATGAGCACTATATATTTCTTTTCACCCTCTCCATTTATTTAAAGTTGTGGACCCTCCCACTTCTACATCTATGGAAATATCTATAAACAAGGACCGGATCAATTGATTAATCCTTTCAACAGTTTTCTCCTTTCAAAAATTAGATTCAGAAGTTTGGCGTGGACAAATTTAACAGCCGGGGCCATAGCACATGCGTTTCCATGGACCACTCCTTTCTTTTTAGTCCTTTTTCTCTGTTCAATTGTTTTTTTCTTCTTGTGTTAGGCGCAATATACAATACAATTTCTTCTTTTATATCATCTTAATTCAAGAAGGAAATGTTACTCTTTATCACTATTATTGTTATTGTTAAAAGTTTCTATTACCATTGGATATTGCTGTTGTTATTATTGTTTCTTTTATTATTATTACTATTATTATTCTTGTCCTTATAGGTTCTATCACTATTGATAATGCTTTTGCTATTATTGAAAGAATTAACCAAATAATCAATTCTGAAACAACTAGTACAGTCCCGCCATACCCCATATGTTTACGACGTAAAAGTTGTATTGACGTTACTAAAATAAGTTGACTGTAAGGACTTTTTGAGTGCATTTGACGTACTAAATACACAACTGTACTAAAAATATTAGAAATTATCAGCTTGATCCTATCGGGCAAATTGTAACAGAACCACATGAGCTATTAAAGTAATAAATAAGCGCCTATTAGCACTAGTAGGACAATAACGACCCATTTGGTGCACCGCCTAGTGGCTCCTTGTACCATTAAATTAGTGCACTCCCACATTTAGCATAACTTTCAAGCTGCACAAGCTTGTCTAGACCCTACAATTACAGATATCAATTTAACACCACATAAATACAATTAATTACCCCAAAAACATTTTCAAAGGTGGGTCACTCACCTGGAGCACGCAATTCAACCACGATCCACCATGGGATCAATTCCATGACTCACCGGTGCTCCTAGAACACAATTCACACACAGTCAAATAAATTAATATTTTATTCGGGTAAATAATACCCGGTACCCGGGGGTCAAACACAAACGTTATCCAAAATAGTCGAATAATATATTAATTTATTTGACTGTGTGTGAATTGTGTTCTAGGAGCACCGGTGAGTCGTGGAATTGATCCCATGGTGGATCGTGGTTGAATTGCGTGCTCCAGGTGAGTGACCCACCTTTGAAAATGTTTTTGGGGTAATTAATTATATTTATGTGGTATTAAATTGATATCTGTAATTGGTGCTCATGTGGCGTATTTTAAATGTAATCGAGAAAAATATTATTTTATATATATATATTTACCCCTTGGTGCTAAATGAAATTCTGGGGTCATTAGAAATTCCCGATTATTATTTTATTGTGATTAAATGGTATTTATTATACATGAGCAAGTATTTTCAGTAATTCGTTGTGTTTGGATTTTATATTATTTTTTTCGGGCATAATTGGGTTAAATATTTTATGAAAATATTTGTTTAAGTTGGTGGTTTAATTTTATAAATTATGCCCGCGGTATTTCAATTGTTGAATCTCGTATTACGAGAAAAATTATGGTTTTATTGGTTATCGATGTTTTCGTACTGGTTTGTTAAATAAAAATATGTGGGATGGTAAGTGTGAAAATTTGGTATATTTCCCACGGTAATTTTGGAAAACGGTACAGTTGGTTTAATAATTATTTTAGACGCATTCACACAGTATTGGTGTTCTGGTATATGTATATGTGGTTCAGCGCGCAAGTATTATTATTTCACCCGTGAGTTGCCATTGGACCGTGGGCAGGCAAGTTTGTTATTGGCCACAGCCGCCCCCCTCCTTGGCCGGGATGATGGTTTCAGCAGCGGTACTGTCGGGATGCCGAAGTGCCGTTTGCAAGTTTCTCTCTTTAATCTCCCCGCCAGTCGGTGTTCAGGACGCTGGGTAACGGAGGGCATCACTGGTATATGGTGTGGTGCGTCAAGTACAAATTTTTCGGATAGAAATTTCAAACCCCAAAGAGTACAAAATTATTTATTACAATTTATTGCAGTTTATTTATATTTGGGGTATTTATTTATTTATTTGTTGTTTATTAAATTAATTGGTCCCTTGGTTTTCGGGAAGTACGAATATCGGGTTTTGTGAAAATGTTTTAAAAGGAGAACATTTCCAATGGAGTGAATGGCGAGGGTTTTGAGAGAAAGTATTACCTTCAAATGTTTATTTATTTATTTATGTAATTGTTCGGTATGAATTAATTAAATCCCTTTATTTGGTATATTATTAATATTAAAGGTGTACAGTAGATAGGGTCACTCACTGAGATGATTAGCATCTCACGCTCTTAAATTCCGTTCCCCTAGGTCCAGGTTGGAGACGTTGATTGTCCGGGGCAAGCCCAACGTCTCAGTTCGTTGCCGAAGGTTCAAGAAGTATTTCTTCCCTTTTTCCTCTCCATCCTGTATTACTTCTTATCTGTCATTGTATAAATTTCACATTTATCTGTATAATGCTCTGTATACTGTATTGGATGTGTAGTTATTATTTATGCACTGGGTTGCTGCTGTTATTATTTTGAAGTGCTGTAAATTTGTGGAATCAAATTGTAGTATTGTGGGAGGAATAAAGGGACGATTATAGAAGTGTGTTTTCAGTGCAGGAAATTTGTGGTAAGTCCTACCCTTAGGGGAGGTGCTGCCGGATTTTCCGTTGGAAGGTTCGGTGGTATTTCCCTAGGATCAGGGCTTGTCTAGGGTTCCGGGGAGGAATTCTGGACGGGTCCTGACAGTTGGTATCAGAGCCGGACCCGGATCGATGTGCCAGCGAGGACGCTGGGCCCGAAGGAGGGTGGATTGTAACATCCCACATCGGTTAGAAAAGGGAACGAAGCATGCCATATAAGTGGGTGTGGATACCTTTCCCTTGCGAGGCCTTTTCCTGTGACCCACCGTTGTACTGGGGTCGGGAAGAGCAAAACCGTGCGGGCTGGGTCCAAAGCGGACAATATCGCATGCGGGTGGTCTGGGCTGTTACACTCATGTTGCTAAGAAGGAATTGGTCCTTCAACTCCTTGTTTAAGTTGTCGTAAGTGTCAACTTTGTGTCTATCGGCTCTTTCATCATTCTGCAATCAAGTCATCCACTATAGTTTTGCATAACCAGCAAGATACATATAAGAACTCATCACATTCTCATCCTCAAGCATATGAAGTGCAGGAAAGTATTGATCCTATATCCTTAAGAAAATTCTCAAGTGCCATAAAATGATTTAGGATCAGGAACTTTCACTTTTGTAGGGGTCTTGTCCATCAAAGGAACATGACTAATGCTTGCACACTTTAACAAGACATTATCCTCCTCAAGGATCTGTACACTAGACTTTAGCAAACCCAAGACAGCCACAAAATCCTCCGAACCTTTGGTCCAGTTGTCATTTGACTCCATTGAGAATGTAGCAAATGTTTGTTTTAAGGTCTCAATGTTGGCCACAATTTGCTCTATTTGGACTGTAAAGCTTTCCCCAGTATCACTTTGAAAAGCACCATTGAACTCCTCTAATCGGGACACCTACTTATGTTGTACTTCACTCACACCACCACCCACCATGGTAGCAATCAATAGTGATAGTCACCAATCAAGATGAGGGAACTCCCTACCCTTACTAGAGATATGTACTCGAACAAGGTACCAATGATTAGGTTCTCTGCCATCCACATACCGACATGAATTAAGCATAAAAATACATCAATGCAAGCCTAGAGGGTTTGTTGCTTGCTTCACTTATCTTTTTAGTGCAAGGGTTCAAGTTCAATGAAATGAATATGTGAGCGCTTTTCAAGAAAGAGGCGGAATCGTGATAGCAAAAGGAAAATGAGGTAATGATTCTATCATAGGATTAATCAATCAACACAATATGAACTCCATGCAAACCAACAACAAAGATGAACAAGCATCTAACATCCACACTGCCATGTGAACCAGTCCTTGTACAATAGCCAAGATCTGCACTCCATGAAATAAGACACACCGCAAGGCTACGCACCAATGCAACCAAGTACAAAGATAATCACCAAGGTTCACACCCCTAAGCAAATCATGAATAGCAAAACACACCATAGCCCATGCACCAACATGAACCTGACTCTAATACCAATTGTCACAGGGGTAGAAAATCAATCCAAATTTTCTTGTCATTATGCAATCTAAAGCACCAAACTTAGTCAACCTTTCCACACAAGTTGAAATTCTATTGCACTTTAAACACACAACACATCTCAAATTTCTCAATTGCACACAACCTAAAGTTCACTTCAAGAACTTAATTGTTTTGCATGCACAAGCTAGACTCAATCAAGTGAGGAGCTAACACACAATGCATAATGTAATGTAACAAACTTAATCGTAAAGCAAGTTAGCACATATAGGCAATGTTCTACCTTTCTTCATTGACTCACTAAACAAAGGAAATAGCCAAATATAGCGATAATCACCATAATTCCCTCTTCTTTGGTGTCTTAAGCCAATCTAAAGCCTATAAGTATTAAAATTCATGTGCATTATTGGCATTGACAAAATAATGACACCTAGTCACTTATAAGAACACAATAAACATCCCCTAACTGCTGGGAACAATGCTGACACCAACTAACACTTTACATGTGTCTGATCAACCTTTTTAATTGTTTAGAAGATTGTTAACTAAGCACTCTGATAGGCATAACTACTACCTTTATCAGCCCACCAACCGGCAACCATTTACAATTACTTCATGTAACATGGTGTGTATACAAGGCACCCTTGTTGTCCATTGCCAAGTGAATTTGACCTGCAACACTACTTATGCCAACCGTTTAGCAACACATGCACACTTGCCTAAGCACATGTATTTGCATGCCAACCCATAGCCACACATCCATGTTTTCAAGCCCCCAGGCATGACATGTACATCTATGCACCAACATTTCATGCTCTTATGCATGGCCAACAATACACACTTATTGCTGCACACCGTTGCCGTGCACACAAGCACTTAATGTTGCATGTTGCTGGCCACACATTCAAACACACCTGTTACAGCATGTTACTATTAAACGCTGCTATAAGTTACTAAATGTTATTGCTACACGCTGCCACATGATGCTGCTTACTATTGCTACACACAACATTGGTGCTATGGGTTGTTGAATATTATTCATAGCCACAAATGCCCACACCACAATCATGCATGCATGCCTTCACATGCTTGTGTGCATGATCATGCACATATCTACACATCTCTACATACACTTGCAAGTACTACACAACAGAGTCCACAAATGCTCACCCACAGAGTCTAAGGCATGCTTGGTTGCAACCTAAGCAAGCTTTGTGCCATCATGCACCCACATAACAATATGACTCCACAGCCACCACACTAAACCATAAGCCATCAAGCCATGCACCACCAACATTTGAATATTCCATAGTCATTAGCAAGCTAGGAACCATCTCATGTCATGCCCAAGCACTTTAGGTAACCACCTATGCCATGTCCCATATGCAGCACTGGGGTCCCCCTCCTTAAGAAGCTTATTAAGCCTTTTTTAGTTCCATAATACCATATATCAAACTGCATGAGGACTAATAATTGCCCTTGGCACCCCGAAGGCTCACCACCATGCCAAACTCACACCCAAGCATGCTTAACACCATACCAATCAAATGCCAGTGTCTAATGCAAGTTTGATTGATGTTGCTTCATACCCAAAACCTTAATTACCCACTTTGCCCTGCTCGACAGCGTTATGTGCCACCAGTCAAGGCACACAACCATGCCACATGCCCAAGCATGAACACAACAACTAGCATGCATAGCCCATCCCAAGCTTCAAAAGACTAATATAAGCCACTTATTATGGTTAAAAATATTTAGCCACAAAATATACTTTTGTAACCACAATATATGTTGTACCTAATACCCTAATTTTTTATGGTGAAAGAAAAGAAAAGAAATGTGAATTCTAAATTCAAATTCTCCCTTGTAAATTTTACTTCTAGAGTTCTCTAAATAGAATGAAACCTAAACTTCAATTAAAGAAAATAAACATGGTTTTGATTAAAGAAAATGCGGCAGAATGATGTTAAACATCAACTAGATATCTGATGTGAAAAACATACTAAACATCAACTAAAAATGATGCTCAAACATTGTGTAAGAGAATTTGTTTTTCTCCATAACATACCAAAAACCTTGTGAAATTAATTGTAATTTTTTTTCAAAATAAAGCTAACAAAAACCTCAAAATAGCATATCAAAATTTTTTACAATACACAACCAAACCCTTCAAAATCTCAAAAATCTTTCAAATACAACTCAAAACTCAAACTAATAAAATAGGGACAATATATAAAACAAAACTCACAAAATTGGATATTTGCCAAATCCAAATGTAATGTTCTATACTTGAGTTCTCCTGAAACCATAACAAAACTAATGAGTTATAATTCACTAAGTCCCAATGTTTTGGCTTTTTATAGGAAAATAGTTAAAACAATATAAATATATAACCTTATACAAAAATACACATACATAACATAGTTCGTCAAATAATAAGGAAAAATAGAATTGTATAAAACAATTCATAGTTTAAGTACTTTCAAATTGAATCAACAAATCATAATTCCAACACTTTAAAACTTGACCAAAACAAACCATGATTCAAATAGTTTCAAAAACTTGTTTTCTTATAGTTTCATGTTCATCTAGCTAGTAAATGTTCAATAGGACTTTTCATGCAAGTGAGAAATCTTAATTCTTTAAAATAGACAAAGACACTCACACATAAGAGTTAAATGCTTATTATAACCCAATAGGTCCTTTAGAGGTAATAATGTTAAATACCCAAATGTAAAAAATCATGAATCATTTAGCGAAAAAGGCCGTAACAATGACTCATCCCAACAACGGACACAAAATATTTGAAATATTTAGGGAAAATGCTATAGTGTGACTAGCCACAAATTTGTCTGCTATGAACTAACATACCAAACTATAAAAACCATAAATTCCTAACATATCAAAAGTCCAAGATTCATGTCACATCAAAATGTGTAAAACTCATATGATATGAAAAGGTACGTACACAAAGGTTCAAAATTCAAATCATATTGCAGCAACTGAGAAATACTTCGAAAATACAATTTGTTTTCAAATTAAATTAAATATCAAATAAATAAAACAAGAGAATTGATATTTTTAGAAAAATGAACTTGTATTGATTAATTTTCAATTAAAATAAGAAGAAAGAATTGTTATTTTCCCTTAATTCTCACTCCCACATCAAAAAAAACTTTTTTTTTTCTGCTTTTGAACACTTTCTTATTATCCCTTATAGAATTTCCATTACTTAATATGGAGTGCTCTATATGTGCCACAGACATTATCTAAATTTAGATGGTATAAATGCATAATCAGTTATAATTTTTGTTCAATAGTAATGCACATAAAAGCTATTTATGCCTATTAATTAATTAAATATTTTATTATTATTATTATTTTTTAAGAATTGACCTTTTTTTTAAAAAAAAATGATTTTAGGAAATTTTGAAATATCTAATAGATCCTCCAAAAGTTTAAGATTATTTGACAATGTCTTTTTTTTTTTCTTTTTTTTGGGTCACATTAATTTGATAGGATGTTTAAATAACCCAATGGAGAGTTTTTTTTTTTTTTTTTTGAGTAATTGACTTTTTTTTTATGCAGCAAAAATAAATCTAATAATAGACACATTTATTGAAGATGCTCTTACAATCTATTATCTGCTTGATAAATATGAAAGAAATAAAATAATAATAATAATAATAGATTTTAATTAGATACTAGTAAAGAAACGATGATTATTTTTAAAAGCTTGTTGAGGGTCCATCTAAATTCTTGTCTCAGATCCACAGAAAGGTCGAGCTAGTCGACCTAAACTCACACCAACTAGGAAAACTAAAAAATATCAAGGAAAAGCTAGACACAGTTGGAGAAAAGATTGTGGAAATTATCAACGGTTCGAATGAGAGACATGAAGATCAGCCTCATAAAGTTTTCAAAAAGGAGTTTGACCCGTACTTGGAGATACTGCCGTCAGATTCTTGGATGGAGAAACATGTAAAAGCTGTTAAAGACCTTTTGTTAGGCATAAATGAAGAGAAGAAAGTGGAAGACAGAACAAAAACGGAGAAAGTGGCGGCCGTTGCCATAGTAGGTTATGGAGGATTAGGAAAAACCACACTTGCTCAGCAGGTGTTTATGGACTGGGAGATCGAAAGGACGTTTAATTCGACAATTTGGCTTAATGTCCCTTATGATTGTAACATAAGATCACTTGTCGAAGGAATCGTTGCATATATCGAAAAAAGGAATTATGAACGGCGGCTCTTACAGTCTGCTATGCAGAGAGAAGATGAGACAGTTTTCATGTCACTTGTTGAAGGAGTCATTATGTCTGCAGCTAAAAAGGATGGTACAGCTGAAAAGCATGGTACAGCTCAAAGGGTAGTTGAGTCTGCAAAAATGGAAGTAATCCAGAAATTTTTGGACGGTGAGTTGACAAATTTTCAAACTGCCATCGAGAACGCCATCAAGATACACCTCAGCCACTGCCACCTCGATGAAGGTCAGTTTTGGAAGGAGATGACTGCAAAGCTTAACAAAATTATGGACAAATTAGGGGATGAAATAGATATGGAGGGAAAGAAGAAGCTAGAAACTGAGATGATCAAGCTCAAACAAGAACTCAAGCGGGATGAATTTAAATTGCTTGAGAAGCTACGAGAAGGAACAAAAGATAAACGGCTGCTGCTTGTACTTGATGACGCCTCCAATATGGACCCTGAAACGTGGGAACACTTCAAAACCTTATGATCAAATTCAAATGTTCGTGAAGGGAGTCGAATCATAATAACTACTTGTAATAAACAAATTACAAGTAAAATGAAAGTCTACGATAATTTAAGCAATCTAGAAAAACATGAATCTAAGACTACTTTTATCGGAGGAGTTCGTTCCAATCTAGATGAAGATCAGGACTCAGAAGCAGTCCACGTCTCCAAAATTGAGGAGATCTGGAAAAAGTGTGACGAAGACTCCAAAACTATGGAGATGTTGGAAAAGTGCGGAGGAAACCCCCTTGCCTTAAGGACACTAGGTGAGAAATTCATTTCCATAAATGTAGAAACCTTAACAGAGTTTCAAAAAGTAGTAATGAAAAAGATTTTGCCCTCACTAAAACCGAGTTATGATATCCTCCCTCCGCATTTCAAAAATTGCTTTGCCTACTGTAGTATATTCCCTCAACAATATGAAATTGATGTCAAAACCTTAATACATCTTTGGATCGCACAAGGGTTGATTTATCCACTGCCAGGACAAAGAATGGAGGATGTGGGTTATGAGTATTTTAAGAATTTACATCAGAGATCCTTGTTTGAACAAGTTGATGTAGATCCTGAGAACGACTCTGTAAGAAAGTGCAAGATGCCAAACCTTATACAAGACCTAGCAGTATTTGTTGCAGGAACAAGGTTAGCCACATTAAAGGAGCATGAGAAGCATAGTATTGATCAAGGAACTCAACATGTCTCGTTTCACTTCCATGTACACTCTTCGTGGAAGATTCCCACTTCATTCCTTCAGGCAAAGAGAATTCAAACAATTATTTTGCCTTGCCAGTTCCAAAAGGAAACTGAGGGGAGAGTAAGCCACTCAACTTGTGAAAATATCATTTCCAATTGCAAAGCATTACGCACGTTGGATCTGCATAATACAGGGATCGACACGTTGCCAAAGAACATTGGTAAGCTGAATTATCTACGATACCTTGATCTTTCTCAAAACAAAGCTATTACGTCATTGCCTGATTCAATTACCAAGATCCCGTATTTGATGATACTCAAACTCTCCAAATGTTATGGACTCAAGGTATTGCCAAAAAATATGAAGAAACTAGTCCACCTCAAACATCTTGAGATTGATTGGTGCTACAGTTTGACTCGTATGCCTCTTGGACTGGGTGAACTAACTCTACTTGAGACATTGTCACAATTTGCATTGAAATACGATGATGCAGATTCGGCCAAGCTAGATGAATTGAAGGAACTGAACAAATTGAGAGGAGAGCTGAAAGTTCAAAATTTGACAAGTGACATGAATTCTGGGGTAGCAAACGTGGAGGGGAAAGAACATCTTAAATCATTAACATTAGCTTGGAAATTCGAAGAAAATGCCAATACTGCACCAACCGGTGATCTAAAGACACTAGAAGGTCTGAAGCCACATCCAAATCTTAAGGAACTGGCTTTATTTGGCTACAGGAGTTACAAGTTCCCTAGGTGGCTTATCTCACACAAAAAGTTGGTCAAATTTTCATTGCAAAAATGTAAATGCAACAATCTACCACCACTTAGTGAGCTCTCATCTCTCAAGGTGATGATACTGGATGAGATGGCTAACTTGAAGTATATCTCTGATGAGTCTGAGTGTCATTCTTCGTCATCAACAACATTCATGCCATCCCTGGAAGAGCTAAGGCTTACAGAATTGCCAAAGCTAAAGGGATGGTGGGCAGATGTCTCAAAAACACCTACTCCATTGCCATCATTTCCTTGTCTTTCCAAATTGTTGATCGAAGATTGCCCCGAGCTGCGTACCATGCCACTCTACCCGAATTTAAAAGAATGGCTAGTGTTGGATAACACAAGCTTGGAGACATTCATACAGACAATGGATGATGAAATGCCCTCTCGTTCTCTTTCCAAAGCGCAAAGTATGCCTGTTCATTCGGATATGGAGATTAGCTCTGAAGATGGTGAGAATGATAAGACTAAGCTAGAAAGAGCAAAGACAATGTGTAGCGAAAGCTCCTCCAATTCGACCGTGAGTGATGCAAAGCACCTCACCTGTCGTCCTTTCTCCAAGTTGGAAAGTCTGCGTATTCTTGGGGGTAAGGAGGTTAGTTCTGAAGATGGTCATCAGCATCATGAGATTAAGTGGGAAAGACTCGAAAGCCTCCGGGTTCTGAGATTTGATTATCTCCAACTCTAAAGAATCTTCCTATGGGGCTTCAACATGTTACCACTCTGAAAGAACTCCAAATTTGGCGCTGTGACATAAAGACTCTTCCAGAGTGGATCAAGAATCTCAAATCACTTGAAACTCTTCGACTTTTAACATGCCCTTTTTTGGAATCATTGCCTAGTGGTGGACTTAGAAGCTCTTTAAACACACTGGAGATTGTGGATTGTCCCATCTTATTGCAAAGATGCCAGAAAAACACTGGTGCAGATTGGAATTTAATTAAAGATATTGATAATCTTCTACTCCAGCAACCTCAATCCTCTCTTATCTTCAAGTCAACAAAAGGTAAAAAGGTTTTTATTCTTTTACATGGTAATGAATCTCAATAAAAAGGATATTTAATTTTCTTTTTCCGATCTTCTATGGCAGACACTCTGTAAGATTGTATGTATTTCGGATTTAATTCTAAAGAATATATTGGAATTAATTCTAATAGTAATTGATATCGTTAAATATGTGAAAAAGTTTTAATTTTGTATCATTTTGGAGAATCCACTAAAGAAAAAGAAAATAAACAAACAGCTGAGCACCTAAAGTCCCCTCTCCAAATTTTCTGATGCCCTAAAACAGGACGAAGAAGTATACCAATTAAGAGGTAATTATACATTTCCTCCTATTCTCCAAATTTAAATTTTCATTATAAGTGATATCTTTCACGCATACACACACAAATATTTATATATGTCATTTGTATGTATTTAAATTCCTTACTGAAATAATTTGTGTGCCTTTGTAAAATTTGTTTTCTTAATGATCTACTCTATACCTAGCAGAAAATGTTGTCTGCCTCATACTTTCACCATGTAAGTATCACAGTCTGCTAGTAAAAAATATTGAACAAGTTTGAATTTGGTTAGCTTATGATTGTTTTTCATGTTCACATATATGGCGTTTAATAATAGTAAATTTTGTTGACATTAATTGGTTTACCATATAGAAGCATAGATACAAGTTCAAAATTTGAGAAATAGCATGGTTTCTGAGGTTATAAACTTGGGATGTAAATGTCAATGAAGCAGTGGGTGCTGAAAAGACACTGCAAGGTCTGAAGCCACACCCAAATCTTAAATAATTGGCTTTATTAGGTTATAGGGGTGTCACATTTTCCGACTGGCTTATTTCACTGAGAAATTTGGTCAAATCTTCATTACAAAATTGTGATTGTCAATATCTACAACCGCTTACTCAGCTCTCATCTGTTTAGGTATTGATAGTAGACGAGATGGCTAATTTGAAGTATATCTCCAAGGAATCTGGTGATCACACAATTCTGAGTATCATTCGTCATCACTAACAGAATTCATGCCATCCTGAAAAAGCTAAGGCTTAAAGAACTGCCTAATCTAGAGGGATGGTGGGGGAGATGTCTCAAAAACAGCTGCTTCATTGCCATCATTTCCTCGTCTTTCCAGATTGATCATCAAAGACTGCCACAAGTTGCGTCATACCACTTTACCCCAATTTAAAAGAGTGGCTAGTGTTACACTAGCTAGGAGACATTCATACAGACAGTGAATGATGAAAGCTCCTCTCCTCTCTCCAACTTGCTACTTTGTGTATTATTGGGAATAAGGACACTAGCTCTGAAGTTGAGAATGAGTGTACACTCACCAAAAGCCTCCTGTTTCTGAGATTCGATTCTCTTCCAAAACTAAACGAGCTTCCTGAACATGTTACCGCCCTCGAAGAACTCCACATTTCGCATTGTAATATGAACACTTTTCCAGAATGGGTATTTCAAAATGGTTTAAAAGACATGGACTTTCAACATTCCCTTATCTGAAATCTCTGCCTCAACGAATAGAATTTCTCTCAGACTTGGAGACATTGGAGATTGTGGATTGTCCCATCATATTGCAAAGATGCCAAAACGAAACTGGTGCGTGATTGGGAGAAGATTGAACACTTTGAAAATCGGCTACCCCAGAAACGTCAGTCTTGTCTTATCAGAAGCTCTCCAAATGTAAAAAACCTTTTTGGTCTTTTATATGATGAATCTCAATGCAGGAACTTTTCTTTTCTTCTACTGTAGAAGAAACTCTGTAAATAGTATTTAATTATAAAGAATAGGGTTTGTGTGTGTTAAAAGTAATTCAATCATTACCACGCAGGACCTACTGAAGAAGAAAGCACAGTTCAGGACCTAAAGAGTTCAATCTTAATTCCAAAACTCTGGGGCTCTAAAACAGGGAAAGACGTCTATCATTAAGATGTAAGTATACATGTCCTGCTTTTCTTTAAGTTAAAACTTGCATTACCTTTCATATTTAATGAAATAATTTTGTTTGTCTTCGTAAAATTTGTTTCTTATTAGCTCTAATACCCTTACAGACTATAGTTAGTAGATATATGTTGGCTGCCTATACTTTCTCTAAGTATCATAATCTGCGAGTTAAAAATATTATACAAGTTTGAATTTTTCTTATATTATTGTGTTTCATGTTCATACATTTGTTGTTTAATAATAGGACATTTGGTTGAGATTGACTGGTTTACCTTATGAAAGTATAGACATAAGCAACATGGAAGAATGGTCATGAGGTCTTTGGTGCCATCAGCAAGATTAAAACCTCAAATTGGTTTTCTCTTTTTGTTGCCAGAAAACTTGAAGTCACCAATTACTTTTCTGTTGTAAACAGGGAGCTTTGGCAACTGTACCTACTCTGAGGAGTCTTTCATCAAGATCATGCAAAAGGGTTACACATTTTAGGTTTAACGTGGCTTGTTGGTCCTTTGTATTGGATGTTAGATGCTTTGTAAGTATTGCCCTGGTAAATTTTGGTGATCTACCATTGGAACAAAAGGATTTTGAGTATGAAACAACACTAGAGGGCCTCCAGAACCACACCTAAATCTGAGAGAATTGCGTTTAACAAATTAACAAGGTGTGAAGTTTCCAAAATTGGGTGTTGATTTCGGAAGAATTGCCTGTGAACTGCTTAAAGGCCAAGTATAGTGGGAATTTTTCTAAAAGAGGGACGGCAATATCATATATGATGTAATGAAGCGAGCAAGAAGATACTTTTCGTTCCTTTAAACAGTTTCCTAAAACTTTTTATTTCGTTCTGCTTGTAGTAAGCTTTTTAAATTTGATACAAGCCTGAATTGTTTAGTTTTATATTCTCATTTGAAAAAAAAAAAGAAAAAAGAGAGAGAGAGCGAGAGAGAGAACATTTAAAAATCATAAATACTAAGTTGTTTTCATGAACTATGGAAAATCAAAATTATTAGATTTTATGTTTTCATATAGCAAATGGAAAGCAAAAACAGATCGAAAATTGACCAAAAAATGAAAATGCCACATCAGAGAAAAAGCTGCAGACACTAGCCAGATGTTTCTTAAAACTTGAAACATCAATTTGACTTTCAACACTCAAAGGTAGGAATAATTAGCAAAAAAATGGAAATACATCATTTGCTGATATTTTATGTCATTTTTCATCAAGATGAGTTGGTGCCATTTAATGGATCCTTGTTCCTTCATCTATCTGTTGGGAACTTGGGAGACTATATAACCTTTTCACCCCTACATTCTCACCCTTTAATTAGTCCTCAGATTTTTGTCCCTTTGAATTCAACCCTTTCCTTCTCTTCTTCCTCTTCCTGATAGCAAGCAAATATGTGGATCAAAAAAATAAAGAATTTCTGGTATTCATGGAGTATCAGGCTTTTCATTCTATTAAGTCTGTCCATACAAGTTCTCTTAGTACTTTTTGCATTCTATAGGCAGAGAAGGAGGAACATTGTACCAACCACATTGCTCTGGTTAACATACCTGACTGCAAATAGGATTGCTCCTTACGCCATTGGACTAATCTCCAATAGCCAATCTGATCCCTCCAAAGGGAACAAAAACATTCTTCCTTTCTGGGTCTCTTTTCTTTTGCTTCATCTTGGTGGTCCTGATAGCATTACCTCTTATTCCCTTGAAGATAATGAGCCATGGCACCGTCATATCTTTGTACTTGCTGCAAAGCTTTTCGGTGCTGGTTATATCTTGTTTCAGACATTTCCTGACAACAACCTGTGGTTTCCAACAATCCTAGTCCGCCTTGTTGGAAAAATCAAATATGCAGAGAAAACAGCTGCTCTGTATCTTTTGAGCTTGGACCGTTTCAGAGCCAGTACATTGCCGAAGCCGAATCCTGGTTATGATTGTGAAAAAGCTGTTGCAAAATACTACAGAGCACGGTCTGTCAAGGTTGTGGAACAAACAGAGATAGCGATGGTGGAAAAACTTGGCAATTCTTACAAGGGACGAAGTCTAGATGACGATTCAGAGAAACCAGATGATATGGAACGGCTTCCTACAGCTTATTCTCTCTTTGAGGATTTCAAGGGACTTCCTGTCGGCTATGTTCCAAATCCAAGTGATCAAAAATCAAGCAGAAAGTTATCTCTCCATATTAGCTCAGCTGAGGTGAGTTTTAGATTAGTAGAGTATGAGCTCAGTTTAATGTACCAGCTTCTACACACCAAGATCTCTATGGTAAATTATTGAATATTCAAGCTCGGACAAATAAAGAGCATCAATTATTACTGCTTGGCACGCTTACAACTTTAAGTTTCGATTCAGAAGTTAATTTTGCTAGAGATTTGATAAAATATCACCTTATTTATAAGAAAAGAAATGAGACCTTCTTTCTATTTAATTTATTTTATCTCTTTCCTACAACTCTTCAAACAAGATTGCATTATATACCTGGTTGAACAGAAATACAGACGGACAACATTTGATAGAAGATCCTAATCCTAGAAGTTTGCGTGGGCAGAGAAAAGGTCTTAGCCCCAGCTTTAGATTTAGAATTTAGTCACAGACTCTAGTCAAGGTCTCTAACACTAAAAGTGCGGAATTTCAAAGGCCTTTGTATCTATAAAGAAGCATGCACTATCTATATAATATCTAAATAAGGAGTGAATTCCACATCTAACTCTTCCTGACATAATTAATAATAATACAGTACTCTGATTCCTTTCTCTCTAGTCATTTTCTCTGTAAATAAAAAGAAAACTTACTCAAATTGGTGATACATGGAACTTGAAATGTCACCTACTAATTTTGTATAGTCATGAATAAATCAAAATTGCAGGAGTTTCAGAGGGTGGTTCATATTGTTCATATTGTTTTTTATCTACTTTGATTCAAACTTAGCACCGCATATTATTTTTCACCCCCATCAGACTCCCACCATCTTGGGAAATATCTATAAATTAAAGTGAACCACTAACTATATTTCCTAGTGTTGCGACTTTCTACTGTCGAAATTTGGATCCAGAAGTTTGCTATAGATTCCTTTCTCTTTAATCTTTATCTCTGTTTTATTGTTTTTGTCTTCTCATGTTAGTAATGAGATGCAATCACCTAAATGATAGGGGAAAATATCCAAGTAAGAATTAAATTAGTCTCCATTTTTATATACTTCCAAATGATTAAACAAGTTACCTACTGAAATAAAAATCACTAAAATTTTGATCCCTTTCTCTTTAGTCACTTTCTTTGTCTTGTTTTTGTTTGTGTTAATTAGCTGGGAAATTAAGAGTCAATAATGACAAGATCAAAAATTAGGGAGGAAAAAGAACAAAAAGCAGATAATGTTTGATATATTTTCAAGTGATCATCCTCAATTTTTATCACAACCAGTGAGTTACTACCAAAATGGTGGAATCTACAGTTTCTATCGTTACTGGTTTGATCCTTGGGAAGATAAGGTATGCAGCTAAGCGGGTAAGTGATGATGATGGAGAGCTTTCAGGACTTGAAGCCACCATTTCAAGCATCAAAGCTCTGATTACTGATGCAGAGGAAAAGCAGGCTGACAACCCTCGAGTCGAAACTTGGTTGAAGAGGCTTGAAGATGTAGTGTATGAAGCAGATGACCTGATGGACGTGGCCTACAATGAGGCAACAAGGAATACATAGTGGAAGAGGTATACCTACTGCTTCCTTCTCAAACAAATTACCTTTGTTAACTATATGTTATATGCATTCCCTCATAACTGTCCACTATTTCCTCGAACAATTATTCTGGATTTGGAAATTCCAATCCTCATATAAAGAAAAGAAAATGTATTTTTTTCTTTAAAAAGTTATGTACTGTATAAGAATATAGCAATTTTCAGTTCTCGGTTTTTTGGAAATAAAGGGAGTTTGTAATTTCTCTAAGCTTTTTTACCCTAAAATTAATCAATCATTTATGTCCGTAAGTATCTAAGGTCAATTTTCCTTTTTTGGTAAATAGCCTTAGCTAGCTAATCAACCTTGTTTTTTTTTGGGAAATATAGAGTTTCTAAGCTTTTTTACACTAAAATAAATCAATCATTTATATCCATAATTATCTAAGGTTGATTTCGTTTATTGGTAAATAGCCTTGGCTTGCTAATCAACTTTTTTTTTGTTTTTGCTTTTTTTTTTGGGACCAAAGCTAATTAACTTAGCAAGTTTATTTATGTCAAAATATAAATGTGTGTATATATATATATATATATATATTTAATTCTCTTTTATTTAATTTCTCTATATTTTTTTTCCCACTGCTACAAGCTTATATCGTTATTTTTTTATATTCTTGTATATATGACATCTATGATTCTAAAAGTATAAGTTTTGCATGTTAAACCTATAAATAAAAATATTCAGATAGTAAACCTTTCATTTATTTTTTTTCAAAATTTAATTAACGGCCATCTAAATTCATGGCTTGGGCCCTAGACTCGGACAACTAGTTTCCTTGGGGCACAAGCTACGTCAAAAAATAAAAAATATCAAGGAAAAACTAGCCAAGGCTAGAGACGATGCTAGGTCCAAGAATTTGGAGGAAAGATCTGATGATCATAAAGTTTTCACTATGGAGTCGGACCCTGACTTGCATAAACCGGGTAAGCTCCTGTCAAATATATGGATATCCAACCATGCAAAAGCTATGAGACCACTTTTTTTGAATTTTGATAGAAATGGAGAAGAGCACGTGCAGGTGTGGCCATTGTAGGTTATGGAGGATAAAGAAAAACCAAAGTTGCTAAGTAATTGTTTAATGACCCAAATGAGGTCCTAAGCAGCCACTTTGACTTGAGAATTTGGGTTAATGTCCCTTACGCTTTTGACACGAAATCACTTGTTCAGGGAATCATTTTGCATAGAGATAAAAAAGGTGCTGAGGACAAACAAATCGAGTCTGGATAGAAGAGACTAACACAGTACACACTATCTGAAAGACTTAGCGCCTTTAGTGATGTGAACAGGCTTAGTGTTGAACAACATCACAAGGAGAACTCTGCCTTGTTAGAAAGTGATGAGCACCATCAAAGATAGCCTTCGCTGCCTCAATGAAGGTGAATTACATGTGGAGCTTTGAAAGATAATAGATGGAAAATCTTGTACTTGATGATGTCCACAATATGGACACTGAAATGTGGCTACGCTTCAAAAACTTGTGATCAAATTAAAATGTTGGTTGTGGGAGCAAAATAATAATAACTACTCATAGTAAACTTATCATAATCATTACTGCGAGTACAAAGAAAGAAGTGTAACAGCCCAGACCACCCGCATGAGATATTGTCCGCTTTAGGCCCAGCCCGCACGGTTTTGTCAAAACGCGTCTCAAAGGAAATGTATCCACACCCACTTATATGACATTCTTCGTTCCCCTTTCCAACCGATGTGGGATCTCACAATCCTCCCCCCTTGGGACCCAGCGTCCTCGCTGGCACACCGATCCGGGTACTGGCTTTGATACCATCTGTAACAGCCCAGACCACCCGCATGAGATATTGTCCGCTTTGGGCCCAGCCCGCACGGTTTTGTCAAAACGCGTCTCAAGGGAAAGGTATCCACACCCACTTACATGGCATGCTTCGTTCCCCTTTCCAACCGATGTGGGATCTCACAGAAGTCTATATGTTAAGCAATCTAGATGAATATGACTCATCGCTGCAATTTGCACTATCTGCTTTCCCTGGTAGTGTGATAGAGCCAGTCAACTCCAAAGTTAAGGAGAATGCATTGGAGATTGTGAAAAGGTGTTGAGGAAGCCCCTTTACCTTACGGACAGTAGGTAAGAAACTGAGGTCTATAAATCTAGAAACAGAAGATTGGTCCAAATTCTTCAATACAGAATTTCATAAGGTAGTAAATGAAGAAATTTTGCCCTCTCTTAAACATAGTTGTGATGTTTTGCCAACTGTGGTGCATTCCTTTTAGAGTCTGAAATTGATCTGAATAACTTAATAGATCTTTGGATGGCACAAGGGTTGATCTATCCATCTCCAGGACAATGAATAGAGGATATGGGTTATGAATATGTTAAGGATTTATGTCAAAGATCCTTATTTGAAGTAGAAGTAGAACATATTGAGAACGACTTTGTAACAAAGATTAGAATTGCAAACCTTACACAGGATCAAGCAATACTTGATCATGAGAATGGCTTCAAAAGAAAGTTAAAAATGCCAAACCTTATGCATGACCTATCAATACTTGTTGCAGGAAAATGATAAGCATGATATTGAGGGAAGAACTTAACATGTCTTGTTTCACTTTCATTTGGATTCGCCATGGAAAATTCCAACTTCATTCTTTCAGACGAAGAGGCCTAGCATTCAAACAATTATTTTGCCTAGGCAGTTGCAAGAGGAAATTGAGAGGGGATTAAGTAGCTCAACTTCTAAAGATATCATTTCCAATTGTAAAATGTTACGCACATGGGATCTACATAACACAGGAATGGAAGATGTGTTGAAGTTCATTGGTAAGTTGAAGTATCAAAGATACCGTGATCTTTCTCAAAACAAAGCTATTAAGTCATTGCCTGATTCAATCACAATGATACCATATTTGATGACATTGAAACTCTCCTCACGCTATGGACTCAAAGAACTGCCAAAAGATATTGAGAAACTAGTCCACCTCAAACATCAGTTTGACTCATATGCCTTCTGGACTTGGTCAGCTAACTCAACTCGAGACCTTAAGAACTTGTGTTGAAAAGGAGCATTGGAGGAGGGTGTAAACTAACTAGAACATTATCAGAATCCTTATGTAGAAAGGAAATTGATTTGGAGTCTCTGAAATAATTAGTAGAACTGGACAACTTAAAAGTAACAAGGACATGTGACTGTTGAGGTCTCTTTTGTACTTATCAGTTGTTATAACTGTTATGTAATTATCATTATCTCTTGTATATAGGATGTTAGCTTTTATAGTATATATGGTTTATCTTTTGTATACTCTGGTGTATATAATTGTTCATGTAGTCCATGAATATAATTGAAGAACTTTCTCTTTACTTGTCATTATCTTATATGGTATCAGAGCCTCTCCTACTCAAATGAGTTTTTTTTTTTCTCTCCTTCTTGTCATTCTCATCATGTCGACTGACTCCACATCTCTCTCAAAACACACTTCTGCCAATCCTCTCACTGTTACTACTGAACCACTTTTTACTAACCGAAATCTTGTGGTGATTATGTTGCCACCTAAGCTCCATTAAAGTTGACAAAAACTACTTATTTTCATTGGAAAAAGCAATTCTTTACTTTATTAATAGGATATGATCTTTATGGGTTCATTGATGGAACATTACCATGTCCATCACCGGTCTTATTTGATTCCATTAGTTCTTCAAATCTTGACTATGCCTTCTGGGTTCGTCAGGATTCTCTCCTTCTCATACCATTTTAGCATCCCTGTCTCCCGATATTCATTGCTTTGTCTCTGATGCTGAAAGATCTAGAGAAGCATGGAAAAAATTGTCACTTACTTTTGCCAAACCATCCTGACAAAGGTTAATGAGACTTTGTGAATTGCTTATTCGTTCACAAGGCACACGTACAATCATGGAATACTTACACGATGTCAAAGCTGCTGCTGATGAGCTTTCTCTAATTGATCATCCTATTAGCCCTGATGATCTCACTTTATACATCATCAACAGGTTATCTACTAATTTTGAGAACATTTTTACTGCCTTTAGAAGCCAGGATACATTTATTTCCTTCGAAGAGCTCTATGAAAAATTGGTGGAGCATGACACCTATAGGAAACGGCTCGCACCAAAATCAGATGATTTTTCCATGACTGTCAACACTGTCAGCCGAGCTTCCTCCACCAAAACTCATACTTCCAGAAACTTTCCCTCTCGACATAGTAATGCTACATCATTTTCTTGGAGACCTGGATTCAACCCAGTTGCTGCCATTGGTCCACATACTCATCTGCCCCACTCTTCGGCACCATATAAAGGTAGGTATCAACTTTGCTCAATGCACGGTCACTCTACACGATTTTGTTCCTTGCTGCATCAATAGTGGACGTACACTCCCCAGCACCAGTCATATTTTCCTCGCTCACCACCACCACCTCAAGCTTATGCAACTAGGTCTATTCTTGGACCACCTCCCTCCACTACACCTTGGCTGCTTGATTCTGGAGCTTCTCACCATATTTCAACAGATCTTCAAAATTTATCACTGCACTGTGAATATGATGGAACTGATGAGATTGTCGTAGGTAATGGCCATCCTTTACCTATTACTCAGATCGGTACAACTACTCTTTCGTATTCCTTTACATCCTTTTTATTGGACAATGTCCTCTGTGTTCCACGAATGAAACGTAATATACTATCTATCTCCAAATTTTGTAAATCTAATAATGTTTCTATCAAATTTTTCTCACATGGTTTTTCTGTCAAGGATCCACGGACGGGCAAGGTGCTAGTCACAGGACCTCTTAACGGTGACATCTATGAATGGCCGACCTATGTTTCCCAGCCTCCCATCTCTTCCATTAATTTTTCTGCTGTCAAAATGAGTCTTCAGGCTTGGCATCAACGTCTAGGACATCCATCTCATCAATTTCTTTGTCAACTTGTCTCCAACTATTCTCTTCCTGTCTATTCCATAAATAAATTTATCTGTGATTCTTGTAGGTGCACTAAGTCTCATCGACTACCATTTGGTACCTCTTCCTTGTCGAGTTCTCAATCTCTCCAACTTATTTATTCCGATGTATGGGGACCTACGTCCATAACTTTTTCTAATGGATTTAACTATTATATTATTTTTGTGGACTATTATTCAAAGTATATGTGGTTATTTCCTTTCAAGTCCAAATCTGATGTTGCAAATACTTTTATTATTTTTAAACGTATGGTTGAAAAATATTTCCAATTACCTATCATATCATTTTATTTAGATAATGGAGGAGAATTCCTCAAATTAAAATCTTTCTTTCATGATCATGGCATCAATCACTTTCTTACAACTCCTTCCACACCTCAACAAAACGGATATGCTGAACGATGGCATCAGCATATACGTGAAGTTGGTTTAACCCTTTTATATCAAGCAGGTCTACCTCAAAAATTTTGGACTTATGCGTTCTACACTACCTCCTACCTCATTAATCGGTTAATAACTCCAACATTAGGAAATAAGTCCCCTTTTGAAATTCTTTTTCAAAAACCTCCTAATTATTTAAATTTAAAAGTTTTTGGTTGGCTTTGTTACCCATGGCTCAAACCCTACACCATTAATAAAATGGACCCTCATTCCAAACCATGTTTATACTTAGGTCCACTAAGGTCCCAAAGTGGCCATGTGTGCTTTGATCTTATTAATCACAAAATTTTCTCTTCCCGGCATGTGGCATTTGAGGAACAAATCTTTCCATATAAAACTTCCTTCTTTCTGCAAACTTCTTCTCCCAATAAACCTACCACCTCATCCGAAATTATAGCTGGCTCCCCCCATCAGTATTTGTCTCCTACTACACCTTCTCCAAATCAACCCATGACCTCTACATCCTAACCCATGACTTCCATTTTATCTCCTTCTCTCTCATCTTTATCTCCAAAACTTTTTCCTATTTCCTCCAGTCATTCTCATTCACTTTCTACTTGGTCCCCACCTACCCGTGTACCTCTCTCATGTCTCTCTCAAAACTCTCTTTCTTCATCTTCTACTTCATCTACACATAGGTCTCGGCCATCATGTGCATGTCAACATGGAACCTACAACATCACGTCTCCACCTGCCATCTCTTCACAACAATCCCTTCCTGCTTCCTATTCTCTTGTTCTTCCTTCAAAACCAAATAAATGCACCCACACAATGCGTACTCACGCCCTTAACCAGATTTTCAAACCAAA
Organism: Ziziphus jujuba; assembly: GCF_031755915.1. Classification (NCBI taxonomy): domain Eukaryota; kingdom Viridiplantae; phylum Streptophyta; class Magnoliopsida; order Rosales; family Rhamnaceae; genus Ziziphus; species Ziziphus jujuba. The sequence goes on from NC_083380.1 coordinate 1,571,743, forward strand.
AATCCTGTCTGACTTCTTTTCTGTTTCAAAGCTTTCTCTTGCTTCAGATATGGAACTGCGAACAGCAACTCAAGCCCTCCAGACACCTCATTGGCGTGAGGCCTTAGAATCTGAATATCAAGCTCTTCTGCACAATCAAACCTAGGAACTGGTGCCTCCTTCTTCCTCACAAAATGTGGTTGCCTGCAAGTGGATTTTTAGGATAAACTTTCTACTTGGTCCCCACCTACCCATGTACCTCCCTCACGTCTCTCTCAAAACTCTCTTTCTTCATCTTCTACTTCATCTACACATAGGTCTCGGCCATCATGTGCATGTCAACATGGAACCTGCAGCATCACGCCTCCACCTGTCATCTCTACACAACAATCCCTTCCTGCTTCCTATTATCTCGTTCTTCCTTCAAAACCAAATAAACGTACCCACACAATGAGTACTCACGCCCTTAACCAGATTTTCAAACCAAAAATCCTGTCTGACTTCTTTTCTGTTTCAAAGCTTTCTCTTGCTTCAGATATGGAACCGCGAACAGCAACTCAAGCCCTCTAGACACCTCACTGGCGTGAAGACTTAGAATCTGAATATCAAGCTCTTCTGCACAATCAAACCTAGGAACTGGTGCCTCCTTCTTCCTCACAAAATGTGGTTGCCTGCAAGTGGATTTTTAGGATAAAACAAAATTCAAATGGGTCGGTGCAACACTACAAGGCACGACTTGTTGCCAAAGGCTTCCAACAGAGATCGAGAGTTGATTATACTGACACATTTAGTCCTGTTGTCAAGTTGGCCACCATTCGCGTGGTCCTATGTGCAGCACTTTCTCACAACTGGCCTCTTCGACAATTGGACATTAATAATGCCTTCCTTCACGGCTTACTATCAGAGGAAGTATACATGTCTCAACCATCAGGATTTATTGACCCCACACATCCTTCCTATGTGTGTAAATTACAAAAGGCAATTTATGGCCTCAAGCAAGCTCCACGAGCTTGGTTCTATACTTTAAAGGAATTCCTTCTATCTTTTGGCTCCAAAAATTCTTATGTTGACACCTCACTCTTTATTTATCACTTTAAAGGCTACATAATGTATCTTCTGGAATATGTTGATGACATTGTCCTCACCGACAGTGACCCTCTCCTTCTTAATAAGTTTGTCTCCGCTCTTTCTAATTGGTTCTCCATTAAGGACCTTGGATGTTTTCACCATTTTCTTGGGATTGAAGTTACTTCTTCTGCTACAGGTTTGTTTCTATCTCAATGGCAATATATCCTTGATATTTTGGACAAGGCTGGCATGACAATAGTAAATGGTGTTGCCACTCCAATGCCCTCCACGTCTGCTCTACACCTTGCTGATGGCACCCTACTAGCTGCGGCAACTCAGTTCTGATAAATTGTTGGCTGCTTACAATATCTATCTCTAACTCGGCTAGATATTTCCTTTTGTGTAATAAACTCTCCCAATTTCTGCATAGGCTAACTAATGTTCATTAGACAGCAGCTAAGCATCTCCTTCGTTATCTTCTTCAGACAGTCTCCCATGGTACCTTCCTAAAAAAGAACTCTCCTCTTCAACTCCATGCCTTTTTGGATGTGGATTGGGCGGGCAATCGTGATTACTACACTTCTACAACTGGTTACATTGTCTTCCTTGGCAACAACCCAATTTCTTGGTCCTCTCATAAGCAATGCTTAGTATCTCGTTCTTCCATTGAAGCTGAATATCGTGCCATAGCGCATACAACATTATAACTCTGCTGGCTTCTCTCTCTTCTCAATGAACTACACATTTGGTCTTCCACCATTCCCACTGTCCATTGTGACAATTTGGGGACTACCTATGTTTGTGCCAACCCAAAAATTCACTCCAAGATGAAGCATGACCGCATCGACTTTCATTTTGTTTGTGACAAGGTTCAAGATGGCACCATTCATGTTTCTCATGTCTCCAACAGTGATCAGCTTACTGATGCCCTCACCAAACCAGTGTCTTAACATACCTTTCAAACTTTCAGTCACAAGATTAGTGTCCTCGAAGGACCCTCACTTTTGAGGAGGGATAACAAGGGCACGTGACTGTTGAGGTCTCTTTTGTACTTATCAGTTGTTATAACTGTTATGTAATTATCATCATCTCTTGTATATTAGGATGTTAGCTTTTACAGTCTATCTGGTTTATCTCTTGTATACTCTGGTGTATATAACTGTTCACATAGTCCATGAATATAATTGAAGAACTTCCTCTTTACTTGTCATTATCTTATAAAAAGGAGAGCTAAAAATCAAAATTTTGAGAATGTTGATGTTGACTATTCTAAGGTTTCAAATTTGGAGGGAAAAGAACACCTTAAATCTTTAACATTATCTTGGGAACTAGATGTCGATGTTGATGACCAAGAAGCAGATTACAAGGCTTAAGATACACTATAAAGTCTGAAACCAGACCCAAAACTTAAAGAATTGGCTTTATTTGGCTATAGGGGGGATACGCTTTCTTATTGGCTTATCTCACTCACAAATTTGGTCAAATTTTCATTATAAAAATGCAAATGCAAAAATCTACAACCACTTAGTCAGCTCACATCTCTAAAGGTATGGATTCTGGGGCACATGGCTAGCTTGAAATATATCTCCACCAAGTCTGATGATCACAATTCGGAGTCATCAACAGAATTCATTAAAAACCTAGAAGAGCTAAGCTTATAGAATTGCCTGAACTAGAGGGATGGTGGGAAGAAGGCGATTCTTCTTTGGTCTTGAAATCATTTCCTCATCTTTCGAAACTGATGATCGAAAATTGCCCCAAGTTATGCTCTATGTGTAGCAGCCCAGACCAGCCGCATGTGGATACTATCCTCTTTGGGCCTTGGGAATCTTCTTACAACTCAGCTCTCAAGGCTTTCAAAACGCGTCCACAAGGGAAAGGTATCCACATGCTTGTAAGCCATGCCTCATTCCTCTTTCCAACCAATGTGGAACTTCACACCATGCCACTTTATCCATAGTTAAAAGTGTGGCTAGTGTTGAAGAACACTGGCTTAAAGACATTCATACAGGCAATGAATGATGAAAACTACTCTAGTCCGCTATCCATTTTGCAAAGTCTGTGTATTATTAGGAATATGGACATTGGCTTAAAATGATATTAGGTGGGAAAGTCTCAACAGCCTCCCGTTTCTGAGATTTGATAATCTACCAAAACTAAAGGTGCTTCCTAAAGGGCTTCAACATGTTACCACCCTCAAAGAGCTCAAAAATTTGGCACTGAACTTTAGAGAGACTTCCAGATTGGATTTGCAAATTCAGATAGACTTGGACTTTCAGCATGCCCTTATTTGAAATCACTGCCTTACCAAATAAAGACACTCAAGTTAGAGACACTGGAGATTGTGAATTGTCCCATCTTATTGCAAACATGCCTAAAAGAAACTGGTTCAGATTCAAACTATATTCAACACAATGAAAATCTACTACTCCAGCGACGTCAATCTTCTCTTATCATCAAGTTATCCAGAGGTACCGTGCTCTTAATCTTTTATATAAAAATGAATCTTAAGAAAAGAAGCTTTTCTTTTCTTCTTTTGCAGTCAAACACTATGCATAAGATTGTTGTCCTCAACATAGTATTTCATTCTAGTTAATACAGTGTTTGTTTGAGTTAGATGAGGGCCTAATTTTATATTTTCTTATGTTAACAACTTTTAATTTTATCTCATGTTACAAATCCTACTGAAAAAATTTACAACCTTGAGGACCTAAAGAAGGAGAGCTTATTTTCAAATTCTTAGGCTAGTAAATGGGGAAAGAAGTCAACGATTAAGAGGTAAGTATATATTTCCTGCTTTTTCTTCCCCTTAAAAATTTCACTATAAGTGGTCTCTTTCACATAATGAAGTATAACTTTGTATATTTAATTATTTTTTTAATAAACCAATTACTTATAAGTCTAATCTCTAAACTGGTTGACCGATCATTGGAACAGAACTATTATTAGGTGAAGTGAAGATTAAGGCATGTGAGGAATAATCCTTAAGCTTTTTCTTCTTATGTTGTTGTGTGTAGATAAGTTCTGGTGTCAAAGGAAGGAAAAAGCTGGTGTTGTATTAGTATGAAACGGTGTAGTTTAAAGCATTGTTCTAAAAGGCGTAAGGCGTCTCAAGGTGACAAGGTCAAGCCTTAAGCCTTACGAGCCTAAGCGTGCCTAGGCGAAGCCTAGGCGTGAAAAGGAGTTTCATAATTATATTATTATTTTAATTATTATAAGACTACTAAATGAACAAAATAATTCATATTTTAAATGTCAAAATATATATAAATTTATATTACCTTTGTATGTACAATAAATATGAATTAGCATGTAATTGATCATAATAGATTTATGGAAATTTATGTTTTCCAAGTTTCCAATAACAAATTAGTTTCAAAACATATATATTACAAATATACAAATACCTAATAATTTATAGATTAATATATACTTTAGTTATTACTATAATCTAACTCTTGCCTAATTCTTTATCGGACTCCAATTCATTTTTTTTCTTTTTTTCTTTTTTAAACTTTCTCTCTAATTCCTTCATCCTTGTACATTATGTTTTCATTTTTTTTTGTTTAAGAAAAAAAAACTTAATCTTAAAAGAGTTTCCATTTTTTAACAATATTTTTCATTTTTTTATTTTTATTTTTTAATTTCTTTTGAATTATTTTTAAACATTTTTTAGAATATAATCTTAAAAACAAAAAATTTTCAACAAAAAGGCTCCCACCTATTGGCACCTAGGCACACATTATGCGGTCAACACGACATTGATCGCCTTTTTCAAAGCCTTGCTACTATGTGAGCCGTTATCTAAAAGTATCACGTCTAGGCGTGCCTAAGAGGCACCTTTTCCCGCCTTTTAGAACATTGGTTTAAAGTCCTGTCATTAATGAAGGGTAGATTTGTATTTTCAGCCAAATTGCTATGTGTAACAATATGATTGGTGGTTACTAATATTCTCCAGCAATTTTTCATCGAAAATGGGTGAAATATCCTTTTCTATCTTCTTCTTTATGGTGAATATGAGGAGGATGCCATATGAACCAGCAAAAGACAGTGGCGGCTTCAGAGTCAATTTTTTGCTCTCTCTTAGAATTTTGTTGTTGCTTTTCCTTCTTTTCTTTTTGAGAGTCTGAGTGAATTTGTGGGAAACAAGTTTAAGGGAGAGGGTGTATTGGGGCTTTGGGTTGGTTATGGTTTCTTTGTGATTTTGCCATTGTTCTTTGTGTTTTAGCCTTGTGAACATAGCAAGATTAATAAAATAGCAGAGCTCAACTCCAGAGCAACGAGGACGTAGGCAATTTACCGAACCTTGATAAATCTTGGTTTCTTTGTGTTAGAATTATTTAGTCTTGTTCTCTGATCTCATAACAAGGAGAAATGCTCAAAATTAATAGTGACATTTGAAAGTGATGATAGAAGAGGAATGTGAAGACAGAGGACCAAATTTCATGGCAGTCATGTTCTTATTGGTAGATTTCCTATCATTTTTCTTCATTTTCTATGCAAAAACTAGCTTATCTTTTTTACGTGTCTCTTTTTGTTAATTGGCTCTCCAGGCTTGAGCGTTTAAAAGGTTAAACTTTGAACATTTTTACTATATTATATATACATATATTTATAACTAAAATCCCTTACTGAAATCGTTTTTTGCCTTTGTTTAAATTTATTTCTTATTAGCTATATATACTCTAAATTTATTTCTTATTAGCTATATATACTCTATGTATACTGAGTAGAATCTATTGGCGGCCTGTACTTTCATGTGCATATCGTTAGTCAAGTTGATTCTATAAGTATCATAATCTGATGGTTAAAAGCATTGAACGAGATTGAATTTATCAAGCTTATAATTGAATTTTTGCTTTCGAATCGGCCAAATGAAGCTGTAATATGGCATCTACAAAATTAAAGGTGATTGGAGAAATATGGTTTTCAATTATTTATGAAATTCTTGTGGTTTTAACATTATTGTGGGCATGATTTGATTTTCAAATATTTCAAGGAAAATATTTGTTTATGTTGGTGACTTCAATTTTTTATAGGTATGCCCATGGAATATATTGTGATTTAAATATTATTTCAAAAATATTTATGCTATTGGAAGAATTGGAATATTTAAATTGGTGGATTTGGGAGTTGGTGGATTTAAAATTCATGGAATTTATGACTTTTAGATGCACCGTAATATGACCGGAGCGTTTTTCGGCGAGGCGTCGAAAATCTTCAAACCCCGATTTCTCCGTCGTCCTGCCTCTGTTTGCCTCACCGCCGGTCCCGTTGGAATTCTCTCCCCTTGATCTACAAAATCCCCAAAAATCTCAGCCAACGGCCATAGCACGCGCCACCACTGGCGACGGTTGCCGGTGACCGCGGCGGCTCGCCGGAAGTCACTATTCCAGCGAGTACCCAGTTGTACCGCCGGTCTCTCCCGACTGATTCCGACCCCCTGAATCCAAATCCGGGGTCATTTTCCGCCAATTCGCGATGGATTGAGAGAATCGAAGAGTTAAATCCCGAAAGCTTTCCAGCGAGATTCCGGCCAGCATCGGTCCGATCTCCGGAAAGTAAGACCGGATTTGTAATCCTCGTCGCTCAAGCTTCGATTCGGTATATTACTCATCAACTTTGGTTGTTGTTTGTGTTCGCTCTCCGGGTACCCATTTGGGAGTTACCCGATTAAAATATTAATATTTGTGGTTTGGTGTATTGTGAATGTTTTAGGTGCACGTGCGAGTAGCGGAGTCGATCCTACGGAGGATCTTGATTGAGATACGTGCTTAAGGTGAGTGACCCACCTTCAAATTAATTTTGGGAATTAAATTGGTGAATATTATGTGTGATTTGAATATTTGGAATTTAAATTCTATGTGCCAAATATTTAATTGATTTATTGTGGAATTATTGGTGAATTTATTTTGATTAAAGAAAATATGCATTATATAAATTTATGCCAAGTGAAAATTATTTTATGGTACTGAGAATTGTGGAATTCAATTATTTATGAAATTCTTGTGGTTTTAACATTATTGTGGGCATGATTTGATTTTCAAATATTTCAAGGAAAATATTTGTTTATGTTGGTGACTTCAATTTTTTATAGGTATGCCCATGGAATATATTGTGATTTAAATATTATTTCAAAAATATTTATGCTATTGGAAGAATTGGAATATTTAAATTGGTGGATTTGGGAGTTGGTGGATTTAAAATTCATGGAATTTATTACGTTGATTATAAAGGAATTGTGGAAAATTTACGAGTTTAATTGGATGGAATAAACCTGGTATATTTATGGAAAATTTGAAATTTTGAGATGTATTGATTTATGACTTTTAGATGCACCGTACACGTACTGGTGTTCTGTTTATATGTGATATGATTAGTGTGCACACGGATGTGATTAGCGCGGGTGGGTGTGAGTAGCGCGCAAGTGATTTTATGGGGTTGTCCTGTGGTTGCCATCGGATGAGGGTAGGCCGCCCCTCCATGGCCGGGACACTAGTTAGCAGCGGTGCGGTGGGACGCCACGAGACCGTATGCCGGTTTCTCTCTATAACCTCCTATCTGGCGGTACCTTGGCGCCACTGGTATATAGTGGGTGCATCAAGTGATTTTTAGAACTGGGATTTTAAAATAAATATTTTGAAATTGTATTGGAATTAAAGCTATAATTAATACTGCTTTCGGTATTTATTCGAATGGGGATTTTAAATTGGTTTAATTTTTCCCTTTACTTAATTATTCAATAAATTAATTTCTTTTAATTATAAATTTTGGATGCTTGACTTATTATACTTTATTTGATATTCATTTGACTGAATTGATGTCTTGGTTTTCGGGGAATACAAACAAAGGGTTTTGTGAAAAGGTTTTAAAAAAGGAACTTTTCCAACCGAGAGAATTGTAAGGGTTTTGAGAGAAATTATTATTTCCAATTAATTATTATTTATCTACTTTACTATCGTGGTATTATAATTGTATAGTAGATAGGGTCACTCACTAAGATGATTAGCATCTCATATTTTTAAATTCCGTTCCTCTAGGTACTAGGTTGTCGGTGTTCATCCAGAGCGGACTTGATCTTCATCACTGTCTTAGTTCGTAAAGTACCCTGTTCTTCTTTTATTGCAGTTGTAGTACTTCTTTCACTCTTGTTGTATTCTATACTTAGTAGTACTTCATGAAGCTCTGTATACTGTATGGGACACTTATGTATTTATTATGCACTGGATTACTGTTATTTATTTTGAAGTGCTGAAATTTGTGGAATCAACTTGTAGTATCGTGGGAGGAATAAGGGGATGTTTATAGAAGTGTGTTTTCAGTGCAGGAATTTGTGGTAAGTCCATCCCTTAGGGGAGGTTCTGCCAGATTTTCCATTGGAGGGTCTGGTAGGGTTTTCCTGGGATTAGGGCTTGTCTAGGGTTCCGGTGAGGAATTTTGGACGAGTCCTGACATGATTGGTACCAGCTTACTACACACACCGCATAGTAGATATCTGGCCTAGTACATAGCATGGCATACATGAGACTACCAACAGCAGAAGCATAAGGTTTCTTACTCATGAGTTCTTTCTCTTCAGGAGTTTTTGGTGCTTGCTCCTTAGAAAGATGAATTCCATGTCTGAAGGGTAGAAGTCCCTTTTTGGAATTTTCCATGTCGAACCTAGTCACTATTTTATCAATGTAGGAAGCTTGGGATAGAGCTAACATCATCTTCTTCCGGTTTCGTAAAGTTTGATTCCTAGAATATAGTTAGCTTCACCCAAGTCCTTCATATCAAACTGCTCTTTCAGGTAACCCTTTACGTCTGACAGTACTTTCACACTGTTTCCAATTAACAGAATGTCATCTACGTAAAAAACCAGAAAAGCAACTACTATTCCTTGAATCTTTTTATATACACATGGTTCATCAGGGCTTTTCTCAAAACCATATAATTTGATAACTTGATCAAACTTGATGTTCCATGACCTGGATGCTTGCTTAAGTCCATAAATAGACCTATGCAACTTGCAAACCATGTGTTCTTGACCTTTTATTATGAACCCTTCCAGTTGCTACATATAAATGTCCTTTTCTAGATCCCCATTTAGAAAAGCTATTTTGACATCCATTTACTAGATCTCATAATCGAGAGCTGCTGCTACAGCTAAGAGAATCTGGACATATTTAAGCATGGCTACTGGCGAAAAAGTTTCATCATAATCGATGCCCTCTTTCTGGGTATAACCTTTTGCCACCAAACTAGCTTTGAAGGTTTCAACCTTCCCATCTGATCCTTTCTTTCTCTTGTAGATACACTTACACCCAATTGGTTTTATCCCTTTAGGTGCTTCTGTAAAAGACTAGACTGAGTTAGAATCCATAGATTCCATCTCACAGTCCATGGCCTTTCTCCATTCTTACACATCAACATCCTCTAATGCCTCTTTGTATGTGGTAGAATTGTCATCAGGATTATCCAAAACGACTTGATAAGTCTCTCCCAACAAGGCATACCTTGTAGGTTTACGTATCATTCTCCCACTATGAGTTTGCTGCACTGGTTATTGTACATGTATAGGAGGATCCAAGTTTTGTGGTTTAAGTGGATTATCAATCTCTTCATTATATCCTTCTTCTTGAGTTTCTTGAATTTGGTCCTGAGCTATTTCCTGTGTTTGTTCACCTTCAGGTACATTTTGTACATTTTCCCCTCTTTGAACATCAACAGGAAACAGGGGTGGAAAAATAGGAGTTTTTGGTGGATCTCGAACGGAGTCAAGCTCTTTAAGAACCACTTTACTTTTAGGTTTAAAATTATTCATATAATCCTCTTCTAAGAAAGTGGCATTAGTACTCACTATCACCTTCTTTTCCTTTGGATTATAAAATATTCCACCTTTCGTTCCCTTAGGGTAGCTAATAAACATACACATTTCTATACGAGATTCCAATTTATAAGATTTCTATGCTAAGACATGTGCCGGGGCATCCCAAATCTGAATATGGTTTAAGCTGGGCTTGTGCCCTTTCCATAATTCTATGGGTGTCTTTGAAACAGATTTAGATGAAATCAAGTTTAGTATGTATACAGCTGTTTCTAAGGCATATCCCCAAAATGATTAAGGTAATGATGAATAACTAAGCATCGACCTCACCATATCTAAAAGGGTTCTATTTCTCCTTTCAGAGACTCCATTTTGCTGGGGCATTCCAGGAGATGATAATTGAGAAATGATCCCCTCTTTAGCCAAGTAAGACTTGAACTCTCCAGACAAGTATTCACTGCCTCGATCAGACTGAAGCTGTTTGATATGGACACCCAATTGCTTTTCTGCCTTAGCCTTATACTTTTGAAATTTATCAAAAGCTTCAGACTTATGGCGCATTAGGTAAACATAACCATATCTTGAGTAGTCATCAGTAAATGTGATGAAATACTCATACCCACCTTTTGCTTGAACGCTCATTGGTCCACATACATCAGTATGTACCAATTCCAATTGTATGGTGGCACGATTTCCTTTGGCTTTGAAAGGCCTCTTTGTCATTTTACCTTCTAAACATGATTCACATGCTAGTATAGGTTCAAAGATCAAGGAATTTAAAATTCCACTTTTAACCAAACCATAAATCCTGCTAGAATTAATATGACCCAATCGCAAATGCCATAGATAGGTTTCATTTGAAACCTTGCTTTTCTTAGATAAGGGAAGTTGCTCATCATCATTAATTTCTATGGCATTAATACTATAAGACAAAGGGTTAAAAAATATAGACCATTCATCAATAATCCGGAACAAATAAAAGTATTATTACTCTTTATTGAAACTGAGGAATTAAACTGTACTGTTAAACCATGTTCAACTAAACAACTAATAGAAACCAAATTCCTCTTAAAATCTGGAACAAATAAACAGTCTAATAAACTTAAAATTTTATTGTCAAAATATAACTCCACTAGTCCTACTGCTATTATGGAGACATATTCTTCGTTTCCTAACTTCAAGTTTCTTTGTCCTTTATTGAGTGGGCTGTTTTGTTTGAACCACTGCAAAGAATAACAAACATGGTTAGTGGCTTCTGAATCAATGATCCATTTGTCATTGTAATTCTCCACTAAACAAGCCTCAACAACATTTAGACTACCCATACCTGATTTAGGACAGTCCTTCTTCCAATGACCTTTCTGTCTGCACTTGAAGCACTTGCCTTTTGGCTTCTTCATTGCAGCCGGTTTGGTAGCTAAACATGTTCCCTTTTGCTTTTTGTTCTTCTTTCCACCCTTAGGCTTCCCTTTAGGTTTTGAAGAACTTTCAGCATGATAAGCGCTTCTTTGCTTCCCGAGAGACCTTTCAGCACTCTCAAGCTCGTGCATCAGTTTAACAGGAGTAAGCTTCAGTTTGTTCATATTATAGTTCATTTTGAACTGACTAAAGCTATCCAGTAGAGATTTCAAGATCATGTCTATCTTCATCTCTTATTCCAGCTTAGCCCCCATCACTTCTGCAGTACTAATGTGCGCCATCCTCTTTAGATAATGGTCCCACACACTTCTTCTAGTCATTCAAGTGTTCATTAATGCCCCTATAGTTGCTTGTCTAGCAGTACTGCTACTTTTAGCAAACATCCCATCTAGAGTCTGAATCATTTCTGATACACACTCCAGACTATCAAGTTGCTTCTGCAAATGTTCTGCAAAGCTGGTAAGAATATAACAACGAGCTATTGTATTTGCCCGTTGCCAATCTGCAAATTGCTTCTTAGTTTCCTCTGAAGCATTAGCAGTGGGCTCCTAGGGTTTCGGAGTTGTTGTAATGAATTTTATTCTCTCAAAATTAAGGATAATATAGAGATTGGTTTTCCATAGGTCGTAGTTATTCCCATCTAATGGTTTTTGATTCAAAATTGTAGCTAGAGGATTAAAAGATGCCATTTTCTTAAAATTAAAATGCACACATATTAATACGTAATCATCACAACAAACATACAAATATGTAGATCCCTTAAACTACTTATTCTTAATGTTTATTGCAATAATAATTTAATTTCCATTATAAATACTTATGTTGGGTAAAACATTTGTAATAAATTAAATTTTGAACATGGTATATTTTAATATCCTAATAAGTTAGCTCCCAAGAAAGGTGAGGTGGGTCTCAGACTCCTTAAAAACCTACCTCCTTAGACAGAGCCTTCTTAGATAACACCAACACATACCATTCAAAATTGATTTAAAAAATTAAAACTTTTTGAACCCGATATGTATAGTATCCTACCAAGTTAGCTCCCAGAAAAGATGAGGCGGGTCTCAGACTCCTTAAAAATCTACCTCCTTCGACAAAGCCTTCTCAGATAACACAAACACACATCATTAAAAATTAATTTTAAAATCAACCATTATTTCAATAATCTTTGGGCTTTTAATAACACTAATAAAGCCTCGTTGAGAGGATTACTAATGTCATTAAAATTGAATGTAATAAGCATTAATTTTAATTTCAAAATTATCTTTAATATCTAAGCATTGTCAACGTTGGGTCTTACAACCTTATTAAAGTTTTGAAATTATTTTAGATCCAATCCAATAAAATCCGGTCATATTTATCTGTTGGAACATCACATAACCATTTTATTATTGGATCCTTAATGAAGCCCTCAGGTTTCAAATTAATTTAATTAATTCTTTAAAACCTTCACCCATTCAATATTAATTAATTAGTGTTTTCCATAATAATATTATCTAGATAAAACAAATATTATTATGCACATGTATATATCAAATGATGCAATTAAATGGCACCACCTATTCTAAATGACATGTTAAGTACATATCACATGTTATATCCATATAATTTTAAACAATTATAAACATAGAATAATTAATAGGCTCTAATCCATGGTTTCCTAGAAAAGAAAATTACAAGCCCAATAGTCTCAAGAAGCCCAACTTGATATCTGGCCTATACTTCTTTCTTCAGATCTTGCAAGTCTATGTGGTGTGGGCCAAGTTAGAATTGGTTTCCAGTGTTTTTAGCCCAAAAAACACAAAACCCTAACAAGTCCCTTATTGATCTCGAGCACCAAAACCATCGCCAGCCGCCCTACAAAACTCGGATTACCATGAAATTTTACAGGAAGGTAGATACCCAAAAGAGGAATCTTCCCACCAAAAATCATCAACATCCGATCATGCACGCACCCCCATACACCTGATGAGTTCAGGCGCGTGAATCCCACTCTCAGCCACTTTGGTGGCGCGTGTGGGCATGTGAGGGTGTTTCCAGTGACTGTTCTCCTCCCACTGATCCTCCTTCATGTCCTTCAACTTCTTATGGTGTTGATTTGTCAAGGCACAGCTCCAATCCACCCGAAAAATGATGAACAACAACGAGTATACAGTTTTTTTCAGGAACTTTTACATATTTTTCCAATAAATCCGAATTTACATATAAAAATTCAAATAATGATGTAGGAAAAATAAATAAGTAAATCAATCAAGAAGGAAACCCTAATCTTATGATTAGCCTCCCTGTTACATCCCAAAAAAATATATATATATATATATTCAAGCAAAAATCTACCATGGATTAAGGCTAAACCAAATCATTCATTCATAATAAAAAATATAAATAACATAAATAATAGAATCCTAGGTGCCATATATCTAATATACATCACATATACATGAAAAATAAAAAAAATGGATTCGTTTTATCACACACCGATTCAATCACGGCTCTGATACCAATTGCTGGTATCATATACACAGCGGAAGCCTGATCGAGATTGAATAAAGTGTGCGATAAATTAAGTCATTATCCATAAGTTTACTAATCTTTAGCATAAAACCTTCCAAACTATTCTCTAAGCGACAGATCTGCATGTGGGTGCACCTGATCACAAAAGAAACAAGAAGATTAATCTAAAAAATACTCTGAAACTCACAGTTTCTGTTTTTCTCTCAAGGTGTTTTATTTTCTACTGAGGTTCCAAATCTCTAGAAAATAATACGTTAAAAACTTGTAACCAGAGGCTAGTAAGCAGTATATTTATAGACTGCTAACCCTAATCCTCCTAGGGTTTAATAACACCTTGGGCCAAATTAATGAGCTATTTCTCGTATCTTAATAATTAATTAAATGGGCTCTGTCAATTAATGAGCTAGTTTGGGGATCCTACGACCCATTATTAATCAAGGCTCCTAATCATAGATTAGCTTGCTCCAAGAATATTAATCCAACACATACCTTCTTTGTCATCTCGCTTTCAACCATCCCTTGTCGTCGCAGAGCCTCATAGGAGATCTTGTCCATCAAGTCATCTTCAAGCCTCTTAAGCCAAGTTCTGACCTGATGGTTATGGCCTGCTTCCCCTCTGCATCATGAAATATAGTTGTCTTCAAGCCCGCAAGCTCTTTGTTTACCCCCCACTGCAATCCTACTTCCTTCACAGCTGTAGATCTCAACCACACGATGATCCCTTCTCTAATGGCAGAGAGGATTGTTTCTGCCATTTACTAGTTTAAAAAGGTAGAAAAGAAAGCTGTTATTGATGAGCGATAATGATGGAGCTTCTCTTAACAATTAGTTGTTATATGGCCTTACTTTCATCAATATGCAAAATCTAAAGCCATCAATTGCAATAAAAGAAACAAAGAATTAGTATATTACATAAAATTGATTATAAGGTTGATTGTTTTTAAGACAAGCCACCTGGATTCCAACACCAAACATTAACTTAATATTAAATCCTTCTTTACAAGATGCTCCTTCAAATGAGAAAATAAATAAAATATATTGTTTCTCTAGCTACTTCTTGGAGTTGCATGGTGGGCAAATTTGTATTCAGGTTAATCTTTAAATCTAGTTTTTGAGAATGTTAAGCAAGCATCATCACTGTGATCCACTTTTATACTATAAGATATGTAAAACTAAGAAGAGAAAGAGTTGGTGGTGGAGCCCAAGTGGACTGATGGAGCAAGTGGGGATTTTATTTTAAATGTTCGGAAAAAAAAAAAAAAGGGAGTGAGGGCTGCACTATACGATATGTAAAAGTAGTAAGAGAAAGAGTTGATGGTGGTGGAGCCCAAGTAGACTGATGGAACAAGTGGAGGAGCTTTTGGCTAGCCAAGTGCCATTCTGACTAACACAAAAGGGGAAGAGAGAAAGGAGATTTGGAGAGTCTAAGACGTGTGGAAGACGAATCGAGTCACGAACTGGCTCTAGTTGAGAAGGTTGGGCCGATCTAGTTTGTTTTGAAAGTAGAACCAGGCCAATTTGGCCCATTATGTTTTTGTCTTTTTCGGCCTATCTGGTTTGGGCCCAATAAAAGAACGTTTGCGGGCTACTCTTTATTCAATCCCAAAAAACTTTATACACACAGTCCTTGTACAAAGTTCATAATGATAAAATTGCAAATACATCTTCCCTTAGAAATCTGGGGTTTTTCGTTGGTTAATCCAAAGAAAGAAGAAAATGATAGTGCTAGAGAGATAAGGGGGGACATAACTGAGTTTAACCCCTTAAAACAACAATTATAACCTCTAGGAAGTTGCATAATAGGTGCAAACATCGTATAAAAAAATTATACGAGTTTTTATGAAAATTTATGCAACTTAAATCCCCATACTCATAGTTGAAGTCATAAGAGCAGATTAGTACTCCTTCTCCTTCTAGTTTGTAGCGTAAAATGAGTAGACAACTAGACAAGGAAATCCATAAGCCATCCATGTATCCGTGGCTGCCACATTTCTTCACCAGTTACTATGCTCTGCAGCATTCTACCCTTCTTCCTATACACATACGACATCCGTACATTATGTAAGTGTTATGTATATGTTGAACAATCTATAGGCTTCTCTTTCAACAAAAATAGCCGGGCTGAATGACACAAGCAAGATGACACTTTTTGATAACTCAGAACCTGCTTATGGGAAGCAGTCATCCCTAGCCCTGATCGGAGAAAGGTCTTATGGGGTGGAGTGTCATTTTCACCACTTTTAAGCAATTGTCATTCTACAGCAAGGTGCACCACCTCATCAACCTATGTTAAGATCAAAATTTTAATTTATTATTATGAAGAAACATATTAAAAATTATATCACATGCACAACAGAAAATTCATATGAAGAGCCATGAAATATACACAATTGCATTCTTAATTCTTGAGTAGTTGAAAAGATTTGCACTACGATCCAATTATTTCTAAAGCTTTACCTCTTAGAAACAACAATTAGAAGCTATAATAACTGGCATTTTAGATACAAAATTTGAAGCCCTGGTGTATTACAAACTCCAAAAAAGAAAATAATTTATTAAAGATTTTGAAGTGGTTCAAAAGAATATCTAGATGACAGCGAATCAGGAAACAGATTCATAACGGACTTAACTTTACCCGAACAAGCAGAGGATTGGGATTTTAATCTCTGCCGCCACTAAATATCGACCAAATGCAACTCTTACTTAAATAGTAGGCCACTCTTCAGCAATAGTTTTCATTGAGCATAATTGCGATAGTTCACTCATATATCACTACTGCCTGTGAAATAAGCAAAGATATTATTGTTTTAGTGTCAAGAAATGAATATCAGAATACTTACTACCAAGTTAAATATTTTGCTTACCCAGTTGGTCATATAAAAATGAAGGTAATACACTGATTAGAGAGACTGGGCACAACCTTTATGACCTCAGAATGTTTGCAATTGTTTTAGGACACAGTAAACCAAGTTTCTTCTGTAACAGGTCTGACCATGGTCCACTGGTGTTTGATGCCAATCCAGTGTTGGTGAGGAGGATCAAATTAAGCATACTCCACCATACTTTTACTCTGCTTTATGCCGTGTCAAATTTCACTTCTTTCTTTTAAATTATCATTGTAACTACAAAATGCTCCACATCAACCTGGTGCAATATGAAAGTAATGAATTATGAAAATGTGATGAAACAAACAAACAAATTAGAAATTTGTGTGCTTTTAATATGTCCAAATTTTACACAAAGTTGGTAAGGGAAACTGTTGTATTTACCTATTATACGAGAACTCGCAAAATTGTACATCCAAATTTTTTTAACCAAACTCAGTTAATTAGCTCAAGTTTGTTTCATGCTTCAATCTTCAAATACGATATGGACACTGAAAAAGACAAAATATATAAGAACTGGTAATAAAAAAAAAAGAAAATAAAAAAAAGAGAGAAGGATAATTACCATTATGACATTCCTTTCTTACAAAAATTGTGATATACGAAACTTGTTAAATATTTTCCAATTACATCCTGCACTGGATACACATACAAAGTTGAAATCAAAGGTGATCAGAAAATTCTTCTAATTTGTCACAGAAAGAAAAACAATTAATAAGAATAAGTAGAATGGTGTATGAACAAGTACCTAGAAAGTTAGAGGATTGAGAATCAACATTTAAAGTAGTTGATTTCAAGATTAACTCTGGGATTTGAGCACCCTTAGAAAAATACTCACCTATATCTCTTTTGCATCTTTTGAATACGATGGGACAACCTTATTATAAGATCCCATTATCCATTTTCCAATCGAAACAGCACTCGGCTAATCTTTTACCATCTAGTCAGCAGCAGTAGAATAATATGAAAGTTCATTTGAGCATACGAGAAGAAGGTCAAATTAGCCAGTCCAACAAGATGACAGCTTAAAAAAAGAAAATTACCTTGCTTCGTTAATGACTTTGAATTGAATATACTACACAGATTCAATCGACCATCACTCTATCCACCATATATAGCAGTCACATTCGTTCACCATGTACTCTGCAGCATCGTACCATGCTTCCTGTAAGTATACAACATCAAAACATCATTATGTGGTGTCTATATATAAGCAGGTACCTAGAAAGTTTGAGGACTAAGAATCATTAACTGAAGTAGTTGATTTCAAGATAAACTCCAAGATGTGAGCAACTTTAGACAAATCCTCACCTGTTTCTCTTGGGCATCTTTCAAATAAGTGAGACAATCTTTGATCTGCAATTGGTGTAAAGAGGTAAACTGACTAATTCCTTGGGGCAGTGTTATCAAACTTAAGCATCTTCTAGAATGGAGTGGATAGAGGGATTTGAGGTTGCTCATCCATTCTGGAATTGCAACCAAATTTTCACCTTTTTTTTTTTACTGCAAGCTGGTAACATGTTGAAGCCCCTCAGGGAGAGTCTTCATCTGAGGTAATTTATTTTCCAAATGGAGCATCTGTAGACTTTTAAGAAGTTGCTACACAAACTGATCATCAGATTCTGCCATGTCAAGTTGTTGGCAGTCACCAATCACTAAATGTTCATTTATGGTATGAATGCTGAATGATGAATATTTTCTTATTTTTATTTTTATTTGTTTGTTGCATTTGTTTGTTGCATTAATAGGAGTAATTAATAGGGATTAACCAGTCTCCAATCATTCAGGTCAACCTGGTGGTTTTACAATTAGGACTTCATGGTTCTTGGTTTTACACTGAAAGAAGAACCATGTTGCTAAAACCATCAGATCTACCAAATTAGATATTGAAGAATGATTCTAATGGGAATACTTACCATTATTAAGTTCTTTTGTTGGAAAACTATGGTATCACGATCCTGTTAAACACGTTCCAATTGCACCCTGTGTATATTCAAAGTTGACAAAGCTGAGAAATTGTTTAAAATTAAATTCTAGCAAGAAAAAAAAGATAAATAAGTAAATAAAGAACATTACGTACCTAGAAAAGTAGAGGTGGTTCGGGGAACCATCATCATCATCATCTGAAATAGTGGTTAAGTTCAAGATGAAATTAGGGACATGAGCAACCTTAGGCCAATGCTCGCCTATATCAGTTTGACATGTTTTGAACAAGATCGGACAATCTACAATCTCCAGTGTGTGTAAAGATGTGAGGTGACGTATTCCTTGGGGCAATGATGTTAAATTTGGGCAAGCATGAATCATAAGTGCATCGAGAGATTTGAGGTTGGTCATCCACTCTGAATCAATACTAATCAAATTGCTGCAGTAATCAATCGTAAGTTTTTGCAAGCTCGTAAGATGTTGAACCCCTTGAGGCAGGTGAGTCCTCAACTGAGGTAAAAATGACAAATCCAGTGCACGTAGACTTGTGAGGGCTTCCCAGAAGTTAGGGTCACCAACATCATTAAACATGTCAAGTTGTTGGCAACCCTGAATTCTCAAATTTTCAAGTGAGGAAGCAAGCTGTTGAATACCAGGAGACAAAGACGTCAAGTTATTGCACTCCATGATACCTAAGCTTCGGATACAAGTGAGGCATTTGAACCATTCTGGAAGAGACTGTAAATCTTCAATATCGGAAAGAGAAAGTAAGCTCAAATTGGAGAATGTGGATGCGGTCAGTACTGCCAGGTGGAATGGCTTCCATGTATTGTTCTGCACCGCCAAACTTTTTATGTTTGGGGACAGGGGCAAAAAGCTCAACTTTGGACACTTAATAATAACTGAATGACAGAGACGTGGAAGTGAAAGTGAGAAGTGATCATTCATTGATACGCCATCTTTGCCATTATTAATATCCGTCGTCCTCCACCATCCCTTTAGATTGGGCAAAAGGGTAAATTCCAACATTTCCAACGCCGGCAGTAAAACTGACGTCCTAGATGGCTCAGGGGGGCCGTTTGAAATGTACTCTAGACCAAGCATGTTGCCTAGTTTCAGTTTCTTTAGAGAAACCAATCCATTTAGTGGCGGCAAATACTGGCATTTTAGACTATTTTTCAGGAACAAATATTCAAGATTTGCATGTGATGGAAGCCAACTTGGAAACTCCACACCCTCGTAGTATTGCAAACACAATTCCTTCAAATTTGGGTGAGGCTGGAGGCCTTCCAGTGTTGCTTCATATTCCACATCCTTCAAATAACTTGGTAAATGTAAATCATAATTTAAATTTATATGACCATCAAATAAATCATCACACAATTTAGCATAATAATAATTCACATACCAACATAGACATAAACTGCAAAGATGTTGTTTATCCTTTAAATTTGCAGCCTTACTATCTTGATCTCCATTTCCTAAGTTGATAATACTCAACTTTCCTCTAATATTGTTTAGTCCCATCAAGTCACTTAGCTCACCCACCTCATGATCACAACTGTGCTTGGACTTAATAGTAGTATGGCTAGTGCCTTCCTTCAATACGAACCGTGATAATGTCTGAAGGTTAGTCAGTTGACCAAGTCCACCTGGCATATGAGTCAGACTGGTGCACATATCAATCTCAAGGCTTACAAGGTTGACTAGCTTGTTCAAGTCTCGTGGTAATTCTTGGAGCTTCGTGCAATACGAAAGTTTCAACGTTTGCAAATTATAAAGCATCGTAATAGAATCCGGCAACATCTTGATGTCTTCGTTTTCGGATAGGTCAAGATACCTTAGATGCTTCAACTTGCCAATACAATTTGGCACTATCTTAATCCCTAAACTGTGAAGATCCAATAAGCGGACAGACTTGAAACTTGATACAATTACATCACAAACTGATTGACCACGTCTTCCCTGAATTTTACGCGATGATTGACGAAGCCAAAGAATTGTTCGAATCTTGTTTGCTTCGAGCAATGTAGTTGGAACTTTCTCTGATGAATCTAAATGAAAATCAAAAGAAACATGACGAGTGACTTTGTTGAAATTACTTTTTTTATTTGTTTCCAGAACAGCATACATTGCTTCTCCCACTTGCGTTGCAAGATCATGCATGAGGTCATGCATTTTGCATGTTTTACTGCCTTCATCATCTTCTTTTAATTCTTGAAAGAATGATCTCCAAAGTAAATCCATAAAGTACTCATGGCCAACCTCTACCAAAGACTTAGTTGAATCTAATGTCTTAACAAATCCTAGTGCCATCCAAAGATTTATTAGCAAATTTACATTGATTTGATGACCCTTTGGAAAGAGTTTACAAAAGGCAAAACAACGTTTCAAATCTGCTGGGAGATTATCATAACTAAGTTTAAGGGTTGGCAAAATATCATTTCCTTCTTGAGGGATCTTTGAAAATTCCATTTTGAAGAAGGATGACCATTCTGTTTCTGGATTTTTAAAATACAACATCCTTCCTATTGTCCTTATGGCAAGAGGAAACCCCCCACATTTTTCAATAACTTCCTTCCCAATTACTGCGATATTGTAATTTTTTGGCTCTTCTCCATGATTAAAAGCCACCTTTTTAAATAGAGCCCAAGATTCATCTTAATTTAATCTCCCCAGAATATATGGCTTCATGCTACTTGTAATCTCTCCAACCACAAGACTACGAGTAGTTATAATTATTCTACTCCCCTTTCTACAATTTGATAATAAAATTTTCAAACTTAGCCATATTTCACGGTTTTCATTCCATACATCATCTAGTATAAGGAGATATTTTTTTCCACTTATTTCTTTTTGAAGCACCTTTTGCAATTGATCTATCTCCAAGTTTTCCAAGCCCTTATTAGTTGCAGACTTAATAATTTTCTCAACAAGTAATTTTATATTGAAACTTTGAGATACATACACCCACATTCTCAAATCAAAATGCTTTTCAACCTTCTCATCATTAAACACTACCTGAGCAAGTGTAGTTTTTCCTAGCCCTCCAGTACCAACTATGGGAATTACCCCTACATTCTCTTCAATTTCGGCATCCATCAAATATTCTATGATTGCCATTCTGTCTCTATACCTCCCTATAACTTCCTCTTCAGGCACATAAGAGTGAGTAGGCTCTCTCCCTCTAGTCACAACTCTAGTCTCTTCGGGTCTTTCCTCCAGATGGAAGTTTCTATCATCTCTAATGGTAGTTAGTTTTTTCTTAATAGCTATTATTTTGTGACCCAACTTGTGTCGAAAAGCAACTTGCTTTGAGGCTGAGAAGAAAGAACATACCTACTTGGTCATTTCATTTCCAAGCATTCCTTGTTGTTGCAAAGCTGCCTTAGTATTGAACTCATCCATCAAGTCATCAGCTTCACAAACAGCATCTTCAAGCCTCTTGAGCCAAGATCTGACCTGATGGTTATGGGTCTGCATCTCCTCTGCATCAAGAAGTACAGCTTTTATTGTTGACATGGTTTCTTCAAGTTCCAAAAGCTCATCCTTTACGCTCCAGAGCAATCCGATTTCTTGCACAGCTGCAGAAGCTAACCTCCCAATGATCTCATCGGTAATGCTAGATAGGACAATATCCGCCATTGGCTTGTTGGACAGGCAAAAAGAAAGATGAAATTGTTTTCAAAGTTTGCAAGACAAAGGTTATGGCTGTGGAGAATATCTGTGCTTCCCTTGTCAATTATTTGTACTGCCTTTTTACTTTCTCTATGAGCTATGGTCAACGATACAAGTTGCAGAATAAATGACAGAATGAGACATTATTTTTTATTATTTTATTATTTTATGTTATCTTATGTTATTTATTTATTATTATTATTATTATTATTATTTTAGCTTTGTGGGTTTGGTGGCCAATTTTGTATTAGTGGTCCTATCATAATTTTCTTCGAAGTAGAGCATCCATGTGCTGATTCTGACCCTCGACATGGAAAAATAAGGAACACGATAGGACTTAAAAACCCAATGAATATAGGTCTTTTTTATAATCCAAGTTGTTGGGTAGTCTTCACTGAAAAGTTCATGAAATTCACTCCTATTTGAATGATTAATCCATTTGGTTACATTTGCTGCACTGTGTTTGCCGAATTACATAAAAAGGATATAAATCTACCATTGTTTTATTATTCAGATTAATGCAACGCCTATATAAATATAAAATACATAAATGTAACGGTTAAGATTGATATTTTTATGGACCCGTTTGGTTGGGACTTGGGAAGAAGGAAAAGATGAAATTCCTCACGATCGTCCAGGTAATTCGTCTCGCATGATGGCCAATATTCTATGTAATAAGGGTCTTGTTTAAATATTGCTTTTAAAAATGTTAACAAACGAATATCAATGTTAATTACCAAAAAACACAAAAAAAAAAAAAAAAAAAAAGCGCACGAAGATCAATTTTCTTCCGTACCCAAACATTGGCCAAAGAATACATTATCCACTTTTTATCTTTTCTTTGTCACCAACTGAAGAAGGCAGAATTAATCTTGAAATTCGGATCCAAATAACCAAAGCAAGATCATTAAAAATAATAAAATTAACATAAATAAATAAATTGAAGTTGGATATATCAAATCACTTTTTTTTTTTTCCTGTATTTTACAATTCCTTTCAAATTCAATTATTCAAACTCCACCATCATATAACAATTGATTCAAGTTCCAGTAGACAAATTTTCTTTGCATTTCTCGGCTAGTATTGATTCATTAATATTGTTCAGAGCATTAGATTAACTTATTTATTAGGCTTAAGAATTTATAAACTAATATGCACGAATCCGCACTAAGAGCCTTTTTGTAATTCCATATCTCTATTTATTTTATTTTATTTTTTATTTTTCAACTTTCATTTTTATTGTTTTGCATCCTTTTTTAAGTTTTTTAATTAGTACATGTAATTTCCATTCATTATATTGGATTTTTTAAATAATAGTGGGTATAAGATATGTAAAATTAATTCCTTCATGAGATCCTGATGCGATATTTTGTAAGTATATAGTTTGAACAAGTTGCAAGTATAGAGTTTGCACAAGTTATAAAGTGATGAGTAAGTATTATTCTCTCAAAAATTGATGTTCGAAATTTTGTTAAATATTAAAATTATTGATTAATTTTTTTTATTTAGGCACCAAATTCAATTAAAACTAGTTTAAATTAAAACTAATATTAATATTAAACTATAGTAATGGGACAAAAAATCAAGAGAAACAATATATCCAAGTAATGAAAATGGCAAAAATTATGATTTAAAATTATAGGACTTCGACTTCCTCTCTACCCCTCCTAATTTGATTAAATGGGTTGACAAAAAATCAAATTCTATTCAATTTCTAACCTAAAGAGTTTCTAATTTAATCTAATCTATTTTTCTAAAGTGAAGTTAGAATTTATGCATCCTTAGTGAATATTAGAAATTCCTTAATCCTCATGCCTTAAGCCCTCTTTTTTGTGGCTATCCAATTCCCAATCAAACTTCCTAACATCAATTTGGACATAGATTGTGTAAATCTAGTGACCAATTTACCCAATTAAACTTTTCCAAGTATAAAATAGTAAGTCTACTTAACACCTAAGCAATTTCTCAAATGCAAAAATATGTTAAATAATAATTGCAATATATAAACAAGAAAATTAGATAGAGACAAAATAATAATCAATCCATCAATTAAATATCATAAAGGTAAGGGTTCCATTAAATTCATAAATGATAAATCTAGTAATACATGCACAAAATATGAACCAAATCCAAACTAGAACATATGTTTATCATTAAATACATTATAACACCCCGTCCCGAACCATGTCGGAATTTTTGCACGTTGACGGAGGTTGACCGTTGACCATTGACTTTGACTTTGATCGTTGACCGAAGGGGTCAAAAGTTGACTTTTTGACCCAATTGGAATTCTAGGTTGACTAAGGCACTGTTATGAAGTACACGTTGGCACGAGTTCGTAGACTACTAGCACGTTGAAAACGGAGCTACGGTTTGAAAGTTATGAGCAAAACAAGTTAAGGTCCAAACTGTCTAAGGGGTGCCGGAGTTGACTTTTTATTTATGGGGAAATGAGCTTTGACTCATGCATGGTTGTGAAGTGCTCATCGATACGAGTCCGTAGACTAGCGGCACGTCTGATTTGGACATGTGGTTTGAAAGTTATGGACCTGTAGAGTTTTTCAAATACTGTATTATTTTAATATTATTTTTAAACGCGTAACGATGTGCCACGTGTGACTTAATAAATGTGACCATGTGTCACCATGGTGAAATGCCACATGTCAACCATGTTTAATATCAAATAATTTTATTATTGTTGTTTTATGTAATAATATTATTTTTAATATTGTTTAATTAATTTTAATTTATTTCTTTTATTTCTTTTTCTTTTCTTTTTTTCTTTTTTTTCTTTTCCCCACGTGGGAAAACACCTTCTCTTTTCTTTTCCTTCCCTTCCCTTCTTCTTCCCCGAGCCCGTCAAAAAAAACCAGCAGGAATTTTCCCTCTCTCTCTCTCCTTTGACTCTCTCCCCCTCTCTCTTTGACCGACCGCTTGGCCGGATTTCAATTGCCGGACGGTCACACGCGCCGGCCACCGGTGAAGCCCAGCTCCCCGCGACCTCAACCTCCAATTTTCCCGGCCAGTCGCCGTCGGACGCACCCAGATCGGGCCCGTGAAGTCCGTGGCGGCGACTTGAAATTTTCCGGCGATTCTCACCGTTTCCGACCAACCCAGCCCGACCCATACCTCTATCCCACCATTTTCGACCCATCTGAGTCCATTTCCGGGGTTAGATTGCTCAAAATCCCCACCGTTTGAGAGATCCCTCAAGTTTAAATTTGGCCGAAACTTTCCGGTCACCTCCGACGGAATTGGGGTCGATGGAGACCGGTAATGCGATCCTCGTTCCACGAGCTTCGATTCGGTATATTATTCGACCATTTTGGTTAACGTTTGTGTTTAACCCCCCGGGTACCGGGTATTATTTACCCGAATAAAATATTAATTTATTTGACTGTGTGTGAATTGTGTTCTAGGAGCACCGGTGAGTCGTGGAATTGATCCCATGGTGGATCATGGTTTAATTGCATGCTCCAGGTGAGTGACCCACCTTTAAAAATATTTTGGGCAATTAATTATGTTTAATTGGTGTTTAATTGGTATTTAAATTATGCTCATGTGGTACAATTTAATTATGAGTTTATTGTGATTTAATTTAATTATTATGCATGAGCAAAGTATATTTCAGTAATAATCGTACGTGGTTTTAAGTATTATTTTTCGGGCATAATTGGGTTAAATATTTTATGAAAATATTTGTTTAAATTGGTGGTTTAATTTTATAAATTATGCCCGCGGTATTTGAATTGTTGAACCTTGTATTACGAGAAAATTATGGTTTTATTTGTTATCGATGTTTTCGTACCGATTTGTTAAATAAAAATATGTGGGATGGTAAGTGTGAAATTTTGATATATTTCCCATGGTAATTTTGGAAAACGGTACAGTTGGTTTAATAATTATTTTAGACGCATTCATACAGTATTGGTATTCTGGTATATGTATATGTGGTTCAGCGCGCAAGTATTATTATTTCTCCCGTGAGTTGCCATTGGACCGTGGGCAGGCAAGTCTTATATAGTGCACACAGCCGCTCCCCTCCTTGGCCGGGATGATGGTTTCAGCAGCGGTACTATTGGGACGCCGAAGTACCGTTTGCAAGTTTCTCTCTTTAATCTCCCCGCCAGTCGGTGCTTAGGACGCTGGGTATCGGAGGGCATCATTGGTATATGGTGTGGTGCGTCAAGTACAAATTTTTCGGATAGAAATTTCAAACCTCAAAGAGTACAAAATTATTTATTATAATTTATTGCAGTTTATTTATATTTGGGGTATTTATTTATTTATTTGTTGTTTATTATATTATTTGGTCCCTTGGTTTTCGGGAAGTACGAATATCGGGTTTTGTGAAAATGTTTTAAAAGGGGAACATTTCCAACGGAGTGAATAGTGAGGGTTTTGAGAGAAATTGTTAACTCAATTGTTTATTTATTTATTTATTTAATTGTTCGGTATTGATTAATTAAATCCCCTTATTTGGTATATTATTAATATTAAAGGTGTACAGTAGAAAAGGTCACTCACTGAGATGATTAGCATCTCACGTTTTTAAATTTCGTTCCCCTAGGTCCAGGTTGAGAGACGTTGATCGTCCAGGACGAGCCCGATGTCTCAGCTCGTTGCCGAAAGTCCAAGAAGTATTTCTTCCCTTTTTCCTCTTCACCTTGTATTGTTTCTGTATCTGTCATTATATTAATTCATATTTATTTGTATAATGCTCTGTATACTGTATTGGACGTGTAGTTATTATCTATGCACTGATTTACTGTTATTTTGAAGTGCTGTAAATTTGTGGAATCAAATTGTAGTATCGTGGGAGGAATAAGGGGATGGATATAGAAGTGTGTTTTCAGTACAGGAAATTTTTGGTTAGTCCTACCCTTAGGAGAGGTGCTACCGGATTTTCCGTGGGAAGGTTCGGTGGTATTTTCCTGGGATCAGGGCTTGTCTAGGGTTCCGGGGAAGGAATTCTGGACGGGTCCTGGCATACATGGCCGCTAAATACACAATAAATATGTGTGTGTATATATATATATATATCTAAATACAATTTAGAAAGTGAAAAATATAGAGAAAACTCAAAGGAGGAAGAATCCTATAGAGGAATCTCTTTTCAATCTTCTTCCAAGCCTAAGATTTCTCTTTCCAAATTGAGTGTGTTGCTCTTTAGTTCTTCATCAGGCTATCTATAATGGTGGCTTCTTTCCCTCTAATCTGTAACAAGCCCCCCTTCTTAATATGCATAGGCCACCTAAATAAAGCCTCTTAAAGTAATCTCCAAACCCTATCATTTTTTGTTAAATCCAACATTTAAATCAAAAAGTAATGGGTCCTCAATGTGCTTATGACTCTCCAATGCCTATTTTAAATGAGATTACATAATTTATGCATGCAAATCTCTATACTAAAGGCACATACCTTATACTTGCTCTCATTAAAGTTCCATTTTAACCAACACCAATGAAAATTAAAATTAAAAATCAAGGTATGTAGAGTCAACATTTTGAAAATCTTGAATATCGAATGCTATGTTTGACTTGGTTTAGGCATGGTGAGCCTTCTTCCTCTTCAAAGTGATCTTTAAAGCTTTAATAACCATGAAAATTACCTTTGATTTCATTTTAGAGCTCATCTATATAAGTAAACAAAAACATATCAAAATCACTATAAATACTTGAGTTTTTCACAAATAATCAAGCTATAAAAGACTAAACAAGTGAGCTTAAAACTCACTTATCGTATTAAAACTCACGAAAACATTAAGGAAAAAACTCTTATTTTATTTTTTTTCTTATTTTTTCACTAAACCTTTTAAATGAGTATAGTTGAGCTAGATATTAAGATTGCCAACTTCAACTCATATGATTGAGAAGCAATCAAGTTCGGTTTAAACTCATAAATTTTTAAGTTTCTCATTGATTAAGATTGTCTTAGGTCATTCATAAAAAAAAAAAAAAAATAATGATTTTAGTTCAACTCAAGTCATTATAAAATAAAAGCCTACAAAATCTGAACATTTAATTACTTAAATTTGTTTCCAAAGGTAAATTATAAATAAATTTCTTTTATTATTATTTTTTATTTTTTCATAAAATTAAATATGATATAAGTTTTCTATATGTTTAAATTAATAGCAAAATATTTTTATATATGTACAAAATACAAATTTGATCTATTTATGTGCTACAAATTTAAGCTATTTATGTGCTACTCCCGAGTAATTCAAGATTGGTTTGTCTAATTATACAAACTTCATTTACTATTCAAACTTGGCACGTTTTTTGGTGAGTTTGTTGGGGTGAGAAGGTTATGACCAAGAGCAAGCTAGCTTGAAGTGTTAGCAACAAGCAAGCTTTTGGTGATGCTCTTGGGAATGGTTGTGTGTGAGTTGTGTTTTTAGGTTTTGGTTATGGTGTTTTCTGGTTTTTAGGGTTCCTAAAGTGTTCTAAGGTGTTGAAGAAGAGATAAGAAGAAGAGGAACACGTTGGCTTTTGAAAATAAGGCTTTGATGTTTAGCCATTTCATTCATTTTACTATATAAGCTTGAAATTACAACTAGTTCACACATGCCAAGCATGTGAGCTTACAAAATGAGTAAAGTATTTGAAATTTAAAAAATAAAATGGTCAACACCTAACTTTTCATACACAAAAGAGTCAAAAACCAGCTGCAACATGTCTATTCCAAATATAGTAAAAACTAGCACATGGTTTTGAACTAAGTTCCTATTGTTTAACTAGTTTGGGTAAACAACCAAACTAGCTTCACCTACTTAGTTCCCCTTTGTATCTGCTTATGAAACTTGGTTTGAAGCATCCTTGGTCATCAATAAATATTGTTCCAAGAGCTAGGAAAGTTCTGGAACCGGATCATGGGCCAAACAGCTCCAAAACTGGCCCATACTCTGCATACTGGGCCCATCAGATACAGCAATCTGTTTGGAATATAAAATGGACTTTCCCATGTCATTTTGACCTGAAATTTAAACCATAGTCTTCTATATATGTCTGTAGACATCCCTCAAAATTTCAGCCCAAAAATCCATTTGCAACCTGAGATATAAGATAAATAGTGGAACTATGTTGCTGGAAATTATGAATCCAGCACCATAGGCATTTCAAGCATAACATTCCTACTCTTTTGTGCATAATCTTGCCTATAATTTTGCATACATAACTTAGGCACAAAAAATTATCAAAATATACCTTGCATAAATTAAAACATACAAAAAAAAAATATAAACTCATAAAAGGAAATGATTTGATACCAAGGTGTGCATGCTAGCCGGTGACATGCACCATCAAGTGGCAAAATTGCCACACTTCAACAGAGTTGAGTTTGAGTGAGTTAAATTGAGTCAATCATGCTTCGTTAAAGCCTATTTATATCCTTATGTAAACTTAATTTTATAAAAGAAAGAAAAAATTTCCTCTTTATAGAAAAAAAAAAAACTGTCACTCATAAATAACATCACAATTGAATGATATGGTAAATACTAAAGAGAAATTTCTGTAACACAACTCGTCAATAAAATATTCAATGCAACTTCCTAATAAAATCACAAATCATCTTAAAAAATGTTGGAAAAAACTTTTTAATGTTCATGTGACATTGATATAAAATGCCATATGCCACTTTTATTTTTCCATATGTAAATGTAATTTAGTATGCTCCAAACAATTGTAATTAAATTCTATATATTTTAACGAGGCATAAAGAAAAAGGTCACTAAGTTTGTGATAATATACTAAATAATAATTAAAAGAAGTGATAGTACGTGCTTTTGAATCAATGCTACTAATTATACGACTCGTGACAATTGATATTATTAAATTTGCACGAAAAATTGTCATGAAATTAGGCCTTTATTCTTGTAGTGGCAGTCGCAGAAGCTAAGTCCAACAATAGAAAGTATCAAGGGAAAACTAGATGCGGCTAGAGATGATGCTAGCCTTTTCAATTTGGAGGAAAGACGTGAAGCACCTCACAAAGTTTGGTATCGGTATAAAGACTCCATGAAGATAGACGACCATGAAAAATCTATTTACCAACTTTTGTTGGGAAAGAGAAATAATATTGGAGAAGAGCATGGGCCGATTTTAGCCATAGTAGGTTATGGAGGGTTAGGAAAAACCCAACTTGCTCGGAAGTCGTTTAGAAACATAGTTTTTGAGTTCAAACTTTGGGTTAATGTCCCTTACAATTTTGACATAAGATCACTTGTTGAGGAAATATTGCTGGCTTATGCTGAAAAAATTGTTAAAGCTCAAGTTCTTTCTTATGAAGCAGATGCTACGGCGCGGAAGAACATTATAACCGACTTAAATATTGGGCCAATCGACGAACAAGATGGATTTAGTAAGAAAGTAACCGAGTGTTTAGATAGGTCCTTGGACATACCCGAACTCCATAGAAATATGGAAGAGCTCATCCACCACCTCGATGAAAGTGAATTGCATGGGGAGCTTTGGAAAGCAGTAAATGGAAAGCGGATGCTGCTTGTACTTGATGACATATGGAATGCAGACTCACAAATGTTGCGAGACTTCAAAAATTTATTATCAGATGCTGGTTCCGGGAGTAGAATATTAATAACTACTCGTAGTCAATTTGTTGCCAACAATATTGCCTGTAGAGTGGAAGACATCTATAGGTTAAGTGACTTAGATGAACATAACTCAAGGAGGCTATTAGAAAGTTCATATAGAGACTTCCTTTTCGATAGAGTGCCAGAGCCAATCAACTCCAAAATTATGGAGATTCTGGAGAAGTGTGGAGGAAACCCTCTTGCCTTATCGGAAGTAGGCAAGAAACTGAAATCCATGAATAATCTAGAAACCATAGATTTGTCCCACTTGTTAAAAAGTAAAATAATTTGTAATTTTATGGCAAAGTGCTTGCAAGAGGATGCTTA
Organism: Ziziphus jujuba; assembly: GCF_031755915.1. Lineage (NCBI taxonomy): Eukaryota > Viridiplantae > Streptophyta > Magnoliopsida > Rosales > Rhamnaceae > Ziziphus > Ziziphus jujuba. The sequence goes on from NC_083380.1 coordinate 1,602,938, forward strand.
ATATGCAAGGAAGCATTATTGGCCTTATCCATTAAGTCACCTTTTTTACTAAAGCCAGAAGCTTATCAAGATAAAGGCTTATCGAGATAGAAGTCAAATTCAATTTGAACTCTACTTTAAAAGAATTCAATTTCAATTTGAATTCCACCACCTCTTTTCCTCTATATATATGTATGTAGGCTTGTTGTAAAAGATGATCATTTTTGTTATCCCATTTTGTATAATAGAGAGAGCCTTTAATAAATGATCATTTGTATTTTCTTTTAGCTTTTCTCTTCCTCTCAATTATATTGTCTCGAGTCCACTCTTTTTATTTTTGCATATTATCCAACAAATTTGTATCAGAGCCAAGTTTATTCCCTCCATAAAATACCCATGGTAGCCAATAAATAATCAACCTTTAGTTATGCCCAAAATCTAGTTCCCATCTTTACCGGTGAGAGTTATGATTTTTGGTGCATCCAAATGAAAACTCTTTTTATCTCACAAGATTTATGGGATATAATTGAAGAAGGCTATGATGAGCCTGAAAGTCTCGAGCAACTGTAGTCGTGGACGGAAGCAGCAAAGAAGGAGTACAAGCAAAACATCCAAAGAGATGCAAGAGCACTACTTTTCATTCAACAAGGGATAAGCAAAAGCATCTTCCCTAGAATATCAAATGCAACAAAATCTAGAGCTGCATGGGAAATTCTAAAACAACAATTTGGAGGCCATGAAAAGATAATCTCCATTAAACTTCAAACTCTTTGGAGAGAATTCGATAATTTAGCAATGAAAGAAAACGAAACTATCCAAGAATTTTCTTCTAGAATTTCTAGGATTATTAACCAAATTAGAAGTTCTGGAGATACTATTACTGATAAAAAAATTGTAGAAAAAATATTAAGATGTTTTCCAGCAAAATTTGAGCATATAGTCACAGCTATAGAAGAATCCAAAGATTTGAAAACATACTCTTTGGATCAGCTATTCGGCTCTCTCGAAGCACATGAAAAAAGAATGAGCAGGTTTTCTAACCAACCTGTTGAGCAAGCATTGAAATCAAATTGCAACATCACAGAAAGGAATTTTACAACCTCAATAAGTAACTCACAAAGACGAGGAGGTTCCTTCAGAAGAGGACGTGGTAACCAAGGCCGAGGCAGAGGAGGAAGAAACAATTATGAGCAAAGAAATTTCCCCGGTAATTTTAAACCTTATTGTATTATTTGCAAAAAACCTAGGCATGAGTCAAAAGATTGTCGTTTTAAATGCACAAAGTGCAGAATTTCTAATCATTCACAAAGATATTGTTGGTATAAAGACATGCGAGAAAGAAATGAAGTTAACTATTCTGAAAAGGTTGAAGATAGTCAAGTATTTTATTCATATATGTCTGTTAAACAAGAATCAAAACATACATGGTTTTTGGATAGTGGATGCGGTAGTCATATGATAGGTGATCCACAACTCTTTATTAAGATGGATAAAAACTTTTTATCTGAAGTAAAGCTTGGAGATGGAAAGTTGCATGAAGTCAAAGGAAAATGAGTAATAGCAGTAAACTCCAAAGAAGGTAACTCTAAACTCATCCATGATGTGCTTTATGTTCCTGGCCTAACATTAAATCTCTTAAGTGTTGGCCAGTTACTCCGAAAGAATTAGTCTGTAATTTTTGATGGAGAAGAAAGCACAATTATTGATAAAAATACAAACATCATAGTGGCAAAAATTAAAATGAATCAAAATAATGTTTTTCCTCTTATTATGCCACGTGATGAAAAACTAGCTTTTCAAAGCCAAAAATTGGATGAGTCATACCTATGGCATCTACAATATGGGCATTTAAATTATAATGGCCTAAAATTATTAAAAGAAAAAAAATATGGTTTTAGGCCTACCTCCTATTGCCCACATAAATAAAGTCTGTGAGGGATGCATATATGGAAAAATGCATGGATTACCATTTCCCAAAAATACCTGAAGAGCAAAGGCACCATTAGAGTTGGTTCGTTTTGATATTTTTGGACCAACTCGAACTCCATCTCTCAATGGAAGAAGGTACTTCCTTCTATTTGTTGATGATTGTACCCGAATGATGTGGGTATATTTTCTAAAAGAAAAGTCGGAAGCTTTTTTAGTATTCCAAGAATTCAAAGTACTTGTAGTAAAGCAAGTCGAAAAGCCGCTGAAGACACTTCGAACAGATCGTGGTGAAGAATTCATGTCTAAATCATTTATGGAATACTGCAAGAAAAATGGAGTTCAAAGACAGCTTACAGTTCGGCATACCCCGCAGCAAAATGGTATAGCTGAGCGAAAAAATAGAACAATTGCAGAAATGGCCAGAAGCATGCTCAAGGAGAAAGGTCTTCCAAATGACTATTGGGCAGAAGTAGTCAACACTGCCGTCTATATTATGAATAGATCTCCAACAAAAGCTGTCCTGAATAAGACTCCATACGAAGCGTGGCACAAACAAAAGCCCTAGGTACAACTTTTAAAAGTATTTGGATGCGTAGCTTACGCACATGTTCCCTCACAATACAAAGAAAAATTTGATGAAAAAGGAGAGAAATATATATTCCTTGGATACAGCAGTGAGTCAAAACGTTACCGGCTGTACAATCCAAAAACAACTAAGCTGATAATTTCTAGAGATGTTATCTTTGATGAATCTGCAGCGTGGAATTGGGAAAGTACTCCCAAAACAGGAGCAAACATATCTGAAGAAATTCCTATTCAAAATAAGTTAGATTCTCAACCAATTTAAGATGCTGCTTCAAGTACAAGTCATCAAGAATCTCCAAGCCCAATTCAAAGAATGGATATATCTTCAGATGATGAATCACCGCTAAGAAAGGTACGCTCACTTGTAGATATCTATGAATCTACTAATATAGCATTTTTTGCATGTGAGCCACAAAATTTTGAAGAAGCAATAAAGGAAGATATTTGGATTAACGCAATGGACGAAGAAATTGCAACAATTGAAAAGAATGATACATGGGAACTGGTAGATCTACCTAAAGGCAAAGAAGTTATTGGACTCAAATGGGTCTACAAAACCAAATACAAAGAAGATGGAACAATTCAAAAGTACAAAGCATGGATAGTAGCCAAAGGCTATTCGTAACAGCCAGGAATTGACTTCAATGAGACATTCGCACTAGTTGCTCGAATGGAAATTGTTAGAACAGTCCTCGCATTAGCTGCTCAAATGGAGGTACCTGTTTATCAACTGGATGTCAAATCCGCCTTTCTTAATGGAGAACTCAAAGAGGAAGTATATGTGGAACAACCCATGGGATACACAATGAAAGAAAAAGAAAACAAAGTCTTGCGATTAAAAAAGGCACTATATGGACTAAAGCAAGCACCAAGAGCTTGGAATAGCAAAATTGATTCATACTTCAGACAAAATGGATTCCAACGGAGTCCAAGTGAGCCCTCTTTATATATCCAAAAAGAAGGTACACAAGATGTTCTCATTGTTTGCTTATATGTCGATGACTTAATTTATACTGGTACTAATCCAAAAACGGTAGAAGAATTCAAAAGTTGATGCAAAAAACTATAGAAGCTTAGTTGGGGGCCTCATTTATCTAACAAATACCAAGCCAGATATTGTATTTGCTGTTAGTTACGTTTCCATATTCATGCACGAGCCTAGTAAAAATCACTACAGTGCAGCAAAAAGAATCCTTCGTTATCTGCAAGGTAATAGAAAGCTTAAAATTAAGTATGCCAAAGAAGCAGACAACAAGCTCATTGGATATACAGACAGTGATTGGGCAGGTTCAGTAGATGACCACAAAAGCACCTCAGGATATTTATTTTGCTTGGGTACAAAACCAATTTCTTGGTCATCAAATAAGCAAAAGACTGTGGCATTATCCTTAGTAGAAGCAGAATATATATCTGCTACAGATGTAGCAAATGAAGCAGTATGGCTCAGAAGAATATTATTAAATATGCAATGTAACACCCCGTCCCAAAGTACAATGGAAGTTTTCCAACTTTGACGGAGGTTGACCGTTGACTGTTGACCGAAGGGGTCAAAAGTTGATATTTTGATCCAGTTGGAATTCTAAGTTGACTAAGGTACCGTTACGAAGTACACGTTGGCACGAGTTCATAAACTAGTAGCACGTTGAAAACGGAGCTACGGTTTGAAAGTTATGAGCAAAACAAGTTGAGGTCCAAACTGTCCAAGGGGTGCCGGAGTTGACTTTTGATTCATGCAAAGTTGAGCTTTGACTCATGCATGGTTGTGAAGTACTAGTCGATATGAGTTCGTAGACTAGCGGCACGTCTAATTTGGACATGTGGTTTGAAAGTTATGGACCTGTAGAGTTTTCAAATACTGTATTATTTTAATACTATTTTTAAGCGTGTAACGATGTGCCATGTGTGACTTAATAAATGTGACCATGTGTCACCATATTGAGATGCCACATGTCAACCATGCTTAATACCAAATTATTATTTTATTGTTATTTTATATAATAATATTATTTTTTTAATATTATTTAATTATTTTTTATTTATTTCCTTTTATTTCTTTTTATTTCTTTTTATTTCTTTTTCTTTTCTTTTTTCTTTCTTTTTTCTTTTCCCCCACGTGGGAAAAAAGGTCACGGGGCCCGTTCTCCTTCTTCTTCTTCTTCTTCTTTTTCCTCCTTCTTCTTCCTTTCCTTTCCTTCTTCCTCTCGGGCCGTCGCCGTTTCTTCGTTTCCGGCAACCACCTTGCTACACGTGCTGGCCAGAGATGAACGGTGGGAGGAGGCGAGCTCGACCGCAAAATTTCACCATCACCGGTCGCCGGACGCGCCCAGATCGGGCCGGAGAAGCCGCCGGTCGAAAATTTTCTCTCTCCTCTTTTCTTGTGTTTTTCAACCAGCCCAGTTGAAATTGCCGCCCCTCTCCCCCTATGTTGGGTCTTCTGATCCCAAATATGGCCTCCAATTTCCAAAATTCGAAGCGGTTTGGGAGATACGAGGAATTGAATCTCGGCCGAATCTTTCCAGCCACTGCCGGTCAAATTGAACTCAATGGAGGTCGGTAATGTGATCCTCATCTCACAAGCTTTCCATTGACATATAATTTGTCAATTTTGGTTAACGTTTGTGTTAGACCCCCCCGGGTACTGGGTATTATTTACCCGAATAAAATATTAATTTATTTGACTGTGTGTGAATTATGTTCTAGAAGCACGTGTGCATTGTGGAATCGATCCTATGGTGGAGCGTGGTTTAATTGCGTGTTCCAGGTGAGTAACCCACCTTTAAAAAATATTTTGGGGCAATTAATTATATTTAATTGGTGTTTAATTGATATTTGGAATTATGCTCATGTGGTGCAATTTAATTATAATCGGGAAAAATATTATTTTATAAGTACGTATATGTTTATTGGTGCTAAACGGAATTTTGGGTTATTAAGAAATTCCCGATTATTATTATTTTATTGTGATTTAATTGTATTTATTACACATGAGCAAGTATTTTCAGTAATTCATTGTGTTTGGATTTTATATTATTTTTTGGTCATAATTGGTTTAAATATTTTAAGAAATATATTTGTTTAATTGGGTGGTTAATTTTTATAAATATGCCCGTGGTATATTATTTGTTGAACCTCGTGTTACGAGAAAAATCATTGTTTTATTGTTATCGATGTTTTTGTACCGGGTTTGTTAAAGGAAAATATGTGGGATGGTAAATGTGAAAATTGGTATATTTCCCACAGTGATTTTGGAAAAACGGTACGGTTATAATTAATTTAATAATTATTTTAGACGCACTCATACAGTATTGGTGTTTTGGTGTATATGTGGTTAATGCGCAAGTATTATGTCTCCCGTGAGTTACCATTGGACCGAGGGCAGGTAAGTCTTATATATTGCACATCAGCCGCCCCCCTCCTTGGCCGGGATGACGGTTTCAGCAGCAGTACTGTCGGGACGCCGAAGTTCCGTTTGCAAGTTTCTTTGTTTAATCTCCCACCAGTCGGTGCTCGAGACGCTGGGTATCGGAGGGCATCACTGGTATATGGTGTGGTGCGTCAAGTACAAATTTTTCGGATAGAAATTTCAAACCCCAAAGTGTTCAAAAATTATTTATTATATTTATTTACATTTTAATTACATTTGGGGTATTTATTTATTTATCTATTGTTTATTAAATTAATTGATCCCTTGGTTTTCGGGAAGTACGAATATCGGGTTTTGTCAAAATGTTCTAAAAGGGGAACATTTCCAACGGAGTGAATAGCGAGGGTTTTGAGAGAAAATATTACTTCAATTGTTTATTTATTTATTTATTTAATTGTTCGGTATTAATTAATTAAATCCCTTTATTTGGTATATTATTAATATTAAACGTGTTCAGTAGATAGGGTCACTCACTGAGATGATTAGCATCTCATGTTTTTTAAATTCCGTTCCCCTAGGTCCAGGTTGGGAGATGTTGATTGTCCAGGGCGAGCCCGACGTCTCAGTTTATTGCTGAAAGTCCAAGAAGTATTTCTTCCCTTTTTCCTCTCCATCTTGTATCACTTCTTTATCTGTCATTGTATAAATTCCACACTCATTTGTATAATACTCTGTATACTGTATTGGATGTGTAGTTATTAATTACGCACTGATTTATTGTTATTTATTTTGAAGTGCTGAAATTTGTGGAATCAAATTGTAGTAAAGTGGGAGGAATAAGGGGATGTTTATAGAAGTGTGTTTTCAGTGCAGGAAATTTTTGGTTAGTCCTACCCTTAGGGGAGGTGCTGCCGGATTTTCCGTTGGAAGGTTCGGTGGTATTTCCCTTGGATCAGGGCTTGTCTAGGGTTCCGGTGAGAAATTCTAAACGGGTCCTGACATGCAACATGAAGAAACTGCTCCGACAATCATCAGGTGCGATAATATGTCAGCAATTACAATGACAAAAAATCCAATATTCCACAGCAGGACAAAGCACATAGATGAACATAACTCAAGGAGGCTATTAGAAAGTTCATATAGAGACTCTATTTTCAATAGAGTGCCAGAGCCAATCAACTCCAAAATTATGGAGATTCTGGAGAAGTGTGGAGGAAACCCTCTCGCCTTATCGGAAGTAGGCAAGAAACTAAAATCCATGAATAATCTAGAAACCATAGATTTGTCCCACTTGTTAAAAAGTAAAATAATTTGTAATTTTATGGCAAAGTGTTTGCAAGAGGATGCTTAATATGCAAGGAAGCATTATTGGCCTTATCCATTAAGTCACCTTTTTGACTAAAGCGAGAGGCTTATTAAGATAAAGGCTTATCGAGATAGAAGTCAAATTCAATTTGAACTCTACTTTAAAAGAATTCAATTTGAATTTGAATTCCACCACCTCTTTCCTCTATATATATGCATGTAGGCTTGTTGTAAAAGATGATCATTTTTGTTATCCCATTTTGTATAATAAAGAGAGCCTATAAATGATCATTTGTATTTTCTTTTAGCTTTTCTCTTCCTCTCAGTTATATTGTCTCGGGTCCACTCTTTTTATTTTTGCATATTATCCAACACCACTTCCTCAATACAGAAATTCCACTACTACTAAAGGAAAAAATCTTGCCTTCACTTAAGCGTAGTTATGATATTCTGCCTCTGCATTTGAAACCTTTGTTTGCCTACTGTAGTGTGTTTCCTTAACAATCTGAAATTGATGTCAAAACCTTGATACATCTTTGGATGGCGCAAGGGTGGGTTTATGCATCGCCAGGAAAACAAATAGAGGATGTTGGTTATGAGTATTTTCAGGATTTATGTCAGAGTTATTTCTTGTTTGATCAAGTGGAGTTAGATCCTGAGAATGGCACTGTAACAAAGTGCAAGATGCCAAAACTTATACAAGATCTAGCAATACTTTGTTGCAGGAACATGGGTAGCCGTATTAAAGGAACATGAGAAGCATAACATTGATCGAAGAACTCAACATGTCTCGTTTTACTATCATTTAGGTTCGTCATGGACAATTCCAACTTCATTTCTTCAGGCAAAGAGGATTCGAACATTTATTTTTCCTAGCCAGTTACATTGGGAAACTGAGGGGAAATTAAGTCACTCGACTTTTGAAACTCTCGTTTCAAATTGTAAAGGATTACGCACATTGGATCTGCATAATACAGGGATCCAAAAAGTGTCGAAGTCCATTGATAAGCTCAAGTATCTAAGATATCTTGATCTTTCTCAAAACTTAGCTATTAAGTCATTGCCAAATTCAATCACGAATATACAGTATTTGATGACATTGAAACTATCCTCATGCTATGGACTCAAAGAACTGCGAAGCGATATGAAGAAACTAGTCCACCTCAAACATCTTGAGATTGACTGGTGCTATAGTTTGACTCATATGCCTACTGGACTTGGTCAGCTAACTCAACTTAAGATGTTATCAGAATTTGTAGTGAAAAATGACACTGGTTCAGCCAAGCTGAATGAATTAGCAGGACTGACCAACTTGAGAGGAGAGCTGAAAATTCAAAATTTAAGAAATAACATTAATACTGAGGCTGAGGCTGCAAACTTGAAGGGGAAAAACAATCTTAAATATTTAACATTAGCTTGGGATGTCAATATCGGTTTAGAAGAGGGTGCTAAAAGCACACTTCAAGGTCTGAAGCCACACTCAAATCTTACAGAATTGGCTTTGTTCGGCTACTTAGGTACTTTCACAACGTCTGCTTGGTTTATTTCGCTCAGAAATCTCGTCAAGTTTTCGTTACAAAAATGCAAATGCCCATATCTACCACCACTTAGTCAGCTCTCATCCCTTAAGGTGTTGACAGTGGATGAGATGGATAACTTGAAGTATATCTCCAACGAATCTGATCAATTACTTTCTTGATCATCAACTCTGGAAGAACTCAGGCTTACAGAATTGCCTAGTCTAGTGGGATGGTGGCATGGTGATGTCTCAAAAACAGCTACTTCAATGCCATCATTTCCTCATCTTTCCAAATTGATCATTGAAGACTGCCCCAAGCTTCGTTCCATGCCACTCTACCCAAATTTTGGAAGAATGGCTAGTGTTGGATAACACTAGCTTGGAGACATTCATTCAGACAATTAATGATGGAAGCTCCTCTAGTCTTTCTCAATTGAAAACTCTGAGTATTGTTGGGATTAAGGACACTAGCTTTGATGATCATATTAAATGGGAACGCCTCACAAGCCTTCGGTTTCTGAGATTTGATTATCTTCCCAAACTAAAGCAGCTTCCCGAGGGGCTTAAAAACGCTACCACCTTGAAGAACTCCACATTTGGCGCTATGATTTAGAGACTCTTCCAGGTTGGATCAAGGATCTCAAGTCACTTAAAAGAATTGGACTTTCAACATGCCCATCCTTGGAATCGCTGCCTTGTGATGGATTTGATCCATCTTTAGAGACATTGAAGATTGTGGATTGTCCCATCTTATTCCAAAGATGCCAAAAACAAACTGGTGCAGATTGGAAGACTGTTCAAGGCATTAAAAAGCTTCTACTCCAGCAACCTCAATCTTCTCTTATCTTCAAGTTATCAAAGGGTAACATATTTTTAGTCTTTAATATGATAATGAATCTCAAAAGGAGCTTTTCTTTTTCTTCTTCTGTGACAGACACTTTGTTAATATTGTTATCCTTGACATAATATTTAATTCAAGAGAATAGTATTTGTATGTGTATTTTGATGATTTTATCACATTGTAACCTGCAAAAGAAAATAAACACTCTTGAGCGCCAAGAGTTGGATCTTCTTTCCAAATTTCTGAGGTTTTAAAACAGGAAAAGCATTTTACCATTAAGAGGTAATTATATGTTTCCTGCTTTAGTTCACATTTAATGGTCATTATCTCTTTCCCAAACTCATACACATGCAGATGTATCCAAATTCCTTGCTGAAATAATATGTGTGCCTCTGTAAATTTGTTTCTTATTAGCTCTGCTCTATACTTAGAAGAATATGTTGCCCGCCTGTACTTTTACTTTGACTTTGAATCCTATTAATCAAATTGTTTCTATTAGTATCATATTCTACTAGTTAAAAATATCGAACAAGTTTGAATTATAGTAAGCTTATAATTGTGTTTCATGTTCATATGTATGTTACAAAACTATAGATGCAAGCAAGATGGAAGGATGGTCATGAGGTCTTTGATGCCATCAGCAAGGTCAGAACCTCACATTGGTTTCCTTGTTTTAGTGCCACAAAATGTGAAACCACTAAATTATTTTTCTGTTATAAACAGGGGAGTTTGGGCAAAAGTACTTACTCTGAGGAGTTTTTCATCAAGATCATGCAAAGACTGGCTATATATATATATATATATATATGTATGTATGTATGTGTGTGTGTGTGTGTGTGTGTGTATGTATGTTGTATGTAAAATGAAAACATTTTTCATATTTTAGGTTTAACTTGGCTTGGCTCGTTGATTGTTATTATTCGATGTTCGATTCTTTAAAGTATTCGCCCGGTAAAGTTTAATGATCTACCACTGGAACTCGGGGATATTGACTAGGAAGCAACTCTAGGAGGTCACCAGAGCCACATCTAAATCTGAAGGAATTATGTTTAACAAGTTACCAAAATTTGAAGCTTTTTTCAAAATTATGGTTATGATTTCAGAAAAATTGCTAGTGAACTGCTCAAAGGCCAAGGATAGTGGGAATTTTTCTTAAAGAGGGAAGGCTATTTTATATATATGATGTGTATGGAAGTTGAGCAAAGGATACTTTTTGCTCCTTTAAGCACTTTCCTAAACCTATTTACTTATTCTGCTTGTACGTAGTAAACTTTTTGAATTTGATATTAAAGCCTGTCTGATTTAGTTTTATTTTCTCGTTAACAAAAGACAAAAAGATATATAAAAAAATAAAAAAATAAAAAATAGTTACAAAAAATCATTAAATAGTCTTCCTAATTTTGTTTTCATGAATTACAATATGGACAGTGTTTTAAAAAAAAAAATTTGTTATGCCACCTATGATTTTTTAAAACAATGTCAATTTCTACATGATATAAAGATCAATACATATGTATCATTGGAGATACTCTTATGTTTTTAGCTAATGGAAAGTAAAAACAGATGGTAAATTGACAAAAAAAAATGAAAATGAAAATACTAAACCAGAAAAAAAAATTCCCAAAAAAGACTTTTTTTTTTCTTTTTTCAATTAATAGTATGGAAGTTGCAGACACTAGCTACATGTCTCTTACAAAGTTGGAACATCAATTTGGGTTTCAGCACCATGGACATGAAGGAACAAAGTAAACACACACTAGAATGCCAACCTCATCAAGCAACAAACCAGTTTCACTTCGCTCCACTTAAACATGTTTCTTCGATAGGAGGAACAGATTGTAGTTTAGAAATTTCAAAATTATATATGATTTGGTACAAATAATAAGCCAAAAAAATTAAACAGTGAAATACATCATTTACTGATATTTGATGTGAATTTATTCAGGATTGTTGAAGTACCACTGATCCCAAAAGCTTAAGCTAATGGAAGGTGGACTTTCATTTCATTTATATTTTTTCTTTAACACTCCCTTTCAAATGTAGGCCTGCTTTTTTTAGGTTTTTTTCTGGATCCGAGCTTTTTCTGGATCCTTACATTTGTTTTATTTTGGATGGAGTTGTTGAGTTTCGAACTCAAGACTTCTTGGATCTCTGGCTCTGATACCAAGTTGAAATACCACTGATCCCAAAAGCTTAAGCTGATGGGAGGTGGGCTTTCATTTATATTGAAATACCATTGATCCCAAAAGCGTAAGATTATGGAAGGTGGGCTTTCATTTCATTCATATTTTTTCTCCAACAAGGATGAGTTGGTGCCCTTTAAATCTATGTGTAAGGAACTTGGGAGACTTCTATATAACTTTTCTTTTCTCCCCCCCTTGCATTCTCGCCTTTTAATTAGTCCTCAGATTTTTATCTTTTTCAATTCAACCCTTTCCTTCTCCTTCTTCTTTCTCTTTCTGATAGCAAACAAATATGTGGATCGAAAAAATGAAGAATTTCTGGTATTTATGGACCACCAGGGTTTTCATTCTATTAAGCCTATCCATACAAATTCTCTAGGTACTGTTTGCATCCTACAGGCAGAGAAGCAAAAACATTGTACTAATCACATTGCTTTGGTTAACATACCTAACTGTAAATTGGATTGCTCCTTATGCCATTAGACTAATCTCCAATAGCCAATCTGATCCTTCCAAAGGGAACAAAAGCATTCTTGCTTTCTGGGTCTCTTTTCTTTTGCTTCATCTTGGTGGTCCATATAGCATTACCTCTTATTCCCTTGAAGATAATGAACTATGGCACTGTCATATCTTTGTACTTGCTGTAAAGCTTTTCGGTGTTGGTTATATCTTGTTTCGGACATTTCCTGACAACAACTTGTGGTTTCCAACAATCCTAGTCCTCCTTGTCGCAACAATCAAATATGTAGAGAAAACTGCCGCTCTGTATCTTTCAAGCTTGGACCGATTCGAAGCCACTACATTGCCAAAGCCGAATCCTGGTTATGACTATGAAGAAGTTGTTGCAAAATACTCCAGAACGAGGTCTGTCGAGGTTGTGGAATAGACAGAGATAGCAGTGGTGGAAAAACTTGGCAATTCTTACAAGGGTCGAAGTGTAGATGGTGATTCAGAGAAACCAGATGATATGGAGCTGCTTCTTACAACTTATTCTCTCTTTGAGGATTTTAAGGGACTTCTTGTCGGCTACGTTTCGAATCCAAGTGATCAAAAATCAAGCAGGAAGTTTTTTCTCCATATTAACTCAACTGAGGTGAGTTTTACATTAGTAGAGTATGAGCTCAGTTTGATGTAACAGCTTCTACACTCCAAGATCTCTGTGGTTTTCAGCAGAATTGGGCTGCTTGTTCGTTTTCTTAGCCTGTGTTCCATGGTTGTTGCTTCTGTACTATTAATATGATAAGACTTAGCCTAGAACTTTGCAAATTGGTAAAGTTGCCATTCCCTAACTGCGTTACTTCGGAGGAGAAGAACATTAAAGAACTCGAGGGCTTGATCTTTGAAGAGCTGAAAAAGAAATCTTCGAAGCCAAGTGATGCCATGGAGGCATGTTCACACAGAGGTGATTGGGCTCTTTTAGGCTCTAAGAGCTATGTCAAGCTCCAATGGAGCATCAGCGAGTTTCAATACGCCGAAAGTCTTCTTCTGTGGCACTTAGCTACTGAACTTTGCTATCATGGAGGTCCACGACATGATGATGAGCAGCAGATGATTGACACTACTAAAGAAAATAGTCAGAACATTTCAGATTACATGTTCTATATTCTGGTTAAGAAACCGGAATTGCTGATCCCAGTTTTGGGAAACATTTGGAAGATAGTTTTTCAGGACACTTTAGAAGAGGCAAAGAGTTTCTTTTCCAAACAATTGATATCAGATCATCTGAAAGCCTGCAAGAAATTCAAAAATGTAAAAGCAAAATACAGGCCCGCTAAAGTGAAAGGAAAGAGTAGCAAATCTGTGTTGTTTGATGCATGTATACTTGCAAGCCAACTCCAAAGCTTGGTGGAAAACCACTGGGAGCTAATGAGTAGAGTTTGGGTGGAATTGTTGAGTTATAGTGCAATTAATTGTCAAGCAATTGTACACGCACAGCAACTAAGAAAGGGTGGAGAGCTTTTGACTTTCACCGGGTTGTTAATGAATCATTTGGGTCTGGGATCTCAGTTTCACGAGCTGGACAACAAAATCTGGCACAAGAGGAAGGAGTAACTAATTAAAGTAGTGTGTATTATTAGAATTAGTATTTCATTAAATAAATAGAAAAAATAAAAGAAAGAAGCAGTTATGTTTGTTTCACACGTATTATATTTATATGGTCTTTAATACCATTCAAGTTAGATAGGCATATATATATTAATCTCTGTTTTCCATTATGTCATAGTATGTGCCTCTTTTTCTTGCAACCATTTATATATTAATATATGTATATATATTATTAATGTAGTTGGAATTTCTTTAGTGTATGGTTTATATATGCATATACAATCATATGAAACAATTTGCTCATATAATTGATAAGTTTTATACAACGTTTAATATATATAATAAGAGTTTATAACATTCTGAGATATAAAAGGTTGGTTTGATAGGCTTCCAGTGTAATGTTATCAAATCCAACTAATAAAAAGCTAACTATACACAATTAATTGACTTCACAATTTCCAAACAAAGAAAATAATCTACTTGACATTTTATGAAAATTTGGATTTGCTTTCTTAGCATAAGGAAAGAGAAATGCTCTCAAGGTACTTAATGTTGTTAGAGTTTGTTTACATTAATGGTTTGTTAATGTTAATTGATGATAGTTAGACAATTCTATAAATATAAAAGAGAAAAAAAAAATAAAACATAAACAAAAAGTGAAATACAACTTAAAATTGTATTAGATTTTTAGATTTTTTATTTTTCCTTTCCTTAACATTTGTTGTTAATTGATATATTTAATAAATTCTAACTACCACTAAGGAGCAATTAAAGTAAATAAACTACATAAAAAAAAAAAGAACAGAAAATAAAAAAAGAACTTATTATTAAACTAGGCTTAAAATTAAATCAAAATTCTAATAGTTTTAAAGGGTGGGTCATATAGTCTTTTTGGTCTCTATATATTTTGATGGAACACTTTAGATAAATAAAGAGTACCACATATTCCTTCTCACTCCGTTCGATTTTATGCAAATTTATGGACCCTTCCACTTCCAGAATCTTTGATAATATCTATAAACAAGGATTGAACCACTCCTTTAGTCCTTTTCAGTCAAAATCCATTTTCAGAAGTTCGCATATGGACAAAGTGATTGGCATCAATCTGCAGGGCCATATAGCACATGCCTGTGTATGGATTCCTTTCTCTTTACTCCTTTTTTTTTTTTTTCCCTCTATTCAATTGTTTTTGTCTTCTTGTGTAATCCCATTTTTATTTTCTATCCTCTTGATTTTAGAAAGAAATTTTTACTTTCTGTTGACTTAGTATCTTACCCACAGTTAACCTGAGAAACCATCCCAAAACCACCTTCAAGATATATGAAAATTCCTGCTTATAATCCGACATTTTGGGATACCATGTTCATGATTTTTTGGGAGTAGAGAAAAAAAAAAAAAAAAAAAAAAAGGCAAAGGTTTTGAGTTTGGATAAGGAGCATAACTAGGCTTGGCTTAACATATTTACCAGTTTAGATGGTACTTGGTGGCAATATGGAAATTGAAATCTCACTTACTAATTTGACAGGAGTGTCAAAGTCCGGGGTCATATATATATGCAGTGTTTCTTTTGTCTCTATAATGAATATTCAAGCTTTTTTGGTAAATTATTGAGTATCCAAGGGTAAACAAATAAAAGAGCATCAATTATTACTGAATCAGCTAAACTTTCTCCTGTCAAAGTTTGGATTTAGAAGTTAGTTTTGATAAAATATCACCTTATTTATAAGAAAAGAAATGTGACCTTCTTCCCATTTAATTTATTGTCTCTTTCCTACAGCTTTTTAAACAAGATTGCATTATATCGCTGGTTGAACAGAAATGCAGATGGACAACATTTGACAGAAGATCCTAATCCTAGAAGTTGCATGGGCAGAGGAAAAGGTCTTAGGCCTAGCCTTAGAATAATTAGAATTTAGTCACACTCTGCTCAAGGTCTCTAGCACTAAAAGTGCAGGAATTTCAAAAGCTTTTGTGTCTATAAAGAAGCATGCACCATCTCTATAATATCTAAGCAAGGAGTGAATTCCACAGCTAACCTCTTCCTGACATAATTAATCTGGATTCAGAAATTTGAATAATGCAGTACTGTGATTCCTTTATCTCTAGTCATTTTCTCTGTAATAGAAAGCAAACTTACTCCCTTAGGATAAAATTGGTGATACCATCACATGGAAATTGAAGTGTCACCTACTAATTTTGAATAGTCATGAATAAATTAAATTGCAGAAGGAGTTTCAGAGGGTGGGTCATATTATTAAAATTATTTTTTGTCTACTTTGATTCCAACTTAGCACCATATGTTATTTTTCACTCCCATCAAACTCCCATCATCTTTGGAAATATCTATAAGTGAACCACTACTATATTTCTAAGCCTTAGGACTTTCTACTGTCGAAATTTGGAACCAGAAGTTTGCGCAGATTCCTTTCTTTGAGTCTTTATCTCCGTTTTATTGTTTTTGTCTTCTTGTGTTAGTTATGAAATATAATCACTTAAATGAAGGGGAAAAAAACTTTCATACAATCACTAAAATGAAGGGGAAAAAAAGAAAAACCAAGTAAGAATTAAATCAGTCTCCATTTTTATATACTTCCAAATTATTAAACAACTTACCTACTGAACTAAAAATCACTAAAATTTTGATCCCTTTTCTCTTTAGTCACTTTCCTTGGCTTGTCTTTGCTTGTGTCAATTATCTGTGAAATTGATAGTCAATAATGACAAGATCAAAGAGTAGGTAGGAAAAAAAACCAAAAGCAGATAATGTTTGATATATTTCCAAGTGATCAACCTCAATTTTCAACACAACCAGTCAGTACTACCAAAATGGCAGAATCTACAGTGTCTATCATTGTTGGTTTGATCCTTGGGAAGATACGGTATGCTGCTGAGTGGATAAGCGATGATGATGGAGAGCTTTCAGGCCTTGAAGCCACCATTGCAAGCATCAAAGCCCTAACTGTTGATGCAGAGGAAAAGCAGGCCGACAACCCGCGAATCAAAACTTGGTTGAAGAGGCTTGAAGGTGTAGTGTATGAAGCAGATGACCTGATGGACGTGGTCTACAATTAGGCAACAAACCATAATCACAACGTGGAAGATGTACCTACTACTTCCTTCTCAAACAGTTTTAATTTTACCTTTATTAACTATATGTTATAGCTATTCCCTCCTAACTATCTGCTCACAACTATGTTTGAGAAATTATGGCTTAAAACATCGAGATGAACAGGAAATTATTGTAAATAAAAAATAAAAAAAAAACTATCCACTATTCCTTCGGGAATTTATTTAAATTCAAATTCTCCAATCGTCATAAAAAAAAAAAATGTATTATTCTTTAAAAAGTTATTTATTATATAAAAATATAGCTATTTTTTTTTTTTAAAGAAATATAGACAATTTCTGATTTCTCTAAGCTTCTTACATTAAAATCAATCAATCATTTATATCTATAATTATCTAAGGTTAATTTTCCTTTTTTTGATAAACAGCCTTAGCTAGCTAATCAACTTTTTTTTTCTTCTTTTTTTTTTTTTTTGACCAAAGCTAATCAACTTAACAATTTTATTTATGTCAACATATATATATATAGTCAGGTGCAAATAAAACTCTTAATATGAGAATTGATATGAGATTTAATTTTTTTCAACCTCTTAGTTGGCATTAAAGATTAAAATTTAAAATTATGTTTATTAATCGCCACATCTCAACATGTTCATTTTTCTTAAGTAGAATTTTAATAAATTATATATATATATATATATATATATATAGGAAAATTTTAATATCAAGATATCCTAATGATTTTTCCATCATAATTTCATTTTTCAGCTCTTGAATTGCTTCAAAAATTAAAATATAAAATTATTCTTAAGGTCTAAATGAGCTTTGATACATTTTGCCTTTATAAGGTTTTATATTGCCCAACTCATTTAAATTACTAAGACATCTTTAAATCTAAGCATTTGAAATAATTAAAAGGCTAATGATAAAAATTATGATGGTTTTTCAATTAAAACATCCTGAAAACGTTCTGATGACAGATTGACTGTATATATTTAATTCTCTTTTATTTAATCTCTCTATCATTTTTTTTTTTCATTCCTACAAGCTACATCTTTATTCTTTTACAATATTTTATATAAGATAACTGTGATTCTAAAGTATAAGTTTCTTAATAATTATCTCTTGTGGAAAATCCCAAACAATTTTCATTCGAGACTATGGTTTATACAATGATTTTTTAGAAAACCATCATTTTTTGTTGATAAAATAGATTATAGTTTTTCAAAAAGTTTATCATAGTCCCAAACAAAAGTCATCCAAGATTTCCTGCACAAGAGAACTTCTCTAAATTTGCTTGTTAAACTTACAAATAATGGAATTCAGATAGTAGACCTTTCATTTTTTTTCTTTTTCAAAATTTAATTGACAGCCATCTAAATTCATGGCTCAGGAACTAAACTTGAACAAATTATTTTCCTTGGGGCACAAGCTACATTGAAAAATAAAAAATATCAACGAAAAACTAGCCAAGGCTAGAGATGATGCTAGGTCCATGAATTTGGAGGAGAGACCTGATGATCATAAAGTTTTCACTAAATTGGATCTTGAATTGAATAAACTGGGGAGGCTCCCGTATGATCCTTTGATATACAAGCATGTAAAAGTTATTGAGCCACTTTTGTTGAGTTCTGACAAAAATGGAGAAGAGCATGTGCAAGTTGTGGCCATTGTAGGTTATAGAGGATTAGGAAAAACCAAAATTGCTAACTACCTATTTAATGACCAAAATGTCCCAAGCAGCCACTTTGACTTGAGAATTTGGGTTAATGTCCCTTATGCTTTTGACATGAAATCACTTGTTCAGGGAATCGTTTTGTATACAGCTAAAAAAGATGCTATGGTCAAACAAATTGAGTCTGCAGGGAAGAGACTATCAGAGTACGCACTGTCTGAGATATGTAGCGCCATGCATGAAATCAACAGCCTTAGCATTGAACAACTTTACAAGGAGAACTCTGCCTTCTTAGAAACTGAGAGGAGTGCCATCAAAGATAGCCTGCATCGCCTCGATGAAGGTGAATTGCATGAGGAGCTTCAAAAGATTATAGATGGAAAACCGCTGCTTCTTGTACTTGATGGTGTCTGGAATATGGACACTGAAATGTGGCTACACTTCAAAAACTTGTTATCAAATTCAAATGTTGTTTGTGGGAGCAGAATAATAATAACTACTCGTAGTAAACTTGTCGGAAACATTACTGCGAGTATAAAGAAAGATGTCTATATGTTAAGCAATCTAGATGAATATGAGTCTTGGATGCAATTCGTACTATCTACTTTCCTTAGTATCATGACAGAGCCAGTCAATTCCAAAGTTGTGGAGATTGCATTGAAGATTGTGAAAAGATGTGGAGGAAACCCCTTTGCCTTACAGATAGTAGGTAAGAAACTGAGGTCTATAAATGTAGAAACCAAAGATTGGTCCAACTTCTTCAATACAGAATTTCAAAAGCAAGTAAATGAAAATATTTTGCCCTCTCTTAAACAAAGTTATGATGTTCTACCTCCACATTTGAAACATTGTTTTGCCTACTGTGGTACATTCCCTCTAGAATTTGAAATTGATGTGAAAAATTTAATAGATCTTTGGATGGCACAAGGGTAAATCCATTTCCAGGACAACAAATAGAGGAAGTGGGTTATGAATATGTTCAGGATTTATGTCAAAGATCCTTGTTTGAAGAAGTGGAAGTAGATCATAACCAGAATGGCCTTGTGACAAAGATCAGAATTGCAGAACTTACACAGAAGCAAGCAATACTTAATCATGAGAATGACTTCGTAACAAAGATCAAAATGCCAAACCTTATACATGATGTAACATCCCGTCCCAAAGTACAACGGAAATTTTTCAACTTTGACCGAGGTTGACAGTTGACTGTTGACTTTGACCGTTGACCGTTGACCAAATGGGTCAAAAGTTGACTTTTTGACTCGGATGGAATTTTAGATTGACTGAGGTACCATTACGAAGTACACGTTGGCATGAGTTCGTAGACTAGTAGCACGTCGAAAAAAAAGCTACAGTTTGAAAGTTATGAGCAAAACAAGTTGAGGTCCAAACTGTCTAAGGGGTGCCGGAGTTGACTTTTTGTTCATGCAAAGTTGAGCTTTGACTCATGCATGGTTGTGAAGTACTTGTCGATATGAGTTCATAGACTAGCGGCACATTTAAATTGGACATCTGGTTAAAAGGTTATAGACATGCGAAGTTTTTCGAATACCGTAATATTTTAATATATTGGGCTTGAGTGAACAGTGTGTGCCACGTGTTGCAATTTTAGCCAATCCCGTGAGTGAATAGTGTCACCCACGAGTGGCTTTTATTTTGGAAAAACGCGTGAGCCGGCCGGGGAGAGGAGAGAGAAAGAGAGGAGGAGAGAGAGCGAGAGCTAGAGAGAGAAACCAACCGGCCAACCGCCGTTCACCCACTTGTGGCAACTGGAACAGTACATGCACCACCCCAACCTTGAAGCCCACCTGAAAACCGACCGACCAGCCAAAAATCACAGCCAACCGACCTCCGATGCGTCGGGATCGAGGCTTTTTCCGGCGGCAGCGTCGATTCTTCAAATCCAGATTTCTTCCTATTCTGGCCACCATTTGCCTCACTGCCAGTCTCGTTGAGTTACCCATCACCAAATCTACCTTCCCACCAAAAATCACGGCCAGTGACCACCAGACGCGCCGCCGGCAGTGGCGGATTCCGGTGACCACAGCAGCTCGCAGGGAAATTGACTTTCCGGCGAGTTTCCGACTGCACTGCCCCTCCTTTCCCACTAATTCCGATCCTCTGAACCCAAATCTGGTGTCCCTTTTCCTCAATTCTTAACAGATTGAGAGAATCGAGGACTTGAAATCCGTGAGCTTTCCGGCGAGATTCCGGCCACCACGAGTCCGATCTCCGGGAGGTAAGCCTCAATCCGCGATCCTCATTCCATAAGCTTCGATTCGGTATATTATTCGTCAATTTTGATTAACGTTTATGTTAGTCTCCCCCGGGTACAGTGTATTATTTATCTGAATAAAATATTAATTTATTTGAGATGTGTAATATTGTTGTTCTAGGAGCACTATTGTTGTTCTAGGAGCACGTGTACGTATTGGAATAGATCCCATGAAAGATCTTGGATTAATTGCGTGCTCCAGGTGAGTGACCCACCTTCAAAATTATTTTGGGAGATTAATTATATATTTTTTGTGTTAATTGATTATTTGGAAATTATGTTTTATGTGTTAGTGATTGAATAAAATTACTCTTTAATTTTATATTGTTAATCTATGATAATTTTAATGTGTGTTTTGGTGCCAACAAAAAAATATATTTGTGAATTTAAAGGAATTGTAGTTTTAATTCCTTTAATTTATGGTTATGTTTATCATTAGATTTATTGTGCATGATTATATGATTTTAATACCTTATGAATTTATATGATTTAATATTTACTTGGGTATGGATTGATTGTATGGATTTGAAGGAAATTATTTATTTTAAATTTATTATATATTGATGGAATTTATATGGTTTTCATGGTACTGATTTATATTGATTTTTGAGAATTTGAGAAAAATATGGATTTAAATTATTATGTTTTAAAAATATTTATGCTGGGAATATTAATGGCTTGATCTTATGCCATTGGAAGATTTGGATATTTAAATTGATGGAATTGAGAGTTGATGAATTTGAAATTCGATGGTATTTATGCGATGAATTTATGACGATGATATATAAAGAAATTATGGAAAATTTACGGGTTTAATTGGATGGAATAAACCCGGTAGTATTTATAAGATTTGAGATTTGAAAATGAATATATTGATTTTATGATTTTTAGATGCACCATACACGTACTGGTGTTCTTTATACATGGATTTGATTAGCGCGCAGGTGGATGTGATGAGTGCACAGGTAGGTGTGAGTAGCGCACAAGTGATTATGGGGTTATCCTGTGGTTGCCATCGGATGAGGGTAGGCCGCCCCTCCATGGCCGGGACGCCTGTTTGCAGCAGCGCGGTGGGACGCCACGTGACCGTATGCCGGTTTCTCTCTTTAACCTCCTGTCTGGCAGTACCTTGGGACGCTGGGTACTGTTGGCACCACTGGTATATAGTGAGTGCATCAAGTGATTTTTAGAACATGGATTTCAAAATAAATATTTGAAATTGTATTTAAATTAAGAATATACTTAATGTTGTTTTTATTATTTATTTAAATTTAAAGCTTTACACAAATTTTATGAAATTGTTATTGTGATTTTATTACCTATTCTCATTAGTGTTTAAAAGTTATTTGTCTTGATTTTATCATTTAAATCGATTGGTATTTTAAAATAAATTCTATTATATTTTTATCATTTGTTTTATATAGATGTTTAAATTGATTTAAAATATTCCTTTGGTTATTTCCTTGATTTAAACAATAAATTTTATAATTTATATATTGGATTTATTTTTGTTCTTATGCCAAATTTCTTTAATATAAGTATTATTTATGATTTTATTTATTGCATCCAATGATGTCTTATTCTATATTTCCATTATAAATTTGGATCCTTAAATTCTTGTATTTTATTTGAAAGTTATTTAATTAATTATTCCTTGATTTTCGGGGCATGAAAAATTGGGTTTTGTGAAAATGTTTTAAAAGGGGAACTTTCCAACCGAGTGAATTGTAAGGGTTTTGAGAGAAAATATTATTTTCAATTATTTATTTATTTATTTATTTATTTATTCTTAATTAATCAAATGTACTATAATTATCGTTGCTTTATAATTGTACAGTAGATAGGGTCACTCACTGAGATGATTAACATCTCATATTTTTAAATTCCGTTCCCCTAGGTCCAGGTTGAGAGATGTTGATCGTCCGGGGCGCACTCGACGTCTCAGTTCATTGCCGAAAGTCTAAGAAGCATTTCCTCCTTTTTTTCTCTTCATCTTGTATTGCTTCTTTATGTGACATTGTATTAATTCCACATTTATTTGTATGATGCTCTGTATACTGTATTGGACATTTAGTTATTAATTATACACTGGTTTACTGTTATTTATTTTGAAGTGCTGAAAATTTGAGGACAGAAATTGTAGTAAGGTGGGAGGAATAAGGAGATATTATTGGAGTGTGTTTTCTGTGCAGGAAAATTTTGGTTAGTCCAACCCTTAGGGGAGGTTCTGCCGGATTTTCCATTGGAAGGTCCAGTAGGGTTTCCCTGGGATCAGGGCTTGTCTAGGATTCCGGTGAGGAATTTTGGACGGGTCCTGACACATGACCTATCAGTACTTGTTGCAGGTAAAAGGTTAGCCACATTAAAAGAAAATGATAAGCATGATATTGATGGAACAACGCAACATGTCTCGTTTCACTTTCATTTGGATTCGTCATGGAAAATTCCAACTTCATTCTTTTAGGCAAAGAGGCCTAGGATTCGAACAATTATTTTGCCTAGCCAGTTGCAAGAGGAAACTCAGGGGAGACTAAGTAGCTCAACTTCTAAAGATATCATTACCAATTTTAAAATGCTACGCACAGTGAATCTGGATAACAGAGGAATGGAAGTTGTGTTGAAGTTCATTGGTAAGTTGGAGTGTCTAAGATACATTGATCTTTCTCAAAACAAAGCTATTAAGTCATTTCCAGATTCAATCACCAAGATACGGTATTTGATGACACTGAAACTCTCTTCTTGCTATGGACTCAAAGAGCTGCCAAAGGATATGGAGAAACTAGGCCACCTCAAACATCTTGAGATTGATTGGTGCTACAATTTGACTCATATGCCTCCTCGACTAGGTAACCTAACTCAACTCAAGACCTTATCAGATTTTGTGTTAAAAAGAAGCATTGGATGAAGGTGTCAACTATCTCGAATATTATCAGAATCGTTATGTAGAAAGGGCATTGATTTGGAGGCTCTAAAAGAATTAGTAGAATTGAACAGCTTAAGAGGAGAGCTGAAATAAAAAATTTGAGCAATGTTGGTGTTGACTATTTTGAGGTTGCAAATTTGGAGGGAAAAGAGAACCTTAAATCTTTAACATTATGTTGGGAACTAGATGTTGATGTTGACGACTAAGAAGCAAATTTCAAATCTCAACGTACACTTCATGGTCTTTAGCCAAACTCAAAACTTAAAGAATTGGCTTCATTTGGCTACAGTGGTGATAAGCTTTCTAATTGGCTTATCTCACTCAAAAATTTGGTCAAATTTTCATTACAAAAATGCAAATGCAAAAATCTACAACCACTAAGTCAGCTAACATCTCTTAAGGTATTGATTATGGAGGACATGGCTAGCTTGAAGTATATCTCCAACAAGCCTGATGATCACAATTTTGAGTCATCAACAGAACTCATTAAAACCCTGGAAGAGCTAAGGCTTACAGAATTGCTTGATCTAGAAGGATGGTGGGAGGAAGGCGATACTTCTTTGGTCTTGAAATCATTTCCTTATCTTTCCAAATTGATGATCGAAGATTGCCCCAAGTTGCATTCCATGCCACTTTATCCATATTTAAAAGAATGCCTAGTGTTAAAGAACACTAGCTTGAAGACATTCACATAGACAATGAATGACGAAAGCTCCTTCAAACAGACAATGCATGACGAAAGCTACTCTACTCTGCTGTCCATTTTGCAAAGTCTGTGTATTATTGGGAATAAGGACATTGGCCCTAAAGATGAGATTAGGTGGGAAAGTCTCAAAAGCCTTCGGTTTTTGAGATTTGATAATCTACCACAACTCAAGGTGCTTCTTGAGGGGTTTCAACATGTTACCACCCTCAAAGAACTCGAAATTTTGCATTGTACTATGGAAAGTCTTCCAGATTGGATCTGCAAATTCAAAGATCTTAAAAGACTTGGACTTTCAGCGTGCCCTTATTTGAAATCACTGCCTTGCCAAATAACGACACTCAAGTTAGAGACATTGGACATTGTGAATTGTCCCATCTTATTGCAAAGATGCCTAAAAGAAACTGGTTCTGATTGGGAGTATATTAAACACACTGAAAATTTGCTACTCCAGCAACCTCAATCTTCTCTTATTATCAAGTTATCCAAAGGTAACATGCTCTTAATCTTTTATATAAAAATGAATCTCAATAAAAGAAGCAATTCCTTTCTTCTTTTGCTGTCAGACATTATGTATAAGCTGTTATCCTCAGCATAGTATTTCATTCTAGTTAATACAGCGTGTGTTTGAGTTCAATGAGGGCCTAATTTTATATTTTCTTATGCTAACAACTTTGAATTTTACCTCATGTTGCAGATCCTACTGAAGAAAATTACAACCTTGAGGACCTAAAGAAGGAGAGCTTATTTTCAAATTCTTAGGGTAGCAAATGGGGAAAGAAGTCAACCATCAAGAGGTAAGTATATATTTCCTGCTTTTTCTTCACCTTAAAATTTTCACTATAAGTGATCTCTTTCACATATTGAAGCATAACTTTATATATTTAATTAATTTATATAAACTAATTACTTACAAGTCTAATCTCTAAACTGATTGACCAATCTATGGAAGAAAACTGTTATCAGATGAAGTGAAGATTAAGGAGAAATTCTCAAAAGAGTGACATTTGAAAGTGGTAATAGAAGAGGAATGTGAAGGTGGAGGACCAAATTACATGTAGTCATATTCTTATTGGTAGATTTTCTATCATTTTTCTTCATTTTCTATGCAAAAACAATAGCTTATATTTTCTATGTGTCTTTTTTTGTTAATTAGCTCTCCAGACTTGAGTGTAAAAAAGGCTCAACTTTCAACCATTCTTAGTATATTATATATACATATATTTATAATGTGAAGTCCCACATCGTGCGGATACCTTTCCCTTGAGAGACCTTTTAAAACCGTGCGGGCTGGGTTGTAAGAGGATTCCTCAGGCTCAAAGTAGACAGTATCTCATGCGGGTGGTCTGGGCTGTTACAGATGGTATCAGAGCTAATACCCGGATCGGTGTGCCAGCGAGGACGCTGGACCTCAAGGGGGGAGGATTGTGAAGTCCCACATTAGTTGGAAAGGGGAACGAAGCACTCCTTATAAGGGGGTGTGGATACCTTTCCCTTGAGAGGCCTTTTAAAACCGTGCGGGCTGAGTTGTAAGAGGATTCCTCAGGCCCAAAGCAGACAGTATCTCATACGGATGGTCTGGGCTGTTACATATAACCCCAAATTCCTTATTGAAATTGTTTTCTGCCTTTGTTTAAATTTATTTCTTATTAGCTGTGTATACTCTATCTATATGGAGCATAATCTATTGGCAGCCTATACTTTCATGTGAATATCATTGGTCAAGTTGATTCTATAGGTATCATAATCTGATGGTTAAAATCATTGAACAAGTTTGAATTTATCAAGCTTATGATTGAACTTTTGCTTTCAAGTCGACCAAATGAAGCTACAATATGGCATCTACAAAAGTGGAGGAGATTGGAGAAATATGGAACTCTTGATGCTATTATTGAGACTAAAACAACAAATTGGCTTTTACAAACATACATATGTCATATATAGCTACATTCTTGTTTCTCATAATTAAACACTAAACATTTTGTGACCATTTGAATTGCTGCCGACTACCTAGCTCCATAAATGGGGTGGTGTACATTTGGAACCAACTTGAACTAATATTGTTGTACTGCATATACCAGATGACAAGGTTATTTTGCATTTTGTGATGAGAATAATGTAAGAAGTATTTCTAATTAACTAATTTGTTTGAAGACCTTTTCTATGTAAGAAGTATTTCTAATTAACTAATTTGTTTGAAGACCTTTTCTGAATCAAGACTACAGGGGATATGATTCTGCATTAGAGAGAAAGGCCAGTTTTGCTTGTGTTATTTGTGGTCAGGCTGTTTCTCTAAGAGAGAAGTTAATTCCTAGCTACCTTTGCAGCTAAACTAATTACTATGTTAACAAGCTCTTTTGCTCGTTCATTTATTTCCTGGTATATGTATATAAGCTTTGAGCGTGTTCCTTAAATAAATAACCTCAACAATAAATAATAAATGCTTTCATTGTCCTGTGATGCCACAAATTGATTTCTGTCACTGTATTCTCTATAAATTGTGCAAAAAGCTTACACTTTCATTGAAAATATAGTTTGTGTTGCTAAACTTTTGGTACTTATTGGCATCTGCATCTTCTCTACTCCACTGCTAATTAAAATTATCTGTTTAATGCAGTTCATGAATGATAATCTACAGTTTGGCGTTTGCTACTGTAAACTCTAGCAAAGCAATACAGTCGATGATTCCTAGATGGGTGGCTTCTTGATTACCATATGATAAAACAACAAATGACTTCTGCAAGATGAGAATGATTGAATCCATGTTCTATAGATCAAAAATTGGGACTTTTTGGTGACAATGAAACTCCACCTTGTAGCCTGCTTCTGAGAAGGTGTTAATACTAATCCAAAGTCTTAAAAAGGGTTGCAAAGTTTGGAAGAAGTCCAACCAAAAATCACAAAGCTACTGAAGTAAGTGAGACAAAGCAGCAGATGATGAACACGGGGTATTGTTACTGAGAACATGGTGAAGGAATGCACGGTCATGATTTGTAGATGCATGGACAGCATATTGATTACCCTCTCGAGTCTCTGCTTCTACTCATTTTGTGAAATCCTGAATGTATCAAATTCAAAGTCTTTGATGCTATTTATGTTTTTTTAAGAGATTTTTTTTTTACAGCTATTTGTTAATGCTTTAGTACCTTCTAAGACTTATTTCTAAAGGGTAAATACTTCTGTTATGTCCCTTTTTTCTGTTTACTTTTGCTTTTATAAGGACACAAGCATAAAATTTGCTATTACCACATGCTAAGCTTATAGAAGAAAATCACCATTCACGGTAAGGAGGATAATTGCATTTTAATGTTGTTTTTCCCAGTGTACTACCAGAATATTGTTGTACATAAATCAACATCAACCTCAGAGGAAATTTCTATGCTAGACTAGGCTTTGCAGATTCCATTTTAATTTATCTAGGAAGTACAGAGATACATAAATTTGTTTGTCAACTATTTTATTACAATGCACGCATAGTCTATATCTATGAAAACTTTGTGCAATATTACCAAACAGAACGATGGAAGAAGAAACACTCTTTAGCTAAGAAAAAAAAAAAAATACATATCTAACTCTGTTGTTTAAAACTGAATTTGACTAACACAGTTCAGTAGATGTGTTACCAAATTGAATGGTTGAAGTATTATCTGATTTCCTGATTAATTCTTTTCATGTAAAAACGTTTACCCAACATTCTATCTTTTGCATTCGGAGGAAAGGCTCTGTTTTTGTTCTGTGACTATAATTGTATATATGTTTAGTTTTAAATTTAGACTAAAATATTCACATAACCTAGAGAAGCTAATGACTAATAATCTCAGTTTGAAGTTAGTTAATTAGTTCCCATAAATCGCAGAGCTTCTTGAGCTTGTTGGGGACGGGTAACTCCATTTTGCTCTGTTTCTTTGCTTGTTGAGGCTTTATTTCCTTGAGCTATCTTTGGCATAGGGAAGAACGAAAAGCAAAGGTTGAAGAAGTCAAACGAAAAACAAAACAAGATGGTAAAGGAAAATTTTTAAATTAGTCCAAAATATTTGTCACACCTGGTAGAAAATTCAAAGGGCTGGAAATAGTTTATTTATTGGTGGGGTGTTACTATCACTAGGAGGCCTCCAAAGCCACATCTAAATCTGAAGGAATTGTATTGAACAAATTACCAGGGTGTGAGAGTATTCAAAATTGGGTTTTGATTTTGGAATAATTGCTAGTGAAGTGCTCAAAGGCCAAGGATAGTGGGAATTATTCTAAAAGAGGGAAGGCAGTGTTATATATATATGATGTGTAGGGAAGTTGAGCAAAAGATACGTTTTTTGTTCCTTTCAGGATTGTCCTAAACCTTTTTACATTATTCTTCTTGTGGTAAACTTTTTCATATAAAAGCGTGTTGGTTTAGTTTTATTTTCTCGTTACAAAAAAGAAAAAACAAATTACCTCTTATTCTCTTGAAGATAAGCCATTTGTTTCGACTCATTGCAAAGTTTTCTGGTGCTGCTTATATCTTGTTCCAAACATTTCACCACAACAAAATATGGTTCACGTCAATCCTCGTCCTCATCGTCGGAACAATCAAGTATGCAGAGAGATTGTTGGCCTAACTATGAAGATAGAGTTGCATTTAGTCGAGGTTCGGCACCAGGGAAGATGAAATGAAAATTAAGAGTCTTCTACTTTATCCAGGTACATAAAATGTGTCAACTTGTCAATCTCTTAATGTCCTGCTTTTTCCATGTACAATTCCACATTTTATTGATTTTTCATTAACATCTTGATCTTCTTTTGAAATGATTTCAAAATTTTGAAGAAATTTCCATTTTAGTTTTTTTTTTGTTTATTTGAGTATGTAGCAAAGCAGGGACTTGGATCAATAAAACTCAGGAAAAGTTTTCCTAATGCAGCTATTTAACAAGTCAAATATCACAAGGGTCAAAAGCGGTACGTTCATCCAATATCCTGAAATTTTTGTAAATGTTTAAAAATTCCTCTCAAACTCGCAAAAATCGTAATTATGCTATTTTTTTGACATTGCAATGAGAAAATGCAATGTTATTGAAGTTGTCATGATAGATGTTTATCTGCAATTCCATCCGTGCTTTGTACACCCCCTAGGAGTGTGTATAAAGTTCATTTTGGTAAAGTTTATTATTCACGAATCAGATAGGCCCAAAACAAAACAACAAACGAGTAAAATTCGGCCTTGTGCCGCTTACCAACAACCTGGACCAACCCAAAGTCCCCAACCAGGGCCAGTTTCTAATCCAACTCATCTTGTAGGCTTTTACATCTCTCGGACTTTATGTTTACTAATTTATGTTTACATCCTCAAGACTTGTAGCGATAATATATTAAAGGTAAGTGATTAAGTTTATAAAATGGATGGTTAGGTCACTCCTACTTGCATATATGTTAACGTTTTTTATTTTTTAGTTTTTTCTCCTTATATATATGTTGAATTTTTTTATAATTATTATCAATTTTTTTTTTTTAATCTTTGATCACAATGTATCTTCATATCTAATTAGATATGGATCTAATCTCTGTTTAAAAATTAAAAAATTAATAAGTTTTTCCTCTCCCATTTAGCAACAATCTTATTGGTTATATATATTGAATTTACCACATAATTTTTTGTTGAAAAATTGACTCGTTACCAAAACTTATTTATAAAAAAATGTCTTTCAAATGCATTCCGATAAAAAAGACAAGAACAAAAAAATAAAAAATTTGTGGTATTAAAAATAACCAAATGTCTACCAAGTCGTCTTTAATTTTGCCGCCAGAATGTGCTGGTCAGAAAAAATAAACGAATTATAAAAAGACCCAGTGGCCAAGATATGTTATTTAGTCGCTGTATGTCTGTTAATTCCAAGTTGCAGAAACTAAAGAACTAAAGTTAACAAAATTGTTTTTTTAATTTTACATGACATGTGAATGTCATCTCCATATAGCAGGAGGAACCTTTGCTGATGCCAGCAGGGTATTATGAAACTTTTGACTAGGATGATGAACATTTTTCTCCTAAAAGGCTTTGACTTAAGGAAAAAGCTAAAGAAAATGTCAGAATAAAATAACAAGGGTTAATTATATTTATTTCTTTTAAAATTTAATTGAAATAAAATTTTATTTTTATAATTTCAAAAATATCATTCGTTTTCTTCCATATTTTAAATAATTTTTTATTTTTCTTCTGTATTATTTCATTCATACCCTTCAAAATAATTTTATTTATATTCATTGTAAAAATATCAATTGTAAATTTTAAAATTTAAAAAATTAAATTAAAATTAATATAAATCTTAAAAATGTAAATGGAATATTCCTAAATAGCAATAACAATTGAGTTATTCATATACATCATATTAACTATATTATTATTATTTTAATTATGGCTCTCTTATGCCGCAGATTGATTTCTGACAATATTTTATCTACTTTATACTTAGCTGATTCTGCAGTGAGCTGCAAGTAAATTCCCTGAAAATTTTTAGTAACTAAGTTTGTTTCTGAAGAATGTGCAAAAATCTTACACAATTATATATACAAAACACGTTGTTTATGTTGCTAACCAGCATATAATATATGTGTATAAATATATAGATATAGTTTTTCTCTCAGAAAATGAATTTTCATAAATTTTATCTATATTAAATATATGGTGCATTTTTTTTTTTACCTTTAAATTTTTTAATTCTCCTTTTGTTATTGACTAATTTAACTCTCAAAATCCGATTTAAATTATTAGATTTGAGAATATCTTCAATAAAAATGTAAACTATAAATTATAAGAATTTCAAAGTCACTACTTAATTAGTCCTCCGATTTTTATCTTTTTCAATTTTTCAGCTTCTTCTTCTTCTTCTTCTTCCTGATAGCTAGCAAAAATGTGGGTCGACAACTTAAAGAATTTCTGGTATCAATGGAACATCCGGAGTCTCATTCTGTTAAGCCTTTCCACACAAATCATATTAGTCCTTTTCGCATCCTTTAGGCAGAGAAGCAGAAACATCATACTAAGCTTATTTCTCTGGTCTACCTACCTTGTGGCGGACTGGATTGCTATTTATGCTATAGGACTAATCTCCAATAGCCAATCTGATCCCAATAAAGGCAACAAAGACATTCTTGCTTTCTGGGTCTCTTTTCTTTTGCTCCATCTCGGTGGTCCTGATAGCATTACCTCTTATTCTCTTGAAGATAACGAACTCTGGATCCGCCATTTGTTTCGACTCATTGCGAAGTTATCTGCTGCTGCTTATATCTTGTTCCAAACATTTCCCCACAACAAAATATGGTTCCCAACAATCCTCGTCCTCATCGTCGGAGCAATCAAGTATGCAGAGAGATTAATGGCTATGTATCTTGCAAACTTGAAGCGTTTCGGATCCACTACATTGCCGAAGCCGAATCCTGGTTATGACTATGAAGAATCCGTGGCGAAATACTTCCAAACAAGGTCTGTTAAGGTCGTGGAAGAGACACAGATGACAATAGTGGAAAGCCATGAACATTCTTACAAAGGTCGAAAAATAGATGATCCAGAAAAACATATGGAACTACTAATTACGGCTTATTCTCTCTTTGAGGATTTCAGGGGACTTCTTGTGGGCTACATTCTGAACCCAAGTGATAAAAAATCAAGCAGGAATTTTTTTCTCAATATTAGCTCTGATGTGAGTTTCAGATTAATGGAGTATGAGCTCAGTTTAATGTACCAGCTTCTACACACCAAGGTCTCTGTGGTGTTCACTGGAATTGGGTTCTTGTTCGTTCTCTTAGCGTGGGTTCCATGGTTGTTGCTTTCATTTCGTTTCATTATTTAGTTGACAAAGATAAGTTGAAAAAGTTCGAACTCATCCTTAGTTATGTACTGGTTAGTGGAGCTATATTTGTTGATATTATCTCTGGAATTAAGCTCTGTTTCTCTGACTGGCTCCTCATGTTCATCTGTCTCAAGGGCTGGAAAAAATATATTCCGGCCTTTGCAGAGCGAACGTCACCACAGCACCAAATATCTTGGTCCGCTTACTTGTCAGGTAAAATGAGCTCAATTCGAGAATGTATCTTAAAAGGCAGAAGGTGGTCTAGATCGGTTTCGCAGTATAATATGATAAGACTTTGCCTTAAACTCAACAAATTGGAAAAGTGGCGCTTCTCTGGCTGCGTTACTTCCTTGCTAGATAAAGATCATATATTTTGGTATTTTACGTCGGAGGAGAAGAACATTGAAGAACTAAAGCGCTTGATCTTCGAAGAGCTGAAAAAGAAATCTTCCAAGCCAAGTGATGCAAAGGAGGCATGTTCACACCGAGGTGATCGGGCTCTTTTAGGCTCTGAGAGCTATGTCAAGCTCCGATGGAGCATCAACGAGTTTCACTATGCCGAAAGCCTTCTTCTTTGGCACTTGGCCAGTGAAATTTGCTATCAAGACGATCATCATCATGGTGGTCCTCAACATGGTGATGAGCAGAAGAGGATAGATATGAGTAAAAAAATTTGCAAGAACATTTCGGATTATATGTTTTATCTTCTGGCAAAGAAACCGGAATTGCTGGCACCAGTTCTGGGAAATATTTGGGAGATAGTTTTTCAGGATACTTTAGAAGAGGCAAAGGGTTTCTTTTCCAAACACTTCCTAACAGATCATCTGAAAGCCTGCAAGAAATTGAGTAATGTAAAACCCAAATATAGGCCTGCTGAAGTGAAAGGAAATAGTAGCAAATCTGTGTTGTTTGATGCATGCAGACTAGCAAACCAACTCCAAAGCTTGGAGGGAAACCAGTGGGAGCTGATGAGTAGGTTTTGGGTGGAATTATTGTGCTATAGTGCAATTAATTGTCAAGCAATCGTCCATGCACAGCAACTAAGAAAGGGTGGAGAGCTTTTGACTTTCACTTGGTTGCTAATGAATCATTTGGGTTTGGGATCCCAGTCACACGAGCAGCAGATCAAAAACTAGGGAAAAGAAGCAGCTATAAATGTTTCATATGCATTATATATTAATCTTTGTTTTCCATTATGTTGTACCATTTTCTTGCAACCATCTATTATATAGTACATATGTTTCATATGTATATGTTTTATGATATCAATGCAGTTGGAATAGTTTCTTGAGATTGTGGTTTATGCATATACAACCATGAAACAATTTGCTCATATAATTGGTAAGTTTTACACTCGTTTAATATATAAACATGAGTTCGTAGCATTGTGAGATTTAAATGGTTGATTTGATATGTCTTTGGTAAAATATTATCAAATCGAACAAATAACAAACTGAATATATACAACTAATTGATATCATAAGATTAGTTTATTCCAAACAAAATAATTTGTTTAAAATTTTTATAAAGATCAAGCAAGTTGGATTTGTTTTCTTAGCGTAGATAGAGAAATGTCAATGTACTTAACAATCAAAATACCAGGTGTTTCAAAGAGTGCTTTTTTTCTTTTTTTGAAAAAAATGAGAATATATATTAAGATGAAATAAGTACATCATTCTTCAAACAACTGCGTAGCCACCGAGGACCCTTTTCATAGAGCGGTTAATACAGTCTTCTTCTTCTTTTTCTTCTTTTGTCTCTATTTCGAATGGAAACTTTAGAAAATAAAGAGCACCACATTTTCCTTTTTACCCCCTTCAGTTATTCAAATTTACGGTTTCCTCCCACTTCCAACATCTATGGACATATCTATGTGACAAGGATTGAACCAACCCATCATTTCAAATGTTAGATGATCAGAAGTTGTATCAATCTGCAGGGGACATTTATAGCACATGCATTTTCATGGATTCCTCTCCCTTAGTCCTTTTTATCTGTTAATTAATTGTTTTTGTCCTTTTTTATTTCCTTTGCAATTAATTTTAGAAAGAAAATTTTTAACTCCTGTTCGCTCAGTATCTGACCGACAACCTTAAAGACCAGACCAAAACCACCATCAAGACATATGCAATTGCAGCTTATATATCCAACATGTTGGGATACATTGATCATGAACTGCTGCTGGTAAGTGGTACAAAAGGTACAGGTTTTGACTTTGCAAAATGAGCATAACTAGGACTTCAAAAAACTTTTACTAGTTCAGGACGGTACTTGTGGCATGGAAATTGAAATGTCACGTACTAATTTTGGCAGGAGTTTCAATATCAAAGGACGAGGTCATATGTATGGTGTTTCTTTTGTCTCTATATTGGTTCAAGCTTAGAGAGCATTAATTATTATTGAATCCGCGTGTTACACCCTGTCATTTGAACCTTTCAACGAATTTGGATTGAAAAGGACGTGCATGGATTCCTTTCTCTTTTATCTTTTCTGTGTTAGCTGTATTAACAGAAACTCTAAATGATTTTTTTTTAAAATTTTGGAAAGGATTGGGATTTGGTATAATGTCGCCTCATTTGTATATTTTTTTCCAATTTAATTTATTTTATCTCTTTGTTATTGTTTTCTAAATAAAGTGGCATTATGTCACTCATCAGACAAAAATGGAGATAGAAAACATTGAGATAAGTTTCCATCGACAGAGTAAAGTGGCTGGCCAAGCCTTGGATTTAGCATTTAGTCACAATCACTTTAGCCTTAGGCCTAGCCTTGGATTTAGTATCTTGTCTTCTTCTTTTAGTCGTGAAATTTATAATCATTTAAATGAATGGACAAACTAAAAACAAAAGGTAAGAATTAAACTAGATCGATGACTAAAAAATTTCATCCCTTTCTCTTTAGTCATATTATTATTATTTTTAAAAAAATTATTTTGGTTTTTCTACTTATGTTAAGTACCTTTGAAATATAATAGTCACTTAATGACAATATCAAGAAATTTTGATGGAGAGAAAAGAAAAGAGGAAAAAAAAAAAAAAAAAAAAGATCATAAAGCAGAATGTCTTTTAAGCAGAAAAATATATACATGTAATGGTATCAAAACCAATATACAAACAATTGCTAGGGCGTAGTTTGCGTGTGTGTTTACGATTGGTATCGTAACCTTTGTCATAAAATTTCCGAATTGACCTTTAGGTACTAATTACCAACCATTTTTTTTTTTTATTACAATTTGAGGAAGGGGATATCTATCCTTAGATATGTACATATATTTTTTTATTACAATTTGAAGAAGGGGATATCTATCCTTAGATATGTACTCTAAAAAGATATATATATATTTTTTATTACAATTTGAGGAAGAGGATATCTATCCTTAGATATGTACTCTAAATAGTTTTATCAGCAAACCAAATCTAAAAATACATTAATTGACCATTAAATATATAGTTCCAACACTGTATCATGAACCAATCGGATATTGAGATGCATGTGGGTCTCCTTAACGGGGTCCAGCTAATGTGGTTGATTGTTGAGTCACACATAGCTTAAACAAATTGACAAGGTACTGATTACCATCCATATATTTTTTTTAATTATTACAATTTGAAGAGGTTTAGGTATTGATTACCAACCTTTTTTTTTTTAATTACAATTTGAGAAGGGGGATTTTTATCCTTAGATATGTACTCTATATGGTTTTATCAGTAACCCAAGTCTAAAAGTACACTAACTGACCATTAAATATATGGTTCCAACGCTGTATCATGGGGGGTCCAGCTAATGTGGTTGATTGTTGAGTCACACATAGCTTACACATTAGGCCCTATTATTGTATATATGTGGAATAAAACTTTAGGACAAGTCAATAAAGCTTAATATATATATATATATGTATAATTTATTGTCACCTAATTATGTTCTATGATAATTTTGGGGTTTCTATTACTTTCTTTTAACGTTTGATACTCCTCAAATGTTAAAAAATTACATATTGATAACAAAACCATTAAACACAATGAAACCTAACAGTTTATCCAATTTTAACCCTAAATTCTATTTTTTTTTTCTGTTTATTTGTCCAATAATTGATGAGTTTTTTTTTATTATTATTATTTTAGTAAAGATTAACGATCAAAAATTAAAAAGAAAATGGATTTAGGCTTAAAAATGAATGGATCAATGTTAGGTTTCTGTTAACATTTCACGGGTTGGTCACTAATATACAACTTTGTGGAACTTAAGGATATCAAATGTTAAATAAAAATTGTAGAGATCCCAAAATAAACTTTGCCCAAACTTTTTTTTTTTTTTTAATCATCATTTTTGCCCAAACTTAAGGATATAGTAAAGTGCTTTAACGCTAAAATAAAATAAAATAAAAAGAAACGTGGAAAATTACAATAAGAAAGCCATATAAATAATTAGAGAAGGGAAATCAAGGAAAGCACCTTATCTCTCTCTAATCACAATCATTCTCTTTCTCGTTGTGGTCAACCTCTTAATTTTCGGCAAACCACTATTTCCATCGGCCATGGAAGAATCTACAGCCTCTACCATTACCGATTAGATCCTTCTGAAGCTAAAGTATGCATCTGAGCAGATAAGAGAAAAAGAGAAGCCGAAAGGACTTAAAAGACTTTATTTCACCCATCATGGAGGCTCTAAATGATGGTGCAGGGAAAAAGCCAGTCGAGGATGTACTGTTGCAGGGTAAGGATAAGCTAAAAGAATTACTTGAAGACACCATTAGTTCAAGAATCAAGGATATACAGGGTGATCCAGATAAGAAGAAAAAGGTCGAGAACCGTAAAGTCAGGAGAAGGGTGAGGACTGAAGATGCACTGTACAAAGCAGACGACTTGATGGACGAGGTCTTGAGTGAGGTACGCACTGCTACTACTGCTTCTTTCTCAATTACAAATTAACGTTCATTTTTGTATTTGATCAATAACCTTGGCTAATCAAGTTAACATTTAATTCTCTGTCCAAAATCAAAATTGGTATTTGACTACTAGGCATTTTTAGAAAAATAATATAGATAAAATGATGATTCACTAATAATATTAAGCTTTTGGAAAGGAAAAAAAAAAAAAAATGGTAATTCAACATGCATCAAACCCATTTCAACCCAATATCCAAATAAATAAATAAAATTTAAGCCTTTCTATTTGCAGATAAAATTTAAGTCCTGTTGTCGATTCCCATTCTTAACTTCCTTTCTGCACAAATTCGGAGCTTAACAAAATCAGAACCAAACAGGCTTTAGTAAACGCCTAATAAATTTCACTCCTACAAGTGCATGCACGTGAAACTCACGTGGATATTGAGATATAATTGGATGGGAAAATTGTTTTAAAAAATAAAAAATAAAAAATAAAAAAAAGTTTACGAGGAAACTAGAAATAGATTTGAAAGCTGAATTGGGGATTTTTGTATCTTTTCCCTTAATTTTCACTCCTACATCAAAATTTTTCTTTCTTTTGGAAAATCTTTTTAGAAATTATTGTATTTTAGTGTTTTTAACTTTTATGGTTTTGTAATATAGATTTTCAACTATTAAAAGTCACAGTATAAACACTCAATTTATAATTTGTTACAATTTGAATCATATTAACCTTTTTTCTCACATTACCATTAATGAACATCTCATGTGAGTTACACATGAAATATCAAATTGCATTTTAGTACATTCTAGTTTGAAATTTATTAAAATTTAATACCCATCACATGGACTGTACGTGAGACAATTGTTAAATACTATTAGCCAAATTTCAAATATGACATAACTTGTAATAACAATTGTACATTAGGTTTAGATAACAACTTATGAAAGTTAAAGGCTTAAATCATAAAACTTTAAAAATTAAAAATTACTGAAATGAAATTAATCCTTCTTTTTATTCTCTTGCTGTCTTTTTTATAGGGCAAAATACACAAAACCCCTCTATATTATTTGATATATACATCACTCTCTCAAACTATAAAAATAACAAATAGCCAATTTACTATAGAAGGATGTTACCAATTAAACCTTAACATAATGTCAAATTTTTAATAAAAAAGAGGGATTGCGACAGTTTTTAAAGATTAAATTAAAAAAAAATTTCTATTATATTTAGGGCAAATTATGGAAAACCCCTAAACTATATGACTCTTACAATTAATCTCCTTAAACTATTTATGTAACAAATAAACCCCTTAACTATGATTACGTATATAACAAATGGCCATCTTCAAACCAATAAAATATTAAAAATTATTTTAATTTAACAAAAATACCCTTTTGCCATATCCATTATATCATTTTTCAAATGATATCATCTAAGTTTGTCTTAGAAACATCTCATCTAAATCTTTTAAGGTTTGAACTAATTATAATTTAGTCTCTCATATTTTAAAAATTATAACTAGCATCCATATAGGGGATGTGAATGCCAAATATTATCTTAATTTGACAAAAATACCTTTTTGGCATACCCACCATACCATTTTTTAAATAATTTAACCCAACTTCTTTTTTTTTTCTTTTTTTTAAAAGAATATTTTATGTAGACCTATTAAGATTTAGACTAATATCTCATACTTAGAAAAATAACAAATTTCATTTAAACCCTTTTAGTTTTATGTCAGGACCCATCCAAAATTCCTCACCAGAACCCTAGACAAGCCCTGATTCCAGGAAAATCCTACCGGACCTTCCAATGGAAAATCCGGCAGAACCTCCCCTAAGAATTGGACTTACCACAATTTTCCTGCACTGAAAATACATTTCTAGAAACATCCCCTTATTCATCCCACATTATTACAATTTGATTCCACAAATTTACGGTACTTCAAAATGAATAACAATAAATCAGTGATAATTAATAACTAAATGTCCAATACAGTATACAGAGCATTATGCCAGTAAATATGAAATTAATACGATGACAAATAAAGAAATAATACAAGATGGAGAGGAAAAATGAAAGAAATGCTTATTGGACTTTCGGCAATGAACTGAGACGTCGGGCTCGTCCCGGACGATCAATGTCTCCCAAACCTTGACCTACTGTACAATTTTTATATTAATAATATAACAATAAAAGGAATTTAATTAATCAATACCAAACAAATAAATAAATAATAATTCATTGAAAATAATATTTTCTCTTAAAACCCTCACTATTCACTCAGTTAGAAAGGTTCCCCTTTTAAAACATTTTCGCAAAACCCGTTATTTGTATGCCCAAAAATTAAAGAATCATTAATTTAATAAATAATAATTAAATAATCCAAATATAAGTAAAATGTAATAAAATATAATAAATAAATTTGGAACACTTGCATTAAAGAAATATAATATAAGGGAAAAACTTTCAATATATCTAATTCATAAAATTTGATTTAATCAATAAAAATAAACAATGTCAAAAATGTAATTTAACTAATTAATTAGATGATAAAACAAATTAAACGCACTTAATTTAAATACGATTTTAAAACCTTTAGGGTTTGAAATTTCTATCTGAAAATTTATACTTAACGCACCACACCATATACCAGTGATGCCCTCCGATACCCAGCGTCCTGAGCACTGTCTAGCGGGAGGTTGAAGAGAGAAACTTACATACGGTCTCTTCGGCATCCCGACAACGCCGCTGCTTAAACCGTCATCCCGACCACGAAGGGGGCCGGCTTATGGCCAATATCAATCTTGCCTACCCTCGGTCCAATGGCAACTCACGGGAGACATTATAACTTGCGCGCTCATCCACATATACAGTACAGAACACCAGTACTGTATGAGTGCGTCTAAAACAAATAAACAATTTTATTAAAATACCCAAGTTTTTCCAAATTTACTGTGGGAATTATACCATTTTCAATTTCAAATTCACATCCCACATTTTTCTTTAATATTTTCAGCATAAATCCACCGATAATAATATAAAAATATATTTTCCTAAATCATAAAATCAAACAAATAATATTCCAAGGACATAATTATACAATTTGAAACCACCAAACTTAAACCAATATTTCCTTGAAATGTTTAAAATCAAATCATGCCCAAAAATAATGTTAAAACCGCATGAAATTCATATATAATTTAATTCCACAATTCCTCAATACCATAAAATAATTTCCACAATAAATTAATTAATATTAAAATCACAATTCCTTTAAATATCAAGTACATAAAACATATTTATCACATATTTGATTATAAAATATTCCAACAATGAAATTTGATAATAATTGTCAAAATCTCAAATTCCTTAAAACCAAAATATTTTATAATGCACAAATATTTAATTCCATTCAATTTTGGCACCAGAATTCCAAATATAAATTTACTAAATATTCAACATATTAAACATATTTTTCAAACAACCAATTTACACAAAATATATATGTTTTAACATCCCAAATTAATTTTGAAGGTGGGTCACTCACCTGGAGCACGCAATTGATCCAAGATCCTCCATGGGATCAATTTCATAACGCACGCGTACTCCTAGAACAACAACATTACACAACTCAAATAAATTAATATTTTATTCGGATAAATAATACCCGGTACCTGGGGTGACTAACGTAAACGTTAACCAAAATTTACAAGCAATATACCAAATCAAAGCTTGTGAGGCGGGGATTATAAATCTGGTCTTACTTTCCGGAGATCGGACCGGTGGTGGCCGGAATCTCGCTGGAAAGCTCTTGGCCTTTAGAGACTCGATTCTCCTAAACCATCGCAAATTGGAGGAAAAAGACCCCGGATTTGAGTTCAGGGGGTCGGAATTAGTGGGGAGGGGCCGGAGACGTGACTGGGTACTCGCCGAAATTGGATTTTTCGGCGAACCGCGGAGACCCACCGGAAACCATCGCCTCCGGCAGCGCGTCCGGCGGCCGATGGCTGCGATTTTCAGGGGTTTTGTAGGTTGAAGGGAGAGGGTCTCAACGGGACCCGCGGTGAGGCAAACGGAGGCCGGATGGTGAAGAGATCTGGGTTTGAAGATTTTCGGCCCCTCGCCGAAAAATACTCTGATCCCGGCGCGTCGGAGGTCCGGTAGCCATGAAATTTGGTGGGCTGGTCTGAAATAAGGAGGTGGTGAGGGGTGGCTGGCGCGTGTGGCTTGAAAATGGCTGGAAATGGGTCAAACAGTGGTGGCTGATGGTGGAGGGGAAAAATGGCCGTCGCTGGAAAACTCTCCTACCCTGGCGCATTACCGGCCGGTTGGCCTTGAGATTTGGGTGGCCGATTGGAATTGAGGAGGCGGAGGTAGTGGGGTGGCGCGTGTGGCCCTCCGGTGACCGGACGATGGCCAACCGGTGGTGGCCGGTGTTTCTCCTCCTCTCTTTCTCTCTCCACCTCCTCTCTCCTCTCTCCCCCCCCCCCCCCTCTCTCTTCTCTCCCACCTCAGCTAAGAAAAACCACGTGGGTGCCACTATGCACTCACAGGAATGGCTGAGATCGTGACACATGGTGTTTCACTGTTCATGTACTGTGCATAATTCGAAAATAGAATAAAATATTGCGATAATTGGAAAACTTCGA
The DNA here is from genome assembly GCF_031755915.1 of Ziziphus jujuba. Taxonomy (NCBI): domain Eukaryota; kingdom Viridiplantae; phylum Streptophyta; class Magnoliopsida; order Rosales; family Rhamnaceae; genus Ziziphus; species Ziziphus jujuba. Next base: position 1,644,692 of record NC_083380.1, read on the forward strand.
ATGTCCATAACTTTTTAAGCGTACGTTCAAATTAGGCGTGCCACTAGTCTGTGGACTCGTATCAGCGAGCACTTTACAACCATGTATGAGTCAAAGCTCATTTCCCCATAAATAAAAAGTCAACTCCGACACCCTTGGATAGTTTGGACCCCAACTTGTTTTGCTCATAACTTTCAAACCGTAACTCCGTTTTCAACGTACCACTAGTCTACGAACTCATGCCAACGTGTACTTCGTAATGGTACCTCAGTCAACCTAGAATTCCATCCGAGTCAAAAAGTCAATTTTTGACCCATTCGATCAACGGTCAAAGTCAATGGTCAATGGTCAACCGCATTGAAAGTTGGAAAATTTCGGTTGTATTTTGAGACGGGGTGTTACATTTACTACAATTACACTTAAACCTACACTTTTTAGAAATCATCATTAACCTCTCTTTAGTTCCCTATATATATTAAAAGAGTTCTAATATTTGTCAATTTCTTTTAGTTAATTTGTGTAGTTACAAGCAAAAAAAAAAAAAAAAAATCAATATTTTATTATTGAATAACACTATGAAATAATAATTGTAGCAATTTAATTGATAAAATTAACTGACAAATGGGGGTCTGATTGATGATTTTTAAAAGCATAGGGTCTAACTAATATCAAGGTAACATTGAAAAGGTTTAAATGAAATTTTCACTTAAAAAACTTACAATTAGCACCCCAATGGGGTGCGAATACTAAAACTTATTTTAATTTGACAAAAACACCCTCTTGTCATATCCATTATACCATTTTTCAAATAATTTAATCTAATATTTTTTAAAGGATATTTCATCTAGATCTCTAGGTAAATTTTAAAAATTACAACTAGCACTTTATAATGGGTCATGAGAGGAAGATGATGGTTTTTTTAAAAAAATTGATAAAGGTTAATGATATTTTGAAAGCTGAGTAATCAAATTGTATTTAAATTAAACTTTAATAGAGGTGGATGAAATTAACTCTTTTTTCTTATTATCTTAATATTAAAACTAATACTTTCTTCAAAATTTAAAAAATATTAAATCGTAATATTTTCATCGAAAAATAAAACATTAAAAATAATATTTTTTTTAAATATAAATATTGTTTTCTTCAAAAATTAAAATATTTAAAATAATATTAATATTAATTAAATAATTTATACATTTTGAGAATTTTAATAATTTTAAATTTAGATTTTGTTATAAGGATAATTTTAACTTGATGTATACCTTTTATTTGATTTGTAAATTTTTAATAGTTTGAGGGGTTTTTTTATTGTACTATTAGGGGATTATTTGTAAGAGTTAGATAGTTGAAGAGGTTTTATGTAATTTACCTTTATATTTATAATATTCATTATGTTATATACTATATAAATATTTCACATTAAATTGATAAATAATATGATATTATGATCAACTAGAAGTGATATAAATTAATATAAGTATAAATAAGAATATAAATAAATTTTACAAATTTATTTGCTACAATATTATATTACCCACATATTTAGTAAAATAATGATAAAAAACTAAAATGATTATTGAAATCATGATAATAAATATAAAATTAATAAGTTGAGAGTTTTTAATCTTTTGGTACATTTTAGATTGTAATTTTTTTAGTTAATTTGCAAATTTTTACTAATAATTTTTTATTCATGTAATCTTTAAAATTTACTTTTTCAAAAATTTAAATAATATTTTATTTTGTAAGAGTATTATAGAGAATTTAATCATCATAGTCTTTATTTTTAACTTTTACATAGTTTAGAGGATTATAACAAGGGCCATTTTATTCATATTACAAAAATTATTAGACACACTATATTCTATATATGGCAATACTAAATCATATTTTTGCTTTCTACATTAATAAAATATGTCAATTTCACTCTTAATAGTGTGATATACATGAATGGATGATATAGGTCCATCCCAAAGTGTATACACCCCTCTGATTTATACAAGTAGGCTTATTTTTTTTATCTATCATTAGGAATGTGGTAAATATAACCCGGATGATATTGGTCCATGCAATATGTATAATTTGAACTATATTTGTTTAATGCTTAAGGTATTTCTAACCTTTTATCAATGAGTATCTTGGAATATAAAAAATCATTAAAAATTTTAGTGTTCTTAATAATTTTTATAATGTGAATAAAACTACTTTATTATAATGGATTTGAAATAGATATTAGACAATGAAGAAATTAGGACTATATTGAAACTTCTAATTGAAATCCTGGTCTCATGCAGCTAAATCAGTCCTAAACTTAAAACAACGAGTTTCCTTGGGGGCAAAACTTTTTAAGAGCCTTGTAAAATTTTTACTAAGGAGTCAAATAATGCTAGAGATAATTCTCCTATGAGTAATATTTAAATTTTACTTTCCAAAATTGTTTTAAATATATATATATATATATATATTGTAAGGGTAATATGCAGATTTTAATCATCATAGTCCTTATTTGTTGTTGTTGTTGTTGTTTTTTATTTTTTTTTTCATAGTTTGAGGGATCATGATTTTGTGTATTTTATCCTTTTTTTAATACTTACCATGCATTTGAACAAAAGAATACAAGATTTGGATTTGAAATAGATTTTTGATTATAAAAAAATTAGGACTTTCTTTTAAAAAAAATTTAATTGATAGTCCATCTCAATTCTGGTCTCAGGCTGCCAAACCGGACCTCAACTCAAAACAACTAGTTTCCTTGGCGAAGAAGCTACGTGAAACAATAAAAGATGTCGTAGATGCTGCAGCTGGAGATAATGTTAGGCCTGATGAGCCTCATAAATTTTGCTTCCGCAGGCCTCGTAAAGTTAGCACTAAGGAGTTGGACCCCACAGTGAATAGGCTCAATTCAGATAGTTGGTTGGACAAACATAAAAAGGATATTCAAGAACAACTTTGGAAGGACATAACAACAAATGGAGAAGAGCATGTGGCGGTTGTGGCCATAGTAGGTAATGGAGGATTAGGAAAAACCACACTTGCTCTGAACTTGTTTCAACGGCTAATATCTCAGAAGGATACCGACTTTGATTTGCGAATTTGGGTTAACGTCCCTCATGAATTTAACAAGGGATCACTTGAGGAGGGAATCTTCCCTCATGAACTTTACATGAGATCACTTGTTGACGGAATCATTCGGTATACAACTAAAAAAGATGTTCAGGACGAACGACTTGAGTCTAGAACAAAGAGACTACCACAGTGCACACCATCTGAGGGACCTAGCGCCTTCCATGAAGTGAACAGTCTTAGCGTTGAACAACTTCACAAGGAGGACTCTGCAGCCTTGTTAGAGACTGAGATAAGCGCCATAAAAGATAGCCTCAACTACCTCGAAGAAGGTAAATTGCATGACAAGCTTCAAAACATAATAAATGGAAAACGGCTGCTTCTTGTACTTGATGATGTCTTGGATATGGACACTGAAAAATGGCTACACTTCAAAAACTTGTTATCAAATGCTGTTAGTGATGGGAGCAGAATAATAATAACTACTTGTAGTAAACTTGTTGGAGACATTACTGCAAGTACAGACAAGAATGTCCATATGCTACGCCATCTAGATGAACATGACCCTTGCGACCTATTCCAACGATTTGCATTTGATTTTCAAAAGCCAGTCAACTCAAAAATTGTGGAGGTTGCAGTGGAGATTGTGAAAAGGTGTGGAGGAAACCCTTTTGCCTTAAAGATAGTAGGTGAGAAACTCAAGTCCACAAATCTAGAAACCCAAGGTTGGTCCAACTTCCGCGATAACGAATTTCAAAAAGTAGTAAATGAAGAAATCTTGCCCTTCCTTCAACTTAGTTATAATATTCTATCTTCGGAGTTGAAACAATGCTTTGCCTACTGTGGTATATTCCTTCAACAATCTGAGATTGATGTGAAAAACTTAATACATCTTTGGATGGCACTAGGGTTGATTTATCCAGAGCAAGGACAACGAATGGAGGATAGGGGTTATGCTCATGTTAAGGAGTTGTGTCAGAGATCCATGTTTGAAGAATTGGAAGTAGACCATGAGAATAGCTTTGTAACAAAGTGCAAGATGCCAAAGCTTATGCATGACCTAGCAGTACTTGCATTAGGAACAAGGTTAGCCACATTCAAGCAAAAGGAAAAGCTTGAAACTGGTACTGATGAAAGAAGTACTCAAAAGGATAAGAGTGATGTTGGTGTTCATGGTGAAAGAACTCTACAGAATAAGCATGATATCGATGATGAAACAACACAAAAGGATAAGTGTGCTATTGGTATTGATGAAACAACCGAGCATGTCTCGTTTCATTTTCATTTAGATGGGTCAAGAAAAATTCGTTCATTCTTTCAGAAAAAGAGGCCTAGGATTTGAACAATTATTTTGCCTTGCCAGTTGCAAGAGGAAATTGATGAGGGACTGCGTAGCTCAACGTTTAAAGATATCATTTCCAATTATAATAACTTACGTACATTGGATCTGCATGCTACAGGGATCAAAGTCGTGCTGGAGTCCAATGATAAGATGAAGCATCTAAAATACCTTGATCTTTCTCAAAACAAAGGTATCAATTTATTGCCTGATTCAATCACCAAGGTACCGAATTTGATGACACTGAAACTCTCCTCATGCTGTGGACTCAAAGAGCTGCCAAAAGATATGGAGAAACTAGTCAACCTCAAACATCTTGAGATCGATTGGTGCTACAATTTAACTCATATTCCTCCTCGACTTGGTAAGCTAACTTAGCTTGAGACGTTGTCAGAATTTGTGTTGAAAAGGAGCAATGGAGAGAGTAGAGTACTAACGCCAACAGTACCAAAATGTTTGTATAGAAAGGGCAATACTTTGGAGTCTCTAGACGAATTAGAGGAGCTGAACAACTTGAGAGGAGAGCTGAAAATCAGAAATTTGAGAAATGTTAATGTTGACTATTCTAAGGTTACAAATTTGGAGGGGAAACAACACCTTAAATCTTTAACATTAGCTTGGGAATTTGATCTCAATGCCGATGACCAAGCAGTAAAGGACAAGGCTCAAGATACACAACAAGGTCTGAAGCTGAACTCAAAACTTAAAGAATTGGGTTTATTCGGCTACAGGGGTGACAAGCTTTCAGATTGGCTTCTCTCTCTCACAAATCTGGTCAAATTTTCATTATAAAAATGCGAATGCAAAAGTCTACAACCACTTACTCAGCTCACAACTGTCAAGGTATTGATACTGGACAACATGCCTAATTTGAAGTATATCTCCAACAAGTCTGGTGATCACAATTCTGAGAGCAATCCCTCATCGTCAACAGAATTCATCAAAAAACTGGAAGAGGTAAGGTTTATAGAATTGCCTAATCTAGAGAGATGGTGGGAAGAACGTGATGCTTCTTTGGCATTTCCTCATCTTTCCAGATTGATGATCGAAGATTGCCCTAAGTTGTGTTCCATGCCGCTCTACCCGAATTTAAAGGAATGGTTAGTGTTGAAGAACACTAGCTTGGTGCCATTCATAAATACAATGAAAGATGAAAGCTCTGTCAAACGGACATTAATGAATGATGGAAGCTCCTCCACTCCCCTGTCCAATTTGCAAAGTCTGTGCATTACTGGGGATAAGGACATGGGCTCTGAATATAATTAGATTGTGTGGAGAAGTCTCAAAAGCCTGTGGTTTCTGAGATTTGATTATCTTCCAGGACTAAGGAATCTTCCCGAGGGGCTTAAAGCTGTTGCAACCATCCTCCAAGAACTCAAGATTTGGCATTGTACAATGAAGAGTCTTCCAGAATATATTTGGAGATTCAAACAGCTTAAAAGACTTGGACTTTGCTCATATTTGGAATCTCTGCCTAAAAGAATACCATTCCTTCGAAGAACAACATTGCTTCTTGAGACACTGAAGATTGTGGATTGTCCATTCTTACTAAAAACATGCCAAAAAGAAACCTGCAGATTGGACGAAGATTAAATACATTGAAAATATTCTATTCCACCAGTAACCTCAAGGTAACATGATTTTACTCTTTTTATAAGGTAATAAAATGAATGAGCTTTACTTTTCTTCTTTTATTGGATTGGCAGACACTCTGTAGACTGCAGTGTATAAGATATATTATCCTCAACGTAGTATTTAATTCATGTGGCCCTAATCTTATATTTTTCATAGTTATTCAAATCATCACCATGTTGAGGCTAATCTAGCTGTGATACCAAGTCCCATTCCTATACACATACATACGCATAAACAGGCACTTTAGCATCTCATACAGCTCCCTACTATCACTTGTTTAGCCCACTTGGGTAACTCGCACATATGGAAGCCAAGCTTCATATTTATACTTGCCCAATGTCGGTAACCAAATCTAAGCTTTAGGATACTTCTTCAATGTCGGTTCTTCATATTCCTAATTTCATATATTTCCTTCACCAATTCAAAGGTCTTCCTTTCTGCCCAAGTATATGTTGTGGTTCTCTGACCACTTTAGAGAAGAAATATGAGAAGAAAAATAAAAAGAATTCTATTACTCTCTTGGAAATAGAATACAAAAATAAAAACTTCTCTCGTGGAGATTCTCACGTGGAACCTCTCTCTATACTGTCAAATTCTCTCTGGAATTGCTCACTCTTCTCTCAAGCTCTCTCTGGAACTTAAACACTCTCTCTCTAGGAGTTTACTCTCAATATTCCTCACTTGGGATGATATTGAGCTTACTCTCTTAGCTTGCCTTGCATGCAACGAGATGAACCTATTTATAGGCTTACAAGGTTGGTTGCATGGCCACAATCTTCAACAGCTTCTGACAGTAGCCCACAATTGTTGAGCAAGTTGGAGTTTAGTGTTAAATGCAGCAACCATTGTCAAAGATGGTGGCTATGCAGTCTTCACACTGTCGGTGCAGTGGTGATGCGGCTGGACTTCACAATTCTCCCCCTCCAGCCGCATTTAAACTGATGGTCATTTGCCATTCATTCCGGCTATGTCTCTACATAGCTTCAGCTTTCCTTGAGCAACAACTTTTGTTAACATGTCTGCTGGATTCTCTTTTATGTGGATCTTCATCAGTTTCAGCAACTGTTGATCTATTACTTCGCGTATCCAATGATAGCGGATGTCAATGTGCTTTGTACGGGAATGATACATTGAGTTTTTACTCAAATCCATGGCACTTTGGTTATCACAATGTATCTTGTAGTCTTCTTGCTTGATACCCAATTCTGTGAGAAAACGCTTTAACCACAACATTTCCTTACCCGTTTCCGCTGCGGCAATGTACTCTGCTTCAGTAGTGGATAAAGCAACACACTGCTGCAATCTTGACTACCATGACCCAGCTCCCCCCACAAAAGTGTAGAGATAACCTGATGTAGACTTTCTATTATCAGGGTCTCCGGCCATATCTGCATCTGTATAGCCTTCCAAGATTGGATCACCTCCCCCGTAGCACAAGCACAGCTTCGATGTACCATTAAGATACCTAAGAATCCATTTTACTGCTTTCCAGTGTTTATTTCCAGGATTTGAAAGAAATCTGCTCACAACATCTACTGCATGAGCAATGTCTAGTCTGGTACACACTATTGCATACATCAGACTTCCTACCGCTGAAGAATATGGTACTGAAGCCATCTCCTCTATCTCTTCTTTGGATGAGGGGCACAATCTCTTGCTCAACTTGAAATGATTTGCAAGTGGAATGCTGACCGGTTAAGCTTTATCCATGTTGAATCTCTTTATCACCCGTTCAACATACTTATCTTGAGATAGCCATAACCTTCTATTCTTTCTGTCTCGGATTATTTGCATTCCTAAAATTTGTTGAGCTGGTCCTAAGTCTTTCATATCAAAGGACTTAGACAATTCTTTCTTCAGCTGACTAATCTTCATTGCATCTTGTCCAACGATCAACATGTCGTCCACATATAGTAAAAGTACAATGAAGTTTCCACCTGAAAATTTTTGAATATAAACACACTGGTCTGCTGCAGTCCTTTTATAGCCTTGACTCACCATAAACGAGTCAAACTTCTTATACCATTGTCTTGGTGCTTGCTTGAGGCCATACAAGCTCTTCTTCAGCTTGCATACGAGGTTTTCTTTCCCTGAAACCTCAAATCCTTCTAGCTGCTCCATGTAGATTTCCTCATGTAAATCACCGTGAAGAAATGATGTCTTGACATCCATCTGTTCAAGCTCTAGGTTTAGACTTGCTACTAAACCAAAAATGACTCGAATTGAAGTCATTTTTACCACTGGTGAAAAAATCTCATCAAAGTCAATTCCTTTCTTATGAAGAAATCCTTTGACCACCAATCGGGCTTTGTGTTTCACCACCCTTCCGCTGCCATCTTTCTTGAGCTTGAACACCCATTTATTCTTTAGTGCCTTCTTTCCTGTTGGAAGCTCAACCAACTCATAAGTATGATTTTTCTACAAGGATTCCATCTCATCTTGCATTGCTTGTAGCCACTTTTCCTTCTCTTGATGAGAAACAGCTTCCTGAAAACTCTCTGGCTCCCCCTCTTCAGTAAGCAGAATATACTCAGATTCTGAAAATCTCTTTGATTGAATTCAGGGCTCGCTCAGATCTCCGAACTTGTAAACCACTGGTTTTAGGAGGTGTACCATCATCTGACCGCTGTGATGGCCCTGCAGCTGCTTGAGAGGATTGAGTCTCCCCCTACTCAATATCCCATTCTTCCTCCTGGTCTGCTTCTGGTATATCTTCATGCACCTCATTATCTTCTGTGGCTATTTGTGCTGGTGCTGGATTAGGACAAAAATTCTCGGCACTAGAACTACAATTAGGAGACATTCTGGGCTTTTCAATGTCTTCCATTTTCTGGTTTTCATGGAATACTACATCCCTGCTTCTAATAACCTTCTTTGTTTTCGGGTCCCATAACCTGTATCCGAATTCTTCATCTCCATATCCTATAAAGATGCATGGAGTAGACCTTGCATCGAGCTTATGTCTGAGCTCCTTGGATACATGTACATAAGCTAAACAACCAAACACTCTTAAATGAGAGTAGGAGGGAATCTTACCCGACCACACTTTCTCCGAAATTTCAAAATTCAACGGTACTGACGGTGATCTGTTGATTAAATAGCAGGCGGCACGAACAGCTTCTCCCCAGAATGGCTTTGGCAGCTTAGCCATACTGATCATACTTCTGACCTTTTCCATAATGGTTCGGTTCATTCTTTCAGCTATTCCATTATGTTGTGGGGTGCGAGGGACCGTCTTCTCATGTCGAATGTCGTGTCTTCTACAGTAGGCATCGAACTCCGTGGAAGTATACTCGCCTCCATTATCTGAGCGGAGACATTTCAGCTTCTTTCCTGTTTCATGCTCTACCATGGTATGAAACAGTTTGAAGTAATCCAATACCTGGTCCTTTGTCTTCAAGAAATATACCCACACCTTCCGAGAAGCATCATCAATAAAGGTCAGGAAATACTTATTACCGCCTAGTGACTCCACCTCCATGGGACCACATACATCAGAGTGCACCAAACTGAGCAACTTTGATCTTCTCATTGCAGAGGAACTGAAAGAGACTCTATGTTGCTTGCCAAATAAGCAGTGACTACAAGGATCTAGTGCAGCATCCTTGCAAAAAGTGATAAGCTTCTTCCTTGCCAAAGTGGACAATCCTTTTTCACTCATGTGACCAAGTTTCTGGTGCCACAGATTTTGAGACGCCTCTCCTTCTGCAATATTGAGGTTTTTTGCACATATCTTCACATGAGTTTTGTACAGCGTTCCATAAATATGTCCTCGGGCGACAATTATGGCACCTTTCGTCATTTTCCATGTGCCTTTGCTGAAGTAGTTGTCATAGCCTTGCTTGTCTAAGGCTGCTCCAGAAAGTAGATTAAGCCAAAGATCTGGAACATGACGGACATCCTTCAAAGTGATTGTACAACCAACATTCGTTTTTACCTGAATATCACCAGTTCCCTTAATCTTTGCAAAACTGGAATTTCCCATCTTTACCGTACCAAAGTCTCCTGCTTTGTACGTTTTGAAGAAATCTCTGTGTGGAATGACATGGTAGGATGCTGTAGTATCGACTACCCACTCAACATCTTGGGTTGATATGTGAAGGCATGTCTCTTGTTCAGTGGAGCAGAGCGCCACTTCTCCTGTAACAGTGACTAGTGTCTCTCCATCCTTCTTTGGCTGATTACCTTGGAGTCTTTGCTCTCTTAACAACTTTCTGCAGTTCTTCTTCATGTGACCCTCCAGGCCACAATGATAGCACTTATATGATGATTTTCTACCGTCTGTAGATCTGCCTCTGCTCTTGCTCCTACCTCTCCCCCTATCTCGACCACCTCTTTGCTATCTTCCTCTCTCTGTGACGAGGGCATGTGACTGATCCATGCCAATGTCCTTTCTCCTGGCCTCTTCATTAAATAGGGCATCCTTAACCATAGACATAGTAAGCTTGCCATTCGGGGCCGAATTGCTGAGAGAGACTACCAATGTCTCCCAACTGTCTGGAAGAGAGCTTACAAGTAGGAGGGCCTGATCCTCATCCCCTAGTTGTAATCCACAACAGATAGTTGATTTACCAAGCTTTGGAACTCACTGGTATGTTCGGCTACAGAAGTTCCACTCTGTAATTTTAGATTTACCAATTGCTTAAGCAACAGGGCTTTGTTCCGAGCAGTCTTGGCCTGGTACATATCCTGCAATTTTTTCCAGAGGGCATATGCATCCGTTTCCTTCGCTACATGATGGAAGACACTGTGGTCGATCCATTGCCTGATCTGGCCGATCGTTTTCTTGTTTAATTTCTTCCATTCTGCTTCTTTGCTGGGATCGGGGTTTTCTCCTTTAGCTTCTATAGGATCAAACAGATCTTTACAATTGAGGAGATCTTCCATCCGAGGTCTCCAAAGTGTATAATTTGTGGCAGTGAGCTTAACCATAGCTCCCGAAGATGATTCTTCCATTGACATTATGGCTTAACCAAAAATGGAGTCGAATTTGGCAAAACAGAGTTAACCGTTGCGTCCGGAACGGCCGAAAATGGTGGACTTGACTCTTTCGGGGTCAAAATATAATTACCAGAATTTTTAGGGCAAAAATGTAATTTCACAAAATTTCTGGGTCAGCCTGTAAATACAGAAACTACAGGGGTCAATCTATAATTTCCAACAATTTAGGGGCTGTTCCGTAATTTCAGAAACTTTTGATGATGTGGCAGATTGTGTTGACGTGTCAACACATGGCAGATGACGTGTCAATTGCGTGGCTGACGACGTGTCGGTTATTGTGGCAGATGACGTGGCTTGGTGGGCTGACGTGTCTGCTGACGTGGTCGTCTTCAACCTCCAGACGGCGCGTGCGGCGCGTGAGGCGCGTGATCTGCTACAGAACACTTCGGGTGGCGCGTGCGGGCGCATGAAACTCTACGTTTCTCTCCGGCGAACTTGGTTGTTCTCGTCTCGTCGACTACTTTCACTTGGTATTGTCAAATTAATTATTTGAGCAACTTTTCGAAACACCAACTTGAAGAACAGAGGCTCTGTTTCTTCAAATTTTGAACCCAAGCTCTCGACCTGGAGCTCTGATACCACTTGTTGTGGTTCTCTGACCACTTTAGAGAAGAAATATGAGAAGAAAAATAAAAAGAATTCTATTACTCTTTTGGAAATAGAATACAAAAATTAAAACTTCTCTTGTGGAGATTCTCATGTGGAACCTCTCTCTACACTGTCAAATTCTCTCTGGAATTGCTCACTCTTCTCTCAAGCTCTCTCTGGAACTTAAACACTCTCTCTCTCAGAGTTTACTCTCAATATTCCTCACTTGGGATGATATTGAGCTTGCTCTCTTGGCTTGCCTTGCATGCAACGGGATGAACCTATTTATAGGCTTACAAGGTCGGTTGCATGGCCACAATCTTCAACAGCTTCTGACAGTAGCCCACAATTGTTGAGCAAGTTGGAGTTCGGTGTTAAATGCAGCAACCATTGTCAAAGATGGTGGCTGTGTAGTCTTCACACTGTCGGTGCAGTGGTGATGCGGCTGGACTTCACAGTATATTAGTTCCTTCTAGAAGCTTTAAGTCATTACTAATATTAATTCTTCATTCCATATATGTTTACTATCCTTAAACCGTTTTTCATATGTTAACCACTTTTAATTTTCTCTTCTCTTGCAGATCATATTCAAAAAATAAGCGAAGATGATGCCCTAAAGAATAACACATCGTTATATAAATATTATTGGGATCCTAAATATGGAAAGAAGTCAGCCACCATTAAGAGGTAATTATATATTTCCTGCTTTTCTTCACATTAAAATTTTCATTATAAGTGATCTCTTTCACATATTAAGGCATAAATTTATTCATTTAATTAATTTTTTCATTAACTATTTACTTACAGATCTAATCTGTAAACTGGTTGACAAATCATTGGAACAGAACTGTTCTTAAATAGATTAAGGGAGGATCAAGAAAGGATAAAAATGGAAGCTTTGACGATGAGGACCAAATTACATGGTAATCATATTCTAATTAGTAGACTTGCTACAAGTTTTTCTTCATTTCCTATGCAAAACAGTAGTTTATGCATTCCACATTCTCTTTTTTTTGCTAGCTTTCTCTGTATGAGCCTCAAAAAGGTTCAACTTTCAACCATTCTGAAATATATATATATATATATATAATATCTTGATGCTATAGTTGAGGCTAGAACAAACTAATTGTATCAAAAATACATATGTCATATATAGCTACATGCCCGTGTCCCATAACACTAAAGATTTTCTTACCATTTGAATTTGCAGCTTGTTGGGGTGAGACGGTTATGACCAAGAGCAAGCTAGCTTGAAGTGTTAGCAACAAGCAAGCTTTTGGTAATGCTCTTGGGAATGGTTGTGTGTGAGTTGTGTTTTTAGGTTTTGGTTATGGTGTTTTCTGGTTTTTAGGGTTCCTAGAGTGTTCTAAGGTGTTGAAGAAGAGATAAGAAGAAGAGGAACACGTTGGCTTTTGAAAATAAGGCTTGGATGTGTAGCCATTTCATTCATTTTACAATATAAGCTTGAAATTACAACTAGTTCACACATGCCAAGCATGTGAGCTTACAAAATGAGTAAAGTATTTGAAATTTAAAAAATAAAAAAGTCAACACCTAACTTTTCATACACAAAAGAGTCAAAAACCAGCTACAACATGTCTATTCCAAATATAGTAAAAAGTGGCACATGGTTTTGAACTAAGTTCCTATTGTTTAACTAGTTTGGGTAAACAACCAAACTAGCTTCACCTACTTAGTTCCCCTTTGTATCTGCTTATGAAACTTGGTTTGAAGCATCTTTGGTCATCAATAAATATTGTTCCAAGAGCTAGGAAATTTGGTCATCAATAAATATTGCTGGGCCCATCAGATACAGCAATCTGTTTGGAATAGAAAATGGACTTTCCCATGTCATTTTGACCTGAAATTTGAACCAGAGTCTTCTATATATGTCTGTAGACATCCCTCAAAATTTCAGCCCAAAACTCCATTTGAAACCTGAGATATAAGATAAATAGTGGAACTATATTGCTGGAAATTATGAATCCAGCACCATAGGCATTTCAAGCATAACATTCCTACTCTTTTGTGCATAATTTTGCCTATACTTTTGCATACATAACTTAGGCACAAAACATTATCAAAATATACCTTGCATAAATTAAAAACATACAAAAAAATATAAACTCATAAAAGGAAAGGATTTGATACCAAGGTGTGCATGCTAGCCGGTGACATGCACCATCAAGTGGCAAAATTGCCACACTTCAACACAGCTGACTAGCTAGCTCCATAAATGTGGTGTACCTCTGGAGCCAACTGGAAGAACTATTGTAGTGCATACACACAATGACAAGGTTATTTGGCAATTTGTGCTGAGAATAATGTAAGACCTGTTTTGTTTAATTCTAATGCTCAGAAGTATATCTATTAACTAATTTTTCAGAAGACATTTCCTTAATCAAGACCACAGGGGATATAATTCTGCATTAGAGAGAAAGGCCATTTTGCTTGTGTTATTGGAGAAGTTGATTCCTAGCTAGCTTCACAACTAAACCAACTTTGGTAAAAATCTCTCCTGATCATTCATTTATTCCTGGTATATAAGCTTTGAGCAAAGCTCATTAGATATAACCTGTAAAAGTAACTTTGAAAAACTCTGATTCTTCTGAGATGCCACAAAATTGATTTTTCTGTCACTTTATTTTCTATACGTTGTGCAAAAAGCTTACAATTTCATGTAAAATACAGTGTGTTGCTAAATTCGAGGAATTTTGGAATCCACATCTGCTCTACTGTTCTGCTAATTAAATTATTTGATTTGTGCAGTTCATAAATGATATTCTCAGTTTGGCTTTTGCTACTGTAAATTCTAGCAAAGTAATACACAGCCATGACTTGTAAATGGGTGGCTTCTGCTTCTTGATTACCATCTGGCAAAACAACAAAGGACTACTCCAATATGAGAATGATTGAATCCATGCTCTGCACATCATATTTTTTGGGTTTGCTTTTAAAAATGAGGTGTCAATATTAATACAAAGTCTTAAAAAGCGTTGCTATGTTTGGAATAAGTCCGACCAAAATCTAAAATCTATTGAAGTAGGTGAGACAGAGTAGAAGATGATGAACATAATCCACATTGAATGACCAGAAAAGGGCATTATCGTTGCAGAGAACATAGTGAAGGAATGCAGGGCAATGATTTAAAGATGCATGGACAGCATATTGATTACCCTCTCTTGTCTCCACTGCTCTACACATTTTGTAGAATTCTGAATGTGTCTTATTCAAAGTGTTTGAAGCAACTTTATTTCGTTTTTTCTAACTTCTATTCTTTAGTGACATTCTAATACTTGTTTCTGAAGAGGAAATTCGTCCATTTTATCTCTTTCTTTTCTAGTCACTTGTATAAGGATACAAGTATAAAATTTGTGATTACTGCATGCTAAGCCAATAGAAGAAAATCGCCATTTACAGTAAGAAGGATAATTGCAGTTTCATATATTTTTGTTTTCTAGTTGTAGATGAATCAACCTCAATCTCATAGAAATTCCCAGGCTAGACTAGGCTTTCAGGTTACCTTTTAATTTTGGTCTTTTTTTTTAGGAAGGGCAAAGATATTTAATTTTTTTCTCAACTATTTTACAATGCACAACATAATCTATGTCTATGAAAACTTTATGCAATATTACGAAACAGATTGACAGAAGAAGAAACTTTCTTTAGACGAAGAACCAAAAAAAAAAAAAAAAAAAAAAAAAAAAAAAAAAAAAAAGAAAATATCATATTTAACCATTCTATAAAACTTAATTTGACTAACACTGTGCAGTAGATGTGTTACCAAATTGAGTGGTTAGAATATTATCCAATTTCCTGTAATGCTGTTAATGTAAAGAAAGTTTATCCAATATTCCATCTTTTGCTTTTGGATGAAAAGCTCTGTTTTTGTTTTGTGACTGTATGACATAACCAAGAGAAGTTAATGACTGATAATCTCAATATGAAACTTAATTTTTTCCTATTCTAATAATCTCATTGAGACTGAAAATATAGTGAAAGACTATTAACATAGAAGATGATAATTCATAACAAAGTGAAAAAATAAAAAGAAAAATTAAGTTCATATCTACCGACAAGAAATTTGATCCTCTCGTGAGATTAAATAACAATTAGGATACAAAACAGAGAGGCATTGTTCAAGGCAACAAGAAAAAAATTTAAAAAAATTCATATATTCTTTTTATTCCATTCCACTTGTAATCAATATATATATAAAATATATATATATATATATCAACTACTGGCTAGCGAATGGCTAATCAGGACTATGCAGCAACCAACACATTTATAGAAAGAGATCAGGGAAATGATGAACACATGATAAAACAAAGTAATCAATGAGGATAAGGAAACTGGCACTTTAGTAAATTCTTAACTTAAAATAGGGGGGAAAAATAAAAACAAAAACAAAAATATAAACCTTAAGTACAAATTAACACGCTTCAATGACTGAAGATGAATTACAAACTGTCATAGTTGAGTAAACCAAAAATGGTTAATCAAATAGTAATCCATCTTATAAATAATAAGAACTGCATTGCACATATATGTACATATATATGAGTGTGTGTGTGTGTTTGCGCGTGTGTATATGGAAACACTCATAGCATCACTTGCTTAGAGGGAAAACCAGGGGTTTTTACTTGCATACCTTTACAGTAACAAATATCAAACTGAAGATATCATTTATATTACTTTTTCTCCTTATATCTGTATTGAACATATAACTTAATTAGCAACACAAACTGTATATTTTGCATAAAAGTATAAGCTTTTTGCGAAACTTATAGAAACAATTCGGTAACTGAATAATATGCAGAGAAATACAAGCAGCTAGAGCTAATGGGAAAAAAAAAAAAAAAAAAAGGGTGACAGAAACCAATTTTGGCATTATTACGGAAGTACTGTGAAGTTTTTAAAGTGATTTTTGAGGTTATACAAGGAACATTCTCAAAGCTTATATATCAAAAACAAATGAATGACCAGAAGAGCTTTTTACCAATGTAAGTTGGTGTAGTTGGAAAACATGGAACCAACTACTTATTCAGGGAAAACAGCCAGACTCAGTAAGACAAGCAAAATGGCCATTCTTGCTGCGACACAGTCATCCTCAGTAGTCTTAATTCAACAAATTTCAGCTGAAAAACTAGTTAATTAGATACATTTGGTGCTAATTTTTTGAATAAAATAAGGTCAAGATTACAATATTCTCAACATAAAAAAAACACAAATTTCAAGCGAGTATTTAGATACATTTGCTTCAAATTTTTTTACAAGTCTTTTATTCTCAACAAATCCCAACATAAGAATGCATACCATGTCATTTGGTACAGGAAGTACAATATTATAGCAAGTTGGTTCCAAATGTACACACCATTTATGGCGCTGGTGAGCTGCAAATTAAAATGGTCATAAAAACTCTAGTACTTAACCAAAAAACCAACTTGTGCTTCTAAGCTCGCTGATTGCCTCAAGACCACAAAACCGTTATTCAAATATTCCTTGGATCTATTATGTAAAATTCATGCGCAAATTACAGCTTGATTTGGCTGATTATGAAACAAAATACATCGGAAACATTGAAAATAAGCTAAAACAGTCTGTGTCAGTCAAACAACATTATTGAACGAAACATGGACGCAGTTATTAGCATGTATTAAATTCAAACTTATATTCATATACTTCAAGAATTCAATTCATGATTTTTAAATTCAAAAATTCAATTAAAACAACTTAAATTTAATTTAATTTAAATTAATAATCTTCGACTATTAATTTGAATAAAAAAAAAAATAGGAATGGCCCAAAACAGGATCTTAGCTAGACAAATACAAATCATGTTTTGATTACTTTCACAAACACAGCCCAAGAGAGACCATGTACCCAACCCTACAATGGAACCCATCTGGGACTAAGAGAGAGAAAGAGAGTGATTGAAAGCAACATACCGGTCTAATTTATTGTACTTTCACAAGAAAAAGAACACGACAATCATAAGCAGACTATATTCTTGCAGGCACCAGAAAACTAGACCTGACTATATTCTTGCATTACATAGAATTCAGGCTTATTGTTTCCTTACCCTGCACACAAAGCAGATCATCCAAGGCTAAGCGAGTTTACGGGTTGGAAATTGGAATATAGATTGACCATCCATAACAAAAACCACTGCAAATCATGGTTCATAATTGTTAGTAACAGCTGACTAGTGCAGTAAGAGTTATGGTCCTGATAACTTATAAGACCTTAGGCTTCAGTTGGTCCCTGTCATAATTAACCGAGTACCAAGAAGAATTTCTAGCTCAATACTTAATGCCTACCAGTAAATTTTCTAATATCCTGACCTCACTATGGTTTCTCTTCCCTGTACTACTCAACTGTTGATATTTCAAAAGGAAAGAGAGTATCAGTTCGAGTCATGTTCCACAGAGCCATCAGGCACAATTGGTGCTGAAAGTTTGCTATTGATCGTCATTTCAAGTATGAAATTAATTTGGAAGGTGGAAAAGAGTCATCACTAAATGTGCAAGCAGGTGACAATACCTAGTGAATCACCAAAAAAGTTACAGGTTCCACATATATATATATAAAATAAAAAAAAATAAAAATAAAAAAAAAGGGCAACATATTGGCAAACCAATATGCCCAATAGAACTGCCATTGGAGGATTAGTAGGAAGCCATCAAAAAGCATTTATCATCCTCTTCATCTCAGCAGACCTCCTCGGATCAGATTCTTCAATTGCCTTCTCTGTAAGTACATGCTTGATACGGCACATTGACTTGCTCACCTAAAGTTCGTTTATCAGCGAGTAATAACCGACAATCCAATTAGCAATAGTACTGTAATGGAAAATTTAAAAAATAAAGAAAACTTGGATATTCATTTGAATAGATTAAGCGTTAAATGGTTTTATTATGCATACTCCATCGTGTTTCTTTAAATCTGACAACCAAGATAGTGGGAAAATATTCAAGCCCAGTATTTCCGGGATGACTAGCTAGTGTGAGATGCAACTACAGCATAACAGCAGTAAACAAGTGATCCAGGAATTGAAAACATTAATTGTTAAAATTACAAAGAGGGAAGTTTTGCAAATGCATAATTGATTGAAAGCCTTAAAGGCAACATATTGATACAGCATACAACACAAACTATAGCACAAATAATCTAAAATAAGAAGAAAGATATTGCTTAAGGATTTTATTAATCTAACTGTTTAACAATATAGTGGGGAACATCATTCATGAAAAATTAGTTTTTCTTGGTCCTACTGTTTACCGGTAGCATGGGGAAAAACATAAAAAAAAACATAAAACCAGTTCTAGGAAGGGAAGAAAAATATTCAGAGAGATATTGCCCCACAATATCCTTACCAAATCATGGATAATGAATGGATTAGAATATACAATGCTATTGCATTCATAGTTGTCAAAATATGTATTGTATCATATATCCTATCGTATCGTGTAACGTAAGATACGCTCATAATTTTATATAACATATTAAATATAAATATATGTCTTTAGTGTTCCACGAAAATCTACCATAAAGATGAAAAACAGAGTAGATATATGTCTCTAACTTTTCTCAAAAATCTATCATAAAGATGAAAAACAGAGTGAAAGAAAAAAAAATATTAGTTATAGAACTGTTAAAATGAATGTTAAGAATAAATAATGCTTGTAATTAGGGATGAAAAAGGATAAGTGAGGAGAAATACTATGCAATTAAATTAGTGTCTTTATTTGCTATTTTTGAAAATATAAATACATGATACACAGTGTCCCACTATAACAGACTTCTATTGTAACGCAAACTGCAAACAGAAACGTATATGTCTCAGACTCCTATTGTAACACAAACTGTAAACAGAAAACATATATATCAACTGAATAAAAGAAAAAGATACGAATACGAAGTCGAAGAGTTGTTTCTTTTCCCTATGAATTCTTTCTTTCTTCTTTATTTATTTATTTATTTATTTTCAGCGAAGATGAAACCGTCATTTTTTTTTTTTTTTTTTTGATTGTACGCGTATCAGTAGTGTATCGGTAGTATCGGTTGACACATTTTTGTGTATCGGTGAAATTTCCGATACGCCTAACGGTACGTATCGAAATACTATTGAGACAATACATACGGTGATTGCATCTTAGCATTCAAAGTACATCAAGTGCTGGCTATAGCCTACATATACTTAGTTACTAGTTAGGATGATTATAACTACTTAAAAATGACATAAATGTATCAAAAAAACACAAGCAAAGAGGAGGCTAACGTACTTTAGGAATTCTCTCTGGATTAGGAAACCGAAGATTTTGTGCATGAAGCATCTGGCGCTGAGTCATCAACATGTTTTTCTCCTTTGACAAAACATACCACAGCTTACTGAGGTCATCCCAAGACTTCAACCGCAATTCGGAAGCCTTCCAGCTTTGATTTGACAGCAGTAAATTATTTAAAAACAAAAGAACTTTCTGTAACTATCAGGAAAGTAAAAATTTAGATATCGGGAATTTTTCATAAACAGTTTCAACTAATACCAGAGAGTCACAGGAAGTTGAACTGTTTGATTCTTTAGGTATGAGTGAGTTGAAGAAAATAATTTCAAAATACTAAGTACCATTCAATGAATTATATATTACGAAACAGAAAGGTGCATATTCTTTAGAATACTTACTATAAGAACATACAATGTAGGCTTCAGTTGATGCCCAAGCGTGTTTAGTTTATTATTCTGCAATCATCACTTTACATGAATAACAACAAACAAGAATAAAGAATCCTCCATTCACAAGGATAAAGATCATTCTTCTAACTTTGACATATTGTTGATGTGTGAGGTAGGCTCAATATTATGCCCCTTACATCCACAACCAAAACCAAAATTCATGAACAATACTAATTAACCGTTGTTTTCATTTTTTGTTTTAAAGCAAAGGCTAAAATAACATTTTTGTACGTGCATTGTACATGCTGAAAAAGTGTAAAATTGTTACATTAAGGGTTTTGATCAACAGACTTTACTGAAGATGACAAACTGACTTTCTATCTTAATTATTCTTTTTTTTTTTTTTTTTGATGTTTCATTATTAATTGTATGACAATTTTTCATACTATTTTTTTTTTTTTTTGGGACAATACTACTTATGAAATTAAGTTTCTGAAAAAAAAAATTTCATGTACATACATAAAAGATTTATTCATTCGTTCCATTTTTTTATCCCTTCTATCAAACAAAAACAAGTGTACGTGCATATTTAGAAACTATTCTTGCAACCCTTTCTTGACTTGGAGGACTAGCAAGAATTAATCAAGCATGTTAATTGTCTTTTTTTTTTTTTTTTTTTTTGCATGATTAGTTTATTATTATTGTGAACCTCACTTTACATGAATGACAAACAAGAATAAAGTGTAGGTTTAGTAAATTATTCTTGCAATCCTGATTCATATATATATATATATATATATGGATGGCAGAAATTACCTTTTGCTACCCTCAATTTACATGAATGACAATCAAGAATAAAGTGTAGGTTTAGTAAATTATTTTTGCAACCCTCATATTCATATGGATATGGCATAAATTACTTATAATTGCTACCCTCCTTTCACATGGATTATGACACAAATTTTTCTAGCAATCCTCACTTCACCTGCACGACAAACAAGAATTAATCAACCATTTGTGGTCAATTCTTCTTGCAACCCTACTTTACGTGGATGCAAAAACATGAAGTGAGTGTGTTGATGGATGAATTATTCTTGCCTCCCTCCCTTCACATGAATATGACATAAATCATTCTTATAGCCTTCATTTATTAGTTTGACCAAAACTTTCATTTATTATTGACAAGTGAAATTGGTTCAGTACTAATGCCTTTCACGCACACCGAATCATGGGTAGCTCCATATTAGTTTGTGTTTGGTAGTGAAGAAAAAAGAGCAAAGGTTGAAAATTGAGTAAGAGTAAGAGTCAAAGGCAAGGATTGGTAAACTCAAAACAGAACAAGTAGAAAAAGAAAGAGAGTTTGAATCTTGCTTTGTTCAGTTATTTATTTATTTGTCTAATTGCCTATACCAATTCTACCCCTAATCCCATCCACCTGAATGTGTACATAGAGGACATAAATATGAATGCCCAACCACTCTACTTCGCCTTGTAAGTCTATCTTAAATATAGAATATGAATGTTCAACCATCCCACTTCACGTTATGAGCCTATCTTAAATATGGAATATACGAAGAAGCGTAAAGGGTGAAAAGAGTAAAGGACTATAGAGCAAGAGGGAAGGAAGTCAACCCAAAAAACGATAAAAAAAGATTATGTTATAATTATTTTGAATTTTTTTTTTTTTTTTTGGTTTTTTGGAAGATATATTTTGAGCTGGTTTCTTCTTCTTCTTCTTCTTTTTTTAAAGTATACTTTGAGTCTGTCTTTTGCATTGTTCGGGCTTTAGTTCCTTGAGCCTATCTTTGATAGGGAATATAGAGAAGTGCAAATGGTGAAAAGAATAAAATAAGGACTACAAAGTAGAGAGTGGGAGGGAAGGAAATGGACCCAAAAAATTCAGCTAAAAAAAAAAAGAAAAGAAAAAGAAAAAAATTATGTTATTAGAAATAAATTTGTTTCGCAGAAAATATAAATTCAAAAGTATTATGTAAAAAATGATCAAAAAAATATCTTGAGAAAAACGTTATTTTGGTTCTTTTAAACAAAAACGTTATTTGTTTTTTTTTTTTTTTTTTGGGACCATATATACTGATTTTTGTCAATTTTTTTGTCCACTCCATGTAATTTAAACGACCTTATAAAAGTTGGAAATCGATTTAGAAATATATTGATTTTTTTTATTGGCTGATATATTATATTGGTTTCTGGTCAATTTTTTTTTTTTTTGTTTTTTTTTTTGGGTACTCCATTTAAGTTTTTACTTTTTTCCGACCTCATAAAAGACAAGACCGTGTAAACATAATTTTTTTTAAAAAAAGTATTTAATAATTTATAATGACCTTATAATAGGTTGGAAATTGCTTTAGAAATATAAAAATAATCAACCAAAGCTATATATATTTAAAAAAGAAATAAAAGAAATAAAAATACAGTACATCCACATTAGATAAAAGAGAAATAGAATTCTATATGTTAAAAAAAAGTGCATATATAGACCTCTTTTCTTCTTCTTCCTTTTTTTTTTTTTGGGGGGGGGGGGATAAATTGTATTTAGAATTAAATTTTTTTATTAAAAAAAAATAAGCGGGCCTTGAAAACCATGCCACTCTTCAGCCCAAATCACTCTTCCAGGCCTAGCCCATGAAATCACCCAAAGTGAAGAAATCAGAACCCTCGATTCTTCAATCTTATTCTCTAATCCAAGTACCTATACATGGAACAAAAGTTTAGTAATAGTCAAAAAAGAAATTGATCATTACCGGTTTCTTGTCATGGTCAATGCTAATTTCTCCCATTTCAGGATCCTTTTTGGTATATGAATAAGTTATAACTTAAATTTATGTTGAATTACAGATAGAAGCATAAAGAAGGCTAGAGATAGAGAAATGGTTCTTATAAAAGATCTTTGGATTATAAATTTTTGCAAGAATTGGTCCATTAGTTAATGGTACCATAAACAATTTTAACGTCCGTTTTTATATAAAACAATTTTAACATCACATATTTGTATTGAACATATTTTATTCATAAGCTACTTATTTTACATGTCTAATCTCTGAACAGGTTGCTCAATTGTCGGCGTGGAACTGCTATATATATTAGATGAAGTTGAAATTGAAAGTTGAAAATGGCAACAGAAGAGGAATATGAAGGTCAACTTATATGTCAATCATTCTCTAATTTATAGATTTCCTAAGCAATGTGTTGGCTGCCTGTGCATTTTCACCGCAAATCTCATCAAGTTGTTTCTATGAGTATCATATCTGCAGTTAAAACAAATTTAACAAGATCGAATTTAGTATAAGCTTATGATTTTATTTGTCAGATATATCATCTATGGCACTGCATGGCTATTGTGTATAATTAAGCATTGAAGATTTTGTGACCACTTGAATTTGCAGATGACTAGTACCAAATATTGTACTGCCTGCACCAAATGACAGGATTTACCTATCTAATTGACTAGTCTGGTGTATAGTTATTAATTGCTGGATCATGAGAAACAGAGGAGTAATTCAAAGATCCTAATCATGTCCAAAGGGTATGTGTGATGCTGTATATATATGAGACATTAATTCTTGTTTTCTGGCAACAAAATTAGATGTCACTGAATCATTTCTTTGTTTCTAAACAGGGGACTTTTGGCAACAGTACTGCAACAACTCACCTTCAGACTGCTGTGAGTTTCATCAAGATCTTAGAAAGGCTGACTATATATATATATATATATATTTATTTATGTATATGAAATTGTGTATGTCATATTAAAACCTTATTTGTTTTCAAATGCCATTCATTTTATAGGTTTGGCTATACTTGTAAATTAATTCTACAGGCCTCACATGTTCCCTCGCCTTTGATCTATGCATATAATGAATGTTTGTTGAGCCAAGTTTTCGGTTCCCCTTATCCTCTTCAATTATTTGTAATTTTCATATGAAAAAAAAGGTTGCATTTACTAATGAGAAAGTGATTTTAAAAAATAATAAAAAAAAAACCAACAAACCTAGACATATGGATTATGATAAAGGCTTGAGTGTGAATTAATATTCTTTTCTTGACATTTTAAAAAGTAAGATATAAGCAAGACCCCATTAAAGGTAGAATATTGGCCACCATGCAAAACTCGATGAATCTAGGGAAAGAAACAAAGGAAGAATTTTAAGATTTTATTTTGAATGGATATTACTAAACTACGACCAAAATGCATAAATGCAAAGAATAAATACATTAGTGGTATCACAATTAATCCGTTTCTTTGCAAAGAATAAATACATTACTTGTATCACAATTAATCCATTTCTTTCTTCTTACATTGCTATAATGAAGCAAAACTCCATGTATATATTTGGCAAAGTAATCGAAGAAGCTTCATCTTCACCACCACATAACCTTTCTATTTCTAAACTTTGAACAATTATTTCAGCTATTTTTTTTCCAATCTATCCAAACAAACCAATGGCAGAACCTATCCTCTCTATCATTGCTGAGGGAATCATCGGGTGGTTGAGTTCTAAAGCTGTGGAAGAGGTAGGATTGCTTTGGGGTGTAAACAACGAACTTGCAGGACTCCAAGAAACCATTATGACCATCAAAGCAGTACTTCTTGACGCGGAGGAGAAGCAGGCCCATAACCATCAAGTTAGAACCTGGCTCGGGAGGCTTGAAGCTGTTGTTTCTGATGTTGATGACTTGAAGGACGAGTTCTCATACGAGGCTCATTGGCAAAAGGCAATGGCTGACGGTGAGGTGATGAAGAAGGTATGTACTTTCTTCTCAGCCTCAAACCAAGTTGTCTTTAGGCACAAGCTAGGTCACAAAATAAAAGCTATTAAGGAAAGACTGATTGCTATTAGAGATGATAAACCCTTTCATTTGGAAGAGAAAGTGGTCAATATAGAGAGAGAGCCTACTCACTCATATATTCCTGAAAATGAAGTTATTGGGAGGGATAAAGATAGAATGGAAATTTTGAAAATTCTATTGGATTCTAATGTTGATGAGAATGTATCAGTGATTTCCATAGTTGGTAGTGGAGGATTAGGAAAAACCACACTTACTCAATTGGTGTATAATGATGATAAGGTCAAAAGGCATTTTGATTTAAGAATGTGGGTGTATGTCTCTAATGATTTCAATGTGAAATCACTAGTTGAGAAAATCATTAAAGCTGCAACTAATAGGGGTCTAGAAAACTTAGAGATAGATCAATTACAGAAGCTGCTTCAGAAAGAAATAAGTGGAAAACGATATCTCCTTGTGCTAGATGATGTATGGATTGAAAATCATGAACCATGGAAAAATTTGAAAAATTTATTAGCAAATTGTGCATCAGGGAGTAAAATAATAATAACCACTCGTAATATAAAGGTTGCTGAGAGTACAAGTAAAATGAAGCCATACATCTTAGGGAGATTCGATAAAGATGAATCATGGTCTCTGTTTAAAAAGGTGGCTTTTAAGCATGGACAAGAGCCCAACGATTCTACAATTGTTGAAATTGGAAAAAAGATTGTTGAACATTGTGGAGGCAATCCACTGGCCATAAAAACTATAGGCCGAATGTTCTATTTTAAGAATCCAGAAAAGGAATGGTCTCCTTTCCTTGAATTGGAATTTTCAAAACTCCCTCAAAAAGAACATGACATCCTACCAACCTTAAAACTTAGCTATCATAATCTCCCATTGCATTTGAAGCATTGTTTTGCCATTTGTAAGCTCTTTCCTAAAGGTCATGAATTCAGTGTAGAGATCTTAACAAATCTTTGGATGGCTCTAGGATATATTAAACCATCGTATCCAACTAAGTCGTTAGTGGATGTTGGTCATGAGTATTTTATGGATTTACTTTGTAGATCATTCTTTCAAGAAATACAAGGAGATATTCTGGACAAAAGATGTCAAATGCATGACCTCATGCATGACCTTGCAACACAAGTAGGAGGAACAGAGTATGTCCTTTGGCAGCCAAATAAGAAAAGTAATTTTGAGAATGATACTCGCCATGTATCATTTAATTTTCATTTAGATTCGTTACAACGAATTCCAACTACAGTTTCTAAAGAAAATAGGATCCGAACTATTCTTTTGCTTGGTCAATCATCAAGTATAGTTGAAGGAAGACGAGGACAGTCAATTTGTGATGTAGTTGTGTCAAACTTTAAGTTTGTCAGATTCTTGGATCTTCATAATTTGGGGATTAGGATAGTGCCAACTTGTATTGGTAAGTTGAAACATCTAAGGTACCTTGATCTTTCTAAAAATAAAGATGTCAAGGCATTGCCCGATTCTATTACAATGTTGTGTAATTTGCAAACGTTGAAATTGTCTTATTGCAAGGGACTCCAAAAGTTACCCAAAGACATCAAGCGACTAGTCAACCTTGTAAATCTTAGTCTTCAAGATTGTATCGGTATGACTCATATGCCACATGGGCTATCACAGTTGACTAATCTCCAAACATTATCACAATTTGTATTGAAGGATGCCACAAGTACTTCTGTACGTAGGCATAATGGTGAGGTTGGTGAGCTAAAGGACTTGATGGGATTAAATAACCTTAGAGGAGAGTTGGCTATTTATAATTTAGGAAATGGAGAAGATACTAGGACTGCAAATTTGAGGGAAAAACAACATCTTATTTCTTTGCTTTTATGTTGGAGGAGTGTTGATAGTTCAAATCTGAAGGATGTTGAATATGAAGCAACACTAGAAGGCCTCCAACCACACCTAGATTTGAAATTATTGGTTTTACAATATTATGAGGGTGAGAAGTTTTCAAGTTGGTTTCAATCGCTTACAAAACTTGAATACTTCATTGTAGAATACTGTATGAAATGCCAATATTTGCCATCGTTAAATCAATTCCTTTCTCTCAAGCTGTTACACCTCAGAAATGTGCTTGGTCTAGAATATATTTCAAACAACTCATTTACGTTGTCATCTACAGCAGTACTACCATCCCTTGAATCATTGTTCTTTATAGGATTGCCCAACCTAAAGGGATGGTGGAAGGAGGAGCAAGTAGTAGTGGATAGTGAAGAAGCTCAAGAAGATCATGAATGTTCTTTTGGCACATCAATGAGTCACATATTACTTTCATTTCCTCGTCTTTCCGATTTCAATATCTATAATTGTCCAAAGTTTTCTCTTTTGCCACTCTCCCCGAATATCAAACTATTGAGCATCCAAAACAACACATGGAAGGCATTCCAACAGGCAGTAACGACAAAGACCCAAACAACAATAGAGGAAGCAGCCTCATCATCTTCTTCCTTGTTTCATTTCTCCAATCTCAGTAAGCTTGCTCTTTTCGAAGTTGAAGATTTGCAATGTCTTCCAGAATGGTTGAAAAACATTACTTTTCTAAGGACGTTAGCTATTTCTCGATGCATTAACTTGAAGTGTTTGTCTCCCGGTATTCAACATCTTGCCTCCTCACTTCAAGAATTAACAATTGAGGGCTGCAAAGAACTGGACATGTCCCATGCTGATGATAATGTGTTAACATGGCGTCCTCTGAAAAGTAGTCTGCGCTCACTTGTCTTAACAGATTTGCCTCAAATGAGGACTCTCCCTAAGGGACTTCAATATGTTACTAACTTGCAAGAGCTTGAAGTTGGATACTGTCAAAATTTGATTGAAATTTCAGAGTGGATAAGCAACCTCAACTCCCTAAAGATGCTGAAAATTATTAAATGTCCAAAGTTAACATCATTACCAGAAGGAGTTCAGCGGCTCACCTCTTTACACAAACTAGAGATTGAAGATTGTCCC
The DNA here is from genome assembly GCF_031755915.1 of Ziziphus jujuba. Lineage (NCBI taxonomy): Eukaryota > Viridiplantae > Streptophyta > Magnoliopsida > Rosales > Rhamnaceae > Ziziphus > Ziziphus jujuba. The sequence continues at coordinate 1,672,753 of NC_083380.1, forward strand.
ATCTTATACAAAAGATGTCAGAGAGAAATAGGCCAAGACTGGCCTAAGGTGGCTCACATCACAGAGTTGATCTTGAAATCAAATTTACAAGATAAATCTGAATCGTCCTCTACTTTTCCAAGTAAACAAGCTCATAACCTTTTTCCAATTTTCACAATCTTATTATTTATTTTTCTTATGTGACATCCAGAAGAAAATTTCTTAGCTTTTTGACTTTGCATCTAAACAGGTTGTAATTGGAAAGTATTTAACAAGTCCTGGATATCACAGTTTTGCAACAAAGGATTGTCATAATGGTAACTACCCTGTCTTTTCTTTCTTTTTCTTGTCCTTATATATATATATATATATATATATTGTGTGTGTGTGTGTGTGAGCATTCGGCAAGAATCTATCATTATCTATCAGACTTTCATTTCCAGTTTTTGTTATCTTATTTTCAGGATCCATATTTCATAAATATTTGAAGATTCAAGCATGAAATCTTTGTAGTTGTACGATTTTGCAACATTCATCCATTAATTAATAGGTAATTTTAAACAATTTCCATTACTGCTTTTACAATTAAATTTTCATAATGTTAAATGTGATTTGCTCTTCATGATTTCTTATTAAACCAGATCGACCATGAGGTATTGCAGTTTGTTGTCACAATGATAACCACATGAATAAGGAGTGAAATTTGACAGTGGCCCAAGCAGAATAAGTTTATTCCCACCAGCAATAAAGATTGGCCTAGTTATTAAGATAGAGTTGCATTTAGTCGAGGTACAATGGCAGGGGAGATGAAATGAAAATCAGAGTTTTCTACTTTTTCCAGGTACATGAAATGTGTCAAATTGTCAATCTCTTAATTTCTTGCTTCTTCATATGCAATTCCCCATTTTTTTTCATTTTTTTATTTTTTATTTTTCATTACCATCATGATCTTCTTTTGAATGATTTCAAAATATTAAAGAAATGTCCATTTTAATTTTTTGTTTCTTTGAGTCTGTAACGAACCATGGATTTCGATCGACATGCTAGGAAAATGTTTCCCTGATGAAGTTATTTAACAACTCAAACATTACACTGGTCAAAAGCGGTATGTTTATCCAATATCCTGAAATTTTGTAAATGTAAAAATGTTCCTCTCAAATTCGCTGCTGTACTAATTTCACCTATCCAAATTCACTGCATGTAACCTGTTTGAGAAAGTGAGGATCATCCGAAGATTCATAGACAGACATTGATGGAGACGGAAAGGCTTTTATGATCATGAACATCCTCCCGCTGCTAACTTGTCTATGAATTTATGAAATAATATCCATATTCCACCACTTCTTTTGGTGGAAGACTAGTTTGGTTTTTCTATTCCATATATATTTTTAAAGGTAAGACTACAATATTCACATATCCTAGAGTTTGAAGTTAATCTGTTCGTCTTCTCATATCAAGTAAAGTTTCATTTTTTAATTGCAGCAGAGTAGATGGAGGTGCACTAGCTGGTGTGACCTTTTCAAGGAATTCAATACATTACACTGCAACTCCATCTGCAGGTAAAGCAACCATCCTTCTCTTTGCTGAATATTTTATCCTATATGCATATAGAAGCATAACTCGGTTGTACAGCCAAATTGCTTTTGAAAATTATATAAATGCTCAGGCCAATCCATGTAAGCATCATTCATGAACAGTCTGTAGGTTTTACTGTCTCTGTCTAGGATTTTCTCCTTTGATTACTGTGTGTATTATGGTCAGATTCCCGAACCTCTGCCATTGATTTTTCTAACCATTTTTTACTTCCTCTATACAATCTCTTTGTTAAACAAGGGGAAGCTAAGGTGAAACAAACAATATTGTTTACAAATCTCTGAAGCAGTCCTTGTGTGAGAGGCAAATGGAGCCCAAGCTAGAAATTCTTGCATGGATAGAACTTAAAAGCAGCTTTCAAGAGTCAAGGGAAATAGTAGTGGGGTCGTACTCAAGGTTGATTGAAGATTAGCAAATGGAATGGTAGAATAAAAAGGAGAAAAAGAAAAAGAAAAAAAAAAAAAAAGGAACTGCTGCAATTCAGTTTTGGAAGATGCATCAAGTGAAAATTGCTTGAAGCACTCAAAGGGTAAGGTTACTTGGGATACTTGTAAAAGTAAGGCAGCGTTGAGAAGTTTGAACATTATTATTTTCTTCTTGTATTTTCTAAATTTGTTTTATTTTTGGAAATGGAAACTTTAAATGTGGGGATTTTATAGCCACTAAATCACCACTTGGGAAAATCTAACAAATAAGAGTATTATACCAATTCACTTTGGTAAAATGCTGCTGTTTCTGGATGACAATTCCATCTTGTATTTGAAAGAGAAGTTGATTCCTAGCTTTGGTGAAAAGCACTTCTACTTATTCATTTATTTCTGGCATGAATCTTTAACCATGTTTCTTATAAATGTAACCTCAAGAGTCACTTTGAGAACTTTATGGCTCTCTGATGCCACAAATTGATTTCTGTCATTAGAATCTGCATTTAGCTGCACGTACTTCCCTGAATATTTTCTAACCAAGTCGTTTCTATAGGTTGTGCAAAAGGCTTACATAATATTTATATATGCAAAATATACAGTTTATATATGCTGCTGACCTACATATATAGTTTTTCTCTCAGAAATGAAGTTTCGTATATCTATCTATATATACATGAACATATGTAATTTATATGATGTAGTGATGTTGTATGTGTATAGGAATAGGGGTAGAATGCTGTAGAGTATACCTTGGTGAAGAAATAAGACTACAATTGCCATGGATGATGGATGGATTACTCTTTCTAGTTGTCTACTCATTTTACTTTTGCAGAGTAGATGGAGGACTACTACTACTAGTGTGCTCTCTCAAGATTACAAATATGAATAATGGGATCTGGTTCTTCATAAAAAGTGTATATTTTTTTATTCAATTTTAAAGTTTATATTCAAATGCTAGTTCTTAGTTCTTAGAGCTTCTTATTGTTGTTTTAAGGGGTTAAACTCAGTTATGTTACCTGCCCTCTGACTATCTAACTCTATTATTTTCTTTTTTTCTCTGTCTTGTTCTTTTAATGAACTTTACAATAACTTACCAAAAATTTTCTTATCATTCATTTGTTTTTCTCTTTTTTACTTTACAGTATTAATGAACAATGCCCCGAGATGCTCATATTTGACTGATATGTCCATAATAAGAAGACAATAATTCATTTAAAAAATGAAAATTCAGAATATTATAACAATGAGTCGAATTTGTACAAATTTACAAGGTTATTACCATTAAATTTGTGACTACCACATGCTAAGGCAATAAGATATTCCAAAAAATAAAAAATAAAAAAATAGTTACATGGAATGTTATTCTATACCACTGTAAAAAAACCAAAACTCCATGCTTCCAATTTCTAAAGGTTGTATTTGCATTCCATTTGAACTTTCAATACGTAGAATGTGTACAAAGAATGGCCCCTTTTAATGTTCAGTTATTGAGGCCCAAAACATGATGGGCCACATTGGGAGCTGAACTTTCCACCCCAAAAAGAACCTGCACCAGCCCAAAATCCTTTACGAGGTCCAGTTCGTAACCTCACTCAGCTCCGATATCTCTCTTGGTCTTGTTTTCTTTCTTCTCCTGCACCTTTCAGACACGTATATAAAAAATGACGAAGTGGTTGTAGAAGGCTCATCAATGGAAAGGATTATGGGGATTGGAACCTTAATAATATAGTTTTTCCTTTGTTTGAAAAATAAAGAAATAAAAGCATATCCATGACGGTACACAAACCTAAAGCTCCTCTACTTGTTCAGTTATCCTATTTCGCCCCAACCAATTTTACATATCTTATAGCCCCTGTTACTTAAAAAAATCCAATATAATGAATAGAAATTACATGTACTAATAAAAAAACAAAACAAAAAAAAGGATGCAAAAAAAAAATTAAAATGAAATTGAAAAATAAAATAAATAAATAAATAAAGAGAAATATGGAATTACAAAAAGGCTCTTAGTGTGGATTCGTGCATATTAGTTTATAAATTCTTGAGCCTAATAAATAAGTTATCTGATGTTCTGAACAATACTAATGAATCAATACTAGCCAAGAAATGAGAAGAAAAATTTATCTACTGGAACTTGAATCAAATGTTATATGATGGTGGAGTTTGAATGATTGAATTTGAAAAAAAAAAAAAAAAAAACTGATTTGATATATCCAACTTCTATTTATTTTATTATTTTTAATGATCTGGGTTTGGTAATTTGGATCCGAATTTCAAGATTAATTCTGCCTTCTTCAGTAGGCGACAAAGAAAAGATAAAAGTGGATAGTATATGCTTTGGCCAATGCTTGGGTACGGAAGAAAATTGATATTCGTTTGTTAAAAGCAATATTTAAACAAGACTCTTATTACATAGAATATCGGCCATCATGCGAGACGAATCTGTAGAGGGGAGAGAAAAAAAAAGAAAAGAATTAATATTTTATTTTAGAATATATATGTATATATATATATATATATCAAATTACATGGACGATCGTGAGGAATTTCATCTTTTCCTTCTTCCCAAGTCCCATCCAAACAGGTCCATGGCACAATAAACCTTGTTTAAATAAATTAAAATATCAATCTTAACCGTTGCATTTATGTATTTTATATTGATATAGGCGTTGCATTAAACTGAACAATAAAACAATGGTAGATTTATATCCTTTTATGTAATTCGGCAAACACAGTGCAGCAAATGTAACCAAATGGATTAATCATTCAAATAGGACCACGTTAATTACATGAGTTGCCCACTAAGATAGGGAAAAGGGCAAAAAATATGATGATTTTTATATAAAATTCGCATTTCAATCAACCTTCAAATTTATTTAGTATTTGCAATATCATTGGACATTTAGGAGAAAAAAAATTATTATGTACATAAAAAAAAAAAAAATTTGATATGGGGCGACGTGGATTTAGTCGTCTGCGTCGCCCCATATGAAGTTTTTTATATCAAATTCACATTTCAATTAACTTGTAAATTTATTTAGTGTTTGCAATATCATTGGACATTTAGGGGAAAAACATGATCATGTATCTAAACAAAAAAAAAAAAATTTGATATGGGGTGACGTGGGTTTGGTCCTCTGCGTCGCCCCATATGAAGGTTTTTTTTATGAAAAATTCACATTTCAATTAACTTGCAAATTTATTTGTGTTTTCAATATTAATTGACATTTAGGAAAAAAAAACTGATCATGAATACAAAAAAAAAATAAATAAATAATTTGTGTCATTAATAATTATTTTTAAGAAATTTTTACTTAATAATTGTGTCATTAAAGGTTTGAAAAATTATTTAAAAATCTTTTTTATTTTTAAAAGGTAATGAAAAATTATTTTAAAAACTTTTTTGTATTTAAAAAAGCATTTAGTGACGCATTTTTAAAAACAGTCGCCTATTATTACATTTAGCGACGAATCTGGAAACTACTCTCACAGAAATGCGTCGCTGTTTAGTGAATTTAGCGACGCATTTTTAAAAAGAGTCTCCTATTATTACTTTTAGCGACGCATCTGGAAATAGTCTCACAGAAATGCGTCGCCTATTCCAGCTTTAGTGACATTTTGTTTTCCTCCAATTTGAAAGTTGCTTTTTGGTTTTATCAAATTAAGATTATTTAATAGATAAATTCATACAAAATAATTGATAGAAAATAAATTTCAAATAAATATAGGCATAGGAAACTAATATTTCAAATAAATGAAATATTAACTTATATAATAATTTTATTATTTTAAAATTAATAGTTTAATAAATAGTTAATACATATTTAATAGATAGGAAATAAAAATATTGTGAAAATTTTAATTATTTTGAAAATTTTAATAAAGAGTTAATAAAAATATGAATTAAATATATTAATTATTTATTTAGTTTTTTGTTTTTTAAGTACAAATTATTTTCTTATTAAATTTCAATTATTTGAAATAGTATTTTTGTTGTTTAAAAGGGAATAGGCGACTCAATGTTTTAATAGTGCGTCGCCTATTAAATTTTTTTTTATTCGTTCCTTTTTTTAAAAAAAACAAAAATATAGTTTACATACTTGCAAATTGAAATAGAAAATATTTTTTTCTTAAGAAACAAAATAAAAAGAGAACAACAATAAATATAAATATTATAGAAAAAAGGCGACGCAATTAGGAGTAATTGCGTCGCCTGTTCAATTTTTTTTTTAATTTGTTCAATTTTTTGTAAAAAAAAAAACAATTTACATACTTGCAAGTTTAGATACAAAATAAAATGTGTTTGAGAAATAAAATAATTAGAGAATGATAATAAAAATAATCACTGAATGCAACAGGCGACATTGCATCGCCTTTTCCTTTTTTTTTTGTTCTTTTTTTTTAAAAAACCAAAATACAATTTAAAGACTTACATATTTGTAGGAAGGTATCTTGTAAAATCAGATAAACTAGCATTGAAGCACAAACACATGACTAAAAGTATAGCTCATTTAAAATATACTTATTTAGATAAATTGATCAATAAGTCCTTGTTGTATTAGTACTCTATATTTGGTATACCCTATCTTAGATCTTTAGATATTTGTGTTTCGTATATACACATATATGTGAATAATGAAATAACAAAATAACAGATATTTGCTTCATACTTTTTAAAATTATTTTTAGTATTTATTTGCTAATAAAAAAAGAAAAAAATGAAATAACAAAATAAAAGGAAAAAATGGAACAGGCGACGCAGTCGTAGCAAATTGCGTCGCCTATTATTTTTTGTTTTATTTTGTTCCATTTTTTGAAAAAACAAATCTACAATTTAAAAATTTACAATTTTAAACAGAAAATAAACTATGTTTAAGAAACAAAATAATTAGAGAACAACAATAGCAAGTGACGTAATCAGAGGGTTATTACGTCTCTTGTTCCCTTATTTAAAAAAAAAAAAAAACAATTTAAAAGACTTGCAAATTTGTACGCGGGCTTTTGAATCTTGGCGCGTTTTGAAAATGTACGCCTTTTTTGTCATTTTTCTGAAAATTTTGGCGCGTTTTGAAATTTGTACGCGGGCTTTTCAATCTCTTTTATTTTCAAAATTACATCAAATACTCTATCTAATAAATATTAGATTTGGAAACAACCTAAGAGGGACTTGAAGAGTGAGATATTTCAGATTTCATTTGTCATTTGCCTACATTGCCGTCAGAAAGCCGAGTTTCTCTGTGTCACCCTCGTTGTGAGTAGGGTTTCTTCTTTTTTCGTCTCCATCGTGTAGATGAGTTTCTTTTTTCTTTGTTGTTGGCAGTTGCATGTGGTGGGTTGAGTTTTTTATTTTTTTTTATTTTTTTTCATATTAACCATAGATTAGTTTCGTTAAATTTTCTTAATCTTGCTTTTGTAGATATTTTGTTTGTGATATTGCTTAACATTGTTTTGATTTGAGATGGTCTGTTATTTTAACTACACACAATATCATACTTTTGTTGAAGAAGAATTGGTTGAAGAAGATGTTCTTGGTGATACTACGACGGCTCACAATCCATCTCAATGAGTATGCAATTCATGGAGATCTCCATGGTAAGTAAAACTACTTTCTAAATAAATTGGTAAGTAAATTTATAAACTTATGGTCGAAGTAATATTTATAACATTTAATTAATTTTTTTATTTGCTTTCCTAAGAAACAACGGTAATATTCTCTATATCATCTACTAAATTACTTTTTAATAATTAATATTTTTTATTTTGCATAAGTGTTTATAATTTTATTAATTTTTTCATGCAGTACTATGAGGGTGTAATATATTCAACAAGAGGATATCAACTTCCATCTCAACGAGTATGCATTCATGGAGATTTAATTAATGTTGCTTTTGCTTTCCCATATACAATAGTTCAATAGTTACCAATTCAAAAACTAGTTCATGAAATAATATTTAATTTATTTGATAATTATTTTGTTATGAAAATATTTTTTATGCAATTTTTGTATTCCAATTACTTTCGATCAAGATAATTTTAGTTATTTTGGTATTTTTATTATTTTAATTTTTTGGTATTGATAATTTCTAATCAATTTTCACACAATTATAAAAAATAAATAAAATAAAATAAAATAAACTAAACCCTAACAAATTAAAAATTAAAAAATATAAAAAAAGCAAAAAGGGCGACGCATGACACATTTAGCGACGCATAACATAAATGTCACCAATTCAACTTTTAGCGACAATAATATTTAATGATGCGAAATAAAGGTTGCTAAAGGTTAAACATCAATATATATAGCGACATATTAATTTCCTAAACAGCGGCGTACAATTAAACTTGTCGCTAAACGTCTAACATTTAGCGACGCATATATTTGCCAAAACATAGACATAGTATTTTAAATGTCGCTAAAAATCCTAACATTTAGCGACGTATATAATGTCGCTGTTTCATCTATATTTAGCGACATATGTTTTACAGCGTCGCTGTTTCTCCATTTTTAGCGACCTTTTCTCATACGTCGCTGTTTATCTAATAGTTTTAGCGACAGAGCATTAATCGACGTGGTATAAATGCGTCTCTGTATATTTCGTTTTACTTTTTTTTTTTGCGTCGCTAAATCGCTATTCTCTGTATATTTGAATGATTAATCCATTTGGTTACATTTGCTGCACTGTGTTTGCCGAATTACATAAAAGGATATAAATCTACCATTGTTTTATTGTTCAGTTTAATGCAACGCCTATATCAATATAAAATACATAAATGCAACGGTTAAGATTGATATTTTAATTTATTTAAACAAGGTTTATTGTGCCATGGACCTGTTTGGATGGGACTTGGGAAGAAGGAAAAGATGAAATTCCTCACGATCGTCCATGTAATTTGATATATATATATATATATACATATATATTCTAAAATAAAATATTAATTCTTTTCTTTTTTTTTCTCTCCCCTCTACAGATTCGTCTCGCATGATGGCCGATATTCTATGTAATAAGAGTCTTGTTTAAATATTGCTTTTAACAAACGAATATCAATTTTCTTCCGTACCCAAGCATTGGCCAAAGCATATACTATCCACTTTTATCTTTTCTTTGTCGCCTACTGAAGAAGGCAGAATTAATCTTGAAATTCGGATCCAAATTACCAAACCCAGATCATTAAAAATAATAAAATAAATAGAAGTTGGATATATCAAATCAGTTTTTTTTTTTTTTTTTTTTCAAATTCAATCATTCAAACTCCACCATCATATAACATTTGATTCAAGTTCCAGTAGATAAATTTTTCTTCTCATTTCTTGGCTAGTATTGATTCATTAGTATTGTTCAGAACATCAGATAACTTATTTATTAGGCTCAAGAATTTATAAACTAATATGCACGAATCCACACTAAGAGCCTTTTTGTAATTCCATATTTCTCTTTATTTATTTATTTATTTTATTTTTTAATTTCATTTTAATTTTTTTTTTGCATCCTTTTTTTTGTTTTGTTTTTTTATTAGTACATGTAATTTCTATTCATTATATTGGATTTTTTTAAGTAACAGGGGCTATAAGATATGTAAAATTGGTTGGGGCGAAATAGGATAACTGAACAAGTAGAGGAGCTTTAGGTTTGTGTACCGTCATGGATATGCTTTTATTTCTTTATTTTTCAAACAAAGGAAAAACTATATTATTAAGGTTCCAATCCCCATAATCCTTTCCATTGATGAGCCTTCTACAACCACTTCGTCATTTTTTATATACGTGTCTGAAAGGTGCAGGAGAAGAAAGAAAACAAGACCAAGAGAGATATCGGAGCTGAGTGAGGTTACGAACTGGACCTCGTAAAGGATTTTGGGCTGGTGCAGGTTCTTTTTGGGGTGGAAAGTTCAGCTCCCAATGTGGCCCATCATGTTTTGGGCCTCAATAACTGAACATTAAAAGGGGCCATTCTTTGTACACATTCTACGTATTGAAAGTTCAAATGGAATGCAAATACAACCTTTAGAAATTGGAAGCATGGAGTTTTGGTTTTTTTACAGTGGTATAGAATAACATTCCATGTAACTATTTTTTTATTTTTTATTTTTTGGAATATCTTATTGCCTTAGCATGTGGTAGTCACAAATTTAATGGTAATAACCTTGTAAATTTGTACAAATTCGACTCATTGTTATAATATTCTGAATTTTCATTTTTTAAATGAATTATTGTCTTCTTATTATGGACATATCAGTCAAATATGAGCATCTCGGGGCATTGTTCATTAATACTGTAAAGTAAAAAAGAGAAAAACAAATGAATGATAAGAAAATTTTTGGTAAGTTATTGTAAAGTTCATTAAAAGAACAAGACAGAGAAAAAAAGAAAATAATAGAGTTAGATAGTCAGAGGGCAGGTAACATAACTGAGTTTAACCCCTTAAAACAACAATAAGAAGCTCTAAGAACTAAGAACTAGCATTTGAATATAAACTTTAAAATTGAATAAAAAAATATACACTTTTTATGAAGAACCAGATCCCATTATTCATATTTGTAATCTTGAGAGAGCACACTAGTAGTAGTAGTCCTCCATCTACTCTGCAAAAGTAAAATGAGTAGACAACTAGAAAGAGTAATCCATCCATCATCCATGGCAATTGTAGTCTTATTTCTTCACCAAGGTATACTCTACAGCATTCTACCCCTATTCCTATACACATACAACATCACTACATCATATAAATTACATATGTTCATGTATATATAGATAGATATACGAAACTTCATTTCTGAGAGAAAAACTATATATGTAGGTCAGCAGCATATATAAACTGTATATTTTGCATATATAAATATTATGTAAGCCTTTTGCACAACCTATAGAAACGACTTGGTTAGAAAATATTCAGGGAAGTACGTGCAGCTAAATGCAGATTCTAATGACAGAAATCAATTTGTGGCATCAGAGAGCCATAAAGTTCTCAAAGTGACTCTTGAGGTTACATTTATAAGAAACATGGTTAAAGATTCATGCCAGAAATAAATGAATAAGTAGAAGTGCTTTTCACCAAAGCTAGGAATCAACTTCTCTTTCAAATACAAGATGGAATTGTCATCCAGAAACAGCATCATTTTACCAAAGTGAATTGGTATAATACTCTTATTTGTTAGATTTTCCCAAGTGGTGATTTAGTGGCTATAAAATCCCCACATTTAAAGTTTCCATTTCCAAAAATAAAACAAATTTAGAAAATACAAGAAGAAAATAATAATGTTCAAACTTCTCAACGCTGCCTTACTTTTACAAGTATCCCAAGTAACCTTACCCTTTGAGTGCTTCAAGCAATTTTCACTTGATGCATCTTCCAAAACTGAATTGCAGCAGTTCCTTTTTTTTTTTTTTTTCTTTTTCTTTTTCTCCTTTTTATTCTACCATTCCATTTGCTAATCTTCAATCAACCTTGAGTACGACCCCACTACTATTTCCCTTGACTCTTGAAAGCTGCTTTTAAGTTCTATCCATGCAAGAATTTCTAGCTTGGGCTCCATTTGCCTCTCACACAAGGACTGCTTCAGAGATTTGTAAACAATATTGTTTGTTTCACCTTAGCTTCCCCTTGTTTAACAAAGAGATTGTATAGAGGAAGTAAAAAATGGTTAGAAAAATCAATGGCAGAGGTTCGGGAATCTGACCATAATACACACAGTAATCAAAGGAGAAAATCCTAGACAGAGACAGTAAAACCTACAGACTGTTCATGAATGATGCTTACATGGATTGGCCTGAGCATTTATATAATTTTCAAAAGCAATTTGGCTGTACAACCGAGTTATGCTTCTATATGCATATAGGATAAAATATTCAGCAAAGAGAAGGATGGTTGCTTTACCTGCAGATGGAGTTGCAGTGTAATGTATTGAATTCCTTGAAAAGGTCACACCAGCTAGTGCACCTCCATCTACTCTGCTGCAATTAAAAAATGAAACTTTACTTGATATGAGAAGACGAACAGATTAACTTCAAACTCTAGGATATGTGAATATTGTAGTCTTACCTTTAAAAATATATATGGAATAGAAAAACCAAACTAGTCTTCCACCAAAAGAAGTGGTGGAATATGGATATTATTTCATAAATTCATAGACAAGTTAGCAGCGGGAGGATGTTCATGATCATAAAAGCCTTTCCGTCTCCATCAATGTCTGTCTATGAATCTTCGGATGATCCTCACTTTCTCAAACAGGTTACATGCAGTGAATTTGGATAGGTGAAATTAGTACAGCAGCGAATTTGAGAGGAACATTTTTACATTTACAAAATTTCAGGATATTGGATAAACATACCGCTTTTGACCAGTGTAATGTTTGAGTTGTTAAATAACTTCATCAGGGAAACATTTTCCTAGCATGTCGATCGAAATCCATGGTTCGTTACAGACTCAAAGAAACAAAAAATTAAAATGGACATTTCTTTAATATTTTGAAATCATTCAAAAGAAGATCATGATGGTAATGAAAAATAAAAAATAAAAAAATGAAAAAAAATGGGGAATTGCATATGAAGAAGCAAGAAATTAAGAGATTGACAATTTGACACATTTCATGTACCTGGAAAAAGTAGAAAACTCTGATTTTCATTTCATCTCCCCTGCCATTGTACCTCGACTAAATGCAACTCTATCTTAATAACTAGGCCAATCTTTATTGCTGGTGGGAATAAACTTATTCTGCTTGGGCCACTGTCAAATTTCACTCCTTATTCATGTGGTTATCATTGTGACAACAAACTGCAATACCTCATGGTCGATCTGGTTTAATAAGAAATCATGAAGAGCAAATCACATTTAACATTATGAAAATTTAATTGTAAAAGCAGTAATGGAAATTGTTTAAAATTACCTATTAATTAATGGATGAATGTTGCAAAATCGTACAACTACAAAGATTTCATGCTTGAATCTTCAAATATTTATGAAATATGGATCCTGAAAATAAGATAACAAAAACTGGAAATGAAAGTCTGATAGATAATGATAGATTCTTGCCGAATGCTCACACACACACACACACAATATATATATATATATATATATATAAGGACAAGAAAAAGAAAGAAAAGACAGGGTAGTTACCATTATGACAATCCTTTGTTGCAAAACTGTGATATCCAGGACTTGTTAAATACTTTCCAATTACAACCTGTTTAGATGCAAAGTCAAAAAGCTAAGAAATTTTCTTCTGGATGTCACATAAGAAAAATAAATAATAAGATTGTGAAAATTGGAAAAAGGTTATGAGCTTGTTTACTTGGAAAAGTAGAGGACGATTCAGATTTATCTTGTAAATTTGATTTCAAGATCAACTCTGTGATGTGAGCCACCTTAGGCCAGTCTTGGCCTATTTCTCTCTGACATCTTTTGTATAAGATGGGACAATCTTCAATCTCTAGTTTGTGTAAAGAGGTGAGCCGCTGAACTCCTTCTGGTAATGATGTTAACTTTGGACATTTAATAATTTTCAGCATCTTTAGGGAGTTGAGGTTGCTTATCCACTCTGAAATTTCAATCAAATTTTGACAGTATCCAACTTCAAGCTCTTGCAAGTTAGTAACATATTGAAGTCCCTTAGGGAGAGTCCTCATTTGAGGCAAATCTGTTAAGACAAGTGAGCGCAGACTACTTTTCAGAGGACGCCATGTTAACACATTATCATCAGCATGGGACATGTCCAGTTCTTTGCAGCCCTCAATTGTTAATTCTTGAAGTGAGGAGGCAAGATGTTGAATACCGGGAGACAAACACTTCAAGTTAATGCATCGAGAAATAGCTAACGTCCTTAGAAAAGTAATGTTTTTCAACCATTCTGGAAGACATTGCAAATCTTCAACTTCGAAAAGAGCAAGCTTACTGAGATTGGAGAAATGAAACAAGGAAGAAGATGATGAGGCTGCTTCCTCTATTGTTGTTTGGGTCTTTGTCGTTACTGCCTGTTGGAATGCCTTCCATGTGTTGTTTTGGATGCTCAATAGTTTGATATTCGGGGAGAGTGGCAAAAGAGAAAACTTTGGACAATTATAGATATTGAAATCGGAAAGACGAGGAAATGAAAGTAATATGTGACTCATTGATGTGCCAAAAGAACATTCATGATCTTCTTGAGCTTCTTCACTATCCACTACTACTTGCTCCTCCTTCCACCATCCCTTTAGGTTGGGCAATCCTATAAAGAACAATGATTCAAGGGATGGTAGTACTGCTGTAGATGACAACGTAAATGAGTTGTTTGAAATATATTCTAGACCAAGCACATTTCTGAGGTGTAACAGCTTGAGAGAAAGGAATTGATTTAACGATGGCAAATATTGGCATTTCATACAGTATTCTACAATGAAGTATTCAAGTTTTGTAAGCGATTGAAACCAACTTGAAAACTTCTCACCCTCATAATATTGTAAAACCAATAATTTCAAATCTAGGTGTGGTTGGAGGCCTTCTAGTGTTGCTTCATATTCAACATCCTTCAGATTTGAACTATCAACACTCCTCCAACATAAAAGCAAAGAAATAAGATGTTGTTTTTCCCTCAAATTTGCAGTCCTAGTATCTTCTCCATTTCCTAAATTATAAATAGCCAACTCTCCTCTAAGGTTATTTAATCCCATCAAGTCCTTTAGCTCACCAACCTCACCATTATGCCTACGTACAGAAGTACTTGTGGCATCCTTCAATACAAATTGTGATAATGTTTGGAGATTAGTCAACTGTGATAGCCCATGTGGCATATGAGTCATACCGATACAATCTTGAAGACTAAGATTTACAAGGTTGACTAGTCGCTTGATGTCTTTGGGTAACTTTTGGAGTCCCTTGCAATAAGACAATTTCAACGTTTGCAAATTACACAACATTGTAATAGAATCGGGCAATGCCTTGACATCTTTATTTTTAGAAAGATCAAGGTACCTTAGATGTTTCAACTTACCAATACAAGTTGGCACTATCCTAATCCCCAAATTATGAAGATCCAAGAATCTGACAAACTTAAAGTTTGACACAACTACATCACAAATTGACTGTCCTCGTCTTCCTTCAACTATACTTGATGATTGACCAAGCAAAAGAATAGTTCGGATCCTATTTTCTTTAGAAACTGTAGTTGGAATTCGTTGTAACGAATCTAAATGAAAATTAAATGATACATGGCGAGTATCATTCTCAAAATTACTTTTCTTATTTGGCTGCCAAAGGACATACTCTGTTCCTCCTACTTGTGTTGCAAGGTCATGCATGAGGTCATGCATTTGACATCTTTTGTCCAGAATATCTCCTTGTATTTCTTGAAAGAATGATCTACAAAGTAAATCCATAAAATACTCATGACCAACATCCACTAACGACTTAGTTGGATACGATGGTTTAATATATCCTAGAGCCATCCAAAGATTTGTTAAGATCTCTACACTGAATTCATGACCTTTAGGAAAGAGCTTACAAATGGCAAAACAATGCTTCAAATGCAATGGGAGATTATGATAGCTAAGTTTTAAGGTTGGTAGGATGTCATGTTCTTTTTGAGGGAGTTTTGAAAATTCCAATTCAAGGAAAGGAGACCATTCCTTTTCTGGATTCTTAAAATAGAACATTCGGCCTATAGTTTTTATGGCCAGTGGATTGCCTCCACAATGTTCAACAATCTTTTTTCCAATTTCAACAATTGTAGAATCGTTGGGCTCTTGTCCATGCTTAAAAGCCACCTTTTTAAACAGAGACCATGATTCATCTTTATCGAATCTCCCTAAGATGTATGGCTTCATTTTACTTGTACTCTCAGCAACCTTTATATTACGAGTGGTTATTATTATTTTACTCCCTGATGCACAATTTGCTAATAAATTTTTCAAATTTTTCCATGGTTCATGATTTTCAATCCATACATCATCTAGCACAAGGAGATATCGTTTTCCACTTATTTCTTTCTGAAGCAGCTTCTGTAATTGATCTATCTCTAAGTTTTCTAGACCCCTATTAGTTGCAGCTTTAATGATTTTCTCAACTAGTGATTTCACATTGAAATCATTAGAGACATACACCCACATTCTTAAATCAAAATGCCTTTTGACCTTATCATCATTATACACCAATTGAGTAAGTGTGGTTTTTCCTAATCCTCCACTACCAACTATGGAAATCACTGATACATTCTCATCAACATTAGAATCCAATAGAATTTTCAAAATTTCCATTCTATCTTTATCCCTCCCAATAACTTCATTTTCAGGAATATATGAGTGAGTAGGCTCTCTCTCTATATTGACCACTTTCTCTTCCAAATGAAAGGGTTTATCATCTCTAATAGCAATCAGTCTTTCCTTAATAGCTTTTATTTTGTGACCTAGCTTGTGCCTAAAGACAACTTGGTTTGAGGCTGAGAAGAAAGTACATACCTTCTTCATCACCTCACCGTCAGCCATTGCCTTTTGCCAATGAGCCTCGTATGAGAACTCGTCCTTCAAGTCATCAACATCAGAAACAACAGCTTCAAGCCTCCCGAGCCAGGTTCTAACTTGATGGTTATGGGCCTGCTTCTCCTCCGCGTCAAGAAGTACTGCTTTGATGGTCATAATGGTTTCTTGGAGTCCTGCAAGTTCGTTGTTTACACCCCAAAGCAATCCTACCTCTTCCACAGCTTTAGAACTCAACCACCCGATGATTCCCTCAGCAATGATAGAGAGGATAGGTTCTGCCATTGGTTTGTTTGGATAGATTGGAAAAAAAATAGCTGAAATAATTGTTCAAAGTTTAGAAATAGAAAGGTTATGTGGTGGTGAAGATGAAGCTTCTTCGATTACTTTGCCAAATATATACATGGAGTTTTGCTTCATTATAGCAATGTAAGAAGAAAGAAATGGATTAATTGTGATACAAGTAATGTATTTATTCTTTGCAAAGAAACGGATTAATTGTGATACCACTAATGTATTTATTCTTTGCATTTATGCATTTTGGTCGTAGTTTAGTAATATCCATTCAAAATAAAATCTTAAAATTCTTCCTTTGTTTCTTTCCCTAGATTCATCGAGTTTTGCATGGTGGCCAATATTCTACCTTTAATGGGGTCTTGCTTATATCTTACTTTTTAAAATGTCAAGAAAAGAATATTAATTCACACTCAAGCCTTTATCATAATCCATATGTCTAGGTTTGTTGGTTTTTTTTTTATTATTTTTTAAAATCACTTTCTCATTAGTAAATGCAACCTTTTTTTTCATATGAAAATTACAAATAATTGAAGAGGATAAGGGGAACCGAAAACTTGGCTCAACAAACATTCATTATATGCATAGATCAAAGGCGAGGGAACATGTGAGGCCTGTAGAATTAATTTACAAGTATAGCCAAACCTATAAAATGAATGGCATTTGAAAACAAATAAGGTTTTAATATGACATACACAATTTCATATACATAAATAAATATATATATATATATATATAGTCAGCCTTTCTAAGATCTTGATGAAACTCACAGCAGTCTGAAGGTGAGTTGTTGCAGTACTGTTGCCAAAAGTCCCCTGTTTAGAAACAAAGAAATGATTCAGTGACATCTAATTTTGTTGCCAGAAAACAAGAATTAATGTCTCATATATATACAGCATCACACATACCCTTTGGACATGATTAGGATCTTTGAATTACTCCTCTGTTTCTCATGATCCAGCAATTAATAACTATACACCAGACTAGTCAATTAGATAGGTAAATCCTGTCATTTGGTGCAGGCAGTACAATATTTGGTACTAGTCATCTGCAAATTCAAGTGGTCACAAAATCTTCAATGCTTAATTATACACAATAGCCATGCAGTGCCATAGATGATATATCTGACAAATAAAATCATAAGCTTATACTAAATTCGATCTTGTTAAATTTGTTTTAACTGCAGATATGATACTCATAGAAACAACTTGATGAGATTTGCGGTGAAAATGCACAGGCAGCCAACACATTGCTTAGGAAATCTATAAATTAGAGAATGATTGACATATAAGTTGACCTTCATATTCCTCTTCTGTTGCCATTTTCAACTTTCAATTTCAACTTCATCTAATATATATAGCAGTTCCACGCCGACAATTGAGCAACCTGTTCAGAGATTAGACATGTAAAATAAGTAGCTTATGAATAAAATATGTTCAATACAAATATGTGATGTTAAAATTGTTTTATATAAAAACGGACGTTAAAATTGTTTATGGTACCATTAACTAATGGACCAATTCTTGCAAAAATTTATAATCCAAAGATCTTTTATAAGAACCATTTCTCTATCTCTAGCCTTCTTTATGCTTCTATCTGTAATTCAACATAAATTTAAGTTATAACTTATTCATATACCAAAAAGGATCCTGAAATGGGAGAAATTAGCATTGACCATGACAAGAAACCGGTAATGATCAATTTCTTTTTTGACTATTACTAAACTTTTGTTCCATGTATAGGTACTTGGATTAGAGAATAAGATTGAAGAATCGAGGGTTCTGATTTCTTCACTTTGGGTGATTTCATGGGCTAGGCCTGGAAGAGTGATTTGGGCTGAAGAGTGGCATGGTTTTCAAGGCCCGCTTATTTTTTTTTAATAAAAAAATTTAATTCTAAATACAATTTATCCCCCCCCCCCCAAAAAAAAAAAAAGGAAGAAGAAGAAAAGAGGTCTATATATGCACTTTTTTTTAACATATAGAATTCTATTTCTCTTTTATCTAATGTGGATGTACTGTATTTTTATTTCTTTTATTTCTTTTTTAAATATATATAGCTTTGGTTGATTATTTTTATATTTCTAAAGCAATTTCCAACCTATTATAAGGTCATTATAAATTATTAAATACTTTTTTTAAAAAAAATTATGTTTACACGGTCTTGTCTTTTATGAGGTCGGAAAAAAGTAAAAACTTAAATGGAGTACCCAAAAAAAAAAACAAAAAAAAAAAAAATTGACCAGAAACCAATATAATATATCAGCCAATAAAAAAAATCAATATATTTCTAAATCGATTTCCAACTTTTATAAGGTCGTTTAAATTACATGGAGTGGACAAAAAAATTGACAAAAATCAGTATATATGGTCCCAAAAAAAAAAAAAAAAAACAAATAACGTTTTTGTTTAAAAGAACCAAAATAACGTTTTTCTCAAGATATTTTTTTGATCATTTTTTACATAATACTTTTGAATTTATATTTTCTGCGAAACAAATTTATTTCTAATAACATAATTTTTTTCTTTTTCTTTTCTTTTTTTTTTTAGCTGAATTTTTTGGGTCCATTTCCTTCCCTCCCACTCTCTACTTTGTAGTCCTTATTTTATTCTTTTCACCATTTGCACTTCTCTATATTCCCTATCAAAGATAGGCTCAAGGAACTAAAGCCCGAACAATGCAAAAGACAGACTCAAAGTATACTTTAAAAAAAGAAGAAGAAGAAGAAGAAACCAGCTCAAAATATATCTTCCAAAAAACCAAAAAAAAAAAAAAAAATTCAAAATAATTATAACATAATCTTTTTTTATCGTTTTTTGGGTTGACTTCCTTCCCTCTTGCTCTATAGTCCTTTACTCTTTTCACCCTTTACGCTTCTTCGTATATTCCATATTTAAGATAGGCTCATAACGTGAAGTGGGATGGTTGAACATTCATATTCTATATTTAAGATAGACTTACAAGGCGAAGTAGAGTGGTTGGGCATTCATATTTATGTCCTCTATGTACACATTCAGGTGGATGGGATTAGGGGTAGAATTGGTATAGGCAATTAGACAAATAAATAAATAACTGAACAAAGCAAGATTCAAACTCTCTTTCTTTTTCTACTTGTTCTGTTTTGAGTTTACCAATCCTTGCCTTTGACTCTTACTCTTACTCAATTTTCAACCTTTGCTCTTTTTTCTTCACTACCAAACACAAACTAATATGGAGCTACCCATGATTCGGTGTGCGTGAAAGGCATTAGTACTGAACCAATTTCACTTGTCAATAATAAATGAAAGTTTTGGTCAAACTAATAAATGAAGGCTATAAGAATGATTTATGTCATATTCATGTGAAGGGAGGGAGGCAAGAATAATTCATCCATCAACACACTCACTTCATGTTTTTGCATCCACGTAAAGTAGGGTTGCAAGAAGAATTGACCACAAATGGTTGATTAATTCTTGTTTGTCGTGCAGGTGAAGTGAGGATTGCTAGAAAAATTTGTGTCATAATCCATGTGAAAGGAGGGTAGCAATTATAAGTAATTTATGCCATATCCATATGAATATGAGGGTTGCAAAAATAATTTACTAAACCTACACTTTATTCTTGATTGTCATTCATGTAAATTGAGGGTAGCAAAAGGTAATTTCTGCCATCCATATATATATATATATATATATGAATCAGGATTGCAAGAATAATTTACTAAACCTACACTTTATTCTTGTTTGTCATTCATGTAAAGTGAGGTTCACAATAATAATAAACTAATCATGCAAAAAAAAAAAAAAAAAAAAAGACAATTAACATGCTTGATTAATTCTTGCTAGTCCTCCAAGTCAAGAAAGGGTTGCAAGAATAGTTTCTAAATATGCACGTACACTTGTTTTTGTTTGATAGAAGGGATAAAAAAATGGAACGAATGAATAAATCTTTTATGTATGTACATGAAATTTTTTTTTTCAGAAACTTAATTTCATAAGTAGTATTGTCCCAAAAAAAAAAAAAAAATAGTATGAAAAATTGTCATACAATTAATAATGAAACATCAAAAAAAAAAAAAAAAAGAATAATTAAGATAGAAAGTCAGTTTGTCATCTTCAGTAAAGTCTGTTGATCAAAACCCTTAATGTAACAATTTTACACTTTTTCAGCATGTACAATGCACGTACAAAAATGTTATTTTAGCCTTTGCTTTAAAACAAAAAATGAAAACAACGGTTAATTAGTATTGTTCATGAATTTTGGTTTTGGTTGTGGATGTAAGGGGCATAATATTGAGCCTACCTCACACATCAACAATATGTCAAAGTTAGAAGAATGATCTTTATCCTTGTGAATGGAGGATTCTTTATTCTTGTTTGTTGTTATTCATGTAAAGTGATGATTGCAGAATAATAAACTAAACACGCTTGGGCATCAACTGAAGCCTACATTGTATGTTCTTATAGTAAGTATTCTAAAGAATATGCACCTTTCTGTTTCGTAATATATAATTCATTGAATGGTACTTAGTATTTTGAAATTATTTTCTTCAACTCACTCATACCTAAAGAATCAAACAGTTCAACTTCCTGTGACTCTCTGGTATTAGTTGAAACTGTTTATGAAAAATTCCCGATATCTAAATTTTTACTTTCCTGATAGTTACAGAAAGTTCTTTTGTTTTTAAATAATTTACTGCTGTCAAATCAAAGCTGGAAGGCTTCCGAATTGCGGTTGAAGTCTTGGGATGACCTCAGTAAGCTGTGGTATGTTTTGTCAAAGGAGAAAAACATGTTGATGACTCAGCGCCAGATGCTTCATGCACAAAATCTTCGGTTTCCTAATCCAGAGAGAATTCCTAAAGTACGTTAGCCTCCTCTTTGCTTGTGTTTTTTTGATACATTTATGTCATTTTTAAGTAGTTATAATCATCCTAACTAGTAACTAAGTATATGTAGGCTATAGCCAGCACTTGATGTACTTTGAATGCTAAGATGCAATCACCGTATGTATTGTCTCAATAGTATTTCGATACGTACCGTTAGGCGTATCGGAAATTTCACCGATACACAAAAATGTGTCAACCGATACTACCGATACACTACTGATACGCGTACAATCAAAAAAAAAAAAAAAAAATGACGGTTTCATCTTCGCTGAAAATAAATAAATAAATAAATAAAGAAGAAAGAAAGAATTCATAGGGAAAAGAAACAACTCTTCGACTTCGTATTCGTATCTTTTTCTTTTATTCAGTTGATATATATGTTTTCTGTTTACAGTTTGTGTTACAATAGGAGTCTGAGACATATACGTTTCTGTTTGCAGTTTGCGTTACAATAGAAGTCTGTTATAGTGGGACACTGTGTATCATGTATTTATATTTTCAAAAATAGCAAATAAAGACACTAATTTAATTGCATAGTATTTCTCCTCACTTATCCTTTTTCATCCCTAATTACAAGCATTATTTATTTTTAACATTCATTTTAACAGTTCTATAACTAATATTTTTTTTTCTTTCACTCTGTTTTTCATCTTTATGATAGATTTTTGAGAAAAGTTAGAGACATATATCTACTCTGTTTTTCATCTTTATGGTAGATTTTCGTGGAACACTAAAGACATATATTTATATTTAATATGTTATATAAAATTATGAGCGTATCTTACGTTACACGATACGATAGGATATATGATACAATACATATTTTGACAACTATGAATGCAATAGCATTGTATATTCTAATCCATTCATTATCCATGATTTGGTAAGGATATTGTGGGGCAATATCTCTCTGAATATTTTTCTTCCCTTCCTAGAACTGGTTTTATGTTTTTTTTTATGTTTTTCCCCATGCTACCGGTAAACAGTAGGACCAAGAAAAACTAATTTTTCATGAATGATGTTCCCCACTATATTGTTAAACAGTTAGATTAATAAAATCCTTAAGCAATATCTTTCTTCTTATTTTAGATTATTTGTGCTATAGTTTGTGTTGTATGCTGTATCAATATGTTGCCTTTAAGGCTTTCAATCAATTATGCATTTGCAAAACTTCCCTCTTTGTAATTTTAACAATTAATGTTTTCAATTCCTGGATCACTTGTTTACTGCTGTTATGCTGTAGTTGCATCTCACACTAGCTAGTCATCCCGGAAATACTGGGCTTGAATATTTTCCCACTATCTTGGTTGTCAGATTTAAAGAAACACGATGGAGTATGCATAATAAAACCATTTAACGCTTAATCTATTCAAATGAATATCCAAGTTTTCTTTATTTTTTAAATTTTCCATTACAGTACTATTGCTAATTGGATTGTCGGTTATTACTCGCTGATAAACGAACTTTAGGTGAGCAAGTCAATGTGCCGTATCAAGCATGTACTTACAGAGAAGGCAATTGAAGAATCTGATCCGAGGAGGTCTGCTGAGATGAAGAGGATGATAAATGCTTTTTGATGGCTTCCTACTAATCCTCCAATGGCAGTTCTATTGGGCATATTGGTTTGCCAATATGTTGCCCTTTTTTTTTATTTTTATTTTTTTTTATTTTATATATATATATGTGGAACCTGTAACTTTTTTGGTGATTCACTAGGTATTGTCACCTGCTTGCACATTTAGTGATGACTCTTTTCCACCTTCCAAATTAATTTCATACTTGAAATGACGATCAATAGCAAACTTTCAGCACCAATTGTGTCTGATGGCTCTGTGGAACATGACTCGAACTGATACTCTCTTTCCTTTTGAAATATCAACAGTTGAGTAGTACAGGGAAGAGAAACCATAGTGAGGTCAGGATATTAGAAAATTTACTGGTAGGCATTAAGTATTGTGCTAGAAATTCTTCTTGGTACTCGGTTAATTATGACAGGGACCAACTGAAGCCTAAGGTCTTTTAAGTTATCAGGACCATAACTCTTACTGCACTAGTCAGCTGTTACTAACAATTATGAACCATGATTTGCAGTGGTTTTTGTTATGGATGGTCAATCTATATTCCAATTTCCAACCCGTAAACTCGCTTAGCCTTGGATGATCTGCTTTGTGTGCAGGGTAAGGAAACAATAAGCCTGAATTCTATGTAATGCAAGAATATAGTCAGGTCTAGTTTTCTGGTGCCTGCAAGAATATAGTCTGCTTATGATTGTCGTGTTCTTTTTCTTGTGAAAGTACAATAAATTAGACCGGTATGTTGCTTTCAATCACTCTCTTTCTCTCTCTTAGTCCCAGATGGGTTCCATTGTAGGGTTGGGTACATGGTCTCTCTTGGGCTGTGTTTGTGAAAGTAATCAAAACATGATTTGTATTTGTCTAGCTAAGATCCTGTTTTGGCCATTCCTATTTTTTTTTTATTCAAATTAATATTCGAAGATTATTAATTTAAATTAAATTAAATTTAAGTTGTTTTAATTGAATTTTTGAATTTAAAAATCATGAATTGAATTCTTGAAGTATATGAATATAAGTTTGAATTTAATACATGCTAATAACTGCGTCCATGTTTCGTTCAATAATGTTGTTTGACTGACACAGACTGTTTTAGCTTATTTTCAATGTTTCCGATGTATTTTGTTTCATAATCAGCCAAATCAAGCTGTAATTTGCGCATGGCTTTTGCATAATAGATCCAAGGAATATTTGAATAACGGTTTTGTGGTCTTGAGGCAATCAGCGAGCTTAGAAGCACAAGTTGGTTTTTTGGTTAAGTACTAGAGTTTTTATGACCATTTTAATTTGCAGCTCACCAGCGCCATAAATGGTGTGTACATTTGGAACCAACTTGCTATAATATTGTACTTCCTGTACCAAATGACATGGTATGCATTCTTATGTTGGGATTTGTTGAGAATAAAAGACTTGTAAAAAAATTTGAAGCAAATGTATCTAAATACTCGCTTGAAATTTGTGTTTTTTTTATGTTGAGAATATTGTAATCTTGACCTTATTTTATTCAAAAAATTAGCACCAAATGTATCTAATTAACTAGTTTTTCAGCTGAAATTTGTTGAATTAAGACTACTGAGGATGACTGTGTCGCAGCAAGAATGGCCATTTTGCTTGTCTTACTGAGTCTGGCTGTTTTCCCTGAATAAGTAGTTGGTTCCATGTTTTCCAACTACACCAACTTACATTGGTAAAAAGCTCTTCTGGTCATTCATTTGTTTTTGATATATAAGCTTTGAGAATGTTCCTTGTATAACCTCAAAAATCACTTTAAAAACTTCACAGTACTTCCGTAATAATGCCAAAATTGGTTTCTGTCACCCAATTTTTTTTTTTTTTTTCCCATTAGCTCTAGCTGCTTGTATTTCTCTGCATATTATTCAGTTACCGAATTGTTTCTATAAGTTTCGCAAAAAGCTTATACTTTTATGCAAAATATACAGTTTGTGTTGCTAATTAAGTTATATGTTCAATACAGAGATAAGGAGAAAAAGTAATATAAATGATATCTTCAGTTTGATATTTGTTACTGTAAAGGTATGCAAGTAAAAACCCCTGGTTTTCCCTCTAAGCAAGTGATGCTATGAGTGTTTCCATATACACACGCGCACACACACACACACTCATATATATGTACATATATGTGCAATGAAGTTCTTATTATTTATAAGATGGATTGCTATTTGATTAACCATTTTTGGTTTACTCAACTATGACAGTTTGTAATTCATCTTCAGTCATTGAAGCGTGTTAATTTGTACTTAAGGTTTATATTTTTGTTTTTGTTTTTATTTTTCCCCCCTATTTTAAGTTAAGAATTTACTAAAGTGCCAGTTTCCTTATCCTCATTGATTACTTTGTTTTATCATGTGTTCATCATTTCCCTGATCTCTTTCTATAAATGTGTTGGTTGCTGCATAGTCCTGATTAGCCATTCGCTAGCCAGTAGTTGATATATATATATATTTTATATATATATTGATTACAAGTGGAATGGAATAAAAATAATATATGAATTTTTTTAAATTTTTTTCTTGTTGCCTTGAACAATGCCTCTCTGTTTTGTATCCTAATTGTTATTTAATCTCACGAGAGGATCAAATTTCTTGTCGGTAGATATGAACTTAATTTTTCTTTTTATTTTTTCACTTTTTTATGAATTATCATCTTCTGTGTTAATAGTCTTTCACTATATTTTCAGTCTCAATGAGATTATTAGAATAGGAAAAAATTAAGTTTCATATTGAGATTATCAGTCATTAGCTTCTCTTGGTTATGTCATACAGTCACAAAACAAAAACAGAGCTTTTCATCCAAAAGCAAAAGATGGAATATTGGATAAACTTTCTTTACATTAACAGCATTACAGGAAATTGGATAATATTCTAACCACTCAATTTGGTAACACATCTACTGCACAGTGTTAGTCAAATTAAGTTTTATAGAATGGTTAAATATGAATTTTTTTTTTTGGTTCTTCGTCTAAAGAAGGTTTCTTCTTCTGTCAATCTGTTTCGTAATATTGCATAAATTTTTCATAGACATAGATTATGTTGTGCATTGTAAAATAGTTGAGAAAAAAAATTAAATATCTTTGCCCTTCCTAAAAAAAGACCAAAATTAAAAGGTAACCTGAAAGCCTAGTCTAGCCTGGGAATTTCTATGAGATTGAGGTTGATTCATCTACAACTAGAAAACAAAAATATATGAAACTGCAATTATCCTTCTTACTGTAAATGGCGATTTTCTTCTATTGGCTTAGCATGCAGTAATCACAAATTTTATACTTGTATCCTCATACAAGTGACTATAAAAGAAAGAGATAAAATGGATGAATTTCCTCTTCAGAAACAAGTATTAGAATGTCACTAAAGAATAGAAGTTAGAAAAAACGAAATAAAGTTGCTTCAAACACTTTGAATAAGACACATTCAGAATTCTACAAAATGTGTAGAGAAGTGGAGACAAGAGAGGGTAATCAATATGCTGTCCATGCATCTTTAAATCATTGCCCTGCATTCCTTCACTATGTTCTCTGCAACGATAATGCCCTTTTCTGGTCATTCAATGTGGATTATGTTCATCATCTTCTACTCTTGTCTCACCTACTTCAATAGATTTTAGATTTTGGTCGGACTTATTCCAAACATAGCAACGCTTTTTAAGACTTTGTATTAATATTGACACCTCATTTTTAAAAACAAACCCAAAAAATATGATGTGCAGAACATGGATTTAATCATTCTCATATTGGAGTAGTCCTTTGTTGTTTTGCCAGATGGTAATCAAGAAGCAGAAGCCACCCATTTAGAAGTCGTGGCATTGTATTACTTTGCTAGAATTTACAGTTGCAAAAGCCAAACTGAGAATATCATTTATGAACTGTACAAATCAAATAATTTAATTAGCAGAACAGCAGAGCAGATGTGCATTCCAAAATTCCTCGAATTTAGCAACAAACTTTATTCTACATGAAATTGTAAGCTTTTTGCACAACTTAAAGAAAATAAAGTGACAGAAAAATCAATTTTGTGGCATCTCAGAAGAATCAAAGTTTTTCAAAGTTACTTTTACAGGTTATATGTAATGAGCTTTGCTCAAAGCTTATATACCAGGAATAAATGAATGATCAGGAGAGATTTTTACCAAAGTTGGTTTAGTTGTAAAGCTAGCTAGGAATCAACTTCTCCAATAGCACAAGCAAAATGGCCTTTCTCTCTAATGCAGAATTATATCCCCTGTGGTCTTGATTAAGGAAATGTCTTCTGAAAAATTAGTTAATAGATATACTTCTGAGCATTAGAATTAAACAAAATAAGTCTTACATTATTCTCAGCACAAATTGCAAAATAACCTTGTCATTGTGTGTATGCAAGTTGTTGAAGAACTGCAGGAACAATATAATCGACCATAATAGTAATGGATCTAATGTCATTAAATTCTCCATATCCTTGGCCTTGAAATGCACCCCACAAATCTGTAGCAGATATTTGTTCTCTTTTGTACAAGAATATTTGGTGTCCTTTGTACACTAAGTGATCCTAGAAGCCTAGAACATTTAAAGGAAGTCAATATACAGAACTAGTTTCATTTACATATAGCCCATAGAAACTTTTTATGCAGCCATCTAAATGTATTTTTCTATGTGACAACTTAGAACATATGACATAAAACCTTAAAACAATGAGTTTTCAGACAAAACCTTACATGAATGCATTACAAAGCAAGTATTGTGTGCTAAGTGACAATATATATATCTTTCTACACTCATGTAACCTTTTATAAAGGGGGCAACCCAATCAAGCCCAAGCATGTGAAATTTCAGACAACATTCCTATAGTATCATAATGAGAAACAAGATCATATGCAATTGAATAAGAAATTAACTTATTTCTTAGATAAAATAGATGTTGTTTACCTTAACTTTGTAGGCAGGATAGTCATTGAGAGCCTTAAGCAAGGATGAAGTGTTGAGCTTAGCAATCCAACGAGCAGCAACAACCATCCCACAATATGCAAAAACCAGAACCAAATTGCTTATCCCACCATCATGCAAAATAAAAGAGAGGAAAGGTACCACTACACCACTAGCTGCTGTTAGTGTATCTTTGATACTATGGGTTCCACGAATCAATAAAAGGAAGTATTTTGAATCTTTATCAAAGGAAGCATTTTGAATCTTTATCACATATAATTGTGAAAGTAGGCTTCAGGAGCTGCAAGCATTATACTACTCAGTAACTGATATTAACCCACATCTGAATCTAGATCAGAAAGCCTGATTCAAGGGTGATTTAAGCATTCTGATTAAGAATGATTTGAAGCTATACATACCCCAGCTTTGGGCTTCTGAAGGAGCACATCTTCTTGAGAGTAGCCGGTGGATTCTAAAAACGCCAGGAACGGCTTCTTTGAGAAAAGAATATACACTTGCAACTTGCAGATACAATGCCTTAAGAAATAATTCAATTCAGCAATTATTTCATGCCTTTGAGCTCTACACTGTCGGTACCAGCATATAAATTTGCAACTTGCAAATTACCCTACAGAGCACCAATTACATATCAAGGCCACCGATACAGCAATATTAGCTAAGAATTCACATAGAAAAAATCAAAAAGGTGTAAATTTGATTTTTCATGGGGGAAAGGAAAAAAGAGGTCGAGCAGGATTTTTAATGGGATTATTTGTGGGTTTTCTCAGGCAAGAAGAAAGAAAGGAAGCAGAGGTGCAGGAACCCGGAATTATTGGCTTTAAGAATGAGAAAAGGAAAAGTAAAGTAATTTTTTGTTTTAGTAGGGGCAAAATAGGAAGCAAGGGGTAGATAAAAAAAACTTGACGAAGAAGGGGTAAATATCATTAGCCCTCTATTGTTTTTTGTGGGTATTGGGCTAAATTCCCCCTTTTTTATTCAATATAGAGACAAAATAAACACTATATGTATAGCCCACCCTTTGAAACTCCTTCCAAAATTAGTTGGCATTTCAATTTCCATGACACAACTACCAATCCAAACTAATAAATGTTTTTCGAAAAGCTTAACCATGCTCATTTTGCAAAGTCAAAACCTTTTGCCTCTTTTACCCCCAACAAATCATGGAATCCTAAAATGTTAGGTATGTATGCAGCAGTTTCATATATCTTGAAGGTGGGTTTTGGTCTGGTCTCTCGGGCTAAGCTGTGTGTAAGATACCAAATGAACAGACACTAAAATTTCTCTCTAAATTAAATTAAGAGGATGGGATAAAAACAAAAACAATGGATTGTATACCACAGCTAACACAGAAAAGACAAAAGAGAAAGGAATCCATGTATGTCCCTTTCAATCCAAATTTTGTTGAAAGGTTTGAAAGGTACAAATGACTGGGTGTAACACGCGGATTCAATAATAATTAATGTCTCTCTGACTGGGTGTAACACGCGGATTCAATAATAATTAATGTCTCTCTAAGGTTGAATCAATATAGAGACAATAGAAATACCATACATATGACCCCACCCTTTCAAATTGAAACTCCTGCCAAAATTAGTAGGTGACATTTCAATTTCCATGCCACAAGTACCATCCTGAACTTGTAAATGTTTTTTGAAGTCCTAGCTATGCTCATTATGCAAAGCCAAAACCTGTACCTTTTGTACCACTTACCAGTACCAATTCATGATCAATGTATTCCAACATGTTGGATACATCTACTGCAATGGCGTATGTCTTGATGGTGGTTTTGGTCTGGTCTTTAAGGTTAATTGTGGGTCAGATAGTAAGCGACAGAATATAAAATTTTGTTTCTAAAATTTATAGGAAAGGAAAGAAAAAAGCCAAAAACAATTATTAACAGATGAAAGGGAATAAGGGAGAGGAATCCATGAATATGCATGTGCTATAAATGTCCCCTGCAGATTGATACAACTTCTGATTATCTAACATTTGAAATGATGGGGTGGTTCAATCCTTGTCACATAGACATGTCCATAGATGTTAGAATTGGGAGGAAACCATAAATTTAATTAACTGAATATGGTAAAAAGGAACATGTGGTGCTCTTTATTTTTCAAAAGTTTTCCATCGAAATAGAGACAAAAGAAGAAGAAGACTGTATGAACCACTCTTTGAAAAGGGTCCTCGGTGGCTACACATATGTTTGAAGAATTATGTACTTATTTCATCTTAATATATATTCTAATTTTTTTTTTTTTTAAAAGCAATCTTTGAAACACCTGGCTTTTTGATAGTTAAGTACCTTGACATTTCTCTTTCTACGCTAAGAAACCAGCTTGCTTGATCTTTATAAAAATTTTAAACAAATTATTTTGCTCGAAATAAACTAATCTTATGAAGTCAATTAGTTGTATATATTGTTATTAGTTCGATTTGATAATATTATACCAAAGACATATCAAATCAACCATTTAAATCTCACAATTTTATGAACTAATGTTTATATACTAAACGAATGTAAAACTCACCAGTTATATGAGCAAATTGTTTCATGGTTGTATATGCATAAACCACACTCTCAAGAAATTATTCCAACTGCATTGACATCATAAAACATATACATATGAAACATATATGGTTGCAAGAAAATGGGGTACAACATAATGGAAAACAAAGATTAATATATATATATATATATATTATATTATATAATGCATATGAAACATTTATAGCTGCTTTTTTTTTCCTACTTTTTGATTTGCTGCTCTTTAGACTGGGATCCCAAACCCAAATGATTCATTAGCAACCAACTGAAAGTCAAAAGCTCTCCACCCTTTCTTACTTGCTGTGCATGGACGATTGCTTGACAATTAATTGCACTGTAGCACAATAATTCCACCCAAACCCTACTCATCAGCTCCCACTGGTTTCCCTCCAAGCTTTGGAGTTGGTTTGCCAGCCTACATGCATCAAACAACACAGATTTGCTACTATTTCCTTTCACTTCAGCAGGCCTGTATTTGGGTTTTACATTACTCAATTTCTTGCAGGCTTTCAGATGATCTGTTAGGAAGTGTTTGGAAAAGAAACCCTTTGCCTCTTCTAAAGTATCCTGAAAAACTGTCTCCCAAATATTTCCCAGAACTGGTGCCAGTAATTCCGGTTTCTTTGCCAGAAGATAAAACATATAATCCGAAATGTTCTTGCAAATTTTTTTACTCATATCTATCCTCTTCTGCTTATCAACATGTCGAGGACCACCATGATGATGATTGTCTTGATAGCAAAGTTCAGTGGCTAAGTGCCAAAGAAGAAGGCTTTCGGCATAGTGAAACTCATTGATGCTCCATTGGAGCTTGACATAGCTCTTAGAGCCTAAA
Source organism: Ziziphus jujuba (assembly GCF_031755915.1). Classification (NCBI taxonomy): domain Eukaryota; kingdom Viridiplantae; phylum Streptophyta; class Magnoliopsida; order Rosales; family Rhamnaceae; genus Ziziphus; species Ziziphus jujuba. The sequence goes on from NC_083380.1 coordinate 1,704,241, forward strand.
AGAGCACGATCACCTCGGTGTGAACATGCCTCCTTTGCATCACTTGGCTTGGAAGATTTCTTTTTCAGCTCTTCGAAGATCAAGCCCTTGAGTTCTTCAATGTTATTCTCCTCCGACGTAAAATACCAAAATATATGATCTTTATCTAGCAAGGAAGAAACACAGCTAGAGAAGCGCCACTTTTCCAATTTGTTGAGTTTAAGGCAAATTCTTATCATATTATACTGCGAAACCGATCTAGACCACCTTCTTCCTTTTAAGATACATTCTTGAATTGATCTCATTTTATCTGACAAGTAAGCGGACCAAGATATTTGGTGCTATGGTGACATTCCCTCTGGAAAGGCCAGAATTTAGTTTTTCCAGCCCTTGAGGTAGATGAACATGAGGAGCCAGTCAAAGAAACAGAGCTTAATTCTAGAGATAATATCAACAAATATAGCTCCACTAACTAGTACGTAACTAAGGATGAGTTCAAACTTTTTCAACTTATCTTTATCAACTAAATAATGAAACGAAATGAAAGCAACAACCATGGAACACACGCTTAGAGAACGAACAAGTAGCCCAATTCCAGTGAACAACACAGAGACCTTGGTGTGTAGAAGCTAGTACATTAAACTGAGCTTATACTCCATTAATTTGAAACTCACATCAAAGCTGATATGGAGAAAAAAATTCCTGCTTGATTTTTTATCACCTAGATTCAAAATGTAGTCCACAAGAAGTCCCCTGAAATCTGTGAAGTCCAGCCACACCACCACTGCACCAACAGTGTGAAGACTACTCAGCCACCATTGTTGGCAATGGTTGCTGTAATTAACATCGAAAAATAATTTGCTCAACAATTGTGGGCACCTGTCAAAAGAAGTTGAAAATGGTGGCCATGCAACCGACTTAGTAAGGTTATAAATACGCCCGTTGCATGCATATTCAAGCCAAGTCGAGCAAGCTCAATATCATCCCAAGTGAGGAGTATTGAGAGTAAACTCTGAGAGAGAGAGTGTTTAAGTTCCAGAGAGAGCTTGAGAGAAGAGTGAGCAATTCCAGAGAGAATTTGACAGTGTAGAGAGAGGTTCCACATGAGAATCCTCCACGAGAGAAGTTTTTATTTTTGTATTCTATTTCCAAGAGAATAATAGAATTCTTTTTATTTTTCTTCTCATATTTCTTCTTTAAAGTGGTCAAAGAACCACAACAAGTGGTATAAGAGCTCCAGGTCGAGAGCTTGGGTTCAAAATTTAAAGAAACAGAGCCTCTGTTCTTCAAGTTGGTGTGTTGAAAAGTTGCTCAAATTAATAATTTGACAATACCAGGTGAAATTACTTGACGAGACGAGAACAACCAAGCTCGTTGGAGAAAAACGACGAGCCTAATGCGTCCGCATGTGCTGTCTGAAATTTTCTGCAGTAGATCATGCTCCTCATGCCCCACATGTGCCATCTGGAGGTTGAAGACGACCACATTAGCAGACACATCATCACACGCAGCCACATCATCTGCCACGCGACCCGACACGTCGTCAGCCAGGCAATCGCCATGTCATCTGCCAAGTGTTGACACGTCAACACAATCTGCCACGTCATCAGAAGTTTCTAAAATTACAGAACAGCCTCTGAATTGTTAGAAATTATAGATTAACCCCTGTAGTTTCTATCAGGTTGACCCATAATTTTTATGAAATTACATTTTTGCCCCCAAAATTTTAATAATTATATCTTGACCCTGGAAGAGTCAAGTCCACCATTTTCAGCAGTTCTGGACACAACGGTTAACTCCATTTTGTCAAATTCGGCTCCATTTTTGGTCAAGCCATAATGTCAATGGAAGAATCATCTTCGAGAGATATGGTTAAGCTCACTGCCACAAATTATACACTTTGGAGACCTCGGATGGAAGATATGCTCAATTGTAAGGATCTGTTTGATCCTATGGAAGCTAAAGGAGAAAACCCCGATCCCAGCAAAGAAGCAAAATGGAAGAAATTAAATAAGAAAACGATCGGTCAGATCAGGCAATGGATCGACCACAGTATCTTCCATCATGTAGCGAAGGAAATGGATGCATATGCCCTCTGGACAAAATTGGAGGATATGTACCAGGCCAAGACTGCTCGGAACAAAGCCCTATTGCTTAAGCGATTGGTAAATCTAAAATTGCAGAGTGGAACTTCTGTAGCCGAGCATACCAGTGAGTTCCAGAGCTTGGTAAATCAACTATGTCAGGACCCATCCAGAATTCCTCCCCGGAACCCTAGACAAGCCCTAATCCCAGGGAAACCCTACCGGACCCTCCAATGGAAAATCCGGCAGAACCTCCCATAAGGGATGGACTTACCACAAATTCCTGCACTGAAAACACACTTCTATAACGTCCCCTTATTCCTCCCACAATACTACAAGTTGATTCCACAAATTTCAACACTCCAAAAATAGATACAGTAATCCAGTGCATAATAAATACATAAGTGTCCCATACAGTATACAGAGCTTCATGAAGTACTACTAAGTATAGAATACAACAAGAGTGAAAGAAATATTACAACTGCAATAAAAGGAGAAAAGGGTACTTCACGAACTAAAACAACGATGAAGATCAAGTCCGCTCCGGATGAACACCGACAACCTGGTACCTAGAGGAACGAAATTTGAAAATATGAGATGCTAATCATCTCAGTGAGTGACCCTATCTACTATATAATATAATACCACGGTAATAAAGTAAATAAATAATAATTAATTGAAAATAATAATTTCTCTCAAAACCCTTACAATTCTCTCAGTTGGAAAAGTTCCCCTTTTAAAACCTTTTCACAAAACCCTTTGTTCGTATTTTTCGAAAACCAAGACATCAAATAAATACCAGAAACAGTAATAATTATATTTTTAATTCCAATACAGTTTCAAAATATTTATTTTAAAATCCCAATTCTGAAATCACTTGATGCACCCACTATATACCAGTGGCGCCAACAGTACCCAGCGTCCCAAGGTACCGCCAGAAAGGAGGTTATAGAAAGAAACCGGCATACGATCGCGTGGCATCCCACCGCGCCGCTGCTAACTGGTGTCCAGGCCATGGAGGGGCGGCCTACTCTCATCCGATGGCAACCACAGGACAACCTCATAAAATCACCTGCGCGCTACTCACACCCACCTGCGCGCTAATCACATCCGTGTGCACACTAACCATATCACATATAAACAGAACACCAGTACGTGCACGGTGCATCTAAAAATCATAAAAATCCACACATTTATTTTTATATCTCAAAATCTTAAATTTTCCTTAAATATACCGAGTTTATTCCATCCAATTAAACCCGGAAATTCTCCACAATTTCTTTATAATCAATGCCATAAATTCCATGAAAATTCAAATCCACCAACTCCCAACACCACCAATTTAATATTCCAATTTTTCCCAATAGCATAAATAATTCTTGAAATATAATAAATTAAATCACATAATATTCCATGGGCATACTTTATAAAAATTGAAGTCACCAACATAAACAAATATTTTCCTTAAAATATTTGAAAATCAAATCATGCCCAAATTAATGTTAAAACCACAAGAATTTCGCAATCCTCAATACCATAAAATAATTTTCATATTTGCATAAATTTATATAATGCATATTTTCTTTAATCAAAATAAATTCACCAAAAATTCCACAATAAATCAATTAAATATTTGGCACATAGAATTTAAATTCCAAATATTCAAATCACACATAATATTCACCAATTTAATTCCCGAAATTAATTTGAAGGTGGGTCACTCACCTGGAGCATGCAATTAACCTAAGATCCACCATGGGATCAATTCCATGACTCACCCGTGCTCCTAAAACACAATTCACACACAGTCAAATAAATTAATATTTTATTCAGGTAAATAATACCCGGTATCCGGGGGAAAAACGCACACGTTATCCAAAATAGGCGAATAATATACCGAATCGAAGCTTGAGCGACGAAGATTACAAATCCGGTCTCCATCGACCCCAATTCTGCCGAAGGTGGCCGAAATTTGGCCGGAAAGCTTCGGCCGAATTTAAACTTGAGGGATCTCTCAAACGGTGGGGATTTTGGACAATCTAACCCCAGAAATGGACTCAGAGGGGTCGAAAATGGTGGAATAGAGGTATGGGTCGAGCTGGGTTGGTCGGAAACGGTGAGAATCACCGGAAAAACGTAACCGACCGCCGCCGACTTCACTGGCCCGATCTGGGCGCGTCCGGCGGCGATTGGCCGGGAAAATTGGAGGTTGAGGTCGCGGTGAGCTGGGCTTCACCGGTGGCCGGTGCGTGTGGCTTTCTGGCGACTGAAATCCGACCAAAAGGCCGGTCAAAGAGAGCGGGGGAGAGAGTCAAAGGAGAGAGAGAGAGAGAAAGAGAAGTCTGTGTGTTTTTTTTTTTTTGTCTCTGTCGGGCTCGGAGAAGAAGAAGGGAAGGAAAGGAAAATAAAAGAGAAAGGTGTTTTCCCACGTGGGGAAAAAGAAAAGAAAAAGAAAAAGAAAAAGGAAAATAAAATAAAATAAAAATAATTAAATAATTAAATAATAATAAAAACAATATTATATAAAATAATAATAAAATAACATGATATTATACATGGTTGACATGTGGCCTCTCACCATGGTGACACATGGTCACATTCATTAAGTCACACGTGGCACATCGTTACACGTTCAAAAATAATATTAAAATAATATAATATTTGAAAAACTCTACAGGTCCATAACTTTCAAACCACATGTCCAAATCGGACGTGCCGCTAGTCTACGGACTCGTATTGATGAACACTTCACAAACATGCATGAGTCAAAGCTCAACCTTGCATGAATAAAAAGTCAACTCGGGCATCCCTTGGACAATTTGGACCTCAACTTGTTTTGCTCATAACTTTCAAACCGTAGCTCCGTTTTCAACGTGCTACTAATCTACGAACTCGTGCCAACGTGTACTTCGTAACGGTACCTCAGTCAACCTAGAATTCCAATTGGGTCAAAAAGTCAACTTTTGACCCCTTCGATCAACGGTCAATAGTCAACCTCTGTCAACGTGCAAAATTTTCGACATGGTTCGGGATGGGGTATTACAACTATCTGCTGTGGATTACCAACTAGGGGATGAGGATCAGGCCCTCCTACTTCTAAGCTCTCTTCCAGACAGTTGGGAGACATTGGTAGTCTCTCTCACCAATTCGGCCCCGAATGGCAAACTTACTATGTCTATGGTTAAGGATGCCCTATTTAATGAAGAGGCTAGGAGAAAAGACATTGGCATGGATCAGTCACATACCCTCGTCACATAGAGAGGAAGATAGCAAACAGGTGGTCGAGATAGGGGAGAGGCAGGAGCAAGAGCAGAGGCAGATCTACAGACGGTAGAAAATCATCATATAAGTGCTATCATTGTGGCCTGGAGTGTCACATGAAGAAGAACTGCAGAAAGTTATTGAGAGAGCAGAGACTCCAAGGTAATCAGCCAAAAAAGGATGGAGAGACACTAGTCACTATTACAGGAGAAGTGGCACTTTGCTCCACCGAAGAAGAGACATGCCTTCATATGTCAACCCAAGATATTGAGTGGGTAGTCGATACTGCAACATCCTACCATGTCACTCCACATAGAGATTTCTTCAAAAAGTATAAAGCGGGAGACTTTGGTACGGTAAAGATGGAAAATTCTAGTTTTGCAAAGATTATAGGAACTAGTGATATTCAGGTAAAAACGAATGTTGGTTGTACAATCACTTTGAAGGATGTCCGTCATGTTCCAGATCTTCGGCTTAATCTACTTTCGGGAGTAGCCTTAGACAAGCAAGGCTATGACAACTACTTCAGCAAAGGCACATGGAAAATGATGAAAGGTGCCATAGTTGTCGCCTGAGGACATATTTGTGGAATGCTGTACAAGACTCATATGAAGATATGTGCAAACAGCCTCAATATTGCAGAAGGAGAGGCCTCTCAAAACCTATGGCACCAGAGACTCGGTCACATGAGTGAAAAAGGATTGTCCACTTTGGCAAGGAAGAAGCTTATCACTATTTACAAGGATGCTACGCTAGATCCTTGTGGTCACTGCTTGTTTGGTAAGCAACATAGAGTCTCTTTCAATTCCTCTGCATCGAGAAGATCAGAGTTGCTCAGTCTGGTGCACTCTGATATTTGTGGTCCCATGGAGGTGGAATCATTAGGTGGCAACAAGTATTTCCTGACCTTCATTAATGATGCTTCTCGGAAGGTGTGGGTATTTTTCTTAAAGACAAAGGACCAGGTATTGGATTACTTTAAACTGCTTCATACCATGGTAGAGCGTGAAATAGGAAAGAAGCTAAAATGTCTCCGTTGAGATAATGGAGGAGAGTATACTTCGTGCCACCTGCTATTTAATCAACAGATCACCATCAGTACCATTGAACTTTGAAATTCTAGAGAAATTGTGGTCGAGTAAGATTCCCTCTTATTCTCATTTAAGAGTGTTCGGTTGTTTAGCTTATGTACATGTATCCAAGGAGCTCAGACAGAAGCTCGATGCAAGATCTACTCCATGCATCTTTATAGGATATGGAGATAAAGAATTCGGATACAGGTTATGGGACCCGAAAACAAAGAAGGTTATTAGAAGCAGGGATATACTATTCCATGAAAACCAGACAATGGAAGACATTGAAAAGCCCAGAATTTCTCCTAATTGTAGTTCGAGTGCCGAGAATTTTGGTCCTAATCCAGCACCAGCACAAATAGCCACAGAGGATAATGAGGTGCATGAAGATATACCAGAAGCAGACCAGGAGGAAGAAGGGGATATTGAGCAGAGGGAGACTCAATCGTCTCAAGCAGTTGCAGGGCCATCACAGTGGTCAGATGATGGTACACCTCTTGAAACCAGTGGTTTACAAGTTTGAAGATCTGAGCAAGGCCGAATTCCATCAAAGAGATTTCCAGAATCAGAGCATATTCTTCTTACTGAAAAGGGGGAGCCAGAGAGTTTCCAGGAAGCTGTTTCTCATTAAGACAAGGAAAAGTGGCTGCAAGCAATGCAAGATGAGATGGAATCCTTGCAGAAAAATCATACTTATGAGTTGGTTGAGCTTCCAACAGGAAAAAAGGCATTAGAGAATAAATGGGTATTCAAGCTCAAGAAAGATGGCAGTAGAAGGGTGGTGAAACACAAAGCCCGATTGGTGGTCAAAGGATTTCTTCAGAAGAAAGGAATTAACTTTGATGAGATTTTTTCACCAGTGGTAAAAATGACTTCAATTCGAGTCATTTTTGGTTTAGTAGCAAGTCTAAACCTAGAGCTTGAACAGATGGATATGAAGATAGCATTTCTTCACGGTGATTTACATGAGGAAATCTACATGGAGCAGCCAGAAGGATTTGAGGTTTCAGGGAAAGAAAACCTCGTATGCAAGCTGAAGAGGAGCTTGTATGGCCTTAAGCAAGCACCAAGACAATGGTACAAAAAGTTTGACTTGTTTATGGTGAGTCAAGGCTATAAAAGGACTGCAGCAGACCAGTGTGTTTATATTCAAAAATTTTCAGGTGGAAACATCATTGCAATTTTGCTATACGTGGACGACATGTTGATCGTTGGACAAGATACAATGAAGATTAGTCAGCTGAAGAAAGAATTGTCTAAGTCCTTTGATATGAAAGGCTTAGGACCAGCTCAACAAATTTTGGGAATACAAATAATCCGAGACAGGAAGAATAGAAGGTTATGGCTATCTCAAGAGAAGTATGTTGAATGGGTAATAAAGAGATTCAACATGGATAAAGCCAAACCGGTCAGCATTCCACTTGCAAATCATTTCAAGTTGAGCAAGAGATTGTGCCCCTCATCCAAAGAAGAGATAGAGGAGATGGCTTCAGTACCATATTCTTCAGCGGTAGGAAGTCTGATGTATGCAATGGTGTGTACCAGACTAGACATTGCTCTCGCAGTAGGTGTTGAGAGCAAATTTCTTTCAAATCCTAGAAAGAAACACTGGGAAGCAGTCAAATGGATTCTCAGGTATCTTAAAGGTACATCGAAGTTGTGTTTGTGCTACGGGGGAGGTGATCCAATCATAGAAGGCTATACAGATGTAGATATGGCCGGAGACCCTGATAATAGAAAGTCTACATCAGGTTATCTCTGCACTTTTGTAGGGGAAGCTGTGTCATGGCAGTCAAGATTGCAGAAGTGTGTTGCTTTATCCACTACAGAAGCATAGTACATTACCGCAGCCGAAGCGGATAAGGAAATGTTGTGGTTAAAGTGTTTTCTCACAGAATTGGGCATCAAGCAAGAAGACTACAAGATACATTGTGATAACCAAAGTACCATGGATTTGAGCAAAAATTTAATGTATCATTCCCGTACAAAGCACATTGACATCCGCTATCATTGGATACGCGAAGTAATAGATCAACAGTTGGTGAAACTGATGAAGATCCACACAAAGGAGAATCCAGCAGACATTTTGACAAAAGTTGTTGCTCAAGAGAAGCTGAAGCTGTGCAGAGACATAGCTAGAATCGATGGCAGATGACCATCAGTTTTTAAATGCGGCTTGAGGGGGAGAATTGTGAAGTCCAGCCACACCACCACTGCACCGACAGTGTGAAGACTGCTTAGCCACATTGTTGACAATGGTTGCTGCAATTAACACTGAAAAATAATTTGCTCAACAATTGTAGGCACCTGTCAAAAGAAGTTGAAAATGGTGGCCATGCAACTAACTTAGTAAGGTTATAAATAGGCCCGTTGCATGCATATTCAAGCCAAGTCGAGCAAGCTTGATATCATCCCAAGTGAGGAGTATTGAGAGTAAACTCTGAGAAAGAGTGTTTAAGTTCTAAAGAGAGCTTGAGAGAAGAGTGATCAATTCCAAAGAGAATTTGAAAGTGTAGAGAGAGGTTCCACGTGAGAATCCTCCACGAGAGAAGTTTTTATTTTTGTATTCTATGTCCAAGAGAGTAATAGAATTCTTTTTATTTTTCTTCTCATATTTCTTCTCTAAAGTGGTCAGAGAACCACAACAAAATCCTCAAAGAGAGAATAAGCCATAATTAGTAGTTCCATATGCTTTTCTGGATCATCCATGCTTCGACCTTTGTAAGAATGTTCATGGCTTTCCACTATTGTCGTGTAACACCCCGTCCCAAATCGCACCGGAATCCGTGCACGTTGACCGAGGTTGACCGTTGACCATTGATCGAAGGGGGTCAAAAGTTGACTTTTTGACTCGGTGGGAATTTCGAGTTGACCAGGGTACCGTGGCGAAGTGCACGATGCCACGAGTTCGTAGACTGGTAGCACGTCGAAAACGGAGCTACGGTTTGAAAGTTATGGACGAAACAAGTTGCGGTCCAAACTGTCCAAGGAGTGCCGGGGTTGACTTTTTGTTTATGGGGAATTGAGCTTTGACCCATACATGGTTGTGAAGTGCTCGTCGATACGAGTTCACAGACTAGCGGCACGCTCAAAACGGACATCCGGTTAAAAAGTTATGGACGTTTGAAGTTTACCGGATACCGTATTATTTTAATGTTTTTGGGTCGGTGAACAGTGAAATGCCACATGTCAGCTTCTGATTGGTCCACGTGGCATGAACAGTGTCACACAGGGGTTTTTATTTGTTAAAACTCTCGGGGAAGAGAGAGAGGAGAGAGAAAGAGAGAGAGAGACCGCCGGCCACCGGAATATTTCCACTGTTCCGGCCGATTTACTGTGCACGCGCTGGCCAGAAAGCTTGCCCTCCTCATTTCCGGCAAAACCTCCAAATTTCACGGTGAACGGCCGCCGGACGCGCCCGGATCAGACCTCCGAAGATTGGCGGCGAGTTTTACCCCTCCACCGCCGGCCACCACGAATCGACCCTTTTCCGGCCATTTTCCGGCCACACGCGCCAGCTAGCCTTCATCCTCTCCTCAAGTCCGGCCGACCCACCAAAAATCACGGCCATCGGACCACCGACGCGCCAGGATCGGAGCGTTTTCCGACGAGGGGCCGGAAATCTTCAAACGGTGATTTCTCCGCCGTCCGACCTCCATTTTGCTCACCGCCAGTCCCGTTGGGTTGCTCTCCTCAAGATCTACAAGTCTGCAAAATTTCACGACCAACGGCCACCGCATGCGCCGCCGCCGGCGACGGTTGCCGGTGACCACGGCGGTTCGCCGGAAAATACTGTTCCGGCGAGTACCCGAAATTCTGGCCAGCTCCAGTCCGCAGTGTTCGACCTCCTGAACCCGAATCCGGCTTCCGTTTCCGCCAATTCGTGACGGTTTGGGAGAATTGCGGAGCCGAAACTCGAAAAGCTTTCCGGCGAGATTCCGACCCCATCGGGTCCGATCACCGGAAAGTAAGACCGAATCCGTGATCCTCATCACGCGAGCTTCGATTCGGTATATAACTCGTAACCCTTAGATGTCGTTGCTGTTCGCTCCCCGGGTATCCATTTGGGAATTACCCGAATAAAATATTAATATTTTTGGTTTGTGCACTGTGGTTGTTTAGGTGCACGCGCGAGTAGCGGAGTTGATCCCGAGGAGGATCTTAGTTGATTTGCGTGCTCCAGGTGAGTGACCCACCTTCAAAAATTATTTTGGGCAATTAATTAAATTTAATTGGTATTTAATTTAGGATTTAATTATGCTCATGTGGTGTGGTTTAATTATGGTTTTAATGCGGTTTAATTTAATTTATTTGTTATGCATGAGCAAGGTATGTTTCGGTATTAATTTTACGTAGTTTCAAATGTGATTTCTCGGGCATAATTGGGTTCAATATTTTATGAAAATATTTGGTTAAATTTTATAAATTATGCCCGCGGTATTTTTATGGTTGCATCTCGTATTTCGAGGAAAATTGTGGTTTGTTGATTATCGTTGTTTCGTACCGGGTTGTTTAAATAAGAATATGTGGGATGGTGTTTTGTGAAAATATGGTATACTTCCCACGGTGGTTTTTGGAAAAACGGTACGGTTGGTTGTTATTGTTTATTTTTAGACGCACTCATACAGTATTGGTGTTCTGGTGTATGGTGTATGGACACGTGGTAGTGCGCGGTTATTATCTGGTTTAGCGCACGGTTTTTACTTCACCCGTGAGTTGCCATTGGACCGTGGGCAGGCAAGTTGTTATTGGCCACAGCCGCCCCCCTCCTTGGTCGGGTTGATGGTTTTTAGCAGTCGGTACTGTCGGGACGCCGAAGTGACCGCTGCAGGTTTCTCTCTTTAACCCCCCGCCAGTCGGTGCTCGGGACGCTGGGTATCGGAGGGCATCACCGGTATATGGTGTGGTGCGTCAGGTGTAATTGTCGGTGTAAATTGCAAATAATGGTTTAAACCCCAAAGGTGCTCAAAATTTATTTACTATAATTTATTATATTTTTATTATATATTTGGGGTATGTTTTCTATTTATTTATGGTGTATCAACTGGTTTAAGCCCTTGGTTTTTGGGAGGTATGTACATTGGGTTTTGCGAAAAGGTTTTAAAAAGGGAACATTTCAAACGGAGCGATTGGTGAGAGTTTTGAGGGAAATTATTATTTTCCAACCACTATTATTATTATTTATTTATTAATTGCTGGTATTTGTTTTGTTTCTAAATTGCTATTACTATTATTTTTATTATCGCAAAAAGGTGTTCAGTAGTTCGGGTTACTCACGGAGATGATTAGCATCTCACACTCTTAAATTCCGTTCCCTTAGGTGCAAGTGGTGGTAGACGTTCTTCCGGAGCGAACCAAGTTTTCCGCTGCTGTTGTGTTTCGAGAAGTTTCTTCTGTACTCTTTCATTTCAGTGTATTATTTCTTTCAGCCTTGTTGTATTTCTGTTGTTTAGCACTTCTTAAAGCTCTGTATACTATTGGGATACTTCTGTTTTATTTATGCACTGGACTGTTGTTGCTTTTGAGAAGTGCTGAAATTTGTGGAACAGTTTGTAGTTTGTGGGAGGAATAAGGCGATGTTTTTTTTTGAAGTGTGTTTTCAGTGCAGGTAGTTTGTGGTAAGTAAATCCCTTAGGGGAGGCTCTGTCGGATTTTCCGTTGGAGGGTCCGGTAGGGTTTCCCTGGGATCAGGGCTGTCTAGGGTTCCGGGGAAGGAATTCTGGACGGGTCCTGACATGTCGTCTGTGTCTCTTCCACAACCTTAACAGACCTTGTTTGGGAGTATCTCGCCACGGATTCTTCATAGTCATAACCAGGATTCGGCTTCGGCAATGTAGTGGATCCGAAATGCTTCAAGTTTGCAAGATACATAGCCATTAATCTCTCTGCATACTTGATTGCTCCGACGATGAGGACGAGGATTGTTGGGAACCATATTTTGTTGTGGGGAAATGTTTGGAACAAGATATAAGTAGCAGCAGATAACTTTGCAATGAGTCAAAACAAATGGCGGATCCAGAGTTTGTTATCTTCAAGAGAATAAGAGGTAATGCTATCAGGACCGTCGAGATGAAGCAAAAGAAAACATACCCAGAAAGCAAGAATGTCTTTGTTGCCTTTCTTGGCATCACTTTGGCTATTGGAGATTAGTCCTATAGCATAAATAGCAATCCAGTCAGCCACAAGGTAGGTGGACCAGAGAAATAAGCTTCGTATGATGTTTCTGCTTCTCTGCCTAAAGGATGCGAAAAGGACTAATATGATTTGTGTGGAGAGGCTTAACATAATGAGACTCCGGATGTTCCATGAATACCAAAAATTCTTTAAGTTGTCGACCCACATTTTTGCTAGCTATCAGGAAGAAGAAGAAGAAGAAGCTGCAAAATTGAAAAAGATAAAAATCCAAGGACTAATTAAGAAGTGACTTTGAAATCTAATAATTTATAGTTTACATTTTTATTGAAGATATTCTAAAATCTAATAATTTAAATCGGATTTTGAGGGTTAAATTAGTCAATAACAAAAGAAGAATTGAAAAATTTTAAGGTGAAAAAAAAAATGCACCATATATTTAATATAGATAAAATTTATGAAAATTCATTTTCTGAGAGAAAAACTATATCTATATAGATATATATATATATATATATATACACACACGCATATTATATGCTGGTTAGCAACATAAACAACGTATTTTGCATATATAATTGTGTAAGATTTTTGCACATTCTTCAGAAAGAAACTTAGTTACTAAAAATTTTCAGGGAATTTACTTGCAGCTAACTGCAGAATCAGCTAAGTATAGAGTAGATAAAATATTGTCAGAAATCAATCTGTGGTGTAAGAGAGCCATAATAATAATAATATATTTAATATGATGTATATGAATAACTCAATCGTTATTTTTATTTGGGAATATAATAATAATAATAATAATATATTTGATATGATGCATATGAATAATTCAATTGTTATTGTTATTTGGGAATATTTTATTTACACCTCTTAATGTTTATATTAATTTCAATTTAGTTTTTTAAATTTTAAAAATACAACTGATATCTTTACAATGAATATAAATAAAATTATTTTGAAAGGTATGAATAAAATAATATAGAAGAAAAATAAAAAAACTGTTTAAAATATGAAAGAAAACAAATGATATTTTAAAAATTATAAAAATCAAATTTTATTTAAATTAAATTTTAAAAGAAATAAATAAAATTAATCCCTGTTATTTTATTCTGACATTTTCTTTAGCTTTTTCCTTAAGTCAAAGCATATCGGGAGAAAAATGTTCGTTATCCATGTCAAAAGTTTCATGGTACCCTGCTGGCATCAGCAAAGGTTCCTCGTGCTAGATGGAGATGACATTCACATGTCATGCAAAATTAAAAAAACAATTTTGTTAACTTTACTTCTTTAGTTTCTGCAACTTGGATTTAACAAACATATAGCGACTAAATAACATATCTTGGCCACTGGGTCTTTTTATAATTCGTTTATTTTTTTCTAATCAGCACATTGTGGCGGCAAAATTAAAGGCGACTTGGCAGACGTTTGGTTATTTTTAATACCACAAATTTTTTGTTTTATTGTTTTTGCCTTTTTTATCGGAATGCATTGGAAAGACATTTTTTTTTTTAATAAGTTTTGTTAACGAGTCAATTTTTCAACAAAAAATATTATGTGATAAAGTCAATATATATATAACCAATAAGATTGTTGCTAAATGGGAGAGGAAAAACTTATTTGTGCTTTAATTTTTAAATAGAGATTATATCCATATCTAATTAGGTATGAAGATACTTTGTGATCAAAGATTGAAAAAAATAAATAAATCAAACATATGTACGAGACGAAAAAAATAAAAAATAAAATAAAAAACGTGAACATATATGCATGTAGGAGTGACCTAACCATCCATTATAAACTTAATCATTTACCTTTAATATATTATCACTACAAGTCTGAGAGATGTAGTTTTCACCCCAACAAAAAAAAAAAAAAAAAAAAAAAAAAAAAAAAAGAGGTCCGAGAGATGTAAAAGTCTACAAGATGAGTTGGGTTAGAAAGTGGCCCTGGCTGGGGACTTTGGGCTGGTCAAGGTTGTTTGTAAGTGGTACAAGGCCGAATTTTGTTTATTTGTTGTTCTGTTTTGGGCCTACCTTGTTCGTGAAAAATAAAACTTTATATCGAAAATGAACTTTATACACACTCCTTGGGGGTGTACAAAGCACGAATGGCATTGCAAATGAACATCTATCATAACATCTTCAATGACATTGCAATGTCAAAAAATAGCATGACTGATTTTTTTGAGTTTGAGAGGAACTTTTTAACATTTACAAAATTTCAGGATATTGGATAAACGCTTTTGACCCTTGTGATATTTGACTTGTTAAATAGCTTCATTATGAAAACCTTGTTCTGAGTTCATTGATCCAAGCCCCTGGCTTGTTACATAAAAAAGCAGGAAATTAAGAGATTGACAAGTTGACACATTTTATGTACCTGGATAAAGTAGAAGACACTAATTTTCATTTCATCTCCCTTGCTACCGAACCTCGACTTAATGCAACTCTATCTTCATAGCCAGGCCAGTATCTCTGCATACTTGATTGCTCCGACGATGAGGACGAGGATTGTCGTGAACCGTATTTTGTTGTGGGGAAACATTTGGAACAAGATATGAGCAGCACCAGAATACTTTGCAATGAGTAAGAGGTAATTTGTCTCCAGGAGAGTAAAAGGTAATTTGTTTTTTGTTTTTTTGTAACGAGAAAATAAAACTAAACCAACACGCTTTTATATATCAAAAGGTTTACTACAAGATGAATAGAGTAAAAAGGTCTAGGAAACTGCTGAAAGGAACAAAAAAGTATCTTTTGCTCAACTTCCTTACACATCATATATATAATTCCTTTGAGAACTTCACTGGCAATTATTCCGAAATCAAAACCCAATTTCGAAAACTTTCACACCCTGGTAATTTGTTCAATACAATTCCTTCAGATTTAGATGTGGCTCTTGAGGCCTTCTAGTGATAGTAACAACCCAGCAATAAATAAACTATTTCCAGTCCTGATCTGTTTGAATTTTCTACCAGGTGTGACAAATATCTTGGACTAATTTAAAAATTTTCCTTTACTATCTCGTTTTGTTTGTTGGTTTGACTTCTTCAACCTTTGCTTTTGGTTCTTCCCTATGCCAAAGACAGCTCAAGGAAATAAAGCATCAACAAGCAAGAAACAGAGCAAAATGGAGTTACCCATCCCCAACAAGCTCAACAAGCGCTGGGATTTATGGGAACTATTTAACATCAAACTGAGATTATTAGTCATTAGCTTCTCTACGTTATGTTAATATTGTAGTCTAACTTTAAAATTAAGCATATATACAATTATAGTCACAGAACAAAAACAGAGCCTTTCCTCCAAAAGCAAAAGATAGAATGTTGGATAAACTTTTTTACATGAAAAGTATTAATCAGGAAATCAGATAATATTTCAACCATTCAATTTGGTAACACATCTACTGCGCTGTGTTAGTCAAATTCAGTTATAAACAACAGAGTTAGATATGTATTTTTTTTTTTTTTCTTAGTTAAAGAGCGTTTCTTCTTCCACCGATCTGTTTGGTAATATTGCACTAATTTTTCATAGATATAGACTATGCAGTGCATTGTCATAAAATAGTTGACAAACAAATTTATGTATCTCTGTACTTCCTAAATAAACTGAAAAGGAATCTGCAAAGCCTAGTCTAGCATGGGAATTTCCTCTGAGATTGAGGTTGATTTATGTACAACAATATTCTGGTAGTACATTGGGAAAAACAACATGAAAATGCAATTATCCTCCTTACCGTGAATGGTGATTTTATTCTATTAGCTTAGCATGTGGTAATAGCAAATTTTATGCTTGTATCCTTATAAAAGTAAATGTAAACAGAAAAAAGGGACATAACAGAAGTATTTACCCTTTAGAAATAAGTATTAGAAGGTAATAAAGCATTAACAAATAGCAGTTAAAAAAAAAAAAAAAAAAACCCATAAATAGCATCAAAGACTTTGAATATGATACATTCAGGATTCCACAAAATAAGTAGAAGCAGAGGCTAGAGAGTGTAATCAATATGCTGTCCATGCATCTACAATCATGACCCTGCATTCCTTCACCATGTTCTCGGCAACAATACCCCCTGTGTTCATCATCTGCTGCTTTGTCTCACCTACTTCAATAGCTTTGTGATCTTGGTTGGACTTTTCGAAACCCTTTTTAAGACTTTGGATCAGTATTAACACCTCTCAAAAATAGGCTAAAAGGTGGAGTTGCATTGTAGCCAAAAAGTCCCAATTTTTAAAGCAAACCCAGAAAATATGATCTATAGAACATGGATTCAATCATTCTCATCTTGGAGTAGTTATTTTTTGTTTTACCATATGGTAATCAAGAAGCCACCCATTTAGGAATCATCGAGTGTATTGCTTTGCTAGAGTCTACAATAGCAAACGCCAAACTGTAGGTTTGCTAGAGTCCACAATAGCAAAAGCCAAACTGTAGGTTATCATTTATGAACTGCATTTAAGAGATAATTTTAATTAGCAATAGAGCAGGGAAGATGCAGATACCAAAAGTCCCCAAAATTTAGCACCACAAACGATGGGCCTGTTTGGCCATGTTTTCAGTTTTTTGTTTTCAAAACATTATTTTCGAATTATAGAACAAAAATAGTTTTCTATTGTTTTATGAAAACAATGAATGTTTGGCCAATTGTGTTTGAAAATAATTTTCAAAAACCAAAAACATAGTTTTAGGGGCGTTGCATGTTGTTTCGGATTGTGCGGGGCAAATTGTCATTTTTACTCTTCTCTGTCAACATTCAAGTGCCAGATGTGGTGAATCGATATACTTTTAAATTTTTGAAAACTATGAAAAACAACTTTTTATTGTTTTCTGTTTTTTATTTTCTTTTTCATTTGATCTCTGAAAATAGTTTTTGAAAACTAATGGCCAGATAATACATTTTTGTTTTGAAAACAATTTTCTGTTTTCAAAACAAAAAATAGTTTTTAAAACAGGTAGCTAAACAGGTCCTATATTTTCAATGAAAGTATAAGCTTTTTGCACAACTTATAGAGAATAAAGAGACAGAAATCAATTTGTGGCATCACAGAACAATGAAAGCATTTATGAGTTATTGTTGAGGTTATTTATATAACAATGAGAGCATTCATGAGTTATTGTTGAGGTTATTTATATAAGGAACACCCTCAAAGCTTATACATATACCAGGAATTAAATGAATGAGCAAAAGAGCTTTCTAACAAAGTAATAAGTTAGTTTAGTTGCAAAGGTAGCTAGGAGTTAACTTCTCTCTTAGAGAAGCAGCGTGACCACAAATAACACAAGCAAAACTGGCCTTTCTATGTAATGCAGAATCATATCCCCTGTAGTCTTGAATCAGAAAAGGTCTTCAAACAATTTGTAACTAGATATACTTCTTACATTATTCTCGTCACAAATTGCAAAATAGCCAATTGGTATATGCAGTACGACAATATTAGTTCAAGTTGGTTCCAAATGTACACCAGCCCATTTATGGAGCTAGCTAGTCGGCAGCAATTCAAATGGTCACAAAATTTTTAGTGTTTAAATGTGAGAAACATGAATATAGCTATATATGGCACATGTATGTTTGACAAAAGCCAGTTTGTTGTTTTAGTCAACGATAGCATCAAGATTTCCATATTTCTCCAATCTCCTATACTTTTGTAGATGCCATATTGCGGCTTCATTTGGTCCGACTTGAAAGCAAAAATTCAATCATAAGCTTGATAAATTCAAATTTGTTCAATGTTTTTAACCATCAGATTATGATACTTACAGAATCAACTCGACTAATGATATTCACATGAAACTACAAGCTGCCAATAGATTCTGCTCCGTATAGATAGAATATATATAGCTAATAAAAAATAAATTAATAAATTTAAACAAAGGCAGAAAACAATTTCAGTAAGGAATTTGGAGTTATAAATATATGTATATATAATATAACAAGAATGGTTGAAATTGGAACCTTTTTGACGCTCAAGCTTGGAGAGCTAATTAACAAAAAAAGACATGTAGAAAAGATCAGCTACTGTTTTTGCATAGAAAATGAAGAAAATTTAGAGGAAATCTACCAATAAGAACATGACTACCATGTAATTTGGTCCTCCACCTTCACATTCCTCATCTATCACCACTTTCAAATGTCATTCTTAATTTTGAGCATTTCTCCTTAATCTTCACTTTATCTAATAACAGTTCTGTTCCAATGATCGGTCAACCAGTTTCGAGATTAGACTTGTAAGTAATTATTTTATTAAAAAATAATTAAATATATGAAGTTATGCTTCAATATGTGAAAGAGACCACCTATAGTGAAAATTTTAAGGTGAAGAAAAAGCAGGAAATATATGCTTACCTCTTATGGTTGACTTCTTTCCCCATTTGCTAGCCCAAGAGAGAATAAGCTGTAAGAAGCAGTTCCATATCATCTGGTTTCTCTGAATCATCATCTAGACTTCGACCCTCGTAAGAACTGCTAAGTTTTTCCACCATTGCTATCTCTGTCTGTTCCACAATCTTGACAGGCCTTGTTCTGGAGTATTTTGCAACAGCTTCTTCATAGTCATAACCAGGATTCAGCTTCCGGAATGTAGTGGCTCCGAAACCCACAAGGAGGACTAGGAATGTTGGAAACCACAGCTTGTTGTCGCACAAGTAGAAATATATGACGGTGCCATAGTTCATTATCTTCAAGGGAATAAGAGGTAATACTACCAGGACCACCAGGATGAAGCAAAAGAGCAGAGACCCAGAAAGCAAGATTGTTTTTGTTCCTTTGGAGGGATCAGATTGGCTATTGGAGATTATTCCAATGGCATAAGCAGCAATCCAATTTTCAGTCAGGTATGTTAACCAGAGCAATGTGGTTAGTACAATGTTTTTGATTCTCTGCCTATAGGATGCAAAAAGTACCAAGAGAAATTGTATGGATAGAATGAAAAGCCTGTTGTTCCATGCATACCAGAAATTCTTTATTTCGCTCCACATATTTGTTTGCTATCAGGAAGAGGAAGAAGAAGAAGTAAAGGGTTGAATTGAAAAGGATAAAAATCTGAGGACTAATTAAAAGGTGAGAATGTAGGGGGTAAAAAGTTATATAGTCTCCCAAGTTCCCAACAGATAGATGAAAGCACAAGGATCAATTAAAGGACGCCAGCTCATCCTGATGAAAATGACATAAAATATCAGCAAAAGATGTAATTCCCTTTTTTTACTAATTATTCCTACCCAATCAAATATAATTTTTAGTTCAAAATTTTTAAAATTAAAGTTTGTTCCTCCTTTCTAAGAAACTTTGCTTTATTCCTTCAAGACCTTGTGTTGAAACTCAAATTGGTGTTTCAACGTTTAAGAAACATCTGGCTAGTGTCTGCAACTTTTTCTCTGGTGTAGCATTTGCATTTTTTGGTCAATTTTCCATCTGTTTTTGCTTTCCGTTTGCTATATAAAAACATAAAGCCTAATAATTTTGATATTCCATAGTTCATGAAAACAACTTTAGAAAAACTATTTTTATGATTTTTAAATGTTCTCTTTTTTCTTTTTCTTTTTTTTCTTTTTTTTTTCTAACGAGAAAATAAAACTAAACCATTCAGGCTTGTATATCAAATTCAGAAAGTTTACTAAATAAAAAGGTTTTGGAAACTGTTTAAAGGAACGAGAAGTATCTTCTGCTCAACTTCATTACATCATATATAACATTGTCGTCCCTCTTTTTAGAAAAATTCCCACTATACTTGGCCTTTAAGCAGTTCACAGGCAACTCTTCCGAAATCAACACCCAATTTTGAAAACTTCACACACCTTGTCAATTTGTTAAACGCAATTCCCTCATATTTAGGTGTAGTTCTGGAGGCTTTCTAGCGTTGCTTCCTAGTCAATATGCTTTAGTTCCAATGGTAGATCATCAAACTTTACCAGGATAATACTTACAAAGAATCTAACATCCAATACTAAGGATCAACAAGCCACGTTAAACCTAAAATGTGAAAAAAATGTTTTAATAGCCACCCTTTTGCGTGATATTGATGAAAACCTCCTCAGAGTAGGTACAGTTGCCACAGCTCCCTGTTTACGACAGAAAAGTATTTGGTGACTTCAAATTTTCCGGCAACAAAACAAGAAAACCAATTTGAGGTTCTAATCTTGCTGATGGCAACAAAGAGCTCATGACCATTCTTCCATGTTGCTTGTACCTATACTTTTATAAGGTAAACCAGCCAATATCAACCAAATGTACTATTATTAAACAACAAATGTACGAACATGAAACACAATTATATAAGCAAATTCAAACTTGCATAATATTTTTAATCAGCAGATTATGATACTTAGAGAATGTACAGGTAGCCAACATATTCTGCTAACTAAAGTCTGCATAGGGTATTAAAGCTAATAAGAAACAAATTTTACGAAGACAAATTATTTCATTAAGTGTGAAAGGTAATGCAAGTTTTAATTTAAAGAAAAGCAGGACATGTATCCTTGCCTCTTAATGATAGACTTCTTTCCCTGTTTTAGAGCCTCACAGTTTTGGAAATAAGATTGAACTCTTTAGGTCCTGAACTGTGCTTTCTTCTTCATTAGGTCCTCCATTATAAGATAGAATTAAAAGTTGTTCACACATACAAACATTTATTTATGGTAGTGATTGAATTACTTAAACACACACAAACTCTGTTCTTTAGAATTAAATACTATTTACAGAGTTTCTTCTACAGAAGAAGAAAAGAATAGTTCCTTCATTGAGATTCATTATCATATAAAAGAGCAAAAAAGTTTTTTTACATTTGGATAGCTTCTGATAAGAGAAGACTGAGGTTTCTGAGGTAGCGGATTTTCAAAGCGCTCAATCTTCTCCCAGTCACCCACCAGTTTCTTTTTGGCATCTTTGCAATATGAAGGGACAATCCACAATCTCCAATGTCTCCAAGTCTGAGAGAAATTCTATTCCTTGAGGCAGAGATTTCATAAAAGAGAATGTTGAAAGTCCATGTCTTTTAAGCCATTTTGAAATTCTTGACCCATTCTGGAAGAGTCTTCATATTACAATGCGAAATGTGGAGTTCTTCGAGGTTGGTAACATGTTCAGGAAGCTCCTTTAGTTTTGGAAGAGAATCGAATCTCAGAAACCCGAGGCTTTGGGAGGTGTCCACCCAATATCAACTTCAGAGCTAGTGTCCTTATTCCCAATAATACACAACGTAGCAAGTTGGAGAGGAGCTTTTATCACTGTCTGTATGAATGTCTCCAAGCTAGTATAAACACTGGCCACTTTTTTAATTTGTGGTAGATTGGCATGACTCAACTTGGGGCAGTCTTTGATGATCAATCTGGAAAGACGAGGAAATGATGGCAATAAGCAGCTGTTTTTGAGACATCTCCCCCCCAATCCCTCTAGATTAGGCAGTTCTTTAAGCCTTAGCTTTTCAGGCGTGATCATCAGATTCCTTGGAGATATACTTCAAATTAGCCAACGCATCCACTATCAATACCTAGAGAGATAAAAGCTGAGTAAGTGGTGGTAGATATTGACAATCACAATTTTGTCATGAAGATTTGACCAAATTTCTGAGTGAAATAAGCCACTCGGAAAATGTGACACCACTATGACCTAATAAAGGCAATTATTTAATATTTGAGTGTGGCTTCAGACCTTGCAGTATCTTTGCAGCACCCACTGCTGCATTGACATTTACATCCCAAGTTTGTGACCTCGGAAACCATGTGATTTCTCAAACTTTGAACTTGTATCTATGCTTCTATATGGTAAATCAATTAATGTCAACAAAATTTACTATACTATTATTAAACGCCATATCTGTGAACATGAAAAACAATCATAAGCTAACCAAATTCAAACTTGTTCAATATTTTTAACTAGCAGACTGTGATACTTACATGGTGAAAGTATGAGGCAGACAACATTTCTGCTAAGTATAGAGTAGATCATTAAGAAAACAAATTTTACAAAGGCACACAAAGTATTTCAGTAAGGAATTTAAATGCATACAAATGACATATGTAAACATTTGTGTGTGTATGTACATGTGTGAAAGATATCACTTCTAATGAAAATTCAAATTTTGGAGAATAGCAGGAAATGTATAATTACCTATTAATTGGTATACTTCTTCCCGCTATTTTAGGGCATCAGAAAATTTGGCGAGGGGACTCTAGGTGCTCAACTGTTTGGTTTTTTCCTTTTTCTTTAGTAGATTCTGCAAAATGATATAAAATTAAAACTTTTTAACATATTTGACGATATGAATTACTATTAGAATTAATTCCAATATATCCTTTAGAATTAAACACTAAATATGTACAATCTTACAGAGTGTCGGCCATAGAAGATCAGAAAAAGAAAATTAATATGCTTTTTATTGAGATTCATTACCATATAAAAGACTATAAACTTTTTTTACCTTTTGTTGACTTGAAGATAAGAGAATATTGAGGTTGCTGGAGTAGACGGTTTTCAATATCTTTAATTAAATTCCAATCTGCACCAGTATTTTTTTGGCATCTTTGCAATAAGATTGGACAATCCACAATCTCCAGTGTGTTTAAAGAGCTTCCAAGTCCATCACTAGGCAATGATTCCAAAAAAGGGCATGTTAAAAGTCGAAGAGTTTTAAGTGATTTGAGATTCTTGATCCATTCAGGAAGAGTCTTTATGTCGCAGCGCCAAATTTGGAGTTCTTCCAGGGTGGTAACATGTTGAAGCCCCGTAGGAAGATTCTTTAGAGTTGGATGATAATCAAATCTCAGAATCCGGAGGCTTGTGAGTCTTTCCCATTTAATCTTATTATGCTGATGACCATCTTCAGAACTAACCTCCTTATTCCCAATAATAAGCAGACTTTCCAACTTGGAGAGAGGATGAGAGGTGGGGCGCTTGGCATCACTCGTTGTCGACTTGGAGGAGCTTGCATCATTAGTTGTCTTTGTGAAAGAGCTTATGCTACACATTGTCTTTGCTCTTTCCAACTTAATCTTATCATTCCCACCATCTTCCGAGATAATCTCCATATCCGAACGACTAGGCAGACTTTGCGATTCGGAGAGAGGACGAGAAGGCATTTCATTATCCATTGTCTGTATGAATGTCTTCAAGTTAGTGTTATCCAACACTAGCCATTCTTTTAAATTCGGGAAGAGCGGCATGGAATGCAGCTTGGGGCAATCTTCGATCAACAGTTTGGAAAGACAAGGAAATGATGGCAATGGAGTAGGTGTTTTTGAGACATCTGCCCACCATCCCTTCAGCTTTGGCAATTCTGTAAGCCTTAGCTCTTCCAGGGATGGCATGAATGCTGTTGATGATGAATAATGGCACTCAGACTCGTCGGAGATATACTTCAAGTTAGCCATCGCATCCAGTATCAACACCTTGAGAGATGAGAGCTCACTAAGTGGTGGTAGATTGTTGCATTTGCATTTTTGCAATGAAAATTTGACCAAGTTTTTGTGTGATATAAGCCACTTGGGGAATTTGTCAGTCCTGTAGCCAAATAAAGCCAGTTCCTTTAGATTTGGGTGTGGCTTCAAACCTTCTAGTGTCTTTAGATCACCGGTTGGTGCAGGATTGGCATTTTCATCGAATTTCCAAGCTAATGTTAACGATTTAAGATGTTCTTTCCCCTCCAAGTTTGCTATCCCAGAATTCATGTCACTTGTCAAATTTTGAATTTTGAGCTCTCCTCTCAATTTTTTCAGTTCCTTCAACTCATCATCTAGCTTGGCCGAATCTGCAGCATCATCTTTCAATGCAAATTGTGACAGTGTCTCAAGTAGAGTTAGCTCACCCAGTCCAAGAGGCATACGAGTTAAACTGTAGCACCAATCAATCTCAAGATGTTTGAGGTGGACTAGTTTCTTCATATTTTTTGGCAATTTTTTAAGTCCATAGCATTTGGAGAGTTTGAGTATCATCAAATACGGGATCGTGGTAATTGAATCAGGCAATGACTTAATAGCTTTGTTTTGAGAAAGATCAAGGTATCTTAGATAATTCAACTTACCAATGTTCTTTGGCAACTTGTCGATCCCTGTATTATGCAGATCCAACGTGCGTAATGCTTTGCAATTTGAAATGATACTTTCACAAGTTGAGTGGCTTACTCTCCTCTTAGTTTCCTTTTGGAACTGACAAGGCAAAATAATTGTTTGAATCCTCTTTGCCTGAAGGAATGAAGTGGGCATCTTCCACGAAGCGTGTACATGGAAGTGAAACGAGACATGTCGAGTTCTTCGATCAATACTATGCTTCTCATGTTCCTTCAATGTGGCTAACCTTGTTCCTGCAACAAATACTGCTAGATCTTGTATAAGGTTTGGCATCTTGTACTTACTTACATTCTCACGATCGTCACCAACTTGTTCAAACAAGCATCTCTGATGTAAATTCTTAAAATACTCGTAACCCACATCCTCCATTCTTTGTCCTGGCTGTGGATAAATCAACCCTTGTGCCATCCAAAGATGTATTAAGGTTTTG
Source organism: Ziziphus jujuba (assembly GCF_031755915.1). Lineage (NCBI taxonomy): Eukaryota > Viridiplantae > Streptophyta > Magnoliopsida > Rosales > Rhamnaceae > Ziziphus > Ziziphus jujuba. Next base: position 1,729,259 of record NC_083380.1, read on the forward strand.
ACATCAATTTCATATTGTTGAGGGAATATACTACAATAGGCAAAGCAATGTTTCAAATGCAGAGGGAGGATATCATAACTAGGTTTTAGTGAGGGCAAAATCGTTTCCGTTACTACATTTTGAAACTCTGTTAAGGTTTCTACATTTATGGAAATGAATTTCTCGAATTTCTTGAATTTCTCACCTAGTTTCCTCAAGGCAAGAGGGTTTCCTCCGCACTTTTTCAGCATCTCCACAATTTTGGGGTCTTTCCGCATCTCCTCACTTTTGGAGTCGTGGACTGCTTCCGAGTCCTGATCTTCACCTAGATTGGAACGAACTCCTTCGATAAAAGTAGTCCAAGCGTCATCGTCACCTAGATTTTTCAACGTATGGGGGACCATTTTACTTGTAATTTGTTTATTACGAGTAGTTATTATTATTCGACTCCCTTCACGGACATTTGAATTTGATAATAAGTTTTTGAAGTTTTCCCACTTTTCAGGGTCCATATTGGAGACGTCATCAAGTACAAGAAGCAGCCGTTTGCCCTCTATTCCTTCTCGTAGTTTCTCAGTCAATTTAAATTCACACTTGCTGAGTTCTTGTTCGAGCTTGATCATTTCAGTTACTAACTTCTTCTCTCCCTCCTTATATATTTCATCCCCTAATTTGTCCATAATTTTCTTTAGCTTTGCAGTCATCTCCTTCCGAAATTGACCTTCATCCAGGTGGCAGTGGTGGAGGTGTACTTTGATGGCGTTCTCGATCACGTCACGAAATTCTTTCAAATCAGTACCGTCGAAAAATTCATGGATTACTTTCATCCTTACCAACTCAACTTCATTTTGTCTGTTGATCTCCCTCTCGCTATCATCGGCCCTTTTAGCTGTACTATCCTTTTCAGCTGTACCATCCTTTTTAGCTGCAGACATAATGAATCCTTTAACAAGTGACATGAAAACTTTCTCATCTGCTTTCTTCATTGTAGACCGTAAGAGTTCCCATTCCTGATTCTTTTTTGCTGTATACATAACGATTCCCTTGAGAAGTGAACTTATGTCAAAATCGTAATCGACATTAAGCCAAATTGTCAAGTCGAACTGCTCTTCGATCTCCCAATCCAAAAACACCTGTTGAGCAAGAGTGGTTTTTCCTAATCCTCCATAACCTACTATGGCCAGGGCTGCCACTTTTTCCCCTTCATTTCCGTCCTCTAACAAATGTTTTTTAACATCGTTTACATGACTCTCCATCCAAGAATCTGACCACAGTCTTTTAAAGTCCGGGTCAAGCTCCTTCGTGAAAACTTTATGAGGCTGATCTTCATGTCTCTCCTTCGAATCTTCGATAATTTGCTTAATCTTTTCTCCGAACGTGTCTAGCTTTTCCTTGATATTTTTTAGTTTTCCCAGTTGGTCTGAGCTTAGGTCGTCTAGCTCGACGTGGACCTGTGACAAGAATTTAGATGGAGGCTCTGTTAGACATTTCGAAATTTTTTAAAAATAATTTTTTTTTTTAAAAAAGCGAGTCATGTTTTAAAAAAATAAAAAAAATAAAATATTTAGTTAGTTAATAGACATAAAGAGCTTTTATGCACATAACTATTGAAAAAAAATCCACAATTAACTATGCATTTATACCACCTAAATTTAAATATGTTAATTTCTATACCACATGTATAGAGCACTACACATTAAGCATTGGAAATTCTCTAAGAGATAATAAGAAAATGTTCAAAAGTAGAAAACAATTTTAATGTGGGGGTGAGAATTAATAAGGGAAAATATCAATTCTTTCTTCTTATTTTGATTGAAAATTAATCAATACAAGTTCATTTTTCTTAAAACATCAATTCTCTTCTTTTATGTATTTGATATTCAATTAATTTTGAAAACAAATATGTATTTCCGAAATATTTCCTGTCAATTGCTAACAATATGATTTGAATTTTGAACCTTTGGGTATGTACCTTTTCATATGATATGAGTTTTACACATTTTGATGTGACATGAATTTTGGACTTTTGATATGTTATGAATTTTATGGTTTTTATAGTTTGGTATGTTGGTTCATAGCAGACAAATTTGTGGCTAGTTTCGTTATGGAATTTTCCCTAAATAGTTCAAATATTTTATCGCCGTTGTTGGGATGAGTCATTGTTATGGCCTTCTTGGCTAAATGATTCATGATTTTTTACATTTGGGTATTTAACATATAATATTACGTGTAGAAGGACCTACCGGATTATAATAAGCATTTAACTCTTTTGTATGAGTGTTCTTGTCTATTTTAAAGCATTAAGATTTCTCATTTGCATGAAAAGTCCTATTGAGCATTCAATAGCTAGATGAACATGAAACTACAAGAAAACAAGTTTTCGAAAATAATTGGGTCATGGTTTGTTTTTGTCAAGTTTTGTAGTGTTGGAATTGTGATTTGTTGGTTCAATTTGGAAGTACTTAAACTATGACTTGTTTTATATAAATCTATTTTTTCTTATTATTTGATGAACTATGTTATGTATGTGTATTTTTGTATAAGGTTATATATTTATATTTTTTTAACTATTTTCCTATAGCCAAAACATAGTGACTTACTGAATTATCACTCATTAGTTTTGTATGGTTTCAGAAAAACTCAAGTATAGAACATTAGATGTGGATTTGGCAAATGTCCAATTTTGTTAGTTTTGTTTTATATGTTGTCCTTATTTTACTAGTTTGCATTTTGAGTTGTATTTGAAAGGTTTTTGAGATTTTGAAGGGTTGGCTGTGTATTGTAAAGAATTTTGCTTATGCTATTTTAAGATTTTCATTGGTTTTATTTTGGAAAAAAATACAATTAATTCCACAAGGTTTTTTGGTATGTTATGAAGAAAAAAAAATTCTCTTACATAACGTTTGAGCATCATTTTTAATTGATGTTTAGTATGTTTTTCACATCAAATATTTAGTTGATATTTAGCATCATTCTGCAGCGTTTCCTTTCATCAGAAGCATGCCTATTTTCTTTAATTAAAGTTTTGGTTTCATTCTATTGAGAGAAATCTAGAAGTAAAATTTACTAGGGAGAATTTGAATTTAGAATTCACATTTTTTTTTTCTTTTCTTTCACTATAAAAAATTGGGTTATTAGGTACAATACATATTGTGGTTAAAAGAGTATATTTTGTGGCTAAATAGTTTTAACCATAATAAGTGGCTAATTGTTAGCCCCTTGAGCCTTGGGATAGGCCAAGCATGCTGGTTCCTGTGCTCATGCTTAGGCCTATGGCATGCTTATATGCCTTGACTGGTAGCACATAGTGCTATCTAGCATCGCAAAGTGGGTAATTAAGGTTTTTGGTTTGAAGCAAACTAGCATTAGACACTAGAATTTGATTGGTATGGTGTTAAGCATACTTAGGTGTGAATTTGGCATGGTGGTGAGCCCTCAAGGCCATGCTAAGGGTCATTATGACTCTTTGTACAGTTTGATGTATGGTGTTGTCAAAGAAAAAGGCTAAATAAGCTTTTTAGAAGGGGGATACCCTAGTGGTATATGTAAGGCATGGCATAAGTGATTTCCCAACATGCATGGGCGTCACATAGGATGGTTCTTATTAGCAATGCGTGTGGAATACTCAAATATTGGTGGTGCATGGCTTGATGACTTGTGGACTTGATGTGGTGGCTATGGGGGCGTCTCGTTGTGTGGGTGCATGGATTGTAACCAATCATATGCCTTAGACTATATGGGTGAGCATTTCTGGGCTTTGATGTACAGCATGCATGCAGGTGTGTGGGAACATTTGCATGGTCATGCCTGCATGAGTGCAACGTGGGCATTTATGCTTAGGTGCAATGTGCAACAACACACAACACTAAGTACAACTACCAACATCTCGTGGCAGCATGTGGTAGCAATGTGTAGCATCTTGTAGCAATGCACAACAACAACATGCAGCAACAGGTGTACGCATGGGTAGTGGCATGTAATAGCAAGTGCTTGTGTGCATGGGCAACGGTATGCAATAACAAGTGTGCATGACTGTGTGACAACTAGTGTGGATAGGTGTGGGACACTGGTAGGCTATCCAATGTCCAATCCCACATCGCCATCGTGTAGATCAATGAATGATTTAAATGTAATAATAGTCAATTTTTTAATACCGAGACCTTTTCAAAACGGTTGGCTTTAGAGTTCAAAAGAACTCTAAAGTTGAGTGTGCTCAAGTGAAAACAATTCTAGAATGGGCAACCTTCTAGGAAGCTTTGAATAAAAAATTTTGTACTAAACACGGTGGCTAAATTGATGACAATATTGGCAGAGAGTGACATATTTGCCAATGGAAAAGGGATGTTACAGTTGGCCATTCATTGATGTGTTTTTGTGCCAAATTTGGTGCACAAATGTTCGTGTGTTGCTAACATGGCACACACATATGTGGGCAGATGGTTGCAACCAATTGGGACAATGGGCTTTGTTGGGCCAGGGACAGCAAGGGCATCTTGCATGCACGACACATTGCATTGAGCAATTGTGCTGAATGTGGACGAACAAGGGCTATGGTTGTGTCTGTCTAAGGTCTTAGTTGGCAATCTTCTAAGTAATCAGGAATGCTTCTAAGGCACATGTTAGGTGCTAGCTGGTGTCAGTGTTGTTCCTAGCAATTAGGAGATGTCTATTGCATTGTTATAGGTAGCTAGGTGTCATTGTTTGGTGGGTCCCAATAATACATATGATTTTGGTGTTTATGGGCTTTGGATTGGCTTGAGACATCGAAAAGGAGGGAATTATGGTGATCCTTGCTACCATTAGTTGCTATATCCTTTATTCAGTGAGTTAATAAAGAAAAGTTGTGCATTACCCATATGTGCTAATGTGCTAATGTGCTAATGTGCTTTGTGTAAACCTTTGAACTGTATTTGTGTTGTGTTCCTATGAAATATAATGAATCTGAACACAGCTCGTTAAAATTTTTTATATAAGTAAATCCAAACCTATTTGTTAAGTTGTCATGTAACTTGTTATCTGACCCATCAATTTGTTAAGAATATATAAAATTTGGAAATTAGAATTTGATTTAGGTTTCAAATAATAAAATGATTTAAAAAAAAAATCTTGCAAATAGACTTATTTGATTTTATATTTGTAGCACTTAAGTTAGACAAAGAACAAATCAATACATATTTAAATAATAAACTAAGAATTTTTAATACTATAAAACTTGTACAATTACAAAATTATTCCTCCTTAATGGGTCTAGTGGGTTTATTATATATTGTCATGTTTTATCCAGTAAGACCAGTAAATTTTTAGATCTTATTAGGTGAAATTGATATGAATTCGATATGATATCATTAATCCAAATCCAAAATTTATTATGCAGGTTCATTTTATGTAAGATTTTGCCAGGCATAGATTTGTGATTACATTTGTTATATTGTTATGTGCATTGTGTGTTGATTCCTCATTTTAGTGTGTGTGCTTGTGCATGCAAAACAATGACATTCATGGAGTGAAGATTAGGTTGTGTGCAATTGAGGAATTTGAGACTTGTTGTGCGTTTAAAATGCAATAGATTCTTAGTTCACGTGGGAAGACTAAGATTTGTGCCTTAAGCTGCATAGAGGGAGAAAAATTTGGGTTGATTTTCTACCCATGTTCATTTACCATGGTGTAACCAATAGACCATATGGTAAAAAAAATTTTAACCATAACTTATAATATATATATATATATTTATATATAGTGCAGCTAAGTGTATAATTTTTGTAGTTAAAGACTAATTATTGTGGCCAAAAGTGATTTTAGCCAAATAATTTATCGTGGATAACTAGCCTTACTGTTTGTTTGTTTGATTATTTATATATATATTTTTTAAGTGATGGTTTAGGTATAAATGATCCACTGATTTTAATGTAAAAAAGTTAATTTAGAGAAATTAAGAATTCTCTATATTCCCAAAGTTTATATTTCTATATAATAAATAAGTTTTTGGAAAGTTTATATTTCTATATAATAAATAAGTTTTTGGAAAAAAATATAGTTTTTGCTTAAGAAAAAGAAAAAGAAAAGAAAAATAAACGAAATCTTATACATATTGTTGATAAAGGGTAATTTGTTTTCGTAGACTCGATCTTGATTCGACCAGATGTAAGTGATATACCTTTCCTCTTTAGTTTAGAATATATTATAATCTCTATAAAAAAAAAAAAATGTAATTTGTTTGAGAAGGAAGTATTACATATCTCTTTCACGTTGTGCTTGTTTACCTCATTATAGACGTCGTCCATCGTGTCATCTGCTTCAGACACTACATCTTCAAGCTTCTTAAGCCATGTTGTGACCTGCTTACTCTGGTCCTGCTTCTTCTCTGCATCTTTCAGTACGTTCCTGATTTTTGAAACGGGGGTATCAAGTACTCTAAGATCATCCTCGTTCATCGAGTCAGTTGCTTTCAGTGCATCTTCAAGCTTCTTCTGCCACGTTTCGACTTTACAGTTCTCAGCCAGCAGCTTCTCTGCAGCAATTTGTAATTTTCTGATTTTTGCAATGGAGTATTGAAGTCCTAAAAGTTTATCCTTATCTTTCATCCACAAAGCTGCATTGTCTAACTTCTGACTGATCACATCGATAATTACAGAGGCTGTAGATTCCGCCATTGTGTAAATGGTTTGCCGGACGGGAAAGAGTGGGTGTTCAAAATTGAGGATGTTCACAATGAGAAAGAAAAAGATTGTGTTGAGAGACGAGGTACCCTCCTAATCGCTTCCCCTTGTCTAATAATTTATATGGCTTTCTTTTTTAACTTGCATGCAATATCCGAACCCTATATATATATATATATATATATGTTAGGATGCATATATTATTTAATTATATGTGGCTTTCTTTCTTTGCAACAATTATGACATTAGGATATTAATATAATGTGAATATAATCATGATCAAATATAATGATCAATTACAAATGTAAAGTGATGTGGCAGTTTGACATGTTATTATTTTATTAGTTTATGGATAAGTGAATGCTTATGTTCTCGTTTGACAGAAATGATAAAGATTGTGATTGAGATATAAGAGTTCTAATCTCATGCTTGGTGCAGCAGCTGATAGGATTAAAATATTATTATTATATTTTTTTTTTATATCTTTGTTTCTTTTTTTATTTGGCATAAGTTTTTTTTTTTTCCCAATATTTTGTCTTTTTTTGGTTTGATTTTATTTTTTACTCTTTGTAATTCCGTTTTGTTATCTTCCATTTCTTTGACACATCCATTCTTTCTTTCTTTCTTTTTTTACTTTTTCTTATCTTCCATTACTTCTTTTTTATCTTTTGAATATTTTTATTTTTCTTACCTTGCCTTCCGTTTTTTTATTTCTATTTCTATATATTGTTTTTTTTTTTAAAATCTTTGTCTCTTCCCTTTTTTCATATTCTTTTTATTTATTATTAATCATTGTTTATATATATATATATATATATTTCAATAGTATCAGTTTTTGTTTTCTTTTTTTTTTTTCTCTCTTGATCGATGTGTAGATTAATATATGATATTAATGATTTTATAAATTTATCTGGTAAATTTTTTCAAAAAATAATTAGATAAATGACTTATCTATTTCTTATATTAAACTAATCTAATTTAAATTATATTTTTAATTCAAAAATCAATAAGTTATGTGAACTTATATTTATTTTAATGATAATTATATAAAAAATTAATGATGTCTGATTGACGCCAAAAATAAGATTGGATTAATTATTATCTCATTCAATCCCAATACTAATCTTAATTCTTATTTTAATCCTGACATATCCTGCGTATAAAGAAGCAGAGTGCACAAAAATTGAAGTATACGGATCAAAATGCCAAAAAAAAAGAAAAAAAAGAAAAAGAAGAAAAAAAAAAAAAAAGAATCAAGGGTGAAAGTGTAAAAGCTTAGTATTTGAGGGGGCATAGGTTCTAAATGCCAATAAAACTACAAAACTTCATCACTTGGTAAACATCTTGATAGACTTCCTGATAGCTCTAATATTATTTTTACTTTATTGATTAAAATACTATTATAATTTAAATATGAATGAGTAAATTATTTACTCATAAGTAATTAAGAATGAACGAAATTTTTGGAAATTTAGTCAAGTCAAAATTGAGGTTTGTGGCGTTCCCACTTCCAGACCTTCAACCCTCCACGTTTTCTAAATTTGGATGATGACGTGCTTAAAAGGATAAGTCTAATTGGATAGGTGTAATTGAATGTAAATATTTTGCAAAAATCACTGTTAAATAAATATAAGTTATATTATTACAAATTTTTTTTTAAAGATTGATTTAAAAAAAAAATTTAAGGAAAATTCACAATGTCTATGAGCAGCTCTTCTTTCTCATGTCAGTTCACATTAATTCCACCCGCTAGCATTGAAGAATAAGATTATAAAATAATCTCCATATTACCTTTTTTTTTTTTTTTCCCCCTGAAAATAATGTCCATATGACTTATATGGCATATTACTTTTTCATAATCCAGCGCCCTCAAGATACTCTTATATGAGGACCATATCCGTAGTTAAATTAAAAAAAAATAAAAAAAATAAAAAAATAAAAAAATAAAATAAGAAACTTTATGATTGGTCTTTGTTAATGGTTTTTTTTTTTTTAAATAAATATGGGAGTACAAGAAAATGTTAAATTTTTCTTGCTATGTAAAATATATATGTTTCGAGTAGTAAAAGAACTAAAAGTGAAACAAAAATGAAACTTAATGGGCTATATATTAACTGTTTTCAAACAAAAATGCATTTGTACAATTGCAAAAAAAAAATATATATATATATATATATATACAGTTTTGTTTTAGTTAGGATATTCTGATTTTATAAAATTTAAATACAATTTAAATATGTTAAGACAAATTGATCATTTTTATTTCATCATAATTTTTTTACATTATATTTTGATTTTATAATTACAATATCCTCACTAAATAAAAACTATATATATAGTTCACATGAAAACGATATAACAATTTGAATATCAGATCTTTATTTATTAACTCTTGAATCATATTAAAATTTTAAAATTTTAAAAATATCAAATATGGATATAGTAACATATTAAAATAGAAATATAAATCTTATCAAAATTTAGTGATTATTAAATATAATTTTAAATATAAATTTTTAATATGATTAAAAAAACTAAAAGAAGAAATCCTGATATTAAGAATTTACCTTATATAGTTTTCCTTTTAAGAATCATGGAAATATGTGAAACTTCTTTTTCTTTTAGCCTACTTTGTTTTTACCCTCTTTTATATATATATCTATATATACTGTTATCAAGTAATTATTGTAGTTCGCAGCTAATTAATAAAACTGAGAAAAAGACTAAAGAGAAGGAATCCATTGAAAGTTCTGAATCCAAAATTTGATAGTAGGACGTGATCAGTGTAAAGAAACACGTGGAAATATAGCAGTGGTTCACTTTTATAGATATTTCCAAAGATGCTGGGAGGGTCAATAATAACTGATGGGGGTGAAAAAAAATATGTGGTGCTCCTTATTGCTCTGACTTTCAATCAATATAATATGACCCACCCTCTGAAACCCCTGCATTGTTTATTTATGGCTATTTAATTTAACATGTGACATTTCAAATCGCATGGTGTCAGAGGGTCAATAATAACTGATGGGGGTGAAAAAAAAAATGTCGTGCTCTTTATTGCTCTGACTTTCAATCAATATAATATGACCCACCCTCTGAAACCCCTGCATTGTTTATTTATGGCTATTTAATTTAGTATGTGACATTTCAAATCCCATGGTGTCACCAAACTTCTGAATCAAGATTATTGATTACGCAAGAAGAGGGTTAGCTGTAGAATTAACTCCTTGTTTGTAGATACTACGGAGATGGTGGGACGGTGGATAACATATTGAAAGGGAGGGTGAAAAGGAATATGTGGTGCTTGCTCTTTATTTTTCCATCAATTTATAGTTAAAAATTAAATGCCTTTAAAATTCCCGCATTTTGAGTGTTAGAGACCCTGACTTTAGCTGAATATCTAAGGCTAGAACAAAGAGTATCGATACAACTAATGAGTTATAATATGTTGTGAAAATGTTATGAATATAAGGTAGGAAGTAGGAAAGTATGATACATTATTAATGATTTAATTTAAAAACCTAGTTACACAAATGGTAAACTAATATACTGTTGAGAATATAGTTCTCATCCTATGTTGGATAATCAGTGACATGGCAAGTTATATAACATATATATTATATATATATATATTTATAATCTTGCTATTATGAGAGAGTTTGTCCAGATTTTGGTGGGAGATAAGTTATATGCAAATACGAGATTGGGGTACTCGTATTTTATTGAAATTGATTGGATTGTGATATCATGGATTGATTTAATATTATGCAGTATTTGTTGTTGTACTATAAATTTTTGTAAAATATATATATATATATATATATCAAAATTAAATTGATTTTTATTTTTATCTTCTAATTTTATTGTAAGGGGTGAGAGAAGATACAAAATTATTTAATTTTTGAAAAAAAACGTATTTTTATTTTTGTTCATGTAAATGTCATTGACAGGGTAAGTGCCCCCCAAAAAAAAAAAAAAAGATGAAAATTAGTTGTGACCTTGACCCACACCCCCACTGCACAGTTAATGCTAATGCTTGCCACACTAATTTTAGGATATCAGAATCCGTTCAAAATTTCTCACCAGAATCCTAGATAAATTCTGATCCCAGAGAAATCCTACCGGACATTCCAATAGAAAATCCGACAGAACCTCCTTTAAAAATTAGATTTACCATAAATTTTCTACATTGAAAACACACTTCTATAAACATCACCTTATTCTTTCCATCTTACTACAATTTGATTCCACAAATTTACAGTACTCCAAAATAATAACAAGAAATTAATGCAGTATTTAATAAAATGTATCCAATATAGTATACAGAGCATTATGCAAATAAATATAAAATTAATACAATGACAGATGAAGCAATACAAGATAGAGAGGAAAAAAAAGGAAGGAAATGCTTCTTGGACTTTCGGCAATGAACTGAGACGTCGGGCTCGTCCCGGACGATCAACGTCTCCCAATCCTTGTACCTAGGGGAACAGAATTTAAAAATATGATATGCTAATCATTTCAGTGAGTGACTCTATCTACTGTATAATTATAAAGCAACGATAATTATAGTACATTTGATTAATTAAGAATAAATAAGTACATAAATAATAATTAATTGAAAATAATATTTTCTCTCAAAACCCTCACCATTCACTCCGTTGGAAATGTTCCCCTTTTAAAACATTTTCGCAAAACCCAATCTTTTATGCCCCGAAAATCAAGGAATACTTAATTTAATAAATAATTAAATAATCCAAATACGAATAAAATGTAATGAAATATAATAAAATAAATTTAGAATACTTGCATGAAAGAAATATAACATAAAGGAAAAATTCAATATAATTCATAAAATTTGATTTAATAAACTAAAATAAACAGTATCAAAAATATAATTTAAATAATTACAACAGTCCTGTAAAATAAATGGTAAAAATATTATAAAAATTCATTTTAAAATATTCAACCAATCTATATAATAAAAATACGGCAAGATGCATTTTAAAAACATTCATTTAAAATAAGTGACATAAAATATGAATAATTATATTTTAGAAAATACTAATTGGAAATAGGTGATAAAACAAATTAAATACATTTAATTTAAATGCGGTTTTAAAACTTTAGGATTTAAAATTTATATCTGAAAAATAATACTTGACGCACCATACTATATACCAGTAATGCCCTACGATACCCAGCGACCCGAGCACCATTCTGCGGGAGGTTAAAGAGAGAAACTTGCATATGGTCGCTTCGGCGTTCCGACAGCGCCACTGGTTAAACCGTCAACCCAGCCATGGAGGGGAGCAACTTATGGCCAATATCAACTTGCCTGCCTTCGGGTCGATAGCAACTCATGGGAGATATTATAACTTGCGCGCTCATCCACATATACAGTACAGAACACCAGTATTGTATGAGTGCGTTTAAAACAAATAACCAAATTTATTATTAAAATACACAATTATTTCCAAAATTCACAATAGGAATTATACCATTTTTCAAATTCACCATCATACTATATACCAGTGATGTCCTACGATACCCAGCGACCCGAGCACCATTCGGCGGGAGGTTAAAGAGAGAAACTTGCATATGGTCGCTTCGGCGTTCCAACAGCGCCGCTGCTTAAACCGTCAACCCAGCCATGGAGGGGAGCGGCTTATGGCCAATATCAACTTGCCTGCCTTCGGGTCGATAGCAACTCATGGGAGACATTATAACTTGCGCGCTCATCCACATACACAGTACAGAACACCAGTACTGTATGAGTGCGTCTAAAACAAATAACCAAAGTTATTATTAAAATACACAATTATTTCCAAAATTCACCATGGGAATTATACCATTTTTCAAATTCACCATCCCACATTTTTCTTTAATAACACCAGCATAAATCCATCAATAATATATAATTTTTCTCATATCATAAAATCAATCAAATAATATTCCAAGGGCATAATTATATAATTTGAAACCACCAAACTTAACCAATATTTTTCTTGAAATACTAAAGTCAAATTATGCCCAAAAATAATATTAAAACCACATGAATTTCATATATAATTTAATTCCACAAATCCTCAATATCATAAAATAATTTCCACATAAATTTATATAAATGCATTTTTTATTATTCAAAATAAATTCACAAATAAATTCCATAATAAATCAAATAATATTACTTTTACAATTCCTTTAAATATCAAATTGTCATAAAATCTAAATTTCCATAATTTATCAAAAATCATATATTTCCATTTATTCAAATATGTGCATCAAAATTTAATTCACAATTTATCTAACAATTAACATAACATAAAAACATTCAAATATTAAAATATCACCATATAATTAATTTGACTCCCAAAATTAATTTTGAAGGTGGGTCACTCACCTCGAGCACGCAATTAACCCAAGATCTTCCATTGGATCAATTCCATGACACACACGTGCTCCTAGAACAACAATATTACACAACTCAAATAAATTAATATTTTATTCAGATAAATAATACCCGGTACCCGAGGGATTTAACACAAACATTAACCAAAATTTGTGAGTAATATACCGAAACGAAACTTGTGAAACGAGGATTACGAATCTGGTCTTATTTCCCGGATATTGGACCCATGGTGGTCGGAATCTCGTCGGAAAGCTCTCGGATTTTAAGTCTTTGATTCTCTCAATCTGTCCTGAATTGAGGAAAGTGGACATCGGATTTGGGTTCAGAGGGTCGGAATTAGTGGGAAAGGATGGGCGGTGCAACTAGAAACTCTTCGGAAAGTCGATTTCCCGACGAGCCACCGTCATCACCGGAACCCGTCACCACGGCGGTGCGTCTGGTGGCCACCGCCGTGATTTTTGATGGGAAGGTAGATCAGGGAATGAGTGACTCAACGGGACTGGAGGTGAGGCAAACGGTGGCCGGAATAGGGAGAAATCTGGATCTGAAGAAATCGGTGCTGCCGCCGAAAAAGCCTCGATCCGGGCGCGTCGACGGTCGGTTGGCCTTGATTTTTGGCTGGCCGGCCGGTTTTCAGGTAGGCTTCAAGCTAGGGTGGCACATGTACTGTTCTGGTGGCTGGAAAATGGCTAAGCGGCGGTGGCCGGTTGGTTTCTCTCTCTACCTCTCTCTTTCTCTCTCTCCTCCCCCCTTTCTCTCTCCTCCCCCAGCTCATGCGTTTTAGCCAGAATAAAAGCCACCCATAAGTGATACTGTTCACTCATGGAATTGGCTGAAAATGTGACACGTGGCACACACTGTTCACTCAAGTGAAAATATATTAAAATATTACGGTATTCGGAAAATTTTACATGTTCATAACTTTTTAATCAGATGTCCAATTTAAGCGTGCCGCTAGTCTATGAACTCGTATCGATGAGTACTTCACAACCTTGCATGAGTCAAAGCTCAACTTTGCATGAACAAAAAGTCAACTCGGCACCCTTTGGACAGTTTGGACCTCAACTTATTTTGCTCATAACTTTCAAATCGTAGCTCCGTTTTCGACGTGCTACTAGTCTATGAGCTCGTGCCAACGTGTACTTTATAACGGGATCTCGGTCAATGTGAAATTCCATAAGGAACAAAAAATCAACATTTGACCCTTTCTCGGTCAACGACTGTCAAACCCGGTCAACCTTGGTCAAATTTGAGAAATTTTCTGTGTACTTCGGGACGGGGTGCTACATAGGGTCTAGACAAGCTTGTGTAGCTTGAAAATTATGCATCAATTGGAACATTGCATATATATCTTTTTATCATGCAAAGATTTTCAAAAATGATGGTTTTTGAAGAAATTGTAGTCAATACTATATATAAAGATGACGGTTTCTTTAAAAACAATCGTCTTTGAGGATGTCTATATCATTGAATTCCTATATATATATATATATATATATTATAATATTTCTAGTCTAAAATATGTGGATCCCATTTGATAAATGATCAAACTGTCTTTAGAATGGTTTTGATCATAGTGCTTCACTTGTTACTGCAAATCAGACTTGTTGCCACTTTATGAACTTGTATGTATGAGATCTACATGGTAATGCATTAGTCAATACCAAACCTTGACGAAGAAAAAAGTAAACATTGGGGCCCATGTAGTCAATCGGGATCAAACATTACCCCTAACCATAACTTCTAAATATTAGCTAAAAATCAAATATTATGCCAGTCTATGAACGAGAACTATCCCATAATACATGAGTCAAAATGAAATCTATATAAATAAAAAGTCAACTTTGAGCTTGCTCGATTAGTTTGAACCTCAACTTGATCTAACCATGACTTTTTGATCTTAACTCTGATTTTTACGTGCTACTTGTCTATGAACTCTGATCGATGCGTACTTTGCCATAGTATCGCAATCAAAATAAAATTCTTCTCGAAGCAAAAAGTCAACCATAGAGTTTACTTGGTCAACTTTGATCAATCTCAGTCCAACTTAGTTAAAAATTCAAATTTGGAACATTTTCTTAAGTCGTGGTGTTACAATTTTAGTCCCTTCAATCCTTTTTTTTGCTTTTTTCATTCTTTCTCTCTCTCTTTCTCTTTCTTCCAAAATTTTCATGAACACCATCACTTGGTATTTCAAGGAGGAGCGGATTTCCTAGTCCTGGTCCCCTGAAGAGGATGTGAAGCTTTTGAAACATAAACTAACTATGGCCATGGCTGCTGGATCTCAGTTCCTAAGCAAGCTGGTAATCATTATTTATATATGTACCTCGTTAATCCCCAAACGTAACCCTAACCCCAACTTAATTCCTCCTCTCTGCTTCTTACTTTCAGCTACAATAAATTAGGTTCCCATGTAAAATCATATAAAAATAAATAAATAAATAAAAAAACACATATTCAACTTTTTGAAAATTTTAAGAGCAATTTACAGTAATTGAATACGATGATTATGGAAAAAAAAAGGACCGAAATATTTTATAGAATTAGTTCTCATAGAATAGATACTGAAAAAAGGAAGAAGGTTTTCATAAAACATAATTAATCCAACTCATTTATTATATTAAACCAAACAGACCACAAAAAGTTTAAAAAGACGAGGCCCTTCCGAACAATATAATGTGGTACTACTATTTGGGGTCCCTAGCTGCTAAATTTTCTTAAATCTCCAGTTGCTAGTAAGTACTAGTAGTATTTAGTAGTGCATCATAAAAATATTTCATAAAATTAATTCCAAATCCAGCGAGCACCATCCCTCCTTTTTCTTATTAATACAATTTTAAACGGCCGACAATATCAGACCCCCTCCTAATAAGCAAATCGAAAGGATATGAAAATGGAGACCTTAAATGTAGACCTGCCTCTTTTGGACTTATTTGTAGATCCTTACATTTGTTTTTTTATTTTATTTTATTTATTTTGGGTGGAATTATTAAGTTTTGAACTGAAGATCTCTTGAATCTCTGGTTCTGATATCAAATTAAAATACAACTGATCCCAAAAGCTTAAGCTAATGAAAGATGAGCTTTTATTTAATTTATATTTTTCTCTAACAACTTGTAGAATTAACTCCTTGTTTGTAGATGTTACCGAGATGGTGGGACGGTGGATTATAACATACTGAAAGGGAGGGTGAAAAGGTATATGTGGTGCATGCTCTTTATTTTGTAAAAGCTTCCATCAATTTATAGTTAAAAATTAAATGCCTTTAAAATTCCTGCATTTTGAGTGTTAGAGACCTTGAATTTAGCTGAATATCTAAGGCTAGGCCAAAAGTATCGATACAACTAATGAGTTATATTATGTTGTAAAAATGTTATGAATATAAGGTGGAAAGTAGGAAAGTATGATACATTGTTAATAATTTAATTTAAAAATCTAGTTACACAAATGGTAAACTAATATACTGTTGAGAACATAGTTCTCATCTTATGTTGGATAATCAGTGACATGGTAAGTTATATAACATCTATATATTTATAATCTCCAGAGTTTGTCCAGTTTTTGGTGGGAGATGCAAACACAAGATTGGGGTAATAGTATTTTATTGAAATTGATTGGATTGTGATATCATGGATTGTGTTAATATTATACAATATTTGTTGTAGACATGTAGTGTACTATAAATTTTTGTAAAAAAAAAAATATATATCAAAATTAAATTGATTTTTATTTTTATCTTCTAATTTTATTGTCAGGGGTGAGAGAAGATACAAAATTATTTAATTTTTGAAAAAAAAAATATTTTTATTTTTATTCATGTAAATGTTATTGATAGGATAAGTGCCCCGAAAAAAATAAAAAAAAAGGCAGGTGAAAATTAGCGTTGTGACCTTGACCCACATCTCCACTGCACAATTAATGTTGTGTTTGCCACACTAATTTTAGGGTCTAGACAAGCTTGTGTAGCTAGAAAATTATGCTAATGTGGTAGTGCACTAATGTAGTAGTACAAGGAGCCACTAGACGGTGCACCAAACGTGTCGTAAATGTCCTATTAGTGATAGGCGCTTATTTATTGCTCTGATAGGTCATATGATTCCGACACAATTTGCCCGATAGGATCCAGTTGATAATTTCTAATATTTTATTTATGCATCAATTGGAACATTGCATATATCTCTTTAAGGTGATTTTGGTCTGGACTGTCACGTTAATTTTGGCTGTTAGATGTTGAATTAAATTAATATTTGTGGACTTGACATAATCAATTACTCACTTACAGGGCCTATTTATGTCATTAATGGGACTGACTTATTTTATTATTTTGTAGTAGGGCCCTTGGTCACACACTCTCTATAAGACTCTAGTTGGCCCATTGGACTGGAGGACCAACTCTCTTAATAAGCCCAATGACTTATCCATATTTTTCCTAGTATAATTATATTATCAAATTATTATTATTTTATGTGTGTCAAAATTAATGGATAAGTCTGACTTGCAGAGACTATTTAAAGGTCTAGGGCAAGCAAACAATTGATGCCATACGGTATTTTGATATTAGGGTTTTCAGAGATCTGAGAGTGGTTTGAGAGTAGTGTGTTCATAGGCACTACTTTACATTATTTTCTATTTTACAGGATTAAAGATCTAATTTATCAATGGCTGCGTTTGGAGGTTAGTAAATTATGACTTATGGAATTTATTATGTATATTTAGATCCATAAAAATCTAACAATTGGTATCAGAGCACATGGTTAATATGCATAGTAAATTTCTTTGGAGTTTATTGCAGTTAGCATGTGAATATTGATCTGTGTTTTTGCCACTATTATCAATGTTCTAGATATATATATATATACTCATGGTTGGTTTTTTGTTTGTTCTTAAAAAAAAAAAATTAATAAATAAATAAAAAAATAAATAATAAAATAAAATATTTTTTTTTGTAAATATCGGGCTTGTTCAAAAAAAAAAACAAAAAAAACAAAAAAAAAAAAAACTGGGTTTTCGGCCATGAATTTCACATACTGATTTTCTGGGTTTTGGACCAAATTAATTTGGGGAAAGAGTTTCCCAAGAATACACGAAACAAACAGCACCGCTTTTGCCTAAAATTTGCTCGAATTTCTTGTGTTTCCATGGGTTTTTTGTTTGTGTTTTGGCCGAAAATAAACCTAGATTGGATGTTTATTTTGAGTTGATTTTGAATCCAATTTGTTTGTGGGAAACGTTGCACGAGGGAAGACGAAACTAACGCCGCCGGAATCGTCGGAAACGGTGGCCGGAACGGTGAGTTTTGGCCGGGTAAGCATAGCGGGTCGCGTGACCCGTTTGGATTGGAACCGGGTCACCCGTGACCCGGTTGGCTGAAGAAGATGAGAGAAACGACGTGTCGTTTGGGGTTACTGCTGACGTCATATGCTGACGTCAGCACGACACGTCGTTTGCTGACGTCAGCAGATGACGTCAGCAGGCCAAAAAAAAAAAAAACTTATTTATTTTTATTGATTTTTTTTTGTTTATTTATTAATTAATTTAGTGATTCAATTGTTTAATTTATTTATTTATTGTTTGTTTATTTGTTTAATTATCACATTCCAATTTTATTAAAATAAATTAAATATTTGTGATTGGAAAATTGGTTTGTGTGAGCTTACCCAAAGAGGCTTTGTGCCTAGTTGGTATAGTAGTGTGGGATTTTAGGTACTCACCTGTCGTGAGACTTATTTTATCTGCATTATGTGTACCAATGTAATGTATATTGGCATAGTGGATGGGATGTTTTATATTTGCCTATTTCATGAAATTGCCAATATGTTATTTTTCTCCCACTTATTAACCAGGGTCTATGCGGGTAATTAAGCTACCCTGTCGGTAGTTCTAGTTGCTTTGTATGACGCCTGGAATGGCAGTGGAAGTTAATTAAATGCCATGTATTGCAGGTTCTGAGTTGCCCTGTCGGTAATTCAGTTCAATGCATTTGATTGTGGTTATTTGATTGACTGTCCCTGGCCCGCGTAAGGGTATCTTTAGTGCTACAAAGACCCTAAGCGATATTTATGTTTGTGTTTTGTGTTGAGGGGCTGGAAAATAGTAATTGAATTGTCTTAAATTTTTAAATGTCTTGTTGTTTACTATTTTTACAGCTAGTAGCACCCCAAATCTTATGCCTATGACTGCCATGATGAAATTGGATGGGACAAATTATCAGAAATGGAAGAAAACCTTAATTATGAATTTGACCTTCATGAAATTGGATTTGGCTTTGGAGATAGATCCACCAGAGATACCGACTGATGAGAGTACTGCAGCAGCTAAGAAACTTTATGAGGATTGGAAACACTCTAATAAGTGCTGTATGATGATGATGGAGAATTACATGGATGAGGCCATATATGCTAGTATTCCTAAAGTGGATACTGCAAAGGGACTTCTTGAGGAGATAGGAAAGAAGTTTATCAAGTTTGATATGAATGAGAAGCATCATTATTTGGACCTATTGAACAATACCAAGTATGATGGTATTAAAGGAGTAAGGGACCATATTATGCTACTTTCTTCTTATTATAATAAGCTGAAGGATCTTAAGATGGACATTGGAGAGGAGTTCTTGACCTATTCTATAATGAGGAGTCTTCCATCACAGTTTGATAATATAAGGTCGAGTTTGAATACTAAGAAAGAAGGTTGTAGTTTGGAGGAATTGACTACTATCCTTGTCAAGGAAGATGATGATATTAAATTAAGTAAGTCTAGGTCTGTTGCTATGGTTTCACATCAGGTAGATAAGTCCAAGAAGTTTTTCCAAAAGAAGGGACAAGGATTCAAGCCAGGACAAGGTTTCAAGCCTGGGCAGGGTTTTAACCCCAATAGGAAGAAGTTTTCTGGTATGAAGCCTAAAGGACCTAGGGATGGTGGTTTTCAGATTAAAGAAAGGAAAGAGTACTTCAATGGAAGATGTGGATACTGCAATAAAGTTGGACACAAGAAGATAGACTGTTGGGCCTTAAAGGGAAAGCAAGAGAAGAAAGGTAATATTTTAATGATTGAGACCAATATTATCGATGTGCCTATGAATTCTTGGTGGTTAGATACTGGAGCAACAATTCATGTTACTAATTCATTGCAGGGGATGATAAGCCGAAGGGGCCTAACCAATCTTGAGCAGCATGTTTATATGGGAGATAGCTCAAGAGTGAAGGTGGACATTGTGGGAACAATCAAGTTGAAGCTTTCCACTGGATATGCTTTGGAGTTGCAAGAAGTTTCTTATGTACCTTCAATAAGAAGAAACTTGTTATCTATTTCTGTTTTGGATAGTCAAGGTTATAGTTTTTTGTTTGGAAATAACAAAGTTGAATTATTTAAGGATGGTAAAGTTGTTGGTTTTGGAACTTTATGTGGCAATTTATATAAGCTTGATTTATTTAATAATGGTCTCAATTTCTCTGTTAATTCTATTGTTGCTTCCAAACGCCCAAGAGTTAATGACAATTCCTCAATGTTATGGCATAAACATTTGGGACATATTTCTAGGCACAGGATGGAAAGGTTAGTGAAGGATGGGATACTTCCTAATCTTGATTTCTCTGATCTGTTGACTTGTGTTGAATGTGTGAAAGGGAAGTTAACTGCCAAGGTAAGAAAGGATAAGTTAGCTAGGTGTGGAGATGTTTTGGAGTTAATCCACACTGACATATGTGGACCTTTTACACCAATTGCTTTGGGTGGTTATAGATATTTTATTACCTTCATTGACGATTACTCTCGTTATGGACATGTTGAGCTTATTCGTGAGAAGTCAGATTCTTTAGTTGCCTTTAAAGAGTTTAAGGTAAAGATGGAGCTTCAAAAGAATAAGAAAATAAAAGCTGTAAGGTCTGATAGAGGTGGTGAGTTTTATGGTAGGTATGATGAAACTGGAAGGAACCCAGGGCCTTTCGCTATTTATTTGCGTGAGTGTGGCATAGATGCGCAATATACGATGCCTGGTACACCTCAGCAAAATGGCATAGCTGAGAGAAGGAATAGAACTTTGTTGGATATGGTGCGGTCTATGTTGGCAAATTCTAGGTTGCCAGATTGTTTGTGGGGAGAGGCTTTAAGGACGGCAGCTTATATTTTGAATCAAGTTCCAAGTAAGTCCGTTCCTAAGACACCTTTTGAGTTGTGGTCAGGAAGAAAGCCTAATTTGCGTCATTTTCGAATATGGGGTTGCAAAGCTGAAGTAAGGATTTATAATCCCCAAATTAAGAAGTTGGATCCTAAAACCATTAGTTTGTTGGCTATTGTATAGGATCTAGGGGTTCAAGATTCTTTTGTCCTTCTCACACCACTAGGATCGTGGAATCAGACAGGGCCATTTATTTTGAAGATGATTTTGGGTTTGATGATAGTAATGGTCCAAGGGAATCTCAATTTAGAGAAGAAAGTGTTTTCATTCCCAGTATAGTTGTTCCTGATAAAGATATTGTTGATCCAGTAGTTGATGAACCAGTAGTTGGTCAGAATGAACTCATTGTTGAAGAGCAGGATATTCCAGCTATTGCAGATGCTAATGTACCCTTGAGGAGGTCACAAAGGACTAGGAGATCAGCTATTCCTGATGACTATGAGGTTTACTTGCAGGAGCATGAGTTTGACATAAGTGATGATTCAGATCCAGTCACTTATGAGGAAGCCATAAGCAGTTCAAATTCAAATTTTTGGTTGGATGCAATGGAAGATGAAATGAAATCCATGGCATCAAATGGAGTATGGGATTTGGTTGAGTTACCAGAGGGTAGCAAGCCTATTGGGTGCAAATGGGTCTTTAAGACTAAAAAGGACTCCAATGGTCAAGTGGAGAGGTATAAGGCTAGACTTGTAGCTAAAGGGTTTAGCCAAAAGGAAGGAATTGATTATACAGAGACTTTCTCTCCTGTATCCACAAAGAATTCTTTTAGAATTATTATGGCGATTGTGGCGCATTATGACTTGGAGTTGCATCAGATGGATGTCAGAACTGCTTTTCTGAATGGTGATTTATATGAGGATGTATATATGGTTCAACCAGTTGGTTTCCAACAAACGGGGAATGGTAATTTGGTTTGTAAGCTTAAGAAATCTATTTATGGTCTTAAGCAAGCTTCAAGACAATGGTATCTTAAGTTTGATGAGGTTGTCATCCAAAATGGCTTTAAGGAGAATGTTGTTGATAGATGCATATATATGAAGGTCAGTGGGAGCAGTTTTATTTTTCTGGTGTTGTATGTTGATGACATACTTTTGGCTACTAATGACACTGACCTATTAGCTGAGACAAAGCAGATGTTGTGCAACTATTTTGATATGAAAGATCTTGGTGAGGCTTCTTTTGTTTTGGGCATCAAGATTGTTCGAGATAGGACTAATTATGTAGTGCAATTGTCTCAGAGAGCTTATATTGATAGAATTCTTAAGAGATTTGATATGCATAATTGTTCTCCTGGAAGTGTACCGGTTACGAAAGGTGAAAAGTTTTCTAAGGATCAGTGCCCCAAGAATGATAGAGAAAGGATGGCAATGAAGAATGTTCGCTATTCTTCAGCAGTAGGTAGTTTGATGTATGCTCAAGTTTGTACACGGCCTGATATAGCCTTTGCTGTGGGTGTGCTTGGTAGATTTATGAGCAATCCTGGTCCTATTCATTACCAAGCAGTTAAGAAGGTCTTTAGGTATCTTCAGGGTACTAAAGATCATATGTTGACATATCGTCGCACCAACTCTCTTGAAGTAGTGGGTTATAGTGATGCAGACTATAAAGGTTGTGTGGATGATAAGAAATCTACCACTGGTTATATATTTATCATGGCAGGAGGTGCTGTGTCTTGGCGGAGTGCCAAGCAGTCAGTGATAGCATCCTCGACTATGGAGGCAGAATATGTGGCGTGTTATGAGGCTACCCGTCATGCAGTTTGGCTACGGAATTTTATCCGTAATTTAGGAGTGGTTGACTCCATTGAGAGGCCTATTATGATGTATTGTGATAATACCGCAGCGGTGTCTTTCTCCAATAATTTAAAAGGTACTCCTGGTGCGAAGTACATTGATGTGAAATATTTTGTGGTAAAGGAGAAAGTTGAAGAGGGCCTCATTACTATTGTTCACACGCCGACTTATAGCATGGTGGCAGATCCACTGACCAAGGCTTTACCGGTAGGCATATTTGAGGAGCATGTGTCCCGTATGGGATTGTTAGGCAGTTGAGACTGCTGTGGGTCAGTGGGAGTTTGTTATGTTTTCTGTAGTAATATCCATGTTGAGAATTATTTATTTCTTTGAATATTTTAATACATTGATGTATGTGGATCATTATTAATTTATGAGATGATTTATTACACATATTATTGCTCCTTATATTTACAGGCCTGTTGAGACTATTAGTCTATGTATATGTGTATGTTGATCCACAGGTGCCATGGTGAATCTCTACTACCTAGTTTGGGTATATTGTTGTATCCTGTCGATACGCAATGTGCTTGAATGAAATGGTTTTGTTTGTTGGGGGATAACACATGGTTAGGTAAATCTCTACTACCTAGACTGAGTTTATGGCATGCAAAGTGCTCAGTTGAAATGGTAACATGTTTTGGGAGATTTACTGAGAGAATCTCTACTGCCTAGTCTAGTATATTGTTGTGCCCTGTCGGTATACTATATATTTGGATGAAATGACATTATGGTTCGGGAGATTCTATAGTAAGTGAGTTTGGATTATATGATGATGATTATGCAGTCCAAGTGGGAGAATGTTGAATTAAATTAATATTTGTGGACTTGACATAATCAATTACTCACTTACAGGGCCTATTTATGCCATTAATGGGACTGGCTTATTTTATTATTTTGTAGTAGGGCCCTTGGTCACACACTCTCTATAAGACTCTAGTTGGCCCATTGGACTGGAGGACCAACTCTCTTAATAAGCCCAATGACTTATCCATATTTTTCCTAGTATAATTATATTATCAAATTATTATTATTTTATGTGTGTCAAAATTAATGGATAAGTCTGACTTGCAAAGACTATTTAAAGGTCTAGGGCAAGCAAACAATTGATGCCATACGGTATTTTGATATTAGGGTTTTCAGAGATCTGAGAGTGGTTTGAGAGTAGTGTGTCCATAGGCACTACTTTACATTATTTTCTATTTTGCAGGATTAAAGATCTAATTTATCAATGGCTGCGTTTGGAGGTTAGTAAATTATGACTTATGGAATTTATTATGTATATTTAGATCCATAAAAATCTAACATTAGATACTAGGGATATGTTTTAGTACAGTTGTGTATTTAGTATGTCAAATGCACTTCTAAAAGTCATTACAGTCAACTCATTTTAGTACCGTCTATACAACTTGTACGTAGTAAACATATGGGTTATGGCGGGACTGTACTGTTTGTTTCAGAATTGATTGTCTGGTTAATTCTTTCAATAATAGCAACAACATTATCAGTAGTGATAGAACCGATAAGAACAACTATAATAATAGTAGTATTAATAAAAGAAACAATAATAATAAAACGAATTTAGGACGTTTTCCGATAAAGTATACTTTAGATATAATATTTATATATCTCTAAATTTATATTAAATCATTAATTAATTTTAAAATTTTAAACTTAAAAGAATCTAATATTTTCTAATATATGAAGAGGGACATAAGCTTAATTATGTGTGTGTGTATATATATATATATATATATAGTTTTACTACAAAATGTGTGCACACCCTTGATATGTAATCCACTAGTTATAGTATACCATATAATCCTGATTACCTAAATTCATTAGGCATACCTTTGATATCAAAAGCATACATATTTTTTATATCAAAATTATATATATATATATATACACACAGAGAAAGGAATTCTCAAATCATGATCATCCTAATGATTTTATCATAATTTCTTTGATAAACTGTTTCAATAGTTAAAATTTAAATATCTATTCAGAATTTATGTGAATCCATATAGAATTTATCTGTCGATTTAATTAAATCAAAAATGCTATTTTAAGAATACTTATATATATAACTACTTATACTAAATTATATAGAAAGCATATGATTTTGTTTTTGTTTTATTTTTTAGACTTATTTATAATGATACCTCTCAACCTTTGACATTTGTTACATTTTACCCCCAACATATGAAATTGGCCAATTTACCTCTTATAACTTCTAACCGTTGCGCTCATACCTCTTACCGTAAGTCCCTATTCATCTTAGCGTTTTCTTGCCTATGTGCCCCACATGTGCTTTTCCTTTAGCTTAACCAAGATTATTTAAGTCCTTTCACTCCTTTCTTTTTATTTATTTATTTTTTATAAATTCTCTCTCTTTCTCTTTCTTCCAAAATTTTTATGAACACCATAACCTGGTATTCCATCAAGGAACGGGCTCCTAGTCCTAGTCCCCTGAAGAGGATAAGAAGCTTTTCAAATATATAACTAAGTATGGCCATGGCTGCTGGAGCTCAGTTCCTATAAGCAAGCTTGTAATCATTATTTATATACGTACCTCCCTAATCCCAACTTAATTCCTACTCTCTGCTTCTTTCTTTCAGGTCCAATAAATTAGGTTCCGCATGGTAAAATCATATAAAAAAAATTTAAATAAATAAAAAAACACATATACAACTTTTTGAAATTTTCAAGAGCAATTTTCAGTAATTGCATACGATGATTATGGAAATAAAACCGAAACATTGTATATATAATTAGTTCTCATAGAACAGATATTGACAAAAAGATAGAACGTTCTCATAAAACATAATTAATGCAACTAATTTATTATATTAAAATCATGTTAGATAATAGCGGAAACTATCGAAAAAATGAATTGGAGACTTGGCTATTTTGAAAAAATAATTAACTAATTTAATTGATATTAAAAAAGAGAGGAGTGGCCGAGAGTTAAAAAGAAATGGGCCAAAAACACTTCACTGGGCTTAATCGGGATTTTCTTTATACGGAGTAGTCATAGCTGATTTATAGGCTTACATTGGTGGTCCAACTCTCAAGAAGCTTCAAGAAAAAGTGCAACCGCCTCACAAGCAAGCCTTGATTTCTAACACATAGCTTACACGTGTTCTTATATAATTTCACAAAACATTGCACCTAATCCATCCAATAGAAAACTTCCAACTACATCTATCTAATAAAATATGTTTTTAACCATGAACGATAAAAATATCGATAAAAATACTAATAAAATTATATAAATTATAAATATTTAATTTATAAAATAATATATAAAAAAATAATAATTAAAATATAAAAATAATAATATATACATAAATATTAAAAATTATTATAAAAAAATATAATATTTACCACGATTAAGTGTCTCAAACTCTATCATAACCTCTTTTATACTGTTTATCAAATCAAATTTCATCTTTTCTCCAAATGCAAATATTATTTAAAAATTAGTTCTCAAAATAAAATACTGTTTATCAAATCAAATTTCATCCTTTCTCCAAATGCAAATATTATTTAGAAATTAGTTTTCAAAATAAAATAATTTAAATAATAAAGAATTTTGTTAAAAAATTAATTAAAAAAAAAGGAGGAAATGAGAGGAGTTGTGGCTGTTCATGGGACTGATCGCATTCTTCTTGGAACTGCCCTTCTCGTAGAAGAAGCTGTGGCTGTTCACGGGACTTGGATTCTTGATGAGCTTAGCTTTCATGGATCCAGGGAATTTGGAAGGAGATCCCCAGGCTGGAGCGATTGCTGGGTACTCACTGGTCGCCGCTATGGCTTTTAACGTGGGCCAATTTCACCGCTGTATCGTGTTTGCAGAGGAATGAACTGGTTACCGACCTGCATAATGGTTTGGGAAAGATCGAAAGAGATGAGGAAGAGAGGTAGCCGAGATTTCATTAGTTTTCCACCGAGATCCGTCAGACTTCCACAAGCTTTTCGAAATTTCAACCGATTACTTTTGACAACTGAGATATTACATGACACAGGCGATGTTTCCACGACACCAGTGATGGAAATTTCTTTCCCCCTCTATCAGAGTCAATGGTTGGTGATACCCGATAATTTCGGTGATATTTGGATGATTTCACCGATATTTTCTTCCGTGACCATGAAGCATCCAAATCAAACTTTTCTTATGTTGCCCACTTTATCATAAAATTACAAATTATTTATTATAATTATTATTTTGCCTTTTAACAGACCAAACAACTCACAAAAAATTTAAACAGACGAGGCCGTCCCTAACAAAATAATGTGGTACAATAATTTGGGGTCTCTAGCTGCTAATTTTCTTAAATCTCTAGTTGCTAGTTGTTACCAGTAGTACTTAGTAGTGCATAATAATAATTTCTTAATACAGTGAGCACCATCTTCGTCTTTTTGTGAGCTTCTGGCAAGACTTTGTTGAGACCCATTTGAAGCGCATCGTTGTAGACAAGAACCAGAGCATAAAAATCCATGTTTAGCACTTACGTTCCTCTTGATTCAAGCTCTACCATCCTCTTTTCTAGGAATTCCACATATTCAGCAGGCATATCTTCTACATTCCAAAAAAAAAAAAAAAAAAAAAAATTTAGATATCAGAACCGGATTCAGAGAGAACTATTCCTATTCTCAAATTTATAACATTATTCTTAGGCTTGCTTGCAGGTGGTCTCAGATTGCTGCACAATTGCCAGGAAGAACAAACAATGAAATTTAAAATCTATGGAATTGTCCCTGTCGCACACAGACCCATCTCAGAGGACAAAGATAGGGAATTAGCAAAAAACGGAGATATAGTAGTAGTGTCGTCTCTTACAGAGATCGATATGTTGTTGTTGTTGTTGAACATTGATGGAGAAATTATACAAACGCAGGAATTGCAAGTGCATTGGAAAAGGCCTCTGCTAGGGCACGACAACATGATGGTTTTCAGTTTGTCGCCTTCGATTGCGGCGTTCGATAATCATTATCATCATCATCGTCAATCGAAAACCCAATCATGCGTTTAACACTCTTGTTATGTAAACCATTTTGTTATTCAATCGATTGGGTCTTTTTCCTTCGCAAGAAAGAAGTTCTGAATTGTGGGTGTTTGGCTCAAATTCGTATTAAAGATCAAATTTTTTGTTTATCCCCAAAAAAAAAAGGAAAAAAAAAAAAGAGTAATGTGGAAGAGACGGTGGTGTGCTGGTGGTCTGCTAATGAAGTAAGCGATGGTTGGCCATGGCTTCCACGACAAAAATCCAATCAGAAGTAGAACGGAGCAAGCGAGAGAGAAATGGAAAGGGGCAGAAAAGGAAGTGGAAGGACTAAAATAGCCCGCTTAAGCTTATGAGAATGCATGTGAGCGGCACATGGGCAAGAAAACGGCTAAAATGAACGGGAATTGACGGTAGGACGCCCTGGCGCAACGTTTTGACATTATAAGGGGGTAGATTAACCAATTTAGTAGGCTGGGATGCAAAATATAATAAATGTCAAAAGTTGAGGACATAGTTGCAAATAAGTTATTTATTTATTTATTATTATAATTATTATTATTTTGCCTTTATGCCTTTAAATTTGATCCACCGTCATTTTTACTTTTAGAAAATACATACGGCAAAACAACATCAACAACAACAACAGCAACAACAACAACAGCAACAACCCAAAAAAAAAAAAACACTAATGTGCAGCGCGTGCTCTATTTAGAACGCCAATAACCTAGAGGAAGAAAACAAAAAGTAAAACTTGAATAAAACATAATCTGAATTCTGAAACCATACATTGTAAACTCATTATAACATTTAATCATTGCATAAAAGTAAAACACAGCCTCAACTATCTCTCTTTATTTATTTATCACTTCACAGCCACTATTTTAGTTCCTGCTTGCTCTTCCTGCTCATTGAACTGGGATCCCAGACCCAAATGATTCATTAGCAACCAAATAAAAGTTAAAAGTTCTCCACCCCTACTAGGTTGCTGTGCATGTACCATTGGTTTACAATTAATTGCACCATAAGCCAGTAGTTCCACCCACACCTTGCTCATCAGCTCCCACGTTCTTCCTCCAAATGTTGGAGTTGCTGAGCAAGTATACATGCATCAAACAGCACAGATTTACTCCTTATTCCTTTTACTGCAGCTGGCCTGAACTTTGTTTTCACATTGATCAACTGCTCGCAGGCTTTCAAATGATCTAATATTGCATATTTATTAAAATATCTCTTGGCCTCTTCAAAGGTGTCCTGAAAAACTATCTGCCAATTTCCCAAAACTGGTGCCAGCATTGTTGGTTTCATTACCAGAAGATAAAACATATAGTCTGAAATGAGCTTGCAAACTCTCTTGCTTTTTTCTTTGTTGGCTTCTGAGCTTGATTTCTCCTTCTGGTTATGATAGCAAATTTCAGTAGCCAAGTGCCAAAGAAGAAGGCTTTCGGCATATTGAAACTCATTGATACTCCATTTGAGCTTGATATAGCTTGAAGTTCTCAAGAGAGTGGAAGTTGTCAATAGAGCCGATTCGCCTCTTTCTGAACATACCATCTTTGCGTCACTTGGGTTTTCTGCTTTTAAGGATTTCGCTTTCAGTTCTTCAAAGATCAATTCCTTGAGATCTTTAATGTCCTTCTTTGATGTTGAAAACCATAAAATTTTCAACTTGTGTAGCGTGGTTCTAACAAAGTGAGGAAACCGTCTTTTCCATATCCATCGTGCATCTAGGAAATATCCTATCATATTATACTGTGACACCGACCCAGACCACCTTCTTCCTTGCAAGAAATTTTTTTTCCGAATCGAGATCATTTTCTTTGACAGGGACACCGACCTAGACCTTGGGGCTTGCTGGACTTGTTCTGGTACTGATTTTGAGCTCCTTTTCTTTAATCGGGACCAGATTCGGCTTTGCAAAATCAGTTTCAGCCCGGAATATGATTTTTCCAACTTTGTTGGTGGAGGTCAATGAGAAACATGTCAGAGAAAATGAGATTAACTCCAGATATAATATCAACAACAATGGCTCCAATAAGAAACACATAAGTAACGATGAGTTCAAACTTCTTCAACTTATGCTTATCAACTAAATAATGAAATGATATACAGGCAACCACCATGGACCACAAGCTAAGAAAACGAACAACAAGCCCAAATCTGCTGCATACCACAGACACCTTAGTATGGAGAAGCTGGTAGATGAGGCTAAGCTCATACTCAATCAATCTAAAACTGGTCTCAGCAGATTCGATCTCGAGAAATTTCTTCCGGCTGGACTCTCGATCATTAGAGCTAATAAGGAAATCCACAAAAAGTCCCTTGAAGTCCTCGAAGAGTGAATAAGCTGTAAGCAATAGTTTCATTTCTTCTGACTCTGAAGTTGGATTATAATCCTTGAAATTGCCAAGGTTTGCTGCCATGGTTATAGCTATTTGTTCTGGAGCCTCGACAGACCTTGTTTCTGAGTATATTGCTACGGCCGCTTCATAATCATGCCCAGCATATGGCTCTGGCAAAGCGATAGCTCCAAAATTGTCCAAGCTTGCAAGATACAAAGCAACGGTTCTCTCTGAATACTTGATGGTTCCGACAAAGAAGACAATGAGGGTCGGTATCAATAGTTTGTTATTAGGAATTGTTAGGAACAAGCTATAAACAGCACCGAAAACCTGCAGAAGAACTCCAAACAAGTGACGGATCCATAGCTTGTTATCCTCGAGAGAGAAAGAGGTAATGCTATCAGGGCCGCCGAGATGAAGCAAAAGAAAAGAAGCCCAGAATGCGAAAATGCTTCCATTTCCTTTGGCGATGAAAGGGTTAGTCTGGCTTTTGGTGATTAGTCCGATAGCAACAGCAGCAACCCAGTCAGCCATCAAGTAAACTGACCAGAGAAATATGTGTAACCAAGTTCTTCTGCTTCTTTGTCTCCATGGTGCAAATATCACCAAGCAAACCTGTAGAAAGAGGCTAAAGAGAATGCAAAACCTGAGATCCCATAAATCCCAGAGCTTTTTGATATTTTCGGGTATGGGTAGCTCCATATTTGGCCTCAGACAAAGAAGAGGAAAGGTTGGATTGAAGAGATGATGAGATATGCAGGACTATAAGTGAGAATGAAAGGAAAGGATTTTACAATGCTTTGCTTTGCTTGCTGCCAAATTATATAAGAATTGCTAGACTATTCTAGAACACCTAGTCAATGTAAATATCTTTCAGACCCAGCCAATAAAAGGAGACAAATCCATTAATGAAAATGACATCCTGATCATCCCAATCAATGAAAATATCTTTCAGGCACAATCACTTCTCCATCATCCTACTCTCATGCCCCGTTTGGCATGGGTCTATAAACGTTGTTCTGGTTTTTATGAGGTGTTTGGGTAGTGGTAAAGTTAGTGACAATTTAAAATTTCCTATTAAAATTTTCTAGGAAGTGAAATTTTTTCTTGCTTGGATAATTTTTAAAAGAAGAAATTTGTGGACTCCATTAGAAAATAAATCTCATAATGTAGGAACCTGAGAGGGAAAATAGATCTTACTAAAATGTGTCATTTTAAAATTATTTGAGAAACTGATTTTACATATTTTTTTAAATACAATTTTATCATTTAATTTTAATATATAAATTTATTTAATTACTTGTAAATTCTATTTTTTTGTAATTAAGTAAATACTATAAAAAGAATACCAAAAAATTTCATTCTCAGGAAACTGAATTGCAAAAAAATTGATTCTTGAGAATCAATTTCTTTCAATAATTTCTCTTTTACCAAACACACCATCAAGGATTAAATATAGCTTTTGAGAGTATTCCAGGCTTGGGTTACAAAAGAGCTTCTAACCGAAGCCAGTTTCCACGGAGCACTTCACTAA
This sequence comes from Ziziphus jujuba, assembly GCF_031755915.1. Lineage (NCBI taxonomy): Eukaryota > Viridiplantae > Streptophyta > Magnoliopsida > Rosales > Rhamnaceae > Ziziphus > Ziziphus jujuba. Next base: position 1,761,160 of record NC_083380.1, read on the forward strand.
GAAGAAGAATTAAAAGCAAAAGTTTCTCTCAAAGCCTTAGAAATTCTAACCACCTAATGGTAATTTTAGTTTTTAAATTATAAAATCACAATTGTATCCTCTAAGAAACTATGATCGGTGCAACTTTGATCTTCTAGCATTCTCCAACCTGTGCGAGACTGTCTACTCCAAACTAAAACTGGTTATGATTTTGCTTTTCCTATGCATCAAGCACAAGCAGTGAAGCTTTTATTGTTAAAATGGTATCTTTGAGTCCCCAAAACTCATTATTAATTTACACCCCAGAGCAATTAAATTTCGTACACAGCTCCTGAAGCTAACTTTCTGATTATCTATTTCTTTTATCTAGTTCAACCCATTAAAACAAATTAGGAGGCCTAGGATCTGGCATTTATAAAAAAAATGCTTTAAATCAAATACTACAAAATGTTAATGATGATTTGTGTAAACTTATAGTATCCATCTTCCAGTCATCTACTCTGCACCGGTAGATAGTATGAAACTTTCATTTCATCATATGAGAAGAGAAAAACAACGGAAAGTCCTTGAAAATGGAAGTTTTAGATACAAATGAACTGGCTTCAGAGATTTTGACCCCAACCCTTCAACTTTCTCCTGTCAAAATTTGGATTCTGAAATTTGCTTACGGACCAAGTATCAATCAGGACCACAGCAGATGCCTTTGCATAGATTCTTTTCTCTATATTCCTTTTTAATTCTCTGTTCAATTGTTTTTGTATTCTTTTCTTAGCTTTAACATGCATGCTGTCACTTTTTTCTTTTCTATCCTCTTAATTTTACAAAGAAATTTTAACTCTCACACCTAAAATTAACCTGAGAGAGGAGATCAAAGACACCTTCAATATGCAAATATATATATATATATACATATATATATATATATATATATAATTTTCTCCTATGCGGAAATTTTTGACAAAATTTTTGTCCAGATTCCTGAATGATACCCATGTGTAAGTAAAAGGATATGCGTTGTTGGACTCTATTGGAAAGATTGTATTGTGCACTTAGCAGCCTCCTGCCGGTGACAAACCATGTGGTGGCCAATATAAGTTGCCTCATGGGTCCATTTGAAAATTTATGTTAGGCCTCCAATATTTTGTTATACTCTGTTGATTTAGGGTGAGTTTCAAAATTTTAATATTGATGAAAATATAAAAAGTTTAAAATATAAAAATATCTAAAAAATTGATAGAAATTTATATTAAGAAATAAAAATTTTTATTTAAATTTTCAGATTACCTTATTTAATCGATTAATTATTAACTTAACTAGAAAAATAAACAATATATATTAAATAAATATTATATTATTAAAATTTGATTTAATAAATGGATTTATAGTAAGATTTAAAAATCATAAATATACTATATTAATTATAAAATAAATATTTGATAAAATTAGTTATTAATTAAAGTATATTAAATAATTATTCCAATTATATTATATTTCATACCTATTATTTTAATATTATATAAAATTCTGTAAACTCTAAAAAAAAAAATAAATAAAAAGCACAAAATGAGTAAATAATTTCACATCATTTGAATTTAAAATAAAAATAAAAATAAAAAATAAAAAAGAAGAAGAAGAAGAAGATAAAGTGCCTATAGGTATCATCATTTCTCTCACTAACATGACTATTCAATACCTTACGCGTAGCATTTAATCCTCTGCAACCTCTTAAAACCCGTAGCATTTAATCCTCTTCAAAGTCCTCTATGTGAACATATCATCGTGTTTAAATGGGTCATATCGTTTGTCTTATATATTTATTGAATAGAGACGTCCATTTATTTAATACTAAATAAATACATTCATTTATTGAGAGCTGATCAACGCGAAGTTGGTCCTCGTATATAGATTTGACAATTTGTATTCATGGGTTATGTTTGTGTCAATCCATTTAATAATCGTATCAAAAATGTTTAATCCGAATACGATTAATAACCATTTATTAATTGTATCAGGTACCTAAAATACTAATCCGATCTGTTTATAAACAGATCAACACGACACGACCCGTTTAACATGATTACTTTAACGGGTTATGTTAATCTATTAACTTATTAATCTGAAATTGATTCGTGAATCCAAAAATTAATCTATTAATCTGAAAATTAACTTATTTATTTATTTTATTAAAGATTTATTTTTTGTCTTTAAAAAATTAATAATAGAAAATTGTTTTTATAAAGTTTTTAATTTATAATATTTTTTAGTTATTAAATATTATATTATGGATAAAATTATAATATAAAATTAAATTTAAATGGGCTGTAATAGTTATATAATCATATTGGGTTGAAATTGATACATTTAATAAATAGGTCATAACGGGTTAATTTCAAGTTAAACAGGTCAATTCGAAAATGATACGATTAATAATCGTGTTAAAAGTGTTGATCCGATTATGACCCGAATCCATTTATGATAAACCTAAACCCATTTATTCCGTATCGTTTTCGAGTCGTATCGCCGTGTCATGACCTATATTGCCACATCTACTCTTATATAGGGATGGCCATCCACCCTCATCCCATTTTGTTATAATTTGAAAGTATTACAAAGATAAATTTTAAAAAAGTTATTATATATAATTAAATATTGTATCACTTATTTTATGAAGCACATATTAATAAAAATATTATAAAAATAAGTGCTTATAAAAAAAACACTTCCAAACATACTTTAGTTTTTTGGTAGGAGTTTAAATTGGTCATATCGTTTGTTTTGCATATTTATTGATTGAAGCCTTTTTTGTTTGTTTGTTTTTTTTTTTTTTTTTGTTTGTTGGAAAAAATTTATTGATTGAAGCTTCAACTATGTTTGGAATAGGAGGGGAAAGAAAACATGAGGATAAGTTTAATGAGAAAAAAAAGGAAAAAAAAATATTTATTAATAATTGTTTTTTGGAGGATTAGTAAAATGAAAAGGAAAACGAAAGTATTTATAATAATTTAATAACTTTAGCATTATTATTTATAATAATAATTGCATGGATGATTACTAATGAAAATTAAAGGAAAAGGAGAAAATAAGTAATGCATTTTATGTTTTTTTTCCAAAAATATAATAAATACAAAATGTCTCAATCAATTAGTTTTTAATTAATGAAGATAATTTTGAAAATTTTTATCAAACTTCTTTTCATTTTCTATCAAATTTGAGTGAAAAGTCAGACTCACAAAAATAAGCATAATCTAATCCTTTCATTTTCTTCCTTTCCTTTTTTACCATTTCCTTTCCCTTGATTTAACAATCCAAACAAAAGAATTGAATCTTTTCCCTTTTTTTAAAAAAATTTTTTTTTTTCTCTTATTCCATCAATCTAAACATAGTGCTAGACCAAACATAGTGCTAGAGTAAGAGAAATAAAGAGCATTAGCCATTCCTTTTCATGCTCCCTTCTATTAATTGTTATCCTTCCATGATCTATGGATTTATATCTATAATCAAGAAGTGAACCATAGTGCATATATCTTTTCATTGATGCCTCTATCTTTAGTTTTGTTTGTCTGTTTTATTAATTTATTATTTTGTTGTGTTAGTTGTGAAAAAGGTTATTTCTAGACGATCATTAAGAGCATTTCAAAAGACTTTCTAGATATCTCATACTTTTATTTTAAGGAGTCAATTTTTAAAAAAGGTTTTAAGAAACTCTTTATATTAATTTTTAATACAAAAAGTTGATTTTGATTTCCAAATTTAGAAGATAAATTAACTCTTTATTTTAATATTATATTATCGCAGATTTTCATGCCACTCATTGAGAGATAATTCAAAAAATAAAATATAAAAAATAAAACCTAGAGAGCAATGCAAAATTGATCAAGATGGGATCATGATTTGATTGGATGCGTAAATATTTATAGAGAAAATAAAAATAAAAAGGGTGTTGAAAGACCTTTTAAAATTTCACTCTTCACCTTAAAAGATGTTTTTTATTTTAATGAGTCATTTGGAGATATTCTAAAAACATTATAAATGGTCAGAATTTAAAATTTCTATTCTTTTACAAATGATAAAATTAATTATGATGAACAGATGGACGAGTGCAAGAGGCACTGGTAGGTTATCTGATATCTAATCTCACATCATCCGAATATAGAATAGAGGATGATTCATGTAATAACCCAGTCCACCCGTATGAGATATTGTCCACTTTGGGCCCATCCCGCACAGTTTTAAAAGGCCTATCAAGGGAAAGGTATCCATACCTTCTTATAAGGCATGCTTCGTTCCCATTTCCAATTGATGTGTGATCTCGCAATCCACCCCTCTTAGGGCCCAACGTCCTCACTGGCACACCGATTCGGGTCCGGCTCTGATACCATCTGTAACAGCCCAGTCCATCCGCATGAGATATTATCCGCTTTGGGCCCAGCCTGCACGGTTTTAAAAGGCCTCCCAAGGGAAAGGTATCCACACCCTCTTATAAGGCATGCTTCGTTCTCCTTTCCAACCAATGTGAGATCTCACAATAACTGTCAGGACTCGTCCAAAATTTCTCATCGGAACTCTAGACAAGCCCTGATCCCAGGGAAACCCTACCGGACCCTCCAATGGAAAATCCGACAGAACCTCCCCTAAGGGTTGGACTTACCACAAATTTTCTGTACTGAAAACACACTTCTATAAACACCACCTTATTCCTCCCATCTTACTACTATATAATTCCACAAATTTACAGCACTTCAAATTGAATAACAGTAAATCAGTGCGTAATTAATAACTAAATATCCAATACAGTATACAGAACATTATACAAATAAATGTGGAATTAATACAATGACAGATGAAGCAATATAAGATGAAGAGGAAAAAGGGAAGAAATGCTTCTTGGACTTTCGGCAATGAACTGAGACGTCAGGCTCGTCCCGGACGATCAACGTCTCCCAACCTGGACCTAGGGGAACAAAATTTAAAAACAAAATGAGATGCTAATCATCTTAGTGAGTGACCCTATCTACTGTACAATTATAAAGAAACGATAATTATAGTCCATTTGATTAATTAAGAATAAATAAGTAAATAAATAATAATTAATTGAAAATAATATTTTCTCTCAAAACTTTCACTATTCACTCTGTTGGAAAAGTTCTCCTTTTAAAACATTTTCGCAAAATCCAATATTTTATGCCCCACAAATCCAATAATAAATAATTTAATAAATAATTAAACAATCCAAATACAAATAAAATGTAATGAAATATAATAAAATAAATTTAGAATACTTGCATGAAAGAAATATAACATAAAAGAAAAATTCAATATCTAATTCATATAATTTGATTAAATAAATTAAGATAAACAGTATCAAAATATAATTTAAATAATTATAAATAGATGATAAAACAAATTAAATGCACTTAATTTAAATACGATTTTAAAACCTTTAGGGTTTGAAATTTCTATATGAAAATTTATACTTGACGCACCACATTATATACCAGTGATGCCCTCCGATACCCAGCGTCCCGAGCACCGTCCGACGGGAGGTTAAAGAGAGAAACTTGCATACGGTCGCTTCGGCGTCCCGACAGCGCCGCTGCTTAAACCGTCATCCCGGCCATGGAGGGGGGCGGCTTATGTGCACTGTATAAAACTTGCATACCCTCGATCCAGTGGCAATTCACGGGAGACATTATAACTTGCGTGCTCATCCACATATACAGTACAGAACACTAGTACTGTATGAGTGCGTCTAAAATAAATAACCAAATTTTATTATAAAAAGGTACGTAATTTCTCCAAAATTTACCATAGGAATTATACCATTTCAAATTCAACCTCCCACATTTTTCCTTAATAATTCCAGCATAAATCCATCGATAATAATATACAAATAATTTTCTTCCCAAATCATAAATCAATCAAATAATATTCCAAGGCATAATTATACAATTTGAAACCACTAAACTTAAACCAATATTTCCTTGAAATATTTAACATCAAATCATGACAAAAAATAATGTTAAAACCACATGAAATTCATATATAATTTAATTCCATAAATCCTTAATACCATAAAATAATTTCCACAATGCATAAACTTATATAAATGCATTTCTTTTTTATATAAATCAAAATAAATTCACAAATAAATTCCGTAATAAATCAAATAATATTACCTTTAAATATCAATTCCTCTCAATAACAAATACATAAAACATATTTATCAAATATTTAATTATGAAATATTCCAACAATAAATTTGATAATAAAAAATTTCAATTTCAATTTCATAAAATTCTTTAAATCAAAATATTTCTTAATATATAAATATTTTGATTCACTCAATTGGGCATCAAATTTCTACAAATAAATTCACTAAATATTTGACACATAAAATATCAATTTCAAATATTCAATTCACACAAAATATTCACAAATTTAATTTTCGAAATTAATTTGAAGGTGGGTCACTCACCTCGAGCGCGCAATTAATCCAAGATCCTCCATGGGATCAATTCCACGATGCACACGTGCTCCTAGAACAACAGTATTACACATCTCAAATAAATTAATATTTTATTCGGATAAATAATACCCGGTACCCGGGGGGTTTAACACAAACGTTAACCAAAATTGACGAGTAATATACCGAATCAAAGCTTGAGTGACGAGGATTACGAATCCGGTCTTACTTTCTGGAGATCGGACCTGAGGTGGCCGGAATCTTGCAGGAAAGCTTTCGGGATTCAACTCCTCGATTCTCTCAATCCGTTGAGATTTGAGGAATGGGGACACCGGATTTGGGTTCAGAGGGTCGGAATTAGTGGGAGAGGAGGGGCGGTGCAGCCGAAAACTCGCCGAAAAGTCAATTTCCCTGCGAGCCGTCGTGGTCACCAGAATCCGACACCGCCGGCGGCGCGTCCGGTGGCCACTGGCCGTGATTTTTGGTGGGAAGGTAGATCTGGTGATGGGTAACTCAACGGGATCGACGGTGAGGCAAACGGTGGCCGGAATAGGGAGAAATCGGGGTTTGAAGAATCGGTGCCGCCCCCGGAAAAAGCCTCGATCCGGGCGCTTCGGCAGTCGGTTGGCCGTGATTTTTGGCTGGCCGGCCGGTTTTCAGGTGGGCTTCAAGGTGGGGTGGCATATGTACTGTTCCGATGACTAGAAATGGGTGAACGGTGGTGGCCGGTTGGTTTCTCTCTCTAGCTCTAGCTCTCTCTCTCTCTTTCTCTACTCCCTTCTTTCTCTCTCCTCTCCTCGCTCCCGTGCGTTTTTGCCTGAATAAAAACCACCTGTGGGTGATACTGTTCACTCACGGAATTGGCTGAAATTGCGACATGTAGCACATACTGTTCACTCAAGCAAAATATGTTAAAATAATACTGTATTCGGAAAACTTTGCATGCCTATAACTTGTTAACCAGATGTCCAATTTAAGCGTGCTGCTAGTCTATGAACTCGTATCGATGAGTACTTCACAACCATGCATGAGTCAAAGCTCAACTTTGCATGAATAAGAAGTCAACTTCGGCACCCCTTGGACAATTTGGACCTCAACTTGTTTTGCTTATAACTTTCAAACTGTAGCTCCGTTTTCAACGTGCTACTAGTCTATGGACTCGTGATAACGTGTACTTCATAACGGTATCTCAGTCAACCTAGAATTCCATTCGAGTCAAAAAGTCAACTTTTGACCCCTTGGTCAATGGTCAACGGTCAAAGTCAACGGTCAACCTCGATCAAAGTTGAAAAATTTCCGTTGTACTTTGGGATGGGATGTTACAATTCAAATATAATGATAGTAACTATCATAATGTCGAAATCTTTTTAGAACAGTTGGCTTCAATATTCAAAACTTACTTAGACAAAAATAGTCAAGGACGGATGACCTTCTAAGAAGCTTTGAGCAAAAAATTTTATACTGTGTGTAATAGCTAAATTGAGAACAATATTTGTAAAGAGTAACAAGTCCGCCAATGACAATTGGATAGATAGTAATTTTTAACAACTATCACGTAAATAAGTGTCCACCATATAAGTATAGTTACTAACAAATCAAAATTGCTTATCAAATCTAATATATATACATATTTGCGTTAAGTAAGGATTTAAGTGTTATCCACAACTGGAAGCCAAAAAAAAAAAAAAAAAAATTGCTATCCGCAGCATTGTCCCATCTTTATTTATTATTATGTGTGTGTGTATATATATATATATATATTTAACAAAACTTTAAAAGTTTCTTTCAAAAAAAGAAGAAGAAAGTTTTAAAGGTTATTTGTAACTATTGATAGTTTAATAGTTTAGGTGGTTAATTATGTTTAATTTCATTGTATTTAGAGAACACATGTCTTTTATGTTGATTCTTTTCTTTAAGTCATTGTTTCTACCTTTTTTTATTTTTTTGGTGGTACGAAATATTGCATTTATAGGGATTAGATAGAAGAGAGTTTCAACTTCCTCTCATAACAACTAAGGGCCTAAAAGGCATAGCCTCAATATTGCATTGCTACGAAATATTGCATTTATAGGGATTAGATACCTTTTTTCTATTTCTTTTTTTTTTTTGTTGATAAATTGGCATAGGACCTGGGCTATCTAGGTTGTCCCAATGAGACAAAAAAGAGAGGTTCTTGCAGCAATATGCCTTATTAGCCTCTCTAGCTTTATATAAATTTTCCAAAATTAGGTTAGAAATAGAATGATGTAGGAAAATTTAAATATAATTAAAATTTATGTGCACTAAAAATAAAGTTTGTAAGTAAAAAAATGTAAAACTAATTTTTTTGATAATCTGATAAAATGACATACACAAATATATTGGTTTATACCATTGAGAATAAGAAAACTAAAAAGAAAGCAGCAGGCAAATTACAAAATAAGATTAAGAGGGAAGCAAGAGAAGGGAGCACAACCTCTGTCTTGAAATCACCCTGAATTTTCAAACACACTCTTTCCTGTCAGGTGTCCATCAAGCATACAATTATCAATGGAAGACTTTGCTGTCTGTAGCATTGCTAATGTGATCCTCCAAAGATGTGCAGTTGTGCAAGAGCTCATGGCACATGCTCTTCTCCAATTCTTTCATTTCAACAAAAAAGTGTTATATATATATATATATAGCATTTTCATAGTGAACTTTATGATGATCAGATATAGATTGCTCTAGTAGTGGCAAGGTTGTCCCTGATATGTTTTTATTTTTCCAACCCAGCTTGTGTCCCTGGGAAACTAGCACTACAAAAAAAATCACATTCATTGACCACTGTTTTTGGTCACCAAAAATGGATTTTGGGTTGGTAAAGAATATAAATGAGATGTTGCTAAAAGGTGGTAACTAATTGTTTTTAGTTACTGAAAACCTTAGTCAATAAAACTTAAAACTTTCATCAACCAAAGTTTGATTTTTTAGGGACCATGCTTTAGCCTCTAAAACTCTGAAACATTCACCAATTTAATCAAATTTTGGTAGCCTAAAATCGTATAAATGACCAATATTATAATTATTATAGACCAACCAACATGGTCACTGAAAAACAGTTTTTTGAGACTAAATTGTTTGGTCAGTGAATATACTTACAGCAACAAACATAGTGGCCACTTTAGGTCTTTTACATATTCAAAAATATTTTTAATCACCAAAATTAGTTACTAATGCTCTATATTCAGCAACCAAATATTAGTCTATGAATGCTTAATGTTTAATAACCAATACGTATGGATTTTCAGTAACCAATTTGTTCATTAAAAGGCAATTATTTTAGTGTCTAAATTAATTAACAGTAAAGATGCAAAAATATACAATATATAAAGCAAATTAGCAAATTCTTAAAACACCAAGACTTCAAATATTTATAAAAATAATAATTTTCTTTACATGCATATAATTGTCATTACATAATTAAAACAATTATTTTGTGTAACATAGGCAATAAAATCTCTAAACAATTACAAGTAACAGTAGTGATGGGGATGGTGGGCAGTGATGCAGACAAATCTTGCGTTGAACTCATCATTTCATTAATTTAAAACACGTACTCAATCGATTAAACTTGACCTTGGTTCTCAAATTCTTGAAATCTAAAGAAGTTTAAAAAACAACCAAAATCAAATGAAAAACCAACCTAATATGTTTACTGACTACAAATGATTATAGCAACTATATTTTCTAAATCAAATAATTAAAAGCAAATTATTACATCTATATGATAAATGATCCCTTCTTAATGATGTTTTTTCTGAGACTTTGCAACTTTCCTCTCAACTAGGCATTTTGAGGTAGTCTTTCAAGTTCAAAAGAGAATAAATACAAGTTCTTATGCACCAACTAGAACATAACAAATCCTAATTCACAACTGCTTGGATTCACAGACAGTGACTGGTCAGGATCAGCAGATGACACAAGAAGCATTTCTGGCTATGCGTTCGCTCTTGGCTCAGGCATTTTCTCTTGGGCATCAAAGAAGCAAGCAACAGTTGCACAATCATCTGCCGAGGCAGAATATATTGCAGCTACATATGCCACAAGTCAAACATTATGGCTTAAGTATATATTTGAAGACGTTGGAGAACCACAAAATGAAGCAACAAAAATATACTGTGATAGCAAATCAGCAATAGCAGTGGTGAAGAACCCAATGTTCCATAACAGGACCAAACATATTAAAAGAAAATATCACTTCATCCATGAAGCTGGGACAAACAAAGAAATTGCAATCAAATACTGCAAGATTGAAGAACAATTAGCAGACATCTTCACCACTACCTCGAAACAAATTCGAATTCCTAAGAAGCAAGATTGGAGTAACAGAAATGTGGATCAAGGAGGAATGTTGCAATTAATGCTGCAAATTTCTAAAGAGAATTCTAGAAATACTTAGGTGGCAAGTAAGAATTTAAATTTGATTTGACTTCTTCATGTGTGTAAGTGTTTAAGTTAAACTTTGCTTCCTAGAACCTCGAACATTCATGAATGGTTTAGTTTGCCAAAGAATCCACCTTGTACTTGTATAAATAGGAAGCTATTGCTTCCACAACATATATAACAATTACATAAAAAAAAAAAGTAGCTCTATCTTATTTTCCTTTCTCTTTTCCTTTCTCCGTCGAGAGTATCCCACAGTATCTTTCAATAAATTCCATCAGCTTCAACACGTGTTCAGGTTTTAAGCTTATTTTCTTCAACGTGGACACCCACATAGACCAAATTTGGCTTTGCAAAATTTGTTTCGAATCCAGAATATATCTTCTTCATCTCTCCAAGGTACAGAGCAATGAGGATCAAATCAGAGAAAATGAGTATAATTCCAGATACAACATCAAGAACTGTAGCTCCAATGAGCAAGCCATAAGTAATAATGAGCTCGAACTTCTTCAACTTATCAAATAAACAATGAAGATATAAAGACACCAACCGTGAAACACAAGCTAAACAAAACGAAGAACAAGCCCAGCTCTGCTGCAAATCACAGCTACCTTAGTATGAAGAAGCTGGTATATGAGGCTAAGCTCATAGTCAATCAATCTAAAACTGGTCTCAGAATACTTAAATCTGGAAGAACAACTTCCGGCTTGGTCCTCTATCATTAGAGCTAATAAGGAAATCCACAATAAGACCCTTGAAATCCTCGAAGATGGTATAAGCTGCAAGAAGTAGCTCCATTTCTTCCTGTTCTGGAGCTAGATTGTAATCCTCGTGATTTCAAACATTTGCAGCCACTATTATAGCTGTTTGTTCTGGAACTTGAACAGACCTTGTTTTAGAGTATATTACTACAGCCTTTTCATATTCATGCCATTTAGTACACTTGAAGGTTAGGGCAAGGAAGACTTCAGATTGTCCAAAGCCATAGTTTGTTGTCAGGAAATGTTAGAAACAAGCTGTAAAAAGGACCGTAAAGCTGTAGAAGGAGTCCAAACAAGTATAAATATGCAGACTAGAGAAATATGTGCAGGGAAGTTTTCTTTTGGTTCTCTATCTGAAGTGACAGAGTTCAGAAATTGTGTTTAGGCTTTGAAGGTTCGTGTTTGGCAAGAAAGAAAGATGAAAGAAAAGCAAGGAAAGGCTGAGAAAAATGAACAAGAAATTTTTTTTTCTTAAGAGGTGATTTCGAGAATCAACCAACCGACAAATCAGTAGCCCAGGTGACTCATAGCCGCCCTCTCGCCCAGGATGAATTCAATCAAAAAGCTTTTTGATTGATTCAGAGCGCAATTAACTATGCATTTGTAGAATAGAACGAAAAAGGGCTTTCGAGTGAGCCTGGGGGATTCGATCGAGGTCAAGGATTGGTCTATGCAAATGGTGTAGTTGCTCATTTTTCTCCACCCATTTTATCATAATGATCTTCCGGCGGCTTTTGCCACTTATGATCAGTGTTCACAAGAGCGAGATGGTTCAATGTCTTACAATGCTCAAGCAGCATTCTTGTCGGAAGGATTTTTTAGGAGGCAAAAAAAAAAAAACAAACAAACCAGAGAGAATTTCAGAAAGAAAAAAAATTGATTAAAATGATTGCATTAACAGAAAAGTAGTTTTAGAGCAGTTAATATAGCTCATTACAGTCTAACTAACCAAAACCACTTGCAAGAATTGCTACGAGTTTTTACACACGTGGAAAGATTAAAACCAGCTTAATAACAACTAACTAATTGTGTAAAAGAAAGCCACATGCAATTGTATAACAAGCACATGACTGTTAAAGCAAACTCTAACATGAAGGGTGGTGAGAAAAGTATTAAGGGAATTTGTAGGAATAGGCTTTAAGAGAATACAAACCCTGAAGTCCCATAAATCCCAGAGCTTCTTGATTCTGTCAGGGATTTGGTTTGGCAGCTCGATGTTTTGCTTGCTCTCTCAGGACGAAGAAGAAGAAAGGTTGAATTGGAGGGAGATAAAATCAGTGGGGCTAAGCAAAAAAAAAAAAAAAAAAAAAAAAAAAAACAGAACAAGGAGAAAGTTATTGATATATTTTCCCAACCAATAAAGAATGCCAACTCATAAACGAAGATGACAAATAAGCACATGATGTATTTCCATATTTACAAACTAGCGTGCTTGACATTTCAAGAAACAGTTTTTAATTGGAGTAGAGTAAACAGTAAAACTGGTTTGGGATAATTCAGGTATGGGTGAGATGGGAATATGCATGAGGTGTTGATGTTGATTTTTGAGTCAATGTTATCCAACTGACCGGAAAAAAAAAAAAAAAGTCTTTTTAAATTTTTATATTTGTTGTAATATCACTTTTCTTTTCTTTTCTTTTTTCTTTTTTTTTCTCATGGGACAATTTTCACATATAAAATGAAGTACTAAATGTGTAAGAAATTAGTTTTTTTTTTTTTTGGGTAAAAGTGAAATAAAATAGTTTTTTTCCTTTTGAGACATGTGCAACAAAATAGTTGAATGTTAAGAAATGACACATGGATTTTATGTTAGATTTTATAGATCTAAATATACATAATAAATTCCATTAATCATAAATCATTAACATTCAAACACAGCCATTGATAAATTAAATCTTTAATCCTACAAAATAGAAAACAATATAAAGTAGTGCTTATGGACATACTACTCTCAAACCACTCTCAGATCTCTAAAAATCCTAATATCAAAATACCGTATAGCATTCTTTGTTTGCTTGCCCTAGACCTTGTATAGTCTCTGCAAGTCACACTTACCCATTAATTTTAACACACACAAAATACTAATAATTTAATAATATAATAATACTAGGAAAAATATGGGTAAGCCATTGGGTTTTTAAAGAGAGTTGGTCCTCCAGTCTAATGGGCCAATTGGAGTCTTATAGAGAGTGTGTGACCAAGGGCCCTACTACAAAATAATAAAATAAGCAAGTCTCATTAATGGCATAAATAGGCCCTGTAAGTGAGTAATTGATTATGCCAAGTCCATAAATATTAATTTATTCAACATTCTCCCACTTGGACTGCATAATCATCATCATATAAAATCCAAACTCACTTACTATAGAATCTCCCGAACCATAATGCCATTTCATCCAAATATATAGTATACCGACAGGGCACAACAATATACTATACTAGGCAATAGAGATTCTCTCTGTAAATCTCCCAAAACATTATATCATTTCAACTGAGTACTTTGCATGCCATAAACTCAGTCTAGGTAGTAGAGATTTACCTAACCATGTGCAATCCCCCAACACACAAAACCATTTCATTCAAGCACATTGCGTATCAACACGATACAACAATATACCCAAACTAGGTAGTAGGGATTCACCATGGCAACATACACATATACATAGACTAATAGTCTCAACAGGCCTATAAATATAAGGAGCAATAATATGTGTAATAAATCATCTCATAAATAAATAATGATCCACATACATCAATGTATTAAAATATTCAAAGAAATAAATAATACTCAACATGGATATTACTACTGAAAACATAACAAACTCCCACTGACCCACAGCAGTCTCAACTACCTAACAATCCCATACGGGACACAAGCTCTTCAAATATTCCTACCGGTAAAGCCTTGGTCAGTGGATCTGTCACCATGCTATAAGTCGGCGTGTGAACAACAGTAATGAGGCCCTTTTCAACTTTCTCCTTTACCACAAAATATTTCACATCAATGTACTTCGCACCAGGAGTACCTTTTAAATTATTGGAGAAAGACACCGCTGCAGTATTATCACAATACATCATAATAGGCCTCTCAATGGAGTCAACTACTCCTCAATCATGGATAAAATTCCGTAGCCAAACTGTATGACGGGTAGTCTCATAACACGCCACATATTCTACCTCAATAGTCGAGGATGCTGTCACTGACTGCTTGGCACTCTGCCAAGACACAGCACCTCCTGCCATGATAAAAATATAACCAGTGGTAGATTTCTTATCATCCACACAACCTTTATAGTTTGCATCACTATAACCCACTACTTCAAGAGAGTTGGTGTGACGATATGTCAACAAATGATCTTTAGTACCTTGAAGATACCTAAAGACCTTTTTAACTGCTTGGTAATGAATAGGACCGGGATTGCTCATAAATCTACCAAGCACACCCACAGCAAAAGCTATATCAGACCGTGTACAAACTTGAGCATACATCAAACTACCCGCTGCTGAAGAATAGCGAACATTCTTCATTGCCATCCTTTCTCTATCATTCTTGGGACACTGATCTTTAGAAAACTTTTCACCTTTCGTAAACGATACACTTCCAGGAGAACAATTATGCATATCAAATCTCTTAAGGATTCTATCAATATAAGCTCTCTGAGACAATTGCAACACATAATTAGTCCTATCTCGAACAATCTTGATGCCCAAAATAAAAGAAGCCTCACCAAGATCTTTCATATCAAAATGGTTGCACAACATCTGCTTTGTCTCAGCTAATAGGTCAGTGTCATTAGTACCCAAAAGTATGTCATCAACATACAACACCAGAAATATAAAACTGCTCCCATTGACCTTCATATATATGCATCTATCAACAACATTCTCCTTAAAGCCATTTTTGGTGACAACCTTATCAAACTTAAGATACCATTGTCTTGAAGCTTGCTTAAGACCATAAATAGATTTCTTAAGCTTACAAACCAAATTACCATTCCCTGTTTGTTGGAAACCAACTGGTTGAACCATATATACATCCTCATATAAATCACCTAATTACTTTACTTGAAACTTAGAAGCATACCTAATTAATTGATTTTTCATGTGAACTTTGGGGATGGTTCTGCAGCTGCAAGATGAGCGATTTTGCTTTGTTATTGACTCTGGCTGTTTTCATTGATAGATAAGTTGATTTCCATGCTTTCCAACTAACGAACTCACTTTGGTAAGAAGTTCTTTTGGTTTTTTATTTGTCCTGATGTATAAGCTTTGAGCATGTTCGTTATGCTTATATAAGTTATAACCTCAAAAATCACTTTGAAAGCTTCATAGTATGTTACTGTACATTTTTACAACGTATTATCATATATATATATATATATATTTTGGTATATTACTGTACATTTTTAAAAATTTTATTTTTAGGCTGCTAATCTTTACGAATGTATTGAATTGAAGTGCAAACAGAGGTTTGAGATGAAACATATACATTCACTGGTAACACAATTCTTATTTGAAATAAATAAACTGTTAAAACTTAAATATTATTTGTTATTATATACATTTTTGATAAAGAATTCCAATGACCATACACTTTTGTTGATGAGTAACTTGTTCTATTAATAGTATTAATTCAATCGTTACCATAATTGTTCACGGGTTGCTTGCATAGTAGAACTCATTCTAAGTTAATCCTCTGTTGCAGAACCTGTTGAAAAATATAAAAAAAAAATAATAATAATAAAATAACAAAATAAAAGTTGATGACCTCAGGAATTCAACTATAGTTTCAAAATCATTTGGCGCTGCAATAGTGTAAGAGGCAACCGGTATGACATGTTATACATTTAATTGGTTTTTCCCATTGAAAATTTCCTTGTGCAAGTGATAGTTATTTCTTCATGTATTGCAGCATAAGTTTGTGTTTTATTAATTTTGTTCATATGCTTAACATTTACGAAGCTGATATCTAAATAGCTATGTCAAACTAAAAGAAGCCTATCTGGAGTTGATTTCTATTGAAATACTATTTCTGGATAGGCACACATAATCCTCTAGAGGTTATGAACTCATTCAAGAGGTTATGCTTAAACATCTTATGAACTACTCATTTATCTCTACAAAAATTCGTACTTGTTTTGAAAATTAGTATGCCTTTAGTAAAATTTATTTCTTTTTAGCTGTATGCTTTATGTACTTAGCTGAATCACTGTGAAAATTTATTTTCACAGTGAATTTCATTAATCAAGTTGTTTCAATAAGTATTAAAATATGTGAATTTCTAGTTTCATTTAATAATATTGTTTGATTGATATAAACTAGTTTTGCTTACCTTCTACATTTTTGATGTATTTTCTCTTCCACGTCAGCCTAATCAAGATGCAATGTGCATCGCTTGTACGTAAGTATAGATCAAGGAATATTGAAGAATGGTTTTGAGGTCTTGAGGTCATCAGAGAGGTTAGAAGCTCAAGTGAGCTTTATTAAGCTTACGTATGTCATACATATGTGGCTACATAGATATTTCTCATAATTAAGCCCTAAAGATATTTTGTGGCCATTTGAACTTGCAGCTCACTACTGCCATAAATGGGGTGTACATTTGGATCCAATTAACTTGCTCTTATTTTGCACTCCTTGCACCAAATTATGTGGTCTGCATTCTTATGTTGAGAATATTGTAAGCTTCACCTTATTTTATTCTAAAAGTTGGAAGCATATCTAATTAACTAATTTGTCAGCTGAACTTTGCTAAATCAAAACTACTGGGTATGATTCTGTAGCAGCATGAAGATCGTTTTTGCTTGTGTTGACTGAGTCTGGCAGTTTTCAACGAAAGAGAAGTTGATTGTATGCTTTCAAACTGAACCAGCTCACTTTGGCAAAAGGCTCTTCTGGTCAGTCATTTGTTCCTGATATATAAGCTTTGAGAATGTTCCTTGTGTAAGCTATAACTCAAAAATCACATTGAAATCTTCATAGTTCTATGACGCCACAAATTGGTCTGTGTCACTTTATTTGTGTAAAATAAAGTACACAAACCATATCTAAAAGTTAGAAGCATATTTAATACTATTGTAAGCATCACCTTATTTTATTCTAAAAGTTAGAAGCACATCTAATAAACTATTTTGTTTGTCGAACTTTGCTAGATCAAGACTACTGGGGATGATTGTGTAGCAGCATGAATGGCCATTTAGCTTTTGTTAACTTAGTTTGGAAGTTTTCAACAATGGAGAAGTTGATTCTATGTTTTCCAACTGAACCAGCTCACTATGGTAAAAAGCTTTTCTGGTCATTCATTTGTTCCTGATGTATAAGCTTTGAGCATGTTCTTTATATAAGTTATAACCTTGAAAATCACTTTAAAAACCTCAAAGGCCTGTGATGCCACAGATTGTTTTGTCACTTTATTTGTGCAAAATTGCTTTCTCATTAGCTCCAGTTCTGATTGTATTTCTCTATACATTATTCTGTAACCAGGTTGTTTCTATAAGACGTTGTTCAAAAATGTGACATATATACTTTGCGTTGCTAATTAAGTTATATGTTGAATGTAGATATGATGAGAAAAGTGAAAACCCCCTAGTTTTTGGGCTTAGCATGTTAAGTTATGAGTGCTTCGATATATGTATGTATATAAATATATATATATATATATACAGGAAGAAGGGAATACCTCGCTTCGGCCTGCAGCACATTACATTTTGAAGGAATACACTGCCATGATTTATTGATGGGCGGCTTCTTCAACTCCCAGATGATTGATAAATCAATGATGAACCGGCGTTAAATTATTTTTATGGGGTTTGCTTTTAAAAAATGAGACTTTTGGCAACAATGCATCTCCAGCTTATATGTTCAGAGTCTCAATGAGATGATTATCATGAGATTATCAGGATAGAAACGAACTAACTTTTCAACTGAGATAATCAATCAGTCATTAGCTTCTCTGGTTTATTCGAATATTTGTAGTGCAGCCTTAAAACATCTGTTTTGTTGAACTGATCTCTCAAACTCAGAGGTCTTATAAACTTTTGCTAAGTCAAATTAACAGGCTCAAGAATTAAAACTAATCTGAAAAATCTGTTACTTACAATACAGTGCGACAATAGATGATATCTTCAATTTGACATTAACTCTGCTCCTAAAATGAATGTGAATAGACAAGACTTTTTGAATGCGTTCACACACACTCTTCACCATATCCATACATTTACAGGACAAAAACAGAGCCCTTCCTCCGAAGGCTGTGTTTCCACTGCCTCTCCATGAATGCATGACCCTTTATTAAAGAAGTTACAAAAGTTAATTATCTATTAGATACTTCTCAATTTTAATTTTTTTTAGTTTGTGCTCATTTTAATTTTTTTTTATTTTTTATTTTTTAAATCTTAAATCTTCAAAGACTTGTGTGCATCTTATATCTAAATAGAACTTAACAAACACAAACCTATACTAAGAATGTTGTTTCTATCCTCTTTGCACAGCTAGAAAATCACTTTGAAATTCTCTCCTCTCAAACCCAAAAACAAAAGCAAATTTAGTATTATTTAGTGATTCATTTATTTATGATTAATTTATTGATTGATTGATTGATTGATTTATTTATTTATTGCTTTATTTTTTGATTGAATTATTTATTTTAATAATTTATTTATTGCATTATTTATTCATTAATTGATTTATCAATCGCAAATTTTAAAAATCTTGGACCAACTTTTTAAACCTGAAAATAAAAAAAAAGAAAAATCTCAGAAAAAACTTGACTCTGAAAAACTTAGACCGAATCGAACACATTCGGTGCGATTTATAAGATTAAAAAATCGAGACAATAAGTTCGGTTTTCAGTTCAATTGAGTTTCAAGTTGACTTAAGCCGAATCAAACCGATATTAATATTAATATTATATAAATATTTTAATATTTTTATTAATACTGCTTGCATATGTGGCAGATTTATCACCATTGACCTCCCATCCTTCATATGTCTAACTAATATCAACCATTGGATTGTAATTTTATCATTCATAATTCATTTAATTATTTTAATTTTGAAATGTGAAAAATGTGAAATTGTGAATGGTTCATTTCTCTCTCTCTCTCTCTCTCGGAAAGCCTAAACCCAACCACATAAACGACCTCACTTTATCAAACCCAGTCATCTAAACCCACCCAAACTCATCGACCCACACGACCATACGACCTTCACCCAAGCTCTCTGATCCACGACGTCACCGCCTCCAACGCCAAAAATCAGGTTTCAAATTCTTCAAGTTCTTTCTCTTCGACTTTTCTGCACTTTCCCTTCTCTTCTCTCTGCGTTTTTCTTCTTTCTTAGAGATCCCTTTAGATTCAGAGAGGGCTATGACTGATTCTTCTCAAATTTGTGTGATCTTTTTTTTTTTTATATTTCTAGTAGTTTTAGTGGTTGTTCGATGAGAATGCAGGGATTTAGGATGTGGGTTCTATGTGAAATTTGGTTCCAGCTTGTGGGTTAGGGTGTGGGTTATACTAGTTTTGGGGTTGGTTCTTGTTAAAGATGAAGATTGAGCAATAGTCTGAAATATAGTGTCTGAAAAAAAAAAAAAAAAAAAAAAAACAGACTCTTGAACTTAATAACTAGAAAAGTTGTCAACTTTTTTTATTGACTCTTTATTGTTTTATGTTCTCAATCTCATTCTCTTATCAAATTTTATGTTTTGTCACAGCCTCATTTTGTTTTTCTGCTTACTCTGATTGGATTGCATTTTTTATGCAGAAATTTGATCGCGAAACCATGTTTGTGCCAAGACACTTGGGGAGAACACTGTTTGCTGCTGCAAAGTCTGAAACTTCTGCAGCTACAACTGCTGCTTCTTCTTCAGCTAGGACGGTTTACAATCTCTTGAGGAGTTCTTTGAGGCTGATAGAAGCCCAGATGAAGAAAAACCAGTTGTCTATGGTTAAAAAAAAAAAAAACAAAATCTTTTATCTTTATTAACTTGGGGCTTTCTTGTTCATTGTCTTTCTTGATTTCGGGTATTTGATTATTGTTTATTTACACTTTTGTTTAAATGAAAATGTTCAATGAAAATGAGTGGAAAACTAGTGCGTGTTGTGATCCGGTTAAAGAAAATGAAAGTAAAAATGAAATTCGACTTGGGTTTTGGAACTTTATTGCTAGGGATTTATTGAAACGTATAGTGTTGATAATTGCCATCTTTGTTAGCGAGGACCCAACCTGTGTTTGATTCTCTGAGCGTGTCCTTTGAGAATTTTCTTATTAATTAAAAAACAGGGAAGAGTTTTGTGGGAAACAAAATAAGTTTTTTAAGGAAGTCACACAGAATTGCAATATTATTCAATAAACAACATATTTCAAATGCATCAAAACTCCCTCAACTTTGCCTGCTAACATGAAATAAATTATAATTCTGCATTGTGTTGGTGGGCACATATACAAGATAATCCTCTCGATACTTTGCTAGTTATGTACAAAAATAGCAGTAGCATAGAGTAAAATAGCAGTAGCATAGAGTGTATGTAATGCATCGTATGTATGTTCTTATAGCAAGTATTCTAAAGAATCTGAACCTTTCTGTTTCGTATTATATAATTCATTGAATGGTTAGAATTTTGAAGTTATTTTCTTCAACTCACTCGTACCTAAGGAATTAAACAGTTCAACTTCCTGTGACTCTCTGATATTAGTTGAAATTGTTTATGAAAAATTCCGGTATCCAAATTCTGCTTTCATGATAGTTACTGAAAGTTCTTTTGTTTTTAAATAATTTACTGCTCTCAGGTCGAAGTTGGAAGGCTTCTGAACTGCGCTTGAAGTCTTGGGATGATCTTAATAAGCTGTGGTATGTTTTGTTAAAGGAGAAAAACATGTTGATGACTCAGAGCCAGATGCTTCATGCACAAAATCTTCGGTTTCCTGATCCAGAAAGAATTCCTAAAGTATGTCGGTCTCCTCTTTGCTAGTTTTTTAATACGTTTATGTCATTTTAAAGTAGTTATAACCATCCTAACTGGTAACTAATATATGTAGGCTGTAGCCAGCACTTGATGTACTTTGATTGCTAAAATGCAATCATTGTGCTGGTATCGTACGATACACGATGCGGATTGATATATATTGTCTCGATAGTATTTCGGCATGTACATTTAGGTGTATCGAAAGTTTCCTGTGTCGGACGGATACACAAAAACCTGTCAAATGATACTTACCGATACACCGCTGATCCGCGTACAACCCAAAAAAAAAAAAAAAACAAAAAAAAAAGAAAGAAAAGAAGACAGCTTCATCTTTGCTGAAAACGATAAATAAACAAAGAAGAAAGAAAGAATTCATAGGGAAAAGAAACAATGCTTTGACTTTGTACTTGTGTCTTTTTTCTTTTATTCAGTTGATATATATGTTTTCTGTTCACAGTTTGTGTTACAATAGGAGTCCGAGACATATATGTTTCTGTATGCAGTTTGTGTTACAATAGAAGTCTGTTATAGTGGGACACTGTATATCATGTATTTCTATTTTCAAAAATAGCAAATAAAGACACTAAATTTACTACATGGGTATTCCTCCTAACTTCTCCTTTTTCATCCCCAATTACAATTATTATTTATTCTTAACATTTATTTTAACAGCTCTATAACTAATATAATTTTTTTCTTTCACTCTGTTTTTCATCTTTATGATGGATTGATTTTTGTGAAACGCTAGAGACATATATTTACTCTGTTTTTCATCTTTATGGTATATTTATGTGGAATGCTAAAGACATATATTTATATTTAGTACATTATATAAAATTATGATTGTATCTTACAGTACACGATACGTTACGATACACGACAAACTTTTAAATGCAAAAGATACACGATAAGGTACACATTTTGACAACTATGAATGCAATAGCATTGCATTATCTAATCCATTCATTATCCATGATTTGGTAAGGATATTGTAAGGCAATATCTCTCTAAATATTTTTCTTCCTTCTTAGAACTGGTTTTATGTTTTTTTCCCATGATACCAGTAAACAGTAGGACCAAGAAAAAAAAAATAATTTGTCATATGGAAATAAATTGCGTCCAATAGGATTTGAACCTATACCAAAGGTTTAGAAGACCTCTGTCCTATCCATTAGACAATGGACGCTTTGCATTCCAACAATGCCAAATCTCGAGTTCTTGGAGGGTGGTACCAACATCTTTAAGCCCTTCGGGAAGATTCTTTAGCTCTGGAAGATTATCAAATCTCAGAAACCGGAGGCTTTTGAGACTTTTCCACACAATCTGATCATATTCAGAGCCCATGTCCTTGTCCCCAATAATGCACAGACTTTGCAAATTGGAAAGATGAGTGGAGGAGCTTTCATCATTCATTAATGTTTGTTTGACAGAGCTTTCATCCTTTGTTGTATTTATGAATGGCACCAAGCTAGTGTTCTTCAACACTAGCCATTCCTTTAAATTCGGGTAGAGCAGCATGGAACACAACTTGGGGCAATCTTCGATCATCAACCTGGAAAGACGAGGAAATGCCAAAGAAGCATCACCTTTTTCCCACCATCCCTCTAGATTAGGCAATTCTGTAAACCTTACCTCTTCTAGTTTTTTAATGAATTCTGTTGATGATGAGGGATTGCTCTCAGAATTGTGGTCACCAGACTTGTTGGAGATATACTTCAAATTATGCATGTTGTCCAGTATCAATACCTTGAGAGTTGTGAGCTGAGTAAGTGGTTGTAAACTTTTGCATTCGCATTTTTGTAATGAAAATTTGACCAAATTTGTGAGAGAGAGAAGCCAATCTGAAAGCTTGTCAACCCTGTAGCCTAATAAAACCAATTCTTTAAGTTTTGAGTTCGACTTCAGACCTTGGAGTGTATCTTGAGCCTTGTCATTTGCTGCTTGGCCATCGGCATGGAGATCGATTTCCCAAGCAAATGTTAAAGATTTAAGGAGTTCTTTCCCCTCCAAATTTGCAACCTTAGAATAGTCAACATTAACATTTCTCAAATTTTTGATTTTCAGTTCTCCTCTCAAGTTGTTCAGCTCCGCTAATTCTTCTAGCGACTCCAAATTAATGCCCTTTCTATACAAACATTTTGGTACCGTTGGAGTTAGTACTCTACTCTCTCCATTGCTCCTTTTCAACACAAATTCTGACAACGTCTCAAGCTGAGTTAGCTTACCAAGTCGAGGAGGCATATGAGTCAAACTGTAGCACCAATCAATCTCAAGATGTTTGAGGTTGACTAGTTTCTTCATATCTTTTTTCAGCTCTTTGAGTCCACAGCACGAGGAGAGTTTCAGTGTCATCAAATTTGGTACCTTCGTGATTGAATCAGGTAATGATTTGATAGCTTTGTTTTGAGAAAGATCAAGGTATCTTAGATGCTTCAACTTATCAATGGACTCCGGCACAACATTGATCCTTGTACAATGCAGATCCAATGTGCGTAAATTTTTATAATTGGAAATGATATCTTTAAAAGTTGAGCTACGGAGTCCCTCAGTTTCCTCTGGCAACTGGTTAGGCAAAATAATTGTTCGAATCCTGGGCCTCTTTTTTATGAAAGAATGAACGAATTTCCCTTGACCCATCTAAATGAAATTGAAATGAGACATGTTCGATTGTTTCATCAATACCAATAGCAATCTTATCCTCTTGAGTTCTTTCATGAGTACCCATATCACTCTTATCCTTCTTTTGAGTGGTTTCATCATTGCCAATATCATGCTTATCCTTTCGTTGAGTTCTTTCATCAGTGACAATATCACTCTTATCCTTTTGAGTTGTTTCATCATCATTACCAATATCATGCTTATTCTCTAGAGTTCTTTCACCATGAGTACCAATATCACTTTTTATCCTTTTGAGTACTTCTTTCATCAGTACCAATTTCAAGCTTTTCCTTTTGCTTTAATGTGGCTAACCTTGTTCCTGATACAAGTATTGCTAGATCATGAATAAGCTTTGGCATCTTGCATTTTGTTACAAAGCCATTCTCATGGTCTACTTCCAATTCTTCAAACAAGGATCTCTGACATAAATTCTTAACGTATGCATAACCTTCATCCTCCATTCGTTGTCCTGGCGATGGATAAATCCACCCTTGTGCCATCTAAAGATGTATTAATTTTTTCACATCAATCTCAGATTGTTGAGGGAATATACTACAGTAGGCGAAGCATTGTTTCAACTTCCGAGGTAGAACATCATAACTATGTTTAAGGGAGGGCAAGATTTCTTCATTGACTACTTCTTGAAATTCTTTGTCGCGGAAGTTGGACCAAGCTTGGGTTTCTTGATTTGTGGACTTGAGTTTCTCACCTACTGTCTTTAAGGCAAAAGGGTTTTGTCAGGACCCATCCAAAAT
Source organism: Ziziphus jujuba (assembly GCF_031755915.1). Classification (NCBI taxonomy): domain Eukaryota; kingdom Viridiplantae; phylum Streptophyta; class Magnoliopsida; order Rosales; family Rhamnaceae; genus Ziziphus; species Ziziphus jujuba. The sequence goes on from NC_083380.1 coordinate 1,786,142, forward strand.
TTCTCATTGGAACCATAGACAAGTCCTGATCCCAGGAAAAACCCTACCAAACTATCCTATGGAAAATCCGGCAGCATCTTCCGTAAGGGTAGAACATGCCTAAAAAAAATTACCTGCACCAAAATGCACTCCTATATGGTACCACCTTGTCTCTTCCACCTTATTACAGATAAGTTCCACAATTGGCAGCACTTCGATAACAAATTATATAAAAGGCATATAATAGAATTAATTTAGTAAATAACCAATTAAAATATACCATCATAGATTCTCGTCTGCCCACACCATCCACTTAGTGCTGCACATGTCAAATACACTTCAAATATCATTTTACAAATATGCCAATGTGTAACATAGAAAGAAAGGTAAAACAACATCACATTAACAAATAATAAACAATAACAATCATTTTAATGATAATGGTATTAATGTAACTTGCCCGAGGGCTATCATATTTCCATGCATGCCCGAGGGCGATCACATATCTAAAGGCTATTACATAACCACACCTGTCCAAGGGCTATCTCACCTACCTAAATGCTACCACTTGTCCGAGGACTATTATATTTGTCCGATGGCTATCTTTCTTGCCCGTAGGCTGTGATACTTGTCCGAAGGTACCATATGATAGTAATAATAATAAGAACAATAACAAAATTAATATTAAAGATCTAATAATAGTATTAATAAAAATAAAAATAATAATCAATATTATTTATTAAAATCTCAATAACTGAGAATAACAACTGCGATAATACTTAATAATAGTTTTATTAATAAATACCATTGATAATAACAATGAAAACAACTATAATTATAATAATGATAATGTAACACCCCGTCCCAAAGTACAACAGAAATTTTCCAACTTTGACCGAGGTTGACCGTTGACTTTGATCGTTGACTGTTGACCGTTGACCAAGGGTCAAAAGTTGACTTTTTGACTTGGATGGAATTCTAGGTTGACTGAGGTACTGTTACGAAGTACACATTAACACGAGTTCCTAGACTAGTAGCACGTTAAAAACGGAGCTATGGTTTGAAAGATATGAGCAAAACAAGATTGGGATCCAAACTGTCCAAGGGTGCCAGAGTTGACTTTTTATTTATGGGGAAATGAGCTTTGACTCATACATGATTGTGAAGTGCTCATCGATACGAGTCCACAGACTAGCGGCGTGCCTGATTTGGACATCCCATTAAAAAAGTTATGGACCTGCAAAGTTTTAAAATATCGTATTATTTTAATATTATTTTTAAACGTGTAACAATGTGCCACGTGTGACTTAATAAATGTGACCATGTGTCACCATGATGAGATGCCACATGTCAACCATGCTTAATACCATATTATTTTATTATTGTTATTTTATATAATAATATTAGTTTTAATATTATTTAATTTAATTTATTTTCTTTTTATTTTCTTTTTCTTTCTTTTTCCCATGTGGGGAAAAGCCCACGAGGGGTAGCTTCTTCTTCTTCTCCCTTCTTTCTTCTTCTTCCTCTCTCTCTCTCCTCCTCTCCCTCTCAGCCTTACCGCTTTTCGTTCTCACCGGCCACCGGAAGGATCCACGTGCCGGTCGACGTGAAAGCCTGCAGCTGGCCGACACCGGCGGCTAAATCTCCTGCTGAATGGCCAGCGGACGCGCCGGGATCGGCCTCCAACGCCGGCGGCCGGTGTGTTACTGGTTTGCCGGTTTTCCGGCAGCCACCGGTCGTGCAACAGGTCCTTTCCCACTAATTTGGACACTCTAATTCCGATTCTGAGCTCCGATTAACTCAACTCCAGTTGATTTCCGAGATACGAGGAGATCAAGACCGGCCGAAGCTTTCCGGCCAAATTCCGGCCACCGCCGATTGAATTGAGCTCAATGGAGGTCGGTAATGTGATCCTCATCTCACAAGCTTTCCATAGACTTATAATTTGTCAATTTTGGACAATGTCTATGTTAGGCCCCCGGTACCGGGTATTAATTACCCGAATAAAATATTATTTTATTATTTGACTATGTGTAAATTGTTATTTTAGGAGCACGTGTGGATTGGGGAATCGATCCTATGGTGGATCGTGGTTTAATTGCGTGCTCAAGGTGAGTGACCCACCTTCAAATTATTTTCGGGAATTAAATTTGTATAATCGCATATTTGGAAGTGATATTTCATGTGTTAATTATTTAGTAAAATTGTAAATTGAGTTTTGGTGCTAAATTTAATGAGAATTAGATATTTGTGCTTTATAAAATATTTAGGGGTTTTAAGGATTTTATGAAGTTGGAATTAATTTAATAATTACTATTAAATTAATTGTTATTTTATGATTGAATATTTGAAAATATATTTGGAATTTAAAGGATTTATGGTATTAAATCCTTATAAATTATTGTTATATTTATTATTAAATTTATGGTTCATGATTGTATCAATTTAATTATATATGGATTTATGTGGTTTTAATATTATTTTTTTTATACGAGTTGAATTTATGGACTTGAAGGAAATTACTTATTTAAATTTATTATGCATTAAAATAATTGTGGAATATATTTTATGGTATTGGGAAGATTTGCATGTTTATTTGATATGATGATGATGATTTATAGAAAGATTGTGGAAAAGGTTCCGGGTTTAATTGGATATAAACCCGAGGGTATTTATGAAAATTTCTAAGACAATAAAAATATATTGATTTATAATTTATGAGTTTTTAGATGCACCATACACGTACTGGTGTTCTTTATATGTGATATGATCAGTGTGCACATGGATGTGATTAGCGCGCAGGTGGATGTGGGTATGAGTAGCCCGCAGGATATATTGGGTCGTCCTGTGATTGCCATCGCACGAGGGTAGGCCGCCCCTCCATGGCCGGGACATCTGTTAGCAGTGGCACGGTGGGACGCCACGTAACCGTATGCCAGTTTCTCTCTTTAACCTCCCTGTCTGGCAGTACTCGGGACGCTGGGTACTGTTGGCGCCACTGATATATAGTGGATGCATCAACGGTTTTTACCATACAAATTTTAACAATAAATTATTTGAAAACTTTATTTGAATAAAAGTATAATTATTAGTATTATAGAAATTAAATTAGTTTACTGTTTATCAAATGATTTTTATGAAATTATTGTACTTGGTTATTATTTAATTTAATTGATTTTATTTAATTTTACTCTCTTTATTATTATTCTACTAAATTGAGCGGATTGTGAGGGGTTTGAGAGTAATTATTTATTTTAAAGATTTATTATTATTACTATTATTAATTACTTAATTGTCATTAAATAATTGAATTCTTATATTCATTAAGTATTATGTTGTTATGTATTATGATTATTAATAATATTGTTTAATAGATTGGGTCGTTCACTGAGATGATTAGCATCTCACGTTTTTAAATTCCGTTCCCTTAGGTTTGGGCTAGTCGACGTTGATCGTCCGGGGGTGAGCTCGACGTCTCGATTTGTTGCTGAAGCCCAAGAACCATTTCACTCCTTTCCTCTCCATTTTGTATCATTTCTTATTCTATTATTGTATTAAATTAATATTTAATGAATTTATCAAAGTGCTCTGTATACTGATTGGACTGGTATTTATTAAATTATGCATTTATTTCCCTGAATTTATTTTGAAGTGCTGAAAATTTGTGGATACAAATTGTAGTAAGGTGGGAGGAATAAGGAGATATTATTGGAGTGTGTTTCTGTGCAGGAAAATTTTGGTTAGTCCTACCCTTAGGGGAGGTGTTGCTGGATTTTCCGTTGCAAGGTTCGGTGGTATTTCCCTGGGATCGGAGCTTGTCTAGGGTTCCGGGAAGAAATTTTAGATGGGTCCTGACAGATAATAATAGAAATTGGAATTACAATAAAAATAATCATTATAAACAATAATAACAATCCCGATAACAGTGACAATGATGATTAAATAAATAGTTAAATACAATTAATAGTAATAAGAATATAATGACATCGATTAAGAATATTAGTAAAAAATTAAATCACAAATAGATAACATAACATAAATACATAAAATCATATCTTAAAATCCATAGCATAAAATGAAATATGCACGCTCGTAATGGAGATACATACGATACCTTCTAACATGCTACGTGATCCATGATTCCAGCTGTCGCCGGCACTCTGCTACCAATATAAACCAGGGTGGTTGCCTATATTAGCCGTCTGATCCCCTGGACTTGTAGGCAACATGGTTATGAGGCTAGCTCTACATGGACCACATTAGTTCGCCGCCTCCGTATGGTGCGGTATATACAGTATAATATCAAATAATATAACATACAAATATATGTACGAACATATAAAAAATACTTGATACACCATATTATATACCAGTGGTGCCCGAAGATACCCAGCGTCCTGAGCACCAACTGACGGGAGGTTAAAGAGAGAAACTTGTATACGGTCACTTCGGCGTCTCGACAGCGCCGCTGCTTATAACCGTCATCCCAACCATGGAAGAGGGTGGGGGGGGGGGGGGGGGCGGCTTATAGCCACTATATCAAACTTGTCTGCCCTCAAGTCCATAGCAGCTGCCAGATGGTGTGGTCGGTGCGATTTGGATGCACTGGAACATGTGGATTCGGCCGGAGAGAGAGAGATGGCTGTCGTCGGCTTCCACAGCCCGATTTGGGCACGTCGTCAACCGGCCGGCCACGAAATTTGGCAGCTAAGCTCACTGGCGACTGGTTACATCGGTGGCCAGCATGTCTGAGCAATGGGTGGTCAAAAATTCAAAAACACCGGCCAACCGAGAATGGTAGTGAGAGAGAGAGAGAGAGAGAGAGAGAGAGAGGAAAGGGGATGATGAATAGTACCTTTTTTTTTTTTTCTTCCTTTCCCCCTCGTGTTTTTCCCCAAAGAAAGGAAAAAGAAAAAAAATTAAAGGAAAAGAAAAGGATAAGAAATTATGAAAATAATGTAAAATAATATAATAATAAAATAATAATGTACTAGAAAACTTTGTAGATCCATAACTTTTCACCGAAATATCCAAATCATGCATGCCATTAGTCTATGGACTCGTATCAATGAGTACTTCACAATCGTACATGAGTCAAAGCTCATTTCTACAAAAATAAAAAGTCAACTCGGGCATCCTCGGATAATTTGGACCTCAACTTGTTTTGCCCATAACTTTCAAACCGAAACTCCGTTTTCATCGTGCTACTAGTCTATGAACTCGGATCGATGCGTACTTCACGACAGTGCCTTGGTCAACCTAGAATTCTTGTCGAGTCAAAAAGTCAAAGTTTGACCCTTCTTGGTCAACAACGGTCAAACCCGATCAACTTTGATTAACTTGAGTAATTTTCGGCATATTTCGGGGCGGGGTGTTACAGGCTTCCTCCACACCTTTTCACAATCTCCACAATTTTAGAGTTGACTGGCTTTTGCAAATCAAATGCAGATCGTTGGAATAGGTCGCAAGACTCACGTTCATGTAGATGGCGTAGCATATGGACATTCTTGTCTGTACTTGCAGTAATCTCTCCAACAAGTTTACTACGAGTAGTTATTATTATTCTGCTCCCATCACTACCAGCATTTGATAACAAGTTTTTGAAGTGTAGCCACTTTTCAGTGTCCATATCCAAGACATCATCAACTACAAGAAGCAGCCGTTTTCCATCTATTATCTTTCAAAGCTTGTCATGCAATTCACCTTCTTTGAGGTAGCTGAGGCTATCTTTCATGGCGCTCATCTCAGTCTCTGAGAAGGCTGCAGAGTCCTTCTCGTGAAGTTGTTCAATGCGAAGCCTGTTCACTTCATGGAAGGCGCTAGGTCCCTCAGATGGTGTGCACTGTGGTAGTCTCTTTGTTGCAGACTCAAGTCGTTCATCCTGAACATCTTTTTTAGCTGTATACCTAATGATTCCCTCAACAAGTGATATCATGTTAAGTTCATGAGGCATGATTCCCTCCTCATGTGATCCCATGTTAAATTCATACGGGACGTTAACCCAAATTCGCAAATCAAAGTCGGTATCCTTCTGAGATATTTGCTGTTGAAACAAGTTCAGAGCAAGTGTGGTTTTTCCTAAGCCTCCATTACCTACTATGGCCACAACCCCTACATGCTCTTCTCCATTTGTTGTTATGTTCTTCCAAAGTTGTTCTTCAATAACCTTTTTATGATTGTCCAACCGTCTGAATTGAGCCTATGCACTACCAGGTCCCACCCCTTGGTGCAAACTTTAGGACGCCTAGCGCAAAATATACGTGGCAGTTCAGGCCTAGCGTTATCTCTAGCTGCACCATTTCTGACATCTTTTATTGTTTCACGTAGCGTCTTCGCCAAGGAAACTAGTCGTTTTGAGTTTATGACCGGTTTGGCTGCCTGGGACCAGAAATTGATCATGGACTCTCAATTAAAATTTTACAAAAAAGTCCTAATTTCTTCGTAATCTAAAGTCTATTTCAAATCCAAATCCTGCATTCTTTTGTTCAAATGTATGGTACGTATTAAAAAAGGATAAAATACACAAAACCATGATCCCTCAAACTATGAAAATAAAATTACAAATAGGGACTATGATGATTAAAATCTGCATATCACCCTTACAAAATAAAATATATTTAAATTTTTGCAGAATAAAATTTAAATATAACTCATAGGAGAATTATTTCTAGCATTATCTGACTCCTTATTAAAAACTTTATGAGGCTCTTCAAAAGTTTTGCCCCAAAGGAAACTCGCTGTTTTAACTTTTAAGTTTACGATTGGTTTAGCTGCATGAGACCAGAATATAGATAGACTATTAAAAGTTTTAATATAGTCGTAATTTCTTCATTATCTAATATCTATTTCAAATTCATTATAATAAAGTAGTTTGATTCACACTGTAAAAATTATTAAATATACTACATTTTTAATTATTTTTTATATTCCAAAATACCCATTGATAAAAGGTTAGAAATACCCTTAAGTATTAAACAGATATAATCCAAATTACATATATTGCATAGATCAATGTCATTCAGGTTATATTTACCACACTCTTAATAGTAGATAAAAAAATAAGCCTACTTGTATAAATCAAAGGAATGTATACACTTCAGCATACATATACTAGATGGACCTATATCGTTCATTTACGTTTATAACACTATTAAAAATAAAATGGACATATTTTTATTAGTGTATAAAGCAAAAATATGATTTAGTTTCGGCATATGTAGAATAAGAATTTTTGTAGTTTAAATAAAATTGCCCTTTTTATAGTCCTATAAACTATGTAAAAGTTACATATAAAGACTATGATGATTAAATTTTCTACAATACACTTACAAAATAAAATAATGATTAAATTTTTTGAAAGTAAATTTTAAATACTACATGAATAAAAAATTATTAGTCAAAAATTGAAAATTAACTAAAAAAATTACCATCTAAAAAATACCCAAAAAAAAAAAACCCTCTCAACTTATTAATTTTGTATTAGTTATCATGATTTCCACAATCATTTTAGTTTTCTATCATTCTTTTAAAAAATATATGGATAACATTATATTGTAGCGAAAAAAAAATTGTAAAATTTATTTATATTCTTATTTATACTTACATTATTTTATATCGCTTTTAGTTGATCATAATATCATATTATTTATCAATTTAATGTAAAATATTTATATAGTATAACATAGTGGATATTATAAATATAATGGTAAATTACATCAAACCTCTTTGACTATCTAATTCTTACAAATAATCCCCTAATAGTACCCCCAAAAAAAAAAAAAAAAAAAAGAACCACTCAAGCTATTAAAAATTTACAAATCAAATAAAAAGGTATACATCAAGTTAAAATTATCCCAATAACAAAATCTAAAATTACTTAAATGCTCAAAATAAATAAATTTATTTAATTAATATTAATATTAATTAAAATATTTTAATTTTCGAAGAAAATAATATTTATATTTAAAAAAAACTATTTTTAATGTTTCAGTCTTTGATGAAAATATCATAATTGAATAATTTTTGAAAAAAATATTATTTATAATATTGTTTATGAAGAAAATAATAGTTTTAATATTAAAATAATAAAAAATTAATTTCATCCACCTTCACTGAAGTTTAACTTAAATACAATTTGATTACTCAGTTTTCAAAAATATCATCGACCTTCGCCAATTTTTAAAAATTCATCAACTTCGTCTCACATTTTTTCATTTATATTCCTCAACATAATATCCCATATAGGGGTGCTAATTACAAGTTTTCTAAGTGAAAATTTCATTCAAACCTTCTCAATTTTCTCTTAATATCAATTAGGTCCTATGCTTTTAAAAAAACCATCAATTAAACCCCATTTATCTGTTAATTTTAACAAGTAAATTGCTATAATTGTATTTTCATAATATTATTCAATCACAAAATGCTATTTTTGATTTTTTTGGCTTTTAATTGCAAAAATTAACTTTAAAAAATAACAAATATTGAAGCTATTTTACTAAATATAGAAAATTAAATAGATCTTAATGAAGATTTTCCAAAATCGTGGAGTTTAAGTGTAATTATAATAAAATTAAAGGGGTTTAAATAAAATTTGCTCTTTTTCTAAATACGAGATATTAGTCCAAATCTTAAAAAGTTTAGATGAAATATTCTCTAAAAAAGAGTTTGGATTAAATTATTTGAAAATGGTATAATCAGTATGCCAAAAAGGTATTTTTGTCAAATTAAAATAATATTTGGCATTCACATCCCCTATATAGGTGCTAGTTATAATTTCTAAAATGTGAGAGATTAAATTATAATTTGTTCAAACTTTAAAAGGTTTAGATGAAATATTTCTAAAACAAATTTAGATTAAATCATTTAAAAAATGATATAATAGGTATGGCAAAAGGGTATTTTTGTTAAATTAAAATAATTTTTAATATTTTATTGGTTTGAAGAGGGCCATTTGTTATACATAATCATAGTTGAGGGTTTATTTGTTACATTAATAGTTTAAGGAGATTAATTGCAAGATTTGGTTTTATATAGTTTGCCCTAAATACAATAAAAGTTTTTTTTTACTTAAAAAACTGTTGTAATCGCTCTTTTTTTATCACAAAATTGACATTACGTTAAGGTTTAATTGGACATCGTTCTACAATAAAGGGGTTATTTATTTTATATATATATAGTTTGAGAGAGTTATGTATCTATCAAATAATATAGAGGAGTTTGGTATATTTTGCCCTATAAAAGAGACTGCAAGAGAATAAAATAAAATGGATTAATTGCATTCTAATGTTTTTAATTTTTATAATTTTGCAATTTTAGGCTCTTGACATTCATAAATTGTTATTTAGACATGATTTACAGTTGTTATTGTAATTTGTGTCATGTTTGACTTTTGGCTAATCGATTTTAACAATTTTCTCATGTATAGTTTACGTTATTGGTATTAAGCTGCAACAAATTTCAAACTAGAATGCATTAAAATGTGAAATTTAAAAATGGAATGTACTAATGTTAAAAAAGTTGCAATTTGATATCTTATGTTTAACTCACATGAGATACTTGCTAACACTACTATTAGTAAAAAGCCAATATGGTTCAAATTGCAATAAATTGTAAATTGAGTATTTAAATTATAAGTTTTAAAAGTTGAAAATTTAAATTGTAAAACCGTAAAAGTTAAGAATATTAAAATACAATAATCTCTTAAAAAAAGAAAAAAATTGATGTAGAAGTGAAAATTAAAGGAAAAATACAAAAATCCCCTATTTAGCTTTCAAATTTATTTCTAGTTTCCTCATAAAAACTTTTTTTATTTTTTTTAAAAAAATTTCCCCTCCAATTATATCTTAATATCCAAGTGAGTTTCACGTGCATGCGTTGGTAGGCGTGAAATTTATTAGGCTTCTACCAAGGGTCAATTTGGTCTAACTGATGAAAATAGTGCTTCAATCTGTAGAGTTTTGTATAATTGATCTTTTTGAAAAAAAACTGTTATTAAAAAGTTAATAAGTGTTTGGCTGTAAATAAAAAAACTGATACGAACCTAGGACGACCTGCTCCTAAACCCGTATTATATTAGCCCGAATCTTTAATTAAGTTCAAGTTCTAATGGAATGGACCTCAACCCCTAACCAACCTGTGGTTAGAAACCTTGGTATAATGTAGACGCCACAATAGGGGATGGAAAACCTATTGATAAGTCAAGCTAAAACAACCAATTCTCTAATGGTGTTTTAGGTGTTCTCAAAGAACAAAGAGATAATTAATCTCACAAGTATTTTTTTTAGTCAAATTAAAGTTTTAAAGTTATCTTATTAATGAAAAATAAGCCTTTAAATAGGCTTTGAAAGAAACAAAATAAACCCTAAAAACCCTAGGAAAAACCGGCCACTCAATGAAGAATTCTACCTTGGCCGAAACTTTCCTTTTCCTAATCTAATTTGGATTAATTAATTCCTTTATTTTGAATTAGGAATTAATTAATTTACAAAGAAAATAATAAAATAATAACTTTTCTAATCTTATTTGTCCAGAAAATAAATAAATAGAAACTAAAAATAATGGTAGTTTCCTAAAACAAAAAGTAGAATAAAATTAGGAAACTAAAATACTAGCTTTTTGACTACATTGACTTTGACCAATTCTTTGACCCAAGTGAGCTCCAAATCAGCTTCAAAATGCTTTGCAGGATGCCAAATAAGCTTATTGTGAAGTTCCTCACGTTGCCCTTGCTTGGAAGTAAGAGAAAAGGCTAATACAGTAAAATACAGTAAAGCCCGCGAAGAATACAGCAAATCCGGCCTTTCCTTCTCCTTGTGCGCAAACCTCCTTGTTGGTCGGCTTTGAAGCTGCTTTGGCTGGTTTCTATGACTCATCCTCCATATAAATTAAACCCATAAAGATGGGGTTCCAATTCATACAACCCGGCCTCTTTATTGTTACCAAAAACGTCACCCGACCCCGTTTTGGCTTCTATTGCTTGTATGAGTAAAACAGGCTTTTGTTCTTTAGATATGGCCAACCCCTCTTGACTATGACTTATTCCTTGTATGAAGACAGCAAGATTGTCCTTGAACTTCTTGGCTTGGGCCCTAGTGATCGGCCCCACCTTCATTTGTAATGGGTCAGCACCCCAGCGGGTTGTTGGTCGAGCTATCTCGGGTGGATTCGCATAAAAAACTATATTAAATGCTCAATGAGTTTTCTTGTCAGGACCCATCCAAAATTCCTCATCGGAACCCTAGACAAGTCCTGATCCCAGGGAAATCCTACCGGACCCTCCAATGGAAAATTCGGCAGAACCTCCCCTAAGGGTTGGACTTACCACAAATTACCTGCACTGAAAACACACTTTTATATTCATCCCCTTATTTCTCCCACAAAACTACAAATTGATTCCACAACTTTACAACACTTCACAGGAATAACAGCAATCCAGTGCATAAATAATACATAAGTGTCCAGAATAGTATACAGAGCTTCATGAAGTGCTATTTAATAGAAATTACAACAAAGATGAAAGAAATATTACAACTGAAATGAACGAGTACAAAAGTACTTCTCGAAACACGATAGCGGCGGAGATTTGGTTCGCTCCGGAAGAACGCCTACCACCCCTTGCACCTAAGGGAACAGAACTTAAAAACGTGAGATGCTAATCATCTCAGTGAGCGACCCTAGCTACTGAACACTTTTAATAATAATAATAATAATAATATAACAAATAAGGGAATTTAATTAATACCGGCAATTAAATGGTAAATAAATAATAACAGTTGAAAATAATAATTTCTCTCAAAACTCTCACTAATCACTCCGTTGGAAATGTTCCCTTTTTAAAACATTTTCACAAAACCCGATATTTGTATTTCCCGAAAACCAAGGGATCAACCAACTTAATAAACAATAAATAAATAAATAAATACCCTAAATATAATTAAAATGTAAATAAAATATGAGAAATAATTTTTGAACACTTTGGGGTTTGAAATTTTATCTGAAAATTTACACTTGAAACACCACACTATATACCAGTGATGCCCTCCGATACGCAGCGTCCCGAGCACTGACTGGCAGGGAGATTAAAGAGAGAAACTTGCAAACGGCACTTCGGCGTCCTGACAGTACCGCTGCTGAAACCGTCATCCCGGCCAAGGAGGGGGGCGGCTGTGGCCAATATCAAACTTGCCTGCCCACGATCCAATGGCAACTCACGGGAGACATAATAACTTGCGCGCTAAACCACATATACACCAGAACACCAATACTATATGAGTGCGTCTAAAATAATTACTAAATTAATTATAACCGTACCGTTTTCCAAAAATTACCGTGGGAAATATACCAATTTTCACATTTACCATCCCACATATTTTCCTTTAACAAACCCGGTACGAAACCATTGATAACGAATAAACAAATAATTTTTTTCGTAACATGAGGTTCAACAAATAATATACCATGGGCATAATTATAAAAATTAAACCACCAAATTAAACAAATATTTTCTCAAAATATTTAAACTAATTATGCCCAAAAATAATATTAAAACCACATACGATTTATTATGAAAATACCTTGCTCATGCATAATAAATAAAATTAAATCACAATAAAATCATAATTAAATTGCACCACATGAGCATAATTCAAATATTAATTAAATATAATTAATTGCCCAAAATATTTTTAAAGGTGCGTCACTCACCTTAAGCGTGTATATCAGCTAAGATCCTCCGCAGGATCAACTCCACTACTCGCACACGCACCTAAAACATCCACAGTACACCAACCAAATATATTAATATTTTATTCGGATAACTCCCAAATGGGTACCCGGGGAGCGAACACAAACGACAACTAAAAATTACGAATAATATACCGAATCGAAGCTTGAGTGATGAGAATCACGGATTCGGTCTTACTTCCGGAAGATCGAACCCGAGGTGGCCGGAATCTTGCTGGAAAGCTTTCGGGATTCGACTCCTCAATTCTCCCAAACCGTTACGAATTGGAGGAAAAGAACACCGGATTTGGATTCAGGAGGTCGGAATTAGTGGACAGGGACCGGCGGTGAGGCCAATGGAGGCTGGACGGCGAAGAGATCGGGGTTTGAAGGTTTTTGGCGCCTCGCCGGAAAATGCTCCGATCCAGGCGCGTCGGAGGTCCGGTGGCCGTGAAATTTTGTGGGTAGGCCAGAATTGCCAAAGATGAGAGACCGGTTAGGTGCGTGTGGCTCAAAAGTGGCCGGAAACCGGTCAACGGCGGTGGAGGGGAAAAATCGCCGCCGAACTTCGCCGTCTCGATCTGGGCGCGTCTGGTGACCGACGGTCATGAAATTTTGAGGTTCGGCCGGAAATGGGAAGGCGCTCCCGTCTGGCCGGCGCGTGTAGCAAGGATCGGCCGGAAAATATGTGGGCGCGTCTGGGCGCGTCTCTCTCTCCCTCTCTCTCTCCCTCTCTCTCTCCTCTCTCTCTTGCTCTCTCCTCCCCGGCGTTTTTGCCAAATAAAAGCCACCGTGGGTGACACTATTCACCCATGTGGACCAATCAGGTGACGACACATGGCGTTACTGTGCACTTAAGCCAGATATAATAAAATATTACGGTATTCGGTGAACTTCACACGTCCATAACTTTTTAACCAGATGTCCAATTTAAACGTGCCGCTAGTCTATGAACTCATATCGATGAGTACTTTACAACCATACAAAAGTCAAAACAAAATTACACAACAATAAAAAGTGAACTCCCGGCACCTTTTGGACAGTTTGCACCTCGACTTGTTTTGCCCATAACTTTCAAACCGTAGCTCCGTTTTCGACGTGCTACTAGTCTACGAACTCGGGGCATCATGCACTTCGCCACGGTACCATGGTCAACTAGAAATTTCAACTGGAACAAAAAGTCAACTTTTGACGCACTCGGTCAACGATCAACCTCAGTCAACGTGCACGAATTCCGATGTGGTTTGGGTCGAGGTGTTACATTTCTTATAAGCTAAAATAGCTATATTAAATGCTCATTAAGTTTCCATATAAGCTTAAAAAAAGAGATTTTCTAAAAAAAACATAAAATTTGTGCTTCTCTAAAACAGTTTGAAAAAACTATTTTTTTGGTCAATAAGTGTTTTGTTGACTTTTGCCAAACACTCTAATTTTTAAATGAAAAAGCTTTTTGGCTTCAAGTAGAGCTTTTGACCCCAAAAAAAAAAAAAAAAATCTCTACTAAATAGGCATTAAAGCCTATTTGGTTCTGAATTTGTTAAGCTGCATATTTATGCATAAAGGAGGTTAAGAATGTAAATCGACAACATGATTTAAATTTTATCTGTAAATGGAAGGCTTATTTATTTATTTTTTTTAATTCCAATTTTCTTGTGATATTGGGTTGAAATGGGTTTGATGCATGTTGAATTACCATTTTTTTTTTCAAAAGCTTAATATTATTAGTGAATCATCATTTTATTTATATTTCTTTTCTAACAATGCCTAGTAGTCAAATACCAATTTTGTTTGTGGACAGAGAATTAAATGTTAACTTAATTAGCCAAGGCTACTTATCAAATACAAATAGTTACAAAAAAGAAAGGTAATTTGTAATTGAGAAGGAAGTAGTTGTAGCAGTGCATACCTCATTGTAGATCTGATCCATCAAGTTGTCTACTGTATACAGTGCATCTTCAGTCCTCAGCCTTCTTTTGATTTTAAGGTTTTCAACCTTTTCTTCTTATCTGCATCACCTTGTATACCCTTGATTCTTGAACTAATGGTGTCTTCAAGTGATTCTTTTAGCTTATGCTCATCCTGCAACAGTACATCATTTACTAGCTTTTTCTCTGCACCATTATTTAGAGCCTCCATGATGGGTGAAATAAAGTCTTCAAGTCCTTTCGGCCTCTCTTATTCTCTCATCTGCAAAACTGCATACTTAGATTCAGAAGGATCGAATCGGTAATGGTAGAGACTGTAGATTCTTCCATGGCTGATTGAAAGAGTGGTTTGTAGCAAATTAAGAGGTTGACCGTAATGAGAAAGAGAATGATTGTGATTAGAGAGAGATGAGGTGCTTTCCTTGCTTTGTGATAAGTGAGTTTTAGCTTAGTTATTTAGTCTTTTATAGCTTAATTATTTGTGGAAAACTCAAGCATTTATGGTTATTTTGGTATGATTTTATGTATTTGTGTAGGTGAGCTCTAAAGTGCAATTAAGGATAATTTTGGTGGTTTTTAAAGCTTTGGGGATCACCTTGGAGAAGAAGAAGGCTAACCACACCTAAACCAAGTCAAATATGCCACCAATTATTCAAGATTTTCAAAATGTTGACTTTCCATGCCTTGAGTTCTAATTTTGACTTTCATTGACTTTGATCAAATTTGAGTTTTAACGAGAACATGTGCAAGACATGTGCCTTTTGTAACACCCTATCTCGAAGTACATCGGAAATTTCTAAAATTTGACCAAGATTGATCGGGTTTGACCGTCGTTGACCGAGAAGGGATCAAATGTTAACTTTTTGTTCCTAATGAAATTTCATATTGACCGAGGTACCATTACAAAGTACACGTTGGCACGAGTTCATAGACTAGTAGCACGTCGAAAATGGAGCTACGGTTTGAAAGTTATGAGCAAAACAAGTTAAGGTCCAAACTGTCCAAGAGATGCCCGAGTTGACTTTTTGTTCATGCAAAGTTGAGCTTTGACTCATGCATGGTTGTGAAGTACTCGTCGATATGAGTTCATAGACTAGCGGCAGGCTTAAATTGGACATCTGGTTAAAAAGTTATGGGCATGCAAAGTTTTTCGAATACCCTAATATTTTAATATATTTTGACTTGAGTGAACAGTGTATGTCGTGTGTCGTATTTTCAGCCAATCCCATGAGTGAATCGTGTCACCCATAGGTGGCTTTTATTTTGGCAAAACACGGGAGCCGGGGAGAGGAGAGAGAAAGAAGGGAGGAGAGACAGAGAGAAAGAGAGCTAGAGAGAGAAACACAACCGGCCAACCGCCATTCACCCATTTCCAGCCACCAGAATAGTACACGCGCCACCCCACTTGAAAACCGGCCGGCCAGCCAAAAATCACGGCCAACCGACAGCCGACGCGTCCGGATCGAGGCTTTTTTGGGCGGAAGCGTCAATTCCTTCAAACCCAGATTTCTCCCTATTCTAGCCACCGTTTTCCTCACCGCCGGTCCCATTGAGTCACCCATTCTCCGATCTACCTTCCCACCAAAAATCATGGCCAGTGGCCATCGGACGCGCCGCCGGCGGTGACGGGTTCCGGTGACCACGGCGGCTCGCCAGGAAATCGACTTTCTGGCGAGTTTCCAGCTGCACCGCCCCTCCTTTCCCACTAATTCCAACCCTCTGAACCCAAATCCGGTGTCCATTTTCCTCAATTCTTAACGGATTGTGAGAATAGAAGGCCTAAAATCCGAAAGCTTTCCGGCGAGATTCCGGCCACCTTGGGTCCGATCTCCGGGAAGTATGACCATATTCGTAATCCTCGTTCTACAAGTTTCGATTCGGTATATTACTCATGAATTTTGGCTAATGTTTGTGTTAAACCCTCCAGGTACCGGGTATTATTTACTCGAATAAAATATTAATTTATTTGAGTTGAGTAATATTGTTGTTCTAGGAGCACGTGTGCGTCGTAGAATTGATCCCATGAAGGATCTTGGGTTAATTGTGTGCTCGAGGTGAGTGACCCACCTTCGAAATTAATTTTGGGAGTCAAATTAATTATATGGTGATATTTTAATATTTGAATGTTTTTATTTTATGTTAATTGTTAGATAAATTGTGAATTAAATTTTGATGCCCATATTTGAATAAATTGAAGTATATGATTTTTGATAAATTATGGAAACCT
Source organism: Ziziphus jujuba (assembly GCF_031755915.1). Taxonomy (NCBI): domain Eukaryota; kingdom Viridiplantae; phylum Streptophyta; class Magnoliopsida; order Rosales; family Rhamnaceae; genus Ziziphus; species Ziziphus jujuba. The sequence goes on from NC_083380.1 coordinate 1,802,996, forward strand.
AGATTTTATGACAATTTGATATTTAAAGGAATTGTAAAAGTAATATTATTTGATTTATTACGGAATTTATTTGTGAATTTATTTTGATTAATAAAAAATGCATTTATATAAATTTATGCATTGTGGAAATTATTTTATGGTATTGAGGATTTGTGGAATTAAATTATATATGAAATTCATGTGGTTTTAATATTATTTTTGGTATGATTTGATTTTAAAAATTTAAAGGAAAATATTGATTTAAGTTATGGTGCTCTCAAAAATATATTTATGCACTTGAAATATTATCTAGTTGATTTATGATATGAGAAAAATTATATATTATTGATGAATTTATGCTGGTGTTATTAAAGAAAAATGTGGGATGGTGAATTTGAAAAATGGTAAAATTCCCACAGTGAATTTTGGAAAAATTGGGTATTTTAATAATAAACTTGGTTATTTGTTTTAGACGCACTCATACAGTACTGGTGTGTATATATGGATGAGCGCGCAAGTTATAATGTCTCCCGTGAGTTGCCATCGGACCGAGGACAGGCAAGTTTGATATTAGCCATAAGCCACCCCCTCCATGGCCGGGATGGTTGTTTAAGCAGCGCCGCTGTCGGGACACCAAAGCGACCGTATGCAAGTTTTTCTCTTTAACCTCCCGCCAGATGGTGGTCGGGACGCTGGGTATCATATGGCATCACTGGTATATAGTGTGGTGCGTCAAGTTATTTTCTCGATGCGAATTTCAAACCAAGATGCTTTAAAATCGTATTTAAATTAAATATATTTAAATTGTTTTATCATCTATTTCCAATTAGTATTTTCTAAAATGTATTTATTCATATTTTATGTCACTTATTATAAATTAATGTTTTTAAAATGCATCTTGCTATAAAAATATTATATAGGTTGGTTGAATATTTCAAAATGAATATTATAGTATTTTTCTACCACTTATTTTATATGATTGTTTGTAATTATTTAAATTATATTTTTGACACTGTTTATTTTGATTTATTAAATCAAATTTTACGAATTATACATTGAATTTCTCTTTTATGTTATATTCCTTTAATGCTAGTATTCTAAATTTATTTTATTATTTTTCATTACATTTTATTCGTATTTGGATTATTTAATTATTTATTAAATTAATTATTTCTTGATTTTTGGGGCATAAAAGATTGGGTTTTACGAAAATGTTTTAAAAGGGAAACTTTTCCAACGGAGTGAATGGTGAGGGTTTTGAGAGAAAATATTATTTTCAATTAATTATTATTTATTTACTTATTTATTCTTAATTAATCAAAGGTGCTATAATTATCGTTACTATTATAATTGTACAGTAGATAGGGTCACTCACTGAGATGATTAGCATCTCATATTTTTTTAAATTCCGTTCCCTAGTCCAGGTTGGGAGACGTTGATCGTCCGAGGCGAGCCCGACGTCTCAGTTCATTGCCGAAAGTCCAAGAAGCATTTCTTCCCTTTTTTCCTCTTCATCTTGTATTGCTTCCTTATCTGACATTGTATTAATTCCATATTTATTTGTATAATGCTCTGTATACTGTATTGGACATATTTTATTAAATACCGCATTAATTCTCTGTTATTATTTTGGAGTGCTGTAAATTTCTGGAATTAAATTGTAGTAATGTGGGAGGAATAAGGGAATGTATATAGAAGTGTATTTTTAGTGCAGGAAATTTGTGGTAAGTCCAACCTTTAGGGGAGGTTCTGCCGGATTTTCCATTGGAAGGTCCGGTAGGGTTTCCCTAGAATCAGGGCTTGTCTAGGGTTCCGGTAAGGAATTTTAGACGGGTCCTGATACCTTTAGGGTAGAGATTTACATCTGCAAATCATGTGATTCATTTAAAGTAGGCATGTGAAAGCCATGTACACATCTAGGACCTTTGATCTTGATCTAAACGTTGGATTTAAGGCTAGAGTTTTAGAGATTATTTGAGGAGGTTTGGTAGAAAAGAAAGGGCCACCATTGGGGGCAGCCACGATTGTAGATAGCTTGGTTAAGAGCTAGAGAGCAACACACTCAATTTAGAGAGAGAAAGAGCAAAATCTAGAGAGAGAAAGCTTGGGCCTGGAAAAAGACTGAAGATTGAAGAGATTCCTCTACAAGATTCCTCCTCCTTTGAGTTTTCTCTATCTTATATCACTCTCTAAATTGTATTTGGATATATATATATATATATATATATTATGCTTAACATGGGTTTAATGATGAATATATATTGTATTTTGGATTTGGTTTATATTTTGTACATGGATTGTTAGATTTATTATCTAGGGTGTTGATGGAACTTTTATTTGGATTGTAATTGAATGGTGGGTTGATTATTATTGTTCAATTCTATTATTTTCTTGTGTATTCCTTAGATTTAATATTATAATATACATAATTAGATTGAAAATCAATTGGGTATTAGGTAGATCTATAAATTTCTCCTTAGGAAAGGGTTATTTAATAGATTTGTCATCGGGATTACACAATCCATATTTTAATTAGAGTTGGAAAGCTTAATTAGGAACTGGATAACCTAGAAAAGGGGAATTAATGCATCGCTTTTTAGGTTAATTTAGGAAGAATTTCTTGAATTTCCACTAATTACTCATAGATTCTAATTTTCCTAGGGATAGGGAATTGGATGTAATTAGAAACCTTTTGGTTATAATTAAGGATAGAAATCCAATAGTAATCGCCCAAGTTAAGTTCATTTATAAGAAGAATAAGAGGGAAATCAATATCCTAGAGCTTTAAATCATAATATTTGCCATTTCCATTACTTGTGTGAGTTATTTCTCTTGATTTCTTGTCCTACTACTTTACTTTAATTTTAATATTAGCTTTATTTTACATTTGCACTAGTTTTTAGTCATATTGAGTGCCTAAATAAACAGAATTAATCAATAATTTTGGTACTTAGCACAGTTTCAAAAATCAATCCTCAAGGGAACGATCCTCACTCATCACTCTATTACTTGTGCGATCCGTATACTTGCGGAAATCATCCCAACACTTTCCCTTCTCTAATTTTTTATATGGCCTTCTTATTGTAATTTCCATGCTTCTTGTTATTTTATTTTAGAGTTAATGCACTTTACTATATCCTTAAGTTTGGGCAAAATTGATGACAAAAAAAAAAAAAAAAGTTTGGGGAAAGTTTATTCTATGGTCTCTACAATTTTTATTTAACATTTGATACTTTTAAGTTCCACAAGGTTGCATATTAGTGACGAAACCGTGAAATGCTAAGCCTAAATCCATTTTCTTTTTAATTTTTGATCATTAATCTTTACCAAAATAATAATAAAAAAACTCATCAATTATTGGACAAATAAACAGAAAAAAAGAAAAGAATTTAGGGTTAAAATTGGATAAACTGTTAGGTTTCATCATGTTTAATGGTATTGTCACCGACATGTAATTTTTTTAACGTTTAAAGAGTATCAAACATGAAAAAAAACTAATAGAAACCCCAATTTGATAAAGTGCTTTGACGTTTTATTTTAATATCTGTGCATTTTATAGAACATAATTAGGTGACAACAAATTATATATATATACATATATTAAGCTTTTGACTTTTACTAAAGTTTTATTCCACATATATATACAATACTAGGGCCTAATGTATAAGCTATGTGTGACTCAACAATCAACCACATTAGTTGGACCCTATTAAGGAGACCCACATGCATCTCAATGGCTGGTTGGTCCATGATACTGCGTTGGACCTATATATCTAATGGTCAATTAATGTACTTTTGGACTTGACTTACCGATAAAACCATTTAGAGTACATATCTAACGATAAAAATCCCCTCCTCAAATTGTAATAAAAAAAATGGTTGGTAATTAGTGCCTAAAAGTCAATTTTTATATTGTATTGTATTTTTTTAATATAGTTTTGGTTGATTATTTTTATTTCTCTAAAGCAATTTCCAACTTATTATAAGGTCATTATAAATTATTAAATACTTTTTTTTTTAATTATGTTTACATCGTCTTGTCTTTTATGAGGTCCCAAAAAAAAAAAAACTTACATGGAGTTAAAAATAAATAAATAAATAAAAATTGACAAGTATCATCCAATAAAAAAAAATCAATATATTTCTAAAGCAATTTCTAACTTCTATAAGGTCATTTAAAATTATTAAATAGTTTTTTAAAAGTTATGCTTACATGATCTTTTATCAGGTTTGGAAAAAAAGAAAAAAAGAAGAAGAAGAAACTTACAGGGAGTAGAAAAAAAAAAGGGACAAAATCAGAATATACCGTCAAAAATAAAATAAAATAATGTTTTTGGTTTAATAGAATCAAAATAATGTTTTTCACATAAATTTTTTTTATCATGTTTTACATAATACTTTTGAATTTATATTTCCTGCGAAACATATTTATTTCTAATAACATAGTTTTATTTATTTATTATTTTTGGTCCATTTCCTTCCCTCCCACTCTCTACTTTGTAGTCCTTATTTTATTCATTTTACCATTCGCACTTCTTTATATTCCCCTTCAAAGACAGGCTCAAGTAACTAAAGCCCGAACAAAGCAAAAGACAGACTCAAAGTATATTATTTAAAAAAAAAAAAACCAATGCAAAATAATGTTTGACTTAATATTTTCTAATTATGACAAACAAATTATAACATAATCTTTGATTGACTTCCTTCCCTCTTACTCTCCTAGTCGTTTGCTTTAGGGGAATTTTGTCCTGTACCCCTCTTTTAGAGGGGTTAACGAAATATACCCATTTCATTTCAAATGTTTTTGTTTTACTCTTTTATTTTTAAATATACCCAAATTACCCTTTGAAAAATCCCATGGACGAAGCACGAAAAAAAGAGGAAGAGAAAGTGAGAGAGAATGACAAAGCAGCTACCGGAGAGTTAGGGATGAGTGGAGGAAGCATCCTAGGCCCAACAATCAGCTCCACCATGCCCTTCTCGATTTTGGCCTCAGAGTCGAGGCCTTAGGCATCTACCTAGACGGGAAGCAGGTCTACAACAAACTCCTTGCTCCTTCCGCCTCCTCCTCTTCTTCTTCTTCTTCTTCTTCTCACCACTCTTCCCATTCTTGTGCTTCTCACTGACTCAGTGAGACAACTAAAATAACAACCTCATCCAATTTTTATTTTGTTTTCACGAAATTTTTTATTTTTATTTTTTTGGTTTCTTTCCCATTTGGATCCTAAATAGAATACGAAGCGGTTATTAAAATTTTCCTTTTTCCACATTTTCTCAGCAACCAAACGTACCATCTAAAGATCGAATTCATCAGCACCATCATCGATTTTCAGTGTAAACTCTGAATTCAAATCTTGGAGACCGAAAATGATGCTAAATCTTGGAAAATCTCTCACTGAGTAATGAGTTACAGAAGGTAATCTTTATATTTGGTAAGATTTGCATTTCAAGCGGTTTTTTTAGTTTATATATTTTTTGTGATCACAGTTCAATAGTCAATTAGTCATCGCCTTTCCTGTTTAATGCTGTATATATATATAGAAATATATATTCTGAATTTGCTGAAACTGTTGCAGTTGGATCTTTTTGGTTTTCTTTGCATTTGAATTTATGGTTTACGTCAGTGAATTTCGATGAAAATAATCTTTTCTATACACAATGTACGGCTTGAACTCTACAATTTGGCCAATACTTAAATCTTGGTTGATTAAGAACCATAAACAGGTAAAAAATGCATCTTGATGCAACATTTTTGCGAAAAACGTGAAGGAGAGAGCATTGAATTTGAATCTCCAAAGAGTTGCTAATTTTAATGAGTAGCTGATCAACTATCAGATAAATTGCTTTGTCGGATAGTCTATTATATGAATTTACATGACATCCATCAGTAATTTTTAAAAATTGAGACTAATTTAGGTTTAAGAATTATTAAACATTATGTTAAATTTATGGTTTTGGAAGATAATTGTTTTCACTAGATGTTAGGGATAAGAAGCACCCAGTTATCTTAGACTTCTTAGTGAGATAAGGACCACTAAGAATATGGATTCGATGAGCATTGTCACACAAAGAAAGGTCATCCCAATTATATGATAACGTCTTTCATCAGCTTCTGACATTTCCCTTATCCTTTTTGTTTCTTCCTACAAAACATGGTCTTCTTCATTCAAGAAAAAGGATTAAACAATGCCCTTGCTTGTTACCGTGAAATGTTAATATTAAATTTATGATAAATTTTGCTATATATAATTATATAATTTGGCTTTTGGTTGTAGTTTTTCCTGTTATTTTAAATCCCTTTTCGCTGGTTCACTCAATTCCACTCTTTGTTAGTCTTAAAAGGCAATGTATATCTCCAAAAGCAGCAGAAAAGGATATTTATGATTTTTTTTTCACTTATTGTGGTGTAACTGAGCATGTTGAAATCATCAGGTAGAGTCCTTCTGCTTAACTTCTGATTACTGATTATGACTCCTTTTCCTCGAGTGAAATCTACAAAATGATGGTTTGGTCATTGATTATATATGAATTTATTGTTCATAAACTCATCAAATTGTTTGGATGTTATTTAGTTTAAAAGTGGTCAAAAGATAAGAATCTTTTATGGGATTTATATTACAATTATTTAATTTTGTTTTTTCTTTTGTCATTTATATCCATATGTCAATTAGTCCATTTGAGTGTCTTGTAAAAGCAAATTTATTCCATAAGACCCCTGCTTTAATGGATTTCTAAAGGTATATGTGGAGAATAAAATATTTTTCTATATGTGGAGAATATAAGATATTTTTCTTTCCATCATTTGGTCAAGAGGCTCAAGCTAATATTATTGAGAAGTTCATATTCTAAAATGAGATTGAATTGTAAACATAATAGAAATTTTAACTTTTTAATGAAAACATGTTAGGAATTGTTTTCTCTTTCTTTATCATCTTTTTTAATAAAATTCAAACTCCAAGCATGGCAATAAGTTAGGGAAATTGTTTCATTATTCAATATTGATGTGATGGTTAATAATGCTCCTAACGAACAACAGCTTCTTCAAGACAGTTTATTTCCACATGTAATTATCAATGTCAGACTAAGAAGACAAGATCAAAATGTGAATCTTATATGGAGAAATTTCCAAATTATCATTGCTTTCCTTTGCCACCTTTGCCAAAAAAAGAAGCACACTCGAATGCCTTTTACTATATAGATTCTATAGTTTTATGTCCTCATAAATTACGTGCTGTAGAAACGATTCCAGATTATGATCCATGTAGGAAGGTAACTATCCATCCAGTGCCATATTTCCTTTCAAATTCTTATTAACATAAAAGGGTCCTTTCTTTCCCAATATAATTTTAGAAGACCTTTTATTTGTTTGTTTCTCTTTACAGGTTTGATTCAATTGAGTGGTTATTTTTCACCTTTTCTAACTTTGCTACTCTGCACATGTGCGTAAATTGTATGTTGGTATAATTGAGTTATTGGTTTTCTAGAAATAGGTCTGGTGAGTATACCTATACTGCATATGTGACATTGAAAGATGCTTATGCTCTGGAAACCGCTATCTTGCTCAGTATATCTTGTTGTTTACACTTGTCTAAATGAGTACTCGTCTACATGAGCTATCAGAAAATAAAATTATGAGGGTATAACTAAATAGTCAGTCCCCTTGCCTTTCCTCTCATTCATTTTTGTACAATGGAGTAGAAAATAAACAAAGAATTTTTCGTTTTTTAGTTTCAGTCTATTTTCCACTTCTTCTTCTTCTTCTTCTTCTTCTTCTTCTTTTTTTTTTTTTTCTTTTTTTTGTCTTTTCATGTTCTTTTACACCAGGTCTTGCAAATGAAATCCATTTATTGATGATTGATGATTCATCGATTTCTTATAAGCAAATAAGTGTCTTTAACATCAACTATTTAATTCGACGAGACTGCTGTTGATTGGAGATATGGTGGATCAATTGATTTGCTTTTTACTTTCTCTTTCCTTAATTCCCTGTTATGATATGCCAGGGTGAAACCATTTTAGATCAGCAAGTATGCATAACACACTAGGGAATATAAACAGATGAAGATGATTGCTGGAATAATAGTCCATTGAACCATGAGGACAATAGTGGTTCACTGGTAACAAATCAATAGAAATAATTTCCATTGGATTGGAAAGATGGGTACATCACTTCACAGGTCTTTGAGAGGACATGCAATAGGGTTAAAACCTCCATACTTTATGGTAAAATCTATTTTCAATATCCTTTTATTTTGCTTTTATCTTATGCATACACTTATTTATATGGTGAAAACTAGACACTGACTTTTGTAGCTTGTGCATGTATGTTTCATTCTAATATAAAGAGAAGTCTACCTCTTATTTCCAACATGTACTTTATCATATTTTCTGTTTCTCTTAATTATTTATTAGCATGCATTTCTTCCTCCATATTCAAAGTACAATTTGTTTGTACGTTATGTCCTGTGTCCACTGTCTTCTTAGTGTTTACTCATTGAAATTTATCTTTTAAGCATATCTTGGTTATGCAGCCCTTGTTTGGATATGGAGGACCTATTGCATCTAGGAAGGTATGAGTTGCACCTTCATTTGTGTCCTCATTCTGATTGAATATTCCTAATTGTTTAGTTTTACTTTTTTTCATTTCATTGTCCTGTCATAGGCATGCTCATGTTTCTTCGAAGACAAAGAATTCCAAGAAAGTATATACGTTACATCTTGAGAGAGAAGCCTTACTTGGCAGTCTTGGCTCTGAACATACTTGGACGATAGTTAAGTTGCATACTAGTGTCTTGATCTGTCAGAGGGCCATATTTTTTTAATGCTTTTATTTGATTTCTCTTACATCTTCGCAATAGAACCACCCAATGGTTTTCAATCTCTTGTACTAATGGACAACTTCATTTCCATTTTAGATTGATGGTGGTATCAAAAGTCCCTCAGAAGATGAAATTAGGGACACACCCCATAGAGAACTACTCTGTTTCTATTATCTTATACTTTTGGCATGGTCAAATTGAGACAGTATGTGTCAGTTATAAGAATTTATGCCAGCTGTGAATTTGACAAAATGATAGCTGTTGATTTTTCATTTTTTTTTTTTTTTTACAAGTGGGATTCCTTCTAGTAATTTTCACGATGTACCTGACCAGAAGAATATACGTGCTTGCTTTTATGTGATTATGATCAATTACTTGAACATGCTACCTGATATTCTTTTTTGGTGGTAGATGGGTGGATAAAATCCTTGAGCCATAAGAGGATATGACCACTAGAGGGTTGGCTTTTAATTGTTTAGGTGAAAAAAGCAGTTGCTTGTTTTTATTCCTCAAATTTAAAATGAGCTTTCCTTAGTTTCCTTCAGATGCAGGTATCTGATGATGATATGAGCGGTGTAGAATAAGGCAGCAACACAGAAATGGAAAAGTTCAAAGTTTCTATTTAACGTGATTGCATGCCAGCAGCAATACAATATCTGGTAGCTAGATCATTCTTTTGAAGTTAGTGAAGAGCAATAATATCATGGAAATCCAGCTTTCTTGCTTGTACATATGTTTATAATTTTCCAAAGACTGAGTTTTGATAATGACCCTACATCTCTTTTACTGTGCCTTAACGATGAGTTGTTACCACCCTTAGTAAAATAATGAGCACCAGTGTAGTTATGATTCAAGTCTAAGTAGTATTTGTTCCTTTTCAATGATGTTATTGTATAATACTTCTGTACATTATAAGCGAATAATGGAAGGTCACTTTAATATGTTTTCTATAATATTCTTATACACTCTGATCTGCTTCAGTTATTTTGTTTATTAATCTCCATGCAACACGCTTTGAATCCAAAAACATCCTTGAGTGTCAGTGCTTTACTGCTGGGGTCTTCTGCAGATGCCTTCATTTCTAGTGAGTTGGTAAAAATAACTAAATTTTGACCTTATGCTGAGCATAACCTAACATGTAACATGCCAAGTGGGTTTAATTTGTTAAAATGCTAAAATGAAGAACTAATGCAAATTATTATTTTTTTTTTATCACACTGCGTACTGATGGAACCATTCAGTATTACCGATGGACATTCGGTAATTTTATATACTTTAAAACTAATACTGACAACTCCAAGAAACTACTTTCATAACATGTACTTGCAACTTTGAACATATTCATTTGAACCCTCCTTAATGAAAAAAATCATGATAAAGAAAAGAAAACACAAAAAAAAAAAAATTTGAAAAAAGACCAAAAATATCAAACGAACATGATTACCGATGGCACATCAGTATTAACAATGGAGGCCTTTGGTAATCATTGTCAAAATTTCCAATTCAAATAATCACAATTCAATACAACTACTTTGATAACATTTATTTACACCAAGATTTGTGCTTAATGCAACTTCATTTCATGATGAGAATCATGGTAAACAAAAGAAAACACCCAAAAAAAAAAAAAATTCAAAAATTAGAAATGAACAAAATTACCAACGGGCCATCGGTATTACTGATGGAAATCGTCAGTAATCAACCCCTTTTTTTTTTGCAACCTTACAAGATTACCAACCTTGCTGGAAAACTTTATAAATGATGGTGAATAAAAGAATCCATAAAAGGTTTGGAAAAATTGAGAAAATTACAGACAAATTTGATTACCAATGTTCCATCGGTATTACCGATGAAAACCTTTCGGTAATCCAATATAGGTCTCCATGTACTTGCTGGAAAATTACCATCTGTATTCATCGGTAATTACCGATGTTCCGTCGGTAATCAACTTTGTCTGTAATTTTCTCACTTTTTCCAAACCTTTTGTAGATTCTTTTCTTCAGGATCACTAATAGCATGTTCTTGGTGGAAACACGCATTATCGAGTTGTCAAATTGAATTGTGGCGATTTGCTTTGAAAAAACTGGACAAATGTAAATTACCGATGGCCCATTGGTCATTACCAATGAAAACCGTTGGTAATGTTTTCAGCAAGTACATGGAGACCTGGAAAAATTTTGACGGTTTTCATCGATAATTACCAATGGATCGTCAATAATTAACTTTGTTTTTAATTTTTCCACTTTTTCCAAACCTTTTGTAGATTCTTTTATTTACCATCATTCATAAAGTTTCATTGAACATATTTTTGGTGGAAATACACATTATCAAAATTGTAATTATCGATGGGGTTTAATAATTACCGATGAAATCGTTGGTAATTTTTCCAGCAAGTATTATGGATTACCAACGGTTTCATCGGTATTTATCGACTGACCATCGGTAATCAACAAAGTTTGTAATTTTCTTACTTTTTTTGAATCTTTTATGGATTATTTTATTCAGGAGTAATATTTAGTATGTTCTTGGTGGAAACACATATTATCGAAGTTGTCGGATTTAATTGTGGTGAGTTTCTTCGAAAAAATGGACAAATTGAAATTACCGACGGGGTTTCAGTAATTTCCGATGAAACTGTCGGTAATTTTTCCTGCAAGTGTTTTGGATTACGGACGGTTTCATTGGTAATTACCGATGGACCTTCGGTAATCAACACAGTTTGTAATTTTCTCATTTTTTTCGAACCTTTTATGGATTCTTTTGTTTAGGAGTAATATTTAGCATATTATTGGTGGAAACACACATTATCGAAGTTGTCGGATTGAATTGTGATGAGTTGCTTTGAAAAAATGGACAAATTGAAATTACCGATGGGGTTTCAGTAATTACCGATGAAACTGTCGGTAAGTTTTCCAGCGAGTATTTTGGATTACTGATGGTTTCATCGGTAATTACCGATGGATCATCTATAATCAACAAAGTTTGTAATTTTCTCACTTTTTTTGAACCTTTTGTGGATTTTTTTGTTTAGGAGTAATATTTAGCATGTTCTTGATGAAAACACACATTATCAAAGTTGTCAGATTGAATTGTAATGAGTTGCTTTGAAAAAATGGACAAATTGAAATTACCGACAGGGTTTCGGTAATTACCGATGAAACCATTAGTAAATTTTCCAGCAAGTATTTTAGATTACCGATGATTTCATCGGTAATTATCGATGGACGATCAATAATCAATGAAGTTTGTAATTTTCTCACTTTTTTCAAACCTTTATGGATTCTTTTATTTAGGAGTAATATTTAGCATGTTCTTGATGAAAACACACATTATCAAAGTTGTCAGATTGAATTGTAATGAGTTGCTTTGGAAAAATGGACAAATTGAAATTACCGATGGGATTTTGGTAATTACCGATGACACTGTTGGTAATATTTCCAGCAAGTATTTGGATTACAGATGGTTTCATCAGTAATTACCAATGGACCTTTGGTAATCAACACAGTTTGTTATTTTCTCACTTTTTTTTAACCTTTTATGGATTCTTTTGACACACATTATTGAAGTTGTTGGATTGAATTGTATTGATTTACTTTGAAAAATATAACAAATGTAAATTTCAATGGTAATTACCGAATGTTTCATCGGAAATTACAGAAACCCCGTCAGCAATTTCAATTTGTTTATTTTTTCAAAGCAACTCACCACAATTCAATCCGATAACTTAGATAATATGTGTTTCCACCAAAACATACTAAATATAACTTTATTAGTAACCTGAACAAAGGAATCCACAGAATGTTTGGAAAAAGTGCACAAATTACAAAAAAATAGTGATTATCAATGGCTCATTGCTAATTAAAGAGGAAAATCATCGGTAACTTTTTCAGTAAGCCCATGCAATTGCTGGAAAAAGTACCGATGGTTTCATTGGTAAGTACCAATGATCCATTGGTAATTTACATTTGTCCAATTTTTCAAAGCAAATCAACACAATTCAATTCAACAACTTAGATAATGTCAGGATGATACGAACCTAGGACGACCTGCTCCTAAACCCGTATTATATTAGCCTGGATCTTAATTAAGTTCAAGTTCTAATGGATTGAACCTCAACCCCTAACCAACCTGTGGTTAGAAACCTTGGTATAATGTAGACGCCACAATAGGGGATGGAAAACCTATTGATAAGTCAAGCTAAAACAACCAATTCTCTAATGGTGTTTTAGGTGTTCTTAAAGAACAAAGAGATAATTAATCTCACAAATATTTTCTTAATCAAATCTAAGTTGTTTCATATTGAAAAATAAGCCTTTAAATATGCTACAAAGCCACGAAATAAAACCCTAAAAATAAAGAAAAACCGGCCACCACACATAAAGAAACCTAGTTGGCCGAAACTATACTTCCTTTCCTAATCTAAGTTTGATTAATTAATTCCTTTATATTAAATTAGGAATTAATTAATTTACAATGGAAAGAATAAAATAAAAACCTTCCTAAAGTTATTTGTCCAGAAAATAAATAAATAAAAGCCAAAAAGTAATGGTAGTTTCCTAAAACAAAAAGTAAAAACAAATTAGGAAATTAAAAATGCTAGTCTTTTGATCAAGTTGACTTTGATCAATCTTTGACCTCTTTGAACCCCAAATCAGCTTCTAGATACTTTTTAGGATGCCAAATAAGCTGAATATGAAGTCCCATTGTAACATCCCACATCGGTTGGAGAGGGGCACGAAGCGGTCTTTATAAGGCTGTGGATACCTCTCCCTTCAAGACGCGTTTTGACAAAACCTTGAGGCCGGGGGGAGAGAGTGAGTGAACCCTGGGCCAAAGAGGACAATATCTTGATGCGGGTGGTACTGGGCTGTTACAGTGGTATCAGAGCCGGGCCCGGATCGGTGTGCCAGCGAGGACGCTGGGCCCCAAGGAGGGAGGATTGTAACATCCCACATCGGTTGGAGAGGGGCACGAAGTGGTCTTTATAAGGCTGTGGATACCTCTCCCTTCAAGACGCGTTTTGACAAAACCTTGAGGCCGGGGGGAGAGAGGGAGTGAACCCTGGGCCAAAGAGGACAATATCTTGATGCGGGTGGTACTGGGCTGTTACAGTGGTATCAGAGCCGGGCCCGGATCGGTGTGCCAGCGAGGACGCTGGGCCCCAAGGAGGGAGGATTGTAACATCCCACATCGGTTGGAGAGGGGCACGAAGCGGTCTTTATAAGGCTGTGGATACCTCTCCCTTCAAGACACGTTTTGACAAAACCTTGAGGCCGGGGGGAGAGAGGGAGTGAACCCTGGGCCAAAGAGGACAATATCTTGATGCGGGTGGTACTGGGCTGTTACAGTGGTCCAACCTGTGGTTAGAAACCTTGGTATAATGTAGACGCCACAATAGGGGATGGAAAACCTATTGATAAGTCAAGCTAAAACAAACAATTCTCTAATGGTGTTTTAGGTGTTCTCAAAGAACAAAGAGATAATTAATCTCACAAATATTTTCTTAATCAAATCTAAGTTGTTTCATATTGAAAAATAAGCCTTTAAATATGCTACAAAGCCACGAAATAAAACCCTAAAAATAAAGAAAAACCGGCCACCACACATAAAGAAACCTAGTTGGCCGAAACTATACTTCCTTTCCTAATCTAAGTTTGATTAATTAATTCCTTTATATTAAATTAGGAATTAATTAATTTACAATGGAAAGAATAAAATAAAAACCTTCCTAAAGTTATTTGTCCAGAAAATAAATAAATAAAAGCCAAAAAGTAATTGTAGTTTCCTAAAACAAAAAGTAAAAACAAATTAGGAAATTAAAAATGCTAGTCTTTTGATCAAGTTGACTTTGATCAATCTTTGACCTCTTTGAACCCCAAATCAGCTTCTAGATACTTTTTAGGATGCCAAATAAGCTGAATATGAAGTCCCACATGTTGCCCATTCTTGGAAAAATAAGAAAAGGCTAATACAGTAAAATACAGTAAAGCCAGCAAGCAGTACAGCAAATTCGGCCAAATTGTTGATGCTGTCCGTACAAGACCTTTTGGATTGCATTTGAGGCTGCTTTAACTTGATTCCATGACCTCTTAGGCATATGTATTGAACCCATAAAGCATTGGAACCATTTCATGCTTCCCGGACTCCAAAAATGTACCAAAACCGTCACCCGGGTCCGTATCTGCTTCCACCACTTGGATGCTTCGAATAGGCTTTGTATCTTCAAGTATGGACAAGCTCTGTTGAGATTGATTACCCTCTATCTAAATACTCTCAGGTTTCCCTTAAATCTCTTAATTTGATATCTTGTGATTGGCCTAGTCTTCATCCGTGTCGAGTCAGCACCCCAGCGGGTTATCGGTGGAACGGGCTCGGGCGGAATCACATCACAGGACCCATCCAAGATCCTTTCCAGAAACCCTAGACAAGTCTTGATCCCAGGGAGACCCTATTGGACCGTCTTATGGAAAATCCGGCAGCACCTCCCCTACGGGTAGGATATGCCCCAAATTTTACCTGCACGAAAACGCACTCCTATATTGTACCACCTTATTCCTCTCTCCTTACTATAATAATACCCACAGTTGCAGCACTTCGATGACAAGTCATATGAAACATACATACATATATACAATAGAAATAATTTAGTAGATTACCAACCTAAATATACCATCACAGGTTCACATCCGACCGCACCACCCACTTAGTACTACAAATATCAAATACATTTCAAATATCGTTTTACGAATATACCGATGTGTAATATAGAAAGAATGGTACAAAACAATCACCACATCAACAATAATAATAGTAAACATTTTAATGATAATAATAACTATATTAGTACACTTCGTCTGAGGGCTACGTATAACCATACATATTCAAAGGTTATCACATAACCTCACCTGCACAATAGCTACCACATAATCACACCTACCAAGGACTATCACATAACCACACCTGCCCAATGGCTATCATATAATCACACCTACCAAAGGCTATCTTTCTCACCCATAGGTTGTAATACTTGTTCGAAGTTACCGTATGATGATAAAGATGATAAAAATTATTAATAATAATAAAAATATATAGTCAAATCAATAGTAAGAAATCAGATCACAATAGATAAGGTAGCATAAGATAAAATATTATCTTAAAATCCGTAACACATAATAAAATATGCACAATCGTAACGGAAATATATACGATACCATCTAACATACTGTGCGATCCATGATTCCAGCTGTCGCCGATACTCTGCTACCCATACAGTCCGGGATGGTTGCGTAAATTGGCCGTCCGATCCCCTGGATTTGTAGGCAACATATATACGAGACTAGCTCTACATGGACCACATCGGATCATTGCCTCTGTACGATGCGGTATATACAACATAATATTAAATAATATAACATACAAATATATATATATATATATACATACATATAAAAGATACTTGATGCACCATACTATATACCAATGGTGTCCTACGATACCTAGCGTCCCGAGCACCATTTGGCAGGAGGTTAAAGAGAGAAACTTGCATAAGGTCACTTCGGCGTCCCGACAGCGCCACTGCTTATAACCGTCATCCCGGCCATGGAGGGGGGCGGATTATGGCCACTATATCAAACTTGCCTGCCCTCAGGTCCATAGCAACTCACGGGAGACATTACAATTTGCGCGCTTATCATAATCACATATACAGTACAGAACACCGATACGTGTATGGGTGCATCTTAAAAACTATAAATTTGTAATATTATAAAATATTAAATTTAGATAAAATATAATCGAATTCATATGCTTTTATCAAATACATAAACAATAATAATAAATAATAAATAATTAAATATACAGATATATTCTTGATCACAATAATTTGATATAATTATTTTTCTCAAACCTTCAATTCAATTTATATCAAATATATCATTAAAACCAAGTAAAATTTACACATAATTAATTCCACAATTTTAAATATTATCCAATAATTCATAAATTCTCAAGTATCAAAATCTCATAAATACTGCTGGATTAAATACTTCCTTTCAAATCCATATACATCACATTTTCTTTAGACCATCATCATAATCCCAGCAGCTTAAATTCATCACTGTACATCCATTAATAGATAAATAAATAATAAACAAATGCATAAATACAATTTTTTGAGCTCAATAATTAATAGAAATATTTTCATAAATCTTCTTGAAATTCACTTGCACACAACCTCATTTAAATCGCATTATAAAATACGTGCACATATTTGAATTCACAGATAACATTCTAATTTACATAACATTTCAACAATGATTTAAGTATTATTAACAAAATTCCATATCCATGAATAAATAAATATCTAAAGACATAAATATATTTACAGCCATATAAATATACACTTTTTATCGAATCCATAGAATTTCATATTTTCTTTGAAACAATCGTATAATTGAATATAACAAAAATTTCAATAATATATATATATATATATGTATATGTATATTTATATGTTCGCTTACACTTATTCATATATGCATACACATTATTTTAACGATTAAGTAAATATATACACATGCTCAAAAATTCCCAAAATATATATATGTGCATACATATCAATCTAATGCACATCAACATTATATACCCGCACTTATGCAAATGCACATATATATACATGAAACACATTTGTAATTACAAATATACACATACAAGTGTACATAAACAGGTATATACACAATACAACTATATTTTCAATTTTTCATATTTATTATACTAATTTATTCAAAAATGACATCTTTTAAAATACTGCATTATAATTTACAATTAACATATCAATTGAAAGCTAAAGAGGTAAGGAATCCATTACTAACCTCCATTGGCCTCAATGTCACCGGTGGTGGCCAAATTTTCCGTCGAAAGTCGCTGCCAAGCTCACCTTCTTTGTAGGCCACAAATGAGCTCAAATCGAGGCAAACGGAGCCCACCATCAGCTTCAGGATGCTCGAATTTGGGGAAAAGGATCGAAAATTTGGCCAGAAACGGCCAAAATCCTACAAATTGAAATGGAGCTCATCGCCGGCTTTTATGGAGTTTTCAGGCCCATCTCCGACCGTTCCACTGATGGCGAGCACCATAGCATTGCCGGTGTCATGGGTCGTCGGTTAAACATAGCGGTGAGTCTCAGGCAGGCCGGATTTATGGCAATTTCCCAAGATGAGCAACGACAACGCAAGGAGAGGAAAGGAGAGTAACCACGGGGAGGAAGAGAGGGAGAGGAAGAAGAAGCTTCGCAAGAGAGAGAGGGGGTATTTTCCCACGTGAGGGAGAAGAAAAGAAAAAGAAAAAGAAAAAAGAAAAAAGAAATGGAAAATAAATAAACAAATATATAAAATAATATTAAAATAATAATATAATATTAAATAATAAAATGATAATAAGAAAATAATGTAATATTTAATTCTTGTTGACATGTGGCATTTTCTTGTCATGACACATGGCACCTTTTGTAATATTACACGTGGTGTTGCTGTTCATGCACACTAATAAATCGATGAATAGTGACAACTGTCTCGGAAAAACTTCACAGGTCCGTAACTTTCAAACCACATGTCCAAATCAGGCGTGCCGCTAGTATACAAACTCGTATGGATGAGTACTTCACAACCATATATGAGTTAAAACTCAGTTTTTCAAGGATAAAAAGTCAACTCCGACACTCTCGGACAGTTCGGACCTCAACTTGTTTTGCTCTTAACTTTCAAACCGTAGCTCTGTTTTCGACATGCTACTAGTCTACGGACTCGGATCGATGTGAAATTTGCAATGGTACCTTGGTCAGTGCAAAATTCCCTTTGAAGCAAAAAGTCAACATTTTAATCCACTTAGTCAACGATCAAACTTGGCCAACCCTCAGTCAACGTAAAAATTTCTTATGTATTTCGGGATGAGATGTTATAGATAATATGTGTTTCCACCACGAACATACTAAATATAACTTTATTAATTATCCTGAACAAAGGAATCCACCGAATGTTTGGAAAAAGTGCTAAAATTACAAACAAAGTTGATTACCGATGGCTCATTGGTAATTACCGATGAAAACAACCATTAATTTTTCCAGCAAGTACATGGAAGCCTATATTAGATTATCGAAGGTTTTCATCAGTAATATGGTTGGACCATCACTAATAAACTTTGTTTGTAATTTTCTAACATTTTCCAAACCTTTTGTGGATTCCTTTATTGACCATAATTAATAAAGTTATATGTAGCATGTTCTTGGTGGAAACATACGTTATCGAAGTTGTCGGATTGAATTGTGGTGATTTGATTTGAAAAAAAAAAATCGCTTAATAAAAGAAAATCATTTAACATGGAGTATGAAATTTTACTATGGTGAAAAGTATCATAAATTATGTTAGATACAGGTGACTTCTTGGTTCTAACTTTTTAACCCATACTTCACATTTGTTTTACTTGTAGAAAGCTTGTCCCATGTCTTAGAGAAAATGGTGACTAACAATCATAGCCCTTCATGAGGACTTATGAATTTGGAATTGTAAAGAGTGGTTCTAAAAAGAAAATGTTCATCGTCAGCATCGTCATCAAGATTAAACAAGCAAGCCAATGTGGTTCTAAAGAGCAAGAAAATGCCTATTAGATTTTCAACACAGTTTAATACATTTCTTTTCTAATTCAGTCCGCTTTAATTGAATCAAAAGCCTGTTGCAAATGTGTACCTTTTAGTTGCCTTCATCTTCTATCTAAGACTTTTCTAATCTAATAGGATAAATGGAAATGAACATGAGAAGTAAAAAGCCTTGTTCAATGATATTTGAAAAGTGGCAAAATAGACTACTCAATTCAATGTCTAATATGAAAAAATAGATAAATGGCAGCGACAAAATAAATAAATAAAATACCATTTTCACTAGACCACAAATACAATGGTCTTCTTCAAAACAAATTAGAGCTGTGAATGTAACACAGAATCTCCAACCAAACTTGAGCAAACAACAAAAAATACAATCTCCATTTACGACAAAAGGAAAACCACGTAAGCAGTGGATTGCCAAAAGTAATGGTGCATTCATAAAGGAAACAAATCCCAAATATCTAAATTGCTCATTCAGCGCAAAAATATTCCAAAAATCATGCAATTGAAAACTAAAAAACAATTATAGTGGTAATTTCTACCATCTAATTAATCCTGTTGATGGATTGAATGCCTGATTCAAAAATAAATTTGGTTTTGGGATTAAATCCCACTAAACTAATAATTATTTAATGAAAAATTTGCCAAAAAAGGTTCTGAGAACTCATATTTTCATCACCATCTAACACTAATAGGATATAACATATGTTCTTAAGCAACACTAGATCCATACTTCTTCCAAAACATAATCAGCTGTAAATTATCATAACCAACAAGAACACCAGCACCTGCAACTACATGGAGAATGTTAGCATTGGCACCCTTGAAGAGAGATTTGGCACCTTTGTTCTTTAAAATTTGAGAGAATTGTACTTCATTGCTTCACCAGAGGTCATCATCATCCTTCTGCGAATAGTGTCAATTGGATAGGATATGCGAGACTCGCACCATTGGTAATGAGCCAACCAAGTGCAAAACTAGCAAAAGAAACTATCCTGTAATCATCAAAAACATGGAAATATGTCATGAATCTAAAACTAACAAAAATATTACACCAAGTATGAACCTGATACTTATCATCTGCATAGTCTCCAGGGGTAGAAAGAAATGATAAAAGAAAGTGATTAGCATATTCAAATTTAAATGAGGGCAAATCTACTTGGCTCAATGACCTGAAATAAATGGGTGTATGTTTGATTATCACTTAAAGAACATCTCTAGCTCAATAAAACCAATGCCTTATGTGAAATAATAAGGAGAACAAATTTCACAAAAGTAGTTTTGAACATGAAGTGGTTAATTTAAAATGATTTTATATAGCAAGTAGATCATTGACTTTTGGAAAAAAGGGCATGATTAGAAAGCAATCACTTAAATTGTTATGATACCATCGAAATTAAGTAATGGTTAAAACATTTATATATCATTTAAAAAATGGAAAAGAATAACCATTGATCTACCAACCTGCAAGCTTCCAACCAAAACCATTGGCTTCAGAGAATCGTTCATTCCAAAGTAGAGAAATGTTGAATCCACGGTAAAGACCAACAATATCATCGTTCTTCAATGTCTTCCTGTAAACATCGACCAAACCATTGAATTGTCTTTCTCCTCCTTTCTTTGTAGCCTTAGCATCATTAGCTACATGGGTACGAGCATAGTCCAATGAATAGACAAAGAGAAGGGAAGAAGCAGCAGTAACACCTCCTAATGCCAAGTTACCAACAAACCATTTCTAATAATTATCCCTGTCCGTGGGAAGAAGGAAGAAAGGGGCAGGGATTTAGGATTGTGGTAGGGATTTGGGTTTGTGATGTGGACTTCTCGAATGAAAAAAAAAAGAGACACTCAAATCATTTTTAATTTTTATCATTGATAAAATAGAAATAAAAGGATAGATAAAAAAAGGGGAATTTGGCTGAATACCCTTCTTTGAAAGTCTCTAATGAAATATACCCATCCTTTTTGCATCTTTTTTATTTTACCCTTTTATTTTTCAATATTCCCATATTACCCTTCAAATATAAAAAATAAAAAATCAACATAAATTGCTATTCCGGATCACAAAGGAAAGAGCTACTTTTCTCTTGAATGGAGCACAAAGAAAAGAGAAAGAAAAAGTGAGAGAGAATGGCAAAGCAGCTACCGGAGAGTTCTTCAGGAGGAGGGACTAATGGAGGAAGCATCCTAGGCTTAGCGATAAGCTCCACCATGCCCTTCCCGATCTTGGCCCTCGGAGTCGCCACCTTCGATGTCTACCTGGTCGGCAAGCAAGTCTACAACAAACTCCTTGCTCCTTCCTGCTTCTCTGCTTCTTCTTCTTCTCACCACTTTTCCCATTCCTCTACTTCTCATTCAGACAAATAAATCGACAACCTCATCCAATTTTCATTTTGTTTTCTCGAATTTATTTATTTATTTTGGTTTCTTTCCCATTTGGATCCTAAATGGAATTAGAAGCGGTTATTAAAATTTTCCTTTTCCCACATTTTCTCAGCAAACAAGTGTACCATTTAAAAGATCAAATTCATCGGCACTGTCGCCGATTTATGGTGCACGCTTTGAATTCGAATCTACGAGATTGAAAATGATGCTGAATCTGGTAAAATCTCTCACTGAGCAATGAGTTACAGAAGGTAATCTTTATGTTTGGCAAGATTTGCATTTCAAGCAGTTTTTTTAGTTTATATATTTTCTGTGATCACAGTTGAATAGTCAATTAGTCATCGTCTTTCCATGTTTAATGCTGTATGATGAAAAGAATATCATTCTGTAGTTTACAACTCATTATAGTTCATCTTTTCTAATGTTATGTTTGAAGAAAGAATGTAACAGCTTTTTATATCACTTTTTGATTCTTTTCCTTCTAAAAATATATGTCAATTCTCAATACAATATAATGCATCCATGGTCTTTTTATAGCCAAATGCATTTAACTAAATGATTATGAGTCGATAACCCTTAGCAAGACATTTTAAGCCTATTGGAATCTCATGACATCTATTCCAGTGTTGACTTATTTCATGAATATCGATCCTATAATACTGTGCTTTTAGGCATTCACTTAAATCTGACTCCAAAGAGACATCCAAGCGTATACATTGATATTCAAATAATAGCTGCGTTATAATGTTTCAATAGCATGTTCTTTACATAATGGTCTGAAATGGGTTGTTGATAAATGAATATTTAGGTTGCAAAGTATTTTGATGCTACCATTGTAAAGGGAGCAGATGTGAAATTGGCTGCCAACTAGATTATGGGTGATATTGCTGCCTATATGAAAAATGAAAAGTTGACTATTGATGAGATTAAGGTGACGCCTCAGGTTGGCTGAGTTGATAGCTTCAATGCAAGCTGGTATTATTAGTGGGAAAATTGGAAAAGAGGTAGACATTTGCTTGTTAAATGCTTACAATATATACAATATGCTATCTTCATATTCTCAATTGTTTCACTGAATTGAATATTGTATTTGTAGTGTTTGGAAGTGGTTGGTTCACTAGTCTATACTTTCCCCAAATCTTTTCTATCTTTTTGTTTCTTATTGGACTTAAAAAGCTAGCTCTTGATACGAACCTAAGATGACCTGCTCCTAAACCCGTATTATATTAGTCCGGATCTCAATTAAGTTCAAGTTCTAATGGAATGGACCTCAACCCCTAACCAACTCGTGGTTAGAAACCTTGGTATAATGTAGACGCCACAATAGAGGATGGAAAACCTATTGATAAGTCAAGCTAAAACAACCAATTCTTTAATGGTGTTTTAGGTGTTCTCAAAGAACAAAGAGATAATTAATCTCACAAGTATTTTCTTAATCAAATCAAAGTTGTATTCTTATTGAAAAATAAGCCTTTAAATAGGCTTTGGAAGAAACAAAATAAACCCTAAAAACCCTAGGTACAACTGGCCACACACATAAAGAAACCTAGTTGGTCGAAACTATACTTCCTTTCCTAATCTAAGTTTGATTAATTAATTCTTTTATATTAAATTAGGAATTAATTAATTTAAAATCGAAAGAATAAAATAAAAACCTTCCTAAAGTTATTTGTCCAGAAAATAAATAAATAAAAACCCCAAAAAGAAAGAAAGTCAATCGCAAATTAGGTAACGAGTTGACTTTGACATCTAGGCTGAATTATTTCTTCAACCAAGCTAACTTATGTCTGCCTGATATCCGAGCTAACTTATGTCTATCCGAGCTAACTGATGTCTGTCCGAGCTAACTGATGTCTATCCAAGCTAAGTTACATCCGATGTCCGAAATCCGAGGCAAGGCTCCGATGTCCGAAGTCCGAAGTTTGAGATCAGATGTCCGAGACATGGGTGTCCGATATAAAGTGTCCGATGTATGGGTGTCCGATGTATCAGCCTCCACCGCTTGGATACTTAAAACAGGTCTGTTATCTTCAGGTATGAACAAGCCCTTTTGAGAATGAATTACTTTCTGGATAAAGGCAGCAAGATTGTCCTTAAACCTCTTAGCTTAAGCCCTAGTGATCGGTCCAGTCTTCATCCGTATAGGATCAGTACCCCAGTGAGTTATCGGTGGTGCGAGCTTGGGCGGGTTCGTATCATTCCCCTCCTTTTGAAAAGGATTTGTCCTCAAATCGAAGTCATCACCTGCAGCAAAAGGAGATAAATTAGCAACATTAAAGGTGGCACTAACACTATACTCACCCGGTAAATCAAGTTTGTAGGCATTGTCGTTTATCCTCTCCAAAACTTGAAAAGGTCCATCGGCCCTCGGCATGAGTTTGGATTTCCTTTGTTTAGGAAACCTTTCTTTCCTTAAATGCAGCCACACCCCATCTCCAGGTTCAAACACCATTGATTTTCGACCTTGATTAGCCACCTTTTCATATTGCTCGGTCCTCCTCTCAATATTTGCCCGTGTCTTCTCATGAATCTGCTTTACAAATTCAGCTTTTTATTTTCCATCTAGGTTAGCACGCTCACTTAAAGGTAAAGGTGTTAAATTTAATGGAGTCAAAGGATTTAAACCATAAACAATTTCAAATGGAGTAAATTTAGTTGCTGAATGTAAAAACCTATTATATGCAAATTCAACATGTGGCGAACATTCTTCCCAAGTTCTTAAATTTCTACTAATTAATGCTCTTAACAATGCAGACAAGGTTCTATTTACTACTTCGGTTTGTCCATCAGTTTGTGGATGACAAGTAGTTGAAAATAAAAGCTTAGTACCTAATTTAGCCCACAAAGTTTTCCAAAAATAGCTTAGCCCGGATCTTAATTAAGTTCAAGTTCTAATGGAATGGACCTCAACCCCTAACCAACCTGTGGTTAGAAACCTTGGTATAATGTAGATGCCACAATAGGGGATGGAAAACCTATTGATAAGTCAAGCTAAAAAACAAATTCTCTAATGGTGTTTTAGGTGTTCTCAAAGAACAAAGAGATAATTAATCTCACAATTTCCTTGAAAAATAAATTAGCAATATTGGATGCATCATCAGTTTTGTTACATGCAGTAAAATGTGCCATCTTAGAAAACCTATCTACTACAACAAATATTGAATCCTTACCTGTACTTGACCTAGGAAAACCAAGAATAAAATCCATAGACAAATCTACCCAAGGATAGGTAGGAATCGACAAAGGCTTGTACAATCCATGCGGCTTCAATGTTGATTTTGTTTTTCGGCACTCCAAACATCTTTCACAAACTCTCTCAACATCTCTCCTCATGTTAGGCCAATAAAAATGTTCTTGCAGCAAGGATAAAGTTTTTAAAACACCAAAATGACCCATTAAACCACCCCCATGTCCTTCCCGAGCCAATAATTCCCTAATACTACAATTAGGCACAAAAAGTTTGTTTTCCTTAAACAAATATCCCTCAAATATGTAAAATTTATTAAATCCATATTTCAAACAGGTTCTAAAAATTTCTCCAAAGTCACTATCATGCTCATAAAGTTCCTTCAATTGTTCAAATCCAAGCAATCTAGCATTTAAGGTAGAAAAGAGTACATACCTTCGGGATAATGCATCGGCAACCACATTTTCCTTATCCTTTTTGTAGCGGATCACATATGGAAAGGTTTCAATAAATTCAATCCACTTGTCATGCCTTCGGTTGAGCTTTCCTTGATCCTTGATATGCTTCAAAGACTCATGATCCGTATGAATCACAAACTCTTTTGGCATGAGATAATGCTGCCACGTCTCCAAAGCCCTCACCAAAGCATACATCTCCTTGTCATAAGTCGGGTAGTTTAGGGCAGCTCCATTTAATTTTTCACTAAAGTAAGCTATGTGTCTTCCTTCTTGCATTAGGAAAGCTCCAATACCTACACCTGAAGCATCACACTCAATTTCAAAAGTCTTAGAAAAATTTGGCAAAACTAACAAAGGTGCATTACACAAATTTTCTTTCAACAAATTAAAAGATTTTTCTTGTACTTCCCCCCATTTAAAGCCGACATTCTTCTTGACAACTTCATTCAATGGTGCTGCTATGGTACTAAAATCCTTGACAAATCTTCTATAAAAGCTTACCAAGCCATGAAAGCTCCTCACCTGAGTGATAGAAGTAGGAACCGGCCACTCTTGAATTGCTTTCACCTTAGCTTGGTCAACTTTGATTCCTGCAGTACTTATTACAAATCCTAGAAACACAAGCTCATCTTTGCAAAATTCACACTTTTTAATGTTAGCAAACAATCTTTCTTTTCTAAGAACTTGCAAAACTTGCCTAAGTTGATCCACA
Source organism: Ziziphus jujuba (assembly GCF_031755915.1). Classification (NCBI taxonomy): domain Eukaryota; kingdom Viridiplantae; phylum Streptophyta; class Magnoliopsida; order Rosales; family Rhamnaceae; genus Ziziphus; species Ziziphus jujuba. The sequence continues at coordinate 1,829,190 of NC_083380.1, forward strand.
TGGTCATCCAAATTTCGGCTATATATTAGAATGTCATCAAAATAAACAACCACAAATTTACCAATAAATGGATGCATTACATGATTCATAAGCCTCATGAAAGTACTAGGTGCATTGGATAATCCAAAAGGCATAACTAACCATTCATACAGCCCATATTTAGTTTTGAATGCGGTTTTCCATTCATCACCTTCTTTCATCTTAATTTGATGATAACCACCCCTAAGATCAATTTTTGTAAACATGCAAGCACCATGCAACTCATCAAGCATATCATCTAATCTAGGAATAGGGTGTCTATATTTGATGGTAATGTTATTTATAGCCCTACAATCAACACACATTCTCCATGTACCATCTTTTTTTGGCACTAACAAAATAGGTACAGCACATGGACTTAAACTCTCATGAATATAACCTTTGTCAAGTAAATCACTTACCTATTTTTGCAGCTCCTTTGTTTCTTCGGGATTGCTCCTATAAGCTGGTCTATTTGGTATGGCAGCCCCCGGAACAAAATCAATTTGATGTTCTATCCCTCGAATAGGTGGTAGTCCACTTGGAATTTCATTTGGGAAGACATCTCCTAATTCCTTCAAAAGAGAAATCATTGAACTTGACAATTCAAGTTCTTCAAAGTTAGTTTGATCATTAAAATAATTTTCTTTATACATCATGACCAGCAAAGGTTTCTTACATTTAATAACCTTATTAATATCCCCTAAACTCAAATAAAAGTTGCTACTTAACCATTCTTTTCTTTCTTATTCTTTTTTTCCCTTGGATTGGCACAAACCTTCAGATTTCTCTTCCTTCTCCAAGCTCTCGGGTTTGCCACTTTCTTTCCCCTCTCTTTCAGCTTTTCCTTGATCTTTTCACTCAATATGAGCCTTAGAAACCTTACCTTGATCAGCAACCTCATTCTTACCTTCTTGAAAGGATGGTGAAGCCGTTGGTGCCATATTTGCTTTTTCCTTGAGCCTTTTCGCTTCTCTCCTTTGTTGCATTTGTAATTGGTCTTTGTAAACCTCTTTAGGAGATAACGGTTCCAGCTTGACCTTCTTCCCTTTAAACCTGAAAACAAGACTATTTTCTCGACCAAAATGAGTAGCATCTTCATCAAATTGCCATGGCCTACCTAATAGTATATGTCCAGCAATCATGGGTACAATATCACATAAAACTACATCCTCATATCTACCTATACTAAATTTTACTTTGGCTTGTTTTGTTACTTTCATCTCACCACTATCATTAAGCCATTGTAATCTATATGGTTCAGGATGTTTTATTGTTTTTAAGCCCAATTTATCAACTACAAGGTTACTTATTACATTAGTACAACTCCCGCTATCTATAATCATGCTACAAATTTTACCTTGTATTTCACAACGAGTGTGGAAGATGTTCTCTCGTTGAATTTGTTCTTCATCCTTGTAAACAGCAAGTACCCTCCTTGAGACCAAATTTAGCTCAACAGTTGATGTGTTTAATGGTTCGGCCTCATCATCAAGTCCTTTATCTTCTTGTTCGATTTTAGCCTCACTAGTCTCACTTTCAGACTCCACCTCTCCATTACCCCTAATTACCATTATCCTTCTATTCGGGCATTGGCTGGCTATGTGTCCTCTTCCTTGGCACTTAAAACAAGTTATTTCTCTGGATTTTTGAGGTTTAGGATCAGATTTTATGTCACCTCTAAGTGCTTTGATAGATTCAGTCTTGGTCTCCCTTTTTGACTGGTTGGTACTTTCTTCTCCAGCTTTTGATTTTGGTTTGATTTCATTAGCTGAATTGTTTCTCCAACCACTTGAATTGAATCTCCCACTGCTGGAAACACCTCCAAGCCGTGATCCTACTCGCCTCCTCTTGAATTGGTGTTCGAGCTTAATGGCTACATGCAACATCTCCTCCAACTCCAAGTATTGTTGCAATTCAAGCTGGTTGGCAATATCACCGTTCAAACCACCAAGAAATCTCGCCATTGTTGCCTCCCTATCCTTATTCATATTCAGCCTCATCATGAGCATCTCCATCTCTTTTTAATAATCCTCCACGGTCCTACTTCCTTGAGACAAAAATTGAAGCCTTTGATGCAGAACCTATGGTAATGTGATGGCACAAACTGCTTTCTCATGGCTCCTTTCATTTGTCGCCATGTTGTGATCAAGTCATCACCAACTCTCCTCCAGGTGCCTTGCTCATTTGTCCACTATTGGAGTGCATAATGGCCAAACTCCATTGCTGCCAACTTCACCTTCTTACCCTCCGAATAATTATGGCAGTTGAATATCATCTCCATCTTTTCTTCCCACTCCAAATATGCCTTGGGATCACTTTTTCCCATGAATGGTGGGATGTTGATCTTGATATTGCTAAGATTGTCATCTATTTCTTCCCTCCTATACCTTCCTCGGCCAGCTCTCTCTCGGACAGAAAAGGTTTCGTCCATGCCTTCCTCAAAGTCTCCACCAAAATTCTCCTCCTCAAATTCCTCCCTCGGTCTCTCACGGCCTCCTCGTCCTCGACCTCGACCTTCATGGAATTCTTGCCTATTTCTTGTGTTTGGAATTCCTTGTGAAAATTCTAGCCTTCCCTTCCTTTGATTCATGTGCTCAACTTAAGCACTCACCCGCTGTAGTTGTTCCAAAACAGCTTTCAATTCCGTTTTCTCACCATTCCCAATAGCTCGTGGATCACCATGAAATCCTACGGACTCCTCTTCATTAATTCTCAGTGCTGGGTCTCCTCTTCTTATTCTAGAATCTGCCATGTTAGTAAAATACAGTAAAAATAAAATAAATCCTCACAATATTCACTCCCTCACGTGTTTTACTCAAACTAGGTCTCGACACTCGTGTTTACACACTAGTTTCAGCTTTTACCCTCTTTTAAGCTCACAATCTCTTGCCTTTTTTTCCACTAAAAGAATTAACTCAAAGTTCTAATTAAAACACCCAAAAAACAGCAATTAGATTACAAGTATGTTTTAATTAAACTTATCAATAAAACAGTAGCTAAAGGTAGGCAATACCGAAAGAATTCAACAAAACCTAGTTTCGGCTTTTCTAGGCAAAATAAAGCAAATTAATGGGAAAACTTTGGAATTTTGAAGAACTGGACCAGATGGTAATAGATTATGAGTTCAAGAATAAAATTCTAGAAAAAGAAATTCAAATACGAGCAAGAATCAAAGACAACAAAAATATAGAAAAGTGTTGGTTGTTGTTCTTGTAATTCAAGTTTTGTATCAAATCCTTTAACTAATTTTAATCCAAATAATTTAAGCACCCAAAATTCCAAATACCCAGCAGCATAAATAATTCTCCAGCAACTTAAATATTGAATAAATAATCAGCAAAGCAGCAGTTACAAGAAATATCCAGCAACAAACTTCAACACCAATTTTCAACAAACCGATATATATATATATATTTATTTTATATTCGGCTTTCTTCTTCTTTTTTTTTTTTTCACTCACTGAATATCAAACACAACTGCAGTATCAAGAATAAACAACAAATTTACAATTCCAAATCCAAAAATTCACCAAACCCGTGACCACCGAATAAACACAAATGTGCAATTTTTATTTATTTTTTTTCAAATGTTGCCGCAAACTCTTTTTTTTTTTTTTTAATAGATGAATGCAAATATTTAAGACTAAAAAAGCAAAGAAAAATCAACAAAAACCAAAATTAACAAGAACAATGATGAAAAAAAGCAACCAACAAACTAGGAAACAAAAATACGATAAAACTAGGAAATCCTAATTCAACTAGGAATGAATTTTTTTTTTTTTAAATGCAGAATGTGTATGATGATAGAAGCAACCTTAACCTGATGCTAAAGTTGCAGAATAACACAAAAACAAATAAAGTAAATAAAGAAAGATCAAGCCTGAACAAAATTTGGCTCTGATACCAAATGATACGAACTTAGGACGACCTGCTCCTAAACCCATATTATATTAGCCCGGATCTTAATTAAGTTCAAGTTCTAATGGAATGGACCTCAACCCCTAACCAACCTGTGGTTAGAAACTTTGGTATAGTGTAGACGTCACAATAGGGGATGGAAAACCTATTGATAAGTAAAGCTAAAACAACCAATTCTCTAATGGTGTTTTAGGTGTTCTCAAAGAACAAAGAGATAATTAATCTCACAAGTATTTTCTTAATCAAATCAAAGTTGTATTCTTATTGAAAAATAAGCCTTTAAATAGGCTTTGGAAGAAACAAAATAAACCCTAAAAGCCCTAGGTAAAACCGACCACACATATAAAGAAACCTAGTTGACCGAAACTATACTTCCTTTCCTAATCTAGGTTTGATTAATTAATTCCTTTATATTAAATTAGGAATTAATTAATTTACAATGGAAAGAATAAAATAAAAACCTTCCTAAAGTTATTTGTCCAGAAAATAAATAAATAAAAACCCCAAAAAGAAAGAAAGTCAATCACAAATTAGGTAACGAGTTGACTTTGACATCTAGGCTGAATTATGTCTTCAACCGAGCTAACTTATGTCTGCCTGATATCCGAGCTAACTTATGTCTGTCCGAGCTAACTGATGTCTGGCTGAGCTAACTGATGTCTGTCCGAGCTAAGTTACATCCGATGTCCGAAGTCCGAGATCAGATGTCCGAGGCAAGGCTCCAATGTCCAAAGTCTGAGATCAGATGTCCGAGACATGGGTGTCCGATATAAAGTGTCCGATGTGTGGGTGTCCGATGTATCAGCCTCCACCACTTGGATACTTAAAATAGGTCTGTTATCTCCAGGTATGGACAAGCCCTTTTGAGAATGAATTACTTTCTAGATAAAGGCAGCAATATTGTCCTTAAACCTCTTAGCTTGAGTTCTAGTGATCGGTCCAGTCTTCATCCGTATCGAATCAGTACCCCAGTGAGTTGTCAGTGGTGCGAGCTCGGGCGGGTTTGCATCAGCTCTAGTCTTTAATAATTTATCATTATAAAAAAGTTCTATCTATCCGTTCGTGCAGTATAAGCACTGGGGATTTATCAAAATAATAACACTACCCAAGTCATCTGATGCTAATGCTACGTAAATGGGCCACTCAAACATTTGTTAATGGGTGTTGTGTTTGAAAAATGTCTTTCTGGGGTGTACTACTGTTTTAGTTCATTTACTTATAGGAAGAAATAAAGCCCTTAATTTTTTTATTTTTTTATTTTTTATTTTTTTGCTGTGGTAGATAATTTTGTTCTTTTTGACAGCTTATGATACTGTTTATTTCTAAATTTATCCCTGAATGATTTGTAGATATTGTTTAAGCTATTGGTCAAAGGTGGAACTGTCAAGGGACTCATAGAAGAATAGGATTTGGTTCAGGCAAGTTATTCAAATAAGCTTTTGACATAAATTTAGGTTGTGCAATTGCTCATGTACGTTCAACATTCATATATTCTATTTGTAATATTGCTCCACATTAGTGCAATTGTTAGATCTATGTAAGGTTTAGGTAAAATTGTAGTTTGCTCTTTATCATTGACCATTAACATCTAAAGCATGTGGTGTTTGAGGTTCTTTATTTGCTGCCAGTTGTCTTTTATTTATGGTTTTGTAATTGTAATCTTTAGACTTATTTGTATACTTCTTAAATTATGGTTGCTGGCAATGAGTATATTTTTTAATGTGTTAATTGAAAAGCTAAGTGATTAAGAGTAAGTAACTTATGACCGTATAATGCAGCAGCTAGAGTTTAGATTACAAGCTTGAGAAATGGTAAAAATGATGTCTTCATCTGTAACCTAAGTAATTTATCCAACCATATGATATTCATGTACATGAAGACTGCCTAAATATTTTAAACTTAAAAGAATGTTTTAAGTTAACTTTATGATTATCACCTAGTGGTTCGAATATTTTGATAAGTCTCAAACTATGATCTAAAAGCCAGAAGATAGGATGGGGTTTATGTTTGTTAAATTTGAATTAAAGAAGAAAACATGATTCAACTTTGAAATCAAAATCTTGAGAAAGTGGCACATACTTCCTAATATGGTTCTTTTTTGTCATACACAAATATATAAAGATTGGAAAGACTTGACGTCCTGTGGTGAAAACTGCTAAACATGGTTATTAGGCCATAAAAGTAAATGAAATGCTGCATCAAATAAACAACTGGACTTAATGATGGTTGTCATACTTCTTTACTTTGTTTTCTTTTATGTGATTTACTTTTGTCATCGGCATTATCTTGTTGCTCGCAGAGTTCGTAGTATTCATGAGAATGTTTTGCTTGTTTTTCCCCTAAGAAAATTGAATAAGCTCCCATATACCAAGAAAAGGAAAGAAAACTTCAATAAGCACCCTGTATTTGAGAACTACCCTAGTCAAATAATTTCACCAATTCTTGCTAATATATTAATTTAACTTTAACTCGAACACACCATATATAGTTAATTTAATATTTATGCTTCCTGAAGGAAAAAGGTTTATAATATGAATAGATGCTATGGTAATCTTTATTAACGTCTTTTTAAGTGGCATTTTCATTTAAATTTTATCAAGTTGCCTATAATATATTGGGTTATGACTTGTCCATTGAATTTAGTTTAGAAGACAATTTTATTCTTCATTTCTAAGTTTGCCAGCTGAAAAATGTTCTCATCCTTTGTTGTATTATCATGCTAATATGCTGTGCTTGGGCCATGTGGAGCTTGATCTTGCAAAAAATATTGTAGTAAAATATCGTACTTCATTTAAGCGTTTCAAATATATTCGTGATTCAAGTAAACTTTGTATTTGATTTTGCAGATGGATGCTTAGGAGAAGGAAAGGAGCATGGACTTGTAATTCCATAGTCACCTTGTTGGTTTGTTCTTTTAGCAATAAGCTTTTAATTGCCAAGAGACTCGAAGAACTTAAAGCTTGTGAATTTATAATGTATTTAAATATGCTATTGCTATTTACTATATGTCTTGCAATTTGTGGCTCAATATATTGCATCAATGCAAGTATCTTTTTCTTTTAAGACTTTCATTGTTTTATCTTTCTTGGTTGGTTTGGCTCTGCTACAATTTGATGATTTTTTGGGTTAAATTCTTTTAAAGATATTATGGTAATTGATCTTGGTATCAATGTGAAAATAGGAATGGCAACAAAATGTGTCCGATCGGGGTTGGGATGGCCTCTCTAGCACCCTAGCCCGACCCTAAAAATACCCCCATACCCACTCCATAACTCAACTTTATTTGCACACTTTTTTGCTATCTAATCTTAATAATTATATTAAACTTTTACATAAAGTTGTATTAAGCATTTTTTTCATCCACATTTACATTATCATTGTATTTGTATTAAAGTGTGGCGATTTAAACTGAAAAATTTGAGAATTGACAATTATCAATAGGTCATTGGTATTACCGATGCAAATCATCGGTAACACAATATAGCTCTCCATGTAGTTGCTAGAATAACTACCGATGGAAACCATCAGTAATACCGATGGCATGTTGGTGATTTTTATTTGTCCTACTTTTTCAAAGCAAATCATCACAATTCAAATTGCCGATGTCGATAATATGTGTTTCCACAAAGAACATGCTAAATATAATTTTATTAATGATTGTGAATAAAAGAATCCACAAAAGGTTTGGAAAACTTGTTCATGGTGGATTCTTTAGTTGAGGATCATTAATAAAGTTAAATTTATCTTGTTCATGGTGGAAACACATATTATTGAAGTTGTCGGATTGAATTGTGGTGATTTGCTTTGACAAAATGATCAAATTGGAATTACTGATGAGATATCGGTAATTATAGATGAAACTGTCAGTAATTTTTTCAGCAAACACATGGATTCCTAATATGGATTACCGACGGTTTATGGGTATAGGGGCGTGGTGGAGTAGTAGACGGCATGAGATTTGAAGGTGAGAATATCACAATTGAAAAAGTGAAACACCATGATTTGTGGGTAACCATTTTAAAGCATTAAAATGGCTAGTGTATTGAAGCATTTTGGATCAAGATGGGCTTCCATAAGTTGATATAAGAGAGAAGGGGAAAAGGATGATGATGTTTGAATTATTATTTTGCAGAAACATCTGTCATATGTTTATAAGGAGAGATAAGGAATGCTTTTTCATGGAGGAAAATAAAGCAAAAGTTTTTTTTTTTTTAATGAGATTATGGGCTTTCTTCATAGAAAAAGGAACAAAGAAAGTAAAGGTGTGGAAAGGTTTTTCTCAATGAAATTGTGAGATTTCTCAGAAGAAGAGGAGAGGAAAAACAAAATAATTTTTTTTTTTTTTGGGGCAAAATTTGTACTAGAAGGTAATTTAAAACAAAATAAGGAGGAGTGGGCAGATATCTGTACCCACCTATTTTGGTGGGTATTGGGCCAAAAATGACATTAATAAATAAAAACATTCAATTTTTAATTGCTAGAAAAATTACTGTAGGTTTCATCGGTAATTGTCGAAACCCTTGTGGTAATCACATTTTACCAATTTTTTGGCCCCCATAAGTCCCCTAATATGTGTTAAATGCAACAACATGCAAAATATACATTCTTCAATGATCCTAAGGAGAAAAAACCCCAAAAGTTCTGAAAAGGTTCTCAAATTGGCACAAAAATTTGATTACCATAGGGCCTTCGGTAACTACCGATGAAACCAACGGTAATCAATTTGTAGTTGCTGGAAAAATTATCATAGATTTCATCGGTAATTACCAAAACCCCTATGGTAATCATATTTTACCAATTTTTTGGCCCCCACAAGTCCCCTAATGTGTGTTAAAATGCAACAACATGCAAAATATACATTCTTCAATGATCCTAAAAAGAAAAAACCCCAAAATTTCTGAAAAAATTCTCAAATTGGCATAAAAATTTGATTACCGTAGGACCTTCGATAATTACCGATGAAACCAATGGTAATCAATTTGTAGTTGCTGGAAAAATTACCGTAGATTTCATCGGTAATTACCAAAACCCATATGGTAATCACATTTTACCAATTTTTTGGCGCCCGTAGGTCCCCTAATGTGTGTTAAATGCAACAACATGCAAAATATACATTCTTCAATGATCCTAAAAAGAAAAAATCCCAAAATTTCTGAAAAAGTTCTCAAATCGGCACAAAACTTTCATTACCGTAGGGCCTTCGATGATTACCGATGAAACCTACGATAATCAATTTGTAGTTGCTGGAAAAATTACCGTAGATTTCATAAGTAATTACTGAAACCCCTATGGTTATCACATTTTACTAATTTTTTGGTCCCCACAAGTCCCCTAATGTGTGTTAAATGCAACAACATGGAAAATATACATTCTTCAATGATCCTAAGGAGAAAAAAACCCCAAAAGTTCTGAAAAAATTCTCAAATTGGCATAAAAATTTGATTACCGTAGGGCCTTCGGTAATTATCGATGAAACATACGGTAATCAATTTGTTCTTGCTTGAAAAATTACTATAGGTTTCATCGGTAATTACTAAAACCCCTATGGTAATCACATTTTACCAATTTTTTGGCCCCCACAAGTCCCCTAATGTGTGTTAAATGCAACAATATGCAAAATATATATTCTTCAATGATCCTAAGGAGAAAAAACCCCAAAAATTCTGCCAAAGTTCTCAAATTGGCACAAAAATTTTATTACCGATGAAACCTACGATAATCAATTAAAAAAATTGATAACTAACAATTACCATTGATCCATCGGTAAATTTTCCATCAAGTAGTAAAAGAATTAATTGGATTACCGACTTTTTCCATTAGTAATTCCGATTGCCCATCGGTAATGAAGTTAATTTGTCATTTTTTCACTTCTTCCAATGCCCTTTTTTTTTCTTTTTTTTTTTTTTACACTTTGTTATTTGAATTAATGTATATTAATCCAATCCATGTACAAAAACAATTAATTTCGTTGCTACTACATGTAATTCTGTATAATATCAAATGTTTAGTAAATCTAAAGCCTATAAACAGACACCTGCTGAAGATGTTTTAAAAGTTTTAGTAACTCTATTTTGTCATCTTTAAAGGGCAAACAATGAAATATAATCTAGAGATTCAAGGTACATATAGAGTTGTTAAACATAATTTAAAAATAACATGAAAAGCTATGACACCTGCTGCGACATTACAAAGCCACTAATTTTTTATAGCGAATATAAAAATACAAGTGACAGATATCTCAAAATAGGTAATAGCAATATATCAAATGTTCAAGTTTTAAAACAATACGTTTTTGGTTCATCAACCCAAGGCTAATATTAGTAGTACTTCTCAAAATTAAGAAAAGCTACAACCATGCAAAAAGAAAAATAGATGCGAGGAATTATAGACACATCTATCTAATGACTTCGCCCCAAAACTTACTATGCTAGTTCCTATAATCTTACAGTTAGAAGCATAAATTAAGAAGGACACCATCGGATATGGTGAGCTCAGTAACATGTTAAAAGTGTTCGGTGGTGTTGCAGAGATGGAAATTGAATGCCAAAAGACCAAAGCCAAAGGTCTAACTCCACACTAAGCACTTGAATACAAAAGTCACATGATTTAAACAATTAGATAAATAAATAAATAAATAAATAAAAATAACGAGAAAACACTGTGAAAACAGAGAGAAAGATTATATATACTATTGGGGAAAAAAAAAAGGAAAAGAAAAAAAATAGGACATAGATTGATCTAAAACAAAAAGAGTGAAAATCATTGAAATACCAAAAGGAAATATACAAGTACTAAATTGCTAGAAATGTCAAAGGAATTCAGCAACACCTGCTTCTCTAATTTTTTACTGATCAACTCCTTCATCCTCTCCACAGCATATATGGAGCAAGTCCATAGCTTAACTTCCTCCTTAGTGCCTGAATCTATTTCATTATTAGCCACAATCAATTTGGCAAGCTTTGAACTGTATTTCAGCATGCCAAGTTGCTGAAGAACTGCTGGAACAATATAATCGACCATAATAGTAATGGATCTAATGTCATTAAATTCTCCATATCCCTGGCCCTGGAATGCACCCCACAAATCTGTAGCAAATATTTGTTCTCTTTTGTACAAGAATATTTGGTGTCCTTTGTACACTAACTGATCCTAGAAGCCCAGAACATTTAAAGGAAGTCAATATACAGAACTAGTTTCATTTACATATAGCCCATAGAAACTTTTTACGCAGCCTTCTAAATGTATTTTTCTATGTAACAACTTGGTACATAAGGCATAAAACCTTAAAACAATGAGTTTTCAGAAAAAACCTTACATGAATGCATTACAAAGCAAGTATTGTGTGCTAACTGACAATAGATATATCTTTCTACACTCATGTAACCTTTTATAAAGGGGGCAACCCAATCAAGCCTAAGAATGTGAAATTTTAGACAACATTCTTATAGTATCAGACTTACAAACCTATATTAATCATAATGAGAAACAAGATCATATGCAATTGAATAAGAAATTAACTTATTTCTTAGATAAAATAAATGTTGTTTACCTTAACTTTGTAGTCAGGATAGTTATTGAGAGCCTTAAGCAAGAATGGAGTGTTGAGCTGAGCAATCCAACGAGCAGCAACAACCATCCCACAATATGCAAAAACTAGAACCAAATTGCTTATCCTATCATCATGCAAAATAAAAGAAAGGAAAGGTATCACTACACCACTAGCTGCTGTTAGTGTATCTTTGATGCTATGGGTTCCACGAATCAATAAAAGGAAGTACTTTCAATCTTTATCAAAGGAAGCATTTTGAATCTTTATCACATATAATTGTGAAAGTAGGCTTCAGGAGCTGCAAGCATTATACTACTCAGTAAATGATATTAACCCACATCCGAATCTAGATCAAAAAGCCTGATTCAAGGTGATTTAAGCATTCTGGTTAAGAACGATTTGAAGCTATACATACCCCAGCTTTGGGCTTCTGAAGGAGCAGATCTTCTTGAGAGTAGCCAGAGGATTCTAAAAACACCAGGAACGGCTTCTTTAAGAAAAGAATATACACTTGCAACTTGCAGATACAATGCCTTAAGAAATAATTCAATTCAGCAATTATTTCAGGCTTTTGAGCTCTACACTGTCGATACCAGCATATAAATTTGCAACTTGCAAATTACCCTACAAAGCACCAATTACATATCAAGGCCACCGATACAGCAATATTAGCTAAGAATTCACACAGGAAAAATCAAAAAGACGTAAATTTGATTTTTTACGGAGGGATGCTTTTTCACAGCGGAAAAGAAAAAAGAGGTCGAGTAGAATTTTTAATGGGATTATTTGTGGATTTTCTCAGGCAAGAAGAAAGAAAGGAAAGCAGAGGTGCAGGGACTCGGAATTATTGGCTTTGAGAATGAGAAAAGGAAAGTAAAGTAAATTTTTGTTTTTATTAAGCGGAAAATAGGAAGCAAAGGGTAGATAAAAAAAACTTGACAAAGAAAGGGTAAATATCGTCAGCCCTTTATTTTTGTGGGTATTGGGCCAAATTCCCCATAAAAAAATTTGGGGAATTTGGCCCTTTACCCTCCTTGGCAAGGCGTTAACGAAATATACCCCCCTCTTTCATATTTTTTTTTTTACCCTTTAATATCAATTATAACCTTAAAATAATTTTAAAAGACATCCATATCCTTTTATATTAATTTCCAATCTATTTCCACGAAAAATTTTTACTTCACCCCATCCCACATCATATCCCACACCATGAAAAATCCTTTTAACTTTTCAACTAAAAAACAAAAATCTATTTTTTTTTTCTATTTTTTAATCCACTTATAAGCATTGTTAGTTAAGTTTTTTTTTTGTTTATTGCCGTGTGTGATATATATATATATTGTGGATTTCATATTTACATCAAATACTTGGAATTTTAAGAATATATAACATTTTTTGAGTACAATGTGATATGTTTAGGAATGTGAATTGCTTTATTGATGTTTAAAACCGGTTAAAAATTTGAAATTTATGTTAGATTAAGATTTTTATATGAAAGTTATTAAAATCTAAGTTTTAGGATAGATTGACACTGGGTATCAATAGGAAATGAAGAGACGAAAAAAATGGGACCGGTTTGGCCTGAAACGGTGGTCGGAGGTGGGAGAAAATTCCGGGTCGGAATTTGGGTATGAGACCCGGTTCAGGCGGGTTTGGGTTAACCGGCTGGAGATTGAAGGAGAAGAGAACGACGTGTCGTCTGTTACTAACGACATGTTGTTAGGTCGGCCAGCCCATACGACACGTCATCCTATTAAGACGACATGTCGTTAATTAGAAACAACGTGTCGTTACACACTTGCCGTTTTGCTGACGTAATCGATGACGTCAGCCCTTTTTTTTTTTTTAATAAAGAGTTTTGGGGTTCAAAAGGAGAAAAAAATATGGAGTTGATTAAGGTTTATAGTTTGGCACAAGCTTAAAAATTAAAACTAATATAAATTAATTTTGGAAGTGATAAAAAATGTGGAATTGGTTGGATAAATAAATGTATTTGATCAAATTTTATGTTATTTTAAGTTGTTTATACTTAGTTATATATATATATATACACATATATATACACTTTAAATGTAGATGAAAATGAGTAGCATTGGCAATTTAACTTGAAATGGTTATTTAGTATTGTTTAGAATTATATAAATTATGTATTCGTAATTTAGGATTATGGTTATTTATATATGCATATATAGTTGACTATGTGGCTAAAGGTAGTTAAAAAGTTATAATGTTGTCAAGTTACAATTATAGGTTGTATTTTATAAGGGCGCCAAAAAGGAATTTGCGATCTCAATCGAAGAAGGGAGTTAAGAAGATGCAAACTAAGAGACGCAGTGGCAGCATATCAGCACCCAACTCTAAGCGTCGACGAACTACTAGGCAACAATCCAAAGCTGAGAAAGAAACCACCAAACTTCCAGGGCACGTTCCACTCTCCTCTTCCTCATCTGAGATGGTAAGTTTTATATTTATTTATGTAGTTTGGTGCGGTAAGTGATAATACATCTGTCGGTATTTATTCATGAATGTTGTATTGATGACATTTTATATTGTATCTATTTAATTATTTGGCAGTCATCCATCAAAGGCCATTATCCCATATGGGAGGCATCTCGAAGCACATATTCATGTGATTCGATACTTCGTAGCTATGTGCGTGGGAAGTCACCCAAACTTAGCGTGCCGTGGTGGAGATGTGATTATGTAAGTTTATACATATATTTAAAAAAATTCTGACTAAGTTTCCCAATTTGTGGATAATGACGTTATGTTCTAATTTTCAGGTGTACATCCCTGTCAACAATGGAGGCGCCCATTGGTTGGCAGCATGTGTGAACTTGAAGGCTCGACATATTGATTTATACGATCCAAATATGGGAAATAAATATGTCCAGAATAAAGTGTTGGACAATGCAAAATGCCTTAAGAATATGCTGCCTTACCTATTGAGGTATGGGGGATATTACGAGAAGAATTCGGAAGTGCTTCCCACTTTAGTGCCATTCACGATGACCATGATCAAAGATGCACCCTGCCAAGATAATGGGTATGAATGTGTTGTCGTTTCCGACCACTTCTATTGCTGCTGTTTAATTGTGCTTACATGTGGAAATTCACGTGGTTGGTTTTCATTAATGCTATTCTGTAGGAGTGATTGTGGCGTCTTCGCTTTGAAATTTAATGAATACAAGAGCAGTGAGGAGAACCTTTTATTTGGCCCGGAAGACATTAGCTTGTTTAGAAAAAAAATATGGTGTTGACTTGTACTTTAATAAATTTTTAATGTAGATCGTATGTTTAATATTATGACATCCTATATTAATGGTATCTTAATATGCAGAATCTAGCTTTAGTAATGATAACCGTTGACAAAATACGAGAAAAGAAGATCCTTGGTAGTGATAAAAATTCAAACAAAGATGATTACCGATACACTTTCGGTAACATCAATTCACATATTTTTTGACTCCAAAGAGTCCACTAATGTGTGTTTCTGACAACAACATGCAAAATATACATTCATCACTGACCCTAAACAGAAAAAACCCCAAAAGTTTGGAAAAAGTTCTCAAATTGGCAAAAAAATTTGATTACCATAGGTTTCATCGGTAATTACCGAAACCCTAGTGTTAATCGCATTTTATCAATTTTGTTGGCCCCCAAAAGTCCCCTAATGAGTGTCAAATGCAACAACATGCAAAATATACGTTCTTCAATGATTCTAAGGAGAAAAAATCCCAAACGTTAGGAAAAAGTTCTCAAATTGGCAAAAAATACTTGATTATCATAGGGCCTTTGGTAATTACGGATGAAACCTACGGTAATCCGTTTAAACTGGCTAGAAAATTTACCAAAGATTTCATCGGTAATTACCGAAGGCTCTACGGTACATTTGACAACTTTTTTGGCCCCCACAAGTCTCCTAATGTGTGTTAAATGCAAAAACATGCAAAATATATATTCTTCAATGATTCTAAGGAGAAAAAACCCCAAACGTTAGGAAAAAGTTTTCAAATTGGCAAAAAAACTTGATTACCATAGGGCCTTCAGTAATTACCGATGAAACCTACGGTAATTAGTTTAAACTTGCTGGAAAAATTACTGACGATTTCATCGGAAATTACCGAAGGCCCTACAGTAATCACATTTGACAACTTTTTTGGCCCCCATAAGTCCCTTAATGTGTGTTAAATGCAACAACATGCAAAATATACATTTTTCAATGATACCAAGAAGAAAAAATCCCAAACGTTAGGAAAAAGTTCTCAAATTGGCAAAAAATACTTGATTACCATAGGGCCTTTGATAATTACCAGTGAAACCATCGGTAATATTTCCAGAAAGTATAAATCTATTACCATAGGTATCATTGGTAATTACCGAAGGCCCTACGGTAATCAATTTTTTTGCCAATTTGAGAACTTTTTCATAACGTTTAGGGTTTTTTCTTCTTGGTATCATTGAAAAATGTATATTTTGCATGTTGTTGCATTTAACACACATTAAGGGACTTGTGGGGGCCAAAAAATTTGTCAAATGTGATTACTGTAGAGCCTTCGGTAATTACCGATGAAATCGTTGGTAATTTTTCCAGCCAGTTTAAACTGATTACCGTAGCTTTCATCGGTAATTACCGAAGGCCCTATGGTAATCAAGTTTTTTTGCCAATTTGAAAACTTTTTCCGAACGTTTGGGGTTTTTTCTCCTTAGAATCATTGAAGAATATATATTTTGCATGTTTTTGCATTTAACACACATTAGTAGATTTGTGGGGGCCAAAAAAGTTGTCAAATGTGATTATTGTAGGGCCTTCGGTAATTACTGATGAAATCGTCGGTAATTTTTCTAGCAAGTTTAAACTGATTATCGTAGGTTTCATCGGTAATTACCGAAGGCCCTACGGTAATCAAGTTTTTTTGCCAATTTGCAAACTTTTTCCTAACGTTTGGGGTTTTTTCTCCTTAGAATCATTGAAGAATATATATTTTGCATGTTTTTGCATTTAACACACATTAGGGGACTTGTGGGGGCCAACAAATTAGTAAAATGTGATAATCATAGGGGTTTCAGTAATTACCGATGAAACCTACGGTAATTTTTTCCGCAACTACAAATTGATTACTGTAGTTTTCATCGGTAATTACCGAAGGCCCTACGGTAATCAAATTTTTGTGCCAATTTGAGAACTTTTTTAGAAATTTTGTGGTTTTTTCTCCTTAGGATCATTGAATAATGTACATTTTGTATGTTGTTACATATAACACGCATTAGGGGACTTGTGGGGGCCAAAAAATTGGTAAAATGTGATAACCATAGGGGTTTCGGTAATTACCGATGAAACCTACGGTAATTTTTCCAGCAATTACAAATTGATTACTGTAGGTTTCATCAGTAATTACCAAAGGCCCTACGGTAATCAAATTTTTATGCCAATTTGAGAACTTTTTCAGAACTTTGGGGTTTTTTCTCTTTATGATCATTGAAGAATGTATATTTTGCATGTTTTTGCATTTAACACACATTAGGGGACTTGTGGGGGTCAAAAAATTGGTTAAATGTGATAACCATAGGGTTTTCGGTAGTTACCGATGAAAACTACGGTAATTTTTCCAGCAACTACAAATTGATTACCGTAGGTTTCATCGGTAATTATCGAAGGCCCTACGGTAATCAAATTTTTGAGCCAATTTGAGAACATTTTCAAAACATTTGGGGTTTTTTCTCCTTAGGATCATTGAAGAATGTATATTTTGCATGTTTTTGCATTTAACACACATTAGGAGACTTGTGGGGGCCAAAAAATTTGTAAAATGTGATTACCATAGAGGTTTTGGTAATTACCGATGAAACCTACGGTAATTTTCCAGTAACTACAAATTGAATGTTTTCACTTATCAATGTCATTTTTTCTCTTACTTTGTCAACATTTATCATTAATAAAGCTAGATTTAGCATGTTCTCGGTGGAAACACACACGATTGAAGTTGTCAGATGAAATTGTGGTGATTCTTTTACGACGATGGACTAATGTCAATTACTGACGATGCATCGATAATTACCATTGGGCAGTAATAGCATCCATGAAACAGTAAGAAACCTACAAAAAACTGAACAAATAACTGAACACAGAATGATATTTTAGAAACACAATACAACAGATGACTTTGCCAACAAAACAACACATAAAACCAACGTCTATTATGCCAAAACACATGTTACACGGTTGAGCTACTAATTGCATTCCTTACTACATTGCATAACACACACATACTGCATAACATGCCCCCATTGTCTATTATTCACCATCATATATAAAGTTTTCCAGAAAGGTTAGTAATCTTGTAAGGTTGCAAAAAAAGACGTAGATTATTGATGGTTCGCCCGTTGGTAATCTTGTTCATTTCTAATTTTTGAATATTTTTTTATCATATTGTTGTGTGTTTTCTTTTGTTTACCATGATTCTCATCATAAAATGAAGTTGCATTGAGCATAAATCTTGGTGTAAATAAACGTTATCAAAGTGTATAAGAATTAAACCTTGGCATGTTTACAAGTTAGGTTCTACTCAGCATAAGGTCAAAATGTAGTTATTTTTACCACATCACCATAAATGAAGGCATCTGCAAAGGACCCCTGCAATAAAGCACTGACACTCAAGGATGTTTTAGGATTCAAAGCGTGTTGCGTGGAGATTAATAAACAAAATAACTGAAGGAGATCAGAGTGTATAAGAATAATATAGAAAACATATTAAAGTGAGCTTCCATTATTTGCTTATAATGTACAGAAGTATTATACAATAACATCATTGAAAAGGAACAGATACTAGTTAGACATGAATCATAACTACACTAGTGCTCATTATTTTACTAAGAGTGGTAACAACTCATCGTTAAGGCACAATAAAAAAGATGTAGGGTCATTATCAAAACTTCATCTTTGGAAAATTATAAACATATATACAAGTAGGAAAGCTGGCTTTCCATAAAATTATTGCTCTTCACTAACTTCAAAAGAATGATCTAGCTACTAGATATGAGCTGTTCAGGATGTTAAACATTCCAACATATTGTATTGCTGCTGGCATGCAATCGTGTTAAATAGAAACTTCAAACTTTTCCATGTTTATGTTGCTGCCTTATTCTACACCTCTCACATCATCTCAGATACCTGCATCTGGAGGAAACCGAGGAGAGCTCATTTTAAATTTAAGGAATAAAAACAAGCAACTGCTTTTTTCACCTAAACAATTAACAGCCAGTCCTCTAGTGGTCATATCCTCTTAATGCCTCAAGGATTTTATCCACCCATCTACCACCAAAAAAAATTATATCAGGTAGCATGTTCAAATAATTGATCTTAATCACATAAAAGCAAGCACGTATATTCTTCTGGTCAAGTACAACGTGAAAATTACTAGAAGGAATCCCACTTGTAAAAAAAAAAATTCAACAGCTATCATTTTGTCAAATTCACAGCTGGCACTAGTAAATTCTTATAATTGACACATAATTTCTCCATTTGACCATGCCAAAAGTATAAAATAATAGAAATAGAGTAGTTCTCTGTGGGGTGTGTCCCTAATTTCATCTTCTAAGGGATTTTTGATACCACCATCAGTCTAAAATGGAAATGAAGTTATCCATTAGTACAAGAGATTGAAAACCATTGGATGGTTCTATTGCAAAGATGTAAGAGAAATCAAATAAAAGCATTAAAAAATATGGCCCTCTGACAGATCACGAAACTGGTATGTAACTTAACTATCGTCCAGGTATGTTTAGAGCTAGAACTGCCGAGTAAGGCTTCTCTCTCAAGATGTAACGTATATACTTTCTTGGAATTTTGTCTTCGAAGAAACAAGAGCATGCCTATGACAGGACAGTGAAATGAGAAAAGGTAAATCTAAACATTTCGGAATATTCAATCAGAATGAGGACACAAATGAAGGTGCAACTCATACCTTCCTAGATGCATAGATGCAATAGGTCCTTCATATCCAAACATGCCAAAAAAGGGATGCATAACCAAGATATGCTTAAAAGATAAATTTCAACGAGTAAACACTAAGAAGACAGTGGACACAGGACATAACATACAAACAAATTGTACTTCAAATATGGAGGAAGAAATGCATGCTAATAAATAATCAAGAGAAACAGAAAATAAGATAAAGTACATGTTAGGACCCGTCCAAAATTCCTTACCGGAACCCTAGACAAGCCCTGATCCTAGGGAAATCCTACCGGACCCTCCAATGGAAAATCCGGCAGAACCTCCCCTAAGGGTTGGACTTACCACAAAATTTCCTGCACTAAAAATCACTTCTAGAAACATCCCCTTATTCCTCCCACATTACTACAATTTAATCCACAACTTTCAGCACTCCGATAAAGTAAACAGGAAATTCATGCAGTATTAATACAATAGGTCCAGTAAATGTACAGAGCATCAAAGTTATAGATGAGTGTGAAAGTTATACAACATAAAATAGGAAACAATAAAACAATAGAACACAAGGAAGCATAACTCTTGAAAACTCAACAGCAACAAATGTCAAGTTGATTCTGATGTCGCCTACCAGCCCGCACCTAAGGGAACGGAATTTAAAAACGTGAGATGCTAATCATCTACGTGAGTGACCCTATCTACTGTATAATTATAATAGTAACGAAAATTATAGCATATTTGAATAATTAACAATAAATGAGCAAATGAATAATAATTAATTGAAAATAGTAATTTCTCTTAAAACCCTCATGGTTCACTCGGTTGGAACAGTTTCCCTTTTAAAACATTTCACAAAACCCAGCAATTATATTTCCCAAAAATCAAGGTAGCCAATAAATAATTAATTAAATAATAACTAAATGGAATATCAACATTTAAAAATATAAAATCAAGCAAATAATAATAGAGAGTACCACAATTTATATGAAAATGTTTAATCGATAATTACCAATAAAATGCAACAATTTTCGGAATCCAATCCACTCAGAAAAATAATCCGGAATAAAGTAGATTTTTAATAACAAATAATAAATCATAAAAAAAATGCCATAAAAATTATTTGTTTGAAATAAATGGCAAAAAATTTAAATAAATTAATCATTTTAATTGAATAGTGTTTCCAAATAATAGGCTTAAAATTGAAATCGAAAATAGCCTGACGCACCACACTATATACCAGTGATGCCCTACGGTACTCAGCATCCCGAGCACCCTCAGGCGGGGGTTAAAGAGAGAACCGACATACGGTCGCTTCGGCGTCCCGACAGCGCTGCTGCTAAAACCTGTCATCTCGGCCTAGGAGAAGGGCAATTATGTGTACTATACTAAATCGGCCTACCCTCAAGTCCGTAGGTAACTCACGGGAGACTAAAACCTGCGCGCTAATCACAATCTCATGTATGGTACAGAACACCAGTACTGCATAAGTGCGTCTAAAATAATTAAAATAAAATAAATACTAGTAGCCCATTTTTATTATTACCAAAAATTTTCGAAATTTACCATGGCAGTTATAAAAATCTCCAATCCCACATCCCTTGCATTTCTCACCATAAATCATCAATATAGAAAAGAAATATGGTTTACTCAAAACCATGAAATCAACCACCTTGAATTATAAATGCATAATTACCTTTTTAAAACATACAGTACCATTATACCAATATTTTTCTTCAAATCCTTTAAATCAATTTCTTTTCCTCCAAAATAATATATAAGGCTCACAAAAATATTTAAATATATTTTCTCTTCATAAGCCCTTGATTGTACATGAAAATTCTCGGTAAAAATAATAATAATAGTAATCCATAATTTAAATCATAAATTCTTTGAATTTCTCCAATATTCAATCATGGCGTCAAAATATATATATATGTATGCATATAACCAAA
This sequence comes from Ziziphus jujuba, assembly GCF_031755915.1. Taxonomy (NCBI): domain Eukaryota; kingdom Viridiplantae; phylum Streptophyta; class Magnoliopsida; order Rosales; family Rhamnaceae; genus Ziziphus; species Ziziphus jujuba. Next base: position 1,850,580 of record NC_083380.1, read on the forward strand.
CATCCGAAATTTGACATTATAAAATAAATACCCAATTTTATAAAATTCCAACCACATACATATATTTTCCAAATATTCAAATATCACCAAATAAATATAAATCATCACCCGAAAATAGTTTTTAAGGTGGGTCACTCACCTGGAGCATGTAATTAACCTAAGATCCTACATGGGATCAATTCCACGATGCACACGTGCTCTTAGAAAAACAATTCACACATAGTCAAATAAAATAATATTTTATTTGGGTAAATAATACCTGGTACCCAGGGGTTAAACACAAACGTTAACCAAAATTAACAAGTAATATACCGAATCGAAGCTTGAGTGGCGAGGATTACAAATCCGGTCTTACTTCCCAGAGATCGGACCAGTGGTGGCCGGAATCTCGCCGGAAAGCTTTCAGGATTCAACTCTTTGATCCTCTCAAACCGTCACGAATTGGAGGAAAAGGATCCCGGATTTGGATTCAGGGGGTCGGAATCAGTGGGGAGGGACCGGCAGTGCAACTGGGTACTCGCCGGAACAGGATTTTCCGGTGAGCCGCCGCGGTCACTGGCAACCGTCGCCACTGGCGACGCGTCCAGTGGCCGATGGCTGAGATTTTTGGAGGTTTTGTAGATCGAGGGGAGAGGGTTCCAACGGGACTGGCAGTGACGCAAACGGAGGCCAGACGGCGAAGAGATCTGGGTTTGAAGATTTTCGGCCCCTCGCCGGAAAATACTCTGATCCCGGCGCATCGGAGGTCCGGTGGTCGTGAAATTTGGTGGGTAGGCCGGAATTCCCACGGGTGAGAGACCGGTCAGGCGCGTGTGGCTTGGGGTGGCCGAAAACTGGGCAAATCGGCGGTGGCCGATGGTGGCAGGGAAAAATCGCCGTCGTCGGAAATCGCTCCGATCCCGACGCGTTACTGGCTGGTTGGCCGTGAGATTTGGGTGGCTGATCGGAAATGGAGAGGCGCTCCTGCCTGGCCAGCGCGTGTGACCCTCCAGTGGCGGGATGGTGGCCAACTGATGGTGGCCGCTCGCTCTCTCCTCTCTCTCCTTCTCTCTCTTTCTCTCTCCTCCCCCCCGTTTTGCCAAAATAAAAGCCACCGTGGGTGAAACTGTTCACCCACATGGACCTCTCAAATGTCGACACATGGTGTTTCACTGTTCACCGATTCAAAAATATTAAAATATTACGGTAGTCGGAAAACTTCACTCGTCCATAACGTTTTAACCAGATGTCCAATTTAAGCGTGCCGCTAGTCTATGAACTCGTATCGACGAGCAATTTACAACCATACAAAAGTCAAACCAAATTCTACAATCATAAAATTCAACTCCCGGCACCTTTTGGACAATTTGAATCTCGACTTGTTTTGCTCATAACTTTCAAACCGTAGTTCCGTTTTCGACGTGCTACTAGTCTACGACACTCGTGCCAATGTGTACTTCGTAACGGTACCTCAGTCAACTTAAAATTCCATCAGAGTCAAAAAGTCAACTTTTGATCCCTTCGGTCAACTGCCAACGGTTAAAGTCAACGGTCAACGGTCAGCCTCGGTCAAAGTTGGAAAATTTCCGTTGTACTTTGGGACGGGGTGTTACAGTACATGTAGGAAATAAGAGGTAGACTTCTCTTTATATTAGAATGAAACATACATGCACAAGCTACAAAAGTCAGTGTATTGTTTTCACCATATAAATAAGTGTATGCACAATATAAAAGCAAAATAAAAAGATATTGAAAACAGATTTTACCATAAGGTATGGAGGTTTTAACCCTGTTGCTTGTCCTTTCGAAGACCTGTGAAGCGATGCACCCATCTTTACCCTATATAAAATATATGTAAATGACACCATTTGAGGAACACAAAAACCTCACAGAATATGGAAATCAGAATTTGAAAATAACATTTATTATCATAATAAAAATAATGAAAAATGTATTTTCTTGTCAGGTTGCTTAAGGTTTTAGTTCTTTCGCAAATTCTTCTTCTGTTTGACACTAGCATATCCACTTTATAGGGAAAACAATTTCTTTAATTTATTATGCCTCTTTGAAGTACCAATCGCTTGTGCAAGGAATTACATCAAGAATGAGTATTAAAAAGAAAATATAAGAATTGTAAGAAAAAAAGGAGTAGGAATTGGTTCAATTATCACACTAAGTATATTTCATTGTTTAAAAAATAATATATATATATATATATACATATAATATGGTGTGATAAGAAGAAGCTTAAGGAATTTCAAATCATTTCAAGATCTTGATGTGGAAAGACATGAGCTCATAAATGCAACTAAAAAATTTATGTATTGTACAAATATAAAAGCAAATATACAATATTAGAACTTAGTTTCTAAAAAATTGCTTCAGGGGTCAAAAGAAAAAAGAAAAAAAAAGAAAAAAAAAAGTAAGAAAAGATACTTGTTTTCCTTACCACTTTACAATTGAATTCTCATCACTGCCATCCATTCCAGGATGAGGGTCAAATATTGAAATCCTCAATTAACAATATCCACCCTTCAAATATTTAAGGAAAATGTATATTTACCATAAAGTGATACTTTAAAATGTATAAAAAATTTCAAGGTGGGCAATGTAAAAAAAACATGACCACTGAAGTAGGGTATAAAAATCAAAAAACAACTACAAAAGTGTTGGAAGACCAATTTTAGTAAATACATAAATTTAGACTACTAGGCATCAAAATATAATTCAAGGCAACTAGGGATATGTAGCATAATTATTCGAGAAATATGCACAAATCACAGATAATTTCTATCCAATTGAAGGATAAACAGAAAAGTTAATAACAAATAAGAAGGTATCAAAAGACTAGTTTATTTAATACAGAACCCAATAATTTAACTTTTTAACCTCGACAGAAATTCAAGTTGATATATAAATTAGGAACAGAAAAGAGCTTAATTCCAATAATCAATATATTACATGGGGACTGCATAAATAATCATAGCCCAAATTACATTGCCTAATTTGCAGGTTTCATAGGCAAAGTAAACAATAAGTCATTTTAGTTCACGCTCTGCCTTCCTAACATAATATCTTTTAAAATGAAAATCAAGCAAGAAATCAATAAAATGTCATTTAACATAGAGCAAGCATACAAAGGACATAGAGCAAGCATAAACAGATTATCCAGTTAACACTTATCATAATAAGACCCACCTAACAAGTCTTCAATCACCTTCATTGTTTGACCATACTGCTTGCAAGGAATTATCTTGGTATATGATCATATTAGCGTACATACCTAACTGAAAACAAAATTGAAAACACAGTGGGTCATTTTTTAAAGCTATGACAAAAAAAACCTTACAATAAGATTGGCAAGAGCAGTCTCCTTCACTGCGCTCTCTTCCTTGCTCGCCATTACTTCATCGTTTCCTCTCTCTCTCTCTCTCTCTCTCTCTCTCTCTCTGTTTTTATTTTGTTTGGGATCTGACCGCTTCAGTTCAGCGTCTAATGCTCACACATTTGAATACTTAGACACCGTCGTCGATTACGTTTGAATCGAAAATTCAAAACTCAAACCCTAACCCTAAATCTAGTGTTTCTGGGGGAAAGGTGATTAAGGAGAATAGAAGAGCTGACGAAGGTTTTGAAGGAGTATAACTCGAAGGGAAGTGAAAGAGAGAGAAAAACAGAGAAGGGAACAATGGACTTTTCTTTTAATTTGTTTTTAATATCTCAAAAGGGTACTATAGTAATATTAAAAAATAAAAGGGCAAAACAAAAAGATTTAGAATCGAGTGGGTAGATATCGTTAGGAGGACTCCAACAGGGGTAAATGGCCAAATTCCCCAAAACATTTTGAAAGGAAAAGGGTATATTTCGCAAGCCCTTTTTGAAAGGGACATTGGGCTAAATTTCCCCTTACTTTATTCTTTTCATCCCTTACACTTCCTTCTATATTCTTTATCAAATTGAGGCCCAGTAGACGACGTGGGATAGATCCATTGGCCCATACCTATGCCCCCTATCCATGATTCGAATCATGGGCTGGGTGGGACTATGGGTAGAATTGGTGCAGAAAATCAGACAAGAAAAAAAAAAGTATAAAATAAAAGACAGGCTCGATAAGCCTGAGCAAAGCAAGACTCAAACTTTCTTAACTTTCTTCTTCTACTTGTTATGTTTTAAGTTGAAAAATCCTTGCCTCTGACTCTTACTCTTACTCTTAATTTTCAACCTTTGCTCTTCTTTCTTCACAACCAAACATGAACTAATATGGAGCTACCCATTCCCAACAAGCTCGAGAAGCTCTGGGACTTATGGGATATACGGCTCAGCATTCTGTTAAGCCTCTTATTGCAAGTTTTCCTGGTACTATTCACCCCTTTCGGGCAAAGAAGCAGAAACAGTTTCCTCATGTTGATCTGGTCCGCATATTTGATTGCTGACTGGATTGCAACTGTTACAATCGGACTCATCACCAAAAGCCACACTGATTCCCGAGTCAAGCCACAACAAAACGAGGACGTTTTAGCATTTTGGGCTTCTTTTCTTTTGCTTCATCTCAGTGGCCCTGATAGCATTACCTCTTTTGCTCTTGAGGATAATGAATTATGGCTCAGATATTTGTTTGGACGTCTTTTGCAGGTTTTGGGTGCTGGTTATAGCTTTTTTCTAACACTTCCTAAGAACCAGCTATGGCTTCTTACCATTCTAGTCTTCGTTGTTGGAACTATCAAATATGCAGAGAGAATGGTTGCTTTGTATCTTGCAAGCTTGGACTGTTTCGGATCCACTACATTGCCTAAGCCATATCCAGGTCCTGACTACGAAGAGGCCGTCTCAATTTACTCCACAACAAGGTCTGTAGAAGTTCTGGAGCAAACAGAGATTACCATGGCGCCTGAGTTTGATGAACTAAAACTAATGGATCTTGCACATTCCCTCTTCGAGAACTTCAAGGGTCTTATAGTTGGCTTCCTTCTGAGCTCCAAATATCGAGAATCAAGCCAAGAATTCTTTCTCCAAAGAAAGCCTGAGGTCAGTTTTAGATTGATAGAGTACAAGCTCAGCTTCATGTACCAAGCTCTCCACACAAAAATGGAAGCTGTACGAACCAGAGCTGGGATCGTCCTTCGGTTCATAATCTTGTTTTTCTTGGTTGTTGCCTTTATGTTGTTCTAGTTTTTAGTTGATAAGGATGAGTTTAAAAAATTCGAACTCATCCTTACTTATTACTTGCTTACTGGAGCTATAGTTCTTGATATTTTCTCAGGAATTAAGCTCATTTTCTCTGATCATGTCCTTATTGCCCACAACAACTGGAAAAATACATTCCAGATCACTTTTTGCAAAGAAGAAGGTGGTCTAATTCGGTTTCTCAGTATAATATGATAGCAGATTGCCTCGATGATCGTTGGGTATGGAAATGGAACTGCCAGTTTCTTGATTTTGTTAGAAACATGCTAGAAAAAATGAAAATGATGTGGTTTTAGTCGTCGGAGAAAAACATTGATGATCTCAAAAGCTTTATCTTAGAAGAGCTGAAAAATAAATCTTCAAAAGCAAAGACTTTAAGCGAAGCCATGGAAAAGTGTTCACAAAGAGGGGATGGTGCTCTATTTGGTACTCCAAGCTACATCAAGCTGAAATGGAGCATCAGCCAGTTTCAATACACTGAAAGCCTTCTCCTTTGGCATTTAGCTACTGAACTTTGCTATAATGCTGAAAAGAAAACAAACCCAGAAGGAGATGATCGTGATGATCAGCAATAGAAATAAAGCTAGGAGTACACAAAGAATAGAAGAAACAGCAAAATCCTATCAGATTATATGTTTTATCTTCTGATAATGAAGCCAACAATGCTAGTTCCAGTTTTGGGCAATTGGCAGGTAGTATTTCAGGATACTTTTGCAGAGGCCAAAAGATACTTGAACAAAGACTCAATATCAGATTACGTGGATGCCTTCAACCGTTTGATTAATGTAAAAACAAAATTCAGGCCAGCTGTAGTAAAGGAATAAGAAGCAAATCAGTGATGTTTGATGCATGTGTACTTGCTCAGCAGCTTCAACATTTGGAAGAAGAAGAATTGGAGAAAGACCAGTGGATGCTAATGAGCAAGGTTTGGGTGGAACTAATGTGTTATGGTGCAATTTATTGTAGACCAATTGTACATCCACAGCAACCGAGTAAAGGTGGAGAGCTTCTGACTTTCACTTGGTTGCTCATGAATCATTTGGGTTTGGGTTTACAATTTAATGAGCAGGAAATGCAAGCAGGAACTAGAGTTGTAACTGTAAAGTGAAAGGCCAATAAATTCATGGAGAAAAACATAAGGGAGTGAGACATTATCACTAGAACCGATTGGAAAAGGCTAAATTAATATATATTTTGTCTTTGAGTTGATCTCAAATTTACTATCTTTAATTCTCCTTGCATGTTCATATCTTATTTTTCCTGCTATATATGAATGTTCCATACCTTTTTTATCAATTATTATGCAGTAAGATAATTGCATAAAAAGCTCTGTCTTGTTTTTTCATACCATTTGTATAATTAATGTCATAAATACTATTTGCCCCAAAAAAAAAAAAAAAAAAGAAAGAAAAAAAGTGTCACACAATTTGTCAGGACTATCCAAGATCCCTCACCGGAACCCGAGACAAGCTCTGATCCCAAAAAAACCTTACAGGACCTTTCAAGGAAAATCCAACAGCATTTCCCTTAAGGGTTGGACTTACCACAAAATTCCCTGCATGAAAAAAATGCACTTAACAATATCCCCTTATTCCTTTCACCTTACTACAATTCATATCTACGGCACTCCAAAATAAACAGGGAACTAGTACAATATCAATTAAATAAATAAATGTCCATTGTAGTATACAAAGCATTTAGTATTACAAATAATATGAAATTTAATACAATACAGGGAGAAAGAAATAATACAAGATGGAAGGAAAAGAAAGGGAAAACTCTCTCGAATTTAGGCAACGATCAAGAGATGTCGAACTCTTTCTGAACGGTCAACCCCTACTAACATGGGCTTAGGGGAACGGATTTAAAAAAACAAAAAAAGTGAGATGCTAATCATCTCCATGAGTGACCCAATCTATTAATAATAGTAATAACAAAAATAATAATATAATAACTTAATTAATCAATAATAAATAAGTTAATAATTAAATACTAAACATTTTAAAAAGTATTTTCTCTCAAAACTCTCACCATTTCACTCAATTGAAAATGTCCTCCTTTTAAAAACATTTCACAAAACCCAATATTTATATACCACAAAAATAAAGAAAAAATTAATTAAATAAATTACAAATAAAATACAATAAATTAAAGATCCAAAATATATAATGAAAATAAAGTAGAAATACAAATAAAAGTAATTTTTGTAACAATTACTAAATGATAGTTAAATTCAATAACAATCATTAAATTGTAACACATTGTCATAAAGAGAAACAAATCACAATAAAATTTATAATAATCATCATAAGATAAAATACAATCACAATAAATTAACCAAGCCAACATTTAATTCAACATATAACCATGACATTTATTTATCAAGCCAAGTGAATAATCAAGGAATAATAATAAATAAAGTGCAACAAGTCAATTTAGTAATAAAGGGATTAAACATAAAACAAAATTTGATTTCAATAAATAATTTATAAAAATTATACTTAATAATTTAATAAAATAATGAGGGACACAGTAGAAAACCTTTTGATAAATCTTAAATTTATACAAGCCATGGAAACATGATAAAATATATTTTTGGACACAACTTAAATAAACAATAAAATCAATGTAAATAAAATTCATGTTAAAACCTCAATTTAAATAAATAATAAAAACATGAATAAAATACTTTTGATTTCAAATATCACTTTGAAAAACATTTAATTTTTGATAATAGATCGGGAAAATATCTTGACACATAAACTATATACCAATGATGCCTGACGGTACCCAGTGTCTCAAAGCACCGTCTGACGGGGAGGTTATAAAGAGAAAATTAGCATCCAGGCCGTCGTGGCATCCCAACAGCACCGATGGTAAAACTCAATCCCGACCACAGAGGGGGCGGCTATGGCCAATATCAAACTTGTCTGCCCTCAGTCCGATGGCAACTATGAGAGAGTAACCTACGCGCTCATAACAATGGGCTTGCGCGCTAATCACATTCACAACTACAGAACACCAATACTGCGTAGTGCGTCTTAAAAACCATATATATATATATATACCATTTTCAAATACTAAAATTTCATCATTACCACTGGATTTAATACCTCTTTTCCAATCTAAATAATCCATATTTCATTTCACCCATCATCGTAAATCCATCGCGTTAAAATCCATTCTCATAATTCTATTGCTGCAAATATACCAAAATCCCAGTGGCATAAAATCAATCCATAAATCTTAAATCCAATGGTATGTGTATATATATATATATATGTATATCCAAATATTTTCAATACCATAAAATAATTTTTGAAATTTGCCTCAATGCATAATAAATTTATTTTCTTGTTTTTCTTCGAATCCATGAAATCAATCCGTTCAAAAATAATATTTAAGCCTCATAAAATTTATATATTCTTAAAACCATGCAACAAATTTATTATGCATCAAATCCCCAAAATTTTCTCAACAATAGTTTAATAACAAATAAATTTCCAAATTTCCTCAAAAAATCAAATATAAATTCCATAATTCATCAATATATAATAAATTTAAAATAAGTAATTTCATTCAAATCCATACAATCAATCCATAACGTAACCATAAATTCATAAGAATTTAAATCCACAATTCTTTAAATTCCCAAATATATTTTTGGCACTAAAACATATATTAAAAATTATCATAAATTGGCAATATAATTTTAGATGGAAACTTCTCTTAAACATCAAATACATAAAACATATTTTTCAAATATTTAATTATGCAATAGTCCCACAATAAAATTTAATAATTATTCAATTAAATCCCAAATTCATAAAATTCTTAAAATCAAAATATTTCATAATGCGCAAGTAATTTTTATTTACTCAATTTTGGCATCAAAATTCCAAATACAATTTTACTAAATATTTAACATATAAAATATAATTTTCAAATATTCAATTAAACATAATATTTATAATTTGACTCCCGAAAATAATTTGAAGGTGGGTTATTCACCTCGAGCATGCACTTCAATCAAGATCCTTCGCGGGATCGATTTCACAATTCACACGTGCTCCTAAAATATTAACATTACACAACATCAAATAAATTAATATTTTATTCAAAAAAATAATACACGGTACCCAAAAAAGCTAACACAAACGGTAACCAAAATTCGAAAATGAGGTATCTATGGAAAGCCAATGAGACAAGGAATACATTACCAACCTCCATTGAGCTCAAAGCCACCGGGATTGGCCGGAAAATGAACGGAAAGCTCCGACTAAACACTCCCTTCCACGTATCTCACAAATGACTTGGAATTTAGGCAAATGGAGGTCATTTTTGGAACCAAGGGGTTGACAACTAGGGGGTAGGACTAGTCTCACGGTTGGAAACTGCCGAAAAATGGGTCAACCGGAGGACCATCTGTCGCCGGCTTTGGACGACCGATCCTGGCTCGTTTGCCGGCCAAACTGCCTGAAATTTGGCCACCGGCGTCATCTGGCCATGGGCTCTCACGCCCACCAATTCATGTCGCCATCCAGCCACTGTAACACAGCCAAACGACCGGTCAAAGGAGAGAGGAAGGAGGGAGTCAAAGGAGAGAAAGAGGTTTATGTGTCTCTATTTTTCACTCTCTTTGTTGAGCTCTAGGAAGAAGAAGGAGAAGAAAAGAAAAAAGAGAAAAGAAAAAGAAAAAGAAAAAAAAAAGAAAAAGGAAATAAATAAATAAAGTAATAATATAATATAAAATAACAAAATAGTAGTAATAAAATAATATAATATTTAATTGTGGTTGACATGTAGCACATATGGTTCACATGTTTAAAAAATAATATTTAAATAATACGATACTCGGGAAAACTTTGCAGGCCTATAACTTCCAAACCACATGTTCAAATTGGACGTGCCACTAATCTATGAACTCATATCGACGAGTACTTCACAACTATGCATGAGTCAAAGCTCAATTTCATAAGAATAAAAAGTCAACTCGGACACCCTTGGACAGTTAGGATCTTAACTTGTTTTACTCATAACTTTCAAATCGTAGCTTTGTTTTTGACTTGCTACTAGTCTATGAACTAGGATCGATGCGTGCTTCGCAATGGTACCTCGGTCAACCTAGAATTTTTTCCGAGTCAAAAAGTAAAAGTTTGACCCTTCTTGGTCAACGGCGGTCAAACCCTATCAACCTCGATTAACTTAAGAACTTTCCAATGTACTTTAGAACAGGATGTTACACAATTAACGATAAAACATTCAAAAAGATAAAATAAAACAATAGGAGTAAGAAAAAGCCGGCTTAAGCATATGCTAGGCCCCCATAAAAAGAGGTCCAATTTTTATTTTTTTATTTTTCTATGTAAGCCCATATATAATTTCAATATGTATCTATTAAATAGAATCGAATTTTTTATTTTATTATTATTATTATTATTATTTTTTGCTTTTGGAAACATTAAAATTTTGCCTTTCTTAGAATTCTAGATTAATCATTTATTGCTATATTATCTCTAATTATTTTATTTTTGGAAAATATTACTAATCAAGTCCAATTCAATTTTTTGGTTTTTACAATTGATTATTTTTAAATCTACAATTGATTATATTTTAATGGTAAAAAGAAAATAGAAGAATAAGAAACATGTTTAATCCTTCTTCTTTATACCATTTTTTTTTTCTTGATCGTGCTTATTCACTTTTTTCTCATCTCATTCAGTCATTTTTTCATATTCGTTTAATTTTGGTACTTAAATTATATAATTACGATTCGATTCAAAGGCCCCAAAATAAAAAGGTAAGCTTATTGATTATTATTCATTTTTAAAGAATTTATATGATTCATTCTCACAATATTTTTCTTTTGTTTTCCATGGATTCATGATTATAGTTAATTACCAATTCTTTAATTCATAGAAAACTAACATTTTGAGCCTCTCTAGGGTGTGTTATAATTTTTTTCTTTATATATTTATTCAACTAAATTCATTAGAAGTTCACTTTCATATGGTTTCTTTTGTTTTTAAACAAGTTGGACCAATTCTTCTTTTAGATACTCTTTAATCAAAACAAAAGTCATTGTTTAAATTATATAAATATTTGTTTCTTTTTTTATTATCTTCATGTATATAATAGTGTAAAACTTTGAAGTATCACCAAATTGCAATTACGTGGTATAAATCAAGTTTTATTATTCCTTTTATTTTTAAACATTTGTCTACTGGAAAATATGAATTTGAATATGAAAAACATATGAAAAAAATGAAAAGTTAGGTGAATTTATTAAATCCCAAAAAGTGCACAAAAAAAGATTAAATAATTTAATAATTTTATCAATTGAAAAAAAATTGTTATCAAAACTTGATATAGAAGTTTAATTCATAACTTTGCATCTTGAAAAGCAAGGAAATTATATTTTATATATATTTAATAATCTTTTTTTGGTAATATATATATATATATATATTTAATAAAGACCTCAAGTATTATCTTTCGCCTAGCTAAGGTATCAAAAATAGTTGAGACGGCCATAGAAATTAATTTGTCTTATTCAGTAAAATCTATCGATTAAAATCCTTAATGTAACAATTTTACACTTTTGAGCTTGTGAATCGATGTACAAAATTTTATCTTAGTAGCCTAATATTGCTTTAAATATGTAAATGAGAGATAACTGTTAATTAGTACGGTTCATAGGGATTTTTTTTCCTTTTAAATTTTGGTATGTTGTGGATGTAGGCGGTATGACATTGAGCTTCCTCACTCGTCAATAGTATATGAAGGTAATTACAAGAATGATCTATATCATCCGTGTGAACAGAGGGTTCTTTATTCTTGTTTGTCATTCATGTGTAAAGCAAGAGTTGCAAGAACAATAAACTAAACATGCTTGATTAATTCTTGTTTTGTACTCAAGCAAGGGTTGCAAGAGTAGATACTAAACGTGTACACTTAATTTAATTTTTGTTTTGTAGAAGGAATGGAAAATGGAAGGAAAGAATAAATCCTATATATATATATATATAAGATTTTTTTTTTTTTTGAGGGATAGAAAAATGGATGAAAAGAACAAATCCCATATATATATATATATAAAAGATTTTTTTTTTCTTTTTTTTCTAATTGCCCATGGGCTTCATCAGCAAGACGCGGCTTATATCAATTCCCCTTGTGCATATTTATTGATATAACGTGTGTCGGTTTCATAATCAGGAGATGTCCAATAATAATAATACTAATAATAATAAATAAATAAATAAATAATCAGATGACAATCGTGATAAAGTGAAAATTATAAAATTACATCCATGTATACGAACAATTAAGATGCAAAAAATTAGATCTTGGACCAAAGTACCAAATGTATGTTATATACTTAATGATGTTGAAATTTCATTTAATTAAAAGGAAGTGTAAAAAAGAGAACTAAAATATCTGATCTGATTTAATAAAACAACATATCTAACTTCAAGAGTAATTCTTCACCGCCTGACAAAGAAAAGAATGTTCCATGTCTCTTTTCTCAATTAATGTGCGGTGAGCGAATTATATAATTAGCTCCGACAATAAGTAATTAATGTCTTACTATTGCAAAAATGGGGGAAAAGAAAGTGAGATAGAAAATCAGTCATCTTCGGTTAAATGTTCTACATCTGTTTTATCAATTAACTAATGTGCACTGAAGTAATTAGATAGTTAGCTCTGTTATCTCAAGTTACCTTTTCTCTAGATAGTTAGCATTTTTTTTTGTTTTTTTGTCAAGAATAAAATTAGCTCGTTCTAGTATGTATAGGTAAAGTCATGCTATTGCAAAAAGAAAATTATAAAAAAAGAAATTGTCATACAATTAATAATGAAAATATCCCCAAAAAAAAGAAAAAGAAAGACATAGGAATAAGATAGAAAATCGGTTTGTCATCTTCAGTTAAATCCGTTGATCAAAATCCTTAATATATAACAATTTTATAATTTTTCAACATGCCAACCTATGTACAAAATTATTGTTTTCTTAGCTAATGTTTTAAAAAGTAAATGAGAAAAAACCCTTCTAGTTAATACTTTAATCAGGATACTTTTTTACCTTTTGAATTCTTTTTTGGGTAATCATTCCCCAACTTAAACAACTAATTTTGTCCCTTTTTTCAATAATATTTTTCATCCTATTTTGGATAGAAGTCTAAGATGACTAAATGACACTAAACGGACTGGATTTCTCATATAAAAGGGAACATACCCCATGATTTGGTGTGCGTGAGAGGAATAGTACTGAACGAATTTCACTTGTCAATAATAAATGAAAGTCTTGCTCAAAATAATAAATGAAGGCTACAACAATGATTTATGTCATATTCATGTGAAGGGAGGGATGCAAGAATAATTCATGTATCGACACACTCATTTCATGTGTTTTCATCCATGTAAAGTAGGGTTGCAAGAAGAATTGACCAAACATGGTTGATTAATTCTTGTTTGTCGTGCAGGTGAAGTGAGGATTGCTGGAAAAATTTAAGTCATAATCCATGTAAAAGGAGGGTAGCAATTATAAGTAATTTATGCCATAACCATATGAATATGAGGGTTCCTAAAATAATTTACTAAACCTACACTTTATTCTTGTTTGTCATTCATGTGAGATGAGGGTAGCAAAACGTAATTTATGTCATCCATATATATATATATATATATGAATGAGGGTTGCACGAATAATTTACTAAATGTGCACTTTATTCTTGTTTGTCATTCAGGTAAAGTGAGGGTTACAAGAATAATAAATTAAAAATTTAAAAAAAAAACAGAAAAACTCATTAAACATGCTTGATTAATTCTTGTTCGCCTGTCAAGTCAAGAAAGGGTTGCAAGAATAGATTCTAAACATCACGCACACTTGATTTTTGCTTGATAGAAGGGATAAAAAAAAATGGAACCAATGAATAAATCTTATATGTTTGTGCATGAAGATTTTCTTTTTTTTTTTTACATATATATATAAAAAACTTAATTTCATAAGTACTATTGCCAAAAAAAACTAATAATAATAAGGAAAAGTGTCATACAATTAATAATGAAACATCAAAAAAAAGAAAAGAAAAAGTAACAATAAGATAGAAAATCAATTTGTCATGTTCAGTAAAATGTGTTGATCAAAATCCTTAATGTAACAATTTTACACTTTTTCAGCATGCAAAATGCAAATATAAAATGTTATCTTAGCCTATTGTTTTAAAACAGTAATGAGAAACAACGGTTGATTAGTATTGTTCATGAATTTTGGTTTTGGTTGTGGATTTAAGGGGCATAATATTGAGCCTACCTCACACGTCAATGATATGTCGTAGTTAGAGGGACGATTTTTATCCTTACACGTCAATAATATGTCAAAGTTAGAAGAATGATCTTTATTCTTGTGAAAGGAGGGTTCTTTATTCTTGTTTGTTGTCATTTGTGTAAAGTGATGGTTGCAAGAATAATAAACTAAATACGCTCGATTAATTCTTCTTTGTCAATCAAGTCAAGTAAGAGTTGTAAGAATAGATGATAAACATGTGCACTTATGGTCGACAGAAGGGATAAAAAAAAAAAAAAAAAAAAAAAACGAAAGGAAAGAATAACGTTACATATATACTTATAAGTCTTTTTTTTTTTTTTTTTTCAATTAATTCCCCACGGCCTTCATCAGAAAGACATGGCTTATATCAATTCTCTTATGCTTGTTTATTGATATAAAGAGTGTTGGTTTCATAACCAGAAGATGACTTTATAATAATAATAATAATGATAATAAATAAATAAATAAATAAATAATCAGAAGATGATAATTCATGATAACGTAAAAATTATAAAATTACATCTACCTACGAATAATTAAGAAAGAAATTGGATCTGGGGACCAAAGGACCAAGTGTTTATATACGTACGTGATGTTGGAATTTTATTTAATTAAAAGGAAATGTAAAACAGAGAAATTAAATATCTGATCTGATCTTATAAAAAATGATATTGAACTTCCAAAAGTGATTCTTTGGCGCTTGACAAAGAAAAGCTAGCCAGAGAAAGAAAGAAATAATTAAAATATACCGTATATTTGATTTTGTAACTTTTCGGATCAATGACTTATATGTGAAATACAAATCAGGAAGGAATGAATACGTTACTTTTGTGGCAATCAAAGCTTTGTTAGTGCTACTTTCTTGTTTATATGGCACGCAATAGATTCCTAGCTTTTACATTCTTACAGTTACTTACGATTGAAGCAAATTTCTAATTAGCTCCATGTATATATTTGGCAAAGGTAGATCATATCCATCTCTCTCTCTCTCTCTCTCTCTCTCTCTCTCTCTCTCTCCCTTTCTAAAACTTTGAACATTATCATTACATTCAGCTTAATTTCCTTTCTACCCGTTCAACCAACCAATGGCAGATCCAATCGTCTCTACCGTTGTCGGGAATATCATTGGACGGTTGAGCCCTGAAGCCGTGAAAAAATTTGGATCGCTGTGGGGAGTAAAAAAGGAGCTCGAAGAACTCAAAAAAGCCATTTTAAGCATCAAAGTACTGGTGTTTGAAGCAGAGAAGAAGCTGCAGGCTGTCCATGCCAATGACAGAATTCAAGTTACAAGGTGGCTGAAGAGGCTAGAAGATGCTGTTGTTGATGCTGATGACTTGTTGGACGAATTCTCCTCCTATGACGCTCAACGGCAAATGGGGATCATGGCTGACTGTAAGGAGGTGACAAAGAAGGTATGTACTACTTTCTTGTCAGCCTCGAATAAATTACTACTTGCTGGCTTTCGTCGTGAAAAAATCAAAAGTATGCATGATAGACTAGTTTCGATTAGAGATGATAGAAAATTCCATTTGGAGGTGAATAATACAATTAATGTCACTCCTTCTGACAATGAGGGCAGAGAAAAGATGGCAATCATGGAATGTCTATTGGATCCCAAAATTAATGAAGGAAATAATGTATCAGTATTTGCCACGGTTCATTACCGGTCGTCCGACAAAAGTGCACTTGTTAGGGGAGTGTTTGATGATGAGAAGGTCGTAAATCATTTTGACTTGAGAATGAGGTTTGACGTCGAGGATTTAAATTTGAATGAGAGAAGAGTCATTGAAAGAATATTAAAATCTGCAACTAACAAAGATTATGAAAAGAACATAGAGATGGATCAGTTACATAAGGAACTTTGTGAAATAATTGAGGGAAAACGTTATCTCCTTGTACTCTATATAGACAATAGCAACGGTGAAATATGTGGGCAAAGTTTGAAATCTTTATTCTTAGGCGATTGTGCAAATGGGAGTAAAATAATAGTAGCTTCATGGGGAATAAAAGCTGTTGCAGATTTTATGAGTGCAGTGGAACCATATATTTATAAGAGATCATTAGATCCAGAAGAATCTTGGAATCTATTTAAAAATGTGGTTTCTAAGAATAACGGACAGGAGGAAGAGGCGAAGGCAATGATGAATAATCCCAAAATTGTGGAAATTGGAAAAAGCATTGTTGAGAGGTGTAGAGGGAATCCTTTTACCATAAGGACAATTGGGAGGATGTTGTTGTCGGATATGGAATCTGAGAATAATAATAATAATAATCTTGTAGAAGCAAAATATTGGTTCTCCAGCTTCCTGGAAAAATTTTCAAAAATCCCTCAACAACATATTAATACGTTACTAGTGCTAAAACCTGGTTGTTATGATATTCTCCCATTGCCTTTGAAACGTTGCTTTCTCTACTACTGTAGATTATTCCCTAAAGGATTTGAAATTGCGGGTGGAACATTATTAGATCTTTGGGTGGCACAAGGGTTTATTTATTCTGATTCATCACCAGAAAAATCTATGAAGCATGCGGCTTATGAGTACTTTAAAGATCTCGAGGACAAGTACTTCTTCGAGTCAACCATGAGGGATGACTATTACCGGGACAGGTCTTTTGAAACTAAAAAGAGGACATTCTGCGTGCCAGACCCCATGCACGAGCTTGGAATTCTTGTATCGGGAGCGACAAGATCAACTCAATATGTATCTTTTGAATTAGAATCATCATCAAAAGTTCCAACTTCAGTAGCGTTTCAAGCAAAAAGACTTCGAGCATTAATTGTTTTCCGTAAGGATAAGTTGGGCAGGGAAACTGAAAAGGGACTAAGTCAGTCAATCTGTGATAAGATTACCACAGATTATAAATTGTTACGTGTGTTGACTTTGCATAATTCAGGGGTGCCAAATTCTATTGGTAACTTGAAGCATCTAAGATATCTGGATATTTCTGGAAATCCAGATATCAAGGCATTGCCCAATTCTATTACAATGCTCCATTGTTTGACAACGCTAAAGCTGTCCAAATGTTATGGACTCAAAGAGTTGCCAAGAGATATTAAGAAACTAATCAACCTCGAACATCTTTGGATTAATTGGTGCTACAGTTTGACTTATATGCCTCGTGGACTGGGTCAGCTAACTCAGCTTCAGACGTTATCAGCATTTGTGTTATCGAATTATAAGAAGGGCAATATTGGGAATTCATGTTCCCTAAAAGAATTGGCGAAGCTGAACAATTTGAGAGGAGAGCTTAGAATTAAAAATTTGGGAAATTCAGAAGATGATTATTCTTACAAAATATTGGAGGCGAAAGAGCATCTTAGCTCCTTAACACTGTCTTGGGATTCCACTGCTAATGTGGGGGTCGACAATGCCAGTAAAAGTAATGCAACACCTGAAAAGCAATTGGAATGCCTGGAGCCGCACCCAAATATGTCAGAGTTAGCTTTAGTGGGGTATGAGGGTATCAAGTTTTCTGGTTGGCTTTCTTCTCTAAGAAATTTGAGAAATTTTTCATTAAGGAAATGTAATTGTCAGCATCTATCTCCCCTAAGTCAGCTCCCATCTCTTAGGGTATTAATACTAGACCAGATGACTAATTTGGAGTATATCATCTCCAAAGATGTCGTCTTTGACAGTAGTGCCGAAGATAATTTATTAACATCCTTGTATGAAATTAGGCTTACAGAATTGCCTAATCTAGAGGGATGGTGGCAAGAAGAACATCCTACTACTACATCATCATCACCATCATCTCTGCCATCATTTCGCAGACTTAGGAGATTGGTCATTGAAGATTGCCCCAAGTTGCGTTCCATGCCACTCTACCGGAATTTGAGAGATTATCTAGTATTGGATAATACTAGCTTCGACACATTCCAACACACAATCAACGCTTGTCGGAGTGATAGCAGCTTCCCTTTCCTCAGGTGGTTGAAAACTCTGTGTATCATTGGGATTAAGAAGCTTGACATTAGCCAGTGCGATAACATCAAGTGGGAACGCTTTCGAAACCTACGCTTTCTGAGATTGGATTATCTACCAAAACTAGACAAGCTCCCCGACGGCCTTCAACATCTTACCAGACTCGAACAACTCCATATTTGGCGCTGCAATATCAAAACTCTTCCGGAATGGATAGGGAATTTCAAGTCTCTTAAAAACCTTGGAATCTCAGTCTGTCCTTATTTGAATTCACTGCCTCAAGCACTAGAAAGCCTCCACAGATTAGAAACACTGGAGATCGAGGATTGTGCCATCATATTCCAAAGATGCCAAAGAGAAACCGGTAAAGATTGGGATAAGATCCAACACATTCCAAATCTGAAAATGCGCCAACCTCAATCTTCTCTCTCACCTCGATTTTAAATTCTAATTATAAGGTACGTACACATTTTTTTTTTTTAAATTTTGTATTACCGACTCTTTCTCTCTTATAATTTCTTGTTTTATTTATAAGCATTAATTTAATTTTATATATCTCTCTAATTTTTATTATATAACTCTAGTTAATTAATTTGTCTCTTTTTTGTACCAGCTTCAACAACGATCTACCATAACACCATTACCAAAGGGCAGAGATCCACATGAAGATGGACATTAAGAAAAACAGAGGAGGTGAGAAAGCTATTTTTTCATATTGACAAAAACAGAGGAAGTTGTCCCACAGAAAAACCACAAGATCTGAAATAGATTTTTCTAAAATTAACATCCTATACTAGCCTTACATGTGTCAATTTCTTGGTCACTATACACAAAAAATTGACCAACTCTACTTAAGGTTACAAACCCATGGTAATGTTAGTTTAGTCCCCTTATTTTATTTTTAGGTTGCTAATCTTCATGAGTGTATTGATTTGAAGCGGTAACACAATTCTTACATGAATTAAGTATTACTGTTAAAATTTAAATATTATTTGTGATTATATGCTTCTTTGATAAAGAATTTCAGTGACCACGCACTTTTGTTGATGAGGGCCTAATTGTATATATTGTATCAACTCTATCATTACTATAATTGTTCAGGGGTTTGCATATTTGAAAACATGCTAATTTAATCCCCTGTTGCAGAGATTGATGACCTCAAGAATTCAACCATATTTTCAAAATCATTTGGTGCTGCAACAGTGGAAGAAGTTAAATTGTAAGATATAGTTATACATTTACAGCTTTTCTTCCCATTAAAATTTTCCTTGTGCTAGTGATAGTGATTTCTTCACGCATTGAAGCATAAGTTCGTGTATTATTAATTTGTTCATATACTAAGCATTTACAAGTCTGACCTCTAAACAGGTTGATGAATTCTCAGAACACGAACTGTTATTAGCTCGACTGAACATGATTGATTTTTGTGCACCAAAGAATGAATGCTGACACTGATGATGATTGAAGAGAAATAGGAAGGTGGACAACCAACTTGCATTGGTAACCATACTCTTTTAAGGTCATAAATTAGATTTGCTATACTTTTTTCCTGATGTTCCATGCAAATGAGGAGCTCATGTATTCCAAATTCTACTTTTCTTTCAGCTCTCCACGCATAACGAGCCTAAAAAAGATTCGACTTACAACCATTCTCTTATATCACTCCTGAAGAGTGCATATAGCCTAATTTGGTAACATTGGACAGGATTGTGGCATCTTATTACAAATATGTCAAAGTAAAAGGAGCCTAATTTGGTAAAAATTCCTACTTGTTTTGAAAATTTTTATGCCTTTAGTAAAATTTATCTCTTATTAGCTCTATACTTTATATACTTGGCTGAATCTCTTAGCTGCCTGCATTTTCACTGTGTATTTCTTTACACAAGTTGTTTCATTAATCAATTTTTTTGATAAAGAATTTCAATGACCGCACACTTTTGTTAATGAGGGCCTAATTATATTAGTTGTATGAATTCAATCACTACCATAATTGTTCAGGGGATTGCATATTTGAATAAATTCTAATTTAATCCTCTGTTTGCAGAACCTGTTGTATAGAATTAATCAAAGTTGATGACCTAAAGAATTCAACTATATTTTCATAGTTGTTTGGCACTGCAAAAGTGGAACAATCAACCAGTAAGATCTAGTTATACATTTACTTATATTATTCCCACTAACAGTTTCATTCTGCGAATAATTTCTTCATGATTCTTAAGCTTAAGTTTTTCTATTAATTAATTTGTTCTAATACTAAGTACATGCAGGTCTGATCTCTAAACAGGTGTTGAAATCGCTGAAACAGAACTGTTATTAACTCATGTGAAAATTAGGCTAAGTTCCCCACAAAATGAAGATCCAATTTTTTTTTTTTTTTTCTATGCAAGCCCATATATAATTTCGTTATGTATTTATTAAATAAAATAGAATAATCTTTTTTTTTTTTAATTTTTTGCTTTTGGAAACATTAACATTTTGAATTTCTTAAATTCTAGTTTATCTCTAATTCCTCAGTTGTTGCTATATTATCTCTAATTATTTTATTTTTGGAAAAATAAATCTAATCAAGTCCAATCAACTTTTTGGTTTTCACAATTGATTACTTTTTTATAAAACTACAATTGGTTATATTTTAATGGTAAAAAGAAAAAGAAGAATAGAGAAACATGTTTAATACTCCTCTTTTATACCTTTTTTTTCTTTTCCCCTTTATCTAGCTTATTCACTTTCTTCTCTTCTAATTCAGTCATTTTTTCATATTTGTTTAATTTTGATACTTAAATTATATAATTACAATTTCGATTCAAAGGCCCCACAATAAAAAGTAACAATAAAAAGGTAAGCTTATTGATTATTATTCATTTTAATGAATTTATATGGTTCAGTCTTATAATATTTATCTTTTTTGTTTTTCATGAATTCATTATTATAGTTAATTACTAATTCTTTTATTCATAGAAAACTAACATTTTGAGCCTCTCTAGTGTGTGTTTTATTTTTTTTTATTTTTATATATTTATTCAACTAAATTGATTAGAAGTTATCGTATGGTTTCATTTGTTTTTAATTAATTGGGACCAATTCATCTTTTATATACTCTTTAATCAAAATAAAAGTTATTGTTTAAATTATATTAATATTTGTTTCTTTTTTTACTATCTTCATGCATATAATAGTGTAAGACTTTGAAGTATCACCAAATTGCAATTACATGGCATAAATCAGGTTTTCTTATTCGTTATTTTTCTTAAACATTTGTCTAGCAGAAAAATATGAATTTGAATATGAAAAACATACCAAAAAAATGAAAAGTAGATGAATTTATTAAATCCCAAAAAGATGCAAAGAGAAGATTAAACAATTTAGTAATTTTATCAACTGATCGGAAAAAAAAATTGTTTTCAAAACTTGATACAGACGTTTGATTAGTAACTTTTCATATTGAGAAGCAAGGAAATCATATATATATTTTTTTATAAATTTAATAATCTTTTTTTGGGCAAAAGCTATTTAATAAAGGCCTCAAGTATCATCTTTTGCCTAGGGTATCAAAAATGGTTGAAACGGCCATAGAATATCAGTTTTTCATATTCGGTAAAATCTGTTGATTAAAATCCTTAATACAACAATTTTACACTTTTCAGCTTGCAAATCTATGTACGAAATGTTTTTTTAGCCTAATATTGGTTCTAAAATGTAAATGAGAAATAACTGTTAATTAGTGCAGTTCATAGAGATATTTTGCTCCTTTTAAATTTTGGTATTAGATATGGATGTAAGGGGCATAACATTGAGCCTACCTCACTCATTAATAGTATGTGAAGGTAATTACAGCAGAGAACAATTAAACAAAACACGCTTGATTAATTCTTGTTTTGTTGTCCAACTCAAGTAAGGTTGCAAGAGTAGATACTAAACATGTACATTTAATTTTTGTTTTGTAGAAGGGATGGAAAATGGAAGGAAAGAATAAATTCTATATATACATATATATATGTTTTTTTTTTCTTTTTTTAAGGGATAGAAATATGAAAGGAAAGAATAAATCCTATATATATATATATATATGTAAGGTTTTATTTTTATTATTTATTTATTTTTATTAATTGCCCGCGGGCTTCATCAGCAATACGTGGCTTATGTCAATTCCCCTTGTGCTTATCTATTGATATAACGTGTGTGTATTTCACAATCATAACATGAATTTATCCAAAAATAATAATAATTATAAATAATCAGATGACAATTCACAATAAAGTGAAAATTATAAAATTACATCTATATACGAACAATTAAGAATGCAAAGAAATTGGATCTTGGATCAAAGGACCAAAAGTCTGTTATATACTTAATGATGTTGGAATTTTATTTAATTAAAAGGAAATGTAAAAACAGAGAAATTAAATATCTGATCTGATTTTATAAAACAAGATATCCAACTTCAAGAGTAATTCTTCGGCGCTTGACAAAGAAAGAATATTCCATATCTCTTTTCTAAAATTAATGTTCTATGAGCTAATCATATAATTAGCTCCTACCAGTATGCAATTAATGTCATACTATTGTAAAAAAAAAAAAAAAAAAGTGTCACACAATTAATAATATAACATCCAAAACAAAGAGTGGGGTGGGGGGGTTGGGATGAGATAGAAAATCCGTCATCTTCGGTTAGATGTTCTACATCTGTTTTATCAATTAACTAATGTGTGCTGAAGTCATTAGATAGTTAGCTCTATTATCTTAAGTTACCTTTTCTCTAGATAGTTAGCTTTCTTTTTCTTTTTCTTTTTTTTTTTTTTTGGGGGTCAATAATGTAATTAGCTCGTGCTAGTATGTATAGTTAAAGTCATGCTATTGCAAAAAGAAAATTATAAAAAAAAAAAAGTCATTTAATTAATAATAAAATATCCCCCAAAAAAAAGACATAGGAATAAGATAGAAATTCATTTTGTCATCCTCAGTTAAATCTGTTGATCAAAATCCTCAATATGTAACAATTTTATACTTATTCAACATGCCAATCTATGTACAAAATTATTGTTTTCTTAGCTAATGCTTTTTTAAATGAGAACCCTCCTAATTAATACTGTTAATCAGGATACTTTTTTGCCTTTTGAATTTTGGTTTTGGTTTTTTTGGTAATCATTTCCCAACCCATTTGAACAGCTAATTTTGTCCCTTTTTTTAATAATATTTTTCATCATATTTTAGATAGAAATTTAAGATGACTAAATGACCCTAATGGGACTGGATTTCTCATATAAACGGGAACGTACTCTATGATTTGGTGTGCGTGAGAGGCATAGTGCTGAACTAATTTCACTTGTCAATAATAAATAAAAGTTTTGGTCAAAATAATAAATGAAGGCTACATGTCAGGACCCGTCTAGAATTCCTCCCGCAACCCTAGACAAGCCCTGATCCCAGGGAAATACCACCGAACCTTCCAACGGAAAATCCGGCAGCACCTCCCCTAAGGGTAGGACTTACCAAAAATCACCTGCACTGAAAACACACTTCTATACTCATCCCTTTATTCCTCCCGTAAAACTACAAATTGATTCCACAAATTTACAGCACTTCACAACAATAACGGTAAACCAGTGCATAGATAAAACATAAGTGTCCAAATAGTATACAGAGCTTTATGAAGTGTTATTCAACAGAAATACAACAAAGATTAAAGAAATAATACAACTGAAAGGAATGAGTACAAAAGTACTTCTCGAAACACGATAGCGGCGGAGAACTGGTTCGCCCCGGAAGAACGTCTATCACCCCTTGCACCTAAGGGAATGAAACTTAAAAACGTGAGATGCTAATCGTCTCAATGAGTGACCCTAGCTATTGAACACTTTTAATAATAATAATAATATAACCAATAAGGGAATTTAATTAATACCAACAATTAATAAATAAATAATAATAATAGTTGGAAATAATAATTTTCCCTCAAAACTCTCACCAATCACTCCGTTAGAAATGTTCCCTTTTTAAAACGATTTCACAAAACCCGATATTCGTACTTCCCGAAAACCAAGGGATCAAACATTTGATAAACAATAAATAATTAAATGCCCCAATATATAATTAAAATGTAATAAATTATAATAAATAATTTTTGAACACCTTTGGGGTTTGAAACTTTATCTGATAATTACACTTGACGCACCACACCATATACCAGTGGTGCCCTCCGATACCCAGCGTCCCGAGCACCGACTGGCGGGGAGATTAAAGAGAGAAACTTGCAAACGGCACTTCGGCATCCTGACAGTACCGCTGCTGAAACCATCATCCCGGCCAAGGAGGGGGGCGGCTGTGGCCAATAACAAACTTGCCTGCCCACGATCCAATGGCAACTCACGGGAGACATAATAATACTTGCGCGCTGAACCACATATACATATACCGAAACACCAATACTGTATGAATGCGTCTAAAATAATTATTAAACCAACTGTACCGTTTTCCAAAATTACCGTGGGAAATATATCAAAATTTCACACTTACCATCCCACATATTTTTGTTTAACAACCCGGTACGAAAACATCGATAACAAATAAAACCATAATTTTCTCGTAGTACGAGGTTCACAATTAAAGTACCGCGGGCATAATTTATAAAATTAAACCACCAATTTAAACAAATATTTTCATAAAATATTTAACCCAATTATGCCCAAAAAATAATACTTAAACCACGTACGATTATTACTGAAATATACTTTGCTCATGCATAATAAATAATTTAAATCACAATAAAATCATAATTAAATTGTACCACATGAGCATAATTTAAATACCAATTAAACGCCAATTAAACATAATTAATTGCCCAAAATATTTTTAAAGGTGGGTCACTCATCTTAAGCACGTAAATCAGCTAAGATCCTCCGCAGGATCAACTCCACTACTCGTATGCGCACCTAAAACATCCACAGTATACCAACCAAATATATTAATATTTTAATCGGATAATTCCCAAATGGGTACCCGGGGAGCGAACACAAACGACATCTAAAAGTTACGAGTTATATACCGAATCGAAGCTTGAGTGATGAGGATCACGGATTCAGTCTTACTTTCCGGTGATTGGACCCGAGGTGGCCGGAATCTCGCCGGAAAGCTTTCAGGATTCGACTCCTCAATTCTCCCAAACCATCACGAATTGGTGGAAAAGGATGCCGGATTTGGATTCAGGCGGTCGGAAACAGTGGACAAGGACCGGCGGTGTGACTGGGTACTTGCCGGAACAGTAACTTCCAGCGAGCCGCCGCGGTCACCGGCAATCATCGCCGGCGGCGGCGCGTGCAGTGGCCGTCGGCTGAGATTTTTGGTGGTTTTGTAGATCGAGGGGAGAGGATTCCAACGCGATCGGCGGTGAGGCAAACGGAGGCCGGACGGAGGAGAAATCGGGGTTTGAAGATTTTCGGCCCCTAGCCGGAAAACGCTTCGATCCTGGCGCGTCGGAGGTCCGGTGGCCGTGAAATTTGGTGGGTAGGCCAGACTTGAGGAGGTGGTGAGGGGTGACTGGCGCTTGTGGCCTGAAAATGGCCGGAAACTAGGCAAACGGCAGTGGCAGGCGGTGGAGGGAAAAATCGCCGCCGAGCTTCGCCGCCTCGATCTGGGCGCGTCCGGCGACCAACGGCCGTGAGATTTTGGGGTTTGGCCAGAAATGGGGAGAGGCTTCTGTCTGGCCAGCGCGTTTAACATGAATCGGCCTGAAAATTTGTCGGAATCCGACGGCCGGTCGGTTTCTCTCTCTCTCTCTCTCTCTCTCTTTCTCTCTCCTCCCTGAGATTTTTGTCAAATAAAAGCCACCGTGGTGACACTGTTCATCCATGTGGACCAATCAGGTGATGACACATGGCATTACTGTGCATTTAAGCCAGATATAATAAAATATTACGGTATCTAGCGAATTTCAAACGTCCATAACCTTTTAACCAAATGTCCGATTTAAGCGTGCTGCTAGTCTATGAACTCATATCGACGAGTACTTTACAACCATACAAGAGTCAAAACAAAATTACACAACAAGAAAAAGTCAACTCCCAGCACCTTTTGGACTATTTGCACCTCAACTTGTTTTGCCCATAACTTTCAAACCGTAACTCCGTTTTTGACATGCTACTAGTCTACGAACTCGGGGCATCATGCACTTTGCCATAGTACCCTGGTCAACTAGAAATTCCAA
The DNA here is from genome assembly GCF_031755915.1 of Ziziphus jujuba. NCBI lineage: Eukaryota > Viridiplantae > Streptophyta > Magnoliopsida > Rosales > Rhamnaceae > Ziziphus > Ziziphus jujuba. The sequence goes on from NC_083380.1 coordinate 1,877,194, forward strand.
CTGGGACATAAAGTCAACTTTTGACCCGCTCGGTCAACGGTCAACCTCTGTCAACGTGCACGGATTCCGATGTGATTTGGGATGGGGTGTTACACTACAAGAATGATTTATGTCATATTCCTATAAAGGGAGGGATGCAAGAATAATTCATCTATCTACACACTCACTTCATGTGTTTTCATCCATGTAAAGTAGGGTTGCAAGAAGAATTGACAGAAGGTTGATTAAGTCTTGTTTGTCGTGCATGTGAAGTGAGGATTGCTAGAAAAATTTATGTCATAATCCATGTGAAAGGAGGGTAGCAATTATAAGTAATTTATGCCATATCCATATGAATATGAGTGTTACAAAAAGAATTTACTAATCCTACACTTTATTCTTGTTTGTGATCATTCATGTAAAATGAGGGTGGCAAAAGGCAATTTATGTTACATAAATATATATATATATGAATGAGGGTTGCAAGAATAATTTACTAAACGTACACTTTTCATTCATGTAAAGTGAGGTTTACAATAATAATAAACTAAACATGCAAAAAAAAAAAAAAAAATCAAACATGCTTGCGTAATTCTTGTTTGCACGCCAAGTCAAGAAAGGGTTGCAAGAATATATAGATTCTAAATCTGCACGTACAGTTGATTTTTGTTTGAGAGAAGAGATTAAAAAAAATGGAACGAATGAATAAATCTTATATGTATGTACACGAATATTTAAAAAAAAAAAAAAACTTAATTTCATAAATACTATTGCCCAAAAAAATAATATGAAAAAGTACTGTCAAACAATTAATAATGAAACATTCAAAAAAAAAGAAAAAAAAGGGAATAAGGTAGAAAATCAGTTTGTCATCTTCAGTAAAATCTGTTGATCAAAATCTTTAATGTAGCAATTTTACACTTTTAAACGCATGCAAAGTTCACGTACAAAATGTTATCTTAGCCTTTGTTTTAAAACAGTAAAGGAGAACCAACGGTTAATTAGTATTGTTCATGAATTTTGGTTCTAGTTGTGGATGTAAGAGGCATAATATTTACCCCACCTCAAACTTCAATAATACATCAAAGTTAAAAAAATGATCTTTATTTTTGTTAAGGGAGGGTTCTTTATTCTTGTTTGTTGTCATTCATGTAAAGTGATGGCTGCTAGAATAATAAACTAAACACCCTTGATTAATTCTTGTTAATTTGTCAATCAAGTCAAGTAAGGGTTGTAAGCTTGATTAAGAATTGATACTAAACATGTGCGCTTATGTTTGGTTGAAGGGATGGAAAAATAGAAGGAAAGAATAGACTTTATATATATATATATACATATAAGTCTTTTTTTTTTCTTTAAAATTAATTGCCCACGGCCTTCATCAGCAAGACGTGGTTTATATCAATTCCCCTTGCGCTTATTTATTGATTTAATGAGTGTTGGTTTCATAATCAGAAGATGACTTTATCAAAATAACAATAACAATAATAATAATAATAATAAAATAAATAAATAATCAGAAGATGGCAATTCACGGTAAAGTGAAAATTATAAAATTATACCCACCTACGAATAATTAGAAACACAAAGAAATCGGATCTAGGGACCAAAGGACCAAGTGTTATATGATGTTGGAATTTTATTTAATCAGAAGGAAATGTAAAATAGAGAAATTAAATATTTGATCTGATTTTAGTAAAAACATAAAAATCAAACTTCAAGAGTAATTCTTTGGCGCTTGACAAAGAAAAGCTAACTAGAGAAAGAAAGAAATAATTAACATATACCTTATATTTGATTTTGTTACTTTTTGAATCAATGAGTTATATCTGAAATGCAAAGCAGGAAGGAATGAATACGTTACTTTTGTGGCAATCAAAGCTTTGTTAGTGTTACTTTCTTGTTTATATGGCACGCAATATATTCCTAGCTTTTACTCTATTATAGTTACTTAAGATTGAAGCAACTTTCTAATTAGCTCCATGCATATATTTGGCAAAGGGAGATCATGTCCATCTCTCTCTCTCTTTGAACATTATCATTACATTCAGCTTAATTTCCTTTCTACCTGTTCAACCAACCAATGGCAGAACCGATCGTCTCTACCGTTGTCAAGAATATCATTAGGCGGTTGAGCTCTGAAGCTGTGAATAATATTGGATGGCTGTGGGCAATAGATAAGGAGCTCGAAGAACTCACAAAAGCCCTTCCAAGCATCAAAGCATTGGTTGTTGATGCAGAGAAGAAGCTGCAGTCTGTCCATGACAATGAGCTGAAGAGGCTAGAAGATGCTGTTGTTAATGCTGATGACTTGTTGGATGAATTCTCCTCCGACAAGGCTCAACGGCAAATGGGATCATGGCCGACAGTAAGGAGGTGACAAAGAAGGTATGTACTACTTTCTCTTCAACCTCGAATAAATTACTACTTGCTGGCTTTCGTCATGAAAAAATCAAAAGTATGCATGATAGACTGGTTTCGATTAGAGATGACAGAAAATTCCATTTGAAGGAGAATAATACAATTAATGTCACTCCTTTTGACGATGAGGACAGAGAAAAGATGGCAATCATAGAATGTTTATTGGATCCCAAAATTAATGAAGAAAATAATGTATCAATATTTGCCATGTTTCTTAGCCTGTGGCTCAACAGAACTGCACTTGTTAGGGAAGTGTTTGATGATGAGAAGGTCATAAATCATTTTGATTTGAGAATTTGGTTTAACGTCTATTTCGGCTCGAATGAGAGAAGAGTCATTGGAGGAATATTAAAATCTGCAACTAACAAATATTATTATGGGAACATAGAGATGGATCGGTTGCATAAGGAACTTTGTGAAGTACTTAAGGGAAAACGTAATCTCCTTGTACTCAGTAATATACGTAATAGCAACGGTGAAATATTGCAAATTTTGAAATCTTAATTATTAGACGATTGTGCAAATGGGAGTAAAATAATAGTAACTTCTAGGACAATAGAAGCTGTTGCAGATTTTGTGAGTGCAGTGGAGCCCTATATTTATAAGAGATCATCATTAGATCCAGAAGAATCATGGAATCTATTTAAAAATGTGGTTTCTATGAATAATGGATAGGAGGAAGGGGACGAGGCAATAATAAATAATTCCAAAATTGTGGAAATTGGAAAAAGCATTGTTGAGGGGTGTTGAGGGAATCCTTTTGCCATAAGGACAATTGGGAGAATGTTGGTGTTGGATATGGAATCTGAGAATAATAATAATAATCCTGCAGAAGCAGAATATTGGTTCTCCCGCTTCCTGGAAAATTTTTCAAAAATCCCTCGACAACATATTAATACGTTAGTAGTGCTAAAACTTGGTTGTTATGAAATTCTTCCATTGCCTTTGAAATGTTGCTTTCTCTACTACTGTAGATTATTCCCTAAAGGATTTGAAATTGAGCTTGAAACCTTAATAAATCTTTGGGTGGCACAAGGTTTTATTTATTCTTATTCATCACCATCAAAATCTGTGGAAAACGTGGGCTATATTAGTGATTCTCATGTATAGCTATGTAGTTAACCAAACATTTTTTATGTTGTTTGTCGTGTATATCCTTATCACATGTATTTAGGCTTTATCATGTATTTTAAATATTGTTTTGTTTCTATCTGCAGTACCTCCCTTCCTATCTGTAATAGGATATTTATACCCAGCCTTTATTGAATAATAATTAAGCAATGCTTTTCAATTTTCTTAAGTTGTTTTATGGTATCAGAGCACCAAACTCTCACGAGTCATGGCCTCATCTTTCTCATCCTCCTCAACCTCTATTTCGTCTTCTTCCTCAACAACTATTCCAATCATGACCGAACCATCTTTTTCAACAAGAACACTAGTTGTAATCAATGTAGCAATGCAAGTGCCTCTCAAACTCACAGAAAACACGTATTTTCCCTGGAAGGCTCAATTTGATGCTGTTCTTATTGGCTATGATCTTTATGGCTTCATTGATGGTACGAACCCTTGTCCTCAAACAACACATCCTGATAACTCACCAAATCTTGAATATCAATACTGGGTATGGCAAGACAAGCTCATACTTGGAGCAATTTTGGCCTCTCTTTCCAGTGATGTTTCTCATCTAGTTGCAACCTACAAAACTTCAAGGGACGCATGGTCAACACTAGCTGTCTCATTTGCTAGACCTTCACGTTCTCGTATTCTTAGGCTTCGTGAATGTTTGATTCGCCCACAAGGGACACAATCTGTCACTGAATATCTACAGGATATTAAAGGAGCAGCTGATGAATATGCACTTCTTGGGAGTCCAATTGATAATGATGAAGTAATTTTATATATTATCAATGGTTTATCCTCTGATCTAAAGGATATCTCTGCAGCGTTTCGCACCCGAGACACTTCGATCACTTTTGCCGAATTATATGAACAACTAGTAGAGCATGCCACATATTTGTGTCGATCTGAGTCTTCAACTGATGACACCTCTATCACAACACACATGGCCAATCGCATAGGGAAACAACAAAGAAAATTTTTTCTCTCCAACACAAGACCAACCACACAGTTGTCTGGCTCCACTGTCAATCCAAGACAAACCTTCTTTGGTTCTCCCGCTAATTCGAGACACCACTTCTTTGGTCAACCCACACACTTCAGAAGACCTGGTAATTATAAGGGAAAATGTCAACTATGTGACCAACAGGGACATTCGGCCAAATATTGTCCTTCCTTCCGTCACCAGTTATTAAACACCTCTCAGCAACAGCGGTATAGTTCTAGGACGTCCCCTCCACAAGCGTTCTGTTCAGGAGCTTCCTCAAATGATGGTCTTCTACCCACTCCACCTTCTTCGCCAAACTGGTTGCTTGATTCGGGTGCCTCCCATCACGTGGCAAATGATTTGCAAAGCTTAGCCATTCACTCTGAATATGATGGCACTGATGAAATTGTTGTTGGGAATGGTAATAAGCTTCCCATTACACATACAGGCACATCTCTTCTACTCACTCCAAATAAAAAGCTCTTGCTGTCTGATGTTTTTTGTGTTCCCACCATGACTAGGAACTTACTTTCCGTTTCAAAATTGTGCAAAACTAATAATGTTTCTGTGGAATTCTTATCAAATTGCTTTCTTGTAAAGGATTTGCAAATGGGAATAGTACTCCTAAAAGGACCGCATAAAGGTGGCACCTATCAGTGGCCATCTTCCTCCAACTATCTGTCTCCATCTCCAACCGCATTTCTCAGCCAGTCTGCTTCTCTTCAAGAGTGGCATCATCGTCTAGGACATCCATCTCATAGGATTCTTCATCATCTAGTGTCTGCACAAACATTGCCTGTTTCTTCTTTTAATAAATTCCATTGCACTTCTTGTTTATGTAATAAATCTCATAAAATTCCCTTTGGAATTTCTTCTATGTCAAGTTCAAAGCCTCTCCAATTATTATATAGTGATGTTTGGGGACCGACCTCTGTTTGTTCTTCTGATGGTTTTAAATATTATGTCTTATTTGTTGATCATTTTACCCGATATTCTTGGTTATTTCCACTTAAGTCCAAATCTGATGTCTCCTCTGTCTTCATAAAATTTAAAAATATTGTTGAAAAATTTTTTCAAACCCCTATTACATCAATATATTCAGATAATGGTGGAGAGTTCCTGAAATTAAAACCATTTTTTACTACACATGGCATCACTCATTTTCTTACCACTCCATATACACCAGAATAAAATGGTTTTGCTGAACGTAGACATCGACATATTAGGGAAACTGGTCTGTCTCTTCTCACTCACGCCGGTCTACCAAGTAAATTCTGGACCTATGCTTTCACCACTGCAGTCTATCTCATTAATAGATTACCCACACCTACTCTTCATAATATTTCTCCTTTTCAAAAACTTTTTCAAAAACCACCCAACTACACTCGTCTTAAAGCTTTTGGGTGTCTCTGTTTCCCTTGGTTAAAGCCATATATGCATCACAAATTAAAGTCTTCCTCTAGACCTTGCATTTTTCTTGGCTACTTACCCACTCAAAGTGGGTACCGTTGCTTTGACCCTTTTCAGAACAAAATATTTCTCTCCAGACATGTTAGGTTCCTAGAATCAATTTTTCCTTATTCTTCTTTGTCTACCAAACTCGTCAGCCTCATTAATTCTGCAAATACTGCAGCACCTATCATGCCTACTCCTCCTTACAATTTAATTCCTTTTCTACCTAACTCCTTTTCTACCTCAAATACTATTCATCCAAATCAATTACACCTACCTACCCCTTCTTCACTCTCCTCATCTCCTACGTCAATTCCCCCCTCCACTTTTCAACATGCCCATACTATTCATCCACATCATTCACACCTACCTACTCCCACACTCTCCTCCTCTCATGTGTCTCACTTACCCTCCACTTTTCAGCATGTCCATACTATTCATCCACATCATTCACACCTACCCACCACTCCCACACTCTCCTCCCCTCATACGTCTCACTCATCCTCCAATTTTCAAAATGCCATGATGGGCCCCACCTCCCATGCCTCCTCCAAAAATCCTACTATTCCTGGATGCAACAACTCTTCACGTGAAGCACCTCCACATAATGCTGTTTCATCCCATGATCTTCCTTCCCGTGCACCTCCTGCATCTCCACCAGTTCGGTCCCCATCACCAATTGTACAACAGTTGACTCGCCAGCATCCTATGAGAACCAGGTCATTAAACTTAATTTTCAAACCCAAGAAGCTCCATGATTTTTTTGTTGCCACTCAAACTTCCGATGGATGTGTTTCTGAACCTCGGACAGCAATTCAAGCTCTTCAGATTGATGAATGGTGTGCTGCTATGTTTCTGGAATTTAATGCCCTCTTACGCAATGGCACATGGGACCTTGTTCCACCTTCTGCTGCCAAGAATGTTGTTGGGTGTTGATGGGTTTTTCGCATCAAAAGAAATCCGGATGGTTCAATCCATAAATACAAAGCTCGGCTTGTCGCAAAGGGTTTTCATCAACGACCTGGCCTTGATTATTCCGACACCTTTAGTCCAGTAATCAAGCCAACAACAGTTCGTCTTGTTCTTAGTATTGCCCTGTCTCAAAATTGGCCTCTCAAGCAATTGGATATTAATAATGCCTTCCTAAATGGTATTTTACATGAAGAAGTTTACATGTCCCAACCTCCTGGATTTGTTGATGCTTCTAAACCGTCTCATGTTTGTCGCCTCAAGAAAGCCATATACGGCTTAAAACAAGCACCCCGAGCATGGTACAATGAACTTAAGGCTTTCCTTATTTCCTTTGGCTTTACACAGTCTCATTCTGATGCTTCTCTGTTCATTTATAACAAGGATACTCATCTTCTTTATCTTTTGGTTTATGTTGATGACATCATTCTTACGGGCAACAACTCCTCCACACTACAAAGGTTTGTTCGATCTCTCTCCAACAAATTCTCTTTAAAAGATTTGGGAGACTTAAACTATTTTTTAAGGGGTTGAAGTTCTGCCTAGCACACACGGTTTATTTCTCAGTCAACACAAATATATCCTTGATCTCTTGGAGAAAACTAACATGACTGCAGCAAAACCAATGGCTTCTCCGATGTCGACGGCTCAAGCTTTAACTCTCTCTGATGGGTCCCAACCCACTAATGCTACCCAGTATCGTCAAGTGGTTGGGAGTTTACAATACCTATCTTTTACACGTCCGGATATTGGCTATGCAGTAAATAAGCTATCTCAATTTATGCATTGCCCAACTGAAACCCATTGGCGAGCTGTAAAGCGTCTGCTCCGCTACTTAAAAGGAACCAGCTCATATGGGTTATTCTTGCGCCGTAATACTTCTTCTTGCCTTCATGCTTATTCCGACACTGACTGGGCTGGCAATAGGGATGACCGCACTTCTACTACTGGTTATATCGTCTTTCTAGGTGGCAATCCTATATCTTGGTCCTCCAAAAAACAGCGGTCTGTCTCCCGTTCATCCACCGAAGCAGAGTATAGGGCCGTGGCAAATACGACTTCTGAGTTGTGGTGGTTACTTTCACTTCTTCGTGAACTTAAGGTTCGTCTTCCAACCTCTCCAACTGTCTACTATGATAACATTGGCACTACATATGTGGCTGCTAATCCTGTTTTTCACTCTAAGATGAAACACGTGGGAGTTGATTTTCACTTTGTTAGAGATAAAGTTGCAGAAGGCTTACTTCGGGTGTCTCATGTTAGCAGCAAGGACCAGCTTGCTGATGGTGTTACAAAATCATTACCCCGACAGAGACTTGAGTTTTTACGTTCCAAACTTGGTGTTCTTCCTCGACCACCAAGTTTGAGGGGGCATATTAGTGATTCTCATGTATAGCTATGTAGTTAACCAAACATTTTTCATGTTGTTTGTCGTGTATATCCTTATCACATGTATTTAGGCTTTATCATGTATTTTAAATATTATTTTGTTTCTATCTGCTGTACCTCCCTTCCTATCTGTAATAGGATATTTATACCCAGCCTTTATTGAATAATAATTAAGCATTACTTTTCAATTTTCTTAAGTTGTTTTAGGCTATGAGTACTTTGAATATTTAGAGTACAGGTCCTTCTTTAAAGCTACTGGGAGGAACTATATCGTGCCAAGCCTTATGCACAAGCTTGGAATTCTTGCATCAGGAGCGGCAAGATCAATTCAATATGTATCTTTTGAATTAGAATCATCAAAAATTCCAACTTCAGTAGCATTTCAAGCAAAAAGACTTTGAGCATTAACTGTTTTTCCTAACGATCAGTTGCGCAGGGAAATTGAAGGGGGACTAAGTCAGCCAATCTACCACAAGACTACCTCAAATTGTAAATTGTTACGTGCATTGTATTTGCATAATTCAGTCATGGAAATTGTGCCAGATTCTATTGGTAAGTTGAAGCATCTAAGATATCTGGATATTTTTGGAAATCCGGATATCAAGGCATTGCCCAATTCAATTACAACGCTTCATGGTTTGATAACGCTGAAGCTGTCCTCATGTTATGGACTCAAAGAGTTGCCCAGAGATATGAAGAAACTAATCAACCTCAAACATCTTGAGATTGATTGGTGCTACAATTTGACTCATATGCCGAGTGGACTTGGTCAGCTAACTCAGCTTGAGAAGTTATCAGAATTTGTGTTGTTGAATAATAAGGAGGGCAATATTTGGAATTCATGTTCCCTAAAAGAACTGGCGAAGCTAAACAATTTGAGAGGAGAGCTTAAAATTAAAAATTTGGGAAATTCAGAAGATGATTATTCTTGCAAAATATTGAAGGAGAAAAGGGAACTTAGATCCTTGACACTGTCTTGGGATTTCATTGCTAATGTTAGGGGTGGATAATGCCAGTAAAAGGAATGCAGCAGCTGAAAAGCAATTGGAATGCCACGAGCCGCACCTAAATATTTCAGAATTAGCTTTAGTGGGGTATGAGGTTATCAAGTTTTCTGATTGGCTTTCTTCTCCAATAAAGTTGAAAAAGTTTTCATTAAGGAAATGTAATTGCCAGCATCTATCTCCCCCTAAGTCAGCTCCCATTTCTTGAGATATTAATACTAGACCAGATGACTAATTTGAAGTATATCATCTCCAAAGACGTCGTCTATGACACTAGTATTGCCGGAAAATATTCCCTGAAAGAAATTAGGCTTACAGAATTGCCTAATTTAGAGGGATGGTACCAAGAAGAACATCCTACATCATCATCACCATCATTAGTGCCAACAAGAAGCTTGACTAGGAGATTGGTCGTTGAAGATTCATCACCATCATCATGGCCATCATTTGGCTGACTTAGGAGATTGGTCATTGAAGATTGCCCCAGGTTGTATTACATGCCGCTCTACTTGAATTTGGATGATTATCTAGTGTTGGATAATACTAGCTTTGACACATTCCAACACACAATCAATGCTCCTCAGAGTGATAGTAGCTTGTCTCCCCTCTACCGTTTGAATACTCTGTGTATCATTGGGATTAAGAAGCTTGACATTACCCAGTATGATAACACCAAGTGGGAACACCTTCAAAGCCTATGCTTTCCGAGATTGGATTATCTACCAAAACTAGACAAGCTCCCCGACGGTCTTCAACATCTTACCACACTCCGACAACTCCATATTTGGCGCTGCAATATCAAAACTCTTCCCGGAATGGATAGGGAATTTCCATGGTCTTGAAAAGCTCGGAATTTTAGTCTGTCCTAATTTGAATTTAGTCCCTCAAGCACTAGAAAGCCTCCATAGATTAGAAACACTGGAGATTGAGGATTGTCCCATCTTATTCCAAAGATGCCAAAGAGAAACCGGTAAAGATTGGGATAAGATCCAAAACATTCCAAATCTGAAAATCCACCAACCTCAATCTTCTCTCTCACCTCGATTTTAAATTCTAATTATAAGGTACGTACACATTATTATTGTTATTATTTTTAAAATAATTTTGTATTACCTACTCTTTGTCTCTTATGATATCTTGTTTTATTTATACGCATTAATTTAATTTTATATATATCGCTCTAATCTTTATTATATAACTTTAGTTAATTAATTAACTCCCTTTTTTTTTGTGAAATAATTAATTAACTCCCTTGTACCAGCTTCAACAACGATCTACCATAACACCATTATCAGAGGGCAGAGAACCACATGAATATGGACATTATGAAAAACAGAGGAGGTCAGAAGGCTATTTTTTCATATTAACAAAAACAGAGGAAGTTCTCCCACAGAAAAAACCTAAAGATCTTCAATAGATTTTTCTAAAATTAACATCCTATCCTAGCCTTACATGCGTCAATGTTTTAGTCACTATACAAAATAATTTGATCAACTCTAGTTAAGGTTACAAACCCATGGTAATTTTAGTTTAGTCCCTTTATTTTATTTTTAGGTAGCTAATCTTTATGTGTGTATTGATTTGAAGTGGTAACACAATTCTTCCATGAATTAAGTATTACTGTTCAAATTTAAATATTATTTGTGATTATATACTTCTTTGATAAAGAATTTCAGTGACCACACACTATTGTTGATGGGGCCTAATTGTATATGTTGTATCAATTCAATCATTACCATAATTGTTCAGGGTTGCATATTTGAAAACATGCTAATTTAATCCTCTGTTGCAGAGCTTGATGACCTCAAGAATTCAACCATATTTTCAAAATCGTTTGGTGCTGCGACACTGGAAGAAGTTAACTAGTAAGAGATAGTTGATACATTTACAGCTTTTCTTCCCATTAAAATTTTTACTTGTGCTATTCATAGTGATTTCTCCATGTATTGAAGCATAGGTTCATGTATTATTAATTTGTTCATATACTAAACATTTACAAGTCTGATCTCTAAACAGGTTGATGGTTCTCAGAAAAAGAACTGGTATTAGCTTGACTGAAATTGATTGATTTATGTGCTCCAAAGAGTGAATGTTGACACCGATGATGATTGAAGAGAAATATGAAGGTGGACAACCAACTTACATTGGTAACCATACTCTTTTTAAGGTCCTAAATTAGATTTGCTATAATTTTTTCCTGATATTCCATGCAAATGAGGAGCTTATGTATTCCAAATTCTACTTTTCTTTCAGCTCTCCGTGCATGATGAGCCTAAAAAAGATTCAACTTACAACCATTCTCTTTTATCACTTCTGAAGAATGCATATAGCCTAATTTGGAAATATTGGACAGGGTTGTGCCATCTTATTATAAATATGTCAAAGGAAAAGGGGCCTGATTTGGTAACAATTCCTACTTGTTCTGAAAATTTATATGCCTTTAGTACAATTTATCTCTTATTAGCTCTATACTCTATATACCTGGATGAATCTATTAGCTACCTGCATTTTCACGTTGTTTGATAAAGAATTTCAATGACTACACACTTTTGTGGATGAGGACCTAATTGTATTTGTTGTATCAATTCAATCATTACCATAATTGTTCAGGGGATTTCATCTTGAATAAATTCTGATTTACTCCTCTATTTGCAGAGCTGTTGTATAGAATTAATCAAAGTTGACAACCTAAAGAATTTAACTATATTTTCATAGTCATTTTCCGCTGCAAAAGTGGAAGAAGTCAACCAGTAAGATTTAGTTATACATTTACTTCTTTTATTCCCATTAAATGTTTCATTCTGCAAATAAGTTCTTCATGAATCTTAAGCTTAAGTTTGTGTAGCAATTAATTTGTTCAAATGCTAAGTACTTGGAAGTCTGATCTCTAAACAGGTGTTGAAATCACTGAAACAGAACTGTTATTAACTCATGTGAAAATTATTGATTTAAGCACCAAAAAGTGATGTTGACACTGATAAATGGAGAGAAATATGAAGGTGAAGGACCAACTTACATTGCTAAACATAAATATGAAGGTGAAGGACCAACTTACATTGTTAAACATACTCTTAAAGTAGATTTTCTATCATTTTTATTGATTTGCATGCAAAGAAGGAGCTTATGTATTCCAAATTCGTACTTTTTTTTTCAAAAAAGGTTCAACTTCCAACTACTCTGTTTTATCACCTCTGGAGAATGCTTTGCTTATATTGGTAACATTTGGACAGGATTGTACCATCTAATTACAAATATGTCAGCCTACTAATTCAAGAGGTTCTATATAAGCATCGTTTGAGCTGCTCATTTATCTTGTAACATTCCTCCTTATCCACAAAATTTGTATGCATTTAGCAAAATTTATTTCTTATTATCTCTGCTCCATAGACTAAGCTAAATCTGTTAGATGCCAGCGCTTAAATTGCCAATTTCATCAGTCAAGTTGTTTCTATAATCTATAAGTACTCTAACCTGCTAGTAAAACTTTTGTTTTGAAGCTTAGTGTGCTTTTAATTGTGGTTTTTCATGTTTTCTTCAATAATATTTTTTGATTGACATAAACTGGTTTAGCTTACTTTCAACATTTGGCATGTATTTTGCTTCAAAGTCAGCCAAATCAAGCTGCAATGTGCATGGCTTTTAGTTTTGCAAGGTATAGATCCGAGAAATATTGAAGAATTGATTTGTGGTTTTTCTGCAAGGTTAGAAGCACAAGTTTCCTTTATTAAATTTACATATGTATTGTGCATGTATGGCAACATGAATATTTCTCATAATTAAGCACTTAAGAAAATTTTTTAACCATTTGAATTTGCAGCTCAGTTGTGCCATAAGTGGTGTGTACATATGGATCCAGCTTTTTCTAGTATTACAGTGCCTGCACCTAGTGACATGGTTTGCATTCTTATGTCGAGAATATTGTATGCTTCACCTTAATTTACTCTGAAACTTAGAAGGATACCTAGTTAACTGATTTTTCAGTTGAACTTTGTGGAATCAAGACTACTGGGGATGAATTTGCAGCAGCTAGATGAGCCATTTTGCTTTTGTTATTGAGTCTGGCTGTTTTCATTGGTAGACAAGTTGATTTTGCAAGCTTTCCAAGCAACCAACTCACTTTGGTAACAAGTTCTTTTGGTTTTTTTATTTGTCCTGATCTACTAGCTTTAAGCATGTTCGTTATGCTTATATAAGTTATAACCTCAAAAATCACTTTGAAAGCTTCATAGTATGTTACTGTACATTTTTACCTACGTATTATTATATACATATAATAATTTTGGTATATTACTGTACGTTTTGTTTTAATTTTATTTTTAGGTTGCTAATCTTTACGAGTGTGTTGAATTGAAGTGCAAACAGAAGTTTGAGATGACACATATACGTTCACGGTAATGCAATTCTTGTATGAAATAAATAAACTGTTCAAATTTAAATATTATTTGTTATTATATACTTCTTTGATAAAGAATTCCAATGACCATACATTTTTGTTGATGAGTAACTTATTCTATTTATAGTATTAATTCAATCTTTACCATAATTGTTCACGGGTGGCATGCATAGTTGAACTCATTCTAAGTTAATCCTCTGTTGCAGAACCTGTTGAAAAACAGGAAAAAAATAATAAAATAAAAGTTGATGACCTCAGGAATTCAACTATATTTTCAAAATCATTTGGCGCTGCAACAGTGCAAGAAGGCAACTGGTATGACGTAGTCATACATTTATTGGTTTTCTTCCCATTGAAATTTTCCTTATGCTAATGATAGTAATTTCTTCATGTATTGAAGCATAAGTTTGTGTTTTATTAATTTTGTTCATATACTAAACATTTAATAGGCTGATATCTAAACAGCTATGTCAAACTAAAAGAAGCATATTGAAATACTTTTTCTGGATAGGCATACATAATCCTCTAGAGGTTATGAACTCATTCAAGAGGTTATACTTAAACATCGTATGAACTACTCATTTATCTCTAGAAAAATTCCTAGTTGTTTTGAAAATTAGTATGCCCTTAGTAAAATTTATTTCTTATTGGCTGCATACTCTACATACTTAGCTGTATCACTGCGAAAATTTAATTTCACACTGAATTTCATTAATCAAGTTGTTTCAATAAGTATTAAAATATGTGAATTTCAAGTTTCATTTAATAATATTGTTTGATTGACATAAACTAGTTTCGCTTACTTTCTACATTTTTGATGTATTTTCTCTTCAATGTCAGCCAAATCAAGATGCAATGTGCATGGCTTGTACGTAAGTATAGATCAAGGAATATTGAAGAATGGTCTTGAGGTCTTCAGACAGGATAGATGCACAAGTTGGCTTTATTAAACTTACATATATCATACATATGTGGCTACATAAATATTTTCATAATTAAGCACTAAAGATATTTTGTGGCCATTTGAACTTGCAGCTCACTCGTGCCATAAATGGGGTGTACATTTGGATCCAATTAACTTGCTCTTGTTTTGCACTCCCTGCACCAAATGATGTAGTCTGCATTCTTATGTTGAGGATATTGTAAGCTTCACCTTATTTTATTCTAAAAGTTAGAAGCATATCTAATTAACTAATTTGTCAGCTGAACAATGTTGAATCAAAACTACTGGGTAGGATTCTGTAGCAGCATGAAGGGCAATTTTGCTTGCGTTAACTGAGTCTGGACATCTTCAACAATAAAGAAGTTGGCTGTATGCTTTCAAACTGAACCAGCTCACTTTGGTAAAAAGCTCTTCTGGTCAGTCATTTGTTCCTGATATGTAAGCTTTCAGAATGTTCCTTGTATAGGATAACTCAAAAATCACATTGAAAACTTCATATTTCTGTGATGCCACAAATTGTTTTATGTCATTTTATTTGTGTAAAATAAAGTGAGGCAAACCATACCTAAAAGTTAGAAGCATATCTAATTAACTATTGTAAGCTTCATCTTATTTTATTCTAGAAGTTAGAAGAATATCTAATTAACTATTTTGTCAGTAGAGCTTTGCTATATTAAGACTACAGGGGATGATTCCGTAGCAGCATGAAGGGCCATTTTGCTTTTGTTAACTTAGTTTGGAAGTTTTCAACAATGAAGAAGTTGATTCTATGCTTTCCAACTGAACCAGCTCACTTTGGTAACAAGCTTTTCTGGTCATTCTTTTGTTCCTGATGTATAAGCTCCGAGCATAGCATATTCCTTATATAAGTTAGTCTTGAAAATCACTTTGAAAACTTCAAAGCTCTGTGATGCCACAAATTGTTTGTGTCACTTTATTTGTGTAAAATTGTTTTCTCATTAGCTTCAGTTCTGATTATATTTCTCTATAAATTATTCTGTAAAAAAGTTGTTTCTACAAGACGTTGTTCAAAAAGCTTAACACTTTTATGTGGAATATATAGTTCGTGTTGTCTAGTTTTTTGGCTCAGCATGTTAAGTTATGAGTGTTTCGGAATACGCTTCCATGATTTATTGATGGGTGGCTTCTTCATCTCCCTGATGATTGATAAATCAATGATGAACCGGTGATAAATCATTTTTATGGGGTTTGCTTTTTAAAAAATGTGACCTTTGGCATCAATGCATCTCCAGCTTATATGTTCAGAGTCTCAATGAGATGATTATAATGAGATTATCAGGATAGGAACAAATTGACTTTTAACTCAGATAATCAATCAGTCATTAGCTTCTCAAGTTTATTCGAATAATTGTAGTGTAACCTTGAAACATCTGTAGTGTTGAACTGATCTCTCAAATTCAGGAATCTCATAAACATGGCTGTGAAGTAATTTTAACAGACTCAAGAAGTAAAACTACTCTGAAGAAACTTATTTGAACAGAAAACTCCTAGAATATACTATTGAATACATCGTATAATCTGTTACTTTCAAAGCAGTGCGACAATAAATGATATCTTCAGTTTGACGTTAACTCTGCACTTAAAATGAATGTGAATAGAGAGACTTTTTGAATGCATTCTCACACTCTTCACCATATCCATACATTTACAGAACAAGAACAGAGCCCTACCACCAAAGGCTCTGCTTCCCCTGCCTCTCCATGAATGCATGACTCTCTATTAAAGAAGTTACAAAAGTTAATTCTCTATTATGATAATTCTCAATTTTTTTAGTTTGTGCTCATGTTTTTTTCTTTTTTTAATTATAATAATTTAAATCTTAAACCTTCAAAGACTTGTATGCATCTTATATCTAAATAGACCTTAATAATAATAATAATTATTATTATTATTATTATTTTGAAGATAGACATTAACAATGAATTTTATCAAATAGATATAACTACCTTTAAATATTTACAACTGAGACCAGGATCCGAAATCACCAGAATGTGGCCATATAATCATATTAACAAAATGTCTTCAAAAGTTAAGATAAAACAAACACAAACAGATACTAAGAGTGGTGTTCCTATCCTCTTTGCACGGCTAGAAAATCACTTTGAAATCCTCTCCTCTCAACCCGGGCCCACACTAAAGCCACTATCAGGTATCATTTTCAAACCCTCTCTCCAACCAACAATAAAACTATCAGATACCAACTCCGAAGCTGTGCCATAGGAGTCTGTCTCACATATATCACTCGTGGATCTCTTGATCTTGTACCAACCATCTTTTGCAATCCCATAGAATATGTCATTGGAATCACCATGTTTTGTAGTGATATGCAGTAGAGTATCCTGACAAACCTAAATGCAAGTTCATGATAGAAAATATCAACAGACATCCAGGCAAAAGAAAAAAGAAAGTAAGTAACAAATCCAAAATAGAATTTATTAAAATTATGTTCATTCCCGTTGCATGACAAATGAAAGGGAACAAGAACAATGTTTAGCTGCAACATACCTGAAAGGCACCTCAATGCCAGTACTAATACAATGGTCAGCAACTTTCTGCAGCTGATTAGTTGCTCCATTCTTCGATGACACATCAGAACTGACAAAGCAAAACGAACCAATCTATCAACAAGACAACGAGAGACATGCCAAGTGTCTTAAGTGATGCTCTCAGCAAAATGCAAATTATATTTTCCATACAGCAAGTGCATTATCAGTATAGACACACACATGACAAAAGGGCAAATATCGAAATATCAATAATGGATAATAAATCATAATTAAAGCATGCGACAATTACAAATCTGGAAACAACTGATTGTAGACAATAATCTATTAATGAGCAAAAGAGCAATGATCACAGCCTTCCCGATTATTTATCATAAACAAAAAATGCTTCATCACAGGGACCCAAAACCTCCTTATTTAACCGAAGCTTGCTAGCTGTACCTCTGGGAACTCTTTTAACACAAGAATCTCTTGAATTCCCTGCAAAAATTACCAAAATATTCAGGTATAGACACTACTAGTAAGATAAATCAACATCTATGAGTTCTATATATATATATATATATATTTATATATATTTTTTTTCTTTTTCCCACTCTCAAAAGAAATGATCACACTATTTATTCACAAACTATGAGAGAGATTGTTCAAAAACTATGACAGATACAACTCAGCGATGCACTTAATCACATGCCGGCATGTCCAGGGAGATACCATAAAATATATTTAATTATAACATGTTCAAAACCCAATGTGCGAAATGTAATAGTATCTACCCAAGAATGATCAACAACATTAACCGCATAGCAGTCTCAGCGGTCAGAGTATAAGTATCATTATTCAACCTGCAGTTTGAATGACCAGTGGCAAATGTTATATTACTTGTTAACAAAGAATATTAGCAGGAAGAACCAGATTTAAAAGAACTATTCAGTAGGTTGGACCTTTTAAGAAAACAATCCAGTGATGCAGACTTTCTAGAGTTCTTTGGGCCAAAGACAAAGCATTGGAAAACATTTCTCACTGGTTGTTGCAATTGGAGATTAATAATCCTCTTTCCAGTTACATAAATAGCATCTGTCGGTTCAACACTATAACCAATGTATACAAGATTCTTCATGCAAAGAGTCGGGTCTAGGAGTGCCATGAGGGCCCACTGTAAAACATATTTCTTAAAGGTTTTACACATTTATTAACGGGAAAAAAAGAAAAAAAAAGAAAAAAGGATTTTGCAAACATAAACTACGGCTACAAGAAGAGGACTCAAATTATATAATAAAGTTCACACGAGTCAAGAAACTGAGGAGGAAAAATCTTATGCATCTTCATTACCACTCAAAACCAATCAAAAGGAGTAAGCAAATTTCCAACAACACCACTGAAACCCCATTGCCGAAGGCATACATACTAGTGATAGAAGTCCATCAAGTGATAGCCCTTTTTTCTCAGCAGCATCTTTATACCGAGCTTCACTAAAAGGACTAACATATAACGCAAAAAAAAAAAAAAAAAAAAAGGAGAATAAGCCATCGTTTGCAAGCAATAAATGTATTAATTTCTGGGAACAGATCTGAAACTTATATAATACTAAGTTACTAGATGACAATCATAGAACAAAGAAGGATACTCATTGTTTAAAAAAAATAAATAAGTAAAGGATATGTTAAGCTAAATATGAAATGCCAAGTTTGGAGTCATGATAATGATCAGGAGAGTGAAACCAAATATATAAATGCACAAAAGATTGCTGGGAAACTAGCTTTAGACAAATTGGCGCATGAAATAGAAGAACTTCAAAAAATACTGTAAAATCCGAAACACCTTTCTTCTGAAATGATTCTACTGATCTGACTAAGTAAATATGAAATGCCAAGTTGGAAGTCATGACAATGATCAAGAGAGTGAAACAAACGTATAAATGTGCAAAAGGGAAAATGGAAATTCTAGCATCATTTTTAAGCAACCAGCTTCAAAAAAACTAGCCCATGAAATAGAAGAACATGAAAAAAAAAAAATACTGTAACATCCAAAACATTTCTCTTCTGAGATGATTCTAATTCTTCTAATTTGACTAACGCAGATTATATAGGCGTATGGAACATACATAGATGCGGAGAATAGGCAAAAAACTACAGAACTTACTTATGTAAGGCTTCTAATAAAATAAACTACCTTTTAGGAGCTGTACTAAACAGTTGAATCAACTCTTTAGGTGTAAGAGCACCATCCTAAAAAGAAACAAACACTTTATATTCATCAGTGAAACATCCGTCAAAGCCAACACGTGAATTATAAAAAAGGATAGTTACAAAATGAAACAAGACGAACATTATCATGATCAAACTGGTTAAAGATCCAGATGAGAAAATAGATGTCTTCGCATGACAGCTCCACAGTCTGTGTACAAACCACAACTATAGTGAGCAATTTCTACTTCAACATGAAAGAGTTATGTTCGAACAAGAAGATATTATATACCTCATAAGGAGTTTGCCAGATGGGGATTTTACCCAAATTGCCTCAGGACAGATCGTGGTCTGTAAAGAAATATAAAATGAAGTTTGTAAAATAATGGAACATAATATGTACAGAGCATCTTGTATAAAACCTGCTTAGAACCTTCTAAGGAAATGGAACACCAAAACATTTCAACTGTAAGTTTGACCAAAGGAAAAAGCATAAAAAATTGATTATGTCATAGAATAATATAACTTTGTATATATAAAATTTTTAAAAGTGGAAGAGTTGGATGACCTGAATTTTTTTTCAAAATCTATACCTTAGATGATACCATCAAAAGAAAGATTTGTATCCTCCACAAGGCCCGACGAAGTTCGGAATTTATAATTCAACATTTGGTTCAAGCAAAAGACATTGTGCACAATAGAAAACCTGATGACACACAAAAATAAATGTGATAGAACAAACATGTATACAGCCTTTGACAAACAAGAAATTAATATGCCTTATAATTCAAGAATTGAAGTGATCACAATCGTGCTTGTGGCTATGCTTACACTATGGTCGTGGGAATAATCAACCAAACGCATACTATTGGTGGAAAAGCAAGAAATTGGAAGACATCCGCATCTTGACTAATTGAAGAAATATAGGCACACTCGTTCATTAGGATAAAATCATGCGTTCTGCTAACTTTTATCTCCGATCTACAACCCATCACTATAATTGGAGCCTTCACCAGCAAATAAATAAAAAGTTTATTAAAATAAACCTCTTTCTATACCTATTCTCTCTATTCTATTTGATTGAAAAAAATAATAAAAAAATAAATTGAATATTAATTAGTCAATCCTATATAAAAAATAACCAAAAAAAAAAAAAGAAAAAAGAAAAAAGAAAAAAGGATTTGATTAATTTTATTGTATTTTCTTTGATTTCATTGCTGTCAAGTTCCATACTTGGCTATCACGCTTCTCCAACGGTCAAAATTTTTCTAATTTCGGGGCCTAATTTATTTCATGAACTTGTCTACATGGCTCCTCTCCAATGGTCTAATTGCACCGTCTCCCTCTCTATATGTAGCCTGTAATCAGAAATCAAATTGTTCCCCCACTTTAAATACACCCTCTCTGTAACACTTGTCCCTTATCTTGGTATCTATCTCTCTCTCTCTCTCTCTCTCTCTCTCTCCATCCATTATAGACTCTCTGCAACTGCAAGAAGAAGAAGAAGAAGAAGATAGAGGATATATCCCAGCAGCAGCACCTTATATCACAAAATTGATATTGCCATAACTGATGCTCTCACTGTTCTTCAACTTGTAAGCAACTCATTACCCTTCTCTATCCTAAGTTCTTGAGTTACTTTTTTTTTTTTTTTTTTTTTGTTCAATTTGAAAGTGGGTTTATTAAGTGATTTGAGGAACTACAAAGTGGATTCGATCTTTTAGGAATAAGTGGGTGGGAATTGGTTTAGGGCTGAACAATTATGATTAAGATCATTTTCAAACATGGAAGATAAATAGAAATTTGAAACGGGTAATGTTAGAAGTTCTTATAATTTGACTTGTATTGTTCTTCTTGGGGATCAATAGAGGATTGAAATAGGAGAAAATATATTACCAAAAAAATTGAAGTAGGAGAAAATATATTACCAAAAAAGAAAAAAAAAAGTTAATATATATGTGGAGTAATTGCAAGTTAATCCTATGGAACCAATTGTGTTCCCACTATTAATCTTCTTGTTTATTACGTATTGTTTGGTTTTTCTTGTAGATTAAAGGGTCAGTTTTGTTTACCCTGTATTGTTTGAATTATTGTCCTTTTATTATGTGTTGTTTGGATAAATTATATGTAATCAGCATCCTCGCTGGCACATCAATGCAGGTACTAATTTTGATACCAACCGTAACAGTCCAGACCACCTGCATGAGATATTGTCCGTTTTGGGCCTGGATAATTCTTTTACAATCCAGTCCGCAAGGTTTTAAAAGGCCCCTCAAGGTAAATGTATCCATATCCTTTTATAAGGTATGCTTCGTTCACTTTTCCAACCGATATGGGATCTCACATTATAAGAGTTCGTTTTAAATTCTCTTAGTTTTCTTTGCTTGTGTTGCACTTAAGAGCATATTACAGTTTTCTTTGCTTGCGTTTGCACTTAAGAGTATATTACAGATGCACATCTGCTTTTGTTGAAGCCCTCACTTTGTACTAAAAACCAGCAAGACCTGTTCATGAATTTGATGAACGAAGGCTTTTGAGACTTTCCCAACTAATCTCATCTTTAGAGCCAATGTCCTTATTCCTAACAATTGGCAAAATGGACAGTAGAGTGGAGTACTTTTCATCATTCATTTTCTGTTTGGAGGAGCTTTCATCATTCATTGTCTGTATGAATATCTCCACGCTAGATTTCTTCAACACTAGCCATTCTTTTAAATATGGATAAAGTGACATGAAGTGCAACTTGGGGCAATCTTCAATCATCAATTTGGAAAGATGAGAAAATGATTTTGAGACCAAAGGAGTATCACCTTCTTCCCACCATCCCTCTAGATTAGGTAATTCTGTAAGCCTTAGCTCTTCCAGGTTTTTAATGAATTTTGTTGATGATTCAGAATTCTAATCATCAGACTTGTTGGAGATATACTTCAAACTAGCCATGTCCTCCAGAATCAATACTTTGAGATGTGAGCTGACTAAGTGCCTGTAGATTTTTGCATTTGCATTTTTGTATTGAAAATTTGATCTAATTTGTGAATGAGATAAGCCAATCAGAAAGCTTATCACCCGTGTAGCCAAATAAAGCCAATTCTTTAAGTTTTGAGTTTGGCTTAAGACCTTGTATTGTATCTTGAGCCTTGTAATTTGCTTCTTGGTCATCAGCATCGAAATCTAGTTGCCAAGATAATGTTAAAAGATTTAAGGTGTTTTTTTCCCTCCAAACTTGCAATCTTAGAGTAGTCAACATCAACATTTCTTAAATTTTTTATTTTCAGCTCTCCTCTCAAGTTGTTTAGTTCTGTAATTCTTTTAGGAACTCCAAATTAATGCACTTACTACATAAACATTCCGACAATGTTTGAGTTAGTTTACAGCCTCCTCCAATGCTCCTTTTCAATACAAATTCTTATAAGGTCTTGAGTTGAGTTAGCTGACCAAGTCCAGGAGGCATATGACTCAAACTTTTGCACCAATCAATCTCAAGATATTTGAGGCTAATTAATTTCTTAATATCTCTTGGCAATCCTTGTATTGTATCTTGAGCCTTGTAATTTGCTTCTTGGTCATCAGCATCGAAATCTAGTTTCCAAGATAATGTTAAAGATTTAAGGTGTTTTTTTCCCTCCAAACTTGCAACCTTAGAGTAGTGTCAGGACCCGTCCAGAATTCCTTCCCCGGAACCCTAGATAAGCCCTGATACCAAGGAAATACCACCGAACCTTCCAACGGAAAATCCGGCAGCACCTCCCCTAAGGGTAGGACTAACAAAAAAATTACCTGCACTGAAAACACACTTCTATAAACGTCCCCTTATTCCTCCCACAATACTACAAATTGATTCCACAAATTTCAGCACTTCAAATAATATAACAGCAACTCAGTGCATAAAGAACAACTACACGTCCAATACAATATACAGAGCATTATACAGATAAATGTGGAATTTATAAAATGACAGATAAGGAAACAATACAAGATAGAGAGGAAAAAGGGAAGAAATACTTCTTGGACTTCGGCAACGAACTGAGACGTTGGGCTCGCCCCAGACAATCAACGTCTCTCAACCTGGACCTAGGGGAACGAAATTTAAGAGTGTGAGATGCTAATCATCTCAGTGAGTGACCCTATCTACTATACAATATAATATCACAGTAATAACGTAGATAAATAATAATTAATTGGAAATAATAATTTCTCTCAAAACCCTTACAATTCTCTCAGTTGGAAAAGTTCCCCTTTTAAAACCTTTTCACAAAACCCTTTATTCGTATTCCCCGAAAACCAAGACATCAAATAAATACCAGAAACAGTAATAATTATATTTTTAATTCCAATACAGTTTTAAAACATTTTATTTTTAAAACCCAGTTCTGAAAATCATTTGATGCACCCACTATATACCAGTGGCGCCAACAGTACCCAGCGTCCCGAGGTACCGCCAGACAGGAGGTTATAGAAAGAAACCGGCATACGGTCGCGTGGCGTCCCACTGCGCCGCTGCTAACCTGGTCTCCCGGCCATGGAGGGGTGGCCACCCTCATCCGATGGCAACCACAGGACAACCTCATAATATCACCTGCGCGCTACTCACACCCACCTGCGCGCTAATCACAATCGTGTGCACACTAACCATATCACATATAATCAGAACACCAGTACGTGCACGGTGCATCTAAAAATCATAAAATCCACATATTGAATTTATATATCAAAACTCACACTTTTGCATAAACACAGCGGTTATATTCCATCCGCTTGAACCCGGGAAATTCTCCACAATTTCTTTATAATCAACACCATAAATTCCATGATTTTCAAATCCACCAACTCCCAAATCCACCAATTCAAATATTCACACTTTCTCAATGGCATAAATAATTCTTGAAATATAATAATCAATCACATAATATTCCACGGGCATATTTTATAAAAATTGAAATCACCAACATAAACAAATATTTTCCTAGAAATATTTGAAAATCAAATCATGCCCGAATTAATGTTAAAACCACAAGAATTTCAAAATTCTCAAAAACCATAAAATAATTTCACATGGCATAATTTTATAGAATGCACATTTTCTTAAATCCAATAAATTCACCAATAAATCCACAATAAATCAAATAATTATTTGGCACATAGGATTCAAATTCCAATATTTAAATCACACATAATATTCACCAATTAAATTCCCAAAATTAAATTGAAGGTGGGTCACTCACCTGGAGCACGCAATTAAACCATGATCCACCATGGGATCAATTCCACGACTCACCCGTGCTGCTAGAACACAATTCACACAGAGTCAAATAAATTAATATTTTAATCGGATAAATAATACCCGGTACCCGGGGGGTCAAACACAAACGTTATCCAAAACAGGCGAATAATATACCGAATCGAAGCTTGAGCGACGAGGATTACGAATCCGGTCTCCATCGACCCCAATTTCGCCGGAGGTGGCCGGAATTTGGCCGGTTTTCAATTCCTCGTATCTCGCAACCCGCTTCGAATTTTTGAGATTGGAGGCCATTTTTGAACTCAGAGAACCCAAAATAGGGGGAGAGGAGGTTTAATTCGAACTGGACTGGCCGGAATATGGCGAAATCGCTGAAAAAATTTTCAACCGCCGCTGCGACTTCGCCGGCCCGATCTAGGCGCGTCGCCGGCCGGCCGGCAGCCAAATTTGGCTGGTGAGCTCGCCGGCATGTGGGCTTGGACGGTGGCCGGCGCGTGTACTGTATGGGTGGCCGGAAAAGTTAAACACGGGAGAGAGAGAGAGAGACGGCCGGTGGGAGAAAATTCCTCTGGTTTTTTGATGGTTCGGGGAAGAAGAAAGGAAAAAAAAGGAAAAAAGAAAAAGAAAAAGAGAGAAAAAAAAAAAAGAAAAGGTGTTTTCCCACGTGGGGAAAAGAAAAGAAAAAGAAAAAGAAAAGAAAAAGGAAAAGAAAAAGAAATTTGATTTTAAAAATAATTTGACATGTGGTTGACATGTGGCTTCTCAACATGGTGAGACATGGTCACCTTCAGTAAGTCACACGTGGCACATCGTTATACGTTCAAAAATAATATTAAAATAATACGGTGTTTGAAAAACTCTACAGGTCCATAACTTTCAAACCACATGTCCAAATCGGACGTGCCGTCAGTCTACGGACTCGTATCGATGAACGCTTCACAACCATGCATGAGTCAACGCTCAACCTTGCATGAATAAAAAGTCAACTCCGGCACCCCTTGAACAATTTGGACCTCAACTTGTTTTGCTCATAACTTTCAAACCGTAGCTCCGTTTTCAACGTGCTACCAGTCTACGAACTCGTGCCAACGTGTACTCCGTAACAGTACCTCAGTCAACCTAGAATTCCAACCGGGTCAAAAAGTCAACTTTTGACCCCCTTCGGCCAACGGTCAACCTCGGTCAACGTGCAAAAATTCCGACATGGTTCGGGATGGGGTGTTACAGTAGTCAACATCAACATTTCTTAAATTTTTTATTTTCAGCTCTCCTCTCAAGTTGTTCAGTTCTGTAATTCTTTTAGGAACTCCAAATCAATGCACTTACTACATAAACATTCTGACAATGTTTGAGTTAGTTTACAGCCTCCTCCAATGCTCCTTTTCAACACAAATTCTTATAAGGTCTCGAGTTGAGTTAGCTGACCAAGTCCAGGAGGCATATGACTCAAACTGTTGCACAAATCAATCTTAAGATATTTGAGACTGATTAATTTCTTAATATCTGTTGGCAATTCTTTGAGCCCATAACATGAGGAGAGTTTCAATGTTATCAGATATGGTATCATTGTGATTAAATCAGGCAATGACTTAGTAGCTTTGTCTTGAGAAAGATCAAGACATCTTAGATACTTCAACTTAGCAATGAACTTCAGCACAACTTCCATCCCTGTGTTATGAGGATCCAATGTGCGCAACATCTTAGAGATGGAAATGATATCTTTAGAAGTTGAGCTACTTAGTCTCCTCTCAGTTTCCTCTTGCAACTGGCTAGGTAAAATAATTGTTTGAATCCTAGGCCACTTTGACCAAAAGAATGAAGTTGGAATTTTCTATGATGAATCCAAATGAAGTGAAACGTGACATTTTGAGTTCTTCCATTATTTATTTAATTGTTCGGTATTGATTTATTAAATCCCCTTATTTGGTATATTATTTATATTAAATGTGTACAGTAGATAGGGTCACTCACTG
Source organism: Ziziphus jujuba (assembly GCF_031755915.1). Lineage (NCBI taxonomy): Eukaryota > Viridiplantae > Streptophyta > Magnoliopsida > Rosales > Rhamnaceae > Ziziphus > Ziziphus jujuba. Next base: position 1,903,771 of record NC_083380.1, read on the forward strand.
AGATGATTAGCATCTCATACTCTTAAATTCCGTTCCCCTAGGTCCAGGTTTGAGACGTTGATTGTCAGGGGCGAGCCCAACGTCTCAGTTCGTTGCCGAAGGTTCAAGAAGTTTCCTTCCCTTTTTCTTCTCTGCCTTGTATTGCTTCTTTATCTGTCATTTTATAAATTTCGCATGTATCTGTTTAATGCTCTGTATACTGTATTGGACGTGTAGTTGTTTTTATGCACTGGGTTGCCGCTGTTTTCTTTTGAAGTGCTGAAATTTGTGGAATCAATTTGTAGTCTGTGGGAGGAATAAGGGGATGAATTTTTGAAGTGTGTTTCAGTGCAGGTAAAATTTTGGTTAGTCCTACCCTTAGGGGAGGTGCTGCCGGATTTTCCGTTGGAAGGTTCGGTGGTATTTCCCTGGGATCAGGGCTTGTCTAGGGTTCCGGGGAAGGAATTCTGGACGGGTCCTGACAGCAGAAATGTTTCCAACAAGTTTTCTACAATTAGTTATTATTATTCAGCTCCCACAACCAACATTTGAATTTGATAACAAGTTTTTGAAGTGTAGCCACATTTCAGTGTCCATATTCCAGACATCATCAAGTTGAAGAAGCAGCTGCTTTCAGTGTCCAGAATTCAATTGAAATCTATGAATACATACTTATACAAAAAGGTCCTTTAATGAACCTTGTTTTTAGAATTGTGGTGGAAGTTCACATTTTGCCCCAAACCTATTGGGGAGAATGGTTAGAGTTTCTCTGGTTTGAGAATCCGAAGCAGGGTTGTCAATAAGGGCACTGGCAAAAACCCAAAGATAGTTCTGCACATTATGAGCTTTGACGTTGGCATTCTTGTTCTTCTTATTCACAACATTCATAGCATGGTAGGTGATCTGATTTGTAAGTAGTCAATATGTGTTCCACCTTTAATTGTGGCAATCGAATTTACAAAGCTAACATGGAAGAAAAGAAAACCATCAACACAAAATCACAATTTCACAGAAACGATATTATGACACTTAGAAAGAAAAGAACCTTCTAGGGTTGGGATTTGAGAATGAGATTGTCGAATCGACGGTTCTGATTTCTTCACTTTGGGTGATCTCTTTGTTTCACTTTGGGTGCCTAGAAGAGTGATTTGGGCTGCAGAGTGACATGGTTTTAAAGGCCCGCTTTTTTTTTTTTTAATTAATTCTAAATACAATTTATCCAACCAAAAAAAAAAAAATCTAAATACAACTTAATACATACACCTTTTTTTTTCTAAATATATAAGTCATTTTGTCTTTTATTTAATGTGGGTGTATTGTATTTTTATTACTATTATTATTCTTTGTATATAGTTTTGGTTGATTATTTTTTATTTTTCTAGAGCAATTTGCAACTTATTATAAATTTTAGTTTGTAGAGCTTTGTATAATAGATTTTTTTAAAATAGAGTTTTTATCAAAAAGCTAATAAGTGTTTGGTTGTAAATAAAAAAAACTACATTAAATGCTTATTAAGCTGTATTAAATGCTTATTAATTTCAATATAAGATTAAAAAAAAAGTTTTTTTTAGAAAAGCATAAAATTTAAACTTATGTAAAACAGCTTAAAAAAGCTGTTTTTTTTTGTCAATAAGAGCTTGTTGACTTGTGCCAAATGTCAAGGCCCGTCCAAGATTCCTCCCCGGAACCCTAGACAAGTCCTGATCCCAGGGAAATAACACCGAACTTCCCAACGAAAAATCCGGCAGCACCTCCCCTAAGGGTAGGACTTACCATAAATTTTCTGCACTGAAAACACACTTCTATATTCATCCCCTTATTCCTCCCTCGTTACTACAAATTTGATTCCACAAATTTATACAGCACTTCAAAGAAATAACAGTAAACAATGCATAATTAATACTAAATGTCCAATACAGTATACAGAGCATTTTACTGATAAATATGGAATTAATAAAAAGACAGATGAAGAAGTAATACAAGATAGAGAGGAAAAAAGGGAAGAAATACTTCTTGGACTTTCGGCAACGAACTGAGACGTCGGGCTCGCCCCGGACGATCAACGTTTCCCAACCTGGACCTAGGGGAACGGAATTTAAAAACGTGAGATGCTAATCATCTCAGTAAGTGACCCTAACTACTGAACACCTTTAATATTAATAATATACCAAACAAAGGAATTTAATTAATCAATACCAAACAATTAAATAAATAAATAAATAAACATTTGAAGGTAATAATTTCTCTCAAAACCCTCACTATTCGTACATCGTTGGAAATGTTCCCCTTTTAAAACATTTTCATCAAAACCCAATATTCGTACTTCCCGAAAACCAAGGGATCAAATAATTTAATAAACAACAAACAAATAAATACCCCAAATATAATTAAAATGTAATAAATTATAATAAATAATTTTTGTACTCTTTGGGGTTTGAAATTTCTATCCGAAAAATTTGTATTTGACGCACCACACCATATACCAGTGATGCCCTCTGATATCCAGCGTCCTGAGCACCGACTGGCAGGGAGATTAAAGAGAGAAATTTGCAAACGACACTTCGGCGTCCCGACAGTACCGCTGCTGAAACTGTCATCCCGGCCAAGGAGGGGGGCGGCTATGTGCACTATATCAAACCTGTCTGCCCACGGTCCAATGGCAACTCACGGGAGACATAATACTTGCGCGCTAACCATATATATACACTAGAACACCAATACTGTGTGAATGCGTCTAAAATAATTATTAAATTAATTATAACCGTACCGTTTTTTCCAAAATTACTGTGGAAAATATACCAATTTTCACATTTACCATCCCACATATTTCCATTTAACATACCCGGTACGAAAACATCGATAACGATAAAATAATAATTTTTGTCGTAACACGAGGTTCAACAAATAATATACCATGGGCATAATTATAAAATTTAAACCACCAATTCAACAAATATTTTCACAAAATATTTAAACCAATTATGCCCGAAAATAATATTAAAACCACATACGATTATTACTGAAATATACCTTGCTCATGCATAATAAATAAAATTAAATCAAAATAAAATAATAATCGGGAATTTCTTAATGACCCCAAATTTTCGTTTAGCACCAATGGGTAAGTATATATAAAATAATATTTTTTTCCCGATTATATTTAAAATACACCACATGAGCATAAATTCCAAATATCAAATTAACACAACATAAATATAATTAATTGCCCAAAATAGTTTTCAAGGTGGGTCACTCACCTGGAGCACGCAATTAACCTAAGATCCTCCATGGGATCAATTCCACGACTCACCCGTGCTCTTAGAACACAATTCACACACAGTCAAATAAATTAATATTTTATTCAGGTAAATAATACCCGGTACCCAGGAGGTTAAACACAAACGTTAACCAAAATTGACAAATTATATGTCTATGGAAAGCTTGTGAGATGAGGATCACATTACCGACCTCTATTGAGCCCAATTCGATCGACGGTGGCCGGAATTTGACCGGAAAGTTTTGGCCAAATTTAAACTTGAGGGATCTCTCAAACGGTGGGGATTTTGGGCAATCTAACCCTGGAAATGGACTCATAGGGGTCGAAAATGGTGGAATAGAGGTATGGGTCGAGCTGGGTTGGCCGGAAATGGTGAGAATCGCCTGAAAAACTTAACCCGCCGCACCGGCCCGATTTGGGCGCGTCTGGCGGCGATTGGCTAGGAAAATTGGAGGTTGGGGTTGCGAGGAGCTGGGCTTCACCGGTGGCCGGTGCGTGTGGCCGTCCGGCGATTGAAATCCGGCCAAACGGTCGGTCAAAGAGAGAGGGGGAGAGAGTCAAAGGAGAGAGAGAGAGAGAGAATTCCTTGCTGGTTTTTTGACGGGCTTGGGGAAGAAGGAGAAGGGAAGGAAAGGAAAAGAAAAGAGAAAAGTGTTTTCCCACGTGGGGAAAAGAAAAAAAAAAAAGAAAAAGAAAGAGAAAGAAATAAAAAGAAATAAATTAAAATTAATTAAACAATATTAAAAATAATATTATTACATAAAATAATAATAAAATAATATGATATTATACATGGTTGACATGTGGCATCTCACCATGGTGACACATGTTCACATTTATTAAGTCACATGTGGCACATCGTTACATGTTTAAAAATAATATTAAAATAATACAGTATTTGAAAAACTCTACAGGTCCATAACTTTCAAACCACATGTCCAAATCGGACGTGCCACTAGTCTACGGACTCGTATCGACTAGTACTTCGCAACCATGCATGAGTCAAAGCTCAACTTTGCATGAATAAAAAGTCGACTCGGGCACCCCTTGGACAGTTTGAACCTCAACTTATTTTGCTCATAACTTTCAAACCGTAGCTCCGTTTTCAACGTGCTACTAGTCTACGAACTCGTGCCAATGTGTACTTCGTAACAATACCTCAGTCAACCTAGAATTGCAACCAGAACAAAAAGTCAACTTTTGACCCTTTTTGGTCAATAGTCAAAGTCAAAATCAACGGTTAACGGTCAAAATTGGAAAATTTCCGTGGTACTTTGGGACGGTGTGTTATACCAAACATCTATATCTTTTAACAAAAGAACTTTTGACCTCAAATAGAATTTTTAATCCAAAAAAAAAACTCTGCTAAACAGGCTATTTTCGTAACTATACGAAACAGATCCTAAGTTCATTATAAATTATTAAATACTTTTTTTTTTTAAATTATGTTTACATCGTCTTGTCTTTTATGAGGTCTGAAAAAAACGTGAAAAACGTGAAACACGTGGATGGTTTAAATTATGTTCACATCGTCTTGTCTCTTTCTCTCTCTCTCTCTCTCTCTCTCTCTCGTCTAGCCGCCGCAGTCCGCGGCACGCATCCTAAACCACCACGCACTCGGTCACCAGAACCAAACCCACTCACCACCAGAAAGCCTAAACCCAGCCGCCTAAAGGACCTCGCTTTATCAAACCCAGTCACCTAAACCCACCCAAACTCTTCGACCCACACGACCATACGACCTTAACCCAACCTCCTTGATCCACGATGTCACCGTGTCCAACACCGAAAATCAGGTTTCAAATTCTTTAAGTTCTTTCTCTTCAACTTTTTTGCACTTTCCCTTCTCTTCTTTCTGCGTTCTTCTTCTTTCTTCCAACTGTCAGCCAATACCCTTTTTATTTTTTTTATTTTTTTCTCTCTCAGTTAGAACAAAATGTGATAGAAGAGAGACTCCTTTAGATTCAGAGAGGGCTGTGACCGATTCTTCTCAAACGTGTGTGATTTTTATTTTTATTTTTATTTTTTACAATTCTTGTAGTTGTAGTGGTTGTTCGATGAGAATGTAGGGATTCAGTATGTGGGTTCTATGTGAAATTTGGTTCCAGCATGTGGGTTATTTTTGTTCTGTCTTGGATTCAAGTGTTATGCAGGGATTTAAGATATGGGTTATATTAGTTTTGGGGTTGGTTCTTGTTAAAGATGAAGATTGAGCAATAGTCTGAAAAATAAAAAATAAAAAATAAAAAAAAGAGACTGTTGAACTTAACTTATGTTGGAGGAACTAGACAGGTTTTCAACATTTTGTATTGACTCTTGATTATTTTATGTTCTCAATCTCATTCTCTTATCAGATTATTTATTTTATTTTATTTTTTGTCACAGCTTCATTTTGTTTTTCTGCTTACTCTGACTGGATTGCATTTTCAATGCAGAAATTTGATCGCGAAACCATGTTTATACCAAGGTACTTGAGCAGAACACTGTTTGCTGCTGCAAAGTCTGAAACTTCTGCTGCTACAACTGCTGCTTCTTCTTCAGCTAGGACAGTTTACAATCCTCTTGAGGAGTTCTTTGAGGCTAATAGAAGCCCAGATGAAGAAAAACCAGTTGTCTATGGTAAAAATCTTTTATTTTTATTAACATGGGGCTTTCTTGTTCATTGTCTTTATTAATTTCGGCTATTTGATTATTGTTTGTTAACACTTTAGCTTAAATGAAAGTGTTCAATGAAAATGAGTGGAAAACTAGTGTGTGTTGTGGTCCGGTCAATGAAAATGAAAGTAAAAATGAAATTCTACTTGGGTTTTGGAGCTTTATTGCCGGGGTTTTATTGAAACATATAGTGTTGATGATGACATCTTCTTTTTATTTGATTCTCCGAGCATGTCCTTTGAGAATTTTCTTACCAATTTAAAAACAGGGAAGAGTTTTGTGGGAAACAAAGGTTTGTAGTCTTTTAAGGAAGTTACACAAAACATTGCAATATTATTCAATAAACAACATATTTCAAATCCTCCAAAACACCCTCAACTTGTCTTGATGACATGATATAAATTAGAAATCTGCCTTGTGTTAGTGGGCACATATACAAGATAATCCTCTCAATATTTTGCTAGTTATTTACAAAAGTAGTAGTAGAATAGAGTCTATTTCTAAAAATATGCACCTTTCTATTTCGTAATATATAATTCATTTAATGGTTAGTATTTTGAAATTTTTTGCAATTCACTCATACCGAAGGAATTAAACAGTCAACTTCCTCTGACTCTCTGATATTAGTTGACATGGTTTATGAAAATTCCCAATATCTAAATTATGTTTTCATTATAGTTACTGAAAGTTCTTTTGTTTTTAAATAATTTACTGCTCTCAGGTCAAAGTTGGAAGGCTTCCGAATTGGGCAGTCTTGGGATGACCTTAATAAGCTGTGGTATGTTTTGTTAAAGGAGAAAAACATGTTGATGATTCAGTGCCAGATGCTTCATGCACAAACTTTTCGGTTTCCTAATCCAGAGGGAATTCCTAAAGTATGTTAGCCTCCTCTTTGCTAATTTTTTGATACATTTATGTCATTTTTAGTAGTTATAACCATCCTAACTATTAACTATTAACTAGTATATGCAGCCAGCACTTGATGTACTTTGAATTCTCAAATGCAATACCATTGCATTATCTAATCCACTCATCATGATTTGGTAAGGATGTTGTAAGGGAATATCCTCTCTAGATGTTTTTCTTCCCTTCTTAGAACTGGTTTCTATGTATTTCCCCATGTTACCAGTAAACACAGTAGGACCACGAAAAACTTTAGAAGTTTGTCATGAATGATGTTCCCCACTCTAAGCAGTTAGATCAATAAAATCCTTAGCAATATCTTTCTTCTTATTTTTGATATTTGTGCTATGGTTTGTGTTGTATGATGTATCCATATGTTGCCCTTAGGCTTTTAATCAATTATGCATTTGCAAAACTTCCTTCTTTATAATTTTAACAATTAAGTAATGTTTTCAATTCCTGGATATCTTGTTTATTGTTGCTATGCTGTAGTTGCGTCTCATAATAGCTAGTCTTCCTAGAAATACTGTGCTTTAATATTTTCCTGCTATCTTAGTTGTCATTTAAAGAAACGCAATGATGTCTGCATAATAAAACTGTTTAACACTTACTCTATTCGGATGAAGGTCCATGTTTTCTTTATTTTCTGAATTTTCATTACAATACTATTGCTTATTGGATTTTCAGTTATTAGTTGCTGATGTAAAAGGAGTCTTAGATGAGGAACTCAATGTGTCGTGTCAAGCATGTACTCATAGAGAGGGCAATTGAAGAACCTGATCCGAGGAGGTCTGCTGAGATGAAGAGGATGATAAATGCTTTGTGATGGCTTCCTACTACTCCAAAAGCAGTTCTATTGGGCATATTGCTGTGCCAATATGTCGCCTTTCAAATTTATTTTATTTTATTTATTTATTTATTATTATTATTTTTTTAATGTAGAACCTGTAACTTTTGGTGATTCTCTAGCTATTTTGAACCTGTTTGTTTTTCCATATTCCAAATTAATTTCATAGTTGAAATGATAGCAAATTTTCAGCACCATTTGTGCCTGATGGCTCTACGGAACATCACTCAAATTAGTACTTTCTTTCTTTTTGAAATATTAACAGTTGAGCAGTGGGGAAGAGAAACCATAGTGAGGTGAGGATATCAGAAAATTTTGTGGAGTCATGAAGTTTTGAGCTAGAAGTTCTTGGTACTTGGTTTATTGACTGGGACCAAATGAATCCGAAGGTCATATTTGTATATCTGCTATAAAATGAGATTGGTTGGAAGTTGAACCTGTTTGAGACTCATGCATAAAGCTAACGAAAAAAGACGTGGAAAATATAAGCTACTGTTTTTCCATAGAAAATGAAGAAAAATGATGCAAATCTACCAATTAGAATACGATTACCATGTAATTTGGTCCTCCACCTTCACATTCCTCTTCTATCACCACTTTCAAATGTCACTTTTATAAGCATATCCCTATTCTTCACTTTATCTAGTAACAGTTCTGTTGGAGTGATTGGTCAACCAGTCTAGAGATTAGACTAGTAAGTAATTAGTTTATTAAAAACTTAAGTACATAAGTTATGCTTCAATAAGTGAAGAGACCACTTATAATGAAAATTTCAAAGTGAAGAGCAGGAAAAACATACTCACCTCTTAATGGTTGACTTTTCTCCGTTTGCTTGCCCAAGGATTTGAAAATAAGCTTTCCTTCTTTTGGTACTCAAGGTTGTAATTTTCTTCAGTACGATCTGCAACATGAGATAAAATTAAAAGTTGTCAACCATATGAAAATATAAAATTAGGCCCTCATCAAAATCAAAAAGATTTTATTCACCATAATGAAATACTGTGTTGAGGATAACAATCCTATACAGAGTTTCTGCCAACAAAAGAAGAAAAGCTTCTTTTATTGAGATTCATTTTTATATAGAAGAGTAAAAGCATGTTACCTTTGCATAACTTGATGATAAGAGAAGACTGAGGTTGCTGGAGTAGCAGATTTTCAGCTTGTTGAATTTACTTCCAATCTGAACCAGTTTCTTTTTGGCATCTTGGCAATAAGATGGGTCAATTCACAAACTCCATTGTCTGTGACTTTAGTGTCATTATTTGGTAAGGCAGTGATTTCAAATAAGGGCATGCTAAAAGTCCAAGTATTTTAAGGTGTCTGAATTTGTCAATCCAATCAGGAAGACTCTCCGTAGTACAATGCCAAATGTGAAGTTCTTCGAGGGTGGTAACATGTTGAAGCCCCTCAGGAAGCACCTTTAGATTTGGTAGATTATCAAATCTCAGAAACTGAAGGCTTTTGGGACTTTCCCACCTAATCTCATCTTTAGAGCCGATGCCCTAATTCCTAACAATTGGCAAAATGGATAGTGAAGGAGAGTAGGTTTCATCATTGATTGTCTGTATGAATGTCTCCAAGCTAGAGTTCTTCAACACTAGCCCCTTCAGTCATCAATTTGGAAAGATAAGGAAATGATTTCGAGACCAAAGGAGTATCACCTTCTTCCCACCATCCCTCTAGATTAGGCAATTTTGTAAGCCTTAGCTCTTCCAGGTTTTTGATGAATTATGTTGATGATTCAGAATTGTGATCATCAGACTTGTTGGGAGATATACTTCAAACTATCCTTTTTTTTTTTTTTTTTTTTTTATAATTGTTGTTATTTTTTTATTAAGTGTTTTCTAACCTATTTATTAATTGTGTCATTGAAGAAAACTTTTTTTGTTTTTTTGTTTTTTTGTTTTTTTTTTTTTTGTTTTTTTGATGCTAAGATATTAAAAGATAGTTAAACTCTTATTTTTGATACGTCTATACATTTTTTATTTTTTACTTTTGTGTTTTCAGTTTCTTTTTCTTTCATTGTATAAATTATAATTTGATGTGTATAGGGTATACATGGAATCCTCAAATGCAATATTATTTATTTTTAGGAAGATTTTATTTGCATCTCTTCAATTTTACTATTATTTTACTTAAATACCATATTTTGAAAAAATCATCATTTAACTCTCTTTAGTTTTTTAAAATTATCATTAAAGACTAATTTGTCAGTTTAATGTTATTCAATTATAAAGTAATCAACTGATAGAAACTGAAAAATTGATCTATTTTAATATATATATATATATATATATAAAAACGTTAACCATGATCTTTCAAAAGCACAAAATTTAAATGAAATAATGATAAAACTGAAGGAAAATATATTAAATTTACCCTTTATTTTCTTTTTATCATTAGATGCAAGATTATTTATTACATTTTTGTTTTTATAATATTAATTTTTATTGATTATTCGTACATTTATTGAGAAAAAAGTTGAAGTTGAAATTAACTTTTTTTCTTCAAAAGATTTGTTAAAATTATTAAATGGTTTTTTCAAAGTTATGTTTACATGGTTCTTTCATGAGGTCAAAAAAAAAAAAAAAAACTTATATGAAGTATATTGATGCAAAAAATCAGTCAAAGATTGTACATCTTCTTTAGCCATCGAAATATCTATGGATCTCCAAAATATGAAAAATCTGTTGAAATGTCTTTGAGGGCATCGGCCAAAAATCCTTCGATGTTCAAATTAAAAAGGGTATTTAGACTTTCTATTCAAAGAAAAAATGAAAAAAAGAGAGCATGCAAAATAACTCATTGGGTGTTGTATAAAGGCTCTTGATTAGGTTTCAATAGGAAATAAAAATAATAAAATGATTATGATTTAGAGATAAAAGTAATATAATTAGGATCAGTAATCTATTTGGATTGAGATACTCCAAATAGATGAGACTACAAAATATTAATTGTTTTGTAATTTTAGCTGATTAGGTATACCTTCTTTATTTGCTAGGATATTTCAGGAATAATGAAATATAAAAAAGAATAATAACATTAACAAGAATTAATATAATCCATAATCCAAAAAAATAATAATAAAAGTTATGTATTACTTAATATTTTCTGGCAAACAAATTTAGTTTTAATAACAATTAAATTTTTCTTTTTTTTAGTTGACTTCCTTCCCTCTCACTCTTTTATAGTCCTTTATTTTATTCTTTTCACCCTTTTGCACTTCTTTGTATTCCCCATCAAGGACAGGCCTCAACAAAGTAAGACTCAAAACTCTTTTAACCTTCTTCTTCTACCAGTTGTTATCATTATTCTTTTTTTTTTGGGTTGACTTTCTTGTCTCTTACCCATTTTCATCTTTTGCTCTTTCTTTTTTTATTATTTTTTATTTTTTATTCTTGATTTACAAAATATATTTATTCAAATATATTTACTAATATATCTTTTTTATTTTCCAATACATAGTCTAAATTATTGCCAAAAAAAAAATGTTTAAATAACAATAGTTGAAGTATATGGAGATTTTTTTGTTGTGCTTTGAAATTAAAAAATTATTTTAAACTAAAATAATAACTGATTTATTTTCTATTTATTAATTAAGGGTGTAACTATGTTTTTATTTAAAAAAAAAAAAAAGGGAAAAGCGTATAAGAGTAATTTGACGTGTCATATAAGGGAGAGAATTATAAAGTACAAACGATGTATAATGGCAGGGGTTGTAGTTGAATTTCTTTAAACTTGAAGGACGCTTTTTGAATTAGCTCAAACGTTAGTTGAAATGAACTTTTTTTATTTTTCTAAAGCAATTTCCTACTTTAAAAAGGTCATTGAAAAAAAAAAAGTCGTTTAATATTATTTAATAGTTTTTTGAAAGTTATGTTTGCATTTTTTTTTATTATGTCGTAAAATAAAATAAAATAAAAAGAAACTTACATGAAGTAGAAAAAAAATTAATAAAATTAGTATAATATATCATCCAAAGAATAATGAGAACTATGTTTTACTTAATATTTTTTTAATTTATATTTTTGGTAAAACAAATTTATTTCTAAATACAATTTTTTTTTTTTCTCTTTTTTTGGTTGGCTTCCTTCCCGCCTAATCTTATGGTTCCTTATTTTATTCTTTTCACCCCTTTGCAATTCTTTCATATTCCCTAAGAAAGACAGGTTCATATAAACTAAAGCCTGAAGTCCTGAGCAAAGCAAGACTCTCAAAACTCTTTCTAAACTTTCTTCTTCTAGTAGTGACTTCCTTGCCTCTTACTCGTGCTCATTTTCTTCCCTACCAAACACAAACACAGACTTAAGCAGCTAGCCAAAAAAACCTGAAGAAAGCAAGAGAGCAACTATGGCTAAGCTACCCATCCCCAGTAAGGTGCAGAAGTTGTGGAATTTATGGGATATACCGTTCTGCCTTCTCTTAAGCCTCTGCTTGCAAGTTTTCTTGATACTATTTGCACCATTGAGGCAAAGAAGTAGAAATTTTTACATACTCTTACTTATCTGGTCGGCATATTTGATAGCCGACTGGATTGCTGCTGTAACTATCGGACTAATCACCAAACCCAGATGAGTTCCATAGACCCAAAACAGAACGATGACGTTTTGGCATTATGGGCTTCATTTCTTTTGCTGCATCTTGGTGGCCCTGATGCCATTATCTCTTTTGCTCTTGATCAGAATGATTAGTTCTGGCTTCGTCAGTTGTATGTACTTGTTTTACAGGTTGTGGGAGCTGCTTATAGCGTCTTTCTAACACTTCCAGAGACAAGCTGTTGTTTCCTACAATTCTAGTCTTGAGAGAACGGTTGCACTGTATCTTGCAGGCTTGCACCGTGTCGGAGCTGCCGCATTGCCAAAGCCATACCCTGGTCCTGACTACAAGGAGGCCGTCCCAATTTACTCCGCAACAAGGTCTGTAGAAGTTCCGGAGCAAACAGAGATTACCATGGCGCCGAACCTGGGAAATTACAGAGACCGTAAGTTTGCTATTCATATGCAAGAAGGATCTGAATCTGATGAACTGGAACTAATGGATCTTGCGCGTTCCCTCTTCAAGAACTTCAAGGGACTTATAGTTGGCTCCCTCCTGAGCTCCAAATATCGAGAATCAAGCCAAGAATTTTTGCGCCTAAGAAAGCCTGAGGTCAGTTTTAGATTGAGAGTACGAGCTCAGCTTCATATACCAAGCTCTTCACACAAAATTGGCTGTGGTACGAACCAGACCTGGGCTTATCCTTCGGTTTATAAGCTTCATTTTCTTGGTTGTCGCCTTTATCTTATTCCAGTTTTTAGATGATAAGGATGACTTCAAAAATTTTGAACTCATCCTAACTTACTGCTTGCTTATTGGAGCAATACCTCTTGATATTTGCTCTGGAATCATGTTCATTTTCTCTGATTATGTCCTTATGGACCACAAGAACTGGAAAAAGTACATTCCAGATTGGTTTTTGCAAAGAAGAAGGTGGTCTAATTCTGTTTCCCAGTAAAATATGATAGCATATTGCCTAGATGAGCGTTGGCGATGGCGATGCCAAATTCCTGACTTGGTTAGAACCATGCTGGACAAGATCAAAATATTGATGTTTTCAAAGTCAGAGAAGAACATTGAGGATCTCAAAAGCTTTATCTTTGAAGAGCTGAAAGACAAATCTTCAAAAGCAAAGATTTTAAGCGAAGCCATAGAGAAGTGTTCACGAAGAGGGGATGGTGCTCTGTTTGGTACTCCAAGCTATATCAAGCTCAAATCGAGCATCAGCGAGTTTCACTACGCTGAAGGCCTTCTCCTTTGGCATTTAGCTACTGAACTTTGCTATCATGCTACGGAAAACAAATCAAACCCAAAAGAAGAAGATCGGGAAAAGAAATCAAACCCAGAAGAAGGTGATCGCGATGATCGGGAAAAGAAACCAAGAGAGAGTAGAAGAATCTGCAAAATCCTATCAGATTATATGTTTTATCTTCTGGTAATGAAGCCAACAATGCTAGAACCAGTTTTGAGCAATTGGCGGATAGCATTTCAGGAGACTCTTGAAGAGGCCAAAAGATACTTCACTAAATACTCGATATCAGATCATGGGAAAGCCTGCAAGAGTTTGATTAATGTAAAAACGAAAAAATTTAGGCCAGCTGCAGTGAACGGATTAAGGAGCAAATCTGTGCTGTTTGATGCATGTATACTTGCTCAGCAACTCCAGCATTTGGAAGAAGAAGAAGTGGAGAAAGACCAGTGGATGCTAATGAGCAAGGTTTGGGTGGAGTTATTGTGTTATGGTGCAATGAATTGCAGACCAATTTTACATGCACAGCAATTAAGTATAGGTGGAGAGCTTTTGACTCTCACTTGGTTGCTTATGAATCATTTGGGTTTGAGTTTCCAGTACGAGGAGTCGGATTTGCATTCAGGAACCAGACTTGTAGCCGTAAAATGAGAGAGTCTAATAAATTCGTAGAGAAAAACACAAGGGAGAGAGAGAGAGAGTACTGTCCAAGGTAACAATTGGAAAAGACTTGGAATTACTTAATATGTTGTGTTTGAGTTGATGTAAACTTTACTATCTTTTATCTCCTTGTACGTTACATTATATCTTAAATTTTGTGCTATATATGAATGTTCCATATCTCTTTTCTCAATTAATGTGCATTGAGCTAATCTGTTTTTGTTTTTATTTCTGTTATTATTTTTTGGGAAAGAATATAATTTAGCTCCTATGAGTAAATAATTAATGTCAAACTATTGCAAAAATGAAAAAAAGAAAAAAAAGAAAAAAGAAAAGCGTCATACAATTAATAATAAAACACATCCGAAAAAAAAATAAGGGGGGGAATGATATAGAAAAATCAGTGTCATCTTCGGTTAAACGTTTTATATCTGTTTTATCAATCAATTAATGTACACTGAAGTAGTTAGATAGCTCTTTTTTTGGGGTTGTGTCGAGAGTATAATGGCTGGCGCTAGTATGTATAATTAATGTCATGCTATTGCAAAAAGAAAATTATAAAACAAAAAAAGTGTCATACAATCAATAATATATATATATATATATAAAGATATATAGGAATAAGATAGAAAATCAATTTATCATCTTCGGTTAAATCTGCTGATCAAAATCCTCAAATATTTACAATTTTATACTGTTTTTCAGCATGACAATCCATGTATAAAATAAATGTTTTCTTAGCTAATGATTTAAAAAAAGTAAATGAGAAAAAACTCCTAGTTAACATTGTTAATCAGGATACTTTTTTTTCCATTTTTAATTTTGGTTTGGACTTTTTGGTTATCATTCCCCAACTAATTTAATAGCTAATTTTGTCCCTTTCTTTAATAATATTTTTCATCCTATTTTGGATAGAAGTCTAAGATGACTAAATGACTCTAATGGGATTGGATATTTCTCATATAAACAGGGAACTGCCCCATGATTTGGTGTATATGAGGGGGCATAGCACTAAATCAATCTCACTTGTCAATTATAAATAAAAGTTTTGGTAAAAATAATAATTGAAGTTTACAAGAATGATTAATGTAATATCCATGTGAAGGGAGGGATACAAAAATAATTAATTTATCAGCACACTCACTACATGTGTTTTCATGTAAAATGAGAGTTACAAGAATAACAAACTAAACACGAAAAAAAAAAAAAACTAATTAAATACTTTTGATTAAATTCTTGGTTGTCTCCAAGTCAAGAAAGGGTTACAAGAATAGATTCTAAAAACATGCACATACACTCGATTTTTCTGTGATAGATGGGATAAAAAGTGGAAAGAATTAATAAATCTTATATATATATATATGAAGATTTTTTTTAATTAATTTGGGATCTCAGTTCAATGAACAGGAAGAGCATTCAGGAACTAAAATAGTGGCTGTAAAGTAAAATGAAATTATGTTTTGTGTATGATTTGAATTGTATAAAAAGAGTTTATCCGTATGGTATCATAACATAGCTCAATTAAATTTTTTTTTTTTTTTTCTTCTTTTGCTTTGGTTATCGGTGCCATTGCCCTTTAAACTATTTGTGCTACGTGAGTTTTAAAACAGAGAAAGTGGTGCACAAGGCACTTTTTCCATACGACTGGATCAAATTTATAGGCACAAAAAAGATAATTTGGGTATACTCTTATGATACAACATATAAGTATTCATTTAATACTTGGTACCTGTGTGAAAACCATGAAGTTTGAATTCATTACTAAAGAGGGAGGAAAAAAAAAAAAAAAAAAAAAGGCTGGAACACACATAATCTCAAGTCAAAGTCTCAACCCAAGTTACCTAACAATCAAAATGCAATAGTTTCAAATGATGGGTAGGATTATATAGTTTCCATTGCCTCTATATTTGATGGAAGATTTCAGAGAAACAAAGAGAACCACATATTTCTTTTCAACCCCATTCAATTATTATTTACAAAAAAAGAAAACCTTTAATTATTTATCGACTCCTCCAGCAGCTTTCTCTAGAAGCTACTCTGTCCTTTCAAAATTAATCTGGATTCAAAAGTTTTCATGGACAACACCACAGCAAATGTCTTTTTATGGATTCCTTTCTGTTTAGTCTTTTGAACCATATTGAACGGAAAACAAAAAAAAAAAAAAAAAAAAAAAAATATTACAGTAAATGTGGGACATGGAAATTGAAATATCAACTACTTTTTCGGGCTTGTGATGAATAAAAAATGCACGAGTTTTCAAAAGGCTGGATCAGATATAGTCTCTATTGTTATTGACCTGCCCAGCATGTCTGGAAATATCTATAAGAGTGAACCACAACTTTATATCTGCGTGTCACACACTCATTTAGACCTTTCCCTGTCACTATCAAGATTAAGAAATTCGTCTTCACAAGGTATCAAAAACAGGGCCACCATATCATATATCAAGGACCATGGGATTACAGTTTCTTTAATATTTTTTTTACTCTGTTTTATGTTTTGTCTTCTTGTAATCGATAAGATGAAGAACATGGGTAATAAAAAGAGAAAGCAGAACAACAATTTAAATGTTTTTATAAAACATATTCCCAAAAGTGGGTTTTAAGAGGGGAGGTAAATTTGTTACCCAACTATGGTTTTCTATTTATATTATTCAAATCTACTTTATATGTCTTTCCGGCCGATACTATTGCCTCAGGCACAATTATTTGAGTTGGAAAATTCCAATATTTTGAAAAAAAAAAAGAGGAAGCCGAAGTTTCAATTTTCAAACCCTCTTTCCTTTCATCCAAACGATTACCCAATGACAGAATCTGCCATCTCTAGCAATGCAGATGGGATCCTTGGGAAGTTAGGCTATGCTGACGTTCGGGTAAGTAATGGTGAGCTTTCAGGAGTCATACAAACCATAAGAAGCATAAAGGCTAAACATGGTGATGCAAAGGAGAAACAGGTCAACAACCATCAAATCAAAGTTTGTCTGGAGAGGATTGAAGATTTACTCAATGAAGCAGATGACTTAGTGGACGAGACCTACAATGTTGCAACCAAGTTCGAGGTTGAAGAAGTGAGGACTAGTACTAGTACTAGTACTATAGTACTACTTCCTCGTCAAATTCAAACCATCTCGTTGCCTTGGGGCACAAGCTAAAACCAACTAGTTGCCTTGAGGCACAAGCTAAGTCCAAAAGTTAAAATATCAAACAAAAACTGGCTTCAACTAATGTTGATGGTAGGCTTTTCAATTTGGAGGAGAGAAATGAAGTCTCCTAAAGTAAAATTTCGACTGCTGAGACAAATTCAAATATTGGCCAGGGTAGTGGCCGTAAGAGAGATAGTGATATAAATGCTATGAAAGAACTTTTGTCGAATAAAATTGAAGAAGAGAATGTGGCACTCTTGGTTTTGGCCGTAGAAGGATATGGAGGATCAGGAAAAACCACACTTGCTCAAAAACTGTTTCAGCTGGTCAAACAACATTTTGAGTTCACTAGTTGCGTTCATCCCTTGCAAGTTTGGCATTGAATTGGATTTTGGCATCAAATTTCTAGTTCAGAAAATCATTGAGTCTGCAGCTTATCTTTTTATAAGGGATTGACTCCTTCAGCTTGCAAATAAGAAGAGTCCTATTTGGAAAATGATTTGAGTCTGTAACTAAGAAGAGCAAAATCTGGATTCATGAGTTGGAGGAAGCCAATACCACAATCAAAACAAACACCATAGCTGCCTCAACGAAGGTAAATTGTATGAGGAGCCTTGAAATGTAATAAATGGGCAACGGCTGCTTCTTGTACTTGATGATGTATGGAATATGGACGGACTCTAGAATGTGGCAGGACTTCAAGAAATTGTTATCAGATGTTGGTTCGGGGAGTAGAATATAATAACTACCCGTAGTAAAGTTGTTGCAGAAATTATGAGTACAATGAAAGTCTATAAGTTAAGCAATCTAGATGAATATAACTCTTGGCTGCTATTTGTAATATCTGCTTTTGATACTGTGACAGAGCCAGTCAACTCCACAATTGTGGAGATTGCCGTGGAGATTGTGAAGAAGTGTGGAGGAAATCCTTTTGCCTTACACACAGTAGGTATGAAACTTAATTTGGTAAATCAAGAAATTGAAGATTGGACCAACGTCCTCGATACAAAATTTTAAAAGAGTAGTAAATGAAGAAATTTTGCCCTCACTTAGACTTAGTTATGATGTTCTACCTCTGCATTTGAAACATTGCTTTGCCTACCGTAGTATATTCCCTCAAGAATCTGAAATTGATGTGAAAACCTTAATATGTCTTTGGATGGCACAAGGGTTAATTTATCCACTGCCAGGTCAACGAATGGAGGATGTAGGTTATCACTATTTTTAGAAATTATGTCAGAGGTCCTTGTTTGAGGAAGTGGAGGTAGATCCTTAGAAGGGCTCTGTAACAGTGCAAGATGCTGAACCTTATACAAGATCTAGCATTACTTGTCTCAGGAACAAGATTAGCTGCATTGAAGGAACATAAGAAGCATATTATTGATGGAACAACTCAACATGTCTCATTTTACTTTCATTTAGGTTCGTCATGGAGAATTCCATCTTCATTCCTTCTGGCAACGAGGATTCGAACAGTTATTTTGCCTAGTCAGTTGCATTGGGAAACTGAGGGGAGATTAAGTCACTCAACTTGTGAAAATATCATATCTAATTGCAAATCATTACCAATATTGGATCTGCATATTACAGGGATCCAAGGGGTGGCACAGTCCATTGGTAAGTTGAAGTATCTAGGATATCTTGATCTCTTTCAAAACACAGCTGTTAAGTCATTGCCAAATTCAATCACAAGCATATCATATTTGATGATACTGAAACTCTCCTCGTGTTATGGACTTGAAGAACAGCCAAAAATTGTGAAGAAACTAGTCTACCTCAAACATCTTGAGATTGATTGGTGCTACAGTTTGACTTGTATGCCTCATGGACTTGGTCAGCTAACTCAACTTGAGACATTATCAGAATTTGTATTGAAGGACGACACTGATTTGGCCAAGCTAAATGAATTAGCGGGCTTGAACAACATGAGAGGAAAGTTGAAAATTCAAAATTTGAGAAAGGACATATGGATATAGAGGCTGCAAACTTTAAGGGGAAAGAACATCTAAAATTGTTAACATTAGCTTGGGAAGTCGATGAAAATGTTAATACTGCAATCAGTGATCTAAAGACACTACAACGTCTGAAGCCACACTCAAATCTTAAGGAATTGGCTTTATTTGGCTATAGGGGTGTTGATTTTCCTGATTGGCTTTATTTAGTGAAATTTTCAAAACGAAAAAATGTGAATGATATCTACCACCACTTAGTCAGCTCTCATCTCGTAAGGTGTTGATAGTGGATGTGATGGCTAACCTGAAGTATATCTCCAATGAATCTGATTTCCATTCTTCATCATCAACAGCAGTCATGTCATTCTTGGAAGAGTTAAGGCTTAGAGAATTGCCTAACTTAGAGAGATGGTGGGGTGATCATATCTTTGAAATAGATACTTCATTGCCATCATTTCCTTGTCTTTTCAAGTTGATCAGCGAAGATTGCCCCCAGGTTGCATTCCATGCCTCTCTACATGAATTTAAAAGAATGGATAGTGTTGGATAAAACTAGCTTGGAGACATTCATACAAAAAATGAACAATGACAGTTCTTATCCTCTCTCTGAATTGAAAATCTGTGTATGCTGGGATTAAAGACACTAGCTTTGATGATAAAGGGGAATGCCTCACAAAGCCCTAGTTCCTGAGATTCGATTATCTTCCAAAACTAAAGGAGCTACCTGAGGGGCTTCAACATGTCACGACACTCGAAGAGCTCCACATTTGGCACTGTAACATAGAGACTCTTCAGAATGGATAGGGGATTTGAAATCACTTAAAAAACTTGGACTTTCAACATGCACTTATTTGAAATCACTGCCTAGGTATGGACTTGGACTCTCTTTAAAGACACTGTAGATAGTGGATTGTCCCATCTTATCAGAAAGATGCTAAAGAGAAAGTGGTGCAGATTGGGCGAAGGTCAATCGCATTGAAAATTGGATACTCCAGCACCCTCAGTCTTCTCTTATTTTCAAGTTATCCAAAGGTAACCTTTCTTAATCTCAATTAAGGAGCTTTTCTAGAGAATAGTGCGTGCAATTTGTCTGACTATTTTATCTCATTTTGCAGAAACCTACTGAAGAAAAAAAGAATCTTGAGTATCAAATGTTGGATCTTCTTTCCAAGTTTCCAAGGATTTAAAGCAGGTAAAGCATTCAACCATAAAGAGGTAATTATACAAATTCCTTGTTGAAATAATTTGTTTTCCTCTGTAAAACTTTTTTCTTATTAGCTCTAATCTGTACTGTGCATAAAATGTTGGCTACTTGTACTTTCACTATGAGTCTCACTAATCAAATTGTTTCTGTAAGCATCATGGAATGCTAGTTAAAAATATTGAACAAGTTGAAGCTTAGCAAGCTTATAATTAATGTCTTTGTTCATGCATATGTGGTTTGATAATAGTATATTCGATTGACATTAGTTGGTTTACCTTACAAAAGCATAGATACAAGCAAGATGGAATCATAGTCCATAGATATTTGATGCCATCAACAATGTTAGAACCAGAAATTGGCTTTCTTCTTCTGTTACCACAAAATTAAATTATAAGCCACTTATGATTTCTCTGTTGCTAAACAAGAGTTTTGGTAACACTACTGCAACAGCTCCACCTTAGCCTACACTGAGGAGGCTTTCATGAAGATAATGCAAAGGCTGGCTATAATATTAATAATCTAGCATTGGATCTCTCAAAGATATGGACTGTGAACTGGCCAAGGCTACTGAGGATTCTAGAAAAAAGAGGGCATTGTTATATATGATGTAATAAAGTTTAAGAAAATATACTTTCCTTTTTCCTTTAAGCAGTTTCCTAAACCTTATTATTATTACTATTTTTCCTTTTGCTTGTAATAAACATTTTGAATTTGATATATACAAGCCTGTTTGGTTGCTTTATTATCATTTTTTTCCTTTAAAAAATTCCTGTTCTTATAAAGAACAAAAAAAAAAAAAAAAAAAAGAAGAAGAAGGAGAGCAGTTAAAAATCATTAAAACACCTTTTCCAAAGTTCTTTTCATGAATTATCGAACATCAAATAAGCAAATGGTAAGTAAAACAGATGGAAATTGACCAAATGAAAATACTATGCCAGAAAAATGGCCAAAAAGACATGTAATGGGTTTTCTTGTTTAGTTAATTGTATGGAAGATGCAGACACAAGCCAGGTCATTCTTAAAAGTTGAAAAATCAATTTCAGTTTCAAAACCATGGACTTTAAGGGGTAAAGCAAAATCACTCCATTGGCAAACTCACCAAGCATTAAGAACCTATTGACTGAAACACAACAATAAGAGACATCATGCATATTCCCATCCCATCCATACTTTAAATCATCCCAAAACCAAATTTACTTTGCTCTACTTAAAAAATGTTTCTTAGAGAGGAAAAAATTGAAAGTTTAAAATTTTAAAGTAAAAATATCTATGATTTGGCAGGAAAAATTTGGTAAAGTCCATTATTTTCTATGCAGAATACACCATGTGCTTATATATATATATATAATACATGTCATTTTCATCTGGATGAGTTGGCTTCCTTTAATTTGGTAATTAATAGAGACCCTATCTATTCATATGTCAGCAAATTTATATTTTTTCTGTTTTAACTTTATTTTCCCTTTCGTTTCATTTCCTCAGATTTTATCTGTTTCCATTCAATCTTTCCTTCTTCTTCCTGAACGCAAGTAAATATGGAGCTACCAATCCCTGAAAGAATAAAGAATTTTTGGGATTTATGGAACATCAGGTTTTGCATTCTATTAAGCCTCTCCCTACAAGTTTTCTTATTCCTTTTCGCATCCTCTAGACAGAGAAGCAGAAACACTTTATTACAGGTATTACTCTGGTCTGCTTACTTAACAGCAGATTGGATTGCTACGGTTGCTATTGGACTAATCTCCAATAGTCAAACTGATTCCAACAAAGGTAACAAAGACATTCTTGTTTTCTGGGTCTCTTTTCTTTTGCTCCATCTCGGCGGCCCTGATAGCATTACCTCATATTCTCTTGAGGATAATGAACTATGGCTCCGTCGATTGTTTGGACTTGTTCTACAAGTAATCGGTGCTGGTTATACCTTGTTTCGAACAATTCCTGACAACAACCTTTGGTTACCAACCATCCTAGTCCTCCTTGTTGGAGCCATCAAGTATGCTGAGAGAACCGCATCTCAGCATCTTGCAAGCTTGGACTGTTTTGGATCTACTGCTTTGACAAAGCCATATGCTGGACATGACTATGAGCAGGCTGTGGCAATATTGTCAGGATCCATCCAAAATTCCTCACCGGAACCCTAGACAAGCCCTGATCCTAGGAAAACCCTACCGGACCTTCCAATGGAAAATCCGGCAGAACCTCCCCTAAGGGTTGGACTTACCACAAATTTCCTGGACTGAAAACACACTTCTATATACATCCCCTTATTCCTCCCACAATACTACAATATAATTCCACAAATTTCTAGCACTCCAAAAGAATAACAGTAAACCAGTGCTCAGATAATAACTACATATCCAATACAGTATATAGAGCATTATACAAATAATTGTGGAATTAATAAAATGACAGATAAGGAAGCAATACAAGATGGAGAGGAAAGAGGGAAGAAATACTTCTTGGACTTTCGGCAATGATCTGAGACGTCGGGCTCGCCCCGGACGATCAACGTCTCCCAACCTGGACCTAGGGGAACGGAATTTAAAAACGTGAGATGCTAATCATCTCAATGAGTGGCCCTAACTACTGTACACCTTTAATATTAATAATATAACAAATAAAGGGATCTAATTAATCAATACCCAACAGTTAAATAATAAATAATAATAAACAATTGAAGTAATATTTTCTCTCAAAACCCTCACTATTCACTCCATTGGAAATGTTCCCCTTTTAAAACATTTTCACAAAACCCGTTATTCGTATATTCCGAAAACCAAGGGATCAATTAATTTAATAAACAATAAATAAATACCCCAAATATAAATAAAATGTAATAAGATATAATAAATAAATTTTTGATACTTTGGGGTTTGAAATTTCTTTATCCGAAAATTTATACTTGACGCACCACACCATATACCAGTGATGCCCTCCGATACCCAGCGTCCCGAGCACCGACTGGCGGGAGATTAAAGAAAGAAACTTGCATACGGCACTTCGGCGTCCCGACAGTACCGCTGCTGAAACCGTCATCTCGGCCAAGGAGGAAGGCGGCTGATGCGCAATATATAAGACTTGCCTGCCCTCTGTTCAATGGCAACTCACGGGAGATATAATACTTGCGCGCTAACCACATATACATCGGAACACCAATATTGTATGAGTGCGTCTAAAATAATTACAAAATCAATTATTACCGTACCAATTTTCCAAAATCACCATGGGATATATACCAATTTTCAAATTTACCATCCCACATATTTTCCTTTAACATACCCGGTACGAAACCATCAATAACAATATAAAAATAATTTTTCTCGTAACACGAGGTTCAACAAATAATATTCCACCGGCATAATTATGAAATTTAAACCACCAATTAAAACAAATAATTTCCTTAAAATATTTAAACCAATTATACCCAAAAATAATATTAAAATCACATACGATTTATTACTGAAAATACCTTGCTCATGCGTAATAAATACAATTAAATCACAATAATAAAAATCGGGGTTTTTGGATAACCCAAAATTTACGTTTAGTACCAACAAACATATACGCACTTATAAAATAATAATTTTCCACAATTATAATTAAATTGCACCACATGAGCATAATTCCAGATATCAATTAAACACCAAATAAATATAATTAATTGCCCCAAAATATTTTTAAAGGTGGGTCACTCACCTGGAACACGCAATTAAATCACGATCCACCATAGGATCGATTCCACAACGCACACGTGCTCCTAGAACAACGATTCACACACAGTCAAATAAATTAATATTTTATTCGGATAATTAATACCCAGTACCCAGGGGGTCTAACACAAACGTTAACCAAAATTGACAAATTATATGTCTATGGAAAGCTTGTGAGATGAGGAGCACATTATCGACCTCCATTGAGCTCAATTCAATCGGCGGTGGCCGGAAAGCTTCGGCCGAGTTTAAACTTGAGGGATCTCTCAAACGGTGGGGATTTTGGGCAATCTAACCCCGGAAATGGACTTAGAGGGGTCGAAAATGGTGGGATAGAGGTATGGATCGAGCTGGGTTGGCCGGAAAACACAAGAAAAGAGGAAAGAGAAAATTTCCAGCCTGCGGCTTCTCCGACCCGATCCGGGTGTGTCCGGCGACCGGTGGCCGTGAAATTTTGCGGCCGAGCTCGCCTCCGTCCCCCGCTCATCTCTGGCCGACGCGTGTAGCAAGGTGGTGGTCGGAAATGAAGAAACGGCGACGGTCCGAGAGGAAGAAGGAAAGGAAAGGAAGAAGAACGAGGAAGAAGAAGAAGAGAGCTTCGGGTGGCTGGGCATTTTTTCCACGTGGGGGAAAAGAAAAAAAGAAAAAAAGAAAAAAGAAAAGAAAAAGAAAATAAATTAAAAATAATATTATTATATAAAATAATATGATATTAAACATGGTTGACATGTGGCATCTCAACATGGTGACACATGGTCACATTTATTAAGTCACACGTGGCACATCGTTACACGTTTAAAAATAATATTAAAATAATACAGTATTTGAAAAATTCTACAGGTCCATAACTTTCAACCCACATGTCCAAATTGGACGTGCTGCTAGTCTACGGACTCATATCGATGAGTACTTCACAACCATGCATGAGTCAAAGCTCAACTTTGCATGAATAAAAAGTCAACTCCGGCATCCCTTGGACAGTTTGGACCTCAACTTGTTTTGCTCATAACTTTCAAACCGTAGCTCCGTTTTCAACGTGCTACTAGTCTATGAATTCGTGCCAATGTGTACTTCGTAATGGTACCTCAGTCAACCTAGAATTCCATCCGAGTCAAAAAGTAAACTTTTGACCCCTTCGGTTAATGGTCAAAGTCAATGGTCAACGGTCAACCTCAGTCAAAGTTAGAAAATTTCCGTTGTACTTTGGGACGGGGTGTTACAATTTTCCCCCCTTACAAAATTTCATCCTCGAAATTTCTTACGTCGCTGAAACGTATAAAATATTGATTGCGGATTTGTGCCTCGAGCTTCCACGTCGCTTTCTCGACTAGATTAATTCACCACGGGAC
Organism: Ziziphus jujuba; assembly: GCF_031755915.1. Lineage (NCBI taxonomy): Eukaryota > Viridiplantae > Streptophyta > Magnoliopsida > Rosales > Rhamnaceae > Ziziphus > Ziziphus jujuba. Next base: position 1,929,234 of record NC_083380.1, read on the forward strand.
TTTTGATCTGAGAAAATAGTCTTATTGATCCATATGCATTCTTCATGACTTAAAAATCTGCACTGGTCGCTCCTTACATGACAGGTCTTTGATGTCCTTTCGTAGCAATAATATGTGAATTACGTTGCATACCCATGTCTGCTTTTCCGAAAATACTAACTTGCATGCCACAAAACCAATTCTTCCAATACCCCTGTAGAATCAATGTAATAAGAACTTGGCTTACTCTATCAACCATAGCGTATGACTCTCTTCTACGGAGATAATGTCAAAACTTAATCTCGAACTTCGAACTCAACATCTTTTCCATGCACGTCGGCTTAACTCATTTGTCGATCTTGAGCGGCTTCAAACTTTCTCGGAAGCCCTTCACCTTATTCATAGCCATTCGTAGGTGTTTGCATCCAATTTAGGTTGGTCGTCGTATGGTGCTTCTCCTCACCTACTTCACTCCAATATAGTGGGGTTCGACACTGCCTTCTATTTAGAATCTCATACGAAGACATCTCAATGCTCGCTTGGTAGTTAATATCGTAACGAATTCTATTGATGCCCATTGCTCAATCCAGCTTCTTTCGACATTGCATAATGCACGGTCTCAACATAAATTCCAAGTGTGAATTCTGCACTTTACTTGTCCATTGGTCTATGGTGAAAGGCGATGCAGTCGTTAAGTCTCGCTCCAAGTGTATCTGTATACACATAACTGTATAGCTCTTCTTCCGAACCTGAGCAGCTTAACTTAGCAAGTATAATAGAGACCTCATCCACTATAACTACACTACCATCACGCGTAATAGTGAATTTTTAACTTTCCTCTTGTGCAACTTTCCTCCTCATGCCCACTAATTAAGGATATTCAAACTAGGCCACGAGAACACGATCTACAAGTCTTGGTCATAGTCGAACGCTAACCATAAAGTGCTTCTGAAGCATGCACCCTTAAATCAACAACCAAGTAGAACTTTAATCGCTATCCGGATCTTGCTTGATTCTCTAAACGCTGTCGTACCTTCTCTTTATGAATGATAGTTTAAGCACGAAATCCATGTTTACATCTCCCCACCCGACACGGAAATGGGCAAGGATTGAAACTACCTCAAACGTTTCTATTCCCCACTTTTACTTCTCGGTGACTTAAGTACCTTTATTCGAATCCTGCAACTTCCTTTATCGTGCCAAACCATAATGTAATCTAGTGAGCATTCCATACATCTTTGTACCTTTGGGGTGTATCGCATACATTGAATCATGTGCTTCCTTTAGGATCTCCTTTTTGAACTCAACGATATCCTACTTTGGATTCTCATTTGGCGATACTTAAACCTTAAGTCGCTCTTAGAAAAACCATAACATAAAACAAATAATAAAATATATTTTTCAAATATACCACCAACATAAAATATACACAACTTATCAACCCAAATTAAATTTCGAAACTTCTTCAAAAATCGAAATATAATTTATGAAATTTACTAATTAAATCAATGAAATAATAAATAATAAGAAAATTATTTTAATTAGTTTAAAATACCTTAACTTGCATAAGCAATTGTTAAAACTCCACATTGGAACAACAATAAAAACATGAATAAATGCATAAAATCATATCTTAAAATCCATAGCATAAAATGAAATATGCATGCTTGTAATGGAGGTACGTACGATACCTTCTAACATGTTACGTGATCCATGATTCCAGCTGTCGCCGGCACTCTGCTACCAATACAAACCAGGGTGGTTGCCTATATTGGCTGTCCGATCCCCTGGACTCGTAGGCAACATGATTATGCGGCCAGCTCTACATGGACCACATTGGTTCGCCGCCTCTGTATGGTGCAATATATGCAGTATATCAACAACTAATATAACATACAAATACATGTGCGACCATAAACAAAAAAATTACTTGAATAAAATGCCTTTAATTTCAAATATTACTTTGAAAAGTATTTAATTTTTAATAATCGATCGGAAAAATATCTTGGCACCTTGAGATTGATCGACACACATCCATACTCGACAACAAGTATCGATTATGGGTGGTGACCTTGCTAAATCGTTGGTAGCCGATACACACCCTTACGCAATCATCATTCTTCTCCATGAATGAAACAAATGTCATTCACGATGATAAGCTTGACATAGTGAAACCTTTATTCACCAAATCTTGCAACTAAGCCTTTAAGTCCTTTAACTTTGATAGAGTCGCACGGCATGGCGGTACTGAAATAGATCGATGTCCAAAGCCAAATCAATAATGATTCAATATCCTTTTTACGGTCGTAATCCAGACAACTTGCTGGGAAAATGCTTTCAAATTGCTTCCCACTATTAGCGGTTCCAACGCTCACCATCTTCTTTGGCATCAACCACCTGGGCCATAGATCCTTAACAACCATTCTTCGATAGCTCCTTGGAGACGAGGACAGAAATTAACCACAGCAAAGGCCTCCTAACTCCTCCACGAAGCACCACTTCAGGTAAGCTAAATCACTTTAACTTTACTCCTTTATGCTAGCGGTCCATAAACAGAAGAACTACTCATTCCATATCTAGGACCACTTCGGATCCCAAAAAGATTCACAGAATTGGATCTGCCCCCATTACTTGACCTTCAAAAAGAAAAGGAAATCTTCGACCATCGACTAGGCCATAGGAATTCCCCGTTAGGATAGATGATTCTAATTGACACCCTTGAAGATTAGAGTTATTCAAACTCGGGCAACGAATTTGCTTCGAGACAAAGGGAAAGAACGCTTTAAGACAGGTTAAACGAGAGATTAGATGTGGATGGGATGCACAACAATGCACAGTCCTTTAGGAATACTAGAACCTAGAGCTCTGATACCAACTGTCACAGTCCAGACCACCCGCATCAAGATATTGTCCGCTTTGGGCCCGGCCCGCACGGTTTTGCTCTTCCCGACCCCAGTACAACGGTGGATCACAGGAAAAGGCCTCTTGAAGGGAAAGGTATCCACACGCTTATAAGCCATGCTTCGTTCCCCTTTCCAACCGATGTGGGATGTTACATGCGTGGTGCATTTAAGGCACTTAACATCAAAATGCCAAGAGTTTCAAAGGGTGGGATATATAATCTTTTTATGTCTATCTTGATGAAAAACTTCAGAAAAATAATGAGCACTATATATTTCTTTTCACCCTCTCCATTTATTTAAAGTTGTGGACCCTCCCACTTCTACATCTATGGAAATATCTATAAACAAGGACCGGATCAATTGATTAATCCTTTCAACAGTTTTCTCCTCTCAAAAATTAGATTCAGAAGTTTGGCGTGGACAAATTTAACAGCCAAGGCCATAGCACATGCGTTTCCATGGACCACTCCTTTCTTTTTAGTCCTTTTTCTCTGTTCAACTGTTTTTTTCTTCTTGTGTTAGGCGCAATATACAATACAATTTCTTCTTTTATATCATCTTAATTCAAGAAGGAAATGTTACTCTTTATCACTATTATTGTTATTGTTAAAAGTTTCTATTACCATTGGATATTGCTGTTGTTATTATTGTTTCTTTTATTATTATTACTATTATTATTCTTGTCCTTATAGGTTCTATCACTATTGATAATGCTTTTGCTATTATTGAAAGAATTAACCAAATAATCAATTCTGAAACAACTAGTACAGTCCCGCCATACCCCATATGTTTACGACGTAAAAGTTGTATTGACGTTACTAAAATAAGTTGACTGTAAGGACTTTTTGAGTGCATTTGACGTACTAAATACACAACTGTACTAAAAATATTAGAAATTATCAGCTTGATCCTATCGGGCAAATTGTAACGGAACCACATGAGCTATTAAAGTAATAAATAAGCGCCTATTAGCACTAGTAGGACAATAACGACCCATTTGGTGCACCGCCTAGTGGCTCCTTGTACCATTAAATTAGTGCACTCCCACATTTAGCATAACTTTCAAGCTGCACAAGCTTGTCTAGACCCTAAAATTACAGATATCAATTTAACACCACATAAATACAATTAATTACCCCAAAAACATTTTCAAAGGTGGGTCACTCACCTGGAGCACGCAATTCAACCACGATCCACCATGGGATCAATTCCATGACTCACCGGTGCTCCTAGAACACAATTCACACACAGTCAAATAAATTAATATTTTATTCGGGTAAATAATACCCGGTACCCGAGGGTCAAACACAAACGTTATCCAAAATAGTCGAATAATATATTAATTTATTTGACTGTGTGTGAATTGTGTTCTAGGAGCACCGGTGAGTCATGGAATTGATCCCATGGTGGATCGTGGTTGAATTGCGTGCTCCAGGTGAGTGACCCACCTTTGAAAATGTTTTTGGGGTAATTAATTGTATTTATGTGGTATTAAATTGATATCTGTAATTGGTGCTCATGTGGCGTATTTTAAATGTAATCGAGAAAAATATTATTTTATATATATATATTTACCCCTTGGTGCTAAATGAAATTCTGGGGTCATTAGAAATTCCCGATTATTATTTTATTGTGATTAAATGGTATTTATTACACATGAGCAAGTATTTTCAGTAATTCGTTGTGTTTGGATTTTATATTATTTTTTTCGGGCATAATTGGGTTAAATATTTTATGAAAATATTTGTTTAAGTTGGTGGTTTAATTTTATAAATTATGCCCGCGGTATTTCAATTGTTGAATCTCGTATTACGAGAAAAATTATGGTTTTATTGGTTATCGATGTTTTCGTACTGGTTTGTTAAATAAAAATATGTGGGATGGTAAGTGTGAAAATTTGGTATATTTCCCATGGTAATTTTGGAAAACGGTACGGTTGGTTTAATAATTATTTTAGATGCATTCACACAGTATTGGTGTTCTGGTATATGTATATGTGGTTCAGCGCGCAAGTATTATTATTTCACCCGTGAGTTGCCATTAGACCGTGGGCAGGCAAGTTTGTTATTGGCCACAGCCGCCCCCCTCCTTGGCCGGGATGATGGTTTCAGCAGCGGTATTGTCGGGATGCCGAAGTGCCGTTTGCAAGTTTCTCTCTTTAATCTCCCCGCCAGTCGGTGTTCAGGACGCTGGGTAACGGAGGGCATCACTGGTATATGGTGTGGTGCGTCAAGTACAAATTTTTCGGATAGAAATTTCAAACCCCAAAGAGTACAAAATTATTTATTACAATTTATTGCAGTTTATTTATATTTGGGGTATTTATTTATTTATTTGTTGTTTATTAAATTAATTGGTCCCTTGGTTTTCGGGAAGTACGAATATCGGGTTTTGTGAAAATGTTTTAAAAGGAGAACATTTCCAATGGAGTGAATGGTGAGGGTTTTGAGAGAAAGTATTACCTTCAAATGTTTATTTATTTATTTATGTAATTGTTCGGTATGAATTAATTAAATCCCTTTATTTGGTATATTATTAATATTAAAGGTGTACAGTAGCTAGGGTCACTCACTGAGATGATTAGCATCTCACGCTCTTAAATTCCGTTCCCCTAGGTCCAGGTTGGAGACGTTGATTGTCCGGGGCGAGCCCAACGTCTCAGTTCGTTGCCGAAGGTTCAAGAAGTATTTCTTCCCTTTTTCCTCTCCATCCTGTATTACTTCTTATCTGTCATTGTATAAATTCCACATTTATCTGTATAATGCTCTGTATACTGTATTGGACGTGTAGTTATTATTTATGCACTGGGTTGCTGCTGTTATTATTTTGAAGTGCTGTAAATTTGTGGAATCAAATTGTAGTATTGTGGGAGGAATAAAGGGACGATTATAGAAGTGTGTTTTCAGTGCAGGAAATTTGTGGTAAGTCCTACCCTTAGGGGAGGTGCTGCCGGATTTTCCGTTGGAAGGTTCGGTGGTATTTCCCTGGGATCAGGGCTTGTCTAGGGTTCCGGGGAGAAATTCTGGACGGGTCCTGACAGTTGGTATCAGAGCCGGACCCAGATCGATGTGCCAGCGAGGACGCTGGGCCCGAAGGAGGGTGGATTGTAACATCCCACATCGGTTAGAAAAGGGAACGAAGCATGCCATATAAGTGGGTGTGGATACCTTTCCCTTGCGAGGCCTTTTCCTGTGACCCACCGTTGTATTGGGGTCGGGAAGAGCAAAACCGTGCGGGCTGGGTCCAAAGCGGACAATATCGCATGCGGGTGGTCTGGGCTGTTACACTCATGTTGCCAAGAAGGAATTGGTCCTTCAACTCCTTGTTTAAGTTGTCGTAAGTGTCAACTTTGTGTCTATCGGCTCTTTCATCATTCTGCAATCAAGTCATCCACTATAGTTTTGCATAACCAGCAAGATACATATAAGAACTCATCACATTCTCATCCTCAAGCATATGAAGTGTAGGAAAGTATTGATCCTATATCCTTAAGAAAATTCTCAAGTGCCATAAAATGATTTAGGATCAGGAACTTTCACTTTTGTAGGGGTCTTGTCCATCAAAGGAACATGACTAATGCTTGCACACTTTAACAAGACATTATCCTCCTCAAGGATCTATACACTAGACTTTAGCAAACCCAAGACAGCCACAAAATCCTCCGATCCTTTGGTCCAGTTGTCATTTGACTCCATTGAGAATGTAGCAAATGTTTGTTTTAAGGTCTCAATGTTGGCCACAATTTGCTCTATTTGGACTGTAAAGCTTTCCCCAGTATCACTTTGAAAAGCACCATTGAACTCCTCTAATCGGGACACCTACTTATGTTGTACTTCACTCACACCACCACCCACCATGGTAGCAATCAATAGTGATAGTCACCAATCAAGATGAGGGAACTCCCTACCCTTACTAGAGATATGTACTCGAACAAGGTACCAATGATTAGGTTCTCTGCCATCCACATACCGACATGAATTAAGCATAAAAATACATCAATGCAAGCCTAGAGGGTTTGTTGCTTGCTTCACTTATCTTTTTAGTGCAAGGGTTCAAGTTCAATGAAATGAATATGTGAGCGCTTTTCAAGAAAGAGGCGGAATCGTGATAGCAAAAGGAAAATGAGGTAATGATTCTATCATAGGATTAATCAATCAACACAATATGAACTCCATGCAAACCAACAACAAAGATGAACAAGCATCTAACATCCACACTGCCATGTGAACCAGTCCTTGTACAATAGCCAAGATCTGCACTCCATGAAATAAGACACACCGCAAGGCTACGCACCAATGCAACCAAGTACAAAGATAATCACCAAGGTTCACACCCCTAAGCAAATCATGAATAGCAAAACACACCATAGCCCATGCACCAACATGAACCTGACTCTAATACCAATTGTCACAGGGGTAGAAAATCAATCCAAATTTTCTTGTCATTATGCAATCTAAAGCACCAAACTTAGTCAACCTTTCCACACAAGTTGAAATTCTATTGCACTTTAAACACACAACACATCTCAAATTTCTCAATTGCACACAACCTAAGGTTCACTTCAAGAACTTAATTGTTTTGCATGCACAAGCTAGACTCAATCAAGTGAGGAGCTAACACACAATGCATAATGTAATGTAACAAACTTAATCGTAAAGCAAGTTAGCACATATAGGCAATGTTCTACCTTTCTTCATTGACTCACTAAACAAAGGAAATAGCCAAATATAGCGATAATCACCATAATTCCCTCTTCTTTGGTGTCTTAAGCCAATCTAAAGCCTATAAGTATTAAAATTCATGTGCATTATTGGCATTGACAAAATAATGACACCTAGTCACTTATAAGAACACAATAAACATCCCCTAACTGCTGGGAACAATGCTGACACCAACTAGCACTTTACATGTGTCTGATCAACCTTTTTAATTGTTTAGAAGATTGTTAACTAAGCACTCTGATAGGCATAACTACTACCTTTATCAGCCCACCAACCGGCAACCATTTACAATTACTTCATGTAACATGGTGTGTATACAAGGCACTCTTGTTGTCCATTGCCAAGTGAATTTGACCTGCAACACTACTTATGCCAACCGTTTAGCAACACATGCACACTTGCCTAAGCACATGTATTTGCATGCCAACCCATAGCCACACATCCATGTTTTCAAGCCCCCAGGCATGACATGTACATCTATGCACCAACATTTCATGCTCTTATGCAAGGCCAACAATACACACTTATTGCTGCACACCGTTGCCGTGCACACAAGCACTTAATGTTGCATGTTGCTGGCCACACATTCAAACACACCTGTTACAGCATGTTACTATTAAACGCTGCTATAAGTTACTAAATGTTATTGCTACACGCTGCCACATGATGCTGCTTACTATTGCTACACACAACATTGGTGCTATGGGTTGTTGAATATTATTCATAGCCACAAATGCCCACACCACAATCATGCATGCATGCCTTCACATGCTTGTGTGCATGATCATGCACATATCTACACATCTCTACATACACTTGCAAGTACTACACAACAGAGTCCACAAATGCTCACCCACAGAGTCTAAGGCATGCTTGGTTGCAACCTAAGCAAGCTTTGTGCCATCATGCACCCACATAACAATATGACTCCACAGCCACCACACTAAACCATAAGCCATCAAGCCATGCACCACCAACATTTGAATATTCCATAGTCATTAGCAAGCTAGGAACCATCTCATGCCATGCCCAAGCACTTTAGGTAACCACCTATGCCATGTCCCATATGCAGCACTGGGGTCCCCCTCCTTAAGAAGCTTATTAAGCCTTTTTTAGTTCCATAATACCATATATCAAACTGCATGAGGACTAATAATTGCCCTTGGCACCCCGAAGGCTCACCACCATGCCAAACTCACACCCAAGCATGCTTAACACCATACCAATCAAATGCCAGTGTCTAATGCAAGTTTGATTGATGTTGCTTCATACCCAAAACCTTAATTACCCACTTTGCCCTGCTCGACAGCGTTATGTGCCACCAGTCAAGGCACACAACCATGCCACAGGCCCAAGCACGAACACAACAACTAGCATGCATAGCCCATCCCAAGGTTCAAAAGACTAATATAAGCCACTTATTATGGTTAAAAATATTTAGCCACAAAATATACTTTTGTAACCACAATATATGTTGTACCTAATACCCTAATTTTTTATGGTGAAAGAAAAGAAAAGAAATGTGAATTCTAAATTCAAATTCTCCCTTGTAAATTTTACTTCTAGAGATCTCTAAATAGAATGAAACCTAAACTTCAATTAAAGAAAATAAACATGGTTTTGATTAAAGAAAATGCGGCAGAATGATGTTAAACATCAACTAGATATCTGATGTGAAAAACATACTAAACATCAACTAAAAATGATGCTCAAACATTGTGTAAGAGAATTTGTTTTTCTCCATAACATACCAAAAACCTTGTGAAATTAATTGTAATTTTTTTTCGAAATAAAGCTAACAAAAACCTCAAAATAGCATATCAAAATTTTTTACAATACACAACCAAACCCTTCAAAATCTCAAAAATCTTTCAAATACAACTCAAAACTCAAACTAATAAAATAGGGACAATATATAAAACAAAACTCACAAAATTGGATATTTGCCAAATCCAAATGTAATGTTCTATACTTGAGTTCTCCTGAAACCATAACAAAACTAATGAGTTATAATTCACTAAGTCCCAATGTTTTGGCTTTTTATAGGAAAATAGTTAAAACAATATAAATATATAACCTTATACAAAAATACACATACATAACATAGTTCGTCAAATAATAAGGAAAAATAGAATTGTATAAAACAATTCATAGTTTAAGTACTTTCAAATTGAATCAACAAATCATAATTCCAACACTTTAAAACTTGACCAAAACAAACCATGATTCAAATAGTTTCAAAAACTTGTTTTCTTATAGTTTCATGTTCATCTAGCTAGTAAATGTTCAATAGGACTTTTCATGCAAGTGAGAAATCTTAATTCTTTAAAATAGACAAAGACACTCACACATAAGAGTTAAATGCTTATTATAACCCAATAGGTCCTCTATAGGTAATAATGTTAAATACCCAAATGTAAAAAATCATGAATCATTTAGCGAAAAAGGCCGTAACAATGACTCATCCCAACAACGGACACAAAATATTTGAAATATTTAGGGAAAATGCTATAGTGTGACTAGCCACAAATTTGTCTGCTATGAACTAACATACCAAACTATAAAAACCATAAATTCCTAACATATCAAAAGTCCAAGATTCATGTCACATCAAAATGTGTAAAACTCATATGATATGAAAAGGTACGTACACAAAGGTTCAAAATTCAAATCATATTGCAGCAACTGAGAAATACTTCGAAAATACAATTTGTTTTCAAATTAAATTAAATATCAAATAAATAAAACAAGAGAATTGATATTTTTAGAAAAATGAACTTGTATTGATTAATTTTCAATTAAAATAAGAAGAAAGAATTGTTATTTTCCCTTAATTCTCACTCCCACATCAAAAAAAACTTTTTTTTTTTTCTGCTTTTGAACACTTTCTTATTATCCCTTACAGAATTTCCATTACTTAATATGGAGTGCTCTATATGTGCCACAGACATTATCTAAATTTAGATGGTATAAATGCATAATCAGTTATAATTTTTGTTCAATAGTAATGCACATAAAAGCTATTTATGCCTATTAATTAATTAAATATTTTATTATTATTATTTTTTTTTAAGAATTGACCTTTTTTTTAAAAAAAAATGATTTTAGGAAATTTTGAAATATCTAATAGATCCTCCAAAAGTTTAAGATTATTTGACAATGTCTTTTTTTTTTTCTTTTTTTTGGGTCACATTAATTTGATAGGATGTTTAAATAACCCAATGGAGAGTTTTTTTTTTTTTTTTTTGAGTAATTGACTTTTTTTTTATGCAGCAAAAATAAATCTAATAATAGACACATTTATTGAAGATGCTCTTACAATCTATTATCTGCTTGATAAATATGAAAGAAATAAAATAATAATAATAATAATAGATTTTAATTAGATACTAGTAAAGAAACGATGATTATTTTTAAAAGCTTGTTGAGGGTCCATCTAAATTCTTGTCTCAGATCCACAGAAAGGTCGAGCTAGTCGACCTAAACTCACACCAACTAGGAAAACTAAAAAATATCAAGGAAAAGCTAGACACAGTTGGAGAAAAGATTGTGGAAATTATCAACGGTTCGAATGAGAGACATGAAGATCAGCCTCATAGAGTTTTCAAAAAGGAGTTTGACCCGTACTTGGAGATACTGCCGTCAGATTCTTGGATGGAGAAACATGTAAAAGCTGTTAAAGACCTTTTGTTAGGCATAAATGAAGAGAAGAAAGTGGAAGACAGAACAAAAACGGAGAAAGTGGCGGCCGTTGCCATAGTAGGTTATGGAGGATTAGGAAAAACCACACTTGCTCAGCAGGTGTTTATGGACTGGGAGATCGAAGGACGTTTAATTCGACAATTTGGCTTAATGTCCCTTATGATTGTAACATAAGATCACTTGTCGAAGGAATTGTTGCGTATATCGAAAAAAGGAATTATGAACGGCGGCTCTTACAGTCTGCTATGCAGAGAGAAGATGAGACAGTTTTCATGTCACTTGTTGAAGGAGTCATTATGTCTGCAGCTAAAAAGGATGGTACAGCTGAAAAGCATGGTACAGCTCAAAGGGTAGTTGAGTCTGCAAAAATGGAAGTAATCCAGAAATTTTTGGACGGTGAGTTGACAAATTTTCAAACTGCCATCGAGAACGCCATCAAGATACACCTCAGCCACTGCCACCTCGATGAAGGTCAGTTTTGGAAGGAGATGACTGCAAAGCTTAACAAAATTATGGACAAATTAGGGGATGAAATAGATATGGAGGGAAAGAAGAAGCTAGAAACTGAGATGATCAAGCTCAAACAAGAACTTAATCGGGATGAATTTAAATTGCTTGAGAAGCTACGAGAAGGAACAAAAGACAAACGGCTGCTGCTTGTACTTGATGACGCCTCCAATATGGACCCTGAAACGTGGGAACACTTCAAAACCTTATGATCAAATTCAAATGTTCGTGAAGGGAGTCGAATCATAATAACTACTTGTAATAAACAAATTACAAGTAAAATGAAAGTCTACGATAAGTTAAGCAATCTAGAAAAACATGAATCTAAGACTACTTTTATCGGAGGAGTTCGTTCCAATCTAGATGAAGATCAGGACTCAGAAGCAGTCCACGTCTCCAAAATTGAGGAGATCTGGAAAAAGTGTGACGAAGACTCCAAAACTATGGAGATGTTGGAAAAGTGCGGAGGAAACCCCCTTGCCTTAAGGACACTAGGTGAGAAATTCATTTCCATAAATGTAGAAACCTTAACAGAGTTTCAAAAAGTAGTAATGAAAAAGATTTTGCCCTCACTAAAACCGAGTTATGATATCCTCCCTCCGCATTTCAAAAATTGCTTTGCCTACTGTAGTATATTCCCTCAACAATATGAAATTGATGTCAAAACCTTAATACATCTTTGGATCGCACAAGGGTTGATTTATCCACTGCCAGGACAAAGAATGGAGGATGTGGGTTATGAGTATTTTAAGAATTTACATCAGAGATCCTTGTTTGAACAAGTTGATGTAGATCCTGAGAACGACTCTGTAAGAAAGTGCAAGATGCCAAACCTTATACAAGACCTAGCAGTATTTGTTGCAGGAACAAGGTTAGCCACATTGAAGGAGCATGAGAAGCATAGTATTGATCAAGGAACTCAACATGTCTCGTTTCACTTCCATGTACACTCTTCGTGGAAGATTCCCACTTCATTCCTTCAGGCAAAGAGAATTCAAACAATTATTTTGCCTTGCCAGTTCCAAAAGGAAACTGAGGGGAGAGTAAGCCACTCAACTTGTGAAAATATCATTTCCAATTGCAAAGCATTACGCACGTTGGATCTGCATAATACAGGGATCGACACGTTGCCAAAGAACATTGGTAAGCTGAATTATCTACGATACCTTGATCTTTCTCAAAACAAAGCTATTACGTCATTGCCTGATTCAATTACCAAGATCCCGTATTTGATGATACTCAAACTCTCCAAATGTTATGGACTCAAGGTATTGCCAAAAAATATGAAGAAACTAGTCCACCTCAAACATCTTGAGATTGATTGGTGCTACAGTTTGACTCGTATGCCTCTTGGACTGGGTGAACTAACTCTACTTGAGACATTGTCACAATTTGCATTGAAATACGATGATGCAGATTCGGCCAAGCTAGATGAATTGAAGGAACTGAACAAATTGAGAGGAGAGCTGAAAGTTCAAAATTTGACAAGTGACATGAATTCTGGGGTAGCAAACGTGGAGGGGAAAGAACATCTTAAATCATTAACATTAGCTTGGAAATTCGAAGAAAATGCCAATACTGCACCAACCGGTGATCTAAAGACACTAGAAGGTCTGAAGCCACATCCAAATCTTAAGGAACTGGCTTTATTTGGCTACAGGAGTTACAAGTTCCCTAGGTGGCTTATCTCACACAAAAAGTTGGTCAAATTTTCATTGCAAAAATGTAAATGCAACAATCTACCACCACTTAGTGAGCTCTCATCTCTCAAGGTGATGATACTGGATGAGATGGCTAACTTGAAGTATATCTCTGATGAGTCTGAGTGTCATTCTTCGTCATCAACAGCATTCATGCCATCCCTGGAAGAGCTAAGGCTTACAGAATTGCCAAAGCTAAAGGGATGGTGGGCAGATGTCTCAAAAACACCTACTCCATTGCCATCATTTCCTTGTCTTTCCAAACTGTTGATCGAAGATTGCCCCGAGCTGCGTACCATGCCACTCTACCCGAATTTAAAAGAATGGCTAGTGTTGGATAACACAAGCTTGGAGACATTCATACAGACAATGGATGATGAAATGCCTTCTCGTTCTCTTTCCAAAGCGCAAAGTATGCCTGTTCATTCGGATATGGAGATTAGCTCTGAAGATGGTGAGAATGATAAGACTAAGCTGGAAAGAGCAAAGACAATGTGTAGCGAAAGCTCCTCCAATTCGACCGTGAGTGATGCAAAGCACCCCACCTGTCATCCTTTCTCCAAGTTGGAAAGTCTGCGTATTCTTGGGGGTAAGGAGGTTAGTTCTGAAGATGGTCATCAGCATCATGAGATTAAGTGGGAAAGACTCGAAAGCCTCCGGGTTCTGAGATTTGATTATCTCCAACTCTAAAGAATCTTCCTATGGGGCTTCAACATGTTACCACTCTGAAAGAACTCCAAATTTGGCGCTGTGACATAAAGACTCTTCCAGAGTGGATCAAGAATCTCAAATCACTTGAAACTCTTCGACTTTTAACATGCCCTTTTTTGGAATCATTGCCTAGTGGTGGACTTGGAAGCTCTTTAAACACACTGGAGATTGTGGATTGTCCCATCTTATTGTAAAGATGCCAGAAAAACACTGGTGCAGATTGGAATTTAATTAAAGATATTGATAATCTTCTACTCCAGCAACCTCAATCCTCTCTTATCTTCAAGTCAACAAAAGGTAAAAAGGTTTTTATTCTTTTACATGGTAATGAATCTCAATAAAAAGGATATTTAATTTTCTTTTTCCGATCTTCTATGGCAGACACTCTGTAAGATTGTATGTATTTCGGATTTAATTCTAAAGAATATATTGGAATTAATTCTAATAGTAATTGATATCGTTAAATATGTGAAAAAGTTTTAATTTTGTATCATTTTGCAGAATCCACTAAAGAAAAAGAAAATAAACAAACAGCTGAGCACCTAAAGTCCCCTCTCCAAATTTTCTGATGCCCTAAAACAGGACGAAGAAGTATACCAATTAAGAGGTAATTATACATTTCCTCCTATTCTCCAAATTTAAATTTTCATTATAAGTGATATCTTTCACGCATACACACACAAATATTTATATATGTCATTTGTATGTATTTAAATTCCTTACTGAAATAATTTGTGTGCCTTTGTAAAATTTGTTTTCTTAATGATCTACTCTATACCTAGCAGAAAATGTTGTCTGCCTCATACTTTCACCATGTAAGTATCACAGTCTGCTAGTAAAAAATATTGAACAAGTTTGAATTTGGTTAGCTTATGATTGTTTTTCATGTTCACATATATGGCGTTTAATAATAGTAAATTTTGTTGACATTAATTGGTTTACCATATAGAAGCATAGATACAAGTTCAAAATTTGAGAAATAGCATGGTTTCTGAGGTTATAAACTTGGGATGTAAATGTCAATGAAGCAGTGGGTGCTGAAAAGACACTGCAAGGTCTGAAGCCACACCCAAATCTTAAATAATTGGCTTTATTAGGTTATAGGGGTGTCACATTTTCCGACTGGCTTATTTCACTGAGAAATTTGGTCAAATCTTCATTACAAAATTGTGATTGTCAATATCTACAACCGCTTACTCAGCTCTCATCTGTTTAGGTATTGATAGTAGACGAGATGGCTAATTTGAAGTATATCTCCAAGGAATCTGATGATCACACAATTCTGAGTATCATTCGTCATCACTAACAGAATTCATGCCATCCTGAAAAAGCTAAGGCTTAAAGAACTGCCTAATCTAGAGGGATGGTGGGGGAGATGTCTCAAAAACAGCTGCTTCATTGCCATCATTTCCTCGTCTTTCCAGATTGATCATCAAAGACTGCCACAAGTTGCGTCATACCACTTTACCCCAATTTAAAAGAGTGGCTAGTGTTACACTAGCTAGGAGACATTCATACAGACAGTGAATGATGAAAGCTCCTCTCCTCTCTCCAACTTGCTACTTTGTGTATTATTGGGAATAAGGACACTAGCTCTGAAGTTGAGAATGAGTGTACACTCACCAAAAGCCTCCTGTTTCTGAGATTCGATTCTCTTCCAAAACTAAACGAGCTTCCTGAACATGTTACCGCCCTCGAAGAACTCCACATTTCGCATTGTAATATGAACACTTTTCCAGAATGGGTATTTCAAAATGGTTTAAAAGACATGGACTTTCAACATTCCCTTATCTGAAATCTCTGCCTCAACGAATAGAATTTCTCTCAGACTTGGAGACATTGGAGATTGTGGATTGTCCCATCATATTGCAAAGATGCCAAAACGAAACTGGTGCGTGATTGGGAGAAGATTGAACACTTTGAAAATCGGCTACCCCAGAAACGTCAGTCTTGTCTTATCAGAAGCTCTCCAAATGTAAAAAACCTTTTTGGTCTTTTATATGATGAATCGCAATGCAGGAACTTTTCTTTTCTTCTACTGTAGAAGAAACTCTGTAAATAGTATTTAATTATAAAGAATAGGGTTTGTGTGTGTTAAAAGTAATTCAATCATTACCACGCAGGACCTACTGAAGAAGAAAGCACAGTTCAGGACCTAAAGAGTTCAATCTTAATTCCAAAACTCTGGGGCTCTAAAACAGGGAAAGACGTCTATCATTAAGATGTAAGTATACATGTCCTGCTTTTCTTTAAATTAAAACTTGCATTACCTTTCATATTTAATGAAATAATTTTGTTTGTCTTAGTAAAATTTGTTTCTTATTAGCTCTAATACCCTTACAGACTATAGTTAGCAGATATATGTTGGCTGCCTATACTTTCTCTAAGTATCATAATCTGCGAGTTAAAAATATTATACAAGTTTGAATTTTTCTTATATTATTGTGTTTCATGTTCATACATTTGTTGTTTAATAATAGGACATTTGGTTGAGATTGACTGGTTTACCTTATGAAAGTATAGACATAAGCAACATGGAAGAATGGTCATGAGGTCTTTGGTGCCATCAGCAAGATTAAAACCTCAAATTGGTTTTCTCTTTTTGTTGCCAGAAAACGTGAAGTCACCAATTACTTTTCTGTTGTAAACAGGGAGCTTTGGCAACTGTACCTACTCTGAGGAGTCTTTCATCAAGATCATGCAAAAGGGTTACACATTTTAGGTTTAACGTGGCTTGTTGGTCCTTTGTATTGGATGTTAGATGCTTTGTAAGTATTGCCCTGGTAAATTTTGGTGATCTACCATTGGAACAAAAGGATTTTGAGTATGAAACAACACTAGAGGGCCTCCAGAACCACACCTAAATCTGAGAGAATTGCGTTTAACAAATTAACAAGGTGTGAAGTTTCCAAAATTGGGTGTTGATTTCGGAAGAATTGCCTGTGAACTGCTTAAAGGCCAAGTATAGTGGGAATTTTTCTAAAAGAGGGACGGCAATATCATATATGATGTAATGAAGCGAGCAAGAAGATACTTTTCGTTCCTTTAAACAGTTTCCTAAAACTTTTTATTTCGTTCTGCTTGTAGTAAGCTTTTTAAATTTGATACAAGCCTGAATTGTTTAGTTTTATATTCTCATTTGAAAAAAAAAAAGAAAAAAGAGAGAGAGAGCGAGAGAGAGAACATTTAAAAATCATAAATACTAAGTTGTTTTCATGAACTATGGAAAATCAAAATTATTAGATTTTATGTTTTCATATAGCAAATGGAAAGCAAAAACAGATCGAAAATTGACCAAAAAATGAAAATGCCACATCAGAGAAAAAGCTGCAGACACTAGCCAGATGTTTCTTAAAACTTGAAACATCAATTTGACTTTCAACACTCAAAGGCAGGAATAATTAGCAAAAAAATGGAAATACATCATTTGCTGATATTTTATGTCATTTTCATCAAGATGAGTTGGTGCCATTTAATGGATCCTTGTTCCTTCATCTATCTGTTGGGAACTTGGGAGACTATATAACCTTTTCACCCCTACATTCTCACCCTTTAATTAGTCCTCAGATTTTTGTCCCTTTGAATTCAACCCTTTCCTTCTCTTCTTCCTCTTCCTGATAGCAAGCAAATATGTGGATCGAAAAAATAAAGAATTTCTGGTATTCATGGAGTATCAGGCTTTTCATTCTATTAAGTCTGTCCATACAAGTTCTCTTAGTACTTTTTGCATTCTATAGGCAGAGAAGGAGGAACATTGTACCAACCACATTGCTCTGGTTAACATACCTGACTGCAAATAGGATTGCTCCTTACGCCATTGGACTAATCTCCAATAGCCAATCTGATCCCTCCAAAGGGAACAAAAACATTCTTCCTTTCTCGGTCTCTTTTCTTTTGCTTCATCTTGGTGGTCCTGATAGCATTACCTCTTATTCCCTTGAAGATAATGAGCCATGGCACCGTCATATCTTTGTACTTGCTGCAAAGCTTTTCGGTGCTGGTTATATCTTGTTTCAGACATTTCCTGACAACAACCTGTGGTTTCCAACAATCCTAGTCCGCCTTGTTGGAAAAATCAAATATGCAGAGAAAACAGCTGCTCTGTATCTTTTGAGCTTGGACCGTTTCAGAGCCAGTACATTGCCGAAGCCGAATCCTGGTTATGACTGTGAAAAAGCTGTTGCAAAATACTACAGAGCACGGTCTGTCAAGGTTGTGGAACAAACAGAGATAGCGATGGTGGAAAAACTTGGCAATTCTTACAAGGGACGAAGTCTAGATGACGATTCAGAGAAACCAGATGATATGGAACGGCTTCCTATAGCTTATTCTCTCTTTGAGGATTTCAAGGGACTTCCTGTCGGCTATGTTCCAAATCCAAGTGATCAAAAATCAAGCAGAAAGTTATCTCTCCATATTAGCTCAGCTGAGGTGAGTTTTAGATTAGTAGAGTATGAGCTCAGTTTAATGTACCAGCTTCTACACACCAAGATCTCTATGGTAAATTATTGAATATTCAAGCTCGGACAAATAAAGAGCATCAATTATTACTGCTTGGCACGCTTACAACTTTAAGTTTCGATTCAGAAGTTAATTTTGCTAGAGATTTGATAAAATATCACCTTATTTATAAGAAAAGAAATGTGACCTTCTTTCTATTTAATTTATTTTATCTCTTTCCTACAACTTTTCAAACAAGATTGCATTATATACCTGGTTGAACAGAAATACAGACGGACAACATTTGACAGAAGATCCTAATCCTAGAAGTTTGCGTGGGCAGAGAAAAGGTCTTAGCCCCAGCTTTAGATTTAGAATTTAGTCACAGACTCTAGTCAAGGTCTCTAACACTAAAAGTGCGGAATTTCAAAGGCCTTTGTATTTATAAAGAAGCATGCACTATCTATATAATATCTAAATAAGGAGTGAATTCCACATCTAACTCTTCCTGACATAATTAATAATAATACAGTACTCTGATTCCTTTCTCTCTAGTCATTTTCTCTGTAAATAAAAAGAAAACTTACTCAAATTGGTGATACATGGAACTTGAAATGTCACCTACTAATTTTGTATAGTCATGAATAAATCAAAATTGCAGGAGTTTCAGAGGGTGGTTCATATTGTTCATATTGTTTTTTATCTACTTTGATTCAAACTTAGCACCGCATATTATTTTTCACCCCCATCAGACTCCCACCATCTTGGGAAATATCTATAAATTAAAGTGAACCACTAACTATATTTCCTAGTGTTGCGACTTTCTACTGTCGAAATTTGGATCCAGAAGTTTGCATAGATTCCTTTCTCTTTAATCTTTATCTCTGTTTTATTGTTTTTGTCTTCTCATGTTAGTAATGAGATGCAATCACCTAAATGATAGGGGAAAATATCCAAGTAAGAATTAAATTAGTCTCCATTTTTATATACTTCCAAATGATTAAACAAGTTACCTACTGAAATAAAAATCACTAAAATTTTGATCCCTTTCTCTTTAGTCACTTTCTTTGTCTTGTTTTTGTTTGTGTTAATTAGCTGGTAAATTAAGAGTCAATAATGACAAGATCAAAAATTAGGGAGGAAAAAGAACAAAAAGCAGATAATGTTTGATATATTTTCAAGTGATCATCCTCAATTTTTATCACAACCAGTGAGTTACTACCAAAATGGCGGAATCTACAGTTTCTATCGTTACTGGTTTGATCCTTGGGAAGATAAGGTATGCAGCTAAGCGGGTAAGTGATGATGATGGAGAGCTTTCAGGACTTGAAGCCACCATTTCAAGCATCAAAGCTCTGATTACTGATGCAGAGGAAAAGCAGGCTGACAACCCTCGAGTCGAAACTTGGTTGAAGAGGCTTGAAGATGTAGTGTATGAAGCAGATGACCTGATGGACGTGGCCTACAATGAGGCAACAAGGAATACATAGTGGAAGAGGTATACCTACTGCTTCCTTCTCAAACAAATTACCTTTGTTAACTATATGTTATATGCATTCCCTCATAACTGTCCACTATTTCCTCGAACAATTATTCTGGATTTGGAAATTCCAATCCTCATATAAAGAAAAGAAAATGTATTTTTTTCTTTAAAAAGTTATGTACTGTATAAGAATATAGCAATTTTCAGTTCTCGGTTTTTTGGAAATAAAGGGAGTTTGTAATTTCTCTAAGCTTTTTTACGCTAAAATTAATCAATCATTTATGTCCGTAAGTATCTAAGGTCAATTTTCCTTTTTTGGTAAATAGCCTTAGCTAGCTAATCAACCTTGTTTTTTTTTTGGGAAATATAGAGTTTCTAAGCTTTTTTACACTAAAATAAATCAATCATTTATATCCATAATTATCTAAGGTTGATTTCGTTTATTGGTAAATAGCCTTGGCTTGCTAATCATCTTTTTTTTTTTTTTTTGCTTTTTTTTTTGGGACCAAAGCTAATTAACTTAGCAAGTTTATTTATGTCAAAATATAAATGTGTGTATATATATATATATATATTTAATTCTCTTTTATTTAATTTCTCTATATTTTTTTTCCCACTGCTACAAGCTTATATCGTTATTTTTTTATATTCTTGTATATATGACATCTATGATTCTAAAAGTATAAGTTTTGCATGTTAAACCTATAAATAAAAATATTCAGATAGTAAACCTTTCATTTATTTTTTTTCAAAATTTAATTAACGGCCATCTAAATTCATGGCTTGGGCCCTAGACTCGGACAACTAGTTTCCTTGGGGCACAAGCTACGTCAAAAAATAAAAAATATCAAGGAAAAACTAGCCAAGGCTAGAGATGATGCTAGGTCCAAGAATTTGGAGGAAAGATCTGATGATCATAAAGTTTTCACTATGGAGTCGGACCCTGACTTGCATAAACTGGGTAAGCTCCTGTCAAATATATGGATATCCAACCATGCAAAAGCTATGAGACCACTTTTTTTGAATTTTGATAGAAATGGAGAAGAGCACGTGCAGGTGTGGCCATTGTAGGTTATGGAGGATAAAGAAAAACCAAAGTTGCTAAGTAATTGTTTAATGACAAAAATGAGGTCCTAAGCAGCCACTTTGACTTGAGAATTTGGGTTAATGTCCCTTACGCTTTTGACACGAAATCACTTGTTCAGGGAATCATTTTGCATAGAGATAAAAAAGGTGCTGAGGACAAACAAATCGAGTCTGGATAGAAGAGACTAACACAGTACACACTATCTGAAAGACTTAGCGCCTTTAGTGATGTGAACAGGCTTAGTGTTGAACAACATCACAAGGAGAACTCTGCCTTGTTAGAAAGTGATAAGCACCATCAAAGATAGCCTTCGCTGCCTCAATGAAGGTGAATTGCATGTGGAGCTTTGAAAGATAATAGATGGAAAATCTTGTACTTGATGATGTCCACAATATGGACACTGAAATGTGGCTACGCTTCAAAAACTTGTGATCAAATTAAAATGTTGGTTGTGGGAGCAAAATAATAATAACTACTCATAGTAAACTTATCAGAATCATTATTGCGAGTACAAAGAAAGAAGTGTAACAGCCCAGACCACCCGCATGAGATATTGTCCGCTTTAGGCCCAGCCCGCACGGTTTTGTCAAAACGCGTCTCAAAGGAAATGTATCCACACCCACTTATATGACATTCTTCGTTCCCCTTTCCAACCGATGTGGGATCTCACAATCCTCCCCCCTTGGGACCCAGCGTCCTCGCTGGCACACCGATCCGGGTACTGGCTTTGATACCATCTGTAACAGCCCAGACCACCCGCATGAGATATTGTCCGCTTTGGGCCCAGCCCGCACGGTTTTGTCAAAACGCGTCTCAAGGGAAAGGTATCCACACCCACTTACATGGCATGCTTCGTTCCCCTTTCCAACCAATGTGGGATCTCACAGAAGTCTATATGTTAAGCAATCTAGATGAATATGACTCATCGCTGCAATTTGCACTATCTGCTTTCCCTGGTAGTGTGATAGAGCCAGTCAACTCCAAAGTTAAGGAGAATGCATTGGAGATTGTGAAAAGGTGTTGAGGAAGCCCCTTTACCTTACGGACAGTAGGTAAGAAACTGAGGTCTATAAATCTAGAAACAGAAGATTGGTCCAAATTCTTCAATACAGAATTTCATAAGGTAGTAAATGAAGAAATTTTGCCCTCTCTTAAACATAGTTGTGATGTTTTGCCAACTGTGGTGCATTCCTTTTAGAGTCTGAAATTGATCTGAATAACTTAATAGATCTTTGGATGGCACAAGGGTTGATCTATCCATCTCCAGGACAATGAATAGAGGATATGGGTTATGAATATGTTAAGGATTTATGTCAAAGATCCTTATTTGAAGTAGAAGTAGAACATATTGAGAACGACTTTGTAACAAAGATTAGAATTGCAAACCTTACACAGGATCAAGCAATACTTGATCATGAGAATGGCTTCGAAAGAAAGTTAAAAATGCCAAACCTTATGCATGACCTATCAATACTTGTTGCAGGAAAATGATAAGCATGATATTGAGGGAAGAACTTAACATGTCTTGTTTCACTTTCATTTGGATTCGCCATGGAAAATTCCAACTTCATTCTTTCAGAAGAAGAGGCCTAGCATTCAAACAATTATTTTGCCTAGGCAGTTGCAAGAGGAAATTGAGAGGAGATTAAGTAGCTCAACTTCTAAATATATCATTTCCAATTGTAAAATGTTACGCACATGGGATCTACATAACACAGGAATGGAAGATGTGTTGAAGTTCATTGGTAAGTTGAAGTATCAAAGATACCGTGATCTTTCTCAAAACAAAGCTATTAAGTCATTGCCTGATTCAATCACAATGATACCATATTTGATGACATTGAAACTCTCCTCATGCTATGGACTCAAAGAACTGCCAAAAGATATTGAGAAACTAGTCCACCTCAAACATCAGTTTGACTCATATGCCTTCTGGACTTGGTCAGCTAACTCAACTCAAGACCTTAAGAACTTGTGTTGAAAAGGAGCATTGGAGGAGGGTGTAAACTAACTAGAACATTATCAGAATCCTTATGTAGAAAGGAAATTGATTTGGAGTCTCTGAAATAATTAGTAGAACTGGACAACTTAAAAGTAACAAGGACATGTGACTGTTGAGGTCTCTTTTGTACTTATCAGTTGTTATAACTGTTATGTAATTATCATTATCTCTTGTATATAGGATGTTAGCTTTTATAGTATATATGGTTTATCTTTTGTATACTCTGGTGTATATAATTGTTCATGTAGTCCATGAATATAATTGAAGAACTTTCTCTTTACTTGTCATTATCTTATATGGTATCAGAGCCTCTCCTACTCAAATGAGTTTTTTTTTTTCTCTCCTTCTTGTCATTCTCATCATGTCGACTGACTCCACATCTCTCTCAAAACACACTTCTGCCAATCCTCTCACTGTTACTACTGAACCAGTTTTTACTAACCGAAATCTTGTGGTGATTATGTTGCCACCTAAGCTCCATTAAAGTTGACAAAAACTACTTATTTTCATTGGAAAAAGCAATTCTTTGCTTTATTAATAGGATATGATCTTTATGGGTTCATTGATGGAACATTACCATGTCCATCACCGGTCTTATTTGATTCCATTAGTTCTTCAAATCTTGACTATGCCTTCTGGGTTCGTCAGGATTCTCTCCTTCTCATACCATTTTAGCATCCCTGTCTCCCGATATTCATTGCTTTGTCTCTGATGCTGAAAGATCTAGAGAAGCATGGAAAAAATTGTCACTTACTTTTGCCAAACCATCCTGACAAAGGTTAATGAGACTTTGTGAATTGCTTATTCGTTCACAAGGCACACGTACAATCATGGAATACTTACACGATGTCAAAGCTGCTGCTGATGAGCTTTCTCTAATTGATCATCCTATTAGCCCTGATGATCTCACTTTATACATCATCAACAGGTTATCTACTAATTTTGAGAACATTTTTACTGCCTTTAGAAGCCAGGATACATTTATTTCCTTCGAAGAGCTCTATGAAAAATTGGTGGAGCATGACACCTATAGGAAACGGCTCGCACCAAAATCAGATGATTTTTCCATGACTGTCAACACTGTCAGCCGAGCTTCCTCCACCAAAACTCATACTTCCAGAAACTTTCCCTCTCGACATAGTAATGCTACATCATTTTCTTGGAGACCTGGATTCAACCCAGTTGCTGCCATTGGTCCACATACTCATCTGCCCCACTCTTCGGCACCATATAAAGGTAGGTATCAACTTTGCTCAATGCACGGTCACTCTACACGATTTTGTTCCTTGCTGCATCAATAGTGGACGTACACTCCCCAGCACCAGTCATATTTTCCTCGCTCACCAACACCACCTCAAGCTTATGCAACTAGGTCTATTCTTGGACCACCTCCCTCCACTACACCTTGGCTGCTTGATTCTGGAGCTTCTCACCATATTTCAACAGATCTTCAAAATTTATCACTGCACTGTGAATATGATGGAACTGATGAGATTGTCGTAGGTAATGGCCATCCTTTACCTATTACTCAGATCGGTACAACTACTCTTTCGTATTCCTTTACATCCTTTTTATTGGACAATGTCCTCTGTGCTCCACGAATGAAACGTAATATACTATCTATCTCCAAATTTTGTAAATCTAATAATGTTTCTATCAAATTTTTCTCACATGGTTTTTCTGTCAAGGATCCACGGATGGGCAAGGTGCTAGTCACAGGACCTCTTAACGGTGACATCTATGAATGGCCGACCTATGTTTCCCAGCCTCCCATCTCTTCCATTAATTTTTCTGCTGTCAAAATGAGTCTTCAGGCTTGGCATCAACGTCTTGGACATCCATCTCATCAATTTCTTTGTCAACTTGTCTCCAACTATTCTCTTCCTGTCTATTCCATAAATAAATTTATCTGTGATTCTTGTAGGTGCACTAAGTCTCATCGACTACCATTTGGTACCTCTTCCTTGTCGAGTTCTCAATCTCTCCAACTTATTTATTCCGATGTATGGGGACCTACGTCCATAACTTCTTCTAATGGATTTAACTATTATATTATTTTTGTGGACTATTATTCAAAGTATATGTGGTTATTTCCTTTCAAGTCCAAATCTGATGTTGCAAATACTTTTATTATTTTTAAACGTATGGTTGAAAAATATTTCCAATTACCTATCATATCATTTTATTTAGATAATGGAGGAGAATTCCTCAAATTAAAATCTTTCTTTCATGATCATGGCATCAATCACTTTCTTACAACTCCTTCCACACCTCAACAAAACGGATATGCTGAACGATGGCATCAGCATATACGTGAAGTTGGTTTAACCCTTTTATATCAAGCAGGTCTACCTCAAAAATTTTGGACTTATGCGTTCTACACTACCTCCTACCTCATTAATCGGTTAATAACTCCAACATTAGGAAATAAGTCCCCTTTTGAAATTCTTTTTCAAAAACCTCCTAATTATTTAAATTTAAAAGTTTTTGGTTGGCTTTGTTACCCATGGCTCAAACCCTACACCATTAATAAAATGGACCCTCATTCCAAACCATGTTTATACTTAGGTCCACTAAGGTCCCGAAGTGGCCATGTGTGCTTTGATCTTATTAATCACAAAATTTTCTCTTCCCGGCACGTGGCATTTGAGGAACAAATCTTTCCATATAAAACTTCCTTCTTTCTGCAAACTTCTTCTCCCAATAAACCTACCACCTCATCCGAAATTATAGCTGGCTCCCCCCATCAGTATTTGTCTCCTACTACACCTTCTCCAAATCAACCCATGACCTCTACATCCTAACCCATGACTTCCATTTTATCTCCTTCTCTCTCATCTTTATCTCCAAAACTTTTTCCTATTTCCTCCAGTCATTCTCATTCACTTTCTACTTGGTCCCCACCTACCCGTGTACCTCTCTCATGTCTCTCTCAAAACTCTCTTTCTTCATCTTCTACTTCATCTACACATAGGTCTCGGCCATCATGTGCATGTCAACATGGAACCTACAACATCACGTCTCCACCTGCCATCTCTTCACAACAATCCCTTCCTGCTTCCTATTCTCTTGTTCTTCATTCAAAACCAAATAAATGCACCCACACAATGCGTACTCACGCCCTTAACCAGATTTTCAAACCAAAAATCCTGTTTGACTTCTTTTCTGTTTCAAAGCTTTCTCTTGCTTCAGATATGGAACTGCGAACAGCAACTCAAGCCCTCCAGACACCTCATTGGCGTGAGGCCTTAGAATCTGAATATCAAGCTCTTCTGCACAATCAAACCTAGGAACTGGTGCCTCCTTCTTCCTCACAAAATGTGGTTGCCTGCAAGTGGATTTTTAGGATAAACTTTCTACTTGGTCCCCACCTACCCATGTACCTCCCTCACGTCTCTCTCAAAACTCTCTTTCTTCATCTTCTACTTCATCTACACATAGGTCTCGGCCATCATGTGCATGTCAACATGGAACCTGCAGCATCACGCCTCCACCTGTCATCTCTACACAACAATCCCTTCCTGCTTCCTATTCTCTCGTTCTTCCTTCAAAACCAAATAAACGTACCCACACAATGAGTACTCACGCCCTTAACCAGATTTTCAAACCAAAAATCCTGTCTGACTTCTTTTCTGTTTCAAAGCTTTCTCTTGCTTCAGATATGGAACCGCGAACAGCAACTCAAGCCCTCTAGACACCTCACTGGCGTGAAGACTTAGAATCTGAATATCAAGCTCTTCTGCACAATCAAACCTAGGAACTGGTGCCTCCTTCTTCCTCACAAAATGTGGTTGCCTGCAAGTGGATTTTTAGGATAAAACAAAATTCAAATGGGTCGGTGCAACACTACAAGGCACGACTTGTTGCCAAAGGCTTCCAACAGAGATCGAGAGTTGATTATACTGACACATTTAGTCCTGTTGTCAAGTTGGCCACCATTCGTGTGGTCCTATGTGCAGCACTTTCTCACAACTGGCCTCTTCGACAATTGGACATTAATAATGCCTTCCTTCACGGTTTACTATCAGAGGAAGTATACATGTCTCAACCATCAGGATTTATTGACCCCACACATCCTTCCTATGTGTGTAAATTACAAAAGGCAATTTATGGACTCAAGCAAGCTCCACGAGCTTGGTTCTATACTTTAAAGGAATTCCTTCTATCTTTTGGCTCCAAAAATTCTTATGTTGACACCTCACTCTTTATTTATCACTTTAAAGGCTACATAATGTATCTTCTGGAATATGTTGATGACATTGTCCTCACCGGCAGTGACCCTCTCCTTCTTAATAAATTTGTCTCTGCTCTTTCTAATTGGTTCTCCATTAAGGACCTTGGATGTTTTCACCATTTTCTTGGGATTGAAGTTACTTCTTCGGCTACAGGTTTGTTTCTATCTCAATGGCAATATATCCTTGATATTTTGGACAAGGCTGGCATGACAATAGTAAATGGTGTTGCCACTCCAATGCCTTCCACGTCTGCTCTACACCTTGCTGATGGCACCCCACTAGCTGCGGCAACTCAGTTCTGATAAATTGTTGGCTGCTTACAATATCTATCTCTAACTCGGCTAGATATTTCCTTTTGTGTAATAAACTCTCCCAATTTCTGCATAGGCTAACTAATGTTCATTAGACAGCAGCTAAGCGTCTCCTTCGTTATCTTCTTCAGACAGTCTCCAATGGTACCTTCCTAAAAAAGAACTCTCCTCTTCAACTCCATGCCTTTTTGGATGTGGATTGGGCGGGCAATCGTGATTACTACACTTCTACAACTGGTTACATTGTCTTCCTTGGCAACAACCCAATTTCTTGGTCCTCTCATAAGCAATGCTTAGTATCTCGTTCTTCCATTGAAGCTGAATATCGTGCCATAGCGCATACAACATTATAACTCTGCTGGCTTCTCTCTCTTCTCAATGAACTACACATTTGGTCTTTGACCATTCCCACTGTCCATTGTGACAATTTGGGGACTACCTATGTTTGTGCCAACCCAAAAATTCACTCCAAGATGAAGCATGTCCGCATCGACTTTCATTTTGTTTGTGACAAGGTTCAAGATGGCACCATTCATGTTTCTCATGTCTCCAACAGTGATCAGCTTACTGATGCCCTCACCAAACCAGTGTCTTAACATACCTTTCAAACTTTCAGTCACAAGATTAGTGTCCTCGAAGGACCCTTACTTTTGAGGAGGGATAACAAGGGCACGTGACTGTTGAGGTCTCTTTTGTACTTATCAGTTGTTATAACTGTTATGTAATTATCATTATCTCTTGTATATTAGGATGTTAGCTTTTACAGTCTATCTGGTTTATCTCTTGTATACTCTGGTGTATATAACTGTTGACATAGTCCATGAATATAATTGAAGAACTTCCTCTTTACTTGTCATTATCTTATAAAAAGGAGAGCTAAAAATCAAAATTTTGAGAATGTTGATGTTGACTATTCTAAGGTTTCAAATTTGGAGGGAAAAGAACACCTTAAATCTTTAACATTATCTTGGGAACTAGATGTCGATGTTGATGACCAAGAAGCAGATTACAAGGCTTAAGATACACTATAAAGTCTGAAACCAGACTCAAAACTTAAAGAATTGGCTTTATTTGGCTATAGGGGGGATAAGCTTTCTTATTGGCTTATCTCACTCACAAATTTGGTCAAATTTTCATTATAAAAATGCAAATGCAAAAATCTACAACCACTTAGTCAGCTCACATCTCTAAAGGTATGGATTCTGGGGCACATGGCTAGCTTGAAATATATCTCCACCAAGTCTGATGATCACAATTCGGAGTCATCAACAGAATTCATTAAAAACCTAGAAGAGCTAAGCTTATAGAATTGCCTGAACTAGAGGGATGGTGGGAAGAAGGCGATTCTTCTTTGGTCTTGAAATCATTTCCTCATCTTTCCAAACTGATGATCGAAAATTGCCCCAAGTTATGCTCTATGTGTAGCAGCCCAGACTAGCCGCATGTGGATACTATCCTCTTTGGGCCTTGGGAATCTTCTTACAACTCAGCTCTCAAGGCTTTCAAAACGCGTCCACAAGGGAAAGGTATCCACATGCTTGTAAGCCATGCTTCATTCCCCTTTCCAACCAATGTGGAACTTCACACCATGCCACTTTATCCATAGTTAAAAGTGTGGCTAGTGTTGAAGAACACTGGCTTAAAGACATTCATACAGGCAATGAATGATGAAAACTACTCTAGTCCGCTATCCATTTTGCAAAGTCTGTGTATTATTCGGAATATGGACATTGGCTTAAAATGATATTAGGTGGGAAAGTCTCAACAGCCTCCCGTTTCTGAGATTTGATAATCTACCAAAACTAAAGGTGCTTCCTAAAGGGCTTCAACATGTTACCACCCTCAAAGAGCTCAAAAATTTGGCACTGAACTTTAGAGAGACTTCCAGATTGGATTTGCAAATTCAGATAGACTTGGACTTTCAGCATGCCCTTATTTGAAATCACTACCTTACCAAATAAAAGACACTCAAGTTAGAGACACTGGAGATTGTGAATTGTCCCATCTTATTGCAAACATGCCTAAAAGAAACTGGTTCATATTCAAACTATATTCAACACAATGAAAATCTACTACTCCAGCGACGTCAATCTTCTCTTATCATCAAGTTATCCAGAGGTACCGTGCTCTTAATCTTTTATATAAAAATGAATCTTAAGAAAAGAAGCTTTTCTTTTCTTCTTTTGCAGTCAAACACTATGCATAAGATTGTTGTCCTCAACATAGTATTTCATTCTAGTTAATACAGTGTTTGTTTGAGTTAGATGAGGGCCTAATTTTATATTTTCTTATGTTAACAACTTTTAATTTTATCTCATGTTACAAATCCTACTGAAAAAATTTACAACCTTGAGGACCTAAAGAAGGAGAGCTTATTTTCAAATTCTTAGGCTAGTAAATGGGGAAAGAAGTCAACGATTAAGAGGTAAGTATATATTTCCTGCTTTTTCTTCCGCTTAAAATTTTCACTATAAGTGGTCTCTTTCACATAATGAAGTATAACTTTGTATATTTAATTATTTTTTTAATAAACCAATTACTTATAAGTCTAATCTCTAAACTGGTTGACCGATCATTGGAACAGAACTATTATTAGGTGAAGTGAAGATTAAGGCATGTGAGGAATAATCCTTAAGCTTTTTCTTCTTATGTTGTTGTGTGTAGATAAGTTCTAGTGTCAAAGGAAGGAAAAAGCTGGTGTTGTATTAGTATGAAACGGTGTAGTTTAAAGCATTGTTCTAAAAGGCGTAAGGCGTCTCAAGGTGACAAGGTCAAGCCTTAAGCCTTACGAGCCTAAGCGTGCCTAGGCGAAGCCTAGGCGTGAAAAGGAGTTTCATAATTATATTATTATTTTAATTATTATAAGACTACTAAATGAACAAAATAATTCATATTTTAAATGTCAAAATATATATAAATTTATATTACCTTTGTATGTACAATAAATATGAATTAGCATGTAATTGATCATAATAGATTTATGGAAATTTATGTTTTCCAAGTTTCCAATAACAAATTAGTTTCAAAACATATATATTACAAATCTACAAATACCTAATAATTTATAGATTAATATATACTTTAGTTATTACTATAATCTAACTCTTGCCTAATTCTTTATCGGACTCCAATTCATTTTTTTTCTTTTTTTCTTTTTTAAACTTTCTCTCTAATTCCTTCATCCTTGTACATTATGTTTTCATTTTTTTTTGTTTAAGAAAAAAAAACTTAATCTTAAAAGAGTTTCCATTTTTTAACAATATTTTTCATTTTTTTATTTTTATTTTTTAATTTCTTTTGAATTATTTTTAAACATTTTTTAGAATATAATCTTAAAAACAAAAAATTTTCAACAAAAAGGCTCCCACCTATTGGCACCTAGGCACACATTATGCGGTCAACACGACATTGATCGCCTTTTTCAAAGCCTTGCTACTATGTGAGCCGTTATCTAAAAGTATCACGTCTAGGCGTGCCTAAGAGGCACCTTTTCCCGCCTTTTAGAACATTGGTTTAAAGTCCTGTCATTAATGAAGGGTAGATTTGTATTTTCAGCCAGATTGCTATGTGTAACAATATGATTGGTGGTTACTAATATTCTCCAGCAATTTTTCATCGAAAATGGGTGAAATATCCTTTTCTATCTTCTTCTTTATGGTGAATATGAGGAGGATGCCATATGAACCAGCAAAAGACAGTGGCGGCTTCAGAGTCAATTTTTTGCTCTCTCTTAGAATTTTGTTGTTGCTTTTCCTTCTTTTCTTTTTGAGAGTCTGAGTGAATTTGTGGGAAACAAGTTTAAGGGAGAGGGTGTATTGGGGCTTTGGGTTGGTTATGGTTTCTTTGTGATTTTGCCATTGTTCTTTGTGTTTTAGCCTTGTGAACATAGCAAGATTAATAAAATAGCAGAGCTCAACTCCAGAGCAACGAGGACGTAGGCAATTTGCCGAACCTTGATAAATCTTGGTTTCTTTGTGTTAGAATTATTTAGTCTTGTTCTCTGATCTCATAACAAGGAGAAATGCTCAAAATTAATAGTGACATTTGAAAGTGATGATAGAAGAGGAATGTGAAGACAGAGGACCAAATTTCATGGCAGTCATGTTCTTATTGGTAGATTTCCTATCATTTTTCTTCATTTTCTATGCAAAAACTAGCTTATCTTTTTTACGTGTCTCTTTTTGTTAATTGGCTCTCCAGGCTTGAGCGTTTAAAAGGTTAAACTTTGAACATTTTTACTATATTATATATACATATATTTATAACTAAAATCCCTTACTGAAATCGTTTTTTGCCTTTGTTTAAATTTATTTCTTATTAGCTATATATACTCTAAATTTATTTCTTATTAGCTATTGGCGGCCTGTACTTTCATGTGCATATCGTTAGTCAAGTTGATTCTATAAGTATCATAATCTGATGGTTAAAAGCATTGAACGAGATTGAATTTATCAAGCTTATAATTGAATTTTTGCTTTCGAATCGGCCAAATGAAGCTGTAATATGGCATCTACAAAATTAAAGGTGATTGGAGAAATATGGTTTTCAATTATTTATGAAATTCTTGTGGTTTTAACATTATTGTGGGCATGATTTGATTTTCAAATATTTCAAGGAAAATATTTGTTTATGTTGGTGACTTCAATTTTTTATAGGTATGCCCATGGAATATATTGTGATTTAAATATTATTTCAAAAATATTTATGCTATTGGAAGAATTGGAATATTTAAATTGGTGGATTTGGGAGTTGGTGGATTTAAAATTCATGGAATTTATGACTTTTAGATGCACCGTAATATGACCGGAGCGTTTTTCGGCGAGGCGTCGAAAATCTTCAAACCCCGATTTCTCCGTCGTCCTGCCTCTGTTTACCTCACCGCCGGTCCCGTTGGAATCCTCTCCCCTTGATCTACAAAATCCCCAAAAATCTCAGCCAACGGCCATAGCACGCGCCACCACTGGCGACGGTTGCCGGTGACCGCGGCGGCTCGCCGGAAGTCACTGTTCCAGCGAGTACCCAGTTGTACCGCCGGTCTCTCCCGACTGATTCCGACCCCCTGAATCCAAATCCGGGGTCATTTTCCGCCAATTCGCGATGGATTGAGCGAATCGAAGAGTTAAATCCCAAAAGCTTTCCGGCGAGATTCCGGCCAGCATCGGTCCGATCTCCGGAAAGTAAGACCGGATTTGTAATCCTCGTCGCTCAAGCTTCGATTCGGTATATTACTCATCAACTTTGGTTGTTGTTTGTGTTCGCTCTCCGGGTACCCATTTGGGAGTTACCCGATTAAAATATTAATATTTGTGGTTTGGTGTATTGTGAATGTTTTAGGTGCACGTGCGAGTAGCGGAGTCGATCCTACGGAGGATCTTGATTGAGATACGTGCTTAAGGTGAGTGACCCACCTTCAAATTAATTTTGGGAATTAAACTGGTGAATATTATGTGTGATTTGAATATTTGGAATTTAAATTCTATGTGCCAAATATTTAATTGATTTATTGTGGAATTATTGGTGAATTTATTTTGATTAAAGAAAATATGCATTATATAAATTTATGCCAAGTGAAAATTATTTTATGGTACTGAGAATTGTGGAATTCAATTATTTATGAAATTCTTGTGGTTTTAACATTATTGTGGGCATGATTTGATTTTCAAATATTTCAAGGAAAATATTTGTTTATGTTGGTGACTTCAATTTTTTATAGGTATGCCCATGGAATATATTGTGATTTAAATATTATTTCAAAAATATTTATGCTATTGGAAGAATTGGAATATTTAAATTGGTGGATTTGGGAGTTGGTGGATTTAAAATTCATGGAATTTATTACGTTGATTATAAAGGAATTGTGGAAAATTTTCGAGTTTAATTGGATGGAATAAACCTGGTATATTTATGGAAAATTTGAAATTTTGAGATGTATTGATTTATGACTTTTAGATGCACCGTACACGTACTGGTGTTCTGTTTATATGTGATATGATTAGTGTGCACACGGATGTGATTAGCGCGGGTGGGTGTGAGTAGCGCGCAAGTGATTTTATGGGGTTGTCCTGTGGTTGCCATCGGATGAGGGTAGGCCGCCCCTCCATGGCCAGGACACTAGTTAGCAGCGGTGCGGTGGGACGCCACGAGACCATATGCCGGTTTCTCTCTATAACCTCCTATCTGGCGGTACCTTGGGACGCTGGGTACTGTTGGCGCCACTGGTATATAGTGGGTGCATCAAGTGATTTTTAGAACTGGGATTTTAAAATAAATATTTTGAAATTGTATTGGAATTAAAGCTATAATTAATACTGCTTTCGGTATTTATTCGAATGGGGATTTTAAATTGGTTTAATTTTTCCCTTTACTTAATTATTCAATAAATTAATTTCTTTTAATTATAAATTTTGGATGCTTGACTTATTATACTTTATTTGATATTCATTTGACTGAATTGATGTCTTGGTTTTCGGGGAATACAAACAAAGGGTTTTGTGAAAAGGTTTTAAAAAAGGAACTTTTCCAACCGAGAGAATTGTAAGGGTTTTGAGAGAAATTATTATTTCCAATTAATTATTATTTATCTACTTTACTATCGTGGTATTATAATTGTATAGTAGATAGGGTCACTCACTAAGATGATTAGCATCTCATATTTTTAAATTCCGTTCCTCTAGGTACTAGGTTGTCGGTGTTCATCCAGAGCGGACTTGATCTTCATCACTGTCTTAGTACGTAAAGTACCCTGTTCTTCTTTTATTGCAGTTGTAGTACTTCTTTCACTCTTGATGTATTCTATACTTAGTAGTACTTCATGAAGCTCTGTATACTGTATGGGACACTTATGTATTTATTATGCACTGGATTACTGTTATTTATTTTGAAGTGTTGAAATTTGTGGAATCAACTTGTAGTATCGTGGGAGGAATAAGGGGATGTTTATAGAAGTGTGTTTTCAGTGCAGGAATTTATGGTAAGTCCATCCCTTAGGGGAGGTTCTGCCAGATTTTCCATTGGAGGGTCTGGTAGGGTTTTCCTGGGATTAGGGCTTGTCTAGGGTTCCGGTGAGGAATTTTGGACGAGTCCTGACATGATTGGTACCAGCTTACTACTCCCACCGCATAGTAGATATCTAGCCTAGTACATAGCATGGCATACATGAGACTACCAACAGCAGAAGCATAAGGTTTCTTACTCATGAGTTCTTTCTCTTCAGGAGTTTTTGGTGCTTGCTCCTTAGAAAGATGAATTCCATGTCTGAAGGGTAGAAGTCCCTTTTTGGAATTTTCCATGCCGAACCTAGTCACTATTTTATCAATGTAGGAAGCTTGGGATAGAGCTAACATCTTCTTCTTCCGGTTTCGTAAAGTTTGATTCCTAGAATATAGTTAGCTTCACCCAAGTCCTTC
The DNA here is from genome assembly GCF_031755915.1 of Ziziphus jujuba. Taxonomy (NCBI): domain Eukaryota; kingdom Viridiplantae; phylum Streptophyta; class Magnoliopsida; order Rosales; family Rhamnaceae; genus Ziziphus; species Ziziphus jujuba. The sequence goes on from NC_083380.1 coordinate 1,964,421, forward strand.
ATATCAAACTGCTCTTTCAGGTAACCCTTTACGTCTGACAATACTTTCACACTGTTTCCAATTAACAGAATGTCATCTACGTAAAAAACCAGAAAAGCAACTACTATTCCTTGAATCTTTTTATATACACATGGTTCATCAGGGCTTTTCTCAAAACCATATAATTTGATAACTTGATCAAACTTGATGTTCCATGACCTGGATGCTTGCTTAAGTCCATAAATAGACCTATGCAACTTGCAAACCATGTGTTCTTGACCTTTTATTATGAACCCTTCCAGTTGCTACATATAAATGTCCTTTTCTAAATCCCCATTTAGAAAAGCTATTTTGACATCCATTTACTAGATCTCATAATCGAGAGCTGCTGCTACAGCTAAGAGAATCCGGACATATTTAAGCATGGCTACTGGCGAAAAAGTTTCATCATAATCGATGCCCTCTTTCTGGGTATAACCTTTTGCCACCAAACTAGCTTTGAAGGTTTCAACCTTCCCATCTGATCCTTTCTTTCTCTTGTAGATACACTTACACCCAATTGGTTTTATCCCTTTAGGTGCTTCTGTAAAAGACCAGACTGAGTTAGAATCCATAGATTCCATCTCACAGTCCATGGCCTTTCTCCATTCTTACACATCAACATCCTCTAATGCCTCTTTGTATGTGGTAGAATTGTCATCAGGATTATCCAAAACGACTTGATAAGTCTCTCCCAACAAGGCATACCTTGTAGGTTTACGTATCATTCTCCCACTATGAGTTTGCTGCACTGGTTATTGTACATGTATAGGAGGATCCAAGTTTTGTGGTTTAAGTGGATTATCAATCTCTTCATTATATCCTTCTTCTTGAGTTTCTTGAATTTGGTCCTGAGCTATTTCCTGTGTTTGTTCACCTTCAGGTACATTTTGTACATTTTCCCCTCTTTGAACATCAACAGGAAACAGGGGTGGAAAAATAGGAGTTTTTGGTGGATCTCGAACGGAGTCAAGCTCTTTAAAAACCACTTTACTTTTAGGTTTAAAATTATTCATATAATCCTCTTCTAAGAAAGTGGCATTAGTACTCACTATCACCTTCTTTTCCTTTGGATTATAAAATATTCCACCTTTCGTTCCCTTAGGGTAGCTAATAAACATACACATTTCTATACGAGATTCCAATTTATAAGATTTCTATGCTAAGACATGTGCCGGGGCATCCCAAATCTGAATATGGTTTAAGCTGGGCTTGTGCCCTTTCCATAATTCTATGGGTGTCTTTGAAACAGATTTAGATGAAATCAAGTTTAGTATGTATACAGCTGTTTCTAAGGCATATCCCCAAAATGATTAAGGTAATGATGAATAACTAAGCATCGACCTCACCATATCTAAAAGGGTTCTATTTCTCCTTTCAGAGACTCCATTTTGCTGGGGCATTCCAGGAGATGATAATTGAGAAATGATCCCCTCTTTAGCCAAGTAAGACTTGAACTCTCGAGACAAGTATTCACTGCCTCGATCAGACTGAAGCTGTTTGATATGGACACCCAATTGCTTTTCTGCCTTAGCCTTATACTTTTGAAATTTATCAAAAGCTTCAGACTTATGGCGCATTAGGTAAACATAACCATATCTTGAGTAGTCATCAGTAAATGTGATGAAATACTCATACCCACCTTTTGCTTGAACGCTCATTGGTCCACATACATCAGTATGTACCAATTCCAATTGTATGGTGGCACGATTTCCTTTGGCTTTGAAAGGCCTCTTTGTCATTTTACCTTCTAAACATGATTCACATGCTAGTATAGGTTCAAAGATCAAGGAATTTAAAATTTCACTTTTAACCAAACCATAAATCCTGCTAGAATTAATATGACCCAATCGCAAATGCCATAGATAGGTTTCATTTGAAACCTTGCTTTTCTTAGATAAGGGAAGTTGCTCATCATCATTAATTTCGATGGCATTAATACTATAAGACAAAGGGTTAAAAAATATAGACCATTCATCAATAATCCGGAACAAATAAAAGTATTATTACTCTTTATTGAAACTGAGGAATTAAACTGTACTGTTAAACCATGTTCAACTAAACAACTAATAGAAACCAAATTCCTCTTAAAATCTGGAACAAATAAACAGTCTAATAAACTTAAAATTTTATTGTCAAAATATAACTCCACTAGTCCTACTGCTATTATGGAGACATATTCTTCGTTTCCTAACTTCAAGTTTCTTTGTCCTTTATTGAGTGGGCTGTTTTGTTTGAACCACTGCAAAGAATAACAAACATGGTTAGTGGCTTATGAATCAATGATCCATTTGTCATTGTAATTCTCCACTAAACAAGCCTCAACAACATTTAGACTACCCATACCTGATTTAGGACAGTCCTTCTTCCAATGACCTTTCTGTCTGCACTTGAAGCACTTGCCTTTTGGCTTCTTCATTGCAGCCGGTTTGATAGCTAAACATGTTCCCTTCTGCTTTTTGTTCTTCTTTCCACCCTTAGGCTTCCCTTTAGGTTTTGAAGAACTTTCAGCATGATAAGCGCTTCTTTACTTCCCGAGAGACCTTTCAGCACTCTCAAGCTCGTGCATCAGTTTAACAGGAGTAAGCTTCAGTTTGTTCATATTATAGTTCATTTTGAACTGACTAAAGCTATCCGGTAGAGATTTCAAGATCATGTCTATCTTCATCTCTTATTCCAGCTTAGCCCCCATCACTTCCGCAGTACTAATGTGCGCCATCCTCTTTAGATAATGGTCCCACACACTTCTTCCAGTCATTCAAGTGTTCATTAATGCCCCTATAGTTGCTTGTCTAGCAGTACTGCTACTTTTAGCAAACATCCCATCTAGAGTCTGAATCATTTCTGATACACACTCCAGACTATCAAGTTGCTTCTGCAAGTGTTCTACAAAGCTGGTAAGAATATAACAACGAGCTATTGTATTTGCCCGTTGCCAATCTGCAAATTGCTTCTTAGTTTCTTCTGAAGCATTAGCAGTGGGCTCCTAGGGTTTCGGAGTTGTTGTAATGAATTTTATTCTCTCAAAATTAAGGATAATATAGAGATTGGTTTTCCATAGGTCGTAGTTATTCCCATCTAATGGTTTTTGATTCAAAATTGTAGCTAGAGGATTAAAAGATGCCATTTTCTTAAAATTAAAATGCACACATATTAATATGTAATCATCACAACAAACATACAAATATGTAGATCCCTTAAACTACTTATTCTTAATGTTTATTGCAATAATAATTTAATTTCCATTACAAATACTTATGTTGGGTAAAACATTTGTAATAAATTAAATTTTGAACATGGTATATTTTAATATCCTAATAAGTTAGCTCCCAAGAAAGGTGAGGTGGGTCTCAGACTCCTTAAAAACCTACCTCCTTAGACAGAGCCTTCTTAGATAACACCAACACATACCACTCAAAATTGATTTAAAAAATTAAAACTTTTTGAACCCGATATGTATAGTGTCCTACCAAGTTAGCTCCCAGAAAAGATGAGGCGGGTCTCAGACTCCTTAAAAATCTACCTCCTTCAACAAAGCCTTCTCAGATAACACAAACACACATCATTAAAAATTAATTTTAAAATCAACCATTATTTCAATAATCTTTGGGCTTTTAATAACACTAACAAAGCCTCGTTGAGAGGATTACTAATGTCATTAAAATTGAATGTAATAAGCATTAATTTTAATTTCAAAATTATCTTTAATATCTAAGCATTGTCAACGTTGGGTCTTACAACCTTATTAAAGTTTTGAAATTATTTTAGATCCAATCCAATAAAATCCGGTCATATTTATCTGTTGGAACATCACATAACCATTTTATTATTGGATCCTTAATGAAGCCCTCAGGTTTCAAATTAATTTAATTAATTCTTTAAAACCTTCACCCATTCAATATTAATTAATTAGTGTTTTCCATAATAATATTATCTAGATAAAACAAATATTATTATGCACATGTATATATCAAATGATGCAATTAAATGGCACCACCTATTCTAAATGACATGTTAAGTACATATCACATGTTATATCCATATAATTTTAAACAATTATAAACATAGAATAATTAATAGGCTCTAATCCATGGTTTCCTAGAAAAGAAAATTACAAGCCCAATAGTCTCAAGAAGCCCAACTTGATATCTGGCCTATACTTCTTTCTTCAGATCTTGCAAGTCTATGTGGTGTGGGCCAAGTTAGAATTGGTTTCCAGTGTTTTTAGCCCAAAAAACACAAAACCCTAACAAGTCCCTTATTGATCTCGAGCACCAAAACCATCGCCAGCCACCCTACAAAACTCGGATTACAATGAAATTTTACAGGAAGGTAGATACCCAAAAGAGGAATCTTCCCACCAAAAATCATCAACATCCGATCATGCACGCACCCCCATACACCTGATGAGTTCAGGCGCATGAATCCCACTCTCAGCCACTTTGGTGGCGCGTGTGGGCATGTGAGGGTGTTTGCAGTGACCGTTCTCCTCCCACTGATCCTCCTTCATGTCCTTCAACTTCTTATGGTGTTGATTTGTCAAGGCACAGCTCCAATCCACCCGAAAAATGATGAACAACAACGAGTATACAGTTTTTTTTCAGGAACTTTTACATATTTTTCCAATAAATCCGAATTTACATATAAAAATTCAAATAATGATGTAGGAAAAATAAATAAGTAAATCAATCAAGAAGGAAACCCTAATCTTATGATTAGCCTCCCTGTTACATCCCAAAAAAATATATATATATATATATTCAAGCAAAAATCTACCATGGATTAAGGCTAAACCAAATAATTCATTCATAATAAAAAATATAAATAACATAAATAATAGAATCCTAGGTGCCATATATCTAATATACACCACATATACATGAAAAATAAAAAAAATGGATTCGTTTTATCACACACCGATTCAATCACAGCTCTGATACCAATTGCTGGTATCATATACACAGCGGAAGCCTGATCGAGATTGAATAAAGTGTGCGATAAATTAAGTCATTATCCATAAGTTTACTAATCTTTAGCATAAAACCTTCCAAACTATTCTCTAAGCGACAGATCTGCATGTGGGCGCACCTGATCACAAAAGAAACAAGAAGATTAATCTAAAAAACAGTCTGAAACTCACAGTTTCTGTTTTTCTCTCAAGGTGTTTTATTTTCTACTGAGATTCCAAATCTCTAGAAAATAATACGTTAAAAACTTGTAACCAGAGGCTAGTAAGCAGTATATTTATAGACTGCTAACCCTAATCCTCCTAGGGTTTAATAACACCTTGGGCCCAATTAATGAGCTATTTCTCGTATCTTAATAATTAATTAAATGGGCTCTGTCAATTAATGAGCTAGTTTGGGGATCCTACGGCCCATTATTAATCAAGGCTCCTAATCATAGATTAGCTTGCTCCAAGAATATTAATCCAACACATACCTTCTTTGTCATCTCGCTTTCAACCATCCCTTGTCGTCGCAGAGCCTCATAGGAGATCTTGTCCATCAAGTCATCTTCAAGCCTCTTAAGCCAAGTTCTGACCTGATGGTTATGGCCTGCTTCCCCTCTGCATCATGAAATATAGCTGTCTTCAAGCCCGCAAGCTCTTTGTTTACCCCCCACTGCAATCCTACTTCCTTCACAGCTGTAGATCTCAACCACACGATGATCCCTTCTCTAATGGCAGAGAGGATTGTTTCTGCCATTTACTAGTTTAAAAAGGTAGAAAAGAAAGCTGTTATTGATGAGCGATAATGATGGAGCTTCTCTTAACAATTAGTTGTTATATGGCCTTACTTTCATCAATATGCAAAATCTAAAGCCATCAATTGCAATAAAAGAAACAAAGAATTAGTATATTACATAAAATTGATTATAAGGTTGATTGTTTTTAAGACAAGCCACCTGGATTCCAACACCAAACATTAACTTAATATTAAATCCTTCTTTACAAGATGCTCCTTCAAATGAGAAAATAAATAAAATATATTGTTTCTCTAGCTAGCTTCTTGGCGTTGCATGGTGGGCAAATTTGTATTCGGGTTAATCTTTAAATCTAGTTTTTGAGAATGTTAAGCAAGCATCATCACTGTGATCCACTTTTATACTATAAGATATGTGAAACTAGGAAGAGAAAGAGTTGGTGGTGGAGCCCAAGTGGACTGATGGAGCAAGTGGGGATTTTATTTTAAATGTTCGGAAAAAAAAAAAAAAGGGAGTGAGGGCTGCACTATACGATATGTAAAAGTAGTAAGAGAAAGAGTTGATGGTAGTGGAGCCCAAGTAGACTGATGGAACAAGTGGAGGAGCTTTTGGCTAGCCGAGTGCCATTCTGACTAACACAAAAGGGGAAGAGAGAAAGGAGATTCGGAGAGTCTAAGACGTGTGGAAGACGAATCGAGTCACGAACTGGCTCTAGTTGAGAAGGTTGGGCCGATCTAGTTTGTTTTGAAAGTGGAACCAGGCCAATTTGGCCCATTATGTTTTTGTCTTTTTCGGCCTATCTAGTTTGGGCCCTATAAAAGAACGTTTGCGGGCTACTCTTTATTCAATCCCAAAAAACTTTATACACACAGTCCTTGTACAAAGTTCATAATGATAAAATTGCAAATACATCTTCCCTTAGAAATCTGGGGTTTTTCGTTGGTTAATCCAAAGAAAGAAGAAAATGATAGTGCTAGAGAGATAAGGGGGGACATAACTGAGTTTAACCCCTTAAAACAACAATTATAACCTCTAGGAAGTTGCATAATAGGTGCAAACATCGTATAAAAAAATTATACGAGTTTTTATGAAAATTTATGCAACTTAAATCCCCATACTCATAGTTGAAGTCATAAGAGCAGATTAGTACTCCTTCTCCTTCTAGTTTGTAGCGTAAAATGAGTAGACAACTAGACAAGGAAATCCATAAGCCATCCATGTATCCGTGGCTGCCACATTTCTTCACCAGTTACTATGCTCTGCAGCATTCTACCCTTCTTCCTATACACATACGACATCCGTACATTATGTAAGTGTTATGTATATGTTGAACAATCTATAGGCTTCTCTTTCAACAAAAATAGCCGGGCTGAATGACACAAGCAAGATGACACTTTTTGATAACTCAGAACCTGCTTATGGGAAGCAGTCATCCCTAGCCCTGATCGGAGAAAGGTCTTATGAGGTGGAGTGTCATTTTCACCACTTTTAAGCAATTGTCATTCTACAGCAAGGTGCACCACCTCATCAACCTATGTTGAGATCAAAATTTTAATTTATTATTATGAAGAAACATATTAAAAATTATATCACATGCACAACAGAAAATTCATATGAAGAGCCATGAAATATACACAATTGCATTCTTAATTCTTGAGTAGTTGAAAAGATTTGCACTACGATCCAATTATTTCTAAAGCTTTACCTCTTAGAAACAACAATTAGAAGCTATAATAACTGGCATTTTAGATACAAAATTTGAAGCCCTGGTGTATTACAAACTCCAAAAAAGAAAATAATTTATTAAAGATTTTGAAGTGGTTCAAAAGAATATCAAGATGACAGCGAATCAGGAAACAGATTCATAACGGACTTAACTTTACCCGAACAAGCAGAGGATTGGGATTTTAATCTCTGCCGCCACTAAATATCGACCAAATGCAACTCTTACTTAAATAGTAGGCCACTCTTCAGCAATAGTTTTCATTGAGAATAATTGCGATAGTTCACTCATATATCACTACTGCCTGTGAAATAAGCAAAGATATTATTGTTTTAGTGTCAAGAAATGAATATCAGAATACTTACTACCAAGTTAAATATTTTGCTTACCCAGTTGGTCATATAAAAATGAAGGTAATACACTGATTAGAGAGACTGGGCACAACCTTTATGACCTCAGAATGTTTGCAATTGTTTTAGGACACAGTAAACCAAGTTTCTTCTGTAACAGGTCTAACCATGGTCCACTGGTGTTTGATGCCAATCCAGTGTTGGTGAGGAGGATCAAATTAAGCATACTCCACCATACTTTTACTCTGCTTTATGCCGTGTCAAATTTCACTTCTTTCTTTTAAATTATCATTGTAACTACAAAATGCTCCACATCAACCTAGTGCAATATGAAAGTAATGAATTATGAAAATGTGATGAAACAAACAAACAAATTAGAAATTTGTGTGCTTTTAATATGTCCAAATTTTACACAAAGTTGGTAAGGGAAACTGTTGTATTTACCTATTATACGAGAACTCGCAAAATTGTACATCCAAATGTTTTTAACCAAACTCAGTTAATTAGCTCAAGTTTGTTTCATGCTTCAATCTTCAAATACGATATGGACACTGAAAAAGACAAAATATATAAGAACTGGTAATAAAAAAAAAAGAAAATAAAAAAAAAGAGAGAAGGATAATTACCATTATGACATTCCTTTCTTACAAAAATTGTGATATACGAAACTTGTTAAATATTTTACAATTACATCCTGCACTGGATACACATACAAAGTTGAAATCAAAGGTGATCAGAAAATTCTTCTAATTTGTCACAGAAAGAAAAACAATTAATAAGAATAAGTAGAATGGTGTATGAACAAGTACCTAGAAAGTTAGAGGATTGAGAATCAACATTTAAAGTAGTTGATTTCAAGATTAACTCTGGGATTTGAGCACCCTTAGAAAAATACTCACCTATATCTCTTTTGCATCTTTTGAATACGATGGGACAACCTTATTATAAGATCCCATTATCCATTTTCCAATCGAAACAACACTCGGCTAATCTTTTACCATCTAGTCAGCAGCAGTAGAATAATATGAAAGTTCATTTGAGCATACGAGAAGAAGGTCAAATTAGCCAGTCCAACAAGATGACAGCTTAAAAAAAGAAAATTACCTTGCTTCGTTAATGACTTTGAATTGAATATACTACACAGATTCAATCGACCATCACTCTATCCACCATATATAACAGTCACATTCGTTCACCATGTACTCTGCAGCATCGTACCATGCTTCCTGTAAGTATACAACATCAAAACATCATTATGTGGTGTCTATATATAAGCAGGTACCTAGAAAGTTTGAGGACTAAGAATCATTAACTGAAGTAGTTGATTTCAAGATAAACTCCAAGATGTGAGCAACTTTAGACAAATCCTCACCTGTTTCTCTTGGGCATCTTTCAAATAAGTGAGACAATCTTTGATCTTCAATTGGTGTAAAGAGGTAAACTGACTAATTCCTTGGGGCAGTGTTATCAAACTTAAGCATCTTCTAGAATGGAGTGGATAGAGGGATTTGAGGTTGCTCATCCATTCTGGAATTGCAACCAAATTTTCACCTTTTTTTTTTTACTGCAAGCTGGTAACATGTTGAAGCCCCTCAGGGAGAGTCTTCATCTGAGGTAATTTATTTTCCAAATGGAGCATCTGTAGACTTTTAAGAAGTTGCTACACAAACTGATCATCAGATTCTGCCATGTCAAGTTGTTGGCAGTCACCAATCACTAAATGTTCATTTATGGTACGAATGCTGAATGATGAATATTTTCTTATTTTTATTTTTATTTGTTTGTTGCATTAATAGGAGTAATTAATAGGGATCAACCAGTCTCCAATCATTCAGGTCAACCTGGTGGTTTTACAATTAGGACTTCATGGTTCTTGGTTTTACCCTGAAAGAAGAACCATGTTGCTAAAACCATCAGATCTACCAAATTAGATATTGAAGAATGATTCTAATGGGAATACTTACCATTATTAAGTTCTTTTGTTGGAAAACTATGGTATCACGATCCTGTTAAACACGTTCCAATTGCACCCTGTGTATATTCAAAGTTGACAAAGCTGAGAAATTGTTTAAAATTAAATTCTAGCAAGAAAAAAAAAGATAAATAAATAAATAAAGAACATTACGTACCTAGAAAAGTAGAGGTGGTTCGGGGAACCATCATCATCATCATCTGAAATAGTGGTTAAGTTCAAGATGAAATTAGGGACATGAGCAACCTTAGGCCAATGCTCGCCTATATCAGTTTGACATGTTTTGAACAAGATCGGACAATCTACAATCTCCAGTGTGTGTAAAGATGTGAGGTGACGTATTCCTTGGGGCAATGATGTTAAATTTGGGCAAGCATGAATCATGAGTGCATCGAGAGATTTGAGGTTGGTCATCCACTCTGAATCAATACTAATCAAATTGCTGCAGTAATCAATCGTAAGTTTTTGCAAGCTCGTAAGATGTTGAACCCCTTGAGGCAGGTGAGTCCTCAACTGAGGTAAAAATGACAAATCCAGTGCACGTAGACTTGTGAGGGCTTCCCAGAAGTTAGGGTCACCAACATCATTAAACATGTCAAGTTGTTGGCAACCCTGAATTCTCAAATTTTCAAGTGAGGAAGCAAGCTGTTGAATACCAGGAGACAAAGACGTCAAGTTATTGCACTCCATGATACCTAAGCTTCGGATACAAGTGAGGCATTTGAACCATTCTGGAAGAGACTGTAAATCTTCAATATCGGAAAGAGAAAGTAAGCTCAAATTGGAGAATGTGGATGCGGTCAGTACTGCCAGGTGGAATGGCTTCCATGTATTGTTCTGCACCGCCAAACTTTTTATGTTTGGGGATAGGGGCAAAAAGCTCAACTTTGGACACTTAATAATAACTGAATGACAGAGACGTGGAAGTGAAAGTGAGACGTGATCATTCATTGATACGCCATCTTTGCCATTATTAATATCCGTCGTCCTCCACCATCCCTTTAGATTGGGCAAAAGGGTAAATTCCAACATTTCCAACGCCGGCAGTAAAACTGACGTCCTAGATGGCTCAGGGGGGCCGTTTGAAATGTACTCTAGACCAAGCATGTTGCCTAGTTTCAGTTTCTTTAGAGAAACCAATCCATTTAGTGGCGGCAAATACTGGCATTTTAGACTATTTTTCAGGAACAAATATTCAAGATTTGCATGTGATGGAAGCCAACTTGGAAACTCCACACCCTCATAGTATTGCAAACACAATTCCTTCAAATTTGGGTGAGGCTGGAGGCCTTCCAGTGTTGCTTCATATTCCACATCCTTCAAATAACTTGGTAAATGTAAATCATAATTTAAATTTATATGACCATCAAATAAATCATCACACAATTTAGCATAATAATAATTCACATGCCAACATAGACATAAACTGCAAAGATGTTGTTTATCCTTTAAATTTGCAGCCTTACTATCTTGATCTCCATTTCCTAAGTTGATAATACTCAACTTTCCTCTAATATTGTTTAGTCCCATCAAGTCACTTAGCTCACCCACCTCATGATCACAACTGTGCTTGGACTTAATAGTAGTATGGCTAGTGCCTTCCTTCAATACGAACCGTGATAATGTCTGAAGGTTAGTCAGTTGACCAAGTCCACCTGGCATATGAGTCAGACTGGTGCACATATCAATCTCAAGGCTTACAAGGTTGACTAGCTTGTTCAAGTCTCGTGGTAATTCTTGGAGCTTCGTGCAATACGAAAGTTTCAACGTTTGCAAATTATAAAGCATCGTCCGGCAACATCTTGATGTCTTCGTTTTCGGATAGGTCAAGATACCTTAGATGCTTCAACTTGCCAATACAATTTGGCACTATCTTAATCCCTAAACTGTGAAGATCCAATAAGCGGACAGACTTGAAACTTGATACAATTACATCACAAACTGATTGACCACGTCTTCCCTGAATTTTACGCGATGATTGACGAAGCTAAAGAATTGTTCGAATCTTGTTTGCTTCGAGCAATGTAGTTGGAACTTTCTCTGATGAATCTAAATGAAAATCAAAAGAAACATGACGAGTGACTTTGTTGAAATTACTTTTTTTATTTGTTTCCAGAACAGCATATATTGCTTCTCCCACTTGCGTTGCAAGATCATGCATGAGGTCATGCATTTTGCATGTTTTACTGCCTTCATCATCTTCTTTTAATTCTTGAAAGAATGATCTCCAAAGTAAATCCATAAAGTACTCATGGCCAACCTCTACCAAAGACTTAGTTGAATCTAATGTCTTAACAAATCCTAGTGCCATCCAAAGATTTATTAGCAAATTTACATTGATTTGATGACCCTTTGGAAAGAGTTTACAAAAGGCAAAACAATGTTTCAAATCTGCTGGGAGATTATCATAACTAAGTTTAAGGGTTGGCAAAATATCATTTCCTTCTTGAGGGATCTTTGAAAATTCCATTTTGAAGAAGGATGACCATTCTGTTTCTGGATTTTTAAAATACAACATCCTTCCTATTGTCCTTATGGCAAGAGGAAACCCCCCACATTTTTCAATAACTTCCTTCCCAATTACTGCGATATTGTAATTTTTTGGCTCTTCTCCATGATTAAAAGCCACCTTTTTAAATAGAGCCCAAGATTCATCTTAATTTAATCTCCCCAGAATATATGGCTTCATGCTACTTGTAATCTCTCCAACCACAAGACTACGAGTAGTTATAATTATTCTACTCCCCTTTCTACAATTTGATAATAAAATTTTCAAACTTAGCCATATTTCACGGTTTTCATTCCATACATCATCTAGTATAAGGAGATATTTTTTTCCACTTATTTCTTTTTGAAGCACCTTTTGCAATTGATCTATCTCCAAGTTTTCCAAGCCCTTATTAGTTGCAGACTTAATAATTTTCTCAACAAGTAATTTTATATTGAAACTTTGAGATACATACACCCACATTCTCAAATCAAAATGCTTTTCAACCTTCTCATCATTAAACACTACCTGAGCAAGTGTAGTTTTTCCTAGCCCTCCAGTACCAACTATGGGAATTACCCCTACATTCTCTTCAATTTCGGCATCCATCAAATATTCTATGATTGCCATTCTGTCTCTATACCTCCCTATAACTTCCTCTTCAGGCACATAAGAGTGAGTAGGCTCTCTCCCTCTAGTCACAACTCTAGTCTCTTCGGGTCTTTCCTCCAGATGGAAGCTTCTATCATCTCTAATGGTAGTTAGTTTTTTCTTAATAGCTATTATTTTGTGACCCAACTTGTGTCGAAAAGCAACTTGCTTTGAGGCTGAGAAGAAAGAACATACCTGCTTGGTCATTTCATTTCCAAGCATTCCTTGTTGTTGCAAAGCTGCCTTAGTATTGAACTCATCCATCAAGTCATCAGCTTCACAAACAGCATCTTCAAGCCTCTTGAGCCAAGATCTGACCTGATGGTTATGGGTCTGCATCTCCTCTGCATCAAGAAGTACAGCTTTTATTGTTGACATGGTTTCTTCAAGTTCCAAAAGCTCATCCTTTACGCTCCAGAGCAATCCGATTTCTTGCACAGCTGCAGAAGCTAACCTCCCAATGATCTCATCGGTAATGCTAGATAGGACAATATCCGCCATTGGCTTGTTGGACAGGCAAAAAGAAAGATGAAATTGTTTTCAGAGTTTACAAGACAAAGGTTATGGCTGTGGAGAATATCTGTGCTTCCCTTGTCAATTATTTGTACTGCCTTTTTACTTTCTCTATGAGCTATGGTCAACGATACAAGTTGCAGAATAAATGACAGAATGAGACATTATTTTTTATTATTTTATTATTTTATGTTATCTTATGTTATTTATTTATTATTATTATTATTATTATTATTTTAGCTTTGTGGGTTTGGTGGCCAATTTTGTATTAGTGGTCCTATCATAATTTTCTTCGAAGTAGAGCATCCATGTGCTGATTCTGACCCTCGACATGGAAAAATAAGGAACACGATAGGACTTAAAAACCCAATGAATATAGGTCTTTTTTATAATCCAAGTTGTTGGGTAGTCTTCACTGAAAAGTTCATGAAATTCACTCCTATTTGAATGATTAATCCATTTGGTTACATTTGCTGCACTGTGTTTGCCGAATTACATAAAAAGGATATAAATCTACCATTGTTTTATTATTCAGATTAATGCAACGCCTATATAAATATAAAATACATAAATGTAACGGTTAAGATTGATATTTTTATGGACCCGTTTGGTTGGGACTTGGGAAGAAGGAAAAGATGAAATTCCTCACGATCGTCCAGGTAATTCGTCTCGCATGATGGCCAATATTCTATGTAATAAGGGTCTTGTTTAAATATTGCTTTTAAAAATGTTAACAAACGAATATCAATGTTAATTACCAAAAAACACAAAAAAAAAAAAAAAAAAAAAAAAAAAAACGCACGAAGATCAATTTTCTTCCGTACCCAAACATTGGCCAAAGAATACATTATCCACTTTTTATCTTTTCTTTGTCACCTACTGAAGAAGGCAGAATTAATCTTGAAATTCGGATCCAAATAACCAAAGCAAGATCATTAAAAATAATAAAATTAACATAAATAAATAAATTGAAGTTGGATATATCAAATCACTTTTTTTTTTCCTGTATTTTACAATTCCTTTCAAATTCAATTATTCAAACTCCACCATCATATAACAATTGATTCAAGTTCCAGTAGACAAATTTTCTTTGCATTTCTCGGCTAGTATTGATTCATTAATATTGTTCAGAGCATTAGATTAACTTATTTATTAGGCTTAAGAATTTATAAACTAATATGCACGAATCCGCACTAAGAGCCTTTTTGTAATTCCATATCTCTATTTATTTTATTTTATTTTTTATTTTTCAACTTTCATTTTTATTGTTTTGCATCCTTTTTTAAGTTTTTTAATTAGTACATGTAATTTCCATTCATTATATTGGATTTTTTAAATAATAGTGGGTATAAGATATGTAAAATTAATTCCTTCATGAGATCCTGATGCGATATTTTGTAAGTATATAGTTTGCACAAGTTGCAAGTATAGAGTTTGCACAAGTTATAAAGTGATGAGTAAGTATTATTCTCTCAAAAATTGATGTTCGAAATTTTGTTAAATATTAAAATTATTGATTAATTTTTTTTATTTAGGCACCAAATTCAATTAAAACTAGTTTAAATTAAAACTAATATTACTATTAAACTATAGTAATGGGACAAAAAATCAAGAGAAACAATATATCCAAGTAATGAAAATGGAAAAAATTATGATTTAAAATTATAGGACTTCGACTTCCTCTCTACCCCTCCTAATTTGATTAAATGGGTTGACAAAAAATCAAATTCTATTCAATTTCTAACCTAAAGAGTTTCTAATTTAATCTAATCTATTTTTCTAAAGTGAAGTTAGAATTTATGCATCCTTAGTGAATATTAGAAATTCCTTAATCCTCATGCCTTAAGCCCTCTTTTTTGTGGCTATCCAATTCCCAATCAAACTTCCTAACATCAATTTGGACATAGATTGTGTAAATCTAGTGACCAATTTACCCAATTAAACTTTTCCAAGTATAAAATAGTAAGTCTACTTAACACCTAAGCAATTTCTCAAATGCAAAAATATGTTAAATAATAATTGCAATATATAAACAAGAAAATTAGATAGGGACAAAATAATAATCAATCCATCAATTAAATATCATAAAGGTAAGGGTTCCATTAAATTCATAAATGATAAATCTAGTAATACATGCACAAAATATGAACCAAATCCAAACTAGAACATATGTTTATCATTAAATACATTATAACACCCCGTCCCGAACCATGTCGGAATTTTTGCACGTTGACGGAGGTTGACCATTGACCATTGACTTTGACTTTGATCGTTGACCGAAGGGGTCAAAAGTTGACTTTTTGACCCAATTGGAATTCTAGGTTGACTAAGGTACTGTTACGAAGTACACGTTGGCACGAGTTCGTAGACTACTAGCACATTGAAAACGGAGCTACGGTTTGAAAGTTATGAGCAAAACAAGTTAAGGTCCAAACTGTCTAAGGGGTGCCGGAGTTGACTTTTTATTTATGGGGAAATGAGCTTTGACTCATGCATGGTTGTGAAGTGCTCATCGATACGAGTCCGTAGACTAGCGGCACGTCTGATTTGGACATGTGGTTTGAAAGTTATGGACCTGTAGAGTTTCTCAAATACTGTATTATTTTAATATTATTTTTAAACGCGTAACGATGTGCCACGTGTGACTTAATAAATGTGACCATGTGTCACCATGGTGAAATGCCACATGTCAACCATGTTTAATATAAAATAATTTTATTATTGTTGTTTTATGTAATAATATTATTTTTAATATTGTTTAATTAATTTTAATTTATTTCTTTTATTTCTTTTTCTTTTCTTTTTTTCTTTTTTTTCTTTTCCCCACGTGGGAAAACACCTTCTCTTTTCTTTTCCTTCCCTTCCCTTCTTCTTCCCCGAGCCCATCAAAAAAAACCAGCAGGAATTTTCCCTCTCTCTCTCTCCTTTGACTCTCTCCCCCTCTCTCTTTGACCGACCGCTTGGCCGGATTTCAATCGCCGCGACCTCAACCTCCAATTTTCCCGGCCAGTCGCCGTCGGACGCACCCAGATCGGGCCCGTGAAGTCCGCGGCGGCGACTTGAAATTTTCCGGCGATTCTCACCGTTTCCGACCAACCCAGCCCGACCCATACCTCTATCCCACCATTTTCGACCCATCTGAGTCCATTTCCGGGGTTAGATTGCTCAAAATCCCCACCGTTTGAGAGATCCCTCAAGTTTAAATTTGGCCGAAACTTTCCGGCCACCTCCGACGGAATTGGGGTCGATGGAGACCGGTAATGCGATCCTCGTTCCACGAGCTTCGATTCGGTATATTATTCGACCATTTTGGTTAACGTTTGTGTTTAACCCCCCGGGTACCGGGTATTATTTACCCGAATAAAATATTAATTTATTTGACTGTGTGTGAATTGTGTTCTAGGAGCACCGGTGAGTCGTGGAATTGATCCCATGGTGGATCATGGTTTAATTGCATGCTCCAGGTGAGTGACCCACCTTTAAAAATATTTTGGGCAATTAATTATGTTTAATTGGTGTTTAATTGGTATTTAAATTATGCTCATGTGGTACAATTTAATTATGAGTTTATTGTGATTTAATTTAATTATTATGCATGAGCAAAGTATATTTCAGTAATAATCATACGTGGTTTTAAGTATTATTTTTCGGGCATAATTGGGTTAAATATTTTATGAAAATATTTGTTTAAATTGGTGGTTTAATTTTATAAATTACGCCCGCGGTATTTGAATTGTTGAACCTCGTATTACGAGAAAATTATGGTTTTATTTGTTATCGATGTTTTCGTACCGATTTGTTAAATAAAAATATGTGGGATGGTAAGTGTGAAATTTTGATATATTTCCCATGGTAATTTTGGAAAACGGTACAGTTGGTTTAATAATTATTTTAGACGCATTCATACAGTATTGGTATTCTGGTATATGTATATGTGGTTCAGCGCGCAAGTATTATTATTTCTCCCGTGAGTTGCCATTGGACCGTGGGCAGGCAAGTCTTATATAGTGCACACAGCCGCTCCCCTCCTTGGCCGGGATGATGGTTTCAGCAGCGGTACTATTGGGACGCCGAAGTGCCGTTTGCAAGTTTCTCTCTTTAATCTCCCCACCAGTCGGTGCTTAGGACGCTAGGTATCGGAGGGCATCATTGGTATATGGTGTGGTGCGTCAAGTATAAATTTTTCGGATAGAAATTTCAAACCTCAAAGAGTACAAAATTATTTATTATAATTTATTGCAGTTTATTTATATTTGGGGTATTTATTTATTTATTTATTGTTTATTAAATTATTTGGTCCCTTGGTTTTCGGGAAGTACGAATATCGGGTTTTGTGAAAATGTTTTAAAAGGGGAACATTTCCAACGGAGTGAATAGTGAGGGTTTTGAGAGAAATTGTTAACTCAATTGTTTATTTATTTATTTATTTAATTGTTCGGTATTGATTAATTAAATCCCCTTATTTGGTATATTATTAATATTAAAGGTGTACAGTAGAAAAGGTCACTCACTGAGATGATTAGCATCTCACGTTTTTAAATTTCGTTCCCCTAGGTCCAGGTTGAGAGACGTTGATCGTCCGGGACGAGCCCGATGTCTCAGCTCGTTGCCGAAAGTCCAAGAAGTATTTCTTCCCTTTTTCCTCTTCACCTTGTATTGTTTCTGTATCTGTCATTATATTAATTCATATTTATTTGTATAATGCTCTGTATACTGTATTGGACGTGTAGTTATTATCTATGCACTGATTTACTGTTATTTTGAAGTGCTGTAAATTTGTGGAATCAAATTGTAGTATCGTGGGAGGAATAAGGGGATGGATATAGAAGTGTGTTTTCAGTGCAGGAAATTTTTGGTTAGTCCTACCCTTAGGAGAGGTGCTACCGGATTTTCCGTGGGAAGGTTCGGTGGTATTTTCCTGGGATCAGGGCTTGTCTAGGGTTCCGGGGAAGGAATTCTGGACGGGTCCTGGCATACATGGCCGCTAAATACACAATAAATATGTGTGTGTATATATATATATATATATCTAAATACAATTTAGAAAGTGAAAAATATAGAGAAAACTCAAAGGAGGAAGAATCCTATAGAGGAATCTCTTTTCAATCTTCTTCCAAGCCTAAGATTTCTCTTTCCAAATTGAGTGTGTTGCTCTTTAGTTCTTCATCAGGCTATCTATAATGGTGGCTTCTTTCCCTCTAATCTATAACAAGCCCCCCTTCTTAATATGCATAGGCCACCCAAATAAAGCCTCTTAAAGTAATCTCCAAACCCTATCATTTTTTGTTAAATCCAACATTTAAATCAAAAGTAATGGGTCCTCAATGTGCTTATGACTCTCCAATGCCTATTTTAAATGAGATTACATAATTTATGCATGCAAATCTCTATACTAAAGGCACATACCTTATGCTTGCTCTCATTAAAGTTCCATTTTAACCAACACCAATGAAAATTAAAATTAAAAATCAAGGTATGTAGAGTCAACATTTTGAAAATCTTGAATATCGAATGCTATGTTTGACTTGGTTTAGGCATGGTGAGCCTTCTTCCTCTTCAAAGTGATCTTTAAAGCTTTAATAACCATGAAAATTACCTTTGATTTCATTTTAGAGCTCATCTATATAAGTAAACAAAAACATATCAAAATCACTATAAATACTTGAGTTTTTCACAAATAATCAAGCTATAAAAGACTAAACAAGTGAGCTTAAAACTCACTTATCGTATTAAAACTCACGAAAACATTAAGGAAAAAACTCTTATTTTATTTTTTTTCTTATTTTTTCACTAAACCTTATAAATGAGTATAGTTGAGCTAGATATTAAGATTGCCAACTTCAACTCATATGATTGAGAAGCAATCAAGTTCGGTTTAAACTCATAAATTTTTAATTTTCTCATTGATTAAGATTGTCTTAGGTCATTCATAAAAAAAAAAAAAAATAATGATTTTAGTTCAACTCAAGTCATTATAAAATAAAAGCCTACAAAATCTGAACATTTAATTACTTAAATTTGTTTCCAAAGGTAAATTATAAATAAATTTCTTTTATTATTATTTTTTATTTTTTCATAAAATTAAATATGATATAAGTTTTCTATATGTTTAAATTAATAGCAAAATATTTTTATATATGTACAAAATACAAATTTGATCTATTTATGTGCTACAAATTTAAGCTATTTATGTGCTACTCCCGAGTAATTCAAGATTGGTTTGTCTAATTATACAAACTTCATTTACTATTCAAACTTGGCACGTTTTTTGGTGAGTTTGTTGGGGTGAGAAGGTTATGACCACGAGCAAGCTAGCTTGAAGTGTTAGCAACAAGCAAGCTTTTGGTGATGCTCTTGGGAATGGTTGTGTGTGAGTTGTGTTTTTAGGTTTTGGTTATGGTGTTTTCTGGTTTTTAGGGTTCCTAAAGTGTTCTAAGGTGTTGAAGAAGAGATAAGAAGAAGACGAACACGTTGGCTTTTGAAAATAAGGCTTTGATGTTTAGCCATTTCATTCATTTTACTATATAAGCTTGAAATTACAACTAGTTCACACATGCCAAGCATGTGAGCTTACAAAATGAGTAAAGTATTTGAAATTTAAAAAATAAAATGGTCAACACCTAACTTTACATACACAAAAGAGTCAAAAACCAGCTGCAACATGTCTATTCCAAATATAGTAAAAACTGGCACATGGTTTTGAACTAAGTTCCTATTGTTTAACTAGTTTGGGTAAACAACCAAACTAGCTTCACCTACTTAGTTCCCCTTTGTATCTGCTTATGAAACTTGGTTTGAAGCATCCTTGGTCATCAATAAATATTGTTCCAAGAGCTAGGAAAGTTCTGGAACCGGATCATGGGCCAAACAGCTCCAAAACTGGCCCATACTCTGCATACTGGGCCCATCAGATACAGCAATCTGTTTGGAATATAAAATGGACTTTCCCATGTCATTTTGACCTGAAATTTAAACCATAGTCTTCTATATATGTCTGTAGACATCCCTCAAAATTTAAGCCCAAAACTCCATTTGCAACCTGAGATATAAGATAAATAGTGGAACTATGTTGCTGGAAATTATGAATCCAGCACCATAGGCATTTCAAGCATAACATTCCTACTCTTTTGTGCATAATCTTGCCTATAATTTTGCATACATAACTTAGGCACAAAACATTATCAAAATATACCTTGCATAAATTAAAACATACAAAAAAAAATATAAACTCATAAAAGGAAATGATTTGATACCAAGGTGTGCATGCTAGCCGGTGACATGCACCATCAAGTGGCAAAATTGCCACACTTCAACAGAGTTGAGTTTGAGTGAGTTAAATTGAGTCAATCATGCTTCGTTAAAGCCTATTTATATCCTTATGTAAACTTAATTTTATAAAAGAAAGAAAAAATTTCCTCTTTATAGAAAAAAAAAATTGTCACTCATAAATAACATCACAATTGAATGATATGGTAAATACTAAAGAGAAATTTCTGTAACACAACTCGTCAATAAAATATTCAGTGCAACTTCCTAATAAAATCACAAATCATCTTAAAAAATGTTGGAAAAAACTTTTTAATGTTCATGTGATATTGATATAAAATGCCATATGCCACTTTTATTTTTCCATATGTAAATGTAATTTAGTATGCTCCAAACAATTGTAATTAAATTCTATATATTTTAACGAGGCATAAAGAAAAAGGTCACTAAGTTTGTGATAATATACTAAATAATAATTAAAAGAAGTGATAGTACGTGCTTTTGAATCAATGCTACTAATTATACGACTCGTGACAACTGATATTATTAAATTTGCACGAAAAATTGTCATGAAATTAGGCCTTTATTCTTATAGTGGCAGTCGCAGAAGCTAAGTCCAACAATAGAAAGTATCAAGGGAAAACTAGATGCGGCTAGAGATGATGCTAGCCCTTTCAATTTGGAGGAAAGACGTGAAGCACCTCACAAAGTTTGGTATCGGTATAAAGACTCCATGAAGATAGACGACCATGAAAAATCTATTTACCAACTTTTGTTGGGAAAGAGAAATAATATTGGAGAAAAGCATGGGCCGATTTTAGCCATAGTAGGTTATGGAGGGTTAGGAAAAACCCAACTTGCTCGGAAGTCGTTTAGAAACATAGTTTTTGAGTTCAAACTTTGGGTTAATGTCCCTTACAATTTTGACATAAGATCACTTGTTGAGGAAATATTGCTGGCTTATGCTGAAAAAATTGTTAAAGCTCAAGTTCTTTCTTATGAAGCAGATGCTACGGCGCGGAAGAACATTATAACCGACTTAAATATTGGGCCAATCGACGAACAAGATGGATTTAGTAAGAAAGTAACCGAGTGTTTAGATAGGTCCTTGGACATACCCGAACTCCATAGAAATATGGAAGAGCTCATCCACCACCTCGATGAAAGTGAATTGCATGGGGAGCTTTGGAAAGCAGTAAATGGAAAGCGGATGCTGCTTGTACTTGATGACATATGGAATGCAGACTCACAAATGTTACGAGACTTCAAAAATTTATTATCAGATGTTGGTTCCGGGAGTAGAATATTAATAACTACTCGTAGTCAATTTGTTGCCAACAATATTGCCTGTAGAGTGGAAGACATCTATAGGTTAAGTGACTTAGATGAACATAACTCAAGGAGGCTATTAGAAAGTTCATATAGAGACTTTCTTTTCGATAGAGTGCCAGAGCCAATCAACTCCAAAATTATGGAGATTCTGGAGAAGTGTGGAGGAAACCCTCTTGCCTTATCGGAAGTAGGCAAGAAACTGAAATCCATGAATAATCTAGAAACCATAGATTTGCCGCACTTGTTAAAAAGTAAAATAATTTGTAATTTTATGGCAAAGTGTTTGCAAGAGGATGCTTAATATGCAAGGAAGCATTATTGGCCTTATCCATTAAGTCACCTTTTTTACTAAAGCCAGAAGCTTATCAAGATAAAGGCTTATCGAGATAGAAGTCAAATTCAATTTGAACTCTACTTTAAAAGAATTCAATTTCAATTTGAATTCCACCACCTCTTTTCCTCTATATATATGTATGTAGGCTTGTTGTAAAAGATGATCATTTTTGTTATCCCATTTTGTATAATAGAGAGAGCCTTTAATAAATGATCATTTGTATTTTCTTTTAGCTTTTCTCTTCCTCTCAATTATATTGTCTCGGGTCCACTCTTTTTATTTTTGCATATTATCCAACAAATTTGTATCAGAGCCAAGTTTATTCCCTCCATAAAATACCCATGGTAGCCAATAAATAATCAACCTTTAGTTATGCCCAAAATCTAGTTCCCATCTTTACCGGTGAGAGTTATGATTTTTGGTGCATCCAAATGAAAACTCTTTTTATCTCACAAGATTTATGGGATATAATTGAAGAAGGCTATGATGAGCCTGAAAGTCTCGAGCAATTGTAGTCGTGGACGGAAGCAGCAAAGAAGGAGTACAAGCAAAACATCCAAAGAGATGCAAGAGCACTACTTTTCATTCAACAAGGGATAAGCAAAAGCATCTTCCCTAGAATATCAAATGCAACAAAATCTAGAGCTGCATGGGAAATTCTAAAACAACAATTTGGAGGACATGAAAAGATAATCTCCATTAAACTTCAAACTCTTTGGAGAGAATTCGATAATTTAGCAATGAAAGAAAACGAAACTATCCAAGAATTTTCTTCTAGAATTTCTAGGATTATTAACCAAATTAGAAGTTCTGGAGATACTATTACTGATCAAAAAATTGTAGAAAAAATATTAAGATGTTTTCCAGCAAAATTCGAGCATATAGTCACAGCTATAGAAGAATCCAAAGATTTGAAAACATACTCTTTGGATCAGCTATTCGGCTCTCTCGAAGCACATGAAAAAAGAATGAGCAGGTTTTCTAACCAACCTGTTGAGCAAGCATTGAAATCAAATTGCAACATCACAGAAAGGAATTTTACAACCTCAATAAGTAACTCACAAAGACGAGGAGGTTCCTTCAGAAGAGGACGTGGTAACCAAGGCCGAGGCAGAGGAGGAAGAAACAATTATGAGCAAAGAAATTTCCCCGGTAATTTTAAACCTTATTGTATTATTTGCAAAAAACCTGGGCATGAGTCAAAAGATTGTCGTTTTAAATGCACAAAGTGCAGAATTTCTAATCATTCACAAAGATATTGTTGGTATAAAGACATGCGAGAAAGAAATGAAGTTAACTATTCTGAAAAGGTTGAAGATAGTCAAGTATTTTATTCATATATGTCTGTTAAACAAGAATCAAAACATACATGGTTTTTGGATAGTGGATGCGGTAGTCATATGACAGGTGATCCACAACTCTTTATTAAGATGGATAAAAACTTTTTATCTGAAGTAAAGCTTGGAGATGGAAAGTTGCATGAAGTCAAAGGAAAAGGAGTAATAGCAGTAAACTCCAAAGAAGGTAACTCTAAACTCATCCATGATGTGCTTTATGTTCCTGGCCTAACATTAAATCTCTTAAGTGTTGGCCAGTTACTCCGAAAGAATTAGTCTATAATTTTTGATGGAGAAGAAAGCACAATTATTGATAAAAATACAAACATCATAGTGGCAAAAATTAAAATGAATCAAAATAATGTTTTTCCTCTTATTATGCCACGTGATGAAAAACTAGCTTTTCAAAGCCAAAAATTGGATGAGTCATACCTATGGCATCTACGATATGGGCATTTAAATTATAATGGCCTAAAATTATTAAAAGAAAAAAATATGGTTTTAGGCCTACCTCCTATTGCCCACATAAATAAAGTCTGTGAGGGATGCATATATGGAAAAATGCATGGATTACCATTTCCCAAAAATACCTGAAGAGCAAAGGCACCATTAGAGTTGGTTCGTTTTGATATTTTTGGACCAACTCGAACTCCATCTCTCAATGGAAGAAGGTACTTCCTTCTATTTGTTGATGATTGTACCCGAATGATGTGGGTATATTTTCTAAAAGAAAAGTCGGAAGCTTTTTTAGTATTCCAAGAATTCAAAGTACTTGTAGAAAAGCAAGTCGAAAAGCCACTGAAGACACTTCGAACAGATCGTGGTGAAGAATTCATGTCTAAATCATTTATGGAATACTGCAAGAAAAATGGAGTTCAAAGACAGCTTACAGTTCGGCATACCCCGCAGCAAAATGGTATAGCTGAGCGAAAAAATAGAACAATTGCAGAAATGGCCAGAAGCATGCTCAAGGAGAAAGGTCTTCCAAATGACTATTGGGCAGAAGCAGTCAACACTGCCGTCTATATTATGAATAGATCTCCAACAAAAGCTGTCCTGAATAAGACTCCATACGAAGTGTGGCACAAACAAAAGCCCTAGGTACAACTTTTAAAAGTATTTGGATGCGTAGCTTACGCACATGTTCCCTCACAATACAAAGAAAAATTTGATGAAAAAGGAGAGAAATATATATTCCTTGGATACAGTAGTGAGTCAAAAGGTTACCGGCTGTACAATCCAAAAACAACTAAGCTGATAATTTCTAGAGATGTTATCTTTGATGAATCTGCAGCGTGGAATTGGGAAAGTACTCCCAAAACAGGAGCAAAAATATTTGAAGAAATTCCTATTCAAAATAAGTTAGATTCTCAACCAATTTAAGATGCTGCTTCAAGTACAAGTCATCAAGAATCTCCAAGCCCAATTCAAATTATGGATATATCTTCAGATGATGAATCACCGCTAAGAAAGGTACGCTCACTTGTAGATATCTATGAATCTACTAATATAGCATTTTTTGCATGTGAGCCACAAAATTTTGAAGAAGCAATAAAGGAAGATATTTGGATTAACGCAATGGATGAAGAAATTGCAACAATTGAAAAGAATGATACATGGGAACTGGTAGATCTACCTAAAGGCAAAGAAGTTATTGGACTCAAATGGGTCTACAAAACCAAATACAAAGAAGATGGAACAATTCAAAAGTACAAAGCATGGATAGTAGCCAAAGGCTATTCGTAACAGCCAGGAATTGACTTCAATGAGACATTCGCACTAGTTGCTCGAATGGAAATTGTTAGAACAGTCCTCGCATTAGCTGCTCAAATGGAGGTACCTGTTTATCAACTGGATGTCAAATCCGCCTTTCTTAATGGAGAACTCAAAGAGGAAGTATATGTGGAACAACCCATGGGATACACAATGAAAGAAAAAGAAAACAAAGTCTTGCGATTAAAAAAGGCACTATATGGACTAAAGCAAGCACCAAGAGCTTGGAATAGCAAAATTGATTCATACTTCAGACAAAATGGATTCCAACGGAGTCCAAGTGAGCCCTCTTTATATATCCAAAAAGAAGGTACACAAGATGTTCTCATTGTTTGCTTATATGTCGATGACTTAATTTATACTGGTACTAATCCAAAAACGGTAGAAGAATTCAAAAGTTGATGCAAAAAACTATAGAAGCTTAGTTGGGGGCCTCATTTATCTAACAAATACCAAGCCAGATATTGTATTTGCTGTTAGTTACGTTTCCATATTCATGCACGAGCCTAGTAAAAATCACTACAGTGCAGCAAAAAGAATCCTTCGTTATCTGCAAGGTAATAGAAAGCTTGACATTAAGTATGCCAAAGAAGCAGACAACAAGCTCATTGGATATACAGACAGTGATTGGGCAGGTTCAGTAGATGACCACAAAAGCACCTCAGGATATTTATTTTGCTTGGGTACAAAACCAATTTCTTGGTCATCAAATAAGCAAAAGACTGTGGCATTATCCTTAGTAGAAGCAGAATATATATCTGCTACAGATGTAGCAAATGAAGCAGTATGGCTCAGAAGAATATTATTAAATATGCAATGTAACACCCCGTCCCAAAGTACAATGGAAGTTTTCCAACTTTGACGGAGGTTGACCGTTGACTGTTGACCGAAAGGGTCAAAAGTTGATATTTTGATCAAGTTGGAATTCTAAGTTGACTAAGGTACCGTTACGAAGTACACGTTGGCACGAGTTCATAGACTAGTAGCACGTTGAAAACGGAGCTACGGTTTGAAAGTTATGAGCAAAACAAGTTGAGGTCCAAACTGTCCAAGGGGTGCCGGAGTTGACTTTTGATTCATGCAAAGTTGAGCTTTGACTCATGCATGGTTGTGAAGTACTAGTCGATACGAGTTCGTAGACTAGCGGCACGTCTGATTTGGACATGTGGTTTGAAAGTTATGGACCTGTAGAGTTTTCAAATACTGTATTATTTTAATACTATTTTTAAGCGTGTAACGATGTGCCATGTGTGACTTAATAAATGTGACCATGTGTCACCATATTGAGATGCCACATGTCAACCATGCTTAATACCAAATTATTATTTTATTGTTATTTTATATAATAATATTATTTTTTTAATATTATTTAATTATTTTTTATTTATTTCCTTTTATTTCTTTTTATTTCTTTTTATTTCTTTTTCTTTTCTTTTTTCTTTCTTTTTTCTTTTCCCCCACGTGGGAAAAAAGGTCACGGGGCCCGTTCTCCTTCTTCTTCTTCTTCTTCTTCTTCCTCCTTCTTCTTCCTTTCCTTTCCTTCGTCCTCTCGGGTCGTCGCCGTTTCTTCGTTTCTGGCAACCACCTTGCTACACGTGCTGGCCAGAGATGAACGGTGGGACGAGGCGAGCTCGACCGCAAAATTTCACCATCACCGATCGCTGGACGCGCCCAGATCGGGCTGGAGAAGCCGCCGGTCGAAAATTTTCTCTCTCCTCTTTTCTTGTGTTTTTCAACCAGCCCAGTTGAAATTGCCGCCCCTCTCCCCCTATGTTGGGTCTTCTGATCCCAAATATGGCCTCCAATTTCCAAAATTCGAAGCGGTTTGGGAGATACGAGGAATTGAATCTCGGCCAAATCTTTCCAGCCACTGCCGGTCAAATTGAACTCAATGGAGGTCGGTAATGTGATCCTCATCTCACAAGCTTTCCATTGACATATAATTTGTCAATTTTGGTTAACGTTTGTGTTAGACCCCCCCGGGTACCGGGTATTATTTACCCGAATAAAATATTAATTTATTTGACTGTGTGTGAATTATGTTCTAGGAGCACGTGTGCATTGTGGAATCGATCCTATGGTGGAGCGTGGTTTAATTGCGTGTTCCAGGTGAGTAACCCACCTTTAAAAAATATTTTGGGGCAATTAATTATATTTAATTGGTGTTTAATTGATATTTGGAATTATGCTCATGTGGTGCAATTTAATTATAATCGGGAAAAATATTATTTTATAAGTACGTATATGTTTATTGGTGCTAAACGGAATTTTGGGTTATTAAGAAATTCCCGATTATTATTATTTTATTGTGATTTAATTGTATTTATTACACATGAGCAAGTATTTTCAGTAATTCATTGTGTTTGGATTTTATATTATTTTTTGGGCATAATTGGTTTAAATATTTTAAGAAAAATATTTGTTTAATTTGGTGGTTAATTTTTATAAATATGCCCGTGGTATATTATTTGTTGAACCTCGTGTTACGAGAAAAATCATTGTTTTATTGTTATCGATGTTTTTGTACCGGGTTTGTTAAAGGAAAATATGTGGGATGGTAAATGTGAAAATTGGTATATTTCCCACAGTGATTTTGGAAAAACGGTACGGTTATAATTAATTTAATAATTATTTTAGACGCACTCATACAGTATTGGTGTTCTGGTGTATATGTGGTTAACGCGCAAGTATTATGTCTCCCGTGAGTTACCATTGGACCGAGGGCAGGCAAGTCTTATATATTGCACATCAGCCGCCCCCCTCCTTGGCCGGGATGACGGTTTCAGCAGCGGTACTGTCGGGACGCCGAAGTTCCGTTTGCAAGTTTCTTTGTTTAATCTCCCACCAGTCGGTGCTCGAGACACTGGGTATCAGAGGGCATCACTGGTATATGGGGTGGTGCGTCAAGTACAAATTTTTCGGATAGAAATTTCAAACCCCAAAGTGTTCAAAAATTATTTATTATATTTATTTACATTTTAATTACATTTGGGGTATTTATTTATTTATCTATTGTTTATTAAATTAATTGATCCCTTGGTTTTCGGGAAGTACGAATATCGGGTTTTGTCAAAATGTTCTAAAAGGGGAACATTTCCAACGGAGTGAATAGCGAGGGTTTTGAGAGAAAATATTACTTCAATTGTTTATTTATTTAATTGTTCGGTATTAATTAATTAAATCCCTTTATTTGGTATATTATTAATATTAAACGTGTTCAGTAGATAGGGTCACTCACTGAGATGATTAGCATCTCATGTTTTTTAAATTCCGTTCCCCTAGGTCCAGGTTGGGAGATGTTGATTGTCCAGGGCGAGCCCGACGTCTCAGTTTATTGCTGAAAGTCCAAGAAGTATTTCTTCCCTTTTTCCTCTCCATCTTGTATCACTTCTTTATCTGTCATTGTATAAATTCCACACTCATTTGTATAATACTCTGTATACTGTATTGGATGTGTAGTTATTAATTACGCACTGATTTATTGTTATTTATTTTGAAGTGCTGAAATTTGTGGAATCAAATTGTAGTAAAGTGGGAGGAATAAGGGGATGTTTATAGAAGTGTGTTTTCAGTGCAGGAAATTTTTGGTTAGTCCTACCCATAGGGGAGGTGCTGCCGGATTTTCCGTTGGAAGGTTCGGTGGTATTTCCCTGGGATCAGGGCTTGTCTAGGGTTCCGGTGAGAAATTCTAAACGGGTCCTGACATGCAACATGAAGAAACTGCTCCGACAATCATCAGGTGCGATAATATGTCAGCAATTACAATGACAAAAAATCCAATATTCCACAGCAGGACAAAGCACATAGATGAACATAACTCAAGGAGGCTATTAGAAAGTTCATATAGAGACTCTATTTTCAATAGAGTGCCAGAGCCAATCAACTCCAAAATTATGGAGATTCTGGAGAAGTGTGGAGGAAACCCTCTCGCCTTATCGGAAGTAGGCAAGAAACTAAAATCCATGAATAATCTAGAAACCATAGATTTGTCCCACTTGTTAAAAAGTAAAATAATTTGTAATTTTATGGCAAAGTGTTTGCAAGAGGATGCTTAATATGCAAGGAAGCATTATTGGCCTTATCCATTAAGTCACCTTTTTGACTAAAGCGAGAGGCTTATTAAGATAAAGGCTTATCGAGATAGAAGTCAAATTCAATTTGAACTCTACTTTAAAAGAATTCAATTTAAATTTGAATTCCACCACCTCTTTCCTCTATATATATGCATGTAGGCTTGTTGTAAAAGATGATCATTTTTGTTATCCCATTTTGTATAATAGAGAGAGCCTATAAATGATCATTTGTATTTTCTTTTAGCTTTTCTCTTCCTCTCAGTTATATTGTCTCGGGTCCACTCTTTTTATTTTTGCATATTATCCAACACCACTTCCTCAATATAGAAATTCCACTACTACTAGAGGAAAAAATCTTGCCTTCACTTAAGCGTAGTTATGATATTCTGCCTCTGCATTTGAAACCTTTGTTTGCCTACTGTAGTGTGTTTCCTTAACAATCTGAAATTGATGTCAAAACCTTGATACATCTTTGGATGGCACAAGGGTGGGTTTATGCATCGCCAGGAAAACAAATAGAGGATGTTGGTTATGAGTATTTTCAGGATTTATGTCAAAGTTATTTCTTGTTTGATCAAGTGGAGTTAGATCCTGAGAATGGCACTGTAACAAAGTGTAAGATGCCAAAACTTATACAAGATCTAGCAATACTTTGTTGCAGGAACATGGGTAGCCGTATTAAAGGAACATGAGAAGCATAACATTGATCGAAGAACTCAACATGTCTCGTTTTACTATCATTTAGGTTCGTCATGGACAATTCCAACTTCATTTCTTCAGGCAAAGAGGATTCGAACATTTATTTTTCCTAGCCAGTTACATTGGGAAACTGAGGGGAGATTAAGTCACTCGACTTTTGAAACTCTCGTTTCAAATTGTAAAGGATTACGCACATTGGATCTGCATAATACAGGGATCCAAAAAGTGCCGAAGTCCATTGATAAGCTCAAGTATCTAAGATATCTTGATCTTTCTCAAAACTTAGCTATTAAGTCATTGCCAAATTCAATCATGAATATACAGTATTTGATGACATTGAAACTATCCTCATGTTATGGACTCAAAGAACTGCGAAGCGATATGAAGAAACTAGTCCACCTCAAACATCTTGAGATTGACTGGTGCTATAGTTTGACTCATATGCCTACTGGACTTGGTCAGCTAACTCAACTTGAGATGTTATCAGAATTTGTAGTGAAAAATGACACTGGTTCAGCCAAGCTGAATGAATTAGCAGGACTGACCAACTTGAGAGGAGAGCTGAAAATTCAAAATTTAAGAAATAACATTAATACTGAGGCTGAGGCTGCAAACTTGAAGGGGAAAAACAATCTTAAATATTTAACATTAGCTTGGGATGTCAATATCGGTTTAGAAGAGGGTGCTAAAAGCACACTTCAAGGTCTGAAGCCACACTCAAATCTTACAGAATTGGCTTTGTTCGGCTACTTAGGTACTTTCACAACGTCTGCTTGGTTTATTTCGCTCAGAAATCTCGTCAAGTTTTCGTTACAAAAATGCAAATGCCCATATCTACCACCACTTAGTCAGCTCTCATCCCTTAAGGTGTTGACAGTGGATGAGATGGATAACTTGAAGTATATCTCCAACGAATCTGATCAATTACTTTCTTGATCATCAACTCTGGAAGAACTCAGGCTTACAGAATTGCCTAGTCTAGTGGGATGGTGGCATGGTGATGTCTCAAAAACAGCTACTTCAATGCCATCATTTCCTCATCTTTCCAAATTGATCATTGAAGACTGCCCCAAGCTTCGTTCCATGCCACTCTACCCAAATTTTGGAAGAATGGCTAGTGTTGGATAACACTAGCTTGGAGACATTCATTCAGACAATTAATGATGGAAGCTCCTCTAGTCTTTCTCAATTGAAAACTCTGAGTATTGTTGGGATTAAGGACACTAGCTTTGATGATCATATTAAATGGGAACGCCTCACAAGCCTTCGGTTTCTGAGATTTGATTATCTTCCCAAACTAAAGCAGCTTCCCTAGGGGCTTAAAAACGCTACCACCTTGAAGAACTCCACATTTGGCGCTATGATTTAGAGACTCTTCCAGGTTGGATCAAGGATCTCAAGTCACTTAAAAGAATTGGACTTTCAACATGCCCATCCTTGGAATCGCTGCCTTGTGATGGATTTGATCCATCTTTAGAGACATTGAAGATTGTGGATTGTCCCATCTTATTCCAAAGATGCCAAAAACAAACTGGTGCAGATTGGAAAGACTGTTCAAGGCATTAAAAAGCTTCTACTCCAGCAACCTCAATCTTCTCTTATCTTCAAGTTATCAAAGGGTAACATATTTTTAGTCTTTAATATGATAATGAATCTCAAAAGGAGCTTTTCTTTTTCTTCTTCTGTGACAGACACTTTGTTAATATTGTTATCCTTGACATAATATTTAATTCAAGAGAATAGTATTTGTATGTGTATTTTGATGATTTTATCACATTGTAACCTGCAAAAGAAAATAAACACTCTTGAGCGCCAAGAGTTGGATCTTCTTTCCAAATTTCTGAGGTTTTAAAACAGGAAAAGCATTTTACCATTAAGAGGTAATTATATGTTTCCTGCGTTAGTTCACATTTAATTGTCATTATCTCTTTCCCAAACTCATACACATGCAGATGTATCCAAATTCCTTGCTGAAATAATATGTGTGCCTCTGTAAATTTGTTTCTTATTAGCTCTGCTCTATAATTAGAAGAATATGTTGCCCGCCTGTACTTTTACTTTGACTTTGAATCCTATTAATCAAATTGTTTCTATTAGTATCATATTCTACTAGTTAAAAATATCGAACAAGTTTGAATTATAGTAAGCTTATAATTGTGTTTCATGTTCATATGTATGTTACAAAACTATAGATGCAAGCAAGATGGAAGGATGGTCATGAGGTCTTTGATGCCATCAGCAAGGTCAGAACCTCACATTGGTTTCCTTGTTTTAGTGCCACAAAATGTGAAACCACTAAATTATTTTTCTGTTATAAACAGGGGAGTTTGGGCAAAAGTACTTACTCTGAGGAGTTTTTCATCAAGATCATGCAAAGACTGGCTATATATATATATATATGTATGTATGTATGTGTGTGTGTGTGTGTGTGTGTGTATGTATGTTGTATGTAAAATGAAAACATTTTTCATATTTTAGGTTTAACTTGGCTTGGCTCGTTGATCGTTATTATTCGATGTTCGATTCTTTAAAGTATTCGCCCGGTAAAGTTTAATGATCTACCACTGGAACTCGGGGATATTGACTAGGAAGCAACTCTAGGAGGTCACCAGAGCCACATCTAAATCTGAAGGAATTATGTTTAACAAGTTACCAAAATTTGAAGCTTTTTTCAAAATTATGGTTATGATTTCAGAAAAATTGCTAGTGAACTGCTCAAAGGCCAAGGATAGTGGGAATTTTTCTTAAAGAGGGAAGGCTATTTTATATATATGATGTGTATGGAAGTTGAGCAAAGGATACTTTTTGCTCCTTTAAGCACTTTCCTAAACCTATTTACTTATTCTGCTTGTACGTAGTAAACTTTTTGAATTTGATATTAAAGCCTGTCTGATTTAGTTTTATTTTCTCGTTAACAAAAGACAAAAAGATATATAAAAAAATAAAAAAATAAAAAATAGTTACAAAAAATCATTAAATAGTCTTCCTAATTTTGTTTTCATGAATTACAATATGGACAGTGTTTTAAAAAAAAAAAATTGTTATGCCACCTATGATTTAAAACAATGTCAATTTCTACATGATATAAAGATCAATACATATGTATCATTGGAGATACTCTTATGTTTTTAGCTAATGGAAAGTAAAAACAGATGGTAAATTGACAAAAAAAATGAAAATGAAAATACTAAACCAGAAAAAAAAATTCCCAAAAAAGACTTTTTTTTTTCTTTTTTCAATTAATAGTATGGAAGTTGCAGACACTAGCCACATGTCTCTTACAAAGTTGAAACATCAATTTGGGTTTCAGCACCATGGACATGAAGGAACAAAGTAAACACACACTAGAATGCCAACCTCATCAAGCAACAAACCAGTTTCACTTCGCTCCACTTAAACATGTTTCTTCGATAGGAGGAACAGATTGTAGTTTAGAAATTTCAAAATTATATATGATTTGGTACAAATAATAAGCCAAAAAAATTAAACAGTGAAATACATCATTTACTGATATTTGATGTGAATTTATTCAGGATTGTTGAAGTACCACTGATCCCAAAAGCTTAAGCTAATGGAAGGTGGACTTTCATTTCATTTATATTTTTTCTTTAACACTCCCTTTCAAATGTAGGCCTGCTTTTTTTAGGTTTTTTTCTGGATCCGAGCTTTTTCTGGATCCTTACATTTGTTTTTATTTTGGATGGAGTTGTTGAGTTTCGAACTCAAGACTTCTTGGATCTCTGGCTCTGATACCAAGTTGAAATACCACTGATCCCAAAAGCTTAAGCTGATGGGAGGTGGGCTTTCATTTATATTGAAATACCATTGATCCCAAAAGCGTAAGATTATGGAAGGTGGGCTTTCATTTCATTCATATTTTTTCTCCAACAAGGATGAGTTGGTGCCCTTTAAATCTATGTGTAAGGAACTTGGGAGACTTCTATATAACTTTTCTTTTCTCCCCCCTTTGCATTCTCGCCTTTTAATTAGTCCTCAGATTTTTATCTTTTTCAATTCAACCCTTTCCTTCTCCTTCTTCTTTCTCTTTCTGATAGCAAACAAATATGTGGATCGAAAAAATGAAGAATTTCTGGTATTTATGGACCACCAGGGTTTTCATTCTATTAAGCCTATCCATACAAATTCTCTAGGTACTGTTTGCATCCTACAGGCAGAGAAGCAAAAACATTGTACTAATCACATTGCTTTGGTTAACATACCTAACTGTAAATTGGATTGCTCCTTATGCCATTAGACTAATCTCCAATAGCCAATCTGATCCTTCCAAAGGGAACAAAAGCATTCTTGCTTTCTGGGTCTCTTTTCTTTTGCTTCATCTTGGTGGTCCATATAGCATTACCTCTTACTCCCTTGAAGATAATGAACTATGGCACTGTCATATCTTTGTACTTGCTGTAAAGCTTTTCGGTGTTGGTTATATCTTGTTTCGGACATTTCCTGACAACAACTTGTGGTTTCCAACAATCCTAGTCCTCCTTATCGCAACAATCAAATATGTAGAGAAAATTGCCGCTCTGTATCTTTCAAGCTTGGACCAATTCGAAGCCACTACATTGCCAAAGCCGAATCCTGGTTATGACTATGAAGAAGTTGTTGCAAAATACTCCAGAACGAGGTCTGTCAAGGTTGTGGAACAGACAGAGATAGCAGTGGTGGAAAAACTTGGCAATTCTTACAAGGGTCGAAGTGTAGATGGTGATTCAGAGAAACCAGATGATATGGAGCTGCTTCTTACAACTTATTCTCTCTTTGAGGATTTTAAGGGACTTCTTGTCGGCTACGTTTCGAATCCAAGTGATCAAAAATCAAGCAGGAAGTTTTTTCTCCATATTAACTCAACTGAGGTGAGTTTTACATTAGTAGAGTATGAGCTCAGTTTGATGTAACAGCTTCTACACTCCAAGATCTCTGTGGTTTTCAGCAGAATTGGGCTGCTTGTTCGTTTTCTTAGCCTGTGTTCCATGGTTGTTGCTTCTGTACTATTAATATGATAAGACTTAGCCTAGAACTTTGCAAATTGGTAAAGTTGCCATTCCCTAACTGCGTTACTTCGGAGGAGAAGAACATTAAAGAACTCGAGGGCTTGATCTTTGAAGAGCTGAAAAAGAAATCTTCGAAGCCAAGTGATGCCATGGAGGCATGTTCACACAGAGGTGATTGGGCTCTTTTAGGCTCTAAGAGCTATGTCAAGCTCCAATGGAGCATCAGCGAGTTTCAATACACCGAAAGTCTTCTTCTGTGGCACTTAGCTACTGAACTTTGCTATCATGGAGGTCCACGACATGATGATGAGCAGCAGATGATTGACACTACTAAAGAAAATAGTCAGAACATTTCAGATTACATGTTCTATATTCTGGTTAAGAAACCGGAATTGCTGATCCCAGTTTTGGGAAACATTTGGAAGATAGTTTTTCAGGACACTTTAGAAGAGGCAAAGAGTTTCTTTTCCAAACAATTGATATCAGATCATCTGAAAGCCTGCAAGAAATTCAAAAATGTAAAAGCAAAATACAGGCCCGCTAAAGTGAAAGGAAAGAGTAGCAAATCTGTGTTGTTTGATGCATGTATACTTGCAAGCCAACTCCAAAGCTTGGTGGAAAACCACTGGGAGCTAATGAGTAGAGTTTGGGTGGAATTGTTGAGTTATAGTGCAATTAATTGTCAAGCAATTGTACACGCACAGCAACTAAGAAAGGGTGGAGAGCTTTTGACTTTCACCGGGTTGTTAATGAATCATTTGGGTCTGGGATCTCAGTTTCACGAGCTGGACAACAAAATCTGGCACAAGAGGAAGGAGTAACTAATTAAAGTAGTGTGTATTATTAGAATTAGTATTTCATTAAATAAATAGAAAAAATAAAAGAAAGAAGCAGTTATGTTTGTTTCACACGTATTATATTTATATGGTCTTTAATACCATTCAAGTTAGATAGGCATATATATATTAATCTCTGTTTTCCATTATGTCATAGTATGTGCCTCTTTTTCTTGCAACCATTTATATATTAATATATGTATATATATTATTAATGTAGTTGGAATTTCTTTAGTGTATGGTTTATATATGCATATACAATCATATGAAACAATTTGCTCATATAATTGATAAGTTTTATACAACGTTTAATATATATAATAAGAGTTTATAACATTCTGAGATATAAAAGGTTAGTTTGATAGGCTTCCAGTGTAATGTTATCAAATCCAACTAATAAAAAGCTAACTATACACAATTAATTGACTTCACAATTTCCAAACAAAGAAAATAATCTACTTGACATTTTATGAAAATTTGGATTTGCTTTCTTAGCATAAGGAAAGAGAAATGCTCTCAAGGTACTTAATGTTGTTAGAGTTTGTTTACATTAATGGTTTGTTAATGTTAATTGATGATAGTTAGACAATTCTATAAATATAAAAGAGAAAAAAAAAATAAAACATAAACAAAAAGTGAAATACAACTTAAAATTGTATTAGATTTTTAGATTTTTTATTTTTCCTTTCCTTAACATTTGTTGTTAATTGATATATTTAATAAATTCTAACTACCACTAAGGAGCAATTAAAGTAAATAAACTACATAAAAAAAAAAGAACAGAAAATAAAAAAAGAACTTATTATTAAACTAGGCTTAAAATTAAATCAAAATTCTAATAGTTTTAAAGGGTGGGTCATATAGTCTTTTTGGTCTCTATATATTTTGATGGAACACTTTAGATAAATAAAGAGTACCACATATTCCTTCTCACTCCGTTCGATTTTATGCAAATTTATGGACCCTTCCACTTCCAGAATCTTTGATAATATCTATAAACAAGGATTGAACCACTCCTTTAGTCCTTTTCAGTCAAAATCCATTTTCAGAAGTTCGCATATGGACAAAGTGATTGGCATCAATCTGCAGGGCCATATAGCACATGCCTGTGTATGGATTCCTTTCTCTTTACTCCTTTTTTTTTTTTTTTTCCCTCTATTCAATTGTTTTTGTCTTCTTGTGTAATCCCATTTTTATTTTCTATCCTCTTGATTTTAGAAAGAAATTTTTACTTTCTGTTGACTTAGTATCTTACCCACAGTTAACCTGAGAAACCATCCCAAAACCACCTTCAAGATATATGAAAATTCCTGCTTATAATCCGACATTTTGGGATACCATGTTCATGATTTTTTGGGAGTAGAGAAAAAAAAAAAAAAAAAAGAAAAAAAAAGGCAAAGGTTTTGAGTTTGGATAAGGAGCATAACTAGGCTTGGCTTAACATATTTACCAGTTTAGATGGTACTTGGTGGCAATATGGAAATTGAAATCTCACTTACTAATTTGACAGGAGTGTCAAAGTCCGGGGTCATATATATATGCAGTGTTTCTTTTGTCTCTATAATGAATATTCAAGCTTTTTTGGTAAATTATTGAGTATCCAAGGGTAAACAAATAAAAGAGCATCAATTATTACTGAATCAGCTAAACTTTCTCCTGTCAAAGTTTGGATTTAGAAGTTAGTTTTGATAAAATATCACCTTATTTATAAGAAAAGAAATGTGACCTTCTTCCCATTTAATTTATTGTCTCTTTCCTACAGCTTTTTAAACAAGATTGCATTATATCGCTGGTTGAACAGAAATGCAGATGGACAACATTTGACAGAAGATCCTAATCCTAGAAGTTGCATGGGCAGAGGAAAAGGTCTTAGGCCTAGCCTTAGAATAATTAGAATTTAGTCACACTCTGCTCAAGGTCTCTAGCACTAAAAGTGCAGGAATTTCAAAAGCTTTTGTGTCTATAAAGAAGCATGCACCATCTCTATAATATCTAAGCAAGGAGTGAATTCCACAGCTAACCTCTTCCTGACATAATTAATCTGGATTCAGAAATTTGAATAATGCAGTACTGTGATTCCTTTATCTCTAGTCATTTTCTCTGTAATAGAAAGCAAACTTACTCCCTTAGGATAAAATTGGTGATACCATCACATGGAAATTGAAGTGTCACCTACTAATTTTGAATAGTCATGAATAAATTAAATTGCAGAAGGAGTTTCAGAGGGTGGGTCATATTATTAAAATTATTTTTTGTCTACTTTGATTCCAACTTAGCACCATATGTTATTT
The DNA here is from genome assembly GCF_031755915.1 of Ziziphus jujuba. NCBI lineage: Eukaryota > Viridiplantae > Streptophyta > Magnoliopsida > Rosales > Rhamnaceae > Ziziphus > Ziziphus jujuba. The sequence goes on from NC_083380.1 coordinate 2,002,786, forward strand.
TTCACTCCCATCAAACTCCCATCATCTTTGGAAATATCTATAAGTGAACCACTACTATATTTCTAAGCCTTAGGACTTTCTACTGTCGAAATTTGGAACCAGAAGTTTGCGCAGATTCCTTTCTTTGAGTCTTTATCTCCGTTTTATTGTTTTTGTCTTCTTGTGTTAGTTATGAAATATAATCACTTAAATGAAGGGGAAAAAAACTTTCATACAATCACTAAAATGAAGGGGAAAAAAAGAAAAACCAAGTAAGAATTAAATCAGTCTCCATTTTTATATACTTCCAAATTATTAAACAACTTACCTACTGAACTAAAAATCACTAAAATTTTGATCCCTTTTCTCTTTAGTCACTTTCCTTGGCTTGTCTTTGCTTGTGTCAATTATCTGTGAAATTGATAGTCAATAATGACAAGATCAAAAAGTAGGTAGGAAAAAAAACCAAAAGCAGATAATGTTTGATATATTTCCAAGTGATCAACCTCAATTTTCAACACAACCAGTCAGTACTACCAAAATGGCAGAATCTACAGTGTCTATCATTGTTGGTTTGATCCTTGGGAAGATACGGTATGCTGCTGAGTGGATAAGCGATGATGATGGAGAGCTTTCAGGCCTTGAAGCCACCATTGCAAGCATCAAAGCCCTAACTGTTGATGCAGAGGAAAAGCAGGCCGACAACCCGCGAATCAAAACTTGGTTGAAGAGGCTTGAAGGTGTAGTGTATGAAGCAGATGACCTGATGGACGTGGTCTACAATTAGGCAACAAACCATAATCACAACGTGGAAGATGTACCTACTACTTCCTTCTCAAACAGTTTTAATTTTACCTTTATTAACTATATGTTATAGCTATTCCCTCCTAACTATCTGCTCACAACTATGTTTGAGAAATTATGGCTTAAAACATCGAGATGAACAGGAAATTATTGTAAATAAAAAAAAAAAAAAAAACTATCCACTATTCCTTCGGGAATTTATTTAAATTCAAATTCTCCAATCGTCATAAAAAAAAAAAATGTATTATTCTTTAAAAAGTTATTTATTATATAAAAATATAGCTATTTTTTTTTTTTTTAAAGAAATATAGACAATTTCTGATTTCTCTAAGCTTCTTACATTAAAATCAATCAATCATTTATATCTATAATTATCTAAGGTTAATATTCCTTTTTTTGATAAACAGCCTTAGCTAGCTAATCAACTTTTTTTTTCTTCTTTTTTTTTTTTTTTTTGACCAAAGCTAATCAACTTAACAATTTTATTTATGTCAACATATATATATATAGTCAGGTGCAAATAAAACTCTTAATATGAGAATTGATATGAGATTTAATTTTTTTCAACCTCTTAGTTGGCATTAAAGATTAAAATTTAAAATTATGTTTATTAATCGCCACATCTCAACATGTTCATTTTTCTTAAGTAGAATTTTAATAAATTATATATATATATATATAGGAAAATTTTAATATCAAGATATCCTAATGATTTTTCCATCATAATTTCATTTTTCAGCTCTTGAATTGCTTCAAAAATTAAAATATAAAATTATTCTTAAGGTCTAAATGAGCTTTGATACATTTTGCCTTTATAAGGTTTTAGTATATTGCCCAACTCATTTAAATTACAAAGACATCTTTAAATCTAAGCATTTGAAATAATTAAAAGGCTAATGATAAAAATTATGATGGTTTTTCAATTAAAACATCCTGAAAACGTTCTGATGACAGATTGACTGTATATATTTAATTCTCTTTTATTTAATCTCTCTATCATTTTTTTTTTTTCATTCCTACAAGCTACATCTTTATTCTTTTACAATATTTTATATAAGATAACTGTGATTCTAAAGTATAAGTTTCTTAATAATTATCTCTTGTGGAAAATCCCAAACAATTTTCATTCGAGACTATGGTTTATACAATGATTTTTTAGAAAACCATCATTTTTTGTTGATAAAATAGATTATAGTTTTTCAAAAAATTTATCATAGTCCCAAACAAAAGTCATCCAAGATTTCCTGCACAAGAGAACTTCTCTAAATTTGCTTGTTAAACTTACAAATAATGGAATTCAGATAGTAGACCTTTCATTTTTTTTCTTTTTCAAAATTTAATTGACAGCCATCTAAATTCATGGCTCAGGAACTAAACTTGAACAAATTATTTTCCTTGGGGCACAAGCTACATTGAAAAATAAAAAATATCAACGAAAAACTAGCCAAGGCTAGAGATGATGCTAGGTCCATGAATTTGGAGGAGAGACCTGATGATCATAAAGTTTTCACTAAATTGGATCTTGAATTGAATAAACTGGGGAGGCTCCCGTATGATCCTTTGATATACAAGCATGTAAAAGTTATTGAGCCACTTTTGTTGAGTTCTGACAAAAATGGAGAAGAGCATGTGCAAGTTGTGGCCATTGTAGGTTATAGAGGATTAGGAGAAACCAAAATTGCTAACTACCTATTTAATGACCAAAATGTCCCAAGCAGCCACTTTGACTTGAGAATTTGGGTTAATGTCCCTTATGCTTTTGACATGAAATCACTTGTTCAGGGAATCGTTTTGTATACAGCTAAAAAAGATGCTATGGTCAAACAAATTGAGTCTGCAGGGAAGAGACTATCAGAGTACGCACTGTCTGAGATATGTAGCGCCATGCATGAAATCAACAGCCTTAGCACTGAACAACTTTACAAGGAGAACTCTGCCTTCTTAGAAACTGAGAGGAGTGCCATCAAAGATAGCCTGCATCGCCTCGATGAAGGTGAATTGCATGAGGAGCTTCAAAAGATTATAGATGGAAAACCGCTGCTTCTTGTACTTGATGGTGTCTGGAATATGGACACTGAAATGTGGCTACACTTCAAAAACTTGTTATCAAATTCAAATGTTGTTTGTGGGAGCAGAATAATAATAACTACTCGTAGTAAACTTGTCGGAAACATTATTGCGAGTATAAAGAAAGATGTCTATATGTTAAGCAATCTAGATGAATATGAGTCTTGGATGCAATTCGTACTATCTACTTTCCTTAGTATCATGACAGAGCCAGTCAATTCCAAAGTTGTGGAGATTGCATTGAAGATTGTGAAAAGATGTGGAGGAAACCCCTTTGCCTTACAGATAGTAGGTAAGAAACTGAGGTCTATAAATGTAGAAACCAAAGATTGGTCCAACTTCTTCAATACAGAATTTCAAAAGCAAGTAAATGAAAATATTTTGCCCTCTCTTAAACAAAGTTATGATGTTCTACCTCCACATTTGAAACATTGTTTTGCCTACTGTGGTACATTCCCTCTAGAATTTGAAATTGATGAGAAAAATTTAATAGATCTTTGGATGGCACAAGGGTAAATCCATTTCCAGGACAACAAATAGAGGAAGTGGGTTATGAATATGTTCAGGATTTATGTCAAAGATCCTTGTTTGAAGAAGTGGAAGTAGATCATAACCAGAATGGCCTTGTGACAAAGATCAGAATTGCAGAACTTACACAGAAGCAAGCAATACTTAATCATGAGAATGACTTCGTAACAAAGATCAAAATGCCAAACCTTATACATGATGTAACATCCCGTCCCAAAGTACAACGGAAATTTTTCAACTTTGACCGAGGTTGACAGTTGACTGTTGACTTTGACCGTTGACCGTTGACCAAAGGGGTCAAAAATTGACTTTTTGACTCGGATGGAATTTTAGATTGACTGAGGTACCATTACGAAGTACACATTGGCATGAGTTCGTAGACTAGTAGCACGTCGAAAAAAAAGCTACAGTTTGAAAGTTATGAGCAAAACAAGTTGAGGTCCAAACTGTCTAAGGGGTGCCGGAGTTGACTTTTTGTTCATGCAAAGTTGAGCTTTGACTCATGCATGGTTGTGAAGTACTTGTCGATATGAGTTCATAGACTAGCGGCACATTTAAATTGGACATCTGGTTAAAAGGTTATAGACATGCGAAGTTTTTCGAATACCGTAATATTTTAATATATTGGGCTTGAGTGAACAGTGTGTGCCACGTGTTGCAATTTTAGCCAATCCCGTGAGTGAATAGTGTCACCCACGAGTGGCTTTTATTTTGGCAAAACGCGTGAGCCGGCCGGGGAGAGGAGAGAGAAAGAGAGGAGGAGAGAGAGCGAGAGCTAGAGAGAGAAACCAACCAGCCAACCGCCGTTCACCCACTTGTGGCAACTGGAACAGTACATGCACCACCCCAACCTTGAAGCCCACCTGAAAACCGACCGACCAGCCAAAAATCACAGCCAACCGACCTCCGATGCGTCGGGATCGAGGCTTTTTCCGGCGGCAGCGTCGATTCTTCAAATCCAGATTTCTTCCTATTCGGCCACCATTTGCCTCACTGCCAGTCTCTCGTTGAGTTACCCATCACCAAATCTACCTTCCCACCAAAAATCACGGCCAGTGACCACCGGACGCGCCGCCGGCAGTGGCGGATTCCGGTGACCACGGCAGCTCGCAGGGAAATTGACTTTCCGGCGAGTTTCCGACTGCACTGCCCCTCCTTTCCCACTAATTTCGATCCTCTGAACCCAAATCTGGTGTCCCTTTTCCTCAATTCTCAACAGATTGAGAGAATCGAGGACTTGAAATCTGTGAGCTTTCCGGCGAGATTCCGGCCACCACGGGTCCGATCTCCGGGAGGTAAGCCTCAATCCGCGATCCTCATTCCATAAGCTTCGATTCGGTATATTACTCGTCAATTTTGATTAACATTTATGTTAGTCCCCCCCGGGTACAGTGTATTATTTATCCGAATAAAATATTAATTTATTTGAGATGTGTAATATTGTTGTTCTAGGAGCACTATTGTTGTTCTAGGAGCACGTGTACGTATTGGAATAGATCCCATGAAGGATCTTGGATTAATTGCGTGCTCCAGGTGAGTGACCCACCTTCAAAATTATTTTGGGAGATTAATTATATATTTTTTTGTGTTAATTGATTATTTGGAAATTATGTTTTATGTGTTAGTGATTTAATAAAATTACTCTTTAATTTTATATTGTTAATCTATGATAATTTTAATGTGTGTTTTGGTGCCAACAAAAAAATATATTTGTGAATTTAAAGGAATTGTAGTTTTAATTCCTTTAATTTATGGTTATGTTTATCATTAGATTTATTGTGCATGATTATATGATTTTAATACCTTATGAATTTATATGATTTAATATTTACTTGGGTATGGATTGATTGTATGGATTTGAAGGAAATTATTTATTTTAAATTTATTATATATTGATGGAATTTATATGGTTTTCATGGTACTGATTTATATTGATTTTTGAGAATTTGAGAAAAATATGGATTTAAATTATTATGTTTTAAAAATATTTATGCTGGGAATATTAATGGCTTGATCTTATGCCATTGGAAGATTTGGATATTTAAATTGATGGAATTGAGAGTTGATGAATTTGAAATTCGATGGTATTTATGCGATGAATTTATGACGATGATATATAAAGAAATTATGGAAAATTTACGGGTTTAATTGGATGGAATAAACCCGGTAGTATTTATAAGATTTGAGATTTGAAAATGAATATATTGATTTTATGATTTTTAGATGCACCATACACGTACTGGTGTTCTTTATACATGGATTTGATTAGCGCGCAGGTGGATGTGATGAGTGCACAGGTAGGTGTGAGTAGCGCACAGGTGATTATGGGGTTATCCTGTGGTTGCCATCGGATGAGGGTAGGCCGCCCCTCCATGGCCGGGACGCCTGTTTGCAGCAGCGCGGTGGGACGCCACGTGACCGTATGCCGGTTTCTCTCTTTAACCTCCTGTCTGGCAGTACTTTGGGACGCTGGGTACTGTTGGCACCACTGGTATATAGTGAGTGCATCAAGTGATTTTTAGAACATGGATTTCAAAATAAATATTTGAAATTGTATTTAAATTAAGAATATACTTAATGTTGTTTTTATTATTTATTTAAATTTAAAGCTTTACACAAATTTTATGAAATTGTTATTGTGATTTTATTACCTATTCTCATTAGTGTTTAAAAGTTATTTGTCTTGATTTTATCATTTAAATCGATTGGTATTTTAAAATAAATTCTATTATATTTTTATCATTTGTTTTATATAGATGTTTAAATTGATTTAAAATATTCCTTTGGTTATTTCCTTGATTTAAACAATAAATTTTATAATTTATATATTGGATTTATTTTTGTTCTTATGCCAAATTTCTTTAATATAAGTATTATTTATGATTTTATTTATTGCATCCAATGATGTCTTATTCTATATTTCCATTATAAATTTGGATCCTTAAATTCTTGTATTTTATTTGAAAGTTATTTAATTAATTATTCCTTGATTTTCGGGGCATGAAAAATTGGGTTTTGCGAAAATGTTTTAAAAGGGGAACTTTCCAACCGAGTGAATTGTAAGGGTTTTGAGAGAAAATATTATTTTCAATTATTTATTTATTTATTTATTTATTTATTCTTAATTAATCAAATGTACTATAATTATCGTTGCTTTATAATTGTACAGTAGATAGGGTCACTCACTGAGATGATTAACATCTCATATTTTTAAATTCCGTACCCCTAGGTCCAGGTTGAGAGATGTTGATCGTCCGGGGCGCACTCGACGTCTCAGTTCATTGCCGAAAGTCTAAGAAGCATTTCCTCCTTTTTTTCTCTTCATCTTGTATTGCTTCTTTATGTGACATTGTATTAATTCCACATTTATTTGTATAATGCTCTGTATACTGTATTGGACATTTAGTTATTAATTATGCACTGGTTTACTGTTATTTATTTTGAAGTGCTGAAAATTTGAGGACAGAAATTGTAGTAAGGTGGGAGGAATAAGGAGATATTATTGGAGTGTGTTTTCTGTGCAGGAAAATTTTGGTTAGTCCAACCCTTAGGGGAGGTTCTGCCGGATTTTCCATTGGAAGGTCCAGTAGGGTTTCCCTGGGATCAGGGCTTGTCTAGGATTCCGGTGAGGAATTTTGGATGGGTCCTGACACATGACCTATCAGTACTTGTTGCAGGTAAAAGGTTAGCCACATTAAAAGAAAATGATAAGCATGATATTGATGGAACAACGCAACATGTCTCGTTTCACTTTCATTTGGATTCGTCATGGAAAATTCCAACTTCATTCTTTTAGGCAAAGAGGCCTAGGATTCGAACAATTATTTTGCCTAGCCAGTTACAAGAGGAAACTCAGGGGAGACTAAGTAGCTCAACTTCTAAAGATATCATTACCAATTTTAAAATGCTACGCACAGTGAATCTGGATAACAGAGGAATGGAAGTTGTGTTGAAGTTCATTGGTAAGTTGGAGTGTCTAAGATACATTAATCTTTCTCAAAACAAAGCTATTAAGTCATTGCCAAATTCAATCACCAAGATACGGTATTTGATGACACTGAAACTCTCTTCTTGCTATGGACTCAAAGAGCTGCCAAAGGATATGGAGAAACTAGGCCACCTCAAACATCTTGAGATTGATTGGTGCTACAATTTGACTCATATGCCTCCTCGACTAGGTAACCTAACTCAACTCAAGACCTTATCAGATTTTGTGTTAAAAAGAAGCATTGGATGAAGGTGTCAACTATCTCGAATATTATCAGAATCTTTATGTAGAAAAGGCATTGATTCGGAGGCTCTAAAAGAATTAGTAGAATTGAACAGCTTAAGAGGAGAGCTGAAATAAAAAATTTGAGCAATGTTGGTGTTGACTATTCTGAGATTGCAAATTTGGAGGGAAAAGAGAACCTCAAATCTTTAACATTATGTTGGGAACTAGATGTTGATGTTGACGACCAAGAAGCAAATTTCAAATCTCAACGTACACTTCATGGTCTTTAGCCAAACTCAAAACTTAAAGAATTGGCTTCATTTGGCTACAGTGGTGATAAGCTTTCTGATTGGCTTATCTCACTCAAAAATTTGGTCAAATTTTCATTACAAAAATGCAAATGCAAAAATCTACAACCACTAAGTCAGCTAACATCTCTTAAGGTATTGATTATGGAGGACATGGCTAGCTTGAAGCATATCTCCAACAAGCCTGATGATCACAATTTTGAGTCATCAACAGAACTCATTAAAACCCTGGAAGAGCTAAGGCTTATAGAATTGCTTGATCTAGAAGGATGGTGGGAGGAAGGCGATACTTCTTTGGTCTTGAAATCATTTCCTTATCTTTCCAAATTGATGATCGAAGATTACCCCAAGTTGCATTCCATGCCACTTTATCCATATTTAAAAGAATGCCTAGTGTTAAAGAACACTAGCTTGAAGACATTCACATAGACAATGAATGACGAAAGCTCCTTCAAACAGACAATGCATGACGAAAGCTACTCTACTCTGCTGTCCATTTTGCAAAGTCTGTGTATTATTGGGAATAAGGACATTGGCCCTAAAGATGAGATTAGGTGGGAAAGTCTCAAAAGCCTTCGGTTTTTGAGATTTGATAATCTACCACAACTCAAGGTGCTTCTTGAGGGGTTTCAACATGTTACCACCCTCAAAGAACTCGAAATTTTGCATTGTACTATGGAAAGTCTTCCAGATTGGATCTGCAAATTCAGAGATCTTAAAAGACTTGGACTTTCAGCGTGCCCTTATTTGAAATCACTGCCTTGCCAAATAACGACACTCAAGTTAGAGACATTGGACATTGTGAATTGTCCCATCTTATTGCAAAGATGCCTAAAAGAAACTGGTTCTGATTGGGAGTATATTAAACACACTGAAAATTTGCTACTCCAGCAACCTCAATCTTCTCTTATTATCAAGTTATCCAAAGGTAACATGCTCTTAATCTTTTATATAAAAATGAATCTCAATAAAAAAGCAATTCCTTTCTTCTTTTGCTGTCAGACATTATGTATAAGCTGTTATCCTCAGCATAGTATTTCATTCTAGTTAATACAGCGTGTGTTTGAGTTCAATGAGGGCCTAATTTTATATTTTCTTATGCTAACAACTTTGAATTTTACCTCATGTTGCAGATCCTACTGAAGAAAATTACAACCTTGAGGACCTAAAGAAGGAGAGCTTATTTTCAAATTCTTAGGGTAGCAAATGGGGAAAGAAGTCAACCATCAAGAGGTAAGTATATATTTCCTGCTTTTTCTTCACCTTAAAATTTTCACTATAAGTGATCTCTTTCACATATTGAAGCATAACTTTATATATTTAATTAATTTATATAAACTAATTACTTACAAGTCTAATCTCTAAACTGATTGACCAATCTATGGAACAAAACTGTTATCAGATGAAGTGAAGATTAAGGAGAAATTCTCAAAAGAGTGACATTTGAAAGTGGTAATAGAAGAGGAATGTGAAGGTGGAGGACCAAATTACATGTAGTCATATTCTTATTGGTAGATTTTCTATCATTTTTCTTCATTTTCTATGCAAAAACAATAGCTGATATTTTCTATGTGTCTTTTTTTGTTAATTAGCTCTCCAGACTTGAGTGTAAAAAAGGCTCAACTTTCAACCATTCTTAGTATATTATATATACATATATTTATAATGTGAAGTCCCACATCGGTTGGAAAGGAGAACGAAGCACTCCTTATAAGGGGGTGTGGATACCTTTCCCTTGAGAGACCTTTTAAAACCGTGCGGGCTGGGTTGTAAGAGGATTCCTCAGGCTCAAAGTAGACAGTATCTCATGCGGGTGGTCTGGGCTGTTACAGATGGTATCAGAGCTAATACCCGGATCGGTGTGCCAGCGAGGACGCTGGACCTCAAGGGGGGAGGATTGTGAAGTCCCACATTAGTTGGAAAGGGGAACGAAGCACTCCTTATAAGGGGGTGTGGATACCTTTCCCTTGAGAGGCCTTTTAAAACCGTGCGGGCTGAGTTGTAAGAGGATTCCCCAGGCCCAAAGCAGACAGTATCTCATACGGATGGTCTGGGCTGTTACATATAACCCCAAATTCCTTATTGAAATTGTTTTCTGCCTTTGTTTAAATTTATTTCTTATTAGCTGTGTATACTCTATCTATATGGAGCATAATCTATTGGCAGCCTATACTTTCATGTGAATATCATTGGTCAAGTTGATTCTATAGGTATCATAATCTGATGGTTAAAATCATTGAACAAGTTTGAATTTATCAAGCTTATGATTGAACTTTTGCTTTCAAGTCGACCAAATGAAGCTACAATATGGCATCTACAAAAGTGGAGGAGATTGGAGAAATATGGAACTCTTGATGCTATTATTGAGACTAAAACAACAAATTGGCTTTTACAAACATACATATGTCATATATAGCTACATTCTTGTTTCTCATAATTAAACACTAAACATTTTGTGACCATTTGAATTGCTGCCGACTACCTAGCTCCATAAATGGGGTGGTGTACATTTGGAACCAACTTGAACTAATATTGTTGTACTGCATATACCAGATGACAAGGTTATTTTGCATTTTGTGATGAGAATAATGTAAGAAGTATTTCTAATTAACTAATTTGTTTGAAGACCTTTTCTATGTAAGAAGTATTTCTAATTAACTAATTTGTTTGAAGACCTTTTCTGAATCAAGACTACAGGGGATATGATTCTGCATTAGAGAGAAAGGCCAGTTTTGCTTGTGTTATTTGTGGTCAGGCTGTTTCTCTAAGAGAGAAGTTAATTCCTAGCTACCTTTGCAGCTAAACTAATTACTATGTTAACAAGCTCTTTTGCTCGTTCATTTATTTCCTGGTATATGTATATAAGCTTTGAGCGTGTTCCTTAAATAAATAACCTCAACAATAAATAATAAATGCTTTCATTGTCCTGTGATGCCACAAATTGATTTCTGTCACTGTATTCTCTATAAATTGTGCAAAACGCTTACACTTTCATTGAAAATATAGTTTGTGTTGCTAAACTTTTGGTACTTATTGGCATCTGCATCTTCTCTACTCCACTGCTAATTAAAATTATCTGTTTAATGCAGTTCATGAATGATAATCTACAGTTTGTCGTTTGCTACTGTAAACTCTAGCAAAGCAATACAGTCGATGATTCCTAGATGGGTGGCTTCTTGATTACCATATGATAAAACAACAAATGACTTCTGCAAGATGAGAATGATTGAATCCATGTTCTATAGATCAAAAATTGGGACTTTTTGGTGACAATGAAACTCCACCTTGTAGCCTGCTTCTGAGAAGGTGTTAATACTAATCCAAAGTCTTAAAAAGGGTTGCAAAGTTTGGAAGAAGTCCAACCAAAAATCACAAAGCTACTGAAGTAAGTGAGACAAAGCAGCAGATGATGAACACGGGGTATTGTTACTGAGAACATGGTGAAGGAATGCACGGTCATGATTTGTAGATGCATGGACAGCATATTGATTACCCTCTCGAGTCTCTGCTTCTACTCATTTTGTGAAATCCTGAATGTATCAAATTCAAAGTCTTTGATGCTATTTATGTTTTTTTAAGAAAGTTTTTTTTTACAGCTATTTGTTAATGCTTTAGTACCTTCTAAGACTTATTTCTAAAGGGTAAATACTTCTGTTATGTCCCTTTTTTCTGTTTACTTTTGCTTTTATAAGGACACAAGCATAAAATTTGCTATTACCACATGCTAAGCTTATAGAAGAAAATCACCATTCACGGTAAGGAGGATAATTGCATTTTAATGTTGTTTTTCCCAGTGTACTACCAGAATATTGTTGTACATAAATCAACCTCAACCTCAGAGGAAATTTCTATGCTAGACTAGGCTTTGCAGATTCCATTTTAATTTATCTAGGAAGTACAGAGATACATAAATTTGTTTGTCAACTATTTTATTACAATGCACGCATAGTCTATATCTATGAAAACTTTGTGCAATATTACCAAACAGAACGATGGAAGAAGAAACACTCTTTAGCTAAGAAAAAAAAAAAAATACATATCTAACTCTGTTGTTTAAAACTGAATTTGACTAACACAGTTCAGTAGATGTGTTACCAAATTGAATGGTTGAAGTATTATCTGATTTCCTGATTAATTCTTTTCATGTAAAAACGTTTACCCAACATTCTATCTTTTGCATTCGGAGGAAAGGCTCTGTTTTTGTTCTGTGACTATAATTGTATATATGTTTAGTTTTAAATTTAGACTAAAATATTCACATAACCTAGAGAAGCTAATGACTAATAATCTCAGTTTGAAGTTAGTTAATTAGTTCCCATAAATCGCAGAGCTTCTTGAGCTTGTTGGGGACGGGTAACTCCATTTTGCTCTGTTTCTTTGCTTGTTGAGGCTTTATTTCCTTGAGCTATCTTTGGCATAGGGAAGAACGAAAAGCAAAGGTTGAAGAAGTCAAACGAAAAACAAAACAAGATGGTAAAGGAAAATTTTTAAATTAGTCCAAAATATTTGTCACACCTGGTAGAAAATTCAAAGGGCTGGAAATAGTTTATTTATTGGTGGGGTGTTACTATCACTAGGAGGCCTCCAAAGCCACATCTAAATCTGAAGGAATTGTATTGAACAAATTACCAGGGTGTGAGAGTATTCAAAATTGGGTTTTGATTTTGGAATAATTGCTAGTGAAGTGCTCAAAGGCCAAGGATAGTGGGAATTATTCTAAAAGAGGGAAGGCAGTGTTATATATATATGATGTGTAGGGAAGTTGAGCAAAAGATACGTTTTTTGTTCCTTTCAGGATTGTCCTAAACCTTTTTACATTATTCTTCTTGTGGTAAACTTTTTCATATAAAAGCGTGTTGGTTTAGTTTTATTTTCTCGTTACAAAAAAGAAAAAACAAATTACCTCTTATTCTCTTGAAGATAAGCCATTTGTTTCGACTCATTGCAAAGTTTTCTGGTGCTGCTTATATCTTGTTCCAAACATTTCACCACAACAAAATATGGTTCACGTCAATCCTCGTCCTCATCGTCGGAACAATCAAGTATGCAGAGAGATTGTTGGCCTAACTATGAAGATAGAGTTGCATTTAGTCGAGGTTCGGCACCAGGGAAGATGAAATGAAAATTAAGAGTCTTCTACTTTATCCAGGTACATAAAATGTGTCAACTTGTCAATCTCTTAATGTCCTGCTTTTTCCATGTACAATTCCACATTTTATTGATTTTTCATTACCATCTTGATCTTCTTTTGAAATGATTTCAAAATTTTGAAGAAATTTCCATTTTAGTTTTTTTTTTGTTTATTTGAGTATGTAGCAAAGCAGGGACTTGGATCAATAAAACTCAGGAAAAGTTTTCCTAATGCAGCTATTTAACAAGTCAAATATCACAAGGGTCAAAAGCGGTACGTTCATCCAATATCCTGAAATTTTTGTAAATGTTTAAAAATTCCTCTCAAACTCGCAAAAATCGTAATTATGCTATTTTTTTGACATTGCAATGAGAAAATGCAATGTTATTGAAGTTGTCATGATAGATGTTTATCTGCAATTCCATCCGTGCTTTGTACACCCCCTAGGAGTGTGTATAAAGTTCATTTTGGTAAAGTTTATTATTCACGAATCAGATAGGCCCAAAACAAAACAACAAACGAGTAAAATTCGGCCTTGTGCCGCTTACCAACAACCTGGACCAACCCAAAGTCCCCAACCAGGGCCAGTTTCTAATCCAACTCATCTTGTAGGCTTTTACATCTCTCGGACTTTATGTTTACTAATTTATGTTTACATCCTCAAGACTTGTAGCGATAATATATTAAAGGTAAGTGATTAAGTTTATAAAATGGATGGTTAGGTCACTCCTACTTGCATATATGTTAACGTTTTTTATTTTTTAGTTTTTTCTCCTTATATATATGTTGAATTTTTTTATAATTATTATCATTTTTTTTTTTTTAATCTTTGATCACAATGTATCTTCATATCTAATTAGATATGGATCTAATCTCTGTTTAAAAATTAAAAAATTAATATGTTTTTCCTCTCCCATTTAGCAACAATCTTATTGGTTATATATATTGAATTTACCACATAATTTTTTGTTGAAAAATTGACTCGTTACCAAAACTTATTTATAAAAAAATGTCTTTCAAATGCATTCCGATAAAAAAGACAAGAACAAAAAAATAAAAAATTTGTGTATTAAAAATAACCAAATGTCTACCAAGTCGTCTTTAATTTTGCCGCCAGAATGTGCTGGTCAGAAAAAATAAACGAATTATAAAAAGACCCAGTGGCCAAGATATGTTATTTAGTCGCTGTATGTCTGTTAATTCCAAGTTGCAGAAACTAAAGAACTAAAGTTAACAAAATTGTTTTTTTAATTTTACATGACATGTGAATGTCATCTCCATATAGCAGGAGGAACCTTTGCTGATGCCAGCAGGGTATTATGAAACTTTTGACTAGGATGATGAACATTTTTCTCCTAAAAGGCTTTGACTTAAGGAAAAAGCTAAAGAAAATGTCAGAATAAAATACCAAGGGTTAATTATATTTATTTCTTTTAAAATTTAATTGAAATAAAATTTTATTTTTATAATTTCAAAAATATCATTCGTTTTCTTCCATATTTTAAATAATTTTTTATTTTTCTTCTGTATTATTTCATTCATACCCTTCAAAATAATTTTATTTATATTCATTGTAAAAATATCAATTGTAAATTTTAAAATTTTAAAAATTAAATTAAAATTAATATAAATCTTAAAAATGTAAATGGAATATTCCTAAATAGCAATAACAATTGAGTTATTCATATACATCATATTAACTATATTATTATTATTATTATTATGGCTCTCTTATGCCGCAGATTGATTTCTGACAATATTTTATCTACTTTATACTTAGCTGATTCTGCAGTGAGCTGCAAGTAAATTCCCTGAAAATTTTTAGTAACTAAGTTTGTTTCTGAAGAATGTGCAAAAATCTTACACAATTATATATACAAAACACGTTGTTTATGTTGCTAACCAGCATATAATATATGTGTATAAATATATAGATATAGTTTTTCTCTCAGAAAATGAATTTTCATAAATTTTATCTATATTAAATATATGGTGCATTTTTTTTTTTTACCTTTAAATTTTTTAATTCTCCTTTTGTTATTGACTAATTTAACTCTCAAAATCCGATTTAAATTATTAGATTTGAGAATATCTTCAATAAAAATGTAAACTATAAATTATTAGAATTTCAAAGTCACTACTTAATTAGTCCTCGGATTTTTATCTTTTTCAATTTTGCAGCTTCTTCTTCTTCTTCTTCTTCCTGATAGCTAGCAAAAATGTGGGTCGACAACTTAAAGAATTTCTGGTATCAATGGAACATCCGGAGTCTCATTCTGTTAAGCCTTTCCACACAAATCATATTAGTCCTTTTCGCATCCTTTAGGCAGAGAAGCAGAAACATCATACTAAGCTTATTTCTCTGGTCTACCTACCTTGTGGCGGACTGGATTGCTATTTATGCTATAGGACTAATCTCCAATAGCCAATCTGATCCCAATAAAGGCAACAAAGACATTCTTGCTTTCTGGGTCTCTTTTCTTTTGCTCCATCTCGGTGGTCCTGATAGCATTACCTCTTATTCTCTTGAAGATAACGAACTCTGGATCCGCCATTTGTTTCGACTCATTGCGAAGTTATCTGCTGCTGCTTATATCTTGTTCCAAACATTTCCCCACAACAAAATATGGTTCCCAACAATCCTCGTCCTCATCCTCGGAGCAATCAAGTACGCAGAGAGATTAATGGCTATGTATCTTGCAAACTTGAAGCGTTTCGGATCCACTACATTGCCGAAGCCGAATCCTGGTTATGACTATGAAGAATCCGTGGCGAAATACTTCCAAACAAGGTCTGTTAAGGTCGTGGAAGAGACACAGATGACAATAGTGGAAAGCCATGAACATTCTTACAAAGGTCGAAAAATAGATGATCCAGAAAAACATATGGAACTACTAATTACGGCTTATTCTCTCTTTGAGGATTTCAGGGGACTTCTTGTGGGCTACATTCTGAACCCAAGTGATAAAAAATCAAGCAGGAATTTTTTTCTCAATATTAGCTCTGATGTGAGTTTCAGATTAATGGAGTATGAGCTCAGTTTAATGTACCAGCTTCTACACACCAAGGTCTCTGTGGTGTTCACTGGAATTGGGTTCTTGTTCGTTCTCTTAGCGTGGGTTCCATGGTTGTTGCTTTCATTTCGTTTCATTATTTAGTTGACAAAGATAAGTTGAAAAAGTTCGAACTCATCCTTAGTTATGTACTGGTTAGTGGAGCTATATTTGTTGATATTATCTCTGGAATTAAGCTCTGTTTCTCTGACTGGCTCCTCATGTTCATCTGTCTCAAGGGCTGGAAAAAATATATTCCGGCCTTTGCAGAGCGAACGTCACCACAGCACCAAATATCTTGGTCCGCTTACTTGTCAGGTAAAATGAGCTCAATTCGAGAATGTATCTTAAAAGGCAGAAGGTGGTCTAGATCGGTTTCGCAGTATAATATGATAAGACTTTGCCTTCAACTCAACAAATTGGAAAAGTGGCGCTTCTCTGGCTGCGTTACTTCCTTGCTAGATAAAGATCATATATTTTGGTATTTTACGTCGGAGGAGAAGAACATTGAAGAACTAAAGCGCTTGATCTTCGAAGAGCTGAAAAAGAAATCTTCCAAGCCAAGTGATGCAAAGGAGGCATGTTCACACCGAGGTGATCGGGCTCTTTTAGGCTCTGAGAGCTATGTCAAGCTCCGATGGAGCATCAACGAGTTTCACTATGCCGAAAGCCTTCTTCTTTGGCACTTGGCCAGTGAAATTTGCTATCAAGACGATCATCATCATGGTGGTCCTCAACATGGTGGTCCTCAACATGGTGATGAGCAGAAGAGGATAGATATGAGTAAAAAAATTTGCAAGAACATTTCGGATTATATGTTTTATCTTCTGGCAAAGAAACCGGAATTGCTGGCACCAGTTCTGGGAAATATTTGGGAGATAGTTTTTCAGGATACTTTAGAAGAGGCAAAGGGTTTCTTTTCCAAACACTTCCTAACAGATCATCTGAAAGCCTGCAAGAAATTGAGTAATGTAAAACCCAAATATAGGCCTGCTGAAGTGAAAGGAAATAGTAGCAAATCTGTGTTGTTTGATGCATGCAGACTAGCAAACCAACTCCAAAGCTTGGAGGGAAACCAGTGGGAGCTGATGAGTAGGTTTTTGGTGGAATTATTGTGCTATAGTGCAATTAATTGTCAAGCAATCGTCCATGCACAGCAACTAAGAAAGGGTGGAGAGCTTTTGACTTTCACTTGGTTGCTAATGAATCATTTGGGTTTGGGATCCCAGTCACACGAGCAGCAGATCAAAAACTAGGGAAAAGAAGCAGCTATAAATGTTTCATATGCATTATATATTAATCTTTGTTTTCCATTATGTTGTACCATTTTCTTGCAACCATCTATTATATAGTACATATGTTTCATATGTATATGTTTTATGATATCAATGCAGTTGGAATAGCTTCTTGAGATTGTGGTTTATGCATATACAACCATGAAACAATTTGCTCATATAATTGGTAAGTTTTACACTCGTTTAATATATAAACATGAGTTCGTAGCATTGTGAGATTTAAATGGTTGATTTGATATGTCTTTGGTAAAATATTATCAAATCGAACAAATAACAAACTGAATATATACAACTAATTGATATCATAAGATTAGTTTATTCCAAACAAAATAATTTGTTTAAAATTTTTATAAAGATCAAGCAAGTTGGATTTGTTTTCTTAGCGTAGATAGAGAAATGTCAATGTACTTAACAATCAAAATACCAGGTGTTTCAAAGAGTGCTTTTTTTCTTTTTTTGAAAAAAATGAGAATATATATTAAGATGAAATAAGTACATCATTCTTCAAACAACTGCGTAGCCACCGAGGACCCTTTTCATAGAGCGGTTAATACAGTCTTCTTCTTCTTTTTCTTCTTTTGTCTCTATTTCGAATGGAAACTTTAGAAAATAAAGAGCACCACATTTTCCTTTTTACCCCCTTCAGTTATTCAAATTTACGGTTTCCTCCCACTTCCAACATCTATGGACATATCTATGTGACAAGGATTGAACCAACCCATCATTTCAAATGTTAGATGATCAGAAGTTGTATCAATCTGCAGGGGACATTTATAGCACATGCATTTTCATGGATTCCTCTCCCTTAGTCCTTTTTATCTGTTAATTAATTGTTTTTGTCCTTTTTTATTTCCTTTGCAATTAATTTTAGAAAGAAAATTTTTAACTCCTGTTCGCTCAGTATCTGACCGACAACCTTAAAGACCAGACCAAAACCACCATCAAGACATATGCAATTGCAGCTTATATATCCAACATGTTGGGATACATTGATCATGAACTGCTGCTGGTAAGTGGTACAAAAGGTACAGGTTTTGACTTTGCAAAATGAGCATAACTAGGACTTCAAAAAACTTTTACTAGTTCAGGACGGTACTTGTGGCATGGAAATTGAAATGTCACGTACTAATTTTGGCAGGAGTTTCAATATCAAAGGACGAGGTCATATGTATGGTGTTTCTTTTGTCTCTATATTGGTTCAAGCTTAGAGAGCATTAATTATTATTGAATCCGCGTGTTACACCCTGTCATTTGAACCTTTCAACGAATTTGGATTGAAAAGGACGTGCATGGATTCCTTTCTCTTTTATCTTTTCTGTGTTAGCTGTATTAACAGAAACTCTAAATGATTTTTTTTTTAAATTTTGGAAAGGATTGGGATTTGGTATAATGTCGCCTCATTTGTATATTTTTTTCCAATTTAATTTATTTTATCTCTTTGTTATTGTTTTCTAAATAAAGTGGCATTATGTCACTCATCAGACAAAAATGGAGATAGAAAACATTGAGATAATTTCCATCGACAGAGTAAAGTGGCTGGCCAAGCCTTGGATTTAGCATTTAGTCACAATCACTTTAGCCTTAGGCCTAGCCTTGGATTTAGTATCTTGTCTTCTTCTTTTAGTCGTGAAATTTATAATCATTTAAATGAATGGACAAACTAAAAACAAAAGGTAAGAATTAAACTAGATCGATGACTAAAAAATTTCATCCCTTTCTCTTTAGTCATATTATTATTATTTTTAAAAAAATTATTTTGGTTTTTCTACTTATGTTAAGTACCTTTGAAATATAATAGTCACTTAATGACAATATCAAGAAATTTTGATGGAGAGAAAAGAAAAGAGGAAAAAAAAAAAAAAAAAAGATCATAAAGCAGAATGTCTTTTAAGCAGAAAAATATATACATGTAATGGTATCAAAACCAATATACAAACAATTGCTAGGGCGTAGTTTGCGTGTGTGTTTACGATTGGTATCGTAACCTTTGTCATAAAATTTCCGAATTGACCTTTAGGTACTAATTACCAACCATTTTTTTTTTTTTTATTACAATTTGAGGAAGGGGATATCTATCCTTAGATATGTACTCTAAAAAGATATATTTTTTATTACAATTTGAAGAAGGATATGTACTCTAAAAAGATATATTTTTTTTATTACAATTTGAGGAAGAGGATATCTATCCTTAGATATGTACTCTAAATAGTTTTATCAGCAAACCAAATCTAAAAATACATTAATTGACCATTAAATATATAGTTCCAACACTGTATCATGAACCAATCTGATATTGAGATGCATGTGGGTCTCCTTAACGGGGTCCAGCTAATGTGGTTGATTGTTGCGTCACACATAGCTTAAACAAATTGACAAGGTACTGATTACCATCCATATATTTTTTTTAATTATTACAATTTGAGGAGGTTTAGGTATTGATTACCAACCATTTTTTTTTTCAATTACAATTTGAGAAGGGGGATTTTTATCCTTAGATATGTACTCTATATGGTTTTATCAGTAACCCAAGTCTAAAAGTACACTAACTGACCATTAAATATATGGTTCCAACGCTGTATCATGGGGGGTCCAGCTAATGTGGTTGATTGTTGAGTCACACATAGCTTACACATTAGGCCCTATTATTGTATATATGTGGAATAAAACTTTAGGACAAGTCAATAAAGCTTAATATATATATATATATATATATATATATAATTTATTGTCACCTAATTATGTTCTATGATAATTTTGGGGTTTCTATTACTTTCTTTTAACGTTTGATACTCCTCAAATGTTAAAAAATTACATATTGATAACAAAACCATTAAACACAATGAAACCTAACAGTTTATCCAATTTTAACCCTAAATTCTAATTTTTTTTTCTGTTTATTTGTCCAATAATTGATGAGTTTTTTTTATTATTATTATTATTTTAGTAAAGATTAACGATCAAAAATTAAAAAGAAAATGGATTTAGGCTTAAAAATGAATGGATCAATGTTAGGTTTCTGTTAACATTTCACGGGTTGGTCACTAATATACAACTTTGTGGAACTTAAGGATATCAAATGTTAAATAAAAATTGTAGAGATCCCAAAATAAACTTTGCCCAAACTTTTTTTTTTTTTTTAATCATCATTTTTGCCCAAACTTAAGGATATAGTAAAGTGCTTTAACGCTAAAATAAAATAAAATAAAAAGAAGCGTGGAAAATTACAATAAGAAAGCCATATAAATAATTAGAGAAGGGAAATCAAGGAAAGCACCTTATCTCTCTCTAATCACAATCATTCTCTTTCTCGTTGTGGTCAACCTCTTAATTTTCGGCAAACCACTATTTCCATCGGCCATGGAAGAATCTACAGCCTCTACCATTACCGATTCGATCCTTCTGAAGCTAAAGTATGCATCTGAGCAGATAAGAGAAAAAGAGAAGCCGAAAGGACTTAAAGACTTTATTTCACCCATCATGGAGGCTCTAAATGATGGTGCAGGGAAAAAGCCAGTCGAGGATGTACTGTTGCAGGGTAAGGATAAGCTAAAAGAATTACTTGAAGACACCATTAGTTCAAGAATCAAGGATATACAGGGTGATCCAGATAAGAAGAAAAAGGTCGAGAACCGTAAAGTCAGGAGAAGGGTGAGGACTGAAGATGCACTGTACAAAGCAGACGACTTGATGGACGAGGTCTTGAGTGAGGTACGCACTGCTACTACTGCTTCTTTCTCAATTACAAATTAATTTCATTTTTGTATTTGATCAATAACCTTGGCTAATCAAGTTAACATTTAATTCTCTGTCCAAAATCAAAATTGGTATTTGACTACTAGGCATTTTTAGAAAAATAATATAGATAAAATGATGATTCACTAATAATATTAAGCTTTTGGAAAGGAAAAAAAAAAAAAATTGGTAATTCAACATGCATCAAACCCATTTCAACCCAATATCCAAATAAATAAATAAAATTTAAGCCTTTCTATTTGCAGATAAAATTTAAGTCCTGTTGTCGATTCCCATTCTTAACTTCCTTTCTGCACAAATTCGGAGCTTAACAAAATCAGAACCAAACAGGCTTTAGTAAACGCCTAATAAATTTCACTCCTACAAGTGCATGCACGTGAAACTCACGTGGATATTGAGATATAATTGGATGGGAAAATTGTTTTAAAAAATAAAAAAAAGTTTACGAGGAAACTAGAAATAGATTTGAAAGCTGAATTGGGGATTTTTGTATCTTTTCCCTTAATTTTCACTCCTACATCAAAATTTTTCTTTCTTTTGGAAAATCTTTTTAGAAATTATTGTATTTTAGTGTTTTTAACTTTTATGGTTTTGTAATATAGATTTTCAACTATTAAAAGTCACAGTATAAACACTCAATTTATAATTTGTTACAATTTGAATCATATTAACCTTTTTTCTCACATTACCATTAATGAACATCTCATGTGAGTTACACATGAAATATCAAATTGCATTTTAGTACATTCTAGTTTGAAATTTATTAAAATTTAATACCGCTCACATGGACTGTACGTGAGACAATTGTTAAATACTATTAGCCAAATTTCAAATATGACATAACTTGTAATAACAATTGTACATTAGGTTTAGATAACAACTTATGAAAGTTAAAGGCTTAAATCATAAAACTTTAAAAATTAAAAATTACTGAAATGAAATTAATCCTTCTTTTTATTCTCTTGCTGTCTTTTTTATAGGGCAAAATACACAAAACCCCTCTATATTATTTGATATATACATCACTCTCTCAAACTATAAAAATAACAAATAGCCAATTTACTATAGAAGGATGTTACCAATTAAACCTTAACATAATGTCAAATTTTTAATAAAAAAGAGGGATTGCGACAGTTTTTAAAGATTAAATTAAAAAAAAAATTCTATTATATTTAGGGCAAATTATGGAAAACCCCTAAACTATATGACTCTTACAATTAATCTCCTTAAACTATTTATGTAACAAATAAACCCCTTAACTATGATTACGTATATAACAAATGGCCATCTTCAAACCAATAAAATATTAAAAATTATTTTAATTTAACAAAAATACCCTTTTGCCATATCCATTATATCATTTTTCAAATGATATCATCTAAGTTTGTCTTAGAAATATCTCATCTAAATCTTTTAAGGTTTGAACTAATTATAATTTAGTCTCTCATATTTTAAAAATTATAACTAGCATCCATATAGGGGATGTGAATGCCAAATATTATCTTAATTTGACAAAAATACCTTTTTGGCATACCCACCATACCATTTTTTAAATAATTTAACCCAACTTCTTTTTTTTTTCTTTTTTTTAAAAGAATATTTTATGTAGACCTATTAAGATTTAGACTAATATCTCATACTTAGAAAAATAACAAATTTCATTTAAACCCTTTTAGTTTTATGTCAGGACCCATCCAAAATTCCTCACCAGAACCCTAGACAAGCCCTGATTCCAGGAAAATCCTACCGGACCTTCCAATGGAAAATCCGGCAGAACCTCCCCTAAGAATTGGACTTACCACAATTTTCCTGCACTGAAAATACATTTCTAGAAACATCCCCTTATTCCTCCCACATTATTACAATTTGATTCCACAAATTTACGGTACTTCAAAATGAATAACAATAAATCAGTGATAATTAATAACTAAATGTCCAATACAGTATACAGAGCATTATGCCAGTAAATATGAAATTAATACGATGACAAATAAAGAAATAATACAAGATGGAGAGGAAAAATGAAAGAAATGCTTATTGGACTTTCGGCAATGAACTGAGACGTCGGGCTCGCCCCGGACGATCAATGTCTCCCAAACCTTGACCTACTGTACAATTTTTATATTAATAATATAACAATAAAAGGAATTTAATTAATCAATACCAAACAAATAAATAAATAATAATTCATTGAAAATAATATTTTCTCTTAAAACCCTCACTATTCACTCAGTTAGAAAGGTTCCCCTTTTAAAACATTTTCGCAAAACCCGTTATTTGTATGCCCAAAAATTAAAGAATCATTAATTTAATAAATAATAATTAAATAATCCAAATATAAGTAAAATGTAATAAAATATAATAAATAAATTTGGAACACTTGCATTAAAGAAATATAATATAAGGGAAAAACTTTCAATATATCTAATTCATAAAATTTGATTTAATCAATAAAAATAAACAATGTCAAAAATGTAATTTAACTAATTAATTAGATGATAAAACAAATTAAATGCACTTAATTTAAATACGATTTTAAAACCTTTAGGGTTTGAAATTTCTATCTGAAAATTTATACTTAACGCACCACACCATATACCAGTGATGCCCTCCGATACCCAGCGTCCTGAGCACTGTCTAGCGGGAGGTTGAAGAGAGAAACTTACATACGGTCGCTTCGGCATCCCGACAACGCCGCTGCTTAAACCGTCATCCCGACCACGAAGGGGGCCGGCTTATGGCCAATATCAATCTTGCCTACCCTCGGTCCAATGGCAACTCACGGGAGACATTATAACTTGCGCGCTTATCCACATATACAGTACAGAACACCAGTACTGTATGAGTGCGTCTAAAACAAATAAACAATTTTATTAAAATACCCAAGTTTTTCCAAATTTACTGTGGGAATTATACCATTTTCAATTTCAAATTCACATCCCACATTTTTCTTTAATATTTTCAGCATAAATCCACCGATAATAATATACAAATATATTTTCCTAAATCATAAAATCAAACAAATAATATTCCAAGGGCATAATTATACAATTTGAAACCACCAAACTTAAACCAATATTTCCTTGAAATGTTTAAAATCAAATCATGCCCAAAAATAATGTTAAAACCGCATGAAATTCATATATAATTTAATTCCACAATTCCTCAATACCATAAAATAATTTCCACAATAAATTAATTAATATTAAAATCACAATTCCTTTAAATATCAAGTACATAAAACATATTTATCACATATTTGATTATAAAATATTCCAACAATGAAATTTGATAATAATTGTCAAAATCTCAAATTCCTTAAAACCAAAATATTTTATAATGCACAAATATTTAATTCCATTCAATTTTGGCACCAGAATTCCAAATATAAATTTACTAAATATTCAACATATTAAACATATTTTTCAAACAACCAATTTACACAAAATATATATGTTTTAACATCCCAAATTAATTTTGAAGGTGGGTCACTCACCTGGAGCACGCAATTGATCCAAGATCCTCCATGGGATCAATTTCATAACGCACGCGTGCTCCTAGAACAACAACATTACACAACTCAAATAAATTAATATTTTATTCGGATAAATAATACCCGGTACCTGGGGTGACTAACGTAAACGTTAACCAAAATTTACAAGCAATATACCAAATCAAAGCTTGTGAGGCGGGGATTATGAATCTGGTCTTACTTTCCGGAGATCGGACCGGTGGTGGCCGGAATCTCGCTGGAAAGCTCTTGGCCTTTAGAGCCTCGATTCTCCTAAACCATCGCAAATTGGAGGAAAAAGACCCCGGATTTGAGTTCAGGGGGTCGGAATTAGTGGGGAGGGGCCAGAGACGTGACTGGGTACTCGCCGGAATTGGATTTTTCGGCGAACCGCGGAGACCCACCGGAAACCATCGCCTCCGGCAGCGCGTCCGGCGGCCGATGGCTGAGATTTTCAGGGGTTTTGTAGGTTGAAGGGAGAGGGTCTCAACGGGACCCGCGGTGAGGTAAACGGAGGCCGGATGGTGAAGAGATCTGGGTTTGAAGATTTTCGGCCCCTCGCCGAAAAATACTCTGATCCCGGCGCGTCGGAGGTCCGGTAGCCATGAAATTTGGTGGGCTGGTCGGAAATAAGGAGGTGGTGAGGGGTGGCTGGCGCGTGTGGCTTGAAAATGGCTGGAAATGGGTCAAACAGTGGTGGCTGATGGTGGAGGGGAAAAATGGCCGTCGCTGGAAAACTCTCCTACCCTGGCGCATTACCGGCCGGTTGGCCTTGAGATTTGGGTGGCCGATTGGAATTGAGGAGGCGGAGGTAGTGGGGTGGCGCGTGTGGCCCTCCGGTGACCGGACGATGGCCAACCGGTGGTGGCCGGTGTTTCTCCTCCTCTCTTTCTCTCTCCTCCTCCTCTCTCCTCTCTCCCCCCCCCCCCCCCCTCTCTCTTCTCTCCCACCTCACCTAAGAAAAACCACGTGGGTGCCACTATGCACTCACAGGAATGGCTGAAATCGTGACACATGGTGTTTCACTGTTCATGCACTGTGCATAATTCGAAAATAGAATAAAATATTGCGATAATTGGAAAACTTCGAATGTCCATAACTTTTTAAGCGTACGTTCAAATTAGGCGTGCCACTAGTCTGTGGACTCGTATCAGCGAGCACTTTACAACCATGTATGAGTCAAAGCTCATTTCCCCATAAATAAAAAGTCAACTCCGACACCCTTGGACAGTTTGGACCCCAACTTGTTTTGCTCATAACTTTCAAACCGTAACTCCGTTTTCAACGTACCACTAGTCTACGAACTCATGCCAACGTGTACTTCGTAATGGTACCTCAGTCAACCTAGAATTCCATCCGAGTCAAAAAGTCAACTTTTGACCCATTCGATCAACGGTCAAAGTCAATGGTCAATGGTCAACCGCATTGAAAGTTGGAAAATTTCGGTTATATTTTGAGACGGGGTGTTACATTTACTACAATTACACTTAAACCTACACTTTTTAGAAATCATCATTAACCTCTCTTTAGTTCCCTATATATATTAAAAGAGTTCTAATATTTGTCAATTTCTTTTAGTTAATTTGTGTAGTTACAAGCAAAAAAAAAAAATAAAATCAGTATTTTATTATTGAATAACACTATGAAATAATAATTGTAGCAATTTAATTGATAAAATTAACTGACAAATGGGGGTCTGATTGATGATTTTTAAAAGCATAGGGTCTAACTAATATTAAGGTAACATTGAAAAGGTTTAAATGAAATTTTCACTTAAAAAACTTACAATTAGCACCCCAATGGGGTGCGAATACTAAAACTTATTTTAATTTGACAAAAACACCCTCTTGTCATATCCATTATACCATTTTTCAAATAATTTAATCTAATATTTTTTAAAGGATATTTCATCTAGATCTCTAGGTAAATTTTAAAAATTACAACTAGCACTTTATAATGGGTCATGAGAGGAAGATGATAGTTTTTTTAAAAAAATTGATAAAGGTTAATGATATTTTGAAAGCTGAGTAATCAAATTGTATTTAAATTAAACTTTAATAGAGGTGGATGAAATTAACTCTTTTTTCTTATTATCTTAATATTAAAACTAATACTTTCTTCAAAATTTAAAAAATATTAAATCGTAATATTTTCATCGAAAAATAAAACATTAAAAATAATATATTTTTTTTAAATATAAATATTGTTTTCTTCAAAAATTAAAATATTTAAAATAATATTAATATTAATTAAATAATTTATACATTTTGAGAATTTTAATAATTTTAAATTTAGATTTTGTTATAAGGATAATTTTAACTTGATGTATACCTTTTATTTGATTTGTAAATTTTTAATAGTTTGAGGGGTTTTTTTATTGTACTATTAGGGGATTATTTGTAAGAGTTAGATAGTTGAAGAGGTTTTATGTAATTTACCTTTATATTTATAATATTCATTATGTTATATACTATATAAATATTTCACATTAAATTGATAAATAATATGATATTATGATCAACTAGAAGTGATATAAATTAATATAAGTATAAATAAGAATATAAATAAATTTTACAAATTTATTTGCTACAATATTATATTACCCACATATTTAGTAAAATAATGATAAAAAACTAAAATGATTATTGAAATCATGATAATAAATATAAAATTAATAAGTTGAGAGTTTTTAATCTTTTGGTACATTTTAGATTGTAATTTTTTTAGTTAATTTGCAAATTTTTACTAATAATTTTTTATTCATGTAATCTTTAAAATTTACTTTTTCAAAAATTTAAATAATATTTTATTTTGTAAGAGTATTATAGAGAATTTAATCATCATAGTCTTTATTTTTAACTTTTACATAGTTTAGAGGATTATAACAAGGGCCGTTTTATTCATATTACAAAAATTATTAGACACACTATATTCTATATATGGCAATACTAAATCATATTTTTGCTTTCTACATTAATAAAATATGTCAATTTCACTCTTAATAGTGTGATATACATGAATGGATGATATAGGTCCATCCCAAAGTGTATACATCCCTCTGATTTATACAAGTAGGCTTATTTTTTTTATCTATCATTAGGAATGTGGTAAATATAACCCGGATGATATTGGTCCATGCAATATGTATAATTTGAACTATATTTGTTTAATGCTTAAGGTATTTCTAACCTTTTATCAATGAGTATCTTGGAATATAAAAAATCATTAAAAATTTTAGTGTTCTTAATAATTTTTATAATGTGAATAAAACTACTTTATTATAATGGATTTGAAATAGATATTAGACAATGAAGAAATTAGGACTATATTGAAACTTCTAATTGAAATCCTGGTCTCATGCAGCTAAATCAGTCCTAAACTTAAAACAACGAGTTTCCTTGGGGGCAAAACTTTTTAAGAGCCTCGTAAAATTTTTACTAAGGAGTCAAATAATGCTAGAGATAATTCTCCTATGAGTAATATTTAAATTTTACTTTCCAAAATTGTTTTAAATATATATATATATATATATATTGTAAGGGTAATATGCAGATTTTAATCATCATAGTCCTTATTTGTTGTTGTTGTTGTTGTTTTTTATTTTTTTTTTCATAGTTTGAGGGATCATGATTTTGTGTATTTTATCCTTTTTTTAATACTTACCATGCATTTGAACAAAAGAATACAAGATTTGGATTTGAAATAGATTTTTGATTATAAAAAAATTAGGACTTTTTTTTTAAAAAAATTTAATTGATAGTCCATCTCAATTCTGGTCTCAGGCTGCCAAACCGGACCTCAACTCAAAACAACTAGTTTCCTTGGCGAAGAAGCTACGTGAAACAATAAAAGATGTCGTAGATGCTGCAGCTGGAGATAATGTTAGGCCTGATGAGCCTCATAAATTTTGCTTCCGCAGGCCTCGTAAAGTTAGCACTAAGGAGTTGGACCCCACAGTGAATAGGCTCAATTCAGATAGTTGGTTGGACAAACATAAAAAGGATATTCAAGAACAACTTTGGAAGGACATAACAACAAATGGAGAAGAGCATGTGGCGGTTGTGGCCATAGTAGGTAATGGAGGATTAGGAAAAACCACACTTGCTCTGAACTTGTTTCAACGGCTAATATCTCAGAAGGATACCGACTTTGATTTGCGAATTTGGGTTAACGTCCCTCATGAATTTAACAAGGGATCACTTGAGGAGGGAATCTTCCCTCATGAACTTTACATGAGATCACTTGTTGACGGAATCATTCGGTATACAACTAAAAAAGATGTTCAGGACGAACGACTTGAGTCTACAACAAAGAGACTACCACAGTGCACACCATCTGAGGGACCTAGCGCCTTCCATGAAGTGAACAGTCTTAGCGTTGAACAACTTCACAAGGAGGACTCTGCAGCCTTGTTAGAGACTGAGATAAGCGCCATAAAAGATAGCCTCAACTACCTCGAAGAAGGTAAATTGCATGACAAGCTTCAAAACATAATAAATGGAAAACGGCTGCTTCTTGTACTTGATGATGTCTTGGATATGGACACTGAAAAATGGCTACACTTCAAAAACTTGTTATCAAATGCTGTTAGTGATGGGAGCAGAATAATAATAACTACTTGTAGTAAACTTGTTGGAGACATTACTGCAAGTACAGACAAGAATGTCCATATGCTACGCCATCTAGATGAACATGACCCTTGCGACCTATTCCAACGATTTGCATTTGATTTTCAAAAGCCAGCCAACTCAAAAATTGTGGAGGTTGTAGTGGAGATTGTGAAAAGGTGTGGAGGAAACCCTTTTGCCTTAAAGACAGTAGGTGAGAAACTCAAGTCCACAAATCTAGAAACCCAAGGTTGGTCCAACTTCCGCGATAACGAATTTCAAAAAGTAGTAAATGAAGAAATCTTGCCCTTCCTTCAACTTAGTTATAATATTCTATCTTCGGAGTTGAAACAATGCTTTGCCTACTGTGGTATATTCCCTCAACAATCTGAGATTGATGTGAAAAACTTAATACATCTTTGGATGGCACTAGGGTTGATTTATCCAGAGCAAGGACAACGAATGGAGGATAGGGGTTATGCTCATGTTAAGGAGTTGTGTCAGAGATCCATGTTTGAAGAATTGGAAGTAGACCATGAGAATAGCTTTGTAACAAAGTGCAAGATGCCAAAGCTTATGCATGACCTAGCAGTACTTGCATTAGGAACAAGGTTAGCCACATTCAAGCAAAAGGAAAAGCTTGAAACTGGTACTGATGAAAGAAGTACTCAAAAGGATAAGAGTGATGTTGGTGTTCATGGTGAAAGAACTCTACAGAATAAGCATGATATCGATGATGAAACAACACAAAAGGATAAGCGTGCTATTGGTATTGATGAAACAACCGAACATGTCTCGTTTCATTTTCATTTAGATGGGTCAAGAAAAATTCGTTCATTCTTTCAGAAAAAGAGGCCTAGGATTTGAACAATTATTTTGCCTTGCCAGTTGCAAGAGGAAATTGATGAGGGACTGCGTAGCTCAACGTTTAAAGATATCATTTCCAATTATAATAACTTACGCACATTGGATCTGCATGCTACAGGGATCAAAGTTGTGCTGGAGTCCAATGATAAGATGAAGCATCTAAAATACCTTGATCTTTCTCAAAACAAAGGTATCAAGTTATTGCCTGATTCAATCACCAAGGTACCGAATTTGATGACACTGAAACTCTCCTCATGCTTTGGACTCAAAGAGCTGCCAAAAGATATGGAGAAACTAGTCAACCTCAAACATCTTGAGATCGATTGGTGCTACAATTTGACTCATATTCCTCCTCGACTTGGTAAGCTAACTCAGCTTGAGACGTTGTCAGAATTTGTGTTGAAAAGGAGCAATGGAGAGAGTAGAGTACTAATGCCAACAGTACCAAAATGTTTGTATAGAAAGGGCAATACTTTGGAGTCTCTAGACGAATTAGAGGAGCTGAACAACTTGAGAGGAGAGCTGAAAATCAGAAATTTGAGAAATGTTAATGTTGACTATTCTAAGGTTACAAATTTGGAGGGGAAACAACACCTTAAATCTTTAACATTAGCTTGGGAATTTGATCTCAATGCCGATGACCAAGCAGTAAAGGACAAGGCTCAAGATACACAACAAGGTCTGAAGCCGAACTTAAAACTTAAAGAATTGGGTTTATTCGGCTACAGGGGTGACAAGCTTTCAGATTGGCTTCTCTCTCTCACAAATCTGGTCAAATTTTCATTATAAAAATGCGAATGCAAAAGTCTACAACCACTTACTCAGCTCACAACTGTCAAGGTATTGATACTGGACAACATGCCTAATTTGAAGTATATCTCCAACAAGTCTGGTGATCACAATTCTGAGAGCAATCCCTCATCGTCAACAGAATTCATCAAAAAACTGGAAGAGGTAAGGTTTATAGAATTGCCTAATCTAGAGAGATGGTGGGAAGAACGTGATGCTTCTTTGGCATTTCCTCATCTTTCCAGATTGATGATCGAAGATTGCCCTAAGTTGTGTTCCATGCCGCTCTACCCGAATTTAAAGGAATGGTTAGTATTGAAGAACACTAGCTTGGTGCCATTCATAAATACAATGAAAGATGAAAGCTCTGTCAAACGGACATTAATGAATGATGGAAGCTCCTCCACTCCCCTGTCCAATTTGCAAAGTCTGTGCATTACTGGGGATAAGGACATGGGCTCTGAATATGATTAGATTGTGTGGAGAAGTCTCAAAAGCCTGTGGTTTCTGAGATTTGATTATCTTCCAGGACTAAGGAATCTTCCCGAGGGGCTTAAAGCTGTTGCAACCATCCTCCAAGAACTCAAGATTTGGCATTGTACAATGAAGAGTCTTCCAGAATATATTTGGAGATTCAAACAGCTTAAAAGACTTGGACTTTGCTCATATTTGGAATCTCTGCCTAAAAGAATACCATTCCTTCGAAGAACAACATTGCTTCTTGAGACACTGAAGATTGTGGATTGTCCATTCTTACTAAAAACATGCCAAAAAGAAACCGGTGCAGATTGGACGAAGATTAAATACATTGAAAATATTCTATTCCACCAGTAACCTCAAGGTAACATGATTTTACTCTTTTTATAAGGTAATAAAATGAATGAGCTTTACTTTTCTTCTTTTATTGGATTGGCAGACACTCTGTAGACTGCAGTGTATAAGATATATTATCCTCAACGTAGTATTTAATTCATGTGGCCCTAATCTTATATTTTTCATAGTTATTCAAATCATCACCATGTTGAGGCTAATCTAGCTGTGATACCAAGTCCCATTCCTATACACATACATACGCATAAACAGGCACTTTAGCATCTCATACAGCTCCCTACTATCACTTGTTTAGCCCACTTGGGTAACTCGCACATATGGAAGCCAAGCTTCATATTTATACTTGCCCAATGTCGGTAACCAAATCTAAGCTTTAGGATACTTCTTCAATGTCGGTTCTTCATATTCCTAATTTCATATATTTCCTTCACCAATTCAAAGGTCTTCCTTTCTGCCCAAGTATATGTTGTGGTTCTTTGACCACTTTAGAGAAGAAATATGAGAAGAAAAATAAAAAGAATTCTATTACTCTCTTGGAAATAGAATACAAAAATAAAAACTTCTCTCGTGGAGATTCTCACGTGGAACCTCTCTCTATACTGTCAAATTCTCTCTGGAATTGCTCACTCTTCTCTCAAGCTCTCTCTGGAACTTAAACACTCTCTCTCTCGGAGTTTACTCTCAATATTCCTCACTTGGGATGATATTGAGCTTACTCTCTTAGCTTGCCTTGCATGCAACGAGATGAACCTATTTATAGGCTTACAAGGTTGGTTGCATGGCCACAATCTTCAACAGCTTTTGACAGTAGCCCACAATTGTTGAGCAAGTTGGAGTTTAGTGTTAAATGCAGCAACCATTGTCAAAGATGGTGGCTATGCAGTCTTCACACTGTCGGTGCAGTGGTGATGCGGCTGGACTTCACAATTCTCCCCCTCCAGCCGCATTTAAACTGATGGCCATTTGCCATTCATTCCGGCTATGTCTCTACATAGCTTCAGCTTTCCTTGAGCAACAACTTTTGTTAACATGTCTGCTGGATTCTCTTTTGTGTGGATCTTCATCAGTTTCAGCAACTGTTGATCTATTACTTCGCGTATCCAATGATAGCGGATGTCAATGTGCTTTGTACGGGAATGATACATTGAGTTTTTACTCAAATCCATGGCACTTTGGTTATCACAATGTATCTTGTAGTCTTCTTGCTTGATACCCAATTCTGTGAGAAAACGCTTTAACCACAACATTTCCTTACCCGTTTCCGCTGCGGCAATGTACTCTGCTTCAGTAGTGGATAAAGCAACACACTGCTGCAATCTTGACTACCATGACCCAGCTCCCCCCACAAAAGTGTAGAGATAACCTGATGTAGACTTTCTATTATCAGGGTCTCCGGCCATATCTGCATCTGTATAGCCTTCCAAGATTGGATCACCTCCCCCGTAGCACAAGCACAGCTTCGATGTACCATTAAGATACCTGAGAATCCATTTTACTGCTTCCCAGTGTTTATTTCCAGGATTTGAAAGAAATCTGCTCACAACATCTACTGCGTGAGCAATGTCTAGTCTGGTACACACTATTGCATACATCAGACTTCCTACCGCTGAAGAATATGGTACTGAAGCCATCTCCTCTATCTCTTCTTTGGATGAGGGGCACAATCTCTTGCTCAACTTGAAATGATTTGCAAGTGGAATGCTGACCGGTTTGGCTTTATCCATGTTGAATCTCTTTATCACCCGTTCAACATACTTCTCTTGAGATAGCCATAACCTTCTATTCTTTCTATCTCGGATTATTTGCATTCCTAAAATTTGTTGAGCTGGTCCTAAGTCTTTCATATCAAAGGACTTAGACAATTCTTTCTTCAGCTGACTAATCTTCATTGCATCTTGTCCAACGATCAACATGTCGTCCACATATAGTAAAAGTACAATGAAGTTTCCACCTGAAAATTTTTGAATATAAACACACTGGTCTGCTGCAGTCCTTTTATAGCCTTGACTCACCATAAACGAGTCAAACTTCTTATACCATTGTCTTGGTGCTTGCTTGAGGCCATACAAGCTCTTCTTCAGCTTGCATACGAGGTTTTCTTTCCCTGAAACCTCAAATCCTTCTAGCTGCTCCATGTAGATTTCCTCATGTAAATCACCGTGAAGAAATGATGTCTTGACATCCATCTGTTCAAGCTCTAGGTTTAGACTTGCTACTAAACCAAAAATGACTCGAATTGAAGTCATTTTTACCACTGGTGAAAAAATCTCATCAAAGTCAATTCCTTTCTTATGAAGAAATCCTTTGACCACCAATCGGGCTTTGTGTTTCACCACCCTTCCGCTGCCATCTTTCTTGAGCTTGAACACCCATTTATTCTTTAGTGCCTTCTTTCCTGTTGGAAGCTCAACCAACTCATAAGTATGATTTTTCTACAAGGATTCCATCTCATCTTGCATTGCTTGTAGCCACTTTTCCTTCTCTTGATGAGAAACAGCTTCCTAAAAACTCTCTGGCTCCCCCTCTTCAGTAAGCAGAATATACTCAGATTCTGAAAATCTCTTTGATTGAATTCAGGGCTCGCTCAGATCTCCGAACTTGTAAACCACTGGTTTCAGGAGGTGTACCATCATCTGACCGCTGTGATGGACCTGCAGCTGCTTGAGAGGATTGAGTCTCCCCCTACTCAATATCCCATTCTTCCTCCTGGTCTGCTTCTGGTATATCTTCATGCACCTCATTATCTTCTGTGGCTATTTGTGCTGGTGCTGGATTAGGACAAAAATTCTCGGCACTAGAACTACAATTAGGAGACATTCTGGGCTTTTCCATGTCTTCCATTTTCTGGTTTTCATGGAATACTACATCCCTGCTTCTAATAACCTTCTTTGTTTTCGGGTCCCATAACCTGTATCCGAATTCTTCATCTCCATATCCTATAAAGATGCATGGAGTAGACCTTGCATCGAGCTTATGTCTGAGCTCCTTGGATACATGTACATAAGCTAAACAACCAAACACTCTTAAATGAGAGTAGGAGGGAATCTTACCCGACCACACTTTCTCCGAAATTTCAAAATTCAACGGTACTGACGGTGATCTGTTGATTAAATAGCAGGCGGCACAAACAGCTTCTCCCCAGAATGGCTTTGGCAGCTTAGCCATACTGATCATACTTCTGACCTTTTCCATAATGGTTCGGTTCATTCTTTCAGCTATTCCATTATGTTGTGGGGTGCGAGGGACCGTCTTCTCATGTCGAATGCCGTGTCTTCTACAGTAGGCATTGAACTCCGTGGAAGTATACTCGCCTCCATTATCTGAGCGGAGACATTTCAGCTTCTTTCCTGTTTCATGCTCTACCATGGTATGAAACAGTTTGAAGTAATCCAATACCTGGTCCTTTGTCTTCAAGAAATATACCCACACCTTCCGAGAAGCATCATCAATAAAGGTCAGGAAATACCTATTACCGCCTAGTGACTCCACCTCCATGGGACCACATACATCAGAGTGCACCAAACTGAGCAACTTTGATCTTCTCATTGCAGAGGAACTGAAAGAGACTCTATGTTGCTTGCCAAATAAGCAGTGACTACAAGGATCTAGTGCAGCATCCTTGCAAAAAGTGATAAGCTTCTTCCTTGCCAAAGTGGACAATCCTTTTTCACTCATGTGACCAAGTTTCTGGTGCCACAGATTTTGAGACGCCTCTCCTTTTGCAATATTGAGGCTTTCTGCACATATCTTCACATGAGTTTTGTACAGCGTTCCACAAATATGTCCTCGGGCGACAACTATGGCACCTTTCGTCATTTTCCATGTGCCTTTGCTGAAGTAGTTGTCATAGCCTTGCTTGTCTAAGGCTGCTCGCGAAAGTAGATTAAGCCAAAGATCTGGAACATGACGGACATCCTTCAAAGTGATTGTACAACCAACATTCGTTTTTACCTGAATATCACCAGTTCCCTTAATCTTTGCAAAACTGAAATTTCCCATCTTTACCGTACCAAAGTCTCCTGCTTTGTACGTTTTGAAGAAATCTCTGTGTGGAATGACATGGTAGGATGCTGTAGTATCGACTACCCACTCAACATCTTGGGTTGATATGTGAAGGCATGTCTCTTCTTCAGTGGAGCAGAGCGCCACTTCTCCTGTAACAGTGACTAGTGTCTCTCCATCCTTCTTTGGCTGATTACCTTGGAGTCTTTGCTCTCTCAACAACTTTCTGTAGTTCTTCTTCATGTGACCCTCCAGGCCACAATGATAGCACTTATATGATGATTTTCTACCGTCTGTAGATCTGCCTCTGCTCTTGCTCTTACCTCTCCCCCTATCTCGACCACCTCTTTGCTGTCTTCCTCTCTCTGTGACGAGGGCATGTGACTGATCCATGCCAATGTCCTTTCTCCTGGCCTCTTCATTAAATAGGGCATCCTTAACCATAGACATAGTAAGCTTGCCATTCGGGGCCGAATTGCTGAGAGAGACTACCAATGTCTCCCAACTGTCTGGAAGAGAGCTTACAAGTAGGAGGGCCTGATCCTCATCCCCTAGTTGTAATCCACAGCAGATAGTTGATTTACCAAGCTTTGGAACTCACTGGTATGTTCGGCTACAGAAGTTCCACTCTGTAATTTTAGATTTACCAATTGCTTAAGCAACAGGGCTTTGTTCCGAGCAGTCTTGGCCTGGTACATATCCTGCAATTTTTTCCAGAGGGCATATGCATCCGTTTCCTTCGCTACATGATGGAAGACACTGTGGTCGATCCATTGCCTGATCTGGCCGATCGTTTTCTTGTTTAATTTCTTCCATTCTGCTTCTTTGCTGGGATCGGGGTTTTCTCCTTTAGCTTCTATAGGATCAAACAGATCTTTACAATTGAGGAGATCTTCCATCCGAGGTCTCCAAAGTGTATAATTTGTGGCAGTGAGCTTAACCATAGCTCCCGAAGATGATTCTTCCATTGACATTATGGCTTAACCAAAAATGGAGTCGAATTTGGCAAAACGGAGTTAACCGTTGCGTCCGGAACGGCCGAAAATGGTGGACTTGACTCTTTCGGGGTCAAAATATAATTACCAGAATTTTTGAGGCAAAAATGTAATTTCACAAAATTTCTGGGTCAGCCTGTAAATACAGAAACTACAGGGGTCAATCTATAATTTCCAACAATTCAGGGGCTGTTTCGTAATTTCAAAAACTTTTGATGATGTGGCCGATTGTGTTGACGTGTCAACACATGGCAGATGACGTGTCAATTGCGTGGCTGACGACGTGTCGGTTATTGTGGCAGATGACGTGGCTTGGTGCGCTGACGTGTCTGCTGACGTGGTCGTCTTCAACCTCCAGACGGCCCATGCGGCGCGTGAGGCGCGTGATCTGCTACAGAACACTTCGGGTGGCGCGTGCGGGTGCATGAAACTCTACGTTTCTTTCCGGCGAACTTGGTTGTTCTCGTCTCGTCGACTACTTTCACTTGGTATTGTCAAATTAATTATTTGAGCAACTTTTCGAAACACCAACTTGAAGAACAGAGGCTCTGTTTCTTCAAATTTTGAACCCAAGCTCTCGACCTGGAGCTCTGATACCACTTGTTGTGGTTCTCTGACCACTTTAGAGAAGAAATATGAGAAGAAAAATAAAAAGAATTCTATTACTCTTTTGGAAATAGAATACAAAAATAAAAACTTCTCTTGTGGAGATTCTCACGTGGAACCTCTCTCTACACTGTCAAATTCTCTCTGGAATTGCTCACTCTTCTCTCAAGCTCTCTCTGGAACTTAAACACTCTCTCTCTCAGAGTTTACTCTCAATATTCCTCACTTGGGATGATATTGAGCTTGCTCTCTTGGCTTGCCTTGCATGCAACGGGATGAACCTATTTATAGGCTTACAAGGTCGGTTGCATGGCCACAATCTTCAACAGCTTCTGACAGTAGCCCACAATTGTTGAGCAAGTTGGAGTTCGGTGTTAAATGCAGCAACCATTGTCAAAGATGGTGGCTGTGTAGTCTTCACACTGTCGGTGCAGTGGTGATGCGGCTAGACTTCACAGTATATTAGTTCCTTCTAGAAGCTTTAAGTCATTACTAATATTAATTCTTCATTCCATATATGTTTACTATCCTTAAACCGTTTTTCATATGTTAACCACTTTTAATTTTCTCTTCTCTTGCAGATCATATTCAAAAAATAAGCGAAGATGATGCCCTAAAGAATAACACATCGTTATATAAATATTATTGGGATCCTAAATATGGAAAGAAGTCAGCCACCATTAAGAGGTAATTATATATTTCCTGCTTTTCTTCACATTAAAATTTTCATTATAAGTGATCTCTTTCACATATTAAGGCATAAATTTATTCATTTAATTAATTTTTTCATTAACTATTTACTTACAGATCTAATCTGTAAACTGGTTGACAAATCATTGGAACAGAACTGTTCTTAAATAGATTAAGGGAGGATCAAGAAAGGATAAAAATGGAAGCTTTGACGATGAGGACCAAATTACATGGTAATCATATTCTAATTAGTAGACTTGCTACAAGTTTTTCTTCATTTCCTATGCAAAACAGTAGTTTATGCATTCCACATTCTCTTTTTTTTGCTAGCTTTCTCTGTATGAGCCTCAAAAAGGTTCAACTTTCAACCATTCTGAAATATATATATATATATATAATATCTTGATGCTATAGTTGAGGCTAGAACAAACTAATTGTATCAAAAATACATATGTCATATATAGCTACATGCCCGTGTCCCATAACACTAAAGATTTTCTTACCATTTGAATTTGCAGCTTGTTGGGGTGAGAAGGTTATGACCAAGAGCAAGCTAGCTTGAAGTGTTAGCAACAAGCAAGCTTTTGGTAATGCTCTTGGGAATGGTTGTGTGTGAGTTGTGTTTTTTTAGGTTTTGGTTATGGTGTTTTCTGGTTTTTAGGGTTCCTAGAGTGTTCTAAGGTGTTGAAGAAGAGATAAGAAGAAAAGGAACACGTTGGCTTTTGAAAATAAGGCTTGGATGTGTAGCCATTTCATTCATTTTACAATATAAGCTTGAAATTACAACTAGTTCACACATGCCAAGCATGTGAGCTTACAAAATGAGTAAAGTATTTAAAATTTAAAAAATAAAAAAGTCAACACCTAACTTTTCATACACAAAAGAGTCAAAAACCAGCTACAACATGTCTATTCCAAATATAGTAAAAAGTGGCACATGGTTTTGAACTAAGTTCCTATTGTTTAACTAGTTTGGGTAAACAACCAAACTAGCTTCACCTACTTAGTTCCCCTTTGTATCTGCTTATGAAACTTGGTTTGAAGCATCCTTGGTCATCAATAAATATTGTTTCAAGAGCTAGGAAAGTTCTGGAACCGGATCATGGGCCAAACAGCTCCAAAACTGGCCCATACTCTGCATACTGGGCCCATCAGATACAGCAATCTGTTTGGAATAGAAAATGGACTTTCCCATGTCATTTTGACCTGAAATTTGAACCAGAGTTTTCTATATATGTCTGTAGACATCCCTCAAAATTTCAGCCCAAAACTCCATTTGCAATCTGAGATATAAGATAAATAGTGGAACTATGTTGCTGGAAATTATGAATCCAGCACCATAGGCATTTCAAGCATAACATTCCTACTCTTTTGTGCATAATTTTGCCTATACTTTTGCATACATAACTTAGGCACAAAACATTATCAAAATATACCTTGCATAAATTAAAAACATACAAAAAAATATAAACTCATAAAAGGAAAGGATTTGATACCAAGGTGTGCATGCTAGCCGGTGACATGCACCATCAAGTGGCAAAATTGCCACACTTCAACACTCCTCCTTGGCAATTTTGTATGAGACATTGAGAAGTCCTCTCAATATCTCAAATCTCTTCTTTCCCAATGGCTTGGTGAAGATATCAGCCAAGTTCTCCTCGGAAGTCACATACTGCAACTTCACTTCACCACTTGCTTCAAATTCCCTTAAGGAATGATACTTGACCGGTATGTGCTTGGTCCTCCCATGTTGGACTGGATTTTGTGCAATTGCTATTGCTGAAGTATTGTCACACAATATTACCATGGCTTCCTCTTGCTTCAAGCTCAAGTCCTCCAATAATTTCCTAAGCCAAACACCTTGATTAGCACAACTTGAGCAAGCAATATACTCGGCTTCCGCGGTGCTTTGTGCAACGGTTTGTTGCTTCTTGGAATTCCATGAGAAAGGACCATTTCCAAGAGTGTAAATTTAGCCCGATTTGCTCTTGCTATCATCCAAAGAACCAGCCCAATCACTATCACTATAACCAAGCAAAGCTTCATTCATGCCATCCTTGTACCATATACCAAAATCACTAGTACCTTTCAAATACCTTAGGATTCTTTTTGCACAACTAAGATGATTTTGTGATGGACTATGCATAAATCTTGACAAAACAGCCACACTAAACATGATATCCGGTCTAGTAGAGCATACATATAAAAGGCTACCAATTAAACTTCTATAGATGGAAGGATTTACCTTTGGAGAATCATCATCCTTCACCAACTTGGTGCCTTCATTCATAGGTGTGGCAACGCTATTACAATCTTCCATGTCAAACTTCTTGAGCAACTCCTTCACATAGCTTTCTTGAGATATGAAGATGCCCTTGGATGATTGGACAACTTCAATTCCAAGAAAGTATTTCATCTCTCAAAGGCTAGACATCTCAAAGTTCAATTTTAGCTCACTTTTGAAATTGCTCACTTCTTTCTCATTATCACCGGTCACTAGAAGGTCATCAACATAAAGAGACACCAACACCATGCAACCATGAGTCCTAATATACAATGTAGGCTCATTAGGACTCCTCCTAAATCCATGCTTTGTCAAAAAACCATCTATCTTGGCATACCATGCCCTAGGAGCTTGTTTAAGGCCATACAAGGCCTTGTGTAGCTTGTATACCTTCTCTTCACTTCCTTTCTTCACAAAACTTTCGGGTTGCACAACATAGACCTCCTCCTTCAATATTCCATTCAAGAAGGCTGACTTCACATCAAGGTGATATACTTTCCAAGACTTTTGTACCGAAATTGCAAGAAGAAGTCTTATGGTTTCCATCCTTGCAACCGGTGCAAAAGTCTCTCCATAATCCACACCGGCTTGTTGTGCATATCCTTTGACAACAAGCCTTGCCTTGTGCTTATTTATGGACCCATCCGGATTGTACTTTGTCCTAAAGATCCACTTCACCCCAATAGCATTCTTTCCCTTCGGTTTTGTTACCAAGCTCCAAGTGTCATTCTTGTTTATCACATCGATTTCATCTTGCATGGCTTGTCTCCACTCTTTTCTTGCCATAGCCTCATGGACATTGATTGGATCACTCAATGCCACATTACACCTTTCATAAATCTCATTAAGAGGTCTTGTGCCTCTCACACCATCACCAATCTCCAAATCAGCCCCTATGGAGATTTCTAGCTCATTCTCATCATATTCATCATCATGGGCAGCACCTTCATCATTTCCTTGTTCCTCATCGTTATCATGGGCTTCAAGGCGATTGTCTTCATCCATACTAGCCAACTCCTCCTTACTACAAACCCATTTAGCTTCCTCATCAACTTTCACATCTCTACTTATCACAAGTTTCTTGGTTTCCAAGTTATACACTCTATATCCCTTGGTCACATCAATATAGCCAACCAAGACACCAACTTGTGACCTTTCATCAAGCTTTCCTCTCTTCTCTTGTGGTACTAGGATGTAACAAATGCTTCCAAATACCCTTAGATGATCAAGAGAAGGCTTGTATCCAAACCAAAGCTCAAATGGGGTTTTACTCCTCAAAGACTTGGAGTAAAGCCTATTTTGGATGTAGATGGATGTATTAACTCCTTTGGCCCAAAACTTCTTTGGCAAGCCACTTTCAAACAACAAACATCTAGCCATCTCCATGATGGTACGGTTTTTCCTTTCACATACACCATTTTGTTGTGGTGTGTATGGTGTAGTGAATTGATGAACTATACCATGATCCTTACAAAGTTGTTTGAAAGCCTCACTTGTGTATTCCCCACCATTGTCAGTCCTTAACACCTTTATAGTGCAACCGGATTGATTTTGCACTAACTTCATAAATTCTACAAACTTCTCCAAAGCTTGTGATTTTCTTTCAAGGAAATACACCCAACACATTCTTGAGTAATCATCAATGAAAGTTATGAAATACTTGCTGCCATTTAAGGATGAAACACTTATAGGACCACAAATATCCGAATGTATAAGTCCTAGCTTCTCCTTTGATCTCCAAGAACAAGATTGAAATGCTAGCCTAGTATGCTTTCCTTTTTGACACACTTCACACACATGTTCTTGCTTCTCCACCAATGGCATGTCTCTAACAAGTTCATGTGTGCCTACCAATGACTTAAAGCTAGCATGGCCTAGTCTTTTATGCCAAAGTTGAGAGGTGTTCTCAACTTTGGTGTTCAATGCAACCGATGCACCATTTTCATCCATATTCAACCTAAAATTCTTGTTCTTCATTCCAACACACATTAATTCATTTCCATGTGGATCAACTATAGTGCATGTCATGTTTGAGAAGTGTAATGCATATTTGTTCTCAAGCATTTGACCTACACTAAGTAAGTTCTCACATAAAGAAGGTACATAGAGAACATCATGGATAGTTTTGATACCTTTGGTGGTGTGTATCACCACATCTCCTTTGCCTTTCACTTCCATCAAGGCTCCATTTCCAATTTTGACTTTGTTGTGGCTGCTCCTATCCAAGTTTGTGAACCACTCATGCTTGTGAGACATATGGTGTGTTGCTCCACTATCAATGATCCATCCTTCATCATTCTTGATGCTACTAAAACAAGTAGCAACAAACAACTCTTCG
The DNA here is from genome assembly GCF_031755915.1 of Ziziphus jujuba. Lineage (NCBI taxonomy): Eukaryota > Viridiplantae > Streptophyta > Magnoliopsida > Rosales > Rhamnaceae > Ziziphus > Ziziphus jujuba. The sequence goes on from NC_083380.1 coordinate 2,045,437, forward strand.
GATTCACTATCACTTGCATTATCTTTAGCAACATTTGCTTGTTGCTTATCTTTCTTGTTTGCCTTGCATACTCTCTCCACATGACCCTTTTGTTGGCATTTATGGCAAAATGCATCCGGCCTCCACCAACACCTTCTTGGATGATGACCTTTCTTCTTGCAATGGTGACAAGGTTCATAGGACTTCCTCTCGGGTTTGCTAGTTTCACCTTTCTCCTTTATGACCTTAAGCTTGTTCTTCTTTTGATTTTGTGTCTTTTGATGTTGTTTAGACACAAATGCAGCCTCCATTGATTCTTCATGTCTAATCCTCCTCCTTTGCTCCGTAGCTTGCAAGGCATTCACCAACTCGGTCAAGGAAATTTCATTTAGGTTCCTTGACTCCTCCAATGAAGATATCTTAGCTTCAAACCTCTCGGGCAAGGAGACCAACACCTTCTCCACAATCCTTTGGTCACTTAATCTTTCACCTAGCACCCTAATTTGATTCACCACATTAAGAAGCCTTGTGGTGAACTCCTTAACCGTTTCTTTGTCTTTCATCTTGATAGTCTCAAACTCCCTCCTTAGGTTAAGGATTTGCATTTGCCTTGTCCTTGCACTCCCTTGGAACTCATCTTGAAGTTTGTCCCAAGCTTCTTTGGCACTCTCACATGCCATTATCCTTGTGAAAATGGTATCACTAATACAAGAATGAATGGCGGTGAGAGCCTTGAAACCTTTAGCCAATTCCTCCTCATGGTGCTTGATTTGGTTGACCGTTGCCCCTTGTCTCAAAGGCTCGGGTTCTTGGGGATTTATGGTGACCTCCCAAAGACCATAAGCCTTCAAGTAGGCTTGCATCTTGATACTCCAAATGTTGTAGTTCTCCCCATTGAAGATAGGAGGAGAAGGAGTTGAAAAACTTGAAGAAGCCATGTGAATGTTGCTTTCTAGTATGAAGGAATATGAAAATATATTTGTGCTTTCAAGTATCTCTTCACTCTCAAGAAACGAACCAGCCCAAAAACCTCACAAATCTCACAAAAATGTGCCTTGCTCTGATACCACTTTGTTGGGGTGAGAAGGTTATGACCAAGAGCAAGCTAGCTTGAAGTGTTAGCAACAAGCAAGCTTTTGGTAATGCTCTTGGGAATGGTTGTGTGTGAGTTGTGTTTTTAGGTTTTGGTTATGGTGTTTTCTGGTTTTTAGGGTTCCTAGAGTGTTCTAAGGTGTTGAAGAAGAGATAAGAAGAAGAGGAACACGTTGGCTTTTGAAAATAAGGCTTGGATGTGTAGCCATTTCATTCATTTTACAATATAAGCTTGAAATTACAACTAGTTCACACATGCCAAGCATGTGAGCTTACAAAATGAGTAAAGTATTTGAAATTTAAAAAATAAAAAAGTCAACACCTAACTTTTCATACACAAAAGAGTCAAAAACCAGCTACAACATGTCTATTCCAAATATAGTAAAAAGTGGCACATGGTTTTGAACTAAGTTCCTATTGTTTAACTAGTTTGGGTAAACAACCAAACTAGCTTCACCTACTTAGTTCCCCTTTGTATCTGCTTATGAAACTTGGTTTGAAGCATCCTTGGTCATCAATAAATATTGTTTCAAGAGCTAGGAAAGTTCTGGAACCGGATCATGGGCCAAACAGCTCCAAAACTGGCCCATACTCTGCATACTGGGCCCATCAGATACAGCAATCTGTTTGGAATAGAAAATGGACTTTCCCATGTCATTTTGATCTGAAATTTGAACCAGAGTCTGCTATATATGTCTGTAAACAACTCGCAAAATTTCAGCCCAAAACTCCATTTGCAACCTGAGATATAAGATAAATAGTGGAACTATGTTGCTGGAAATTATGAATCCAGCACCATAGGCATTTCAAGCATAACATTCCTACTCTTTTGTGCATAATTTTGCCTATACTTTTGCATACATAAATTAGGCACAAAACATTATCAAAATATACCTTGCATAAATTAAAAACATACAAAAAAATATAAACTCATAAAAGGAAAGGATTTGATACCAAGGTGTGCATGCTAGCCGGTGACATGCACCATCAAGTGGCAAAATTGCCACACTTCAACACAGCTGACTAGCTAGCTCCATAAATGTGGTGTACCTCTGGAGCCAACTGGAAGAACTATTGTAGTGCATACACACAATGACAAGGTTATTTGGCAATTTGTGCTGAGAATAATGTAAGACCTGTTTTGTTTAATTCTAATGCTCAGAAGTATATCTATTAACTAATTTTTCAGAAGACATTTCCTTAATCAAGACCACAGGGGATATAATTCTGCATTAGAGAGAAAGGCCATTTTGCTTGTGTTATTGGAGAAGTTGATTCCTAGCTAGCTTCACAACTAAACCAACTTTGGTAAAAATCTCTCCTGATCATTCATTTATTCCTGGTATATAAGCTTTGAGCAAAGCTCATTAGATATAACCTGTAAAAGTAACTTTGAAAAACTCTGATTCTTTTGAGATGCCACAAAATTGATTTTTCTGTCACTTTATTTTCTATACCTTGTGCAAAAAGCTTACAATTTCATGTAAAATACAGTGTGTTGCTAAATTCGAGGAATTTTGGAATCCACATCTGCTCTACTGTTCTGCTAATTAAATTATTTGATTTGTGCAGTTCATAAATGATATTCTCAGTTTGGCTTTTGCTACTGTAAATTCTAGCAAAGTAATACACAGCCATGACTTGTAAATGGGTGGCTTCTGCTTCTTGATTACCATCTGGCAAAACAACAAAGGACTACTCCAATATGAGAATGATTGAATCCATGCTCTGCACATCATATTTTTTGGGTTTGCTTTTAAAAATGAGGTGTCAATATTAATACAAAGTCTTAAAAAGCGTTGCTATGTTTGGAATAAGTCCGACCAAAATCTAAAATCTATTGAAGTAGGTGAGACAGAGTAGAAGATGATGAACATAATCCACATTGAATGACCAGAAAAGGGCATTATCGTTGCAGAGAACATAGTGAAGGAATGCAGGGCAATGATTTAAAGATGCATGGACAGCATATTGATTACCCTCTCTTGTCTCCACTTCTCTACACATTTTGTAGAATTCTGAATGTGTCTTATTCAAAGTGTTTGAAGCAACTTTATTTCGTTTTTTCTAACTTCTATTCTTTAGTGACATTCTAATACTTGTTTCTGAAGAGGAAATTCGTCCATTTTATCTCTTTCTTTTCTAGTCACTTGTATAAGGATACAAGTATAAAATTTGTGATTACTGCATGCTAAGCCAATAGAAGAAAATCGCCATTTACAGTAAGAAGGATAATTGCAGTTTCATATATTTTTGTTTTCTAGTTGTAGATGAATCAACCTCAATCTCATAGAAATTCCCAGGCTAGACTAGGCTTTCAGGTTACCTTTTAATTTTGGTCTTTTTTTTTAGGAAGGGCAAAGATATTTAATTTTTTTCTCAACTATTTTACAATGCACAACATAATCTATGTCTATGAAAACTTTATGCAATATTACGAAACAGATTGACAGAAGAAGAAACTTTCTTTAGACGAAGAACCAAAAAAAAAAAAAAAAAAGAAAAAACAAAAAAAAAAAAAGAAAATATCATATTTAACCATTCTATAAAACTTAATTTGACTAACACTGTGCAGTAGATGTGTTACCAAATTGAGTGGTTAGAATATTATCCAATTTCCTGTAATGCTGTTAATGTAAAGAAAGTTTATCCAATATTCCATCTTTTGCTTTTGGATGAAAAGCTCTGTTTTTGTTTTGTGACTGTATGACATAACCAAGAGAAGCTAATGACTGATAATCTCAATATGAAACTTAATTTTTTCCTATTCTAATAATCTCATTGAGACTGAAAATATAGTGAAAGACTATTAACATAGAAGATGATAATTCATAACAAAGTGAAAAAATAAAAAGAAAAATTAAGTTCATATCTACCGACAAGAAATTTGATCCTCTCGTGAGATTAAATAACAATTAGGATACAAAACAGAGAGGCATTGTTCAAGGCAACAAGAAAAAAATTTAAAAAAATTCATATATTCTTTTTATTCCATTCCACTTGTAATCAATATATATATAAAAGATATATATATATATATATATATATCAACTACTGGCTAGCGAATGGCTAATCAGGACTATGCAGCAACCAACTCATTTATAGAAAGAGATCAGGGAAATGAACCAACATATTTATAGAAAGAGATCAGGGAAATGATGAACACATGATAAAACAAAGTAATCAATGAGGATAAGGAAACTGGCACTTTAGTAAATTCTTAACTTAAAATAGGGGGGGGGAAAATAAAAACAAAAACAAAAATATAAACCTTAAGTACAAATTAACACGCTTCAATGACTGAAGATGAATTACAAACTGTCATAGTTGAGTAAACCAAAAATGGTTAATCAAATAGTAATCCATCTTATAAATAATAAGAACTGCATTGCACATATATGTACATATATATGAGTGTGTGTGTGTGTTTGCGCGTGTGTATATGGAAACACTCATAGCATCACTTGCTTAGAGGGAAAACCAGGGGTTTTTACTTGCATACCTTTACAGTAACAAATATCAAACTGAAGATATCATTTATATTACTTTTTCTCCTTATATCTGTATTGAACATATAACTTAATTAGCAACACAAACTGTATATTTTGCATAAAAGTATAAGCTTTTTGCGAAACTTATAGAAACAATTCGGTAACTGAATAATATGCAGAGAAATACAAGCAGCTAGAGCTAATGGGAAAAAAAAAAAAAAAAAAAGGGTGACAGAAACCAATTTTGGCATTATTACGGAAGTACTGTGAAGTTTTTAAAGTGATTTTTGAGGTTATACAAGGAACATTCTCAAAGCTTATATATCAAAAACAAATGAATGACCAGAAGAGCTTTTTACCAATGTAAGTTGGTGTAGTTGGAAAACATGGAACCAACTACTTATTCAGGGAAAACAGCCAGACTCAGTAAGACAAGCAAAATGGCCATTCTTGCTGCGACACAGTCATCCTCAGTAGTCTTAATTCAACAAATTTCAGCTGAAAAACTAGTTAATTAGATACATTTGGTGCTAATTTTTTGAATAAAATAAGGTCAAGATTACAATATTCTCAACATAAAAAAAACACAAATTTCAAGCGAGTATTTAGATACATTTGCTTCAAATTTTTTTACAAGTCTTTTATTCTCAACAAATCCCAACATAAGAATGCATACCATGTCATTTGGTACAGGAAGTACAATATTATAGCAAGTTGGTTCCAAATGTACACACCATTTATGGCGCTGGTGAGCTGCAAATTAAAATGGTCATAAAAACTCTAGTACTTAACCAAAAAACCAACTTGTGCTTCTAAGCTCGCTGATTGCCTCAAGACCACAAAACCGTTATTCAAATATTCCTTGGATCTATTATGTAAAAGCCATGCGCAAATTACAGCTTGATTTGGCTGATTATGAAACAAAATACATCGGAAACATTGAAAATAAGCTAAAACAGTCTGTGTCAGTCAAACAACATTATTGAACGAAACATGGACGCAGTTATTAGCATGTATTAAATTCGAACTTATATTCATATACTTCAAGAATTCAATTCATGATTTTTAAATTCAAAAATTCAATTAAAACAACTTAAATTTAATTTAATTTAAATTAACAATCTTCGAATATTAATTTGAATAAAAAAAAAAATAGGAATGGCCCAAAACAGGATCTTAGCTAGACAAATACAAATCATGTTTTGATTACTTTCACAAACACAGCCCAAGAGAGACCATGTACCCAACCCTACAATGGAACCCATCTGGGACTAAGAGAGAGAAAGAGAGTGATTGAAAGCAACATACCGGTCTAATTTATTGTACTTTCACAAGAAAAAGAACACGACAATCATAAGCAGACTATATTCTTGCAGGCACCAGAAAACTAGACCTGACTATATTCTTGCATTACATAGAATTCAGGCTTATTGTTTCCTTACCCTGCACACAAAGCAGATCATCCAAGGCTAAGTGAGTTTACGGGTTGGAAATTGGAATATATATTGACCATCCATAATAAAAACCACTGCAAATCATGGTTCATAATTGTTAGTAACAGCTGACTAGTGCAGTAAGAGTTATGGTCCTGATAACTTAAAAGACCTTAGGCTTTAGTTGGTCACTGTCATAATTAACCGAGTACCAAGAAGAATTTCTAGCTCAATACTTAATGCCTACCAGTAAATTTTCTAATATCCTGACCTCACTATGGTTTCTCTTCCCTGTACTACTCAACTGTTGATATTTCAAAAGGAAAGAGAGTATCAGTTCGAGTCATGTTCCACAGAGCCATCAGGCACAATTGGTGCTGAAAGTTTGCTATTGATCGTCATTTCAAGTATGAAATTAATTTGGAAGGTGGAAAAGAGTCATCACTAAATGTGCAAGCAGGTGACAATACCTAGTGAATCACCAAAAAAGTTACAGGTTCCACATATATATATATAAAATAAAAAAAAAATAAAAATAAAAAAAAAAGGGCAACATATTGGCAAACCAATATGCCCAATAGAACTGCCATTGGAGGATTAGTAGGAAGCCATCAAAAAGCATTTATCATCCTCTTCATCTCAGCAGATCTCCTCGGATCAGATTCTTCAATTGCCTTCTCTGTAAGTACATGCTTGATACGGCACATTGACTTGCTCACCTAAAGTTCGTTTATCAGCGAGTAATAACCGACAATCCAATTAGCAATAGTACTGTAATGGAAAATTTAAAAAATAAAGAAAACTTGGATATTCATTTGAATAGATTAAGCGTTAAATGGTTTTATTATGCATACTCCATCGTGTTTCTTTAAATCTGACAACCAAGATAGTGGGAAAATATTCAAGCACAGTATTTCCGGGATGACTAGCTAGTGTGAGATGCAACTACAGCATAACAACAGTAAACAAGTGATCCAGGAATTGAAAACATTAATTGTTAAAATTACAAAGAGGGAAGTTTTGCAAATGCATAATTGATTGAAAGCCTTAAAGGCAACATATTGATACAGCATACAACACAAACTATAGCACAAATAATCTAACATAAGAAGAAAGATATTGCTTAAGGATTTTATTAATCTAACTGTTTAACAATATAGTGGGGAACATCATTCATGAAAAATTAGTTTTTCTTGGTCCTACTGTTTACCGGTAGCATGGGGAAAAACATAAAAAAAAACATAAAACCAGTTCTAGGAAGGGAAGAAAAATATTCAGAGAGATATTGCCCCACAATATCCTTACCAAATCATGGATAATGAATGGATTAGAATATACAATGCTATTGCATTCATAGTTGTCAAAATATGTATTGTATCACATATCCTATCGTATCGTGTAACGTAAGATACGCTCATAATTTTATATAACATATTAAATATAAATATATGTCTTTAGTGTTCCACGAAAATCTACCATAAAGATGAAAAACAGAGTAGATATATGTCTCTAACTTTTCTTAAAAATCTATCATAAAGATGAAAAACAGAGTGAAAGAAAAAAATATATTAGTTATAGAACTGTTAAAATGAATGTTAAGAATAAATAATGCTTGTAATTAGGGATGAAAAAGGATAAGTGAGGAGAAATACTATGCAATTAAATTAGTGTCTTTATTTGCTATTTTTGAAAATATAAATAGTAGTGTATCGGTAGTATCGGTTGACACATTTTTGTGTATCGGTGAAATTTCCGATACGCCTAACGGTACGTATCGAAATACTATTGAGACAATACATACGGTGATTGCATCTTAGCATTCAAAGTACATCAAGTGCTGGCTATAGCCTACATATACTTAGTTACTAGTTAGGATGATTATAACTACTTAAAAATGACATAAATGTATCAAAAAAACACAAGCAAAGAGGAGGCTAACGTACTTTAGGAATTCTCTCTGGATTAGGAAACCGAAGATTTTGTGCATGAAGCATCTGGCGCTGAGTCATCAACATGTTTTTCTCCTTTGACAAAACATACCACAGCTTACTGAGGTCATCCCAAGACTTCAACCGCAATTCGGAAGCCTTCCAGCTTTGATTTGACAGCAGTAAATTATTTAAAAACAAAAGAACTTTCTGTAACTATCAGGAAAGTAAAAATTTAGATATCGGGAATTTTTCATAAACAGTTTCAACTAATACCAGAGAGTCACAGGAAGTTGAACTGTTTGATTCTTTAGGTATGAGTGAGTTGAAGAAAATAATTTCAAAATACTAAGTACCATTCAATGAATTATATATTACGAAACAGAAAGGTGCATATTCTTTAGAATACTTACTATAAGAACATACAGTGTAGGCTTCAGTTGATGCCTAAGCGTGTTTAGTTTATTATTCTGCAATCATCACTTTACATGAATAACAACAAACAAGAATAAAGAATCCTCCATTCACAAGGATAAAGATCATTCTTCTAACTTTGACATATTGTTGATGTGTGAGGTAGGCTCAATATTATGCCCCTTACATCCACAACCAAAACCAAAATTCATGAACAATACTAATTAACCGTTGTTTCTCATTTTTTGTTTTAAAGCAAAGGCTAAAATAACATTTTTGTACGTGCATTTTACATGCTGAAAAAGTGTAAAATTGTTACATTAAGGGTTTTGATCAACAGACTTTACTGAAGATGACAAACTGACTTTCTATCTTAATTATTCTTTTTTTTTTTTTTTTTTTTGATGTTTCATTATTAATTGTATGACAATTTTTCATACTATTTTTTTTTTTTTTGGGACAATACTACTTATGAAATTAAGTTTCTGAAAAAAAAAAATTCATGTACATACATAAAAGATTTATTCATTCGTTCCATTTTTTTATCCCTTCTATCAAACAAAAACCAAGTGTACGTGCATATTTAGAAACTATTCTTGCAACCCTTTCTTGACTTGGTGGACTAGCAAGAATTAATCAAGCATGTTAATTGTTTTTTTTTTTTTTTTTTTTGCATGATTAGTTTATTATTATTGTGAACCTCACTTTACATGAATGACAAACAAGAATAAAGTGTAGGTTTAGTAAATTATTCTTGCAATCCTGATTCATATATATATATATATATGGATGGCAGAAATTACCTTTTGCTACCCTCAGTTTACATGAATGACAATCAAGAATAAAGTGTAGGTTTAGTAAATTATTTTTACAACCCTCATATTCATATGGATATGGCATAAATTACTTATAATTGCTACCCTCCTTTCACATGGATTATGACACAAATTTTTCTAGCAATCCTCACTTCACATGCACGACAAACAAGAATTAATCAACCATTTTTGGTCAATTCTTCTTGCAACCCTACTTTACGTGGATGCAAAAACATGAAGTGAGTGTGTTGATGGATGAATTATTCTTGCCTCCCTCCCTTCACATGAATATGACATAAATCATTCTTATAGCCTTCATTTATTAGTTTGACCAAAACTTTCATTTATTATTGACAAGTGAAATTGGTTCAGTACTAATGCCTTTCACGCACACCGAATCATGGGTAGCTCCATATTAGTTTGTGTTTGGTAGTGAAGAAAAAAGAGCAAAGGTTGAAAATTGAGTAAGAGTAAGAGTCAAAGGCAAGGATTGGTAAACTCAAAACAGAACAAGTAGAAAAAGAAAGAGAGTTTGAATCTTGCTTTGTTCAGTTATTTATTTATTTGTCTAATTGCCTATACCAATTCTACCCCTAATCCCATCCACCTGAATGTGTACATAGAGGACATAAATATGAATGTCCAACCACTCTACTTCGCCTTGTAAGTCTATCTTAAATATAGAATATGAATGTTCAACCATCCCACTTCACGTTGTGAGCCTATCTTAAATATGGAATATACGAAGAAGCGTAAAGGGTGAAAAGAGTAAAGGACTATAGAGCAAGAGGAAGGAAGTCAACCCAAAAAACGATAAAAAAAGATTATGTTATAATTATTTTGATTTTTTTTTTTTTTTTTTGGTTTTTTGGAAGATATATTTTGAGCTGGTTTCTTCTTCTTCTTCTTCTTTTTTTAAAGTATACTTTGAGTCTGTCTTTTGCATTGTTCGGGCTTTAGTTCCTTGAGCCTATCTTTGATAGGGAATATAGAGAAGTGCAAATGGTGAAAAGAATAAAATAAGGACTACAAAGTAGAGAGTGGGAGGGAAGGAAATGGACCCAAAAAATTCAGCTAAAAAAAAAAAAGAAAAGAAAAAGAAAAAAAATTATGTTATTAGAAATAAATTTGTTTCGCAGAAAATATAAATTCAAAAGTATTATGTAAAAAATGATCAAAAAAATATCGTGAGAAAAACGTTATTTTGGTTCTTTTAAACAAAAACGTTATTTGATTTTTTTTTTTTTTTGGGGACCATATATACTGATTTTTGTCAATTTTTTTGTCCACTCCATGTAATTTAAACGACCTTATAAGAGTTGGAAATCGATTTAAAAATATATTGATTTTTTTTATTGGATGATATATTATACTGGTTTCTGGTCAATTTTTTTTTTTTTTTTTTTTTTTTTGGGTACTCCATGTAAGTTTTTACTTTTTTCCGACCTCATAAAAGACAAGACCGTGTAAACATAATTTTTTTTAAAAAAAAGTATCTAATAATTTATAATGACCTTATAATAGGTTGGAAATTGCTTTAGAAATATAAAAATAATCAACCAAAGCTATATATATTTAAAAAAGAAATAAAAGAAATAAAAATACAGTACATCCACATTAGATAAAAGAGAAATAGAATTATATATGTTAAAAAAAAGTGCATATATAGACCTCTTTTCTTCTTCTTCCTTTTTTTTTTTTGGGGGGGGGGGGGATAAATTGTATTTAGAATTAAATTTTTTTATTAAAAAAAAAATAAGCGGGCCTTGAAAACCATGCCACTCTTCAGCCCAAATCACTCTTCCAGGCCTAGCCCATGAAATCACCCAAAGTGAAGAAATCAGAACCCTCGATTCTTCAATCTTATTCTCTAATCCAAGTACCTATACATGGAACAAAAGTTTAGTAATAGTCAAAAAAGAAATTGATCATTACCGGTTTCTTGTCATGGTCAATGCTAATTTCTCCCATTTCAGGATCCTTTTTGGTATATGAATAAGTTATAACTTAATTTTATGTTGAATTACAGATAGAAGCATAAAGAAGGCTAGAGATAGAGAAATGGTTCTTATAAAAGATCTTTGGATTATAAATTTTTGCAAGAATTGGTCCATTAGTTAATGGTACCATAAACAATTTTAACGTCCGTTTTTATATAAAACAATTTTAACATCACATATTTGTATTGAACATATTTTATTCATAAGCTACTTATTTTACATGTCTAATCTCTGAACAGGTTGCTCAATTGTCGGCGTGGAACTGCTATATATATTAGATGAAGTTGAAATTGAAAGTTGAAAATGGCAACAGAAGAGGAATATGAAGGTCAACTTATATGTCAATCATTCTCTAATTTATAGATTTCCTAAGCAATGTGTTGGCTGCCTGTGCATTTTCACCGCAAATCTCATCAAGTTGTTTCTATGAGTATCATATCTGCAGTTAAAACAAATTTAACAAGATCGAATTTAGTATAAGCTTATGATTTTATTTGTCAGATATATCATCTATGGCACTGCATGGCTATTGTGTATAATTAAGCATTGAAGATTTTGTGACCACTTGAATTTGCAGATGACTAGTACCAAATATTGTACTGCCTGCACCAAATGACAGGATTTACCTATCTAATTGACTAGTCTGGTGTATAGTTATTAATTGCTGGATCATGAGAAACAGAGGAGTAATTCAAAGATCCTAATCATGTCCAAAGGGTATGTGTGATGCTGTATGGCAACAAAATTAGATGTCACTGAATCATTTCTTTGTTTCTAAACAGGGGACTTTTGGCAACAGTACTGCAACAACTCACCTTCAGACTGCTGTGAGTTTCATCAAGATCTTAGAAAGGCTGACTATATATATATATATATTTATTTATGTATATGAAATTGTGTATGTCATATTAAAACCTTATTTGTTTTCAAATGCCATTCATTTTATAGGTTTGGCTATACTTGTAAATTAATTCTACAGGCCTCACATGTTCCCTCGCCTTTGATCTATGCATATAATGAATGTTTGTTGAGCCAAGTTTTCGGTTCCCCTTATCCTCTTCAATTATTTGTAATTTTCATATGAAAAAAAAGGTTGCATTTACTAATGAGAAAGTGATTTTAAAAAATAATAAAAAAAAAAAACCAACAAACCTAGACATATGGATTATGATAAAGGCTTGAGTGTGAATTAATATTCTTTTCTTGACATTTTAAAAAGTAAGATATAAGCAAGACCCCATTAAAGGTAGAATATTGGCCACCATGCAAAACTCGATGAATCTAGGGAAAGAAACAAAGGAAGAATTTTAAGATTTTATTTTGAATGGATATTACTAAACTACGACCAAAATGCATAAATGCAAAGAATAAATACATTAGTGGTATCACAATTAATCCGTTTCTTTGCAAAGAATAAATACATTACTTGTATCACAATTAATCCATTTCTTTCTTCTTACATTGCTATAATGAAGCAAAATTCCATGTATATATTTGGCAAAGTAATCGAAGAAGCTTCATCTTCACCACCACATAACCTTTCTATTTCTAAACTTTGAACAATTATTTCAGCTATTTTTTTTCCAATCTATCCAAACAAACCAATGGCAGAACCTATCCTCTCTATCATTGCTGAGGGAATCATCGGGTGGTTGAGTTCTAAAGCTGTGGAAGAGGTAGGATTGCTTTGGGGTGTAAACAACGAACTTGCAGGACTCCAAGAAACCATTATGACCATCAAAGCAGTACTTCTTGACACGGAGGAGAAGCAGGCCCATAACCATCAAGTTAGAACCTGGCTCGGGAGGCTTGAAGCTGTTGTTTCTGATGTTGATGACTTGAAGGACGAGTTCTCATACGAGGCTCATTGGCAAAAGGCAATGGCTGACGGTGAGGTGATGAAGAAGGTATGTACTTTCTTCTCAGCCTCAAACCAAGTTGTCTTTAGGCACAAGCTAGGTCACAAAATAAAAGCTATTAAGGAAAGACTGATTGCTATTAGAGATGATAAACCCTTTCATTTGGAAGAGAAAGTGGTCACTATAGAGAGAGAGCCTACTCACTCATATGTACCTGAAAATGAAGTTATTGGGAGGGATAAAGATAGAATGGAAATTTTGAAAATTCTATTGGATTCTAATGTTGATGAGAATGTATCAGTGATTTCCATAGTTGGTAGTGGAGGATTAGGAAAAACCACACTTACTCAATTGGTGTATAATGATGATAAGGTCAAAAGGCATTTTGATTTAAGAATGTGGGTGTATGTCTCTAATGATTTCAATGTGAAATCACTAGTTGAGAAAATCATTAAAGCTGCAACTAATAGGGGTCTAGAAAACTTAGAGATAGATCAATTACAGAAGCTGCTTCAGAAAGAAATAAGTGGAAAACGATATCTCCTTGTGCTAGATGATGTATGGATTGAAAATCATGAACCATGGAAAAATTTGAAAAATTTATTAGCAAATTGTGCATCAGGGAGTAAAATAATAATAACCACTCGTAATATAAAGGTTGCTGAGAGTACAAGTAAAATGAAGCCATACATCTTAGGGAGATTCGATAAAGATGAATCATGGTCTCTGTTTAAAAAGGTGGCTTTTAAGCATGGACAAGAGCCCAACGATTCTACAATTGTTGAAATTGGAAAAAAGATTGTTGAACATTGTGGAGGCAATCCACTGGCCATAAAAACTATAGGCCGAATGTTCTATTTTAAGAATCCAGAAAAGGAATGGTCTCCTTTCCTTGAATTGGAATTTTCAAAACTCCCTCAAAAAGAACATGACATCCTACCAACCTTAAAACTTAGCTATCATAATCTCCCATTGCATTTGAAGCATTGTTTTGCCATTTGTAAGCTCTTTCCTAAAGGTCATGAATTCAGTGTAGAGATCTTAACAAATCTTTGGATGGCTCTAGGATATATTAAACCATCGTATCCAACTAAGTCGTTAGTGGATGTTGGTCATGAGTATTTTATGGATTTACTTTGTAGATCATTCTTTCAAGAAATACAAGGAGATATTCTGGACAAAAGATGTCAAATGCATGACCTCATGCATGACCTTGCAACACAAGTAGGAGGAACAGAGTATGTCCTTTGGCAGCCAAATAAGAAAAGTAATTTTGAGAATGATACTCGCCATGTATCATTTAATTTTCATTTAGATTCGTTACAACGAATTCCAACTACAGTTTCTAAAGAAAATAGGATCCGAACTATTCTTTTGCTTGGTCAATCATCAAGTATAGTTGAAGGAAGACGAGGACAGTCAATTTGTGATGTAGTTGTGTCAAACTTTAAGTTTGTCAGATTCTTGGATCTTCATAATTTGGGGATTAGGATAGTGCCAACTTGTATTGGTAAGTTGAAACATCTAAGGTACCTTGATCTTTCTAAAAATAAAGATGTCAAGGCATTGCCCGATTCTATTACAATGTTGTGTAATTTGCAAACGTTGAAATTGTCTTATTGCAAGGGACTCCAAAAGTTACCCAAAGACATCAAGCGACTAGTCAACCTTGTAAATCTTAGTCTTGAAGATTGTATCGGTATGACTCATATGCCACATGGGCTATCACAGTTGACTAATCTCCAAACATTATCACAATTTGTATTGAAGGATGCCACAAGTACTTCTGTACGTAGGCATAATGGTGAGGTTGGTGAGCTAAAGGACTTGATGGGATTAAATAACCTTAGAGGAGAGTTGGCTATTTATAATTTGGGAAATGGAGAAGATACTAGGACTGCAAATTTGAGGGAAAAACAACATCTTATTTCTTTGCTTTTATGTTGGAGGAGTGTTGATAGTTCAAATCTGAAGGATGTTGAATATGAAGCAACACTAGAAGGCCTCCAACCACACCCAGATTTGAAATTATTGGTTTTACAATATTATGAGGGTGAGAAGTTTTCAAGTTGGTTTCAATCGCTTACAAAACTTGAATACTTCATTGTAGAATACTGTATGAAATGCCAATATTTGCCATCGTTAAATCAATTCCTTTCTCTCAAGCTGTTACACCTCAGAAATGTGCTTGGTCTAGAATATATTTCAAACAACTCATTTACGTTGTCATCTACAGCAGTACTACCATCCCTTGAATCATTGTTCTTTATAGGATTGCCCAACCTAAAGGGATGGTGGAAGGAGGAGCAAGTAGTAGTGGATAGTGAAGAAGCTCAAGAAGATCATGAATGTTCTTTTGGCACATCAATGAGTCACATATTACTTTCATTTCCTCGTCTTTCCGATTTCAATATCTATAATTGTCCAAAGTTTTCTCTTTTGCCACTCTCCCCGAATATCAAACTATTGAGCATCCAAAACAACACATGGAAGGCATTCCAACAGGCAGTAACGACAAAGACCCAAACAACAATAGAGGAAGCAGCCTCATCATCTTCTTCCTTGTTTCATTTCTCCAATCTCAGTAAGCTTGCTCTTTTCGAAGTTGAAGATTTGCAATGTCTTCCAGAATGGTTGAAAAACATTACTTTTCTAAGGACGTTAGCTATTTCTCGATGCATTAACTTGAAGTGTTTGTCTCCCGGTATTCAACATCTTGCCTCCTCACTTCAAGAATTAACAATTGAGGGCTGCAAAGAACTGGACATGTCCCATGCTGATGATAATGTGTTAACATGCCGTCCTCTGAAAAGTAGTCTGCGCTCACTTGTCTTAACAGATTTGCCTCAAATGAGGACTCTCCCTAAGGGACTTCAATATGTTACTAACTTGCAAGAGCTTGAAGTTGGATACTGTCAAAATTTGATTGAAATTTCAGAGTGGATAAGCAACCTCAACTCCCTAAAGATGCTGAAAATTATTAAATGTCCAAAGTTAACATCATTACCAGAAGGAGTTCAGCGGCTCACCTCTTTACACAAACTAGAGATTGAAGATTGTCCCATCTTATACAAAAGATGTCAGAGAGAAATAGGCCAAGACTGGCCTAAGGTGGCTCACATCACAGAGTTGATCTTGAAATCAAATTTACAAGATAAATCTGAATCGTCCTCTACTTTTCCAAGTAAACAAGCTCATAACCTTTTTCCAATTTTCACAATCTTATTATTTATTTTTCTTATGTGACATCTAGAAGAAAATTTCTTAGCTTTTTGACTTTGCATCTAAACAGGTTGTAATTGGAAAGTATTTAACAAGTCCTGGATATCACAGTTTTGCAACAAAGGATTGTCATAATGGTAACTATCCTGTCTTTTCTTTCTTTTTCTTGTCCTTATATATATATATATATATATATATTGTGTGTGTGTGTGTGTGAGCATTGCAAGAATCTATCATTATCTATCAAACTTTCATTTCCAGTTTTTGTTATCTTATTTTCAGGATCCATATTTCATAAATATTTGAAGATTCAAGCATGAAATCTTTGTAGTTGTACGATTTTGCAACATTCATCCATTAATTAATAGGTAATTTTAAACAATTTCCATTACTGCTTTTACAATTAAATTTTCATAATGTTAAATGTGATTTGCTCTTCATGATTTCTTATTAAACCAGATCGACCATGAGGTATTGCAGTTTGTTGTCACAATGATAACCACATGAATAAGGAGTGAAATTTGACAGTGGCCCAAGCAGAATAAGTTTATTCCCACCAGCAATAAAGATTGGCCTAGTTATTAAGATAGAGTTGTATTTAGTCGAGGTACAATGGCAGGGGAGATGAAATGAAAATCAGAGTTTTCTACTTTTTCCAGGTACATGAAATGTGTCAAATTGTCAATCTCTTAATTTCTTGCTTCTTCATATGCAATTCCCCATTTTTTTTCATTTTTTTATTTTTTATTTTTCATTACCATCATGATCTTCTTTTGAATGATTTCAAAATATTAAAGAAATGTCCATTTTAATTTTTTGTTTCTTTGAGTCTGTAACGAACCATGGATTTCGATCGACATGCTAGGAAAATGTTTCCCTGATGAAGTTATTTAACAACTCAAACATTACACTGGTCAAAAGCGGTATGTTTATCCAATATCCTGAAATTTTGTAAATGTAAAAATGTTCCTCTCAAATTCGCTGCTGTACTAATTTCACCTATCCAAATTCACTGCATGTAACCTGTTTGAGAAAGTGAGGATCATCCGAAGATTCATAGACAGACATTGATGGAGACGGAAAGGCTTTTATGATCATGAACATCCTCCCGCTGCTAACTTGTCTATGAATTTATGAAATAATATCCATATTCCACCACTTCTTTTGGTGGAAGACTAGTTTGGTTTTTCTATTCCATATATATTTTTAAAGGTAAGACTACAATATTCACATATCCTAGAGTTTGAAGTTAATCTGTTCGTCTTCTCATATCAAGTAAAGTTTCATTTTTTAATTGCAGCAGAGTAGATGGAGGTGCACTAGCTGGTGTGACCTTTTCAAGGAATTCAATACATTACACTGCAACTCCATCTGCAGGTAAAGCAACCATCCTTCTCTTTGCTGAATATTTTATCCTATATGCATATAGAAGCATAACTCGGTTGTACAGCCAAATTGCTTTTGAAAATTATATAAATGCTCAGGCCAATCCATGTAAGCATCATTCATGAACAGTCTGTAGGTTTTACTGTCTCTGTCTAGGATTTTCTCCTTTGATTACTGTGTGTATTATGGTCAGATTCCCGAACCTCTGCCATTGATTTTTCTAACCATTTTTTACTTCCTCTATACAATCTCTTTGTTAAACAAGGGGAAGCTAAGGTGAAACAAACAATATTGTTTACAAATCTCTGAAGCAGTCCTTGTGTGAGAGGCAAATGGAGCCCAAGCTAGAAATTCTTGCATGGATAGAACTTAAAAGCAGCTTTCAAGAGTCAAGGGAAATAGTAGTGGGGTCGTACTCAAGGTTGATTGAAGATTAGCAAATGGAATGGTAGAATAAAAAGGAGAAAAAGAAAAAAAAAAAAAAAAAAAAAGGAACTGCTGCAATTCAGTTTTGGAAGATGCATCAAGTGAAAATTGCTTGAAGCACTCAAAGGGTAAGGTTACTTGGGATACTTGTAAAAGTAAGGCAGCGTTGAGAAGTTTGAACATTATTATTTTCTTCTTGTATTTTCTAAATTTGTTTTATTTTTGGAAATGGAAACTTTAAATGTGGGGATTTTATAGCCACTAAATCACCACTTGGGAAAATCTAACAAATAAGAGTATTATACCAATTCACTTTGGTAAAATGCTGCTGTTTCTGGATGACAATTCCATCTTGTATTTGAAAGAGAAGTTGATTCCTAGCTTTGGTGAAAAGCACTTCTACTTATTCATTTATTTCTGGCATGAATCTTTAACCATGTTTCTTATAAATGTAACCTCAAGAGTCACTTTGAGAACTTTATGGCTCTCTGATGCCACAAATTGATTTCTGTCATTAGAATTTGCATTTAGCTGCACGTACTTCCCTGAATATTTTCTAACCAAGTCGCTTCTATAGGTTGTGCAAAAGGCTTACATAATATTTATATATGCAAAATATACAGTTTATATATGCTGCTGACCTACATATATAGTTTTTCTCTCAGAAATGAAGTTTCGTATATCTATCTATATATACATGAACATATGTAATTTATATGATGTAGTGATGTTGTATGTGTATAGGAATAGGGGTAGAATGCTGTAGAGTATACCTTGGTGAAGAAATAAGACTACAATTGCCATGGATGATGGATGGATTACTCTTTCTAGTTGTCTACTCATTTTACTTTTGCAGAGTAGATGGAGGACTACTACTACTAGTGTGCTCTCTCAAGATTACAAATATGAATAATGGGATCTGGTTCTTCATAAAAAGTGTATATTTTTTTATTCAATTTTAAAGTTTATATTCAAATGCTAGTTCTTAGTTCTTAGAGCTTCTTATTGTTGTTTTAAGGGGTTAAACTCAGTTATGTTACCTGCCTTCTGACTATCTAACTCTATTATTTTCTTTTTTTCTCTGTCTTGTTCTTTTAATGAACTTTACAATAACTTACCAAAAATTTTCTTATCATTCATCTGTTTTTCTCTTTTTTACTTTACAGTATTAATGAACAATGCCCCGAGATGCTCATATTTGACTGATATGTCCATAATAAGAAGACAATAATTCATTTAAAAAATGAAAATTCAGAATATTATAACAATGAGTCGAATTTGTACAAATTTACAAGGTTATTACCATTAAATTTGTGACTACCACATGCTAAGGCAATAAGATATTCCAAAAAATAAAAAATAAAAAAATAGTTACATGGAATGTTATTCTATACCACTGTAAAAAAAACCAAAACTCCATGCTTCCAATTTCTAAAGGTTGTATTTGCATTCCATTTGAACTTTCAATACGTAGAATGTGTACAAAGAATGGCCCCTTTTAATGTTCAGTTATTGAGGCCCAAAACATGATGGGCCACATTGGGAGCTGAACTTTCCACCCCAAAAAGAACCTGCACCAGCCCAAAATCCTTTACTAGGTCCAGTTCGTAACCTCACTCAGCTCCGATATCTCTCTTGGTCTTGTTTTCTTTCTTCTCCTGCACCTTTCAGACACGTATATAAAAAATCACGAAGTGGTTGTAGAAGGCTCATCAATGGAAAGGATTATGGGGATTGGAACCTTAATAATATAGTTTTTCCTTTGTTTGAAAAATAAAGAAATAAAAGCATATCCATGACGGTACACAAACCTAAAGCTCCTCTACTTGTTCAGTTATCCTATTTCGCCCCAACCAATTTTACATATCTTATAGCCCCTGTTACTTAAAAAAATCCAATATAATGAATAGAAATTACATGTACTAATAAAAAAACAAAACAAAAAAAAGGATGCAAAAAAAAAATTAAAATGAAATTGAAAAATAAAATAAATAAAGAGAAATATGGAATTACAAAAAGGCTCTTAGTGTGGATTCGTGCATATTAGTTTATAAATTCTTGAGCCTAATAAGTAAGTTATCTGATGTTCTGAACAATACTAAGGAATCAATACTAGCCAAGAAATGAGAAGAAAAATTTATCTACTGGAACTTGAATCAAATGTTATATGATGGTGGAGTTTGAATGATTGAATTTGAAAAAAAAAAAAAAAAAAAAAACTGATTTGATATATCCAACTTCTATTTATTTTATTATTTTTAATGATCTGGGTTTGGTAATTTGGATCCGAATTTCAAGATTAATTCTGCCTTCTTCAGTAGGCGACAAAGAAAAGATAAAAGTGGATAGTATATGCTTTGGCCAATGCTTGGGTACGGAAGAAAATTGATATTCGTTTGTTAAAAGCAATATTTAAACAACTCTTATTACATAGAATATCGGCCATCATGCGAGACGAATCTGTAGAGGGGAGAGAAAAAAAAAGAAAAGAATTAATATTTTATTTTAGAATATATATGTATATATATATATATATATCAAATTACATGGACGATCGTGAGGAATTTCATCTTTTCCTACTTCCCAAGTCCCATCCAACAGGTCCATGGCACAATAAACCTTGTTTAAATAAATTAAAATATCAATCTTAACCGTTGCATTTATGTATTTTATATTGATATAGGCGTTGCATTAAACTGAACAATAAAACAATGGTAGATTTATATCCTTTTTTGTAATTCGGCAAACACAGTGCAGCAAATGTAACCAAATGGATTAATCATTCAAATATACAGAGAATAGCGATTTAGCGACGCAAAAAAAAAAAGTAAAACGAAATATACAGAGACGCATTTATACCACGTCGCTTAATGCTCTGTCGCTAAAATTATTAGATAAACAGCGACGTATGAGAAAAGGTCGCTAAAAATGGAGAAACAGCGACGCTGTAAAACATATGTCGCTAAATATAGATGAAACAGCGACATTATATACGTCGCTAAATGTTAGGATTTTTAGCGACATTTAAAATACTAGGTCTATGTTTTGGCAAATATATGCGTCGCTAAATGTTAGACGTTTAGCGACAAGTTTAATTGTACGCCGCTGTTTAGGAAATTAATATGTCGCTATATATATTGATGTTTAACCTTTAGCGACCTTTATTTCGCATCATTAAATATTATTGTCGCTAAAAGTTGAATTGGTGACATTTATGTTATGCGTCGCTAAATGTGTAATGCGTCGCCCTTTTTGCTTTTTTTATATTTTTTAATTTTTAATTTGTTAGGGTTTAGTTTATTTTATTTTATTTTATTTATTTTTTATAATTGTGTGAAAATTGATTAGAAATTATCAATACCAAAAAATTAAAATAATAAAAATACCAAAATAACTAAAATTATCTTGATCGAAAGTAATTGGAATACAAAAATTGCATAAAAAATATTTTCATAACAAAATAATTATCAAATAAATTAAATATTATTTCATGAACTAGTTTTTGAATTGGTAACTATTGAACTATTGTATATGGGAAAGCAAAAGCAACATTAATTAAATCTCCATGAATGCATACTCGTTGAGATGGAAGTTGATATCCTCTTGTTGAATATATTACACCCTCATAGTACTGCATGAAAAAATTAATAAAATTATAAACACTTATGCAAAATAAAAAATATTAATTATTAAAAAGTAATTTAGTAGATGATATAGAGAATATTACCGTTGTTTCTTAGGAAAGCAAATAAAAAAATTAATTAAATGTCATAAATATTACTTCGATCATAAGTTTATAAATTTACTTACCAATTTATTTAGAAAGTAGTTTTACTTACCATGGAGATCTCCATGAATTGCATACTCATTGAGATGGATTGTGAGCCGTCGTAGTATCACCAAGAACATCTTCTTCAACAAAAGTATGATATTGTGTGGAGTTAAAACAACAGACCATCTCAAATCAAAACAATGTTAAGCAATATCATAAACAAAATATCTACAAAAGCAAGATTAAGAAAATTTAACGAAACTAATCTATGGTTAATATGAAAAAAAATTAAAAAAAATAAAAAACTCAACCCACCACATGCAACTGCCAACAACAAAGAAAAAAGAAACTCATCTACACGATGGAGACGAAAAAAGAAGAAACCCTACTCACAATGAGGGTGACACAGAGAAACTCGGCTTTCTGACGGCAATGTAGGCAAATGACAAATGAAATCTGAAATATCTCACTCTTCAAGTCCCTCTTAGGTTGTTTCCAAATCTAATATTTATTAGATAGAGTATTTGATGTAATTTTGAAAATAAAAGAGATTGAAAAGCCCGCGTACAAATTTCAAAACGCGCCAAAATTTTCAGAAAAATGACAAAAAAGGCGTAAATTTGCAAGTCTTTTAAATTGTTTTTTTTTTTTTTAAATGAGGGAACAAGAGACGTAATAACCCTCTGATTACGTCACTTGCTATTGTTGTTCTCTAATTATTTTGTTTCTTAAACATAGTTTATTTTCTGTTTAAAATTGTAAATTTTTAAATTGTAGATTTGTTTTTTCAAAAAATGGAACAAAATAAAACAAAAAATAATAGGCGACGCAATTTGCTACGACTGCGTCGCCTGTTCCATTTTTTCCTTTTATTTTGTTATTTCATTTTTTTTCTTTTTTCATTAGCAAATAAATACTAAAAATAATTTTAAAAAGTATGAAGCAAATATCTGTTATTTTGTTATTTCATTATTCACATATATGTGTATATACGAAACACAAATATCTAAAGATCTAAGATAGGGTATACCAAATATAGAGTACTAATACAACAAGGACTTATTGATCAATTTATCTAAATAAGTATATTTTAAATGAGCTATACTTTTAGTCATGTGTTTGTGCTTCAATGCTAGTTTATCTGATTTTACAAGATACCTTCCTACAAATATGTAAGTCTTTAAATTGTATTTTGGTTTTTTTTAAAAAAAGAACAAAAAAAAAGGAAAAGGCGATGCAATGTCGCCTATTGCATTCAGTGATTATTTTTATTATCATTCTCTAATTATTTTATTTCTCAAACACATTTTATTTTGTATCTAAACTTGCAAGTATGTAAATTGTTTTTTTTTACAAAAAATTGAACAAATTAAAAAAAAATTGAACAGGCGACGCAATTACTCCTAATTGCGTCGCCTTTTTTCTATAATATTTATATTTATTGTTGTTCTCTTTTTATTTTGTTTCTTAAGAAAAAAAATATTTTCTATTTCAATTTGCAAGTATGTAAACTATATTTTTGTTTTTTTTAAAAAAAAGAACGAATAAAAAAAAATTTAATAGGCGACGCACTATTAAAACATTGCGTCTCCTATTCCCTTTTAAACAACAAAAATACTATTTCAAATAATTGAAATTTAATAAGAAAATAATTTGTACTTAAAAAACAAAAAACTAAATAAATAATTAATATATTTAATTCATATTTTTATTAACTCTTTATTAAAATTTTCAAAATAATTAAAATTTTCACAATATTTTTATTTCCTATCTATTAAATATGTATTAACTATTTATTAAACTATTAATTTTAAAATAATAAAATTATTATATAAGTTAATATTTCATTTATTTGAAATATTAGTTTCCTATGCCTATATTTATTTGAAATTTATTTTCTATCAATTATTTTGTATGAATTTATCTATCAAATAATCTTAATTTGATAAAACCAAAAAGCAACTTTCAAATTGGAGGAAAAAAAATGTCACTAAAGCTGGAATAGGCGACGCATTTCTGTGAGATTATTTCCAGATGCGTCGCTAAAAGTAATAATAGGAGACTCTTTTTAAAAATGCGTCGCTAAATTCACTAAACAGCGACGCATTTCTGTGAGAGTAGTTTCCAGATTCGTCGCTAAATGTAATACTAGGCGACTGTTTTTAAAAATGCGTCACTAAATGCTTTTTTAAATACAAAAAAGTTTTAAAATAATTTTTCATTACCTTTTAAACATAAAAAAGATTTTTAAATAATTTTTCAAACCTTTAATGACACAATTATTAAGTAAAAATTTCTTAAAAATAATTATTAATGACACAAATTATTTATTTATTTTTTTTTTGTATTCATGATCATTTTTTTTTTCCTAAATGTCAATTAATATTGAAAACACAAATAAATTTGCAAGTTAATTGAAATGTGAATTTTTCATAAAAAAAACCTTCATATGGGGCGACGCGGAGGACCAAATCCACGTCACCCCATATCAAATTTTTTTTTTTTTGTTTAGATACATGATCTAAATGTCCAATGATATTGCAAACACTAAATAAATTTGCAAGTTAATTGAAATGTGAATTTGATATAAAAAACTTCATATGGGGCGACGCAGACGACTAAATCCATGTCACCCCATATCAAAATTTTTTTTTTTTTTTATGTACATAATAATTTTTTTTCTCCTAAATGTCCAATGATATTACAAATACTAAATAAATTTGAAGGTTGATTGAAATGCGAATTTTATATAAAAATCATCATATTTTTTGCCCTTTTCCCTATCTTAGTGGGCAACTCATGTAATTAACGTGGTCCTATTTGAATGATTAATCCATTTGGTTACATTTGCTGCACTGTGTTTGCCGAATTACATAAAAGGATATAAATCTACCATTGTTTTATTGTTCAGTTTAATGCAACGCCTATATCAATATAAAATACATAAATGCAACGGTTAAGATTGATATTTTAATTTATTTAAATAAGGTTTATTGTGCCATGGACCTGTTTGGATGGGACTTGGGAAGAAGGAAAAGATGAAATTCCTCACGATCGTCCATGTAATTTGATATATATATATATATATATATACATATATATTCTAAAATAAAATATTAATTCTTTTCTTTTTTTTTCTCTCCCCTCTACAGATTCGTCTCGCATGATGGCCGATATTCTATGTAATAAGAGTCTTGTTTAAATATTGCTTTTAACAAACGAATATCAATTTTCTTCCGTACCCAAGCATTGGCCAAAGCATATACTATCCACTTTTATCTTTTCTTTGTCGCCTACTGAAGAAGGCAGAATTAATCTTGAAATTCGGATCCAAATTACCAAACCCAGATCATTAAAAATAATAAAATAAATAGAAGTTGGATATATCAAATCAGTTTTTTTTTTTTTTTTTTTTCAAATTCAATCATTCAAACTCCACCATCATATAACATTTGATTCAAGTTCCAGTAGATAAATTTTTCTTCGCATTTCTTGGCTAGTATTGATTCGTTAGTATTGTTCAGAACATCAGATAACTTATTTATTAGGCTCAAGAATTTATAAACTAATATGCACCAATCCACACTAAGAGCCTTTTTGTAATTCCATATTTCTCTTTATTTATTTATTTATTTTATTTTTCAATTTCATTTTAATTTTTTTTTTGCATCCTTTTTTTTGTTTTGTTTTTTTTATTAGTACATGTAATTTCTATTCATTATATTGGATTTTTTTAAGTAACAGGGGCTATAAGATATGTAAAATTGGTTGGGGCGAAATAGGATAACTGAACAAGTAGAGGAGCTTTAGGTTTGTGTACCGTCATGGATATGCTTTTATTTCTTTATTTTTCAGACAAAGGAAAAACTATATTATTAAGGTTCCAATCCCCATAATCCTTTCCATTGATGAGCCTTCTACAACCACTTCGTGATTTTTTATATACGTGTCTGAAAGGTGCAGGAGAAGAAAGAAAA
This sequence comes from Ziziphus jujuba, assembly GCF_031755915.1. Taxonomy (NCBI): domain Eukaryota; kingdom Viridiplantae; phylum Streptophyta; class Magnoliopsida; order Rosales; family Rhamnaceae; genus Ziziphus; species Ziziphus jujuba. The sequence goes on from NC_083380.1 coordinate 2,071,231, forward strand.
CAAGACCAAGAGAGATATCGGAGCTGAGTGAGGTTACGAACTGGACCTAGTAAAGGATTTTGGGCTGGTGCAGGTTCTTTTTGGGGTGGAAAGTTCAGCTCCCAATGTGGCCCATCATGTTTTGGGCCTCAATAACTGAACATTAAAAGGGGCCATTCTTTGTACACATTCTACGTATTGAAAGTTCAAATGGAATGCAAATACAACCTTTAGAAATTGGAAGCATGGAGTTTTGGTTTTTTTACAGTGGTATAGAATAACATTCCATGTAACTATTTTTTTATTTTTTATTTTTTGGAATATCTTATTGCCTTAGCATGTGGTAGTCACAAATTTAATGGTAATAACCTTGTAAATTTGTACAAATTCGACTCATTGTTATAATATTCTGAATTTTCATTTTTTAAATGAATTATTGTCTTCTTATTATGGACATATCAGTCAAATATGAGCATCTCGGGGCATTGTTCATTAATACTGTAAAGTAAAAAAGAGAAAAACAGATGAATGATAAGAAAATTTTTGGTAAGTTATTGTAAAGTTCATTAAAAGAACAAGACAGAGAAAAAAAGAAAATAATAGAGTTAGATAGTCAGAAGGCAGGTAACATAACTGAGTTTAACCCCTTAAAACAACAATAAGAAGCTCTAAGAACTAAGAACTAGCATTTGAATATAAACTTTAAAATTGAATAAAAAAATATACACTTTTTATGAAGAACCAGATCCCATTATTCATATTTGTAATCTTGAGAGAGCACACTAGTAGTAGTAGTCCTCCATCTACTCTGCAAAAGTAAAATGAGTAGACAACTAGAAAGAGTAATCCATCCATCATCCATGGCAATTGTAGTCTTATTTCTTCACCAAGGTATACTCTACAGCATTCTACCCCTATTCCTATACACATACAACATCACTACATCATATAAATTACATATGTTCATGTATATATAGATAGATATACGAAACTTCATTTCTGAGAGAAAAACTATATATGTAGGTCAGCAGCATATATAAACTGTATATTTTGCATATATAAATATTATGTAAGCCTTTTGCACAACCTATAGAAGCGACTTGGTTAGAAAATATTCAGGGAAGTACGTGCAGCTAAATGCAGATTCTAATGACAGAAATCAATTTGTGGCATCAGAGAGCCATAAAGTTCTCAAAGTGACTCTTGAGGTTACATTTATAAGAAACATGGTTAAAGATTCATGCCAGAAATAAATGAATAAGTAGAAGTGCTTTTCACCAAAGCTAGGAATCAACTTCTCTTTCAAATACAAGATGGAATTGTCATCCAGAAACAGCAGCATTTTACCAAAGTGAATTGGTATAATACTCTTATTTGTTAGATTTTCCCAAGTGGTGATTTAGTGGCTATAAAATCCCCACATTTAAAGTTTCCATTTCCAAAAATAAAACAAATTTAGAAAATACAAGAAGAAAATAATAATGTTCAAACTTCTCAACGCTGCCTTACTTTTACAAGTATCCCAAGTAACCTTACCCTTTGAGTGCTTCAAGCAATTTTCACTTGATGCATCTTCCAAAACTGAATTGCAGCAGTTCCTTTTTTTTTTTTTTTTTTTCTTTTTCTCCTTTTTATTCTACCATTCCATTTGCTAATCTTCAATCAACCTTGAGTACGACCCCACTACTATTTCCCTTGACTCTTGAAAGCTGCTTTTAAGTTCTATCCATGCAAGAATTTCTAGCTTGGGCTCCATTTGCCTCTCACACAAGGACTGCTTCAGAGATTTGTAAACAATATTGTTTGTTTCACCTTAGCTTCCCCTTGTTTAACAAAGAGATTGTATAGAGGAAGTAAAAAATGGTTAGAAAAATCAATGGCAGAGGTTCGGGAATCTGACCATAATACACACAGTAATCAAAGGAGAAAATCCTAGACAGAGACAGTAAAACCTACAGACTGTTCATGAATGATGCTTACATGGATTGGCCTGAGCATTTATATAATTTTCAAAAGCAATTTGGCTGTACAACCGAGTTATGCTTCTATATGCATATAGGATAAAATATTCAGCAAAGAGAAGGATGGTTGCTTTACCTGCAGATGGAGTTGCAGTGTAATGTATTGAATTCCTTGAAAAGGTCACACCAGCTAGTGCACCTCCATCTACTCTGCTGCAATTAAAAAATGAAACTTTACTTGATATGAGAAGACGAACAGATTAACTTCAAACTCTAGGATATGTGAATATTGTAGTCTTACCTTTAAAAATATATATGGAATAGAAAAACCAAACTAGTCTTCCACCAAAAGAAGTGGTGGAATATGGATATTATTTCATAAATTCATAGACAAGTTAGCAGCGGGAGGATGTTCATGATCATAAAAGCCTTTCCGTCTCCATCAATGTCTGTCTATGAATCTTCGGATGATCCTCACTTTCTCAAACAGGTTACATGCAGTGAATTTGGATAGGTGAAATTAGTACAGCAGCGAATTTGAGAGGAACATTTTTACATTTACAAAATTTCAGGATATTGGATAAACATACCGCTTTTGACCAGTGTAATGTTTGAGTTGTTAAATAACTTCATCAGGGAAACATTTTCCTAGCATGTCGATCGAAATCCATGGTTCGTTACAGACTCAAAGAAACAAAAAATTAAAATGGACATTTCTTTAATATTTTGAAATCATTCAAAAGAAGATCATGATGGTAATGAAAAATAAAAAATAAAAAAATGAAAAAAAATGGGGAATTGCATATGAAGAAGCAAGAAATTAAGAGATTGACAATTTGACACATTTCATGTACCTGGAAAAAGTAGAAAACTCTGATTTTCATTTCATCTCCCCTGCCATTGTACCTCGACTAAATACAACTCTATCTTAATAACTAGGCCAATCTTTATTGCTGGTGGGAATAAACTTATTCTGCTTGGGCCACTGTCAAATTTCACTCCTTATTCATGTGGTTATCATTGTGACAACAAACTGCAATACCTCATGGTCGATCTGGTTTAATAAGAAATCATGAAGAGCAAATCACATTTAACATTATGAAAATTTAATTGTAAAAGCAGTAATGGAAATTGTTTAAAATTACCTATTAATTAATGGATGAATGTTGCAAAATCGTACAACTACAAAGATTTCATGCTTGAATCTTCAAATATTTATGAAATATGGATCCTGAAAATAAGATAACAAAAACTGGAAATGAAAGTTTGATAGATAATGATAGATTCTTGCAATGCTCACACACACACACACACAATATATATATATATATATATATATAAGGACAAGAAAAAGAAAGAAAAGACAGGATAGTTACCATTATGACAATCCTTTGTTGCAAAACTGTGATATCCAGGACTTGTTAAATACTTTCCAATTACAACCTGTTTAGATGCAAAGTCAAAAAGCTAAGAAATTTTCTTCTAGATGTCACATAAGAAAAATAAATAATAAGATTGTGAAAATTGGAAAAAGGTTATGAGCTTGTTTACTTGGAAAAGTAGAGGACGATTCAGATTTATCTTGTAAATTTGATTTCAAGATCAACTCTGTGATGTGAGCCACCTTAGGCCAGTCTTGGCCTATTTCTCTCTGACATCTTTTGTATAAGATGGGACAATCTTCAATCTCTAGTTTGTGTAAAGAGGTGAGCCGCTGAACTCCTTCTGGTAATGATGTTAACTTTGGACATTTAATAATTTTCAGCATCTTTAGGGAGTTGAGGTTGCTTATCCACTCTGAAATTTCAATCAAATTTTGACAGTATCCAACTTCAAGCTCTTGCAAGTTAGTAACATATTGAAGTCCCTTAGGGAGAGTCCTCATTTGAGGCAAATCTGTTAAGACAAGTGAGCGCAGACTACTTTTCAGAGGACGGCATGTTAACACATTATCATCAGCATGGGACATGTCCAGTTCTTTGCAGCCCTCAATTGTTAATTCTTGAAGTGAGGAGGCAAGATGTTGAATACCGGGAGACAAACACTTCAAGTTAATGCATCGAGAAATAGCTAACGTCCTTAGAAAAGTAATGTTTTTCAACCATTCTGGAAGACATTGCAAATCTTCAACTTCGAAAAGAGCAAGCTTACTGAGATTGGAGAAATGAAACAAGGAAGAAGATGATGAGGCTGCTTCCTCTATTGTTGTTTGGGTCTTTGTCGTTACTGCCTGTTGGAATGCCTTCCATGTGTTGTTTTGGATGCTCAATAGTTTGATATTCGGGGAGAGTGGCAAAAGAGAAAACTTTGGACAATTATAGATATTGAAATCGGAAAGACGAGGAAATGAAAGTAATATGTGACTCATTGATGTGCCAAAAGAACATTCATGATCTTCTTGAGCTTCTTCACTATCCACTACTACTTGCTCCTCCTTCCACCATCCCTTTAGGTTGGGCAATCCTATAAAGAACAATGATTCAAGGGATGGTAGTACTGCTGTAGATGACAACGTAAATGAGTTGTTTGAAATATATTCTAGACCAAGCACATTTCTGAGGTGTAACAGCTTGAGAGAAAGGAATTGATTTAACGATGGCAAATATTGGCATTTCATACAGTATTCTACAATGAAGTATTCAAGTTTTGTAAGCGATTGAAACCAACTTGAAAACTTCTCACCCTCATAATATTGTAAAACCAATAATTTCAAATCTGGGTGTGGTTGGAGGCCTTCTAGTGTTGCTTCATATTCAACATCCTTCAGATTTGAACTATCAACACTCCTCCAACATAAAAGCAAAGAAATAAGATGTTGTTTTTCCCTCAAATTTGCAGTCCTAGTATCTTCTCCATTTCCCAAATTATAAATAGCCAACTCTCCTCTAAGGTTATTTAATCCCATCAAGTCCTTTAGCTCACCAACCTCACCATTATGCCTACGTACAGAAGTACTTGTGGCATCCTTCAATACAAATTGTGATAATGTTTGGAGATTAGTCAACTGTGATAGCCCATGTGGCATATGAGTCATACCGATACAATCTTCAAGACTAAGATTTACAAGGTTGACTAGTCGCTTGATGTCTTTGGGTAACTTTTGGAGTCCCTTGCAATAAGACAATTTCAACGTTTGCAAATTACACAACATTGTAATAGAATCGGGCAATGCCTTGACATCTTTATTTTTAGAAAGATCAAGGTACCTTAGATGTTTCAACTTACCAATACAAGTTGGCACTATCCTAATCCCCAAATTATGAAGATCCAAGAATCTGACAAACTTAAAGTTTGACACAACTACATCACAAATTGACTGTCCTCGTCTTCCTTCAACTATACTTGATGATTGACCAAGCAAAAGAATAGTTCGGATCCTATTTTCTTTAGAAACTGTAGTTGGAATTCGTTGTAACGAATCTAAATGAAAATTAAATGATACATGGCGAGTATCATTCTCAAAATTACTTTTCTTATTTGGCTGCCAAAGGACATACTCTGTTCCTCCTACTTGTGTTGCAAGGTCATGCATGAGGTCATGCATTTGACATCTTTTGTCCAGAATATCTCCTTGTATTTCTTGAAAGAATGATCTACAAAGTAAATCCATAAAATACTCATGACCAACATCCACTAACGACTTAGTTGGATACGATGGTTTAATATATCCTAGAGCCATCCAAAGATTTGTTAAGATCTCTACACTGAATTCATGACCTTTAGGAAAGAGCTTACAAATGGCAAAACAATGCTTCAAATGCAATGGGAGATTATGATAGCTAAGTTTTAAGGTTGGTAGGATGTCATGTTCTTTTTGAGGGAGTTTTGAAAATTCCAATTCAAGGAAAGGAGACCATTCCTTTTCTGGATTCTTAAAATAGAACATTCGGCCTATAGTTTTTATGGCCAGTGGATTGCCTCCACAATGTTCAACAATCTTTTTTCCAATTTCAACAATTGTAGAATCGTTGGGCTCTTGTCCATGCTTAAAAGCCACCTTTTTAAACAGAGACCATGATTCATCTTTATCGAATCTCCCTAAGATGTATGGCTTCATTTTACTTGTACTCTCAGCAACCTTTATATTACGAGTGGTTATTATTATTTTACTCCCTGATGCACAATTTGCTAATAAATTTTTCAAATTTTTCCATGGTTCATGATTTTCAATCCATACATCATCTAGCACAAGGAGATATCGTTTTCCACTTATTTCTTTCTGAAGCAGCTTCTGTAATTGATCTATCTCTAAGTTTTCTAGACCCCTATTAGTTGCAGCTTTAATGATTTTCTCAACTAGTGATTTCACATTGAAATCATTAGAGACATACACCCACATTCTTAAATCAAAATGCCTTTTGACCTTATCATCATTATACACCAATTGAGTAAGTGTGGTTTTTCCTAATCCTCCACTACCAACTATGGAAATCACTGATACATTCTCATCAACATTAGAATCCAATAGAATTTTCAAAATTTCCATTCTATCTTTATCCCTCCCAATAACTTCATTTTCAGGTACATATGAGTGAGTAGGCTCTCTCTCTATAGTGACCACTTTCTCTTCCAAATGAAAGGGTTTATCATCTCTAATAGCAATCAGTCTTTCCTTAATAGCTTTTATTTTGTGACCTAGCTTGTGCCTAAAGACAACTTGGTTTGAGGCTGAGAAGAAAGTACATACCTTCTTCATCACCTCACCGTCAGCCATTGCCTTTTGCCAATGAGCCTCGTATGAGAACTCGTCCTTCAAGTCATCAACATCAGAAACAACAGCTTCAAGCCTCCCGAGCCAGGTTCTAACTTGATGGTTATGGGCCTGCTTCTCCTCCGCGTCAAGAAGTACTGCTTTGATGGTCATAATGGTTTCTTGGAGTCCTGCAAGTTCGTTGTTTACACCCCAAAGCAATCCTACCTCTTCCACAGCTTTAGAACTCAACCACCCGATGATTCCCTCAGCAATGATAGAGAGGATAGGTTTTGCCATTGGTTTGTTTGGATAGATTGGAAAAAAAATAGCTGAAATAATTGTTCAAAGTTTAGAAATAGAAAGGTTATGTGGTGGTGAAGATGAAGCTTCTTCGATTACTTTGCCAAATATATACATGGAATTTTGCTTCATTATAGCAATGTAAGAAGAAAGAAATGGATTAATTGTGATACAAGTAATGTATTTATTCTTTGCAAAGAAACGGATTAATTGTGATACCACTAATGTATTTATTCTTTGCATTTATGCATTTTGGTCGTAGTTTAGTAATATCCATTCAAAATAAAATCTTAAAATTCTTCCTTTGTTTCTTTCCCTAGATTCATCGAGTTTTGCATGGTGGCCAATATTCTACCTTTAATGGGGTCTTGCTTATATCTTACTTTTTAAAATGTCAAGAAAAGAATATTAATTCACACTCAAGCCTTTATCATAATCCATATGTCTAGGTTTGTTGGTTTTTTTTTTTTATTATTTTTTAAAATCACTTTCTCATTAGTAAATGCAACCTTTTTTTTCATATGAAAATTACAAATAATTGAAGAGGATAAGGGGAACCGAAAACTTGGCTCAACAAACATTCATTATATGCATAGATCAAAGGCGAGGGAACATGTGAGGCCTGTAGAATTAATTTACAAGTATAGCCAAACCTATAAAATGAATGGCATTTGAAAACAAATAAGGTTTTAATATGACATACACAATTTCATATACATAAATAAATATATATATATATAGTCAGCCTTTCTAAGATCTTGATGAAACTCACAGCAGTCTGAAGGTGAGTTGTTGCAGTACTGTTGCCAAAAGTCCCCTGTTTAGAAACAAAGAAATGATTCAGTGATATCTAATTTTGTTGCCAGAAAACAAGAATTAATGTCTCATATATATACAGCATCACACATACCCTTTGGACATGATTAGGATCTTTGAATTACTCCTCTGTTTCTCATGATCCAGCAATTAATAACTATACACCAGACTAGTCAATTAGATAGGTAAATCCTGTCATTTGGTGCAGGCAGTACAATATTTGGTACTAGTCATCTGCAAATTCAAGTGGTCACAAAATCTTCAATGCTTAATTATACACAATAGCCATGCAGTGCCATAGATGATATATCTGACAAATAAAATCATAAGCTTATACTAAATTCGATCTTGTTAAATTTGTTTTAACTGCAGATATGATACTCATAGAAACAACTTGATGAGATTTGCGGTGAAAATGCACAGGCAGCCAACACATTGCTTAGGAAATCTATAAATTAGAGAATGATTGACATATAAGTTGACCTTCATATTCCTCTTCTGTTGCCATTTTCAACTTTCAATTTCAACTTCATCTAATATATATAGCAGTTCCACGCCGACAATTGAGCAACCTGTTCAGAGATTAGACATGTAAAATAAGTAGCTTATGAATAAAATATGTTCAATACAAATATGTGATGTTAAAATTGTTTTATATAAAAACGGACGTTAAAATTGTTTATGGTACCATTAACTAATGGACCAATTCTTGCAAAAATTTATAATCCAAAGATCTTTTATAAGAACCATTTCTCTATCTCTAGCCTTCTTTATGCTTCTATCTGTAATTCAACATAAAATTAAGTTATAACTTATTCATATACCAAAAAGGATCCTGAAATGGGAGAAATTAGCATTGACCATGACAAGAAACCGGTAATGATCAATTTCTTTTTTGACTATTACTAAACTTTTGTTCCATGTATAGGTACTTGGATTAGAGAATAAGATTGAAGAATCGAGGGTTCTGATTTCTTCACTCTGGGTGATTTCATGGGCTAGGCCTGGAAGAGTGATTTGGGCTGAAGAGTGGCATGGTTTTCAAGGCTCGCTTATTTTTTTTTTAATAAAAAAATTTAATTCTAAATACAATTTACCCCCCCCCCCCCCAAAAAAAAAAAAAGGAAGAAGAAGAAAAGAGGTCTATATATGCACTTTTTTTTAACATATATAATTCTATTTCTCTTTTATCTAATGTGGATGTACTGTATTTTTATTTCTTTTATTTCTTTTTTAAATATATATATATAGCTTTGGTTGATTATTTTTATATTTCTAAAGCAATTTCCAACCTATTATAAGGTCATTATAAATTATTAAATACTTTTCTTAAAAAAAATTATGTTTACACGGTCTTGTCTTTTATGAGGTCGGAAAAAAGTAAAAAATTACATGGAGTACCCGAAAAAAAAAACAAAAAAAAAAAAAAAAAATTGACCAGAAACCAGTATAATATATCATCCAATAAAAAAAATCAATATATTTCTAAATCGATTTCCAACTTTTATAAGGTCGTTTAAATTACATGGAGTGGACAAAAAAATTGACAAAAATCAGTATATATGGTCCCAAAAAAAAAAAAAAATCAAATAACGTTTTTGTTTAAAAGAACCAAAATAACGTTTTTCTCACGATATTTTTTTGATCATTTTTTACATGATACTTTTGAATTTATATTTTCTGCGAAACAAATTTATTTCTAATAACATAATTTTTTTCTTTTTCTTTTCTTTTTTTTTTTTTAGCTGAATTTTTTGGGTCCATTTCCTTCCCTCCCACTCTCTACTTTGTAGTCCTTATTTTATTCTTTTCACCATTTGCACTTCTCTATATTCCCTATCAAAGATAGGCTCAAGGAACTAAAGCCCGAACAATGCAAAAGACAGACTCAAAGTATACTTTAAAAAAAGAAGAAGAAGAAGAAGAAGAAACCAGCTCAAAATATATCTTCCAAAAAACCAAAAAAAATAAATAAAAAAAAATTCAAAATAATTATAACATAATCTTTTTTTATCGTTTTTTGGGTTGACTTCCTTCCCTCTTGCTCTATAGTCCTTTACTCTTTTCACCATTTACGCTTCTTCGTATATTCCATATTTAAGATAGGCTCACAACGTGAAGTGGGATGGTTGAACATTCATATTCTATATTTAAGATAGACTTACAAGGCGAAGTAGAGTGGTTGGGCATTCATATTTATGTCCTCTATGTACACATTCGGGTGGATGGGATTAGGGGTAGAATTGGTATAGGCAATTAGACAAATAAATAAATAACTGAACAAAGCAAGATTCAAACTCTCTTTCTTTTTCTACTTGTTCTGTTTTGAGTTTACCAATCCTTGCCTTTGACTCTTACTCTTACTCAATTTTCAACCTTTGCTCTTTTTTCTTCACTACCAAACACAAACTAATATGGAGCTACCCATGATTCGGTGTGCGTGAAAGGCATTAGTACTGAACCAATTTCACTTGTCAATAATAAATGAAAGTTTTGGTCAAACTAATAAATGAAGGCTATAAGAATGATTTATGTCATATTCATGTGAAGGGAGGGAGGCAAGAATAATTCATCCATCAACACACTCACTTCATGTTTTTGCATCCACGTAAAGTAGGGTTGCAAGAAGAATTGACCAAAAATGGTTGATTAATTCTTGTTTGTCGTGCAGGTGAAGTGAGGATTGCTAGAAAAATTTGTGTCATAATCCATGTGAAAGGAGGGTAGCAATTATAAGTAATTTATGCCATATCCATATGAATGTGAGGGTTGCAAAAATAATTTACTAAACCTACACTTTATTCTTGATTGTCATTCATGTAAACTGAGGGTAGCAAAAGGTAATTTCTGCCATCCATATATATATATATATATATATATGAATCAGGATTGCAAGAATAATTTACTAAACCTACACTTTATTCTTGTTTGTCATTCATGTAAAGTGAGGTTCACAATAATAATAAACTAATCATGCAAAAAAAAAAAAAAAAACAATTAACATGCTTGATTAATTCTTGCTAGTCCACCAAGTCAAGAAAGGGTTGCAAGAATAGTTTCTAAATATGCACGTACACTTGTTTTTGTTTGATAGAAGGGATAAAAAAATGGAACGAATGAATAAATCTTTTATGTATGTACATGAAATTTTTTTTTTCAGAAACTTAATTTCATAAGTAGTATTGTCCCAAAAAAAAAAAAAATAGTATGAAAAATTGTCATACAATTAATAATGAAACATCAAAAAAAAAAAAAAAAAAGAATAATTAAGATAGAAAGTCATTTTGTCATCTTCAGTAAAGTCTGTTGATCAAAACCCTTAATGTAACAATTTTACTCTTTTTCAGCATGTAAAATGCACGTACAAAAATGTTATTTTAGCCTTTGCTTTAAAACAAAAAATGAAAACAACGGTTAATTAGTATTGTTCATGAATTTTGGTTTTGGTTGTGGATGTAAGGGGCATAATATTGAGCCTACCTCACACATCAACAATATGTCAAAGTTAGAAGAATGATCTTTATCCTTGTGAATGGAGGATTCTTTATTCTTGTTTGTTGTTATTCATGTAAAGTGATGATTGCAGAATAATAAACTAAACACGCTTGGGCATCAACTGAAGCCTACATTGTATGTTCTTATAGTAAGTATTCTAAAGAATATGCACCTTTCTGTTTCGTAATATATAATTCATTGAATGGTACTTAGTATTTTGAAATTATTTTCTTCAACTCACTCATACCTAAAGAATCAAACAGTTCAACTTCCTGTGACTCTCTGGTATTAGTTGAAACTGTTTATGAAAAATTCCCGATATCTAAATTTTTACTTTCCTGATAGTTACAGAAAGTTCTTTTGTTTTTAAATAATTTACTGCTGTCAAATCAAAGCTGGAAGGCTTCCGAATTGCGGTTGAAGTCTTGGGATGACCTCAGTAAGCTGTGGTATGTTTTGTTAAAGGAGAAAAACATGTTGATGACTCAGCGCCAGATGCTTCATGCACAAAATCTTCGGTTTCCTAATCCAGAGAGAATTCCTAAAGTACGTTAGCCTCCTCTTTGCTTGTTTTTTTTTTGATACATTTATGTCATTTTTAAGTAGTTATAATCATCCTAACTAGTAACTAAGTATATGTAGGCTATAGCCAGCACTTGATGTACTTTGAATGCTAAGATGCAATCACCGTATGTATTGTCTCAATAGTATTTCGATACGTACCGTTAGGCGTATCGGAAATTTCACCGATACACAAAAATATGTCAACCGATACTACCGATACACTACTGGTACGCGTACAATAAAAAAAAAAAAAAAATGACGGTTTCATCTTCGCTGAAAATAAATAAATAAATAAAGAAGAAAGAAAGAATTCATAGGGAAAAGAAACAACTCTTCGACTTCGTATTCGTATCTTTTTCTTTTATTCAGTTGATATATATGTTTTCTGTTTACAGTTTGTGTTACAATAGGAGTCTGAGACATATACGTTTCTGTTTGCAGTTTGCGTTACAATAGAAGTCTGTTATAGTGGGACACTGTGTATCATGTATTTATATTTTCAAAAATAGCAAATAAAGACACTAATTTAATTGCATAGTATTTCTCCTCACTTATCCTTTTTCATCCCTAATTACAAGTATTATTTATTCTTAGCATTCATTTTAACAGTTCTATAACTAATATATTTTTTTCTTTCACTCTGTTTTTCATCTTTATGATAGATAGATTTTTGAGAAAAGTTAGAGACATATATCTACTCTGTTTTTCATCTTTATGGTAGATTTTCATGGAACACTAAAGACATATATTTATATTTAATATGTTATATAAAATTATGAGCGTATCTTACGTTACATGATACGATACGATATATGATACAATACATATTTTGACAACTATGAATGCAATAGCATTGTATATTCTAATCCATTCATTATCCATGATTTGGTAAGGATATTGTGAGGCAATATCTCTCTGAATATTTTTCTTCCCTTCCTAGAACTGGTTTTATGTTTTTCCCCATGCTACCGGTAAACAGTAGGACCAAGAAAAACTAATTTTTCATGAATGATGTTCCCCACTATATTGTTAAACAGTTAGATTAATAAAATCCTTAAGCAATATCTTTCTTCTTATTTTAGATTATTTGTGCTATAGTTTGTGTTGTATGCTGTATCAATATGTTGCCTTTAAGGCTTTCAATCAATTATGCATTTGCAAAACTTCCCTCTTTGTAATTTTAACAATTAATGTTTTCAATTCCTGGATCACTTGTTTACTGTTGTTATGCTGTAGTTGCATCTCACACTAGCTAGTCATCCCGGAAATACTGTGCTTGAATATTTTCACACTATCTTGGTTGTCAGATTTAAAGAAACACGATGGAGTATGCATAATAAAACCATTTAACGCTTAATCTATTCAAATGAATATCCAAGTTTTCTTTATTTTTTAAATTTTCCATTACAGTACTATTGCTAATTGGATTGTCGGTTATTACTCGCTGATAAACGAACTTTAGGTGAGCAAGTCAATGTGCCGTATCAAGCATGTACTTACAGAGAAGTGTTACAGAATTGGGAGAAAAACAAATAGCAACGGAAACAAGAAAACGAAGAACAAACACACAATTTACATGGAAACCCTTGACGGGAAAAACCACGGGCAGGGAGAAGCAAATCCAATATCGAAAAATTGGTACAAAGGTGAGCCAAATTTCGAGATACCCTAAAAACCCCCCAATTACAGCCGAACAACAATATATATATATATATATATATAGTATGGAAGAAACCTTAAAATTGAACAGGTTCATACCGCGGGGGCGCTGCCCCCGCACCCCCGTCGGGCTTAGTAGTGGGCTACAGTCTCGGGCCTATCGGCCCGAGACCTCCGCTTCCACCACAGAGCCCCAAATTTTTTTCCAAAATTAGTTTCACCAAATGGGTCACATCACGAGCTTTTCAGGTCGGGTCAACAAGAATTCGGGTCACTAACTCTAACAAGAAGGCAATTGAAGAATCTGAGGGAGGTCTGCTGAGATGAAAAGGATGATAAATGCTTTTTGATGGCTTCCTACTAATCCTCCAATGGCAGTTCTATTGGGCATATTGGTTTGCCAATATGTTGCCCTTTTTTTTTATTTTTATTTTTTTTTTATTTTATATATATATATGTGGAACCTGTAACTTTTTTGGTGATTCACTAGGTATTGTCACCTGCTTGCACATTTAGTGATGACTCTTTTCCACCTTCCAAATTAATTTCATACTTGAAATGACGATCAATAGCAAATTTTCAGCACCAATTGTGCCTGATGGCTCTGTGGAACATGACTCGAACTGATACTGTCTTTCCTTTTGAAATATCAACAGTTGAGTAGTACAGGGAAGAGAAACCATAGTGAGGTCAGGATATGAGAAAATTTACTGGTAGGCATTAAGTATTGAGCTAGAAATTCTTCTTGGTACTCGGTTAATTATGACAGTGACCAACTAAAGCCTAAGGTCTTTTAAGTTATCAGGACCATAACTCTTACTGCACTAGTCAGCTGTTACTAACAATTATGAACCATGATTTGCAGTGGTTTTTATTATGGATGGTCAATCTATATTCCAATTTCCAACCCGTAAACTCACTTAGCCTTGGATGATCTGCTTTGTGTGCAGGGTAAGGAAACAATAAGCCTGAATTCTATGTAATGCAAGAATATAGTCAGGTCTATTTTTCTGGTGCCTGCAAGAATGTAGTCTGCTTATGATTGTCGTGTTCTTTTTCTTGTGAAAGTACAATAAATTAGACCGGTATGTTGCTTTCAATCACTCTCTTTCTCTCTCTTAGTCCCAGATGGGTTCCATTGTAGGGTTGGGTACATGGTCTCTCTTGGGCTGTGTTTGTGAAAGTAATCAAAACATGATTTGTATTTGTCTAGCTAAGATCCTGTTTTGGGCCATTCCTATTTTTTTTTTTATTCAAATTAATAGTCGAAGATTATTAATTTAAATTAAATTAAATTTAAGTTGTTTTAATTGAATTTTTGAATTTAAAAATCATGAATTGAATTCTTGAAGTATATGAATATAAGTTTGAATTTAATACATGCTAATAACTGCGTCCATGTTTCGTTCAATAATGTTGTTTGACTGACACAGACTGTTTTAGCTTATTTTCAATGTTTCCGATGTATTTTGTTTCATAATCAGCCAAATCAAGCTGTAATTTGCGCATGAATTTTACATAATAGATCCAAGGAATATTTGAATAACGGTTTTGTGGTCTTGAGGCAATCAGCGAGCTTAGAAGCACAAGTTGGTTTTTTGGTTAAGTACTAGAGTTTTTATGACCATTTTAATTTGCAGCTCACCAGCGCCATAAATGGTGTGTACATTTGGAACCAACTTGCTATAATATTGTACTTCCTGTACCAAATGACATGGTATGCATTCTTATGTTGGGATTTGTTGAGAATAAAAGACTTGTAAAAAAATTTGAAGCAAATGTATCTAAATACTCGCTTGAAATTTGTGTTTTTTTTATGTTGAGAATATTGTAATCTTGACCTTATTTTATTCAAAAAATTAGCACCAAATGTATCTAATTAACTAGTTTTTCAGCTGAAATTTGTTGAATTAAGACTACTGAGGATGACTGTGTCGCAGCAAAAATGGCCATTTTGCTTGTCTTACTGAGTCTGGCTGTTTTCCCTGATTAAGTAGTTGGTTCCATGTTTTCCAACTACACCAACTTACATTGGTAAAAAGCTCTTCTGGTCATTCATTTGTTTTTGATATATAAGCTTTGAGAATGTTCCTTGTATAACCTCAAAAATCACTTTAAAAACTTCACAGTACTTCTGTAATAATGCCAAAATTGGTTTCTGTCACCCATTTTTTTTTTTTTTTTTTTCCCCATTAGCTCTAGCTGCTTGTATTTCTCTGCATATTATTCAGTTACCGAATTGTTTCTATAAGTTTCGCAAAAAGCTTATACTTTTATGCAAAATATACAGTTTGTGTTGCTAATTAAGTTATATGTTCAATACAGATATAAGGAGAAAAAGTAATATAAATGATATCTTCAGTTTGATATTTGTTACTGTAAAGGTATGCAAGTAAAAACCCCTGGTTTTCCCTCTAAGCAAGTGATGCTATGAGTGTTTCCATATACACACGCGCACACACACACACACTCATATATATGTACATATATGTGCAATGCAGTTCTTATTATTTATAAGATGGATTACTATTTGATTAACCATTTTTGGTTTACTCAACTATGACAGTTTGTAATTCATCTTCAGTCATTGAAGCTTGTTAATTTGTACTTAAGGTTTATATTTTTGTTTTTGTTTTTATTTTTTCCCCCCCTATTTTAAGTTAAGAATTTACTAAAGTGCCAGTTTCCTTATCCTCATTGATTACTTTGTTTTATCATGTGTTCATCATTTCCCTGATCTCTTTCTATAAATATGTTGGTTCATTTCCCTGATCTCTTTCTATAAATGTGTTGGTTGCTGCATAGTCCTGATTAGCCATTCGCTAGCCAGTAGTTGATATATATATATATATATATTATATATATATTGATTACAAGTGGAATGGAATAAAAAGAATATATGAATTTTTTTAAATTTTTTTCTTGTTGCCTTGAACAATGCCTCTCTGTTTTGTATCCTAATTGTTATTTAATCTCACGAGAGGATCAAATTTCTTGTCGGTAGATATGAACTTAATTTTTCTTTTTATTTTTTCACTTTGTTATGAATTATCATCTTCTATGTTAATAGTCTTTCACTATATTTTCAGTCTCAATGAGATTATTAGAATAGGAAAAAATTAAGTTTCATATTGAGATTATCAGTCATTAGCTTCTCTTGGTTATGTCATACAGTCACAAAACAAAAACAGAGCTTTTCATCCAAAAGCAAAAGATGGAATATTGGATAAACTTTCTTTACATTAACAGCATTACAGGAAATTGGATAATATTCTAACCACTCAATTTGGTAACACATCTACTGCACAGTGTTAGTCAAATTAAGTTTTATAGAATGGTTAAATATGATTTTTTTTTTGTTCTTCGTCTAAAGAAGGTTTCTTCTTCCGTCAATCTGTTTCGTAATATTGCATAAATTTTTCATAGACATAGATTATGTTGTGCATTGTAAAATAGTTGAGAAAAAAATTAAATATCTTTGCCCTTCCTAAAAAAAGACCAAAATTAAAAGGTAACCTGAAAGCCTAGTCTAGCCTGGGAATTTCTATGAGATTGAGGTTGATTCATCTACAACTAGAAAACAAAAATATATGAAACTGCAATTATCCTTCTTACTGTAAATGGCGATTTTCTTCTATTGGCTTAGCATGCAGTAATCACAAATTTTATACTTGTATCCTTATACAAGTGCCTAGAAAAGAAAGAGATAAAATGGACGAATTTCCTCTTCAGAAACAAGTATTAGAATGGCACTAAAGAATAGAAGTTAGAAAAAACGAAATAAAGTTGCTTCAAACACTTTGAATAAGACACATTCAGAATTCTACAAAATGTGTAGAGAAGTGGAGACAAGAGAGGGTAATCAATATGCTGTCCATGCATCTTTAAATCATTGCCCTGCATTCCTTCACTATGTTCTCTGCAACGATAATGCCCTTTTCTGGTCATTCAATGTGGATTATGTTCATCATCTTCTACTCTGTCTCACCTACTTCAATAGATTTTAGATTTTGGTCGGACTTATTCCAAACATAGCAACGCTTTTTAAGACTTTGTATTAATATTGACACCTCATTTTTAAAAGCAAACCCAAAAAATATGATGTGCAGAGCATGGATTCAATCATTCTCATATTGGAGTAGTCCTTTGTTGTTTTGCCAGATGGTAATCAAGAAGCAGAAGCCACCCATTTACAAGTCATGGCTGTGTATTACTTTGCTAGAATTTACAGTAGCAAAAGCCAAACTGAGAATATCATTTATGAACTGCACAAATCAAATAATTTAATTAGCAGAACAGTAGAGCAGATGTGGATTCCAAAATTCCTCGAATTTAGCAACACACTGTATTTTACATGAAATTGTAAGCTTTTTGCACAACGTATAGAAAATAAAGTGACAGAAAAATCAATTTTGTGGCATCTCAGAAGAATCAGAGTTTTTCAAAGTTACTTTTACAGGTTATATCTAATGAGCTTTGCTCAAAGCTTATATACCAGGAATAAATGAATGATCAGGAGAGATTTTTACCAAAGTTGGTTTAGTTGTGAAGCTAGCTAGGAATCAACTTCTCCAATAACACAAGCAAAATGGCCTTTCTCTCTAATGCAGAATTATATCCCCTGTGGTCTTGATTAAGGAAATGTCTTCTGAAAAATTAGTTAATAGATATACTTCTGAGCATTAGAATTAAACAAAACAGGTCTTACATTATTCTCAGCACAAATTGCCAAATAACCTTGTCATTGTGTGTATGCACTACAATAGTTCTTCCAGTTGGCTCCAGAGGTACACCACATTTATGGAGCTAGCTAGTCAGCTGCAAATTCAAATGGTAAGAAAATCTTTAGTGTTATGGGACACGGGCATGTAGCTATATATGACATATGTATTTTTGATACAATTAGTTTGTTCTAGCCTCAACTATAGCATCAAGATATTATATATATATATATATATATATATTTCAGAATGGTTGAAAGTTGAACCTTTTTGAGGCTCATACAGAGAAAGCTAGCAAAAAAAAGAGAATGTGGAATGCATAAACTACTGTTTTGCATAGGAAATGAAGAAAAACTTGTAGCAAGTCTACTAATTAGAATATGATTACCATGTAATTTGGTCCTCATCGTCAAAGCTTCCATTTTTATCCTTTCTTGATCCTCCCTTAATCTATTTAAGAACAGTTCTGTTCCAATGATTTGTCAACCAGTTTACAGATTAGATCTGTAAGTAAATAGTTAATGAAAAAATTAATTAAATGAATAAATTTATGCCTTAATATGTGAAAGAGACCACTTATAATGAAAATTTTAATGTGAAGAAAAGCAGGAAATATATAATTACCTTTTAATGGTGGCTGACTTCTTTCCATATTTAGGATCCCAATAATATTTATATAACGATGTGTTATTCTTTAGGGCATCATCTTCGCTTATTTTTTGAATATGATCTGCAAGAGAAGAGAAAATTAAAAGTGGTTAACATATGAAAAATGGTTTAAGGATAGTAAACATATATGGAATGAAGAATTAATATTAGTAATGACTTAAAGCTTCTAGAAGGAACTAATATACTGTGAAGTCTAGCCGCATCACCACTGCACCGACAGTGTGAAGACTACACAGCCACCATCTTTGACAATGGTTGATGCATTTAACACCGAACTCCAACTTGCTCAACAATTGTGGGCTACTGTCAGAAGCTGTTGAAGATTGTGGCCATACAACCGACCTTGTAAGCCTATAAATAGGTTCATCCCGTTGCATGCAAGGCAAGCCAAGAGAGCAAGCTCAATATCATCCCAAGTGAGGAATATTGAGAGTAAACTCCGAGAGAGAGAGTGTTTAAGTTCTTGAGAGAAGAGTGAGCAATTCTAGAGAGAATTTGACAGTGTAGAGAGAGGTTCCACGTGAGAATCTCCACAAGAGAAGTTTTTATTTTTGTATTCTATTTCCAAGAGAGTAATAGAATTCTTTTTATTTTTCTTCTCATATTTCTTCTCTAAAGTGGTTAGAGAACCACAACAAGTGGTATCAGAGCTCCAGGTCGAGAGCTTGGGTTCAAAATTTAAAGAAACAGAGCCTCTATTCTTCAAGTTGGTGTTTCGAAAAGTTGCTCAAATAATTAATTTGACAATACCAAGTGAAAGTAGTCGACGAGACGAGAACAACCAAGCTCGTCGGAGAGAAACGTAGAGTTTCACGCGCCCGCACGCGCCACCTGAAGTGTTCTGTAGCAGATCACGCGCCTCACGCGTCGTCTGGAGGTTGAAGACGACCACGTCAGCAGACACGTCAGCGCACCAAGCCACGCCATCTGCCACAATAACCGACACGTCGTCAGCCACGCAATTGACACGTCATCTGCCATGTGTTGACACGTCAACACAATCTGCCACATCATCAAAAGTTTTTGAAATTACGGAACAGCCCCTGAATTGTTGGAAATTACAGATTGACCCCTATAATTTATGTATTTACAGGCTGACCCAGAAGTTTTGTGAAATTATATTTTTGCCCCAAAAATTCTGGTAATTATATTTTGACCCCGAAAGAGTCAAGTCCACCATTTTCGGCCGTTCCGGACGCAACGGTTAACTCCGTTTTGCCAAATTCGGCTCCATTTTTGGTTAAGCCATAATGTCAATGGAAGAATCATCTTCGGGAGCTATGGTTAAGCTCACTGCCACAAATTATACACTTTGGAGACCTCGGATGGAAGATCTCCTCAATTGTAAAGATCTGTTTGATCCTATAGAAGCTAAAGGAGAAAACCCCGATCCCAGCAAAGAAGCAGAATGGAAGAAATTAAACATGGGACACTGGCAATGTAGTATATACCAGGAATAAATGAATGATCAGGAGAGATTTTTACCAAAGTTGGTTTAGTTGTAAAGCTAGCTAGGAATCAACTTCTCCAATAGCACAAGCAAAATGGCCTCTCTCTAATGCAGAATTATATCCCCTGTGGTCTTGATTAAGGAAATGTCTTCTGAAAAATTAGTTAATAGATATACTTCTGAGCATTAGAATTAAACAAAATAAGTCTTACATTATTCTCAGCACAAATTGCAAAATAACCTTGTCATTGTGTGTATGCAGTACAATAGTTCTTCCAGTTGGTTCCACATGTACACCCATTTATGGAGCTAGCCAGTCAGCTGCAAATTCAAATGGTAAGAAAATCTTTAGTATTAACCATGGGACACTGGCAATGTAGTATATATGACATATGTATTTTTTATACAATTTGTTGTCCTAGCCTCAACAATAGCATCAAGATATTATATATTTTATATATATATATATATATCAGAATGGTTGAAAGTTGAACCTTTTTGAGGTCATACAGGGACAGCTAGCAAAAAAAGAGAATGTGGAATAGATAAGCTACTGTTTTGCATAGCAAATGCAGAAAATTTGTAGCAAGTCTACTACGTAGAATATGATTACCATGTAATTGGGTCCTCGTCATCAAAGCTTCGATTTTTATCCTTTCTTGATCTTCACTTCATCTATTTAAGAACAATTCTGTTCCAATGATTTGTCAACCGGTTTAGAGATTAGATTTGTAAGTAATTAGTTGATGCAAAAATAATTAAATAAATAAAGTTATGCTTCAATATGTGAAAGAGACCACTTATAATGAAAAATTTTAACGTGAAGAAAAGCAGGAAATTTATAATTACCTCTTGATGGTGGCTGACTTCTTTCCATATTTAGGATCCCAATAATATTTATATAACGATGTGTTATTCTTTAGGGCATCATCTTCGCTTATTCTACTAATATGATCTGCAAGAGAAGAGAAAATTAAAAGTGGTTAACATATGAAAAACGGTTTAAGGATAGTAAACATAAATGGTATGAAGAATTAATATTAGTAATGACTTAAAGCTTCTAGAATGATCTAGTATTTATCATATACTTGGGCAGTAAGGAAGACCTTGGAATTGGTGAAGGAAATATCTGAAATTAGCAATATGAAGAACCGACATTGAGGAAGTATCAATATGAAGTGTGAGTTACACAAGTGGCCTAAATAAGTGACAGTAGAGAGCTGTGTGAGATAGGTGTATCCATAGTATAAAGTGCCTGTTTATGTGTATAGAAATTGGACATGGTATGAGAGCTAGATTAGCCTCAACATGGTGATGATTTGAATAACTATGAAAAATATAAAATTAGGGCCACATGAATTAAATACTACGTTGAGGATAACAATCTTATACACTGTAGTCTGCAGAGTGTCTGCCAAGCCAACAAAAGAAAAGTAAAGCTCATTTCGTTGACATATAATAGAGTAAAATCATATTACCTTGAGGTTGCTGCTGGAGTAGAATGTTATCAATGTATTTAATCCTCTTCCAATCTGCACCAGTTTCTTTTTGGCATCTTTTCAATAAGGTTGGACAATCCACATTCTCCAGTGTCTCCAAATGGAATTGTGTTCTTTTAGGCAGAGATTTCAAATTAGGACATGAAAAAAGTCCAAGTCTTTTAAGCGGTTTAAACTTCCCAATATACCCTGGAAGACTCTCTATGGTACAACACCAAATCTCGAGTTCTTGGAGGGTGGTAAAAACATCTTTAAGCCCCTCAGGAAGATTCTCTAGTTCTGGAAGATGATCAAATCTCAGAAACCGGAGGCTTTTGAGACTTTTCCACACAATCTGATCATATTCAGAGCCCAAGACCTTATCCCCAATAATGCACAGACTTTGCAATTTGGAAAGAGGAGTGGAGGAGGAGCTTCCATCATTCATTAATGTCTGTTTGATGGAGCTTTCATCTGTCATACTTGTATTTATGAACGGCACCAAGCTAGTGTTCTTCAACACTAGCCATTCCTTTAAATTCGGGTAAAGCGGCATGGAACACAACTTGGGGCAATCTTCGATCATCAATTTGGAAAGACGAGGAAACGCCAAAGAAGCATCACCTTCTTCCCACCGTCCCTCTAGATCAGGCAATTCTGTAAACCTTACCTCTTCCAGTTTTTTGATGAATTCTGTTGACGATGAGGGATTGCTCTCAGAATTGTGATCACCAGACTTGTTGGAGATATACTTCAAATTAGGCATGTTGTCCAGTATCAATACCTTGACAGCTGTGAGCTGAGTAAGCGGTTGTAGACTTTTGCATTCGCATTTTTGTAATGAAAATTTGACCAGATTTGTGAGAGAGAGAAGCCAATCTGAAAGCTTGTCACCCCTGTAGCCGAATAAACCCAATTCTTTAAGTTTTGAGTTCGGCTTCAGACCTTGTAGTGTATCTTGAGCCTTGTCGTTTGCTGCTTGGTCATCGGCGTCGAGATCGAGTTCCCAAGCTAATGTTAAAGATTTAAGGTGTTCTTTCCCCTCCAAATTTGCAGCCTTAGAATAGTCAACATTAACATTTCTCAAATTTCTGATTTTCAACTCTCCTCTCAAGTTGTTCAGCTCCTCTAATTCTTCTAGCGACTCCAAATTAATGCCCTTTCTATACAAACATTTTGGTACTGTTGGCGTTAGTACTCTACTCTCTCCATTGCTCCTTTTCAACACAAATTCTGACAACGTCTCGAGCTGAGTTAGCTTACCAAGTCGAGGAGGCATATGAGTCAAATTGTAGCACCAATCATGATACGAACCTAGGACGACCTGCTCCTAAACCCGTATTATATTAGCTCGGATCTTTAATTAAGTTCAAGTTCTAATGGAATAGACCTCAACCCCTAACCATCCTGTGGTTAGAAACCTTGGTATAATGAAGACGCCACAATAGGGGATGGAAAACCTATTGATAAGTCAAGCTAAAACAACCAATTCTCTAATGGTGTTTTAGGTGTTCTCAAAGAACAAAGAGATAATTAATCTCACAAGTATTTTTTTAATCAAATCAAAGTTGTATTATTATTGAAAAATAAGCCTTTAAATAGGCTACAAAGCCATGAAATAAAACCCTAAAAAACAAAGGAAAAACTGGCCACACACATAAAGAAACCTAGTTGGCCAAAACTATACTTCCTTTCCTAATATAAGTTTGATTAATTAATTCCTTTATATTAAATTAGGAATTAATTAATTTACAATGGAAAGAATAAAATAAAAACCTTCCTAAAGTTATTTGTCCAGAAAATAAATAAATAAAAGCCAAAAAAGTAATGGTAGTTTCCTAAAATAAAAAGTAAAAACAAATTAGGAAACTAAAAATGCTAGCTTTTTTATCAAGTTGAATTTGATCAATCTTTGACCTCTTTGAGCTTCAAATCAGCTTCTATATGCTTTTCAGGATGCCAAATAAGCTGAATATGAAGTCGCACACAGAAAAAATAAGAAAAGGCTAATACAGTAAAATACAGTAAAGCCAGCAAGCAATACAGCAAATTCGGCCAAATTGTTGAGGCTGTCCGTACAAGCCCTTTTTGATTGCATTTGAGGCTGATTTAACTTGATTCGATGACCTCTTAGGCATATGTATTGAACCCATAAAGCATTGGAACCATTTCATGCTTCCCGGACTCCAAAAATGTACCAAAACCGTCACCCGGATCCTTATCGGCTTCCACCACTTGGATGCTTAGAATAGGCTTTGTATCTTCAAGTACGAACAAGCTCTATTGAGATTGATTACCCTCTGTATAAATACTCCCAGGTTGTCCTTAAATCTCTTAATTTGAGCTCTTGTGATTGGCCTAGTCTTCATCCGTGTCGAGTCAGCACCCCAGCGGGTTATCGGTTGAGCGGCCTCGGGCAGAATCACATCATTCCCCTCCTCTTGAAAAGGATTTGTCCTCAAATCAAGATCATCACCTGAAGCAAAAGGAGTTAAATCAGCAATAATAAATGCAGCACTAACACTATACTCACCTATTGAATTAAGGTTGTAGGTATTCTCGTGCATCCGCTTCAAAACTTGAAAAAGTCCATCCATAGGTGGCATGAGCTTTGACTTTCTTTGTTTAGGAAACCTTTTCTTTCGTAAGTGCAACCAAACCAATTCTCCTGGGTCAAACACTATTACAACAAAATCTAGAAATACATGCTCATTATGGTAAAAATTACACTTTTTAAAGTTAGCAAACAATATTTCCCAAATTTTCAAATTGCTACTAAGTAAAGCTCTCAACAATGCAGATAAAGTTCTAGGCAATAAAGAAATCTTTAAATAAGTATCTTTAAAATTCATGGTCAGCAATGATTTCTTATTCATAATTACTTTATTAACATCACCAAAGCTAAGATAAAAATTTATATTTTTCCTTTCTTTTTCTTTCATACTCACTGATTCAATGGGTTTTACATCACTCTTGGCTTTTGCACCAAATTTCTCACTTTCGGGTTTAATATAATTTTTCCACTCAAACTGGGTTTTAGAAGACTTATCTTGGACAGCAAGCTCACATTTTTCCTCTTGAATGGATGGTAGTCCACTTGGAATTTCATTTGGGAAGACATCTCCAAATTCCTTCAAAAGAGAAATCATTGAACTTGGCAATTCAAGTTCTTCAAAGTTAGTTTGATCATTAAAATAATTTTCCTTATAAATCATGACCAACAAAGGTTTCTTACACTCAATAACCTTATTAATATCCCCTAAACTCAAATAAAAGTTGCTACTTGACCTTTCTTTTCTTTCTTTTTCTTTTTCCCCCTTGGATTGGCGCAAACCTTCGGATTTCCCTTCCTTCTCCAAGCTCTCGGGTTTGCCACTCTCTTTCCCCTCTCTTTTGATTTTTCCTTGATCTTTCCACTCAATATGAGTCTTAGAAACCTTACCTTGATCAGCAACCTCATTCTTACCTTCTTGAAAGGATGGTGAAGCCGTTGGTGCCATACTTGCTTTTTCCTTAAGCTTTTCGGCTTCTCTCCTTTGTTGCATTTGTAATTGGTCTTTGTAAACCTCTTTAGGAGATAATGGTTCCAGCTTGAACTTCTTCCCTTTAAACCTGAAAACAATACTATTTTCTCGACCAAAATGAGTAGCATCTTTATCAAATTGCCATGGCCTACCTAATAGTATATGTCCAGCAATTATGGGTACAATATCACATAAAACTACATCCTCATATCTACCTATATTAAATTTTACTTTGGCTTGTTTATTCACTTTTATTTCACCACCATCATTAAGCCATTGTAATCTATAAGGTTCTCGATGTTTAAAAGTTATTAAGCCTAATTTATCAACTACAATGTTACTAATTACATTTGTACAACTTCCACTATCAATAATCATACTACAAATCTTACCTTGAATTTCACATCGGGTGTGGAAAATGTTCTCTCTTTGAATTTCATCCTCATCTTTGTATGCAGCAAGTACTCTCCTAGAAAGCAAGTTTAATTCAGCGTTGGATGCTTGCAAGGTTTCGGGTTCATCCTCCAAGTCCTCCTCCTCTTGCTTGGCTTCATCCTCACTTTCTTCGCTTTCCGATTCTAGCTCGTCATTGCCCTTTAACACCATAATTCTTCTATTCGGGCATTGGCTAGCAATGTGTCCTCCACCCTGGCACTTAAAACACACAACATCATGAGTTCTAGAAGGTTTAGGATCTAATTTTACCTCATTCTTTGGTGCTTGGACAGATTTGGTTCTAGTCTCTTTCCTTGGCCAGTTTGAACTCTCTTCTTTGACTTTCAGCTTTAGCTTGCTTTCATAGATGGGATTGTTCCTCCAGCCACTTGAATTGGACCTTCCACTGTTGGAAACGCCTCCAAACCATGATCTTACACCCCTCCTCTTGAATTGATGCTCTAATTTAATAGCCACATGCAACATCTCCTCCAATTCCACATATTGTTGCAATTCTAGTTGATTGGCTATTTCACGATTCAAACCACCAAGAAACCTTGCCATGGTTGCTTCCCTATCTTCATTCAAGTTCAATCTCATCATAAGCATCTCCATCTCCTTGTAATAATCCTCCACGGATCCATGTCCTTGAGATAAAGATTGAAGTCTTTGATGCAGCAACCTATGATAGTGTGATGGTACGAATCGCTTCCGCATGGCTCCTTTCATTTGTCGCCATGTAGTAATCAAGTCATCACCAACTCTCCTTCGGGTGTTTTGCTCATTGATCCACCATTGGAGTGCATAATGTCCAAACTCCATTGCTGCCAATTTCACCTTCTTAGCCTCCGAATAATTATGGCGGTCAAATATCATCTCCATCTTTTCTTCCCACTCCAAATATGCTTCGGGGTCACTTTTTCCCATGAATGGTGGGATGTTAATCTTGATATTGCTAAGATTGTCATCTGTTTCTTCCCTCCTATATCTTCCACAGCCAGCTCTATCTTGGACAGCAAAAGTTTCATCCATACCTTCCTCAAAGTCTCCACCAAAAGGCTCCTCATCAAATTCCTCTCTCGATCTTTCGCAACCTCCTCGTCCTCGGCCTCGTCCTCCATGGAATTCTTGCCTATTTCTTGTGTTTGGAATTCCTTGGGAAACTTCTAGCCTTCCCATCCTTTGATTCACATGCTCAACTTGAGCACTAACCCGCTGTATTGACTCCAAAACAGCTCTCATGTCCACTTGGTCTCCACTCCCGGTAGCTCGGGCATTGCCATGGAATGCTACCAATTCCTCCTCATTGATCCTCAAAGGTGGATCTCCTCTCCTCATTCTTGATTCTGTCATGTTAGTATAATAATGCAATAGAAATAAAATAGGACCTTACCAATTTCACTCCCTTACGTGTTTAACTCAAATGAAGACTCGACACTCGTGTTTGCACACTTGTTTCGGCTTTTTACCCTCTTTTAAGCTCACACACTCTTGCCTTTTTCCACTCAATGAATTATCTCAAAGTTCTAATTAAAACACCCATAAAACAGCAATTAGATCACTAATATGTTTTAATTAAACTTATCAACAAAACAGTAGCAAAAAGTAGGCAGTATCGAAAGAATCCAACAAATCCTAATTTTTCGGCTTTCTAGACAAGAAAACACAAAATAATGGGAAAACGTTGGAATTTTTGAAAACTGAACCAGATGGTAGTAGATTATGAGTTCAAGAATAAAATTCTAGAAAAAGAAATTCAAATATGAACAAGAATCAAAGAGAACAAAAATATAGAAAAGTGTTGGTTGTTGTTCTTATAATTCAAGTTTTGTATCAATTCCTTTAACTAATTTTAATCCAAAAAATATAAGCACCCAAAATCAAAATATCCAGTAGCAAAAATAATTTCCCAGCAACTCAAATATTGAATAAATAATCAAAAAACCAGCAGCTCCAACAAATTTCCAGCAAACAAATCAAACTCCAACAAACCGAACTATTTTTTTCTTATTTTTTTTATTCGGCGTTACCTCTTCTTTTTTTTTTTTTTTTTTTCACTCACAGAACATAAACAACTGCAGTAGCAAGAATAATTACCAAAGTTGCAATTCTAACTCCAAAACAAACACCAAACCCATGACCTACAAATAAACACAAATGTGCAGTTTTTTTTTTTTTTTAATGTTGCCGCAAACTCTTTTTTTTTTTTTTTTTGAATATATGAATGCAAATTACTAAGACTAAAACAGCAAAGGAAAATCAACAAAAACCAAAATTATCAAGAACAATGATAAAAGACAACCAACAAATTAGGAAACAAAAATACTATAAAACTAGGAAACCTAATTCAACTAGGAATGAATTTTTTTTTTTTTTTTTAAGATGCAGAACGTGTATGGGATGGATGCAATCTTAACCTAATGCTAAAATTGTAGAATAACATGAAAACAAATAAAGCAAATAAAGATAGATCAAACCTGAACAAAATTTAGCTCTGATACCAAATGATACGAACCTAGGACGACCTGCTCCTAAACCCGTATTATATTAGCCCAGATCTTTAATTAAGTTCAAGTTCTAATGGAATGGACCTCAACCCCTAACCATCCTGTGGTTAGAAACCTTGGTATAATGAAGACGCCACAATAGGGGATGGAAAACCTATTGATAAGTCAAGCTAAAACAACCAATTCTCTAATGGTGTTTTAGGTGTTCTCAAAGAACAAAGAGAGAATTAATCTCACAAGTATTTTTTTAATCAAATCAAAGTTGTATTATTATTGAAAAATAAGCCTTTAAATAGGCTACAAAGCCACAAAATAAAACCCTAAAAAACAAAGGAAAAACCGGCCACACACATAAAGAAACCTAGTTGGCCAAAACTATACTTCCTTTCCTAATATAAGTTTGATTAATTAATTCCTTTATATTAAATTAGGAATTAATTAATTTACAATGGAAAGAATAAAATAAAAACCTTCCTAAAGTTATTTGTCCAGAAAATAAATAAATAAAAGCCAAAAAAGTAATGGTAGTTTCCTAAAACAAAAAGTAAAAACAAATTAGGAAACTAAAAATGCTAGCTTTTTTATCAAGTTGAATTTGATCAATCTTTGACCTCTTTGAGCTTCAAATCAGCTTCTAGATGCTTTTCAGGATGCCAAATAAGCTGAATATGAAGTCCCACATGTTGCCCATGCTTGAAAAAATAAGAAAAGGCTAATACAGTAAAATACAGTAAAGCCAGCAAGCAATACAGCAAATTCGGCCAAATTGTTGAGGCTGTCCGTACAAGCCCTTTTTGATTGCATTTGAGGCTGCTTTAACTTGATTCCATGACCTCTTAGGCATATGTATTGAACCCATAAAGCATTGGAACCATTTCATGCTTCCCGGACTCCAAAAATGTACCAAAACCGTCACCCGGATCCTTATCGGCTTCCACCACTTGGATGCTTAGAATAGGCTTTGTATCTTCAAGTATGAACAAGCTCTATTGAGATTGATTACCCTCTGTATAAATACTCCCAGGTTGTCCTTAAATCTCTTAATTTGAGCTCTTGTGATTGGCCTGGTCTTCATCCATGTCGAGTCAGCACCTCAGCGGGTTATCGGTTGAGCGGCCTCGGGCGGAATCACATCAAATCAATCTCAAGATGTTTGAGGTTGACTAGTTTCTCCATATCTTTTGGCAGCTCGTTGAGTCCACAGCATGAGGAGAGTTTCAGTGTCATCAAATTCGGTACCTTGGTGATTGAATCAGGCAATAACTTGATACCTTTGTTTTGAGAAAGATCAAGGTATTTTAGATGCTTCAGCTTATCAATGGACTCCGGCACAACTTTGATCCCTGTAGCATGCAGATCCAATGTGCGTAAGTTATTATAATTGGTAATGATATCTTTAAACGTTGAGCTACGTAGTTCCTCCTCAGTTTCCTCTTGCAACTGGCAAGGCAAAATAATTGTTCGAATCCTTGGCCTCTTTTTCTGAAAGAACGAACGAATTTTTCTTGACCCATCTAAATGAAAATGAAACGAGACATGTTCGGTTGTTTCATCAATACCAATAGCATGCTTATCCTCTTGAGTTCTTTCATCAGTACCCATATCACTCTTATCCTTCTTTTGAGTTATTTCATCGTTGCCAATATCATGCTTATCCGCTAGTTTAGTTCTTTCATGAGTGACAATACCACTGTTATCCTTTTGAGTTGTTTCATCATGATTACCAATATCATGCTTATTCTTTAGTGTTCTTTCACCATGAGTACCAATGTCACTCTTATCCTTTTGAGTACTTCTTTCATCAGTACCAATTTCAAGCTTTTCCTTTTGCTTTAGTGTGGCTAACCTTTTTCCTGATACAAGTACTGCTAGGTCATGCATAAGCTTTGGCATCTTGCACGTCGTTACAAAGCCCTTCTCACGATCTACTTCCAATTCTTCAAACAAGGATCTCTGACATAAATCCTTAACATAATCATAACCCACATCCTCCATTCGTTGTCCTGGCAATGGATAAATCAACCCTTGTGCCATCCAAAGGTGTATTAATTTTTTCACTTCAATCTCAGATTGTTGAGGGAATATACTACAGTAGGCAAAGCATTGTTTCAACTCTGGAGGTAGAAGATCATAACTAAGTTTAAGGGAGGGCAAGATTTCTTCATTGACGACTTTTTGAAATTCTTTATCGCGGAAGTTGGACCAAGCTTGGGTTTCTAGATTTGTGGACATGAGTTTTTCACCTACTGTCTTTAAGGCAAAAGGGTTTCCTCCACACCTTTTTACAATCTCCACTGCAACCTCCACAATTTTAGAGTTGATTGGCTTCTGCAAATCAAATGCAGATCGTTGGAATAGGTCGCAAGACTCACGTTCATCTAGATGGCGTAGCATATGGACGTTCTTGTCTGTACTTGCAGTAATCTTTCCATCAAGTTTACTACAAGTAGTTATTATTATTCTGCTCCCATCACCAACAGCATTTGATAACAAGTTTTTGAAGTGTAGCCACTTTCTAATGTCCATATCCAAGACATCATCAAGTACAAGAAGCAGCCATTTTCCATCTATTATCTGTCGAAGCTTATCATGCAATTCACCTTCTTCGAGGTAGCTGAGGCTCTCTGACAAGGCTGCAGAGTCCTCCTTGTGAAGTTGTTCAACGCTAAGCCTGTTCACTTCATGGAAGGTGCTAGGTCCCTCAGATGGTGTGCACTGTGGTAGTCTCTTTGTTGTAGACTCAAGTCGTTCGTCCTGAACATCTTTTTTAGCTGTATACAGAATGATTTCCTCGACAAGTGATCTCATGTTAAATTTATGAGGAGGGATGATTCCCTCAACAAGTGATCTCATGTTAACCCAAATTCGCAAATCAAAGTCGGTATCCTTCTGAGATATTTGCCGTTGAAATAAGTTCAGAGCAAGTGTGGTTTTTCCTAATCCTCCATTACCTACTATGGCCAAAACCGCCACATGCTCTTCTCCATTTGTTGTTATCTCCTTCCAAAGTTGTTCTTCAATAGCCTTCTTATGATTGTCCAACCAACTATCTGAATTAAGCCTATTCACTGGGGGGTCCAACTCCTTAGTGAAAACTTTACGAGGCCTGAAGAAAACTTTATGAGGCTGTTCAGGCCTAGCGTTATCTCCAGCTGCAGCGTTTTCCATATTTTTTATTGTTTCACGTAGCTTCTTTGCCAAGGAAACTAGTTGTTTTGAGTTTAGGACCGGTTTGGCTGCCTGAGACCAGAATTGAGATGGACTATCAATTAAATTTTTTTTAAAAAAAGTACTAATTTCTTTATAATCTAAAATCTATGTCAAGTCCAAATCCGGTATTCTTTTGTTCAAATGCATGGTACGTATTAAAAAAGTACACAAAACCATGATCCGTCAAACTATGGAAAAAAAAAATACAAATAAGGACTATGATATATTACCCATAAAATATATTTAAAATTTTTGGAAAGTAAAATTTAAATATTACTCATAGGGGGATTATCTCTAGCATTATCTGACAACTTCGTAAAAACTTTACGAAGCTCTTCAAAAGTTTTGCCCCCAAGGAAACTCGTTGTTTTAAGTTTAGGACCGATTTAGCTGCATGAGACTAGGATTGAGAAAGACTCCCAATTAAAAGTTCCTAATTTAGACTCCCAATTAAAAGTTCCTAATTTCTTCATTATCCAATATCTATTTCAAATCCATTATAATAAAATAGCTTTATTCACATTATAAAAATTATTAAGTACAGTAAAATTGTAATGATTTTTAATATTACAAAATACCCATTGATAAAGGTTAGAAATACCCTTAAGCATTACACATATATAGTCCAAATTACATATATTGCATGGACCAATATTATCCAGGTTATATTTACTGCACTCTTAATGGTAGATAAAAAATAAGCCTACTTGTATAAATTGGAGGAATGTATAAACTCCAGTATACATATATTAGATGGACCTATATCGTTCATTTACGTATATAACACTATTACGAGTAAAATAGACATATTTTATTAGTGTAGAAATCAAAAATATGATTTAGTATCAACATGTGTAAAATATAATGTGCCAAATAATTTTTGTAGTATGAGTAAATCTATCCTTATTCTAATCCTTTAGACTACGTTAACTATCCTTATTCTAATCCTTTAGACTATGTAAAAGTAACGAATAAAGACTGATGATAAAATTCTCCATAATACGCTTACCAAAAAAAAAAAAAAAAGGAAGAGTAAATTTTAAATATTACATGAATAAAAAATTATTAGTAAAAAATTGAAAATTAACTTAAAAAATTATCATCTTAAAAATACAAAAAAAAAAAAATCTCAACTTATTAATTTTATATTAGTTATCATAACTTCCATAATCATTTTAGTTTTTTATCATTCTTTTACAAAATATACGGGTAATATAATATTGTAGCAAAAAAAAAAATTGTAAAATTTATTTATATTCTTATTTATTCTTATATTATCTTATATCACTTTTAGTTGATCATAATATCATATTATTTATCAATTTAATGTAAAATATTTATATAGTATAACATAATGAATATTATAAATAAAAGGACAAATTACATAAAACCTCTTCAACTATCTAACTCTTACAAATAATCCCTTACTAGTACCCCCCAACCAAAAAAAAAAAAAAAAAGAAAAAAAGAACCTTCAAACTATTAAAAGATTACAAATCAAATAAAAAGTATACACCAAGTTAAAATTATCCTTACAACAAGAATCTAAAATTTAAAATTACATAAATTCTCAAAATAAATAAATTTATTTAATTAATATTAATATTAATTTAAATATCTTAATTTTTGAAGAAAATAATATTTATATTTTTGAAAAAAATTATTTTTAATGTTTGATTCTTTGATGACAATATTACAATTTAATATTTTTTGAAGAAAATATTATTCATAATATTGTTTTTGAAGAAATTATTAGTTTTAATATTAAAATAATAAAAAAAGTTAATTTTACCCACTTCCACTAAAGTTTGACTAAAGTTTGACTTAAATACAATTTGATTACTCTAACTTTCAAAAAGATCATCAACCTTCGCCAATTTTTTAAAAATCATCATCTTCCTCACGCATTTTTTCATTTATATTCCTCAATATGATATCTTTAAGACCCCATTATAAACATGCTAGTTGTAATTTTTAAAACTTGAGAAATTAAATTATAATTAATCTAAATTTTAAAGATCTAGATGAAATATTCTTAAAAAAAAAATTGGATTAAATTATTAGGAAAAAGGTATAATGGATATGCCAAGATGGTGTTTTTGTCAAATTAAAATAAGTTTCAGCATTCATACCCATATAGGGGTGCTCGTTGCAAGTTTTTTAAATGAAAATTTCATTTAAACCTTCTCAATTTTATCTTAATATCAATTAGATCCTATACTTTTAAAAAATCATCAATTAGACCCCGTTTGTCAGTTAATTGTAATAATTAAACGGCTACAATTATATTTTTATAGTATTATTCAATTATAAAATACTGATTTTTAATTTTTCTTTTTTTTTTGGGGCTTTTAGCATAAGGAAACTGACAAATATTGGAGCTATTTTAATAGATATAGAAAACTAAAGAAAAATTAATGATAATTTTCCAAAAACGTGGAGTTTAAGTGTAATTATAGTAAAACTAGAAGGGTTGAAATAAAATTTACCCTTTTTCTAAATATGAGATATTAGTCCAAATTTTAAAAGAGGTAAATGGAATATTCTCTAAAAAAGATTAAATTATTTGAAAATGTATAATGGATGTGCCGAAAAGGTATTTTTGTCAAATTAAAATAATACTTGGCATTCACACCCCTATATGGGTGCAGATTAAATTATAATTAGTTGAAACCTTAAAAGGCTTAGATGAAATATTTCTAAGGCAAATTTAGATTAAATCATTTGAAAAATGATATAATGGGTATGGCCAAAGGGTATTTTTGTTAAATTAAAATAATTTTTAATATTTTATTGGTTTGAAGAGGCCATTTGTTATACGTAATCATAGTTGAGGGGTTTATTTGTTACATTAATAGTTTAAAGAGATTAATTGTAAAAGTCATATAATTTAGGGGTATTATATAATTTGCCATAAATATAATAAGAGTATTTATTTTTTTTTAATCTTAAAAAACTGTTGTAATCCCTCTTTTTTATTACAAAATTGACATTACGTTAAGGTTTAATTGGTAACATCGTTCCATAGTGAAGGGGTTATTTGTTATTTATATAGTTTGAAAGAGTTATGTATCTATCAAATAATATGGAGGGGTTTTATGTATTTTGCTCTATAAAAGAGAATGCAAAAAGAAGGATTAATTGTATTTCAGTATTGTTAACTTTTATAGTAATTGCGATTTAGACCCTTGACTTTCATAAGTTGTTATTTAGACCTAATTTACAGTTATTATAGTTTGTATCATATTTGGCTTTTGGCTAATAGAATTTAATAATTGTCTCATGTGTAGTTCACGTGATTGGTATTAAACTTTCAAATTAGAATGCATTAAAATATGAAATTTCAAAACTGGAGCTTACCGTTTTTAAAAAAGTCAGCAATTTGATATCCCATGTGTAGCTCACATGAGATGCTTTTTAACACTACTGTTAGTAAAAAGTCAATATGGTTCAAATTGCATTGTAAGTTGAGTTTTTCAATTGTGACTTCTAAAAGTTGAAAATCTAAATTGCAAAATGGTTGAGAATACTAAAGTGCAATCATCCTTAAAAAAATGTTTAAAAGAAAAAAAAAAATTTTGATGTAGGAGTGAAAATTAAGGGAAAAATACAAAAATCCCCTATTCAGCTTCCAAATTTATTTACAGTTTCCTCATAAACATTTTTTTTTTTTTTAAAACAAATTTCCCCTCCACTTGTTACTCAATATCCAATTGAGTTTCACATTAATGCACTGGTAGGCGTGGAATTTATTAAGGTTTTACTAAAACCTGTTTGATTCTGATTTTGTTAACCTCCATATTTGAGGATAAAGGAGGTTAAGAATGGGAATCGACAACAGGATTTAAATTTTATCTTTAAATGGAAAGGCTTATTTTTTACTTTTTTTAATTTTTTTTTAAATTTTTTATATTCCAATTTTCTTTTGATGTTGGGTTGAAATGGATTTGATGCATGTTTGATTTACCTTCTTTTTTTTTACTTTTTCTTTTTTTTTTTTCTTTTTTTTCCCAAAAGCTTAGTATTATTAGTGAATCACCATTTTATTTATATTCTTTTTCTAACAAATGCCTAGAACTCAAATACCAATTTTGTTTTTGGATGGACAGAGAATCAAATGTTAACATAATTAGACAAGGCTATTTATCAAATACAAATGGTTACTAAAAAGAAAGGTAATTTGTAATTGACAAGGAAGCAGTAGTAGCAGTGCGTACCTCATTCAAGACCTCGTCCATCAAGTCGTCTGCTTTATACAGTGCATCTTCAGTCTTCGTCTTTCTTTTGACTGTAAGGTTCTTGACCCTTTTCTTCTTATCTGCATCACCCTGTATACCCTTGAATTTTGAACCGATGGTGTCTTCAAGTAATTCCTTTAGCTTATCCTCATCCTGCAACAGTACATCATCGACTGGCTTTTTCTCTGCACCATCATTTAGAGCCTCCATGATGGGTGAAATAAAGTCTTTAAGTCCCTTCGGCTGCTCTTTTTCTCTTATCTGCGCAGCTGCATACTTTATCTTCAGAAGGATCGAATCGGTAACGGTAGAGACTGTAGATTCTTCCATGGCCGATGGAAAGAGTGGTTTTCCGAAAATTAAGAGGTTGACCACAACGAGAAAGAGAATGATTGTGATTAGAGAGATATAAGGTGCTTTCCTTGCTTTCCCTTCTCTTATTACTTATATGGCTTTTCTTATTGTAATTTGCATGCTTCTTTTTATTTTATTTTATTTTAGAGTTGTTGCACTTTACTATATCCTTAAGTTTGGGCAAAATTGATGATAAATAAAAAAAAAAAAAAAGGAGTTTGGGCAAAGTTTATTTTGGGGTCTCTACAATTTTCATTTAACATTTGATACCCTTAAGTACCACAAAGCATATTAGTGACCAAACCGTGTAATGCTAATGGAAACCTAATATTGATCCATTCCATTTTAAGCCTAAATCCATTTCTTTCTAATTTTTTGATCATTAATTTTTACCAAAATAATAAGAAAAAAAAAACTCATCAATTATTGGACAAATAAACCAAAAAAAAAAAAAAAGAATTTAGTGTTAAAATTGGATAAACCGTTAAGTTTCACTATATTTAATGATTTTATCACCAATATGTAATTTTTTAACATTTAAAGAGTATCAAACGTTAAAAGAAAGTAATAGAAACCCCAAAATTATCATAGAACATAATTAGGTGACAACAAATTATTTATATATATATATATCACCTAACAAATTATATATATATATATATATACATATTTTAAGCTTTATTGGCTTTTCCTAAAGTTCCACATATATATTCAATAATGGGGCCTAATGTGTAAGCTATGTGTGACTCAACAATCAACAACATTAGCTGGACCCCGTTAAGGAGTCCCACATGCATCTCAGCGGCTGGTTGGTACATGATACAGCGTTGGAACCATATATTTAATGGTTAGTGTACTTTTACTGATAAAACCATTTAGAGTACATAGTAAGATAAAAGTCCCCCTCCTCAAATTGTAATTAAAAAAAATGGTTGGTAATCAATACCTAAACCTCCTCAAATTGTAATTAAAAAAAATGGTTGGTAATCAGTACCCATTCAATTTATTTAAGCTTTGTGTGACTCAACAATCAACCACATTAGCTGGACCTCGTTAAGAGACCCACATGCATCTCAATTGCCGACTGGTCCATGATTCAGCATTGGAACCATATATTTAATGGTCAGTTAATGTAATTTTAGACTTGGTCCACCGCTAAAACTATTTAGAGTACATACCTAAGGATAGATATCCCTGTCCTCAACTTGTAATTAGTACCTAAAAGTCAATTTGGAAATTTTATGATTGTTATGATACCAATTGTAAACACACTCGTAAACTATGCCCTATCATTCTTTGTATATTGGTTTTGATACCATTACATTTACGTATTTTTCTGTTTAAAATACATTCTGCTTTATGATTTTTATTTTATTTTTTTATTTTTTTTTCTCTCTGCCAAAATTTCTTGATATTGTCATTAAGTGACTATTATATTTCAAAGGTACTTAACATTAGAAGAAAAACCAAAATAATTTTTTTTTAAATAATAATAATATGACTAAAGAGAAAAGGATGAAATTTTTTTAGTGATTGATATAGTTTAATTCTTACCTTTTCTTTTTAGTTTGTCCATTCATTTAAATGATTATATATTT
The DNA here is from genome assembly GCF_031755915.1 of Ziziphus jujuba. Taxonomy (NCBI): domain Eukaryota; kingdom Viridiplantae; phylum Streptophyta; class Magnoliopsida; order Rosales; family Rhamnaceae; genus Ziziphus; species Ziziphus jujuba. The sequence continues at coordinate 2,108,882 of NC_083380.1, forward strand.
CACGACTAAAACAAGAAGACAAGATACTAAATCCAAGGCTAGGCTAATACTAAAGTGATTGTGACTAAATGCTAAATCCAAGGCTTGGCCGGCCTAAGACCTTTAGTCTGTCGATGCAAACTTACCTCAATGTTTTCTATCTCCATTTTTGTCTGATGAGTGACATAATGCCACTTTATTTAGAAAACAGTAACAAAAAGAGATAAAGATAAATTAAATTGGAAAAAAAACAAAAAAAACAAATGAGATGACATTATACCAAATCCTAATCCAAATTTCAAAATTTTTAAAATAAATCATTTAGAGCTTTTGCTAATAGATTTTTTATAAGTATATCTATTAGAAAAAAAGCTTTTATTCAAAAGTTATTAAGTGTTTTGCACGTAAAAATTTTGACTTTTTAGGATAGTTTTCCTACATTAAAAAGAACATAAAAATATTATTGAAAGTAAATATATTTGTCAAAGGAAAACTAAACTTCCTTTAAAAGTTTATTTTTGACTTTTTGAAGAAGCTCAAAATTTGAGTTTTCAAGAAAAGTTTAAAAAAATAATCTTTGTTATTTTTTATTTTTTAATATCAACATGTGCTTGTTGATCATGGGTTTTTAGCTAAACACCAATGTTTTTAGCCAAAAAAAAAAACCTTTTGGCTTCCACATACAGTTTTTGAGATTAGGATTTTCTGTCAAATATTTTCCATCTCCTTTTATTTATTCCCCCCCCCCCCCCGCGGTCTTCTTTAATGACCTGTATCAAAGAGAGTTTTTGAGATTAGGATTTTCTGTCAAATATTTTCCATCTCCTTTTATTTATTTCCCACCCCCCCCCCCCCCCCCCCCCCCCCGGTCTTCTTTAATGACCTGTATCAAAGAGATAAAATGAATTAAACATATTTTATTTTTATTTTTTATTTTAATTCCAAATTATCTACCGAACCCAAAGTTTGATAAAAGGTAGAAAGGGGGTCATGTAACACGTGAATTCAATAATAATTGAGGCTCTTTATTTGTCTAATCTTGAATATTCAATAATTTATCAAAACGAAGCTTGAATATTCAATATAGAGACAAAAGAAACACCATATATATGACCCACCCTTGGAAACTCCCGCCAAAAATTAATACGCATTTCAATGTCCAATGACAAAAGTACCATTCCAAGGAGATTAAACAAGAAGATCTCGATCCAAATTTGTGGTAGTTTTATTTTTTTTATTTCTATAAATGAGGATATCGTATATTTGTTTTTTTTTTTTTTTTTTTTTTTTTGGGATGAAAATGATATCATATATATATGGTAGAAAAAGAAGATCTCGATCCAAATTATCTTCTGGATCCAAACTTTTGATCGAATATGAAAAAGACAGGGTCACGTAACATGTGAATTATTTAATAATCGATGTTCTTTATTTGTTCTCTTTAATATTCAATATAGAGACAAAATAAACACTATATGTATGGCCCACCCTTTGAAACTCCTTCCAAAATTAGTTGGCATTTCAATTTCCATGACACAACTACCAATCCAAACTAATAAATGTTTTTCGAAAAGCTTAACCATGCTCATTTTGCAAAGTCAAAACCTTTTGCCTCTTTTACCCCCAACAAATCATGGAATCCTAAAATGTTAGGTATGTATGCAGCAGTTTCATATATCTTGAAGGTGGGTTTTGGTCTGGTCTCTCGGGCTAAGCTGTGTGTAAGATACCAAATGAACAGACACTAAAATTTCTCTCTAAATTAAATTAAGAGGATGGGATAAAAACAAAAACAATGGATTGTATACCACAGCTAACACAGAAAAGACAAAAGAGAAAGGAATCCATGTATGTCCCTTTCAATCCAAATTTTGTTGAAAGGTTTGAAAGGTTCAAATGACTGGGTGTAACACGCGGATTCGATAATAATTAATGTCTCTCTAAGGTTGAATCAATATAGAGACAATAGAAACACCATACATATGACCCCACCCTTTCAAATTGAAACTCCTGCCAACATTAGTAGGTGACATTTCAATTTCCATGCCACAAGTACCATCCTGAACTAGTAAATGTTTTTTGAAGTCCTAGCTATGCTCATTATGCAAAGTCAAAACCTGTACCTTTTGTACCACTTACCAGTACCAATTCATGATCAATGTATCCCAACATGTTGGATATATATGCTGCAATTGCATATGTCTTGATGGTGGTTTTGGTCTGTTCTTTAAGGTTAATTGTGGGTCAGATAGTAAGGGACAGAATATAAAATTTTGTTTCTAAAATTTATAGGAAAGGAAAGAAAAAAGCCAAAAACAATTATTAACAGATAAAAGGGAATAAGGGAGAGGAATCCATGAATATGCATGTGCTATAAATGTCCCCTGCAGATTGATACAACTTCTGATTATCTAACATTTGAAATGATGGGGTGGTTCAATCCTTGTCACATAGACGTGTCCATAGATGTTAGAATTGGGAGGAAACCATAAATTTAAATAACTGAATGGGGCAAAAAGGAACATGTGGTGCTCCTTATTTTCAAAAGTTTTCCATCAAAATAAAGACAAAAGAAGAAGAAGACTATATGAACCACTCTTTGAAAATGGTCCTCGGTGGCTACACATATGTTCGAAGAATGATGTACTTATTTCATCTTAATATATATTCTCAATTTTTTTTTTTTAAAAAGCAATCTTTGAAACACCTGGCTTTTTGATAGTTAAGTACCTTGACATTTCTCTTTCTACGCTAAGAAAACAAATCCAGCTTGGTTGATCTTTATAAAAATTTTAAACAAATTATTTTGCTCGAAATAAACTAATCTTATGAAATCAATTAGTTGTATATATTGTTATTAGTTCAATTTGATAATATTATATCAAAGACATATCAAATCAACCATTTAAATCTCACAATGTTATGAACTAATGTTTATACACTAAACGAGTGTAAAACTCACCAGTTATATGAGCAGATTGTTTCATGGTTGTATATGCATAAACCACACTCTCAAGAAATTATTCCAACTGCATTGACATCATAAAACATATACATATGAAACATATATGGTTGCAAGAAAATGGGGTACAACATAATGGAAAACAAAGATTAATATATATATATATATATATTACATTATATAATGCATATGAAACATTTATAGCTGCTTTTTTTTCCTACTTTTTGATCTGCTGCTCTTGAGACTGGGATCCCAAACCCAAATGATTCATGAGCAACCAACTGAAAGTCAAAAGCTCTCCACCCTTTCTTAGTTGCTGTGCATGGACGATTGCCTGACAATTAATTGCACTATAGCACAATAATTCCACCCAAACCCTACTCATCAGCTCCCACTGGTTTCCCTCCAAGCTTTGGAGTTGGTTTGCTAGCCTACATGCATCAAACAACACGGATTTGCTACTATTTCCTTTCACTTCAGCAGGCCTGTATTTGGGTTTTACATTACTCAATTTCTTGCAGGCTTTCAGATGATCTGTTAGGAAGTGTTTGGAAAAGAAACCCTTTGCCTCTTCTAAAGTATCCTGAAAAACTATCTCCCAAATATTTCCCAGAACTGGTGCCAGCAATTCCTGTTTCTTTGCCAGAAGATAAAACATATAATCCGAAATGTTCTTGCAAATTTTTTTACTCATATCTATCCTCTTCTGCTCATCAACATGTCGAGGACCACCATGATGATGATCGTCTTGATAGCAAAGTTCAGTGGCTAAGTGCCAAAGAAGAAGGCTTTCGGCATAGTGAAACTCGTTGATGCTCCATTGGAGCTTGACATAGCTCTTAGAGCCTAAAAGAGCACGATCACCTCGGTGTGAACATGCCTCCTTTGCATCACTTGGCTTGGAAGATTTCTTTTTCAGCTCTTCGAAGATCAAACCCTTGAGTTCTTCAATGTTCTTCTCCTCCGACGTAAAATACCAAAATATATGATCTTTATCTAGCAAGGAAGAAACGCAGCCAGAGAAGAGCCACTTTTCCAATTTGTTGAGTTTAAGGCAAAGTCTTATCATATTATACTGCGAAACCGATCTAGACCACCTTCTGCCTTTTAAAATACATTCTCGAATTGAGCTCATTTTATCTGACAAGTAAGCGGACCAAGATATTTGGTGCTGTGGTGACATTCGCTCTGGAAAGGCCGGAATATATTTTTTCCAGCCCTTCAGGTAGATGAACATGAGGAGCCAGTCAGAGAAACAGAGCTTAATTCCAGAGATAATATCATCAAATATAGCTCCACTAACCAGTACGTAACTAAGGATGAGTTCGAACTTTTTCAACTTATCTTTATCAACCAAATAATGAAACGAAATGAAAGCAACAACCATGGAACACACGCTAAGAGAACGAACAAGTAGCCCAATTCCAGTGAACAACACAGAGACCTTGGTGTGTAGAAGCTGGTACATTAAACTTAGCTCATACTCCATTAATCTGAAACTCACATCAGAGCTGATATGGAGAAAAAAATTCCTGCTTGATTTTTGATCACCTGGGTTCAGAATGTAGCCCACAAGAAGTCCCCTGAAATCCTCAAAGAGAGAATAAGCCGTAATTAGTAGTTCCATATGCTTTTCTGGATCATCTATACTTCGACCTTTGTAAGAATGTTCATGGCTTTCCACTATTGTCATCTGTGTCTCTTCCACAACCTTAACAGACCTTGTTTGGGAGTATCTCGCCACGGATTCTTCATAGTCATAACCAGGATTTGGCTTCGGCAATGTAGTGGATCCGAAACGCTTCAAGTTTGCGAGATACATAGCCATTAATCTCTCTCCATACTTGATTGCTCCAACGATGAGGACGAGGATTGTTGGGAACCATATTTTGTTGTGGGGAAATGTTTGGAACAAGATATAAGCAGCGGCAGATAACTTCGCAATGAGTCGAAACAAATGGCGGATCCAGAGTTCGTTATCTTCAAGAGAATAAGAGGTAATGCTATCAGGACCGCCGAGATGGAGCAAAAGAAAAGCGACCCAGAAAGCAAGAATATCTTTGTTGCCTTTCTTGGGATCATTTTGGCTATTGGAGATTAGTCCTATAGCATAAATAGCAATCCAGTCCGCCACAAGGTAGGTAGACCAGAGAAATAGGCTTAGTATAATGTTTCTGCTTCTCTGCCTAAAGGATGCGAAAAGGACTAATATGATTTGTGTGAAGAGGCTTAACAGAATGAGACTCCGGATGTTCCATAAATACCAGAAATTCTTTAAGTTGTCGACCCACATTTTTGCTAGATATCAGGAAGAAGAAGAAGAAGAAGAAGAAGCTGCATAATTGAAAAAGATAAAAATCCGAGGACTAATTAAGAAGTGACTTTGAAATCTGATAATTTCTTGTTTACATTTTTAGTGAAGATATTCTAAAATCTAACAATTTAAATCGGATTTTGAGGGTTAAATTAGTCAATAACAAAAGGAGAATTGAAAATTTTAAAGGTTAAAAAAAAAAAAAAAAAAAAGCACCATATATTTAATATAGATAAAATTTATGAAAATTCATTTTCTGAGAGAAAAACTATATATATATATATATATACACACATATTTATGCTAGTTTTTTTTTTTTTTTTGGTAAATACATATTTATGCTAGTTAGCAACATAAACGACGTACTTTGCATATATAATTGTGTAAGATTTTTGCACATTCTTCAGAAACAAACTTAGTTACTAAAAATTTTCAGGGAATTACTTGCAGCTACCTGCAGAATCAACTAAGTAGATAAAATATTGTCAGAAATCAATCTCTGGCATAAGAGAGCAATAATAATAATAATAATAATAATATATTTAATATGATGTATATGAATAACTCAGTTGTTATTGTTGTTTGGGAATATTTCATTTACACCTCTTAATGTTTATTTTAATTTCAATTTAGTTTTTAAAATTTTAAAAATTACAACTGACATCTTTATAATGATTATAAATAAAATTATTTTGAAGGGAATGAATAAAATAATATGGAAGAAAAATAAAAAACTGTTTAAAATAAGAAAGAAAACAAATGATATTTTTAAAATTATAAAAATCAAATTTTATTTAAATTAAATTTTAAAAGAAATAAATAAAATTAATCCCTGTTATTTTATTCTGACATTTTCTTTAGCTTTTTCCTTAAGTCAAAAGTTTCATGGTACCCTGCTGGCATCAGCAAAGGTTCCTCATGCTAGATGGAGATGACATTCACTTGTCATGTAAAATTAAAAAAACAATTTTGTTAACTTTAGTTCTTTAGTTTCTGCAACTTGGATTTAACAAACATATAGCGACTAAATAACACAACTTGGCCACTGGGTCTTTTTATAATTCGTTTATTTTTTCTGACCAGCACATTCTGGTGGAAAAATTAAAGACGACTAGGTAGACGTTTGGTTATTTTTAATACCACAAATTTTTTGTTTTATTGTTAGTCTTTTTTATCGGAATGCATTGGAAACACATTTTTTTTTTTTTTAAATAAGTTTTGTTAACGAGTCAATTTTTCAACAAAAAATTATGTGGTAAAGTCAATATATATAACCAATAAGATTGTTGTGAAATGGGAGAGGAAAAACTTATTAATTTTTAAATTTTTAAATAGAGATTAGATTCATATCTAATTAGATATGAAGATACATTGTGATCAAAGATTAAAAAAATGATAATAATTATAAAAAACATTTAACATATATATGAGAAGAAAAAAATAAAAAATAAAAAACGTTAACATGTATGCAAGTAGGAGTGACCTAACCATCCATTTTATAAACTTAATCATTTACCTTTAATATATTATCACTACAAGTCTGAGAGATGCAGTTTTCACCCCAAAAAAAGAAGGAAAAAAAAAGCTGGCCCTGGTTGGGGACTTTGGGCTGGTCCATGTTGTTTGTAAGTGGCACAAGGCCGAATTTTGCTTATTTGTTGTTCTGTTTTGGGCCTACCTGATTCGTGAATGATAAAACTTTACAACCAAAATGAACTTTATACACACTCCACGGGGTGTACAAAGCACGAATGGAATTGCAAATAAATATCTAACATAACATCTTAAATGACATTGCAATTTCTCAATGCGATGTCAAAAAAATAGCATAATTATGATTTTTGCGAGTTTGAGAGGAACTTTTTAACATTTACAAAAAATTCAGGATATTGGATAAACGTACCGCTTTTGACCCTTGTGATATTTGACTTGTTAAATAGCTTCATTAGGAAAACTTTTTTCTGAGTTTATTGATCCAAGCCCTGGTTTGTTACTTAAAGAAACAAAAAAAATTAAAATGGAAATTTCTTCAAAATTTTGAAATCATTTCAAAAGAATATCATGATGGTAATGAAAAATTAATAAAATGTGGAATTGTATATGGAAAAAAGTAGGAAATTAAGAGATTGACAAGTTGACACATTTGATGTACCTGGATAAAGTAGAGGACTCTAATTTTCATTTCATATCCCCTGCTACCGAACCTCGACTAAATGAAACTCTATCTTCATAGCTACGCCAACAATCTCTCTGCATGCTTGATTGCTCCGACGATGAGGACGAGGATTGTAGGGAACCATATTTTGTTGTGGGAAAATGTTTGGAACCAGATATAAGCACCACCAGAATACTTTGCAATGAGTCGAAAGAAATGGCTTGTCTCCAAAAGAATAAGAGGTAATTTGTTTTTAGTTTTTTGTAACGAGAAAATAAAACTAAAGGAACAAAAAAATATCTTTTGCTTAACTTCCTTATACATCATATATATAACACTGCCTTCCCTCTTTTTAGAAAAATTCCCACTATCCTTCGCCTTTGAGCACTTCACTGGCAATTATTCCGAAATCAAAACCCAATTTTGAAAACTTTCACACCCTGGTAATTTGTTCAATACAATTCCTTCAGATTTAGATGTGGCTCTGGAGGCCTCCTAGTGATAGTAACACCCCCAATAAATAACCTATTTCCGGACCTGATATGTTTGAATTTTCTACCAGGTGTGACAAATATTTTGGACTAATTTAAAAATTTTCCTTTACTATCTTGTTTTGTTTTTTGTTTGACTTCTTCAACCTTTGCTATTCTTTCTTCCCTATGTCAAGACAGCTCAAGGAAATAAAGCCTCAACAAGCAAAGAAACAGAGCAAAATGGAGTTACCCATCCCCAACAAGCTCAAGAAGCTCTGGGATTTATGGGAACTAATTAACTTCAAACTGAGATTGTTAGTCATTAGCTTCTCTAGGTTATGTGTTAGTCTAAGTTTAATATTAAGCATATATACAATTATAGTCATGGAACAAAAACAGAGCCTTTCCTCCAAAAGCAAAAGATAGAATGTTGGATAAAAATTTTTACATGAAAATAATTAATCAGAAAATCTGATAATATTTCAACCATTCAATTTGGTAACATCTACTGCGCTGTGTTAGTCAAATTCAATTTTAAACAACAGAGTTAGGTATGTATTTTTTTTTTTTCCTAATTTCATCAGGCAATGTTAATTTAATCAAAGATGGTATCAATGTGATTGAATCAGGCAATGACTTAATAGCTTTGTTTTGAGAAAGATAAAGGTATCTTAGATACTTCAACTTACCAATGAACTTCGGCAGAGCTTTCATTTCTGTGTTATGCAGATCCAATGTGCGTGACATTTTACAATTGGAAATGATATCTTCAGAAGTTGAGCTACTTAGTCTCCTCTCAGTTTCCTCTTGCAACTGGCTGGGCAAAATAATTGTTCGAATCCTAGGCCTCTTTGCCTGAAAGAATGAGTTGGAAATTTCCATGAGAATCCAAATGAAATGGAAGCGAGACGTGTTGAGTTCTTCCATCAATATCATGCTCATCACTTTCATTTAATGTGGCTAACCTTTTTCCAGAAACAAGTACTGATAGGTCATGTATAAGGTTTGGCATTTTGAACTTTGTTACGAAGTCATTCTCATGATCAAGTATTGCTTGCTCCTGCGTAAGGTTTGCAATTCTGATTTTTGTTACAGGGCAAGTCTCATTATGATCTACTTGTTAGAATTTTTTTTTTATGGATCTAAATATGCATAATAAATTCCATAAATCATAAATTACTAACCTCCAAACGCAGCCATTGGTAAATTAGATCTTTAATTCTGCAAAATAGAAAACAATGTAAAGTAGTGCCTATGGACACACTACTCTCAAACCACTCTCAAATCTTTGAAAACCTTAATATCAAAAATACCGTATGGCATCAATTGTTTGCTTGCCCTAGACCTTTAAATAGTCTCTGCAAGTCAGACTTATCCATTAATTTTGACACACATAAAATAATAATAATTTGATAATATAATTATACTAGGAAAAATATGGATAAGTCATTGGGCTTATTAAGAGAGTTGGTCCTCCAGTCCAATGGGCCAACTAGAGTCTTATAGAGAGTGTGTGACCAAGGGCCCTACTACAAAATAATAAAATAAGCCAGTCCCATTAATGGCATAAATAGGCCCTGTAAGTGAGTAATTGATTATGTCAAGTCCACAAATATTAATTTAATTCAACATTCTCCCACTTGGACTGCATAATCATCATCATATAATCCAAACTCACTTACTATAGAATCTCCCGAACCATAATGCCATTTCATCCAAATATATAGTATACCGACAGGGCACAACAATATACTAGACTAGGCAGTAGAGATTCTCTCAGTAAATCTCCCAAAACATGTTACCATTTCAACTGAGCACTTTGCATGCCATAAACTCAGTCTAGGTAGTAGAGATTTACCTAACCATGTGTTATCCCCCAACACACAAAACCATTTCATTCAAGCACATTGCGTATCGACAGGATACAACAATATACCCAAACTAGGTAGTAGAGATTCACCATGGCACCTGTGGATGAACATACACATATACATAGACTAATAGTCTCAACAGGCCTGTAAATATAAGGAGCAATAATATGTGTAATAAATCATCTCATAAATTAATAATGATCCACATACATCAATGTATTAAAATATTCAAAGAAATAAATAATTCTCAACATGGATATTACTACAGAAAACATAACAAACTCCCACTGACCCACAGCAGTCTCAACTGCCTAACAATCCCATACGGGACACATGCTCCTCAAATATGGCTACCGGTAAAGCCTTGGTCAGTGGATCTGCCACCATGCTATAAGTCGGCATGTGAACAATAGTAATGAGGCCCTCTTCAACTTTCTCATTTACCACAAAATATTTCACATCAATGTACTTCGCACCAGGAGTACCTTTTAAATTATTGGAGAAAGACACCGCTGCGGTATTATCACAATACATCATAATAGGCCTCTCAATGGAGTCAACCACTCCTAAATCACGGATAAAATTCCGTAGCCAAACTGCATGACGGGTAGCCTCATAACACGCCACATATTCTGCCTCCATAGTCGAGGATGCTGTTACTGACTGCTTGGCACTCCGCCAAGACACAGCACCTCCTGCCATGATAAATATATAACCAGTGGTAGATTTCTTATCATCCACACAACCTTTATAGTCTGCATCACTATAACCCACTACTTCAAGAGAGTTGGTGCGACGATATGTCAACATATGATCTTTAGTACCCTGAAGATACCTAAAGACCTTCTTAACTGCTTGGTAATGAATAGGACCAGGATTGCTCATAAATCTACCAAGCACACCCACAGCAAAGGCTATATCAGGCCGTGTACAAACTTGAGCATACATCAAACTACCTACTGCTGAAGAATAGCGAACATTCTTCATTGCCATCCTTTCTCTATCATTCTTGGGACACTGATCCTTAGAAAACTTTTCACCTTTCGTAACCGGTACACTTCCAGGAGAACAATTATGCATATCAAATCTCTTAAGAATTCTATCAATATAAGCTCTCTGAGACAATTGCACTACATAATTAGTCCTATCTCGAACAATCTTGATGCCCAAAACAAAAGAAGCCTCACCAAGATCTTTCATATCAAAATGGTTGCACAACATCTGCTTTGTCTCAGCTAATAGGTCAGTGTCACTAGTAGCCAAAAGTATGTCATCAACATACAACACCAGAAATATAAAACTGCTCCCACTGACCTTCATATATATGCATCTATCAACAACATTCTCCTTAAAGCCATTTTGGATGACAACCTCATCAAACTTAAGATACCATTGTCTTGAAGCTTGCTTAAGACCATAAATAGATTTCTTAAGCTTACAAACCAAATTACCATTCCCCGTTTGTTGGAAACCAACTGGTTGAACCATATATACATCCTCATATAAATCACCATTCAGAAAAGCAGTTCTGACATCCATCTGATGCAACTCCAGGTCATAATGCGCCACAATCACCATAATAATTCTAAAAGAATCCTTTGTGGATACAGGAGAGAAAGTCTCTGTATAATCAATTCCTTCCTTCTGGCTAAACCCTTTAGCTACAAGTCTAGCCTTATACCTCTCCACTTGACCATTGGAGTCCTTTTTAGTCTTAAAGACCCATTTGCACCCAATAGGCTTGCTACCCTCTGGTAACTCAACCAAATCCCATACTCCATTTGATGCCATGGATTTCATTTCATCTTCCATTGCATCCAACCAAAAATTTGAATTTGAACTGCTTATGGCTTCCTCATAAGTGACTGGATCTGAATCATCACTTATGTCAAACTCATGCTCCTGCAAGTAAACCTCATAGTCATCAGGAATAGCTGATCTCCTAGTCCTTTGTGACCTCCTCAAGGGTACATTAGCATCTGCAATAGCTGGAATATCCTGCTCTTCAACAACAAGTTCATTCTGACCAACTACTGGTTCATCAACTACTGGATCAACAATATCTCTATCAGGAACAACTATACTGGGAATGAAAACACTTTCTTCTCTAAATTGAGATTCCTTTGGACCATTACTATCACCAAACCCAAAATCATCTTCAAAATAAATGGCCCTGTCTGATTCCACGATCCTAGTGGTGTGAGAAGGACAAAAGAATCTTGAACCCCTAGATCCTATACAATAGCCAACAAAATATCCACTAATGGTTTTAGGATCCAACTTCTTAATTTGGGGATTATAAATCCTTACTTCAGCTTTGCAACCCCATATTCGAAAATGATGCAAATTAGGCTTTCTTCCTGACCACAACTCAAAAGGTGTCTTAGGAACGGACTTACTTGGAACTTGATTCAAAATATAAGCTGCCGTCCTTAAAGCCTCTCCCCACAAATAATCTGGCAACCTAGAATTTCCCAACATAGACCGCACCATATCCAACAAAGTTCTATTCCTTCTCTCAGCTATGCCATTTTGCTGAGGTGTACCAGGCATCGTATATTGCGCATCTATGCCACACTCACGCAAATAAATAGCGAAAGGCCCTGGGTTCCTTCCAGTTTCATCATACCTACCATAAAACTCACCACCTCTATCAGACCTTACAGCTTTTATTTTCTTATTCTTTTGAAGCTCCATCTTTACCTTAAACTCTTTAAAGGCAACTAAAGAATCTGACTTCTCACGAATAAGCTCAACATGTCCATAACGAGAGTAATCGTCAATGAAGGTAATAAAATATCTATAACCACCCAAAGCAATTGGTGTAAAAGGTCCACATATGTCAGTGTGGATTAACTCCAAAACATCTCCACACCTAGCTAACTTATCCTTTCTTACCTTGGCAGTTAACTTCCCTTTCACACATTCAACACAAGTCAACAGATTAGAGAAATCAAGATTAGGAAGTATCCCATCCTTCACTAACCTTTCCATCCTGTGCCTAGAAATATGTCCCAAACGTTTATGCCATAACATTGAGGAATTGTCATTAACTCTTGGGCGTTTAGAAGCAACAATAGAATTAACAGATAAATTGAGACCATTATCAAATAAATCAAGCTTATATAAATTGCCACATAAAGTTCCAAAACCGACAACTTTACCATCCTTAAATAATTCAACTTTGTTATTTCCAAACAAAAAACTATAACCTTGACTATCCAAAACAGAAATAGATAACAAGTTTCTTCTTATTGAAGGTACATAAGAAACTTCTTGCAACTCCAAAACATATCCAGTGGCAAGTTTCAACTTGATTGTTCCCACAATGTCCACCTTCACTCTTGAGCTATCTCCCATATAAACATGCTGCTCAAGATTGGTTGGGCCCCTTCGGCTTATCATCCCCTGCAATGAATTAGTAACATGAATTGTTGCTCCAGTATCTAACCACCAAGAATTCATAGGCACATCGATAATATTGGTCTCAATCATTAAAATATTACCTTTCTTCTCTTGCTTTCCCTTTAAGGTCCAACAGTCTATCTTCTTGTGTCCAACTTTATTGCAGTATCCACATCTTCCATTGAAGTACTCTTTCCTTTCTCTAATCTGAAAACCACCATCCCTAGGTCCTTTAGGCTTCATACCAGAAAACTTCTTCCTATTGGGGTTAAAACCCTGCCCAGGCTTGAAACCTTGTCCTGGCTTGAATCCTTGTCCCTTCTTTTGGAAAAACTTCTTGGACTTATCTACCTGATGTGAAACCATAGCAACAGACCTAGACTTACTTAATTTAATATCATCCTCTTCCTTGACAAGGATAGTAGTCAATTCCTCCAAACTACAACCTTCTTTCTTAGTATTCAAACTCGACCTTATATTATCAAACTGTGATGGAAGACTCCTCATTATAGAATAGGTCAAGAACTCCTCTCCAATGTCCATCTTAAGATCCTTCAGCTTATTATAATAAGAAGAAAGTAGCATAATATGGTCCCTTACTCCTTTAATACCATCATACTTGGTATTGTTCAATAGGTCCAAATAATGATGCTTCTCATTCATATCAAACTTGATAAACTTCTTTCCTATCTCCTCAAGAAGTCCCTTTGCAGTATCCACTTTAGGAATACTAGCATATATGGCCTCATCCATGTAATTCTCCATCATCATTATACAGCACTTATTAGAGTGTTTCCAATCCTCATAAAGTTTCTTAGCTGCTGCAGTACTCTCATCAGTCGGTATCTCTGGTGGATCTATCTCCAAAGCCAAATCCAATTTCATGAAGGTCAAATTCATAACTAAGGTTTTCTTCCATTTCTGATAATTTGTCCCATCCAATTTCATCATGGCAGTCATAGGCATAAGATTTGGGGTGCTACTAGCTGTAAAAATAGTAAACAACAAGACATTTAAAAATTTAAGACAATTCAATTACTATTTTCCAGCCCCTCAACACAAAACACAAACATAAATATCGCTTAGGGTCTTTGTAGCACTAAAGATACCCTTACGCGGGCCAGGGACAGTCAATCAAATAACCACAATCAAATGCATTGAACTGAATTACCGACAGGGCAACTCAGAACCTGCAATACATGGCATTTAATTAACTTCCACTGCCATTCCAGGCGTCATACAAAGCAACTAGAACTACCGACAGGGTAGCTTAATTACCCGCATAGACCCTGGTTAATAAGTGGGAGAAAAATAATATATTGGCAATTTCATGAAATAGGCAAATATAAAACATCCCATCCACTATGCCAATATACATTACATTGGTACACATAATGCAGAAGTCTCACGACAGGCGAGTACCTAAAATCCCACACTACTATACCAACTAGGCACAAAGCCTCTTTGGGTAAGCTCACACAAACCAATTTTCCAATCACAAATATTTAATTTATTTTAATAAAATTGGAATGTGATAATTAAACAAATAAACAAACAATAAATAAATAAATTAAACAATTGAATCACTAAATTAATTAATAAATAAACAAAAAAAAATCAATAAAAATAAATAAGTTTTTTTTTTTTTTTTTGGGCCTGCTGACGTCATCTGCTGACGTCAGCAAACGACGTGTCGTGCTGACGTCAGCATATGACGTCAGCAGTAACCCCAAACGACACGTCGTTTCTCTCATCTTCTTCAGCCAACCGGGTCACGGGTGACCCGGTTCCAATCCAAACGGGTCACGCGACCCGCTATGCTTACCCGGCCAAAACTCACCGTTCCGGCCACCGTTTCCGACGATTCCGGCGGCGTTAGTTTCGTATTCCCTCGGGCAACGTTTCCCACAAACAAATTGGATTCAAAATCAACTCAAAATAAACATCCAATCTAGGTTTATTTTCAGCCAAAACACAAACAAAAAACCCATGGAAACACAAGAAATTCGAGCAAATTTTAGGCAAAATCGGTGCTGTTTGTTTCGTGTATTCTTGGGAAACTCTTTCCTCAAATTAATTTGGTCCAAAACCCAGAAAATCAGTATGTGAAATTCATGGCCGAAAACCCAGTTTTTTTTTTTTGTTTTTTTGTTTTTTTTTTTTTTTGAACAAGCCCGATATTTACAAAAAAAAAAAATATTTTATTTTTTTTTATTTTTTTATTTATTTATTTATTTTTTTTTTTTTAAGAACAAACAAAAAACCAACCATGAGTATATATATATATATATATCTAGAACATTGATAATAGTGGCAAAAACACAGATCAATATTCACATGCTAACTGCAATAAACTCCAAAGAAATTTACTATGCATATTAACCATGTGCTCTGATACCAATTGTTAGAATTTTTTTTTTATGGATCTAAATATGCATAATAAATTCCATAAATCATAAATTACTAACCTCCAAACGCAGCCATTGGTAAATTAGATCTTTAATTCTGCAAAATAGAAAACAATGTAAAGTAGTGCCTATGGACACACTACTCTCAAACCACTCTCAAATCTTTGAAAACCCTAATCTCAAAAATACCGTATGGCATCAATTGTTTGCTTGCCCTAGACCCTTAAATAGTCTCTGCAAGTCAGACTTATCCATTAATTTTGACACACATAAAATAATAATAATTTGATAATATAATTATACTAGGAAAAATATGGATAAGTCATTGGGCTTATTAAGAGAGTTGGTCCTCCAGTCCAATGGGCCAACTAGAGTCTTATAGAGAGTGTGTGACCAAGGGCCCTACTACAAAATAATAAAATAAGCCAGTCCCATTAATGGCATAAATAGGCCCTGTAAGTGAGTAATTGATTATGTCAAGTCCACAAATATTAATTTAATTCAACACTACTTCCAATTCTTTAAACGAGGATCTTTGACATAAATCCTGAAGATATTCATAACCCACATCCTCTATTCGTTGTCCTGGAGATGGATAAATCAACCCTTGTGCCATCCAAAGATCTATTAAGTTTTTCACATCAGTTTCAGATTCTAGAGGGAATGTACTACAGTAGGCCAAACAATGTTTCAAATACGGAGGTAGAACATCGTAACTATGTTTAAGAGAGGGCAAAATTTCTACATCGACTATTTTTTGAAATTCTGTATTGAAGAAGTTGGACCAATCTTCGGTTTGTAGACTTATAGACCTCAGTTTCTTACCTACTGTCCATAAGGCAATGGGGTTTCCTCCACATCTTTTCACAATCTCCACTGCAATGTCCACAACTTTGGAGTTGACTGTCTACCAGAGAAAGAAGATAGTACAAATTGCAGCCAAAAGTCATGTTCACCTAGATTGCTTAACATATAGATCTCTTTCTTTGTACTCAAAGTAATGTTTCCAACAAATTTACTACGAGTACTTATTATTATTCTGCTCCTACAACCAACATTTTGACTTTGATAACAAGTTTTTGAAGTGTAGCCATATTTCGATCTCTATATTCCATCTATTGTCTTTCGAAGCTCCTCATGCAATTCACTTTTATCGAGGTGGCGGAGGCTATCTTTGATGGCTTTCTAACAGGGAAGAGCTCTCCTTGTGACGTTGTTCAACGCTAAGCCTGTTCACCTCACTGAAGGATCTAAGTCTCTCAGATAGTGTGTACAGTGGTACTCCCTTCCTTGCAGGCTCAATTTGTTTGTCGGTAGCACCTTTTTTTAGCCGTATACAAAATGATTCTCTGAACAAGCGACTTCATGTCAAAAGAATAAAGGACCTTAACCCAAATTCTCAAGTCAAAGTGGCTGCTTAGGATGTCGTTCGGGTCATTAAACAAGTATTTAGCAACTTTGGTTTTTCCTAATCCTCCATAACCTACAATAACCACAACGAGCACATGCTCTTCTCCATTTCTGTCAGAATTCAACAAGAGTGGTCTAATAACTTTTAAATGGTTGGATATCCAAGAATCTGACGGGATTTTACCCTGTTTATGCAGGTCAGGGTCCAACTCCTTAAGTGAAAACTTCATGATCATAAGGTCTCTCCTCCAATTCATGGACCAAGCATCATCTCTAGCCTCGGCTAGTTTTCCCTTGATATTTTTTATTTTTTGACGTAGCTTTGCCCCAAGGAAAGTAGAGGTTCGAGTTTAGGGCCTGAGCCATGAATTTAGATGGCCGTCAATTAAATTAAAAAAAAAGAAAAAAAGAAAAAAAGAAAGAAAGATTTACTGTCTGTTCTATTATTTGCAGGTTTAACGAGCAAACTTATACTTTTAGAATCACAGTTATCATATATAAAAGAAAGTAAAAAAAATAAGGATACAAGCCTGTAGCAGTGGGAAAAAAAATTAACAGAGAAATTAAATATATATTTATATATATATTTTGTGACATAAATGAAATTGCTAAGTTGATTAGCATTGGTCAAAAAAACAAAAAATTTCCTTAGCTGGCTAAGGCTATTTACCAAAGAAGGAAATTAACCTTAGATAATCATGGATATAAATGATTGATTGATTTGAATGTTGAAAAGCTTAGAGAAATTAGAAACTATATATTTCCAAAAAAAAAAAAAAAAAAAAACAAATTGCTATATTTTTAATTAAAAAAAAAGGTGATTAGCTATTTACCAAAAAAGGAAAATTAACCTTAGATACCTACGGATATAAATGATTGATTAATTTTAAGGCAAAAAAGTTTAGAGAAATTAGAAACTCTCTTTATTTCCAAAAACCAAAAACTGAAAAGTTGCTATATTCTAATACAACAAATAACTTTTTATAGAAAAAAAAAATACATTTTCTTTTCTTTTGATATGAGGAGTGGAAAATTCAAATCCAGAATAATTGTTCGAGGAAATAGTGGACAGTTAGGAGGGCATATAACGTATAGTTAACAAAGGTAACTTGTTTGATAAGGAAGTAGTAGGTCTACCTCTTCCACCTTGTGTGTATGTTTTGTTGCCTCATTGTAGACCACGTCCATCAAGTCATCTGCTTCATACACTACACCTTCAAGCCTCTTCAACCGAGTTTCGACTCGAGGGTTTTCAACCTGCTTTTCCTCTGCATTAACAATTAGAGCTTTGATGCTTGAAATGGTGGCTTCAAGTTCTGAAAGCTCTCCATCATAGCTTATCTGCTTAGCTGTATACCTTATCTTCCCAAGGATCAAACCAGCAACGATAGACACTGCAGATTCTGCCATTTTGGTAGTACTCACTGGTTGTGTTAAAAATTGTGGTTGATCACTTGAAAATATGTCAAACATTATCTGCTTTTTGTTCTTTTTTCTCCCTACTTTTTGATCTTGTATTATTGACTATTAATTTCACAGCTAATTAACACAAACAAAAACAAGACAAAGAAAGTGACTAAAGAGAAAAGGGATCAAAGTTTTAGTAATTTTTAGTTCAGTAGGTAAGTTGTTTAATCATTTGGAAGTATATGAAAATGGAGACTAAATTCTTACTTGGTTTTTTTCCCCTTTATTTAAGTGATTGTATTTCATAACCAACACAAGAAGAAAAAAACAATAAAAAAGAGATAAAGGCTAAAGAGAAACGAATCTGTGCAAACTTCTGGATCCAAAGTTCGGCATTAGAAAGTCGCAACACTTGGAAATATAGTAGTGGTTCACTTTAATTTATAGATATTTCCAAAGATGATGGGAGTTTGATAGGGGTGAAAAATATTATTTGGTGCTAAGTTTGAATCAAAGTAGATAAAAAATAATATTAATAATATGACCCACCCTCTGAAACTCCTTCTGCAGTTTAATTTATTCATGTCTACTCAAAATTAGTAGGTGACATTTCAATTTCCATGTATCACCGATTTTATCCTAAAGGAGTAAATTTGCTTCTAGAGAGAAAGGAATCACAGTACTATATTATTCAAATTTCTGATTCCAGGTTAATTATGTCAGGAAGAGGTTAGCCGTGGACTTTCACTCCTTACTTAGATATTATAGAGATAGTGCATGCTTCTTTATAGATAAAAAAGCCTTTGTAGTTCCTGCACTTTTAGTGCTAGAGACCTTGCGTTGAGTCTGTGACTAAATTCTAAATCCAAGGCTAGCCTAACTAAATTCTAAATCTAAGGCTAGCCTAAGACCTTTTACTCTGCCCATGCAAACTTCTAGGATTAGGATCTTCTGTCAAATGTTGTCCGTATGCATTTCTGTTCAACCAGCGATATAATGCAATCTTGTTTAAAAAAGCTGTAGGAAAGAGAAAAAATAAATTAAAAAGAAAGAAGGTCACATTTCTTTTCTTATAAATGAGGTGATATTTTATCAATTCTCTATCAAAATTAACTTTCTGAATCCAAATTTTGACAGAAGAAATTTAAAGGACAAGGTGTAGTGCCAAGCAGTAATAATTGACATCAAATATCAGCAAATGGTGTATTTCCCTTTTCAATCTTTTTTTTTGGGCTAATTATACTTACCAAATCATGTATACTTTTGAAATTGCTAAAACTACAGTTTGTTCCTCATTTCTAACAAACATTTTTAAGTGGAGCAAAGTAAAACTGGTTTGTGGCTTGATGAGTTCGGCATTCTAGTGTGCGTTTGCTTTATTCCTTCATGCCCATGGTGCTGAAACTGAAATTGATGTTTCAACTTTGTAAGAGACATCTGGCTAGTGTCTGCAACTTCCATACTATTAACTGAAAAAAGAAAAAAAAGAAGAAAAAATCTTTTTTGTGATTGTTTTTTCCTGGTTTAGTATTTTCATTTTTTTAAATCAATTTTCTATCTTTTACTTTCCTTTTGCTAAAACCATAAAAATATCTCCAATCGTGAATGTGTACATTTGCCTTTATGTCATACAGAAATTGACATTGTTTTAAAATATAGGTGGCATAACAATTTTTTTTTTAAAAACATTGTTCATATTGTAATTCATTGAAACAAATTTAGGAAGACAATTTAATGAATTTTTTTTTTCCTTTTTTTAACGAGAAAATAAAACTAAACTATATAGGCTCTAATATCAAATTCAAAAAGTTTACTACGTACAAGCAGAATAAGTAAAAAGGTTTAGGAAAGTGCTTAAAGGAGCAAAAAGTATCCTTTGCTTAACTTCCGTACACATATCATATATATAACACAGCCTTAGAAAAATTCCCACAATCCTTGGCCTTTGAGCAGTTCGCTAGCAATTTTTTTGAAATCATAACCACGATTTTGAAAAAAGCTTCAAATTT
This sequence comes from Ziziphus jujuba, assembly GCF_031755915.1. Taxonomy (NCBI): domain Eukaryota; kingdom Viridiplantae; phylum Streptophyta; class Magnoliopsida; order Rosales; family Rhamnaceae; genus Ziziphus; species Ziziphus jujuba. The sequence goes on from NC_083380.1 coordinate 2,129,275, forward strand.
TGGTAATTTGTCAAACATAATTCCTTCAGATTTAGATGTGGCTCTGGTGGCCTCCTAGAGTTGCTTCCTAGTCAATATCCCCGAGTTCCAGTGGTAGATCACTAAACTTTACCGGGCAAATACTTTAAAGAATCTAACATCCAATAATAACGATCAACAAGCCAAGCCAAGTGAAAACCTAAAATATGAAAAACGTTTTCATTTTACATGCAACATACATACATACATACATACATACATACATACATACTTACATACATATACATATACATCTATATATATATAGCCAGTATTTGCATGATCTTGATGAAAAACTCCTCAGAGTAAGTACTTTTGCCCAAACTCCCCTGTTTATATTAGAAAAATAATTTAGTTGTTTCACATTTTGTGGCACTAAAACAAGGAAACCAATTTGAGGTTCTAACCGTGCTGATGGCGTCAAAGACCTCATGACCATCCTTCCATGTTGCTTGCATCTATAGTCTTGTAACATACATGTGAACATGAAACACAATTATAAGCTTACTATAATTCAAACTTGTTCGATATTTTTAACTAGCAGAATATGATACTAATAGAAACAATTTGATTGATGGGATTCAAAGTGAAAGTAAACGTACATGCGGGCAACATATTCTTCATGTGTATGAGTTTGGGAAAGAGATAATGATAATTAAATGTGAACAAAAGCAGGAAATCTATAATTATCTCTTAATGGTAAAATGCTTTGCCTGTTTTAAAACCTCAGAAATTTGGAAAGAAGATCCAACTTTTGGCGCTCAAGAGTGTTTATTTTCTTCTGCAGGTTAAAATGTGATAAAAGCATCAAAATACACATAATTAAATATTATGCAAGGATAATAATATTAACAAAGTGTCTGCCACAGAAGAAGAAAAAGAAAAGCTCCTTTTGAGATTCATTATCATATTAAAGACTAAAAGCATGTTACCTTTTGATAACTTGAAGATAAGAGCAGATTGAGGTTACTGGAGTACAAGATTTTTAATGCCTGAACAGTCTTCCAATCTGCACCAGTTTGTTTTTGGCATCTTTGGAATAAGATGGGACAATCCACAATCTTCAGTGTCTCTAAAGATTGATTAAATCCATGATAAGGCAGTGATTTCAAATAAGGGCATGTTGAAGTTCAATTCTTTTAAGTGATTTGAGATTCTCGATCCATACTGGAAGAGTCTCTATATCACAGCGCTAAATACAGAGTTCTTCAAGGGTAGTAACGTTTATAAGCCGCTCGGGAAGCTCCTTTAGTTTTGGAAGATAATCAAATCTCAGAATCCGGGGGCTTGTGAGGCGTCCCCACTTAATATCATCATCAAAAGTGTCCTTAACCCCAACAATACTCAGAGGAGCTTCCATCATTCATTGTCTGAATGAATGTCTCCAAACTAGTGTTATCCAACACTAGCCATTCTTCTAAATTTGGGTAGAGTGGCATGGAACGAAGCTTGGGGCAATCTTCAATGACCAATCTCTTACGTCCGCCAAATGGTGGCAGTGATGATGTAGGATGTTCTTCTTGCCACCATCCCTCTAGATTAGGCAATTCTTTAAGCCTGAGTTCTTCCAGGGATGGCATGAATGCTGCTGTTGACGATGAGGAAAGAAACTGACGAGATTCGTGGGAGATATACTCCAAGTTATCCATCTCTTCCACCGTCAACACCTTAAGAGATGGGAGCTGACTAAGTCATGGTAGACATTGGCATTTGCATTTTTGTAATGAAAACTTGACCAAATTTCTGAGTAAAATAAGCCAAGCAGGAAATGTGGAAGAGCCGAATAAAGCCAATTCTTTAAGATTTGAGTGTGGCTTCAGACCTTGAAGTGTCCCTTCAGCACCCTGTTCTGAATCGTTATTGACTTCCCAAGCTAATATTAACGACTTAAGATGCTTTTTTCCCTCCAATTTTGCAACCCCTGAATCCATGTCATTTCTCAAATTTTGAATTTTCAGCTCTCCTCGCAACTCGTTCAGTACAGCTAATTCCTTTAGCTCAGTGTCGTTTTTCACTACAAATTCTGACAATGTCTCAAGTTGAGTTAGCTGACCAAGGCCAGGAGGCATATAAGTCAAACTATAGCACCAGTCATTCTCAAGATGTTTGAGGTGGACTAGTTTCTTCATATCTCTTGGCAGTTCTTCGAGTCCATAACATGAGGAGAGTTTCAGTGTCATCAAATACGGGATATTCGTGATTGAATTTGGTAATGACGTAATGGCCGAGTTTTGAGAAAGATCAAGATATCTTAGATACTTGAGCTTATCAATGGACTTTGGCACTTTTTGGATCCCTGTATTATGCAGATCCAATGCGCGTAATCCTTTACAATTTGAAACGATAGTTTCAAAAGTCGTGTGACTTAGTCTCCCCTCAGTTTCCCAATGCAACTGGCTAGGCAAAACAAATGTTCGAATCCTCTTTGCTTGAAGGAATGAAGTTGGAATCTTCCATGACGAACCTAGATGAAAGTAAGACGAGACATGTTGAGTTCTTCCATCAATACCATGCTTCTCATATTGATTAAATGCCACTAACCTTTTCGTCATTCCTCCTGCAATTTGTACTGCTAGGTCTTGCAAAAGTTTTGGCATCTTGCACTTAGTTACAGAGCCATTCTCAGGATCCACTTCCACGGCTTCAAACAAGGATGTCTGAAATAAATCCTGAAAATACTCATAACCCACATCCTCCGCTCGTTGTCCTCGCAATGGGCAAATCAACCCTTGTGCCATCCAAAGATGTATTAAGGTTTTGACATCAATTTCAGATTGTCGAGGGAACACACCACAGTAGGCAAAGCAATGTTTCAAATGCTGAGGTAGAACATTGTAACTAAGTTTAAGCAAGGGCAGAACTTCTTCATTCATTACTTTGTGAAACCCTGCATCGCGGAAATCAGACCAGTCTTTGGTTTCCAAATTTATGGATTGCAGTTTGCCACCTTCTGTAGCTATGGCGAGAGGGTTTCCTCCACACATTTCCATAATCTCCTTTCCAATTTCTTCAATTTCAGAGCTGATATGTTTATATTCGATTCCAGCACGGTTTTTGAATAGCTTCCAAGAGTAAGATCCATATAGATTGCTTAACGTATAGACGTCCTCTGTTCTACTCGTAACATTGTTGGCAACAAATTTACTACGAGTAGTTATTAATATTCTACTCCCGGGACCGGCGTCCGAGAACAAGCCTTTGAATTCTTTCCGCATTTCAGAGTCCATGTTCCAGACGTCATCAAGTACAAGAAGCAACCGGTTTCCCGATATTACTTTTCGAAGCTCCTTATACAATTCATCCAGGTGGTCGGGGTGTTTGGTTGGTTTTATGCATTGTTCGCCTATCATCTGCACCTCAGGCTTAGCTACTAAATTATTACAATCAATGATTCTCTGGACAAGTAATCCGATGTTAAAATCATCATAAGGGACGTGAACCCAAGCTCTCATCTTGAAACGCTTTTTGAACTCTGAGCTTTTAATAAACATGTATTGAGCAAGACGGGTTTTTCCTAATCCTCCATAACCGACTATGGCCACAACCGCCAGATGATGCTGATCTTCTCCATTGTCTCTGTCTTTCAACAAAAGTTGTTTAATATCCCCTTTTTCCTTTTGATGGCAGAAATCTAACACAATATCAGGTTGTACGAGGTCCATCCCAACCGACTCACTAAACAAAGATTTCTAAGGCTCTTCATGTGGTCCCTCCTCCAAATTCAAGTTCATACCAGCAGCACCGCTAGCCACTAGTTTTTACTTGATAATTTTTATTTTTGGATTTAGCTTCTGCCACTACAAGAAAAAAGCCTAATTTAGCGATGGTTCTTTTCGTGTCAATTTAATATATAAATTGTCACATGTTGTATTACAAGTAATGTATTGGTTCAAAAGTACTATCACTGTAACACCCCGTCCCGAATCATGTCGGAAATTTTTGCACGTTAACCGAGGTTGACCATTGATCGTTGACCGAAAGGGTTAAAAGTTGACTTTTTGATCCGGTTGGAATTCTAGGTTGACTGAGGTACTGTTACGAAGTACATGTTGGCACGAGTTCGTAGACTGGTAGCACGTTGAAAACGGAGCTACGGTTTGAAAGTTATGAGCAAAACAAGTTGAGGCCAAACTGTCCAAGGGGTGCTGGAGTTGACGTTTTATTCATGCAAGGTTGAGCGTTGACTCATGCATGGTTGTGAAGTGCTCGTCGATACGAGTCCGTAGACTAGCGGCACGTCCGATTTGGACATGTGGTTTGAAAGTTATGGACCTGTAAAATTTTTCAAATACTGTATTATTTTAATATTATTTTTACACGCGTAACGATGTGCCACGTGTGACTTAATGAAGGTGACCATGTGTCAGCATGGTGAAATGCCACATGCCAACCATGTGTAAAATCAAATTATTTTTATTATTATTTTAAATAATAATATTATTATTTGATTATTTAATTATTTTTATTTTTATTTCTTTTATTTTCCTTTTTCTTTTCTTTTTCTTTTTCTTTTTCTTTTTCTTTTCTTTTCCCCACGTGGGAAAACACCCTTTTCTTTTTTCTTTTTCTTTTTCTTTTTTTTTCCTTTTCTTCCTTCTCTTCCCTGACCCATCAACAAAAAACGCAGAATTTCTCTTCTTCCTTTCTCTCTCATTTGACTCTCTCACCCTCTCCCTGTTTGACCGGTGTTTCGCCGGATTTCAATCCCCCAAATGCTACACGCGCCGGCCACCGGTGTATCCCGCCACCTCGCGACCTCGGCCACCAAATTTCCCAGCCAGCCGTTTCCGACCAACCCAGCCCATCCCATACCTATATCCCACTATTTTCGACCCCTCTAAGTCCATTTCCGGGGTTAGTTTGCCCCAAATCCCCACCGTTTGAAAGATCCCTCAATATCAAAACCGGCCGAAACTTCCCGACTAAATTCCGGCCACCTCCGGCGGAATTGAGGTCGATGGAGACCGGATTGGTGATCCTCGTCCCACGAGCTTCGATTCGGTATATCATTCGCCTATTTTGGTTAAAGTTTGTGTTTGACCCCCCGGGTACCGGGTATTATTTACCCGATTAAAATATTAATTTATTTGACTGTCTGTGAATTTTGTTCTAGGAGCACCGGTGAGTCGTAGAATTGATCCTGTGGTGGATCATGGTTTAATTGCGTGCTCCAGGTGAGTGACCCACCTTCAATTTAATTTTGGGAATTTAATTGGTGAATATATTATGTATGATTTAAATATTTGGAATTTAATTTCTATGTGCCAAATATTTATTTGATTTATTGTGGAATTATTGCTGAATTTATTGGATTTAAGAAAATGTGCATTATATAAATTTATGCCATGTGAAATTATTTTATGGTTTTGAGAATTTTGAAATTCTTGTGGTTTTAATGTTAAATTGGGTATGATTTGATTTTTAAATATTTCAAAGAAAATCCTTGGTTATGTTGGTGATTTCAATTTTTATAAAATATGCCCATGGAATATTATGAGATTTAATTATTATATTTCGAGAATTATTTATGCTTGGGAAAATGTGGATATTTGAATTGATGGATTTGGGAGTTGGTGGATTTGAAAATCATGGAATTTATGGTATTGTTTATAAAGAAATTGTGGAGAATTTCCCGGTTCAAGCGGATGGAATATACCCGCTGTGTTTATGCAAAATGTGAAATTTGTTATATAATTTAAATTTGTGAATTTTATGATTTTTAGATGCACCGTGCACGTACTGGTGTTCTGTTTATATGTGATATGGATATTGTGCACACGGATATGATTAGCGCGCAGGTGGGTGTGAGTAGCGCGCAGGTGATATTATGAGGTTGTCCTGTGGTTGCCATCGGATGAGGGTAGGCCACCCCTCCATGGCCGGGACACCAGGTTAGTAGCGGCGCAGTGGGACGCCACGCGACCGTATGCCGGTTTCTTTCTATAATCTCCTGTCTGGCGGTACCTCGGGACGCTGGGTACTGTTGGCGCCACTGGTATATAGTGGGTGCATCAACTGATTTTCGGAACTGTGTTTTAAAAATAAAATGTTTTAAAGCTGTGTTGGAATTAAAATTAATTATTACCATTTCTGGTATTTATTTGATGTCTTGGTTTTCGGGGAATATGAATAAAGGGTTTTGTGAAAATGTTTTAAAAGGGGAACCTTTCCAACTGAGAGAATTGTAAGGGTTTTGAGAGAAAATATTATTTCCAAATAATTATTATTTATATACCTATTACCGTAGTATTATATTGTATAGTAGTAGGGTCGCTCACTGAGATGATTAGCATCTCACACTCTTAAATTTCGTTCCTCTAGGTACCAGGTTGTCGGTGTTCACTCGGAGCGGATTTGATCTTCCTCGCTGTATTTGTTCGTGCAGTACCTTGTTCTTCTTTTACTGCAGTTGTAATATTTCTTTCACTCTTGCTGTATTCTATACGTTGTAGTATTTCATAAAGCTCTGTATACTGTATGGGACACTTATGTATTTATATTGCACTGGATTACTGTATTTATTTTGAAGTGCTGAAATTTGTGGAACCAGTTTGTAGTACTGTGGGAGGAATAAGGGGACAATTATAGAAGTGTGTTTTCAGTGCAGGTAATTTGTGGTAAGTCAATCCCTTAGGGGAGGCTCTGCCGGATTTTCCGTTGGAGGGTCCGGTAGGGTTTCCCTGGAATCAGGGCTTGTCTAGGATTCCAGGGAATGAATTCTGGATGGGTCCTGACAATCACGCCTTAAGTATTATTTAGTATATTATCCCAAGTTTAGTGACATGTTTCTATATACCTCATTAAAATCAAATTTAATTAGTTGCAATTGTTTCAAGGAGCAATAAAATTACATTTACGTATGAAAAAATCAAAGTGGCATTTTATATCAATGTCACTAACAAATTATGAATTAAATTGTTTTCTATACTTTTAAGATGATTTGTAATATTGGTAATTGGCAATAGATATTTTATTAACAATTTTTGTTAAAGAAATAAATAATTTCTTTTCAGTATTTATCATATCATTTAATTGTATGAGTGATACTATTTTTTTCTATAAAAAGGAAATCTTTTTTCCGTCTTTTGTTAATTAGGTTTAGATAGGGGTTATAAATAAAGCTCAAAAGATTCGAGATCATTTTGTGAGTGTCTCAGTTTAAGCTCACTCCAACTTGGCTCATCAAAAAAATGAGCCAATCTTAAATAGTCAAAGGTGTTTGTATAAATATACGAGCTAATCTTAGTATTTGAGTAATTCAAATTTGTATTTCGTACTTAATTTAAACATATAGAAAACTTATAATCAATAAATATAAATTTTCATATTTAATTTTTTAAAAATAAATAAATAAGAAATGAAATGTATTGATAATTTACCACTGATAACAAATTTAAATAATTAATTTTTCAGATCATTTAGGTTTTCATCTTATAACAAATTGAGCTAAACTCGAACTATATATATACATATAAACAAATTGAGTCAATTTTGGATAAGGAATTTAAGAATTTCATGAGTTTAAGATGAAAACTTGGTCACTTCTAAATTATACGAGCCAAGCTTAACAATCCAAATACTAACATCAGTTCAACTCAACTCATTTATGCCCCTAAGCTAAGAGTGAAAAAAAAAAAAAAAAATTAAACTTTTTCCATAATGCATTCAGAACTAAAGGCACAAAGAAAGTGGGCACACTTTCACAACAAACTAGAAGGTAAAATGAGTTGGGCCAACACTGACAGAAATTGGTTGAGCACAACATGAGCACGACTGACAGATTTTGTGTTACAAAGCTTTGTATTATACAGTTTTGGCCCTTAAAAACTGATCCATTGAATAGGCATGACATAAGGCCACGAGCATAATATTAGCATGATAAAGATGTGATAATCAGCACAAAGCTTGTAGCAGACCATGTTTGAGCATGATTGACAAGAGTTAGTTAGAATAAATATATTAATTAGTTTTTTTTCATTATTTTGTTAATTCTTTCAAGTTAATTAAAATAATATACTAAATTAAAATTATTTAATTAAGATTTAAAATTTTTAGTTATTGATTGCCATGTCATAGTTTTTTAGTGCATAAAAGTTCTGTTATTAATTAATTATGAAATTTTTTTGTCTTTTAAGTAAATATTAATTGTCTAATAAATCATATAATAAATTTAATGTTGTAAATTTAAGTTATATTTTATATTTAGGTAAGCATAATCTTTTTTTTATTTTGTATATTATTTAACATTTTTCCCCCCTTTCCGTTCTATTAGTTTCATAGCTCTTCCTCGACTCGTAGCTCTAATCCCTTCCAACTTAGGGATTTCAATCCAATCCCCTATTGTTTAGATTTTAGTTATGGTGTTTGAGAATTTCAGAGTGATTTTTGAGTTTGCTTTTATGGTGTTTCTCATTAACAGTTTTGCTTGTCTGTTTGGTTGTATTTAATGTGGCCAGGATTTTTTAGGTTTTTTTTCGTTTTCTTTTTTTTTTTTTTTTTGTTATTGTTATTGTTTTTTACTTTTGGTATTATTTAATTGGATGTTAAATTAAAGCTCTGTTTGGTCTTGCTTCTGGGAAGCTTCCGAGATGCTGTTTCTTTTAAAGTGTTTAAACAATTTTCAAAAAGTGCTTCAAGCTTTTGAGGAATAACTTCTCACGAAACTCTTTTGGATAAGCAAAAGCAAAGGCAAAAGTAAAAACCATGTCAAATGGGCTTTAAGTCTTATGGGTGAAGGTATATAACTTATTTTTAAAAAGCATAAATATATTTACTTTATACTTAATCAAATCAAAAGCTATTTCTGATATATAAATTATTTATGAAAGCAAAGGTATGCCTTAAGGAAACTAATTGGTTCCAGTTTGAGAAGGAAGTAGTAGTACACGTACCTCTTCCACTTTATGATTGGTTGCCTCATTTTAGACCACGTCCATCAAATCATCTGCTTCATACAGTAAATCTTCAAGCTTCTCCAGCCAACCTTTGACCCTAGGGTTGTCGTCCTGCTTCTTCTCTGCATCAGCCAATATATATTTGAAACTTGAAATGGTTTCTTCAAGTGCTTTCAGCTCATCCTTATCGCTTACCAGTGCAGCTGCATAGCCTATCTTCCCAAGGATCACTTCGCTAATGATAGACTGTAGATTCTTCCATTGGGTAATTTGGCTTGGGGGACGAAAATAGTAGTGTTCAGAGTCAACTATCAAGAAAGAGAAAGTTTGTATCAGAAGGAGAGATAAGGTACTCTCCTTGGCTTCCCTTGCATAACTATTTATATATGGCTTTCTCTGTAATTAATTGTCATGTTGCTTTTTTTATTGATATTTTCTTTCTCTTTCAATAATATGTATAAAGCAACAGCTTCTTGAATTATGAAAACCATAATAGCTGACAACAAATATATATATATATATATATATAGAACCAGTCTTCAATCATGTGGATTTGATAATTGTTTTAAAATATTTTTATGATTTTCTGGGTTCCATAAGATTCATTTTGCTAAATCTATTTAACATTAATAGATTTTTAAATTTTAATTTTCTTATGATCCAAAAACCAATAGAGAAAGATCTTATAATAGATTAGGCAGATTTAATTTTTGACTCTCACTTTATATACGTATTTTTATATTTTTTTACATATATTTTTGGTTAAGTACGGTTCCGACTTTTTTGATTTTTTATACCCAAGTAATCAATTTGATACTTTTTTTATCTTTTTAATTAATCACTTGGAAATTTATCATTCTGACATCTCTTTTTCTTTTTTCTTCCCTTATTTTTTTAATATTTTCATTAAGTAATTATTGTACTTCACGGCCAATTAACACAACGAGACAAGCGAAAATAAAACAAAGAAAGTGAATGACGATAAAAATGATCAAATTTTTTGCCAACCAACTTAATAGTAGTCACGTCCATGAAAACTTCTCGATATTAATTTTGAAAGAACACGGGTGGCTGTGGGATTAAAAAATACATAGAGATTGATATTTTTGTGGATTGTGATCTTTTTTTTTTTTTTTTTTTTGGGATGAATTTTGTGGATTGTGGTCTTGTCCATGAAATATGTGGTTCCCTTTATGTCTTTAGAAACTTCCTCTAATATAGAATACTGGAGACAAGAGAAAGTATATGACCCACATTTTTGAATCTCGTGCACTTTGATTCTTAGATAACTTAGATTGAATGTATGTGTTTTTCCAAACGTTTTTTTGTTTTCTTTAGTAATGAATTTAAAACTTCATTCCTATAAAATAAGCCTCGGGATTCAAAAATACATAGAGATTAATATTTTTGTGGATTGTGGTCCTGTCCACGAATGTGGTTCTCCTTATTTCTTTAAACCCTTCCTCCAATATAGAGACTGGATACTGAGACAATAGAAAGTATACGATTCACCTTTTTGAATCTTGTGCATTTTGATTCTTAGATAACTAAGGTTGAATGTATGTGTTTTTCCAAACATTTTTTGTTTTCTTTAGTAATGAATTTAAAACTTCGTGTTTTTCATATGTATGTGGGATTCAAAAATACATAGAGATTAATATTTTTGTGGATTGTTGTCCTGTCCATGAAATATGTGGTTCTCTTTATATCTTTAAAACCTTCCTCCAATATAGAGACTGGACACTGGAGACAATAAAAAGTATATGACCCACCTTTTTGAATATCGTGCATTTTGATTCTTAGAAGGTTGAATGTATGTGTTTTTCCAAACATCTTTTGTTTTCTTTAGTAATGAATTTAAAACTACATGTTTTTCATATGTATTCTATAAGTTAAGCTGTGGGATTCAACAATACATAGAGATTAATAATTTTATGGGTTGTAGTCCTGTCTATGAGATATGTGGTTCTCTTTATTTCTTTAAAAGCTTTCCTCTAACATAGAGACTGGACACTGGAGGCTATCAAGTATATGATCAACCTTTTTGAATCTCGTGCATATTGATTCTTAGATAGCTTAGGTTGAATGTTAAAAGAGTTTAAAGAAATTGTTTTTATTCTATTTTCACTCGCACACTAACTATACATGTTAGAAAATCAGAACAAAACAAACACCACAGAACTTATCGAGGTTTGGCCAAGATGACCTACGTCCTCGTTGCTCCGGTGAGAGCTTCTGGTCTCTTATTGATCTGGCAGTAGTTACAAAACTATCACCACTTGTATACAAACAGGTTTTCACATAGAAAACACACTCACAAACCCGAAGCCCCTTTCTACACCCTTTCAACTTTGTACAATCACTCAATCTCACTTAGAGATGTTTTCTCACTCAGAAAAGAATACAATTGAAGAAAAGGTAAAAAACATGAATCTTGGAGCTCCTCTCTCGTTCACAAGCTTGAAGAAAACTGTTATTTCTGTTACTTCATCGAAGAGAAAGAGTTCTGTGCATATATATTACACACCAGCTTCAAAACGATGTCGTCCAACTTATTATGAAGACTCACCCAGATTAAGACACGTAGCTTGTTGTTATTCTGTTACAGTATGCTGGAAATGACCGCTTTGTCCTTCTTTATTTTCAAGTAAATGAAACGATGCGTTTTGCTCTTCTGAGACTTATCCATCAAATTAGCTCGAGTCTTCTCCAAGTGTTGACCTCATGCATACACCAGATCTTTGCAAGATGAATTTGTGGATTAAATCTTCACATATCTCCACCTAATCCTCAAATTCAACCAAATACAGAACCTCATCACCATCTCAGCAAAATTCTTCACAAATTGGTCAGCTTGCTCCTATTCGAAGCAGGTTCTTGCAAGTATTAAACTTGCCAACAGTAAGCACTTTTGTTCCCATATCTGAAAGATTAAACTCTGTAGGAATCTTCCCCAATCTGACTACTTTCTAAGCTGTCAAATCTCGAATGAAATGATATCTGACTTGAATGTGCTTAGATCTCTCATGAAACACTGGATTTTTACATAAATGAATTGCACTTTGACTATCTGAGTACAAAGTGACCTCCTGCTTGAGTACTTTAAGCTCTGTCAGTAGCCCTTTAAGCCAAATGGCTTCTTTTGCAGCCTCAGTTGCTGCCATATATTTTGATTCAGTAGTTGACAAGGCCACCACAGGCTGCAACTGAGATTTCCAACTTATGCAATTTCCACACAAGGTAAATGCATAAAAGGACATTGATCTTCTCTTGTCCCTATCTCCTGCATAATCAGAATCTAGATATCCATTAAGCTCTACTTCACTTGAATCCTTCTTATACATCAACCCTTCATTTGCTGTATGCTTCAAATCCCTTAGAAGCCATTTTAAAGCTTCCCAATGACCTCAGCCAGGATTTGCCATAAATCTGCTCAAAACACTAATAGCATGAGCTAAATCAGGCCTAGTTAGAATCATAACATACATCACTGATCCCACAGCATTAGTATAAGGAACTGCTATCATGTCTTCCTTCTCCTGCTCAGTTGATGGGCATTGTTCACTTGACAATTTGAAATGTCCACCAAGAGGTACACTTGCAGGTTTTGCACCTTCCATTGAAAACCTTGAAACTACCTTCTTTATATATGAAGATTGTATCAACTTCATTTCACATCTTGACCTGTTTCTCACTATCTCAATGCCCAAGATCTTCTTAGCTGGTCCAAGATCCTTCATGTAACACCCCGTCCCGAACCATGTCGGAATTTTTGCACGTTGACCGAGGTTGACTATTAACCGTTGACCGAAGGGGTCAAAAGTTGACTTTTTGTCCCAGTTGAAATTTCCAGTTGACCAGGGTACCGTGGCGAAGTGCATGATACCCCGAGTTCGTAGACTAGTAGCACGTCGAAAACGGAGCTACGGTTTGAAAGTTATGAGCAAAACAGGTTGAGGTACAAACTGTCCAAGCGGTGCCGGAGTTGACTTTTTATTTATGGGGAAATGAGCTTTGACTCATGCATGGTTATGAAGTGCTCGTCGATACTAGTTCATAGACTAGCGGCACGCTTAAAACGGACATCCGGTTAAAAAGTTATGGATGTTTGAAATTCGCCGGATACCGTAATATTTTATTATATCTGGCTTAAGTGCACAGTGATGCCACGTGTCAGCTTCTGATTGGTCCACGTGAAATGAACAGTGTCACACAGTGGCTTTTATTTGACAAAAATCTTGGGGAAGAGAGAGAAAGAGAGAGAGGAGAGAGAAAGAGAGAGAGAGTCCGACTGGCCGCCGGAATTTTTCACATTTTCGGGCCGATTCACTGTACACGCGCCGGTCAGCAAGAAGCCCCTCCTCATTTCCGGAAAAACCTAAAAATTTCACGGCCATTGGCAGCCGGACGCTCCCGGATCGAGGCGGCGAAGATCGACGCTGATTTTTCCCTCCACCGCCGGCCACCGCTGATTGACCCATTTCCGGCCATTTTTCGGCCACATGCGCCAGCTAGCCAACACCACCTCCTCAAGTTAGGCCTACCCACCAAATTGCACGGCCACCGGACCACCGACGCGCCGGGATCGGAGCGTTTTCTGGCGAGGGGCAGGAAATCTTTAAACCGCGATTTCTCTGCCATCCGGCCTCCGTTTGCCTCACCCCCGGTCCCGTTGGATTCCTCTCCCCTCGATCTACAAATCTGCAAAAAATCTCAGCCAACAGCCACCGCACGCGCCACCGGTGACCGCGGCGGCTCGCCGGAAGTTGTTGTTCCGGTGAGTACCTAGTCTCACCGCCGGCCCTTGTCCACTGTGTTCGATCTCCTGAACCTGAATCCGGCATCCATTTCCGCTAATTCGTGATGGTTTGGGAGAATTGCGGAGTCGAAACCCGAAAGCTTTCCGGCGAGATTCCGACCCCGTCGGGTCCGATCACCGGAAAGTAAGACCGAATCAGTGATCCTCATCACTCGAGCTTCGATTCGGTATATAACTCGCAACTTTTAGTTATCGTTTGGTGTTCGCTCCCCAGGTACCCATTTGGGAATTATCCGAATAAAATATTAATATATTTGGTTGGTATACTGTGGTTGTTTAGGTGCACGCGCGAGTAGTGGCGTTGATCCGGCGGAGGATCTTAGCTGATTTACGCGCTTAAGGTGAGTGACCCACCTTCAAAAATATTTTGGGCAATTAATTATGTTTAATTGGTATTTAAATTATGCTCATGTGGTGCGATTTAATTATGAATTTTATTGTGGTTTAATTTATTATGCATGAGCAAAGTGTATTTCGGTAGTATTTGTACGTGGTTTTAAGTATTATTTTTCGGGCATAATTGGGTTAAATATTTTATGAAAATATTTGTTTAAATATTATAAATTATGCCCGCGGTATTTTTATGGTTGCATCTCGTACTTCGAGAAAATTGTGGGTTGTTTGTTATCGATGGTTTGTACCGATGTGTTAAATAAAAATATGTGGGATGGTAAGTGTGAGAATTTAATATATTTCCCACGGTAATTTTGGAAAACGGTACGGTTGGTTAATAATGCTTATTTTTAGACGCACTCATACAGTATTGGTGTTCTGGTGTATGGACACGTGGTAGCGTGCAAGTATTATGTGGTTTAGCACGCAGGTATTATTTCTCCCGTTGTTGCCATTGGACCGTGGGCAGGCAAGTTTGTTATTGGCCACAGCCGCCCCCCTCCTTGGCTGGGATGATGGTTTCAGCAGCGGTACTGTCGGGACGCCGAAGTGCCATTCGCAAGTTTCTCTCTTTAACCCCCCCACCAGTCGGTGCTCGGGACACTGGGTATCGGAGGGCATCACCGGTATATGGTGTGGTGCATCAGGTGTAATTTGCAAATAATGTTTTAAACCCCAAAGGTGTTCAAAAATTATTTACTATAATTTATTACATTTTAATTATATATTGGGGTATGTATTTATTTATTTATTGTTTATCAAATGGTTTAATCCCTTGGTTTTTGGGAAGTATGTACATCGGGTTTTGTGAAATTGTTTTAAAAAGGGAACATTTCAAACGGAGTGATTGGTGAGAGTTTTGAGGGAATTATTATTTCCAATAGTTGTTATTATTTATTTATTTATTAATTGTTGGTATTTATTCAATTCCCTTAATTGTTATTATTATTATTTTATTACCATTAAAAGTGTTCAGTAGTTAGGGTCACTCATTGAGATGATTAGCATCTCACGTTTTTAAGTTCCGTTCCCTTAGGTGCAAGTGGTGGTAGACGTTCTTCCGGAGAGAACCAATTTTCCGCTGCTATCGTGTTTCGAGAAGTACCTTTGTACTCTTTCATTTCATTGTATTATTTCTTTCATCCCTGTTGTATTTCTGTTGATTAGCACTTCTTAAAGCTCTGTATACTATTGGGACACTTATGTTTTATTATGCACTGGACTGTTGTTATTGTTGAGAAGTGCTGAAATTTGTGGAACAATTTGTAGTTTGCGGGAGGAATAAGGGGGTGATTGTAGAAGTGTGTTTTCAGTGCAGGTAATTTGTGGTAAGTCCATCCCTTAGGGGAGGTTCTGCCGGATTTTCCATTGGAGGGTCCGGTAGGGTTTCCCCGGGATCAGGGCTTGTCTAGGGTTCCAAGGAGGAATTCTGGACGGGTCCTGACACTTCATTTCAAACTTTGATTTTAATAAGTTGTTATCATCTACATATAACAGTAGATACACTGCTTTATCTGTCATAGGATCTTGAAAGTATAAACAGCTATCAAAATCACTTCTTTCAAAACCAGATTTCACCACAAATGAGTCAAAACGTTTATACCACTGCCTTGGTGATTGCTTAAGTCCATACAGTGACTTTTTATGCAAGCACACCAAATCTCCACCTTTTCCTTTAATTTCAAAACCTTCAGGCTGCTTCATATATATTATTTCTTCTAATTCACCATGAAGAAAGGCAGTCTTGACATCCAGTTGTTCTAATTCCCATTCGAAATGAGTCACTAATGCCAACATGACTTTTATACTTGTATACTTCACAACAGGTGAAAAAACCTCATTGTAGTCTATTCTTTCCACCTGAGTAAATCCCTTGGCCACTAATCTGGCCTTAAACCTCACTGGTTCAGATTTGGACATACCCTCTTTGACCTTGTAGATCCATGTACAATCTACAACTCTTTGATTTGTTGGTGTTGGTACTAAGTCCCAAGTTCTGTTCTTATGGAGAGATTCCATTTCCTCCTTCATGGCTTCTTTCCATTTTGCTAACTCCTTAGAATTTACTGCTTCTTTGTAACTCCTTGGCTCATTGTTAGTAAGTTCTTCGTATGCCACCAAGGCATAAGCAATGCAGTCTGCATAACTGTACTTCCTGTTTGGTTTCACTGTCCTCTTAGCTCTATCTCTTGTCAGCAAATAGCCAGGTGATGCTATATTCTTATTTCTTGTACTTGGTGACTGCTGTTGAGTGTGATCATCTTCAGAATCTTCCTCAGATTGTGCAGGTGTTAATTTTCTGGTTCCTCACCTTTTTCAGGTTCTTCTATTCCTTCTGAAGTTGGCCTCCCCTCAAAGTCTTCACTGTCTTGGTTTTCTACTTCAGGAAACAGACTTATACTTCGTGTCTCCACTTTTTGCTCATTTCATCACCTGCACTGTTAGTATCTTTGCAAGGCATAGAGTTTTCATCAAAAATGACATCTCTGTTAATAATAAATTTAAAACCTCTACTCTCTCTATCCTAAAGCCTATAGCCTTTAATTCCCTGAGGGTAACCTAAGAAAATACATTTCAAACTCCTAGGTTCAAGTTTCCCTTCAGATTGAAAGACATATGCAGCACAGCCAAAAACCCTCAATTTGCTATAATCAGGCTTCTTTCCAAGCCACATTTGTTCAGGAGTTCTAAAGTTTAAAGCTGTAGAAGGTGACAAGTTCACCAACTGCATGGCTGTCATTACAACCTCACCCCAAAACAACTTAGGTAACCCAGATGACACTAGCATGCATCTCACCTTATCAAGTAAGGTTCTATTCATTCTTTCAGCCACACCATTTTGCTGTGGTGTGAATTTCACAGTTCTATGCCTTAGAATACCATTTGACTTGCAAAATTCATCAAATTCTCGACTGCAAAACTCAAGACCATTGTCTATTCTTAAAATTTTAACAGTTTTGCTGGTTTGATTTTCAACCAGCAATTTCCACTCTTTAAACCTGGAAAAAACCTCACTTTTAGCCTTTAACAAGTATATCCAGACTTTTCTAGAGTAATCATCAATTATGGACAAGAAATATCTGTTTCCACTCTGTATTTGCACTCTAGCAGGTCCCCACAAATCAGCATGTACATAATCTAAGACAGACTTGGCCCTATTTGAGCTCAAATTAAAACTGAGCCTATGCTGTTTGCCCAAAATGCAAGTTTCACAAGACTCCAAATTACTGACTATATCCTTCTCAAAAACATTCTGTTTATTCAAGTAATACAGGCCTTTTTCACTAATGTGGCCTAATCTCTTATGCCATAAAGCAGTTTTATCAGCAGGTGAACTTATAGAAGCATTACTTGAATTAACTAATGGCTTCCCAAGTAAGACATATAAACCATTTTTCTTCTGACCCTTCATTACTACAAGTGATCCTTTGGTCACTTTCATGACACCATTCTCTGCTTTACAGGACAAGCCACATTCATCTAACATGCCAAGAGATATTAAATTTCTCTTCAAATCAGGT
Source organism: Ziziphus jujuba (assembly GCF_031755915.1). Taxonomy (NCBI): domain Eukaryota; kingdom Viridiplantae; phylum Streptophyta; class Magnoliopsida; order Rosales; family Rhamnaceae; genus Ziziphus; species Ziziphus jujuba. Next base: position 2,146,920 of record NC_083380.1, read on the forward strand.
ACATGCCTTACTGCTGTGAGGGTCTTAATGGTACCATCTACTAACTGCAACTGCACATTACCAATGCCAGTTACTGAACATGACCGATTATTGCCTAACAACACTTGGCCACCATCACACTTAGTATATGAGTTGAAACAACTCAAGTCAGGACACATGTGGAAAGAGCAGCCAGAATCCAACACCCACTCAGTATGATTTTGACTTGTGGACACTACCAAAACTTCTACAGGCTCTAAGTCAGTGTAGGCCACTGCTAAATCTCCAGACTCTTGACTCTTTTCTTTCTCATCTTTCTTCTTCTTGAAACAATTTTTAATAATGTGTCCCTCTCTCTTACAGTAATAGCACCTTCTACCCCTAGTTCTTGATTTAGACCTAAAGGTTTCGCTAGACTTACTTCTATGGTCACTGTGACCCTAACTTCGAGTAGCACTCCTACCCCTCACAGTAAGTCCTTCACCTTTGTATTCAGACTTCAATTCTAAGTCTCTAGATCAAAGGGCACTAACAACAGTATCTAAGGTCAAGGAATCTCTACCATACTTAATGGCATTCTTTACTTCTCTATAAGTCTCAGGTAATGAATTCAATAAGATCACAACATGATGTTCATCATCAAAAGTAACTTTACAATTTGCAAGGCTTAAGATTAAACGATTAAAGGCATCAAGATTTGTGTCCAAATCCTTAGTAGTATCCATCTTAAAGCCAAAAAATTGTTCAAGTAAAAGAATTCTATCAGGTAAGGATCTTACCAGATAAAGCTGTTCAAGCTTTTGCCACATTTGAGAAGTAGTACTTACATCATCAACTTGCCTTAGAACACTATCGGAGAGATGCAATATGATTGTGCTCATTGCAATTTCATCAATGTCATGCTTCTTTTCATCAGTAACATCAGCAGCATAAATTCCATCGATTGCCTTAGCTACCTTCATTTGCACCAGTACTGCCCTCATTTTCTTGCGCCACAGCAAGAAATCTCCTTTGCCATTGAAAACATCAATTTCCAATTTTGTAGACATTCTTGACTTCTTGAAAGATTAAAAACCCTCACAAAGATGATTCTCACGAAAAATTCACAAGACCAAGAATCAAGAACACTTAACTAAGCTCTAATTCCACTGTTCGAAAATCAGAACAAAACAAACACCATAAAACTTATCGAGGTTCGGCCAAGATGACCTACGTCCTCGTTGCTCCGGTGAGAGCTTTTGGTCTCTTATTGATCTTGCAGTAGTTACAAAACTATCACCACTTATATACAAACAGGTTTTCACATAGAAAACACACTCACAAACCCGAAGCCCCTTTATACACCCTTTCAACTTTATACAATCACTCAATCTCACTTAGAGATGTTTTCTCACTCAGAAAATAATACAATTGAAGAAAAGGTAAAAAACATGAATCTTGGAGCTCCTCTCTCGTTCACAAGCTTGAAGAAAACTATTATTTCTATTACTTCATCGAAGAGAAAGAGTTCTGTGCATATATATTACACACCAGCTTCAAAATGACGTCGTCCAACTTATTATGAAGACTCACCCAGATTAAGATACATAGCTTGCCGTTATTCTGTTACAGTATGCTGGAAATGACCGCTTTGTCCTTCTTTATTTTCAAGTAAATGAAACGATGCGTTTTGCTCTTTTGAGACTTATCCATCAAATTAGCTCGAGTCTTCTCCAAGTGTTGACCTCATGCATACACCAGATCTTTGCAAGATGAATTTGTGGATTAAATCTTCACAATACAAAACCGAGTATTATATAGTGTTACTCTATGAGATGTTTCTGGTAACCTCATGACTCAATGTAAATGCATATCAAAGAAAATAAAAGGACATCCATGCCAGACATCAATGCTTGACATGTAAGGATGAACCACATTAATGCAGCACATGGCCCTCCTTTAACATCACTGACTTTCCTTTAGCAGAACCAGACTATCCTTTGACAGTACTAGCAGCACGTGACCTTTCCTTTAGCAACACCAGAACAATCCTTGCATGACAGGTCACCAGCAACATTGCATAAATTTACACGACAGATTGCCAAATATGGGTATATTACCATCTTTACATGATTACCTTTAATATATGTATGTGTTCTTCCAAACATTTTTTGTTTTCTTTAGTAATGAATTTAAAACTTCGTGTTTGTCATATATATTGTAACACCTCGTCCCAAATCGCACCGGAATCCGTGCACGTTGATCGAGGTTGACCGTTGACCGAGCGGGTCAAAAGTTGACTTTTTGTCCCAGTTGGAATTTCCAGTTGACCAGGGTACCGTGGCGAAGTGCATGATGTCCCGAGTTCGTAGACTAGTAGCACGTCGAAAACGGAGCTACGGTTTGAAAGTTATGGGCAAAACAAGTTGAGGTGCAAACAGTCCAAAAGGTGCCGGGAGTTGATTTTTTCTTGTGGTGTAATTTTGTTTTGACTTTTGTATGGTTGTAAGGTACTCTTCGATATGAGTTCATAGACTAGTGGCACGCTTGAATCGGACGTTTGGTTAGAAAGTTACGGATGTTTGAAATTCGCCGGATACCGTATTATTTTATTATATCTGGCTTAAGTGCATAGTGATGCCACGTGTCAGCTCCTGATTGGTCCATGTGGCATGAACAGTGTTACACGGTGGCTTTTATTTGATAAAAATCTTAGGGAAGAGAGAGAAAAAGAGAGAGGAGAGAGAAAGAGAGAGAGAGTTCGACCGGCCACCGGAGTTTTTCAAATTTTCTGGCCGATCTACCTCACACGTGCCGGCTAGAACGATTCCCCTCCCCATTTCCGGCAAAACCTCAAAATTTCACGGCCATTGGCCGCCGGACACGCTCGGATCGAGGCGGCGAAGATCGGCGGTGACTTTTTCCCTCCACCGCCGGCCACCGCCGATTGACCAATTTCCGGCCATTTTCCGGCCACACGCACCAGCTGGCCATCACCACCTCCTCAAGTCCGGCCGACCCACCAAATTTCACGGCCACCGGACCACCGACGCGCCGGGATCGGAGCTTTTTCCGGCGAGGGGCCGGAATTCTTCAAACCGCGATTTCTCCGCCGTCCGGCCTCCGTTTGCCTCACCGCTGGTCCCGTTGGATTGCTCTCCCCTCGATCTACAAATCTGCAAAAAATCTCAGCCAACGGCCACCGCACGCGCCGCCGTCGGCGACAGTTGCCGGTGACCGCGACAGCTCGCCGGAAGTTACTGTTGCGGCGAGTACCCAGTCTCACCGCCGGCTCATGTCCACTGTGTTCGACCTCCTGAACTCGAATCAGGAATCCGTTTCCGCCAATTCGCTACGGTTTGGGGGAATTGCGGAGTCGAACCCCGAAAAGCTTTCATGCGAGATTCTGACTGCCTCTGGTCCGATCACCGGAAAGTAAGACCAAATCCGTGATCCTCATCACTCGAGCTTCGATTCGGTATATAACTCATAACTTTTAGATATCGTTTGGTGTTCGCTCCCCGGGTACCCATTTGGGAATTACCCGAATAAAATATTAATATATTTGGTTGGTACACTATGGTTGTTTTAGGTGCACGTACGAGTAGTGGAGTTGATCCTGCGGAGGATCTTAGCTGATTTACGGGCTTAAGGTGAGTGACCCACCTTCAAAAATTATTTTGGGCAACTAATTATGTTTAATTGGTATTTAAATTATGCTCATGTGGTGCGATTTAATTATGAATTTTATTGTGGTTTAATTTATTTATTATGCATGAGCAAAGTGTATTTCGGTAGTATTTGTACGTGGTTTTAAGTATTATTTTTCGGGCATAATTGGGTTAAATATTTTACGAAAATATTTGTTTAAATTTTATAAATTATGCCCACGGTATTTTTATGCTTGCATCTCGTACTTCGAGAAAATTGTGGGTTGTTTGTTATCGATGGTTCGTACCGATGTGTTAAATAAAAATATGTGGGATGGTAAGTGTGAGAATTTAATATATTTCCCACGGTAATTTTGGAAAACGGTACGGTTGGTTAATAATGTTTATTTTTAGACGCACTCATACAGTATTAGTGTTCTGGTGTATAGACACGTGGTAGCGCGCAAGTATTATGTAGTTTAGCGCGCAGGTATTAATTCTCCCGTTGTTGCCATTGGACCGTGGGCAGGCAAGTTTGTTATTGGCCACAGCTGCCCCCTTCCTTGGCCGGGATGATGGTTTTAGCAGCGGTACTGTCGAGATGCCGAAGTGCCGTTTGCAAGTTTCTCTCTTTAACCCCCCCGCCAGTCGGTGCTCGGGACGCTAGGTGTAACGCCCCGTCCCGAACCATGTTGAAATTTTTGCACGTTGACCGAGGTTGACTGTTGACCGTTGACCGAAGGGGTCAAAAGTTGACTTTTTGACTCGATTGGAATTCTAGGTTGACTGAGGTACCGTTACGAAGTACACGTTGGCACGAGTTCGTAGACTAGTAGCACGTTGAAAACGGAGCAACGGTTTGAAAGTTATGAGCAAAACAAGTTGAGGTGCAAACTGTCTAAGGGGTGCCCAAGTTGACTTTTTATTCATGCAAGGTTGAGCTTTGACTCATACATGGTTGTGAAGTGCTCGTCGATACGAGTCCGTAGACTAGCGGCACGTCCAATTTGGACATGTGGTTTGAAAGTTATGGACCTGTAGAGTTTGTTTAAAGACCGTATTATTTTAATATTATTTTTAAACGCGTAACGATGTGCCACGTGTGACTTAATGAAGGTGACCATGTGTCACCATGTTGAGAAGCCACATGTCAACCATGTGTATTATCATATTATTTTATTATTATTTTAAATAATAATATTATTATTTAATTATTTAATTATTTTTATTTTATTTTATTTTCTTTTTCTTTTTCTTTTTCTTTTCTTTTCCCCACGTGGGAAAACACCCTCTCTTTTCCTTTTCTTTTCTTCCCTTCTTCTTCCTCGAGCCCGGCAAAGGCAAAACACGTAGAAATTTCTCTCTCTCTCTCTCTCTCTCTCTCTCTCTCCTTTGACTCTCTCCCTCTCCCTGTTTGACCGACCTCTTGGCCGGATTTCAGTCGCCGGAATGCCACACGCGCTGGCCACCGGTGTAGCCCATCTCCTCGCGACCTCAGCCACCAAATTTCCTGGCCAGTCGCCGCCGGACGCGCCCAGATCGGGCCGGTGAAGTCCGCGGCGGCGACTTGAAATTTTCCGGCGATTCTCGCCGTTTCCGACCAACCCAGCCCGACCTATACCCCTATTCCACCATTTTCGACCCCTCTGAGTCCAAATATGGCCTCTAATCTCAGAAATTCGAAGCGGTTTGCGAGATACGAGGAATTGAAAACCGGCCGAAGCTTTCCGGCCACCTCCGGCGGAATTGGGGTCGATGGAGACCGGATTTGTAATCCTCGTCGCTCAAGCTTCAATTCGGTATATTATTCGACTATTTTGGATAACGTTTGTGTTTGACCCCCCGGGTACCGGGTATTATTTACCCGAATAAAATATTAATTTATTTGACTGTGTGTGAATTTTGTTCTAGGAGCACGGGTGAGTCATGGAATTGATCCCATGGTGGATCATGATTTAATTGCGTATTCCAGGTGAGTGACCCACCTTTAAAAATATTTGGGCAATTTATTATATTTATTTGGTGTTTATTTGATATATGTAATTTATGCTCATATGACGTATTTTAAATATATCGGGAAAAAAATATTATTTTATATATAATTACCCATTGGTGCTAAATGGAATTTTGGGGTCATTCAGAAATTCCCGATCCTCATTTTATGGTGATTAAATGGTATTTATTATGCATGAGCAAAATATATTTCAGTAATAATCGTACGTGGTTTTAAGTGTTATTTTTCGGGCATAATTGGGTTAAATATTTTATGAAAATATTTTTTTAAGTTGGTGGTTTAATTTTGTAAATTATGCTCGCGGTATTTTAATGCTTGAATCTCGTATTACGAGAAAATTATGGTTTATTGGTTATCGATGTTTCCATACCGTTTGTTAAATAATAAATATGTGGGATGGTATTTTGTGAAATTTTGATATATTTCCCACGGTAATTTTGAAAAACGATACGGTTGGTTTAATAATTATTTTTAGACGCACTCATACAGTATTGGTGTTCTGGTATATAGACACGTGGTTTAGCGCGCAAGTATTATGTGGTTTAGCGCACAAGTATTATTTCTCCCGTAGTTGCCATTGGACCATGGACAGGCAAGTCTTATACAGTGCACACAGCCGCCCCCCTCCTCGGCCGGGATGATGGTTTCAGCAGCGGTACTGTCGGGACGCCAAAGTGCCGTTTGCAAGTTTCTCTCTTTAATCTCCCCTCCAGTCGGTGCTCAGGACGCTAGGTATATGGTGTGGTGCGTCAAGTACAAATTTTTCGGATAGAAATTTCAAACCCCAAAGAGTACAAAATTATTTATTATAATTTATTGTAGTTTATTTATATTTGGGGTATTTATTTATTTATTTGTTGTTTCTTAAATTAATTGGTCCCTTGGTTTTCGGGAAGTACGAATATCGGGTTTTGTGAAATTGTTTTAAAAGGGGAACATTTCCAACGGAGTGAATAGTGAGGGTTTTGAGAGAAAGTATTACTTCAAATGTTTATTTATTTAGTTATTTGTTCGGTATTGATTTATTAAATCCCTTTATTTGGTATACTATTAATATTAAAGGTGTACAGTAGATAGGGACACTCACTGAGATGATTAGCATCTCACACTCTTAAATTCTGTTCCCCTAGGTCCAAGTTGAAAGACGTTGATTGTCCGGGGCGAGCCCGACGTCTCAATTCGTTGCCGAAGTCCAAGAAGTATTTCTTCCCTTTTTCCTCTCCATCCTGTATTACTTCTTATCTATCATTGTATAAATTCCACATGTATCTGTATAATGCTCTGTATACTGTATTGGACATGTAGTTGTTCTTTATGCACTAGGTTGCTGCTGTTATTATTTGAAGTGCTGAAATTTGTGGAATCAATTTGTAGTATTGTGGGAGGAATAAGGGGATGTTTATAGAAGTGTGTTTTCACTGCAGGTAATTTTTTTGGTTAGTCCTACCCTTAGGGGAGGTGCTGCCGGATTTTCCGTTGGAAGGTTCGGTGGTATTTCCCTGGGATCAGGGCTTGTCTAGGGTTTCGGGGAAGGAATTCTAGACGGATCCTGACACTAGGTATCGGAGGGCATCACCGGTATATGGTGTGGTGCGTCAGGTGTAATTTTCAAATAATGTTTCCAACCCCAAAGGTGTTCAAAAATTATTTATTATAATTATTACACTTTAATTAAATATATTGGGGTATGCATTTATTTATTTACTGTTCATCAAATGGTTTAATCCCTTGGTTTTCGGGAAGTACGTATATCGGGTTTTGTGAAATTGTTTTAAAAAGGGAACATTTCAAATGGAGTGATTGGTGAGAGTTTTGAGGGAATTATTATTTCCAATAGTTGTTATTATTTATTTATTTATTAATTGTTGGTATTTATTCAATTCCCTTAATTGGTATTATTATTATTTTATTACCATTAAAAGTGTTCAGTAGTTAGGGTCACTCATTGAGATGATTAACATCTCACGTTTTTAAGTTCCGTTCCCTTAGGTGCAAGTGGTGGTAGACGTTCTTCCGGAGCGAACCAATTTTCCGCTGCTATCGTGTTTCGAGAAGTACCTTTGTACTCTTTCATTTGAGTGTATTATTTCTTTCATCCCTGTTGTATTTCTGTTGATTAACACTTCTTAAAGTTCTGTATACTATTGGAACACTTATGTTTTATTATGCACTGGACTATTGTTATTGTTGAGAAGTGCTGAAATTTGTGGAACAATTTGTAGTTTGCGGGAGGAATAAGGGGGTGATTATAGAAGTGTGTTTTCAGTGCAGGTAATTTGTGGTAAGTCCATCTCTTAGGGGAGGTTCTGCCGGATTTTCCGTTGGAGGGTCCGGTAGGGTTTCCCTGGGATCAGGGCTTGTCTAGGGTTCCGGGGAGGAATTCTGGACGGGTCCTGACAGTTGGTATCAAAGCATAGGTTCTTGTAATTCTAAGGGACTGTGCATTGCTGTACAGCCCATCCATAAATTCTTCCTTTTGTAATCGTGCTTAAGTGTCCCTGTTTCTAAACTATTGTTTGTTTCCTCAGAATTTGCTACGATGAGTCGGCGGGACACACGTAGAACTCGGGAACGCTCAACTGAGAGTTCCGGGAGTCGATCGAGCCTTAGAAATCTGGTCTCTCAACTAACTAGAGCCTTAGGAGGTTCAAGCTCTAGTAATCAATCCGTGGATCAGGCTCGATGTTTAGGAGCCGTGGAGTTCGATGGAAGCCGAGGCCCAGCTGCAGCCTTGAAGTGGCTATCCAGCATGGAGAAAATCTTGGAATAGGGGATGCAGTGCCCCGATGAAGATATGGTGAGGATTTCTGGGTTCATGTTAGAGGGAGACGCCCAGAAGTGGTGGCAAATAGAGAAGACTCGCAGAAGGCATACGTGGGATCAGTTCAAGATTGCCTTCTCTACTGAGTTTTGTCCTCCTGCCTATCGTGAGGCAAGAAGGAGAGAGTTCGAGGAACTGCGACAGGGGAACATGACAGTGACCGAATACGAGAGGAGGTTCCGGGAACTATCAGAATTCTGTATGCACCTGATTCCCGATGATCACGCGAAGAAGGTGAGATTCATAGACGGATTGAACGAGAGCATCGGCTACACCCTTTCTGGATCAGTACATCCCATTTATCAATCCGCTAGGGATGCAGCACTCGAGTTAGAGAGACAAGCGGAGATACACAGCCCTCGAGGCACAGATCATTCGAAGGTTCGTATAGCGGGGTACCTCGACAGGGGGCAGCTAAGAAAAGCCATAGTTCAGGCTCAAATAGTGATGGGTTAAGCCCACGAGGCAGATTTCAGAGGAGAGGCAGTTATCGTATGCCCCAGCCAGCTCATCATTCGGTCAGTGGGGATGCAAGCTCGTATCAGCAGTCACACTTTGGTTCTCCGCGGGTTTGCCAAATTTGTAGGAGGAAGCATTCTGGGCAGTGTCAGATGGATGGGTTATGCTTTCAGTGTGGGCAGCCAGGCCACATAAGGAGGGAGTGCCCTTATGGTAGTGGCAGTGTGCTAGGAGCAGGTCGGCGAGCACAGCATACAGGTGTATTTCCAGGTCAGCGTTCCCAAGGGAGTCAGGCAGTAGGAGTTTCTTCGGGATCAGTCCAGCCGTCTACAGGATCGAGTCGAGGTAGAGGAAGGAAACCCCAGCAAATAGGTCAAGGTCGGGTGTTTGCTATGACGCAGCAAGAGGCCAGGACTACACCTGACATTATCACAGGTACTTTGAATATTTTTGGTAATGACGCACGTGTGCTTATAGACCCGGGAGCAACACATTCGTTCATCTCAAGAGAATTTGTTGTTCGGGTTGGCATGACCCCTACTCCTTTAGAATGTCTACTAGAAATAGCCACTCCTGCAGGAGAATCCTTGTGGCGTAGCCAGTTAATCAAGGAATGTTTCTTCTGCATCGAAGATCAAGTGATGGAAGCGGACTTGATCCTGTTGGATCTATCCGGACTTGATGTAATTTTGGGCATGGATTGGTTGGCAAGGAACCATGCATCTGTAGATTACTTTAACAAAGAAGTTACATTCAGGAGGCTAGGGTTGCCAGAAGTGGTATTCCGTGGGGAAGTTGGAAGGCCCTTACCGAGGTTGATATCTACTCTTACCGCTAAGAAGCTGCTGAATAAAGGTTGCCAAGGGTATTTGGCTCATGTGATAGATACCCAAGTAAGTGGGGTCAGGTTGGAAGACATGCCCGTTGTGTGGGATTTTCCGGATGTGTTTCTTGAGGAGTTGCCGAGGTTGCCTCCGGAAAGAGAAGTTGACTTTCCCATTGAATTAATTCCGGGTACTATGCCCATTTCTCTACCGCCGTATCGGATGGCTCCAGCGGAGCTGAGGGAGCTAAAGGTCCAATTGCAAGATTTAGTAGATAAGGGGTTTATTAGACCAAGTATTTCGCCGTGGGGAGCTCCAGTTTTGTTTGTAAAGAAGAAGGATGGTAGTCTAAGACTGTGCATCGACTACCGACAACTTAATAAGGTCACCATCCCTAATCGCTATCCGTTGCCAAGGATAGATGATCTCTTTGACTAACTCCAGGGTGCCAAAGTGTTCTCCAAGATCGACTTAAGATCTGGATACCATCAGTTAAGGATCCGAGAGTCGGACATTCCTAAGACTGCCTTTAGGACGAGGTACAGACATTATGAATTCCTAGTGATGTCGTTCAGACTCACCAATGCCCTAGCAGCTTTTATGGATTTGATGAATAGGGTGTTTCGTCCGTACTTGGATCGTTTTGTCATTGTATTTATCGATGACATTCTGATCTATTCAAGGAGCCAAGAAGAGCACGTGAGGCATTTGAAGAGAGTGCTCCAAACTCTAAGGCAGCATCAGCTATATGCTAAGTTCGACAAGTGTGAATTCTGGTTGAATCAAGTGGGTTTTCTCGGACATATCGTGTCGGCCGAAGGCATCTATATGGACCCCGATAAGGTGAAGGCAGTGTTGAGTTGGGAGCACCCTACCACTGTGAAGGAAGTACGAAGTTTTCTTGGATTAGCGGGTTACTACCGTCGTTTTATAGAAGGGTTTTCGAAAATCGCTGGACCGCTTCATAATTTAACCCGAAAGAATGTTGAATTTAGTTGGACGGACATGTGTGAACAGGGTTTTCAGGAGTTGAAGCAAAAGTTGACATCCGCACCTGTTTTAACTTTACCTGATGGGAATGAAGGTTTTGAAGTCTATTGTGATGCATCCCATCAAGGGTTGGGTTGCGTGCTAATGCAGAATCAAAGGATGGTAGCGTACGCATCACGACAATTGAAGCAGTACGAACAGAATTACCCTACGCATGACTTAGAATTGGCGGCGGTAGTCTTTGCTTTAAAGAAGTGGAGACACTACTTGTATGGGGCCACATGCCAAATTTATACCGACCACAAAAGCCTCAAGTACATTTTCACTCAGAAGGAGTTAAATATGAGGCAAAGAAGATGGATGGAGTTGTTAAAGGATTATGACTATGTGATTGATTATCACCCAGGCAAGGCGAATGTAGTGGCAGATGCTTTGAGTAGGAAGGCTAGTGGATCTCTTGCTCACATCCAAGTCATCCAACTACCTCTCATGGTGGAGTTGAAGAAGATAGGGGTGTTAATGCATATGCATCCTTCGGGAGTTCTTATCGCTAGTTTTCAAATGCGACCGGTGTTAGTGGATCGTATATTGGAGACTCAAATGGAAGATCCTAAGTTGAGGACAATTAAGGGCAAGGTACAAGAAGGTCTTGATCCGGAGTTTTCCATAAGGAGGGATGGAGCTCTCATGTATAAAGGGCGACTTTGCGTTCCGGATATTTCAGAACTCAAGAAGGAGATTTTAGAAGAGGCGCATAGCTCGATGTACGCGATCCATCCTGGGAGTACCAAGATGTACCGAACACTTGTTAAGTATTATTGGTGGAGTGGTATGAAGAGAGAAGTGGCAGACTTCGTATCAAAGTGTTTGATTTGTCAACAGGTGAAGGCAGAAAGACAGAAGCCTTCGGGACTACTCCAATCCTTACCGATTCCCGTGTGGAAGTGGGAAGAACTCAACATGGACTTCGTATTCAAGCTTCCTCCCACGCCTAGAAGGTACGACGGCATTTGGGTAATCATCGACCATCTTACCAAGTCAGCACACTTCCTACCGGTACGAGAACACTTTTCACCCGAGAAGTTAGCCCAGTTGTTCGTGCAACACATTGTAAGTCTTCATGGAGTACCGTTAGCCATCGTCTCCGATCGAGATCCACGTTTTACTTCACGACTATGGCGAAAGTTGGCTGATGCACTAGGAGCAAGACTTAACTACAGCACCGCTTTTCACCCGCAATCTGATGGACAATTCAGACATTAGAAGACATGCTAAGGTCTTGCATTATGCAATTTTGTGGTAGTTGGGATGAACAATTACGATTGATAGAATTTGTCTACAACAACAGTTATCAGGCAAGCATTGGGATGTCCCCGTATGAAGCTTTATATGGGAGGCAATGTCGGACACCTTTGTGTTGGAGTGAAGTAGGAGAAGAGAGACTCCTTGCAACGAATAATGGGGTTGGATCTGAGTATTTAAGGATGACTTTGGACAAGGTGAAAGTCATTAGGGACCGATTGAAGGTTGCCCAAGATCGACAGAAGAGTTACGCCGATGTGCGTAGGAAGGATTTGGAGTTCAAAGTAGGAGATTGGGTATTCCTAAAGTTATCTCCATGGAAAGGAGTAGTATGTTTTGGTCGACGAGGTAAGTTGGGTCTTCGTTATATTGGGCCTTACGAGATAACAGAGAGGATTGGCCCAGTGGCTTATAGGTTGGCGTTACCGGAAGAGCTAGCCTGAGTGCACAACGTGTTTCACGTTTCGATGCTACGGAAGTATATTGCAGACCCTTCACACGTACTCGAGAGTCCGGACATAGAGTTAAGGGAAGATCTTTCGTATGTGGAGCAGCCAGTACAGATTTTGGATCGCGAGAAACGGGTGCTACGCAACAAGACTATTCCTCTAGTTAAAGTCTTATGGCGGAACCACTTAGTCGAGGAAGCAACGTGGGAGCCCGAAGCGCAGATGCGTGATCAGTACCCGTATCTATTCCAGTGACGTGCGAAATTTCGAGGACGAAATTTTTATAAGGGGGGAAGGTTGTAACACCCCATCCCAAATCGCACCGGAATCCCTGCACGTTGACCGAGGTTGACCGTTGACCGAGCGGGTCAAAAGTTGACTTTTTGTCCCAGTTGGAATTTCCAGTTGACCAGGGTACCGTGGAGAAGTGCATGATGCCCCGAGTTCGTAGACTAGTAGCACGTCGAAAACGGAGCTACGGTTTGAAAGTTATGGGCAAAATAAGTTGAGGTGCAAACAGTCGAAAAGGTGCCGGGAGTTGACATTTTCTTGTGGTGTAATTTTGTTTTGACTTTTGTATGGTTGTAAAGTGCTCGTCGATACGAGTTCATAGATTAGCGGCACGCTTGAATCGGACGTTTAAAAAGTTACGGACGTTTAAAATTCGCCGAATACCGTATTATTTTATTATATCTGGCTTAAGTGCACAGTGATGCCACGTGTTAGCTCCTTATTGGTCCATGTGGCATGAACAGTGTCACACGGTGGCTTTTATTTGATAAAAATCTCGGGGAAGAGAGAGAAAGAGAGAGAGAGTCCGACCTGCCACCGGAGTTTTTCAAATTTTCCGGCCGATCTATCTTACACGCACCGGCTAGCAAGATTCCCCTCCCCATTTCCGGTAAAACCTCAAAATTTCACGGCCATTGGCCGCCGGATGCGCTCGGATCAAGGCGGCGAAGATCGGCGGTGACTTTTTCCCTCCACCGTCGGCCACCGCCAATTGACCCATTTCCGGCCATTTTCCGGCTACACGCGCCAGTTAGCCATCACCACCTCCTCAAATCTGGCCGACCCACCAAATTTCACGGCCACCGGACCACCGACGCGCCGGGATCGGAGCTTTTTCCGGCGAGGGGCCGGAATTCTTCAAACCGCGATTTCTTCGCCGTCCGGCCTCCGTTTGCCTCACCGCCGGTCCCATTGGATTGCTCTCCCCTCGATCTACAAATCTGCAAAAAATCTCAGCCAACGGCCACTACACACGCCGCCGTCGGCGACAGTTGCCGATGACCGCGGCGGCTCGCCGGAAGTTACTGTTTCGGCGAGTACCCAGTCTCACCGTCGGCTCCTGTCCACTGTGTTCGACCTCCTGAACCCGAATCCGGCATCCGTTTTCGCCAATTCGCTACGGTTTGGGAGAATTGCGGAGTCGAACCCCGAAAAGCTTTCCGGCGAGATTCCGACCGCCTCGGGTCCGATCACCGGAAAGTAAGACCAAATCCGTGATCCTCATCACTCGAGCTTCGATTCGGTATATAACTCGTATATTTTAGATATCGTTTGGTGTTCGCTCCCCGGGTACGCATTTGGGAATTACCCAAATAAAATATTAATATATTTGGTTGGTACACTGTGGTTGTTTTAGGTGCGCGTACGAGTAGTGGAGTTGATCCTGCGGAGGATCTTAGCTGATTTACGCGCTTAAGGTGAGTGACCCACCTTCAAAAATTATTTTGGGCAACTAATTATGTTTAATTGGTATTTAAATTATGCTCATGTGGTGCGATTTAATTATGAATTTTATTGTGGTTTAATTTATTTATTATGCATGAGCAAAGTATATTTCGGTAGTATTTGTACGTGGTTTTAAGTATTATTTTTCGGGCATAATTGGATTAAATATTTTACGAAAATATTTTTTTAAATTTTATAAATTATGCCCGCGGTATTTTTATGGTTGCATCTCGTACTTCGAGAAAATTATGGGTTGTTTGTTATCGATGGTTCGTACCGATGTGTTAAATAAAAATATGTGGGATGGTAAGTGTGAGAATTTAATATATTTCCCACGATAATTTTGGAAAACGGTACGGTTGGTTAATAATGTTTATTTTTAGACGCACTCATACAGTATTGGTGTTCTGGTGTATGGACACGTGGTAGCGCGCAAGTATTATGTGGTTTAGCGCGCAGGTATTATTTCTCCCGTTGTTGCCATTGGACCGTGGGCAGGCAAGTTTGTTATTGGCCACAGCCGCCCCCCTCCTTGGCCGGGATGATGGTTTTAGCAGCGGTACTGTCGGGACTCCGAAGTGCCGTTTACAAGTTTCTCTCTTTAACCCCCCTGCCAGTAGGTGCTCGGGACGCTGGGTATCGGAGGGCATCACCGGTATATGGTGTGGTCCGTCAGGTGTAATTTTCAAATAATGTTTCCAACCCCAAAGGTGTTCAAAAATTATTAATTATAATTATTACATTTTAATTAAATATATTGGGGTATGCATTTATTTATTTACTGTTCATCAAATGGTTTAATCCCGTGGTTTTTGGGAAGTACGTATATCGGGTTTTGTGAAATTATTTTAAAAAGGGAACATTTCAAACGGAGTGATTGGTGAGAGTTTTGAGGGAATTATTATTTCCAATAGTTGTTATTATTTATTTATTTATTAATTGTTGGTATTTATTCAATTCCCTTAATTGGTATTATTATTATTTTATTACCATTAAAAGTGTTCAGTAGTTAGGGTCACTCATTGAGATGATTAGCATCTTACGTTTTTAAGTTCTATTCCCTTAGGTGCAAGTGGTGGTAGACGTTCTTCCGGAGCTAACCAATTTTCCGCTGCTATCGTGTTTCGAGAAGTACCTTTGTACTCTTTCATTTCAGTGTATTATTTCTTTCATCCCTGTTGTATTTCTGTTGATTAGCACTTCTTAAAGCTCTGTATACTATTGGGACACTTATGTTTTATTATGCACTGGACTGTTGTTATTGTTGAGAAGTGCTGAAATTTGTGGAACAATTTGTAGTTTGCGGGAGGAATAAGGGGGTGATTATAGAAGTGTGTTTTCAGTGCAGGTAATTTGTGGTAAGTCCATCCCTTAGGGGAGGTTCTACCGGATTTTCCGTTGGAGGGTTCGGTAGAGTTTCCCTGGGATCAGGGCTTGTCTAGGATTTCGGGGAAGAATTCTAGACAGATCCTGACATATATCCTATAAATTAAGCTGTGCGATTCAAAAATATATAGAGATTAATATTTTTGTAGATTGTGCTCCTGTCCATAAAATATGTGGTTCCTTTATTTCTTTAAAAGCTTCCTCCAATATGGAGACTGGACATTGGAGACAATAGAAAGTATATGACCCACCTTTTTGAATCTTGTGCATTTTGATTCTTACATAACTTAGGTTGAATGTATGTATTTTTCCAAACATTTTTTGTTTTCTTTAGTAATGAATTTAAAACTTCGTATTTTTCATATGTATCCTATAAATTAAGAAATTTACGAATCCTTACAATAGGCTATACTACAGAGCATATTCAATTTTTTCCCTTTTAAATTTGGTCCACAATCGTTATTCTTATCTTCTTTTTTCTTTTCTTTTTTTTTTCTTTTTTTTGTTGGTGGGGGGGGGGGGGGGGGGGGGGGGGGGGGAAGAAAGATAAAAAAACTTATTAAAAAAAACTAACACCACTTACTCTATTTTAAAACCCACATAAAATAGAATAGTTCAAGCACAGTGACACCAATAACCCCAAAGAAGAAAATAGTTAAACATGAATAAAACATAATCTAATACCTAGATACAACGATTGCTTGATTTTTATATTATGGGAAGTTAAATAATAGCATGCAGAACAATACAGCGTTATGTTCTATCTCAAATTTCATTGTTTCCCTGCCTTTCTTTTTTAGCTATTGATTAAAACTCCATGGTTTTCATGTACAGTGGTTGTTGCCCTGCTTTGATACTCTGTCCGTGCAAACTCCTTAATTTGTAGAACCCTTTGGAACTGTATATGTAGGACCCGCCTTTTGAAACTCCTGCCAAATTAGTAGTTGACATTTCAATTTCCATTCCTTTAGTACCATCCTAAACTATGTAGAAATTAATAAATGTTCTTTAAAGGCCTAGCTATGCTCTACGCCAAAATGTTAGAGATATATATATATATATATATTATAGAAATTAAAGTGGATCCCATCGGATAGTTTATGTTAAAGGGGGAATTGAACAGATAAAAGGACTAAATAGATAGGAATCCTTGCTAATGCACGTGCTATATATGCGTCTGCAGATTGATGCTTAATTTATCCATGCACACTTGTTTTAAAGATATTTCAAAAGATGCTGGAAGTGGGAGGGGCCGTAAATTTAAATAATTGAAGGGGTGAAAATGAATATGTGATACTCTTTTTTTCTTTTTTCTTTTTTTATTTTGGTGCTAAAAATTATGTGATGCTCTTATGTTTGTTGAAGTCTTCCTTCAAAATATAAATAAAAAAGATTATGTGACCCACCAACCTTTGAAAATCATGGCATTTTGATTGTTGAGTGCATGCCTCTTTTTATTTTCTAGGAAAGCAGAACTAGAACTGCTTCTGCCTTCCTTTTAGAAGAATTCCCAGTAGCCTTGGCCTTATCCTTTCAGCGGTTCATTGGCAATTCTCTGAAATCACATCCCAAACTTACTAGGTGACATTTCAATTTCCATATTCCACCTGCAATTTTCAATTGGCAATCAGAGAAAAGGAATAGAGACAGAAAATGATTAAACCGAGGACGCTATAAAAAGACATACTGTTCTGTGGTCCCGCCCATGAAAACTTCTAAATCTAAATTAATTTTGAAAGGACAGGGTTACCTGTGGGACTCATATATGTTTCCTGAGAAGCTGCTGTAAGGGTAGATCATAAATAATTGAAGGGGTGTGAAAAGAAATATGTGGTTCTCTTTATTTCTCTAAAAGCTTCCTCCAACAAAAAGACAAAAAAGTACATGACCTTTTTGAAACTCATGCATTTTGGTGTTAGATGACTTACATTCAGTGTATGTGTTTTTTCCAGCATTTGCTTCTTTCAGTATAAAGACAAAAAAAAGTACATGACCCACCTTTTCGAAACTTATGCATTTTGGTGTTGGATAACTTAGATTCAGTGTTTGTGTTTTTCCAAGCATTAATTTTTGTTTTCCTTATTAATGAATTCAAACTTAAAGTTTTTCATACGTGTCCTATCAAGTATAGTAATTATATCAATGTTTACAATGGAGCATACTACAAAGCATACCGAATTTATTCATTTATTTATTTTATTTTCCCTTTAAATTTGGTCCACGGTCATAATTCTTATTTCTTTTTTGGATAATAAAAAAGGAAAAAGTACAAAGAAAACCTAACTTACACCCCTTACTCTTTTAAAACTCATATAACAGGAACAGTTCAGAGCATAATGGCAAAAATAAGCCAAAAGAAGAAAAGTAGTTAAGCATGAATAAAAGATAATCTAATACACCATACACATAAACTCATGTTATATTAGATATCATATGCATAAAACATAACCTCAACTATCTCTCTCTATTTTTTTTTTTTTTCCCAATGAAATTAATCAATTTTACTTTACAGCCAGTATTTTAGTTCCTGCTTGCTCTTCCTGCTCATTGAACTGGGACCCCAGACCCAAATGAGCTAAACAGAAAAAGAACTTACATTTTATTATTATTGTTTTTTTTTTTAAGGTGAAACTCCTTAATTTTAAGAACCCTTTGGAATTGTATATATGGTAGGACCCGCTTTTTGAAACTCCTGCCAAAATTAGTTACTGACATTTCAATTTCCATGCCATAAGTACCATCCTAAACTATGTAGAAATTAGTAAACGTTTTTTAAGGCCTAGCTATGCTCTCTGCCAAAATATTGGATACAACCTAGCTATGCTCTATGCCAAAATATTGGATACATATATATATATATATATATATATTATATAGAAATAGTTTATGTTAAATGCTTAGTGTCCTATTGGCGTTAATAAGTGTCTCTTGATAAGGTATCAAGCATAAACTTTACTGATGGAAGTCAATGAGTGTATTCTAATATGTTATATATATGCAGCAATCGTAGTTTATTTTATTTTATTTTTTTTCCCCTAAAATTAAGAGGATATAGCGGGGAAAAAACAATTGAACAGATAAAAAGGACTAAATAGATAGGAATCCTTGCTAATCTCCTGCAGATTGATACTTAATTTGTCCATGCACACTTTTTTGAAAGACATTTCAAAAGATGCTGGAAGTAGGAGGGCCCATAAATTTAAATAACGGAAGGGTGAAAATTGATATGTCATGCTTTTAAGTTTCCGAATTCTTCCTTCAAAATATAGATCAAAAGACTATGTGACCCACAGCCCTTTGAAAATCGTGGCATTTTGATTGTTAAATACCTTGAGTGCAATTTTTTTTATTTTTTTTCCTTATTTTCTAGGAAAGCAGAACTAAACCTCCATCTGCCTTCTTTTAGAAGAATTCCAAGTAACCTCAGTTACATTGGCAATTCTCTGAAATCACATCCCAAAATTACTAGGTGACATTTTATTTTCCATATTCCACCTGCAATTTTTAATTGGCAAGAAGAGAAGAACAAAAGGGAAAAAAAAAAAAAAAAACAACAGAGAAAAGGATTAAAACCTAGTGGAAGCCATAAAAGGACATATTGTGCTGTGGGCCTGTCCATGAAAACTTCTAAATTTAAATTAATTTTGAAAGGACAGGGTTAGCTGTGGTACTCATATATATTTCCTGAGAAGCTGCTGGAAGGGTGGATCATAACTAGTTAAAGGGGTGTGAAAAGAAATATGTGATTCTCTTTATTTCTCTAAAACATGCATTTTGGTGTTAGATTACTTAGGTTCAGTGTATGTGTTTTTCCAAGCATTTTTTGTTTTCCTTACTTAGGTTCAGTGTATGTGTTTTTCCAAGCATATGTGTTTTTTTTTTTTTTTTTTTTTTCCTTAGTAATGAATTCAAACTTAAAGTTTTTCATACGTATCCTATCAAGTATAGTGATTATATGAATGTTTACAATGGGGCATACTGCAAAGCATACACAATTTATTTATTTATCTTATTTTCACCCTTTAAATTTGGTCCATAGTCATAATTCTTATTTCTTTTTTGGAAAATAAAAAGGGAAAAAAAAAATTTTTTTTTTAAAAAAAACTTACACCCTTTACTTTTTTAAATCGTATAACAGGAACAGCTCAGGGAATAACGGTATCAACAAGCCAAAAGAAGAAAAGTAGTTAAACATGTCTAAAAGATAATCTAATACACCATACACGTAAACTCATATTACACTAATTATCATATGCATAGAACATAACCTCAACTATTTTACTTTACAGTCACTATTTTAGTTCCTGCTTGCTCTTCTTGCTCATTGAAGTGGGACCCCAGACCCAAATGATTCATTAGCAACCAAGTGAAAGTAAAAAATTCTCCACCTCTACTTGTTTTCTGTGCATGTACTATTGGTTTCCAATTAATTACACCATAAGCCAATAGTTCCACCCACACCTTGCTCATTAGCTTCCACTGGTCATCCTCCAAATGTTGGAGTTGCTGAGCAAGTATACATGCATCAAACAGCACAGATTTGCTCCTAGGTCCTTTCACTGCAGCTGGCCTGAATTTTGTTTTTACTTTAATCAAACTGTTGCAGGCTTCCGCATGATCTGATATTGAATACTTAATAAAACATTTCTTGGCCTCTTCAAAGGTATCCTGAAAAACTATCTGCCAATTGGCCAAAACTGGTCCCAGCATTGTTGGCTTCATTACGAGAAGATAAAACATATAATCTGAAATCAGCTTGCTAATTCTTTTACTGTCAATATTTCTGTTGGTTGATTCCTCTTTCTTCTTGTGCTGATCATGGTCAATTCGATTCTTATCGGCAGCTAATTCCTTATCTTCTGAGCTTGAATAGCAAAGTTGAGTAGCTAAGTGCCAAAGAAGAAGGCTTTCAGCATATTGAAACTCATTGATGCTCCATTTGAGCTTGATATAGCTTGAAGTTCCGAAAAGAGCTGATTCACCTCTTTCCGAACATACCATCTTTGCCTCACCTGGGTTTTTAGCTTTTGAAGACTTCAACTTCAGCTCTTCAAATATGAAGCACTTTAAATCTTCAATGTCCTTCTCTGTAGTTGAAAATCACAGCATTTTGATCTTCTCTAGCATGGTTCTAATAAAATCAGGGAACCGCTGTTTCCATATACAACTTTCATCTAGGCAATATCCAAGCATGTTGTACTGAGACACCGACAGAGACCACCTTGGTGTTGCAAAGATATTTCTTTTCCGAATTGACATCATTTTACGTGACAAGGACTCCGATCTAGACCTTTGGGGTTGTGATTCGAAGCCCAATTTCTTTAGCAGGGACATGAAGATGGGTCGGATTAGTAAACTATGTTCCACCTTTGGAACATATTTTTTCCAACTTTTGAGGTAGAGGGAAACGAGGACCCAGTCTGAGAAAATGAGCTTAATTCCAGATATAACATCAAGAACTATAGCTTCAATGAGCAAGACATAAGTAAAGATGAGTTCGAACCTTTTCGACTTATCCTTATCAACTAGCTAATGAAACAATATAGCAGCACCAGCCATGGAGCACAAGCTAAGAAAACGAAGAGCAATCCCAGCTATGCTGCATACCACAGCCAACTTAGTATGAAGAAGCTGGTAGATGAGGCCAAGCTCATACTCCATCAGTCTAAAACTGGTACCAGCAGAGTTTATCTGGAGGAATAGCTTTCGGCTTACTTCTCGATCGTTAGAGCTAATAAGGAAGTCCACAATAAGTCCCTTGAAGTCCTCAAAGAGTGAATAGGCTGGAAGCAGCAGTTCCCTTTCATCTGATTCTGAATTTAGACTGCGATCCTTGTAATTACCAACGTTTGCTGCCATGGTTATCTCTATAGATGCTCAAAATTGTTGATTGTCCAAAATTAACATCACTACCCCAAGCAGTGCATCAGCTCACCTCTCTGCAGAAACTGGTGATTGAAGATTGTCCCATTTTATCCAAAAGATGCCAAACGAAAATAGGCAAGGATTGGCCTAAGGTTGCTCACATCCCACAGTTGATCTTGAAATCAACTTCAGGTAATTCTGATTTTTGTACTTTCATAATCTTATTTGTTTATTAATTTTCATTCTGTGATATTTGAAGACTTTCTCAGCTTTCCAGCTTTCCCATGTCTGCAGGATGTAATTGGAAAGTATTTAAGAATTGCTGGATGCCACAACTTTGCAACAAAAGAAGGTCATAATGGTAATTTCATCCCCTTTTTCATTCTTATTCTTCTTATTATTTTTTAAAGTACCTATACATTGAGCAAAAGTTTAGTAATAATCAAAAAAGAAATTGATCATTGCAGGTTTCTTATCATGGTCAATGCTAATTTTTTTCCATTTCAGGATCCTTTTTTGTATATGAATAAGGTATTACTTAATTTTATATTGAATTACAGATAGAAGCATGAAGAAGGCTAGAGCTAGAGAAATGGTTCTGATAAAAGACCTTTGGATTATACATTTTTGCAAGAATTGGTCCATTAATTAATGGTACCATAAACAATTTTAACGTCAAATATTTTTATTGAACATATTTTATCCATAAACTAATTATTTTACAAGACTAATCTCTGAACAGGGTTGCTCCATTATCGGCATGGAACTGCTATATATATTAGATGAAGTTGAAATTGAAAGTTGAAAATGGCGACAGAAGAGGAATATGAAGGTCAACTTATATTATAATCATTCTCTAATTTATAGATTTCCTAAGCGATGTGTTGGCATAATCTGTTGGCTGCCTGTACATTTTCAGCCCAAATCTGATCAATGAAGTTGTTTCTATAAGTGTCATATCTATAGTTAAAACAAATTTAACAAGATCGAATTTAGTATAAGCTTATGATTTTATTTGTCAGATATATCATCTATGGCACTACATGGCTATGGTGTATAATTGAGCATTGAAGATTTTGTGATCACTTGAATTCGCAGATGACTAGCACCAAATATTGTACTGCCTGCACCAAATGACAGGATTTACATATCTAATTAACTAATTTGGTGTATGGTTATCAATTGCTGAATCATGAGAAACCACAGGAGTAATTCAAAGATCCAAATCATGTCCAAAGGGTATGTGTGATGCTGTATACATGTGACATTAATTCTTGTTTTCTTGCAACAAAATTAGATGTCACTGAATCATTTCTTTGTTTCTAAACAGGGGAATTTTGGCAACAGTACTGCAACAACTCACCTTTAGACTGCTGTGAGTCTCATCGAGATCTTAGAAAGGCTGGACATATATATATATATGTATGTGTGTATATGAAAGTGCATATGTCTTATTAAAACCTTATTTGTTTTCAAGTGCCATTCATTTTATAGGTTTGGCTATACTTGTAAATTATTTCTAAGGCCTAACATGTTCCGTCGCCTCTGATCTATATATATATATATAATGACTGTTTATTGAGCCAAGTTTTCGATTCCCCTTATCCTCTTCAATTATTTGTAATTTTCATATGAAAAAAGAAAAAAAAAAAAAAGGTTTCATTTACTAATGAGAAAGTGATTTAAAAAAGGAAAAAAAAAAAAAACCAACAAACCTAGACATATGGATTATGATAAAGGCTTGAGTGTGAATTGATATTCTTTTCTTGACGTTTTAAAAAGCAAGATATAAGCAAGATCCCATTAAAGGTAGAATATTGGCCACCATGCAAAACTCTATGAATCTAGGGAAAGAAACAAAGGAAGAATTTTAAGATTTTATTTTGACTGGATATTACCTAAATGCGACCAAAATGCATAAATGCAAAGAATAAATACATTAGTGGTATCACAATTAATCCGTTTCTTTGCAAAGAATAAATACATTACTTGTATCACAATTAATCCATTTCTTTCTTATTACATTGCTATAATGAAGCAAAAGCTCCATGTATATATTTGGCAAAGTAATTGAAGAAGCTCCATCTTTACCACCACATAACCTTTCTGTTTCTACACTTTGAAGAATTATTTCAGCTTTTTTTTTTTTTCCAATATATCCAAACAAACCAATGGCGGAACCTATCTGTTCTATCGTTGCTGAGGGAATCATCGGGTGGTTACGTTTTGAAGCTGTGAAAGAAGTAGGATTGCTTTGGGGCGTAAACAATGAACTTGCAGGACTCCAAGAAACCTTTATGACCATCAAAGCAGTACTTCTTGATGCAGAGGAGAAGCAGGTCCATAACCATCAAGTTAGAACCTGGCTCGGAAGGCTTGAAGCTATCATTTCTGATGTTGATGACTTGAAGGATGAGTTCTCATATGAGGCTCATCGGCAACAAGCAATGGCTGATAGTGAGGTGATGAAGAAGGTATGTACTTTCTTCTCAACCTCAAACCAAGTTGTCTTTAGGCACAAGAGAGGTCACAAAATAAAAGCTATTAAGGAAAGACTGATTGCTATTAGCGATGATAAACCCTTTCATTTGGAAGAGAAAGTTGTCACTACAGGGAGAGAGCCTACTCATTCATATGTACCTGAAAATGAAGTTATTGGGAGGGATAGAGATGGAATGGCAATTATGGAAATTCTATTGGATTCTAATGTTGATGAGAATGTATCAGTGATTTCCATAGTTGGTAGTGGAGGATTAGGAAAAACCACACCTACTCAATTGGTGTATAATGATGATAAGATCAAAAGGCATTTTGATTTAAGAATGTGGGTGTATGTCTCTAATGATTTCAATGTGAAATCACTAGTTGAGAAAATCATTAAATCTGCAACTAATAGGGGTCTAGAAAACTTAGAGATGGATCAATTACAAAAGTTGCTTCAGAAAGAAATAAATGGAAAACGATATCTCCTTGTGCTAGATGATATATGGATTGAAAATCATGAATCATGGCAAAATTTGAAAAATTTATTAAAAAATTGTGCACCAGGGAGTAAAATAATAATAACCACTCATAATATAAAGGTTGCTGAGAGTAAGAGTAAAATGAAGCCATACATCTTAGGGAGATTGGATAAAGATGAATCTTGGTCTCTGTTTAAAAAGGTGTCCTTTAAGCATGGACAAGACCCCAACGATTCTACAATTATTGAAATTGGAAAGAAGATTGTTGAAAATTGTGGAGGCATTCCACTCGCCATAAAAACAATAGGCCGAATGTTGTATTTCAAGAATCCAGAAAAGGAATGGTCCCCTTTCCTAGAATTGGAATTCTCAAAACTCCCTCAAAAAGAAAATGACATCCTACCAACCTTAAAACTTAGTTATGATAATCTCCCATTGCATTTGAAGCATTGTTTTGCCATTTGTAAGCTCTTTCCTAAAGGTCATGAATTTAGTGTAGAGATATTAATAAATCTCTGGATGGCTCTAGGATATATTAAGCCATCGTATCCAACTAAGTCGTTGGTGGATGTTGGTCATGAGCATTTTATGGATTTACTTTGTAGATCATTCTTTCAAGAAATACAAGGAGATATTCTGGATAAAAGATGTCAAATGCATGACCTCATGCATGGCCTTGCAACACAAGTAGGAGGAACAGAGTATGTCCTTTGGCAGCCAAATAAGAAAAGTAATTTTGAGAATGATACTCGCCATGTATCATTTAATTTTCATTTAGATTCATTACAACGAATTCCAACTACAGTTTCTAAAGAAAATAGGATCCGAACTATTCTTTTGCTTAGCCAATCATCAAGTATAATTGAAGGAAGACGAGGACAGTCAATTTGTGATGTAGTTGTGTCAAACTTTAAGTTTGTGAGATTCTTGGATCTTCATAATTTGGAGATTAGGGTAGTGTCAGGACCCGTCCAGAATTCCTCCCTGGAACCCTAGACAAGCCCTGATCTCAGGAAAATACCACCGAACCTTCCAACGGAAAATCCGGCAGCACCTCCCCTCAGGGTAGGACTAACCAAAAAATTACCTGCACTGAAAACACACTTCTATACTCATCCCCTTATTCCTCCCACAATACTACAAATTGATTCCACAAATTTCAGCACTTCAAATAATAACAGTAGCAACCCAGTGCATAAATAACAACTACACGTCCAATACAGTATACAAAGCATTATACAGGTAAATGTGGAATTTATACAATGACAGATAAGAAGTAATACAAGATGGAGAGGAAAAGGGAAGAAATGTTGGGGTGAGAAGGTTATGACCAAGAGCAAGCTAGCTTGAAGTGTTAGCAACAAGCAAGCTTTTGGTGATGCTCTTGGGAATGGTTGTGTGTGAGTTGTGTTTTTAGGTTTTGGTTATGGTGTTTTCTGGTTTTTAGGGTTCCTAAAGTGTTCTAAGGTGTTGAAGAAGAGATAAGAAGAAGAGGAACACGTTGGCTTTTGAAAACGAGGCTTAGATGTGTAGCCATTTCATTCATTTTACAATATAAGCTTGAAATTACAACTAGTTCACACATGCCAAGCATGTGAGCTTACAAAATGAGTAAAGTATTTGAAATTTAAAAAGTAAAATGGTCAACACCTAACTTTTCATACACAAAAAAGTCAAAAACCAGCTGCAACATGTCTATTCCAAATATGGTAAAAAGTGGCACATGGTTTGAACTAAGTTCCTATTGTTTAACTAGTTTGGGTAAACAACCAAACTAGCTTCACCTACTTAGTTCCCCTTTGTATCTGCTTATGAAACTTGGTTTGAAGCATCCTTGGTCATCAATAAATATTGTTCCAAGAGCTAGGAAAGTTCTGGAACCTGATCATGGGCCAAACAGCTCCAAAACTGGCCCATACTCTGCATACTGGGCCCATCAGATACAGCAATCTGTTTGGAATAGAAAATGGACTTTCCCATGTCATTTTGACCTGAAATTTAAACTATAGTCTTCTATATATGTCTGTAGACATCCCTCAAAATTTCATCCCAAAACTCCATTTGCAACCTGAGATATAAGATAAATAGTGGAACTATGTTGCTGGAAATTATGAATCCAGCACCATAGGCACTTCAAGCATAACATTCCTACTCTTTTGTGCATAATTTTGCCTATACTTTTGCATACATAACTTAGGCACAAGACATTATCAAAATATACCTTGAATCAATTAAAAACATACAAAAAATATAAACTCATAAAAGGAAAGGATTTGATACCAAGGTGTGCATGCTAGCCGGTGACATGCACCATCAAGTGGCAAAATTGCCACACTTCAACAAGAAATACTTCTTGGACTTCGGCAACGAACTGAGACGTTGGGCTCGCCTCGGACAATCAACGTCTCCCAACCTGGACCTAGGGGAACGGAATTTAAAAACGTGAGATGCTAATCATCTCAGTGAGTGACCCTATCTACTGTACACCTTTACTATTAATAATATACCAAATAAAGGGATTTAATTAATCAATACCGAACAATTAAATAAATAAATAAATAAACAATTGAGGTAACAATTTCTCTCAAAACCCTCACTATTCACTCCGTTGGAAATGTTCCCCTTTTTAAAACATTTTCACAAAACCCGATATTCGTGCTTCCCGAAAACCAAGGGACCAAATAATTTAATAAACAACAAATAAATAAATAAATACCCCAAATATAAATAAACTGTAATAAATTATAATAAATAATTTTGTACTCTTTAGGGTTTGAAATTTCTATCCTAAAAATTTGTACTTGACGCACCACACCATATACCAGTGATGTCCTCTGATATCCAGCGTCCTGAGCACCGACTGGCGGGGAGATTAAAGAGAGAAACTTGCAAACGGCACTTCGGCGTCCCGACAGTACCGCTGCTGAAACCATCATCCCGGCCAAGGAGGGGGGCGGCTGTGTGCACTATATAAGACTTGCCTGCCCACGGTCCAATGGCAACTCATGGGAGAAATAATAATACTTGCACGCTGAACCACATATACATATACCAGAATACCAATACTGTGTGAATGCGTCTAAAATAATTATTAAACCAACCGTACCGTTTTCCAAAATTACTGTGGGAAATATACCAAATTTTCACACTTACCATCCCACATATTTTCATTCAACAAATCGGTACGAAAACATCGATAACGGATAAAAATAATTTTCCTTGCGACATGCGGTTCAACAAATAATATACCACGGGCATAATTATGAAAATTAAACCACCAATTTGAACAAATAATTTTCTTAAAATATTCAAACCAATTATGCCCAAAAATAATATAAAATCCAAACACAACGAATTACTGAAAATACTTGCTCATGTGTAATAAATACCATTTAATCACCATAAAATAAGAATCGGAAATTTCTTAATGACCCCAAAATTCCATTTAGCACCAATGGGTAATTATATATATAAAATAATATTTTTCCCGATCGTATTTAAAATACGCCACATAAGCATAAATTCCAGATATCAAATAAACACCAAATAAATATAATAAATTGCCCAAAATATTTTTAAAGGTGGGTCGCTCACCTGGAGCACGCAATTAAACCATGATCCACCATGGGATCAATTCCACGACTCACCCATGCTCCTAGAACACAGTTCACACATAGTCAAATAAATTAATATTTTATTCGGGTAAATAATACCCTGTACCCAGGGGGTCAAACACAAACGTTATCCAAAATTTTCGAATAATATACCGAATCAAAGCTTGAGCGATGAGGATTACAAATCCGGTCTCCATCGACCCCAATTCCGCCGGAGGTGGCTGGAATTTGGCTGGAAAGCCTCGGCCGGATTTAAACTTGAGGGATCTCTCAAATGGTGGGGATTTTAGGCAATCTAACCCGAAAATGGACTCAGAGGGGTCGAAAATGGTGGAATAGAGGTATGGGTCGGGCTGGGTTGGTCGGAAACGGCAAGAATCGCCGGAAAATTTCAAGTCGCCGCCGCAGACTTCACCGGCCTGATCTGGGCGCGTCCAGCGCCGACTGGCTGGGAAAATTAGAGGCTGAGGTCTCGGCGAGCTGGGCTTCACCAGTGGCTGGCGCGTGTGGCCATCCAGCGACTGAAATCCGGCCAAAAGGCCAGTCAAAGAGAGTGGGGGAGAGAGTCAAAGGAAAGAGAGAGAGGGAAAAGTCTCTGCATGTTTTTTTTTTTTTTTGTCTCTGTCGGGCTCGGGGAAGAAAAAGGGACGAAAAGGAAAAGAAAAGAGAAGGTGTTTTCCCACGTGGGGAAAAGAAAAGAAAAAGAAAAAGAAAAAGAAAATAAAAAAGAAATTAATTAAAATTCATTAAATAATATTAATAATAATATTATTATTTAAAATAATAATAAAATAATATGATATTACACATGGTTGACATGTGGCTTCTCAACATGGTGACACATGGTCACCTTCATTAAGTCACACGTGGCACATCGTTACGCGTTTAAAAATAATATTAAAATAATACGGTGTTTGAAAAACTCTATAGGTCCATAACTTTCAAACCACATGTCCAAATCGGACGTGCCACTAGTCTACGGCATGAATAAAAAGTCAACTCCGGCACCCCTTGGACAGTTTGGACCTCAACGTGTTTTGCTCATAACTTTCAAACCGTAGCTCCGTTTTGAACGTGCTACTAGTCTACGAACTCGTGCCAACGTGTACTTCGTAACGGTACCTCAGTCAACCTAGAATTCCAATCGGGTCAAAAAGTCAACTTTGACCCCTTCGGTCAACGGTCAACAGTCAACCTCGGTCAACGTGCAAAAATTCCGACATGGTTCAGGATGGGGTGTTACAGGTAGTGCCAACTTGTATTGGTAAGTTGAAACATCTAAGATACCTTGATCTTTCTAAAAACAAAGATATCAAGGTATTACCCGATTCTATTACAATGTTGTGTAATTTGCAAACGTTGAAATTGTCTTATTGCAAGGGACTCCAAGAATTACCTAAAGACATCAAGTGACTAGTCAACCTTGTAAATCTTAGTCTTGAAGATTGTATAGGTATGACTCATATGCCATGTGGACTATCTCAGTTGACTCATCTCCAAACATTATCACAATTTGTATTGAAGGATGCCACAAGTACTTCTGTACGTAGGCGTAATGGTGAGGTTGGTGAGCTAAAGGACTTGATGGGATTAAATAACCTTATAGGAGAGTTGGCTATTTATAACTTGGGAAATGGGGAAGATACTAGGACCGCAAATTTGAGGGAAAAACAACATCTTATTTCTTTGCTTTTATGTTGGAAGAGTGTTGATAATTCAAATATGAAGGATGTTGACTATGAAGCAACACTAGAAGGCCTACAGCCACACCCAGAATTGAAATTATTGGTTTTACAATATTATGAGGGTGTGAAGTTTTCAAGTTGGTTTCAATCACTTACAACACTTGAATACTTCATTGTAGAATACTGTATGAAATGCCAATATTTGCCACCATTAAATCAATTCCTTTCTCTCAAGTTGTTGCACCTTAGAAATGTGCTTGGTCTAGAATATATTTCAAACGACTCATTTACGTCGTCATCTATAGCAGTACTACCATCCCTTGAATCATTATTCTTTATAGGATTGCCCAACCTAAAGGGATGGTGGAAGGAGGAGCAAGTAGTAGTTGATAGTGAAGAAGCTCAAGAAGATCAAGGAAGTTCTTTAGGCACATTAATGAGTCACATAGAACTTTCATTTCCTCGTCTTTCTGATTTCAATATTTATAACTGTCTGAAGTTGTCTCTTTTGCCACTCTCCCCAAATATCAAACTACTGAGCATCCAAAACAATACATGGAAGGCATTCCAACAGGCAGTTATGACAAGGACCCAAACAACAATAAAGGAAGTAGCCTCATCATCTTCTTCTTTGTTTCATTTCTCCAATCTCAGTAAGCTTGCTCTTTTCGAAGTTGAAGATCTACAATGTCTTCCAGAATGGTTGAAAAACATAACTTCTCTAAGAACTTTAGCTGTTTCTCGATGCATTAACTTGAAGTGTTTGTCTCACAGTATTCAACATCTTGCCTCCTCACTTCAAGAATTAACAATTGAGGGCTGCAAAGAACTTGACATGTCCCATGCTGATGATAATGGGTTAACATGGCATCCTATGAAAAGTAGTCTCCGCTCACTTGTCTTGACAGATTTGCCTTAAATGAGGACTCTCCCAAAGGGGCTTCATTATGTTACGAACTTGCAAGAACTTGAAGTTGGAGACTATCAAAATTTGATTGACATTCCAGAGTGGATAAGCAACCTCAACTCCCTAAAGATGCTGAAAATTATTAAATGTCCAAAGTTAACATCATTACCAGAAGGAGTTCAGCGGCTCACCTCTTTACATAAACTAGAGATTGAAGATTGTTCCACCTTATACAAAAGATGTCAAAAAGAAATAGGCCAAGATTGGCCTAAGTTGGCTGACATCCCAGAGTTCATCCTGAAATCAAATTCACAAGATAAATTTGAATCGTCCTCTACTTTTCCAGGTAAATATACTCATACCTTTTTTCCAATTTTCATGACCTTATTATTTATTTTTCTTATGTGACGTCTGGAAGGAAATTTCTTAGCCTTTTGACTTCGCATCTAAACAGGTTGTAATTGGAAAGTATTTAACAAGTTTTTGATATCACAGTTTTACGACAAAGGAATGTCATAATGGTAACTATCCTCTCTTTTCTTTCTTTTTCTCGTCCTTTTTTATGTGCGTGTTTGTCTCTATGAGCATTCGGCAAGAATCTATCATTATCTATCAGACTTTCATTTCCAATTCTTGTTATCTTATTTTCAGGATCCATATTTCATATATATTTGAAGATTCATGCATGAAATCTTTGTAGTTGTGCGATTTTGCAAGTATTCATCCATTAAATAATAGGTAATTTTAAACAATTTCCATTATTGCTTTTACAATTAAATTTTCATAATGTTAAATGTGATTTGCTCTTCATGATTTCTTATTAAACCAGATCGTCCATGAGGTATTGCATTTTGTTGTCACAATGATAACCACATGAATAAGGAGAGAAATTTGACAGTAGCCCAAGTAGAATAAGTTTATGCCCACTAGCAATAAAGATTGGCCTAGTTATTTAGATAGAGTTGCATTTAGTCGAGGTTCAATGGCAGGGGAGATGAAATGAAGATTAGAGTTTTCTACTTTTTCCAGGTACATGAAATGTGTCAAATTGTCAATCTCTTAATTTCTTGCTTCTTCATATGCAATTCCCCATTTCTTTTTTTTTTTTTTTTTCATTGCCATCATGATCTTCTTTTGAATGATTTCAAAATATTAAAGAAATGTCCATTTTAACTTTTTGTTTCTTTGAGTCTGTAACAGACCAGGAAGTTGGATCAATATGCTTGGAAAATGTTTCCCTGATGAAGTTATTTAACAACTCCAACATCATACTGGTCAAAAGCGGTATGTATATCCAATATCCTGAAATTTTGTAAATGTTAGAAAGTTCCTCTCAAAATCACTGCTGTACTAATCTCACCTATCCATATTCACTGCATGTAACTTGTTTGAGAAAGTGAGGATCATCCGAAGATTCATAGACATATATTGATGGAGACGGAAAGTGGCTCCTATGATCATGAAGATCCTCCGCTGCTAACTTGTCTATTAATTTATGAAATAATATCCATATTCCACCACTTCTTTTGGTGGAAGACTAGTTTGGTTTTTTTGCTATTCCATATATATTTTTAAAGGTTAGACTACAATATTCACATATCCTAGAGTTTGAAGTTAATCTGTTCGTCTTCTCATATCAAGTTAAGTTTCATTTTTTTATTGCAGCAGAGTAGATGGAGGTGCACTAGCTGGCATGAACTTTTCAAAGAATTCAATACTTTACACTGCAACTCCATCTGCAGGTAAAGCAACCATCCTTCTCTTTGCTGAATATTTTATCCTATATGCATATAGAAGCATAACTCAGTTGTACAGCCAATTTGCTTTTGAAAATTATATAAATGCTCATGCCAATCATGTAAGCATCATTCATGAACAGTCTGTAGGTTTTACTGTCTTTGTCTAGGATTTTCTCCTTTGATTACTGTGTGTATTATGGTCAGATTCCCAAACCTCTGGCACTGATTTTTCTTACCATTTTTTACTTCCTCTACACAATCTCTTTGTTAAACAAGGGAAAGCCAAGGTGAAACAAACAATGTTGTTTACAAATCTCTGGAGCAGTCCTTATGTGAGAAGTGGAGCTCAAGTTAGAAATTCTTGCATGGATAGAACCTAAAAGCAGATTTCAAGATTCAAGGGAAATAGTAGTGGGGTCGTACTCAAGGTTGATTGCAGATTAATGAATGGAATGATAGAATAAAAAGGAGAGAGAGAAAAAAAAAGAAAGGAACTGCAGCAATTCAGTTTTGGAAGATGCATCAAGTAAAAATTGCTTGGAGCACTCAAAGGGCAAGGTTACTTGGGATACTTG
Organism: Ziziphus jujuba; assembly: GCF_031755915.1. NCBI lineage: Eukaryota > Viridiplantae > Streptophyta > Magnoliopsida > Rosales > Rhamnaceae > Ziziphus > Ziziphus jujuba. The sequence goes on from NC_083380.1 coordinate 2,179,858, forward strand.
TAAAAGGAAGGCAGCGTTTTGGCGTAGTGCAGATTTTTAGTTTTTCGAGAAGTAAAGTTGAATATTATTATTTTCTTCTTGTCTTTTCTAAGTTTGTTTTATTTTTGGAAATGGAAACTTTAAATGTGGGGATTTTATAGCCACTAACTTACCACTTGTGAAAATCTAACAAAAAAGAGTATTATACCAATTCACTTTCGTAAAATGCTGCTATTTATGGATGACAATTCCATCTTGTATTTGAAAGAGAAGTTGATTCCTAGCTTTGGTGAAAAGCTCTTCTACTCATTCACTTATTTCTGGCATGAATCTTTAACCGTGTTTCTTATAAATGTAAGCCTCAAAAGTCACTTGAGAACTTTATGGCTCTCTGATGCCACAAATTGATTTCTGTCATTTTATTTGCATTACACTTAGCTGAATATGCATTTAGCTGCAAGTATTCCTTGAATATTTTCTAACCAAGTTGTTTCTATAGGTTGTGCAAAAAGTTTACATAATACTTATATATGCAAGATATACAGTTTATATATGCTGCTGTGTAACACCCCACACCCAAAAAAATGCACCTATTGAGAAGTTTGACTAGGTTTGACTAAGTTTGGCCGGGTTGACCAAGTTTGACCAAGTGAATAGTGTGGGTCGAGATTTGACTTTTTCTATGATTTATATTTTAGTTTGACCAAGGTATCATTGGATAAAGATCGTCGATACGAGTTCAAAGACTAACGGCATGCCAAATTCTGAGCTACGAATCAAAAGTTACGGTTCTATGAAGTTCATTTTCAGTATTTTATCTGTGTCCAGACCAGTCCAAGTGTTTTTTTTCTGATAGCAATCCCAGGCTTATAAAAGCCTCATTTTGTGTGCCAAATAGAGTCCCAAAACCCTAGAGCTCTCTTTTCCTTCTCGAAACCCAAGAAAAAAAAAACACCCCAGCCTTTGGACCCGAATTGGGTCAAAACGATCCGTTTTTACCCACAACCGAGTTTATGCCGTTCAACCACCTCCGGCCACCACCTTGTTACACGCACCAGCTAGAGAGGAGCGGAGGGAGGAGGCGAGCTTGGCCCTAAAATTTTCCGGCCACCGGAAGCCGGACGTGCCCAGATCGAGCCGACGAAGCTCGACGACCGAAGTTTCTCTCTCTCCTTGATTTGTGTGGTTTTCGGCCAACCCAGCTCACCCCATACCTCTATCCCACCATTTTCGACCTCTCTGAATCCATTTTCGGGGTTAGATTGCTCAAAATCCCCACCGTTTGAGAGATCCCTCAAGTTTAAATTCAACCAAAATTTTACCTCGATTTTCCGGCCACCGGAGGAGTCACCGGACCAAGGTAAGGCCACTGGTGAACTCCTTGTCTCTTAGGCTTTCCATAGACATATAATTTGTGAATTTTGGAGATCGTTTGGTAATTTTCCTATTTTCGGGTTATTTTATTAATCTTTCGGACAAAATTAGACTGTGTTTGGACAATAATTGGTCAAATCAGTTGAAATTGGAGTTGGATTAGTGCAATTAGATATTATTGGAACCTGTTTTGTGGGTCAATTGCGAAAAATTAGGCTTAGGACAAAAAGCCCCAATTTGGAGTACCGGGTTCGAAGGGGACACAGTATAATTGGACCGCCCGGTGTCCAATTTCGGAAATTTTAGAGTTTTATAAATTATTGTAAGGCATTTGGGCTACAATAATGCCTTTATCTTAGTTATTGGAGCCTAAGAAATATTTTTATATTATGACAAGCACTGGTACTGAGACCGGAGGTGAGCCTGCAGGAGAGCAGAGTTGAGCAGCATTTGTACTGTGAGTGGTTATATTGTTTAAATTATTTCGGGCATATTATAATATGTATGTGTTTTGAATAATTTGGCATATATATACCGTTTGATTGAAATGCTTGCTTTATGCTTATATATAATATCTGTTTTCACTTATACAAGTTATCATTTTATGTGGATTTTAATAAGATTTTCAGTGATTTCTAAATTCGACGAGTTCATAGTGAACTTGTGAATTATGTTAATTAAATATTCTGGTATTTGAATTGAGATTTCAGATTATTTCGGAAAGTATTTGATTTGAGGAGCAGATTGAAAAATTTATATGATTTTAAGCATGTTCAAGTATTTTCAAATTTTATATGCTTAAAATTGGATTATGGTGAATATAAATTCACTGTGGTATTTATGGTTTTATTTGAAGTTGATGAATTGGAATTTTTTTGAAATATTTCAATAAGCGGTGGAACTTAAATATTAAATTATGATTTACGATACAGTGGAGTACTGTATCGGTCGTGTTCAATTGATGTACCATATAGTATCAAAGGTTTGGTTCAGTATTATATTATATTACAGCGCGCTGGGTTGCCACGGTACCATGAGGTTGGTTTCATCTAATGGTTTATTATTACCACGGACTATGAGGTCGGGTTTAACTGACGATTTATTATTGCCACAGTACCGTGAGGTTAGTTTCATTCAACGGTTTATTATTGCCATGGACCGTGAGGTCGGGTTTAACCGACGGTTTATTCATTTTTATTCCCACGATACCTTTTGGATATTGAGGGTCGTGAGGTGGGTGAATCCCACGGTTTACAGTTTAGTACATCGAATGGTAAATTGCATATGTTTGAATATATTGTTGGTTTTAAAAAATAAAATGGTGGTTATTGCTACACTGTAATAATTATTTTGTGGATTTGTGTCTATAATATGTTCATGCTCAATTCTTATATCTCGATTAAGACATTTTATAATATTGTAATGATCGTTCATTTTATACTTTTGAGCATCGATTTTATGATATTGAATGGGGTACAAGTTTGGGTTTTGTGAAATGATTTTAAACAGGGAACTTTTCTAACGAGAGGAATGAGAGGTCTTGAGAGAAAGATTTTGCTGAAGTAAATTATTATTTTCCTATTATACTATGCCACTCACTGAGATTTCCTTATCTCACATTTTATTTGTTTTAAATTCGTTCCCCTAGGCTCAAGCAGTTAGTAGCAGTCTACCTCGTGCACCGCTCGTTACTTCGTTCTTCCGCGACAGCAGCAGTATTTATCTTTTCTTATCTTATCTTATCTTTTCAGACTCGTTTATTACTTATTTGCACTCTCAGACTTCGTTAACACTCTTAGAATGCTTTGATATTAAATTTGGGACTCTGTAGAAACCATGGTATTTGTGTTTTGGTTATGGCCTGTAGTACCTTAGGCCGGTTGTGGACTTTTATGTTGTTGTGGATTTATTTATATTTATATATCGGGGTATTATTGATATTACTTGTGTTGGTTGTCCACGTATTAAGTGGAGTTCCATTGGATATTCTTAGGAATTGTCCAGTGGTACTTCATCAGGCGGGACCATCAGGGACATCCTGGAAGGGTCCCCAAGGCGGTTCCTGTCAGCTGACCTACATATATAGTTCTTCTCTCAGAAAATGAAGGTTCATATATCTATCTATATATACATGAACATATGTAATTTATATGATGTGGTGATGTTGTATGTGTATAGGAAGAGGGGTAGAATGCTGTAGAGTACACCTTGGTGAAGAAATATGACTACAAGTGCCATGGATGATGGATGGATTACTCTCTCTAGTCGTCTACTCATTTTACTGCTGCAGAGTAGATGGAGGACTACTACTACTACTAGTGTGCTCTCTCAAGATTACAAATATGGATAATGGGATATGGTTCTTCATAAAAATTGTACTTTTTTTGTAATTCAATTTTAAAGTTTATATTTAAATGCTAGTTCTTAGTTCTTAGAGCTTCTAATTGTTGTTTTAAGGGGTTAAACTCCGTTACATTCCCTGCCCTCTGACTATCTACCTCTATTATTTTGTTTTTCTATGTCTTGTTCTTTTAATAAACTTCACAAATAACTTACCAGAAATTTTCTTAACTTATCATTTATTTGCTTTTCTCTTTTTTACGTTACAGTACTAATGAACAACGACTGAGGTGCTCATATTTGACTGATATGCCAATAATAAGAAGATAATAATTCATTTCAAAATTGAAAATTTACAACATTATAACAATGAGTCGAATTTGTACAAATTTACAAGGTTATTACCATAAACTTTGTAACTACAACATGCTAAGGCAATAAGATATTCCAAAAAATAAAAAATAAAAAAATAGTGACATGGAATGTTATTCTATACCACTGTAAAAACAAACAAACAAAAAAAAACTTCATGCTTCTAATTTCTGAAGGTTGTATTTGCATTTCCATTTGAATTTTCCATACGTAGAATGTGTACAAAGATTGGCCCCTTTAAATGTTCAGTTATTGAGGCCCAAAATACGATGGGCCATATTGGGCCCAGTTCAACTTTCCAAACAACCTGGACCAGCCTAAATCCCTTAACTAGGTCCAGTTCGGAACCTCGCTCTGCTCCTGTATCTTTCTTGGTCTTGTTTTCTTTCTTCTCCTCCTGCACCTTTCAGACATGTACATAAAAATGCGAAGTGGTTGTAGAAGGTTCATCAATGAAAAGGATTATGAAGATTGGAACCTTACAATATAATTTTTCCTTTGTTTGAAAAATAGAGAAATAGAGCATATCCATGATGATACACAAACCCAAAGCTCCCTACTTGTTCCATCATCCTATTTGGCCCCACTAATTTTACATATCTTATACCACCTATTATTTTAAAAATCCAATATAATGGATGGAAATTACATGTACTAATTAAAAAACTAAAAAAAGGATGCCAAAAAACAAAAAAAAATGAAAGTTGAAAGATAAAAAATAAAATAAAATAAATAGAGATATGGAATTACAAAAAGGCTCTTAGTGTGGATATGTGCATATTAGTTTATAAATTCTTGAGCCTAATAAATAAGTTATCTAATGTTCTGAACAATATTAATGAATCACTAATAGCCAAGAAATGCAGAGAAAAATTTGTCTACTGGAACTTGAATCAAATGTTATATGATAGTGGAGTTTGAATAAGTGAATTTGAAAGGAATTGTAAAATACAGAAACAACAAACTGATTTGATATATCCAACTTCAATTTATAATTTTTTTATTTTTAATGATCTAGGTTTGGTTATGTGGATCCGAATTTCAAGACTAATTCTGCCTTCTTCAGTAGGTGACAAAGAAAAGATAAAGTGGATAGTATATGCATTGGCCAATGTTTGGGTACGGAAGAAAATTGATATTCGTTTGTTAACGTTTTTAAAAGCAATATTTAAACAAGACCCTTATTACATAGAATATCGGCCATCATGCGAGACGAATTTATAGAAGGGAAAGAAAGAAAGAAAGAAAGTAATTAATATTTTATTTTGGAATATATATGTGTATATATATATACACACACACTTTAATCCCAAATTCATGCCTGCAAGAATAAGTAGATTGCTTGTGTGGTAATTAATCATTTAACATATTCTTTTGAAAAATATTTAACAAGTTCGAATTTAGAATAAGTTGATAATTTTATTTGTCAGATATAGTATCTATGAAGCTACATGGCTAGGAATCATGATTAAGCATTGAAGATTTCGTGACCTTCTGAATTTGCAGCTGATGACTAGAGCCAAAATATTGTACTGCCTCCACCAAAGGACGTAATTTATATATCTAATAAATTAATTTGGTGTATAGTTATTAATTGCATAATCATGAGAAAACAGAGGAGTAATTCAAAGATCCTAATGGTGTCCAAAGGGGTATATATGATGCTGTATATATATGAGACATCAAGACATTAAATCTTGTTTTCTTACAACAAAATGAAATCTTGTCAATCTCTTAATTTCCTGCTTTTTCATAATGACAATTCCACATTTTATTGATTCTTCATTACCATCATGATCTTCTTTCGGATGATTTCAAAATTTTAAAGAAATTTCCATTTTAAATCTTTTGTTTTTCTTTGAGTCTGTAACAAACAAGGGGCTTGGATCAATATACCCAGGAAAGGTTTTCCTAATGAAGCTATTTAACAAGTCAAATAACACAAGGGTCAAAATTTTATCCAATATCCTGAAATCTTGTAAATGTAAAAAAGTTTCTCTCAAAATCACTGCAGTACTAATCTCGCCTATACAAATTCACTGCATGTAACTTTTTTAAGGAAGTGAGTATCCTCTGAAGATTCATAGATGGACATTCATGGAGAAGGTTTTAATGGCCATGAAGATCCTTCGGTGCTAACTTGTCTATAATAATATCCCTATTCCTCCACTTCTTTTGGAGGAAAGACTAGTTTGGTTTTGCTACTCTATATATATATATATGTGTGTGTGTGTGTGTATTAGGTTAGACTACAATATTCACAAATACTAGAGTTTGAAGTTAATCTATTCCTCTTTTCATATCAAATAAAGTTTCATGTATTTATTGCTGCAGAGTAGATGGAGAACGTTCCTGAGGGACTTAAACATGTAACCAGCTTACAAAAGCTTGAACTCTCTTACTGTGGAAATTTGATTGGGATTCCATAGTGGATAAGCAACTTCAAATCCCTCGAAACACTCAGCAATTTATGAAAGCGCAAATTTGACAACACTGGAAGGCCTCCAACCACACCAAAACTTGAGGCGATTGTGGTTAGAATATTACGAGGGTGTCAGGTTTTCAAGTTGGCTTCTTTCGCTGGCAAATCTTGAAATTTTTGCCATATGCTAAACAATAGAAATTGCCAATACCTGCCGCCATTAAATCAATTTCTTTCTCTTAAGGTATTAAAGATAGAAAAAGAGGTTGTTCTGGAGTATGTTTCAGAAAACTCCTCCAGTTCCTGTACAACAATATTACTGCCATCCCTGGAGAAGGTTCACTTTATGTCATTGCCCAACCTAAAGGGATGGTGGAGGGAAGATGAAGAAGTAGGTCAAAATGATCGTAGTTAGTACAAATCAGTAATTTCACTTCCTTATCTTTCCAGTTTCATTGTGTATTATTGACGCAGGTTGACCTTTTTGCCTCTGTCCCCACATTTAAAAATATTTGACGCTGGAAGAAAATAACTGGAAGCCTTTTCAGTAGGCATTAATGGCGAACATTGGAATATCATCCTCATCATCTTCTTCCTCTTCTCTCCTTTCTCCAATTTGACTCTTCTTGATCTCCACAGAATTGATGATTTGCAATCTCTGCCAGAGACATTGAAAATCCTCACTTCTCTGCAGGTGTTATGGATCAGAAGATGTCCCAACTTGAAGCGTTTGTCTCCCGGTGTTCAACATCTTTTCTCGTCACTTCAAGAATTAAGAATTTCCAAAATGTAGTGAACTTGGAATATATGATACTGATGAATTCAAGTGGGAAGCCTTTCAAAATCTTCGTTTACTTTGTTTGAGAGAGCTTCCTCAAATGGTTAGCCCCCTGAGGGAGTTAAACATGTAGCAAGCTTAAGGAAACTTCAACTCTATTATTATGAAAATTTGATTGGGATTCCAGATTGGATAAGCAACCTCAAATCCCTCAATACACTCACAGTTTATAGAAGTCCAAATTTGGCATCACTACCTGAAAGAATATGCCAGCATACCTCATTACAAAAACTGAAGATTATAGATTGTTCCAAAATCTTATTCCAAAGATGTCAAAGGGAAAAAGCCGAAGATTGCCCTTAGGTTGCTCACATCCCAGAGTTGATCTTGAAACCAACTTCAAATGATCAAGGTGCATGAACTCAATTATTCTTCATATTCACATATACATTTTTTTTTTCTTCTTAATAAAATATGATTTTACTTTCTATGGCATTTTGAAGAATTTCTCAACTTTTCTGTTTTGTATCTACGCAGAATGTAATTGGAAGATATTTAAAAGGTTCCAAATACCCAAATTTTGCAGCAAAGGATTCTCATAATGGCAGTTCTCGAGGTTTCTTCTTTTTGTCTTTGTTATTTTCACTTTGAAAAGGTACCGAAGACTTCACACAACATATTACATAATTCATTATTTCATATTTTCCATATTGAACCAGGTTTATCAAGTGGTGCATTTAATTGCATATAAAGGAATGAAACTTGAGACTATACAGAATATGGTAGAGCAGCATCTGATTAGCTTAATTTGGTGCCATTCTTCATAAAGGCCTTCTTTTCTCCAGCACAGGATTAGCATCAAATACTAAGTGGACCATCTCCTGAAACAACTGTAAATTCGTCGAGTTTTCGAGGTATCGTCCAGTCTCTATCTAATCAGTTGACTGACTTTTTTTTTTTTTTGAATAATTAAGCAACCATTAAGCCTGGTATTAAGTACCCTTCTTACTCATTTCTTTGCAAGAATACAATGATTATCTTCATTTGCTTCACCAGGCTTTAGAGATATAAGTGGACTTTATCATTTGAAATATGGCAATCGTCAGTGAAGATTGCCATACTCATTAAGATAGACTTGCATTTGGTCGAGGTTCACTGGCAGGAGAGCTGAAATGAAAATCATAATCCTTTACTATTGTAAAGCGTTTCTGGTACATAAAAATCAATTATCGATCTCTTTCCTGCTGCTTCATATACAATTTTCCTTCTTACTTATCATTACCATCTTTAACTGCTTTTTATTTGATTTCAACCTGTAACAAAGCAGGGCTTGGATCACATGTACTCCTATGAAAAATTGTCCCCCCCCTCTCTCTCTCTCTCTCTCTCTCTCTCTCTCTTTTTGTTGGGATATGGTGGTTTTCGCTTAAAGAGAAGTTGATTCCCAGCTTTCTAACTATATAAAATCACTTTGGTAAAAAGCTCATATGTTTATTCATTTTTTCCTGAGCATGTTCCATTTATAAATAACCTAAAAGACTCATCCTGTAGATTTCACGCCATTTATATTTCTGTAGAATTAATATTTGATTGGCTCAACGTTATACTTGCAGAACCAGCAGATAGCCAACACTACTTTCCTAAAAATTTCAGTATCTATAAGTTGTGTTAAAAACTACACATTTATGCAAAATGTGTAGTCTTTTTTGGCTCAATTATGTGCATGTACTCTGCTCTGCACTTAATGAATTTATCATTTCAATGTAGAAATAAGAAAAAGTTAATGATTGATAACTTTCGTGAAAATTTCAATATCTATAAGTTTTGCTTAAAGCTTACACATTTATGCAGAATACGTAGTTTTTGTTGCTCACTTATGTGCATGTACTCTGCTTTGCACATGATTAATTTATCTGTTTAATACAGACATAAGAAAAAGTTAATGAATGATAACTTCTGTTTGTAGTTTTCTACAAATCAAAATTGTATATACATACAAACTATAAGATGTTCTGATGTTGTATACATACAGTAAGCATGGTGAAAGAACGTGACCGATATGTATGGTTGATCGAGTGATGGCTGATTGAATTTGTGTAGGAGAAGCAAGTTTATTTTCTGTTTTTTAGACTGCGATTTTGTCCAACGGGCTAATTTGTTCTTCATCTCGTTTCATCAAATGAAGTTTCATGTTATTTTACTGCTGCAGACTAGATGGCAAAAGAGTAGTAGAGTGCTGTTACAATTGGAAAATGAATAATGGGATCTTATAGGATTGTCCCATCTTATTCAAAAGATGCCAGAGAGAAATAGGTCAGGATTCGTCTAAGGTTGGTCACATCCCATAGTTGATCTTGAAATCATCTACTTTAGATGATGATTCTCAATCCTCTAATTTTCTAGGTACTTTATTCAAACACCTTTCTACATATTCTTACTATTTGTTTTTCTTTCTGTGACACATTTGAAGGATTTTCTGATCACCTTTGATTTCAACTTTGTTTAACAAGTTTTGATGTATCCCAATTTTGTACAAGGCTTTTATTGCCGGTTTTTATATAATTTTTCCTTTTCACTATCCATATCCTATTTGAAGATTGAAGCATGAAACAAACTTTAGGTAAGGAAGTGAATTTTGTTAAAAAAATTTGGATGTACAACTTTGCAATATATGTATATATATATATATTTTATAATAGGTAAATTACAAACGGTTTCCCTACCAAATTTATGTAAAATCTTAACATATTAAAAGCACACAGATTTCTATATATATATATATATATATATATATATATTGTATGTTTTATCACATTTTCATAATTCATTAATTCATTACTTTCGAACTGCACCAGGCTGATGAGGTGGGGGCATTTTGTTGTTACAATGTTAGTTTTAGATAAAAGAGTTAAATTTGACACAGTATAGAATAGATTAAAAGCATGGTGGAGCATGCTTAATTTGATCCTTTTGATCAGCACTGGGTGGGTATAAACACCGGTGGACCATGGTCAGACGCTTTTGCAGAAGAACTAGGGTTACTGTGTCCTAGTACAATCTAATTTGGTCCTAAGTATCCTGATCATTTATTCCTTTACACTCAAACAATGACATCTTTGTTTGATTCACGACCACTAGAAATAATATAGTGAACTATTGCAAAGATGCTTAAATGAAACATGTTATTATTATTAGGAATCTTCCACGGTACCCATTTGTAAGTGTTATTAGTATTGTTATTGTCGTTACTTTATCTTTATTGTTATTGTTATTTTTTAGATGAAATATGTAAGCAAATTGAATGGGTGAAATATTGGTCAAGTTAAAACAGAATCTTATGAACTTTTCAATTAAGACTGCTTAACAATTTGGAATATATAAAAAAGCAACTGCTTTTAACATGTCTCTTTATGCTCTTCATTTTTCCATGTCGATGAAGGATGAAAAGCAGCACATGCATGCGTGTTCATCTTCCAAGGAACATTTAGATCTAGTAACCTTGAATAAAAAATTGGGCACCAACCCCACGATGCTTATAGAAAACAATATTTCATTTTGCACCTTTGCTGCAACTTGGCTTATTAAAACTCAAAAAACCATATAAAAATACTTGGCAAGCAAATTAAAATCTCTCTTTTTAACCTTTGAACAATTTCAGCTTTCTTAGCTGTCTGGTGCACGCATTGGAAATTAATTAACTTGTCTAATTTTGTACTGCCATAAGGAAATGACATGATTTGCTTTTTGTGTTGAGAATACTATAAGCTTTCTCTCATCTAATTGTAATACTTTAGCATATATATATATATTTGATTAACTAATTTGGTTTACTGCTTGTTATTAATTGAGAATCATCTGCTTTGCACCTTCAACCATGTGTGATTTTCTAAAATGTGAAAGTGATTTTCTAAAATGTGAGCAAGTTTGTAACATCTTGTACTAAGGAAACAGTCAAAATTTGAATTTTTGACCAAGTTTGATTAGAGTTAATAGGGACGTTGGCCGAGCATATTCCATAGTTGACTTTTCAATACAGCTAGAATTTCATTTTAACTAGAGCACCATTGCAAAAAAACATATCATCAGGAGTTCATAAACTGACGGCATTCCTAATTCAAAACTAGGATTGAATAGTTATGGTCAGAATAATGTTTGACCTGGATTTACCTAGTAGGGCCCAAGCTTGACTTCTTCTTTAGTTAAGGCATGATGTTAACCAACACTATTGTTTAATGCTCGTTAATACAAATTCATAAACTATTAGTATGCTTAATTTGGAGATACAATTGAAAAGTTATCGATGGATAAAAAATATGTTTGTTTAGTTAGTTGTGGTTCCACTAGTAGTTTTTCCTTAGTAAGACGAGTAATGGTGTTTAAAAAATATCTTCTAATAGTACCATGTGTCAACTTTTGGGTGGTGGGACTTCTTTGTTTGTAACACCCCGTCCCAAAATACAAAGGAAATTTTCCAACTTTGACCGGGGTTGACCGTTGACCATTGATTTTGACCGTTGACCGAAGGAGTCAAAAGTTGACTTTCTGACTTGGATGGAATTCTAGGTTGACTGAGGTACCGTTACGAAGTACATGTTGGCACAAGTTCGTAGACTAGTAGCACGTTGAAAACGGAGCTACAGTTTGAAAGTTATGAGCAAAACAAGTTGAGGTCCAACTGTCCAAGGGGTGCCGGAGTTGACTTTTTATTCATGGAAAGTTGAGCTTTGACTCATGCATGGTTGTAAAGTACTCATCGATACGAGTTCATAGACTAGTGGCACGTCTAATTTGGACATGTGGTTTGAAAGTTATGGACTTGTAGAGTTTTTCGAATACTGTATTATTTTAATATTATTTTTAACGTGTAACAATGTGCCACGTGTGACTTAATAAATGTGACCATGTGTCACCATGTTGAGATGCCACATGTCAAACATGCTTAATACCATATTATTTTATATAATAATATTATCTTTAATATTATTTAATTATTTAAGATTTATTTTCTTTTCATTTCTTTTTCTTTCTTTTTCTTTTCTTTTTTCTTTTTTTTTCTTTTCCCCCACGTGGGAAAAAAGGGCCACGGGCCCCTTCTTCTTCTTCTTCTTCTTCCTCCTTCTTCTTCCTTTTCCTTTCTCCCTCTCGGATTCTTGCCGTATTTTTTTTAATTCCAGCCACCACCTTGCTACATGCGCTGGCTACCGGTGAAGCCCAGTTCCTGGCGACCCCGACCTCCAAGTTTCCCGGCCAGTGAAGTTGGCGACGGCAGGTTGAATTTTTCCGGCGATTCTCGCTGTTTCCGGCTAACCCAGCTCGATCCATACCTTTATCCCATCATTTTCGACCCCTCTAAGTCTATTTCCGGGGTTAGATTGCCCAAAATCCCCACCGTTTGAGAGATTCCTCAAGTTTAAACTCGGCCGAAACTTTCCGGCCAAATTCCGGCCACCGCCGGTTGAATTGAGCTCAATGGAGGTCGGTAATGTGATCCTCATCTCACAAGCTTTCTATAGACATATAATTTGTCAATTTTGGTTAACGTTAGTGTTTAACCCCCTGAGTACCGGGTATTATTTACCCGAATAATATATTAATTTATTTGACTGTGTGTGAATTGTGTTCTAGGAGCACAGGTGAGTCGTGGAATTGATCCCATGGAGGATCTTAGGTTAATTGGATGTTCCAGGTGAGTGACCCACCTTTAAAAATTATTTTGGGCAATTAATTATATTTATGTTGTGTTAATTTGATATCTAGAAATTGCTCATGTGGTGGAATTTAATATAATTGGGAAAAATGTATTATTTTATATATATATACCCATTGATGCTAAACGGAATTTTGGGTTTTAAGAAATTCCTGATTATTATTTTATTGTGATTTAATTTTAATTATTACACATGAGCAAAGTATTTTCATTAATTAATTGTGTTTGGATTTTTATATTATTTTCTGGGCATAATTGGTTTAAATATTTTGAGGAAAATATTTGTTTAAATTGGTGGTTTCAAATTTGATAATTATACCCGTGGAATATTATTTGATGGATTTTGTGATACAAGAAAAATTATTTGTATATTTTTATCGATGGTTTCGTACCGGAAATGTTAAAAGAAAATGTGGGATGGTGAATTTGAAAATTTGTATATTTCCCACAGTGATTTTTGGAAAACGGTACGGTAATAAGAAATTTAATAATTATGTTAGATGTACTCATACAGTATTGGTGTTCTAGTGTATATGTGGTTAGCGCGCAAGTTATTATGTCTTCCGTGAGTTGCCATTGGACCGAGGGCAGGCAAGTCTTATATATTACGTATCAGCCGCCCCCCTCCGTGGCCGGGATGACAGTTTCAGCAGCGTTACTGTGGGGACGCCGAAGTACCATATGCAAGTTTCTCTCTTTAATCTCCCCGCCAGTCAGTGCTCGGGACGCTGGATATCGGAGGGCATCACTGGTATATAGTGTGGTGCATCAAGTATAAATTTTCGGATAGAAATTTCAAACCACAAAGTGTTCAAAAATTATTTATTATAATTTATTACATTTTATTTATATTTGGGGTATTTATCTATTGTTTATTAAATTAATCGATCCCTTGGTTTTCGGAAAATACGAATAACGGGTTTTGCGAAAATGTTTTAAAAGGGGAACCTTTCCAACGGAGTGAATAGTGAGGGTTTTGAGAGAAAGTATTACTTCCAATTAGTTATTTATTTATTTATTCTTAATTAATCAAACAGACTGTGATTATCGTTATTATTAATATTAAAAGTGTTCAGTAGATAGGGTCACTCATTGAGATGATTAGCATCTCACGTTTTTAAATTCCATTCCCTTAGGTGCAAGGGGTGGTAGACGTTCTTTCGAAGTAAACCAAATCTTCGCCGCTATCGTAGTTCGAGAAGTTACCTTTGTCTTCATTTATTTCAATTGTATTATTTCTTTCATCCTTGTTGTATTCTATGCTTAATAGTATTTCATGAAGCTCTGTATACTGTTCTGGACATTTATGTATTAATTATGCACTGGATTGCTGGTATTCTTTTGAAGTGCTGTAAATTTGTGGAACCAATTTGTAGTAATGTGGGAGGAATAAGAGGATGAATATAGAAGTGTGTTTTCAGTGCATAGAATTTTTGGTTAGTCCTACCCTTAGGGGAGGTGCTGCCGGATTTTCCATTGGAGGTTCGGTGGTATTTCCCTGGGATCAGGGCTTGCCTAGGGTTTCGGTGAGGAATTTTGGATGGGTCCTGACAGTTGGTATCAGAGCTCTAGGTTCTAGTATTCCTAAGGGACTGTGTATTGTTGTGCGTCCCATCCGTGTCTAATCTCTCGTTTTACTCGTCTTAAAGCGTTCTTTCCCTTTGTCTCGAAGCTCGCCCGAGTTTGAATAACTCTAATCTTCGGGGGTGTCAATTAGAATCATCTATCCTAATGGGGAATTCCTACCTAGTCGATGGTCGAGGATTACCTTTTCTTTTTGAAGGCCAAGTAATGCGGGTAAATCCAATCTTTGAATCTTTTTGGGATCTGAAGCGACCCTAGATATGGATTGAGTAGTTCTTATGTTTATGGACCGCTAACATAAAGGAGTAAAGTTAAAGTGTTTCAGCTTACCTTAAGAGATGCTTCGTGGAGGAGTTAGGAGACCTTTACCGTGGTTAATTTCTATCCTCGTCTCCAAGGAGCTATCGGAGAAGGGTTGTCAAAGGTATTTGATCCATGTGGTTGATGCACGAGTAGTTGGTGAGCGTTGGAACCACTAATAGTGGGAAGCAATTCGAAAGCATTTTCCCAGCAAGTTATCTGGATTACGACCGTAAAAAGGATATCAAATCATTATTGATTTGGCTTTGGACGTCGATCTATTTCAGTACCGCCATGCCGTGCGACTCCATTAAAGTTAAAGGACTTAAAGGCTTAGCTGCAAGATTTGGTGAATAAAGGTTTCACTATGTCAAGCTTATCATCATGAATGGCATTTGTTTCATTCATGGAGAAGAAGGATGACTGCCTAAGGGTGTGTATCAGCTATCAACGATTTAGCAAGGTCACCACCCATAATCAATACTTGTTATCAAGTATGGATATATGTCGATCAACGTCAAGGTGTCAAGATATTTTTTCCAATCGATTATTAAAAATTAAATATTTTTCAAAGTGATATTTGAAATTAAAGGTATTTTATTCAAGTATTTTTTGTTTGTGTTCGTACATGTATTTGTATGTTATATTGTTTGATATTATACTGCATATACTGCACCCTATGGAGGCAGCGAACCAATGTGGCCCATGTAGAGCTATCCCCATAATCATGTTGCCTACGAGGTCAGGGTATCGAACGGCCAATATAGGCAACCACCCTGGTTTGTATTGGTAGCAAAGTGCCGGTGACAGTTGGAATCATGGATTACATAGCATATTAGAAGGTATCGTACGTACCACCATTACGAGTGTGCATATTTCATTTTATGCTATGGATTTTAAGATATGATTTTATGCATTTATTCATGTTTTTATTATTGTTCCAATGTGGAATTTTAACAATTGCCTATGCAAGTTAAGGTATTTTAAACTAATTAAAATAATTTTTGTATTATTATTATTTCATTGATTTAATTAGTAAATTTCATAAATTATATTTCGATTTTTGAAGAAGTTTGGAAATTTAATTTGGGTTGATAAATTGTGTATATTTTATGTTGGTGGTATATTTGAAAAATATATTTTATTATTTGTTTTATGTTATGATTTTTCCAAGAGAGACTTAAGGTTTAAGTATCGCCAATTGAGAATCCAAGAGTAGGATATCGTTGAGTTCAAAAAGGAGATCCTAAAGGAAGCACGTGATTCGATGTATGCGATACACCCCAAGGAAACAAAGATGTATGGAATGCTCACTAAGTATTATTGGTGGATGGGCACGATAAAGGAAGTTGCCGAATTGGAATCAAGGTACGTAAGCTGCCGACAAGTGGAAGCAGGAAGTAGAAATGTTACTGCACTTTTACTGGTACGAGAGTGGTTCTCACCGAGACAAGTTGGCCAAGCTGTTTGTAAAGCGTATTATGAGTCTGCATAGAGCATCAATCACCATTACATCTAATGGAGATTAGAGCTTTACTTCAAGACTATGATGAAGGTTAACAGATACACTTGGAGCAAGACTTAACGACTGCATCGCTTTTCACCATAGGCCAATGGACAAGCAAAGTGCAGAATTCACACTTGGAAGTTATGTTAAGACCGTGCATTATGCAATGTCGAAAGAAGCTAGATTGAGCAATTTCCATCGATAGGATTCGTTATGATATTAGCCGCCAAGCGAGCATCGAGGTGTCTTCGTATGAGATTCTATATGGAAGGCAGTGTCAAACCCCATTATATTGGAGTGAAGTAGGTAAGGAGAAGCACCACACGACGATCAACATGAATTGGATGCAAACACCTACAGATGACTATGAATAAGGTGAAGGTCGTCCGAGAGAGTTTGAAAGCCGCTCAAGATCGACAAATGAGTTAAGCCGATGTGCATGGAAAAGATGTTGAGTTCAAAGTCCGAGATTAAGTTTTTGAGATTATCTCCATAGGAGAGAGTCGTACGCTTTGGTTGACAGAGAAAGTTAAGTTCTTGTTACCTTAGTTTCTACGAGGTTATTGGAAGAATTGGTTTGTGGTATGCTAGTTAGTATTTTTGGGAAAGCAGACATGGGTATGCAACATAATTCACGTATTGTTGCTACGAAAGGACATCGAAGACCTGTCATGCAAGGAGCGACCAGTGCAGATTTTTAAGTCATGAAGAATGCTTATGGATCAGTAAGACTATTTTCTCGAGTCAAGGTCTTGTGGTGAATTAATCTAGTCGAGAAAGCGATGTGGAAGCTCGAGGCACAAATCCGCAATTAATATTTTTATACGTTTCAGCGACGTAAGAAATTTCGAGGAGGAACTTTTTATAAGGGGGGAAGATTGTAACACCCCGTCCCAAAGTACAACGGAAATTTTCCAACTTTGACCGGGGTTGACCGCTAACCGTTGACTTTGACCGTTGCCCGAAGGAGTCAAAAGTTGACTTTTTAACTTGGATATGGAATTCTAGCTTGACTGAGGTACCGTTACAAAGTACACGTTGGTACGAGTTCGTAGACTAGTAGCACGTTGAAAACGAAGCTACGGTTTGAAAGTTATGAGCAAAACAAGTTGAGGTCCAAATTGTCCAAGGGATGCCGGAGTTGACTTTTTATTCATGGAAAGTTGAGCTTTGACTCATGCATGGTTGTGAAGTACTCGTTGATACGAGTTCATAGACTAGTGGCACGTTTGATTTGGACATGTGGTTTGAAAGTTATCGACCTGTAGAGTCTTTCGAATATCGTATTATTTTAATATTATTTTTAACGTGTAACAATGTGCCACGTGTGACTTAATAAATGTGACCATGTGTCACCATGTTGAGATGCCACATGTCAACCATGCTTAATACCATATTATTTTATTATTGTTATTTTATATAATAATATTATCTTTAATATTATTTAATTATTTAAGATTTATTTTCTTTCTTTTTCTTTTCTTTTTTCTTTTTTTTTATTTTCCCCCACGTGGGAAAAAGGGGCCATGGGCCCCTTCTTCTTCTTCTTCTTCCTTTCCCTTCCTTTCTCCCTCTCGGATTCTTGCCGTATTTTTTTTAATTCCGGCCACCACCTAGCAACACGCACCGACCACCGATGAAGCCCAGTTCCCGGCGACCCCGACCTTCAAGTTTCCCTGCCAGACGCCGCTGGACGCGCCCAGATCGGGCCGGTGAAGTCGGCGGCGGCGGGTTGAATTTTTCCGGTGATTCTCGCCGTTTCCGGCCAACCCAGCTCGATCCATATCTCTATCCCACCATTTTCGACCTCTCTGAGTCCATTCCGGGGTTAGATTGCCCAAAATCCCCACCGTTTGAGAAATCGCTCAAGTTTAAACTCGGCCAAAACTTTCCGGCCAAATTCCGGCCACCGCCGGTTGAATTGAGCTCAATTGAGGTCGGTAATGTGATCCTCATCTCACAAGCTTTCTATAGACATATAATTTGTCAATTTTGGTTAACGTTAGTGTTTAACCCCCCAGGTACCGGGTATTATTTATCCGAATAAAATATTAATTTATTTGACTGTGTGTGAATTGTGTTCTAGGAGCACGGGTGAGTCGTGGAATTGATCCCATGGAGGATCTTAGGTTAATTGGGTGTTCCAGGTGAATGACCCACCTTTAAATATTATTTTGGGCAATTAATTATATTTATGTTGTGTTAATTTGATATCTAGAAATTGCTCATGTGGTGGAATTTGATATAATTGGGAAAAATGTATTATTTTATATATATATACCCATTGATGCTAAACAAAATTTTGGGTTATTAAGAAATTTTCGATTATTATTTTATTGTGATTTAATTTTAATTATTACACATGAGCAAAGTATTTTCATTAATTAATTGTGTTTGGATTTTTATATTATTTTCTGGGCATAATTGGTTTAAATATTTTGAAGAAAATATTTGTTTAAATTGGTGGTTTCAAATTTGATAATTATGCCCGTGGAATATTATTTGATGGATTTTGTGATACAAGAAAAATTATTTGAATATTGTTATCGATGGTTTCGTACCGGAATTGTTAAAAGAAAATGTGGGATGGTGAATTTGAAAATTTGTATATTTCCCACGGTGATTTTTGGAAAATCGGTACGGTAATAAGAAATTTAATAATTATTTTAGACGCACTCATACAGTATTGGTGTTCTGATGTATATATGGTTAGCGCGCAAGTTATTATGTCTCCCGTGAGTTGCCATTGGACCGAGGGCAGGCAAGTCTTATATATTGCCTATCAGCCGCCCCCCTCCGTGGCCGGGATGACTGTTTCAGCAGCGGTACTGTCGGGACGCCGAAGTACCATATGCAAGTTTCTCTCTTTAATCTCCCCGCCAGTCAGTGCTCGGGACGCTGGGTATTTGAGGACATCACTGATATATGGTGTGGTGCGTCAAGTATACATTTTCGGATAGAAATTTCAAACCCCAAAGTGTTCAAAAATTATTTATTATAATTTATTATATTTTATTTATATTTGGAGTATTTATCTATTGTTTATTAAATTAATTGATCCTTTGGTTTTTGGGAAATACGAATAACAGGTTTTGCGAAAATGTTTTAAAAGGGGAACCTTTCCAACGGAATGAATAGTGAGGGTTTTGAGAGAAAGTATTACTTCCAATTAATTATTTATTTATTTATTCTGAATTAATCAAACAGACTGTGATTATCGTTATTATTAATATTAAAAGTGTTCAGTAGATAGGGTCACTCACTGAGATGATTAGCATCTCACGTTTTTAAATTCCGTTCCCTTAGGTGCAAGGAGTTGTAGACGTTCTTCCGGAGCGAACCAAATCTCCGCCGCTATCGTAGTTCGAGAAGTTACCTTTGTCTTCATTTATTTCAATTGTATTATTTCTTTCATCCTTGTTGTATTCTATGCTTAATAGTATTTCATGAAGCTCTGTATACTGTTCTGGACATTTATGTATTAATTATGCACTGGATTGCTGTTCTTCTTTTGAAGTGCTGTAAATTTGTGGAATCAATTTGTAGTAATGTGGGAGGAATAAGGGGATGAATATAGAAGTGTGTTTTCAGTGCATGGAATTTTTGGTTAGTCCTACCCTTAGGGGAGGTGCTGCCGGATTTTCGGTTGGAAGGTTCGGTGGTATTTCCCTGGGATCAGGGCTTGTCTAGGGTTCCGGTGAGGAATTTTGGATGGGTCCTGACATTGTTCGTACAAAGTTTGACCCTTGTTTGAACAAGTTAGGTTAGAGATACTATTACTCAGCGCCATTGATCACATTTTGGGTGGAGGAAATTAACCCCATTCAAACAGCCTCCCGACACTATTACTCAGCGCCACTGATCACGTTTTGGGTGGAGGAAATTAACCCCATTCAAACAGCCTCCCGATACTATTACTCAGCACCACTGATCACGTTTTGGGTGGAGGAAATTAACCCCATTCAAACAGCCCCCGGGAGGCTGTTTTGAATGCGGTTACTTTCCTCCACCCAAAACGTGATCAGTGGCGCTGAGTAATAGTATCTCTAACCTATCTTGCTATTTGAATGGGGTTAATTTCCTCCACTGGGGGGGGAAGAAAAAACCGACCAGCGTTCCCTTCCTCTTTTTCATTTTTGAACACCACTTCATCTCACCCTTACCATCACTGTCAAACCCATGATGCCGTTGACTGATTCCCTGAACATCTCACCATAATTCTCATCGACATGTCAGAATTGAAACTAAGAAGCCAAAGGCCTCTATGCTCAGTTTGTCGAATTCTAGCCATCTCAAGCCAAGATTTCAGTCATTTCCCTATAATTTGGACTTTCTAAAGCCATTGGAGATCTCCATTTGCCTCGATTCAGGCTCATTTGTGGTGTACGAAGAGGATAAGCTTAGCAGCGATTTCCAAAGGAAAACCCAAAACCATCGGCAATAGTGAGCTTAATAAATGTTAGCATTATATCCCTTATCCTTTGGGCTTTATTGTAAATTACTATTAAGGATTTATGAAGTTGCCATTGATGGAGCTAGGATTTGTGATTATGTTGAAATTGAATAAAAATTGGACAAGTCTTTATGTAATGTCATTATAATTAGGTTCCCAATGATTGTTAGGAACCAATGGAAATGGTATATAGTATGATATGTCTGTGGTTCTTGTAATACTCAGTAGTTATACAGTTTATTATTCTATTTGGTTTATGTGGCATATTTACACACGTATATATATATATATGTGTGTGTGTATCTATATTTTTATTTTTTTGTACATAAATGAGTATAATGATGTTTTATAAAGAATGTATTTATCATAGTAAAGTTTATTTTAGAAATATAAAGATTGGATTTTTGTGAAAACATTTTAAAAATGGGTAACTTTTAAAAGGAATGAATTTGTGAGGTTTTTGAGTGAACAGTGAATTTTTATAATTTTTTTATTAATAATAATAATAATAATAATGATTATCATTTTTTTATTATCATTATGTTCAATGTTTCACTCTTTTTTTTTTTTTTTTAAATCTATTCTCCTAGATTTTAGATATCTAGCAAATTGTCCGCCAAGTTATGGAAATTTGCTCAATTGGGCTCCTACCTACTATTACCCCATGTAGTTTCTTTGTCATTGTATCTTTCTGTCGATTTATTGTTTATTTGTATTTGAGCTATCTATATTTCATTGTTAAAATATTCTTAGTAAGCTCAGGTGCTAACCATGAATCTGGATATGTATTACTTTATATTTATGTTTATATATTGAATATTATTTAAAAGTTTTAGAAAATCCATTTTTCAGAGAAGATGCTATCATATTTTTTGTAAAATATCCAATAAAGTCTTCCCTATCGAGGGTCACTCAGAAGTCGCGGAGGGATTTCCAGAACGGTGTTGACAACTTGTTCAGATGGGTGTTCACCCCAAAGTGTTCCCGGACCGCATGCATACATCCGTTAGTAACTTTTAGTGCAACATGGAAAATTTAATTTAGAGGAACAAGCAAAGAAAAGAAAAAGGGGTCAACATCTTAATGTGTATTTGAGAGATTGTCCTGGGGCTTAGGAGTTTCCTCATGAGTTTTCCCAAGTCCCATCCAAACAGGTCCATGGCACAATAAACCTGTTTAAATAAATAAACATGTCAATCTAACCGTTTTATTTATTTATTTTATATTGATATAGGCGTTGCATTAAATTGACTAATAAAAGAATGGTAGATTTATATCCTTTTATGAAATTCGGCAAACACAGCGAAGCAAATGTAACCAAGTTGATTAATCATTCAAATAGGAGTGAATTTCATGAAGTTTTCAGTAAACCCAACAACTTGGATTATAAAAAAAGACCTATATTCATTGGGTTTTTAACTTTGTATTTTGTTTCTCATTTTTCCATGTGGAGGATCAGAATCAGCACATGGATGTTCTACTTCCGAGAAAATTATGATAGGACCAGAAATAAAAAATTGGTCACCAAACCCACGAAGCTAAAATAATAATAATAATAATAATAATAAATACATAACATAAAAAAACGAAAAATAATGTCTCATGCTGTCATTTATGCTGCAACTTCGATTAACCATAGCTCATAGAGAAAGGAAAAAAGGCAATATAGATAATTGACAAGGAAGCACAGATATCCTCCACAACCATAACCTTTGTCTTGCAAACTCTGAAAACAATTTCAGCTTTCTTTTTACCTCTCCATCAAGCCAATGGCAGATATTGTCCTCTCTGGCATTGCCGAGGAGATTATTGGGAGGTTAGCTTCTGCAGCTGTGCAAGAAATCGGATTGCTATGGAGCGTAAAGGATGAGCTTTCGGAACTTGAAGAAACCATGTCAACAACAAAAGCTGTACTTCTTGATGCAGAGGAGATGCAGACCCATAACCATCAGGTCAGAACTTGGCTCAAGAGGCTTGAAGATGCTGTTTGTGAAGCTGATGACTTGATGGATGAGTTCAATACTGAAGCAGCTTTGCAACAACAAGGAATGCTTGGAAATGAAATGACCAAGCAGGTATGTACTTTCTTCTCAGCCTCAAACCAAGTTGCTTTTCGACACAAGTTGGGTCACAAAATAATAGCTATTAAGGAAAAGCTAACTGCCATTAGGGATGATAGAAATTTCCATTTGGAGGAGAGACATGAAGAGACTAGAGTTGTGACTAGAGGGACGGGGCCTACTCACTCTTATGTGCCTGAAGAGGAAGTTATAGGGAGGTATAGAGACAGAATGGCGATCATGGAATATTTGATGGATGCCGAAATTGAAGAGAATGTAGGGGTAATTCCTATAGTTGGTACTGGAGGGCTAGGAAAAACTACACTTGCTCAGGTAGTGTTTAATGATGAGAAGGTTGAAAAGCATTTTGATTTGAGAATGTGGGTGTATGTATGTAAAAGTTTCAATATAAAATTACTTGTTGAGAAAATCATCAAGTCTGCAACTAATAAGGGCTTGGAAAACTTGGAGATGGATCAATTGCAAAAGGTGCTTCAAAAAGAAATAAGTGGAAAAAGATATCTCCTTATACTAGATGATGTATGGAATGAAAACCGTGAAATATGGCTAAGTCTGAAAATTTTATTATCAAATTGTGGAAAGGGGAGTAGAATAATTATAACTACTCGTAGTCTTGTGGTTGGAGAGATTACAAGTAGCATGAAGCCATATATTTTGGGGAGATTAAATCAAGATGAATCGTGGGCTCTATTTAAAAAGGTGGCTTTTAATTATGGAGAAGAGCCAAAAAATTACAATATCTCAGTAATTGGGAAGGAAATTATTGAAAAATGTGGGGGTTTTCCTCTTGCCATAAGGACAATAGGAAGGATGTTGTATTTTAAAAATCCAGAAGCAGAATGGTCTTCCTTCCTCAAAATGGAATTTTCAAAAATCCCTCAAGAAGGAAATTATATTTTACCAACCCTTAAACTTAGTTATGATAATCTCCCGGCAGATTTGAAACGTTGTTTTGCCTTTTGTAAACTCTTTCCAAAGGGTCATCAAATCGATATAAAGTTGCTAATAAATCTTTGGATGGCACTAGGATTTATTAAGATATCAGATTCAACTAAGTCTTTGGTAGAGGTGGGCAATGAGTACTTTATGGATTTACTTTGGAGATCATTCTTTCAAGAATTAGAAGAAGATGATGAAGGTAATAAAACATGCAAAATGCATGCCCTCATGCATGATCTTGCAACACAAGTGGGAGGAGCAAGGTATGCTGTTCTGGAAACAAATAAAAAAAGTAATTTCAACCAAGCCACCCATCATGTTTCTTTTGATTTTCATTTAGATTCATCAGAGAAAGTTCCAACTACATTGCTCGAAGCAAACAAGATTCGAACAATTCTTTTGCTTCGTCAATCATCGCGTAAAATTCGAGGAAGACGTGGTCAATCAGTCTGCGATGTAATTGTATCAAGTTTTAAGTCTGTACGCTTGTTGGATCTTCACAATTTGGGGATTAAGATAGTGCCAACTTGTATAGGTAAGTTGAAGCATCTAAGGTATCTTGACCTATCCGAAAATGAAGACATCAAGATGTTGCCGGATTCAATTACATTGCTTTATAATTTGCAAACGTTGAAACTCTCATATTGCACGAAGCTCCAAGAATTACCAAGAGACTTGAACAAGCTAGTCAACCTTGTAAACCTTGAGATTGATATGTGCTACAGTCTGACTCATATGCCAGGTGGACTTGGTCAACTGACTAATCTTCAGACATTATCACGGTTCGTATTGAAGGAAGGCACAAGCCGTACTACTATTAAGTCCAAGCGCAGTTGTAATCATGAGGTGGGTGAGCTAAGTGACTTGATGGGACTAAACAATATTAGAGGAAAGTTGAGTATTATCAACTTAGGAAATGGGGATCAAGATAGTAAGACTGCAAATTTAAAGGATAAACAACATCTTTGCAGTTTATCTCTATGTTGGCATGTGGATTATGATTATGGTAAATTGTACTGGGATTTAGTTGATGGTCATGTAAATGTAAATGATGATTTACTTTTACCAAGTTATTTAAAGGATGTGGAGTACGAAGCAACACTGGAAGGCCTCGAGCCTCACCCAAATTTGAAGGGATTGTGTTTAGAATACTACGAGGGTGTGGAATTTCCAAGTTGGCTTCCATCGCATGCGAATCTTGAATGTTTGTTCCTTAAAAATAGTCTAAAATGCCAGTATTTGCCGCCATTAAATGGATTGGTTTCTCTCAAAGTACTGAATCTAGAAGGAGTGCTTGGTCTGGAGTACATTTCAGATGCCTCCCCTGCGTCATCTACAACGTCAGTTTTACTGCCGGCGTTGGAAATTTTAGAATTTATCAGATTGCCCAATCTAAAGGGATGGTGGAGAAGGACGGATATTAATGATTGCAAAGATGGCATCTCAATGAATGATCACGTCTCACTTTCATTTCCACGTCTTCATCGATTTATTATTATTGGGTGTCCCAAGTTGAGCTTTTTGCCTATGTCCCCAAACATAAAAAATTTACTGGTGCAGAACAATATATGGAAGCCATTCCAGCTGGCAGTACTGACGGCATCCACATTCTCCAACTTGAGTCTTCTTGCTCTTTTCAAAATTGAAGATTTACAGTCTCTTCCAGAATGGCTCAAATACCTCACTTGTCTCCGAAATTTAGGTATCATAAGCTGCAATAACTTGATGTCTTTGTCTCCTGGCATTCAACAGCTTGCTTCATTACTTGAAGGTTTGAGAATCGACGACTGCCAACAGCTTGACATGTTTAATGATGTTGGTGACCTTAACTTCTGGAAAGCCCTCACAAATTTATGTTCACTGGAGTTGAGATGGTCACCTCAGTTGAAGACTCACCTCCCTCAAGGGATTCAATATCTTACGAGCTTGCAAGAACTTAAGATTGAGTACTGCAGCAATTTGATTAGCATTGATTCAGAGTGGATAACCAACCTCAAATCTCTCAATGCACTCACGATTCGTGCTTGCCCAAATTTAACATCGTTGCCCCAAGGAATACGTCACCTCACCTCTTTACACACACTGGAGATTGTAGATTGTCCGATCTTATTCAAAGCATGTCAAACTGATGTAGGCGAGCATTGGCCTAAGGTTGCTCAAGTCCCTAATTTCATCTTGAAATCAACCGCAACTTCAGATGATGATGATTCCCAAACCACCTCTACTTTTCTAGGTACGTAATGTTCTTTGTTTGTTTATTTATCCATTTTTTTTTCCTTGCTAGAATTTAATTTTAAACAATTTCTCAGCTTTGTCAACTTTGAATATACACAGGGTGCAATTGGAACGTGTTTAACAAGATCCGGATACCACAGTTTTCCAACAAAAGAACTTAATAATGGTAAGTAGTCCCATTAGAATCATTCTTCAATATCTAATTTGGTAGATCTGATGGTTTTAGCAACATGGTTCTTCTTTCACCCTTGGAAACCATCAGGTTGACCTGAATGATTGGAGACTGATTGATCACTATTAAGTACTCCATTTAATGCAACCAAAAAAAAAAAAAAATATTCATCATTCAGCATTCGTACCTCAAATGAACCTTTAGTGATTGGTGACTGCCAACAACTTGACATGGCAGAATCTGATGATCAGTTTATGTAGCAACTACTGAAAAGTCTACGGATGCTCCATTTGGGAAATAAATTACCTCAGATGAAGACTCTTCCTGAGGGGCTTCAACATGTTACCAGCTTGCAGTCAAAAAAATGTGAAAATTTGATTGGCATTCCAGAATGGATAAGTAACCTCAAATCCCTCTTTCCACTCCATTCTAGAAGGTGCTGAAGTTTGATAACACTGCCCAAGGAATAAGTCAGCTTACCTGTTTACACCAATTGAAGATCAAAGATTGTCCCATCTTATTCGAAAGATGCCAAAGAGAAATAGGTAAGGGTTTGTCTAAGGTTGCTCACATCTTGGAGTTTATCTTGAAATCAACTACTTCAGTTGATGATTCTGAGTCCTCTAACTTTCTAGGTAGCTGCTTATATATAAACACCACATAATGATGTTTTGATGTTGTATACTTACAGGAAGCATGGTATGATGCTGCAGAGTACATGGTGATCGAATGTGACTGCTATATATGGTGGATAGAGCGATGGCCGATTGAATCTGTGTAGTAGATTCAATTCAAAGTCATTAACGAAGCAAGTTAATTTTCATTTTTTAAGCTGTCATTTGGTTGGACTGGCTAATTTGTCCTTCTTCTCGTATGCTCAAATAAGTTTCATATTATTCTACTCCTGCAGACTAGATGGTAAAAGAGTAGCTGAGTGCTGTTACGATTGGAAAATGGATAATGGGATCTTATCATAAGGTTGTCCCATCTTATTCAAAAGATTCCAAAGAGAAATAGGTGAGTATTTTTCTAAAGGTGCTCAAATCCCAGAGTTAATCTTGAAATCAACTACTTTAAATGTTGATTCTCAATCCTCTTACTTTCTAGGTACTTATTCAAACACCATTCCTAACTTATTGTTATTAATTGTTTTTCTTTCTGTGACAAATTAGAAGAATTTTCTGATCACCTTTGATTTCAACTTTGTATGTGTATCCAGCGCAGGTTGTAATTGGAAATTATTTAACAAGTTTCGTATATCACAATTTTTGTAAGAAAGGAATGTCATAGTGGTAATTATCCATCTCTCTCTCTCTTTCTTTCTTTTTTTTTTTTTTTTTTTCTCCATGGCAACAAATGGACTTTTATTACCAGCTCTTATATATTTTGTCTTTTTTCAGTATCCATAGCGTATTTGAAGATTGAAGCATGAAACAAACTTGAGCTGAGGAAGTGAGTTTGGTTAAAAAATTTTGGATGTACAATTTTGCAGGAGTTCTCGAATAATAGGTAAATACAAACAGTTTCCCTTACCAACTTTGTGTAAAATTTGGACATATTAAAAGAACACAGATTTCTAATTTGTTTGTTTGTTTCATCACATTTTCATAATTCATTACTTTCATATTGCACCAGGTTGATGTGGAGCATTTTGTAGTTACAATGATAATTTAAAAGAAAGAAGTGAAATTTGACACTGCATAAAACAGAGTAAAAGTATGGTGGAGTATGCTTAATTTGATCCTCCTCACCAACACTGGATTGGCATCAAACACGAGTCAGACCCTGTTACAGAAGAAACTTGGTTTACTATGTCCTAAAACAATTGTAAACTTTCTGAGGTTATAAAGGTTGTGCCCCATCTCTCTAATCGGTGTATTACCTTCATTTTTATATGACCAACTGGGTAAGCAAAATATTTAACTTGGTAGTAAGTATTCTGATCATTTATTTCTTGACACTAAAACAATAATACCTTTGCTTATTTCACAGGCAGTAGTGATATATGAGTGAACCATCGCAATCATGCACAATGAAAGCTATCGCTGAAGAGTGGCCTAGTGTTTAAGTAAGAGTTGCATTTGGTCGATATTTAGTGGCAGCAGAGATTAAAATCCCAATCCTTTCCTTTGTTCAGGTATAGTTAAGTCTGTTGTGAATCTGTTTCCTGATTCGCTACCATCTTGATATTCTTTAGAACCACTTCAAAATTTTTAATAACTTATTTTCTTCTTTGGAGTTTGTAGTACACAAGGGCTTCAAATTTTGTATCTAAAATGCCAGTTATTATAGCTTCTAATTGTTGTTTCTAAGAGGTAAGCTTTAGAAATTGCAAATCTTTTCAACAACTCAAGAATTAAGAATGCAATTTTGTATATTTCATGCCTCTTCGTATGAATTTTCTGTTGTGCATGTGATATAAGTTTTAATATGTTTCTTCATAATAATAACTTAAAATTTTGATCTCAACATAGGGTGGTGAGGTGGTCCATCTTGCTGTAGAATGACAATTGCATAAAGTGAAATTGACACTCCACCCCATAGGAACATGATTCTGTTACTGGAGGTACTAAATTTTTCAGTAGACCTTTCTCCGATCAAGGCTAGGGATGACTGCTTCCCATAAGCAAGTTCTGAGTTATCAAAAAGTGTCATCTTGCTTGTGTCATTCAGTCCAGCTATTTTTGCTGAAAGAGAAACCTACGGAATGTTCAAGATATACATAACACTTACATAATGTACTGATATTGTATATGTATAGGAAGAAGGGTAGAATGCTGCAGAGCAGAGTAATTGGTGAAGTAATGTGACAGCCACGGATACATGGATGGCTTATGGATTTCCTTCTCTAGTTGTCTACTCATTGTACTGCTACAAAGTAGAAGGAGAAGGAGTACTATTCTGCTCTTATTACTTCAACTATGGGTATGGGGATTTAAGTTGCATAAATCTTCATAAAAACTTGTATAATTTTTTTTATTCAAAGTTTGTACCTATTATGCAACTTCCTAGAGCTTATAATTGTTGTAGGTTAAACTCAGTTATGTCCCCCCTTATCTCTCTAGCACCATCATTTTCTTCTTTCTTTGGATTAACCAATGAAAACCCCCATATTTCTAAGGAAGTTATATTTGCAATTCTATTATTATGAACTTTGTACAAGGACCGTGTGTATAAAAGTTATTTCAGGGTGAATAAAGAGTAGCCTCCAAAATGGTCTTTTATTGGGCCCAAAACAAAGACATAAACATAATGGGCCAAATTGGCCTGGTTCCACTGTCAAAACAAACTACACCGGCCCAACCTTCGTCCACATGTCTCAAACTATTCGAATATCTTTTCTCTCATCCTCTTATGTGTTAGTCGGAATGGCACTCAGCTAGCCCAAAGTTCCTCCACTTGTTCCATCAGTCTACTTGGGCTCCACCACCATCAACTTTTTTTCTTACTACTTTTACATAGGAGAATTTAGCCCAATATCCTTATTTGAAACGTGTTAATGAAATCTACCCACCTTGATTGAATTTTTTTTTTGTTTTACCCTTTCATTTTCATATATTTCCAAATTACCCTTTCCAAATATCAAAAAGGAAAAATCAAGCCCTAAACAGAGCATGACGAAGAAGGAGAGGAAGAGAAAGTACGAAAGAATGGCAAAACAGCTTGGGATGACCAAAAAGTTCTTCAGGAGGAGGGATGGAAGTCAATAATCATGGTTTAGATGGTTTCTTCCTTGTTGAATCTAAGATGAAAGTGCAGAGATTAAAGCGTAGAACTGAAAGCCTATCTAGGAATTTGCAGGTGATGTATGCTTTGTCGCTAGACAAGTCAAATCTGGCTGTTTCAAAATATCAGGCTGAGTGCATGGATGCTAAAGGATTAGCAGAACCAAACCATCAAACTCCAAAGGTAAGTTGCTGTGAAATATGTTTATATAACTTATATTCTTAATTTTATTTGATTTTTCTAAAAATAATTAATTTCACATCAAGATTCAACGTTTTAGAACTTCTAAATTACTCCTTCATTCATAGTTTGTCACAATTAGACAAAAGCTAGTGGCAGTATCTGGTTTTTGCTTGAATTATTCACTTCCTTATTTAGTAGGCTGATAATTCTCAAGGAAAATACTTTATAAAGGAATATGACTTTGTAAACTGTAATATCTTTTTTTTGGAAGCTATTTGGGACATGTTGAGAGAAGCATTTTTTAATTCAAACTTGTTCCCAAAAAAAAAAAAATCCCAAGTTTCATTATCCTAGATTTTTAAAATTTTTGTTCCTTCTTATATTTTCCATGCACCAAATACTAAAGAATTTTCAAAATCAATTTCTGGAAAATGATTCCTCATTGAAATAATGTAATAAACATTTTAGTGTGTTATTCATACAAGTAAAACATTTTCCTTAAGATTTCTTATTGGACTACTAAAAAAAAAAAATTCTAATGGAGTGAATTATTTATCATTCTTGTGTTGTAAATTAAAGTGCTTAGAGTTTAGATGTTTATCTCTAGGCAATATATCTTTTATTTGAATTTCTTATGGATTATTTGAATAGACTAGCTTCAACCATTTGAAGGTTTCCAAATTGGAAATGGAAAGTTAAAAGGACATTTCTTTTTCCTTGACCCATAATTTCTATGGCTCTAAAAGTTTCTTGACTAGATCATGGAAGACAGCTAAATGTTAATGTGGACCATGTTGTGATTATATACCTTAGATTAATAATAAATAAAAAGTTACAATGCTGATAATGATTTATATTAAGTTTTACACAGCTTTCTAGACAAAATGCTTGCTAGTTTGTTTTCAGAATTTATAATGATAAAAACTAGGGCTTGAGGTTTTGTTTAGTTGCCATAAATGTTTGGCATGTTCATCTTATAGTTCATACAACAAAGAAAAGTATGAAAACATTACCATCAACGGGTCCTAATATGTTACTGGATGTTACCTTGGGGAAAGATGCCCAGCTTCAAATATTATGCAAACTTAATGAACCTAAAATATCCTAGCCTTGAGAGGATTTAGTCTCTTAAACAATAATTTAAAGTTAAATACAAATTCTCTATTATTGTAATAAAAGCATTAAAATAATCTTTGGTTGTTTTCTTCTATACATGGAAATTAAATTTACAACCAATGGAGTACCAAAAAAAAAAAATGATAATGAATGTAAATGACCATAAATTTTCTTACTCCTTATCTATTTGAGAAGATTTTAACAAGAAAAACTTGCATGTGTTTGAAATCATGAACTGCCTCTGATAGTTACTGAAAACTAAATAGACAATTTATGCTGGTGTTGCTTATCTTAGGACAATTTTGTTTGGTTACCATCTCAAATACGACTTACTCTAGCAATAAGACAGCATGCTCTGTTTTGCTTTGAGCTTTTTTAATTTAATTTCAATATTAAAGTAAGAGGTAGTACTGCATAATATTTATTACAGGATACATGATATAATTACAAATCTCAAGTCCTTGTTACTTTTTTCTTCAGACGCAACCTTTCAAGCCTTTTAATATAAACTTATTCCATGCATGAGGTTTACCATAGTGTTCTTGTTTATTTGCTGTAGGGTTGTCAACATCTCTCTTGAGTACCCTTTCAAGGATCTTGGGATTGCTGAAAACATTATATTACAAGGCTTGAGCAATAATTCTTACCTTTATTTTTTGTATTTGGTTTTTCCCTTTTCTAGCTGTTTTGTTTTTTTAATCACAATTGTCCTTTTCTTATTAGAAGTTAGAACAATTTATATATCATATTAAATGAAGTAAAATGCAAGAAACATTTATCATTTTACATTTCTAGTTGAAATTCAAGATATATCTATTCTAATTCTGATATACTTTTCTTCCATTTGATGTTCTCACCTACCAGAAGGATCACAATGATAACTAGTGTACCTGCTGGAAGTGGCAAACTGAACTATGGAGTGAGTGACTTCAAGGAAAAATGTTGTACAAGATCTTCATGGATCACCAGCATGACTTTTAGCATATGCATATAGAAAGAAATTTGATGATATGCTAAGTATCTTAGTACTAAAAACAGTTTACATGTACTAAATCTTACAAGTTGGGGGTATGTTATAGCTTAAATGTTAAGCTAGATGTGTATTTAGTTTATCCACTTAATCATGCTATATAACAACTATGCAATGTTCTATAAATGTTATTAGTAGTCCTATTGGTGACGGTGTGCTTTTATATTTTGCTTATGCTATCTTAGTAGTCCGTTGGAAAAAATATTAACACAGATGCATTGAAGAAATGTATTAGTACAATACAATGGTCTTATATATATTATGAAATAATTGCAATAACAATTATGGATAGGATTACCTAAAGGTGATATATAAACCTATTCTTTCATCTTGTATTTTAATTGGTAAAAAAGTAAATTTATGCCCCTGTTTTTTATTTCTTTCATGCACAGACTATATATATATATATATATATTACATGCATCGGTAACAATGGGTTATAATGTTTTTTCAAAGGATAATTCATAGGCTTGGTTTATCTTAGGATTGCATTTTTCATCTTGCCATGGCATAATAAGTTACTGTGGAGATTGGTGGCTTAAAAAAGGAGGTATAATATTAAACCAAAATTATATTTCAATGAACTTTACACAACTTTATTATCAATTAAAGACGTAAATATTTGAAATATATTTCTATTTCATTCACATCTACATACTATACTTTTTAGTCATGATTCTTTCAAGAAAAAAGGTATATAAAAAAGGTATATATTAAATCATAATTTTAGTTCTTGGGTTGCTGCAAATACATATCGATAGCAGATATGATGATCACATATTAGAAAATTTTAAATTCTATTTCATTTTTCTACATTAAGCCCACTCTGTCAGGACCCGTCCAAAATTCCTCACCGGAACCTTAGACAAGCCCTGATCCCAGGGAAATCCTACCGGACCTTCCAATGGAAAATCCAGCAGAACCTCCCCTAAGGGTTGGACTTACCACAAATTTCCTGCACTGAAAACACACTTCTATAACCACCACCTTATTCCTTCCATCTTACTACAATTTAATTCCACAAATTTACAGCACTCCAAATAAATAACAGTAAATCAGTGCATAATTAATAATTAAATGTCCAATACAGTATACAGAGCATTATACAAATAAATGTGGAATTAATACAATGTCAGATAAAGAAGCAATACAAGATGAAGAGGAAAAAAGGAAGAAATGCTTCTTGGACTTTCGACAATGAACTGAGACGTCGAGTTCGTCCTGGACAATCAACGTCTCCCAACCTGGACCTAGGGGAACAGAATTTAAAAATATGAGATACTAATCATCTCAATGAGTGACCCTATCTACTGTACAATTATAATGCCACGATAAATAAGTAGATAAATAATAATTAATTGGAAAAATAATAATTTCTCTCAAAACCCTCACGATTCACTCTATTGGAAAAGTTTCCCTTTTAAAACATTTCACAAAACCTAGCAATTATATTTCCCCAAAAATCAAGGTAGCCAATAAATAATTAATTAAATAATAAATAAATGGAATATCAACATTTAAAATACAAAATCATGCAAATAATAATATAGAGCACCACAATTTATATGAAAATATTTAATCAATAATTACCAATAAAATGCAACAATTTTTGGAATCCAATGCACTCAGAAAAATAATCCGGAATAAAGTAAATTTTTAATAACAAATAGTAAATCATAAAAAAAAATGCCATAAAAATTATTTGTTTGAAATAAACGGTAAAATTTAAATAAATTAACCATTTTAATTGAATAGTATTTCCAAATAATAAGCTTAAAAAAAATTCAAATCGAAAATAGCCTGACGCACCACACTATATAGCAGTAATGCCCTATGGTACTCAGCGTCCCGAGCACCCTCAGGCGGGGGTTAAAGAGAGAACCGACATACGGTCGCTTCGGTGTCCCAACAGCGCCACTGCTAAAACCTGTCATCCCGGCCTAGGAGAAGGGCGGTTATGTGCACTATACTAAACCGGCCTGCTCTCAGGTCCATAGGTAACTCACGGGAGACTAAAACCTGCACGCTAATCACAATCTCATGTACAGTACAGAACACCAGTACTGCATAAGTGTGTCTAAAATAATTAAATAAAATAAATACCAATAGCCCATTTTTATTATTACCAAAAATTTCCGAAGGAGTTATAAAAATCTCCCATCCCACATTCCTTGCATTTCTCACCATAAATCATCAATATAGGAAAGAAATATGGTTTACTCAAAACCATGAAATCAACCACCTCGCATTATAAATGCATAATTACCTTTTTAAAACATACAATACCATCACACCAATATTTTTCTTCAAATCCTTTAAATCAATTTTTTTTTTCCAAAATAATATATAGGACTCACAAAAATATTTAAATATATTTTCTCTTCATAAGCCCTTGATTGTACATGAAACTTCTCGGTTAAAATAATAATAATAACATCCAGAATTTAAATCATAAATTCTTTGAATTTAAATCATAAATTCTTTGAATTTCTCCAATATTCAATCATGGCATCAAAATATATATATGTATGCATATAACCAAACATCCAAAATTTGACATTATAAAATAAATACCCAATTTTATAAAATTCCAACCACATACATATATTTTCCAAATATTCAAATATCACCAAATAAATATAAATCATCGCCCGAAAGTAGTTTTTACGGTGTGTCACTCACCTAGAGCATGCAATTAATCCAAGATCCTCCATGGGATCAATTCCACGACGTACATGTGCTCCTAGAACAACAATATTACACATCTCAAATAAATTAATATTTTATTCGGGTAAATAATACCCGGTACCCGGGGGTTTAACACAAACATTAACCAAAATTGACGAGTAATATACCGAATCGAAGCTTGAGTGATGAGGATTACGAATCTGGTCTTACTTCCTGGAGATTGGACCGGTGGTGGTCGGAATCTCGCCGGAAAGCTCTCGGCCTTTAAAGCCTCGATTCTCCCAAACCGTCATGAATTGGAGGAAAAGGACCCCAGATCTGAGTTCAGGGGGTCAGAATTAGTGGAGAGGGACTGGCGATGCAACTGGGTACTCGCCGGAACTGGATTTTCGAGGGAGTTGCCAAATCCCACCGAAAATCATCACCGCCGGTGGCTGGTGACCGAGATTTTTGGAGATTTTGTAGATTGAGGGGAGAGGGTTCCAACGGGACCGGCGGTGAGGCAAACAGAGGCCGGACGGCGAAGAGATCTGGGTTTGAAGATTTTCGGTCCCTCGCCGAAAAATACTCCGATCCCGGCGCGTCGGAGGTCCGGTAGCCGTGAAATTTGGTGGGCTGGCCGGAAATGAGGAGGTGGTGAGGGGTGGCTGGCGCGTGTGGCCTGAAAATGGCTGGAAATGGGTCAAACAGCGGTGGCCAGTGGTGGAGGGGAAAAATGGACGTCGCCGGAAAACACTCCGATCCCAGCGCGTTACCGGCCGGTTGGCCGTGAGATTTGGGTGGCGGGTCGGAATTGAGGAGGCAGAGGCAGTGGGGTGGCATGTGTGGCCCTCCGGTGGCCGGACAATGGCCAACTGGTGATAGCCGATTTTTCTCCCCCTCTCTTTCTCTCTCCTTCTTCTCTCTTTCTCTCTCCTCCCCCTCTTTTCACACTGGTTTAAGGCCACTGTGGATGGCACTGTTCACCCACATGGACCTCTAAGATGTCGACACATGACGTCAATGTTCATATACTGTGCATAATTTGAAAATAGAATAAAATATTGCGGTAATTAGAAAACTTCGCATGTCCATAACTTTCAAACCACATGTCCAAATCGGACGTGTCGCTACTCTACGGACTCGTATCGATGAGTATTTCACAACCATGCATGAGTCAAAGCTTAACTTTGCATGAATAAAAAGTCAACTCAGCACCCTTAGATAGTTTGGACCCCAATCTTATTTTGCTCATAACTTTCAAACCGTAGCTCCGTTTTCAACGTGCTACTAGTCTACGAACTTGTGCTAACGTGTGCTTTGTAACGGTACCTTAGTCAACCTAGAATTCCATCCGAGTCAAAAAATCAACTTTTGACCCATTTGTCAACAATCAAAGTCAACGGTCAACCTCGGTCAAAGTTGGAAAATTTCCATTATACTTTGGGACGGGTTGTTACACACTCAAACTATCCCACTTGCAAATTTTGATGATCCAATTGGAAATTTCTCCAATAACCATCAAGAAGATTATATATTTTAGAGTTAATATTCTTTGCCTTGTGGTATTGGATAAGAGTCGGACATTATATTCCATTTGTTGCTCAAATTAATATTCATATGTTTTGTACATTGAAAAACATTTAATATTTTTGTGGTTAGGTTAAGATACTAGTTTTGTACATTTGAAATTTGACTCCTAACAAATTCTGCAAAATGCCTGCACCTCAGTTGAAGAATTTTGAAGGTCTTTTATTGACTGTAGTAAACTCTTGTGAGTGGATTATTTAAATTCTGCATAGAGCAGGTAATTCACCAGAAGAATTCTGATAGCAATTATATTTCTTGGTGATAATATACCTAAAACAAATTTGGAAAAAGGAAGGTGTATTTGCTATATGATAATAATAATTTCGATACATAGCTGCATTAGCCATTCCTTACGGTAGTTACTTGGTTACATGGATGACTTTCTTTCTTTGTTTTTCCTTTTATAAACAAAGAATCTGACGATAGTTGCTCTCTTTCTTTATTTGACAGGTTCAACTTAAAGAAGCTCACTTATGAAGAAAGGAAGAACCAATTAATTGAAGGATTGACTAAATTTGGGCAGTGGCATAAATTTTCAAAGGAACATAGCCTAAATTTTTCTCCCTAATTTTGTCTTTATTTTTTATGAAGTATGGAAGAATGTGAATTTTTTTATGATGAGGAATGTGGATTTTGTATGCTGGAAGAATTATATGTTGTGTTTTTTTGCATGCTACAAGTATGGAGATTGAAGACTGAATTATGGAGAATAGAAATTGAAGTTTTGGAAGAATTCTATGCTTTGTTTGGTTTTTTAATTGTATATTCTATTTAACTTGAAGTTTTATTTTGTTTATTTGCATTACAAGGTCATATAAATGGGGACATTGACATATTCTCCATCAACTAGCTAAAGCAAAATTCTAAGTGAATTAGCTCATAATGTATATCACGTGTGCAATATCTTTGTCCCCAAAATTCATATTTATGTAGACTCACATATAATGTGCATCATAGTTTTGTTCACATATTGTTTAATATATTATGTAAGTTGTTTCATATATTTAAAGCCTAAATACACTACTATATTTTGGTTGTTTACTTTTTTTTTCAAAAAAAGAAAAATTTAAAGCACTTTATACTCCTAATGCAGCTCTCTTATGTTAACTATGATTTGGAGGAAATGGATTTTATTATGTCCATGAGAGAAAATAATTTGATGACCTTTTGCTTTATTTTTTTATATGACATTCTCTAAATTATTACCATGTAGTTTTGTATGTTATCGATGTTTGATTTGTTTACCTAAAGAGCTTTTCTTTTATGTTGTTTAACCATATACTATAAACTTTTCTTTGGGAACATGGATACAACCTTTTTTCTTCTGGGACATGTTTACAACCTTTCTTTATCATAGTGTTGGGAATGAGGAGTGTACTTGATTAGGCTAGTAAAATTTCTGTCTGAAAGTCTTTGCACACTTTCCAATTTATTAGAGTTGATTTTCTCTAAATTGCATCATTCATTTCATAAGCACCCTTATTTGGTAGTCATTTTTCATTTAAATTTGACAGATAGTGCACATGCCGTTTAGAGAAACCTGGCTTTCCTTGTGTCCATGCAAGTGCAACATGTAAGCATCAACATATTTCTCCATATATCCTTTGCTCGGCGCATTACTTAGTTGACTCACTCTGTGACGCATATTCGGAAACTATATATCCACTTGGAAATAAATGTTAGTGGCATGCTTTAGATGATGTCATAAACTAGTTTGTACTTCCACATAAGATTGGCAAACAGTCAGGAAGACCAAGAAAGAAGAGAATTCAATCTCAAGGAGAGGAGCATCATCAATATAGATGTAGGAGGTGCAAACAGATTGGTCACAGCAGCTGATCATGCTCAGCCACCATACCTCTTGATAGCACTGCCAAACAACAGCACCATTCAACTGAAGGACCATAAATCGCTATACGCTATATGAAGACAATGGGGGCATGTTAGGTGGTATGCGTGTGTTATGCAATGTAGTAAGGAATGCAATTAGTAGCTCAACCACTTAACGTGTGTTTTGGCATAATAGACGTTGGTTTTATGTGTTGTTTTGTTGGAAAAGTCATCTATCATATTGTGTTGATAAAATATCAATGACCCTAAATAGAAAAAACTCTAAAAGTTTGAAAAATTTTCTCAAATTGGCAAAAATATTTTGTTACCGTAGGTTTCATTGGTAATTACCGAAACCCCTATGGTAATCATATTTTTTCAATTTTTTGGCCCCCACAAGTTCCCTAATGTGTGTAAATGCAAAAACATGTAAAATATACATTCTTTAATGATCCTAAAGAGAAAAAACCCCAAAAGTACCGAAAAAAGTTCTCAAATTGGCACAAAAATTTAATTACCGTAGGGCTTTCGATAATTACCAATGAAACCTATGGTAATGAATTTATACTTGCTGGAAAAATTACCGTAGAAATCATCCATAATTATCGAAACCCCTATGGTAATCACATTCGACAACTTTTTTGGCCCCACAAATCCCCTAATGTGCGTTAAATGCAACAACATGCAAAATATACATTCTTCAATGATCCTAAGGAAAAAAAACCCTAAAAGTTCTGAAAAAGTTCTCAAATTGGCACAAAAATTTGATTACCGTAGGGCCTTCGGTAATTACCAATGAAACCTACGGTAATCAATTTATACTTGCTGGAAAAATTACTGTAGAAATCATCGATAATTACCGAAACCCCTATGGTAATCACATTCGACAACTTTTTTGGCCCCCACAACTCCCCTAATGTGTGTTAAATGCAATAACATGCAAAATATACATTCTTCAATGATCCTAAGGAGAAAAAACCACAAAAGTTCTGAAAAAGTTCTCAAATTGGCACAAAAAAGTTGATTACCGTAGGGCCTTCGGTAATTACCAATGAAACCTACGGTAATCAATTTATACTTGCTGGAAAAATTACTGAAGGTTTCATCGGTAATTACCGAAACCCATGTGGTAATCATGTTTTACCAATTTTTTGGCCCCCACAAGTCCCCTAATGTGTGTTAAATGCAAAAACATACAAAATATGCATTCTTCAATGATCCTAAGGAGAAAAAACCCCAAAAGTTCTGAAAAAATTTTCAAATTAGCAAAAAAGTTTGATTGTCGTAGGGCCTTCAATAATTACCAATGAAACCTTTGGTAATTTTTCCAGCAAGTATAAATTGATTACCGTAGTTTTCATCGGTAATTAACGAAGGCCCTATGGTAATCAAATTTTTATGCCAATTTGAGAACTTTTTCAGAACTTTTAGGGCTTTTTCT
Source organism: Ziziphus jujuba (assembly GCF_031755915.1). Lineage (NCBI taxonomy): Eukaryota > Viridiplantae > Streptophyta > Magnoliopsida > Rosales > Rhamnaceae > Ziziphus > Ziziphus jujuba. Next base: position 2,219,684 of record NC_083380.1, read on the forward strand.
CCTTATGATAATTGAAGAATGTATATTTTGCATGTTTTTTCATTTAACACACATTAGGGGACTTATGGGGGCCAAAAAATTGGTAAAATGTGATTACCACATGGATTTCGGTAATTACCGATGAAACCTTCGGTAATGTTTCCAGCAAGTATAAATTGATTACCATAAGTTTCATCGGTAATTATCGAACACCCAATGGTAATCAAATTTTTGTGCCAATTTGAGAATTTTTTCAAAACTTTTGTGGTTTTTTCTCCTTAGGATCATTGAAGAATATATATTTTGAATGTTTTTGCATTTAAGACACACTTGTGGGGGCCAAAAAATTGGTAAAATTTGATAACCATACGGGTTTTGATAATTACCAATGAAACGTATGATAATTTTTCCAGCAACTACAAATTGATTACCATAGGTTTTATTGGTAATTACTGAAGGCCCTATGGTAATCCAGAACCAAAAGACATTTCTCGCAGTTAAAAACAGCAATTGAAGATCTACCAAAACCATCAAGTGGACCAAAATTGAAATCCAAAACCAAAGGACTAATTAGGAAGCAAACTATATTCCCAGCTATGGCTCCCAAAGCCCCAAAGAGAACATTCAATTGCTTCTCTGACCTCCTTGATGCAGATTTTTCAAAAGAAACCTTGGTGAGCAACATCAAAAACTTAAAAACACCCACAAATCCTAGTAGAATCGAAACAAAATCACCATTTGCTAAAGACCTAGATTCTTCCAATCCACCATTCAAGTATTTCTGAAGCAACAAAGAAGAAATAACCATAAGCAAGAAGGTAAAAGCATTCCAATACTCATAGAAATAAAGGTGAGATTGAAGATGGGCATCGTCGAGCATTAGCCTGAAGATCTGAGCATTGCTTTCATTGAACTCAAACTTGTTGTCCTTGGATTTGGTCCTTTTTCTAATCTCAACATTGGTTTTGGATGAAAACCCAGAAGCTAAACCGAAGGAGCCACAAAAGGTTTTCTTGTATTAGATCTAAAATAAAGGACATTCAGGTCTTTTAAAAAGTTTTTAAGGGTGTAATGGATATTACAGGGCAAAACAAAAAAGTTCACCAATGCAAATGTATATATCGTCATGGCCCTTCTAAAGAAGACATTGGGCCAAATTCCCCTTTTACATATCGTATGGTGTAGCCCCCACTTTTTTTTTTTTTTTGGGACATTTAAAATGAAATCACCACTTGTTCCATTAGTCCGCTTGGGCTCCACCACCATCAACTCTTTCTCTTCCTACTTTTACATATCTTATAGTATACAAGTGGATCACGGTGATGGTGCTTTCTTAACATCTCAAAAACAAGATTTAAAGATTAACCTGAATACAAAATTGGCCACCATGCAACTCCAAGAAGCTAGCTAGAGAAATAATATATTTTATTTATTTTCTCATTTGAAGCAGCATCTTGTAAAGAAGGATTTAATATTAAGTTAATGTTTGGTGTTGGAATCCAGATGGCTTGTCTTAAAAACAATCAACCTTAAAATCAATTTTATGTAATATCTATACTAATTATTTGTTTCTTTTATTGCAATTGATGGCTTTAGATTTTGCATATTGATGAAAGCAAAGCCATATAACAACTAAATGTTAAGAGAAGCTCCATTATTGTCACTACAACATATAATCTTTCTCTAACTCTATCAATATCAGCTTTCTCTTCTACCTTTTCAAACTAGCAAATGGCAGAAACAATCCTCTTGACCATTACAGAGGGGATCATTGGGTGGTTGAGATCTACAGCTGTGAAGGAAGTAGGATTGCAATGGGGGGTAAACAAAGAGCTTGTTGGACTTGAAGACACCATTTTAACCATCAACGCTGTATTTCATGATGCAGAGGAGAAGCAGGGCCATAACCATCAGGTCAGAACTTGGCTTAAAAGGCTTGAAGATGTAGTTTTTGAAGCTGATGACTTGATGGACGAGATCTCCTATGAGGCTCTGTGACGACAAAGGATGGTTGGAAGCGAGATGACAAAGAAAGTATGTACTTTCTTCTCATCCTCCAACCAAGTTTCCTTTCGACACAAGCTAGCTAGGTAACAGAGTAAAAGCCATTAGGGAAATGTTAACTACAATTAGAGATGATAAAAACTTCCATTTGGAGGGGATCATGAAGTGACTACTAGAGGGAGGGAGGCTACCCACTCATATATACGTGAAGAAGTTACTGGGAGGGATAGAGATAAGATGGCAATCATAGAGTGTCTATTGGATACCAAAATTGAAGAGAATGTGTCCGTGAATTCCATAGTTGGTAGTGGAGGGCTAGGAAAAACTACACGTGCTCAGTTGGTGTTTAATGATGAAAAAATCCAAATGCAGTTTGATTTGAAAATGTGGGTGGACTATAAAGCAACACTAGATCTCCTGTCACACCCAAATCCGAAAGGATTGATGATAACATATTATGAGGGTTCCAGGTTTTCAACTTGGCTTCCATCACTTACAGGTTTCAAGTTGGAGATGTTGGAAATGTGAATACTTGCAGTGTTTAAATAAATTCCTTTCTCTCAAGCATTTCCTCCTAAATGAAATGGTTGGTCTGGAGTATATTTCAAATGATTTCCCTACGTTGTCAGCTACAACAATGCTGCTATCCTTGGAGACTTTATTCTTTCACAGATAGCCTTATTGAAACTTAATTCAATACAGAACTTATCACAGCAAGCATATAGAAAGAAACAAACAAGAAGAATCACACAAAGAACACATAAATTTTACGAGGTTTGGTCCAGAAATGACCTACATCCTCAGTGAAGTCCATCCAAGAAGTTCTTGCACTATGAACAAAAACAAATACACCATTGCAACAGTTTCTCTCTTGATTTTACAGATTCTCTACACCCATAAACCACACCAGAAACCCCTTTACAACCTCTCTCTTTCTCACAAATCTCTCACCCAGAATGATCCTAAACAACACCAAGAGAAAGAGAAATACAATGAGAAAGAGGCTACAAGAAGAAAAAAGAAAACCAGAAGAAAAAAGCTTTAATCGAGAACTAACTGTTTCTGTCATATATTTTCTGTTTCTGCAGTTAAACCATTATTTATAAACCTCCAAAACAGAAAACTAACCGCTGACTCATCCTAACCACTTCCTTAAGTGCAACGGCACCGTTTCACAACTGATGCTTATAAGAAACGTTGACTTTGACCATCTCTCAATTGAATCACAACCAGCAAGCCTAATCTAAAGGGATGGTTGAGGGAGGAGGATGATATCAAGAAGAACAAGAAGATCATACACTGCTTGCATTTCCTCGTCTTTGTAGATTTATCACTGTTAACTGCCCTAGGTTAACCTTTTTTTCCACTTTCACTAAATCTACAAGGTATTACTGTGGGGGAAAAAAAATACTTGGATGCCATTCCAACAGAAAACGACAAATATGTTTTTTTCAGCATCATCTTTCTTTCCTTTCTCCAATTTGATTTTCCTTATTCTTTCCAATATTGAGGATTTATAGTATCTGCCAGAGCAGCTACAAAGCTACAAAGTCTCACTTCTCTCCAAAAACAAGTTGTCTCATCTTGCACTAAATTGAAGTATTTGTCTCCTAGTATTAAACATCTGACCTCAATTGAATTATTAGTAATTGATGACTGTCAAGAACTTGACATGTCAGATCCTGATGACTTTGTGTGGCAATCCTTAAAAAATCTTTGTGTACTCTGTCTGTTACAATTACCTCAGATGAAGACTCTGCCAGAGGGGCTTCAACATGTAACAAGCTTGTAAGAACTTGAAGTTCAAGAATTGGAAAATTTGATTAGCAGTCTAGTTGTCTTCATCTCACCTCTTTATGGAAACTGAAGATCAAAGATTTTCCCATCTTATTCAAAAGATGCCAAACAGAAATAAGTGAGATGGGCCTAATGTTGCTCACATCCCAGAGTTGATCTTGAAATGAACTACTTTAGATGATGGTGGTGATTCTTAATCCTTTATCCTTCTTGGTACCTACTTACACATACACCATTCTAATATATTGTTATTCATGTGTTTTTCTTTCTGTGACAAATTTGGAGAATTTTCTGATCACCTCTAATTTTAACTTTGTATGTGTATGCAATGCAGGATGTAATTGGAAAATGTTGAACAGGTTTCAGGTATCACAATTTTGTAACAAAGGAATGTCACAATTGTAGTTATCCCTTTTTGTTTCTTGTTCACAACAAATGGACTTTTTTTGCCAGCCCTTATATATTTTATCATTTTCAGGATTTATATCCTATTTGAAGATTGAAGCATGCATGAAACAAAACTTAAGCCAAGGAAGTGAATTTTATTTAAATAAATAAAAAAAAATTGGTGTATAATTTTGGAAGAGTTCTCTTACAATAGGCAATGACATACAGATTCCCTTTATCAAGTTTTTGTAAAATTTTCACATATTAAAATTAATCACACAGATTTCTAATTTGTTTTTATGTTTCAATCACCATTTTCATAATTCGTTACTTTCATATTGCACCAGCATGATGAGGTGAGGTATTTTGTTGTCACAATTTTAGTTTTATATAAAGGAGTAAAATTTGACACTGCATATAGAGTAGAGTAAAACTATGGTGGAGCATGCTTAATTTGATATAAGTATATCCTACTAAATAATTCTTTAGTAAGATTCTTCTTAAAGGCTTCCTCCTTTTCACCAGCATTGGATTGGCGTACCCTGTTGCAGAGGAACTTGGTTTACAATATCCTACAACAACTGTAAACATTGTGGAGTTATCAAGGTTTTGCTCAATCTCTCTATATTAGTGCAATACCTTCTTTGTTATATGACCAAGTGGTAAGCAAAACATTTAATTTGGTACTAAGTATTCTTATCATTCTTTCTTGACACTAAAACAATGATATCTTTGCTTGATCACGGGCACTAGAGATATAAGAGGGAACCATTGCAAAGATGCTCAATGAAAACTATTAGTGAAGATTGGCTTACTTATTAAGATAGAGTAGCATTTGGTTGAGGTTCCATAGCAACAGAGATAAAATTCCACTTATATGTAAGTCTGTTATCATTCTGTTTCCAGATTCCCTGAACAAAAGAAAGAACAAAGTTCCTTACTATTCCTAGACAATTTTCATTTATATTTTTCATTGCGATCTTTATATCAGGACTTCAAAGTTTGTATATAAATTCTAAAGCTTTAGAAATAATTGGATCTCATTAAAAACCTTTTCTACAACTCAAGAATTAAGGGGTAATTATGTACATTTCCTACACTTCTCATATGAATTTTCTATTGCCACGTGATTTCAGTGTCCATGTGTTTTCTTCATGATAATAACTGAAAACTTCGGTCTGAATTCAGGTTGATGAGGCATTTTTCTGTAGAATGATGACCCCATAAAAGCAGTGAATTTGACTCTCCGTCCTAACAGAACATGATTCAGGTCTAAGTTCCAAAAATTTCTGCAGACATTTCTTCGATGAAGGCTAAGGGAAGACTGCTTGCCATAAACAATTTCTGATTTAGCAAGAAGGGTTCTTTTGCTTGAATAATTAAAGTCTAGCTATTTTCTCTGAAAGAGAAGTTGATTCTAGCTTTGGTGAAAAGCTCCTCTACTCATTCATTTATTTCGGGTATGTAGCTCTGACCATGTTTCTTCCATTCCATTTATGACCTCAAAAGTCACTTTGAAACTTTGTGGTTCTCTGATGCTACAAATTGATTTCTGACAATACGTTATTTATTTTACACTTAGCTGAATCTGCAGATGCAAGTAAATTCCCTGAAATTTTTACTAATTAAGTTCTTTCCGTAGGTTTTGCAAAAATCTTACACATTTATATATGCAAAATATATAGTTTATGTTGCTCGCTAACATATATAACTTATGTGATGTCAGTGCCAGGGATAGATGGATGTCTTGTTGATACAAACATGAATAATGGAATCAAAGTTGCGTAAGTCTTAATAAAAAAATGGTGCAGTTTTTTATTCAAAGTTTGCATGTAAATGCTAGTTCTTAGAGTTTCTAATTATTTTTTGAGGTGTTAAAGTCAGTTCCTCCCCCTCGCCCCTCTTGACTATCTAGCAGTATTATTTTCTAACTCCTTTTATATCTTATCATTTTGATGAATTTTTTATTAATTCAACAATTTTATTATCATGTGCTGGCTTTTCTCTTTTTATAATAACAGTACTAATGAAGATTGCGCTTAGATGCTCATATTTGACTGATACGTCCACAATAAGAAAGTAATAATTCATTAGAAAAAATATTGAAAATTTTGGAATATTATGACTAAGTGAATAATTAAGCAACCATTAAATTTGGTACTAAGTACACTGCTCATTCGTTTCTTTGACAATCCTCATTTGCTTTCACCAGGCACTACAGATATAAGATAAGATGACTTTGTCATTTGAATCATTGCAAACCATCAGTGAAGATTGCCATACTTATTATAACAGAATTGCATTTGGTCGAGGTTCAGTTGCAGGGGATATGGTATGAAAATCACAATCCTCTTTCCTAGCTGCTTCATATATGAAATTTCCCATCTTTTTTATCATTTCCAACTTGGTCTTCTCTTGAACCATTATAAAAATTTTCAATTAACTTCCTTTTCTTCTTCTTCTTCTTCTTCTTCTTCTTCTTCTTCTTCTTCTTCTTCTTCTTTTTCTTTTTTTTTTTTTTTTTTTGGGGTTTCATTTCGATCTAAAAATAGACAACATGCTCTTCCCAAATGAAATTGCTTAACAAGTCACATATCACACGTTTAAAAGTGGCATGTTTAGCCAACTTCCTTCTATTTTTGTTCCCTGTAAAAATATTGTTTTTTAAAAACCAATTGAATGTGCTATGATGTCCAACATTCCACCTGAGGAAAGGTAATAGACAATTTTCACATATAGAGAAGCTTATGACTGATATTCTGAGTTTGAAGTTTTGATTATCTTTAAATACCAAATGGAGTCTCATTTATTTTATTTTGTTGTTGCAGAATAGATGGAGGTGGAGTACTAGTACTCTATCATGATTACAAGATTGGAATCATACTATAAAGTTTTGATGTTGTATATGTAAACGAAGCATGGTTTGCTGCTGCAGCATATATGGTGAATGGTTGTGACTGCTATATATGGTGGATAGAGTGATGGATTGTTGATTTCTCTGCTCATGTGATGAACTTATGTAGGAGATTCAATTCAAAGTCATTAATAAAGCAAGTTCAAACGCTTTTTTGAAGTTGCCATTTTATTGAACTGTCTAATTTGTTACCTTTTTTTTTTTTTTTTTTTGGGGGGGTGAATGTCTAATTTGTTCCTCTTCTCATATGATCAAATGATAGTTTGATATTATATTTTACTGCTGCAGGCAAGATGGTAAAGGAATACTAGAGTGCTGTTATAATTGGAACTTGGAAGATGGATGACAGGATCTTATAAGTTACACAAACCTTCATTGGAAAATTCTGAATATTTTTTGTTGATTCAAAGTTTAGATCGAAAATCCCAGTTCCTAGAGTTCCTCGTTGTTGTTCTAAAAAGGTTCAACTCAGCAATATATGTCCTCAGTTACTATCTAGCTCGATTAATTTAATTTTTTATCTTCTCCTTTTTAAATGATTTTTTTTTTTTTTCCTTCTAACTTTCTGCAAGTAATAAGGATGTGGCCTTTTCATTGATAAGTCCATTATAAGAAGATAATAATTAATTTAAAAAGAAAAGAGAGAAAACAATAAATTATATGTCACAAAAAATAATAATAATAAAATTGAAAATATAGTAACAGTAAGAATTCAACAAATATATTGATTCCTAGCTTTTTGGTGGAAATCTCTTCTATTATTTCTGGTATGAATGTCTAGCTAACCATGTTAATTTCTTATATATATGGCCTCAAAAGTAACCCTGAAAACTTGTATGATTCTTTGATGCCATAAATTGATTTCTATCATTTAAAATTTGAAAAAATTGATATCTGTCATTTAAAATTTGAAAAATGATCTAATTTAACAACATATTTTAGAAAATATTGCAAACAATTATTTTTAACGTTATTTTCTAAGATGCCGGCATGTATAGGCCATATTTCTTACAGTCTTTCTTTTGCTTTTTAAATTTTCCTCAGCTTAGGATTTGGTGACACCTGGACATGGAAGTTCTATTTAATAACTTACACAAGAAAATTTTAAAGAAAACCCTGAATAGAAAATTGGCGGTCATCTCCACCATGCTAAATAAATGATATTTTCTATGTTATTACACCAACTTGAAGAGAGAGAAGAAAATAAAAATCACCAATCAATGTTAATTAAGGTCGGTGTAAATTTAGTTGTTCTGATTCTCCTGAAGGCTTATTTTATTTGCAGTTTGACTTTGCACATTTTAAAACCATCATTCAAGGGAAGCTCCATTGTTATCAACATAACATAACTTTTCTTGCAAAAACTTTGAAACAGTTTGAGCATTCTTTAAACCTGTTCAACAATAGAATGGCAGAGATTGTCCTGTCAGGTGTTGTTGATAGGATCATCCACGGTTTGGGTTCTGCGGCTGTGCATGAAATTGCATTGCTGTGGGGTGTAAATGATGAGCTCTCGGGACTACAAGAAACCATTTCAACAATAAAAGCTGTACTGCTTGATGCTGAGAAGAAGCAGTTCCATAACAATGAAGTCCGAGCTTGGCTGAAGAGGCTTGAAAATGCTTTTTATGATGCTGATGACTTGGAGGATGAGTTCAACACCGAGGCAGCTCTGCCAAAACAAAGGATGCTTGGAAGTACTGAGATGACCAAGGTATGGACCTTCTTCTCAACCCCAAATCAACTTGCCTTTTGACATAAGCTTGGTTGCAGAATAAAAGCTATCAAGGATAGACTAGAGGCAATTAGAAAAGATAGAAAATTCCATTTGGATGAGACATGTAAGGAGACTAAAGTTGAAACTACAAAAGGAAGGGAGACTCACTCAGAAAAACCTGAAAAGGAAGCAACTAGGAGGGATAAAGATAAAATGGCAATCGTGGAACGGTTGTTGGATCCAAAGATTGAAGAGAATATATTTGTCGTTCCCATAGTTGGTTGTGGAGGATTAGGAAAAACCACACTTGCTAAACTTCTGTTCAATGATGACAAGGTTGAAGGGCATTTTAAATTCGAAATCTAGGTTTTTGTGTCTAATAATGATTTTAATGTGAGATTAGTTGTTGAGAAAATTTTAAAATCTGTGATTGATCAAAAATATAACTTAGAAAATCTAAAGATAAAGCAATTGCAAAAGGGTCCCCTTCTATATAAGGACATAGAAAGCCTAGAGATGGATCAATTGCAAAAGCGTCTTCAAAAAGAGATAGTTGGAAAAAAATATCTTCTTGTACTTGATGATGTATGGAATGAGAATCGTGAATTGTGGTTAGAATTGAAAGGTTTGTTAGCAAAATGTGCAAAAGGAAGCAGAATAATACTAACTACTCGTAGTATAGTGGTAGCAGAGATTACAAGCACAATGAAACCATATATTTTGGAGAGATTAGATAAAGAAGAGTCTTGGTCTCTATTTAAAAATGTGGCATTTAGGCATGATCAAATGTCTAATGATTCCAAAATTTCTGAAATTGGAAGGGAGATTGTTGACAAGTGTGGAGGGATTCCTCTCGCCATAAGGAAAATAGGAAGAATGTTGTATAATAAAAATCCAAACACAGAGTGGTCCTCCTTCCGTAGAAAGGAATTTTCAACAATTGATCAGGAAAAAAAATGATATTTTACCAACGCTCAAACTAAGTTACGATAACCTACCATCACATTTGAAACATTGTTTTTCCTTTTGTAAATTATATCCTAAAGGTCATAAAATCAATGTAAGGATGCTAATAAATCTATGGATGGCACTAGGATTTATTAGTAAGTCATCATATCCAACTCAAGTGGATGTAGGTTATGGCTACTATATGGAATTACTTCGAGGATCATTCTTCCAAGAAGAATGGGAAGAGTATAATTTTGTGAAAAGATGTAAAATGCATGATCTTGCAACACAAGTAGGAGGAACAACATATGCCCTTTTAAAAGCAAATAAAGAATGTAATGGTGATATCGACGGAAGTACTCGTCATGTATCATTTGATTGTCATTTAGATTCACTACAGCAAATTCGAATTGCACGGTCTCCAGCAAGTAAGATCCGAACAGTTATTCTGCCTAGACAATCATCAAAGATAACTCAAGGAAGATCATGTGATCAATCAGTCTGTGATGAAGTTTTTTCAAGCCATAAGTCGGCACGTGTCTTGGATCTTTATAATTTTGGGATTAAGGTAGTGCCAAGATGTGTAGGTAAACTAAAGCATTTAAGGCTTCTTACTCTTGGTTGCAATGAAGATATCAAGGCATTGCCTGATTGCATTACCATGCTATATAATTTGCAAACATTTATACTATATGGTTGCAAGAATCTCCAAACATTGCCAAGAAACATGGAACGCCTAGTCAACCTCGTAAATCTAGACACTGAGGACTGCAAAAGTTTGACTCATATGCCACAAGGATTCAATAAATTGACTAAGCTTCAGTTTCTAACACACTTTGTATTGAAGTCCACGTATAGTGGTGGTGATCAGGTGGGTGAGCTAAGGGACTTGATGAGATTAAACATCCTTGGAGGGTACATAAAAATTAGCAATTTGGGAAATGGGGAAGATAGTAGGAATGCAAACCTTAAGGAAAAAGAAGATCTTCAATCTTTATATTTACATTGGTGAGGTGATCATCCGTGTTATTCAAAGATAGGTTGGTATTCTGAAGTTGAAAATGCAGAATATGATAAAAATCTACCATTATATCTGAAGAATGTGGACTATGAAGAAACACTGGAAGGCCTCCAACCACACCAAAACCTAAGGGGATTGAGTTTAGAATATTACGAGGGTGTCAGGTTTTCAAGTTGGCTTCCTTCACTTGCAAATCTTGAATATCTTGAGATATTAAACAATAGGAGTTGCCAATATCTGCCGCCATTTAATCAATTCCTTTCTCTCAAGTTATTGAAGATAGTCAAAGTGGTTGGTCTGGAGTATATTTCAGAAAACTCCTCCAGTTCATGTACAACAATACCACTGCCATCTCTTGAAGCGATTTACTTTGAGTCATTGCCCAATCTAAAGGGATGGTACTGGAGGGAAGACGAAGAAGGAGGTCAAGCTGATCATAGTTCCTCCACATCAACGATTTCATTTCCTCGTCTATCCGAATTCATTGTTTATGGTTGCCCCAGGTTGACCTTTTTGCCGCTCTCCCCACATTTAAAATCTTTGACAGTGGGAAAAAATAACTGGAAGCCTTTTCAACAGGCAATAATGGCGAACATCGGAATATCATCCTTATCCTCATCATCTTCCTTATCTTTCTCCAATTTGACTGATCTAGGTCTCTATGAAATTGAGGACTTGCAATGTCTTCCTGAATGGTTTCAAAACCTCACTTCTATCCAAGTGTTAGTCTTGGCCCGCTGCCACAACTTGAAGTGTTTGTTTCCTGGTATTCAACATTTTGTCTCCTCACTTCAAGAATTAAGAATTTGTGCATGTAATGAACTTGAGATGTATGATTCTGATGACTTTCCATGGAACGCCTTTGAAAATCTTCGTGTACTTCTTTTGAAAGAGCTTTCTGAAATGGTGAACCTCCCGGAGGGACTTAAACATGTAAAGAGCTTACAATATCTTAAGGTCCATTACTGTGAAAATTTGATTGGGATTCCAGATTGGATAAGAAGCCTCAAATCCCTCAACGAACTCTCAATTGATGGATGTCCAAATTTGACATCACTTCCTGAAGGAATAAGTCAGCTCACCTCTTTACAAGAGCTAAAGATTACATATTGTTCTGAAATCTTATTACGAAAATGTCGTAGGGGAAAAGGCGAAGATTGACCCAAGATTGCTCACATCCCAAATTTGATCTTGAAACCATCTCCAAAAGGTACATGAACACAATTGTCAGGACCCGTCCAGAATTCCTCTCTGGAACCCTAGACAAGCCCTGATCCCAGGGAAACCCTACCGGACCCTCCAATGGAAAATCCGGCAGAGCCTCCCCTAAGGGATGGACTTACCACAAATTACCTGCACTGAAAACACACTTCTATACTCATCCCCTTATTCCTCCCGCAAACTACAAATTGTTCCACAAATTTCAGCACTTCTCAACAATAACAATAGTCCAGTGCATAAATAAAACATAAGTGTCCCAATAGTATACAGAGCTTTAAGAAGTGCTAATCAACAGAAATACAACAAGGATGAAATAAATAATACACTGAGATGAAAAAGTATAGAAGTACTTCTCAAAACACAACAGCAGCGGAAAACTTGGTTCGCTCTGGAAGAACGTCTACCACCACTTGCACCTAAGGGAACGGAACTTAAAAACGTGAGATGCTAATCATTTCAATGAGTGACCCTAACTGTCAGGACCCGTCCAAAGTTCCCTACCGGGACCCTAGACAAGCCCTGATCCCAGGGAAACCCTACCGGACCCTCCTGTGGAAAATCCGGCAGAACCCCCCCCCCCTAAGGGATGGACTTACCACAAAATTCCGTGCACTGAAAACACACTTCTATAATTGTCCCCTTATTCCTCCCACAGTACTACAAACTGGTTCCACAAATTTCAGCACTCCAAAATAAAAATACAATAATCCAGTGCAATTTAAATACATAAGTGTCCCATACAGTATACAGAGCTTTATGAAATACTACAACGTATAGAGTACAGCAAGAGTGAAAGAAATATTACAACTGCAGTAAAAGAAGAACAAGGTACTGCACGAACTAATACAGCGAGGAAGATCAAGTCCGCTCTGGATGAACACCGACAACCTGGTACCTAGAGGAACGGAATTTAAGAGTGTGAGATGCTAATCATCTCAGTGAGCGACCCTATCTACCATATAATATAATACCACGGTAATAATAAATAATAATAAATTGGAAATAATAATTTCTCTCAAAACCCTTACAATTCTCTCAGTTGGAAAAGTTCCCCTTTTAAAACCTTTTCACAAAACCCGTTATTCATATTCCCCGAAAACCAAGACATCAAATAAATATCCGAACAGTAATAATTAATTTTAAATCCAATATAGTTTTAAAACATTTTATTTTTAAAACACAGTTCTGAAAATCATTTGATGCACCCACTATATACTAGTGGCGCCAACAGTACCCAGCGTCCCGAGGTACCGCCAGACAGAAGGTTATAGAGAGAAACCAGCATACGGTCGCGTGGCGTCCCACTGCGCCGCTGCTAACCTGGTGTCCCGGCCAAAGGGGGGTGGCCACCCTCTCCGATGGCAACCACAGGACAACCTCATAATATCAACCGCGCGCTAATCACACCCACCTGCGCGCTAATCACAACCGTGTGCACACTAACCATATCACATAATCAGAACACCAGTACGTGCACGGTGCATCTAAAAATTATAAAATCCGCAAATTTAAATTATAAAAAAAATTTCACATTTTTCATAAGCATAGCGGGCATAATCCATCCGCTTGAACCGGGAAATTCTTCACAATTTCTTTATAATCGATACCATAAATTCCATGATTTTCAAATCCACCAACTCCCAAAATCCATCAATTCAAATATCCACATTTTTCCAAGCATAAATAATTTCTCGAAATATCATAATCAAATCTCATAATATTCCATGGGCATATTTTATAAAAATTGAAATCACCAACATAACCAAATATTTTCTTTGAAATATTTGAAAATCAAATCGTGCCCAATTTACCATTAAAACTACACCAATTTCAAAATCCTCAAAACCATAAAATAATTTCACATGGCATAAATTTGTAAAGTGCACATTTTCTTAAATCCAATAAATTCATAAATAATTCCACAATAAATCCAATAAATATTTGGCACATAGAAATTAAATTCCAAATATTTAAATCACACACATATTATATTCACAAATTAAATTCCCCAAAATTTATTTGAAGGTGGGTCACTCACCTTATGCACGTATCTCAATCAAGATCCTCCGTAGGATCGGCTCCGCTACTCGCACGTGCACCTAAAACATCCACAGTACCAAACCACAAATATTAATATTTTATTCGGGTAATCCCCAAATGGGTACCCGGGGAGCGAACACCAACGATAACTAAAATTTACGAATTATATACCGAATCGAAGCTCGAGTGATGCTAATCATAGATCCGGTCTTAATTTCCGATGATCGTACCCGACGGAGTCGGAATTTCATCGGGAAGCTTTTCGGGTTTCGGCTCTGCAATTCTCCCAAACCGTCGCGAATTGGTGGAAACGGATGCCGGATTCGGGTTCAGGAGGTCGAACACAGCGGACTGGAGCCGGCCGGAAAACTGGGTACTCGCCGGAACAGTACTTTCCGGCGAGCCGCCGCGGTCGCCGGCGGCGGCGCGTGCGGTGGCCGTTGGTCATCAAATTTTGCAGTCTTGTAGATCGTGAGGAGAGAAACTCAACGGAACCGGCGGTGAGCAAAACGGAGGTCGGACGGCAGAGAAATCACCGTTTGAAGATTTCCGGCCCCTCGCCGGAAAACGCTCCGATCCCGGACTTGAGGAGAGGATGATGGGTGTATGGCGTGTGTGGCTGGAAAATGGCCGGAAATGGGTCGATTTGCGGTGGAGGGGAAAAACTCGCCGCCGAACTTCGGAGATCCGATCCGGGCGCGTACGGCGGCCGTTCGCCGTGAAATTTGGAGGTTTTGCCGGAAATGAGGTGGGCAATCTGGCTGGCCGGTGCGTGTACAGTATCTCGGCCGAAAAACTTGAAAACCTCCGGTGGCCGGCAACTCTCTCTCTCTTTTTCTCTCTCCTCTCTCTCTTTCTCTCTCTTCCCCGAGTGTTTTAACAAATAAAAACCCTGCGTGACACTGTTCATGCCACGTAGACCAATCAGAAGCTGACACGTGGCATTACTGTGCACTTAAGCCAGATATATTAAAATAATACGGTACCTAGCAAATTTCAAACGTCCGTAACTTTTTAACCAAATGTCCGATTTAAGCGTGCCGCTAGTCTATGAACTCGTATCGATGAGTACTTTACAACCATACAAGATTCAACTCAAAATTACATCACAAGAAAAAGTCAACTCCTGGCACCTTTTGGACAGTTTACACTTCAACTTGTTTTGCCCATAACTTTCAAACCGTAGCTCCGTTTTTGACGTGCTACTAGTCTACGAACTCAGGGCGTCATGCACTTTGCCACGGTACCCTGGTCAACTCGAAATTCCCACCGAGGCAAAAAGTCAACTTTTGACCCCTTCGGTCAACGGTCAACGGTCAACCTCGGTCAACGTGCATGGATTCCGGTGCGATTCGGGACGGGGTGTTACAGCCTTCCCCCCTTACAAAAATTTCATCCTCGAAATTTCCGCACGTCACTGGAACAGATACGGGTACTGCTCACGCATCTGTGCTTCGGGCTCCCACGTTGCTTCCTCGACTAAGTGGTTCCGCCATAAGACCTTAACTAGAGGAATAGTCTTGTTGCGTAGCGTCCGTTCCTCGCGATCCAAAATCTGTACTGGCTGCTCCACATACGAAAGATCTTCCCTTATCTCTATGTCCGGACTCTCGAGTACGTGCGAAGGGTCTGCAATATACTTCCGTAGCATCGACACATGAAATACGTTGTGAACTCGAGCTAGCTCTTCCGGTAACGCCAACCTGTACACCACAGGGCCAATCCTCTCCGTAACCTCATAAAGCCCAGTATAACAAGGACCCAACTTACCTCGTCGTCCAAAACGTACTACTCCTTTCCATGGAGATAACTTTAGGAATACCCAATCTCCTATCTCGAATTCCAAATCCTTTCTACGCACATCGGCGTAACTCTTCTGTCGATCTTGGGCAACCTTCAATCGATCCCTAATGATCTTCACCTTGTCCAAGGTCATCCTTAAATACTCAGATCCGACCGCATTATTTGTTGCAAGGAGCCTCTCTTCTCCTACCTCACTCCAACACAAGGGTGTCCGACACTGCCTCCCATATAAAGTTTCATACGGGGACATCCCAATACTCGCCTGATAACTGTTGTTGTAGACAAACTCTATCAGGGGCAGTTGTTCATCCCAGCTACCGCGAAATTGCATAATGCAAGACCTTAGCATGTCTTCTAATGTCTGGATTGTGCGCTCTGCTTGTCCATCAGATTGCGGGTGAAAAGCGGTGCTGTAGTTAAGTCTTGCTCCTAGTGCATCAGCCAACTTCCGCCATAGTCGTGAAGTAAAGCGCGGATCTCGATCGGAGACGATGGCTAACGGTACTCCATGAAGACTTACAATGCGTTGCACGAACAACTGAGCTAACTTCTCGGGTGAAAAACGTTCTCGTACCGGTAGGAAGTGTGCCGACTTGGTGAGACGATCAATGATTACCCAAATGCCGTCGTACCTTCTAGGTGTGGAAGGAAGCTTGAATACGAAGTCCATGTTGAGTTCTTCCCACTTCCACACGGGAATCGGTAAAGGTTGGAGTAGTCCCGAAGGCTTCTGTCTTTCTGCTTTCACTTGTTGACAAATCAAACACTTTGATACGAAGTCTGCCACTTCTCTCTTCATACCAATCCACCAATAATACTTAACAAGCGTCCGGTACATCTTGGTACTCCCAGGATGCATCGCATACATCAAGCTGTGCGCCTCCTCTAAAATCTCCTTCTTGAGTCCTGGGATATCCGGAACACAAAGTCGTCCTTTATACACGAGGGCTCCATCCCTCCTTATGGAAAATTCCGGATCAAGACCTTCTTGTTCTTTGCCTTTAATTGTCCTCAACTTAGGATCTTCCATTTGGGTCTCTACTATACGATCCACCAACACCGGTCGTACCTGGAAGCTAGCCATGAGAACTCCTGAAGGGTGCATATGCATTAACACCCCCATCTTCTTCAACTCCACCATGAGAGGTAGTTGGATGACTTGGACGTGAGCAAGGGATCCAGTAGCCTTCCTACTCAAAGCATCTGCCACTACATTCGCCTTACCCAGGTGATAATCAATCACACAGTCATAATCCTTTAACAACTCCATCCATCGCCTTTGCCTCATATTTAACTCCTTCTGAGTGAAAATATACTTGAGGCTCTTGTGGTCGGTATAGATTTGGCATGTGGCCCCATACAAGTAGAGCCTCCACTTCTTTAGAGCAAAGACTACCGCCGCCAATTCTAAGTCGTGCGTAGGGTAATTCTGTTCGTGCTGCTTCAATTGCCGAGATGCATACGCTACCACCCTTTGATTCTGCATTAGCACGCAACCCAACCCTTGATGGGATGCATCACAATAAACTTCAAAACCTTCATTCCCATCAGGTAAAGTTAAAACAGGTGCGGATGTCAACTTTTGCTTCAACTCCTGAAAACTCTGTTCACACCTGTCCGTCCAACTAAATTCAACATTCTTTCGGGTCAATCTATGAAGCGGCCCGGCAATCCTTGAAAACCCTTCAATAAAACGACAGTAGTAACCCGCTAATCCAAGAAAACTTCGTACCTCCCTCACAGTGGTAGGGCGCTCCCAACTCAACACTGCCTTTACCTTATCAGGGTCCACATAGATACCTTCTGCCGACACGATATGTCCGAGAAAGCCCACTTGATTCAACCAGAATTCACACTTGTCGAACTTAGCATATAGTTGATGCTGCCTTAGAGTTTGGAGCACTCTCTTCAAATGTCTCACGTGCTCTTCTTGGCTCCTTGAATAGATCAGAATGTCATCGATAAATACAATGACAAAACGATCCAAGTACGGACGAAACACCCTATTCATCAAGTCCATGAAAGCTGCTGGGGCATTGGTGAGTCCGAACGACATCACTAGGAATTCATAATGTCCGTACCTCGTTCTAAAGGCAGTCTTAGGAATGTCTGACTCTCGGATCCTCAATTGATGGTACCCCGACCTCAAGTCGATCTTGGAGAACACCTTGGCACCTTGGAGTTGGTCGAATAGATCATCTATCCTTGGCAACGGATAGCGATTAGGGATGGTAACCTTATTAAGTTTTCGGTAGTCTATACACAGCCTTAGACTACCATCCTTCTTCTTTACAAACAAAACTGGGGCTCCCCATGGCAATATACTTGGTCTAATAAACCCCTTATCTACCAACTCTTGCAATTGGACCTTTAGCTCCCTTAACTCCGCTGGAGCCATCCAATACGGTGGTAGAGAAATAGGCACGGTGCCTGGAATTAACTCAATGGGAAAGTCAACTTCCCTCTCCGGAGGCAATCCTGGTAACTCCTCAGGAAACACGTCCGGGAAATCCCTCACAACGAGCATGTCTTCCAACCTGACCCCACTTACTCGGGTATCTATCACATGAGCCAAATACCCCTGGCAACCTTTATTCAGTAGCTTCTTGGCAGTAAGGTTAGATATCAACCTCGGTAAGGGCCTTCCAACTCCTCCACGGAATACTACTTCTGGCAACCCTGGCCTCCTAAATGTAACTTCCTTGCTGAAACAGTCTACAGATGCATGGTTCCTTGCCAACCAAACTGGTACGAAAACATCGATAACACATAAAACCATACCTTTTCTCGTAATACGAGATTCAACAATTGAAATACTGCGGACATAATTTATAAAATTTAAACAAATATTTTCGTAAAATATTTAACCCAAGTATGCCCGAAAATTATTACTTAAAACCACGTACGATTAATACCGAAACATACTTTGCTCATGCATAATAAATAAATTAAACCACAATAAAACCATAATTAAATCACACCACATGAGCATAATTTAAATACCAATTTAAATATCAATTAAACATAACTAATTATCCAAAATAATTTTTGAAGGTGGGTCACTCACCTTGAGCGCGTAAATTAACTAAGATCCTCCGCAGGATCAACTCCACCACTCGTACGCGCACCTAAACAACCACAGTGTACCAACCAAAAATATTAATATTTTATTCGGGTAATTCCCAAATGGGTACCCGGGGAGCGAACACCAAACGATATCTAAAAGTTACGAATTATATACCGAATCGAAGCTCGAGTGACGAGGATCATGGATTCGGTCTCACTTTCCGGTGATCGGACCCGACGGGGTCGGAATCTCGCCGGAAAGCTTTTCAGGTTTCGGCTCCGCAATTCTCCCAAACAGTCGCGAATTGGCAGAAACGGATGCCGGATTCGGGTTCAGGAGATCTAACACAGTGGACTGGAGCCAACCGGAAAACTGGGTACTCGCCGGAACAGTAACTTCCGGCGAGCCGCCGCAGTCACCGACAACCGTTGCCGGCGGCGGCGCGTGCGGTGGCCGTTGGCTGAGATTTTTTGTAGATTTGTAGATCGTGGGGAGAGCAATCCAACGGAACCGGCGGTGAGGCAAACAGAGGCCGGACGGCGGAGAAATCACGGTTTGAAGATTTCAGGCCCCTTGCCAGAAAACGCTCCGATCCCGGCACGTCGGTGGTCCGATGGCCGTGAAACTTGGTGGGTCGGCTAGACTTGAGGAGGTGGTGCTGGCTAGCTGGCGCGTGTGGTCGGAAATGGGCCGATTGGCGGTGGCCGGCGGTGGAGGGAAAAACTCGCCGCCGATCTTCGCTGCCTCTGTCCAGGCGCGTCCGGCGGCCGATCGTCGTGAAAATTTGAGGTTTTGCCGGAAATGGGGAGGGGAATCTTGCTGGCCGGTGCGTGTACAGTAGATCGGCCGAAAAATTTGAAAATCTCCTGTGACCGTCGGACTTTCTCTCTCTTTCTCTCTCCTCTCTCTCTTCCCCGAGATTTTTATCAAATAAAAGCCACCCTGTGACACTATTCATACCACGTAGACCAATCAGAAGCTGACACGTGGCATTTCACTGTTCATCAACTCAAAAACATTAAAATATTACAGTATCCGGCAAACTTCACGCGTCCATAACTTTTTAACCGGATGTCCGTTTTAAGCGTGCCACTAGTCTGTGAACTCGTATCGACGAGCACTTCACAACCATGCACGATTCAAAGCTCATTTCCCCATAAATAAAAAGTCAACTCCGGCACCCCTTGGGCAGTTTGCACTTCAACTTGTTTTGCCCATAACTTTCAAACCGTAGCTCCGTTTTCGACGTGCTACTAGTCTACGAACTTGGGGCATCATGCACTTCGCCACGGTACCCTGGTCAACTAGAAATTCCAACTGGAGCAAAAAGTCAATTTTTGACCCGCTCGATCAACGGTCAACCTCGGTCAACATGCACGGATTCCGGTGCGATTTGGGACGGGGTGTTACAACAATACTCCATATTTACATCTTTATTTACTTGTTTATTTATTTCTTCCTATCTCCCTATGTTTCTACTTAACAGAAAATGATTTTCCTTGCTATTACATTTTGAAGAGTCCTCAACTTTTCAGTTTTGTATGTATGCAGGATCTAATTGGAATTTATTCAAGAAGTTCCAAATACCCAAGTTTGGCAGCAAAGGATTGTCATAATTAATGGTAGTTATAAAAGGTTTCTTTTGTTTTCTTTTTTTCTTTGTTGTTTTGACCTTTACAAAGTACCAAGACATGAAACAATGTCAATGCTTAGTTTCCTTCGCCAGGATCCTTTGCCTTTCTGAAAATATTTTACAACCGATTGAAGAATGAACAAGCTTGAGCTAATGACTGGATCCTTCTAACTCTTTGAAGTAGTTTTCAAGGTTGTGTCCAGTCTCTCACTATTCAGTTTGTTAGCTTCTCTCTGTGTGTGCTTTTTTTTTTTTTTTTTTGACCAAATGAATAATTAAGCAATCATTAAATCTCATAGCAAGTACCCTCCTCAGTCATTTCTTCGCACTGATACAATGACAATCTTTACTAATTTGCTTCGCCAGGCACTAGAGATATAAGATGATAACTTTATTCATTTGAATTAATCCAAACCATCAGTGATGATTTCTCCTACTTATTAAGATAGACTTGCATTTGGTCGAGGATCAGTGGCAGGGGAGGTGAAATGATAATCACAATCTTCTACTTGTTTTGGCCTTTCAGGCACATAATATATCATTCTCTTTTCCTGCTGCTTCATATACAATATCTCATCTTGTTTATCATTACCATATTTTAACTTGCTTTTTAATTTTTATTTCATGCTGCAACAAACCAGGGCTTGGATCATATATACTCATATGAAAAATTTTGAGGTAGCAAGAAGGTCCACACTTTTTTTTTTTTTTTTTTTTTAAATGTCATTGGGGTTTGGTGGTTTTAGCGGAAGGAGAAGTTGATTCCTAGCTTTTCAACTACACCAAATCACTTTGGGAAAAATCTCATTAGTTCATTCATTTATGCCTGAGCATGTTCCTTTTCATATATAACCTCACAAAATCACTTTCAAAACTTCATGCCACAAATTGATATCTGCCGCTAATATTTCTGTTGAATTGCTCTTTCATTAGCTCAACTTTACACTTGCAGAGTCTGCAATATTTTCTTGAAAATTCCAGTGGCTGAGCTGTTTCTATAAGTTGCGATAAAACATCGACATATTCATGCAAAATATGTAGTTTTTGTTGCTCATCAAGAGACATTATTTATTTGCATGTGCTCTGCTCTACTGCCAATTAATTTTATCTTTTTAAACTTAGATATCGAGAAGAAGTCTAATGAATGATAACTTCAGTTTGAAGTTTGCTACAGATAAATTTATAATAATGTTTTGATGTTGTATACGTACAGGAAGCACGGGGTGATGCTGCAGAGTATATACATGGTGGATAGAGTGATGGCCTATTGAACCAGTCTCAATTCAAAGTCATCCATTAAGCAAGTTCATTTTCCGATTTTGAATTGCCATTTTGTTTGACTGGCTAATTTGTTCCTCTTCGCACATCATCAAATGAAGTTTTATATTAGTTTATAGCTGCTGCAGACTAGATGGTATCAGAGTAGTATAGTGCTGTCATGATTGCATTTGGAGAATAAGTTATACAAATCTTCATGAGAAAATTGTGTATTTGTTTGTTGATTCAAAGTTTGTTTGTAAATCCCAGTTCCCAAGAGTCCCTCATTGTTCTTCCTTAATAAAGTCCTTTTAACATTTCAGCAACAATTTTACGATAATGTAAGTTTCTTTTTTACATTTTGCAAGTCAATACTAATGAAGTAATGCCTTTGGTTGTTTATGGAGATTTTCTTTTTTTTTTTTTTTTTTTCCTTTTTTAGAAAAAAAGACAAAGAAAATATAAACTATGTCATAAAAAAAGAGATGGAGATTTGGAATATAGTAACACTGAGTTTAGAATTCCACAAATATACAAGGCTATGTGAGTACCAAAAATATCTGTAGCCACTGCATGCCAAAGCTATTAAAATATTAAAAAATATAAAGAATGGCCAGACAAGACTCTAATTACTAGGGATTTTAATTTTTACTTCTCCATGGTTAGTCTCTGTTACTGTTAATACTGTTCTTGTTTACTTTCTCTATTTCCTTTGTGCTTTATTTTTTTAATATTTCTAATAGAATTGAGGTTCTCTTCGCAATCACATTTGAACATTATACAATTTAAGTGTCTATAAAGTTTATTTGACAGTGAATAAAGAATGGTCCCTCGGTGTTATTCAACTTATTGGGTCCGAACAAATAAGGTCCAAGCCAAAAAAGCATAATGAAGCGAATGGGCCCCAGACTACTTTCCGAACAACCTCGACCGGCCCAAACTCCTAGACGAGGCCCAGTAAGTAACCCGGTCCGGTTCTTTTCCTACAACTCTGGGAGACTTGGCCACAGAGGTCGTGAAGAAGCTCCAAACTCTCTCCGATCACTTTCCCTCTCTTTCCACTTCGTGGTAGTCAGCCGGAACTGGGACTGGGTTTCCAAAATGCTGGCTCGGCTCGCCGCAAGCCGTTTCCTTGAGATCCGTCAAGTTTTCCGTCAGGTTTTTCTTTTTCTTTTTTTTGTTCCCTCAAAATTTTCTTTCATTTTCCCATCTCCCAAACACTATTCATTTTCCTTTTGTTTTCTGCAGCCTTCGCGATCCTTCTCCACTGCCTTAAATTACGTGAGTTTCATTTGTTTCTCACTCACCATATTATTCATTTCTGTATGAGATTGATTCTGTTTTATTGAATTGGATTCTTTTTGGGAATTTTGGGCAGCATCTTGATTCGCCGGACAACAAACCTGACCTTCCGTGGGAGTTCTCCGCAGCTAATAAAGAGAAGGTAAGTGAAAAATGGTTGCTAATTTCTTCGTTTTCTTCAGTTAAAATTTGCAACTTTTTTCCTTCATTAGTTGTTATCCAAGTAGCCTCGTGTATTTGTATTGAATTTATCGCCCAAAAGTTTGAAACTTTCCCATCTGATATTTATATTTCTTGCATAATGCTTTTTCCGGCGAAGAATGGAGTGAAGAATTGTAAAGTTCAGTTAGTTGTGTTGGGTCAGTTTCTTTCTCGCTGAGTCCTTGGTGAAATCCTAGGCGTGCTTCACATCCTATTGTTATTCCATGTAATGTAATCCTTATGTTAGACCATATTAAGATAGCTCGGATGTTCATCTCAGTTCTATTTGCTAATGTTTCACTTTGAAATGTTCAAATTGTTAGTTTTTATAATCTATTTGTGCACTGAGTGGAAATTATAATGCCATTTTAATATTGTGAGAATGCGAGTTAAATGTTGGGCATCCGTAAACCATTGAAATTTTGAGTTAGGTAGCTTCTGGTAAATCATGAATTTCACATTAAGCAGCTGAATTCTAAAAGAATGAAACTGCCAGTGTTGATTGCTTCTCTTGGTGCTTCTGTTACTTCAGGTGTTGTGATTTTAACAATTTTAGCTGATACATGTTTAGGTTAAGGAGATATTGTCACACTATCCATCCAACTACAAGCAATCTGCTGTTATTCCTCTGCTAGATCTTGCACAGCAGCAGCATGGGGGATGGCTTCCTGTCTCAGCAATGAATGCAGTATGTTGACATGATGAAAGGCTTGAAAATGTTTTAGCTTGTATTCAGTTTTGTAGGTTTGTATGTGTTTGCAAGTCATGGCATCTTTCTGGAAGTTTGATTTATGCTTTGTTTAATGGATATTGAATACAATGCATCCTAAACTGCATATCCAATCTTAATTTGACCACAGTAATCAATATGATCATGGATTGGTTTTACAAACATTTTTCATAATTTATGCTGTAAGACTTCTAGCAATCTTAAAATACAATCACAAATCAATATGTAGTGTGAATAGAAAGGATTTGTCAATATGACATTACAATAAAAGAAAAGATCTTGTTCTCATGTATAAGCTTTGCATATTAAGCCTTTGGGTATTGTTTGGACAATTTGACAGGAAATAGGTAAATAAAGCTTAAAAATGTTGCAAAGCATGGAAATGATAAGTCCTTTTTTAATATGACAGATCGCATCCTGTTATAAAACTGATTCCTGACATCTCATCATTGCTTCATTACATTTTTCAAAAATTAGTGTTGGACCTCTCATGTCTGTCATTTTCTACACCGGTGGTTACATTTGTTCATATTTTGTGACAATTTATTGATACATCACTGTTCTGCAAGTTCCCATGATTATTTTCCTATTAACTTATAACTGTGCATCACTTTTATGCTAAGACTAAATATTTTCCTGATATGAATTCTAAAAATCTGTAAACCTAATACTAATGTAATTTCATCAATTTAATAATTATAAAGTTTTATTGTGTCCTAATTGAAGTTCCAGGTCATGCTTCATGTGGTGGAAGAGAATGTTGAAATCCTTGGAAGAGAATGTTGAAATCCTTTCCTAATGCACAATTGTAATTAATAATTAATTATTAATATTGTTGATTGTTCATGGATGGTCCAGGTAGCTAAGATTATAGAAGTTGCTCCTATCCGCGTATATGAAGTTGCAACATTCTATTCGATGTTTAATCGGTCAAAGGTGAGAACCTATACCTCTGTTAGTATTTTAATCTTCTGCACACATCCGTTCAGGATTATGCAAATTGCAGAACCTTATAAGCTTTTATTTGTTTTCAGGTGGGAAAGTACCACCTTTTGGTTTGTGGCACAACACCATGCATGATTCGTGGTTCACGAGAAATTGAGGATGCTTTACTGAAACATCTAGGAGTGAAGCGGAATGGTTAGCCTGCAACATAGTTTTGATTTCTTTTAACTTTAAATTTCACAAAAGCTCATTGTAAGAGTTTTGGCATGTGCAGAAGTAACAAAGGATGGATTGTTCTCTGTTGGAGAAATGGAATGCATGGTAAGTAATTCATTAACTGCTAAAAGCCATATCTTTTATTTTTGTTTTTGTTTAATAAAATTCTATTCATATCATTACTAAGCAATGCAAGAAGCAACCTAAATCGTTGGGATTTTGCAGGGATGCTGTGTAAATGCTCCCATGATCACAGTGGCAGACTACTCCAATGGATCTGAAGGATATACCTATAATTACTATGTGGGTCCATGAAATGTCTTGATCTTCACTAAATCATTGTCATTTTTGTGCTCTTTGATGTTGTCCTTTATTCTTCTGTTTAGTTGTTGGAAAAAAAATCCAGTGAGTAGAAAATTTTGGAATTGATATGGACTCTGTTATGTTAATTTCAGGAAGATGTTACACCAAAGCGAGTTGTAGAGATAGTTGAGTTGTTAAGAAAGGGGGAGAAGCTACCGGTAAGTAAACTGGTTTAGAGGATATAGGGTTTCCTTCATTTTCCTTCTCCTCAATAAGTAGTTTCCCTGTTCTGTTTGCTACTTTGCTGCTACATGTTCAATTTCCTTTTCTATGTTTCAGCCTGGCACTCAAAATCCAGGTCGAATTAAGAGTGGACCAGAAGGAGGAAACACTACTTTGCTAAGTGAGCCCAAACCCCCTCCATGCCGTGATCTTGATGCATGCTAAAAATTTGTGGTATTTGTTGTCTTTAATAATGTTAAGCTTGGATGTTCTCAGGCTTCCCTCTGTTGTCAGCAATGTTAAATATGTTTAATGGTCAACCATTTTTGTTATATCTCTGGCACTATTGTGTCTGCTAGATGTTCCATACAATTCTATCTTGTTTCCAATTATGCTCTGGCTAGAACTATACTGATTTTAAGTATGTTTTTATGGACATTATAAGATTGCTGAGCATTTTCAAATTTGGGTTGCTCAAATTCTAGGCATCAATTGAGAAGAAA
Organism: Ziziphus jujuba; assembly: GCF_031755915.1. Lineage (NCBI taxonomy): Eukaryota > Viridiplantae > Streptophyta > Magnoliopsida > Rosales > Rhamnaceae > Ziziphus > Ziziphus jujuba. The sequence continues at coordinate 2,245,894 of NC_083380.1, forward strand.
AAAAATATTTTGATTATCATTAATGTGATTGCGTTTGGATAGTTATTCTATATGTAGGTTTGGTTCAATTCAACTAAAGAATATTTTGCTATAGTAATAAGTAATATTAGTCATTCTAAAAGGGAAAGCAAGTGAGATTGAACCAGAAGAATCACGCTAAACTAGAAGCATTTGAGAATAAAAATTTTTAGCCTATTCCTCCTAAAAATATCATTTATCAAGAAGTACAATCAGAATGGAAGAGATTTTCTATATTTTTTTCTTGGAGATATTTTAAAACGAACTGAGCTGTTCAAAGTTCCAACCAAAAATAAAAATTAAAAATAAAAAATAAAAAAAGAAATATCCAAACCCCAAAGAGTTTCGTACATGTGGATTAGTCTTCGCAGCGATCTTTTTGTTTCTTATCTGATGAACATTAGGCTTCACAGAAATGAATGATGGCAGGTTGATAAACTAAGTGAACCTTTTTGAGCAATTCTTATAGATCTTATTCTAAATTTGGCTCCTGCTCCAGCTAAATTTAATGCTGAAAGTCTGTCCATCAGTCTTACAAATTTTATAGCTGAAATCTACCACTAATAATGGAAAACTACAACCAATTCTATGGAAGTTCTCAGCAATCTCCCCACTCTTAGCACATACGATAACAGCATGGCAAAATAAAAGATTAAAAAAACAAAAAAGAGGGCGATCAAGTGAAAACATCAATTGCATGCAGCAGAGCTGTCCATAAACATATCAGATTTCCCCTCTGTAGCCTCCAGATCCAAAATAATCTCTTCTGGAGCTGGCAATGGCCATGCTTTTTTGATGCTCCAACTTGGGACAATCACGGATACGGTGACCAAGCCCACCACAATAAGCACAACCCTTTACCCCACTTGCACTAGTAATTGCATCCACATCTTCCATTGGGTCATTAAGCTCAGCCAACACAGGAGGTATCCTCTGTTTTGCCTCTTGCAAGAGATGCTTCAAGTCAAGGAGTGTTGTCTCACTTTGATTCTTGTTTATAAATGTCGTTGCTATTCCAGTCTTTCCACATCTTCCCGTGCGTCCAATCCGGTGAACATAGTTTTCGATTTCCGCCGGCATGTCATAATTGATAACGTGCTGAATATCGGGGAAATCCAACCCCTTCGATGCAACATCAGTTGCAACAAGCACATCTTTCTTGCCTGCCTTGAAGGATGAAATGGCATACTCTCTCTCTTCTTGATCCTTGCCTCCATGAATGGCCACACCTTCCACTCCTTTTAGGAGAAGGTATTCATGAATATCATCCACATCAGCTTTGTTTTCGCAGAATATCAAAACAGGTGGTGGGGTTTTCTGTAGGCACTCAAGAAGGTAAACTATTTTTGCCTCCTGCTTGACATACTCAACCTCCTGAATCACATCAAGATTGGCAGCTCCTGCTCTTCCTACATTAACAGTGACAGGCTTAACCAAAGCATTTCTAGCAAAATTCTGAATTTTGCTGGGCATGGTAGCAGAAAACAACAGAGTTTGTCGTTGAGCTTTAAAGTGGTCAAAAACTTCTCTTATGTCATCTTCAAATCCCAAATCTACCAATCTATCAGCCTCATCTAAGGTTAGATATCTGCAACAAAAGCAATAGCATCATATCACAATCCATATAACAAGAATTACATTGGAATATTTTGCAGATAAAATGCCAACAAAGAAACTAAGAAAATGAAGTCATCCTATCATATTGCATCAAAAAGGGGAAATGTTTATCCCGAGAAAAATTATATGAAAAGTAGAAAATCATATATTACACTTTACAAATCCAAAAGACAATCAACAAGGCTTTCTTTAGTTTTGCCTAATTACTTTCACCTAGATTATAATATAGTTTTCATCGGAGTAAAACAGAAAAATATTATGATCATGTTGTATCTTAGAGCTACAAGTATTAAGTGCAGGTTAGAAATTAGACCCCCTTATGAGGAAACCCATCAATAATAATTACAGAACAGAATATGACAGAATTTGGAACTGACAGTGCTTACCTACAATTGTCAAGATTCATCTTTTTCTTTGCTAACAAGTCCTTCAACCTCCCAGGTGTAGCAACAACAATATGAACACCCTTTTTCACAACCTCCAACTGTGATCGCATATCCACTCCACCAATACAGAGCAAAGGCCTTAGTTCTGGATACCCTGCCTCTTTCATGGGAATAAGAAACTGTTCTACCACTTCATAAGTCTGTCTGGCCAGCTCTCTGGAAGGGCAAACAATCAAACCAAATGGCCCTTCACCAGGGGCAATGGGCATTATTATCTCCTCCTGCAATGCCACCATGATCAACGGAAGCACAAAAACCAATGTCTTTCCTGAACCCGTAAAGGCAATCCCAATCATATCCCTCCCAGATAAAATCACTGGAAGACCTTGAACCTGAATTGGGGTTGGTTGAACAATCCCCTTTGCTTTCAACTTCTTCAAAATCGGTTCAGGAAATCTCATATCCTTGAAATTCTTAATAGGTGGCGGTATATCATCCCCATCAACTATGATATGCCACTGCTTTCGAATCAAATCACATTGCTTCCTTGACATCCTTCTGATTGGCAATGGTGGTTTCCAACCTGTTGGTAGAGGCTCTGAATATGTAATTCCCTTTGCTAATTCCCGGACCGACATAAGGGTTTTCCGGTCTGATAAGTGCTCAATCATTTCCTTCTCTTGCTGCACCAGCTGTTGAGTTGGACTAACCTCAGGAGCCTCACGCTTTAACTGCGAGGCTTTAACAAGGAGACTCGGTTTTGCTTCAGCAAGTTTAGATTTTTCCAACTCATCTTCAAGTGCTGAAGACTTCCCCTTGCGCTGAAGAATTTTCTGAACTTCCATTGCTCTTCGCTTTGCCACAGGCACATACTCAACGTAATCATCATCTTCTTCCATGATTTAAACTTCCTGGTGAATTAGATTACAAGATCAGAAAAAAAAAAAAAAAAAAAAAAAAAAAAGACGAGCTGAGAATAGCGAATTCAATATCATTATTGATCCGAAAAACAACGTTTTTGCATTATTATAAATAATTCAAATTAAGGCAAATATCAAACCGCAAAAAAGAACTGAAAATCACGAATCAGTAAAATACCAGAATTAAGAAAAAGGGAATTAAACAAATTTGGAGCTTGCTAAAGAATCGACTAGACTTAGCTGGAAAACCTAATACTTTAGGGTTTGGGAAGGGGGTTGAGAAAGGAAGCAACTTTCAGGGCTTGAGGGCACAATATTTTTGGGGGTACACAATAGAAATTGAGTCGGTGAATAGCAAGTGAGTTAATTCAGCTAAAAATTCAAATAAAACTACTATTTTTTAAACCAAGAAAAAGAAAAATTGTGCTAAGCGAAGTTTGATAATGGAAGTCAGAGGAAGACGTAATTGGGTAATTGAGAATTTAGGGATTGCAGATACAGACCTTCGAAAAAGATAGCTTTTTTCAGTTTCTTTTTTTGGCTTTGGAAGCTATTCAGGTGAATCGTCTGCCGTGACCGGTGAGCAGTGGGCGTTTGGGGCTTACGAACCGCTAAAACGAAAAAGAGTGGCGGTCTTTTTTTATTTTTTCCTTTTTATTTTTTAATTTTAATCCAAATATAATTTTTTTTTTCCATAAAAAGCAATATTTTATTAAGTTAATATAAGGGAGTCACAAGTCTTCGTCGGCAAGGACATTGATGATGTGATCAATTATAGGCTGATCAGTCCTCTGCTTGCCGACCCAGCACTTTGTGGACCACCGAGCTCGCCGATTATAGGATGTTGGGAACACGCGGGATACGAGACACGGCGATTTCAGCACCCCAGGATTCGGCGGAGGTTTGGTGATCTGTAAGCTTGCAGTGATGGTCATGTTCTCCAAGTCTTAATCTTGGACTCCATTGGAGAGAGGAAGCAAAGGGTAAGAAAAGAAGGTCGGCAAGCGAGAGGCAGAGGGAGAGGAAGAGAGAGAGTTTAAAATTGTTAGGGCATTTTTTATTGGATACAACGGGTTGATTTGGGTTAAATTACCAAAACGACACCGGTTTAATATTTTAAATATGATGTGAGAGTATATATCTGTGACAGGTTTTCTTTTATCACAGTAATATATAAATTTATTTGTGACATCAAAAACTTTGTCAGCATTATAATTTTAGTAAAATTAGTTACAAATGTAAAAAAATTGTCACCATTGACATCAAATAAATTCAAAAATATTTTCTTTTTAAATTTTAAAAAATAATTAGCTTCAAAAATATGTAATAAAATAAAAATTCATTACTAATTAAGCAACCCAATTATTAAATGTGATAAAGAAAATGTTTGCCACTAATCATCTATATAAAGTGACAAATTCTCATTTGTTATTACTATTTTTGTAGCGATTGCCCCGATTTTTAGTAGTGCCTTTTTCTCTCCGTGATTAACAAAATATCAGAAAAGTCTCCAAGGAAAATCTGGACACGCTGTGCAAATGTAATGATGTCAATGATGCCACGTTAGCTCCTGCAATTGCATTCTTCTTACATTTTTCTTTTTAATTTTTTGGGAGGAATCCAATGTGTTTACTTTTTTATAGCAGAGTTCAACAATATTCTCAATATTAAATATTAATAATGCTGATGTTGGTTGAAATCTATAGAATCTTACACTGATTCATTATTCAACAACAAACTAGCAATATCAAACTCATTATCAATTTAATATATATACTGTTGCTTGTTCCCACTTTTGCTAATATTTTTTTTGTTTGGGCTCCTAGGAGGATCGATGGTATTGCCCATTCGATAGGCAAATGGGCTGGACAAAATTGTTTCCATGGTCTTTTGCTGTATGCCCCTCCTTTTTTGTTTCTACGAATCCTTTGTTTCAAAAAAAAAAAAAAAAAAAAAAAAAGAATCTATAGAATATTTTTGAGAGACCAGACCAAAAATGAATTCAATATGCATTTCTTGCATATAGCATGCCTGTAAGGCCTCCAATACTTCAGCTGCTATCCACCTCGAACTATGATTTTCATAGTCGAGTTAGACAATTCTCACACTATCATTTCTATATGATGAAGAATGGATAATCATAGAACTTATTATATGTCTTAATCTTGTGGCCCATTAGTCATTCATTAAGAAAATCAGGGCGGAGCCAAGAATATTTCAAAGAGGGGCAATATGTTATAAATAGAAAATTACAAATTTGATGAATTTAATCTAACGGTAAACCCTGTACACTCATATACTTAGAAATTGTGGGATAAATATATATTTATGCTTTGAAAAACAACAAAATTACCCAACATCATAAGCAAAAGAATGGTTAATTGAATTTATTCAGAAATTTTATATGATTTTTTTTAAGGAAAAAAAATAACATTTGGATGGTATTTTTTTAAGGACATCATACAAAATTTTCATTTGATTGGATTAATATTAAGGTATAAATAATAAATTTATAATTAGGATGCATTTATTTTTGCTAAATGAAATATATATACCTAGAAAAATCAAATATTGAAATACAAAAAGTAGAGTCAAGATAAAGTACATTGCTATGAAAAAAAAAATAATACCATAATTAATAAGAAAATAGAAAATTTAAAAATTAAAATGAATTAATACCAAAAATAAATAAAATAATTATTGAGGAAGATTTAGAAGCTGGAATAGTTGTAAATTAATACATAGTTATATTAGTATATATAAATTAAATAATTTTAGTTTTTGTAATAAAATTTAGTTTATGATTTAGAAATACTTGCCAAAGATTATATACATATGGTAAACATAAACAACTGATAAGGCGGCAAATTATCTAAATAAAATGCTATTTTCCTTTTCATTTTTTTTCGTTTGAAAATCATAAGTAAAGCAGTTTACTTATATGAAGTATAGGTATATTGGTGGCACATGGAAATTGAAATAATATGTACGTGCTACTTTGAATTTTTATTTAATTGTTTTTTTCTTTTTTTTCTTTTTTTGGGGCTCAAACTACATGCTACTTTGAATTGTGGAGGAAAAAAGCAGGACTTTCAGTGGGAAGGTCATATTTTTTTTAGTGTCTCTTATAGTGGTTGAAGCTCAGAGAAACAAAGAGCACCACATATTTTTTTTTTTCCACACCATCAATTATTGTTTTCCTTGCAAGCTGTAAACAAAGAGTTACAGCCTGTAGTTTCATCCAAAATCCATTGATGAAGTACTATATACAGGATAAGATTTAAAATATCTGATATTTTTTTGATATTTTTATTTTTTTAAAAAACCAAAATAAAATTTAAAATCAATATAGAAATTGATAAAATTTTTATAATAATACACAATTTAAATGTGTCAATAAAGTTTATTTGAGAGTGAATAAAGAATGTTCCCTCGGTGTTATTCAACTTACTACGTCCGAACAAATAAGGTCCAAGATAAAAAAGCATAATGAGCCGAATTGGCCCCATACTACTTTCCGAACAACTCGACCGGCCCAAAATTCTAGAAGTGGCCCAGTAACTAACCCGGTCCGGTTCTTCACCTACAACTCTGGGAGACTCCGCCTCAGAGGTCGTGAAGAAGCTCCAAATTCTCTCCGATCTCTTTCCCTCTCTTTCCACTTCGTGGTAGTCAGCCGGAACTGGGACTGGGTTTCCAAAATGCTGGCTCGGCTCGCCGCAAGCCGTTTCCTTGAGATCCGTCAAGTTTTCCGTCAGGTTTTTCTTTTTCTTTTTTTTGTTCCCACAAAATTTTCTTTTATTTTCCCTTTCATTTTCCCATCTCCCAAACACTCACTCATTTTCCTTTTGTTTTCTGCAGCCTTCGCGATCCTTCTCCACTGCCTTAAACTACGTGAGTTTCATTTGTTTCTCACTCACCGTATTATTCATTTCTGTATGAGATTGATTCTGTTTTATTGAATTGGATTCTTTTTGGGAATTTTGGGCAATATCTTGATTCGCCGGACAAAAAACCTGACCTTCCGTGGGAGTTCTCCGCAGCCAATAAAGAGAAGGTAAGCGAAAAATGGTTGGTAATTTCTTCGTTTTCTTCAGTTAAAGTTTGCAACTTTTTTCCTTCATTAGTTGTTGTCCAAGTAGCCTCGTGTATTTGTATTGAATTAATCGCCCAAAAGTTTGAAACTTTCCCATCTGATATTTATATTTCTTGCATAATGCTTTTTCCGGCGAAGAATGGAGTGAAGCATTGTAAAGTTCAGTTAGTTGTGTTGGGTCAGTTTCTTTCTCGCTGAGTCCTTGGTGAAATCCTAGGCGTGCTTCACATCCTATTGTTATTCCATGTAATCTAATCCTTATGTTAGACCATATTAAGATAGCTCGGATGTTCATCTCAGTTCTATTTGCTAATGTTTTCACTTTGAAATGTTCAAATTGTTAGTTTTTATAATCTGTTTGTGCATTGAGTAGAAATTATAATGCCATTTTAATATTGTGAGAATGCGAGTTAAATGTTGGGCATCCGTAAACCATTGAAATTTTGAGTTAGGTAGCTTCTGGTAAATCATGAATTTCACATTAAGCAGCTGAATTCTAAGAGAAGGAAACTGCCAGTGTTGATTGCTTCTCTTGGTGCTTCTGTTACTTCAGGTGTTGTGATTTTAACAATTTTAGCTGATACATGTTTAGGTTAAGAAGATATTGTCACACTATCCATCCAACTACAAGCAATCTGCTGTTATTCCTCTGCTAGATCTTGCACAGCAGCAGCATGGGGGATGGCTTCCTGTCTCAGCAATGAATGCAGTATGTTGACATGATGAAAGGCTTGAAAATGTTTTAGCTTGTATTCAGTTTTGTAGGTTTGTATGTGTTTGCAAGTCATGGCATCTTTCTGGAAGTTTGATTTATGCTTTGTTTAATGAATATTGAATACAGTGCATCCTAAACTGCATATCCAATCTTAATTTGACCACAATAATCAATATGATATGGATTGGTTTTACAAACATTTTTCATAATTTATGCTGTAAGACTTCTAGCAATCTTAAAATACAATCACAAATCAGTATGTAGTGTGAATAGAAAGGATTTGTCAATATAACATTCCAATAAAAGAAAAGATCTTGTTCTCATGTATAAGCTTTGCATATTAAGCCTTTGGATATTGTTTGGACAATTAGACAGGAAATAGGTAAATAAAGCTTAAAAATGTTGCAAAGCATGGAAATGATAAGTCCTTTTTTAATATGACAGATCGCATCCTGTCATAAAACTGATTCCTGACATCTCATCATTGCTTCATTACATTTTTCAAAAATTAGTGTTGGACCTCTCATGTCTGTCATTTTCTACACCGGTGGTTGCATTTGTTCATATTTTGTGACAATTTATTGATACATCACTGTTCTGCAAGTTCCCATGATTATTTTCCTATTAACTTATAACTGTGCATCACTTTTATGCTAAGACTAAATATTTTCCTGATATGAATTCTAAAAGTCTGTAAACCTAATACTAATGTAATTTCATCAATTTAATAATTATAAAGTTTTATTGTGTCCTAATTGAAGTTCCAGGTCATGCTTCATGTGGTGGAAGAGAATGTTGAAATCCTTTCCTAATGCACAATTGTAATTAATTTTATTAATATTGTTGATTGTTCATGGATGGTCCAGGTAGCTAAGATTATAGAAGTTGCTCCTATCCGTGTATATGAAGTTGCAACATTCTATTCAATAAGATTATAGAAGTTGCTCCTATCCGTGTATATGAAGTTGCAACATTCTATTCAATGTTTAATCGGTCAAAGGTGAGAACCTATACCTCTGTTAGCATATTAATCTTCTGCACACATCCGTTCAGGATTATGCAAATTGCAGAACCTTATAAGCTTTTATTTGTTTTCAGGTGGGAAAGTACCACCTTTTGGTCTGTGGCACAACACCATGCATGATTCGTGGTGCACGAGAAATTGAGGATGCTTTACTGAAACATTTAGGAGTGAAGCGTAATGGTTAGTCTGCAACATAGTTTTGATTTCTTTAACTTTAAATTTCACAAAAGCACATTGTAAGAGTTTTGGCATGTGCAGAAGTAACAAAGGATGGATTGTTCTCTGTTGGAGAAACGGAATGCATGGTAAGTAATTCATTAAATGCTAAAAGCCATATCTTTTATTTTTGTTTTTGTTTAATAAAATTCTATTCATATCATTACTAAGCAGTGCAAGAAGCAATCTAAGTCGTTGGAATTTTGCAGGGATGCTGTGTAAATGCTCCCATGATCACAGTGGCAGACTACTCCAATGGATCTGAAGGATATACCTATAATTACTATGTGGGTCCATGAGATGTCTTGATCTTTACTAAATCATTTGTCATTTTCGTGCTCTTTGATGTTGTCCTTTATTCTTCTGTTTGGTTGTTGGAAAAAAATCCAGTGAGTAGAAAATTTTGGAATTGATATGGATTCTGTTATGTTAATTTCAGGAAGATATTACACCAAAGCGAGTTGTAGAGATAGTTGAGTTGTTAAGAAAGGGGGAGAAGCTACCGGTAAGTAAACTGGTTTAGAGGATATAGGGTTTCCTTCATTTTCCTTCCCCTCAATAAGTAGTTTCCCTGTTCTGTTTGCTACTTTGCTGCCTACATGTTCAATTTCCTCTTCTATGTTTCAGCCTGGCACCCAAAATCCAGGTCGAATTAAGAGTGGACCAGAAGGAGGAAACACTACTTTACTAAGTGAGCCCAAACCCCCTCCATGCCGTGATCTTGATGCATGCTAAAAATTTGTGGTGTTTGTTGTCTTTAATAATGTTAAGCTTGGATGTTCTCAGGCTTCCCTCTGTTGTCAGCAATGTTAATTATGTTTAATGGTCAACCATTTTTGTTATATCTCTGGCAGTATTGTTTCTGCTAGATGTTCCATACAATTCTATCTTGTTTCAAATTATGCTCTGGCTAGAACCATACTGATTTTAAGTATGTTTTTATGGACATTATAAGATTGCTGAGCATTCTCAAATTTGGGTTGCTCAAATTCTAAGCGTCACTTGAGAAGAAAAAAATATTTTGATTATCATTGATGTGATTGCGTTTGGATCGTTATTCTATATGTAGGTTTGGGGGGTGGAAAAAAGGAAATTTAGCCTATTCTCCTAAAAATATCATTTATCAAAAAGGACAATAAGAATGGAAGACATTTTCTGTATTTTTTCTTGGAGATGTTTTAAGACGAACTGAGCTGTTCAAAGTTCCAACCAAAAATAAAATAAAATAAAATAAAAATTAAAAAAAGAAATATCGAAAACCAAAGGGTTTGGTACATTGGATTAGTCTTAGCGGCTATCTTTTTGTTTCTTATCTTATGAACATTAGGCTTCACAGAAATGAATGACGCCAAATTCATAAACTTTAGTGAACCTTTTTGAGCAATTTACAGATCTTATTCTAAATTTGTCTCCTGCTTCAGCTAAATTTAAAGCTAAAAGTCTGTCCATCAGTCTTACAAATTTTATAGCTGAAATCTACCACTAACAATGGAAAAGCACAACCAATTCTATGGAAGTTCTCAGCAATCTCCTCCCTCTTATCACATACGCTAACAGCATGGCAGAATAAAAGGTTAAAAAACAAAAAGGAGGGCGACCAAGTAAAAACATCAATTGCATGCAGCAGAGCTGTCCATAACATATCAGATTTCCCCTCTGTAACCTCCAGATCCAAAATAATCTCGTCTGGAGCTGGCAATGGCCATGCTTTTTTGATGCTCCAACTTGGGACAATCACGGATACGGTGACCAAGCCCACCACAATAAGCACAACCCTTTACCCCACTTGCACTAGTAATTGCATCCACATCTTCCATTGGGTCATTAAGCTCAGCCAACACAGGAGGTATCCTCTGTTTTGCCTCCTGCAAGAGATGCTTCAAGTCAAGGAGTGTTGTCTCACTTTGATTCTTGTTTATAAATGTCGTTGCTATTCCAGTCTTTCCACATCTTCCCGTGCGTCCAATCCGGTGAACATAGTTTTCGATTTCTGCTGGCATGTCATAATTGATAACATGCTGAATATCGGGGAAATCCAACCCCTTCGATGCAACATCAGTTGCAACAAGCACATCTTTCTTGCCTGCCTTGAAGGATGAAATGGCATACTCTCTCTCTTCTTGATCCTTGCCTCCATGAATGGCCACACCTTCCACTCCTTTTAGGAGAAGGTATTCATGAATATCATCCACATCAGCTTTGTTTTCGCAGAATATCAAAACAGGTGGTGGGGTTTTCTGTAGGCACTCAAGAAGGTAAACTATTTTTGCCTCCTGCTTGACATACTCAACCTCCTGAATCACATCAAGATTGGCAGCTCCTGCTCTTCCTACATTAACAGTGACAGGCTTAACCAAAGCATTTCTAGCAAAATTCTGAATTTTGCTGGGCATGGTAGCAGAAAACAACAGAGTTTGTCGTTGAGCTTTAAAGTGGTCAAAAACTTCTCTTATGTCATCTTCAAATCCCAAATCTACCAATCTATCAGCCTCATCTAAGGTTAGATATCTGCAACAAAAGCAATAGCATCATATCACAATCCACATAACAAGAATTACACTGGAATATTTTGCAGATAAAATGCCAAACAAAGAAACTAAGAAAATGAAGTCATCCTATCATATTGCATCAAAAAGAGAAATGTTTATCCCGAGAAAAATTATATGAAAAGTAGAAAATCATATATTACACTTTACAAATCCAAAAGATAATCTACAAGGCTTTCTTTAGTTTTGCCTAATTACTTTCACCTAGATTATAATATAGTTTTCATCGGAGTAAAACAGAAAAATATTATGATCATGTTGTATCTTAGAGCTACAAGTATTAAGTGCAGGTTAGAAAATTAGACCCCCTTATGAGGAAACCCATCAATAATAATTACAGAACAGAATATGACAGAATTTGGAACTGACAGTGCTTACCTACAATTGTCAAGATTCATCTTTTTCTTTGCTAACAAGTCCTTCAACCTCCCAGGTGTAGCAACAACAATATGAACACCCTTTTTCACAACCTCCAACTGTGATCGCATATCCACTCCACCAATACAGAGCAAAGGCCTTAAATCTGGATACCCTGCCTCTTTCATGGGAATAAGAAACTGTTCTACCACTTCATAAGTCTGTCTGGCCAGCTCTCTGGAAGGGCAAACAATCAAACCAAATGGCCCTTCACCAGGGGCAATGGGCATCATTATCTCCTCCTGCAATGCCACCATGATCAACGGAAGCACAAAAACCAACGTCTTTCCTGAACCCGTAAAGGCAATCCCAATCATATCCCTCCCAGATAAAACCACTGGAAGACCTTGAACCTGAATTGGGGTTGGTTGAACAATCCCCTTTGCTTTCAACATCTTCAAAATCGGTTCAGGAAATCTCATATCCTTGAAATTCTTAATAGGTGGCGGTATATCATCCCCATCAACTATGATATGCCATTGCTTTCGAATCAAATCACATTGCTTCCTCGACATCCTTCTGATTGGCAATGGTGGTTTCCAACCTGTTGGCAAAGGCTCTGAGTATGTAATTCCCTTTGCTAATTCCCGGACTGACATAAGGGTTTTCCGGTCCGATAAGTGCTCAATCATTTCCTTCTCTTGCAGCATCAGCTGCTGAGTTGGACTAACCTCGGGAGCCTCACGCTTTAACTGCGAGGCTTTAACAAGCAGACTGGGTTTTGATTCAGCAAGTTTTGATTTTTCCAACTCATCTTCAAGTGCTGAAGACTTTCCCTTGCGCTGAAGGATTTTCTGAGCTTCCATTGCTCTTCGCTTTGCAACCGGCACATACTCAACGTAATCATCATCTTCTTCCATGATTTCAAATTCCTGGTGAGTTAAATTACAATTTCAGAAAAAAGAAAAAGTTAAGAACATCGATTTCAAAATCATTACTGATCCGAAAAATAACATTTTTGCATTATTATAAATAATTTAAATTAAGGCAAATATCAAACAGCAAAACAGAACTGAAAACCACGAAACACTAAAATACCAGAATAAGAAAAAGGGTACCAATCAAATTTGGAGCTTTATAAAGAATCGACTAGACTTAGCTGGAAAACCCAATACTTTAGGATTTAGGAAGGGGATTGCTCACAAGATCGGCGCTACGTCGAGAAAGGAATCAAATTTCAAAGCTTGAGGTCACAAATTTTTCGGGGGGACACAATAGAAATTGACTGGGTGAATCACAAGTGATTTAATTCAATTAAAATTTTGAATAAAACTACGATTTTTTAAACCAAAGAAAAAAAAAAATTTGTGCTAAGCGAAGTTTGATAATGGAAGTCAGAGGAAGACTTAATTGGGTAATTGATTATTTACCGATTGCAGATACAGACCTTAGAAAAAGATAGCTTTTTTCAGTTTCTTTTTTTTTTTTTTTTTTTTTTTTGCTTCGGAAGCTATTCAGGTGAATCGTCCGCCGTGGCCGGTTAGCGGTGGGTGTTGGAGCTTACGAGTTATGAACCACGAAACGAAAAAGAGTGGCGGTCATTTTTTTATTTTTCCTTTTATTTTTAATTTTGATCCATATATAAAACTTTTTTTTCCAAAAAAAACAATATTTTATTATGTTAATATAAGCAGTGACATGTCAATTTCCTATTGGGAGTCAACTTGCCCTTTTGACCTTTAAACCTTACTTAACAAAATTGTCTTCCTTTTCAGGTGCTCTGGGCACCACAAAACCATTTTCCTTCACTTTTTCTTATCATCCAAACAGCCTCCTCTCCGGTGTTGTCGAAGGGATCATTAAGATCATAACTACTGTTGCTGTTCAAGAACTTGAATTGCTTTGGGGAGTAAATGAGGAGCTTTCAGGACTTGAAGACACCCTTTTGACCATCAAAGCTGTGCTTGCTGATGCAGAGGAGAAACAGGTCCATAGCAATCAAGTTAAAGCTTGGCTTAGTAGGCTTGAAGTGTTGAATTAAATTAATATTTGTGGACTTGATATAATCAATTACTCATTTACAGGATTTATTTATGCCATTAATAGGACTGGCTTATTTTATTATTTTGTAGTAAGGCCCTTGGTCACACACTCTCTATAAGACTCCAGTTGGCCCATTGGACTGGAGGACTAACTCTCTTTATAAGCCCATTGACTTATTCATATTTTTCCTAGTATAATTATATTATCAAATTATTATTATTTTATGTGTGTCAAAATTAATGGATAAGTCTGACTTGCAGAGACTATTTAAAGGATCTAGGGCAAGCAGACAATAATATACCATATAGTATTTGAAGATTAGGATTTTCAGAAATCTGAGAGTGGTTTGAGAGTAGTGTGTCCATAGGCACTACTTTATGCTGTTTCTATTTTGCAGGATTAAATATCTAATTTATCAATGGCTGCGTTTGGAGATTAGTAATTTATGATTTATGGAATTTATTATGTATATTTAGATCCATAAAATTTCTAACAATTGGTATCAGAGCAGGATTAATATGTATAATAAATTTCATGTGATTATTCGGATTATTACTGTATGTTCTGCCATTGAATAATCTATACATGTTTTTTGTTTATTTTTCCTTCTTCTCTGATTCGAATACATGTGCAGATTAAGAGAATCAAAATTACATATCTTGGAATATATAAGATTCATGCCCGATTGTATTTGTGATGTTTATATATTTGCTGGAATCTATGTGATAATATTTTCGATTATGTATGAATATCTATATATATAACCCGATTGCTATTTCTTCATTAAAAAAAAAAAATTGTAAATATCGTGTGTATTTGTTTTCCAAAATTTTGGGGAAAATTTGTTTTGTATGAATTCATGATTTGGGTTAACTTGGAAATTGTTTTTCAATTTAAATGGAGTGAATTAGACTAATTAATTTGGTGCAAAACCTTGTAAAATCGATTATTTATGGACCTTCCATGGCCGAAAGTTTTCTTGCTGGGATGTTTATTTTGGGTTGTTTTTGAATCAAATTGATTTGTGGGAAACGTTGCCCACGGGAAGACGAAACTATCGCTGCCAGTATCGCCGGAAAAGGAGTCCAGAACGGCAAGATATAGCCGGGTAAGAAGTCGGATCGCGGGACCCGTACAGTTTGAAATCGGGTCAGACCCGACCCGGCTAGCTGAGGAAGAAGGCACGAACGACGTGCCATTTGGGCTGACTGCTGACGTCAGCACGACACGTCGTTTGCTAACGTCAGCAACCCCAAAAAAAAAAACTTATTTTTTTATTGATTTATTTGTTGTTTATTTATTAATTAATTTAGTGATTCAATTGTTCAATTTATTATTTATTGTTTATTTATTTGTTTAATTATCACATTCCAATTTTATTAAATTAAATTAAATCTTTGTGATTGGAAAATTGGATTGTGTGAACTTACTCAAAGAGGCTTTGTGCCTAGTTGGTATAGTAGTGTGGGATTTTAGGTACTCATCTGTCATGAGACTTACTTTATCTGCATTATGTGTACCAATGTAATGTATGTTGGCATAATGGATGGGATGTTTTATATTTGCCTATTTTATGAAATTGCCAATATGTTATTGAATAATCTATACATGTTTCTCCCACTTATTAACCAGGGTCTATACGGGTAACTAGGCTATCCTGTCGGTAGTTTTAGTTGCTTTGTATGACGCCTGGAATGGCAGTGGAAGTTAATTAAATGCCATGTATTGCAGGTTCTGAGTTGCCCTGTCGGTGATTCAGTTAAATGCATTTGATTGTGGTTATTTGGTTGACTGTCCCTGGCCCACGTAAGGGTATCTTTAGTGCTACAAAGGCCCTAAGCGATATTTATGTTTGTGCTTTTGTGTTGAAGGGCTGGAAAATAGTAATTGAATTGTCTTAAATTTTTTGAATGTCTTGTTTTTTACTATTTTTACAGCTAGTAGCACCCCAAACCTTCTGCCCATGATTGCCATGATGAAATTGGATGGGACAAATTATCAGAAATGGAAGAAAACCTTAGTTATGAATTTGACCTTCATGAAATTGGATTTGACTTTGGAGATAGATCCACCAGAGATACCGACTGATGAGAGTACTGCAGCAGTTAAGAAACTTTATGAGGATTAGAAGCACTCTAATAAGTGCTGTATGATGATGATGGAGAATTACATGGATGAGGCCATATATGCTAGTATTCCTAAAGTGGATACTGCAAAGGGACTTCTTGAGGAGATAGGAAAGAAGTTTATCAAGTTTGATATGAATGAGAAGCATCATTATTTGGACCTATTGAATAATACCAAGTATGATGGTATTAAAGGAGTAAGGGACCATATTATGCTACTTTCTTCCTATTATAATAAGCTGAAGGATCTTAAGATGGACATTGGAGAGGAGTTCTTGACTTATTCTATAATGAGGAGTCTTCCATCACAGTTTGATAATATAAGGTCGAGTTTGAATACTAAAAAAGAAGGTTGTAGTTTGGAGGAATTGACTACTATCCTTGTCAAGGAAGAGGATGATATTAAATTAAGTAAGTCTAGGTTTGTTGCTATGGTTTCACATCAGGTAGATAAGTCCAAGAAGTTTTTCCAAAAGAAGGGATAAGGATTCAAGCCAGGACAAGGTTTCAAGCTTGGGCAGGGTTTTAACCCCAATAGGAAGAAGTTTTCTGGTATGAAGCCTAAATGGCCGAGGGATGGTGGTTTTCAGATTAGAGAAAGAAAAGAGTACTTCAATGGAAGGTGTGGATACTGCAATAAAGTTGGGCACAAGAAGATAGACTGTTGGACCTTAAAGGGAAAGCAAGAGAAGAAAGGTAATATTTTAATGATTGAGACCAATATTATCGATGTGCCTATGAATTCTTGGTGGTTAGATACTGAAGTAACAATTCATTTTACTAATTCATTGCAGGGGATGATAAGCCGAAGGGGCCCAACTAATCTTGAGCAGCATGTTTATATGGGAGATAGCTCAAGAGTGAAGGTGGACATTATGGGAACAATCAAGTTGAAACTTGCCATTGGATATGCTTTGGAGTTGCAAGAAGTTTCTTATGTACTTTCAATAAGAAGAAACTTGTTATCTATTTCTGTTTTGGATAGTCAAGATTATAGTTTTTTGTTTGGAAATAACAAAGTTGAATTATTTAAGGATAGTAAAGTTGTTGGTTTTGGAATTTTATGTGGCAATTTATATAAGCTTGATTTATTTAATAATGGTCTCAATTTCTCTGTTAATTCCGTTGTTGCTCCTATTGTTACTTCCAAACGCCCAAGAGTTAATGACAATTCCTCAATGTTATGGCATAAACGTTTGGGACATATTTCTAGGCACATAATGGAAAGGTTAGTAAAGGATGGGATACTTCCTAATCTTGATTTCTCTGATCTGTTGACTTGTGTTAAATGTGTGAAAGGGAAGTTAACTGCCAAGGTAAGAAAGGATAAGTTAGCTAGGTGTGGAGATGTTTTGGAGTTAATCCACACTGACATATGTGGACGTTTTACACCAACTACTTTGGGTGGTTATAGATATTTTATTACCTTCATTGATGATTACTCTCGTTATGGACATGTTGAGCTTATTCGTGAGAAGTCAGATTCTTTAGTTGCCTTTAAAGAGTTTAAGGTAAAGATGGAGCTTCAAAAGAATAAGAAAATAAAAGCTGTAAGGTCTGATAGAGGTGGTGAGTTTTATGGTAAATATGATGAAACTGGAAGGAACCCAGGGCCTTTTGCTATTTATTTGCGTGAGTGTGGCATTGATGCGCAATATACGATGCCTAGTACACCTCAGCAAAATGGCATAGCTGAGAGAAGGAATAGAACTTTGTTGAATATGGTGCGGTCTATGTTGGCAAATTCTAGGTTGCCAGATTATTTGTGGGAAGAGGCTTTAAGGACGGCAGCTTATATTTTGAATCAAGTTCCAAATAAGTCCGTTCCTAAGACACCTTTTGAGTTGTGGTCAGGAAGAAAGCCTAATTTGCACCATTTTCGAATATGGGGTTGCAGAGCTGAAGTAAGGATTTATAATGTCAGGACCCGTCCAGAATTCCTTCCCCGGAACCCTAGACAAGCCCTGATCCCAGGGAAATACCACCGAACCTTCCAACGAAAAATCCGGCAGCACCTCCCCTAAGGGTAGGACTAACCAAAATTTACCTGCACTGAAAACACACTTCTAAAAATATCCCCTTATTCCTCCCACAATACTACAAATTGATTCCACAAATTTTAGCACTTCAAATAACAATAGCAGCAACCCAGTGCATAAATAATAACCACACGTCCAATACAGTATACAGAGCATTATACAATAAATGTGGAATTTATAAAATGACAGATAAAGAAACAATACAAGTTCAAGAGGAAAAGGGAAGAAAAACTTCTTGAACCTTCGGCAACGAACTGAGACGTTGGGCTCGCCCCGGACAATCAATGTCTCCAACCTGGACCTAGGGGAACGAAATTTAAGAGTGTGAGATGATAATCATCTCAGTGAGTGACCCTATCTACTATACAATATAATACCACGGTAATACAGTAGATAGATAATAATTAATTGGAAAATAATAATTTCTCTTAAAACCCTTACAATTCTCTCAGTTGGAAAAGTTTCCCTTTTTAAAACATTTTCACAAAACCCTTGTACGTACTTCCCAAAAACCAAGGAACCAAACAAATTAATAAACAACAAATAAACAAATAAATACCCCAAATATAAATAAACTGCGATAAATTATAATAAATAATTTTGTACCATTTGGGGTTTGAAACTTTATTTGAAAATTACACCTGACAATTACACCTGACGCACCACACCATATACCGGTGATGCCCTCCGATACCCAGCGTCCCGAGCACCGACTGGCGGGGGGGTTAAAGAGAGAAACCTGCAACGGCACTTCGGCGTCCCGACAGTACCGCTGCTAAAATCATCTCCCGGCCAAGGGAGGGGCGGCTGTGGCCAATATCAAACTTGCCTGCCCAGTCCAATGGCATCCACGGGAGAAATAATACCGCGCGCTACCACGTGTCCATACACCATACACCAGAACACCAATACTGTATGAGTGCGTCTAAAAATAAACATTATTAACCAACCGTACCGTTTTCCAAAATTACCGTGGGAAATACATTAAATTCTCACACTTACCATCCCACATATTTTTATTTAACAACCCGGTACGAAACAGCGATAACAACAAACCACAATTTTCTCGAAATACGAGATGCAACCATAAAAATACCACGGGCATAATTTATAAAATTTAACCAAATATTTTCGTAAAATATTTAACCCAATTATGCCCGAAAAATTAATACTGAAAACCACGTACCAATACTACCGAAATACACTTTGCTCATGCATAATAAATTAAACCACAATAAAACCATAACCAATTTGTACCACATGAGCATAATTTAAATACCAATTAAACATAATTAATTGCCCAAAAATGATGTAAAATCCAGACACAAACAATTACTGAAAATACTTGCTCATGTGTAATAAATACCATTTAATCACAATAAAATAATAATCGGGAATTTTCTAATGACCCCAAAATTTCATTTAGCACCAATGGGTAAATATATATATAAAATAATATTTTTCCCGATTGTATTTAAAATACGCCACATGAGTACAATTTTACAGATATCAAATTAATACCACATAAATACAATTAATTACCCCAAAAATATTTTTAAAGGTGGGTCACTCACCTGGAGCACGCAATTAACCCATGATCCACCACGGGATCAATTCTACGACTCACCGGTGCTCCTAGAACAAAATTCACAGATAGTCAAATAAATTAATATTTTATTCGGGTACCCGGGGGGTCAAACACAAACTTTAACCAAAATAGGCGAATGATATACTGAATCGAAGCTTAAGCGACGAGGATTACTAATCCGGTCTCCATCGAC
This sequence comes from Ziziphus jujuba, assembly GCF_031755915.1. Lineage (NCBI taxonomy): Eukaryota > Viridiplantae > Streptophyta > Magnoliopsida > Rosales > Rhamnaceae > Ziziphus > Ziziphus jujuba. Next base: position 2,265,778 of record NC_083380.1, read on the forward strand.
CCCAATTCTGCCGGAGGTGGCCGGAATTTGGCCGGAAAGCTTCGGCCGGTTTTCAATTCCTCGTATCTCGCAAACTGCTTCGAATTTTTGAGATTGGAGGCCATTTTTGAACTCAGAGGACCCAAAATAGGGGGAGAGGAGGCTTAATTCAGACTGGGCTGGCCGAAATACGGCGAAATCGCCGGAAAACCGACCGGCCCGATCTGGGCACGTCGCCGGCCGGCCGGCAGCCAAATTTGGCTGGTGAGCTCGCCGGCGTGTGGGCTTGGACGGTGGCCGGTGCGTGCATGGTTTCGGTGGCCGGAAAAAGTGCAGCAAGGAGAGAGAGAGAGAGACGGTCGGGAGAGAAAGAAAAGTCTGCGTGTGTGTGTCTGTCGGGCTCGGGGAAGAAGGGAAGGAAAGGGAAAGGAAAAAAAGAAAAAAAAGAAAAAAAGAAAGTGTTTTCCCACGTGGGGAAAAGAAAAGAAAAAGAAAAAGAAAAGAAAAAGGAAAAGAAAAAGAAAAAGGAAAAAGGAAAAATAAAATGAAATAAAAATAAAAATAATTAAATAATCAAATAATAATATTATTATTTAAAATAATAATAAAAATAATTTGATTTTAAACATGGTTGACATGTGGCATTTCACCATGGTGACACATGGTCACCTTCAGTAAGTCACACGTGGCACATCGTTATGCGTGTAAAAAATAATATTAAAATAATACGGTATTTGAAAAACTCTATAGGTCCATAACTTTCAAACCACATGTCCAAATCGGACGTGCCGCTAGTCTACGGACTCGTATCGACAAGTACTTCACAACCATGCATGAGTCAAAGCTCAACCTTGCATGAATAAAAAGTCAACTCCGGCACCCCTTGGACAGTTTGGACCTCAACTTGTTTTGCTCATAACTTTCAAACTGTAGCTCCGTTTTCAACGTGCTACCAGTCTACGAACGCGTGCAAACGTATACTTCGTAACGGTACCTCAGTCAACCTAGAATTCCAACCGGGTCAAAAAGTCAACTTTTGACCCCTTCGGTCAACGGTCAACCTCGGTCAACGTGCAAAAATTCCGACATGGTTCGGAACGGGGTGTTACATATAATCCCCAAATTAAGAAGTTGGATCCTAAAACTATTAGTGGATATTTTGTTGGCTATTGTATAGGATCTAGGGGTTTAAGATTCTTTTGTCCTTCTCACACCGCCAGGATCGTGGAATCAGACAGGGCCATTTATTTAGAAGATGATTTTGGGTTTGATGATAGTAATGGTCCACGGGAATCTCAATTTAGAGAATAAAGTGTTTTCATTCCCAGTATAATTGTTCCTGATAGAGATATTGTTGATCCAGTAGTTAATGAACCAGTAGTTGGTCAGAATGAACTCATTGTTGAAGAGCAGGATATTACAGCTATTGCTGTCAGGACCCGTCCAGAATTCCTTTCCCGGAACCCTAGACAAGCCCTGATCCCAGGAAAATACCACCGAACCTTCCAACGAACAATCCGGCAGCACCTCCCCTAAGGGTAGGACTAACCAAAAAATTACCTGCATTGAAAACACACTTCTATGTTCATCACCTTATTCCTCCCACAATACTACAATTTGATTCCACAAATTTACAGCACTTCAATAATAACAGTAGCAACCCAGTGCATAAATAATAACTACACGTCCAATACAATATACAGAGCATTATACAGATAATGTGGAATTTATACAAGGACAGATAAAGAAGCAATACAAGTTCGAGAGGAAAAAGGGAAGAAAAACTTCTTGAACCTTCGGCAACGAACTGAGACGTTGGGCTTGCCCCGGACAATCAACGTCTCCAACTTGGACCTAGGGGAACGGAATTTAAGAGTGTGAGATGCTAATCATCTCAGTGAGTGACCCTATCTACTGAACACCTTTAATATTAATATTATAAAAATAAAGGAATTTAATTAATAAATACCGAACAATTAAATAAATAAATAAACATTTGAAGGTAATAATTTCTCTCAAAATCCTTACTATTCACTCCATTGGAAATGTTCCCCTTTTAAAACATTTTCACAAAACCCGATATTCGTACTTCCCGAAAACCAAGGGACCAAATAATTTAATAAACAACAAATAAATAAATAAATACCCCAATATAAATAAACTGCAATAAATTATAATAAATAATTTTTGAACACCTTTGGGGTTTGAAACTTTATTTGTAAATTACACCTGACGCACCACACCATATACCAGTGATGCCCTCCGATACCCAGCGTCCCGAGCACTGACTGGCGCGGGGGGGGGGGGGGGGGGGTTAAAGAGAGAAACTTGCAAACAGCACTTCGGCGTCCCGACAGTACCGCTGCTGAAACCATCATCCCGGCCAAGGGAGGGGCGGCTGTGGCCAATATCAAACTTGCTTGCCTAGTCCAATGGCAACCACGGGAGAAATAATACCTGCGCGCTAAACCACATAATACTTGCGCGCTACCACGTGTCCATACACCAGAACACCAATACTGTGTGAGTGCATCTAAAATAATTATTATTAACCAACCGTACCGTTTTCCAAAATTACCGTGGGAAATATATCAAAATTTCACACTTACCATCCCATATATTTTTATTTAACAAACCGGTACGAAACATCGATAACAAATAAAACCATACCTTTTCTCGTAATACGAGATTCAACAATTGAAATACCGCGGGCATAATTTATAAAATTAAACCATCAATTTAAACAAATATTTTCATAAAATATTTAACCCAATTATGCCCGAAAAATAACACTTAAAACCACGTACGATTATTACTGAAATATACTTTACTCATGCACAATAATTAAATTAAACCACAATAAAATAATACTCGGGAAATTCTTAGTAACCCAAAATTCCGTTTAGTATCAATAGGTAAAAATATATATAAAATAATATTTTTTCCGATTATATTTAAAATACGCCACATGAGCACCAATTACAGATATCAATTTAACACCACATAAATACAATTAATTACCCCAAAAACATTTTCAAAGGTGGGTCACTCACCTAGAGCACGCAATTAAACCATGATCCACCATCGGATCAATTCCACGACTCACCGGTGCTCCTAGAACACAATTCACACACAGTCAAATAAATTAATATTTTAATCGGGTAAATAATACCCGGTACCCGGGGGGGTCAAACACAAACGTTATCCAAAATAGGCGAATAATATACCGAATCGAAGCTTGAGCGACGAGGATTACAAATCCGGTCTCCATCGACCCCAATTCCGCAGGAGGTGGCCGGAATTTGGCCAGAAAGCTTCGGCCGATTTTCAATTCCTCGTATCTCGCAAACCGCTTCGAATTTTTGAGATTGGAGGCAATATTTGGACTCAGAGGGGTCGAAAATGGTAGAATAGAGGTATGGGTTGGGCTGGGTTGGTCGAAAACGGCGAAAATCGCCGGAAAAACGTAACCAGCCGCCGCCGGCTTCACCGGCCCGATCTGGGCGCGTCCGGTGGCGACCGGCAGGGAAATTTGAAGGCCTAGGTCGCGAGGAGATGGGCTATACCAGTGGCCGGCGCGTGTGGCATTCCGGCGACTGAAATCCGGCCAAACGGCCGGTCAAACAGAGAGAGGGAGAGAGTCAAAGGAGAGAGAGAGAGAGAAGGCTGTGCGTTTTGTTTTGCCTCTGTCAGGCTCGGGGAAGAAGAAGGGAAGGGAGGGAAAAGAAAAGAGGTGTTTTCCCACGTGGGGAAAAGAAAAGAAAAAGAAAAAGAAAAAGAAAAGGAAATAAAATAAAATAAGAATAAAAATAATTAAATAATTAAATAAAAATATTATTATTTAAAATAATAATAAAAATAATTCGATATTACACATGGTTGACATGTGGTTTTTCAACATGGTGACACATGGTCACCTTCATTAAGTCACACGTGGCACATCGTTACGCGTTTAAAAATAATATTAAAATAATACGGTGTTTGAAAAACTCTACAGGTCCATAACCTTCAAACCACATGTCCAAATCGGACGTGCCGTTAGTCTACGGACTCATATCGACGAGCACTTCACAACCATGCATGAGTCAATGCTCAACATTGCATGAATAAAAAGTCAACTCTGTCACCCCTTGGACAGTTTGGACCTCAACTTGTTTTGCTCATAATTTTCAAACCGTAGCTCCGTTTTCAACGTGCTACTAGTCTACGAACTCATGCCAACGTGTACTTCGTAACGGTACATCAGTCAACCTAGAATTCCAACCGAGTTAAAAAGTCAACTTTTGACCCCTTGGGTCAATGGTCAACGTCAACCTCGATCAACGTGCAAAAATTCCGACATGGTTCGGGACGGGGTGTTACAATTGCAGATACTGATGTACCTTTGAGGAGGTCACAAAGGATTAGGAGATCAGCTATTCCTGATGACTATGGGGTTTACTTGCAGGAGCATGAGTTTGACATAAGTGATGATTCAGATCCAGTCACTTATAAGGAGGCCATAAGCAGTTCAAACTCAAATTTTTGGTTGGATGCAATGGAAGATGAAATGAAATCCATGGCATCAAATGGAGTTTGGGATTTGGTTGAGTTACTAGAGGGTAGCAAGCCTATTGGGTGCAAATGGTTCTTTAAGACTAAAAAGGACTCCAATGGTCAAGTGGAGGGGTATAAGGCTAGACTTGTAGCTAAAGGGTTTAGCCAGAAGGAAGGAATTGATTATACAGAGACTTTCTCTCCTGTATCCACAAATGATTCTTTTAGAATCATTATGGCGATTGTGGCGCATTATGACTTGGAGTTGCATCAGATGGATGTCAAAACTGCTTTTCTGAATGGTGATTTATATGAGGATGTATATATGGTTCAACCAGTTGGTTTCCAACAAACGGGGAATGGTAATTTGGTTTGTAAGCTTAAGAAATCTATTTATGGTTTTAAGCAAGCTTCAAGACAATGGTATCTTAAGTTTGATGAGGTTGTCACCCAAAATGGCTTTAAGGAGAATGTTGTTGATAGATGCATATATATGAAGGTCAGTGGGAGCAGTTTTATATTTCTAGTGTTGTATGTTGATGACATACTTTTGGCTACTAATGACACTGACCTATTAGTTGAGACAAAGCAGATGTTGTGCAACCATTTTGGTATGAAAGATCTTGGTGAGGCTTCTTTTGTTTTGGGCATCAAGATTGTTTGAGATAGGACTAATTATGTGTTGCAATTGTCTTAGAGAGCTTATATTGATAGAATTCTTAAGAGATTTGATATGCATAATTGTTCTCCTGGAAGTGTACCGGTTACGAAAGGTGAAAAGTTTTCTAAAGATCAGTGTCCCAAGAATGATAGAGAAAGGATGGCAATGAAGAATGTTCGCTATTCTTCAGCAGTGGATAGTTTGATGTATGCTCAAGTTTGTACATGGCCTGATATAGCTTTCGCTGTGGTTGTGCTTGGTAGATTTATGAGCAATCTCGGTCCTATTCATTACCAAGCAGTTAAAAAGGTCTTTAGGTATCTTCAAGGTACTAAAGATCATATGTTGACATATCGTCGCACCAACTCTCTTGAAGTAGTGGGTTATAGTGATGCAGACTATAAAGATTGTGTGGATGATAAGAAATCTACCACTGGTTATATATTTATCATGGTAGGAGGTGCTGTGTCTTGGCGGAGTGCCAAGCAGTCAGTGACAGCATCCTCGACTATGGAGGCAGAATATGTGGCGTGTTATGAGGCTCCCCGTCATGCAATTTGGCTACGGAATTTTATCCGTGATTTAGGAGTAGTTGACTCCATTGAAAGGCCTATTATGATGTATTGTGATAATACTGCAGCGGTGTCTTTCTCCAATAATTTAAAAGGTACTCCTGGTGTGAAGTACATTGATGTGAAATATTTTGTGGTAAAGGAGAAAGTTGAAGAGGGCCTCATTACTGTTGTTCACACGCCGATTTATAGCATGGTGGCAGATCCATTGACCAAGGCTTTACCGGTAGGCATATTTGAGGAGCATGTGTCCCCTATGAGATTGTTAGGCAGTTGAGACTGCTGTGGGTTAGTGGGAGTTTGTTATGTTTTCTGTAGTAATATCCATGTTGAGTATTATTTATTTCTTTGAATATTTTAATACATTGATGTATGTGGATCATTATTTATTTATGAGATGATTTATTACACATATTATTGCTCCTTATATTTACAGGCCTGTTGAGACTATTAGTCTATGTATATGTGTATGTTGATCCACAGGTGCCATGGTGAATTCCTACTACCTAGTTTGGGTATATTGTTGTATCCTGTCGATATGCAATGTGCTTGAATGAAATGGTTTTGTGTGTTTGGGGATTGCACATGGTTAGGTAAATCTCTACTACCTAGACTGAGTTTATGGCATGCAAAGTACTCAGTTGAAATGGTATAATGTTATGGGAGATTTACTGAGAAAATCTATAATGCCTAGTCTAGTATATTGTTGTGCCCTGTCGGTATACTATATATTTGGATGAAATGGCATTATGGTTCAGGAGATTCTATAGTAAGTGAGTTTGGATTTTATATGATGATGATTATGCAGTCCAAGTGGGAGAATGTTGAATTAAATTAATATTTGTGGACTTGGCATAATCAATTACTCACTTACAGGGCCTATTTATGCCATTAATGAGATTGGGTTATTTTATTATTTTGTAGTAGGACCCTTGGTCACACACTCTCTATAAGACTCCAGTTGGCCCATTGGACTAGAGGACCAACTCTCTTTATAAGCCCATTGACTTATCCATATTTTTCCTAGTATAATTATATAATCAAATTATTATTATTTTATGTGTGTCAAAATTAATGGATAAGTCTGACTTGCAGAAACTATTTAAAGAGTCTAGGGCAAGCAGACAATAATATACCATACAGTATTTGGAGAATAGGGTTTTCAGAAATCTGAGAGTGGTTTGAGAGTAGTGTGTCCATAGGCACTACTTTACGTTGTTTCTATTTTGCAGGATTAAAGATCTAATTTATCAATGGCTGCGTTTGGAGGTTAGTAATTTATGAATTATGAAATTTATTATGTATATTTAGATCCATAAAATTTCTAACATGAAGATGTTGTCTATGAAGCTGATGATTTCATGGACGAGATAAACACCGAAGCTTTGCGACGGGAATTGATAACTGGAAGTGAAATTGCCAAGAAGGTATGTACTTTCTTCTCAACCTCTAATCAATTTGCATTTCAGCTCAAAATTAAAAGAAAACTTGAAGCTATTAAGCAGAGATTAGCAGTGATTAGAGATGATAGGCATTTTCATTTAGAGACGACTAATGAAGATGCTAAGCATGTGTATAGATCTAGGAGCAAACTCACTCGTTTGTGTCTGAAGAAGAAGTTATTGGTAGGGATGAAGATAGGATGAAGATTGTTGAAAGTTTGCTAAATTTGAAAACTGATGAGAATGTGATGGTTGTTCCTATAGTGGGTAGTGGAGGATTAAGAAAAACCGCTCTTGCTCAGCTTGTGTTTAATGATGAAAGGGTACAAAAGCATTTTGACTTGAAAATGTGGGTTTATGTTTCTAGTATGGATTTTGATGTGAGATTACTTGTTGAGAAGATTCTTCAGTTGTCCAACACTAATAAAGAGAGGTCGGAGAATTATGCGATGGAAATATTGCAAAAGGAGCTTTGACAAAAAATAAGTGGAAAAAAGTATTTGCTGGTACTCGATGATGTGTGGAATGAGAATCATGAGTTATGGTTGAGTTTGAGAAACTTATTATCAAATGGTCAAGAGGGGAGTAGAATAATTGTGACCACTCGTAGTATGGTGGTTGCAAAGATTATAAGCAAAGTGGAACCATATATTTTAGGGAATCTGGATGAAACTCAATCTTGGTCTTTGTTCAAAAAGATGGCTTTTAGTCAAGACTAAGACATAACTAAATCCAATATTGTGGAAATTGGAAAGAAGATTGTGAAAAAGTGTGGAGGAATTCCTCTTGCCATACGAACAATAGGAAGGATATTGTACTTTAAAAATCCGGAAACGGGGTGGTCATCCTTCCAAAATTCAGAATTTTCAAAAGTATCTCAGGATGAAAATGATATTTTGCCAACACTCAAGCTTAGTTATAATCATCTACCATTGCATTTGAAACAATGTTTTGCTTATTGTAGCTTATTTCCCAAAGATTATGAAATTAGTGTAGAAGCGCTAATAAAACTATGGATGGCTCAAGGATTTATTACATCAATAGATACAACTCAATCTCTAGAGGATGTGGGCTACGAATATTTTATGGATTTATATTGGAGATCATTCTTTCAAGATGTAGAAAAAGATTTGTTTGGCAATATAGAAAATTGTAAAATGCATAATCTCATCCATGATCTTGCAACACAGGTAGCAGGTATAGAGTGTGCTATGTTACCTTTGGACAGGAATTGTATCAATAAAAAGACTCGTCATATATCATTTGGTTTTTGTGGAAATACATCACAACCAACTCCAAGTGCACTATCTCAAACATCAAATAGGATCCGAACAATTCTTTTGCCTAGTCAACCATGGAGGAGTATTGAAGGGATAGCAAATGCGCCTATATGCAAGGTAATTGCTTCAAATTTTAAGTTCTTGTGTACATTGGATATGCACAATTCAAGGATTAAGAAAGTATCAGATTCCATTGGTAGTTTAATGCATCTAAAGTATCTTGATCTTTCACGAACGAGAATCAAGGTATTGCCTAATTTGATTACCAAGTAACACAATTTGCAAACGCTGAAGCTATCAACATTGCATGGATTCAAAGAATTGCCAAAAGATTTTAAAAACTTAGTCAACCTAAGGCATCTGGAGTTTGATAGTGGACAAATTTGAATCATATGCCACTTGGATTGGGACAATTGACTAATCTTCAAAATTTATTGAAATTTGTGTTCAGCGAAGACACCAATATTGATAGGCATAAAGGTAAGGTAGGTGATCTAAAGGAACTGATGCTGCTGAACAACTTGAGGGGTGAACTAGAGATTACAAATTTGGGACAAACGAAAGATGCTACTGATACAAATTTGAAGGAAAAACAACATCTTCGGTTCTTAACATTAGATTGGTATTCATCATATGGTAATGTTGATGTGATGGAAACTATTGATTACGAAATGATATTGGAAGGCCTCCAGCCCGTTTATGGCACTATGGAGGTGTTAGGTTTTCAGGTTGGCTTCCTTCACTTAGATAACTTGTCACGTTCTCTTTATGGAAATGTACGAAATGCCAAAGCCTACCTCCATTGGATCAGTTCCCTTCTCTGAAGTCATTAAGGTTGCACGACTTGCCTCCCATGGAGTATATTTCTAATGAATCATTCTCGTCATCCATAGTAGCATCTTTGCCACCCTTGGAACAAGTCATCCTTAAAGAATTGCCTAATCTTAAAGGATGGTGGAAGGATGGAACTGCTGGTGAAGAAGACACATGTTTTGGCACAAAAATGATACCATTGAATGCAGATAATTGCATGTTCCTTCAATTTCCCTGTCTTTCTTCATTATATATTGAGAACTGCCCTAGGTCAAAGTTCATGCCACTTTCCACATCTATCAAAAGCCTATCACTGGAAAATATTTTTTAGAAGCCATTCCATCAAACAATGATAAGCATTACAACGCCAAAAACTCATGAAACAGTAGAAGAAACATCATCTTCAAATTGTTCTGCACTTCTTACTTCATCTCTTCTATGATCTTCAGTTTGAAAAGTGTAGGTCTTTATAATATTGATGATTTTCAATCTCTGCCAAGTTGGCTAAAAAGCCTCTATTCTCTCAAGTATCTAAAGATTAAGAAGTGCACTGAATTAAAGTATTTGTCCCCTGGTATTCAACATCTAGTCACACTTCAGTTTTTGCATATTGAAAAGTGCAAGGAGCTTGACATGTCCAATGCTGATATAATTATGTGGCAAGCCCTTAAAAGCCTTCGTTATCTTTACTTGGTAAAGCTTCCACAACTGGAATCTCTTCCAGAAGGTCTTCAACATGTTACCACCTTAGAAGAACTCCAAATTGAAGGCTGTAACAGTTTGATTGCTATTCCCGAGTGCATCAGCAATCTCTCATCACTTAAAGAACTTCATATTTCATATTGCCCCATTTTGGCATCACTACTTGAAGGAATATGAAGTATCAATTTGTTACAGACATTGGCTATTTGGAACTATCCCATCTTATCTGGGAGATGTCAAAGGGAAAAAGGTGAAGATTGCTCACATCCCATACTTGCTTTTGTTTTCCGCAGATGATTCACAAGCCTCTACTTTTTCAGGTATCTAACTCAATTATCCCTTATTAGGACTTTTTAGTTGTCATCTTAATTGCTTTCTTTTTGTTGTATGAAGAAATTTTCAAGATCTTTTACTTCTATCAGCAGGACCAAAGTGGAAAAACCTTAAGAACTTTCTTCAAGTACCCCAGATGTGCTGCAAATGAATGTCAGTGTTGTGGCGGTAACTTCATTTTCTTCAGTTATTTCTACGCTCAGGACATGAACAAAGTAGAAATAAATACAGAAAGAGGGGAAAAACAATCCTTAGCTCCTTTTTAAACTTTGCCATGTTGCAAAAAGACAAGCATTAAAAGGTAATTATATGCATTTCCTGATTTTGTTATATAAATTTTCCATTAAGCATGCATTTCATTGTATGCTTTCCATTTTAATTTGTTATTTTGATCTCAAACTAGGTTTTATAGAAGCAGTCAAACTTGACACAGCCATATATGGTAAACACAAAGCATAAACAAGCTTTTATTTTCTATTGTTGATTAAAATAAGCTTAATTCAAACTGTGAAAGACTAGAAAACCTGAACTACAGATCGGACAAAGAAGAAAATTCATCAGTGAAAGGCTGCTAAGATCATGGGGATTGGATTTATAGCTTCCCGGTAACAGAGGTAAAACTTCCTCTTCCACATCTTGCTACTACTCAAGATTTCATATTTATTTGCCAATCAAGTTGGTGTGACAAACTGATGCAGCAGAGGAAAAGCCTCCATCTTGCAGAACCTTTGAAGCCTCAGGTCTTTGGTCATGAGAAAAGCATGGTAACTGCCTGAGCTTCCTATGAGAGCTGAGTGACTCTGTTCCAAACACCACAGCCAAAAGAGAATGTTGTCCCTTTTATCTCTATCTACTACTCCAATTGCTGCTTTCTGTCATCTAGCTTCCCAAGAGGCATACAACTTTTCTTGACAAACACTCTCACTTTCGTAAGCAGACCTTTGTTGTACCAGAACCAAGGATATACTTGCTTTTTCATTAACAAATTCTAGAGTTGCAATACGGAGCAGTTTTACTTGTGCTAATGGGTTCAACTGCTTTTGTCCAAAGAGATGTCAATTTCTACGTTTCCAAATAAACCAACCAGCTTTGGTATATAAAATGCTCTTATATGCATTGATTCATATATGATATTGAAGTTTAATTTGATCATGTTCTTAATTTAGAAAACCTCAAAAAAATTACTTAAGAAACTTGTCAGTTTGATATGTCACTAATTGATTTTACTGCTTGCTTATCAATGCCAGATATTAAAATTTCTCACATGCTAGACTTACATTGCTTTCAAGGTTCAAAATACATCTTTCATAATCCTCAATAGGTTCATCTACACCAAGGCTTTAAGAATTGGAACATGCTTGTCTTTTTTTATGCAGAAATTGTAGAGATGGTTAATACGGCCCCAAGTTATTGCACATCTAGATTGGCTCAGCCATATTCTTTTTCTTCCTTACTTTATTACAATCTTATAGCTTTACAACCTTATCACTTAATCATCCAACTACAAGCTTCTTCATCAATGCCCATAGAAAAGTCAATATTTTTTTATGATAAAAGTAGGCTGAGGCCAAATGAAAGGGCCCTTATAAACAATCATTATCTGTCATCAAATTATATAGGAACATAAAATGCTATTTTAATTCAAGCTGCAAGAGAAGAGATGGTATGCCCCAATCCAACTGAATGTCACCTGCCTAAGCATTGCCAAGTGCATTTAGGATTGGTATTAAAACCAACACTCTTTATCTCCTCCTTCACTATTATATATATATATATATATATGTATCTAAGAAAAAGAAAAAGAAATAAAAGATGATATATAATTAAACTAAACGTTTAAATCTCCTTTATATATTATATAAATATTATCTTTGTTTTTGAAAGTTTTATTAACTAAAGATATAAAATATTAAAGGCCTTACTTTATTGACTTGCAGCGTAAGTATATATACAGGAAAGTTGATAACACCACACCCCTACTCATCCTTATCTAACGCTAATATCAACATAGGATATGTACAACAGGATGGGTCACTTATCTAACCAGATTACACGTGAGTTACCCTTTGGTATTATCTAGTGACACATCAGCTAGGATACGTGTTTATCTATCATACCCCCGCAAGTTGAACGTGGGTGGAACCACATTAAGCTTAGCTCGAAGTTGTTGAAACCGGATAGTTGGCAGAGTCTTTGTTAAAATGTCAGCAACTTGATCAACTGTTGAAATGTAACGAACATCTAAACTACGTTGAAGAACCTTGTCACGGACAAAGTGAACATCGATTTCAACATGTTTCGTTCTCTGATGGAACACTGGATTGGCTGCCAAAGCACCTGTACTCATATTATCACACCAAATAACTGGCGTTGTAGAAGATACCATGTTGAGCTCATGCAGGAGTTGTTGTAGCCACGATACTTCTGCCGCACCATGGGCAAGGGCACGATACTTTGACTTCGTGCTGGATCGAGCAACTACATTCTGTTTTTTGGATGACCAATAGACGAGCGAGTCACCAAGATATATGCAGTAACCACCTGTTGACTTCTTGTCATAGATGTTAGAAGCCCAATCGGCATCAGTGAATCCTGATATTGTCAAGTGGTTAGATGGGCGAAGTAAAAGTCCAAAATGCTTAGTGCCCTGCAGATAGCGAAGTATTTTTTTACAGGCAGTCCAGTGTGCATCTGTGGGTTTATGCATGTATTGACTAAGTTTATTAACAATATAGGAGATTTCGGGTCTTGTGATGGTTAGATACTGAAGCATGCCAATGGTACTGCGATATAGAGAAACATCATAAAATGGATGATCGATTGTGGCACCAAGATGAGTGGATGAGCTGGCTGGGGAAGGACTAGACTTACAGCTAGCCATGTTGGTCCAAGTAAGCACTTCATTGATATATGCTGCTTATGAGAGGTGTAACCTAAGGTTCGTCCGATGTACTTCGATGTCCAAAAAATAACTCAGTGAACCCAAATCTTTGAGAGAGAAGGTGCTGTCCAACTTGGTGATAACTGAGTGGTAAGCTGCTTTTTGTTACCTATGACAATGATGTCATCCACGTACACCAACACCCACAGAACTCCGACAGAACAGTGAAGGAGAAATAGCAAAGAGTCCATTTTGGAGTTGGAGAAACCCCATGCAGTTAATGTACGACGTAGCTAATCGTACCACGCCCGTGGCGCTTGACGAAGGCCATATAAGGAACGATATAACTTGCAGACAGCTATAGGATTTGTCGGATCAACGAAACCGTCAGGTTGTTTCATATAGACATCTTCAGTAATGAGGTCATTAAGAAATGCATTGTTGACATCAATTTGACGAATATTCCAGTTTCGAGAAAGATCAATAGTCAGCACAACCCGAATAGTAGAAGGTTTTATCACTGGACTAAATGTTTCTTTGATGTCTAACCTTAGTTTTTTATGGAAGCCCTTCGCTACAAGTCAAGCCTTATATCATAATATTGAACCATTAGGATTCCATTTGATTTTGAAAATCCATTTGTTTCCTACTAACCTTTGACTTGGTTGAGAAGGAACTAAGGTCCATGTGCGATTGTCTTGTAAAGCCGTGAACTCCTTGTCCATTCCAATTTTCCATTCTAGGTAGAGGAGTGCAGATGCGGCAGTTATTGGTTCAACAAAAAGGGATGCTGGTTGTACTATAGTCGAAAAAAGCTTGGGTTTAAAGATCCCTACCTTTGCATGAGTGACCATTGGGTGTGTTGGTTGCACAGAATAAGGAACTGATGGTGAATGGCTAGATTTGACTTCAGAACTAGTAGCATGGCTGTCAACCAAATCAATTGTGGGTGCTGTATTTTTGAGAATCTATAAGGTGTGAGTTATGGAATCTGTTGGTGAGTGAGCCACGGTATTGGGAACAGGAGATTGCGTGGTGGACCGTGGTGTAGATGGGGTATCCACTGGTTGTGACAACAAGTGAAAAGGAGTGTGGGAGTAGGAATCTATCACATCAGTAGTTTTGCTCCTAGACAAGTTAGAAGAAGTTCTACTCTAGAAGGTTAAAGTGGACTCTAATGGGACCACACAGTTCTTGTCCTGCAAAAAAGAAAAAGACAGAGGTATAGAACATGGGTTAGGTGAAGACTTTTGTATAGTTTCATAAGGGTGGGGCCCAGCCTTTGTAGCAAAAGGATAACAATTCTCATTAAATATGACATTTGGAGATATGTAAACTTTTCCATTACTGAGGCTTTGACACTTATAGCCGTTATGGGAGAAGCTATAGCCTATAAAGATACAACGTTCAAAATGAAAGCTAAACTTTTTAAAATGATAGGGCATTAAAAAAGGGAAACATTTATATCCAAAACTTTTTAAAAAGGAGTAGTCAAAAGTTTTATTAAATAATTTGGTAAGAGGGGATTGATAATTGAGAACTTTGGTTGGTAGGCGGTTTATTAAGAAAGTGGCAGTAGAACATGCATTCCACCGGTGGTGAAAAGGCATGGAACTTTGAGCAAGAAGAGACAGAGCAGTTTCTGTGATATGCCGATGTTTTCTCTCTACACGACCCTTTTGATTATGGTTATGAGGACAGGGATGTTGAAAGATTATACCGAAATTTTGTAATATAGGTCGGAATGGGTGAAATTCACCTCCCCAGTCAGATTGAAAACTTTTTATTTTTTTGTTTATTAAATTTTCAACCATTTTTTTAAAGTAGAGAAAAATATTCGTAACTTCAGAGTTTAAATTTCATAGGGAAGATTCAAGAAAATCTAGAAAAATCATCAACAAATAATAAATAGTATTTTATATCCTTTTGGTGATTCAATGGGGGCCGGTCCCCACACATCATAAAATATTAATTGTAAAGGTTCAGTACTAACAGTAGATGATGGAGGAGCATATAATCTTTTATTTTTTCCAAGTTGACATGAAGAACAAAAAAACTCACAGGAAGGATTGATAGTAAACGAATTGTGGCATTGAGAAGCAACTTTATTCATGATAATAGAATTGGAATGGCCTAACCGGTAGTGCCACAATTTATGTAAAGGTAAATCCGAATGATAACACGAAAAAGGTCCTGAAACACTATTAAAGTATGAAATAAAAGTCCTAGGAAAATTATTTAAATTTTTTGGTAGAAGAAGCTGATAGAGTCCATCTTTAAGCAAGCCTCTGAGAAGCACTCTCTTCGTATCCTTGTCCTTCACAAAAACAAACTGATTAGTAAATTCTACGATAACATTGTTATCACTGGTCAATTTAGAGATACTTAATAAATTTTTTGTGATTTTTGGGACATATAGCATATTATTTAACTTGATTTTTCCAGCAGGAGTATAAAAAACAGAACACCCAGTTTGAGAGATGTGTAAACCTTGGCCGTTACCTATGACTAATTTGTCATTACCGAGATACTCGTTCCTTTTAGTTAGGTTGGAAGGATCTATGGTAATGTGATTGGTTGCACCATTGTCAAGTAGCCATTCAAGATTGGGAGGAAGATCAAAGGATACATAAAATGCGTTGGGAGTATTTTGGTTCATGTAAGTGTCATCAAACCAATACCAGCATCTATCTGCAGTATGACCTGCAATTTTGCAAATTTGACAATAGACTCGGTTGTTAGAAGTAATGATTCTTCCTCGGCCTTTGCCACGTCCTCGGGCAGATTGATTTCCTCGAGCTGGCTGCTGTCCAGTTGTGTTTGGACCATGATTTTGATTATTGTTTCGACGAGATTGATAAGAACTTATTAAAGAGCCCGCTTTCTTCTGGTGCTTGTTAGAAATAGGAGCAGAGATAATTTTAGATGGTGTAGCTTGTTGAATACGAACCTCTTGGTTCAAGAGAAGTGAGAGTACCTCTTCTACTCTGATAATATGGCTGGAATTTATGTTTGCAACAACTGCATCATAATCAAGAGGTAACCCAGCAAGGACTTGCATAATGAAATCGTCATTTGAAACAGGTAGACTAGTCTTTGTTAAAGAATCAGCAATATTTTTCATTTTAGAAAAATAAGAATTAATTGATAAGGAGTCCTTTTTCGTAGTCTGAAATTGAATTTTCAGTTGCATTATTTTTGCTTTTGATTGACTGTCAAAAAGTCGTTCCAGTGAGAGCCAAAGCTGATGAGCAGTGATGGAATTAGATGCTTTGGTTATTTGTGTGTGTATTTCTGGAGTAATAGAAGATAAAATCCATCCAACCAGTGCTTGATCAATCCTACGCCACTGCAGATATACTGGATAAGAAACCACCGTCTACACTGGTTCACCATTATTTGTGACATTTGCAACTGTTGTGAGTGGCGGGATTGGAAGGCTTCCATCGACAAAATTTTCAATGTTGCATCCTATGATCGAAGGTAAGAATTGAGAATGCTAGATAATGTAGTTATGTGTTGCTAGATGAAAAGGAAAAGAGTAGTTTGGCAATGTAATGTCAGAAAAAGAAGGAATATTTGGTAAAGGAACAACTGCAGAGGAGGTGAAGGATGACGTAGCCATTTAGATCGAAACAAAGAACTCGGTTGAGTCTCCTTAAAGGATAGGCTCTGATACCATGAAAGTTTTATTAACTAAAGATATAAAATATTAAAGGCCTTATTTTATTGACTTGCAGTGTAAGTATATATACAGGAAAGCTGATAACACCACACCCCTACTTATCCTCATTTGAAGCTAATATCAACATAGGATAGGTACAATAGGATGGGTCACTTATCTAACCAGATTATACGTGAGTTACCCTTTGGTATTATCTAGTGACACATCAGCTAGGATACGTGTTTATTTATCAAAGTTGAAATACCATTTATCCCAAAAGCTTAAGCTGATGGGAGGTAAGTTTTTATTTCATTTATATTTTTCTCTAACACTCCCCCTTAAATATAGACCCATCTCTTTTGGGTTTTTCTGGGTCCTTACATTTGTTTATATATATATATATATATATTTTTATTTTGGGTAGAGTTGTTGAATTTTGAACTCAGGACTTTTTGGATCTCTGGCTCTGATACCAAGTTAAACTATTATTTATCTGAAAAACTTAAGCTGATGGGAGGTGGGCTTTCATTTCATTTATATTTTTCTCTAACAGTTTTCAAGATAACATTAGACTTAAAAGACCATTAGAGGCCTAACTTATGAATGCTACTTTTGGTATCAAATACGCCTGATAAAGATTGCCCCAGTGCTCCACACACTAATTCAGGGAGAGAAAAATAGACGAGGTTTTTTTTTTTTTTAATCATTTTACAAACAATATAACTTCTCTTATTATTTTCCCAAATATAGATGTGAGTTTTGAGAAGCATATCTTTAATAATATAGCCTTTTTTGTTTTCTGTTTTTCTTTTGCTAATAAATAATCTGTTACGGAATTGGGAGAAAAACAAATAGCAACGGAAACAAAGAAAACGAAGAACAAACACACAATTTACGTGGAAACCCTTGACGGGAAAAACCACGGGCAGGGAGAAGCAAATCCAATATCGAAAGATTGGTACAAAGGTGAGAAAAACTGCGCTATACCCTAAAACCCCAATTACAGCCGCAAAATGGGTCGCACCGCGAGCTTTTCGGGTCGGGTCATCAAGAATTCGGGTCACTAACTCTAACATAATCATCTAGCTTTTTCCTCTCATAATTGAAACCTCTGTCTTTTGTATTGGCTGTGAAACACAACCAATATTTTTCGTGCAAAATTAAAAAAAGACACCAAAGCAATCAGATTATTAGATATGATTGATATGGGTTTGATTTTTGCGTTGTTGAAAAAAGATATATAGACTCTATAAAGATGTATCCTGCTTATAAAAACACATAGTGCTATACCACTGATGGCATGGAAATTGAAATATCTTCACTAATTTTCGATTGTGAAAAAATATTCCATTTTTGAGTTCCGTTCAATCATATAGCATCTTTATGATATCTATAAACAGGTACTGAAAAGACAGCACATATCCATTCCGTCAATTATTGATTTTCTTTTGCCTATTTTAGATTACTTCCAAAAGATCATCGGTATTAAAGTTGACCAGTTAATAAAATTGTGGATGGCACAAGATCTATTAAATCATCAATTTCAGTTAAATCATTGCAGGAAGGGGGGGTATGAGTATTTTAAGGATTTACGTTGGGGATCATTTTTTCAAGACGTACAAGAAAGCTTTGATGGGTTAGAATGCAAAATGCACGCCCTCATGCACGATCTTACAGTACAAGTAGCAGGAACAGAGTTGTGCTATGCTACGTCCTGTTGAAGAAAATATTGATGAAAGAACCCGGCATGCATATTTTGATTTTCATGTAAGAAAAATTCTAACTTTTTTGCTTTTTCCCAAAAAATAAGATTCGGACAATTCTTTTTCAGGAATCGTGGAATTCAAGTAACTTAACCAGGCTGGAATGGGATGTAATTGTTTTAGGTTCGAAGTTGTTAGGCACATTAGGTCTTCACAGTTTGTGGAATACAACAATGCCAAGTTCTATTGGTAAATTGAAGCATTTAAGGTATATTGATCTTTCTATAAATAACCACATCAAAACAGTACCAGATTCTATTACCAAGCAGCAGAATCTGCAAACACTGATACTACCAGGTTGTAGTCATTTAGTAGAATTGCCAAAAGACTTGAGAAAGCTAGTCAATCCCAGGCATCTTGACAATTATCAATGTTTTATTTTGACTCGTATGCCGAGTGGGCTGGAACAATTGACTAACCTTTGCACTTGTAAAGGAATTTGTACCATACAGGGGCATTGGTTGTGCTTCTAAACACAATGAGGCAGGTCAGCTTAACGAACTAAAGGAATTGAACAACCAGAGAGGGAAGTTGAGCATAACAAATTTGAGCTTTGGAAGTGATGCCAGTGTAGAATATAAGGATGCAAAATTGACTATTCTCACATTATGATTTTGATAGTGTGGAATAGATCAATTTTATAACTTATTATATGTCTAAACCTTGATAACACCAGTCGTTTATTTGCATGGAGGAAATATGGATCTTGATGCTGTGGGCATCTTTGATGCAGGAGACTTGTTATACTGAAAAGCATTTTCTCAAGCTATTGATTGCTTTACTGATTTTTATCTTTGCTGATTAATAAAGACAGATTGCTTTAAAATGTATACACATATTTTGGTCCTAATTAGTTCTTGACCTCGATTGAGTTCCTCGTTTAGAGTAAAGAAATGGAAGAAAGAGAAGAATAAACAGATTGTGCATGAAGGGAAAACATAAGAATCACATTACATTTGATTTCTTCTATTTTCTAACCAAACAGAGCTTAAGCTACGTGAGCTGCTAATAAATCAATTGAATAGCTAATATATAATATAAAAAAAAATTATGTGTTTCTGTATTATTAGTATTATTATTATATCTTCCATCGTCCCTGCTTTTATTTCCATATAAATCAAACTGTTCTCCTTCAGTTTGGGTACATTAGCTAATCTGTATTTCTTTTTTCTTTTTCTTTCGGGTTTTAGGAGTGTGTGAACTAGCTACTACGGTAAGAAATTAAAGAAACAAAAACTGTGAATTGGCAATTTTTGCAAACCAGTGATTGCTTTTTTATTGCTTTTTGATTCAACATAGATCACTAAGTCTAATTCATCGTGCAAGCTTGTGATTGTTTTTTTTATATAGCCAAAAGCCAAAGCTAGAAACTCAAATGGTTGTCCTTAGATCTAGATCACCTTAAAAATTGTGGTTTTAGTATTCTGAAATAGTTAAATTCAGATTCAGAATCAAGGAAAACATTACCGCTTCTATATATATGTACATATTTTTGTGTATGTCCGTAAGCTGCACATGTTAATTGGGTCCTGTACTAATTTGTCTCTTTGTTTTGATTAATAAAGACAGATTGCTATAAATATAAGCCCATATATTTTGGTCCTTAATTCTTGACTTTAATTGAGTTTGCTAGTTCGAGTAAAAAGATCGTAGATAAGAAGAAAAGGATTGTGCATGAAATTGAAGGGAAAACATATGATTCACATTTTTTATAACCAAACAGAACTTAACCATGTGACCTGCTAATAAATCAATTGAACAGATAACATGTATAAAGTAGAATTGCGTTTCTTCCATTTCTTGTCACTGCTTCTATTTCAAATAGAAATCAAACTGTAGTCCTTAGGTTTGGGGCCATCAGTTATTATGTTTTTCTTTTCTTTTTTCTTTCTTCTTTTTTCTTTGCTTTTTCTTTTGTGTTTCAGGAGTGTGTGAACTAGCCATAGACATACAGTAAGAAGTTTAAAAGAAGCAAAATCTGTGAATTTTACTTCAAGTAAATTAACTATTTCAACATCTTTGATTCTTCGGTGGTCATATTTTTCTATTTGCTTTGATTAAACTTTTTACCCTTAGATTATTCATATTCTTGTACGTAAAATTCATCTTGGTGTAAATTGTAAATGTATAGCCAGCATGGTTGATTCAAATTATACACACACACATACAATTATTCTCATGAGGAATTGTTTAACTTATAATGGAAGACATCGGTGAACTAATAAGTTGTATATACCTTAATTAATAAAATTAAAATTGAAACAACTAGTTAGGAATGGGGTAAGATACTTGCCATTTTATCATGTCTTTTATTATAAATTGGAAATAGTTTCAAATAGATCAAATCTATTTCAATTTTCACATGGTTAAAAGGATTTTCTTTCAATATTAATTTTCTTAATTATCCATGGAGGGTGGGGAGAGGTTAGTGAAGTGGGTTAATTAAGACAAAATTTCACACAAATATACCATATGAATTCATTTTAATCATATGCCTAATTGCATAACCGTTATTCTTCTTTGAAACCTAGTTATTCCATAAACCCAAGTTACAAGATTTGCAAAAGCTTCTATCAAGAAAAGTAATTTGGTACCATTGGTTTTATTTTTCCATAGAAACGTATTTGCCCAAAAAATACCCTAGAAGATGATGTTAATCATACATGACATCAAACTTCACTCATAATTTTAAAATGTAAGTCAAAATTCAAAAGTTTTGCCTGATCTTTTTCCCCCCATTAATCATGAAGGGAGGCTAGCTAGTGCTGTGGTAATTTTTATTTTTCTTTATTTTTCTTTATTTTTTATAAACTTTTCTTGTTTTACAATCATAGACATTGCAATTGGTTTAAAATCATCATGGCTGGTTCTGTTTCGTAGCTGCTCTCTACTTAAAATATATATCATGATTTTGAGACCAAAATCATCAATCGTTTATCATATGTGTGAAGATTTAATCCAAAAATTCAATCTTGCAAGGTTTCTGGTGAGTATGGTCAACACTTGGAGAGTATTTAAGCTGGTGTGACTTCTCAAACTCGATGGTTAAGTTGCAGAAGGGCAAAACGCATCGTTTCATTTACTTGGAAATAAAGAAGGACAAAGTGGTCATTTCAAGCCTACTATAACTGAATAACTGCAAGCTACGTGTTTTAATCTAAGTGATTCCTCATAATAAGTTGGATGACGTCGTTTTGAAGCTGTTATGCAATATATATACACAGAACTCTTCCTCTTCGAGCCAAGTAATAGAAATACCAGCTTTTCTTCAAGATTGAGAAAGAGAGAGGAGCTCCAAGATTCATGTTCTACATTTTCTTCTAATCTGTTCATTTTTCTTAGTGAAAAATCTCTGAGTGAATTAGATTGAATATACAAAATAGGAAGGGTGTAGAAAGGGGCTTCGGGGTTGGTTGTGTTTTCTGTGTGAAAACCAGATTGTGTCAAAGTGTTGTTTTCTCTGTGATTGTTGCAAGATTAATAAGAGATTAGAAGCTCTCGCCGGAGCAACGAGGATGTAGGCTATCTTGGCCGAACCTTGATAAGATCTGTGTTGTTTTGTTTGTTTTGATTTTCCATCAGTGGTATTAGAGCTTGGTTAAGTGTTCTTGATTCTTGGTTTTTAGATTTTCTGTGAGAATCATCTTTGTGAGGGTTTTCAATTTTCTGAGAAGTCAAGAATGTCTACAAAATTGGAAATTGATGTTTTCAATGGCAAAGGAGATTTCTTGCTGTGGCACAAGAAAATGAGAGCAGTATTGTTGCAGATGAAGGTGGCTAAGGCAATTGATGGAACTTATGCTGCTGATGTTATTAATGAAAAGAAGCATGAGATTGATGAGATTGCAATGAGCACAATTATATTGCACCTCTCTGATAGTGTTTTAAGGCAAGTCGATGATGTAAGTACTACTTCTCAAATGTGGCAAAAGCTTGAACAGCTTTACTTGGTAAGATCCTTAACTGATATAACTCTTTTACTTGAGCAATTTTTCGGCTTTAAGATGGATACTTATAAGGATTTAGACACAAATCTTGATGCTTTTAATCGTTTAATCTTAAGCCTTACAAATTGTAAGGTTACTTTTGATGATGAACATCATGGTGTGATCTTATTAAACTCATTGCCTGAAATTTATAGAGAAGTAAAGAATGCCATTAAGTATGGTAGGGACTCCTTGACCTTAGATACTGTTGTAAGTACCCTTAGATCTAGAGACTTGGAATTGAAGTCTGAATCCAAAGGTGAAGGACATACTGTGAAGGGTAGGAATGCTACTCGAAGTTGGGGTCATGGTGACCACAGGAGTAAGTCTAGGGAGAATTTCAGGTCTAAATCTAGAACTAGGGGTAGGAGGTGCTATTACTGTAAGAGAGAGGGACACATTATTAAAAATTGTTTTAAGAAGAAGAAAGATGAGAAAGAAAAGAGTCAAGAATCTGGAGATCTAGCAGTGGCCTACACTGGTTTAGAACCTGCAGAAGTCTTGGTAGTGTCCACAAGCCAAAATCACACTGAATGGGTGTTGGATTCTGGCTGCTCTTTCCACATGTGTCCTGATTTGAGTTGTTTCAACTCATATACTAAGTGTGATGGTGGCCAAATTTTGTTAGGCAATAATCAATCTTGTTCAGTAACTGGCATTCGTAATGTGCAGCTACAGTTAGTAGATGGTACCATTAAGACTCTTACTGCAGTAAGGCATCTACCTGATTTGAAGAGAAATTTGATTTCTATTGGCATGTTAGATGAATCTGGTTTGTCCTGTAAAACTGAGAATGGTGTCATGAAAGTGACAAAAGGATCACTTGTAGTAATGAAGGGTCAGAATAAAAATGGCCTATATGTCTCACTTGGTAAGACATTAGTCAATTCGAGTAGTGCTTCTATAAGTTCAATTGCTGATAAAACTACTTTGTGGCGTAAGAGATTATGCCACATTATTGAAAAAGGCCTGTATTACTTGAATAAACAAAATGTTTTTGATAAGGATGTAGTCAGTAATTTAGAGTCTTGTGAAACCTGCATTTTAGGCAAACAACACAGGCTCAGTTTTAATTTGAGCTCAAATAGGGCCAAATCTGTCTTAGACTATGTTCATGCTGATTTGTGGGGATCTGCTTGGGTGCAAACACAGAGTGGAAATAGATATTTTTTGTCTATAATTGATGATTATTCTAGAAAAGTCTGGATATACTTGTTTAAGACTAAAGATGAGGTTTTTTCAAGGTTTAAAGAGTGGAAATTGCTGGTTGAAAATCAAACCAGCAAAACTGTTAACATTTTAAGAACAGACAATGGTCTTGAGTTTTGCAATAGAGAATTTGATGACTTTTGCAAGTCAAATGGTATTTTAAGGCATAGAACTGTGAAATACACACCACAGCAAAATGATGTGGCTGAAAGAATGAATAGAACCTTACTCGATAAGGTAAGATGCATGCTAATGTCATCTAGGTTACCTAAGCTGTTTTGGGGTGAGGCTGTTATGACAGCCATGTATTTGGTGAACTTGTCACCTTCTATAGCTTTAAATTTTAGAACTCCTGAACAAATGTGGCTTGGTAAGAAGCCTGATTATGGCAAGTTGAGGATTTTTGGTTGTGCTGCATATGTCCATCAATCTGAAGGGAAACTTGAGCCTAGGAGTTTGAAATGTATTTTCTTAGGCTACCCTCAGGGAATTAAAGGCTATAGGCTTTGGGATAGAGAAAGTAAAGGTTTTAAAGTCATTATTAGCAGAGATGTCATTTTTGATGAAAATTTTATGCCTTGCAAAGATTCTAACAATGCAGGTAATGAAATGAGCAACAAAGTGGAGACAAGAAGTTTAAATTTGTTTCCTGAGGTGGAAAACCAAGATAGTGAAGATTTAAATGAAAGGCCAACTTCAGGAGTAAATGAACTTGCAAGAGGTGATGAACCAGAAAAACTAACACCTGCTCAGTCTGATGAAGATTCTGAAGATGATCACACCCAACAGCAATCACCAAGTACAAGAAACAAAAATATAGCATCACCTGGCTATTTGCTGACAAGAGATAGAGCTACGAGGAAAGTGAAACCAAACAGGAAGTACGATTATGCAGACTACATAGCTTATGCCTTGGTGGCATTCGAAGAGCTCACTGATAATGAGCCAAGGAGTTACAAAGAAGCAGTGAAATCTAAGGAATTAGCAAAATGGAAGGGAGCCATGAAGGAGGAAATGGAATCTCTTCATAAGAACAGAACTTGGGACCTAGTACCAACACCAACAAATCAAAGAGTTGTAGATTGTAAATGGATCTACAAGGTCAAGGTGGGCATATCTAAATCTGAACCAGTGAAGTTCAAGGTCAGATTAGTGGCCAAGGGGTTTACTCAGGTGGAAGGAGTAGACTACAATGAGATTTTCTCACCGGTTGTGAAGTATACAAGCATAAGAGTCATGTTGGCATTAGTGACTCATTTTGAATGGGAATTAGAACAAATGGATGTCAAGACTGCCTTTCTTCATGGTGAATTGGAAGAAATAATATATATGAAGCAGCCTGAAGGTTTTGAGATTAAAGGGAAAGGTGGAGATTTGGTGTGCTTGCTTAAGAAGTCATTGTATGGACTTAAGCAATCACCAAGGCAGTGGTATAAACGTTTTGACTCATTTGTGGTGAAATTTGGTTTTGAAAGAAGTAATTTTGATAGCTGTTTATATTTTAAAGATCCTATGATAGATAAAGCAGTGTATCTACTGTTACATGTAGATGACATACTTCTAGCTGGACTAAATGGCAGAATTATACAAATTGTGAAAAACTTATTAAAGTCAGAGTTCGAAATGAAGGATCTTGGACCAGCCAAGAAGATTTTGGGAATAGAGATAGTGAGAAACAGGTCAAGATGTGAAATGAAGTTACTGCAATCTTCATATATCCATAAGGTAATTTCAAGGTTTTCAATGGAAGGTGCAAAGCCTACAAGTGTACCTCTTGGTGGACATTTCAAATTATCAAGTGAACAGTGCCCATCAACTGAGCAAGAGAAGGAAGATATGATAGCAGTTCCTTATTCTAATGCTGTGGGGTTAGTGATGTATGTGATGATCTCAACTAGGCCTGACTTAGCTCATGCCATTAGTGTCTTAAGTAGATATATGGCAAATCCTGGCCGAGATCATTGGGAAGCTTTAAAATGGCTTCTAAGGTATTTGAAACATACAGCGAGTGAAGGATTGATTTATAAGGGGGATTCAAGTGGAGTGGAGCTGAATGGATATCTAGATTCTGATTATGCAGGAGATAGGGACAAGAGAAGGTCAATGTCCGCTTATGCATTTACCTTGTGTGGAAATTGCATAAGTTGGAAATCTCAGTTACAGCCTGTGGTGGCTTTGTCAATGACTGAATCAGAATATATGGCAGCAACTGAGGCTGCAAAAGAAGCCATTTGGCTTAAAGGGCTACTGACAGAGCTTAAAGCACTCAAGCAGGAGGTTACTTTGTACTCAGATAGTCAAAGTGCAATACATTTGTGTAAAAATCCAGTGTTTCATGAAAGATCGAAACACGTTCAAGTTAGATATCATTTCATTCGAGATATGACAGCTCAGAAAATAATCAGATTGGAGAAGATCCCTATAGAGTTTAATCCTTCAGATATGGGAACAAAAGTGCTTACTGTTGGCAAGTTTAACACTTGCAAGAACCTGCTTCGAATAGGAGCAGGCTGATTAATTTGTGAAGAAATCTTGCTGAGATGGTGATGAGCTTCTGTGTTTGTTGAATTTGAGGATTAGGTGGAGTTATGTGAAGATTTAATGTACAAATTCAATCTTGCAAGGTTTCTGGTGAGTATGGTCAACACTTGGAGAGGATTTAAGCTGGTGTGACTTCTCATACTCAATGGTTAAGTTGCAGAAGGGCAAAACGCATCGTTTCATTTACTTGGTAATAAAGAAGGACAAAGTGGTCATTTCAAGCCTATTATAACTGAATAATTGCAAGCTACGTGTCTTAATCTAAGTGATTCCTCATAATAAGTTGGACGACGTTGTTTTGAAGCTGTTGTGCAATATATATACACAGAACTCTTCCTCTTCTAGCCAAGTAACAGAATTACCAGCTTTTCTTCAAGATTGAGAAAGAGAGAGGAGCTCCAAGATTCGTGTTCTACATTTTCTTCTATTGTGTTCATTTTTCTTAGTGAAAAATCTCTGAGTGAATTAGATTGAATATACAAAATAGGAAGGGTGTAGAAAGGGGTTTCGGGTTGGTTGTGTTTTCTGTGTGAAAACCAGATTGTGTCCAAGTGTTGTTTTCTCTGTGATTGTTGCAAGATTAATAAGAGATCAGAAGCTCTCGTGGGAGCAACGAGGACATAGGCTATCTTGGCCGAACCTTGATAAGATCTGTGTTATTTTGTTTGTTCTGATTTTCCATCAATATGTTTGAGATTTTTAAGGGATTAATATAAATTATGGTAATTAAGTTTATGTAATATAATAAGGGGAATAATTCTATAATTCGATTCCCTCGAATATAAGGTGGGGAAGTGCTATTTATTATCAGTAGTTGCCCTAAACAATAGTGATCTTAAATGCATACATGAACGTACATGTAAATTAAATTCTGGCTTGGCAATAAAAAATAGAGACTCCATAGAAATAAATAAACTACAAAATAGCTAGCTGCTTTGATTTTGGACGAAGACGAAGACATGTCGTTTTCATTTTTCGCCAACCACCAAAATTAGTGCGCATTCCCCTTTCTCTCTCAATGACTAACAAAATATCAGAACAGTCTCCAAGGAAAATCTGCATAGCCTGTGCAAATGTAATGACGTCAGTGATGCCACGTCAGCTCCTGCAGTATGCAATCTTCTCACTTTTTTTTTTCTTTTTTTTTTTATTTTTTGGGAGGAATCCAATGTGTTTACTTTTTTATAACATGCTCAACAATATTCTCAATATTAAACATTAATAATGCTGATATTTGTTGAATTTATGTTATCAAAATGCAAAGCGAAAAACTCAAAAAGAGTCGTTAAGGAACTTATCTAATTTAGTATTAGAGGAATGATCAGGGCATGCTAATCATTAAAGCTTGATATATATATATATATATATATTAAATTGATAATGAGTTTGATATTGCTGGTTTGTTGTTGAATAATGAATGTATAGCTTATTTTTGAGGGACCAGACAAAAAATACATTCAATATGCATTTCTTGCATATAACATGCCTGTAAGGCCTCCAGTACTTCAGCAGCTATCCAACTCGAACTGTGATTTTCATAGACAATTTTCACATTATCATTTCTATAGTGTGAAGAATGGATAATCATAGAACTTATCATATGTCATGATTTTGTGTTCTATAATATGAAGAATGGTTATCGTAGAACATATTATATGCCTTAATCTTGTGATCCATTGGTCATTCACTAAGAATATCAGCGCCGAGCCAAGAATGTTTCTAAGGGAGACAATATGTTATAACTAGAAAATTACAAATTTGATGAAGTTAATCTAAAAACCCTATACGGTCATATACTTAGAAATTGTCGAATAAATATATATCTAGGCTTTTAAAAACAAAAAAAAATATCCAACATTATAAATAAAAGAATTGTTAGTTGAATTTTTACAGTAATTTTATACGATTTTTCAAGGAAAAAAAAACATTTGGATGGTACTTCTTTTAAGATATCATACAATTTTTCGTTTGATTAGATTATCAAGGTATAAATAATAAAGTTATAAGTAGGATGCATTTATTTTAGCTAAATGAAATATGTACACATAGAAAAATCAAATATTAAAACACAAAAAGTAGAGCCAAGATAAAGTTCGTTGCTGTAAAATAATAATAATAATAATGATACCATAATTAATAAGAAAGTAAAAACTTTAAAAATTAAAATGAATTGATACAAAAAATTATAGTAAAACTAACTACAATAATTATTCAGGAAGATTTAGAAGCAGGAATAGTTGAAACTTAATTCTTAGTATATAATTATATAAGTGTCTATTAATCAAATAACTTTAGTTTATTAGAAATACTTGCAAAAGATTATATGTATATAGTAAACATAAACATTTGATTAGGTGGTCAATTATTTAAATAAAATGCTATATTTCTTATTTCTTTTTAAAATTATATTATATATATCTTTAAAAAAAAATTAAAAAGCCTATAAGGTGGCTGTTTATATCAAATACAGCACAACCAGCTAACCCGGCCCCTTCATAATTTTGGTAAGAAAGAGTAAAGCAATTAACTTATATGACGTATATGCATTGGCACATGGAAATTGAAATAATGTCACATGCTAATTTGAATTGTGGATGAAGAAAGCAGCAGTTTCAGTGGGACGGTCATAGGGTCTTTTCCTTGTCTCTTATAGTGATTGAAGCTCAGAGAATCAAAGAGCACCACATTTTTTTTTTAATGCTATCAATTATTGTTTTCCTTGCAAGCATAAACAGGGAGTTACAGCCTGTATTTTCATCCTCCTCCTGTCAAAATCTGGACTCAGAATGCATTGACGAAGTACTACACACAGGGCAACAGCACATGTCTTTGCATGCTTTCCTTTGCTTTTTGCTTTATAGTATTTTCCTCTGTTTCAATGTTTCTACAGGAAAATAAAATGATATTTAATTGAAACCATTGGATCCAACCTCATTTGTATATGGTCTTTACCCTCTAATATTAAGAAAACGACAATAATTAAACTTATAGTATATTACATAGACATATATCATGCATAAAAACTACCACATCGATATATATATATATATATTCGTATGGTTTTCTTTTTGAAATGGTACATCCTTCTAGAAAGGACGTATAGGATAATATGTAGTGGGAGAAAGGACACACCACAAGGATTATTATGAAGGGTGGGGATCCTGTAGCATTCAGGTTTGATTAAAGATAGAACGGAGAAATAAAGGTCACAGCATCTCTGAAATTTCCATCCATTCCCCTTTCACGCCTTTTCTACTTATGTCACTTTTGGTCTCACGCAAGGCGATTCCATTATTTTCCATACTGCATAATCTCGATTACTTTTTTTAGTTATTTTTCTTGTCGGATATGTGAAATCATGACTTATATATTACTTTAATTGGATTTAAGAGAAAACAATTTTTCTTCCATATATTTTTTCAATATTAACTCTAATTCAATAGAAATAATTTTCAAATCCATACAACCTATCGATGAATTATATTGGATTATATGTAATTGACCGGATGCATAATATTTGATATCAAAGATACATTTCTCTTTTAGAATAAAATTATATAAATAGATTAATTTATGGGCGTTTTGATGTCTATTTTTAAAAAATAGACCTATAAAATATTTAGATCTATTTCTCCCCCCAAGACTATCAAATCATCTTCTAGTCAAACTTCAGGCAAATCAACCAGATCAAAAAAGAAAATGCTGGCCCATATTCAAAAATTAATTGAAGAAGTAGATCAATTATCAGATGACTCCGACACATCTGATGATGCTTCCAGTCAACCCAAAGCAGAATCAGCTAGCTCTCAATCCAAAATTGTTCCTGGATCCTCATCAAGATGGGCAGATTATCAAGACAGTCAAAATCCCTATGATCTAGGGTCTGACTAAAATCAACATAATGGACGACTGAATTATAATCAACATCAGGAATCTTTGACAATACAAAGTTACTTTCAAAATTCCACTCACAAAAGCAGATCACGAGAAGTACTATTCAACCACTGTTCATGAACAGTAAAAAGCATCGAAAAGCAGAATTCTATTCACAACACTGTTCACTATTCAAGTTACTGTTCACTGACACAATCATTTCAATCAACAGGAGCTCCACTTATTGAATCAAGCCCTCCTTTGCCTATATAAAGGAGCCTCACCACCACATATAGGAGGAGTTGAATTGAGTAGAGAATTAGAGAGTTTTCTTGGCAGAGTTTCTCCTTTTCTTCTTCTTCTCTTCTTCTTCTCATAATCAATTGTAATCAAAATATTTGAGAGTTAGTTTGAGTGTTTTGTAATCAACTGAGATACCAAATTGTGGTACTCTCCTTAATCAAGTAAGCATTTGCATTTCATTATTTTGAATTATTTATTTTAATCAGTTATTTTATAATCATTTATTTATATTGCTTGGCTAGTTCTACCGCCTTCAATATATTCTATATATTCTATATATTTATATTTTATATTGCATTTTATAATTGTTCTTGGCTAGCTTTGCCGCCTCATTTAATTACTTTCATTTCCTTCCGCTTATTTAATCTTTTACTTCCGCTCAAATACTTACTTCTACTCTATTCTTATTCATACTCTACATTTCCCTTGTTGGTATCTGAGCCATAAGTGTTTCGATCTATATCTTGCTACTTTCTTTTAGCACCCATAGAGTGTTATATCTGCTTAATCTTATTCAGTTTCTTGTTTACTTTCTTTATCTTTATTCCTTTCGATTTACTTTTGTTATATTGTTCCTTTCTAAACCTTGCTGAACAGTAATCGTTCCGAGTCTGAACAATAAGTCCCAAGAGAGGCATGAGAGGATGTCGGTCTGAGAGGTACAGGAATAGGATGGAAAAATATTAGTAAAAGTAAATTTAAGTGTTTAAAGCTTTAGAAATTAAATTAAGAAAATGGATAGATTATTTAGATTTAATTCTTCTACTAGTTCTAGATTAAGTACTAGTTCTAGATCATTACTTAATGGAAATCAAATACCAGACATAATCAACGAAGAACATTATAGTTTTCCTTCTAATGAATCAATCAACCCCAACTGGAATATTCCTCCAGTTTCCCCTAGTGAAATTTACCACCATAAAACTTGGTCTTTATCCTCATTTAAAAGTGAATCACATATTAAAACTGTTGAACAAGTTTATACAATCAACAAAGATCATGAAACCTGCCAACTAATCAACAAAGATAACATTAAACAACATCTAAGAGATGGTCACCGTTTCTTACACATAGGATTAGTTCAAATTGGAATCAAACCTCTTACAAAATTAGGAACCAATTCATCTATACTACTATGTCTTAGAGATGCAAGTTTTAAAAACTTTAATGAACGTGTCTTTGAAGTAGTAGAAACTAGTTTATGTAATGGTCCTGTTCATTTTGACTGTTATCCAAATTTTCCAGTCAGTTTAACAGATCCATGCATATTAAAGGTCTTAACTCTTAATCTAAAAACTTCAGGTTATAACTTCGACGAAGGTCGTCAACCCTTAGCCTTAATTTACAGAATCCACTATAAAGTTTCAGGAACTAATATGAATTTTAAAGCTAAACAACATAATGCCAAAGGTCATACCATGTTAATCCAGAGTCAATATCAAGATTTAAATATTAAAATTCTTAAATTAATCAAATGGTCAGATGTTAATTTACCCTCTGATTGGGTCTTAACTGATGTCCGCAATCCAACCCCTATTCAAAATGTTTTAACCAACACTGAGTTCATCTCACAATCTGATGATGGATCAGTTCGAATCACCTTTGATAGAAATCCTAAATCTAATCAACCCTTAGGAGAAACCTCCTCAAGCAGATCCCTTAATAAACCAATCATAGAGTCAATCTCTTCTGATAGTATGTCTCGAAGAGATAACGAAATAGAAAAAGATTTACAAAAAATTAAAATTCAGGAATTAGAACAACAACTACACAAATTAAGATTAGAAAATGAACTTAAAAATCTCAAATTAAAATCAATCACCACACTGGACAAGTTAGTCAACCTCGTTAAAAATCTCAAATTAAAATCAATCACCACACTGTTCATGAACAGTGATTGAATAGTAACTTCTCGTGATCTGCTTTTGTGAATGGAATTTTGAAAGTAAATTTGTACTGTCAAAGATTCCTGATGTTGATTATAATTCAGTCGTCCATTATGTTGATTTTAGTCAGACCCTAGATCATAGGGATCTTGACTATCTTGATAATCTGCCCATCTTGATGAGGATCCAGGAACAGTTTTGGATTGAGAGCCAGCTGATTCTGCTTTGGGTTGACTGGAAGCATCATCAGATGTGTTGGAGTCATCTGATAATTGATCTACTTCTTCAATTAATTTTTGAATATGGGCCAGCATTTCCTTTTTTGATCTTGTTGATTTGCCTGAAGTTTGACTAGAAGATGGTTTGATAGTCTTGGGGGGAGAAATAGGGAATTCATCCATAACCATTTTGTGAGTACGGGTTGAATTCCATTTGTCCCACCATTTGATTGAGTGAATACGATAAATAATATCTTGTTCTCTATGATATTGCCATTTAAAGATCCAAGACACTTTGTATTTGGACATAAAAATAAGTTCAATAGGAAAACCACTTTCTTTATAGGTGATTTTATAGTGTTTAGAAAAGTGAGTGATTAAATGTTGAATTTGTGGTGGGAGATGTTCTTTGGCTGGGCCATGATCACACCATTAATGGAAAAACCAGCTGGGAAAGTTTCTGGGAAATTTGGAACCCCAGCTAATGAACCAGGAATGAGAAAAGGATTCATTTTGGTGTAGAAAGATGAAATCCCAAGCATCAATGTAATCATAATAATAGTATAAATAGGGGAGCATATTGACATCACCTGGAGAAGTGATTTTCTTTGATTGATGAGCTGGTTGATTCCATTCCTCAAGAGTAAGAATTTTGTGTATCCAAAATTTATGAGAAATAATGGTTTGATTATCATTTTTATCAAAAAGAGGGGTAATAGTGACTGATTGGGTATGCTGAAGAATGGATGTATAATATTTTAAATTTTTGGTAGGTAATTTGGGAATAAAATGGAAATTAGGAGGAAGAAATTGATTAATAATATGAGGAATAGTGGGAAGCTTTCGAAGGGAAGGTTCAATATAAAATAAAAGATTACGTGCAATATCAAAATAGGGAGATGATTTTGGTTGTGTTTAGGTAATTGGGGTGAATGGTTGGCTAGGAACTAAGCTGTATGGATTATAGGATTTAACAAGGCATTTTGGTAACTAATTTGGCTGATTGGAATTGGGTGAGAAAGGTGAGTAGATTTAGTAGGGATTAGAGATTGATCTTTGGGTGATTGGGTTTGAGTTGGGTTCGGATGATTAGGATTTGGAAGAGGGGTAGATGACCCTTTTTTACGAGGCATGATTAGGCCTCGGGGAGGAAATCGTACCCTGCAGAAATTCACGGGTTAAGAAATCAGGAATGCAATTTTGATTACCTTTGATGTATGCAATTTCAAAATCAAAAATACTTAATATATAAAATTTGCCCAACCTAAACAACATCTAAGAGATGGTCACCGTTTCTTACACATAGGATTAGTTCAAATTGGAATCAAACCCCTTACAAAATTAGGAACCAATTCATCTATACTACTATGTCTTAGAGATGCCAGTTTTAAAAACTTTAATGAAAGTGTCTTTGGAGTCGTAGAAACTAGTTTATGTAATGGTCCTGTTCATTTTGACTGTTATCCAAATTTTCCAGTCAGTTTAACAAATCCATGCATATTAAATGTCTTAACTCTTAATTTAAAAATTTCGGGTTATAACTTCGACGAAGGTCGTCAACCCTTAGCCTTAATTTACAGAATCCATTATAAAGTTTCAGGAACTAATATGAATTTTAAAGCTAAACAACATAATGCCAAAGGTCATACCATGTTAATCCAGAGTCAATATCAAGATTTAAATATTAAAATTCCTAAATTAATCAAATGGTCAGATGTTAATTTACCCTCTGATTGTGTCTTAATTGATGTCCGTAGTCCAACCCCTATTCAAAATGTTTTAACCAACAATGAGTTCATCTCACAATCTGATGATGGATCAGTTCGAATCACCTTTGATAGAAATCCTAAATCTAATCAACCATTAGGAGAAACCTCCTCAAGCAGATCCCTTAATAAACCAATCATAGAGTCAATCTCTTCTGATAGTATGTCTCGAAGAGATAACGAAATAGAAAAAGATTTACAAAAAATTAAAATTCAGGAATTAGAACAACAACTACACAAATTAAGATTAGAAAATGAACTTAAAAATCTCAAATTAAAATCAATTCACCACACTGGACAAGTTAGTCAACCTCGTTACAGTGATGAAGAAACACAATCCAAACAGTCACCCACAGCCTCAGATTTCATAGATCACCAATTAAACACATTAGATACACCCTTTAAACCACATTGGAAACAATTAAATCAAGAAATGATGTCCGATAAAAATCAAGATAGATTAATCAAATATAGACAATCACACACTAGAGAACAAAAAGAAGAAATTTGGCAAACTTGGAAACAAACAATGTTACAACTTAAATTTGATATAAAATTTTTTGATTTTCTTGAAAAATATTATTATCCCTTAAACAATTTAAAAACTTTAACAAAAGAAAAATGGATTAAATCAGATAAATCCACAGTTCTGTCTAGTCACCCTCCAGTTGAGAAAATAATCATTCCTCATTTAAATAATCAAGTCATAGCTTCACCATTTAAAACTTCCACAAATGAAAATAACGATTTAATTAGTGAAACTAGAAAAGTCATTGAACAAAATAATTACACAAATCAAAGTCTTATTACAATAGGTAAACAATTAGATAAAATAGAAACCAAAATTGATAATTCCTCTAAGGAAGAAATTAAACCCCAACCACTTATAAAATTTCCAGATATTACAAAAGTTCCAACCTTTCCAAATAAAACTAATCAACTTAGTCAACTCTTAAAAGAATTACAATTAAAAACTTCCAGTTCCAAAAATGAAGCCTCCTCTTCCAATCTTGCTACCATCAACAATAAAACTTCATCCAATACAGAATCAAATCAATCTTCATTAGATAATCATATTAATAGACTTAAAAATCAAAAACCACGATTTAATACTTTTAAACAATGGAATAGTAAACCATTACCTCCAGAATTTCAAGAATCAACTTCT
Source organism: Ziziphus jujuba (assembly GCF_031755915.1). Classification (NCBI taxonomy): domain Eukaryota; kingdom Viridiplantae; phylum Streptophyta; class Magnoliopsida; order Rosales; family Rhamnaceae; genus Ziziphus; species Ziziphus jujuba. The sequence continues at coordinate 2,301,354 of NC_083380.1, forward strand.
AAAAATCAATTATCTGTTAGTTCTGATAAATTATATGAATGGAATATAGATGGATTAAAAGAACAAGAAATACTAAACAAATTACACCACATGTCCATGGTTGCTAATAGTTATTTTACTAATCAAAACCTTCCCCAACCTGAAATTGTTGAATTACTAGTCACAGGTTTTACCGGTACTTTACACTACTGGTGGGAAAAACATTTAACAGATTAATCTAAATCAGAAATCATTCATGCAGTTAAACTAGATGAAGAAGGATTCCCCATATTTGACAAATCAATAGGTCAAGGTGTCCCAGATGGTGTCAATACCTTGTTAGCCACAATAATCAGACATTTTATAGGAACCCCTACAGCTGTCACTGAAAAAATCCATAGTCAGTTAACCAATTTACATTGTCCCACTCTTAGTGATTTTGAATAGTATGCACAAACATTTACCACTGGAATAATGATGAGAGACGATAGTAATCAACCCTTTTGGAAAGAAAAATTTATTAATGGTCTACCCCAATTGTTTGCTAGAAAAATCAGAAATGTCCTAAGTAATGATAGTGGTCACATAGACTACGATTCGTTAACCTATGGAGATATAGTTTCAATAATCAAAAAAGAAGGATTAAAAATGTGCACTGATATGAAAATAGCTAATCAATTAAATAATGATAAAAAGAAAACTAAATACGAATTAGGCAACTTTTGTCAACAATATGGTCTATCTACAATAGCACCCTCTAGAAGAAACAAAATCAAAGAAAAATCCCATAAGAAACCTTTTAGAAAACCTTATTACAAAACTCATAAGTTTAATAAACCTAATCCTGATAAATTGTATAAATCAAATAAACATAAAAAAGATTCAAAAGATAAAACAAAAATCAAATGCTTTAAATGTAATAAATTTGGTCATTTTGCTAATCAATGCAAAGTCAAACAAACAATCAAACAATTAGAAATACCAAAAGATCAAAAACAAAATTTAATCAATGTCTTAGGTATACACAACACAGATAGTGAACATAGTGAAAACAATATTTACACTGAATCAAGTTCTGACGAATCAAGTATTCACACTGAATCCACTAGTGACACAGATAACCCTAAAATTACTTTAGGATGCTTAGATGCTTGTTGTCTAGATACCTGTTGTAATCAATCACTTAGTGTCTTAACTAATTCAGATTTTAATCTATCAAACAAAGGTTTACATTTGATTCTTAGATTACTATAAAAGTCAGCAATATAATTTAAAGAACCTAAAAATCTTTGTAATTGATTTTTATCTAAAATTTCATCAGGAAATTTGTCAGCAAATTCGATGGCTCTAGTAATAGGAGTGATCTGGGATTGGTAAATATTAAAGCCTAAAAATCTAATTTTTGTTTGAAATAATTTTAATTTAGAAGCAGAAACAACTAGACCATGTTTTTTGACAATATCTAAAAACATTTTTAAATGTTTCAAATATTGATCAATGGATTGGGAGTAAACCAAGACATCATCTATGTAAACAATGGTGAAATGACTATAATTATTAAATATGTCATTCATCATTCATTGGAATTCACTAGGAGCATTTTTTAATCCAAAAGGCATTACATTCCATTCGTAATGGCCAAATGGGGCGACGAATGCAGTTTTGTATCTATCTTCTTCATGAATTTCTATTTGCCAAAAACCTGATTTCATGTCAAATTTTGATAAAATAGTAGCTTGATTAAGACGATTGATTAAATCTTTTTTGTTTGGAATAGGGTATCGAATCCATTGAAGACATTTATTTAATGGTTTATAGTTGATTACTAATCTAGGGGATCCTCGTTCTAATTCAGCATTTTTCTGAACATAAAAAGCAGAACAAGACCAAAGGGATTCACTAGGAGGAATTAATTTTTCACTTAGGAGTTCTTGAATTTCAGTTTTACAATATTCCATCAATTGTTGATTCATTTGTATGGCTCTGGCCCTAGTTGGGATGTTTCTTTCATCAAAATCTTTTATATAAGGAAGTTTAACGATATATTTGGCTCTATACCAAAAAGCATTAGGTAGTTCAGCACATACTTCTTTGATTAAATGTTGTTGAAAATCAGTGATTTTTTGTTGAAGGTAAGAATTAGATAGTTGATTTTCCATTTGTTTATATTTAATTTCTTCTTGTAAGAAATGTAAATGTTTGGTTTTATTTTGAATGTGATTGATGGTTTTTGAAATAGAAGTGTGTTTCAATGTTTGAATATCATGTGATTTCTGAATAAATTCAAATTTAACTTTTTCACCTAAGGGGTGACTGATTATTCCATCATTTTCTATAGTGAATGGGTATAACAAAGAAAGAAAGGGAATTCCTAAAATAACTTGATCTGTCATATTTTTTATAAGGACAAATGATGTTTTGAAACAAATTTTATTATGACAAATATGAGCTTGATTAATTTCGTAATGTAAATCCATTTTACTACTGTTATCGGAGTTTAATCTTTCTTTAGTTTTGGTATAATATTTACTAGGGATGAGTCCTTCTTGGACACAATTTAAATCTGCACCTGAATCTAAAAGTGCAATTGTTGTTAATTGAAAATCTTTAATGATTATGGTCATTTTGATGTGCCATTTTCTAAGCTTGATTTTTTGAATTGAAGCTAGACAATTATCACGGGAAGATCCTTCTTCCTGTTCTTCAGGTTGATTAGGACTAAGGTTTTAAGGGTTATCTTGAATAAACTGTAATTGGTGTTTGATTATATGATTTTCTAATTTTAATTCTTTAATTTCATACGTAATTGTTTTAATTTCTGTTTGTAGATCTTGAATAGTTATGTGTTTGGTTTTTGATTTATTGAAAGTTTGTAAGGCTTCTGTTAAACAGATTTTTTGAGTACTTTTATTAAGTTGATTTGTTTCTTTGTGATTATCAGTTATTATCTTTTTATATTTTTTCATGTATTCTATTATTTCATCAGGATTTTCTAATTTACTAAGTAATTGTAAGATTATATCTTCATCTTCAGTTGAATTTGTTAAGACACGAAGTGATTGATTACAACAGGTATCTAGACAACAAGCATCTAAACATCCTAAAGTAATTTTGGGGTTATCTGTGTCACTAGTGGATTCAGTGTGAATACTTAATTCGTCAGAACTTGATTCAGTGTAAATATTGTTTTCACTATGTTCACTATCTGTGTTGTGTATTCCTAAGACATTGATTAAATTTTATTTTTGATCTTCTGATAGCTCTAATTGTTTGATTGTTTGCTTAACTTTGCATTGATTAGTAAAATGACCAAATTTATTACATTTAAAGCATTTGAGTTTTGTTTTATCTTTTGAATCTTTTTTATGTTTATTTGATTTATAGAATTTATCAGGATTAGGTTTATTAAACTTATGGGTTTTGTTATCTAATTGTTTACCTATTGTAATAAGACTTTGATTTGTGTAATTATTTTGTTTCTGTAGGGAATAAGTCCTAAGTCTTGCATAACGTGTTGCTTGAATCTTTACTGTATTAAAGTTAGGATATTGTAATGTTAAAAAGGATTATATATATTACATAGGGAAAAAACAAAAGAAATACAAAATGATATATATAATTAAATTAAACGCTTAAATCTCCTATAAATCATAAAAATATTATCTTTGTTTACAAGGTAATATAAGACTTACAGCTTCAAACACCATTACAATTAGAGGTGAACTGGTAGATTAATGTTACATTTGGCAACAGGCTTCATATCAAAATACAATTGATAGGGATAGCCCCACGTAGTGATTCTTTGGGGGAACAATGCACAACTTTTGATAAACATTTTACTAATATAGCCTTTTATTATTTTTTTTTTTCCTTTTACTTTTGTAAAAAATTCTTTTTTAAAGTAATATTATAGGGATCATAAATTTTATCAAATTTTAAATCAAATATTATAATATTTGATATAATTATTTATTATTAAATATAAGTTAATAAATTTTATTATTATTGAAGATAAAAATTAATAAAACAATAATAATCCATTAGTAATTAAAATTTTGATTTATAAATTTAGTAAGTGTAGAATTATTTTTTATTTTATTATTATTTTTTCTCTTTTGCTAATAATAATCATCTTGCCTTTTTACTCCCATAATTGGAGCCTTTGTCCTCTTGTATTAGCTGTGAAACACAAGTTTTTTTAATGAAAAATTATAAAGCAATCAGATTATTGCAAAAATAATTTATTAGATATGATTAGCGTTTTGCTATAATGCTTTTTACTGTAATGGCTCTGATACCAGTTTATTTGAGTTTATTATAAATTGATCCCAGTCAAACAAATATCTAACAGATGATCAATGCTTCGAACCAGCAAGCATAGGCACTAAAACAAACCACATAAATACCAGTTTAATATAGAATAAATGAAACAAGAAAACAAAGAACACCCTTGTTTCTTGTTTAGCGTAGTTCGATTATTTATTAGATAATCTACGTCCATGGACTAGCAAAGGAGAGATCATATATTATTTATGGAGAGAAGATTATGTGGTTCGTCGTATCAAATATGTCTTTAAAAAATATTATTTTTCATCCAAAAAAAATATATTATTTTCTTACTTTTTTTGAAAATTATAATATATATCTTTAAAAAGTTAAAAAGCCTATAACGTGGCTCTTCAAATCAAATATAACACAACCGGCTAACCCCATCATAATTTTGGCAAAGAAATTGCAGTGTGCTAAGTTTTTTTGGTATCGAAGGGAAAACAATTTCTTAGCTCATTTTGTTTGTCTATGGAGTCAAAAGAATGACTTTGCTGGCTATGTATCTTTAGACTCTATGCCTTTTATTTTTTCTGTATTTGTTACCCAGGAGAGTGGCTTGTTAGCCAACTCCTTTTGAAGGTGGTTTCCTTCGGGTCTTTTGGTTGCTTTGTAACCGTTTTTCCAAAGCAATTAAAAAAAAAAAAAATTATTTGGTGAGAAAAAGTAAAGCAATTGACTTATATGAAGTATAGGTATATTGGTGGCACGTGGAAATTGAAATAATGTCACATGCTAAATTGAAGTGTGGATGAAAAAAGCAGTAGTTTCAGTGGGAATTAGGTCATGTGGTCTTTTTCTTTGTCCCTTATATTGATCGAAACTCATGGAAACAAAGAGCACCATATATATATATATATATATATTTTGTTTTTTACACCATCTATTATTGTTATCCTGGCAAACATAAACAAAGAGTTACAGCCTATATTTTCTTCCTTGTCCTGTCAAAATCTGGACTCAGAACGCGTCGCGGAAGTAGTATACACAGCATGTCTTTGCATGCGTTTTTTTGGTTTTAGCTTTATAGTCTTTTATTCTGTTTTGATGTTTGTGTTTTCTTGTGGTAGGTGTGAAACACTATCACTTGAATGAAAATTAAAAAATAAAAATAAATAAAATGTAGAATTAAATCAGTAAAAGGAAAGCAAGATGTGGGATTGAAACATTAATTAATCGATTTAAGAAAAATAAAAGAATCTTACTGAAACTATATCACTTGAAAAAGGTAAAATTAATGCAAAGCCCGTTTGATAACATGTGTATTTTTTATTTTTTATCTTTATTTTTATGCCTATAATTTATTTATTTTAACAATTTATTAATTTTAATTGATGATAGTTAATATTTATTAGATATATTAATTAATTATAAAATATTTAAAAATAAAAATTAAAAGTCAAAATTATTTTAAATTATATTTTATTTTCTATTTCTATTTTTTTAATTTTTTATTGATAAAAATATTTAATTATTATCAAACAACATTGATAAATTATTAAATAAATAACCTACACAATTTGGTCAACAACTAAGTCGGTATACAGTCTTTTCTTCTGTCTGTATGTTGATTGAAGCTCAGAGAAATGATGAGCATCACATGCTTATTTTATTTATTCATTTTTCACTCCAATTATTGCTACCCTCGCAGCATCGAGATTATTTTCAGTATTCCTGGGTACGTGTTTCCGCCATTAATACCAACCCATGTGCGGGCTGGTCTTATTCCTGGAATAAAGGTCGGAACACGTATTCGGAAGCACCCTATGCATTGACTGACAACGTGGCCACTCCACATGTCTTGGCATTTTTTTTTTGTCCGAGTCTTTTTCTTTATTTTACTGTTTTCCCTTTCGGTTTTTTGCTATAAAATTAATCAGAGAAAAAAGATGGAGAGGGATTAAAACATTTTAATTAATCAAAGTTTAAAAAAAAAAAAAAATGAGTGAACTAAATCACTAAATAAAAAAGTACAATATGAGAAGAGAGTAGAGTAGAGAGAGCATCATCTCAACTGCACCACAAACTTTGACACCTTTCTAGAAAGAAAAAAAAAATAAGACAACTATGACAGAACGAATCCTCTTTTTTTTCTGTTTATTTTGATTAATAGTGAAATATTGGTATTAATATATCCACATATATTTTTTTTGTCCTTAATGTCTGATTTTAATTGAGTTCACTAATTTGAGTGAAAAAATAAAGAAAAAATAAGAAATTGTTTGTGTATGAAGCGATAACATACGAAATCACATAATATTAGATTTTTTTATTTTTTTTTGTTGTATACCAACAGTGTTTACGATGCAGTCGATAACTCTATAACCAAACAGAACTTAACTAGGTAACCTGCTAATAAACCGTCTTGTAGCTTTACAACCTTCTCACTTGGTGATCCAACTTTTCGTGCTTCTTTAGCGTCCCGAAGAAAAAAAATAAAAATAAAAATTGTTGATGATAAGCTCGGGCCGTCGGCCGAGGCCTATTGAAGGGGCCTTAATAACCAATTATTATTATCTGTACATTTTCCGCATTAAATGTTTTACCCTGATAAAGATGTCATCAAATTCTACAGGAATATAAACTAATATTGTAATTCAAACCATTGAATCCAACTTCATTTGTACATTGTCTCTACTCTCTACTATTAAAAAAACGATAATATTAAAATTATATATTTATGGTATATTATACAGATATATATCATGCACAAAGATTATTGCCTCGATATGTATCTTTTTTGTATGGTTTTCTTTTTGAAAAATACATCTTTTTAGAAGGGATATATAGCATAATATGTAGTGGGAGAAAGGATACACCACCATAATAATTATTGTGAAGGTTAGGCTATAGCATTCAGGTTTGATTAAAGATAGAATAAAGAAACAGAGGTCACAGCATCCCTGAATTCTCCATTCATCCTCCTTTCATGCCTCTTCTACTTTTGTCACTTCTGGTTTCACACCAGATCATTCCATTATTTTCCATACTTGCATAGTCTTGATTACTTTTTTGATTTCTTTGCTTTCTTGTCTGCAATGTGAAATCATGACTTATATATTACTTTAATTGGATTTAAGACAAAATCAGTTTTTCTTCTATATATTTTTTCAATATTAATTCGAATTCAATAGAAATAAGTTTGAAGTTCATGCAACTAAGATTACATGTGATTTAGCGGACACGCATTTAATACCAAAGCCATACCCATAATTTAATAGAAAATCAAATTTTCTGCTGTATATTTTTTAAATATTAATTATAATTCAATAGAAATAATTTTGAGGTCCATGCAACTGCATTGCTTATGCAATTGATCCGCATCCAATGCCAAAGACATACCCATCTTTTATAACAGATATATATAGAATTTTAATTACTACAGTGGATGATTACTTTGTGGGCATTTTATTGTCTACCTTAAAAGAATAGATATGTAAAATTTTTAGATATCCTTTGTAGCAAAACTATATATATATATATATATGTATGAAAATTTCAGATCAGAATATCAATTTTCATATGATAGAGAGACACCATCAGGCAACTTGATGTTGCAAGGAATAAGTCCTGCATAACATGTTCCTTAAATTTTAACTTTATTAAAATTAGGACATTGTAATGTTAAAAAAGATTAAATATATTACATGGGGGGAAAAAAAAAAGAAAGAAAAAAAAAATAAAAAAAGAAACACAGGATGATGTATATACTTAAATTGAACGCTTAAATCTCCTATATATCATACAAATATTATCTTTGTTTACAAGGTATTATGAGACCTATAGATTCAAACACCATTACAATAAGGGGCCAACTTATCGCTTAATGCTACTTTTGATAATAGGATCCATATCAAAATACAATTGATAAGGATAGCCCCACGTAGTGATTCATGGGAGAAAAATGCAGTAACGTTTGATGAGCATTTTACTAATATGTATAGCCTTTTTTTCTCTTTTACTTTTTTGAAAAATCTATTTTAAAATAATATTATAGGGATCAATATCATTATCAAAATTCTAAATAAAATAATATGATATTTAATTTGGTCATTTATTATTAAAATAAATTAATAATATTGTATTATTATGAAAGGTAAAAATTAATCAAATAATGATAATTTTTAGTGATTAAAATTTTGGTTTATAAATTTGATGACTATAGTATTATCTTTAATTTTATTATTATTTTTTTCTCTTTTGCTAATAAACAATCATCTTGCTGTTTTACTCCCATAATTGAAGCCTATTTGTCTTATTGTATTAGCTGTGAAACACAACAAGTTTTTTCATGAAAAATATTGCCATAAAGAAATATTGCTATAAATATATACATATATACTTTTGGTCCTTACTTCCTGACTTTAATTGAGTTCACTAGTTTGAGTATAAAAGTAGAAAAAAGAGAAGAGGAAATAGATTGTGTATGAAGTGATAACATATGAAATCACATAATATTACATTTCTTTTATCGTATACCAGCAGTGTTTACAATGCAGACGGTAGCTCTATAACCAGACAGAACTTAACTAAGTAACCTGCTAATAAGCCATCTTGTAGCTTTACAATCCCACTTAGTGATCCAACTTTTCAAGCTTCTTTAGCATCCCACCAAAACAAAAAACAAAAAAAAAAAAAAAAACATAAAAACCGATAATAATTAAACTTATATATTATAGGGATTGAATCCAACTTCATTTATATATGGTCTCTACTCTCTAATAATAAAAAAACGATTAACACATCGATATACATATATATATATATATATATATATATGTATATTTTGTATGGTTTCCTTTTTGAAAGGATACATACTTTTAGAAAGGATATAGAGTATAATATGTAGTGGGAGAAAGGATACACCACAAGGATATATATGAAGGTTAAGGATCTTATAGCATTCATGTTTGATTAAAGATAGAATAGAGAAATTAAGGTCACAGCATTTCTTAATTGTCCATCCATCCCCTGATCCCCTTTCATGCCTTTTCTACTTTTGTCACTTTTGGTTTCTCACCTGGCCTTTCCATTATTTTCCATACTTGCATAGTTAAGGTATTCTGATGGCAAAAGTATTTTATATAATACGTAGAAAAAGAAAAAGAAAAGGAAATAAAAGATGATATATCTCCTAGATATCATACAAATATAAACTTTGTTTACAAGGTAATACAGTATTAGACTTACTGGCCGCAAACACCATTAGGCCAATTTATGAGCAATGCTACTCGCTAATAGGATCCATATCGAAATACAACTGATAAGGATAGCCCCACATAATATTTCCTGGGAGAAAAATACACAACTTTTGATACAGCCTTTTTTATACTAATATAGCCCCTTTTTTTTTGGGGGGGGGGTAAATTTATTTTATTTTATTTTTCTCTCTTTGGCTAATAGATAATTATTGAGCTTTTTGCTGGACATGAATCTAGACTTTATCAAAGTTATGATATGCTAATGTGCCCAAGGATTTTATATAATACATAAAAAAAAAAAGAAAAAGAAAAAGAAATAAAAGATGATATATCAAGTTATCAACTATATATCATACAAATACTATATTTGTTTACAAGGTAATGCAGTATTTGACTTATATAGGCCGCTAGCACCATTGGCCCCAACCTACGAGTAATTGTTACTTTTGGTAATATTAAAATACAACTGATAAGGATAGTCACACATAATGATTCCTGAGAAAAAAAAGTGCACGACTTTTGATCCAACAACCAACTTGTGTTTCGTTGGATCATGGCTCATAAAATAAAAGACATCAATGATAGGCTAGCTGCGGTTAATAAGAAGCGCGCGGACTTCCATTTGGGGGTGCGCCATGAGGAGTCTAGAGTTGTCCTTAGAGCTAGGGAGCAAACTCACTCTTACATACCTGAAAAAGAAGTTATTGGGAGGGAGAGTGATAGAAAGGCCATCCTAGACCTTTTGGTAGATCCCAAGGTTGAAGAGAATGTGTCAATTTTGCCAATGGCGGGTTTGGGAGGTTTAGGAAAAACCACACTTGCTCAACTTATCTTTCATGATGAGGAGGTTGGAAAAAATTTTGAGTTGAAAATGTGGGTGTGTGTCTAGTCTTGTGATACATAAAAACTAAAGCTATTGTTCTATTTCCTCAATGCCACGCCACAGAGAAGGAGTCGTGGAACAAGTAACAATATTGGAATGGTTATGATCATGCCTCCTGTAATTGAATAATATAATGAGCTTCTCAAAACCTGTATTAATACACTGCAGGAACCTCAGCTGAAATGCCTGACTTAACAATTCAATCCTGATTTGGAAAGAATGAGGATCATAAGAAGATTGATGGATATTCATGAGGAAACTTATGTTCATAACATCGCAACCTATCATCTAAGAAAGGCTTTTTTTCAGGTTTCTGCCTATATCAAGTTCAAGTGTGAACCACAAACAAATGTACCAGTTGTTAATCAGTTTAATTGTATAAGCAAACAAAAAGAATCCAAGGTCCTTAAGTTCATAGTTTCATTAATGCCTAGACTTCGTTTGGCTTCTAGCTCGACTAGTCCTGTTTTTATTATTGTTTTTTTATTATTATTATTTTTCATTCATGATGGTAAAGCTTCTTTCTCTGACGATTCAAGCTTGACCATGTTACATGGAGGAATATGGATCTTGATGCTATGAGCACTTTGATGCAGGAGACTCGTTACTGAAATGGATTTCAGCAGGTCCATTACAACTGGTGTAACCGGCCAAAATCATGGTATCTCATCCACTGGTTTCACTCCATCAAGTTTAGTGTGATTTAGATATATATCTCATGGAAGTGTTGTATTTTAATTTAGCGTGCAAGTTAGTGATGGTTTTTGAGTTTCCATAGTCAAAAGGCAAAGCAAAAATACTCAAAGAGTAGTCCTTAAAATTGTGGTTTTTGTACTCTGAAACATGTCAATTCTGATTCAATATCAAGTAAACCATTGCTGCTTCTCTATATATATGTGCATGTGTTTGTATATGTGTCACTAAGCTTAACATATTAATTGGATCTTAGCTGGTATACTTAACTGATTTGTCTCTTTGTTTTGATTAATAAAGACAGATTGCTATAAATATATACATATATTTTGATCCTTAATTCCCGACTTTAATTGAGTTCACTGGTTTGAGTAAAGAAATGGAAGAAAGACAAGAAGAAACCGATTGTGTATGAAGGGAAAACATATGAATCACATTGCATGAGATTTCTTCTATTTCATAACCAAACAGAATCCATACTATGCATGTAACCTGCTAATAAATCAATTGAACAGTTAACATATACAATGTAGAATTGTGTTTCCGTATTTGTTTTCTATCTTTCGTACTTGTCACTGCTTTTATTTCACGTAGAAATCAAACTGTACCGCTTCAGTTTGGGGCTATTAGTTACTCTGTTATTTTTCTTTTCTTTTGGGTTTGAGGAGTGTTTGAACTAGCTTCTATATTAAGAAATTAACAAAATCTGTGAATTGGCAAATTTACTTCAAGCAAACTTTCTATTTCACTAAAGGTTGCTCACACCCCAAACTTGCTCTAGGAATCAAGTTCCACCACAGAAAGCTCTGCGTCCTCCAATTCTTCTTCTGGTACAAATACTCAATTATCAAGTCTATGCTGTTTTAATTTATTTGTCATTATCTTCTTTTTTATATTTTGAGGGAGTTTTTAGTTTTACCATTTCGTATGCAGAGCCTAATTGCAGTATATTAAAGTGCTTCAGGCTAGAGCTGCTGTGCAACAAATGAAAATATCTCATGGTGATGGTAATTTTCAAATGTTAAGATATTTTCTTATTTATTTTTCATTATTCAAGAGAGGAAAGAAATTGAAAATTCTAACTTGCTTCATTTATTCCTTTATTTGAGTTACTGGCATTATTAACAATCCTCTCCCAATGTTTAAAGAGGTTTCTATTTGAAGAATGTTTCTAAGTTTGTTATATGTTGCAGAAGCAGAAACAATCAAACGGTGAGAGAAATACTAGCTAAAGCATTAAAATTCTTCATTCGTAGAATTTTGCAAGAACTAAACCAATAAGGGTAATTTATTACCTATTTCTTGCTTTTTCTTAAGAGTTAAAACAAGCTCAGAATCATTTCCATGTCAAAATTGTGCTACAAGTCAACAATATTTCAGAGTAATAAATCGGTAATTGACATTGCTCCTCTGGTTTGATTATGTGCAGTGTTGCTGAAAGGTGAAAAACCCTTTGTTAATATACTGCAGGAGTCCCAGCTTTTTTGTATGACTTTACAATTCAAAGCCATAAGACTGATGAGGACCATCAGAAGGTGAATGGAGGTCGATGGAGGGAATTACAATTTATGACATCCACATTCCCATCCTTCGTTTCAGTGAATGTCCTGCTTTTGATTTGAGCCTATTTCAAGTTCAGTGTGATCTGCATAGAAATGTATCAGTAGTAATACATTATGCTAGTGATGGTTGTTCGAATTTATTTTATCACAAATAATAACAAAAAAATGTGATGCCAGTGTGTTTACTGCATGTTTGTCAGTAAGCTTGGATCATATTTGGTAAACTGATCAGAATGTTTGTGTTGTTTTGATGAATAAAGACAGATATCATTGAACATTTATACCAGAACCATTTTCTATATTTTGCTTCTTATTTCCTAATTTCAGTTCAGTTCATTAGTATAGATTAAAGAGCAGCATTGACATATTTATGCATTGTTCTTACTTCGTTTGCTACTGTGCTTGGGTGAAAAAAGTATTCTTTTTGGGTCCTATTTCAGTCCATGGATCACACTTATTAATATGAAACCATGTTGCACTTAAAATCTGATAAGTGAGATTTTTACTCACTTATTTAGGCCATAACACTTGATTAATGGTTTAAAAATTCAAGTTTTATTTTATTTTTAATGTTTTTTGTTGAAAATTTTGAAGGAAAGCTCTAGATTGGAGATAATGGCATATTATTGAGAAAATGATAAGTTTGGAGCAATTTTGGCAAAAGATGGAAAGGCTCCACACCAAAATAGCATGTACCCCTGCTCCACGCCATGGTCCATGCCAAAATGGAGTGAACCCATGCTCCACTCCATCCTCCACGCCAACCTCCATGTTATAAGGCCCCCTTCCACGCTAAAACCAGCCCCCTCCATGCCAAACTAGCCTCCACGCCATGGTCCAACGCCAACCAGCAACCTTTCTTCACAGAGAGACTGGCGTGGAGGCGTGTATCCTTAAGCTCCACGCCACATTTTTTACATTTTCAGCATTTTTTCGAAGGATAAAAATTGGATGATGAGGTGTCAAAAGGGGAAGGGTTTTTGATAAAAAAACAAGGGTAGATCTTTAATCTTGGCTAGGGGTTTAATGAAAGGAGCAGCCACCATTTTGGTGGGAGGTGAAAAAAAGGGAGGCGCATTTACCAAGGAAGATCTTAAAGAGAGAAGAAGAAGAGCTAGAGAGAGAAAGCTTAGATTGAAGAGGATTGGAGCATTTCAAGACATTGGAGCATCAAGATTCTTCAACCAAATTTGTTTTTTTTTTTTTTTCCATCTTTTATTCTCTACTTTTTATTGGGTGTATTGTTGATTATTGAATGTTATATCTTCCTTTATGGGTTTTTCTTTGAATTTTGTTATGGTATTTGCAAAAAACATGTGTAGTTAAATTTCTATCTATGATTTTGATGGAACCTCTACTTGAATAATATTTAATTAATGGGTTGAATTTTATTTTGTTTTTTATCCAATTTTCTTGTATTAATCTTGTATTTATTGTTCAATTTACTCTTGCATTTAGGAATTTGCTTGGGTATTAGGTAGATTCACTATGTTATACTTGGGAAGGTTAAAATTTGTGAATTGGTCACTAGATTAACACAACCTAGGTCCTAATTAATATTGAAAAATTTAACTAAGATATGGGTAACCATAAAAGAAGGGGTTTAAGGCATGAGGACTTAGGAATTTTAGAAAGTAATTTCTAATTTTCTTTCACTTTGGAAAAATGGATTAGATTAAATTGGAATTTTTCTAGGCTAGAAATTGGATGAAATTTGGTATTTTGTCAACCTAATAAGTTAAATATAGGAAGGGTAGATGATACATCAAAATCCGAGGCTTTTAGTTCATTGTAATTCTATTTTAAATTGTTGAATTTTGTGTTTGTGACTTAATTCATTGTTTAGTTTATTGCTTTACTTTTAATTTCAATTCTCTCATTTTAATTGAATGCCTAGATAAAAGCAATTAGTCAAAATTTTGATAATTCTATTACTTGAAATGATTTATATTTTGATAATTCTATTACTTGAAATGATTTATATACTTGCGGAAAAGTCTACAACAAAATCAAAGGAACAATTGGAAGTACTTGAATGTGGCATGAGATTCTTCATTTTAGTCTTCTGCTTCCATATGTTGGAATAGCCTGTGATCAGTGTTCTAAAAAATGGAAAAAGGTACCGCCTAGGCGCGTCTAAGCGTAATGCTTTTAGATAACGCCTCGTATAGTAGCAAAGCTTAGCGCGCCTAGACGCTAAAAGGTGCGAGCATTTTTGTTTAAAGTTTTTTTTTCTAAGATTATTTTTAAAAAAATTTTAAAAAACAATTCATAAAAAATTAAAAAAATCTATATGTTGTTAAAAAATGGAAACTTTTTTAAGATTAAGTTTTTTTTTTCTTAAACAAAAAAAGAAAAAAGAAAATGATGAATAAGAAAAAAAAGAGTAATAAATTAGCAACTCTAGTAGCAAGTGATGCTAGTAATGCACAATCATGGATTGCCAAAGGTTGTAATGATGAAGAGATAGAGAATGATATGTTACCACCTAAAAAAGATTCTAGAAATACTCAAGTTGAGATTAGAAAGCCCGAAGAAAATGATTTTATATCGGATGACACAGAAGATGAGTTGGATGAAGATATAGATATTGAATTGGAGTCCGATATAAAATTAAATAAGAGGTAGATTATGGTAATAGGTAAAGTATGTATTAAGTTAAGAATTATTAGGTACTTGTAGGTATGTAATTTATATGTTTTGAAACTAATCTGTTGTTGGAAACTTAGAAAATATGAATTTTTATAAATCTATTATAATGCTAATTCATATTTATTACACATACAAAAGTAATATAGACTTATATATATTTTGACATTTAAAATATGAATTATTTTGTTTATTTAGTAGTCTTATAATAATTAAAATAATAATATAATTGTGAAACGCTTTTTCATACCTACGCTCGTAAAGCTTAAGGCTTGATTTTATCGCCTTGCAACGCCTTACGTTTTTTAGAACATTGCCTGTGATAGTTGATAATAACGAAAGTAGCCTTAACTCCCAAGCCCCTGGTGCCAAGAAAAAAGAAATTAAAGGTGAAATCCAGAGTTTTGAACCAGTTAAAAATATTAGCCCTCCAGTCTTGAAACTTTTGATTGGTTTTATCAACTCCGTTCTTGTCACTGCTTGTATTTCACATAGAAATCTGGTTTACTACAGCTTGGGCATATTTAGTTCTGTAATACATTTTTTACTCTTTTTTTATTTTTTTTTCCTTTTTTCTTTTTTCATTTTTCTTTTGGAAGAAATCAAAGAAGTAAGGTCTGTTCATTGCAAAAGTAAATTCAAGCCCACCAGTTTTGGTACTCTACTGGCCAGACTTGCTTCACAACACTTAAAAAAGACAATCCAAAAACCATTTGTTGCTGACCACGCCAAATAATTTTCCTTTATCCAACCCATAAAGATGCAAAGTGCATTATTTGCTCGAACATCTACATCATATATCTTGTTAAATCCTCATCTTGGGAGTAGTTTACAACCCAGATTCGGCCATGTTCAATGGGCTTGCAAAGTAAATTTGGGTCCTTTGCATTTGCGGGCTCGTCTTCAATATATGACTGGTTCTGAACACCGACAAAAACGACGACAAGCTGTAACATGAACAAAAATTGGCTCCCCATTTTGCCTAAGATAATTGCTCCTCATACATTGAATCTATTTTCAGTATCTTTTATTTCAAAGGGCAAAAAACAGCTTGGTTTGGTCACACCAAAATGGATAAAGATTGCATTTTGGGTCCAAAGTTTTACCCACTTTGCTTTGATGATCTAATATGGTCCCACAGTTACCTCTTTTTAAATCTCATGGTCCTGCCTAAAGAAATCAGAAACGGGCCATTTTCTGGACCCACCACCACATGCACCTCCTTCCTAGGTGTCATCTACTTCTTCCAAGTGTTCTCATACATTAATTTTTTTTTTTTTTTGGTTTTCAAAATTGTGTTTCATGATTTTCAACCAAGCATTATCATCATATATTCATGAAAACATATTCGATCGAGTTAGTTCTACTTATTAACCTTTTCATTAAATAATTTGCAATTTGAAATTGAATTAGCCTTCTTTGTTACTTTGGTTGTTAGAATTGGTACCAAAATACAACAAACTAGTACCCCCAATCATGATTTTGCTACCCACCTTTTGTGCAAAACTAAGAAGGTCATGAAGCTTCATTAGCGCCCAAGAAATACAAAAATGGGAATGTGCGACAAGATGAGCCAAGGCCACATGAGCGGGCCATAATAATCCCATATAATTTTATATTGTCGCTTTCATAAAAAATTATTAGTATTTTTTAGACATAAAATTTAAGTTGTATCACCCAATTGAAACATGGCATCAACCCATCAATTTTATAATCAAATAATTCGATAAATATTATTTTACTCTATTAAAAAAAATATACATATCCTTTAATAAAATATAAAGGGATCTCTAAATCCCCACACCGACAATGCACATGGGATATACAATGTATTGTTCAAACTTGCTAAAAGTGACCACGCCATTAAGGAAGAAGAAGATATCACTGATAATATGTCATCCAAATGTCGGATATTAAGAATAATATCCAAAATAGGTGGTTTTACCATGGAATCTCACCTTTTTGGACATTAGATACAAATAAATAGATCATATGAAACAATATCCAATCTTTAATCATCATATACAAAATTGATTTGACGCGGGGTTAATAAAATACAGAATGAGATTGAATATACAAAAAAAATTCATGATCTAATTGTGTCCATGTGCCTAGAAATTTGAATCAGGTAGCTCATTGTACTGCTCAACATGCTGTTGAGTTAACCTCTTCTGAGTCCTGGCTTGAAGAGCAAGCAACTGGTTATCCTGTCTTTTTAAGGCTGATTCTTGTAACTTTGATTCTATTTAACGGAAACGGTTGATTTTTTATTTCGGAAAAAAAATTCGTAATATAATTTTTTTGGTAATAAAAATAAAATCATATACAGTTACCAAAATTAAAACCATATACGAAGTAAGACCCACTGAAAAGAAAAACAAGAAAATCAGAGATCAGGAAGTTCATATGCTGATATGCAATGGGGCTTAAAATACAAAAATGAAAACCAACCTATATTATATTTTAAAATATAGACATTCAAATTCGTAACTGGAACAGCTTTTTTCGCTAGGATGTACTAATGAATTTTTTGGATTAAAGTTAAACATCAAATAAGAATATATTTTTTTTCTCAATATTATTGATTTCAAATGAAAAATCAACTGTCAAACAAAGGTTTAAATGAGCAACACTAAAACCTGCTGTCAGAAATTAAAGATTTCATCTGTCTCCCAACATTCAATCTTCGGAATTTTGTATTTATTTTTCTGTTATTATTATTATTATTATTATTAAATGGTACTAATGAGAGATAGAAAAGTTAGGCCTCAAATTAAAGATTATGCACTCTACAGCACAGTCTCTCTTCATGAAAGCAAGTAAAATCTATTAAGTTCATTGGTTGGCCGAAAGACCTAAAAGTAGAAAAGAAATATTTAATAATGTGGTCCACCAATAAACCTTTTTTCTATGACAACGTTCCATGAAAGGCTGAAAAGTGAAAGAACCCTAAAAAGAAACTGAAGTGCAAGATTCACAAAATCCAGTCCTGGGTTAGATGGGAACCCACACGGATACTCAAGCAAGGGGCTAAGAGCCAAATTAGTTGGTTTTAGCATGAAAAATCATTAATTAATTTTCACAACGGAATCGGACATATCTTTCTTAGATTAAACCAATTTGGTCTGAATTTTTAGAAAAAACTGATTTATAAGCGTATACCAGGCAATGATCCTCCTTAGGAAAGACAATGAAAAAAAAAAAATTGGAATTCAATAGAAAAAGGATGAAATTTGCACTGTTTTTTAGTGTTTTTATTGTCAATATTAGCTAGTTATATATATATTTTTTAATGAATTGTTTGGATGTCAAAGATTAAGACATATTAAAAAAAATCAGTCATCAAAAACTCAGGACTTATCAAGGGGAAAACTTTGAACTTGGCAAGACAGCATTGCCCTTTTTAGCCTTTGTATTATTATTATTATTATTGTTTTTTTTTTTTTTTTTGGGGTGAATATTATTATTAATATTGTTTGGAAAAGAAGTTTCCCTATGAGTTACAGACACAATTTACCCACAATTTTAAATTAAATGGGGCTTTAAATATTTGAACCGAACTTCGAAGTAAAAGAAAGAAAGTTTTCTTCTTGTTGGTGGTATCTAGCTAACTTGGAAAAACAAAAAAACCAAAAAAAAAAAAAAAAATTTCAAAGTTACGAGAATGCCACTGTCATGAATTGTGCAGAAAAAGACGGTATTGATTATGATAGAGTGGGACAAGACAAGCAGACAAAAACCAACACCATGGAGTGCTTCACAGCCTTCAGTAGCTTGTGTCCAGGTGGCTCAGTGACTCACTCACTCAACGTGATTTCTGCTAAAGCTTGGGACTTTCTTCCCCACCTTCCCGTAGCTGTTTCTCACAGCTATAAATTTAGCCATTAAGCCACTCTGCTTTCTCTCAGCCAACCCATTTCAGCTCCATCTCTCCCTCTCTCCCTTCCTTCTAATTTATGCCCATTTTCTCTGTGAAAATGGCAATGCTGGTCTCACTTTTGCTTGCATTTTCCTTGCTTTTTGCTAGTCGTGCCTTTGCCGTCGTGAATCCTTCACCTTTGGAAGGTAATGTTCGCATCTTGTCTAGGTATCTAAAACCCCTTTTGGCTTAACATGGAATTTTTCTACCCAGATCTGCTTTTCTGAGCTTTTTGGCTTTTTTCTGGTTTTATGTTTTTGTTTTGGAAGTTTCTTATTCTGGTTTTTCCTTTTTATCTTTCTTGCTTTAGATTTTGATCTGCTTTCTGAGCTTTTTTCGGTTTTGTTTCTTTCTTCAGGACTCTTGAAAAATGGAAACTTTGAGGAA
Source organism: Ziziphus jujuba (assembly GCF_031755915.1). Classification (NCBI taxonomy): domain Eukaryota; kingdom Viridiplantae; phylum Streptophyta; class Magnoliopsida; order Rosales; family Rhamnaceae; genus Ziziphus; species Ziziphus jujuba. Next base: position 2,320,953 of record NC_083380.1, read on the forward strand.
AAACCAAAGGCAACCAACCTCAAGAAAACGGTGCTCGTTGGAAAATACGCACTGCCCCAGTGGGAAATCAATGGCTTGGTGGAGTACATCTCAGGTGGACCACAACCTGGTGGAATGTACTTTGCTGTGGCTCATGGCGTTCACGCTGTGAGGCTTGGAAACGAAGCCTCAATCTCACAGAACGTGAATGTGAAAATTGGCTCTCTTTATGCTCTAACTTTTGGTGCATCAAGAACCTGTGCCCAAGATGAGGTTTTGAGGGTCTCAGTGCCCTCTCAGTCAGGAGACCTTCCCTTGCAGACACTTTATAGCAGTAATGGAGGTGACACTTACGCTTGGGGTTTCAGAGCCGTGTCTAATGTTGTTAAAGTGACATTCCTCAATCCTGGGGTTCAAGAAGATCCCGCTTGTGGACCTCTTTTGGATGCTGTTGCCATTAAGGAACTTCAACCTGTATATCCCACAAGAGGTAACAATAGTTGAACTTTATGATTATTTGCTAATATCTATTAAGAAAAGAAAGTGGTGTCATTCGGATCTAAATTTAATTTTTCTCTTTGGTTTGGATCTCAAAATTTGTCTGTGTATCTATGCGATTCCATCGAGTTAGGTCCTTGATTTGATATCTCTGGGTCATTTATAGGAGTAGAGGGTTCCTCCTACTCTGTGATTTCCATTTGCCATATACCCAACTATGAATTGATTTGTGTTCAGTTCCTTGTTTTGTCAAATTTTCGGTTTTAAATTGGGTTGTTGATAATATGCTGACTTACTAGTTTTCTAGTACTTTTTTGTCATAATTTCTTTAACATGTCTATCCCTGCATATATAAAAGCTCTGTACTGAACTTTGATGGTTGTAACATATGCAAACTGTTGCGAGGTTTATCTTAATTGTATATCTTAGTGGAGAATGAGAACCATGTTTATGATCTATAAAACAAACTGCTTGGTCTGGAAATTATTCTGTTTCATTTGGTTTCTCTTGCTTATCTGTGTTTACATGATAAAATAAGCGTTTGATCATAAACCATATTCGTTTATTGCAGTTAATTTGGTCAGAAATGGGGGCTTTGAAGTGGGTCCTCATAGGTTATTCAACTCTTCCCATGGTGTACTCCTCCCTCCAAAACAGGAAGATAGCACATCTCCACTTCCCGGCTGGATCATCGAGTCCCTCAAAGCTGTAAAGTTCATCGATTCCAAACACTTCAATGTCCCGTTTGGATACGCCGCTGTCGAGCTTGTTGCAGGTAGAGAAAGTGCCATTGCTCAGGTCCTCAGAACAGTTCCCAACAAATCCTACAATCTCACATTCACCATAGGTGATGCAAAGAATGGCTGCCATGGATCAATGGTGGTTGAAGCATTTGCAGGCAAAGACACCTTAAAAGTTCCTTTTGAATCCAAAGGTCTAGGAAAATCCAAGACAGCCAGTTTTATATTCAAAGCACTTACCCCAAGAACCAGAATTACCTTCTACAGCTCAAACTACCATACTAAGATTGATGACTTTGGAGCTCTATGTGGCCCTATCCTTGACCAAGTTGTGGTCTTCCCTTTTAGAAAGATATAAAAGCTGCATAGTGTTAGTTATAGAGCATTTGCAAGACTTTTGTAATTTGATGATTGGTGATGCAGATATTCCACCTGTTTTGCTTGCCTGAACCATCTGCACTGCTCTACTTTTCTGTAGTATTTATGCCCTTAAACTTTTGTCATATGGAAGAGCTTTATTTTCGAGGAAAATGTAGCAAGGAACATATTGCGTATGTAGACCATGCATTATCCAAACAGGGGAAATGAATAATTATTTACCATTATCAGATTATCTTTACATTACAGTGGATATAATGTCCTTGGTAAGTAACAAATTCTTCAAGGGACTCTTTAGACTTTGATATATCAACGAGCAAATAAATTTTACTATATATTCATAACGAAGTAGGTAATTCATAAAAGTTTGAAATTTTAAAATAATCAATTAATGAAATATAAAATCGTTGATAAAGTTTTTCTTATAATCCATAATCCAGCGGATATCCGCTGGAGAACTTTTTAAATTTTAAACTCAGACGACAATAAAATAGTTCTGATTTTGTTAGCCAGGAACTTGATTCAGTGCTAGACCATTGAAAATTACCATTTAACATTCAACAAATAAAATAAAATAAATAAAATCTGGACACCTAAAATGGTATCTCAGCTAAGCATTCATTCTCTTTTTTTTTGGCGAATCATTCATTCTCTATCGTTCCAGATGTACAGTTGAACATTTGTAGAATTATTACATGAATATTTATCATAGCAAATACACTTTTCCATCAAAAAACAAATCCTGCATGTGTATATTCAAAGATACGCCAAATTGTATCTATAACACTAAATGAGAAAAAAGAGTTGACTTTCTAATCTGCTTCTTATGATGAATGGCCTTAAATCACTTCTTATCCTTGGAATGTTGCTGCCCTTCACTCTCATCCAGAGTACCAATAAGGCACTTCTCTAGTAAGAATTCTGCATTCACCCATGCATGGTATTTATCTAAAATATTAAGGATTCCAAAAGGTTATAGCAATTCTTTTAATAAGACTCAAGAGGAAGAATAGAAAAAGCGAAAACCATGACTTAATGGTCAGTCCCAATGGGAAAGGAAAAAGAACAGAAAACCAAGATCAGAATAGAAGTTGAGCTCTGAGATAATATCGCAGCTAACTTTTCAAAAAAGTGTTCTGAGAGTAAAAATTGTGAAAGTACTAAAACCAGAGAACGGTGCCAAAGAAACAACAGATTATAAAAAAGGATACTGAATAAAGATGTACAATCCTTTCCCACAGCCTTCTTTAGTATGTCGAAACCTGAAAGTGAAAAATAAATAAATAAATAAAACCCAACGAAATGAACAGAACAAATAATGGAAGTGGATTTGTTAACACATCAGCAATATGTACAGAATTGTGCAGAATAAACTATCCTAACTAATAAAAATTGGAACAGAAGAAAATATTCTCATACCTCCAGGATGAAATCTCATGTATGGATACAAATTGTACACACGTCCTTTTAGAACAGTCCACATTGAACCTTCATATTGATGTTGTTTGACTTCGTTCAAAGATATAAGCCTCTTATTTGATTGTCCATTTAGTCCTGAACCGCAATTTATAAATTAAGAAAGCTAATAAGAATTAACAACGAATTACACATAAACAATACGAAAAAAATCAAAACTTTCTTCACAAACTTATACAACCACATCATAACCAATTAACTCAACTTTAATTAGTAATATGCATTAATTATAGATTTCATTAATGCATTTACATAGCTACAGAGACTGGATCTATAAAAAGCTAAAAAAAATAAAGGTATGTTAGACCATTGAGTAATTCTTAATTAGACTGTTTTATGGATAGAGAAATCCTCCTATTAGGGTGCATGCATGATTCTTGGTTGCCTACCACACTGTACCCTTGACTAGAATAGTCTCAATAAACACTTATAAACACTTATGCGGAAACATATGGCCATTTAATTTGTTTATTCCCTTTGGGCTTAACTATGAGGCCCTTCTATTATAACACATTGAAGCAACATGCAAGTGCTTTGCAATGAGGAATATGAAATTAGTATAACATCTAGAGGATAATCTTAATCTTGCTAGCAGGGACCAAAAAAATTCTAAGCAAAGCATTCTGTCAAGCTGACATAAGAAGCGACAATAAAAGAACAAATATTCCAATAAAAAGCCAAAGAAACAAATTCAATACTAGAACTGCAATGCAATGCAGGAACCATTGTTCACTAAATACCTGCAAGATCGGGATGTGTTCGAGTAAGCTTTAGCCAGTCCATTTGGCTGTAACCCTTCTCAAAAGGAACCTTAGCACGAGGTGCAGGCTTTACAGCTTTTCTAACGTTTTCTGATGGCAGACGATTAACAGATTCCTTTGATTGTTTTGAAGATGACGTATCAATAACATTGAAAGACAAAGAACCAACTGATTCCTGCCTTTTGGAGGTGGCACCATTTGGCAAAGTACCTTTCCACTTATCACCACTGTTCTTATCACTATCGGTTCCATTTTGTAGCTCATCTTTTATGCTAATACTGTCTATATCTGTTGCAAGCTTCTGTGTGTCAAGACCATCTTGGTTAACAGGCGAACTAACCTAAACATATGAAAATAGACATTGAATTCAAATGAAATCAAGACATTTGCTAATGGATAAAATCTTATTCATGGTTCAAGAAATTGATACATTAAAACAATAAGCAGATCACAAATGTACAAGTTTTCTGAATAGATTATACATATCAAACTTGCCTGACAAAAGGTGAAATCATTATCATTGTCCATCTCTAGCTGAATGAGGTTTCCAGAATATTTCAATCAATCTGTCCTGTCAAAAGATGGTATTAAAACCCATTTCAAGTTACATAATCCATTAGCTTTAAGGTCATAAGCTGATCTTCTTATACCTTATGCCATTACTCTAAACAAAATTAGGTATTATAAAGAATATTATGTTTTTGGGTTCCAGAGTACACAATTACACATTGCTATTAGAAATGCAAAACTTTGTTACTGACTCAATATAAAAACAAGGCATATATCATATATGAAATCAGCAAATAGAATACCATCTTTTTATCTCCATACTAAATGTTCACTTCCCTGTAAAATGAAATTTTCCATGATTTTTCTTTTATTACAAATAACATGTTAACCATATAAACTATAAAGTACCATATATCCTCACATACTTCTGGGAATAGAGAATATGAGATAACTCCCAAACTTGTTATTCTCCAAAAAATTCAATTTGGATACTGTCTGCACATTTCAAATGTCCATTTCCCTTTAAATTACTCATTACCTTAACTTAAGACTTCAAATGTTAAAAAATCTAATTCAGTTTCAAAGCAAACAACTACAGCACATAACTTTCACTTCAAGCTCACATATCTTCCAGTCAATTTCAAGCAAATCCCACATACATAATATAACCTTTACTCTAAATTTTTATAGCCAACCATCTCAAAATCATTTACCTTGCAAAAACCTAAGCTATCAATTTAGGGAAAGAAAACAAAATCTAAAAGAAAATACCCAAATTTTCCATTGCTTAGAACTCGAGAGAACAAAAACCTCCACCCAACCTAACCTAAGCTACCATAGAGCTCAGTCAAGGAGAACCAAGAACTAAACCAGAGCGAAATATAACACCAAACTTTAGCTTTCTTCTCGCTCTTTCTCATAATCCAATTAAAAGACTCACCTTTATAATTTCATAAGGCCAACCTTCGAATACTCAAAATTATAATATCCACCAAATACAACTTGATAATAAACCAATCAAATAAATTACAGAAACCCATTTCCGATCATAAATTATAACCCAAGAGAGAACACATAATCCGAAATTTAGAAGAAAATTTTTTTTGCTAATTCTACCAAAAATTTTCCAAATTGAAACCAAAAAAAAAAAAAAAAACACCCTAGTTGGCAAACCAATTACAAATAGGCAAAACCCAAACCCCAAGTTATTTCCAACTTGTTCCCTAATTTTTTTGTTCGATTTTTTTTTTTTTTTCCTTTCTTAACTTTCTGGGTAACCAAACAGGAACGTAATGAATAAAATGAACATCAAATGTGGAAAATATAAACGTACCAAAAAAAATTAGAGTGAGATTTACGGCCTTCGATTCAATCTTGTGGAGCTGATCAGATAAAAGTCCCTCCCTTTCTTAAAAGAATTGCTCCGCCAAACGGCGATCAAAGTTCACGAGTTGCGACCAAACGCACAGCATTTAATTTCAGCACCTACCTTTCGTAATTTTTAATTTTTTATTATTATTTATTTTATCATTTTGAAAAAACTTAAAATAAAATTCAATGGATCAATTTTATTTGAATACGTAGTGGACCAAATATAGTGGGACCTTCATTATATTATTTATTAAAAAGTACGATTTAAAGTTGACCATAATTTCAAATTCATCAAAAATCTTCTTTTTTTTTAATCGAGTAATATTATTTATATATATATATATGGAGAATATTTAAAGATTGTCCCATTAAATTGAACCCAATTGTTTTTTTTTTTTTTAACTAAAAAGAAAGGAACAGAATTTCGATTCTACTTTTTAAATAAAAAAAAGAAGAAGCAAATTTTCATTTTTTGAACAGTAAGACCTTAGAAATTAAAATAATAAAACTTTTTATGTAGATGTTGTTTTTACTATTTCATTCATAACCAAAAAAAAAAAAAAAAAATTCAAATAAATGCAAACTATTAACACATGACATCCACAAGCTGGATACCCTCAACTAGTGCCCCACGTGTTTAGTGACGTGGCGGATCAGGAGAATCGCCCACCACTTGTCATCAATGCAAAAGACAGCCTTCTTGTTGCTGTCTCTGCCTAATTGTTTTGCTCTTTTTCACTTGTAAAGACTTGTTGGGTTTATTCCGAATATAATAGGAATATATATATATATATATATATTTATAAATATTAAAAAAATTATTTCTATTGAAACAATGCAGAAACAGAGAGAGAGAGAGAGAGAGAGAGAGAGAGCAAGCAGTAATACCAATTTCTTTTAAAGATTACAAAACCATTTGGCGTTGTATAGGTTAATTTTTGCTATTTGTCCATAGAATTAGTCCTATCATTATCATGGATTTCTAATAAGAACAGTCAATAAATCACCATAAAAAAATAATTTATTTTGGTATAAGATGAAAACGAAACTACTATATCAATTAATTATTTAAAATTAAAAATTTAATTAAAAAATAATAACTTCTAACACTAATAGCATCAAAAGCAGAGAATAATCCCATACAAAATAAAGTATTTAATTTAAGATAATAATAATTAAAAAAAAACTATATTCTAACATATTAAAAAATTAATATATTATTAAAGTGGAACAAATAAGATTTTCCTTATAATAAGTCCATATCATGGTCCAACAAGCCACGTACCCCTCACGTGACTGATTCATCTCATCGTATTCATATGCCAGCCAGCATCAGGAATATATAATAAAATAAAAATAGAAAAATAGAAGAAAAGCCAAAAAGCTTGACGCCTGCTAAAACAACCCGACTCAAAACCGTCTTTTGATAGAGTTGAGATTTTCGTAATGTTTCTGGGAGGCCAAACACCAAAATTTCTTTTTCTGTCTACTTTTAAATAACCGTTTCTTTCTCCACCCAACCTCTTCACACTTCACACTCTTTTGAAAAGTCTTTCCTCTTTCTCTATCTATCATCTCTCTCTCTCTAGGGTTCTCCACCACAGTCCGCAATCTAATCTGCCTTTGTTTTTTTTTCAATGTAACGCTCTTTCTTCTCACTGCTCTCTCTCTCTCTCTTTCTGTTTCTGCATTGTTTCAAAACCGCGTCTTTTTCTGTTTTCCCCAAACAAAAACCGTTTTCTCGATGATCTCGCCGGCAGTGTGTGGTTTTTTTCTTTTTTAATGTGTTAGCGCGACAAAATTGGGAAACAGATTTTTGTTTTTCTCATTTTCAGAAAACACCGATTCCAATTGTAAATGCTTTCGATTTACCTTTTTGTGTTTTCTTTTTCTATGTTTTTGGAATATATATATATTTTTTTAAATCGAAGTGAAAGAAATTTGTTGTTGTAATTTTTTTTTTTTTTAACGAAAGAGATGTCGAAAGCCGGAGCATTGGATCTCGCATCAGGTCTCGGTGGAAAGATCGACAAAAGCGATGTTCTCTCCGCCGTCGAAAAGTAAATTCATTCTCTCTCTCTCTTACTATCTTCTCTCTCTAGAAAAAAAAAAAGTAAGATTCATTTATAAATCTTGGGTGTTTCTCTCTCTACAGACTTCAATTCAATTATTTCTCTCTCTAGATTTCTGTTTTTTTTTTTTTTTTTTATCTCTTTTTCTCTCTAAAATAAAGTTCGAATCCATGTTTGTCTTTTTTTTTTCGTTTTCTATGATTATGTATCTCTCTCTCTTTTTCTCTCTTTGTGTGTGTGTGTGTGTTTTTTTTTTTTTTAATCCGATTTGAAAAAATGAGAGAATGTTGGGAAAGCTTTTAGTCATCATCTCTTTCTAGGGAAGCTTCTTCTCTCTCTCATTTTAATTTGTTTTATTTATTTACTTTTCCCTCTTTCACTAAAATGTTAATTTTGGCTTTAAAGTTAATTAAGCACAAAAATGTGAATCGAATCGAAATCGACTATATATATTTTGCAAAAATCATGGCTTCTAGCGAATCTAAGCTTTCACTTTCAAAGAAATTCTGGGGGATTTTTATTTTTGTTGTGCGAATGTTGTTGTATAGTCATTCAAGCTATTAGGGTATAGGAAACTCTGATGTGGGTTCCAGGACAGCATGGGGTGCTGGCGACATGGGTAGATGCTACATCTTATCAACAAGATGTCGTTTATTTGGTGTTGCAAGGTATAATTGTAGTGACTTAATGAGGTCCAGGGTCCTTCATTTGACTATCAAAACAGTTGGTGAAACGGAATAATAACTTTAGCATCTGAAGAAATATACTTTTTAGTCAGACTACTGTATTGGTCACTGAAAAAGCTGTGAATTGACAATTTTATCCCTAGTACAGTAAGAATGCTAAGTGGTTGTTGAGATAGTTATTTCGTATTCTTTTCTTTGGTTGACACTTAGCTGATCCAGTAGACGAAACATAATAAGGGCCTTTTTTTTAAAAATTTTTTCGTTTATAATTAATACATGACACAATCGACTTTCAACGACAAAGAAGTTTGAAATTTTTGCTATTGCTTGAATTTTTAGAATTTTCTATCATTTAAGTTCATATTTTTCTTTCCTTGCCTTTTATTTATTTATTTATTTATTTATTTTAAAAAAACTTGATCTGACCCAGTTCACCAAGCGAGCAAGGAAAATAAGCTTTACTTGTTTTTCTATAGGATATATAAATTCGTAAAACAGGGGTACAATTGCTGTTGTATTAGTGGATGTTATCATTGAATATTGGACTAATAAATCTTGAAATCTAGAAGACGTCACAATGCTTTTTGTCTCTGCCTACTTGGTGTTAAGACTTGAAAAGCAAGCTTAGTATATGAGAAGTCTGAGAAAGTCCAGTATATGACGTCTTTTATGGAAATCCTACAACTTACATGTCTCCCAGTTCTCAAATTGTGAATGTATTTGTATGCTAGATAGCACCACAAGAATTGAATTCGAGTATTGACTATTTCATTAACTGTTTTATTCATATTGGACAATTTGTTAATCTTGCTATGCTAACACCATGATATGTACAATTTTAAGAAAAGCTTCCTGGATGTAGTTTGAGTTTTGTGCCAGGTTTTGTCACTTTTGCAAATTTTGGTAATGGTTTTAATTGGTGAGTGATGATTCAGGTATGAGAAATATCATGTCTGTTATGGAGGTGAAGAGGAAGAGAGAAAAGCTCATTATTCTGATATGGTAAGAGAAGCCCTTTCCTTAACCGTCTATTTTAAGAATGCCTTATGTGAGAATTGCTTGCTAATAATCTGGATCTTTCATATTCTTGTAGTTTTTACTTAAAAATTGGCTTTCCCCCCATTTGCAGCTGTTAATTTAAATTGGTATTGTAAAACTTACCATGTTAAGTGTGTTACGACCTTGTATTTTTCTGGCTTTCTAATATGTATCTCCCAATCTATTGTATCATTGCTCTTCAGGAGGTTGATGCTTCATGATTTATGTTGTTCGAGCTACTAGTTGAAACTATTCTTGTTATATTGAGTGGGACAATAATAATTTTGAACTTGTTTATATTCATCCATTTAGTTTTCAGTTTTCATTTGTGAACTTATAAAGTTATTTGGTTATTAGGACATGGAAACAGGCAATTTTATGCTAGCAACTATGTTGCTTATTTTGACAGACTGATTAACTTTGTGTAAATTTGCAAGAATAAACTCTCAGTGTATTCCTTTGTTTATCATAAGTATCTTCTTTTCACCTATACCTTGATGATCTTTTGTCAAGATGGGGAGAGTTGCCTAATAATGTTTTATTCTCTTGTTGTTCAGGTTAACAAATATTATGATCTCGTAACCAGTTTCTATGAGTTTGGCTGGGGAGAATCGTTCCATTTTGCACATAGGTAACTTTTTTGTGCTTTTCATGGTCAATTTTTCTTTTTGTTTTTTCAAACATCATGATTAAAACGGTCTCTGATTATGAATTTGAGCAGATGGAAAGGTGAGTCGCTTCGAGAGAGCATCAAGCGGCATGAGCACTTCCTTGCTTTACAGCTTGGACTGAAACCTGGACAGAAGGTTTGTTTTAATTCAGCAGAGCAATGCCAAATGCTAAAAAGAAAGTGATAGAGATCTATTATTTTGCATATAATTCTTACATTTGCCATTTGTTCACAACGTTAGGTGTTGGATGTGGGTTGTGGGATTGGAGGTCCTCTAAGAGAGATTGCTCGCTTCAGGTGAACATCCTTTCTATTTCTTGGTTGTAATGACCCCACTTTTTTCTTTTAGCTATATTTTCGATAAATACGTAATGGCATATGAGGGTCATGCTCTAAATTTTCAGTGCAGTGTGTTGTTAAACAAAATAATTTATAGATATTCTATGTAGCTTGATTGACTTCTTCTTTTGTTTCTAATGATATTGAAACTTTAAACTGGGTTCTGTCCAATGATAATGATATTGATTGGTAAGCAGTTGGTTTGGGTCAAGAATACATATCTTTGCAAACCATTGGCACTAGCTGAGGTGACTCAGTGTAACTAATATGCAACAATTACTTAGTAATATGGTTTGTAACTAATTTCTTATACGGATAGTTTAGTCATTTGTGTAAATAGTTTCACTGCTAATATCTAGTGTTGGATAGAAATTTCTGTGATTAACTTTTGAGCTCTAGAATGATTATTTTAATGTGTTCGTTTGCAGCTCAACTTCTATTACAGGGTTGAATAACAATGAATATCAGATTACAAGAGGAAAGGTATACACTCTCTATGATAATGATAAAAACTTTGAAAGATCAAATGCTACATGAACAACTATAAAACCTTTTTGTTCTTATCTTTTGGTTTTATTGTCAGAAAACCCCGACTAGTTGTTTTATATTTCTTATTCCTTAGTTTTAGCTCCATCTAATATTATCTTGAAAGAATCTGGATTATGAGACTCATGACAATTGACAATTTCTTTCACCTAACTAAAAATAGCCAAAGATGATCTTATAAGGTAATTATTTTCTGATAAGCAATACTGATATTGTAAGTGAAGGTTTGGAGTCCAATATTATTTCTTTGACGACTTTGCATAAAGTCTTGAAACTTTATTTTTTAAGGTGCTTTATTGCTTACAAGCTCCAACTGTTCAATAGGAACTGAACCGGGTTGCAGGAGTAGACAAGACATGCAACTTTGTTAAGGTTTGTTGAATTGTGTATGAATTTCTTTTTCTTTTTCCTTTTTTGGTTTTTCCTTTTTATCTCTGTTTTGTTGTTTTTTCTGCAGTAGTTGTCAGTCTTATCTATGAAATCTGTTATATGTTTAAGAGAACGTTTTTTTGGTTATGAACCTTATACTTGTTTCACAATGCAGGCTGATTTTATGAAAATGCCATTTCCTGACAATTCATTTGATGCAGTATATGCAATTGAAGCTACCTGCCATGCACCAGATGCGGTATGTTACATGGCTAGGAAAGTTAATACTCTGATATTAATGCTTATTAACATTGTTGGTTTCTATTGGTTGAAACTTCTGTTATTTTCATCATGGATAGTACGGATGCTATAAAGAGATTTATAGAGTATTAAAACCAGGCCAATGTTTTGCCGCATATGAGTGGTGCATGACTGACTCATTTGATCCTAACAACCAAGAACATCAAAAAATTAAGGTAAGAAATGGTAGAAACACTGAAAATTCCTTCAATATATATTACCTTTAGTTCCCCCTAATTGGATTTAAACTATAGATGTGTTTAAAAAGTTCCATTGACACAGGCTGAAATTGAGATTGGTGATGGCCTACCAGACATCAGGTTGACAGGAAAATGCCTTGAAGCTCTGAAACAAGCGGGTTTTGAGGTTAGTTGCAAAGTTGTTCTTTCTTTTGAATCCACATAAACGAATATGTAAGAATTCAATATATGACTGGCTTAACTAATATTTTCCCATTTCCTTGTCATTAAAGGTCATATGGGAGAGAGATCTTGCGGCAGACTCACCTTTGCCTTGGTACTTGCCTCTGGACAAAAGTCACTTCTCTCTGAGTAGTTTCCGTCTAACAGCTGTTGGGCGATTTTTCACCAAAAACATGGTAAGATTTGTATAAATACAGACTTGGTGGTTTTTTTATTTTTATGTTTTCTCCCTTGAAAATTTTGAAAAATCAAGTTCTTTGAGGAATTGTGAACATTCAGACATTACAACACTTAATTTGTTTACTTAACAATGAAAGCTAAAGAAATGAAAGCAGTTGTTTACCAAGTCTTTGCATGTGATGCAGGTCAGGGCTCTAGAATTCGTTGGTCTTGCCCCAAAAGGAAGCCAAAGAGTTCAAGATTTTCTGGAGAAGGCTGCAGAAGGGCTAGTTGCAGGTGGAAAGTAAGTATCAGCTTCACCTTTATTCATCTCTTTTTAAACCGAAACGTTAATTTACTTGTGTTGGAAAAATCTGATTTTACTCTCTTTCTTCCGAGTCTAATGCCCAAATTGAAGTATACTAATAAGTTTGCTTGTGCTCTATAAACCTCCATTATTCTTGCCACTTTATTCCGTATGCGGAAATGAGAAGAAGTTCTTTTCCTTGAATTGAATTATACTTCTTCCTTCAGTTATTCTACAAGCTATTTATACATATATTTTCTTGCAGGAAAGAGATATTCACGCCAATGTATTTCTTCTTGGCCCGGAAACCACATTGAGAGAATCAGTGAAGTATGGCTGCCTACTACTGCTACTACTACTACTAATTAACCTATTTTCTCGGATTCTGGAGTTAGGATTGGGCTTATAACTTCTCATGAGTCACGACCATGCTAACTGACTAAGTTTGTCTGTTGCTTGTCTTTCTTTGGTTATCTGTTCCTTTTTCTTATGACCTTACAATATGCACTTTCTTTGTTATAATATTAAAATATCAATTTGTTATATGATCCCTGTGTCATATACTGTCATGTGAAAATTTGAGATCTATTCCCGCCACAACCGAACAAGTTGTGATGCCAATTTACCGGTTCAAGGAACTAATAGTTTTTTTATGAAAAGAATCTTTGCAAATTATTTGGAATCAGTCTTTATACATTGGTTGTATTAAACAAAATGAAACTACAGGAGCCACAGGAAAAACATTTTGAGGCATCCTTGACGTGCAATGTATTATAGCGTGTATTTGGATGACTTGTGCTATTAAAATACCACCTCTCATTCTGTAGATTCATTTCTCTTGGAGTTAAATAATCAACAATATATATATATATATATATGTATATTCTTTTTTTTTTTTTTTGGTCTTTTTGCCCTTTTTGGTCTGTCGAGTAAAATAGGTTCCTAAAGGATTATACTATTCAAAGTTATGGAGTTAAAACCATAATTTCTTAGCTACAACCATCGCAGCAATGTATGGAGACGCTAAACCAGTGGAGGGCTATAATAATATAGAACTGTTTTTTTATTTTTTATAATAATGGAAAAAAAAATAAAAATAAAAAATGTCTCTGGTAGTATCATAGTATCATAGCACAGTGCAACTATATATCTGGTTTTGTGGATTGGAAAACAAATTTTCGAATATTTTTCGAGGTTTTGAAAATCCAGCGCGATGAAAATCTATATTTTTGGAACTTTGAATGTAATCATGGACCTGAAACCATATTAAACGAAGAATTTGATCATATAACTCAAACTGCCAGTTGAGTTACTCCTGTCTTTTACTGTGGTTGACTGAAAATTCTGTACCTTATGAAATTGAAAAAGTAATTAAAGAAATAAATAATTAGAGAAAGTCCTGGTGTTGTGACTTCTTTCATTTAGTTACGTGTCATAGTTTTTAGTTGTGGTGTAACTAAGTTGGTTATTCATTTACTTGTGTTGTAACTTGGTTATTTTAGTTGCCTACGTATTCAATCTCATTGGCTTACTCAGTCATGGTTTAGGTGCTCTTAGCTGTATGTAGGCATACTGCGTCTTTGTATCAGTGTCATCGTTTTGTACAATTCTAGCATAAGGTAAGTGCAACTCCAATGATAAGGAAGGACTAAGGTAGGACTTTAAAGATAGCAGATGCATCACCAAAAGTTACTTTGCCCGTTGAGTTTTTCAGCATTTTCTTGTCCGAAACTTATCAAACATGAAGAAGGGCGATGAACTGGTTTTCAAAATTCTGAAGCAGTTTTCACCTTCAGTCATTTTTCTAATGCTATGAATTAAGAATTCTACCACAAGAACTCTTGATCCTTCGATTGCCTTGAGGCTTGTGAAGGTGCCAAGAATGTTAGAAAGTTATAATGAAGATGTTCAAGGAATTGAAATATGAATCTAAGCTCCTAACTGATTCCAACCCACAGAATATCTTATTAAAATGGAACGGTGCTTCCTGTTTAGAAGTATTGTAGCGAGCTTGTTTAGACCAAGTAGGCAAGAGCCCAACTACGCGCTTGGGTGAATTATCCCGTCTTTAAATCGAACTAAAAGCCAAACCTTACTGAAACTAAAGTTGCATTTTTTATGAAAACAGAAACTATATCATGTCAAAGTAAAAAGAAATAACCACTGTCTAATGGCAAGGGGTGTGTGTGTGTGTGTGTATCCCAATCTGTTGAGATGATCAGTTCAAAAGCACGCATGCCTTATAACTGTTACTATATAGACTAGTTATTATTTTTTGATATGATTTTTTTTTTTTTATCATGTGTTAACAATAGATTAGTTATTGTTCTTTAATAGCCAAGGAAGTGTCGGAAGTTTTTAAGTTGGATCGTTATAGTGGATTAACATGAAAAGGTTTCGGTTCCTGAAATATCACTGTAATAATGAGATAAATTTTGGTGTTGCAATATTATGATGTTAGGTACATCTTCTTGAGAGTAATAATGAGATAGATTTTGGTGTTCCAATAGTATGATCTTAAGGTACACCTTTCTTTCTTTACTCTGGTGGGTAACGGAGTGGGCATCTCTCTAGCTTGTCAAGGTAGAGCTACACCAGCATTAGTCCAAATCATCCCTTCGTTTCCTAGCATTTACATTGTAGACCGCTGGCTGTCATGGATTTCAGATACATTTATTTCTATTATGAAGTTTGCAAAAAAATGTCTGTAATTTGAAACATGCTTAATTATCAGGAACCTGAAGTGAGTAGATATCAGAGCAAAGTCTAGAAAATCAGTTGTCCTCAATAGGCAAAACCCAAGCATTACAAAACCCGAAGTTTTATATACATGAAAACTATTGTTGGAAGCTTGATTTACATTAGGGTACGGAGAGTCATTGAAGGTTTTCCTCCAAGATTGAGGAAACTGTGGAAGAAGTGGGAGCTGCGCTCCATGGTTTTAACCAGCCTCACATACAGATAACACTGTAAATAGGATTTGGATCAGAAATTGTTTTGTGGTGTGCCTATTTAATGGCAGAGTGGATAGCAACCGTTGCATTTGGTGTCATTTTGGACAATCTTGGAAATCTAGTCGAAGGCATTGCCAAAGATGGAAGACTGGATCCAGATGTTGAGTTAACTGCATTTTGGGCACCATTCTTCTGTTGCACTTAGGAGGCCCTGATATCATCACAGTAATCATTCTCTTAAAAAGTAGTAAATAAGACATTGGAATATTTCACTCTTTATATATAAGAATTAGGAGCATAATGCAATTGCAAAAGCTGATGAAAGCTGATGAAAGTTGAGTGTGTTTGGTTACCATTTACATGCACGAATAATCCACCAGAATAACATTACTTCGGTATCATTGACAAATAATTTCGCTCTTTTTATGCAATTTCTGATGTAATAACAGAGTGAAAAACCTCATCAACCTGGTTTTAATTAATCAAACATATAAAATATACGTCATTATATTGAAGAGCATAACAAATGAACAACAAAACAAAATCCAGACAAGAAAAAGCAAGAAATGGGGGAAATGCTTACCCCTATAATGCTTGAATTTATTGCAAATTTGTACAAACCATAGTTTTGAATAAGATTCAATCATTAATTCTCTATTATACCTCAAGTTTGTTCATGCTCTGTTCGGGATCTGCAACATATAACTAAATTTAGAAATATTGTTCTTGAAATTTTAGATTCTGAAGGAGGACAACAACAACCATTGAGAGAATTGTTAATTATAAATCATATAAAGGAGAAGATCAAGCAATTTACAATTAATTTTTTAGTTTAAAATGTTTTCTTACTTTTAACAGTAAAAAAAAAAAAAAAAAAAAAAGTTGGTGTTTACCAATTCATCATCATCTTCACCAATAGACATTCGTTTATTGCACAATTGCAGCAGTAGGAAACTCTTTAAACATATCTTCCCAACAAGCTGCTGCAAAGAAAAGTTAGGAAAAAAAGATTTAAAAGAAACACACACATAAATATATCTTAAAAAGTGTCCAAAAAAGAAAAGAAGACAATGATATTGATGAAAGATGTGGAAGACCCATACTTGATAAATGATTTTTTTTTTCTTTTTCGGGGGTACCTAGAGAATTGAATGGTGGGATATAAGCGTATTAATATTGCTAATAATCAATCCTGTCATTACCAACTCGGCAGAGACATTCCTTCATGCAGCTATGTGAAATGTCTCTAAGCATATTCTTTGCTCAACATCTGCAACACAATATTGAAAATCTTGTTAAACTATCCAACAATATTGGATTAATCCTCCAAAAGAAAGAGATTGTGAAGAATACAATTGACAAGGGATTCTCTGTAAATAATGATGAGGGTATTGAAATAGATCTAGACTTGCATACCTAAACAAATGAGAGGAATATGAACATTCTCTGAGGAAAGCGACCAAAAAGCTAGGAGCAATCTTAAGCCAATCACCATCTGTTTACATTTGGCATTCCTCCATGGAATGATGAAGTTTGTGGCATGCATGCGTCACATTAAGTAAACAAGTTTTTATAGCAATTATTTTGGCTGCATATGGAAAAACATGCTTAAAGCTTATAAGAATGAATTATGAGCAGAATGCAATTGCAAAAGCTAATGAAAGCTGAGTGTGTTTGGTTACCATTTGCATGCTTCAGTAATCCACCATCATAACATTACTTCGGTATCATTGTGCATATTCTTTCACTCTTTTCTATGCAATTTTTGATGTAGCAACTTACAGACTGAAAATCCTCACAAACCTGGTTTTAATTCAAAAATATGAAAATGTAAATTATTGTATTGAAGAATAAAAAATTAATAAACAAAAAAAGGTAAAAAATCTACAAAAGAAAAAGCAAGAAATGGCCGGGGGTAATCCTTGTTAGATATTTATAATAAATAAAAATTATTTATGAAACATCATGACTTTTGATACAAGGTTACAACTTACACTGTTTCATCACTAACAGTTGTAATGTTTCCATGTATCTGTTTATATTCCAATCATTGTGTCTTTTCCCAATAAATGTATCTTCTCTTGAAATAATACATCTTTTTTTGAAACAATGTGTCTGTTTGAATCATCATGTCCCTTTTTGATATCCTTCTGAAATCTATAAATATCATATGGTACTATTGTTAAACATACTGGAAAAATAATTAATAACGTGTGAGTAGAGAGAGTTGAAACTTTGTCTGATTCGTGGTTCTTTGAATTTGGAGTGCTACTATTAAGAGAAGAGATCGTACACAATACCTGTGAGTTCTTCTTCTTTATCTCACTATAATTATTTATATATTGTTTGTAATATTTAATATACATTGAGATATTTATATATATATATATATATATAGGTTTATTAATTTACTAACAATCTTAAGACAATATCATATTAGTAAATTAATCTCTTTCAAACATTAGGTTCTCTGCGTTGTTTATATATGATAGGATAACGTAGTTATCTCATATAACGATGTGTATTATCTTATGTAATTATAGATATATATATATATATATCTATATATATATATATATATCTATATATATATATATATATCTATATATATATATATATATCTATATATATATATATATCTGGTAGTTATAGGTTGACCACATTTAGTAGTCACAACAGTTATGTCCATTGTGTATATATTGAGTAGTAGCATCAATAACAAAATTAAGTTTCCTAATTACTGCACTCTCTTATCTACTCTGTTCATCTCTATTACATTTACATGGTATCAGAGCACTCTTAAGACCCAAATGGCCTTTTGTTGTTTTCATCACCCCACGCAAAAAAAAAAAAAAAAAAAAAAAAACCTCATTTTTTTTTCCAGATCTCTATCTCACTAACAGCTTCTTCCTCGTCTGAATTGCACATCACCAATGAAGCCACCTTTGCCAACAGAACCCTTGTTGTCATTAACATGGCTACACAAGCACCTTTAAAACTTACTGAAACCACCTATTTTCCATGGAAGAAACAATTTGATGCCCTCCTCATTGGCTATTACCTGTATGGTTTTATTGACGGAACACTTCCTTGTCCATCACCGATGCTGTCCGACAAAGATAAGTCTCCCAATCCTGACTATATATTTTGGGTACGACAAGACTCTCTACTTTTAAGTGCTATACTTGCTTCTCTCTCCAAGGATGTCTATCGTTTTGTCTCTTCTATTGAAACCTCACGAGCAGCCTGGCAAAAATTAGCTCTCACTTTTGCCAAACCATCACGGCCACGGCTGATGCGTCTTCGAGAACGGCTTATTCGTCCTCAAGGCTCTCGGTCAATCCATGAATATTTAAATGATGTCAAACAAGCTGTTGATGAACTTGCTCTTATTGATCATCCAATAAGTGATGATGATCTAACCCTTTACATTATCAGTGGACTCTCCCCTGATTTTAAGAACATCTCCGCTGCTTTTCGATCAAGGGACACATCAATCTCATATGAAGAATTATATGAGAAACTTGTGGAGCATGCTAGTTATAAGAAACGGAATGAAACACGACCTGAAGATACTTCTTTCATAGCTCTTGCTGCCAATTAGACTCACCAATTTCAGGGTCGTAATCCTCCCATCAGGTCCGCAAGCAACCGATAGTCATACAATGATGGCATTATTAGCCGCAAATCTTCTTCTTCAATACCTCCAGAGCATCACGGTACACTAGATTCACAAACAACAACTACAAGGGACGCTGTCAGTTATGTTCGGCTCATGGGCATTCTACCTGGTTCTGTCCATTATTATGACAGCAATGGACATTCACACCACAATATCAAGCATCTTTTCCAAAGAACCCACAGCCTCAAGCCTATCATACTAACTCCATTCTTGGACTTGCCCCATCGGACCCAGCGACTTCTCTTGGCTCATTGACTCTGGCGCCTCCACCATGTAACCTCTGATATTCGAAATCTCTCTCTTCATACATCATATGATGGGCCTGATGAGATTTCTGTAGGAAATGGTAATAAACTACCCATCACTCATACTGGTATTACCACTCTAACTACCTCTTCTAATTCTTTTCGTTTAAACAATGTATTATGTGTTCCTGCCATGAAAAGAAATCTTCTATCTGTTTCAAAATTCTGCCAAACAAATAATGCTTCCATTGAATTTTTACCTCATTGTTTTCTTGTCAAGGATCTAAACACGGGTGTGGTACTTCTCAAGGGCCCCCTTAATGGTGGAACGTACGAATGGCTGGAGTCTCAGTCTGTTTCTCCTGTTGTCTATTCCAGTGTTAGAACCAGTTTAAATGATTGACATCACAGACTTGGTCATCCCTCCAATAGAGTTCTCCATCAACTTGTCTCACGTTTTTCTCTTCCAGTTTCATCCAATTTAAATTTCATTTGTAATCCATGTTGTTGTAATAAATCTCACAAATGACCTTTTGGTAATTCTTCTTTCTCTATAACTCAACCTCTTCAGCTTATCTACTCTGATGTTTGGGGTCCTACCTCAATTACCTCTCTAGATGGATTCAAATATTATGTTATTTTTGTGGACCACTATTCTAAATATATTTGGTTTTATCCTCTTAAAAATAAATCTAATGTTTTTTCAACATTTGTTAATTTTAAAAATCTTGTTGAAAAATATTTTCAACTTCCCATTATTTCTTTTTATTCGGATAATGGTGGTGAATTTATTGCCTTAAAATCCTTCTTCCAAAATCATGGCATTTCTCATTTTTTCACAACCCCATACATGCCTCAGCATAATGGCTTTGTTGAGAGACGTCATAGGCAGGTTCGTGAGACAGGTCTTTCTTTACTTTCCCATGCTGGTCTTCCACCTTACTTCTGGACGTATGCCTTCTTTACAGCCACATATCTCATAAACCGACTGATTACACCTACACTGGCAAATAAATCTCCATATGAAATTTTGTTTAAACAAATTCCTAATTATAAATCCCTCAAAATCTTTGGGTGTCTATGTTATCCATGGCTCAAGCCATACACAACCCACAAACTGGAGTCTCAATCTAAACCTTGTGTTAATCTTGGGCCTTTACGGTCTCAAAGTGGATTTCTATGTTATGAGCCCATATCCCACACTTTTTATTCCTCACGGCATGTTGCCTTTATAGAAAACATTTTTCCTTTTATAACTCTAACTTCATCTCTTTCCTCGTCACCTACTGATGCTATTGATAACTCCACATACAACTTGGACTCTACCCACTCTTATCTACCCACGCCAAGTCACGTTACCCATACTCCTTCCTTATTATCTACGCAAACTCCATCTCTCTCTAGAGTTGATCTCCACTCCCCACGATCATGCTCACCAACTGTCAGCTCACCGGCCCATTCACATGGTTCACACAACAAGGACCCATGGGTAAGTTCTTCACCTGCACGTAATCTTCATTCTTCTATATCACCCATCACTTCTAATCCACGTCGTACCCATGCCATGCGGACCCGCGCTCTCAATAATATATTCAAACCGAAAAAGCTCTCTGATTTTTATCCAGCCAAGCTCACCCTTTCCTCCACTGAACCTCCGACAATAAATCAAGCTCTCAATTCTCCAGAGTGGCGTGAAGCAATGAATGTCGAATACAATGCCTTAATTGCTAATAAAACCTGGGACCTCGTACCTCTTTCCACTGGCCAAAATGTGGTAGGGTGCAAATGGATATTTCGCATCAAGCGTCGCTCTGATGGAATTGTAGAACGATATAAAGCCTGTCTTGTTGCAAAGGGCTTTCACCAGCGACCGGGCATCGATTATTCAGACACTTTTAGCCCAGTTGGCAAACCGACTACCATACGAACGGTGCTTTGCCTTGCCTTGACTCAAAATTGGCCGGTCTGACAAATGGATGTCAACAATGCCTTCCTGCATGGCACTCTCACTGAATAGGTATTTATGTCTCAACCTTTGGGATTTGTCAGTGCTACGACTCCTTCGTATGTATGTCAATTGAACAAAGCGATATATGGCCTTAAATAAGCCCCACGGGCTTGGTTTCATGAATTACGTAATTTTCTCCTTCAATATGGTTTCACCAACTCTCACTCAGACTCCTCTCTATTCATTTTGGCAAAAGGAAAGACTCTACTTTACCTCTTGGTTTATGTGGATGATCTAGTTCTCATGGGTAATGACAATAATATTCTCGACCAGTTTGTGACTTCTCTCTCTAACCGGTTCTCCATGAAAGACTTGGGGCACCTACACTATTTTCCGGGCATCGAAGTTCTGCACACCGACAAAGGTCTATTTCTAACTCAACAGAAATACCTCTCTGAGTTGTTACAGCGAACTCACATGGACAACTCCCATGCGGTAGCCACCCCGATGTCGCTCTTTCCCTCTCTCGGTGCCCAAGATAGCAAGCCATTCTCTTCTGCTACAGTGTATAGACAAGTTGTTGGCAGCCTTCAATATCTTACCTTCACCAGACCGGACATCGCCTTCACTATCAATAAGTTGTCACAATTCATGCATCGTCCCACTGAATTGCATTGGATGGCAGTAAAATGGCTGCTTCGATACCTCAAAGGCACTCTCTCATATGGGTTGACACTCCATCGAAATTCTCCACTAATCTTGCATGCTTTTTCTGATGCCGATTGGGCTGGTAACCGCGATGACAGTACCTCTACCATTGGCTACATTGTTTTTCTTGGCCACAATCCCATATCATGGTCTTCTAGAAAACAACAATCAATTTCTAGATCATCTACCGAAGCTGAGTACCGAGCCGTTGCTCACACAACCTCTGAGGTTTGCTGGTTACAGACTCTTCTTCACGAGCTTCGTGTTCTGCCAGTTTCTTCTCCAGTCATCTATTGTGATAATCTAAGTGCAACCTATGTTTGTGCCAATCCAAAACTCCATTCTAAAATGAAACCTGTTCGAATTGACTTTCACTTTGTAAGGGAAAAAGTGGCGGATGGATCCATCCAGGTCTCCCATGTCTCAACTCATGATCAACTTGCGGACAAGATTTGTGTTCTCATCAGACCGCAAATCTTGAGGGGGCATGATAGGATAACGTAGTTATCTCATATAACGATGTGTATTATCTCATGTAATTATATATATATATATATATATCTGGTAGTTATAGGTTGACGACATCTAGTAGTCACAATAGTTATGTCCATTGTGTATATATTGAGTAGTAGCATCAATAACAAAATTAAGCTTGCTAATTACTACACTCTCTTATCTACTCTGTTCATCTCTGTTACATTTACAATATATACGTTTAATTATTTAGTGAAATTAAGAAAGTTTATCCATATTTACATTAATATCTTCTTTATCACTTCTTTGATATATATATATATATTTATTATTACTTGATATAATAACACACATACAGTTCTAGTTTAATTATAACTCCTACTCTTATTTCTATTTCACTTGTTTGCGTGCTTGTTTGTATATATACATATTTTTTGTCCGGTTGTAGGTATTAAATAATATTTAATATATATTATATATTAATATGTAACACCCCGTCCCGAACCATGTCGGAATTTTTGCACGTTGACCGAGGTTGACCGTTGACCGTTGACCGAAGGGGTCAAAAGTTGACTTTTTGTTCCGGTTGGAATTCTAGGTTGACTGAGGTACCGTTACGAAGTACACGTTGGCACGAGTTCATAGACTAGTAGCACGTTGAAAACGGAGCTACGGTTCGAAAGTTATGAGCAAAACAAGTTGAGGTCCAAACTGTCCAAGGGGTGCCGGAGTTGACTTTTTATTCATGCAAGGTTGAGCTTTGACTCATGCATGGTTGTGAAGTGCTCGTCGATACGAGTTCGTAGACTAGCGGCACGTCCAATTTGGACAAGTGGTTTGAAAGTTATGGACCTGTAGAGTTTTTCAAATACTGTATTATTTTAATATTATTTTTGAACGTGTAACGATGTGCCACGTGTGACTTAATGAAGGTGACCATGTGTCACCATGTTGAGAAGCCACATGTCAACCATGTGTAATATCAAATTATTTTATTATTATTTTAAATAATAATATTATTATTAATATTATTTAATTATTTAATTATTTTTATTATTTTATTTTCTTTTTCTTTTTCTTTTTCTTTTTCTTTTCTTTTCCCCACGTGGGAAAAAAGGGCCAGGGGGGCCCGATCCCTTTCTTCTTCTTCTTCTTCCTTTCTTTCTTTCTTCCTTCCCACCGACCGTCTCTCTCTCTCTCCTTGCTGCACATTTTCCGGCCACCGGAACCACGCACGCGCCGGCCGACGTGAAAGCCCGCAGTTGGGCGACACCGGCGGCCAAATCTCCGGCCGAATGGCCAGCGGACGCGCTGGGATCGGCCTCCAACGCCGGCGGCCGGTGTGTCGCTGGTTCGGCCATTTTCCGGCAGCCACCGGTCGTGCAACCGGTCCTTTCCCACTAATTTGGACCCTCTGAGTCCGATTCTAAGCTCCAATTAACTCAACTCCCGTCAATTTGCAAGATATGAAGAGATTAAAATCGGCCGAATCTTTCCGACCAAATTCCGGCCACCGCCGGTTGAATTGAACTCAATGGAGGTCGGTAATGTGATCCTCATCTCACAAGCTTTCCATAGACATATAATTTGTCAATTTTGGATAACGTTTGTGTTTGACCCCCCGGGTACCGGGTATTATTTATCCAAATAAAATATTAATTTATTTGACTGTGTGTGAATTGTGTTCTAGGAGCACCGGTGAGTCGTGGAATTGATCCCATGGTGGATCATGGTTTAATTGCGTGCTCCAGGTGAGTGACCCACCTTTGAAAATGTTTTTGGGGTAATTAATTGTATTTATGTGCTATTAATTTGATAGCTGTAATTGGTGCTCATGTGGCGTATTTTAAATATAATCGGGAAAAAAATATTATTTTATATATATATTTACCCATTGGTGCTGAATGAAATTTTGGGATCATTAGAAATTTTCGATTATTATTTCATTGTGATTAAATGATATTTATTACACATGAGCAAGTATTTTTAGTAATTGCTTGTGTCTGGATTTTATATCATTTTTGGGCAATTAATTATGTTTAATTGGTATTTAAATTATGCTCATGTGGTACAATTTAGTTATGGTTTTATTGTGATTTAATTTATTTATTATGCATGAGCAAAGTATATTTCGATAATAATCGTACGTGGTTTTAAGTATTATTTTCAGGCATAATTGGGTTAAATATTTTATGAAAATATTTGTTTAAGTTGGTGGTTTAAATTTTATAAATTATGCCCGCGGTATTTCAATCGTTGAATCTCATATTACGAGAAAAGGTATGGTTTTATTTGTTATCGATGTTTTCGTACCGGTTGGTTAAATAAAAATATGTGGGATGGTAAGTGTAAAAATTTAATATATTTCCCACGGTAATTTTGGAAAACGGTACGGTTGGTTAATAATAATTATTTTAGACGCACTCACACAGTATTGGTGTTCTGGTGTATGGACACGTGGTAGCGCGCAAGTATTATGTGGTTTAGTGCGCAAGTATTATTTCTCCCGTGGTTGCCATTGGACTGGGTAGGCAAGTTTGATATTGGCCACAGCCGCCCCTCCCTTGGCCGGGATGATGGTTTCAGCAGCGGTACTGTCGGGACACCGAAGTGCCGTTTGCAAGTTTCTCTCTTTAATCTCCCCGCCAGTCGGTGCTCGGGACCCTGGGTATCGGAGGGCATCACTGGTATATGGTGTGGTGCGTCAGGTGTAATTTTCAGATAAAGTTTCAAACCCCAAAGGTGTTCAAAAATTATTTATTATAATTTATTACATTTTAATTATATATATTGGGGTATTTATTTATTGCTTATCAATGGTTTAATCCCTTGGTTTTCGGGGAGTACGTATATCGGGTTTTTGTGAAAATGTTTTAAAAGGGGAACATTTCCAACGGAGTGAATAGTGAGGGTTTTGAGAGAAATTGTTACTTCAATGTTTATTTATTTAATTGTTCGGTATTGATTAATTAAATCCTTGTATTTGGTATATTATTAATATTAAAGGTGTTCAGTAGTTAGGGTCACTCACTGAGATGATTAGCATCTCACACTCTTAAATTCCGTTCCCCTAGGTCCAGGTTGGAGACGTTAATTGTCCGGGGCGAGCCCAACGTCTCAGTTCGTTGCCGAAGATTCAAGAAGTTTTTCTTCCCTTTTTCCTCTCGAACTTGTATTGCTTCTTATCTGTCATTGTATAAATTCCACATTTATCTGTTTAATGCTCTGTATACTGTATTGGACGTGTAGTTGTTATTTATGCACTGGGTTGCTGCTGTTGTTATTTGGAGTGCTGTAATTTGTGGAATCAAATTGTAGTATTGTGGGAGGAATAAGGGGATGTTTTTAGAAGTGTGTTTTTAGTGCAGGTAATTTTTTTTTTGGTTAGTCCTACCTTTAGGGGAGGTGCTGCCGGATTTTCCGTTGGAAGATTCGGTGGTATTTCCCTGGGATCAGGGCTTGTCTAGGGTTCCGGGGAAGGAATTCTGGACGGGTCCTGACAAATAGATATATTAAACATATATTATATTTAATATTCATTTAATTTATACTTGCGTGCAATGCCTGTGTTTAGTTACGTGTTCTGTGTTTATATACATCTAATAGATATATATATATATATATTTATGTGTTCTCTGTTTGTTATATTATACATATATATATATATATATATTCACATATTTTATCAAGTATTTATATATAAAGTTTATTTTTAAGTATTACAGTGAAAGTTAAATATTTATATTTGCAAATACTTATTTTGTACATACATTGTTGCATATTTTAATTTTATCTTTTAGTTTATTTCTTGCTTAATTAGTAATTATTTGGTACTATATTTTCTTTTCATAGAAATGGCATCTAGTGCATCTTTACCTCTTACTACTTTGTCTACATCTTTGAGTCATGCTGAAAAACCAGAAAAATTTGGTGGTTCTGATTTTAAAAAATGGCAACAAAAAATGTTATTTTATCTTATTACTTTGAACCTAGCCAAATTTCTCACTGAGGTTGCTCCCGTTCTTAATGAAAATGAGACTAATACTCAAACGGTAGCAGCGGTGAATGCATGGCACCATTCGGATTTTCTATGTAATTTATATTCTCAATGGTTTTAGTGACACACTGTATAATGTATATAGTAGTGTTAAAACTGCAAAAGATTTATGGCAATCTTTGGAGAAAAAAATATAAAGGGGAAGATGCCGGCACGAAGAAATTCGTTGTTGGTAAATTTTTGGATTTTCAAATGATTGATTCAAAGAGTGTCATAAATCAAGTCCAAGAGCTCTAATGTGATTCCGCCCGAGCCTGCTCCACCGATAACCCGCTGGGGTGCTGACTCGACACGGATGAAGACTAGGCCAATCACAAGAGCTCAAATTAAGAGAATTAAGGGCAACCTGGGAGTATTTATACAGAGGGTAATCAATCTCAACAGAGCTTGTCCATACTTGAAGATACAAAGCCTATTCAAAGCATCCAAGTGGTGGAAGCCGATACGGACCTAGGTGACGGTTTTGGTACATTTTTGGAGTCCGGGAAGCATGAAATGGTTCCAATGCTTTATGGGTTCAATACATATGCCTAAGAGGTCATGGAATCAAGTTAAAGCAGCCTCAAATGCAATCAAAAAGGGCTTGTACGGACAGCATCAACAATTTGGCCGAATTTGCTGTATTGCTTGCTGGCTTTACTGTATTTTACTGTATTAGCCTTTTCTTATTTTTCCAAGCATGGGCAACGTGTGGGACTTCATATTCAGCTTATTTGGCATCCTACAAATCATCTAGAAGCTGATTTGAAGCTCAAAGAGGTCAAAGATTGATCAAAGTCAACTTGATCAAAAAGGCTAGCATTTTTAGTTTCCTAATTTGTTTTTACTTTTTGTTTTAGGAAACTACCATTACTTTTTGGCTTTTATTTATTTATTTTCTGGAAAAATAAATTTAGGAAGGTTTTTATTTTATTCTTTCCATTGTAAATTAATTAATTCCTAATTTAATATAAAGGAGTTAATTATCAAACTTAGATTAGGAAAGGAAGTATAGTTTCAGCCAACTAGGTTTCTTTATGTGTGGTGGCTGGTTTTCTTTATCTTCTAGGGTTTTATTTCGTGGCTTTGTAGCCTATTTAAAGGCTTAGTGATCAATAACAATACAACTTTGATTTGATTAAGAAAATACTTGTGAGATTAATTATCTCTTTGTTCTTTGAGAACACCTAAAACACCATTAGAGAATTGGTTATTTTAGCTTGACTTATCAATAGGTTTTCCATCCCCTATTGTGGCGTCTACATTATACCAAGGTTTCTAACCACAGGTTGGTTAGGGGTTCAGGTCCATTCCATTAGAACTTGAACTTAATTAAGATCCGGGCTAATATAATACGGGTTTAGGAGCAGGTCGTCCTAGGTTCGTGTCAAGCTCCAACTCATTTTTTATGAAATACATGCTGAAAAAATGGAAATTAGTGAGTCTTTCTAAGTGGCTGTGGTGATTGAAAAATTGCCACCATCTTGGAAGGATTTCAAAAATTATTTAAAACATAAACGTAAAGAGATGGGGCTTGAGGATTTAATTGTGAGATTGAGAATAGAAGAAGATAATCGATTTTCTGAAAATAAAAATAGAAATCCGATGGAGAGCAAGGCAAATGTAGTGGAACAAAGACATAAGACCAACAAGAACAAGAAAAGGAAATTTGAAAATCAAAGTTCCAATGGAGGGTCTAATGGTGGTGGATCTAAAAGGTTCAATGGCAAATGTTTTGTATGTGACAAGCCGGGGCATTGTGCTAAAGATTGTCGCAACCGTAAAGCTCAAGAAAACAAAAAGAGAAAGACATTTCATGCCAATGTCACTGAAATTGAAAATCTTTCCAATGATGTTAATGAGATGAATTTATCTGCTGTTGTTTCTGAAGCAAACTTGGTAGGGAATCCAAGGTCATGGTGGTTGGACACTGGGGCTACTCGCCATATATGTTCTGACAAAAATATATTCACCACTTATCAAAATCCAAATCATGAGAAGAAATAACTATTCATGGAAAATTCTTCTACCTCTAAAGTTGAAGGAAAAGGAAAGGTTATACTTAAGATGACATCCGGAAAAGAAGTTACCCTCACAAATGTGTTACATGTTCCTGGTATTCGCAAAAATCTTGTGTCTGGATCATTACTTAGTAAAAATGGTTTTAAGTTGGTCTTTGAGTCTAATAAATTTGTACTTTCGAAAGGGGATATGTATGTGGGTAAAGGTTATTTGAGCGATAGGCTCTTTAAACTTAATGTAATGACTATGATGCCTACTATTAATAACAATATTAATAATCCTACTTATTTGATTGAGTTTTCTAATATTTGGCATGGTAGATTAGGACATCTTAGTTATATTACCATGAAAAGATTAATTAATTTAAATTTAATACCAAATTTTGATATTGATTTAGATTATAAATGTGAAACGTGTCTTGAATCTAAATTAACAAAGACACCTTTTCATACTATTGATAGAAATACTCAATCTTTAGATTTAATTCATACTGATATATGTGATTTAAAATTTGTACAAACAAGAGGTGGTAGAAAATATTTTATCACATTTATTGATGATTGTACACGTTATTGTTATGTGTACTTATTAAGATCCAAAGATGAGGCTTTGGAAGCATTTAAACTTTATAAAAATGGAGTTGAAAATCAACTTAGTAAAAAAATTAAGGTGTTAAGAAGCGATAGAGGTGGTGAATATGATACTCCTTTTAATTTATTTTGTTCTGAACATGGAATTATTCAACAAACCACTGCTCCATATTCATCCCAATCTAATGGTGTTGCAGAACGCAAAAATAGAACTTTAAAAGAGATGATGAATGCCATGTTAATAAGTTCTGATTTACCTCAAAATATGTGGGGGGAAGCATTGCTTTCTGCAAATTTACTTCTTAATAAAATACCTCATAAGAAATCTAATT
This sequence comes from Ziziphus jujuba, assembly GCF_031755915.1. NCBI lineage: Eukaryota > Viridiplantae > Streptophyta > Magnoliopsida > Rosales > Rhamnaceae > Ziziphus > Ziziphus jujuba. The sequence continues at coordinate 2,350,565 of NC_083380.1, forward strand.
TGACGCCTTATGAGTAAGAAAGTTTTCCTATAAATACTTGAAAGTGTGGGGGTGTCTTGCTAAAGTAATAATACCTGATCCTAAGAGAATTAAAATAGGACTTAAAACTGTTGATTGTATATTCATTGGATATGCAATTAATAGTAATGCTTATAGGTTTCTTGTGTATAAATCTGAAATTTCTGACATGCATGTTAATACAATTATTGAATCTAGAAATGCATATTTTTATGAAGATGTATTTCCTTGTAAAATGGCACGTGATCCAAGTTCTTCAAAAAGAACTTATGATGAGAATAAAAATAAGAAGAAATGGACAGTGAGCCAAGATGTAGTAAAAGAATGAAAATTTCAAAATCTTTTGGTTCGGAATTTTTAACTTACATGTTAGAAACTGAACCAAAAAATTTTAGAGAAGCTATGTCTACACTAGAAGCTCCTTATTGGAAAGAAGCAATTAATAGTGAAATTGAGTCCATCAAGCAAAACCATACATGGGAATTAGTAGAGCTTCCACCAGGAAGTAAACCTTTAGATTGCAAGTAGTGGCAAAAGGCTCCAAACAAAAAGGAGGTGTATATTATTTTGATACATATTCACCAGTTACAAGAATTACATCTATTCGAATGTTAATTGCTATTGCCGCATTAAAGAATTTAGAAATACATCAAATGGATGTAAAAATGGCATTTTTAAATGGTGAATTAGATGAAAAGATTTATATGGAACAACCTAAAGGATTGGTAGCTCCTGGAAATGAAAATAAAGTTTGTAAACTTGTAAAATCATTGTATAGTTTAAAACAAGCTCCAAAACAATGGTATCAAAAGTTTGATAATATAATGAAGTCAAACGGGTTTAAAATAAATGAATGTGATAAATGTATTTTTGAGAAAGATACTAAATATGGTTATGTCATTGTATGTCTTTATGTAGATGATATGCTCATCATTGGTAGCACTAAAGAAATAATTCAAGCTATTAAGAAAATTTTGATTAGTAAATTTGAGATGAAAGATTTGGGTATCGCATATGTTATTCTAGGAATTAAAATTTCTAGAACATAAGATGGTTTTGTTCTGTCTCGAAAGCACTATAGTGAAAAGTTACTTAATATGTAAGACAGACAGTGACCGTATTTCAAAAACACCAATAGACCCAAACTTCCCATTATATAAAAATCATGGGAATGGTGTATCACAATTAGAATATTCTCAAATCATTGGTAGTCGAATATATGTTATGAGTTGTACAACACCAGATATAGCTTACTCAGTTAGCAAATTGAGTAGGTACACAAGTAATCCAAGTAAAGATCATTGGACGGCAATAATTAGAGTTCTTAGATATCTAAGACATACCATGGATTATGGATTACATTATACAAGATATCCTACTATACTTGAGGGATACAGTGATGCTAATAAGATATTTGACTCAAATGATTCAAGATCCACTAGTGGATATATTTTTATGCTTGGAGGTGGAGCAATATCTTGGAAATCTTCCAAGCAAACTTGTATTGTAAGGTCCACAATGAAATCTGAATTTATTGCTTTAGATAAAGCCGGAGAAGAAGCAGAATGACTTCGACATTTTTTAGAGGATATTCCAAGATGGTCAAAACCTCTACCTACTATTTGCATACATTGCGATAGTCAATCTGCTATTGGAAGGGTACAAAGCCAAAATTATAATGGTAAATCTCGACATATACGTCGAAGACATAATATTGTAAAACAATTGCTCTCAAATGGAATAATATCTATAGATTATGTGAAATCTAAAGATAATCTTGCGGATCCGCTTACTAAAAGTTTAACAAGGGAGCAACTTTACTATTCATCGAGGGGAATGAGATTAAAACCATTAATTTAGATATCTAAGACATACCATGGATTATGGATTATATTATACAAGATATCCTGCTTTACTTAAGGGATACAGTGATGCTAATCAGATATCTAACTCAAATGATTCAAGATCCACTAGTGGATATATTTTTTTGCTTGGAGGTGGAGCAATATCTTGGAAATCTTCCAAGCAAACTTTTATTGTAAGGTCCACAATGAAATCTGAGTTTATTGCTTTAGATAAAGCCGGAGAAGAAGCAGAATGACTTCGACATTTTTTAGAGGATATTCCAAGATGGTCAAAACTTCTACCTACTATTTGCATACATTGCGATAGTCAATCTGCTATTGGAAGGGTACAAAGCCAAAATTATAATCGTAAATCTCGACATATACGTCGAAGACATAATACTATAAAACAATTGCTCTCAAATGGAATAATATCTATAGATTATGTGAAATCTAAAGATAATCTTGCGGATCAGCTTACTAAAAGTTTAACAAGGGAGCAAATTTACTATTCATCGAGGGGAATGGGATTAAAGCCATTAATTTAGAGTTGTCTTGATGGCAACCCTACCTAGTTGACTAGAGATCCTAAGATCTAGGTTCAAAGGGACAATCGAATCTTGACTGACTCTACAAGAACACTAAGAGTTATATATCTCTACCCATTTCTATGATAATTAGTGTTGCCTGTAATGTGTGTTAGGATAAGCATTGCTTTCAATGACTCCTATACTTTGGAAATTCAAATGGGGTTTTTACAGGAAATTCTTAATAGGAAGTTACCTATGTGAGTGTAAAAGGGCCGCTTCTATGAGAATTTTTATAGGCTTGAGTTCTCTAGAGCATTCATGAAAAATCAGGAATGTTTAGGACCAAAATGAACACAACCGAAAGAACCAACAATGCTTAGGAGAGTGATTGTGTGAATTCTATTGTCTTGGTTTACAACAATGGTTAAAAGTTCAAGACATCATGTTCACTTATTAGCTTGTAAATCCGATAGTTTGTCACTAAGGAAGATTCAAAGCCAAAAGCTATCTTTTCTGAAGCAATTTCTTTCCGAGTGAATTCTCTCTAAATGTGTCAATTTTTATTCATATGGGGGAATGTTCGATATTTATAATAATTAAAAATTATTTATGAAACATCATGACTTTTGGTAGAAGGTTACAACTTACACTGTTTCATCATTAATAGTTGTAATATTTCCATGTATCTGTTTATATTCCAATCATTGTGTCTTTTCCCAATAAATGTGTCTTTTCTTGAAACAGTGTATCTTCTCTTCAAATATTACGTCTTTTCTTAAAACAATGTGTCTGTTTGAATCATTATGTCCCTTTTTAATATCCTTCTAAAATCTACAAATACCATATGGTACTATTGTTGTTAAACATACTGGAAAAATAATTAATAACATGTGAGTAGAGAGAATTAAAATTTTGTTTGGTTCGTGGTTCTTTGAATTTAGAGTGCTACTATTCAGAGAAGAGATCATTGTATCATAGTAGGCAATTGCTGTAAACTGTGAGCACCATAGGAGAGCGAATATTGTCTTAAGGAAAGAGAGTTCAACTCTTGCCTCGATCCTTATATAAAGATCAATTTTATTTGGAATTATAATACAAACACAATACATGTAAGTTCTTCTTTATCTCACTATAATTATTTATATATTGTTTGTAATATTTAATATACATTGATATATATATATATATATATATAGGTTTATTAATTTACTAACAATCCTTACCTTTACAATGCTTGAATGTGTTGCGAATTTGCATAACACATATTTTTGAATAAGATCCAATCATTAATTCTCTATTACAGCTGGAATTTGGTCATGCTCTGTTTGGGATCTGCAATATATAACAAAGTTTAAAAATATTGTTCTTGAAATTTTTGACAACGAAAGAGGACAGCAATAATCACTGGGAGAGTTGTTAATAAAGGAAGTAATCAAGCAATTTATAATTAACTTTTTAGTTTATAGTATTTTCCTGACTAGAGCAGTAAAAAAAATAAAAGAAAGGGAAAAAAAGTGATGGCTACCATTTCATCATCACCTTCACCAATAGACATTCATTAATTGCACAGTTGCAGCAGCCCCGAAACTCTTAAATATATCTAATTCCCAACAAAAACATATTTATATATAAATATGTCCTTAAAAGTGTCAAAAAGAGAAAAGAAGAAAATGATATTGACGAAAGATGGAAAAAAGAACCATGCTTGATAAATGATTATTTTATTTTATTTTTTTCGGTTACCTGAAGAAGTGAATGGTTTTGAAACAACGAAAAGAGTAGTACAAGGCTTGGGGATGTGAGAATTCTCATTTATTGCACAATTGCAATCTCCTGACAGTCTTAAATATCTTGCCACGAGCTGCTGAAAACGGAAGTGAAAAAAGAAGAAAAGACAGGCACAAATCCTTATAATTAAGTTTGAAAAAAGAAGATACGCAAGCATGATGATGGAGTAACTTGAAAATTATATTTACGTACCTGAAGAAGAAGTGGATGGTTGTAGTTGTGCACCAAACAAATACAAGCGTGGGATATGAGAAACCTTATGCCAATCCTCGCCTCCCGTTTCCCTTTCACATCTTTGCTTTAAGACAGGGCAATCCCTGATAGAAAGCGTCTGCAAAGAGGTGAGTTGACGCATTCCTTCAGGTAGTGATGTCAAATTGCTGCACCCCCAAATAGTAAGCGTTCGAAGTGATTTGAGGTTGCCTATCCATTCTGGAATACCCACCAAACTGTTACAGTTATACAATCTAAGTTCCTCGAGGGAAGTAAGTTGTTGTAGCCCCTTAGAGAGAGTTTCCAGCTGTGGAAGATCACTAAACCAGAGAATGCGAAAGCTTTTAAGACCTTGCCACATATTCCCATCTCCCTTGTAGAAAAGACAATGACTGATATAAAGTTCTTGCAAAGAGGTGAGCTGACGCATTCCTTCAGGTAGGGATGTCAAACTGTTGGAGCACCCAGAAATGGTAAGATCTTGAAGTAATTTGAGGTTACCGATCCATCCTGGAATACCCACCAAACTCTTGCAACAATCCAATGTAAGCTTGTTGAGGGAGATAACTCGTTGTAGGCCGGCAGGGAGAGTTTCCAGTTGGGGAAGATCTTCAAAGTGGAGAAATCGAAGGCTTTGAAGAGCCTGCCACTCATTCCCATCACCACCGTCGTAGTTAGGACAATCTCTAATAGAAAGATGTTGCAAAGAGGTGAGCTGGTGCATGACTTCAACTGGTAGTGATGTGAATTTGTGGGAATCCCAAATGTCAAGCTTTTGAAGTAGCGATCGAAAGTTGTCGAATATCCGTTCTGGAATACCCACAAAACTGTTACAGTAATGCAATCTAAGCTCTTGGAGGGAGGTAAGTTGTAGTAGGAAGGCAGGGAGAGCTTCTAGCCGTGGAAGATTAGTAAACTCGAGAATACGAAGGCTTTGAAGATCTAGCCGATAAAAATCCTCATCACAGCTGTAGAAGAGGCAATCACCAATTGTAAGTGTATGCAAAGAGGTGAGCTGACGCATTCCTTCTTTAGGTAGTGATGTCAATTTGTCGGACCCCCAGATGTGAAGCTCTTGAAGTGACTTGAGGTTGTGGATCCATTGTGGAATGTCCACCAAACTCTTACACCTACACAAACTAAGCTTCTCGAGGGAGGTAAGTTGTTGAAGCCCGTCAGGGAGAGTTTCCAGTCTTGGAAGACCACTAAACTCTAGAATACGAAGGCTTTTAAGAGCTTGCCACATATTCCCTTCACCGTCATCATATATGTCAACCAGCTCTTGGCAATTGCGAATCTGTAGTTCTTGAAGACAGGTGAGATGTTGAATACCATCACAAAAGAACTTTAATTTTGGACACTCCCCAACCGAAAGATACTTGAGAGAAATGAGGCTCGTTAACACCTCTGACAGCGATTGTAGATTCTCCATCCTTTCAACTTTGAGAGTAGTCAACTGTGAGAAAGGAGAGAAAGGATCCATCATCTTCATCTGTTGCGTTCGTTGGAAAGTCTTCAACCTATAATTATCAGTCAATGCAAGTTCTTGAAGATAGGGGTAAAGTGGCATAAAGTGGCATATTGGAAGTCAATTGGGGGCAATCCCTAATAGTTAATTCAGAAAGACATTCGAATGGAGGTATATCTTCTTCTTCTTCTTCTTCACCAACGTCCTTCCACCATCCCTTTATAATGGGCAAGTCTCGAAGCTCAAGGCTTTGTAACGTTGACAGTAGCGGTGTTGGTGAATCTACTTTATCATTTGAAATATACTGCAAAGAATACATCTTAAACAACACCAATGATTTAAGAAAAGGGAGTTGAGTCAGTGGCATTAAATCTTGGATTTTGTGGCATTTTCTCAAGCACAATGTGTCAAGTTTTGTAAGGCTGGGAAGCCAGTCTGGAAGTCTAACACCCCAATAATCAAACAAAGACAATGCTTCAAGATCTGGGTGTGGTTGCAGGCTTTCCAACGAAATTTCATAATCATCTACCTCCCGTGCATCAATATCATCATCACTGCTTCTATTTGACCAATATAAGTTTAAGTGATGCAGATTTTGTTTTTCATTCAATTTTGCAGCCTCATATTCTGTGCTCGCATCGTCTCCATGTCTCAAGTTTCTTATGCTCAACTGTCCTCTCAAGTTGGTCAGTTTCATTAATTCTTTTAGCCCACCGGAAAACTGACCATTAAGCCGCTTCTTCAATACAAAATTGTTTAAAGTGCGAAGGTTGGTTAATTTTCCTAGCCCACTTGGCATATGAGTCAAGCTATCACATCCCTCATTCTCCAAATGTCTGAGATTCACTAATTTATTAAAATCTCTTGGAAATTCTTGAAAACTATAGCAAAATGAGAGTTTCATCGTTTGCAACTACTGCAGGTCGGTAATTGAATTTGGTAGTGACTTGATATCCCCATTCGCAGAAAGATCAAGATACCTTAAATGCTTCAACTTCCCAATGGAATTTGGCACTGTCTTAAGCCCAGAGTTATGAAGACCTAAACAATTGCATCCCAACTTAACATATTTGAACGCCAAGATGGTTGAGGAAAAAGAATTGTCCGAATCCTATTTTCCTTGCTCAAAAAAGTTGGAAACCGACCTGATGAAACTAAATCAGAAGCGAAAGATACATGCCGAATTCTTCCATCGATATTTTCTCTATCAAAATCCCATGTAGCACACTCGGTTCCTGCTACATATGTTGCAAGGTCATGCATGAGGTCATGCATTTTGCATTCTACTTTTTTTGTCCTATTATTTGTTTTTACTTCTTGAAAGAATGAGTAACTAAGTAATTCATCAAAATACCAATAACCCACCTCCTCCAAAGATTGACTTGAAGGTGATGACTCAATAAATCCTTGTGCCATCCAAAGTTTTATCAAGTCTTCAACAACAATATCATGATCTTTTAAAAATAGACTACAATAGGCAAAACAATGTTTCAAATTTGATGGGAGGTTATCGTAACTGAGTTTGAGTGCTGGTAAAATATCATTCTCACTTGGATGCATCTTTGAGAAATCCATTTCAAGAAAAGAGGACCACTCAGCTTCTGGATTTTTGAAATACAACATTTTTCCAATTGTCCTAATGGCAAGAGGAATACCTGCGCACCTATCGACAATTTCCATTGCAGCTTTCTTCGTGTTGGGGTTGTTTGGCTCGTGCCCAAGCTTAAAAGCCACATTTTTAAACAAAGACCATGAGTTAACTTTATCCAAAGGCCTTAACATATATGGTTCCATTGTGCTAGTAGTAATCTTACCAACTCTTAGACTACGGGTGGTTATGATTATTCTACTCCCTTTCGCACCACTTGACAACAAGCTTTCCAATTCTATCCATTTTTGTTTATCCTCATTCCATACGTCATCAAGTACAAGGAAATAACGCTTTCCATTTATCTCCATTTGAAGTTTCCTTAGCAGTTGACCCATCTCTTGGTTCTCTTCACAATGATTAGTTGCTGATTTAATAATTTTCTCAACAAGAGATTTCACATCAAAACTGTCAGAGACACACACCCAAATTTTTAAATCAAAATTTGTTTGAACCTTCTTATGGTTATACACGATTTGAGCAAGTGTGGTTTTCCCTATACCTCCCAAACCCACTATTGGCAAAACTGACACATCCTTTTCAACTTTGGGATCTAACAAAAGGTCTAGGATGGCCTCTCTAGCACTCTCCCTCCCAATAACTTCTTCTTCAGGTATGTAAGTTTGCTCCCTAGCTCCAAGGACAACTCTAGACTCCACATGGCGCACCTCCAAATGGAAGTCCGTGCGATTACCACCAATCGCAGCTAGCCTATAATTGATGTCTTTTATTTTATGAGCCATGGTGCGACGAAACACAAGTTGGTTTGAGGATGAGAAGAAAGTGCGTACCTTCTTGCCCATATTACTTCCATTCATCAGTTGTTGCTGCAAAGCTTCAGGGGAGAAATCATCCATCAAGTCATCAGCCTCGTAAACTACATCTACAAGCCTCTTGAGCCAGATTCTGACCCGGTGGTCATGGTTCTTCTTCTCCTCAGCATCAAGAAGTACATCTTTGATTGTTAAAATGGTTTTTTTAAGTTCCGAAAGCTCCCCAGTTACACCCCCATATGGATCCAAGCTCTTGCACAACTTCAGAATCTATGTTTTTAATGATGTTCTGTGCAATCCCAAAGAGGATTGAATCTGCCATTGGGACCTGTTTTGGGGGTAGAAAAAGTGTGTGTACTTCTAGTGTTCAGGCTGTATAGACAAGAAAACATAGATCATTAAAACTTTTTCTTATCATAGATCAAGACTTTGGTCTTATAAATACCAAAGACTTTGGGGTGCGAAAAAACATAAAATCTCTTTCGCACCCCAAGACTTTGGTCTTATCATTCTTGAACACATTCTTGAATCTTGAGCATATATCTCTGTGTATTGCCTTTGCATCTTTGATGTTTTATCTTTAACAGATAACAAAAGAATAAAAACGAAACAAATATAATTCAGATTCTATATGTATAGAAATTGACGTGAGGTTGCTACCATATATATCTTGGGGTCTGGTATCTTCCATCGCAGGTGTCTTGTTGTAATACAAATATTCAATATAAAGATGTGTGCACGTCTATCTTTTATCCTTGTTTATAGTTGTTCTGAGATGCTTTAAGCTTTAATTAATTCTTAAAGAGAATAAAGAGAAACGTAATACAAATATTCAATATAAAGGTGTGTGCACGTCTATCTTTTATCCTTGTTTATAGTTGTTCTGAGATGCTTTAAGCTTTAATTAATTCTTAAAGTGGGTGAAAAAGAATATGATTGCTCTTTCATTTCTTTAACCGTAACTCATTATTTATTTAATTTTTTTTTTTTTGGGGGTGAATTAAGCTTGACTCGATCAATTTATACAGAGAAAGCAAAAGCAATAAATATGGTCCCCCGACCCTTTGAATTGATGGCAAGCTATCTAGTTTTGTTGAAAATCTTTTTTCTGTTATTGTATTTGATAGATATATCCTTTATATGTATAAATGAATTTAAAAAGAGTACTGCTCAACCTCTTTTTTTTCTTCTTTTATTTATTTACTTTTTGTGTCTACAAAACTTTGATTTTAAGAATGGGCTAAACTGTAAAAAAACTATCATTGTCACCGCTACTAGCACGCAGAGCCAATAAGGAAGGTAAGAAATATCAAATCTGACCATTAGAGCATTAAAGATGTTGAAATAGTTAGTTGGCTTAAATTCATGCATAGATTTTTCATTTTTAACCCAAAAGAAGAAAAACAAAAACAAAAAGGGAAAAGAAAAAGAAAACGAAAAAGAAATAAAAAACAGAGTAACTGATGGAGTAGAGTGGATTTCTATATGTAAAAACAAGCACCGACAAAAATGGAACAGAAAAAAACATTGCACAAACACAGTTCTACCTAATTTATGTTAGCTCTTAACTTGGTTTATTTGCATGTCAGCAAGTTAAAGTTCTGGTTGGCTATATTGCAAACACTGCACGTATATATATATATATATATATATATATAAAATATAAAATAAAAAAAATCATATGATTTCATATGTTTTCCCTTCATATATTTCTTTAAACAAACTAGTGGATTCAGTTAAAGTTAGGAATTAACGATCAAAATTTATGTGCATATAATTTATAGGAATATGTCTTTATTAATCAAAACAAACAGAAAAAAGCAGTAAAGTATACAAGATTAAGATCCAATTAATATGTTCAGCTTATTCACCGAAAAAACAAAAAAAAAAATTAACACATTCAGCTTAGTGACACATATACATACGTATCTGACTAGGATATCTACTGCCACATGCTTGTGAAGTATATATCAGATCTTGCCCATATTTTTTTTTTGCTGAACCCAGATCACATTGGATGGTACATTTAGAAATGTGCATCTTCATTAATCAACAGTACCTTTATATATAAAAAATATACGTTTATACTAAGAAGCATCTTTATGAATGAATGTTTTTTGGTTGCATATTAATTCTTTCAAACTTTACAAATAGAATTATTTCAATTTAATTTTTATTTTTCAGTTTAATTCATTAATAACATTGTTACTCATATTAGAGAAAATATAAGTTGCATATATTTCAGGAAATTCAAATTAAGTTTGGTTTGAAATTTTAATGATTTACAATATTATAATTGTTAAGAGGGATTATTGTATATTAGAAAACGATTACCATAAAATTATAAGCATTTGAATGAGTCAAATTCATTTTAAGAACATTGAGTTCAACTATAACCTCAATTAAAGTTCACTACTAGAATCGAGCTGATACACGATGCAAGTACTGCGTCGCACTAAATAAACAGCGACGCATTCGATGGAGTCACCAAATATCCTGTCACGAAATATATAAGATAATAGGCGACGTATCATAATAGTCGCCTATTAAAAATTTTTCGCGACGCACATTTAATTTTTAGCGATGCATACACTAATGTACTTATAGCGACGCTTTATAATATTGTCACTATAAAGTTTTAGCGACACTCCTCTAATACGTCGCAAAATGTTTATGTCACTAAAAATTCTTCCTGAATAGCGACTCATTCATTTTTAGCAACACATTTTTTTGTCGCCTATTTAGCGACGAATTATGTGAGTCTCTCTTTTAGCGACCATATATTTTTAACGACTATTTTTTAGTGTCTCCAAATTAGCGACTCATGAATTTTTAGCGACACTTTTTTTGTCACCTATTTAGCGACGCATTAAGCGACAAATTTTGTGGATCACTTTTTTAGCAACCCGTATATTTTTAGCGACGATTTTTTAGTGTCTCCAAATTAGTGACCGTACATGTTTTAGCGACAAATTATAAGAGTCGCATATTTATGAATTTTTAGCGACTCATTTACCCATTTAGCGACATATGCAGCAATATATTTATGTCGCTAAAATTGGAAAAATACTTTAAGCGACATTTTGTGTAGAGTCGTGAAATTTATGAGTCGCTAAATTGATCTTATTATATGTCGTTATATATTTAGGTGACTTTTAGTTATCTTAATGAACCGCCATTTCTTTTATATTTTTTTAGATTTATATTTTTTAATTTTTAAAAATTTATTAAAATATAAAATTAATTATAATACCAAAAAACCCAAACTAGCTTCGTCCAAAATAATTAGAATATAAAAATTTAAAATTAATACTTGTTCATAACAAAACAATAATCAATATAATTAAATATCATCTAATTGACATATTTTTACATATGCATACTCATTGAGATGGAAGTTGATGTCCTCGTGTTGACGATATTACGCCCTTATACTGCATATGGAAAAATAAAAAAATTTGTTAACATTGACGCAAAATAAATTAATAAAAACTTAATCATTAATAAATTAATTTGTAATTTGGCAAATGAAAATTTAATGAATATTTACCTTCTTAAGTTTTGGCGTGGCACATTTCTCCTAATTAAAGTGGAAAACACATAAGAAAAAAACAAATAATTAATAAATAAATATTACTTAAAACATAAGTTAATAAATATACATACCAATTTATTTAGAAGATATTGTTTATCCATATCCCCTCACAGTCATTACGAACATAGCCACTCTCACATTCATCCTCATGATCATTTTCATCAACACTTGGCAATTGTATGGCAAATGGATTGTGAGCCATTGTAGTATCGCCAAGAACATCTTCTTCAACCAATTCTTCTTCAACAAAAGTACAATGTCGTGGTGGAGTTAAAACAACAGACCATCTCGAATCAAGTTGATCTTCAACATAAAATATTTGTTGAACTTGTGAAGCCATGATGAATGGGTCAGATTTATATCCAATTTTACTAAAGTTAACACATTTAAACCCCATCTCATCAACTTTCACACCACTGCTGTCAACCCAATCACACTTGAACACTGGAATTCGAAACATAGTGTAATCGACGTCCCAAATCTCTCTTATGATCCCATAGTATGCCATTTTAGCTAAAATTAGGTTATTATCCTTAGCACTAACAAAATGCTCACTTTTGGCAGTAACTTTGACATCACTATTCTGGGTGACCCTCTTATTATCCATATTTATAATGTTGAATCTAACCACTCTAATGACATATCCTTCATGTTTCGTTACCACCCATTGCGGACCATGGGCTAACTATCGTAATGTTTCAGACACTGTGTGATTAGGTTGACTTTGCTCCTGTGCAATCTAGTCAATTGAAAAAAATATGAAAAATTAAAGCTAAAACAATGATATTATATATTGAATATTTAACTTTCCATACCTTATCAGGTAACCAGTACATAAATGTACGTTTGTGTTCGTCTTGAAGCCATTTTGCTTTTTTTCCTCGATTTTTTTTGCTTGACTTCAAGACTTCAAAATGAATACTAAAACAAATAAAAGTTGTTGTAATTAATAAAAATATCCAACATATCAACTTATTGATGCATATTAATATATTCAAAATATCAACTAAATTATACATGTTGATATATATATATATATATATATATTAAAAATATCAACTAATTTATACATTAACATGTATATACGCACCTGACATACGGTTCCACTTCTGGTGTATTCAAAAGTACACATCTATGGACTTGCTCCTAAAGTTGTTGATCAATTGATTGATTTTTTCCACCTTTAATGGGGGCACCAACATCATCCTTATCATTTAACTTTTGATATCTACCAATTGGGTTTCCAACTGCATCTAATCCTCTCTAAAATTCACTACAAAACTCAATCACTTCTTCACATATGTAACCCTCGGCAATACAACCTTCTGGCTGATTTTTGTTTCGAACATAACTTTTCAATACTTTCATGTACCTCTCAAATGGGTACATCCACCTGAAATGTATTGGTCCACACAATCTTACCTCTCGAACCAAATGTATAGTTAGATGAACCATTACATCAAAAAATGATGGTGGAAATAATTTCTCTAAAAGGCACAAAGTTGTGACAAGATCATTTTGAATATTTTCCAATTCAGCAACATTGATAGACTTCTTGCAAATTGCATTGAAGAAAAAACAAAGTCTTGCAATTGCATGTCTCACATGTTTAGGAAGGATTGCATGAATTACAAGAGGCAAGAGTTGTTGCATCAATGTATGACAATCATGAGATTTCAATCCTACCATCTTTAAGTCCTCCATTGAAACAAGATTCCTAAAGTTTGAAGAATAACCATCTGGAACCTTTAAGTGTGCTAAGCACTTACAAAACAATTTCTTCTCATGCTTTGATAATGTATAGCAGGCCGGTGGTAGGAAAATTCGATTTCCTTGAGGCTTAGGGGCCAAGTCTTTCCGCAAACCCATTTCTTGTAAATCTAACCGAGCATTAACTCCGTCCTTCGTCTTACTAGGAATATTGAGCAATGTACCATATATGCTCTCACAAACATTTTTCTCAATATGCATGACATCTAAATTATCAATATTCCAATTCAAAAAAAATGGACTTCCTCTTCCAACATTCTTCAGAATCAACAGTCCTTTTCCTCTTATGTGAGTTATCAAATCTCATTGCATTAAGCTTATCTAAGATTTCTTCTCCAGTCAACGGTTTTGGAGGCACTCCAAATTCTTGAAATCCATTGAAAGCCTTCTTTTGCCTTCTATAGTGATGATTTGGAGGAAGAAATCTTCTATGCCCGGTAAAATTCATTTTTATTTCCATGCTTTAGCCTTGTAGCAAAAGTATTTTCACTGCAAATTGGACAAGCAAAATATCACTTCACCGCATGACCGGATAAGTTACCATAAGTTGGGAAATCATTTATTGTCCATAGCAACACTGCCTTCAAAGTGAATTTCTCCTAACGATAAGCATCGAAGACTGTAACACTGTAACACCTCGTCCCAAATCACATCGGAATTCGTGCACGTTGATCGAGGTTGACCGTTGACCGAGTGGGTCAAAAGTTGACTTTTGTTCCAATTGAATTTCTAGTTGACCATGGTACCGTGGCGAAGTGCATGATGCCCTGAGTTCGTAGACTAGTAGCACGTCGAAAACGGAGCTACGTTTTAAAAGTTATGGGCAAAACAAGTCGAGGTGCAAACTATTCAAAAGGTGCCGTAGTTGACTTTTTATTGTTAGGTAATTTTGTTTTGAATTTTGTATGGTTGTAAAGTACTCGTCGATACGAGTTCATAGACTAGCGGCACGCTTAAATTGGACATCTGTTTAAAAAGTTATGGATGTTTGAAGTTCACTGGATACCGTAATATTTTATTATATCTGGCTTAAGTGCACAGTAACGCCACGTGTCGTCACCTGATTGGTCCACATGGATGAACAGTGTCACCCACGGTGGCTTTTATTTGGCAAAAATGCTGGGGAGGAGAGAGAAAGAGAGAGAGGAGAGAGAGAGAGAGAGAGAAACGACCGGCCGCCGAAAATCGTCCAATTTTCCGACCGATCCTTGCTACACGCACCGGCCAGACGGGAGCGCCTTCCCATTTTCGGCCAGACGGGACGCGCCCAGACCGAGGCGGCGAAGCTCGGCGGCGATTTTTCCCCTCCACCGCCGGCCACCGCTGTTTGACCCCTTTCCGGCCATTTTCAGGCCACATGCACCAGCCACCCCTCACCACCTCCTCATTTTCGGCCAGCCCACCAAATTTCACGGCTACCGGACCACCGACGCGCCTGGATCGGAGCGTTTTCTGGTGAGGCGCCAAAAATCTTCAAACTCCGATCTCTCCGCCGTTCGGCCTCCGTTTGCCTCACCGCTGGTCCCGTTGGAATCCTCTCCCCTTGATCTACAAAATCCCCAAAAATCTCAGCCAACGGCCACCGCACGCGCCGCCGCCCGCGACGGTTGCTGGTGACCTCGGCAGCTCGCCGGAAGTCACTGTTTCGGCGAGTACCCAGTTGCACCGCCGGTCCCTGTCCAATAATTCCGACCTTCTGAATCCAAATCCATTGTCCTTTTCCTCCAATTCGTGATGGTTTGGGAGAATTGAGGAGTCGAATCCCGAAAGCTTTCCGGCTAGATTCCGGCCACCTCGGGTCCGATCTCCGGAAAGTAAGACTGAATCCGTGATCCTCATCACTCAAGCTTCGATTCGGTATATCACTCGTAATTTTTAGTTGTCGTTTGTGTTCGCTCCCTGGGTACCCATTTGGGAATTATCCGATTAAAATATTAATATATTTGGTTGGTGTACTGTGGATGTTTTAGGTGCGTGTGCGAGTAGTGGAGTTAATCCTGCGGAGGATCTTAGCTGATATACGCGTTTAAGGTGAGTGACCCACCTTTAAAAATATTTTGGGCAATTAATTATATTTAATTGGTGTTTAATTGATATTTGAATTATGCTCATGTGGTGCAATTTAATTATGATTTTATTGTGATTTAATTTATTTATTATGCATGAGCAAAGTATTTTCAATAATAAATCGTATGTATTTTTAAATATTATTTTTGGGCGTAATTGGTTTAAATATTTTATGAAAATATTTGTTTAAATTGGTGGTTTAATTTTATAATTATGCCCATGGTATTTTATTTGTTGAACCTCGTATTACGAGAAAAATTATTGTTTATTGGTTATCGATGTTTTCGTACCGGATTGTTAAATGAAAATATGTGGGATGGTAAATGTGAGAATTTGTATATTTCCCACCGTAATTTTGGAAAACGGTACGGTTGATTTAATAATTATTTTAGACGCATTCATACAGTATTGGTGTTCTGGTGTATGTATATGTGGTTTAGCGCGCAAGTATTATGTCTCCCGTGAGTTGCCATTGGACCGTGGGCAGGCAAGTTTGATATTGGTCACAGCCGCCCCCCTCCTTGGCCGGGATAACAGTTTCAGCAGCGGTACTGTCGGGACGCCGAAGTGCCGTTTGCAAGTTTCTCTCATTAATCTCCCCGCCAGTCGGTGCTCAGGACGCTGGGTATCGGAGGGCATCACCGGTATATGGTGTGGTGCGTCAAGTGTAAGTTTTCAAATAAAATTTCAAACCCCAAAGGTGTTCAAAAATTATTTATTATAATTTATTATATTTTAACTATATTGGGGTATTTATTTATTTATTATTTATTAAATTGTTTGATCCCTTGGTTTTCGGAAATACGAATATCGGATTTTGTGAAAATATTTTAAAAAGGGAACATTTCCAACGGAGTGATTAGTGAGAGTTTTGAGAGAAATTATTATTTTCAACTGCTATTATTTATTTACCTATTTAATTGCCGGTATTAATTAAATTCCCTTATTTGTTATATTATTATTATTAAAAGTGTTCAGTAGCCAGGGTCGCTCACTGAGATGATTAGCATCTCACGTTTTTAAATTCCGTTCCCTTATGTGCAAGGGGTGGTAGACGTTCTTCCGGAGTGAACCAATTCTCCGCCGCTATCGTGTCTCGAGAAGTACTTTTGTACTCGTTCATTTCAGTTGTAATATTTCTTTCATCTTTGTTGTATTTTCTATTAAATAGCACTTCATGAAGCTCTATATACTATTCTGGACACTTATATTTTATTTATGCACTGGGTTGCTGTTATTGTTGTGAAGTGCTGTAAATTTGTGGAATCAATTTGTAGTTTTGTGGGAGGAATAAGGGGATGAATATAGAAGTGTGTTTTCAGTGCAGGTAATTTTTGGTAAGTCCTACCCTTAGGGGAGGTGCTGCCGGATTTTCCGTTGGAAGGTTCGGTGGTATTTCATTGGGATCAGGGCTTGTCTAGGGTTCCAGAGAGGAATTTTGGACGGATCCTGACAAACACCCTCATTCCATAACCGCTGCAGGTCTTCAACTAACGGCACCATGTATACATCAATTTGATTTCCTGGTTGCTTCGGTCTAGAAATTAGAAGACTTAACATCATAAATTTCCGCTTCATACACAACCAAGGAGGAAGCTTATACACAACCGTCATCACAGGCCAACAACTATACCTACTACTCAACATATTATGTGGATTAACTCCATCGGCCGCGGTCCCAAGTCTCAAATTCCTATCTTCAGATGCAAAGTTTGGCTATAAACGATCAACCAACTTCCAAGATGGAGAATCCGCAAGGTGTTGCATTTCCCCTGTCTTAACCTTTCTCCCCCATTGGCATGCCATGTCAAATTCTTATCCATTTTGACACTACGAAACATTCGTTTAAAACGCGGAATAATAGGAAAGTACCATAAAACTTTATTTGGAATATTGCTAACAACTCCATTCTTATCAATTTTCCATCTAGCAGATCCACATTTAGGACATTCATTAAGGTCCTCATATTCCTTCCTAAACAGAATACAACTTTTAGGACATGCATGAATCTTGATGTACTCCATTCCCAAAGCACTCAAAGTCTTCTTAACATTGTACATGGAGGTTGGCAACACATTGTCATTTGGCAACATCTCGGATAACAATTGCAACAGTACATCAAAGGTCTTATCAGAATATCCAAATCTTACCTTTAAGTTGTACAATTTAACCAAGGCCGACAACTTGGTAAATTTGGTACAACCTAGGTACAAAGGTTTCTCCGCATCCTCCAATAAGGTAGCAAATCATTAGGATCATTATCAAAAGTTTCTAATGCAACACGGGTCATGTCTAAGCTATTGAAAGCCATGTCTTCCTTACTACTACTATCATTTTCATTATATTCTACATTAATATTCCCAAAATGAGAAGATGGTCCAATACCATCAGCACATGACTCACCATGCCAAATCCATCACCGATAGTTGACATCAAACCCATTCCAATATATATGGCCTTTAATATCCCTAATAGTATGGATTTTCATATTCCCGCATTGCATGCAAGGACACCGTATGGCATTACAATCATTGGCATTCTCCATGCTAAATTTCAAAAATTCACTCACCCCCTTAGCAAAATTGCTTGAGGTTCTATCCTTCGTTATCCATGATTTATCCATTTCCCTACCAATCTAAGCAGAACAATATCAAACAATATCACAAAGAAAATTATCGACAAAAGCAAGATTAAGAAAACCCATCGCAAACAAATTATTGACAAAAGCAAGATTAAGAAAACCCATCGCAAACAAATTATCGACAAAAGCAAAATTAAGAAAACCCATCGCAAACAAATTATCCACAAAAGCAAGATTAAGAAAACCCAGCGAACCTAACCTTCGGGTATAATGAATAAATAAATAAATAAATAAAAAATAACCCAATCCACCACATGTTACCGCCAATCATAAAGCAAAAAGAAACTCACCGAAACCATGGAGATGAAGAAAGAAGAATCCAAGCTAACCACGAGGGCGACACAGAGAAATCCAACTTCCAGATAGCAATGCAAGCAAATGGAAAATTAAACACGAAATATCCCACTCTTCAAGTCTCTTTTAGATTGCTTCCAATTCTAACACCTATGAAGTGTACTAACACATATTTTGTGAAAAGAAATGGTATTCAAAATCCTGCGTAAATTTTGAAAATGTGCCAAAAATTTTAAGAAATTGGATAAACAGGCGACGTATTCAAATAAACTGTGTCGCTAAAGGATAAACAGTTTCATAGATGCCCTTTTTTAAATTCTTTTATAACAAATAAGTTTCTCCAAGTACTGTTTATTTCCTTCTTAAACTTTTGGCAATAACTCTAAAATTGTAATTTTTCGTTTAAAAAAGTAGATGATCTAGCGACTCATTGATATAAACAGGCGACGCATTTACATATAAAAGGGTCTCTTTTTATTTTTTAATTTTAGTTACTTCTTTTAAAATTACATCCAAAAATATTTCCACATAGCATTCCAATGAACACCAAGTCAATTAATCTAAAAATATAAAACAGTTCTATCAATGCTCTTTTCAATTATTCACATATATGAGTATACACAAACACAAAAACACATCTCACGACATAATTTGAGATAGGATATAACAATTGTAAATTAGTCTAAAGCAAGGACCCATAGTCCAATTGCTTGAAGTAAGTATGTTCAACGAGTTGCACGTTCATGTTTTTGGCTATTAGTGATAGTTTATATGAACCCAAATAAACTAATAGATTACATTTGGGAAGGACATTTCAAATAAAAAGCAACGCATTAAAATATTTATGAGTCGCTTATGAGCAAATAATTTGTTTTTTTGGGTCTGTGATCTTTCTGTTAAATCAATCTGATATTCTTTCAGTATCAAATAACTAGTGGAAAATATTTAAACAAGATAAAGTAGCGTTTTTTTTTTTTTTAATTAAAGTAATAGGCAACGATAAACACTATTATGCGTCGCCTATAACCAAATGATAATTTTTTTTTTAATTTTCCTGTTTAATAAATTTGATTTTCTTTCAGCATCAAATAACCAGTGAAAATATTTAAACAAGATAAAGAAAGTTTTATTTTTATTTTTATTTTTATAAATTATAGGTAATAGGCGACGCATAATCACTCTTATGCGTCACCTATAATCAAATGTTTTTTTTTTTTTTATCTTCCTGTTTAATCAATTTGATTTTCTTTTAGCATTAAATAACCAGTAAAAATATTTAAACAAAATAAAGAAAGTTTTTTTTTTAATAAATTTTAATAATAGGCGACGCATAATCACTCTTATGCGTCGCCTATAATCAAATGGTAATTTTTTTTTTATCTTCCTGTTTAATTAATTTGATTTTCTTTTAGCATCAAATAACCAGTGAAAATATTTAAACAAGATAAAGAAAGTTTTTTTTTTAATAAATTTTAATAATAGGCGATGCATAATCACTCTTATGCGTCGCCTATAATCAAATGGTAATTTTTTTTTTTTTTTATCTTCTTGTTTAATCAATTTGATTTTCTTTCAGTATCAAATAACCAGTGAAAATATTTAAACAAAATAAAAAAAGTTTTTTTGTTTTTTTTTTTATATTATAGTAATAGGCGACACATAAACACCCTTATGCGTCGCCTATAATCAAATGGTAATTTTTTTTGTTTTTTTATCTTCCTGTTTAATCAATTTGATTTTCTTTTAGCATCAAATAACCAGTGAAAATATTTAAACAAAATAAAGAAAGTTTTTTTTTTTTATATTATAGTAATAGGCGATGCATAAACACTATTATGCATCGCCTATAATCAAATGATATATTTTTTTTCTTTTTTGTCTTCCTTTTTAATCAATTTGATTTTCTTTTAGCATCAAATAACCAGTGAAAATATTTAAACAAGATAAAGAAAGTTTTTTTTTTTTAAATTATAAGTAATAGGCAACGCATAATCACTCTTATGCGTCGCCTATAATCAAATTTTAATTTATTTTTTTTTATCTTCCTGTTTAATCAATTTGATTTTCTTTCAGCATCAAATAACCAGTTGAAATATTTAAATAAGATAAAGTAGGTTTTTTTTTGGTTCTTTTTTTTTTTAAATTATGAGTATTAGGCGACTCATAATCACTCTTATGCGTTGCCGATAATCAAATATAAATTTTTTTGGTTCTTTTTTTTAACTCAATTTGATTTTCTTTACAAAATCAAATATCCTGTTAATATATTTAAGCAACTTATTAAATTAACAAATTTTTTGTTTAATTAATGTTAGCAAATATATATATATTTGGTGTGTGATCTTTCTATTTAATCAATCTGATTTTCTCTCAGCATCACCAGTGAAAATATTTAAACAACATGAATAAGTTTTATTTTATTTTATTTTGTTAATCAATATGATTTTCTTTCAAGTATATTTATTTTTTATTTAACATTTCAAAACACTTAAAATTTATGTGCTTTTTAATTTTTATAGGCGACGTAGTTTCTTCTTTATACGTCACTCATTCTAATTTCATTTTTTTTTTTGTATTTCCATTTTTTCATTTGTATGTGTCTTTAAATATTTTTATTTGCCCCTAAAATGTTTTTAATAACCATTTTTTATTCCCTAATATTCAGAAAATATTAGAAATAAAATGGCACGTTAATCTATGGACTTTCTTTTCAACAATTAACCCCAAGTACGGAAACTTGAGAGTTGGAAGCAATCTAGGAGGTATGAGAAGATTTTGAAGGATCACACTCTCATTATGCATTCTTGTTTCTTTCAAGGGTTTGAAGGATTTTGTGGGTTTCTTTCCTAAATTTCAAAGTTCCTTCTTCCTTTGCTTCTTCTTCTTGCCGGTGGTTGGGTTGGAAGAACTTCACCCTTTTCTCGTCACCGTCACCGTTGCCATGTTCGGTGGGTCCTGTACGTCGCCATCGCTCTGGGTGGCTGGGATTTTTGCCGTCTCGTCACCAGATTGGGTTGCTGGGTTTCTGCTATGCCGTCGCCATCGGCTGCTGTGGTGGCTTGAAGTTCCTCTTGATTGCTGGATTTGTAAAGGTGTGCTGTTTTTGTGTGCTGTTTTTCATCTCTTTTGGGGTTCGGTGGTGTATGTGTGCTGTTTTTGTGTGCTATTTTTCATCCCTTTTGGGGTTCGGTGGTGTATGTGTTTACTAGAAAAAATATTCTGTTTGCTGGTTTTTTTGTTTTTTTAAATATTTGTTTGTTACTGTAATTTTGGTGGGGTTTTATGTTGTCAAAATCATGGCTTGTTGTTGACAATGGGTTACCTAAATTTTGTTTGGAAAAATAGCTATATTTATTGAGTGGGGTTCGATTGTATGTAAAGCAAAATGATATGCTAATATTTGTATTATGTGTTTATATGGTTAAATTCAAGATATAGCCTTTATAAATTGCATGGGAAATGTCAGAGGTGGTGCTCTGTTGCAGGTCTTAAAACGACATCATTTGTACGACTCAAAATCCATTAGTGATTTAGTCGCCGGATGCAAAGTTTGAAAATGTTAATGATTGTTAAAGAGGATAGATGTTAAGAGCAGATACTATTACTGCATCACGTGGTAAATAAATTACATGAATTTATCGTTTATTATTGTTATTAATGGTTTATTCATTATACTACACCCTATGTTCATATTGTTAGTAATATTAATTTATGTTTATGTTTTTTGTATGTAGAATTATGGATCCTTTTAATGAACATGTCCTCTTGGATGGGGATGGCACTGGATCACCATCCAGTGATATGGAAAGGCCGAATACGTCATCCCCAAGGCGTAGAAAACGAGGGCCACAACAATGAAAGGCCTAGGAAGCATTTGGCGGGAAACAAAAGCTTGGAACCTTAATATAATGAGGTTGGAGTTGCTATTAACTCTGAGGCCGTTCGACTAAACAATTTGGAGGGCTCGTTGGCTAGGAGCACAATACCAATTAATATACCTAATTGGAGAGATGTGTCCGATAGGTTAAATGATAACCTATGGGCATCAATAAAGGTACAGAGTGCATTATTGTTAGATATTGTTTATTATGAATAATATTTAATTGATGGAGATTTTATAATTCTTTTTTTGCATTTGCAGCTTGTATATATGCATTTTACTTGCATTTCTAACTTACCGCATTTACTTGTCAATCAATGTTACTAAATATATATATATATATATATATTTTAATTTTGCAGCAATATACGGGTAAGGATGATAGTTTTAGGAAGGCAATTTTAAAAGATTGTTGTGACAAATGGAGAAAATTCAAGAATTACTTATCTAGATATTTTGTTCGACCATATATTGACACACCCGAAAAGTTGAAGCATCGACCTTCAATTTATGAATTCATAAGCCAAAAGGTGTGGGATGATTTTGTACAACAAAGGTTGTCGGATAAATTCCAGGTATAGTTTTATTTAATGTACGTTAATGTTGTATTAAATTGCGCTGCCATTATTTATATAAAAATTAAAATTTGTTATGGTGACTTATGTTATTTGGGTTTTCTAATATGTTTGTTTATAACTTTTGTAGGCATTAAGTCAAAAATATTCGGAAAAACGGCAATTAAACAAGTATCCGCATAGGATGGGTGCAATGGGCTACGCGAGATTAGAAAGAGCCATTGTATGCAATTTATTTTTATTTACATTTAACCATATTAATTTTGTCATTGTTACTTAATCACTTGCATTATTAAAATTAATTTATTGTAATTTTGAAGCAACTTGAAAGAGGTATCGAAGATCATGTAGACCGAGATGACCATGGATACGAGCACGTATGGGGAAGGATGGAAAATATGCAAATGAAGAAACTGAACATGTAGCGAAAAAAATTGTGAGTATTGTATTTTTTATGAATATTTGTTGCATATATTATTATTTAGTTCATTATTATATAAACTGATATATTCAATCATTTAAACAATATATTGTAGAATGACTTAAAGAAGAAGGCAACAGAAGGAGAAATTCGGCCTTCACCTCCGGTGGATATCCTAACACAAGCTTTGGGAAAAGAGAAGTATGGAGGTAGGCTTAGGGGTTAAGGCAAAGGATACACGGTGAATAACTTTTTCCATACTCCTAAGCCGAGTTCACAAAAAAAGACCAAGTCGGAGGGAAGTGGAAACAATTCAATCTATGAGATGCTGCTCAAAGGTCTGGTGGCGATCGTCAGAAATTCAAGCAGCAGCAGCACTGCCCAAGTTGATGCGCTCATATCGACATGTGGTATTGAGATTCCATCACTCGCTCATCCAGCCGATACTGTTGCTGCTCCTAGGACCCAAGTCGATGATGTTGCTGGTCAAGGGACCCCCCCAGCCGATGATGTTAATGCTCCTGGACCTAAGTCGATGATGTTGCTGCTCATGGGACCCCCCCCCCCCCCCCCAGCCGATGATGTTGATGCTCCAGGCACCCAATTCGATGATGTTGCTGCTCATGGGACCCAATCTACATCTTGGATTGATGCTCCTCGGATCTATCCTGAGGTAATTATTTCATATATATATATATGTATGTTTAAGTGGGTTATTACTATCTATATAGCTCCCATGATTGAAGAGTCTTACCTACCGCCATGAGGTCATGGGATCGAGTCTTTAAGTTGAAGGAATATTGTCATGTGAACATATATTAATCTTTTTATTATTTTTTTTTAAACTTTGCAAGGTGTAAAATGCAATCTTGCACAAGGCAATGTTGGCCATATAGTAGCACGTGGCACTTTGGTACCTTCGCTGCTAACGGATATGTGCCATGGTGTGAAGCTAGGTGCAGCAAATTATAAGGTCACTGTTGATGACGTTATTGATGGATTTGCACCTTTGCCTATTCCGTCATTTGACATCATACGTGTCGGTGATGCTGAAGGTGCATTTGTTGCATGGCCAAGAGATCTTGTTATCTTGCCATCTGAGGAGGTATTGTTCGATGCAGCTATATATATTAATGAAGTTTAAAATAATTTCATTTTTGTTCTATTTTAAATGTTGTTTGTTGATATTTTGTAGGGAAGCTCAAACAGGTCAAATGTTAAGAATGATCAAGATGATAATGTTGATCCCTTAGTCGTTACCCCAACGATCCGAGAGTTGCTACGTCAGATCAAGGACGTCGATAGCAATCATTTATGGTTTTTTAATATGAAAAAAGAGATCTTTGGGGAAGAACAACAATTGGGCATAGCGAGTAGCGATATAAACGATTTTTGTTACATGCAAGAATTATCTTCCGAATGCATCTTGTTCTACATAAGGTAAACTAAATTTGGATGTCTTTATAACTAATTCTTTAATTTAATTAATTAAACACTATAATTACTTGTAATCGGATTATGTAGGCATTTATGTGAGGGATTGACGGGCTCCTTCGAGGGAATTATTGCTTTGTTCATCCGGATATTATTGCTTTGGTTGGTCACCCAGACCCTCATGAACGGATATTAAATATATTGAGTAGATGGCAAGATGCAAGAAATAATCAACTATGGTTCTTTCCCTACTGTGCAAGGTAATATTATGTTAATTTTAATTGAATTATGTTGTGAAAATATTAATTTCAAAAAACATCATATTAACTAAAATATTTATTGGTGTTTTTAGGAATCATTGGATGCTATGTGTTGTTGATTTATAAAAAGCAGTAGCATGGTTTTTTGATTCTTTGAAGACTCATAAGAATATAATTGATAAGGATCTAAAAACTTTGATCGACGAGTAAGTTAATAACTCTAATATTTTTAATTAATTGTTCTTCTATTGGATTTGTACTTTTGAAGCTACTGTATAATCTTATACAATATTTATATTTCTATATAGTTCCTTCGTTGCATGGAACCATGGAAAGACATTTGAAAAGAAACTTCGGTGGCCAAATACTAAGGTAATTATTATATATAAACTTAGCATTATTAGTTGTTAGTTTATTTAAATACTTGTATATATTCGTATCTAATATTACACATAATTTACTGTTTGCAAATTTAGACACCGATGCAGCTCGGGAGTACGGAATGCGGTTACTATATGATGATGATAATGCGAGATATCATTAGGCGCCAAGTTCCTCCCCGGGACTTAAGAGGAATGGTAAATTATTATTAATTTAATGATTTCATCATATTTCTAGTATGTAATAATTAATATTTATGATTATTTGTATATGTATTAACATAAGTTTCTCATGTTCAGTACGAAGGTGTCACTTGGTTACAAGCTAAAAATGTCAATGAATTTAGAGATGAATGGGCAACAGCGATGATCACAAGTATCTCAAACCAATGAATATATATGCATGGTAGTGAAATAGCTAGCTTTTGTTAATAGCTTTTGTTTGTACATATAAAATATCGTAGACAAATTTGTGAAAATCACTCATAAGGTAGTATTTGTTTTGCATGAACTTTGGTTTTAAACATACCAATTTTACAAAATTTCAAACAATAATAAAAATAATTATAATAAACGGTGAATAGGCAACGCACAATATGCTTGAGAGTCGCCTGATACAAATAATGCAAAAAAAAAACAGAAACCATCACAGTTATGTGCTTCAATATTTTAATAGATTATTTGATGCCAAAAGTAAAACAGATTGATAAATATTTTTACAAAACCAAAAGAAAAAAAAATTTAAATAAAAGGTGAACAGGCAATGCACAAAATCCTTAAGGGTTGCCTGATACAAATAAGAAAAAAAAACAAAAAAAAAGCTCTGTGATGCTGCTTAAACATTTTCACTTGTTATTTAAAGTTGAAAGAAAATCAACTGTTTAATACTTACTAAAAACCCCAAGAAAAAAAAATAATACACTAATAGGCGACGCATAATGCTTCTGGGTCATCTGATATCAATAATATGTCTTCCAAAAATTTTTTTGGAAAAAAAAAAAAAAAGCACTGTGAAGGAACTTAAACATTTTCACTTGTTATTTAAAGTTGAAAGAAAATCAACTGTTTAATACTTAGAAAAAACCCAAAAAAAAATTATTACACTAATAGGCGACACATAACAGTGAGTCTGCGTCGCCTTATATCAATAAAATGTTTTCCAAAAAATTTATTTGAAAAACAAAAAAAAAAGCACTGTAAAGCAGCTTAAACATTTTCACTTGTTATTTAAATTTGAAAGAAAATCAACTGTTTAATACTTACTAAAACCCAAAAAAAAAAAAATAATACACTAATAGGCGACGCATAATGCTTCTGCGTTGCCTGATATCAATAATATGTCTTCCAAAATATTTTTTGAAAAAATAAAAAAAGCACTGTGATGCTGCTTAAACATTTTCACTTGTTATTTAAAGTTGAAAGAAAATCAACTGTTTAATACTTAAAAAAAACACAAAAAAAAAATTATTACACTAATAGGCGACACATAATAGTGTGTATGCGTCGCCTTATATCAATAAAATGTTTTCCAAAAAATTTATTTGAAAAAACAAAAAAAAAAAAACACTGTGAAGCAGCTTAAACATTTTTACTTGTTATTTAAAGTTGAAAGAAAATCAACTGTTTAATACTTACAAAAAACCAAAAAAAAAAAAATATTACACTAATAGGCGACGCATAATGCTTCCTTCTGTGTCGCCTGATATCAATTATATGTCTTCCAAAAAAGTTTTTTGGAAAAAACAAAAAAAAAAGGCACTATGATCCTGCTTAAACATTTTCACTTGTTATTTAAAGTTAAAAGAAAATCAACTGTTTAATACATACTAAAAACCCAAAAAAAAAATAATACACTAATAGGCGATGCATAATAATGCTTTTGAGTCGCCTGATATCAATAATATTTTTTCAAAAAAAATTTTTGGAAAAAACCAAAAAAAAAAAAAAATCACTGTGATACTGCTTAAACATTTTCACTTGTTATTTAAAGTTGAAAGAAAATCAACTGTTTAATACTTACTAAAACTCCCCCAAAAAAAATATTACACTAATAGGCCACGCATAATGCTTCTGCATCGCCTGATATCAATAATATGTCTTCCAAAAAAATTTTTGGAATAAAAAAAAAAAAGACACTGTGATGCTGCTTAAACATTTTCACTTGTCATTTAAAGTGGAAAGAAAATCAACTGTTTAATACTTACAAAAAACCAAAAAAAAAAATTACACTAATAGGCGACGCATAATGCTTCTGTGTCGCCTGATATCAATAATATGTCTTCCAAAAAAATTTTGGAAACAACAAAAAAAAAAAAGCACTGTGATGCCGCTTAAACATTTTCACTTGTTATTTAAAGTTGAAAGAAAATCAATTGTTTAATACTTACAAAAAACCCAAAATAAAAATAATAATAACTAATAGGCGATGCATAATAGTGCTTCTGCGTCGCCTGATATCAATAATATGTCTTCCAAAAAATTACAAATCCAGCACTGTTATTTTTCTTATATATTTTCACTGGTTTTTAAAGTTGAAAGAAAATCAGATTGATTAATATTTTATAAAAAATGAAAAGAAATAAATATAAGGGCATCAGGCGACTCACAATACTCTTATGTGTCGCCGAATGTATATGTTTTTGGGGAAAAAAAAATTATCTTTCTCATGCTGCTTAAATATTTTCACTTGTTATTTAAAGTTGAAAGAAAATCAACTGATTAATATTTTCAAAAATCCAAAAAAAAAAATTAATAATTTAATAGGCAATTCATAGAGTTTGTTATACGTCGCCGGATATTTATAAGGTGGAACAAAAAAAAAACATTAAGATACAGCTCTGTAAGTTTTCTTTAATATTTTCACCTATTTGGAAAGTTGAAAAAAAATCAGATTGATTAACAATTATTTTTAGTATAGCATTTAAACAATACAAATGATAAAAAATATACGCACTCTATTGGGCTGAATATTTAGCGACTCTTAACGGATGCATCATGTGTTGTTGTTTCTCGCGACTTCTCGACGTCAACATTTTTCTTATGCATTGTTAATTGGTCGAATTTTTACTGACGCATTAACCTCAGAGTCGCAGTTTTATTTTTTTAGACGCATTTATCTAGTAGCGTCGCTAATAATGTATCACTAGAGCTTAATTTTCGCATAGTGGTTTTAAAAAATAATTGAACTATTAAAGATTCAAAATATAAAAATATTCATGAAAATACTAAAAACTATTAAATATCGATAAAAATTTATTTAAAAAAATAAAATTTATTTATTAAAATTTTAATATTGATATATCTAGTTAATTAATTATTGAATTAACTATAAAAATTATAAAAATATTGAATAGATTTTATGTTTATTTTAATCAATCATAAGCCTTACTCATTATAAATATACTTTTATGAATAAAAAAATACATATCATATAAAAATATTTATCAATTAAAATATATAAAATAATTATTATAAATACATTATATTTTATAAAAAAACACTTCAATACTATATAAAAAAATTTTAGATAATTAAAAATTATCGATTTTTTATTTATCTTTGTTTTGAAATATAAAATATAAAAATTAATTATAAAATATTATATTTTTTTAATAATTTATATACAATTATTAATATATTAATTATATAAATTTTATATTAAATATAATTATTCTATGATAATTGTTATGATATTGATTAATTGTATATAAAATTATTATTTTTTAATTGTTAAGTTTGAAATCATATTTACAAATTCTTTATCAATTCAATTAGCTATGTTGGTAGATAATATATTTTTATAATATTTATCTATTTTATAATATAATATTTGAGTTTCAGTGGGAAGATCCTATGGTCTTTTTGACTGTCTCTTATGGTGATCGAAGCTCAGAGAGACAACGAGCACCACATATTTTACCTTTTTACGCCATCAATTATCGTTTTCCTCGCAGGCAAAAGCAAAGAGTTACAGCCTGTATTTTGATCCTCGTCCTGTCAAAATCTGGACTCAGGATTCATTGACGAAGTACTGCACACAGCACATGTCTCTGCCTTTTTTTTTTTTTTTTTGGACGCTTTATAGTCTTGTCCTCTGTTTTAATGTTTTGTTCTCTTGTGGCACGTGTGAAACACCATCACTTGAATGAAAATTAAAAACAGTAGAATTAAATCAGTAAAAGGAAAGCAAGAGGTGGGATCGAAACATTAATTAATCAATTTAAGAAAAATAAAAAATCTTACTGAAACTATATCACTTGAAAAAGGTCAAATTAATGAAAAGCCCCCTTTGATAACCTGTGTATTTTTTATTTTTTTATATATAATTTATTTATTTCAATAATTTATTAATATTAATTTATGATGATTAATATTTATTAAATATATTAATTGATTATAAATATCTAAAAAAATAAAAATTAAAAATCAATATAACTTTTAAATTATATTTTTTTCCTATTTATATTTTTTATATTTTTATTAAATTGACATTAATAAATTATTAAATAAATAAACAACACACGATTTGGTGAACAACTCAATCGGTGTACAGTCTGTACTTCCGTCTCCAGATTGATAGCAGCTCAGAAAAATAAAGAGCACCACATGTTATCAATTAATATATTTAATAAATATTAAATCCATGTTCCCGCCATTAATACCAACCCATGTGCCAGTGGGTCTTATACCTGGAATAAAGGTGCGAACAGGTGGGTACTGGGAAGCACCGTGATTTGCATTGACTGACAACATGGCCACTCCACATGTGATTGTTTTCACTTTCGTTTGTTAGCTGTGAAATTCCGTAACTTCAATGAAAAGAGAAGAAAAAGTATAATAAATTCCCATTTTCATATACTTCCAGGTCATTTTCAAGAGGAGGCCTGTTTTTGTCTGCCGCTATAAAATTAGTCAGAGAAAAAAGATGGAGAGGGATTTACACATTTGAACTAATCGAAGTTAAAAGAAAATTAGTGAACTAAATCATTAAATAAAAAAGCACAATATAAGAAGAGAGCAGAGAGAGCATCATCTCCACTGCAACACTAAATTTCACACCTTCCTCGAAAAACCTAGCCTAATTTGGTTCTAGCCTCCAAACAAGACAACTATGAGAGAACGAATTCTGTCCGGCATTCTATCCTCTTTTTTCTGTTTATTTTGATTACTAAAGAAATATTGCTATAAATATATACACATATACATTTGGTCCTCAATTCCTAACTTTAATTGGGTTCACTAGTTTGAGTGAAAAAATGAAAAAAAGAGAAGAAGAAATAGATTGTGTATGAAGGGATAACATTGAAAGTTACATAATAATAGATTTCTTTTATTTGTATACCAGCAATGTTTACAATGCCGTCGGGAACTCTATAACCAAACAGAACTTAACGAAGTAACCTGCTAATAAACAATCTTGCAGCTTCTCAACCTTCTCACTTAGTGATCCAACTTTTCAATCTTCTTTAGCGTCCCAAAAAAATAAGAAAATAAAAAATGTTGATGATAAGTTCTGGCTGAGGCCTATGGAAGGGCCTTAGAACCAATTATTATCTGTACCTTTCCAGCATCAAATGTTAACCCGATAAAGATGTCATCAAATTCTACAAGAACATAAATTGATATTTTAGTTCAAATCATTGAACCCATCCTCTTTTGCATATGGTCTCTACTCTTTTAATTTAAAAAAATGATAATAATTAAAATTATATATTTATAGTATGTTATATTGACATATATCAGACTCGCGTGGGAGCTCAGTGGTTAGCACACCACAGCCCGCCCACAGGAAGCTGGTTCGAGTCTTGGGGGAAAGGGGATGCCAGGGGGGCATAGCAAAGAAAAAAAAAGAAAAAAATTATACAGACATATATGATGCACATTGTCACTCAGACATTATGGAGATGGTCGAAGCTTTTGGAGTGTTGCAGGGATTGATTTTAGCTAAGCATGAAGGATGGAGGAAAATCTGGTGTGAGTCAGATGCCCAAATTTTAGTTCAAAGCCTTAACAATCTAGAAGCGCCTCCAGGTCACTGGGCAGCTGCTGGATATGTTTATGATATTTTGGTATTAAAAAAGGAGTTCCAGAAAATCTACCTCTTTTGGATTCCTAGCTCTTTTTGTAAGTTGCTGGTGTATCCAGAACAATGCTAATGGTTA
This sequence comes from Ziziphus jujuba, assembly GCF_031755915.1. Lineage (NCBI taxonomy): Eukaryota > Viridiplantae > Streptophyta > Magnoliopsida > Rosales > Rhamnaceae > Ziziphus > Ziziphus jujuba. The sequence goes on from NC_083380.1 coordinate 2,382,325, forward strand.
TATATTTTAATCCTCCCTTTCTAGTAGCTTCGATGATTTTGTATCCTAGTAGGAGAATGGCGAGTAGCCATCTCCCTGTACTTTTCATGTATTTTGGGTTTTTGATTGAATATAACAGTTCCTTTCGGCAAAAAAAAGATACATATATATATATATATATATGTATTTTTTGGTACGGTTTTCTTTTTTGAAAAGATACATCCTTTTAGAAAGGATACACCACAAGAATTATTATGAAGGGTGGAGATCCTATAGCATTCAAGTTTGATTAAAGATAGAATAGAGAAATAAAGGTCACAGCATCTCTGAATTCTCCATCTGTTCCCCTTTTGTCAGGACCCGTCCAGAATTCCTTCCCCGCAACCCTAGACAAACCCTGATCCCAGGGAAATACCACCGAACCTTCCAACGGAAAATCCGGCAGCACCTCCCCTAAGGGTAGGACTAACCAAAAATTACCTGCACTGAAAACACACTTCTAAAAAAATTCATCCCCCTATTCCTCCCACAATACTACAAATTAATTCCACAAATTTCAGCACTTCAAAAGAAAACAACAGCAGCAACCCAGTGCATAAAAACAACTACACGTCTAATACAGTATACAGAGCATTATACAAATAAACGTGAAATTTATAAAATGACAGATAAAGAAGCAATACAAGGCAGAGAGGAAAAAGGGAAGAAAACTTCTTGAACCTTCGGCAACGAACTGAGACGTTGGGCTCTCCCGGACAATCAACGTCTCCAACCTGGACCTAGGGGAACGGAATTTAAGAGTGTGAGATGCTAATCATCTCAGTGAGTGACCCTATCTAGTATACAATATAATACCACGGTAATAAGTAGATAAATAATAATTAATTGGAAATAATAATTTCTCTCAAAACCCTTACAATTCTCTCATTTGGAAAAGTTCCCCTTTTTAAAACCTTTTCACAAAACCCTTTGTTCATATTCCCCGAAAATCAAGGCATCAAATAAATAAATACCAGAACAGTAATAATTATATTTTTAATTCCAACACAGTTTCAAAACATTTTATTTTTAAAACACAGTTCTGAAAATCAGTTGATGCACCCACTATATACCAGTGGCGCCAACAGTACCCAGCGTCCTGAGGTACCGCCAGACAGGAGGTTATAGAAAGAAACCGGCATACGGTTGCGTGGCATCCCACTGCGCCGCTGCTAACCTGGTGTCCCGGCCATGGGGGGTGGCCTACCCTCATCCGATGGCAACCACAGGACAACCTCATAATATCACCTGCGCGCTACTCACACCCACCTGCGTGCTAATCACAACCGTGTGCACAGTATCCATATCACATATAAACAGAACACCAGTACGTGCACGGTGCATCTAAAAATCATAAAATCCACGTAATTAATTTATAAATCAAAACTCACATTTTGCATAAACATAGCGGGTATATTCCATCCGCTTGATCCCGGAAATTCTCCACAATTTCTTTATAATCAATACCATAAATTCCATGATTTTTAAATCCACCAACTCCCAAATCCAGCAATTCACAGATTCGCATTTTTCCCAATTTCATAAATAATTTCTCGAAATATAATAATTAAACCTCAAAATATTCCATGGGCATATTTTATAAAAATTTGAGTCACCAACATAAACAAATATTTTCCTTGAAATATTTGAAAATCAAATCATGCCCAGTTAAATGTTAAAACCACAAGAATTCCAAAATTCTTAAATCCATAAAATAATTTCACATGGCATAAATTTGTAAAATGCACATTTTCTTAAATCCAATAAATTCACAAATAATTCCACAATAAATCAAATAAATATTTGGCACATAGAATTTAAATTCCAAATATTCAAATCACACATAATAATCGCAATTTAATTCCCGAAATTAAATTGAAGGTGGGTCACTCACCTGGAGCACGCAATTAACCCATGATCCACTACGGGATCAATTCCACGACTCACCGGTGCTCCTAGAATAAAATTCATAGACAGTTAAATAAATTAATATTTTAATCGGGTAAATAATACCCGGTACCCGGGAGGTCAAACGCAAACTTTAACCAAAATAGGCGAATAATATACCGAATCGAAGCTTGAGCGACGAGGATTACAAATCCGGTCTCCATCGACCCCAATTCCGCCGGAGGTGGCCGGAATTTGGTCAGGAAGCTTCGGCCGGTTTTCACTTCCTCGTATCTCGCAAACCGTTTCGAATTTTTGGGATTGGAGGCCATATTTGAACTCAGAGGACCCAAAATAGGGGGAGAAGAGGTTTAATTCGGACTGGGCTGGCCGGAATACGGCGAAATCGCCGGAAAAAGTTAATCTAGAATTCCAACCGGATCAAAAAGTCAACTTTTGACCCCTTCGGTCAAAGATCAACAGTCAACCTCGGTTAACGTGCAAAAATTTCCGACATGGTTCGGGACGGGGTGTTACACCTTTCATGCCTCTTCTACTTCTGTCACTTTTGATTTCACACCAGACCATTCCATTATTTTCCATACTTGCATAGTCTCGATTATTTTTTTGATTTCTTTGTTTTCTTGTCAGGCGTGTGAAATCATGACTTATGTATTGCTTTAATTCACTACGCGAATATTAAGATCTAGTGACACCCCTTTAGCGATGCTACAAACTAAATGCGTCTAAAAAAATAAAACCGCGACTCTGAGGTTAATGCATCAGTAAAAATTCAATAAATAAACAACGCATACAAAAAATGTTGACGTCAAGAAGTCGCTAGAAACAACAATACACGACGCATGAGTCACTGAATATTCAGCCCAACAGAATCGCCTGTAATAGACTGCGTATATTTTATATGAATTGTATTGTTTAAATGCTACACTAAAAAAAAATATTAATCAATCTAATTTTCTTTCAACTTTAAAAATAGATAAAAATATTTAAAAAAATAACAGAGTTGGATTTTAATTTTTTTTTGCTCCAACATTATTGATATCCAGCGATGCATAACAAACTCTATGCATCACCTGTTAACTTATTAATTTTTTTTTTATTTTTTGTAAATATTAATCAGTTGATTTTCTTTCAACGTTAAATAACAAGTGCAAATATTTAAGCAGCATCACAGCGATTTTTTTTATTTTTTTTACAAAAATATATACATCCGGCGACGCATAGGCATATTGTGCATCGTCTGATGCCCTTATATTTATTTACTTTCTTTTTTCTTAAAATATTAATCAATTTGATTTTCTTTCAACTTTAAAAACCAGTGAAAATATTTAAAAAAAATAATAGTGCTCGATTTTTATTTTTTTGGAACACACATTATTGATATCAGGAGACGCATAATCAACGTTATGTGTCGCCTGTTAATTTATTAATTTTTTTTTTTTGGTCTTTTGTAAATATTAGATTTTCTTTCAACTTTAAATAACAAGTAAAAATATTTAAGCAGCATCATAGAGTTTTTTGTTTTTTTTTTTTAAAAAAATATTTGTATCCGGTGATACATAGGTATATTTTGTCTCGCCTTATGCCCTTATATTTATTTATTTTTCTTTTTCATAAAATATTAATCAATCTGATTTTCTTTCAACTTTAAAAACCAGTAAAAATATTTAAGAAAAATAACAGTACTAGATTTTTAATTTTTTGGAACACACATTATTGATATCAGACAACTCATAATGTTGATTATGCGTCGCCTGTTAATTTATTAATTTTTTTTTTTGGTTTTTTGTAAATATTAAGCAGTTGATTTTCTTTTAACTTTAAATAACAAGTAAAAATATTTAAGCAGCATCATAGTGTAACACCCGGTCCCAAAGTACAACGGAAATTTTCCAACTTTGACCGAGGTTGACAGTTGACCGTTGACTTTGATCGTTGATCGTTGACCAAGGAATCAAAAGTTGATTTTTTAACTCGGATGGAATTCTAGGTTAACTGAGGTACCGTTACGAAGTACACGTTGGCACGAGTTCGTAGACTAGTAGCACATTGAAAACGGAGCTACGGTTTGAAAGATATGAGCAAGACAAGATTGGGGTCCAAACTGTCCAAGCGTGTCGGAGTTGACTTTTTATTTATGGGGAAATGAGCTTTGACTCATATATAGTTGTGAAGTGCTCGTCAATACGAGTCCATAGACTAGTGGCACGCCTGATTTGAACAACCCATTAAAAAGTTATGAACTTGCAAAGTTTTAAAATATGGTATTATTTTAATATTATTTTTAAGTATGTGAACAGTGTGCCACGTGTGACTTAATAAAAAGGTGCCATGTGTCACAATGGTGAGACGCCACATGTCAACTATGGTTAAATACCATATTATTTTATTATTATTTTATACAATAATGTTATTTTATTATTATTTAATTATTTCTTTTATTTTCTTTTTCTTTCTTTTTCTTTTCTTTTTTTCTTTTTTTTTCCCCCACGTGTGAAAACACCCACCCCCCCCCCCCTCGAAGCTTTCTTTTTCTTCTTCCTTCTTCTTCCTTTCCTATCCTTTTCTTCCCCTCAGGGCCCTTGCTGTTTCTTGGTTTCCTGCCACCGGACGGCCACACGCATCGGCCACCGGTGAAGCCCAGTTCCCGGTGACCCCGACCTCCAAATTTCCCGGCCTGACGCCGCCGGACGTGCCCAGATCAGGCCGGTGAAGTCGGCGGCAGCGGGTTGAGTTTTTTCGGCGATTCTCGCCGTTTCCAGCCAGCCCAGTCCGAATTGCCACCCTTTCCCCCTATTTTGGGTCCTCTGAGTTCAAATATGGCCTCCAATTGTTTAAATTCGAAGTGTTTCGAGAGTTATGAGGAGATGAAGTTCAACCGGTACTTCCAGGGCAAATTTCGACCACCACCGACGGAATTGGGATCAATGGAGGCTGGTAATGCGATCCTCGTTCCACAAGCTTTGATTCGGTATATTACTCGTCAATTTTGGTTAACGTTTGTGTTAGTCCCTCGGGTAACGGGTATTATTTACCCGAATAAAATATTAATTTATTCGAGATGTGTAATATTGTTGTTCTAAGAGCATGTGTACGTCGTGGAATTGATCCTATGGAAGATCTTGGATTAATTACGTGCTCGAGATAAGTGACCCACCTTCAAAATTAATTTGGGATGTTAAAATATATATATTTTGTGTTAATTGGTTATTTGAAAATATGTTTGATGTGTTGAATATTTAGTAAATTTATATTTGGAATTTTGATGCCAAAATTCAATGGGATTAAATACTTGGGCATTATAAAATATTTTGGTTCTAAGAAATTTGAGATTTTGGTAAATTTTATCAAATTTTATTGTTGAAATATTTCATAATTAAATATTTGATAAATATGTTTTATGTATCTAATATTAAGAGAATTCCCATATAAATTGTATTGCTAATTTATAACGTTTTTAATATATGTTTTGGTGCCAAAGGAATATATTTGGAAATTTAAAGAAATTGTGGTTTGATTTATTTTAATTATTGCTATAGTTATTAGTTTTAAAAATTATTTTGGGGTATAATATAGTATATATGTGTTCGAATAATTTGGCTTATATACCATTTGATTGAATGTTTGGATTATGCATATAAAAATATTTGCCTTATTAAATATGAGTTGTCATCTTACGTAAGGTTTGACAATATATTAAATGGTTTTAAATTCTAATGGGTTCATAAGTGAACTTGGAGTAGTTAAATATTTTGGTATTTAATTTGGGGTTTTAAATCAGTTCGGAAATGATTTATTTGAGAAGCAGATGGAAAATTTTATGATGTTAAACACGTTCAAATATTTTATATTTTTATGTGCTTAAAATTGATTTATGGTGAATATATTTCACTGTGATATTTCTGATTTTCGTATGAAATGACGATTTGAAAATTTTGAAATATTTAAGCAAGCGGTTGAACTTGACAATTAAATTATGATTATGATACAGTAGGATACTATATTGGTCATTTTTAATTTATGTACCATATAGTACCAGAGTTTGGTTCAGTATTATATTACAGCGTGCTGGGTTTACCACGGTGTCGTGAGGTTGGTTTCATCCAACGGTCATCTATTATTACCAGGGACTGTGAGGTCGGGTTTATCCCACGGTTTATTATTATTACCACGGTGCCATGAGATTGGTTTCATCCAACGGTTATCTATTATTACCACGGACTGTGAGGTCGGATTTATCCGACGGTTTATTATTATTGCCACAGTGCCGTGAGGTTGGTTTCATCCAACGGTTATCTATTATTACCACGGACTGTGAGGTTAGGTTTATCTAACAGTTTATTATTATTGCTACGGTGCCATGAGGTTGGTATCATCCAACGGTTTATTATTGCCACGGACCATGAGGTTGGGTACGTCCCGACGGTTATTTATTATTTCCACGACACCGTTCATATATTGAGAGTCGTGAGGTGGGTGTATCCCACGGTTTACAGATTGGTACATCGTATGGTACATTGTATATGTTTGTATATATATTGTTGAGTTACAAATATTGGGGTGATTCTTGCATTTTCATATTTATTTGGTGGAACTGTATTTATTATAGTGTATGCTCAAATGTTTACATCTTGATTTGAAATATTTTATAATATTACAATGATCGTTCATTCATATTTTTTAGCATCAGTTTTTATGATATTAATTGGGGTACAAGTTTGGGTTTTGGTAAAATGATTTTTAAAAAGGGAAACTTTTCCAACGGAGTGAATGGTGAGGGTTTTGAGAGAAAATATTATTTTCAATTAATTATTATTTATTTATTTATTCTTAATTAATCAAGTGTACTATAATTATTATTACGGTTATAATTGTACAGTAGATAGGGTCACTCATTGAGATGATTAGCATCTCATATTTCTGAATTCCGTTCCCTAGGTACCAGGTTTGGGAGACGTTGATCGTTCGGGGCGAGCCCGACGTCTCAGTTCTTTGCTGAGAGTCCAAGAACATTTCTTCCCTTTTTCCTCTTCATCTTGTATTGCTTCGTTATCTGACATTGTATTAATTCCACATTTATTTGTATAATGCTCTGTATACTGTATTGGACATTTAGTTATTAATTATGCATTGATTTACTGTTATTCATTTGGAGTGTTGCAAATTTATGGATTTAAATTGTAGTAATGTGAGAGGAATAAGGGGATGTATATAGAAGTGTGTTTTTAGTGCAGGAAATTTGTGGTAAGTCCAACCCTTAGGGGAGGTTCTACCAGATTTTCCATTGGAAGGTCCGGTAGGATTTCCCTGGGATCAGGACTTGTCTAGGCTTTCAGTGAGGAATTTTGGACGGATCCTGACAAACAGAGTTTTTTTTTTTTTTTTTTAAAAAAAATATTTGTATCTAGCAACACATAGGTATATTTTGTGTCGCCTTATGCCCTTATATTTATTTATTTTCCTTTTTCATAAAATATTAATCAATTTGATTTTCTTTCAACTTTAAAAACCAGTGAAAATATTTAAGAAAAATAACAGTGCTAGATTTTTAATTTTTTGGAACACACATTATTGATATCAGGTGACTCATAACGTTGATTATGCGTCGCCTATTAATTTATTAATTTTTTTTTGATTTTTTGTAAATGTTAAGTAGTTGATTTTCTTTCAATTTTAAATAACAAGTGAAATATTTAAGCAGCATCACAGAGTTTTTTTTTTTTTTTTTTTTGTAAAAAAAATATTTGTATCCGGCGACACATAGGTATATTTTGTGTCGCCTTATGTCCTTATATTTATTTATTTTTCTTTTTCATAAAATATTAATTAATCTGATTTTCTTTCAACTTTAAAAACCAATGAAAATATTTAAGAAAAATAACAGTGCTAGATTTTTAATTTTTTGGAACACACATTATTGATATCAGGCGACTCATAATGTTGATTATGCGTTGCCTGTTAATTTATTAATTTTTTTTTTGATTTTTTGTAAATATTAAGTAGTTGATTTTCTTTCAATTTTAAATAACAAGTAAAAATATTTAAGCAGCATCACAGAACTTTTTTTTCTTGTTTTTTTCCAAAAAATATTTGTATCAGGCAACGCATAGGTATATTTGGTGTTGCCTGATGCCCTTATATTTATTTATTTTCCTTTTTCATAAAATATTAATCAATATAATTTTCTTTCAACTTTAAAAACCAGTGAAAATATTTAAGAAAAATAACAATGCTGGATTTTTATTTTTTTGCAACACATAATTATTGATATCCGGTGACGCATAATCAACATTATGCGTTGCCTGTTAATTTATTAATTTTTTTTTGGTTTTTTGTAAATATTAAGCAGTTGATTTTTTTTCAATTTTAAATAACAAGTGAAAATATTTAAGCAGCATCACAGAACTTTTTTTTTTTGTTTGTTTAAAAAAAATATTTGTATCAGGCCACACATAGGTATATTTTGCGTCACATTATTCCCTTATATTTATTTATTTTCCTTTTTCATAAAATATTAATCAATTTGATTTTTTTTTTAACTTTAAAAACCAGTGAAAATATTTAAGAAAAATAACAGAGCTAGATTGTTATTTTTTTGGTCCACATATTATTGATATAAGACAACGTATAACCATCTCTATGCGCCGCATGTTAACATATATATATATTTTTTGTAAATATTAATCAATCAATTTTCTTTCAACGTTAAATAAAAAGAGAAAATATTTAAGCAGCTTCACAAAGCTTGTTTTTGTTTTTTTTTTTTTTCCAAAAATATGTTTATCAGGAGAAACATATGCATATTGTGCGTCACCTGTTCACTAAAAATTTATTTATTTTTATTTTTTATAAAATATTAATCAATCTGATTTCCTTTCAACTTTAAATAACAAATAAAAATATTTAAGCAGTATCAGAGAACTTCATTTCTTTTTTTTGTACAAAATATTTGTTTAAGGCGACGCACAATCACGTTGTGCGTTGCCTATTGCCTTTTTAAATTATTGGAATTTTTTTTTTGATTTTCTTAAAATATTAATCGATCTGTTTTACTTTCAACTTTAAATAACCAGTAAAAATATTTAAGAAGCATAATCGTATTGGTTTTTTTTTTTTTTTTTTTTTGTATAAGGCGACGCACAATATGTTTGTGAGTTGCCTGTTACAATTTTATTTTATTTTGTTTTATTTGTTTGGTTTTCTTAAAATATTAATCAATCTGGTTTACTTTCAACTTCAAATAACCAGTAAAAATATTTTAGAAGCATAACTGTGTTGGTTTTTTTTTTTTTTTTTTTGTATAAGGTGACGCACAATATGATTGTGCGTCGCCTTTTACAATTTAATTTAATTTAATTTAATTTAATTTATTTGATTTTTAGAAATATTAATCAATCTGTTTTACTTTCAACTTCACATAACCAGTTAAAATATTTAAGAATCATAACTATTCTTGTTTTTGTTTTCTTTGCATTATTTGTATCAGGCGACGCATATTCGTATTATGCATCACCTGTTACCCTTTTATTTTTAGTTTTATTTTTTTTGGTTTTCTAAAAATATTAGTCAATCTGTTTTACTTTCAACTTCAAATAACCAGTTAAAATATTTAAGCACATAACTGTGATGGTTTTTATTTTTTTGTTTTTTTTTCATTATTTGTATCAGACAACCCTCAAGCATTTTGTGCATAGCCTGTTCACCTTTTATTTTATTTTATTTTATTTTTTGTTTTGTAAAAATGTTAATCAATCTGTTTTACTTTCAACATCAAATAACCAGTTAAAATATTGAAGCACATAACTATGATGGTTTTTGTTTTTTTTTCTTTTTTTGCATTATTTGTATCAGGCGACGCTAAAGCTTATTGTGCGTCGCCTGTTCACCTTTTATTTTTATTTTTTATTTTTTGGTTTTGTAAAAATATAATCAATCTGTTTTACTTTCAACTTCAAATAACTAGTTAAAATATTTAAGCACATAATTGTGATGGTTTTTGTTTTTTTTGCATTATTTGTATCAGGCGACTCTCAAGCATATTGTGCGTCGCCTGTTCACCATTTATTTTATTGTAATTTTTTTTTTGTTGTCTAAAAATATTAATCAATCAGTTTTACTTTCTACTTCAAATAACCATTTAAAATTTTTAAGCAGCGTAACTGTGCTCCTTTTTGTTTTTTTTTTTTTTTTCAATTTGTTTTGCAATATTAGGTGACGCACAAGCATCTTTTCCATTTTGTGTTTCTACTCTTTTAATTATTTTTAATATTGTTTGAATTTTTGTAAAATTGGTATGTTTAAAACCAAAGTTCATGCAAAACAAAAAATATTACCTTATGAGAGATTTTTACAAATTGGTCTACAATATTTTATATGTACAACCAAAAGTTATTAACAAAAGCTAGCTATTTCACTACCATGCATAGATATTCATTGGTTTGAGATACTTGTGATCATCGCTGTTGCCCATTTATCTCTAAATTTGTTGACATTTTCAGCTTGTAACCAAGTGACACCTTCATACTGAACATGAGAAACCTATGTTAATACATGTACAAATAATCATAAATATTAATTATTACATAATAGAAATATGATGAAATCATTAAATTAATAATAATTTACCATTCCTCTTAAGTTCCGGGGAGGAACTTTGTGCCTAATGATATCTCGCATTTTCATCATAATATAATAACCGCATTCCATACTCCCGGGATGCATCGGTGTCTAAATTTGCAAACAGTAAATTATGTGTAATATTATATACGAATATATACAAGTATTTAAATTAACTAACAACTAATAATGCTAAGTTTATGTATAATAATTACCTTAGTATTTTGCCACCGAAGTTTCTTTTCAGATGTCTTTCCTTGGTTCCATGCAATGAAGGAACTATATAGAAATATAAATATTGTATAAGATTATATTGTAGCTTCAAAAGTACAAATCCAATATAAGAACAATTAATTAAAAAAATTAGAGTTATTAACTTACTCATCGATCAAAGTTTTTAGATCCTTATCAATTATATTCTTATGAGTCTTCAAAGAATAAAAAAACCATGCTACTGCTTTGTATAAATCAACAACACATAGCATCCAATGATTCCTAAAAACACCAATAAATATTTTAGTTAATATGATGTTTTTTGAAATTAATATTTCCACAACATAATTCAATTAAAACTAATATAATATTACCTTGCACAGTAGGGAAAGAACCATAGTTGATTATTTCTTGCATCTTGCCATCTACTCAATATATTTATCATCCGTTCATGAGGGTTTGATGACCAACCGAAGCAATAATTTCTGGATGAACAAAGCAATAATTCCCTTCAAAGAAGCCCGTCAATCCCTCACATTAATGCCTACATAATCCGATTACAAGTAATTGTAGTGTTTATAATTAATTAAATTGAAGAATTAGTTATAAACACATCCAAATTTAGTTTACCTTATGTAGAACAAGATGCATTTGGAAGATAATTCTTGCATGTAACAAAAATCATTTATATCGCTCCTCGCTATGCCCAACTGTTATTCTTCCCTAAATATCTCTTTTTTCATATTAAAAAACCACAAATGATCGCTATCGACGTCCTTGATTCGAGATGGTCTATTGTTTTAACTCCACCACGACATTGGACTTTTGTTGAAGAAGAATTGGTTGAAGAAGATGTTCTTGGCGATATGATACGAACCTAGGACGACCTGCTCCTAAACCCGTATTATATTAGCCCGGATCTTAATTAAGTTCAAGTTCTAATGGATTGGACCTCAACCCCTAACCAACCTGTGGTTAGAAACCTTGGTATAATGTAGACGCCACAATAAGGGATGGAAAACCTATTGATAAGTCAAGCTAAAACAACCAATTCTCTAATGGTGTTTTAGGCGTTCTCAAAGAACAAAGAGATAATTAATCTCACAAATATTTTCTTAATCAAATCAAAGTTGTATTCTTATTGAAAAATAAGCCTTTAAATAGGCTACAAAGCCACGAAATAAAACCCTAAAAATAAAGGAAAAACCAGCCACCACACATAAAGGAACCTAGTTGGCTGAAACTATACTTCCTTTCCTAATCTAAGTTTGATTAATTAATTCCTTTATATTAAATTATGAATTAATTAATTTACAATGGAAAGAATAAAATAAAAACCTTCCTAAAGTTATTTTTCCAGAAAATAAATAAATAAAAGCCAAAAAGTAATGGTAGTTTCCTAAAACAAAAAGTAAAAACAAATTAGGAAACTAAAAATGCTAGCCTTTTTGATCAAGTTGACTTTGATCAATCTTTGGCCTCTTTGACCTTCAAATCAGCTTCTAGATTCTTTTTAGGATGCCAAATAAACTGAATATGAAGGCCCACACGTTGCCCATGCTTGGAAAATAAGAAAAGGCTAATACAGTAAAATACAGTAAAACCAGCAAGCAATACAGCAAATTCGGCCAAATTGTTGATGCTGTCCATACAAGCCCTTTTTGATTGCATTTGAGGCTGCTTTAACTTGATTCCATGACCTCTTAGGCATATGTATTGAACCCATAAAGCATTGGAACCATTTCATGCTTCTCGGACTCCAAAAATGTACCAAAACCGTCACCCGGGTCTGTATCGGCTTTCACCACTTGGATGCTTAGAATAGGCTTTGTATCTTCAAGTATGGACAAGCTCTGTTGAGATTGATTACCCCCTGTATAAATACTCCTAGGTTGTCCTTAAATCTCTTAATTTGAGCTCTTGTGATTGGCCTAGTCTTCATCCGTGTCGAGTCAGCACCCCAGCTGGTTATCAGTGGAGCGGGCTCGGGCGGAATCACATCACGATACTACAATGGCTCACAATCCATTTGCCGTACAATTGCCAAGTGTTGATGAAAATGATCATGAGGATGAATGTGAGAGTGGCTATGTTCGTAATAACTATGAGGGGATATGGATAAACAATATCTTCTAAATAAATTGGTATGTATATTTATTAACTTATGTTTTAAGTAATATTTATTTATTCATTAATTATTTTTTTTTATATGTTTTCCACTTCATTTTAGGAGAAATGTGCCATGCCAAATCTTAAAAAGATAAATATTCATTAAAGTTTCATTTACCAAATTACAAATTAATTTATTAATGATTAAGTTTTTATTAATTTATTTTGCATAAGTGTTAATAAATTTTTTTATTTTTCCATATACAGTATGAGGGTGTAATATCATCAACACAAGGACGTTAACTTCCATCTCAATGAGTATCTATATGTAAAAATATGTTAATGAGATGATATATAATTATATTGATAATTGTTTTGTTATGAACAAGTATTTTTTTTTAAATTTTTATATTCTAATTATTTTGGACGAAGTGAGTTTGGGTTTTCTTGTATTATAATTACTTTATATTTTAATAAATTTTTAAAAATTAAAAAATATAAATCTAAAAAAATATAAAAGAAATGGCGACTCATTAAGATACTAAAAAGTCGCCTAAAATATATAACGCCATATAATAAGATAAATTTAGCGACTCATAAATTTTGCGACTCTACACAAAATATCGCTAAAAGAATTTTTACCCATTTTAGCGACATAAATGTATAGCGACCCTCAACGAAAATGTCGCTAATAAATTTTTAACGACTATTTAGTAAAGTGTCGCTAAACCAATGAGTTGCTTTAAGTTAATTGTTGAATATGTCTCTAAATGAGAAAATGAGTCGCAAAAAACACATAAATATGCGACTCTTATAATTTGTCGCTAAAACATGGATGCGTTGCTAATTGAGAGACACTAAAAAAGAGTCGCTAAAAAAATATGGGTCGCTAAAAAGGAGACTCACATAATTCGTCTCTAAAACATCATGCGTCGATAAATAGGCGACAAAAAAATGCGTCGCTAAAAATGCATGAGTCGCTATTAAAAATCAATTTTTAACGACCCAAATATTTAGCGACTGATTATGAAAAAGTCGCTAAAACATTTTTAGCGACAATATTTTAAAGAGTCGCTATGTTATGCGTCGCTATAAGTTCATTATTGTATACGCCGCTAAAAATTAAATGTGTGTCGCTAAAAATGTAAATAGGCGACTGTTATGATACGTCACCTGTTGTCTTACATATTTAGCGACAGGATATTTGGTGACTCCGTCGAATGTGTGGTTGTTTATTTAGTGCGATGCAGTACTTGCATCGTGTATCAGCTCGATTCTAGTAGTGATTGGATTTAAGAGAAAATCAATTTTTCTTCTATATATTTTTCAATATTAATTCTAATTCAATAGAAATAATTTTGACATCCATGCAACTGGATTACATTGACCGGACACGCATTCAATATTAACGACATATTCATCTTTTATAACAAACCCTTAAAAGGATAGTGTAAAATTTTTAGATATCCATTTGTAACAAACCTATATATATATATATATATATATGAAAATTTCAAGTTAGAATATCAACTTTAATATGATACACACACCATCAGGCAACTTGCTGTTGCAGGGAATAAGTCCCGCATAACATGCTGGTTTGAATCTTAACTTTATTAAAGTTAAGATATTGTAATGTTAAAAAGATGATATATATTCCATAGAAAAAAAAAAAAGAAAAGAAAAAAGAAGAAGAAGAAGAAGAAGTACAAGATGATATATATAATTACATTAAGAGCTTAAATCTCCCATGCATTATACAAATATTATCTTTGTTTACAAGGTAATATAAGATTTATAGCTTCAAACACAATTACAGATGGAGGCCAACTTATAGGTTAATGTTACTTTTGATAATAGGATTCATTTTCAAAACACGATAGCCCCACGTAATGATTAATGGGGAGAAAAATGCACTACTTTTGATAAGCCTTTTACTAATATAGCCTTTTTTTTTTTTTTATTTACCAAAAGAAAATATAGCCTTTTTTTTTTCTTTTTTTTTCTTTTACTGTTTTTGAAAAATCTATTTTAAAGTAATATCATTGGTATTAAAATTTTTATAAAAATCTAAATCAAATAATATGATATTTGATATGGTTATTTATTATTAAATATAAATTGATAATATTTTATTATCATAAAAAATAAAAATTAATAAAACAATAAATAACTCATTGGTAATCAAAATTTTAATTTATAAATTAGGTGAGTGTAGAATTATCTTTTATTTTATTATTGTCATTTTTTTTCTCTTTTACTAATAAATAATCATCTTGCTTTTTTCCTCCCATGATCGACGCTATTTGTCTTCTTGTATTAGATGTGAAACACGACAAGTTTTTTTTCATGAAAAATTATAAAGCAATCAGATTATTACAAAAATAATTTGTTAGATATGAATCATATGATAAGCGTTTTGCTACAACGCGTTTTACCATGATGGCTCTGATACCATTTTGTTTCAGTTAATTATAAATTGATCCCACACAAACAAATATATAATAGACGATCAATACTTTGAACCAACAGGCATAGACGGTAAAATAAATAACATAAATATCAGATAATGATAGAATAAATGAAACAAGAAAACAAAGAAAACACTTATTTAACGTAGTTCAATTATTTATTAGATAATTTACGTCCATGGACTAGCAAAGGAGAGAATATTATTTATAGTGAGAAGATTATAAGCCCAAAACTAGTCACTGGCTTTCAAGAGCATAACCCCCTGTTTTCTAGCCAGTCTGATGTTTTTCGCTTGTTATTCTTCTTTCTTATTTATTTATTTATTTATTTTTTTTTTGGGTATAAATCATCAGACTTTCGAACTTAATGGGTAAGAGAGGCTGTCAGTCACACAATTTCTCATCCGCGTGCGTTCCTAATACCTTGTAGAAATATGTATGGACAGCTAGAATATATGTATCCAGGTCAGCTAAGTATTTATTTAGTCAACAGATCTCAAGTTTTCTCAACTTTTAAATCAGGTTTTACTCTGTGATGCTCAGACTCTTCAAAATCATCGAAGCATCCATATCGACATGACACGATACGGATATGGATGCGGAATCCGTTCCAGATATATCATAGAAAAAATAGGTGTGGCTGTTTCGTACAAAGTTTCCATGGAGAAAATGAAGAATCCATCCATGAGAGAAAAGAGAGAAAAAAGCATCTGTAAAGAGAGGAAAGAAGAAAGAAAAAAGAGATGGAAAAAGAAGATAAAAAAAGAAAGTATCCGAGCTGGCATAAAGAGAGAGAACAGAGATTCCTACTGGCTCAGTTTCCATGGTGGAACTGAAAAGAGATGAGAGAGGAGAAAGGATGAAAAAAAGCATAGGGAAACGAAGCATCGGGCGGTGGGATCTGTCTTCTATACACTTACCAACGTGATTTTAGAAGCTTTGAGAAGAAAACGTGCACCTAACCTATTAATTACAAAATTAGATAAAAAAAATTGTTGTTGTTGTTGTTGTTTTACTTTTTATTTTTTTATCATGAGTGCAGAGAAGAGATGAGAGTTCTCATCTTCCGAATATTATTGGGAACTCTTAAATTTTAACAAAATATAATACAAATCTATTCCAAAAAAAAAATAAATAAATATAAAAACCAAAGTTAAATAAAATATTAATTTTCTAATAGAAATATGGAAAACGGTAGCTAAATAAATTATTAATTTTTAATAAATAATATATTTTATATTTTTTTTCTACTATAATTTTACATATTTAATATGTCTCCAATCAAATATGTTGAATTTTCATAAAAAAAAGTAATGAATGCAAAAGGAAAATAGAATAATTTTAATAGTTTATTTTAATTATCAATAATACTAAACGTATTTATATTGAAAGTGTATATATATAATTAGATATTTCTTTTCAAAAAATATATATAATTATATATTTGAAAAGAGGGGAAAAAAGAAAATGAATAAGAAAAATAAAATAGGTCTCAAATGCTTTATAAGTTTTCAAAAAAGAAAAATATTGTTTTTGACCAAAGAAAATATTCTTTAAAGTTTAGACGTTAGTTTTTATCAAATAGAAGAAAAAGGTTCTATGCTCTAGTAATAGATCAATTGAACGATCTTATAATATAATAAGTTTTAAAATAAATTGATAATTGTAAATAATAATTAAAATAAATAAAAAGAGAATGCATGATTAAAAAAAAAAAAAGATAGAAAATAAACAAAAAGAGTTTTCAACCAAAGACGATTTTTTTAATTTAAAAATTTGTTTGATGAATTTAAATTTAAACTTTTAATATCACATTGGATAATAATGACGATAACAATAATATAAATATAATTAAATCGACAATAATTAGTACAACAATTAGAATTTATTTCTAACCAATGAAAGTGGTTGGTCATTTTGACAACTATTATAATTTCATGTCCAATATCGTATTAAAATAATGCAAATAGAAATTTTAAAATATCAATTTGACATTGACTTAACAATTGAAGTATATAATCGGCAAAAAATATATATATATTTAATAATATTCACTCAATGTCCAAAATATATATTACTAGCATGGAAAGACTAGATTAAGTTTAATAATAATTTAGAATTATGTTTTTAATTTTCTAAATAATAATATATTAAAATTTTAATGTCATACTTCTATTTTGAAAACATCTCATACTTTTTCTTATGAATTACAATATATATTAAAAGCATGTGATATTTTAAACGTAAATAATATTATGACATGATTTCTACCATTAGGTTAATTAATTTGTATCTATATGTAAAATTTTCCTATACTAATATGGACCTAATAGTTTTTCTCTGACATAACATTAACTAATAAAACATTATTATTTTATAATGTTGAATTGATTTTATTTTAAATGTATATTTCTATCAATCAATCTAATTAGATTTGATTATATGGTAAATAATTCTTACTTGCAAGCTATAATTACACATGTAATCACGTGCTTATATAACTAATACTAACTCAACTAATCTATAAATATAAAATCAATTCCTAAGTTTTATGACTTTTATAACTTGTATATCTAATAAACTTAAATTGTCCATAGAGATCACTCCGAAGTTTATAAATATGTAATACAAAACATAAGAATTCAAATTTTCTATCAAAATTACTTTCAATGTTTATAAACATACAACATAGAGCATAAAAAATTACACACACACACACACACACACACACACACACACACACACACATATATACATATATGTTACAACACTAGTCACTAACAGTATTATATATATAATATTTCAACACTAGTCACTAATAAAGTTATTACAATGATAGAAATGCAACAATATTTCAAATAATACGCAAACATTAATTAAATAAACATATCAGATTATATGATATGAAATCATATTTTATAAGCATGTCTAACAGATAATTCATATGATAATATATCTAATAGGTAATGCTATGGTAAACAAAAAAAATTATAAATTTGAAATATATGGATAATTACTAATCTACACATATATAATAAATATATTTTAAAACATTATCTAAATATACTGTACTACTTTATTAAATAAATATTATATGAAATACACGAATAATAACTTATCTATAAATATATAATAATTATAATCACCAACATATATATATACACAATAAATATATTTTAATAATATTATTTAAATATATATGCTATTTATTAAATAATAAAAATTATTATATTGTCACTTGTCAATTCTCATCCATTAGTACCTAGGAAAGACGTGGTATTTAAAGCAAAAAGGCCAAAAAAAAAAAAAAAAAAAGAGAAAAAGGAAATAGTGTGGCATGCTTTTGCAACCTAAAAAACAGGAGGCTTTTTATTAAATAATTTATCCAAAAGACGAAAGAAAAAATATTTCTATGTAATAAAAATATAGAAGGCGAAAGGACCCGATCTTCTTCTTCGTCTCTGCAACTTCTTTTTCTCTGTTTCAACTGATGGCTTTATATTCATTCAGTTTTTCCATTAAAAATACATGAACTTTCTCAATCAATAGTCTTTTTTTTTTTTTTTTTCCCTAAAATCCCCATAGCAATTTTTAGTAATATTTATCAGAAGTTCTTTCAAACCCACTTTCTCCTCTCTATTAATCATCATCAAACTATCAAATGAATCAATCAAGCCATACACCAGAGATATTAGGAACAAGAACCATCACAGGGACCATCTTCTTCTATTAAAGGATCTCAATTTGATGATAAGCCTCTATGGAACCATGTCAAAGTTCTCAATGTAGCTATTAGTGGAGGTGGAAGCAGAAACCGACGCTGGACTTGCAACCATTGCAGTAAAAAATTGACGGGTTCATATTCAAAGGTGAAAGCTCATTTACTTAGGATTACAGGTCATGGGGTTGAATGTTGCAAGGTTGTTGCAGGTGGTTTACTTCAACAAATAAAAAGAGAACATGACCAAGTTGAAATCAAGAGATTTCAGGATGAGTTCAATGAAAGACAAAAGGCAGAGTATATCAATTTACCCAGCAGTTCAGATTTGTTGCAACACAAAAAGAGGAAAGGAGCTGTTGTTGGATCTTTAGAAAAATCTTTCAGCACTACACAATGTGATATTGCTGACAAGGAAGCTGCTAGGATGTTCTATGCCATTGCATTACCTTTCAATTTTGCAAAGTTTCCCTATTTTAGGCAATATTCAAAGACACTAGCAAACAACAATTTGGCAGGTTATACTCCTCCTACTTATAACAGATTAAGGAAAACTTTTCTTGCATAAGAGAAAGAACATATTAATTGGAAGCTTCAGCCAATTAGAGATTCATGGAGGAAGAAGGGGGTGTCTATTGTCTTCGATGGTCAGATAGACAAAGAAGACCTCTTATCAATATGATGGCTGCATCTTCTGGTGGAGCAATGTTTTTGAAATCAATTGATGCTAGCAGCAATACAAAAGATGGGGACTATGTGGCTTCTTTGTTTCTGCAGGTGATCAATCAGATTGAAGACACTAATATTGTTCAAATAATTATTGACAATGAAAGCAATTTCAAGTCAACAGAATTACACATTGAATCAAGGTATTCTCACATCTTTTGGACTCCTTGTGTAGTATATAGCTTAAATTTGGCTTTAAAGAATATATGCGATCCGTCTGAAAGATCACATCAATACACCGACTATAAATGGATTGCTGATTTAGTGTCTGATGTGCAAACAATTCGAAATTTTGTTGTTAATCACAGTATGACATTATCTATATACAACAAATATTCTAAGTTGAGTTTGTTAAGAATTGCTGATACTAGGTTTGCATCAAATATTGTGATGAGTAAATGTCTAAAAGAAGTGAAGAAATCATTAGAAAATATGGTAATGGATTCTGAATGGAAATCATATAGGGATGCAAATGTTTAAAGTAAAGCACAAGAAGTGAAATAGTGCATTGTTAATGATCAGTGGTAGGATAGGTTAGACTATTTTTAAACTTTTACTGAACCTATATTTGATTAGTCCTGGGTTGCTGATACAGATACTCCTGTTTTGCATTTGATTTATGATATGTGGGATAGTATGATTGAAAGAGTGAAAAAGATTATATTTGACCATGAAGGAAAAGATTTAATTAGTGGTAGTTCAGTTTTTTTTTATGTTGTTCATGAATTATGGTGAGTAGATGGGCCAAAAGTAACACCCCTTTAGATTGTATGGCACATTCTTTGGTGCCAAAGTATTATTGTGATGCTTGGATCTAAGGTGGGAATAATGGAATTATGAGAATAGCACCACATGAGGATCAAGAGGTGTCTACCATGTAACATCCCACATCGGTTGGAGAGGGGCACGAAGCGGTCTTTATAAGGCTGTGGATACCTCTTCCTTCAAGACGCATTTTGACAAAGCCTTGAGGCTAGGGGGGAGAGAGGGAGTGAACCCTGGGCCAAAGAGGACAATATCTTGATGTGGGTGGTACTGGGCCGTGACATACCAATAGAAGCAAATGCTTCAAGAGACTAGTTTAAAATCCAAATGATTTAAGGAAGATTTATGCTAAATTTGGAGTTTTCTCAAGCAGTTCTAACTATTTCAATCAACCACATGTTATTGAGGCGAGAATATTTGAGGAACCATTGTTATGGTGGGCTAATCATAGTGCTTCTGCACCATTGTTGCAAGCTTTAGCCTTCAAATTGCTTTCCCAACCAGCATCTTCATCTTGCTATGAGAGAAATTGGAGTACTTATTCCAACATACAAAGTATCAAAAGAAATAAATTGGCGAGTAGTACAGCTGAAGACCTTGTTTTTGTGCATTGTAATCTTCGTCTAATGTCGAGGAAAGAAGAAGAGTACAAGATTGGGCCAACAAAATACTGGGACTTATGTAAGTATTTTTTTTTTAAATATTTTTTTATCATTATTTTTTTTATGTAGAACTTAAATAATAACAAAATTGTTTTAAATATTTTTTTTAATCATCAATCCAACTATTAATGAGTTTAATTTTTTATATGTTACATCATTTCTATAGGTGGTGATAAAGCTGATTTGGATAACCATGCCACTATAGAGCTTGCAGAACTTTCACTTAATGAACCTGAGTTGGAGATTATGACATTGAGTGATGATAATAAGTAAAGCAAAGAGAGGAATTGATAAGAATATGTGGATTTGTAACTTTTGCACTTTTAAGAATTTAAAAGTCTTCGTAACTTTTGTTATTTATATTTAATTATATTAAATTATGTTATGTAATAGATTTTAGTCTTTTTTAAACTTCAATATGCATTATATTGTTTTTGTTTAATTAAATTAGAATTTGATATGCATTACAAGTTTTCTATTTATTATTATTTAGTTATTATTTATCCATAGATATGATTCATATGAAGATAAGAAATTTATATAAAATTTCTTTATTTTTGTCAAAAGCACCCCCGCATCCATATCCAAATTTTGGATACTTATCCTTCGTATTCCTGTATTCTAAATTTTGAGAATTGACGAATTCGAGTCTTAGATATGTACCCGTACCTGACACCTACACCCGAGTCCGAGCAACATAGGGTTTTAGTGCCATGTTAGCAACATGCTTGACATGAATTTTGACATTATCAAAATTAAGATATTCTACTTATTAAACTATTAAAGTTAAGGTATTCTAATGTGCAAAAGAATTTTATACGACACGTAGGAAAAGAAAAAGAAACAAAAGATGATATATCCAAAGCATTAGTGAGTTAATCAAAATTTTTTTTTCCATAACCAGGATTGAGGATAATGGAAAACTTGATCTAGACGTTGAGTCAACTGCATTTTGGTCACCATTTCTTCTGTTGCATTTCGGAGGCCCTGACACCATTACAGCTTATTCCTAGGAAAACAACGAGCTGTGGTTTAGGCGCCTTCTTGGATTGGGAGTAGAAACAGGAGTGGTGCTGTACATTTTCATCATGGCTTCGACAGGTTCTCGGCTTTCTATTCTGTCCATTCTAATGCTATGTGCAGGAATCATCAAATACGAAGAGAGAACATTGGCTCTTAGGTCGGCAAGCAATGAAGAATTTAGAGCCTCCATGGTCACTCCTGCTGACCCTTGTCCCAATTATGCCAAATTTATGCAGGAATACTCCTTAAAACAGTATGAAGGGTTCCAGGTAATAGCTGAGGAGATAAATGAGGTCCATGTTGCTGTGGATACTTCTTAAGTTCTGTCCAAAATGATTCCCAAAATGCACCACAACTACATATAGCATATGTGTTCATGCAAGATTTTAAGCATCTTTTTGTAGATCTCTTCCTTGGTGCTGATGATCGGGAATGTAGTCGATAATTTTTTTCCAAACTGACGGAAATAGGAAAATCTTTCAAATTGATAGAAATGGAACTTTGCTTCATGTATGACATGCTTTATAATTCTCCGCTTCATCATTTTTTTCTGCATTTGTGCTATGCTGGTTTTATTCTCACTGGCTGACCACAAACAATGCTTAATTGTTGATTTGATTATCACATACATTCTTTTAGAGCTATATGCAGTACTCTTACTGCTTTCCTCTGACTGGACTGATTTTTGGTCTCACAAGCACTCGGTGTAACACCCCATCCCGAAGTACATCGGATATTTCTCAAATTTGACCAAGGTTGACCGGGTTTGACTGTCGTTGACCGAGAAGGGGTCAAATGTTGACTTTTGCTCCTGATGAAATTTCACAGTGACCAAGGTACCGTTAAAAGGTACACATTGTCATGAGTTCATAGACTAGTAGTACGTTGAAAACGAAGCTATGGTTTGAAAGTTATGAGCAAAATAAGTTGAGGTTCAAACTGTCCAAGGGATGTCGGAGTTGACTTTTTGTTCATGCAAAGTTGAGCTTTGACTCATGCATGGTTGTGAATTACTCGTCGATACGAGTTCATAGACCAGCGGCACGCTTAAATTGGACATCTGATTAAAAAGTTATGGACCTGCAAAATTTTCAAATACAGTATTATTTTAATAATATTTTTAAATATGTGAACAGTGTGCCACGTATGACTTATTAAAGGGTGCCATGTGTCACAATGATGAGATGCCACATGTCAACCATGATTAAATACCATATTATTTTATTATTATTCTATACAATAATATTATTTTATATAATTGTTTATTTATTTTCTTTTTCTTTTTCTTTTCTTCTCCCCACGTGGGAAAAAAGGAAGGGGGGGGGGGGGGGGGGGGAGAGACAGGAGACATGGGACTTTCTTCTTCTTCTTCTTCCTCATGACGGTCCCTCTCTCTCGGTTTGCATTTTTTTTTCCGGCCATCAGACGGCCATACGCACCAGGCGATAGGACGGCCCATGGCCAGGCGAGCTCAGCCGTTGATTATCCGGCTGGTTGGCCGATGGATGCGTTGGGATCAGCGCCCAACATCGACGACCGACGTCCTCCCTGTTGACCAGCTTTTCGGCGGCTACCGGCGGCGTAACTGGTCCTTTTCCATGAATTTGGGCCCTCTGAATCCGTTTCCAAGCTCGGATTGGCTCAAATCTTGCTCATTCGTGAGAAATGACAAGAGACCCATTTCGGCAGCAACTTCACGGCAGGATTCCGGCGACCTCCAGCGGTGGTTGGACCAATTGAAGGTATCTTCTTGATGCTCTCATCATAAGCTTCAAATTGGTAGCTAGAATGTGAATTATAATTGAGTAATTAGGAAGTTGCCATTGATGGAGCTAGGTTGTGTTTATGTTGAAATGGGATAGAGGTTGGACAAGCCCTTAGTCAATTGCCATTACATTTGGGTTCTTAATGACTATTAGAGGCTAAAGGAATGGTTAATTTGAATTAATTGACAAGATATTGAAAAATCCCAAATTTGTAGTTTAGGCCATATGGGTTCATCCTGTATTCTACCAAATTAGGGTGGACAATGTTGATATTATCAAGCAGAAGGGGTAAAAGGATTGTTATAGATTTTGTGAGTTTACTTGTTATGTTGATTGGAATTATTATACAAAAATTTTAGTTAGCATGTGTATAGATTGATATATATATATACACATGTATGGTGAACATATGATGCATATATGTATGTATACACATGTACTGTGAACATATGATACATATATGTATGTATATATATATATATTTGATATGAAGATGCGTGATGCTATATGAAAATACATAATTATATATATGTGGATATATATGTGTGTGTGTGTGAATATATATATCTATGTACTTGTGTGCATCAAGACATTTATACATATGCATTTTATATCATTCAAAATTTTGAAGCATATCATATATTTTTTTAAAATTTTAAGAGATATTGTTATTTGATTTTAATGTGTTATTTTTATGTGATTTAAATATATTCGTTATATAGAATTTATTATATCATATGTGTTTAATATTTAAGAAACTGCTATTTAAAGTTATGTTGATTTAGTATTATGTTGCCTCATATTTATATTTTGGGTTGTTAAATTAAGTATATTTTGTGTTAATTAAATATTTGAAAAATGAATTTTATGTGTTGGATATTTAACTAAGTTATTATTGATATTGAAGATGCCAAATTGTGTTGAATTGAATTATTGTGGAAGAGACTAATTTTATGAAATTATGATTTAAATTTTATTAAGTTTATTGTTGATTTAAATGTTGAAATTTTGATGCATAAATAATGCATTTATGTGATTTTAATACTGTATGAATTTCTATGTATCCTTTTATTATTGTTTTGGTATATTTGATAAAAGCATATGAATTGGATTATAATTTATCTAAATTTAATATTTTATAAATTATGAAATTTATAGTTTTTTTTTTAGATGCATCCATACACGTACCGGTGTTCTGTGCTGTAAATGTGATTATGATAAGCGCGCAAGTTATAATGTCTCCCGTAAGTTGCCATTGGACTGAAGGCAGGCAAGTTTGATATTGGCCATAAGCTGTCCCCCTCCATGGCCGGGATGACGGTTTAAGCAGCAACGCTGTCGGGACGCCGAAGCAACCGTATGCAAGTTTCTCTCTTTAATCTCCTGCCAGTCGGTGCTCGGGACGCTGGGTACCTTCGGGCACCACTGGTATATAGTATGGTGCATCAAGTATTTTTTTATATGTTTGTACATATATTTGTATGTTATATTATTGATATTATACTGTATATACCGCACCATACGGAGGCGGTGAACTAATGTGGTACATGTAGAGCTTGCCTCATAACCATGTTGCCTACGAGTCTAGGCGATCGGACGGCCAATATAGGCAACCACCCTGGTTTGTATTGGTAGCAAAGTGCCGGCGACAGCTGGAATCATGGATCACATAGCATGTCAGAAGGTATCGTACATATCTCTATTACGAGAGTGCATATTTCATTTTATGCTATGGATTTTAAGATATGATTTTAAGTATTTATGTTATGTTATCTATTTGTGATTTAATTTCTTACTAATATTCTTAATCGATGTTATTATATTCTTATTACTATTAATTGTATTTAACTATTTATTTAATCATTATTGTCACTGTTATCGGGATTGTTATTATTATTTATAATGATTATTTTTATTGTAATTCCAATTCCTATTATTATCATTATTATAATTATAGTTGTTATTATTGATTTTTATTTTTATTTTTATTTTTATTTTTATTAACACTATTATGAGATCTTTAATTTTAATTTTGTTATTGTTTTTATTATTATTACTACCATATGGTACCTTTGGATAAGTATCATAGCCTACGGGCAAGAAAGATAGCCATCACGCAAGTATAATAGTTCTCGAACAAGTGGTAACCTTTGGGTAGGTGAGATAGCCCTCAGGCAAGTTACATCAATACCATCATCATTAAAACGTTTGTTATAGTTTTTAATTGTTAATGTGATGTTGTTTTACCTTTCTTTCTATGTTACACATTGGCATATTTGTAAAACGATATTTAAAGTGTATTTGACATGTGTAGCACTAAGTGGGTGGTGTGGGCGGACGAGAATCTATGATGGTATATCTTAATTAGTTATTTACTAAATTAATTCCATTACATGCCTTTTATATAATTTGTTATCGAAGTGCTGCTAGTTGTGGAACTTAAATTGTAGTAATGTGGGATGAATAAGGTGGTGTATATAGAAGTGTATTTTCAGTGCAGGAAAATTGTGGTAAGTTCAACCCTTAGTAAAGATTCTGCCAGATTTTCCATTGGAGGATCCGGTAGGGTTTCCCTGGGATCAGGGCTTGTCTAGGGTTCTGGTGAGAAATTTTGGACGGGTCCTGACACTCGGCTTATCAAATCTCATCTCTCCTTTCCAGCTGCCAAAACCTCCAAGGTTCCATGGCACAATTTGGCCCATTGAGCTTTTACTTTAAAGACAAACCCATGATCTGCGGTGGAATCCTAAAGCTCATTTGCCTTGATAAAGTGCTAGAAAAATATCACTACACAAAGTATATGACGGTATTTGATGATTTGAAAAAACTAATTTTTAACGATCTTAAGGGGATTTCTAAGGATCCATCAAAAGTTGCAATAGATATCGGAGACATGGAAGCCGGGTACTAGGAGAGTATGATCATACTGCACTTGAATGGAGTGTTAAGGTTGATTTTGATCGGAGTATTCTTATCCGGTATTGTTATGAAAATAAGACAAAAACAATAGTAATAAAAGAATGAGAATGAAAATGAAACACACAAATTTACGTGGAAAACCCTTAGCGGAAAAAAATCACAGACAAAAAGAGATAAAACTTTTATTGAGCAATATTGGTACAAAAGATGAGTAAATAGAGTGGCTAAAAAAACTCAAAAATACAACCGACCCTCAAAAAACGTAAATATATATTGTACAGAATAAATCTAAAAGTCGGATTGGTCCATATTGCTGGAGTGCTGCCTTGCAATCTTGTCGGGCTCAATGGTGAGCTACCATCTAGGAACTATTAGCCCTCGACCTTCACTTCTATCACAAAGCCCCAAATTTTTCTATAAAATAAATTTCACCAAAGGGATCATACCACAAGCTTTTCGAATCGGATCAATAAGAATTTGAGTCACCAACTCTAATAGGTATATTGGTACATATCTCTGATACATGATGGATCATCCAGAAACTCAAGAAACTCCAGATTCTGAGATACGCATGCGTCCTTTTATGTTGCCAGTGGGAATTGGAATGATCAGATTCTACGATACTCAAGCGGAGCTCATAAGATTCTTTGAAGAATACAAGTCCACCTCTGAAGGTAATACTACATCTCAGAGTGGGAGGAGTACAAACATTTGCTCATGGGTTGACGAATGGTATTTCAATGCCACAAAAAAGTCCAAAGGAGATAAATCCAAAGCCTATGAGATGTTGATGAAAGTGAACACCATAGTTGAATCCATTTAAGTGAACTATGTTGCTCAGACTCGGGTACGGGTACATATCTAATAGTCGGATTCGTCAATTCTCAAAATTTAGAATACGTGGATATGGAGGATAAGTATCCAAAATTTGGATACGGGTGCGGGGGTGAGTTTGACAAAAATAAAGAAATTTTATATAAATTTTTTATCTTCGTAGGAATCATATCTATGGACAAATATTAACTACATAATAATAAATAGAAAACTTGTAATGCATATCAAATTCTAATTTAATTAAACAAAAACAATCTCATGCATATTAAAGTTTAAAAAAGACTAAAATCTATTACATAACATAATTTAATATAATTAAATAAAAATAACAAAAGTTACGAAGACTTTTAAATTTTTTAAAGTGCAAAAGTTACATATCCACATATTCCTATCAATTCCTCTCTTTGCTTTACTTATTATCATCACTCAATGTCATAATCTCCAACTCAGGTTCATTAAGTGAAAGTTCTGCAAGCTCTACAGTGGCATGGTTATCCAAATCAGCTTTATCACCACTTAGAGAAATGATGTAACATATAAAAAATTAAACTCATTAATAGTTGGATTGATAATTAAAAAAAATATTTAAGACAATTTTGTTATTATTTAAGTTCTACATAAAAAAAAATTAATGATAAAAAAATATTTAAAAAAAAAAAACTTACATAAGTCCTAGTATTTTGTTGGCCCAATCTTGTACTCTTATTCTTTCCTCGACATTAGACAAAGATTACAATGCAAAAAAATAAGGTTTTCAGCTGTACTACTCGCCAATTTATTTCTTTTGATACTTTGTATGTTGGAATAAGTACTCCAATTTCTCTCACAGCAAGATGAAGATGCTGGCTGTGAAAGCAATTTGAAAGCTAAAGCTTGCAACAATGGTGTAGAAGCACCATGATTAGCCCACCACGACAATGGTTCCTCAATTATTCTCGCCTCAATAACATGCTATTGATTGAAATAGTTAGAACCACTTGAGAAAACTCTAAATTCATCATAAACCCTCCTTAAATCATTTGGATTTTAAAATAGTCTCTTGAAGCATTTGCTTCTATTGGTAGACACCTCTTGATCCTCATGTGGTGCTATCCTCATAATTCCATTATTCCCACCTTGGAGCCAAGCATCATAATAATACTTTGGCACCAAAAAATATGCCATACAATTTAAAGGAGTGTTACTTTTTGCCCATCGCCAAAATTTGATAAACAACATAAAAAAAAACTGAACTACCACTAATTAAATCTTTTCCTTCATGATCAAATATAATATGTTTCACTCTTTCAATCATATTATCCCACATATCATAAATCAAATGTAAAACAGGAGTATATGTATCAGCAACCCGCAACATATCAAATATAGGTTCAATAAAGATAAAAAATAGTCTAGTCTATCATACCACTGATCATTAACAATGCACTATTTCACTTCCTGTGCTTTACTTTCAACATTTGCATTCCTATATGATTTCCATTTAGAATCCATTACCATATTTTCGAATGCTATCTTCACTTCTTTTAGATGTTTACTCATCACAATATTTGATGCAAACCTAATATCAGCAATTCTTAAGAATATTTGTTGTATATAGATAATGCCATACTATGATTAACAACAAAGTTTTGAATTGTTTGCACATCAGACACTAAATCAGCAATCCATTTACAGTGGGTGTATTGATGTGATCATTTAGACAAATCACATATATTCTTTAAAGCCAAATTTAAGCTATATACTACACAGAGAGTCCAAAAGATGTGAGAATACCTTGATTCAATGTGTAATCCTGCTGACTTGAAATTGCTTGCATTGTCAGTAATTATTTGAACAATATTAGCTTCTCCAATCTAATTGATCACCTGTAGAAACAAAGAAGCCACATAGTCCCCATTTTTTGTATTGCTGCTAGCATCAATTGATTTCAGAAACATTGCTCCACTAGAAGATGCAGCCATCATATTGATAAGAGATCTTCTTTGTCTATCTAACCATCAGAGACAATATACACCCCCTTCTTCCTCCATGAATCTCTAATTGACTGAAGCTTCCTATTAATATGTTCTTTCTCTTGTGCAAGCAAAGTTTTCCTTAATCTGTTATAAGTAGGAGGAGTATAAGCTGCTAAATTGTCATTTGCTAGTGTCTTTGAATATTGCCTAAAATAGGAAAAATTTGCAAAATTGAAAGGCAATGCACTGGCATAGAACATCCTAGCAGCTTCCTTGTCAGCAATATCACATCGTGTAGTATTGAAAGATTTTTCTAAAGATCCAACAACAGCTCCTTTCCTCTTTTTGTGTTGCAACAAATCTGAACCGCTGGGTAAATTGATATACTCTGTCTTTTGTCTTTCATTGAACTCATCCTGAAATCTCTCGATTTCAACTTGGTCATGTTCTCTTTTTATTTGTTGAAGTAAATCACCTGCAACAACCTTGCAACATTCAACCCCATGACTTGGAATTCTAAGTAAATGAGCTTTCACCTTTGAATATGATCCCGTCACCTTTTTGCTGCAATGGTTGCAAGTCCAGCATCGGTTTCCATTTCCACCTCCACCAACAGCTACATTGAGAACTTTGACATGATTCCATAGAGGTTTATCATCAAATTGGGATCCTTTAATAGAAGAAGATGGTCGCTGTGGTGGTTTTCTTGTTCCTAATATCTCTGGTGTAAGGCTTGATTGATTCATTTGATAGTTTGATGATGATTAATAGAGAGGAGAAAGTGGGTTTGAAAAAACTTCCGATAAATATTACTAAAAATTACTATGGGCATTTTAGAAAAAAGAAAAGAAAAGAGTATTGATTGAGAAAGCTCGGTGTATTTTTAATGGAAAAATCGAATGAATATAAAGCCATCAACTGAAACAGAGAGAAAAAGAAGTTGCAGAGACAGACGAAGAAGATGATCGGGTCCTTTCGCCTTCTATATTTTTATCATATAAAAATATTTTTTCTTTTGGATAAATTATTTAATAAAAAGCCTCCTGTTTTTTAGGTTGAAAAAGCATGCCACATTTTTTGCTTTTTCTCTTTTTTTTGTTTTTTTGTTTTTGTTTTTTTTTGTTTTTTTGGGGCCTTTCTGCTTTAAATACCATGTCTTTTCCTAGGTACTAATGGATGACAATTGACAAGTGACAATATAATATTTTTTATTATTTAATAAATAGCATATATATTTTAATAATATTATTAAAATATATTTATTGTGTATATATATATATATATATATTGGTGATTATAATTATTATATATTTATAGGTAAGTTATTATTCGTGTATTTCATATAGTATTTATTTAATAAAGTAGTACAATATATTTAGATAATGTTTTAAAATATATTTATTATATATGTCTAGATTAGTAATTATCCATATATTTCAAATTTATAATTTTTTTTGTTTACCATAGCATTACCTATTAGATATATTATCATATGAATTATCTATAAGGCATGCTTATAAAATATGATTTCATATCATATAATCTGATATATTTATTTAATTAATGTTTGCATATTATTTGAAATATTGTTGCATTTCTATCATTGTAATAACTTATTAGTGACTACTGTTGTAATATTATATATATAATACTGTCAGTGACTAGTGTTGTAACATATATATATATATATATATATGTGTGTGTGTGTGTGTGTGTAATTTTTTATGCTCTATGTTGTATGTTTATAAACATTGAAAGTAATTTTGATAGACAATTTGAATTCTTATGTTTTGTATTACATGCTTATAAACTTCGGAGTGGGACAATTTAAGTTTATTAGATATACAAGTTATAAAAGTCATAAAACTTAGGAATTGATTTTATATTTATAGGTTAGTTGAGTTAGTATTAGTTATATAAGCACGTGATTACATGTGTAATTATAGCTTGCAAGTAAGAATTATTTACCATATAATCAAATCTAATTAGATTAATTGATTGAAATATACATTTAAAATAAAATCAATTCAACATTATAAAACAATAATGTTTTATTAGCTAATGTTATGTCAAAGAAAAAACTATTAGGTCCATATTAGTATAGGAAAATTTTACATATAGATACAAATTAATTAACCTAATGATAGAAATCATGTCATAATATTATTTACGTTTAAAATATCACATACTTTCAATATATATTGTAATTCATAAGAAAAGGTATGAGATATTTTCAAATAGAAGTATGACATTAAAATTTTAATATATTATTATTTAGAAAATTAAAAACATAATTCTAAATTATTATTAAACTTAATCTAGTCTTTCCATGCTAGTAATATATATTTTGGACATTGAGTGAATATTATTGAATATATATATATTTTTTGCCGATTATATAATTCAATTGTTAAGTCAATGTCAAATTAATATTTTAAAATTTCTATTTACATTATTTTAATAGGATATTGGACATGAATTTATAGTAGTTGTCAAGATGACCAACCACTTTTATTGGTTAGAAATAAATTCTAATTGTTGTACTAGTTATTATCGATCTAATTATATTTATATTATTGTTATCGTCATTATTATCCAATGTGATATTAAAAGTTTAAATTTAAATTCATCAAACAAATTTTAAAATTAAAAAAATCATCTTTGGTTGAAAACTCTTTTTGTTTATTTTCTATATATATATATATTTTTTAATCATGCATTCTCTTTTTATTTATTTTAATTATTATTTACAATTATCAATTTATTTTAAAACTTATTATAGCGTAGAACTTTTTTCTTCTATTTGATAAAAACTAACATCTAAACTTTAAAGAATATTTTCTTTGGTCAAAAAAAATATTTTTCATTTTTCAAAACTTATAAAGCATTTGAGACCTATTTTATTTTTCTTAT
This sequence comes from Ziziphus jujuba, assembly GCF_031755915.1. NCBI lineage: Eukaryota > Viridiplantae > Streptophyta > Magnoliopsida > Rosales > Rhamnaceae > Ziziphus > Ziziphus jujuba. Next base: position 2,414,941 of record NC_083380.1, read on the forward strand.
TCATTTTCTTTTTTCCCTTCGTTTCAAATGTATAATTATATATATTTTTTGAGAAGAAATATCTAATTATATATATACACTTTCAATATAAATACGTTTAGTATTATTAATAATTAAAATAAATTATTAAAAATTATTCTAGTTTCCTTTTGCATTCATTACTTTTTTTTATAATAAAAATTCAACATATTTGATTGGAGGCATATTAAATATGTAAAATTATAGCAGAAAAAAAGTATAAAATATATTATGTATTAAAAAATTAATAATTTATTTAGTTGCCCTTTTTCATATTTCTATTAGAAAATTAATATTTTATTTAACTTTGATTTTTATATTTATGTTTTGTTTTTTTTTTGGGATAGATTTTTATTATATTTTGTTAAAATTTAAGAGTTCCTAATAATATTCGGAAGATGGAAACTGTCATCTCTTCTCCGCACTCATGATAAAAAAATAAAAAGTAAAACAACAACAACAACAATTTTTTATCTAATCTTGTAATTAATAGGTTAGGTGCATGTTTTCTTTTCGAAGCTTCTAAAGTCACCTTGGTAAGTGTATAGAAGACAGATCCCACCGTCTCTTCGCTTCCCTATGCTTTTCTTCATCCTTTCTCCTCCCTCATCTCTTTTCAGAACTGAGCTAGTAGGAATCTTTGTGCTCTCTCTTTATGCCAACTCGGATATATATATATTTTTTTAATCTTTTTTTCCATCTTTTTCTTTTTTATTCTTTCTTCTCTTTACATATGCTTTTCTCTCTCTTTTCTCTCAGGGATGGATTCTTCATTTTTTCCATGAAACCTTTGTAAATGTTGATGTATGAAACAGCGGCACCCATTTTTCCCATGGTATATTTGGAACGGATTCCGCATCTGTATCCGTACACGACACGGGTGCTTCGATGGTTTTAAAGAGTCTGAGCATCACAGAAAGTGAAAGGGGACAGAAGCAAATCGGTGTTGTTTGAAGGGTGTAGGCTTGCATCACAGTTGCGACAGTTGCAGGAAGTTAAGGAGAAGAAATGGGAACTAAGTAGTAATGTGTGGGCAGAGATGATGGCTTATGCTGCAAGCCAGTGCAGAGGGAGTTATCATGCTTTGCAGTTGAGAAGCGGTGGGGAATTTCTTTCCCGTGTCTGGCTTCTGATGGCATTTCTTGGTTTAACTGAACAGTTCCAGATATCACAAGGTCACGCAGAGTTAAACTTGTAGTGGAATAAATTATAAACAGAAAGCTCGTATATCAAATATCACACTTGAGATGCACAAGAAGTTAGAACAATTATTATTATATTTTAGTTCTCATCAATTTTTCATCACTATCTCTCCATTTTAGTTTCATTTTGTTGAGAGTGATACTTTTGCTGCAGTCATTTAGTTTGGTCGTATGTTCATTTAGTTTGTTTGATGTTAGTTTGTGAAACTATGTTGCTGGTTTGCAACGATGTGTTTTTGTTAAATATCTTATATCTGATGTATTAGGTAGTCAAGATATGGCTTGGTTACTGCTGTTTTTGGTGAGATTGGGTAAAAAATTACCGTTGAAAAGTGTTACATATATTGTGCTGTAATGAAAAGTTCCAGAACTGTTCTTCTCCGGTCTTCCACCATTTTATATGTGTTTTACTCTCTAATTTCTGGCATATAAAACCTGCAAAAGAGCTCTTAACTGGGGGCATAGAAGGTGGGACAGATATGGCCCTCGGATGATAAAGTTAGATGTTATTTAGTAATATAGTTGGTTTTTATTTTTTATTTAATTATACGTTATTTGATTACTCTAATAGTTCTTTCAAAAAAAAAAAAAAGAAATAAAAAAATTAGTAGCTGTTATTTGTTACAGTTTGTTGGCCATTGCAAGCAAAATTCAATTTAAAAAAAAAAAATTTGAAATTGTGTTGAATTACATTTTATGCGCGGTAGCCATATTGCACTTTGTCTCCTGTGTTACAAAACCCAGCTAATTGGCCTTTAACTGTTTACTTTTTGTTTTATTTTTGGACATTATACAAAATTAATTTTGACATATTTAATACATAAAATTACAAAATTGGACTAAATTTCTAAGAAAACAACAGCATACGTGGGTAGGGTTTTGTAATTTGGGGACAAAAATGCACAAGGCAGTACATGTGAATGGTAAACTAAAAAAGTTTAACCTTTTTCATTTTTATTTTTTAATATATATATATTGTAGGCAAAGTGCCTGAATGAACTCAGACTTCCCAGTTGGAAATGAAGGCTAAGAGAGTTGCCATCATGATCTGGAGTAGGTGATGGGGAAGCTGCTGGTTCAACCGAACCAGACGGAGGGAAAGCTGCTTTGCTTCTGACTTTATACTCAATTGAAGGGTGAAGACTTAAATAAAAAAGTTAAGCTGTTGCTCGCCATTTCCTGGTAAAGTTCCAACCGTTTCCAGATCCCAAGTATTTTTCTCTTCCTTTCTTTCTTTCTTTCTTTCTTTCTCTCTCATAATCAAATAGTTAAGCTGTTGAGCCCCCATATCATGAATTGTCTGTATCTGATAAGCTGCTGTCCATAGAGATACTCATTAACTTGTTGTGAACAATTTCATGTTTTTTTTTTTTTTTAAGCAAATTTCTTCAAACTAGATTATCGCCAAGCCAGAGACCATGATGAAAGATGATGAAGATGATGAATGCTGGTTAGAAACCACACAAGTGGATATACAACTTTCATGTGCAATACAAAAGCTAGAGGAAGTGCTGGCGGTTGAGGAGGAAGTGTTTCTTCGCCCAACAGTCGGACGGAAAATAGCTGAAATTAAAAAAGAGGCTTTCAACCTCGGAAACTTGACAAGGCACTCAAAGGAGTTATTCGGCGGATTCGAGGAGTACATTTATGTTATTGGAGAAGGTAGTAATCCGCTTAACATATTCGAGAAAGAGGTTCTTAACCTTGCTTACCAGGTGGAAGATGCCACATCATCCTTCTTTTGTAGAAGAGAAATGAGAAAAAAGAGACAGCAGGGCCTCATGAAGAAGATGATGCTTTTCAATAATCTTTCGGACCAACACGATGATATGTTAGAGGAGATCATGGAAGCCAAGAATGCATTCATTTCCTCCACCAACTTCAGCAGTTTAGCTATCGACGACGCCAATAGCCTCTTCAGCGCTGCAGACATGCTGCCCCGGAAAGCTACCGATTATAATTTGAAGTTCGGTAGATCAAATTTTGTTTGTTGTGAAGAAAAGCGAGGTGGAAAGAATTCCCCAGACTACCATTTGTGGGGTTACTTAACAATCCTGGGGGAAGTAGGATCTGGCAAAACAACCTTTGCCAGGGACATATACAGTGCAGTTACTAATGAACCGAAGCAGGGGTTTGAAATCCGTGCTTGGGTTAGTGTGAGGCCAGAATACGAAATCACTGATATCTACACTGACATAGTCCAACAACAGGAAGACATACCAAATGAGATAGTCCGCAGCCTGGGTTCCCAAGGATTGTCTGAGAGGCTGAAGAAGTGGTTGGAAAGTTGCAGATTTATCATAGTCTTGGACGATGTCCACTACATCTGGTCGCAAATCAAATCCCACTTCAAATATCTGTTTCCAATCAAAACAACACAGTGTAGTACAGTCATAATAACCACCTGTGAAGCACAAGCGTCGGAGATTACAAGGGTTATTAAGGTACTTGGCCCCCTAAGTGAAAAAGATCGCTGGGAATTGTTCAAGAACACCTTGAAAAAGGCCAACATGATAAACCAGATAGATAAGCAAGATGATGCCACAAACCGGCTAGAGACAGAGCTTCCCAAGGGAATCATCTGCCAAATGAATAGCTATTTACATCTAGGAATCATCACGCTGGCTCGTCTCTATATGACCAACAAGCATGACAACCAGAAATCAAGTTCTTCATTGTCATTATTAATAGACTGGGATTTGAATTTCCAAAGGCTGCCTCCAAAAATAAGACAGTGTTTTCTTTATATGGGGATCTTTCCAGAAAAATTTGAGATCCCCATAAGAAGATTATTCAGGCTATGGATTGCGGAGGGACTGGTAGTAGCTATGCAGTCTTCAGAGACTCCTGAAGATTTGGCACGGAGCTACCTAATGGAGCTTGAAACAAAGAAATTAATTTCCGTAAACAGAAAAAATGGACATCCCAAGTCGTGCTGTATGCCATCAGCTATGCACAAATTCTTTTCAAGAAAGGCCATGCATCTTGGAATTTTCTATGTCCATAATGGGTCGGAAAATCCAAGTTCAAAGTCCAGGGCTAGACGGCTTGTAGAACATGCTGCTGACATCCAGCAGTACCCCACTTCAGATGATGATTACAAGCTGCGTTCTTACATATCTTTCAATAACCGAAAGCGGGATATGCCAGCCCAACAGGTAGGTGTTTTTCTTGGAAAACTTGTTGCTAAAAATGGATTTGGATTGCTGAGAGTACTAGATCTTGAAAATGTCTATAAACCACTGCTACCGGCAGAGACACTTGAAAAACTATTCTTGCTAACATACTTAGGCTTGAGATGGACTTTCTTGGATTCACTTCCTGATTCAGTTGGTACCCTGCAATAATTGGACACTTTAGATGTCAAACACACTAATATTACCATTTTGCCTAGTACCATTTGGAAAGCAAAGACGCTTAAACATCTCTATATGAACCAAGTTCACTTTGATATGTCCATTAACAAAGGCTTTACTGGTAGTTTAGCCAATCTGCCGACACTGTGGGGGCTGTCTATAGGTAGCAACAAAGATGTGGTGAAATCGTTGAGCAAGTTGAGTAGTCTCAGAAAATTGGGTTTGACCTATCATTCTACAACAGCAGAGGAAATAGCTAACTGGATTTCCAAACTCGCCTATCTTCAATACCTGAGGTTGAGATCCATTAATGAATTAGGCGAACCTTCAAACCTCAAGTTGCCTGCGGATATGAGCATGCTTGAAAGGCTTTCTGAGTTGTATTTGGTGGGCGTGTTATCATCTACGAATAATCAAACTTTTGTTCAATTTCCACCCAACTTGAAAATCCTCACTTTGAGTGGGTCTCAACTAAAGAATGACTCGCTGCAAATGCTTGGAAAGCTATCCCATCTTGAAACACTGAGGTTATATGCACAATCATATTCTGGTGGTCAAATCATCTTTGACAAGGATGAATTCTCAAACTTGGTTGTTTTGAAACTGTGGAAGCTGGTGAAACTGGAGACTTTGGAAATGAAGAAAGGAGCGATGTCCAAACTCGAAGAATTAGACATCAGACTCTGTGATAATCTGAATCCTATGAAAGGACTGGAGCAGGTTGGTAGCTTGAAAACAATAACCTTAACAGATATGCCTGGCGATTTTGTAGAAACAGTTAAACGTGAAGTGAAAAGTGAAGTGACCAAAGACTGTGTAGTTGTTAAAGTACAGAATTTGAAGTCATCTCCTATATCTACAAGTAAGTTTTCTATTTCCATCCATCCCTCTCTGGTGTTTGATTCATCTATAACACATTAACAGTGATGATATATACTACCTCTATGAATTATGCAAAAATTTGTAGCTATACCATCTCATTATAAGATTAAATGTGTATATATAATCATAATATATATTATCTGGTTATTAAAGATTACTTCATTAAACTGACTCAAGTTTCTTATTTTTTCTTGACCTCTAAGAGAACCGATACTTTATTGGTAGACATTAGACGGAGTAACAATATTAGTTGTAACAGCTCTTTAGTGAGAATACTCATGTTTGTTAACCGTACCGTTTAGATGATTGTTTACCTTGTATCTGTTGGTTACACGGGCTTATCGCAAGTCCTCACATCCTGTATAAATTCAATACTCTCAATGCAGTAATGTACAACCTTTATCACTCAGTGCATATTATTTACTCTTTCCTTTATAAATTATTAATTGTTTTTGCATCTTCAGACCAAAGCAACAATAACATGAGAGGTCATGGAGGAGGAAGGAACAGTGGAGGAAGAATCGTTTGCCAACTCTGTGATGGACCGGGTCACACCGTCCATGATTGTTTGCATAGGTTCGACAAAAATTTTTCAGGAAATAAAAGTCAAGATTACTCTTCTGCTCATTATTCCTCTCAAGATATTGTTGTCAATCCTGAGTGGCTGCCAGACAGTGATGCTACTAACCATGTCACTGCAGATCGGTCAAACCTCCGGCAAAAGTCTAAATATGGAGGCAAGGGCAAGCTTATAATTGGCAACAGACAAGGTTTGCTCATTGTTCATAACCGTTTTTATATTTCCTTCTCTCAACAAAGCATCTAAAAGATGTTCATGTGCCAAAAATAAGAAAGAAAATCTATTAAACATATCAAAATGTCCTCGTGAAATACTGTTAATAATACTGTCAAGACTAACCTCTGATAATAATATTGTTATTAACTCTCAAAATGTCCTTGTGAAAGACCAGGTTACGGAGAAGGTACTTCTACGTCGCACACATAAGGATGGTCTTTTATCGTATTTGTCTGCCCGGAGTTGGAAATAAAAATCCAACGTGTGTTTCAGCCTCCAAGCCAAGTTTTAGTAGTAATTTTTCTCCATATTTCCCAAAAAATAGGACCTGGCATTATCGCCTAGGTCACCCCTCGTTTGATGTGTTTAAGGACTCTAGCTACTCAATGTAATGAACTTTCTTTGAATTTATCCACTATTAATAGAAAAGAATGTAGTTCTTCATTTCAACTTTCGGTTAACGAAAGTCAAGCTCCCTTGGATCTTGTCAGATGTGTGGAATGTGTGTGGTTCTGCACCTGTTTTATATAATGATGGATATCGTTATGTTATATTTGAAGACAACATTTTTAGATTTTCCTGGTATATCCAATGAAATTAAAGTTTAAAGCGTCCAAAATATTTTTACAATTTAAGCTCATGGTTGAAAATTTATTCCAAACAAAAATCAAAGGTTTTTTTCATTCTGATTGTGATGGTGATCATTGCAAACATTATTAACCAATTTTGAAATTTTATTTCAACACCCATGTCCAAACACTGAAACTACTTTTAACTCTTTTAGCTTATAATATGTCAATTACCATTGTGATATTGATGGCGTGCTTGCTCTACTGTTACATTTTTAATCAAACAGACTTCCAACAAAAATATTAAATTTTAAATCCCCATATCAAATTTTATTCCATAAAAAATTTGATTATTCAGCATTAAAATTTTTTGGATGTGAATGTTACCCATTTTTAAGATCCTACGTACGGAATAAAATTTATTTTCATACTAAAGCTTGTATTTGGAGAAAGCAAGAACACCCGGACAGAGCTTGAAGGGAAAAGTGCTTCAACACAAAGTGCATGTTTTGTAATTTCAGTTCGGGTTTGAGTTTCTATATAGATAATATGTAAGAACATGAGCGGAAAATTAAACAGTTGTAACTTGAACCTCATATTATTTTGGAGAATTGGGATATCTTATAATCTTTGTACCTAAGGGATGGTTATTTATTCTTCAAATGGCTTTGTTTGGAAATATGTAGCTGTTTCTCTACATTTTAAATTTGCATAGACCTTGTAAGTGGAGTTGGTAGAAGAATATGAGCGGAAAATTATTGTGATTATATATTTGTTTGTAAAACTTAGTTCTCACTGCTAAGTGAAAGATTATTTCCTAATTAGACGACTGTGTAGTCAGAATTCTGGTACCTTCCTTATATAATTGTATTCTTTCATAATATTGTTGTAACATTCTGTAAGTTAATATTCCTGCAGTTAAATGCGAGCATCTTTCAGAGGTTGATGGAATGGGTTCTACCATGTCAAGGAGGTATTTATATTAATAAAATATATTTTCAATCTTCTTTTTATTGTTGTTGCATGCAATAACTGTTCTATATGCCTATTCTGCCTTTTAAAAGTGAGGATCCTGTGTCCAATTCTTTAAAACCATTTGATCAGCTTTGAGATTAAGAATGTTTGAGGTTTTGTTGTAATGGCTTTTTATCGGTTTATATTTTGCAATTTGATTTATGACTATAACATCCTCATTTTGGACGCCTCACACCTAGGCATGGAGTATGGGTTCAGAGGGGTTTGAGGTAATATTACAAGGATGTCAGACCCAAAAAAAAAAAAAAAAAAAAAAGAAAGAAAGAAAGAGAATAAGTTACTAGAATTTAGCATGTTAATTATATTTGAAGGTTGGATATGGATGGAGCAGGAACATCAGGAGCAGGATATGGATGGAATGCTGGAGGAGTATACGGTTGAAGGAAAAATTTGGTTTTGTTACTTATGTTCTGTCAGGACCCATCCAGAATTCCTTCCCCGGAACCCTAGACAAGCCCTGATCCCAAGGAAACCCTACCGGACTCTCCAATGGAAAATCCAGCAGAGCCTCCCCTAAGGGATTTACTTACCACAAATTACCTGCACTGAAAACACACTTCAAAAAAACATCCCCTTATTCCTCCCACAACTACAAATTGTTCCACAAATTTCAGCACTTCTCAAAAACAACAGCAGTCCAGTGCATAAATAAAACATAAATATCCCAATAGTATACAGAGCTTTAAGAAGTGCTAATCAACAGAAATACAACAAGGCTGAAAGAAATGATACACTGAAATGAAAGAGTACAGAAGTATTTCTCGAAACACAACAGCAGCGGAAAACTTGGTTCACTCCGGAAGAACGTCTACCACCACTTGCACCTAAGGGAACGGAATTTAAGAGTGTGAGATGCTAATCATCTCAGTGAGTGACCCCAACTACTGAACACTTTTAATAATAATAAAATAATAATAATAACAATTAAGGGAATTGAATAAATACCAACAATTAATAAATAAATAATAACAACTGTTGGAAAATAATAATTTCCCTCAAAACTCTCACCAATCGCTCCATTTGAAATGTTCCCTTTTTAAAACCTTTTCGCAAAACCCAATGTACATACCTCCCGAAAACCAAGGGATTAAACCATTTAATAAACGATAATTAAATAAATACATACCCCAATATATAATTAAAATGTAACAAATTATAGTAAATAATTTTGAACATCTTTGGGGTTTAAAACATTATTTGCAATTTACACCGACGCACCACACCATATACCGGTGATGCCCTCCGATACCCAGCGTCCCGAGCACCGACTGGCGGGGGGGTTAAAGAGAGAAACCTGCCTGCCCACGGTCCAATGGCAACTCACGGGTGAAGTAATAACCACGCGCTAAACCACATAATAAACGCGCGCTACCACGTGTCCATACACCAGACACCAGAACACCAATACTGTATGAGTGCGTCTAAAAATAACATTATTAACCAACCGTACCGTTTTCCAAAATTTACCGTGGGAAATACATTAAATTCTCACACTTACCATCCCACACATTTTTATTAAATAAACCGGTACGAAACACTGATAACCAACAAACCACAATTTTCTCGAAGTACAAGATGCAACCATAAAAATACCGCGGGCATAATTTATAAAATTTAAACAAATATTATCATAAAATATTAACCCAATTATGACCGGAAAATTAATACTGAAACCACGTACAATTAATACCGAAACATACTTTGCTCATGCATAATAAATAAATTAAACCACAATTAAATCACACCACATGAGCATAATATAAATACCAATTTAAATACCAATTAAACATAATTAATTGCCCAAAATAATTTTTGAAGGTGGGTCACTCACCTTGAGCGCGTAAATCAACTAAGATCCTCCTCGGGATCAACTCCGCCATTCGTACGCGCACCTAAACAACCACAGTGCACAAACCAAAAATATTAATATTTTATTCGGGTAATTCCCAAATGGGTACCCGGGGAGCGAACACCAAACGATATCTAAGGGTTACGAGTTATATACCGAATCGAAGCTCGCGTGATGAGGATCACGGATTCGGTCTTACTTTCCGGTGATCGGACCCGACGGGGTCGGAATTTCGCCGGGAAGCTTTTCGGGTTTTGGCTCCGCAATTCTCCCAAACCGTCGCGAATTGGCGGAAACGGATGCCGGATTCAGGTTCAGGAGGTCGAACACAGTAGACTGGAGCCGGCCGGAAAACTGGGTACTCGCCGGAACAGTACTTTCCGGCGAGCCGCCGCGATCACCGGCAACCGTCGCCGGCGGCGGCGCGTGCGGTGGCCGTTGGCCGTGAAATTTTGCAGATTTGTAGATCGTGAGGAGAGAAATCCAACGAGACCGGCGGTGAGCAAAACGGAGGCCGGACGGCGGAGAAATCACGGTTTGAAGTTTTCCGGCCCCTCGCCGGAAAACGCTCCGATCCCGGCGCGTCGGTGGTCCGATGGCCGTGATTTTTGGTGGGTCTGCCGGACCTAAGGAGAGGATCAAGGGTGTACGGCGCGTGTGGCCGGAAATGGGTCGATCGGCGGTGGCTGGCGGTGGAGGGAAAAACTCGCCGCCGATCTTCGGACGTCCGATCCGAGCGCGTCCAGCGGCCGATCGCCGTGAAATTTGGAGGTTTTGCCAGAAATGGGGAGGGGAAACTTTCTGGCCGGCACGTGTACTATAGATCGGCCTGAAAAGTTGAAAAATTTCGGCGGCCGGCGGACTCTCTCTCTCTTTCTCTCTCCTCTCTCTCTTTCTCTCTCTTCCCCAAGAATTTTATCAAATAAAAACCCCTGTGTGACACTGTTCATGCCACGTGGACCAATCAGAAGCTGACACGTGGCATTTCACTGTTCATCGACTCAAAAACATTAAAATATTACGGTATCCGGTAAACTTTAAACGTCCATAACTTTTTAACCGAATGTCCGTTTTAAGCGTGCCGCTAGTTTATGAACTCGTAGCGACGAGCACTTCACAACCATGCACGAGTCAAAGCTCATTTCCCCAAAAATAAAAAGTCAAATCCGGCAACCCTTGGACAGTTTGGACCGCAACTTGTTTTGCTCATAACTTTCACACCGTAGGTCCGTTTTCGACGTGCTACCAGTCTACGAACTCAGGGCATCGTGCACTTCGCCACGGTACCCTGGTCAACTCGAAATTCCAACTGGAGCAAAAAGTCAACTTTTGACCCGCTCGGTCAACGGTCAACCTCGGTCAACGTGCACGGATTCCGGTGCGATTTGGGATGGGGTGTTACATGTTCTGATTATTCTTGATCAGCATTTACCTGAAAAGTATTTTGTCTTGTATTGATAAATTTTACTGGGGCTAAAGTTATATAACTCTAAACTTGCAGAACATTTAATCTTTAGATTTAAAATTTTGAAATTTGATTTGTATTTTCTAGATGGTGTCAAGTTTGCATTGGTTGTGTATGATGTTGCTATGCATATTTTAAACTAAAATGGCTCATATTAAGTAAGTGAAATTTGGCTGGCAAATGTTATATTTTGGAACTCGTGGGAACTCCTTCAACTTTTCGTTTTTAGATGCGGGTCCAACAAGATCAAGATAACATAAACATGCACTTAAGACTCCTCATATGTAAGCCTGTCCAATAACTAGAGGGAAAATAGGCCTCACGTGTGAAGAACAGAAATAGGGGTAGGCCTCACGTGGCCCATACGTTATTGTTCTGTAAAAGCCGAAGGAAGCGTCCAAAGTTTTCAAGGTGGATTATATGGTCGATTAACATGAAAACGTTTTGGTTCTGGAAATATCACAGTAATAATGAGATAAATTTTGGTTTTGGTGTTGCAATAATGTGATGCTAGGGTAAGTCTTCTTCTTGAGAGTAGTAATGAGATAAATTTTGGCGTTCCAATAGTACGATCTTAGTCACACCTTCATTCTTTCTTTTACTTTTTTTTTTTTTTTGGGTAAATTTCTTTCTTTCTTTTCCTTGGTACGAAGCAGTGTGGACATCTCTATAGCTTGTCAAGGCTGTCTGCTAGATATTTCTAAATTCTGTGGATAGAAATCAATGTTGCAGGAATCTCACAGAGTAGAGAGTAAAACAAGGAACAATTATTGTCCTTTCTTTACCCATTACTTCTTTTTCCAGTCTTTGTGCGGCCACTAAAGTCAAATTGGAACTTGCTTTCTCTCTTTATTAGCGGCTGATTCATTGGCAGGTTGGAATGGAAATTTTGCACTGTCTACAGGGCAAAACTCGAGAATTAGGAAACCTGAAGTTTTGTGTACATGAATTCTGTTGTTGGAAGCTGAGTGTGTTTGGTTACCATTTGCGTGCATGGATAGTCCCCCATCATAACATTACTTCGGTATCATTGACAAATAATTTCATTCTTTTCATGCAGTTTTTGAGGTAGTTGTTGTGCAAATTTTAATACTGTAAGCGCACAAGTCTATTGGAATATGGACTGATGAGCAACGAGATTAAATCCTCATGTACTGCTAGAGAATTCAATTTAATTCAATTCATCTAATACCAGTTTAACATAAAATAAAATTTGATGTAGAGAAAAAATTAATAAAATGAATGACAGAATACAATCAAAGCTAATATAATCGAAACTAAAATTCAAGGGATTAAATTACTAAGGTTTTATACCACTATCCAATACAAGAATTCCTTAACACTGAATTAATTCCCACAGTTAGAGTGACAATTAAAACCAAGCCTTAATTATTTATTTCCAAAATACATTACAAAACAAGTTACGTTATTTACTAATAACAAGTAAAATCTTATGTTGTCATGGAAGAAGATGTGGTTTTTCTTTTCTTGAATCAACCTGGGGATAAACTAAGTAGGGGATATGATTTCACATCATGTCTTATCGTCAAGACATATAGACTAGTTATTGTTTTGTAAAAGCCAAAAGAAGTGTCAAAAAGTTTTTTAAGTTAGATTATTATAGTCGATTAACATGAAAAAGTATTGATTCCTGATAGAAATATATCACAGTAATAATGAGATAAATTTTGGTATTCCAACATCATTATGATGTTGAGAGTAATAATGAGAAGAAATTTTGGCGTTCCAATAGTATGATCTTAGGTACACCTTTCTTTCTTTACTTTCATGGGAAATTTCTTTATTTTCATGGGAAACAGGGTGGATATCTCTCTAGATAAATATGAAAAACATAAATAAAATAAAAATCTATTTTCTACCAAATTAAAATTTTAAAATCAATAATAATTATACATCAGATTAGAGTAAGAGATAAAACGATAACAATAAAAATAAGTATAAAATAAGAATAAAATGGAAACCTATCTTCTAAGCTTTTGAAAATGGTAATTCAACAGTGTGAAAGGCTGATAAAGGCTGATTGCTTGATAGAAATCAATGTTGTAAGAATCTCAGAAAGTAAAGGGGTAAAACAAGTACAATAATTGCATTTTTTTTTCTTTTTTTTTTTTTTTTTTTACCCATTACTTCTTTTTCCAGTCTTCGTGGGAACGCTGAAGTCAAAGTGGACCTTGCTTTCGCTCTTTAGTAGCGGCTGACTCACTGATAGGTTAGGTTGGAATGGAAATTTTGCACGGTTCAAGGCTTAAGCCTAAAAGGTAGAGCGAAATCAGTCCTTAGTTTTCTAGTTAGGAATGACAATTTGTCCAGCCCAATTCGAATCGTATAGTGTATAGCCTTTTACGGGATAATTTTTTTTTTTTTTTTTTTAAATTGAGATTGCGGGATGAGCTTGGAGTATAAATTTAAAAACCAAATTGGAGATGGATTGAGGATAGAGAATAAAAACTCCGGTACAAATTCAGTTCAATATATATTTTTTTATTTTTTATTTTTTATAATTTCATTATATTATTATTTTTATATAAATAAAAATATTTATTTATTTTTTTAGATGTTACTAAATAATGAGTAGTGATAAAAATATTCAATGAAATTATAAAAATATTTATATTTAATGAAATTATAAATACTTTATAATAAATATTTAATCACTTTCAAATATATTTTTATGATCAATATTAATTGTCGATATTACTTTGATGTATTTTATTATATTTTTATTGTATTTTAGTCACTTTATTTATATTTTATTTATAAAAAAAATTTTATATAAATTTCTCAAAAAAAATTATATCAATTATTAAAAAAAAAGAAAGAAAACCGTCCCATTTCGTCCCCGATTGGAAAATCTGCGTCTCCATCCTGCTTCTAAAGAAATGAAAAAAACCACATGGACGAAATGAAAAATTTTCCATAAGGATGGGGACAGAATTTTAAAAACCGCCCACCCTGCCTCGTTGACATTTCTATTTCTAGCATTTTGCATTGTAGGACTGCTGGCTGGTATACATTTCGGATACATCTATTTCTATTATGAAGTTTGAAAGAAAATGTCTATAATTTGAGGCATTAGTGATTTAATCAAATTCTGTTTTTTTGTTTTGTTTTGTTTTGTTTTTTTTTTTCATAGCCAGGATTGAGGACAAGGAGATATTTTCGACATGGACCAACAATCTGCAAAAGTTGATGAACAAGTTCTAAATGTGATATAGAAATTAGAGAACATGGCTAAATTATCAGTAACCTGAAGTATTTATAGAAATTATTAGAGCAAAGTCTAGAAAATGAGCTGTCCACAAGAGGCAAAACTCAAGACTTACTGAAACCTAAAGTTTTATTTACATGAATTCTGTTATTGGAAGCTTGGTTTACGTTAAAGTGAGGAGAGTCATGGAAATTTTTCCTCCAAGTTTGAGGAAACTATGGAAGAACTAGGAGCTGCGCGCCATGGTTTTAACCAGCCTCAACTTACAGATAATTCTCATCTTTTTTGGCAACTGCAGGAAACACAGTAATAGGATTTGGATTAGGATTGTTTTGTGGTGTGCCTATTTAATGGCAGATTGGATAGCAACTGTTGCCCTTGTTATCATTTGGACAATCTTGGAAATGTAGTCAAAGAAATTGGCAAAATGGAAGACTTGATCCAGTCGTAAAGTTAACTGCATTTTGGGCACCATTTCTTATGTTGCACTTAGGAGGCCCTGACACCATTACAACTTATTCCTTGGAAGACAACAAGCTGTGGTTGAGGCACCTTCTTGGATTGGGAGTAGAAACAGGAGTGGCGCTGTACGTTTTCATCATGGCTTGGACAGGTTCTCCGCTCTCTAGTCTATCCATTCTAATGTTATGTGCAGGAATTATCAAGTAGAGAACATGGGCTCTTAAGTCGGCAAGCAATGAAGAATTCAGAGCCTCCATGGTCACTCATGTTGACCCTGGTGCTAATTACGCCAAATTTATGCAGGAATACTCCTTAAAAGAGTTTGAAGGGTTCCGGTTAATAGTTGAGATAAATGGGATCCATGTTCCTTTGGATACCGATGAGGATACTTCTTTTGTCCAAAATAGTTCCGAAAATGCTTCACAACTACATATAGCATATGAGTTCTTACAAGTTTTTAAGCGTTTTTTTGTAGATCTCATCCTTGGTGTTGACGATCGGGAACGTAGTCGAGCTTTTTTGTCCAAACTGGGTACGGGAACGGGAACGGGAACGGAAAAAGCTTTTGAATTGATAGAAATGGAACTTGGATTTGTGTGTGACATGCTCTATACCAAAGCACGATTGCTGCATTCACCACAAGGATGGATTCTTCGCTTCATCAGTTTTTTTGCTCATGTGCTGTGCTGGTTTTATTCTCACTGGCTGACCACAAGCAGTGTCAATTGTTGGTTTGATCATCATATACCTGCTATCTTGTGCTGCTATTCTTTTAGAGGTGTATACAATACTCTTTCTGCTCTCCTCTGACTGGATTGATCTTTGGTTTCGTAAGCACTCAGCTTATCAAAAACTCATCTCTCCTCTCCAACTGCCAAAACCTCAAAGGTGGTCAAATTCCATGGCACAGTTTAGCGCATTGAGCTTTTACTTTAAAGACAAACCCATGATTTGTGGTGGCATCCTGAAGCTCCTTTGCCTTGATAAGGTGCTAGAAAAATATCACTACAGGGAGTATATTGCAGTATCTGTTGGTTTGAAAGAACTGATTTTTGACCATCTCAAAGGAAGCTGGGTACTAGAAGAGTATCATCATACTGCACTTGAATGGATTGTTAAGGTTGATTTTGATCAGAGCATTCTTATCTGGCATATTACTACATATCTCTGTTACGTGGAGGATCATGCAAAAACTCAAGAAACTCTAGAAAAGTCAAGGTACAGCGCATTGAGCAAAAGCTTATCGCAGTATATGTTATATCTCCTAATAATGTGTCCTTTTATGTTGCCAGTGGGAATTGGAATGATCAGATTCCAAGATACTTAAGTTGAGCTCATAAGATTCTTTGTAGAATACTAACCCACCTCTAATGGTAATACTACATCTCAGAGTGGAAGGAGTAGAAACATTTGCTCATGGGTTAACGAATGGTATTTCGCCAAAAAAAAGTCCGAAGGAGATAAATCCAAAGCCCATGAGATGTTGATGAAAGTGAATACTATAGTTGAACCCAGTAAAGTGAAAGGGGATAGAAGCAAATAGGTGTTGTTTGAGGGGTGTATGCTTGGATCACAGTTGCAGGAAGTTAAGGAGAAGAAATTGGAAATAATTTGTAAAGTGTGGGTGGAGATGATGGCTTATGCTGCAAGCCAGTGCAGAGGGACTTACCACACTCAGCAGTTGAGAAGGGGTGAGGAATTTCTTTCCCATGTCTGGTTTCTGATGGCACATCTTGGTTTAACTGAACACTTCCAAATATCATAGGGTCATGGAAGAGTTAAACTTGTAGTGGAATAAACACAATGCTAGTATAACAATAATTAGTATGGATCAAACTAGAGATTTTTCTATTTTCTTTCTTTTGGGTGAATCCAGTTGTACTTGAGATGCACAAGAAGTTAGAACAATTATTATTATTATTATTATTACTATTGTTTTTAGTTGTCATCAATTTTTCATCACTATCTCTCCGTTTTAGTTTCATTTTGTTGAGAGTGATACTTTAGCTGCAGTGATTTAGTTTGGTTGTATGTTCATTTAGTTTGATTGATGTTAGTTTGCGAAACTATGTTGCTGGTTTCTAACGATGTGTCTTTGTTAAATATCTTATATCTGATGTATTAGGTAGCCGAGATATGGCTTTATGTCACGGTCCCACTCTTACGAGAGTGAAACAAAGGCTATGCGGTGCTTACTAGCCCCTCGTAGGTAGTAGGCCAACCGGTAGTGTTCCTCGCAAGCCAAAAACCCACACGATGTTAGTATGTTGCAAGCACAAAGCAAGCAGTAAGCATGTAACAATAATCGTTAAAAAAAAGAACAAGCAAACAAGGCAATAACATAATTGAAGGAAATGCATTCGTTTTATTCGATCTCAATGGAGAGAACAGCAGGGAGGTTTACAAGCATGCCATTACAAGCATGCTATTACAAGTTCTCATCTATGCCAATGGTCTAGTCCAACAGCTCGCCGACTAGCCACACCCCCCTAAAGAGCTTATTGAGCCATTTTGATTCCGAGAGGACTAAATATTAAAATATGCGAGGAATCATAATAGCACTATTCCTTTACAAAACAAACTATAATCCAAGCAAGTGACCATGGGCTTGATTAATGGCCCTGGATGAACTTGGCTTGGTGATATAACAATCAAAATACAAAAGGACTTGTGACTCTCACATCCTCCCCCACCTATTCTGTCAACGTCCTCGACGACTCAGCTGCTCTAAACTCTTCAATCATCTGCTTGAAAGGTGTTAGGTTGATCTCTTTCTCCCAGCTAGTCTCTTCACCTTCTAATTCCTTCCACTTGATGAAATACTCCCGTACTGGCTGTCGATGAACTAGTCTGATTCTCTCAACTAGGATCTCCTCTGCCTCCTTCGCAATCTTTGGTTGCTTGATGTTGACGTCGGCTCTGGCTGGCTTGTTGCATGCTGGATTCTCCTCATCTGGATGGTATAGCTTGAGGTTGCTCACGTGAAACACTAGGTGCACCTTCATCCACTCTGGGGTTACTACTTTATATGAGGCTCTCTCGACCTTGTCGATGATTGGCATTAGCTCCTTATATTTCCTCATCAATCTCGGGTCTCGATCTCGAAGCCAATGGAATTGTTCTTGTGTGAGTTTCACCTTCACCATGTCTCCCACGTTGAATTCCAGAGGTCTCCGCTCTTTGTCTGCCCATTTCTTCATTCGGTCGGCTGCCTTCTCCAAGTAGGCCTTAGCTATCTCCATGTTGCTCTTCCATTCCTTAGTGAAGTTGAAGGCCCTTGGGTTTTTGCCCTTAAACTCGTCAATTGTGTGCGGCAGCAGGGGTTTCTGGCCATTAATTATCTCGAATGGGCATTTGTTCGTGGGGGACCCCTTTTGCGCGTTGAAGCAAAATTGAGCTACATCAAGGAGCTGCACCTAATTTTTCTGGTTGGCATTGATGAAATGTTGTAGATATTCCTCCAGCATGCCATTGAATCTCTCCATCTGTCTATCTGTCTATGGGTGATAACTGAAGGATATGTTGAGCTGTGACCTGAGAAGCTTAAACAATTTTGTCCAGAAGGACCCTGTGAACTTCGCATCTCGATCACTGACAATAGGTTGGGGCACTCCCTAGTATTTCACTACAAATTTGAACAATAGACGAGTAGTCTCCTCGACCGTGCAGTATATTGAGGTTGGAATGAAAGTCGCATATTTTGAGAATCTATCTACCACCACCAAAATACTTGTCAAATCCCCGATCTTAGGAATGTTGGTGATGAAGTCAAGTGATACGCTTTCCTAGGGGTGAGTAGGGATGAGGAGTGGTTCCAAAAACCCTGGTGGTTTTCGTCTTTCCACCTTGTCCTGTTGGCACACGAGACAAGTACGGGTGTAGTCTATTATATCATTGTGCATTTGCGGCCAGTAGTAACCTTGCTTGATTAGTGCATACGTCCTTTGTCATCCTGGGTGTCCCACCAATAAGGTGTCATGGCACTCTCGTAACAACATATTCTTCAGGTCTCCTGATCTCGGGACGAACAATCTATTTCCTTTCGTCCATAATAGGCCATCTTCCTCCCAAAATTGGCGGGTTTTTCCTTCCTTGCACAGTTTTAGGATATTTTGTGCGAACGAGTCTCCCCCGAGATGCCGTCTTATGAGATCTCTCCTTGAAGTATTTATCGTGCTAGCAGCCACATTTGCTAGCATCTTTAATGCGGCAAGCTCCGTCTTACGGCTCAAGGCATCCGCAGCCTGATTCTTAGTCCCCGCCTTGTGCTTAAAGTGAAGGTCGAATTCCGCAATGAGCTCCTGCCAACGCGCCTGCTTTGGTGTTAACTTTGGTTGCATGAGAAAGTGACTGACTGCCGAGTTATCAATCTTCACCACGAACCTCGACCCCAATAGATAATGCCTCCATGTCTTTAAGCAGTGGATTACTGCAAGCATCTCCTTTTCCTGGGTAGTGTAATTCCTCTCCGTTCTTGATAATTTCCTACTTTCATAAGCAACAGGATGATCGTCCAGGAGTAAGACTCCTCCTAATGCAAAGTCTGACACATCAGTTTGCACTTCGAAGGGTTTTGTGACACCCGGAAGTGCTAAAACGGGGTCACTCATCATAGCTTCCTTTAGTTCCCCAAATGCCACTTGGCACTCTTGACTCCATTCCCACAGCACATCCTTCTTCAGTAATTCTGTTAAAGGTGTTGCCTTCTTGGAGTAGCATTTGACGCACCGACGATAATAATTTGCCAACCCTAAAAAGGATCTAAGCTCTTTAACATTAGCCGAGGTTTTTCATTCCTGGATTGCCTTCACCTTTTCCATGTCCATGCGGATCCTTCCTTGCTCAACGATATAGCCTAAAAATTTGATCCGTCTTTTGGCGAAGGCACACTTCTCCTTTTTTACAAACAAGTTAGTTTCTCGGAGTCTCTACAGCATCAACCGAATATGTTTGATATGTTCCTCAAGGGACAAACTGTAGATCACAATGTCATCCAAGTATACCACCACAAACTTATCAAGAAAATCCCGGAATACTTGGTTCATAAGGGTACAGAATGTCGCGGGCACATTGGTAAGGCCGAATGGCATAACCAAGAATTCAAAGGACCCATATCGCGTGACACAGGTAGTCTTTTCTTCATCTCCTTTAGCAATCCTCACCTGGTAGTATCCCGACCTTAAGTCCAATTTGGTGAAGAATTTGGCGCCGCTAAGTTGGTCGAACAAATCGGCTATCAGAGGAATGGGATATTTATTGCACACGATGACTTTCTTCAATGCTCAGTAGTCTACATATAGGCGTAGACTTCCATCCTGCTTCTTCTGAAAGAGCACTGGGGCGCCATATGGTGCTTTTGATGGCCTAATGAACCCTGCTTCCAAGAGCTCTGTCAATTGTTTCCTTAGTTCGGTCAGCTCTGGAGGAACCATTTGGTACGGCGGCTTTGCAGGGGGTTTTGCTCTTGGGGTTAGCTCAATTTTATGGTCCACGTCGCATCGAGGGGGCAAGTTCCTTGGTAAGCTGTTTGGCATCACATCTTTAAAGGTTTCCAAGGCTTTACCACGACGGGATGGGTCGATTCATCATCCCCTCCTTCTTTAGCTACTATCACAGCTACATAAGAGGGCTCTCTACGCCTTAGCCCCTTCTTGAACTGGAGGGCTGATAAGAGTTTAGAATCGCTCAATTGCTTCCTTTGTGCTGGGATTACCCCATTTTGCTTTCCCATCATCAGTAAGCTATTAGCAGCAGGAATGGGGATTGCTTTCTTTTCCACCAGGAAGTCCATACCCAAAATAACATCAAAATTATCCATTTGGAACACAACCAGGTCCACATGATCCTTCCAAGTTCCTAGTTTGAGAGGCACTTGCTTTGCCAAACCCACCATAGTAAGGCTTTGAAGTTAATGGCTTTCATCCGTCCAGCATCCCTGTGCAGGTGTAAGCCTAATCTTCGGGCTTCACCTTTTGAACAAAAGTTATGGGTGGCCCCCATGTCCACCATCACGCTTCTCGTGGCCTTTCCATTAATCACCGCTTCCACAAACATAAGACCTTTCTCCTCGGTCTTCTTTGCTTGAACGACCTGCCTGTTGAGGGCATTTACGAATCTTAGCACCCCCACTTGGGTGTAGTCTTCTCCTTCTTCTACTGTTTCCTCTCGCCTACCCTCATTTTCTTGGGATCGAATGGAAGCTTGTAATGCATTGAAGGTGGTCTTGTGAAGGCATTTGGCAACTCTGTGGGGACCATTACATAAGAAACATATCATAGGTCGAGGTCTGAATCCGAATGCATTGGGATTCCACAGTGAAGAGTCTCTTGAGCTCAAAGGTTTCTTGGTGTCAGCTCTCCCAGGTCTTGTGATATTAGTAGGCCTGAAGAACCTACCGCTGCTGACGTTCGAGGGAGGTGGTTGTGGTTTTCTATTGCCAGGGCTTTCTGTCGAGTAGTCCATTAGGCATTCTGCGGCCCCTAGCGCTGAAGCTAGGTCTTGCACCCTTTGTCATTGGAGCTCTGTCCTGGCCCAAGGTTTTAAACCTTCTAGGAAATAAAAGAACTTATACTTCTCAGACATATCACGGATATCAAGCATGAGGGCCGAGAATGCCTTCACATATTCCCTCACATTTCCAGTTTGTCTTAGTTCTCGTAGGTGTCGCCGGGCAATGTAGTCCACATTCTCAGGAAGGAATTGGTTCTTGAGTTCCTTTTGTAGTTGGTCCCATGTGTCAATGGTGCACCTATTGTTTTTTATATCTTTGTATTTGGATCGTCACCACAGCTTCGCATCATTGGTTAGATACATCGTCGCCATGGTCACCTTCATTTCCTCCGAGTCCAGGCTTATTGCTAAAAAATATTGTTCCATATCAAATAAAAATTTTTTAAGCTCTTTCACATCACGAGCCCTTCCATATGCCTGCGGCTCTAGCACTTTGATTCACCCATAATCCCCCCCGATTGGGGCAGCTAGTTGATTTTCTACCACCCGCATGGTGGGGGTGAGCTTAATATTTATTTGCCCTATTTCCATCTTCAACGCCTCCACTGTGGCTCGAAAGTCCTCCATCAGGTCTTTCATTGTGGCCATTAAGTTGTCTATGGCCTCTTCCATGGCTCCATCTCACTCGCCCGCAGTGGAGCTCGAAGGGCCAGTACTACCCCATGGGGTTTGCTTCCTCTCGAGTGCGATCACTCGACTTGCTAGGTCATCGACCATCTCCACCTTTTCAAATGCCTCCTCCCAGTTATGGCCTTTGATGTGTGTATCCACTATGCCAGCGAGCTCCCCGAGCTGCTGGTCTATGGCATCAAACCGCATTTCGTTTGTTAGCTTCGGCATCTTGTGTGAGTGACTCCAAACCAGGCTTTGAGACCAACTGTCACGGTCCCACTCTTACGAGAGTGCAACAAGGGCCGTGCGGTGCTTACTAGCCCCTCGCAAGTAGTAAGCCAACCAGTAGTGTTCCTCGCAAGCAAATAACCCACACGATATTAGTATGTTGCAAGCACAAAGCAAGCAGTAAGCATGTAACAATAATCGTTAGAAAAAGGAACAAGCAAACAAGGCAATAACATAATTGAAGGAAATGCGTTCATTTTATTCGATCTCAATGGAGAGAACAGTAGGGAGGTTTACAAGCATGCCATTACAAGCATGCTATTACAAGTTCTCACCTATACCAGTGGTCTAGCCTAACAACTCGCCGACTAGCCACACCCTTCTAAAGAGCTTATTAAGACATTTTGATTCCGACAGGACTAAATATCAAAATATATGAGGAATCATATGATGCGAACCCACCCGAGCTCACACCACCAACAACTCGCAGGGGTACTGATCCGATACGGATGAAGTCTGGACCGATCACTAGGGCTCAAGCTAAGAGGTTTAAGGATAACCTTGCTACCTTTATCTAGAGAGTAATTCATTCTCAAAAGAGCTTGTCCATACCTGAGGATAAAAGACCTGTTTTAAGTATCCAAGTGGTGGAGGCTGATACATCGGATACCCATACATTGGACATTTTATATCAGACATCGTTGCCTCGGACATCGGGGTCTTGACTCGGACATTTGATCTCGGACTTCGGACATCGGATGTAACTTAGTTCGGACAGACATCAGTTAGCTCGGTCAGACACAACTTAGCTCGGACAGACATCAGTTAGCTCGGATAGGCCATAAGTTAGCTCGGACATCAGGCAGACATAAGTTAGC
The DNA here is from genome assembly GCF_031755915.1 of Ziziphus jujuba. NCBI lineage: Eukaryota > Viridiplantae > Streptophyta > Magnoliopsida > Rosales > Rhamnaceae > Ziziphus > Ziziphus jujuba. The sequence goes on from NC_083380.1 coordinate 2,438,032, forward strand.
TCGGTTGAAGACATAATTCAGCCTAGATGTCAAAGTCAACTCGTTACCTAATTTGCGATTGACTTTATTTCTTTTTGGGTTATTTATTTATTTATTTTCTGGACAAATAACTTTAGGAAGGTTTTTACTTTATTCTTTCCATTGTCAATTAATTAATTCCTAATTTAATATAAAGGAATTAATTAATCAAACTTAGATTAGGAAAGGAAGTATAGTTTCGGCCAACTAGGTTTCTTTATATGTGTGGCCGATTTTTCCTAGGGTTTTTAGGGTTTGTTTTGTTTCTTTCAAAGCCTATTTAAAGGCTTATTTTTCAATAACAATACAACTTTGATTTGATTAAGAAAATACTTGTGAGATTAATTATCTCTTTGTTCTTTGAGAACACCTAAAACATCATTAGAGAATTGGTTGTTTTAGCTTGACTTATCAATAGGTTTTCCATCCCCTATTGTGGCGTCTACATTATACCAAGGTTTCTAACCACAGGTTGCTTAGGGGTTGAGGTCAATTCCATTAGAACTTGAACTTAATTAAGATCCGGGCTAATATAATACGGGTTTAGGAGCAGGTCGTCCTAGGTTCGTATCATCATAATAGTACTATTCGTTTACAAAACAAACTATAATCCAAGCAAGTGACCATGGGCTTGACTAAACACCCTGGATGAACTTGGCTTGGTGATATAACAATCAAAATACAAAGGGACTTGTGACTCTCACACTTTACATGTGAATGTATGGTTATTGCTGGTCTTGGTGAGGTTTGATGAAAATTTACCATTGAAAAGTGTTACATATTGTGCTGTAATGAAAAGTTCCAAAGCTGTTTTTCTTCGGTTTTTCACCATTTTCTATGTGTTGCACTCTCTAATTTCCCGCATATAAAACTTGCAAAGCAGGTCTTAACTGGGGGCATAGGGGGTGGGACAAATGTGGCCCTCAGATGATCAAGTTAGATGTTATTTAATAATATAGTTGGTTGATATGGACCTATATTATTATTATTATATAGGAAAATATCTTTTATTTAATTATTAGTTATTAATATTATTATAGATCAGCTAGTGCCCATGATTAGTATCGCGTAGTGATGGTTATTTATTTTGTACAGTTATAATAGAATGAATATATAAATCTATTGGCATCATGTAATGATGGTTATTTATTTTGTACACTTATGATAGAATGAATGTATAAATCTATTAATTGTATATTGAAAATATGAATGAGTGAAGTAAATTTCTAATCAAACTCTATCTTTATCCTTTTATTTCTTTCTTTTCGATTTTTCTATCTAAAATTTATGTTTTCCTTTTGATAAAAAGGAAAATGAATCATTGATTTTTATTTTTTTATTTAATTATATGTTATTTACTTCAATAGTTGGAAAAAATCACTCGTTGTTTGTTACGCTTTGTTAGACATTGCAAACAAAACTCGATTTTTTTAAAAAAAAATTAATTTGAAATTGTGCTAAATTACATTTTTTATGCAGTGACTACATTACAAACCCCGCTAATTGGTCCTTAATTGTTTACTTTTTCTTTTAATTTTTAAACAGTATACAAAATTACTTTTGACAAATTTAATAGATAAAATTAGATAATTGGACTAAATTTGTAAGAAAACAACAATATATGTGGGTACGGTTTTGTAATTTGGAGCAAAAATGCAAAAGGCGGTATATGTGAATGGTAAAATAAAAAAAATTACTTTTTTCTTTTTTTTTTTTTTTTTTTTTTGGGATATCTTATGGGCAAAAGTGCCTGAATGAACTGAGACTTCCCAGTTGGAAATAAAGGCTAAGAGAGTTGCCATCATGACCTGAAGGAAGTGATGGGGAAGCTGCTGGTTCAACCGAACCAGATGGAAGGAAAGCTGCTTTGCTTCTGACTTTATTCGCAATTGAATGGTGAAGACTTAATAAAAAAGTTTAAGTTGTTGCTCGCCATTTCCTCGTAAAGTTCTAACCATTTCCAGATCCTAAGTGTTTTTCTCTTCCTTTCTTTCTCATAATCAAATAATTAAGTTGTTGAGCCCCCATATCATGAATTGTCTGTACCTGATAAGCTGCTGTCCATAGAGACATGCATTAACTTGTTGTGAACATTTTTTTTTTTTTGTGGTAGCTAAGCTCTTCAAACTAAATTATGGCCAAGCCAGAGAGCATGATGAAATATAATGATCACTAGTTAGAACCAGAACCACACAACTGGATATACAACTTTCACGTGCCATACAAAAGCTAGAGAAAGTGCTGGCGCTTGAGGAGGAAGTGTTTCTTCGCCCAACATTCAGATGGAAAATAGATGAAGTTAAAATAGAGGCTTTCAACCTCATAAACTTGACAAGGCACTCAAGGGAGTTATTCGGTAGATTCGAGGAGTACATTTATGTTGGTGGACAAGGTAATAATCCGCTTGAGATATTCGAGAAAGAGGTTCTGAACTGTAGGATTTTGGAACAAAAAGCACAGCAAAAGGAAAGGAAAGAAAACAAGGAGCGTAAATTGGTGTGAAAACTTATCTCATTCAATTTTGGACAAAAATATATAAACACAAGCTTACAATAGTAAATCACCTACTTTTCACCTACTATTGCAATAATCATACCACCAGAAGACAAGCTATACTTTGGCTATCTAATACAATAGTGTTTTAGCCAAAAATTAAATATGAAACAACTACACATCAAAAAGCAACTAGGACAGCAATGAAAGTCTCATTGCACTAACACTCCCCCTTGGCACTTTTATTGGAAACACTAAGATCATTTTTTAATATTCCAAACCTATTTCTTAGCAATGGTTTTGCCAAAATATCAGTAAGCTGGGCCTCAGACCTGTAATGAACTAGCTTCACTTTACCATTTCTTTCAGCTTATAAACTTTATCTTCCTTTTCTTGAACAACAAAGCATTCAGGTTGTTCAACATACACTTTTTCTAGCTAGTAACCATTTGGAAATGCAGATTTCACATCTAAATGGTAAGCTTTCCAACCTTTTTGACTAGCAAAAGCTAGTAGAAATCTGATTGTCTCATGCCTTGCAAATGGTGCAAAGGTATCTCCATAATCAATACCTGGTTGCTGTACATAACCTTTAACTACCAATCTTGCTTTATTCTTGTTTATTGTACCATCTGAATTGAGCTTCATCCTAAAGACCCACTTCACTCCAATTACCTTTTTGCCTTGAAGTTTGTTCACCAATTCCCAAGTTTTGTTTTTGTTTATCATGTTAATTTCTATTTCCATGGTCTCTTTCCATATCTCGAACTGATTTGCATCATAGAAGGTAATTGGATGACACAATGCTTGGTTGCATCTCTCATATACATCAGTCAAGGGTTTTGCACCTCGGACATCGGTTAAGGATCTTGTATCTCGGATATCGGACAGGGGTCTTATACCTCGGACATCAGACAAGGGTCTTGTACCTCGGACATCAGTCGGGGGTCTTATACCTCGGACGTCGGTCGGAGGTCTTGTACCTCGGACATTGGTCAAGGGTCTTATACCTCGGACATCGGACAGGGGTCTTATACCTCGAACATCGGTCAGGGGTCTTGTACCTCGAACATCCATCGGGGGTCTTGTACCTCGGACATCGGTCAAGGGTCTTATACCTCGAATGCTTCTCTCATGTACATTAGCCAAGGGTCTTATACCTCGAATGATTCTCTCATGTACATCAACCAAGGGTCTTGTACCTCGGATGATTCTCTCATGTACATCAGCCAAGGGTCTTGTATCTCAGATGCATCTCTCAGATGCATCAGTCGAGAATCTTGTACCTCAGATGCCAATAGCATTTTCGTCATCTGAATTAGCCTTCTCCTGAATTTCACCATGTTCTTGGATAAAATTCTCTTCTGAGGCTTGAACTTCACTCTTTTTCCAATTCCATTATACTATAAAGCTTTTATCTTTCATTTCAACATTTAGAATTTTACTTCCATGTTGATCATATATTGTGCAACATTTATCTTGAAAATTCAAAGAATATCTATTTTTAAGCATTTTTCCCACACTTAATAAGCTTTGATTTATTTTAAGTACATATAACACATTTGAAATGAGTTTAGTACCTGTTGAAGTTTTCACAGCTACATCTCCTTTGCCTTGAACTTGGATAAAATCTCCATTTCCTATTTGGACTTTGGAAACAAAGGTTCTATCCAAGGTCTTGAAAAGATTAGCATCATGAGTCATATGTTGAGCGCATCCACTATCCACCAATCAAGCTTCTTTGCTATTGTTTTCTGCATAACATGTAGCAACAAACAATCTTTCCTCACTTTGCCATGCTTCATCAGTAACTTGTACCTGGTGTGCTTGTTGTATTGGTCCTCCTTACTTTTTGCAAACTTTTTCAACATGTCCAAGTTGTTTGCAAGCTCTACATTGAATATTAGCCGTAAACCAGCAATATTTTTTAGAATGGTTGTCATTTTTGCAATGAGAGCACATCATAAACTTCTTTCTTTCACCCTCTCTATTTGTTTCACCCTCTCTGTTTGTACCAGCACCATATCATCCTTTGTTATTACTTCCTCCACCTTGCTGCTTCCTTTGGTTATTGTTTACTAGAGCCTTGCCTTTTTGTTATGCTAGAAAAGCATTTTCTGAAGTTTCTTATTGTCTTATAGATCTTCTTTGTTCAGTTGCTTGTAAAGCATTAACAAGCTCTGACAAAAAAATCTGATTCAGGTCTCTTGACTCCTCCAAGGATAAAATCTTTGTTTCGAACTTTTCTGGCAAGCTGACCAGCACTTTTTTCACTATTCTTCTATCTCCTAGCTCCTCTCCAAGAATTCTGATCTAGTTTACTATCTTCATGAGTCTATCAATGAAGTCTTTTACCAACTCAGAATCCTTCATTCTTAGAGTTTTGAACTCCCTCTTTAAGTTCAATACCTACATTTATCTTGATCTTGCACTTCCCTGGAACTCTTCTTTCAGCTTGTCCCAGACTTCTTTAGCTATGGTGCAAGCCATAATTCTGGTGAATATCACTTTTGAAATACCAGCATGTAAGGCAGATAAAGCCTTAAACTTTTTAGCAACCTCCTCACTATGTTGCTTTATTTGAGCGATAGTGGGATTTGCTGTCAAAGAGGGAGGATTTCTTTCGGTCTTTACAACTTCCTATAAGTCAAAAGCTTAAAAGTAAGTTTTCATTTTTATAGACCACATGGCATAATTTTCTCCAGAAAATATAGGAGGTGATGAAGCAAAAAAATGAGTTCAAGCCATTCGAAAAAGAAGGAAAGGTAGAAGGAAGGTTTCTGTATTTTTTGTTATTTCAGTCACAACCCCTCTAAGATAATTTGAGCTTTGATACCACTTGTAGGATTTTGGAACAAAAAGCATAGCAAAAGGAAAGGAAAGAAAACAAGAAGCGTAAATTGGTGTGAAAACTTATCTGATTCAATTCTGAACAAAAATATATAAACACAAGCTTACAACAGTAAATCACCTTCTTTTCACCTACTATTGTAATAATCATACCACCAGAAGACAAGCCATACTTTGGCTACATAATACAACAATGTTTTAGCAAAAAGCTGAATATGAAACAACTACACATCAAAAAGTAACTAAGACAACAACAAAAGTATCATTACACTAACATGAACCTTGCTTACCAGGTGGACAGATGCCACATCTTCCTTCCTTTATGGAAGAGAAATGAGAAAAAAGAGACAACGAGGCAGCCTCATGGAGAAAATGATGCTTTTCAACAATCTTTCACACAATAAAATGTTTAAAGAGATCATGAAAGCCAAGAATGCATTCACTTCCTCCACCAACTGCAGCAGTTTAGCTATTGACGATGCCAATAGCCTCTCAAGCAATGCAGACATGCTGCCCCTGAAAGCTACCGATTATTGTTTGAAGTTTGGTAGATCAAATTTTGTTTATTTTAAAGAAAAGCTAAATGGAATGACTTCCAAAGAGTACCATTTATGGCGTTACTTATCAATCTTGGGGGAAGTAAGATCTGGAAAAACAGCTTTTGCCAAAGACATATATAGGGCAGTTACTAATGATCCGAAGTAGTGGTTTGAAATCAGTGCTTGGGTTAATGTGAGGCCGGAATACAAAATAAATGATATCTAAACTGACATAGTCCAACAATAGAAAGCCACTAACTTTGCAGTACCTAATGAGATAGTCGGGAGTCTGGATTCCAAAAGATTGTCTGAGAGGGTGAAGGAGTGGTTGGAACGTTGCAGATTTTTCATAATCTTGGACGATGTCCACTACATGTATTCGATGGAAATGTATAATTTCTCCAACCTATGTAAAAGGAATTGAGCTATGATCCATCATTGTATTGTTATTTATTTTCTGTTGTATTATATCCTGTGACAGTGCGAGTTATAATTAATTTCTAAAAGAATAAAAGAAGATAGAAGATCACTAAAAGTCTAGTGTCAGATTGCGAGGATTATGCTAGAATGAACAGCGAAATAATGTCAACAAATTCTCATCTTATGAAGTCGGTCCACCCTATTTTCAACATTCTATAAAAGCCAAAGATAGCTTAAAAAAGTTCTGCAAGTATAGTTAATTAACATTGAAAAAGTTCTGGTTCCAGATATATTACAAGCAACATTAATGAGATTTACATGTGTATGGTATAAGCTACATCCTCTACTTTGGAAGACAGATTGTTTCTTTCCTTCTTTCTTTCTTTACACTATTGGGAAACAGAGTGGACACCTCCTTTCTTGCCTTAGCTATTTGCCATAAAATTGCTACATAAATGTAACTCGGTGGTTTGAGGTCAATGGAAAAGAATATCTTCTAACAATGTAACTGGTAAGAAAATAATAATTAGACCTTTCTTTATCCTTTACTTGTTATTCCAATCTTGTGGGACTGCTAGAGACAAAGTGGACCTTGTTCTTTCTCTTTAGCAATGGTTGAGTAATATTGGATGTTTAGGATGGAATAACTTTGCACCTTGAAAGCAAAAGGTATGCAAAGATTAGTCCAAATCCCCTTCTTACTTTCCTAGAATGGAAATGTCACAACTTTTGCTGATATGCAATTCACTAAGATTTATTTCTACTTTTGAAGTTTGGAATGTCAGCAATCAATCATTTTGATCGATCAACAATCTGCATAAGTAAATGAACAAGTTTTTGATGTGGCAAAGAAATTAGGGAACCTGTTTTTTTTTTCACCCTATAATGTTATAGAAATCAAAGGAAAGTAATAGTCATCAGTTGTCTAGAGGAGGCAAAAACTTGATAATAAGTAACCTGAAGTTATATATACATGAATTATGCATAATCTTGGAAATGTAGTCCAAAGCATTGGCCAAGGAGAAAAACTCAATCCGAATATTGAGTTTAACTGCATTCTGGGCATTATTTCTTTTGTTTCACTTAGGAGCGCCTGACACCATTAGAACTTATTCCTTTGAAAGACATTGAGCTGTGGTTAAGGCACAACTTATTAGCTTAGGAGTAAAAACAGGAAAGGTGCTGTTCATTTTCATTATGGCTTGGACAGGTTCTCGACTCTCTAAACTTTACCATCTTGTGTCCTGAGTCATGCACCCAAATTGAAGCATACTAGCCAATCAGTTTTCTTTGTGCTCTATAAACCTCCCTTCATTATTCTTGCCAAGTTATTCCATATGCGGAATTGTAAAGAAGTTCCTTTCCTTGAAACTGAATCATCACCACGCGAAAATAGTGATTTAGCGACGCAAAAAAAAAAAAAAAAGTAAAACGAAATATACAGAGACGCATTATACCATATCGCTTAATGCTCTATCGCTAACAATATTAGATAAATAGCGACGTATGAGAAAAGGTCGCTAAAAATGGAGAAACAGCGACGCTGTAAAACCTATGTCGCTAAATATAGATGAAACAGCGACATTATATATACGTTGCTATATGTTAGGATTTTTTGCGACATTTAAAATACTATGCCTTTGTTTTGGCAAATATACGCATCGCTAAATCTTAGACTTTTAGCGACAAGTTTAATTGTACGTTGCTGTTGAGGAAATTAATATGTTGCTATATATATTGATGTTTAACCTTTAGTGACTTTTTATTTCGCGTCGCTAAATATTATCGTCGCTAAAAGTTGAATTGGCGACATTTATGTTATGCGTCGCTAAATGTGTTATGCGTCGCCCTTTTTGCTTTTTGTATATTTTTTTCTATTTTTTTATTTTTTAATTTGTTAGGGTTTAGTTTATTTTATTTTATTATATTTATTTTTTGGAATTGTGTGAAAATTGATTAGAAATTATCAATACCAAAAAATTAAAATAATAAAAATACCAAAATAACTAAAATTATCTTGATCGAAAGTAATTGGAATACAAAAATTGCATAAAAAATATTTTCATAACAAAATAATTATCAAATAAATTAAATATTATTTCATGAACTAGTTTTTGAATTAGTAACTATTGAACTATTGTATATGCGAAAGCACAAGCAATATTAATTAAATCTCCATGAATGCATACTCGTTGAGATGGAAGTTAACATCCTCTTGTTGAATATATTACACCCTCATAGTACTGCATGAAAAAATTAATAAAATTATAAACACTTATGCAAAATAAAAAATATTAATTATTAAAAAGTAATTTAGTAGATGATATAGAGAATATTACCGTTGTTTCTTAGGAAAGCAAATAAAAAATTTAATTAAATGTCATAAGTATTACTTCGACCATAAGTTAATAAATTTACTTACCAATTTATTTAGAAGGTAGTTTTACTTACCATGGAGATCTCCATGAATTGCATACTCATTGAGATGGTTGTGAGCCGTCGTAGTATCGCCCAGAACATCTTCTTCAACCAATTCTTCTTCAACAAAAGTATGATATTTTGTGGAGTTAAAACAACAGACCATCTCGAATCAAAACAATGTTAGGCAATATCACAAACAAAATATCTACAAAAGCAAGATTAAGAAAATTTAATGAAACTAATCTATGGTTAATATGAAAAAAATTAAAAAAATAAAAAACTCAACCCACCACATGCAACTGCCAACAACAAAGAAAAAAGAAACTCATCTACACGATGGAGACAAAAAAAGAAGAAACCCAACTCACAACGAGGGTGACACAGAGAAACTTGGCTTTCTGACGGCAATGTAGGCAAATGACAAATGAAATCTGAAATATCTCACTCTTCAAGTCCCTCTTAGGTTGTTTCCAAATCTAATATTTATTAGATAGAATACTTGATGTAGTTTAGAAAATAAAAGAGATTCAAAAGCCCACGTACAAATTTCAAAACGCGCCAAAATTTTCATAAAAATGGCAAAAAAGGCGACAAAACTGATAACGCAATTGTTTCTGGTAGCGTCGCCTGTTCCCCTTTTATTTTTTATTTTTGTTATTTAATTATTTTTTTCTTTGTTCATCTACAAATAAATATTAAAAATAATTATAAAAAATATGAAGCAAAAATACTAAGATAGTTGTTTAATTTTTTTGTTTTTCAAGTATAACTTACTTATTCTTAAAATTTGCAAGTCTTTTAAATTGTTTTTTTTTTTTAAATGAGAGAACAAGAGACGTAATAACCCTCTGATTACGTCGCTTGTTATTGTTGTTCTCTAATTATTTTGTTTCTTAAACATAGTTTATTTTCTGTTTAAAATTGTAAATTTTTAAATTGTAGATTTATTTTTTCAAAAAATGGAACAAAATAAAACAAAAAATAATAGGCGATGCAATTTGCTACGATTGTGTCACCTGTTCCATTTTTTCCTTTTATTTTGTTATTTCATTTTTTTTTCTTTTTTCATCAGCAAATGAATACTAAAAAGTATGAAGTAAATATCTATTATTTTGTTATTTCATTATTAACATATATGTGTATATACGAAACACAAATATCTAAAGATCTAAGATATGGTATACCAAATATAGAGTACTAATACAACAAGGACTTACTGATCAATTTATCTAAATAAATATATTAAATGAGCTATACTTTCAGTCATGTGTTTATGCTTCAATGATAGTTTATCTGATTTTACAAGATACATTGCTACAAATATTTAAGTCTTTAAATTGTATTTTGGCTTTTTAAAAAAAAAAAAAAAAAAGGAAAAGGCGACGCAATGTCACCTGATTGCGTCGCCTGTTGCATTCAATGATTATTTTTATTATCGTTCCCTAATTATTTTATTTCTCAAACACATTTTATTTTGTATTTAAACTTGCAAGTATGTAAATTGTTTTTTTTAACAAAAAGTTTTAACAAATTAAAAAAAATAATTGAACAGGCGACGCAATTCCTCCTAATTGCGTCGCTTGTTTCCTATAATATTTATATTTATTGTTGTTCTCTTTTTATTTTGTTTCTTAAGAAAAAATTATTTTCTATTTCAATTTGCAAATATGTAAACTATATTTTTGTTTTAAAAAAAAAGAAGGGAACGAATAAAAAAAAATGTAATAGGTGACGCACTGTTAAAACATTGCGTCGTCTATTTCTTTTTAAATATAAAAATACTATTTCAAATAATTGAAATTTAATAAGAAAATAATTTGTACTTAAAAAACAAAAAACTAAATAAATAATTAATATATTTAATTAATATTTTATTCATATTTTTATTAACTCTTTATTAAAATTTTCAAAATAATTAAATTTATCACAATATTTTTATTTTCTATCTATTAAATATGTATTAACTATTTATTAAATTATTAATTTTAAAATAATAAAATTATTATATAATTTAATATTTTATTTATTTGAAATATTAGTTTTCTATGCCTATATTTATTTGAAATTTATTATTTATAAATTATTTTGTATGAATTTATCTATCAAATAATCTTAATTTGATAAAACCAAAAACAGACGATGCACTATTAAAACATTGTGTCGCCGATTCCCTTTTAAATTCAAAAATACTATTTAAAATAATTGAAATTTAATAAGAAAATAATTTATACTTAAAAATAAATAAATAAATAAATAAATAATATATTTAATTAATATTTTATTCATATATTTATTAACTCTTTATTAAAATTTTCAAAATAATTAAATTTTTCACAATATTTTTATTTCCTATCTATTAAATATGTATTAACTATTTATTAAAGTATTAATTTTAAAATAATAAAATTATTATATAAGTTAATATTTCATTTATTTAAAATATTAGTTTCCTATGCCTATATTTATTTGAAATTTATTTTCTATCAATTATTTTGTATGAATTTATCTATCAAATGATCCTAATTTGATAAAACCAAAAAGCAACTTTCAAATTGGAGGGGGAAAAACAAATTAACGTCACTAAAGCGGGAATAGGCGACGCATTTCTGTGAGACTATTTCCAGATGCGTCGCTAAAAGTAATAATAGGAGACTGTTTTTAAAAATGCGTCGCTAAATTCACTAAACAGCGACGCATTTCTATGAGAGTGGTTTCCAGATTCGTCACTAAATGTAATAATAGGCGACTGTTTTTAAAAATGCGTCGCTAAATGCTTTTTTAAATATAAAAAAAGTTTTTAAAATAATTTTTCATTACCTTTTAAACATAAAAAAGATTTTTAAATAATTTTTCAGACCTTTAATGACACAATTATTAAGAAAAAATTTCTTAAAAATAATTATTAATGACACAAATTATTTTTTTTTTTTTATATTCATGATCATTTTTTTTCCCTAAATGTCAATTAATATTGAAAACACAAATAAATTTGCAAGTTAATTGAAATGTGAATTTCATAAAAAAAAAAAACCTTCATATGGGGCGACACAGAGGACCAAACCCACGTCACCCCATATCAACCCTTTTTTTTTTTTTTTTTTTTTTAGATATAGATATATGATCATGTTTTATTCCATAAATATCCAATGATATTGCAAACACTAAATAAATTTGCAAGTTAATTGAAATGTGAATTTGATATAAAAACCTTCATATGGGGCGACGCAGAAGACTAAAGCTATATTGCCCCATATCAAAAATTTTTTTTTCTTTGTATGTTCATGATACTTTTTTTTCTCCTAAATGTCCAATGATATTGAAAACATTAATAAATTTGCAAGTTAATTGAAATGTGAATTTCATATAAAAATCTTCATATGGGGCGATGCAGAGGACTAAATCCACGTCGCCCCATGTCAAATTATTTATTTATTTATTTATTTATATTCATGATCATTTTTTTCCTTAAATGTCAATTAATATTGAAAACACAAATAAATTTGCAAGTTAATTGACATGTGAATTTCATAAAAGAAATTTCATATGGGGAGACGCAGAGGACCAAACCCCCGTCTCCCCATATCAATTTTTTTTTTTTTTTTTGTTTAGATACATGATCAAGTTTTTTCCCTAAATGTCCAATGATATTGCAAACACTAAATAAATTTGCAAGTTAATTGAAATGTGAATTTGATATAAAAAACTTCATATGGGGCAATGCAAACGACTAAATCCACGTTGCCCCATATCAAAATTTTCTTTTTTATGTACATGATAATTTTTTTTTCCCCTAAATGTCCAATGATATTGCAAACACTAAATAAATTTGGAGGTTGATTGAAATGCGAATTTCATATAAAAATCATCATATTTTATGCCCTTTTCCCTATCTTAGTGGGCAACTCATGTAATTAACGTGGGTCGCCGGATACATTTTTCCTTTTTTTATAAACAAAAACACAAAATGAAGAGAAACGAGTAATTTATTTGGATTTCAAATTGTAATATCAACTAAACAAATATTGAAACACACTCAAATAACTAATATCAACTAAACTACCTAATAAGTTTTGAGTCATATTGAACGAGGCTGAAAAGCAACGTCACTTAGTATTGTTTGTAGCGACATTAACTGAGTTTCTGTTTCGTACTGTCGTTAATTGTTTGTCGCTAGATCTCAATTTTTTGGAATATAGCAACGTTATGTGAGGTATGTCGCTAATATTATTATTGAGCGACACGTTATCTCGCATTCTTTATTACGTCGCAATATGGGTGTCGCTACATCTCAATTGTGTTGTATGTAGCGACTACGAGTGAGGTTCGTTGCTATTATTATTATTCAGCAACGTGTTATCGCATATTTTTGTATTAGGTCGCCATATTACTGTCGCAAAATTGCTATTTTCACGTAGTGTATATTTCCTCTTTCATTTTAATCTATAAGCTACTTATGCATATATTTTCTTATAAATTGTCTTGCAAGAAAGAGATATTCAAACCAATGTATTACTTCTCGGCCCAGAAACCATATTGAGACAACCAGTCAAGTATGGCTGCCTACTACTACTACTAATACTAATTAACCTTTCTTTCTGGGATTCTGAAGTTAGGATCGGGCTCATAACTTCTCACGAGTCATGACTATGCTAATTGACTGAGTTTGTTGCTTGTTTTTGTTTGGTTTTCTTTTCCTTTTTCTTTTGACCTTACAATATGCACTCTTTTCTTTGTTTATGGTATTAAATATTAATTTGTTATATGGTCCTTGTGTTATATCTTGTCATGTGAAAACTTGGAATCTATTCCAGCAACAACCAAACAAGTTGCGATACCAATTTGCCGGTTCAAGGAACTAATATTTTTTTTATTATTATATTTATTTAAAACAAAAAAAAAAAAAAAATCTTTGCAAACAGTCTTTATATATAGGTTGTGTTAAACAAAATGGAATTATAGGAGCCACAGAGAATCCATTTTGGAGCATCCTTGACGTGCAATGAATTATAGTATGTATTTGGATGCGTTACGCCACAAAATACAATATCTCGTTCTGTAGATCCATTTTTCTTTTAGTTAAATAACCAACAAAAAAAATACTTCTTACGTTTTTTTTTTTTTTTTTGGGCCCTTTTTGGACTGTCGAGTAAAATAGGTTCCTAAAGGATTATATTATTCAAAGTTATGGAGATAAAACCATAATTTCTTAGCTACAGCCACCGCACAGCTAATATATGGAGATACTAAACCAATGTAAGGCAATAACAGTATATAACTGGTTTTGCGGACTCGAAAACAATTTTCTGAATATTTTTCAAAGTTTTTGAAAATCCAACAAGATTAAAACCTATATTTTTAAAACTTTGAATGTAATTGTGGACCTAAAAGCATATTAAACGAAGAATTTGATCATATAACTCAAACTGCCAGTTGAGTTACACCACTCTTTTATTGTGGTTGACCGAAAATTCTGTACTTTATGAAGATTGAAAAAAAATACTAAAAAAAAAAAATTTCAAAAAAGGGAAGTACAACTCCAATGATAAAGGGAGGAATATGGTTGGGCGTTGAAAGGCTTTTAGAGATGTATCACCGAAAGTTACTTTGTCATCAGATTCATTGTGTATAAAGGGGAAGGATAAAAAAATTTTTTTAAAAAAATTGATTATAATGGGGTTGAAATAATTAGAACGACAAAAAATATAAAAATAGATTCGTCCCAAATAGTAGCGAATATATAAGTTGAAAAGATTTCAAATACTGCAACCACCACCAAAAAACAGTTCAATCAATGATCTTAAATTAGTATCACTAACAAACAATGACAGAACATATATATTGTTTTTGGTGAATATGACAGATTATTCAGACCGACATTGCCCAAAAGAAAAAAAAAAAAAAAAAAAAGAATTGAAAAAGTATCTTCCTGCCTATGTTTTGGAAAGAAGAAAATGGAGAGAAAGGAAAAGAAAATGAAAGAAAAAAAATAAAAAAGAGGAAAAAAGTTGAGCTAGAAGACGTCCCAAATGTTAGAGCCCATGAAACAGGGAGAGAGACTGTTGGAGTCGTACTTTTTTACAAAACTTGTACAGATGGCTTTCTGGGTCTTATTTTGCTGTGGCTTCGCTTTTTTACATATTGGGTACTAGTATCATCAAGACATATAGACTAGTTATTTTTTGTAAAAGCCAAAGGAAGTATCAAAAGTTTTTTAAGTTAGATTATTATAGTTGATTAACATGAAAAAGTTTTGGTCCAGACAAATCACAGTAATAATGACAAAAATTTTGGTATTCCAATATTATGACGATGTTGAGAGTAATAATGAGAATAAATTCTGGAGTTCCAATCATAATTATTAAAATGGGCATCATATCATCTATTGTTTTTATAAAAAATATATTGCATATTTTAACATATCATGTATTGTAAGATGTAGTTTATAATTTAATTTTTATTAGAACATAATTAATATATATATATATATATATTTATATAATTTATTAAAAAATTCTTAACATATCATATAAATATAAAAAAAGTAATAATTGAAATGAAATAATCATATAAGCAAGAGAAAGAGACACTCTAAGTCTCAAGGAAATTTAAAAATAAATACTACTCAGAATGTAATAATATTACAATAATACCCCACGCCATACCCACATGACCACTTCCCAAATTTAAAAAGGCAGTAAATATAGAACAGTAAATATAACAGTAAATACAAAAGAAGTAATAATTGACGTGAAATAATAATATAAGCAAGCGAACGAGACAACCACTAAGCGCTAAGGAAATTTAAAAATAAAGACCACGGAGAGAATGTAATAATATTATAATAATACCCCACGCCAGTCCCACATGGCCACTTCCCCGAATTTAAAAAGGCGGTAAATATAGAACAGTGAATAGGTATTGACCGAGAAAACGAGGTTGCGCAAGTCTTCTCATCTTCGCGAACAAAGGAAAAGGAAGAAAATGGGTAGGTAAGGGTGTCCTAAACAAACAGAAACCACTGGAAAATACGTGAAAGTGAAGAATAAACAAGGAAAGAAAGAAGAGAAATTAAAAGATGGAGAACCGAAAACCAAACTTACCATTGTTGCTGTTGGGAGTGATTTTCTGGTGATTCAGTGATTTCTGTGTTTTTATAGTCACTTGTGCTTGATTTCTATGTTTGTTGGTTGCCGGATTAGGCTCTCTCACTCTTAATTTTCTGTATCGACTGTTTCGTGTATGGTTGTGGCGTCGGAAGAGGAACGTCTGCATACGGTACGTATAGATTTTGTTTCGAAACAATAAGTATCGTACGATACGTATCGTGTATCGTATGATACTGATAACATTGGCTACAATAGCATGATTTTAGGTAGAGGCAGAGCCACACCATTATAAGTCCAAATCACCCCTTAGTTTTCTAGCATTTTACATTGTAGGACTGCTGGCTGGTATGCATTTCAGATACATTTATTTCCATATTGAAGTTTGAAAGAAAATATCTGTCATTTGAGGCATCAGTGATCTAATCAAATTATGTTTTTTTTTTTTTCATAACCAGGATTGAGGACAAGGAGATATTATCGACATGGAACAACAATCTGCAGAAGTCGATGAACAATTTCTAAATGTGATATAGAAATTAGAGAACATGGCTATATTATCAGGAACCTGACGTATGTTTAAAGAACATCAGAGCAAAGGCTAGAAAATCAGCCGTCTACAAGGGGCAAAACTCAAGAATTGCTGAAACTGAAGTTTTATATACATGAATTCTGTTGTCGGAAGCTTGGTCTACGTTAAGGTGAGGAGAGTCACGGAAATTTTTCCTCCAAGGTTGAGGAAACTATGGAAGAACTGGGAGCTGCGCGCCATGGTTTTAACCAGCCTCAGCTTACAGATAATTCTTATCTCTTTGGGCAACCGCAGGAAACACAATAGTAGGATTTGGATCAGGATTGTTTTGTGGTGTGCCTATTTAATGGCAGATTGGATAGCAACTGTTGCCCTTGGTGTCATTTTGGACAATCTTGGAAATGTAGTCGAAGAAATTGGGAAAGATGGAAGACTTGATCCAGACGTTGAGTTAACTGCATTTTGGGCACCATTTCTTCTGTTGCACTTAGGAGGCCCTGACACCATTACAGCTTATTCCTTGGAAGACAACGAGCTGTGGTTGAGGCACCTTCTTGGATTGGGAGTAGAAACAGGAGTGGCGCTATACATTTTCATTATGGCTTGGACAGGTTCTCGGTTCTCTATTCTGTCCATTCCGATGTTATGTGCAGGAATGATCAAATACGGGGAGAGAACATGGGCTCTTAGGTCTGCAAGCAATGAAGAGTTCAGAGCCTCCATGGTCACTCCTGCTGACCCTGGTCCCAATTATGCCAAATTTATGCAGGAGTACTCCTTAAAACAGTATGAAGGGTTCCAGGTAATAGCTGAGGAGATTAATGAGGTCCACGTTCCTGTGGATGATTCTTCTATCCAAAATGCACCACAGCTGCGTAGAGCATATGACTTCTTGCAAGTTTTCAAGCGTCTTTTTGTAGATCTCATCCTTGGTGTTGACGATCTGGAACGTAGTCGATCCTTTTTTTCCAAACTGGATACGGATACGGATACGGGAACGAGAACCAAAAAAGCTTTCGAGTTGATAGAAATGGAACTTGGCTTCGTGTATGACATGCTCTATACCAAAGCACGATTGCTGCATTCACGAGGAGGATGGATTCTCCGGTTCATCAGTTTTTCCTGCACTTGTGCTGTGCTGGTTTCATTCTCACTGGCTGACCACAAACAGTGCTCAATTGTTAATTTGATCATCACATACCTGCTATCGTGTGCTGCTATTCTTTTAGAGGTGTATGCAGTACTCTTACTGCTCTCCTCTGACTGGACTGATCTTTGGTGTCACGAGCAGCCGACTTGTCAAAAACTCATCTCTCCTTTCCAGCTGCCAAAACCTCCAAGGTGGTCAAATTCCATGGCGCAGTTTAGCGCATTGAGCTTTTACTTTAAAGACAAACCCATGATCTGTGGTGGAATTCTGAAGATCCCTTGCCTTGATAAGGTGCTAGAAAAATATCACTACACAGAGTATATGACAGTATCTGATGATTTGAAAAAACTGATTTTTGACCATCTCAAAGGGATTTCTAAGGATTCATCAAAAGTTGCAACAGATATCAGAGACATCATATCCCGCCGAGGAAGCCGGGTACTAGGAGAGTATGCTGCACTTGAATGGAGTGTTAAGGTTGATTTTGATCAGAGCATTCTTATCTGGCATATTGCTACATATCTCTGTCACATGGAGGATCATGCAGAAACTCGACAAATTCCAGGAAAGGAGTGCGGCGGATCGAGCATAAGGTTGGATCATCCAGAAACTCGAGAAACTCCAGAAAAGAAGTATGGCGAATCGAGCATAAGGTTGGATCATCCAGAAACTCGAGAAACTCCAGAAACTCCAGAAAAGAAGTATGGCGAATCGAGCATAAGGTTGGATCATCCACAAACTCAAGAAACTCCAGAAAAGAAATACGAAGAATTGAGCATAATGTTATCGCAGTATATGTTATATCTCCTAGTCATGCGTCCTTTTATGTTGCCAGTGGGAATTGGAATGATCAGATTCCTAGATACTCAAGCTGAGCTCATTAGATTCTTTGAAGAATACAAGTCCACCTCTGATGGCAATACTACATCTCAGAGTGGGGGAAGTAAAAATATTTGCTCATGGGTTAATGAATGGTGTTTCAACACCACAAAAAAGTTCAATGGAGATGAATCCAAAGCCTGTAAGATGTTGATGAAAGTGAATACTATAGTTGAACCCATTAAAGTGAAAGGGGACAGAAGCAAATCGGTGTTGTTTGAAGGGTGTAGGCTTGCATCACAGTTGCAGGAAGTTAAGGAGAAAAAATGGGAAATAATTAGTAATGTGTGGGTGGAGATGCTGGCTTATGCTGCAAGCCAGTGCAGAGGGAGTTATCATGCTCAGCAGTTGAGAAGGGGCGGGGAATTTCTTTCCCATGTCTGGCTTCTGATGGCACATCTTGGTTTAACTGAACAGTTCCAAATATCACAGGGTCACGCAAGAGTTAAACTTGTAGTGGAATAAACAGGATGCTAATATAACAAACATTAGTATGGATCGAACTTGAGATTTTTTTTTTTTTTTTGGTTGGTGAATCCAGTTGTACTTCAGATGCACAAGAAGTTAGAGCAATTATTATTTTTAGTTGTCATCAATTTTTCATCATTGTCTCTCCATTTTAGTTTCATTTTGTTGAGAGTGATATTTTTGCTGCAGTCATTTAGTTCGGTTGTATGTTCATTTAGTTTGTTCGATGTTAGTTTATGAAACTATGTTGCTGGATTGTAACGATGTGTCTTTGTTAAATATCTTATATCTGATGTATCAGGTAGCCAAGATACGGCTTTACATGTGAATGTATTGTTACTACTGTTTTTGATGAGGTTAGGTGAAAAATTACCTTTGAAAATTGTTACATATATTGTGCTGTAATGAAAGGTTACAGAGCTGTTTTTCTCCGGTTTTCCACCATTTCCTATGTGTTTCACCCTCTAATTTCCCGCATATAAAACCTGCAAAACAGGTCTTGACTGGGGGCATAGGATGTGGGACAAATGTGGCCCTCGGATGATGAAGTTAGATGCTATTTATTAATATGGTTAATTTTTTTTATTTAATTATATATTATTTGCTCACTTTAATAGTTGTTTTAAAAAAATTATCACTTGTTATTTGTTACGGTTTGTTATACATTGTAAACAAAATTCAATTTAAAAAAATAATTTAAAATTGTGTTCAATTATATTTTATGCGCGGTAACTATATTATCTATGTCCCTTAATCCTTATGTTACCACTGGCCCCTTAACTGTTTACTTTTTGTTTTATTTTTGGACAGTATACAAAATTAATTTTGACAAATTTTCAATAGATAAAATTACATAATTGGACTAAATTTCTAAGAAAACAACAATATATATGGGTACGGTTTTGTAATTTGGAGACAAAAATGCCAAAGGCACCCGACTTCCCGGTTGGAAATAAAGGCTAAGAGAGTTGCCATCATGACCTGGAGGAGGTGATGGGGAAGCTACTGGTTCAACAGAGCCAGATGGAGTGAAAGCTGCATTGCTGCTGACTTTACTCAATTGAAGGGTGAAGACTTAATCAAAAAAGTTAAGTTGTTGCTCGCCATTTCCTGGTAAAGTTCCAAACTGTTTCCAGATCCTAAGTATTTTTCTCTTCCTTTCTTTCTTTATTTCTTTCTCATGATCAAATAGTTAAGTTGTTGAGCCCCCATATCATGAATTGTCTGTACCTGATAAGCGGCTGTCCATAGAGACACGCATCAACTTGTTGTGAACAGTTTTATTTTTCTTTTTGGTTTAAGCTAAGCTCTTCAAACTAAATTATCGCCAAGCCAGAGACCATGATGAAAGATGATGAATGCTGGTTAGAAACCACACAAGTGGATATACAACTTTCATGTGCCATAAAAAAGCTAGAGAAAGTGCTGGATCTTGAGGAGGAAGTGCTTCTTCGCCCAACAGTCAGACGGAAAATAGCTGAAATTAAAAAAGAGGCTGAAAACCTCAGAAACTTGACAAGGCATTCAAGGGAGTTATTCGGCGGATTCGACGAGTACTTTTATGTTGGTGGAGAAGGTAATAATCCGTTTGACATATTCGAGAAAGAGGTTCTGAACCTTGCTTACCAGGTGGAAGATGCCACATCTTCCTTCCTTTGTAGAAGAGAAATGAGAAAAAGGAGACAAAAGAGCCTGATGAAGAAGATGATGGTGCTCTTCGACTTTTTTTCGGACCAACATGATAATATGTTCAAAGAGATCATGAAAGCCAAGAATGAATTCATTTCCTCCAGCAACTTCGGAAGTTTCGATATTGACCACCCCAACAGCCTCTTCTCCGACGCATACATGCTGCCCCGGGAAGATACTGATTATAGTAAGAAGTTTGGTAGATCAAATTTTGTTTGTTGTGAAGAAAAGCGAGGTGGAAAGAATTCCCCAGGCTACCATTCGTGCGGTTACTTATCAATCTTGGGGAAAGCAGGATCTGGCAAAACAACTTTTGTCCGAGAATTATACAGAGCAGTTACCACTGATCTGAAGGAGAAGTTTGAAATCAGTGCTTGGGTTAGAGTGAGGCCAGAATACGACATCACTGATATCTACACTGCCATAGTCCATCAACAGGTACATACTGATATGAGAGCAAGAGTACCCGATGAGATAGTCGACAATCTGGGTTCCGAGAAATGGTCTGAGAGCGTCAAAAAGTGGCTGGAAAATAGCAAGTTCATCATAGTATTGGACGATGTCCATTACATCTGGTCGAAAATCAAATCCCACTTGAAAGATCTGTTTCCAATCAGAACATCACAGCGGAGTACAGTAATAATGACCTCCTGTGAAGCACAAGCATCGGAGTTTACAAGGGTTATTAAGGTACTTAGTCCACTAGATGGAGAAAATAGCAGGGAATTGTTCAAGAACACCTTGAAGAAGGCCAAGATGATGATAACCCAGATAGATGAGCAGGCTGAAGATGATGCCTTAAACCAGAGAGAGACAGAGCGTCTCAAGGAAATCATCGGCGAAATAGGTAGCCATTTACCTCTGGGAATCATCACGCTGGCTCGTCTTTATATGACCCACAAGCATGACAACCAGAAATCAAGTTCTCCATTGTCATCATTAATAGACTGGGATTTGAAGTATCAAATGCTGCCTCCAGGAATAAGACAGTGTTATCTTTATATGGGGATCTTTCCAGAAAATTTTGAGATCCCCATAAGAAGACTATTCAGGCTATGGATAGCGGAGGGACTGCTGGCAGTACCTGATTTGCAGTCTTCAGAGACTCCGTCTTTAGAAGATTTGGCACTGAGTTATCTAATGGAACTTGAAAGCAAGCAAATGATATCTGTAAATTGGAAAAATGGACGCCCCAAGACGTGCTGCATGCTACTTGATAAGCACAGATTCTTCTCAAGAAAGGCCATGGATCTTGGAATTTTCCATGTCCATAAAGGGTTGGAAAAGTCAAGTTCAGAGTTCAGGGTACGGCTTGCAGAACATGCTGACATCAAGCACTATACCCCTTCAGCTGATGATTACAAGCTGCGTTCTTACATATCTCTCAACCGAAAGCGGGATACACCAGCCCAACATGTAGCTGGTTTTCTCAACAATCTTGCTAAAAATGGATTTGGATTGCTGAGAGTACTAGATCTTGAAAATGTTTATAAACCACTGCTACCGGCAGAGACACTTGAAAAACTATTCTTTCTAACATACTTGGGCTTGAGATGGACTTTCTTGGATTCACTTCCTGATTCAGTTGGTACCCTGCAATACTTGGAGACTTTAGATGTCAAACACACTAATATTACCATTTTGCCTAGTACCATTTGGAAGGCAAAGAAGCTTAAACATCTCTATATGAACCAAGTTCACTTTGATATATCCATTAAGAAAGGCTTTACTAGTAGTTTAGCCAATCTGCAGACATTGTGGGGGCTGTCTATAGGTAGCAGCAGAGAAGTGGTGAAATCGTTGAGCAAGTTGAGAAGCCTCAGAAAATTGGGTTTGACCTATCATTCTACAACAGCAGAGGAAATAGCTAACTGGATTTCCAAACTCGCCTATCTTCAATACCTGAGGTTGAGATCCATTGATGATGTAGCCGAACCTTCAAAACTCAAGTTGCCTGCGGATATGAGCAAGCTTGAAAAGCTCTCTGAATTGTATTTGGTGGGCGATTTATCATCTACTAATCTTCCTCAGTTTCCACCCAACTTGAAAATCCTCACTCTGACAGGGTCTCAACTAAAGAATGACTCGCTGCGAATGCTTGGAAAGCTATCCTGTCTTGAAACATTGAGGTTTTATGGACAATCATATTCTTATGATCGAATCATCTTTCACAAGGATGAATTCTCAAACTTGGTTGTTTTGAAACTGTGGAAGCTGGTGCAACTGGAGACTTTGGAAATGAAGGAAGGAGCGATGTCCAAACTTCAAGAATTAGATGTCAGATCCTGTCATAATCTGAAATCAATGAAAGGACTGGAGCAGGTTGGTGGCTTGCAAACAATTACCTTAGCAGATATGCGTGACGAATTTCTAGCAGTGGTTGAAAGTAAAGTGAGCAAAGATCGTTTAGTTGTTACAGTACTGGAGCAGGTTGGTGGCTTGAAAACAATAACCTTAACAAATATGCCTGGCGAATTTGTAGAAACAGTTAAAAGGGAAGTGAACAAAGTTCGTGTAGCTGTTGAAGTACGAGAGCAGGTTGGTGGCTTGAAAAAAATAACCTTAACAATTGTGCCTGACGATTTTGTAGAAACGGTTAAAAGGAAAGCGAACAAAGATCGTGTAGCTGTTGAAGTACTGGATCAGGTTGGTGGCTTGCCAACAATAAGCTTAAAAAATACGCCTGACTATTTTGTAGAAACAGTTAAAAGTGAAGTGAACAGAGTTCGTGTAGCTGTTGAAGTACTAAAGCAGGTTGATGGCTCGCAAACAATAACCTTAATAACTATGCCAGACGATTTTGTAGAAACAGTTAAACGCGAAGTGAAAAGTAAAGTGAACAGAGATTGTTTAGTTGTTAAAGTACAGAATTTGAAGTCATCTCCTATATCTACAAGTAAGTTTTTTGTTTCCATCCATCCCTCTCTAGTGTTTGGTTCATCTATAACATATTAACAATAATGACATATACTACCTCTGTGAATTATGCGAAAATCTATAGCTATACCATCTCATTTATAAGACAAAACATGTATGCATTATATAAATATATATTATCTGGTTATTAAAGATTACTTCGTTACAATCTCAAGTTTCTTATTTTTTCTTGACTTCTGAGAAAACTGATACTTTATTGATAGACATTAGACGGAGTAACAATATTAGTTGTAGCAGCTCTCTATTGATAATGCTCATGTTTGTTAACAGTAGCTTTTAGATGATTGTTTATCTTGTATCTGTTGGTTACACGGGCTTATCACAAGTCCTCACATCTTGTATAAATTCAATACTATCAATGCAATAATGTACAACCTTTTATCACTCTGTGCATATTATTTACCCTTTCATTTATGAAGTATTAATTGTTTTTTAATCTTCAGACCAAAGCAATAATAACATGAGAGGTCGTGGACGAGGAAGGAACAGTGGAGAAGGAATTGTTTGCCAATTCTGTGGACTGGGTTACACCGTCCGTGATTGTTCGGATAGGTTCAACAAAAATTTTTCAGGAAATAAAAATCAAGATATCTCTTCCGCTGATTATTCCTCTCCAGATGTTGTTGTCAATCCTGAGTTGCCGCTAGACAGTGATGCGACTGACCATGTCACCGCAGATCAGTCAAATCTCCAGCAAAAGTCTAAATATGGAGGCATGGACAAGCTTATAATTGGCAATGAACAAGGTTTGTCCATTGTTCATGATAGTTCTTACATTTCCTTCCCTCAACAAAGCATTTAAAAGATATTCATGTGCCAAAAATAAAAAGGAAAATCTGTTAAACATATCAAAATGTCCTTGTGAAATACTGTTAATAATACTGTCAAGACTAACCTCTGATAATAATATTGTTATTGAGTTTTAACTCTCAAAATGTCCTTGTGAAAGGCCAGGTTACGAAGAAGGTACCTCTACGTGGCACACTTAAGGATGGTCTTTTATCGTATTTGTCTTCCTGGAGTAGGAAATAAAAATCCAACGTCTGTTTCAACCTCCAAGCCAAGTTTTACTAGTAATTTTTCTCCATATTTCCCAAAAAATAGGACCTCTGGCATTATCGCCTAGGTCACCCTCGTTTGATGTGTGTAAGGACTCAAGCTACTCAATGTAGTGAACTTTCTCTGAATTTAGCCAATATTAATAGAAAAGTATGTAGTTCTTCATGTCAAGTTTCGGTTAACAAAAGTCAAGCTCCCTTGGATCTTGTCAGATGTGGGGTTCCGTACCTGTTTTGTATGATGATGGATATCGTTGTTATGTTATATTTGAAGATTACGTTTTTAGATTTTCCTGGTATTACCAGTGAAATTAATTATCATATTGATGGCATGCATGCGTACTCTATTGCTACATTTTTAATCAAATAGACTTCCAACAAAAATATTAAATTTTAAATCCCCATATCAAATTTTATTCCATAAAATTTTTGATTATTCAGAATTAAAAATTTTTGGATGAATGTTACCCATTTTCAAGATCCTACAGATACAATAAACTTTCTTTTCTTACTAAAGCTTGTATTTTCATCGCATGTGAATGTTACTGAAGCTTGTGTCTACAATTAAGTTTTCTATTTCCATCCATCCCTCTCTGATGTTTGATTCATCTATAGCATAGTAACAACGATGCTATATGCTACCTATATGAATTATGCAAAAATTTATAGCTATACCATCTCATTTATAAGATAAAACACGTATAGATTATGTAAATATGTATTGGCTGGTAATTGAAGATTACTTCATTGAAATGACTCAAGTTTCTTTTTCCTTTATACTTCGTATAGCAGTCTGTTAATTAGTTTGTTATAACAACAATTGTTAAATGCTATATAATTATTCCATGTTATTAAGTTTGAGCTTCTAAGAAAACTGATACTTTATAAAGTATTAATTGTCTTTTTGATATATTCATCTTTGTTTTTTATTTTTAATCTTTTATCTGCGCAAATTCTATTGTCACGAAAGGTACAAGACATTAAAGGGCCAAGCATGAGTTGAAAATGCGACAAACTGAGGAGAAAGCAAGAACAAATGGCCAGAGCTTGGAGGGAAAAGTGCTTCAATATTAAGTGCGTGTTTTGTAATTTCGGTTCGGGTTTGAGTTTCAATATATATAATATGTATTCGATGCAAGTGTATAATCTCTCCAACCTATGTAAAAGGAGTCGAGCTGTGATCCATCGTTGTATTGTTATATATTTTCTATTGTATTATATCCTGCAACAGTGTGAGTTACAATTAATTTCTAAAAGAATAAAAAAAAAAAAAAAAAGATAAAAGATCACTAAAAGTCTAGCGTCCAATTGTGAGGATAATGCTAGAATGAACCACGAACTCATGTCAACAAGTTCTCATCTTATGAACTTGGTCCACCCCATTTTTGACATTCTATAAAAGCCAAAGATAGCTTAAAAAGTTATCCAAGTACAGTCAATTAACATTGAAAAATTTTCGGTTCCAGAAATATTACAAGCAACATCCTGTACTTTGGAAGACAGATTGTTTCTTTCCTTCTTTCTTTCTTTACACTATTGACAAACAGAGTGGACACCTCCTATCTTGCCTCAGCTGCTTGCTTAAAATTGCCACATAAACGTAAGTCGGTGGATTGACCTCAATGGAAAAGAATATCTTCTAATAAAGTTAAGTGGTAAGAAAATAATAATTAGAGCTTTCTTTATCCTTTACTTCTTATTCCAGTCTTGTGGGACTGGTAGAGACAAAGGGAACCTTGTTCTCTCTCTTTAGCAGCGGTTGAGTAATATTGGTTGTTTAGAATGGAATAACTTCACACATTGAAAACAAAAGGCATGCAAAGGTTAGTGCAAATCCCTTCTTACTTTCCTAGAATGGAATAATCACAACTTTTGCTGATATACAATTTACAAAGATATCTTTCTACTTTTGAAGTTTTGAATGTGAACAATCAATCATTTTGATTGATCAACAATCTGCACAAGTAAATGAACAAGTTTTTGATGTGGCAAAGAAATTAGAGAACCTGTTTTTTTTTTTTTTTTTTTTCGCTCTGTAGTGTTATAGAAATCAAAGCAAAGTACTAGTCATCAGTTGTCAAGAGGAGGCAAAAACTCATGAATAAGTAACCTGAAGTTGTATATGCATGAATTATGGATAATCTTCGAAATGTATTTCCAAAGCATTGGCTAAGGTGGAAGACTCGATCCGGATATTGAGTTTAACTGCATTCTGGGCACTATTTCTTCTGTTTCACTTAGGAGGGCCTGACACCATTACAGCTTATTCCTTTGAAAGACATTGAGCTGTGGTTAAGGCACAACTTATTGGATTAGGAGTTGAAACAGAAGAGGTGCTGTACATTTTCATTATGGCTTGGACAGGTTCTTGACTCTCTAAATTTTACTATCTTGTTCCCGAGTCATAACCCAAATTGAAGTATACTAGCTAAAAAGTTTGCTTGTGCTCTATAAACCTCCCTTCATTATTCTTGCCATGTTATTCCATATGCAAAATTGTGAAGAAGTTCCTTTCCTTGAAACTGAATTATGTTTCTTTGTTCAGTTTAGTCTATAAGCTACTTAATGCATATATTTTGTTGTAAATTCTCTTGCGGGAAAGAGATATTCACATCAATGTATTTCTTCTTGGCCCAGAAACCATATTGAGACAACCAATCAAGTATGGTGGCCTACTACTACTACTAATTAACCTTTTCTTCTGGAACTCTGACGTTAGGATTGGGCTTATAACTTCTCACGAATCATGACTATGCTAAATGACTGAGTTTGTCTGTTGCTTGTCTTTGCTTGGTTTTCTTTTCCTTTTTCTTTTGACCTTACAATATGCACCCTTTTCTTTGTTTATAGTATTAAATATTAATTTATTATATGGTCCTTGTGTTATATCTTCTCATGTGAAAACTTGGAAGCTATTCCATCAACAACCGAACAAGTTGTCATACCAATTTGCCGGTTCAAGGAACTAACAATTTTTTTTTTATTATTATATTTATTTAAAAAAAAAATTGCAAATTATTTGCAACCAGTCTTTATACATAGGTTGCATTAAACAAAATGAAATTATAGGAGCCACAGAAAACCCATTTTGGAGCATCCTTGACGTGCAATGAATTATAGTGTGTATTTGGATGTGTTACGCCACAAAATATATTCTTTCATCCTGTAGATCCATTTCTCTTTATAGTTAAATAATCAACCAAAAAAAAAAAAAAAAGGAAAAAGTTTACCCTTTTTTTTTTTTGGTCTCTCCGATAAAATGGGTTTCTAAAAGATTATATTATTCAAAGTTATGGAGTTAAAACCATAATTTCTTAGCTACAACCACCGCACAGCTAATATATGGAGATACTAAACCAATGGAGGGCAATAACAGTATATAACTGGTTTTGTGGACTCGAAAACAATTTTCTGGATATTTTTCAAGGTTTTTGAAAATCCAACAAGATTAAAACCTATATTTTTAAAACTTTGGATGTAATTGTGGACCTAAAACCATATTAAACGTAGAATTTGATCATCTAACTCAAATTGCCAATTGAGTTACTCCATTCTTTTATTGTGGTTGACTAAAAATTCCGTACTTTATAAAAGTTGAAAAAAATACCGAAAGCAAAAAAAATCAAAAAAGGTTAAGTACAACTCCAGTGTTAAAGGAGGAATATAGTTGGGAGTTGAAAGATTATTAGAGATGTATCACCGAAAGTTACTTTGCCCTCATCAGGATTCATTGTCTATGGAAAGAGGAAGAATTAAAAATAGAAAAAAGTGATTATAATGGGGTTGAAATAATTAGAATGAAGAAAAATATAAAAATTGAATCGTTCCAAATATTAGTGAATATATTATTACCACCATCACCGCATAAAAACAGTTCAATCAACGATTTTAAATTACTATCACTATCAAATAAAGACAGAATATATATTATATTTGGTGAATTTGACAGAATAATCAGACTGTCATTGGCAATATATATAAAGGAATTTTGTTATGTTATTACCAAAAAAAAAAAAAAAAAGGAATTATTATGGTCTTTTTTACCACAATTGTTTTTCCATCGTTTCCAAAAAATCAAAAAGTGATTTGTTTTCCTTATATATTTTTATATTTAAAAAAAAAAACAAATATTAACACATAAGAAACAAAAACCAATTGAATTTTTTTTTTTTTTTTTTTGGTAGACAATAAAATTCAAAATTGCATAGAAATAATATCACAACCTCAACAATATCATAGGATGGGATTAGAACTGAATCAACTCATTGTATTAGAATAGAAAATGAATCAAAACTTCCTATTCCATAAGAATTAAATCAAGACAAAGAACGGACAGTATTATCACCCACTTCCTTTTTTTTTTTTTTTTCTCTCCTCTCTCTAAATATATTGTTTCTCTGATATTTCAAACAGAATAAAGAATGAACTCTGCAGGCTCAATACCCACAACCGGGTTAGGACCACAACGGCTCATCTGGGCCTTGATGCTCCCGCCGGTGCCGGATCCGGCGGCGGAGCTGCTGCCAAGAACATGATGATTGTGGATGTGATTGTTATCAGCCGATGAATCAGTAGGAGGGTGGTAGTACATGCGGCTTGTTTGTGGGCAATGAGAATGAAACCTTGCTGCCATTCTCACTCCCACATCCAATAGCTCCACGAACTTTGCCATGTGTATAAATATATTTGTGTATCTACCTCGCTATGTTTGGGAAGAAGAAAATGGAGAGAAAGGGAAAGAAAATGAAAGCAAAAAAAAAAAAATTAAAAGAATAAAAAAAAGGAAGAAAGTTGAGCTAGAAGACGTCCCAACTGTTAGAGCCCATGAAACAGGGGAGAGAGATTGTTGGAGTTGTATATTTTTTTTCCAATATGGTGGCCAAAAACATATATAGCTGGCTTTCTGGCTCTTATTTTGCTGTGGCTGGTCATTTTCCTTTCGCTTTTTTGCATATTGGGTACTCCTAATTAATGTATTTGCTTTTCTGCCCTTGACTTTTAAAAGTAACTTTACACAGTGCCCTTTCGTTCCTTTGAATGGTCTATTGTCTTTTTTTTTTTTTTAATTGTTGTATTGTTTATGATCCATTTGCAGAATAAATATTAAATATCACAAAATCACCCTCTGTCATAATAATAACTAAATAGCAAAATCACTATTTACTTTTTTCAAATGAGAATTCTTTAAAAAAAAAAAAAAGCAAATAATCAATTATTGATTATAAAATTATTTAAGTTTGTTTTTCAAGTTGTTTAATGTGTAAAAATTATTTGTAGTTAAAAAAAAAAAAAGATTAACATTATAAAGCTTTTCTTTCTTGACGAATCTATAATCCATAATAATAATAATTAATATAATATATTTCATTTATAGATCGTTTCTTTTCTTGATCAATAATAAATTTTCATCTTTCTTTATTACCAATAAACCTTTAGAAACATCCATAGCAATTTTGACGATTCAAACAAATAGTCATAAAACAAGTTGAGAAGTATGGAAATTTTCAAAGGGCGAGCGAAGACTAGACTAGATTTCAATGTGAACAAAATCAAACGGAATATATCATAAATAGAGAAAAATATAGGGACCTAGGTGCAAATAAAATAAATTGTTTGTGCCAACGACTCGAATTTTTGGGTTATATAGTGGAGGACGGTGACGTATAAAACGCGTTTTGAAAAATTGCCGAAAATGTTCGCCGCGTGCCAAAGACGCCAGCGGCACGACAGTTGAGACTCTTTTAACAATTCACAAAAGTAAGCGTAATAAACCTTCTTTGTTGGGTCTCTTTACCATTATGCCCCCACATTATTATTGAAATTACTCCATTCCGCCAATTTCTCTTTGACTAAGTATTTGCATTTCCCACTTTCCCCAACTCCTTTTCTTCCAATTTTGACCTAAAAACTTCGCCTACTTTTTTTCACCTTGCAGATGGTGACTGCCACTCCACCCAATCAAAATCTCCTCCTCAGTTGAAAATTTAAGAATGCATGCTTTGCTTTTCTAAATAAATTTAATTCATTGACAAAATCATTCATGGTTTGATGCTATTTTCCTCCCTCCAATAAAAATGGTATTAAAAATGTAGAGAAATATTTTTTTCATTAATAATAAAAAAACCCATATTTTTATATATTATTGTATATTTGATTTATTTGAAGTTTGTGTGGTTGGCAAATTGTTATCCCATTACCAAAAGATGTCAATTTTAGTATCCTTAGATATTGACTATTATAAAAGTTATAAAATCCTAGGAAGCCTTTTGTCAGCATAATGAGCATCATATGTGGAATTTTTTATATTGGTCCGTCCAATTGAATTGGAATATATATTCCAATTTTTTTTGGAACCTTTTTCCCATGAATAAAATATGGATTTCCAAATTCAAAGGATCCAACTCAAAGGGAATCGTCGGCTCCTAAGAGAAATTAAAAGAAAAAAAAATTAAAACCAACCTTTTTAGAGTCCATTTTTTGAACCGGTTTGGATGGAATTTGATTCATTGGACACATATAAAATACTCCGGTTCATATCAATAGAATTTAAAAAATTTATGGGACAGGTCATAAGCCCAAGAATACTGGGAGCCTGTTTTCACTCTGGGCCCATGCAAAGGGCCTGGAGGGCTAACTATGAAACACTTGAGCCCATTAATATGATATTGGGCAACTACCCAGATCTTGAGGCCATTAATGATTGTTGATCAGCTTAACAATTTTGAGCCCATTAAAATAAAATAAGGCCAATTAAAATATTATTGGGCCTACTAAATGGATCGTGTAACTGTTAATAACGCTCTGAACTGAAAAATATCCGGCGCTCCCGCGCATTTTATCATTAATACCTTGACAACTGCTAACCTACGCTTATGTTCTTCTTCTTCTTCTTCGTCTGTTTTACTGCTCTGAGTCACTTCCAGGCCAGTCTTTCACACTGAACCTTATCCAGTTTTCTTCTGCCTGCCGCTCAATGGAGCCTCACGTCCTGGAACCCACTAACTTGCGACGATCGTCCTCGACCTTCTTAACACGCACCATGCGTTCAATAAAACTCCAAGGTGAACATACCCACTTGACAAACCAAACAATTCGCTGTTTACAATTATCTAAACGGAGCTCCCCTTCGCCCCAAAATGGACTCCAGAAGGACTCCAAGAAGGACCTTTCCCGGATTCTGAGAACGGATGCTGCTATTAGGAATATTGAGAGGAAAGCAAACTCGAAGAAGTACAATAGGTTGTGGCCTAAAGCTGTTTTGGAGGCTTTGGATGAGGCTATTAGAAAGAATTTCTGGGAAACCGCTCTCAAGGTTCGAGCTTTTCTTATGATTTTTTTAGTTCTTTATATGACTTTATCATGCGGGTTTTGCTTCTGGGTGTGTCGAATTTTTGCTCGTCTGATTCTGATTCTCTGAAATTTACTGAGCCTTTGTCTTCTGAGAAATATTAGT
The DNA here is from genome assembly GCF_031755915.1 of Ziziphus jujuba. Taxonomy (NCBI): domain Eukaryota; kingdom Viridiplantae; phylum Streptophyta; class Magnoliopsida; order Rosales; family Rhamnaceae; genus Ziziphus; species Ziziphus jujuba. Next base: position 2,470,042 of record NC_083380.1, read on the forward strand.
TTATCTATTTTAAGACTTCTGGGTTTTTTCTTTTTGGTTGAGTAGAATATAGGTGATGGAAGAAATTCTTCAAAATATTCTGTTCTGTGTCAGATAGAAATGTTCTTTTTTTGGGCTATAAGCCTTTAAAGTTTGTTGCATAAGTGCGTTTTGGGATTCTACCCATATACTGTGGAGCTTCTTCAAGCCTCCAATTGTTTCTGAATCTGTAGTGGCTTTCTGTAGATTTTTGGACTGCTAAGAATGCAACACTGGTATGAGCCAAGATGCCAGACATACACAAAACTCCTGATGATGCTTGGAAAGTGCAAGCAACCAGAGCAGGCCAGCGTACTCTTTGAGATTATGTTATCTGATGGACTCAGACCTACTGTTGACGTGTATACCGCTCTTGTTTTTGCCTATGGCCAAAGTGGCCTACTGGACAAGGCATTTTCTACTGTGGATGATATGAAATCTGTTTCTGAATGCAAACCAGATGCATATACATATTCTATTCTTATTAGCTGTTGCACTAAATTCTACCGCTTTGATCTGATTGAACATGTTCTCAATGACATGTCCTGTCTGGGAATTGAATGTACCACAGTCACATACAATACTCTTATCCATGGATATGGTAAAGCTGAAATGTTTGAACTGATGGAAGAAACATTAATGGGTATGATTGAAAGCAGCAGCTGCCTTCCGGATGTTTTCACATTAAATTCTTTTATTGGGGCTTATGGAAATAGTGGGCAAATTGACAAGATGGAGAAGTGGTATGATGAATTTCAGCTAATGGGAATAAAGCCAGACATTAAGACATTCAATATCCTGATCCGATCATATGGGAAATCAGAAATGTATGATAAGATGGGTTCTGTTATTGAGTTCATGGAGAAAAGGTTCTACTCTCCTACTATTGTTACTTTTAATATCGTTATTGAGGTATTTGGAAAATCTGGAAATGTTGAAAGGATGGATGCATACTTCAAGAAAATGAAGCACCAAGGAATGAAGCCTAATTCTATCACTTATTGCTCTCTTGTTAGTGCTTATAGTAAAGCTGGGCTTTTGAAGAAAGTTGATTCAATTATGAGGCAAGTAAGAAATTCTGATGTTATACTGGATACACCTTTTTTCAACTGTGTCATTAGCGCTTATGGTCAGGCTGGCGATGTGCAAAGGATAGGTGAATTGTTTTTGGAAATGAAGGAAAGTAAGTGTGTGCCTGACAATGTCACTTTCGCTACCATGATCCAAGCCTACAATGCTCAAGGCATGATTGAGGCTGCTCAAGACTTGGAGAGTAAGATGATCACCACAAGGAACTATTCAGGTATCTTGAACTGTCTTTCACTTGAATTGTTCTATCTGTTTCCTTGTCACTTGGATCCTACAAATAAACACTTCCACTTGTGATTTTACTGTGGTACTCTAAGTTTAGTTCTTGCATGAGATTGGTGCTAAGAAATATTACTAAGAGATTGGAAGTTCAAGCCTCTCAATTGGTGTTGACAAGGGCCAATTGACGGGGGTTTGTTGGGATATCAATTGTCTTTATATTTTTAGCGGTGGTTAGGTGTCCCAAACAGAAATCAGACATTTGTTTTTCTTTACCAATATTCAAGAGTCTAAAAAGTTATAAAACCTAAAGGACTGTCTTTGTTTGAACTCTTGGTATTGCTTTGTTTTATAATTAACCATAATGTCTTTTTCAGGTGCTAAGTTCATTGGTTGCTAGTACGACGAAGTACTTAGGAGGAAAAAAAATTCAAAGTGGACCATGCAAACTTCCAGAATGGTTATGTAACTGGTAGTCACCCTTCTGTTTTCTCTAAATAACATGCAAATCACATTTTCTTTTGGTTTTTTAATATACAACTGCCAATAAACTTCTGATTTGGAACATATTTCTTGAATATTCTATGTGCAGCTCAGGAATCATTTGGCCCAAGGAATTTGACCCTCCTGGCATCATTTAATAGAAGAAAATCCTCTGGCATGGAGTATGAAATCTTACCGTAGAAAAAAGTTACATTAATTATTCTAGATACATGTAACTTCATAGTTCTAACTTTTTAACAGATACTTCACATTTGTTTTACTCGTAAAAACCCGTCCCAAGTCTTCCCCTACAGGAAGACTTTACTAGGTTAGTGGACAATTTTAAGCCTGGACTTGGACATTTTGAAGCACATGCTTTTCATATTGACCTAACCCAATATGTTGGACTGCAAGCTCTTCTCATATTGGGATTAGGCCCATTAAATGGTGGTGATATATATGCATTGGACATTCCAATAGGCAATATGGTCCAAAGAAAGGGGGCTAAGCAAAGAAGAAAATTAAGTGGATGGCTTCTGTTGATGGAAACCAGTGTTCAACTCTAGTATGGTGAACACACCGAGATGGGCTGTTCTTGATCCTTCAAGAGGGGATAACTAGATGCTACCCTATTCGATTGATCTGATCCACAATGCCAGACCTCATCAAAATGGACTAGGAATATGGCTTATGGCTAAGATTTGCATCCTAGAATTTCATTTATTTTATTTATTAAACTATGATTCTGGATTGAGTAAAAAGTGTACTTGTTTTTGTATCAATGGTATTGGTGGAAATGATGTCTAATCTACAAACTTATCAAAGTACACACAAGTCATTCAAATTCCCTCATGATCTGCTAATTTCCCCCTAGGTTTCAAAAAGTTTGAAGAAGAATGAAAGAAATATTAGAAAGAAAAGAATGAAAAGAGTGTCAATGGAATTGCATAAGGTATAGAAATGGAGGAGAGGCTTGCAAACTTTCGCATACAACATCACTGAGTCAATAGAAGAAAAGACCTATAAACCAGTCTAGATCTCAATATTGTGGAACTTCTTCAAGCCTCCCATCGTTTCTGAAACTGTAGTTGCTCTCTGTAGATTTTGGACTACTAAGAATGCAGCACTGGTATGAGCCAAGGTGCCAAACATACACAGAATTCTTGATGATGTTCGGAAAGTGCAAGTACCCTGAGCAGGCCAGCTTACTGTTTTACATTATGTTACCTGCTGTTGATGTGCATACTGCTCTTGTTAGTGCTTATGGCCAAAGTGGCCTCCTGGACAAGGCATATTTACAGTGAATGATATGAATTTATTTCTGAATGCAAGCTACATGCATATACATACTCTATTCTTATTAGCTGTTGCACTAAATTCCACTGCTTTGATCTGATTGAACATATTCTCAATGACATGTCTTAGCTGGGAATTGATGGAAAAAACATTGACTGATATGATTGAAAGCAGGCTTTCTGGATATTTTCACATTAAATTCTTTTTAGAGGGCCTATGGAAATAGTGGGCAAATTGAGAAGTTGGAGAAGTGGTATGATGAAAATTTCAGCTTATGGGAATAAAGCCTGACTTTAAGATGTTTAAATCCAGATCAAATCATATGGGAAAGCATGGATATAGGATAAGATGGGTTCTGTTATTGAGTTCATGGAGAATAGGTCCTATCCCCTACTTTCGTTACCTGTAATATTGTAATTGAGGTATTGGAAAAGCCGGAAATATTGAGAGGATGGATGATTAGTTAAAGAAAATGAAAAATCAAGAAATGAAGCCTAATTCTATCACTCAGTGCTCTCTTGTTAGTGCTTATAGTAAAGGTGGTTATATGAAAGAAAGTTGATTCCATTATGAAGCAAGTTAGAAATCCCGATGTTATACTAGATACACCTTTTTTTAACCGTGTTATTAGTGCCTATGGTCAGGCTAGTGATGTGGAAAGGATGGGTGAATTGCTTTTAAGTGCGTGCCTGACAATGTCACTTTTGCTACCATGATCCAAGCCTACAATGCCCAAGGCATGGTTGAGGATGCTCGAGACGTGCAGGGTAAGATAATCGCCACAATGAAATATCCAGGTATCTTGATATGTCTTCCACTTGAATAGTTCTATTTTTTTCCTTGTCACAAAGGATCTTACAAATAAATACTTACACTTCCACGACTTATGATTTTACTATGGTTCTCTAAGTTTAAATCTTGCATGATATTTGTGCTAAGAAATATTACGTAGAGATTGGAAGTTCGAGCCTCTGAATTGGCGCTGACAAGGCCTATGGATAGGGGTTTGTTAGGCTTTCTACTGTAGTAGATGTCCTATACAGAAACCAGGCATTAGTATTTGGCGTTTACCAATATTCACGAGTCCAAAAGGTTATAAACCTAACAGGACTGTCTTTGTTTCAACTTTTGGTGTTGCTTTCTTCTATGATTAATTACAATGTGTTTTTCAGGTAAGAAGTTGATTGGATGCTAGTACGATAACTTACTTCGAAGAAAACTTTCAAAGTAGACTGCAAACTTCCAAAATGGTCATGAAACAGGTATTCACCCTTTTCTTTTCTCTACTTACCTTGCAAATCACTTTTTTTTATTTTTTTTATTATACAACTGCCAATAAACTTCTGATTTGGAAAATATTTCTTGAATATTCTACATGTAGCTTAGGAATCATTTAGCCCAAGGAATTTGACTCTCCTGGCATCATTTAATAAAAGAACATCATTTAGCATGGAGTATGAAATTTTACTGTGGAGAAAAGTTTCATAAATTATGTCAGATGCGGGTGACTTCTTGGTTCTAACTTTTTAGCATGGGTATGAAATTTTACTGTGGAGAAAAGTTTCATAAATTATGTCAGATACGGGTGACTTCTTGGTTCTAACTATTTAACACATACTTCACATTTGTTTTACTTGTAGAAAGCTTGTCCCATGTCTTTTAATTTTGTCAACTCTTTTGTTCTCCTCTGACATAATTCTCTCTATATCTCTTTCCTCTTCCATTTCCCCTACAGGTGGACTTTATGTTACTAGGCCACAGGTCAATACCAAACCTGGACCTGGACTTCTTAAAGCGCATGCTTTTTACATGGTCATAAACCCAGTTTGTTGGACTATATCCTCTTCTTATCTTGCGATCAGCTCCATTAAATTTTGATTATGTATATTCATTGGGCATTCCAATATGGGGCCTAAGGAAGTAGGCTCAATCAATAAAGCTAAGTGGATTGCTTCTGGGTTTTGATGGAAACCAGTGTTCAAGTCAAAAAATAAAGGTATATGGGTATAGTGAGATGGGCTGTTCTAGTACATGAAAAGGAGATGACAACTAGATGGAACCTCACTATTTGATTGGTCTGATCATGAGTGCCAAACCTAACTAAGAGAGAAACCAAGCTTGGGTGGACTAGGAACATGGCTTAGCTAAAGACTGTATTCTTTAATCTCATTTTTATTTTATTTGTATTAAACTATGATTCTGGAGTAGTTTCTTCCATTTGCTTAAAATTAGGTGAGGGATATGATTGACTAAAAAGCATATATGTTATTGTATCAATGGTATCGGCGGAATGATGTCTATTCTACCAACTTATCTAAATACACGCAAGTTATTCAAATCTGCTATTTTCCCACTATTTTTTCCAGCTTGGAAGTTTGAAGAAAGAATGAAAAAGAGTGTGAATGGAATTGCACAAAATACAGCAGTGGAGGAGAGGCTTGCAAACTTTCCCATACAACATCATTGAGTCAATAGAAGAAAAGACCCTATAACCCAGTCAAATCTTAATATCTTCTAACAGATTGCAACAAATAGAGTTTGACCCACAAGGCCATAAAGCAAAGAGGCTTCTAATGGAGCTATCAAGCAAATCTATAACACTGTTCGGAGTCCCTTACAAGCCAAGTTTAGGATTTTGTTTTCAAAAGGTCCCTATGGAAAACATCATTACCTATTAGAAACTAAGACAATAACCCATCTCATACAAGTATTATTCAACCCCGATCATGTAGGAAAAGGAGACTAGGAAGTGGAGAGAAAGGTCAATTCTAAAGACTCGGTCGGTGTAGTAGCATATAATCATTAGAAAAAAAAAGCACTTTTATGACAGTTTTATTCGAATGCATATAATGGGGCTAAATTTGACAAACATTATTCTAATTGTAGCTTTTGGGGTCTTTGTGACCAATATAGTTAAACCAAGCTCATAAATAATGCAATAAAAGCTGATCTTGGCTTTAAGTCTTCACTAAATCTGACATAAAATACTGTGACATGAAAAAATTTCAATGTCACTCGATAAGGTTGCAAAATTTTGTTTAATACATTAGAGCAAAGGAAAAGTATTTTATTTAATTAGCTTAATTTCCCCATTTCCCAAACAGCTTTTCGGTATGCAAAAGTCCCACTTTAGGTATCAAGAAAATTATGTGGTTTTTGATTTAGGTGCTTTCCATAATTCAAACCATGGAATGTTTCATATGAAAGAACTTTACTGTTTGAATTTATGACCAAAACATGAACTAATTTCCACTTCATCTTCACTTTTAGTTAATTATTTAATCCAATATATTTAGTAAGTAATTTTCAAATAGACGTTCTTCACATGGAAGTACAACATCATCAATGTGAACCTTATGACAATAAGCTCTTAACAAAATATTCAATGCATTCAACACCATTTGCGTTCAAGCATCTTGATTATGACAAACAAAGATTAAAATTGCCCAAAAATGAAAAACTTTTTTGGAAACCACATTGTGTGTGATTGGATAGCCGGCTCCATTTGGAACTCTCCAAATTATTCCATTTGGATTTCAGAACTAATAAGTAACAACTTGATGACTTCTTTTGTTTATTCCTTTCATTTTCTTCTTCTGCCATTATTGCCACCATGCCACATTCAACTTTGGGGTATATGCTATTTGTCAATTTATACCATCTTCTTCCTCCTCTAGAACCCACTTCCATTTCTTCATCTTTTTACTCTTTTTTTTTTTTTTTTTTCCCCACTTTTTCAAGGCACTACAATTATGCTTCTTTGAACCCAGTATTTGGAATTTTGGTGCAATATGTGTAGAATCTACAGTTAAAGGGTACAAATACTCAAGCACAAAGGAATGTCTATATGACAAAGACATGTTCAAAGAGAGTCATTTTCAGCTTAATCAAGATAATGCACAATCATAGTAAATGCTAAAGATATCAAACTAGCCAATGGACAGGCTTCTAATTAAAGCCCTGTCTTGTAAGCTAAGAATTCAATAACAAATGGAGATGGGCATCTTGGTGTGGTTTGATTTGGACAAAAAGAAAAATCTTCAATGAAAAATGACCCTTTCAAAGGTTGATCAATTGGAATGAATTTATTTAATTTTAATTTCAAACGCAATCTTAACTACTCTATCTCATTCTGGATAAGACTTTTTTTTCATAAGTTGAAAACACTGTTTAAATAACAAGTAACGAGTAAAAAAATTTATCAGCAAAAATCAGTCAATAAAGAAGAGATAAGTTAATTAGTTGTTCTACTCATTTGGTATAAGACTCCTAAATACTAAAGACACATTATTGTTGAATAAGTTATGGCTTTTGGGTAACCAAATAATCCAATTCCATATCATTTGCCTTATTGAATAAGTTGAGCATGCATAGCCAGATTAAATTTCCAACAGAAAATTTACTTAAAGCTAATGGAAAATGAACTAAAAGAGGTTAGTAATTATCAAATTATCAGGCGGGTTAAGATAAACATTGATAGCCAATCAACCTCCTGTTTGGCATGGAATGATTTCTACCGTTTGCTTTGGCCAAAAACAAAAAAAGGAATAAAGGAAAAAAAAAGAAAAAGAAAAAAAGTTCAATGCTCAACTGAACATAGTAGAGAGGTACAAATTGCAAACAATTAATGCATATATAGATATGGAGCTGTCTTTCTTATGGAGAATATAATAGCCAAAAAACAATGCAACTGAAAATAAAATTGAAGACGAAAAATTAATGAAAAAGGTGAGGATGGTAATGTGGTGGGAACATTTGTGACATAAAAATTAATTGAAGGTCCAAAAGTTAATGACCAAAAGTTAATGAGACTGAGTTGATAGAAGTAACAGGCCAGGAAATGTGTAATTTTGTAATAAAATGGTCCATACATAAATACATGTATGTAGTTCGTCTCCAAATCGAGTGCAACTTGCATGCATTTATGATCTACCTTCCATGAAATGTTTCATGTCTTTCATGAGAAGACATATATTGTTGTATTCCAAATTTGCCTCTCATCCATCACCATCTCAAAGATATTATTTCTACCTAGACAGGAGGCAGATATTTCGCTCTCTTTAATTTCATTTGAAATCCTTGTCTCACTTTCTTTTGGACTCTACTTGCAAATCTTTACCATTTCTCTTATAATATCGTACTATATCTCAAAATAGTTAAATTAGTCTCCCTAGAAAACTGTATATATAACATGATGAAGATATAGCAGTTAAAATTTAGGTAAGATTGGAAAATAACAAGCTCAGACACATATTATTAATATATAGATTATAGATACATGATATAGATATCTCTGATATTTTAATGAATATATATGCATATAATATATAATATCGGTTGGGACCTAGCAAGCAAGATAGATTGCATTGATAGCTAAACCAGATCATATGTCATGTTGAAGATTCATATCAGAATTAAATACTCAAAATGACATAATTTTGAATCTATCACATGCGTAATAATCTTTTGGTTTTGATTGCTCAACAATTTTATTTATATGTATAAGTGGGTTCATGATAATCCGTGGACAGCAATTTTTCTAAAACAGAGATAATATACATATATATATATATAGATATATATATATATTGGTGTAGAGTGGACAAAAAATGTGATGTTTTTATTAAGAAAATAAACAAAACCACCAAAATAGTTTGGCAAGATTGTAGTGTGAACTGTGAAAGTGGCTTCAAACACCTTGCTATACTATACAACTCAACAAATTCCATTTCTAGATGGCTTAGATCTAAGTATAGAAATTATTTTCAAAGAAGCTCAAAACTAACTGATTATTTAGATGTTTCGTATTTATACATGTATTTGCGCATTGCTGATCCATAAAGAATTTGCAATCTGCCAGCATGACAATGTTATCATATATATTATATATACAAATATATATTCTATAATACAGTCATCCAAAAAAATAAAATATTCTATATAGATATATATATATATATATATATACACACACACATTTCCTACCATATATGTATGGCTCCCCTGTCTTCTGCCACTTGTTTCTTTAGAACTTCAATAATGCACAATTTGCCAGCAGATAATGACATATGGGTACCTAGAGTACTATTTCATCATGCAAGAGTAAGAAAATGTATAAAAAAATGAAAAATAATAATATAAATAAATGTACAAAGCTAGCAACTAATCTATCTAACATCTATATTTTCTGCTCTTGATGACCTTGACACTTTGATGAATATTGGAATCCTATTTATCCATTAAAAAGAAAAACAGAAAACGTAGAGAAAGAATGAGAATCTTTGTTATTACCTTTAGAGGACAAATAATTGCTCAAAATGCCATTCTGCCTTTGGGAAAATGTCACTGTTATAACAGATGTATATACATATACGTTACACATATAATAATATATATCTCTAAACCTATTGGTCCATTCTTCTCCATCACTCATGCATAAATGCTCTACTTTTTGTTAGCTAAAAAAAAGCCAAGATCAAATTGAAATATCTCTCTCTCTCTCTTTTTTTTTTTTTTTTTTCAACAAAAGGAATTGTGATAAGGCTGACGAATAATTTGAATTTTCTACCACCATATGACTCAGCAGTTTGCTGTCCTTTTTCTGTTTTTCTGGTTAGAGTATAGCATTTTGCCTCTTCTAACTAAACTTGTCTTTTATTTATGGTTTTTAGGAAAACCCCCAAAAAAAAAAAAAAAAAAAATTTGAGAAAGCAAACAGAAATTAGAGTCACCAATTGACGGATCTACCACGGCTAATGATATAAACTACAAGTACTCCAAATTGTCCAATTGTCGGTGAGGAAAAAAAAACCATTAAAAAGATGAGATCAATCCAGAAAATTGTATCTATTTGGAAGGTTATGGTCAAATCATTTTAGTCCAAGTGTCACCCTTTTTTCTGTTTGGGGAGGGAGAATTTGAATAAGTCATGTGCTTTTAGCTTTCTTCCATTTTCTGTGCAATCATGGTTGCATTATTGATTCCATGCCAATTTAGGGCTTCAACCGAGAAAAATATTTCTACATATTTTATATACTGTACATATATAAATTCAAATTCAGAATCATTTTACTAAGAAATATGAAGTTCATCATTCAATTGTCTGAACAGAGAGAAAAAGAAAAAGTTGAGCTTGAAGAGTACTTGGTTCTTCTCCAAAGAAATCAAAATCACACAAAAAACAATTAATTACTAAAGTTTAGCTACTAGGTGAAATACTGCCAAACACTATTACATCTATTAGCCCTTTTGAATTATTAAATATATAAGACAGAAATTTGGAAACCACATATAGTATTTTTCAAACCATCAACCATTCATTTAAACTTAATTATCGCAATTTTTTCTTGTCCTTCAAGTCAGTTTTGGTCAGTGGCCAAGAAGAAATATCTTGAGGACTACTTTTGAAAGGTACTGAATTTTCCAAGTAGTTTCCTCATCCTAATGTGTTAAATGTTTTGATAATTATATTCACATTTTATTTACATTAGAGGCAAAGCCAAGTAGCCAACATTCACTTAAAAAAAACAAAAAGAAAAAAAAAACTATTAAAATATATTTATTTATATGGTGGTGATTGGTTTGTTGGCTATACATATGAATGGTTTTTGGTCTAAAGTGGTTTCAATGTTTCATTATTAAAGAAAAGGATCTAAATTCATTTGACTAATTTGGACGTATTCTATAAGTTATTTTGTTGATTCATCAAGTCGAATGGATATTCTGATGTTCATAACAATGGAGATACTCCAAGATAATTTTATGGGAGGTAAAAAAATCAAGCATATTTCACTGAGAACCTAATGCTACTATAATTTGTTCATGGAGATAATTAATATTTTTTTAATAATCTGGGTCGATTAATATGCATATTCAGAATTAAATTTTTGTTTTTGTTTTTTTTTTTTTTAAATTGGAGTTTTAAATCTTAATTATCTCTTATCAATCATGTAAATCTGAACTCTCTCAACAAATTCATTATTCAGGTATATATATCCATGGAGTTCACAATAATTTTCATGTCAATGATTTTATATCTTAATGTGCCATAATTGATGACAATTACCTAGTTAAAATATTAAAAATATTCAAGCTATTTTGTTGTTTTGTTATTTGTTTTTAACATTCATTTTGTTGGATTTCTCATAATTCTCTCTCTTATTTATGTTTTTCATTTGTTTACTTTATGATGTTAAAAGCCATATTTAGATTTCTTATATATATATATATATATATATCTGTATTTAAAGTTAATGGGTATGTTCATATCTTAAGTACTTAGATTATATTATATACATGATTAAATACATCATTAGATTGTTAATGATTAATCGTTAAGGAGTAATCAAAGACATTTCAAATCATGCCACGTCAAATTGTTGTTTGGTTAGCAATGCTGAAGTCCATTACAATGTTGTCTATATTACCATTTCATGCAGCAAATCTTTGAAAATGGACCTTTCACAATCTCACAAATTAAAAATCCTCCATAAAAGGACAAAAATTGCTTTAAGGACTAAGCAAAAGTAGTTTAAGAAGTTTGTATAATTTCAAGTCTATCTAGTCTTTGTCCCAGAGAAAAACTTCTTTCACATCAATTATATCCATATGCTATTGAGGGAAATCAATCATAGTGTTCATGTTAAGATCAATTTTATTTTATTTTTTCTTTTATAAATATGTTTAGATCATTTGATTCACTTTCAAAAATTAAAAAAATAAAATAAACCACTTTTCATCCACAGAGAAACTAAAATTTCCGTTTGAAAAAAGTGGTGCTATAATATTAAATTACCAAGATTGCATAATTAGATTAATTTAATAAATGTATTTACTTTAGATTCCGATAGGATAATTTTTATAGTTTGGAGAAAATAAGAAACACATATTGAATAGGATATAGAAAATATAAAGTGAAGTTTGATAACATAAAAAAGGTTTTTTTGTTTTTGATTTTTTTTTCCTTTCTAATTCTAATTGTGTGTAATTTATTTATATCAAATTTTTGTTAATGTTATTTAAGTATCTTAGTTCATTGTAAATATAAAATTAAAAAATCAAAATCAAAATACAATTTGAAATTGTATTCAATTTTTTTAAATTAAAAAAAAAATTAAACTTTAACTATCACTAACAAATATTAAGGAAATTACACATAATTATGTTACCAAACACTTATGTTTTTCTTTTTGGTATTTAATTTAAATTTAGTTTTTTTGTTTTTTTCACTCTGGTGTCAAAAATTGAACTTCACCAACCCACTTACTCAGTTATAGTAGTGCCAACAAAACAAACATTTTATTCACCAAAAAAAAAAAAAAAAAAAAAACTAAGGCTTTAATACAGATATGATGGCCAAATAAGTACATTTTTTTGGGATAAATATTCAATTCATTTTATGTTATTTTAAACAGAGTAGAAAATAACGGTCTGTCTCTGCCCAACTGGTTCAAAGTCACAGCAACATTTGTGGCTTCTAATTAATTAATTAATTATATTTAGTTGGCAGTGCTTTGGGGAGTCTAAGTTTAGGAGATGATTAAGCAATTAAGCTTTCAGCCGACTCACTTAAATCAAGGATTAACAATGCAAGGCCTTGATCAAGCTGTCATCGTTACAAGTGACAGCTACTAACAAAATTAGCCGCCAATAAAATGTTCGCACGTGTGCAACCAAATCTTTCACGTGCAACCGCTGAACCCCCACACGACTGGGGGTGCCTTCTTCCTTGCCTTCCTGCCTCACATTCAATGCCTTTCACGTTGTGATATGGACCACACGGATAGACCACCAACTCACTTTTTTCACTCCTTACCCAAATTACTGTTCTACCCTTCCCCCATGTTAACATCCAAGTTCCTAAACTACCCCTCTATTTGACTAATATGCCCTTCGCATTTTAATTTTGTACATGAAAATTATGAAGGTAGTGTACCTTCTCCTGTATTTCCACGGGTAGATATTTAGAATTTTTTACTGTAAAATATTCTAATAATGTTAAAATAAGCTTCAAAAATTAAACTTTAGTAGTAAATGATAATTTTTACCCCCTTATACCAATCATGGGTCAAGCAGTAAGAAAGACCATCAAAAACTAGAATTAACTAACTGCCTCTATAAAGTCACCCACCCCAAGTTTATTTTATTTTATTTTATTTTTTTTGAGATTCCTTAGTAAAGGAAACTGAACGTTTGGGTCATATAAATTATAAATATATTTCATTTTATTTTTTTAGAGGCCAAATATTATTATAATTGAGCCGCCGAAATTGATAGTTTAGAAGAAAAAAACTACTTAGCTTTTACATTTGCAGATTTAAAAATTAAAATTCGAGTTTTGACAAGATCTGTTATTGCCTTGGATAGTTGCATACCATAATACAGTATGGTGTAGGACTATAGTCCGATGTCTATGATATTATCGAAAGGTATTTTTTTTAAGGTAAAAAAAATATTATTATAATTTAATTATTACACCATAATTAATAAAAATATAACTTTTTGTATTTTATTTATACCCTTAGTAGGCCATTGCTAATACTCAAATTTTAAGGTAGAAAACTCTAATAGAAACACTCTATTGTTCTTAAATTAATTAATCTTTTTTATCTTAATTTTAAATCATCAACTTGATGGTCCAACTCCAAAAACCGCCCCACTTTCATTCACACACTTTAGGTGGTACCTGGTCCAATATAGGCGAATAAAAGCCTAAATTCGGCTAAGAGCACAAGTTTCCAATTTGATCCTTTGCTATAAAGACGAAAACACCCTTTAAAACTGAAGAGACACGTCAAAATAAAAATTAAAAAAAAAAAATAAGGGAAAGAAAATTAAAAGATTTAGGAGAGATTGGGTGGTGAGAGAAAAGACATAGAAACTCCAATACACACACTTTAAAAGAGTACAACTCCAAATCTCTCTAAAAAAAAAAACTATATAAACCGACTCCCGCTATTTCTGCATCTCTTGCAAAACTCATAAACGAACTCTCTCTCTTTTTTCCTGTTCTTCTTCTTCCTCTGTTTCTCTCTCTCTTTCTCTCTTTTTCTTTTTCTTGGCGCACTTTGATGGAATCCCCTTCTCGTTGCTCCGTCATCATCATCGGCGCTGGTGTTTCTGGTAAAATTTCAAATTCCTTAATCAAATCCCGGCCGTCGATTTTTCTTTTCTTTTTTTTTTTTTTCCTTTTCTTTTTGTTCACTTTTTTCTTTTTTTGGTTGAGAAGGTATTTCGACGGCCAAGGTATTGGCCGAGAACGGCGTAGAGGACATAACAATTTTAGAAGCTTCGGACCGTATCGGTGGGAGAATCAGGAAAGAAGGTTTCGGTGGCTTTTCGGTGGAACTCGGAGCCGGTTGGATCGCTGGAGTAGGTGGAAAAGAGTCGAATCCGGTTTGGGAACTCGCCGATAAATCCGGACTCCGTACATGTTTCTCCGATTATAGTAATGCTCGCTATAATATCTATGATAAAAGGTATTTAACGGAAAATACCGCCGGAATTTTTTTTCCCCTCTTTTTTCTCTTTGTTTGTCTGTTTAAGGAAAAACTTTTTCTGTTTCTCCTAATTTGCGCCGGGTGGTGAATTAGTCTCTCAAGCCTTTTTTTTTTTTTTTAATTTGATTTAAGGTTTTTTCGCCTACTCGCATTCTGCTCCACCGGCGCAATTTAGCATTTTTAGTTTCATTTTTTTCTAATTTTTTTTTTATATGATTCAGCGGGAAAATTTTTCCGAGTGGAATAGCGGCTGACTCGTACAAAAAGGCAGTGGAATCGGCGATTCAGAAGCTGAGGAATGATGAGGCAAATCCTTGTGGTGGCGACTTATCCAAAGGAACCGAACCGCCTTCGTAAGTCTCTCTTTTCATCTTTTCAGGATGTTTCGACGAAATTCGGCTTTAATAAATATTATTTGGAAAAAAATAAGAATGTATAATATAAATTTAAACATAGCTTTCTTAACTGTATTATTATTCGTGATTTCACTTATTTTGGTTTTTTGTGCTTTGTCTTAGCATGCCCAAAACGCCTATGGAGCTCGCCATTGACTTCGTACTGCACGATTTTGAGATGGCAGGTCAGTTTCCATATTTTCATTTTCCACGGTCAAATCTTCTGTTTGGCTGCTGTGAAAATAGATAAAATTCTTGGAAAATCTAAAAATATGAAATCTTATTTATACTACATTATAAAATTTTTTCTCTGTTTTCATAGCCTTGTTTCTGAAAGTGAGAGTTTCTGTTTTTATGTTTTGCCAGAGGTTGAACCCATATCTACTTACTTGGATTTTGGAGAGCGAGAATTTTTAGTTGCTGATGAAAGAGGGTATGAATTTTTGCTCTACAAAATGGCTGCAGATTTCTTGTTTACCTCTGAAGGAAAAATCTTGGATAGCCGTCTCAAACTCAACAAGGTACACTACTACAAATATCTTCCGTTTTGTAAATAATAATAATAATAATAATAATTAATTTAATTTTTTTGCGTCATATTATTTGTTATTTAAATGTTTTTGGTCGCTTTGCTGTTTTTTATTATCCAATCATAACGTGGAAACAAAGGGACATATATGAGTTAAATACATAAGAAGAAAAGAGGAACAGGGGAAAAATACGAATTTCTTCTTTTGTTTGCATGTGCTCTGCTTTCTTTTTGTTGTTGAGATTGATTGACCCCCACCTTTTATAGTTTTGAGATAATGACGTTTTTTTTTTTTCCTGAAAGCTGTTTTGCTTTTTTTTCTTTTGCTTTCCGGGAAAAAATATTATGATACATATTATTATATTTGTCAAATTTTTACCTTTTACCAGGGTCAACTCATGTTTTTGTTTGCTTTTATATGATTATATTTTATTTTATCCAGGACCAGTGTTCTTCTTTTTATTATCTTTAAATGTCGTACTTGAAATTTTCATCATCGGTTTCACGGGCAAACCAAATGATATTTTTAA
The DNA here is from genome assembly GCF_031755915.1 of Ziziphus jujuba. NCBI lineage: Eukaryota > Viridiplantae > Streptophyta > Magnoliopsida > Rosales > Rhamnaceae > Ziziphus > Ziziphus jujuba. The sequence continues at coordinate 2,486,099 of NC_083380.1, forward strand.
TCTGGTTATGTGGTTGAAGATTTGGCGCTTTTTTAAATTACCTTTTAATTGCAAAATAGCTGTCTTACAATTAATTATTATGAGATTTCTTCATTTGGAAGCAAATGTGATGCAAAAGGAAAAAAATTTGAAGGGGGGTTATTTCACTCCAATTACACATATTTGGAAGTTATGTCATTTGATTTTTTTTTGTTTTTATGGATAAATATAGAAGTGCATTTGAAGCAATAATATAGAGATTGAGCTGTGCTGATCATGTGAATTTTTTGCAAGTTATATTATGTACATGTTTCATAATTGTAATGATTTTTCACTTTAATCATACCAAGTATTGCACCTTTGACCTTTGTTAGAACATTTTCAAGTGCTCATTGCAAAGTTAAAAAAGAAAAAAGCTTTTCTCATGTAGAGGACCCCCACTTAGGGCCATCACATGACCTACCTACAATATATTTGATTTCAATCATATAGCCATGAATAGCCATTATCTTTGTTACCTTTTAAATGCCCTAATGTCACTCATAAATTAGTAGGGTCGAAAGTCCCAATTTTTTCATTTTTCTGCAGTGTCCATTATGACCCAAGAACAATAACCGTTGTGGTGAGATGTCATATCAGGCTCATATAAGAACATGAAAGTAGGGAGTGTTGTCACTTTTCTCTATTTAATATGCTGTTGTCGTTGGCTTAATTACTGAATTGCTCAAAAGAATCAGTATCCAATGGACCTGATTCTTTACTCTATGATTTATGGCTGTTTTCAGAAAGCTCTCATTAATGGGTAATGGGTCAATGAATCTGAATTCTGTGCAGTTTCTTATTTAATAAGTCTTTTTCCTTTTTAATTTTGCATTCATTTTCATGTTTGACCGTCCAGAATCTTATGGGTTCTTTTTAAGGGGTGGTCATCATTCTTGGACTCTTTCACATTTTCAATTATTTTTGATATTCTATTAACTCATTGGCTTCTTTTTTTTTTTTTTTTTTTTTTTTTGAGAAAAAAAAAAACTCATGGTTTCATCATTCATGCACGATTTTGGGTCCAGGTTGTTCGGGAATTACAGCACTCGAGAAACGGCGTTACGGTAAAAACGGAGGATGGTTCCGTTTACGAGGCAAGTTACGTGATTTCTTCCGTCAGCATTGGCGTTCTCAAAAGCCAACTAATTTCCTTCAATCCTCCTTTGCCCGTACGTCTCATCTTGTTTTATTTATTTATTTCATGTTTTTGCCAACTTTATCACTATTAATGCTCTTGGGTTTGTCAAGGATAGCCTTGTAGAGTAACAAAGAAAATATATCTAACAATGCCCTCATCGGCAAGGTACATATTTTTCGAAGACTTTAATAACATGATTTTTTTAAGTGAATTTTTTTGTCCGTTTAGGATGTGGGTTATCCCTCACGTCTTTGACACGTATTATATCGTAGAATCTTTAGCGTTAAACGTGCACATTTTACTGTAGTCCAACATAGTGGAATCTGAGAGGGGTTGGGTCCCTTGGATATGGGCCCCTCTTCATGGTAGTTTCCCATCCGTTTACTTGCTACGTAGGGCGTGGGCCCACCAAATTAAATACGATTTAGTTGAAGTCAGAAGTAATGGATCGTAGGTCTAGTAAATATGGCTTGGCTGGTTGTGACGCAAGAGAGGGACTTTCGAGGTGTTATTTTATGCAAATCCCATGGATTGCTGGATCCATAGAATTGTAACCCACAGGGTTATCCTTAGGAATAGGTTGATTGGGTCACCTTTTTTTTAAAAAAAAATAAAAATTGAATGCCTATGCATTCTTCGATTTGGTTTTAGTTATCCCGGTTAATTAATCATTGCGTAATGGTCAATCTTTTTGTTTGCATTTGCTCCCTGCGCCGGGACTTCAAAGGGTAGTGCATATTAATTTTCCATTTTACAATAAGTTTGCTAGAAAATTTATTAATTTAATTTGCTTAATGACGAAACAGAAATGGAAAACGGATGCGATAGAGAAATGTGATGTGATGGTGTATACAAAGATCTTTCTTAAGTTTCCATATAAGTTCTGGCCATGTGGCCCCGGAAAGGAGTTCTTCCTCTATGCCCATGAGAGGAGAGGCTACTACACGTTTTGGCAGGTTGGTTTATTTTTTTAATTCTATCCATCATTGTTGCCAGCTAACGCTATACGAATTTCCACGTTTGCTACTTTTAAGAGATTAATTAAACTAATATTATGTGATTTTCCTCGTTTACTAGTATCAGATTAGTTTAACTACATATTTATGTTGTGTTATGCATAGAATTTGCAAGTTGCCTGTTTTTGTTGTCGTTACTGCCTTTTTTGTATTTTTCCTTTGATATATGGTCTCTTCAAGATTGTGAAATGATATGTTTTAATGTTATTCATGAACTAGGAAAGAAGTTAAAAGTTTAATTTGCTAAATTTTAAATAGGATCTTAGATTTACGTGACTATTCCAACCAAGTACTTACGTCCTGCATTTTAATGATGTGTGTATCGATGATATGTGGAAACTCTCTGTGTCTGGATTTTACTTTTTTGCATAGTATTATTACCAAATCATTAATGGACGAGTCTATTTACAGAACAGTAAACTTTCCTTAAGGTGAATGCATTTGATACTATCATCAGTTTCTTTTGTCAATTTCTGAGATATTTGATTTGAGGGCTAGTATCAAATATTGCTTTTGCCTATTATTTTAGATGTTACGTACTTGAAAACGTCACTTAAATGTTGAGAAAGGCTCATCTCCCATTATCTTGTATAATGTTAGTTTTGATAATTCTCTTTTTAAGGCTAGATAGTCAAGCAGAAAACTACAAACAACGAAAACAACGTGGCTGAAATAAGCCAATAGTGTGGATTTTTTTTTTTTTTTTTCTTCTTTTGTTTTTGTTTTTTTTTTTGTTTTTTTGTTTTTTTGTTTTTTTTTTTTTTTTGTTTCTCCTTAATAGGCGTTTGTTAATAAGCTTTCGAATTATGATAGCGATGTTGTCGTCACTGTGTTTTTTAACAGTTGGGTTGCAACTACCTTTCGTTTGCTATATGATACACAAAAATTAAATTTTACATGGTTAGTTTCTGATTTTTTTTTTCTTTTTTTATTTTTTTCCCCTATCGTGATGCTTTGATATCTGTCACTCTCTCGGAGCTGGCAATATTTGTTGCACTGTAGGAGCAATCCTTGGCTCAGCTGTTGTTGACTTGGTTTTATTGGCTTTATACTCTGTATTATAATCAATTTTTGGACGTCGCAAAAAAATAAAATAAAATAAAATAAAAAAATAAAATAAAAATTTAACTCTATTCTTCTGTTTTAAAAAGATTGATAAATCTTAGCCACCACAACTGTCCGGTAGTGCAGACATTGTGGGATCTCTCTGTCTCTTTCGTTTCCAAAAAATTATTTAGTTGCCAGCGTAGACTTCATACCAATTATATTGTCATGAAGAACCGAAAAATGAGAAGTGTATTTTCTCTTTTCCCTGATGGGTGATTGATAAGCACATTTGTCTTTAAATAACGGTGTGGAATTGGATTATCTTCTTAAATCTTTATAACTTACTTCTTGCCCTTTTCATCCAAGTTGGTTTACTGATGTGTTGCCAATGTCATTAGCACATGGAGAACGCATACCCTGGATCCAATATCCTGGTTGTGACGTTGACAAATGGGGAATCTAAGCGTGTGGAAGGTCAGCCTGATGGAGATACATTGAAAGAAGCCATGGGGGTGTTAAGGGACATGTTCGGGCCCAACATTCCTGATGCTACTGATATACTTGTGCCTCGTTGGTGGAACAACAGGTTCCAATGTGGCAGCTATAGCAACTATCCCATAATCTCTAATGACGATGTTGTTCAGAATATCAAGGTTTTTATATCTTACTCTTATGCTTCTTACATTGCCATCGTTATTAGATTAAAATAAATCCTGTTCGTTACAGTCTTAATTAAAGCTTAATTATTAAACTTCGAAACTAGTTCTTTTTCAATTTATATTTTTCTCTGTATTATATCAGGCTCCCGTTGGACGCATATTCTTTACCGGAGAACACACAAGTGTAAGATTTAATGGCTATGTCCATGGCGGATACCTTGCAGGTAATAATAATAAATCGATCATTAGCTATTTAACAAAATATCACAAACATGTATTATAAGGTCTTTACTTATGCAAATTGGACATGATCAACAGGTATTGACACCGGTAAGGCTTTATTAGAAGAGATGGAAAAGGAAAAGAAGGAGATGGAAAGAAAAAGCGACAATCAGACATTTTTATTAGAACCTTTGCTTGCATTAACTCTAACTCAGACAGAAGCAGTATCAAATCTCCACAAATGTGAAATTCCTACACAGCTATATCTTAGTAGCAAGATCGGCATTCAAGAAGCGATATTATGACTAGAAGAACCTCTAGACTATTCTCACTTTGCACAAGTCGAAAATATGACCATCGAAGTTGAAAACATGACCATTAGGAAAGATGGCAAGAAGGATTTGGATCTAAATTACGATCTGAATCCTGTCTGAGCTCTTCGATTCCATCCATAATTTAGAATGAAAGTTTGGATTATAGGAGCAGAGAATAGGGGAAAAACATGTGGTGGAAAGGTGCACAGTTTTTTCCTAACAGTTACAAATGTTTCATTCGAGTTAAAAGGAGTACTTCCATGGAGGTCCTGGTTTGGGATGTTGGAGTAAATTGGTTGGCAATGCATAATCAAAATCAAGTTCATTGTTGGAAGAAATTGGAAATACTAAGGTATCGAGTACTTGGGTTCCAATTGTATTAGAACTTCATTAATGAATGATAAAACTCTCTTTTCTTATTTACTTTCGAATGTTGATTATTTAAAAGTTCAAATCTATTTGGTTATTGTCCTAAAATTGTTGTCCATGATCCCTCTTCTTGTATTGTTATTCTTTGGAAAAAGGGAAAAAAGCCCAAATTATTGGGCTAGTCGTGATGCGGCCGACAAAGACTAAAACTTGGACTCTCCTAATTTTAGTAGTGGGCCGAAATGTCAAAATCTGAGTGCTTGTCATATACCCACAATAAAAAGGCCAATTTTGCCTTCCAAACATTCCCTTAACTTTAGGCCCACCGTGTTTGAGAATTGAAACGGGCGTCTGTCCTACGGGCATCTGTCCTACCGATAAAGGCACGGTGGTGGTTGTGGTTGAGAGCCTTAAATAACATTAACCATCTTCCATTCTTTTCTTTTGGTGTTCGTCCCTGTACTGTCATCAATCAACAATCATAAACAATGTCGTTTTCATGACATTATTATAGTTGAATAATCTAACATGTCCTCCTGAATTAAGGGTACTTTTTTTTTTTTTAAATATTTCTTCTCACGACTATTTATTTTGTTAAACTTGTTTAGAATCTCAAATGGGGCAACACTAAAATTATTTTGGGGAATCAGAAGCATTAGGATAAACTTGAAATTCAAACTACTCCATTCCCACTGAAAATTCGAGTTTTTAACAAACTTACTAAATTGAAGTTTTCAAACAAAATCATCTTAAAGTTTATAATATATTCAATTGCCAACCTTATCTTATAAACAATTTATAGTTTAATAAATAAATATGTGAAGGAAGAAAAATTTAAATACACTTTGGTTAAACTACTCCACTAATAATATTTGTACTCATGTACTTAAATTATGTATAAATAATTAAATAATATAATGTATTAGCAACAAAAATTAAATAAAATATGAATTACAGTTGTATGATGACCGACGAAGGAAGCGTATTAGTGTAATGGTGTTGGTTAGACTAGATTAGATCAGATTAGAGTAGATTAGTCCTTGTGAGATTCTTTGTACGAGTGAAGTCACTGCTTTAGTTCATTTTGTCGGCGAATCATTCACCAAATTAACTAAAAACGAAAACAAAACAAAAGCAAAAACTTTGACTCGTCAGACATGTGGCGCTGAGTTTACAGTCAAGCGGGAGCAGCTCAGCTTTTGTCAGCTTCGGTTCTGCAACATAGTTCTATCGGAAAAGAAGAAGCTCAAACTCATCATTCCCCAACCTTAATTTTAAAAAACCATTCGAAAAACAAGATCGTTGAAAGAGGGTAGTTTTGGATCCAAATGTTGGTTCAAAACCCCCCAACAACGCCAAAACCCCATCAAAAATCTTCGCAAACGCACCTCGCCGATAACTTTCCTCGGCCAAAACCCATCACTTTACCAAAATGGGTCTCCATCAATCTATTCAAAATCACAACTTTTTCAATCTTGACACTCACCATTGCAGCCCTTTTCTTTCTACACAGCTCCAGTGACTCCAGCTCTACTTTTCTCTGCTTCAATTCCAGACCCAAGAAACGCAGCCCCGTTGAATTGCCGAAAATCAGCTTCAAGTCAATCAAACCCATTTCGGATAAGTCATCTGTTTATGCTTCATTTCGCTCAGAACGGTGGATTGTTGTCTCGGTTTCGGATTATCCATCCGATTCGCTTCAAAAGCTGGTCAAAATCAGAGGGTGGCAAGTCCTTGCAATAGGGAATTCGAAGACCCCTTCGGATTGGAAACTCAAAGGGGTGATTTTTCTGTCTTTGGAGGAGCAAGCTAATCTGGGTTTTAGAGTTTTAGATCACCTTCCTTATGATTCTTACCTGAGGAAGAGTGTTGGGTACCTTTTTGCTATCCAACACGGTGCAAAACTGATTTTTGATGCTGACGATCGTGGGGAAGTGATTGGTGGTGATCTTGGGAAGCATTTTGATCTGAAACTGTCTAATGTGGATGTAATGCAGGAGAGGATTTTGCAGTATAATCGTCAGAATGTCAATAGAAGTGTTTTGAATCCATATGTTCATTTTGGGCAGCGCTCGGTTTGGCCTAGAGGATTGCCTTTAGAAAATGTTGGTGAAGTTGCTCATGAAGAATACTATACTGAAGTATTTGGTGGAATGCAATACATTCAGCAAGGTATATCTAATGGCTTACCTGATGTGGATTCAGTTTTTTACTTCACTAGAAAGTTGGATTCAGAAGCATTTGATATAAGGTTTGATGAGCATGCTCCAAAAGTTTCTTTACCACAAGGTATAATGGCGCCATTGAATTCTTTCAATACACTGTTTCATTCCAATGCATTTTGGGCTTTGATGCTTCCAGTTTCAGTTAGTTCAATGGCTTCTGATGTCTTGAGGGGTTACTGGGCACAGAGGCTTTTATGGGAAGTAGGTGGTCATGTCGTGGTTTATCCTCCAACAGTACATAGAGATGATAAAATTGAATCATACCCATTTGTAGAAGAGAAGGATCTTCATGTGAATGTAGGCAGGTTAATTACATTCTTGGCTTCATGGCGATCTAATAAGCATCTGTTCTTCAAGAAAATTTTGGATTTGAGTTATTCATTGGCAGTTGAAGGGTTTTGGACTGAGAAAGATTTGAAGTTTACTGCAGCTTGGCTTGAAGACTTGCTTTCTGTTGGATACATTCAGCCAAAGCTTAAGGCAATAGAGTTGGATCGGCCAAGACCAGCCGCAAATCATGCAGATCGGAGGGAGTTTTTCCCTCAGAAACTTCCTTCTGTGCATCTCGGGGTTAAGGAATCAGAGACGGTGAATTATGAGATTGGGAGCTTGGTTCGGTGGAAAAAGAATTTTGGTAATGTTGTGCTAATCATGTATGTAGATGGGCCTGTTGAAGGAACCGCTTTGAAATGGAGGTTGCTCTATGGCAGGATATTTAAAACTGTGGTGATTTTGTCTGGGAAAGCTAATGCAGATTTATCTGTGGAACAAGCTCCAAAGGACCAAGTATATAAGTTAGTATATCACAATTTCTTTGTTGTTTCCACTTCCTTTGGTGCACATATTCAATGTTTTCTTCAAAGTTGACATTTTTCACTGGTCTGATTTTGATTTTCCTGGTGTTATAAAATGTAATGCAGGTATCTTCCCAAGATATTCAACAGTTTCACTAGTTCCGGCGGATTCTTGTTTCTGCAGGGCGATACGATTCTCAATTACTGGAATTTAATGCAAGCAGACAAGTCTAAGCTGTGGATCACTAATAAGGTAATGCAAATCTCTAGCACAAAAGTCCGGGTTCTAAACTAGCAGAGACTGATATTTTCTTTTACCTCTTTTAGGTGTCTCAATCTTGGACTACACTCTCAATTAACGGTGACAATTCCGAATGGAATTCAAAACAAGCTGACATGGTTAAAAAAGTTGTCAGTTCTATGCCAGTTCACTTGCAGGTCAGCTACAAGGAGAATAGCAAAGAAAAGAGTCTCACTGTCTGCAGTTCAGAGGTGTTCTATATTCCACGACTCTTTGTGGGAGATTTTGTAGATCTTGTTGGTCTTGTGGATAATTTCGGAATCCATCACACGGTTGCAGTGCCTATGTTTTTCATGGCGATGGATTCGGCCCTTAAATTCGACTCTGTGCTCTCTAAAATGATCTATAAGCCAAAAGAAACGACTGATAAGCCTTCAAACTTTTACTCTGCACAAGTACCAGCTGTTCATCCATGGACTGTTTCCAATGAGGCTGATTTCATGGAACTGATGAGAGTCATGGCTGCAGGGGATCCCCTCCTAATGGATCTGGTTTAAATTCAGCGCAGATGTCGGCAGCTGGACTTGGTAGAAAAGTACATAGAATACTTTTGTCAACATTGGTAATTACCATTTCTTTTTCTTTACAAGTTTTCAAATTCATCTTGGAGGGGATGCCAATATTTTGTGTTTCCATTATGTAGTTCTTTTAGATTTCTTTAGCTGTTTGATTCATTCAATGAAAATGTAAATCCCTCTAGATGGTATGTAAAACTTTTGAACTTTTTTAGTTATGGCCGCTCTATTTCGTCTTTCAAAACTGCTCAACTTCTTTATTTTGATGGAGAAGTAATATATGAAGTTTGATCAAGATTTTGCTCTTTATTTCATATAATTTGCTAATTAAATTCATGACCAAACTAAAACGAAGAGTAAAAGTTATCCTCAGAATTTGAAAGAGTTCTCAGAGTAAGACTATTTGAATAAAAAGGGAAAAAAAGTTCGACTAGTTTTACAGCATAGCAGACAAATCGCTAATCTTATCAACAAACCCACCGGTTTTTATCCAAAATATTTTTTAAACAACGATTTAGAAATCGCCAATGCATCTCCCTTGGCTTTCACGGGGTAAATTTCTGTACCATTTTGCCAATTATTTGAAAATTTTATCCAGTCTTTTCTCCATTCCTCCAACTTGAAACTCTCATTTTCTTTCAAGCTTTTGGACAAGGAGTCAAAATAGGTTGAAGCTCGCGGTAGATAGTAGCTTTCCAACAACCCACTCCAGAACTTATTTGCTGATAACAACAAAGACAAATAATATGTTAAAACAATGTCAAAGCCTCAAGGAACAATTATAAAAACTGTATTTTAAACATTACCATAATCATGAAGCGTGCTCTGCGTAGTTTTTGTGGTATCGAACCACATTGTCACTTGTGTTTTTGCATTCCACTCGTACTGAAAGAGAGAATAAAACATTTAATCAACAAATTTCAATATATCTTTTCTTGCACATAGACATGAAAAATTGAGAAGACAACATCAAAGAAAATTATTCACTTTTATAGCCAACTTGTAAATTGACATAACCCAAAAAAAAACTTACTTGTAAGTGTCATCTATATGGATGATGTGGTGAAAGGCACCTCTTATAATCAAATGCTTAACCATTATTTTCTAAAGCCCACATATTTTACTTTGACATTGCACAAAAGTATGATATTGTGTAACCATCACATGTAAGTTCTTCTCCGAGTAACCATTACATGTAAGTTTTTTCTCTTTCTTACTTCCCTAGTGAGAAAATTATCATATGCTCAAAATGTTAACTCAAAGAGGGAATATTCTAACCTGTTTCCTATCATTAGGATTGACTGCTAGCTTTTTTGCACTTTCAAGCCACGTTCCAAGTAAATAATTATCATCAGAAGCAAGAAGTAGTTCGATATCCTTTATAAGTTGGATAAATTTTGTGCTATATAGGCTAAAAGCTTTTTCATCCTTCTGTTGAAAAGCAGTCACTGCGTCCAGATATACTTGGTTTGCTAGCTTTGATAGCACTTGCCTTGTTAAGTCAACCAAGTCATATCTGTCATAATGTCAGTCAGAGTAAGCATTGAGCTTATATATGTGTATGTTATGTGTTGAATTTCAAAACAGGAGTTTGCACTGTAAAAGAGAAGAAGACTAACTTAGTGAAATAAAGACATTAGGTTTGCCAGTTTTATTTACCTATATGTGAGACTTCCAGCTAGATCATTACCTGCATCGATAAATAGCTTTAAACTATTGATCACCTCCGCTGTAGAATACCATAAATGGGACTTAGGCAGCTCCGAGCTAGTTTCTCCAAGTAAAACTCTTCTTCCACCTAGTGTGGAGATAATTTTCATCCAGTTTTCTTTTGAATTGTTAGCTTTGGGATTTTGTTGCGGATTCCAATCTGGAAATTTTACTATAAAGTCTATGTTATGGTCCTGCAACAAGTTAGAAAGCAGCATCAAAGCACCAAACACAGAAAATGAAATTGTTTTGTAGGACAACACTAAGCACTTCTTCACTTCCAAGGCTTATGTTTCAAAGGAAAAAAAATCATGGAATTGTAAAAACATACAGCGATTCCATCAGTGCAATTGTAAATTGTGTGATGAAGAATTTCCCAAGCTGCCTCAACTTGATGAACTGCTTTACCATAGCGTCTATCGGAATAGGTTTTCAGCCATTCCTTCAAAATCAATGGTATCGAGCAATCATAAAAAATAATCATCACAAATGTTCGTAAATCCTATTTATAAAAGCTAATTCCTAAAACTACTAATAGGAGTTTTCTTGCTAACATGGAAAATGGCAGAGGGAACAGAGCTAGAAAACAGAGTTCACTTACCTGAACTTGAACCTTTTCACTGCGAAATGCCATTTCAGACATTAATTCATAAACGACAGGGTTTTGCTCTATTCCTTCCATGCACATGCCAACACCAACCTATTATGGTATTATGAAGTAATTACCAAGTGTTTTTACATTAAGAAAGTAAAAAGATGTAATGTCTCACAATGTAAAGGTACCAAAATTTATTTATTATTTTCACATCCTAATCTTGGTAATAAAAGCAAAACAATGTCAGTTATATCGTGTATAATGAATGAACTGGCAAGAGGATTCTTCTTTCACGGTTAAGGCTGACAAATTCTACATACCATGGTAGAATTTTTACTGACACGAGCATCAACTGGACCTGTAGCAATTGCATCCAAGATGCCATACATTTCAAGATTTCCGCCGAAGTTATGCAAGAGACACCTGAAGTGCATTAAAATTTGATCAAGTTTCAAGGAAAAATTTGGAACCATTCTGGAAATAGAACATGAAACAAGAAATATCTTGATGATTGAACATCTTACGAAAATGTAAATAGCAGTTGATCGATAATGGAGTCAATTACCACACATAAGGAGTGCCGTAAAATTGTGATGATGATTCCCATATTGGATGAACATCAGCAAATAGATCAAGAACTATCATTTTCCCAAATGGAATAGAATGTAAAAGTGCCTGCACAAGTCAACAACTTGAAATTGATCAATAAAAGTTAAAAGAAGGGAAGAAAAATACAGTCCCATGCATGTTTCAATGCTCTAAGCTACAAAGAACAACTTAAGAAAACTAAATGTCAAGTTTTATATCATCTAATGCTGTGTGTATATATATACATACTTTCATCTGAGGTGGCTTCCAGAAAGAAGAATCTGAATAGAAGAGCCAACCCTGCAAAATTATATAACTGTCAGCAAGAAATGATTTGAAATATGCGAGAACAACTAAAACCCCCCCAAAAATTGACGAGAAAACTTGACTAACACCACATTATAACAGGACCATGCACAATTTAGACGCTGAAAAACGAGGGAATTTCATATATGAGGGAATTTCATATATGATGAAGAAAAGTCATTACAGATGCTTCATGCACATGTGCAATAAAGACCCAAGATTTGAGCCATCTGTTTTGAACTAAGTTTTAAACCATTGGTTTAGGACCTAATGTCTATTTGGTCCTGTTTGAATCCTACTAAACCCCATTCATGTTACTGTTCTGTTATTTTTTATTTTTGGTGTAAGACTCGTTTTCTTGCCTGCTATAGAACAGATGGTAGAATTAGTAAATGTTAAATTTTATTTCGAACAGACATCAGAACTATAAAAAATGGGGAAGAAGGTGGTTTAAAAGAATTGAGAACTATACTTGCATTAACCAAACAGCATCTTTATCTCCTTCTGACATTGCTTTGTACACAGCAGCTCCAAGTGATGAGATATATTCTGGATCACTGGCAGGTGGAGCATTTTCATTGAATGTATCACTGCATTGAACATCATATCATGTGTTTCAGCCATTGATCTAAGCCAGATTGAACAATATTTGAGAAAAATATATCGGAATAGACAGAAAGATGCATGTGGACAGAATAGTTACGGTTAACTAGCAACAGTATTATTTCATAAGAAGGAATTTACCAGTTATAGATGTCAGTCACATCCCCATATTCTGTACTTTTACATATACAACACAAAACAATGGAAATTAGTCAGCACTCAGAATATAAAATGGGATATTTGGAAACCTCATAGATAAACCTTTTGATATCATATTTGATACAATACACACCTTGAACTTGTTGCTTAATAAAAGCTGCCCCAATTTCAATAAATAAAGGATCAGAAGGATCAAGAAGGTAAGTACAACACCAGCGAGGATCACCATCAACAGTGCCCCTGAATTAAAATAAGAAATGGAAAAAACTCAACATCTAGATATAGTAGTTCATTGACTTGATGTATAGACTGAAAATCATGCCGTGAAATAAGAACCAAATGTGACATTTCTAAAGAGTTTATTAAGGTACATGAATTCAATGAACACCTCAAGATTTAACTTGAGGAATGCATCAAGCAATGGCTTATTGTATTAATGAACAAGCACTTTATGATACCAGTCACCAAGTCTAGTTATGTTGGCTGAAGGATGAATCTTCTTTAAAGCTGCTGGAACATTTCCAGAGAATGCTGGCAGCACTGAAACAAAGTAGAGATCAACCACATCATTAAAAGACCAATTTACACAGATCTTGTCGAGCATCAAAGATATATGGAAGTTGATGATGGGAAATTGTAATTTTTACATCAGAATTCACGATTACCTGGAGTCATGCCAAGTTCTAGCATCCTTAACAGTATCTGTTTCTGCAAAATTAATTGTTGATCCAGCCAAGCTTGTGATAATGGTCCGCCCCAACTACAATAAGATATATATTATGTTATAAGCATATGATAAAAACAAATGAGTGGCTAATTCACCTTTACTTACGCGTGTAAGTTTCCCATACGAGCCCATGCAAGAAAGGCAGGTCCACCAAAGAAATCATTCAAATCTTCCTTGCTAATATTAAATCCCTACAGGCCAAAGAAAAAAGGACATGGTAAGGCCAACAGTGCTGCTGCACTTGGAAGTCAAAAACTTACAGATTATGAAATTGGCTGAAAAATTATAAATTATTTATGTCATGACGTAATATCTTTTAAAGGGCCACAAACAACCACCAAATTATCCACTTTAACAGTTAATATTGATAAAAGTTAAGAGCAACACGAATATCTTTATGGCCATTGGACAATTCATGGAGACTTAAGGATTATGATTTTCCAAAAGTTAAACAATGTAAATGGGAGACAAACGATGAAGCATAGTAATAGTTAGGATATTTAGCAATATAATCATCAATTATTGTTCACCATGAAAACTTTCTGCCAAATCGTTTCTTGCCCTGTGAATGCTAAAGGCAGATTAATCCCCTGAAGTGCCATCCAATCTATCTCTTTCTCCCATCTTCCCCAGTCCCACCAAACATATGAATCTGCAAAGATATCGTGCATATTACATTTTGTTTCAATCTTTCTTCGCTTTCTAAAAGAATGTCATCATATTTTTTGTGATTATATATTATAGTCATTGATCTAAACTGTTGTATAGTAATTCATAATCACACCAGTTTAAAGGGAATACTCACAACTAGACGTAACAACATTTTGGTAATAGTTCCATGGAACTGGCCTTTGAATTATCACTCCCTCATCTTTAACAAGAGGCAGAGAACCAGGATGTGGGATGGAAGCAATCTGAATACCACCAGTCTTGTCCCAAGAAATATGAGCACCACACCAGTACTTTAAATACCAATGGAGGCCAGATGCCAGTTCAACTGCTGTGGTCCCTCTTACTCTGAAAGAAATATATATCATTTGTTACTCGTCCAAGACATTCTGATTGCAACCAAACAAACATATACATAAAGAAGTGAACATTGCCAGAAAAGTTTGTTCAAAGAATGTAAGAGAGAGCTATTAAATATAGTCTCAGACAAGATTAAAAAAAATAACATACAGTATATCTGGCCCTTGCTGGCCTGAAAGGTTGTAGTTGTTTAACAGAAAGCAACTTTTTCCTCCACAAACATCCTGAAATGTGAAAGCAAGATGGTCAGCTTGATCTTAACCAGATAGATAGTATGGAAAGTGGAATTGTCACAAAAATCAAACTGTTAAAGCTAACTACTTTATTTATTTTAATCTATTCCAAAGCTTTGCTAGCACAAAAAAGGCATCAAAGAGATGAAACCCAAATGAAAATTTGATAAATCAAGCATAACATAACACTGAATGCGGCAAATTGAAGACACACAAATCAACAAGCAGTGATAAAACACCAAACAGAAGTTATCCAGAAGAACTAAAAGTAAAACATTTAATAAAAAAAGGAACTAACTCTACCTTGGAGACAATCTTCAATCGGAAAGAGTTCAAATGGGTAGGAAGCAATCTCTTAAGAACACCTTTAGCTGCAGCTTCTTGAACTGAAGCAGATGATCTTTTGGAGTCTAACCGCCGAAGCAAAGCCTTAATTGCCTCTCGTTCAGATAGAGCTATTATGGGTACCAGTAAGAGAATCAAAATGAAAAACAGGGTCTTGGAATTAAACATGGTTTTAGATTTTGGAAGGGGTGGCACTCTGGTTTTTGCTTCAGTGGATGATTAACGGCTCAATTTTATAAATATCATTTCCTGATGTAGAAGTGTCCTTCAAAACAAAAAGAGTCAATATTTAGCCGGCAGTGTTTTCTACCACTTAGAGCTTGCGAATCCTTCCTTTTATCTTTTCCATATATAATTTTTCGAACTAATTTTTTATTTTTTAAAGAAAAAAGAAAAACCCCATAGGGAAAAAAAACTGTTAAACAGCCAACTTAACAGAGCAACCAAACCAAACCAATCCAGTTCGGTTTCTGAAACGGGTTAATTTCGGGTTATAAAATACCCGATTCAAATCGAAAATTCACAGAATATTGCATATAATGCAACACGTGGTGTTTTCTCACTGGAGGTCTATGAATTGCGATGCACTCTCAACACATTGGATCAAAGAGAGAAACACAAACCTGTTTGCCTGGTTCTCTCCCTGCGCCTCCTCTCTGTCCACTTTCCCTCCAGTCTATACTTTTATCTTCCCCGGCTTCTTTAAACCCTGATTTCTATAACCACAAACGCTAAAAAGTCACAATTTTGGTACTTGCCCAAGTTCAAAAACCCATAAAACCAAAAGTCTCTGAAGCGTAAAATTGAGTCTTTGACAGCCGAAAGCGCGTAAGTACTCAGTACAGTTGCTATGGAGGTGGAAGCGCCGCGGCAGACTGAGATGGTCAACAACGTCATGTGCCTTCTGGTTGACCCAGAAGGGAATTCATTAGGACCTTCTATGTACCTTCCACAAAACGCAGGCCCTCAACAGCTTCAACAAATCGTTAATAAGCTTCTTAATAATGTAAAGCTTCTTAACCTCTGCTCTGTTTGTTTGTTGTGAGAATGTCTATCTAATCAATTTACAAAGTTTTCATTTTGGGTTTGTCCAGGAGGAGAAGTTACCATATTCTTTCTATATATCAGATCAGGAGCTTCTTGTGCCGCTTGCAACTTACTTGGAGAAAAACAAAGGTGGGTTTAGTTTAATTCCATTGTTGGAATGGAGGGGAAAAATTTTCATATGATGATTTTCTTAACTCTTTAATGTCGTAAAGTTTTGAACTTTTTATTGTTTGGTTCAATTTCCTGATGATTTTTTTTTTTTTTTTTCCTTCTTCTTTTGGGTTGACAAACTTGCAGTTTCTGTGGAGAAGGTACTCTCAGTTGTTTATCAACCACAAGCTGTTTTCAGAATCCGCCCAGTTAATCGTTGCTCAGCAACAATTGCAGGTATTGAATTTCAGCTTTCTCATGGACATGTCATTGTAATGAATCTGTAACTAGATAAATTCCACTGAGCCAGTTATTATATTTTATATGATAATTATGCTTTATTATCTTCTGGTTTGCAAGAGATTATTTAGATGATTCTCTTCAATAGTGTATGTTGGTTTTGCACTGCAGGTCATACGGAAGCTGTACTTTCAGTTGCCTTTAGTCCTGATGGTCGCCAGTTGGCTACTGGTTCCGGTGATACCACTGTTAGACTTTGGGATCTTAATACCCAGACACCATCATTCACATGTACAGGTTTGAAATCTGGAACTCATTGCATTTTTTTACTGTTTACTGTCTACACATAGCTTTGATGTTATATACCAAATAAAGGAAAAGAAAAACGAAAAACTTGTATAACAAGCAAAACTTTTCTGTTGTAAATCATTTGGCTTTTCGTTTCTTACTTTTAATAATTTGGACTTTTGATTTTTCATATAATTTTTGTTGTGCATTTTCAGTTTTCTTATCATCAGTCTTCCTATCATTTTATTGACCATAAATCTTATGTTATGCAGGACACAAAAATTGGGTTCTTTCTATTGCATGGTCACCCGATGGTAAGCATCTTGTAAGTGGAAGTATGGCTGGAGAACTTCAAAGTTGGGATCCACAGACAGGGAAGCCATTAGGCAATCCACTTGTTGTAAAGTCTCTGCACTTGATGCAACTAGAGTTTGCTTCTTTTTTATTTTTTTGGATTTGCACTCTTTGAATGTATCACTCTGTTGTTGACTGAACCAATTAGCTAAGTTATCTGAATTAATCTTGTATTGGACAAATTGTCAGTCAAGTAATTAAAGTTTTGTACAACTAACATTTTGTAATCTATTATTTCTTAGGGCCACAAAAAATGGATAACTGGAATATCTTGGGAACCAGTCCACCTGAATGCTCCATGTCGACGCTTTGTAAGTGCTAGCAAAGATGGGGATGCACGCATATGGGACGTTTCATTGAGGAGATGTGTTATATGTCTTAGTGGTCACACACTTGCAGTGACTTGTGTCAAATGGGGTGGAGATGGAATGATTTATACTGGGTATATATATTTTTCTAAAGCCATTCCTGTTATGATAAACATTTGTTATTGTTAACCATGCTCAATATTTTTATGTCAACTCAAATATAAAGAAGCAAATTTTTTTTTTTTTTTTTTTTTGGGAATATCATGAAGATGCCATATCTCTAACTGTTGGCATCCAATTTTAACTGTATTTTCATCCTTTGGGGACAGCGAAAATCCAGTGAAAGGTGATTGAATTTCGTACATTCAATGGGGATAATTTTGAGATTAAACTGCATGCCTAAATGGATATTCCCAGCTCTACTTATTATTTTTTGCAAGCTTTATTGCTACTAAATTTACAATGTGGCTCTAGTGTGGTTCAAGTTCATGTGCAATATCTTCTCCTAAATTGCAGCTCCCAGGATTGTACAATAAAAGTTTGGGAAACTACACAGGGGAAGCTCATTCGTGAATTGAAGGTGAGTTCACTCACTGTTTTCTCTAGTTACAACCAAAGATTGCATGAATTGAAGGTAAGTGTATGCATATTTTTGTGATATTCACTTGTTCCATGTGATATTTCTCAAGGGCCATGGGCATTGGGTTAACTCTCTTGCATTGAGCACTGAATATGTTCTTCGTACTGGGGCTTTTGATCACACTGGTAAACAGTATTCATCTCCAGAGGAAATGAAACAGGTAATTTCTTTTACTGGTCAAGTAGCTGCTTCTTTATACCTTAAAAATGCATATCCTTATCAATGATGCAACCAGGCCATTACTAGAGGTCTTCTGGTGTTAGTTTCACCGATAAAATTCTCCCCTCTTAAATAAAACATGAAAGATACTTTTTCTATATGGGTTACTTCTTCCTATTTAGTACCCATAATCTCCCACCTTTGTTGCTAAATAGTTGGAATTTCCTGGTTCTTTCAATCGTTGCTATGGAATATGGTAATTAATTATTATTGTAATTAAATTTAGGTTGCTTTGGAAAGGTACAACAAAATGAAGGGAAATTCCCCTGAAAGGCTGGTTTCTGGATCTGATGATTTTACAATGTTCCTATGGGAGCCTTTTGTGAGTAAACATCCTAAAACTCGCATGACGGGTCATCAACAGGTATAAGTTCTGTATTGTTTTTATACTTTTTAATTGTAATCCTAGTTGTTGATCATTGTTTGTTGAGTCATGCAACATTATTTGCCTTTTGGTCTTGATATATATTGTTTTAAGGGAATAAACTTGCCTGTCCTATTAGTGGCTTTGTTCTCTGTTATATTTTCATTTAGCAGTCAGCTTATTTAAGATTATAGAGTTATTCATACAATGTCAGCTTTAATTTGTACCCTGATTGTGGTTATTTTCTGATTGAGATACTTATGTTTATATTAAGGGAATCCTTTAAAGGTATCATATGAAGTTGCACAGATTGGTTTTCCAAGTTACCATAAATGAAGTTTGAATGTGTTTCTTGCTACAGCTAGTAAATCATGTGTATTTTTCACCTGATGGACAATGGATTGCAAGCGCTTCATTTGATAAATCTGTCAAGTTATGGAATGGTACTACAGGAAAATTTGTTGCTGCCTTTAGGGGCCATGTTGGTCCTGTTTACCAGATTAGGTATATATCGATTCTATAAATTCTGTTGCTCGAGTACTTATTTTCTATGGCTAATCATTATGTTGCATGTTGTATAACAGCTGGTCTGCAGACAGTAGGCTTCTTTTAAGTGGAAGCAAGGACACCACGCTGAAGGTAAATTTGGTACAATCATACAGATTATTAGATTTTCTTATGGAACACAGTTCACTTCAAAATTGGTGTGCTTTTCAAATTTCAGCAAAAAGAAAATATCATGCATGATCCCCTAAAAATAAAAAAATGTTCTGCATGACAGACATGTTGAACCTCATTTTGATGCTATTATATGCTGCTCTAACTTGGTTGTACGTCTTATATATTTCAATGCTTGATTTCCTTAATTGGACCTTGGTTGAAGTTGCTTTGTTCATCTAGGTTTGGGACGTCAGGACAAAGAAATTGAAACAAGATCTTCCAGGTCATGCAGATGAGGTAAGTTTTCCTTCAAGTTAGAAAGAATAACTTTGAAGCACATAACTTGTCGCATTAATGACATATAATCTGAATTCTGAAGTCTGATTTGATTTTTTTTTAATTAAAAAAAAAAAGGTTTTTGCTGTTGATTGGAGCCCAGATGGTGAAAAGGTAGCTTCTGGTGGTAAGGATAGAGTGCTGAAGTTGTGGATGGGATAGATTTATTAGAAGGAGACAGAAGTAAGCATGAAGTTTCTGGATGATATGGAAACGAATTATATTATCTAAGTTTGGCTTCAAATGATTTATTACGAAGTGCGAAGAAGCCTATAGCCAAGGTGATAATGTGTGAGAATGGGAAGAATCAGTTAAAACAGTGGTTGGTAGAAAGCATAAATCTTTTTAGCCTGAAATGTGAGCACATTGGAAAATTACATTAGGAAAGTTTTGATCTTTTTGTACTGAGAAAAAAAAAAAAAAAAAAAAGATAGTCTCAACTTGATTCGGTATTACTTTTTATGTGTATTGAACCTTCACTATAATGTTATGGCTTTGAACTCACGGTAAAGTAATTGTTATATATCATGCAAAAATTAAAGGTTTCTACTCCCTTACGTAATGCTATTTGTTGATTGCGAAAGGATCATATGGTATTTACATTTATTTGAAATGGCAAACAAGGAAGCAAAAAAATACAAAATATAAAATAAAATAAAATGAATTGTGATGTTTTCAACCTCGAAGAATATTGATAAAAACGGAGTTTAATTTGAAAGTTGTATTACTATTTATTTTCTTCTAATTATTATAATAAATTGATATTCAATACTCATGATTCCATTTCTGCTGAATACAAACATGTTTGGTTTGGATGGTCTATTTTAATTGATGATGATATGGGTTGAACGATCTTTTTATAAATTGAAAAATTGTAAGCTGAGGTTTAACCTGGTGGTCAGGTGATCTTAAAAGGTGTCCCTGGTCTTAGGTTCAATTACGGGCATCCATGCATCAAGAGCATCTCTAAATTTGTGGAATTGATTAAAGAATATGAGGTATTTCAAAATACCTCTGTTTTTGGTTCAACTAGTAAAAGGTTAAAGAGAACAATTTATTTATTTATTTACTTGTATATTCATATATATAAAGAACCACACCGTAAAATTTTCGCATATATATATATATATATATATATATATATATATATATATATATATATATATATATATATATATATATATATATATAGATAGAGGTATAGTTCGGATCTATGCACATTTCAAAAATTAGTAAATGTCTGATAAGGGTTGATTAAAAGATGAGCCATTAGAAAAAGAAAACATTGCAAGCTTAGATTTGCCAAAATCTTGTAGCCTAGTGGTCAAGTTACCTATAAGAGTTCTTTAATCCAGGTTCAAGCGTGGGCACCATATATAATTAATTATTTATTTATTTGAAACTAGGATGGGAGCCTGTCTGACTCTATATATGTATCCTATCATGAGGTATTTTGTTTCAATTTAAAAATAGGTCAAAGAGAAAAAACTTTTTCTAAGGAAAATAGGTAATATTGATGAGGATGAGATGAAAATTTGCCTATAATCTTGCAGCCTTGTGGTCCAAGTGACCTGAAAAGGGTCTTATTGATCCTGAGTTCCAGTGTACGGGCATGCATGCATGCATGCATGTATATTCCCAAAGGGGCCTGAAGTTTAAAATTATGAGGTCTTTCGAACTACCTCTCTTTCTGCTTCAATTACCACAAGTAAAAGAAAAGCAATTTTTTTTTTCTTTTTTTTAATGTAAGGCAAAATACTACATAAGATTTCATTATTTACAAGACAAATATAAAATCCACAAGGGTGTATAATATGCTGATATTTTGAACAAAATGAAAAAGAAAACTCATAGATTAAGAAAGATAATAGGGTTCGGAGGGCCACAAGCCTAATTCAAGGATTGATGTAGATTCATTTCTTTTACTCATTTCAAAACAGTCCTATAAAGGATAAGAATAGCAAGATTGGACTTGCCTGATGTCTTGTATCCTTGTGGTAAATTATCCCGAAAAAGGTCTCTTTGATCCTGGCTTCCAACGAGGGCATTCCAAAATGAACACCTCCTAAAAAAATGAGGTATTTCAATATACCTCTGCTATTGGTTCAGACAAACCCAGGGTCAGGCTACATACTGATGAGATTCTATAGCAGTTTATGGGCTAGGCACAACATTTGATAGTCATGCTCTATATTAATATATTTACATAAGTTCAAAAGAATAACAAAGAAGGAATAATTTTCAACTTGAATCACTGTTACTTTTCATAATGCTATTAATTTTTTTTTTTTTGGAGTAATATTCAAAATGCTATTAGTTGATTATGAATAGATCATCTGGTGCTGACATTTACTTGAAATGAATAACAAAGAAAGAAAACATTACAAAAATTAAAAGTTTTTCAACCTTAAAGAATATTGACAAAAGGAAAGTCTACTTTTGGAATTTGTGCAACTTGTTTTATTCTTTTCAAATTATTTTACCAGATTTATCGAATAATGATGATTCCATTTCTGCTGAATATGAATATGTTTGCTTTAGAAGGTTTGTTGCATGTTTTAAATTTAAACATCCAAAAGAATGGTGACGGTGGATCTTTTATGAAATACCTCTGTTTTTTGTTCAACTAGTAAAAGGTCAAAGAGAGAATAATTTATTTTACACACACACACACATACATATTTTTGGTATTTTTGGGCACTGTGCTCATTTCAAAAATTAGTAAATGTCTAGTATGAATTATTAGAAAAAGAAAAATAGCAAACTTAAGATTGCCAACTTCTTGTAGCCTTGTGTTCATGTTACCTGAAAGGTTCCTTCGATCCAGGTTCCAGTATTGGCACCAAATATACAGAGAGAGAGAGTGTGAAACATGTCTTACCTATCATGAGGTATTTTAAAATACCTCTGTTTTTGTTTTTATCACAAAAAATATAAATTTAAGCATGAGATGGAACAAGCCATATTATCAGATGTAACTTGAAAAGCAATTTTCGCCACATCTTTCAGCGCAACCTGAAAAGGAGTTTTTGGTCCTAGGTTCAAGTGTGTGCATCCATTCACCACACAAAAACCCTAAATTCTTGATAGAAGAGGTTAAATTTAAAAATAGGTTAAAGAGAAACAAACCTACAAATAGGTCAAAGTTAAACAAACTTAAAATTTCATCCATTTTTTGAATTATTATTGTTATTATTATTATTTTTATCCTAATTGTAAAAGGTCAAAGAGAAACAAGTACTCCTAAGGAAATAGTGGTAATATTGAAGAGGATAAGCACAAATAAGAAAAATTGCAAATTAAGGTTTGCTTGTACTATTGTAGCCTTGTGGTTAAATGACCTGAAAAGCGTCTTTTTGATCCTGGGTTCAAGTGTATGGGCATGCAAGCAGAAGCAGATTTCCCAAACTCCTTTCCTAAATCCTTTCAAGTTATGAGGTATTCCAAAATACCTTTGTTTTTGCTTCAATTACTAAAAGTCAAAAGAAAAACAATATAAGATTTAATCATTTAGAAAACAAATATATAATCCACAAGAGTGTGTAACATGCTGATATTAATGTAGCCAAATCAAGGATTAATGTAGATTCATTTGTTCTTTCCAAAGGAGCTTCAATTCCTAAAAATCAAAAGAAAAACAATATAAGATTTAATCATTTAGAAAACAAATATATAATCCACAAGTGTGTCCAACACGCTGATATTTTCATCCATATAAGGGTGTGTAACATGCTGATATTTTTATCCATATGCTAGAACAAAATGAAAGTGAAAACTCATAAGATCAAGAAAGAAGGTATAGTTCAGTGGGGCACAAGCCAAATCCAAGGATTAATGTAGATTCATTTGTTCTTTCCAAAGGAGTCCTATAAAAGATCAGAATTGCAAGATTGGTCTTGCCTGACGTCTTTTATCCTTGTGGTAACCTTTGATCCTGGATTCCAAGTGTCAGCATTGCAAAGAGACATGAGGCAAGTATAGAGTGCTGTAGTTGTGGATAGGATAGATTTTACCAGAAGGAGACAGAAGTACAGAATGTAAGTTTGGCTTCAAAGTATATGTTATGATGTGAGAAAGAAAAATATATCCCAGGTGATAATATGATAGGAGAATCAGTTCAAACTGTGGTTGGTAGAATAGAAAAGTATTTTTGGCCTTGGGATTTTACTGTTGACTTAATTTACAATCGAAACTGATCAACTACTGTCACGTTTTCTTTGTGGATATCACACACGTGAACTTGACATAAGCATAAAAAAAGAAACAAGAGTTTTCCTGGAAGAGAAGTTGGAATGTGGATATCATGAATTGAAATTTGCCTCCACGAATGTCCATCAATATTCTTCGGATGATCTTCATTTCTCATTCAGGAGTGAATCATAAGGTCAGGCATACTGCTGAGGCTCTTGCAGTGGATTAAAAACCTTTTTTTTCCCTCCCCAAATTTTTGATAAGGAAATGTCTCAGAGCATGTTTTAACTCTTAAGCCTCGGGAATGTTCTGTGCTCAACCTCTGCATCATAATATTGAAAGCCTTGTTAAACTCACAAAAATGTTGGATGAAGAATACCACTGACATGAGATTCTCTGTATGTGATGATTAGCTAGGGGCTGATAATTGACTTGCATACCTATAGAAATGTGAGGAATGTGAGCATTCCCTGAGGAAACCAACCCAAAAGCTACGAGCAATCTTAAGCCAATCACCGTCCTTTTGACTCTGGCATTCTTTCATGGAATGATGAAATTTCTGGCATGAGTCACATAAAAAATAATAAGTTTTTATATGAAAAACAAGCTCAAAGGCTTATATGTGAGAAATAATTATGAGCAGAATGCAATCGCAAAAAGCTAATGAAAACCAATTGTATGGTTACCATTTGAATGCTTGGATCCACCAGCATAACATTACTTTAGTACCGTTGACATTAAGTTTCATTCTTTTTATGCAACTTTTGATGTGGTAACAGACTGAAAAATCTCACCAACATGGTTTTAGTTATTAAAAAAAAAATAAAAATAAAAATAAAATAAAAAGAAAAAAAATAAAAAATAAAAAACATGTAAAACACAATGAAACTTGATGGAGCCACAAACTGAAACCAGTGGATGAGTTACCATTTGTTTGGGCCAGTTACACCAGCAGTGTTGGACCTGCAAAATGCTTTTCAGTAACAAATCTCCTGCATCAAAGATGCTTATTGCATCAAGATCCGTGTTTCCTCCATGTAACTTGGTCAAGCTTCAATCATCTACTTGAGCAAGAAGCCAAACAGAGTCCTAGGCATCGTGGTTCACACTTGAACTTGATTGAGGAAGAAACCTAAAGCAAGGTCTTTCTTAGAAGATAGGTTGGCATGTTTTTCATAAGTTTCCTCCATGAATGTGCACCAATCTTCTGATGATCCTCATTCTTTCCATTTCAGGAGTGAATAGTAAGGTCATGCGTACAGCTGAGATTCCTGCAGTGTATTAACAAAGTGTTTTGGGAAGCTCGGCATATTATCAAATTACAGGAGGCATGATGATATAACCATTATGATATTGTTCAATTGTTATCACAATTTCTTCTTTGTTGCTTGGCATTATGGAACCAGGAGAATAGCTTTAATTTTTATCTATCACTAAAGACTAGTTTGTATATTTCCAATATATTTTATATGTTTCCAACAAGTCTCTTCCAATATATGTTTTATGTTTCCAACAAGTCTCAGATATTAAAAGTGAAACAGAGAATAAATATTTCAGTAATCGTAAGGACAGAAAATAGAAGATAAACCATACAGTAATCATTCTCTTAACAAGTACTAAATAAGATATTGGCATATTTCACATTACCAAAACCACAAGTAAGAAGAATACCCAAAAAAAATAAAATAAAAAAATTTGAAAAAGACCAACAACACAAGTGAAAAGAGCAGTCATTCAGTTTTTTTTTGCTTCGCTTTTTTGACAATATAAACTCCACAATAGTCAGTAGCAAAATTTACTACAATTAGTAAATTTTTTTCATGTTATTCTCATCAAACTCCCACTTGAAATAGGCACAAACCAAAAGCTGTACTATCATTGGAAGCAAAATTTACAGTGTTGTTTCACATGCAACAGTGAATTGTAGGGTCATGCATACAGCTGAGTCGACCAGCAGTGTATATTAAGAAAGGATTTTAAGCAACTTTGCACATAATCAAATTAAAGGAGACATAGTAATAATTGCCAACATGTTGCTTACTTGTTTAACAATTTTTATATGAAGAGTTATCCGAGCATGATCCAAGTGTTAAAGCCTTGAGAGTGTGCTTTGCTAAACTTCTGCAACAAATTATAGAAAATTTAGTTAAATTGTCCAAAAATCTGGATTCCTCCGTAAAGAAGGATATGACAATGCAAATAAAATTAGCCGTGATTGTTAATATATGTAATAACAAGGGAATGATAATTGATTTTCCCATTGTAACAAATTGGAGTAATGTGAACCATCTCTGAAAAAACCAACCCAAAAGCTGTAAGCAATTTTAAACAAATCATAACCAATTATCATCTGTTCAACTTTTGGCATTCTTTCATGGAGTGATGTAAATTATTAAGTTTATGTTTGAAAAAGAAGAAGACAATGCACGCATGCATGATGGATGGATGGATGGAAAAAGACCCCTACTTTAAAATTATATTTACATACCTGAAGAAGAAGTGGATGGTTCTTGTGGAAGATTAATCCTTTCACCATTTATATACAACCATGGGATGTGAGAAACCTTATGGCAATCCTCTCCTGTTTCCCTTTCACATCTTTGCTTTAAGATTGGATCACAATCTCTAATAGAAAGTTCTTCCAAATACGTGAGCTGACGCATTCCTTCAGGAAGCGATGTCAATTTGTTGCACCCGGAAATATAAAGCTCTCGAAGTGATTTGAGGTTGCCGATCCATTCCGGAATACCCACCAAACTCTTACACGATTCCCATGAAAGTTCTTGGAGGGAGGTAAGTTGCTGTAGCCCGTCAGGGAGAGTTTCCAGTGGTGGAAAATATCCAATATCAAGTGATTGCAAAGAGGTGAGCTGACGCATTCCTTCAGGAAGCGATGTCAATTTGTTGGACCCGGTAATACGAAGCCTTCGTAGTGATTTGAGGTTGCCGATCCATTCCGGAATACCCACCAAACTCTCACATGCATACAATATAAGTTTTTGGAGGGAACTAAGTTGCTGTAGCCCATCAGGGAGAGTTTCCAGTTCTGGCAAGCCTCCAATACAAAGTTCTTGTAAAGAGGTGAGCTGACGCATTCCTTCAGGGGGCGATGCCAATTTGTTGGACCCCTTAATATTAAGCTCTCGAAGTGATTTGTGGTTGCCGATCGATTCCGGAATATGCACCAAACCCTTGCACTCTGCCAATGTAAGCATCTCGAGGGAGGTAAGTTGTTGAAGCCCGTCAGGGAGAGTTTCCAGTTGTGGAAGACCATTGAACTCGAGATCATGAAGGCTTTGAAGAGCTTGCCACATATTTCCATCCCCACCGTCTCCGTATATGTCAACCTCATGGCAACTGGTAATCTCTAGTTCTTGAAGAGAGGTGAGATGTTGAAAAGCAGGTAATAAGGTCTTTAAATTTGGACAATGCCGGATACGCAGCTTCTTGAGAGAAGTAAGGCTGCAGGTTAACACCTCTGGGAGAGATTGTAGACTCTCAATCCCTCTAATATAGAGAAAAGTCAACTTTGAGAGAGGAGAGAAAGAATCCATCATCTTCATCTTCACCTGCTGTGTTCGTTGGAAAGTCTTCAACATATAATTATCAGTCAACTCAAGTTTTCCTTCCAGACAGGGGTAAAGTGGCATATTGGAAGTCAACTGGGGGCAATGGCTGATAGTTAATTGAGAAAGACATTCAAATGGAGGTATATCTTCTTCTTCTTCTTCACTAACATCCTTCCACCATCCCTTTAGATTGGGTAAGTCATCAAACTCAAGCCTTTGTAAGGTAGACAATAGCGGTACTGACATCACATTACTGTTTGAAATATACTCCAAGGAAGACAACCACCCCAACCTCAATGATTTGAGACAGGGGAGTTGACTCAGTGGCGACACATTTTTTATTTTCTTACAACTATATAAGACCAATCTGTCAAGTGCTGCAAGCGAGGAAAACCAACTTGCAAGTCTAATGCCGGCGCTGTAACCAATTATATATAATTTCTTAAGATTTGGGTGTGGTTGCAAGCTTTCCAACGTAATTTCATAATCCTCAGCCTCGGACGTTGCCTCAACATTGTCATCATTATCATTGCTTAGATTTAACCATTTTAACGCTAAGGCATGAAGATGTTGTTTTTCCTTCAACTTTGCATCCTTATATTCTTCACTCGCATCTTTTCCATGTTTCAAGTTTGTTATGTGCAACTCTCCTCTCAAGTCGTTGAGTTCCATTAATTCATTAAGCCCACCCACGCACACCTGACCTTGATTATGCCGCTTATTGGTCGGACCCACGCCCTTCTCATTCACTACGAACTCTTTTAAAGTCACAAGATTACTCAATTGTCCCAGCCCACGAGGCATATGAGTCAACCCCCAACATCCGTCATTCTCAAGATGCCTAAGATTCAGTAGCTTCTTAAAGTCTGTTGGAAATTCTACTAAACCACTGCAATCTGACAGTTTCAATGTCTGCAAATTCTGCAGCTTGGTAATTGAATTTGGTAGTGTCTTGATATCCCTATTCCCAGAAAGATCAAGATACCTTAAATGCTTCAACTTACCAATAGAATTGGGCACTTTCTTAAGCCTATGCTGATGAAGATCTAATGTACGCAGGACCTTTAAACGTAAAACAACATCCCAACTTACTGACATTTCTAAATCCCATGATAGTTGAGGATAAAGAATTGTTCGAATCCTATTTTTGCTAGGGAAAATAGTTGGAAACCGACCTGATGGATCGAAAACAAAATCGATAGATACATGCCGAGTTCTTCCATCGATATTTTCTCCAACAGAATGCAATGTAGCACACTCGGTTCCTGCTACTTGTACTGCAAGATCATGCATGAGGTCATGCATTTTGCAAGATATTATATCACCAAAATCATTTTCTGTTACTTCTTGAAAGAAAGATCTCCAAAGTAAATCCTTAAAATACTCATAGCCCACCTTCTCCAAAGATTGAACTGGAATTGATGGCTTAATAAATCCTTGTGCCATCCACAGTTTTATTAACATGTCAACTTTAATTTCACAATCTTTTGGAAATATACTACAATAAGCAAAACAATGTTTCAAATGTGATGGGAGGTTATCATAACTAAGTTTGAGTGTGGGTAAAATATCATTTTCATTTTGAGGTATCCTTGAAAATTCCATTTCAAGGTAAGAGGACCATTCTGTTTCTGGTATGGAATATAACATGCTTCCAATTGTCCTAATAGCAAGAGGAATACCTCCACACTTGTCCACAATTTCCATTGCAGTTTTTGCAGTGTTGGAGTTGTTTGGCTCTTGCCCAAGCTTGAAAGCCACATTTTTAAATAAAGACCAGGAATTATCTTTATTTAAAATCCCCAACATATATGGTTCCGTTCTAGTAATCTCTGCAACTACTTTACTACGAGTGGTTATCATTATTCTACTCCCCTTTGCACCATTTGACAATAAGTTTTTTAAGTCTCTCCATAATTGTTGATCATCATTCCAAACATCATCAAGCACAAGAAAATATCGCCTTCCATTTATTTCCTCTTGCAGTTGCTTTCGCAATTGATCCATCTCGAGATCCCCTGGACTCTTATCAGTAGCAGATTTAATAATTTTCTCAACCAGTGACTTCAACTGAAAATCTTCTGAGACACACACCCACATTTTCAACTCAAAATTTTTTCCAACCTCCTCATCATGAAAGATAAGTTGAGCAAGTGTGGTTTTTCCTAAACCTCCCAAACCCACTATTGGCAAAACTGACACATTCTCTTCAACCTTGGGATCTAACAAAAGGTCTAGTATGGCCTTTCTATCACTCTCCCTCCCAACAACTTCTTTTTTAGGTATGTAAGAGTGAGTTTGGTCCCTAGCTCTAAGGACAACTCTAGACTCCTCATGGCGCTCCTCCAAATGCAAGTTGGTGCGATTCTTACTAATCGCAGCTAGCCTATCATTGATGTCTTTTATTTTATGAGCCCTGGTGCGACGAAACAAAAGTTGGTTGGAGGATGAGAAGAAAGTGCTTACCTTCTTGCCCACATTAGTTCCACTCATCAGTTGTCGCCGCAAAGCTTCAGTGGAGACATCATCCATAAAGTCATCAGCCTCGTAAACAACATCTTCAAGCTCCTTGAGCCAGTTGCTGACCTGGCGGTTATGGTTCTTCTTCTCCTCAGCATCAAGAAGTACATCTCTGATTGTTGAAATGGTTTTTTCAAGTCCAGAAAGCTCCTTCGTTACACCCCAGATGGATCCAATCTCTTGCACAGCTGCAGAAGCTATGTTTTCAATGATCTTCTGTGCAATCCCAAAGAGGATTGAATCTGCCATTGTGAACTGTTTGGGACGTAGGAAAGCAGGTTAATGTGTGGTTTGTAATTTTAGTTTTTGGGCTGGAAAGTCTAAAAAGTTATGTTGCGGTAGAGAATATAGATTTCCTCTTGCTCAATATTTATACTATTTGCATGCTTGGGACTGTGGCAAACTTGTTATGCTTTTTTCATGGGTCTCTGCTGTCGTTTCTTGATCTGTTTTCCCTTTTATTTATTTATTTATTTTTTCATTTCTTTTTATTTTTTATTTTTAGTTTTTCTTTTTATATTATATATATATAAATATAAATATATATATATATATATATATATAAGTATGTATGATATATAAGAGATATATCATCTTTTTTTTTTTTTTTCTTATTTTTTTTTGTTTTTCTTTTTTTAGGTGTTATATAAAATACTTTTACACATTAGAATACCTTAACTTTAATAAAGTCAAAATTTATGTCAAGCAACATGTTGTTGCTAACATGGCACTAAAACCTGATTTAAAAGTTGAGAAAACTTAAGACCTGTTGACTAAATAAATATTTAACTGACCTGGATATATATATCCTAGCTGTCCATACCTGTCTATGGTTAGTGGTTCAACGTATTGATTATCTGTTCTGTATTTTTTTTTGTCTGGGATCAGTTTATAATTAACTCAAACAACTGGTATCAGAGCCGTTATAGTAAAACGCTAATCATATCTAATAAATTATTTTTGTAATAATATGATTGCTTTATAATTTTTCATGAAAAAAACTTGTCGTGTTTCACAGCTAATACAAGAAGACAAATAGGGTTCAATTATGGAGGGAAAGAAGCAAGACGATTATTTATTATTTGATTGTTAATAAATTATAATTGTTTTATTAATTTTTATCTTCCATGATAATTAAAAAAAATGCAAAGACATGTGAAGTAGCCCTGTTGTCGGTCAACGCATTCGGAGAAAAACTACGGTGCTTCCGAATACGTGTTCCAACTTTTATTACAGGAATAACGCCCAAATGCACATGGGTTTGTATTAATGGCGGAAAAACCCACATGGGTTTGCATACTGAAAATGTTCTCAATGCTGGGAGTGTAACAATAATTTGAGTGAAAAATGAATAAATAAATAAACATGTGTTGCTCTTTATTAATACAATATGAAAGGGAAAACAGTAAAATAAAGAGAAAGACTCGGAAAAAAAAAAATGCGAAGACATGTGGAGTGGTCATGTTGTCACTCAATGCATTGACCATATTGTACTTTTTTTATTTAGAGAATTAGTTCACTAATTTGTTTTTTTAAACTTTGATTAATTAAAATGTTTTAATCCCTCTCCATCTTTTTTCTCTGATTAATTTTATAGCAGCAGACAAAAACAGGCCTCCTAATAATAATGACTTGGAAAAGTATATGAAAATGGAAAATTATTATACTTTTTTCTTTTCTTTTCATTAAAGTTATGGTAATTTCACATCTAAAAAACGAAAGTGAACACAATAAAATAAAGAAAAAAGACTCGAAAAAAAAAAAAAATTCAAAGACATGTGGAGTGACTCTGTTGTCAGTCAATGCATTGGAAGAAAAAACTGCGGTGCTTCCGAGCACATGGGTTTGTATTAATGGCGGAAGCACGTACACCGGAATACTGAAAAAATATTCTCCATTCCGGGAGGGTAAAAATAATTGGAGTGAAAAATAAATAAATAAATAAACATGTGATGCTCTTTATTTCTTTGAGCTTCAATCAATATAGAAACAGAAGAAAAGACTTTATACCGAGTTGTTGACCTCCCTTTCGAAACTCAACCGGTAGGTTCCTTTTATGTGAAATTCATTTTTTATTTTTTAAATTGTGTATAATTTATTTATTCAATAATTTATTACTATTAATAGATGGCAATTAAATATTTTTATTGATTAAAAATAAAATAAAAAAATTTAAACAGAAAATAAAGTACAATTTAAAAATTATGTTGATTTTTAATTTTTAATTTTTAAAAAATATTTGTAGTTAACTAATATATTTATTAATAAATATTAACTATTATCTATTAATATTAATAATTTATTGAAATAAATAAATTATATATAGAAAAAAATAAAGACAAAAAATAAGACATGTTATCAAACGGGTCTATGCATTCATTTTACTGATTTAATTATACTTTTTTTTAATATTTTTACTTTGTTTATTTTCGTTTCAACTGATGACGTTTCACACCTAATAAGAAAACAAAAACATTAAAAAAGAAGAAAAGACTATTAAGCAAAAGTTTACATAGCATAAGACAGAATCAGATTTTACACAATAAGTTTACATAGCACTATTAATGGGCTACACACAACATTTGTTAGTCATGCTCTATATATATATATATATATATATATGTTTTTTTTTTTCCTTCCGTAAACTCAACTATATCGAAGAAAATCTTTTTTTGCAGATGCCATATCTCTAATTGTTCTCGTCCAATTTTCATTGTATTTTTATCTGTTTGGGACACATTTTTCTTATACAAAAGAGACAGAAAAATGACAGGGAAAATCCACTACAAGGTGATAAAAATACATCGGAAAAGTTTTGAGCTGTTTGTTCCCCAAAGGAATAACTAAGAAGAAACAATTTTCAACCTGAATCACTACTATTTTTCATAATTCTATAAGTTGATTATTAATGGATCATATGGTGTTTACGTTTGTTTGAAATAAAAATAAAGAAAGAAAACAATATAAAAAAAAATATTTGATGTTGTTTCAACCTTGAAGAATATTGACAAATGCAGAGTTTACTTTTGGAATTTGTGCTACCTTTTGATTTCCTTCTAATTATTATACTGAGTTTATTGAATGATGATGATTCTCTGAATATGAACATTTTGATTTAGAAGGTCTTAGCATATTTCAAATTTAAATATTCAAAAGAATGGTGATATGGGTTGGTGGATCATTTATTAAAAAAAAATAAAAATTGCAAGCTGAGGTTTTTTTGTGAGCTAATTTAATTCCTTTAAATTAAAAAAAATTAAAAATACCTCTATGTTTGGTTAAACTAATAAAAGGTGAGAGAGCGAATAATTTATTTATTTATTTACTTATATAAATATTTGGTATAGTTGAGCTCCAAGCTCATTTCGAAAATTAGCAAAAAGGGTTGATAAGAAGATGAGCTATTTGAAAAAGAGGACATTGCAAGTTTAGGTTTGCCAACATCTTACGGCGTTGTGGTCAAGTTTATTTCAAATACCTCTGTTTTGGTTTTTGGTTTAGAGGATGAGATGGAACCAATCTCATATAAAAAGTGACCTTTGAAAATCAATGTTTACCGCATCTTGCGGCCTTTTGGTCAACCGAGAAAAGGTGTCCTTGGTCCTACGGTCGAGTGTGTGCATTCACTACACTGAAACTCAAAATTCTCAAAAGATGAAGGTATTTCAAAATACCTCTGTTTTTGGTTCAATTTAAAATAGGTTAAATGGAAATTAACTTAAAAATAGGCCAAAAATACCCACACTTAAAATTTATTTCAATAAAAAAAATTAAAAAAGAAAAAAAGAAAATTTTCAAAGAGAAACAACTATTTGAAGGAAAATACTGGTAATATAGATGAGGATAGAGGAAGCCATGTACACAGTATAAAAATTGGAAAATGAGTTATGCCTATACTCTTGTAGTCTTGTGGTTAAGTGACCTGAAAAGGGTCTTCTTGGTCCAGGGTTCAAGAGCATGGGCACGCATTCATTTTAGTTCTTGGTCCAGGGTTCAAGAGCATGGGCACGCATTCATTTCAGTTCTGACGGGCTTTAATTAATCCTTTAAAATCGTGAGGTATTTCAACATACCTCTGTTTTTGGTTCAACTAGTAAAAGGTCAAAGAGAGAACAATTTATTTATTTACGTATATATATAAATATATATATATATATATATATATATTGTTGGTATAGTTCAGACCTACGCACATTTCACAAATTAGTAAATGTTTGATACGAAGATGAACAATTAGAAAAATGAAACATTGCAAGCTTAGTGGTCAAATTACCTATAAGGGTTCTTTGATCGAGGTTCAAGTGTTGGCACCACATGCATATACATATATATATATATATATATATATACAGTCCGTCTATGGTGCGGACGGTCCTCATGTGGACCACAATATTGGTGACAGTTTTTCATAGTATTGGTGACGATTTTCTAAAAAACCGTCGTTAATACTATGAAAAACCGTCACTAATACTGCGGTCCTCATATGGACCGTCCTCACCATAGAATTTTCGTATATATATATATATATATATATTTATCTATAACTAAGATGTGAGCCTTTCTCACTCTCTCTATATAATTAACACCCTGTGCCAAATTATACCGGAATTTTTTTTGCACGTTGACTGAGGTTGATCGTTGACCGAGTGGGTCAAAATTTTGACTTTTTGTTTCGGGTGGAATTTCGCATTGACCGAGGCACCATTGCAAAGTACGTATCATCTCGAATTCGAGATTAGTAGCACGTCGAAATCGGAGCTACCGTTTGTAAGTCAGTGTCAAAAGCCAATTCGGTGGCGAACTTGATCTCCTTTTCCCATAGTAACTAGGTAACTTGTCGGGAAACATATTCTAACAGTCTCACTACAAATACGTCTTCCAACACTTACCATCTACTTGGGCATTAACCATATGGGCTAGATACCCTTAACAACTTCTCTTTGATAGCTCCTTGGCAACAGGAGTAAAAATTAACTTCGGTACAGGCCCCTAACTCCTCCAAGAAACACCAATTTGAGTAGGCCAAATCGCTTAAACTTTACTTCCTTATGGTATCGGATTTTCCATTGGAAGGTCCAGTAGGGTTTTCCTAGGATCAAGGCTTACCTAGGGTTCCGATGAGGGATACCCAGTGCATAAATAATAACTCATGTCCAATACAGTATACAGAGCATTATACAAATAAATATGGAATTAAATACGATGACAGATAAAGAAGTAATACAAGATAGAAAGGAAAAAGGGAAGAAATACTTCTTGGACTTTTGGCAACGAACTGAGACATCGGGCTCGTCCCGAACGATCACCGTCTCCCAACCTGGACCTAGGGGAACGGAATTTAAAAACGTGAGATGCTAATCATCTCAGTGAGTGACCCTATCTACTGAACATCTTTAATGATAATAATATAACAAATAAAGGAATTTAATTAATACCAACAATTAAATAAATAAATAAATAAACATTTGAAGGTAATACTTTCTCTCAAAACCCTCACTCTTCACTCCGTTGGAAATGTTCCCCTTTTAAAACATTTTCACAAAACCCGATATTCATATTTCCTGAAAACCAAGGGATCAAATAATTTGATAAACCATAAATAAATAAATACCCCAAATATAGTTAAAATGTAAATAAATATAATAAATAATTTTTGAACACTTTTGGGGTTTGAAATTTTATCTGAAAACTTAAACTTGACGCACCACACCATATGCCAGTGATGCCCTCCAATACCCAGCGTCCCGAGCACCGACTGGCAGGAAGATTAAAGAGAGAAACTTGCAAACAGCACTTCGACATCTCGACAGTACCGCTGCTGAAACCGTCATCCCGGCCAAGGAGGGGGGCGGCTGTGGCCAATATCAAACTTGCCTGCCTACGGTCCAATGGGAACTCATGGGAGACATAATAACTTGCGCGCTAACCACATATACACCGGAACACCAATACTGTATGAGTACGTCTAAAATAATTACTAAATTAATTATAACCGTACCATTTTTCCAAAATTACCGTGAGAAATATACCAATTTTCATATTTACCACCCCACATATTTTCCTTTAACAAACCCGGTACGAAAACATCGATAACAATAAAACAATAATTTTCCTCATAACACGAGGTCCAACAAATAATATACCAAGGGCATAATTATAAAATTAAACCACCAATTAAACAAATAATTTCTCAAAATATTTAAACCAATTATGCCCAAAAACAATATTAAAACCACATACAATTTATTACTGAAAATACCTTGCTCATGCATAATAAATAAAATTAAATCACAATAAATAATAATTTCCACAATTATAATTAAATTGCACCACATGAGCATAATTTCAAATATCAATTAAACACCAATTAAATATAATTAATTGCCCCAAAATATTTTTAAAGGTGGGTCACTCACCTGGAGCACGCAATTAACCTAAGATCCTCCATGGGATCAATTCCACGACTCACCCGTGCTCCTATAACACAATTCACACACAGTCAAATAAATTAATATTTTATTCGGATAAATAATACCCGGTACCGGGGGGTCTAACATAAACGTTAACCAAAATTGACAAATTATATGTCAATGGAAAGCTTGTGAGATGAGGATCAGATTACCGACCTCCATTGAGCTCAATTCGACCGGCGGTGGCCGGAAAGATTCGGTCGAGATTCAATTCCTCGTATCTTGCAAACCGCTTCGAATTTTGGAAATTGGAGGCCATATTTGGGATCAGAAGACCCAAAATAGGGGGAGAGGGGTGGCAATTTGGACTGGGCTGGCCGGAAACGGCGAGAATCGTCGGAAAAATTCAAACCGCCGCCGCCGACTTCACCAGCCCGATCTGGGAGCGTCGCCCGCCGGCTGGCCACCAAATTTGGCTGGTGAGCTCGTCGGCGTGTGGTCTTGGATGGTGGCCGGCACATGATTCCTTCCGGTGGCCGGAAAATGTGAAGCAGGGAGAGAGATGTATCGGCGGAAGGGAGAAAAATGAAGGAAGAAGGAAGAAGAAGGAGGAAGAAGAAGAAGAAGAAGGAGGGGTTCGTGCCCTTTTTTTTCCCACGTGGGGAGAAGAAAAAAAAAAGAAAAAGAAAAAGGAAATTAAAATAAAATAAAATAATTAAATAATATTATTATATAAAATAACAATAATAAAATAATATGATATTAAGCATGGTTGACATGTGGCATCTCAACATGGTGACACATGGTCACATTTATTAAGTCACACGTGGCACATTGTTACACGTTTGAAAATAATATTAAAATAATACAATATTTGAAAAACTCTACAAGTCCATAACTTTCAAACCACATGTCCAAATCGGACGTGCCGCTAGTCTACGGACTCGTATCGACGAGTACTTCACAACCATGCATGAGTCAAAGCTTAACTTTGCATGAATAAAAAGTCAACTCCGGCACCCCTTGGACAGTTTTGACCTTAACTTGTTTTGCTCATAACTTTCAAACCGTAGCTCCATTTTCAACGTGCTACTAGTCTACAAACTCGTGCCAACGTGTACTTTGTAACAGTACCTCAGTCAACCTAGAATTCCATCCGAGTCAAAAAGTCAACTTTTGACCCTTTTTGTCAACGGTCAACGGTTAACCTCAGTCAAAGTTGAAAAATTTCGGTGTACTTTGGGACAGGGTGTTACATAATGAACTTCAAATACCTCATAAGCCATTTCACAGCATCCCCATGACCTCTTCCAGGGTTTGACATAAACCTACTGAGAATGCTTACAGCATATGCCAGATCAGGTCTAGTACTAATCATTAAATACATAACAGATCCTATAGCACTACAGTATGGCACATTATTCATATCTTCTTTTTGCTACTCAGTTACTGGATATTGGTCTATGGACAATTTGTAATGTCCACCCACCAGAACACTTGCCGACCTTGCTTCACTCATGTTAAATTTGGAGAGTACTTTCTGGATGTATGTGGTTTGTTGAAGCTTCATTCTTTTATTTCTTCTATCTCTAACAATAGTCATTCCTAAAATCTTTCTAACTTGCCCAAGTTCTTTCATATCAAACTTAGAACTGAGAGTTTGTTTTACAGAATTAATGACCTTTCCACTAGGTCCTGCTAGCAACATATCATCTACATGGAGAAGTAGATATATAGCATTTGAACTCATTGCATCTTTGAAATATAAGCAGCTGTCAAAACTACTCCTTGCAAAACTAGCTTTTAGTACAAAAGTATCAAATCTTTTGTACCACTACCTTGGGGACTGCTTCAAATCGTAGAGTAACTTCCTTAACAAGCATACCAGCTCTCCACCCTTTCTAGTAACTTCATATCCGTATAGCTGCTTCATATAAATGATTTCTTCCAAATCTCCATGGAGGAAAGCAGTTTTTATGAAGAAAGTCTTTTTCAAAGATTCTATATAAATTTATATATGAAACCGCGATAGTTACCTTTCAGAAAATTCTAATGATAGTGGAAATACCTATGCTTTATGAAGGTGGGAGAAAAGATAAAACTAATTAAATCATTAAGCAAAATTAACATCTAATTGCTCTAATTCCCAATCATAATGAGTAACAAGAGAAAGCATAATTCGAATTGTAGTATACTTCACCACAGGTGAGAAAATTTCATTATAGTCTACACCCTCAACTTGTGTGAACCCCTTTGCCACCAATCTT
Source organism: Ziziphus jujuba (assembly GCF_031755915.1). Lineage (NCBI taxonomy): Eukaryota > Viridiplantae > Streptophyta > Magnoliopsida > Rosales > Rhamnaceae > Ziziphus > Ziziphus jujuba. The sequence continues at coordinate 2,524,578 of NC_083380.1, forward strand.
GCTTTGAACCTCACTGGATCAGTCTTAGTTAGCCCTTCCATAACTTTGTAGATCCACTTACAGTCCACAATCCTTTGATTTGAAGGAACTACTACCAAATCCCAAGTATGATTGCCATGCAATGACTTCATCTCCTCATCCATGGCCTGTTTCCACTTTCTTACAACTGTAGACCTGATAGCTTCCTTATAACTCTTAGGTTCGTTATCAGAAAAATCTTAAAATCCAACCAAAGCATAAGCTATGAAATCAGCATAGCTTTACTTTTTGCTTGGTATTATCCTTCGTTTGGCTCTATCTCTTGTCAAGAGATATCCAGGTGAAGCAATTGCCCTTGATGGTGAATTTTGCTGCTTCTCACCTCCATCATCTAATTCAGATTCTGTTTGTACTGTACTACCTTTGTGTTGAACTTCAGGCTCTTTCTCCTTTAGGGCCCCTTCTATCTGATGATCTGGTGTCTCAGGCTCAAAGACTGGTATATCCATCTGTCGTGTCTCCAGTTGTTGTCCATTACTAAGACTTGCATTGTTAGTAACCTTACAAGGCATAATAACTTCATTAAAAGCAACATCCCTACTCACAATTACTTTGAATCCTTTAGTCTCCCTATCCCAAAGTCTATACCCTTTGGCACCTTGAGAGTAACCTAGGAAAACACACTTTAAACCTCTAGGCTCCAATTTCCCCTCTGACTGGTGTGCATATGCTGCATAACCAAAAACTCTTAAATGACCATAACTTGGTAACTTTCCTGACCATACAAACTCTGGTGACTGAAAATTCAAAGCCGTGGAGGAAGACAAATTAACAAGATGCATGGCAGTCATTACTGCTTCTCCCCAAAACAATTTTGGTAACCCTGAAGACACCAACATACACCTCACTTTATCTAATAAGGTTCTGCTCATTCTCTCAATAACTCCATTTTGCTGAGAAGTATGCTTTACTGTCCTATGTCTCAATATACCTTGAGTTTTGCAAAAATTATCAAATTCTATATTACAAACTCGAGTCCATTGTCTGTTCTTAAAGCCTTCACAGACTTGGTTGCCTAGTTCTCGACCAATAACTTCCACTCCTTAAATTTACTAAAAGCCTCATCTTTCGACTTTAGTAACAATATCCAAACTTTTCTGGAATGATCATCTATTATGGACATAAAGTATCTGTTTCCACAATGAGTATAAACCTTAGCAGGACCCCAAAGATCAGCATGAACATAGTCTAGAATAGATTTGGCTCTATTGGTGTTCAATTTGAAAATGAATCTGTGTTGTTTATCCAAAATGCAATTTTAACAGAAATCTAGTTTATTTATTTGGTCCTTACCAAAAACATTTTGCTTATTCAAATAGTACAGGCCCTTTTCACTTATATGCCCCAATCTATTGTGCCATAACATGGTATTATCAACAGGAGTATTAATGGAAGCATTACAGGAATTGAAATTAACCTCACCAAGTAAAATATACAATCCATTTTTCTTAACACCTTTTAATGCAACAAAAGAACCTTTAGTTATTTTCATTGTTCCATTCTCAGTTTTAGAAGTATAACCAGCATCATCATGCATACCAAGAGAAATTAAATTTCTCCTTAAACCAGGAACATACCTCACATCATTTAAGGTCTTAATAGTACCATCATATAGTTTAAACTGTACATTGCCAATTCCAACTACCTTACACGAATGGTCATTTCCTAATAGAACCTGTCCTCCCTCATATTCTTTATAAGACTGAAAAACTTCAAGAATTGTACACATATGAAATGAACATCCTGAGTCCAGAACCCATTTAGACTTGTTATGTTCAGAGTCAGCAATAAGAACCTCACCAGATTCTTCATTAGAAGAAATAACTGCAAGATCACCATTCTCATGGTCCTTGCTTTTATCATCTCTTTTTTTCTTATAATGAAACTTCATTATGTGACATTCCCTCTTACAATAGTAGCATTTTCGACCCCTTGTTCTAGACTCAGATCTAGAATGGTTACGACTCTTTCCTCTACTATTAGTATTCCCAAAATTTCTGCTTTGACTTCTACCTCGGACATTAAGACCTTCTCCCTTAGACTTTGTCTTTATCTCTATATCCCTAGACCTTAAAGAGCTAATTACCATATCCAAGGATAGAGAATCACGACCATATTTTATGGCATTCTTGACATCTTTATATGACTCAGACAAGGAATTTAACAAAATTACTGCATTATATTCATCACTGAAAGAAACTTTCAATTAGACAAATCCAAAATTATCCGATTAAACATGTCAAGATTATAGTCTAAATTCTTTGAAATATCCATCTTAAAGCCAAAGAACTGCTTGAGTAACAAAGTTCGATTTGGGAGAGACCTTACTAGATAAAGCTGCTGCTCAAGTTTGTTCCACATCTGAGAGGTAGTTGTTACCTCATCTACCTTCCTGAGAACACTGTCAGAAAGATGTAGGATGATTGTACTCAAAGCTATCTCATCCATCTCCAATCTCTTGTCCTCTGGAAGATCAGTAGGGAATGACCTATCAATAGCTCTAGCAACCTTCATCTGCACGAGGACTGCCTTCATCTTCTTTGTCCATAACAGAAAATCTCCCTTTCCATTGAAGATTTCCACTTCTATTTTCGAAGCCATTGTTGCTTATCCAAGAAGCACAAGATTCAGAGAGTAGAATCTCTCTTAAACACTCAAAAGAAGTAACAAGAATGAAGCTCTGATACCACTTGTTGTGGAATTCAGAGAATCAAGAACATAAAATCAATAAAGAACACAAACAGTTTAACGAGGTGTGGCCAAGAAAATGCCTACGTCCTCGATGCTCAGGTCTGAGTCTCTGCTTTTATTATCTGAAGAGGAAATACAAGCTTCACAGTGTTTCCAATGGTGTTTCACACAGAAAAACACGCAAACACTTTTGTTGTGATCTCTTTACACCCTCACACAGAATCTCTCAATGTTTTCACAAAGAAAACCAATTACACTTACAGAACCTCCCAATGAATTGAATAAAGTATAGAAGAATCAAAATTCTCTCTCAAACCCTAACTCAATTCAATACATGCTCTGTAAAATCTATGATTCTCTCTTGCTTGAAGAAGAAGAAAACTATTTATCTGCATAACTGTTTAGTGTTGACGTGACAAACTTGTTGATGTGGACCACTCACTATGAAGCTTCTCCCAATTGACTTAATAACCACACCTGCCATTCACATGTTTTAGTTATTTTAAAACAGATTCCAAAAATGTTGTTTTTTCTTCTCGAATCACTTAAACTCCTCCCAGAACGACATCGTTTCATCCTCTTTCTTTATTTCCTCAGATCACAGGTTCGAATGTTAGCAGTTGAACAATATCGTATATTTCCTCAGCTCTTGAGGATTATTTCTTCACAGTGTTAATAAAAGATAAGAATTGCAAGATTGATACAATGAGTTTCTATAGTATTTTCTAAATACAATAAGTTTCTATAATAATAGTATAGACAAGCAAATTCTTCTGGATGATCATGAAGATGCCATATCTGTAATAAATAGATAAATACATAAAATAAAATAAAAATAAAAAAGGAGCTTTTGGCTGTTGATTGGAGTTCAAATTGTTAAAAGGTAGCTTTTGGTTGTAAGGATAAAGTGCTAAAGTTATGGATGGGATAGACTTTATTAGAAGGAGATAGAAGAGTGACGAGTTTCAGGATGATGCGAAAACAATCTATATTATGTAAGATTGGTTTGCATTTATTAAGAAGTGAGAAACAAGAATAAAGAATGGACCTCAACTTATTGTATTCAGTTTTGAGTTTTTTTGTATCAAAAAGAAGAACAAAGAAAGAATAATCTCAACTTCATTGTGATCTTATGGCTTTGAATTCATAATGAAGTGAAAGTCATATCATGTAGAGATTAATGGTGTCAACATGCATATTTGTCCCCTTACATATACTGCTGTAGGTTGATTATTAATGGATTATATGGTGTTTACAATTGTTTGAAATGGAAAACAAAGAAACATAACAACACAAAAATTTTTATGATGTTTTCAACCTTGAAGAATATTAATAAATGCAAAGTTTAGTTTGAAATTGGTGGTATATTAATTTAAAAAATTTCTTCCGGTTATTATAATAAATTGATATTGAATACCAATGATTCCATCTCTGTTGAATATAAACATGTTTGATTTGGAAGGTCTCAAAACATCCAAAAAAAATGAAAATTATGGGTGATGTGGTTAGTCTTTTTATGAATAGAAAAATTCCAAGCTGAATTTTGCCTATAATCTTGTATCATGGTGGTCGAGTAACCTTAAAAAGGTCTCCTTGCTCCTAGGTTCAATTATGGGCATGTATAGCAGCTTCTTTTAGGAACTGAGCAATTACAGAATATGAGGTATATATTTCAAAATGCCTCTGTTTTTGATTCAACTATTAAATGATAAAAGAGAGAACAATTTATTTATTTATTTACACACACACACACACACACACACACACACACATATAGTTTTGGAATTGTTCAGCTCTATGCACATTTCAAAAATTAGTAAACGTGTGGTAAAGGTTGATAAGAGAATGAGCTATTAGAAAAAAAGAAAACATTGCCAGTCTAGGTTTGCCAACATCTTGTGGCATTGTGGTCTAGTCATCTATAAGGGTCATTTAATCCTAGGTTCGTGTATTGACACCACATACATAATATACACTCATTAGAACTGACAGGGTTCACTTTGCATAGCTCAGGTCTTATCTATGATGAGGTATTTCAAAATACCTCTGTTTTGGGTAAATTTATAAAATGGGTTGTAGCATGGAGTTTAATTGAAGAATTTTGTATGCCACTTTGAAATAGCAAATAGGGAACATGAAATAGGAAATTTTTTGAAGATCCCATATCTCTAATTGTTGGCATCCAATTTTCGTTGTATGTTTATCTGTTTGGGATGCATTTTTCTTATACATTACGGCAGTGAGTCAACAGGTTACTGGTTATATAATCCAACAAAAGAGACAGAAAAATGACAGGGAAAATCTACTCCAAGGTGATAAAAATACTTTGGGGAAGTTTTGAGCTGTTTGTTCCCCAAAGGAATAACTAAGAATGAACGATTTTCAACCTGAATTACTGTTCCTTCTCATAATGCTGTTAGTTGATTAATAATGGATCATATGGTGTTTACATTTGTTTGAAATGAAAAATAAAGAAAGAAAACAATACAAATAAACTATTTGATGTTTTATCAACTTTGAAGAATATCGACAAAAGAAGAGTTTACTTTTGGAATTTGTGCAACCTTTTGATTTTCTTCTAATTATTATACTAAATAAACATTGAATAATGATGATTCTCTGAATATGAACATGTTTGATTTAGAAGGTTTTTGCATATTTCAAATTTAAAAATCCAAAAGAATGGTGATATGGGTTGGCAGACTGTCTAGCATGCCATGGAAATGGTTTAGATGTGGGCATGCTGTTTTGGAGTTTCGTACTGTTACACTGAAATATTATTTTTCCTGAAATTATTTTTCTTTTCAGTCATTGAAACTTTGAATGCTATTGTCTTGCTAGCTTTCTTGGCCTCGTCTGGAAAATCTGGTTTTGAAATTCTTGTGTACCATAGACTTTTTAAAGATGCAAATTTTTTAGTGCTCATTTTACAGGTATAGGTATCTGAGATGGATATGGAAGAAGGCCCAAAAGAAAAAGAGATGGACATGGAAGAAGACTCAAAAGAAAAGAAAATGGACATGGAAGAAGGCCCAAAAAATGAAGAGGTGGACATGGAAAAAGGCCTAAAAAACATAGAGGACATCAAATCAGAAGAACTATCTAATTCACCAGAAGTTTCTAAAGAAATGTAATAGTTACTTAGATTTAGAGAATCAGTTAATTGACTTATCCAGTCTGTTACTCACAGGAAGAAAGTCTATGGTTATTTTTAGTGATTCACACCTGATTTTACTTCCCTTTTAATTGCAACCATTTTATTCCTTAGCTTGCTTTTTGTTTGCTCTAGTACATATTTGACATTTTCCTTTACTCGTAAGTTCAGTCACTGTTAAATCATGAATCTCTCTTGTTTACCATTGCCAATGACTATTGTAGGCTTCCTATGCCATTAATTTGTTCAACTCATAATCTTATTTGATAAATTTAAACAAGGAGTTTTTCCTTCCAATGCTACATTTATGTTTTTGTGTATTTATTCTATGTGTAATATGTAGATCTTTTTCTTGTATAAGATGATTATAATCTGGTGCCTTTTACTTTGTAGGACTTTGTTGATAAGGGAGGTTCTGATGCTTCTGAACAGACTTGTCTCCAGCCCTGCATATTCAGCAACTGCATTGCAACTGTTAACAGGAAGTAGAGATATGGCCACTTTCACCATTGACATTGCAAACAGGTTATCACGAAAGGATAGAAAGAGTTAGAATTCTTTTAATGAGATGGAGAAAATGATGATCAGGGATTCTGAAGTTGTTAATTTGGCTCGAATTTTCAAGAAAAGGGTGTTTACATATTTGGAAGATCATATATCATAAAAATTTGTATGCTTTTTTCTGTTCAAAATTTTGTGAATTTGTATGTACCAAACATCAGTCATCTTTACAAGCGGAGGAAGTCAGTGTCAAGTGTTAAGCCACCATAACAACCTTTTTTTTGGAACATACGAGCAGTTTGTGTTAAGTCGAGTTACATTACAAATTTTGAATTGTAAATTCATTGTTGAGAAGATTGTACTTCTTTTACACTAAAATTAGTTTAAACTAAAAAGGAAAACTAATATTATATTAATAATAGTAATGAAAGCTCACTTTGTTCTATGAAGTATAGAGGACTTACTATAAACAAAGCTAGTTCATTTCCCGAAAAAGGTAACAATATTTGTCCAGAAGATTATGAAAGCAACTAAAAAAACATGTTCCAATATAACATTGCAAAATGAACATGAATACATAATAAATAAATAAATTAAAAAATTAAAAAATTAAAAAGTTGGTAAAGATTTAATCTCTAAAGAAACTGTTCATGACCAATAAAAGTGGATGAGATGTGCATTAAATGACTTCTTTGATGCAGATTATAGGTCTAGAAGTCTTTCTTGTAATACAAGTGATTTTTTTATTTTTACTTTTATTTATTTATTTTTAGAATGTTGTGGATAATTACAAGCCCAAATCCGGCCCAAACAAGACCCAATTCTGGTAAGGTCCTATTCAGCATCCCAACGGCTTGAAAAAGTATCAGAAATTCAAATTTAAAACCGAACCCGAAAATACTCTTATAAATAGAGCATCGTATTCCCTCTGTAGCTCCCGATATAAAAAACATGTAATTTTTCTTTTCTTTTTTGTTTTTTCAAATTTACTAAACTCCTTCTACAACGAATATTTGATGTGGGTTTAACACGGATCAACTTTTTGATTCAATTTCAATGAAGACCAAGACCTCCTTAGACATTGCCTGCATTAAAACAACAACAAAGAATGAAGTGTCTGAAAGTGGTATGTGAAACTGTGCCCTTTTTTTTTTTTAATTTTTTTTCCTATTTGTTATGTATCTTTTGTAACAATCCAGTCCACCCGCATGAGATATTCTCCACTTTAGGACCAGTCTGTACGGTTTTAAGAGGCCTCTCAGTGGTATTGTCCGCCTTAGACCTAGCCTGCACGGTTTTAAAAGGCCTCTCAATGGTTTAGGGGTCCCACCCCTTCACTTGGCAGTCCCACTGGCCCGGACCTCTCAGGCCCAACCGAGATATTGTCCACTTTGGAAGCTACGTGGTGAGCCCAATCCTACCCCTCACGGTTTTGCTTCCTCACAGGAAGGCCTCTCAAGGGAAATTTATCCACACCCTCTTATAAGGCATGTTTCATTTTCCTTTCCAACCAATGTGGGATTTCACAATCGACCTTTTTTAGAGCCCAGCGTCCTCGCTGGCACACCGATCCGGATCTGACTCTGATACCAACTGTAACAGCCTAGTCCATCAGTATGAGATATTGTCCACTTTAGGCCCAGACGCAAGGTTTTTAAAAGGCCTCTTAGTGGTTTAGGGGTCCTACCCCTTCACCTGCTAATCTCACTGGCCTAGATCTTCCAGGGCCAACCGAGATATTGTCTGCTTTGGAAGGTAAGTGGTGAGCCCAATCCTACCCCTCATGGTTTTACTTCGTCACAGGAAAGTCTCTCAATTTCTAACCGATATGGGATCTCACACTTTTAGTTTATGTTGAGAAAAAGGTTACATTTAACTCAGTATTTGTTTTTTTAAGTATACTTAACTCAGTATTTAATCATGCAAAAATGTAAAATTAACTCTGTTTAATGTATTGAAAAAAAAAATGAAACTTTGTTTAGCGTCTAAGGAATCCAATTCTCTTTTTTTTTTTTTTTTTTTTTTTTTTTTTTTTTTTATGAACGGTCATAATAGAAAAGCAAAAAAAGGGTCATATTTTATTTCAAAGAGTGTAGAAGAATTCTAACGGTAAAAAAAAATTCGAATTTAAAATACTAACAGGAAAATAATTTGAATTTAAAACACTTTCTATTCCCTTATATATATATATATATAACCAATCGAAAAACTAAAAACATAGTTTTGCTTTTTCTTTTTCAATTTATAAAGTTATTTTTTTTTTGTTTTTTTCCTCTCATCTCCATTGTTTTCTAAGAAACCCAGATCGTTACCAATTCGGTTTCAATGGAGTCGCTTTTTGCAAAATATTGAGAAGCTCTGCCCACCAACTGACCCATCCTCTCCAGGTCTATTTTCTATGAGAATTTCATCCTTCTGTATGATTGACTGTGTCTATGTGTAGCCGTCTGTGAATTCTAATATTTTTATTTTTTTTATTTTTTTATTTTTATTTTTTGAAGTAGTGAAACTTGTAAATGTTGCTGTTTCATGAGTATGAGTGCCTTTTCAATTTAGATGATTTGGGAAATAGGGTTTGATGAAAGTTAGATTTTAGATTCCTTTTTTTTAATGTTATAGTATTTAAATCATAATCAAGAAGACCACATGATATATTGTCAAACAGGTTTGAAGAAACAAGAAATGGCAATGTGTTTACATATAAGTATGATCTAGTTGACAAAAATGATCCTATGTTGTTTGCATATAGCATTTAACTATTACTGTTCTATTTGTCTGTGCTGTCTGGTTCTGTTAGTCCATGCATAATTTGGCTATCTTTTTCTCTAAAATTTTAAACCCTTTTTGCTGCTCATTTATTTATATATTTATTTTTGAATTATTTTCTAAAAACCATTTTTATTGAATGGTATTACTCTTTCCTTAAAGAGAGAAATATGCTTCCTGAGGGAGTTATTCTCCGGAATATGTAAGCTTGGCCAATATTGTGTTGTAGTTAATATTTACTCCGATAGGAATTCTATCTGTAATTGATCATTTGCAAGAACCTTAACCCTTGGCATGATGTCATCAGTCAAAGAGATTAAAATGAAAAATACTACAAAAAGGTGTTTAATGCCTCTTGGAATTTTAAATATGCTGAACCTGAGGTAACTTACAATGCTTAGTATTGACACATTGAGCATCAACCCTTATCTTGTAATTTCTTGATATTTGTTTCAGGCCTTTCTGAAATTTATGGCATGTTGACTCATCACAGATTCTTAAATTTTTTTCACACAATTGTGTTATGGACCAAATTTACTTCAAGCCAGTACAACATAATGGCTTGTTTTTTCTGCATTCTGGGATTATTATAAGGTATGTATGTATTAGCTCTTTCTAAAGGTCTCAACAAATATATGGAATTAGCATTCTTGTTTCATACTTTTGATTGGAATTTGCGCATCGTTATTTGAACTAGGAAACAAAGATTTTGTAAACTACTTTCCCAAGTATTGCTGCAAAGATGGGAAAGTAAATGAGAGAGACAGTATAATTGTGAGATTCTTAAAAAGAAGGCCTTGGTATACGAGAGGAGAACTCACTGATAGTTATTTTTTTATATTTTTTTAAAAAACGGTTAAATGTAATGTAGCATAACATAATTTCCTTCCACATTGCATTTGCTAAATGTTTGCCAGTTGTATGTTAGGCTCAAATCATTAGAAAGGGGAGTACAAAAATAAGCTTCTTTGTTTAGAATCTGTCTCTGTGTTTTGTATTTTTCTTTTGAGACATATACAAGATGAGAATTCATTGATATATATATATATATATATTTTATTTTTTTCCTCAGAAAAAAAGCTAATGTATGTAGCATAACATAATCTGCTTCCTCATTACATTTGCCAAATGTTTGCCAATTGTATGTTAGGCTTGCAAATCATTTAAAAAGGAAGTACTAAAAATATGCTTCTTTGCTTAGAATCTGTCTCTATGTTTTGCATTTTTCTTTTGTAACATATAAATTTGCAAGTAGGACTTATCTTTCTAATGTCTTCACCTATTAAATCTGACATTTTTATCCTTTTTCCTTGTGGATGCTATAGAATACAGTTGTATCAAAATTACATCAATGACTTTGAGACTAAAATCAACCTTTTCAAGCTCGCACACTTTGTGGTTTTAGTTTGTAGCAAATAGGTCCTATTTTTCTTATGTTGTGAAGATTTAATCCACAAATTCAATCTTGCAAAGTTCTGGTGTGTATGCTCAACACTTTGGAGAAGACTTAAGCTGGTGTGATTTCTCAAACTTGATGGATAAGTTTTAGAAGGGCAAAACACATCGTTTCATTTACTTGGAAATAAATAAGGATAAAGTGGTCATTTCAAGCCTATTATAACAGAATAACTGCAAGTTACATGTCTTAATCTGAGTGATTCCTCATAATAAGTTGGACGACGTCGTTTTGAAGCTGTTATGTAATATATATACACAGAACTCTTCCTCTTCGAGCTAAGTAACAGAAATACCAGTTTTTCAAGATTGAGAAAGAGTGAGGAGCTCCAAGATTCGTGTTCTACATTTTCTCTTATTGTATTCATTTTTCTTAGTGAAAAATCTCTGAGTGAATTAGATTGAATACACATAGTAGAAAGGGTGTAGAAAGGGGCTTCGAGTTTTGATTGTGTTTTCTGTGTGAAAACCAGTTTGTGTACAAGTGTTGGTTTTCTTTGTAATTGCTGCAAGATTAATAAGAGATTAGAAGCTCTCGCTAGAGCAACGAGGACGTAGGCTATCTTTGCCGAACCTCAATAAGTTTTGTGTTGTTTATTTGTTCTGATTTTCCAACAGTGGTATCAGAGCTTAGTTAAGTGTTCTTGATTCTTGGTTTTTTTACATTTTCTGTGAGAATCATCTTTGTGAGGGTTTTCAATTTTTCGAGAAGTCAGGAATGGCTACAAAATTGGAAATTGATGTTTTCAATGGCAAAGGAGATTTCTTGCTGTGGCGTAAGAAAATGAGAGCAGTACTGGTGCAGATGAAGGTGGCTAAGGCAATCGATGGAATTTATGCTGCTGATGTTACTGATGAAAAGAAGCATGAGATTGATGAAATTGCAATGAGCACAATTATATTGCATCTCTCTGATAGTGTTCTGAGGCAAGTCGATGATGTAAGTACTACTTCTCAAATGTGGCAAAAACTTGAACAGCTTTACTTGGTAAGATCCTTACCTGATAGAATTCTTTTACTTGAGCAATTTTTTGGCTTTAAGATGGATACTACTAAGGATTTGGACACAAATCTTGATGCCTTTAATCATTTAATCTTAAGCCTTGCAAACTGTAAAGTTACTTTTGATGATGAACATCATGCTGTGATCTTATTAAACTCATTGCCTGAGACTTATAGAGAAGTAAAGAATGCCATTAAGTATGGTAGGGACTCCTTGACCTTAGATACTGTTGTAAGTACCCTTAGATCTAGAGACTTGGAATTGAAGTCTGAATCCAAAGGTGAAGGACTTACTGTGAGGGGTAGGAGTGCTACTTGAAGTTGGGGTCATGGTGACCACAGGAGTAAGTCTAGGGAGAACTTCAGGTCTAAATCTAGAACTAGGGGTAGGAGGTGCTATTACTGTAAGAGAGAGGGACACATTATTAAAAATTGTTTTAAAAAGAAGAAAGATGAGAAAGAAAAAAGTCAAGAGTTTGGAGATTTAGCAGTGGCCTACACTAGTTTAGAACCTGCAGAAGTCTTGGTAGTGTCCACAAGCCAAAATCATACTGAATGGGTGTTGGATTCTGGTTGTTCTTTCCACATGTGTCCTGATTTGAGTTGTTTCAACTCATATACTAAGTGTGATGGTGGCCAAGTTTTGTTAGGCAATAATCGATCATGTTCAGTAACTGGCATTGGTAATGTGCAGCTACAGTTAGTAGATGGTACCATTAAAATTCTTACTGTGGTAAGGCATGTGCTTGATTTGAAGAGAAATTTAATTTCTCTTGGCATGTTAGATGAATCTGGCTTGTCCTGTAAAGCAGAGAATGGTGTCATGAAAGTGACCAAAGGATCACTTGTAGTAATGAAGGGTCAGAAGAAAAATGGCCCATATGTCTTACTTGGTAAGCCATTAGTCAATTCGAGTAATGCTTCTATAAGTTCACCTGTTGATAAAACTGCTTTATGGCATAAGAGATTAGGTCACATTAGTGAAAAAGGCCTGTATTACTTGAATAAACAAAATGTTTTTGATAAGGATGTAGTCAGTAATTTAGAGTCTTGTGAAACCTGTATTTTGGGCAAACAGCACAGGCTCAGTTTTAATTTGAGCTCAAATAGGGCCAAATCTGTCTTAGATTATGTTCATGCTGATTTGTGGGGACCTGCTAGGGTGCAAACACAGAGTGGAAATAGATATTTTTTTGTCTATAATTGATGATTATTCTAGAAAAGTCTGGATATACTTGTTAAAGACTAAATATGAGGCTTTTTCAAGGTTTAAAGAGTGGAAATTGCTGGTTGAAAACCAAACCAGCAAAACTGTTAAAATTTTAAGAACAGACAATGGTCTTGAGTTTTGCAATAGAGAATTTGATAACTTTTACAAGTCAAATGGTATTTTAAGGCATAGAACTATGAAATACATACTACAGCAAAATGGTGTGGCTGAAAGAATGAATAGAACCTTACTCGATAAGGTAAGATGCATGCTAGTGTCATCTGGGTTACCTAAGCTGTTTTGGGGAGACGCTGTTATGACAACCATGTATTTGGTGAATTTGTCACCTTCTACAGCTTTAAATTTTAGAACTCCTGAACATATATGGCTTGGTAAGAAGCTTGCTTATAGCAAGCTGAGGATTTTTGGCTGTGCTGCTTATGTCCATCAATTTGAAGGGAAACTTGAACCTAGGAGTTTGAAATGTATTTTCTTAGGCTACCCTAAGGGAATTAAAAGCTATAGGCTTTGGGATAGAGAAAGTAAAGGTTTTAAAGTCATTATTAGTAGAGATGTCATTTTTGATGAAAATTCTATGCCTTGCAAAGATACTAACTGTAACATCCCACATCGGTTGGAGAGGGGCACACCTCTCCCTACAAGACGCGTTTTGACAAAACCTTGAGGCCAGGGGGGAGAGAGGGAGTGAACCCTGGGCCAAAGAGGACAATATCTTGATGCGGGTGGTATTGGGCTGTTACAGTGGTATCAGAGCTGGACCCGGATCGGTGTGCCAGCGAGGACGCTGGGCCCCAAAGGGGGAGGATTGTAGCATCCCACATTGGTTGGAGAGGGGCACACCTCTCCCTACAAGACGCGTTTTGACAAAACCTTGAGGCCAGGGGGGAGAGAGGGAGTGAACCCTGGGCCAAAGAGGACAATATCTTGATGCGGGTGGTACTGGGCTGTTACACTAACAGTGCAGGTGATGAAATGAGCAACAAAGTGGAGACTAGAAGTTTAAATCTGTTTCCTAAGGTGGAAAACCAAGATAGTGAAGACCTGGATGGAAGGCCAACTTTAGAAGGAGTAAATGAACCTGCAAGAGGTGATGAACCAGAAAAACTAACACCTGCACAGTCTGATGAAGAATTTGAAGATAATCACACTCAACAGCAGTCACCAAGTACAAGAAACAAAAATATAGCATCACCTGGCTATTTGCTGACAAGAGATAGAGATAAGAGGAAAGGGAAACCAAACAGGAAGTAGAGTTATACAGACTACATAGCTTATGCATTGGTGGCATTCGAAGAGCTCACTGATAATGAGCCAAGAAGTTACAAAGAAGCAGTGAAATCTAAGGAGTCAGCAAAATGGAAAGAAGCCATGAAGGAGGAAATGGAATCTCTTCATAAGAACAGAACTTGGGACTTAGTACCAACACCACCAAATCAAAGAGTTGTAGATTGTAAATGGATCTACAAGGTCAAGAAGGGCATGTCTAAATCTGAACCAGTGAGGTTTAAGGCTAGATTAGTGGCCAAGGGATTTACTCAGGTGGAAGGAGTAGACTACAATGAGATTTTCTCACCGGTTGTGAAGTATACAAGTATAAGAGTCATGTTAGCATTAGTGACTCATTTTGAATGGGAATTAGAACAAATGGATGTCAAGACTGCCTTTCTCCAAGGTGAATTGGAAGAAATAATATATATGAAGCAGCCTGAAGGTTTTGAGATTAAAAGGAAAGGTGGAGATTTGGTGTGCTTGCTTAAGAAGTCACTGTATGGACTTAAGGAATCACCAAGGCAGTGGTATAAATGTTTTGACTCATTTGTGGTGAAATCTGGTTTTGAAAGAAGTAATTTTGACAGTTGTTTATATTTTAAAGATCCTATGATAGATAAAGCAGTGTATCTTCTGTTATATGTAGATGACATGCTTCTAGCTAGACCAAATGGCAGAATTATACAAATTGTGAAGAACTTATTAAAGTCAGAGTTCGAAATGAAGGATCTTGGACCAGCCAAGAAGATTTTGGCCATAGAGATAGTGAGAAACAGGTCAAGATGTGAAATGAAGTTGCTGTAATTTTCATATATTCAGAAGGTAATTTCAAGGTTTTCAATGGAAGGTGCAAAGCCTGCAAGTGTACCTCTTGTTGGACATTTCAAATTGTCAAGTGAACAATGCCCATCAACTGAGCAAGAGAAGGAAGACATGATAGCAATTCCTTATTCTAATGCTGTGGAATCAGTGATGTATGTGATGATCTTAACTAGGCCTAATTTAGCTCATGCCATTAGTGTCTTGAGTAGATTTATGGCAAATCTTGGCCAAGATCATTGGGAAGCTTTAAAATGGCTTCTAAGGTATTTGAAACATACAGCGAGTGAAGGATTGATTTATAAAAGGGATTCAAGTGGGGTGGAGCTAAATGGATATCTAGATTCTGATTATGCAGGAGATAGGGACAAGAGAAGGTCAATGTCCTCTTATGCATTTACCTTGTGTGGAAATTGCATAAGTTGGAAATCTCAGTTACAGCCTGTGGTGGCTTTGTCAACGACTGAATCAGAATATATGGCAGCAACTGAGGCTGCAAAAGAAGCCATTTGGCTTAAAGGGCTACTGATAGAGCTTAAAGCACTTAAGCAGGAGGTTACTTTGTACTCAGATAGTCAAAGTGCAATACATTTGTGTAAAAATCCAGTGTTTCATGAAAGATCTAAGAACATTCAAGTTAGATATCATTTCATTCGAGATATGACAGCTCAGAAAGTAATCAGATTAGAGAAGATCCCTACAGAGTTTAATCCTTCAGATATGGGAACAAAAGTGCTTACTGTTGGCAAGTTTAACACTTGCAAGAACCTGCTTCGAATAGGAGCAGGCTGATTAATTTATGAAGAAATCTTGCTGAGATGGTGATGAGCTTCTGTGTTTTGTTGAATTTGAGGATTACGTAGAGATATGTGAAGATTTAATCCACAAATTCAATCTTGCAATGTTCTGGTGTGTATGATCAACACTTTGGAGAAGACTTAAGCTGGTGTGATTTCTCAGACTCGATGGATAAGTTTTAGAAGGGCAAAGTGCATCATTTCATTTACTTGGAAATAAAGAAGGACAAAGTGGTCATTTCAAGCCTATTATAACAGAATAATTGCAAGCTACGTGTCTTAATCTGAGTGATTCCTCATAATAAGTTGGACGACGTCGTTTTGAAGCTGTTATGTAATATATTTACACAGAACTCTTCCTCTTCGAGCTAAGTAACAGAAATACCAATTTTTCAAGATTGAGAAAGAGTGAGGAGCTCCAAGATTCGTGTTCTACATTTTCTCTTATTGTATTCATTTTTCTTAGTGAAAAATCTCTGAGTGAATTAGATTGAATACACATAGTAGAAAGGGTGTAGAAAAGGGCTTCGGGTTTTGATTGTGTTTTCTGTGTGAAAACCAGTTTGTGTACAAGTGTTGGTTTTCTTTGTAATTGCTGCAAGATTAATAAGAGATCAGAAGCTCTTGCCGAAGCAATGAGGATGTAGGCTATCTTGGCCGAACCTCGATAAGTTTTGTGTTGTTTGTTTGTTTTGATTTTCCAACATATGTCTTCTTAAAATTTGCATCTGACTTTTTTTGTTTTTTCCCTTATGAATTGCAGGCTAGAGATGCTTTGATACAGTTGTTTCATAACCTTGTCAAGCTTTAACACTTAGCGGTTATAGTTTCTCGACAGTATTTAGTGAAAGGAGCAGCCATTAGTTATCTTGATGCAAAGAGCTGTATAAGTAAGATGCAAGAGAGCAATATAATTAAGATGCAAATAGCCATATTCAAACTTGAGCCACAAGGGGCCTAAAGGAATATGGAAAAAGTGCACTGGACAGCATAACAGATACTGATCCAATTGTTTCAAATTTGGATTTGATTCATTTATGCGAAACTCAGTTGTAAAAGATAATTTTTGATAATAAAAGATAAAGATTTTTTTAGGCTTGGGAGGAAGAAGACTGCTGGGATTTCCAGGTCTCTTCCTCTCTCTGTTGTGGGTGGGTGTGGTGTGGTGTGTGTCCCCCTCTCTCTTTTACTTGCTTTCTTTCCCTTTCCAATTTCTCTTTACATTCTTCTCTCTTTGCTTCTCTTTTCTCTATCTCTATTACATTTTCCTCTTGACTTTTTTTTCTGTTTTGTCTCTTTCTTTTACATCTCTCCTTTCTCTTTTATATCTTCCTTTACTTTCTCTCTTTAGTCTTTTTTTTTTTCCTGCTTTTCTCCTTCTGTTTACTTCTACACTGTCTTTGTGTTTAGTTATCCTTTCTACTTTCTAATGCTTTTTATCTTTTCATTTTCTTCTTATTACAATTCTTGTCTACTTTCTCAAATTATTATTATTTTTTTTTTCACTTTCTAGTTGCAATTCTTATTGATGCTATTGTTATGTTGTAAAACTAGTTTATTCCTTAGACTATCAATTTTACATTTCATGACATTCCATTTATGTCCTTAAAAATAATATAAAAAAATTATAAAAAAAAGTAGAAAAGGCTATCTTTTTTTTTTCTTTTTTTTATCCTGTTTACAAAAAACGTTTTTTTATTATTTTACACCCCCCCCCCTAAAAAAAAACTTTTTTATTTATTTTTAAAAATTTAAAAATAATAAAACTGATTTTTGGATTATATATCATTTTTGAGTAATCAGTAGTAATAGCCAGAAAAATGAGATCTCAAAAATAAAAGAGATATTTTTATTTTGGTAAATATGATAGACATTTTAATTAACACAATTAAGAATGTTTTGATAATATTCATATAATAAGAACCTTTTCCTATAACATATATATATATATATATATATATATTCACCAAAAAAACTAAGAATGTTTTTTTTTTTTGATATTCACCAAAAATAGAAAAAAAGAAAAACACAAAGAATGTTTTTCTATAAGAATGTTTTTAGGATTTTTTTTTTTTTAGGCATGAATAAATAAGAAGGGAAAATATTTTAAAGGTTAATACTTTTATGGTTTTTTTTTAAAGATATTATATTTTATATTATTATTAATAAAAAAAAGAAATGTATTTTATTTTTAAACTTACTCTCATAAATTTAAAAAAATAATAAGAAGGGAGCGTATTTTAAAGTGTTTTTAGGGTCAAACTTATTTTTAAACATAAAACCTAAGCTTTTAAACAAAGTTTATTGAATAAATTTATTAAACTTGCAAAACTTTATCCGAACAGAAAACTAACTACTTCATTAAAGGGCATAAGCACTACGCGAAAATTAAGCTCTAGCGACACATTATTAGCGACGCTACGAGCTAAATGTGTATAAAAAAATAAAACCGCGACTCTGAGATTAATACGTCAGTAAAAATTCGACCAATCGACGACGCATAAGAAAAAAGTTGACGTCGAGAAGTCGCGAGAAACAAAAACACACGACGCATAAGACTGATAGTCGCTGAATATTCAGCCCAATAGAGTCGCCTTTAATAGAGTGCGTATATTTTTTATCAATTGTATTGTTTAAATGCTACACTAAAGATAATTGTTAATCAATCTGATTTTCTTTCAACTTTCCAAATAGGTGAAAATATTTAAGAAAACTTACAGTATCTTAATTTTTTTTTCGTTCCACTTAACAAATATCTGGCGACGCATAACAAACTCTATGAGTCGCCTATTAAATTATTATTTTTTTTTGGATTTTTGAAAATATTAATCAGTTGACTTTCTTTCAACTTTAAATAGCAAGTGAAAATGTTTAAGCAACATCACAGTGCTTTTTTTTTTTCCAAAAAATTTTTAGGAAGACATATTATTGATATCAGGCGACATAGAAGCATTATGCGTCGCCTATTAGTTAAATTTTTTTTTTTTGGGGTTCTTTGTAAGTATTAAACAGTTGATTTTATTTCCACTTTAAATAACAAGTGAAAATGTTTAAGCAGCATCATAGTGTTTTTTTTTTGTTTTTTCAAAAAATTTGTTGGAAAATATTTTATTGATATAAGGCGACGCATAAACACTGTTATACGTCGCCTCTTAGTGTAACATTTTTTTTTTGGCGTTTTTTGTAAGTATGTAATAGTTGATTTTCTTTCAACTTTAAATAACAAGTGAAAATGTTTAAGCAGCATCACAGTGCTTTTTTTTTTTTTCCAAAAAATTTTTAGGAAGACATATTATTGATATCAGGCGACAAAGAAGCATTATGCATCGCCTATTAGTTAAATTTTTTTTTTTTTGGGTTCTTTGTAAGTATTAAACAGTTGATTTTATTTCCACTTTAAATAACAAGTGAAAATGTTTAAGCAGCATCATAGTGCTTTTTTTTTGTTTTTTCAAAAAATTTGTTGGAAAATATTTTATTGATATAAGGCGACGCATAAACACTGTTATGCGTCGCCTATTAGTGTAACATTTTTTTTTTTTGGGCATTTTTTGTAAGTATGTAATAGTTGATTTTCTTTCAACTTTAAATAACAAGTGAAAATGTTTAAGCAGCATCACAGTGCTTTTTTTGTTGTTTTTTCCAACAAAATTTTTGGAAGACATAGTAATGATATCAGGCGGCACAGAAGAATTATTCGTCGCCTATTGGTGTATTATTATATATTTTTTTAAGATTTTTAGTAAGTATTAAACAGTTGATTTCTTTCAAATTTAAATAACAAGTGAAAATGTTTAAGCTGCTTCAAAGTTCTTTTTTATTTTTGTTTTTTCAAATAAATTTGTTGGAAAATATTTTATTGATATAAGGCGACGCATAAACACTGTTATGCGTTGCCTATTAGTGTAACATTTTTTTTTTTTTTTGCGTTTTTTGTAAGTATGCAACAGTTGATTTTCTTTCAACTTTAAATAACAAGTGAAAATGTTTAAATATTTCAGAAAATATTTTATTTATATAAAGCAACATATACACACTCTTATGCGTTGCCTATTAGGGTAATAAATTTGTTTTTTGGTTCTTTTGTAAGTATTAAACAGTTGATTTTCTTTCAACTTTAAATAACAAGTGAAAATGTTTAAGCAGCATCACAGTGCTTTTTTTATTGTTTTTTCCAACAAAATTTTTGGAAGACATATTAATGATATCAGGCGACACAGAATAATTATGTGTCGCCTATTAGTGTATTATTATATTTTTTTTTATGATTTTTAGTAAGTATTAAACAGTTGATTTCTTTCAAATTTAAATAACAAGTGAAAATGTTTAAGCTGCTTCAAAGTGATTTTTTTTTTTTGTTTTTTCAAATAAATTTTTTGAAAAATATTTTATTGATATAAGCGACTCACACACTGTTATGTGTCGCCTATTAGGGTAACATTTTTTTTTTGGGCGTTTTTTGTAAGTATGTAACAGTTGATTTTCTTTCAACTTTAAATAACAAGTGAAAATGTTTAATCAGTATCACAGTGCTTTTGTTTTTTTGTTTTTTTGAAAAAAATTTTTTAGAAGACATATTAACGATATCAAGCGACACAGAAGCATTATTCGTCGCCTATTAGTGTATTATCAAATTTTTTTTTTTGGAATTTTTAGTAAGTATTAAACAGTTGAATTCTTTCAATTCTAAATAACAAGTGAAAACGTTTAAGCTGCTTCACAGTGCTTTTTTTTTTGTTTTTTCAAATAAATTTTTCGGAAAATATTTATTGATATACGGCAACGCATCAACACTATTATGCGTCATCTATTAGTGTAACAATTATTTTTTTTGGTTTTTTTCTAAGTATTAAACAGTTGATTTTCTTTCAACTTTAAATAACAAGTGAAAATGTTTAATCAGAATCATAGTGCTTTTTTTTTTTTTTTTTTTTGTTGCAAAAATTTTTTTGAAGACATATTATTCTTATAAGGCGACAAATAAGCATTATGAGTCACCTATTAATGTATTATTATTTTTGTTTTTGGCATTTATTAAGTATTAAACAGTTGATTTTCTTTCAACTTTAAATAACAAGTGAAAATGTTTAAACTGCTTCACAGTGCTTTTTTTTTTATGTTTTTTCAAATAATTTTTTTGGAAAACATTTTATTGATATAAGGCGACGCATAAACACCATTATGCGTCGCCTATTAGTGTAACAATTTTTTTTTTGGGTTTTTTTCTAAGTATTGAGCAGTTGATTTTCTTTCAACTTTAAATAACAAGTGAAAATGTATAAGCAGCATCACAATGCATTTTTTTTTTGTTTTTTCCAAAAAATTTTTTGGAAGACATATTATTGATATCAGACGATGCTGAATCATTATGCGTCGCCTATTAATGTATTATTTTTTTTTTTTTGGGTTTTTAGTAAGTATTAAACAATTGATTTTCTTTCAACTTTAAATAACAAGTGAAAATGTTTAAGCAGCATCACAGAGCTTTTTTTTTGTTTTTTTTTTCTTATTTGTATCAAGCGACCCTCAAGCATTTTGTGCGTCGCCTATTGACCTTTTATTTAAATATTTTTTTTTCCTTTGGTTTTGTGAAAATATTTATCAATCTGGTTTACTTTTGGCATCAAATAATCTGTTAAAATATTGAAGCACATAATTGTGATGGTGTTTGTTTTTTTTGCATTATTTGTATCAGGTGACTCTCAAGCATATTGTGCGTCGCCTGTTCATCGTTTATTTTAATTATTTTTAATATTGTTTGAAATTTTGTAAAATTGGTATGTTTAAAACCAAAGTTCATGCAAAACAAATACTACCTTATGAGCGATTTTCACAAATTTGTCTATGATATTTTATATGTACAAACAAAAGCTATTAACAAAAGCTAGCTATTTCACTACCATGCATATATATTCATTGGTTTGAGATACTTGTGATCATCGCTGTTGCCCATTCATCTCTAAATTCGTTGACATTTTCAGCTTGTAACCAAGTGACACCTTCGTACTGAACATGAGAAACTTATGTTAATACATATACAAATAATCATAAATATTAATTATTACATAATAGAAATATGATGAAATCATTAAATTAATAATAATTTACCATTCCTCTTAAGTCCCGGGGAGGAACTTTGCTCCTAATGATATCTCGCATTATCATCATCATATAGTAACTGCATTCCGTATTCCCGGGCTGCATCGGTGTCTAAATTTGCAAACAGTAAATTATGTGTAATATTAGATACGAATATATACAAGTATTTAAATTAACTAACAACTAATAATGCTAAGTTTATATATAATAATTACCTTAGTATTTTGCCACCGAAGTTTCTTTTCAAATGTCTTTCCTTGGTTCCATGCAATGAAGGAACTATATAGAAATATAAATATTGTATAAGATTATACAGTAGCTTCAAAAGTACAAATCCAATATAAGAACAATTAATTAAAAATATTAGAGTTATTAATTAACTTACTCGTCGATCAAAGATTTTAGATCCTTATCAATTATATTCTTATGAGTCTTCAAAGAATAAAAAAACCATGCTACTGCTTTGTATAAATCAACAACACATAGCATCCAATGATTACTAAAAACACCAATAAATATTTTAGTTAATATGATGTTTCTCGAAATTCATATTTTCATAACATAATTCAATAAAACTAACACAATATTACCTTGCACAGTAGGGAAATAACCATAGTTGATTATTTCTTGCATCTTGCCATCTACTCAATATATTTAATATCCGTTCATGAGGGTTTTGATGACCAACCGAAGCAATAATATCTGGATGAACAAAGCAATAATTCCTTTCGAAGGAGCCCATCAATCCCTCACATAAATGCCTACATAATCCGATTACAAGTAATTATAGTGTTTAATTAATTAAATTAAAGAATTAGTTATAAAGACATCCAAATTTAGTTTACCTTATGTAGAACAAGATGCATTCGGAAGATAATTCTTGCATATAACAAAAATCGTTTATATCGCTACTCGCTATGCCTAACTGTTGTTCTTCCCCAAAGATCTCTTTTTTCATATTAAAAAACCATAAATGATCGCTATCGACATCCTTGATCCGACGTAGCAACTCTCGGATCGTTGGGGTAACGATTAAGGGATCAACATTATCATCTTGATCATTCTCAACATTTGACCTGTTCGAGCTTCCCTACAAAACATCAACAAACAACATTTAAAATAGAACAAAAATGAAATTATTTTAAACTTCATTAATATATATAGCTGCATCGAACAATACCTCCTCAGATGGCAAGATAACAAGATCTCTTGGCCATGCAACAAATGCACCTTCAGCATCACCGACACATATGATGTCAAATGACGGAATAGGCAAAGGTGCAAATCCATCAATAACGTCATCAACAGTGACCTTATAATTTGCTGCACCTAGCTTCACACCATGGCACATATCCGTTGGCAGCGAAGGTACCAAAGTGCCACGTGCTACTATATGGCCAACATTGCCATGTGCAAGATTGCATTTTACACCCTGCAAAGTTTAAAAATAAAAATAAAAAGATTAATATATGTTCACATGACAATATTCCTTCAACTTAAAGACTCAATCCCATGACCTCATGGCGGTAGGTAAGACTCTTCAACCATGGGAGCTATATAGATAGTAATAACCCACTTAAACATACATACATATATATATATATATGAAATAATTACCTCAGGATAGATCCGAGGAGCATCAATCCAAGATGTAGATTAGGTCCCATGAGCAGCAACATCATCGAATTGGGTGCCCGGAGCATCAACATCATCGGCTGGGGGGGTCCCATGAGCAGCAACATCATCGACTTGGGTCTCAGGAGCATTAACATCATCGGCTGGAGGGGTCCCTTGACCAACAACATCATCGACTTGGGTCCCAGGAGCAGCAACAGTATCGGCTGGATGAGCGAGTGACGGAATCTGAATACCACATGCCGATATGAGCGCATCAACTTGGGCAGCGCTGCTGCTGCTTGAATTTCTGACGATCGCCACCAGACCTTTGAGCAGCATCTCATAGATTGAATTGTTTCCACTTCCCTCTGACTTGGTCTTTTTTTGTGAACTCGGCTTAGGAGTATGGAAAAAGTTATTCACCGTGTATCCTTTGCCTCGACCCCTAAGCCTACCTCCATACTCCTCTTTTCCCAAAGCTTGTGTTAGGATATCCACAGGAGGTGAAGGCCGAATTTCTCCTTCTATTGCCTTCTTCTTTAAGTCATTCTACAATATATTGTTTAAATGATTGAATATATCAATTTATATAATAATGAACTAAATAATAATATATGCAATAAATATTCATAAAAAATACAATACTCACAATTTTTTCCGCTACATGTTCAGTTTCTTCATTTGCATATTTTCCATCCTTCCCCATACGTGCCCGTATCCACAGGTCATCTCGGTCTACATAATCTTCAGTGCCTTTCTCAAGTTGCTTCAAAATTACAAATAGATTAATTTTAATAATGCAAGTGATCAAGTAACAATGACAAAATTAATATGGTTAAATGTAAATAAAAATAAATTGCATACAATGGCTCTTTCTAATCTCGCGTAGCCCATTGCACCCATCCTATGCGGATACTTGTTTAATTGCCGTTTTTCCGAATATTTTTGACTTAATGCCTACAAAAGTTATAAACAAACATATTAGAAAACCCAAATAACATAAGTCACCATAACAAATTTAATACAACAGTACCGTGCGTTAAATAAAACTATACTTGGAATTTATCCGACAACCTTTGTTGTACAAAATCATCCCACACCTCTTGGCTTATGAATTCATAAATTGAGGGCCGATGCTTCAACTTTTCGGGTGTGTCAATATATGGTCGAACAAAAGATCTATATAAGTAATTCTTGAATTTTCTCCATTTGTCACAACAATCTTTTAAAGTTGCCTTCCTAAAACTATCATCCTTACCCGTATATTGCTGCAAAATTAAAATATATATATATATATATTTAGTAACATTGATTGACAAGTAAATGCGGTAAGTTAGAAATGCAAGTAAAATGCATATATACAAGCTGCAAATGCAAAAAAAGAATTATAAAATCTCCATCAATTAAATATTATTCATAATAAACAATATCTAACAATAATGCACTCCGTACCTTTATTGATTCCCATAGGTTATCTTTTAACCTATCGGACACATCTCTCCAATTAGGTATATTAATTGGTATTGTGCTCCTAGCCAACGAGCCCTCCAAATTGTTTAGTTGAACGGCCTCAGAGTTAATAGCAACTCCAACCTCATTATATTGAGGTTCCAAGCTTTTGTTTCCTGCCAAATGCTTCCTAAGGTCTTTTATTGTTGTGGCCCCTCGTTTTCTACGCCTTGGGGATGATGTATTCGGCCTTTCCATATCACTGGATGGTGATCTAGCGCCATCCCCATCCGAGAGGACATGTTCATTAAAAGGATCCATAATTCTACATACAAAAAACATAAACACAAATTAATATTACTAAATAAACGATTAATAAACATAGGGTGTAGTATAATGAATAAACCATTAATAACAATAATAAACGATAAATTCATGTAATTTATTTACCAAGTGATGCAGTAATAGTATCTTCTCTTAACATCTATCCTCTTTAACAGTCATTAACATTTTCAAACTTTGCATCCGGCGACTAAATCAATGGATTTTGAGTCGTACAAACGATGTCGTTTTAAGACCCACAACAGAGCACCACCTCTGACATTTCCCACGCAATTTATAAAGGCTAGATCTTGAATTTAACCATATAAACACATAATACAAATAATAGCATATCATTTTGCTTTACATACAATCGAACCCCACTCAATAAATATAGCTATTTTTCCAAACAAAATTTAGCTAACCCATTGTCGACAACAAGCCATGATTTTGACAACATAAAACCCACCAAAATTACAGTAACGAACAAATATTTAAAAAAAAACAAAAAGACCAGCAAACAGAATTTTTTTTCCAGCAAACACATACACCACCGAACCTTAAAGGGGATGAAAAACAGCACACAAAAACAGCACACCTTGACAAATCCAGCAATCAAGAGGAAATTCAAGCCACCACAGCAGCGACGGTGACGGCACGGCAGAAACCCAGCAACCCAATCCCGGCGACGAACGGCAAAAACCCAGCCACCCAGTGCGACGGCGACGGCGACGGCAAGAAGGTGAAGTTCTTCCAACCCAACCACCGGCAAGAAGGAAGAAGCAGAGGAAGAAGGAACTTTTAAATTTAGGAAAGAAACCCACAAAATCCTTCAAACCCTTGAAAGAAACAAGAATGCATAATGAGAGTGTGATCCTTCAAAATCTTCTTATACCCCCTAGATTGCTTCCAACTCTCAAGTTTCCGTACTTATGGTTAAATGTTGAAAAGAAAGCCCATAGATTAACGTGCCACTTTATTTCTAATATTTCATGAATATTGGGGAATAAAAAATGGTTATTAAAAACATTTTAGGGGCAAATAAAAATATTTAAAGACACTTACAAACGAAAAAATGGAAATACAAAAAAAAAAAAAAAGAAATCAAAAAGAGCGATGTATAAAGAAGAAACTACGTCGCCTATAAAAATTAAAAAGCATATAAATTTTAAGTGTTTTGAAATGTTAAATAAAAAACAAATATACTTGAAAGAAAATTAGACTGATTAAAAAAAAAAAAACTCATTCATGTTGTTTAAAGATTTTCACTAGTTATTTGATGCTGAGAGAAAATCAGATTGATTAAAAAAATAAAAAAACAAAACCCATTTATGTTGTTTAAATATTTTCACTGGTTATTTCATGCTGAAAGAAAATAAAATTGATTAAATAGGAAGACAAAAAAAAAAAATATAACTTTGGATTATAGGCGACGCATAAGGGTGATTATGCGTCGCCTATTACAATAATTTAAAAAAAAAACTTTCTTTATCTTATTTAAATATTTTCACTGGTTATTTTATGCTGAAGGAAAATCAAATTTATTAAAAAGGAAGATAAAAAAAAAAACTTTGGATTATAGGCGACGCATAAGGGTCGTTATGTGTCGCCTATTACTATAATTTAAAAAAAAAATTTCTTTATCTTGTTTAAATATTTTCACTGGTTATTTTATGCTCAAAGAAAATCAAATTGTTAAAAATGAAGGTTTAAAAAAAAAAAAAACTTTGGGTTATAGGCGACGCTTAAGACAGTTTATGCGTCGCCTATTACTATAATTTAAAAAAAAAAAAAAAACCTTCTTTATCTTGTTTAAATATTTTCACTGGTTATTTGATGCTCAAATAAAATCAAATTGTTAAAAAAGAAGGTTTAAAAAAAATAAAAAAAAACTTTGGGTTATAGGCGACGCATAGGACTTTTTATGCGTCGCCTATTACTATAATTTTTTTTTAAAAAAAAAACCCTCTCTTTATCTAGTTTAAATATTTTCACTGGTTATTTTATGCTGAAATAAAATCAAATTGTTAATAATGAAGGTTTTAAAAAAACAAATTTATTTATCTTGTTTAAATTTTTTCACTGGTTATTTGATGCTCAAATAAAATCAAATTGTTAATAATGAAGGTTTTAAAAAAAAAAAATTTCGTTATCTTGTTTAAATTTTTTCACTCGTTATTTGATGCTCAAATAAAATCAAATTGTTAATAATGAAGGTTTTAGAAAAAAAAAATTTCTTTATCTTGTTTAAATATTTTCACTGGTTATTTGATGCTCAAATAAAATCAAATTGTTAAAAATGAAGGTTTAAAAAAAAAAAAAACTTTGGGTTATAGGCGACGCATAAGACAGTTTATGCGTTGCCTATTACTATAATTAAAAAAAAAAAAAAACCCTCTCTTTATCTAGTCTAAATATCTTCACTGGTTATTTTATGCTGAAAGAAAAACAAATTGATTAAACAGGAAGATAAAAAAAAAAAAAATAACTTTGGATTATAGGCGACGCATAAGTGTCATTATGAGTCGCCTATTACTATAATTTAAAAAAAAAAATTTCTTTAACTTGTTTAAATATTTTCACAGCTTATTTGATGCTCAAATAAAATCAAATTGTTAATAATGAAGGTTTAAAAAAAAAAAACTTTGGGTTATAGGCGACTAATAGGACTTTTTATGCGTCGCCTATTACTATAATTTACAAAAAAAAAAAAAAAAAAAAAAAAACCTCTCTTTATCTTATTTAAATATTTTCACTGATTATTTTATGCTGAAAGAAAATAAAATTGATTAAAACGGAAGATAAAAAAAAAAATAACTTTGGATTATAGGCGACGCATAAGTGTCATTATGAGTCACCTATTACTATAATTAAAAAAAAAAAATTTTGTTATCTTGTTTAAATATTTTCACTGGTTATTTGATGCTCAAATAAAATCAAATTGTTAATAATGAAGGTTTTAGAAAAAAAAAATTTCTTTATCTTGTTTAAATATTTTCACTGGTTATTTGATGCTCAAATAAAATCAAATTGTTAAAAATGAAGGTTTAAAAAAAAAAAAACTTTGGGTTATAGGCGACGCATAAGACAGTTTATGCGTTGCCTATTACTATAATTAAAAAAAAAAAAAAAACCCTCTCTTTATCTAGTCTAAATATTTTCACTGGTTATTTTATGCTGAAAGAAAAACAAATTGATTAAACAGGAAGATAAAAAAAAAAATAACTTTGGATTATAGGCGACGCATAAGTGTCATTATGAGTCGCCTATTACTATAATTTAAAAAAAAAATTTCTTTAACTTGTTTAAATATTTTCACTGGTTATTTGATGCTCAAATAAAATCAAATTGTTAATAATGAAGGTTTAAAAAAAAAAAACTTTGGGTTATAGGCGACTAATAGGACTTTTTATGCGTCGCCTATTACTATAATTTACAAAAAAAAAAAAAAAAAACCTCTCTTTATCTTATTTAAATATTTTCACTGGTTATTTTATGCTGAAAGAAAATAAAATTGATTAAACAGGAAGATAAAAAAAAAATAACTTTGGATTATAGGCGACGCATAAGTGTCATTATGAGTCACCTATTACTATAATTAAAAAAAAAAATTTTTTTTATCTTGTTTAAATATTTTCACTGGTTATTTGATGCTCAAATAAAATCAAATTGTTAATAATGAAGGTTTTAAAAAAAAAAAAACTTTGGGTTATAGGCGACGCATAGGACTTTTTATGCGTCGCCTATTACTATAATTTACAAAAAAAAAAAAAAACAAAACCTCTCTTTATCTTATTTAAATATTTTCACTGGTTATTTTATGCTGAAAGAAAATAAAATTGATTAAACAGTAAGATAAAAAAAAAAAAAAACTTTCGATTATAGGCAACGCATAAGGGTGATTATGCGTCGCCTATTATTATAATTTAAAAAAAAAAAAAACCTTCTTTATCTTGTTTAAATATTTTCACTGGTTATTTGATGCTCAAATAAAATCAAATTGTTAAAAAAGAAGGTTTAAAAAAAATAAAAAAAAACTTTGGGTTATAGGCGACGCATAGGACTTTTTATGCCTCGCCTATTACTATAATTTAAAAAAAAAAAAAAAAACCCTCTCTTTATCTAGTTTAAATATTTTCACTGGTTATTTTATGCTGAAATAAAATCAAATTGTTAATAATGAAGGTTTTAAAAAAACAAATTTATTTATCTTGTTTAAATTTTTTCACTGGTTATTTGATGCTCAAATAAAATCAGATTGTTAATAATGAAGGTTTTAAAAAAAAAAAAATTTCGTTATCTTGTTTAAATTTTTTCACTGTTTATTTGATGCTCAAATAAAATCAAATTGTTAATAATGAAGGTTTTAGAAAAAAAAAATTTCTTTATCTTGTTTAAATATTTTCACTGGTTATTTGATGCTCAAATAAAATCAAATTGTTAGAAATGAAGGTTTAAAAAAAAAAAAAAACTTTGGGTTATAGGCGACGCATAAGACAGTTTATGCGTTGCCTATTACTATAATTAAAAAAAAAAAAAAACCCTCTCTTTATCTAGTCTAAATATCTTCACTGGTTATTTTATGCTGAAAGAAAAACAAATTGATTAAACAGGAAGATAAAAAAAAAAAAAAAAACTTTGGATTATAGGCGACGCATAAGTGTCATTATGAGTCGCCTATTACTATCATTTAAAAAAAAAAATTTCTTTAACTTGTTTAAATATTTTCACTGCTTATTTGATGCTCAAATAAAATCAAATTGTTAATAATGAAGGTTTAAAAAAAAAACTTTGGGTTATAGGCGACTAATAGGACTTTTTATGCGTCGCCTATTACTATAATTTACAAAAAAAAAAAAAAAAAAAAACCTCTCTTTATCTTATTTAAATATTTTCACTGGTTATTTTATGCTGAAAGAAAATAAAATTGATTAAACAGGAAGATAAAAAAAAAAAAAACTTTGGATTATAGGCGACGCATAAGTGTCATTATGAGTCACCTATTACTATTATTAAAAAAAAAAAAATTTTTTATCTTGTTTAAATATTTTCACTGGTTATTTGATGCTCAAATAAAATCAAATTGTTAATAATGAAGGTTTTAGAAAAAAAAAATTTCTTTATCTTGTTTAAATATTTTCACTGGTTATTTGATGCTCAAATAAAATCAAATTGTTAAAAATGAAGGTTTAAAAAAAAAAAAAACTTTGGGTTATAGGCGACGCATAAGACAGTTTATGCGTTGCCTATTACTATAATTAAAAAAAAAAAAAAAACCCTCTCTTTATCTAGTCTAAATATCTTCACTGGTTATTTTATGCTGAAAGAAAAACAAATTGATTAAACAGGAAGATAAAAAAAAAAAAAAAACTTTGGATTATAGGCGACGCATAAGTGTCATTATGAGTCGCCTATTACTATAATTTAAAAAAAAATTTCTTTAACTTGTTTAAATATTTTTACTGCTTATTTGATGCTCAAATAAAATCAAATTGTTAATAATGAAGGTTTTAAAAAAAAAAACTTTGGGTTATAGGCGACTAATAGGACTTTTTATGCGTCGCCTATTACTATAATTTACAAAAAAAAAAAAAAAAAAAAAAAAAATCTCTTTATCTTATTTAAATATTTTCACTGGTTGTTTTATGCTGAAAGAAAATAAAATTGATTAAAACGGAAGATAAAAAAAAAAATAACTTTGGATTATAGGCGACGCATAAGTGTCATTATGAGTCACCTATTACTATAATTAAAAAAAAAATTTTTTTTATCTTGTTTAAATATTTTCACTGGTTATTTGCTGCTCAAATAAAATCAAATTGTTAATAATGAAGGTTTTAGAAAAAAAAAATTTCTTTATCTTGTTTAAATATTTTCATTGGTTATTTGATGCTCAAATAAAATCAAATTGTTAAAAATGAAGGTTTAAAAAAAAAAACTTTGGGTTATAGGCGACGCATAAGACAGTTTATGCGTTGCCTATTACTATAATTAAAAAAAAAAAAAACCCTCTCTTTATCTAGTCTAAATATCTTCACTGGTTATTTTATGCTGAAAGAAAAACAAATTGATTAAACAGGAAGATAAAAAAAAAAAAAACTTTGGATTATAGGCGACGCATAAGTGTCATTATGAGTCGCCTATTACTATCATTTAAAAAAAAAAATTTCTTTAACTTGTTTAAATATTTTCACTGCTTATTTGATGCTCAAATAAAATCAAATTGTTAATAATGAAGGTTTAAAAAAAAAAACTTTGGGTTATAGGCGACTAATAGGACTTTTTATGCGTCGCCTATTACTATAATTTACAAAAAAAAAAAAAAAAAAACCTCTTTTTATCATATTTAAATATTTTCACTGGTTATTTTATGCTGAAAGAAAATAAAATTGATTAAACAGGAAGATAAAAAAAAAAAAAACTTTGGATTATAGGCGACGCATAAGTGTCATTATGAGTCACCTATTACTATAATTAAAAAAAAAAAATTTTTTTATCTTATTTAAATATTTTCACTGGTTATTTGATGCTCAAATAAAATCAAATTGTTAATAATGAAGGTTTTAGAAAAAAAAAATTTCTTTATCTTGTTTAAATATTTTCACTGGTTATTTGATGCTCAAATAAAATCAAATTGTTAATAATGAAGGTTTTAAAAAAAAAAAAACTTTGGGTTATAGGCGACGCATAGGACTTTTTATGCGTCGCCTATTACTATAATTTACAAAAAAAAAAAAAAAAAAAAAACCTCTCTTTATCTTATTTAAATATTTTCACTGGTTATTTTATGCTGAAAGAAAATAAAATTGATTAAACAGGAAGATAAGAAAAAAAAAAAAACTTTGGATTATAGGCAACGCATAAGGGTGATTATGCGTCGCCTATTACTATAATTGAAAAAAAAAAAAAACCTTTTTTATCTTTTTTAAATATTTTCACTGGTTATTTGATGCTCAAATAAAATCAAATTGTTAAAAAAGAAGGTTTAAAAAAAATAAAAAAAAACTTTGGGTTATAGGCGACGCATAGGACTTTTTATGCCTCGCCTATTACTATAATTTAAAAAAAAAAAAAAAACCCTCTCTTTATCTAGTTTAAATATTTTCACTGGTTATTTTATGCTGAAATAAAATCAAATTGTTAATAATGAAGGTTTTGAAAAAACAAATTTTTTTATCTTATTTAAATATTTTCACTGGTTATTTGATGCTCAAATAAAATCAAATTGTTAATAATGAAGGTTTTAGAAAAAAAAAATTTCTTTATCTTGTTTAAATATTTTCACTGGTTATTTGATGCTCAAATAAAATCAAATTGTTAAAAATGAAGGTTTAAAAAAAAAAAAACTTTGGGTTATAGGCGACGCATAAGACAGTTTATGCGTTGCCTATTACTATAATTTTTTTTAAAAAAAAAAACCCTCTCTTTATCTAGTTTAAATATTTTCACTGGTTATTTTATGCTGAAATAAAATCAAATTGTTAATAATGAAGGTTTAAAAAAAACAAATTTATTTATCTTGTTTAAATTTTGTCACTGGTTATTTGATGCTCAAATAAAATCAAATTGTTAATAATGAAGGTTTTAAAAAAAAAAACATTTTCGTTATCTTGTTTAAATTTTTTCACTGGTTATTTGATGCTCAAATAAAATTAATTTGTTAATAATGACGGTTTTAGAAAAAAAAAATTTCTTTATCTTGTTTAAATATTTTCACTGGTTATTTGATGCTCAAATAAAATCAAATTGTTAAAAATGAAGGTTTAAAAAAAAAAAACTTTGGGTTATAGGCGACACATAAGACAGTTTATGCGTTGCCTATTACTATAATTAAAAAAAAAAAAAAACCCTCTCTTTATCTAGTCTAAATATCTTCACTGGTTATTTTATGCTGAAAGAAAAACAAATTGATTAAACAGGAAGATAAAAAAAAAAAAAAACTTTGGATTATAGGCGACGCATAAGTGTCATTATGAGTCGCCTATTACTATGATTTAAAAAAAAAAATTTCTTTAACTTGTTTAAATATTTTCACTGCTTATTTGATACTCAAATAAAATCAAATTGTTAATAATGAAGGTTTAAAAAAAAAAACTTTGGGTTATAGGCGACTAATAGGACTTTTTATGCGTCGCCTATTACTATAATTTACAAAAAAAAAAAAAAAAAAAACCTCTCTTTATCTTATTTAAATATTTTCACTGGTTATTTTATGCTGAAAGAAAATAAAATTGATTAAACAGGAAGATAAAAAAAAAAAAAACTTTGGATTATAGGCGACGCATAAGTGTCATTATGAGTCACCTATTACTATAATTAAAAAAATAAATTTTTTTTATCTTATTTAAATATTTTCACTGGTTATTTGATGCTCAAATAAAATCAAATTGTTAATAATGAAGGTTTTAGAAAAAAAAAATTTCTTTATCTTGTTTAAATATTTTCACTGGTTATTTGATGCTCAAATAAAATCAAATTGTTAAAAATGAAGGTTTAAAAAAAAAAAAACTTTGGGTTATAGGCGACGCATAAGACAGTTTATGCGTTGCCTATTACTATAATTAAAAAAAAAAAAAACCCTCTCTTTATCTAGTCTAAATATCTTCACTGGTTATTTTATGCTGAAAGAAAAACAAATTGATTAAACAGGAAGATAAAAAAAAAAAAATAACTTTGGATTATAGGCGACGCATAAGTGTCATTATGAGTCGCCTATTACTATAATTAAAAAAAAAAATTTCTTTAACTTGTTTAAATATTTTCACTGGTTATTTGATGCTCAAATAAAATCAAATTGTTAATAATGAAGGTTTAAAAAAAAAAACTTTGGGTTATAGGCGACTAATAGGACTTTTTATGCGTCGCCTATTACTATAATTTACAAAAAAAAAAAAAAAAACCTCTCTTTATCTTATTTAAATATTTTCACTGGTTATTTTATGCTGAAGGAAAATAAAATTGATTAAACAGGAAGATAAAAAAAAAATAATGTTGGATTACAGGCGACGCATAAGTGTCATTATGAGTCACCTATTACTATAATTAAAAAAAAAAAAATTTATCTTGTTTAAATATTTTCACTGGTTATTTGATGCTCAAATAAAATCAAATTGTTAATAATGAAGGTTTTAAAAAAAAAAAAACTTTGGGTTATAGGCGACGCATAGGACTTTTTATGCATCGCCTATTACTATAATTTACAAAAAAAAAAACCTCTCTTTATCTTATTTAAATATTTTCACTGGTTATTTTATGCTGAAAGAAAATAAAATTGATTAAACAGGAAGATAAAAAAAAAAAAACTTTGGATTATAGGCAACGCATAAGGGTGATTATGCGTCGCCTATTACTATAATTGAAAAAAAAAAAAACCTTTTTTATCTTATTTAAATATTTTCACTGGTTATTTGATGCTCAAATAAAATCAAATTGTTAAAAAAGAAGGTTTAAAAAAAATAAAAAAAAACTTTGGGTTATAGGCGACGCATAGGACTTTTTATGCCTCGCCTATTACTATAATTTTTAAAAAAAAAAAAAACCCTCTCTTTATCTAGTTTAAATATTTTCACTGGTTATTTTATGCTGAAATAAAATCAAATTGTTAATAATGAAGGTTTTAAAAAAACAAATTTATTTATCTTGTTTAAATTTTTTCACTGGTTATTTGATGCTCAAATAAAATCAAATTGTTAATAATGATGGTTTTTAAAAAAAAAAACCTTCTTTATCTTGTTTAAATATTTTCACTGGTTATTTGATGCTCAAATAAAATCAAATTGTTAAAAAAGAAGGTTTAAAAAAAATAAAAAAAAACTTTGGGTTATGGGCGACGCATAGGACTTTTTATGCGTCGCCTATTACTATAATTTTTTTTTAAAAAAAAAACCCTCTCTTTATCTAGTTTAAATATTCTCACTGGTTATTTTATGCTGAAATAAAATCAAATTGTTAATAATGAAGGTTTAAAAAAAACAAATTTATTTATCTTGTTTAAATTTTTTCACTGGTTATTTGATGCTCAAATAAAATCAAATTGTTAATAATGAAGGTTTTAAAAAAAAAAAAATTTTCGTTATCTTGTTTAAATTTTTTCACTGGTTATTTGATGCTCAAATAAAATTAATTTGTTAATAATGACGGTTTTAGAAAAAAAAAATTTCTTTATCTTGTTTAAATATTTTCACTGGTTATTTGATGCTCAAATAAAATCAAATTGTTAAAAATGAAGGTTTAAAAAAAAAAAAACTTTGGGTTATAGGCGACGCATAAGACAGTTTATGCGTTGCCTATTACTATAATTAAAAAAAAAAAAAACCCTCTCTTTATCTAGTCTAAATATCTTCACTGGTTATTTTATGCTGAAAGAAAAACAAATTGATTAAACAGGAAGATAAAAAAAAAAAAAACTTTGGATGATAGGCGACGCATAAGTGTCATTATGAGTCGCCTATTACTATAATTTAAAAAAAACAATTTCTTTAACTTGTTTAAATATTTTCACTGGTTATTTGATGCTCAAATAAAATCAAATTGTTAATAATGAAGGTTTAAAAAAAA
Source organism: Ziziphus jujuba (assembly GCF_031755915.1). Classification (NCBI taxonomy): domain Eukaryota; kingdom Viridiplantae; phylum Streptophyta; class Magnoliopsida; order Rosales; family Rhamnaceae; genus Ziziphus; species Ziziphus jujuba. The sequence goes on from NC_083380.1 coordinate 2,560,345, forward strand.
AACCTTTGGGTTATAGGCGACTAATAGGACTTTTTATGCGTCGCCTATTACTATAATTTACAAAAAAAAAAAAAAAAAAAACATCTCTTTATCTTATTTAAATATTTTCACTGGTTATTTTATGCTGAAAGAAAATAAAATTGATTAAACAGGAAGATAAAAAAAAAAAAACTTTGGATTATAGGCGACGCATAAGTGTCATTATGAGTCACCTATTACTATAATTAAAAAAAAAAAATTTTTTTTATCTTGTTTAAATATTTTCACTGGTTATTTGATGCTCAAATAAAATCAAATTGTTAATAATGAAGGTTTTAGAAAAAAAAAATTTCTTTATCTTGTTTAAATATTTTCACTGGTTATTTGATGCTCAAATAAAATCAAATTGTTAAAAATGAAGGTTTAAAAAAAAAAAAAACTTTGGGTTATAGGCGACGCATAAGACAGTTTATGCGTTGCCTATTACTATAATTAAAAAAAAAAAAAACCCTCTCTTTATCTAGTCTAAATATCTTCACTGGTTATTTTATGCTGAAAGAAAAACAAATTGATTAAACAGGAAGATAAAAAAAAAAATAACTTTGGATTATAGGCGACGCATAAGTGTCATTATGAGTCGCCTATTACTATAATTTAAAAAAAAAATTTCTTTAACTTGTTTAAATATTTTCACTGGTTATTTGATGCTCAAATAAAATCAAATTGTTAATAATGAAGGTTTTAAAAAAAAAAACTTTGGGTTATAGGCGACTAATAGGACTTTTTATGCGTCGCCTATTACTATAATTTACAAAAAAAAAAAAAAAAAAAAAACCTCTCTTTATCTTATTTAAATATTTTCACTGGTTATTTTATGCTGAAAGAAAATAAAATTGATTAAACAGGAAGATAAAAAAAAAATAACTTTGGATTATAGGCGACGCATAAGTGTCATTATGAGTCACCTATTACTATAATTAAAAAAAAAATTTTTTTTATCTTGTTTAAATATTTTCACTGGTTATTTACAATTTACAATTGTTATATCCTATCTCAAATTATGTCGTGAGATGTGATTTTGTGTTTGTGTATACTCATATATGAGAATAATTGAAAAGAGCATTGATAGAACTGTTTTATATTTTTAGATTAATTGACTTGGTGTTCATTGGAATGCTATGTGAAATTTTTTTTTGAATGTAATTTTAAAAAAAGTAACACAAATTAAAAAATAAATTTTAATTACTATTGGATAAGGTGACCCTTTTATATGTAAATGAGTCGCCTGTTTATATCAATGAGTCGCTAGATCATCTACCTTTTTAAATGTAAAATTACAATTTTAGAGTTATTGCCAAAAGTTTAAGAAGGAAATAAACAGTACTTGGAGAAACTTATTTGTTTTAAAAGAATTAAAAAAAGAGCGTCTATGAAACTGTTTATCCTTTAGCGACACAGTTTATCTGAATACGTCGCCTGTTTATCCAATTTCTTAAAATTTTTGGCGCGTTTTCAAAATTTACGCTGGATTTTGAATACCATTTCTTTTCACAAAATATGTGTTAGTACACTTCATAATAGGTGTTAGAATTGGAAGCAATCTAAAAGAGACTTGAAGAGTGGGATATTTCGTGTTTAATTTTCCATTTGCTTGCATTGCTATCTGGAAGTTGGATTTCTTTCTTCGTGGATTCTTCTTTCTTCGTCGCCCTCGTGGTTAGCTTGGATTCTTCTTTCTTCGTCTCCCTCGTGGTTAGCTTGGATTCTTCTTTCTTCGTCTCCATGGTTTCGGTGAGTTTCTTTTCGCTTTATGATTGGCGGTGACATGTGGTGGATTGGGTTATTTTTTATTTATTTATTCATTATACCCGAAGGTTAGGTTTGCTGGGTTTTCTTAATCTTGTTTTTGTGGATAATTTGTTTTCGATGGGTTTTCTTAATATTGCTTTTGTCGATAATTTGTTTGCGATGGGTTTTCTTAATCTTGCTTTTGTCGATACTTTGTTTGCGATGGGTTTTCTTAATCTTGCTTCGATGGGTTTCTTAATCTTGCTTTTGTCGATAATTTGTTTGAGATGGGTTTTCTTAATCTTGCTTTTGTCGATAATTTGTTTGCAATGGGTTTTCTTAATCTTGCTTCGATGGGTTTCTTAATCTTGCTTTTGTCAATAATTTGTTTGCGATGGGTTTTCTTAATCTTGCTTTTGTCTCAAATTTTTTTTATGATATTGTTTGATACTGTTCTGTTTAGATTGGTAGGGAAATGGATAAATCGTGGATAACGAAGGATAGAACCTCAAGCGATTTTGCTAAGGAGGTGAGTGAATTTTTGAAATTTAGCATGGAGAATGCCAATGATTGTAATGCCATACGGTGTCCTTGCATGCAATGCGGGAATATGAAAATCCATACTATTAGGGATATTAAAGGCCATATATATTGGAATGGGTTTGATGTCAACTATCGGCGATGGATTTGGCATGGTGAGTCATGTGCTGATGGTATTAGACCATCTTCTCATTTTGGGAATATTGATGTAGAATATAATGAAAATGATAGTAGTAGTAAGGAAGACGTGGCTTTCAATAGCTTAGACATGACCCGTGCTGCATTAGAAACTTTTGATAATGATCCTAATGAATTTGCTACCTTATTGGAGGATGCGAAGAAACCTTTGTACCTAGGTTGTACCAAATTTACCAAGTTGTCGGCTTTGGTTAAATTGTACAACTTAAAGGTAAGATATGGATATTCTGATAAGAGCTTTGATGTACTGTTGCAATTGTTATCCCAGATGTTGCCAAATGACAATGTGTTGCCAACCTCCATGTACAATGTTAAGAAGACTTTGAGTGCTTTGGGAATGGAGTACATCAAGATTCATGCATGTCCTAAAAGTTGTATTCTGTTTAGGAAGGAATATGTGGACCTTAATGAATGTCCTAAATGTGGATCTGCTAGATGGAAAATTGATAAGAATGGAGTTGCTAGCAATATTCCAAATAAAGTTTTATGGTACTTTCCTATTATTCCGCGTTTTAAACGAATGTTTCATAGTGTTGAAACTGCTAAGAATTTGACATGGCATGCCAATGGGAGAAAGGTTAAGACAGGGGAAATGCAACACCCTGCGGATTCTCCATCTTGGAAGTTGGTTGATCGTTTATGGCCAAACTTTGCATCCGAAGATAGGAATTTGAGACTTGGGATCGCGGCCGATGGAGTTAATCCACATAATATGTTGAGTAGTAGGTATAGTTGTTGGCCTGTGATGATGGTTGTGTATAATCTTCCTCCTTGGTTGTGTATGAAGCGGAAATTTATGATGTTAAGTCTTCTAATTTCTGGACCGAAGCAACCAGGAAATCAAATTGATGTATACATGGAGCCGTTAGTTGAAGACCTGCAGCGGTTGTGGAATGAGGGTGTTACGGTCTTCAATGCTTACCGTCAGGAGAAATTCACGTTGAAGGCAGTGTTGCTATGGACAATAAATGATTTCCCAGCTTATGGTAACTTGTCCGATCATGCGGTGAACGGATATTATGCTTGTCCAATTTGCAGTGAAAATACTTTTGCTACAAGGCTAAAGCATGGAAAAAAAATGAATTTTACCGGGCATAGAAGATTTCTTCCTCCAAATCATCAATATAGAAGGCAAAAGAAGGCTTTCAATGGATTTCAAGAATTTGGAGTGCTTCCAAAACCGTTGACTGTAGAAGAAATCTTAGATAAGCTTAATGCAATGAGATTTGATAACTCACACAAGAGGAAAAGGACTGTTGATTCTGAAGAATGTTGGAAGAGGAAGTCCATTTTTTTTGAATTGGAATATTGGAAATTTCTCCATGTGCGACATAATTTAGATGTCATGCATATTGAGAAAAATGTTTGTGAGAGCATATATGGTACATTGCTCAATATTCCTGGTAAGACGAAGGACGGAGTTAATGCTCGGTTAGATTTACAAGAAATGGGTTTGCGGAAAGACTTGGCCCCTAAGCCTCAAGGAAATCGAACTTTCCTACCACCGGCCTGCTATACATTATCAAAGCATGAGAAGAAATTGTTTTGTAAGTGTTTAGCGGACTTAAAGGTTCCATATGGTTATTCTTCAAACTTTAGGAATCTTGTTTCAATGGAGGACTTAAAGATGGTAGGATTGAAATCTCATGATTGTCATACATTGATGCAACAACTCTTGCCTCTTGCAATTCGTGCAATCCTTCCTAAACATGTGAGACATGCAATTGCAAGACTTTGTTTTTTCTTCAATGCAATTTGCAAGAAGTCTATCATTGTTGCTGAATTGGAAAATATTCAAAATGATCTTGTCACAACTTTGTGCCTTTTAGAGAAATTCTTTCCACCATCATTTTTTGATGTAATGGTTCATCTAACTGTACATTTGGTTCGAGAGGTAAGATTGTGTGGACCAATATATTTCAGGTGGATGTACCTGTTTGAGAGGTACATGAAAGTATTGAAAAGTTATGTTTGAAACAAAAATCGGCCAGAAGGTTGTATTGCTGAGGGTTACATATGTGAAGAAGTGATTGAGTTTTGTAGTGAATTTCAGAGAGGATTAGATGCAGTTGGAAACCCAATTGGTAGATATCAAAAGTTAAATGATAAGGATGATGTTGGTGCCCCATTTAAAGGTGGAAAAAATCAATCAATTGATCAACAACTTTGGGAGCAAGTTCATTGATATATACTTTCGAATACACTAGAAGTGGAACCGTATGTCAGGTGCGTATATACATGTTAATGTATAAATTAGTTGATATTTTTAATATATATATATATATATATATCAACATGTATAATTTAGTTGATATTTTGAATATATTAATAGGCATCGATAAGTTGATATGTTGGATATTTTTATTAATTACAACAACTTTTATTTGTTTTAGTATTCATTTTGAAGTCTTGAAGTCAAGCAAAAAAAATCGAGGAAAAAAAGCAAAATGGTTTCAAGACGAACACAAACGTACATTTACGTACTGGTTACGTGATAAGGTATGGGAAAGTTAAATATTCAATATATAATATCATTGTTTTAGGTTTAATTTTTCATATTTTTCTATTGACTAGATTGCACAAGAGCGGAGTCAACCTAATCACACAGTGTCTGAAACATTACGATGGTTAGCCCATGGTCCGCAATGGGTGGTAACGAAACATGAAGGATATGTCATTAGAGGGGTTAGATTCAACACTATAAATATGGATAATAAGAGGGTCACCCAGAATAGTGGTGTCAAAGTTATTGCCAAAAGTGAGCATTTTGCTAGTACTAAGGATAATAACCCAATTTTAGCCGAGATGACATACTATGGGATCATAAGAGAGATTTGGGACGTCGATTACACTATGTTTCGAATTCCAGTATTCAAGTGTGATTGGGTTGACAGCAGTGGTGTGAAAGTTGATGAGATGGGGTTTACATGTGTTAACTTTAGTAAAATTGGATATAAATCTGACCCATTCATCATGGCTTCACAAGTTCAACAAATATTTTATGTTGAAGATCAACTTGACTCGAGATGGTCTGTTGTTTTAACTCCACCATGACATTGTACTTTTGTTGAAGAAGAATTGGTTGAAGAAGATGTTCTTGGCGATACTACAATGGCTCACAATCCATTTGCCATACAATTGCCAAGTGTTGATGAAAATGATCCTGAGGATGAATGTGAGAGTGGCTATGTTCGTAATGACTGTGAGGGGTTATGGATAAACAATATCTTCTAAATAAATTGGTACGTATATTTATTAACTTATATTTTAAGTAATATTTATTTATTCATTATGTGTTTTTTTCTTATGTGTTTTCCACTTTAATTAGAAGGTAAATATTCATTAAATTTTCATTTGCCAAATTATAAATTAATTTATTAATTATGATTAAGTTTTTATTAATTTATTTTGCGTCAGTGCTAACAAATTTTTTCATTTTTCCATATGCAGTATGAGGGCGTAATATCGTCAACACGAGTACATCAACTTCCATCTCAATAAGTATGCATGTGTAAAAATATGTCAATGATATGATATTTAATTATATTAATTATTGTTTTGTTATGAACAAGTATATATTTTAAATTTTTATATTCTAATTATTTTGGACGAAGTTAGTTTGGGTTTTTTGGTATTATAATTAATTTTATATTTTAATAAATTTTTAAAAATTAAAAAAAAATAAATCTAAAAAAATATAAAAGAAATGGCGGTTTATGAAGATAACTAAAAGTCGCCTAAAATATATAATGACATATAATACGATCAATTTGGCGACTCATAAATTTCGCGACTCTACACAAAATGTCGCTTAAAGAATTCTTCAATTTTTAGCGACATAAATATATTGCTGCATATGTCGCTAAAAATTCATAAATATGCGACTCTTATAATTTGTCGCTAAAACATGAACGGTCGCTAATTTAGAGACACTAAAAACACCTCGCTAATTTATACGGGTCGTTAAAAAAGGGATATATACAATTTGTCGCTAAACAATAATGCGTCGCTAAATAGGCGAAAAAAAAGCGTCGCTAAAAATTCATGAGACGCTAATTTGGAGACACTAAAAAATAGTCGCTAAAAATATATGGTCGTTAAAAGAGAGACTCACATAATCCGTCGCAAAAACATAATGCGTCGCTAAATAGGCGACAAAAAATGTGTTGCTAAACATGAATGAGTCGCTATTCAGGGAGTATTTTTAGCGACATAATTATTTGGCGACGTATTATGTAAGTGTCGCTAAAAATTTATTAGCGACTTTATTATAAAGAGTCGCTATTTTATGAGTCGCTATAAGTACATTACTGTATGAGTCGCTAAAAATTAAATGTGCGTCGCGAAAAATTTTTATTAGGCGACTGTTATTATACGTCGCCTGTTAGCTTATATATTTCGCGACAGGATATTTGGCGACTCCGTCGAATGCGTCGCTGTTTATTTAGTGCGACGCAGTACTTGCGTCGTGTATTAGCTCGATTCTAGTAGTGAAGGACATAAATTGGAATTTCATTAAATTTGGGATGGATAGTTTAATGGAACAAACCATTTTACACCATGACAATAGTGTCAAAAGGAGGGCAATTAGAATATTGCAACTAGAGAAATGAAAGAGAGAAATTAGAAAGAGTGTAATAGAGGAAGTGTAGAAAGAGAAGAGAGTGGAAAGAAAGTGGAGGGAGAGAATCTAAACAAAGGATGTAGGAGAAAGAGAATAGAGAAAAATAAGAAAGACAGATTAAGGAGAGAAAGTAGGGAGAGAAACATAGAAAAGAAGGTGGGGAGGAGGGAAAAGGAGAAAGGAGGAATCATAGGGGATGTAGTGAGACATTGAAGAGAGGATGTAGAGAAAGAATGTAAAGAAGGAGAATGGAAAGGTAGGCAGGCAGCAGGGAGCAGGGAGATATGGGGATAGGGTGATAAAGTAGAGAATAGAGAGGGGGGAAGTTTTTTTTCTTTCTTTTATTTTTTTTGGGGTTTTGATATAATTATCATGTAATATCTTTGAATGTACTTTTCTGAAATAAATTCATTTTTCTCTCAACAAAGAACTCAAAATAGTTTGAATCTAATGACCATTCAATATCTTGAATGTATATATATTTTCCAATAAATTCATTTCAATTTCAGTTTTACCTTTTTTTCATTTCATTCTCAACAAAGAACGCTATTGCTAAATAGAAAATAAAAAACTCTTAACCAAGAACTTAAATTAGTTTGAAGAATGCATTCATAACATTGTATTGCATATAACAAAAAAACATATATTATATATAAAATATATATATTGCACGCAGACTTAACCATCAAAATAACTAGCATGCCTAAGTGGAATTCGTGATCCAATTTGGCTTTCTGAATGGTCATCATAAGAGAAGATTTATACTTCTATACTTCTCATATTTTGTATAACCTACTGTGTTTGAAACTTGTACTCAAAATCAAATTCTTTCTCCAACTAGTCTAGAAATGTACACATATAAAAACAAAAACAAAAAATGGGAATAAATAAATAAATAAATAAAAGCATTCAACAAAAGAATGCTCCTTACAAGAAGTAGTAGTGCTAGTGTTCGTTAAAGTTTTAGCAGTTCTATAGACATTGTACATGCAAACTAGCTTTGTTATGCAAACTAGTTCATATACATTGATTGTACCATAAACTATCTTCTTTTTTATTTTTTTGTACAAAGATTGGTCTTGCAACATTGTAGATTACCTTTATCCAAAAGTAACTTTTGAATCCACTTCTTCAAGTATTTACAGTGAGCAACCAACCCATAGCTTCTGTCTCAACTTCAATTACTTCTAAGTTCATCAAATTCATCAAAGCCTAAAAAATCTTAAGCTTTTTAAACCTGCTAAGTTTTTCTCCATTGTAAACCTGATATGGTATAAGTTGGACAAGGTTGGGAATGTCTTTGGAGTCTAAAAGTGGATGAATCATCCTTCATCCTACTTCCGTTCATAAACTTGTATAACATAGTGTTTTATGGACTTGGGTTGATCGTTTTGAGCCATGTACTGATGCCTTTAAGCTTTGAAGCAATCCAGTAACTTGCTTTTTTTTGCATTTCCAGCACCGCAAGCGAGTTTGTAGAGAAGATCATAGAAACAATGTCGATCATGGTGCTGGATAAGTAAGAACTCATCAACAATGTATTTGGTATCGTGGACAATGTCTTGCATCACCATGCTGCAATATGCATCACAGGCTTGGCAGACTGTGTAGCAAGCCATGGAAATGATTTAGAGGTGGCCATCCTCTTTTGGGGTATATTCAAATTCATACTGTCATATTGAAGTATTTGTATATTTTGAAATTGTTGTGTTTTCAGGCACTGAAACTTCGAAGGAATGCAACTTTGCTACCTTTCCTGGCCCTATCAAGCAAATCTGGTTTTGAAATTCTTGTGTACGACAGGCTACCTAAAGATGCAGAGATGGACACAAAAGAAGATGCAAAAGACAAAGAAATTTATGGTATGTTTAGTCGGTGTAAATCATAAGCTCTTTTGTTTACCATTGCAAACAACTATTGTCGTGGGCCCCCAATGCCATTTACTCTGCTAAATAAATATATATATATATATATATTGATAGCTGTGCTACATTTATATTTGCATGTGTTTATCTGTGTAACATGTATACCTTTTTCTTGTATTAGATACTCTGATACGTCTGAACAGACTTGTCTCCAGCCTTGCATATTCTGTATTTGCACTGAAACTATTAACAGAAAGTAGAGATATGGACACTTTGACCATTGATATTGCTAACAGATCATCTCCAAAGGATCAACGAAATGGAAGTTCTTCTAATGCCATGGAGAGACTGATGATCAGGGATTCTCAATTTGTTAATTTGGCCCGAATTTTTAAGAAAAGGGTGTTCGCATATTTGGGAGATCGCATACCATAAAAAACTTTGTATTCCTTCTTCAGTTCAATTTTTTGTAAATTTGTAGTAGCAAATATTGGCCATTTTTACAAGTGGAGGAAGGCAAGGTTAGCTTTAGTCACATTATTTTAACAAATTTTAAATAGCGAATTCATTGTGAGAAAATTGTACTTGTTTAACTCGAAAATTGGTTTGAACTAAAAGGGGGAAGAAAAAAAAATAAAAATCAAAGCTCACTTTGTTCTATTAAGTAGAAAGGAATTAGTGAAAACAGAGTTCATTTGTTATGTGCCCCAAACAAAAAAAATAAATAAATAAATAAACATATTACAATACAAAGAATGTTACAACAATATTTAACCAAAAATATAATGACAGGAACTGAAAAACCTATGTTCCATCCGTTTACCAAATGATGAAAGAAAATTTAATAAAAAACAAAAATACCAAAAATTTTATCACTTAAATAAAATATCCATCCAGTCCCCAATCTCTTCCATGATCAACAAAAATGGTTGAGATGTGCAACAAATCAGTATCAGTTTTTTGGTTCAGCTTTATGAGAAACTCGTTAGACATATTAATGAAGTCTAGATCTTTGAGGTTGCTTAGGCATTCAATCCCTGATGGCACTTCCTCCAACAATTTACAGTCTCTAAAAATTAGTTTCTCAAAAGAAGGCATTGTCCCTCTCTCAATTGTCACCCTTTTCAATCTGTCAAATTTTCCAAGTACTAGCATCTTGAGCATTTTGAAACCTTCAGCTTTGAAATACAATGTTTCTCCTATTGTATTTTGGGCCAAAAAATTTGAATGATTTGTAAATGGGCTTTTGGGCCTTTATTTTGGTTTTTGTCTCCTACGGTTGATGGAAAAATGGTGTTTTATTTTAATCAATAATTTAAATATTTTTTGTAAGTAGAGGTTGAGAGTTTTAAGGAAATAAAAACTCTAGGATAAGTGATGGAAGAGGACACGTTCTTTCAACATTCTTTTCAACGTATTTTTCAGTTTTAGAAAACATAGGAAAAAATTCTTGAGTTCTTTACGTGAAAAATAAAGAGAAAATCACAGTGATTTTGATACAGTGGTGAAGTAAAAGTACACTAATAGTTCGACGAGAAAAGCTTCAGAGGTGCTGAATCTGAAAGCTTTTGCAGCCATTGTATCTTGGGAGACGACTGTCAGAAAACATTTGCACCGGTGGAGCGGAAATCGTCTTAAAGAGATTGTAGTACCACACAGACCTTGGTTAGACTTCTAGAAATTAGATCTATTAAAAAAATACAGGTTCTAATTATTTTAATTATTTTATGTAATTTTATTTATTTTATTTAATATTTCCACATGTATCTACATATATATATTTAAACATTATTTCCAACAATCTTAAGACGATTTCAAAATTTTATATATGCATATATATGTGGAGATTTGATTTATTTATTATGTTAATTGATTATTGTGTATGTGTTGCATATACATGGTTATATATATGTTTTGAATATGTGTTTACTATGTGAGTTTCCCGTTGGCAAGAAAAAAAAAATTGCTTCATATTGTACTGTTTTGTGTTTGGGCATGTGTATAATATCTACTTATATTTTTAATCAAAATTGATTTACCCAAACAAATACATGCCATGTTTCTATTTCTTGTATATGTTATTTTTGTCTGTGTGCTTTGGTTTTTGAAAGAACAAAAACAAAAAAAATCATCAAACCCGTGAGGTTTAAAAATTTTTGGGCAGTTATTAACTTTTTTTTTTTAAATAAAAATTGTTTCCAAAATTGATTTGCCCATGGATTTCTAAACATTTTGGTGAATTTTTTGGATTTTTTGATTGCCAGAACAGTATATTTTGACCGGAAAATTGAATTGGGTCAGAAAAACTTGTTTACCAGTAACATGGGTCGAGAAAACCCGGCTGGAGGTTGAAGACGGGTCAAGATTTGGGTTAACAGATCGGAAAAAAGGCTTGGGTAAGAATCTGGATCAGTGGGCCAGAATTTTAAATTCTATTAGGCCTGGTCCAGTTTCACAGCCCAGCCCGCGATTAGAACAGGCTACTATTCAGCCTAATACCCAGACCCGATTCAGACCCCAGCCCAAGTGACACGGTCCAATTGCAATTGGGCTCGCCATGTGTCATGACGAGAAATCACCACGTGTTGTGACAAAATGTTGACAATGGCGCACAGTGGCAAGGCGACGTGGCATCCCATGGCTAGGCCACCTGTCACACAGTCGCGAGGCCACGTGTTGACCTGTTACAGGTGACACGTGTCGGTCTCTTGGAGCACCGCATGTCGCCTCCTGGATATGCCACGTGTCGATACCTGTAACACCCCGTCCCGAACCATGTTGGAATTGTTCCACGTTGACCGAGGTTGACTGTTGACTATTGACTTTGACCATTGACTATTGACCCAAAGGGTTAAAAGTTGACTTTTTGACCCGGATGGAATTCTAGGTTGACTGAGGTACCGTTACGAAGTACACGTTGGCACGAGTTCGTAGACTAGTAGCACGTTGAAAACGGAGCTACGGTTTGAAAGTTATGAGCAAACAAAAGTTGAGGTCCAAACTGTCCAAGGGGTGTCAGAGTTGACTTTTTATTTATGGGGAAATGAGCTTTGACTCATGCATGGTTGTGAAGTGCTCGTCGATACGAGTTCACAGACTAGTGGCACGCTTAAAACGGACATCCGGTTAAAAAGTTATGGACGCGTGAAATTTGCCGGATACCGTAATATTTTAATGTTTTTGAATCGATGAACAATGAAATACCACGTGTCATCACCTGACTGGTCCACGTGGATGAACAGTGTCACCACTGTGGCTTTTATTTGACAAAAATCTCAGGGAAGAGAGATAGGAGAGAGAGAAAGAGAGAGAGAGAAACCGATCGGCCGCCGAAATCTTCAAATTTTTCGATCGATTCTCGTTACACGCGCCGGTCAGACGGAAGCCTCTTCCCATTTCCGGACAAACCCCAAAATTTCACGGCCATTGGTCCCCGGACGCGCCCGGATCGAGGCGGCGAAGCTCGGCGGTGATTTTTCCCTCCACCGCTGGCCACCACCGTTTGCCCTATTTCTGGCCATTTTTAGGCCACACGCACCAGCCACCCCTCACCATCTCCTCAAGTCCGGCCTACCCACCAAATTTCACGGCCACCGGACCTCCGACGCGCCGGGATCGAAGTGTTTTCCGGCGAGGGGCCGAAAATCTTCAAACCCCGATTTCTCCGCCGTCCGGCCTCCGTTTGCCTCACCGCCGGTCCCGTTGGAACCCTCTCCTCTCGATCTACAAAACCGTCAAAAATCTCAGCCAACAGCCATCGTACGTGCCGCCGCCGGCGACGGTTGCCGGTGACCAAGGTGGCTCGCCGGAAGTTACTGTTCCGGCAAGTACCCAGTTGCACCGCCGGTCCTTGTCCACTGTTTCCGACCTCCTGAATCCAAATCCAGCATCCTTTTTCGCCAATTCACGACGGTTTGAGAGAATCAAAGAGTTGAATTCTGAAAGCTTTCCGGCGAGATTCCGGCCGCTTCGGGTCCGATCATCGGAAAGTAAGACCGAATCCGTGATCCTTGTTCCACGAGCTTCGATTCGGTATACTATTCGACCATTTTGGTTAACGTTTGTGTTTAACCCCCCCAGTACCGGGTATTATTTACCCAAATAAAATATTAATTTATTTGACTGTGTGTGAACTGTGTTCTAGGAGCATGGGTGAGTCGTGGAATTGATCCCATGGTGGATCATGGTTTAATTGCGTGCTCTAGGTGAGTGACCCACCTTTAAAAATATTTTGGGCAATTAATTATGTTTAATTGGTGTTTAATTGGTATTTAAATTATGCTCATGTGGTACAATTTAGTTATGGTTTTATTGTGATTTAATTTATTTATTATGCATGAGCAAAGTATATTTCGGTAATAGTCGTACGTGGTTTTAAGTATTATTTTGGGCATAATTGGTTTAAATATTTTATGAAAATATTTGTTAAATTGTTGGTTTAATTTTATAATTATGCCCACGGTATTTTATCTGTTGAACCTCGTATTACGAGAAAATTATGGTTTATTTGTTATCGATATTTTCGTACCGGTTTGTTAAATAAAAATATGTGGGATGGCAAGTGTGAAAATTTAATATATTTCCCACGATAATTTTGGAAAACGGAACGGTTGGTTTAATAATTATTTTAGACTCACTCATACAGTATTGGTATTCTGGTGTATGTACACATGGTTTAACGCGCAAGTATTATGTCTCCCGTGGTTGCCATTGGATCGTGGGTAGGCAAGTTTGATATTGGCCACAGCCGCCCCTCCTTTAGTCGGGATGACGGTTTCAGTAGCAGTACTGTCGGGACGCCGAATTACCATTTGCAAGTTTCTCTCTTTGATCTCCCCGCCAGTCGGTGCTCGGGACGCTGGGTATCGGAGGGCATCACTGGTATATGGTGTGGTGCATCAAGTGTAAATTTTCAGATAAAGTTTCAAACCCCAAAGGTGTTCAAAAATTATTTATTATAATTTATTACATTTTAATTATATATTGGGGTATTTATTTATTTATTGTTTATCAAATGGGTTGATCCCTTGGTTTTCGGGAAGTACGAATATCGGGTTTTGTGAAATCGTTTTAAAAAGGGAACATTTCCAATGGAGTGATTGGTGAGTGTTTTGAGGGATAATTATTATTTCCAACTGTTATTATTTATTTATTAATTGTTGGTATTAATTCAATTCCCTTATTTGTTACATTATTATTATTATTATCATTAAAAGTGTTCAGTAGTTAGGGTCACTCATTGAGATGATTAGCATCTCACGTTTTTAAGCTCCGTTCCCTTAGGTGCAAGGGGTGGTAGACGTTGTTACGGAGCGAACCAATTCTCCGCTGCTATCGTGTTTCGAGAAGTACCTTTGTACTCATTCATCTCAGTTGTATTATTTCTTTCATCTTTGTTGTATTTCTGTTGATTAGCACTGCATAAAGCTCTGTATACTATTTGGACACTTATGTTTTATTTAGGCACTGGGCTGCTGTTATTGTTGTGAAGTGCTGTAAATTGTGGAAACAACTTGTAGTTTTACGGGAGGAATAAGGGGGGAGAATATAGAAGTGTGTTTTCAGTGTAGGTAATTTTTGGTAAGTCCTACCCTTAGGGGAGGTGCTGCCGGATTTTCCGTTGGAAGGTTCGGTGGTATTTCCCTGGGATCAGGGCTTGTCTAGGATTCCGGGAAGAAATTCTGGACGGGTCCTGACAGTTGGTATTAGAGCTCTAGGTTCTAGTATTCCTAAGGGACTGTACATTGTTGTGCATCCCATCCGCATCTAATCTCTCGTTTTACCCGACTTAAAGCGTTCTTTCCGTTTGTCTCGAAGCAAATTCGTTACCCGAATTTGAATAACTCTAATCTTCGAGAGTGTCAATTAGAATCATGTAATCTAACGGGGAATTCCTATGGCCTAGTTAATGGTCATGGATCTCCTTTTCGTTATCGAAGGTCAAGTAATGGGGGCAGATCCAATTCTATGAATCTTTTTGGGGATTCGAAGTGGTCCTAGATATGGATTGAGTATTTTTTATGTTTATGGACCGCTAGCATAAAGGAGTAAAGTTAAAGTGTTTCAGCTTACCTGAAGTGGTGCTTCGTGGAGCAGTTAGGAAGCCTTTACGGAGGTTAATTTTTTTCCGTCATTGTAAGGAGCTATCAGAGAATGGTTGTTAAGTGTCTATGGCCCAGGTGGTTGATGCCAAAGAAGATGGTGAACGTTGGGACCGCTAATAGTGGGAAGTAATTCGAAAGCATTTTCCCAGCAAGTTATCTGGATTACGATCGTAAAAAGGATATCGAATCATTATTGATTTGGCCCTGGACATCGATCTATTTTAGTACTGCCATGCCGTGCGACTCCATTAAAGTTAAAGGACTTAAAGACTTAGCTGCAAGAGTTGGTGAATAAAGGTTTCACTAGATCAATCATATATTCCTGAATGGCATTTGTTTCTTTCATGGAGAAGAAGGATGATTGCCTAAGGATGTGTATCGGCTATCAACGATTTAGCAAGGTCACTACCCATAATCGATACTTGTTATCGAGTATGAGCGTGTGTCGATCAACCTCAAGGTGTCAAAATATTTTTCCGATCGATTATTAAAACTTAAATCCTTTTCAAAGTGATATTTGAAATTTAAGGGTATTTTATTCAAGTATTTTTCGTTTATGTTCGTACATGTATTTGTATGTTATATTGTTTGATATTATACTGCACCATATGGAGGCGGCGAACCAATGTGGTCCATGCAGAGCTAGCCCCATGATCATGTTGCCTACGAGTCCAGGGGATTGGACTGCCAATATAGGCAACCACCCTGGTTTGTATTGGTAGCAGAGTGTCAGTGACAGTTGGTTTAAGCATGGTTATTTTCATTCTAGAAGCTAAGATCTTGATATCTTATTTCCTTGGAGATTTAAGGTTCGTATGATGGTGTTTTATCGATTTGAGGTGGTTGATATTGTTGGTGATAATTTACAAGGATAAGGAGTATGATTTTTGGGACGTAGTTAGAATTTAAGAAGTGTGGGATACTTTTATGGGTCAAGGATCTAGTGATTTGTTCATAGTATTGGTGGTGATGCTAGAATTAAGATTTAAATTCCCTATTGCTTGAGGTGTGGATTCATGGGATTTATTGAAATTGGGGGAACTTAGGGTTTTCAAGAATGGTATTTGGATGTTGAGAAATTTTATTCATGACCTTGATGAATTTAGTTAAAAGAAAGATTGATGTTTGTTGAGGTTAAGACTATTGGTTAATCAATGAGGAGCAAGGGTTTTATAATTGTAAGTACTAGGAGGGTAATCGAAGACAAGTGAATTAATCTCAACCTTAACTTGGTGATACCAGTATTTGAGGAAATTAGACTTAAGTTCTAATCTTACCTTTTGAATTGCTGATCGAGTTACAAGAGTTAGGTTGTTGATTTAAGGATGCATGCTTCAGAAGCACTTTATGGTTAGCGTTCGACTATGACCAAGACTTGTAGATTGTGTTCTCGTGGACTAGTTTGAATATCCTTAATTAGGGGGCGTGAGAAGGAAAGTTGCACAAGAGGAAAGTTAAAATCCACTATTAGGCGTAATGGTAGTGTAGTGATAGTGGATGAGGCCTCTATTATACTTGCTAAGTTAAGCTGCTCAGGTTCGGAAGAAGAGCTATACAGTTGTGTGTATACAGATACACTTGGAGCGAGACTTATCTACTGCATCGCCTTTCACCACAGGCCAATGGACAAGCAAAGTGCAAAATTCACACTTGGAAGTTATGTTGAGACCGTGCATTATGCAACGTCGAAAGAAGCTGGATTGAGCAATTGGCATCGATAGAATTCGTTACGATATTAGCCACCAAGGTGCCTTCGTATGAGACTCTACATGGAAGGCAGTGTCAAACCCCACTGTATTGAAGTGAAGTAGGTAAGGAGAAGCACCGTACGATGACCAACTTGATTTGGATGCAAACACCTACAGATGACTATGAATAAGATGGAGGTCATCCAAGAGAGTTTGAAAGCCGCTCAAGATCGACAAATGAGTTAAGCCGATGTGCGTGGAAAAGATGTTGAGTTCAAAGTCCAAGATTAAGTTTTGAGATCATCTCCGTAGAAGAAAGTCGTACGCTTGGGTTGACAGAGAAAACCAAGTTCCTGTTACATTGATTCTACAGGGTCATTGGAAGAATTGGTTTTGTGGCATGCAAGTTAGTATTTTCAGGAAAGCAGACATCGGTATGCAGCGTAACTCATGTGTTGTTGCTACGAAAGGACAACGAATACCTATTAGGTAAGGAGTGACCAGTGCAGATTTTTAAATCATGAAGAATGCGTATGGGTCAATAAGACTATTTGCTAAGATCAAAAGTCTCGTGGTGAATTAATCTAGTCGAGGAAGCGACGTGGAAGCTCGAGGCACAAATCCGCAATCAATATTCGTATGCGTTTCAGCGACGTAAAAAATTTCGAGGATGAAATTTTTGTAAGGGGGGAAGGTTGTAACACCCCGTCCTGAACCATGTCGGAATTGTTGCACGTTGATCGAGGTTGACTGTTGACTGTTGACTTTGACTGTTGACCTTTGACCAAGGGGTCAAAAGTTGACTTTTTGACCTGGATGGAATTATAGGTTGACTGAGGTACCGTTATGAAGTACACGTTGGCACGAGTTCGTAGACTAGTATCACGTTGAAAACGGAGCTACAGTTTGAAAGTTATGAGCAAAAAAAAGTTAAGGTCCAAATTGTCCAAGGGGTGCCGGAGTTGACTTTTTATTTATGGGGAAATGAGCTTTGGCTCATGCATGGTTGTGAAGTGCTTGTCGATACGAGTTCACAGACTAGCGGCACGCTTAAAACGGACATCCGGTTAAAAAGTTATGGATGCGTGAAGTTTGCCGGATACCATAATATTTTAATGTTTTTGAATCGATGAACAGTGAAATACCACGTGTCGTCACCTGATTGGTCCACATGGATGAACAGTGTCACCACTGTGGCTTTTATTTGACAAAAATCTCGGGGAAGAGAGAGAAAGAGAGAGAGAGAGAGAGAGAAACCAACCGACCGTCGGAATCTTCAAATTTTACGGCCGATTCTTGTTACACGCACCTTCCAGACGGAAGCCTCTCCCCATTTCTGGCCAAACCCCAAAATTTCACGGCTGTTGGTCGCCGGATGCGCCCGGATCGAGGCGGCGAAGCTCGGCGGCGATTTTTCCCTCCACCGCCGGCCATCGCCGTTTGCCCTGTTTCCGGCCATTTTTAGGCCACACACGCCAGCCACCCCTCACCACCTCCTCAAGTCTGGCCTACCCACCAAATTTCACGGCCACCGAACCTCCGATGCGCGGGGATCGGAGCGTTTTCCGGCGAGGGACCGAAAATCTTCAAACCCCGATTTTTCCGCCGTCCGGCTTCCGTTTGCCTCACCGCCGGTCCTGTTGGAACCCTCTCCCCTCGATCTACAAAACCACCAAAAATCTCAGCCAACGGCCACCGTACGCGCGCCGCCAGTGACGGTTGCCGGTGACAGCGGTGGCTCGCCAGAAGTTACTGTTCCGGCGAGTACCCAGTTGCACCGCCGGTCCTTGTCCACTGTTTCCAACCTCCTGAATCCAAATCCGGCATCCTTTTCCACCAATTCGTGATGGTTTGAGAGAATCGAAGAGTTGAATTCCGAAAGCTTTCCGGCGAGATTCTGGCCGCCTCAGGTCCGATCACCGGAAAGTAAGACCAAATCCATGATCCTCGTTCCACGAGCTTCAATTCGGTATACTATTCGACCATTTTGGTTAACATTTGTGTTTAACCCCCCCGGTACCGGGTATTATTTACCCGAATAAAATATTAATTTATTTGACTGTGTGTGAACTGTGTTCTAGGAGCACGGGTGAGTCGTGGAATTGATCCCATGGTGGATCATGGTTTAATTGCGTGCTCCAGGTGAGTGACCCACCTTTAAAAATATTTTGGGCAATTAATTATGTTTAATTGGTGTTTAATTGGTATTTAAATTATGCTCATGTGGTACAATTTAGTTATGGTTTTATTGTGATTTAATTTATTTATTATGCATGAGCAAAGTATATTTCGGTAATAGTTGTACGTGGTTTTAAGTATTATTTTGGGCATAATTGGTTTAAATATTTGTTAAATTGGTGGTTTAATTTTATAATTATGCCCACGGTATTTTATCTGTTGAACCTCGTATTACGAGAAAATTATGGTTTATTTGTTATCGATGTTTTCGTACCGGTTTGTTAAATAAAAATATGTGGGATGGCAAGTGTGAAAATTTAATATATTTCCCACGGTAATTTTGGAAAACGGTACGGTTGGTTTAATAATTATTTTAGACGCACTCATACAGTATTGATGTCTGGTGTATGTACACGTGGTTTAGCGTGCAAGTATTATGTGGTTTAGCACGCAAGTATTATGTCTCCTGTGGTTGCCATTGGACCGTGGGCAGGCAAGTTTGATATTGGCCACAGCCGCCCCTCCCTTGGCCGGGATGACGGTTTCAGCAGCGGTACTGTCGGGACGCCGAAGTGCCGTTTACAAGTTTCTCTCTTTAATCTCCCCGCCAGTCGGTGCTCGGGACGCTGGGTATCGGAGGGCATCACTGGTATATGGTGTGGTGCGTCAAGTGTAAATTTTCAGATAAAGTTTCAAACCCCAAAGGTGTTCAAAAATTATTTATTATAATTTATTACATTTTAATTATATATTGGGGTGTTTATTTATTTATTGTTTATCAATTGGGTTGATCCCTTGGTTTTTGGGAAGTACGAATATCGGCTTTTGTGAAATCGTTTTAAAAAGGGAACATTTCCAACGGAGTGATTGGTGAGAGTTTTGAGGGAAAATTATTATTTCCAACTCTTATTATTTATTTATTAATTGTTGGTATTAATTCAATTCCCTTATTTGCTACATTATTATTATTATTATCACTAAAAGTGTTCAGTAGTTAGGGTCACTCATTGAGATGATTAGCATCTCACGTTTTTAAGTTCCGTTCCCTTAGGTGCAAGGGGTGGTAGACGTTGTTACGGAGCGAACCAATTCTCCGCTGCTATCGTGTTTCGAGAAGTACCTTTGTACTCATTCATTTCAGTTGTATTATTTCTTTCATCTTTGTTGTATTTCTGTTGATTAGCACTCCGTAAAGCTCTGTTTACTATTTGGACACTTATGTTTTATTTATGCACTGGGTTGCTGTTATTGTTGTGAAGTGCTGTAAATTGTGGAAACAACTTGTAGTTTTGCGGGAGGAATAAGGGGGGTGAATATAGAAGTGTGTTTTCAGTGCAGGTAATTTTTGGTAAGTCCTACCCTTAGGGGAGATGCTACCGGATTTTCCGTTGGAAGGTTCGGTGGTATTTCCCTGGGATCATGGCTTGTCTAGGGTTCCGGGAAGAAATTCTGGACGGGTCCTGACAATACAGGTGACACGTGTTAGTCTCTGGCAGTGATATGTGTTGGATAAGTGGGAAGCCCTGTGTCCATGTGGCGTTAACATATCAGCGGTACGATGTGCCACGTTAGCCGCTGATGACATGGTCGTGCGCCACGTCAGCCATGGCTGCCATGTGGTGTTTGCCACATCAGCCCTGATGACATGGCAACATGCCACGTGGGCGGGGATGGTGATGTGGCAGGTGCCATGTCAGCGAGATGATTATGTGGCGACCTTCCACATCAGCCTGTGCCACGTATCAGTGAATAGTATTTTAGGGTGTATACCGTAATTTTTGTAGTGTATTTAGAAACCCTAAAAATCACATTTTTGTGTGTTTTTCTTTTGGAATTTGCTTATAATTAGTTTGTTCGAATAGAAAATAACAACTAATTGATTTCTATTTTGTGATGGTACAGAAATGGCAAGTGGAGACAATAGGACTGTGCCTACTCAAACTTCTGGGATTCAGATGTCTCCTTCTGCAAGTCATGCAAAAAAGCCTGAGAAGTTTAATGGAGCAAACTTCAAGAGATGGCAGCAGAAGATGCTATTTTACTTGACCACACTGGAACTTGCAAAGTACTTGACTGAAGATGCGCCACCCAGTGATGAAGAGAGTGACAAGGAGACACTCATGGCGATGGATGCATGGAATAATTTCGATTACCTATGTCGGAATTATGTCCTGAATGGTCTTCTGATGCCCTGTATGGAGTATACTGTGGCACAAAGTTAGCTAAGGAGCTGTGGGAAACACTGGACCGTAAGTACAAAACTGAGAATGCTGGGTCCGAAAAGTTTATTACAGGCCAATTCTTGGACTACATGATGGTGGATACAAAGCCATTAATAAACCAAGTACGTGAGTTGCAAGTGCTGATTTAGAAAATGCTTGCTGAAGGGATGATCATGAATGAAGCCTTACAAGTGGAGTGTATGATTGAGAAGCTACCTCCAAGTTAGAGTGACTTCAGGAATTATCTGACGCACAAAAGAAAGGAGATGGATATGGAGGCTTTTATTGGCAAGCTTTGCATTGAAGATGACAACAAAAAGTCTGATAAGAGAGCTTCGAAAGCTGAATTGAAGGCCAATGTTATGGAGCATGATTAGAGCTCCAAAAATAAGAAGAAAACTGGAAAAGCTTCCAAGTTGGGGCCTAAAGGAGGAATCTCCAAGAAGGCCAAGTTTCAAGGCAGGTGTTTTAACTGTGACAAGATGGGTCACAAAGCTACGGAATGCAGGCTACCAAAGAAAAAGAGGAACCAGGCACAGGTGATGGAGGACATCACTTGAGAGGTTGATGAGATTAACTTTAGTGCTGTGATATCTGAGGTGAACTTGGTGGGATCCAATCCTAGAGAATGTTCACTTCCTTCGAACCTAAGCAGAATGGGAGGAAGTTGTTCATGGGGAATTCCGCTACCTCAAAAATCCAAGGTGAGGGCAAAGTAATCATGAAGATGACCTCGGAAAAAGAGCTGACTCTGAATAACGTACTGTATATTCCAGACATTCGCAAGAATCTAGTATTTGGATCTCTGCTGAGCAAACATGGTTTTCGCTTAGTGTTTGAGTTAGATAAGGTTATTTTTTCCTAATTATGGATGTTTGTGGGAAAGGGCTATGTAATCAATGGTTTATTTAAACTCAATATAAGGACTGTAAAGCCTAAAGAAATGAATAAAGCTAGTACTTCTTCTCTTTACTTGCTTGAGTCTTCCATTTTGTGGCATGGTAGACTAGGACATGTTAATTTTAATTCTCTGCGGAGGTTAATTAACTTAAATTATATTCCCACATTTGAAATTGATTACAGTCATAAGTGTGAAACTTATGTGGAAGCAAAATCAACGAGGTCATCATATCAAACAATTGATAGAAATAATGAACTTTTGGATTTAATACATAGTGATGTATATGATTTAAAATTTGCACCGACTAGAGGTGGTAATAAATATTTTATCACCTTTATTGATGATAGCACAAAATATTGCTATGTATACCTGCTAAAGAGCAAGGATGAGGCTATAGAGAAATTTATTCTCTATAAAACGGAAGTTGAGAATCAACTTAACAAAAAGGTTAAAGTGATCAAAAGTGATCGTGGTGGGGACTATGTGACTCCATTTGGAGAGTATTATGCTTAACAAGGTATAATACATGAAGTTACTCCACTATATTCGCCACAATCAAATGGTGTGGTTGAATGAAAAAAATAGAAATTTGAAAGAAATGATGAATGCAATGCCAATAAGTTCTGGAGTACCTCAGAACTTGTGGAGGGAAACCATTTTGTCGACGAATGACCTTTTAAATAAGGTGCCCCGGAAAGATCAGTTAAGACACCCTATGAGTTGTGGAAAGGAAGACAACCCTCCTACAAATATTTACGAATGTGGGGGTGTCTAGCTAAAGTAGTGGTACCTATACCTAAGAAGGTGAAGATAGGTCCCAAAACTATTGATTGCATTTTCATAGGATATGCATAGAATAGTAGTGCGCATCGGTTGCTTGTGCATAGGTCAGGAATTTCTGATATTCACAAGAACACAATAATGGAATTGAGAAATGCATCATTTTTCGAACATATTTTTCCATATAAAGTGGATGAAGGATCGAATTCGTCTAAACGAGCTTACGATGCTATAGGTGATTACGATAACGATAGTGATCGAGAGCAAGAGAATGAAGATGAGACTGAGGATGAGATTAGACGTAGCAAAATAGTAAGAACCGTAAATTCTCTTGAAGGGAATTTATGGAAAAAAGCTGTAAAAAGTGAGATTGATTCCATCTTACAGGATCACACTTGGGAATTAGTAGATCTTCCTCCACGTTGTAAACCTTTAGGTTACAAATGGATGTTTAAAGGAAGATGAAAGCAGATGGAACAATAGATAAATACAAGGCAATGCTTGTAATTAAGGGATACAAGCAAAAAGAAGGTCTTTATTAGTTTGACATTTATTCTCCAGTAACGAGGATAAATTCCATAAGGCTGGTACTGGCGATCGCTACATTGCGGGATCTTGCAGTACATCAAATGGATGTGAAAACAACCTTTCTTAATGGTGATCTAGATGAAGAGATCTATATGGAGCAATTTGAGGGTTTCACTGCTCCAGGATAAGAAAAGAAAGTCTGTAGATTAGTAAAATCCTTATATTGACTTAAACAAGCTCCAAAGCAATGGCATCAAAAAATTTGACAATACCATGCTAAAAGATGGATTTAAAATAAATGAATGTGACAAATGTATCTATATAAAAGATACAGAGAATGGGAAATCCTCTTACAACCTAGCCTTCAAGGTTTTAAAAGGCCTCGTAAAGGAAAGGTATCCACACCCACTTATAAGGAGTGTTTCATTCCCCTTTCCAATCGATGTGGGACTTCACAACCCTCCCCCTTTGGGGTCCAGTGTCCTCCTTGGCACATCGATCCGAGTACTGGCTCCAATGCCAACTGTAACAGTCCAGACCACCCACATGCGATATTGTCCTCTTTGGGCTTGGAAAATCCTCTTACAACCCAGCCCTCAAGGTTTTAAAAGGCCTCGCAAGGGAAAGGTATCCACACCCACTTATAAGGAGTGTTTCGTTTCCCTTTCCAATTGATGTGGGACTTCATAAGACTTAGCCTACGCTATAAGTAGACTGAGTAGATACACGAGTAATCCAAATGAAGATCATTGGAAAGGGATCGTCAGAGTACTAAGATACTTACGATACTTGCGATATACTCGTGAATACGGTCTGCACTATACAAGATATCCTGCTGTATTAGAAGGATACAGTGATGTAAATTGGATATAAGATGTTAAGGACTCAAAGTCCATTAGTGGCTATGTGTTCACATTAGTGGGTGCAGCCGTGATATGGAAGTCCTCAAAACAAACTGTGATAGCTCGATCCATGATGGAATCTGAGTTTATCACATTAGATAAATGTGGTGAAGCGGCAGAATAGCTACGCCAATTTTTAGAGGACATTCCTAGGTGGCCTAAACCTGTGCCAGCAATAAGTTTATATTGCGATAGTCAATCTGCGATTGGCAAAGCACAAAATATTATGTATAATGGAAAGTCTAGACACATTTGTCGTAGACACAATTCCATCAGACAGTTAATCTCAACAGGAGTTATCTCAATAGACTATGTAAAGTCAAAAAATAACATTGCAGATCTGCTAACCAAATGGTTAAATAGAGAATTAGTTGAGAAGTCGTCGAGGGGAATGGGATTAAAGCCCGTGAATAAAGTCAATATGATGGAAACCCAACCTAGTTCACTAGAGATCCCAAGATCTAGGTTCAATGGGACAATGCAATTCTAAAGACTGGTATAGATCACTGTGGGGGTTAATCTTCTGCCCATTCCTATGATGAAATAGTGATATAAATAGGTTAAGCATAAAGAATGCTTTTAATGATTCCTATAGGTGTGTTTTGGTAATCTATGCATAGTCATGCTGATTACATTGGAAATAGGAATCACCTACGTGAGAGAGAAGAGTGGCCGCTTTTAAGGAGAATTGTTGAGGGCGCAACTCTTTAGAAACTCTTGCAGAACCAGGGAGGTGTTCAGGGCCAAAATGAAGACAACATTGAGAACTGAAGTGTACCAGGAAGGAATCATGTGTGGGCTATGTTGTCATTTACACAAAGGACGAAATGACTCAAAGATATCGCATCTACCATAAGTTAGTAAATAAGATGTAGTCTCACAAGGGAAGGTTCAAAGAGTAACATCTACTTATTCTATGCAGGTTCCAACTGCAGAGCTTTACCACAAGAGTCATGTTTGTTTTACAAATCAAATCATTCATGTGGGGGATTGTTGTATTTTGGGCCAAAAAATTTGAATGATTTGTAAATGGGCTTTTGGGCCTTTATTTTTTGGTTTTGTCTCCTACGGTTGATGGAAATGGTGTTTTATTTTAATAAATAATTTAAATATTTTTTGTAAGTAGAGGTTGAGAGTTTTAAGGAAATAAAAACTCTCGGATAAGTGGTGGAAGAGGACACATTCTTTCAACGTTCTTTTCAATGTATTTTTCAATTTTAGGAAACACAGAAAAAAATTCTTGAGTTCTTTACGTGAAAAATAGAGAGAAAATCACAGTGATTTTGATACAGTGGTAAAGTAAAGGTACACTGATAGTTCGACGAGAAAAGCTTTAGAGGTGCTGAATCTGAAAGTTTTTGCAGCCGTTGTATCCTGGGAGACAACCGTCAGAAAACATTTGCACCGTTGGGGCGAAAATCATCTTAAGAAGACTGTGATACCACACAGACCTCTTTTAGACTTCTAAAAATTAGAGCTATTAAAGAAATACAAGTTCTAATTATTTTAATTATTTTATTTAATATTTCCACATGTATCTACACACACATATATATATATATATATATTTATATATTCAAACATTATTTCCAACATCTCCATCATAAGCTTTAACAAACTCAAAACCCACCAAAAAGTTTATTCACATTTTTTTATTCTTTGGTGTTTTAGTTTGTCAAATCAACATTGTGAAAGATCCAATTTTTGAACTCCTAATTCACTCGGGCATTGAAGTACCTTTGCGGAAATTTGTGGATGCATGAATTATAGCTTACTGAATTTGACAATTACTGAAAAATGTAGAAACATTGAGTCTTTTTTTTTTTTTTTTTTTCAAAATAATGTGATTCACATATTATATCTGTCCAATTTTAATTTAGGGATCTCTCCCAATTCAAACCAATCTCAAAAAGCCTTTTTGAGATGGAGTCCCCCTCTTTCTCTCCCTATCCCTCTTTCCTAAATCCCTAATTTGCAATTCTTAATATGAAACAATTAGGAGAGGAAGTGAAAAAAGACACTTTTTGCTCATGTTTTAATCTTATAAGCAGCCACATGATTAATTTGTTAGCTTTTTGACAGAAAATGTTAAAAAACCAGCCATGTAAACTTTTGTATAATTTAGTATGTAAAATGCCCAAAAAAAAAATATAAATAAAATGCAAAGGGGAGGTACCAAAATTGATTGGGATGTAACACTACCAATATCCCTTTAATAAATTATAAATAGTTTTTTTTTTTGAAAATGAAATAATATATTAATTGTCCATAAAATTGCACTTCTTTTACAATAAAATTGGTTTAAACTTTAAATTAAAAAAAAATCAAAGCTCACTTTGTTCGATAAAGTAGACAGGAATTACTGAAAAGTGCAAAGTTGATTCCCATTGGCCCAAAATAATAATAATAATAATAATAAATAAATAAATAAATTACAACACAAAAAATATTCTCACAATATATATATATATATATATATATATTTATATAGATACGTATATTTTTTATTAATTTAATAATACAACAAAAAATTATGAAAGGAACTGAAAGGCTGTTCTATCCGATTAAATAATGATTGAAGAAAAAAAAAAAAAAACTTAAAAAAAAAGTTGCCAAAAATTTTATCACTTAAAGAAAATGTCTATCTAGTCCACAATCTGTTTCACGACCAACAAAAATGTTTGGGATGTGCATTAAATCAGTTCGTTAATGCAGCTTCATGAAGAACTCATTGGACATATCAATGAATTCAAGTTCTTCGAGGTTCCTTAGGTCTTCAATCCTGATGGCACTTCTTCCAGCAACTTACCCAAAAAACAAAAAAAGAAAAAAGAAAAAAAAAAGGAAAAAATGAAGAAGCGAAAATTGTCCAAATTTTTACCACACGTTTAATTCGTACTTTACGATAGCCAGCCCAAATTCGGCCCAATCCACTAGCTCTAAAATGTTGCCGCCCATACTCGGCCCAATCCTCCCAAGGCCCAATTGGTGACCGGAATTTATTTAAAATTGCATCCTTTTAGTTCAATGATCAACTGTCTTATTTCAAAATTCAAACCCTTCTTTAACTCTAATATAAGTAGAGCACTAGCTCTTCTCCAAATACATCTACTTTTCTCCATTCTTTTTCTTAAAGTGTATCTCCCTCTCTTCTCCAAATGAAGTTTTTCTTTTTCTTTTTCTTTTTAATTATTATTTGTTTGTTTTCTGAAGACCCAGTTTGTGTTACTGATTCTGTCTTAATGGAGAGGAATCCCTTTCATCAACAATCATCTGTATTGCTTCTATCGACTATTTTCTTCTGGATGGAAGTGGAATATAACTCTTTTCTACCAAGCAGGTAAAAAATCTTTTTAATTTTTGAATCTGGTTTCTGGGAGAATATGAAATCTGGATTTTGGTCCAAAAATCTTTGTTACCTTGAAGAATGTATATATAGATTAAAAGTAATTCGTTTGTTGTGTTTTTGACAATCTTTCTTCAAGGAAAGAAGATTGAACAAATTTTTTTTTTAATTATTTTTCTGTTGTGGAATATTTGCTTTTTAAATTGTTCAGTAAGTTTGAATTCATTGTTTGATGGGGTTCTCCAATTGTTTTACTTTTCTAGTTTGAAAATTTTCTCTAATAAAACAGTACTCCATCAATTATAATATGATTATTTTTTCAAAAAAGAAAATATTTAATATAGATTATTTGTGCTTAAAAAAAAAAAAAAAAAAAAAACGAAAAACAGATGTTGTGACCAAACCAACGGTTAGTTTTATTCGAAATGCCGTCCCAACGGCTAGTTTGATGCAACGGTCATATTTTCAAAATAAGAATATTTACTTTTCCTTTCTTTTTTCGTTTTTGACCCCATCTTCTTCTCTCCTCTCTCTCTATCTCTCTCTGTTTTCTCTGTTTTTCACATATACACAGAAACTGATTGGTTTCTTTCTGATGTAATAAACCCTCTAAAGCTGCTTTTTTTTTTTCTTTGTCTATTATTGTTTAAGGAATTCGTCCAAACCTAGATGACAAAGCAGAGGCTGAAGAAAGAAACTGGATCTCAAACCACACGGCAGGTCTAAGTTCTGGTTCCAAAATCCGATGAATCCAGATGAAAGGTGTGTACGTTTGGCATTCCATTCACCCCTTGATCTTCCTTTTTCACTCTTTCTTGGTAACCCTGAAAATTTGGCCCCCTAACTAATAAACATGTTAATTTAGAAACATTTCCATTTACTTTTTTTGGCTCAAACCGCTTATATAGTCTTCAATTAATATAGTCTCTGAATTCTTTAATCAATAGAAATAGATGCTATAGCTTTTAGGATTAAGATTGGTGGTGTTCATGATTTCAGGTTCCATTGATTTCAATGCTTCTCTTTTGTATATGTATGTGTGTGTATATATTTAATTCTCCGATGGCTTTGTGATGTGTGTACATATATATATATATATATATATGTGTGTGTGTGTGTATGTGTGTATGTGTGTAGCGGAAAACGCGTCCCTGTAAAATGAGAAGTCAGTCAGTTTTATCAAGCAGAATCTGAAAGTAGTCTATGTTTGTGGACGGAAGAGGAATGCTTGTTTTCTCCAAGCAAGGTAAAGGTTTTTACTTTTTGATTTTTCTTGTTTTCTGGGACTAAAAATCTGTGGTTTTGATCCAATTTCTTGTTTATATAGATTCAGATAATTCATTTCCTATGTTTTTATGGACAGTCTTTCTTGAGGGAAATTTTTGAATAATCTGAAAATAGTCAAAAGGGCAAAATAAATGGAAACAACAAGATGGGGGTCAATGGTGACTGTCCAATTGTCTATGAATTTGACTGTGTTTCAGCATGGAAGTGAAATAATTATTTTCTACCAAGCAGGTAAAGCTTTATTTTTTGTAGTTTCTGGGGAAAAAAGCTTTACTTTTTCTAGATCAAAATCATCTGTTTCTTGTGTTTTGACACTTTTTTTATTCAGGGAAAATTTATGGAATCAGAAAGTAGTCTATGGAAGAACAAGTCTAAAAAAGCAAAGAAAAACTAGTGTAAGGTGTATTAATCAGCTAGCCCTTAACAGATTTTGATTGTGGTTTTAAAATTATATTTCTGGTTTTTGTTCAATTATTGAATGTCACTTTGCACTTGCTCTTTCCTTTTTGCAATGCAATCCGCTACACAAATGCAAATGAAGAATTGAGGAATTGCAGAGAGAGCCTTATAGAATGTTAATTTGATTTGTATGGTGTACAATTGTAGAATAACATTTTTTGTAGAAACAGCTGTAGAATAATTGTAAATAATAAAAGATGTAAGAATGTTTTGGATTTGGGGAGGAAGAAGACTGCTGGGATTTGCCAGGTCTCTACCTCTCCCTGCTGTGAGTGTGGGGTTTTGGTGTGGTGTGTGCCCCTTTCTCTCTCTATTTCACTTCCTCGCCGATTTCTCTTTCCTTTCTTTCTGTGCTTTCTCTATTCTATTTCTCTTTTACTTTTCCCTCTTGACTTTTTCTCTGTTTCCTCTCTTTTTTTTTTTTTTTTTTTTTTTTTTTTTTTTTTTTTTTTTTTTTTCTCACTGCGTTCTCTTTCATTTAACTCTTTTACTCTCTCTCTCTGCAATTTTTCGTTTCTGCTTTTCTCTGCCTATATATTTCTACTACTGCCTTTTTGTTTTAGTTATCTTCTCTCTGTTTTTCAATGCTTTTTATCTTTTCACTTTCGTCTCATTACAATTCTTTTCTATTTTTTTTTTAAATTAATTTCTTTTTGCATTTTCTTTTGCAATTCTTACTGATAATGTTGTTATGTGGTACAATGGTTTGTTCCTGGATTATTAATTTTACTTTTTATGAAATTCCACTTATTATGTCCTTGAAGTTAAAAATTTAAAAAAAAAAAAAGAAAAAAGAAAAAAGAAAAAGAAGAAAGCTATCCACTATATTTTTTGGTTCTTTATTTTCCTAAAAAAATATTGTTTTTATTGGCATAAATAAGAAAAAACAAAAACAAAGAAAAATGCAACTGATTTTTTCTATGGAAAAGGAAAAACACTTTTTGTTTCAAAAATAAGAAAATAATCAACTATGCTTTTACTTCCTTTCAAAAATAATAATAATAATAATACCATATATAGGAATAAACATTATTTTCTGATCATTTTTTCATTTTTTTATTTTTATTTCTATTTATTTTGTTTTCTTGGAAATAAAGTACTAAAAAAAATGCAATTGACTTTTTACATGGAAAAGGCATTTTCTAAAATAATATACAAAAAAGACCTAATTATATTTTGTTTTTACAATTAAAAATAGACTTATTCTAAGAAAACCTAAGCATATGTAGTTTTCGCATGTAAAATATTTATCTCTTAGTTGAAAACAAGAGTGTTGATATATATATATATATATATATAGGTTTGAAAAGATAGTATGATTTTATTTAATTCAAGTAATTACATTATTTTATTTAATTATTAAAAATTTCTCTCTTTAAAGTTTTCTCAAAATTGTAAACTATTTTTAGACAAGTAAATTAGGACACTTTTAGACATAAATTAATTGCATAAACTTTTAAACTTTTATAAACTA
Organism: Ziziphus jujuba; assembly: GCF_031755915.1. Lineage (NCBI taxonomy): Eukaryota > Viridiplantae > Streptophyta > Magnoliopsida > Rosales > Rhamnaceae > Ziziphus > Ziziphus jujuba. Next base: position 2,591,208 of record NC_083380.1, read on the forward strand.
AGAATACATGGACATAAATTGGAATTTCACAAAATTAGATTGGATAGTTTATGGAACAAACTATTTTACCCTATAACAATGGTGTCAAAAGGAGAGCAACTAGAATTTTGCAATTAGAGATTAAAGAGAGAAATTGACAAGAGAATGTAGTAGAGAGAGTGCATAAAGAGAAGAGAGCGAAAAGAAAGTGGAAGGAGAGAAATTAAGCAAAGGAAGTAGAGAAAGAGACTAGAGGAAAGTGAGGTAACATATTGTTGCTTTCAGCCTCCTTCAGATATAATCTCACAAGACTATGGAGGGAAGGAATCCAGTGAGGTAACATCTCCAAGCGTCCTCTTAGATACAACCTTTGAAGCAACACAGGAGGAGCAGAAAAGTTTGGCAGATCAATTATGTTGTCCTCTTCTTCCAATGATATAGACAAGGCACGAAGACTTCTCATCTTCTCAATGGATGAACATAGTGCCTTTCCATTTTCTCTTCTCAACTTCACAATGCCTAGCCTTCTCAGTTGGGTTAGCTTCCTCAGCTCCCTCATCATATGCTCACTACCTTCTTGATTTGCTTCGATGAAGCAGATCTTTTGTAAGGATCGAAAAACTCCCATGGTTTCCATGATTTGAAAACCAGACTTGGCATGAAAATGTTCATAAGATACGTACTCATTACGATATATAAGGTGATGACGAAGTTTTTGGTGTTTCAATATCTCATTGGGAAGTTCAGTTACTTGGGAATGCTTTAGATCTAAAGTTTCCAAGTTCTGAAGCTTCTCAATGTATCTTGGAACCTTTTTCACTTTAGTATCCCTCAAGCTAAGATACATTAAGTGGTAGAAATTGACAACTTCAACTCGGAATTTCTTTAAAGGAGAATTTCTCAAATCCAGCACATAAAGCAAATGAAATCCACCGGGAAACAACTTATTCAGAAGAACGTAGCCGGGACACTGACCTGACAAGCTTAGAGGAGCCAAATTGAATAGAATTACACTCTCAGAAATCAAACACGGTAGAATTTAAAGCTTTTTGAAAAATGGAACTTAGCTGACTTTCTACCAGTAATAAACAAAAATACCAGTCTGAATTCAGTGCTAAGGTGGCTTTCTTGGCTGGTCCCTTTCTGCTTTCTTGAAGAAGTACCTCTGTGGCTTTCATTATTTTATTATTCTGTGACTGATACTCTGGATCTAAAAAATCCCGTCAACATATTGGTGACTAGTGTCACGGTCCTACATTTTATGCAGCGGAATAGACCGTGCGGCGCCAAGACTCTCCAGTCATGGCCAGCCTTTTCACTATCCGAGTTCATATATCGACCCATCTGATACCAATTGTATACTCAGGAGGTTCCCATAGTCATCATGGCTCATGTCGCTCAGCAAGCTAGCCCGATGGCCTTGCGCCCACTCGGTAGCTTGTTACTTAATCTTGTGCCAAGATCTAGCCAACAACCCATCTCTTCACTCGGGCCTTGGTCCATGCACATCTCGAATAGCATCCGACCCTAGAGCATGCACACCAGCATCGTGCCAACATGCCCTCAGGATAGCAACACAAGATTGGAAGCCCACATATGAATGTCACCCGATGGCACGGTGTCGCCCCGTCCGTGCCTATTTAGCTTCCGACCCTCTTGAGCGAGGCAGAACCCGAGCCCCCGCTCATTGGCACATTTGCCACAACCTTGTAACAAAGGCCTACGTGTGTTTTTGGCATAGCCGATAGAAAACGGCATAGCGAATGCTACACTTAGCCTCTGACACAGGAGTGACGCGCAATACCAGCTCATAGCGCCTACCGGTACTGTCCTCGGGACTCCCTGTCCCTCGGAGACATAAGACCACCTCCGTGGCACTTTATGTCCGCCCCATGGCTTGCCGTCGCCCATGGGAAGCTCGCTTAGCCCAAGCTCGAAGCCGGAGCCGGGGGCCGTGGAGAGCCAACACGGACCACCCCCCTAAAGAGCTTATTTAGCCATTTCCTTTCTGGCACCCATAGATATCACTTTGTGCGAGGAATCATAATGGGGTTTTCTCTAGCAAACCTTCACATCTTGGCTTGCCATTCGATATGCACCATCCTAGTGACATTCTTAAGAATTTCCCACGGCCCGGGATCGAAGATCCCGACCTTCAAATATTTACGAAAATGCCACTAGGCCATTCCAAAGGTGCGGACCGTCACATCCTCCCCCACTTCATTACGTCGATGCCCTCATCGACGTGCCCGCTGGCTATCCTCAAGACTCCTGCACTCCGCGCAACATCTTTCATCCACATAAGCTCTTCAGGCTCAAACTCAAGATCCTGCATACTTCGTCCCTCTACCTCTGTAGAATCACCCTCTGTGACGACCTTCGCGCGCCCACTCTTGGACTTGGCCAAGGACCTACTGCATGCGTTCACCCAAACTCAAGCTTTCCTCAAAACATGCACCTCCTTGTGCATAAATTAGTGCTTCGCCCCTCACTTTCAGCTCCATATGCAGATGGTGTCCCCCTCGGGCGAATTCTGCCTTTTGTATATCTCGCTGGCACCCAAGCCAGACTCGTGTCCCCCTTGGACAAATGTTCTCTTCACTTGTTGGCACCCAAGCCAACGCTTATTGTCCCTCTTGGACGAATAGCTTCCCGAGCTCCAAAGTAAGGCACTCTCTTGCCTTCAAGGTCCTCCCGTGGACCGAACTCTACCAAGTAATCCGATGGTGACATTGACCCTCTCATCGAGAACACCGTCTCCTCTCAGGTGGTGCCCCTACGTCAACTATCCCAACGGTACCCAAACTCGAGAGTTCTTCATGTGGTAGTTCTCCTCTCTCTTGAACTCCACTTCATGCATTTTCGGCACTCTGTTGCCGTGACGAGCTAAGTTTCCCTTCTTAGCTCTTGTTCCCGCGCTCAAATTTCCATCTCCACGATGGTGATGTGCTAGCAATTCTCAAGCTAGCTTTACCTTCTCCAAAGGCAAATTTATGCACAACATCCCTCGAGTGTGCATCTCAAATTTCCATCTCCACGATGGTGATGTGCTAGCAATTCTCAAGCTAGCTTTGCCTTCTCCAAAGGCAAATTTATGCACAACATCCCTCGAGTGTGCATTTATCCTTGTGGCTTCCAAAGCCAACCCTTGCGCAAGTGGCATCCTCTTCCCGACGAGTTACCACATCTTGAATGGAGGTCCTCTCTTCTGCGACCTCCTTATTTCGGCTGTTGACACCTAGTGTCACCTTGAACTAAGTCCCTTCCTTAGTTCTTTGCCTCGATCTTGCTCACTTTTGTATCTCGGCTCCTCCTCTGAGCCAGTTTTGCCCTCTGGCAAATTTACAGTGCTCCACGCATCCACTCGTCTTGACTTCTCATTCGCTTCGACAAGGTTGTCTTTTCTCTTGGACAAACGTGGCCTCTGCCACCCAGCCGCACTGGCTTGCTCTTTCTTCCCCACTCTTTGTGGCTGTCAAGACTCTTCGTCAAAATGGATCTATTTTTGGTATTTTCTGTAATTCTTAAGACCAATACCCCAAAAGAAACACATGGCTAACAAGCCCTCAATTATTCAAGAGAACTGCACTACTTACGGCTTGTGCTCTCATTTAACGACGCATGAATTCCTTTCTGAGCACCAGTCACTTATTCCAAATGCTTGTCCCATTCATGAACTTCGCATTTGCCTCGCTGCTCGAGCATCCAGTTAAAGTGTATTTGTATCGCACACTGGTACTCGTTTGGTGAACATCCCCACATCATATTCAAGTTGGGCATGCCGCCACAACTAACCATGCTCCATGCAAGAATGCCCCCTTCACAGTAGCATCGGGGTTCTACGGATCCAAGCATCACCAACCAATACCATCCGTTCCTCGGTTCGCCTATTGCAGGACAAACCGGGCTCTGATACCACTTGTCACGGTCCTACATTTTATGCAGCGGAATAGACCGTGCGGCGCCAAGACTCTCCAGTCATGGCCAGCCTTTTCACTATCCGAGTTCATATATCGACCCATCTGATACCAATTGTATACTCAGGAGGTTCCCATAGTCATCATGGCTCATGTCGCTCAGCAAGCTAGCCCGATGGCCTTGCGCCCACTCGGTAGCTTGTTACTTAATCTTGTGCCAAGATCTAGCCAACAACCCATCTCTTCACTCGGGCCTTGGTCCATGCACATCTCGAATAGCATCCGACCCTAGAGCATGCACACCAGCATCGTGCCAACATGCCCTCAGGATAGCAACACAAGATTGGAAGCCCACATATGAATGTCACCCGATGGCACGGTGTCGCCCCGTCCGTGCCTATTTAGCTTCCGACCCTCTTGAGCGAGGCAGAACCCGAGCCCCCGCTCATTGGCACATTTGCCACAACCTTGTAACAAAGGCCTACGTGTGTTTTTGGCATAGCCGATAGAAAACGGCATAGCGAATGCTACACTTAGCCTCTGACACAGGAGTGACGCGCAATACCAGCTCATAGCGCCTACCGGTACTGTCCTCGGGACTCCCTGTCCCTCGGAGACATAAGACCACCTCCGTGGCACTTTATGTCCGCCCCATGGCTTGCCGTCGCCCATGGGAAGCTCGCTTAGCCCAAGCTCGAAGCCGGAGCCGGGGGCCGTGGAGAGCCAACACGGACCACCCCCCTAAAGAGCTTATTTAGCCATTTCCTTTCTGGCACCCATAGATATCACTTTGTGCGAGGAATCATAATGGGGTTTTCTCTAGCAAACCTTCACATCTTGGCTTGCCATTCGATATGCACCATCCTAGTGACATTCTTAAGAATTTCCCACGGCCCGAGATCGAAGATCCCGACCTTCAAATATTTACGAAAATGCCACTAGGCCATTCCAAAGGTGCGGACCGTCACACTAGGCAAACTAGGACATTTTGAAGAAGTTGATCTTATATCCATGTTACAGGAAAATGACTCCTCCATTCCCCATAAATCAAGTTGTCAGAGTGAGGTATTAGATCAATTAAATTAACTGGGTTGTGATTAAAAAAAAAGCTGGTCAAGAAAAAAACGTACCTTTTTTCTTCTTCTTTTTTATTTTTATTTTTATTTTGCATAAGACTTTGAACTAAGACAAAGTTATGTATTTATTTGAGTGACTGTTAAAGTATGAATATTACCCTTCCGGGCTCCAGCAACCTTTTCTTCATCTTTTTCTTTTTCTATTTTAACGGGCTAATTTGGATATATAACCTGAACATGCCCCGCCACCATTAATTTGTTGGTAAATTGGCCTTTTGTATATTCCATATTCCTGAAGTTGTTTCTCAGTGCTTCAAGTTTTTTTGAGGCTTGGTCTTCAAGGTAAAAGACTTTTAACTTATTTTTGGTCACTAGTCAGAATGCCATGAAAATTACTTGACAAGAGCATGAGCTAAGACGAAAAAATTGCCAGTCCAGATTTGCCAACATCTTGTAGCCTCGTGGTCTAGTCATCTATAAGGTTCAACCCAAGGTTCGAGTATTGACACCATATATATACACACACACATTAGAACTGACAGGGTTCACTTTGCATAGCTCAGGTCTTATCTATCAATGAGGTATTCAAAATACCTCTGTTTTGGGTAAATTTATAAAATCAGTAATAGCATGTAGTTTAATTGAAGAATTTTGTGTGCCACTTTGAACTAGCAGATAAGGAATATGAAATCTTCTTTTCACTAAAGTATTGATGGGGATGTGATGCAACTAGTAAGTGAAATAAAAAGTGAACTTTGAAAGGCAATGTTTGCCTACATCTTGCAGACTTATGGTCAAAGCAACCTGAAAAGGTGTCTTGGTCCTAGGTTCACATATGGGCAATCATTTCCAAACTGGCTCCAATTCTTAAAGGACGAGGTATTTCAAAATGCCTCTGTTTTTGGTTCTGTTTAAAAATAGGTCAAGGAGAAACAAAATTAAGAAATTAATAAATAAATAATTTTTTTTTCCAATTTAAAAAGGTCAAACAGAAATAAATAAATTTGCTATACAAGGTTTGCCTCTACTCTTGTAGCCTTGTGGTTAAGTGACCTGAAAAGGTCTTCTTGATCTTGGGCTCCAGTGTATGGGCATGCATGCATGCATGTATAATATACCTGAAGTGCTTTCATTTTAAAATGATGAGGTAATTCAAAATACCTCTGTTTTTGTTTCAGTTACTAAAAATCAAAGAAAAACAATAATTTTTAATAGAAATACTTCATAGGATTTAATTATTTACAAAACAAATAGAAAATCGACAAGGGTGTGTGACATGCTGATATTTTCATCCTTGTACTAGGACAAAATGAAATGAAACTCGTAAGATCAAGAAAGAGGGTACAGTTCAGTGGGGCACAAGCCAAAACCAAGGATTAATGTAGTTTCATTTATTCTTTTCAAGGGAATCCTATACATTAAAGTTGTGGTGAAGTAACCTGAGAAAAGTTCCAAGTGTGGGAATTGCGAAAAGAATAATCTTTGTAAAGACAAATCCAGAATCAGATTATACACAGTAAGTTTATATAGCACTATTCATGTGCTGCGCACAGAATTTGTTAGTCATGCTCATTATATATATTTTCATAAACTCGACTATATACAAGCAAATTTTTTGAAGATGTCATATCTCTAATTGTTGGCATCCAGTTTTCGTTGTATGTTTATCTGTTAGGGACATATTTTTGTTATACATTCCAGCAGTGAGTCAACAGGTTACCGGTTATGTAACCCAACAAAAGAGACAGAAAAATGACACGGAAAATCTACTCCAAGGTGATGAAAATACTTTGGAAAATTTTTGAGCTGTTTGTTCCCCAAAGGAGTAACTAGGAATGAACCATTTTCAACCTGAATCACTGTTACTTTTCATAATGCTGTTAGCTGATTATTAATGGATCATATGTTTACATTTGTTTGAAATGAAAAATTAAGAAAGAAAACAATACAAATAAACTATTTGATGTTTTTTCCAAGCTTGAAGAATATCGACAAAAGCATAGTTTACTTTTGGAATTTGTGCAACCTTTTGATTTTCTGCTAATTATTATACTAAATGGGATATATTCAATTTAGAATTTGAAGGATTTTAAAAGTCTTTTAAAGTTTTGAGGTATTCGATTTAGATTTTAAAGGAGTCCATACAAGTCTAATAATATTCAATTCAGATTTTGATGGATTTTATAAAAGTCCATTAAAATTTAGATGTATTCAATTAGGACTTTATAGAATTCTTTTAAAACCTGGTGGTATTCAAAAAGTTATTGATTTTAAAAGACTTTAAAAAATGATGGATTTTAATGAATTTGAAAGGATTTTAACAGGGAAATTGTGAAGAAAATTGTCAATATGAAATCCACCTTTAAATCCAAAGATTTCATTTGATTCTTACAAAATTTTTATAGAGTCTGTAGAATTCCATAACAATCCATCAAATCTTTTAAAGTCTATAATTTATTTTAAATCCATCAAACTCTAAATTGAATACATCCCTCTAAGTTTATTGACAAATAATGACTCTATGAATATGAACATGTTTGATTTACAAGGTTTTTGCATATTTCAAATTTAATAATCCAAAAGAATGGTGCTATGGGTTGGTGGATCATTTATTAGGAAAAAAAAAAAAATTGCAAGCTGAGGTTTGTTTGTGATCTTATTTAATTCCTTTAGATAAAAAAAAAATTCAAAAATACCTATATTTTCGGTTAAACTTGGAAAAGGTCAAAGTGAGAATAATTTATTTATTTATTTACTTATATAAATATTTGGAATAGTTGAGCTCCATGCTTATATAAAAAATTAGCAAAAAGGGTTGATAAGAAGATGAGCTAATTGAAAAAGACGACGTTGCAAGTTCAGGTTTGCCAACATCTTACGGTCCTGTTGTCAAGTTTATTTCAAAATACCTCTCTCTGTTTTGGTCTTTGGTTTTTGGTTTATATGAGGATGAGATGGAACCTGAAAAAGGTGGTCATGGTCCTCGGTTCGGGTGTGTGCGTTCACTACACTGAAACTCAAAATTCTTAACAGATGAATGTATTTCAAAGTACCTCTGTTTTTGGTTCAATTTAAAATAGGTTAAATAGAAACAAACTTAAAAATAGGTCAAATATAAACGGAATTAAAATTCATTTCATCAACAACCAAAAAAAAAAAAAAATATATATATATATATATATTTAAGAGAAACAACTATTTTTAGGAAGGTACTGGTAATACAGATGAGGATGAGAAGAAGCCATTTACAAATAAGAAAAATTGCAAAATGAGTCATGCCCATATTATTGTAGTCTTGTGTTTAACTGACCTGAAAAGGGTCTTCTTGATCCTGGGTTCAAGAGCATGGGCATGCATTCATTTCAGTTATGAAGGGCTTCAATTAACCCTTTAAAGTTATGAGGTATTTCAAAATACCGCTGTTTTTGTGGAATTGATTAGAGAATATGAGGTATTTCAAAATACCTCTGTTTTTGGTTCAACTAGTAAAACGTAAAAGAGAGAACAATTTATTTACTTTTATATATATATTTTTGCTATGGTTCGGATCTATGCACGTTTCAAAAATCAGTATAAGGGTTGATAAGAAGATGAGCCATTAGGGGGAAAAAAAAACATTGGAAGCTTAGATTTGCCAAAATCTTGTAGCCTAGTAGTGGTCAAGTTACCTATAGGGGTTCTTTGATCCCAGGTTCAAGTGTTGGCACCACATATATTTATTTATTTGCAACTAGGATGTGAGCCTATCTGACTCTCTATATATGTATCCTATCGTGAGGTATTTCAAAATACCTCTCTTTTTGCTTCAATTACCACAAATAAAAGAAAAACAATTTTTTTTTTTTTCTGTAAGGAAAAAATACAACATAAGATTTAATTATTTACAAGACAAATATAAAATCCACAAGGGTTATAACATGCTGATATTTTCATCCATATACACAAGAACAAAATGAAAATGAAAACTCACAGATTAAGAAAGATAATATATTCAATGGGCCACATTATCAAAGTAGGTGTATTGGATTGTAATGATTCGAAATGAAAAATAAAAGAATTGGCAATTACCGAACACAAAATCAGTTATACCAGTGGTCCATCCGTAATCAAGTAAATTAGATTTTTTGCTTTATTTGCACACTTTTTGTGTTATCTAATCTTAACAATTATATTAAACTTTACATAAAGTTGTATTAAGCATTTTTTTTTTTGTCCACATTCACATTATTACTGTATTTGTATTAAAGTGTGGTGATTTGAACTGAAAAATTTGAAAATCGACAATTATTGATAGGCCATCGGTATTACAGATAAAAATAGTTGGTAACCCAATATAGGTCTCCATATAGTTGCTCGAAAAATTATTGATGGAAACCATAGGTAATACCAATGGACTGTCGGTAATTTAAATTTGTCTAAGTTTTTCAAAGCAAATCACCACAATTCAATCCGAAAACTTCAATAATGTGTGTTTCCACTAAGAACATGCTAAATATAACTTTATTAATGATCCTGAATAAAAGAATCCACAAAAATTTTGGAAAAAATAAGAAAATTACAAACAAAGTTGATTAGTACTTACCAATGAAAACTGTCAGTAATCCAATATAGGTCTCCATGTACTTGCTGAAAAAATTATCTTGGGCAGTCGGTAATTTACATTTGTCCAATTTTTTCAAAGCAAACTACCATAATTCAATCTGACAATTTCGATAATGTGTATTTCTACTAAGAACATGCTAAATATAACTTTATTAATGATCATGAACAAAAGAATCTACAAAAGGTTTAGAAAAAGTGAAAAAATTACAAACAAAGTTGATTACCAACTGCCCATCAGTATTTACCGATAAAAATTGTCGGTAATCCCAATGAAGAAAAAGTCACCGATTTTAGGAAAATATCGGCGATAATATCGAATTTTGATAAACACCAACACCAATAGTGGGGGGAAGAAATGTCACCAATGAAATCAAAAGACGATGGTTAACCGACCATTTACAAACCATGCAAGCAAGATTGTTATTCTGCCTAGGATTCCAAGAAAAATGAAATGTAATTGAAAGCAGAGATAAGGTCAAAACTTGGTAACAGAAACCAACAGTAGACCAGTGAAGGCTAAAGGCATTAAGACAAATTCAGGCTTTGGATCATAGCTTTAGCATCATTATCCAAGGCCATCCTTCAACATGAGCCAACAACAAGGCCTGATTAATGAGATGTATGGGTTTCGAGCTAATATTAGATGGGCTGAGATATTTTATAACTCTCACATGCTATTAGGCAATCTCACATGCAAATTGAGTGATCGCATATGGCGCTTTTTTTTTTATTTTTTTTTCTTTTTTTGGTAATTGTGATGGCATACAATGCTTACTAACTCTTTGGATGACTTTGTAGCTGATGAATATGTTTTTAACTCTTTGAATAAAATGAATATTATTTGATAAATTTTATATTTTGATTCTAATAAATATTGTATTTTTTTATTTTCAATAATTTTTTATATTTATAAACTATTTTATTATCATTATATTTTAATTATTGTATTTTTATATTATTTTATTATATTAATTATTTTATATATAAAAATTTATATTTTAAATAAATATTTATACTTTCCGTAATTTTATCGATATTTCAATCGAAATCAATTTTTTTATCGATATTTTCATGAAATTATATCTTCAATATTTCTATCGATATTGATATTTAATCACTAGGTAATCTAATATAGGTCTCCATGTACTTGCTAAAAAAAATACCGACGGTTTTCATGGTAATTACGGATGGGCCGTCGATAATTTACATTTGTCCAATTTTTTCAAAACAAATCACCACAATTTAATCTAACAAATAATGTGTGTTTCCATAAAAAAACATGCTAAATATAACTTTATCTATGATCCTGAACAATATAATCCACAAAAGGATTGGAAAAAGTGAGAAAATTACAAACAAAGTGGATTACCAATGGCCTATAGATAATTACCCATAAAAACCATCGATAATCCAATATAAAAAAATATGAACATTTTTTGAAAGTTTTTTAAAAAGTTTCACGAATTGATGGGTATATATCTTTAAGGTCCTTCCGGACAATGGGCCAAATTCCTCTATTTTTTTTTCAAACGAATCCTATAAAGGATAAGTATTGCAAGATTGGGCTTGCCTAATGTCTTGTATCTCGTATCCTTGTGGCAAAGGTCTCCTTGATCTTGGGTCCCAAGTGCGGGCATTCCAAAAGAACACCTCCTAAAAAAAAGGGTTATTTCAATATACCTTTACTATTGGTTCAGACAAACCCAGAATTAGGCTACATACAGATAAGATTCTATAGCACTTTATGGGCTAGGCACAACATTTGTTAGTCATGCTTTCTCTCTCTCTCTCTCTCTCTCTCTCTCTCTCTCTACATATATATATATATATATATACATAAATTCAAAAGAATAACAAAGGAGGAATAATTTTCAACTTGATTCACTGTTACTTTCAAAATGCTATTATTTTTTTTTTGGGGTAATATTCATAATATTATTAGTTGATTATGAATGGATCATCATATGGTGTTAATATTTATTTGAAATAAATAACAAAGAAAGAAGGGAAAAAAAAAAAAGATACAAAAACTACTTTTGGAATTTGTGCAACTTGCTTTATTCTTTTAAAATTATTCAACTAAATTTATCGAATAATGATGATTCCATTTCTGCTGAATATAAATATGTTTGATTTAGAAGGTCTTTTGCATATTTCAAATATAAACATAAAAAAGAATGGTGACAGTTGGTGGATCTTTAATAAAATAAAATAAAATAAATTCAAAATACCTCTGTTTTTGGTTCAACTAGTAAAAGGTCAAAGAGAGAATATTTTATTTTACACACACACACATATATCTATATATATATATATATATTTGGTGTTGTTGGGCTCTATGCTCATTTCAAAGCTTAGTAAATGTCTAGTATGAGGTATTAAAAGAAAAAAAATAAAAATTTAGCAAGCTTAAGGTTGCCAACTTCTTGTAGCCTTGTGGTCAAGTTACCTGAAAGGTTCCTTTGATCCAGGCTCGAGTGTTGGCACCAAATATGAAGAGAAAGAGAGAGAAACATTTCTTACCTATCATGAGGTATTTCAAAATACCTCTGTTTTTTGTTTTTGTCACAAAAAATATAAATTTATAATTTATCAATAATATGATTAGCATAAGATGGAACAAGACATATTATGAGATGTAACTTGAAAAGCAATTTTCGCCACATCTTTCGGCCTTGTGGTCAAGCAACCTGAAAAGGTGTTCTTGGTCCGAGGCTCAAATGTGTGCATCCGTTCGCTACACAAACACCCTAAATTCTTGAAAGATGAGGTATTTCAAAATACCTCTGTTTTTGGTTAAATTTAAAATAGGTTGAAGAGAAACAAACTTACAAATAGGTTAAAGATAAACAAACTTAAAATTTCATTCCCCCCCCCCCCCCCCCCCCCAAAAAAAAAAAAAAAAAACCACAATTGTAAAAGGTCAAAGAGAAACAACTATTCCTAAGGAAATAATGGTAATATTGAAGAGGATAAGTCACAAATAAGAAGATTGCATATTAAGGTTTGCTGGTACCGTTGTAGCCTTGTGGTTAAGTGACCTGAAAAGGGTCTTTTTGATCATTGGTTCAAGTGTATGGGCATGCAAGCAAAAGCAGATTACCTAAACTCTTTCCTAAATGCTTTCAAATTATGAGGTATTTCAAAATACCTCTGTTTTTGCTTCAATTACTAAAAATCAAAAGAAAAAACAATATAAGATTTAATTATTTACAAAACAAATATATTACCCACAGGATTACTAAAAATCAAAAGAAAAAACAATATAAGATTTAATTATTTACAAAACAAATATATCATCCACAAGGGTGTGTAACATGCTGATATTTTCATCCATATACGAGAACAAAATGAAAATGAAAACTCATAAGGTCAAGAAAGAGGGTATAGTTCACCAGGCACAAGCCAAATCCAAGGATTAATGTATATTCATTTATTCTTTTCAAAGGAGTCCTACAAAATATCAGAATTGCAAGATTGGTCTTGCCTAACTTCTTGTATCCTTGTAGTTAAGTAACCTGAAAAAAGGTCCTTTTGATCCTGGGTTCCAAGTGTGGGCATTGCAAAGAGACATGAGGCAATGATAGAGTGCTGTAGATGTGGATGGGATAGATTTTATTAGAAGGAGACTGAAGTACAGAATGTTGGTTTGGCTTCAAAGTATTTGTTATGAAGTGAGAAAGAAAAATATATGCCAGGTGATATAATATGTTAGGGAAGAATCAGTTAAAACAGTGGTTGGCAGAATAGAGATTCTATTTTGGCCTTGGGATTTTACTGTTGACGTAATTAACAATAAACAACTGTCACGTTTTCTTTGTGGATATCACAGAAGTGAACTTGATATAGGCAGAGACAAGAAACAAGAGCTTTCTTAGGAATGTGGACATCATAAATTGAAATTTGCCTCCTTGAATGTCCATCAATATTCTTCTGATGATCCTCGTTTCTCATTCAGGAGTGAATCGTAAGGTCAGGCATACTGCTGAGGTTCCTGGAGTGGATTAAAAACTTCTTCTTTTTTTCCCATAATTTTTTATAAGGAAATTAATGTCCCAGAGCATGTTCTAACTCTTAAGCCTTGGGAATGTTCTGTGCTCAACTTCTGCATCACAATATAGAAAGTCTTGTTAAACTCACATAAATGTTGGATGAAGAATACCACTGACACGTGATTCTCTGTATATAATGATTAGCTAGGGACTGATATCTGACTTGCATACCTATACAAATGTGAGGAATGTGAACATTCTCTGAGGAAACCAATCCAAAAGCTATGAGCAATCTTAGGCCAATCACCGTCCATTTGACTCTGGCATTCTTCCATGGAATGATGAAATTTGCAGCATGTGTCACATAAAAAATAAGAAGTTTTTATATAAAACACGAGCTCAAAGGCTTATATGTGAGAAAGAATTATAAGCAGAATGCAATCGCAAAAAGCTAATGAAACCAATTGTATGGTTACCATTTGAATGCTTGGATCCACCATCATAACATTACTTTAATACCGTTGACATTGAGTTTCACTCTTTTTATGCAACTTTTGATGTGGAAACAGACTGAAAAATCTCACCAACTTTGTTTTAGTTAAAATAAATAAATAAATAAATAAATAAAATAACATGTATATCACACTAAAACTTGATGGAGCCACAAACTGAAACCAGAGGATGAGATACCATTTGTTTTGGCCAGTTACACCAGTAGCATTGGACCTGCAAAATACCTTTCAGTGACAAGTCTCCTGCATCAAAGATGCTCATAGCATCAAGATCTGTATTTCCTCCACGTAACATGGTCAAGCTTCAATCGTCTACTCGAGCTAGAAGCCAAACAGAGTCCTAAGCATTAATCAAACCACAAATTTAAGATCCATGGCTTTTTTTTGTTTGATTAATTTACAATTAAGCTGATCATCAACTGGTACATTTCTTTGTAGTTCACACTTGAACTTAATACAGGAAGAAACCTGAAGCAAGGTCTTTCTTAGAAGATAGGTTGGAATGTTTTTCATAAGTTTCCTCCATGAATGTCCACCAATCTTCTGACGATCCTCGTTCTTTCCAATTGAGGAGTGAATTGTAAGGTCAGGCGTACGGATGAGATTCCTGCAGTGTATTAACACAGTGTTTTGAGAAGCTCGGCATTCTATCAAATTACAGGAGGCATGATGATATAACCATTATGATATTGTTGACTTGTTATCACAATTTCTTCTTTGTTGCTTGGCATTGAGGAAACAGGAGAATTGTTTTAATTTTTTATCTATCACTAAAGACTAGTTTGAATAATACTATGAGGTTTATTCCAATATATTTTATATGTTTCCAATAAGTTTCAGATATTAAAAGTGAAACTGAGTTAATAAATATTTCAGCAATTGTAAGGACAGTAAATAGAAAATCAACCATATAGTAATCACTCTCTTACAAGTACTAAATAACACATTGGCATATTTCACATTACCAAAACCATCAGTAAGAAGATTTCCCCAAAAAAAAAAAAAAAAAAAAAACCAACAACACTAGTAAAAAGAGTAGTCTTTCAGTTTTTTGATTTGCTTCGCTTTTTTGACAAAATAAACCCTACAACTGTTACTACCAAAATTTACTACAATTAGTACATTTTCCATGTTATTTTCATCAAATTCCCACTTGAAATAGGCACAAACCAAAAGCTAAACTATCATAGAAAGCAAAATTTACAGTGTTGAATATCATAATTGCCATTTCCTTTATGGCTTTTTCATCCAATAGTGATACTCGTTTAACATACAACAGTGAATTGTAAGGTCGTGCATACAGCTGAGTCGACCAGCAGTGTATATTGACAGGGTTTTAAGCAACTTTGAACATGATCAAATTAAAGGAAACATAGTAATAATTGCCAATATGTTGCTTACTTGCTTAACAATTTTGGTATGAAGATTTATCTGAGCACGATCTAAGTTAAAGCCTCGAGAGTGTCCTTTGCTAGAATTCTGCAACATATTATAGAAAATTAGTTAAATTGTCCAAAAATTTGGATTCCTCCAAAGATAAGGATATGACAAATACAAATAAAATTGAGCTGTGATTCTTAATATATATGTAATGACAAGGGAATGATAATTGACTTTCCCATTGTCATAAATAGGGGGAATGTGAACCATCTCTGATAAAACCAACCCAAAAGCTGTAAGCAATTTTAAACCAGTCATAACCAATTATCATCTGTTTTACTTTTGGCATTCTTTCATGGAGTGATATAAATATCTGGCGGGCATCACAAAAAATTTTGAAGTTGTTAGGTGGTGTATGGTTGTGTATCAGAAACATGCTCAAAGTTTATATCACATAAAAGAATTATGAGCAGAATGTAACTGATGATGAGAAAGCTAACATGTTTAATTAAGTGTGGTTACCATCTTTAGATCTTCCATCATAATATTACTTTGTGATATAAGCATATTGTTGGAATAATACTGTTAATAACTAGTCCAGCCATTACCAACTGGGCAGAGACATTCCTTCATGCAGTTATGTGGAATGTCACTAAGCATGTTCTATGCTCATCATCTGCACCAAAATATTGAAAGTCATGTTAAACTCTCCAAGAATATTGGATTCCTTCAAAAGGAGATCATGAAGATTACGAGATTTGCATATGTAGTGATTAGGGATTTGATACTAGACTTGCATACATAATCAAATGCGTGGAACATGAACATTCTATGAGGAAAGCAACTGAAAAGCTTAAAGCAATCTTAAGCCAATCACAATCTCTTTACCTTTGGCATTCTTCCATGGGATGATGAAATTTTTGGATGCATCACATTAAATAAACAAGTTTTTATAGTTGGTTGCATGTGAAAAACATGCTCAAAGCTTATATGTAAGAAAGAATTATGAGCATAATGTAATTGCAAAAGTTAATGAAAGTTGAGTGTGTTTGGTTACCATTTTGCTCGCTTGAAAAATCCATCATCATAACATTTCTTTGGTATCATTGGCATATAATTTCACTCTTTTTATGCAATTTTTGATGTACTAACAGACTGAAAATCTTCACCAACTTGATTTTGATTCAAAATTATAAAAATGTAAATTCTTATATTGAAGAACACAACAAATGAACAGCCAAAACAAAATCTACACAAGAAAAAGCAAGAAATGGGGGTAATGCTTACCTTATAATGCTTGAATTTGTTTCAAATTTGGACAACCCATAGTTTTGAATAAGATCCATTCTTAATTCTCTATATTATAGCTCAAGATTGTTCAAGCTCTGTTTGGGATCTGCAACATATAAATAAATTTAGAAATATTGTTCTTGAATTTAATTCTCTCTATTATAGCTCAAGTCTGTTCAAGCTCTTTTTGGGAAAATTGTGAATTATAAATCATATAAAGGAAGAGATCAAGCAATCCACAATTAATTTTTTATTCTATAATAGGAAAAAATACCAAATGGAAAGGAAAAAAAAAGAAAAGTGATGTGGTTAACAATTCATCATCACCTTCACCAACAGACATCCAGTTATTCCACAATTGCAGCAGCCCGAAACTCATTAAATGTATCTTTCCAACATGCTGCTACAAAGAAAAGTTCAAAAAAAAAAAAGAAAAAAAAGAAAAAAAGAAAAACACTCGAACACACACACACACATATATATCCTTCAAAGTGCGGCCCCCCCCCCCCAAAAAAAAAAAAAAAAAAAGGACGAAGATGGTATTGATGAAAGATTGAAAAAAGACCCATACCTGACAAATGATTTTTGTTTTTTTTTTTGGTACATGGAGAAGTGAATGGTTGTGAATCAAGGAAAAGGGGATGTGAGAGCAATCTTATAGATATTCTCAATTATTGCGCAACTGTAGTCTCCTGAAACTCTTAAATATCTTGTCAAGAGCTGCTGCCAAAAAAAAAAAAAAAAGAGAAACGCACAAACTCTATCCTTTTAATAATTAAGTTTGAAAAAGAAGAAGAAAAGCATGCATGCATGATGGATGGATGGAAAAAGAACCCTACTTTAAAATTATATTTACGTACCTGAAGAAGAAGAAGTGGATGGTTCTTGTGGAGGATTAATCCTTTCACCATCTATAGAAAACGATGGGCTGTGAGAAATCTTATGCCAATCCTCCCCTGTTTCCCTTTCGCATCTTTGCTTTAAGATAGGATCACAATCTCCAATATAGAGCGATTGCAAAGAGGTGAGCTGACGCATTCCTTCAGGAAGCGAAGTTAATTTGTTGATCCCGGAAATATGAAGGCGTCGAAGTGATTTGAGGTTGCCAATCCATTCCGGAATATCCATCAAACTCTTACACCGTTCCAATATAAGTTGCTGGAGGGAAGTAAGTTGCTGTAGACAGTCAGGGAGAGTTTCCAGTTGTGGCAAATCTCTAATTTCAAGTGATTGCAAAGAAGTAAGTTCATGCATTCCGTCAGGAAGCGATGTGAATTTGTCGGACCCCATAATACGAAGCTCTCGAAGTGATTTGAGCTTGCCGATCCATTTTGGAATATCCACCAAACTCTTACACTCTTCCAATGTAAGTTTCTGGAGGGAAGTAAGTTCCTGTAGCCCGTCAGGGAGAGTTTTCAGTTGTGGCAAATCACTAATATAAAGTGATTGTAAAGAGGTGAGCTGACTCATTCCTTCAGGAAGCGATGTCAATTTGTTTGACCCCTTAATACGAAGCTCTCGAAGTGATTTGAGGTTTCCGATCCATCCTGGAATAACCACCAAACTCTTACACTCTTCCAATGTAAGTTTCTGGAGGGAGATAAGTTGTTGAAGCTCGTCAGGGAGAGTTTCCAGTTGTGGAAGATCTTGTAAGCGGAGAAAAAGAAGGCTTTGAAGAGCTTGCCACATATTCCCATCCCCACTGTCTCCGTATATGTCAACCTCATGGCAACTGATAATCTCTAGTTCTTGAAGAGAGGTGAGATGTTGAATAGCAGGTAAGAAGATCTTTAATTTTGGACACTTCTCCACACACAGCTTTCTGAGAGAAGTGAGGCTGTAGGTTTTCACCTCTGAGAGAGATTGTAGACTCTCAATCCCTATAATATAGAGAGAAGTCAAATTTGAGAGAGGAGAGAAAGAATCCATCATCTTCATCTGTTGTGTTCGTTGGAAAGTCTTCAACCTATGATTATCAGTCAACCGAAGTTCTCCTTCCAGATAGGGGTACAGTGGCATATTGGAAGTCAATTTGGGAGCATGCCAGATATTTAATTCAGAAAGACACTCGAATAGAGGAATATCTTTTTCTTCTTCTTCACCAACATCCTTCCACCATCCCTTCAGATTGGGCAAGTCTAAAAACTCAAGCATTTGTAAGGTAGATAGTAGCGGCACTGACTTTGCATTATTGTTTGAAATGTACTCCAGGGAAGGCAACTTCTCCAACCACAATGCTTTGAGACACGGGAGTTGACTCAGTGCCGAAACATTTTTGATTTTCTCACATCCGTTTAAGAGCAATCTGTCAAGTGTTGTAAGTGAGGAAAACCAACTTGCAAGTCTAACGCCAGCCCTGTAGTCAAATATATATAATTCTTTAAGATTTGGGTGTGGTTGCAAGCTTTCCAACGTAATTTCATAATCCTCAGCCTCGGACGTTGCGTCAACATTGTCATCTTTATCATTGCTTCCATTTGACCATCTTAACCCTAAGGCACGCAGATGTTGTTTTTCCTTCAACTTTGCATCCTTATATTCTTTACTCGCATCTTTTCCATATCTTAAGTTTCTTATATACAACTCTCCTCTCAAGTTGTTAAGTTCCATTAATTCATTAAGCCCTCCCACACCCACCTGAGCTTGATTATGCTGCTTATTGGTAGGACCCATGCCCTCCTCATTCACAATGAACTCTTTCAAAGTCACAAGATTACTCAATTGTCCCAGCCCACGAGGCATATGAGTCAAACTATTACATTCATCGTTCTCAAGATGCCTAAGATTCACTAGCTTCTTCAAATCTCTTGGCAATTCTACTAAACCATCGCAACATGATAGTTTCAGTGTCTGCAAATTATGCAGCTTGGTAATTGAATTTGGTAGTGTCTTGATTTCCTCATTCCCAAAAAGATTAAGATACCTTAAATGCTTCAACTTACCAATAGAATTTGGCACTTTCTTAAGCCCAGAGCGATGAAGATCTAATGTACGCAAGAACTTTAAACCTAAAGGAACATCGCAATCTATTAACATTTTTGAATCCCTTGATTGTTGAGGCAAAAGAATTGTTCGAATCCTATTTTTCTTGGACAAAAAAGTTGGAAACTGATTTGATGGATCTAAATTAAAATTGAAAGATACATGCCGAGTTCTTCCGTTAATATTTTCTCCAACAGATTGCAATGTAGTACACTCGGTTCCTGCTACTTGTACTGCAAGATCATGCATGAGATCATGCATTTTGCATTCTAATTTTTTTCTATAATGTTCTTTTACTTCTTGAAAGAATGACCTCGCATGTAATTCACTAAAAATATCAAACCCTTCCTCCTCCAAAGATTGACCTGAACTTGATGACTTAATAAATCCTTGTGCCAGCCACAGTTTTATTAACATATCAACTTCAATTTCATAATCTTTTGGAAATAAACTACAATAAGCAAAACAGTGTTTCATATGTGATGGAAGGTTATCATAACTAAGTTTGAGAGTGGGTAAAATATCATTTTCATTTTGAGGCATCCTTGAAAATTCCATTTCCAGGAAAGAGGACCACTGTGCTTCTGGTTTGGAATAGAGCATGCTTCCAATTGTCCTAATGGCAAGAGGAATACCTCCACACTTGTCCACAATTTCCATTGCAATTTTCTTAGTGTTGGGGTTGTTTGGCTCATGCCTAAGCTTAAAAGCCACATTTTTAAATAAAGACCATGACTCATCTTTATTTAAAATCCCTAATGCGTACGGTTTTATTGAGCTAGTAGTAATGTTTCCTACCACCTGACTACGAGTGGTTATCAATATTCTACTCCCTTTTGCACCATTTGACAATAAGTTTTCCAACTTTAGCCATTTTTCTCTATCCTCATTCCATACGTCATCGAGTACAAGGAAATAACGCTTTCCATTTATCGTATCTCGAAGTTCTCTTTGCAATTGATCCATCAGCTTCGTCTCTGTACTCTTCTTAGTTGCAGAATTTAAAATTCTCTTAACAAGTGATTTCACCTCAAAATTTTCAGAGACACACACCCACAATTTTAAATCAAAATTTGTTTGAACCTTCTCATGGTTAAACACGAATTGAGCAAGTGTGGTTTTCCCTAAACCTCCCAAACCCACTATTGGCAAAACTGACACATCCTCTTCAACATTGGGATCTAACAAAAGGTCTAGGATGGCCTTTCTATCACTCTCCCTCCCAATAACTTCTTTTTCAGGTATGTAAGAGTGAGTTTGCTCCCTCTCTCTAAGGACAACTCTAGACTCCTCGTGGTGCACCTCCAAATGGAAGTTCTTGTGATTCTTACTAATCCCAGCTAGCCTATTATTGATGTCTTTTATTTTGTGAGCCATGGTGCGACGAAACACAAGTTGGTTGGAGGATGAGAAGAAAGTGCGCACCTTCTTGCTCATATTACTTCCACTCATTAGTTGTAGCCGCGAAGCTTCAGTGGAGAAATCATCCATCAAGTCATCAGCCTCGTAAACTACACCTTCAAGCTTCTTGAGCCAGCTGCTCACCTGGTGGTTATGGTTCTTCTTCTCCTCAGCATCAAGAAGTACATCTTTGATTGTTGAAATGGTTTCTTCAAGTCCTGAAAGCTCCTTAGTTACACCCCCGATGGATCCAATCTCTTGCACAGCTGCAGAAGCTATGTTTTCAATGATCTTCTGTGCAATCCCAAAGAGGATTGAATCTGCCATTGTGAACTGTTTATACAGTTAGATACAAAATTATCGATTTTGAAACAGGAATTAAAGTAGTAGATCTTTAAGAAAGCAGGTTAATGTGTGGTTTGTGGTTTTAGTTTTTGGGCTGGAAAGTCTGAAAGTTTGTGTTGCAGTGGAGATTACAAAGTTCCTCCGGCTCAATATTTATACCACTTGCTTGCTTGGGATTATGGCAAGCTTATTGTGCTTTCTTCATAAGTCTCTGTTTTCCTTTCTTGATGGACATTAACTCTGGTTTCTTTCTTCTTTTTTTAAATGAGAATCTGCTTTGTTTCCATATATATATTTTTTTTCCCGTAATTAAGAGCTAACAAAAGAATAAAAAACAAAACAAAGCAGAGAAAAAATAATAAAGAAAAATGGAATTTAAGTGTTTGATACAAAGGTATGTGCTTGTCTATTTTTTATCCTTATTTATAGATGTTTATGAGATGCTTTAAACTTTAATTAATTCTTCAAACGGGTGTAAAAGAATGTGATTCCTCTTTCAGTCTTTAAGCTTTACTCGATCAATATATACAGAATGCGAGGGCAAAACCAATATATATGGTCCACCCACCCTTTGAATTGATTAGAAGCCATCTATATATTTTTTATTCTTTAAGCTTTACTCAATCAATTTATTCACTTTTTTTTCTTTTTTTTTTTTTGAAAATCTTTTTCTGTTATTGTATTTGATATATATCCTTTTCTTATATAAATGATGAATTTACCATGAGTAGTGCTCAACCTCTTTTTTTTTTTTTTTTCTCTTTTATTTATTTAGTTTTTGTGTCTATAAAACCGTTGATTTTAAGATTGGGTTTTTAGCTGTTATGAGCTATCATTATCACTAGTTTACAAGGGCGAAGAGTGAAAGTAGGAAATAGCAAATCTGACCATTAGAGAATTAAAGATGTTGAAATATATATATATATATATATAGCTAAGGGGCTTAAGTCCACGCATGGTTTTGCTTTTATAATTTCTTGATGTAGTCTCCAGTTAAAAGACAAAAGAAAACGAATAAGAAAAAACTAAACTGACAAGCCTGAGCTAACGGAGTATAGTGGATGGAAGATTGAAAAAAACATTGAAAAAAAATTGCACAAACACAATTCAACTTTAGCTGTTTAAGTTGGCTTATTAGCTGGTCACTTAGTTAAGTTCTGTTTGGTTATAGAGTTACTGATTGCATTGTAAACACTGCTGGTATAAAATAAAAGAAATCTAATATTATGCGATTTCATGTGTTTTCCCTTTATACACAATCTGTTTCTTCTTCTCTTTCTTCCATAATTTTTTTACTCAAACTAGTGAACTCAATTAAAGTCAGGAATTAAGGACCAAAATATATGTGTATATATTTATAGCCATATGTCTTTATTAATCAAAATAAACAATGCAGTAAAGTTTGTGTTGCAGAAGGCATTATGAAATTCCTCTTACTCAATAATTATACTAGATGCATGCTTGGGATTATGGCAAACTTATTGTGCTTTCTTCGTTCTCTCTTTTCTTTTCTTTGATATATAGACATTAAATTCTGGTTTCCCTTTTTTTTTTTTTTTGGAACGAGAATCTGCTTTCTTTCCATATTCTTTTTGTTAAGAACTAACAAAAGAATAATATTACCAAAAAAAATAAAAATAATAATAATAATAATAAACATGAAATGAAACAGCTAAAAAGAATAAATTAAGAGAAACGCAATTCAATGAAAAAATAAGTGGTTGTCTAATTTTTATATTCTTAAATGGGGTGCAAAAGAATATGTTCACTCTTGGATGGTCTTTAATTCTTAATTAAACGGGGTCTAACAAGAATATATTCGCTCTTTCATTTAAGCTTTACTCAATCAATATATTCAGAGAGATAAGAAAAGCAATGTATATGACCCGCCTTGTATACCAACCCTTTGAATTGATGGGGCGCTATCTAATTCCGTTGCATTTATTTATCTATATGCTTTTTTTGAAAATATAATTCTGTTTTATTTGATACATATATCCTTTTTGCAATATATATATACACACACACATAGAGTTAGCTAGGAGGTCACTTGGTTATTGATTGCATTATAAACAGTGTTTTGACAGAATGTTAATGGAGGCAGCTACTTAAGGTTGTTCATTGTCTAGTTGTTGAGTAAATTATTATACTGGGCCATGGCCTTTGTTCTCTATTCGTATAAGACCATCCAACAGCTATAACTAAAAAATGTTGTCAACCATGAACGTTTATAGAAAGAAAAGCCAGTGCAAATTAATTTCTCCCTATGATTTATAGAATTTTGTATTCGTGGAATTTTGTCAAAAGCTTCTTCTTCCTTTTAACTGTCCCAATCTAGGGAAAGGAGTGGGTAATAGAAGATTTAATTATGGCTTTAAAGAGTGCAAGGCAAGGTAAGAGGCTTTATTTCAGTCTCCTAAATTTGTACATGACTAATTTTAAGTTGCATTGGGTACCAAAAAAACAAAAACAAAAAAAAGTCATGCTATGAATTCAATCATCATCAAAGGCAGATTTTAGTTTAACAAAATAAAATGAATTTTATTTGAAACTGACTGTGTTTTTGGTATAGTTCACCGACATATTTTAAAAATTAGTATAGAGTTGAAAGCCTAGTTTGCCAACATCTTGTCAAGTTACCTGAAAGGGTCCTTTGACCCCAGGTTTGAGTTTTGCGATCTATATATGTGTTTATATACACACACACACACACACACACACACACAGAGGGATTGACTAGTCTTTCCCATTATGAGTTATTTCAAAATACCTCTGTTAATTTTATGTGCCACTTAAACTAGTAAACAAGGAAGATGAAATCTCTTTCTATTACATTATTGATGAGGATGACATGGAACTACTCAGAGAACAAAATATGAGCTTTGAATGGCAATGTTTAGCAACCTGAAAAGGTGTTCTTGGTCCTAGGTTCAAGTGTGGGCATTCATTACAGACGACCCTAAATTCTTAAAAGATGAGGTATCGAAAAAACTTCTGTTTTTGGTCCAATTTAAAAATAGGTCAAAGAGAAACAAACCTTTTTTTTTTTTTTTCAAATTGAAAAAGGTCAAAGAGAAACAACTATTTCTAAGGAAAATACATGTAATATTAATAAGAATGAGACGAAACCGATTACAAATTAGAAAAATTGCAAAATAAGGTTTGCCGAAAAAGTTCTTTCTGATCCTGGGTTCAAGTGAATGGGCATTCATGCATGCATATATAGTATCCCTAAAGGGCCTTAATTAAATTAGCCCTTTCAAATTATCTGTTTTTGCTTCAATTACTCAAAATCAAAAGAAAAACATTTTTTTTTGGTCTTTTTGTAAGGAAAATACTACACAAGATGTAATTATTTACCCAAAAAAAATTATATAATCCGAAAGGGTGGGTAATATGCGATACTTTCATCCATATATAGAAGAACAAAACAAAAATGGAAATCAAAGATTAAGAATAAGAAATAGGGTGTAGTTCAGTGGGCAGAACCACAAGCCAAACCCCAGGATTAATGTGGATTCATTTATTGTTTTCAAATGAGTGTTAACAAAAGATAAGAATTGCAACATTGACACAATGAGCTTCTATAATAGTTTCTCAATACGAGTTTCTATAATAGTATAGACAAGTACATTTGTATGGATGATCATGAAGATGCCATATCTCTAAAAAGAAATAAAAATAAAAGAAGGAGGTCTTTGCTCTTGATTGGAGTTCAAATGGTTAAAAGGTAGCTTCTGGTGGTAAGGATAAAGTGCTAAAGTTGTGGATGGGATAGACTTTATTAGAAGGAGATAGAAGTACAGAACGATAAATTTCAGGATGATGTGCAAACGACCTATATTATGTAAGCTTGGTTTGTATTTATTAAGAAGTGAGAAACAAGAATAAAGAATGGACCTCAACTTATTGTATTTAGTTATGAGTTTTTTGTATCAAAAAGAAGAACAAAGAAGGAATGATCTCAACTTCATTATGATCTTATGGCTTTGAATTCATAGTGAAGTGAAAGTCATATCATTCAGAGCATTAATGGTTTCAACGTGCTTGTTTGTCCCCTTACATATAATGCAATAGGTTGATTATGAATGGATTATATGGTGTCAACAATTGTTTGAAATGGAAAAAAAATAAACATAAAATACAAAAAACTTTGTGATGTTTTCAACCTTGAAGAATATTAATAAATGCAGAGGTTAGCTTGAAATTGCTGGTATATGAATTTAAAAAATTTCTTCCAATTATTACAATAAATTGATTTTGAATACTACTGATTCCATCTCTGTTGAATATAAACATGTTTGATTTGGAAGGTCTCAAAAACATCCAGAAAAATGAAAATTATGTGTGATATAGTTAATCTTTTATGAATTGAAATATTACAGGTAAGGTTTGCCTATAATTTTGTAGCTGGTGGTCAAGTAGCCTTAAAAAGGTCTCCTTGGTCTTAGATTCAATTGTGGGCACGTTTAACAGCTTCTTTTAGGGAATTGAGCAATTACAGAATATAAGGTATTTCAAAATACCTCTGTTTTTGGTTCAACTAGTTAACGGTCAGAGAGAGAACGATTTATTTATTTGTTCATAGTTTTAGAATTATTCAGCTCTATGCACATTTCAAAAATTAGCAAACTAGTGGTAAAGGTTGATTAGAGGGTTAGCTGTTAGCAAAAATGAAAACATTGGCAGTCTAGGTTTGCCTACATCTTGTAGCCCTCTGGTCTAGTCACCTATAAGGTTCATTTAATCCAAAGGTCGAGTATTGACACCTAATATATAATATACACTCATTAGAACTGACAGGGTTCACTTTTGCATAGCTCAGGTCTTAGCTATGCTGAGGTATTTCAAAATACCTTTGCTTTGGGTAAATTTATAAAATCAGTAATAGCATGGAGTTTAATTGAAGAATTTTGTGTGCTATTTGAACTAACAAATAAGGAATATAAAATATTTGTTCACTATAGTATTGGTGGGGATGTGATGCAACTACTAAGTGAAATAAAATGTGCACTTTGAAAGGCAACGTTTGCCTACATCTTGCAGCCTTGTGGTCAAAGCAACCTCAAAAGGTATCTTGGTCCTAGGTTCAATTGTGGGCATTCATTTCCAAACTGGCTCCAATTCTTAAAAGATGAGGTATTTCAAAATACCTCTATTTTTGGTTCAATTTAGAAATAGGTCAAAGACAAAAAACTTAAGAAATTAATAAACAAATAAAATTTTCCAATTTAAAAAGGTCAGGCAGAAATAAATAAATTTGGAAGACATGGTGTGCCTGTACTCTTCTAGTCTTGTGGTTAAGTGACCTGAAAAGGTCTTCTTGATCATGGGTTCAAGTGTCAGGGCGTGCGTGCATGCATATATAATTGCTTTCATTTTAAAATGATGAGGTATTTCAAAGTACCTCTGTTTTTGCTTCAATTACTAAAAATTGAAGAAAAACAATAATGTTTAAAGGAAAATACTCCATAAGATTTAATTACTTACAAAACAAATATATAATCCACAAGGGTGTGTAACATGCTGATATTTTCATCCATCTACTAGAACAAAATGAAAATGATAGATTCATTTTTTCTTTTCAACGGAATCCTATACATTAAATTTGTGATGAAGTAACCTGAGAAAGGTTCCAAGTGTGGGCATCGCAAAAAGAATACTCTCTGAACAGACAAACCCAGAATCAGATTATACACAGTAAGTTTATATAGCATTATTCATGGGCTACGCACAACATTTGTTAGTCATGCTCTCTCTGTCTCCGTCTCTCTCTCTCTCTCTCTCTCTCTCTCTCTCTCTCTCTATATATATATATATATATATATATGTATATATATATTTTTTGCCCCACAAACTCGAGCGTATACAAGCAAATTTTTTTGAAGATGCCATATCTCTAATTGTTGGCATCCAATTTTCATTGTATTTTTAATCTGTTTGGGACAAATTTTTCTCGTACAAAAGAGACAGAAAAATGACAGGGAAAATCCACTACGAGGTGATAAAAATACACTGGGGAAGTTTTGAGCTGTTTGTTTCCCATAGGAGTAACTAAGAATGAACGATTTTCAACCTGAATGACTGTTACCTTTCATAATGCTATTAGTTGATTATTAATAGATCATATGGTGTTTACATTTGTTTGAAATGAAAAATGAAAAAAGAAATCAATACAAAAGTAACTATTTGATGTTTTTTTCAACTTGAAGAATATTGACAAAAGTAGAGTTTACTTTTGGAATTTGTGGGACTTATTGATTTTCTTCTAATTATTATACTAAGTTTATTGAATAATGATGATTCTCTGAATATGAACATAGTTGATTTAGAATGTCTTTGCATAATTCAAATTTAAACATCCAAAAGAATGGTGATATGGGTCGGTGGATCTTTTATTTATGAAAAGGAAAAAATTGCAAGATGAGGTTTGTTTGTGATCTAATTTAATTTCTTTAAGTAAAAAAAAAAAAAAAAATTCAAAATACCTCTATTTTTTGTTAAACCAGTAAAAGGTCAAAGAGAGAATAATTTATTTATTTATTTACTTGTATAAATGTTTGGTATAGTTGAGCTCCATGCTTATTTCAAAAATTAGCAGAAAGGGCTGATAAAAAGATGAGCTATGTGAAAAAGAGGACATTGCAAGTTTAGGCCTGCCAACATCTTACGGCCTTGTGGTCAAGTTTAATTAACCCTTTAAAATTATGAGGTATTTCAAAATACCTCTGTTTTTGCTTCAGTTATTTAAAATCAAAGAAATTTTGATTTTTTATGTTACTGATTCCAAAAGCTTAAACGATCTCTGGCTCTGATATCATATTGAATTACCACTGATCCCAAAAGTTTAAACGAAGATGGACTTTCATTTGATTTATATTTTTCTCTAAAATTTTGTAAGGAAAATTTTACATAAAAATTTAATTATTTACAAAACAAATATATAATCCACAAGGGTGTGTAACATGCTGATATTTTCATCCATAGAGGAGAACAAAACAAATGGAAACTCAAAGATTAAGAAAGAAAGTATTGAACAGTCATTGTAATCATACGGCTTTGAACTCACAGTGAACTGAAAGTCATACCATGTATAGATTAATGGTTTCAACATCCATGTTTGTCCCCTTACATAATTGCTATTTGTTGACTAGGAATGGATCATATTGTGTTTACATTTATTTGAAATTGAAAACAACAATACAAAAAACTTTGTGATGATTTCAACCTTGAAAAACATTGATAAAAGTAGAGTTTAATTTTTTAATTTCTAATATAAGGTATCTTTTATTTTTTTGTCTAATTATTATAATAAATTGATATTAGATACTAATAATTCCTTCTCTACTAAATATAGGCATGTTTGATTTGGATAGTCTCAAATTTAAATATCCCAAAAATAAAAATTAATGTTGATACTGACATGGGAATGGTTGAATTTTTGCAAAAATTTCAAGCTCAGGATCGCCTATAATCTTGTAACCCGGTGGTCAAATGACCTTAAAAATTTCTCCTTGTCCTAGTTTCAATTATGGGCATGCATGCATAAGGGCTCTCTTAAGGACATTAAACGTCACAGAATATGAGGTATTTCAAATATCTCTGTTTTTGGTTCAACTAGAAAAGGTCAAAGAGAGAATAATTTATTTATTTATATATATTTTTGGTATGGTTCAGCTGTATGCACATTTCAAATATAATTAAACCTATGGTAAGGGTTGATAAGATGATATGAATCATTGCAAGTTTGGGTTTGCGAACGTCCTGTATCCTTGTGGTCAAGTTACCTGAAAGGGTCTTTTGGTCCCAGGTTCGAGTGTTGGCACCAAATACACACACACACACACACTAGGACTGACAGGGTTCACTTTGCATTGGTCGATCCTATCTATCATGATGAGGTATTTCAAAATACCTCTTTTCACGGTTTTATCAAAAAATATATATATAAATTTGTGCCACTTTAACTAGTAAAAAAGGAAGATGAAATCCCTTTCTATTATAGTATTGATGAGGATGAGATGGAACCTTTCGGAGAACAAAATGTGAGCTTTGAAAGGCAATGTTTGCCTTCATTTTGCAGCCTTATGGTCAAAGCTACCTGAAAAGGTATTCTTGTCCTAGGTTCAAATGTGGGCATTCATTATAAACGACCCTAATTTCTTAAAAGATGAGGTGCTTCAAAATACCTCTGTTTTTGGTTCAATCCAAAAATAGGTCAAAGAGAGAAAGAAAAAGAAAAAATTAAAGAAATTTTTCCAATTGCAAATTATAAAAATTGCCTAAAAAGGTCTAGTAGCCTTTTGGTTAAGTGACCTGAAAATGGCCTTCTTGATCTTGGGTTCAAGTGTATGGGCATGGATGAATGTACGTACCCTCGAGGGAATTAATTAAATTAACCCTTTAAAATTATGAGGTATTTCAAAATACCTCTGTTTTTGCTTCAATTACCAAAAATCAAAGAAAAACATTTTCATTTGTGAGTAAAAATACTGATTTAATTATTTACAAAAAGAAATATGTGATCCACAAGGGCGTGTAACATGCTGATATTGTCATCTATATAGAAAAGAATAAAATAAAAATGGAAAGGGCATAGTTCAGTAAGCCCACAACCCAAATCCAAGGATTAATGTAGATTCATTTATTCTTTTCAAAGGAGACCTATAAAAAATAAGAATTGCAAGATTGAACCTGATACCTTGCAGCCTTGTGGTAAAATAACCTGAAAAAATCTATCTGATCCTGGGTTTCAAGTGCGGGCATTGCATAAAGAATACCCACTCTGAAAAAATGTGTTTATATGATATACAATGAGTTTCTATAGTAGTTCTCATTACAATGATTTTCATAATGGTATAAACAAGCAAATTCTTTTGTTTTTGTTTTTTTTGGATGATCATGAAGATGCCATATCTCTAAAAAGAAATAATAATAATAATAATAAAACAAAAAGAAAAAGAAAAGTTAAAATAAAAAAGCTTTTGCTTTGGTTGGAGTCCAGATAGTGAAAAAGTGGCTTCATAGTATATTTGTATGATTGGCTTCAAAGCATGATTATGAAGTGAGAAACATGAGAAATCTTTTTAGCCTCAGACCAAGTACACTGGGGAAGTTTGAAGCTGTTTTGTACCTAAACAAACAGCAAAGAACCAAGTATACACACACACACAGAGTGTCACCTATGATGAGGTGTTTCAAAATACCTATGTTTTCGGTTTTAACACAAAAAAGTATTGATGTTGGGATGCGACAGAACCAGTTAGATTATAATTTTGTAAGTTCGAAAGAACAAGTTTGTTCACATCTTGCAGCTTGTGTGGTCAAGTAACCTGAAAAGGAGTTCTTGGTCCTATGTTCAAGTTGTGGGCATGCTACCAAAGACGACTCTTAATCCTTTATCTATACTATCAGCGAGGAGAAGTGCGGTTTTTGGGTCAAATATTTACTGTTTATTTTGGTACAAAAACGGTACCCCCCCATGCGTTTTGTCCTTTTTTCCATGTGTCAAAAGCTGGTTGCACCCGCTCAACAACCCTGTTTTTCATCTAACAGTTGGTTTTGGCTTTATTATATAAACAAATACTGCCATTAAAATTTTTATTTATTTAATTTTTAATACACAATCAAACAGGTATCCAACAACCAAGCAGATGTATAAAAAAAAAAAAATTAAAAAAAAAAAAAAGAGCAAACATTTGTAGCGTCACAGAAGAAGCGAAGAGGATAAAATGATATGTCCAAAAAAAATGCAGTTTATTCTCCAAAAAAAAAAAAAAAAATGCACAATACCTTAGAACGGTAAACCCAAAAATTTAGAGAAAAATATTTAAATATAAAAAATTGATAGGTAATCACCAAAAGCTGAAAAACTAGCTAGAGTTCAGAATTAAACCTTGCCGCTACCGAAGATGAAGGCTGGTGCTTCGTGCTGAGTCGAGAGAGAAGGATGCAGATTGGGTTGGGTGCTTTGCGGAGAGAGAGAGAAGAAGGTATTGATCGGCGTCGAGAAAAAAGCAGACCGGAGATCGGCTTCCCGTCGAGAGAGAGAATCTGATCAAGAAAGAAAAGAAAAGAAAAGAAAAACAAGAAAAAAGAAAGAAGAGAAACAGAAAATGAAAAATAAGTAGATGATCAAGAAAGAACTTTTCTCAAGTCTTCTCCGTAGATTCATTTACATTTTCTTCAACTTTTTCCAAGTCTTTTTCTCTTTACTAATAGCCTTGGCTCTTTATGATCTAACATATGCCATCCTATCAGGTTCCGCCACGTAATAAAGACGTTTTTGTTTTTATTCAAAAATTATTTTTTTCTGCTGTAGCCAAGTTTGACCCAACCAGCACGCTCACGGTGCTGTATTATTATTCATAATATAATTTTGATTATTATTTATGATAATAATTACCTTATCTAAAGTTACATAATATTTAAAAAAGCTATAAAATGTTTTAACCTTATCTAAAGTATTAATAGCATATTAAATTGAGCTTCGTTTATTATCTATGATTATGATAATGTTACATTATTAAAGTAATATAATATTAAAAAATTAAAAAATTATTGGAAAATAACAACATTTTAGATAAAAAAAAAAAAAAAAAGCATTAGTCATGAACTTTCAAATATACCATGTAAAAGTAAAAAAAAGGTAAAAAGTTAAAAAAAAAAAAAAAAAACAACGTTACCCCCCAAAAAAAAAAAAAAATCCATCAGTTATAGGGTTTCCAGCTTAACATAACAAAGAAAATAAAGAAAAAACAAATATGCTTTAGGGAAAAAAATAAATAAATAAATAAACGTTAGTTACATTTTTTTCTAATTGCGTCAGTTATATCACGGTGCATTCTCTTATATAAATATAATATGTAATATGCAATTTACATTACTGGCAAAGGCAAAAAAAAAAAAAAAAAAAAAAAAAAAAAAAAAAGAAGAAGAAGAAGAAGAAGAAGAAGGAATTGGGTTTATATGGTGCAAGTTAAACCTAACCCTCTCTTGCGTTTATTTAGTGCGGCTTGAGATGTATGAAAAGGTGGGGTCCACAAAATTTGATACAGACTGGGGCATGTGCTTTTACCTCCAAACAGCGGAGAGCAAATACAATTACCAGTTGGCTTAAATCATTTGATAACAAGTTCATCGTTTATCATGGATAATATTTTCAAAAAATTAAGTAACCAAGGTTTATTATTTTATAAAATGCATAAATGCAATTAATAGTTGCTTTAATTAAATCTTAACAAAAATTTATATAAAAATAAATTTATTTTTTAAAAGAAAAAAAAATGAAAATTTCTTAGCAAATAACTGACTCATTAAAATTGAAAAAATAAACAAAATATAAAAGAGAAAAAGCTTTGAACAATAGATTATTATTCAATATATATCACTGCTAGAAATTATCACATTGAAACTTAAAGTAATGTTGACAATTTTAATTAAATAAGTTAAAATTTTAAACCTTATTTAATTAGAATTTATTAGCAATATTTTTAATTCAAACTAAAAATAAATGAAATATATAATAAAATTAAATACGAATGTACGTAGAAAAACAATATTAATTGTTAATTGCTAAAAATATTATATTGAATGGATTGTGGGCTTATATATATATATATATATATATTTAATAAATATATGAACCATGTGATGAAAAAAAAAAAAAAAAAAGGATTTTGTGCTATATCTAATTAACAAAAGTAACTCAATACATGGAAATTTTCTTTTTCAAAGCTATAAAATTACATAAAATTTTATTTCATATATAAGGCATATATTTTACAATTTTTACAATCTATTATGTTTGGAAATAAGAAAGAATCATAATCAATAATATTTGGCAAGTTAACAAGGATGATGAGTTTTTGGAAGCAAAGCCAAAATGGCAAGTAGTGTAAACCTTTCACAATCAAACGATATTGAAAAAATATTACAGGGAAGTGCAAATTTCACTCTTATTGTATGATGAGAGGATAAAGAAAGAATGTTTAATTACCTAGCATGGAATATTTTTTTCATCAATATTAGGATGATAGATAATTATAACTTTTTGAAAACTATTACAAAATATTTTATTTTTAATATCTTCCAATAGTAGCACTAATATTAATATTTTGTAAAATGCAAGATGTAATAGGAAATAGTTTAGATATTACCTATTTTTCTATTAAATCTTGTAATTATCCTATAAAAGCATCAATAGTGCTAAAATATCCTCATTAACGATGCAAGTACTTTGTATTTTCACTACTAATTTAATTTTTTGTTTAGTAAAACAATATCCTATTTTCTACAAAAAAATAAATCACCCCTCATAAAATGCTTTTTATGATTGTTCTATTCAAACAAACTTCTTCATTTCTATTAATGTAAAATTGAAAAAATGATTAGTAAATAGATGCATTTTAAATTATTGTATCATAACAATTATAAAATTATTTTAATTAGAAATATTGTAAACAAAAAGTGAACTATTGGACATCCAAATTTCATATTAAACCAGGCTAATCACATGTGACCACACCTAGTTTTTTAATAGATAAGGTATTTCAAAATACATCTGTTTTTCTATGTTGTTCGAGATTTCCAAAATAGAGTCAAAAGGTACTGAATCGGCTTTGTTTTTCATCTGTAAAACTCGCGATGAATTGGGCCAGCAGTTTTGAGGTTCAAACAACATTAACTAATTAAATTATCTCCACGTTCAACCTCTAAACTGTGGAAATTAAAACGTTTTTAAAATTCAAAATTAAATTTTATAACAGAAAATTTTTTATCATGTTAATTTTGATTTTGTTTTTAATGTTTGTTTAAGCTACAAATGTATGTGGAAGCCTATAAAGGGCCATGCGTTCTAGTATTCCAATACACCAAATTTTTAGTCATCTTTTTCTACTCTCAAACTCTCTTATTTTTATAGTTTTATGATATTGGTTCTTTGGACAGTGTAATATTATAACTTGGTTTCATTATCCAATTATGAACATGCTCGTAGTGGACTTTCGTATGAGCTTCGGAGTTGTATCTTAGAATTTTTGTGAACCATCGTAATTTACATAAAAGAAGACAACATTTTTAGATATGCTTCACAAAATCAGGCTTGATTGATTTGAGTTATGCAATTGCAATATGACCGCTGAACTCAAAACTGCTTGGAAAGGATCTTGCCCTAGAAGAAAGCTTATATTAGAAACATATAGATCTATTTATCAAAGGAAGAAGAAGAAGAAGAAGAAGAAGAAACATATATTTCTAATAGAGATGAAACCTAAGTATAATGGGAAATTTTTTTTTTCTTTTAAGTTCCTATTTAGATGGAGAAAATTGATTTGGTTTTTGAACTTTTTCATGCATATTAGAGGTGCACTACCTGTAAATATATTAGATGGTATGAGAAGCCAATGGATAATTGAACTAGGGGTGTCATTCCAGAATTGATTTATAATATGAAGGGGAGACATGCCAAGGTTACTTCTCTGGAGGTTTTGAAGGCTAAGCTTAAAGCTCAAAGGAAGTGAAGCATTTTCAGGTTTGGTTTGATATTTTTGGCATGTTAATTTCTTGCTAAAAAACAGGAGTGGTAAGATTGTTTGAAATATGTTTTTTCTTTGATATGTTATTTTGTTTAACTGATGATTGGCTTGTATATATATATATATATATATTTAGGTGCTAGCATGACTTTGGAGCACAACTTTTTAGAAAAATGATTTTATCATGATTCATAAACTCAAGAATTATAAGTTAATGAAGGATTAAAGGTCCGTTTGGTATAGCTGATGAAAGTAGAATTTTAATCCGTAGAGGTTTGTATAATAGATCTTTTTGAAAAATAATTTTTATTAAAAAGCTAATAAATATTTGGTTGTAAATAAAAAAACTGCATTAAATGTTCATTAAACTGTATTAAATGCTTATTAAATTTCCATATAAGGTAAAAAAGAAGAGTTTTTTTTAAAAAGTTCAAAATTTGGACTTCTCTAAAGCAGTTTAAAAAAATTCATTTTTTAGTCAATAAGTATTTATTGATTTTTGCCAAACACCTTTATTCTTTTATAAAAAAGCTTTTGACCTTCTAATAGAGCTTTTAAGCCAAAAATAAGCCCTATCAAACAGAACCTAAAAAAAATTGTGTTCAAAGTCAGCCATCAACTAAACAAAAGCATGACAAAAATATCATATCAAACCCCAAATACTTTCACTTCCTTTTACCTTTAAGCTTGGCTTCAAAATATTATTTATTTTACAGCCGATCTCAGCTTCTCCTCCAAGGAAGTAATCTTGGCATATTTCTCCTTGATATGATAAATCAATCCTTGAATGACACTCTGTTATTCATTGATTCCTCATACTACCTATAGTATTTTCAGGTAGTTGCACCTCTAACTTGTATAAAAAAAATTCAAAAACTAGAAACTCCAAAAAAAAAAAAAAAAAAAAAAGCTAACATTATACTTAGGTTTCACCTTTAGATATGTTTCTTTTTGGTTTTTTGATAAATAGATATATATATATATATGTTTCTAAAATGAACCTTCTCCCAAGCAGTTTTAAGTTCAACGATGGCATTATAATCATAGAACCCAAAATCAATTGGTAGGATTGTGGTGATTGCCGACTGATTATTGTATCCATGCTTTAAATAGTTCCTGCAACCACATTTTACTTAGGCCACTCAATAAATTTTCTTTGTGGGTGGGACACCCATTGATTTAGTTTATTTTATTGATTTCAAATTTGACAAGATCATTAATAGCATGGGGTCAAAAAACAAGATCATTAATAACATGGATTTTAATTTAAGAGTTTTATGTGTCACTTTTACCAGCAATAAGGAAGATGGATTTTTTTAATTTTTATTCTTATTGTTTTGAGTATATCAATGATGAGAATGAGATGGAACTACTTAAGAGTATAAAATGTAAACTTTGCAGGCAAAATTTGCTCACATCTTGCAGCTTTGACGTCAAGCGTGTTACTGATCCGAGGTTCATGTGTGGGCATGGAAAACCAATCACGACCTTAATTAATAATAGATTAGGTATTTCAAAATATCTCTGTTTTTTTATTCAATAAACAAACCAAAAAAAAAAAAAAAAAGAAAAGAAACAAACTTATTATTTTCTTAGGGAAAATTTCCAATTAAAAAAAGGCCAAAGAGAAACAACTTTTCCACAATAAAAGAAAAGAAAGAAAAAAAAAAAAAAAAGCCAATGCCAGAGTTGTTGTAAGTTGTAACCATTGTTTTTTAATTTTAGTTCAAACAGCTGAGGTTTGTTTGTGATCTTATTTAATTCCTTTAAATTAAGAAAAAATTTAAAATTCCTCTCTTTTTGGTTCAACTAGTAAAAGGTCAAAAAGAGAATATTTATTTACTTATATAAATATTTGCAAAAGTTGAGCTCCATGTTCATTTAAAAAATTAGTAAAAAGGGTTGATAAGAAGATGAGCTAGTTGAAAAAGAGGACATTGCAAGTTTAGGTTTGCCAACATCGTACGGCCTTGTGGTCAAGTTTATTTCAAAATTCCTCTGTTTTGGTTTTGGATTTTGGTTTGTATGAGGATGAGATGGAACCAATCTCATACAAAAGGTAACCTTTGGAAAGCAATGTTTGCCGCTTCTTTGCAGTCTTTGGGTCGAGCAACCTGAAAAAAGGTGTTCTCGGTCCTAGGTTCGAGTATGTGCCTATACTGAAACTCAAAATTCTTAAACGATGAAGGCATTTCAAAATACCTCTGTTTTTTGTTCAATTTAAAATAGGTTAAATAGAAACAAACTTAAAAATAGGTCAAAGACTTAAAATTTATTTCATCAACCAAAAAAAAAAAAGGGAAAAGAAAATTTTCTAAGAGAATAGGTTAAATAGAAACAAACTTAAAAATAGGTCAAAGATAAACAGACTTAAAATTTATTTTATCAGCAAAAAATAATAAAAATAATAATAATAATAAAAGAAAACCTTCTGAGAGAAAAAACTATTTAAGGGAAATAATGGAAAAATAGATGAAGATGAGAGGAAGCCATTTACAAATAACGAAAATTGCAAAATGAGTCACGCCTGTACTCTTGTAGTCTTGTGGTTAGGTGACCTGGAAAGGGTCTTCTTGATCCTGGGTTCAAGAGCATGGGCATGCGTTCATTTCAGTTCTGAAGGGCTTTAATTAACCCTTTAAAATTATGAGGTATTTCAAAATACCTCTGTTTTTGCTTCAATTACTTAAAATCAAAGAAAAACTTTTTTCTTTTGTAAGGAAAATTCTACATAAATTTAATTATTTACAAAACAAACGTATAATTCACAAGGATGTGTAACATGCTGATATTTTCATCCATATAGGAGAACAAAATAAAAATGAAAACTCATAGTGAACTGAAAGTCATATCATACATAGATTAGTGCCTTTAATATCCATATTTGTCCCCTTACATAATTGCTATTTGTTGATTATGAATGGATTATATGATTTTTACATTTATTTGAAATTGAAAACAACAACACAAAATATTTGTAATGCTTTCAACCTTGAAGAACATTGATAAAAGTAGAGTTTAATTTCAAATTTATGGTATATATATTTTTTTCTAGTTATTATAATAAATTGATATTAAGTACTAATGATTCATTCTCTTCTAAATATAAGCATGTTTGATTTGGAAAGTTTTAAATTTAAACATCCCAAAAATAAAATTTAATGGTGATACTGATATGGGAATGGTTGACTTTTTGCAAAAATTTCAAGCTCAGGATTGCCTGTAATCTCGTAGCCTGGTGGTCAAATGATCTTAAAAAGGTCTCCTTGGTCCTAGGTTCAATTATGGGCATGCATGCATAAGAGCTCTCATCAGGAAATGAAGCATCACAGAATATGAGGTATTTCAAAATACCTCTGTTTTTGGTTCAATGTGTAAAAGGTCAAAGACAGCATAATTTATTTATTTATATATATTTTCGGTATGGTTCAGCTGTATGCACATTTCAAATATACTTAAACCTCTGGTAAGGGTTGACAAGAATATATGAAGATATGAATCATCAGAAAAATGAAAAATTGCAAGTTAAGTTACCTGAAAGGGTTTATTAGTCCCAGGTTCGAGTCTTGGCACCAAGTACATACACATATATACACTAGGACTGACAGGGTTCACTTTGCATTGGTCGATCCTATCTATCATGATGAGGTATTTTAAAATACCTCTGTTTTTGGTTTTATCACAAAAAATATAAATTTGTGCCACTTTAACTAGTAAAAAAGGAAGATGAAATCCCTTTCTATTATAGTATTGATGAGGATGAGATGGAACTACTCAGATAACAAAATGTGAGCTTTTAAAAGCAATGTTTGACTAAATCTTGCAGCCTTGTGGTCAAAGCAACCTGAAAAGGAATTCTTGTCCTAGGTTCAAATGTAGGCATTCATTATAAACGACCCTAAATTCTTAAAAGACGAGGTGCTTCAAAATACCACTTTTTTGGGTTCAATCCAAAAATAGGTCAAAGAGAGAAAAAAAAAATTAAAAGAAAATTTTCAATTGAAAAAGGTCAAAGAGGAACAACTATTTCCAAGTAAAATGGATGTAATATTGATGAGGATGAGATGAAACCAATTACAAATTATAAAAGTTGCCAAAAATGCCTTGCCTCTACTCTTGTAGCCTTTTGGTTAAGTGACCTGAAAATGGCCTTCTTGATCTTGGGTTCAAGTGTATGGGCATGCAAGAATGTACGTACGCTACAGTGAATTAATTAAATTAACCCTTTAAAATTATGAGGTATTTCAAAATACCTCTGTTTTTGTTTCAATTACCAAAAATCAAAGAAAAACATTTTCATTTGTAAGTAAAATACTGATTTAATTATGTTACGAAAAGAAATATGTGATCCACATGGGCGTGTAACATGCTGATATTGTCATCCATATAGAAAAGAACAAAATAAAAATGGAAACTCATAGATAAAGAAAAAGGGAATATTTCAGAAATCCAAGGATTAATGTAGACTCATTTATTCTTTTCAAAGGAGACCTATAAAAAATAAGAATCGCAAGATTGGACCCTGATACCTTGCAGCCTCGTGGTAAAATAAGCTGAAAAAATCTATTTGATCCTGGGTTTCAAGTGCGGGCATTGCGTAAAGAATGCCCCCTCTAAAAAAATGTGTTTATATGATATACAATGAGTTTCTATAGTGGTTCTCAATACAATTAGTTTCCATAATGGTAGAAACAAGCAAATTCCTTTTTTTTTTTTTTGGATGATCATGAAGATGCCACATCTCTAAAAAGAAATAATAATAATAATAAAAGAAAAAGAGAAAAAAGAAAAAAAAGAAAAAAAGAAAAAGGCTTTTGCTTTGGTTGGAGTCCAGATGTTGAAAAAGTGGCTTCAAAGTATATTTGTATGATTGGCTTCAAAGTATGATTATGAAGTGAGAAACATGAGATATCTTTTTGGCCTCACACCAAGTACATTGGGGAAGTTTGAAGCTGTTTGTACCCAAAAAAATAACAAAGAAGGAATGATTTCAACTTGAATCACTGTTACTTTTCATAATGCTATTAGTTGATTATGTATGGATCATACATGTGTGGTGTTCATATTTATTTGTAATGAAGAACAAAAAAAGAGAACAATACAAAAAACTATTTCATATTTTTACAACCTTGAAGAATATTGACAAAAGCAGAGTTTACTTTTGAAATTTGTGCAACTTTTTGATCTTCTTTTAATTGTTATTACTAAAATTTGTAATGAATGCTGATTATTCCAACTCTGCTGAACGTGAACATGCTTGATTTAGAAGGTTTAAGAATGGTGATATAGGTTTGTTGAATTATAAATCAGAAAAGCTGCTAGATGAGGTTTGCCAGCAACCTTGTATCCTGGTGGTCAAATGACCTTGAAAAGGTCTCTTTGGTCCTAGGTTCAATTATGAGCATGCAATTTGGAGATGCTCTTCTTTAACTGAGATCAATTACAAAATAAGTGATATTTCAAAATACCTCTGTTTTTTGGGTTCAGCTAGTAAATAGTCAAAGTGAGAACAAATTTTATAGATATGGTTTTTTATTTTATTTTTTGGGTATAGTTTAATTTGGCTCTATGCGCGTTTCAAAACTTGTACTCCTGGGAAATAAATTGTAAGTCTAAGTTTGCCAACACTTGCAGCCTAGTGGTCAAGTAACTTGTAAAAGCTGCCTTGATCACAGGTTCGAGTAGAGGCACAAAATATATATATATATATATACACACACATAATGTTACCTATGATGAGGTATTTTAAAATACCTCTGTTTTTGGTTTTACCACAAAAAAGTATTGATGTTGGGATGAGGCAGAACTAGTTAGATTATAATTTGTAAATTTGAAAGAACAAGTTTGCTCATATCTTGCAGCTTTGTGGTCAAGTAACCTGAAAAGGAGTTCTTGGTCCTAAGTTCAAGTTGTGGGCATGCTACGAAAGACGACTCCTAATTTCTTAGTACATGAGGTATTTCAAAATACCTCTGTTTTTATATGTTGTTCAAGATTTCCAAACTAGAGTCAAAAGGTACTGAATTGCCTTTGTTTTTCATCTGTGAAACTCTCGATGAATTGAGCCAGCAGCTTTGAGGTTCAAACAACATTAACTAATAAAATTATCTCCACGCTGAACCACCAAACTATAGAAATTATAAGGTTTTTAAGATTCAAAATTTACATTTTTATAACAGAAAATTTATTATCATATTAATTTTGATTTTGATTTTAGTGTTTTCCATTAATGTTTGTGTAAGCTACAAATGTATGTAGAAGCATATAAAGGGCCATACATTCTAGCATTCCAATACATCAAATTTTTAGTCATCTTTTTCTACTCTCAAACTCTCTTAATTTTATGGTTTTATTTTATTGGTTCTTTGGACAATGTAATATTATAACTTGGTTTCATTATCCAATTATGAACATGGTCGTAGTGGACTTGCTTATGAGCTATGAGTTGTATTTACAAATTTTTGTGAACCATCATAACTTACATAAGAGAAGATAATATTTTTAGATATGCTTTACAAAATTAGGCTTGATTGATTTTGAGTTATGTGATCGTAATATGATCTCTGAACTTAAAACTGCTTGGAAATTAGGATCTCGCCCTAGTAAAGTGCTTATATTAGAAACATATATATCTATTTATCCCAAAAAAAAAAAAAAAAAAAAGAAGAAGAAGAAGAAGAAGAAGAAGAAACATATATATCTAATAGAGGCGAAACCTGAGTATAATGGGAATGTTTGTTTTTGTCTTTTTTTTCTTTCTTTTAAGTTCCTATTTAGAAGGAGAAAATTGATTTGGTTTTTGAACTTTTTTTAATGCATATTAGAGGTGCAATACCTGTAAATATATTAAACGGCATGAGGAGCCAATGAATAATAGAGCTAGGAGTGTCATTCCAGAATTGATTTATAATATGAACGGGAAACATGCCAAGCTTACTTCTCTGGAGGGAAATTGAGAAGGAACAGTGAAAAAAAAATATTTTGAAGGCTAAGCTTAAAGCTCAAAGGAAGTGAAGTCTTTCAGGTTTGGTTTGATATTTTTGGCATGTTAATTTCTTGCCAAAAAGCAGTAGTGGTAAGATTGTTTGAAATATATTTTTTTCTTTGATATGTTATTTTGTTTAGCTGATGATTTGTATTTTTTTTGTTGGTGCTAGCATGACTTTGGAACACAACCTTTTTTTAAAAAAATAATTTTATCATGATTCAGAAAACTCAAGAATTATAAGTTAATGAAACCAGGATTAAAAAAAGTTGTGTTCCATAGTCAGCCATCAACTAAACCAAAGCAAGACAAAATATCATATCAAGCACCAAATACTTTCACTTCCTTTGAGCTGTATTTTACAGCTCATCCTCAGCTTCTCCTCAAAGGAAGTAATATTGGCGTATTTCTCCTTTATATTTTAAATCATTCCTTGAATGACACCCTATTGTTCATTGATTCCTCATGCTGCCTATGATATTTTCAGGCAGTTGCGCCTCTAACTTGTATAAAAGAATTCAAAAACTAGAACTCAAAAAAAAAAAAAAAAAAAAAAGGCTCACATTATACTTAGGTTTCACCTTTAGATACATTTCTTTTTGGTTTTTTGATAAATAGATATATATGTTTCTAAAATGAACCTTCTCCCCAAGCAGTTTTAAGTTCAACGATGACATTATAATCATAGAACCCAAAATCAATTGGTAGGATTGTGGTGATTGCCTACTGACCATGCTTTAAATAGTTCCTGCAACCACATTTTACTTAGGCCACTCAATAAATTTTCTTTGTAGGTGGGACACCCATTGATTTAGTTTATTTTA
This sequence comes from Ziziphus jujuba, assembly GCF_031755915.1. Lineage (NCBI taxonomy): Eukaryota > Viridiplantae > Streptophyta > Magnoliopsida > Rosales > Rhamnaceae > Ziziphus > Ziziphus jujuba. The sequence goes on from NC_083380.1 coordinate 2,634,028, forward strand.
TTGGTTTCAAATTTTACAAGATCATTAATAGCATGGGGTCAAAAAATAAGATCATTAATAACATGGATTTTAATCTAAGAATTTTATGTGTCACTTTCACTAGCAATAAGGAAGATGGATTTTTTTAAAATTTTTATTTTTATCTTTTTAAGTATATCAATGATGAGAATGAGATGGAACTACTTGGAATATAAAAGGTAAAATTTGCTCACATCTTGCAGCTTTGACATCAAGCGTGTTACCGATCCCAGGTTCATGTGTGGGCATGGAAAACCAATCACAACCTTAATTCTTAATAGATTAGGTATTTCAAAATACCTCTGTTTCTTTATTCAATAAACAGACCAAAAAAAAAAAAAAAAAAAAAATTATAAACGAACTTATTGTTTTCGTAGGGAAAATTTCCAATTGAAAAAAGGCCAAAGAGAAATAACTCCCCCCCCCCCCCCCCCAAACCAAAAAAAAAAAAAAAAAAAAAAAACCAATGCCAGAATTGTTGTAAGTTGTAACCGTTGTTTTTTAATTTTATTTTCGTTTTGATATTGCTGATTTCCTCTCTGATGATTATGAAGATATTTGATTTGGAGGCCCTTCGTTACATTTCAAATTAAACTCCCAAATAAATTAAATGGAGAAACTATAAGTCAATTTTCAAATACAGAAATTGCAGCATAAGGTCTGCCTCTGCCCTTGTGGCTTTGTGGTTAAGTGACCTATAAAGGTCCTTCTTGATCCTGGGTTCAAGTGCAGAGGCATGCAAATGGAATTTCCCTGTAAGCGTCTTTTCCTAAACCCTTTCAAATTATGAGGTATTTCAAAATACCTCCGTTTTTTTATTCCATTACTAAAAATCAAGAGAAAAAACAATTGGAAACTCATAGATTAGAATGAGGATGTAGTTACAAACGATAAGAATTGCAAGAAAGTTCCTGCTTGATATCTTGTAGACTGGTGGTCTCGTAACTTGAAAAAGCTAAATAAGTTTATTCTTGGTTTTAACATGTACAACTCTTGAGGTCACATGGAAAATTTGACCAAATGAATATGTTTCATTTACTAATAGTGTGTTTGATATACATGTTTACAGAAAGAGACAAAAACCCTTCTAATTATTTGGTATTTGCTATCTGCCAGACTAAAAGCACTGTTTTTTCTTTTCTTTTTTTTTCATTTTTTTTTTTTGGCATTTTCTGTCTTTATCTTTCAGGTTGTCCAACAGGAAGAGCATCAATTTTGATAATCAAGTTATTTATGTACAATCAGAGCCTGCCGTTTCCCATCAATGAGGTATTTCAAAATACCTCTGTTTTTTATTCAACTTAACAAATAGGTCGATTTCACAACACGCCCCCCCCCCCCCCCCCCCCCCCCCCCGGCGCAAAAATAAAAATAAAAAAAAAAGAATCTTAAATAAGGCTCAAAGAGAAATAAACATTTTTACTTTTTTTTTTTTTTAAGGAAAATTTCCTACTCAAAAAACTGTTCAAGAGAAACAACTTTTTCTAAGGAAAATAGGCAATACTGTTGAGGATGAGATCATTAAAACCAGTTTGATAAATAAGTAAAGGGTCTTCTTGATCCTGAGTTCAAGGTGTATGGCATTTCAAAAATTATACCTGTGGGAAGTTGATAAGAAGATAGATTATTAGAAAGCTAAACATTGCAAGCTTAAGGTTGCCAAAATCTTGTAGTCTGGTGGTCAGTTTACCTGTGAGGGTCCACTTGAACCCTCTTGATCTCATAGATATATATATATATACACGCATACGTTGCTTTCTTCCCATGATGAGGTTTCAAAATACCTCTGTTTTTTATTTTATCACAGAAAAAATATTGACGTATATTATATATATATATATATATATTCATATATAATTTCTAGTCTTATACGATTATGACACTTTCACTAGGAAGATAGAAGATGGAAATTTTTGTTACGTATTAAAGATGACGAATTTCATTTTCCACTATACTATAGATGGGGATGTGATGGAACTACTAAGTGAAATAAAATGTGAACTTTGAAAGGCAATGTTTGCCTACATCTTGCAGCCTTGTGGTCAAAGCAACCTGAAAAGGTGTCTTGGTCCTGGGTTCAAATGTGGGCATTCAGTTCCAAACTGGCTCCAATTCTTAAAGGATCAGGTATTTCAAAATACCTCTGTTTTTGGTTCAGTTTAAAAATAGATCAAAGAGAGAGAAATTTTCCAATTTAAAAAGTTTAAACAGAAAGAAATAAATTTTCAAGACAAGGATTGCCTTACTCTCGTGGCCTTGTGGTTAAGTGACCAGAAAAAGGTCTTCTTGACCTTGGGTTCAAGTGTATGGGCATGCATGCATGCATGCATATATAGTATACCTGAAACGCATTCATTTTAAAGTGATGAGGTACTTCAAAATACCTCTGTTTTTGCTTCAATTGCTAAAAATCAAAGAGAAACGATATTTTTTTAATGGAAAATACTACATAAGATTTAATTATTTACAAAACAAATATATAATCCACAAGGGTGCGTAATATGCTGATATTTTCATCCATATACCAGAACAAAATGAAAATGAGAACTCATATGATCAAGAAAGAGGGTATAGTTTAGTGGGGCACAAGCCAAATCAAAAGGATTAATGTAGATTCATTTATTCTTTTCGAGGGAATCCTATACATTAAGTCCGTGGTGAAATAACCTGAAAAAGGTTCCAAGTGTGGGCATTGCAAAAAGAATACTCCCTGAAAAGACAAACTCAGAATCAGATTATACACAGTAAGTTTATATACAAGTGTGGGCATTGCACTATTCATGGTTAGTCGTGCTCTCTCTCCCCCCCTCTGTCTCTCGATATATATATATATATATATTTTTTTTTTTCCATAAACTCGAGAATATACAAGCAAACCTTTTCGAAGATGCCATATCTCTAATTGTTGGTATCCAATTTTCATTTCATTTTTATCTGTTTGAGACACATTTTTCTTGTACAAAAGAGACAGAAAAATTACGGGGAAAATCCACTCCAAGGTGATAAAAATACATTGGGGATGTTTTGAGTCGTTTGTTCCCCAAAAGAGTAACTAAGAATGAACGATTATCAACCTGAATCATTGATTGTCAACCTGAATCACTGTTATTTTTCATAATGCTATTAGTTGATTATTAATGGATCATAATTTAATGAAACCAGGATTAAAAAAAGCTGTGTAGCTTATAATTCTTGAGTTTATGAATGATGATAAAATCATTTTTAAAGTTGTGATCCAAAGTCAGCCATCAACTAAACAAAACAAGACAAAAATATCATACCAAACCCCAAATACTTTCACTTGCTGTGAGCTTTAAGCTTAGCTTCAAAATATTATTTATTTTACAGCCCATCCCCAGCTTCTCCTCTAAGGAAGTAATCTTGGCATATTTCTCCTTGATATTAATAATCAATCCCTGAATGACACTCTATTATTCATTGATTCCTCATACTACCTAAAATATTTTCATTTTCAGGTAGCTACACCTCTCACTTGCATAAAAAATTCAAAAAATAGAAACTCAAAAAAAAAAAAAAAAGAAGTAGAAAAAGGAAAAAAGGGCTCACGTTATACTTAGGTTTCACCTTTAGATATGTTTCCTTTTGGTTTTTTCTGATAAATAGATATATATGTTTCTAAAATGAACCTTCTCCCCAAGCAGTTTTAAGTTCAACGATGATATTATAATCATAGAACTCAAAATCTATTGGGAGGATTGTTGATGATTGCCTACTGATTATTGTGTCAGGACTCGTCCAAAATTCTTTCACCGGAACCCTAGACAAGCCCTGATCCTAGGAAAATATCATCGAACCTTCCAATGGAAAATCCGGCAGCACCTTCCCTAAGGGTAGGACTAACCATAATTTCTGCACTGAAAACACACTTCTATATACATCCCCTTATTCCTCCCACGTTACTACAATTTGTTTCCACAAATTTACAGCACTTCAAAGAATAACAGCAATCCAGTGCAGTATATAACTAAATGTCCAATACAGTATACAGAGCATTATACAGATAAATGTGGAATTAATACAATAACAGATAAAGAAGCAATACAAGATGGAGAGGAAAAAGGGAAGAAATACTTCTTGGACTTTCGGCATGAACTGAGACGTCGGGCTCGCCCCGGATTAATACAATGACAGATAAAGAAGCAATACAAGATGGAGAGGAAAAAGGGAAGAAATACTTCTTGGACTTTCGGCAATGAACTGAGACGTCGGGCTCGCCCCGGACGATCAATGTCTCCCAACCTGGACCTAAGGGAACGGAATTTAAAAATGTGAGATGCTAATCATCTCAGTAAGTGACCCTTTCTACTGAACACTTTTAATATTAATAATATAACAAATAAAAGAATTTAATTAATATCAACAATTAAATAAATAAATAATAATAAACAATTGAGGTAATAATTTCTCTCAAAACCCTCACTATTCACTCCGTTGGAAATGTTCCCCTTTTAAAACATTTTCACAAAATCCGATATTCGTATTTTCCGAAAACCAAGGGATCAATTAATTTAATAAACAATAAATAAATACCCCAATTATAAATAAAATGTAATAACATATAATAAATAATTTTTTGAACACTTTGGGGTTTGAAATTTCTATATAAAAATTTATACTTGACGCACCACACCATATACCAGTGATGCCCTCCAATACTCAGCGTCCTAAGCACCGACTGGCGGGGAGATTAAAGAGAGAAACTTGCAAACGGCACTTCGGTGTCCCGACAGTACCGCTGCTGAAACCGTCATCCCGGCCAAGGAGGGGGGCGGCTGTGGCCAATATCAAACTTGCCTGCCCACGGTCCAATGGCAACTGACGGGAGACATAATAACTTGCGCGCTAACCACACATACACCAGAACACCAATACTGTATGAGTGCGTCTAAAATAATTATTAAGTTAATTATAACCCTACCGATTTTCCAAAATTTACCGTGGAAAATATACCAAATTTAAAATTTACCATCCCACATATTTTCCTTTAAAAAATCCGGTACGAAATCATCGATAACAATATAAAAATAATTTTTCTCGTAACACGAGGTCCAACAAATAATATTCTACAGGCATAATTATAAAATTTAAACCAGCAATTTAAACAAATATTTTCCTTACAATATTTAAACCAATTATGCCCAAAAACAATATAAAAATCCAAACATAATTAATTAATGAAAATACTTGCTCATGTATAATAAATACAATTAAATTACAATAAAATAATAATCGGGAAATTTTTAGTAACCCAAAATTCCATTTAGCATCAATGGAAAAAAAAAAAATATATATATATATATATAAAATAATATTTTGTTCCCGATTATATTTAAATTCCACCACATGAGTACAAATTCCAAATATCAATTTAACACCACATAAATATAATTAATTATCCCAAAATATTTTTAAAGGTGGGTCACTCACCTGGAGCACGCAATTAAACCACGATCCATCATGGGATCAATTCCACGACACACCCGTGCTCTTAGAACACAATTCACACACAGCCAAATAAATTAATATTTTATTCAGGTAAATAATACTCAGTACCCGGGGGGTTAAACACAAACGTTAACCAAAATTGACAAATTATATGTCTATGGAAAGCTTGTGAAATGAGGATCACATTACCGACCTCCATTGGGCTTAATTCAACCGGCGGTGGCTGGAATTTGGCTGGAAAGCTTCGGCCGGTTTTGATCCCTTCGTATCTTGCAAATCAACGGGAGTTGAGTTAATCAGAGCTTAGAATCGGAATCAGAGGGTCCAAATTAGTGGGAAAGGACCGGTTGCAAGGCCGGTGGCTGCCGAAAAACCAGTCGACGGGGAGGAATGCGACTGCCTGCATTACGCGCCGATCCCGGCGCGTTAGCCACTCCACCGGCCGGAGATTGAGTGGCGGAGGTTGTGCCATCGTGGGTCGCCGGTCTGTCCAGGGCATGTGGCCTGCTGCCGTCCGCACGGTGATCAATCGGCCGGAGATGAGGGAGGAGGAACGTGGACCCGTTGGGGGAGAAAAGAAGAAGAAGGAGAAGAAGAAGAAGAAGAAAAAGAAAAAGAAAAAGGAAAATAAAATAAAATAATTAAATAATATTAAAAATAATGTTATTATATAAAATAACCATAATATAATAATTTGGTATTAAACATGGTTGACATGTGGCATCTCACCATGGTGACACATGGTCATATTTATTAAGTCACACGTGGCACATCGTTACATATTTTTTTAAAAAATAATATTAAAATAATACAGTATTTGAAAAACTCTACAACTCCATAACTTTCAAACCACATGTCCAAATCAAACGTGTCGCTAGTCTATGGACTCGTATCAACAAGTGCTTCACAACCATGTATGAGTCAAAGCTCATTTCCCCATAAATAAAAAGTCAACTCTGGCACCCTTGGACAGTTTGGACCCCAACTTGTTTTGCTCATAACTTACAAACCGTAGTTCCGTTTTCAACGTGCTACTAGTCTACGAACTCGTGCCAACGTGTACTTCGTAACGGTACCTCAGTCAACCTAGAATTCCATCCGAGTCAAAAAATCAACTTTTGACCCCTTCGATCAACGGTCAACGGTCAACCTCGGTCAATGTTGGAAAATTTCTGTTGTACTTTGGGACGGGGTGTTACAATTGTATCCATGCTTTAAATAGTTCCTCTACCGCATTTTACTTAGGCCACTCAATAAACTTCTTTGCGGTGGGACACCCAATGGTTTAGTTTATTTTATTGATTTCAAATTTTATAAGACCGTTAATAGCATGGGGTCAAAAAATAAGATCATTAATAACATGGATTTCAATTTAAGAGTTTTATGTGTCACTTTCACTAGCAATAAGAAAGATGGATTTTTTATTTTTTATTTTTATTTTTTTAAGTATATTAATGATGAGAATGAGATGGAACTACTAAGAATATAAAATGTAAACTTTGCAGTAAAATTTGCTCACATCTTTCAGCTTTGACGTCAATGAATGAGGTATTTCAAAATACCTCTGTTTTTTAATTCAAAAAAGGAAAAAACAAAAATATAGAAACAAACTTATTACTTTCTTAGGGAAAATTTCCAATTGAAAAAAGGCCAAATAGAAAAAATGTTTCCAAAAAAAGAAAAAGCCAATGCCAGAATTGTTGCAAGTTGTAACCATTGTTTTTTAATTTTATTTTCTTTTGGATATTGTTGATTTCCTCTCTGATGAATATGAAGATATTTGATTTGGAAGCTCTTCGTTACATTTCAAATTAAACTCCCAAATAAATGAAAGTAAAAATGAAAATAAGTCAATTTTCAAATATAAAATTGCAGCATAAGGTCTGTCTCTACACTTGTGGCCTTGTGGTTAAGTGACCTATTAATGTCCTTCTTGATCCTGGGTTCAAGTGTAGGGGCATGCAAATGGAATTTCCCTGAAAAGCGTCTTTTCCTAAACCCTTTCAAATTATGAGGTATTTCAAAATACCTCCGTTTTTTTATTCCATTACTAAAAATCAAGAGAAAAAACAATTGGAAACTCATAGATTAGAATGAGGATGTAGTTACAAACGATAAGAATTGCAAGAAAGTTCTCACTTGATATCTTGTAGACTGGTGGTCTAGTAACTTGAAAAAGCTAAATACCTTTATTCTTGGTTTTAACATGTACAACTCTTGAGGTCACATGGAAAATTTGACCAAATGAATATGTTTCATTTAATAATAATGTGTTTGATATACATGTTTAAAGAAAGAGACAAAAACCCTTCTAATGGTTTGATATTTGCTGACTATCTGCCAGACTAAATGCAATTTTTTTTTTTCATTTTCTGTCTTTATCTTTCAGGTTGTCTAACAGGAAGAGCGTCAATTTTTGATCATGAAGTTGAAAAAAAAACTTCAATATAGTGGGTCCCTCACACCTTATTTTAGAGGAAGTGTATATACAGTTGATGTATTGAAGTCTTTCTCTCCATCAAGTTTACTTGGATTACTCTGTAAGTTCCATTGAAGAGAAAGATACTGGAATTTGGGATTATTGATATAACTAAAAAATGAGGTACAAAATTACCAAATCGCAATGCCACTTGAATGTGTGGACCCACATTTTGTCTAAAGATGGTGCATCCCAGAAGTCAGTCTGCTGGTGGTTAATGGGTTAGTATATCATCTGACTTTTGATAAGCAATGTCGCCCAACCTTCTAGTCCTGTGGCAAGTGGATAAGTTGTGTCTACCATGGTACAGGTTCGAGAAGAGGCAGGCACAAACAAAACAAACAGCCAGAACAAAAATTGAGGTACTTTAAAGTACCTCCCTTTTTGGTTTTTTCTCTAAAATTATATTATTCATTTACAATGGATTTTCAAAATAATAAAAAAATTTAATTTCTACAACAATTACACATATTTAACCTCAAATGGAACAAATTAAGAAACACTCCAAGGTTTTGTCATTGCGAAAATGAAAAACTGGAACTAGAATTCCTGCTGTAAATCCCAACCCAACACACATTCAAATAAAACCACTTATCAATAAAGTTCTCATCACCAAGAACTTTTTAAATTTGGGTTCAGAAGTGTTTATTATTAAGTGAGAAAGAAAAATATATCCATGTTGATAATGCGTGAGAATGGGAAGAACCAGTTAGAACAGTGGTTGGTAGAAAAGAAAAATTTTTTTGGCCTGAGAAATCTGAGCACATTGGGAATTACCTTAGGAAAGTTTTGATCATTTTTATACAAAAAAATAGAAAAAAAAAAGGAAAAATAAAGGAATAATCTCAATTTGAATCAGTAGTACTTTTCATGTCCATTGAACCTCCATTGTAATCTTGTGGTTTTGAACTCATGATGAAGTGAAAGTCATACCATGCAAAGATTAATGATTTCAATATGCATGCTTTTCTCTTTACATATAATGCAATAAGTTAATTATGAATAGATCATAACATTAATACAAAAAACTTTATGGTGTTTTCAACCTTGAAGAATATTAATAAAAGTAAATTTTAATTTGAAATTTGTGGTATTTTTATTTTTTATTTTCTTTCAATTACAAGAATAAATTGACATTTAATACTGATATTTCGATCTCTGCCGAATATAAACATGTTTGATTTGGAAATTCTCAAATTTATGCATACAGAAAAATGAAAATTATTGATGATAAATGGTTTGGTTGGTCTTTAATAAATTGGAAAAATTGCAAGCTGAGGTTTGCCAATAATCTTGTAGCCTGGATGTCAAGTGACCTCAAAAACAAGGTCTCCTTAGTCCTAGGTTCAATTATGGGGCATGGAAGTACAAGAGCTGGTCTTAGGGAAATGAAAGAGATGAACAATTGCAGAGTATGAGGTACTTCAAAATATGGTTAATTAGAAGATAAGCAATTAGAAAAATATAAACATAGAAAGTTGAGATCTGCCAACGCCATGAACCCTTGTGGTCAAGTTACCAGTAAAGGTGCTTTGATCCCAGGTTCGAGTGTTGGCACCATATATTTATTTATTTATTTATTTACAACCAGAGCCTGCCATTTCCCATCAATGAGGTATTTCAAAATATCTCTGTTTTTTATTCAACTTAAAAAATAGGTCAATTTCATCCCCCGCCCCAAAAAACAAAAAAATAAAATAAGGAAACTTAAGTATGGGTCAAACGAAATGAACTTTTTTTTTTTTTTTTTAATAAAGGAAAATGTCCTATTTAAAAAAAGGGTTAAAGAGAAACAATTTTTCTAAAGAAAATAGGTAGTATTGGTGAGGATGAGATCATGAAAACCAGTTTGATAAATAAGAAAAAAAAAAAATCTTGCATAATAAGGTTTGCCTGTGCTCTTGTAGCCTTGCGGTTAAGTAGAGGGTCTTCTTGATCCCGAGTTCAAGGTTTATGGGCATGCATACGTGTGTAATATGGAGAGTTTACTTTGGAAACTTTTTTATTTTCTTCTAATTATTATACTAAGTTTGTATTGAAAACCGATGTTTCCATCTCCACTGAATATGAACAAGTTTAATTTAGAAGGCTTAGAAAATTGCAAGATGAGGTTTGCCTGTAATCTTGTAGCCTGGTGGTCAAGTGACCTCAAAAAGGCCTATTTGGTCCTATGTTTAATTGTGGGCATGCAATTTGGAGATGCTGTTATTTAAGTCAAATTAACCCTCACAAAGTATGAGGTCTATTAAAATGCCTCTGTTTTTTGGTTCAATTAATGAAAGGTCAAAGAGAGAACAAAGTTTATAGAATATGCTATCTATTTTCATTTTTTGGTATAGTTCAAGCTCTGCGCATTGCAAAAATTATACCTCTGGGTAGGGTTGATAACAAGATAAGTTATTAGAAAAATAAAAATTGCAAGCTTAACATTGTCAAAATCTTGTCGCCTGGTGGTCAGTGTACCTGTGAGGGTCTTCCTGATCTCAGGTTCAAAGTGCTGGCACATAATATATATATATATATATATCTACACGCAGACGTTTCTTTCTTCCCATGATGAGGTATTACAAAATACCTCTGTTTTTGGTTTTATCACAAATATACATATATATATATATATATATATTTTTTTTTTCAAGTCAAATGAGAACATTACACTTTCACTAGCAAGAAAGATGGAAATTTTTGTTAGTGTCCTACGATGAGCATGGAATTACTCAGGTATGCATTTATCTTGCAGCCTTATGGCAGTCAATCAACCTGAAAAGCGTACTTTTGGTCTTAGGTCATGCAATACCAAAACATGAGCCTAATTATTAAAAGATTAGGTATTTCAAAATACCTTTATTTGTTTTATTCAATTAAAAAATAAGATCAAAGAGAGATAAACTTTTCTTTTTTACTGTATATTTGAAAGATGTAAAGTTAGTGGAAATCTAATTTTTTTAGGAAAATGATAATTTTTTTTTATTTGGATATTTATTGTAAGGTGGAAAAGTGTGAGTTCAGGAAATTATATTCCCACCAATGTAAAAAAATATGTGAGAAAGTTGTTACCACATATATAGGTGTCATTTTGAGAATTTTAGAAAAAATAGTTTTAAAATTTTTTTAAAATATATATTTACCTTTAATTTATCATACAATGTTAGATTTAATTACTTATAAATCCCAACGTTCCTATTACTTACCAAACAAACTAAAAAAAAGTTTAATTCTCAGGAAACTAAATTTCAAGAAACTAAATCCCGAGAATTATTTTCTTTCTCAACTTTAAAACTTCCCAAACGGAACTTAAGGAGAATTTCCAATTGAAAATTTGTCAAAGAGAAACAACGTTTCCCCAACAGAAAAAAAGCCAATGTCAGAAATGTTATAACCATTTTTAATTTTTGATAATGTTGATTTCATCTCATGTTTGTTCTGGAAGCTCTCTATCACGTTTGAAATTATACTTCAAAAAAAAAAAATAATAATAATAATAAAATATATGAAAATAAACAAATTTGCAAACAAATAAAAAAAAAAATTGCAACATAAGATTTGCCTGTCCTCTTGTGGGCTTATGATTAAGCGACCTGAAAAGGGTCTTCTTGATCCTGAGTTGAAGCGTATGGGCATGCTAGCAGAATTTCCCTGAAGGGTCCTTTCAAATTACATGAGGTGTTTCGAAATACCTCTGTTTTTAGCTTCCATTACCAAAAATCAAAATAAAAACAATTGGAAACTCATGGATAAAGAATGAGGTTATAGTTCAAAGGGCGGCCTCAGGCCAAAAACCCAAAGGATTGATGTAAAGTAATTTATTCTTTTCAAATGAGTACTATAAAAAAAAAAGAAAAAAAAAAAAAAGAAATGCGAAATAGGGCTTCCATCATGACTTGAAGCCTTGTGGTGAAGTAACTTGCAGAAGCTCTCTTTGATTTGGGTTCAAGTGTGGGCAGTGAATTAAAAAAACCCTTTTAGGAAAAAAAATAAATAAATAAATAAATAAATAAATAAGGTATTTCCAAATACCTCTGTTTTACAGAAAATATATATATGTTGTTCATTTGATTGCAATTCAAAAAATTTAAGCCGATAAGAAATGGATACAACCATATATAATCTAACAAAATTTGTTATCAATACATGCCTCCGATTATAGAAGTTGCATTGTCCAACTGGCCTCGTAATCTTGCTAGGAAGGTTTTTCATTAATCACCAAAAAAAAAAAAAAAAGAAAAAAAAGAAAAAAAAAAGAAAAAGAGAAATACAATAAAAAAAATACTACCAATGCACCGCCATGTGGCAGAGTGGGACCAACACTCTACCACATGGTAGTCCACAGGTGGTCTCAGCCCAACATTGAGATCCTCCCGAGTAGACTAAGATTCAATGTCTATGTTTGACAGCCTTATAAATCAAAGTTCGAGAAAGATTGTGCCCACCACCTTGTAGTGGGGTGCTGGTTGTGATTCAATTGAGAGATGGTCAAAGTCAACATTTCTTATAAGCATCAGTTGTGAAACGGTTCGTTGCACTTAAGGAAGTGGTTAGGATGAGTTAGCGGTTAGTTTTTTGTTTTGGAGGTTTATAAATAATGGTTTAACTGCAGAAACAGAAAATATATGACAGAAGCAGTTAGTTCTCGATCAAAGCCTTTTTTCCTTATGGTTTTCTCTTTTCTTCTTGTAGCCTCTTTCTCATTGTATTTCTCTTTCTCTTAGTATTGTTTAGGATCATTCTGGGTGAGTGATTTGTGAGAAAGAGAGAAGTTGTAAAGGGGTTTCTGGTGTGGTTTATGGGTGTAGAGAATCTGTAAAATCAAGAGAGAAACTGCTGCAATGGTGTATTTGTTTTTGTTCATAGTGCAAGAACTTCTTGGATGGAGTTCACCGAGGATGTAGGTCATTTCTAGACCGAACCTCGTAAAATTTGTGTGTTCTTTGTGTGATTCTTCTTGTTTATTTCTTTCTATATGCTTGCTGTGATGAGTTCTGTATTGAATTAAGTTTCAATAGTGGTATCAAAGCATTCTTGTATACTCATTCACAAGAAAGAAACGTGTGCCTGCCATTTGTTTGAGGAAATTCCTGAGTGATGAACCAGCAAGCTAAATGGGTTCAAAGGTAGAGTTAGAAGTCTTTAATGGGAAAGGAGACTTTCTCTTATGGAGGCAGAAGATGAAAGCAGTTCTGGTGCAACAAAAAGTGGCCAAAGCCATAGATGGGTCTTTTCCAGAGAGTCTCACGGAAGAGCAGAGAAAAGACATGGATGAAATTGCCTACAGCACCATCATTTTACATCTGTCTGACAGCATCTTGAGGAAGGTAAATGATTCTAAGACCACTTCTCAAATTTGGAGTAGATTAGAGCAATTATATTGGGTTAAATCACTGCCAAATAAAATATACTTGCTGGAAAAATTTTTTGGTTTCAAGATGAATCCATCAAAGGATTTAGAGGAGAATCTTGATGAATTTAACAAATTGGGTTTAGATCTAGCCAACTGTAATGAAAAGTTCACTGATGAACATCATGCAGTGATTTTATTAAATTCTTTTCCAGATAGTTATAAGGATATTAAAAATGCAATTAAATATGGAAGAGAGATTTTGACCATTGATATTGTCATAAATTCCTTGAGAGAAAAAGAGTTGGAATGAAGATTGAAAGGCCAGACACTAGTGGGGAAGGTCTGATTACTAGAGGAAGAAATCCTGTTAGAACTTTAAAAGGCTATAATAACCATTTCAGGGGCAAATCTAGAGACAAGTCTAGATCTAAGTCAAGAAACAGAGGAAGGAAGTGTTATTATTGCCAGAAAGAAGGTCATCTCATTAAAGATTGCTACAAGAGGATAAATAAAGAAAATAAAGAGAAACATTCTGAAAATGGAGATGCTGCTATAGTAAGCAATAAGGATGACATTGGAGATGTCTTGGCTGTCTCAATGGATCAAACCAGTCAAGAATGGATTTTGGATTCTGGATGTACCTTTCATATGTGTCCAAGACAAGAGTGGTTTGTTAATTTTCGAAACTTAAATGGTGATTAAGTGCTGTTAGGCAATAATCAAGCTTGTAATGTGACTGGAATAGGAGATATTCCTATAAGAATGAGTGATGGAGTGGTGAGGACCTTGAGCAATGTAAGGTTTGTTCCTGAGATGTAAAGAAATCTCATTTCACTTGGAGTCTTGGATGAATCTGGTTATAGTTGTAAGTCTGAAAATGGGTCCATGAAGATCAGCAAAGGTGCTCTTACTGTCATGAGAGGACTCAAGAGAAATGGATTGTATGTTCTGCAAGGAAAAACAGTAACTGGAACTAATGCAGCAGCTATAACTTCAAGTCCAGGTGAAACCCAACTTTGTCATAAAAGATTGGGACATATCAGTGAGAAAGGCCTACAGATTCTTAATAAGCAAGGGTTATTTGGCAAGAACAAAATCAGTAAGATGGAATTTTGTGAACACTGCATATTGGGGAAGCAACATCGGTTGAGTTTCAAGCTAGGAACACATAAAGCTACCTCAATACTGGACTATGCACATGCAGATTTATGGGGACCAGCCAGCACACCTACACATGGAGGTAACAGGTACTTTCTTTCAATTGTTGATGACTTTTCCAGAAAATTTTGGGTTTTTCTGTTAAAAAATAAAAGTGATGCATTTGTTAAATCTAAACATTGGCACTCTTTAGTTCAAAACCAAACAGGGAAAAATTGAAAGTGTTAAGAACTAATAATGGGCTAGAATTTTGTAATCTAGAATTTGACAATTTCTGCAAAGAAATTGGAATTCTTAGACATAGAACAGTTAGTTATACCCCTCATCAAAATGGAGTTGCTGAGAGGATGAACAAGACCTTACTAGACAAGGTTAGGTGCATGTTGCTAAGTTTTGGTCTACCAAAACCATTTTGGGGTGAAGCTATTATGACAGCAACTTATTTGGTTAATAGATGTCCATCAACAGCTATAGAATTCAAAACTCCTGAGGAAATGTGGACAGGCAAACCAGCAGATTATACTAGGCTAAAAATCTTTGGATGTGCAGCATATGCTCATCAAAGTGAAGGGAAACTTGAACCTAGATCATTGAAGTGTGTTTTTCTAGGTTATCCCGAGGGAGTTAAAGGCTATAGGCTGTGGGCAAGAGACTTGAAAGGTTTTAAAACCATAATAAGTAGGGATGTTATTTTTAATGAAAATATTATGCCTTGCTTGAGTAATAAAGATGCAGGGATTGAAATTTCCACCAAAGAGAAGTCAGTTCAGTTTGAGGTGGAGCCATATATGAAGGCAAAGGAGGACCAAACAACCCAAGTGGAAGCTGAAGCTGAAACACAACTTCCAGAATCTGAAAATGAGCAACTAGATCAAGAAAATGAAGAAGAATCGATTGCTGAAAGCACAAATCCTCTACAACATTACCAGCTGACCAGAGATAGGCAAAGGAGAGTGGTAAAACCCCCTGTCAAATTTATTTCTTCTAACTCAACTATGTTTGCTCTAGTATGTTTTCAAGAACTTGATGATGAGGAACCTAAGTCCTATTCTGAAGCTATGAAGAGTAAGCATTCCAGATTGTGGTATAAATCTATGTTGGAAGAATTGGAGTCTTTACACAAGAGTAAGACATGGGTGTTGGTTCCTAAACCTGCAACTCAAAAGGTAGTTGACTGTAAGTGGATTTTTAGAGTGAAATAGGGGATATCAAGTGTTGATCCAGTAAGATTTAAGGCAAGATTAGTTGCCAAGGGATTCACATAGGTACAAGGGATAGATTATACTGAAATTTTCTCACCTGTGGTGAAATACACAACTATTAGGATGATTTTATCATTAGTTGCTCATTTCAACTGGGAGCTGGAACAACTTGATGTGAAAACAGCATTTTTGCATGGTGAGCTTGATGAGATTATATATATAAAGCAACCTGAAGGTTTTAAGGTCTCAAACTCAAATAAGGAGATGGTTTGCTTACTGAAGAGATCATTATATGGTTTGAAGCAGTCTCCTCGGCAGTGGTATAGGAGATTTGACACTTATGTGTTAAAAGTTGTTTTTAAAAGGAGCAGCTATGGTAGTTGTCTATACTACAAAGGTGAAAACTATCATGAATCAGACTATTTACTCTTATATGTAGATGATATGCTATTAACTGGTCAAAATATGAAGAATATCAAGGATATTAAGGATGAGTTGAAAGCTGAATTTGACATGAAGGAGCTTGGACCAGCAAAGAAAATTTTAGGCATGAGTATTGAAAGGAACAGATTAAAGAATCAGCTTTTCTTGAATCAGAAAAGTTATATTCAGAAAATATTGTCTAAGTTTTCAATGAGTGCGGCAAATTCAACAAATGTACCACTTGGGAATCATTTCAAGCTATCTGCCAGTTTGTGTCCTCAAACCGAAGAAGAAGAAAAAGACATGAGTAATGTGCCTTATGCGAGTGCAATAGGGTCTATCATGTATGTTATGATCTATACAAGGCCTGATCTAGCTCATGGAATCAGTTTTCTTAGTAGATATATGGAAAATCCTGGAAGAAAACATTGGGAGGCTCTTCAATGGCTTCTAAAATATCTTAATGGGACTTGTGATGTTGGCTTAATGTTTAGTCACTACAAAGAATGTGTGGTTCTCAAAGGATGTGTAGACTCTGATTATGCAGGTGATAGAGATAGAAGAAGGTTAACTAGTTCTTACGTATTTACACTTTGCAATAATTGTGTCAGTTGGAAGTCTAGGCTACAACCAAGGGTGGCATTATCATCAACCGAAGCTGAGTATATAGCTATTGCAGAAGCTATGGAAGAGGCTTTATGGTTAAAGGGTTTGCTACAAGAATTGAAGCTTTTACAGGGTGAAGTTACTGTATTTTCAGACAGTCAAAGCTCAATTCATTTGTGTAAAAATCCAGTTTATCATGATCAAACAAAGCATGTTGAGGTGAAGTACCATTTCACAAGAGATGTTGTGAATGAAGGAGTTATTGGCTTGGAGAAAATTGCAACAACACATAATCTAGCAGGTATGGGAACTAAAGTGCTTATAGTTAGCAAACTTGAAACTTGCAAAAGTTTGCTAAGAGTTGAACCTGGTTGATAGCTTAAGTCAGTGAACTGAGAAGTCCAAGGAGTCTTGCACACAATTTATCCTCTCACTTGAATCAAGGTGGAGTATGCTGGTTGTGATTCAATTGAGAGATGGTCAAAGTCAACATTTCTTATAAGCATCAGTTGTGAAATGGTGCCGTCGCACTTAAGGAAATGGTTAGGATGAGTCAACGGTTAGTTTTCTGTTTTGGAGGTTTATAAATAATGGTTTAACTGCAGAAACATAAAATATATGACAGAAGCAGTTAGTTCTCGATCAAAGCCTTTTTTCTTCTGGTTTTCTTTTTTCTTCTTGTAGCCTCTTTCTCATTGTATTTCTCTTTCTCTTGGTATTGTTTAGGATCATTCTGGGTGAGTGATTTGTGAGAAAGAGAGAGGTTGTAAAGGGGTTTCTGATGTGGTTTATGGGTGTAGAGAATCTGTAAAATCAAGAGAGAAACTGCTGCAATGGTGTATTTGTTTTTGTTCATAGTGCAAGAACTTCTTGGATGGAGTTCATCGAGGATGTAGGTCATTTCTAGACCGAACCTCGTAAAATTTATGTGTTCTTTGTGTGATTCTTCTTGTTTGTTTCTTTCTATATGCTTGCTGTGATGAGTTCTGTAGTGAATTATGTTTCAATATGGGGGCTGAAAACTTGTACCAATTTTTATTTTCCTTCAATGATTGTTTGAAGATTTGGCCCAAATGATGATCTTTTATTAGCAACTTACAGACTTAAAGAAATATTGGGATGATGAATACAAGGATATATATATGTTTTATTTGTAATTAAATCCACCATATCTATCCCCTGCCATTGGCATAATTTACATGATTAGAAAACCCTTCTCCTTGAAGCATTCAACAGTGTCTCTGAGACTCACTTCCAACGAAAGGAAGTCAATACGCAAACCTTTTGCTTTCTCATTGGATACATGATAGATTGGCAAAGGAAGTTTTTCCTTTTTCCATCTGAAATAAATGTTGGAGACAGAGGACCAAAGAATGAACTAAAATATTAATTTTTATTAATTAATAGAGATTTGGCACACTCTCACACGTATAAAGAGAGCAACACACTCACTCACTCATACAAATGAGCAACACACACTCACTCAATTTTGATGGCCCACACTAGGACACAAATTCTCTTCACTCCCAAGACACTAGTTGTTCTCCATTCTTACAGAGAAAACAAGATGACTCTAGATCCTTCTAGAGAGGAGAGTCGGCATTGATATTTATCAAGAAATGGCAGAAACATAAACATTTTCCTTCGTGTTTTATATTATATATCAGTAAAATTCATTTTTTTCTAAAAGCATTGAAATCTTACTTTTGCAAAGGCACCAAATAGCATGTTTTCCTAAACACTCGCAAATTACTGAAAATTTACCTTTCAGGAAGGCTCAAATCACGGCATAGTTCTTCTAAAATCTTTGAAGTCCCAACATTGCTCATTATAATTCCTACTAAAATATATCTTCCACTAGCTGAAGCTACTTCGAATGCTTAAATATGTGCATATGCTACATCTCTAACATCAACAAACCTATAAACCATGTTGGCTAAGGTTTGTGATCCTGCAGGCAAAATTTACAAAACAAGCTCAACAGTTTGAATCACAAGGTATTTTTCAGTAGAAACAGGAAAGTTTAACTTCTAAGACTTCTACTTAGTAGTTTGGGCAAATTTAACTTTTTTATGATAATTCCTAGTTTAGGCAAAATTCTTCCTGAATATTAAAATCTACTAGTTGCCAAGTTGTATGTAACACCCCGACCCAAACCACATTGGAATTCGTGCACGTTGACTGAGGTTAACCGTTGACCGAGTGGGTCAAAAGTTGACTTTTTGTTTCAGTTGAAATTTCTAGTTGACCATGGTACCGTGGCGAAGTGCATGATGCCCCGAGTTCGTAGACTAGTAGCACGTCAAAAACGGAGCTACGGTTTGAAAGTTATGGGCAAAACAAGTCGAGGTGCAAACTGTCCAAAAGGTGCCAGGAGTTGACTTTTTATCGTTGTATAATTTTGTTTTGACTTTTGTATGGTTGTAAGGTACTCGTCGATATGAGTTCATAGACTAGCGGCACGCTTAAATTGGACATCTGGTTAAAACGTTATGGACGTGTGAAGTTCGCCGGATACTGTAATATTTTATTATATCTGGCTTAAGTGCACAGTAATGCCACGTGTCTACACCTGATTGGTCTACGTGGGTGAACAGTGTCACCCACGGTGGCTTTTATTTAGCAAAAACATCGGGGAGGAGAGAGAAAGAGAGAGAGGAGAGAGAGAGGGAGAGAGAGAAACGACCGGCCGCCGAAATTGTTAAATTTTTTGGCCGATCCTTGCTACATGCACCGGCCAGACGGGAGTGCCTCTCCATTCCTAGCCAAACCCTGAAATTTCACGACCGCTGGTCGCCGGACGCGCCCAGACCGAGCCGGCGAAGCTCGACGACGATTTTCCCCTCCACCGCTGGCCACCACCGTTTGACTCATTTTCAGCCATTTTCAAGCCACACGCACCAATCACCCTTCACCACCTCCTCATTTCCGGCCAGACCACCAAATTTCACGGCCACCGGACCTCCGACGCGTCGGGATCGAAGCATTTTCCGGCGAGGCACCGAAAAACTTCAAACCACGATCTCTTCGCCGTCCAGCCTCCGTTTGCCTCACCGCCAGTCCCGTTGGAACCCTCTCCCCTCGATCTACAAAACTCCCAAAAATCTCAGCCATTGGCCACCGAACGCGCCGCCGCCAACGACGGTTGCCGGTGACAGCGGCGGCTCACCGGAAGTCACTGTTCCGGCGAGTACCCAGTTGCACCGCCGGTCCCTGTCCACTAATTCCGACCTCCTGAATCCAAATCTGGTGTCCTTTTTCCTCCAATTCGCGACGGTTTGGGAGAATTGAGGAGTTGAATCCCGAAAGCTTTCTGACAAGATTCCGGCCACCTCGGGTCCGATCTCCGGGAAGTAAGACCAAATCCGTGATCCTCGTCACTCAAGCTTTGATTCGGTATATTACTTGTAATTTTTAGTTGTCGTTTGTGTTTGCTCCCTGGGTACCCATTTGGGAGTTATCCGATTAAAATATTAATATATTTGGTTGGTGTACTGTGGATGTTTTAGGTGCATGTGGGGGTAGTGGAGTTGATCCTGCGGAGAATCTTAGTTGATATACGCACTTAAGGTGAGTGACCCACCTTTAAAAAAAAATATTTTGGGCAATTAATTATATTTAATTGGTGTTTAATTGATATTTGAAATTATGCTCATGTGGTGCAATTTAATTATAATTGTGGAGATTATTATTTATTGTGATTTAATTTTATTTATTATGCATGAGCAATGTATTTTCAGTAATAAATCGTATGTGGTTTTAATATTGTTTTTGGGCATAATTGGTTTAAATATTTTAAGGAAATTATTTGTTTAAATTGGTGGTTTGAATTTTATAATTATGCCCATGTAATATTATTTGTTGGACCTCGTATTGCGAGAAAAATTATTTTTATTTGTTATCGATGTTTTCGTACCGGAAATGTTAAAGGAAAATATGTGGGATGGTGAATTTGAAAATTGGTATATTTCCCACGGTGATTTTGGAAAATCGGTACAGTAATAAGAAATTTAATAATTATTTTAGACACACTCATACAGTATTGGTGTTCCAGTGTATATGTGGTTAGCGCGCAAGTATTATGTCTCCCGTGAGTTGCCATTGGACCGTGGGCAGGCAAGTTTGATATTGGCCACAGCCGCCCCCCTCCTTGGCCGGGATGACGGTTTCAGCAGCGGTACTGTCGGGACGCCGAAGTGCCGTTTGCAAGTTTCTCTCTTTAACCCCCCGCCAGTCGGTGCTCGGGATGCTGGGTATCGGAGGGCATCACTGGTATATGGTATGGTGTGTCAAGTATAAATTTTCAGATGGAAATTTCAAACCCCAAAGTGTTCAAAAATATTTATTATAATTTATTACATTTTATTTATGTTTGGGGTATTTATTTATTTATTGTTTATTAAATTATTTGATCCCTTGGTTTTCGAGAAATGCGAATAATGGGTTTTGTGAAAATGTTTTAAAAAGGGAACATTTCCAACGGAGTGAATAGTGAGAGTTTTGAGAGAAATTATTACTTTCAATTGTTATTATTTATTTATCTATTTAATTGTCGGTATTAAATTAAATTCCCTTATTTGTTAAATAATTAATATTAAAAGTGTTCAGTAGATAGGGTCACTCACTGAGATGATTAGCATCTCACGTTTTTAAATTCCGTTCCCTTAGGTGCAAGGGGTGGTAGGCGTTCTTCCGGAGCGAACCAAATCTCCGCCGCTATCGTAGTTCGAGAAGTACCTTTGTACTTGTTTATTTCAATTGTAATATTTCTTTCATCCTTGTTGTATTCTCTGTTTAATAGTACTTCATGAAGTTCTGTATACTGTTCTGGACACTTATGTATTATTTATGCACTGGATTACTGTTTTCCTGTGAAGTGCTGTAAAATTGTGGAATCAATTTGTAGTATTGTGGGAGGAATAAGAGGATGAATATAGAAGTATGTTTTCAGTGCAGAAAATTTATGGTCAGTCCAACCCTTAGGAGAGGTTATGCCGGATTTTCCGTTGGAGGGTCTGGTAGGGTTTCCCTGGGATCAGGGCTTGTCTAGGGTTCCGGTGAGAAATTTTGGACGGGTCCTAATGTTGTATCTACCTCTAACATGCTAGCTGCATCAAATAAAGCTTCTAAACTTTTTCAAATGCTACTTTTAAAAAATATGATGTCCTAAACTGCACCACTCAATAAACAACAACCAAAAAAAAAACAAAAAAAAATTATAGGAGAAACAAACTCATTATTTTCTTAGGGAAAATTTCCAATTAATAAAAGGCCAAAGAGAAACAACTTTTCCATAAAAAAAGAAAAAAAAGAAAAAAAGAAAAAGAAAAAAGGCCAATGCCAGAGTTGTTGTAAGTTGTAACCATTGTTTTTTAATTTTATTTTCGTTTGGATATTGTTGATTTCCTCACTGATGAATATGAAGATATTTGATTTGGAAGCCCTGCGTTACATTTCAAATTAAACTCCCAAATAAATTAAATGGAGAAACCATATGAAAATAAGTCAATTTTCAAATATAAAAATTGCAGCATAAGGTTTGCCTCTGCTCTTGTGGCCTTGTGGTAAAGTGATTTATAAAGAGCGGTCTTGATCCTGGGTTCAAGTGCAGGGGCATACAAATGGAACTTCTCTTTTCCGTAAACCCTTTCAAATTATGAGGTATTTCAAAATACCTCTGTTTTTCTTTTTTATTCCATTACTAAAAATCAAAAGAAAAACTAAAAATCAAAAGAAAAACAATTGGAAACTCATAGATTAGAATGAGGATACAGTCCTGTGGGCCATAAACCAAACCGAAACATCAATGTAGAGTCATTTGTTTTTTTTTTTTTCTTTTCAAAGGAAAAGTACAAACGATCAGAATTGCAAGAAAGTTCCTGCTTGATATCTTGTAGCCTAGTGGTCAAGTAACTTGAAAAAGCTATAAATACCTTTATTCTTGGTTTTAACATGTACAACTCTTGAGGTCACATGGAAAATTTGACCAAATGAATATGTTTCATTTACTAATAATGTGTTTGATATTCATGTTTAAAGAAAGAGACAAAAACCTTTCTAATGGTTTGGCATTTGCTGACTATCTGCCAGACTAAAAGCAATGTATTTATTTATTTATTTATTTTTTTGCATTTTCTGTCTTTATCTTTCAGGTTGTCCAACAGGAAGAGCCTCAATTTTTTATCATGAAGTTGAAAAAAAATTCAGTATATTGGGTCACCCACACCTTATGTGAGAGGAAGAGCTTATACATTTGATGTATTGAAGTCCTTCTCTCCATCAAGTTTCCTTGTATTATTCTGTAAGTTCCATTGAAGAGAGAGATAATGGAATCTAGGGTTATTGACATAATTAAAAAATGACGATACAAAATTACCACAATGCACTGCCACGTGGATATGTGGGACCCACATTTTGTCTAAAGATGGTGCATCCCAAAGGTGGGCTGTAGGAGTGGGTCAGTGGTCACCGCTGAATCACAGGTTCAAGAAGAAGTAGGCATATAAACCATAACCCGAATAGAATTGAGGTACTTTAAAGTACCTCCCTTTTTGCTTTTTTTAACCTCGAATGGAACAAATTAAGAAACACGGAAATACCTAAGCTTTTCTCACCAGTTAGAACAGTGGTTGGTAGAAAAGAAAAAAAATTTTGGCCTGAGAAATTTGGGCACATTGGAAAAGTACTTTAGGAAAGTTTTGATCTTTTTTCACACCAAAGAAAAAAAAAAGAAAAATAAAGAAATAATCTCAATTTGAATCAGTAGTACTTTTCATGTGTACTGAACCTTCATTGTAACCTTACTGCTTTGAATTTACGGTGAAGTGAAAGTCATACCATGCTATGCATGTCTGTCCCATTACATATAATAAGTTAATTGCGAATAGATCATAACTGTAACATCCCACATCGGTTGGAGAGGGATACGAAGCGGTCTTTTTAAGGCTGTGGATACCTCTCCCTTCAAAACGCGTTTTGACAAAACCTTAAGCCCAGGGGGAGAGAGGGAGTGAACCCTGGGCCAAAGAGGACAATATCTTGATGCGGGTGGTACTGGGCTGTTACAGTGGTATCAGAGCCGGACCCGGATCGGTGTGTCAGCGAGGATGCTGGGCCCCAAGGGGGGAGGATTGTAACATCCCACATCGGTTGGAGAGAGGATTGTAACATCCCACATTGGTTGGAGAGGGGCACGAAGCTGTCTTTTTAAGGCTGTGGATACCTCTCCCTTCAAGATGCGTTTTAACAAAACCTTGAGGCCAGGGGGAGAGAGGGAGTGAACCCTGGGCCAAAGAGGACAATATCCTGATGCGGGTGGTACTGGGCGGTTACAATAACATTAATACAAAAAACTCTATAATGTTTTCAACTTTGAAGAATATTGATAAAAATAGATTTTAGTTTGAAATTTGTGGTATTTTTAATTTTTTTTATTTTCTTCCGATTACTATAATAAATTGATATTTAATACTAATAATTTCATCTCTGTTGATTATAAATTTGGAAGGTCTCACATTTAAACATATAGAAAAATAAAAATTATTAATGATATGGTTGATCTTTTAATAAATTGGAAAAATTTGCAAGCTGAGGTTTGTCAATAATCTTGAAGCGCGGTAGTCAGGTGACCTTAAAAAAGGGTCTCCTTGGTCCTAGGGTCAATTATGGGGCATGGAAGTATAAGAGCTTGTCTTAGGGAAATGAAAGAGAAATGAACAATTGCAGAATATGAGATATTTGAAAATATGGGTTAATAAGAAGATGACCAATTATAAAACAAAAAAAAATTTAGAAAATCTACATCTGCCAACACCCTCTTGTGGTCAAGTTACCTGTAGAGGTGCTTTGATCCCAGGTTGGAGTGTTGGCACCATATATTTATTTATTTATTTACAATCAGACCCTGCCGTTTGCCATCAATGAGGTATTTCAAAATACCTCTTTTTTATTCAACTTAAAAAATAGGTCAATTTCACCCACCAAAAAAAAAAAAAAAAAAAGACAAGAAAGAAAGAAACTTAAATAAGGGTCAAAGAGAAATAAACTTTTTTACTTTTTTATTTTAAGGAAAATTTCCTACTCAAAAAAAGGGTTCAAGAGAAACAACCTTTTCTAAGGAAAATAGGTAATGTTGGTGAGGATGAGATCATTAAAACCAGTTTCATAAATAATGAAAAAAAAAAAAGTTGCAAAATAAGGTTTGCCTGTACTCTTGTAGCCTTGTGGTTAAGAAGTAAACGGTCTTCTTGATCCTGAGTTCAAGGTGTATGGGCATGCATGCATGTATAATATGCAGAGTTTACTTTGGAATCTATGCAACTTGTTGATTTTCTTCTAATTATTATACTAAGTTTGTATTGAAAACCATCTTACTGAATATGAACATGTTTGATTTAGAAGGTTTAAACATTGCAACATGAGGGTTGCCTGTAATCTTGTAGCCTGGTGGTCAAGTGACCTCAAAAATGTATCTTTGGTCCTAGGATCTATTGTGGGCATGAAATTTGGAGATGCTCTTATTCAAGCCGAATTAACCTTCACAAAATATGAGGTATATCAAAATACCTCTGTTTTTTTGTTCAATTAGTGAAAGGTCAAAGAGATAACAAAGTTTATAGAATATGCTTTTTATTTTTATTTTAGGTGTTGTTCAAGCTCTGCGCATTTGAAAAATTATACCTCTGGGAAGGGTTGATAACAAGATAGATTTTAGAAAAGTAAAAATTGCAAGCTTAAGATTGCCAAAATCTTGTAGCGTGGTGGTCAGTTCAGGTGTGAGGGTCCTCTTGATCTCAGGTTCAAGTGTTGGCACATAATATATATATATATATATATACACACACACGCATACGTTTCTTTCTTCCCATGATGAGGTATTTCAAAATACCTCTGTTTTCTTGTTTTATCACTATATGTTATATATATATATATACACACAAGATATATCCTTGTGCGATGCAAAGGCATTTAACAATAACTTGTACATACTGAATTTATTATAATGTGAGTAATGCTGCCTGTTAGATTATTTTTTTCCTATTCTTCATTGTTCAAACTTTAATTGTAAAATATTTTTAGTAATAAAATAATTCGTAGATCTAATTTTTAGAAAGAAGATATTGGCATCAATTTAGGAATCAAGCACCATTCTTTACGAATTTAACAATATATGTATAAATTGTTTACCGTTACTTATATGTATATATAACATAGTATTCTTCTTTTTATTTTCTTTCATTTTTAAAATATATAATTTTCTGAAAATATAAAAAAATAAAAAATAAAATAAGAAAACTAACCATTGATAAGGAAAATGTTGACCAATTTAACTAATCCTAAAACTATTTAAATTTTAATTATTTTACTTAAGGATAAATATCAATTTATCCCATAAATAACCTCTTTCCATGATTATAGTTTTAGGGTTAATTAATCTCTTTCCATGATTATTGTTTTAGGGTTAATTATTTTAGGGTTAAATATCTCATAATTTGATCACTGGATTATCTGATAAAAAATATTCTATATTTTTATTTTTTTACTTTTTTAAGTTCATAGAAATGAGGAATAATTTATTAGATAATCAAGTAAAAATATGTATATATATATATAACTTAGTATTCGATACTTTGCAATTTTCCAATATATACTTTACTTTTATACTTTACTTTACCAATTTACTTTGCAATTCGATTCTTTACTTTTTATAAGTTATTTTACCTTTTACACTTTGCAATTTTCCAAGTGTAAAATTGCCATACATATATTATTATATACATATATTCTAAAAAGGAAGAAATGGTGAACAATATATAAGTGGAGTCATGAATAAAAGTATATAGAATATTTTGATAATACTTGATTAAATTATGAGATATTTAACCCTAAAATAATTAATCCTAAAACTATAATCATGAAAAGAGACTAATTAATCCTAAAACTATAATCATGGAAAGAGATTATTTATGGGATAAATTGATATTTATCCTCAAATAAAATAATTATACTAATAGTTTTAGGGTTAATTAAATAGGTCAACATTTTCTTTATTAGTAGTTAGTTTCCTTATTTTAATTATATATTTTTTTATTTTTTTATTTTTTAAAAATTATATATTCTAAAAAAGGAAGGAAAACAAAAAGAAGAAAACTATGTTATATATACATATAAGTAACGGTGAATAATATATAAATACATATTAAAATGATTTTCTTCTTTTATAAAATAGTTTAATTATTAGATTTTCTATTATTGTGTACAAATTTAAAGTATGTTTTTTTGTTTTCGTAAATATTAATATTTAATACGTTATGAAGAAACACTATCTGTAACACCCCGCCCCAAAGTACAACCGAAATTTTCCAACTTTGATCGTGGTTATCCGTTAACCGTTGACTTTGACTTTGACCGTTGACCAAAGGGGTCAAAAACTTGACTTTTTGACTCGGATGGAATTCTAGGTTGACTGAGGTACCGTTACGAAGTACACGTTGGAATGAGTTCGTAGACTAGTAGCACGTTGAAAACGGAG
Source organism: Ziziphus jujuba (assembly GCF_031755915.1). Classification (NCBI taxonomy): domain Eukaryota; kingdom Viridiplantae; phylum Streptophyta; class Magnoliopsida; order Rosales; family Rhamnaceae; genus Ziziphus; species Ziziphus jujuba. The sequence continues at coordinate 2,661,249 of NC_083380.1, forward strand.
TTACGGTTTGAAAGTTATGAGCAAAACAAGTTGAGGTCCAAATTGTCCAAGGGATGCCAGAGTTGACTTTTCTATTCATGCAAAGTTGAGCTTTGACTCATGCATGGTTGTGAAGTACTCGTCGATACGAGTCCGTAGACTAGCGGCACGTCCGATTTGGACATGTGGGTTGAAAGTTATGGACCTGTAGAGTTTTTCAAATACTGTATTATTTTAATATTATTTTTAAACGTATAACGATGTGCCACGTGTGACTTAATAAATGTGACCATGTATCACCATGTTGAGATGCCACATGTCAACCATGTTTAATACCAAATTATTATATTATTGTTATTTTATGTAATAATATTATTTAATTATTTTTAATTTATTTCTTTTTATTTCTTTTTTATTTCTTTTTTTCTTTTTTTCTTTTCCCCCACGTGGGAAAAAAGGGGACCCAGCCCCAATCCCTCTTCTTCTTCCTTCTTCTTCTTCCTTCTCCTTCTTCTCTTTTCTTTTCTTCTCTCCCTCGGGTCCATCGGCCTTCACCATTTCCAGCCACCCATTGCCCAGACGCGCTGGCCATAGACGTAGCCCAGCTGCCGAGGAGCTCACCAGCCAAATTTGGTGGCCGGTCAGGTGGCGACGCTCCCAGATCGGGCGGTGGAAGCGGCGGCAGCCGTCCCTCTCTCTCCGGTCGAATCCGCCGTGCTCCGGCGCACCCAAGCTGCACCAACCACACCAACCGGCAGCCCATCATGCGAGCTTTGTCGAAGTGTGCTCAGGTCGCCGGGGAAGCTATCGACGCGCCGGGAAACCTCCATGGAAGCCGGCAGCAGCAGCTCATCCGGTCACCGAATTCTTGCCGTTTCCGACCTGGTTCTCGGTCTCTTTCCCTTAATTTGGACCCCCTGATTTCGATTCTGAACTCCAATTAACTCAACTCCCGTCGATTTGCGGGATACGAGGAGATCAAGACCGGCCGAAGCTTTCCGGCCACCACCGGCAGAATTGGGGTCAACGGAGGTCGGTAATGTGATCCTCATCTCACAAGCTTTCCATAGACATATAATTTGTCAATTTTGGTTAACGTTTGTGTTAGATCCCCAGATACTGGGTATTATTTATCCGAATAAAATATTAATTTATTTGACTGTGTGTGAATCGTTGTTCTAGGAGCATGGGTGAGTCGTGGAATTGATCCCTTGGTGGATCGTGGTTTAATTGCGTGCTCCAGGTGAGTGACCCACCTTTAAAAATATTTTGGGATAACTAATTATATTTATGTGGTGTTTAATTGATATCTGCAATTATACTCATGTGGTGGGAAATTAATTATAATTGTGCAAAAATATTATTTTATAAGTACGTATATGTTTTTTGGTGCTAAACAGAATTTTGGGTTATTCAGAAACCCCGATTTTTATTATTGTGATTTAATTTTATTTATTACACATAAGCAAAGTATTTTCATTAGTTAATTGTGTTTTGATTTTTATATTACTTTTGGGCATAATTGGTTTAAATATTTTTAAGGAAATTATTTGTTTAAATTGGTGGTTTCAAATGTGATAATTATGCCCGTGTAATATTATTTGTTGGACCTCGTGTTGCAAGACAAATTATTTTTATTTGTTATCGATGTTTTCGTACCGGGTTTGTTAAAGGAAAATATGTGGGATGGTAAAATTGAAATTTGTATATTTTCCATGGTAATTTTTGGAAAATCGGTACGGTAATAATTAAATTTGAAATTATTTTAGACGCACTTGTACAGTATTGGTGTTCCAGTGTATATGTGGTTAGCACGCAAGTATTATGTCTCCCATGAGTTGCCATTGGACCGAGGGCAGGCAAGTCTTATATATTGCGCATCAGCCGCCCCCCTCCTTGGCCGGGATGACGGTTTCAGCAGCGGTACTGTCGGGACGCCGAAGTGCCGTATGCAAGTTTCTCTCTTTAATCTCCCGCCAGTCGGTGCTCAGGACGCTGGGTATCGGAGGGCATCACTGGTATATGGTGTGGTGCGTCAAGTATAATTTTTCGGATAGAAATTTCAAACCTCAAAGTGTTCAAAAATTTATTTATTATATCTTATTACATTTTATTTATATTTGGGGTATTTAATTATTGTTTATTAAATTAATTGATCCCTTGGTTTTCGGGAAGTACGAATATCGGGTTTTGTGAAAATGTTTTAAAAGGGGAACATTTCCAACGGAGTGAATAGTGAGGGTTTTGAGAGAAAATATTACTTCAATTGTTTATTATTTATTATCTATCTAATTGTTGGTATTAATTAAATTCCTTTATTTGTTATACTATTAATATTAAAAGTGTTCAGTAGATAGGGTCATTTATTGAGATGATTAGCATCTCACGTTTTTAAATTCCGCTCCCCTAGGTCCAGGTTGGGAGACGTTAATCGTCCGGGCCGAGCCCGACGTCTCAGTTCATTGCCGAAAGTCCAAGAAATATTTCTTCCCTTTTTCCTCTCCATCTTGTATTACTTCTTTATCTGTCATTGTATAAATTCCACATTTATTTGTATAATGCTCTGTATACTGTATTGGATGTGTAGTTATTATTTATGCACTGAGTTGCTGTTATTCTTTGAAGTGCTGTAAATTTGTGGAATCAATTTGTAATAACGTGGGAGGAATAAAGGGATGTTTATAGAAGTGTGTTTTCAGTGCAGGAAATTTTTGGTTAGTCCTACCCTTAGGGGAGGTGCTGCCGGATTTTCCATTGGAAGGTTCGGTGGTATTTCCCTGGGATCAGAGCTTGTCTAGAGTTCCGGGTAGGAATCTTGGACGGGTCCTGACACTATCACAAAAAATTATAACATGTTCTGAAGAATTATTGTTGGAAAAAATGCACTGTTAATTGGAACTTTTTTTATTTTTTTGAAAAAGATAATTGGAACCTTAAATGAATTTGAAAATATAACTACTATTCAGGATATAAGCTAAAAGGACATTAAGACACCTCAATTAGAAAGGAAAATTACAACTAATATTTCTAATTTTGCATGTACCATTGTTCAGAACTAATTATTATTAGGGAATTTGTTCTTGCTTAAATTAATATATGTTATTTTCCATAATTAGAGGACAAAGATTTTTCCCTTAAATTAATTCTACTTAGGTAGAAATTAGACTTTACTTTTGAATTTAATTAATTTGCATTATATACATGAAGTCGAACTTATTTGAATGTTAAGTCAAGCATAATTAATTAGAAGTTCAAATTCAATTTCAATGATATTGATTATATGTAATTATGCTAAATATAAAAAAGGCTAATAAAGTTTTTACTTAATTAGATCAATTAACAGTCAACATAATTAAAAAGGAAAAAAGTTAATGATCAAAAGAAATAAGTTAATACTTAATTAGGATTATCCAATTAGTTAAACCCGGGATCTTTAATTTGAGAGAGTCCTTTCCAAAAAATTTAAAAAAATTCATAAAGTTGAGACATATATAGTATGATCAAATCGCGAATGGTATTGGCTAATCCCTATTTTAGCACTTAATTAAGATAAAGATAATGGGTGATATCATAATATCCACAGGACACATCTTATCAACTGGATGAGATTAGAAAGTTATCTATAGACGAATAAAAAAATTATTTGTTCTTAGTCCGAATACTTTCTTTTTAAAAACTTAAGGATACTTAATAGAGGGAAATTAAGCTAAAACAACAAAAACAAACTACAAAGTATTGATTACCAAGATAATTATATTAACAACTACAAAAACAAAAAATATTGTCTGCCTAAAAAACAAACTATATTGTATTTTATACTAACTAAAATAAAAACATTCTTTTATTTATTTATTTCAAGCCTAATTAAGAAAAGCTTAATGAGAAAAAAAAAATAACTATAATATCTAGGACAAACGCTTAATCTCCTTAAGTTGCTTCTTATTCAATGAAGTTATCTCCAAGTCAAGGAATTCCGGCACCACTTGATTGCTAGAATGATCGTATTTCTCTTTCTTGCATGCCCTCGATTTGAATAATTTCTTGTGTATTCTCCTTTTTATCTTTTTCTTTTCCATCATCTTGAAAAAGTTGATAGATAAATGTGAATCAATAATCAAGGTTTTTTCATCAGAAGCATCTTTTTCTTTTTTATCATCATGTCTTGATTCAGCATCTTCAATTTCAATCAAAAATCTATAGCATGGCCTATGTTCATACTTATGGTTAACATGATCATGTTTATGATCTATAAAAAAAAAATATCGGAATTAAAGAATAAAAACCAAAAAAAAAAAAAATAGAAAAACTAAAACACAATATGAGAGACTAAAAACTAACAAAATATTGAATACCGAAATTTTAAATAACCAGGAGGTGTCACTTACATATTTATAGCTAAATATGTTTAACTTATTTGGTAAATAAAATAAAATCAAATATTGAATGTGAAAGTGCATCTTACTATACATTATTATAGTATATATTAGGCCATAATTCTATTATTATATATTATATAATATATAATTAACCAAAGAAGCCACGATACCTTCTAAAAAGGAAGGTAATATATAATTTCGGTACCACTTAATAGAGAGAAATATTATATTATATAATATTATTATAATAATTATAATAATAATATATATAATTTTGAAAGGATAAAACTATATTTGGTAAATAAGATAAAATGAAATAATTTAATTATTTTAAATTTATTTCAAAATTATTATCATATGTAGTAATATCAACTGTTTGATAGTTATAGAAAGTTATATCAAAAATTAATTTTATATATATTTAGTTATATTCATATATGGTAAGATAATGAATATAATAAATAATAACAGATAATAAATAAAATAAAAAAATAAAAATGATGCTTTTGGAGGGAATTTTGATGAAGGATATACTGATACATTTCCTATATGCTTATTCTTTTATATATTATATATATATATATATATTTTCAAGTCTTATAAGATCATTACAGTTTCACTAGCAAGAAAGAAGGAAATTTTTGTCAAGTATTAACGATGACGAATTTCGTTTTCCACTATAGTATAGATGGGGATGTGATGGAACTACTAAGTGAAATAAAATGTGAACTTTGAAAGGCAATGTTTGCCTACATCTTGCAGCCTTGTGGTCATAGCAACCTGAAAAGGTGTCTTCGTCCTAGGTTCAAATGTGGGCATGTCTTGGTCCTCGGTTCAAATGTGGGCATTCATTTCCAAACTGGATCCAATTCTTAAAGGTTGAGGTATTTCAAAATACCTCTGTTTTTGGTTCAGTTAAAAAATAGACCAAAGAGAAAGAAATTGTCCAATTTAAAAAGTTCAAAAAGAAATAAATAAATTTGCAAGACAAGGACTGCCTTACTCTTGTGGCCTTGTGGTTAAGCGACCAGAAAAGGTCTTCTTGATCTTGGGTTCAAGTGCATGGGCATGCATGCATGCGTATATAATATACGTGAAACGCTTTCATTTTAAAGTGATGAGGTATTCCAAAATACCTCTGTTTTTGCTTCAATTGCTAACAATCAAAGAAAAACAATATTTTATTAAAGGATAATACTACATCAGATTTAATTATTTACAAACCAAATATATAATTCACAAGGGTGCGTAATATGCTGATATTTTCATCCATATACCAGAACAAAATGAAAATGAAAACTCATATGATCAAGAAAGAGTGTATAGTTTAGTGTGGCACAAGCCAAATCCAAGGATTAATGTAGATTCATTTATTCTTTTCGACGGAGTCCTATACATTAAGTTCGTGGTGAAGTAACCTAAAAAAGGTACCAAGTGAGGGCATTGGATAAAGAATACTCTCTGAAAAGGCAAACCCAGGATCAGATTATACACAGTAAGTTTATATAGCACTACTCATGGGCTGCGCACAACATTTGTTAGTCATGCTCTCTCTCTCTCTCTCTCTATATATATATATACATATATATATATATATATATTTTTTTTCATAAACTCGAGCATATACAAGCAAATTTTTCGAAGATGCCATATCTCTAATTGTTGGCACCCAATTTTCAATGTATTTTTTATCTGTTTGAGACACATTTTTTTTGTAAAAAAGAGACAGAAAAATGACAGGGAAAATCCACTCGAAGGTGATAAAAATACAGTGGGGATGTTTTGAGCTGTTGTTCCCCAAAGGAGTAACTAAGAATGAATGATTATCAACCTGAATCACTGTTACTTTTCATAATGCTATTAGTTGATTATTAATGGATCATAAGTTAATGGAACCAGGATTAAAAAAAGTTGTGTAACTTATAATTCTTGAGTTTATGGATCATGATAAAAGCATTATTTAAAAAAAATTGTGTTCCAAAGTCAGCCATCAACTAAACAAAACAAGACAAAAATATCATATCAAACCCCAAATGCTTTCACTTCCTGTGAGCTTTGAGCTTAGCTTCAAAATATTATTTATTTTACAGCTCATCCTTAGCTTCTCCTCCAAGGAAGTAATCTTAGCATATTTCTCCTTGATATTATAAATCAATCCTTGAATGACACTCTATTATTCATTGATTGCTCATACTACCTAATTAAAATATTTTCAGGTAGTTGCACCTCCTACTTGCATAAAAAATTCAAAAATAGAAAAAAAAAAGGGCTCACGTTATAGTTAGGTTTCACCTTTAGATATGTTTCCTTTTGGTTTTTTTGATAAATAGATATATATGATTCTATAATGAACCTTCTCCCCAAGCAGTTTTAAGTTCAACGATGATATTATAGTCATAGAACTCAAAATATATTGGGAGGATTGTTGATGATTGCCTACTGATTATTGTATCCATGCTTTAAATCGTTCCTCAACCACTTTTGACTTAGGCCACTCAATAAACTTCTTTGCGGGTGGAACACCCAATGGTTTAGTTTATTTTATTGATTTTAAATTTTATAAGACGGGTAATAGCATGGGGTCAAAAAATAAGATCATTAATAACATGGATTTCAATTTAAGAGTCTTATGCCTCACTTTCACTAGCAATAAAGAAGATGGATATTTTTTTATATTTTTAAGTATATCAATGATGAGAATGAGATGGAACTTCTTAATAGATGAGGTATGTCCAAATACCTCTGTTTTTTATTCAATAAACGTAAAAACAAAAATATAGAAACTAACTTATTTTAATTTCTTAGGGAAAATTTCCAATTGAAAAAAGGCCAAATGGAAACAACGTTTCCAAAAAAAGAAAAAGCCAGTGCCAGAATTGTTGTAAGTTGTAACCATTGTTTTTTAATTTTATTTTCTTTTGGATATTGCTGATTTCCTCTCTGATGAATATGAAGATATTTGATTTGGAAGCTCTTCGTTACAGTTCAAATTATACTCCCAGATAAATGAAAAGAAAAAAAAAAAAAAAACTCTATGAAAAATAAGCCAATTTTCAAATAAAAAAATTGGAGGATAAGGTCTGCCTGTACTCTTGTGGCCTTGTGGTTAAGTGACCTGTCAAGGTCCTTCTTGATCGTGGGTTCAAGTGTAGGGGCATGCAAATGGAATTTCCGTGAAAGGGTCCTTTCCTAAACCCTTTCAAATTATGAGGTATTTCAAAATACCTCTGTTTTTAATTCATTCACTAAAAATCAAAAGAAAAACAATTGGAATCTCATAGATTTGACTGAGGATATAGTTCAGTGGCCCACAAACCAAACCCAAACATTGGGGCAGAGTCATTTGTTTTTTCGTTTCAAAGGAATAGTACAATACATAAGAATTGCAAGAAAGTTCTTGCTTGATATCTTGTAGCCTTGTGGTCAAGTAACTTGAAAAAGCTAGATACCTTTTTTCTTGGTTTTTTGACATGTAGAACTCTTGAGGTCACATGGAAAATTTGACCGAATGAATATGTTTCATTTACTAATAATGAGTTTGATATACATGTTTAAGAAAAGAGACAAAAACCCTTCTAATGGTTTGATATTTGCTATCTGCCAGAATAAAAGCACTTTTTTTTTTTTTTTTTTTTGGGGGGGGCATTTTCTGTCTTTATCTTTCAGATTGTCTAACAGGAAGAGCATCAACTCTTGATCATGAAGTTGAAAAAAAACTTCAATATAGTGCGTCCCCCACGCCTTATTTTAGAGGAAGTGTATATACATTTGATGTATTGAAGTCTTTCTCTCCATCAAGTTTACTTGGATTACTCTGTAAGTTCCATTGAAGAGAAAGATAATGGAATTTGGGGTTATTGATATGATTAAAAAATGGCGATACAAAATTACCAAAATGCAATGCCACGTGGATGTGTGGGACCCACATTTTGTCAAAAGATGGTGCATCTCAAAGGTCAGTATGCAGGTGGTGAGTGGGTCACTATATTATATAACCTCAAAACAATACCGCCCAACCTTCTAGTCCTGTGGTGGAGTGGGTGAGATGAGTCCACTTTATAGCAGGTTAGAGAAGAGGCAGGCACAAAACAGAGAAAAAAATTTGAGGTACTTTAAAGTACCTTCCTTTTTGCTTTTTTCTCTAAAATTATATTATTCATTTACAACATGGATTTGCAACATAATAATAAAATTTAATTTCTACAACAATTACACATATTTAACCTCACATGGAACAAATTAAAAAACACAAAAACACTCCAACGTTTTCTCATTGCCAAAATGAAAAACTGGAACTGGAATTCTTGCTGCAAATCCCAACCTAAAACACACTCAAATAAAACCACTTATCAATAAAGCTCTCATCACCAATAACTTTTCTAATTTGGCTTCAAAAGTATCTATTATTAAGCGGGAAATAAGAATAGTTCCAGGGTGATAATGTGTGAGAATGGGAAGAAGCAGTTAGAACGGTGGTTGGTAGAAAAGAAAAATATTTTTGGCCTGAGAAATCTGAGCACATTGGGAAAGTACCTTAGGAAAGTTTTGATCATTTTTGCACCAAAAAAAAAAAGGGGGGAAAATAAAGGAATAATCTCAACTTGAATCAACAGTACTTTTCATGTCTACTGAACCTCCATTGTAATTTTATGGCTTTGAACTCACAGTGAAATAAAAGTCATACCATGCAAAGATTAATGGCTTCATCATGCATGTCTGTCCCTTTACATATAATGAATAGATCATAACATTAATACAAAAAACTTTATGGTGTTTTCAACCTTGAAGAATATTGATAAAAGTAGATTTTAGGTTGAAATTTGTGGTATTTTTATTTTTTATTTTCTTCTCATTACTATAATAAATTGATATTTAATACGGATAATTCCGTCTCTGTTGAATATAAATATGTTTGATTTGGAATATCTCAAATTTAAACATACAGAAAAATGAACGTTATTGATGATATGGTTGATCTTTAATAAATTGGAAAAATTGCAGGCTGAGATTTGCTAATAATCTTCTAGCCTGGTGGTCAAGTGACCTCAAAAACAAGGTCTCTTTAGTCCTAGGTTCAATTATGGGGCATGGAAGTATAAGAGCTTGTCTTAGAGAAATGAAAGAGAAATGAACAAATGAAGAATATGAGGTATTTGAAAATATGGTTAATAAGAATATGACCGACTAGAAAAATAAAAACATATAAGCTGTAGCTCCGCCAACACCATATGCCGCTGTGGTCAAGTTACCTGTAAAGGTGCTTTGATCCCAGGTTCGAGTGTTAGCACCATTTATTTATTTATTTTCAACCGGAACCTGCGTTTCCCATCAATGAGGTATTTCAAAATACCTCTGTTTTTTTATTCAACTTAAAAATAGGTCAATTTCATCCCCCACCCCACACCCCCCCCCCCCCCCCCCCCCAAAAAAAAAAAAAACTTAAACAAGGGTCAAAGTGAAATAACCATTTTTACTTTTTTTTTTTTTTCTTAAAGGAAAATTTCCTATTTAAAACAACAGTTGAAGAGAAAGGAAAATAGGCAATATTGGTGAGGATGAGATCATTAAAACCAGTTTGATAAATAAATAAAGGGTCTTCTTGATCCTGAGTTCAAGGTGTATGGCATTTCAAAAATTATACCTGTGGGAAGGGTTGATAAAAAGATAGATGTTTAGAAAAGTAAAAATTGGAAGCTTAAGATTGCCAAAATCTTGTAGCCTGGTGGTCAGTTTACCAGTGAGGGTTCTCGTGATCTCAGGTTCAAGTGTTGGCACAATATATATATATATATATATATATGTATATATATGTACACGCATACGTTTCTTTCTTCCCATTATGACGATGGAATTACTCAGGTATAAAAAAGTAGGGTGTTAAAAGGTATAGTTTGCAGCTTTGTGGTCAATCAATTTAAAAAGTGTATTTTTGGTCTTAGATTCAAGTCTGGGCATGCAATACCAAAACATGAGCCTAATTATTAAAAGATTAGATATTTCAAAATACCTTTATCTTTTTATTCAATTAAAAAATAGGTCAAAGAGAGACAAACTTTTCTTTTTTAAGGAAAATTTCCAATTGAAAAAATGTCTAACAACATTTACCCAAAAGAAAAAAGCCAATGTCAGGAATGTTATAACCATTTTTAATTTTTGATAATGTTGATTTCGTCTCAAGTTTGTTTTGGAAGCTCTCTATCATGTTTGAAATTATACTCCCAAAAAAAAAAAAAAAAAAGAAAGAAAGAAAATAAATAGCAATATGAAAATAAACAAATTTGCAAATAAAAAAAAGATTGCTACATAAGATTTGCCTGTCCTCTTTTGGCCTTGTGGTTAAGTGACCTGAAAAGGGTCTTCTTGATCCTGAGTTGAAGTGTATGGGCATGCTAGCAGAAGAAAAAACAATTGGAAACTCATGTATAAAGAATGAGGTTATGGTTCAGTGGGCGGCCACAAGCCAAAAGATTGATGTAAAGTAAATTATTCTCTTCAAATGAGTACAAAAACTTAAGCCGATAAGAAGTGGGTCCAGCCATATATAATCTAACAAAATTTATTATCAATACATGCCGCTGATTACACAAGTTGCATTGTCCCACTGCGCTCATAGTCTTGCTAGGAAGGTTTTTCATTAACCACCCAAAAAAAAAATATATATATATATATATATACAATACGAAAATACCACCAATGCACTGCCATGTGGCATTGTGGGACCCAACACTCTACCACGTGGTAGTCCACAGGTGGTCTCGGCCCAACAGTGAGATCCTCCCGAGTAGACTAAGATTCAATGTCTATGTTTGACAGCCTTATAAAACGAAGTTTGAGAAGATTGTGCCCACCACCTTGTAGCGGGGGCTGAAAACTTGTGGCAATTTTTATTTTCCTTCAATGATTGTTGGAAGATTTGGCCTATATGATGATCTTTTATTACCCACAGAAATATTGGGATGATGAAAACAAGGATATATATGTTTTATTGGTAATTAAATCCACCATATCATATCCCCTGCCAATGGCATAATTTACATGATTAGAAAACCCTTCTCCTTGAAGCATTCAACAGTGTCCCTGAGACTCACTTCCAACGAAATGAAGAAAATACCCAAACCTTTTGCTTTCTCATTGGATACATGATAGATTGGCAAAGGAGGTTTTTCATTTTCCCATCTGAAAGAAATGGCAAAAACATAAACATTTTCCTTCGTGTTTTATATTATATATCAGCAAAATTCCTTTTTTTTTTTTTTTTTTTTTTGGCCCTTACATACTAATAAAAGCATTGAAATCTTACTTTTGCAAAAGGCACCAAATGGCATGTTTTTCTAACTAAACACCTGCAAATTAATGAAAATATGCCTTTCAGGAAAGCTCAAATCAGGGTATAGCTCTCCTAAAATCTTTGAAGTCCCAACATTGTTCTAACAGTTCCTACTAAAATATATCTTCCACTTGCTGAAGCTACTTCAAATGCTTGAATATGTGCATATACTACATCTCTAACGTCAACAAACCTATAAATCATGTTAGCTAAGGTTTGTGATCCTGCAGGCAAAATTTACAAAGCAAGCTCAACAGTTTGAATCACAAGGTATTTTATAGTAGAAACAGGAAAGTTTAACTTCTAAGACTTCTGCTTAGTAGTTTGGGCCAATTTAACTTTTTATTATAATTCGTAGTTTAGGAAAATTTCTCCCTGAATATCAAAATCTACTAGTGACTAGGTCGTATCTACCTCTAACATGCTAGCTGCATCAAAAAAAAGTTTCTAAACTTTCTGTCAAATGCTGCATTTAAAAAATATGAGGTCCCAGACTGTACCATTTATACGATTCAGAACAATCTCTGCTGCCACGTTAAGAGTTGACTGTAAGAAAGGACCAGTAGTAAACCCTGGATGCATGGTGACCGCGTCAATCTTGTTTTCTTTTGCAAACTTCCAAGTAGCATCCTCAGCTAAAGTTTTTGAAAGTGCATACCAATTCTGGACAAGAAAAATATAAGACAAAAAAAAGTTTAGTAGTTTTACTTTTACATATGATTAGAGGGCTGAAATTCTATATATTGTTTCTACTAAAAGCACAGTTGAACTATAACCGCCACAAGAGGTAGCTTAGAGAAGCATTACGCAATATGTTCCATAGAAATTACATACAGAAACTCGACCCACCTTCAACTCCTCCCAAACGGCAGGATCTGAAAACCATGTCTCATCAACTACCACATCGGGTGTGAGAGGTTTCCCATTGATTGTAAGTGAAACCATGGAAGATGTTACAACTACTATCTTCACTGATCGAAATTTCATACACGATCTTAGAACATTCAATGTTCCCTTCACTGCAGGGTCAATTACTTCAGCCTGAAATGTGCGAAGTGATTCATATCAAATTTTGAATATATATATATATATAGGGATTATATGCATATGGAAAACACCTACACACCCTTCAACTAAAGAATCAAATGATCCTTCTTCTAGTAAATTTGCTTTAAGCAAGTGACGTCTTTCTTTAGCTCCGTCAAGAGAGAGCAAGTGTTCTGTTTTCTTTGGATCATCTGTGGCATATATAAACAGAAATCAACAAAGTTCCACTGAGAATTCATACACCAAGGGAAACATATATGTAACACTATACTAAGATATCAAAAATTCCACAAACTCACTCAATTCAATCCTTAATTCCGTCTAAAATGGATGAACTCCTAGTGGCTTTGAAAGAAACACCCAAATTGTTTAAACAGGTCCCAGATTAGTACACGTAAAGGTTGATGGGAGGATGAGCTATTAGAAAAAAATAAAAAATTGCCAGTCTAGGTTTGCCAACATCTTGTCGCCTTGTGATCTAATCACCTATAAGGGTCATTCAATCCTAGGTTCGAGTCTTGACACCAAATATGTATACCCACATATTAGAACTGACAGGGTTCACTTTGCATAGCTCAGGTCTTATCTATCAATGAGGTATTTCAAAATATCTCTGTTTTGGGTAAATTGATAAAATCAGTAATAGCATGTAGTTTAATTGAAGAATTTTGTGTGCCACTTTGAACTAGCAAATAAGGAATAAGAAATCTTTTTTTCACTGTAGTATTGATGGGGATGTGATGCAACTAATAAGTGAAATAAAATGTGAAATTTGAAAGGCAATGTTTGCCTACATCTTGCAGCCTTGGTCCTAGGTTCAAATGTTGGCATTCATTTCCAAACTGGCTCCAATTCTTAGAAGATGAGGTATTTCAAAATACCTCTGTTTTTTGGTCAATTTAAAAATAGGTTAAAGATAAACAAACTTAAGAAATTAATTAATGAATAAAATTTTCCAATCTAAAAAGGTCAAATAGAAATAAATAAATTTTGAAGACAAGGTTTGCCTGTACTCTTGTAGCCTTGTGGTTAAGTGACCTGAAAAGGTATTCTTGATCTTGGGTTCAAGTGTATGGGCATGCATGCATGTATAATATACCTGAATTGCTTTCATTTTAAAATGATGAGGTATTTCAAAGTACCTCTGTTTTTGCTTCAATTACTAAAAATCAAAGTAAAACAATAATTTTTGAAGGAAAACACTACATAAGATTTAATTATTTGCAGAACAAATATATAATCGACAAGGGTGTGTAACATGCTGTTATTTTCCTCCATATAGTAGAACAAAATGGAAATGAAAACTCATAAGATAAATAAAAAAATAAAAAATAAAAAAGGGAATAGTTCAGTGGGGCACAAGCCAAATCCAAGGATCAATGTAGATTCATTTATTCTTTTCAAGGGAATCCTATACATGAAATTTGTGGTAAAGTAACCCGAGAAAAGTTCCAAGTGTGGGCATTTCAAAAAGAATACTCTCTGAAAAGACAAATCCAGAATCAGTTTATACATATTAAGTTTATATATCACTATTCATGGGCTACTCACAACATTTGTTAGTCATGCTCTCTCTTTCTCTCTCTCTCTCTCTCTCTCTCTATATATATATATATATATATATATTTTTTTTATCATAAACTCGACTATATACAAGCAAATTTTTTTGAAGATGCCATATCTCTAATTGTTTGCATCCAGTTTTCGTTGTATGTTTATCTGTTTGGGACGCATTTTTATTATACATTACAGCAGTGAATCAATAGGTTACCCGTTAGTTAATCCAACAAAAGAGACAGAAAAATGACACGGAAAATCTACTCCATGGTGATAAAAATACTTTTGGGGAAGTTTTGAGCTGTTTGTTCCCCAAAGGAATAAATAAGAATAAATGATTTTCAACCTGAATCACTGTTACTTTTCATAATGCTGTTAGTTGACTATTAATGGATCATATGGTGCTTACATTTGTTTGAAATGAAGAATAAAGAAAGTAAACAATACAAATAAACTATTTGATGTTTGTGATCTTATATAATTCCTTTAAATGAAAAAAAAAAAATTCAAAATACCTCTATTTTTGGTTAAACTTGTAAAAGATCAAAGAGAGATAATTTATTTATTTGTTTACTTATATAAATATTTGGAATAGTTAAGCTCCATGATTATTCCAAAAATCAGCAAAAAGTGTTGATCAGAAGATGAGCCATTTGAAAAAGAGGACATTGCAAATTTAGGTTTGCCAACATGTTACGGCCTTGTTGTCAAGTTTTTTTCAAACTACCTCTGTTTTAGTTTTTGGTTTTTGGTTTATATGAGGATGAGATGGAACCTGAAAAAGGTGTTCTTGGTCCTAGGTTCGAGTGTGTGCATTCACTAGATTGAAACTCAAAATTCTTAAAAGATAAAGGTATTTCAAAGAGCAATTCTACATGTACCAAATTTTTTTACTAAAATTTTGGTAACCAATTACGTAGCGGTTTTTTAGTGGCGTTAAACTGATATTGTTATATTTTTTGGTTCAACTAGTAAAAAAGGGTTGATAAGAAGATGAGCCAACAGAAAAAGAAAACATTGCAAGCTTAGATTTGCCAAAATCTTGTAGCCTAGCGGTCAAGTTACCCATGAGGGTTCTTTGTCCAGGTTCAAGCGTTGGGACTGCATATAGAATTATTTTTTTATTTAATCCCGTCTGACTTTCCGTATATGTATCCTATCATGAGGTATTTCAAGATACCTCTATTTTTGGCTTCAATTTAAAAATAGGTCAAAGAGAAACAACTTTTTTCTAAGGAAAATAGGGTATTATTGATGAGGATGAGATGAAACTTTGCTTATAAATTGTAGCCTTGTGATGTCAGTGACCTATCGATCCTGAGTTCTAGTGTATGGGCATGCATGCATGTATATTACCAGAGGGGAGTGAATTTTAAAATTATGTGGTATTTCAAAACACCTCTCTTTTTGCTTCAATGACCACAAATAAAAGAAAAATAATTTCTTTTTCTATAAGGAAAAATACAACATAAGATTTAATTATTTGTAAGAAAAATATAAAATTCACACACTGATATTTTCATCCATATATGCAAGAACATAGATTGAGAAAGAGAATATGGTTCAGTGGGCCACAAGCCTAATTCAAGGATTGATGAAGATTCATTTCATTTATTCCTTTCAAAAGAGTCCTAAAAGGATAAGAATAGCAAGACTGGGCTCGCCTGATGTCTTGTATCCTTATGGTAAATTAACTGGAAAAAGGTGTTGAGCCTGGGTGCCAAGTGAGGCATTCCAAAAAGAACACCTCCTAAAAAATTGAGGTATTTCAATATAACGGAAGAACAGAGAACAGAGAGAACATAAAAGGTACTGTTCATTAAATTGAATAATGATATTAATATACCACAAGCCTAACAACTAGTTATACATACACTGAAGAATACGTATCCTAGTAGTACATGTATATACAGCATGAGATAATAACAAAATAGATAAGTACAAGTAGTTATTCACTAATATACCTCCCTCAAGCAAGTGGGTATTGGAAGAACACGCAGCTTGGAACGTAGAAGCTGAAAGTGGGAGCTAGACAAAGGCTTGGTCAAAACACCATCAATTTGATTATAAGTGGAAACATGTGCAACATGAAGTGAACCAGTAGTGACATGATCACAAACAAAATGGAAGTCGATATGCACATGTTTCATTCGCGAATGCAACTTAGGATTGGCACAAATATACATTGTGCTTAATTATCTCAATACACACAGTAGGAGTGATAGGAGGCGTCACATTCAATTCCTGTAAAAGAGAAAATAACCATCATAAATCGGAAGTAGTGTGGGCAACAGAGCTATAATCTACTTCAATAAAGGAGTGGGAGATGGACTTCTGCTTGCGAGAAGTCCAGGAAATGGGATTGTGACCAACGAAAATAATATAAGCGAAAGTGGAGGTGCAGTCATCACGATTTCCAACCAGTCCACATCAAAAAAAGCATGGAGATTAAGAGGAGAATTACGGCGTAAGAAAAGGCCAAAAGAATGAGTGCTTTTGAGGTATCGAAGAAGACGTTGAGTGCTGTCCAATGGGAAAACAAGAATCTGTTAGTTGATGCATGGGAAAATCGATTGACACTAAAAGCAATATCAGGATGTCAAATATTGAAGCATGCCTATAATCTGACGATATTGTGTTGGAGAGGGCAAATGAGAGCCATCAGACAAGAAGGTGAGGCAGAAGGAGACATTGGTGTTGAAACAGGATTGGCTTCCATCATCCTTGCATGGTCTAAGATATTAAGGACATACTTATGCTGAGAAAGGTGAAGACCGGTATGTCACGTTCCGTGCAAAAGAGGAGAAATCCTTGAGGTTTAGCCAGAAGGTTCTACACTCTCCATAAAGATTCAAGAGAAGCCGGGAAGATTCTAGAAGATTCAAGAGAAACCTAGACTAATGTAGATAGGAATCTCTCTAGAATACTCCTTGTAAATATCTAGTAGAATACTCTAGAACCTCATTTAGATGTTTGCCATGTGTACATATCTAGAACATTGTATTCTTGTGATACGTGCCAAGCCCTCTATATAAATGGTTGGACTCTCATTTGTAACATATCCAAGAATTCTAGCAATACAAGCATTCTCCACATTCTCTCAAACTCTCGCAAGTTCTCCTACTTCCTACTCTCTTACTTTTAAGTTTCGCATTGTGATAGTTTGTGAGCAAGGCTTACTTAGCAAGGGAGGTGCTAAGTGCGACACGGGAGTGTTGGGAAAGTTAGGCCTGTGATAGTTAGTATCAGAGCCAATTGCTACTCAAGCATACCGTTGGCGTAACGTGGAAGTAGGCAAGCTGGTTGGTTTAGAGGTTACCATCAATGTGGAGGGAGCTACTGAAGTGCGAGGTCATGAAGACCAACACAACCCTAATGCGGGGAGGCATAGGCATAAGTACAAGTCCAAGGATGTGATGACTGGCGTAGAGTTATGCCTGGAGGAGCATGTGGCTCGAGTACATGAACGGTTTGAGGAACTAGAGAGTCATCTAGATGGGCTAGAGTCGAAGGACGTCACCATCAATCAAGCCGTGAGAGGGTTACTCAATGGGTAGACGATGCCTTAAGGAAGGAGCTCCGCTCAACACTCGACCAATGCATGGAGGAGGTAGCAGACCTTCGTGCAATGTTGGAGAGAGAATTGTGTCAGGACCTGTCCAAAATTCCTCACCGGAACCCAAGACAAGCCCTGATCCTAGAGAAACCCTACCGGACCTTCCAATGGAAAATCTAGCAGAACCTCCCCTAAGGGTTGGACTTACCACAATTTTCCTGTACTGAAAACACACTTCTAGAAACATCCCCTTATTCCTCCCACATTACTACAATTTAATCCACAACTTTCAGCACTCCGATAAAATAAACAGGAAATTCACAGTATTGATACAATAGGTCCAGTAAATATACAGAGCATCATAAGTTACAGATGAGTGTGAAAGTTATACAACATAAAATAGGAAACAATAATACAATAGAATACAAGGAAGCATAACTCTTCGAAACTCAACAGCAACAAACGTCGGGCTTGATTCTGATGTCGTCTACCAGCCCAAACCTAAGGGAACAGAATTTAAAAACGTGAGATGCTAATCATCTCAGTGAGTGATCCTATCTACTGTACAATTATAATAGTAACGAAAATTATAGCACATTTGAATAATTAACAATAAATGAGTAAATAAATAATAATTAGTTGAAAACAATATTTCTCTCAAAACCTTCACGATTCACTCGGTTGGAAAAGTTCCCCTTTTAAAACATTTCACAAAACCCAGCCCCAAAATCAAGGTAGCCAATAAATAATTTATTAAATAATAACTAAATGGAATATCAACATTTAAAATACAAAATCATGCAAATAGTAATATAGAGCTCCACAATTTATATGAAAATGTTTAATCAATAATTACCAATAAAATGCAACAATTTTTGGAATCCAATGCACTCAGAAAAATAATCCGGAATAAAGTAAATTTTTAATAACAAATAATAAATCATAAAAAAATGCCATAAAAATTATTTGTTTGAAATAAATGGCAAAACTTAAATAAGTTAACCATGAATAGTATTTCCAAATAATAAGCTTAAAAATTTAAATCGAAAATAGCCTGACGCACCACACTATAAACCAGTGATGCCCTACGGTAATCAGCATCCCGAGCACCCTCAGACGGGGGTTAAAGAGAGAATCGGCATATGGTCGCTTCGGCGTCCTGACAGCGCCGCTGCTAAAACCTGTCATCCCGGCCTAGGAGGAGGGCGGTTATGTGCATTATACTAAACCGGCCTGCCCTCAGGTCCATAGGTAACTCATGGGAGACTGTCATCCCGGCCTAGGAGGAGGGCGGTTATGTGCACTATACTAAACCGGCCTGCCCTCAGGTCCATAGGTAACTCACGGGAGACTAAAACCTGTGCGCTAATCACAATCTCAAGTACAGTACAGAACACCGGTACTGTATAAGTGCGTCTAAAATAATTAAAATAAAATAAATACCAATAGCCCATTTTTATTATTACCCAAAATTTCCGAAATTTACCGTGGGAGTTATAAAAATCTCCAATCCCACATTCCTTGCATTTCTCACCATAAATCATCAATATAGAAAAGAAATATGGTTTACTCAAAACCATAAAATCAACCACCTCGCATTATAAATGCATAATTACCTTTTTAAAACATACAGTACCATCATACCAATATTTTTCTTTAAATCCTTTAAATCAATTTTTCCTCCAAAATAATATATAAGGCTCCCAAAAATATTTAAATATAATTTCTCTTCATAAGCCCTTGATTGTACATGAAAATTCTTGGTAAAAATAATAATAATAATAACAATCCAGAATTTAAATCATAAATTCTTTGAATTTCTCCAATATTCAATCATGGCATCAAAATATATATATGTATGCATATAACCAAACATCCGAAATTTGACATTATAAAATAAATACCCAATTTTATAAAATTCCAACCACATACATATATTTTCCAAATATTCAAATATGACCAAATAAATGTAAATCATCACCCGAAAATAGTTTTTAAGGTGGGTCACTCACCTGGAGCACGATTAACCTAAGATCCTCCATGGGATCAATTCCACGACGCACACGTGCTCGGAAACGAAGCTTATGGAACGAGGATCGCATTATCGGCCTCCATTGACCCCAATTCCGCTGGTGGTGGTCGGAATTTGCCCGGGAAGTACCGGCCGAATTTCATCTCCTCATAACTCTTGAACCACTTTGAATTTAAACAATTGGAGGCCATATTTGAACTCAGAGAACCCAAAATAGGGGGAAAGGGGTGGAAGACCGGACTGGGTTGGCCGGAAACGGCGAGAATTGTTTAACCCGCTGCCGCCGACTTCACCGGCCCGATCTGGGCGCATCCGGCGGCGTTTGGCGGGAAATTTGGCCGGCGAACGGGCTTCTTCCCTGGCCGGCGTGTGTGACCATCCAATGGCCGGAATTAAAAAAAAAAAAGGGCAAGAACCCGATAGGGAGAAAGGAAAGGAAAGGAAGAAGAAGGAGGAAGGAGAAGAAGAAAGAAGAAGGGGCCCGTGGCCCTTTTTCCCACGTGGGGGAAAGGAGAAAAAAAAGAAAAAAAGAAAAGAAAAAGAAAGAAAAATAAAATAAAATAAAATAATTAAATAATATTATTATATAAAATAACAATAATAAAATAATATGGTATTAAGCATGGTTGACATATAGCATCTCATCATGGTGGCAGATGGTCACATTTATTAAGTCACACGTGGCACATTGTTACACGTTTAAAAATAATATTAAAATAATACGGTATTTTAAAACTTTGCAGGTCCATAACTTTTTAACCAGATGTCCAAATCAGGCATGCCACTAGTATGTGGACTCATATCGACGAGCATTTTACAACCATGTATGAGTCAAAACTCATTTTCCCATAAATAAAAAATCAACTCCGGCATCCTTGGACAACTTGGACCCCAAATCTTGTTTTACTCATATCTTTCAAACCGTAGCTCCGTTTTTAATGTGCTACTAGTCTACGAACTCGTGCCAATGTATACTTCATAACGGTACCTCAGTCAACCTAGAATTCCATCCAAGTCAAAAAGTCAACTTTTGACCCTTGGTCAACGGTCAATGGTCAAAATCAACGGTCAACGGTCAACCTCGGTCAAAGTTGGAAAATTTCTGTTGTACTTTGGGACGGGGTGTTACAATTGGATGCTATCCACACACAAATGGAGGAAATGCAGGGTGATTGGGCTCTTTGCAAGAGGATGGTGGCGTCAAGGACAACTGCCATACGCGAAGGGCCACGAATCAATGTGCCAAAGCCCAAGTGTAACACCCCGTCCCGAACCATGTCGGAATTTTTGCACGTTGATCGAGGTTAACTGTTGACTATTGACTTTGACTTTTTGACCCGATTGAAATTCTAGGTTGACGGAGGTACCGTTACGAAGTACACGTTGGCACGAGTTCGTAGACTAGTAGCACGTTGAAAACGGAGCTACGATTTGAAAGTTATGTGCAAAACAATTTGAGATTCAAACTGTCCAAAAGGTGCCGGGAGTTGACTTTTTATGGTCGTAGAATTTTGCTTTGACTTTGTAATGGTTGTAAAGTGCTCGTCGATACGAGTTCACAGACTAGCAGCACGCCTAATTTGGACGTACGGTTAAAAGGTTATGGACGCGTGAAGTTTGCCAGATACCGTAATATTTTAATGTTTTTGAATCGATGAACAGTGAAATGCCACATGTCGTCACCTGATTGGTCCATGTGGATGAACAGTATCACCCATGGTGGCTTTTATTTGGCAAAAACGCCGGGGAAGAGAGAGAAAGAGAGAGAGGAGAGAGAGAGGGAGAGAGGAAAACGACCGGCCACCACCGGTTGGCCACCGTCCTGCCACCGAAGGGCTACACGCGCCTGCCAGACGGGACCCCCTCCCCATTTCCAGCCAAACCCCAAAATCTTCCGACCGTTGGTCGCCGGATGCGCCCGGATCTAGGTGGCAAAGCTCGACAACGATTTTTTCCCTCCACCGTCGTTTGACCCCTTTCCGGCCATTTTCAGTCCACACATGCCAGCCACCCCTTACTACCTCCTCATTTCCGGCCTACCCACCAAATTTCACGGCCACCGAACCTTCGACGCGTCGGGATCGGAGCGTTTTCCTGCGAGGCGCCGAAAATCTTCAAACCCCGATCTCTCCGCCGTCCGACCTCCGTTTGCCTCACCGTCGGTCCCATTGGAATCCTCTCCCCTCGATCTACAAAACCGCCAAAAATCTCATCCAACGGCCACCGCACGCACCGCCGCCGGTAACCGTGGTGGCTCGCCGGAAGTCACTGTTCCGGCGAGTACCCAGTTGCACCGCCGGTCCTTGTCCACTAATTCCGACCCCCTGAATCCAAATCCGGCATCCTTTTCCGCCAATTCGCGATGGTTTGGGAGACTTGATGAGTCGAATCCTGAAAGCTTTCTGGCGAGATTCCGGCCACCTTGGGTCCGATCTCTGGAAAGTAAGACCGAATCTGCGATCCTCGTTCCACAAGCTTCGATTCGGTATATTATTCGACAATTTTGGTTAACGTTTGTGTTTGACCCCCCGGGTACCGGATATTATTTACCCGAATAAAATATTAATTTATTTGACTGTGTGTGAATTATGTTCTAGGAGCACGGGTGAGTTGTGGAATCGATCCTATGGTGGATCATGGTTTAATTGCGTGCTCCAGGTGAGTGACCCACCTTGAAAACTATTTTGGGCAATTAATTATATTTATGTTGTGTTAATTTGATATTTGGAATTTATGCTCATGTGGTGTATTTTAAATATAATCGGGAAAAAATATTATTTTATATATATATTTACCCACTGGTGCTAAACGGAAATTTGGGGTCATTAAAAAATTCCCGATTATTATCTTATTGTGATTTAATTGTATTTATTACACATGAGCAAGTATTTTTAGAAATTAATTGTGTATGGATTTTATATTATTTTTGGGCATAATTGGTTTGAATATTTTAAGGAAATTATTTGTTTAATTTGGTGGTTTAATTTTATAATTATGCCCGTGGTATATTATTTGTTAAACCGCGTGTTGCGAGAAAAATTATTTTTATTGGTTATTGGTTATCGATGTTTTCGTACCGGGTTTGTTAAATGAAAATATGTGGGATGGTAAATGTGAAAATTGGTATATTTCCCACGGTAATTTTGGAAAGAACGGTACGGTGGATTTAATAATTATTTTAGACGCACTCATACAGTATTGGTGTTCTGGTGTATGTATATGTGGTTTAGCATGCAAGTATTATGTCTCCCGTGAGTTGCCATTGGACCGTGGGCAGGCAATTCTTATATAGTGTACACAGCTGCCCCCCTCCTTGGCCGGGATGACGATTTCAGCAGCGGTACTGTCAGGACGCCAAAGTACCGTTTGCAAGTTTCTCTCTTTAATCTCCCCACCAGTCGGTGCTCAGGACGCTGGATATCGGAGGGCATCACTGGTATATGGTGTGGTGCGTCAAGTACAAATTTGTCGGATAGAAATTTCAAACCCCAAAGAGTACAAAAAAATTATTTATTATAATTTATTACATTTTATTTACATTTGAGGTATTTATTTATTTATTTGTTGTTTATTAAATTATTTGATCCCTTGGTTTTCGGAAAGTACGAGTATCGGGTTTTGTGAAAATGTTTTAAACGGAGAACATTTCCAACGGAGTGGATAGTGAGGGTTTTGAGAGAAAATATTACTTCAATTGTTTATTTTTTTATTTATCTATTTAGTTGTTGGTATTAATTAAATTTCTTTATTTGGTATATTATTAATATTAAAGGTGTTCAGTAGATAGGGTCACTCACTGAGATGATTAGCATCTCACGTTTTTAAATTCCGTTCCCCTAGGTCCAGGTTGGAGACGTTGATTGTCCGGGGCGAGTCCAACGTCTCAGTTCGTTGCCGAAAGTCCAAGAAGTATTTCTTCCCTTTTTCCTCTCCATCTTGTATTGCTTCTTATCTGTCATGGCATTAATTCCACATTTATTGTATAATGCTCTGTATACTGTATTGGATGTGTAGTTATTATTTATGCACTGATTTACTATTCTTTGAAGTGCTGTAAATTTGTGGAATCGATTTGTAGTAACGTGGGAGGAATAAGGGGATGTTTATAGAAGTGTGTTTTCAGTGCAGGAAATTTTTGGTAAGTCCTACCCTTAGGGGAGGTGCTGCAGGATTTTCCGTTGGAAGGTTCGGTAGTATTACCCTGGGATCAGGGTTTCTCTAGGGTTTCGGGGAGGAATTCTGGACAGGTCCTGACACCAAGTCCTACTCTGGGACAAGGAATGCAAAGGAGCTCGAGAATTTATTTTGGGACTTGGAGCAATACTTTGAAGCAATGGGCATTGTGGATGATGCTTCAAAAATTAGGACTGCCACTCTCTACCTCAATGACATGGCCACGCTATGGTGGAGGAGGAGGCATAGTGACATAGAGTGAGATATGTGCACTTTTCATACCTTTGATGACTTTAAAAAGGATCTAAAAAGGCAATCTTATGTGGAAAAGCCAAAGATGAGGCAAGGAGTCACCTTCGATGACTCAAGCAAGTGGGCTATATCCGAGAATACATCAAGGAGTTCACTAACTTAGTGTTGGAGATCCCAGACCTATCGGATAAAGGCTCCCTTTTCTACTTCATGGATGGACTACAACTTTGGGCAAATATGGAGTTAAAAAGGCATGAAGTACAAGATCTAGCTAATGCCATTGCAAATGCCAAAAGCTTTATCGACTACACCATTCAAAGGGACTCCTCGAAGCCAATGGAGAAGAATACTAACTATGGAAAATGTGGGGGAGAATCAAGTAAGCCCAAAGAAAGCAAAAGAGAGGAAGGTTCACACGAACCTCAAAGCTTGAAATGGAATCCACCTAGAGAAGGTAAGGAAGCTTCTAAACCTAAAAACTCTTGTTTCTTGTGCAATGGTCCACATTGGGTTAAAGATTGCCCAAAGAGGAAGGCGTTGAATGCCATGACCACTCAATATGAGGAGAGACAAGAAGAAGAAGCCAATATGGGCTCCTTGCAAGTGTTGAATGCCATCAAGGCTGCTCCTAAGGATTCAAAGAAAGGTGGCCTAATGTTTGTAAAAGCAAAGATCAATGGGGTGCTCACTAAAGCGTAGGTGGACACGGGGGCTACACACAACTTCCTATCGGTAGAAGAGGCACAACGACTTGGGGTTAAGGCCTTGAAAGAGGGTGGATCAATGAAGGCAGTAAACTCGGCTGTAAAGCCCATCCATGGGGTTGCTAGGGGTGTACAAGCCACCATTGGAGAATGGTTGGGCAAATTAAACCTATCGATAGTTCCCATGGATGACTTCAAGGTTGTTCTAGGCATGGAGTTCCTAGACCAAGTGAAGGCCTTCCCACTCCCACTTGCCAATTCTATGTGCATCATGGATGGAGGGATGACTTGCATAGTGCCTACTGAAACAACTAGCAAGATGGAGGCCAAAGCTTTGTTGGCTACGCAATTTAAGAAGGGCATTAAGAAGAAGGAACAAAGCTATTTAGTTGTTATTCAAGAGCTCGATGGTCATAAGGACGTCCCAATATCTTCCAAGGTACAAGCGGTACTAAAGGAGTTTGAGGACGTGATGCCTAATAAGCTACCCAAAAAACTACCACTTAGGAGGGAGGTGGATCACAAGATCGAGCTGGAGCCAGGGTCCAAGCCACCCGCCATGAGCCCCTATCGCATGGCACCGTCAGAATTGGAAGAGCTTAGGAGGCAACTCAAGGACCTTGTCGATGCGGGTTACATGATACCTTCAAAAGCTCCATATGGTGCACTGGTGTTGTTCCAAAAGAAGAAGGATGGGTCGCTGCAGATGTGTATCGATTATCGAGCCCTAAACAAGATCACCATCAAGAACAAGTACCCCATCTCTCTCATTGTGGATCTCTTCAATCAACTTGGCAAGGCAAAGTACTTCCCCAAGCTTGACCTTTGCTCTAGGTACTATCAAATGTACATAGCTGAAGGTGATGAGGCCAAGACCACATGCATCACGAGGTATGGTTCCTATGAATTTCTAGTGATGTCTTTTGGTTTGACAAATGCTCCTGCAATGTTTTGCACCTTGATGAATAAGCCATTCCACCCATATCTTGATCACTTTGTAGTAGTATACCTAGACGATATTGTCATATATAGCAACATGGAAGAACACTTACACCACCTTAGACAAGTCTTCCAAATGCTACGAAACAACGAGTTATATATTAAGCTAGAGAAGTGCTCCTTCGCACAAGAAGAAGTTATGTTCTTGGGGCACAAGATCAAGGATGGGAAACTTATGATGGATGAAGCAAAGGTGCCAGCTATACAAGAGTGGGAACCACCAACAAAGGTACACGAATTAAGATCTTTCTTAGGCCTTGTCAACTACTATCGATGGTTTATCAAAGGCTACTCGGCAAAGGCTACTCCATTGACCAACATGTTGAAGAAAAACCAAGCTTGGAGTTGGACGGAGAAGTGCCAACAAGCCTTTGAAGATCTAAAGAAAGCAATCACAGAGGAACCGGTGTTGTGCTTGCCCCACCACTCTAGGCCATTCGAGGTGCACACGGATGCATCTGATTTTGTCATAGGTGCGGTGCTAATGCAAGATGGGTGCCCAATTGCATTCGAAAGTAGAAAGCTTAATGACAAGGAATGGCGCTATAGGGTGCAAGAGAAGGAGATGACGGCGGTCGTCCATTGCCTACGCAAGCAGAGGCATTACCTTTTAGGGAGCTTCTTTACCATCATGACAGATAACATCGCCACTAGTTACTTCCAAACCCAAAGGAAGCTCACCCACAAGTAAGCTCGATGACAAGACTTCTTAGTGGAGTTCCATTACAAGATGGAGTACAAGCCGAGGAAGGGGAATGTGGTGGCGGACGCACTTAGTAGGAGGGCCGAACTTGCATCCATAAGTTGGCCCAAGTGCACCTTGCTGGATCGCATCAAGGAAGGACTCCCACAAGACCCCATGGCAAAGAACATCATGGCCCTAATCAATGAGGGAAAGACAAGGCGGTTTTGGGTAAAAGATAACTTGCTCTACACTACAGGGCAGTGCATGTACATGCCAAAGAAGGATAACCTAAGGAAAGAATTGATCAAGGAGTTCCACGACACCAAGTGGGCTGGCTACCCGGGCACTCGAAGCACCCTAGCCTTAATAGGAGCTACATATTATTGGCCCAATATGAGGGATGATGTGGAGATCTATATGAAGATATGTCTTATGTACCAACAAGACAAGATAGAGCAAAAGCAACAAAGAGGGTTACTAGATCCGTTGCCCATTCCGAACGGACCATGGGAGAGTGTTTTGATGGATTTGATCACTTGTTTACCTAAGTCGGAGGGCTATGGTAGCATTACCATCGTGGTGGATCGGTTTAGCAAGTATGCTACCTTTATCCTTGCACCTACAGATTGCACAACAAAGGAGACGGCCTAACTATTTCTAGGGCATGTGGTGAAGCTATGGGGAGTACCTAGCGACATAGTAAGTGATCGAGACCCTCGATTCACCGGAAGGTTTTGGACCGAGCTCTTCAAACTCCTAGGTTCGGATTTGAACTTCTCTACAAGCTTCCACCCGCAAAATGATGGGCAAACAGAGTGCACTAATGCTTTATTGGAGCTCTACTTGAGGCACTATATGAGTGCTAACCAAAGAGATTAGGCTAAGTTGCTTGATGTGGCTCAATTCTCCTACAACCTACAAAGAAGTGAATCGACTAATAGGAGTCCATTTAAGATCGTGAGGGGGAGACAACCTATGACTCCTAATGCCTTAGTCTCGAGCTATGGAGGCAAAAGCCCTGCTACCTACAAGTTTGCCAAGTCTTAGGAGGAACAAGCTGATTTGGCTAAAGCATACTTGGACAAGGTATCTAAAAAGATGAAGAAGTGGGTAGACACCAAGAGAAAGCATGTAGCATTCGAAGAAGGGGATTTGGTCATGGTGAAGCTACTACCCCAACAATTCAAAGCCCTATGGAAGGTACATAAGGGGTTGGTATGATGCTATGAGGGACCATTTCCTATTGTGAGGAAGGTAGGTAAGGTTTCCTATCAACTACAACTTCCTCCTAAGTTGAAGATTAATCCTATTTTCCATGTAAGTCTCTTTAAGCCTTGTCATCAAGACATGGAAGACCCTAGTCATGGGGAATCAAAAAGGGCACCTACGGCTGTTGTGACTTCGTTTGACAAGGACGTAGAGGCTATACTTGCGGATCAGGTCATACGACGTAGAGGAGTACCTAACTATACAGAGTACCTAGTGAAGTGGAAGAACCTACCGGATAGTGAAGCTAGTTGGGAGCATGAAGAGGCTTTATGGCAATTCAAAGACCACATTCGGAGGTTCAAGGAAGAAGACACGAGGAGGGCGTCGTGAGATTAGTTGGGGGAGGGTGTCACGTTCCGTGCAAAAGAGCGAAATCCTTGAGGTTTAGCCAGAAGGTTCTACACTCTCCATAAAGATTCAAGAGAAGCCTGGGAGATTCTAGAAGATTAAAGAGAAATCTAGACTAATATAGATAATAATCTCTCTATAATACTCCTTGTAAATATCTATAGAATACTCTAGAACCTCATTTAGATGTTTGCCATGTGTACATATCTAGAACATTGTATTCTTGTGATACGTGCCAAGCCCTCTATATAAAGGGTTCTCTCATTTGTAAGACATCCAAGAATTCTAGCAATACAAGCATTCTCCACATTCTCTCAAACTCTGACAAGTTCTCCTACTTCCTACTCTCTTACTCTTAGCTTCTACATTATGATAGCTTGTGAGCAAGGCTTACTTAGCAAGAGAGGTGCTAAGTGCGGCATGGGAGTGTTGGGAAAGTTAGGCCCGTGATAGGTAGCTGTAGACAGGACTTCAACACCAAGAAAGTAGTGTAAGGTTCCAAGGTCCTTCAAGGAGAATTGATTAGCAAGAGAAGTGACAAACTGGTCCATAAGAGTAAAGGAGCTACCTGTGATGAGAATGAAGAGGATCTATTGGCAGCGTGTATAGTGATAGGAATATCATCATTCTTGGTCTCAATTCTTTTCCTATAGTTTGCTTGTTCAAGCAGCTTGTAATAGAGCTCCTCAAAATAGATGGGTGTATCGTGGGAGCCAAATATGGTAGAAATAGTTTCAAACTCAGGAGACAACCCATTAAGAATATAGATGATTAAATCATCATCACTTATAAGAGTATTAAGTAATGCCAACTCATCGATAGCAAACTTAATGTCATGCAAGTACTCTGAGATATCAGCAGTGGAAACCAACACTGTACATTAGGTGATAGAGAGGCAAGCAAGGCACCAAGCAATAGTGAGTCTTGATGAATCCATAAGAGATAATCGGGATTGGTTGATTTGTTTGGCAATGTTGGAGAAGGACAGGGAAGAGAGCCATTAATAAATCCACAAAGATCGTACCTGATCAAGAGATCATTGAATTGTTTTCGCCAGGGAAATTAAGTTGTCTCCGTTAGCTTTAAAGGTGCTTGGGCTCGTACATTTATAACAACCAATGTTCTGTTTGTAAAAATAAGTTCTGTTGTAATTTGAAGAGGATTGGCAATTGTTGATTGTTAAAGCCTATGTTGCTATGATACCATAATTGAAGAATAGAGAATAATAGAGAGAATGTAAAAGGTACTGGTCATTGAATTGAATAATGATATTAATACACCACAAGCCTAACAATTAGATACACATACATTGAAGAATAAGTATCCTAGTAATACGCATGCATACAACATGAGATAATAACAAGACATATAAGTGTTTATCCACTAATGCAATATACCTTTGCTATTGGTTTAGACAAACCCAAAATCAGACTACATAAAGATGAGATTCTATAGTAGTTTATGGGCACAACATTCGTTAGTCATGCTCTGTATATATATTTACATAAATTCAAAAGTTTAACGAAGAAAGAATAATTTTCAACTTGAACCACTGTTACTTTTCATAAAGCTTTTTTTTTTTTTTTGAAAGCCCGGGGGGGTCGGGGGTGTAACACCTAATCCCGAACAACATCAGAATTTTTTTCACGTTGACCGAGGTTGATCGAGATTGACCGTCGTTGACTGAGAGGGGTCAAAATTTGATTTTTTGATCTAGATGGAATTTCTCTTTGACTGGGGTATTGTTGCAAAGTATGCATCGATCCGAGTCCATAGACTAGTAGTACGTTGAAAACGCAGTTACCGATTGAAAGTTATGAGCAAAAAAAGTTGAGGTCCAAACTGTCCAAGGGGTGCCGTTGTTGACTTTTTGTTCGTGCAAAAATTGAGCTTTGACTTATGCACGATTATGAAGTACTCGTCGATACGAGTTCATAGACTAACGGCATGCCCGAAAAGGATATGTGGTTTAAAAGTTATGGATCTACAAATTATTTTTTTAATACCGTATTATTTTAATATTATTATATATATATATATAGAAGTGTGTTTTCAGTGCAGGAAATTTGTGGTAAGTCCAACCTTTAGGGGAGGTTTTGCCGGATTTTCCATTTGAAGGTCCGGTAGGATTTCTCTGGGATCAGGGCTTGTCTAGAATTCCAGTGAAGGATCTTGGATGGGTCCTGACAAAGGAAGGGGGGCAGGGGTGGAAGAGGAGGTAATATTCGTAATGCTGTTGGTTGATTGTGAATGGATCATATAGTGTCAACATTTAAGTGAAATGAATAACAAAGAAAGAAAAGAATACAAAAACCAAGTTTTTCAACCTTGAAGAATATTGACAAAAGTAAAGGCTACTTTTGGAATGTGTGCAATTTGTTTTTTCCTTTTCAATTTATTATACGAAATTTATCGAATAATGATGGTTCCATTTCTGTTGAATATGATTATGTTTGATTTACAAGGTGTTTTGCATATTTCAAATTTCAACATCCAAAAGAATGGTGCAGTTGGTGGATATTATATAAAATAAAATAAAATAATTCAAAATACGTCTGTTTTTTGTTCAACTAATAAAAGGTCAAAGAGAGAATAATTTATTTTACACACACACACACATATATATATATATATATCCATATTTTTGGTATCGTTGGGCTTTGTGCTCATTTCAAAAATTAGTAAATGTCTAGTACGAGTTATTAGAAAAAGAAAACATGCAAGCTTAAGATTGCCAACTTATTGTAGCCTTGTGGTCATGTTACCGGAAAGGTTCCTTTGATCCAGGTTCGAGTATTGGTACCAAATATACACACAGAAAGAGAGTGAAACTTGTCTTACCTATGATGAGGTATTTCAAAATGCCTCTGTTTTTCGTTTTTGTCACAAGAAAAATATAAATTTATAAATAATCGATAATATGAGTAGCATGAGATGGAACAAGTTGTCATATTATAAGACGCAACTTGAAAAGCAATTTTCTACACATCTTTCAGCCTTGTGGTCAAGCAACCTGAAAAAGTGTTCTTGGTCCTTGGTTCAAGTGTGTGCATCCATTCACTACACAAAAACCCTAAATTCTTGAAAGATGAGGTATTTCAAAACACCTCCGTTTTTGGTTAAATTTGAAGATAGGTTAAAGAGAAACAAAATAACAAATAGGTCAAAGATAAAAAAACTTAAAATTTCATCCATTTTTCTTTTTTTCCCTGAATTGTAAAAGGTCAAAGAAAAACAACTATTCCTAAGGAAATAATGGTAACATTGAAGAGGACAGCACACAAATAAGAAAAATTGCATAATTAAGGTTTGCTTGTACTATTGTAGCCTCGTGGTTAAGTGACCTGAAAAGAGTCTTCTTGATCCTGGGTTCAAGTGTACGGGCATGCAAGCAGAAGCAGATTTCCCAAACTCCTTTCCAAAATACCTCTGTTTTTGCTTCAATTACTAAAAATCAAAAGAAAAACAATATAAGATTTAATTATTTACAAAACAAATATATAATCCACAAGGGTGTGTAACATGCTGATATTTTCATCCATACACAAGAACAAAATGAAAATGAAAACTTAAAAGATCAAGAAAGAGGGTATAGTTCAGTAGGGCACAAGACAAATCCAAGGATTAATATAGATTCATCTGTTCTTTTCAAAGGAGTCCTATACAAGATCAGAATTGAAAGATTGGTCTTGCCTGATATCTTGTATCCTTGTGGTAAATTAACCGGAAAAATGTCTTTTTGATCCTGGGTTCCAAGTGTGGGCATTGCAAAGAGACATGAGGCAAGGATAGAGTGCGGCAGTTGTGGATGGGATAGATTTTATTAGAAGGAGACAGATATACAGAATGTAAGTTTGGCTTCAAAATACTTGTTATGAAGTGGGAAAGAAAAATATATTCCAGGTGATAATATGTTAGGTAAGAATCGGTTAAAACAGTGGTTGGTAGAATAGAAAACTTTTTTTGGCCTTGGGATTTTACTGCTGACTTAATTTACAATCAAAACTGATCAACAACTGTCACTTTTTATTTGTGAATATCACACACGTGAAGTTGATGTAGGCCGAAACAAGAAACAAGAGCTTTCTTAGAAGAGAAGTTCGCATTTGGATATCATGAATTGAAATTTGCCTCCTTGAACGTCCATCAATATTCTTCTGACGATCCTCGTTTCTCATTCAGGAGTGGATCATAAGGTCAGGCATACTGCTGAGGTTCCTGCAGTGGATTAAAAACTCTATTTTTTTCCCATAATTTTTTATAAGGAAATGTCTCAGAGCATCTTCTAACTCTGAAGCCTTGGGAATGTTCTGTGCTCAACTTCTGCATCACAATATTGAAAGTCTTGTTAAACTCACAAAAATGTTGGATTAAGAATACCACTGACATGAGATTGTCTGTATATAATGATTATCTAGGTACTGATAGTTGACTTGAATACCTATACAAATGTGAGGACTGTGAGCATTTCTCTGAGGAAACCAACCCAAAAGCTACGAGCAATCTTAAGCCAATCACCGTCCATTTTACTCTGGTTTTCTTTCAGGGAATGATGAAATTTGTGGCATGAGTCGCATAAAAGGTCATAAGTTTTTTATATGAAAAACAAGCTCAAAAGTTTATATGTGACAAAGAATTATGAGCAGAATGCAATCGCAAAACAAATTTTATGGTTACCATTTGAATGCTTGGATCCACCATCATAACATTACTTTAGTACCGATGACATTGAGTTTCACTCTTTTTATGCAACTTTTGATGTGGTAACACACTGAAAAATCTCACCAACCTGGTTTTAGTTAAAAAAAAAAACAAAAAACATATAAATCACACTAAAACTTGATGGAGCCACAAACTGAAACCAGTGGATGAGATACCATTTTTTGGGGCCAGTTACACCAGTGGTGTTGGACCTGCAAAATGCTTTTCAGTAACAAGTCTCCTGCATCAATGATGCTCATAGCACCAAGATCCGTATTTCCTCCATGTAACATGGTCAAGCTTCAATCGTCTACTCAAGCTAGAAGCCAAACAGAGACCTAGGCATTAATGAAAACACAAGTTTAAGAATCATGGATTTTTTATTTTTTATTTTTTATTTTTTACTATTTTTTATTTTTTTATTTTTTGCTTAGTTTACAATTAAACTGATCAACAACTGGTAGCATTTCTTTGTGGTTCACACTTGAACTTGATACAGGAAGAAACGTTAAGCAAGGTCTTTCTTAGAAGATGGGTTGGAATGTTTTTCATAAGTTTCCATGATTGTCCATCAATCTTGTGATGATCTTCATTCTTTCCAATTCAGGAGTGAATTGTAAGGTCAGGCGTACAGCTGAGATTCCTGCAGTGGATTAACACAGTGTTTTGAGTAGCTCGGCGTATTATCAAAGATGAAATTTGTGGCATGCATCACATTAAATAAACAAGTTTTTGTAGTGATTTTTGGTTGCTTGTGAAAAACATGCTTAAAGCTTATATGTAAGAAAATTATAAGCATAATGCAATTGCAAAGTCTAATGAAACAGAGTTTGCTTGGTTACAATTTTGCACGCTTGAATAATCCATCATCATAACATTTCTTTGGTATCATTGACACAATTTCACTCTTTTTATGCAATTATTGATGTATTAACAGACTGAAAATCCTCACCAACCTGGTTTTGATTCAAAAATATAAAAATGTAAATTCTTATATTGAAGAACACAACAAATAAACAGTGAAAACAAAATCTACGCAAGAAAAAGCAAGAAATGGGGGTAGGGCTTACCTTACCATGCTTGAATTTGTTGCACATTTGCACAATCCATAGTATTGAATAAAATCCATTCCTTAATTCTCTATTATAGCTCAAGTTTGTTCATGCTCTGTTTGGGATCTGCAACATATAACTAAATTTAGAAATATTGTTCATGAAATTGTAGACTCTGAAATAGGGCAACAACAATAATTGGGAAAATTGTGAATTATAAATCATATAAAGGAAGAGATCACGCAATCTACAAACAGGAAAAATACACTAAATGGAAAGTAAAAAAAGAAGAAAAAAAGAAAAGAAAAGAAAAGTGGTGCGGTTAACAATTCATCATCACCTTCGCCAACAGACATCCAGTTATTGCACAATTGCAGCAGCCCGAAACTCTTTAAATATATCTTCCCAACAAGATGCTGCAAAGAAAAGTTAGGGAAAAAAAAAAAATTAAAAGAAACACATAAACACACACATATATGTATATAGGTATAGATATATTCCTTAAAAGTGCCAAAAAAAGAAGACGAAGATGGTACTGATGAAAGATGGAAAAGAGACCCATACTTGATAAATGTTTTTTTGTTTTTTTGGGTATATGAAGAAGTGAATGGTTGTGAATCAAGGAAAAGAGTACTAGTCTTGGGGATGTGAGAGCAATCTTATAGACATTCTCATTTATTGCACAACTGTAGTCTCCTGAAACTCTTAAATATCTTCTCAAGAGCTGCTGCAAACAAAAGTGAAAAAAAAAAAAAAAAAAAAAAAAAAAGAAGAAACGCACAAATATCCTTTTAATAATTAAGCTTGAAAAAGAAGAAGACAATGCACGCATGCATGAATGACGGATGGATGAAAAAGGCCCCTACGTTAAAATTATATTTACGTACCTGAAGAAGAAGAAGTGGATGGTTCTTGTGGAGGATTAATCCTTTCATTATCTATGCACAACCGTGGGATGTGAGAAACCTTATGCCAATCCTCGCCCGTTTGCCTTTCACATCTTTTGTTTAAGATAGGATCACAATCTCTAATAGAAAGTTCTTGCAAAGACGTGAGCTGACGCATTCCTTTAGGAAGCGATGTCAATTTGTTGGGACCCCCAATACCAAGCTCTCGAAGTGATTTGAGGTTGCCGATCCATTCCGGAATATCCGCCAAACTCTCACAGGCATAAAATTTTAGTTCCTGGAGGGAAGTAAGTTCTTGTAGCCCATCAGGGAAAGTTTCCAGTTGTGCCAAATCTCTAATATCAAGTGATTGCAAAGAGGTGAGCTGATGCAATCCTTCAGGAAGCGATGTCAATTTGTTGCAACCCCCAATACGAAGCTCTCGAAGTGATTTGAAGTTGCCGATCCATTCTGGAATACCCACCAAACTCTTACACTCTTCCAGTGTAAGCTTCTTGAGGGAGGTAAGTTGTTGAAGCCCGTCAGTGAGAGTTTCCAGTTGTGGAAGATCTTGTAAGTTGAGAATAAGAAGGCTTTGAAGAGCTTGCCACATATTCTCATCCCCACCGTCTCCGTATATGTCAACCTCATGGCAACTGCGAATCTCTAGTTCTTGAAGAGAGGTGAGATGTTGAAAAGCAGGTAACAAGGTCTTTAATTTTGGACACTCCCAGATACACAGCTTCCTAAGAGAAATGAGGCTAGAGGTTAACACCTCTGACAGAGACTGTAGACTCTCAATCCTTTCAATTTTGAGCCAAGTCAACTTTGAGAGAGGAGAGAAAGAATCCATCATCTTCATCTTCATCCGTTGTGTTCGTTCAAAAGTCTTGAACCTATAAATATCAGTCAACTCAAGCTCTCCTTCCAGATAGGGGTAAAGTGGCATATTCGAAGTCAACTGGGGGCAATGGCTGATAGTTAATTGAGAAAGACATTCGAATGGAGGTATATCTTCTTCTTCTTCTTCTTCACTAACATCCTTCCACCATCCCTTTAGATTGGGTAAGCTTTCAAGCTCAAGCCTTTGTAAGGTAGCCAGTAGCGGTACTGACATCACATTACTGTTTGAAATATACTCCAACGAAGACAACCACACCAACTTCAATGATTTGAGACAGGGGAGTTGACTCAGTGGTGACACATTTTTTATTTTCCCACAACGTCCTAAGACCAATCTGTCAAGTGTTGTAAGCGAGGAAAACCAACTTGCAAGTCTAACACCGGCCCTATAATCAAATATACGTAATTTTTTAAGATTTGGGTGTGGTTGCAAGCTTTCCAATGTAATTTCATAATCCTCACCCTCGGACGTTGCGTCAACATTGTCATCACTATCATTGTTTCGAATTGACCAGCTTAACTGCAAGGTATGAAGATGTTGTTTTTCCTTCAACTTTGCATCCTTATATTCTTCACTCGCATCTTTTCCATATCTCAAGTTTCTTAAATCCAACTCTCCTCTTAAGTTGTTGAGTTCCATTAATTCATTAAGACCACCCACACCCACCTGACCTTGATCATGCGGCTTATTGGTAGGACCCACGCCCTTCTCATTCACTACGAACTCATTTAAAGTCACAAGATTGCACAATTGTCCCAGCCCAAGAGGCATATGAGTCAAACTATCACATCCATCGTTCTCAAGATGCCTGAGATTCACTAGCTTCTTCAAGTCTCTTGGCAATTCTACTAAATTAGTGCAACCTGATAGTTTCAGTGTCTGCAAATTCTGCAGCTTGGAAATTGAAGCTGGTAGTGTCCTGATCTCATAATTACGAGAAAGATCAAGATACCTCAAATGCTTCAACTTGCCAATAGAACTTGGCACTTTCCCAGAATGATGAAGATCTAATGTACGCAAGACCTTCAAAACTAAAACAACATCCCAACTTACTAACATTCCTGAATTCCCCCATAGTGGAGGAAAAAGTATTGTTCGAATCCTATTTTCCTTAGACAAAAAAGTTGGAAACTGACATGATGGATTTAAATCGAAATTGAAAGATACATGCCGAGTTCTTCCATCGATATTTTCTCCAACAGAATGCAATGTAGCACACTCGGTTCCTGCTACTTGTACCGCAAGATCATGCATGAGGTCATGCATTTTACTTTCTAATTTTTTTGTCCAATCATTTTCTTTTACTTCTTGAAAGAATGACCTCAAATGTAATTCATTAAAAATCTCAAACCCTGCCTCCTCCAAAGAATGACCTGAACTTGATGGCTTAATAAATCCTTGTGCCATCCACAGTTTTATTAACATGGCAACTTCAATTTGATAATCTTTTGGAAATAAACTACAATAAGCAAAACAACATTTCAAGTTTGATGGGAGGTTATCATAACTCAGTTTGAGAGTGGGTAAAATATTATTTTCATTTTGAGGCATCCTTAAAAATTCCATTTCAAGGAAAGACGACCACTGTGCTTCTGGTTTGGAATAGAGCATGCTTCCAATTGTCCTAATGGCGAGAGGAATACCACCACACTTGCCCACAATTTCCATTGCAGTTTTCTTAGTGTTGGGGTTATTTGGCTCGTGCCCAGGCTTAAAAGCCACATTTTTAAATAAAGACCATGAATTATCTTTATCCAAAATCCCTAACTTATATGGTTTCATTGTGTCAGTAGTAATCTCTCCAACTCTTTGACTACGAGTGGTTATGATTATTCTACTCCCCTTTGCACCTTTTGACAATAAATTTTTCAATTTTAGCCATTCTTCTCTGTTCTCATTCCATACGTCATCAAGTACAAGGAAATAACGCTTTCCATTTATCTCCTTTTGAAGTTTCCTTTGTAGTTGATCCATCTCTTGGTTCTTTTCACAATGATCAGTTGCTGATTTAATAATTTTCTCAACAAGAGATTTCACATCAAAATTTCCAGAGACACACACCCAAATTTTTAAATCAAAATTGGTTCGAACCTTCTCATGATTAAACACAAATTGAGCAAGTGTGGTTTTCCCTAAACCTCCCAAACCCACTATTGGCAAAACTGACACATCCTCTTCAACTTTGGTATCTAACAAAAGGTCTAGGATGGCCTTTCTATCACTCTCCCTTCCAATAACATTTTCTTCAGGTATGTAAGAGTGAGTTTGCTCCCTAGTTCTAAGGACAGCTCTAGACTCCTCATGGTGCACCTCCAAATGGAAGTCCGTGCGATTCTTACTAACTGCAGCTAGCCTATCATTGATGTCTTTTATTTTATGAGCCATAGTGCGATGAAACACAAGTTGGTTGGAGGATGAGAAGAAAGTGCGTACCTTCTTGCTCATATTACTTCCACTCATCAATTGTCGGCGCAAAGCTTCAGTGGAGACATCATCCATCAAGTCATCAGCCTCGTAAATTACACCTTCAAGCTTCTTCAGCCAGCTGCTGACCTGGTGGTTATGGTTCTTCTTCTCCTGAGCATCAAGAAGTACATCTTCGATTGTTGAAATGGTTTCTTCAAGTCCAGAAAGCTCCTTAGCTACACCCCAGATGGATCCAATCTCTTGCACAGCTGCAGAAGCTATGTTTTCAATGATCTTCTGTGCAATCCCAAAGAGGATTGAATCTGCCATTGGGAACGGTTTGAAGAGTAAGAAAGCAGGTTAATGTGTGGTTTGTAGTTTTAGTTTTTGGGCTGGAAAGTTTGAAAGTTTGTATTGGAGTAGAGGTTATAAAGTTCCTCTTGCTCAATATTTACACCACTTTGTTGCTTGGGATTATTGCAAGCTTATTGTGCTTTCTTCATAAGTCTCTGTCTTCTTTTCTTAATAGACATTAACTCGGGTTTGTTTCTTCTTTTTTAGGAATGAGCTAACAAAGAATAAAAAATGAAACAAAGCAGAGAAAAAGAATGAAGAGAAATGGAATTTAAGTATTCAATAAAAAGATATGTGCTTGTCTATTTTTTGTCCTTGTTTATAGATGTCTATGAGATGCTTTGAACTTTGATTAATTCTTCAAAGGGGTGAAAAAGAATATGATTGCTCTTTCATTCATTAAGCATTACTCGATCAATAGATACAGAAAGAGAGAGAGAGAGAGAGAGCAAAAGCAATATATATGGTTAGAGAGCGCAAAAGCAATATATATGGTCCACCCACCCTTCGAATTGATGGAAAGCCATCTAATTTTGTTGTATTTATTTATTCACATTTTTTTTTTCTGAAACTCTTTTTCTGTTATCGTATTTGATACATATATCCCTTTCATTTATAAATGATGAATTTACAAAGAGTAGTGATCAACCTCCTTACTTTATTTTTCTTTTTATTTATTTATTTTTTGTGTCTATAAAACTGTTGGTTTTAAGATTGGGTTTAACTGTTACGAACTATCATTGTCACTTCTAGTTTGCAAGAGCCAAGAGTGAAAGTAGGAAACAGCAAATCTGACCATTAGAGAATTAAGGATGTTGAAATAGCTAATGGGCTTAACTCCATGCACAGTTTTGCTTTTTTAATTTCTTAATGTAGTTTCGAGTTAAAAGAAAAAAGAAAAAGAAAAAACAATGTAACTGATAGCCTGAGCTGATCGAGTATAGTGGATGTCTATGTGAAATTAAAGCGACGACATAAATGGAAGATAGAAAAAACATTGCACAAACACAATTCAACTTTAGCTGTTTAAGTTGGTTTATTAGCAGGTTACTTAGTTAAGTTCTGTTTGGTTATAGAGTTACTGATTGCGTTGTAATCACTGCTGGTATGAAATAAAAGAAATCTAATATTATGTGGTTTCATATGTTTTCCCTTTATACACAATCTGTTTCTTCTTCTCTTTCTTCCATAATTTCTTTACTCAAACTAGTGAACTCAATTAAAATCAGGAATATGTGTAAACATTCATAGCAATATGTCTTTATTAATGAAAAGAAAGTAAAGTTTGTGTTGCAGAAGGTATTAAGAAATTCCTTTCACTCCGTTAATATACTAAATGCATGCTTGGGATCATGGCAAACTTATTGTGCTTTCTTCATTCTTCCTTTCCTTTCCTTCGATAGACATTACTTCTGGTTTTTTTATAACGAGAATCTGCTTTCTTCCAATATTCTTT
This sequence comes from Ziziphus jujuba, assembly GCF_031755915.1. Lineage (NCBI taxonomy): Eukaryota > Viridiplantae > Streptophyta > Magnoliopsida > Rosales > Rhamnaceae > Ziziphus > Ziziphus jujuba. The sequence goes on from NC_083380.1 coordinate 2,701,313, forward strand.
TCCTTAACAACTACGAAGAGAATAATATTACCAAAGAAAAAATTAAAAAAAAAAAAAAACTGAAGAAAGAATAAAAACGAAATGAAACAGCTAAAAAGAATAAAGAAAAACGCCATTCATTCAAAAGATAAGTGGTTGTCTACTTTTTAATTTTTTAAAGGGGGTGTAAAAAAATATTCTCGCTTTTGGAGGGTCATTGATTCTTAATTAAAGGGGGTCTAAAAAGAATATCTTTGCTCGTACATTTCTTTAAGATTTATTCAATTAAAATATTCAGAGAGATAACAAAAGCAATGTACATGACCCACCATGTACCAACCCTTTGAATTGATGGGCAGCTATCTAATTTCGTTGCATTTATGTTTTTTTTGAAAATATAATTCTGTTTTATTTCATGCATATATCCTTTTCAGAATATATATAATAGAGAGAGAGAGAGAGAGAGAGAGAGAGAGCTTAGCTAGCGGGTGACTTGGTTATTGATTGCATTGTAAACATTGTTTTGACAGAATGTTAATGGAGGCAACTCTTAAGGTTGTTCATTCTCTATTTGTTGAGTAAATTATTGTACATCTTATTTTATTAAACTAGTGCTTACCTTAATGAAAGAGCATGATTTTTTTTTTTTTTTTTGTGCACTACGTGTCAGGATCTGTCCAAAATCTCTTTCCGGAATCCTAGACAAACCCTGATCCTAGTAAGATTCTACCGAACCGTTCTATAAAAAATCCGGCAACATCTCCCCTAAGAGTAGAACATGCTCAAAATTTACCTGTACGAAAACGCCTTCCTGTATAGCACCATCTTATTCCTCCCACCTTATTACAAATAAATTCCACTATTTGCAGTACTTCGATGTCAAGATATATATAAAAACACATACATAATAGAAGCAAACTAGTACGTAAAGAACAAAAATATATCTTTAAGCATTCACATCCGCCCACACCACCCACTGAGTACCGCACATGTTAAATATCGTTTTACAAAGTTCCAATTCATAATGTAAGCAGGAGAAAATAGGACAACATTAATGATAGTGATATTAATAATAATAACCTCATAAATTGCCCGAGGCTTCCATACTTGCTCATAAGCTTACCCACTTGCAGGAAGGCTTTCGTATAATACCATTAATAATAATAATAATAAGGATAATAAAAATAACAAGGAATAAATAATTAATAATCATAATAACAATAATAATCACAAAATACCAATACCAATACCAATAATGAAATGGTGGCAACCATGATAATTAATGGCAATGATAATTATAATAAATAATGAAATTGGTACTAAAAATGATCATAATAAATAATAATAGCAATTACCTTATCGATAATAATAATATTAGAAAATCAGATTATAAATAAATAAAATAATATGAGGTAAAATTATATTATAAAATATACACGCATAAGAAATACGAATGATACTCTCTAATATGCTGTGCAATCCATGATTCCAGTTGTCACCGATACTTTACTACCAATACAGTTCGAGATGGTTGCCTAGATTGACCGTCCACTCCCCTGGACTCATAGGCAATATAGTTATAAGACTAGCTCTTCATGAACCACATTGGATCGTCACCTCGTGCGGTGTAATACATCCAAACATAACATATATATATATATATAACAGTTGATGCACATACTATATGTCAGGACCCGTCCAGAATTCCTTCTCCGGAATCCTAGACAAGCCCTGATCCCAGGGAAATACCACCGAACCTTCCAACGGAAAATCCGGCAGCACCTCCCCTAAGGGTAGGACTTACCAAAAATTATCTGCACTGAAAACACACTTCTATATTCATCCCCTTATTCCTCCCACAAAACTATAAATTGATTCCACAAATTTATAGCACTTAACAACAATAACAGCAACCCAATGCATAAATAAAACATAGGTGTCCAAATAGTATACAGAGCTTCATGAAGTGCTATTCAATAGAAAATACAACAGAGATGAAAGAAATAATACAACTGAAATGAATGAGTACAAAAGTACTTCTCGAAACACGATAGCGGCGGAGAATTTGTTCGCCCGGGAAGAACGTCTACCACCTCTTGCACCTAAGGGAATGGAACTTAAAAACGTGAGATGCTAATCATCTCAATGAGTGACCCTAGCTACTAAACACTTTTAATAGTAATAATAATAATATAACAAATGAGGGAATTTAATTAATACCGACAATAATAACAGTTGAAAATAATAATTTCTCTCAAAACTCTCACTAATCACTCCGTTGGAAATGTTCCCTTTTTAAAACAATTTCACAAAACCCGATATTCGTATTTCCCGAAAACCAAGGGATCAAACCATTTGATAAACAATAAATAATTAAATACCCCAAATATAATTAATATGTAATAAATTATAATAAATAACTTTTGAACAGTTTTGAGGTTTTAAACTTTATTTGAAAATTACACTTGACGCACCACACCATATACCGGTGATGCCCTCCGATACCCAGCGTCCTAAGCACCGACTGGCGGGGAGATTAAAGAGAGAAACTTGCAAACGGCACTTCGGCGTCCCGAAGAACTGCTGCTAAAACCGTCATCCCGGCCAAGGAGGGGGGCGGCTGTGGCCAATATCAAACTTGCTTGCCCACGGTCCAATGGCAACCATGGGAGACATAATACTTGCGTGCTAACCATATACACATACACTAGAACACCAATACTGTATGAATGCGTCTAAAATAATTATTAAATCAATCGTACCATTCTTTCCAAAATTACCGTGGGAAATATACCAATTTTTCACATTTACCATCCCATATATTTTCATTCAACAAACCGGTACGAAAACATCGATAACCAATAAACAATAATTTTTTTCTCGTAATACGAGGTTCAACAAATAAAATACCGCGGGCATAATTATAAAATTAAACCACCAATTTAACAAATATTTTCATAAAATATTTAAACCAATTATGCCCGAAAAATAATACTTAAAACCACGTACGATTTTTACTGAAATATACTTTGCTCTTGCATAATAAATAAATTAAATCACACTAAAATCGTAATTAAATTGCACCACATGAGCATAATTCAAATATCAGTTAAACACCGATTAAACATAATTAATTACCCTAAATATTTTTAAAGGTGGGTCACTCACCTTAAGAGTGTATATCAGCTAAGATCCTCTGCAGGATCATCTCCACTACTCGCACGCGCACCTAAAACATCCACAGTACACCAACCAAATATATTAATATTTTAATCGGGTAACTCCCAAATGGGTACCTGGGGAGCGAACACAAACGACTACAAAAAGTTACGAGTTATATACCGAATCGAAGCTTGAGTGATGAGGATCACGGATTCGGTCTTACTTTCCGGAGATCGGACCCGAGGTGGCCGGAATCTCGCCGGAAAGCTTTCAGGATTCGACTCCTCAATTCTCCCAAACCGTCGTGAATTGGTGGAAAAGGATGCTGGATTTGGATTCAGGGGGTCGGAATTAGTGGACAGGGACCGGCGGTGCAACTGGGTACTCGCCGGAACAGTGACTTCCGGCGAGCCGCCGCGGTCACCTGCAACCGTCGTCGACGGCGGCTCATGCAGTGGCCGTTGGCTGAGATTTTTGGCGTTTTTGTAGATCGAGGGGAGAGGATTCCAACGGGACCGGCGGTGAGGCAAACGGAGGCCGGACGGCGGAGAAATCGGGGTTTGAAGATTTTCGGTGCCTCGCCAGAAAAAGCTCCGATCCCGGCGCGTCGAAGGTCCGGTGGCCGTGAAATTTGGTGGGTAGGCCGGACTTGAGGAGGTGGTGAGGGGTGGCTGGCGCGTGTGGCCTAAAAATGGCTAAAAACTGGGCAAATGGTGGTGGTCGGCGGTGGAGGGAAAAATCACCGCCGAGCTTTGCTGTCTCGATCCAGGCGCGTCCGGCGACCAACGGCCATGAAATTTCAGGGTTCGACTGGAAATGGAAAGGTGCTCCCGTCTGGCCGGCGCGTGTAGCAAGGGTCGGCTGGAAAATTGGACGATTCCGGCAGTCGGTCGGTTTCTCTCTCTCTCTCTCTCTTTCTCTCTCTTCCCCGACGTTTTTGCCAAATAAAAGCCACCGTGGGTGACACTGTTCATCCACGTGGACCAATCAGGTGATGACACGTGGCGTTACTGTGCTGTCAGGACCCGTCTAGAATTCCTCCCTGGAACCCTAGACAAGCCCTGATCCCAAGGAAATACCACCGAACTTTCCAACGGAAAATCCAGCAGCACCTCCCCTAAGGGTAGGACTAACCAAAAATTACCTGCACTGAAAACACACTTCTAAAAACATCCCCTTATTCCTCCCACGTTACTACAATTTGTTTCCACAAATTTACAGCACTTCAGAGAAATAACAGCAACTCAGTGCATAAATAATAACTACACGTCCAATACAGTATACAGAGCATTATACAATAAATGTGGAATTAATACCATGACATATAAAAAGCAATACAAGAGAGAGGAAAAAGGGAAGAAATGCTTCTTGGACTTTCGGTAACGAACTGAGACGTTGGGTTCGCCCCGGACAATCAACGTCTCCCAACCTGGACCTAGGGGAACGGAATTTAAAAACGTGAGATGCTAATCATCTCAGGGAGTGACCCTATCTACTGAACACCTTTAATATTAATAATATAACAAATAAAGGGATTTAATTAATACCAGCAATTAAATAGATAAATAAATAATAAACAATTGAAGTAATATTTTCTCTCAAAACCCTCACTATTCACTTCGTTGGAAATGTTCCCCATTTAAAACATTTTCACAAAACCAGATATTCGTACTTCCCGAAAACCAAGGGATCAAACCATTTGATAAACAATAAATAAATAAATACCCCAATATATAATTAAAATGTAATAAATCATAATAAATAATTTTTTGAACACTTTTGGGGTTTTAAACTTTATCTGAAAATTTCACTTGACGCACCACACCATATACCAGTGATGCCCTCCGATACCCAGCGTCCCAAGCACCGACTGGCGGGGAGATTAAAGAGAGAAACTTGCAAACGGCACTTCGGCGTCCCGACAGTACCGCTGCTGAAACCGTCATCCCGGCCAAGGGAGGGGTGGCTGTGGCCAATATCAAACTTGCCTGCCCACGGTCCAATGGCAACCACGGGAGACATAATACTTGCGCGCTGAACCACATAATACTTGCGCGCTAAACCACGTGTACATACACCAGAACACCAATACTGTATGAGTGCATCTAAAATAATTATTAAATCAATCGTACCGTTCTTTCCAAAAATTACCGTAGGAAATATATCAATTTTCACATTTACCATCCCACATATTTTCATTTAATAAACCTGGTACGAAAACATCGATAACAGTAAAACAATAATTTTTTTCGTAATACGAGGTTCAACAATTGAAATACCGCGGGCATAATTTATAAAATTAAACCACCAAATAATTTCCTTAAAATATTCAAACCAATTATGTCCAAAAATAATACTTAAACCACGTACGATTATTACCGAAATATACTTTCTCATGCATAATAAATAAAATTAAATCACAATAAAATAATAATCGGGAAATTCTCAGTAACCCAAAATTCCATTTAGTATCAATGGGTAAATATAAATATATAAAATAATATTTTGTTCCCAATTATATTTAAATTCCACCACATGAGCATAAATTACAGATATCAATTTAACACCACATAAATATAATTAATTGCCCAAAATAGTTTTCAAGGTGGGTCACTCACCTGGAGCACGCAATTAAACCATGATCCACAATGGGATCAATTCCATGACTCACCCGTGCTCCTAGAACATAGTTCAAACACAGTCAAATAATTTAATATTTTATTCAGGTAAATAATACCCGGTACCCGGGGGGTTAAACACAAACATTAACCAAAATGGTCGAATAATATACCGAATCGAAGCTCGTGGAACGAGGATCGCATTACCGGTCTCCATTGACCCCAATTCCGCCGGAGGTGGCCGGAATTTGGCCGGAAAGCTTCGATCGGTTTTCAATTCCTCGTATCTCCAAACTGCTTCAAATTTTTGAGATTAGAGGCCATATTTGAACTCAGAGGACCCAAAATAGGGGGACAGGGGTGGCAATTCGGACTGGGCTAGCCGGAATACGGCGAAATCGCCGGAAACATTTCAACCCGCCGCCCGACTTCGTCGGCCCGATCTAGGCGTGTCGCCGGCCGGCCGGTCGCCAAATTTGGCTGGTGAGCTCGCCGGCGTGTGGTCTACGTCTATGGCCGGCGCATGTAGCTTATGGGTGGCCGGAATTTGAAAAATACGGTGAGGCCGAGAGGGAGAAAGGAAAGGAAAGGAAGAAGAAAAGAAGAAGAAGAAGAAGAAGAAGAAGAATAGAAACGGGGCTGGGTCCCCTTTTTTCCCACGTGGGGGAAAAGAAAAGAAAAGGAAAAGGAAAAAGAAAAGGAAAAAGAAAAAGAAAAAGAAAAAGAAAAATAAAAATAATTAAATAATTAAATAATTAAATAATAATAAAAACAATATTATATAAAATAATAATAAAATAATATGATATTATACATGGTTGACATGTGGCATCTCACCATGGTGACACATGGTCACATTTATTAAGTCACACGTGGCACATTGTTACACGTTTAAAAATAATATTAAAATAATGCAGTATTTAAAAAAAAAACTCTATAGGTCCATAACTTTCAAACCACATGTCCAAATCAGACATGCCGCTAGTCTACGGACTCGTATCAACGAGCACTTCACAACCATGCATGAGTCAATGCTCAACTTTGCATGAATAAAAAGTCAACTCCGGCACCCCTTGGACAGTTTGGACCTCAACTTGTTTTGCTCATAACTTTCAAACCGTAGCTCCGTTTTCAACGTGCTACTAGTCTAAGAACTCGTGCCAACGTGTACTTTGTAACGGTACCTCAGTCAACCTAGGATTCCAACCGAAACAAAAAGTCAACTTTTGACCCTTTCAGTCAACAGTCAAAGTCAACGGTCAACAGTCAACCTCGGTCAACGTGCAAAAATTCTCTACGTCGCTACTTTTTAGCATATTTAGCGACACGTCTAAACTTCGTTGCTGTTTTATGTAAAGTCATACATCGCTAATATGGAAGAAACAGCGACGCTACATTTATGCAACTTGTTACACTTCCTCGCTGTTTTATGTAAACACATGCATTGCTAATTTGTGAATTTTTAGCGACTTGTGTAGTTATAGGTCGCCGTTTACTTACAACTACGTGTCACTAATTTCATATATGTTTAACCTTTAGCGACTTTTTTTTTTTTTTTGCGTCGCTATATATTTAAATAAAAATGTTGCTAAGAACAGGGACGCAAGTCTAGAGCATCTCTAAAGGTCGAAAATGGCGACCATGTTGTTATTATGCTTCACTACAAGTCTTTTTAGCATCAATTTTCTTCTTGTATGTCGCCATTTGTTTTTTTTTTAATTTGCTTGTTGTAATTTTGTTAAAATTTAGTAAAAAATGATAAATATAAAAAATTAAAATTCGCTTAATTCAAAATAATTAGAATACAAAAATTTAAAGTAAACATTTTCATAACAAAATAATTATCAAATAAATTAAATAGTAGCTCATGAAATATTTTTACAATTTGGTAAACTATTGTATATGCAAAAGCAAAAGCAATATTAATTAAACTTCCATGAATGCATAGTCATTGAGATGACATCCTTTTGTTGACGATATTATACCCTCATACTGCATAAAAAAAAAAAATTAAAAAAATCTATTAACACTTATGCAAAATAAATAAATTAATATTAATTATTAAAAAGTAATTTAGTAAATGAAAATTTAAAGAATATTACCATTGTTCTTAAGATTTAGCGAGGCATATTACGAACATAGTTACTCTTTGTAACACCCCGTCCCGAAACATGTCGGAATTTTTGCACTTTGACCGAGGTTGACTGTTGACTGTTGACTTTGACCGTTGACCAAGGAGTTAAAAGTTGACTTCTTGACCCGGTTGGAATTCTAGGTTGACTGAGGTACCGTTACGAAGTACACGGTGGCATGAGTTCATAGACTAGTAGCACGTTGAAAACGGAGCTACGGTTTGAATCTTATGGGCAAAACAAGTTGGGGTCCAAACTATCCAAAGGGTGCCAGAGTTGACTTTTTTATTCATGCAAAGTTGAGCTTTGACTCATGCATGGTTGTGAAGTACTAGTCGATACGAGTTCGTAGACTAGCGGCACGTCTGATTTGGACATGTGGTTTGGAAGTTATGGACCTGTAGAGTTTTTCAAACACTGTATTATTTTAATATTATTTTTAAACGTGTAACGATGTGCCACGTGTGACTTAATAAATGTGACCATGTGTCACCATGGTGAGATGCCACATGTCAACCATGCTTATTACCAAATTATTTTATTGTTATTTTATATAATAATAGTATTTTTTTAATATTATTTAATTAATTTTAATTTATTTCTTTTTCTTTTCTTTTTTTTCTTTTTTTTTTCTTTTCCACCACGTGGGAAAACACCAACCCAGCTCCGATCCTCTTCTTCCTCCTTCTTCTTCTTCCTTCTTCTTCTTTTCTTCTTCCTTTCCTTTCCTTTCTCCCTCTCGGCCTCACCGTATTTTTTAAATTCCGGCCACCCATAAGCTACACGCGCCGGCCATAGACGTAGCCCAGCCGCCGGTGAGCTCACCAGCCAAATTTGGCGACCGGTCGGCCGGCGACGCGCCCAGATCAGGCCGGCGAAGTCGCGGAGGCGGGTTGAAAATTTTCCGGCGATTTCGCCATATTCCGACCAGCCCAGTCCAAATTGCCACCCCTCTTCCCCTATTTTGGGTCCTCTGAGTCCAAATATGGCCTCTAATTTCCAAAATTCGAAGTGGTTTGAGAGATGCGAAGGAATCAAAATCGGCCGAAGCTTTCCGGCCACCTCCGGCGGAATTGGGGTCGATGGAGACCGGATTTGTAATCCTCGTCGCTCGCTTCGATTCGGTATATTATTCGACTATTTTGGAGAACGTTTGTGTTTGACCCCCGGGTACCGGGTATTATTTATCCAATTAAAATATTAATTTATTTGACTGTGTATGAATTGTGTTCTAGGAGCACCAGTGAGTCGTGGAATTGATCCCATGGTGGATCATGGTTTAATTGCGTGCTCCAGGTGAGTGACCCACCTTTGAAAATATTTTTGGGGTAATTAATTATATTTATGTCGTGTTAATTTGATATCTGCAGTTATGCTCATGTGGTGTACTTTAAATATAATCTGGAAAAATATTATTTTATATATATTTACCCATTAGTGCTAAATGGAATTTTGGGGTCATTAAGAAATTCCCGATTACTATTTTATTATGATTAAATGGTATTTATTACACATGAGCAAGTATTTTCAGTAATTCGTTGTGTTTGGATTTTATATTATTTTTGGGCATAATTGGTTTGAATATTTTATGAAAATATTTGTTTAAAATGGTGGTTTAATTTTAAAATTATGCCCACAGTATGTTAATTGTTGAACCTCGTATTACGAGAAAAAGTATGGTTTATTTGTTATCGATGTTTTCGTACCGGTTTGTTAAATAAAAATATGTGGGATGGTAAGTGTGAAATTTTGATATATTTTCCACGGTAATTTTGGAAAACGGTACAGTTGGTTTAATAATTATTTTAGACGCATTTATACAGTATTGGTGTTCTGGTATATCTATATGTGGTTCAGCGCGCAAGTATTATTATTTCTCCCGTGAGTTGCCATTGGACCGTGGGCAGGCAAGTTTGTTTTTGCCACAACCGCCCCCCTCCTTGGCCGGGATGATGGTTTCAATAGCGGTACTGTCGGGACGCCGAAGTGCCATTTGCAAATTTCTCTCTTTAATCTCCCCGCCAGTCGGTATTCAGGACGCTGGGTATCGGAGGGCATCACCGGTATATGGTGTGGTGCGTCAAGTGTAAATTTTCAGATAATGTTTCAAACCCCAAAAGTGTTCAAAAATTATTTATTATGATTTATTACATTTTAATTATATATTGGGGTATTTATTTATTTATTGTTTATCAAATGGTTTGATCCCTTGGTTTTCGGGAAGTACGAATATCGGGTTTTGTGAAAATGTTTTAAAAGGGGGACATTTCCAACGGAGTGAATAGTAAAGATTTTGAGAGTAAATATTACTTCAATTGTTTATTATTTTTTTATCTATTTAATTGCTGGTATTAATTAAATCCCTTTATTTGTTATATTATTAATATTAAAGGTGTTCGGTAGTTAGGGTCACTCACTGAGATGATTAGCATCTCACATTTTTAAATTCCGTTTCCCTAGGTCCAGGTTGGGAGACGTTGATCGTCTGGGGCGAGCCCGACGTCTCAGTTTGTTGCCGGAAGTCCAAGAAGTATTCCTTCCCTTTTTCCTCTCTATCTTGTATTGCTTCTTATCTGTCATTTTATTAATTCCACATTTATCTGTATAATGCTCTGTATACTGTATTGGACGTGTAGTTATTATTTATGCACTGAGTTGCTGTTATTTCTTTGAAGTGCTATAAATTTGTGGAAACAAATTGTAGTAACGTGGGAGGAATAAGGGGATGTTTATAAAAGTGTGTTTTCAGTACAGAAAATTTTTGGTTAGTCATACCCTTAGGGAGATGCTGCCGGATTTTTCGTTGGAAGGTTCGGTGGTATTTCCCTAGGATCAGGGCTTGTCTAGGGTTCCGGGGAGGAATCTTGGACGGGTCCTGACACTTTCACATTCATCCTCATTATCATTTTCATCGATACTTGACAACTGTATGTCAAATGGATTCTGAGCCATCGTAGTATCGTCAAGAACATCTTCTTCAACCAATTCTTTTTCAACAAAAGTATGAGTTGTGGTGGAGTTGAAACAACAGACCATCTCGAAGATCTTTAACATAAAATACTTGTTGAACTTAACAAAACAATGTCAAGCAATATCATAAACAAAATATCTACAAAAGCAAGATTAAGAAAATCCAACGAACCTAACCTGTGGTTAAAATGAAGAAAAAAAAAACAACTCAACCCACCACATGTCACCGCTAACCACAAAGAAAAAAAAAACTCATCTAAACGATGGAGACGAAGAAACAAGAAACCCGGCTAACCATGAGGGCGAAATAGAGAAACCCAGCTTCCAGACAGCAATGTAGGCAAATGAAAAATGAAACCCAAAATATCCCACTCTTCAAGTCTCTGTTAGATTGCTTCCAAATATATCATCTATTTGGTAGTGTACTTGATGTAGTTTTAGAAAAGAAAAGGGATTCAAAAGCACGCATAAAAATTTTAAAACGCACCAAAAATTTTTAGAACAGGCGCGTAAAATTTTAAAATCAATTTTAAGATTCTTTTTTTCTTTTTAAAATTAAGAGAACAGGTGATGCATTTACATCTTAAAGTGTCTCTTGTTCCATCAATGTCATTATTTTTTTTTTATTTTTTAATTAGTTTTTTATTTTTCATCTAAAAATAAATACTGAAAATATTTCTTATATATGTGAAACAAAATTACCAAAGTGGTAGTTTAATTATTTTGTTTTCCAAGTATAATTTATTTATTTTAAAATCCTGTTCTAAGTTTTATTTTTTGTTCTTTAATTTGATGGAATAGTCGACGCATAAAAAGCAAAAAGAGTCACCAGATACTTTTTATTTTTTTTTTCCTTTTTCAATAGTTATTAATTTGCTTTTGAAGCATAGTTTATTTGCTTTTAAAAATTACAATTATAAAAATATATTTTTTTAATTAAGAGAATAGGCGACGCATTTACAATTAAAAGTGATGCCTTTTCTTCCAATTTAATTTTTTTTTCTTTGGTTATTTTTTTATTTTTCATTTACAAATAAACATTAAAAATAGTTAAAGAATAAAAGTATAAAAAAAATAGTTAAAGAATAAAAGTAAAAAAAAAAATGTTTTACGACGCATTCGTAAAACATTGCGTCGCCTGTTCACTTTTTTAAATAACAAAAATACTATTTAAAATACTTGGAAATTTAATAAGAAAATAATTAATATATTTAATTAATATTTTATTATATTTGATTCATATTTTTACTAACTCTCTATTAAAATTTTCAAAATAATTAAATTTATCACAATATTTTTATTTGCTATCTATTAAATATGTATTAACTACTTATTATATTATTAATTTTCAAATAATAAAATTATTATATATGTTAATATTTTATTTATTTGAAATATTAGATTCTTATGCCAATATTTATTTGAATTTTATTGTCTATCAATTATTTCATACGAATTTATCTATCAAATAATCCTCATTTGAAAAAACTAAAAAGTAACTTTCAAGTTGAAAAAAAAAAAGTCGCTAAAGGCTGTAATAGTCGATTCTTTTCTGAAATTATAATTTCTAGATTCATCGCTAAATGTAAGAATAGGCGACGAGTTTTTAAAAAAGAGTCATTAAATATGATAAAAGGCTACGCATTGTAAAAAAAAGTCTTTTATTAGTTTTTAAACATAAAAAAGTTTTTTAAATAATTTTTCATTACCTTTTTAACATAAAAAAAACTTTTTAAATAATTTTTCAAGTCTGTAATGACACAATTACTGAGAAGAAATCACTTAAAATAATTTTTATTTATAAAATTATTTTTATAAGTAAAAATAATTGATATATTATTAATTTATACATTATGTCATAGAAATATAACAAGTAACTTATCATAGAAACACAAATAAATTAAAAGAATTGCTTAATAATTTTGCCTCATATTTCTATCTATTAAAATTTTCAAAATAATTAAATTTATTACATTTTATTTCCTATCTATTAAATATGTATTAGTTATTTATCAAATTATTATATGAGTTAATATTCCATTTATTTGAAATATTATATTCTTCTGCCAATATTTATTTGAATTTTATTGTTTATCAATTATTTTGTATGAATTTATCTATCAAATAATTCTAATTAGACAAAACTAAAAAGTACCTTTCAAATTGGAAAAAAAAAAAAAAAACATCGCTAAAGGCAGGAATAGGCGGTGCTTTTCTGAGGTTATAATTTCCAGATTCGTAGCTAAATATAGGAATAGGCGAAGCATTTTTAAAAAGGATTCGCTAAATGCGGTAAAAAGTGACGTATTGTTAAAAAAAAGTCTCTTATTAGTTTTTAAACATAAAAAGGTTTTTTAATGTAAAAAAGCTTTTTAAATAATTTTTCAAGTCTTTAATGAGATAATTATTGAGAAGAAATCTCTTAAAAGTAATTTTATTTATAAAATTATTTTTATAAGCATAAATAATTGATATATTATTAATTTATACATTATGTCATAGAAGTATAACAAGTAACTTATCATAGAAGCACAACTAAATTAAAGGAATTGCTTAATAATTTTTTCTCATATTTCTATCAAGTAAAATTTTCAAAATAATTAAATTTCTCACATTTTTATTTCCTATCAATTAAATATGTATTAACTATTTATTAAATTATTAATTTTAAAATAATAAAATTATTATATGAGGACACAGGAAACGCAATCAAGGGGAATTACGTCGCCTGTTCCATTTTTTTTTAAATTTGTTTCCTTTTTTTTAAAAAAAATACAATTTAAAGAATTGCAAATTTAAACAGAAAAATAAACTGTATTTGAAAAACAAAATAATTAGAGAATAACAATAAAAATAATCATAAAAGGCAATAGGTGATGCAATCAATAGAAATAGTGTCGTCTGTTCCATCTTTTTTTTTTCTTAATTTGTTTCCTTTTTCAAAAAAAAAAACAAAAATACAATTTAAAGACTCACAACTTTACACAGAAAATAAACTCTACCTGAGAAACAAAGAAACTTAAAGAGCAACAATAAAAATAATTATAAAAGGCTACAGATGATGCAATCAGGGGGAATTCGTCGCCTGTTTCATTTTTTTTTTTTCATTTGTTCTCCTTTTTCTTAAGGACAAAAGTACAATTTAAAAACTTAAAAATTTAAACAGAAAATAAACTACACTTGAGAAATAAAATAATTTGATAACAATAATAAAAATAATCATATCAGGCAACAAGCGACGCCTATTCCATTTTTTTTTTTAATTCATTCCCCTTTTTTCTAAAGAAAATAAAATTTAAAAACTTACAAATTTAAACAGAACATAAACTGTTACTGAGAAACAAAATAATTAGAGAACAATAATAAAAATAATCATAAAAGGCAATAGGCGACGCAATCAATGGGAATTGCATCACCTGTTTCAATTTTACTTTTCAATTTGTTTCTTTTTAAAAAAAAAATAAAAATATAATTTAAAAACTTACAAATTTACATAGAAAATTGAGAAACAAAAAAATTAGAGAGTAACAATAAAAATAATTATAAAAAGTAACAGACGACGCAATCAGGGAGAATTGCGTCGCCTGTTCCATTTTTTTTTTTTAATTTGTTCCTTTTGTTTTAAAGATAAAAATACAATTTAAAGACTTAAAAATTTAAACAGAAAATAAACCACACTTGAGAAACAAAATAATTAGAGAACAACAATAAAAATAATCATATCAGGCAATAGGCGATTCAATTAGGGGGAATTGCATCGCTTGTTCCAATTTTATTTTTTTTTTAATTTGTTCCTCTTTTTTTTAAAGAAAATAAAATTTACAAACTTGCAAATTTAAACAAAAAATAAACTGTATTTAAGAAATAAAATAATTAGAGAACAACAATACAATAATCATAAAAGGATATAGGTGACACAATCAATGGGAATTGCGTCGCCTGTTCCAATTTTTTTTTAATTTGTTTCCCTTTTTTAAAAAAATAAAAATACAATTTAAAAACTTACAAATTTATACAGAAAATAAACTGTACTTTGACAAACAAAAAAATTAGAGAGAAAAAATAAAAATAATTATAAAAGGAAACAAACGACGCAATCAGGGGGAATTGCATCACCTGTTCCATTTTTGTTTTTTTAATTTCTTCCCCTTTTATTTAAAGACAAAAATACAATTTAAAGACTTACAAATTTGCATAGAAAATAAATTGTACTTGAGAAACAACAAAATTAAAGAGCAACAATAAAAATAATTATAAAAGGCAATAGATGACGCAATCAGGGGGAATTGCATTGCCTGTTCCATTTTTTTTTATTTGATTCCCTTTTTTTTAAAGACAAAAATACAATTTAAAAACTTATAAATTTAAATAGAAAATAAACTGTACTTGAGAAACAAAATAATTAGAGAACAACAATAAAAATAATCATATCAGGCAATAGGCGACGCAATTAGGGGGAATTGCATCGCCTTTTCCATTTTTTTTTTTAATTTGTTCCCCTTTTTCTTAAACAAAATAAAATTTAAAAACTTGCAAATTTAAATAGAAAATAAACTATACTCGAGAAATAAAATAATTAGAGAACAACAATAAAAATAATCATAAAAGGATATAGGCCACGCAATCAATGGGAATTGCGTCGCTTGTTCCAATTTTTTTTTTTAATTTGTTTTCTTTTATTAACAAAACAAAAATACAATTTAAAGACTTACAAATTTACGCAGAAAATAAACTGCACTTGAGAAACAAAAAAATTAGAGAGAATCCATAAAAATAATTATAAAAGGCAACAGACGACGCAATCAGGGGGAATTGCGTTGCCTGTTCTTTTTTTTTTTTTTAATTTGTTCCCCCTTTTTTTTAAAGACAAAAATACAACTTAAAGACTTACAAATTTAGAAAGAAAATAAATTGTACTTGAGAAACAAAATAATTAGAGAACAACAATAAAAGTAATCGTATCAGGCAACAGGTGCCTCAATCAGCGGGAATTGCGTCGCCTGTTCAAATTTTTTTTTTTTTAATTTGTTCCCTTTTTTAAAAAAAAAAATTTAAAAACTTGCAAATTTAAATAAAAAATAAACTGTACTTGAAAAATAAAATAATTATAGAACAACAATAAAAATAATCATAAAATGATATAGGCAACGCAATCAATGGGAATTGCATTGCCTGTTCCAATTTGTTTTTTTAATTTGTTTCCTTTTATTAACAAAACAAAAATACAATTTAAAAACTTATAAATTTACACAGAAATAAACTGTACTTGAGAAACAAAAAAATTAGAGAGCAACAATAAAAATAATTATAAAAGGCAACAGATGACACAATCAGGGAGAATTGCATCGCCTGTTCCATTTTTGTTTTTTAATTTGTTCCCCTTTTTTTTAAAGACAAAAATACAATTTAAAGATTTACAAATTTAAACAGAGAATAAATTGTACTTGAGAAACAAAATAATTAGAAAACAATAATAAAAATAATCACAAAAGTCAACAGGCGATGCAATTAGGGGGATTTGCATCGCTTGTTCCCATTTTTGTTTTTAATTTGTTCCCTTTTTTTGAAAAAAACAAAAATACAATTTAAAGACTTGCAAATTATTTAAGAAAAAATAATATTCCTTCACATATTAAGAAATATTTTTAGTATTTATTTGTAGATAAATTAAATATATAAAATAATTAAAGGACAAAAGGAAAAGAAGAAACAGGTGACACTGTTTTGATTAAATGCGTCGCCGTTAACAAAAAATGTTTATGAGTATTGGCAATGTAAAGTACGGATATGAGGATTCTTTTTTAATGAATGAGTCACTTGAAATATCTGGTGACTTTTTATGCTATTGATGGGTTGTCCGTTCCATCAAAATAAAGGGAAAGAAGTAATTTATTACGATTACAACTTGTAATATCAGTTAAACTATCATTGAAACAGAATCAAATAACTAATAAAATAAAAAAACAATGAATAACACAACCAAAGCTGAAGCTATTGAGTCATATGTACAATGACGCCAAAAATCAGCATTGCTTATTTTTGTTTTTTGCAACCTTCAATTCACTTTGTTTCGTAGCATCGCTAATTTTATGTCGCCAGATGTCAGGACCCGTCCAAAATTCCTCCTCGGAACCCTAGACAAGCCCTGATCCCAGGGAAATACCACCGAACCTTCCAACTGAAAATCCGGCAGCACCTCCCCTAAGGGTAGGACTTACCAAAAATTACCTGCACCGAAAACACACTTCTATATTCATCCCCTTATTCCTCCCACAATACTACAAATTGATTCCACAATTTTACAGCACTTCAAAGAATAACAGCAACTCAGTGCATAAATAATAACTACACGTCCAATACAGTATACAGAGCATTATACAAATAAATGTGGAATTTATACCATGACAGATAAGAAGCAATACAAGATAGAGAGGAAAAAAGGAAAGAAATACTTCTTGAACTTTCGGCAACGAACTGAGACGTTGGGCTCGCCCCGGACAATCAACGTCTCCAACCTGGACCTAGGGGAACAGAATTTAAAAACGTGAAATGCTAATCATCTCAGTGAGTGACCCTATCTACTGAACACTTTTAATATTTATAATATAACAATCAAAAGGGATTTAATTAATCAATACCGAACAATTAAATAAATAAATAAATAAACATTTGAAGTAATATTTCCTCTCAAAACCCTTACTATTCACTTCGTTGGAAATGTTCCCCTTTTAAAACATTTTCACAAAACCCGATATTCGTACCTCCCGAAAAACCAAGGGATCAAATAATTTAATAAACAACAAATAAATAAATAAATACCCCAAATATAAATAAAATGTAATAAATTATAATAAATAATTTTTTGTACTCCTTGGGGTTTGAAATTTCTATCTGAAAAATTTATACTTGACGCACCACACTATATACCAGTGATGCCCTTCCGATACCCAGTGTCCCGAGCACCGACTGGCGGGGAGATTAAAGAGAGAAACTTGCAAACGGTACTTCGGCGTCCCTACAGTACCGCTGCTAAAACCGTCATCCCGACCAAGGAGGGGGGCGGCTATGTGCACTATATCAAACCTGCTTGCCCACAGTCCAATGGCAACTCACGGGAGACATAATACTTGCGCGCTAACCATATACATACACCAGAACACCAATACTGTATGAGTGCTTCTAAAATAATTATTAAATCAATTATAACCGTACCGTTCTTTCCAAAATTACCGTGGGAAATATACCAATTTTCACATTTACCATCCCACATATTTCCATTTAACAAACCCGGTACGAAAACATCGATAACCAATAAAAATAAATTTTCTCGCAACACGCGGTTCAACAAATAATATACCATGGGCATAATTATGAAAATTAAACCACCAATTTAAACAAATAATTTTCTTAAAATATTCAAACCAATTATTCCCAAAAATAATATAAAATCCAGACACAATTAATTACTGAAAATACTTGCTCATGTGTAATAAATACCATTTAATCACAATAAAATAATAATCGGGATTTCTTAATGACCCCAAATTTCCGTTTAGCACCAATGGGTAAATATATATATATAAAATAATATTTTTTTCCGATTATATTTAAAATACACCACATGAGCATAAATTCCAAATATCAAATTAACACAACATAAATATAATTAATTGCCTAAAATAGTTTTCAAGGTGGGTCACTCACCTGGAGCATGCAATTAACCTAAGATCCTCCATGGGATCAATTCTATGACTCACCCGTGCTCCTAGAACACAATTCACACACAGTCAAATAAATTAATATTTTATTCGGGTAAATAATACCCGGTACCCGGGGGGTCAAACACAAACGTTATCTAAAATTGTCGAATAATATACCGAATCGAAGCTTGTGGAACGAGGATCGCATTACTGGTCTCCATCGACCCCAATTTCGCTGGTGGTGGTCGGAATTTGGCCGGAAAGTTTCGACCGGTCTTGATCTCCTCGTATCTCGCAAACCGACGGGAGTTGAGTTAATTGGAGCTCAAAATCGGAATCAGAGGGTCCAAATTAGTGGGAGAGGACCGGTTGCACGACCGGTGGCTGCCGGAAAACGGGCAACCCAGCGACACACCAGCCGCCGGCGTTGGAGGCCGATCCCGGCGCGTTAGCCACCCCACCGGCTGGAGATTGAGTGACCAAGGTCGTGCCGTCGTGGGTGGCCAGTCTGTCCCACACGTGTGGCCTGCTGCCGTCCGCACAGTGATCAATCGGTCGGAGAGAGAGGGACGGCTGCCGCTGCTTCCACCGCCAGATCTGGGCGCGTCGCCGACCGGCCGGCCGCCAAATTTGTCTAGTGAGCTCACCGGTGGCTGGGCTACGTCTATGGCCGGCGCGTCTGGGCAATGGGTGGCCGGAAATGGTGAAGGCCAGTGGACCCGAGGGAGAGAAGAAAAGAAAAGAGAAGAAAAAGAAGAAGGAGGAAGAAGGAGGAAGAAGAAATTCCCCACGTGTCCCTGCCCCTTTTCCCCACGTGGGGAGAAGAAAAGAAAAAGAAAAAGGAAAATAAAATAAAATTAAATAATTAAATAATATTAAAAAATAATATTATTATATAAAATAACAATAAAATAATAATTTGGTATTAAACATGGTTGAAATGTGGCATCTCCACATGGTGACACATGGTCACATTTATTAAGTCACACGTGGCACATCGTTACGCGTTTAAAAATAATATTAAAATAATACTGTATTCGAAAAACTCTACAGGTCCATAACGTTCAAACCACATGTCCAAATCGGACGTGCCGCTAGTCTACGGACTCGTATCGATGAGTACTTCACAACCATGCATGAGTCAAAGCTCAACTTTGCATGAATAAAAAGTCAACTCCAGCACCCCTTGGACAATTTGGACCTCAACTTGTTTTGCTCATATCTTTCAAACCGTAGCTCCGTTTTCAACGTGCTACTGGTCTATGAACTCGTGCCAATGTGTAATTCATAATGGTACCTCAGTCAACCTAGAATTCCATCAGAGTCAAAAAGTCAACTTTTGACCCCTTGGTCAACGGTCAACGGTCAAAGTCAACCTCCGTCAAAGTTGGAAAATTTCCGTTGTACTTTGGGACGGGGTGTTACACCAGATCTCAATTTTTTTTGTATTTAGCGACGCCGTAAAAGTGTGTCGCTTATTATCTTATTAAGAGACGTTTTCTCGCACATTTTTTTTATTACATCACAATCTTGGTGTTGCTAAGTCGCTATTTTCGCATAGTGGTGGTTCCCAACACAACTTTAAATTAGTCATGTACAAATCTAGGAGACTGAAACAAAGCCTTTTATCCTGCCTTAAAAGATATATCTTGTTTGAGACTGATTATATTTCTGTATAGTTTAGAATTATGCATATTTTAAAAATTAATATAAGGCTGAAGGACTAGTTTGCCAACATCTTGTAGCCTTGTGGTGGTCTTTTGATTCTAGGTTCGACTTTTAGGATCAAATATTTATGTGTTTATACACACACACACACACACACACACACACACACACACTAGGATTGATTAGTCTTTCCTATTTTAAGGTACTTCAAAATACCTCCGTTAATTTCATGTGCCACTGAAACTAGTAAATAAGGAAGATGAAATCTTTTTTCTATTAAAGTATCAATGAGGATGAGATGGAACTACTCAGAGAACAAAATGTGAACTTTGAATGGCAATGTTTGCCTAGATCTTGCAGCCTTGTAGTAAAAGCAACCTGAAAAGATGTTCTTGGTCCAAGATTCAGGTGTGGGCATGCATTACAGACCACCCTAAATTCTTAAGATGATGTATTTCAAAATATTTATGTTTTCGGTTCAATTTAAAAATAGGTCAAAGAGAAACAAACTTTTTTTTTTTAAAGAAAGTTTTCCAATTGAAAAAGGTCAAAGAGAAACAACTATTTCTAAAGAAAATACATATAATACTTACGAGGATGAGACGAAACCGATTACAAATTAGAAAAATTGCAAAATAAGGTTTGCCTGAAAAGGTTCTTCCTGATACTGGGTTCAAGTGTATGGGCATGCATGCATGCATATACAATATCTCTAAAGGGCCATAATTAAATTAGCCCTTTATGATTATGAGGTATTTCAAAATACCTCTGTGTTTGCTTCAATTACTAAAAATCCAAAAAAAAAAAAAAAAACATATATATATATATATATTTTTTTTTTGGTTTTTTCCTAGGGAAAATACTACATACGATTTAATTATTTACAAAAAAAGAAAAAAGATATATATATATATATATATATAATCCAAAAGGGTGAGTAACATGTGATATTTTCATCCATATAGAAGAACAAAATAAAAATTGAAGCTCAAAGATTAAGAAGGAGGGTATAGTTCAGTGGGCACAAACCCTAGCCAAATCCAGGAATTAATGTGGATTCATTTACTGTTTTCAAAGGATTGTTAATAAAAGATAAGAATGGTAAGATTGATACAATGAATTTCTTTAGTAATTTCTCAATACAATGAGTTTCTATAACAGCATAGACAAGCACATTCTTCTGGATGATCATGAAGATGCCATAGTTGTTAAAATAAATAAATATATAAATATATAAATAAATAAAAATAAAAAAGAGCTTTTTGCCGTTGATTGGAGTTCAAATGGTTAAAAAGGTAGGATTTGTTGGTAAGGATAAAGTGCTAAAGTTGTGGATGGGATAGACTTCATTAGAAGGAGATTGAATAGAAGGATCAATACCTCTCTTTTTGGTTCAATCCAAAAATAGGTCAAATGTCAGGACCCGTCCATAATTCCTCCCCGGAACCCTAGACAAGCCCTGATCCCAGGGAAATACTACCGAACCTTCCAACAGAAAATCCGACAGTACCTCCCCTAAGGGTAGGACTAACCAAAAATTTCTTGCACTGAAAACACACTTCTATAAACATCCCCTTATTTCTCCCACATTACTACAAGTTGATTCCACAAATTTACAGTACTTCAAATTAATAACAGTAATCCAGTGCATAATTAATACACAAGTGTCCAATACAGTATACAAAGCATTATACAAATAAATATGAAATTAATACAATGACCGACAAGGAAGTAATACAGGATGGAGAGGAAAAAGGAAAGGAGATGCTCCTTGGACTTTCGGCAATGAACTGAAACGTCGGGCTCGTCCCAAATGAATACCGACAAACCTGGTACCTAGAGGAACGGAATTTAAAAATATGAGATGCTAATCATCTCAGTGAGTGACCCTATCTACTATATAATTATAATACCACGGTAATAAAGTAGATAAATAATAATTAATTGGAAATAATAATTTCTCTCAAAACCCTTACAATTCTCTCGGTTGGAAAAGTTCCCCTTTTAAAACATTTTCACAAAACCCGTTATTCATAATCCCCGAAAACCAAGAAATCAATTTATTCAACTAAATATCAAATAAAATAATAATGATCAAGCATTCCAAATTTATAATTTAAAGGAAATTAATTTATTGAATAATTATGCAAAGGAAAAAAAATTAAACCAATTTTAAAATCTCCATTCAAATAAATACCAAAAACAGTATTAATTATATTCTTAATTCGAATACAATTTCAAAATATTTATTTTAAAATCCCAGATCTGAAAATCACTTGATGCACCCACTATATACCAGTGGCGCCAATAGTACCCAGCGTCCCAAGGTACTGCCAGACAGGAGGTTGTAGAGAGAAACCGGCATACGGTCGCGTGGCGTCCCACTGCGCTGCTGCAAACAGGTATCCCGGCCATGGAGGGGCGGCCTACCCTCATCCGATGGCAACCACAGGACAACCCCACAAAATCACATGCGCGCTACTCACACCCACCTGCGCGCTAATCACATCCGTGTGCATACTAACCATATCACAGATAAACAGAACACCAGTACGTGTATGGTGCATCTAAAAATCATAAATCAATACATCTCAAAATCTCAAATTTTCCATAAACATACCGGGTTTATCCCATCCAATTGCACCCGTAATTTTTCCACAATTCCTTTATAATCATCGTCATAAATTCCATGATTTTCAAATCCACCAACTCCCAAATCCACCAATTTAAATATTCAATTTTTCCAACAGCATAAAATATTTTCAAAAATATAATAAATTGAATCACATAATATTCCACGGCATACTTATAAAAATTGAAGTCACCAACATAAACAAATATTTTTCTTGAAATATTTGAAAATCAAATCATGCCCAAAATAATGTTAAAACCACAAGAATTTCGTACATAATTAAATTCCACAATTCTCAATCCCATAAAATAATTTTCACATGGCATAAATTTATATAATGCATATTTTCTTTAATCAAAATAAATCCACCAATAATTTCCACAATAAATCAATTAAATATTTGGCACATAGAATATAAATTTCAAATATTCAAATCACACATAATATTCACAATTTAATTCCCGAAATTAATTTGAAGGTGGGTCACTCACCTGAAGCACGCAATTAACCTAAGATCCTCCATGGGATCAATTCCACAACTCATCCGTGCTCGTAGAACACAATTCACACACAATCAAATAAATTAATATCTTATTTGGGTAAATAATACCCGGTACCCGGGGGGTCCAATACAAACGTTAACCAAAATTGTCAAATAATATACCGAATCGAAGCTTGTGGAATGAGGATCACATTACCGGTCTCTATTGACCCCAATTCCACCGGTGGTGGCTGGAATTTGGCCGGAAAGCTTCGGCTGGTCTTGATCTCCTCGTATCTCGTAAACTGCTTCGAATTTTGGAAATTGGAGGCCATATTTGGACTCAGAGGACCCAAAATAGGAGGAGAGGGGTGGCAATTTGGACTGGGCTGGCCGAAAACGGCGAGAATCGCCGGAAAAAATTCAACCCGCCGCAGCGACTTCACCGGCCCGATCTGGGCGCGTCGCCGGCTGGCCAGCAGCCAAATTTGGCTGGTGAGCTCGCCGGCGTGTGGGTTTGGACGGTGGCCGGCGCGTGTGTGTCAGGACCCGTCCAGAATTCCTCCCCGGAACCCTAAACAAGCCCTGATCCCAGGGAAACCCTACCGGACCCTCCAATGGAAAATCCGGCAAAACCTCCCCTAAGGGATGGACTTACCACAAATTACCTGCACTGAAAACACACTTCTATACTCATCCCCTTATTCCTCCCGCAAACTACAAATTGTTCCATAAATTTCAGCACTTCTCAACAATAACAACAGTCCAGTGCATAAATAAAACATAAGTGTCCCAATAGTATACAGAGCTTTAAGAAGTGCTAATCAACAGAAATACAACAAGGATGAAATAAATAATACACTGAAATGAAAGAGTACAAAAGTACTTCTCGAAACTCGATAGCAGCGGAAAATTTGTTCGCTCCGGAAGGACGTCTACCACCACTTGCACCTAAGGGAACGGAACTTAAAAACGTGAGATGCTAATCATCTCAATGAGTGACCCTAACTACTGAACACTTTTAATGATGATAATAATAATAATAATAACAATTAAGGGAATTGAATAAATACCAACAATTAATAAATAAATAATAACAACTGTTGGAAATAATAATTTCCCTCAAAACTCTCACCAATCACTCTGTTTGAAATGTTCCCCTTTTAAAATAATTTCACAAAACCCGATGTACGTACTTCCCGAAAACCAAAGGATTAAACCATTTGATAAACAATAATAAATGAATACATACCCCAATATAATTAAAATGTAATAAATTATATTAAATAACTTTTTGAACACCTTAGGGTTTGAAACGTTATTTGAAAATTACACCTGACGATTACACTTGACGCACCACACCATATACCAGTGATGCCCTCCGATACCCAGCGTCCTGAGCACCAACTGGTGGGGGGGGGGGGGGGGGTTAAAGAGAGAAACTTGCAAACGGCACTTCGGCATCCCGACAGTACCACTGTTGAAACCATCATCCCGGCCAAGGAGGGGGGCGGCTGTGCGCAATAACAAACTTGCCTGCCCATGGTCCAATGGCAACTCACGGGTGAAATAATAATACTTGTGCGCTGAACCACATATACATATACCAGAACACCAATACTGTGTGAATGCGTCTAAAATAATTATTAAACCAACCGTACCGTTTTCCAAAACTACCGTGGGAAATACATTAAATTCTCACACTTACCATCCCACATACTTTTATTTAATACATCGGTACGAACCATCGATAACAAACAAACCACAACTTTCTCGAAATACGAGATGCAACCATAAAAATACCGCGGGCATAATTTATAAAATTTAAACAAATATTTTCGTAAAATATTTAACCCAATTATGCCCGAAAAATAATACTTAAAACCACGTACAAATACTACCAAAATACACTTTGCTCATGCATGATAAATAAATTAAACCACAATAAAACCATAACTAAATTGTACCACATGAGCATAATTTAAATACCAATTAAACATAATTAATTGCCTAAAAATAATTTTTGAAGGTGGGTCACTCACCTTGAGCGCGTAAATCAATTAAGATCCTCCGCAGGATCAACTCCACCACTCGTACGCGCACCTAAACAACCACAGTGTACCAACCAAAAATATTAATATTTTATTCGGGTAATTCCCAAATAGGTACCCGGGGAGCGAACACCAATGATATCTAAAAGTTATGAGTTATATAACGAATCGAAGCTCGAGTGATGAGGATCACTGATTCGGTCTTACTTTCCGGTGATCGGACCCGACGGGGTCGGAATCTCATTGGAAAGCTTTTGGGTTTCGACTCCGCAATTCTCCCAAACCGTCGCGAATTGGTGGAAACGGATGCTGGATTCGGGTTCAGGAGATCGAACATAGTGGACAGGAGCCGGCCGGGAGACTGGGTACTCGCCGGAACAGTAACTTCCGGCGAGCCGCCGTGGTCACCGGCAACCGTCGGCGGCGGCGGCGCGTGCGGTGGCCGTTGGCTGAGATTTTTTGCAGATTTGTAGATCGAGGGGAGAGCAATCCAATGGAACCGGCGGTGAGGCAAATGGAGGTCGGACAGCGGAGAAATCACGGTTTGAAGATTTCCAGCCCCTCGCCGGAAAACGCTCCGATCCCGGCGCGTCAGTGGTCCGGTGGCCGTGAAATTTGGTGGGTCAGCCGGACTTGAGGAGGTGGTGTTGGCTAGCTGGTGAGTGTGGCCGGAAAATGGCCGAAAATGGGTCAATCGGCGGTGGAGGGAAAAAAGTCACCGCCGATCTTCGCCGCCTCGATCCGGGCGCGTCCGGCGGCCAATGGCCGTGAAATTTTGAGGTTTTGCCGTAAATGGGGAGGGGATTCTTGCTGGCCGGCGCGTGTACAGTAAATCGGCCGGAAAATTTGAAAATCTCCTATGGCCGGTCGGACTCTCTCTCTCTTTCTCTCTCCTCTCTCTCTTTTTCTCTTTTCCCCAAGATTTTTGTCAAATAAAAGCCACTGTGTGACACTGTTCATTCCAGGTGGACCAATCAGGTGATGACACATGGTATTTCACTGTTCATCGACTCAAAAACATTAAAATATTACGGTATCCGGCAAACTTCACGCGTCCATAACTTTTTAACCGGATGTCCGTTTTAAGCGTGCCGCTAGTCTGTGAACTCGTATCGACGAGCACTTCACAACCATACATGAGTCAAAGCTCATTTCCCCATAAATAAAAAAGTCAACTCCAGCATCCCTTGGACAGTTTGGACCTCAACTTGTTTTGCTCATAACTTTCAAACCGTAGCTCCGTTTTCGACGTGCTACTAGTCTACGAACTCGAGGCATCGTGCACTTCGCCATGGTACCCTGGTCAACTTGAAATTTCAACTGGAACAAAAAATCAACTTTTGACCCGCTCGGTCAACGTGCACGATTTCCGATGCGATTTGGGATGGGGTGTTACATGTGGGCAATGGGTGGCCGGAAAATATAAGCACGGGAGAGAGAGAGAGACGGCCGGTGGGAAGAAAAAAAAATGAAGGAAGAAGGAAGAAGAAGAAGAAGAAGGGCCTGTGCCCTTTTTTCCCACGTGGGGAAAAGAAAAAAAAAGAAAAAGAAAAAGAAAATAAAATAAAATAAATTAATTAAATAATATTAACAAATAATAATATTATATAAAATAACAATAAAATAATAATTTGATATTAAACATGGTTGACATGTGGCATCTCACCATGGTGACACATGGTCACGTTTATTAAGTCACACGTGGCACATCGTTACACGTTTAAAAAAATAATATTAAAATAATACAGTATTTGAAAAACTCTACAGGTCCATAACTTTCAAACCACATGTCCAAATCGGACGTGCCGCTAGTCTATGGACTCCTATCGACGAGTACTTTACAACCATGCATGAGTCAAAGCTCGACTTTGCATGAATAAAAAGTCAACTCTGGCACCCCTTGGACAGTTTGGACCTCAACTTGTTTTGCTCATAACTTTCAAACCGTAGCTCCGTTTTCGACGTACTACTAGTCTACGAACGCGTGCCAACGTGTACTTCGTAGCGGTACCTCAGTCAACCTAGAATTCCAACCGGAACAAAAAGTCAACTTTTGATCCCTTTGGTCAAGGTCAACGGTCAACGGTCAACCTCGGTCAAAGTCGGAAAATTTCCGTTGTACTTTGGGACGAGGTGTTACATCAAAGAGAGGGGAAAAAAATTAAAAGAAAATTTTCAATTGAAAAAGGTCAAAGAGGAACAACTATTTCCAAGGGAAATAATGAAATATTGATGAGGATGAGATGAAACCAAATTACAAATTATAAAAATTGCCAAAAAAAGGTCTGCTTGTACTTTTGTAGCCTTTTGGTTAAGTGACCTGAAAATGGCCTTCTCGATCTTGGGTTCAAGTGTATGGGCATGCATGAATGTACGTACGCTAGAGGGAATTAATTAAATTAACCCTTTAAAATTATGAGGTATTTCAAAATACCTCTGTTTTTGCTTCAATTACCAAAAATCAAAGAAAAATATTTTCATTTGTAAGTAAAATACTGATTTAATTATGTACGAAAAGAAATATGCGATCCACATGGGCGTGTAACATGCTGATAGCGTCATCCATATAGAAAAGAACAAAATAAAAATGGAAACTCATAGATAAAGAAAGATGGAATATTTCAGTGACCCACAATCCAAATCCAAGGACTAATGTAGATTCATTTATTCTTTTCAAAGGAGTCCTATAAAAAATAAGAATTGCAAGATTGGACCTGATACCTTGCAGCCTTGTGGTAAAATAAACTGAAAAAATCTATTTGATCCTGGGTTTCAAGTGCGGGCATTGCATAAAGAATACCACCTCTAAAAAAAATGCGTTCATATGATATACAATGAGTTTCTATAGTAGTTCTCATTGCAATGATTTCCACAATGGTATAAACAAGCAAATTCTTTTTTTTGGATGATCATGAAGATGTCATATCTCTAAAAAGAAATAATAATAATAATAAAAGAAAAGGAAAAAAAAGAAAAAAGGCTTTTGTTCGGTTGGAGTCCAGATGGTGAAAAGTGGCTTCAAAGTGTATTTGTATGATTGGGTTTCAAAGCATGATTATGAAGTGAGAAACATGAGAAATCTTTTTGGCCTCAGACCAAGTACGTTGGGGAAGTTTTAAGCTGTTTGTACCTAAAAGAATAACAAAGAAGCAACGATTTCAACTTGAATCACTGTTACTTTTCATAATGCTATTAGTTGATTATGCATGGATCATGTGTCATATTTATTTCAAATGAAGAACAAAGAAAGAAAACAATATAAAAACCTATTTGATATTTTTACAACCTTGAAGAATATTGACAAAAAGCACAGTTTACTTTTGGAATTTGTGCAACTTTTTGATTTTCTTTTAATAGTTATTACTAAATTTATATTGAACATGATCACAGGTTCGAGTAGAGGCACAAAATATATATATATATATATATATACACACACACATAGTGTCACCTATGATGAGGTATTTTAAAATACCTCTGTTTTTGGTTTTTACCACAGAAAAGTATTGATGTTGGGATGAGACAGAACTAGTTAGATTATACTTGTATGTCTGAAA
This sequence comes from Ziziphus jujuba, assembly GCF_031755915.1. Lineage (NCBI taxonomy): Eukaryota > Viridiplantae > Streptophyta > Magnoliopsida > Rosales > Rhamnaceae > Ziziphus > Ziziphus jujuba. The sequence continues at coordinate 2,730,263 of NC_083380.1, forward strand.
GAACAAGTTTGCTCACATCTTGCAGCTTTGTGGTCAAGTAACCAGAAAAGAAGCTCTTGGTCCTAAGTTCAAGTTGTGGGCATGCTACCAAAGACAACTCTTAATTTCTTAACACATGAGGTATTCCAAAATACCTCTGTTTTTATATGTTGTTCAAGGTTTCCAAACTAGAGTCAAAGGTACTGAATTGCCTTTGTTTTTCATCTGTGAGACTCTCGATGAATTGAACAGCAGCTTTGAGGTACGAACAACATTAACTAATAAAATTATCTCCACGTTCAACCACTAAACTGTGGAAATTAAAAGGTTTTTAAGATTCAAAATTTACATTTTTATAACAGAAAATTTATTATCATATTAATTTTGAGTTTGTTTTTAATGTTTGTGTCAGCTACAAATGTATGTGGAAGCCTGTAAATGGCCATGCATTCTAGTATTCCAATACACCAAACTTTTAGTCATCTTCTTGTACTCTCAAACTCTTTTACTTTATAGTTTTATTTTAGTGGTTCTTTGGACAATGTAATATTATAACTTGGTTTCATTATCCAACTATGAACATGCTCGTAGTGGACTTGCTTATGAGCTATGAGTCGGATTTAAGAATTTTTGTGAACCATCATAACTTACGTAAGAGAAGATAATATTTTTAGATATGCTTTACAAAATTAGGCTTGATTGGTTTTGAGTTATGCGATTGTAATATCATCTCTGAACTTAAAACTGCTTGGAAGTTAGGATCTCGCCCTAGAAGAACGCTTATATTATAAACATATATATCTATTTGTCAAAAAAAAAAAAAAAAAAAAAACACACAAAAGAAGAAGAAGAAGAAACATATATATCCAATAGAGGTGAAACCTGAGTATAATGGGAATGTTTTTTTTTTTTTTTTTTTTTTTTTTTTTTTTTTATTTCTTTCTTTTAAGTTCCTATTTAGAAGGAGAAAATTGATTTGGTTATTTAACTTTTTTTTATCCATATTAGAGGTGCACTACCTGTAAATATACTAGACGGCATGAGGAGCCAATGAATAATAGAGCTAGGAGTGTCATTCCAGAATTGATTTATAATATGAAGGGGAAACATGCCAAGCTTACTTCTCTGGAGGGAAATTGAGAAGGAACAGTGAAATAAATAATATTTTGAAGGCTAAGCTTAAAGCTCAAAGGAAGTGAAGTCTTTCAGGTTTGGTTTGATATTTTTGGCATGTTAATTTCTTGCTAAAAAGCACTAGTGGTAAGATTGTTGGTGCTAGCATGACTTTGTAACACAACCTTTTTTTTAAAAAAAAAAAAACTGATTTTATCATGATTCATAAACTCAAGAATTATAAGTTAATGAAACCAGGATTAAAAAAAGTTGTGTTCCATAGTCAGCCATCAACTTAAACCAAAACAAGACAAAATATCATATCAAAACCCAAATACTTTCACCTCCTTTGAGCTTTATTTTATAGCTCATCCTCAGCTTCTCCTCCAAGGAAGTAATATTGGCGTATTTCTCCTTTATATTATAAATCAATCCTTGAATGACACCCTATTGTTCATTGATTCCTCATGCTGCCTATGATATTTTCAGGTAGTTGAGCCTCTAACTTGCATAAAAAAATTCAAAAACAAGAAACTCCAAAAAAAAAAAAAAAACCGGCTCACATTATACTTAGGTTTCACCTTTAGATATGTTTCTTTTTGGTTTTTTGATAAATAGATATATATGTTTCTCAAATGAACCTTATCCCCAAGTAGTTTTAAGTTCAACGATGACATTATAATCATAGAACCCAAAATCAATTGGTAGGATTGTGGTGATTGCCCACTGATTATTGTATCCATGCTTTAAATAGTTCCTGCAACCACATTTTACTTAGGCCACTCAATAAATTTTCTTTGTGGGTGTGACACCCATTGATTTAGTTTATTTTATTGACTTCAAATTTGGTAAGATCATTAATAGCATGGGGGTCAAAAAATAAGATCATTAATAACATGGATTTTAATTTAAGAGTTTTATGTCTCACTTTTACTAGCAATAAGGAAGATGGATTTTTTTAATTTTAATTTTAATTATTTTAAGTATATCAATGATGAGAATGAGATGGAACTACTTAGAATATAAAATGTAAACTTTGCAGGTAAAATTTGCTCACATCTTGCAGCTTTGACATCAAGCGTGTTACCGTCTGCCTCTACTCTTGTGGCCTTGTGGTTAAGTGACTTATAAAGGGCATTCTTGATCCTGGGTTCAAGTGCAGGGGCATGCAAACAGAATTTCCCTGAAAAGGCCTTTTCCTAAACCCTTTTAAATTATGAGGTATTTCAAAATACCTCTGTTTTTTCTTTTTAATCCATTACTTAAAATCAAAAGAAAAACAATTGGAAACTCATAGATTAGAATGAGAATGTAGTCCAGTGGGCCACAAACCAAACCGAAACATCGATGAAGAGTCATTTGTTTTTTTTTTTTTTTTTTCCAAAGGGAATTGCAAGAAAGTTCCTGCTCGATATCTCGTAGCCTGGCCTAGTGGTCAAGTAACTTGAAAAAGCTAAATACCTTTATTCTTGGTTTTAACATGTAGAACTCTTGAGGTCTCAGGGAAAACTCGACCGAATGAATATGTTTCATTTACTAATAATGTGTTTGATATACATGTTTAAAGAAAGAGAGAAAAACCCTTCTAATGGTTTGATATTTACTTTTTTTTTTTTTTAAGGAAAATTTCCTAATAAAAAAACTGTTCAAGAGAAACAACTTTTTCTAAGGAAAATAGGCAATATTGGTGAGAATGAGATCATTAAAACCAGTTTAATAAACAAGAAAGGGTCTTCTTGATCCTGAGTTCAAGGTGAATGGCATTTCAAAAATTATACCTCTGGGAAGTTGATAAGAAGATAGATTATTAGAAAACTAAACATTGCAAGCTTGAGATTGCCAAAATCTTGTAGTCTGGTGGTCAGTTTACCTGTGAGGGTCCACTTGAACCCTCTTGATCTCAGGTTCAAGTGTTGGCACATAATATATATATCGATACACACACGCATACGTTGCTTTCTTCCCATGATGAGGTATTTCAAAATACCTCTGTTTTTGGTTTTATCACAGAAAAAATATTGACGTTTATTATATATATATTTTCAAGTCTTATAAGATCATTACCACTTTCACTAGCACTAGCAAGACAGAAGATGGAAATTTTTGTTACATATTAACGATGACAAATTTCATTTTCCACTATAGTATAGATACGGATGTGATGCAACTACTAAGTGAAATAAAATGTGAACTTTGAAAGGCAATGTTTGCCTACATCTTGAAGCCTTGTGGCCAAAGCAACCTGAAAAGGTGTCTTGGTCCTCGGTTCAAATGTGGGCATTCATTTCCAAACTGGCTCCAATTCTTGAAGGATGAGGTATTTCAAAATACCTCTGTTTTTGGTTCAGTTTAAAAATAGACCAAAGAGAAAGAAATTTTCCAATTTCAAAAGTTCAAAAAGAAAGAAATAAATTTGCAAGACATGGACTGCCTTACTCTTGTGGCCTTGTGGTTAAGTGACCAGAAAAGGTCTTCTTGATCTTTGGTTCAAGTGTATGGGCATGCATGCATGCATATATAATATACCTGAAACGCTTTCATATTAAAGTGATGAGGTATTTCAAAATACCTCTGTTTTTGCTTCAATTGCTAAAAATCAAAGAGAAACAATATTTTTTTAAAGGAAAATACTACATAAGATTTAATTATTTTTACAAAACAAATATATAATCCACAAGGATGCGTAATATGCTGATATTTTCATCCATATACCAGAACAAAATGAAAATGAAAACTCATATGATCAAGAAAGAGGGTATAGTTTAGTGGGGCACAAGCCAAATCCAAGGATTAATGTAGATTCATTTATTCTTTTCGAGGGAATCCGATAAATTAAGTCCGTGGTAAAGTAACGTGAAAAAGGTTCCAAGTGTGGGCATTGCAAAAAGAATACTCTCTGAAAAAACAAACCCAGAATCAGATTATACACAGTAAGTTTATATAGAACTATTCATGGGCTACGCACAACATTTGTTAGTCGTGCTCTCTCTCCCTCTCTCTCTCTCTCTCTCTCTCTATATATATATATATATATATACAAGCAAATTTTTTCGAAGATGCCATATCTCTAATTGTTGGCATCCAATTTTCATTGTATTTTTATCTGTATGAGACACATTTTTGTTGTATAAAAGAGACAGAAAAATGACAGGGAAAATCCACTCCAAGGTGAAAAAAATACATTGGGGATTTTTTGAGCTTTTTTTTCCCCAAAGGAGTAACTAAGAACGAACGATTATCAACCTGAATCACTGCTACTTTTCATAATGCTATTAATTGATTATTAATGGATCATAAGTTAATGAAATCAGCCATCAGGATTAAAAAAAGTTGTGTAAACTTGTAATTCTTGAGTTTATGAATCATGATAAAATCATTTTTTAAAAAAGTTGTGTTCCAAAGTCAGCCATCAACTAAACAAAACAAGACAAAAATATCATATCAAAACCCAAATACTTTCACTTCCTGTGAGCTTTAACCTTAGCTTCAAAATATGGGTATATTACACTATACACTTTTGAAGTTTTCTTTTATTACAACCAGATACTCTTATGTTTCTATTTTGATAACTGTATAAAGATATCTGGTTGTAATTAAGAGAAACATCGAAGATATGCAGTAGTGTAATATACCCTCAAAATATTATTTATTTTACAGCTCATCCTCAGCTTCTTCTCCAGGGAAACAACCTTAGAGTATTTCTCCTTGATATTATAAATCAATCCTTGAATGACACTATTATTCATTGATTCCTCGTATACTACCTAAAATATTTTCAGGTAGTTGCACCTCTCTAACTTGCATGAAAAAAATCAAAAAATGGAAACTCAAAAAAAAAAAAAAAAAAAGAAGGAGAGAAAGAAAAAGAAGAAGGAAAAAGGGGCTCACGTTATACTTAGGTTTCGCATTTAGATATGTTTCCTTTTGGTTTTTTTGACAAGTAGATATATATGTTTCTAAACTGAACTTTCTCCCCAAGCAGTTTTAAGTTCAACGATGATGTTATAATCATAGAACTCAAAATCTATTGGGAGGATTGTTGATGATTACCTACTGATTATAGTATCCATGCTTTAAATCGTTCCTCAGCCACATTTTACTTAGGCCACTCAATAGACTTCTTTGCGGGTGGAACACCCAATGGTTTAGTTTATTTTATTGATTTCAAATTTTATAAGACCGTTAATAGCATGGGGTCAAAAAATAAGCTCATTAATAACATGGATTTCAATTTAAGAGTTTTATGTGTCACTTTCACTAGCAATAAGGAAGATGGATTTTTTTATTTTTTTTTAAGTATATCAATGATGAGAATGAGATGGAACTACTTAGAATATAAAATGTAAACTTTGCAGGTAAAATTTGCTCACATCTTGCAGCTTTGATGTCAAGCGTGTTACTGGCCCTAGGTTCATGTGTGGGCATGGAAAACCAATCACGACCTTAATTCTTAATAGATTAGGTATTTCAAAATACCTCTGTTTTTTTTAATTCAATAAACAAAAAAACAAAAATATAGAAACAAACTTATTATTTTCTTAGGGAAAATTTCCAATGGAAAAAAGGCCAAATAGAAACAACGTTTCCAAAAAAAAAAGAAAAAGCCAATGCCAGAATTGTTGTAAGTTGTAACCATTGTTTTTTAATTTTATTTTCTTTTGGATATTGCTGATTTCCTTTCTGATGAATATGAAGATATTTGATTTGGAAGCTCTTCGTTACATTTCAAATTAAACTCCCAAATAAATGAAAGTAAAAATGAAAATAAATCAATTTCCATATATAAAAATTGCAGCATGAGGTCTGTTTCTACTCTTGTAGCCTTGTGGTTAAGTGACCTATTAACGTCCTTCTTGATCCTGGGTTCAAGTGCAGGGGCATGCAAATGGAATTTCTCTGAAAAGGGTCTTTTCCTAAACCCTTTCAAATTATGAGGTATTTCAAAATACCTCCTTTTTTTTTTTTTTTTTTTTAATTCCATCACTAAAAATCAAAAGAAAAACAATTGGAAACTCATAGATTAGAATGAGGATGTAGTTACAAACGATAAGAATTGCAAGAAAGTTCTTGCTTGATATCTTGTAGACTGGTGGTCTAGTAACTTGAAAAAGCTAAATACCTTTATTCTTGGTTTTAACGGGTACAACTCTTGAGGTCACATGGAAAATTTGACCAAATGAATATGTTTCATTTACTAATAATGTGTTTGATATACATGTTTACAGAAAGAGAATTATTTGGTATTTGCTATCTGCCAGACTAAAAACACTGTTTTTTCTTTTCTTTTCTTCTTCTTCTGTTTTTCCTTTTTTTTTTTTTTTTTTGGCATTTTCTGTCCTTATCTTTCAGGTTGTCCAACAGGAAGAGCATCAATTTTTGATCATCAAGTTGAAAAGAAATTCAGTATAGTGGGTCCCCCACATATGTGAGAGGAAGAGCATATACATTTGATGTATTGAAGTCTTTCTCTCCATCAAGTTTACTTGGATTATTGTGTAAGTTCCATTAAAGAGAGACACAATGGAAGCTGGGGTTATTGATATAATTAAAAAGTGACGATACAAAATTACCGCAATGTACTGCCACGTTGACTAAAGATGGTGCATCCTAAAGGTCAGCCTGCAGGAGTTATCATGTGATGTTTAAAGTTTAATTTTCATAAAGAATAACGCCCAACCTTCTAGTCCCGTGGTTAAGTGGGTCAGTGGTGACTGCTAAATCACAGGTTCGAGAAGAAGTAGGCATTTAAACCATACACAAGTAGAATTGAGGTACTTTAAAGTACCTTCCCTTTTGCTCTAAGCTTTTCTCATTGCCAAAATGAAAAACCGGAACTAGAATTCCTGCTGCAAATCCCAACCTAACTCGCACTCAAATAGAACCACTTATCAATAAAGCTCTCATCACCAATAATTTTTTAAAATTTGGCTTCAAAAGTATCTATTATTAAAGCTCTCCTCACCAATAACTTTTTAACATTTGGCTTCAAAAGTATCTATTATCAAGTGAGAAAGAGGAATATATCCAAGGTGATAATGTGTGAAAAAGTGAAGAACCAGTTAGAATATTGGTTGGTAGAAAAGAAAAAAAAATTGGCCTGAGAAATCTGAGAACATTGGGAAAGTACCTTAGGAAAGTTTTGATCCTTTTCGCACCAAAAAAAATAAAAAAAAGGGAAAATAAATAAATAAATAAAGGAATAATCTCAACGTGAATGAGTAGTACTCTTTATGTGTACTAAACCTAACTTTATGGTTTTGAAATCACGATGAAGTGAGAGTCATATCATGCAAAGATTAATAGTTTCAATATGAATGTGTGTCTCCTTGTCAGGACCCATCCAAAATTTCTCGTCGGAACCCTAGACAAGCCCTGATTCCAGAGAAACCCTACGGGATCCTCCAATGGAAAATCCGGCAGAACCTCCCCTAAGGGTTGGACTTACCACAAATTTTCTATATTGAAAACACACTTCTATATTCATCCCCTTATTCCTCCCACAATACTACAGATTGATTCCACAAATTTACAGCACTTCAAATGAATAACAGTAATCCAGTGTATAATTAATAACTACATGTCCAATACAGTATACAGAGCATTATACAATTAAATGTGGAATTAATACGATGACAGATAAAGAAGTAATACAAGATGAAGAGGAAAAAGGGAAGAAATACTTCTTGAACTTTCAGTAACGAATTGAGACGTTGGGCTTGCCCCGAAAGATCAACGTCTCCCAACCTGGACCTAGGGGAACAGAATTTAAAATAACTTTTTATGTGTACTAAACCTAACTTTATGGTTTTGAAATCACGATGAAGTGAGAGTCATATCATGCAAAGATTAATAGTTTCAATATGAATGTGTGTCTCCTTGTCAGGACCCATCCAAAATTTCTCGTCGGAACCCTAGACAAGCCCTGATCCCAGAGAAACCCTACGGGACCCTCCAATGGAAAATCCGGCAGAACCTCCCCTAAGGGTTGGACTTACCACAAATTTCCTGCACTGAAAACACACTTCTATATTCATCCCTTTATTCCTCCCACAATACTACAAATTGATTCCACAAATTTACAGCACTTCAAATGAATAACAGTAATCCAGTGCATAATTAATAACTGCATGTCCAATACAGTATACAGAGCATTATACAATTAAATGTGGAATTAATACGGTGACAGATAAAGAAGTAATACAAGATGAAGAGGAAAAAGGGAAGAAATACTTCTTGGACTTTCAGTAACGAACTGAGATGTTGGGCTCGCCCCGAACGATCAACGTCTCCCAACCTGGACCTAGGGGAACGGAATTTAAAAACGTGAGATGCTAATCATCTCAGTGAGTGACCCTATCTACTGTACACCTTTAATATTAATAATATAACAAATAAAGGAATTTACTTACTTAATACCAAACAAATAAATAAATAAATAAATAAATAATAAACATTTGAAGGTAATACTTTCTCTCAAAACCCTCACTATTCACTCCGTTGGAAATGTTCCCCTTTCAAAACATTTTCACAAAACCCGTTATCCATATTTTCCGAAAACCAAGGGATCAATTAATTTAATAAACAATAGGTAAATACCCCAAATATAAATAAAATGTAATAACATATAATAAATAATTTTTGAACACTTTGGGGTTTGAAATTTCTATCCGAAAATTTATACTTGACGCACCACACCATATACCAGTGATGCCCTCCGATACCCAGCGTCCCAAGCACCGACTGGCGGGGAGGTTAAAGAGAAAAACTTGCATACGGCACTTCGGCGTCCCGACAGTACCCCTGCTGAAACAGTCATCCAAGCCACGAAGGGGGGTGACTGATGCGCAATATATAAGACTTGCCTGCCCTCGATCCAATGGCAACTCACGGGAGACATAATACTTGCGCGCTAACCACATATACACCGGAACACCAATACTATATGAGTGCATCTAAAATAATTACTAAATTAATTATAACCATACCGATTTTCCAAAATCACCGTGGGAAATATACCAGTTTTCAAATTTACCATCCCACATATTTTCCTTTAACATATCCGGTACGAAACCATCGATAACAATATAAAAATAATTTTTCTCGTAACACGAGGTCCAACAAATAATATTCCACGGGCATAATTATAAAATTTAAACCACCAATTAAACAAATATTTTTCTTAAAATATTTAAACCAATTATGCCCAAAAATAATATTAAAAATCCAGACACAATTAATTTATGAAAATACTTTGCTCATATGTAATAAATACCATTATATCACAATAATAAAAATCGGGGTTTTTGAATAACCCAAAATTTACGTTTAGCACCAACAAACATATATGTACTTATAAAATAATAATTTTCCACAATTATAATTAAATTGCACCACATGAGCATAATTCCAAATATCAATTAAACACCAATTAAATATAATTAATTACCCCAAAATATTTTTAAAGGTGGGTCACTCACCTGGAACACGCAATTAACCTAAGATCCTCCATGAGATCAATTCCACGACTTACCCGTGCTCCTAGAATAACAACATTACACATCTCAAATAAATTAATATTTTATTCGGGTAAATAATACCCTGTACCCGGGGTGTATAACACAAACGTTAACCAAAATTGACAAATTATATGTCTATGGAAAGCTTGTGAGATGAGGATCACATTACTGACCTCCATTGAGCTCAATTCAACCGGCGGTGGCCGGAATTTCACCAGAAAGCTTCGGCCGAGTTTAAACTTGAGGGATCTCTCAAACGGTGGGGATTTTGGGCAATCTAACCCCGGAAATGGAATCAGAGGGGTCAAAAATAGTGGGATAGAGGTATGGGTCGAGCTGGGTTGGCCGGAAAACACAAGAAAAGAGGAGAGAGAAAATTTCCGGCCGGCGGCTTCTCCGGCCCGATCTGGGCGCGTCCGGCAACTGATGGCCATGAAATTTTGCAGCCGAGCTCATCTCCGTCCCCCGCTCCTCTCTGGCCGGCGCGTGTAGCAAGGTGGTGGCCGGAAAATGTGCAGCAGGGAGACAGATGTATCGGCGGGAAGGAGAAAATGAAGAAAGGAGGAAGAAGAAGAAGAAGAAGAAGGAGAAGGGGCCCGTGGCCCTTTTTTCCCACGTGGGGGAAAAGAAAAAAAAAGAAAAAAGAAAAGAGAAAGAAAGAAAAAGAAATAAAAAGAAAATAATTTAAAATAATTAAATAATATTTAAAATAATATTATTATATAAAATAATGATAAAATAATATGGTATTAAGCATGGTTGACATGTGGCATCTCACCATGGTGACACATGGTCACATTTATTAAGTCACACGTGGCACATCGTTACACGTTTAAAAATAATATTAAAATAATACAGTATTTGAAAAACTCTACAGGTCCATAACTTTCAAACCACATGTCCAAATCGGACATGCCGCTAGTCTACGAACTCATATCAACGAGTACTTCACAACCATGCATGACTCAAAGCTCAACTTTGCATGAATAAAAAGTCAACTCTGACACCCCTTGGACAGTTTGGACCTCAATTTTTTTTGCTCATATCTTTCAAACCGTAGCTCCGTTTTCAACGTGCTACTAGTCTACGAACTCGTGCTAACGTGTACTTCGTAACGGTACCTCAGTCAACCTAGAATTCCATCCGAGTCAAAAAGTCAACTTTTGACCTCTTTGGTCAACGGTCATCGGTAAACCTCAGTCAAAGTTGGAAAATTTCCATTGTACTTTAGGACAGGGTGTTACACTCCTTACATATAATAGGTTAATTATGAATAGATCGTAACATTAATACAAAAAACTTTATGATGCTTTCAACCTTGAAGAATATTGATAAAAGTGGATTTTAGTTTGAAATTTATGGTATTTTTATTTTCTTCGAATTACTATAATAAATTGATATTTAATACTGATATTTTCATCTTTACTGATTGTAAACATGTTTAATTTGGAAGGTCTTAAATTTTACCATACAGAAAAATGAAAATTATAGTGATCTGGTTGATCTTTTAATAAATTGGAAAAATCGCAAGTTGAGGTTTATCAATAATCTTGAAGCCTGGTGGTCAAGTGACCCTAAAAAAGGGTCTCCTTGGTCCTGGGTTTAATCATAGGGCAAGAAAGTATAAGAGCTTGTCTTAGGGAAATGAAAGAGATGAACAATTGTAGGCGTTGTGGTCAAGTTACCTGCAAAGGTGCTTTGATCCCAGTTAGAGTGTTGGCACCATATTTTTATTTATTTGTTTTTTTACAACCGGGGCCCGCCGTTTCCCATTAATGAGGTATTTCAAAATACAGCTGTTTTTTACCCCCTTTTTTTTTTTTAGGGAAAATTTCCTATTCAAAAAAACAGTTCAAGAGAGAAAAAAAAACTTTTTTCTAAGGAAAATAAGTAATATTGGAGAGGATGAGATCATTAAAACCAGTTTGATAAATAAGGAAAAGAAAATTTGCAAAATAAGGTTTGCCTGTACTCTTATAGCCTTATGGTTAAGTAAAGGGTCTTCTTGATCCTGAGTTCAAGGTGTATAGGCATGCATGCATGTATAATATGCACAGTTTACTTTGTAATTTATGCAACTTCATGATTTTTTTTCTAATTTATTATACTAAGTTGTACTGAAAACCGATGATTCTATCTCCACTAAATATGAACATGTTTAATTTTTAAGATTTGGGTGTGGCTGCAATCGTTCCAACATAATTTAATAATCCTCAGCCTCGGACCTTGCGTCAACAATGTCATCACTATCATTGCTTCCATTTTACCAACTTAACCCTAGATACCTTTTTTCTTGGCTTTAACATGTGGAACTCTTGAGGTCACATGGAAAATTTGACCGAATGAATATGTTTCATTTACTAATAATGTGTTTGATGTACATGTTTAAAGAAAGAGACAAAAACCCTTCTGATGGTTTGATATTTGCTGACTATCTGCCAGACTAAAAGCACATTTTTTTAACCTTTTTTTTTTGGCATTCTCTGTTTTTATCTTTCAGGTTGTCTAACAGGAAGAGCATCAATTTTTTATCATGAAGTTGAAAAAAAGCTTCAATATAGTGGGTCCCCCACACCTTATGTAAGAGGAAGTGTATATACATTTGATGTATTGAAGTCTTTCTCTCCATCATGTTTACTTGGATTATTCTGTAACTTCCATTGAGGAGAAAGATAATGGAATTTGGGGTTGCTGACATAATTAAAAAATGAGATACAAAATTACCAAAATGCAATGCCTCTTGGATGTGTGGAGCCACATTTTGTCTAAAGATGGTGCATCCAGAGATCAGTCTGCAGGTGGCTAATGGGTTAGTATATCATCTGACTTTTCATAAGCAATATCGCCCAACCTTCTAGTCCTGTGGTCAAGAGGATGAGTTGTGGCCACCATGTTACAGGTTCGAGAAGAGGCAGGCACAACAAACAACCAGAAGAACAAAAATTGAGGTACTTTAAAGTACCTCCCTTTTTGGTTTTTTCTCTCAAATTATATTATTCATTTACAACATGGATTTTCAACATAATAATAAAATATAATTTCTACAACAATTACACATATTTAACCTCAAATGGAACAAATTAAGAAACACAAAAACACTAAGGTTTTCTCATTGCCAAAATGAAAAACTGGAACTAGAATTCCTATTGTAAATCCCAACCTAAAACACATTCAAATAAAACCACTTATCAATAAAGCTCTCATCACCAATAACTTTTTTAAATTTGGCTTCAAAAGTGTTTATTATTAAGTGAGAAAGAAGAATATATCCATGGTGATAATGTGTAAGAATGGGAAGAACCAGTTAGAACAGTGATTGATAGAAAAGAAAAATATTTTTGGCCTGAGAAATCTGGAGCACATTGGGAAAGTACCTTAGGAAACTTTTGATCATTTTACACAAAAATAAAAAAGAAAAAAATGGAAAAATAAAGGAATAATCTCAATTTGAATCAGTAGACTTTTCATATCCATTGAACCTCTATTGTAATCTTGTGATTTTGAATTCACGGTGTAATAAAAGCCGTACCATACAAAGAATAATGGCTTCAATATGCATGCTTGTCTCTTTACATATAATACAATAAGTTAATTATGAATAGACCATAACATTAATACAAAAAACTTTATGGTGTTTTCAACCTTGCAGAATATTAATAAAAGTATATTTTAATTTGAAATTTGTCGCTTTTTTATTTTCTTCCAATTACTATAATAAATTGATATTTAATACTGATAATTCCATCTTTGCTGAATATAAACATGTTTGATTTGGAAGGTCCCAAATTTAAACATACAGAAAAATAAAAATTATTGATGATATATGGTTGGTCTTTAATAAATTGGAAAAATTGCACGCTGAGGTTTGCCAATAATCTTGTAGCCTGGATGTCAAGTGACCTCAAAACAAGGTCTCCTTAGTCCTACTTTCAATTATGGGGCATGGAAGTATAAGAGCTTGTCTTAGGGAAATGAAAGAGATGAACAATTGCAGAGTATGAGGTATTTCAAAATATGGTTAATCAGAAGATAAGCAATTAGAAAAATATTAAGATCTGCCAACGCCATGAACCCTTGTGGTCAATGTCAGGACCCGTCCAGAATTCCTTCCCGGAACCCTAGACAAGCCCTGATCCAAGGGCAACCCTACCGAACCTTCCAATGGAAAATCCGGCAGAACCTCCCCTAAGGGATGGACTTACCACAAATTTCCTACACTGAAAACACACTTCTATAAACATCTCCTTATTCCTCCCACATTACTACAATGTAATTCCACAAATTTATAGCACTTCAAATGAACAATAGTAATCCAGTGCATAATTAATACATAAATGTCCAATACAGTATATAGAGCATTATACAAATAAATATGAAATTAATACAATGACCGACAAAGAAGTAATACAGAATGGAGAGGAAAAAGGAAAGGAGATGCTCCTTGGACTTTCGGCAATGAACTGAGATGTCGAGCTCGCCCCGGATGATCGACGTCTCCCAACCTGGACCTAGGAGAAAGGAATTTAAAAACGTGAGATGCTAATCATCTCAGTGAATGACCCTATCTACTATACAATTATAATACCATGATAATTAAGTAGATAAATAATAATGTAACACCCCATCCCGAACCATGTCGAAATTTTTGCACGTTGACCGAGGTTGACTGTTGACTTTGACCGTTGACCGTTGACCGAAGGGGTCAAACGTTGACTTTTTGACTCGGATGGAATTCTAGGTTGACTGAGGTACCGTTACGAAGTACACGTTGGCACGAGTTCGTAGACTAGTAGAACGTTGAAAACGGAGCTACGGTTTGAAAGTTATGAGTAAAACAAGTTGAGGTCCAAACTGTCCAAGGGGTGCCGGAGTTGACTTTTTATTTATGGGGAAATGAGCTTTGACTCATGCATGGTTGTGAAGTGCTCATCGATACGAGTTCACAGACTAGTGGCACGCTTAAAACGGACATCCGGTTAAAAAGTTATGGACGCGTGAAGTTTGCCGGATACCGTAATATTTTAATGTTTTTGAGTCGATGAACAGTGAAATACCATGTATCGTCACCTGATTGGTCCACGTGGATGAACAGTGTCACCACTGTGGCTTTTATTTGACAAAAATCTCGGGGAAGAGAGAGAAAGAGAGAGAGGAGAGAGAGAGAGAGAGAAACCTACCGGCCGTTGGAATCTTTAAATTTTCTGACTGAATCCTGTTACACGCACCGGCCAGACGGAAGCCTCTCCTCATTTTCGCCCAAACCCCAAAATCTCACGACTGTGGGCCGCCGGACGCGCCGAAGCTCGGCGGTGATTTTTCCCTCCGCCGCCGGCCACCGCCATTTGACCCCTTTCCAGCCGTTTTTCGGACACAAGCGCCAGCCACCCCTCACCACCTCCTCATTTCCGGACAGCCCACCAAATTTCACGGCCACTGGACCTCCGACGGGCCAGGATCGGAGCGTTTTCCGGCGAGGGGCTGAAAATCTTCAAACCCCGATTTCTCCGCCGTCCGGCCTCCGTTTGCCTTACAGCCGGTCCCATTGGAATCCTCTCCCCTCGATCTACAGAACTGCCAAAAATCTCAGCCAACGGCCACCGCACGCGCCGCCACCGGCCACGGTTGCCGGTGACCGCGGCAGCTCGCCGGAAGTTACTGTTCCGGCGAGTACCCAATCGTACCGCCGGTCCTTGTCCACTATGTTCGACCTCCTGAATCCAAATCCGGCATCCTTTTCCGCCAATTCGCGATGGTTTGGGAGAATTGAGGAGTCTAATTTCGAAAGCTTTCCAGCGAGATTCCGGCCGCCTTGGGTCCGATCACCGGAAAGTAAAACCGAATCCGTGATCCTCATTCCACGAGCTTCGATTCGGCATACTATTCGACCATTTTGGTTAACGTTTGTGTTTAACCCCCTGGGTACCGGGTATTATTTACCCGAATAAAATATTAATTTATTTGACTGTGTGTGAACTGTGTTCTAGGAGCACGGGTGAGTCGTGGAATTGATCCCATGGTGGATCATGGTTTAATTGCGTGCTCCAGGTGAGTGACCCACCTTCAAAAATATTTTGGGCAATTAATTATGTTTAATTGGTATTTAAATTATGCTCATGTGGTACAATTTAGTTATGGTTTTATTGTGATTTAATTTATTTATTATGCATGAGCAAAGTATATTTCGGTAATAGTCGTACGTGGTTTTAAGTATTATTTTGGGCATAATTGGTTTAAATATTTTATGAAAATATTTGTTAAATTGGTGGTTTAATTTTATAATTATGCCCACGGTATTTTATCTGTTGAACCTCGTATTACGAGAAAATTATGGTTTTATTTGTTATCGATGTTTTTGTACCGGTTTGTTAAATAAAAATATGTGGGATGGTAAGTGTGAAATTTTGATATATTTCCCACGGTAATTTTGGAAAACGGTACAGTTGGTTTAATAATTATTTTAGACGCATTCATACAGTATTGGTGTTCTGGTATATGTATATGTGGTTCAGCGCGCAAGTATTATTATTTCTGCCGTGAGTTGCCATAGGACCGTGGGCAGGCAAGTTTGTTATTGGCCACAGCCACCCCCCTCCTTGGCCGGGATGATGGTTTCAGCAGCGGTACTGTCGAGACGCCAAAGTGTCGTTTGCAAGTTTCTCTCTTTAATCTCCCCGCCAGTCGGTGCTCAGGACGCTGGGTACCGGAGGGCATCACCGGTATATGGTGTGGTGCGTCAAGTGTAATTTTCAGATAAAGTTTCAAACCCCAAAGGTGTTCAAAAATTATTTATTATAATTTATTACATTTTAATTACATATTGGGGTATTTATTTATTTATTGTTTATCAAATGGTTTGATCCCTTGGTGAAAATGTTTTAAAAGGCAAACATTTAAAACCCTTACGATTCTCTCCGTTGGAAAAGTTCCCCTTTTAAAACCTTTTCACAAAACCCGTTATTCATAATCCCCGAAAACCAAGAAATCAATTTATTCAGCTAAATATCAAATAAAATAATAATAAGTCGAGCATCCAAATTTTATAATTAAAAGGAAATTAATTTATTGAATAATTAAGTAAAGGGAAAATTAAACCAATTTAAATCCCCATTCAATTAAATAATAAAAACAGAATTAATCATATTCTTAATTCCAATGCAATTTCAAAATATTTATTTTAAAATCCCAGTTCTGAAAATCACTTGATGCACCCACTATATACCAGTGGCGCCAACAGTACCTAGCATCCCAAGGTACCGCCAGACAGGAGGTTATAGAGAGAAATCGGCATACGATCGCATGGCGTCCCACCGCGCCACTGCAAACAGGTGTCCCGGCCATGGAGGGGCGGCCTACCCTCATCCGATGGCAAACACAGGACAACCCCATAAAATCACCTGCGCGCTACTCACACCCACCCGCGCGCTAATCATATCCGTGTGCACACTAACCATATCACATATAAACAGAACACCAGTACGTGTATGGTGCATCTAAAAATCATAAATCAATACATCTCAAAATTCCAAATTTTCCATAAATATACCGGGTTTATCCCATCCAATTAAACCCGAAATTTTTCCACAATTCCTTTATAATCATCGTCATAAATTCATTGCATAAATTCCATAATTTTCAAATCCACCAGCTCTCAAATCCACCAATTTAAATATTCAAATTTGTCCAATAGCATAAATACTTTTTGAAATATAATGAATTAAATCACATAACATTCCATGGGCATACTTATAAAAATTGAAGTCACCAACATAAACAAATATTTTCCTTGAAATATTTGAAAATCAAATCATGCCCAAAATAATGTTAAAACCACAAGAATTTCATATATAATTGAATTCCACAATTCTCAATACCATAAAATAATTTTCACATGGCATAAATTTATATAATGCATATTTTCTTTAATCAAAATAAATCCACCAATAATTTCCATAATAAATCAATTAAATATTTGACACATAGAATATAATTTTCAAATATTCAATTCACACAAAATATTCACAAATTTAATTCCTGAAATTAATTTGAAGGTGGGTCACTCACCTTAAGCACATATCTCAATCAAGATCCTCCGCAGGATCGACTCCACTACTCGCACGTGCACCTAAAACATCCACAATATACCAAACCAAATATATTAATATTTTAATCGGGTAACTCCCAAATGGGTACCCGGGGAGCGAACACAAACGACAACCAAAGTTGATGAGTAATATACCGAATCAAAGCTTGAGTGACGAGGATTACAAATCCGGTCTTACTTCCTGGAGATCGGACCAGTGGTGGCCGGAATCTCGCCGGAAAGCTTTCGGGATTCAACTCTTCGATCCTCTCAATCCGTCGCGAATTGATGGAAAAGGACCCAGGATTTGGATTCAGGGGGTCGGAATCAGTGGAGAGGGACCGGCGGCCCAACTAGGTACTCGCTGGAACAGTGATTTCCGGCGAGCCGCCGCGGTCACCGACAACCATCGCCAGCAGCGGCGCGTGCGGTGGCCGTTGGATGAGATTTTTGGGGGTTTTGTAGATCAAGGGGAGAGGGTTCCAATGGGACCGGCGGTGAGGCAAATGGAGGCCGGACGGCGAAGAAATCGGGGTTTGAAGGTTTTCAGCGCCTCGTCAGAAAACGCTTCGATCCCGGCGCGTCGGAGGTTCGGTGGCCGTGAAATTTGGTGGGCTGGCCGGAAATGAGGAGGTGGTGAGGGGTGGCTGGCGCATGTGGCCTGAAAATGACCGGAAAGGGGTCAAACGGCGGTGGCCGGCGGTGGTGGGGAAAATCGCCACCGAGCTTCGCCGGCTCGATCTGGGCGCGTCCGGCGACAGGCGGTCGTGAAATTTTGGGGTTTGGCCGGAAATGGAGAGGCGCTCCCGCCTGGCCGGCGCGTGTAGCAACAATCGGCCTGAAAATTTGTTGATTCCGGCGGCCGGTCGTTTCTCTCTCTCCCTCGCTCTCTCCTCTCTCTCTTCCCCATCGTTTTTGCCAAATAAAAGCCACCGTGGGTGACATTGTTCACCCACGTGGACCAATCAGGTGTCGACACATGGCGTTACTGTGCACTTAAGCCAAATATAATAAAATATTACGGTATCCGGCAAACTTCACACGTCTATAACTTTTTTAACCAGATGTCCGATTTAAGCCTGCCGCTAGTCTATGAACTCGTATCGACGAGTACTTTACAACCATACAAAAGTCAAAGAAAAATTATACAACGATAAAAGGTCAACTCTCGACACCTTTTGGACAGTTTGCACCACGACTTGTTTTGCCCATAACTTTCAAACCGTAGCTCCGTTTTCGAAGTGCTACTAGTCTACGAGCTCGGGGCATCATGCACTTCGCCACGGTATCCTGATCAACTAGAAATTTCAACTGGAACAAAAAATCAACTTTTGACCCACTCGGTCAACGTGCACGAATTCCGATGTGGTTTGGGACGGGGTGTCAGGACCCGTCCAGAATTCCTTCCCCGGAACCCTAGACAAGCCCTGATCTCAGGGAAATACCACCGAACCTTCCAACAGAAAATCCGGCAGCACCTCCCCTAAGGGTAGGACTTACCAAAAATTACCTGCACTGGAAACACACTTCAAAAATTCATCCCCTTATTCCTCCCACATTACTACAATTTGATTCCACAAATTTACAGCACTTCAAAATATAACAGCAACTCAGTGCATAACGAACAACTACGTGTCCAATACAGTATACAAAGCATTATACAGATAAATGTGGAATTTATACAATGACAGATAAGAAGTAATACAGGATAGAGAGGAAAAAGGGAATAAATACTTCTTCGACTTTCGGCAACGAGCTGAGACGTCGGGCTCGCCCCGGACGATCAACGTCTCCCAACCTGAACCTAGGGGAACAGAATTTAAGAGCGTGAGATGCTAATCATCTCAATGAGTGACCCTATCTACTAAACACCTTTAATATTAATAATATACCAAATAAAGGAATTTAATTAATCAATACCGAACAATTAAATAAATAAATAAATAAACAATTGAGGTAACAATTGATTTTAAAATAAATATTTTGAAATTGCATTGGAATTAAGAATATGATTAATTCTGTTTTTATTATTTAATTGAATGGGGATTTAAATTGGTTTAATTTTGATGTGATTCCGCCCGAGCCCGCTCAACCGATAACCCGCTGTGGTGCTGACTCGACACGGATGAAGACTAGGCCAATCACAAGAGCTCAAATTAAGAGATTTAAGGACAACCTGGAAGTATTTATACAGGGGGTAATCAATCTCAACAGAGCTTGTCCATACTTGAAGATACAAAGCCTATTCTAAGCATCCAAGTGGTGGAAGCCGATACGGACCCGGGTGACGGTTTTGGTACATTTTTGGAGTCCGAGAAGCATGAAATGGTTCCAATGCTTTATGGATTCAATACATATACCTAAGAGGTCATGGAATCAAGTTAAAGAAGCCTTAAATGCAATCAAAAAGGGCTTGTACGGACAGCCTCAACAATTTGGCCGAATTTGCTGTATTGCTTGCTGGCTTTACTGTATTTTACTGTATTAGCCTTTTCTTATTTTTTCAAGCATGGGCAACGTGTGGGACTTCATATTCAGCTTATTTGTCATCCTAAAAATCATCTAGAAGCTGATTTGAAGCTCAAAGTGATCAAAGCAACTTGATCAAAAAGGCTAGCATTTTTAGTTTCCTAATTTGTTTTTACTTTTTGTTTTAGGAAACTACCATTACTTTTTAGTTTTTATTTATTTATTTTCTGGAAAAATAAGTTTAGGAAAGTTATTATTTTATTATTTTCATTGTAAATTAATTAATTCCTAATTCAAAATAAAGGAATTAATTAATCCAAATTAGATTAGGAAATGAGTGAGAATTTCGGCCACCATAGAACTCTTTATTGTGTGGCCTGTTTTACCTAGGGTTTTTAGGGTTTACTTTGTTTCTTTCAAAGCCTATTTAAAGGCTTATTTTTCAATATGAATAAAACTTTGATTTGATTAAAAAAATACTTGTGAGATTAATTATCTCTTTGTTCTTTGAGAACACCTAAAACACCATTAGAGAATTGGTTGTTTTAGCTTGACTTATCAATAGGTTTTCCATCCCCTATTGTGGCGTCTACATTATACCAAGGTTTCTAACCACAGGTTGGTTAGGGGTTGAGGTCCATTCCATTAGAACTTGAACTTAATTAAAGATCCGGGCTAATATAATACGGGTTTAGGAGCAGGTCGTCCTAGGTTCGTATCATTTGGTATCAGAGCTAAATTTTGTTCAGGTTTGATCTATCTTTATTTGCTTTATTTGTTTTTGTGTTATTCTGCAATTTTAGCATTAGGTTAAGGTTGCATCCATCCTATACACGTTCAGCATCTTAAAAAAAAAAAAAAAAAATTCATTCCTAGTTGATTTAGGATTTCCTAGTTTTATCGTATTTTTGTTTCCTAGTTTGTTGGTTGTCTTTTATCATTGTTCTTGTTAATTTGGTTTTTGTTGATTTTTCTTTGCTGTTTCAGTCTTAAATATTTGCATTCATATATTCAAAAAGAAAACAAGAAAAAAAAAAAAAAGAAGTTTGCGGCAACATTTAAAAAAAAAAAAAAACTGCACATTTTGTTTATTTGGAGGTCACGGGTTTGGTGTTTGTTTTGGAGTTGGAATTGCAATTTTGGTAATTATTCTTGCTACTGCAGTTGTTTATGTTCTGTGAGTGAAAAAAAAAAAAAAAAAGAAGGTAAAGCCGAATAAAAAAAAAAAAAAAAAGAAGAAAAAAAAAATATTTCGGTTTGTTGGAGTTTGATTTGTTTGCTGGAAATTTGTTGGAGCTGCTGGTTTTTTGATTATTTATTCAATATTTGAGTTGCTGGGAAATTATTTTTGCTGCTGGATATTTGGATTTTGGGTGCTTAAATTATTTGGATTAAAATTAGTTAAAGGAATTGATACAAAACTTGAATTACAAGAACAACAACCAACACTTTTCTATATTTTTGTTCTCTTTGATTCTTGTTCGTATTTGAATTTTTTTTCTGGAATTTTATTCTTGAACTCATAATCTACTACCATCTGGTGCAGTTTTCAAAAATTCCAACGTTTTCCCATTATTTTGTGTTTTCTTGTCTAGAAGCCGAAAAATTAGGATTTGTTGGATTCTTTCGGTATTGCCTATTTTTTTTGCTACTGTTTTGTTGATAAGTTTAATTAAAACATACTAGTGATCTAATTGCTGTTTTGTGGGTGTTTTAATTAGAACTTTGAGATAATTCATTGAGTGGAAAAAGGCAAGAGTGTGTGAGCTTAAAAGAGGATAAAAGCCGAAACTAGTGTGCAAACACGAGTGTCGAGACCTTGTTTGAGTGAAACACGTGAGGGAGTGAATATTGTGAGGATTTATTTTATTTTTGCAATATTTTACTAACATGGCAGATTCTAGAATAAGAAGAGGGGATCCACCCTTGAGGATTAATGAGGAAGAGTTCGTAGCATTCCATGGCGATGACCGAGCTACCGGGAGTGGAGACCAAGTGGACATGAGAGCTGTCTTGGAATCAATACAGCGGGTTAGTGCTCAAGTTGAGCATGTGAATCAAAGGATGGGAAGGCTAGAAGTTTCCCAAGGAATTCCAAACACAAGAAATAGGCAAGAATTCCATGGAGGACAAGGCCGAGGACGAGGAGGTCGCGAAAGATCGAGAGAGGAATTTAATGAGGAGCCATTTGGTGGAGACCTTGAGGAAGGTATGAACAAAACTTTTGCTGTCCAAGATAGAGCTGGCCATGGAAGATATAGGAGGGAAGAAACAGATGACAATCTTAGCAATATCAAGATCAACATCCCACCATTCATGGGAAAAAGTGATCCCGAAGCATATTTGGAGTGGGAAGAAAAGATGGAGATGATATTTGACCGCCATAATTATTCAGAGGCTAAGAAGGTGAAATTGGCAGCAATGGAGTTTGGCCATTATGCACTCCAATGGTGGACCAATGAGCAAAATACCCGAAGGAGAGTTGGTGATGACTTGATTACTACATGGCGACAAATGAAAGGAGCCATGCGGAAGCGATTCGTACCATTACACTATCATAGGTTGCTGCATCAAAGACTTCAATCTTTATCTCAAGGACATGGATCCGTGGAGGATTATTACAAGGAAATGGAGATGCTTATGATGAGATTGAACTTGAATGAAGATAGGGAAGCAACCATGGCAAGGTTTCTTGGTGGTTTGAATCGTGAAATAGCCAATCGACTAGAATTGCAACAATATGTGGAATTGGAGGAGATGTTGCATGTGGCTATTAAATTAGAGCACCAATTCAAGAGGAGGGGTGTAAGATCATGGTTTGGAGGTGTTTACAACAGTGGAAGGTCCAATTCTAGTGGCTGGAGGAACAATCCCATCTATGAAAGCAAGCCAAAGCCGAAAGTCAAAGAAGAAAGTTCAAATTGGCCAAGGAAGGAGACTAGAACCGAATCTGTCCAAGCACCAAAGAATGAGGTAAAATTAGATCCTAAACCTTTTAGAACTCATGATGTTGTGTGTTTTAAGTGCCAGGGAGGAGGACACATCGCTAGCCAATGCCCGAATAGAAGAATCATGGTGTTAAAGGGTAATGACGAGCTAGAATCGAAAAGTGAAGAAAGTGAGGATGAAGCCAAGCAAGAGGAGGAGGACTTGGAGGATGAACCCAAAACCTTGCAAGCATCCAATGCTGAATTAAACTTGCTTTCTAGGAGAGTACTTGCTGCATACAAAGATGAGGATGAAATTCAAAGAGAGAACATCTTCCACACCCGATGTGAAATTCAAGGTAAGATTTGTAGTATGATTATTGATAGTGAAAGTTGTACAAATGTAATTAGTAACATTGTAGTTGATAAATTAGGCTTAATAACTATTAAACATCCAGAACCTGATAGATTACAATGGCTTAATGATAGTGGTGAGATGAAAGTAAACAAACAAGCCAAAGTAAAATTTAATATAGGTAGATATGAGGATGTAGTTTTATGTGATATTGTACCCATGATTGCTGGACATATACTATTAGGTAGACCATGGCAAGTTGATAAAGATACTACTCATTTTGGTTGAGAAAATAGTATTGTTTTCAGGTTTAAAGGGAAGAAGATCAAGCTGGAACCATTATCTCCTAAAGAGGTTTACAAAAACCAATTACAAATGCAACAAAGGAGAGAAGCCGAAAAGCTCAAAGAAAAAGCAAGTATGGCACCAACGGCTTCACCATCCTTTCAAGAAGGTAAGAATGAGGTTGCTGGTCAAGGTAAGGTTTTTAAGACTCATATTGAGTGGAAAGATCAAGGAAAAACTGAAAGAGAGGGGAAAGAAAGTGGCAAACCCGAGAGCTTGGAGAAGGAAGGGAAATCCGAAGGTTTGCGCCAATCCAAGGGGGAAAAAGAAAAAGAAAGAAAAGAAAGATCAAGTAGCAACTTTTATTTGAGTTTAGGGGATATTAATAAGGTTACTGAGTGTAAGAAACCTTTGCTGGTCATGATTTATAAAGAAAATTATTTTAATGATCAAACTAACTTTGAAGAACTTGAATTGCCAAGTTCAATGATTTCTTTTTTGAAGGAATTTGGAGACGTTTTCCCAAATGAAATTCCAAGTGGACTACCATCCAATCAAGAGGGAAAAGGTGAGCTTGCTATCCAAGGTAAGTCTTCTAATACTCAGGTTGTGTGGAAAGATTTTAATAAAACCAAGAGTGAAAAATTTGGTGCAAAAGCCGAGAGTGAGGAAGATGAGATGGCATTGAGTGAGAAAGGAAAAGGAAGACAAGAAAGGAAGAATATAAATTTTTATCTTAGCTTTGGTGATGTTAATAAAGTAATTATGAATAAGAAATCATTGCTGACCATGAATTTTAAAGATACTTATTTAAAGATGTCTTTATTGCATAGAACTTTATCTGCATTGTTGAGAGCTTTACTTAGTGGCAATTTGAAAATTTGGAAAATATTGTTTGCTAACTTTAAAGTGTAATTTTTACCATAATGAACATGTATTTCTAGATTTTGTTGTAATAGTGTTTGACCCAGGAGAATTGGTTTGGTTGCACTTACAAAAGGAAAGGTTTCCTAAACAAAGAAAGTCAAAGCTCATGCCGCCTTTGGATGGACTTTTTCAAGTTTTGGAGCCGAATAACAAGAATGCCTACAAGCTTGATTTATCGGGTGAGTATAACATGAGTGCTGCATTTAATGTTGCTGATTTAACTCCTTTTGCTGCAGGTGATGATCTTGATTTGAGGACAAATCCTTTTCAAGAGGAGGGGAATGATGTGATTCCGCCCGAGCCCGCTCAACCGATAACCCGCTGTGGTGCTGACTCGACACGGATGAAGACTAGGCCAATCACAAGAGCTCAAATTAAGAGATTTAAGGACAACCTGGAAGTATTTATACAGGGGGTAATCAATCTCAACAGAGCTTGTCCATACTTGAAGATACAAAGCCTATTCTAAGCATCCAAGTGGTGGAAGCCGATACGGACCCGGGTGACGGTTTTGGTACATTTTTGGAGTCCGAGAAGCATGAAATGGTTCCAATGCTTTATGGGTTCAATACATATGCCTAAGAGGTCATGGAATCAAGTTAAAGCAGCCTTAAATGCAATCAAAAAGGGCTTGTACGGACAGCCTCAACAATTTGGCCGAATTTGCTGTATTGCTTGCTGGCTTTACTGTATTTTACTGTATTAGCCTTTTCTTATTTTTTCAAGCATGGGCAACGTGTGGGACTTCATATTCAGCTTATTTGGCATCCTTAAAATCATCTAGAAGCTTATTTAAAGCTCAAAGTGATCAAAGCAACTTGATCAAAAAGGCTAGCATTTTTAGTTTCCTAATTTGTTTTTACTTTTTGTTTTAGGAAACTACCATTACTTTTTAGTTTTTATTTATTTATTTTCTGGAAAAATAAGTTTAGGAAAGTTATTATTTTATTATTTTCATTGTAAATTAATTAATTCCTAATTCAAAATAAAGGAATTAATTAATCCAAATTAGATTAGGAAATGAGTGAGAATTTCGGCCACCATAGAACTCTTTATTGTGTGGCCTGTTTTACCTAGGGTTTTTAGGGTTTACTTTGTTTCTTTCAAAGCCTATTTAAAGGCTTATTTTTCAATATGAATAAAACTTTGATTTGATTAAAAAAATACTTGTGAGATTAATTATCTCTTTGTTCTTTGAGAACACCTAAAACACCATTAGAGAATTGGTTGTTTTAGCTTGACTTATCAATAGGTTTTCCATCCCCTATTGTGGCGTCTACATTATACCAAGGTTTCTAACCACAAGTTGGTTAGGGGTTGAGGTCCATTCCATTAGAACTTGAACTTAATTAAAGATCCGGGCTAATATAATACGGGTTTAGGAGCAGGTCGTCCTAGGTTCGTATCAAATTTTCCCTTTACTTAATTATTCAATAAATTAATTTCCTTTTAATTATAAAATTTGGATGCTTGACTTATTATTATTTTATTTGATATTTAGCTGAATAAATTGATTTCTTGGTTTTCGGGGATTATGAATAACGGGTTTTGTGAAAAGGTTTTAAAAGGGGAACTTTTCCAACGGAGAGAATCGTAAGGGTTTTAAATGTTCCCCTTTTAAAACATTTTCACCAAGGGATCAAACCATTTGATAAACAATAAATAAATACCCCAATATATAATTAAAATGTAATAAATCATAATAATTAACTTTGAACACTTTTGGGGTTTGGAACTTTATCTGAAAATTTACACTTGACGCACCACACCATATACCGGTGATGCCCTCCAATACCCAGCGTCCTGAGTACCGACTGGCGAGGAGATTAAAGAGAGAAACTTGCAAACGGCACTTCGGCGTCCCGACAGTACCACTGCTGAAACCATCATCCCAGCCAAGGAGGGGGGCGGCTGTGGCCAATAACAAACTTGCCTGCCCACGGTCCAATGGCAACTCACGGGAGAAATAATAATACTTGCGCGCTGAACCACATATACATATACCAGAACACCAATACTGTATGAATGTGTCTAAAATAATTATTAAACCAACTGTACCATTTTCTAAAATTACCGTGGGAAATATATCAAAATTTCACACTAACCATCCCACATATTTTTATTTAACAAACCGGTACGAAAACATCGATAACAAATAAACCATACTTTTTCTCGTAATACGAGGTTCAACAAATAATATACTACGGGCATAATTATGAAAATTAAACCACCAATTTGAACAACTAATTTTCTTAAAATATTCAAACCAATTATGCCCAAAAATCATATAAAATCCAAACATAATGAATTACTGAAAATACTTGCTCATGTATAATAAATACCATTTAATCACAATAAAATAATAATCGGGAACTTCTAGTGACCCCAAAATTTCATTTAGCACCAATGGGTAAATATATATATAAAATAATATTTTTCCCGATTATATTTAAAATACGCCACATGAGCACCAATTACAGATATCAATTTAACACCACATAAATACAATTAATTACCCCAAAAACATTTTCAAAGGTGGATCACTCACCTGGAGCACACAATTAAACCATGATCCACCGTGGGATCAATTCCACGACTCACCGGTGCTCCTAGAACACAATTCACACACAGTCAAATAAATTAATATTTTATTCGGGTAAATAATACCCAGTACCCGGGGGGTCAAACACAAACGTTATCCAAAATAGTCGAATAATATACCGAATCGAAGCTTGAGCGATGAGGATTACAAATCCGGTCTCCATCGGCCCCAATTCGGCCGGAGGTGGCCGGAATTTGGCCGGAAAGCTTCTGCCGATTTTCAATTCCTCGTAGCTCGCAAACCGCTTCGAATTTTTGAGATTGGAGGCCATATTTGAACTTAGAGGACCCAAAATAGGGGGAGAGGAGGTTTAATTTAGACTGGGCTGGCCGGAAAACACAAGAAAAGAGGAAAGAGAAATTTTTTCGGCCAGCGGCTTCTCCGGCCCGATCAGGGCCCGTCCGGCGGCCAGTGACCGTGAAAATTGGCGGCCGAGCTCGCCTCCTCCCTCCGCTCATCACTGGCCGGCGCGTGTGGACCATGGGTGGCCGGAATTTGAAAAAATACGGTGAGGCCGAGAGGGAGGAAGGAAGGGAAAGGAAGAAGAAAAGAAGAGGAAGAAGAGGAAGAAGAAGAACAGAAACGGGGCTGGATCCCCTTTTTTCCCATGTGGGGGAAAAGAAAAGAAAAAGAAAAAGAAAAAAGAAAAATAAAATAAAATAAAAATAATTAAATAATTAAATAATAATATTATTATTTAAAATAATAATAAAATAATATGATATTACACATGGTTGACATGTGACTTCTCAACATGGTGACACATTGTCACCTTCATTAAGTCACACATGGCACATCGTTACACGTTTAAAACATAATATTAAAATAATACATTATTTAAAAAAAACTCTACAGGCCCATAACTTTCAAACCACATGTCCAAATCGGACGTGCCGCTAGTCTACGGACTCGTATCGACGAGCACTTCACAACCATGCATGAGTCAAAGCTCAACTTTACATGAATAAAAAGTCAACTTCGGCATCCCTTGGACAGTTTGGACCTCAACTTGTTTTGCTCATAACTTTCAAACTGTAGCTCCGTTTTCAACGTGCTACTAGTCTACGAACTCATGCCAACGTGTGCTTCGTAACGGTATCTCAGTCAACCTAGAATTCCAATCGGATCAAAAAATCAACTTTTGACCCCTTCGGTCAACGGTCAACAGTCAATCTCGGTCAAAATGCGAAAATTCCGACATGGTTCGGGACGGGGTGTTACACGGGGTGTTACAGTCAAGTTACCAGTAAAGGTGCTTTGATCCTAGGTTCGAGTGTTGGCACCATATATTTATTTATTCATTTATTTACTTAGAACCAGAGCCTGCCTTTTCCCATCAATGAGGTATTTCAAAATACCTCTGGTTTTTTATTCAACTTAAAAATTGGTCAATTTCATCCCCCACCCCCCCAAAAAAAACAAAAAAGAAAAAAAAAAGTAACTTAAGTATGGGTCAAAGGAAATAAACTTTTTTTTTTTTAATAAAGGAAAATTTCCTATTTAAAAAAAGGGTTAAAGAGAAACAATTTTTCTAAAGAAAATAGGTAGTATTGGTGATGATGAGATCATGAAAACCAGTTTGATAAATATGAAAAAGAAAAAAAAAATTTGCATACTAAGGTTTGCCTGTGCTCTTGTAGCCTTGCGATTAAGTAGAGGGTCTTGTTGATCCTGAGTTCAAGGTTTATGGGCATGCATACGTGTGTAAGATGGAGAGTTTACTTTGGAAACTTTTTGATTTTCTTCTAATTATTATACTAAGTTTGTATTGAAAACCGATGTTTCCATCTCCACTGAATATGAACATGTTTAATTTAGAAGGCTTAAAAACTTGCAAGATGAGGTTTGCCTGTAATCTTGTAGCCTGGTGGTCAAGTGACCTCAAAAAGGCCAATTTGGTCCTATGTTTAATTGTGGGCATGCAATTTGGAGATGCTGTTATTTAAGTGAAACTAACCTCACAAAATATGAGGTATATCAAAATACCTCCGTTTTTTGGTTCAATTAGTGAAAGGTCAACTAGATGACAAAGTTTATAGAATATGCTTTTTATTTTTATTTTTGGTATAGTTCAAGCTCTGCTCATTTCAAAAATTATACGTCTGGGAAGGGTTGATAACAAGATAGATTCTAGAAACTAAAACTTGCAAGCTTAAGATTGCCACAATCTTGTAGCCTGCTGGTCAGTTTACCTGTGAGGGTCCTCTCGATCTCAGGTTCAAGTGTTTGCACATAATATATATATATATATATACAAGGTATTTCAAAATACCTCCGTTCGTCAATATTATATATATATATATATATATATGTATATATTTTCAAGTCTTATACGATCATTACACTTTCACTAGCAAGAAAGAAGATGGAAATTTCTTTTCACTATAGTATATGTGGGGATGTGATGGAACTACTAAGTGAAATAAAATGTGAACTTTGAAAGGCAATGTTTGCCTACATCTTGCAGCCTTGTGGTCAAAGCAACCTGAAAAGGTGTCTTGGTCCTGGGTTCAAATGTGGGCATTCATTTCCGAACTGACTCCAATTCTTAAAGGATGAGGTATCCCAAAATACCTCTGTTTTTGGTTCAGTTTAAAAATAGATCAAAGTGAAAAAAAAAAAAAAAAAAACCTTAAGAGATAAATCAATAAATAAAATTTTCCAATTTAAAAAGGTCAAACAGAAAGAAATAATTTTGGGAGACAAGGTTTGCCTCTACTCTTGTAGCCTTGTAGTTAAATGACCTGAAAAAGGTCTTCTTGATCCTAGGATTAATGTAGATTCATTTATTCTTTTCGAGGGAATCTTATACATTAAGTCCGTGGTGAAGTAACCTGAAAAAGGTTCCAAGTGTGGGCATTGCAAAAAGAATTAATACTCTCTGAAAAGAGAAACCCAGAATCAGATTATACAGAGTAAGTTTATATAGCATTATTCATGGGCTACGCACAACATTTGTTAATCATGCTCTCCCTCCCTCTCTCTCTCTCTCTCTCTCTCTCTCTCTAGATATATATATATATATATATATATATTTATATATATATATATTATGTATATATATATATATATTTTTTTTCATAAACTCGACTATATACAAGCAGATTTTTTCGAAGATGGTATATCTTGGCATCCAATTTTCACTGTATATTTATCTGTTTGAGACACATGTTTTTTGTACAAAATAGGCAGAAAAATGACAGGGAAAATCCAATCCAAGGTGATAAAAATACATTTTGGATGTTTTGAGCTGTTTGTTCCCCAAAGGAATAACAAAGAATGAACGATTATCAACATGAATCACTGTTACTTTTCATAATGTTATTAGTTAATTATTAATGGATCATAAGTTAATGAAACCAGAATTAAAAAAAGTCCTAGTTTCAATTATGGGGCGTGAAAGTATAAGAGCTTGTCTTGGGGAAATGAAAGAGAGATGAACAAATGAAGAATATGAGGTATTTGAAAATGTGGTTAATACGAAGATGACCAATTAGAAAATAAAAACATATAAACTATATCTCTGCCGAGACCATGTACCGTTGTGGTCAAGTTACCTATAAAGGTGCTTTGATCCCAAGTTCGAGTGTTGGCACCATATAATTATTTATTTATTTATTTTCAACCAGAACCTGTTGTTTCCCATCAATGAGGTATTTTAAAATACCTCTGTTTTTTTATTCAACTTAAAAATAGGCCAATTTCATCCAAAAAAAAAAAACAAAAGAAAAAGAAAACTTAAATAAGGGTCAAAGAGAAATAAACATTTTTATTTTATTTTTTTTAAGGAAAATTTCCTATTCAAAAAAACGGTTGAAGAGAAACAACTTTTTCTAAGAAAAATAGGCAATATTGTTGAGGATGCGATCATTAAAATCAGTTCGATAAATAAGTAAAGGGTCTTCTTGATCCTGAGTTCAAGGTGTATGGCATTTCAAAAATTGTATATATGGGAAGGGTTGATAAAAAAAAAGATAGATTAGAAAATAAAAATTGCAACCTTAAGATTACCAAAATCTTGTAGCCTGGTGGTCAGCTTACCTATGACGGTCCTCTTGATCTCAGGTTCAAGTGTTGGCACAAAATATATATATATATATATGTATATGTACACGCAAACGTTTCTTTCTTCCCATTATGAGGTATTTCAAAATACTTCTGTTTTTGGTTTTATCACAAAAAAAAAAAATAAATAAATAAATAAAATTGAGGTATATTATATATATATATATATGTATTTAAATAAAATATAAATATCAAATTATATAGAATATATTGAAGGCGGTAGAACCGGCCAAGCAATATAAATTAAAATAGATGATTAAATAAAATAATTGAAAATAAATAATTGAAAATAATTGAATGCAAAATGCTTACTTGATTATAGAAGAGTACCACAATTTGGTATCTCAGTTGATTACAAAGCACTCAAACTAACACTCAAATATTTGATTACAATTGATTATGAAGAAGAAGAGAAGAGAAAGACGAGGAGAAACTCTGCCAAGAAAACTCTCTAATTCTCTACTCAATTCAACTCCTCCCATATGTGGTGGTGAGGCTCCTTTATATAGGCAAAGGAGGGCTTGATTCAATAAGTGGAACTCCTGTTGATTGAAATGATTGTGTCGGTGAACAGTGCCTTGAACAGTATCTTGCTTTTCGGTGCTTTTTACTGTTCATGAATAGTGATTTCTCGTGATCTGCTTTTGAGAGTGGAATGCTGAAAGCAACTTTGCACTGTCAGAGATTCCTGAGGTTGATTATGACTCAGCCTTCAATTCCTGAAGTTGATTATGACTCAGCCTTCCATTATGGTGTTGATTTTAGTCAGACCCTAAGTCATAGGGATCTTGACTGTCTTGATAATCTGCCCATCGTGATGAGGATTCAGGAATAGTTTTGGATTGAGAGCCAGCTGATTCTGCTTTGGGTTGACTGGAAGCATCATCAGATGTGTCGAAGTCATCTGATAATTGATCTACTTCTTCAATTAATTTTTGAATATGGGCCAGCATTTCCTTTTTTGATCTGGTTGATTTACCTGAAGTTTGACTGGAAGATGGTTTGATAGGCTTGGGGGGAGAAGTAGGGAATTCGTCCATAACCATTTTATGAGTACGGGTTGAATTCCATTTGTCCCACCATTTGATTGAGTGAATACGATAAATAATATCCTGTTCTCTGTGATATTGCCATTTAAAAATCCAGGATACTTTGTATTTGGACATAAAAATAAGTTCAATAGGAAAACCACTTTCTTTATAGGTGATTTTATAATGTTTAGAAAAGTGAGTGATTAAATGTTGGATCTGTGGTGGGAGATGTTCTTTGGTTGGACCATGATCACACCACCAATGGAAAAACCAACTGGGAAAGTTTCTGGGAAATTTGGAATCCCAGCTAATGAACCAGGAATGAGAAAAGGATTCATTTTGGTGTAGAAAGATGAAATCCCAAGCATCAATATAATCATAATAATTGTATAAATAGGGGATCATATTGACATCACCTGGAGAAGTGATTTTCTTTGATTGATGAGCTGGTTGATTCCATTCCTCAAGGGTAAGAATTTTGTGTATCCAAAATTTATGAGAAATAATGGTGTGATTATCATTTTTATCAAAAAGAGGGGTAATAGTGACTGATTGGGTATGCTGAAGAATGGATGTATAATATTTTAAATTTTTGATAGGTGACTTGGGAATAAAATGGAAATGAGGAGGAAGAAATTGATTAATAATGTGGAGAATAGTGGGAAGCTTTCGAAGGGAAGGTTCAATATAAAATAAAAGATTACGTGCGATATCAAAATAGGGAGATGATTTTGGTTGTGTATGGGTAAGGGGGTGAATGGTTGGCTAGGAACTAAGCTGTATGGATTATAGGATTTAACAAGGGCATTTTGGTAATTAATTTGGCTGATTGGAATTGGTTGAGAAAGGTGAGTAGAGTCAGTAGGGATTATAGATTGATCTTTGGGTGATTGGGTTTGATTTGGGGTAGGATGATTAGGATTTGGAAGAGGGGTAGATGACCCCTTTTTGCGAGGCATGATTAGGCCTCGGGGAGGAAACTGTACCCCATAGAAATTCACGTGTTAAGAAATCAGGAATGCAATTTTGATTACCTTTGATGTATGCAATTTCAAAATCAAAAATACTTAATATAGCTTGCCATCGGGCAAAAATCTGTTTTGATGCAATATTTTGAACATTTTTTTCTAAAACATATTTGGCACTTTGGCAATCAATACGGACCAAAAATTTTTGATTAAGTAAATCATCTTGAAATTTAGATATACATAGTACTAAAGATAAAATTTCTTTTTTAATAGTACTATAATTGATTTGAGAAGAAGTCCATGTTCCAGAATGAAAATGGACGATTTGTTCAGGGGAATCAGGGGTGAGTTTTTGAAGTAGAATCCCTCCAAAGCCAATTTCAGAGGCATCGGTTTGAACAATTTTGAATGCATCAGGGGAAGGAATGCCAAGATAAGGAAGAGTCTTAACATGTGTTTTGATTATCATGTAGCCAAGTGGATGAGACATGCTGTAATGAAAATAATTAGAGAAAAGATATTTTGATAATATAAAAATTTTTATATAGAGTAGAAAATAAAATTGTATGTGTTTGAAAATATGAGTAAAATATTTGAAATAAGAGAATAAGGTAGAATAAGAAGAATAAGAAAAGGAAGGAAGATGATTGGTTTGGATTTGATTAATTGTCTTGGAAATGGATTGATCTTGTAGAAGCTGGATATTATTTGATTGGAGTAAAAAATCAAATTTGACTTTTTCACCTAAGGGGTGACTGATTATGCCATCATTTTCTGTGGTAAATGGGTATAACAAAGAGAGAAAGGGAATACCTAAAATAACTTGATCTGTCATATTTCTTATAAGGACAAATGATGTTTTGACACAAATTTTATTATGACAAATATAAGCTTGATTAATTTCGTAATGTAAATCCATTTTACTACCATTAGCGGAGTTTAATCTTTCTTTAGTTTTGATATAATATTTACTAGGTATGAGTCCTTCTTGGACACAATTTAAATCTGCACCTGAATCTAAAAGTGCAATTGTTGTTAATTGAAAATCTTTAATGATTATGGTGATTTTGATGTGCCATTTTCAAAGTTTGATTTTTTGAATGGAAGCTATACAGTTATCACAGGAAGATCCTTCTTCCTGTTCTTCAGGTTGATTAGGACTAAGGTTGTAGGGATTATCCTGAATAAATTGTAATCGATGTTTGATTAAATGATTTTCCATTTTTAATTCTTTAATTTCAGACTTAATTGTTTTAATTTCTGTTTGTAGATCTTGAACAGTTATATCTTTAGGTTTTGTTTGCAAGGCTTCTGTTAAACAGATTTTTTGAGTACTTTTATTATGTTGATTTGTTTCTTTGTGATTATCAGTTATTATCTTTTTATATTTTTTTCATGTATTCTATCCTTTCATCAGCGTTTTCTAATTTACTGAGTAATTCTAAGATTATATCTTCATCTTCTGTAGAATTAGTTAAGACACTAAGTGATTGATTACAACAGGTATCTAGACAACAAGCATCTAAACATCCTAAAGTAATTTTAGGGTTATCTGTGTCACTAATGGATTCAGTGTGAATACTTGATTCGTCAGAACTTGATTCAGTGTAAATATTGTTTTCACTATGTTCACTATCTGTGTTGTGAATACCTAAGACATTGATTAAATTTTGTTTTCGATCTTCTGGTATTTCTAATTGTTTGATTGTTTGTTTGACTTTGCATTGATTAGCAAAATGACCAAATTTATTACATTTAAAGCATTTGATTTTCGTTTTATCTTTTGAATCTTTCTTATGTTTAGTTGATTTATAAAATTTATCAGGATTGGGTTTATTATACTTATGGGTTTTGGAATAAGTTTTATGATTTGAATATTTATTGTTTCTAAAAGTGTTCCTATGTGATTTGTTTTTGATTTTGTTTTACCTAGAGGGTGCTATAGTAGATAGACCATATTGTTGACAAAAGTTTCCTAATTCATATTTAGTTTTCTTTTTATCATTATTTAGTTGATTAGCTATTTTCATATTAGTGCACATTTTTTGTAACAGCCCAGTCCATCTGCATCAAAATATTGTCCGCTTTGGGCCCAGCCCGCACGGTTTTAAAAGGCCTCTTGAAGGGAAAGGTATCCACACGCTTATAAGCCATGCTTCGTTCCCCTTTCCAACCGATGTGGGATGTTACCTTTTTAATCTTTCTTTTTTGATTATTGAAACTATATCTCCATAAGTTAATGAATCGTAGTCTATGTGACCACTATCATTACTTAAGACATTTCTGATTTTTCTAGCAAATAATTGGGGTAGACAATTAATAAATTTTTCTTTCCAAAAGGGTTGATTACTATCATCTCTCATCATGATTCCAGTGGTAAATGTTTGTACATACCATTCGAAATCACTAAGAGTTGGACAGTGTAAATTGGTTAAGTAACTATGGATTCTTTCGGTGACAGCTGTAGGGGTTTCTATAAAATGTCTAATTATTGTGGCTAACAAGTTATTGACACCATCTGGGACACCTTGACCTATTGATTCGTCAAATATGGGGAATCCTTCTTCATCTAGTTTAACTGCGTGAATGATTTCTGATTTAGCTTGATCTGTTAAATGTTTTTCCCACCAGTAGTGTAAAGTACCGGTAAAACCTGTGACTAGTAATTCAACCATTTCAGGTTGGGGAAGGTTTTGATTGGTAAAATAACTATTAGCAACCATGGACATGTGGTGTAATTTGTTTAATATTTCTTGTTCTTTTAATCCATCTATATTCCATTCATATAATTTATCAGAATTAACAGAGAATTGATTTTTAGAAGTTGATTCTTGAAATTCTGAAGGTAATGGTTTACAATTCCATTGTTTAAAAGTATTAAATCGTGGTTTTTTATTTTTAAGCCTATTAATATGATTATCTAATGAAGATTGATTTGATTCTGTATCAGATGAATGTTGATTTTTAATAGTAGCAAGATTGGAAGAGGAGGCTTCATTTTTGGAACTGGAAGTCTTTAATTGTAATTCTTTTAAGAGTTGACTAAGTTGATTAGCTTTGTTTGGAAGGGTTGGAACTTTTGTAATATCTGGAAATTTTATAAGTGGTTGGGGTTTAATTTCTTCTTTAGAGGAATTATCAATTTTGGTTTCTATTTTATCTAATTGTTTACCTATTGTAATAAGACTTTGATTTGTGTAATTATTTTGTTCAATGACTTTTCTAGTTTCATTAATTAAATCTTTGTTTTCATTTGTGGCAGTTTTAAATGGCAAGGCTATGACCTGATTATTTAAATGGGGAATGATTATGTTTTCAACTGGAGGGTGACTAGACAGAACTGTGGATTTATCTGATTTAATCCATTTTTATTTTGTTAAAATTTTTAAATTGTTTAAGGGATAATAATATTTTTCGAGAAAATCGAAAAATTTTATATCAAATTTAAGTTGTAACATTGTCTGTTTCCAACTTTGCCAAATTTCTTCTTTTTGTTCTCTAGTGTGTGATTGTCTATATTTGATTAATCTATCTTTATTTTTATCGGACATCATTTCTTGATTTAATTGTTTCCAGTGTGATTTAAAGGGTGTATCTAATGTGTTTAATTGGTGATCTATGAAATCTGAGGGTGTGGGTGACTGTATTGATTGTATTTCTTCATCACTGTAACGAGGTTAACTAACCTGTCCAGTGTGGTGAATTGATTTTAATTTGAGATTTTTAAGTTCATTTTCTAATCGTAATTTGTGTAGTTGTTGTTCTAATTCTTGAATTTTAATTCTTTGTAAATCTTTTTCTATTTCGTGATCTCTTCGAGACATACTATCAGAAGAGATTGACTCTATGATTGGTTTATTAAGGGATCTTCTTGAGGAGGTTTCTCCTAAGTGTTGATTAGATCTAGGATTTCTATCAAAAGTGATTCTGACTGATCCATCGTCAGATTGTGAGATGAACTCAGTGGTGGTTAAAACATTTTGAATAGGGGTTGGACTACAGACATCAGTTAATACCCAATCAGAGGGTTAATTAACATCTGACCATTTGATTAGTTTAGGGATTTTAATATTTAAATCTTGATATTGACTCTGGATTAACATGGTATGACCTTTGGCATTATGTTGTTTAGCTTTAAAGTTCATATTAGTTCCTGAGACTTTATAATGGATTCTGTAAATTAAGGCTAAGGGTTGACGACCTTCGTCGAAGTTATAACCCGAAGTTTTTAGATTAAGAGTTAAGACCTTTAATATGCATGGATCTGTTAAACTGACTTGAAAATTTGGATAACAGTCAAAATGAACAGGACCATTACATAAACTGGTTTCTACGACTCCAAAGACACTTTCATTAAAGTTTTTAAAACTGGCATCTCTAAGACATAGTAGTATAGATGAATTGGTTCCTAATTTTGTAAGAGGTTTGATTCCAATTTGAACTAATCCTATGTGTAAGAAACGGTGACCATCTCTTAGATGTTGTTTAATGTTTTCTTTGTTGATTAGTTGGCAGGTTTCATGATCTTTGTTGATTGTGTAAACTTGTTCAACAGTTTTAATATGTGATTCACTTTTAAATGAGGATAAAGACCAAGTTTTATGGTGGTAAATTTTACTAGGGGAAACTGGAGGAATATTCCAATCGGGGTTGATTGATTCATTAGAAGGAAAACTATAATGTTCTTCGTTGATTATGTCTGTTATTTGATTTCCATTAAGTGATGATCTAGAACTAGTACTTAATCTAGAACTAGTAAAAGAATTAGATCTGAAGCTACCTTACACCCCTCTAATAAAAAATGCACTACATGTGACCCTGCTACACTTCCACTTAATCATGTAGGCTGTCCACATGAAATCAGCTATGCCATCCACAGAGTTGGACTCTATGCCCCCACCTTTCACAATTTTATTTTTCAAGGGAAAACAATCACTTGGGCTACCCTATTTGATTGGGGATTAGTCGGTACAATCATATTCACCCACACAGATCATGCCCAAAACTGTACTGAATTATTAAAAATGGCCATCACCTGTCTTTTTCTACCTCACCACTATAGCCCTCTTAAACAAGGATATATTGCTGTTCACATCACATCCACACCCCCCGAATGGATCCATGGATGGGAACCAGCCAGACACCTAATCACTTTTGAAATATCAAAATATGCTACTCATTACCTCAGACAAGACGAAGAAGTCCACAGATGCTCTAATCCTATTACAAAACAGTTACGCCATTGGAGAGCTGCTGTTTTTGGTGACAATTTTAATCTCCAAGGAATTAATCAAAAATATTTTTTAGCAAAAGAAAATCAATATACAAAATTATATATTCATAATGGTTTCAGATTTGTATGGAATGATGTATTTGCCTCTTTCCACTACAAAACAATGTACCCCGACCTTGCTGCTATTTATCACAAAATGTTCAAAAAACACAGAATAATCAATACAGACAACAATCAAGAATCTGATGAAGATACAGAATTTGATCAGGACGAAGATGATGCCTACCAGTTTGGAGATGAAGAAGACCACAACATCAACAACATAATGGAAGGCTGAGTCATAATTAACATCAGGAATTTCTGACAGTACAAAGTTGCTTTCAGAATTCCACTCACAAAAGCAGATCACGAGAAGTTACTATTCAATCACTGTTCAAGGCACTGTTCACCATTCAAGTCACTGTTCACCGACACAATCATTTCAATCAACAGGAGCTCCACTTATTGAATCAAGCCCTCCTTTGCCTATATAAAGGAGCCTTACCACCACATATTGCAGGAGTTGAATTGAGTAGAGAATTAGAGAGTTTTCTTGGCAGAGTTTCTCCTCTTCTTTCTCTTCTCTTCTTCTTCATAATCAATTGTAATCAAATATTTGAGTGTTAGTTTGAGTGCTTTATAATCAACTGAGATACCAAATTGTGGTACTCTTCTATAATCAAGTAAGCATTTTGCATTCAATTATTTTCAGTTATTTATTTTCAATTATTTTATTTAATCATCTATTTTAATTTATATTGCTTGGCCGTTCTACCGCCTTCAATATATTCTATATAATTTGATATTTATATTTTATTTAAATACATTGTTCTTGGCTGGCTTTGCCGCCTCATCTATTTACTTTCATTTCCTTCCGCTTAATTATTTACTTTCACTCTGTTCTTATCTTACCCTACTCTTTATTCATTATTCATACTCTGCTTGTCTTTCCTTTCCTCCCTTGTTGGTATCAGAGCCATAAGTGTTTCGATCTATATCTTACTACTTTCTTTTAGCACCCGTAGAGTGTTATATCTGTTTAATCAATTCAGTTTCTTGTTTACTTTCTTTATCTTTATTCCCTTCGATTTACTTTTGTTATATTGTTCCTTAAACAATTTAAAAATTTTAACAAAAGAAAAATCAATTTACTTTCTTGTTTCTTTTTGATTTTCCAGATGTGGGAAGTGATTTCAGGAGGTAAACCAGCTTGGTGTAACCATTGATTTGGATAGAAAAAGATACGGGCAGGATTCCATGGTAAGGTGTGAGATTTGGTTGGGAGTATGGAACAATAAGGAGTATGACTGGTAGAGCCTTGATTTGGATTGAAAGGTTGTTTTTGTTTTTTGGTCCAATAGTCTAGGTCTTTTTGGAGGTGATTGATGTGGAGTTGGTGAATGGCATTGTTATGAAGTAGGGTTTGAATTTGGTGTTCGAGACATTGTTTTTCATGTTGGAGTTGATTGACTCGGGTTTCTAAGGGGTGATCTAAATAGGGGTTGTTAAGGAGATCAAGTGGGTTTTGGTATGGGACAACATGAGTATTCTGAGTGTTTGGGTCAACAACAACAGTGATTGGATTAGAAAGGGAATGTTGCATTTTATGGGTAGATTGGGAACTGGAGGCTTTATTAGAGGTGATTTTTTGGACAAAGCGGAGTGTTTTGGAAAACTCTGGATCCATTCGGACCCATGGATGAATAAAGGCTTGAGGACCTAATTCTCTATAGGTGATTTCAAGGGCTTCTATGAGACTATAATAACCTCGATATTGGGTATTAGTTTGACCAGCTATTTCATGGGCTATTTGGGACCAGGTTTTGTAAAGCCCAGGGTTTGGGCCACTGAATAGAACATAATGGGAGAAATATTTACTATCGGGCTTTTGGCGGATTGATTGTAAATAAAAGCAAAGGATATCTAAGGCATGAATAAAATCTGATTTTTGATCTGTGGATTCAAATTGTGTAGTATTCCAAACAGAGTTGATTAAGGTTTTTTGGGGAATATCTAATTCAAATTGGGTTGGGAAAGTCTTTTCTATAATTTCTCCACTCCAAATTGGAACAGAATGGTTGTTGATTATCATGTAGCCAAGTGGACGAGACATGCTGTAATGAAAATAATTAGAGAAAAGATATTTTGATAATATAAAAATTTTTATATAGAGTAGAAAATGAAATTGTATGTGTTTGAAAATATGAGTAAAAGATTTGAAATAAGAGAATAAGGTAGAATAAGAAGAATAAGAAAAGGAAGGAAGATGATTGGTTTGGATTTGATTAATTGTTTTGGAAATGGATTGATCTTGTAGAAGCTGGATATTATTTGATTGGAGTAAAAAATCAAATTTGACTTTTTCACCTAAGGGGTGACTAATTATGCCATCATTTTCTGTGGTAAATGGGTATAATAAAGAAAGAAAGGGAATATCTAAAATAACTTGATCTGTCATATTTCTTATTAGGACAAATGATGTTTTGAAACAAATTTTATTATGACAAATATGAACTTGATTAATTTCGTAATGTAAATCCATTTTACTACCATTAGCGGAGTTTAATCTTTCTTTAGTTTTGGTATAATATTTACTAGGTATGGGTCCTTCTTGGACACAATTTAAATCTGCACCTGAATCTAAAAGTGCAATTGTTGTTAATTGAAAATCTTTAATGATTATGGTAACTCTGATGTGCCATTTTCTAAGTTTGATTTTTTGAATTGAAGCTAAACAATTATCACGGGAAGATCCTTCTTCCTGTTCTTCAGGTTGATTAGGACTAAGGTTGTGGGGATTATCCTGAATAAATTGTAATCGATGTTTGATTAAACGATTTTCCATTTTTAATTCTTTAATTTCAGACTTAATTGTTTTAATTTCTGTTTGTAGATCTTGAACAGTTATATGTTTAGTTTTTGATTTATTAAATGTTTGCAAGGCTTCTGTTAAACGGATTTTTTGAGTACTTTTATTATGTTGATTTGTTTCTTTGTGATTATCAGTTATTATCTTTTTATATTTTTTCATGTATTCTATCCTTTCATCAGGGTTAATTTACTGAGTAATTCTAAGATTATATCTTCATCTTCTGTAGAATTAGTTAAGACACTAAGTGATTGATTACAACAGGTATCTAGACAACAAGCATCTAAACATCCTAAAGTAGTTTTGGGGTTATCTGTGTCATTAGTGGATTTAGTGTGAATACTTGATTCATCAGAACTTGATTCAGTGTAAATATTGTTCTCACTATGTTCACTATCTGTGTTGTGTATACCTAAGACATTGATTAAATTTTGTTTTTGATTTTCTGGTATTTCTAATTGTTTGATTGTTTGTTTGACTTTGCATTGATTAGCAAAATGACCAAATTTATTACATTTAAAGCATTTGATTTTTGGTTTATCTTTTGAATCTTTTTTATGTTTAGTTGATTTATAAAATTTAATGATTATGGTGATTTTGATGTGCCATTTTCAAAGTTTGATTTTTTGAATGGAAGCTATACAGTTATCACAGGAAGATCCTTCTTCCTGTTCTTCAGGTTGATTACGACTAAGGTTGTGGGGATTATCCTGAATAAATTGTAATCGATGTTTGATTAAATGATTTTCCATTTTTAATTCTTTAATTTCAGACTTAATTGTTTTAATTTCTGTTTGTAGATCTTGAACAGTTATATCTTTAGTTTTTGTTTGCAAGGCTTCTGTTAAACAGATTTTTTGAGTACTTTTATTATGTTGATTTGTTTCTTTGTGATTATCAGTTATTATCTTTTTATATTTTTTCATGTATTCTATCCTTTCATCAGCGTTTTCTAATTTACTGAGTAATTCTAAGATTATATCTTCATCTTCTGTAGAATTAGTTAAGACACTAAGTGATTGATTACAACAGGTATCTAGACAACAAGCATCTAAACATCCTAAAGTAGTTTTGGGGTTATCTGTGTCACTAGTGGATTCAGTGTGAATACTTGATTTATCAGAACTTGATTCAGTGTAAAAATTGTTCTCACTATGTTCACTATCTGTGTTGTGTATACCTAAGACATTGATTAAATTTTGTTTTTGATTTTCTGGTATTTCTAATTGTTTGATTGTTTGTTTGACTTTGCATTGATTAGCAAAATGACCAAATTTATTACATTTAAAGCATTTGATTTTTGGTTTATCTTTTGAATCTTTTTTATGTTTAGTTGATTTATAAAATTTAATGATTATGGTGATTTTGATGTGCCATTTTCAAAGTTTGATTTTTTGAATGGAAGCTATACAGTTATCACAGGAAGATCCTTCTTCCTGTTCTTCAGGTTGATTACGACTAAGGTTGTGGGGATTATCCTGAATAAATTGTAATCGATGTTTGATTAAATGATTTTCCATTTTTAATTCTTTAATTTCAGACTTAATTGTTTTAATTTCTGTTTGTAGATCTTGAACAGTTATATCTTTAGTTTTTGTTTGCAAGGCTTCTGTTAAACAGATTTTTTGAGTACTTTTATTATGTTGATTTGTTTCTTTGTGATTATCAGTTATTATCTTTTTATATTTTTTCATGTATTCTATCCTTTCATCAGCGTTTTCTAATTTACTGAGTAATTCTAAGATTATATCTTCATCTTCTGTAGAATTAGTTAAGACACTAAGTGATTGATTACAACAGGTATCTAGACAACAAGCATCTAAACATCCTAAAGTAGTTTTGGGGTTATCTGTGTCACTAGTGGATTCAGTGTGAATACTTGATTTATCAGAACTTGATTCAGTGTAAAAATTGTTCTCACTATGTTCACTATCTGTGTTGTGTATACCTAAGACATTGATTAAATTTTGTTTTTGATTTTCTGGTATTTCTAATTGTTTGATTGTTTGTTTGACTTTGCATTGATTAGCAAAATGACCAAATTTATTACATTTAAAGCATTTGATTTTTGTTTTATCTTTTGAATCTTTTTTATGTTTAGTTGATTTATAAAATTTATCAGGATTGGGTTTATTATACTTATGGGTTTTGGAATAAGTTTTATGATTTGAATATTTATTGTTTCTAAAAGTGTTCCTATGTGATTTGTTTTTTATTTTGTTTTGCCTAGAGGGTGCTATAATAGATAGACCATATTGTTGACAAAAGTTTCCTAATTCATATTTAGTTTTCTTTTTATCATTATTTAGTTGATTAGCTATTTTCATATTAAGGCACATTTTTAATCCTTCTTTTTTGATTATTGAAACTATATCTCCATAGGTTAATGAATCTTAGTCTATGTGACCACTATCATTACTTAGGACATTTCTGATTTTTCTAGCAAATAATTGGGGTAGACAATTAATAAATTTTTCTTTCCAAAAGGGTTGATTACTATCATCTCTCATCATGATTCCAGTGGTAAATGTTTGTACATACCATTCGAAATCACTAAGAGTTGGACAGTGTAAATTGGTTAACTAACTATGGATTCTTTCGGTGACAGCTGTAGGGGTTGCTATAAAATGTTTGATTATTGTGGCTAATAAGGTATTGACACCATCTGGGACACCTTGACCTATTGATTCATCAAATATTGGGAATCCTTCTTCGTCTAGTTTAATTGCGTGAATGATTTCTGATTTAGATTGATCTGTTAAATGTTTTTCCCACCAGTAGTGCAAAGTACCTGTAAAACCTGTGACTAGTAATTCAACAATGTCAGGTTGGGGAAGGTTTTGATTCGTAAAATAACTATTAGCAACCATGGACATGTGATGTAGTTTGTTTAATATTTCTTGTTCTTTTAATCCATCTATATTCCATTCATATAATTTATCAGAACTGACAGAGAATTGATTTTTAGAAGTTGATTCTTGAAATTCTGAAGGTAATGGTTTACTATTCCATTGTTTAAAAGTATTAAATCGTGGTTTTTTATTTTTAAGCCTATTAATATGATTATCTAATGAAGATTGATCTGATTCTGTATCAGATGAATGTTGATTTTTAATAGTAGCAAGATTGGAAAAGGAGGCTTCATTTTTGGAACTGGAAGTCTTTAATTGTAATTCTTTTAAGAGTTGACTAAGTTGATTAGTTTTGTTTGGAAGGGTTGGAACTTTTGTAATATCTAGAAATTTTATAAGTGGCTGGGGTTTAATTTCTTCTTTAGAGGAATTATCAATTTTGGTTTCTATTTTATCTAATTGTTTACCTATTGTAATAAGACTTTGATTTGTGTAATTATTTTGTTCAATGACTTTTCTAGTTTCATTAATTAAATCTTTGTTTTCATTTGTGGCAGTTTTAAATGGCGAGGCTATGACCTGATTATTTAAATGGGGAATGATTATGTTTTCAACCGGAGGGTGACTAGACAGAACTGTGGATTTATCTGATTTAAT
The DNA here is from genome assembly GCF_031755915.1 of Ziziphus jujuba. NCBI lineage: Eukaryota > Viridiplantae > Streptophyta > Magnoliopsida > Rosales > Rhamnaceae > Ziziphus > Ziziphus jujuba. Next base: position 2,775,230 of record NC_083380.1, read on the forward strand.
CCATTTTTATTTTGTTAAAATTTTTAAATTGTTTAAGGGATAATAATATTTTTCGAGAAAATAGAAAAATTTTATATCAAATTTAAGTTGTAACATTGTCTGTTTCCAACTTTGCCAAATTTCTTCTTTTTGTTCTCTAGTGTGTGATTGTCTATATTTGATTAATCTATCTTTATTTTTATCGGACATCATTTCTTGATTTAATTGTTTCCAGTGTGGTTTAAAGGGTGTATCTAATGTGTTTAATTGGTGATCTATGAAATCTGAGGCTGTGGATGACTGTATTGATTGTATTTCTTCATCACTGTAACGAGGTTGACTAACCTGTCCAGTGTGGTGAATTGATTTTAATTTGAGATTTTTAAGTTCATTTTCTAATCGTAATTTGTGTAGTTGTTGTTCTAATTCCTGAATTTTAATTCTTTGTAAATCTTTTTCTACTTCGTGATCTCTTCGAGACATACTATCAGAAGAGATTGACTCTATGATTGGTTTATTAAGGGATCTTCTTGAGGAGGTTTCTCCTAAGTGTTGATTAGATCTAGGGTTCCTATCAAAAGTGATTCTGACTGATCCATCGTCAGATTGTGAGATGAACTCAGTGGTGGTTAAAATGTTTTGAATAGGGGTTGGACTACGGACATCAGTTAATACCCAATTAGAGGGTAAATTAACATTCGATCATTTGATTAGTTTAGGGATTTTAATATTTAAATCTTGGTATTGACTCTGGATTAACATGGTATGACCTTTAGCATTATGTTGTTTAGCTTTAAAGTTCATATTAGAGATTTTCCATTTTTAATTCTTTAATTTCAGACTTAATTGTTTTAATTTCTGTTTGTAGATCTTGAACAGTTATATGTTTAGTTTTTGATTTATTAAATGTTTGCAAGGCTTCTGTTAAACAGATTTTTTGAGTACTTTTATTATGTTGATTTGTTTCTTTGTGATTATCAGTTATTATCTTTTTATATTTTTTCATGTATTCTATCCTTTCATCAGCGTTTTCTAATTTACTGAGTAATTCTAAGATTATATCTTCATCTTCTGTAGAATTAGTTAAGACACTAAGTGATTGATTACAACAGGTATCTAGACAACAAGCATCTAAACATCCTAAAGTAATTTTAGGGTTATCTGTGTCACTAGTGGATTCAGTGAGAATACTTGATTCGTCAAATATGGGGAATCCTTCTTCATCTAGTTTAACTGCGTGAATGTTTTCTGATTTAGATTGATCTGTTAAATGTTTTTCCCACAAGTAGTGTAAAATACCGGTAAAACCTGTGACTAGTAATTTAACAATTTCATGTTGGGGAAGGTTATATATATATATATATATATTTTCAAGTCTTACAAGATCATTACACTTTCACTAGCAAGAAAGAAGATGGAAATTTTTGTTACGTATTAACGATGACGATGGAATTACTTAGGTATAAAAAGGGGAGTATTAAAGGCATAGTTTGCAGCGTTGCGGTCAATCAACCTAAAAAGTGCATTTTTGGTCTTAGGTTCAAGTCTGGGCATGCACTACCAAAACATGAGCCTAATTATTAAAAGATTAGGTATTTCAAATTACCTTTATTTTTTTATTCAATTGAAAAATAGGCCAAAGAGAGATAAACTTTTCTTTTTTTAAGGAAAATTTCCAATTGAAAAAAGGTCAAAGCGAAACAACATTTACCCAACAGAAAAAACCCAATCTAAGGAATGTTATAACCATTTTTAATTTTTGATAATGTTGATTTCATCTCATGTTTGTTTTGGAAGCTCTCTGTCACGTTTGAAATTATACTCCAAAAAAGAAAAAAAGAAAATAAATAGAAATATGAAAATAAACAAATTTGCAAATAAAAAAAAAAAATTGCAACATAAGATTTGCCTGTCCTCTTTTGGCCTTGTGGTTAAGTGACCTGAAAAGGGTCTTCTTGATCCTGAGTTGAAGTGTATGGGCATGCTAGCAGAATTTGCCTGAATGGTCCATTCCTAAATCCTTTCAAATTACATGAGTTGTTTCGAAATACCTCTGTTTTTAGCTTCCATTACAAAAAATCAAAGAAAAAACAATTGGAAACTCATGGACAAAGAATGAGGTTATAGTTCAGTGGGCGGCCACAAGCCAAAAACCCAAAGGATTGATTTAAAGTAATTTATTCTTTCCAAATGAGTACTATAAAAAAATAAAAATTAAAATTAAAAAAAAAAATGCAAAATAGGGCTTCCATCATAACTTGAAGCCTTGTGGTGAAGTAACTTGCAGAAGCTCTCTTTGATTTTGGGTTCAAGTGCGGGCAGTGAATAAAAAACGGGAAAAAAATAAATAAATAAAATAAAAAATAGGTATTTCCAAATACCTCTGTTTTACAGAAAATATATATTTGGTGCTCATTTGATTGCAATTCCAAAAACTTAAGCCGATAAGAAGTGGATCCAGCCATATATAATCTAACAAAATTTCTTATCAATACATGGCTCCGTTTACAGAAGTTGCATTGTCCAAATGCCCTCATAGTCTTGCTAGGAAGGTTTTTCATTAATCACCAAAAAATAAAATAAAATAAAATACAATACAAAAATACCACCGATGCACTGCCATGTGGCAGTGTGGGACCCAGCACTCTACCACATGGCAGTCCACAGGTGGTCTCAGCTCAACAGTGAGATCCTCCCGAGTAGACTACGATTCAATGTATGCTTGACAGCCTTATAAAACAAAGTTTGAGAAGATTGTGCCCACCACTTGTAGTGGGGGCTGAAAACTTGTAGCAATTTTTATTTTCTTGCAATGATTGTTGGAAGATTTGGCCTAAATGATGATCTTTTATTAACAAGTTACAGACTCACAGAAATATTGGAATGATGAATACAAGGATATATATGTTTTATTTGTAATTAAATCCACCATATCATATCCCCTGCCAATGGCATAATTTTCATGATTAGAAAACCCTTCTCCTTGAAGCATTCAACAGTGTCTCTAAGACTCACTTCCAAAGAAATGAAATCAATACCCAAACCCTTTGCTTTCTCATTGGATACATGATAGATTGGCCAAGGAGGTTTTTCATTTTCCCATCTGAAAGAAATGGCAAAAACATAAACATTTTCCTTCGTGTTTTATATTACATATCAGTAAAATTCATTTTTTTTTTTCCTTACATAGTAATAAAAGCATTGAAATCTTACTTTTAAAAAAGGCATCAAATAGCATGTTTTTCTAAACACTTGCAAATTAGTGAAAATTTACCTTTCAGGAAGGCTCAAATCAGGGTATAGCTCTTCTAAAATCTTAAAGTCTCAACATTGTTCATAACGGCTCCTACTAAAATATATCTTCCACTAGCTGAAGCTACTTCAAATACTTGACTATGTGCATATGATACATCTCTAACATCAACAAACCTATAAACCATGTTGGCTAAGGTTTGTGATCTTGCAGGCAAAATAAGCTCAACAGTTTGAATCACAAGGTATTTTTTAGTAGAAACAGGAAAGTTTAACTTCTAAGACTTCTAGTTAGTAGTTTGGAAAATTTAACTTTTTATTATAATTCCTAGTTTAGGCAACATTCTTCCTGAATATCTAAATCTACTGGCTACTAGCAGGTTGTATCTACCTACAACATGCTATCTGCATCAAATAAAGCTTCTAAACTTTTTCAAATGCTGCATTTAAAAAATAGGAGGTCCTAAACTGTACCGTTTATATGATTCAGAACAATCTCTGCTGTCACATTAAGAGTTGACTGTAAGAAAGAACCAATAGTAAACCCTGGATGCATGGTGACCAAGTCAATCTTGTTTTCTTTTGCAAACTTCCAAGTAGCATCGTCAGCTAAAGTTTTCAAAGTGCATACCAATTCTGGACCAGAAAAATATAAGACAAAAAAAACGTTTAGTAGTTTTACTTTTACATATGATTAGAGGGCTGAAATTCTATATATTGTTTATACTAAAAGCATACTTGAACTAGAACCACCACAACAGGTAGCTTAGAGAAGCATTATGCAATACATTCCATAGAAATTACATACAGAAACTTGACCCAGCTTCAACTCCTCACAAACATCAGGATCGGAAAACCATGTCTCATCAACTACCATATCGAGTGTGAGAGGTTTCCCATTGATTTTAAGTGAAACCATGGAAGATGTTACAACTACTATCTTCACAGAACGAAATTTCATAAACGATCTTAGAACATTCAATGTTCCCTTCACTGCAGGGTCAATTACTTCAGCCTGAAATGTGTGAAGTGATTCAATTTATATATATATATATATAGGGATTATATGCATATGGAAAACACCTAAACACCATTCAACTAAAGAATCAAATGATCCTTCTTCTAGTAAATTTGCTTTAAGCAAGTGACGTCTTTCTTTAGCTTCATCAAGAAAGAGCAAGTGTTCTGTTTCCTTTGGATCATCTGTGGCATATATAAACAGAAATCAACAAAGTTCCACTGAATATTCATACAGCGAGGGAAACATATATGTAACACTATACTAAGATACCAAAAATTCCACAAACTCACTCAATTTAATTCTTAATTTCATCTAAAATGGATGAACTCCTAGTGGGCTTTGAAAGAAACACCCAAATTGTTTAAACAGGTCCCAGATTAGTAAACGTAAAGGTTGATAGGAGGATGAGCTATTAGGAAAAAATTGCCAGTCTAGGTTTACCAACATCTTGTAGCCTTGTGATCTAGTCACCTATAAGGGTCATTTAATCCTAGGTTCGAGTATTGACACCAAATATATATACCCACACATCAGAACTGACAGGTTCACTTTGCATGGCTCAGGTCTTATCTATCAATGAGGTATTTCAAAATATCTCTGTTTTGGTTAAATTTATAAATTCAGTAATAGCATGTAGTTTAATTGAAGAATTTTGTGTGCCACTTTGATCTAGCAAATAAGGAATATGAAATCTTTTTTTCACTGAAATATTGATGGGGATATGATGCAACTACTAAGTGAAATAGAATGTGAACTTTGAAAGGCAACGTTTGCCTACATCTTGCAGCCTTGGTCCTAGGTTCAAATGTTGGAATTCATTTCCAAATGGCTCCGATTCTTAGAAGATGAGGTATTTCAAAATACCTCTGTTTTTTATTCAATTTAAAAATAGGTCAAAGATAAACAAACTTAAGAAATTAATTAATAAATAAAATTTTCCAATTTAAAAAGGTTAAATAGAAATAAATAAGTTTTGAAGACAAGGTTTGCCTGTACTCGTCTAGCCTTGTGGTTAAGTGACCTGAAAAAATCTTCTTGATCTTGGGTTCAAGTGTATGGGCATGCATGCATGTATAATATACCTGAATTGCTTTCATTTTAAATTGATGAGGTATTTCAAAATACCTCTGTTTTTGCTTCAATTACTAAAAATCAAAGAAAAACAATAATTTTTAAAGGAAAGCAGTACATAAGATTTAATTATTTACAGAACAAATATATAATCCACAAGAGTGTGTAACATGCTGTTATTTTCCTCCATATACTAGAACAAAATGAAAATGAAAACTCATAAGATTAAAAAAAAAAAAAAAAAAAGGAATAGTTCAGTGGGGCACAAGCCAAATCCAAAGATTAATGTAGATTCATTTATTCTTTTCAAAGGAATCCTATACATTAAATTTGTGGTGAAGTAACCTGAGAAAAGTTCCAAGTGTGGGCATTGTAAAAGGAATACTCTCTGAAAAGACAAACCCAGAATCAGTTTATACACATTAAGTTTATATATCACTATTCATGGGCTACGCACAACATTTGTTAGTCATGCTCTCTCTCTCTTTCTCTCTCTCTCTCTCTCTCTCTCTCTATATATATATATATATATATATATATATTCATAAACTCGATTATATACAAGCAAATGTTTTTGAAGATGCCATATCTCTAATTGTTTGCATCCAAATTTCGTTGTATGTTTATCTATTTGGGACACATTTTTATTATACATTACAGCAGTGAATCAATAGGTTACCCGTTATATAATCCAACAAAAGAGACAGAAAAATGACACGGAAATCTACTCCAAGGTGATAAAAATACTTTTTGGGGAAGTTTTGAGCTGTTTGTTCCCCAAAGGGATAACTAAGAATGATTTTCAACCTGAATCACCGTTACTTTTCATAATGCTGTTAGTTTATTATTAATGGATCATATATATGGTGTTTACATTTGTTTGAAAAGAAGAATAAAGAAAGTAAACAATACAAATAAACTATTTGATGTTTGTGATCTTATATAATTCCTTTAAATGAAAAAAAAAATTCAAAATACCTCTATTTTTGGTTAAACTTGTAAAAGATCAAAGAGAGATAATTCATTTATTTGTTTACTTATATAAATATTTGGAATAGTTAAGCTCCATGCTTATTCCAAAAATCGGCAAAAAGTGTTGATCAGAAGATGAGCCATTTGAAAAAGAGGACATTGCAATTTTAGGTTTGCCAACATGTTACGGCCTTGTTGTCAAGTTTATTTCAAAATACATCTGTTTTGGTTTCTGGTTTATGGTTTATATGAGGATGAGATGGAACCTGAAAAAGGTGTTCTTGGTCCTAGGTTCGAGTGTGTGCATCCACTACACTGAAACTCATAATTCTTAAAAGATAAAGCTATTTCAAAGAGCAATCCTGCACGTACCAAAGTTTTTTACTAAAATTTTGGTAACAATTCCATAACAGTTTTTTAATAGCATTAAATTGATATTGTTCTATTTTTTGGTTCAACTAGTAAAAGCTCAAAGAGAGAACAATTTATTTATTTATTTCTTATATATATATATATATATATATGTTGTTGGTACAGTTCGGATATAGGCACATTTCAAAAAAATTAGTAAATGTCAGATAAGGGTTAAGAAGATGAGCTAATAGAAAAGAAAACATTGCAAGCTTAAATTTGACAAAATCATGTAGCCTAGCGGTCAAGTTACCCATGAGGGTTCTTTGTCCAGGTTCAAGCGTTGGCACCACATATAGAATTATTTGTTTATTTAATCCTGTCTGACTCTCCGTATATGTATCCTATCATGAGGTATTTCAAGATACCTCTGTTTTTGGCTTCAATTTAAAAATAGGTCAAAGAGAAACAACTTTTTTCTAAGGAAAATAGGGTATTATTAATGACTTTGCCTATAATCTTGTAGCCTTGTGATGTCAGTGACCTGAAGAGTGCCTTATTTATCCTGAGTTCTAGTGTATGGACATGCATGCATGTATATTCCCAAAGGGGCCCGAATTTTAAAATTATGGGGTATTTCAAAACACCTCTCTTTTTGCTTCAGTGACCACAAATAAAAGAAAAATATTTTTTTTTTGTGTGAGGAAAAATACTGCATAAGATTTAATTATTTGTAAGACAAATATAAAATTCACATGCTGATATTTTCATCCATATATACAAGAACATGGATTGAGAAAGAGAATATGGTTCAGTGGGCCACAAGCCTAATTCAAGGATTGATGAAGATTCATTTCATTTATTCCTTTCAAAAGAGTCCTAAAAGGATAAGAATAGCGAGATTGGGCTTGCCTGATGTCTTGTATCCTTGTGGTAAATTAACCGGAAAAAGGTGTTGAGCCTGGGTGCCAAGTGAGGGCATTCTAAAAAGAACACCTCCTAAAAAATTGAGGTATTTCAATATAACAGAAGAACAGAGAGGACGTAAAAGGTACCGTTCATTAAATTGAATAATGATATTAAAAAAATAAAAAAAAAATAAAAATACAAGTGAAAAGAGTAGTCTTTCATTTTTTTTTCCTTCGCTTTTTTGACAATAGAAACTCTACAACTGTTACTAGCAAAATTTGCTAAAATTAGTACATTTTTCCATGTTATTTTCTTCAAACTCCCACTTGAAATAGGCAAAAACCAAAAGCTGTACTATCATAGAAAGCAAAATTTACAGTGTTGAATATCATAACTGCCATTTCCTTTTTGGCTTTTTCATCCAATAATGATACTCGTTTCACATACAACAGTCAATTGTAAGGTCATGCATACAGCTGAGTCGACCAGCAGTGTATATTAAAAGAAGGTTTTAAGCAACTTTGTACATGATCAAATTAAAGGAGACATAGTAATAATAGCCAATAAGTTGCTTACTTGTTTAACAATTTTGATATGAAGATTTATTCGAGCGTGATCTAAGTGTAAAAGCCTTGAGAGTGTTCTTTGCTAAACTTCTAAGACATATTATAGAAAATTTATTTAAATTGTCCAAAAATTTGGATTCCTCCAAAGAGAAGGATATGACAAATGCTCAAATAAAATTGAGCTGTGATTCTTAATATACATTTGATGACAAGGGAATGATAATTGGCTTTCCCATTGTAACAAATTGGAGGAATGTGAACCATCTCTGACAAAACCAACCCAAAAGCTGTAAGCAATTTTAAACCCATCTTAACCAATTATCATCTGTTTTAACTTTTGGCATTCTTTCATGAAGCGATGTAAATTTGTGGTGGACATCACAAAAAATTTTGAAGTTGTTCAAGCGATGTATGGTTTTGTATCAGAAACATGCTCTAAGTTTATATCACATAAAAGAATTATGAGCAGAATGTAAATGATCATGAGAAAGCTAACATGTCTAATTAAGCGTGATTACCATCTTTAGATCTTCCATCATATATTACTTTGGGATATAACCACACAATGGACATAAGCATATTGTGGGAATAATATTGTTAATAATTAGTCCAGTCATTACCAACTCAGCAGAGACATTCCTTCATGCAGTTATGTGAAATGTCTCTAAGTTCTATGCTCAACATCTGCACCAAAATATTGAAAGTCATGTTAAACTCTCCAAGAATATTGGATTCCTCCAAAAGATGAAGATCATGACCAATACTAGACTTGCATATGCAGTGATTAGGGATTTGATAGTAGACTTGCATACCTAACCAAACGAGAGGAACTTGAGCTCTGAGGAAAGCAACTGAAAATCTAGGAGCAATCTAAAGCCAATCACCATCTCATTACCTTTAGCATTCCTCTATGGAATGATGAAAATTGTGGGATGCATCACATTAAATAAACAAGTTTTTGTAGTGATTTTGGTTGCTTGTGAAAAACATGCTTAAAGCTTATATGTAAGAAAATTGTAAGCATAATGCAATTGCAATATCTAATGAAACTGAGTTAGTTTGGTTACCATTTTGCATGCTTGAATAATCCATCATCATAACATTTCTTTGATATCATTGACATATAATTTCACTCTTTTTATGCAACTCTTGATGTAGTAATAGACTAAAAATCCTCACCAACCTGGTTTTTATTCGAAAACACAAAAATGTAAATTCTTATATTGAAGAACACAACAAATAAAGAGCAAAAACAAAACCTACACAAGAAAAAGCAAGAAATGGGGGTAATTCTTACCTTATCATGCTTGAATTTGTTGCACATTTGGACAATGCATAGTTTTGCGTAAAAGCCATTCCTTAACTCTCTATTATAGCTCAAGTTTGTTCATGCTTTATTTGGGATCTGCAACATATAACTAAATTTAGAAATACTGTTCTTGAAATTGTAGACTCTGAAATAGGGCAACAACAATAATTGGGAAAATTGTGAATTACAAATCATATAAAGGAAGAGATCACGAAATCTACAATTAATTTCTTATTTTATAATATTTTCGTATCTTGGACAGGAAAAAGACACTAAATGGAAAGTAAAAAAAGAAGAAAAAAGGAAAAGAAAAGAAAAGCGGTGCGGTTAACAATTCATCATCACCTTCACCAACAGACATCCAGTTATTGCACAATTGCAGCAACCTGAAAGTCTTTAAATATATCTTCCCAACAATTCCCAACAAGATGCTGCAAAGAAAAGTTAGAGAAAAAAATTTTAAAAAAAAACACACAAACACACACATATATGTATATAAATATAGATATATTCCTTAAAAGTGCCAAAAAAAGGAGCCGAAGATGGTATTGATAAAGATGGAAAAAAGACCCATACTTGATAAATCATCTTTTGTTTTTTTGGTTATATGAAGAAGTGAATGGTTGCAAGTCAATCAATCTTATAGACATTCTCATTTATTGCACAACTGTAGTCTAATGAAACCCTTAAATATCTTCTCAAGAGCTGCTGCAAACAAAAGTGAAAAAAAAAATTAAACAAAAAAAAAAAGAAGAAACGCACAAGTATCCTTTTAACAATTAAGTTTGAAAAAGAAGAAGACAATGCTGGCATGCACGACGGATGGATGGATGAAAAAAAGGACCCTATGTTAAAATTATATTTACATACCTGAAGAAGAAGAAGTGGATGGTTCTTGTGGAGGATTAATCCTTTCATTATCTATACACAACCATGGGATGTGAGAAACCTTATGCCAATCCTGGCCCATTTGCCTTTCACATCTTTACTTTAAGATAGGATCACAATCTCTAATAGAAAGTTCTTACAAAGAGGTGAGCTGACACATTCCTTTAGGAAGTGATGTCAATTTGTTGGGACCCCCAATACCAAGCTCTCGAAGTGATTTGAGGTTGCCGATCCATTCCGGACTACCCACCAAACTCTCACACGCATAAAATTTTAGTTCCCGGAGGGAAGTAAGTTCTTGTAGCCCATCAGGGAAAGTTTCCAGTTGTGGCAAATCTCTAATATCAAGTGATTGCAAAGAGGTGAGCTGATGCAATCCTTCAGGAAGCGATGTCAATTTGTTGCAACCCCGAATACGAAGCTCCCGAAGTGATTTGAGGTTGCCGATCCATTCTGGAATACCCACCAAACTCTTACACTCTTCCAGTGTAAGCTTCTCGAGGGAGGTAAGTTGTTGAAGCCTGTCAGGGAGAGTTCCCAGTTGTGGAAGATCTTGTAAGATGAGAATAAGAAGGCTTTGAAGAGCTTGCCACATATTCCCATCTCCACCGTCTCCATATATGTCAACCTCATGGCAACTGGAAATCTCTAATTCTTGAAGAGAGGTGAGTTGTTGAAAAGTAGGTAACAAGGTCTTTAATTTTGGACACTCCCAGATACACAGCTTCCTGAGAGAAATGAGGCTAGAGGTTAACCCCTCTGACAGAGACTGTAGACTCTTAATCCTTTCAATTTTGAGCCAACTCAACTTTGAGAGAGGAGAGAAAGAATCCATCATCTTCATCTTCATCCGTTGTGTTCGTTCAAAAGTCTTGAACCTATAATTATCAGTCAACTCAAGTTCTGCTTCCAAATAGGGGTAAAGTGGCATATTGGAAGTCAACTAGGGGCAATGGCTGATAGTTAATTGAGAAAGACATTCGAATGGAGGTATATCTTCTTCTTCTTCTTCTTCTTCTTCACTAACATTGTAACATCTCGTCCCAAAGTACAACGGAAATTTTCCAACTTTGATCGAGGTTGACCGTTGACCGTTGACTTTGACCGTTGATCGAAGGGGTCAAAGTTGACTTTTTGACTCGGATGGAATTCTAGGTTGACTGAGGTACCATTACGAAGTACACGTTGGCACGAGTTCGTAGAGTAGTAGCACGTTGAAAACGGAGCTACGGTTTGAAAGATATGAGCAAAACAAGTTGAGGTCCAAACTGTCCAAGGGATGCCAGAGTTGACTTTTTATTCATGCAAAGTTGAGCTTTGACTCATGCATGGTTGTGAAGTACTCATCGATACGAGTCTGTAGACTAGCGGCACGTCTGATTTGGATATGTGGTTTGAAAGTTATGGACCTGTAGAGTTTTTCAAATACTGTGTTATTTTAACATTATTTTTAAACGTGTAACAATGTGCCACGTGTGACTTAATAAATGTGACCATGTGTCACCATGTTGAGATGCCACATGTCAACCATGCTTAATACCATATTATTTTATTATTGTTATTTTATATAATAATATTATTTTTAATATTATTTAATTATTTTTAATTTATTTTCTTTTTATTTCTTTTTATTTCTTTTTCTTTTCTTTTTTTCTTTTTTTTCTTTTCCCCCACGTGGGAAAACACCAGCCCCCCCCCCCCAAGCCTTCTTCTTTCTTCTTCTTCTTCCTCCTTCTTCTTCCTTTCCTTTCCTTCTTCCTCTCGGGCCGTCGCCGTTTCTTCGTTTCGGGCCACCACCTTGCTATACGCACCCTCCAGAGATGAGCGGGGGACGGAGGCGAGCTCGGCTGCAAAATTTCACAGCCACAGGTCACCGGACGCGCCCAGATCGGGCCAGAGAAGCCACCGGCCAGAAATTTTCTCTCTCCTCTTTTCTTGTGTTTTCCGGCCAACCCAGCTCACCCCATACCTTTATCCCACCATTTTCGACCCCTCTAAGTCCATTTCCAGGGTTAGATAGCCCAAATTCCCCACCGTTTGAGAGATCGCTCAAGTTTAAGCTCAGCCGAAGCTTTCCGACCACCGCCAGTCGAATTGAGCTCAATGGAGGTCGGTAATGTAATCCTCATCTCACAAGCTTTCCATAGACATATAATTTGTCAATTTTGGTTAACGTTTGTGTTAGACCCCCCGGATACCGGGTATTATTTACCCGAATAAAATATTAATTTATTTGAGATGTGAAATGTTGTTGCTCTAGGAGCACGGGTGAGTCGTGAAATTGATCCCATGTAGGATCTCTGTCAGGACCCGTCCAGAATTTCTTCCCCGGAACCCTAGATAAGCCCTGATCCCAGGAAAATACCACCGAACCTTCCAACGGAAAATCCGGCAGCACCTCCCCTAAGGGTAGGACTTACCAAAAATCACCTGCACTGAAAACACACTTCTATATTCATCCTCTTATTCCTCCCACAAAACTACAAATTTGATTCCACAAATTTACAGCACTTCACAATAATAACAGCAACCCAGTGCATAATTAAAACATAAGTGTCCAGAATAGTATACAAAGCTTCATGAAGTGCTATTCAATAAAAAATACAACAAAGAAGAAAGAAATAATACAACTGAAATGAACGAGTACAAAGGTACTTCTCGAACACGATAACGACGGAGAATTGGTTCGCTCCGGAAGAACGTCTACCACCCCTTGCACCTAAGGGAACGGAATTTAAAAACGTGAGATGCTAATCATCTCAGTGAGTGACCCTAGCTACTGAACACTTTTAATAGTAATAGTAACAAATGAGGGAATTTAAGTAATACCAGCAATTAAATAGGTAAATAAATAATAGTAGTTGGAAATAATAATTTCCCTCAAAACTCTCACTAATCACTCCGTTGGAAATGTTCCCTTTTTAAAACATTTTCACAAAACCCGATATGCGTATTTTCCGAAAACTAAGGGATCAAACAATTTTATACACAATAAATAAATAAATACCCCAAATATAAATAAAGTGCAAATAAATATAATAAATAACTTTTGAACGCCTTTGGGGTTTGAAATTTTATTTGAAAACTTACACTTGACGCACCACACCATATACCGGTGATGCCTTCCGATACCCAGCGTCCTGAGCACCGACTGGCGGGGAGATTATAGAGAGAAACTTACAAACGGCACTTCGGCATCCCGACAGTACCGCTGCTGAAAACGTCATCCCGGCCAAGGAGGGGGGCGGCTGTGGCCAATATCAAACTTGCCTGCCCACGGTCCAATGGCAACTCACGGGAGACATAACACTTGCGCGCTAACCACATATACATACACCAGAACACCAACACTGTATGAATGCGTCTAAAATAATTATTAAATCAACCGTACCATTCTTTTCAAAATTACCATGGGAAATATACTAAATTTTTCACACTTACCATCCCACATATTTTCATTTAACAAACCGGTACGAAAATATCGATAACCAATAAAACAATAATTTTTCTCGTAATACGAGGTTCAACAAAAAAATACCGTGGGCATAATTATAAAATTAAACCACCAATTTAGCAAATATTTTCATAAAATATTTAAACCAATTATGCCCAAAAATAATCTTAAAACCACATACAATTTTATTACTGAAAATACCTTGCTCATGCATAATAATTAAAATTAAACCACAATAAAATAATAATTAAATTGCACCACATGAGCATAAATCAAATACCAATTAAACAACAATTAAATATAATTAATTGCCCAAAATATTTTTAAAGGTGGGTCACTCACCTTAAGCGCGTATATAAGCTAAGATCCTCCGCAGGATCAACTCCACTACTCGCACGCGCACCTAAAACAGCCACAGTACATCAACCAAATATATTAATATTTTAATCAGGTAACTCCCAAATGGGTACCCGGGGAGCGAACACAAACAACAACTAAAAGTTACGAGTTATATACCGAATCGAAGCTTGAGTGATGAGGATCACGGATTCGGTCTTACTTTCCGAAGATCGGACCCGAGGTGGCCGGAATCTCGCCGGAAAGCTTTCGGGATTCGACTCCTCAATTCTCCCAAACCGTCACGAATTGGCGGAAAAGGATGTCGGATTTGGATTCAGGAGGTCGGAATCAGTGGACAGGGACCGGCGGTGCAACTGGGTACTTGCCGGAACAGTGACTTTCGGGGAGCCGCCTCGGTCACCGGCAACCATTGCCGGCGGCGGCGCGTGCGATGGCCGTTGGCTGAGATTTTTGGTGGTTTTGTAGATCGAGGGGAGAGGATTCCAACGGGACTGGCGGTGAGGCAAACGGAGGCCGGACGGCGGAGAGATCGGGATTTGAAGATTTTCGGTACCTCGCAGGAAAACGCTCCGATCCCGGCGCGTGTGGCCTGAAAATGGCTGGCGGGCGTGAAATTTGGTGGGCTGGCCGGAAATGAGGAGGTGGTGAGGGGTGGCTGGCGCGTGTGGAATCACCGCCGAGTTTCGCCACCTCAATCCGGGCGCGTCCGGAGACCGTCGGTCGTGAAATTTCAGGGTTTGGCTGGAAATGGGATGGCGCTCCCGTCTGGCCGACGCGTGTAGCAAGAATCGACCGGTCGTTTCTCTCTCTCTCTCTCTCTCTTTCTCTCTCTTCCCCGGCATTTTTGCCAAATAAAAGCCACCATGGGTGACACTGTTCATCCACATGGACCAATCAGATGATGACACGTGGCATTACTGTGCACTTAAGCCAGATATAATAAAATATTACGGTATCCAGCGAACTTCAAACGTCCATAACTTTTTAACCAGATGCTCAATTTAAGCGTGCCGCTAGTTTATGAACTCGTATCAACGAGTACTTTACAACCATACAAGAGTCAAAACAAAATTATATAACAACAAAAAGTCAACTCCCGGCACCTTTTGGACTGTTTGCACCTCGACTTGTTTTGCCCATAACTTTCAAACCATAGCTCCGTTTTCGACGTGCTACTAGTCTATGAACTCGGGGCATCATGCACTTCGCCACGATACCCTGGTCAGCTAGAAATTCCAACTGGGACAAAAAGTCAACTTTTGACCCACTCGGTCAACGGTCAACGTGCACGGATTCCGGTGTGATTTGGGACGGGGTGTTACAATCTTGGTTTAATTGCGTGCTCCAGGTGAGTGACCCACCTTTAAAAATATTTTGGGGTAATTAATTATATTTGTTTAGTGTTTAATTGATATCTGCAATTATGCTCATGTGGTGAAATTTAATTATAATTATGGAAAAATATTATTTTATAAGTACGGGTATGTTTATTGGTGCTAAATGGAATTTTGGGTTATTCAGAAACCCTAATTTTTATTATGGTGATTTAATTTTATTTATTATGCATGAGCAATGTATTTTCAGTAACAAATCGTATATGATTTTAATATTATTTTTGGGCATAATTGGTTTAAATATTTTAAGAAAAATATTTGTTAAACCATCGATAATGCCCGTGGAATATTATTTGTTGAACCTCGTCTTATGAGAAAAATTATTTTTATATTGTTATCGATGGTTTCGTACCGGGTATGTTAAAGGAAAATGTGGGATGGTGAAATTGAAAATTGGTATATTTCCCACGGTGATTTTTTTTGGAAAATCGGTACGGTAATAATTAATTTAATAATTATTTTAGACGCACTCATACAGTATTGGTGTTCCGGTGTATATGTGATTAGCGCGCAAGTTATTATGTCTCCTGTGAGTTGCCATTGGACCGAGGGTAGGCAAGTTTTATATAGTGCACATAGCCGGCCCCCTCCTTGGCCGGGATGACGGTTTCAACAGCGGTACCATCGGGACGCCGAAGTGCCGTATGCAAGTTTCTCTCTTTAATCTCCCGCCAGTCAGTGCTCGGGACGCTGGGTATCGGAGGGCATCACTGGTATATGGTGTGGTGCGTCAAGTATAAATTTTTGGATAGAAATTTCAAACCCCAAAGTGTTCAAAATTATTTATCATATTTTATTACATTTTATTTATATTTGGGGTATTTATTTATTGTTTATTAAATTATTTGATCCCTTGGTTTTCGGGAAATACGAATATCGGGTTTTGTGAAAATGTTTTAAAAAGGGAACATTTCCAATGGAGTGAATAGTGAGGGTTTTGAGAGAAATTATTACTTTCAATTGTTTATTATTTATTTATCTATTTAATTGTTGGTATAAATTAAATCCCTTTATTGGTTATATTATTAATATTAAAAGTGTTCAGTAGATAGGGTCACTCACTGAGATGATTAGCATCTCACGTTTTTAAATTCCGTTCCCTTAGGTGCAAAGGGTGGTAGACGTTCTTCCGGAGCGAACCAAATCTCCGTCGCTGTCTTAGTTCGAGAAGTTACTTTTTTTCTTCGTTTATTTCTATTGACATCACATTACTGTTTGAAATATACTCCAAGGAAGACAACCACACCAACTTCAATGATTTGAGACAGGGGAGTTGACTCAGCGGTGACACATTTTTTATTTTCCCACAACTTCGTATGACCAATCTGTCAAGTGCTGTAAGCAAGGAAAACCAACTTGCAACTCTAACGCTGGCTCTATAACCAAATATACGTAATTTTTTAAGATTTGTGTGTGGTTGCAAGCTTTCCAATGTAATTTCATAATCCTCGGCCATGGACGTTGCATCAACATTGTCATTACTATCATTGCTTCGATTTGACCAGCTTAACCGTAAGGCATAAAGATGTTGTTTTTCCTTCAAATTTGCATCCTTATATTCTTCACTCGCATCTTTTCCATATCTCAAGTTTCTTACATCCAACTCTCCTCTTAAGTTGTTGAGTTCCATTAATTCATTAAGACCACCCACACCCACCTGACCTTGATTATGCGGCTTATTGGTAGGACCCACACCCTCCTCATTCACTACGAACTCATTTAAAGTCACAAGATTATGCAATTGACCCAGCCCAAGAGGCATATGAGTCAAACTATCACATCCATCGTTCTCAAGATGCCTAAGATTCACTAGCTTCTTCAAGTCTCTTGGCAATTCTACTAAATTAGTGCAATTTGATAGTTTTAGTGTCTGCAAATTCTGCAGCTTGGCAACTGAAGTTGGTAGTGTCCTGATCTCATAATTACGAGAAAGATCAAGATACCTCAAATGCTTCAACTTGCCAATAGAATTTGGCCCCTTCCTAGAATGATGAAGATCTAATGTATGCAAGACCTTCAAACCTAAAACAACATCCCAACTTACTAACATTCCTGAATTCCCCCATAGTGGAGGAAAAAGTATTGTTTGAATCCTATTTTCCTTAGACAAAAAAGTTGGAAACTGACCTGATGGATTTAAATCGAAATTGAAAGATACGTGCCAAGGTCTTCCATCAATATTTTCTCCAACAGAATGCAATGTAGCACACTCGGTTCCTGCTACTTGTACTGCAAGATCATGCATGAGGTCATGCATTTTGCATTCTAATTTTTTTGTCCAATCATTTTCTTTTACTTCTTGAAAGAATGACCTCAAATATAATTCATTAAAAATCTCAAACCCTGCCTCCTCCAAAGATTGACCTGAACTTGATGGCTTAATAAATCCTTGTGCCATCCACAGTTTTATTAACATGTCAACTTCAATTTCATAATCTTTTGGAAATAAACTACAATAAGCAAAACAACATTTCAAGTTTGATGGGAGGTTATCATAACTAAGTTTGAGAGTGGCTAAAATATTATTTTCATTTTGAGGCATCCTTAAAAATTCCATTTCAAGGAAAGATGACCACTGTGCTTCTGGTTTGGAATAGAGCATGCTTCCAATTGTCCTAATGACGAGAGGAATACCACCACACTTGTCCACAATTTCCAATGCAGTTTTCTTCGTGTTGGGGTTGTTTGGCTCGTGCCCAGGCCTAAATGCCACATTTTTAAATAAAGACCATGAATTATCTTTATCCAAAAACCCTAACTTATATGGTTTCATTGTGTGAGTAGTAATCTCTCCAACTTTTTGACTACGAGTGGTTATGATTATTCTACTCCCTTTTGCACCTTTTGATAATAAGTTTTTCAATTTTAGCCATTCTTCTCTATTCTCATTCCATACGTCATCAAGTACAAGGAAATAACACTTTCCATTTATCTCCTTTTGAAGTTTCCTTTGCAGTTGATCCATCTCTTGGTTCTTTTCACAATGATCAGTCACTGATTTAATAATTTTCTCAACAAGAGATTTCACATCAAAATTTTCTAAGACACACACCCACATTTTTAAATCAAAATTGGTTCGAACCTTCTCATGATTAAACACAAATTGAGCAAGCGTGGTTTTCCCTAAACCTCCCAAACTCACTATTGGCAAAACTGACACGTCCTCTTCAACTTTGGTATCTAACAAAAGGTCTAGGATGGCTTTTCTATCACTCTCCCTTCCAATAACATTTTCTTCAGGTATGTAAGAGTGAGTTTGCTCCCTAACTCTAAGGACAGCTCTAGACTCCTCATGGCGCACCTCCAAATGGAAGTTCGCATGATTCTTACTAACTGCAGCTAGCCTATCATTGATGCCTTTTATTTTATTAGCCATGGTGCGACGAAACACAAGTTGGTTGGAGGATGAGAAGAAAGTGCGTACCTTCTTGCCCATATTACTTCCACTCATCAGTTCTCGGCGCAAAGCTTCAGTGGAGACATCATCCATCAATTCATCAGCCTCGTAAATTACACCTTCAAGCTTCTTCAACTAGCCGCTGACCTGGTGGTTATGGTTCTTCTTCTCCTGAGCATCAAGAAGTACATCTTCGATTGTTGAAATGGTTTCTTCAAGTCCAGAAAGCTCCTTAGTTACACCCCAGATGGATCCAATCTCTTGCACAGCTACAGAAGCTATGTTTTCATTGATCTTCTGTGCAATCCCAAAGAGGATTGAATCTGCCATTCGAAACGGTTTGGAGGGTAAGAAAGCAGGTTAATGTGTGGTTTGTAGTTTTAGTTTTTGGGCTGGAAAGTCTAAAAGTTTGTATTGCAATAGAGATTATGAAGTTCCTTTTGCTCAATATTTATACCACTTGCTTGCTTGGGATTATTGCAAGCTTATTGTGCTTTCTTCATAAGTCTCTGTCTTCTTTTCTTAATAGACATTAACTCTGGTTTCTTTCTTCTTTTTTCAGAATGAGCTAACAAAAGAATAAAAAACGAAACAAGGCAGAGAAAAAGAATAAAGAGAAACGGAATTTAAGTATTCAATACAAAGATATGTGCTTGTCTATTTTTTATCCTTGTTTATAGATGTTTATGAGATGCTTTGAACTTTGATTAATTCTTCAAAGGAGTGAAAAAGAATATGATTGCTCTTTCATTCTTTAAGCATTACTCGATCAATAGATACACAGAGAGAGAGAGAGAGAGAGAGAGAGAGAGAGAGAGAGCGCAAAAGCAATATATATGGTCCACCCATCCTTCGAATTGATGGAAAGCCATCTAATTTTGTTGTATTTATTTATTCACATTTTTTTTTTCTGAAACTATTTTTCTGATATGGTATTTGATAAATATATCCCTTTTATATATAAACGTTGAATTTACAAAGAGTAGTGATCAACCTCCTTTCTTTGTTTTTATTTTTATTTATTTATTTTTTGTGTCTATAAAACTATTGGTTTTAAGATTGGGTTTAACTGTTATGAACTATAATTGTCACTTCTAGTTTGCAAGAGCCAAGAGTGAAAGTAGGAAACAACAAATCTGACCATTAGAGAATTAAGCATGTTGAAATAGCTAATGGGCTTAACTCCATGCACAGTTTTGCATTTTTAATTTCTTAATGTAGTTTCCGGTTAAAAGAGAAAAGAAAAAGAAAAAACAATGTAACTGATAGCCTGAGCTGACCGAGTATAGTGGATGCCTATGTGAAATTAAAGCGACGACATAAATGGAAGATAGAAAAAACATTGCAGAAACACGATTCGACTTTAGCTGTTTAAGTTGGCTTATTTACTTAGTTAAGTTCTGTTTGGGTATAGAGTTACTGATTGCGTTGTAATTACTGATGGTATGAAATAAAAGAAATCTAATATTATGTGATTTCATATGTTTTTGCCTTTATACACAATCTGTTTCTTCTTCTCTTTCTTCCATAATTTCGTTACTCAAACTAGTGAACTCAATTAAAAAATCAGGAATATGTGTGAACATTCATAGCAATATGTCTTTATTAATGAAAAGAGAGTAAAGTTTGTGTTGCAGAAGGTATTAAGAAATTCCTTTCACTCCGTTAATATACTAAATGCATGCTTGGCATCATGGCAAACTTATTGTGCCTTCTTCATTCTTTCTTTTCTTTCCTTTGATAGACATTAGTTCTGGTTTGTTTATAGAGAGAATCTGCTTTCTTCCCATATTCTTTTCCTTAACAACTACGAAGAGAATAATATTACCAAAGAAAAAATTAAAAAAAAACTGAAGAAATAATAAAAACTAAATGAAACAGCTAAAAAGAATAATGAAAAACGCCATTCAATCAAAAGATAAGTGATTGTCTACTTTTTAATTTTTTAAAGGGGGTGTAAAAAAATATTTTCGCTTGTGGAGGGTCATTGATTCTCAATTAAAGGGGGTCTAAAAAGAATATCTTTGCTCGTTCATTTCTTTAAGCGTTATTCAATTAAAATATTCAGAGAGATAACAAAAGCAATGTACATGACCCACTACGTACCAACCCTTTGAATTGATGGGGCAGCTATCTAATTCCGTTGCATTTATATTTTTTTTTTTGAAAATATAGTTCTGTTTTATTTGATACATATATCCTTTTCACAATATATATATAGAGAGAGAGACAGAGTTTAGCTAGCGGGTGACATGGTTATTGATTGCATTGTAAACAGTGTTTTGACAGAGTGTTAATGGAGGCAACTACTTAAGGTTGTTCATTCTCTAGTTGTTGAGTAAATTATTTAGATCTTATTTTATTAAACTAATGCTTACCTATAATGATAATTGAATTCAGAGCATGATTTTTTTTTTTTTTTTTTTTTTGGTGGTACCCAACGCAACTGAAAATTAGTCATGTACAAATTTAGGAGACTGAAACAAAGCCTTTTATCCTGCCTTAAAAGATATATCTTCTTTGCGACTGATTGTATTTCTGTATAGTTCAGAACTATGCATATTTTAAAAATTAATATAGGGTTGAAGGACTAGTTTGCCAACATCTGGTAGCCTTGTGGTGGTCTTTTGATACTAGGTTCGACTTTTAGGATCAAATATTTATGTGTTTATATATATACACACACACACACACTCTAGGATTGATTAGTCTTTCCTATTTTAAGGTACTTCAAAATACCTCAGTTAATTTCATGTGCCACTTAAACTAGTAAATAAGGAAGATGAAATCTTTTTCTATTAGAGTATTGATGAGGATGAGATGGAACTACTCAGAGAACAAAATGTGAACTTTGAATGGCAATGTTTGCCAAGATCTTACAGCCTTGTGGTAAAAGCAACCTGAAAAGGTGTTCTTGGTCCAAGGTTCAGGTGTGGGCATTCATTACAGACCACCCTAAATTCTTAAAAGATGATGTATTTCAAAATATTTTATGTTTTCGGTTCAATTTAAAAATAGGTCAAAGAGAAACAAACTTTCTTTTCCTTTCTTTTCTTTTCTTTTCTTTTTTTTTTTAAAGAAAGTTTTCCGATTGAAAAAGGTCAAAGAGAAACAACTATTTCTAAAGAAAATACATATAATACTGACGAGGATGAGACGAAACCGATCACAAATTAGAAAAATTGCAAAATAAGGTTTGCCTGAAAAGGTTCTTCCTGATACTGGGTTCAAGTGTATGGGCATGCATGCATGCATATGCAATATCCCTAAAGGGCCTTAATTAAATTAGCCCTTTCTAATTATGAGGTATTTCAAAGTACCTCTGTTTTTGCTTCAATTACTAAAAATTCAAAAAAAAAAATTTTTTTTTTTTGGTTTTTTCCTAGGGAAATACTACATAAGATTTAATTATTTACAAAAAGAAAAAAGATATATATATATATATATATATAATCCAAAAGGGTGAGTAACAAGCGATATTTTCATCCATATAGAAGAACAAAATAAAAATGGAAGCTCAAAATTAAGAAAGAGGGTATAGTTCAGTGGGCACAAACTAGCCAAATCCAAGAATTAATGTGGATTCATTTACTGTTTTCAAAGGAGTGTTAATAAAAGATAAGAATTGCAAGATTGATACAATGAATTTCTTTAGTAATTTCTCAATACAATGAGTTTCTATAATAGCATAGACAAGCACATTCTTCTGAATGATCATGAAGATGCCATATTTGTAAATAAAAATAAAAAGGAGGTTTTTGCCGTTGATCGGAGTTCAAATGGTTAAAAGGTAGCTTCTGGTGGTAAGGATAAAGTGCTAAAGTTGTGGATGGGATAGACTTCATTAGAAGGAGATAGAATAGAAGTACAGACTGATGAATTTCAGAATGATATGGAAACAATCTATATTATGTAAGATCGGTTTGCATTTATTAAGAAGTAAGAAACAAGAAGAAAGAATAAAGAATGGATCTCAACTTATTTTACTTAGTTTTGTTTTTTTTTTACCAAAAAGAAGATCAAAGAAGGAATGATCTCAAGTTTATTGTGATCTTATGGCTTTGAATTCATAGTGAAGTGAAAGTCATACTATGCAGAGATTAATGGTTTCAACATGCATGTCTGTCCCTTTGCATATAATGCAATTGGTTGATCATGAATGTATTATGTGGTGTTTACAATTGTTTGAAATGGAAAACAAAGAAACATAACAATACAAAAAACTCTGTGATGTTTTCAACCTTGTAGAATAATAATAAATGCAGAGTTAGTTTGAAATTGGTGGTATATTAATTTAAATAATTTATTCCAATTATTATAATAAATTGATATTGAATACTAATGATTCCATCTTTGTTGAATATAAACATGTTTGATTTGGAAGGTCTCAAAAACATCCAGAAAAATGAAATTATTGATGATATGGTTAAGCTTTCTATGCAAGCTGAGGTTGGCCTATAATCTTGTAGCCTAGTGATCAAGTAACCTTAAAAAGGACTCCTTGTTCCTAGGTTCAATTATGGGCATGTATAACAGCTTCTTTTACGGAACAAAGCAATTACAGAATATGAGGTATTTCAAAATACCTCTGTTTTTGGTTCAACTAGTAAAATGTCTAAGAGAGAACAATTTATTTATTTATTTACTTACATATACATATGTATATATATATATATATAGAGTTTTGGAATTGTTCAGCTCTATGCACATTTCAAAAATTAGTAAACGTGTGGTAAAGGTTAATAAGAGGAGGAGCTATTAGAAAAAAATAAAACATTGCTAGTCTGGGTTTGCCAACATCTTGTAGCCTTGTGGTCTAGTCACCTATAAGGGTCATTTAATCCAGGGTATTGACACCAAATATATAAGATACACTCATTAGAACAGACATGGTTCACTTTGCATAGCTCAGCTCCTATCTATCATGAGGTATGTCAAAATACCTCCGTTTTGGGTTAATGAGTTTAATTGAAGAACTTTGTGTGCCACTTTGAACTAGTAAATAAGGATTATGAAATCCTTTGTCAATATAGTATTGATGGGCCTCTGTTTTGGGTAAATGAGTTTAATTGAAGAATTTTGTGTGCCACTTTGAACTAGTAAATAAGGATTACGAAATCCTTTGTTTCAAAGTTCACATTTTGTTTCATTTTGTGTGCCACTTGAAAGGCAATTTTCACCTACATCTTGCAACCTTGTGGTCAAAGCAACCTGAAAAGGTGTCTTGGTCCTAGGTTCAATTGTGGGCATTCATTTCCAAACAGACTCCAATTCTTAAAAGATGAGGTACTTCAAACTACCTCTGTTTCTGGTTCAATTTAAAAATTGGTCGAAGACAAACAGACTTAAGAAATTAATAAATAAATAAAATTTTCCAATTTAAACAGGCCAACCAGAAATGAATTAATTTGCAGGACAAGGTTTGCCTGTACTCTTGTAGCCTTTTGTGGTAAGTGACCTAAAAAGGTCTTCTTGATCTTGGGTTCAAGGGTATGGGCATGCATGAATGTATAATATACCTGAAGTGCTTCCATTCTAAAATGATGAGATATTTCAAAATACCTCTCTTTTTTATTCAATTACTAACAATCAAAGAAAAACAATAATTTTTAAAGGAAAATGTTGGTTATGTGATTCAAAGAAGTCAAAGCTTGAGTTATTTTTTGCTGCATAGTTGCTGTCATCAAAACTACGTCATTTCAACCTTATATCATTAAACAAAACTATGAGTTTTGGCTTGGTGGTTTAAAAGAGAAGCTGGCAGTCACGTAAAGGCTTTTCAAGAGTCCTAGCAGCAATAGAGATACAACAGCAACAGTTCTACAGCAGCAACAATTCTGCAGCAACCGTTTTTCTTTGGTGTTAATATAATTTAAGTTCTCTTTCTCTTTCCCTTTAATGTTTTCTTTTTAGTATTCTTTTGGGTGAGAGTTATGAGGTGAGAAAGGTTGTAAAAGGGGATTTTGCGTCTGGTATATGGGTTTTAGGTAGAGCTTCTAAAACAAAGAAAGAGAACCAGATAAGCTGTAAAACACATTCAATTATAGTGCATTTGAACTCCTTGTGGAGCTCCGAGGACGTAGATTCAATCTTGAATCGAACCTCGTAAATTTTGTGGTGTTTTGATCTAGTTTATTATTTAATTTCTTGAATGTTTGTGTTGCTGAAATTGTAACAGTGGTATCAGAGCTTTTTCAATACATTCAAGGATTAGAGAAATTAATTCCTGCCTGCAACGTGTTTGATAAAATTCCTAAGAAGCAACTTATGGGTTCAAAAGTTGAACTTGAGGTATTCAATGGAAAAGGGGATTTTGTTCTGTGGAGGCAAAAGATGAGGGCTATTCTAGTCCAGCAGAGAGTGGCAAAAGCACTAGACAATTCCTTCCCTCCAGAACTGACCAAATCACAGAAGAAGGATATGGATGAGATAGGTTATAGCACCATAATCCTCCATCTTGCAGATAGTGTTCTGAGAAAGGTAAATGATTCAGTTACTACCTTTGCTAGAAAAATTCTATAACCTAGAAAATAGAGAAAGATCCTTCTAAGGAATTGATCTGAGGAAGATGGAGATGCTACTCTAGCCAGCAATGAAAGTAAAATTGGTGATGTTCTTGCTGTATCAACTGATCAAGCAAGTCAAGAATGGATACTAGACTCAGGTTGTACTTTTCACATGTGTCCAAAAGAGGATTGGTTTAGGAACTACAAAAAGATCAATGGTGGACAGGTTCTCTTGGGAAACAATATGGCTTGCGATGTCATTGGGATAGGCAATATCTCAATCAAAATGGTAGATGGAGTGCTTAGAATATTGAGCAATGTGAGGCATGTACCAGATTTACAAAGAAATTTGATTTCTGTTGGGGTATTGGATGAAGCTAGATACTCTTGCAAATCTGAAAGTGGACAAATGAAGATTTCAAAGGGAGCTTTGACAGTTATGAGAGGTATCAAGAGGAATGGACTATATGTTCTTTAAGGGCAAACAACAATAGGCTCTACGGCAGCTGCAAGTTCAGAAAGTCTTGATGAAACACAACTATGGCATAGAAGATTGGGGCACATTAGTGAAAAGAGGCTTCAAGTACTGAACAAACAAGATTTCTTTGAAACAAATAAGATCAGTAAAGTAGAATTCTGTGAGTATTGCATTTTGGGGAAACAATACAAGTTGAGTTTCAAGCTAGGCTCACACAAATCAACCTCAATCTTGGATTATGCATATGCAGATTTGTGGGGACCTTCAACAACACTAACTCATGGAGGTAATAGGTATTTTTTATCTATTGTTGATGATTTCTCTAGAAAGGTTTGGGTTTTCCTTTTAAAGCATAAAAAATGAAGCTTTTACAAAATTTAGAATCTGGCATGCTTTAGTACAAAACCAAACCAGCAAGAAACTCAAAGTTTTAAGAACTGATAATGGTCTTGAGTTTTGCAATTATGAATTTGATAATTTTTGTAGAGAAAATGGTATTTTAAGACACAAAACAGTTCCATATTCCCCTCAACAAAATGGTATTGCTGAGAGGATGAATAGAACCTTATTAAAAAAGGTTAGATGTATGCTCACTAGTTCTGGTTTACTAAAGCTTTTCTGGGGTGAGGCTATTATGACAGCAGCATATTTAGTTAATAGATGCCCTTCAACAGCTATTGAGTTGAAAACTCCAGAAGAAAAGTGGAGTGGTCACCCGGCAGATTATACAAAACTGAAAGTTTTTGGATGTGCAGCCTATGTACATCATAATGATGGAAAACTTGAGCCTAGATCTATAAAATGTGTTTTTCTAGGCTATCCCGAGGGAGTTAAAGGATATAGATTATGGGTTAGAGACTCAAAAAGTTATAAAACAATTATTAGTAGAGATGTTTTGTTTAAGGAAGATATAATGCCTTGTTTGAGTGACCAAGTTGCATATTCTAGTAAAATACCTACTAAAAATATGGTACAGTTTGAGGTGGAGCCTTATAACCAACCAAGTAGTAAAGAAACTCAACAACCAGTAGGTGAAACAGGTGAATTTCAACAAGTACAACCACTGGAAGTAGCAGATGTACCTCAAGGAGAGACAACACCTCAACAAAATCAAAGATATGTCATCTCACAGCAGTATAATCCACTACAACATTACCAACTTGCCAGAGATAGAGAACAAAGGGTGGTAAGAACCCCAACCAAATTTAATCCTTTTGATTATAATATGTTTGCTTTGGTTACATATCAGGATCTTTCAGAAAATGAAACACAGTCATATACCGAGGCAGTAAGAGGTAAACAAGCTAAGCAGTGGCAAAATGTCATGTTAGAGGAGTTAGAATCTCTACATAAGAATCAAACATGGATTTTAGTTCCCAAGCTAAAATATCAGAAGTTGGTAGATTGCAAATGGATATTCAAGGTGAAAGAAGGTATGACAGATTCAGAACCTATAAGATTTAAAGCTAGACTTGTGGCCAAGGGATTCACACAAGTAGAAGGTATAGATTACAAGGAAATCTTTTCTCCTGTGATAAAGTATACAACTATTAGAGTAATACTATATTTGGTAGCTCATTTCAATTGGGAATTGGAGTAGCTAGATGTTAAGACAGCTTTTTTACATGGAGAATTAGATGAGACAATTTATATGAAACAACCTGAAGGTTTTGAGGTGAAAAATTCAAAATAGGAGCTGGTTTGCCTATTAAAAAGGTCATTATATGGGTTAAAACAATCCCCTAGGCAATGGTACAAGAGGTTTGACACCTATGTAATTAGAATTAGTTTTAAGAGGAGTAGTTATGATAGCTGTTTGTATTACAAAGGTGAAAATATTAATTTTTCAGTTTATCTACTTCTATATGTGGATGACATGTTGCTTGCGGGTCAAAGTTTAGAGAATATCAATCAAGTTAAGGAAGCTTTGAAAGCTGAATTCGATATGAAGGAGCTTGGACCTGCAAAGAAGATTTTGGGAATGAGTATTAAAAGAGACAAAGGAAAGAATTTGTTATTCTTGAATCAGGAAGATTATATTTGGAAAATCTTTTCTAAATTTTCAATTTCAGAATTAAGATCAGCAAATGTTCCTTTAGCAAATCACTACAAGTTATCTACAAAGCTTTGTCCTAGCACTGAAGAAGAAAAAGAGGAAATGGCTAACGTTCCATACTCTAGTGCAGTTGGATGTACACCATGATTTGTTGTAGATCGGATTTGGCTCATGCGATTAGTGTTTTGAGTAGATATATGGCTAATCCAGGAAGAGAACATTGGGAAGCTATGAAGTGGCTGTGAAGGTATTTGAAAGGAACTTCAAATTTTGGTTTAGTATTTAATCATTGCAAAGATGGTCTGGTACTTAGAGGCTATGTAGATGCTGATTATGGAGGAGATAGAGATAGAAGAAAGTCTACTTCAGCTTATATATTTACTGTGAGTGACAATTGTGTTAGTTAGAAATCACAATTACAGTCTCAAGTAGCTCTTTCCACAGCTGAGGCTGAATATGTTGCAACAATAGCAGCTATGAAGGAAGCACTTTGGTTGAAAGGCATGTTAGAGGAGTTGAAGTTGTTGGAGCAGAAGGTAGTGGTTTATTCAGATAGTCAGAGTTCTATTCAACTTTGTAATAATCCAATTTTTCATGAGAAGACTAAGCATATTGATATTCAATATCATTTTAATAGAGATGTGGTTGAGGAAGGTTTGGTAAAGTTGGAAAAGATATCCACAAAAAGAAATCCTGCAGATATGGAAACTAAGGTGTTACCTGTGAGCAAGCTTGAGTTTTACAAAAGTTTGCTCAAGATTGATACAGGTTGATAAATGAAGAAAGTGAGCTGAGAAGCAAAGGAAGTTCAATGCACTTTATATTGCTTGACTTATTTGAATCAAGGTGGAGATAGAAAATCAGATTGATTAATATTTTATGAAAAAAAAAAAATGAATTGAAGGTGAACAAGCGACGCACAATATGCATATGCGTCGCCTGATACAAATATTTTTGAAATAAAAAACTAAAACAAGCTCTGTGATGCTGCTTAAATATTTTTTCTTTTTATTTAAAGTTGAAAGAAAATCAACTGATTAATATTTACAAAAAACCAAAAAGAAAATTAATAAGTTAATAGGCAACGCACAGTGTTGATTATTCGTCTCCTGATATCATTAATGTGGAGACCAAAAAAATAAAAATCTAGCTCTATTATTTTTCTTAAATATTTTCACTGGTTTTTAAAGTTAAAAGAAAATCAGATTGATTAACATTTTTCATTAGTGTAGCATTTAAACAATACAATTCATATAAAATATACACACGCTATTAAAGGCGATTTTGTTCAGCTGAATATTCAGCGACTCTTAACGGATGTGTCGTGTGTTGTTGTTTCTAACGACTTCTTGACGTCGACAGTTTTCGGATGCGTCGTCTATTTATTGCATTTTTACTGACGCATTAATCTCAGAGTCGTGGTTTTTTTTTTTTTAAACGCATTTATTTCGTAGTGTAGCTAAGTGAATGTCGCTAGATCTTAATTTTTGCATAGTATATATGAATTAATTATAAGTACTTCATTCATTACCACTATGCATTTTTTTGGATAATTTTTTTAAGGTAAATTTTCTTTTCTCGTATATTTCTATCTATATTGATAATTACTACATGTGTATGTAAGTTTTTTTATCAAGTTACTGTTTTTTAGGGTTTCTTTTATCAAGTTACTGTTTGTTAGGGTAAACTCTAGTTTCCTACTTATATAGTAATTATAATGGTAATAACGCTGCATATTCTCCTCGATAAATTTTTTTAAAGTAAATTTTCTTTTCTAATACATTATTATTAATTATCTATGTTGATAATTATTATGTGCAAGTCTTTTATCCAATAACTATTTTTAAGGTAATTATTCTTCGTTACTGTTTACTATTAAGTTTATACGTGAATATATCTAATAGTTTTTTTTTTTTAATTAGTACTAGAAAAACTTTTAAAAAAAATTAAATATTAAATTATCTAATAGTTTTAGGTTTTTTTACTACTTTTTTCTTATAAATATTACAAGTAGTGAAAGAATTTACCTGAAGTTTTTTTTTTTCTTTTTATGTTTTTTAATTACAATTAAAATGTAAACTATACGTTTTTTTTTTTTTTAAAGAATTGTAAACTATACTTAGATGACGAATATTTTAAACTATAGTCTTTATGAATTTTATTTATTATTATTTTTTTTGACCGAGAGAATAACAATATATATTAAAATTTAACAATATAAAAATTAAAAACGATATCAAAATTTTGTTAATTTCTTATTTTATCTATGTTTACTAATTTCTTTACGTTTCTTAAACTTTGTTTCTAATTTCTTACTAAGTTTTTTGTTTTATTTTGTTTTTATGCCTATTTTAGGTTGTTTTATTAATTTACTTTTTTTTTTATCATTACTAATTTACTTAAATGTTCTTTTTGCACATCTAATCCTTTACTAATTTCTTATTTGTTTAATGGTTGGTTTCTTCAATGAGTTTCATTTATTATTTTTTTCGTATATATTATAACATTACTATAGTTATAATAGAAGTATAGCTCCTTTATTTTTTTTTTCTTTTTTTCACATTTAATTTTTTTTTTTTTAAGGACATATCAAAACGAAGCATTGATAGCATGTGGAATAAATAATTTACCATATGGCTATAACTTCAGGTTGAAAGTAAACTAGAGATAAAGAGCACAAAGAAATTAATAACAGAAAATAGAAAAAAAAGGCAATAAGAGAAAGTTTAAAGAAATAGAGAAGAAAACAAGGAAGAATGTAGTAGGTGTTGAGAAAGAAAATAGAGAAAAAAAATGGAGAAAAGCAGTGAGAAAAAGTAAAGAGAAAACAAAAAAAGAAAGTAAAGAAAAAACAAAATAGAGGAAACAAGTCAAGAGAGAAAGCATTGAGAAAGAAGAGAGGGAGAAGCAGAAAAAGAAATGCAGAAATAGAAACAGAGAGAAATTCAAGTGAGAAAAACTGAAAGGGAAAGGAAGCAAATGAGAGACAAGAAGAGAGACAAACACAGCACACCAACCCGCATAAGAGGGAAGAGAACCTCGGGCAATTCCCGCATGATTCTCTTCACCCAAACGCCAAAAATTTCAGATTTTTTTTA
Source organism: Ziziphus jujuba (assembly GCF_031755915.1). NCBI lineage: Eukaryota > Viridiplantae > Streptophyta > Magnoliopsida > Rosales > Rhamnaceae > Ziziphus > Ziziphus jujuba. The sequence goes on from NC_083380.1 coordinate 2,806,291, forward strand.
TTAACAAAGAGTTATCACAGCGGGACTCAACCTTGCTTTACAACAAATATACACCCCTGACATTTTCTTATTTACACATCCATGAAATGTCTTCTATTGTGTAGAGAGGGAAGCCAAAGACCAGCTGTAATCACGACAGAAATTAAAAAAAAAAAAATGAAAATTATCAACAAGACTATCATGCAAGTACCTGTTTACCCAAAAGAAAAAAAAAAAACCAAAAAAAAAAAAAAAAAAAAAAACATGTACATGTGCATGTAAGCAAGTCTATCATGCAAATATACAAGTTATAAGGAAAAAAACAAAAGAAAAAAGCATAATGAGCAAAAATATGAAACTGATAAACTATTGAGGATAAACTGTAATGTCCTGGCAGCAGGACTTTAAGCAAATGTCGCATAAATCACCACTTTAAGTTTTTGAACATGACTAATAAATACGAGAATCTTATTTTTTGAGAGGTCAAAGATCCATAGATAAATTGAGAATAAGGCACAAAACGACAAGCAAAATTCGCTATACCTTTGCAAACTAAGTATGCATTACGCATGCTTCAATGTAACGTTCTCTCCTTGCCAACAAACATTTAGACGCTTCCTCTGGACTTAAACAATCCATAGTCCATTCAGATGCCTTTTGGATATTCACATTAGTTTCCCCATCCAAATTTGAATTCAGAAACTGAGAATTAGGAAGACTAGGTGGATTTAATCATGGTGTACATCATATAAAAAACAACCTTACTCTTAAAAATATTAAAAGAGAAAAAAAAGACAGAGGAAACTCCATGTAGCAGACACCATCCCGGGGATTTGGACTAGTAGCAAGAGAAGACAAACCGGGAGGAAAGCCTGCAACCATTAGCAAGTACGACAAGGATTCTCAGCCTGAGAAGTTCGTAATGTAGAAACATAATAACGGCAAGAAACGAATTAAAGAAAATATTACCGTTTCTAAATTTGAATTTTTCTTACCGTTGGATTTTCAAAATTCAAATTAATAATAATAATAATAATATTATTATTATTATTATTATCATTTTTCTCTCTCGCTCTCCTTACCCTAGTGGCATTGGGTTACATTCTGGGTCAGCTGAAAATTGGGCTTGAACTTTCTGTCTATATATGCCAAATTTCAGCCCAGCTTATTAAAATTTTACGTTTGGGATTTTATTTATTTATTTATTTTTTTGGTGAAAAATTCTACATTTCTAATAGATGGAAAATAAGGAGGAAGAGAAGAGCCCTTAACTTTATAATCTCCATATTATGCTCAACAAAAATTAATATCAAAAATATTTTTTCTATCAATTTTATTTTATTTTATTTTTCAATATATTCTTCTCTGCTTTTATACCATTTTTTTTTTCAAATAAATATTGCTGATAACCATTTTAATTTTTTTGGACAAAAATTTCAAAATGAATGTTGAAAATTATTTGTTATGTAATAAAATTACATTTTTAATACTAAAAAAAAAAATACAAAAATACTAAGTTAGTATTTAAACTTCTCAAATACTAAGCTTATTGGTGCAATTCCTCCACGTTTAAGAAATCTCTTTGGCTTGCACAAGATATTAATCACTCTGTGAAATATCATTATTAACTTAAGCCATTTTGTGGAATAAATTGGAAGAATATTTGGAAAAATGAAGCTGATGCTTAATATTTTCTATGCTAAACAAGTAGTATGGACTTGCTAGTAACAATTTTTGTTATACTTTATTCTTTTCTGCATAAAAGCTGGCAGAGAAGTTCAAGCTGAGGATAAAATATTTATCATCAATATCAGGTAACAGACACAGTTGCATTATCACATAGAATTTTCTGAATGGCTTCCTTATTGACTTTCTAAGAAGATATTGTGAAAGAAGTAGGTATTTGTGCTACTCACCAAATGTAAAATTGTCCAGGTGACAATGACGACTTAGCAAAGGATCATGTGGAAAGGAAATTGTGTCGTGTCATATAATCGTATTAAATTTTACTCATTTAAATATAATCTATTAAACAAATGGACGTCAGATATATTCATATTTAAATTTATCATTTAATTTAATAGGTTATTCGTTACCTAATATGTTAACACGTTAAACTTTTTCAATGGATATGAATTAACAACAAACATATTATCCATTTGATCCGTTTGATTTTTATATTTCATATTATATTCTATAAAACATTCTTTTTACCGCAGAAAAATCATGTGGTCCCTGGACCACATTTTTCTACAAATTTCTTCTATTTAAATTTAAACAAGTGGCAAAAATTAGCTTACTAGGACTTAAATTCCCTCCCCCCCTCCCCCCCAATTTTTCCACTTGAAATTTCTCTTCATTAAAAATTTTCCCCTAGTTAAATCTTTGGAAATGTTTTTTTCCTATTTGCCGAGTAAAATTTCTATGTTTAATTTTTTCAATATTTAACACCTAAAAATAATTTTTCCAAATTTAATAATTTTTTTCCCAATACAATTTTGTTTCTGTTTTGATTTGGCTCATTTGGCTGGTTAAAATTCTAGTCAACTAAATTTTATAACACTTGTCAAAATTTGAATGGAGGAACTTTGTAGAGAAGGTGGCCCAAGGACTTTTCCCTTTTTACTAAATATTTGTCAATATATGGCTTATTAAATGTAGTCTTTGCTCCTTAAAATACAAACAGATACTTATATTATGGCCTACAGTCTGCAGAGTGACTACTGTACATGCAAAATGCTTTCATTGCCTGTGATCAAATTGTAAAATGATTCGTTTAAACAAAAATATTGTTGTCTTCATCCATCTTCAGTTCATTTTATAATTTTCCACTCAATTTATGCTTTCATTACTTATGATCAACATGCTTTGCATTGTTTATGAGAACGCAGTTTTATAGTTAATGTAGTTTTCTTCCTTAATAATGCCTTCTTAGTGGGGTTGGTATCTAATTTATCAAATACTCAATGATTTAAATAATCTGTTTAGCTTTGTTGTTATTTCCACATTAATTAAAGAGATAGTATTTTACAGCTAATATTCAAGAAGACAAACAACTTTTATTATCTTATTCTACCAAAAATTTGACGAGGTAAAAGTTGAAATTAAGTAGTAATTAAGAGCATGGATATATATATATATATACACATATATATATAGCTGGTAGTCACTCATTTTTAAAAAATTGCAGAGATGTTGGATGGTAGTGGTCTCTAATTGAAAGGTGGTGAAACGGGAACATTTTTATATGTTAAGCTACTGTGAAAGGTAAAAAGCTAGATGATTATTTTATGGTCAAAATCCTTAGGACACGCTTCAAATTTCATGCCATAAACTATAGAATACTTTTTAAATCAAATGCTGGGCCTGTTTTCTCCCCCAAAAATCACTCTGTGGAACTTTCCTAATCTCTTCTATCTGATATAGATCTTGCTACCAAAACTAACAGAAATCAAATTTCTATGGTAGAAGACTTGGTGTTTGATTTCTTTATCCATTGTTTTTCTTTATGTTGATGGGAGAGAACATGCAGAAAACACAAAAATTTGCTGAAAATCAAAAGAGAGCAAATTTTAAAATTAATTTGTAAAGAAGGAAAAGAGAGAAAGCTGGTTTGCATTGTAGAGTCAAAAGTTAAGGATGCAACAAATTCCAAGTATTATTACAAATGTCACCGTTAAAGTAAGCCTTTTGTGGAATAAATTTCAACAAATTTGGAGAGAAAATGAAGCTGATGATCACCATTATCTATTAAACAAGTAACATGACTTGCTTTGTATCTATTTTTGTTATAGTTTATTCTTGCCTGCGACAAATAGAGATAAGAAGAAACAAATTTGTATATCAAAATCAGGCAGAGGAAATCCTTTATCACCTACTTGGTAAAGAGACATACCTGCCTTAAGATTCAATCTCTTTTTTAATATAATATATACGCTTTTCATCAAATACTAAACAATGAATACTTTTTATATAATTTTACTAGATTTCCATAGACTTTTTATCATGCATGGTTGAAATATAGAAGAGAAATAACAAAGGACTTGCAGAGATTACCATTTAATTACCTGTGAAGAATTTTTAGCTTCATTACCTAGCTGTAGAATTGTATAATGAAGAAATCTATTTTGAGAACATATAATGTGGAAAGGCATGCAGAACTTTACTTCATACCTAAATATATATATATATATATTTTCCATATATTTGAACAATTTTTAACTATATTTTGCTTTAAGACTATGGAAAATCTGAAAAGGAAAAACAACGAAAAAGGAAGCACTAACAAGAGTATGTATATTCCAGCGATGGGAAGGACTAACTAGCTTTACATGATCATAACTTTCTCTGTGGCTTCTTCAAAAGTGGATCATTTTTTGGTTTATCATTGAATTCAACTTTTCTATATTTTCATGTTTTTGTTAGTTGAAAGTCTGCTCTTACAAAAGCTTCTTATATTCCTCTTCACCAAAACCCGGTTTACATTTCAATTTTATGGTTTCTGCTGGCATAAAGCTTGTACCTCTGATGGAAACAATTATAGGGCTTCCATTAATGTTACTAATTCTCTGCTTCATAAGTATAGGAGAATTTCTTGCCAACACTGATGCTGAGGTGATAAATTACTTCAAGTCAGACAGAGAAGCTCTTAATGACTTTAAGATGAAACTTTAGCAAAAGTTATTACTTTAACGCACATTACAGTGATGAGAATCAATCCGCATATCCAGTTTTTGATTTTATAATATGTTTCAGAATTTGATAGTAAAGAAGAGAGCTCTGCTCAAATCCGCTTAATACTTGCAGGTGGATGAAACTCGTTCAAATCATTAGAAAGCATATCCACTTTGTCAAATTTCTATTTTGCAGTGGGAAACTCTTATTTTGTTTTGCTTTGTGGTATTAAGAAAACACAATTAGAGAACAATGGAAAAGAATGTGAATGAGAAATATACAAGTAAAATTTGATTGGAAAGACCCCTCAATTAAATGCAAAAGAATTTGAGATTTAAATAAATAAAGGGTGCTTAAGTTAGTGTATTTTTTATCTATGGGATTCGTGAAATTTCTTTATAGGATGGACCACAAAACTATGTCGGGGTATTCCTAATATCTACTATTTGATATGGATCTTGTCCACTAGTGTAACAGAAGTGGCATTTCTATGGTAGAAAATTTGGTTTTTAATTTTTTATGAATTCTTTTTCTTTATTTTTTAATTTGTACTATAAATAAAACTACAGTATGAACCAAGTTTGCAGAAAATTAAACTTGGAACAAAGAACAAAGGGAAAGAAAAGAGAGAGGGGGGGGAGAGAGAGAGAGAGAGAGAATACGTAGAACCAAAAGTTCGCAGAAAATCAAAAGAGAGAACATTTAAAAATTTGCAGACCAAGAAAAGAGAGAAAGCAGGTTTGAAGAATCAAATGGTAAGGATGCAACAAATTCAAACTATTATTTCAAATGTCAACATTAAAGAAAGCTTTTTGTGGAATAAATTTCTAAACTTTTGGAAGAAAAAAAAAAAAAAAATCAAGCTGATGGTTGTTAAAGTTTAATATTGTCCGCCATAAAGAAAGCTAAGAAGAAAGAAATTCGTATATCAATATCAGGTAGAGAAAATTGCGCTTTATCTCTAACTTGCTATAGAGACTTAGTTGCCTTGAGGGTCACTCTCTATTTGACTATATATGTACAATAATAAATGCACTTTTAAAAAAATATTAGAGAATGATCAACTTTCATCAAGTTTGCAATACTAGATTCCCATGAATTTCATCATGCATGATTGCAATGTCGAAGGGAAACATGTCTCCATTTTATATTGAAGCTGTAGAGAAAAGATCATGACTGATTGGTTGAAACGTAGAATATCAATTTAACGGACAACTTGCAGAGATCGCTATTTACAAGTGAAGTATATAGCCTTAAAATAAAAAAGAAAAGCTTTTTTTCCTACTTGTAGAAATAATATCATGAAGAAATCTGTTATATGAATAGATAATGTGAAAAGGCATGCATTGCTTTCCTTTATACCTATAAGTAATTTCCATACATTTGAACAGTTTTTAACTATATTTTATTTTGAGACTGAAAAATCCGATGGGAAAAATGAATGATTAGCGTTACATTATCATGGCTTTAACTGTGGCTTTCCTAAGCTCTTCTATTTGATATGGATCTTGTTACCAAAAGTAATAGAAATGGTATTTCCATGATAGAAGATTTGGTATTTGATTTCTTTATCCATTTTTTTTTATTTTTTTATTTTTTGATTTGTACTACAAAGAAAACTACAGTTAATATGATTGATGTTTAAACCAAGCGAAAGAGGTTGGAAAAAAAGTTTAAAATTAAGAGAGAGAGAGAGAGAGAGAGAGAGAGAGAGAGAGTAAAGAACACACAAAGTTTGCAGAAAATCAAAAGAAAGCAAATTTTAAAATTTGCAGAGAAAAAAAAGAGAGAAACCAGGTTTGAACAATCAAAATCTAAGGATGCAACATAATCAAACTATTGTTCCAAATGTCATTATTAAACAACACTTTTCAAATATCATACTATAAAATATAGCAGGCTTTAAAGGATACATCTATTTACTCTTTTAATCAAATGCTGTACAGTTTTTTCTCCCACTAAAACACTCTGTGGAATCTCCTTATTAAAGTAAGCCGGCTTTCTGGAATAAATTGCAACAAATTTTGGAAAATTGAAGCTGATCTTCATTATTACCTTATTAAACAATTAACATGGACTTCTCATTGTAACCATTTTTTTAGAGTTTATTGTTTTCTGCATAAAATCAGGCAAAGAACTACATAAGAATAAAAAAATTTACATCAATATCAGGTACACAACAATAGCATTATCACATGGCATTTTATTTGTGGTTTCCTAACAGAGAGACAGCTTGAGTGTTGGATTTAATTTTTCACATTGGCAATGAGAAAACATTTGAATGAAACCTACTTTAGTTTATATTATATCTTAGACTTCAGTGTTGAAAGGCAAAAATCCTACTATAGAATGCTTTAAAGGTTCCTTCTATTTGCCCTTTGTTTTAATCATAAGCTGTGTCTGTTTTCTTCCACTAAATCACTCAGTGAGGCTTTCCAAATCTATTCTGTTTACAGAGATATAAAGAGAGAAAAAGCTGGTTTGAAGAATCAAAATGTATAAATGATGCAACTAATTTCAACTATATGCAAAATGTCACCATTAAAGTAAGCTTTTTGTCGAATAAATGGCAACAAATTTGGAAAAAAGAAGCTGATGATCATTAGTATCTGCGTTAAAGAAGTAATATAGATTTGATTGTAGTCATTTTGCCTATAGTTTATTATTTTCTGATTAAAAGCTTGAGAGATCACTCACCGAGAGAGCTTTTTCTCAGTGGTTTCCTCATTGGCTTGAAAATTCAACCTGCTTGTCTCCAAATTCGGTAATGAGTCTATACCATTTGTTATCACCGTGTAATGCTGAACCAAGACGGTCCATTTAGCAATTTTATATTATTAATCAGCACTAACTTTTTCAAGAATAAATACGACCACTTTTGCATGCTTTGAATGCAAAGTTTCTTATTCCTCTTCACTAGAACAAAACTTATACTCTTGAATTTTTGTTTATGGTTTCTTGCATAAAGGTTTTACCTATGATGGAAACAATTACAGGTCTCCCACTAATGCTACTGATTTTCTGCCTTTCAATTATAGGTGAATTTCTTCCCAACACTGATGCTGAGGCGATAAATTGCTTGAAGTCAGACCGAGAAGCTCTAATTGACTTCAAGAACGGTCTTCATGATCCTGAAAACTGGCTTTCTTCATGGAAGGCAAGAAACTGCTGTCAATGGCGGGGAATAAGCTGTGAGAACACTACTGGAGCTGTTATTGCAGTTGATCTTCATAATCCTCATCTGCAAGATTTTGATTCTTCTGTCAGGTATGAACTCGGGAGCTTCAGTGGGGAAATTAGACCTTCATTAACAAAACTGAAGTCCTTAAGGCATTTGGACTTGAGTTTCAACACATTCGATGACCACCCAATTCCTGAATTTTTTGGATCTTTTAAAAATTTGCAATATCTAAACCTCTCAAATGCTGGGTTTAGTGGTTCAGTTCCTCCAAATTTAGGAAACTTGTCTAGCTTGCAGTATCTTGATCTCGAGTCTTTGAGTTTACTTGTTGATAATCTTGCATGGGTAAAAGGTCTTGTCTCTCTAAAGCATCTTGTGATGAATGAAGTTGATCTTTCAGAGGTAGGATCAAACTGGATAAAGTCCCTGACCAAGCTCCCATTCTTAACTGAGTTGCATCTATCTGATTGTAGTTTATCTGGTACCATTCCACCTCTCATCTCTGTAAATTTAACTTCTCTTGCTGTCCTAAATCTCAGTTACAACAATTTGAATTCAAAAATACCTAATTGTCTTGTCAATGTTACTAGCCTTGTTGCTTTTGATATAACCTTAAATAACTTCTTTGGAAGAGTCCCACTCGGTTTTAGCAACCTTCCTAATTTGCAAAGTTTAATTCTTGGTAGTAACTACAATCTTACAGCAAGTTGCTGCCAATTGCTTAGAGGAAGATGGGAGAAGATAAGAGTTCTCGATTTAGGGGGGAATAAACTACATGGGAATCTTCCTGCTTCCATTGGAAACATGACATTTCTCACCCACTTGAATCTTGGTTCCAATAATGTTGAGGGTGAGATTCCAAGCTCTATTGGCAAACTCTGCAACCTGATGGATTTCTTAATGTCGGGTAATAACTTGAATGGAACTTTACCTGAATTCCTTGAAGGAATAAAAAATTGCCTTTCTAAAAGGCCACTGGCTAGTCTGTTAAACTTGGACTTGTCACAAAATCACTTGGTTGGTAAATTACCACAATGGCTTAGTCAGCTCAAGACTCTCGTTGGTCTTAATCTATCAAGGAATGAGCTAAACGGAACTTTGCCAGAAAGTTTGGGACAACTTCCTGATTTGTCTTCTCTCGATGTTTCTTCCAATCATTTGATGGGTATAGTTACTGAAACACATTTTTCAAAGCTAGCTAAGCTATACCGTTTGTCCCTATCTTCAAACTCTTTCACCGTGAATATCAGTTCCAGTTGGGTTCCCCCATTCCAACTCTGGTATCTTGATATGCATTCATGCCATTTGGGTCCTTCATTTCCTGCGTGGCTTAAGTCACAAAAGCAAGTCAGAACTTTGGATTTCTCAGATGCTAACATTTCTGGCTCCATACCCAACTGGTTTTGGGAACATTCCTCTAGCCTTTCATGGTTGAATGTTTCTTATAATCTGTTAGAAGGTCGTCTACCAAGTCCACTAAACTTAGCTTCAAATGCAGGGGTTGATTTCAGCTCAAACCTCTTCAAAGGGTCCATTCCTCTTTCAGCCGGCAAAATTTACTTTCTTGATGTCTCCAAAAATAAATTTTCTGGTATTATTCCAGATAACATAAGTGGTTCCTTGGTTTACCTCTCTATTTCTGGAAACCAGATAAATGGAGAAATCCCAGCTTCCATAGGTAACAATCCTGGTCTTCAAGTCATTGATCTTTCTAATAACAACTTAACAGGAAGCATTCCATCAAGCTTTGCCAACTGTTTTTATATTATAGCACTAGACCTGAGTAACAACAATTTGTCTGGAAAAATCCCTGCCATCAAAGGTTACCTAAGTTTGCTTCAAACATTGCACCTAAATGACAATAAGTTCTCCGGAGTGATCCCGTCATCTTTCCAGAACTTAGCAAGTTTGGAAACACTGGATCTTGGAAACAACAGATTAATTGGTAGAATTCCACCATGGATTGGGAAAGGTTTCGAAAGACTGAGAATTCTTAGCTTGAGAGCCAATGCATTTTCAGGAGAACTTCCACCAGTGCTATCAAATTTAAGTTCGATACAAATTTTGGACCTGGCAAGAAATCAGTTCCATGGCAGCATTCCAGCTAGTTTTGGAGATTTCGAAGCTCTGAAACAGGAGCAAATCATAAACCATTATCTGCTTTATGGGATGTATGGGACTACCTATTATAAAGAAAACTTTGTTGTAACTCTGAAAGACCAGTCTCAGCGTTTCAGCAAGATCCTCTCCCTTTTAGTTGGCATAGATCTCTCAGGAAATAATTTGAGTGGAGATCTTCCAAGAGAGATAACAAAATTGTCAGGTTTGGTGTTTCTGAACTTGTCCAGAAACCATATCAGCGGACACATTCCCGAAAGCATTTCAAAGTTGGAGCAATTGTCATCACTTGATCTCTCAAGTAATAAGTTCTCAGGTGCTATTCCTCAAACTTTGGAATCACTCTCATTTTTGGGGTTCCTTAATTTGTCAAACAATAACTTCTCTGGTAGGATCCCTTATACAGATCACATGTCAACTTTTGATGCACCTTCTTTTGCTGGAAACACTGGCCTTTGTGGCATTCCACTTGATGTAAAATGTCCAAGTGATGATGATGATGATGATGATGATGATCCAGAAAAGGGATTGACTACTCCAAAGGCTAATACAAGTGGTGACAGCTTTGTTGACCAATGGTTTTGCTTGAGCATTGGATTGGGATTTGCAGCGGGAATTCTTGTTCCTTATCTGGTAATCACGATGAAAAGGTCTTGGAGCGTAGCCTACTTCGATGCTGTTGAGAGAGTTTTAGATAGAATACTATATCTGTGGTTGAAATACAGAACCAGACAGCAGAGGAATCGAGGGAGTAACCAAAGAAGATGACAGTCTGTTTTCTTTCTTCACTTAGTTATCTTGAAATGTATACCCCGCTTTCTTTGTTACTGGTTTATGTCTTTGTTACTGGTTTATGTCAATTCATTTTACTTGTCAAGATCCCATTTCACTCAATAGTTTTTCTATAGTTTCCTTTCGAAATAGTATTACGTTTATTTGAAAATGTGCTTCTCATCTATGAACTATTATTTCATTTCGAAATAATATTACGTTTATTTGAAAATGTACTTCCCATCTATGAACTATTACTTATGTATCATCTACATTTCAAGCTTCAAATTATTTGTTTTTTCTTCTCTTTATTATTTTTATTATTATTTATTATTTTTTTGCCTAGAAGGGAGGGAGGCATGTATTTTATTATATTTGAAAATCTCAATTTTTGTACGAGTAAAAGTTGTGAAGGTTTAGTGATGTGATGGTGGTCTAAGGAAAAGGTTTCTGTTCTTAACTTCAAGATGGAAAAGTGAGAAACCTCACCAAATTATTTGGTCCAAATATCCTAAAAGAGAAGAAAAGGTTTGGGTATCAGCTTCATTTCTTTGGAAGCGAGTCTATGAAAACACTGTTTGAAGGCCTGAAGGAGAAAGGTTTCCTCAACACATAGATAATGTATATAATTACAAAATATATCTATTCTTTTGTTTCACTTTCCCAGCCTTATTTAATTTGTTATTTTATATAAACGTTGTGTTCAAATCAATATTGAAGGAAATGATATGCAGCTATTTACCCAAAACAACCAAAAAAAAAAAAAAAAAAAGAAGAAGAAGGAAATGATATGCTGCTGTATATTTTTTACCTTAATCATGGGATTGAGAAGCCTATGATCAGCTTGTAATATATAAAATAATTGAACTGAACGTCCAACTTTTAAGAAACCTCATTGCATCAATCTTTCTATAGCATTTACAGTTACCAAACTTTGACAAGTGTGAACAGTGAATAGAAGCTTTTTTCTCGTTTTGTCACGTGGAGTTTTCCACTGAGCAAAAACTTCAATTCGTTGATATTTTTCTTACTAGTTTTGATTCAATGATTCCAATACGGATTCGAATTTTTCTTTAAAAGAAAAAAAAAAGCCAACGTTTGTATTAAAAATTTAGAAGGTAATCCGTGTGACAAAATTTTAGTACATGGGTTTGGTCAATTGTCATTTACATTGTATCTAATTTTCTTTCCCATTATAACAACATCTAGCACTGATGGAAAAAAGAGGGATACTTAGGGCACACTTCGACAAAAGATCCAGAGCAGAGCAGAGAGAGAGAGAGATGTTATGAGTGGAGGGCAAAAGGTGGTGTGTGTAACAGGAACTTCAGGTTACATAAATAGACAGTATTGAGTCTATACTACAATTTGTCATCACCATGGAGCGACAATGGAGAAACTAGCTTCTAACAATTTCTTTTAATCGCAAATACATTTACTATTTGGTTAAAAGAAAATACTAATAAAATGCAGCCACAACGTTAAATTGTTTATGTATTACTTTGACTTCAAAGTTTCTTCGTCCTCTTTACTAAAACTAAAGTTCATATTGAGATTTTGTTTCTGGTGTCTGGGATAACGGTTGTACCTAGTTTACTAGTTTCTTTACTTTTCTTAACTTGTGTTTCCAATTTCTTATTTAGTTTTTATTTTATTTAGCTTTTTATGCCTATTTTTGGTTGTTTTACTAATTTACTTTTTTTTTTCTTTTTGTTTTTTTATCATTATTAATTTACTTAAATGTTCTTTTTGTACATTTAATTTTTTACTAACTTCTTATTTGTTTAATGGTTGGTTTCTTCAATGTGTTTCATTTTATGCTTTTTTTTTTGGGGGGGGGGGGGGGGGGGGGTATATATTATAATAATACTATAGTTATAATAAAAGTATAGCTTTTTTTTTTTTTTTTTTACATTTAATTTTTTTAAGGACATATCAAAACTAATCATTGATAGCATGTGGAATAAATAATTTACCCTATAGCTATCACTTCACTTTGAAAGTAAACTAGAAATAAAGAGCACAAAGAGAAAGTTAAAAGAAACATAGTAGAAAACTAGAGAGAGAGTGGTGGGTGTTGAGAAACAAAATAGAGAGAAAAATGGAAAAAAAAAAAAAGAAAAAGAAAAAAAAGGTATAAAGAAAAAGCAGTGTGAAAAAATAAAGAAAAAACAAAATAGAGAAAGAAGGTCAAGAGAGAAAGCATTGAGAAAGAGGAGAGGGAAAAGCAGAAAAAGAAATGCAGAGATAGAAACAGAGAGAAATTCAAGTGAGAAAAACAGGAAGGGAAAGGAAGCAAATGAGAGACAAGAAGAGAGACACACACAGCACACCAACCCAAACAAGAGGGAAGAGAACCTCGGGCAATTTTCATATGATTCTCTTCACCCAAACGCCAAAAATTTCATATTGTTTTTTTGTTAACAAATGGTTATCACAGCGGGACTCAACATTGCTTTACAACAAATATACACCCTTGACATTTTTTTGTTTACACATCCATGAAAAGTCTTCTATTGTGTAGAGAGGGAAGCCAAAGACCAGCTGTAATTACTAGAGAAATAAAAAAATGAAAATTATCAGCAAGACTATCATGTAAGTACATGTACATGTGATTCACAAAAAAAAAAAAAAAAATACATGTAAATGTGCAGGTAAGCAAGTCTATCATGCAAATATAAAAGTTATAAGAGAAAAAACAAACATAATTAGCAAAAATATAAATTTGACAAACTATCAGGACAAACTGTGATGTCACGGCAGTTAGGACTTTAGGCAAATGTCACGTAGGTCAACACTAACAGTTTTTGAACTTGATTAATAAATAAGAGAATCTTATTTTTTTGAGAGGTCAAAGATCCATAGATCAATTGAGAATAAGGTACAAAACAAAGTAAAGAGGAAGATCACATTTGTTTTTTTTTTTTTCTTTAATTGTAAATGTCAGGACCCGTCCAAAATTCCTAACCAGAACCTAGACAAGCCCTGATCGCAGGGAAACCCTACCGGACCCTCCAATGGAAAATCCGGCAGAATCTCCCCTAAGGGTTGGACTACCACAAATTTCTTGCACTGAAAACACACTTCTATATTCATCCCCTTATTCCTCCCACAATACTATAAATTGATTCCACAAATTTATAGCACTCCAATGAATAACAGCAACCCAGTGCATAATTAATACATGAATGTCCAGGACAGTATACAGAGCTTCATGAAATACTATTAAGCATAGAATACAACATGGATGAAAGAAATAATACAATGGAAATAAATGAAGACAAAGATACTTCTCGAACTAAGACAGCGATGGAGATTTGGTTCGCTCCGGAAGAACATCTACCACCCCTTGCACCTAAGGGAACGGAATTTAAAAAAAATATGAGATCCTAATCATCTCAGTGAGTGACCCTATCTACCGAACACTTTTAATATTAATAATATAACAAATAAAGGAATTTAATTAACACCAACAATTAAATAGATAAATAAGTAATAAACAATTGAAAGTAATAATTTCTCTCAAAATCCTCACTATTCACTCTGTTGGAAATGTTTCCTTTTTAAAACATTTTCACAAAACCCGATATTCCTATTTTTCGAAAACCAAGGGATCAATTAATTTAATAAACAACAGATAAATACCCCAAATATAAATAAAATGTAATAAAATATAATAAATAATTTTTGAACACTTTGGGGTTTGAAATATCTATCCGAAAATTTATACTTGACGCACTACACCATGTACCAGTGATACCCTCCGATACCCAGCGTCCCAAGCACCGACTGGCGGGGAGATTAAAGAGAGAAACTTGCATACGGCACTTCGGAGTCCCGACAGTACCGCTGGTCAAACCATCATCCTGGCTACGGAAAGGGGGGGGGGGGGGGGGGGGCTTTGTGCACTATATAAAACTTACCTGCTCTCGATCCAATGGCAACTCACGGGAGACATAATAACTTGCGCGCTAACCACATATACACCAGAACACCAATACTGTATGAGTGCGTCTAAAATAATTATTAAATTTTTTTATTACCGTGCTGATTTTCCAAAATCACCGTGGGAAATATACCAGTTTTCAAATTCACCATCCCACATTTTCTTTTAACATTTCCGGTACGAAAACATCGATAACGATATACAAATAATTTTTCTCGTAACACGAGGTTCAACAAATAATATTCCACAGGCATAATTATAAAATTTAAACCACCAATTAAACCAATTATGCCCAAAAATAATATTAAAATCCAAATACAATTAATTACTGAAAATACTTTGCTCATGTGTAATAAATACAATTAAATCACAATAATAAAAATCGGGATTTCTGAATAACCCAAAATTTTGTTTAGCACCAATAAACATATACGTACTTATAAAATAATAAATTTCCACAATTATAATTAAATTGCACCAAATGAGCATAATTCCAAATGTCAATTAAACACCAATTAAATATAATTAATTACCCCAAAATATTTTTAAAGGTGGGTCACTCACCTTAAGCACGTATCTCAACCAAGATCCTCCGCAAGATCAACTCCACTGCCCACACGTGCACCTAAAACATCCATAATACACCAAACCAAATATATTAATATTTTAATCGAGTAACACCCAAATGGGTACCCGGGGAGCGAACAAAAACGACAACCAAAATTGACGAGTAATATACCGAATCGAAGCTTGAGTGACAAGGATTACAAATCCGGTCTCACTTCCCGGAGATCGGACCCGAGGTGGCCGGAATCTCACCGGAAAGCTTTCAGGATTCAACTTTTCGATTCTTCCAAACCGTCACGAATTGGAGGAAAAGGACGCCGGATTTAGATTCAGGGGGTCAGAATTAGTGGAAAGGGACTGGAGACGGGACTGGGTACTCGCCGGAACAGGGATTTCTCCGGCGAGCCGTCGTGGTCACCGGCAACCGTCGTCGCTGCGGGTGCGTGCGGTGGTTGATGACCGAGATTTTTGGAGGTTTTGTAGCTTGAAGAGAGAGGATTCCAATTGTACTGGGGGTGACAAGAACGGAGGCCGAAATGTGGAGATCTCGGCGGTTGAAGGATTCGGCACCGCCGCCGGAAAAAGCCCCGATCCGGGCGCGTCGCCGGTCGGTTGGCCGTGAGATTTTGGGGTTCAGCCGGGAATGGGGAGGCACTCCCGTCTGGCCAGCGCGTGTAGCAAGAATCGGCCAGAAAATTTGACAACTCCAGTGGCCGGCGATTCTTTCTCTCCCTCTCTCTCTCCTCTCTCTCTTTCTCTCTCCTCCCTCAAAGTTTTTACCAAATAAAAGCCACCGTGGGTGTCAACACGTGGCGTCACTCACTGTGCACTTAAGCCAGATATAATAAAATATTACGGTATCCGGCAAACTTCACACGTCTATAACTTTTTAACCAGATGTCCAATTTAAGCGTGCCGCTAGTCTATGAACTCGTATCGACGAGTACCTTACAACCATACAAAAGTCAAAAAAAAATTATACAACTATAAAAAGTCAACTTCCAGCACCTTTTGGACAGTTTGCACCTCGACTTGTTTTGCCCATAACTTTCAAACCGTAGCTTCGTTTTCAACGTGCTACCAGTCTACGAACTCGGGGCATCATGTACTTCGCCACGGTACCATGGTCAACTAGAAATTTCAACTGGAACAAAAAGTCAACTTTTGACCCATTCGGTCAACGGTCAACGTGCAAGAATTCCAACATGGTTTGGGACGGGGTGTTACAACATTTCCCCCTTATAAGAATTTCATCCTCGAAATTCCGTACGTCACTGGAATAGGTAGGGATACTGATCACGCATCTGCGCTTCGGGCTCCCACGTCGCTTCCTCGATTAAATGATTCCGCCATAAAACTTTAACTAAAGGAATAGTCTTGTTACACAGCACCAGCTCCTCGTGATCCAAAATCTGCACTGGTTGCTCTACATACGAAAGATCTTCCCTTAATTCTATGTCAGGAGTCTCGAGTACGTGTGATGGGTCTGCAATATATTTCTGTAGCATCGAAACATGAAATACGTTGTGCACTCGGGCTAGCTCTTCTGGTAATGCTAATCTATAAGCCACGGGGCCAATCCTCTCCATAATCTCGTAAGACCCGATATAACGAGGACCCAACTTACCTCGTCGACGAAAGCGTACTACTCCTTTCCATGGAGATAACTTTAGGAATACCCAATCTCCTACTTCGAATTCCAAATCCTTCCTACGCACATCGGCGTAACTCTTCTGTCGATCTTGGGCAATCTTCAACCGATCCTTAATGATCTTCACCTTGTCCAAGGTCATCCGTAGATACTCAGATCCAACCACATTATTCGTTGCAAGGAGTCTCTCTTCTCCTACCTCACTCCAGCACAAAGGTGTCCGACACTGCCTCTTATATAAAGCCTCATACGGGGACATCCCAATACTCGCCTGATAACTGTTGTTATAGACAAATTCTATCAATGGCAATTGCTTATCCCAGCTACCACGAAATTGCATAACATAAGACCTTCTTGTACCTTGCTCTTAATTGTTCTCAATTTAGGATCTTCCATTTGAGTCTCCAATATACGATCCACTAACACCGGTCGCACCTGAAAACTAGCCATAAGAACTCCCGAAGGATGCATATGCATTAACACCCCCATTTTCTTCAACTCCACCATGAGAGGTAGTTGGATGGCTTGAATGTGAGCAAGAGATCCGATAGCCTTCCTACTCAAAGCATCTGCCACTACATTCGCCTTGCCTAGGTTATAATCAATCACACAATTATAACCCTTCAATAACTCCATCCATCCCCTTTGCCTCATATTTAATTCCTTTTGAGTGAAAATGTATTTGAGGCTTTTGTGGTCGATATAAATTTGGCATGTGGCCCCATACAAGTAGTGTCTCCACTTCTTTAGAGCAAAAACTACCGCCGCCAATTCTAAGTCATGTGTAGGGTAATTTTGTTCGTGCTGCTTCAATTGCCGTGATGCATATGCTACCACCCTTTGATTCTGCATTAGCACGCAACCCAACCCTTGATGGGATGCATCATAATAGACTTCAAAACCTTCATTCCCATTAGGTAAAGTTCAGACAGGTGCGGATGTTAACTTTTGATCAATTCCTGAAAACTCTGCTCACACCTGTCCGTCCAGCTAAATTCGACCTTCTTTCGGGTTAAGTTATGAAACGGTCCAGTAATTCTCGAAAATCCTTCTATAAAACGACAGTACTATCCCGCTAATCCAAGAAAACTTCGTACTTCCCTCACAGTGGTAGGGCGCTCCCAATTCAACACTGCCTTCACCTTATCAGGGTCCACATAGATACCTTCGGCTGACACGATATGTCCGAGAAAACCCACTTGATTTAACCAGAACTCGTACTTGTCGAATTTAGCATATAGCTGATGCTGCCTTAAAGTTTGGAGCACTTTCTTCAAATGGCTCACATGCTCCTCTTGGCTGCTAGAATAGATCAGGATGTCATCTATAAATACGATGACGAAACGATCCAAGTACGGACGGAACACCCGGTTCATCAAATTCATAAAAGCTGCTGGGGCATTGGTGAGTCCGAATGACATCACTAGGAATTCATAATGTTCGTACCTCATCCTAAAGGCAGTCTTAGGAATATCCGACTCTCGGATCCTTAACTGGTGATATCCAGATCTCAAGTCGATCTTGGAAAACACTTTGGTACCTTGGAGTTGGTCAAATAGATCATTTATCCTTGGCAACGGATAACAATTAGGGATGGTTACCTTGTTAAGTTATTGGTAGTCGATGCACAGTCTTAGACTACCATCCTTCTTCTTCACAAACAACATTGGAGCTCCCCATGGTGATATGCTTGGTCTAATAAACCCCTTATCTACCAAATCTTGCAATTGGACCTTTAGCTCCCTTAACTTCGCTGGAGCCATCCGATACGGTGGTAGAGAAATAGGCACGGTACCCGGAATTAATTCAATGGGAAAGTCAACTTCCCTTTCCGGAGGCAATCCTGGTAACTTCTCAAGAAACACATCCGAAAAATCCCTCACAACGGGCATGTCTTCCAACCTGACCCCACTTACTCGGGTATCTATCACATGAGCTAAATACCTTTGGCAACCCTTATTCAGTAGCTTCTTGGCGGTGAACGTAGATATTAATCTCGGCAAAAGCCTCCCAACTTCCCCACGGAATACCACTTAAGGCAAACCTGGCCTCCTGAATGTAACTTCTTTGCTAAAACAATCTACGGAAGCATGGTTCCTTGCTAACCAATCCATGCCCAAGATTACATCAAGTCGGACAGATCCAACAGGATCAAGTCCGCTTCCATCACTTGATCTTCGATGCAGAAGAAACACTCCTTGATCAACTGGCTAGGCCACAAGGATTCTCCTGCAGGAGTGGCTATTTCTAATAGACATCCTAAAAGAGTAGGGGTCATACCGACCCGAACGACAAATTCCTTTGAGATGAACGAATATGTTGCTCCCGGGTCTATAAACATACGTGTGTCATTACCAAAAATATTCAAAGTACCTGTAACAACGTCAGGTGTGGCCCGGGTTTCCTGCTGTGTCATAGTAAACACTCGACCTTGACCTGTCTGGTGGGGCTTCCTTCCTCTACCTCGACTCAATCCTGCAGACGGTTGGGCCGATCCCGAAGAACCTCCTACTGCTTGACTCCCCTGGGAACTCTGACCCTGAAATACACCAGTATGCTGTGCTCGCCGACCTGCCCCTAGCATACTACCACTACCATAAGGGCACTCCCTCCTTATGTGGCCTGGCTGCCCACACTGAAAATATAAACCATCCATCAGGCACTGCCCAGAATGCTTCCTCTTACAAATTGGACAAATCCTCATAGGACCAAAGTGTGAGTGCTGATACGAGCTTGTATCCCCACTGATCGAATGGCGAGCTGTCTGGGGCATACGATAACTGCCTCTCCTCTGAAATCTGCCTCGTGGGCTCGATCCACCACTACCCGATGAGCCTGAACTATGGCTCTTCTTGGACGCTCCTTGACTAGGTGCCCCACTATATGAACCTTCGAATGATCTACGCCTCGAGGGTGCGCATCTCCACCTATCTCTCTAGCTCCAGCGCTGTGTCAGGACCCGTCCAGAATTCCTTCCCCGGAACCCTAGACAGCCCTGATCCCAGGGAAACTCTACCGAACCCTCCAACGGAAAATCCGGCAGAGCCTCCCCTAAGGGATTTACTTACCACAAATTACCTGCACTGAAAACACACTTCTAACAACATCCCCTTATTCCTCCCACAGACTACAAATTGTTTCCACAAATTCCAGCACTTCAATATAAATACAGTAATCCAGTGCAAAATAAATACAACAAGAATGAAAGAAATAGTACAACCGCAATAAAGAAGAACAGGGTACTTCACGAAGTAAAACAGCGATGAAGATCAAGTCCGCTCCGAATGAACACCGACAACCTGGTACCTAGAGGAACGGAATTTAAGAGTGTGAGATGCTAATCATCTCAGTGAGCGACCCTACTACTCTACACTATCATACCACGGTAATAGGTATATAAATAATAATTATTTGGAAATAATAATTTCTCTCAAAACCCTTACAATTCTCTCAGTTGGAAAGGTTCCCCTTTTAAAACATTTTCACAAAACCCTTTATTCATATTTCCCGAAAACCAAGACATCAATTAAATACCAGAAGCGGTAACAATTATATTTTTCATTAACATTTTATTTTTAAAACACAGTTCTGAAAATCATTTGATGCACCCACTATATACCAGTGGCGCCAACAGTACCCAGCGTCCCAAGGTACCGCCAGACAGGAGGTTATAGAGAGAAACCGGCATACGGTCGCGTGGCGTCCCACAGCGCCGCTGCTAACCTGGTGTCCCGGCCAAAGGGGGGTGGCCGCCCTCTCCGATGGCATCCACAGGACACCCTCATAATATCAACCGCGCGCTACTCACACCCACCTGCGCGCTAATCACATCACCTGCGCGCTAATCACACCCACCTGCGCGCTAATCACAACCGTGTGCACACTAACCATATCACATATACCATATCACATAATCAGAACACCAGTACGTGCACGGTGCATCTAAAACTTATAAAAGCCATCAATTTAAATCATAAAACAAATTTCACATTTTTCATAAGCATAGCGGGCATAATCCATCCGCTTGAACCGGGAAATTCTCCACAATTTCCTTATAATCCATACCAAAAATTCCATGATTTTCAAATCCACCAACTCCCAAATCCATCAATTCAAATATCCACATTTTTTTTCCAAGCATAAATAATTTCTCGAAATATCATAATCAAATCCCATAATATTTTATGGGCATATTTCATAAAAATTGAAACCACCAACATAACCAAATATTTTCCTTGAAATATTTGAAAATCAAATCGTGCCCAATTTACCATTAAAACCACACCAATTTCAAAATCCTCAAAACCATAAAATAATTCCACACGGCATAAATTGGTGAAATACACATTTTCTTAAATCCGATAAATTCACAAATAATTCCACAATAATTCAAATAAATATTTGGCACATAGAAATTAAATTCCAAATATTTAAATCACACATTATATATTCACCAATTAAATTCCCAAAGTTAATTTGAAGGTGGGTCACTCACCTGGAGCACGCAATTAACCCATGATCCATTACGGGATCAATTCTACGACTCACCGGTGCTCCTAGAACAAAATTCACAGACAGTCAAATAAATTAATATTTTATTCGGGTAAATAATACCCGGTACCCGGGGGGTCAAAACACAAACGATAACTAAAATTTACGAATCATATACCGAATCGAAGCTCGAGTGATGCTAATCACAGATCCGGTCTTAATTTTCGATGATCGTACCCGACGGGGTTTGAATTTTATCGGGAAGCTTTTCGGGTTTCGGCTCCGCAATTCTCCCAAACCGTCGCGAATTGGTGGAAACGGAAGTCGGATTTGGGTTCAGGAGGTCAAACACTGCGGACTGGAGCTGGCCGGAATTTTCGGGTACTCGCCGGAACAGTATTTTCCGGCGGGCCGCCACGTCACCGGCAACCGTCGCCGGAACAGTATTTTCCGGCGGTGGCCGTTTGCTGTGAAATTTTGCAGATTTGTAGATCGTGAGGAGAGCAATCCAACGGGACCGACGGTGAGCAAAACGGAGGTCGGACGGCGGAGAAATCACCGTTTGAAGATTTTCGACCCCTCGCCGGAAAACGCTCCGATCCCGGCGCGTCGGTGGTCCGATGGCCGTGATTTTTGGTGGGTAGGCCGGACTTGAGGTGAGGATGCTGGGTGTATGGCGCGTGTACTGTATATCGGCCGAAATAGTGCCGATTCGCGGTGGCCGGCGGTGGAGGGGGAAAAATCGCCGCCAAACTTCGGACGTCCGATCCGGGCGCGTCCGGCGGCCGTTCGCCGTGAAATTTGGAGGTTTTGCCGGAAATGAGGTGGGCAATCTGGCTGGCCGGTGCATGTACAGTAACTCGGCCGGAAAACATGAAAATGGCCGGCGGCCGGCGGGTCCTCTCTCTCTCTTTCTCTCTCCTCTCTCTCTTTCTCTCTCTTCTCTCTCTTTCTCTCTCTTCCCCGAGAGTTTTTCAAAATTAAAACCCTGTGTGACACTGTTCATGCCACGTGGACCACTCAGAAGCTGACACGTGGCATTTCACTGTTCACGACCCAAAAACATTAAAATAATACGGTATCCGGTAAACTTCAAACGTCCATAACTTTTTAACCACATGTCCGATTTAAGCGTGCCGCTAGTCTATGAACTCGTATCGACGAGTACTTTACAACCATACAAGAGTCAACTCACAATTACATCACAAGAAAAAGTCAACTCCCGGCACCTTTTAGACAGTTTACACTTCAACTTGTTTTGCCCATAACTTTCAAACCGTAGCTCCGTTTTCGACGTGCTACCAGTCTACGAACTCGTGGCATCGTGCACTTCGCCACGGTACCCTAGTCAACTCAAAATTCTTACCGAGTCAAAAAGTCAACGTTTGACCCCCTTCGGTCAACGGTCAACGGTCAACCTCGGTCAACACGCACGGATTCCGGTGCGATTTGGGACGGGGTGTTACAGCCTTCCCCCCTTACAAAAATTTCATCCTCGAAATTTCCTCACGTCACTGGAACAAACAAGGGTTCTGATCATGCACCTGCGCTTCGGGCTCCCATGTCGCTTCCTCGACTAAGTAGTTCCTTACCAACCAATCCATGCCCAACACTACTTCAAGTCCGGATAGATCCAACAGGATCAGGTCTGCTTCCATCACTTGATCTGTGAAATCGTCGGGCGTAGTCCTGGCTCCCTACTGCGTCATAGCAAACACCCGGCCTTGACTTGTCTGTTGGGGTCTCCTTCCTCTACCTCGACTCGATCCTGCAGACGGCTGGACTGATCCCGAAGAAACTCCTACTGGCTGACTCCCCTGGGAACTCTGTCCTGGGAATATCCCCGTACGCTGTGTCCGTCGACCTGCTTCTAGCACACTGCTGCTACCATAAGGGCAATCCCTCCTTATGTGACTTGGCTGCCCACACCGAAAGCAGAACCCATCCATCTGACATTGCCCAGAATGATTCCCCCTACAAAGTGGACAAATCCGCGGAGAACTAATGCGTGACTGCTGATACAAGCTTGCATCCACACTGATCGAATGGCGAGCTGGCTGGGGCATGCGATAACTATCTCTCCTCTGGAATCTGCCTCGTGGGCTTAACCCATCACTGTCTGAGCCTGAGCTATGGCCTTTCTTAGCTGCCCCCTGTCGAGGTACTCCGCTATACGAACCTTCGAAAGATCTGCGCCTTGAGGGTCTGTGTATCTCCTCCTGTCTCTCTAGCTCGAGCGCTGCATCCCTGGCGGACTGATAGGTGGGATGTACTGATCCGGAAAGGGTGTAGCCGATGCTCTCTTTCAATCCGTCTATGAACCTCACCTTCTTCGTGTGATCGTCGGGAATCAGGTGCATGCAGAATTCTGATAGTTCTCGGAATCTCCTCTCGTACTCGATCACTGTCATGTTCCTCTGTCGCAGTTCCTTGAACTCTCTCCTTCTTGCTTCACGGTAGGCAGGAGGACAAAACTCTATCAATGGCAGTTGTTCATCCCAGCTACCACGAAACTGCATAATGCAAGACCTTAGCAGGTCTTCTAATGTCTGAATTGTGCACTCTGCTTGTCCATCAGATTGCGGGTGAAAAGCGGTGCTGTAGTTAAGTCTTGCTCCTAGTGCATCAGCCAACTTCCGCCATAGTCGTGAAGTAAAGCGCGGATCTCGATCGGAGACGATGGCTAACGGTACTCCATGAAGACTTACAATGCGTTGCACGAACAACTAAGCTAACTTCTCGGGTGAAAAATGTTCTCGTACCGGTAGGAAGTGTGCTGACTTGGTGAGACGATCAATGATTACCCAAATGCCGTCGTACCTTCTAGGTGTGGAAGTAAGCTTGAATACGAAGTCCATGTTGAGTTCTTCCCACTTCCACACGGGAATCGGTAAAGGTTGGAGTAATCCCGAAGGCTTCTGTCTTTCTGCTTTCACTTGTTGACAAAGCAAA
The DNA here is from genome assembly GCF_031755915.1 of Ziziphus jujuba. Taxonomy (NCBI): domain Eukaryota; kingdom Viridiplantae; phylum Streptophyta; class Magnoliopsida; order Rosales; family Rhamnaceae; genus Ziziphus; species Ziziphus jujuba. The sequence continues at coordinate 2,830,621 of NC_083380.1, forward strand.
CACTTTGATACGAAGTCTGCCACTTCTCTCTTCATACCAATCCACCAATAATGTCATCTTGGTCATAATCGAACGCTAACCATAAAGTGCTTCTGAAGCATGCATCCTTAAACCAACAACCAACTCTCGTAACTCGATCAGCAATTCAAAAGGTAAGATTAGAACTTAAGTCTAATTTCCTCAAATACCGGTATCACCAAGTTAAGGTTGAGATTAATTCACTTGTCCTTGATTACCCTCCTAGTACTTACAATTATAAAACCCTTGCTCCTCATTGATTAACCAATAGTCTTAACCTCGACAAACATCAATCTTTCTTTTAACTAAATCAAGGTCATGAATAAAATTTCTCAACATCCAAATACCATTCTTGAAAACCCTAAGTTTCCCCCATTTCAAATAAATTCCATGAATCCACACCTTAAGCAATAAGAAATTTAAATCTTAATTCTAGCATCACCACCAATACTATGAACAAATCACTAGATCCTTAACCCATAAAAGTATTCCACACTTCTTAAATTCTAACTCCGTCCCAAAAATCATACTCCTTATCATTGCAAATTATCACCAACAATATCAACCACCTTGAATCGATGAAGCACCATCAATACGAACCTTAAATCTCCAAGGAAATAAGATATCAAGATCTTAGCTTCTAGAATGAAAAATAACCATGCTTAAACATCCAACCATGCCTAAGGAATCATCCTCATCTCATTAACCTCATCAACCACCAAGTAGAACTTTAGTCGCTATCCGGATCTTGCTTGATTCTCTAAACGCTGTCGTACCTTCTCTTTGTGAACGAAAGTTTAAGCACGAATTCCATATTTACATCTCCCTACTTTACTTGTCGGTGACTTAAGTACCTTTATTCGGATCTTGCAACTTCCTTTATCATGCCAAACCACCATGTCATCCAGTGAGCATTCCATACGTCTTGGTACCCTTGGGGTGTATCGCATACTTTGAATCACGTGCTTCCTTTAAGATCTCCTTTTTGAACTCAACGATACCCTGCTTTGGATTCTTAATTGGCGATACTTAACCTTAAGTCGCTTTTGGAAAAACCATAACAATAAACAAATAATAAAATATATTTTTCAAATATACCTAACTTGCATAGGCAATTGTTAAAACTCCACATTGAAATTCATATCTTAAAATCCATAGCATAAAATAAAATATGCACGCTTGTAATGGAGGTACGTACGACACCTTCTACATGTTACGTAATCCATGATTCCAACTGTCGCCGACACTCTGCTACCAATACAAACCAGGATGGTTGCCTATATTGGCCGTCCAATTCCCCGGGCTCGTAGGCAACATGATCATGGGGCTAGCTCTACATGGACCACATTGGTTCGCCGCCTCCATATGGTGCAGTATAATATCAACAATATAACATACAGATACATGTACGAGCACAAACCAAAAATACTTGAATAAAACACCTTTAATTTCAAATACCACTTTGAAAAGCATTTAAATTTTGATAATCGATCGGGAAAATATTTTGACGCCTTGAAATCGATCGACACACATCCTTAGGCAATCATCATTCTTCTCCATGAACGAAACGGATACCATTCACGATGATAAGCTTGACCTTCAAAAAGAAAAGGCATCCTCGACCATCGACTAGGCCATAGGAATTTCCCGTTAGGCTAGATGATCCTAATTGACACCCTCGAAGATTAGAGTTATTCAAACTCGGGCAACGAATTTACTTCGAGACAAACAGAAAGAACGCTTTCACACGGGTAAAACGAGAGATTAAACACGGATAGGATGCACAACAATGCACAGTCCCTTAGGAATACTAGAACCTAGAGCTCTGATACCAACTGTCAGGACCCGTCCAGAATTCCTTCCCCGGAACCCTAGACAGCCCTGATCCCAGGGAAACTCTACCGAACCCTCCAACGGAAAATCCGGCAGAGCCTCCCCTAAGGGATTTACTTACCACAAATTACCTGCACTGAAAACACACTTCTAACAACATCCCCTTATTCCTCCCACAGACTACAAATTGTTTCCACAAATTCCAGCACTTCAATATAAATACAGTAATCCAGTGCAAAATAAATACAACAAGAATGAAAGAAATAGTACAACCGCAATAAAGAAGAACAGGGTACTTCACGAAGTAAAACAGCGATGAAGATCAAGTCCGCTCCGAATGAACACCGACAACCTGGTACCTAGAGGAACGGAATTTAAGAGTGTGAGATGCTAATCATCTCAGTGAGCGACCCTACTACTCTACACTATCATACCACGGTAATAGGTATATAAATAATAATTATTTGGAAATAATAATTTCTCTCAAAACCCTTACAATTCTCTCAGTTGGAAAGGTTCCCCTTTTAAAACATTTTCACAAAACCCTTTATTCATATTTCCCGAAAACCAAGACATCAATTAAATACCAGAAGCGGTAACAATTATATTTTTCATTAACATTTTATTTTTAAAACACAGTTCTGAAAATCATTTGATGCACCCACTATATACCAGTGGCGCCAACAGTACCCAGCGTCCCAAGGTACCGCCAGACAGGAGGTTATAGAGAGAAACCGGCATACGGTCGCGTGGCGTCCCACAGCGCCGCTGCTAACCTGGTGTCCCGGCCAAAGGGGGGTGGCCGCCCTCTCCGATGGCATCCACAGGACACCCTCATAATATCAACCGCGCGCTACTCACACCCACCTGCGCGCTAATCACATCACCTGCGCGCTAATCACACCCACCTGCGCGCTAATCACAACCGTGTGCACACTAACCATATCACATATACCATATCACATAATCAGAACACCAGTACGTGCACGGTGCATCTAAAACTTATAAAAGCCATCAATTTAAATCATAAAACAAATTTCACATTTTTCATAAGCATAGCGGGCATAATCCATCCGCTTGAACCGGGAAATTCTCCACAATTTCCTTATAATCCATACCAAAAATTCCATGATTTTCAAATCCACCAACTCCCAAATCCATCAATTCAAATATCCACATTTTTTTTCCAAGCATAAATAATTTCTCGAAATATCATAATCAAATCCCATAATATTTTATGGGCATATTTCATAAAAATTGAAACCACCAACATAACCAAATATTTTCCTTGAAATATTTGAAAATCAAATCGTGCCCAATTTACCATTAAAACCACACCAATTTCAAAATCCTCAAAACCATAAAATAATTCCACACGGCATAAATTGGTGAAATACACATTTTCTTAAATCTGATAAATTCACAAATAATTCCACAATAATTCAAATAAATATTTGGCACATAGAAATTAAATTCCAAATATTTAAATCACACATTATATATTCACCAATTAAATTCCCAAAGTTAATTTGAAGGTGGGTCACTCACCTGGAGCACGCAATTAACCCATGATCCATTACGGGATCAATTCTACGACTCACCGGTGCTCCTAGAACAAAATTCACAGACAGTCAAATAAATTAATATTTTATTCGGGTAAATAATACCCGGTACCCGGGGGGTCAAAACACAAACGATAACTAAAATTTACGAATCATATACCGAATCGAAGCTCGAGTGATGCTAATCACAGATCCGGTCTTAATTTTCGATGATCGTACCCGACGGGGTTTGAATTTTATCGGGAAGCTTTTCGGGTTTCGGCTCCGCAATTCTCCCAAACCGTCGCGAATTGGTGGAAACGGAAGTCGGATTTGGGTTCAGGAGGTCAAACACTGCGGACTGGAGCTGGCCGGAATTTTCGGGTACTCGCCGGAACAGTATTTTCCGGCGGGCCGCCACGTCACCGGCAACCGTCGCCGGAACAGTATTTTCCGGCGGTGGCCGTTTGCTGTGAAATTTTGCAGATTTGTAGATCGTGAGGAGAGCAATCCAACGGGACCGACGGTGAGCAAAACGGAGGTCGGACGGCGGAGAAATCACCGTTTGAAGATTTTCGACCCCTCGCCGGAAAACGCTCCGATCCCGGCGCGTCGGTGGTCCGATGGCCGTGATTTTTGGTGGGTAGGCCGGACTTGAGGTGAGGATGCTGGGTGTATGGCGCGTGTACTGTATATCGGCCGGAATAGTGCCGATTCGCGGTGGCCGGCGGTGGAGGGGGAAAAATCGCCGCCAAACTTCGGACGTCCGATCCGGGCGCGTCCGGCGGCCGTTCGCCGTGAAATTTGGAGGTTTTGCCGGAAATGAGGTGGGCAATCTGGCTGGCCGGTGCATGTACAGTAACTCGGCCGGAAAACATGAAAATGGCCGGCGGCCGGCGGGTCCTCTCTCTCTCTTTCTCTCTCCTCTCTCTCTTTCTCTCTCTTCTCTCTCTTTCTCTCTCTTCCCCGAGAGTTTTTCAAAATTAAAACCCTGTGTGACACTGTTCATGCCACGTGGACCACTCAGAAGCTGACACGTGGCATTTCACTGTTCACGACCCAAAAACATTAAAATAATACGGTATCCGGTAAACTTCAAACGTCCATAACTTTTTAACCACATGTCCGATTTAAGCGTGCCGCTAGTCTATGAACTCGTATCGACGAGTACTTTACAACCATACAAGAGTCAACTCACAATTACATCACAAGAAAAAGTCAACTCCCGGCACCTTTTAGACAGTTTACACTTCAACTTGTTTTGCCCATAACTTTCAAACCGTAGCTCCGTTTTCGACGTGCTACCAGTCTACGAACTCGTGGCATCGTGCACTTCGCCACGGTACCCTAGTCAACTCAAAATTCTTACCGAGTCAAAAAGTCAACTTTTGACCCCCTTCGGTCAACGGTCAACGGTCAACCTCGGTCAACACGCACGGATTCCGGTGCGATTTGGGACGGGGTGTTACAGCTGCATCCCTGGCGGACTGATAAGTGGGATGTACTGATCCAGCAAGGGTGAGGGCTATGTTCTCGTTCAAGCCATCTATGTACCTCACCTTCTTCGCATGATCGTCAGGAATCATGTGCATGCAAAATTCGGATAGTTCCCAAAACATTCTCTCGTACTCGGACACCGTCATGTTCCCTTGTCACAGCTCCTTGAATTCTCTCCTTCTTGCCTCACGGTAGGAAGGAGGGCAATATTCAGTAGTGAAGGCAACCTTAAACTGATCCCACGTATGCCTTTTGGGAGTCTTTTCTACTTTCCATCACTTACGGGCGTCTCCTTCTAACATGAAACCAGAGATTCTCACCATATCTTTGTCGGGGCACTGCATCCCCTCTTCTAGGATTTTCTCCATGTTGGATAGCCAATTCATGGCTGTAGCTGGGCCTTGACTTCCATCGAAATTCACGGCTCCCAATCGTCGAGCCTGATCCACGGATTGATTACTAGAGCTCAAACCCCCTGAGGCTCGAGTTAGTTTAGAGACAAGTTGCCTAAGGATCGATCGACTCCCGGAACTCTCAGCTGAGTGTTCCCGAGTACTACGTGCGTCCTGCCTACGCATCGTAGCAAATTTTGAAGAAACAAACAAGAGTTTAGAAACAAAGATACTTAAGCACGGTTACAAAAAGGGAGAATTTTACGGATGGGCTGTACAGCAATGCACAGTCCCTTAAGATTATAAGAACCTATGCTCTGATACCAACTGTCAGGACCCGCCCAAAATTCCTCACCAGAACCCTAGACAAGCCCTGATCCCAGGGAAACCCTACTGGACCCTCCAATGGAAAATCCAGCAGAACCTCCCCTAAGGGTTAGACTTACCACAAATTTCCTACACTGAAAACACACTTCTATATTCATCCCCTTATTCCTCCCACAATACTACAAATTGATTCCATAAATTTACAGCACTCCAATGAATAACAGTAATCCAATGCATAATTAATACATGAATGTCCAGGACAGTATACAGAGCTTCATGAAATACTATTAAGCATAGAATACAACATGGATGAAAGAAATAATACAATGGAAATAAATGAAGACAAAGGTACTTCTCGAACTAAGACAGCGGCGGAGATTTGGTTCGCTCCGGAAGAACGTCTACCACCCCTTGCACCTAAGGGAACGGAATTTAAAAAAATATGAGATGCTAATCATCTCAGTGAGTGACCCTATCTACCGAACACTTTTAATATTAATAATATAACAAATAAAGAAATTTAATTAATACCAACAATTAAATAGATAAATAAATAATAAACAATTGAAAGTAATAATTTCTCTCAAAACCCTCACTATTCACTCCGTTGGAAATGTTTCCTTTTTAAAACATTTTCACAAAACCCGATATTCGTATTTCCTGAAAACCAAAGGATCAATTAATTTAATAAACAACAGATAAATACCCCAAATATAAATAAAATGTAATAAAATATAATAAATAATTTTTGAACACTTTGGGGTTTGAAATATCTATCCGAAAATTTATACTTGACACACCATACCATATAGCAGTGATGCTCTCCGATACCCAACGTCCCGAGCACTGACTGGCGGAGAGATTAAAGAGAGAAACTAGCATACGGCACTTCGGCGTCTCGACAGTACCGCTGCTGAAACTGTCATCCCGACCACGGAGGGGGGAGGGCTTTGTGCACTATATAAAACTTGCCTGCCCTCGATCCAATGGCAACTCACGGGAGACATAATAACTTGCGCGCTGACCACATATACACCAGAACACTAATACTGTATGAGTGCGACTAAAATAATTATTAAATTTTTTTTATTACCGTACTGATTTTTCAAAATCACCGTGTGAAATATACCAGTTTTCAAATTCACCATCCCACATTTTCTTTTAACATTTCCGGTACGAATAACCCAAAATTTTGTTTAGCACCAATAAACATATACGTACTTATAAAATAATAAATTTCCACAAATATAATTAAATTGTACCACATGAGCATAATTCCAAATATCAATTAAATACCAATTAAATATAATTAATTACCCCAAAATATTTTTAAAGGTAGGTCACTCACCTTAAGCACGTATCTCAACCAAGATCCTCCGCAGGATCAACTCCACTACCCACACGTGCACCTAAAACATCCACAATACACCAAACCAAATATATTAATATTTTAATCGGGTAACACCCAAATGGGTACCCGGGGAGCGAACACAAATGACAACCAAAATTGAAGAGTAATATACCGAATCGAAGCTTGAGTGACGAGGATTACAAATTCGGTCTCACTTTCCGGAGATCGGACCTGAGGTGGCCGGAATCTCACCGGAAAGCTTTCGGGATTCAACTCTTCGATTCTCCCAAGCCGTCACGAATTCATACAGTATTGGTGTTCTGGTGTATGTATATGTGGTTTAGCGCGCAAGTATTATGTCTCCCGTGGGTTGCCATTGGACCGTGGGCAGGCAAGTTTGATATTGGCCACAGCCGCCCCCCTCCTTGGCCAAGATGACGGTGTCAGCAGCGGTACTGTCGGGACGCCGAAGTGCCGTTTGCAAGTTTCTCTCTTTAATCTCCCCGCCAGTCGGTGCTCAGGACGTTGGGTATTGGAGGGCATCACCGGTATATGGTATGGTGCATCAAGTGTAAATTTTCAGACAAAATTTCAAACCCCAAAAATGTTCAAAAATTATTTATTATAATTTAGTATGTTTTAATTATATTTGGGGTATTTATTTATTATTGTTTATTAAATTGTTTGATCCCTTGGTTTTCGGGAAATACGAATATCGGGTTTTGTGAAAATGTTTTAAAAAGGGAACATTTCCAACAGAGTGATTAGTGAGAGTTTTGAGGGAAATTATTATTTCCAATTGCTATTATTTATTTACCTATTAATTGTTGGTATTAATTCAATTCCCTTATTTGTTATATTATTATTATTACTATTAAAAGTGTTCAATAGCTAGGGTCACTCATTGAGATGATTAGCATCTCACGTTTTTAAGTTCCATTCCCTTAGGTGCAAGGGTGGTAGACGTTCTTCTAGGGCGAACCAATTCTCCGCCGCTATCGTGTTTCGAGAAGTACTTTTGTACTCGTTCATTTCAGTTGTATTATTTCTTTCATCCTTGTTGTATTTTCTGTTGATTGGCACTTCATGAAGCTATGTATACTATTTGGACACTTATGTTTTATTTATGCACTGGGCTGCTGTTATTCTTGTGAAGTGCTGTAAATTTGTGAAATTAATTTGTAGTTTTGTGGGAGGAATAAGGTGATGAATATAGAAGTGTGTTTTCAGTGCAGGTAATTTTTGGTAAGTCCTACCCTTAGGGGAGGTGCTGCCGGATTTTCCGTTGGAAGGTTCGGTGGTATTTCCCTGGGATCAGGGCTTGTCTAGGGTTCCGGGGAGGAATTCTGGGCGGGTCCTGACACCACCTTTTGCTTTTGTAAATGTTTCTTCACTTGTTTCCTTAGATCTTAGTTTTAACACCTTCAATCCAGAAATATCTGATTGACTTTTGGTTTTAGTGAGCTAGCTAATTTGCAGTTTTTATATGTTGCTGGTAATCATAACCTCATAGGAAGTTACCATGAATTGTTGAGGGGAAGATGGGAAAAGATTTAGACATGTCCTTGATATTGCATCCAATAGTCTACAAGGGAAACTTCCTACTTCCCTTGGAAACATGACATTTCTCACTCGCTTAAATCTTCCTGAAAATCATGTTGAGGGTGAGATTCCAAGCTCTATTGGAAAACTTTGCTACCTGATGCATTTTGATATATCAAGTAATAACGTGACTGGTACTTTATTCGAAATCCTTGAAGGAACAGATTGTCTGTCCAGGAAGCCACTACCTAGTCTATAGGATTTGGATTTGTCAAATAATAACCTGGTTGGTAAGTTACAAGAATGGCAAGGTCAGCCCAAGAATCTTGTTGAACTTCATTTACTCTATAGCTCTCGTCATGGTCCCATCCCAGCTTCTTTAGGTTTACTGAAAACTCTTTCTGTATTATGGCGAGGAAGGAATGAACTAAATGGAACTCTTCTAGAAAGTTTGGGACAACTTTCTGAGTTGATATTTTTTATGGTTCTTCCAATCATTTGACGGCTATAGTCATTGAAACATTTTTTTAAAGCAAGGTAAGCTAAAACATTACTTCTATCTTTTAACTCTTTCACCTTGCATGTCAGTTCTAATTGGGTTCCCCCATTCCAAGTCTGGTATCTTCATATAGGTTCATGCCATTTGGGTCCTGCATTTCCTGCTGGCTAAAGTCACAAAAGGAAGTCATTAATTTAGATTGTCAAATGTCAGGCATCACCGGTTCCATGCCCTACTGGTTTTAGGAACGTTCCTCCATCATAATATTGTTGAATGTTTCCCATAATAAGTAGAAGGTCACCTACTGAGTCCATTAAGCTTAGCTTCATTTGCAATGGTTGATTTCAGCTCAAACTTCTTCAATGGGTACATTCCTATCCCAAATGACAACAATAAATTTCTTGATCTATCCAAAAATAAATTTTCTAGTACTATTCCGAATAACATGAGTTATGATTTGTATGTCGTCTCTCTTTCTGACAACTATATAAATGGAGAAATCCTAGCTTCTATAGCTAATAATCATCATCTTTTAGTCATTGATCTGTTGAGTAACAACTTAACAGGAAATATTCCATCAAGCATTGGAAATTGTTCTTTCCTAACAGTATTAGACCTCAGTATGAGCAATTTATCTGGTAAAATTCCTGAATCCTTGGGTCAATTAAGGGAGCTTCAAACCTTGCACCCAAGTGACAAAAAGCTTTCTAAATATCTCCCAATATCTTACCTAAACTTATCTAGTTTGTAGACACTGGATTTTGGATATAACAGGATAATGGGTAGAATACCACCGTGGTTTGGGAAAGGTTTCAAAAGTCTAAGAATTCTCAGCTTGAGGTCTAATTCAGTTTTAGGAGAACTTCCACCAGTGCTATCATATTTAAGCTCATTACAAGTCTTGGACTTGGCAGAGAATCAGTTGAATTGCAATATTCTTGCTTGATTTGGAGATTTCAAAGCTATGTCACAAGTCCAAAACATTAACCACATTATCTATTTTATGGGGCATTCAACCATTATCTCTTGTATGAGAGGGCTACTACAAAGAAAACTTTACTGTGAATTTGAAAGGATAGCTTCGAATGTATACCAAGACCCTCTCCTTTCTAACCAGCCTAGACCTCTCAGGAAATAATTTGAGTGGAGATCTTCCTATTGAGATAACAAAATTGTTGGGTTTGATGGTCTTGAACTTGTCTAGAAACCATATAAGTGGACACATTCCTGAGAGCATTTCAAAGTTGAAGCAATTGTTGTCGCTTGATCTCTCAAGCAACGAGTTTTCAGGTACTATTCCTTAAAGTTTAGGATTGCTCTCAGTTTCGGGGTATATGAATTTGTCAAACAATAACTTATATGGAAGGATTCCTTAATTAGATCATCTGTCAACTTTTGATTCACCCTCTTTTACTGGAAACCTTGACTTTTGTGAGACTCCACTTGCTGTAAAATGTCCAGGAGATGACGAAGAAGATTCAGATAAGGGTTGGACTACTCCCAGGGATGGTGACAGTTTGTTGATAAGTGGTTTTATTTGAGCATTGAATTGGGATTTGCAGTAGGAATTCTGGTTCCTTTTCTGATATTGGCTATGAGGAAATCCTGGAGCTATTTGGGTGATGTGGATGAAATTCTAAAAAGAATACTATATTTATGGTTGAAACATAGAACCATGCAGAAGAGGAATAAAGGGCATCAACAGTGAAGATAGTTTTTTTCTTTTTCTTTTTTTTGTCGTTTTACTTGTCCAGATTGTGTTTCTTTTGATTGATCTTTTAGCTATATTTACTACTTGTTGAAATTGCATTGTAAAGGAATCTAAAAATGAATGAATAAGATGGAAATGCATGGATGCCTCTAATCCGTATGAATGAGTTTTTTACTTTTCTGCATCTTGTTTTTTCTTTGTCTTGTTCTTTTGACTTAATATTTTTGTATGAAACTGTAAAAAAATCTAGAGGAAAGAACAAAAAGGAAGTTCAAATATTAGTTACAATTTTAGTAACTTCAAACAGTGATGGCAAGCAATTAGAAAAGTTTTTTATAGGTTTTCCTTTTCTCGGCCAAGAGATCATCATCTGGTTGGGCCAGCACAGAGTCTCCTACACTAAAGCAATTAAAACATGAAGGAAGGCCAGCACAGAGTGTCCTAGACTAAAGCAATTAAAACTGTGAAAAAATGCCGCTTGTTTTCCATTAAACACAGGGCAAGGAAAGAATTGAAGAAAACAAGGTAAGCAAGGTTCTATTACAATTACTGAATGCAACCCGGGTAGTTCCATTATGTCCAGCATTTCAAATGGAAACCATAATAATTGTATTATGCCTAAGAAGCTTCTCATTAGGATTTTTTAAATAGTGTAAAACTTTGGACAAATCACCTTCTAAACTCACAAAGCTTAAGTTAAGTCTCTATTTAGACCATCTTTTTAGTTGCTCAAAAGCTTTATTAACGGTCACAACTCACTTGAAACTGGTTATGAGCTAGCATACTGCTACATTTTAGAAAGTACATAATTTTAGATATCATATGTACACAGCAAACTTGTTATCTTTTCTGAAGTTCTATGTCTTCTTTTCTATCAATTTTATGCGTAACACATCTCACATACAGTAAAACCCAATTTCTTTAGTACAATGGATAATATTACCATGCAAAGACTAATATGAGTATCAAAGCTCATGTGGTTCAACAAAAATAAAAAATTCAGATAGTTAATGTTATAGTACATAGATTTTCAGCAACTACATAATCATGACTTTCTCTGTAGCTTCCTTCACTGACTTACAAAAAGGAGTCACTTGATTACCTCAAAAGCCACATTTTCTTATTTAAACATCCATGAAATGTCTTCTGTTGTGTAGAAAGGGAAGCCAAAGACCAATTGTAATAACTGCAGAAATAAAATAAAATAAAATAAAACAAGAATGACCACCTTTAATAACTGCAGAAATAAAAAAGAAAAGGGAAGCCAAAGACCAACTGTAATAACTGCAGAAATAATAAAAAAAGATTATCATGCAAAAACATATACATGTGCACCTAATAAGCAAGTCTATCATGCAAATATATAAGTTCTAAGAAAAAAAATCAAACATAAGAAGCAAAAATATAAAATTGAAGAACGATGAGGATAACTTGTAGGGTCATGGCAGTATGACCTTATGATTGAACCCCACAATCTCCTATTGCATTCAATTTTTATGCACATATGAGAAGGCTATTGGAATTCACATAATGGAAGACACCTATAATTAGTAAAGTCTTGCGAAGAATGTCAATTTATATGCAGTTTCTCTGTCCTTGCTTGGAAATTTTGCTCCACCTCGTCTAATACATGATGTACATAGATGGGACAGGTTATATTTGAACACGGACTATATCTTCAAATAGACCTACTTTTGAATAAATAAAACATACATATATAAATAGTCCAAAATGATAACTAATATGATTAGGGAAAGAGAATGATACTGATAACAATGTAAATGGCATGTAGATAAGCATTATATACTATCAATATTGAAACAGATTTAACACTGGAAAACGATATGTAACTAGTTAACTGTGCTACATGCTATAGGGAAGTAACAAAGTAATTGATGCTGTATTCTTCTAGCCCATTTGCAAAATCAATGCAAATGTTACATAGGCTACAACCAACAGTTTTTGAAGCTGAATGTACCACTAACAAATAAAAGAATCTTATTTTTTGAGAGGACAAAGATATTGATCAATTGAGAATAAAGTACAAAACGACAAGCAAAATTACCTATTCCTTTGCAAAGTGAGCACACATTAGGCATGCATGAAGGTAACTTGCTCTCCTTGCCAACCAAAATTCAGACACTTTCTCTGGAGTTCAACAATCCGAAGTCTTTTCAGATGCCTTTCTGATCTTCACATTAGTTTCCCCATCTATATTTAAAGGCAACAACTAAGAATTAAAGAAGCCATGGTATACATTACATTAACAAGACTAGTTTCCCCCATCTATATTTAAAGGCAACAACTAAGAATTAAAGAAGAATAGGTGGATTGAACCATGATATACTTTACATTACCAAGACATAGCTCTTCAAAATATAAAAAGAGAAAAAGGATGGAGAAACCTAAATGAGCAGACACCATCTGGGGGGTTTAGCTAGTAATACGAGAAGCAAATCAGCAGGGACACCTGCAACCAGTGGCAAGTATAATATTCTTGTGTGAGAATATGAAAACAACAGCAGCAGCACAATTCTAAGAGTTAAAATTCCAAAAGAAAAAAAGAAGAAAAAAAAGGTTTCTAACTTAAGCAAAATCAAGAAGGATATAGTCAAAAGTCGCCATAAAATAAATATTCTTGACATCTAAGCAATTGCATCCTATATTCGTGCACATCTTCCAGGTAATAATATATCTAACATTGTGCATAATAGCTATTCTGCAGAGGCATCGTAAAACCTCCATAACTTGTTTTCCAGAAGCTGGTATCATATAGAAGAAAAGAACTCACTTGACAACCAATTTAAACTAACCAGAGGTATGAACTAACAACATTGCAGGCACAACAAACATAGTTTGCATGGCAGAAATCTTAAGTGCACAATTTGTGCTTGAAACTCTCCTTCTTTCGTTTCTTTTTGTCCTAACTTCAATTGAGTTTCATTTGTTGTTATGATGTTTATAAAATGTTTTGTATACTTGGCTATGCGGGTATTTTAGAAAAATCACTCGAAGAGGAAACAACCAGATATACAAGGAGACTTGGGTATGCTTCTAATGGAGATGGATATCACTCATTATTACAGATTTGGGTACAACCAAATCTAATCACGTTCACTTCTCTAAGTTACATGCAAAAAAAAGTTATCTAAAGAATTAACTCGGCCAAAATCACCATATAATTACAGATCACATAACATATTCCACTAACAAAAGCACCAAAAAAAAAAAAAAAAAAAAGATTTCAAAATTCACAGGTCAAAACTAATAGCAATATTACTCAGCTGTTTGTGTTATATAGCAAGGATGAGTGATATTTTTCTAACAAAAAGTCAATTAAGCAAATTACGCACCTTTGCTCACCAAAGGCAAAGAAAAAAGTAAGATCCACCAAGAATGATAGTAAACCCTAAAAAAAGTGAGACGAAAGCCCTATATAGCAATCAGAGAGTGAGAAGAGTCCCTGTCTTACCCAATTTCTTTTGGGATCGGTGATGGAGTTGCAGACACCGGCCAATCCCATCGTCTCGTCTTCTTCAACAATCTCTCTTCTTCCCACAGTTGGTTCTCCAGTTTAATGGGCCAACTAGAGTCTTATAGAAAGTGTGTGACCAAGGGCCCTACTACAAAATAATAAAATAAGTCAGTCCCATTAATGGCATAAATAGGCCCTGTAAGTGAGTAATTGATTATGCTAAGTCCACAAATTATTTATTTATCTAACATTCTCCCACTTGGACTATATAATCATCATCATATATATAATCCAAACTCACTTACTATAGAATCTCCCGAACCATAATACCATTTCATCTAAATATATAGCATGCCGATAGGACACAACAATATACTAGACTAGACAGTAGAGATTCTCTCAGTAAATCTCCCAAAACATGATACCATTTCAACTAAGCATTTTGCATGCCATAAACTCAGTCTAGGTAGTAGAGATTTACCTAGGTAGTAGAGATTTACCTAACCACGTGCAATCCCCCAACACATAATACAATTTCATCCGAGCACATTGTGTATCGACAGGATACATCAATATACCCAAACTAGATAGTAGGGATTCACAATGTCACCTGTAGATCAACATACACATATATATAGACTAATAGTCTAAACAGGCCTGTAAATATAAGGAGCAATAATATGTGTAATAAATCATTTCATAAATATATAATGATCCACATACATCAATGCATCAAAATAATAAATAATACTCAACATGGATATTACTGCAGAAAATATAACAAACTCCCACTGACCCACAACAATCTCAGCTGTCTAACAATCCCATACAGGACACATGCTCCTTAAATATGCCTATTGGTAAAGCCTTAGTCAGTGGATCTGCCACCATGCTATAAGTAGGTGTGTGAACAACAGTAATGAGGCTTTCTTCAACTTTCTCCTTAACCGCAAAATATTTAACATCAATGTACCTCGCACTAGGGGTACCTTTTAAATTATTGGAGAAAGACACTGCTGCAGTATTATCACAATACATCAGAATAGGCTTCTCAATGGAGTCAACCACTCCCAAGTCACAAATAAAATTCCGAAGCCAAACTGCATGACAAGTAGCCTCATAACACGCCATATACTCTGCCTCCATAGTCAAGGATGCTGTCACTAACTGTTTGGCACTACGCCAAGATACAGCACCTCCTGCCATGATAAATATATATCTAGTGGTACATTTCTTATTATCCACATAGCCCTTTATAATTTGCATCCTATAACTAACAACATCTAGGGAGTTGGTACGTCGATATGTCAATATATGATCTTTAGTACTCTGAAGATACCTAAAGACCTTCTTAACTGCTTGGCAATGGATAGGACCAGTATTGCTCATAAATCTACCAAGCACACCCACAGCAAAAGCTATATTAGGCCGTGTACATACTTGAGCATACATCAAACTACCCACTGCTGAAGAATAGCGAACATTTCTCATCGCCATCCTTTCTTTATCATTCTTGGGACATTGATCCTTAGAAAATCTTTCACCTTTTGTGACAGGTACACTTCCAAGAGAACAATTATGCATATTAAATCTCTTAAGGATTCTATCAATATAGGTTCTTTGAGACAATTGCAACATATAATTAGTCCTATCTCAAGCAATCTTGATGCCCAAAACAAAAGAAGCCTCTCCAAGATCTTTCATATCAAAATGGTTACACAACATCTGCTTTGTCTCAGCCAACAGGTCAGTGTCATTAGTAGCAAAAAATATGTCATCAACATACAACACCAGAAATATAAAACTGCTCCCACTGACCTTTATATATATGCATCTATCAACAACATTCTCCTTAAAGCCATTTTGGATGACAACCTCATCAAACTTAAGATATCATTGCCTCGAAGCCTGCTTAAGACCATAAATTGACTTCTTAAGCTTACAAACCAAATTACCATTCCCTATTTGCTGGAAGCTAACTGGTTGAACCATATACACATCCTCAAATAAATCACCATACAGAAAAGCAGTTTTGACATCCATCTGATGCAACTCTAGGTTATAATGTACCACAATTACCATAATAATTCTAAAAAAATCCTTTGTGGATACAGGAGAGAATGTCTCTGTGTAATCAATTCCTTCCTTTTGGCTAAACCTTTTAGCTACAAGTCTAGCTTTATACCTCTCTACTTGACCATTAGAGTCTCTTTTAGTCTTAAAGACTCATTTGCACCCTATAAGCTTGCTATCCAATGGTAACTCAACCAAATCCTAAACACCATTTGATGCCATGAATTTCATTTCATCTTCCATTGCATCCAGCTAAAAGTTTGAGTGCGAACTGCTTATGGCTTGCTCATAAGTGACTGGATTTGAATCATCACTTATGTCAAAATCATGCTCCTCCAAGTAAACCTCATAGTCATCAGGAATAGCTGACCTCCTAGTCCTTTGTGAATTTCTCAAAGGCACATCAGCATCTACGATAGCTGGGATATTCTGCTCTTCAATGATAGGTTCATCCTGATCAACTACTAGTTCATCAACGACTGGATTAATAATATCTCTATCAGGAACTACAACACTGGGAATGAATACATTTCCTTCTCTAAATTAAGGCTCCCTTGGACCATTACTATCATCAAATCTAAAATCATCTTCAAAATAAATAGCCCTGTCTAATTCAACAATTCTCGTGGTGTGAGATGGACAAAAGAATCTTGAACCCCTAGATCCTATACAATAGCCAACAAAATACCCATTTATAGTTTTAGGATCCAACTTCTTAACTTGGGGATTATAAATCCTTACTTCGGCTTTGCAACCCCATATTCGAAAATGATGCAAATTAAGCTTTCTCCCTGACCACAACTCAAAAGGAGTCTTAGGAATGGCTTTACTTGGAACTTGATTCAAAATATAAACAGCCGTCCTTAAAGCCTCTCCGCACAAGTAATCTGGCAAGCTAGAATTTGCCAGCATAGATCGTATCATGTCCAACAAAGTGCAATTTCTCCTCTCAGCTATGCCATTCTACTGAGGTGTACAAGGCATTGTATATTGCACATCAATGCCACACTCACGTAAATAAATTGCAAATGGCCTTGGATTTCGTCCACTCTCATCATATATAGCTGCCATAAAATTCACCACCTCTATTAAATCTCATAGCTTTTATTTTCTTATTCTTTTGAAGCTCCATCTTTACCTTAAACTCCTTAAAAGCAACTAAAGAATCTGACTTCTCATGGATAAGCTCAAAATGTCCATAACAACAACAAAATAAAATAAAATAAAATAAAAATCATCAATAAAGGTAATAAAATACATTTAACCACCCAAAGCAGTTTGAGTGAAAGGTTCACATATATCAGTATGGATTAATTCCAAAACATCTCCACACCTTACTATCTTATCCTTTCTAACCTTGGAAGTTAGCTTCCCTTTCACACATTCTACACAAGTCGACAGATCAAAGAAATCAAGATTAGCAAGTATTCCATCCTGTGCCTAGAAATATATCCCAAACACTTATACCACAACATTGAAGAATTATCATTAACTTTTGGATGTTTAGAAGCAATAACAAGGGCAACAACAGAATTAATAGAAGAATTGAGACCATTACTAAATAAATCAAGTCTATATAAATTGCCACATAAAGTTCCAAAATCAACAACTTTATCATCCTTATACATCTCAACTTTATTATTTCCAAACAAAAAACTAAAATCTTGACTATCCAAAAATGAAATAGATAACAAATTCCTCCTAATTGAGGGTACATATGAAACTTCTTGTAATTCTAAAACATATCTAGTGGCAAGCTTCAACTTGATTGTTCCTATGATATCTACCTTCACTCTTGAGTTATCTCCCATATAAACATGCTGCTCAAGATTAGTTGGCCCCCTTTGCCTTATCATCCCCTTTCTTTTCTTGCTTTCCCTTCAAATGCCAACAATCTATCTTTTTGTGTCCAATTTTATTGTAGTAGCCACACCTTTCATTGAAGTACTCTTTCTTTTCTCCTATTTAATAAGCATCATCAGTATTATTCACAAGGTCCAAATAATAATGCTTATCATTCATATCAAACTTGATAAATATCTTTCTTAACTCCTCAAGAAGTTCTTTTGCTATATCAAACTTAGGAATACTAGCATATATAGCTTCATCCATGTAATTCTCCATCATCATGCAGCACTTATTAGAATATTTCCAATCCTCATAAAGTTTTCTAATTACCGCACTACTATCATTAGTTGGTATCTTGAGTGAATCTATTTCCAAAGGCAAATCCAATTTCATAAATGTCAAATTCATAACCAAGGTCTTTTTTGTTTCACTTTTGATAATTTATCACATCCAATTTAATCATGGCAGTCATAGGCAGAATATTCGGGATGCTATTAACTGTGAAAATAGTAAACACAATAAAACATTTAATATATATAAAACAACAACTATTTTCCAGCCCCTTAACACAAAACATAAAATATCAATATCGCTAGGATCTTTGTAGCACTAAACATACCCTTTCGCGGGCCAGGGATAGTCAACCAAATAACCAAAATAAAATGCATTGAACTGAATTATCGACAGGATAACTCAGAACCTGCAATTCATGGCATTCAATCAACTTCTACTGCCAATCCAGGCATCATACTAAATAATTAAAACCACCGACAGGATAGCTTAGTTACCCGTATAGACCCTAGTTAATAAGTGGGAGAAAATAACATATTGGCAATTTCATGAAATAGGCAAATATAAAATATCTCATTCACTATGTCAACAAATATTACATTGGTACACATAATGCAGATAAAATAAGTCTCACGATAGGTGAGTACCTAAAATCCCACACTACTATACCAACTAGGCACAAAGCCTCTTTAGGGAAAGCTCCAAAAGCAATCCTTTTTTTTTTTTAAACATAGATATTTAATTTAATTCAAAAATTTGGAATGGAATAAATAAACCAATAAACAATAAACAAACAAATAAAGAAAGAAATAACAAATTTTTTTTTAAATAATAATAAAACAATAGATGAATAAATAATCAACAATAAATAAGTGATAAAATGATGTAAAGATATATCAAATAAAATAAAATAAAGGTTTTTCTTTTTTTTGGTAATTTTAGGTTGATGACGTCCGCAAGAAGGATGCTGACATCAGCGTCTTCTTCACTGAGCTGAGTCGCAATTCCTGGTTAACGGGTCGCACGACCCTTTTCCCCAACCCGGACGGAAAACCACAAAAAAGGGCCACCGTTTTCTTCAATTCAGGTGTCTATAGATTCCTTTCAGTGTGGAAAATATTATTCATAGATCGATTTGGCCTAAAGACCCATAAATTTTAACACCCAATCATAATGAAATTCGGCCGCCAAACTCCAGTGTTTTTTTTTTTTTCAAAAAACATAAATTAACTAAAAAATATTCCATCCGATCTAGAAAAGAAATTCAACAAAGAACCATAATATCCAGATCAAAAATTCATACACACAATTTTCTCAATATTTTGCAAAAGCAAGATACGGCCGAAAATTTTACAATTTTATTATTATTATTATTATTATTATTATTGAGTATATAACAGTCGGATTATATTTCACAGACAATCAACATATAATATCCGATTAATAAAGGAAGAGCAAACAATAATAAAACTAAATATCATGTAATCAATGTACAAATCATCAATGGCCAAATATATGCTGTTCAATCCGATCATCATAGATACAACGAAGACTAATCATAAAGAAATTTATTATGCATATTAACCATGCTCTGATACCAATTGTTAGATTTTATGGATCTAAATATACATAATAAATTCCATTAATAATAAATTACTAACCTCCAAACGCAGCCATTGATAAATTAAATCTTTAATCCTACAAAATAGAAAACAATGTAAAGTAGTGTCTATGGTCACAGTACTCTCAAACCACTCTCAAATATCTGAAAACCCTTATATCAAAATACCGTATGGCATATGTTTGTTTGCTTGCCCTAGACCTTTTATAGTCTCTGCAAGTTACACTTACCCATTAATTTTAACACACACAAAATACTAATAATTTAATAATATAATAATACTAGAAAGAATATGGGTAAGTTATTGGGCTTTTAAAGAGAGTTAGTCCTCCAGTCTAATGGGCCAACTAGAGTCTTATAGAAAGTGTGTGACCAAGGGCCCTACTACAAAATAATAAAATAAGTCAGTCCCATTAATGGCACAAATAGATCCTGTAAGTGAGTAATTGATTATGCTAAGTCCACAAATTATTTATTTATCTAACAGTTGATTCACTACACACATATATTCTTCTTTATATTTCATTGATGTATCTTTTTCTTTGCTTTTAATTTCAACAACTATCCCTCTTGATCTTCCTCTTCACACCAAATCGCAATTTTCTGGCAAACAAGTTTGTAACTCTAATGGAAGCAATTACATGGCTTCCATTAATGTTTCTAATTCTGTGCTCTGTGAGAGGAGAATTTCTTCCCAACATTGGTGCTCACTTGATGAATTGCATGGAGTCGGACCGAGAAGCTCTCATTGACTTCAAGAATGGCCTTCATGATCCTGCAAACAGGCTTTCTTCATGGAAGGGAAGCAACTGTTGTCATTGGTGGGGAATAAATTGTGAAAACACTACTGGAGCTGTTATTGCAGTTGATCTTCGACAGGTATGGATTCTGGAGCCTCAGTGGGGAAATTAAACCTTCATTGACGAAAACCAAGTCCTTGAGGCGTTTGGACTTGAGTTTTAACACGTTCAATGACAACCTAATTCCTGATTTTTTTGGATCTTTCAAAAACTTGCAATATCTGAACCTCTCTCATGTTGGGTTTAGTGGTGCGATTCCGTTAAATTTAGGGAACCTTTCTTGCTTGCAGTATCTTGATGCTTCTTGTGATGATATTTGGGAAAGGTCTAGTTTATTTGTTGATAATCTAAAATGGTTAACAGGTCTTGTTTCTCTAAAGCATCTTGTGATGAATGAAGTTAATCTTTCAATGGTAGGATCATACTGGATTAGGCAACTGAATAAACTCCCATCCTTAACCGAGTTGCATCTATCTTCTTGTCGCTTATTTGGTTCCATTCCACCTCCTACCTTTTTAAATTTAACTTCAATTATTATCCTAGATCTTAGTGTTAACCAATTCCTTCCAAAAGTCCTCGATTGTCTTGTCAATGTTAGCAGCCTTGTTACT
Organism: Ziziphus jujuba; assembly: GCF_031755915.1. Taxonomy (NCBI): domain Eukaryota; kingdom Viridiplantae; phylum Streptophyta; class Magnoliopsida; order Rosales; family Rhamnaceae; genus Ziziphus; species Ziziphus jujuba. Next base: position 2,852,051 of record NC_083380.1, read on the forward strand.
TTGGATATGAGCAATAATTGGTTGGATGGAAGAATTCCACTTGATTTTAGTGAACTACCAAATTTGCAGTTTTTATATCTGGGAGCCAGTGGTCTTTCAGAAAGTTGTCATCAAATGTTGGGGGGACAATGGGAGAAGATACAAGTCCTTGACTTCGGCGGGAATGATCTCCATGGGAAACTTCCTTCTTCCATTGGAAACATGACATTTCTCAGTCACTTAGATCTTTCTAACAATAGTGTTGACAGTGGGATTCCAAGCTCAATCGGAAAACTTTGCAATTTTATTTCGTTAGATGTGTCTCGTAATTACATCAATGAAACTTTACCAAAATTCCTTGAAGGAATAGAAATTTGCCTTTCTAGGAATCCATTTCCTATTCTGCAATCTTTCGACTTGTTAGATAATTACCTGGTTGGTAATTTACCGGAATGGTTGGGTCACATTGAGAATCTTGTTGAGCTTGATTTGTCCTTTAACTATCTAAATGGTCAAATCCCAGCTTTTTTCGGATCATTCCAAAATCTTTCTAGGGGGCCACTGCCTAGTCTGCAATATTTGGACTTGTCAGATAATTACCTGGTTGGTAATTTACCAGAATGGTTGTGTTAACTTGAGAATCTTGTAAACCTTGATTTATGGCGTAACTCTCTAAATGGCTCTATCCCAGCTTCTTTCGGATCACTCCAAAATCTTTCGAGGAGGCCACTACTAAATCTGCAATTTTTGGACCTGTCAAACAATCAATTGGTTGGTAAATTACCAGAGCGGTTGGCTCAGCTCGAGAATCTTGTTGACCTTGATTTGTCCAATAACTCTCTATATGGTCCCATCGCAACTTCTTTTGGAATATTACAGCAAAATCTAACTATTATGGGTCTAGGAGAGAATGAGCTAAACGGGACCCTCCCAGAAAGTTTGGGACAACTTTCTGATTTGGAGTACTTTGATGTTTCATTCAATAAATTGACAGGTATAGTTACTGAAGCACATTTTTTAAAGCTAAAAAAGCTAGGGCATTTAGATCTATCTTCAAACTCTTTCACCTTGGATGTCAATTCCAACTGGGTTCTTCCATTCCAGGTCTCTTTTCTTGGAATGGGTTCCTGCCATTTGGGACCTTCATTTTCGACTTGGCTCAAATCACAAAAATATGTCGAGCATTTGGATTTCTCAAATGCTAGCTTTTCTGGCTCCGTACCTGACTGGTTTTGGGAATTTTCTTATTCATTATCACATTTGAATCTTTCTTTTAATCAGCTAGCAGGTCAACTACTAAGTCCATTAAAGTTGCCCTATATCGATGTACCTATCACGTGTAATTGTGGATTTCAGCTCAAATAACTTCAGTGGTTCTGTTCCTATTCCAAGTGGCAGCTTTTACTTACTCGATCTATCCAAAAATAAATTTTCTAGTAATATTCCAAATAAATGGAATATTACCGGTGGTACCTTTGTTTTCCTTTCTATTGCTAACAACCAGATAAATGGAGAAATTCCTGCTTGGATAGGCAACATTGTTCCTGGACTTGAAGTCTTTGATCTTTCCAATAACAACTTAATAGGAAGTAATCCATCAAGCATTGGAAATTGTTCTGGTCTTGCTGCACTAGACCTTAGTAATAACCATTTGTCTGGAACCATTCCTACCTTCTTGGGTCAATTAAGTGGGCTTAAATCATTGCACCTAAATGACAACAAGTTCCACGGACAGCTCCCATCATCTTTCCAAAACTTATCGAGTTTGGAGACCCTAAGTCTTGGGAACAACAGATTAAATGGTAGCATTCCACCATGGATTGGGTAAGGCTTTGAAAGTCTAAGAATTCTTAGCTTGAGGTCTAATTCCTTTCCAGGAGAACTTCCGACTTTGTTATCAAATTTAAGTTCAATACAAATCCTGGACTTAGTAGAAAATCAGTTGACAGGCAGTATTCCTGCTAGCTTTGGACATTTCAACGCTATGTTACAAGCCCAAATCATTAACCGTTATTTGTGGTATGGGGCTGCCAGTATTTACCAAAATGCCGCATATGGGAAAAATACTAATGGCTACATAGGTAGCATGGAGTTTGGCAACTACTATGAAAGCTTTGTTGTAAATATGAAAGGCCAACTTCTAAGATACACCAAGACCCTCTCTCTTGTAACCATGATAGACCTCTCAGGGAATAACTTGAGTGGAGATCTTCCTATAGAGATGACAAATTTGTTGGGTTTGGTCGTTCTCAACTTGTCAAGAAACCGTTTCACTGGTCACATTCCCAAGAGCATTTCGAAGATGAAGCAATTGTCTTCTCTTGATCTCTCGCGTAATGGGTTCTTCGGTGCTATTCCTTCTTGGAGTTCTTATGTTGATAATCTTGGGTGGGTGACAAGTCTTGTCTCTTTAGAACATCTTGTGATGATAGAGTGAATCTTTCAATGGTAGGATCAGACTGGATTCGGATACTAAACAAACTCCCATCCTTAACTGAGCTGCACCTCTCATTTTGTAGCTTATATGTTACCATTCCACCTCCTGCTTTTGTAGACGTTTCTTCACTTGTTTCCTTAGATCTTAGTTTTAACACCTTCAATCCAGAAATACCTGATTGACTTTTGGTTTTAATGAGTTGCCTAATTTGCAGTTTTTATATATTGCTGGTAATCATAATCTCACAGGAAGTTGCCATGAATTGTTGAGGGGAAGATGGGAAAAGATATATACATGTCCTTGATATTGCATCCAATAATCTACAATAGAAACTTCCTACTTCCCTTGGAAACATGACATTACTTACTCGCTTAAATCTTCCTGAAAATCATGTTGAGGGTGAGATTCCAAACTCTATTGGAAAACTCTACTACCTGATGCATTTTGATATATCAAGTAATAATGTGACTGGTACTTTATCTGAAATCCTTGAAGGAACAGATTGTCTTTCCAAGAAGCCAACACCTAGTCTACAGGATTTGGATTTGTCAAACAATAACCTGGTTGGTAAGTTATCAGAATGGCTAGGTCAGCCCAAGAATCTTGTTGAACTTTGTTTGCTCTATAGCTCTCGTCATGGTCCCATCCCAGCTTCTTTAGGTTTACTGAAAATTCTTTCTGAACTAAATGGAACTCTTCTAGAAAGTTTAGGACAACTTTCTGAGTTGATATTTTTGATGGCTCTTCCAATCATTTGATGGATATAGTCATTGAAACATTTTTTAAAGCAAGGTAAGCTAAAACATTTACTTCTATCTTTTAACACCTTGAATGTCAGCTCCAATTGGGTTCCCCCATTCTAAGTCTAGTATCTTCATATAGGTTCATACCATTTGGGTCCTGCATTTCCTGCTTGGCTAAAGTCACAAAAGGAAGTCATTAATTTAGATTTTTCAAATGTCAGGCATCATCGATTCCATGCCCTACTGGTTTTAGGAACGTTCCTCCATCTTAATATTGTTGAATGTTTCCTATAATGATTAGAAGGTCACCTACTGAGTCCATTAAGCTTAGCTCCATTTGCAATGGTTGATTTCAACTCAAACTTCTTCAATGGGTCCATTCCTATCCCAAATGACAACAATAAATTTCTTGATCTATCCAAAAATAAATTTTCTGGTACTATTCCGAAGAACATGAGTTATGATTTATATGTCCTCTCTCTTTCTGACAACTATATAAATGGAGAAATCCCAGCTTCTATAGCTAATAATCATCATCTTTTAGTCATTGATATTTTGAGTAACAACTTAACAGGAAATATTCCATCATGCATTGGAAATTGTTCTTTCCTGACAGTATTAGACCTCAGTATGAATAATTTATCTGGTAAAATTCCTGAATCCATGGGTCGATTAAGGGAGCTTCAAACCTTGCACCTAAGTGACAACATGTAACACCCCGTCCCAAAGTACACCAGAAATTTCTCAAATTTGACCAAGGTTGACCGGGTTTGACCGTCGTTGACTGAGAAGGGGTCAAATGTAGACTTTTTACTCTTGATGGAATTCCACATTGACCGAGGTACCATTAAAAAGTACACGTTGTCACGAGTTCATAAACTAGTAGCACGTTGAAAATGAAGCTACGGTTTGAAAGTTATGAGCCAAACAAGTTGAGATCCAAACTGCCCAAGGGGTGCCAGAGTTGACTTTTTATTCATGCAAAGTTGAGCTTTGACTCATGCATGGTTGTGAAGTACTCATCGATACGAGTTCATAGACTAGCGGCACACTTAAATTGGACATCTGGTTAAAAAGTTATTGATGCAAACCCGCCTGAGCTCGCACCACCGACAACTTATTGGGGTACTGTTCCGGTACGGATGAAGACTGGACCGATTACTAGGGCTCAAGCTAAGAGGTTTAAGGACAATCTTGCTGCCTTTATCCAGAAAGTAATTCATTCTCAAAAAGGCTTGTCCATACCTGAAGATAAAAGACCTGTTTTAAGTATCCAAGTGGTGGAAGCTGATACATCGGATACCCATACATCGGACATTTTATATTGGACACCCTTGCCTCAGACATCGGAGCCTTGCCTCGGACATCTGATCTCGGACTTTGGACATCGTATGTAATTTAGCTCGGACAGACATCAGTTAGCTCGGCTAGACATAACTTAGCTCGGACAGACATCAGTTAGCTCGGCCAGACACAAGTTAGCTTGGACAGACATCAGTTAGCTCAGATAGGCCATTAGTTAGCTCGAACATCAGGCAGACATAAGTTGGCTCGGTTGAAGACATAATTCAGCCTAGATGTCAAAGTCAACTCGTTACATAATTTGCGATTGACTTTATTTCTTTTTGGGTTTTTATTTATTTATTTTTTTGGACAAATAACTTTAGGAAGGTTTTTCTTTTATTCTTTCCATTGTAAATTAATTAATTTCTAATTTAATATAAAAAAATTAATTAATCAAACTTAGATTAGGAAAGGAAGTATAGTTTCAGCCAACTAGGTTTCTTTATGTGTGTGGCCTGTTTTACCTAGGGTTTTTTTTAGGGTTTATTTTGTTTCTTTCAAAGCCTATTTAAAGGCTTATTTTTCAATAAGAATACAACTTTGATTTGATTGAAAAAATACTTGTGAGATTAATTATCTCTTTGTTCTTTGAGAACACCTAAAACACCATTAGAGAATTGGTTGTTTTAGCTTGACTTATCAATAGGTTTTCCATCCCCTATTGTAGCGCCTACATTATACCAAGGTTTCTAAACATAGGTTGGTTAGGGGTTGAGGTCAATTCCATTAGAACTTGAACTTAATTAAGATCCGGGCTAATATAATACGGGTTTAGGAGCAGGTCGTCCTAGGTTCGTATCAGTTATGGACATGTAAAGTTTTCTGAATAACGTAATATTTTAATATATTTTGACTTGAGTGAACAGTGTGTGCCACGTGTTGCATTTTCAGCCAATCCCGTGAGTGAACAGTGTCACCCACAGGTGGCTTTTATTTTGGCAAAACACAGGAGCCGGGGAGAGGAGAGAGAAAGAAGAGAGGAGAGAGAGAGAAAGAGAGGGCTAGAGTGACAAACCAACTGGCCACCTCTGTTCACCCATTTCCAGCAATTGGAACAGTACACGCGCCACCCTAGCTTGAAGCCCACCTGAAAACCGGCCGGCCAGCCAAAAATCACGGCCAACCGACAGCCGACCCCGCCCGGATCGAGGCTTTTTCCGATGGCAATGCCGATCATTTCAAACCCAGATTTCTCCCTATTCCGACCTCCGTTTGCCTCACCATCGGTCCCGTTGAGTTACCCATCACCAGATCTACCTTCTCACCAAAAATCACGGCCAGTGGCCACAGGACGCGCCACTAGCGGTGGCGGATTCCGGTGACCACTGCGGCTCGCCGGGAAATTGACTTTTCGACGAGTTTCCAGCTGCACTGCCCCTCCTTTCCCACTAATTCCGACCCTCTGAACCCAAATCCAGTGTCCACTTTCCTCAATTCCTAACGGATTGTGAGAATTGAAGGCTTAAAATTCGTGAGCTTTCCGGTGAGATTTTGGCCACCACGGGTCCGATCTCCGAGAGGTAAGCCTTAATCCATGATCCTCGTTCCATAAGCTTCGTTTTGATATATTATTCGTAAATTTTGGTTAACGTTTGTGTTAAACCCCCCTGAGTACCGGGTATTATTTATCCGAATAAAATATTAATTTGTTTGAGCTATGTAATATTGTTGTTCTAGGAGCACGTTGGTACCGTGGAATTGATCCCATGGAGGATCTTGGGTTAATTGCGTGCTCGAGGTGAGTGACCCACCTTTAAAACTATTTTGGGGTGATTAATTATATTTATTTTGTGTTAATTTAATATTTAGAAATATACTCATGTGGTGGAATTTAAATATAATTGTGGTAAACATTTTGCTTTATATATATATATATATATGTTTATTGATGCTAAATGAAAATTTGGTTTATTAAGGAATTCTTGATTTTTATTATTGTGATTTAATTATATTTATTACGCATGAGCAAGGTGTTTTCATTTAATTATGTGTATTTGGATTTTAATATTATTTTTTAGCATGATTTGGTTTTAAATATTTCGACTAAAATATTGGCTTAAGTTTGGTGGTTTCAAAATTATATAATTATGCCCTTGGAATATTATTTGATTGATTTTATGATTTGGGGAAAAAATTAATTGTATATTATTATCGGTGGATTTATGCTGGTGTTATTAAAGAAAAATTTGGGATGATGAATTTGAAAAATGGTATAATTCCCACGTTGAATTTTGAAAAAATTGCGTATTTTAATAATAAACTTGGTTATTTGTTTTAGATGCACTGATACAGTACTGGTGTTCTGTACTGTATATGTGGATGAGCGCGCAATTTATAATATCTTCCGTGATTACCATCGGACCGAGGACAGGCAAGTTTGATATTGGCCATAAGCCACCCCCCTCCATGGCCGTGATAACGGTTTAAGCAGCGGCGCTGTCAGGACACCGAAGCGACCGTATGCAAGTTTCTCTCTTTAACCTCCCGTTACACGGTGCTCGGGATGCTGGGTATCATGGGACATCACTGGTATATAGTGTGGTGCGTCAAGTAGCTTTTTATATTATTTCCAAATAATAATGTTTTTAAAGAGTATTTAAAATAAAAATGTATCTAATGGAATTTTTATAATTTATTTAATCAATGTTTCTAAAATGCATTTTACCTTGATTATTTTACTATTTAAATGGATTGGTGTTTTCAAATAAATTCTTTTATAGTTTTATCATTTACTTCAAATAGATGATTAAATTGATTTAAGTATTTTTTTTATTAATTAAATGATTTATTTTACTATTTATATTGATTTGCTGATTTTTAAAGCGATTTTACTATGTTCTTACCATTCATTTTAAATGTAGGTTTTAATTTGATTTAATTATTTATTTATTTAATTGTACAATTAATTGATTCATTCTAATTATTTTATTATTTCCTGAATTGTCTTAATGTAAGTTTCATTAATATTTTTGTATTATTTGTTTATGACATTTATTAACCATTTAGTAATTGTTACGAAATTATTTTTATTTCTATTCCTATTTTATTTTCATCATAAATTTTGGATGCTTGATTTATTATATTTTATTTGATATTTAGTAGACTAATTTATTCCTTGATTTTTGGGGCATAAAAGATTGGGTTTTACGAAAATGTTTTAAAAGGGGAACCTTTCCAACGGAGTGAATGGTGAGGGTTTTGAGAGATAATATTATTTTCAATTAATTATTATTTACTTACTTATTTATTCTTAATTAACCAAATGTACTATAATTGTCGTTACTATTATAATTGTACAATAGATAGGGTCACTCATTGAGATGATTAGCATACCATATTTCTAAATTCCATTCTCCTAGGTACAAGGATTGGGAGACGTTGATCGTTCGGGGCGAGCCTGACGTCTTACTTCATTGTCCAAAGTCCAAGAAGCATTTCCTCCCTTTTTCCTCTTCATCTTGCATTGCTTATTTATCTGACATTGTATTAATCTTATATTTACTTGCATAATGCTCGGTATACTGTATTGGACACATTTTATTCAATACTGTATTAATTCCCTGTTATTATTTTGGAGTGCTCTAAATTGTGGAATTAAATTGTAGTAATGTGGGAGGAATAAGGTGGTGTATATAGAAGTGTATTTTCAGTGTAGGAAATTTGTGCTAAGTCCAACCCTTAGGAGAGGTTCTGCCGGATTTTCCATTGGAAGGTCCGGTAGGGTTTCCCTGGGATCAGGGCCTGTTTAGGGTTCCGATGAGGAATTTTAAACGGGTCCTGACATAACAAGCTCTCTAGATATCTCCCAATATCTTACCTAAACTTATCTAGTTTGTAGACACTGGATCTTGGATATAATAGGATAATGGGTAGAATACCACCGTGGTTTGGGAAAGGTTTCAAAAGTCTAAGAATTCTTAGCTTGAGGTCTAATTCATTTTTAGGAGAACTTCCACCACTACTATCAAATTTAAGCTCATTACAAGTCTTGGACCTGGCAAAGAATCAGTTGAACTGCAGTATTCTTGCTAGCTTTAGAGATTTCAAAGCTATGTCACAAGTCCAAAACATTAACCACATTATCTATTTTATAGGGCACTCATGTCAGGATCCGTCTAAACTTCCTCACCGGAACCCTAGATAAGCCCTGATCCCAAGGAAACCCTATCGGACCCTCCAATGAAAAATATAGCAGAACCTCCCCTAAAGGTTGGACTTATTACAAAATTTTCCTGCACGAAAAACACTTTTAGAAATATCCCTTTATTCCTTCCACCTTACTACAATTTGTTTACACAAATTTACAGCACTCCAAAATAATAAGAGGGAATCAGTAAGCAATTAAACAAATATCTGTCCAATCCGTATACAGAGCATTATACAAATAAATATGAAATTAATACAATAACAGATGAAGCAATACGAGATGGAGAGGAAAAATGGAGGAAATGCTTCTTGGACTTTCGGAAATGAACTGAGACGTCGGGCTCACCCTGGACGATCAACGTCTCCCAACCTGGGGCTAGGGGAATGAAATTTAAAAACATGAGATGCTAATCATCTCAGTGAGTGATCCAATCTATTACACAATTATAATATTAATAATATAGCAATAAAAGAAACTTAATTAATCAATACCAACAATTAAATAAATAATTATAACAAATATTTGAAATAATGTTTTCTCTCAAAACTCTCACAATTCACTCTGTTAGAAATGTTCTCCTTTTTAAAACATTTTACAAAACCCGCTATTTGTATGTCCCGAAAACCAAGGAAACAATTAGTCAACTAAATATCAAATAAAGTATAATAAATCAAGGATCCAAAATTTATAATGAAAATAAAATATAAATAAAAATAAAAATAATTTTGTAACAATTACTAAATAATTGATAAATGTCATAAACAAATAATACAAAAATATTAATGAAACTTACATTAAGACAATTCAGGAAAGAATTAAAATAATTAGAATGAATTAATTAATTGAACAATTATATAAATGAATAATCAAACCAAATTAAAACCTCCATTTAAAATAAATGGTAAGAACATAGTAAGATCTCTTTAAAATCATCAAATCAATGTAAATAGTAAAATCAAGATAAAATGCATTGTTAAAACATTAATATAAATAGGTAATTAAAAACATAATAAAATTCCATAAAATTTGTATTAAAATCTCCAATTGAAATAAATAACAAAAACAACATTAAATACATTCTAATTTAAATATAATTTCAAAATATTTATTTTGAAAATCATGTTTCGTAAACCACTTGATGCACCCACTATATATTAGTGGCGCCAACGGTACCCAGCGTCCCGAGCACCGCAAGACAGGAGGTTAAAGAGAGAAACCGGCATACAGTCGCATGGCGTCCCACCATGTCGCTGCTAACAGGCATCCTCGCCATGGAGGGGTGGCCTGCCCTCATCCGATGGCAACCACAGGACAACCCCATAAATCACCTGTGCGCTGCTCAATCCACCCGCATCAAGATATTGTCATCTTTGGCCTAGGGCTCACTCCCTCTCTCCCCCCTAGCCTCAAGGTTTTGTCAAAACGCGTCTTGAAGGGAGAGGTATCCACAGCCTTATAAAGACCGCTTCGTGCCCCTCTCCAACCAATGTGGGATGTTACAATCCTCCCCCCTTGGGGCCCAGCGTCCTCACTGGCACACTGATCCAAGTACTGGCTCTGATACCACTGTAAAGGCCCAGTCCACCAGCATCAAGATATTGTCCTCTTTGGCCCAAGGTTCACTCCCTCTCTCCCCCCTGGCCTCAAGGTTTTGTCAAAATGTGTCTTGAAGGGAGAGGTATCCACAGCCTTATAAAGACTGCTTCGTGCCCTTCTCCAACCGATGTGGGATGTTACACCTGATCCCAGGGAAACCCTACCGGACCCTCCAATGGAAAATCCGGCAGAACCTCCCCTAAGGGTTGAACTTACCACAAATTTCCTACACTAAAAACACACTTCTATATTCATCTCCTTATTCCTCCCACATTACTACAAGTTGATTCCACAAATTTACAGCACTCCAAATGAATAACAGTAATCCAGTGCATAATTAATACATAAATGTCCGAGACAGTATACAGAGCTTCATGAAGTACTATTAAGCATAGAATACAACAAGGGTGAAAGAAATATTACAATTGAAATAAATGCAGACAAAGGTAACTTCTCAAACTGAGACAGCGACGGAGATTAGGTTCGCTCCGGAAGAACGTCTACTACCCCTTGCACCTAAGGGAACGGAATTTAAAAATATGATATGCTAATCATCTCAGTGAGTGACCCTATCTACTGAACACTTTTAATATTAATAGTATAACAAATAAAGGAACTTAATTAACACCAACAATTAAATAAATAAATAATAATAAACAATTGAAGTAATAATTTCACTCAAAACTCTCACTATTCACTCCGTTGGAAATGTTCCCTTTTTAAAAATATTTTCACAAAACCCGTTATTCGTATTTCCCAAAAACCAAGGGATCAATTAATTTAATAAATAATAATTAAATAACCCAAATATAAATAAAATGTAATAAAATATAATAAATAATTTTTGAGCACTTTGGGGTTTGAAATTTCTATCTGAAAATTTATACTTGACGCACCACACCATATACCAGTGATGCCTTCCGATACCCAGCGTCCCGAGCACCGTTTGACAGGGAGGTTAAAGAGAGAAACTTGCATACGGCGCTTCGTCGTCCCGACAGCGCCGCTACTGAAACCGTCATCCCAGCCACGAATGGGGGCGGCTGATGCGTAATATATAAGACTTGCCTGCCCTCGGTCCAATGGTAACTCACGGGAGACATAATAACTTACGCGCTAATCCACATATACAGCCAGAACACCAATACTGTATGAGTGCATCCAAAACTAATTATTAAATTCTTTATTACCGTACCGATTTTTCAAAAATCATCGTGGGAATTATACCAGTTTTCAAATTCACCATCCCACATTTTCCTTTAACATTTCCGGTACAAAACCATCAATAACAATATACCAATAATTTTTCTCCTAGCACAAAGTCCATCAAATAATATTCCACGGGCATAATTATCAAATTTGAAATCACCAATTTAAACAAATATTTTCCTTAAATTATTTAAACCAATTATGCCCAAAAAATTATATAAAAATCCAGACACAATTAATTAATGAAAATACCTTGCTCATGTGTAATAAATACAATTAAATCACAATAATGATCAAAAATCCATTAATAAACCAAATTTTCATTTAGCAGCAATAAACATATACGTACTTATATATAATATTTTTCCACAATTATATTTAAATTTCCACCACATGAGCATAATTCCAGATATCAATTTAACACCAAATAAATATAATTAATCACCCCAAAATAGTTTTCAAGGTGGGTCACTCACCTTAAGCACGTATATTAATCAAGATCCTCTGCAAGATCAACTCCACTACCCACACGTGCATCTAAAACATCCACAATATACCAAACCAAATATATTAATATTTTAATCGGGTAACACCCAAATGGGTACCCGGGGAGTGAACACAAACGACAACCAAAATTGACGAGTAATATACCGAATCGAAGCTTAAGTGACGAGGATTACGAATCCTGTCTTACTTCTCGGAGATCGGACCCGAGGTGGCCGAAATCTCGTCGGAAAGCTTTCGGGATTCAACTCTTTGATTCTCTCAAACTATCGCGAATTGGAGGAAAAGGACACCGGATTTGGATTCAAAGGGTCGGAATTAGTGGAGAGGGACCGGAGACGAGACTGGGTACTCGCCGGAATAGGAATTTCTCCAGCGAGCCATCGCGGTCGCCAGCAACCGTCGCCGCCAGCAGCGCATGCGGTGGCTGGTGGCTGAGATTTTTGGGGGTATTGTAGATCGAAGGGAGAGGGTCTCAACGGTTACGGCGGTGACAAGAATGGAGGCCAGAATATGGAGATCTCGGCGGTTGAAGGAATCGGCGCTGCCGCCGGAAAAAGCCCTAATCCGGGCGAGTCGCCGGTCGGTTGGCCGTGAAATTTTGGGGTTTGGCCAGGAATCGAGAGGCGCTCCTATCTGGCTGGCACGTGTGGCAAGAATCGGCTAGAAAATTTTGCAACTTCGGTGGCCGGCGATTTTCTCTCTCCCTCTCTCTCCCCAGGCCTCAAGGTTTTGTCAAAACACGTTTTGAAGGGAGTGGTATCCACAGCCTTATAAAGACCGCTTCGTGCCCCTCTCGAACCGATGTGGGATGTTTCAATCCTCCCCCCTTGGGGCCCAGCGTCCTCGCTGGCACACCGATCCGAGTACTGGCTCTGATACCAACTGTCAGGACCCGTCCAAAATTTCTCATCGGAACCCTAGACAAGCCTTGATCCCAGGAAAACCCTACCGGACCCTCCAATGGAAACTTCAGCAGAACCTCCCCTAAGGGTTGAACTTACCACAAATTTCCTGCACTGAAAACACACTTCTATATTCATCCCCTTATTCCTCCCATATTACTACAAGTTGATTCCACAAATTTACAGCACTCCAAATGAATAACAGTAATACAGTGCATAATTAATACATAAATGTCCGAGACAGTATACAGAGCTTCATGAAGTACTATTAAGCATAGAATACAAGAAGGATGAAAGAAATATTACAATTGAAATAAATGAAGACAAAGGTAACTTCTCGAACTGAGACAACGACGGAGATTAGGTTCGCTCCTGAAGAACGTCTACTACCCCTTGCACCTAAGGGAACGGAATTTAAAAATATGATATGCTAATCATCTCAGTGAGTGAACCCTGGGCCAAAGAGGACAATATCTTGATGCGGGTGGACTAGGCCGTTACAGTGGTATCAGAGCCAGTACCCGGATCGGTGTGCCAGCGAGGATGCTGGGCCTCAACGGGAGAGGATTGTAATATCCCACATCGGTTGGAGAGGGGCACGAAGTGGTCTTTATAAGGCTGTGGATACCTCTTCCTTCAAGAAGCGTTTTGACAAAACCTTGAGGCCAGGGGGGAGAGAGGGAGTGAACCCTGGGCCAAAGAGGACAATATCTTGATGCGTGTGGACTGGGCCATTACAGTGGTATCAGAGCCAGTACCCGGATCGGTGTGCCAGCGAGGACGTTGGGCGCCAAGGGGGGAGGATTGTAAGATCCCACATCGGTTGGAGAGGGACATGAAGCGGTCTTTATAAGGCTGTGGATACCTTTCCCTTCAAGATACGTTTTGACAAAACCTTGAGGTCCGGGGGGAGAAAGGGAGTGAACCCTGGGCCAAAGAGGACAATATCTTGATGCGGGTGGACTGGGTCATTACACAAACGGTCGGGAATTTAGCTGAATGGACCTCAAAATCGAGCTTTGGAGGTCCAAAATAGGTGGAAAGGAGTATCAATTTGGCCAGGTGGTGGCCGGATTGCCAACGGAGCCAATCTTGCCGTCGCTAGCAACGAAGCCCGATCCGGCCGCATCCGGTGATGGTTGGCCGCCATTTTCCCACTGCTGGCTGGAATCTTCCCCCTCTTCCTCCCCATCAGGCGCATGCGGCTTCATATGATTGAAAAATAAAAAAAAAAAGCAGGGTGAAGCCGAGAGGGAGAAAGAAGGAAGTAGGAAGAAGGAAGAAGAAGAAGAAGAAGAAGAAGAAAAGAAAAGAAAAAGAAAAAGAAAGAAATTTTCATGGGTGTTTCCTCACGTGAGGAAAAAAGAAATTTTTTTAAAATAATAATAATAATAATAATAAAATAATGAAAATAATAAAATAATAAAATAATAAAATAATATTAACTTAATATAGTTTTTAATATGGTTGACATGTGGCATCTCCTCATCGTGACACATGGCACCCTTTATTAAGTCACACGTGGCATACTATTCACATGTTTAAAAATGATATTAAAATAATATTGTATTTGAAAAACTTTACAGGTCCATAACTTTTCAACAAAATGTCCAAATCAGGTATACTGCTAGTCTACAGACTCATATCGATGAGTAATTCACATTCGTACATGAGTCAAAGCTCATATCCCTAAAAAGAAAAAGTCAACCGGCACCCTTGGACAATTTGGACCTCAACTTGTTTTGCTCATAACTTTCAAACCGTAGCTCCGTTTTTGATGTGCTACTAGTCTATGAACTCGTGCCAACATGTATTTCGTAACGGGATCTCGGTCAATGTGAAATTCCATCAGAAGCAAAAAGTCAACATTTGACCTTTTCTCGGTCAATGATGGTTAAACCTGGTCAACCTCGGTCAAATTTGAGAAATTTTCGGTGTACTTCAGGACGGGGTGTTACAACTCGACCATTATCTCTTGTATGGGGGGGCTACTACAAAGAAAACTTTACTGTGAATTTGAAAGGACAGCTTCGAACATACACCAAGACTCTCTCCTTTCTAACCAGCCTAGACCTCTCAGGAAATAATTTGAGTGGAGATCTTCTTATTGAGATAACAAAATTGTCGGGTTTGGTGGTCTTGAACTTGTCTAGAAACCATATAAGTGGACACATTCCTAAGAGCATTTCAGAGTTGAAGCAATTGTTGTTGCTTGATCTCTCAAGCAATGAGTTTTCAGGTACTATTCCTTAAAGTTTGGGATTGCTTTCATTTTCGGGGTATATGAATTTTTCAAACAATAACTTATATGGAAGGATTCCTTATTTGGATTATCTGTCAACTTTTGATTCACCCTCTTTTAGTAGAAACCTTGGCTTTTGTGAGACTCCACTTGCTGTAAAATGTCCAGGAGATGATGAAGAAGATTCAGATAAGGGTTGGACTACTCCCAAGGATAATAATGGTGGTGACAGTTTGTTGATAAGTGTTTTATTTGAGCATTGGATTGGGATTTGCAATAGGAATTCTGGTTCCTTTTGTGATATTGGCTATGAGGAAATCCTAGAGCTATTTTGGTGCTGTGGATGAAATTCTAAAAAGAATACTATATTTATGGTTGAAACATAGAACCATGCAGAAGAGGAATAAAGGGAAACAACAGTGAATATAGTTTTTTTCTTCTTCTTTTTTGTCGTTTTACTTGTCAAGATTGTGTTTTTTTTATTGATATTTTATCTATATTTACTACTTGTTGAAATTGCTTTGTAAAGGAATCTAAAAATGAATGAATAAGATGGAAATGCATGGATGTCTTTAATCCGTATGAATGAGTTTTTTACTTTTCTACATCTTGTTTTTTCTTTGTCTTGTTCTTTCGACTTAATATTTTTGTATGAAACTGTAAAAAAATCTAGAGGAAAGAACAAAAAGGAAGTTCAAATATTAGTTTCAATGTAACACCCTGTCCCGAAATACATCAGAAAATTTCTCAAGTTGGCCGTTGTTGACCGAGAAAGGTCAAATTATGACTTTTTGACTCAGTAAGAATTCTAGATTGACCAAGGCACCATTTCAAAGTACGCATCGATTCGAGTCCGTAGAGTAGTAGCACGTAAAAAATGGAGCTACGGTTTGAAAGTTATGAGTAAAACAAGTTGATGTCTGAACTGTCCGAGGGTGCTGAAGTTGACTTTTTATTTTTGTAAAATTGAGTTTTGACTCATATATGGTTCTGAAGTACTCGTCGATACGAGTTTGTAGACTAGTGGCATGCATGATTCGGACATGTGATTTTAAAGTTATGGACCTGCAAAGTTTTTCAAATACCGTATTATTTTAATATTATTTTTTTATGAACAGTGTATGCCACGTGTAACTTAGTAATGGTGCCGTGTGTCATGATGAGAAAATGCCACATGTTAGACACAAGTAAATGATATATTATATTATTTTGTTATTATTTTATATATTATACTATTATAATATTATTTGTTTATTTATTTATATTTTTTAATTTTCTTTTTCTTTTTCTATATATTTTCTTTCTTTCCTCACGTGGGAAAAATAACCCCCCACGGGGCCCCCTCTTCTTCTTCATCTTTTCTTCTTCTTCTTTCTTCTTCCTTCTTCTTCCTCTCATCGATCTCTCCTTGCTGCATCTCTTCTTGCCGCCAGACGGCCATACACGCTAGAAAGGTGGAAAGCCAGTGGAAAACCTGGCCAGTAACTGAAAGGACAAGGCCGAACGTCGCCGGATGCATGGGGATTGGGCCTCTATCGTCAGTAATGGCAAGTTGGTTTTCTGGTGATCCGGCCATCACCCGGCCAAATTGATACTCCTTTCTACTATTTTTGAACCCTCTGAGCTCAATTTTGAGATCCATTCAGCTCAATTCCTTATTGTTTGAGAGATATGGGAAGTTGAACTTTGACCGAATCTTTCCGTCCATTTTCCGGTAATCGCCAGTCGGTAACATATTTCTCGTCTCTTTAACTTCATATAGGTACCTCATTTGTGAATTATGATGAAGTATTTTGAAAGATGCCATTTTTACATCAAATATTAGTTTAATGTGGTAGTCTGAAAAAATGTATATGTGTAGTATTTAAATAATGATTTATAATGGAGATGCCAGATGCATGTTGAATTGAATAAGTAGGGATTTGAAATAATATTTTTGAAAGTTTAGGAAGTTGTAGTTTTAAGCCACTATTAAATTATTATTAAATTATTGTTAATTTTATTGTGAGATTATGGTATCTGTTAGAATATATTTTTTTATACTTATTTATATGTGAAGTTATGAAATTATATGTGGATTAAATGATATTTGTTGTGAATTGAACTGAAAGTTGAGGAATTAATTGTGTTAAACTACGGTGATAACAAAAATATATTATGTGATTTAAATTATGTAAGAATTTTTATATTGTTTTGGTAAAAATTGATTTCATGGATTTGAAGAAAATATTTATTTAAAATTTAGTATTTCCAAAAAATACATTTATAAATAAATAAATAAATAAATTAAATTATTATTCATAAATTTGATTTTATCTTATTTTATCGAAACTTATTATTTTAATAATACTATAAAAAATTTATAGTTTTTAGATGCACCATACACGTATCGATGTTCTGTAGTTGTGGATGTGATTAGCGCCTAGCTGGATGTGGATGTAATTAGCACATACGTTGTAATGTGTAACACCCCGTCCTGAAGTACACCAAAAATTTCTAAAATTTGACCAAGGTTGACCGGATTTGACCCTCATTGATTGAGAATGGATTAAATGTTGACTTTTTGCTCCTGATGGAATTTCACATTGACTGAGGTACCATTAAAAAGTACATGTTGTCACGAGTTTATAGACTAGTAGCACGTAAAAAATGAAGCTATGATTTGAAAGTTACGAGCAAAACAAGTTGAGGTCCAAACTGTCCAAGGGGTGCCGGAGTTGAGCTTTGACTCGTGCATGGTTGTGAAGTACTCGTTGATACGAGTTCATAGACTAGCGGTACGTCCGATTTGGACATGTGGTTTGAAAGTTATAAACCTATAGAATTTTTCAAATACTGCATTATTTTAATATTATTTTTAAATATGTGAACAGTGTGCCACGCGTGACTTAATAAAGGGTGCCATGTGTCACAATGGTGAGATGCCACATGTCAACCATGATTAAATACCATATTATTTTATTATTATTCTATACAATAATATTATTTTCTTTCTATTTCTTTTTCTTTTCTTTTTTTTTTCCCTTCCCCCACGTGGGAAAAACACCCCACCCCCCCCCTCCCCCCCGTGCGAAGCTTTCTTCTTCTTCTTTCTTCTTCTTTCTTTTCCGTTCCTTTTCCTCCTCTCGGGTCCTTGCCTTTTCTTAAATTTCGGCCACCGGACGGCCACACGCGCTAGCCAAGGAAGGATCCCATTCCCTAGCGACGCCACCCTCCAAATTTCCCGGCCAAATGCCGCCGGACGGGCCCAGATCGGGCCGATGAAGTCGGCGGCGGTGGGTTGAGTTTTCCTGCGATTCTTGCCGTTTCCAGCCAACCCACTCCGATCTTCCACCCCTTTCCCCCTATTTTGGGTCCTCTGAGTTCAAATATGGTCTCCAATTGTTTAAATTCGAAGTGGTTCGCGAGTTATGAGGAGGTGAAGTTCGGCCGATACTTCCCGGGCAAATTCCGACCACCACCGGTGGAATTGGGGTCAATGGAGGCCGGTAATGCGATCCTCGTTCCATAAGCTTTGTTTCGGTATATTACTCGTAAATTTTGGTTAACGTTTATGTTAAACCCCCCGGGTATCCGGTATTATTTACCCGAATAAAATATTAATTTATTTGAGTTGTGTAATATTGTTATTCTAGGAGCACGTGTGGGCGTGGAATTGATCCCATAGAGGATCTTGGGTTAATTGCGTGCTCGAGGTGAGTGATCCACCTTCAAAATTATTTTGGGATGTTAAAATATATATATTTTATGTTAATTGGTTATTTGAAGAATATATTTTATGTGTTGAATATTTAGTAAAATTATATTTGGAATTTTGATGCCAAAATTGAATGGAATTAAATATTTATGCATTATAAAATATTTTGGTTTTAAGGAATTTGAGATTTTGGTAATTATTATCAAATTTCATTGTTGGAATATTTCATAATGGAATATTTCAAAAATATGTTTATGTGTTCAATATTATGAGAATTTCTATCTAGAATTGTATTGCCAATTTATAATGTTATTAATATATGTTTTGGTGCCAAACGAATATATTTGGGAATTTAAAGAAATTGTGGTTTTGATTTATTTTAATTATTGCTATGGTTATTATTCAATTATTGTGCACAATTATATGAATTAATTATATATGGAATTTATATGGTTTTCATATTATTGATTTAAATTGATTTTTGAGAATTTGAGAAAAATATGGATTTAAATTATTATGTTTTAAAAATATTTATGCATTGAAATATTAATGGCTTGACCTTATGCCATTGAAAAATTTGTATATTCAAATTGATGGATTTGAACTTGGTGGATTTTAAAGTGATGGATTTATGATGAGAATTAAAGAAAAAAATATGGGAAGGTGAGTTGAAAAATGGTATAATTTCCACGGTGAAGTTTGGAAAAAATTACGTATTTTAATAATAAATTTGGTTATTTGTTTTAGACGCACTCATACAGTACTGGTGTTCTGTACTCTATATGTGGATGAGCGTGCAAGTTATAATGTCTCCCATAAGTTGCCATCGGACCGATGGTAGGCAAGTTTTATATAGTACATATAAGCCGCCCCTTTCCATGGCCGGGTTGACGGTTTAAGCAGCGGCGCTGTCGGGACGCCGAAGCGACCGTATGCAAGTTTCTCTCTTTAACCTCCCGCCAGATGGTGCTTGGGACACTCGGTATCATATGGCATCACTGGTATATAGTATGGTGCGTCAAGTATTATTTTTCAGATATAAATTTCAAATCCTAAAGTTTTAAAGCAGCATTTAAATTAAATGTATTTAATTTGTTTATCATCTATTTCCAATTAGTATTTTCTAAAATAGAATTATTCATATTTTATGTCACTTATTTAAATCAATATTTTTAAAATGCATCTTTCCATATTTTTATTATATAGATTGGTTGAATATTTTAAAATGAAATTTTATAATATTTTTACTACTTATTTTACAGGACTGTTTGTAATTATTTAAATTATATTTTTGATACTGTTTATTTTAGTTTATTAAATCAAATTTTATGAATTATATATTGAATTTCACTTTTATGTTATATTTCTTTAATGCAAGTATTCTAAATATATTTTATTCGTATTTGGATTATTTAATTATTTATTTAATTAATTATTACTTGATTTTTGGGGCATAAAATATTGGGTTTTGTGAAAATGTTTTAAAAGGGGAACTTTTCCAACGGAGTGAATGGTGAGGGTTTTGAGAGAAAATATTATTTCCAATTAATTATTAATTATTTATTTATTTATTCTTAATTAATCAAGTGTACTATGATTATTATTACTATTATTATTGTATAGTAGATTGGGTTACTCACTGAGATGATTAGCATCTCATATTTTTAAATTACGTTCCCTTAGGTCCAGGTTAATCGACGTTGATTGTCCGGGGGCAAACTTGACATCTCAGTTTATTGCCAAAAGTCCAAGAAGTATTTCCTCCCTTTTTCCTCTTCATTTTGTATTGCTTCTTGATCTGATATTGTATTAATTTCATATTTATTTGTATAATGCTCTGTGTACTGTATTGGACACATTTGATTAAATACTGCATTAATTCCCTGTTAGTATTTTGGAGTACTATAAATTTGTGGAAACAAATTGTAGTAAGATGGGAGGAATAAGGTGGTGTTTATAGAAGTGTGTTTTCAGTGTAGAAAATTTGTGGTAAGTCCAACCCTTAGGGGAGGTTCTGCCGGATTTTCCATTGGAAGGTCCGGTAGGGTTTTCCCTAGGATCAGGGCTTGTCTAGGGTTCCGGTGAGGAATTTTGGATGAGTCCTGACATAATATCTCCCATGAGTTGCCATCGGACCGAGGGCAGGCAAGTTTGATATTGGCCATAGCCGTCCCCCTCCATGGCCAGGATGACGGTTTAAGCAACAGCGCGGTGGGACACCACACGACCGTATGCCGGTTTCTCTCTTTAACCTCCTCGTCAGACGGTGCTTTGGGACACTGGGCACCGTAGGAAACCACTGGTATAGAGTATGTGCATCAAGTATCTTTTGTATATATATATATATATGTTATATTTGTATGTATCACACCATACGGGGACAATGATCCGATGTGGTCCTTGAAGAGCTAGTCTCGTCACTATGTTGCCTACGAGTCCAAGGGATTGGATAGCCAATCTAGGCAACCACCCCAAATTGTATTGGTAGCAGGGTGCTGGCGACAGTTGGAATCATGGATTGCTCAACATGTTAGAGGGTATCGTTTGTACCCCTAATACGAGTGTATATTTGATAATATTTTTTTGAATTTTAAATTATTATTTGATCTCGTATTATTCTATCTATTCATAACCTAATTTTTTAGCATTATACTTAATTGCTTTTATTGTCATTACTATTATTAATATTATTCTCGTTATTAATATTACAATTATTATTTATCAGAATTATGTTTACAATTATTTTCATTATTACTAATATTATCATCATCATTATGATTATTATTTTTTTTTTATTATTATTGCCATTATTTATTTTTATTTTTATTATTTTTGTTATTTCTATTTTTATTATTAGCATATGATATATCCGGACAAGTATCATAGCCTACGGGCAAAAAAGATAGCCATTGGGCAAGTATAATAGTCCTTGGACAAGTGGTAGCCTTTGGGACGGTGAGATAGTCCTTGGGACAGCTGTGATTATGTGATAGTTCTTAGACAAGTGATTACCTACGAGTAAATATGACAGATGATATTAGTACTATTTTTATCATGAAAACGATTGCTATTATTATTATTGTTGTCGATGTGATGATTGTTTTACTTTTCTTCTTATATTACGCATCGATATATTTTGTAACATAATATTTGAAATGTACGGCAATCAGTGGGTGGTGTGGGCGAACGTGAATGATTAAAGGTATAATTGGTTGTTTATTTAGTTGATTATTCCTATTGCACATATATACGTATGTGTTTTATATAAATTGTTATCGAAGTGCTGCCACTGTAGAAATTATTGTAGTCAGGTGAGATGGATAAGGTGGCACCATATAGGAGTGTAACTTTGTGCAGGTAAATTTTGTGGTAAGTCCTTCTCTTGGGGGAAATGCTATCGGATTTTCCATTAGAAGGTTCGGTGGTGTTTCCCTGGGATCAAGGCTTGTCCAGGGTTTCGGTGAATGATCTTGGATGGGTCCTGACATTCAAACAATGATGGCAAGCAATTAGAAAAGTTTTTTTAGGTTTTCCTTTTCTCAGCCAAGAGATCATCATCTGGTTGGGCCAGCATAGAGTCTCCTACACTAAAGCAATTAAAACATGAAGAAAGGCTAGCATAAAGTGTCCTACACTAAAGCAATTAAAACTGTGAAAAATTGCCGCTTGTTTCCCATTAAACACAGGGCAAGGAAAGACTTGAAGAAAACAAGTTAAGCAAGGTTCTATTACAATTACTGAATGCAACCCGGGTAGTTGCATTATGTCCAGCATTTCAAATGGAAACCATAATAATTGTTTTATGCCTAAGAAGCTTTTCATTAGGATTTTTTAATTAATGTAAAACTTTGGATAAATCACCTTCTAAACTCACAATGCTTGAGTTAAGTCTCTATTTAGACCATCTTTTTAGTTGCTCAAAAGCTTTATTAACGGTCAAAACTCACTTGGAACCGGTTATGAGCTAGCATACTGCTACATTTTAGAAAGTACATAATTTTAGATATCATATGTACATAGTAAACTTATTATGTTATCTTTTCTGAAGTTCTATGTCTTCTTTTCTATCCATTTTATGAGTAACACATCTCACATACAGTAAAACCCAATTTGTTTAGTACAATGGATAATATTACTATGCAAAGACTAATATGACGATCAAAGCTCATGTGGTTCAACAAAAATAAAAAATTCAGATAATTAATGTTATAGTACATAGATTTTCAGCAACTACATAATCATGACTTTCTCTGTAGCTTCCTTCACTGACTTACAAAAAGGAGTCGCTTACCTTAAAAGCCACAAATAATTCCTCACTTCCCCATTGATTTCATCTTTTATATTTCTCAATCTTTTTGTTGGTTAATAGGTGTTCTTTATCTTTTTTCCCAGCTTTTATTTTCAGTAACTCTTTATATGATCTTATAATATGAAATAAAAGTTTCTTCTTCCTCTTTACCAAAAGCCAGTTTATATTGAAATTTCATCAATACTTTCTGGCATAAAAGGTTGGACCTTTGATGGAAACGATTATGAGGTTATTGATTCTCTGCTTTACAGTAACAAGACACGAAAGCGAAAGCCTATGGGGTCGCTTCTGTAACTGGATAACCAGCACTGAAAACCGTCTTTACATTGGATGGTTTGGTGTTTTGATGATCCCTACCTTATTGACCGCAACTTTTGTATTTATTATCGCTTTCATTGCTGCCCCTCCGGTAGATATTGATGGTATTTGTGAACTTGTTTCTGGATCTCTACTTTATGGAAACAATATTATTTCTGGTGCCATTATTCCTACTTCCTTATGCACAGTTGATGAATTGCTTAGACTCAGGCAGAGAGGCTCTTATAAACTTCAAGAATGGTCTTCATGATCCTGAAAATCGGCTTTTTTCTTGGAAAGGAAGCAACTGTTGTCAATGGTGGGGAATAAGTTGTGATAGCAATACAGGAGTTGTTATTGCAGTTGATCTCCATGACCCACATCTGCAATCTCATGATTCTTGTAGCAGGTATGGATTCTTTAATCTCAGTGCCCAAATCAGGCCTTCATTAACAAAGCTCAAATCATTGAAACATTTGGACTTGAGCTTGAACACATTCCCTAGCATCCCAATTCCTAATTTCTTTGAATATTTGGAGAATCTGCAATATCTAAACATCTCAAATGCTGTATTCACTGGTGTGATTCCTCCAAGTTTAGGAAAACTATCAAATTTGAAGTATCTCGATCTGAATATTGATAGGAGTTTGGTTGTTGATGACGTGAAATGGATTTTGGTCTTGTCTCTTTAAGGTAACTTGTTATGAATGGAGTTGATCTTTCAATGGTGGAGGGTTCAGAGTTTATTGGGATTGTTAACAAGCTTCCATGGTTAATTGAGTTGAAGTATTCTTTTTCTACATAGCTTGTCTAGACTCATTCTGTAACAGCCCAGACCATCCGCATGAGATATTGTTTGCTTCGAGTCTAGCCCATACGGTTTTGTCAAAACGCATCTCAAGGGAAAGGTATCCACACCCTTTTATAAGGCATGATTCGTTCCCCTTTTCAATCGATGTGGGACTTCACACATTCCACCTCTTACCTGTTGAAAGTCAACACCAGTATCAGATCTCTTCACCTTTACTTGTTGATGGGCTGTCTTTTTTGTTTTTGCTTTTGTTTTTCATTTATTTATTTCCTTCTGTTGTAATCATCTTCAAATAAAGAATCTTACAAAAAAGCTCCGCATCATGTGTATTTTTTTACGTTCAGCAAAGGAAAAATAAAAGTACATATAAATATTTTGACACAATAAACAGTTGGATACAAGGTTTTAAATGGTAAAGTTTAATAAATATAACAGGAAGACCTTTTTTGAGATTTGAAACAGGGGAATGAATACTGGATTAAATTTTCTATTTTTTAAAAGAAGCTTAATGAGTATAAGCTACCATTTACATTTTAAGTACAACTTTGTCGAAAAAAGTATTGCCTTTTTTTATTTATTTTTTTATTTTTTTATTTTTTCCTTCATATAGTAGCAGTACAATAGCTAACGCCAACGAATGATAGTTTATGACAAGAGAGTTTATTTATTAGCCAGATAATAAATGCTTACACGAATATTGGGATTTAGAATGAAAATTTGACGGTAATTTTGAATATCAGCATATATATGGTTCACAAACGACATATAAATTCCATCTATTCTCCAAGTATAAATTTATATATTTACATTATTATATGCAATTCTGCCCCGAAAGTCACTAAATGAGCTCATTGTTCTGATCTTTCCCTATGCTCTTCTTTCTAATAATTTCCAATAGCCCCCTTGTGTATGAAAGTAAAACCGTCTTTTTCACGTGAATGCATTATATATTTTAATTCAATAAATGGTTTGTGACTTACATATTTAACGGTCTTCCCCTAGATGCCATTCTCATAGGCATTTTCCCTCCCTCAAACTAGGCTTTTTGACAATGCATTTCTTATTGATAAATTTAGTGGGTGTTTATAATCCAACTTAATCAATTTGTTTCCAAGTATGTGATAACCATTAATTTATATATATAAAAAAAAATGTATATGATAGCCATTAGATCGAGGTCTATTAAATAGATTTTGAAAATTGAATGCTAACTTGATTATGTAATAATAGTGAAGGAAATGTATCTAATATTCTGAAAGACAAAAATAAAATGTAATTATTGAAATTGAATTTATTACAAATGAATAAAACAAAGTACATATACTTAAAATAAAATAAAATAAAAAAAAAAAAAAGGCAAAAACTCCCCCCCTTATTTTGTCTCTTTCTTCACTTTCTCTCTTCCACCTCCATCTATCTACTTACTTTCTGTTTCCATTTTTCTCTCTATTTTCTCCCCCCATTTCTATGCTTTCAGTATTGTGTCTTTTTGCCTACTTTTATCCACTCCACCCTCTCTTTACCTTTTTTCCCACAACATTTTCCCTGTCTACATTTTATCTCCACTTTGTCTTTTAATTTCTCTCTTATTTACATTTCTTTCAAATTATCTTACACCTTTCGCCACTTTCTTCTTCCAAAAACTATCTCTCACTTTTCACAACTTTCTGCATGAATCTCTAATCTCAATGGTATTTTTTAAACTTTCTATCTCTACTTTCTTACCCTACGCTTTTTATACTACCTTCTCTTTCTAATTACTCTAACTCTTTATTCTAGCTGCTTTCTCCATTTGGTTATTGCCACAAAAGTAAACCATTTATTCCACAAGCTATCAATGCCTTATTGTAAGATCCTATTTTATGTCCTTAATTATATAAATTACTTTTAAGTATTTCATCCATTAGGACTATGCATTCGTTTGGATAATTTTTTGTAAGCTAATTTTTTTTTCTAATATATTTCTAAATTTTTTTTCTAAATTTTTTTTTATGCTAAACTTTTTAAGTGTTTTATCAAAACAACTGTTTTTCAAGGTAAATTTTACTTCCCTATTTATATTTATAGTAATTAGATATAGTAAGTCTTTCATCCATTACTATATTTATTTATGTATTAATTAATTTTAGTTTAATGTTTTCGTTTGGATAATTTTTTTAAAATTAAATTTTCTTTTCTAATACATTATTACTATTATGTTGATAATTTTTACAAGCAATGTAGTAAGTCTTTTATCTAATAACTGTTTTTTAAGGTAAATTTTAATTTCTATTTACATTTAAGTTTATAAGACGACATGAATATCTATTTACATTTAATACTATTTTCTAAATAATTATTACATGTAGTGAAAGAATTTACCTGAAGTTCTTTTTTCTTTTTAAGTTTTTTAATTATAATAAAATTTTAAAATATACTAAGATAAAGAATATATTAAAAGTTTTTCTTTAAAAAAATAACAATATACATTAAAATTTGGCAATATTAATTTACAAACAATATCAAAATTTTGTTAATTTCTTACCTTAGGTAGGTTTATTAGTTTCTATACATTTTCTTAACTTGTCTTTCTAATTTCTTTTTTGGTTTTTTTTTTTTTTCTCCTATATGCCTATCTTAGGTTTTTTTTTTTTTTTTTTTTTCCTTTACTTGATTTTTTTTTTCTAAATATATATACATTTAACCTTACTAGTTTCTTATTTGTTTAGTGGTTAGTTTTTTCAATATGTTTCATTTTATTTTATTTTATGTTTTTTTTGGTAAATAGTACAGTTCTAATAAAAGTAAAGCTTTTTTTTTTTTTTAATATTTAATTTTTTAAGGACATATAAAAAGTAAGCATTGATAGCATGTGGAATAAGTAATTTACCCTATGGCAATAACATAACTTTGAAAGCAAACTAGAGATGAAGAGCACACAGAAATTAGTAAAAGAAAATAGAAAGAAAAGTGGAGAGAAAAAACAGCAGTAAGAGAAGGTTAAAAAAGAAACAGAGTAGAAAACCAGAGGAGAAAATAGAGGGTGTCGAGAAAGAAAATAGAGAGCAAAAAATGGAAAAGAAGTATTATAAAGAAAAAGTAGTTAGAAAATTTAAAGAGATATCAAAAAACAGAAAATAAATAAAAAAAACCAAATAGAGAAAGAAGGCCGAGAGAAAGCATAGAGAAAGAGGAGAGGGAAAAGCAGGAAAAAGAAAATGCAGAGATAGAAACAGAGAGAAATTGGAGAGAGAAAAATTGAAAAGGAAAGGACGCAAATGAGAGACAAGAAGAGAGACGCACACGACCACAAACCCACACAAGAGGGAAGAGAACCTTGGGCAATCCCGTGCGATTCTCTCACCCAAACACCAAAAACTTCATCATCTTTTTTTTATTAAGAAGAGTTATCATAGCAGGACTCAACCTTGCTTTACAACAATCATAACCCCTCACATTTTCTTATTTAAACATCCATGAAATGTCTTCTGTTGTGTAGAAAGGGAAGCCAAAGACCAACTGTAATAACTGCAGAAATAAAATAAAATAAAATAAAATAAGAATGATCACCTTTAATAACTGCAGAAATAAAAAAGAAAAGGGAAGCCAAAGACCAACTGTAATAACTGCAGAAATAATAAAAAAAGATTATCATGCAAAAACATGTACGTGTGCAGGTAATAAGCAAGTCTATCATGCAAATATATAAGTTCTAAGAAAAAAATCCAAACATAAGTAGCAAAAATATAAAATTGAAGAACGATGAGGATAACTTGTAGGGTCATGGCAGTATGACCTTATGATTGAACCCCACAATCTCCTATTGCATTCAATTTTTATGCACATATGAGAAGGCTATTGGAATTCACATAAAGGAAGACACCTATAATTAGTAAAGTCTTGTGAAGAATGTCAATTTATATGCAGTTTCTCTGTCCTTGCTCACAAATTTGCTCCACCTCCTCTAATACATGATGTACATAGGCGGGACAGGTTATATTTGAACACGGACTATATCTTCAAATAGACCTACTTTTGAATAAATAAAACATACATATATAAATAGTCCAAAATGATAACTAATATGATTAGGGAAAGAGAATGATACTGATAACAATGTAAATGGCATGCAGATAAGCATTATATACTATCAATATTGAAACAGATTTAACACTGGAAAACGATATGTAACTAGTTAACTGTGCTACATGCTATACGGAAGTAAACAAAGTAATTGATGCTGCATTCTTCTAGCCCATTTGCAAAATCAATGCAAATGTTACATAGGCTACACCCATTTGTCTGGAGCCATTCCTACCTTCTTGGGTGAATTAAGTGAGCTTAAATCATTGCACCTAAACGACAACAATCTCTACGGACAGCTCCCATCATCTTTCCAAAACTTATCGAGTTTGGAGACCCTAAATCTTGGAAACAACAGATTAAGGGTAGAATTCCACCATGGATTGGGAAAGGATTTGAAAGTCTAAGAATTCTTAGCTTGAGGTCTAATTCATTTTCAGGAGAACTTCCAGCTCTGTTATCAAATTTAAGTTCACTACAAGTCCTGGACGTAGCAGAAAATCAGTTGACAGGCAGTATTCCAGCTAGCTTTGGACATTTTAAAGCTATGTTACAAGCCCAAATCATTAACCGTTATCTATTGTATGGGGCTGCCCCTACACACCAAAATTCCGGAACTAGGAAGCATCCTGATAGCTACGTAGGTACTGTTAGTTGAGAATTATTCCATGTATCTTGAAGATAAGGTTTATTTATTAGGAAGTTGATAAGTTTATAGACACAGATGTATGTATGCATGTACTAAGACTTCTAGGAGTGTGATATGTAATTATTGTTCTCAGTCCACATCCATATTCATTGTTTCTGAAATTATGTTCCTAGTTTAAATAGCCTTGTAAAACTTAATGAATTTATGTATAAAGAAATGATATATGAATGTTTTAACAGAAGAATTTCTATATACTTTATGGTCATTTTGTCTGGTGTATTTTACCAGCATATTTCATGTTTATCAACAAGTACCATGCAGTTTGGCAACTACTATGAAAGCTTTATTGTAAATATGAAAGGCCAACTTCTAAGATACACCAAGACCCTCTCTCTTGTAACCATGCTAGACCTCTGAGGGAATAACTTGAGTGGAGATCTTCCTATAGAAATGACAAACGTGTTGGGTTTGATCGTTCTCAACATGTCAAGAAACCATTTCACTGGTCACATTCCCAAAAGCATTTCGAAGCTGAAGCAATTGTCTTCTCTTGATCTCTCAAGTAATAGGTTCTCCGGTGCTATTCCTCAAAGCTTGGGGTCACTCTCATTCCTGGGGTATCTGAATCTGTCAAACAATGAGTTGTCTGGTCCTATTCCTTATAAAGATCAGATGGTCACGTTTGATGCATCCTCTTTTGCTGGAAATGTTGGCCTTTGTGGTGGTCCACTAGCTGTAAAATGTCCAGGTGATGACAAAAATGGGAAACCGGATAAGGAATGGATGACTCCCATGGATACTGGTAATGGTGACAGCTTCACTGATAAGTGGTTTTATTTGAGCATTGGATTGGGATTTGCAGCTGGA
Source organism: Ziziphus jujuba (assembly GCF_031755915.1). Taxonomy (NCBI): domain Eukaryota; kingdom Viridiplantae; phylum Streptophyta; class Magnoliopsida; order Rosales; family Rhamnaceae; genus Ziziphus; species Ziziphus jujuba. The sequence goes on from NC_083380.1 coordinate 2,881,849, forward strand.
ATTCTTGTCCCGTATTTGATAACGGCAATGAGAAAACCGTGGAGCGGAGCCTACTTTGATGTTGTTGATAAAGCTGTGGATAGAATACTATATCTGTGGTTGAAATATAGAACCATAAAGCAGAGGACTAGAGGGAATCAGCGAAGAAGATAAAGAGTATGTTTTCTTTCTTCAGTTTGTTACTATATCTGCTTTCCTTTCTTTGTTCATGTCAGGTTACATTGTCAAACTGACTTTTTGATAAATAATACTTCTAAAGTAACATTCCTGAATAATAATATGTTTTGTTAAATAGTACTTCTAAAGTTTCACTCCTAAATAATAATATGTTTCTTTGACAATGTGTTTCTCATTTACTTACTGTACTAAACTCAGAAAATGTCATTTCCGTTTGTGACTACTTCCAGTTGGGGAAGGTGAGAAGCTTCACCAAATATTCAAGGAGGAAGCAAAGAGGTTTTCAATGTCAACTTCATTTCTTTTGAAGTGAATTTCAGGGACACTGTTGAAAGCTTGAAGGAGAAGGATCTCCTCGTAGATTATATAATTACAAGTAGTACATTTCTTTTTTCTGTTTCACTATCCCTACCTTCTGTAATTTGTGATGGTTTTAAAAGCTGTGCTCAATCAATATTATAGTAAATGTTAATTTTCTACTAGTTTTCAGCCTTACGATATTTGTAAAATTTCTGGTCAAGTGCCGTGAAGCATATTAGCTTGAATATTGACATGCATATTCTTGGCTTCCCCATCGTGTCAATTTCATATGCTTGAGGTTGTTACACCAATTTTATAGGGAGGAGGGAGCATAACTTCCTTGCTTTCTTGACATTCTTACTTTAAACACACCCCTTCCCCAAAAAAAATAAAAAAATAAAAAATAAAAAAGAAAGGGAAAAAAAAAAAAAGGAAAAATCAATTACCAAAACAGAAAACAAAAACAGAACTTGCCTCTGTTTAGCCTTGTAATTGCAAAATAGCTTTCCAGTTCTAAAAAACAACATTAATGAGTTATGCATGTAAACAAAAATGTAATTTCAAACTATACTAAGCAAAACCTTTTGTCAACTCAAGTAATAAGCAAAGCCTTTTGTCATTTCTGGTTTTCCATTATTTCCTTGCATAGAAGGTCACTGCTTCAAAGGTTATCATTTGTATTAGATACCATGTTATTCTTACATCTGATAAGAAACTTTAAAAGCAAAAAGTCATTACTTTTGCCGCACATTTTATATATATAGCTCTTGAAAAAAAATTATTTTCTCCCAAGATTTTAATGGGAACTAATCAGACATGAGTGTTTTTCTTTACTCAAGACTAGAGAGTTAATCTCCACATTACAAAAGTTGAATTGCCTTTATAATATCTTTCACAACTTTATTTGATATTAAAGGAGAGAACTTCTGCTAAAATCCGACGTCTAAACAGGGCTTTAAAGCTTGCAGATTGATGAAAAATGTTAAAACCAATAGCCTTTAATGCTCTATTTTGTCCAGTATTCGACCCTAACAAACTTTGCTATTTATAAATGTTTCAAGAAATACTTGTCAATAAATGGTTTGTTAAATATAGTCTTTGCTCCTTAGAATCACGAACAGCTACTTATTAATATTGCCTACAGTCTACAGAGTGAGTACTTTACATGCATAAAAATGATTTGATAAACAAAAAATTGGTTTTTCTTGATCCATCTTCAGTTAGTTTTCTCATTTTTTTCAATTTCCGCTTGATTTAAGCATCTATCAGCATAATGGGATCATTCCCTTAACAATACTGAATCAGACATTGACATGCTTTGTACTGCTTATTAAACCACAGTTTTAAAGGCTACCCTTTTTCTTTTTCTTTTTTTAAATCTTAAAAATGCATTCTTAGTTGGGTTGGATATCTAATTTTTCAGGCATTCACATGCCTTTTTCAGTCAATTATTTAAATAATCTGATTAGCTTTGGTTTTATTTATAACTTAAAGTGATAGTAGTTTACAGTTAATAAAAAGGAAGGCAAACAACTTTTACGATCTTCTATCAGAATTTTGACTAGACAAAAGTAGAAAATAATTAGTAAAAAATATGGATAGATATAGCTGTGAATCACTCATCATCGTAAAATTGTTAGACAATAATTGAATGGTGGTGAAAAGGAATTATTTTTTATGTTAAGCTACTCTTATATATGAAAGGCGAAAAGCTAGATGATTATTTTTTTGTGGGGCTTTCCTAATCTGTTCTATTTGATATGGATCTTGTTACCGAAAGTACGAGAAATGGTAATCCCATGGTAGCATAGTTGGTATTTCATTTCTTTATATTCTTTTTCTTTATTTTCTAATTTCTACTATAAAGAAAACTACAGTAGGTATGATTGATGTTAAAAAAGGGTAATTGGTGCGTTTCCTCTTGAACAGAATATGTTTTGGCACTTCAGTCCCTGAACTTTGTTTTATACTTTGGTCCCTGAACTTGAATTATGCTTGCACAAATGGTCCTTAAACTAATCATGTTTTAGCACTTGAAGGACAAAATCTCAAGCAAAAATTGACTTTAAGGATCAAAGTGCCACCATTTACCCTAAAAAGAGAGAGAGAGAGAGAAAGAGAGAGAATAAAGAACACATAGAGTTTGTTGAAAATCCAAAGAGAGCAAGTTTTAAAATTTGCAGAGAAAGAAAAGTGGGAAACCAGGTTTGAATAATCAATGATAAGGATGCAACATCTTCAAACTATTATTGCAAATGTCGTCCTTAAAGTAAGCCTTTCGTGGATAAAATTTCAACAAATTTGGAAAAAAATGAATCTGATTATCACTATTATCTATATTAAACAACCAAAATGACTTGCTTTTTAGGCACTTTTGTTATAGTTTTATTCTTGTCTGCCATAAAGGGAGCTAAGGTCGAGGAAAGAAATTTGTATATCAATATCAGGGAGAGAAAATTGCTTTATCACTGACTTGGTAAAGCGACATACTTGCCTTGAGGGTCACTCTCTATTTGATTATTATAATAAAATACACATTTCATCAAACACTAGAAAATGATTACTTTTATATATAGTTTTACAATACTAGATTCCCATAGACTTTTCAACATGCATGGTTGAAATATAGAAGAGCAAATGTATCAATTCAAGTTGTAGAGAGAAGACCATGATTGGTTAAAACATAGAATATAAATATAATAGGCAACTTGTAGAAATTATATCATGAAGAAATATATTATGTGAATATATAAGGTGGAAGGCATGCATAGCTTTATTTTATACCTATAAACAATTTTCCATACTTTTTGACAATTATAACTATATTTTACCATGAGACTGCGGAAAATATGAAAAGAAAAAAAGGATAAATTAGCTTTACATGATCATGAATTTTTTTCCACGGCTTCCTCAAAAGTTGTTCATATTTTGGTTTCTCATTCAATCCAAATCTTCTATACTTTCATATTATTGTAGGTTAATTGGAAGTTTGTTCTTATATAAGATGCTTCTTCCTTCTTCACCAAGACAGTTTATTTTTCAATTTCATTTCTGGTTTCTGATTATAACCCAACCCCTGAAGAAATACGCTTCTACTATAAAATGCTTTTGTGTAGAGGTGTTTTTAAAGTCTTCTCTTTGTAGTCACCAACTCAGTCTGAGTTAAATTCTTTGTAAGCAATGTACATGTCTTTTATTTCATTTTTTTTTTTAGTACTTTTGTCCTTTCTTTGGTTTTTGTTTTTTGTTTCCGTTTCCCTTTTTTTTCCCCCCATTTATTTATTTCTTCTGTTGTAATTATTTTCAAATAAAGAATCTTATATATAAAAAAGTTCCCTATCATGTTGAATTTTTTACGTTGACAAACGAAAAACAAATATATATATATATATATCGAAGTAATGAACATTTGAGTACAAAGTTTTAAACGTTAAAGTTTGAGAAACATAGAAGGACGAAGACCTTCTTTCGAGATTTGAAATAAGGAATGTAGAATATTGGATAAAAACCAAAAAAAAAAAAAAAAGCTTAATGACTATAAAATATCATTTACATTTTAAGTGCCAACTTTCATGAAAGAATTATTGCCTTTTTTTTAAATAGTAGCAGTAATATTTATCACTCAATTAGCTAAAGTCATTGAAAGATAGTTTATGACGAAGAGAGTTTATTTGCTAGCGACATAATGAATGCTTAAACAAATATTGGGATTTACAATAAAAATTTAAAGGTAAATATATATTTTCATTATCATGAAATTCTGCCTCAAAAGTCATTAATGAAACTATACATGGCTTACATATGGATTAAGCCTTTTTTTAAAAAAAAACTTTTTGTTGTTTGCAAGTTGTTCTGATCTTTTCCTTTGTTCTTATTTCCCATAACTGCTAAATTCCTCGTGTATGAAATTAAAACCTTTTTCTTCACTTAGAATGCATTACATATTGAAATCCAATGGATGGTTTGTGGCTTACAAGGCTCCTTAACAATGCATTTGTAATTGGTAAATTTAGTGCGTGTTTATGATCCAACTTGGTCAATTTGTTTCCGTGTATGATAGCCATTAGGTCAAGGTCTTCGATGTATATAGAATTTGAAAATACTATAAAATTATCTTTGTTTTCTAATATAGTGAAGGAAATGTATTCTAATAAGTGGAAGACAAAAATGAAATGTACTTATTGAAATTGAATTTATTGCGACTGAATTAAACCAAGTACATATACTTGAAAAAGGAAAAAAAAAAAGGCAAAAACTCCCCCCTCCTCTGAGTGATAGATCCACATAGAACAGAACCTGTTTTCATTTGTATAGTTGATAATGCCAAAAAAGATATTGGGATTTATAATGAAATTTAAAAGTAATTTTGAATATCAACATAAATATGTTTTAAAACAACATTCAAATTCCATCTATACTAGTGTAAACATATTACCATATCATAAAATTCTGACTCATAAGTTGTTAAATGAGTCCGTCTTGGTTGCTCATTAAATAAGGGAAGAAATACTTCTTGGACTTTCGGCAACGAACTGAGAATCGGACTCGTCCCGGAAGGTCAACGTCTCCCAACCTGGACCTAGGGGAACGGAATTTAAAAACGTGAGATGCTAATCATCTCAGTGAGTGACCCTATCTACCGTACACCTTTAATATTAATAATATACCAAATAGAGGGATTTACTTAATCAATACCGAACAATTAAATAAATAAACAATTGAAGGTAATACTTTCTCTCAAAACCCTCACTATTCACTCCATTGGAAATGTTCCCCTTTTAAAACATTTTCGCAAAACCCGCTATTCGTACTTCCAGAAAACCAAGGAATTAATTAATTTAATAAACAACAAATAAATAAATACCCCAAACATAAATAAAATATAATAAATTATGATAAATAATTTTTGTACTCTTTGGGGTTTGAAATTTCTATCTGAAAATTTACACTTGACGCACCACACCATATACCAGTGATGCCCTCCGATACCCAGCGTCCTAAGCACCGACTGGCGAGGAGATTAAAGAGAGAAACTTGCAAACGGCACTTCGGCGTCCCGATAGTACCGCTGCTGAAACCGTCATCCCGGCCAAGGAGGGGGGTGGCTATGTGCACTATACCAAACTTGCCTGCCCACGATCCAATGGCAACTCACGGGAGACATAATACTTGCGCGCTAACCACATATATACCAGGACACCAATACTGTGTGAATGCATCTAAAATAATTATTAAATCAACCGTACCGTTTTTCCAAATTACCGTGGGAAATATACCAAATTTTCACACTTACCATCCCACATATTTTCATTCAAAAAACCGGTACGAAAACATCGATAACGAATAAAATAATTTTCCTCGCAACACGCGGTTCAACAAATAATATACCACGGGCATAATTATGAAAATTAAACCACCAATTTGAACAAATAATTTTCTTAAAATATTCAAACCAATTATGCCCAAAAATAATATAAAATCCAAACACAACGAATTACTGAAAATACTTGCTCATGTGTAATAAATACAATTAAATCACGATAAAATAATAATCGGGAAATTCTTAGTAACCCAAAATTCCGTTTAGTATCAATGGGTAAATATATATATATATATATAAAATAATATTTTGTTCCCGATTATATTTAAATTCCACCACATGAGCATAAATTACAGATATCAATTTAACATCACATAAATATAATTAATTGCCCAAAATAGTTTTCAAGGTGGGTCACTCACCTGGAGCACGTAATTAACCTAAGATCCACCATGGGATCAATTCCATGACTCACCCGTGCTTCTAGAACAAAATTCACACACAGTCAAATAAATTAATATTTTATTCCGGTAAATAATACCCGGTACCCGGGGAGTTAAACACAAACGTTAACCAAAATGGTCGAATAATATACCGAATCGAAGCTTGAGCGACGAGGATTACAAATCCGGTCTTACATCCCGGAGATCGGACTGGTGGTGGCCGGAATCTCGCCGGAAAGCTTTCGGGATTCAACTCTTTGATTCTCTCAATCCGTCGTGAATTGGTGGAGAAGGACCCCGAATTTGGATTCAAGGGGTCGGAATCAGTGGAGGGGGACCGGCGGTGCAACTGCGTACTCTCTAGAACAGTGACTTCCGGCGAGCCGCCGCGATCACCGGCAACCGTCGCCGGCGGCGGGGCGTGCGGTGGCCGTTGGCTGAGATTTTTGGAGGTTTTGTAGATCGAGAGGAGAGGAATCCAACGGGACCGGCGGTGAGGCAAACGGAGGCCGGACGGCGGAGAGATCGGGATTTGAAGATTTTCGGCGGCTCGCAGGAAAACGCTCCGATCCCGGCGCGTCGGAGGTCCGGTAGCCGTGAAATTTGGTGGGCTGGCCGGAAATGAGGAGGTGGTAAGGGGTGGCTGGCGCGTGTGGCCGGAAAACTGTCAGAAAGGGGTCAAACGGTGGTGGCCCGCGGTTAAGGGGAAAATCGCCGCCGAGCTTCATCGGCTCGATCTGGGCGCATCCGGCGGCCGGCGGTCATGAGATTTTGGGGTTTGGCCAGAAATGGGGAGAGGCTTCCGTCTGGCCAGCGCGTGTCTGTGCACTTAAGTCAGATATAATAAAATATTACGGTATCCGGCAAACTTCAAAAGTGCATAACTTTTTAACCGTACGTCCAAATTAGGCGTGCCACTAGTCTGTGAACTTGTATCGACGAGCACTTCACAACCATGCATGAGTCAAAGCTCAACCTTGCATGAATAAAAAGTCAACTCTGGCACCCTTGGACCGTTTGGACCTCAACTTGTTTTGCTCATAACTTTCAAACCGTAGCTCCGTTTTCAACGTGCTACTAGTCTATGAACTCGTGCCAACGTGTACTTCGTAACGGTGCCTTAGTCATGCTAGAATTCCAACCAGAACAAAAGGTCAACTATTGACCCCTTTTGGTCAACGGTCAAAGTCAAAGTCAACGGTCAACGGTCAACCTCCGTCAACGTGCAAAAATTCTGACATGGTTCGGGATGGGGTGTTACACGGTTTGTGGCTTACAGATTTAGTGGTCTTCCCCAAGATGCCATTCTCATAGACCTTTCCCCTCACACTAGGCTTTTTGACAATCCATTTCATAAAGGTAAATTTAGGGGGTGTTTATAATCCAACTTAGTCTATATAACCATTAGATCAACGTCTTCTATATAAAATTGGAAAATTAAGTGGCAGTTTGATTATGTTATTTTCTAAACAAACTATAAAAAGCCAACCCAACATAGAGTCAAATTATCATAAATGTATTCTATTAGTGAAATACAAAAAATAAAATGTAATTATTGAAATTCAATTTATTACAAATGAATGAAACCAAGTACATATATTGAAAAAAAATAAAAAATTCTAAAGCTCCCCCCTTATTTTGTCTTTCTCTTCACTTTCTCTCTTCCCATCTTCATCTATTTACTTACTTTCTCTTTTCATTTTATCTTTGTTTTCTCCCCCATTTCTATACTTCTAGCATTCTGTCTTTACTTTTATCAAATCCACCCTTTCTTTACTTTTTTCCCCTTAACATCTTTCCTATCTACATTTTTGTCTCTACTCTCTCTTTTAATTTCTCTTTTATTTACATTTCTTTCTACTTATCTTACACCTTTTCACCACTTTCTTCTAAAAACAATCTCTACACGTTTCACTACTTTCTCCATAGATATCTAATCTTATATAATCTTTTAAACTTTCTATTGCCACCTTTTCACTCTACACTTTTTATACTACATTCTCTTTCTAATCACTCTAACTCCTTATTCTAGTTGCTTTCTCCATTTGGCTATTGCAACAAAGTAAATGACTTATTCTGTAACACCCCGTCCCAAAGTACAACGGAAAATTTTCAACTTTGACCAAGGGTGACCGTTGACCAAGGGGCAAAAGTTGACTTTTTGTTCCGGTTGGAATTCTAAGTTGACTAAGGTACCGTTACGAAGTACACATTGGCACGAGTTCGTAGACTAGTAGCACGTTGAAAACGGAGCTACGTTTTGAAAGTTATGAGCAAAATAAGTTGGGGTCCAAATTGTCCAAGGGTGCCCGAGTTGACTTTTTATTCATGCAAAGTTGAGCTTTGGCTCATGCATGGTTGTGAAGTACTCGTCGATACGAGTTCGTAGACTAGCGGCACATCCGATTTGGACATGTGGTTTGAAAGTTATGGACCTGTAGAGTTTTTCAAATACTGTATTATTTTAATATTATTTTTGAACGTGTAACGATGTGCCACGTGTGACTTAATAAATGTGACCATGTGTCACCATGGTGAGATGCCACATGTCAACCATGTTTAATATCATATTATTTTATTGTTATTTTATATAATAATATTATTTTTAATATTATTTAATTAATTTTAATTTATTTCTTTTTATTTCTTTTTCTTTCTTTTTCTTTTCTTTTTTCTTTTTTTTCTTTTCCCCCAGGTGGGAAAAAAGGGGACCCAGCCCGATTCCTCTTCTTCTTCCTTCTTCTTCTTCCTTCTTCTTCTTCTTCTCTTTTCTTTTCTTCTCTCCCTCGGGTCCACCGGCCTTCACAAATTCCGGCCACCCATTGCCCACAGGTGCTGGCCAGTGATGAGCGGAGGGAGGAGGCGAGCTCGGCCGTAAAATTTCACGGTCACCAACCGTCGGACGTGCTCAGATCGGGCCGGTGAAGTCGTGGCGGCGGGTTGGATTTTTTCCGACGATTCCGCCGTATTCCGGCCAGCCCAGTCCAAATTGCCACCCCTCTCCCCCTATTTTGGGTCCTCTGAGTTCAAATATGGCCTCCAATTTCCAAAATTCAAAGCGGTTTGTGAGATATGAGAAGATCAAAACCGGCCGAAGCTTTCTGGCCACCACCGGCAGAATTTGGGTCAATGGAGACCGGTAATGCGATCCTCGTTCCATAAGCTTCGATTCGGTATATTATTCGACAATTTTGGTTAACGTTTGTGTTTAACCCCCCAGGTACCGGGTATTATTTAACCGAATAAAATATTAATTTATTTGACTGTGTGTGAATTGTGTTTTAGGAGCACGTGTGAATTGTGGAATCGATCCTATGGTGGATCGTGGTTTAATTGCGTGCTCCAGGTGAGTGACCCACCTTCAAATTAATTTCAGGAATTAAATTTGTGAATATTTGGTGTGAATTGAATATTTGAAATTTATATTCTATGTGTCAAATATTTAATTGATTTATTGTGAAAATTATTGGTGGATTTATTTTGATTAAAGAAAATATTCATTCTATAAATTTATGCCATGTGAAAATTATTTTATGGTGTTGAGAATTGTGGAATTCAATTATATATGAAATTCTTGTGGTTTTAACATTATTTTGGGTATGATTTGATTTTCAAATATTTCAAGGAAAATATTTGTTTATGTTGGTGACTTCAATTTTTATAAGTATGCCCCTGGAATATTATATGATTTAATTTATTATATTTCAAAAATATTCATGCCATTGGGAAAAATGTGAATATTTGAGTTAGTGGATTTGAAATTCATGGAATTTATGACGTTGATTATAAAGAAATTGTGGAGAATTTCCGGGTTTAATTGGATGGAATAAACCCGGTATGTTTATGGAAAAATTTGAAATTTTGAGATGTACTGATTTATGATTTTTAGATGCACCGTACACGTACTGGTGTTCTGTTTATATGTGATATGATTAGTGTGCACAAGGATGTGATTAGCGCGCAGGTGGGTGTGAGTAGCGCGCAGATGATTTTATGGGGTTGTCCTGTGGTTGCCATCGGATGAGGGTAGGCCGCCCTTCCATGGCCGAGAAACCTGTTTGCAGCGGCGCGGTGGGACGCCACACGACCTGATGTGAATCCACCCGAGACTGTTCGACCGACAACCCACTGGGGTGCTGACCCAATACAAATGAAGGTGGGACCGATCACTAGGGCCCAAGCCAAGAAGTTCAAGGACAATCTTGCTGTCTTCATACAAGGAATAAGTCATAGTCAAGAGGTGTCAGGACCCGTCCAGAATTCCTTCTCCGGAACCCTAGACAAGCCCTGATCCCAGGGAAACCCTACCGGACCCTCCAACGGAAAATCCGACAGAGCCTCCCCTAAGGGATTTACTTACCACAAAACACCTGCACTGAAAACACACTTCAAAAAAACATCCCCTTATTCCTCCCACAAACTACAAATTGTTCCACAAAGTTCAGCACTTCTAAAAAACAACAACAGTCCAGTGCATAAATAAAACAGAAGTATCCCAATAGTATACAGAGCTTTAAGAAGTGCTAAACAACAGAAATACAACAAGGCTGAAAGAAATAATACACTGAAATGAAAGAGTACAGAAGTACTTCTCGAAACACAACAGCAGCGGAAAACTTGGTTCGCTCCGGAAGAACGTCTACCACCACTTGCACCTAAGGGAACGGAATTTAAGAGTGTGAGATGCTAATCATCTCCGTGAGTAACCCGAACTACTGAACACCTTTTGTGATAATAAAAATAATAGTAATAGCAATTAAGGAATAGAACACATACCAACAATTAATAAATAAGTAATAATAATAACGGTTGGAAAATAATAATTTCCCTCAAAACTCTCACCAAACGCTCCGTTTGAAATGTTCCCTTTTTAAAACCTTTTCACAAAACCCAATGTACATACCTCCCAAAAACCAAGGGATTAAATAATTTAACAACAACAATTAAATAAATAAATACCCCAAAAATAATTAAAATGTAATAAATTATAATAAATAATTTTGAACACCTTTGGGGTTTAAAACATTATTTGCAATTTACACCGACAATTACACCTGACGCACCACACCATATACCGGTGATGCCCTCCGATACCCAGCGTCCCGAGCACCGACTGGCGGGGGGGTTAAAGAGAGAAACCTGCAGTGGTCACTTCGGCGTCCCGACAGTACCGACTGCTAAAAACCATCACCTGGCCAAGGAGGGGGGCGGCTGTGGCCAATAACAACTTGCCTGCCCACGGTCCCATGGCAACTCACGGGTGAAGTAAAAACCGTGCGATAAACCAGATAATAACCGCGCACTACCACATGTCCATACACCATACACCAGAACACCAATACTGTATGAGTGCGTCTAAAAATAAACAATAACAACCAACCGTACCGTTTTTCCAAAAACCACCGTGGGAAGTATACCATATTTTCACAAAACACCATCCCACATATTTTTATTTAAACAACCCGGTACGAAATAGCGATAATCAACAACCCACAATTTTCCTCGAAATACGAGATGCAACCATAAAAATACCGCGGGCATAATTTATTAAAATTTAACCAAATATTTTCATAAAATATTTAATCCAATTATGCCCGAGAAATCACATTTGAAACCACGTAAAATCAATACCGAAACATACCTTGCTCATGCATAACAAATAAATTAAATTAAACCGCATTAAAACCATAATTAAACCACACCACATGAGCATAATTAAATACCAATTAAATTTAATTAATTGCCCAAAATAATTTTTGAAGGTGGGTCACTCACCTGGAGCACGCAAATCAACTAAGATCCTCCTCGGGATCAACTCCGCTACTCGCACGTGCACCTAAACAACCACAGTGCACAAACCAAAAATATTAATATTTTATTCGGGTAATTCCCAAATGGATACCCGGGGAGCAAATACCAAACGATATCTAAAGGGTTACGAGTTATATACCGAATCGAAGCTCGCGTGATGAGGATCACGGATTCGGTCTTACTTTCCGGTGATCGGACCCGACGGGGTCGGAATCTCGCCGGAAAGCTTTTCGAGTTTCGGCTCCGCAATTCTCCCAAACCGTCGTGAATTGGCAGAAACGGAAGTCGGATTCAAGTTCAGGAGGTCAAACACTGCGGACTGGAGCTGGCCGGAATTTCGGGTACTCGCTGGAACAGTACTTTCCGGCGAGCCGCCGCGGTCACCGGCAATCGTCGCCGGCGGCGGCGCGTGCGGTGGCCGTTGGTCGTGAAATTTTGCAGACTTGTAGATCGTGAGGAGAGCAACCCAACGGGACCGGCGGTGAGCAAAACGGAGGTCGGACGGCGGAGAAATCACCGTTTGAAGATTTCCGGCCCCTCGTCGGAAAACGCTCCGATCCCGGCGCGTCGGTGGTCCGATGGCCGTGATTTTTGGTGGGTCAGCCGGACTTGAGGAGAGGATGAAGGCTAGCTGGCGCGTGTGGCCGGAAAAGGGTCGATTTGCGGTGGCCGGCGGTGGAGGGGTAAAACTCGCCGCCGATCTTCGGAGGTCCGATCCGGGCGCGTCCGGCGGCCGTTCACCGTGAAATTTGGAGGTGTTGCCGGAAATGAGGAGGGCAACGTTGCTGGCCGGCGCGTGTACTGTATATCAACTGGAACAGTGGAAAAATTCCGGTGGCCGACGGTCCTCTCTCTCTCTCTTTCTCTCTCCTCTCTCTCTTTCTCTCTCTTCCCCGAGAGTTTTAACAAATAAAAACCCATGTGTGACACTGTTCATGCCACGTGGACCAATCAGAAGCTGACACGTGGTATTTTACTATTCATCGACCCAAAAACATTAAAATAATACGGTATCCGGTAAACTTCAAACATCCATAACTTTTTAACCGGATGTTCGTTTTGAGCGTGCCGCTAGTCTGTGAACTCGTATCGACGAGCACTTCACAACCATGCACGAGTCAAAGCTCTTTTCCCCATAAACAAAAAAGTCAACCCCAGCACTCCTTGGACAGTTTGGACTGCAACTTGTTTCGTCCATAACTTTCAAACCGTAGCTCCGTTTTCGACGTGCTACCAGTCTACGAACTCGTGGCATCGTGCACTTCGCCACGGTACCCTGGTCAACTCGAAATTCTCACCGAGTCAAAAAGTCAACTTTTGACCCCCTTCGGTCAACGGTCAACGTGCACAGATTCCGGTGCTATTTGGGACGGGGTGTTACAAGAGGGGTTGGCCATATCTAAAGAATCAAGGCCTGTTTTATTCATACAAGCAATAGAAGCCGATACGGACCCGGGTGACGGTTTTGGTATATTTTTGGAATCCGGGAAGCATGAAATGGTTCCAATGATTTATGGGTTCAATACATATGCCTAAGAGGTCATGGAATCAAGTTAAAGCAGCCTCAAATGCAATCAAAAAGGGCTTGTACGGACAGCATCAACAATTTGGCCGAATTAGCTGTATTGCTTGCTGGCTTTACTGTATTTTACTGTATTAGCCTTTTCTTATTTTTCCAAGCATGGGCAACGTGTGGGACTTCATATTCAGCTTATTTGGCATCCTAAAAAGCTTCTAGAAGCTGATTTGAAGCTCAAAGAGGTCAAAGATTGGTCAAAGTCAAATTAGTCATAAAGCTAGTATTATAGTTTCCTAATTTTATTCTACTTTTTGTTTTAGGAAACTACCATTACTTTTTAGTTTTTATTTATTTATTTCTGGACAAATAAGTTTAGGAAAGTTACTATTTTATTATTTTCATTGTAAATTAATTAATTCCTAATTCAAAATAAAGGAATTAATTAATCAATTTTAGTTTAGGAAACTTAGTTTAGGACATATTAGAATTCGGTCAAGTTTCCTAATTCCTATAGGAGTCCGGTTTTGAATTAATTTTTTAGGGTTTGTTTTGTTTCTTTCAAGCCTATTTAAAGGCTTATTTTTCAATAATAATACAACTTTGATTTGATTAAGAAAATACTTGTGAGACTAATTATCTCTTTGTTCTTTGAGAACACCTAAAACACCATTAGAGAATTGGTTGTTTTAGCTTGACTTATCAATAGGTTTTCCATCCCCTATTGTGGCGTCTACATTATACCAAGGTTTCTAACCATAGGTTGGTTAGGGGTTGAGGTCCAATTCCATTAGAACTTGAACTTAATTAAGATCCGGGCTAATATAATACGGGTTTAGGAGCAGGTCGTCCTAGGTTCGTATCATTTGGTATCAGAGCTAAATTTTGTTCAGGTTTGATCTATCTTTATTTGCTTTATTTGTTTTTGTGTTATTCTGCAATTTTAGCATTAGGTTAAGGTTGCATCTATCCCATACACGTTCAGCATCTCTTTAAAAAAAAAAAAAAAAAAAAAAAACAAAACAAAAACTCATTCCTAGTTGAATTAGGTTTCCTTATTTTACCATATCTTTGTTTCCTTGTTTGTTGGTTGATTTTTCATATTTGTTCTTGGTAATTTTTGTTTTTGTGGATTTTTTCTTTGCTGTTTTAGTCTTAAATATTTGCATTCTTATATTCAAAAAAAAAAAAAAAGAAGTTTGGAGCAACATTTAAAAAAAAAAAAAAAAAAAAAACCTGCACATTGTGTTTATTTGGAGGTCACGGGGTTTGGTATTTTTTTTGGATTTGGAATTGCAATTTTGGTACTTACTCTTGATACTGCAGTTGTTTATGTTCTGTGAGTAAAAAAAAAAAAAAAAAAAAAAGAGGTAATGCCGAATATAAAAATAAAAATAAAAATATTTCGGTTTGTTGGAGTTTGATTTGTTTGCTGGAAATTTGTTGGAGCTGCTGGTTTTTTGATTAGTTATCCAATATTTGAGTTGCTGGGGAACTATTTTTGCTGCTGGATATTTTGATTTTGGGTGCTTAAATTATTTGGATTAAAATCAGTTAAAAGATTTGATACAAAACTTGAATTACAAAGAACAACAACCAACAACTATTCTATATTTTTGTTCGATTTGATTCTTGTTCATATTTGAATTTCTTTTTCTGGAATTTTATTCTTGAACTCATAACATCTACTACCATCTGGTGCAGTTTTCAAAAATTCCAACGTTTTCCCATTATTTTGTGTTTTCTTGTCTAGAAAGCCGAAAAATTAGGATTTGTTGGATTCTTTCGGTATTGCCTACTTTTTGCTTACTGTTTGTTGATAAGTTTAATTAAAACATACTAGTGATCTAATTGCTGTTTTGTGGGTGTTTTAATTAGAACTTTGAGATAACTCATTGAGTGGAAAAAGGCAAGAGTGTGTGAGCTTAAAAGAGGGTAAAAGCCGAAACTACTGTGCAAACACGAGTGTCGATACCTTGTTTAAGTGAAACACGTGAGGGAGTGAATATTGTGAGGATTTATTTTATTTTTGCAGTATTTTACTAACATGGCAGATTCTAGAATAAGAAGAGGAGATCGACCCTTGAGGATCAATGAGGAAGAGTCCGTAGCATTCCATGACAATGTCCGAGCTACCGGGAGGGGAGACCAAGTGGACATGAGAGCTGTTTTGGAGTCAATACAGTGGGTTAGTGCTCAAGTAGAGCATGTGAATCAAAGGATGGGAAGGCTAGAAGTTTCCCAAGGAATTCCGAACACAAGAAATAGGCAAGAATTCCTTGGAGGACGAGGCCGAGGACGAGGAGGTCGCGAGAGACCGAGAGAGGAATTTGATGAGGAGCCATTCGGTGGAGACTTTGAGGAAGGTATGGATGAAACTTTTGCTGTCCAAGATAGAGCTGGCCGTGGAAGATATAGGAGGGAAGAAACAGATGGCAATCTTAGCAATATCAAGGTCAACATCCCACCATTCATGGGAAAAAATGACCCCGAAGCATATTTGGAGTGGGAAGAAAAGATGGAGATGATATTTGACCGCCATAATTATTCGGAGGCTAAGAAGGTGAAATTGGCAGCAATGGAGTTTGGTCATTATGCACTCCAATGGTGGACCAATGAGAAAAACATCCGAAGGAGAGTTGGTGATGACTTAATTACTACATGGTGACAAATGAGAGGAGCCATGCGGAAGCGATTCGTACCATCACACTATCATAGGTTGCTGCATCAAAGACTTCAATCTTTATCTCAAGGACATGGATCCATGGAGGATTATTACAAGGAGATGGAGATGCTTATGATGAGATTGAACTTGAATGAAGATAGGGAAGCAACCATGGCAAGGTTTCTTGGTGGTTTGAATCATGAAATAGCCAATCAACTAGAATTGCAACAATATGTGGAATTGGAGGAGATGTTGCATGTGGCTATTAAATTAGAGCATCAATTCAAGAGGAGAGGTGTAAGATCATGGTTTGGAGGTGTTTCCAACAGTGGAAGGTCCAATTCAAGTGGCTGGAGGAACAATCCCATCTATGAAAGCAAGCCAAACCTGAAAGTCAAAGAAGAAAGTTCAAACTGGCCAAGGAAGGAGACTAGAATCAAATCTGTCCAAGCACCAAAGAATGAGGTAAAATTAGGTCCTAAACCTTTTAGAACTCATGATGTTGTGTGTTTTAAGTGCCAGGGAGGAGGACACATTGCTAGCCAATGCCCGAATAGAAGAATCATGGTGTTAAAGGGCAATGACGAGCTAGAATCGGAAAGTGAAGAAAGTGAGGATGAAGCCAAGCAAGAGGAGGAGGACTTGGAGGATGAACCCAAAACCTTGCAAGCATCCAATGCTGAATTAAACTTGCTTTCTAGGAGAGTACTTGTTGCATACAAAGATGAGGATGAAATTCAAAGAGAGAACATCTTCCACACCCGATGTGAAATTCAAGGTAAGATTTGTAGTATGATTATTGATAGTAGAAGTTGTACTAATATAATAAGTAACGTTGTAGTTGATAAATTGGGCTTAAAAACAATAAAACATCCTGAACCATATAGATTACAATGGCTTAATGATAGTGGTGAGATGAAAGTAAACAAACAAGCCAAAGTAAAATTTAGTATAGGTAGATATGAGGATGTAGTTTTATGTGATATTGTACCCATGATTGCTGGACATATACTATTAGGTAGACCATGGCAATTTGATAAAGATGCTACTCATCTTGGTCGAGAAAATAGTATTATTTTTAGGTTTAAAGGGAAGAAGGTCAAGCTGGAACCATTATCTCCTAAAGAGGTTTACAAAGACCAATTACAAATGCAACAAAGGAGAGAAGCCGAAAAGCTTAAGGAAAAAGCAAGTATAGCACCAACGGCTTCACCATCCTTTCAAGAAGGTAAGAATGAGGTTGTTGATCAAGGTAAGGTTTCTAAGACTCATATTGAGTGGAAAGATCAAGGAAAAATCAAAAGAGAGGGGAAAGAGAGTGGCAAACCCGAGAGCTTGGAGAAGGAAGGGAAATCCGAAGGCTTGCGCCAATCCAAGGGGGAAAAAGAAAAAGAAAGAAAGGAAAGGTTAAGTAGCAATTTTTATTTGAGTTTAGGGGATATTAATAAGGTTATTGAGTGTAAGAAACCTTTGCTGGTCATGCTTTACAAAGAAAATTATTTTAATGATCAAACTAACTTTGAAGAACTTGAATTGCCAAGTTCAATGATTTCTCTTTTGAAGGAATTTGGAGATGTCTTCCCAAATGAGATTCCAAGTGGACTACCACCTATTCGAGGGATAGAACATCAAATTGACTTTGTTTCAGGGGCTGCCATACCCAAATAGACCAGCTTATAGGAGCAATCCCGAAGAAACAAAGGAGCTGCAAAAACAGGTAAGTGATTTGCTTGATAAAGGATACATTCGTGAGAGTTTAAGTCCATGTGCTGTTCCTATTTTGTTGGTACCTAAAAAGGATGGTTCTTGGAGAATGTGTGTTGATTGTAGGGCTATAAACAACATTACCATCAAATATAGACATCCCATTCCTAGATTAGATGATATGCTTGATGAGTTGCATAGTGCTTGCATGTTTACAAAAATTGATCTTAGGAGTGGTTATCACCAAATTAGGATGAAAGAAGGTGATGAATGGAAAACCGCATTCAAAACTAAATATGGGCTGTATGAATGGTTAGTTATGCCTTTTGGATTATCCAATGCACCTAGTACTTTCATGAGGCTTATGAATCATGTAATGGGTCCATTTATTGGTAAATTTGTGGTTGTTTATTTTGATGACATTCTAATATATAGCCGAAATTTGGATGACCATGTGGATCAACTTAGGCAAGTTTTGCAAGTTCTTAGAAAGGAAAGATTGTTTGCTAACATTAAAAAATGTGAATTTTGCAAAGAAGAGCTTGTGTTTCTAGGTTTTGTAGTAAGTGCTGCAGGAATCAAAGTTGACCAAGCTAAGGTGAAAGCAATTCAAGAGTGGCCGGTTCCTACTTCTATCACCCAAGTGAGGAGCTTTCATGGCTTGGCAAGCTTTTACCGAAGATTTGTCAAGGATTTTAGTACCATAGCAGCACCATTGAATGAAGTTGTCAAGAAGAATGTTGGTTTCAAATGGGGGGAAGTACAAGAAAAATCTTTTAATTTATTGAAAGAAAAATTGTGTAATGCACCTTTGTTAGTTTTGCCAAATTTTTCTAAGACTTTTGAAATTGAGTGTGATGCTTCGGGTGTAGGTATTGGAGCTGTTTTAATGCAAGAAGGAAGGCCCATAGCCTACTTTAGTGAAAAATTGAATGGAGCTGCCCTAAACTACCCGACTTATGACAAGGAGATGTATGCTTTGGTAAGGGCTTTGGAGACGTGGCAGCATTATCTCATGCCAAAGGAGTTTGTGATTCATACGGATCATGAGTCTTTGAAGCATATCAAGGGTCAAGGAAAGCTCAACCGAAGGCATGCTAAGTGGATTGAATTTATTGAAACATTTACATATGTGATCCGCTACAAAAAAGGTAAGGAAAATGTGGTTGCCGATGCATTATCCCGAAGGTATGTGCTCTTTTCTACCTTAGATGCTAGATTGCTTGGATTTGAACAATTGAAAGAACTTTATGAGCATAATAGTGACTTTGGAGAAATTTTTAAAACCTGTTTGAAACATGGATTTAATAAATTTTACATATTTGAGGGATATTTGTTTAAGGAAAACAAACTTTGTGTGCCTAATTGTAGTATTCGGGAATTATTGGTTCAGGAAGGACATGGGGGTGGTTTAATGGGTCATTTTGGTTTTTTAAAAACTTTATCCTTGCTGAAAGAACATTTTTATTGGCCTAACATGAGAAGAGATGTTGAGAGAATTTGTGAAAGATGTTTAAAGTGCCGAAAAACAAAATCAACATTGAAACCGCATGGATTGTATAAGCCTTTGCCGATCCCTACCTATCCTTGGGTAGATTTGTCTATGGATTTTATTCTTGGGTTGCCTAGGTCAAGGACAGGTAAGGATTCAATATTTGTTGTAGTAGATAGGTTTTCTAAGATGGCACATTTTATTGCATGTAACAAAACTGATGATGCATCCAATATTGCTAATTTATTTTTCAAGAAAATTGTGAGATTGCATGGAATGCCAAGAACTATTGTGTCGGATAGGGATGCTAAGTTCTTAAGCTATTTTTGGAAAACATTGTGGGCTAAATTAGGTACTAAGCTTTTATTTTCAACTACTTGTCATCCACAAACTGATGGACAAACCGAAGTAGTAAATAGAACCTTGTCTACATTGTTGAGAGCATTAATTAGTAGAAATTTAAGGACTTGGGAAGAATGTTTGCCACATGTTGAATTTGCATATAATAGGTTTTTACATTCAGCAACTAAATTTACTCCATTTGAAATTGTTTATGGTTTTAATCCTTTGACTCCATTAGATTTAACACATTTGCCTTTAAGTGAGCGTGCTAATCTAGATGGAAAACAAAAGCTGATTTTGTAAAGCAGATTCATGAGAAGACACGAGCAAACATTGAGAGGAGGACCAAGCAATATGCAAGGGTGGCTAATTAAGGCCGAAAATCAATGGTGTTTGAACCTGGAGATTGGGTGTGGCTACATTTAAGGAAAGAAAGATTTCCCGAACAAAGGAAATCAAAACTCATGCCGAGGGGTGATGGACCTTTTCAAGTTTTGGAGAGGATAAACGACAATGCCTACAAACTTGATCTACCGGGTGAGTATAGTGTTAGTGCCACCTTTAATGTTGCTAATTTATCTCCTTTTGCTGCAGGTGATGACTTTGATTTGAGGACAAATCCTTTTCAAGAGGAGGGGAATGATGCGAATCCCCCCGAGACTGTTCGACCGACAACCCGCTGGGGTGCTGCCCCAATACAAATGAAGGTGGGACCGATCACTAGGGCCCAAGCCAAGAAGTTCAAGGACAATCTTACTGTCTTCATACAATGAATAAGTCATAGTCAAGAGGGGTTGGCCATATCTAAAGAACCAAGGCCTGTTTTACTCATACAAGCAATAGAAGCCGATACGGACCCGGGTGACGGTTTTGGTACATTTTTGGAGTCCGGGAAGCATGAAATGGTTCCAATGATTTATGGGTTCAATACATATGCCTAAGAGGTCATGGAATCAAGTTAAAGCAGCCACAAATGCAATCAAAAAGGGCTTGTACGGACAGCATCAATCCGAATTTGCGGTATTGCTTGCTGGCTTTACTATATTTTACTGTATTAGCCTTTTCTTATTTTTCCAAGCATGGGCAACGTGTGGGACTTCA
This sequence comes from Ziziphus jujuba, assembly GCF_031755915.1. NCBI lineage: Eukaryota > Viridiplantae > Streptophyta > Magnoliopsida > Rosales > Rhamnaceae > Ziziphus > Ziziphus jujuba. The sequence goes on from NC_083380.1 coordinate 2,902,720, forward strand.
TATTCAGATTATTTGGCATCCTAAAAAGCATCTAGAAGCTGATTTGAAGCTCAAAGAGGTCAAAGATTGGTCAAAGTCAAATTAGTCAAAAAGCTAGTATTATAGTTTCCTAATTTTATTCTACTTTTTGTTTTAGGAAACTACCATTACTTTTTAGTTTTTATTTATTTATTTTCTGGACAAATAAGTTTAGGAAAGTTATTATTTTATTATTTTCATTGTAAATTAATTAATTCCTAACTCAAAATAAAGGAATTAATTAATCAATTTTAGTTTAGGAAACTTAGTTTAGGACATATTAGAATTCGGTCAAGTTTCCTAATTCCTATAGGAGTCCGGTTTTGAATTAATTTTTTAGGGTTTGTTTTGTTTCTTTCAAGCCTATTTAAAGGCTTATTTTTCAATAATAATACAACTTTGATTTGATTAAGAAAATACTTGTGAGATTAATTATCTCTTTGTTCTTTGAGAACACCTAAAACACCATTAGAGAATTGGTTGTTTTAGCTTGACTTATCAATAGGTTTTCCATCCCTTATTGTGGCGTCTATATTATACCAAGGTTTCTAACCACAGGTTGGTTAGGGGTTGAGCTCCAATTCCATTAGAACTTGAACTTAATTAAGATCCAGGCTAATATAATACGGGTTTAGGAGCAGGTCGTCCTAGGTTCGTATCACGACCGTATGCCGGTTTCTCTCTATAACCTCCTGTCTGGCGGTACCTTGGGACGCTGGGTACTGTTGGCACCACTGGTATATAGTGGGTGCATCGAGTGATTTCAGAACTGGAATTTTAAAATAAATATTTTGAAATTGTTTTGGAATTAAAAATATAATTAATACTGCTTTTGGTATTTATTCGAGTGGGGATTTTAAATTGGTTTAATTTTTCCTTTACTTAATTATTCAATAAATTAATTTTTTTTAATTATAATTTTTGGATGCTTGACTTATTATATTTTATTTGATATTTAGTTGAATAAATTGATGTCTTGGTTTTCGGGGAATACGAACAAAGGGTTTTGTGAAAAGGTTTTAAAATGGGAACTTTTCCAACCGAGAGAATTGTAAGGGTTTTGAGAGAAATTATTATTTCCAATTAATTATTATTTATCTACTTTATTACTGTGGTATTATAATTGTATAGTAGATAGGGTCACTCACTGAGATGATTAGCATCTCATATTTTTAAATTCCGTTCCTCTAGGTACCAGGTTTGTCGGTATTCATCTGGAGCGGACTTGATCTTCGTCGCTGTCTTAGTTCGAGAAGTATCCTGTTCTTCATTTATTGAAATTGTAATATTTCTTTCATCCATGTTGTATTCTATACTTAGTAGTACTTCATGAAGCTCTGTATACTGTCTCGGACATTTATGTATTATTTATGCACTGAGTTGCTGTTATTCTTTGAAATGCTGTAAATTTGTGGAATCAATTTGTAGTATTGTGGGAGGAATAAGGGGATAAATATAGAAGTGTGTTTTCAGTGCAGAAAATTTTTGGTTAGTCCTACCCTTAGGGGAGGTGCTGCCGGATTTTCCGTTGGAAGGTTCGGTGGTATTTCCCTGGGATCAGGGCTTGTCTAGGGTTTCAGGGAGGAATTCTGGACGGGTCCTGACATATTCCACAAACTATCAGTGCCTTCTTGCAAATCCTATTTTATGTCCTTAATTATAAGTATTTCATTCATTACACTATGCATTCTTTTGGATTATTTTTTTAAGGTAAATTTTCTTTTCTCGTATATTTCTATCTATGTTGATAATTAGTACATGTGTCTGTAAGTCTTTTATCAAGTCACTGTTTTTTAAGGTAAACTCTAATTTCCTATTTATATACTAATTATAATGGTAAGTCTTTCATCCATTAACGCTATGTATTCTCCTCGATAATTTTTTAAAGTAAATTTTCTTTTCTAATACATTATTATTAATTATCTATGTTGATAATTATTACACGCAAGTCTTCTATCCAATAAATATTGTTAAGGTAAATCTTAGTTTCTGTGTACTATTAAGTTTATACGTGAATATATCTAATAGTGTTTTTTTTTTTTAAATTAGTACTAAAAAAACTTAAAGTAAAAAACTTAAATATTAAATTATCTAATAGTTTTAAGTTCTTTTACTACTATTTTCTTAATAATTATTACAAGTAATGAAAGAATTTACCTGATGTTCTTTTTTTTTTTTAAAGTTTTTTAATTACATTAAAAATGTAAACTATACCTTTTTTTTTGGGAAAGAATTGTAAATTATGCTTAGATGAAGAATATTTTAAATTATAGTCTTTATGAATTTTTTTTTTCTTTTTACTGAGAGAATAACAATATATATTAAAATTTAACAATATAAAATTAAAACAATAACAAAATTTTGTTAATTTCTTATTTTATCTAAGTTTACTAATTTCTTTACGTTTCTTAAGAGAAAAATTGAAAGGGAAAGGAAGCAAATGAGAGACAAGAGAGACATGCACTGTGACAGCCAGACCACCTGCATGCGATATTGTCCTCTTTGGGTCTGAGAGATCCTCTTACAATCCAGCCCTCAAGGTTTTAAAAAGCCTTGCAATGAAAAGGTATCCACACGCTTATAAGCCATGCTTCATTTCCCTTTCCAATAGATGTGGGACTTCACATGCACAGCACACCAACCCACACAAGAGGGAAGAGAACCTCGGGCAATTTACGCATGATTCTCTTCACCTAAATGCCAAAATTTTCAGATTTTGTCATTAACAAAGAGTTATCACAGCAGGACTCAACCTTACTTTACAACAAATATACACCCCCGGCATTTTCTTTTTTACACATCCATGAAAAGTCTTCTATTGTGTAGAGAGGGAAGCCAAAGACCATCTGTAATTACTACATAAACAAAAAAATGAAAATTATCAGCAAGACTATCATGCATGTACATGTACATGTGATTTACCACAAGAAAAATACATGTACATTTGCAGGTAAGCAAGTCTATCATGCAAATATACAAGTTATAAGAGAAAAAACCAAACATAATGAGGAAAAATATAAAATTGACAAACTATGAGGATAAACTATAACGTCATGGCAGTAGGACTTTAGGCAGATGTCACATAGGTCACCACTTATAGATTTTGAACATGACTAATAAGTAAGAGAATCTTATTTTTTGAGACGTCAAAGATCGATAGATCAATTGCGAACAAGGTACAAACTGACAAGCAAAATTATTTATACCTTTGCAAAGTAAGCATGCATTAGGCATGTTTAAATGTAATGTGCTCTCCTTGCCAACCAAAATTCAGACACTTTCTCTGGAGTTAAATAATCCCTAGTCCATTCAGATGCCTTTTTGATTTTTACAATAGTTTCCCCATCTAAATTTGAAGTTAGAAACTGAGAATTAAGGAAGACTAGGTGGATTTAATCATAGTATACATCATATAAAAAAAAAGACTTCACTTTTAAAAATATTAAAAGAGAAAAAAGACAGAGGAAACTCAGTGTAGTAGACACCATCTGGGGGATTTGGACTAACAAGCCATTGGCAAGTATTATATTCTTGTTTGGGAATATGAATTAAAACAACATCAGCATAGTTCTAAGAATATCAAGAAGGATATAATGAAATGTCACTATTAAATAAATTGACATCTAAGCAATTGCATCCTCTATTCATGCACATTGTCCAGGTAATATGTTTATTTTTTCTTCAAAAAAAAAATACAAAAAAAAAAAGACATTGTCCATTAGCTATTCTGCAGAAGCATCTTAACATCTTCATAATCTACAAATAAATTTTGCTCCAAAAGCTGATAGCATATAGAAAAAAACTCACTTGACAACCAGTTTAAACCAGCAAGAGCATGAAGCATATAACAACAATTGCAAGCACAACATACATAGTTTGCGTGGTACAAATCTTAAGTGCACAACTTGAAGCTTGAAACATGACATCAATTGCAAGCACAACAGTTTTGGCAGTCTTTGTAATGGTTCAAAAATTCTAGCAAGAATGCAATACACCCCCAAAAGCACAAATAACTAATGCAATAATGTCATAGTTAGCAGTTGGCAAAGGGCATAACCATTTTCACATCCTAACATAAGGAGGAAAAACATATATCATGTAAAGTCCATTTAACTACGCCGTTTACACCTTTTTAGATTAACAACGAATCGATTTAATTGTCAACTTTCATTTAAAATTATTTCTACATTAATATACATCAAAAAATCTGATTGTGTTTTAGAGGTAAACACAGTTATTTAACTTATGTTTAAAACACGGATTGAATAAGAGGTTGGAATGTTTTAGGATTTCAATATGACATAACATTAGTTTTTAAACTTAAACTGATTCAAAGTAGTGCAAACTCATTCAATCAATAACTAGGGAAGGAAATATGAGAGAGATACCAAAACTAAATACAAATTATATTAGCTAATACTTGGTAATGTAAGGTGTTACTGGGATCATGCCAAGCCTTGTCGGATCCCATGCATTAGATGGTGTCTGTTATAAACCCCAAGTGGCAACTTTTTAGGCATTTTCACCACCCCTTTGAGTCACCCTGCCACTACCTTACCTAAAAATTCAATCATTTTTAACGAGTCACCTGCCAAATACCAAGAAGAATGACTTTCCTTTCAGTTTACCACCCCATTGTGTTTTTTCTCCTTTTAGTCATTAGTTAATCTCACTTTTGCTGTTAGGACCCATCTGAGACCCCTCACCTAAACCCTGGACAAGTCCTGATCCTAGAGAAATACTATCGAACCTTCCAATAGAAAATCCATCTACATTTCCCCTAAGGAAAGGAGTTACCACAAAATTTACTTACACAAAAATGTACTCCTATATGGTACCACCTTATCCTTCCCACCTTACTACAATAATTTCCACAATGGCAGCACTTCGATAACAATTTGTATAAAACACACACACATATATGTATATATATGCAATAGGAATAATCAACTAAATAAACAACCAAATATACCTTTAATCATTCACATCCACCCACACCACCCATTTATTACCATACATTTCAAATACAATTAAAATATCATCTTACAAATATACCGATGCGTAATATAGGAAGAAAAGTAAAACAATCATCACATCAACAACAATAATAATAATAATAATAACAGTCGTTTTCATTATAAAAATAGTATTAATATAATTTGTCATACTTACTCGAAGGAAATCATTTGTCCAAGGGCTATCACATAATCACAGCTATCCCAAGGACTAAATCACTTGTACAAAGGCTACCACTTGTCCAAGGACTATTATACTTGCCCAGTGACTGTCTTTCTTGCCCGTAGGCTATGATATTTGTCCGGATATACCATATGATGATAATAATAAAAGAAATAATACTAATAATAAAAATAAAAATAAATAATGGCAATAATAAAAAAATAATAATAATCATAATGATGATGATAATATTAATAATAATGAAAATAATTGTAAACATAATTCTGATAAATAATAATTGTAATATTAATAACAAGAATAATATTAATAATAGTAATGACAATAAAAGCAATTAAGTATAATGTCAGAAAATCAGGTCATAAATAGATAAAATAGTACAAGGTCAAATAATATTTTAAAATTCAAAATATATTATGAAATATACACTTGTATCAGGGGTACAAACAATACCCTCCAACATGATACACAATCCATGATTCCAGCTATCCCCAACACCACGCTACCAATACAGTCCGAGGTGGTTGCCTAGATTGGCCGTCCAATCCCCTGGACTGGACTCGTGGGCAACATAATTACGAGGCTATCTCTTCATGGAACATTAGATCGGTGTTCCCGTATAGTGTGACACATACAAATATAAAATATATATATATATATATAAAAGATACTTGATGCATATACTATATACCAGTGATGTCCTACAATGTCCAGCGTCCCGAAGCACCGTCTGACGGGGAGGTTAAATAGAGAAACCAGTATACGGTGGCATGGCGTCCCACCGCGCGGCTAATAACAGGCGTCTTGGCCATGGAAGGGGGTAGCTAATGGTCACTATGCATTATACCCTGCCTACCCTCGGTTCGTTGGCAACCACAGGACAACCTTATAAATCAACCTATGCACTAATCACATCCACAACTACAGAACACCGGTACATGTATGGTACAACTAAAACTCTAAATTTTTGTAGTATTATTAAAATAATGAGTTTCGATAAAATAAGGTAAAATCAAGTGTATGAATAAATTAATTAATTAATTAATGCATAAATATATTTTTTGAAAATACTTAATTTTAAATAAATATTTTTCTTCAAATCCATGAAATCAATTTTCACCAAAACAATATAAAAATTGTTACATAATTAAAATCACATAAATGCATTATTTATGCATCAAAATTTCAATATTTGAATCAACAATAAACTTAATAAAATTTAAATCATAATTTCATAAAATTAATCTCTTTCACAGTAATTCAATTCAACACAATTTGGAATCTTCAATATAAAGAATAACTTAGTTAAATATCCAACATAACTTAGCATCATAAATTTAAATAGCAATTTCTTAGTATTAAACACATATAATACAATAAATTCTATATAACTAATATATTTAAATCACATAAAAATAACACATTAAAATCAAATAGCAATTCCTCCTAAAATTTAACACATGTATAAGATTGTTCAAAAATTTGAATGATATAAAATATAATATGTGTAAACATCTTTATATACTAAGCATATATATATATATATATTCACATACACACGCACTTACATATATATATATATATATATATATAAATTTAAGAAGTTAAAAGTTAGGCATTATGATCACCTAACTATAGTACACAGTATAATGTTCCAATTACTAACCCAAACTCAATGCCAACCAAAGCTTCTTGGTATCCATGCACCATTTCTGTTGGTGAACTTTTAATTGAGTATACACACACATATATATATATATAGGAACCTTTCACATTTATAATCTCAAAATCCTTAAGAATTTAAACCACCTTAGCATTGTGAATTCTAATACATGTCAAAACCTCACATTAGGATACACACGCACATATGTATATGTGTGTATATATATATATATATACTCGTATACATATATTCATAAACTATTCAAATTCATAACATTTATAAATATTAGCCCAAAAATAACAAATTTCTAAATACCCACAATCAATTGACATATGATATATCAAATGGGAGCTTGAGAAATATATATTACCAATATTTAGAGTAACTTAGCGTAGCTTGTCGGCAGTGGTCGAAATTTCTATTGGGAGGCATTGTCAAGCATGTCCTCTTGTTACACCACAAACAAGCTCGAATTGAGCTAAACGGGGATCACCATCATCTTTAGAAGGTTTAGATTAGTGAGAGAGGACCAGAAGTTGACCGGAAACAGCCAAAATCTGACGCATTGAAAGGAAGCCAGTCGCCGGCTTTTATGGTGTTTTCCAATGTGTCTCCCACCGTCTCGGTGAACGGCGAGCACCATGGAATTTCTAGCATGATGGGTCGTCAGCTGGGCATGGCGGTGATGCTCATTCCGACTGGCATTGATGGCAGCACAAGGAGGAGGATGACCGGTGGGGAGAAAGAAAGGGAGAGCTCCAAAGAGTTCCTGAAAGAAGAAGAAGAAGAAAAGAACAAGAAAGAGCGCCCCAGCCCCCCTATTTTTCCCACGTGGGGGAGAAGAAAAGAAAATGAAAATAAATAAATAAGCATATAAAATAATATAAAAATAATAATATAATATAATATAATATAATAATATAATATAAAATAATAAAATAATATAATATTTAATTATGTTTGACATGTGGCATTTTCTTGTCGTGATACATGGCATCCTTTTAATGTTACATGTGGTATCATTGTTCACACACTCATATCGATGAATAGTAACGGTTGCATCGGAAAAACTTCAAAGGTCCATAATTTTCAAATCACATGTCCAAATCAGGCATGCCACCAGTCTACGAGCTCGTATCGATGAGTACTTCACAACCATACATAAGTCACAGCTCAATTTTATAAGAATAAAAAAGTCAACTCTAACACCCCCAGACAATTCGGACCACAATTTGTACTGCTCATAACTTTCAAACCGTAGCTCCATTTTTGACATGCTACTAGTCTACGGACTCAGGTCGATGCGTACTTCACAATGGTGCCTTGATCAGCCTAGAATCCTTGCCGAATCAAAAAGTCAAAGTTTGACCCTTCTTGGTCAACAATAGTCAACTTTGGTCAACTTGAGAAATTTCCAATGTACTTCAGAACGGGGTGTTACATTTGCTCTCCATTTTGGTTTCATTTTGTCCAAACTTCAATGATGTTTTATTTGTTGTTAGGGTTTTTTTTATTAAATGTTTTGTATACTTAACTAACTATGCAAGTGTTTTAGCAAAAAATCACTCAAAGAGGAAACAACAAAATTTACAAGGACACTTGGCAATGCAATTTTATTGTACAACCAAATCTAACCACATTTACTTCTCTGAGTTACATGCAAATCAAAATTATCTAGTTGATTAACTCAGCCATCAGAATGCATCCAGAAGCAAAACCCATATGTGAAAATTACAAGATTTTATGTGATTTTTAAAACCATTACATGATAACCGTGATCACCTGCAATCTCAATGATGCTTCTCTAAGTCAATCACTCCCAAAATAATTACCTGGTAACCACAATCATCAATTTCATCAATAGTTCCTCAACTTTCAAGGAATGAATCAATAAATAAACCCAACCATCAGACCGCATAGAAAAGCAAAACCCATATGCGTAAATTACAAAATTATGTGATTTCCAAAACAATTATAACCAACAATTCCAATGATGGTTCTTCGAGTCAAACCCACAATCACAAGTATAAAACAAGAAGAATATAATAGAAATCAAGTCATTTTCTCTCCTTTTCAAAACCCAAAAGATAATTAAGAAAATTACGCACCTTTACAATTAAACATTTCACAATTAAAGACAAAGTACAAGTTAAGATCCACCACAGAGAGTGAAAACAAACAATAATAGTAAACCCTAAATAATGAGACGAAAGCCCTAAATAGTAATCAGAGAGTAAGAAAATTTTTGCATCTTAACCAATTTCTTGGGATCACTGATTGATGGAGTGGCAGACACTGGCCGACCCCATTACATTCTTCAACAATATTTCTTCCTCTGTCTTACCCATTATTATTATTATTTATTTATTTATTTTCCTTCCAGAGAAAGACATGGATTCTCAGCTTGGGAAGTTCATAATGTAGAAATATAAGGAGGGCTAAAAACCAAGAAAAGAAATATTAGCATTCCCAAATTCGAATTTTTTTTTTTTTACCGTTTGTTTTTCAAAATTCAAATTATTATTAATATTATTATTAATTTTCTCTCTCTCACTCTCCTAGCCCAAGCAGCATTAGGTTACATTCGGGTTTTTTTTTTGAAAACTAGCCACTGTATAACTTAAAATATGAAAAATAGCAAAAAGTTTTTCTTTTTTAAAAACTAACCAATATTTTACACATTTAGACTAAAGTACCCTTATTTATGTTTTTATTTTTTTATTTTTTTTGTTCTTTTCTCTATCAAAAAGCCTTTTGTCTTTTCTTATTTTTTTGGTTTCGATTTTCTTTTTTCTACTTTCCCTTTGAAAACACAGCTAGGGCTTTTCAAAAAAGAGCATCCCGGTCGCCATTTTCACTGACATTCTTCTCCCGTTCGCCGGCATCGTCCTCGCCCATTGTTGTGTCGGCAAGAGTCGTTCGATTGAGAGCCACCAGAGACAGAGGAGAGACACAAAAGGCAATGCCTTCCATACCGTTCACCACCATCGTCATCTTCGCACCACTGTCGTGCCGTTCGCCATCGTCCTCCTCCCACCACGGGCTAGCCGTTGCCACAGCTGCAAGGTAACCTTTCTCTGAAAGCATTGGTGCCGTCTGTTTTTCTTTCCAACAACTTTAACATTTTTTTTCTTCTTCTTGTTTGCTTAAAATCTTCAAGTACATAGAAAGTGTGCCATAGCTCACTATTGCTTGCATTCTGAGTCAAATAGCAAAGCGTTCTTTTTGGGTGCGTGTAGCTTCCCCCACTGTCTTCGGCTTTCATATCATTTTCCAAAATAGAAAGAGAAATAGAAATAGAGAGAGAGAGAGAGAGAGAGAGAGAGAGAGAGAGAGAATTAGGGCATAATTTCATATTTCTATCATATTTGTATCATACAGAGAGTCCATTATGTATGCCAAACGCACCCTCTGTCTCCACCATCTCTGGCCGGCGAAGATTTCTTCTTCTTCGTCTTCTTTTTTTTCACCACTCCATCCACCCTCCTTCGCCATCTTCTTTTTTTCCTCCTCAAGGTTCTCTTTTTCTCTTTTCTGTCTTTTAGGATTTATTCTTCTTCTTCTTCTTCTTCTTTTTGTTTTTTTTTCATTTTTATATTTATACTTATATATATATATATATGTATGTATATATGTGCTTGTGCTTGTTCGATGTATGTATTTTCCATCTAAGCTTCACGATTCTTTTGATTATCAATTTTCTGAAGCATATTCTTCTCCAATTGAGTATCTGATCATGAACTTAAAGCTTATGCCTTTCCATATTCTTATTGATTTTTTATTTAAATTTTTTTTTTTGGTCATTTCTGTTTGATCATTTTCGTTTCCTGGTTTTGTGGATTAGGCAAGTGTTTGGTCGATTGAGCAAGTTACGAGGTTAAAAGTTTATGGGAATTTATTATTCCTTTAGTGAATTGATATTTACTGGAGAGAATGCTTGTGTATATGTGTTGGCCTTCCAAATGGTTGAGCTTGGCCAAGTTATATTTGTCAGGACCAGTTCAAAATCCCTTCCCGAAACCCTGGACAAATCCTGATCCGAGGGAGACCCTACCGGATCGTCCTATGGAAAATTCGACAGCATCTCCCCTAAGGGTAAAACATGCCCAAAATTTACCTGCATGAAAATGTACTCCTATAAGGTACCACCTTATTCCTCCTACCTTATTACAATTATTTTCACAGTGGCCGCACTCCGATAACAATTTATATAAAACATATACGTATATATATACAATAGGAATAATCAACTAAATAAACAACCAAATATATCTTTAATCATTCACCTCCGCCCACACCACCCACTGATTGTCGTACATTCAAATATATTTCAAATAATGTTACAAAATATACCGATGCGTAATATAAGAAGAAAAGTAAAACAATCATCACATCAATAACAATAATAATAGTAGCAATCATTTTCATGATGAAAATAGTACTAATATCATCTGTCATATTTACTTGAAGGTAATTACTTGTCTAAGAACTATCACATAATCACAGCTGTCCCAAGGACTATCTCACCTGCCAAAGGCTACCACTTGTCCAAGGACCATTATACTTGCCCAATGGCTATCTTTCTTGCCCGTAGGCTGTGATACATGTTTGGATATATCATATGCTAATAATAATAATAATAGAAACAATAAAAATAAAAATAAATAATGGCAATAATAATAAAAATAATAATAATAATCATCATAATGATGATGATAATATTAGTAATAATGAAAATAATTGTAAACATAATTCTGATAAATAATAATGTAATTTTAATAACAAGAATAATATTAATAATAGTAATAACAATAAAAGCAATTAAGTATAATGTTATAAAATCAGGTTATGAATAGATAGAATAATATGAGATCAAATAATCATTTAAAATTCAAAAAAAATATTATCAAATATACAGTCGTATCAGGGGTACAAACGATACCCTTCAATATGTTGTGCAATCTATAATTCCAGCTGTCGTCAGCACCCTATTACCAATACAGTTCGGGGTGGTTGCCTAAATTGGCCATTCAATCCCCTGGACTCGTAGGTAACATAGTTATGAAGCTAGCTCTTCATGGACCACATCGGATCGCTGTCCCTATACGGTGTGATCCATACAAATATAACATATATATATATATACAAAAGATACTTGATGCACATACTATATACCAGTGGTGTCCTACGGTGCCCAGCGTCCCAAAGCACCATCTGACGGGGAGGTTAAAGAGAGAAACCGGCATACGGTCCTGTGGCGTCCCACCATGCCGCTACTTAAACCGTCATCCCGGCCATGGAGGGGGCGGCTATGGCCAAGATCAAACTTGCCTGCCCTCGATCCGATGGCAACTCACTGGAGACATTATAATCTGCGCACTAATCACATCCACATTCACCTGCACGCTAATCATATCCACAACTATAAAACATCGGTACATGTATGGTGCATCGAAAACCGATAAAAAAATATTTTATAATATTATATATATTTTCTAAATATAGTATAATATTATAAAATTTGAATTTTTATATGATACACTTAAATTTATGCACTTTTATCAAATTCACAAAATTTCATGCATAAATAAATAATTAAACACGTAAGTATAGTTTTGATCACAATAATTCAATATAATTAATTCTGCAAACCTTCAAATTAATTCATACTAAATGTCAATAGAACCACATACAATTCCACAAATAATTAAGCATATAAAGATACATTCTATTAGCTATCATTACTTCACATAACCTCACAGTAAAGTTAGCAATAATTTAGCAATAGTTTAAAATCTACAGCTTTCCAAATTTTAGAAACATTAATTCAACCCATATTTATGCAATTCAACACAATTGGACATCATCAATATAAATAGCAATTATTTAAACATCAAACATACATTTTTCAGATTACCACATTAAAATAATATTATTTTATCCAAAAATGGCATCTTTCAAAATACTCCATCATAATTCACAAACAAGGTACCTATAGAAAGCTAAAGAGATGAGGAATATGTTACCGACTTCCATTGGGCTCAATTCGACCGGCGGTGACTGGAAAATGGATGGAAAGATTCGGTCAAAGTTCAACTTCTCATATCTCTCAAACAGCAAGGAATTGAGCTGAATGAATCTCAAAATTGAACTCAGAGGTTCCGAAAATAGTAGAAAGGAGTATCAATTTGGTCGGGTGATGGCCGGATTACTGGAAAATCAACTTGCCGTCGCCGAAAATGGAGGCCCGATCCCGGTGCGTCCGGCGACGTTGGACCTTATCCTTATAAATTTACAATATTAATTAAATATATTATTTTTTTATTGTAATTATAAATAGAATTTTAAAATTTTAATATATTTAATTGTAATTATAAATAGAATTATAAAATTTTTCACTTTTAAAAAAGTAAAAAATTATAAAATAGTTCAATCCTACATCAAACATGAAACAACTAGTCCAATATTCAGTCCGAAGCTATACCAAACACAGGAATGTACTATTCTATCATGTCTGATCTAGTCCGATCCGAAGCTATCCTGCATACCAAACGCACCCTAAGACATTACTTTTTTTTCTCCTTAAAAAGGGGGTTATATTAACCAAAAAAGGCAACCAAACATATACAAAGATGCCAACGAAGCAGGAAATGATATTAAATCATTTAATGGTCCATTATTTCAACAAAAGAAGAAGAGATGGTGAAAGGAGAGACAATGCCTATGCTGTCGTTCATAAGGCCCCATCTGGATGCAAGATGAACCAAGGTGTTGCTCTGTCTTGGAGTCCAGCTAAAATTGATGGATTCAAAATAAGGGTATAAATCCAGGATTTTCTGAAGGAAACTTACTACAGTCCAATGGCTGCAGCATTTGTCCGAGTTCTTTATACTTTGGATAATTAATTTAGCATCACTCTCACAACAAAAATTCGAGTAGCCTTCTTCCAAAGCTAACTGAACTGCCCTCAGAATGGATGCTGCTTCAGCAGCCTCAAGAATGTCTATGTGTTCCTAAAGAACTTGAACTTTGAGGACCTTTCCAAAGTGGTCTCTGACAACAAGACCTAAACTCGCACTGCCATGACCCATAGAAGCATCTGAATTAATTTTGATTGTTCCTAAAGGAGGGGGTCTCCACGAAGGATTAGTCAATTGAGCATCGATAGGAGGTCCATTGGGGGAGGATGAAGTGGCCAAGAATTCATCAGCCTTGCTGTAAATGATTTTGACTTGTTCCTTAAGATTACAAGTTATACCCTCAAACTGGAAAAGATTTCTCACTTTCCAAATAGTATGAAGGATCACCGCTGAGAGGAAGAATTTGCTTGTATCCTTAGGGTGGACTGGCATATGTGTATCTGGTTTTGAAAGCCATTCAAGATAAGAGTCCAGGTTAAGAGAGGGATCTTCCAACCATCTGACACTCCAAGGGGAAGCCAACCAGATGGATCAAGCTACATTGCAGTGGAAAAAAAGATGAGTTTCATCTTCGATACTATTACACCCACGGGGACATCTGGGATCATCAATCTGCCAATTATGACTAACTAGAGTTGTACATACTGGGAGGTTGCGAGAGGATAGTCTCTACATAAAAAACTTCAACCTGTCATGGAGATTACTATTCTAGAGAAAATTCCACCATTTCCGATTGTTGAAAGCTGTTGGATTTAAGAATTGGTACATTGATTTAACTAAAAACTTCTTTGAAGAGCTCCCCATCCAGATTAGCTTATCATCCAAATATGTATCAACCCAGAAAATGTTGGAAATTTTGTTTACAGAGTCCCTATCGAAAATCTGTTCCAGAAGAGGTATATTCCATTCACCACTTGGAAACAAAAGAAAGTCAACCATCCCAACCTGCAAGCTAGTGCTATTCAGAGTAGAAGTAGGAAAAATTAAGCATATTGGGAATCCAAGGATCCTTTTAGTAGTTGATGCCACTTTCGTTACCAATCTTATAATACAGATCTTTAGCTAGGGTGGGTCTCACACCTAAAATGCCTTTCCAAAACCAATAGCACGATTTTTTCCAAGTACAATGCATAAAGTCTGAGAATACTTAGCTTTTAAGGCTTACACCCACATCAAGTCAAAGTTGTTTGCCAGCGACCAACCTAATTTACACAGAAAAGCTCTATTAACATCTTCTAGATGTTTTAGTCCCAACCTTCTTGCTGATTTAGGTTGACAAAGTCTCTTCCAAGAAACAAGACAAGTTGACTTCTCTTGATCACTTTCGCTGTTCCAAAGAAATCGGTTTGCCATGCTCTCGAAATGCCTGTACCAGCTCTTTGGAATTTTTGTGGAGGACATGGCATAGGTAGGCAATGAAGATATCATTGTTTTTACTAGCACAAATCGACCCGACTGTGAGATAAGTCTGTTCTTCCATCCTTGAAGTCTTTGTTCCGCTCTTTTCCGAAGCTCCTTATAGCTTTTAATCTTACTATGCTCAATCAACAGTGGGTTTCTCGGGTATTTAGCATCTTTTGGGAGCTCTTTCATATTGAGGATATGTTTGATATTAGCTTTGAGACTTCTTGTTACATTCTTAGAGAAGAAACACCCAGATTTCGCATTGTTCACCATCTGAGCAGTCCATCGGCAGTACAGCTTCAACCAATCACTCACTGCTTTGACTTCCTCTTGATTAGCTCTACAAAAAATCATGATATTATCCGTAAAAAATAAATGAAAGATGGCAGGGCTGGTCCTACTAATTTTAATTCCATGGATTGTACCCTCCCTTTCCAACTTATGAAATAATCTGGATAAAAATTCAAAAAACTATAATATATATTATAGTTTCTAGTATTTATTTATTTACTTATTTATTTATTAATTATGATTCTCCTTTATCCATATACGACATTGACTTTGTAGTCATTTATATTGAAATAGGACCCTAATGGAAATAAGGTTGTCAAAGAAGTCATTTTCAGTCGCAGCACAAAGAAGAATAGGTTCTGTAAGGTGAGAAATTGAAACAACATTTTTTCAATTTTAACTCCAGCTATAAGAATTGAATTCTTTTTGGTTTTTTTTTTTTTCATTTTTGCCTTTTGACTGATCTAGTCCGAGACTAGTTTGAAGCTTTTACTGTGAAGGCTTGACCTTTTAGGGCAGGCATTCTTCTTGTGCTGTTCCACATCCTTATTGATGGCATCATGACGTCTCGATTCTGCAGGATTATCGTAATCAGAGATAATTATGACAACAGATATGATTATCGAGATTCGAAAAGATGTGAGCAAATCACAATATGGAAAGGTTTCACTTACGTGTACGGTATGGATTTATTTCCTATTTTCTAGGCTCGTAATGTGCCGTACACTCTGAGAAGGTCTAAATATAGGGCGAGGTGGTTCCACTCTTTGTTCCATAAATGTGGCATTGCTTTTTGGGTTTGTCTTTCTCCTTTCACCCGCTCTTCTTCTTCTTCACTTTTCTTCTTTCTGTATGTCAGTAAAATCATTGCTCTGGTTACCATGGTCTCGCTTAGGCAATGAGATCATCATTGCCAGTATCTTCAACATTTTCACTAAAGAGTGGGAATGTTTAGGGGATGCCGGCACCGATGATCTTTATTCTCTTGGTAATAATGGCTATTCAGTACTAGCAATGTTGATCTCATCGGCCGAGGGTTCTTTGTAGGGTCTCCGGCCTTCTAGGGTGGGCAGATATTTCAGTGAGGAGTGTGGATAGTTTCATTTCCAAATCAATAAAATTATCCACCCGCCTATTTCCTGAATTCCAGCACGACTCTTGGTGGAGCTCCCACTCCTCAAAGTTATTCTGGAGGAGTTCTTTTTTTATCGTGGGGAGCAGCTTTCATCTTCTGAGGGATTTCTTCTCCGAATAACTTCCTAACTCATCCTAGCGAGAATGGAAGTAGTAGAAGACATTCTGTTCCACTTGAAGAAGAATTCATAGTTTTATATATATATATATATGTATCTCGAAAAAATATCCAATGTATACCCAGTAATTTTTGGGTTTTGTTGCTATTGTAAATTTTGCTAATAATCAATGAAAATTTTTCTTTACTCATCTTCTGTTATATCTGAATGACTAGTGTTGTTGCTTTTATTGCTTTAAATGACTTTAAAATAATGTATGTACATCGATTACATTTTGTTTCAATTCAATTTCATAAAAAAGACGTCGAGTGATATATCCACAAATTATCTGAATGCCAATTTCTCGGAATAGTTTTTCCTCTAAGATTCTAAATCTTGTATGTTCCTGGCCGAACGACCGAGATAACTTTGTAGGGCCCTTCCCAGTGTGGTCCTAACTTCACGACATTGCATTCTTCTCCTCCAAGAAACGACCGAGATAACTTTCTAAGGCCCTTCGCAGTTTGGTCCTAACTTCACAACATTGCGTTATTCTCCTCCAAGAAAAATTTAGGAAGGACTAAATCCCCTACTCGAAAGATTTGAGGTTAACTTTTGGATTATCATGCTTCGCTACTATTTGCTAATATATTGCCAGTCTGATGGAAGTAGCTTCTCTCATTTCTTCAGTCACGTCAAGTACTCGTTTCATTAAGAGATCAATAATTTTCTGAGGTATCCTCTCGTGCGTAAACTCCTTATGATATTTCAGCAGGAGTGACTGCTTCATTTACAAACATAAGGCAGAACAGTGATTGGTTTGTTTGGGCTCAAATTGTTGTCCTAAATGGCCAAAAGACTCCAGGGAGTTCTTCGCCCCATAAACCTTTTCCATCTTCAAGTCGCTTTTTTAGAGTATTCAATATACACTTATGTCATGCTTCAGGTTGGCCATTTCCTTGAGGATGTCTCGGAGAAGAATATCGGATTTTGATTTCCATTCTTTACAAAAATTCTTGAATCCTTCGCTGATGAATTGGGACCCGTTATCCGAAATCAGTACTTTCGCCGAACCAAATCTGCATATAATGAATTTCCATACCAAATTTATCAAATGGGGCACCTTAATCTACGGATAAGCTTCGGCTTCAATCCATTTTCGAGAAATAATTGGTGGCTACCAGAATGAATATCAGTTGTCTAAAAGCCATGGGGAATGGACAAATAATATCAATTCCCTATAGCATGAAGGGCCAAGGACTTGATATGCTCGTGAGCTCGTTTGCTGGTGCATGGTGTAAAGGTGGAAACCTCTGGCATTTATCACATTCTTTCAAGGCCTTTCACAATTTTTCACTAGAATCAGCCAAGAGAAGCCGTGTAGTATTATTTTTCGAGACAACGATTTCATCCAGTGTGATTGCCACAATGGCCTTCATGTACTTCGGCCATTTTTTTCAATGCTGCAGCTGGTCCTAAACACCTCAACAAGGGTCCTTGATAAGATTTTCGATGAAGTTTCTCTTCGAGGATACAATATCTAGGTGACTATCCTCAATTTCCTTGCTTCGGATTTGTCCAAAGGTTGACTACCCCTGTTAATATATTCGATGATTGGCATCATCCAGATTTTTTCATCAATCCAATCACTGGTCGAAAGACTTTCTCCTTCGGATATGCTTTTATTCAGAAGAAATTCTATAGGAATTGTTCCTTCCTGATTGGACGAGACCGAAGAAGCTATGTTTGTTAGTGCATCTGCAAGATTATTCTGATCCCTTGGCAATTGCATTATTTCGGTATCTTCGAACATTTCTATCAATTGTCTTATCTTCTGAAAGTAAGCTACCATTACAGGATTAGTAGCCATAAAATTCCAACTTACCTGGCTTACTACCGATGCTGAGTCACTCTGTATATTTAGCTTTCGTGCTCCTAATTAGTAGGCTAAATTTAATCCTGTAATTAAAGCTTCATACTCTACCACGTTATTTGCACACTAAAATCTTATACGAAGAGAGTGTTCAACAAGTTCTCCAATTGGAGCTCCCGACACTTTTTCATTTGAAGATACGTCGACGAATAGACTACATGACTCGATCCTTTCTTGTGAGGTTCCTATTTGGGATTCAACTTCAGGCACTACGAGTTCTACTAAGAAATCATCTAATATTTCAGATTAACTGGCCGATCTTGGGACATATCAATCCTATAGTTTACTAACTCCGCTGCAAAAACCGCCATCCTCCCAGTTATGCCGATGGCTTTTTTAAGAGAGATCGTATCGGATATGCCGATACTACATCTTTTTTGTTGCTTTGGAAATATGGCTTGATTTTCCTAACTATCACGACCAGTGCCAAGACCAATTTCTCCATGCTTGTGTATCTTGTTTCAGTATTCGACAATATTTTACTCATTTAAAAGATCCAGTGTCGTTTTCCTCCCTTGTTTTTTATGAGAACCAAACTAACGTCCTTGTTTGATAATGCAACCGATGTAAGCCATCAACTCTTATAACTTCTGTCGGATGACCTTTATATAAATCGGCTTAAGGCTGCAATTCTGTCGTTTAATTTCATTTTTTCTATTCTCGTTCGGAGAGAAGGCATATTTACAAAGGCTTTGATTTGTTTCGGATTTGCTTCGTTCGCTCTTTGAGTGACAACATGTCTGAGAAACATTCCTCCTGGAACTCCAAAACTACACTTTGTCGTATTGAGCTTCATCCAATATTTCTCCAGCACATCGAAATTTTGCCCCAAATGGTCTAAATGATCCTCCGCTTTAGCTGATTTTGCGAGCATGTCATCTATACAGATCTCCATGGTTTTCCCAATTTGATCTTTAAACATTCCTCCTAGAACTCCAAAACTACACTTAGTCGTATTGAGCTTCATCCTGTATTTCTCCAACACATCGAAAGTTTTCCCCAAATGGTCTAGATGATCCTCCACTTTAGCTAACTTCACGAGTATCTCATCTATACGGATCTCCATCGTTTTCCCGATCTGATCTTTAAACATTCCTCCTGGAACTCCAAAACTACACTTAGTCGTATTGAGCTTCATCCTCTATTTTTCCAACACATCGAAAGTTTGCCCCAAATGGTCTAGATGATCCTCCGCTTTAGCTAACTTCAGGAGTATCTCATCTATACGGATCTCCATTGTTTTCCCGATCTGATCTTTAAACATTTCTCCTAGAACTCCAAAACTACACTTTGTCATATTGAGCTTCATCCTCTATTTTTCCAGCACATCGAAAGTTTGCTCCAAATGGTCTAGATGATCCTCTGCTTTAGCTGATTTCACGAGCATGTCATCTATAAAGATCTCCATCATTTTCTCGATCTGATCTTTAAACATCTTTTTCACTAACCTTTGGTAAGTTGCACCAGTATTCTTAAGTACGAAGGCCATTACCATGTAACAGTAGATTCCTCGATCGGTCATAAATGAGGTCATTTTTTGATCTTCTGGATGCATCAAAATTTGATTATATCCTGATTACGCATCCAGGAAGCTTAACATTTCATGTAAAGATGGTGCATCCACCAGGTACCGTTGACCGTTGACCGAAGGAGATCAAAAGTTGACTTTTTGACTCGGATGGAATTCTAGGTTGACTGAGGTACCGTTACGAAGTACACGTTGGCACGAGTTCGTAGACTAGTAGCATGTTGAAAACGGAGCTACGGTTTGAAAGTTATGAGCAAAACAAGTTGGGGTCCAAATTGTCTCACGGTGCCGGAGTTGACTTTTTATTCATGCAAAGTTTAACTTTGACTCATGCATGGTTGTGAAGTACTCATCGATATGAGTCCGTAAACTAGCGGCACGTCCGATTTGGACATGTGGTTTGAAAGTTATGGACCTGTAGAGTTTTTTAAATACTGTATTATTTTAATATTATTTTTAAACATGAAACAATGTGCCACGTGTGACTTAATAAATGTGACCATGTGTCACCATGTTGAGATGCCACATGTCAACCATGCTTAATACCAAATTATTTTATTATTGTTATTTTATATAATAATATTATTTTTTTAATATTATTTAATTATTTTATTTTATTTTATTTTTTCCTTTTTCATTTTCTTTTCTTCTCCCCACGTGGGAAAAAAAGGGCCACGGGCCCTTCTCCTTCTTCTTCTTCTTCTTCTTCCTTCTTCTTCTTTCTTCTTCTTTTCCTTTCCTTCCTCCCTCTCAGCCTCACCGTTTTTGTTCTCATCGGCCACTGGAAAGATCCACACGCCAGCCACCGTCCAAGACCACACGCCAGCGAGCTCACCAGCCAAATTTGGCAGCCGGCCGACCGGTGACGCGCCCAGATCTGGCCGGTGAAGTCGGTAGCGGCGGGTTGAATTTTTCCGACGATTCTCGCCATTTCCGGCCAGCCCAGTCCAAATTGCCACCCCTTTCTCCCTATTTTGGGTCCTCTGAGTTCAAATATGGCCTCCAATTTCCAAAATTCGAAGCGGTTTGCGAGATACGAGGAGATCAAGACCGGCCGAAGCTTTCTGGCCAAATTCCGGCCACCACCGGCGGAATTGGGGTCAATGGAGACCGGTAATGAGATCCTCATTCCACAAGCTTCGATTCGGTATATTATTCGACAATTTTGGTTTACGTTTGTGTTTAACCCCCGGGTACCGGATATTATTTACCCGAATAAAATATTAATTTATTTGACTGTGTGTGAATTGTGTTCTAGGAGCACGGTTGAGTCGTAGAATTGATCCCATGGAGGATCTTAGGTTAATTGCGTGCTCTAGGTGTCAGGACCCATCCAAAATTCCTCCCCGGAACCTTAGACAAGCCTTGATCCCAGGGAAATACCACCGAACGTTCTAATGGAAAATCCGGCAGCACCTCCCCTAAGGGTAGGATTTACCAAAAATTACCTGCACTGAAAACACACTTCTATATTCATCCCCTTATTCCTCCCACAATACTACAAATTGATTCCACAACTTTACAGCACTTCACAAGAATAACAGTAATCTAGTGCATAAATAAAACATAAGTGTCCAAAATAGTATACAGAGCTTCATGAAGTGCTATTCAATAGAAAATACAACAAAGATGAAAGAAATAATACAACTGAAATGAATGAGTACAAAAGTACTTCTCGAAACACGATAGCGGCGGAGAATTGGTTCGCCCCGGAAGAACGTCTACCACCCCTTGCACCTAAGGGAACGGAATTTAAAAACGTGAGATGCTAATCATCTCAGTGAGCGACCCTAGCTACTGAACACTTTTAATATTAATAATAATAATATCACAAATAAGGGAATTTAATTAATACCAACAATTAAATAGGTAAATAAATAATAACAGTTGAAAATAATCATTTATCTCAAAACGCTCACTAATCACTCCGTTGGAAATGTTCCCTTTTTAAAACAATTTCACAAAACCCAATATTCGTATTTCCCGAAAACCAAGGGATCAACAACTTAATAAACAATAAATAAATAAATACCCCAAATGTAAATAAAATGTAATAAATTATAATAAATAATTTTTGAACACTTTTGGGGTTTGAAATTTTATTTGAAAACTTACACTTGAAGCACCACACCATATACCGGTGATGCCCTCCGATACCCAGCGTCCTGAGCACCGACTGGCGGGGAGATTAAAGAGAGAAACTTGCAAACGGCACTTCGGCGTCCCGATAGTACCGCTGCTGAAACCGTCATCCTGGCCAAGGAGGGGGGCGGCTGTGGCCAATATCAAACTTGCCTGCCCACGGTCCAATGGCAACTCACGGGAGACATAATACTTGCGCACTAACCATATACATACACCAGAACACCAATACTGTATGAATGCGTCTAAAATAATTATTAAATCAATTATAACCGTACCGTTCTTTCCAAAACTACCGTGGGAAATATACCAATTTTCACATTTACCATCCCACATATTTTCATTTAACAACCCGGTACGAAAACATCGATAACCAATAAAACAATAATTTTTCTCGTAATACGAGGTTCAACAAATAAAATACCGTGGGCATAATTATAAAATTAAACCACAAATTTAAAAAAATATTTTCATAAAATATTTAAACCAATTATGCCTAAAAATAATATCTAAAACCACATACAATTTATTACTGAAAATACCTTGCTCATGTATAATAATTAAAATTAAATCACAATAAAATCATAATTAAATTGCACCACATGAGCATTATTCAAATATCAATTAAACACCAATTAAACATAATTAATTGCCCTAAAATATTTTTAAAGGTGGGTCACTCACCTTAAGCGTGTATATCAGCTAAGATCCTCTGCAGGATCAACTCCACCAACCAAATATATTGATATTTTAATCGTGTAACTCCAAAATGGGTACCTGGGGAGCGACCACAAACGACAACTAAAAATTACGAGTGATATACCGAATCGAAGCTTGAGTGATGAGGATCACGGATTCGGTCTTACTTCCCGGAGATCGGACCCGAGGTGGCCGGAATCTCGCCGGAAAGCTTTCGGGATTCGACTCCTCAATTCTCCCAAACCGTCGCGAATTGGAGGAAAAGGACGTCGGATTTGGATTCAGGAGGTCAGAATTAGTGGACAGGGACCAGCGGTGCAACTGGGTACTCGCCGAAACAGTGACTTCCGGCGAGTCGCCGCGGTTACCGACAACCGTCGCCGCCGGGATTACAACGGGACTGTCGGTGAGGCAAACGGAGGCCAGACAGCGAAGAGATCGGGGTTTGAAGATTTTTGGTGCCTCGCCGGAAAATGCTCCGATCCCGGTGCGTCGGAGGTCCGGTGGTGAGGGGTGGCTGGCGCGTGCGGCCTGAAAATGGCCGGAAAGGGGTTAAACGGCGATGGAGGGGAAAAAATCGCCGCCGAGCTTCGTCGGCTCAGTCTGGGCGCGTCCGGCGACCGACGGTCGTGAAATTTCAGGGTTCGGCCGGAAATGGGAAGGCGCTCCCGTCTGGCCGGCGCGTGTAGCAAGGATCAGTCGGAAAATTGGACGATTTTCGGTGGCCCGTCGTTTCTCTCTCTCTCTCTCTCTCTCCTCTCTCTCTTTCTTTCTCCTCCTCGGTGTTTTTGCCAAATAAAAGCCACCGTGGGTGACACTGTTCATCCACGTGGACCAATCAGGTGGCGACACATGTCGTTACTGTGCACTTAAGCCAGATCTAATAAAATATTATGGTATCCGACGAACTTCAAACTTCCATAACGTTTTAACCAGATGTCCAATTTAAGCGTGCCGCTAGTTTATGAACTTGTATCGACGAGTACTTTACAACCATACAAAAGTCAAAACAAAATTACACAACAACAAAAAGTCAACTTCCGGCACCTTTTGGACAGTTTGCACCTCGACTTGTTTTGCCCATAACTTTCAAACCGTAGCTCCGTTTTCGACGTGCTACTAGTCTACAAACTCGGGGCATCAGGCACTTCGCCAGGTATCCTAGTCAACTAGAAATTTCAACTGGAATAAAAAGTCAACTTTTGACCCACTCGGTCAACGGTCAACCTCGGTCAATGTCCACGAATTCCGATGTGGTTTGGGTCGGGGTGTTACACCAGGTGAGTGACCCACCTTCAAATTAATTTCGAAAATTAAATTTGTGAATATTTTGTATGAATTGAATATTTGAAGTTTATATTCTATGTGTCAAATATTTAATTGATTTATTGTGGAAATTATTGGTGGATTTATTTTGATTAAAGAAAATATGCATTATATAAATTTATGCCATGTGAAAATTATTTTATGGTATTGGGGATTGTGGAATTCAATTATATATGAAATTTTTGTGGGTTTAATATTATTTTTGGGCATAATTTGATTTTCAAATATTTCAAGGAAAATATTTATTTAAGTTGGTGGTTTCAATTTTTATAATTATGCCCATGGAATATCATGTGATTTAATTTATTATATTTCAAAAATATTATGCTATTGGAAAATTTGAATATTTAAATTGGTGGATTTGAGAGCTGGTGGATTTGAAAATTATGGAATTTATGACGATGATTATAAAGGAATTATGGAAAAATTACGGGTTTAATTGGATGGGATAAACCCGGTATATTTATGGAAAATTTGAAATTTTAAGATGTATTGATTTATGATTTTTAGATGCACCATACACGTACTGATGTTCTGTTTATATGTGATATGGTTAGTATGCACGCAGATGTGATTAGCGCGCGAGTGGGTGTGAGTAGCGCGCAGGTGATTTTATGGGGTTGTCCTGTATTTGCCATCGGATGAGGGTAGGCCGCCCCTCCATGGCCGGGACACCTGTTTGCAGCGGCGCGGTGGGACGCCATGCGACCGTATGCCGGTTTCTCTCTATACCTCCTGTCTAGCGGTACCTTGGAACGCTGGGTACTGTTGGAGCCACTGGTATATAGTGGATGCATCAAGTGATTTTTAGAACTGGGATTTTAAAATAAATATTTTGAAATTGCATTGGAATTAAGAATATGATTAATGCTGTTTATATTATTTAATTGAATGGGGATTTTAAATTGATATAATTTTCCCTTTACTTAATTATTCAATAAATTAATTTCTTTTAATTATAATTTTGGATAATTGACTTATTATATTTTATTTGATATTTAGTTGAATAAATTGATGCATTGGTTTTCGTGGATTATGAATAAAGGGTTTTGTGAAAATGTTTTAAAAGGGGAACTTTTCCAACCAAGAGAATCGTAAGGGTTTTGAGAGAAATTATTATTTCTAATTAATTATTATTTATCTACTTAGTTATCGTGGTATTATAATTGTACAGTAGATAGGGTCACTCACTGAGATGATTAGCATCTCACGTTTTTAAATTTCGTTCCCCTAGGTCCAGGTTGGGAGACATTGATCGTCCGGGGCGAGCCCGACGTCTCGGTTCATTACCGAAAGTCCAAGAAGTATTTCTTCCCTTTTCCTCTCCATCCTATATTACTTCTTTGTCTGTCATCATATAAATTCCACATTTATTTGTATAATGCTCTGTATACTGTATTGGACATGTAGTTATTATTTATGCACTGGGTTGCTTTTATTCTTTGAAGTGCTGTAAATTTGTGGATACAAAGTGTAGCAATGTGGGAGGAATAAGGGGACGATTATAGAAGTGTGTTTTCAGTGTAGGAAATTTGTGGTAAGTCCTACCCTTAGGGGAGGTGCTGCCGAATTTTCCGTTGGAAGGTTCGGTGGTATTTCCCTGGGATCAGGGCTTGTCTAGGGTTCCGGGGAGGAATCTTAGACGGGTCTTGACAGTTGGTATCAGAGCTCTAGGTTCTAGTATTCCTAAGGGACTATGCATTGTTGAGTATGGATGTGTGTCGATCAACCTCAAGGTGTCAGAATATTTTTTTTTCGATCAATCATCAAAAATTAAATACTTTTCAAAGTGATATTTGAAATTTAAGGGTATTTTATTCAAGTATTTTTGGTTTGTGTTCGTACATGTATTTGTATGTTATATCGTTTGATATTATATTGCATATATTGCACCATACGGAGGCGGCGAACCAATGTGGTCCATGTAGAGCTAGCCCCATAATCATGTTGCCTACGAGTCCAGGGGATCGGACGGCCAATATAGACAACCACCCTGGTTTGTATTGGTAGCAGAGTGCCGACGACAGCTGGAATCATGGATCACGTAGCATGTTAGAAGGTATCGTACGTACCTCCATTACGAGCATGCATATTTCATTTTATGCTATGGATTTTAAGATATGATTTTATGCATTTATTCATGTTTTTATCATTGTTCCAATGTGGAGTTTTAACAATTGCCTATGCAAGTTAAGGTATTTTAAACTAATTAAATTAATTTTTGTATTATTATTATTTCATTGATTTAATTAGTAAATTTCGTAAATTATAGTTCAATTTTTGAAGAAGTTTGGAAATTTAATTTGGGTTGATAATTTGTGTATATTTTATGTTGGTGGTATATTTGAAAAATATTTTTTTTTTATTATTTGTTTTATGTTATGGTTTTTCTGAGAGCGACTTAAGGTTTAAGTATCGCCAATTGAGAATCCAAAGTAGGATATCATTGAGTTCAAAAAGGAGATCCTAAAGGAAGCACGTGATTCAATGTATGCGATACACCCCAAGTGATGGCCGCTCAACCGATAACCCGCTGGGGTGCTGACTCGACATGGATGAAGACTAGGCCAATCACAAGAGCTCAAATTAAGAGATTTAAGGACAACCTGGGAGTATTTATACAGAGGGTAATCAATCTCAATAGAGCTTGTCCATACTTGAAGATACAAAGCCTATTCGAAGCATCCAAGTGGTGGAAGCAGATACGGACTCGGGTGATGGTTTTGGTACATTTTTGGAGTCCGGGAAGCATGAAATGGTTCCAATGCTTTATGGGTTCAATACATATGCCTAAGAGGTCATGGAATCAAGTTAAAGCAGCCTCAAATGCAATAAAAAAAGGCTTGTACGGACAGCATCAACAATTTGGCCGAATTTGCTGTATTGCTTGCTGGCTTTACTGTATTTTACTGTGTTAGCCTTTTCTTATTTTTCCAAGCATGGGCAACGTGTGAGACTTCATATTCAGCTTATTTGGCATCCTAAAAAGAATCTAGAAGCTGATTTGAAGCTCAAAGAGGTCAAAGATTGATTAAAGTCAACTTGATAAAAAAGGCTAGCATTTTTAGTTTCCTAATTTGTTTTTACTTTTTGTTTTAGGAAACTACCATTACTTTTTGGCTTTTATTTATTTATTTTCTGGAAAAATAACTTTAGGAAGGTTTTTATTTTATTCTTTCCATTGTAAATTAATTAATTCCTAATTTAATATAAAGGAATTAATTAATCAAACTTAGATTAGGAAAGGAAGTATAGTTTCAGCCAACTAGGTTTCTTTATGTGTGGTGGCTGGTTTTTCTTTATTTTTAGGGTTTTATTTCGTGGCTTTGTAGCCTATTTAAAGGCTTATTTTTCAATAAGAATACAACTTTGATTTGATTAAGAAAATACTTGTGAGATTAATTATCTCTTTGTTCTTTGAGAACACCTAAAACACCATTAGAGAATTGGTTGTTTTAGCTTGACTTATCAATAGGTTTTCCATCCCCTATTGTGGCGTCTACATTATACCAAGCTTTCTAACCACAGGTTGGTTAGGGGTTGAGGTTCATTCCATTAGAACTTGAACTTAATTAAAGATCCGGGCTAATATAATACGGGTTTAGGAGCAGGTCGTCCTAGGTTCGTATCACCAAGGGTACAAAGATGTATGGAATGCTCACTAGATGACATTATGGTTTAGCACGATAAAGGAAGTCGCAGGATTCGAATAAAGGTATTTAAGCCACCGACAAGTAAAAGTGGGGAATAGAAACGTTTGAGGTAGTTTCAATCCTTGCCCATTTCCGTGTCGAGTGGGGAGATGTAAACATGGATTTCGTGCTCAAACTATCGTTCACAAAGAGAAGGTACGATAGTGTTTAGAGAATCAAGCAAGATCCGGATAGCGATTAAAGTTCTACTTGGTTGTTGATTTAAGGATGCATGCTTCAGAAGCATTTTATGGTTAGCGTTCGACTATGACCAAGACTTGTAGATCGTGTTCTCGTGGCCTAGTTTGAATATCCTTAATTAGTGGGCATGAGAAGGAAAGTTGCACAAGAGGAAAGTTAAAAATTCACTATTAGGCGTGATGGTAGTGATAGTGGATGAGGTCTCTATTATACTTGCTAAGTTAAGCTGCTCAGGTTCGAAAGAAGAGCTATACAGTTATGTGTATACAGATACACTTGGAGCGAGACTTAACGACTGCATCGCCTTCCACCATAGGCCAATGGACAAGCAAAGTGCAGAATTCACACTTGGAAGTTATGTTGAGACCGTGCATTATGCAATGTCGAAAGAAACTGGATTGAGCAATTGGCATCGATAGGATTCGTTACGATATTAGCCATCAAGCGAGCATCGAAGTGTCTTCGGTTGGCCTCCAACTCAACAAAATATGGACACGTGGATTGAGGATATGGCAGTAACAGTACATCTGTGAGACAGAGAAATGAACGACAAGTCACCTAGGCACTGGTGTATTACCGGCCCAAGGCACTTCGGCGTTCAAGTCAGACAACAAACGAAGGAAGTTGAAATTGTTTAGAGTTGGTCAATTTCTCATACCTTGAAACGGGATGACTTTGTATCCTTTATAGCAGTTAAAGTTAGAATATATTTAGTAACATATTTCAGGAGGATCTTGTGGGTTCTGTTGACCCGATTTGAATTTGATTTGAAAGAATCTTGATTGCTGCTTTACCCGTTTTGATTCCTGATCTTCAGGATTTTTGTTCATAAAATCCCAACATTTATTCGATAATAGTTTTGCCTCGTGCCTTTTATATTCGGTAATTCAACTTGTACGTCGGCTTCCGTGGTATTTTGAATTATCTCAGATGATCTACGTTGGATGCTTTTTCTCGGACATATGGCTTTTATTCCACTTGTTGGATCCGAGTCATCTACCTCTAACCAAGCCATTGTAGTACTACTGCTGATGTGTCACTTTTATGTTCATACGTGGCAGTGTTGTCGCTATCCATTTGGACCAAAATTTTGTGACGTGTCCTTGGTTCATTATTTTACCTATACACACACCACCTAAATAAAAAACATCAAATCGATCATAGTTATGAGACAGATATATAGAACTTTCGACCAAAGTTGATCTGATTCTAGCTGAAAGTGACTTTGATCAGTATCAAATATACATAACAATTGACCTAAAGGTATACTATCTGGTCAAGCACCATTTTCAACTTCACAATACAAACTTCTTTTTTATTTATCAAATCTTATGAAAGTAGTTATGCAAATCATCGATTTAATTGCAATAATAATTAAGCAACTCTTTTTTTACGTCAGGAGACTCATGACCTAATATAACTAAGAAATTATACACAATTAGTTTGTTCAAGAGTCATTATCTTTTCAAAACATCACAAAATTCTATGGAATTTGGCTCAATACCCACTCAAATAGGTGTTTAATGATACATACATCCTCCTTTGGATGCTTTTTTTCTTTATCTACCCATATTTTTTGTATTATTTTAACTATACCCTTACTAACAACTTATCCACCACATTCAAGTTCTTTCTGTCTCTCTTTATTATCTTACCATAACTTTTTGCCTTTTTTTTTTTTGGGGGAAACAGTGGTTTGAATAAAAATTGTATGAAGTGAGGGGATATTCATCGTTGAGGTCATTTTTTTAACTTTTGAAAAATTAATAATGTTACAATCAATTTGTTTGCCTAAATATTGGGTAAAGGTTGCTATTCATTCAATGATACTATCCACTTTGTAAGTCCACTTGCATTGGGCTGGCCTAAAATTTTGGGGCCTTGGTCTAATTTTATAATTTATCTTTTTATTAACATTTAAAAAATAATAATAAATAAAATAAGCAAAAACAATAATTTTTATTAAATAAAAAGAAATCAAAATTACATATTTTAATATCTTGACAATTATAAAAGTTCATTTAAAATTTACTATTCTAGTATTTTTAGATGCAAATCAGTAATCAAAATACAACAATTAAGTTGTTCTTGCATTAAACTACCAAAATTGTAGCTTTATTGGAAGGAAAAAGAAGAAGATAATTATGATCTAATTTTTTGTTTTGAGAAATGACAATATCATTTTAAAATATTAATGTCTAATTAATAAAAACAACCTAAAATAATAAAAAGGCCTATCTCTTATGATTATTTTTACTAAAACATTTTAATATTTCAATGTTTTAAACGATTTTAAATATTTAAAAAATAGAAAAATTTAAAATATATATTTGTAAACTTGGGGCTGGACCAAAGTGGGGCCTTGTGCCACTGTACACCAAGCCCATGGTCAAACTCCCTCGTACAAATGCCCGAGCCCTATTTTGCTATCTTCATCTTCTTCTTCCATCCCATCTGCTTTTCAAGAACCCAAAACTATATATATATATATATATATATCAGAAGCGAAAATGGCGACTCCACAGCTTCAAGTTATCATCGTCGATTTCATGAAGGATGCTGCTGATAAGCGCATTCCTGATCTGTGTCGACAGGTGCGAGAAGTGAGGACTTAGCACGGCATCAACCGAAAGCACAATGGCAGGGATTGCGTCAGAAGGATCGTCATGGATGAGCTGAAGGAGCTCGAGAAGGTTGGGGAAGTAATCGTCAACAGGAAGCGCCATACTTGCACGCTGGTGGTGAGGGAGGCTTCTCCTCTCCGTGAGGCCAACCTAGATGGATTTGTTACGTATGGGGTGAGGGTGTTATTTAATTATTTATTTTTAGTTATAGAATTTTAGCAATAATTACTAAATAAAGAAATTGTTGTCTGTTGTCTAGGTCATCTTGGATCTTTTTGGGGACAAGAAGCCTGGAAGACTCGCACAGACATCCCTTTACTACGAACTGCGCGAGAGAATTCGGGATCTGCAACTACCGCTGAATCGGTCGGAATTTTCCATTCGCTCTTTGAGGCCTCGAATGGTAAGATTACACAGTTGTTGAATCCTTGCTTGGATTATCTTTTCTGGCATGTATTTTAGATTTTAGGTCCCAAATATATAAAGTGGATGATCTTTTCTGGCATGTATTTTAGGTCCAAAATAGTAATATAGGATCAAGCTTATTGTGGCTCTATTTTATTCTTGACAATTCAATTTTTTATCTATATAATCATCTTCTCATGGACACCATTGGCTAGTTATACCATATCTGAATTTATATTATGTATTCTTTTCGATAATCTTTTTTAATGTAAATTTTATATTCTCATACATTTCTATCTATGTTGATAATTACTGCATGCGTATTCAAGTCTTTTATCAAATTAGTGTTTTCTAAGGCATACCCTAGTTTCCTATTTATATAGTAATTAATGGTGTGTCTTTCATCCATTATAATGCATTATTTTTATCTATGTTGATAATTATTACATGTAAGCCTTTTATCCAATAACTGTTTTTTAAGATAAATCTTAGTTTCAATGTACTGTTAAATTTATACTTGAATATCTGATAAACTTTTTTTGATTAAATAGTACTAGAAAAACTTAAGAAAAAAAAAAAACTTAAATATTAAATTATCTACTAGTCTTAAACTTTTTAAGACTATATCCTTAATAATTATTACAAGTAATTAATTTTTTTCTTTTTAGGTTTTTTAGGTATATTAAAATTGTGTAAACTATATTTAGATGAAGAATATTTTAAATTATATTCTTTATAAAGCTGTTTTTAGTGAGATAATAACAATATATATTAAAACTTAACAATATAAAAATATTGTTAATTTCTTATTTGAGCTAAGTTTACTAATTTCATTACTTTTCTTAACGTGTATTTCAAATTTCTTATTTTATTTTTTTTATTTTGTTTTTTTAGGCCTATTTTAGGCTGTTTTACTAATTTACTTCTTTTTTTAAATCATTACTAATTTACTTAAGTGTTCTTTTTGCACATATAATCTTTTACTAATTTCTTATTTGTTTAATGGTTGGTTTCTTCAATGCGTTTCATTTTATGTTTTTTTTTTTTTTTTTTTGGTGTATATATTATTTTATAATAAAAGTATAGCTCCTTTCTTTTTCTTTTTTTTTTTTGTTTGTTTGTTTTTTTTTTTTTTTTTTTTTTTTTGTTTACATTTAATTTTTTTAAGGACATAGGGAAAGGAAGCAAATGAGAGACAGAAAGAGAGACACGCACAGCACTCCAACAAGAAGGAAGAGAACCTCGGGCAATTCCCGCATTATTCTCTTCACCCAAACGCCAAAAATTTCATATTTTTTTATTAACAAAGAGTACAGAGGGACTCAACCTTGCTTTACAAATAATATACATACACCCCAGACATTTTCTTATTTACACATCAATGAAAAGTCTTTTATTGTGTATAGAGGGAAGCCAAAGACCAGCTGTAATTACTACAGAAATAAAAAATGAAAATTATCAGCAAGACTATCATCCAAGTACATGTACAAGTGATTTACCAAAAAAAAAAAAATACATGTACATGTGCAGGTAAGCAAGTCTGTCATGGAAATATACATATCGTAAGATAAACAAAACCAAACGTAATGAGCAAAAATATAAAACTGATAAACTATTGAGGATAAACTGTAATGTCATGGCGGTAGGACTTTAAGCAAATGTCACATAGATCACCACTTACAGTTTTTGAACATGACTAATAAATACGAGAATTTTATTTTTTGAAAAGTAAAAGATAGATCAATTGAGAATAAGGTACAAAACGACAAGAAAAATTATTTATACCTTTGCAAAGTAAGCATGCATTAGGCATGCTTGAATGTAACGTGCTCTCCTTGCCAACCAAAATGCAGACACTTTCTCTGGAGTTAAACAATCCCTATTCCATTCAGATGCCTTTCTGATCGTTACATTAGTTTCCCCATCCAAATTTGAAGTCAGAAACTGAGAATTAAGGAAGACTAGGTTGATTTAATCATGGTATACATCATATACTCTTAAGAATATTAAAAGAGAAAAAAGACAGAGGAAACTCAATGTGGTAGACACCATCCGGGGGATTTGGACTAACAAACCAGCAGGGAAGCCTGCAACCATTTGCAAGTATGTTATTCTTGTTTGGGAATATGAATAACAACCACTTGCAACATGACACAGTTGCAAGCACCATAGTTTTGGAAATCTTTGTAATGGTTCGAAATCTAGACCAGAATGCCAATATGCCCGAAAAGCACACATAACTAATGCAATAATGTCATAGTTAGCAGTTGGCAAAGAGCATAACCGTTTTCACATCTTAAAAACAGATATCATGTAAAGTCCATTTAATTATGCCTCTTACACCTTTTTAAAATAATAAAAAATCAATTTTATTGTCAACTTTTATTTAAAATTATTTCTACATTAATAAACATTGAAAAATCTGATCATGTTTTGGAGGTTAACACAGTTACGTAACTTATGTTTAAAACATGGATGGAATCAGAGGTCCAAATGTTTTAGGATTTCAATACTACATAACTTTAGTTTTTACACTTAAACTGATTCATAATAGTTTAAACTCATTCAATCAATAACAAGATACCAGCACAAGATGCAAATTATATTAGCTAATACTTGGTAATGTAAGGTCTTACTTGGATCATGCCAAGCCTTGTCAGATCCCATGCATTAGATGGTGTCTATTATAAACCCCAAGTGGCACCTTCTTTATGCATTTTCACCACCCCTTTTGAGTCACCCTGCTACTACCTTACCTAAAAATTCACATCATTTTTTACGAGTCACCTGCCAACTACCAAGAAGAATGAATTTCCTTTCAGATTACCACCTCATTGTGTTTTTTCTCTTTTAAGTCTTTAATTTTCTTTAGTTTTGCTCTCCTTTTTCTTTTCTTGTTTGTCCTAACTTCAATGATGTTTCATTTGTTGTTAGGTTGCTTGTTAAATATTTTGTATACTTGAGTAACTATTTGAAGGATATTCAACATTGACTGGTGTTTTTAGAATTATATATTTGGACAGCAAGTAAAGCTTTGGAATTGGTGAAGAAAATATCTAAGTTTTGCACCGACTTTGAAGAGAAATCCAGAAGGTCTGAGTGAATTTAGCAACCGACATGGGCATGCTATAAAAAGGGAAGCTAGGGTGCCATGTAATGTGAGTTACTCATTGAGTAGAGTAGGCTCCTAGAGAGAGAGCTCTCATGTTAGAGTTAGTAAATAATGCTAAGTGTTTATGTGTTAGTGTCCCAAAGGTTATCATGTGTGTGGATCCCGCTGCATGTATGGATGTTTTATGCTATGTCCATGTAATTGTTTTGTATAAGTCATTGATCTAATATAAATGATTTATTTTCCTCCTAACACTGTTCAAGTATTTTATGAAAAAATCACTTAAAAGGGGAAACAACCAAATATACAAGCACACTTGGAAATGTAATTTTATTGTACAAACAAATCTAACAATTTTACTGCACAAACAAATCTAACAACATTTACTTCTCTGAGTTGCATGCAAATCAAAATTGTCTAAATAATTAAATCACCCATCAGACTGAATCCAAAAGCAAAACCCATGTGTGAAAATGACATGATTTATGTGATTTTCGAAACCATTACCTGGTAACCATGATCACCAGCAATCTCAATGATGCTTCTTCAGTTCAGTCACTCCCAAAACAATTACCCGGTAACCACAACCTGCAAGGATTCAATCAATAAAAAAAAAAAACCCAACCATCAGACCCCATAAAAAAGCAAAACCCATACATCGTAAATTACAAAACTATGTGATTTCCAAAACAATTATAACCAGCAATTCCAATGTTGGTTGTTCGAGTCAAACCCACAACCACAATTATAAAACAAGAAGAAAATTAGAAGAAAAATATGATAAAAATCAAGTTATTTTCTTTCCTTTTCAAAACCCAAAAGGCAATTAAGAAAATTACGCACCTTTACCATTAAACATTTAGGAATCCTCTGATTTGTGCTTTCAAACACCTGCACACCAAAGACAGTAGAAGTTAAGATACACCACAGAGAGTGAAAACAAAAAATAATAATAAGCCCTAAAAAATGAGACAAAAGCCCTAAATAGTAATCAGAGGGTAAGAAAAAGTCTCTGTCTTGCCCAATTTCTCTGGGAACGCCGATTGATGGCGTCGCAGACACCTGCCGATCTCATCACCTTTTTCAACAATCTCTGTTCCTCTGTCTGACCCATTATTATTATTATTATTATTTTCCTTCCAGAGAAACAGAAGGGTTTCAGCATGAGAAGTTTCATAATGTAGAAATATAACAAGGGCTAAAAACCAGGGAAAGAAAATATTGCCGTTCCTAAATTCGAATTTTTCTTACCGTTGGTTTTTCAAAATTCAAATTATTGTCAATATTATTATTAATTTTCTCTCTCGCTTTCCTAGCCCAACTAGCATGAGGGTCAGCTGAAAATTGGGCTTGACTGATGGCCATTATATGCCTAATTTCAGCCCAATTTAGTAAAATTTTACATTTGGGATTTTTTCTTTCTCTCTCTTTTTTTTTTTTTTTTTTTTTTTGGGTGAAAAAGTTTACCTTTCTAATAAATGGAATATGAGGAGGAAGATCCCTTCACTTTATAATCTCCATATTATGCTGAACACAAATTAATATCAAAAATATTTTTTTATCAATTTAATTTTTCTTGTTTACAATACCCCTTATTTGTGATTTTCAAATAGATATTGATATAACCATTTTAATTTTTTTGGACGAACATTTCGAAAGTATGTTTCATAATTGTTTGTTTATATAAGAAAATTACATGTTTATAAAAATAAATAAACAATTAATACACAAATACTAAGTTTAGTGTTAAAACCTCTCAAATACTTAACGATACACAAATACTAAGTTTAGTGTTAAAACATCTCAAATACTAAGTTTAGTGGTGCAATTCATCTTTATTTAAGAAACCTCTCTAGCTTGCGCTAATCACTCTGTGAAATATAGTTATTGATGTAAGCCTGTTTTGTGAAAAAAAAAAAAAAAAAAAATTTGCAAGAAAATTTGGCAAAATGAAACTGATGTTCAATATCTTTTATGCTAAATAAGTAATATATATATAAACTTGCTAGTAACAATTTTTGTTATTCTTTATTCTTTTCTGCATAAAAGCTGACAGAGAACTTCAAGCTACGGATAAAATATTTGACATCATGATCAGGTAGCAGACACAATAGCATTATCACTTGGAATTTTCTCAATGGCTTCCTTATTGACTTTGTCACCTAAAGTAAAATTGTCCAGGTGACAATGATGATGTTTTAGATGGTAGTGGTGACAGCTTCAATGTTGGATTCGGAATCTCTGCAGGATCCTTATTCATATTAGCAATGAGAAAATCTTTGAATGAAACCAACTTCAGTTAGTTGAACTGAAATACATGTGAGCCACATAAATATAATAATTAATTCTTTGATTTTCATGGTTTTGCAATAATTATAAAATCACAAGTTTAAGGGCTATCAAGTGTTCCCCAAGTGTTCCCCCTCCTCTCCTTGATAATGCATTCTTAGTTGGGTTTGCTATGTGTATATGTAGGCTTTATTAATTTGTCTACCATTTTCACAGAGAGAGAGAGAGAGAGAGAGAGAAGGTTTTTGTATACTATTTTTATTTCATCTTCAGAGGAAAAAAAAAGACTTTGTATACTTTTTTTATTTTGATTATTTAAATAATCTGCTTAGCTTGAATTTTATTTCCAGAGTGCATTATAGCAAAATTATGACCTGTAGAAATTAAATAGTAATACACACTAAAATGAATCATTCAATTTTCAAAAATTTCAGAGATGCTTTATTGTGGTCTATTTATAAATTATAATTGGAAGGGGTTATGAAAACGAATAGTTTCATATATATGTTAAGTTTCAGAGATCATGAAAGGCAAAAGCTAGATGATTACGATCCAACCCAACTACTGAAGAAACACGCTTCAATTCTCTATTTGCCCTTTATTTTAATCGAATTAATATTGTGCCAATTTTCTCCCCCACAAATCACTATGTGGGGCTTTCAAATTTCATCTCTTTGCAGATAAAGAAAACAGAGAAAGCAGGATTGAAGAAACTAAAGGCATGAAAGAAGCAACAAATTCCAACCATATCCATAACTTCATTATTAAAGTGGGTCTTTTTTGGTGGAATAGATTCCAGCAAATTTTCAAAAATGAAGCTGATGATCATTATATCTTACATTAAGCTAATGATATATATTACTGGCTTGTGGTCTTTTTTATTATAGTTTATTCTTTTATGCATAAAAGCAGGTAAAGACATTTTCTCAGTGGCCTCTTCATTCTCTTTTGGACAAGACCAGTTTGTCTTCAAAGTCGGTATTGAGTCTATACTACTATTAATTGTCATCATCACCGTGGAACAACAATGGAGGAACTAGCTTTTAACAATTTTATATTATCAGCACTAACTTTTTCATTCATAAATATATCCACTATTTAATTAAAAAGAAAACAATAATGTATAGAGCCAAGTACTATGTTAAATTGTTTATATATATTACATTGAATTCAAAGTTTCTTCATCCTCTTATAAAAAACGAAGCTTATATTGAGATTTTGTTTTTGGTGTGGCATAAATGTTGTACCTCATGGAAACAGTTACATGGATTCCATTATTAACGTTACTGATTCTCTGCTTTATGGCACGAGAATTTCTTCCCAGAATTGATGCTGAGATGGTGAATTGCTTGGATTCAGACAAAGAAGCTCTTATGGACTTTAAGACTGACCTTCATGACCCTGAAAACCGGCTTTCTTCATGGAAGGGAAGCAACTGTTGTCAATGGCAAGGAATAAGCTGCAACAACACTACTGGAGCTGTTATTGCAGTTGATCTCCATAATCCACATGGTTCTTCTAGCAGGCATGACTTCTGGAGCCTCAGTGGAGAAATTAGACCTTCATTGACAAAACTGAAGTCCTTAAGACATTTGGACTTGAGTTTCAGCACATTCAATGACAATCTGATTCCTGAATTTTTTGGATATTTGAAAGATTTGCAATATCTAAACCTGTCAAATGCTGGGTTTAGTGGTGCACTTCCTCCAAATTTAGGAAACCTCTCTAGCTTGCAGTATCTTGATATCGAGTCGTTGGATTTACTTGTTCATAATCTTGAGTGGGTAACAGGTCTAGTTTCACTAAGGCATCTAATCATGAATGAAGTTAATCTTTCAATGGTAGGATCAAACTGGATTAGGACACTAAACAAACTCCCATTCTTAACTGAGTTGCATCTATCTTTCTGTAGTTTATCCGGTTCCATTCCACCTCTTACCTTTGTAAATATAACTTCTCTTGTTGTATTAGATCTTAGTCTTAACACCTTCAATTCAAAAATACCTGATTGGCCTGTCAATATTAGCAGCGATGTTACGTTGGATATAAGCAATAGTGACTTGTTTGGAAGAATTCCACTTGGTTTTGGCGAGTTGCCAAATTTGCAGTTTTTAAATCTTGCTGAGAATGACAATATCAGAGGAAGTTGCAATAAATTGTTGATGGGACGATGGGAGAAGATAGAAGTAGTCAATTTATTTTCCAATAAACTACATGGGGAACTTCCCAGTTCCATTGGAAACTCGATCTCAGAAAGAATAATATTGAGGGAGGGATTCCAAGATCCATTGGCAAACTTTGCAACCTGATGCATTTTCATATGTCAAGTAATAACTTGACTGGAACTTTACCCGGGTTACTTGAAGGTCCCATTACTCTTCCAATTTTCAGGAGTGACTTACGTGATTTGTCCAATAATAGATTTTCTGGTCCTATGCCAAGTAACTTTGATGGTTCAGTTAGTTTTCTCTCTATTTCGAACAACCAGATAGATGGAGAAATCCCAGCTTCTATATGTAAGAGATTTGCCCAAGTCATTGATCTTTCAAATAACAGCTTAACAGGAAGTATTCCATCATGCAAAGGGGAAAGTTCAATGCTCCAGGTATTAGACCTCAGTAAGAACAATTTACCTGCGAATATTCCTGGATCCTTAGGTCAGCTAAGTATGCTTCAAACATTGCACCAAGACGACAACGAGTTCTCAGGAGAGCTCCCATCATCTTTCCAAAACTTATCAAGTTTGGAAACTCTGGATCTTGGAAACAACAGATTAATGGGTAGAATTCCACCATGGATTGGAGCAGGTTTCCAAAGTTTGAGGATTCTCATCTTGAGGTCGAATGCATTTTTTGGAGAACTTCCATCGGCGCTATCAAACTTAAGTTCGTTACAAGTCCTGGACTTGGCAGAAAATCAGTTGAATGGCAGCATTCCTGCTTGCTTTGGAGATTTCAAAGCTATGTCGGAAGTCCAAACCAATAACATTTATTTATTCTATGGGGCACTCAACTTACAATCGGTATCTATGATAATCAGCAAGTATTATGAAGAAAATGTTGTTTTGACTATGAAAGGCCAGTCTCGAATATTCAACAAGATCCTCAACCTTGTAGTTTGCTTAGATCTCTCAGGAAATAATTTGACTGGAGATCTTCCTGGAGAAATAACAAAATTATTGGGATTAGTTTTTTTGAACTTGTCCAGAAATCATATTAGTGGACACATTCCCAAGAGGATTTCGGAGTTGAAGCAATTGTCATCACTTGATCTCTCAAGTAATAAGTTCACAGGTGCTATTCCTCGAAGTATGGCATCACTCTCATCTTTGGGCTACATGAATTTGTCAAACAAGAACTTCTCAGGTAGGATCCCTTACAAGGATCATTTGACAACTTTTGAAGCATCCTCTTTTGCTGGAAACCCAGGACTTTGCGGTGATCCACTTACTTTAAAATGTCCAGGCGATGATCCGGATAAGTATACTACAAGTGGTGAGTCTGGTGACAGCTTTGTTGATAAGTGGTTTTACTTCGAGTATTGGATTGGGATTTGCGGCTGGAATTCTGATAATTGCAATGAGAAAATCTTGGAGTGTTTTCTACTTTGATGTTGCAGATGATCTTGTTAAAAGGATTCTATATCTGTGGTTGAAAGATACAACCATACAACAGAGGACAAGAAGGCATCACCAGGGAAGATAGAGTTTCTTGATTATCAGGCTACAGAAAGAAGGGCGATCTCTGTATTCAGATTTTCCTTCAATTACTGGAAGCTTAAAGAGCTATGCATATAACTTCCTCGTGCTTGAATGAACAAATAAATCTTTTATTTACTTTGAAGATGATCATTCAAACCAAAAAAACTTGGTTTTAGGTGACAACTCTGTATTTTGTTTTTGCAATTTAAAATTTTGCATCTGCTTCACAGAAAAAAAAAAAAAACAAAAAAAAAAAAAAATCAATATCTCAATGAAAGCAGAGGACTATAAAATTGTATGATAACTATATCTATAT
The DNA here is from genome assembly GCF_031755915.1 of Ziziphus jujuba. Classification (NCBI taxonomy): domain Eukaryota; kingdom Viridiplantae; phylum Streptophyta; class Magnoliopsida; order Rosales; family Rhamnaceae; genus Ziziphus; species Ziziphus jujuba. Next base: position 2,943,411 of record NC_083380.1, read on the forward strand.
ATTGGTTGTCCCAAAAATAAATTGGAGTATATGTACACAAGCCTGACTAGAATTTTGTAGTCCAACAAATTTTCTATCTCTGTTTAGACTTCAGAGATAACTAGTCTTACAAACAGCTATTTTTGATGGGCTACAGAGTGAGTGCAAGTACAGAGTGCCTGATAAAATAAATAAATAAATATAATTTGCCAGTTTAAGCATTCGTTAGCATGTTATGATCATTCCCTTAACAATACTAGTATATATCAGGCGTTGACATACTTTGTGTTACTTATAAAACCACAAGTTTAAGGACTAACTAGTTTTTTTTTCCCCTTAATAATGTGTTCTTACTTGGATTTACTATGGTAGTATATAGGCTCTGTTACTTTGTCAACCATTCTCAATACCACTTTTATTCATTTATTTAAATTAAAATCTGCTTAGGACTAATTTTCGTTTCCAAAATAAATTTATACGGATTATGTTATTCTACCAGGTGAAAGTAGAAATTAAGTATTTATTAGTTAACATGGATGATGGATATAAAATATATATATATATATAGCTTTAGATCAATCATTTTTTAAAAATTTCCACATATGTTGAACCATGACAGATTGTAATTGAAGGGGGTGGAAAGGAATAGTTTTTTATGTTAAGCTCCAGCCATGACAAGTAAAACCTAGACGATTATGGCCCAACAACTAAAAAAACAATTTTCAAACGTCATAGTATAAACTACAGAATGGTTTAAAGGGTCCATTTAATTACCTTTTATTTTAATCAAATGCTGTAACGTCATGTCCCACTAAATCACTCTGTGGAATGTCATTATTAAAGTAAGCCTGCTTTGTGGAATGAACTTGCAAACAATTTGCAAAAATGAAGCTGATCATTATTATCTATATTAAACAAGTAATATATAGTCTTTCTTGTATTCTGCATAAAAGCTGGCAGGGAACTTTGTCACCAAGAAAGCTAAGAATAAAAAAATTTACACCGATATCAGATAGACTCAATTGCATTATCTCATGGAATTTTCTCAGTGGCTTCCTTATTGATTTGGTAAGAAGATATGATAATAGAAGATCGTCTGAGTTCTACTCCACCTACTGTAAATTGTCTAGGTGATGATGATGATGATGATGATGATGATGTTCTACATAATATTGGTTACATCTTTAGTGTTGGATTGAGAATTTCAGTAGGATTTTCTAGTTCCTTATTCATATTGGGAATGATAGAATCTTTGAATGAAGCCTATAAAATCTTGCGAAGCGTACTTCAGTTTTATATTATATCAAAGACTTAAGCCATTGAAAATAAAAAAGCCTACTATGGAATGCTTTAAAGGTTTCTTTTTTGTACCTTTTATTTTAATCAAATGCTATGCCCATTTTCTTCTACTAAATCACTCTGTGGGGCTTTCCAAATCTATATTCCATTTGCAGAGAAAGAAAAAGAGAGAAAGCAGGTTTGAAAAATCAAAAGGGTCTTAAGGATGCAACCAATTCCAACTATATGCCAAATGTCATTATTAAAGTAAAAGCCTTTTGTGGAATAAACTGCAACAAATTTTTGAAAAACGAAGCTGATGATCATTATTAGATTTAGTTGTAGTCTTTTTGTATAGTTTATCATTTTCTGCACAGAATCTGGCAGAAACCACTCACCAACAGAGCTAAGAAAAAGAAAAGGAAGCGATTTCCTCATTGGCTTGGAAAAAGAACCTGCTTGTCAACAAATTCATAACGGGTTAATACTATTTGTCATCACCACGTAATACCGAAAGTGAATTGATCGGAACAACAGAGGAGAACATAGTTTTTAAAGGTTTTTGATGGAGTTAGTTAGAGACAATGCTTTTGGCAATTTGAAATTATTAATCACCACTAACTTTATCATGGATAAATACAGCCACTACTTCACATTGCTTTATATGTTACTTTGAATGCAAAGTTTCTTCTTCCTCTTCACCAAAACACCTTTTTTTTTTTTTTTTTTTCACATAAAGGTTGTTCCTATGATGGGAACAATTGCGGGGCTTCCATTAATGTTACCGATTCTCTGCTTTATAATTATAGGAGAATTTCTTCCTAACACTGATGCTAAGTTGATGAATTGCTTGGAGTCAGACCGAGAAGCTCTTATTGACTTCAAGAATGGACTTCATGATCCTGAAAACCGGCTTTCTTCATGGGAGGGAAGCAACTGCTGTCAGTGGTGGGGAATAAGCTGTGAGAACACTACTGGAGCTGTTATTTCAGTGGATCTCCATAATCCATATCCAGAAGCTGAAGCTGGTTTGGATTCTTCTGGCAGGTATGCATTCTGGAACATTAGTGGGGAAATTAGATCTTCATTGACAAAACTCAAGTCCTTGAGACATTTAGACTTGAGTTTCAACACATTCGATGACAACCCAATTACTGAATTTTTTGGATCTTTGAAAAATTTGCAATATCTAAACCTCTCAAATGCAGGGTTTAGTGGTGCAGTTCCTCCAAATTTAGGAAACCTCTCTAGCTTGCTATATTTTGATTTGAAGGACTCTAGGAGATTACATGTTGATAATCTTGAATGGGTAACAGGCCTTATATCTCTAAAGCATCTTGTGATGAATGAAGTTGATCTTTCAATGGCAGGATCAGACTGGATTAGGACACTGAAAAAGCTTCCATCGTTAACTGAGTTGCATCTATCTAGTTGTATGTTATCTGCTCCCATCCCACCTCTCACCTTTGTAAATTTAACTTCTCTCGCTGTCCTAGATCTCAGTTACAACTCCTTAAATTCAAAAATACCTGATTGGCTTGTCAATATTAGCAGCCTCGTTTCCTTGGATTTAACATTAAATAACTTTTATGGAAGAATTCCACTTGGTTTTAGTGACCTCCCTAATTTGCAGATTTTAGTTCTTAATAGTAACTACAAGCTTACAGCAAGTTGCCATCAATTGTTTAGAGGAAGGTGGGAGATGATAAGAGTTCTTAATTTAGCAGGCAATAAACTTCATGGGAAACTTCCTGCTTCCATTGGAAACCTGACATTTCTCACTGACCTAGCCCTTGGTGCCAACAATGTCAGGACCCGTTCAAAATTCCTAATCGGAACCCTAGACAAACCCTGATCCCAGAGAAACCCTACTGGACCCTCCAATGGAAAATTTGGCAGAACCTCCCCTAAGGGTTGAACTTACCACCAATTTCCTGCACTGAAAACACACTTCTATATACATCCTCTTATTCCTCCCACGTTACTACAATATAATTCCACAAATTTACAGCACTCCAAATGAATAACAGTAAATCAGTGCATAAATAACAACTACATGTCCAATAAAGTATACAGAGCATTATACAAATAAATACAGAGCAATACAAGATGAAGAGGAAAAAGGGAAGAAATGCTTCTTGGACTTCCGGCAATGAACTGAGACGTCGGACTTGCCCCGAACAATCAACGTCTCCCAACCTGGACTTAGGGGAACGGAATTTTAAAAATATGAGATGCTAATCATCTCAGTGAGTGACCCTAACTACTGTACAATTATAATATTAATAATAATTATAGTACACTTGATTAATTAAGAATAAATAAATAAATAGATAATAATTAATTGAAGATAATATTTCTCTCAAAACTCTCACCATTCACTCGGTTGGAAAAGTTCCCCTTTTAAAACATTTTCGCAAAACCCGATTATTCTTATGCCCAAAAATCAAGGAATCGTTAATTTAATAAATAATAATTAAATAATCCAAATATAAATAAAATATAATAAAACACAATAAATAATTTTAGAACACTTTAGGGTTTGAAATTTCTATCCGAAAATTTATACTTGACGCACTACACCATATACCAGTGATGCTCTCCGATACCCAGCGTCTCGAGCACCGACTGACGGAGGGGTTAAAGAGAGAAACTTGCATACGGTCGCTTCGGCATCCCGACAGTGCCGTTGCTGAAACCGTCATCCCGGCCACAGAGGGGGGCGGCTATGGCCAATATCAAACTTGCCTACCCTCGGTCCAATGGCAACTCACAGGAGACATAATAACTTGCACACTAATCCACATATACAGCCAGAACACCAATACTGTATGAGTGCGTCTAAAACCAATTATTAAATTTATTATTAAAGTACCAATTTCCCAAAATTCACCGTGGGAATTACACCATTTTTCAAATTCACAATCCCACATTTTCCTTTAACATTTCCGGTACAAAACCACCGATAACAATATACAAATAATTTTTCTCGTATCACAAAGTCCACCAATTAATATTCCACGAGCATAATTATAAAATTTGAAACCACCAATTTAAACAAATATTTTCCTTGAAATATTTAAACCAATCATGCCCAAAAATAATATTAAAATCCAGATATAATTAATTAATGAAAATACCTTACTCATGCGTAATAAATACAATTAAATCACAATAATAATAATCGGAAATTTCTTAATAACCCAAACTTCCGTTTAGCACCAATGGGTATATATATATATAAAATAATATTTTTTCCACAATTATATTTAAATTCCACCACATGAGCATAATTCTAGATACCAAATTAACACCAAATAAATATAATTAATCACCCCAAAATAGTTTTAAATGTGGGTCACTCATCTGGAACACGCAATTAACCCACGATCCACCATAGGACCGATTCGTCAATCCACACGTACTCCTAAAATAACAATTCACACACAGTCAAATAAAATAATATTTTATTCGGGTAAATAATACCCGGTACCCCGGGGATTAAACACAAACGTTAACCAAAATTGATGAGTAATATACCGAATCGAAGCTTGAGTGACGAGGATTATGAATCCGGTCTTACTTCCCGGAGATCGGACCGGTGGTGGCTGAAAGCTCGCCAGAAAGCTCTCGGCCTTTAGAGCCTCGATTCTCCCAAACCGTCACGAATTGGAGGAAAAGGATATCGGGTCTGGGTTCAGGGGGTCGGAATTAGTGGGGAAGGACCGGTGGTGCAACTGGGTACTCGCCAGAATAGTGATTTCTTCGGCGCGCCGTCGCGGTCACTGGCAACCGTCGCCTGCAGCGGCTCGTCCGGTGGCCGATGGCTGAGATTTTTGGGAGTTTTATAGATTGAATAAAGAGGGTTCCAACAGGACCGGCGATGAGGCAAACAGAGGCCGGACGGTGAAGAGATTTGGGTTTGAAGATTTTCGGCCCCTCGCCGAAAAATACTCCGATCCCAGCTCGTCTGAGGTCCGGTAACCGTGAAATTTGGTGGGCCGGCCGGAAATGAGGAGATGGTGAGGGTTGGCTGGTGCGTGTGGGTTGAAAATGGCCGAAAATGGGTCATACGGCAGTGGCCGGTGGTGGAGGGGAAAAATCGCCGTCGCTAGAAAACGCTCCGATCCGGGCGCATCGCCGGTCAGTTGGCCGTGAAATTTTGGGGGTTGGCCGGGAATGGAGAGGCGCCCTTGTCTGGCCGGCGCGTGTGGCAAGATTCAGCCGGAAAAGTTTACAACTCCGGCGGCCAGTGGTTTTCTCTCTCCCTCTCTCTCTCCTCTCTCTCTTTCTCTCCCCTCCCCCGCCGTTTTGCCAAAATAAAAGCCATCGTGGGTGAAACTGTTCACCCACATGGACCTCTCAGATGTCGACAAGTGGCATCACTATTCACTTAAGCCAGATATATTAAAATATTACAGTATTCGAAAAACTTCACATGTCCATAACTTTTTAACCAGGTGTCCAATTTAAGCGTGCTATTAGTCTATGAATTCGTATCGACGAGTACTTTACAACCATACAAAAGTCAAAGCAAAATTCTACAACCATAAAAAGTCAACTCCCAACACCTTTTGGACAGTTTGAATCTCGACTTATTTTGCTTATAACTTTCAAACTGTAGCTCCGTTTTCAACGTGCTACTAGTCTACAAATTTGTGCCAACATGTACTTCGTAACGGTACCTCAGTCAACCTAGAATTCCATCCGAGTCAGAAAGTCAACTTTTGACCCCTTGGTCAATGGTCAACGGTCAAAGTCAACAGTCAATGGTCAACCTCGGTCAAAGTTGGAAAATTTACGTTGTACTTTAGGGCGGGGTGTTACAAACAATGTTGAGGGTGAGATTCCAAGCTCAATTGGAAAACTCTGCAACTTAATGTATTTTAGTATATCAGATAATAACTTGACTGGAACCTTACCAGAATTCCATCAAGGCATAGAAAACTGCCTTTCTGAAAGTCTATTGCGCTTGAAATTGTCACAAAATCACTTGTTAGGTAGCTTACCACAATGGCTTGGTCAGCTTAAGAATCTTGTCCATCTTGATTTGACGAATAACTTTCTATATGGTCCTATACCAGATTCTTTAGGATCACTACAAAAATCTTTCTGTTCTGTGGCTAAATGGGAATGAATTGAATGGTCCCCTCCCAAAAAGTTTGGGACAACTTTCTGAACTGTCTTCTTTGGATGTTTCTTCCAATCAATTGACGGGTATGGTTACTGAAACACATTTTTCAAATCTCGGTAAGCTAAAATATTTACGCCTATCTTCAAACTCTTTCACCATGAATATTAGATCCAATTGGGTTCCCACATTCCAAGTCTGGCGTCTTGACATACATTTCATGCCATTTGGGTCCTTCGTTTCCTGCATGGCTTAACTCACAAAAGGAAGTCAATGATTTGGATTTGTCAGATGCTAACATTTCTGGCTCCATTCCAAACTGGTTTTGGGACATTCCTCTAAGCTATCATCGTTGAATATTTCTTACAATCGATTATAAGGTCATCTGCCAAGTCTTCTAAACTTGGCATCAAACGCAGTGGTTGATGTCAGCTCAAACCTCTTCAAAGGGTCCATTCCTCTTCCAAGTGACGATTTTTACTTTCTCAATGTATCCAAAATTAAACTTTCTGGTACTATTCCATATAACATTAGTGGTTCCCTAATTTTCCTCTCAATTTCCGACAACCAAATAACTGGAGAAATCCCAGCTTCTATAAGCAACAATCCTAGTCTTCAAGTCATTGATCTTTCCAATAACAACCTAATAGGAAGTATTCCATCAGTCTTTGTGAATTGTTTTTACATTAAAGCACTGGACCTTAGTAAAAACAATTTATCTGGAAGTATCCCTACTGACTTAGGCTTCTTAAGTATGCTTCAAACATTGCACCTAAATGACAACAACCTCTCTGGAGAGATCCCATCATCTTTCCAAAACTTAGCAAGTTTGGAGACGTTGGATCTTGGAAACAACAGATTAACAAGTACAATTCCAGCATGGATTGGGAAAGGTCTTGAAGGACTAAGAATTCTCAAATTGAGAGGCAATGCATTTTCGGGAGAACTTCCACCGGTGCTATCAAATTTAAGTTCAAAGCAAGTCCTGGACCTGGCAGAAAATCGGTTCCAAGGTAGCATACCAGCTAGCTTTGGAGATTTCAAAGCTATGACACGAGTCCAAAACATAAACCGCCATCTACTCTATGGGATGTTTGGAAAAATTTATGAAGAAAACTTGGTTGTGAATATGAAAGACCAGTCTTTGATTTTCAGCAAGATCCCCTCCCTTGTAGTCAACATGGATCTCTCTGGAAATAATTTGAGTGGAGATCTTCCAAGAGAGATAACAAAATTGTCGGGTTTAGTGTTTCTAAATTTGTTAAGAAACCGTATCAGTGGACACATTCCAGAGAGCATTTCAAAGTTGAAGCAATTGTCATCACTTGATCTCTCAAGTAATAAGCTCTCAGGTGCTATTCCTTGAAGTTTGGCATCACTCTTATTTTTGGGGTTCCTGATTTTGTCAAACAATAACTTCTGTGGTAGGATCCCTTATACAGATCATATGACAACTTTTGATGCACCCCTTTTTGCTGGAAACATTGGCCTTTGTGATATTCCACTTGATGTAAAATGTCCAAGTGATGATGAAGATGATGTTGATCCAGAAAAGGGATTGAATACTTCGAAGAATAGTAGAAGTGGTGACACTTCTACCGATAAGTGGTTTTACTTGAGTGTTGGATTGGGATTTGCAGTGGGAATTCTTGTTCCTTATCTGGTAATCGCGATGAAAAGGTCTTGGAGTGTAGCATACTTCAATGATGTTGAGAAAGTTGTAGATAGAATACTATTCCTGTGGTTGAAGTATAGAACTAGACAGCAGAGGAACCAAAGAAGATGAGAGTATGCTTTCTTTCTTCACTTTGTTATCTTGAAATGCATACTCTGCTTTCTTTGTCACTAGTTTATGTCAACTCATGTTACTCATGTTACTTGTCAAGTTCCCTTTTCACCTAATAGCTCTTATAATTTCATTTATAAATTGTATTATGTTTATTTGACTCTGTTTCTCATCTATTAACCGTCACTTCTGTATCTATATTTCAATCTTCAAAGTATTTTTTTTCCTAGTTTATAATTATTATTTATTTTTCTATTTTTATGTAGAAGGGAGAGGGAAGTATGTACTGTATTATATTGGAAAATCTCAATTTTTATGCAAGTACAAATTGTGAAGGTTCAGTGATATGATAGAGCTCTAAGGAAAAGGTTGCTATTCCTCATGACTTCAAAATGGGAAAGTGAGAAGCCTCACCAAGTATCCAGAGGAGAAAGCAGTATGAGTTTAGGACAATGTTGATAGCCTGAAGGAATAAGATAATGTGATATATATATATATATATATATATATATTCTGTTGTTTCTCTATCCCAACCTCGTTGTAATTTGTTATTATAAAATAGAAACAGAAAAAATGTGAATAATGGGATATTTTATTATGCTTCTGTACATTAGGTTTTATAACATTTTCTAGGATACATAATAGGTAATAAATCCCCTAATTCTAAATATAAATAAAATAAAATAAAATTGATTCCTAAATATCTGTACAGCTCATAACTACCTAAAAAAAAAAAAAAAAAAACACACATAATCAAACACATATGTACAAAATCTTCCAACACTCCCCCTCAAGCTGGCATGAATATATCACTCATGGCAAGCTTGCTAACTAAGTTCTCATACTGCCCTCTAGGAAGTGCTTTGGTAAGAACATCCGCTACTTGGCTCATGGTGGGTATGAAGACACACATATCACACCGCTGTCTATCTTCTCCTTGATGAAATGTTTATCCACTTCTACATGTTTTGTTCTATCTTGTAGAACTGGATTATGAGCTATGGAAATAGCTGCCTTGTTATCACAATAGACTTTAATAGGTGCTGGTGTAGGAATCTTCAATTCTTCTAGGAGTCTTTTGATCCATAACACTTCACAAAACGTATGTGCAACAGAGCAGAATTCTGCCTCTGCACTACTCCTTGCTACAACATTCTGTTTTTTGCTTCTCCAAGTGACCAAATTCCCTCCTATCAAAGTGCAGTAGCTTGAGGTAGATCTTGTATCATTTATATCACCTGCCCAATCTGCATCTGTGTAGGCTTCAACTTGGAGATGACCCCTATTTTTGAACAAAAGTTCTTTTCCTGGAGTTCCTTTTAGATATCTCAAAATCCTGAACACAGCTTCAAAATGAGTAGATCCAGGTGAATGCATAAATTGACTTACTAGACTTACTGCAAAAGCTATATCAGGTCTTGTGTGCGATAAATAGATTAGCCTTCCCACTAGTCTTTGATAGCGTTCTCGATCAACCACCTCAATTGTTGTTGCTGCTTTTAGCTTTACATTTGGGTCTATTGGAGTTTCTGTAGCTTTACAACCTGTCATCCCTGTCTCTTTGAGCAAATCAGGAATGTATTTTCGTTGGTTGATGAAAATTCCCTCCTTGGACCTTGTAAACTCCATCCCTAGAAAATACCTAAGCTTTTCGAGGTCTTTAATGTCAAATTCAACCTCAAGCTTATTCTTCAGCTTGTTAATCTCGAACAGATCATTTCCAGTTATTATAATATCATCTACATACACTATCAAAACCGCTATCTTACCCTCGGTGGAGTTCTTGAAAAATAAAGTATGATCAGCTTGGCTTTGTGAGAATCCGTGCCTCCTTACTACATCCTTAAATCGTTCAAACCAAGCTCTTGGTGATTGTTTCAACTCATATAAGGATTTTTTTAAACTGCAAACTTTGCCTCTTCCAAGACTTTCTTCAAATCCGGGTGGTAGGTCCATATATATTTCTTCCTTTAGGTCTCCGTTCAAGATCTTGTAGAGTTATCCGAGATGTGGGAAAAAGGTTTTCAGAATCTGTAAAGGTGTTTCATATTTGAAATCTTTAGATGGCATTCTATTTATTAGATAACAAGCAGTTAGGATTGCATTTCCCCATAGATCTTTAGGTACATTCATAGAAAACATGATGACTCTAGCTACCTCAAGAAGATGTCTATTTTTTCTTTCAGTAATTCCATTTTGTTGTGGTGTATCACGACAAGTTGATTGATGAATAATACATTTTTGGGTCAGAAAATGCTCCTAAATATTTATTAAAGTATTTAGTCCCATTATCTGATCTTAAAATACTAATCTTGGTTTGAAATTGATTTTCAATCATTAGGAAAAATTCTTTAAATCTTTGTTCAACCTCTGATTTCTTTTCCAACAAGTAAACCCAAACACACTCTTGTATGGTCATCAATAAAAGTTACAAACCATTTTTTGCCAGAAAGTGTAGTAACCTTAGAAGGACCCCAAACATCACTATGAAACAAATAAAATGGTTTTAAAGCAAGATAAGATTTTATTGGAAATGAAACTCGATGATCTTTAGCCAAATGACAAGACTCACAATGAAGTTTCGAACAATCAATTCCTTTAAATAATTTAGGAAATAAATATTTAAGATATGGAAAACTAGGATATCCTAATCTTTTATGCCATAATATAACTTGATCATAGACAGGGTTTCAACTAGTACTACTTAGGCCATGAACTTTTTTATTACCAGTAGCGGTTTCATCAAAGTAGTAGAGCCCATTTATCTCTCTAGCAGTTCCAATCATCTTCCCCGAGTTCTGGTCCTGAAAAATACAAATGGAAGGAAAGAAGAGAATGGAGCAATTAGTATCTTTAGATAGTTTGTTGACAGAAAGAAGATTGCAGGCAAGTTTTGGAACATGTAAAACAGATTTTAGAGTAATTTTTCAGAAATTTTAATGTTTCCCTTTCCTGCAATAGATGACAAACTACCTGCAACTATTCTCACTTTATCAATACCAGAACAAGGATAATAGGAACTAAACAGGTTAGAGTAACTTGTCATATGATCAGAGGCCCCTGAATCTATGATCCAAGGATATGATTTTCCTAGAACTGAGAGTGCCAAAGAATTGCTACCTGTTTGTGCCATAGAACCGACAGGAGTATTAGGTGATGAATAAGATTTTAGAAGTTTAAGAAGATGATCTAGTTGTTCTTTACTGAATGGAGATGATTCTGCCTCGTTTGCTAAGGGTAAACGCTGTTTACCAGATTTGCTCATCCTTCCGATGGGTGGTCTACCATGCAACTTGTAGCAATTCTCTCGAGTATGGCGAGGTTTCCCACAGTAATCACAGCGTAGGTTATACTTGTCTCCAACCCGCTGATTTTGGAATGACTTTCGACTGACTTGGGCTTTGGATATAATTAGGGCTGATCCTTCCACAGGTCCGGTTGTACTTGCAGTCTTCTTCACTAGCATCACTTGTCTCCGGCTCTCTTCTCTACGTACTTCTGCAAAGACGTCACCAATTGGGGGCAAAGGGTTCCTTCCAATAATCCGGCCACGAACCTCATCAAATTCAACATTTAAACCTGCAAGAAACTTGAAGACTCGGCCAACATTCACCATCTTCTTGTAGTAATTGCAGTCATCGGGTGACTTCCACTCATAATCATTTAATAAATCCAGGTCCTACCAAATTCTCTTAAGAGAATTAAAATATTTAGTCACAGAGTCCTCACCTTGGCGAATATCTCCAAGTTGTAGAGTTAATTCATAAACTTGGGATTGATTCTCTAAATTTGAGTACATTTGTGAGACATTATCCCATAATTCCTTGGCTGTAGAATAGCAGAGATAATTTGCCCTTATCTCTTCAGCCATAGAATTAACCAACCATGTCATTACCATGGAGTTTTCAGCATCCCAAATAGCATAGGCTAAATCATTCACATTGGGCTTCTTTGTATCTCCTGTGATATAGCCAATTTTCCCTCTTCCTCTGATATACATTCGAACAGATTGTGACCACCGGAGAAAATTGTCACCATTTAGTCGGATTGTAGTGATCTAAAAAGGGTGATTTTCAGGTAAATTCCGGGCAATCTGAGGCTCAGATTGAGAAGATTGGGGCTGAAAATTGGATGTGATTTCGGACATTTTTAGTGCAGAAACGCAGAAAGTACTATTTATGCGAGAACTGTTCACATGGGGTTACTGTTCATGTATGATTACTGTTTACGTAGGTATTGTTCACGGCACCACACTTTTTCACAGATAGGTTTAACCTGCTCTGATACCATATAAAATAGAAACAGAAAAAATGTGAATAATGGGATATTTTATTATGCTTCTGTACATTAGGTTTTATAACCTTTTTTAGGATACATAATAGATAATAAATCCCTTTAATTCTAAATATAAATAAAATAAAATAAAACTGATTTCTAAATATCTGTACAGCTCATAACTATTTAAAAAAAAAAAAAAACACATAATCAAACACATATGTACAGAATCTTCCAACAGTTATTTTATATAGCTTATGTTCAAATCACTATAGCAGGAAATGATAAGCAATTTTTTAAGCTTATGGAATTTATGTTTACTCATTTGCCAATGATACTTGGTTGTGGAATATGCTCTTCTTACTATTTTCATGAGACATTAAGAGAGGAAAGGTGGTGACATTTTAAAACTTAAAAAAGCAGTTCATTAAATTTTCAAAATTAAAAGAAATGAATTATATTTAAATCAAATTTTAAGGGGGGTAATACCGTATATTCCCTTTTATAAATGCTATATATTCTTGACCAAAACTTTGACAAAATGGTCCAAAGCTGAGCAAGGTAGTGATTACTACACGTAGTAAAATTTAGGACAAGACAAGTGTAAAACTGTCAGATGGGAACGTTTTTACTTATTTTGTCAAATGGACTTTTCCTACTGAACAAAAAAAGAAAAAGATAAAAATTCAGTTGATTAATATATATATATATATATATATATATTACCAAATTCAATAATTATGATTCCAATACGGATGGGAATATTTATCTTAAAAAAAAAGAACAAGAAAATTCGTACTAAAATTTAAGTAGGTGATCTGTTCTGTTCGGACAATAATAACCATTTACATCGTATCTTTTCTTTCTTAAGTACAACATCTGGTCAACCCATCTTCGACAGACTTTGACAAAATGGTCCAGACCAGACAGAGCAAAGCATAGAGAGCAGAGTAATCATGGATGGAGAGCAAAAAGTGGTGTGTGTAACAGGAGCTTCCGGTTACATAGCTTCGTGGGTGGTGAAGCTCTTACTGGAACGTGGATACACTGTCAAAGCTTCTGTTCGAGACCCTAGTTGGTTTTCTTTACTCTTCCTTTTTTATTGGCTTCTTCAGATTTATATCAATTAGTCTCGTAAATAGTTTTTTATTCCATATCCTGGGTTTTGATTGTTTGTTGTTTATTGTTAGGAAAAAAATGTAAAACAAAATAAAACCCAGAATATAAAATCTGAGGAAATGTTGGTCTTGTGGTTTTGTAGTCAAATCCTTGTTTTGGGTGATGAAAAAAATAAATAAATAAATAAAACAAAAACAAAAACCTTAAAAATAATATTGTCTCTTTTTTTTTTTTTTTTTTCTTTTTTCCTCCCCAATTTGATGGAGTTGAGAGTTGAAATTGATTGAGGTTTTTATGTTTTGATAATAGCTTGTCAAAGGGTATAGTATTCTGTATGTTGAAACATAAAGAAAGCACATGGAAATGAATGGCTTGACTGCGAGCAAGTTCTAATTACACATGTTTATTGCATATGAAATCTCAGTTTTTAACTCCTGATTCTGTATATGTATGTCATAGATGATCCAAAGAAGACAGAACACTTGCTTTCACTCAATGGAGCTAAGGAAAGACTACATTTGTTTAAAGCTGATTTATTGGATGAAGGAGCTTTTGATGCTTTAGTTGATGGCTGTGAAGGCGTTTTCCATACAGCATCCCCTGTAACCTTTTCAGTCAATGATCCACAGGTTAATTCTTTGACTGCAATGCCCTAAACATTTTTTTTTTCCCTGGGTTTTCGTTAGTCCATTACTTATATAATTATGCATAATTTTGTAATTTCAGGCAGAGCTAATTGACCCTGCAGTGAAGGGAACATTAAACGTTCTCAGATCATGTGCAAAAGCCCCTTCTGTAAAGCGAGTGGTTGTGACATCTTCCATGGCTTCAGTTGGATTCAATGGAAAACCTCTGGGCCCTGACGTGGTAATTGATGAGACATGGTTTTCAGATCCTGCATATTGTGAGCAGATGAAGGTGTGTACTATATCAATATGGGCTAAGCTTTTATTATCTCTTTCTAAGTTTATCAATTTACTTCCACAGAATATCTTATATAAACTTCTTTTCAGACACCATTTATGCAAAATTTATAGCACTACTATTTATACTACGATGATGAGTTTAGTAAAAACAGCATAGAATATAAAGCCATCATTTCTATTTATATCTATTTTTTAGTTCTTTTTTACTGTTAGCAAGGATATAGTAACAGAGAAGTAAAGGAAATCATGCGTCAATTTTCCTATATGTTTATTGTGCTGTATATATTTTTCTTTTCCAGCTTTGGTATATGGTTTCAAAAACTCTAGCTGAAGAGGCTGCTTGGAAATTTGCAAAAGAAAATGGGATTGACTTAATCACACTACATCCAGGACTTGTGATTGGTCCTCTCTTACAGCCAACCGTTAACTTCTCTGTGGAGCCTATTCTGAATCTTACAACTGGTACCCTGTTGCAACTAATCCTTTTTCTTGCATGAGTTGAGGCATCATCACTTTTCTTGATACAGCTGATGTATAGAGATATATATATATATATATATATATAGATACTTTGACCTTTCTAGAGTTCCTGAACTTTAGACATTGACGGCTGGTGGAACCTTGTTTTCCATTTCTGCTATTTTCTTGTTCTTTTGGGTGCAGGAGCTCAAACCTTTCCCAACATAGTTTATAGATTTGTTGATGTTAGAGATGTTGCATATGCACATATTCAAGCATTTGAAGTTCCTTCTGCCAGTGGAAGATATTGTTTATCTGGACGAGTTGCACACATGATTGAGGTTTTGAAGATTTTGAAAGAACTCTACCCTTCCTTGGACCTTCCAGAAAAGTAAGTTTCCATTTGCAAGTATTAAGAGTCATGCTTCTATGGTGCATTTCGCAAATGCAATCAAGCTTTACCTATTTGCCTTATTAGTTTTTGTCAGTTCATGGTCATTTTTTGTGGTAAATATAATGTGTTTCTACTTGGTTGTGATTGTGTTTTTCTATGCTAAGGCTCCAAGTATACTAATCTACTGTCATACAGTTTTGTCCCTGGTGTGTATTCAGAATTTTGCGTTACTTGCCATATGTTAAATGGATGACTAGCATTGAAAGAGAGAAAGATAATGAGACACAAAAATAAACTCACAGAAACACAATTCCAATACTTTCCATGCTTTATTGGGTTTTGCAATCACCAAGCAGTCTTGGTGGTTGCTCAAACGATTTCATGTTTCATTATAATGTATATTGGATTTCTTTCCTCACATATTAGATCAAAATTCTCTATCTGTTATTCTTCTTTACAATGAAATTTGCTGATATGCAATAAACTTTGAAGTAGAAAAAAATTCTGTTTTTCATTAATTTCAGGTGTGAAGATGACAAGCCCTTCATGCTCTACGAAGTATCCAAGGAGAAAGCAAAAAGTTTGGGTGTGAATTTCATTCCTTTGGAAGTGAGTCTTAAGGACACCGTTGAAAGTCTAAAGGAGAAGGGTTTCATTAATGCTTAGATCAACGTCTTTGAACAAGATGTGTTGGAAAACAATAACAAGTAGATCATATCTTGTTTTGTTACCCCAGTCTGCTGTAATTTGTTAACAGAAAGGTAATTTGAACCTGTTTTCTAGCATCCTTGTTACTCTCAAATTATTTAATTTGTCTCCAATGTTCTTTATAATTTAGCTTCGTTTTAAGTTTTTCAGTAAAAGTGGGAGTTTCTTATCATCTACAAGCCGTGTATCACTGTTGCAAATAACAGGTTGGTACAAGTTTTCAGCTTTATGGAACTTGATTTTAGCCCCATGAATGCCTGTGGAAACTGAGAAGTTCAACCATGTTAGCTTCACTGCATGGAGTACAAAATAATCTGAACTTCCAGCTTTTTAGGAAAATCCAAATGCATCAGTCTAGGAAGCATGGAGAAGTGCTTAAAACTTTGTTTACTTCAAATCTGAGGTATTATTGGAAGTACTTGAGTGGGCCATGAAAGATTCTTCATTTAGTCTTTTCCCTCCATCTCTTAGGAGCTAAATAAACTGAAAATCTGATTTCGAAGAAGGAAACACCATTTCCGTGGGGCTACACACCATCACTACCCTGTTCTTAAATAACTTGTATTTTTGCATTTAGCTAGAAGTGGTGAAATTCTTACCTCGACTATTAGACATATGGTATGATATGGTATGAGTTGAGTTCTTGCATATGTTAAGATCTTATTTTCCTGTCACCAAGCTAAGGAATTTGCAAACACTGAAACTATCATGCTGCAGTTGTTTACAAGAATTCCCAAGAGACTTCAAGAAGTTAGTCAATCTCAGACATCTTGAGAATGATCTATGTGATGGTTTGATTTATATCCCACATGGACCGGGAGAATTAACTAACCTCAAGACTTTTAAGAAATTTCACGTTGGATTTCTGCAAAACATAAAAATAAAAATAAAAATTTAAAAATTTCATATTGGGACAACCCCATTGGTTCTACCCTTAGCTGCAAAATAGTAAGGAGGATGCGCTTAATGAACTGGCTATTAGAAAAATTAAGACATGGAAAAGATGATAGCATGGCATATAAGAATGCAAAAATAAAGGAAAAATAAGATGTTAGTCATTTGTCATTTTGGCCACATAGAAGTGATGATGCTGATGCAAATGGGGCTGTTGATTATGAAATTACATTGGAAAGCCTGCAACCACACTAAATCTGAAATGCATTGAGTTATTGCTCTGGTTTTACACCTCCAAGTCAGTCTCCTTCGACTTACAAGACTTGTCACATTCGTCTTGGTAGGATGTAAGAAATGCCAAAATTTGTTGCCACCGAATCAACTTCTTTGTCTAAGTCCTTGAAGTTGTTTGACTTGCATTCTTTGAAGTATATTTCAAACAACATTTGGCATCACCAACAGCGCTACTATCAAACTTAGAAAAACGTCCAGCTTCGAGACTTGCCTAATCCAAAGGGATGGTGGAAGGATCGTCTAGGTACTGGATGGTGAAGACTGAAGAAGTTGATAGCTGTTGTTTACCTTCATTTTCTTGTCTTTCTGATCTAATTTTCAGGGACTGCCCCAAATTGACTTCCATGCCACTTTACCCATATCAGTAAGATCTTGGGTTAAAATAACACTTGCTGCCTTTCAAACAAACAATGCTAATAAGTATAGTAAGCGTCTCCTCTCTCAAATTTGAAGCATATTGAGATTTCTAGCATTGAGGATGAACAATCTCTTCCAGATGGGCTAAAGGTGGCTCTCTTTTCTCAAATCCCTGTGGATTCATTATTGTCCAAAATTAAAGTACTTGTCTCCTAATATTCAACATCTATGAATTAAGAATTGCCGAGAGATTGCTGACCTAGATGGGAATATGTAGGAAGGTCTTGAGAGCCTCCATGGTCCCTATCTTTGGGAGCTTCAACAATTGGAAACTCTACTGCATGACCTCCACACATCATCACTGTACAAGATCTTACTATCCATGGCTATAAGATTGATTAATGGCTATTCCAGAATACATGGTTCAGCAACCTCAGATCACTTAGACATGTCGAAATTTTTTCTAAACTTGAAACAATTGACATTCCTACCACAAGGAATCTATCAGCGCAGCTCTTTGCAATCACTTTCTATTACTAAGTGCCCAAATCTTATCTCAAATATGTCAGAGGAAAATAAGGGAGGATTGGCATAAGGTTGTTCACCTTCTGGACTTGATTTTGTATTCGGCTGATTCTACCATTCATCATTCTTAATCATCTACTTTTTCTGGTAATCTGTAATAGTTTATAGCTTCATGCATGCATTATCTTCCTTTTTAATACACTTCCTTGGATTTGTGTTTCAATTTGCATTCTTTTTCTTTTTTGTTGGTAATACCTGGTTGGAAAAGATATTTAAAAGGTTTCAATTGGCAACTGCATTTGTGCAATAAATGAATTTTCTAATGGTGATGGAGGTGATGTTAAGGTGGCAAGTACTACAATTAATTATCATTTTTTTCCTTTTATTTTAGTTTTTGGCACTCAATAAGATACAAAAATGTTAACCTACAGCATAATCATGACAAGTTGATGGGCTTTCCTCCACCACTATTCAATTATCATTTTCATTCTGACTGTCGTTGTACTTCATATATGCTTCCAATTTTAGGAAAATTCAAATACGCAGATCAATCTTTCTATAGCATATTCTATTAAGTAAATGTCCTATAAAGCTGGCTTTGAAATTACATTTTCTCATTCGGATATGCTTATCTTTTTAGCATATACATTGACCAAACTTTCACAAACAGTCATGTAGCAAATTGGCAAAAAGACAATTGTAAACGGACGAGATAGGATCGGTTTTTCCCATTTTGCCACATGGAGTTTTCCTACCATAAAAACTACAATTCATTTATTATGTTATTACAAGTTTTGATTCAATGATTGCAACATGGACAGGAATTTTTCTTTTTTAAAAACAAAAAACCACAAAAAGTGAAAATTTGTAGTGAAAATTTAGTAGTTGATTTGAAAATGGGTTTGGTCAATGGCCTTTTACATCTAATCTACTTTGCACACCACCTAGACAGAAGGTTCAGAGCAGAGCAAAGAGAGAGAAAGTGAGAGGGGGATCATGAGAGGAGAGCAGAAGGTAGTGTGCGTAAAAGGAGCTTCCGGTTACATAGCTTCGTGGGTGATGACAGCAGGAGATTCTTATTATCTACAAGTTTTCATTCTTATGGATCATGATTTTGGCCTCATAAATGCCAGTGGAAACTGAGAAGCTCAATCATATTAGCTACACCGCATGGAGAACAAAATGAATTCAACTTCCAACTTCTAAGTGAAATCCAAATTCATCAACCCTGGAAATTGGAGCACAGTGGAAGTACTTGAAACTCTGTTTACTTGAATTCTGAGTGGACAGAACATACATATTGTTGAAATATAAACTTGATTTTTTATTGTTTTTTTTAATAATTAATTTTGTGGGCTTTAGTTACTTAGAGTCCAAGTTTCTTAGAGTCCAAGTTTTAAAAATTTCTTTTATGGTAATTTTATGATGTTTTATGTAGGTAGAGTTAATTATTAGTATAAATATTGTTATGTTTTTTTTTCTTGTGTATGCTGCAAGCCACAAAAGCTGAGAACCATTAAATAAACCAGCAGTAGTTTTTTTTTTCCTTCTTCGGTTGTTTTGCTCTCTATTTTGCTGCTCTGTTTCTGTTTTTGCTTTTGGTGTTTTGTTTTCATCCAACAGATATTTGTCTAATTTCCATGTACTTTGGAGGTACCAATTTTGAGTATTACTCCTAATTTAGTTTCCTCTCTGATTCCGTTATGACAAGTTGAATTTTCCTCCACCAATATTCATACATAATATTTTTAGGAAAATCCAAATACTTTAAACTTTCATACATAGTATATTTTGTAAAGGAGATGTTCTACTAAGTTGGATTTGAAATTACTCATGCTCTTTTTGACATTTATATTGACCAAACTTTGACAAATGGTCCGGAGCTTGGAATTGACAGATGGCCCACGTAACAAATTTAGAAAAGGACTAAAGTGTAACAGCAAAGATAGGACATTTTGTCACGTGGAGTTTTTCTACTTAAAAGACTTCAATTCATTGTTATGTTCATACAAATTTTTTATTCAATGATATTCCAATGCTGATTGGATTTTTTCTTTACAAAGCAATAACAAAAAGGATATAAAAAAGGAAAATTTGTACCGAAAATTTAGTAGGTGACCTGTATATAGGACAAAGTTTTTTAGTACATGAGTTTGGTAAACGTTCATTGGCTTTCATTGCTTTCCTATAATTACCACAGAATGAGAGAGTGCGAGAGAGAAGAATCATGAGTGGAGAGCAAAAGGTGGCGTGCGTGACAGGAGCTTCCGGTTACATAGCTTCGTGGGTGGTGAAGCTCTTATTGGAACGTGGATACTCTGTCAAAGCTTCTGTTCGAGACCCAAATTGGTTTTCTTACTCTTCCTTTTTTTTTTTTTTTTTTTTTTTAATTGCCTTGTCCGAATTTTAATTTTCAAAAGCCACTTTAATGGTAAATTGTGGGTTTTGATTGTTGTTTACTGAGATAGAAGAAAGGTAAATCCCAAAGCATTGAATCTGAAGAGCAAGCTGTGGTGTATGTATGTGTTCTGGCTATTGAATTTCAGAAAATGTTGGTCTTATGGTTTTGTAATTAAATCTTTAATTTGGGTGTTAGAAACAGAAGGGGGGGGGGGGGGGGTGAAGAAACGAAACAGCAAAATAATTAAATTAAATTAATAAAAACAAAACAAAGAAAAACAAACAAAGGAAGGTAATTTACATCTATATTGTCCAAAAATATGTTATTTATATCTATGCCTTTTGATCTTTATATCGATTTTCAGTTGGTCCCATGAACATTGCACTTGTCACATACGCCTCCTAAACTTTGCAGAAATTCAAACTTATGTGAAATTCCAATGCCCCCGTACATATGACTATAGGCAATAGTTGCAAAGTTTTTAATAGTTTGGGGACATAGGTAAGAATTGCAAAGTTCAGAGGAAAATCGCAAATCGGTGCAAAGTTTAGGTACCAGGGTCAAGAAAGGAAATATATATATATATATATATATATGTATATGTATATATCCTTTTGAACGTTTTCCTAATACTATTAGAAATTCAGCCCAATTTGAAGGAATTGAGGCTAGAATTTAGTGTGGTTGTAGGCTTTGGAAGCTTGTCAAAGGGTATGATGTTCTGTTGTTGAAATTGAAAGAAAGCACATGGAGATAATTATTCAAGTTTGTTGCATATGTTGTGGTTCTCTGACCACTTTAGAGAAGAAATATGAGAAGAAAAATAAAAAGAATTCTATTACTCTTTTGGAAATAGAATACAAAAATAAAAACTTCTCTCGTGGAGGATTCTCATGTGGAACACCTCTCTACACTATCAAATTCTCTCCGGAATTGCTCACTCTTCTCTCAAGCTCTCTCTGGAACTTAAACACTCTCTCTCTCGGAGTTTACTCTCAATACTCCTCACTTGGGATGATGTTGATCTTGCTCTCTTGGCTTGCCTTGCATGCAACGGGATGAACCTATTTATAGGCTTACAAGGTCGGTTGCATGGCCACAATCTTCAACAGCTTCTGACAGTAGCCCACAATTGTTGAGCAAGTTGGAGTGCGGTATTAAATGCAGCAATGGCCTTTGTCAAAGATGGTGGCTGAGCAGTCTTCACACTGTCGGTGCAGTGGTAGTGCGGCTGGACTTCACAATTCTCCCCCTCCAGCCGCGTTTAAACTAATGGTCATCTGCCATCCATTCCGGCTATGTCTCTGCATAGCTTCAGCTTCTCTTGAGCAACAACTTTTGTTAGCATATCTGTTGGATTCTCTTTTGTGTGGATCTTCATTAGTTTCAGTAACTGTTGATCTATTACTTCGCGTATCCAATGATAGCAGATGTCAATGTGCTTTGTACGGGAATGATACATTGAGTTTTTACTCAAATCCATGGCACTTTGGTTATCACAATGTATCTTGTAGTCTTCTTCCTTGATGCCCAATTCTGTGAGAAAACGCTTTAACCACAACATTTCCTTACCCGCTTCCGCTGCGGCAATGTACTCTGCTTCAGTAGTGGATAAAGCAACACACTTATGCAATCTTGACCACCATGACACAGCTCCCCCCACAAAAGTGTAGAGATAACCTGATGTAGACTTTCTATTATCAGGGTCTCCGGCCATATCTGCATCTGTATAGCCTTCTAAGATTGGATCACCTCCCTCGTAGCACAAGTACAGCTTCGTTGTACCTTTAAGATACCTGAGAATCCATTTGACTGCTTCCCAGTGTTTCTTTCCAGGATTTGAAAGAAATCTGCTGACAATACCTACTGCGTGAGCAATGTCTGGTCTGGTACACACCATTGCATACATCAGACTTCCTACCGCTGAAGAATATGGTACTGAAGCCATCTCCTCTATCTCTTCTTTGGATGAGGGGTACAATATCTTGCTCAACTTGAAATGATTTGCAAGTGGAATGCTAACCGGTTTGGATTTATCCATGTTGAATCTCTTTATCACCCGTTCAACATACTTCTCTTGAGATAGCCATAACCTTTTATTCTTCCTGTCTCGGATTATTTGCATTCCCAAAATTTGTTAAGCTGGTCCTAAGTCTTTCATATCAAAGGACTTAGACAATTCTTTCTTCAGCTGACTAATCTTCTTGCATCTTGCCCAACGATCAACATGTCGTCCACATATAGCAAAAGTGCAATGAAGTTTCCACCTGAAAATTTTTGGATATAAACACACTGGTCTGCTGCAGTCCTTTTATAGACTTGACTCACCATGAATGAGTCAAACTTCTTGTACCATTGTCTTAGTGCTTGCTTGAGGCCATATAAGCTCTTCTTCAGCTTGCATACGAGGTTTTCTTTCCCTGAAACTTCAAATTCTTCTGGCTGCTCAATGTAGATTTCCTCATGTAAATCACCGCGAAGAAATGCTGTCTTCACATCCATCTGTTCAAGCTCTAGGTTTAGACTTGCTACTAAACCATAAATGACTCGAATTGAAGTCATTTTTACCACTTGTAAAAAAATCTCATCAAAGTCAATTCCTTTATTCTGAAGAAATCCTTTGTAACAACCCGTCCCAAATCGCACCGGAATCCGTGCACGTTGACCGAGGTTGACCGTTGACCAAGGGGTCAAAAGTTGACTTTTTGACTCGGTGGGAATTTCGAGTTGACCAGGGTACCATGGCGAAGTGCACGATGCCCCGAGTTCGTAGCCTGGTAGCACGTCGAAAACGGAGCTACGGTTTGAAAGTTATGGGCAAAAAAAGTTGCAGTCTAAACTGTCCAAGGAGTACCGGGGTTGACTTTTTGTTCATGGGGAAATGAGCTTTGACTCGTGCATGGTTGTTAAGTGCTCGTCGATACGAGTTCACAGACTAGCGGCACGCTCGAAACGGACATCCGGTTAAAAAGTTATGGACGTTTGAAGTTTACCGGATACCGTAATATTTTAATGTGTTTGAGTCGGTGAACAGTGAACGCCACATGTCAGCTTCTGATTGGTCCACGTGGCATGAACAGTGTCACACAGGGGTTTTTATTTGTTAAAATTCTCAGGGAAGAGAGAGAAAGAGAGAGAGAGGATCCGCCGGCCACCGGAATTTTTCCACTGTTCTGGCCGATCTACAGTACATGCGCCGGCCAGCAAGGTTGCCCTCCCCATTTTCGGCAAAACCTCCAAGTTTCACGGCGAACGGCCGCCGGACGCGCCCGGATCGGACGTCCGAAGATTTGCGGCGAGTTTTTCCCCTCCACCGCCGGCCACCGCAAATCGACCCACTTCCAGCCATTTTCCAACCACACGCGCCGTACACCCTTGATCATCTCCTCAAGTCCGGCCGACCCACCAAAAATCACGGCCATCGGACCACCGACGCGCCGGGATCGGAGCGTTTTCCGGCGAGGGGCCGGAAATCTTCAAACGGTGATTTCTCCGCCTTCCGGCCTCCGTTTTGCTCACCGCCAGTCCCGTTGGGTTTCTCTCCTCATGATCTACAAGTCTACAAAATTTCACGACCAACGGCTATCGCACGCGCCGCCGCCGGCGACGGTTGCCGGTGACCACGGCGGCTCGTCGGAAAGTACTATTTCGGCGAGTACCCAGTTTTTCGGCCGGCTCCAGTCCGCTGTGTTCGACCTCTTGAACCCGAATCCGGCTTCCGTTTCCGCTAATTCGCGACGATTTGGGAGAATTACGGAGCCGAAACTCGAAAAGCTTTCCGGCGAGATTCCGACCCCGTCGGGTCCGATCACCGGAAAGTAAGACCGAATCCGTGATCCTCATCACGCGAGCTTCGATTCGGTATATAACTCGTAACCCTTAGATATCGTTTGGTGTTCGCTCCCCGGGTACCCATTTGGGAATTACCCGAATAAAATATTAATATTTTTGGTTGGTGTACTGTGGTTGTTTAGGTGCACGCGCGAGTAGTGGAGTTGATCCCGAGGAGGATCTTAGTTGATTTACGCGCTCAAGGTGAGTGACCCACCTTCAAAAATTATTTTGGACAATTAATTATATTTAATTGGTATTTAAATTGATATTTAAATTATGCTCATGTGGTGTGATTTAATTATGGTTTTATTGTGGTTTAATTTATTTATTATGCATGAGCATAGTATGTTTCGGTATTAATTGTACATGGTTTTCAGTATTAATTTTTCGGGCATAATTGGGTTAAATATTTTTACGAAAATATTTGGTTAAATTTATAAATTATGCTCGCGGTATTTTTTTATGGTTGCATCTCGTACTTCGAGGAAACTGTGGTTTGTTGGTTATCAATGTTTCGTACCGGGTTATTTAATAAAAATATGTGGGATGGTGTTTTGTGAAAATTTGGTATACTTCCCACGGTGGTTTTTGGAAAAACGGTACGGTTGGTTATTAATGTTTATTTTAAGACGCACTCATACAGTATTGGTGTTCTGGTGTATGGTGTATGGACACGTGGTAGTGCGCGGTTATTATGTGGTTTAGCGCACAGTTATTACTTCACCCGTTGTTGCCATTGGACCGTGGACAGGCAAGGTTATTGTTGCGCATAGCCGCCCCCCTCCTTGGCAGGGTGATGGTTTTAGCAGCGGTACTGTCGGGACGCCGAAGTGACCGTTGCAGGTTTCTCTCTTTAACCCCCCACCAGTCGGTGCTCGGGACGCTGGGTATCGGAGGGCATCACCGGTATATGGTGTGGTGCGTCGGTGTAAATTGCAAATAATGGTTTAAACCCCAAAGATGTTCAAAATTATTTACTATAATTTATTATATTTTTAATTATATATTTGGGGTATGTTTTCATTTATTTATTGCGTATCAAATGGTTTAATCCCTTGGTTTTCGGGAGGTATGCACACTGGGTTTTGCGAAAAGGTTTTAAAAAGGGAACATTTCAAACGGAGCGATTGGTGAGAGTTTTGAGGGAAATTATTATTTTCCAACCGTTATTATTATTTATTTATTAATTGTTGGTATGTGTTCTATTCCTTAGTTGCTATTACTATTATTTTTATTATCACAAAAGGTGTTCAGTAGTTCGGATTACTCACGGAGATGATTAGCATCTCACACTCTTAAATTCCGTTCCCTTAGGTGCAAGTGGTGGTAGACGTTCTTCCGGAGCGAACCAAGTTTTCCGCTGCTGTTGTGTTTCGAGAAGTATCTCTATACTCTTTCATTTCAGTGTATTATTTCTTTCAGCCTTGTTGTATTTTTGTTGTTTAGCACTTTTTAAAGCTCTGTATACTATTGGGATACTTCTGTTTTATTTATGCACTGGACTGTTGTTGTTTTTGAGAAGTGCTGAAAAATTGTGGAACAATTTGTAGTTTGTGGGAGGAATAAGGGGATGGTTTTAGAAGTGTGTTTTCAGTGCAGGTAATTTGTGGTAAGTAAATCCCTTAGGGGAGGCTCTGCCAGATTTTCCGTTGGAGGGTCCGGTAGGGTTTCCCTGGGATCAGGGCTTGTTTAGGGTTTCGGGGAAGGAATTCTAGACGGGTCCTGACATCCTTTGACTACAAATCAAGCTTTGTGTTTCACCACCCTTCCGCTGCCATCTTTCTTGAGCTTGAACACCCATTTATTCTTTAGTGCCTTCTTTCCTGTTGGAAGCTCAACCAACTCATAAGTATGATTTTTCTGCAAGGATTTCATCTCATCTTGCATTGCTTGCAGCCACTTTTCCTTCTCTTGATGAGAAACAGCTTCCTGGAAACTCTCTGGCTCCCCCTCTTCAGTAAGCAGAATATAGTCAGATTCTGGAAATCTCTTTGATGGAATTCGGCCTCGCTCAGATCTCCGAACTTGTAAACCACTAGTTTCAGGAGGTGTACCATCATCTGACCGCTGTGATGGCCCTGCAGTTGCTTGAGAGGATTGAGTCTCCCCCTGCTCATTATCCCCTTCTTCCTCCTGGTCTGCTTCTGGTATATCTTCATGCACCTCATTATCCTCTGTGGCTATTTGTGCTGGTGCTGGATTAGGGCCAAAATTCTCGGCACTAGAACTACAATTAGGAGACATTCTGGGCTTTTCAATGTCTTCCATTGTCTAGTTTCATGGAATACTACATCCCTGCTTCTAATAACCTTCTTTGTTTTTAGGTCCCATA
Source organism: Ziziphus jujuba (assembly GCF_031755915.1). Classification (NCBI taxonomy): domain Eukaryota; kingdom Viridiplantae; phylum Streptophyta; class Magnoliopsida; order Rosales; family Rhamnaceae; genus Ziziphus; species Ziziphus jujuba. The sequence goes on from NC_083380.1 coordinate 2,970,103, forward strand.
ACCTATATCCGAATTCTTCATCTCCATATCTTATAAAGATGCATGGAGTAGATCTTGCATCGAGCTTTTGTCTGAGCTCCTTGGATACACGTATATAAGCTAAGCAATCAAACACTCTTAAATGAGAGTAGGAGGGAATCTTACCCGACCACACTTTCTCCAGAATTTCAAAATTCAACAGTGTTGACGGTGATTTGTTGATTAAATAGCAGGCGGCATGAACAGCTTCTCTCCAGAATGGCTTTGGCAGCTTAGTCATACTGATCATACTTCTGACCTTTTCCATAATGGTTCGGTTCATTCTTTCAGCTATTCCATTATGTTGTGGGGTGCGAAGGACCGTCTTCTCATGTCGAATGCCGTGTCTTCTGTAGTAGGCATCGAACTCCTTGGAAGTATACTCGCCTCCATTATCTGAGCGGAGACATTTTAGCTTCTTTCCTGTTTCACACTCTACCATGGTATGAAACAGTTTGAAGTAATCCAATACCTGGTCCTTTGTCTTCAAGAAATATACCCATACCTTCCGAGAAGCATCATCAATGAAGGTCAAGAAATACTTGTTGCCACCTAATGATTCCACCTCCATGGGACCACAAACATCAGAGTGCACCAGACTAAGTAACTCTGATCTTCTCGATGCAGAGGAACTGAATGAGACTCTATGTTACTTACCAAACAAGCAGTGATTACAAGGATCTAGTGCAGCATCCTTGCAAACAGTGATAAGCTTCTTCCTTGCCAAAGTGGACAATCCTTTTTCACTCATGTGACCGAATCTCTGGTGCCACAGATTTTGAGACGCCTCTCCTTCTGCAATATTGATGCTATCTGCACATATCTTCACATGAGTCCTGTACAGTGTTCCACAAATATGTCCTCAGGCCACAACTATGGCACCTTTCGTCATTTTCCATGTGCCTTTGCTGAAGTAGTTGTCATAGCCTTGCTTGTCTAAGGCTGCTCCCGAAAGTAGATTAAGCCGAAGATCTGGAACATGACGGACATCCTTCAAAGTTATTGTACAACCAACATTTGTTTTTACCTGAATATCACCAGTTCCCATAATTTTTGCGAAACTGGAATTTTCCATCTTTACCGTACCAAAGTCTCCTACTTTGTACGTTTTGAAGAAATCTCTATGTGGAGTGATATGGTAGGATGCTATAGTATCGACTACCCACTCAACATCTTGGGTTGATATATGAAGGCATGTCTCTTCTTCGATGGAGCAGAGCGCCACTTCTCCTGTAACAGTAACTAGTGTCTCTCCATCCTTCTTCGGCTGATTACCTTGTAGTCTTTGCTCTCTCAACAACTTTCTACAGTTCTTCTTCATGTGACCCTCCAGGCCACAATGATAGCACTTATATGATGATTTTTTGCCGTCTATAGATCTGTCTCTGCTCTTGCTCCTGCCTCTCCCCCTATCTCGACCACCTCTTTGCTGTCTTCCTCTCTCTATGACGAGGGCGTGTGACTGATCCATGCCAATGTCCTTTCTCCTGACCTCTTCATTAAATAGGGCATCCTTAACCATAGACATAGTAAGATTTCCATTCGGGGCCGAATTGCTGAGAGAGACTACCAATGTCTCCCAACTATCTGGAAGAGAGCTCAGAAGTAGGAAGGCCTGATCCTCATCCCCTAGTTGGTAATCCACAGCAGATAGTTGATTTACCAAGCTCTAGAACTCACTGGTATGCTCGGCTACAGAAGTTCCACTCTGTAATTTTAGATTTACCAATCGCTTAAGCAACAAGGCTTTGTTCAGAGCAGTTTTGGCCTGGTACATGTCCTCCAATTTTGTCCAAAGGGCATATGCATCTGTTTCCTTCGCTACATGATGGAAGACACTGTGGTCGATCCATTGCCTGATCTGACTGATCGTTTTCTTGTTTAATTTCTTCCATTCTGCTTCTTTGCTGGGATTGAGGTTTTCTCCTTTAGCTTCTATAGGATCAAACAGATCCTTACAACTGAGGAGATCTTCCATCCGAGGTCTCCAAAGTGTATAATTTATGGCAGTGAGCTTAACCATAGCTCCCGAAGATGATTCTTCCATTGACATTATGGCTTGACCAAAAATGGAGCCGAATTTTGGAAAAACGGAGTTAACCGTTGCGTCCGGAACTGCCGAAAATGGTGGACTTGACTTTTCTGGGGTCAAAATATAATTACCAGAAATTTTGGGGCAAAAATTTAATTTCATAAAAAATTCTGGGTCAACCTGTAAATACAGAAACTAAAGGGCCAATATGTAATTTCCAACAATTCAGGGGCTGTTCTGTAATTTCAGAAACTTCTGATGACATGGCAGACTATGTTGACGTGTCAACACGTGGCAATTGCGTGGCTGACGACGTGTCGAGTAGCGTGGCAAATGACGTGGCTGAGTGCGCTGACGTGTCTGCTGACGTGGTAGTCTTAACCTCCAGACGGCGCGTGCGGTGCGTGAGGGGCGTGATCTGCTGCAGAAAATTTCAGACGGCATGTGTGGGCGCGTGAAGCTCTGCGTTTCTCTTCGGCGAACTTGGTTGTTCTCTTCTCGTCGAGTACTTTCACCTGGTATTGTCAAATTAATTATTTGAGCAACTTTTCGAAACACCAACTTGAAGAACAGAGGCTTTGTTTCTTCAAATTTTGAACCCAAAGCTCTCGACCTGGAGCTCTCATACCACTTGTTGTGGTTCTCTGACCACTTTAGAGAAGAAATATGAGAAGAAAAATAAAAAGAATTCTATTACTCTCTTGGAAATAGAATACAAAAATAAAAACTTCTCTCGTGGAGGATTCTTACGTGGAACACCTCTCTACACTGTCAAATTCTCTCTGGAATTGCTCACTCTTCTCTCAAGCTCTCTCTGGAACTTAAACACTCTCTCTCTCGGAGTTTACTCTCAATACTCCTCACTTGGGATGATATTGATCTTGTTCTCTTGGCTTGCCTTGCATGCAACGGGATGAACCTATTTATAGGCTTACAAGGTCGGTTGCATGGCCACAATCTTCAACAGCTTCTAACAGTAGCCCATAATTGTTGAGCAAGTTGGAGTTCGGTGTTAAATGCAGCAATGGCCATTGTCAAAGATGGTGGCTGAGCAGTCTTCACACTGTCAGTGCAGTGGTGGTGCGGCTGGACTTCACAGCATATGGAATCCCAATTGAACTCCTATTTCTGGATATGTATGTCACAGACGATCCAAGGAAGACAGAACACCTGCTTTCCCTCGATGGAGCTAAGGAAAGACTACATTTGTTTAAAGCTGGTTTATTGGATGAAGGGGCTTTCGATGCTATAGTCGATGGCTGTGAAGGTGTTTTCCATGCAGCATCGCCTGTACTCCTTTCAGCCAATGATCCACAGGTTAATAATATTAGCTCTACAATCAATTCCATCATGAAATTTTAAAACAGAGACTGCAATGCTTTAACATTATTTTTTCAGATTTTCATTCACCTAGTAACAGTAGATTTATACCGTATTTTGTTGATTTTCAGGCTAAAATAATTGACCCCGCAGCGAAGGGAACACTAAACGTTCTCAAATCATGTGTAAAAGTCCCTTCTATAAAGAGAGTGGTAGTAACATCTTCCATTGCTTCAGTTGCTCTCAATGGAAAACCTTTTAGCTTTGATGTGGTTGTCGATGAGACCTGGTTTTCAGATCCTGTATATTGTGAGCAGCAGAAGGTGCATACTTACGTGTTAAAGATTTTTTTTATTTTTATTATTATTTTTAATAATCTCTTTCCAACTTTCTTGTTAATTTACTTCAACGAATATCTCACATAAACATTTTTTTTAAGATACCATTTATTAGAAATTTATAGTCAATGATGATTTTAGCAAAAATAGGTTATAGTATATAAATCTTATATCATTGTAATTGGATCTCTTTTTTAGTTCTTTTTGCTATTAGCTAGGATATGGTGAGTGAAAATTAAGTAACTTATGCATCAGTTTTCCTATATGTTCAGCGTGCTGTATATGTGTTTTCTTTCTTTCCCAGTTTTGGTATATGGTATCAAAAACTTTAGCTGAAGAGGCTGCTTGGAAATTTGCAAAGGAAAATAGGATTGACTTGGTCACACTACATCCAGCGCTTGTGATTGGTCCTCTCTTGCAGCCAACTATTAACCTCTCTGTAAAGCCTATTCTGAATCTTATAACTGGTACACCGTCTTGCAACTAATCCTTTTTCTTGCATGAACGAGGCAGAATTTGATGCAAAGCTAGAACCACTTTTCTTGATACAGCTGATGTATATATAGATACTTTGACCTTTCAAGAGTGCCTGAAACTTTGGACGTTGACATTTATATCAACTTGCGCACCTTTATTTCCCGCTGCTTCATAAAAGTATAAATATATGATTAAAAAAGAAAACTTATTAGCTCTGTTAGTCCTTGAACCATATCCATAGATGCACTTTGTTCCCGTACACTTTTTTGTTTTTTTTCTCGTGCACGTTGGTCCTTCTGCTATTTTGTCTACTTTTTAGCAATCTCGAGATATTTAATGCACTTGATGCAACATGTGGGAATCTTGTGAGATTGTCTAATATTATGATGTCATTGTTTTTATTGTTCTAGTAAATGTATTATATGATATGAAAATAGTTTTAAGGTCCAAATTACACCTTAAAAGGTTTAAGGAGTAAAATGCCTAAAAAATTTATAAAAAAAGTTTAAGAGCCAAAGTGGAATTATGAGTATAGCCAATTAACAACCCAAATAATAATATTAATAACAACAAGCAGGCTTCCTACTCAACACTATTGACTATAGAACCTAGTTTCCGTTTCTGCTTTTTTTTTTTTTTTTTTTTTTTTTTTTTGGTCTTTTATGTGCAGGAGCTCAAACACTCCCCAATGAAGTTTACACATTTGTTGATGTTAGAGATGTTGCTTATTCACATGTTCAAGCATTTGATGTTCCATCTGCCAGGGGAAGATACTGTTTAGTTCAATGCGTTGCACACCTTATTGATGCTTTGAAGATTTTAAAAGAACTCTACCCTTCCTTGAACCTTCCTGAAAAGTAAGTGTACATTTGCAAATATTATAGCTTCTCTGCTGTATTTTTCAAAAGCAGTCAGGCTTGATCTATATTGCTTATTACTTCATATCTAGTCATGTTAAGGATCCGGGTTCCTTTTTACCTGATGGGAGCTTCTGAACTTTTACCTTACATGGTAAACGCCTCTAGGATGATGTATGTCTACTTGGTTGTGCTTATGTTTAACTTTTCTGCTAAGTATACTAATCTACTTTCCCCTGATTTGTATTCAAAACTTGCATTCCATGTATTAAATAGATAAACAGCATTAGAATAGAGAAAGATAACGGAACACAAATATACACACAGAAACACAGTTTCAATGTCAGATTGCATTTCTTATCATGTTTATCAGATTGCATTCCTCTTATATCATATTTATTTTGGTGCCTAAATGAAATCTGCTGCTATGTGATAAACTTTGAAGCACAACAAAAATTCTGATTTTCATTGCTTGCAGATGTGAAGATGACAACCACCTATTGCCAATCTATCAAGTATCCAAGGAGAAAGCAAAAAGTTTGGGTGTGAATTTCATTCCTTTTGAAGTGAGTCTTAAGGACACTGTTGAAAGCATAAAGAAGAAAGGTTTTGTTAATTTTTAGATTGATGTCTTTCATCAAGATATGTTGGAAAACAATTACAAACAGGACGTATTATATTTTTTTTTTTTGGGTAATAACAGAACATATCTTGTTTTGTTACCCCAGTGATATGTTTGAAAACAATAACGGATAGAACATATATTGTTTTGTTACCCCAGTCTTCTGTAATATGTTAACGGTCAGGTAATTTCAACCTGCTCCCTAGCTTCCTTGTTTATCTCAAAATGGTTTCATTTGGGTCCAATATTCTTTATCACTTAGCTGGTTTTAAGTTTTTTTAGTAATAGTAGGAAGAGTTTCTTATTATGTACAAGTGCAAATCACTGTAGGAAATAACAACTTTGTACAAGTTTTCATCCTTATGGAACTTCATTATATTAGCACCATGAATGCCAGTGGAAACTGAGAAGCTCAATCATAATAGCTTCGCTGTATGGAGAATAAAATGAACTGAGCTTCCAACGTTTAAGGAAAATCCAAAATGCATCAATCTATGAAGCATAGATGAACTTGAAACTCTGTTTACTTGAAAAATCTGAGGGATTATTGGAAGTTCTTAATGTTAGATCACCGCTTATCCCTATGGCTAGTAAAAGGCAGGTCCAACAATATATATCTTAAGGTTAGTTTCCAATAGTTGAGTGTGCCACACAAGATTTTGCATTTCTGTCCTCTACCTCCACGTGCAACCACACCCAAATCTTAAAAAATTGTCTTTAAGTTGTTACTGTGGTGTTACAGGTCCAAGTTGGGTTCCTTTGCTTACAAGACTTGGCACGTTGATCTTGGTAGGATGTAAGGAATGCCAAAATTTGATGCCACTGAATCAACTTCCTTTTCTGAAGTCCTCAAAGTTGTTTGACTTGCCATGTTTGGACAATATCTCAAACAAAAATGTAACCAACGACTTGGATTTGCAAACAACGCTACTATCAACCTTTCAAACCCTTAGGTTTCAAGACTTGCCTAATTGGTCTGAAGGATCATGTAGCAGTAGTATTGGATGGTGAAGAAGATAATAATCGTTATTATCTTCATTTTCTTGTCTTTCTAAATCAACCATCGAGGACTGCCCCCTATTGACTTCCATGCCACTTTACCCATATCTGAAAGATCTTCGTTTGAAAAAAATACTTGCTTGAAGCCTTTCAAACAAACAATGCCAGTGAGTGTCGTCAGCGTCTCCTCTCAAATTTGAAGCATGTTGAGATTTCTAGCATTATGAATCTACACTCTTCCAGATGGGCTAAAGTGCCTCACTTTTCTCGAATTCCTGTTGATTCATTGTTGTCCAAAATTAAAGTACTTGTATCCTAATATTCAACATCTCACCTCTCTTCAACATCTATGGATAAGGAATTGTCAAGATATTTCTGACTTAGAAGGGATCAATATATGTGGGGATGTCATAAAAGCCTTCATGGTCTTACCATCCTGACTATAAGAAGTTTGATAGCTATTCCAGAATGGTTCAGCAACGTCAAAGCTTTTGCTACTATTCCAGAATGGTAAATACTATTACTACTAGTCATAGTAGTGGCAGCATAAAGCTTTTGCTCTACGCCCATTATTGGGTATCCCCTTTGTGTTTAATTTTGTCTTATAGTTAATAAAAAAAGCAGGAATGAATCAAAGTTCATTAGCTTTCGTTCCACATTAGCACTCTGCCCAAGCTTGCTCTCACACGCACTAACCGAGAGCCTCCTTGTAGCTCACCTGGGTAGCTCAGAGTGTATGCAAGCCAAAACTTCCTTTTATACTTGTTACTGTCGGTTGCTTTAGCCGACTCTCACATCATCTAGACTTCTTCACTCCGTGCTCTCATTCTCAATTTTAGATATTTTCTTCACAAATTTCAATGCTTTACTTGCCAGCCAAATATACCAAATATACTAGTTAATTCTAGAGCCTTCTAAGTCAACATGATCCTTTAGGGGATTCTTATCATCTACAAATTTTCATCCTTACGAAACATGAACTTGAGATTCTATAGCATATTTGGTAAAAGAGATGTTCTGTGAAGCTGGATTTGAAATTAAACCTTCTCTTTTTGACATTTACATTTAATGGAATTTGTTTGAAGGGTATTTTGATTTAGGTGACAAAGGAAGGTAGAAATAAGTTGAATTATTTGAGTAAAAGATGGGATACTCTTGGTGGAGAAAGAAATATAAAATATGACTGATTTTTTTTTTTTTTTTTAATGTAATTGCTATATATGTTGTGCAAGCAACAACTTCCTATTTACACAAATAAAAGGTTGGTTCATTGGCCAATTAAATCATTCATGAATGTTGTAGAAAATCAAGTTAAACTTAAATATTTATACACATGAATGTTCTAAGAAGTCAAATCAAAGTTAAACACTTACACATATTAATATTCTAGGAAATCAAGTTAAACACTTACACAAAATATCTTCATCAATCTCCATGTCTTACTTGCCACTTAAGTAGTTCTAGAAAAGTATTTATTTATTTTTAATTTCTCTTTATAAATAGGCAGCATTAATTGCAACAACATTGACCAAATTTTGGCAAATGGTCCTGAGCTTGTAAGTCAGAGAAAGCCCACGTAACAAATTTAGGATAGGGCTAAAGTGTAACGGCAAAGATAGGAACGTTTTTTTGTCAGTTTTTCACGTGCAGATTTCCTACTGAAAAGACTTCAACTCATTGACATGTTTTTACAGAGTTTTTATTTAATGATTTTCCAGAACTGATTGGAATTTTTCGTTAAAAAGAAATAACAAGAAGGAAATTTGTTACCAAAAATTTAGTAGGTGGATGTGTAGTACAACTTTTTTTAGTACATGGGTTTGGTAAAAATTCATTTTTCCATTTTTGGCTTTTTTTGCTTTCCTATAATAACAACATCTAGCACCGAGAGAGAGAGAGAGAGAGAGAGAGAGAAGAATCATGAGTGGAGAGCAAAAGGTGGTGTGTGTAACAGGAGCTTCCGGTTACATAGCTTCATGGGTAGTGAAGCTCTTACTGGAACGTGGATACACTGTCAAAGCTTCTGTTCGAGAACCAAGTTTGTTTTCCTACTCTTCCATTTTTTTTTCTTTTTTTTTTTTAACAATTGCCTTTTTCAGATTTTAATTCTCAAAAGCCACTTTTTTAAATGGTTCCTTGAGTTCTAAATTATGGGTTTTGATTGCTGATTACTGAATTAGAAAAAAGGTAAATCCCAGAAATATATAATCTGAAGAATAAGTTGTTGTATGTTTTCTGGTTATTGAATTTCAGCAAATGTTGATCTTGTGGTTTTGCAATTAAATCTTTAATTTGGGTGTCAGAAACAGAGAAGGAAAAAAAAAAAGAAAGAAAAACCAAAAAAACAAAAACAAGAAACAAACAAACAAACAAACAATGGTTTGTTTACATCTATGGCTTTTAATCTTTGAATAAATTTTCAACTTGCCCCATGAATTTTGCATTTTTCACATATGCCCTCTAAACTTTGCAGACATGAAGACTTATGCTCGATACATATGACTACAGGCTATAGTTGCAATGTTCTTAATAGTTTAAAGGACATAGGTGACATTTACAAAGCTCAGGGGCAAATTGAAAATCAGTGCAAAGTTTAGGGGACATAGGTGCAACCCCCTCCTCCAAAAGAAAGGTCTCCTTTTGAAGTTTTCTTAATGGTGTTAGAAATTCATCCCAATTTGATGGAACTGAGGCTAGATCTGAGAGAGTTTGTAGGTTTTGGCAGCTGGTTAAAGGGTAATATGTTCTGTATGTTGAAATTGAAAGAAAGCACGTGGAAATAAATTATTCATGTTTGTTGCATATGGAATTCCAAGTGAAATCCTGAGTATATATGTCACAGATGATCCAAAGAAGACAGAACACTTGCTTTCGCTCGATGGAGCTAAGGAAAGACTGCATTTGTTTAAAGCTAATTTATTGGATGAAGGAGCTTTTGATGCTTTAGTTGATGGCTGTGAAGGTGTTTTCCATACAGCATCCCCTATACTCCTTTCAGTCAATGATCCACAGGTCAGCAATATTAGCTCTAAGATCAATTCCATCATGAAATTTGAAAACAAAGACTGCAATGCCTTACATATTTTTTTGGATTTTCGTTCACCTAGTAATAGTAGATTTATGCATTATTTTGTTGATTATCAGGCAGAACTAATTGACCCTGCAGTGAAGGGAACACTAAACGTTCTCAAATCATGTCTGAAAGTCGCTTCTATAAAGAGAGTGGTTGTAACATCTTCCTTTGCTTCAGTTGCCGCCAATGGAAAACCTCTTACTCCTGATGTGGTAGTTGATGAGACATGGTTTTCAGATGTTGCATACTGTGAGCAGCAGAAGGTGCATACTTACATGTTAAAGTGTTTTTATTATAATCTCTTTCACTGGGATATCTTACATAATAAATATATTTTTAGATACCATTTATTAGAAATTTATAGTTAATGATGTTTTTTAGTAAAAATAGGAAAAAAATTATAAATCTTTTTTAGTTCTTTTTGCTATAAGCTAGGATATGGTAAGTGAAAAGTAAAGTTTCTTTTGCATCTTTTTTCCTATATGTTCACTGTGTTATATACTCTTTTTCTTTTTCAGCTTTGGTATATAGTTTCAAAAACTTTAGCTGAAGAGGCTGCCTGGAAATTTGCAAACGAAAATAGGATTGACTTAGTCACACTACATCCAGGGCTTGTGATTGGTCCTCTCTTGCAGCCAACTATGAACCTCTCTGTAGAGCCCATTCTGAAGCTTATAACTGGTACCATCTTGCAACTAATAATTTTTCTTGCATGAGCGGGGCAGAATTTTACGCCAAGCTAGAACAACTTTTCTTGGTACAGCTGATGCTAATATATATATATATATATATAGGTATTTTGACCTTTCAAGATTGTCTGAAATTTTAGGTGTTGACATTGTTGTCAACTCAAATGCCTTAATTTCCGACTAGCTTTATTAGTCCTTAAACAATATCCATAGTTGCACTTTTTTTCATCAACTGTTTTTTTTTCTTTTTTTTTTTTTTTTTGGCGCTTTGTTCCTTAAACTTCAATTTTTGGTGCACTTTGGTCTTTCAACTATTTTTGTTTACTTTTTTTGCAATTTTGAGTTGTTTAATGTATTTAATGCAACTTGTAGATATCTTGTGAGATTGTCTAATATTGTAATGTGATTGGTTTTTCTTGTCCTAGTAAGTGTATTGTATGCTAAAAATAGTATCGAAAGCCAAAGTGCACCATAAAAAGTTTAAGAACTAAAATGCTTAACAAAAACTAAAATAAAAAAAGAAAAGAGTTTAAGAACCAAAGTGCAGTTATGAGCATTGCCAATTAATAACCCAAAAATAATAATAATAATAACAACAACAACCAGGTTTCTTCCCAAAACTATTGAGTATAGAACCTAATTTTCCATTTTCGCTGGTTTTTTCTTTTCCGTTTTAATTTTTTGGTCTTTTAGGTGAAGGACGTCAAACATTCCCCAATACAGTTTATGGATTTGTTGATGTTAGAGATGTTGCTTATTCACATGTTCAAGCATTTGAAGTTCCTTCTGCCAATGGAAGATATTGTTTAGTTGAACGTGTTGCACATCTTATTGAGGCTTTGAAGATTTTAAAAGAACTCTACCCTTCCTTGAATCTTCCCGAAAAGTAAGTTTACATTTGCAAATATTATAAAGCATGCTTCTCTGCTGCATTTTTCAAAGGCAATAAGGCTTGATTTATACTGCTTATTAGTTCATGTCAGGTCATGTTAAGCATTGGGGTTCCTTTTTACATATGGGAGCCATTAAACTTTTACCTTATATGTTAAATGCCTCTAAGATGATGTTTGTCTATTTCGTTGTGCATATGTTTAACTTTTCTATGCTAAGGCTCCAACTATACTATTATACTGTCAAACTGTGTTTACCCTGCTTTGTATTCGGAACTTGAATTACTTTCCATGTATCAAATGGATAAATTGCATTAGAATAGAGAAAATGGTAACAAAAATACACACAAAGAAACACAGTTTCAATGCTTTCCCTGATTTATCGGGTTTTACAATCACCAAGCCATCTAGATGGCTTCCAACTGTTTCATGCATCATAATGTTTATTAGATTTCATTCCTCTCATGTTAGATGAAAATAGTCTATTTATTTTGGTGCTAACAATGAAAATTGCTGATATGTGATCTGAAGCAAGAAAAAAAAAAAGTTATATTTCTCACTACTTTCAGATGTGAAGATGATAAACCCCTATCGCCAATCTACCAAGTATCCAAAGAGAAAGCAAAAAGTTTGGGTGTGAATTTCATTCCTTTGGAAGTGAGTCTTAAGGACACTGTTGAAAGCTTAAAGGAGAAGGGTTTTGTTAATGTTTAGATTGATGTCATTGAACAAGATATGTTGGAAAACAATAAAAATCAGAACATTCTTTTTTCTTTTGGTTTGCTGCACTCAATGAATACAAAAATTATTGTAAATCAACTTATTAAAATATTATTGCGCATATTCACTAGCCTCTTCAGTGGAACCTTTTGATGATTTTTGAGTGTGGTTTCTCTTTCTTTAACATCATAAATAATTTAAAGCTTTCTTTGACATAGTTTTTGCTTTTATTTCTGCTTGTAATGATTTGTAAAGAAGCCATTTTTTATTGGCTTTCGTTAAAAGTTCTCCTGGAAATCTAAAGCACTTCTAGTAACTATTCAAAAATTCCCAGAAACAACTTTTAAGATTTAAAAGCTACCTTTGGCTTCTTAGGAGCAATGCCAATAAGAGCTTTAGTATGCAAGTTTATACCATAGCATTTACATAGTATTATTATTGGATATCTTTTTAGGGTTTATTTTTGGATTATAATTAACAAACAGCAGCGTCGAATACAAAGGTCATTAGATTCTCTTCCCCATTCATTAGAAGTTTTGAATATCTTCCAAAACCAAAAATAAAATTATAAACAAATTAAAAAGAGTGGAAAAGAAGAAGATAGATATTTGTCTAATTTCCATATATCTTGGAGGTACCAAGTTTGAATTCATATCAAGTAAAATTTTCCTCCACCAGTCTTGAATTGTCATTTTCAATCTGATTGTCGTTGAGCCTTCCTGCCTTTTTTATGAAATTCCAAGTACATCAATATTTGAAATTACATTCCGCATTCGAATATGCAAGCTTTTCTTGCTCTTTTTAGCATTTAAAGTGACCAAACTTTGACAAATGGTCCTCAGCTTGGGAGTGAATGAATAATGTTCCATGTAGCAAGTTGTCAAGAAACGACTAGTGTATACGGTCAAATAGGAACGTTTTATGTTATCCCATTTTGTCACGTAGAGTTTTCCTGCTGAAAAAAACTTCAATTCATTGATAATGTTTTTTCAAGTATTGCAACACGGATGGGAATTTCGATTTAATAAGAACATTTAACAAAAATAAAAATAAAAGTTTAAATTTGTACTAATAATTAATTGGTAGAAGAAGCGTGGGACAACTCTATTTTTTAGTACATCATATATTCTAAAAATTTATAATCAATTACATAATCATTACTTTTCTTTTCCATTATAACAACATCTGGAGAAGATATTTTGGACACACTTCGATAAAAGGGTCAAGAGCAGATCAAAGCGCAGAGAGAGAGAGAGAGAGAGAGAGAGAGAGAGAGTGCAAAAGTTGGTGTGTGCAGCAGGAGCTTCAGGTTGCATAAGCTTCATGGGTGGTGAAGCTCTTATAACAATGTGGATACACTGTCAAATCTTCTGTTCGAGAACTAAGTTGGATTTCTACTCTTCCCCTTCCTCTTTTAATTGCCTTGTTCAGATTTATATTAAATGGTTTTGTATATGGCTTTTAATCTTTTGATTTTTGTTTACTGAAAGAAAAAAAGATAAAATCTAGGTTATAGAATCTGGAGAGCCAGATTTTGCATGTATGTGTTCTGCTTGTTGAATTTCACGAAATGTTGGTCTTGTGATTTTGTAGTTAAATCCTTGTTCTGGGTTTATCTCCTTTTGAAGGTTTTCTTAATGCCATTAGAAATTCGTCCCAATTTGATGGTTTGATGGAAGTGAGGCTTGAATTGAGTTAGGTTTTTGCTTTTGATAGCTTGTCAAAATGATATAATGTTCAGTACGTTGAAACAGTAAGAAAGCACATGGAAATAAATTGTTGTGGTTTATTTGCATATGGAATCTGAGTGAAACTTCTAATTCTGTATATGAATGTCAAGCTCACAGATGATCCACATAAGACAGAACACTTGCTTTTGCTGTTTGGAGCTTAGGAAATACTACATTTGTTTAAAGCTGATTTATTGGACGAATGAGCTTTTGGGGCTTTAATTGATGGCTATGAAGGCATCTTCCACATGGCATCCTCTGTAGTCCATTCAGTCAATGATACAGGTTAATAATATTAGCTCTACCATCAATTCCATTTCTGCAAATAATGTAGCAGACTTCCTACTGTAGACCATTGGCTGCTGGAACCTAATTTTCCATTTCTGCTATGTTCTTGTTCTTTTGGGTGCAAGAGCTCAAACATTCCATCAATTGTGTTTTTGTCGATGCTGAGGCTCCAGGTAGACTAGTCTACTGTCTAACCGTGTGGCCTCCGGTGTTTATTCAGAACTTTGCATAACTTTCCATGTATAAAAGGGATAAAATAGCATTAAAAGATTGAAAGATAATGAGACACAAAAATACACACGGAAACTCAGTTTCAATTCTTTCATGCTTTATCAGGTTTTTCAATCACCAAGCAATCAAGATGGTTTCCAATTGTTTGTTGCCAAATGATTTCATGCTTCATCATGATTTATATTTGATTTCTTTCCTCCCATATGAGATCAAAATTGCCTATCTATTTTAGCACTTCCAACAAAATATGCTGATATGTGATAAACTCTGGAGTACCCCCTAAAAAAAAAAAAAAAAAAAAAAAAAAAAAAATCATTTTTCATTACTTTCAGGTGTCAAGATGACAAGCCCTTCATACCAATCTACAGAAGTATCCAGGGAGAAAGCAAAAAGTTTGGGTATGAATTTCGCTCCTAGGGAAGTGAGTCTTAAGGACACCGTTGAAAGCCTAAAGGCGAATGGTTTTGTTAGTGTTATATATTATTGGATTTGAACAAGATATGATGGAAAGCAACAACAAACAGAACATATCTTGTTTTGTTACCCCAATTTTCCCTAATTTGTTAACACTTAGGTAATTTGAACCTGTTCCCTGTCATCCTTGTTGCTCTCAAATTATTTCATTTGGGTCCAATATTGTGTATCATTTTGCTGCTTTTGAATTTGTCAGTAACAGTGGGAGACCCTCATCATCTACAAGTTTTCATCCCTATGGAACATGAACTTGAGATTCTATAGCATACTTTGTAAGGGAGATGTTCAATGAAGCTGGATATAAAATTACTCTTGCTCTTTTTGACATTTACACTGACCAAACTTTGGCAAAGGGTCCTGAGCTTGGAAGTGACAGATAGTCCACGTAACAAATTTAGAAAAGGACTATGTGTAACAGCAAAGATAGGAACGTTTTTTGCCATTTTGTCACGTGGAAATTGCCTACTGATAAGACTTCAATTCATTGATATGTTTTTAAAGATTTTTTATTCAATGATACTCCAATACTGATTGGTATTTTTCTCTAAAAAGAAATAACAAAAAGGAAATGAAAAAGGAAAATTCGTACCAAAAATTTAGTAGGTGATCTGTAGTACAACTTTTCTTAGTACATTGGGTTGGTAGGTCATTTTTCCCATTTCTGGCTTTCATTGCTTTCCTATAATTACAACACCTAGCACAGAGAGAGAAAGAGAGAGAGAGAGAGAGAGAAAGATAATCATGAGTGAAGGAGAGCAAAAGGTGGTGTGTGTAACAGGAGCTTCTGGGTACATAGCTTCGTGGGTGGTGAAGCTCTTATTGGAGCGTGGATACACTGTTAAAGCTTCTGTTCGAGACCCAAGTCTGTTTCCCCACTCTTCCTTTTTTTATTTGTTTGTAAACTGCCTTATTCAGATTTTTTTTCTCAAAGGCCACTTATGTAAATGGTACACTGAGTTCCAAATTATGGGTTTTGATTGTTGTTTACTGAGATATATAAAGGTAAATCCCTGAATATCGAATCTGAAGAGCAAGCTGTTGTATGAATGTGATCTGGTTATTGAATTTCCGGAAATGTTAGTCTTGTGGTTTTGTAGTTAAATCTTTAATTTTGGTGTTAGAAACAGAGAAAACCCAAAAACCATACAGACAAACAAGGGTTATTTACATCTACACCTCTGATCCTTGTATCAATTTTCAATTTGACCCAAGAACTTTGCATCTGTCACACCCCTAAACTTTGCAGAAATTCACACTTATGCCCCCATACATATGACTATTGGCTATAGTTGCATAGTTTTTAAAAGTTTGGGGGACATGAGTGACAATTATAGAGTTCAGGGCAAATTGCATATCGGTACAAAGTTTTGGTGACATAGGTGCAACCACAACCCCCCCCCCCCCCCCCCCCCCAAAAAAACCAAAAAAAAAAAAAAAAAAGAGAGAAAAAAGAAAAAAGAGGGTCTATTTTTGAAGGTTTTCTTAGTGCTATTAGAAATTCATCCCAATTTGATGGAATTGAGGCTAGAATTGAATGATATTGTAGGTTTGGTAGCTTGTCAAAGGGTATAATGTTCTGTATATTGAAATACAAAGAAAGCACCAGGATATAAATTGTTCATGTTTGTTGCATATGAAATCTCAATTGAACTCCTACTTCTGAATACGTATGTCACAGATGATCCAACGAAGACAGAACACTTGCTTTCACTCGATGGAGCTAAGGAAAGACTACATTTGTTTAAAGCTGATTTAATGGTTGAGGGGGCTTTTGATGCTTTAGTTGATGGCTGTAAAGGCGTTTTCCATATAGCATCCCCTGTACTCCTTTCAGTCAATGATCCACAGGTTAATAATATTTCTCTACCATCAATTCCATCATGAAATTTTGAAAACAAAGGCTGCAGTTCCTTTACATCATTTTCTCGGATTTTGGTTCACCCAATAATAGTAGATTTATGCATTATTTTGTTGATTTCCAGGCAGAACTAATTGACCCTGCAGTGAAGGGAACACTAAACGTTCTCAAATCATGTGTAAAAGTCCCTTCTATAAAGAGAGTGGTTTTGACATCTTCCTTGGCTTCAGTTGCCGTCAATGGAAGACCTCTGAGCCCTGATGTGGTAGTTGATGAGACATGGTTTTCAGACGTTGTATATTGTGAGCAGCAGAAGGTGCATACTTACATGTTTAAGTCTAATTTATTTTTATTTTGTTTTAATCTCTTTCCAAGTTTCTTGTTAATTTATTTCATTGTGATATTTTACATAAACCTTTTTTTTTTTTTTTTATATATATACCATTTATCAGAAATTTATAGTCAATGATAATTTTAGTGAAAATAGGATAGAAGATAAATCTTGTATCATTGTATTTAGATCTCCTTTTTAGTTCTTTTATCTCTTAGCTAGGATATGGTAAGTGAAAAGTAAAGTGACTTATGCATCAGTTTTCCTATATGTTCACTGTTTTAAACTAGGATATGGTAAGTGAAAAGTAAAGTGACTTATGCATCAGTTTTCCTATATGTTCACTGTTTTAAATATAACTTTTCTTTTTCAGCTTTGGTATATGGTTTCAAAAACTTTAGCTGAAGAAGCTGCTTGGAAATTTGCAAAGGAAAATAGGATTGACTTAGTCACACTGCATCCAGGGCCTGTGATTGGTCCTCTCTTACAGCCAACTATTAATTTCTCTGTAGAGGCTTTGCTAAAGGATATAACCGGTACCATCTTGCAACCGATCCTTTTTATTCCATGATTGATGCAGCCTTTGATGTGAAACTAGATCCACTTTTCTTGATACAGCTGATATATATAGATACTCTATCCTTTCAAGAGTGCCTGAAGCTTAAGACGTTGGCATTGATGTCAACTATGTAACTTGATCTCCCACCACTTAATAAATGTATGATTAAAACAAAAAAAGTTATTAGCTATATTAGACCTTGGACTATATTCATAGTTGCACTTTTTTCCCCAAACTATATATACATATATATATATATATATTTGGCACTTTGGTCCTTAAACGTTAATCTTTGGTGCACTTTGATCTTTCAGCTATTTTTGTCTACTTATTAGCACTTTTGAGATGTTTAATGTACTTGATGCAAAATGTAGGAATCTAGTGAGGTTGTTGTCATTGTTTTCCTTGTTCTGGTAAGTGTGTTGTAAGACTAAAAGTAGTTTTAAGGACCAAAGTGCACCATCAAAGGCTTAAGGACTAAAATGCCAATATGAAAAGAATAAATAAATTGAGAACCAAAGTGCAACTATGAGCATAGCCAATTAATAACCCAAAAAATATAATAATGGTAATAACTGGAGGGCTTCCTACTCAAAACGATTGACTATGGATCCTAATTTTCCATTTCTGGTGCTTTTAAAAAGGTACGGGAGCTCAAACATTCCCCAATGCAGTTTACGGATTTGTTGATGTTAGAGATGTTGCTTATTCCCATGTTCAAGCATTTGAAGTTCCTTCTGCCAGTGGAAGATATTGTTTAGTTGAACGTGTTGCACACCTTATTGAGGCTTTCAAGATTTTAAAAGAACTCTACCCTTCCTTGAACGTTCCTGAAAAGTAAGTGTACATTCGTAAATATTATAAAGCATGCTTCTCTGCTGCATTTTTCAAAAGCAATCAGGCTTGATCTATATTGCTCATTAGCTCATGTCAAGTCATGTTAAGCATTGGGGTTCCTTTTTAAATTCTAAACTTTTACTTTACATGGTAATGCCTCTAAGATGATGTATGTCTATTTGGTTGTGCTTACGTTTAGCATTTCTATGCTAAGGCTCCAAGTATACTAATCTACTGTCAGACCATGTTTCCCCTGATTTGTATTCAGAACTTGCATTACTTTCAATTTTTTAAATGGATAAATAGCATTAGAGTAGATTAAGATAATGGAACACAAAAATACACAAGAAACACAGTTTTAATGCTTTCCCTGATTTATCAGGTTTTCAATTACCAAGCAGTCTATATGGTTTCCAACTGTTTCATGCTTCATCATAATGTTTATTAGATTTCATGCCTCTCATATTAGATCAAAATAGTCTATATTTATTTTGATGCTTACAATGAAATTTGCTGATATGTGATAAACCCTGAAGCACAAAAAAAAAATTATGTTTTTTATTACTTCCAGGTGTGAAGATGACAACCCCCTGTTGCCAATCTATCAAGTATCCAAGGTGAAAGCAAAAAGTTTGGGTGTGAATTTCATTCCTTTTGAAATGAGTCTTAAGGACACTGTTGAAAGCCTAAAGGAGAAGGGTTTTTTTTAATGTGTTTAGATTGATGTCTTTGATCAAGATATGTTGGAAAACAATAACACACAGACCATATCTTGTTTTGATACCCCAGTTTTCTGTAATTTGTTAACGGTTAGGTAATTTCAACAGGTTCCTTAGCATCCTTGTTGATCTGAAGTTATTTCATTGGGTCCAATATTCTTTATCATTTAGCAGCTTTTAAGTTACTAACAGTGGGAGGTCTTATTATCTAAAAGTTGTGTGCAAATCACTGTGGGAAATAACAACTTCGTAGATGTTTTCATCCATGTGGAACTTGATTTTAGCCCCATGAATGCCAGTGGAAACTAAGAAGCTTCTTCATATTAGCTTCACCATTTGGATAACATAATGAACTGAACTTCCAACTTTTAAGGGAAAATCCAAATGCATCAAGTACTTGAAATTCTGCTTACTTAAAATATGAGGGATCATTGTACATGCTTAATATTAAATCACTTTATCTCTAAAGCTACAAAAGAGCAGATCCAACAATGTATACCAAGCTTGTTTGTTTGGAGTATATTTCTAACAATAATATAACCAATGATTTGGCTTTGCCAACAGCACTTCTATCAACCTTGGAAATCCTTTGGCTTCGAGACTTGCCTTATTGGTGGAAAGTTCATGTAGTAGTAGTACTGGATGGTCAAGAAGATGATAGTTGTTGTTTAGCTTCATTTTCTTGTCTTGCTGAATTAACCATTGAGGACTACCCCAGATTGACTTCCAAGTGGCTTTATCCATATCTGAAAGATCTTGGGTTGGAAAACACTTACTTGATCCTTTCAACATCTCACCTCTCTTCAACATCTATGGATTAAGAATTGACAAGATATTGTTGACTTGAATGGGATCAATATATGCGGGAAGGTCTTAAAAGCCTTCATTGTCTCTATTTTTGAGAGCTTCAATAATTGGAAACTCTACCAGTTGGGCTTCAACACATTACCACTCTACAAGATCTTATTTTTTGTGACTATAAGAATTTGATGGCTATTCCAGAATGGTTCAGCAACCTCAAATCACTCAAACAAGTTGAAATTTCCGAACATGAAAAATTGACATTCCTACCTTAAGAAATCTATCAGCTCACCACTTTGCAATTGCTTACTATTTCTTAGAGGTCAATCTTATCTCGAAGATGTCGAAGGGGAACAGGGGAGGATTGGCATAAGGTTGCTTACTTTCAGAAGTTGATTTGGATTCAACAGATTCTACCATTCATCATTCTCAACCATCTACTTCTGGTGATGCATTATAACTCCATGCATGCATATGCAATGTCTTCCTTTTTTTTTTTTTTTTTTTCCCCGGTATAGAACCTGGTTGGAAAAGATATTTAAGAGTTTTGGATGATCAGCAGCTGCATTTGTGCAACAATAAATTCTCTAATAATGATAATAAATCGGTAAGTACTAGTACTACCGCTGATCATCAACGGCCAACATAATCCACCTAATATAACCCAATAGAATAGAATTTTATACATATACAATCAAACTTAATGCTTTCTCTACAAGAAACTTTATGATAATTCTCAAATATGGATTCTCTTTCTTTAATATCATATATAGTTTCGTGTGTGAGTTTATACTATGGCATATAATAGACAGTATTATTGGATATCTCCTTTATGTTTAGATGTTAGTCTAATTTCCATGTATTTTGGACGTACCAAGCTTGAATTTTACTGTGATTTAGTTTCCTCTGATTCAATGGTGACAAGTAAAAATTTCCTCCACCATTATTCAATTATTATTTTCAATCTGATTGTTGTTGAACTTCATACTTGTAAGTTTTAGGACAATCCAAAATACATCAAATCTTTCTATAGCATATTTTATAAAGGTGATGTTTTATAAATCTGGCTTTGAAAGTACTTTCGCATTGGAATATGCTTTTCTTGCTCTTTTAGCTTTTATATTGACCAAACTTTGACAAATGGTCCTGAGCTTGGGAGCCAATAATTGTCTAAACGGTCATATGTTTTGTCCCATTTTTTGTCACGTGGTGTTTTCCCACTGAAAAAAACCTTCAATTCAATTATAATGTTTTTATTACAAGCTTTGGTTCAGTGACTACAACACGGATGGAAATTTTCCTTTAAAAAGGATAAATAAAAAAAGAAAAAAGTTAAAATTTGTGCTGATAATTAATTTAGTAGCTGGAACTGTGGGACCACTTTTTTTTTTTGTTTTTTTAAATACATCGTTTACTCTAAGAATTTATAATTAGTTATAAAATTATTACTTTTCTTTCGCATTATATCAACATCTAGAGAATATATTTTGGACACATTGATAAAAGGTCCGGAGCAGAGAGAGAGAATCATGAGTGAAGGTGAGCAAAAGGTAGTGTGTGTAACAGGAGCTTCCGGTTACATAGCTTCGTGGGTGGTGAAGCTCTTGTTGCAACGTGGATACACTGTCAAAGCTTCTGTTCGAAACCCAAGTTGGTTTCTTTACTCCCTTTTTTTTTTTTTTTTTTTTGTCTTTTAATTGCCTTGCTCATTTATATTAAATAGTTTTGTTTATGGTTTTCAATTCCGAATTCTGGGTTTTGATTGTTGTTTACTGAAAGGGAGAAAAAAAAGAAAAAAAAGAAGGTGAAATCCCAGAATATAGAATCAGAAGAGCTAGCTTTTTTTTTATGTATGTCTTCTAGTTGTTGAATTTGACGGAATGTTGGTCTCATGATTTTGTAGTTAAATCCTTGTTTTTGGTTTGTCTCCTTTTGAAGGTTTTATTAATACTGTTAGAAATTTATCCCAATTTGATGTTTTGATGGAAGTGAAGCTCGAATTGAGGTTGTAAGTTTTGATAGCTTGTCGAAAGGGTATAATGTTCTGTATGTTTTTGTATGTATGTGTTCCAGTTGTTGAATCTCACGGAATGTTGGTCTTGTGATTTTGTAGTTAAATCCTTGTTTTAGGGTTGTCTCCTTTTGAATGTTTTCTTAATAGTATTAGAAATTTATCCCAATTTGATGGTTTGATGGAAGTGAAGCTTGAATTATAGTGAGGTTGCAGGTTTTGATAGCTTGTCGAGAGGGTATAATGTTCTGTATGTTGAAACAGAGAGAAAGCACATGAAAAAAAAATTGTTCATGTTTATTTGCATATGGAATCTGAGTGGAACTTCTAATTCTGTATATGCATGTGACGCTCATAGATGATCCCAAGAAGACAGAACACTTGCTTTCGCTTGATGGAGCTAAGGAAAGACTACATTTGTTTGAAGCTAATTTATTGGACGAAGGAGCTTTTGATGCTTTAGTTGATGGCTGTGAAGGCATTTTCCATATGGCATCCCCTGTATTCTTTTCGGTCAACGATCCACAGGTTAATAATATTAGCTCTACTATCAATTCCATCATGAAATTTGAAAACATAGACATCAGGGCCTTAGCATTATTTATTTATTTATTATTTTTGGGTATTCGTTTGCCCAGCACTTGTAAATTTATGCATTATCTGGTTGATTTTCAGGCAGAACTGATTGACCCTGCAGTGAAGGGAACACTAAATGTTCTCAAATCATGTGCAAAAGTCCCATCTGTAAAGAGCGTGGTTGTAACATCTTCCATGGCTTCAGTTTTATTCAATGGAAAGCCCTTGAATCCTGATGTGGTGGTTGATGAGACATGGTTTTCAGATCTTGAGTTTTGTGTGAAGCAGAGGGTGCGTACTTATGTTCATGAGTTTTTTTATAATCTGTATCCAAATTTCTTGTTAATTTACTTTAATGGAATATCTTATATAAACTTCTTTGTAGACAACAGTTATGAGAAATTTATAGCATTTGTATTATATTTCAGTGATTATTTTATAAAAACATGATAGAATATAAATCTTGTATCATTGTATTGTTTTCCTATATTATCACTGTGTTATATATTCTTTTTGCTTTTCAGCTTTGGTATATGGTTTCAAAAACTTTAGCTGAAGAGGCTGCTTGGAAATTTGCAAAGGAAAATAGGATTGACTTAGTCACACTAAATCCAGGGCTTGTGATTGGTCCTCTCTTGCAGCCAACTATTAACTTCTCTGTTGAGCCTATTCTGAAGCTTATAACTGGTACCATCCTGCAAATAATCCTTTTTCTTGCATGAGCGAGTCAGAATTTTATGCAAAGCTAGAACCAGTTTTCTTGGTGCAGCTAATGTACATGGATACGTTGACCTTTCAAGAGTGCCTGAAGCTTTAGATGTTGACATCAATGTCAACTCATGTGCCTTGATTTCCTGCTACTTCATAAAATTATAAATATATAATGAAAAAAATAACTACCAGACTTCTTATTCAATACTATCAACTACTAGAACCTAATTTTCCATTTCTGCTCTTTTTTTTTTCATTTTTTTGGGTGCAGGAGCTCAAACCTTCCCCGATGTAGTTCATAGATTTGTTGATGTAAGAGATGTTGCTTATGCACATATTCAAGCATTTGAAGTTCCTTCTGCCAATGGAAGATATTGTTTGGTTGGACGTGTTGCACACTTTATTGAGGCCGTGAAGATTTTAAAAGAACTCTACCCTTCCTTGAACCTTCCTGAGAAGTAAGTTTACATTTGCACGTATTATAAAGGCATGCTTGTATGCTGCATTTTGCAAAAGTAATCAAGCTTGATCTATATTCCTTATTAGTTAACGTCAAGTCATGTTAAGTATTGGGGGTTCCCTTTTTACATTATAGTAGCTTCTAAACATTTAGTTTGCATGGTAAATGTCTCTAACATGGTTGATTGTGCATGTTTTTAAATTTTCTATGCCATGGCTTCAAGCACACACAAGAACCACAGTTTCAATGCTTTCCATGCTATATCATGTTCTTCGATCACCAAACAGTCTATATGGTTTTCAACTGTTTGTTGCTCAAATGATTTCATGCTTCATCACAATGAATATTAGATTTCTAACCTCTAATATGAGATCAAAGTGTCAATTTTTTTGCTCATATAATGAAATTTGCTGATATGTAATAGACTATTAAGGACCAAAAATTCTGTTTTTCCATTATATTCAGGTGTGAAGACGACAAGCCCCTCTTGCCAATCTACCAAGTGTCCAAGGAGAAAGCAAAAAGTTTGGGTGTAAATTTCATTCCTTTGGAAGTGAGTCTTAAGGACACTGTTGAGAGCTTAAAGGAGAAGGGTTTCGTTAATGTTTAGATTGGTGTCTTTGAGCAAGATATGATGGATAACAATACCAAAACAGAACATATCTTGTTTGTCATCTCATGCTTTTGTAATTACTTAACAATATGAAATAATGATTACTATATAAATAAATTAAGCATCAAATCTCCTACATATCATACAAACAATATTTTTGTTTGCAAGGCAATGCTAGGCTTATGTGCTACTTATGAATGTTACTTTTAGAAACGTGTTTCATAAGGATGTAGGTCATAATGATATATCTGACTTTTTTATTTTTATTTTTATTTTTTTGCTAATCAATAATCATCCATCCTTTTTCCTCTCGTATATGCATGCATTATTATGGACATTTGCAGATGGGACCGTTTTGTCCCATTTTTGTCACGTGGAGTTTTCCCTACTGAAATAAATAAATAAAATACAATTCATTGATAATGTTTTCAATGAGTGCAACAAGAATGGGAATTCAATGAGTGCAAGAAGGATAGGAATTTTTCTTTAAAAAGAAAAAAATAATATATATATATATATAAAATAAAAATTAAAAAAAAAATAAAGAGTTAAAATTTGTACTAATAATTTAGAAAGTGGACTGTGAAGCAATTTTATTTTATTTTATTTTTTTGAGGACGTGGTTTAGTCAATGGCCATGTGCGTCGTACGTAGTACTTTTCAATATTCTAAAAATTTATCGTCAGTATAACATAAACTGCATAATCGTTAACTTTTTCTTTCCCATTATAACAACATCTAGGGAAGATATTTGGGACACATTTTGATAAAAGGGCCCAGTACAGATTAGAGCAGAGAGAGAGAATCATGAGAGGAGAGCAAAAGGTGGTGTGTGTAACAGGAGCTTCCGGTTACATAGCTTCATGGGTGGTGAAGCTCTTACTAGAACGTGGATACACTGTCAAAGCTTCTGTTCGAGACCCTAGTTGGTGTTCTTTACTCTTTCTCTCTTGGTTTGTTCAGATTTATATTAAAATAGTTTTCTAAATGGTTTTCAATTCCAAATTCTGGGTTATGATTATTGTTTACTGTTAGTGAAAAAAAAAAGATAAATCCCAGAATATAGAATCTGAAGAGCAAAGTTTTGTATGTATGTGTTGTGGCTGTTGAGTTTCAGGAAAATGCTGGTCTTGTGGTTTTGTAGTTAAATCCTTGTTTGGGGTATGAGGAAGAGAGAGAGAGGAAAAAAAAATCATCCCAATTTAATGGGCTTGAGTGAGGTTGTAGGTTCTGTTTGTTGAAACAGAAAGAAAGCACATTGGAAAGAAATTGTTCGTGTTTATTTGCTTATGGAATTCTGTATATGCATGTGACGCTCTTAGATGATCCAAAGAAGACAGAACACTTGCTTTCGCTTGATGGAGCTAGGGAAAGACTACATTTGTTTAAAGCTAATCTGTTTGACGAAGGAGCTTTTGATGCTTTAGTTGATGGCTGTGAAGGCGTTTTCCATGCAGGATGCCTGTAATCGTTGCACTTAATGATCCACAGGTTAGTAATATTAATTTGAAAACATGGATAATTCCAGTCTTCAACTAGACTGCAGTGCCTTGCATTTTTTTCAGGGTTTTCGTTCACCCAGTACTTGTAGGTTTATGCATTATTTTGTTGATTTTCAGGCAGAGCTAGCTAATTGACCCGGCGGTGAAGGGAACATTAAACGTTCTCAGATCATGTGTAGAAGTCCCTTCGGTAAAAAGAGTGGTTGTAACCTCTTCCATGGTTTCAGTTTTGTTCAATGGAAAACCTCTGAGCCCTGATGTAGTAATCGATCAGACATGGTTTTCAGATCCTGTATACTGTAAGCAGCTGAAGGTAAGTGCTTACATGTTTAGTTTTTTATAACCTCTTTCCAGGTTTCGTATTAATTTACCTGAAGGAATATCTTACTTAAACTTCTTTGTAGACACAACTTATGAGAAATTTATAGCCTTTGTATTATATTTCAACGATCATTTTAGTAAAAACAGAATTAGAATATAAATCTTGTATCATTGTATTAATGTATCTAATCTAATTCTTTTTACCAATTGCTAGGATATGATAAGAGAAAAGTAAAGTAACTTATGCATCAGTTTTCCTGTATGTTCACCGTCTTATTTATTTATTTTTTCCACTTCAGCTTGGTATATGGTTTCAAAAACTTTAGCAGAAGAGGCTACTTGAAAATTTGCAAAGGAAAATAGGATTGACTTAGTCACACTGCATCCAGGAATTGTGATTGGTCCTCTCTTACAGCCACCTGTTAATTTGTCTGTAGAGCCTATTCTGAAGCTTATAGCTAGTACCATCTTGCAACTAATCCTTTTACTTACATGAGTAAGGCGGCATTTGATGCAAAGCTAGAATCCCTTTTCTTGATACAGCTGCTATACACGGATACTCTGACCTTTGTAGGGTGCCTGAAACTCTAGACATACAGTATGTCAACTCATGTAGCGTTACTTCATAAAAGTATAAATATATAATAGAAAAAATAACCAGATATTTCCAATTCAAAGCTTTTGACTACTAGAATCTAACTTTCCATTCTTTTGGATGCAGGAGCTCAAACCTTCCCCAGTGTAGTTCATAGATTTGTTGATGTTAGAGATGTTGCTTATGCACACATTCAAGCATTTGAAGTTCCTTCAGCCAGTGGAAGATATTGTTTAGTTGGACGCGTTGCACACTTTATTGTGGCTTTAAAGATCTTAAAAGAACTCTACCCTTCCTTGGACCTTCCCAAGAAGTAAGTTTACATTTGCAAGTATCATAAAGGCATGCTTCTATGCTGCATTTTTAAAAAGTAATCGAGCTTGATCTATATTCCTTATTAGTCCATGTCAATTCATGTTAAGCATTGGGCTTTTTACATAATAGGAGCTTCTAAACGTTTACTTCACATTGTATAAATACCGCTAAGACAATTTGTTTCTACTTGGCTGTGTTTGTTTTTTAACTTTTATACGCTAAGACTCCAACTACACACAAAAAGAGTTTCAATGCTTTCCATGCTTTATTCCATCATCAAGCAGTCTATAAGGTTTTTAACTGTTTGTTGCTCAAATGATTCCATGCTTCATCGCAATGAATATTAGATTTCATACGTCTCATGTTAGATCAAAATGTCTTTTTTTTCTTTTTCTTTTTTTTAATGAAATTTCCAATCAGTCCATATGGTTTTTGTTTGTTTATTGCTCAAATGATTCATCCTTAACTACAGTGAATGTTAGATTTCTTTCCTTTCATATTAGATCAAGATATCCATTTTTTTTTCCCTTATAATGAAATTTTATGATATGTGATAAAACTCTCAAGGACAAAAATTTCTGTCTTTGCAGTACTTTCAGGTGTGAAGATGACAAGCCCCTCTTGCCAATCTACCAAGTATCCAAGGAGAAAGCAAAAAGTTTGGGTGTGAATTTCATTCCTTTGGAAGTGAGTCTTAAAGGACACTGTTGAAAGCTTAAAGGAGAAGAGTTTTGTTAATGTTTAGAATGGTGTCTTTGAACAGGACATGATGGATAACAATAACAAAACAGAACAAATCTTGTTAATTATCCCGGTCTTCTGTGGTTAGTTAACTATATGAAATGAGGATTGATATACCAATAAAATAAGCATCAAATCTCCTATGTATCATACAAGTACTATTTTTGCTGGCAAGGCAATGTTAGATTTATATGCTGCTTATGAATGTTACTTTCGGTAACATTATTCGCATCAAATACAAGTGATTAGGTCATAATAATATTATCTAGCTTTTTATTTATTTTTTCTCTTTTTTCTCTAATCAATAATCATCTAGCTTTTTCC
This sequence comes from Ziziphus jujuba, assembly GCF_031755915.1. NCBI lineage: Eukaryota > Viridiplantae > Streptophyta > Magnoliopsida > Rosales > Rhamnaceae > Ziziphus > Ziziphus jujuba. Next base: position 2,998,135 of record NC_083380.1, read on the forward strand.
TCTCATATATGTATGCATTATTATGGACCATTCTAAGCGGTATCAAATCATCTAATAAAAGCAACTGCAACTCTATTCTATAGAGCATTTACAAAAGAGTAGATAAAGTGCTTTGGGATGTCAATAAAATCGGAGTTTCAGAGGGTGGGTCATGTACTTTTTTGGCGTTTGGTTATTGATTTGAAGCTTATAGAAGTTTGAATCCATTCAAATATTTAACAGTTTCTAAAATATCTATCAACAAAGATTGAATAACAGCACATATCCTGTTAATCACCATTCAATTAATCATTTTTTAGGTGGTCAGTATATGTCAAACTGGGCAACAGCACATATCTTTGCATGGATTACTTTTTCTTTAGACCTGAGTCTTCTCCTCTGTACTATTGTTGTTGTCTTCTTGTATTAGTTCACTTTATTGAAAAAGAAAAAGAAAAAGAAACCGCAGATTTATTAATGTATTATAATGAAAGAGTAAGAGTTTCATCTCCACTGCTTTGCAACTCATCTTTTCACCTTGCAAACCTCTAAACACTTTGCTTTCCACACTCCAAACAAGCCAACAATGAGCTTTCACGACTTGAGGAAACCATTTCAACAATCAAAGATGTACTTCTTGATGCTGAGGAGAAGCAGCTCATAGCCAATCAAGTCAGAAGCTGGCTCAAGAGGCTTGAAGATGCAATTTACGAGGCTGATGACTTAATGGATGATGTCCCTACTGAAGGCCTGTAGTGACAAGTGATGAATGGAGATACTATGATCGAGCAGGTTTGCACTTTCTTCTCATCCTCGAACCAACTTGTGTGTCATTGCAACATGGCTCTCCAAATAAAAGATATCAAGGAGAAACTAGCTGCTATTGCAGCTGATAGGCATTTCCATTTAGAGGTCCATCGTGCGGATGCTAAAGTTGTGTCTAGAGCTAGGGACCAGACTCACTGTTTTATACCTCAAGAAGAAGTTATTGGGAAGGAAGACGATAAAATGGCTATCCTAGAACTTTTGTTAGATCCCAATGTTGAAGAGAATGTGTTGGTTTTGGCAGCAGTGGGTTGTGGAGGTTTAGGAAAAACCATACTAGCTCAACTTGTGTTTAATGATGAGAAGGTTCAAAAAAGAATTTTGATTTGAAGACGTCGGCGTGTGTCTCTGATGATTAAATGTGAGTCACTTGTTGAGAGAATCATTAAATCTGCAAGTTATAAAACTTTAGGAAATATCAAGATGGATCAATTGCAGAAAGAACTTTGAAAAGAGATTAAAGGAAAGAAATATTTTCTTGTACTAGATGATGTGTGGAATGAGAATCAAGAACTATGGATAAACTTGAAAAACTTACTGTCAAATGATGCACAGGGGAGTAGAATATAACAACTTGTAGTAAAGTAGTTGGAGAGATTACCAGCACAATGAAACCATATATTTTGGGGACTTTAGATAAAGACAGATCATGGTCCTTATTTTAAAAAGTGGCTTTTAAGCGTAGACAAGAGCCATATGACAAAAACTTTGAAAATTGCAATGGAAATTATGGAAAAGTGTGGAGCAATTCTCCTTGCCATTAGAACAAATGGAAGAATGTTGTATTCTGAAAATTCAAAAACAGAGTGGTCCTCATTCCTTAAAATGGAATTTTAAATCTACCTCTAATTGAAAATGATATTCTACCCACACTTAGCTACGATAGCCTTCCATCACATTTGAAATATTGTTATGCCTAGTGTAGATTATTTCCAAAAGATCATGTTATTGATGTTGAAAACTAAATAAAACTTTGGATGGCACAAGGATTTATTAAGTCCTCAGCTCTTACTCAATCCTTAGAGGAAATGGGTTACAAGTATGTCAAGGATTTATTTTGGAGATGAGTCTTTCAAGAAGTTGAAGAAAATGAGTTAGGTGATATAATAACATGCAAAATGCATGATCTTGCAATACAAATAGCAGGAACAGAGTGCTACGTTGCATTCCGTTAAATAAAATATAGGCAAAAGAACCCAATACTTGTCTTTTGCATTTCATTAGATCCATCAAGACTAGTTCCAACCTTTCTGTCCCAAGAGAACAAGATTTGGAAAATTCTTTTTCTTCATGAACCATGAAAGCCAGATAAGTTTAAGCTTTGACAGAACTGTTTCAAGTTTTATGTTCTTGCAAACATTAGGTCTTCACAAATTTGAGGTTGAGATAGTGCCAAATTCAATTGGTAAATTGAAACACTTAAGGTATCTTGGTCTTTCCTATAATATTTTAAATCAAGACACTGCCCAATTCTATCACCAACCTGCAGAATTTGTGAACATTGAAGCTATCTTATTGAACTGGAATCAAACAATTCCCAAAAGACTTCAAGAAGCTGGTCAATCTCTGGCATCTTGAGAATAAATCTACCCATTTGACTCATATGCGTGCGGACTGGGATAGTTAACTAACCTTCAGACATTAAACGAATTCATACCAGACAGGGACATTGGTCCTACCTCTAAGCATAATGGTGAGGCAGGTGGGCTTAAAAAACTAATGGAACCGAACAACTTGAGAGGGGAGTCGACTATAAAAAATTTGAGATGTGAAAAAGATGCCAGTTTAGACTTTAAGGACGCAAAATTGAAGGAAAAACCACATCTTCGTTGTTGAGAGTTAATTTGTCTATATGAATTTGATGTTGCTGCAATGGAGCCTATTGATTATGAAATTACATTGGAAAGCCTGCAACCAACATAAAATCTGGAAGAATTGTCTTTGATTTCCTACCTTGGTGTTAAACTTCCAAGTTGGCTTCCATCACTCACCAGACTTGTCGAGTTCAGCTTAGAAGGATGTAAATGCCAAAATTTATTGCCACTGAAAACACTCCCTTGTCTCAAACAATTGGAGTTGGTTGCATTGCCTTGTCTGCAGTATATTTGGTACAGTGTAACCGATGACCTAGTGTCACCTACACCACTGCTAGCAACCTTACAAAGCCTCAAGCTTGATGGCTTGCCCAACGAAAAGGGATAGTGAAAGAATCATGGTGAAGTAGTGAATGGTGAAGAAGATGGTAGTTGTTTGCCTTCATTTCTTAGTCTTTCTAAATCAAGTATCCGATATTGCCCCAGATTGACTTCCATGCCGCTTTACCCTTATCTGAAAAAAAGTCTTAAGCTGGAACATTCTAGCTTAAAGTCTTCGAAGCAAACATTGCTGATGAGTTGACAGAAATCTTCATCCTCACCTTCATCTTTCTCTCCTCTCTCAAGTTTGAGGTTTCTTGATATTGCTAAAGAGCAAACATTGCAAAAGAGCCTTGCTTCTCTCAACATCTTTTTGATTTATCACTGTCCCAAACTGATGTACTTGTCTCCTGATATTCAGCATCTCACCTCTTCAAAAGTTAGGCGTTAGGAATTGCCAAAAGTTGGTTTTCTAGGAGAATGTTCTCAACAAGTTAATTTATTTAGGTACGTAAGTCAATTATCAACCTTTGTTCTTTGGAGGAGTCCACCATATTTATAGAATTTAACCAGATTTTCAATGTTTTATTGCAGAAATTGGAGCACAGAACAGTACTCCCAGGCATAAGAGCTAAACATTCTCAAAAACCTGCAGGAACCTCATCTCTATGTGCCTGCCATTATAATTCACTCCTGAATAAGAAATGAGGACTCTCAGAATACTAATGCACACTTCATTGAGGAGAAAAAGAAAATTGTAATTCTCAGAATACTAATGCACATTTCATTGTGGAGGAAAAACAAGGTAGTTTATGATATCCACATTCCACCCTTTCTTTTTCCAGTTTCTTTTAGTGCCTGTGTTGTATTCAATTGTGTGGAAAGGTTCCCATTGCTGAGTTTTAATCGTAAATAAGCAACCAAAAAAAATCAATAAATAAATAAACAGAGCAGTACCCAGCTATTTATTGATTGGATCGTCATTCCATGGTTTTTAAAAAAATTTTCAATATGTTGAATTGGATCATAGTTTGGTATACTTACACTATTATATAAATTTTCTAATTTGTTGAATAAAGATAGGTTCCAGTAAACTTTGAAATCCAATACCCTTCATTTTTTTTTTCTTTTTGTCTCCTTAATTATTATTCCTAACATCAATTAACTGTATGTTTCACTTAATTTCTTAGAATTAGGATTAATGAAGCTTGCAATTCATAATCAAAACAGAGTTGGACAATTCTCACATTGCCAAGGGCTGTCTCACTGTTGGAAATCATTGTAGGAAATGGCAATTTAATTAGTTATAAGTTTTCCGCCTTATGGAACTTGGTTTTAGCCCCATGAAATGCAAGTGGAAACTTTGAAGCTAAACCATATCAGCTTCATTGGATTAATTTAGTTAATAGAACTTTTTCTCCAATATCACCTTTCAATCACTTTAGTTTCTTCACCCGAGAGCAAAGATATTTTATGGTAAGTATCCTGTTTGGCCAATTTGTTTTAAAACAGTTTTGTATTCTACAAAATAAAAAATTGTTTCTAAGACAAAGATAAATCCATTTAGCCATTAGTTTTCAAAAAACAGTTTTAAAAAATAAATTAAAAAAATTAGAAAATATTAAAATAATATTTTCTGTTTTCTGTTTTTTATTTTAAAAATTGTTTTCAAATACTACTGACCAAATATTTTTTATTTTCATAAAACAAATAAAAACAGTTTTCTATTTTTTTTATTTTTAAAATAATATTTTAAAAACTGAAAAAAAAAAAAAAAAAAGCCAAACAGGTTTCTTTCTCTAGAAGTTTCCTTCTTCAAAGATGATAGACCACTAAAGCAGCCGAATTATTAGAAGTAGTCCGTTAATTGTACAAGTTATTGATTTCAATTCTATAGAAGTCAAAAATATTTGCTGTATGCCTATAATATGCATTTATAAAAATGATTTGAAAATGGCTTTTTAAGCTTTCAGAGTAATGAACTCAATTTAAAAAAAAAAATACTAAACTTTTTATTTTTGTTGAATGATTCTCAACTACGATTATATTACTCCAAATTTTAAAATTTCCAATTAGCGAGTTTCAATACAAAAGAAAAGAAAAACAAAATTTTAAATTTTTTTGAAATGTTAAATATATTTTTCCCCTTTTAATATAATAAATATCTAAGCGCCTTATTTGAACTTTCCCATTAAAAGGTCAACCAACTCCAGTCAATTCGCTTGAAAAGCACGTATTATAAATCATAAGCTTGGAGATACAGAGAGAAACAGAGAAAAACAGAGGATGATTGGAGAAGGAAAGGTGGTGTGTGTCACCGGAGCTTCTGGCTATATAGCTTCATGGATTGTAAAGCATTTACTACAACGTGGATACACTGTCAAAGTCTCTGTTCGCTACCCAAGTTAGATCCATACATTACTCTTTTCTTCTCTTTTTTTTCGATTATCAAACTTATATTAAATTGTTATATGTAACTTTCACTTCTAATTTCCGAAACCGGAGTTTCGAATCTAAGTTCGAATACGCATAGCAATCTTTTGAAACATATTTTGGTCTTTTAAAATTCAGGCAATTAATGTTGGTCTTTGTTTTTTTTTATTGTAACTATACAACAAATTTTTTCTCTAAATATTTAGAGGCTCACATATAACTTGGCTTCAACAAAATGTTCATCGAACAAATAAGTTTGGAACTCACCCAAATGAAATATCATAGGAAGAGGAAACCACAATCTGAACCGTTAAGATCGTCGCCTAGACTGTCCTTCTTCCACTTTGTTAAATATCATATTTTATATGCTGGTGGGGTAGTATAATAATTGGACATCTCTATGATAGCGTCTATTTTACCCTTATAATAAATAAATAAATAAATAATTCAGCAGTGAAGAATTCGAAGATCAGTGACTTTTTCTTCCCCAATAATGATTAGCTGTTTTAATATATGTTTGTATTCATAGTCCCTATGTGCATATATATATATATATATATATATCTTTTTTTTTCCATTCCTCTGCAAATCATCATAAACTGTAAAGAAATTCCGGAGTTGTGAGAAAGAAAAAAAAAGATGAGTGGAGAAGAAAAGGTGGTGTGTGTAACAGGAGCTTCTGGTTATATAGCTTCATGGTTGGTGAAGCTCTTATTAAAACGTGGTTACACTGTCAAAGCCTCTGTTCGTGACCCAAGTTTGTTCAATATTACTCTTCCTTTTTCGTGATAACCAAAGATTATATCAAATTGTTCTCAAAAAACAAGTTTTTGGCTTCCAAATTCCAAGTTTTTAATCTTACTCTGAATAGCAATGGTTGATATATTTTGTGGTCTTTGAAACTTAGTACTACCAAAAATAACATATGGATGATTTTGGTTCTCATTTACATATATACATATATATGTATACATACTAATGGAATTTATTTCATCTTGGTTAGCTAGAATGAATCAAGGCTTGATCATGTTGACTGTGTGCTCAATCTTTCATGTCTTCATCAATTTTGTACATGTTTTTTGCATCTCATATGAATTTTCAATTATTGTTCTAATTATGTTCATGCATTTCGCAGATGATCCAAAGAAAACCGAACACTTGCTCTCGCTGGATGGAGCTAAGGAAAGACTTCATTTGTTTAAAGCAGATTTATTGGAAGAAGGATCTTTTGATGCATTAGTTGAGGGGTGTGAAGGTGTTTTCCATACCGCTTCCCCTTTAGTTGTTTCAGCCGCTGATCCACAGGTTAATAGCTATACTGTTAATTCAATCCCGAAATTTTCAATGTCATAATCCCATTTTTCATCAAAATAAAAAGTTTTCTGGTTTGATAGAATCTGACTTGGTTGTTGAGTTACAGATTTTTGGAATTTAATTTTGCTTGTTACGTTTGTAAATTATGGTACTATTATTCTTCTGCATATTTCAGGCTGAAATAATTGACCCTGCCATGAAAGGAACACTCAATGTTCTAAGATCTTGTGCAAAACATCCTTGTATCAAGAGAGTCATTATAACATCTTCCATTGCTACGGTTATATACAATGGAAAACGTTTGGCACCTGATGCTGTAGTTGATGAAACATGGTTTTCGGATCCTGTTTTCTGTGAGGAATTGAAGGTGTGTTCGTATATGTGCCTCATATTTAATCTTATTAACAGTTTATATAAAACCTGTCATTAGTCTCATGACCATTTTGCAGTTTGACGTTGAAAATTACTCTTTGTTGCTTCTGTAGAATAGTCAGCATTGCACCCTCAGATTCTCAATCTACATTCAAACAAAAATTTTCTGTTCCATGTTCGTTTGAACGTTTGCTAATGATTTTGCTAGGCAGGGTTACAGTAGTCATCAAATTTTACATATTTTCACTGTCTTGTATTTCTCCTGTTTCCAGCTTTGGTATATTCTTTCAAAAACTTTAGCTGAAGAGGCTGCTTGGAAATTTGCTAAAGAAAAAGGGATTGACTTAGTGACCATACATCCAGGACTTGTGATTGGTCCTCTCTTACAGCCAACTCTAAATTTCTCTACAGAGATCATTCTGAAACTTTTAAATGGTATATTTCAGCAACTCATACTTTTTCTTGCATGATTAAGTATAGACTAATAATAAATGTTATGTTTACAGTGTAACATTTTTTCATAAACTATGTATTACAATTAGATAAGAATATAATAAAATTAGTCACATGAACTTCATAAGTAATTTTATCGAATTTTCATTACATTATATTGTTCTTTTGGGTGCAGGAGCTCAAACCTTCCGCAATATGGTTTATAGATTTGTTGACGTTCGAGATGTTGCAGATGCACATATTAAAGCGTTTGAAGTCCCTTCTGCAAGAGGAAGGTATTGTTTAGTTGGACATGTTGCACATGTTTTTGAGGCTTTGAAGAGTTTAAGAGAAATCTACCCGACTCTGAGCCTTCCTGACAAGTAAGTTGTCTGTTACAAGTAAGATGAAACATGCCTCTATCATTCCCTTCGCGAAAAATATAATCTAGACAATAAATGTGTTTTGTTTAGTTTTTTCTCTTGCTGATCAAAAACCATATTATATGGAAATGTCAATTTTTTTTGGATGCTTAAAATATTCCAGTGAAATTAACTAATATATGGTAAAACTCTAATTTTTTCCCCCCCATTATTTTTCAGATGTGAAGATGACAAGCCCTTCTTGCAAAACCACCAAGTATCCAAGGAGAAAGCAAAAAGTTTAGGTGTTAATTATATTCCTTTGGAAGTGAGTCTTAGGGACACAGTTGAAAGCCTAAAGGAAAAGGATTATGTCAACTTTTAAACTGCCCCATTGAATGCCTTATGATGGACATATTTTACAAGTAAAACATATTCATCACTTTGATTCAGTATCCCAATCTTCTGTAAGCAATCCGTTAACTATACAAATGGTTAACAGTAAATTAGTGAACCTGTTGGAGGACATTTGATTAAGCTTGAGCTATCAATTTCTCAGTTTTTTCTATTCCTTTTGGTTTGGAGGGAATGTTTGCACAAGGAACTACATTTAAAAAATTAATGAACAAAATCTATGCATGGCAATGTTACTTCAAGCCCACCATAATTTTCAACTTCTTTGATTCTCTAATAACCAGATTAGCTATTTACTTTTTCCTCTAAAATCCGAGCCACAATAAAAATTATAAACAATATATATATATATATATTTTTTTTTTTTGAAATCAAACAATAAAAGTAAGAACCAAATTTTCCATATTGTTCATAATTTCCAAAAATCTTTGTTGTAAGACCCATTTTTATCAAATTGCTTTTGATATTCAGATCTTTAAAGTTCCCAATAAAGTATCCTAAAGAATAGCAGGATTTTCTAAAATAATTCTTTCTTTTATTTTCCCGTTATTTATTAAAGGTGTATATGCATTCATCCATGGGAAAGACTAAAAATTGCATCCTAATGAAAAAGATAAACTCTGGATAAACTCTGCATAAAGTTTCTATGAAAAAGTCTTCATGTTTGAAAGTGTCAAGTAGTATAGTTTATGCATTTCTTGGCATGGAATTAAGAGAACTTTTCATTAGAGAATGATCGCATCCATGTCAAGTAAGTATGAAAGCATAATCAAGACATAATTTTATTTCCTTAATTTGGGGCTTTTTCGTTGACTTGGAAAGAAGACATATTTGCAGCTCTCAAAGGTCAATGATCAATTTCATACCGTCCTTTGTAGGTGCTAACATCCTGTCCCAAAATACATCAGAAATTTTCACGTTGATCGAGGGTTGACCAAGTAGGTCAAAATGTTGACTTTTCTATTCAAAGAGAATTTTGCATTGACCAAGATACCATTGCGGAGTACACATCAATCCGGGTCCATAGACTAGTAGCACGTTGAAAACAGAGCTGCAGTTTGAAAGTTATGAGTGAAACAAGATACTATCCAGACTGATCAACAAACTCGTAGTTGACTTTTTATTTACATGGATTTCGATGTTAGCCCATAGATTATATGAAAGTGCTCGTCAATATGAGTCTGTGGACTGGTAGCACGCTTAAATCAGACCTACGATTGGAAAGTTATGGGTATATAAAGTTGTGATTGTGTTTTCCAAAACTGATTTTACTGGATAGCAAAATACTTCAAAGAGTCCTTAAAGTTGCACCATGTGTCACCATTTGAAGGTTGCCATGTATCATAGTTAAAGAGAACCATGTGTCACGATGGAAAACTACCACGTGTTGTATTAATTAAATATTATATTATTTTATTTTGTTATTTTTTATATTATTATTTTAGTATTATTTTATTTAATTATTTTTCTATTCTTTTCTTTTTCTTTTCTTCTCCCCACGGGGGGAAAACCGTCTTCCTTCTTCTTCCTTTCCTTCCCTTCTTTCTCTTTTCTTCTCTCCCTTGGGTCCATCGGCTTTCATCATTTCCGGCCACCCACTGCTCAGACGCGCCGAGCATCGGCATAGCTTAGTCGCCGGCGAGCTTAGCTGTCAAATTTGGTGGCTGGTCCGTTGGCGACGTGCCCCGATTGGGCGGTGGAAGCAGTGGTAGCCGTGTCTCTCTCCGGTCGAATCCGCTGTGTTTTGGTGCACCCAAGCTACACCGACCACACCACCTGGCAGCCCATCATGTGAGCTTCATCAAAGTGTACTCTGATCACCAGGGAAGCAGGTTGACGAGCCGGGAAACAGCCATGGAAGCCGGCAACAGCACCCCTTCTGGTCACCGGATTTCCACCGTTTTCGACTGTGTTCTCGGTCCCTTCCCCTTGATTTGGATCCTCTGAAGCTAATGGTAACCTTCGTTTGCTCCAATTCAAGCTCCTTCATGGTGTACAAAGGAGGAGCAAGTTGGCAGCGGCTTCCGACAAAATTTTCGGCCACTGCTGGTAGTTTCAAGCCAATCGAAGGTTAGAATTATATTCTCCATATCTTTAGCTTTACATTGATATCTTGTTTGTAAATTATGGATGTGTATTTGAGAAGTTGTTATTTTTGATTAAATTATTAAATTAAATGTAAAAAAAAATGGAGATTTAAATTAAATTGTATATATATATATGTGTGTGTGTGTGCTTTTCTATATACATGTGTATGGGAATGTTGGTAAATACATGCATTATATATATATATATATATATCCATTTAAATATGTATTGTTGAAGCCTTTGTTTATGCATACCAAAATTTATGTATACATACGTATGTGGACATTGCGTTTGTTAAAGGTTTTACATGTATATATATATATATATATATATCTAAATGTATGAACATATAGATATGTGAATATACATAGATATCTATAGATGGCATATAATAAAATGTATTTCTATATCTTTAATTATATGTGAAATTGTATGTGGCCTTGATGATAATTTTGGTATAATTTGATTTGAATGTTTGAGGAATTTACTATATTAAATTATTGTGATCAAAATTTTATTTAGGTATTTAATTACTTATTTAAGCATGGAATTTTATATATTTGATAAATCATATTTATTCGACTATATTTTATCAAAAGTTAATTATTTTATAATATTATAAATATATAGTTTTTGAGATGCACCCATACATGTACCGGTACTCTGTAAATGTGGATGTGATTAGTGCGCGGGTGGAGTGTGATGAGCGCGCAAGTTGTAATGTCTCCTGGGAGTTGCTATGGACTTGAGGGTAGGCAAATTTGATATAGTGGCCATAAGCCGTCCCCTTCCATGGCCGGGATAACGATTATAAGCAACGGCGCTGTCGGGATGCCGAAGCGATAGTATGTAAGTTTTTCTCTTTAACCTCCCGTCAGTCGGTACTGGGGATGCTAGGTACCTTCAAACACCACTGGTATATAGTATGGTACCTCAAGTATCTTTTATATGTACGCATATATATTTATATGGTATATTATTTGATATTATATTGTATATATCGTATCATACAGAGGTGGCAAACCAATGTGGTCCATGTATAGCTAGCCTCATAACTATGTTGCCTATGAGTCCAGGAGATCGGACGGCCAATATGGGCAACCACCCTGGTTTGTATTGGCAGCAAAGTGCCAACGACAACTGTAATCATGGATCACGTAGCATATTAGAGGGTATCGTATGTATCTCCGTTACTAGCGTGCATATTTCATTATACGCTATGGATTTTAAGATATTATTTTATGTATTTATGTTATGTTATCTATTTGTGCTTTAATTTCTTATTAATATTCTTAATCAATGTTATTATTTTCTTATTACTATTAATTGTATTTAACTATTTATTTAATCATTATTGTCACTGTTGTCCGAGATTATTATTATTATTTATTATGATTATTTATAATTGTTGATCCCTTTATTTATTATTATTATTAGTATTATCATATGGTACCTTTGGACAAGTATCACAGCCTACGGGCAAGAACTGTAACAGCCCAGACCACCCAAGACCGATATTGTCCTCTTTAGGCCTGGGGAATCTTCATACAACCCAGCCCTCAAGGTTTTATCAAAACGCGTCGTACGGGAAAGGTATCCACACCACCGTATAAGGTGTGCTTCGTTCATCTTTCCAACCGATGTAGGACTTCACAATCCTCCCCCCTTTGGGCCCAGCATCCTCGCTGGCACACCGATTGGGGTACTGTTCTGATACCATCTGTAACAACCCACACCACCTGCATGTGATATTGTTCTCTTTGGGCCTGGGGAATCCTTTTAAAACCAGCCCTCAAGGTTTTAAAAGACCTCACAATGGTTAGGAGGAATCCTCTTACAACCCCTACCTACCAGTCCCATTGGCATAGGATTCCAGGCCTAATCATGATATTGTCCGCTTTGGCCCTAGCCCGCACGGTTTTACGTTTCCTCATGGGAAGGCCTCGCAAGGGAAATGTATCCACACCCACTTATATGGAGTGTTTCTTTCCCTTTTCCAACCAATATGGGACTTCACAAGAAAGATAGCCATCGGACAAGTATAATAGTCCTCGTGTAACACCCCGTCTCGAACCATGTCGGAATTTTTGCACGTTGACTGAGGTTGACTGTTGACCGTTGACCGTTGACCGAAGGGGTCAAAAGTTGACTTTTTGTTCCGGTTGGAATTCTAGGTTGACTGAGGTACTCTTACGAAGTACACGTTGGCATGAGTTCGTAGACTAGTAGCACATTGAAAACGAAGCTACGGTTTGAAAGTTATGAGCAAAACAAGTCGAGGTTCAAACTGTCCAAGAGGTGCCGGAGTTGACTTTTTATTCATGCAAAGTTGAGCTTTGACTCATGCGTGGTTGTAAAGTGTTCGTCGATACGAGTCTGTAGACTAGCGGCAAGTCTGATTTGGATATGTGGTTTGAAAGTTATGGACCTATAGAGTTTTTCAAACACCGTATTATTTTAATATTATTTTTAAACGCGTAACGATGTGCCATATGTGACTAAATAAATGTGACCATGTGTCACCATAGTGAGGTGCCACATGTCAACCATGTATAATATCATATTATTTTATTATTATTTTATATAATATTGTTTTTATTATTATTTAATTATTTTATTTTATTTTGCTTTTTCTTTTTCTTTTTCTTTTTCTTTTTCTTTTCTTTTCCCCATGTGAGAAAACACCTTCTCTTTTCTTTTCCTTTTCTTCCCTTCTTCTTCCCCGAGCCAGACAGAGACAAAAAAAAAAAAAAAAACACACACAGACTTCACTCTCTCTCTCTCTCTCTCTCCTTTGACTCTCTCCCCCGCTCTCTTTGACTGGCCTTTTGGCCGGATTTCAGTCGCCGGAAAGCCACACGCGCCGGCCACCGGTGAAGCCCAGCTCCCTGCGACCTCAGCCTCTAATTTTCCCGGCCAGTCGCCGCCGGACGAGCTCAGATGGGGTCGGCGAAGGCCGGTTAAGTTTTTCCGGCGATTCTCGCCGTTTCCGACCAACTCAGCCCGACCCATACCTCTATTCCACCATTTTCAACCCCCCTGAGTCCATTTTTGGGGTTAGATTGCCCAAAATCCCCACCTTTTGAGAGATCCCTCAAGTTTAAATCCGGCCGAAGCTTTCCGGCCACCTCCGGCGGAATTAGGATCGATGGAAACCGGATTTGTAATCCTCGTCGCTCAAGCTTCGATTCGGTATATTATTCGACTATTTTGGATAACGTTTGTGTTTGATCCCCCCGGGTACCGGGTATTATTTACCCGATTAAAATATTAATTTATTTGACTGTGTGTGGATTTTGTTCTAGGAGCACGGGTGAGTCAGGGAAGTGATCCCATGGTGGATCATGGTTTAATTGCGTGCTCCAGGTGAGTGACCCACCTTTAAAAATATTTTGGGATAATTAATTATATTTAATTGCTGTTAAATTGGTATCTGAAATTATGCTCATGTGGTGGAATTTAAATATAGTCGGGAAAAAAAATATTATTTTATATATATATTTTTACCCATTGATACTAAACGGAATTTTGGGTTACTAAGAATTTTCCGAGTATTATTTTATTGTGGTTTAATTTATTTATTGTGCATGAGCAAAGTATATTTCAGTAATAATCGTATGTGGCTTTAAGTGTTATTTTTCGGGCATAATTGGGTTAAATATTTTATGAAAATATTTGTTTAAGTTGGTGGTTTAATTTTATAAATTATGCCCGCGGTATTTCAATTGTTGAATCTCGTACTACGAGAAAAGGTATGGTTTTATTTGTTATCGATGTTTTCGTACCGGTTTGTTAAATAAAAATATGTGGGATGGTAAGTGTGAAATTTTGATATATTTCCCACGGTAATTTTAAAAAACGGTACAGTTGGTTTAATAATTATTTTAGACGCACTCATACAGTATTGGTGTTCTGGTGTATGGACACGTGGTTTAGCGCGCAAGTATTATGTGGTTTAGCGCACAAGTATTATTTCTTCCGTAGTTGCCATTGGACCGTGAGTAGGCAAGTCTTATATAGTGCACACAGCCACCCCCTCCTTGGCCGGGATGATGGTTTCAGCAGCGGTACTGTCGGGATGCCGAAGTGCCGTTTGCAAGTTTCTCTCTTTAATCTCCCCACCAGTCGGTGCTCAGGACGCTGGGTATCGGAGGACATCACTGGTATATGGTGTGGTGCGTCAAGTACAAATTTTTAGAAATTTCAAACCCCAAAGAGTACAAAATTATTTATTATAATTTATTGTAGTTTATTTATATTTGGGGTATTTATTTATTTATTTGTTGTTTATTAAATTATTTGGTCCCTTGGTTTTCAGGAAGTACAAATATCGGATTTTGTGAAATTGTTTTAAAAGGGGAACATTTCCAACGGAGTGAATAGTGAGGGTTTTGAGAGAAATTATTACTTCAAATGTTTATTTATTTATTTATTTAATTGTTCGGTATTGATTAATTAAATCCTTTTATTTGGTATATTATTAATATTAAAGGTGTTCAGTAGTCAGGGTCACTCACTGAGATGATTAGCATCTCACGCTCTTAAATTCTGTTCCCCTAGGTCCAGGTTGGAGACGTTGATTGTCCGGGGTGAGCCCAATGTCTCAGTTCGTTGCCGAAGGTTCAAGAAGTATTTCTTCCCTTTTTCCTCTTCATCTTGTATTACTTCTTATCTGTCATTGAATAAATTCCACATTTATTTGTATAATGCTCTGTATACTGTATTGGACATGTAGTTGTTCTTTATGCACTGGGTTGCTGCTGTTATTATTTGAAGTGCTGAAATTTGTGGAATCAATTAGTAGTAATGTGGGAGGAATAAGGGGATGAATTTTAGAAGTGTGTTTTCAGTGCAGGTAATTTTTGGTAAGTCCTACCCTTAGGGAAGGTGCTGCCGGATTTTCCGTTGGAAGGTTCGGTGGTATTTCCCTGGTATCAGGGCTTGTCTAGGGTTCCGGGGAAGGAATTCTGGACGGATCCTGACACCTCGGGCAAGTGGTAGCCTTTGGGCAGGTGAGATAGTCCTTGGGCAAGTGTGGTTATGTGACAACCCTTGGACAGGTGATCGCCTTCGGATGAGTATGATAGCCTTCGGGCATATATGGTAATATGGTAGCCCTCGGGCAAGTTACAGTAATACTATAATCATTAAAACGATTGTTATTGTTTATTATTGTTAATGTGATGTTGTTTTTCTTTTCTTTCTATATTACGAATTGGTATGTAGGTGAAACGATATTTGAAGTGTATTTGGAAATGTATGGCACTAGTGGGTGGTGCGGGCGGACGTGAATATGTAAAAGGTATATTTTTGTTATTTAGTAAATTATTTCTATTGTATATATGTGTGTGTGTGTTTCATATGATTTGTTATCGAAGTGCTGTCGTTTGTGAAATTTAATTATAGTAAAATGGGAGGGATAAGGTGGTACAATATAGGAGTACGTTTTTGTGTAGATAAATTTTTGGGCATGCTTTACTCTTAGGGGAGATGTTGTTGGATTTTCCTCAGGACGGTCTGGTAGGGTTTCCCTTGGGATCAGGGCTTATCTAGGGTTCCAGGGAAGGGTCCTGACACAAATGGCAAGTTTTCAACAACCCTATATATATATATATATAGAGCTTTGAATTCAAATCCCATTTCATCAACTTTTCCTCTAGCCTTATCTAATATTCATAATCAAGTTACTTGCTCTTCAAGGGAACTAAGTTTAAAAGTAGTGAACTTTTGAGTTGTAGCTATGTGAACAATGAAAATGCTTCCATTAATGTTATTGATTCTCTTCTTTATAACGGGAGGAGTTTTATGAATCGTGATGCTCAGTTGATTGAATGTTTGGAGTCCGACCGAGAAACTCTTATCAATTTCAAAAATGGTACTGATGATCTTGAAAATAGACTTTCCTCGTGGAAGGGAAGAAACTGCTGTCAATGGCAGGGAATAAGCTGCAAAAACAGGACAAAAGCTGTGATTGCAATTGATCCATACTTAACCCATATCCACAACATGATGATTCTTCTAATAGGTATGGATACTGGAACCTCAGTGGTGAAATTAGTCCTTCATTGACAAAACTAAGTCATTGAGACATTCAGACATGAGTTCCAACACATTTGGTATCTTAATTCCTGGCTTTTTTGGATCTTTGGAGAATTTGCAATATCTAAACCTCTCAAATGCTGGGTTTTGGGGTGAAATTCCTTCAACTTTAAGAAACCTCTCTAGCTTGGAGTATCATGACTTGAAGTACTCTTGAAGTTCATATGTTGAGAATCTTGAATGGTTAAAAGGTCTTGTCTCTCTAAAGCATCTTGTGATGCGATGAGTCAACCTTTCAATGGTGGGATTAGATTGGATTAGGACACTAAACAAGCTTATATCTTTAACCGAGTTGGATCTGTCTTCTTGTCTCTTATCTGGTTCAATTCCACCTCTTACCTTTCTCAGTTTACCTTCACTTGCTGTAGTAGACCTTTCTTTTAACAAATTCAACTCCAAAATACCAGATTGGCTTGTCACTATTAGCAGCCTTATTAGTGTTGATATGAGCTATTCTGGTTTCTCTGGAAGGATTCCACTTGGTGCCCAAGTTGCAGATTTTATATCTTGCTGGGAATAAAAATCTTACAGCAAGTACTTATCAATTGTTCAAAGGAAAATGGGAAAAGATACAAGTCCTTGATTTCTCAGATAAAAAACTCCATTCGAAACTTCCTGTTTCCTCTGGAAATATGACATTTCTTACTCATTTTGATATCTTAATAATGTTGAAGGTGGTATTCCTGAATCCATTGGCAAACTCTGCAACATGGACCTTTTTCGTATGTCCATTAATAACTTGACTAGTACTTTACCCGAATTCCTTGAAGGAATAGAACACTACTTTTCTCAGAGTCCACTTCCTAGCTTGAAGTATTTGGATTTGTCCACCAATCAACTTGTTGGTAAATTACCAGAATGGTTGAGTAAACTTGAGAATCTTGTTAAGCTAAACTTGTACAACAACTCAATACATGGTCCAAACCCTGTTCCTTTTGGAGAATCAACACAAAATCTTACAGAACTAGTAATAGAAAAAATAGACTAAGTGGGACACTGCGAGAAACTATAGATCATCTTTCTAAGTTGTCTATGCTTGATGTCTCCTTCAATCATTTGACTGGTATACTCACTAGAGCACATTTTCTAGAGCATGGAAAGCTAAAACATCTGTTTTTGTCCTCCAACTCTTTCTCATTGAATGTCAGTTCAAGCTGGGTCCCTCCTTTCCAAGTCCAGGATCTTGATATGGGTTCATGCCATATGGTTTCCTGTTTGGCTTAAAACACAAAAGGAAGTAACATTTCTTGATGTTTCAAATGCTAGCATATCGTGCACTATGCCATCCTGGTTTTGGGATATTTCCCCTAATCTAACAACCTTGAATGTTTCATTCAATCAGTCAGAAGGCCAGTTACCAAGTCCATTAAGAGTATCTCTCTCTATAGATGCTATCAAATGCATTTACTGGAGAAGTCCTTCCATGTTATCAAATTTAAGCTCACTACAAGTTCTGAACCTAGCAGAAAACCAGTTCAATGGCAGCATTCCTTCTAGTTTTAGGCATCTAAAATCCATGACCCAAATGCAAAACACAAACTACTATATGTTTTTTAGGACATTCAGAGGAAGCTACTATGAACATTACTTGGTTGTGAATACAAAGGCCAACCTCAAAGATACACCAAGACACTTTCCCCTGTAATTAGTCTAGATCTCTCTGGAAACAATCCGAGTGGAGATTTTCCTAAAGAAATAACAAAACTACAGGGTTTGGTGATCTTGAACTTGTCCAGAAACCATATCAGTGGCAACATTCCTGAAACAATATCAGAATTGCAATAGCTGTCCTCACTTGATCTCGCAAGCAACAGGTAGCAATGTGGAAATCTTGGAGTGAAGTCTATTTTTGATTTGTGGATGAAACTGTACAAAGTATATCATGGTTGAGACATATAACAAAAAGACCAGGGGGCATCACACTCTATCATATTGTCTTTTTTCTTTTTTTTTTGTTTTTTTTTTTCCTTAATTTGTTTCATTTGACGTTAATGTGGTATAATTTGTTGTAGGGATTATGATATTATGCAGAAAATCCATTTTCTGAATGAATAATAATAGAGTTTTAGAGTAAAAAAGCAAAAACGAAGGTACTTTGAAGTACCTCTTTTTGGTTTTGGTGTTGTTGTTTTGGTTGTTGTTTGTTTTTGCCCGCCTCATCTTTTGAACCTGTGATCCGGAAATCATAACTTAACCCCTTGACCACGCGAACTAGATGGGTGGGGCACCATTTTTTGTCGAATGTAATTCTTGAATAAGCAAACTCCCCTGCAGGCTAACCGTTGGGGGATGCACCATCATTCAACTGCCATGTGGCAGAGTGTGGGTCCCATTCCACGTGGCATCATCTTTGACCACCATAGTATCTTGAATGAATATTTTTGCTGTTTCCATTGCAACTCATAATCACTATGGTCCATTCCCTCATTCCCGCAAATCATCGTAAACTGCAAAGAAGAAGGTATAGAGCAAGAAGAGTAGCAAAGGATGAGTGGAGGAGGAAAGGTTGTGTCTGTGTAGCAGGAGCTTCTGTGTTCATAGCTTCATGGCTGGTGAAGCTCTTATTACAATGTGGATATACTGTCAAAGCCTCTGTTCGGGACCCAAGTTAGTACTTTTATTCTTCCCCTTTTTCTAACCTGTTCAAACCTATATGGAATTGTTTTTTATGCTTCCAAATTCTAGGTTTTGATTGTTTCCTAATTTACTAGAAGAAGCAAAATAAAATTCGGGTCTTGCAGTTTGAAGTTAAACCCTTGTATCAAATATGATAAAACTTGTGGTAAATCTGGGACCTATTTAAACAATTTGGGTGTTTCCTTTCGAAGCCCACTAGGAGTTCATCCATTTTAGATGGAATTAAGGATTAAATTGAGTTTGTGGAATTTTTGATATCTTAGTATAGTGTTACATATATGTTTCCCTTGGTTGTATGAATTCTCATTGGAACTTTGTTGATTTCTGTTTATATATGCCACAGATGATCCTAAGAAAACAGAACATTTGCTTTCTCTTGATGGAGCTAAAGAATGACTTCAATTGCTTAAGGCAAATTCACTAGAAGAAGAATCATTTGATTCTCTAATTGAAGGGGTGAAGGTGTTTTCCATACAGCATCTCCCGTTATGATATTGTGTAGAAAATCCATTTTCTGTAAGAATAAAAATATATTTATAGATGAAAAAAACCAAAAACGGAGGTATTTGAAGTACCTCTTTTTGGTTGCAGTGTCGTTATTTTTGTTGCTGTTGTTTGTTTTTGCCCCACCTGCTCTCTTGAAACTGTGATTGGGCAAATCCCACCCACTTGACCTACAATCTTTCCTCAAAACATTAATTTTTTAAAATATAAATAATAAGCACATGTTGACTCTCCTACGCGCTAACCATTGGAATGGACCATCCATGGACTGCCATGTGGCACAATTTGAGGTCCCACATTTCCACGTGGCAATGCACTTATTATTATCAATGAGCACAAATTCCATAGAATCTTCAATGAATAATCCAAGCAAAAACGTGACGATCAGAAAAGCTAAACAAATGATGCTCTCCCTACTAGCAACTATACAACCAGAGAGATAAAGACAGAAAATGCTTACGGTCTTTGCAGATGGTCAGCAAAGGCCAAACCATTAGGAGGGTTTTCTGTCTCTTTCTTTGATATAATAGTTTATGGACTAGTTTATTTATATATAGTCCAGCATTATTTTTTTATTTTTTTTTCCCCATTCATTAGCATTTTTTTAATATTTTTCTGGGTTTCCAATGCTACTCATAGTCCCTTTAATCCCTTCCCTCATTCCTGCACAAAAACTGCAAAGCAGGTATAGAGCTAGGAGAGAGGCAAAGGATGAGTGGAGGAGGGAAGGTGGTGTATGTAACAGGAGCTTCTGGGTTCATAGCTTCATGGCTGGTGAAACTCTTATTACAACGTGGATATACTGTCAAAGCCTCTGTTCGGGACCCAAGTGAGTACATTTATTCTTCCCCTTTTTCTAACTCGTTCAAACTTATATGGAATAGTTTTTTACACTTCCAAATTCTGGGTTTTGATTGTTTCCTAATTTAC
The DNA here is from genome assembly GCF_031755915.1 of Ziziphus jujuba. NCBI lineage: Eukaryota > Viridiplantae > Streptophyta > Magnoliopsida > Rosales > Rhamnaceae > Ziziphus > Ziziphus jujuba. The sequence continues at coordinate 3,018,659 of NC_083380.1, forward strand.
TAGAAGAAATAAAAATAAAATTCGGGTCTTGGAGTTTGAAGTTAAACCCTTGTATCGAATATGATAAAACTTGTGGTTAATCTGGGACCTGTTTAAACAACTTGGGTATTTCCTTTCAAAACCCACTAGGAGTTCATCCATTTTAGATGGAATTAAGGATTAAATTGAGTGAGTTTGTGGAATTTTCGATATCTTAGTATAGTGTTACATATATGTTTCCCTTGGTTGTATGAATTCTCAGTGGAACTTTGTTGATTTCTGTTTATATATGCCACAGATGATCCAAAGAAAACAGAACACTTGCTTTCTCTTGATGGAGCTAAAGAAAGACTTCACTTGCTTAAAGCAAATTTACTAGAAGAAGGATCATTTGATTCTCTAGTTGAAGGGTGTGAAGGTGTTTTCCATACGGCATCTCCCGTTATTATTTCACCTAGTGATCCTGAGGTTAAGGAAAATTCCTTCAATATGCATATAATCCCCATATATATATATATAGATATATATATATATGTATGTATATTGAAAATTTGATATGATTCACTTCACACATTTCAGGCTGAAGTAATTGACCCTGCAGTGAAGGGAACACTGAATGTTCTAAGATCGTGTGTAAAATTTCCTTCTGTGAAGAGAGTAGTTGTAACATCTTCCATGGCTTCACTTACAATCAATGGGAAACCTCTCACACCTGATGTGGTAGTTGATGAGACATGGTCTTCAGATCCTGCTGTTTGTGAGGAGTTGAAGGTGGGTCGAGTTTCTGTATGTAATTTCTATGGAACATATTGCGTAATGCTTCTCCAAGCTACCTCTTGTGGCGGTTATAGTTCAACTATGCTTTTCGTAGAAACATATAGAATTTCAGCCCTCTAATCATATGTAAAAGTAAAACTACTAAACTTTTGTTTGTTTTATATTTTTCTTGTCCAGAATTGGTATGCACTTTCAAAAACTTTAGCTGAGGATGTTACTTGGAAGTTTGCAAAAGAAAACAAGATTGACGTGGTCACCATGCATCCAGGGTTTACTATTGGTCCTTTCTTACAGTCAACTCTTAACGTGGCAGCAGAGATTGTTCTGAATCATATAAATGGTACAGTCTAGGACCTCATATTTTTTAAATGCAGCATTTGACAGAAAGTTTAGAAACTTTATTTGATGCAGCTAGCATGTTAGAGGTAGATACAACCTAGTAACTAGTAGATTTTGATATTCAGGAAGAGTTTTGCCTAAACTAGGAATTATAATAAGTTAAATTTGCCCAAACTACTAACTAGAAGTCTTAGAAGTTAAACTTTCCCGTTTCTACTGAAAAATACCTTGTGATTCAAACTCTTGAGCTTGTTTTGTAAATTTTGCCTGCAGCATCACAAACCTTAGCGAACATGGTTTATAGGTTTGTTGATGTTAGAGATGTAGCATATGCACATATTCAAGCATTTGAAGTAGCTTCAGCAAGTGGAAGATATATTTTAGTAGGAACTGTTATGAACAATGTTGGGACTTCAAAGATTTTAGAAGAACTATACCCTGATTTGAGCCTTCCTGAAAGGTAAATTTTCATTAATTTGCAAGTGTTTAGAAAAACATGCTATTTGGTGCCTTTTGCAAAAGTAAGATTTCAATGCTTTTAGAAAAAAATGAATTTTGCTGACGAAGGAAAATGTTTATGTTTTTGCCATTTCTTGCAGATGGGAAAAGGAAAAACCTCCTTTGCCAATCTATCATGTATCCAATGAGAAAGCAAAAGGTTTGGGCATTGACTTCATTTCGTTGGAAGTGAGTCTCAGAGACAGTGTTGAATGCTTCAAGGAGAAGGGTTTTCTAATCATGTAAATTATGCAATTGGCAGGGGATATGATATGGTGGATTTAATTACAAATAAGACATATATATCCTTGTTTTCATCATCCTAATATTTCTGTGGGTCTGTAACTTGTTAATAAAACATCTTCATTTGGGCCAAATCTTCCAACAATCATTGAAGGAAAATAAAAATTGCTACAAGTTTTCTGACCCCACTACAAGGTGGTGGGTACAACCTTTTCTCAAACTTTGTTTTATAAGGCTGTCAAACATAGACACTGGATCTTAGTCCACTCACTGTTGGGCTGGGACCACCTGTGTGGACTGCCATGTGGTAGAGTGTTGGTCCCACACTGCCACATGGCAGTGCATGGGTGGGGTTTTTGTATCGTATTTATTTATTCATTTTTATTAGTGATTAACGAAAAACCTTCCTAGAAAGACTATGAAGGCAGTTGGACAATGCAACTCGTATAATCAGGGGCATGTGTTGATAATAAATTTTGTTGGTTTATATATGGTTGGATCCACTTTCCTATCAGCTTAGGCTTTTGGAATCTGCAATCAAATGAGCACCAAATATATATGTGCTATGTTCAAGAACACTTCATGATCAGGAAATTTCTACCAAAAAGAAAACAAGTATGCAAAAAAGATTAATAGCAGAACGTTAATTGAATGTACAATCAAAACTAATACTCTCACTGCTAGGTAGAAACCTTTTGATGGTCCTCAGGTGGGCTCCTTATATTATAAGATTTCTCTTCCACGTATCCGTTGTTTGGTGGTTGTATTCTTGCAGATTTGGTTGGAAAATGCCAAATCATAAGGAGGGTTTCAATCTCTATACCTCTCTTTATTTATTTATTTATTTTTCCTGAAAGAGCGTGTTTTTGCCCAAGCTTGAACCGAGTATCAAAGAGAGCTTCTGCAAGTTACTTCACCACAAGGCTAGAAGTTATCAGGGAAGCCCTGTTTTGCAATTCAATTGGAAATTTTCCTTAACAAAGAAATGTTTGTCTCTCTTTGATCTATTTTTTAATTGAATAAAAAACCAAAGGTCTTTTGAAATACCTAACCTTTTAACAATTAGCCTCAGGTTCGGTATTGCAAGCCCAGACTTGAACCTAAGACACAAAATATCCTTTTTAGGTTCATTGACCACAAGGCTGCAAACTATGCCTTTAACACTCTACTTTTTATACGTTAGTAATTCCATCCTCATCGTTAATGCATAGCAAAAATTTCCATCTTCTTTCTTGCTAGTGAAAGTGTAATGATCTTATTGAAAAAAAAAATTATATATAAATATATAATATACGTCAATATTTTTCTTGTGATAAAACCAAAAACAGAGGTATTTTGAAATACCTCATCATGGGAAGAAAGAAACGTACGCGTGTATATATATATATATATTTTGTGCCAATACTTGAACCTGAGATCAGGAGGACCCTCGCAGGTACACTGACCACCAGGCTACAAGGTTTTGGCAATCTTAAACTTGCAATTTTCACTTTTCTAAGAACTTATCTTCTTATCAACCCTTCCCACAGGCATAATTTTTGAAATGTGCAGAGAGCTTGAACTATACCAAAATATAAAAATAAAAAACATATCTATAAACTTTGTTCTCTCTTTGACCTTTCACTAGTTGAACCAAAAAACAGAGGTATTTTGATATACCTCATATTTTGTGAGGGTAAATAACAGCATCTCCAAATTGCATGCCCACAATTGAACCTAGGACCAAATAGGCCTCTTTGAGGTCACCTTACCACCAGGCTACAAGATCACAGGCAAACCTCATCTTGCAATTTTTTGAGCCTCTAAATCTAACAGAGATGGAATCATCGGTTTTCAATACAAACTTAGTATAATAAATTAGAAGAAAATAAAAGATTTGCATAAATTCCAAAGTAAACTCTGCATATTATACATGCATGCTTGCCCATACACCTTGAACTCAGGATCAAGGAGACCCGTTACTTAATCACAATGCTACAAGAGTACAGGCAAACCTTATTTTGCAATTCTTTTATTTTTATTTTTCTTATTTATCAAACTAGTTTTCATGATCTCATCCGCACCAATATTACCTACTTTCCTTAGAAAAAGTTGTTTCTCTTCAACCGTTTTTTTTTTTTTTTTTTTTTTTTTTTTGAATAGGAAATTTTCCCTTTAAAAAAAAAAAGTAAAAAAGTTTATTTCTCTTTGACTATTATTTAAGTTTTCTTTTTTTCTTCTTCCCTTTTTTTTTTTGTTTTTTTTTTTTTTTTTTTTGGGGGGGTGAAATTGACCTATTTTTAAATTGAATAAAAAAACAGAGGTATTTTAAAATACCTCATTGATGGGAAACAGCAGGTTCCGATTGAAAATAAATAAACAAATAAATATATGGTGCCAACACTCGAACCTGGGATCAAAACACCTTTACAAGTAACTTGACCACAACGGTACATGATGTTGCAGAGTTATACCTTCTAGGTTTATATTTTTCTAATTGGTCATCTTCTTATTAACCACATTTTGAAATACCTCATAGTCTGCAATTGTTGTTCATTTCTCTTTCATTTCCCTAAGACAAGCTCTTATACTTCCATGTCCCATAATTGAACCTAGGACCAAGAAGACCTTGTTTTGGAGGTCACTTGACCACCAGGCTACAAGATTATTGGCAGAACTCAGCTTGCAATTTTTCCAATTTATTAAAGATCAACCATATCATCAATAATTTTTATTTTTCTGTATGTTTAAATTTGAGACCTTCCAAATCAAACATATTTATATTCGGTAGAGATGAAATTATCAGTATTAAATATCAATTTATTATAGTAATTGGAAGAAAATAAAAAATAAAAATACTACAAATTTTAAATTAAAATCTACTTTTATCAATATTCTTCAAGATTGAAAATACTATAAAATTTTTTATATTAATGTGATGATCTATTCATAATTAACTTATTGCATTAATTGTAAGGGGACATACATGCATATTGAAATCATTAATCTTTGCATGATATGACTTTCATTTCACCGTGAGTTCAAAATCACAAGATTACAGTGGAAGTTCAGTGAACATGAAAAATACTACTGCTTTAACTTGAGATCATCCCTTTATTTTTCCTTTTATTTTCTTCTCTTTTTTTTTTTTTTTTTTTTTTTAGAGGAGAGGGGGGTGCAAAAAGGATCAAAACTTTCCTAAGGTACTTTCCCAATGTGCTCAGATTTCTCAGGCCAAAAATATTTTTCTTTTCTACCAATCACTGTTCTAACTGGTTCTTCCCATTCTCACACATTATCACCATGGATATATTCTTCTTTCTCACTTAATAATAGATACTTTTGAAGCCAAATTTTAAAAAGTTATTGGTGATGAGAGCTTTATTGGTAAGTGGTTTCATTTGAGGGTGTGTTAGGTTGGGATTTGCAGCAGGAATTCTAGTTCCAGTTTTTTATTTTTGAAATGAGAAAATCTTGGAGTATTTCCGTGTTTCTTAATTTGTTACATTACAGGTTAAATATGTGTAATTGTTGTAGAAATTAAATTTTTATTATTAAGTTGAAAATCCATGTTGTAAATGAATAATAGAATTTTAGAGAAAAAAACAAAAAGGGAGGTACTTTAAAGTACCTCAATTTTTTTTCTATTCTTTTTTTTTTGCCTGCCTCTTCTCGAACCTGTAATATTGTGTACACGACTCACCCACTTGACCACAGGACTAGAAGGTTGGGCAGTATTGCCTATGAAAAATAAGCTTTAAGTCATATAATATACTGACCCACTAAGCACCTGCAGGCTGACCTTTGGGATGCACCATCTTTAGACAAAATGCAGGTCCCACACATCCACATGGCATTGCCTTTTGGTAATTTTGTATCGTCATTTTTTAATTATATCAATAACCCCAAATTCCATTATCTCTCTCTTCAATGGAACTTACAGAATAATCCAAGTAAACTTGATGGAGAGAAAGACTTCAATACATCAAATGTATATACACTTCCTCTTACATAAGGTGTGGGGGACCCACTATGTTGAAGTTTTTTTTCAACTTGATGATCAAAAATTGACGCTCTTCCTGTTAGACAACCTGAAAGATAAAGACAGAAAATGCCCCCAAAAAAAAAAAAAAAATGTGCTTTTAGTCTGGCAGATAGTCAGCAAATATCAAACCATTAGATGGGTTTTTGTCTCTTTTTTTAAACAATTATATCAAACACATTATTAGTAAATGAAACATGTTCATCCGGTCAAATTTTCCATGTGACCTCAAGAGTTCTACATGTTAAAAAACCAAGAAAAAAGGGATCTAGCTTTTTCAAGTTACTTGACCACAAGGCTACAAGATATCAAGCAAGAACTTTCTTGCAATTCTTATCTATTGTAATATTCCTTTGAAACGAAAAAACAAAATGACTCTACCCAATGTTTGGGTTTGGTTTGTGACCCACTGGACTATATCCTCATTCTAATCTATGAATTTCCATCTGTCTTTTCTTTTAATTTTTAGTAATTGAATAAAAAAACGGAGGTGTTTTGAAATACCTCATAATTTGAAAGGGTTTAGGAAAAGACCCTTTCAGGGAAATTCCATTTGCATGCCCCTTGCACTTGAACCCAGGATCAAGAAGGCTATAGTTCACTTAATCACAAGGGAACATTGAATGTTCTAAGATCATGTGTAAAATTTCCTTCTGTGAAGAGAGTAGTTGTAACATCTTCCATGGTTTCACTTACAATCAATGGGAAACCTCTCATAACCGATGTGGTAGTTGATGAGACATGGTTTTCAAATCTTGCTGTTTGTGAGGAGTTGAAGGTGGGTTGAGTTTCTGTATGTAATTTCTATGGGACGTATTGCTTAACGCTTCTCTAAGCCACCTCTTGTGGTGGTTATAGTTCAACTATGCTTTTAGTAGAAATAATATATAGAATTTCAACCATCTAATCATATATAAAAGTAAAACTACTAAATGTTTTTTTGTCATATATTTTTCTTGTCCAGAATTGGTATGCATTTTCAAAATCTTTAGCTGAGGATGCTACATGGAAGTTTGCAAAAGAAAACATGATTGACGTGGTCACCATACATCCAGAGTTTACTATTGGTACTTTCTTACAGGCAACTCTTAATGTGCCAGCAGAGATTGTTCTGAATCATATAAATGGTACAGTTTAGTACCTCGTATTTTCTAAATTCAGCATTTGACAGAAAGTTTAGAAGCTTTATTTGTCGCAGCTAGCATGTTAAAGATAGATACAACCTAGTAACTAGTAGATTTTGATATTCAGGAAGAATTTTGCCTAAACTAGGAATTATAATAATAAGTTAAATTTGCCCAAACTACTAACTAGAAGTCTTAGAAGTTAAACTTTCCTGTTTCTACTGAAAAATACCTTGTGATTCAAACTGTTGAGCTTGTTTTGTAAATTTTGCCTGCAGGATCACAAACCTTAGCCAACATGGTTTATAGGTTTGTTGATGTTAGAGATGTAGCATATGCACATATTCAAGCATTTGAAGTAGCTTCAGCTAGTGGACCATATATTTTAGTAGGAACTGTTATGAACAATGTTGGGACTTCAAAGATTTTAGAAGAACTATACCCTGATTTTAGCCTTCCTGAAAGGTAAATTTTCATTAATTTGCAAGGTTTAGAAAAACATGCTATTTGGTGCCTTTTGCAAAAGTAAGATTTCAATGCTTTTATTAGTATGTAAGGGGAAAAGAATGAAGTTCGCTCATATATAATATAAAACACGAAGGAAAATATTTATGTTTCTGCCATTTCTTTCAGATGAAAAACCTTCTTTGCCAATCTATCATGTATCCAATAAGAAAGCAAAAGGTTTGGGTATTGACTTCGTTTCTTTGGAAGTGAGTCTCAGAGACACTGTTGAATGCTTCAAGGAGAAGGGTTTTCTATTCATGTAAATTATGCCATTGGTAGGGGATATGATATGGTGGATTTAATTACAAATAAAACATATGCATCCTTGCTGTAACTTATTAATAAAATATCTTCATTTGGGCCAAATCTTCCAACAATCATTGAAGGAAAATAAAAATTGCTACAAGTTTTCGGCCCCCTCTACAAGGTGGTGGGCACAATCTTATCTCAAACTTTGTTTTATAAGGCTGTCAAACATAGACACTGAATCTTAGACTCTGTTTGGCTGGTGCTTTTTTTTGGCTTAAAAACTCTATTTAAGGGCCAAAAGCTTTTTTATCCAAAAATAAAGGTATTTGGTAAAAATCAACAAGTAAGTTGTTTTAAAAAAGCCCAAATTTTGAGCTATTCTAAAAAACTTTTTTTTTTTTATCTTATATGAAAATTTAACAAGCATTTAATATAACTTAATAAGCATTTAATGCAGCTTTTTTATTTACAACAAAATACTTATTAGCTTTTTAATAAAAGTTCTCTTTCAAAAAGATCTATTATATAAAACTCTATAAGCTAAAGTTCTATTTTCATCAGTTATATCAAATGGATCCTTAATCTACTCGTGAGGATCTCACAGTTGGACTGGGACTACCTGTGTGGACTGCCATGTGGTAGAGTGTTGGTCCCATACTGCCACATGGCAATGAATGGGTATTTTTGTATTGTATTGTATATATTTTTTTTTAATTAGTGATTAATGAAAAACCTTCCTCAAAAGACTATGAAGGCAGTTAGAAAATGCAGCTTGTATAATTGGGGCATGTGTTGATAGTAAATTTTGTTAGTTTTTATATATGGTTGGATCCACTTCTTATCGGCTTAAGTTTTTGAATTCTGCAATCAAATGAGTACCAAATATATATTCTCTCTAAAAAACATTGATGTTTGAGGAAACTTCATGATCAAAAAATTTCAACCAAAAAGAAAACAATTATGTGAAAAAAAGAAAAAAATTAATAGGAGAGCGTTACTTGGAAATACAATCAAAACTAATACTCTCCCTACTGGCTAGAAACCTTTTGATAATCCTCAAGCAGTCTCCTTATATTACAAGTTTTCTCTTCCACTTATCTGTAGTTTGGTGGCTGTGTTTTTGCAGATTTGGTTGGAAAATGCCTAATCATAAGGAGGGTTTCAGTCTCTACATCTCTCTTTATTTATTTATTTATTTATTTACTATTATTATTATTATTTTCCTTTTGGTAATGCTATATCTTTCCTTTTTTCTTTAAACATAATTTAGTATGCAAGCGGAGTTGTTTATACTTTATAAATAGTATTATTGTGGCATCTCCATCGTATCTGCTTGTCTCTTATCATTAATAAAGGAGCAGGTGAGGAATCCAAAGATGATTAACTTTTCTTTCACATTCATTAGCAGTTATTATATCTTCCATAACCAAAAATACAGAAGTTGCAGCTTGCCAGCACTATTCATAAACTGGTAAAGAAGGTCCAGAGCTTGGAGAGAGATAAAGAATGAGTGGAAGAGAAAAGGTGTATTTATTACGGGAGCTTCTGGATTCATAGCTTCATGGCTAGTGAAGATTTTATTGCAACGTGGATACACTGTCAATGCCACTGTTTGTGACCCAAGTTAGTTCTTTTACTCTTTCCTTTTCTAACTTGTTCAAACTTATATGGAAAAGCTCTGTGGATTGTTTTTAAACTTCCAAATCCTCGGTTTAGATTGTTATTAATTACTCAAAAAAAGAAAAAACATTTTTTTTTTCAATTCTAGAAATCCATCAATTTTAGGTGGAATTTGTTAAGACACTAACTATTCCAAAAGCTATAACTGATTGGAAGTGGGCTTAACAATGTATCTGTGGTATACTTTCCAATAGAACTAAGGTTGTATAGAATTGAGTGAAGTTTTATTATTGTTATTATTATTTGTTGATGTTAGAGATGTTGCATATGCACATATTCTAGCATTTGAGTTACGTTCAGCTACTGGAAGATATGTTTTAGTTGGAACTGTTACAAATAATGCTGGGCCTTCCTGAAAGGTCAGTTTTCATTAATTTTCAAACATTTGGAAAAAACATGCTACTTGCAAAGTATAGATTTCAGTGCTTTATTTGTTTGGGAAAAAAAAATGTGTGTCTATATATATATATATATATGAAGAAATTTGCTGATATATTTCTTGCCATTTCTTTCAGATGGGAAAATGACAAACCCCCTTTGCCAGTCAAAAGTATCCAATGAAAAAGCAAGAGGTTTGAGTGTTAACTTCATTCCTTTGGATGTTATAGTCTCAGAGACACCATTGAACGCTTGAAGGAAAAGGGTTTTCTCATCATTTAAATTATGCCATTGACAGGGATATGATGGATATAGTTACAGTTACAAATAAAACATATAGACCTTTGTTTTAATCTTCTTCAACTAATTAATAACATTATATAACCTTCTATCCAAAAACTTAAGTTGATAGGAAACGATATGTATGTCAAACATGTCTTTAGTAAATTAAACATATTCATCTGGCCAAATCTTCCATGTGATCTCTAGAATTGTACATGTTAAAATCATTGTAGTTAAAAAGAGAAATTGCTACAAGTTTTCTAGCCTTATGGAAGTCATGCCAAGAACAGAAAACATATTTTTTGGGTTTGTAATGACCAAAAACAGAAGTTGTGCCAAGCACGTGAAACATATTTTTGGGTTTTTTAGGACCAAAAACAGAGGTATTTGAAAATACCTACTTATTTTATTTTATTTATTTATTTTTTTCCTGAAGGGGTGTTTTTTTTTTTTTTTTATTCACTGTCCAAACTTGAACCCAAAATCAACGAGAGCTTCTGCAAGTTACTACGACCTCATTCTTTATCTATGTGTTTCCAATTGTTTTTCCTTTGATTTTTGGTAATGGAAGCAAAAACAGAGGTATTTTGAAACACCTCATGCAATTTGAAAGGATTTAGGAATGGACCCTTAAGGGAAATTCTGCAAGCATGCCAATACACTTCAACTTAGGATCAAAAAGACCCTTTTCAGGTCACAAGAGACAGGCAAATCTTATGTTGCAATTTTTTTTTTTTTTAATTTACAAATTTGTTTATTTTCATATTGCTATTTATTTTTTTTTTTTTTTTTTTTTTTTGGGGGGGGGGGGGCGGGGGGAGGGGAGGAATTTAATTTCAAACGTGACAGAGAGCTTCCAAAGCAAACATGAGACGAAATCAACATTATCAAAAATTAAAAATGGTTATAACAATCCTGACATTGGCTTTTTCTCTGTTGGGGAAACGTTATTTCTCTTCGACATTTTTTCAATTGGAAATTTTCTTTGAAAAAGAAAAGTTGTCTCTCTTCGACCTATTTTTCAATTGAATAAAAAAATACAGGTAATTTGAAATACCTAATCTTTTAATAATTTGGCTCATGTTTTGGTATTGCAATCCCAGACTTGAACCTAAAACCAAAAGTACACATTTTAGTTTGATTGACCACAAGGCTGCAAACTATGCCTTTAACACTATTTTTTATACCTGAGTAATTTTATCGTTCTTTCTTGCTAGTGAAAGTGTAATGATCTTATAAGACTTGAAAAAAAAAAATATATATATATATATATAATATACGTCAATAGTTTTTTTTGTGATAAAACCAAAAACAGAGGTATTTTGAAATACCTCATGATGGGAAGAAAGAAACGTTTGCGTGTACACACACACATATATATATATAATGTGCTAACACTTGAACCTGAGATCAAGAAGAACCTCATGGATAAACTGACCGCCAGGCTACAAGAATTTGGCAATCTTAAGTTTGCAATTTCTACTTTTCTAATAACCTATTTTCTTATCAACCCTTCCCACAGGTATAATTTTTGAAATGTGCAGAGCTTCAACTATACCAAAAACAAAATAAAAAGCATATTCTATAAACTTTGTTTTCTCTTTGACCTTTCAGTTTTCGCTAGTTGAACAAAAAAAACAGAGGTATTTTGATATACCTCATATTTGTGAGGGTTAATTTGACTTGAATAACAGCATCTCCAAATTGCATGCCCACAATAGATCCTAGGACTTGAACTCAGGATCAAGAAGACCCTTTGCTTTAAGCACAAGGCTATAAGGCACAGGCAAACCTTATTTTGCAATTTTTATTTTTTTTTTTATTTTTTCTATTTATCAAACTGGTTTTCATGGTCTCATCCTCACCAATATTACCCATTTACCTCAGAAAAAAGTAGTTTTTCTTTAACCCCTTTTTTTTTTTAATAGAAAATTTTCCTTAACAAGAAAAGCAAAGAAGTTTATTTCTCTTTGACCCACATTTAAGTTTCCTTTTATTTATTTTTTTTCTTTGGTTTGGGTGAAATTGACCTATTTTTAGGTTGAATAAAAAACAGAGGCATTTTGAAATACATCATTGATGGGAAACGGCAGGATCTGGTTGTAAATAAATAAATAAATAAATAGTAGTGCCAACACTGGATCAAAGCACCTTTACAGGTAACTTGACCACAAGGGTTGATGGTGTTGGCGGACCTACACACTCTTTATGTTTTTATTTTTCTAATGGCTCATCTTCTTATTAACCATATTTTGAAATAAAATATGTGTAAAAAAGAGGTACTTTAAACTACCTCATTTCTATTTGCGTATGGTATATACATCTGCTCTTCTAGAACCTATGATGTAGCGGTCACAACTGACCCACTTGACAACGGGACTAGAAGGTTGGGCGTTGTCCTTTCTGAAAATTCAATTTTAATAATGTACTAACCTCGCTGCCTCCTGCAGACTGATCTTCGGATCCACGTGGCAGTGCACTGCAGTAATTTTGTATCGTCATGTATATAATATATAGATATATAAAAGAAAAAATATATGCGTCGCTACCAGTATATTATTTTTTCAAATTCTTATCAAAAATATATTTTTTATTTTTAATTTATTTACTATTTATTTATTTATTATTTTATATTTTTATGGTTATTATTAAATATATATATATATATATATAAAAAGTAATATATGGTAATAATTTTAAAATAAATAAAATATTTTATTTTATTTATCAGATAAGTCAAATACATAAAATATATTTACATATATAAAGTTTATTTAATTAAATATATTTTAAATATTTTTACATATATAAATATGGTTATATGGAAATTAATAAAAAATCTTTTTATTTGGATATAAAAATATAATATCATAAATAATAATTGTTAAACAAAGCAAAATAAAATTTATTTTTAAAATAAATTATTTTATTTTATTTTATTACCAATTAATATATATTTTTATTATTATATTAGATGAATGATTTAGAAAGACCATATTTTAATTAAGTATATTCGAACTAATGAGGAAGATCATAGAGATTATTATCCAAGAATGCAACTATTATCCTTTTAAATTATATATATATCATTTATTGAATCCAATAACTATATATGATAATAATTTTGAAATAAAATTAAAATCAATAAAATATTTAATTTTAGTTTATTTACCAAATAAGTCAAATATATTTAGTTATAAATAAGTTAAATAGATTTCAATTACAAGATTGATCTCCTTATTTAATCATCTTATATATATATATATATATAAATAAATTAATAATGGAATTGATCTTTTTATTTGGTAAAAAAACATAAATGTAATAAATGATTTTCTTGTTATTACTAAATATATTTTGTCTAAAATTTCCAAATACTAATACATATTCATATATGTATATTAATAAATTGAATTATATTATAAAATAATAAAATTAAAATAGAGTAACTAATAATGATATTGGTCTCCTGATTAATAAATGGAATTACATTATAGAATAATAAAATTAAAATAGAGTAATTAATAATAATATTGGTCTCCTTACTAAGAAATTTAAGATAAATAATATATTTTTTAAATATGTTCCAAAAAATGTTTAAAATGATATATATATATATATATATATACACACACACACACACACATTAATAAAGGAAACAAATGCTTAAAATAACCTATATATATATATATATATATATTTAAAAATTTTTAAAAAAACATAATCTGAAAATTATGATAATATATATGTATGGTAAATAATGTTTGAATTTATTTACAATGAATTAAATAATATATTTGAATTTCAAGGAATCAAATAATACGTTTGAATTTCAATTTGAATTTCATAGATAGAAATATATATAAACAATAAGAGTGAGCTCCTTGTTTGGTTTCTTTTTTAAATTTTAAAACATTATGATAAATTATATGTATGGTAAGTAATGTTTGAATTTATTTGCAATGAATTAAATAATCTATTTGAATTTCAAAGAATCAAACAATGTATTTGAATTTTAATTTGAATTCTATACATAGAGATTGAGCTCCTTATTTGGTTTCTTTTTTAAATTTGAAAAGATATGGAAAAAAATATATATATATGTAATAAAAGATTTTATTATATGATATGTAATAAATATAATTTTATTATAAAATAATAAGATTAAAATACAATAATTAATAATGAAATTTATTTTCTTACTAAAAACTTTCTGATGAATAATGCAATTTTTTAATATTTTCTAAAAAATATTTAAGATGTACTTTTATACATATATATATATATATATATTTTTAAGTTGCATTTAAAAAATAATCTTAAATTATGATAATATTTATGTCTATGGTCAATAATTAATGAAATTTCATTATAAAATAAAAAATTAAAATACAGTAACAAATAATTAGATTTATTTTCTTATAAAAAACTTTATGGTAAATAATGCATTTTTTTAATATATTCCAAAAAATGTTTAAGATGTACTTATATATCTATATATCTATATAATATATAAAAGAAGAACCATATATGACACGTATCAATATATCCTTCATCCAAATTCCCTCCAAAAGTATCATTTTTATTTTTTTATTTTTTTATTATCTGTTATTATTTATTATATTTATTATATTATCATGTATGAATATAACCAAATATATATAAAATTAATTTTTGATATAACTTTCCATAACTATCAAACAATTGATATTACTACATATGGTAATAATTTTAAAATAAATTTAAAATAATTAAAATATTTCATTTTATCTTATTTACCAAATATATATTTTTATCCTTTTAAAATTATATTTTATTATAATAATAATAATAATAATAATAATAATATATAATATAATATTTTCTTCTATTAAGTGGTGAGGGAATTATATATTACCTTCATTTTTATAAGGTATTATGGCTTTTTTGGCTAATTATATATTATATAATATATAATAAAGGAATTATTGCCTAATATATACTATAATAATGTATAATAAGATGCACTTTCACATTTAATATTTGATTTTATTTTATTTATCAAATAAGTTAAACATATTTAGTTATAAATATATAAGTGATACTTCTCGGCTATTTAAAATTTTGTATTTAATATTTGTTAGTCTCAGTCTCTCATATTTTGTTTTAGTTGTTCAATTTTTTTTTAATTCTTTAATTCCAATATATATATATATATATATTTTATGGATCCTAACATGATCATGTTAATTATAAGCATGGACGTGAGTCATGCTATAGATTTTGATTGAAATTGAAGATGATAAATCAAGACATGATGATCAAAAATAAAAAGATACTTCTGACGAAGAATCATTGATTATTGATTCATCTTTGTCTATCAATTTTTTCAAGACGATTGAGAAGAAAAGGATAAAAAAGAGAAGATGCAAGATATTATTCAGATCGAGGGCATGCAAGAAAGAGAAATACAATTGTTCTAGCAATTTAGTGGTGCCGGAATTCCCTGACTTCGAGATAACTTCATTGAATAAGAAGCAACTTAAGGAGATTAAGCATTTGTCCTAGATATTGTAGGATTTTTTTTTTCTTATTAAGGTTTTTTTATTGGGATTGAAATAAAAAAAATGTTTTTATTTTAGTTAGTATAAATTATAATATAGTTTTCTTGAGGCAGATAATATTTTTGTTTTTGTAGTTGGTTAATATAATTATTTGGGTATTCACTATTTCATGGTTTGTCTTTGTTGTTTTAGCTTAATTTCCCTCTATTAAGTATCCTTAATTTTTTAAGAAGAAAGTATTCGAAATAAGAACAAATAATTTTTTTATTTGTCTATAGACAACTTTCTAATTGCATCTAGTTGGTAAGATATTTCTTGTAAATATTATGACATCACCCATTATATTTATCTTAATTAAATATTGAAATAGGGGATTATCCAAAACCATTCACGATTTGATCATACTATATATGTTTCAATTTTTGACTTTTTTTTTTTTTTATTGGAAAGGACTCTCTCAAATTAAAGACCTCGGATTTAACTAATTGGATAATCTTAATTAAGTATTACTTTATTTCCTATAAACATTAACTTTTTTCCTTTTTAATTATGTTGACTACTAATTAATTTAATTGATCAAATTAAGTAAAAACTTTATTAGCCTTTTTTATATTTAGCATAATTACATATAATCAGCATCATCAAAATTGAATTTTAACTTCTAATTAATTAGCATTAACTCAACATTCAAAATAAGTTTGACTTCATATATATAATGCAAATTAAGTAAATTCAAAAGTAAAGTCTAATCTCTAACTAACTAGAATTAATTTCAGGGAAAAATCTTTGTCCTTTAATTATAGAAAATAACATATATTAATTTAAATAGGAACAAATTTCCTGATGACAATTAGTTCTGAACAATAGTATATGCAAAATTAGAAATATTAGTTGTAATTTTCCTTTCTAATTGAGGTGTCTTAATGTCTTGGTCCTTATAGCTTATGTCAGGACCCGTCCAAAATTCCTCACCGGAACCGTAGACAAGCCCTGATCCCAGGGAAACCCTACCAGACCCTCCAATGGAAAATCCGGCAGAACCTCCCCTAAGGGATGGACTTACCACAAATTTCCTGCACTGAAAATACACTTCTATATCGTCCCCTTATTCCTACCACAATACTACAAGTTGATTCCACAAATTTACAACACTCCAAAAGAATAACAGTAACTCAGTGCATAAATAATACATAAATGTCTGAGACAGTATACAGAGCTTCATGAAGTACTACTAAGTATAGAATAAAACATGGATGAAAGAAATATTACAATTTCAATAAAAGAAGGAAAAGGTTCTTCTCGAAATAAGACAGCGATGAAGATTAAGTCCGCTCCGGATGAATACCGACACAACCTGGTACCTAGAGGAACGGAATTTAAAAATATGAGATGCTAATCATCTCAGTGAGTGACCCTATCTACTATACAATTATAATATCACGGTAATAAAGTAGATAAATAATAATTAATTGAAAATAATAATTTCTCTCAAAACCCTTACAATTCTCTCGGTTGGAAAGTTTCCCTTTTAAAACCTTTTCACAAAACCCTTTATTCGTATTCCCCGAAAACCAAGACATCAATTTATTCAACTAAATATCAAATAAAATATAATAAGTCAAGCATCCAAAATTTATAATTAAAAGAAATTAATTTAT
The DNA here is from genome assembly GCF_031755915.1 of Ziziphus jujuba. NCBI lineage: Eukaryota > Viridiplantae > Streptophyta > Magnoliopsida > Rosales > Rhamnaceae > Ziziphus > Ziziphus jujuba. Next base: position 3,035,937 of record NC_083380.1, read on the forward strand.
TGAATAATGAAGTAAAGGGAAAATTAAATCAATTTAAAATCCTTATTCGAATAAATACCAAAAGCAGTATTAATTATATTTTTAATTCCAATACAATTTCAAAATATTTATTTTAAAATCCCAGTTCTGAAAATCACTTGATACACCCACTATATACCAGTGGCGCCAACAGTACCCAGCGTCCCAAGGTACCGCCAGACAGGAGGTTATAGAGAGAAACCGGCATACGGTCGCGTGGCGTCCCACCGCGCCGCTGCAAACAGGTGTCCCGGCCATGGAGGGGCAGCCTACCCTCATCCGATGGCAAACACAGGACAACCCCATAAAATCACCTGCGCGCTAAGCACATCCGTGTGCACACTAACCATATTACATATAAACAGAACACCAGTACGTGTATGGTGCATCTAAAAATCATAAATCAATACATCTCAAAATTTCAAATTTTCCATAAATATACCGGGTTTATCCCATCCAATTAAACCAGTAATTTTTCCACAATTCCTTTATAATTATCGTCATAAATTCCAAAATTTTCAAATCCACCAGCTCTCAAATCCACCAATTTAAATATTCAAATTTTTCCAATAGCATAATTATTTTTGAAATATAATAAATTAAATCACATAATATTCCAAGGTTATACTTATAAAAATTGAAGTCACCAACATAAACAAATATTTTCCTTGAAATATTTGAAAATCAAATCATGCCCAAAATAATGTTAAAACCACAAGAATTTCATATATAATTAAATTCCACAATTCTCAATACCATAAAATAATTTTCACATGGCATAAATTTATATAATGCATATTTTCTTTCATCAAAATAAATCCACCAATAATTTCCACAATAAATCAATTAAATATTTGACACATAGAATATAAATTTCAAATATTCAAATCACACATAATATTCACAAATTTAATTCCTAAAATTAATTTAAAGGTGGGTCACTCACCTTAAGCACGTATCTCAATCAAGATCCTCCGCAGGATCGACTCCACTACTCGCACGTGCACCTAAAATATCCACAATACACCAAACCAAATATTAATATTTTAATCGGGTAACTCCCAAATGAGTACCCGGGGAGCGAACACAAATGACAACCAAAGTTGACGAGTAATATACCGAATCGAAGCTCGAGCGACGAGGATTACAAATCCGGTCTTACTTCCAGGAGATCAGACCGGTGGTGGCCGGAATCTTGCGGAAAGCTTTCAGGATTCAACTCTTCGATCCTCTCAATCCATCGCGAATTGGCAAAAAAGGACCCCGGATTTGGATTCAGGGGGTCGGAATCAGTGGAGAGGGACTGGCGGTGCAACTGGGTACTCGCCGGAACAGTGACTTCCGGCGAGCCGCCGCGGTCACCGGCAACCGTCGCCGGCCGCGGCGCGTGCGGTGGCCGTTGGCTAAGATTTTTGGAGTTTTTGTAGATCAAGGGGAGAGGATTCCAACAGGACCGGCGGTAAGGCAAACGGAGGCCGGACAGCGAAGAAATCGGGGTTTGAAGGTTTTCGGTACCTCATCGGAAAACGCTCCGATCCCAGCGCGTCGGAGGTCCGGTGGCTGTGAAATTTGGTGGGCTAGCCGGAAATGAGGAGGTGGTGAGGGGTGACTGGCGCGTGTGGCCTTAAAATGGCAGGAAAGGGGTCAAACGACAGTGGAAGGGAAAATCGCCGCCGAGCTTCGCCGGCTCGATCTGGGCGCGTCCAGCGACCGGCGGTCATGAGATTTTGGGGTTTGGCCGGAAATGGAGAGCCGCTTCCGTCTGGTCGGCGCGTGTAGCAAGGGTCTGCCGGAAAAGTTGTCGATTCCGGTGGCCGGTCGTTTCTCTCTCTCTTTCTCTCTCCTCCTCGATATTTTTGCCAAATAAAAGTCACCGTAGGTGACACTGTTCACCCACGTGGACCAATCAGGTGACGACACGTGGCATTACTGTGCACTTAAGCCAGATATAATAAAATATTACGGTATCCGGCAAACTTCACACGTCTATAACTTTCTAACCAGATGTCCGATTTAAGCGTGCCGCTAGTCTATGGACTCGTATCGACGAGTACTTTACAACCATACAAAAGTCAAAGCAAAATTATACAATGATAAAAAGTCAACTCCCGGCACCGTTTGGACAGTTTGCACCTCGACTTGTTTTGCCCATAACTTTCAAACCGTAGCTCCGTTTTCGACGTGCTACTAGTCTACGAACTCGGGGTATCATGCACTTCACCACGGTACCCTGGTCAACTCGAAATTTCAACTGGAACAAAAAGTCAACTTTTGACCTACTCGGTCAATGGTCAACCTCGATCAACGTGCACGAATTCCGATGTGGTTTGGGACGGGGTGTTACAACTTATATCCTAAATAGTAATTATATTTTGAAATTAGTTTGAGGTTCCAATTAGCTTCTTCAAAAAAATAAAAAAAGTTTCCATTAGCAGTGCATTTTTCCCAGCAGTAATTCTTCAGAACATGTTATAATTTTTTGTGATAATGTTTCTTCATAATGTATTAAATATTAATATTTACAAAAACAAAAACATATACTTTAAATTTGTACACAATAATAGAAAATCTAATAATTAAACTATTTTATAAAAGAAGAAAATCATTTTAATATGTATATAACAATATATGTGTATATTGTTCACCGTTATTTATATATATATATATATATATAACATAGTTTTCTTCTTTTTGTTTTTCTTCCTTTTTTAGAATATATAATTTTCTAAAAATATAAAAAATAAAAAATAAAAAATATAATTAAAATAAGGAAATTAACTACTAATAAAAAAAATGTTTACCTATTTAGTTAATCCTAAAACTATTGGTATAATTAAACTATTGGTATAATTATTTATTTGAGGATAAATATCAATTTATCCCATAAATAACTTATTTTCATAATTATAGTTTTAGGGTTAATCATTTTAGGGTTAAATATCTCATAATATGATTACTTGATTATCTACTAAAAAATATTGTGTATATTTTTATCCACAACTTTACTTATATATTGTTCATCGTTCCTTCCTTTTTAAAATATATGCATATAACAATATATGTATGGCAATTTTACACTTGGAAAATTGGAAAATTGCAAAGTAAACTGGTAAAGTATAAAAAGTAAAGTATATCTTGGAAAATTGCAAAGTATTGACTACTAAGTTATATATACATATACATATCTTTACTTGATTATCTTATAAATTATTCCCCATTTCTATAAACTTAAAAAAGTAAAAAAAAATATTTTATTAGATAACCAAGTAATCTAATTATGAGATATTTAATCCTAAAATAATTAACCCTAAAATTATAATCATGGAAAGAGGTTAATTAACCCTAAAACTATAATCATTGAAAGATGTTATATATGGGATAAATTGATATTTATCCTTAAGTAAAATAATTAAAATTTGAATAGTTTTAGGGTTAGTTAAATTGGTCAACATTTTCCTTATTAGTAGTTATTTTTCTTATTTTATTTTTTATTTTTTTATATTTTCAGAAAATTATATATTCTAAAAAAGAAGGAAAATAAAAATAAAAATACTATGTTATATATGTATATACGGTGAACAATATATACATATATTGTTAAATTCGTAAATAATGCCCCTTGATTCCTAAATTAATGCCAATATCTTCTATCTCAAATTGGATCTACGGATTATTTTATTACTAAAAATATTTTACAATTAAAGTTTGAATAATTAGAAATAGGAAAGAATAATCTAATAGGCAGCATTACTGACATTATAATAAATTTAGTATTTATAAGTTATCATTGAATGCCTTTGCCTCTTCATCTAATCCAACTTAATTATTTTTTATATATTTGTCAACTGTTGATAGTAGTTTATACATTGTCTATTGTCCAATCCAATTTATTATTTTACGTTTACTTTTTATACTTTATAATTATGCTGAATTGAAAATTTTGGTTTAATATTATTTTTATGATTCTTTATGTATGTTTTTATTACAATTTATTATCAAAATTATGTATATAATTATATATGCCGTGCATCGCACAGATATGTATGTAGTATATATATATTAAGTTTCCCTTAAAAAATATTCTTAAAATTATGATAAATATATATATATATATATATATGTATGTATATGGTAAACTATTATATATATTTTATTTTGTCAATGATAATTCATCAAAATATTCTCTTCATATGATAATATATTTATATAGTCAACTATTATGTATATTAAAACAATATATTTGTATATGGCCAAATCTAATGTAGATTATGATAATATATATATATATATATATGTATATATGAGCCAAATTTTCATTTTTTCATCTTTAATTATTAGGACATTAAAACATTCTTTTCATTTATGAATATATTCAAATTTATTGGTACATAAATTTTATATACTTATAAGAAAACATTAGAAAAAAGATTTTATTATTATTATTATTATATATATATATATATATATATATATATATATATTTAGTTCATTATGTTTATTTTATTCTAAAACAAAAAGATTTTATATACGGTAATTAATAATGAAATTAATCTCAATCTTTATTATATAATAAAATATTATTTTGATTTTACAATAAAAAGAATAGATATTGTATATATACACCACTTTTTAAATCTAAATTATTGTTAATTAAGTTATAATAATAATAATAATAATAAATATAATTATATTATATTATAAGGATTTAACATAAAGAAATCAATTATTTGTAAAAAATTAAAAAATACATTTAAATTTGAATTTGTAATACGAATCTTTGAGCAAGTGGCCACAAACCAAGTCTCCAAAGAGGTTTCCGAGCTCAAAGATGCTTTCCTAGAGCTGGAAAGATAGAGGGCAAGCCACTATCAGTGAACTAGTGGAAGGTAACCTGAGTATAGATCAATAACCAAGGCCAACCTACGCCTTGAATTTGAATTTAAATTTAAATTTTATATATAGAACAAAATTAAATAGGTAAATATTTTATAGTTTGAATTCTATAAATAATTTATCTTATAAGGCAAAAATGTTTTTATAGAATAAATAATAATAATAATAATAATAAATAAATAAATAAATAAATATATTACATTATTAGTATTTAATATATAGAAATTAATAATTTTCAAGAAATTAAAAAATATATTTGAATTTGAATTTTATAGATGGAAAATATTGAATTTTAATTAAATTATATAAATTTAAAAATTTGATAGGAAAATTTTATAAATGGAAAAAATTAGGTAGGTAACAATTGTTGAATTTGAATTATATAATTGAATAATATTATATATAGAGGTCAAATTTATAATTATTAACAAACTTTTATAGTATAGATTGAAAAAAAAAATTCAAATATACATATTAACAATAAAAATTTTAAGTAGATTTTCAAATATAATTAAAATTTTATAAATTATTATTAAATTGTATCTATTATAGTTACACATATCGTACATGGCACGGAGATGGATACTAGTTTAATATATGGAAAACATGCAAATCTCTATTTTTTACTTTAAAAGATACGTGGGCCTCCTTATCTCTTTCTTGCTCTCAATCTCACTCCCTCTCACACACATTCATATTTTTAAATTTATTTTACATTTAATATATATCTATATGTATATATACATATATATATTTATATATATATATTTAAAATTTTCTTTTTTCATTTAAATTTGTTTTATTTTTAATTATTTAAATGTTATTCATTTTTCATTTATATATAAAATTTTTTACAAATATAAAATATTTAATAGAATTAATTGATATGAAAAATAAATGTAATTATAAAAATATTATTCTACTTTTTGTTTATGTAAGAGAGAAGAGTTGAGCCACATCTTTCTTTAGTTACACTTTTTCTTTTTCTAATTTTAATCAAACTTATTTTTAATTTAACTTATTTTAAATTTTTAACAAAATCGAAGTTTAAATTTTTTTTTTCTTTGGCATTAAAAGATATTTAAATTTTTTAATATACATTTGTAAGTTGATTTATTACAAAATTGTCAAATTATTTTTGCTAAATCATTTTTACCCAATAAAATTAGAGATAAAAATTGATCTCTTCTTACTTTAATGAATTTTCTAATAACTCGAATGCAAATTTATAATATTCTATTAGCTCTACATAAAATGATAAAATAATTATTCTAAATTATTATTAATGCAAATTTAACATGTTTTTCCATATGTTTTCCATAATTCATAGGATATTCGTGGGAATAAATGGCCATTTGTAATAGGCTATTTTGTTTAAGTATTATATTATGTTGTGTTGCATTGTAAGGTACTATTTTATTCTTTATAGTTTTACATATTGTAATATTATCTTCTTATCATTGTTTATATTAATAGTAATAGTGATATATTAAAATACAAATAAAAATAAAATAACGATTGGTAATCCTATTTTCATTGTGTTAATATTTAAGTATTAATATTTACTATTTTCATTAATGTTGTTGTTAGTAGTAATAATTATGATTATAGTTTCCTATTGAAACACAAAAAAATTAATTACACTATTATAATTTGATTATTTAATTTTTTATATTATTAAAAAATTATGTGCTATCAATAAAATTTCTAAGGAGATTGATTATTATTTGCTATTTATGCGTTTTACAAATTATTATTATCATTGCAAAGTAGTTTCAAAAAATTATTATAGAAAAATATAAAAGATTTTTTATTTATAAAAATATATATTTTGATTTTTATTATTAATTTTTTATTAGTGATTATAATTTTTAAAATTTTAAACTAATAATAACTTATTTTGTTTAAAATTAATCTATAAAGGATATAAATAAAATTGATTTATGTTTAGAAGTTGAAAGGGATAATTTTATTATATAACATGCCATGTAGGAGAGAGAAAACAATTTAGTAAATAAATTTCATTCGTAAAGATTTTAAATGTAATGAATATTTAAAATCTAAAAGGCTATATCTGAATTGGAAAAGACACATGGAATTTTTCCGAAAACCTTAGAAAAAGCACATAAAATATATTTATTAGAAATTACTTAACGAAAAAAAAAAAAAAAAAAAAAAAACAAAAGGCCTCTCAACTTGAAGGCAGATTAACCATGACAGTTTCGATGAAACTTTTCAATGAAGAATATGAAGGTCCACCATCCATTAAAGCCTGTTTACTTTTCTCACTTACTTGTTTAACTCTTTTCCTAACATCACTCTCATTCTCCATCAACTTTCTGATCCCCGTCTCTATTTCTTGAGCATTTACAATCACAACCTCATCATTGGCCCCGCTATAAAAGCCTGCAGTCCTATAATCCAACTTAATCTCAACACCCAGTTTCATTTCCTTAACAATCTCAAACGCATTAAATTGCTGCTCAGCGTAAAGCGGCCACGTGGCCATAGGCACACCGAACCACAGACTCTCCAAGATTGAATTCCATCCGCAATGCGATACGAACCCTCCAATTGCCGGATGAGAAAGTATATCAACTTGTGGGGCCCATCCTATGATTTTACCAATCCCAACCGTTCGATCGAGAAACTCTTTGGAAACGACTTGGCTTGGATCGTCGTAATCAGTTGGTGGAGTGAAAGCATTTTTTGGAGGAGGCTGTCGTAGTGACCATATGAATCGGACCCCACTATTTTCTAGTGCAATAGCAATCTCTGTCACTTGCTCCTCACTGAAACCTCCCATGCTCCCGAAACACAGGAACACTACTGACGATGGAGGTTGATCATCAAGCCACTTAATTATATCCGAACCATGATGCGTCCTTTCTGGGTTCAGTATGGGTCCCACAGAATACACCGGTGGAAATTCACTCGTCTCTGATAATGAACGGATTGCATGGGATTCCAGCTCTGCAAACGTATTTACTAAAATACCCTTTGAGTCCCTCATCCTTCTAGCATGAGTCAGCATCAACGGGGCGCTATCTTTGAGCAAAACCACACCGGGCAAAACACTAGCGGGTACCGGGTTTAAAATACCCGGGACGACCAAATCGGTATTCGGGTCGTCCTTGAAATCGGTGGTATCGATGTTTTCTTCATCCTTAAGGTCTGTGATATGGAACATGAGGCGAAGAAAGGACGCACTAGATGTGAAAAACACGTATGTAGGAATCCCGAATTCCTCGGCTACGTCTTTCATGGTGGTGCAGAATATGTCGATGACGAAACCGGCTAGTCGGGGCGGCGAGTCAGACTCATGATCAGCACTACTCTTGTCTCTGGAATGGATCAGTTTTGCGGCAACGGCTTCTCTGACATGGGGTTTTTGAATCTCCGCGAACTGATTCAAGAAAAGGCCAGGGTTGGAATCTGCAAGGGTATTATTATGGTCGTGTGGGAGAATGACGAAGCTGATACGTGCTGAGATGTTGGAGAAGGAAGAAGAAGAAGAAGAAGAAGAAAGAGAGTGGAGGTAGGTTGAGACTTTGGTTTCAAAGGGTAGCTTCATGACGAGTACCGTAACGTGAAGACAATGATCTCGAGCCACGAGGAGCTTTGCCATCTCCACTGTGGAGACAAGGTGACCAATACCAGGTGAGGGGATGAAGATGAGCTCAACTTTCTTCATTTTTTTTTATTTTTTTATTTTTCACGAAGTTTGATGGGTTTGGATTATATATATAGATATATAGGTTTTGGATTTTATGTCTTTGAATGTATATACTGTTTATATCAATATATAGTGGTAGTGCAATGTTCTTTGGTACTCAACAAACAGAAAATTAAGAGTGAAAAGTTATTGACAGCACTTTCGTTGGCAACGATGTCAAAACTATTCACAACTGACGTCATGGCTTTGCTGGTATTTCCTTTTGACCTTTTCTTACGAAGGAAATAAAATAAAATAAAATTATGTGTGATGAGAAATTTAATTTCTTATAATTTTTTTAAAAAAAATTGTTAGGGATAACAACTTTTTAACTTATTATTATTTTTAAGTTTTAACCAAAATAAAAGTATAATTATCTTTTTTTTTTAAAATAAATATAGTTGTTTTATGACTAATTATTCATCATTTCTTGTACGGGTAATTAAAAGCATCATTAGTAACATTGCCTTTTCGTATTGAAATGTAAAAACATAGAATATTTATGTATTTTATAATTTTAACAACACATTGTATAAAATGATAATATTAAATTTGGCATAAAAATGCGATTGACGTCTTTTGACAATGAACCCCATTACAATAAATTTTATGATGTCCAAATCATTAAATAATAGGATTTTTAATTTTAAATTTTTTTAATGGTTAAAATTAAAAGAAATGAGATCCAGCTTAAACATGGTAGCCTCTCCCACCCTTTTTTTTATCTTTCTTTCCCCCCCCCCCCCCCCCCCCCCCCCCCCCCCCCCTTTTCCTTCCCAATGTTTTCTTGCAATTTTTCTTTCCTTCCTACAATGTTTATTTAACTTAAAGCCCATGCAATTGGAAAACCTAATTAATACACGGAGAGAAATTAAAATTTGTGTATGGAGAAGAATTTTTGGAGGAAAAATATGGTGCATATATGATGATAGTATGGAAAAAAATAAAATATAATAATAAATAAAATTTTGGTAGATGAAAAATAAATGGTGGAAGATTAAAAAAAAAAAATGTTGGTAGATAAAATAAATGATTCTAGATTAAATGCATGGTCCATATGGTCAGTGTATATACATAATAATGATAAAAAAACAAAAGGTGGTAGATGATAAAAAGATTGTTGGTAGATAAAATAAGTGGTTGTAGATTAAAAGCAGAATCGGGCGTTTAAAATGTGTGATTGTATAGAATCCAATAGGGGCACCATAAATAGATAATAGGTCATATATATATATATATATATATATATATATATATTTATTTATTTATTTAAAAACTTTTCAAGAAAAAAATTATTTTTGTCAAAATTAATACACAAAAAAAAAAAAATACAAGTAAAGCACTTAATCTATGCTTGAAAACTATCAGGACCCGTCCAAAATTCATCACCGGAACCTTAGACAAGCCCTGATCCCAGGAAAATACTACCGAACCTTCCAATGGAAAATCCGGCAGCACCTCCCCTAAGGATAGGACTAACCAAAAATTTCCTGCACTGAAAACACACTTCTATAAACATCCCCTTATTCCTCCCACATTACTACAAGTTGATTCCACAAATTTACAGCACTTCAAATGAACAACAGTAATCCAGTGCATAATTAATACATAAATGTCCAATACAGTATACAGAACATTATACAAATAAATATGAAATTAATACAATGACCGACAAAGAAGTAATATAGGGTGGAGAGGAAAAAAGAAAGGAGATGCTCCTTGGACTTCCGGCAATGAACTGAGACGTCGGGCTCACCCCGGATGATCGACGTCACCCAACCTGGACCTAGGGGAACGGAATTTAAAAATATGAGTGAGTGACCCTATCTACTATACAATTATAATACCACGATAATTAAGTAGATAAATAATAATTAATTGGAAATAATATTTTCTCTCAAAACCCTTACTATTATCTCGGTTGGAAAAGTTCCCATTTTAAAACATTTTCACAAAACCCTTTATTCGTATTCCCCGAAAACCAAGACATCAATTTACTCACTAAATATCAAATAAAATATAATAAGTCAAGCATCCAAAAATTATAATTAAAAGAGATTAATTTATCGAATAATTAAGTAAAGGGAAAAAAATTAAACCAATTTAAAATCCCCATTCGAATAAATACCAAAAGCAGTATTAATTATATTTTTAATTCCAAAACAATTTCAAAATATTTATTTTAAAATCCCAGTTTTGAAAATCACTTGATGCATCCACTATATACCAGTGGTGCCAACAGTACCCAGCGTCCCAAGGTACCGCCAGACAGGAGGTTATAGAGAGAAACCGGCATACGGTCGCGTGGCGTCCCACCGCGCCACTGCAAACAGGCGTCCCGGCCATGGAGGGACGGCCTACCCTCATCCGATGGCAAACACAGGACAACCCCATAAAATCACCTGCATGCTACTCACACCCACCGCGCGCTAATCACATCCGTGTGCACACTAACCATATCACATATAAACAGAACACCAGTACGTGTATGGTGCATCTAAAAATCATAAAATCCATATATTTATTTTATATCTCAAAATCTCAAATTTTCCATAACATACTGGGTTTATTCCATCCATTTAAACCCGTAAATTTCCCACAATTCCTTTATAATCATCGTCATAAATTCATCGCATAAATACCGTAATTTTCAAATCCACCATCTCTCAATTCCACCAATTTAAATATTCAAATTTTTCCAATGGCATAAATATTTTTGAAATATAATAAATTAAATCGCATAATATTCCAGGGGCATACTTATAAAAATTGAAGTCACCAACATAAACAAATATTTTCCTTGAAATATTTGAAAATCAAATCATGCCTAAAATAATGTTAAAACCACAAGAATTTCATATATAATTGAATTCCACAATTCTCAATACCATAAAATAATTTTCACATGGCATAAATTTATATAATGCATATTTTCTTTAATCAAAATAAATCCACCAATAATTTTCACAATAAATCAATTAAATATTTGACACATAGAATATAAATTTCAAATATTCAATTCACACAAAATATTCATAAATTTAATTCTCGAAATTAATTTGAAGGTGGGTCACTCACCTGGAGCATGCAATTAACCTAAGATCCTCCATATGATCGATTCCACAACGTACACGTGCTCCTAGAACACAATTCACACACACTCAAATAAAATAATATTTTATTCGGATAAATAATACCCGGTACCCGGGGGTTAAACACAAACGTTAACCAAAATTATCGAATAATATACCGAATCGAAGCTTGTGGAACGAGGATCACATTACCGGTCTCCATTGACCCCAATTCCGCCGGTGGTGGCCGGAATTTGGCTGGAAAGCTTCGGCTGGTCTTGATCTCCTCGTATCTCGCAAACCGCTTTGAATTTTGGAAATTGGAGGCCATATTTGAACTCAGAGGACCCAAAATAGGGGAAGAGGGGTGGCAATTTGGACTGGGCTGGCCGAAAACGGCGAGAATCGCCGGAAAAAATTCAACCCGCCGTCGTGACTTCACCGGCCCGATCTGGGAGCGTCGCCGACCGCCCGGCCGCCAAATTTGGCTGGTGAGCTTGCCGGCGTGTGGTCTTGGATGGTGGCCGGCCCGTGTGGCTTGTGGTGGCCGGAGAAATATGAACACGGGAGAGAGAGAGGGACGGCAGGTGGGAAGGAAGAAGGAAGAAGGAAAGAAAGAAAGAAGAAGAAGAAGAAGAAGAAGAAGAAGAGGATCGGGGGGGTGTTTTCCCACGTGGGGGAAAAGAAAAAAAAGAAAAAAGAAAAGAAAAAGAAAGAAAAAGAAATAAATTAAAATTAATTAAATAATATTAAAAATAATATTATTATATAAAATAATAATAAAATAATATGATATTAAACACGGTTGACATGTGGCATCTCAACATGGTGACACATTGTCACATTTATTAAGTCACACGTGGCACATCGTTACACGTTTAAAAATAATATTAAAATAATACAGTATTTGAAAAACTCTACAGGTCCATAACTTTCAAACCACATGTCCAAATCAGACGTGCCGCTAGTCTACGGACTCGTATCGACGAGTACTTCACAACCATGCATGAGTCAAAGCTCAACTTTGCATGAATAAAAAGTCAACTCCGGCACCCTTGGACAATTTGGATCCCAAATTGTTTTGCTCATAACTTTCAAACCGTAGCTCCGTTTTTAACGTGCTACTAGTCTACGAACTCGTGCCAATGTGTACTTTGTAACGGTACCTCAGTCAACCTAGAATTCCATCCGAGTCAAAAAGTCAACTTTTGACCCCTTGATCAACTGTCAAAGTCAAAGTCAATGGTCAACGGTCAAAGTTGGAGAACTTCCGTTGTACTTTGGGATGAGGTGTTATAAAAACACCTTCAAAACTCCCATCCCAGCAACAATTTCAAAACTTCCATCCCAGCTTATAAACTAACGTCTTTTAATAATTCCACATTAACAAAAAATAATAATAATAATAATGAAAAAAGCAAATATCTTAAGTCTTTTAATATCTTAAGCAAATAATAACATTGCCTTTTCGTATTGAAATGTGTAAAAATAGAATATTTATGTATTTTATAATTTTAACAACACATTGTATAAAATGATAATATTAAATTTGGCATAAAAATGCGATTGACGTCTTTTGACAATGAACCCCATTACAATAAATTTTATGATGTCAAAATCATTAAATAATAGGATTTTTAATTTTAAATTTTTTTAATGGTTAAAATTAAAAGAAATGAGATCCAGCTTAAACATGGTAGCCTCTCCCACCCTTTTTTTTATCTTTCTTTTTTTTTCCCCCCCTTTTCCTTCCCAATGTTTTCTTGCAATTTTTCTTTCCTTCCTGCAATGTTTTTTTTAACTTAAAGCCCATGCAATTGGAAAACCTAATTAATACACGGAGAGAAATTAAAATTTGTGTGTATGGAGAAGAATTTTTGGAGGAAAAATATGGTGTATATATGATGATAGTATGGAAAAAAATAAAATATAATAATAAATAAAATTTTGGTAGATGAAAAAAAAATGGTGGAAGATTAAAAAAAAAAAATGTTGGTAGATAAAATAAATGATTCTAGATTAAATGCATGGTCCATATGGTCAGTGTATATACATAATGATAAAAAAACAAAAGGTGGTAGATGATAAAAAGATTGTTGGTAGATAAAATAAGTGGTTGTAGATTAAAAGCAGAATCGGGCGTTTAAAATGTGTGATTGTATAGAATCCAATAGGGGCACCATAGATGGATAATAGGTTATATATATATATATATATATATTTATTTATTTAAAAACTTTTCAAGAAAAAAATTATTTTTGTCAAAATTAATACACAAAAAAAAAAAAAAATACAAGTGAAGCACTTAATCTATGCTTTAAAACACCTTCAAAACTCCCATCCCAGCAACAATTTCAAAACTCCCATCCCAGCAACAATTTCAAAATTTCCATCCCAGCTTATAAACTAACGTCTTTTAATAATTCCACATTAACAAAAAATAATAATAATAATAATAATAATAATGAAAAAAGCAAATATCTTAAGTCTTTTAATAATTCAACATTAACAAAAAAATAAAAAATAAAAAAGAGCATATATCTTAAGTAATATCATGTGTAAACAAAAAAATAAAAAATAAAAAAAAGCAAATATCTTAAGTAATATCATGTGTAAACCTTGAAATGCAACAAGAACCGACCTTAAAGGCGTCTAAAATGTATGATTGTACATAACCCTGTAATTATAGGGGCACTATATATATATATATATATTATTTAAAAAGTAAAAAGTTTTATATGTGTGTGTATATATATATATATATATTATTTAAAAAGGAGAAAACAAATTATTTTTGTCAAAACTAATGCTTTAAAAAATACAAGTAAAGCACTTAATTTATGCTTGATAAAACCTTCAAAACTCCCATCCCAGAAGCACGTTCAAAACTTTCATCCCAACTAATAAACTAACATCTCTTAATAATTCCATAAGGATAGACCATTAACCAAAAAAAAAAAAAAAAAAAAAAAAAAAAAAAGAGCAAATATCTTAAGTAACACTATGTGTAAACGTTCAAACTGACGTCATGGCTTTGCAGGAATTTCCTTTTACTTTTTTATGTGAAGGGAATAAAATAAAATAAAATAAAATTATGTTTGATGAAAAATTTGATTTTTTATAATTTTTTTAAATTGTTAGGGATAACATCTTTTCAACTTATTATTATTCTTAAGTTTTAACCAAAATAAAAATATAATTATCCTTTTAAAAAAATAAATATAGTTATCTTATGGCTTGTTATTCATTATTTCTTGTACGGGTAATTAAAATCATCTTTATTAACATTGTCTTTTCTTATTGAAATGTGAAAAAATAGCATAGTTATGTATTTTATAGATTCAATAACACATCTATCTATCTATATAATATATAAAAGAAAAAGAGTGAGTGCCACATGTCAACATACTATCATTCCAATTTTCTTCCAAAATCATCTTTTTCATTTTAATTAAATTTATTTATATTTATGATTTTATCTTTTATAGCTGTAACAAATATTTATAAAAATCATTTTTTATTTATAAATAAATTTTAAATAAATATACTTTTCTAAAATTATTGAGAATCATAAATTGAACATAATAAAAAATAATACATTATTATACTTACCAAAATTGCCATCTTTATTACACCTAGCATTGCATGTTTGAATCATTTAAAGTCATAATCACATAATAATAACCATTCTTTTGTTATAAATATTATAATATTTTTATAGTATTACATATGTTTTTTAATTTTTGTATCTAATAGATTTATGTTTAGGAACGAAGTAATAAAAATATATATATTTTTATTATTATAATATTATATATATTATAGAATGTATTTGCATATATATTGTTTACAGAATTAATAAACATATATTTTATTTAGACATAAAAAAATAAAAATATCATAAATAATAATTGTTAATGTGAAGTCCTACATCGGTTGGAAAGGGAAACGAAACACTTCTTATAAGGTGTGTGTGGATATTTTTCCCTTGAGACGCGTTTTGAAAACCTTGCGAGCTGAGTTTTAAGAGGATTCCACAGGCCCAAAGAGGACAGTATCTCATATGGGTAGTCTGGTTGTTACAGTTAAACATAGCAAAAATAAGATTTGTTGCCGATCTGTATCATAATGTACAAACCGACACATATGGTAATGGAACTGCAAATAAAGTGTATGTATATATATATATATATATATATATATATCTTTTTAAATCCAAATTAGTGTTAATTAGATAATAATAATAATAATAATGACAATAATAATAAATATAATTAAACTATATTATAAGGATTTAACTTAGGAAAACTAATTGTTTCCAAAGAATCAAAAAATATATCTAAATTTGAATTTTAATTTCACAGATGAAAAATATTATATAAATGTGTTTAAATTTGAATTAAATTATATAAATACATTTGAATTTAAATTAGAATTAGAATTTTATAGATGAAAAAAAATTAAATAGGTAAATATTTTTTAATTTGAATTCTATAAAGAATTTACTTTATAAAGTAAAAATGTGCTTTTAGGATAAATAATAATAATAATAAATAATTAAATTATATTATGAATATTTAATATATAAAAATTAATTATTTGCAAATTATCAAAAAATACATTTAAATTTGAATTCTATAGATGAGAAATATTATTTAAATATATTTAAATTTAAATTAAATTATATAAATATATTTAAATTTGAATTTAAATTCTAAAGATAGAAAAAGTTATATAAAAAAATTTCATAGATGGAAAAAATTAGATACATAAACATCTATATAATATAAAAAAAGTAGAAGAATTTTGTGCCACGTATTGACATATTATCATTCCAAATTCTTTTCAAAATTATCTTTTTTTATATTATTTATGATTTTATCAAAATATTAATCAGTATCAGATAGAGCAGATATTTAAAAATATGAAACTTTTTTTGACCTTTTTTTCGTTATATTCAAAAATATATATTTTTATTATTATAATGTTAGATAATTGATTAGAAAAGTATAAATGTTTGTACCTTTTATAGTTGTATCCAAATATGTATAAAATAAATTTTGTTTTAAAATAAATTTTAGATAAACAATAAATATATATTTATAATTTATATATTTTAAATTTTACGATAATGAATATTGATATGCACATTAAATATATGTCATAATAAAATTATACGGAATATTAAAATAAAATATATAAAACATATTATAAATTATATATAAATTGATACTGATCTGTATCATAATATATAAGCTAACATATATGGCAATCAAATTGTACATATATGTTATGTATATATAGAATAAATCTAAACTGATTAAATTTTTTAATCAAAATTTTGATATCTATAATTTGGTATATTTTAAATGGTTTACCTTCTCATTTATATATGGCAATATCAATTTGACACTATTGAAAATCTGTCGCATAATTGGTTACCAAAATTTTGGTTCAAATATTTGGTACATGTAGTATTCTTTATATATATATACACTTCTTTTTAAATCCAAATTATTATTAGTTAGGTTATTATAATAATAATAATAATAATAATTATAATAATAAATACAATTAAATTATATTATAAGGATTTAACATGGAAAAACTAATTATTTACAAAGAATAAAAGAAATACATTTGAATTTGAATTTAAATTCCATATATGAAAAATATTATTTAAATATACTTAAATTTAAATTAAATTATATAAATATATTTGAATTTAAATTTGAATTAAATTTTATAGATAAAAAAATTAAATAGGTAAATATCTTTAATTTGAATTTCATAAATAATTTATTTTATAAGGGAAAAATGTTATAAGGTAAAAATATGTTTATAGGATAGATGATAATAACAATAATAATAATTAATTAATTAAATTACATTATGAGTTTTTGATATATGAAAATTAATTATTTATAAAAAATAAAAAATATATTTGAATTTAAATTTAAATTTAAATTCTATAGATGAAAAATATTATCAAAATACACCAAATTTGAATTAAATTATATAAATAAATTTGAATTTAAATTTAAATTTCATAAATAAAAAATATTATATAGGAAAATTCTATATATGAAAAAAATTCTATCGGTAAATACTTTTGATATTGAATTCTATGATTATATAGTATTATCTGTAGAGGTTAAATTTATATCAATAACCCCAGATTCCTCTCTCTCTCTCTCTCTAATGGAGCTTACAAAATAATCCAAGTAAACTTGATAAGAGGAAGACTTCAATACATCAAATGTATATGCTCTTATTCTCACACAAGATGTGGGGGACGCACCATACTGAATCTTTTTTCAACTTGATGATCAAAAATTGATGCTCTTCCTACTGGACAACCTGAAAGATAAAGACCAAAAAAAAAAAAAGGAAAAGAAGAAGAAGAAGAAGAAGAAGAAGAAGAAGAAGTGCTTTTGGTCTGGCAGAGAGCAAATACCAAATCATTAGAAGGGTTTTTGTCTCTTTCTTTAAACATGTATATCAAACACATTATTAGTCAATGAAACATATTCATTCCGTCGAGTTTTCCATGAGACCACAAGAGTTCTACATGTTAAAACCAAGAATAAAGGTATTTAGCTTTTTCAAGTTACTTGACCACTAGGCTACAAGATATCAAGCTGGAACTTTCTTGCAATTCTTATCGTTTGTACTTTTCCTTTGAAAAGAAAAAAACAAATGTACGAACTACATCTTCATTCTAATCTATGAGTTTCCAATTGTTTTAATGGAATAGATTTTAGTTAATGGAACAAAAAAAATAAAAAAACGGAGGTATTTTGAAATACCTCATAATTTGAAAGGGTTTAGGAAAGGACCCTTTCAGGGAAATTCCATTTGCATGCGCCTGCACTTGAACCCAGGATCAAGAAGGCCCTTTATAGGTCACTTAACTACAAGGCCACAAGAGTAGAGGCAGACCTTACGCTGCAATTTTTAAATTTGAAAATTGACTTATTTTCATATAATTTTTCAATTTATTTTATTTGGGAGTTTAAGTTGAAATGTAACGAAGGGCTTCCAAGTCAAATATCTTCATATTCATCAGAGAGGAAATCAGTAATATCCAAACGAAAATAAAATTAAAAAACAATGGTTACAACTCACAACAATTCTGGCATTGGCTTTTTTTTTTTTTTTTTTGTGTGTGTGTGTGGAAAAGTAGTTTCACTTTGGCCTTTTTTCAATTGGAAATTTTCCCTAAGAAAAATAATAAGTTTTTTTTTTGTTTGTTTATTGAATAAAGAAACAGATGTATTTTGAAATACCTAATCTATTAAGAACTAAGGTCGTGATAGGTTTTCCATGCCCATACACGAACCTAGGATCAGTAACACGCTTGACGTCAAAGCTGCAAGATGTGAGCAAATTTTACCTTCAAAGTTTACATTTTATATTCTAAGTAGTTCCATCTCATTCTCATCATTGATATACTTAAAAAATATAAAATTAAAAAATTAAAAAAAAACCATCTTCCTTCTTGCTAGTGAAAGTGACACATAAAACTCTTAAATTGAAATCCATGTTATTAATGATCTTATTTTTTGACCCCATGCTATTAACGGTCTTATAAAATTTGAAATCAATAAAATATACTAAACAATTGGGTGTCCCACCCGCAAAGAAGTTTAAGGCATGGATACAATAATCAGTAGGCAATCACCAACAATCGTCCCAATAGATTTTGAGTTCTATGATTATAATGTCATCGTTGAACTTAAAATTGCTTGGGGAGAAGGTTTATTTTAGAAATATATATATGTATATATATATATATATATATATATGTGTGTGTGTGTGTGTTTACGGTGCAGATCATCCATATGTGGACCATTATTAAAGATGATGCTTTGAAAAAAAAAAAAAATATCATCTTTGATGTAGATCCACATGCGGACTGTTCGCACTATAGCATTACCCCATATATGTATATATATATATATAGGTGAAACCTAAGTATTATGTCAGCCCCTTTTTTTTTTTTTTTTTTTTTTTTTTTTTTTTTTTTCTTTTTTTGAGTTTCTATTTTTTGAATTTTTTTATGCAAGTTAGAGGTGCAACTATTTGAAAATATTTTAGGTAGTACGAGGAATCAGTGAATAATAGAGTGTCATTCAAGGATTGATTTATAATATCAAGTAGATATACGCCAAGACTACTTACTTGGAGGAGAAGCTGAGGATGAGCAGTAAAATAACTAATATTTTGAAGCTAAGCTTAAAGCTCAAAGGAAGTGAAAGTATTTGGGGTTGATATGATATTTTTGTCTTATTTTGTTTAGTTGATGGCTGACTTTGGAGCACAACTTTTTTAATCCTGGTTTCATTAACTTATAATTCATGAGTTTATGAATCATGATAAAATCATTTTTCAAAAAAGTTGTGTTCCAAAGTCATTCTAGCACCAAAAAAATAAAAATAAAATAAAATAAAATAAAACACAAACCAATCATCAGTCATACAAGATAACATATCAAAGAAAAAAAAACATATTTCAAACAATCTTACCACTACTGCTTTTTAGCAAGAAATTAACATGCCAAACATATCAAACCAAACCTTAAATACTTACTTCCTTTGTGCTTTAAGCTTAGCCTTCAAAACCTCCAGAGAAGTAACCTTGGCATGTTTCCCCTTCATATTATGAATCAATTCTGGAATGACACTCCTAGCTCCATTATTCATTGGCTCCTCATAACATCAAATATATTTACAGGTTATGCACCTCTAATACGCATAAAAAAGTTCGAAACCCAAATCAATTTTCTCCTTCTAATAGGAACTTAAAAGAAAGAGAAATTAAAATATAAAAAAAAAGGAAAAAAAAAAAACATTCCCATTATATTTAGGTTTCACCTCTATTAGATATATATGTTTCTTCTTCTTCTTATATATATATATTTTTTTTTCTTTTTTTTTTTTTTGATAAGTAGATACATATGTTTCTAATACAAGCTTTCTTCTAGGGCGAAATCGTTTCCAAGCAGTTTTAAGTTCAGCAATTATATTACAATCGCATAACTCAAACTCAATCAAGCCTAATTTTGTAAAGCATAATCTAAAAATATTTTCTCTTGTGTTAGTTATGATGGTTCACAAAAATTCTCAAATACAACTCGAAAGCTCATAAGCAAGTCCACTGCAAGCCTGTTCATAATTGCATAATGAAACCAAGTTGTAATATTAAATTTTCCAAAGAACCAATAAGATAAAATTATAAACGTAAGAGAGTTTGAGAGCAGAAAAAGATGACTAAAAATTTGGTGTATTGGAATACTAGAACGCATGGCCCTTTATACGATTCCACATACGTTTGTAGCTTACACAAACATTAAAAACAAAATCAAATTAATGCGATAAAAATTTTCTGTTATAAAATTAAAATTTTGAATTTTAAAAACCTTGTAATTTCCACAGTTTAGTGGTTGAACGTGGAGATAATTTTATTAGTTAATGTTGTTTGAACCTCAAAGCTGCTGGCTCAATTCATCGAGAGTCTCACAGATGAAAAACAAAGGCAATTCAGTACCTTTTGACTAGTTTGGAAATCTTGAACGACATAGAAAAACAGGGGTATTTTGAAATACCTCATGTATTATGAAATTAAGAGTCGTCTTTGGTAGCATGCCCACAACTTGAACTTAGGACCAAGAACTCCTTTTGAGGTTACTTGACCACAAAGCTGCAAGATGTGAGCAAACTTGGTCTTCGAACTTACAAATTATAGTCCAACAAGTTCTGTCTCATCCCAACATACAGTATTTTTTTGTGGTAAAACCAAAAACAGAGGTATTTTGAAATACCTCATCAGGAAACAATTACAAGTTACTTGACCACTAGGCTACAAGTGTTGGCAAACTTAAGTTTTCAATTCATATTTTTTTCTAATTGTTCATTTTCTTATATACCATTCCCAGGAGTACAAGTTTTGAAACGCGCATAGAGCCAAATTAAGCTCTACCCAAAAATTAAAATAAATAACCTTATCTATAAATTTTGTTCTCAATTTGACTATTTACTAGATGAACCGAAAAAATAGAGTTATTTTGAAATACCTCTTATTTTGTAATTAATCTCAGTTAAAGAAGAGCATCTCCAAATGGCATGCTTGTAATTGAACCTAGGACCAAAGAGACCTTTTCAAGGTCATTTGACCACCAGGATACAAGATTGCTGGCAAACCTCATCTAGCAACATTTCTAATTTATAAATCCACAAACCTCTATCACCATTCTTAGACCTTCTAAATCAAGCATGTTCATGTTCAATATAAATTTAGTAATAACAATTAAAAGAAAATAAAAAAGTTGCACAAATTCCAAAAGTAAAAGGTGCTCTTTGTCAATGTTCTTCAAGGTTGTAAAAATATCAAATAGTTTTTTGTATTGTTATCTTTTGTTTGTTCTTCATTTCAAATAAATGTAAACACATGATCCATACATAATCAACTAATAGCATTATGAAAAGTAACAGTGATTCAAGTTGAAATCGTTCCTTCTTTGTTATTCTTTTAGGTACAAACAGCTTAAAACTTCCCCAATGTATACGGCCCGAGGCCAAAGAGATTTCTCATGTTTCTCACTTCATAATCATGCTTTGAAGCCAATCATAAAAATATACTTTGAAGCCACTTTTTCACCATCTGGACTCCAACCAAAACAAAAGCCTTTTTAATTTTTTTTTCTTATTCTTTTGTTATTATTTCCTTTTAGAGATATGGCATCTTCCTGATCATCCAAAAAAAAAAAAAAAAAAAAAGAACTTGCTTGTTTATACCATTATGGAAATCATTTTAATGAGAACTACTATAGAAACTCATTGTATATCATATAAACACATTTTTTTTAGAGGGAGTATTCTTTATGCAATGCCCGCACTTGAAACCCAGGATCAAATAGATTTTTCCAGGTAATTTTACCACAAGGCTGCAAGGTATCAGGTCCAATCTTGCAATTCTTATTTTTTATAGGGCTCCTTTGAAAGGAATAAATGAATCTACATTAATCCTTGGATTTGGCTTGTGGGCTCACCGAACTATGCCCTTTTTCTTTATCCATGAGTTTCCATTTTTATTTTGTTCTTTTCTATATGGATGACGATATCAGCATGTTACACCCATGTGGATCACATATTTCATTTGTTAGATAGTTAAATTGTATTTTAGTTACAAATGAAAATATTTTTCTTTGATTTTCGGTAATTGAAGCAAAACAGAGGTATTTTGAAATACCTCATAATTTTAAAGGGTTAAATTAATTAATTCCCTCTAGCGTACGTACATTCATGCATGCCCATACACTTGAACCCAAGATGAAGAAGGCCATTTTCAGGTCACTTAACCAAAAGGCTACAAGAGTACAGGCAGACCTTTTTTGGCAATTTTTATAATTTGTAATCGGTTTCATCTCATCCTCATCAATATTACATGTATTTTCCTTGGAAATAGTTTTTCCTCTTTGACCTTTTTCAATTGGAAAATTTTCTTTTAAACTTTTTTTTTTTTCCCTCTTTTTGGCCTATTTTGTATTGAACCAAAAATAGAGGTATTTTGAAGCGCCTCATCCTTTAAGAATTTAGGGTCATTTATAATGAATGCCCACATTTGAACCTAGGACAAGAATTCCTTTTCAGTTGCTTTGACCCAAAGGCTTCAAGATTTAGTCAAACATTGCTTTTCAAAGCTCACATTTTGTTCTCTGAGTAGTTCCATTTCATCCTCATCAATAGTATAATAGAAAAGGATTTCATCTTCCTTTTTTATTAGTTAAAGTGGCACAAATTTATATTTTTTGTGATAAAACCAAAAACAGAGGTATTTTGAAATACCTCATCATGATGGATAGGATCAACCATTGCAAAGTGAACCCTGTCAGTCCTAGTGTATATGTGTGTTTGTGTTTGGTGCCAATACTCGAACCTGGGACCGAACGACCCGTTCAGGTAACTATACCAAATATTTAAATAAGTAAATTAATATATAAAATATTCTCTCTTTGACCTTTCACTAGTTGAACAAGCCTCAACTTGCAATTTTTATTTTTTATTTTTTATTTTTATATATACATATGAAGGATCCACAAATATCACCTTGTAGATCAAACATGTTTATATTCAGAATCATCATTATTGAATAAACTTAGTATAATAATTAAAAGAAAATAAAAAAGTTTCCCAAATTCGAAAAGTAAACTCTGCTTTTGTCAATAGGTTCCAGGTTGAAAAAAACATCAAATAGTTTTTTTGTATTTTTTTTTTCTTTCTTTATTTTTCATTTCAAACAAATATAAACAACATATAATCCATTAATAATCAACTAATAGCATTATGAAAAATAACATTAATTCTGGTTGAAAATCGTTCATTCTTAATTACTCCTTTGGGGAACAAACAGCTCACAACTTCCCCAATATATTTTTATCACCTTGGAGTAGATTTTCCCTGTCATTTTTCTGTCTGTTTTGTATAAGAAAAATGTGTCCCAAATAGATAAAAATACAATGAAAATTGGATGCCAAGAATTAGAGACATGACATCTTCAAAAAAATTTGCTCGTATATACTTGAGTTTATGGAAAAAAAAATAAAAATATATATATATATATACATATATATATATATATATATAGAGAGAGAGAGAGAGAGAGCATGACCAACAAGTGTTGTGCGTAGCCATGAATAGTGCTATATAAACTTACTGTGTATAATCTGATTCTGGGCTTGTCTGTTTAGAGAGTATTCTTTTTGCAAGGCCCACACTTGGGACCTTTCTCAGGTTACTTCACCACAACTTTAATGCACAGGATTCCCTGAAAAGAATGAATCTACATTAATCCTTGGATTTGGCTTGTGCCCCACTGAACAATACCCTCTTTCTTGATCTCATGAGTTTTCATTTTCATTTTGTTCTTGTATATGGATGAAAATATCAGCATGTTACACACCCTTATGGATTATATATTTGTTTTGTAAATAATTAAATCTTATGTAGTATTTTCTGTTACAATTTCAGCAACACAAACATTCAAGAAATTAAATAATAAACTAGATCAAAACACCACAAAATTTATGAGGTTCGATTTAAGATTGAATCTACGTTCTCGGAGCTCCACAAGGAGTTCAAATGCACTATAATTGAATGTGTTTTACAGCTTATCTGGTTCTCTTTCTTTGTTTTAGAAGCTCCACCTAAAACCCATATACCAGACCCAAAATCCCCTTTTACAACCTTTCTCACCTCACAACTCTCACCCAAGAAGATATTAAAGAGAAAACATTAAAGGGAAAGAGAAAGAGAACTTAAATTATATTAACACCAAAGAAAAATGGTTGCTGCAGAACTGTTGCTGCTGTAGAACTATTGCTGCTGTATCTCTATTGCTGTTAGGACTCTTGAAAAGCCTTTACATGACTGCCAGCTTCTCTTTTAAACCACCAAGCCAAAACTCACAGTTTTGTTTAATGATATAAGGTTGAAACGACGTAGTTTTGATGACAGCAACTATGCAGCAAAAAATAACTCAAGCTTTGACTTCTTTGAATCACATAACTATTTATTTTCCTTTTTTCATAAAATATTAATTAATCTAATTTTCTTTCAACTTTAAATAACAAGTGAAAATATTTAAGCAGAATCAGAGAGCTTGTTTTATTTTTATTTTTTTTATAAAAAATATTTGTATCAGGCGATGCACAACACGCTTTTTACCCTTTTATTTTATTATTTTGTTTTTTGGTTTTCTTAAAATATTAATCAATCTGTTTTACTTTCAACTTCAAATAACCAACAAAACTATTTAAGAAGCATAAGTGTGTTGGTTTTTGTTTTTTTTTTTTTGGTTTTTTTTGCATTATTTGTATCAAGCGATGCATAATATGCCCTTTTATTTTATTTTATTTTTTTGGTTTTCTAAAAATATTAATCAATCTGTTTTACTTTGAACTTCACGTAACTAGTTAAAATATTTAAGAAGCATAACTATTATGGTTTTTGTTTTCTTTGCATTATTTGTATCAGGTGACGCATAAACGTATTGTGCGTCGCCTGTTACCCTTTATATATATATATATATATATAAATATTTTGATTTTCTAAAAATATTAATCAATCTGTTTTACTTTCAACTTCAAATAACCAGCTAAAATATTTAAGCACATAACTGTGCTGGTTTTTGTTTTTTTTGCATTATTTGTATCAGGCGACGCTTAAGCATATTGTGTGTCGCCTGTTCACCTTTTATTTTTTTAAATTTTTTTTGGGTTTTCTAAAAATATTAATCAATCAGTTTTACTTTCTCCTTCAAATAACCATTTAAAATTTTTAAGCAGCATAACTGTGCTGGTTTTTGTTTTTTTTGTTTTTAATTTGTTTTGCAATATCAGGCGATGCACAAGCATTTTGTCCATTTTGTGTTTCAACTCTTTTAATTATTTTTAATATTGTTTGAATTTTTATAAAATTGGTATGTTTAAAACTAGAGTTCATGCAAAACAAATATTGCCTTATGAGCAATTTTTACAAATTGGTCTACGATATTTTATATGTACAGACAAAAGCTATCAACAAAAGCTAGCTATTTCACTACCATGCATAGATATTCATTGGTTTGAAATACTTGTGATCATCACTGTTGCCAATTCATCTCTAAATTCGTTGACATTTTCAGCTTGTAACCAAGTGACACCTTCATACTGAACATAAGAAACTTATGTTAATATACAAATAATAATAAATATTAATTATTACATAATAGAAATATGATGAAATCATTAAATTAATAATAATTTACCATTCCTCTTAAGTCCTGGGGAGGAACTTTGCGCCTAATGATATCTTGCATTATCATCATAATACAGTAACCGCATTCCGTACTCCCGGGCTGCATCGGTGTCTAAATTTGCAAACAATAAATTATGTGTAATATTAGATACGAATATATACAGGTATTTAAATTAACTAACAACTAATAATGCTCAGTTTATATATAATAATTACCTTAGTATTTTGCCACCGAAATTTCTTTTCAGATGTCTTCCTTTGGTTCCATGCAACGAAGGAACTATATAGAAATATATATATTCTATAATATTATATTGTAGCTTCAGTACATATCCAATATAAGAACAATTAATTAAAAAAATGAGAGTTATTAACTTACTCGTCGATCAAAGTTTTTAGATCCTTATCAATTATATTCTTATGAGTCTTCAAAGAATCAAAAAACCATGCTACTGCTTTGTATACATCAACAACACATAGCATCCAATGATTCCTAGAAACACCAATAAATATTTTAGTTAATATGATGTTTTTTGAAATTAATATTTTCACAACATAATTCAATTAAAACTAACACAATATTACCTTGCACAGTAGGGAAAGAACCATAGTTGATTATTTCTTGCATCTTGCCATCTACTCAATATATTTATCATCCGTTTATGAGGGTTTGGATGACCAACCGAAGCAATAATATTCGGATGAACAAAGCAATAATTCCCTTCAAAGGAGCCCATCAATCCCTCACATAAATGCCTACATAATCTGATTACAAGTAATTATAGTGTTTATAATTAATTAAATTGAAGAATTAGTTATAAACACATCCAAATTTAGGTTACCATATGTAGAACAAGATGCATTCGGAAGATAATTCTTGCATGTAACAAAATCATTTATGTCGCTCCTCGCTATGCCCAACTGTTGTTCTTCCCCAAAGATCTCTTTTTTCATATTAAAAAACCATAAATGACCGCTATCGACATCCTTGATCCAACATAGCAACTCTCGGATCGTTGGGGTAATGACTAAAGGATCAATATTATCATCTTGATCATTCTCAACATTTGACATGTTCGAGCTTCCCTACAAATATCAACAAACAACATTTAAAGTAGAACAAAAACGAAATTATTTTAAACTTCATTATTATATACAAAAACGAAATTATTTTAAACTTCATTATTATATATAGTTGCATCGAACAATACCTCCTCAGATGGCAAGATAACAAGATCTCTTGGCCATGCAACAAATGCACCTTCAGCATCATCGACACGTATGATGTCAAATGATGGAATAGGAAAAGGTACAATCCATCAATAACGTCATCAATAGTGACCTTATAATTTGCTGCCCCTAGCTTCACACCATGGCACATATCCGTTGGAAGCGAAGGTACCAAAGTGCCATGTCCTACTATATGGCCAACATTGCCTGTGCAAGATTGCATTTTACACCCTGCAAAGTTAAAAATAAAAAATAAAAAATTAATATATGTTGACATGACAATATTCCTTCAACTTAAAGACTTGATCCCTTGACCTTATGGCGGTAAGTAGGGCTCTTCAACCATGGGAGCCATATAGATAATAATAACCCACTTAAACATGTATATATATATATATATATAATGAAATAATTACCTCTGAACATCTCATCGGTGATGGATAGATTGGAGGAGCATCAACCTTAGATGTAGATTGGGTCCCATGAGCAGCAACATCATCGACTTGGGTCCTAGGAGCATCAACATCATCGGCTGGGGGGGTCCTTTGAGCAGCAACATCATCGACTTGGATCCCAGGAGCAGCAACATCATCGACTGGATGAATGAGTGACAGAATGTCAATACCCCATGCTGATATGAGCGCATCAACTTGGCAGCACTGTTGCTACTTGAATTTCTAACGATTGCCACCAGACCTTTGAGCAGCATCTCATAGACTGCATTGTTTCCACTTCCCTCCGACTTAGTCTTTTTTTGTGAACTGGGCTTAGGAGTATGGAAAAAGTTAGTCACCGTGTATCCTTTGCCTCGACCCCTAAGCCTACCTCCATACTCCTCTTTTCCCAAAGCTTGTGTGAAGATATCCACCGGAGGTGAAGGCCGAATTTCTCCTTCTGTTGCCTTCTTCTTTAAGTCATTCTACAATATATTTTTTAAATGTTTAAACATATTAGTTTATATAATAATGAACTAAATAATAATATATGCAACAAATATTCATAAAACATACAATACTCACAATTTTTTTCCGCTACATGTTCAGTTTCTTCATTTGCATATTTTCCATCCTTCCCCATACGTGCCTGTATCCATAGGTCATCTCGGTCTACATAATCTTTGGTGCCTCTTTCAAGTTGCTTCAAAAGTTACAAATAAATTAATTTTAATAATGCAAGTGAGTAACAATGACAAAATTAATATGGTTAAATGTAAATAAAAATAAATTGCATACAATGGATCTTTCTAATCTCGCATAGCCCATTGCACCCATCCTATGCGGATACTTGTTTAATTACCGTTTTTCCGAATATTTGTGACTTAATGCTTACAAAAGTTATAAACATACATATTAGAAAACCCAAATAATTTAAGTCACCATAACAAATTTTAATTTTTATATAAATAATGACAGTGCAATTTAATACAACATTAACGTGCATTAAATAAAACTATACCTGGCATTTATCCGACAACCTTTGTTGTACAAAATCATCCCACACCTCTTGGCTTATGAATTCATACATTGATGGTCGATGCTTCAACTTTTCAGGTGTGTCAATATATGGTCGAACAAAATATCTATATAAGTAATTCTTGAATTTTTTCCATTTGTCACAACAATCTTTTAAAGTTACCTTCCTAAAACTATCATCTTTACCCATATATTACTGCAAAATTAAAATATATATATATTTAGTAACACTGATTGACAAGTAAATCCGGTAAGTTAGAAATGCAAGTAAAATGCATACAAGTTACAAATGCAAAAAAGGAATTATAAAATCTTCATCAATTAAATATGATTCATAATAAACAATATTTAACAATAATGCACTCCGTACCTTTATTGATGCCCATAGGTTATCTTTTAACCTATCTGACACAGCTCTCCAATTAGGTATATTAATTGGTATTGTGCTCCTAGCCAACAAGCCCTCCAAATTGTTCAATCGAACGGCCTCAGAATTAATAGCAACTCCAACCTCATTATATTGAGGTTCCAAGCTTTTGTTTCCCACCAAATACTTCCTAAGGCCTTTCGTCGTTGTAGCCCGTCGTTTTCTACTCCTTAGGGCTGACGTATTCGATCTTTCCATATCATTGGATGGTGATCCAGTGCCATCCCCATCCGAGAGGACATGTTCATTAAAAGGATCCATAATTCTAGATACAAAAAACATAAACACAAATTAATATTACTAACAATATGAACATAGGGTGTAGTATAATTAATAAACCATTAAGAACAATAATAAATGATAAATTCATGTAATTTATTTACAAAGTGATGCAGTAATAGTATCTTCTTAACATCTATCCCCTTTAACAGTTATTAACATTTTCAAACACAAAAGGCGAATAAATCACTAATGGATTCTGAGTCATACAAACGACGTCGTTTTAAGACCTACAATAGAGAACCATCTGTGATACAATTGACATTTCCCACACAATTTATAATGGCTATATCTTGAATTTAAACATATAAACACATAATACAAATATTAGCATATCATTTTGCTTTACATACAATTGAACCCCACTCAATAAATATAGCTATTTTTCAAAAAAAATTTAGCTAACCCATTATTGATGACAAGACATGTTTTTGACAACACAAAACCCCACCAAAATAAAAGTAACGAACAAAAATTTTTAAAAAAAAAAACCACCAAACATAATATTTTTTTAAGCAACACATACACCACCGAACCCTAAAATGGATGAAAAATAGCACACCTTTACAAATCCAGCAATCAAGAGGAACTTCAAGCCACCATAGCAGGCAACGGCGACGGCACGGCAGAAACCCAGCAACCCAACCCGGCGATGAGACGGCAAAAATCCCAGCCACCTAACCCTACAATGGCGAAGTACACGACCCACCCAACCCAGCGATAGCGACGGCCACGACAAAAGGGTGAAGTGCTTCCAACCCAACCACCAGCAAGAAGAAGAAGCAGAGGAAGAAGGAACTTTGAAATTTAGGAAAGAAACCCACAAAATCCTTCAAACCCTTGAAAGAAACACGAATGCCTAATGAGAGAGTGATCCTTCAAAATCTTCTCATACTTCCTAGATTGCTTCCAACACTCAAGTACCTGTACTTGGGGTTAAATGTTGAAAAGAAAGCTCATTGAAAAATGTGCCATTTTATTTTTTAATATTTCCTGAATATTGGGGAATAAAAAATGGTTATTAAGAACATTTTAGGGTCAAATGAAAATATTTAAAGACACAAAAAAAAGAAAAAAATTGAAATACAAAAGAAAAAAAAAGAAATTAGAATGGGCGACTCATAAAGAAGAAACTATGCCACCTATCAAAAAATAAAAAGGATATAAATTTTAAGTGTTTTGAAAGTTTAAATAGAAAATAAAGTATTCTTGAAAGAAAATCAGATTGATTAAAAAAATAAATAAATAAATAACTCATTTATGTTGTTTAAATGTTTTCACTGCTGATTTGATGTTGAAAGAAAATCAGATTGATTAGAAAAAAATCAAAAAAAAATATTTGCTAACAGGTGACGCGAAAATATGCTTATGCGTCGCCTATTAAAAATATTTTAAAAAAATATAATTTATGTTGTTTAAACATTTTCACTGGTGATTTGATGTTGAAAGAAAATCAGATTGATTAATCAAAAAGAGCATCTAGAAAAAAACAAAATAAATTGCTAACAAGCAACGCGTAACTATCGTTATGCGTCGCCTGTTACCATGCTTTTGTACTAAAAAAAAAAAGGTTTAGTTAATAAGTTGCTTAAATATTTTACTAGATATTTGATATTGAAAAGAAAATCAGATTGATTTAAAAGAAAAAACCAAAAAAAAAAAAAAAAATTTGCTAATAGACGACGCGGAAATATGATTATGCGCCGCCTATTAAAAATATGTTTGAAAAAAAACTAATTTATGTTATTTAAATATTTTCACTGGTGATTTGATGCTGAAAGAAAATCAGATTTATTAAAAAAAAAAAGAGCACCCAAAAAAAAAAAAAGATTTACTAACAAGCAACGTGTAACTATGGTTATGTGTCACCTGTTACCATGCTTTTGTAAAAAAAAAAAAAAAAAAAAAAATATGTTCAGTTAACAAGTTGCTTAAATATTTTCACTGGATATTTGATGTTAAAAGAAAATTAGATTGATTAAAAAACAAAAAATCCAAAAAAAAAAAAATTTGCTAACAAGCGATGCATAAATATTATTATACGTCATCTATTGCCAATAATTAAAAAAAAAAAACACTTATTTATGTTGTTTAAATATTTTTACTGATGATTTGTTACTGAAAGAAAATCAAATTGATTAAACAAAAAGAGCACCAAAAAAGAAAAAAAATGTTGGTAACAAGCGACGTGTAACTATGGTTATGCGTCACCTATTACCATGCTTTTGGGTTAAAAAAAAAAATTCAGTTAATAAGTTGCTTAAATATTTTCACTGGATATTTGATATTGAAAAAAAATTAGATTGATTAAAAAATCAAAAACAAAATATATATATATATATATGTTTGGTAAAAGGTGATGCAAAAATATGATTATGCGTCACCTATTACCATTATTGTTTTTACAAAAAAAAGCAAACTCATTTATGTTGTTTAAATATTTTCACTGGTGATTTGATGCTGAAAAAAAAATCAGATTGATTAAACAAAAGGAGCACCCAAGAAGAAAAAAAAAATGGCCAACAAGCGACGTGTAAATATGGTTATGCATCGCCTGTTACCATGCTTTTGTGGGAAAAAAAAAAGTTCAGTTAATAAGTTGCTTAAATATTTTCACAGGATATTTGATATTGTAAAGAAAATTAGATTGATTAAAAAAAAAAAAAGATTTGCTAACAGGCGATGTGGAAATGTGGTAATGCGTCGCCTATTAAAATTATTTTAAAAAAAAATCATTTATATTTTTTAAATATTTTTAATGGTGATTTGATGCTGAAAGAAAATCAGATTGATTAAAAAAAAAGAGCACCCAAAACAAAACCAAAAAGATTTGCTAACAAACGACGTGTAATTATGGTTATGCATCGCCTGTTACCATGCTTTTGTACAAAAAAAAAAAAGTTTAGTTAATAAGTTGCTTAAATATTTTTATTGGTGATTTGATGCTGAAAGAAAATTAGATTGATTGAAAACAATAAACCAAAAAAACATGAATAAATATCTAATAGACGACTCTTAATTATGCTTATGTGTCGCCTGTTACTAAAATTTTTTACAAATAAAAAAAGAAGAAAAACTATATCATTTATTTTGCTTTAATATTTTCACTGGTGATTTAATATTGAAAGAACATTAGATTGATAAAAAAAATAGGAAAACAAAAAAATTAATGGCTAACAGGGGATGTGTAATAATATTTATGCGTCGCCTATTGTCCTTTCGAAAGGGTCGCCTTAAATTATCTGGCGAGCCATGTATCATTTAATGCGTCACTTGTTATTTCAAAAGAAGAAACAAATGTAATCTATTATTTTATTTGGGTTCAAATAAACTATCGTTGATAGCCAAAAACATGAAAGTTCAACTCGTTGAACATACTTACGTCGAGCAATTGGACTATGGGTCCTTGCTTTAGATCAATTTACAATTGTTATATCCAATCTCAAATTATGTCGTGAGATGTGTTTTTGTGTTTGTGTATACACATATTATGAAAAGAGCATTGATAAAATTGTTTTCTATTTTTAGATCAATTGAATTGATGTTTGTGAAAATATTTGTAGATGAAATTTAAAAAAAGTAACTAAAATTAAAAAATAAATTTTAAATACTACTGGATAAGGCGACCATTTTATATGTATCTGCGTCTCCTGTTTATTTCAAGGAGTTGCTAGTTCATCTAGTTTTTTAAATGAAAAATTACAAATTTAGAGTTATTGCCAAAAGTTTAAGAAGGAAATAAATAGTACTTGGAGAAAATTTTTTTTTTTAAAAGAATTAAAAAAAAGGGCATCCCTAAAACTGTTTATCTTTTAACGACACAGTTTATATTAATACGTCACCTGTTTATCAATTTTCTTAAAATTTTTGGTGTGTTTTAAAATTTTATGCAAGATTTGAATAGCATTTCTTTTCACAAAATATATGTTAGTAGTACACTTCATAATAGGTGTTAGAATTGAAAGCAATCTAAAAGAGATTTGAAGAGTGGGATATTTCGTGTTTAAGTTTCCATTTGCCTGTGTTGCTATCTGGAAGTTGGATTTCTCTGTGTCGCCCTCGTGGTTAGCTTGGCTTCTTCTTTCTTCGTCTCCATGGTTTTGGTGAGTTTCTTTTCTCTTTATGATTGGCAGTAACATGTGGTGGGTTGGATTATTTTTTATTTATTTATTTCATTATAACCAAAGGTTAGGTTCGCTGGATTTTCTTAATCTTGCTTTTGTCGAGGTTCACTGGGTTTTCTTAATATTGCTTTTGTCAATAATTTGTTTGCGATGGATTTTCTTAATCTTGCTTTTGTCGATAATTTTTTGTGTGATATTGCTTGACATTGTTCTGCTTAGATTGGTAGGGAAATGGATAAATCATGGATAACAAAGGGTAGAACCTCAAGTGATTTTGCTAAGGGGTTGAATGAATTTTTGAAATTTAGCATCGAGAATGCCAATGATTGTAATGTTGTACGGTGTCCTTGCATGCAATGTGGGAATATGAAAATCCATACTATTAGGGATATTAAAGGCCATATATATTGAAATGGGTTTGATGTCAACTATCGGCGATGGACTTGCCATGGTGAGTCATGTGCTGATGGTATTAGACCACCTTTGCATTTTGGGAATATTAATGTAGAATATAATGAAAATTATAGTGGTAGTAAGGAAGACGTGGTTTTTAACAGCTTAGAAATGACCCGTGCTGCATTAGAAACTTTTGATAATGATCCTAATGAATTTGCTATCTTATTGGAGGATGCGGAGAAACCTTTGTACCAAGGTTGTACCAAATTTACCAAGTTCTCGGCCTTAGTTAAATTGTACAACATAAAGGTAAGATATGGATATTCTGATAAGAGCTTTGATGTACTGTTGCAATGGCTATCCGAGATGTTGTCAAATGACAATGTGTTGCCAACATCCATGTGTAATGTTAGGAAGACTTTGAGTGCTTTGGGAAT
The DNA here is from genome assembly GCF_031755915.1 of Ziziphus jujuba. Taxonomy (NCBI): domain Eukaryota; kingdom Viridiplantae; phylum Streptophyta; class Magnoliopsida; order Rosales; family Rhamnaceae; genus Ziziphus; species Ziziphus jujuba. The sequence continues at coordinate 3,070,794 of NC_083380.1, forward strand.
GGAGTACACCAAGATTCATGCATGTCCTAAAAGTTGTATTTTGTTTAGGAAGGAATATGTGGACCTTAATGAATATCCTAAATGTGGATCTGCTAGATGGAAAATTGATAAGAATGGAGTTGTTAGCAATATTCCAAATAAAGTTTTATGGTACTTTCCTATTATTCCTCATTTTAAATGAATGTTTCATAGTGTTGAAACGGCTAAGAATTTGACATGGCATGCCAATGGGAGAAAGGTTAAGATAGGGGAAATGCAACACCCTACGAATTCTCCATCTTGGAAGTTGGTTGATCGTTTATGGCCAACCTTTGAGTCCGAAGATAGAAATTTGAGACTTGGGACTGCGGCCGATGGAGTTAACCCACATAATATGTTGAGTAGTAGGTATAGTTGTTGCCTGTGATGATGGTTGTGTATAATCTTCCTCCTTGGTTATGTATGAAACAGAAATTTATGATGTTAAGTCTTCTAATTTCTGGACCGAAGCAACCCAGAAATCAAATTGATGTATACATGGAGCCGTTAGTTGAAGACCTGTAGCGATTGCGGAATGAGGGTGTTACGGTCTTCAATGCTTACCGTCAAGAGAAATTCACTTTGAAGGCAGTGTTTCTATGGACAATAAATGATTTCCCAGCTTATGGTAACTTGTCCAGTCATGCAGTGAAGGGATATTATGCTTGTCCAATTTACAGTGAAAATACTTTTGCTACAAGGCTAAAGCATGGAAAAAAAAATGAGTTTTACCGGGCATAGAAGATTTCTTCCTCCAATCATCACTATAGAAGGCAAAAGAAGGCTTTCAATGGATTTCAAGAATTTGGAGTGCCTCCAAAACCGTTGAATGGAGAAGAAATCTTAGATAAGCTTAATGCAATGAGTTTTAATAACTCAAACAAGAGGAAAAGGACTATTGATTCTAAAGAATGTTGGAAGAGGAAGTCCATTTTTTTTGAATTAGAATATTGAAAATTTCTCCATGTGCAACATAATTTAGATGTCATGCATATTGAGAAAAATGTTTGTGAGAGCATATATGGTACATTGCTCAATATTCTTGGTAAGACGAAGGACGGAGTTAATGCTCGGTTAGATTTAAAAGAAATGGGTTTACAGACAGTCTTGGCCCCAAGCCGCAAGGAAATCGAACTTTCCTACCACCGGCCAGCTATACATTATCAAAGCATGAGAAGAAATTGTTTTGTAAGTGTTTGGCGGACTTAAAGGTTCCAGATGGTTATTCTTCAAACTTTAGGAATCTTGTTTCAATGGAGGACTTAAAGATGGTAGGATTGAAATCTCATGATTGTCATACATTGATGCAACAACTCTTGCCTCTTGCAATTCGTGCAATCCTTCCTAAACATGTGAGACATGCAATTGCAAGACTTTGTTTTTTTTTCAATGCAATTTGCAAGAAGTCTATCATTGTTGTTGAATTGGACAAAATTCAAAATGATCTTGTTACAACTTTATGCCTTCTAGAGAATTTCTTTCCACCATCTTTTTTTGATGTAATGGTTCATCTAACTGTACATTTGGTTCGAGAGGTAAGATTGTGTGGACCAATACATTTTAGGTGGATATACCCATTTGAGAGGTACATGAAAGTATTGAAAAGTTATGTTCCAAATAAAATCAGTTAGAAGGTTGTATTGCCAAGGGTTACATATGTGAAGAAGTGATTGAGTTTTGTAGTGAATTTCAGAGAGGGTTAGATGCAGTTGGAAACCTAATTGATAGATATCAAAAGTTAAATGATAAGGATGATGTTGGTGTCCCCATTAAAGGTGGAAAAAATCAATCAATTGATCAAGAACTTTGGGAGCAAGTCCATAGATGCATACTTTCGAATACACCAAAAGTGGAACCGTATGTCAGGTGCGTATATACATGTTAATGTATAAATTAGTTGATATTTTTAATATATATATATATATATCAATATGTATAATTTAGTTGATATTTTGAATATATTAATATGCATCAATAAGTTGAAATGTTGGATATTTTTATTAATTACAACAATTTTTATTTGTTTTAGTATTCATTTTGAAGTCTTGAAGTCAAGCAAAAAAAACATCGAGGAAAAAAAGCAAAATGGTTTCAAGACGAACAAAAACATACATTTATGTACTGGTTACGTGATAAGGTATGGGAAAGTTAAATATTCAATATATAATATCATTGTTTTAACTTTAATTTTTCATATTTTTTTCAATTGACTAGATTACACAGAGCGAAGTCAACCTAATCACATAGTTTCTGAAACAATAAGATGGTTAGCCCATGGTCTGTAATGGGTGGTAACGAAACATGAAGGATATGTCATTAGAGGGGTTAGATTCAACACTTTAAATATGGATAATAAGAGGGTCACCTAGAATAGTGGTGTCAAAGTTATTGCCAAAAGTGAGCATTTTGCTAGTGCTAAGGATAATAACCCAATTTTAGTTGAAATGGCATACTATGGGATCATAAGAGAGATTTGGGACGTCGATTACACTATGTTTCGAATTCCAATGTTCAAGTGTGATTGGGTTGACAATAGTGGTGTGAAAGTTGATGAGATGGGGTTTACATGTGTTAAATTTAGTAAATTTGGATATAAATCTGACCCATGCATCATGGCTTCATAAGTTCAACAAATATTTTATGTTGAAGATCAACTTGATTCGAGATGGTCTGTTGTTTTAACTCCACCACGACATTGTACTTTTGTTGAAGAAGAATTGGTTGAAGAATATGTTATTGGCGATACTACGATGGCTCACAATCCATTTGCTATACAATTGCCAAGTATTGATGAAAATTGTCAGGACCCGTCCAAAATTCCTCCCCGGAACCCTAGACAAGCACTGATCCCAGGGAAATACCACCGAACCTTCCAACGGAAAATCCGGCAGCACCCCCCCTAAGGGTAGGACTAACCAAAAATTTCCTGCACTAAAAATACACTTCTGTAAACATCCCCTTATTCCTCCCACGTTACTACAATATAATTCCACAAATTTGCAGCACTCAAAATGAATAACAATAATTCAGTGCATAATTAATAACTAAATGTCCAATACAGTATACAGAGCATTATACAAATAAATGTGGAATTAATACAATGACAGATAAAGAAGTAATACAAGATGGAGAGGAAAAAGGAAGGAATGCTTCTTGGACTTTCGGCAATGAATTGAGACGTCGGGCTCGCCCTGGACGATCAATGTCTCCCAACCTGGACCTAGGGGATCGGAATTTAAAAATATGAGATGCTAATCATCTCAGTGAGTGACTCTAACTACTGTACAATTATAAAACCACGATAATTATAGTACACTTGATTAATTAAGAATAAATAAATAATTAATTGGAAACAATATTTTCTCTCAAAACCCTCACCATTCACTCCGTTAGAAAAGTTCCCCTTTTTAAAATTCATTTCACCACAACCCAAACTTGTACCCCAATTAATATCATAAAAACTGATGCTCAAAAATATGAATGAACGATCATTGTAATATTATGAAATGTCTCAAATCAAGATATAAACATTTGAGCATACACTATAATAAATACAATTCCACCAAATAAATATGAGAATGCAGGAATCACCCTAATATTTGTAACTCAACAATATATATACAAACATATACAATGTACCATACAATATACCAATATACAAACCGTGGGATACACCCACCTCACGACCCTCAATATATGAACAGTGTCGTGGAAATAATAAATAACCGTTGGGACGTACCCAACCTCACGGCCCGTGGCAATAATAAACTGTTGGATGATACCAACCTCACGGCACCGTGGTAATAATAAATAAACCGTCAGATGAACCCGACCTCACAGTCCGTGGTAATAATAGATAATCGTTGGATGAAACCAACCTCATGGTACCGTGGTAAACCCAACACGCTGTAATATAATACTGAACCAAACTCTGGTACTATATGGTACATCAATTAAAAATAACCGATACAGTATCCTACTGTATCATAATCATAATTTAATTGTCAAGTTCAACCGCTTGTTTAAATATTTCAAAATTTTCAAATCGTCATTTCATACGAAAATAAGAAATACCACAGTGAAATATATTCACCATAAATCAATTTTTAAACCCATAAAATTCTTAAAATATTTGAACATGCTTACAATCATAAAATTTTCCATCTGCTTCTCAAATAAATCATTTCCGAAATGATTTAAAACCCTAGTTTAAATACCAAAATATTTAACTACTCCAAGTTCACTTATGAACCCATTAGAATATAAAACCATTTAATACATTGTCAAACCTTACGTAAAATGACAACTCATATTTAATAAGACAAATATTTTTATATGCATAATCCAAACATTCAATCAAATGGTATATAAGCCAAATTATTCGAACATTTATATAATATATTATACCCCAAAACAATTTTTAAAACTAATAACCATAGCAATAATTAAAATAAATCAAACCACAATTTCTTTAAATTTCCAAATATATTCTTTTGGCACCAAAACATATATTAAAAACATTATAAATTAGTAATACCATTTATCTTGAAATTCTCTTAATATCAAATACATAAAACATATATATCAAATATTTAATTATGAGATATTTCAATAATGAAATTTGATAAAATTTACCAAAATCTCAAATTCCTTAGAACCAACACATTTTATGATGCCCAACTATTTAATTCCATTCAATTTTGGCATCAAAAATTCCAAATATAAATTTACTAAAAATTCAACACATCAAACATATTTTCAAATAACCAATTAACAAAAAATATATATTTTTTAACATCCCAAAATAATTTTGAAGGTGGGTCACTCACCTGGAGCACGCAATTAACCTAAGATCCTCGATGGGATCAATTCAACGATGCACACGTGCTTCTAGAACAACAATTCACACACAGTCAAATAAAATAATATTTTATTCGGGTAAATAATACCCGGTACCCAAGGGGTTAAATACAAACATTAACCAAAATTGACGAATAATATACCGAATCGAAGATTGAGTGACGAGGATTACGAATCCGGTCTTACTTCCTGGAGATTGGACCTGAGGTGGCCGGAATCTCATCGGAAAGCTTTCGGCTTTTAGAGCCTTAATTCTCCCAAACCGTCGTGAATTGAAGGAAAAGGACCCTGGATCTGAGTTCAGGGGGTCGGAATTAGTGGGGAGGGACCGGCGGTGCAACTGGGTACTCGCCGGAACTGGATTTTCCGGCGAGCCACCGAATCCCACTGGAAACCACCACCGCCGGTGGCGCGTCCGGTGGCTGTGGCCAAGATTTTTGGGGATTTTGTAGCTCGAGGGGAGAGGGTTCCAACGGGATAGGCGGTGAGGCAAACGGAGGCCGGACGGCGAAGAGATCTGGGTTTGAAGATTTTCAGCCCCTCGTCAGAAAATACTCCGATCCCGGCACGTCAGAGGTGCGGTAGCCGTGAAATTTGGTGGGCTGACCGGAAATGAGGAGGTGGTGAGGGGTGGCTGGCACGTGTGGCCTGAAAATGGCAGAAAGTGGGTCAAACGGCCTTGGCCGGTGGTGGAGGGGAAAAATGGCCGTCACCGGAAAACTCTCCGATCCGGCGCGTTACCATCCAGTTGGCCGTGAGATTTGGGTGGCCGATCGAAATTGAGGAGGCGGAGTTAGTGGGGTGGCGCGTGTCGGGAAAGGGTGGCCGGAAAACAGCTAAATGGCGGTGGTCGGTCGTTTCTCTCTCTAGCTCTCTCTCTCTCTCTCTCTCTCTCTCTCTCTCTTTCTCCCTTTTCCTTGCCGGCCCACCCGTTTTACCAAAATAGAAGCCACCGTGGGTGATACTATTCATCCACGTGGACCTCTCAGATATCGACACGTGGCATCACTGTTCACTTAAGCCAGATATATTAAAATATTACGGTATTCGAAAAACTTCGCATGTCCATAACTTTTTAACCATAGGTCCAAATTAGGCGTGCCGCTAGTCTGTGGACTCGTATCGACGAGTACTTTACAACCATGTATGAGTCAAAGCTCATTTCCCCATAAATAAAAAGTCATCTCCGGCACCCTTGGACAATTTGGACCCCAATCTTGTTTTGCTCATAACTTTCAAACCGTAGCTCTGTTTTCAACGTGCTACTAGTCTATGAACACGTGGCAACATGTACTTTGTAACGGTACCTTAGTCAACCTAGAATTCTGTCTGAGTCAAAAAGTCAACTTTTGACCCCTTGGTCAACGGTCAACTTCGGTCAAAGTTGGAAAATTTCCCGTGTACTTCGGGACGGGGTGTTACAAAAATGATCATGAGGATGAATGTGAGAGTGGCTATATTCGTAATGACTGTAAGGGGATATGGATAAATAATATCTTCTAAATAAATTGGTACGTAAATTTATTAACTTATGTTTTAAGTAATATTTATTTATTCATTAATTATTTTTTTCTTATGTGTTTTCCACTTTTAATTAGGATAAATGTGCCACGCCAAATCTTAAGAAGGTAATATTCATTAAATTTTCATTTACCAAATTACAAATTTAATAATGATTAAGTTTTTATTAATTTATTTTGCATAAGTGTTAATAAATTTTTTAATTTTTCCATATGTAGTATGAGGGTGTAATATCATCAACATGAGAATGTCAACTTCCATCTCAATGAGTATGCAAATGTCAAAATATGTCAATGAGATGATATTTAATTATATTGATAATTGTTTTGTTATGAACAAGTATTTATTTTAAATTTTTGTATTCTAATTATTTTGGACGAAGCTAGTTTGGGTTTTTTTGTATTTTAATTACTTTTATATTTTTAACTATTTTAATAAATTTTTACAAATTTAAAAAAAAAAAAGAAATGGCGACACATGAAAATATTTAAAAATTGCCTAAAATATATAGCGACATATAATAAGATAATTTTGGCAACTCGTAAATTTCACAACTCTTTACAAAATGTCGCTAAAAGAATTGTTTCCCCATTTTATCGGCATCAATATCTAGCAACACTTAATGAAAACGTCGCTAACAAATTTTTAACGACTTTTTCGTAAAGCATCGCTAAATGTATGAGTCGTTTTAAGTTAATTGTTGATTGTGTCGCTAAATGAGAAACTGCATCGCTAAAAACACATAAATATGCGACTTTTATAATTTGTCGCTAAACCATATATGCGTCGCTAAATGGGAGACACTAAAAAAGAGTTGCTAAAAATATATGGGTCGCTAACAAGGAGACTCACATAATTCGTCGCTAAATAGGTGACAAAAAAATGCTTTGCTAAAACATACATGAGTCGCTATCTAAATCAATATTTAGCGACTTAAATATTTAGCGACGTTTTATAAACAAGTTGCTAAAACATTTTTAGCGACAATTTATTAAAGCATCGCTATAAGTTCATTGTTATATCCGTTGCCAAACATTAACTTTGCATCGTTAAAAATTATGAATAGGCGACTATTATGATGTGTCGCCTGTTGTATTAGGTATTTAGCGACAAGACATTTGGCGACTCCGTCGAATGTGTCGCTGTTTATTTCGTGCGACGCAGTAGTTGCGTCATTTATCAGCTCGATTCTAGTAGTGATAATTAAGGACACAAATAGGGTTTACAGGAAGGCATTGATAGTTTACGAAATAAATGATTGACCTTGTTGCAATAGCCAAATGGAGAAAGCAACTAGAACAAGGAGCTAGAGTGATTAGAAAGAGAATGTAGTATAAAAAGTGTAGGGTAAAAAGGTGGCAATAGAAAGTTTAAAAGATTATATAAGATTAGAGATTTATGGAGAAAGTAGTGAAAGTGTAGAGATTGTTTTTAGAAGCAAATGGTGAAAATGTGTAAGATAAGTAAAAAAAAAAAAAGTGAATAAGAGAGAAATTAAAAGAGAGAGTGAAGACTTTTATGGGAAAGATGTTGAGGGGAAAAAACTAAAGAGAAGGTGGATTTGATAAAAGCAGAGACAGAATGCTAGAAGTATAGAGATGGGGGGGGGGGGGAACAGAGATAAAAATGAAAAGAGAAAGTAAGTAGATAGACGAAGATGGGAAGAGAGAGAGTGGAGAGAAAGACAAAATAAGGGCGGGAGCTTTTGAATTTGTTTTTTTTTTTTTTCAATATATGTACTTGGTTTCATTCATTTGTAATAAATTGAATTTCAATAATTACATTTCATTTTTTGCATTTCACTAATAGAATACATTTCTGACAATTTGACTCCATGTTGGGTTGGCTTTTTATAGTTTGTTTAGAAAATAACATAATCAAACTACCACTTAATTTTCAAATTTTATACAGAAGACGTTGATCTAATGGTTATATAGACTAAGTTGGATTATAAACACCCCTAAATTTATCGTTAAGAAATGTGTCAGGACCCGTCCAAAATTTCTCACCGGAACCCTAGACAAGCCCTGATCCCAGGAAAACCCTATCGGACCTTCCAATGGAAAATCCGGCAGAACCTCCCCTAAGGGTTGGACTTACCACAAATTTCCTGCACTGAAAACACACTTCTATAAACATCCCCTTATTCCTCCCACATTACTACAATTTAGTTCCACAAATTTACAGCACTCCAAATGAATAACAGTAAATCAGTGCATAATTAATAACTAAATGTCCAATACAGTATACAGAGCATTATACAAATAAATGTGGAATTAATATAATGTCGAAACAATACAAAATGGAGAGGAAAAAGGGAAGAAATACTTCTTGGACTTTCGGCAATGAACTGAGGCATCGGGCTCACCCCGAACGATCAACGTCTCCCAACCTGGACCTAGGGGAACGGAATTTAAAAATATAAGATGATAATCATCTTAGTGAGTGACCTTAACTACTGTACAATTATAAAGCCACGACAATTATAGTACACCTGATTAATTAATAATAAGTAAATAAATAATTAATAATTAATTGGAAAATAATAATTTCTTTCAAAACCCTCACCATTCACTCTAATAGAAAGGTTCCCCTTTTAAAACATTTTCGCAGAACCCAATCTTTTATACCCTAAAAATCAAGGAAAACAATTAGTCAATAAATTTTGAGTAAAATACAAGAATTTAAGGATCTAAATTTATAATGGAAATAAAGAATAAGACATCAGTGGATACCATAAATAAAATCACAAATAATACTTATATTAAAGAAATTTGGCATAAGAACAAAAATAAATCCAATATATAAATTATAAAATTTATTCTTTAAATCAAGAAAATAACCAAAGGAATATTTTAAATCAATTTAAACATCTATATAAAACAATTGATAAAAAATATAACAGAATTTATTTTAAAATATCAATCGATTTAAATGATAAAATCAAGACAAATAACTCTTGAACATTAATGAGAATAGGTAATAAAGTTACGATAACAATTCCATAAAATTTGCGCAAAGCTTTAAATTTAAATAAATAATAAAAACAACGATTTATACAATATATACAATGTACCATACGATGTACCAATCTGTAAACCGTGGGATACACCCACCTCACTACCCTCAATATATGAAAGGTGTCGTGGAAATAATAAATAACCATCGGGACGTACCCAACCTTACGGTCCATGACAATAATAAACCGTTGGGTGATACCAACCTCACGGCACCGTAGTAATAATAATAAACCGTCGGATAAATCCGACCTCACAGTCCGTGGTAATAATAGATAACCATTGGATGAAACCAACCTCACGGCACCGTGGTAAACCCAGCACGCTGTAATATAATACTGAACCAAACTCTGGTACTATATGGTACATCAATTAAAAATAACCAATACAGTATCTTACTGTATCCAAATCATAATTTAATTGTCAAATTCAACCGCTTGGTTAAATATTTCAAAAATTTTCAAATTTTCATTTCATACGAAAATAAGAAATACCACAGTGAAATATATTTACCATAAATCAATTTTTAAACCCATAAGATTCTTAAAATATTTGAACATGCTTAAAATCATAAAATTTTCCATCTGCTTCTCAAATAAATCATTTCCGAAATGATTTAAAATCCCAAATTAAAAACCAAAATATTTAACAACTCCAAGTTCACTTATGAACCCATTAGAATTTAAAACCATTTAATATATTGTCAAACCTTACATAAAATGACAACTCATATTTAATAAGGCAAATATTTTTATATGCATAATCCAAACATTCAATCAAATGGTATATAAGCCAAATTATTCGAACACATATATATTATATTATACCCCAAAACAATTTTTTAAAACTAATAACCATAGCAATAATTAAAATAAATCAAACCACAATTTCTTTAAATTTCCAAATATATTCTTTTGGCACCAAAACATATATTAAAAACATTATAAATTAGCAATACCATTTATCTAGAAATTCTCTTAATATCAAATACATAAAACATATTTATCAAATATTTAATTATGAGATATTTTAACAATGAAATTTATTAAAATTTACCAAAATCTCAAATTCCTTAGAACCAACATATTTTATGATGCCTAAATATTTAATTCCATTCAATTTTGGCATCAAAAATTCCAAATATAAATTTACTAAATATTCAACACATCGAACATATTTTCAAATAACCAATTAACCCAAAACATATATATTTTAACATCCCAAAATAATTTTGAAGGTGGGTCACTCACCTCGAGCACGCAATTAACCCAAAATCCACCATGGGATCAATTTCATGATGTACACGTGCTCCTAGAACAATAATTCAAACACAGTCAAATAAATTAATATTTTATTCAGGTAAATAATACCCGGTACCCGGGGGGTTAAACATAAACGTCAACCAAAATTGACGAGTAATATACCGAATCGAAGCTTGAGTGACGAGGATTACGAATCAGGTCTTACTTCCTGGAGATCGGACCCGAGGTGGACGGAATCTCGCCGGAAAGCTTTCGGCCTTTAAAGCCTCAATTCTCCCAAACCGTCACGAATTGGAGGAAAAGGACACCGTATTTGGATTCAGGGGGTCGGAATTAGTGGGGAGGGACCGGCGCTGCAACTTGGTACTCGCTGGAAATGGATTTTTCGGCTAGCCGCCGTGGTCACCGATAACCATCTCCGGCGGCGGTGCGTCCGGTGGCCGATGGCTGAGATTTTTGGGTGTTTTGTAGATTGAAGGGAGAGGGTTCCAACGGGACTGGCGGTGAGGCAAACGGAGGCCGGACGGCGAAGAGATCTGGGTTTGAAGGTGGCGGCACCGCCGCTAAAAAAGCCCCGATCTGGGCTCGTCGCCGGTCAGTTGGCCATGAAATTTGGTGGGCTGGCCGGAAATGAGGAGGTGGTGAGGGGTGGTTGCCGTGTGTTGCCTGAAAATGGGTCAAACAGCGGTGGCCGGTGGTGAAGGGGAAAAATTACCGTCGCCGGAAAACGCTCCGATCCCGGTGCGTTACCGGCCGGTTGGTTGTGAGATTTGGGTGGCCGGTCGGAATTGAGGAGGCGGAGGTAGTGGGGTGGCACGTGTGGGGAAAGGGTGGCCGGAAAACGGCTAAGTGGCGGTGGCTGGCCGTTTCTCTCTCTAGCTCTCTCTCTCTCTCTCTTCTCTCTCTTTTTCTCTCTCCTCCCACCGTTTTGCCAAAATAAAAGCCACCGTGGGTGACATTGTTCACCCACGTGGACCTCTCAGATGTCGACACATGGCGTTTCACTGTTCACCAATTCAAAAATATTAAAATATTACGGTATTTGGAAAACTTCACATGTCCATAACTTCTTAACCAGATGTCCAATTTAAGCGTGCCGCTAGTCTATGAACTCGTATTGACGAGCACTTTACAACCATACAAAAGTCAAAGTAAAATTCTACAACCATCAAAAATCAACTCCCGGCACCTTTTGGACAATTTGAATCTCGACTTGTTTTGCCCATAACTTTCAAACCGTAGCTCCGTTTTCGACGTGCTACTAGTCTATGAACTCGTGCCAACGTGTACTTCGTAACGGTACCTCAGTCAACCTAGAATTCCATCCGAGTCAAAAAGTCAACTTTTGACTCCTTCGGTCAACGATCAACCTCGGTCAAAGTTGAAAAATTTCCGTTGTACTTTGGGACGGGGTGTTACAAATGCATTGTCAAAAAGCCTAGCTTGAGGGGAAAGCTCTATGAGAATGGCATCTTGGTGAAGACCACTAAATCTGTAAGCCAAAACCGTCCATTAAATTTCAATATACAATGCATTCTGGTGGAGAAGAAATTTTTACTTTCGTACACAAAAGGAGTTTAATTGTTATTGGAAATAAAAGCAAAGGAAAATATCAGAACACTTCCAACTAACAAAAAGATAAAAATAGAAAAGTTGAATCTAATGAGCAACCAAGAATGGACTCATTTAACAACTTATGAGTCAGAATTTCATAATATTGTAATATGTTTATACTAGTATACACGGAATTTGATTGTTGTTTTTAAAACATATTTATGTTGATATTCAAAATTACTTTTAAATTTTCATTTTAAATCCCAATATTTTTTTTCAGGTATATGTACTTGATTTAATTCAATCGTAATAAATTCAATTTCAATAAGTACATTTCATTTTTGTCTTCCACTTATTAGAATACATTTCCTTCACTATATTAGAAAAACAAAAATAACTTTATAGTAATTTTCAAAATCTATATACATAGAAGATCTTTATCTAATGGCTATCGTGTACTTGGAAACAAATTGACCAAGTTGGATCATAAACACCCACTAAATTTACCAATTAGAAATGCATTGTCAAGAAGCCTAGTTTGGGGGACAGATAAGCCTGTGAGACTTCGAGGGGAAGATCACTAAATCTATAAGTCACAAACCCTCCATTGAATTTCAATATATAATGCATTCTAGTGAAGAAGAAGGGGGGAAGATCACTAAATCTGTAAGTCACAAACCATCATTTCAATTTCAATATATAATGCATTCTAGTGAAGAAGAAGGTTTTAATTTCATACACGAGAAATTTAGTAGCTATTGGAAATAAGAACAAAGGGAAAGATTAGAACAACTTCCAAACAACAAAAAGATATTAAAAAAAAAAAAAAGGTTGAATCTAACGAGTAAGCCATGTATGACTCATTTCATGACTTTTGAGGTAGAATTCCATGATAATGTGAATATATGTTTACAGTTGGAGTATAGATGAAATTTCAATGTTGTTTTTGAACCATATATATTTTGACATTCAAAATTACCTTCAAATTTGTATTCTAAATCCCAATATTTGTTTAAGCATTCATTATGTCGCCAGAAAATAAACTCTTTTTATCATAAATTATCTTTCAATGACTTTAGCTAATTGCGTGATAAATAGTACTGTTATTATATGAAAAAATAATAAAAAAGGCAATAATTTTTTCAACAAAGTTGGCCCTTAAAACTTAAATTATATTTTATAGTCATTAAGCCTTTTTTTTTTCGTTTTCGTCCAATATTCTACATTCCCTATTTCAAACCTCAAAAGATCTTCATTACTTCAAAATATTTATATATATATATATATTTTTTTTTGTTTGGTCAACGTAAAAATGATGCGGAACTTTTTTATATATAAGAGTCATTATTTGAAGATAATTACAATAGAAGAAATAAATAAATGGGGAAAAAAGAAAAAATGAAAAAGAAACTGAAACAAAGATAATAACCGAAGAAACAAAAAAAGTTAACAAAAAAATGAAATAAAAGACATGTATATTGCTTACAAAGAATTTAACACAAGTAGTCTTCTTTTACTACTTGTGTACAACAAGACTGAGCTGGGGACTACAAACAATGATCTTACTAAATCATAATATTACTAAATCATGAAATGTCATAGTATTACTAAATCATGAAATACTAGACACCACCTTATAATGGTTTGATGTTTGTTCATATTTTTCCCCAAATCTGTCTTCAAAACATAAAATCCATGACAGAAAGAAAGAAACAAGATAAAAAAAAAAAAAAAAAGAAACTGAAAACAGGCTCACCATTCTACATGTTTGAAGCGTGTTTCAAGAGTTGGATCAAAATCATTTAGCTTTTTGCCTTTCATGACTGATGCTTTGACATATAATGCTATCCATTTTTCACCTCTTCAATAATAATTGACCATCGTTCAACTCAACAATTTTCCTTTTTTTTTTTAAATGAAAAAATAAGTAATCCACAGCTATATATATCCATATTAATTGCTACAATTCTATTTTGACCTACATCAAATTTGGTAAAATAGTTCATAAAAGTTGTTTGCCTTCTTTCTTGTATATTAGCTGTAAAATACAATCTCTTTAATATGGAGTTAAACAATAATGCTAAGTAGAGTACTATATATTCAAAATCATTGAAGAAAACTTAAAAATATCAAATTCGTTTACTAAATTTTGGACGCCAACTTATGTGAGTTTATGTGAATGATTAGCAGATTGTTAGAGTCTATGTACATTCATGTTGAATTCAAGTAATTGCCAAAGTTTTGCTTATTGAATATGTTTAAATTTTTATTATCTGCTACTCTTGCATTTGCCCCTGTTATAAATACTTGCTGATTGTAAAGCCAATTAAAAACAGAGGAAATTTGTTGGACTCCAGAATTCTTGTCAGGGTTGTCAATATACCCCATTTAATTATTGCGTCAACCAAAATCAACAAAACCAAAAATATATAGATAATCTATTACACAATTTTTGTCCTCCAGCCTCTAATTTTAAGAGATATTGATTTTGTTTTCTATCAAGTATATGCCAAATTTAAAATTGTAAAAACAAAACTACATAGTTGTCAACAAAATCCAAGTTTTTTGGGTTTTAATTATCTTCTACAATCTGAATAAAAGGCTTATTTATTTGATTAAACAAGCAAAAGTTGAATACATAGCATATCAAACTTCGACTAAACAAAGGTTATCTATTAAGAAAGATAATCTGAAGATACAAGGCTTATTTATTTGATTAAACAAGCAAAAGTTAAATACATGGCACATCAAACTTCCACTAGATAAAGATTGTCTATTAAGGAAGAAAAACTAGAATCCATAAACAGCCATTCTCTCCGTAGTCTTGTGATCAAGAGCCTGTAACCAACAACAATAAAGAGGTAATCAATAATAACTCAGTTGATGGTCCAAATATCCGTTCAAGAAAAATGTTACTGTCAGGACCCCTCCAAAATTCCTCCCCGGAACGCTAGATAAGCCCTGATCCCAGGGAAATACCACAGAACCTTCCAACGGAAAATCCGGCAGCACCTCCCCTAAGGGTAGGACTTACCAAAAATTACCTGCACTGAAAACACACTTCTATATTCACCCCCTTATTCCTCCCGCAAAACTACAAGTTGTTTCCACAATTTATAGCACGTCACAACAATAACAGCAGCCCAATGCATAAATAAAACATAAGTGTCCAAATAGTATACAGAGCTTTATGAAGTGCTAATCAACAGAATACAACAAAAATGAAAGAAATAATACAACTGAAATGAATGAGTACAAAGGTACTTCTCGAAACACGATAGCAGCGGAAAGTTGGTTCGCTCCGGAAGAACGTCTACCACCCCTTGCACCTAAGGGAATGGAACTTAAAAACGTGAGATGCTAATCATCTCAATGAGTGACCCTAACTACTGAACACTTTAATGATAATAATAGTAATAATATAACAAATAAGGGAATTGAATTAATACCAACAATTAATAAATAAATAATAACAGTTGGAAATAAAAAATTTCCCTCAAACTCTCACCAATCACTCCGTTGGAAATGTTCCCTTTTTAAAACAATTTCACAAAATTCGATATTCGTACTTCTCGAAAACCAAGGGATCAAACATTTGATAAACAATAAATAAATAAATACCCCAATATATAATTAAAATGTAATAAATTATAATAAATAATTTTTAAACACCTTTGGGGTTTGAAACTTTATCTGAAAATTACACTTGACACACCACACCATATACCAGTGATGCCCTCCGATACCCAGCGTCTCGAGCACCGACTGGCGGGGAGATTAAAGAGAGAAACTTGCAAACGGCACTTCGGCGTCCCGACAGTAGCGCTGCTAAAATTGTCATCCCGGCCAAGGGAGGGGCGGCTGTGGCCAATATCAAACTTGCCTGCCCATGGTCCAATGGCAACCACGGGAGACATAATACTTGCGCGCTAAACCACATGTACACACACCAGAACACCAATACTGTATGAGTGCGTCTAAAATAATTATTAAATCAACCGTACCGTTTTCCAAAATTACCATGGGAAATATATTAAATTTTCACACTTACCATCCCACATATTTTTATTTAACAAACCGGTATGAAACATCGATAACAAATACCAAAATTTTTCTCGTAATACGAGGTTCAACAAATAAATACCGTGGGCATAATTATAAAATTAAACCACCAATTTAAACGAATATTTTCATAAAATATTTAAACCAATTATGCCCAAAAATAATGCTTAAAACCACGTACGATTATTACCGAAATATACTTTGCTCATGCATAATAAATAAATTAAATCACAATAAAACCATAATTAAATTGTACCACATGAGCATAATTTAAATACCAATTAAACACCAATTAAACATAATTAATTGCCCAAAATATTTTTAAAGGTGAGTCACTCACCTGGAGCACGTAATTAAACCATGATCCACCATGGGATCAACTCCACGACTCACCAGTGCTCCTAGAATGCAATTCACACACAGTCAAATAAATTAATATTTTATTCGGGTAAATAATACCCGGTACCCGGGGGGTTAAACACAAACGTTAACCAAAATGGTCGAATAATATACCGAATCGAAGCTCGTGGAACGAGGATCACGGATTCGGTCTTACTTTCCGATGATCGGACCCGAGGCGGTCGGAATCTCGCCGGAAAGCTTTCGGGATCCGACTCCTCAATTCTCCCAAACCGTCTGAATTGGCAGAAAAGGATGCCGGATTTGGATTCAGGAGGTTGGACACAGTGGACAAGGACCGGCGGTGCAACTGGGTACTCGCCGGAACAGTAACTTCCGGCAAGCCGCCGCAGTCACCGACAACCGTCGCCGGCGGCGGCGCGTACGGTGGCCGTTGGCTGAGATTTTTGGCAGTTTTGTAGATCAAAGGGAGAGGGTTCCAACGGGACCGACGGTGAGGCAAACGGAGGCCGGACGGCTGAGAAATCGGGGTTTGAAGATTTTCGGCCCCTCGCCGGAAAACGCTCCGATCCCGGCGCATCGGAGGTCCGGTGGCCGTGAAATTTGGTGGGCTGGCCGGAAATGAGAAGGTGGTGAGGGGTGGCTGGCGTGTGTGGCCTGAAAAATGGCCGGAAACAGGGCAAAAGGCGGTGGCGGAAAAAACGCCGCCGAACTTGGCCGCCTCGATCCGGGGGCGTCCGGCGGCCAACGACCGTGAAATTTTGGGGTTTGGCCGGAAATGGGGAGAGGCTTCCGTCTGCTCGGTGCATGTAACAAGAATTGGCCGGAAAATTTGAAGATTCCGGCGGCCGGTCGGTTTCTCTCTCTCTCTCTCTCTCCTTTCTCTCTTTCTCCCTCTTCCCCGAGATTTTTGTCAAATAAAAACCACAATGGTGACACTGTTCATCGACGTGGACCAATCAGGTGACGACACGTGGCATTTCACTGTTTATCGATTCAAAAACATTAAAATATTACGGTATCCGGTAAACTTCACGCGTCCATAACTTTTTAACCGGATGTCCGTTTTAAGTGTGCCACTAGTCTGTGAACTCGTATCGACGAGCACTTCACAACCATGCATGAGTCAAAGCTCATTTCCCCAGAAATAAAAAGTCAACACACGCCAGCCTTCCCTCACCACCTCCTCATTTTCGACCAACCCCCAAAATTTCACGGCCAACCGACTGGCGACACGCCCGGATCGGGGCTTTTTCCTGCGGCGGTACCGATTTTTTCAACCGCCGAGATCTCCACATTCCAGCCTCCATTCTTGTCACCGCCGGTCCCGTTGAAACCCTCTCCCCTTAATCTACAAAACCCCCAAAACTCTCAGCCACTAGCCACCGCATAAGCCGCCGGCGGTGACGGTTGCCGGTGACCGCGACGGCTCGCCGAAAAAATCACTATTCCGGCGAGTACCCAGTCACGTCTCCGATCCCTCCCCACTAATTCTGACCCCCTGAATCCAAATCCGGTGTCATTTTCCTCCAATTCACGATGGTTTGGGAGAATCGAGGCTCTAAAGGCCAAGAGTTTTCCGACGAGATTTCGGCCACCACCGGTCCGATCTCCGGGAAGTAAGACCAGATTCGTAATCCTCGTCACTCAAGCTTCGATTCGGTATATTATTCGTCAATTTTGGTTGACGTTTGTGTTAGACCCCTCGGGTACCGGGTATTATTTACCCGAATAAAATATTATTTTATTTGACTGTGTGCAAATTTTTATTTTAGGAGCACGTGTGGATTGATGAATCGATCCTATGGTGGATTGTGGTTTAATTGCGTGTTCCAGGTGAGTGACCCACCTTCAAAATTATTTTGGGATGTTAAGATATATATATTTTGTGTAAATTGGTTGTTTGAAAATTATGTTTGATGTGTTGAATATTTAATAAATTTATATTTGGTATTTTGGTGCAAAATTGAATGGAATTAAATATTTGTACATTATAAAATATTTTGGTTTTAAGGAATTTGAGATTTTGGTAATTATTATCAAATTTCATTGTTGGAATATTTCATAATTAAATATTTGGTAAATATGTTTTATGTATTTGATATTAAGAGAATTTCCAGATAATTGGTATTGCTAATTTATAATGTTTTTAATATATGTTTTGGTGCCAAAATAATATATTTGGGAATTTAAAGAAATTGTGGTTTGAATTTAAAGAAAAAAATGTGGGATGATGAATTTGAAAAATGGTATAATTCCCACGGTGAATTTTGGAAAATTTATACTTTAATAATAAATTTAATAATTGGTTTTAGACGCACTCATACAGTACTGGTGTTCTGTACCGTATATGTGATTAGCGTGCAAGTTATAATGTCTCCCGTGAGTTGCCATTGGACCGAGGGTAGGCAAGTTTTATGTAATGCACGTCAGCCGCCCCCCTCCGTGATCGGGATGACAGTTTCAGCAGCGGCGCTGTCGAGATGCCGAAGCGATCGTATGCAAGTTTCTCTCTTTAACCCCCCGCCAGTCGGTGCTTGGGACGCTGGGTATCGGAGGGCATCACTGGTATATGGTGTGGTGCGTCAAGTATAAATTTTCAGATAGAAATTTCAAACCCTAAAGTGTTCTAAAATTATTTATTATATTTTATTACATTTTATTTATATTTGGATTATTTAATTATTATTTATTAAATTAATTGATTCCTTGGTTTTCGGGGAATACGAATAACGGATTTTGCGAAAATGTTTTAAAAGGAAAATCTTTCCAACGAAGTGAATAGTGAGGGTTTTGAGAGTAAATGTTATTTTCAATGAATTATTATTTATTTATTTATTTAATTGTTGGTATTGAGTAATTAAATTCCTGTTATTGTTATATTATTAATATTAAAAGTGTACAGTAGATAGGGTCATTCACTGAGATGATTAGCATCTCATATTTCTAAATTTCGTTCCCCTAGGTACAAGGATTGGTAGACGTTCGTCTAGGGCGAGTCCGACGTCTCAGTTCATTGCCGAAAGTCCAAGAAGCATTTCTTCCCTTTTTCCTCTTCATCTTGTATTACTTCTTTATCTGTCATTGTATTAATTCTACATTTATTTGTATAATGCTCTGTATACTGTATTGAACATATTTTATTAGATACTGCATTAATTCCCTGTTATTCTTTTGGAGTGCTGCAAATTGTTGAATTATATTATAGTAACGTGGGAGGAATAAGGGGATGCATATAGAAGTGTGTTTTCAGTGCAGGAAATTTGTGGTAAGTCCAACCCTTAGGGGAGGTTCTGCCAGATTTTCCATTGGAGGGTCCGGTAGAGTTTCCCTGGGATCAGGGCTTGTCTAGGGTTCCGGTGAGGAATTTTGGATGGGTCCTGACATTCTTACTCAGGTCTAATACCTCTAGAGAAGTACAATTCCCAATGCTTGATGGAATATTTCTCATTAAGTTGTTACTCGAAAGATCAATAGCATAAATACCAGTAATTTTACCTATAGAAGGTGGGATTTCTCCACTTATCTGGTTGTCAGAAATAAATAGGAAGTTCAAATATTTACCGAACGAAATGTTATTTGGAATGGTATCGGAAAATTTATTTTTTGACAGATCAATGATCCAAAAGTCGCCACTCAGGATAGGAATGGCTCCCCTGAAGCTGTTTGAGCTTAAATCAAAACGTGACATTGTCTAATGTTGGAGCATAGTTTAAATGACTTGGTAACTGACCGTCTCATTGATTATTGGAAACATTCAATGTGGATAGGTTAAGAAAATGTTCCCAAAACCAGTAGGGTACGGAACCAAAAATACTTGTATTTGACAAATTCAAATCTGTGAGTTCTTTTTGTGACTTAAGCCAAGAAGGAAATGAAGGACCATGCAGCATGAATCCATAAGAAGAGTCTCAACTTGGAAAGGGGGAACCCAATTGGAATTGACAGCCAAGGTAAAAGAGCTTGAAGACAAATCTAAAACACATAGCATTTTAAGCTTTAAAAAATGTGTTTCAGTAACTGTGCCTGTCAAACGATTGGAAGAAACATCAAGGAAAGACAACTTAGAAAGTTGTCCCAACTTTCTGGGAGGGTCCCATTTAGTTCATTGTCGTTTAGGTTCAGATAGGTAAGCTTTTGCTGCAATATTCCAAAAGAGGCTGGGATGGGACCGCACAGAGAGTTACCGGAGGACAAATCAAGCTCAACGAGATTCGCAAGCTGAGTCAGCCACTCCGGTGGTTTACCAACCAAATGATTGTTTGGCAAGTTCAACACTTGCAGACTGGGCAGTGGCTTCCTAGAAAGGCAATTTTCAATTCCTTCAAGGAATTCTGGCAAAGTTCCTGTCAAGTTATTTTTTCCTATATTAAAATAGACTAGGTTGCAAAGTTTACCAATAGAGCTTGGAATCCCACCCTTAACATTATTGGAAAAAAGATTTAAGAAAGAGAGAAATGTCATGTTTCCAATGGAGGCAGGAAGCTTCCCATGCAGGCTAATGGATTCCAAGTCAAGGTCTTGTATCTTCTCCCATCTACCCCCGAACAGTTGATGTCAACTTGCTGTAAGATCATTGTGACCAAGATATAAAAACTGCAAATTTGGAAGGTCACTAAAACCAAGTGGAATTCTTCCAAAGAATTTACCACTGTTTAAATCCAAAGTAACAAGGCTGCTAATATTAACAATCCAATCAGGTATTTTTGAATTCAAGTCATTAGACCTAAGATCTAGGAAAACAAGTTAAGTTAAATTTACAAAGGTAAGACGAGGAATGGAACCAGATAAGCTACAATCAGATAGATGCAACTCGGTTAAGGATGAGAACTTATTTAGTTTCATAATCCAATGTGATCCTACATTTGAAAGATCAACTGCATCCATGTCAAGATGCATAAGAGAAACAAGACCTGTTACCCAATCAAGATTATCAACGTATAAACCCGAATGCCATTCCAAAGTCAGACTATTATCAAGATCAAAATACTGCAAGCTAGAAAGGTTCCCTAAATTTTGAGGAATTGCACCACTAAACCCAGCATTTGAAAGGTTTAGATATTGCAAATTTTTTAAAGATCCAAGAAATTCAGCAAGTGGGTTGTCAATGAATGCATTTAAACTCAAGTCCAAATGTCTCAAGGACTTCAGTGTCATCAATGAAGGACTTATATCCCCACTGATAGTAGGGTGTACATACCTGCCAAAAAACTGAAATCCATCTTGATGTGGATCATGGAGATCAACTGCAATAACAGCTCCAGATGTGTTATCACAACTTATTCCCCACCATTGGCAACAGTTGCTTCCCTTCCATGAAGAAAGCCGGTTTGCAGGATCATTAAGACCATTCTTGAAGTCAATGAGAGCTTCTTGAATTGAAAGTAATAGATAAAAAATGTAACCTAGTGGCTGTATTTATGCATGAAAAAAGTTATTGCTAATAATATAAAATTGCTAAAAGCACCATCTTACTGACCCCAGCAGAAACTGGTCTGGACTTGGTTCTCCATTGCTGTTCCATGGTGATGATAAATAATATAGACACGTTACTGAATCTGGAGACAAGCAGGTCATTTTTCCAAGTCAATGTGGAAGCCACTGAGAAAATGTCTTCTTTTCTTTCTACTTGGCTATCTTGGTAAAAGGTCTCTGCCACCTTTTATTCAGAAAAGAATAAAATATAATAAAATATAACAAAATTAGATATAAACAGGTCTATATAACTTGTTTATGTAGATAATAATGATCATCAACTTCATTTTTCCAAATTTGTTACAATTTATTCCACAAAAGGCTTACTACTGTAATAATAAGATTTGGCATACAGTTGGAATTTGTCGCATCCTAATTCAATACCCTTTTGATTCTTCAATCATGCTCTCCCTCTTTCTTTCTCTGTTGCTTTATCTGCAAGTTGATGACAATTTGGAAACCCCGACAGAGTGATTTTAGGCGAGTAAAGAGGCGTAAAATTGTATTAAAATAGAGGGTAACTGGATCCATCCTTTAAAGCATTTTATAGTTTATTTATAGTGCATGGTATTTGAAGCGTATTTTCTTCAGGAGTTGTGTTATAATCATCTAGCTTTTGCCTTTCATAACAAAGGTTACCATATAAAACTTTTCATTTTCATGACCCCCTTCATTTATAATCGACCACAATAAGAACCTCGGCAATTTTTTAAAAATGAATGATTCACAGCTATGTACATGGTAACTACTACCCAATTTCTACTTTCCCATCGTCAGAATTTCCATAGAATAAGATAATAAAAGTTATTTATCTTTATGTATATTAGCTGTTATAAAATATATATTATAATGCACTTTAATGGAAGCCCTGATATTGTTACCATCAAAGATAGACACTTCATGCCAGAAACCAGAAATGAAATTGAAAAATAAACTGTCTTGGTGAAGAATGAAGAAGCGTTCTTATATAAGAACAATTTCTTCCAATTAACCAACAATAATATGAAAATATAGGAAATTTCGATTGAATAAGAAACCAAAATATGAACAACTTTTGAGGAAGCCACGGAAAAATTCAAGATCCGGTAAAGCTAATTAGTCCATTTTTCCTTTGCAGATTTTCCGTCGTCTCATGGTAAAATATAGTTAAAATTGTCAAAAAGTATGGAAAATTATTTATAGGTATAAAATAAAACTAAGCATGCCTTTCACCTTATCTATTCACATAATATATTTCTTCATGATATAATTTCTACAAGTTGGAAAGGAAGATAAAAATTCTTTTACAATACTACATACCATATTATATGTTTCAGCCGATCATGGTCTTCTCCCTACAACTTGAATTGATACATATTTCTCTTCTATATTTTTGAACCATGCACGTTGAAAAGTCTATGGGAATCTAGTATTGTAAAATTATATATAAAAGTAATCATTTTCTAGTCTTTGATGAAAATAGTATTTTATTATAATAATCAAATAGAAGCTATTTTATTATAACAGTATTTTATTATAATAATCATTTTCAAGGCAAGTATGTCTCTTTACCAAGTCAGTGATAAAAGCAATTCTCTCGTCCTGATATTCATATACAAATTTCTTTTTCGATCTTAGCTCCCTTTGTGGCAGACAAGAATAAAACTATAACAAAAAGTGCTAAAAAGCAAGTCATTTTGGTTGTTTAATATAGATAATAGTGATAATCAGATTCATTTTTTCCAAATTTGTTGAAATTTATTCCATGAAAGGCTTACTTTAATGATGACATCTGCAATGATAGTTTGAAGATGTTGCATCCTTAACTTTGGATTATTCAAACCTGGTTTCTCTCTCTCTCTCTCTTTCCAGGGTAATTGGTGCCACTTTCTTCCTTAAAGTCAAATTTTGCTCGAGATTTTGTCCTGAAGTGCCAAAACATGATCAGTTTAAGGACTATATTTGTGTAAGCAAAATTTCGGATAAGGGCCACTATGCAAGCATAATTCAAGTTCAGGGACAAAGTACGTGAATGTCTGAAAAATTAGATATCCAACCTAACTAAGAATGCATTATTAAGATTTAAAAAAAAATAATAATAAGATTAAAAAAAAAAAAAAATAGTCTTTAAAACTGTTGTTTAATAAGCAATACAAAGCATGTCAATATCTGATTCAGATTATTAAGGGGATGATCACATTATGCTGATAAATGCTTAAGTTATGTGGAAATTTAAAAAATGAGAAAACTAACTGAAGATGGATCTAGAAACCAAATTTTTGTTTATCACATCATTTCTATGCATGTATAGTACTCACTCTGTAGACCGTAGGCAATATTATAACTAGCTGTTCGTGATTCTAAGAAGTAAAGACTATACTTAACAAGCCATTTATTGACAAGTATTTCTTGAAACAGTTATAAACAGCAAAGTTTGTTAGGGTGGAATGAAACTTGACAAAATATATACAGCATTAAAGGCTATTTGTTTTAATATTTTTCTTCAATCTGCAAGCATTGAGACTGTTTAGAAGTCGTATTTCGGCAGAAGTTCTCTCCTCCAATATCAAATAAAGTTGTGAAAGATACTACAAAGGCAATTTAACTTTTGTAATATGGAGATTAACTCTCAAGTGTTGAGTAAAGAAAAACACTCAAGTCTGATTAATTCCCCTTAAAATCTTTGGAGAAAATAATCTTTTTTTTAAAGAGCTATATATATATATAAAATGTGCGGCAAACGTAATAAATTTTTTTCTTTTAAAGTTTCTTATCAGATGTAAGAATAGCATGGCATCTAATCCAAATGATAACTTGTGAAGCAGTGAGCTTGTACGCAAAGAAATAATGGAAAACCAGACATGACAAAAGGCTCTGCTTATTACTTGACTTGACAAACGGTTTTGCTTAGTATAGTTTCTAATTACATTTTCGTTTATGTGCATAACTAATTAATGTTGTTTTTAGAACCCGAAAGCTATTTTGCAGTTACAAGGAGAAACAGAGGCATGTTCTGTTTTTGTTTTTTGTTTTGGTAATTGATTTTTCCTTTTTCCTTTTATTTTCCCTTTTTTTGGGAGGAAGGGGGGTGGGGGTGGCACGTTTAAAGCAAGAATGTCAAGAAAGCAAGGAAGTTATGCTCCCCCCTCCCTGTAAACTTGGTGCAACAACCTCAAATGTGTGAAATTGACACAGTGAGGAAGCCAAGAATATGCATGTTAATATGCAAGCTAATATGCCTCACAGCACTTAACCAGAAATTTCACATATTTCATAAAGCTGAAAACTAGTAGAAAATTGACATTTACTATAATATTGATCTGAACACAGCTTTTAAAACCATCACAAATTACAGAAGGTTGGGATAGTGAAACAGAAAAAAGAAATGTACTATTTGTAATTAGATAATCTATGAGGAAACCCTTCTTCATGCTTTCAACGGTGTCCCTGAAATTCACTTCCAAAGAAATTAAGCTGACATTGAAAACCTCTTTGCTTTCTCCTTGAATATATGGTGAAGCTTCTCACCTTCCCCAACAGGAAGTAATCACAAACAGAAAAAGCATTTTCTGAGTTTAGTAAAGTTAAGTAGATGAGAAACACATTGTCAAAGAAACATATTATTATTAGGAAGCAGATATAGTAACAAACTGAAGAAAGAAAACATACTCTTTATCTTCTTTGCTGATGCCTTCCTGTCCTCTGCTTTGTGGTTCTATATTTCAACCACAAATATAGTATTCTATCTACAACTTTATCAACAACATCAAAGTAGGCTATGCTCCAAGATTTTCTCATCGTCATTATCAAATACGGAACAAGAATTCCAGCTGCAAATCCCAATCCAATGCTCAAGTAAAACCACTTATTAATGAAGCTGTCACCATTACCAGCATCCTTGGGAGTTGTCCGTCCCTTATCTGGTTTCCCATTTTTATCACTACCTGGACATTTTACAGCAAGTTGACGACCACAAAGGCCAACATTTCCAGCAAAAGAGGATGCATTGAAGGTGAGCATCTGATCTTTATCAGGAATAGGACCAGACAATTCATTGTTTGACAGATTCAGATACCCCAGGGATGAGAGTGACCCCAAGCTTTGAGGAATCGCACCGGAGA
Source organism: Ziziphus jujuba (assembly GCF_031755915.1). Lineage (NCBI taxonomy): Eukaryota > Viridiplantae > Streptophyta > Magnoliopsida > Rosales > Rhamnaceae > Ziziphus > Ziziphus jujuba. The sequence goes on from NC_083380.1 coordinate 3,097,023, forward strand.
ACCTATTACTGGAGAGATCAAGAGAAAGCAACTCCTTCAACTTTGAAATGCTTTCGGGAATATGACCAGTAATTTGGTTGCTTGACAAGTCGAGAACAAGCAACCCCAACAAATTTGTTATCTCTATAGGAAGATCTCCGCTCAAATTATTTCCTGAGAGGTCTAGTGCCGTTACAAGAGAAAGGGTCTTCGTATATCTTAGAGGCTGGCCTTTCATATTTACAACAAAGCTTTCATAGTAGCTGCCAACAATCTCGTAGTTTCCCCCTCCGAGTATGTAAATGCCACTACGGGAAGGCCTATACAATAGATAATGGTTAATCATTTGGGCTTGTGACATGTGCATACCTTTGAAATGTCCAAAGCTAGGCGGAATACTGCCTACCAACTGATTTTCTGCTAGGTCCAGGATCTGTAGTGAGCTTAAGTTTGATAGCAGAGCTGGAAGTTCTCCTGAAAATGAATTAGACCTCAAGCTAAGAATTCTTAGCCTTTCAAATCCTTTCCCAATCCATGGTGGAATTACACCACTTAATCTGTTGTTTCCAAGATTTAGTGTTTCCAAACTAGATAAGTTTTGGAAAGATGATGGGAGCCGTCCGTAGAGCTTGTTGCCATGCAGGTGCAATGTTTGAAGCCCACCTAATTGACCCAAGAAGGTAGGAATGGCTCCAGACAAGTTGTTATTACTAATGTCTAGTACAGAGAGATCAGAACAATTTCCAATACTTGATGGAATACTTCCAGTTAAGTTGTTATTGGAAAGATCAATGGCTTTAAGATAAGGACCAATGTTACATATTGAAGCGGGGATTTCTCCATTTATCTGGTTGTAAGCAATAGAAAGGAAAACCAAGGACTGGCTTATATTATTTGGAATATTACCAGAAAGTTTATTTTTGGATAGATCGAGTATGTTAATGCCACGTGGTTTAGGAATAGACCCACTGAAGTTATTTGAGCTGAAATCAACTACTGCACCCGTTAAATGAATGACTTGACTTGGAAAGCCAAGTGCACTAAACTCTAGTCGACTTGGTAGTTGACCTGCTAGTTGATTGAAAGAAAGATTCAACCGTAATAAGGGATAAGAAAATTCCCAAAACCAGTTAGGTATGGAGCCAGAAAGGCTAGCATTTGAGAAATCCAAAGACATTACTTGCTTTTGTGACTTGAGCCAAGCAGGAAATGAAGGACCCAAATGGCAGGCTCTCATTGAAAGAGAAGAGATTTGAAATGGGGGAACCCAATTGGAATTGACATTCAATTTGAAAGAGTTTGAAGACAGATCTAAATAACTTAGCTTTTTTAGCTTTAAAAAATGTGCTTCAGTAACTACACCTGTCAATTTATTGGAAGAAACATAAAATGTAGACAACTCGGAAAGTTGTCCCAAACTTTCTGGGAGAGTCCCGTTTAGTGCATTGTCATTTAGTTTCAGATGGGTAAGATTTTGCTGTAATATTCCAAAAGAATCTGGGATGGGACCCCTAAACCCACTATTAGAGAGGTTCAGATACTGCAAATTTTTCAAAGATCCAAAAAATTGAGGAATTGTGTTGCCATCAAATGTGTTGAAACTACTTGAGTTTCATCACTGAAGGTCTAATTTCCCCACTAAGGTTCCAGAATCCAGACGTACCTGTAGATTCATCATAATTATTTGGATATGGGTTATGGAGATCAACTGCAATAACTGCTCCAGAAGTGGTCTCACAGCTTATTCCCCACCATTGACAACACTTGCTTCCCTTCCATGAAGAAAGCCGGTTCTCAGGATCATGGAGACCATTCTTGAAGTCAACAAGAGCTTCTCGGTCTGAATCCATGCAGTTCGTTAATTGAGCGTCACTGTTGAGAAGAAATTCTCTTGTCACAAGGCAGAGAATCAGAAACATAAATGGAAGCCCTGTAATTGTTTCCATCAGAGCTACAAACTTTTTGCAAGGAAACTGCGTTTTTGGTGAAGAGGAAGATCAAGAGGAATAGTTGTTGAAAATAAAAGCAAAGAAAAATTAATTAAGATCCACATAAAAAAAATCCCCCCAAAAAAAAAAAAAAATCCTAGCTTGATTTGAAGACTAAAAAAATCAAAATTAATTTTATAATGAGGCCAACAAAGCTAAAAACTCAAAAAATTTATATAATATATATAAAATATCAAAAGTGAAAATGGGAAGTATGGCCCCTGAAGCCAAAACCCACCTTCGCTCCTGTCTACACTATAAAATTGTCATATAGCCAGCAACCAAGTAAATGCGGCGACGAAGAAAAAACAGAGGTGAATAGCTTTTCGTTCCATTTCACAATCTGGTGCTTACGTCTACACCCCATGGGTTCCACCTCAAAGCAAGACCAAAGGCCAAGATTTATTATATTTGTCTATACCTTCAATCTTGGCCTTAAATGTGTCAAGATTTTACCATACAAGAAAGGTAAAAATATCTCTAAATCTATTTTTAAGTTAAAATATATTCACCACAAAAATTCTATTTTTAAGTTAAATTATATTTACCACGATATCGCCCTGGTGGGGGACGACTGTGCAATCTTGTGCGATTAGCTATGACATCTGCACGATAAACTTGAACGCTTCAACACATGTAATGCTTGGAAGACAAAATCCCTTGACTCATGCTCAGCCATACATATGAGATGGACTAATTCTATCTTGCTTTTTGTTTCCCTTCTTCTTTGCTCTGTCTTGTCATTTCAGTTCCTTTCATTCCCTTAAAGTCTATTTAATTAATCCAGCTAAAACTTCAACTGTTCCCACCAATGCAATACCAAAGTTGGAAAATTATTGACGACCAAGTCTCAAACTCATTACAAACTTCTAAGGAGCCAAGTGGGTCTCTTTTTTCCAAGTCAATGAAACTTCTATAGACAAGATCATGGCAATGTAAATCTGTGTACTTTGATGAATGTAATTGCTGAGAAATCTCTGTATGTCATTCATCAATTATGAAAACTACTATTTCTTTCAAACGTACATAATATTTTTCAAATTTATATTTTTAATTTGACACTATTTAAAATTTCTACGACAGTTTTATTGGAAAAAGAAAAATGTATACAAATATAATTTTCCTAGTTCATTTATTTATCCTTTGAAACAAATTTATCTTTTTAATTGAGGTGGACATATTTTTCTTTTAATTTTTAATATTTATAAACATTTTTTCAAATTATTTTTCTTTCAAAAATTAGCTTTTAATAATTTATCATATTTGGCCCGTCAACTGTACAAAATCTTATCTTTATTCTTAAATTATGCAAAAATATCACTTTGGTCTTTAAACTATGCAAAAGTCTCTTTTTCTTCCTTATAAAATTACCAACCTTACCTCCGATAAAAAGGATAACATGACATGCACTTGTTACTTCCTTGAGACAAACTGAACTGACATTGGAAAATCAATAAGACGACTTTACAGAAAAATCTCTGCCGTAACCACGTTCTTCTCAAGACAGCGACATCTCTCCAACTTTAGGAATGCATGCCAGACCAATCTGTAAATAGAAATATTATTGGACTACTAGCTCACCGATCGAAGTTGTAAAATGCATAGCACCCCAATTAATAAGTCATTGTGCCACTAAAAGTCATGACGTAACAGAACCATCTTATAATGGTTTGATGTTCATTTTTTTCATCCTAACCATACACATACACGCCCTCGAAACGTAGAATCCGAGAGAGAGAGAGAGAGAGAGAGAGAGAAGACGTATTTAAATCATCCAAATTAAGTTATTTCATTTCCAAATGAAAAATTAAAATTAAATTTTATTGTCCTCTTTTTCATTGACTTAGACGACATGTTTAAATTTTAGCTAGATTTAAAATTATATTGTTTGGTATTAGAAAAATACCGAAGAAAAAAAATTGAATGAAAATGTGAAAGGAAGTTTCCCTTGAAAAAAGTGAGGAGAACAGAATCCCTCTATAAAGAAAAATCGGAACTGTTCTCTCGTTGGCTCCAACATCTTTCTCCCCTCAGCAAATTCTTCTTGTCTCACTATCAGCATTCATGACAGGCAGCTTGCAAATTTTGCTACATTTCTTCATGAAACCAAACATGAGAAAAACAAACTCGGCCTTAAGCTAATTAGTTGGCCAAAATTTTGTACAATAATATGTCTTCTTCCACATTAGCAGTAAAAGACCATCTATCATAATATGGAGATGTAGAATAAAGCTAAGCAGGCTATTCAAAATCATTGAATAAAAACTTACAAGTACTACAACAGTGAAGAATAAAAAACTTACAATTAAAAAATGCAAAAAAAAAAATAACTGAATTTGTTTTGCAAATCCTTTTTAAATTTGATCACAAGTAATGTAAAGCACTATGCATGTACTAACATTACTCTGTAGGCTACAAGTAGCTGTTCGTAATTTTAAGGAACAAAGACTATACTTTACAAGCTATATATTGACAAGTATTTCTTCAAACAGTTAAAAATATTGGTTTTAACAGATTTTATCCATATGCAAGCAATAAGACTCTGTTTGGAAGTCAGATTTTTAGCATAGTTCTCTCCTTTTTTTTTTTTTTTTTTTGTAATAATACTAATTGTCTCCTTTTGATATCAAATAAAGTTGTGAAAGATGAGGCCGTGTGGTGGCCCTGATGGTTAGAGGCACCAACATCCCAAAGCCTCACCAGCCAAAAAAAAAAAAAAAAAAAAAAAAAGAAGAAGTAAAGTTGTGAAAGATACTACAAAGACAATTCAACTTTTGCAAGATGGGGATCAACTCTTGAGTACAGAAAAACACTCGTATCTGATTAATTCCCATTATACAATCTTCTGAGAAAATCAATTTTTCCAAGAGCTATATATAAAATGTGCGTGCTGCAAAACGTGCAGATTATAAAATCAAAGGGATCTTCGACCTATGTTCCATTTATTAGAAATGTGAAATTTTAATAAGTTAGAACAAGTGAAAAAGTAAAGACTTCTTTTCTGTTTTTTAGGAAGATGTGAAAAAGTAAATACTAAAAAGAGAGAAACATAATGGGGCAGTAAACTGAAAGGAAAGTCACTCTTCTTTGTATTTGGCAGGCAACTATAAAAAGCAATGTGGATTTTAGGTGAGGGAATGGCAGGTGACTCAAAAGGCGTGGTGAAAATGAAAAGGTGCGATGTGGGGTTTGTCCCCTCTTTGGCTCTGTTTCTTTTGTCTTGACCCTAAGAAATAACAATAAATTAGCTCACTTAGCATCTCGTTGGGGTCTTTTAATTGATTTCTTTGGTATAGTTTCTCCCTTCGTGATCTCTCAGGATTTTGTAGATGTGATGAATTAGGAAAATGGCTTAGTTACCATAGCCTGATTCATTAGCAGCATGCTTTTTTGTTTGTTTTGTATGCCTGCTTTTTTTGGTTAATACAACACCCTTTTTTAGCAAAAAAATATATATATAAACACCCCTTTTAACAAATATATATATATATATATATATGCAGTGCAGGTATCTCTCTCATGATTTCCTTCCCTTATTATTGATTGCATGACGTGTTTAAAGTTTAAACTATTCTGACTCAATTTAAATCTTAAAAGAAAAAATTATGGAGTTTTGAAATCCTAAGACACTTGAACCTCTAATTCCATCTATGTTTTAACTTTCAAACATAACTGTTTTACCACTAAAGTATGAACAGAGTTTTAAAATTAATTAATGCATAACTATTTGTTAAATGGAAGTTGACTATTAAATCGATTCATTATTATTCTAAAATGTTGTAATAGATATAGTTAAGTGGACTTTGTATGATATCTATTTTTCCTCTGCATGTTTAGTGTTGAAATGGTTATGCTCTTTGTCAGCTGCTAGCTATAACTTTATTGCATTGGTTTTGTGTGTTTTGGGGGCGCATTGGCATCATAAATTCTTCATCACTGGGGCTGATCTAGAATTTTTATTTTATTTTATTTTATTTTTTGGGAACAATTACAAAGATTGCTAAAACTTTATACGTTTATTTATTTATTTTTTTGGTGAATAGATTGCCAAAACTGTGGTCCTTAAAATTGATGTAATGTTTCAAGATTTATGTTGTGCAATTAAGATTTCTGCTGTGCAAACTATGTATGTTGTGGATGCAATTGTTGTTATGTGTTTGCTCTTTTAAATTTAAATTGGTTGTCAAGTGAGTATTTTTCTGTATATGCTACCCATTTCTGGAGCAACTTGGTTGTCAAGTTATAGATAATGGAAATTATTTTGATGCCATTGCATAATAGCTATTATGGACAATATTAGAAATATTATTACCTGGATGATGTGCATGAATATAGGATGCAATTACTTAGATGTCAAGTATATTTAATTGTGACTTTTGATTATATCCTTTTATTATTTTGTTTCTCCTTTTTTGTTTAAGTTAGAAACTTTCTTTTTCTTCTTATTTTCCTCTGTTGTTATTCATATTCCCAAGAATGTTATACTTGCCACTGGTTGACATTCTCTGTCTTTCTTCTCCTTTTATATAATGCTGCTGCTGTTGTTATTGATATTCCTAAGAATGTCAAACTTGCCTCTGGTTGCAGGTTCCCTGCTGATTTGCTTTCTCTTGCTAGTACATACCTACATGGTGTGTGCAACATTTAGGTTCCCTGTCTTTGTTCTCCTTTTATAATTTTTGGATGGGAACTAATGTGAAGATCAGAAAGGCATCTGAAAATAGTTTGGATTGTTCAACTCCAGAAAAATGTTTCGGAATCTTGGTTGGCAAGGAGAGCAAGTTACCTTAAAGCATGCCTAATGTGCGCTGATGCCCTCTAGTTTAGTATATTAGTAGATGAGAAACACATTGTCAAAGAAACATATTATTATTTAGGAATGAAAGTTTAGAAGCACTATTTATCACAAAACCAGTTTGACGAGTAACCTGACATGAACAAAGAAAGGAAAGCACATGTTGTAACAAATTGAAGAAAGAAAACATATTCTTGATCTTCTTCGTTGATGCCCTCTAGTCTTCTGCTTTATGGTTCTATATTTCAACCATAGATATAGTATTCTATCCACGGCTTTATCAACAACATCAAAGTAGGCTACGCTCCAAGATTTTCTCATCGCCATTATCAAATATGGGACAAGAATTCCAGCTGCAAATCCCAATCCAAAGCTAAAATAAAACCACTTATCAATGAAGCTGTCACCATTACTAGTATCCTTAGGAGTCATCCATCCCTTATCTAGTTTCTCATTTTCATCATCACCTGGACATTTTACAGCAAGTGGACTACCACAAAGGCCAACATTTCCAGCAAAAGAGGATGCATCGAAAGTAAGCATATGATCTTTATCAGGAATAGGACTAGACAATTCATTGTTTGATAGATTCAGATACCCTAGGAATGAGAGTGACCCCAAGCTTTGAGGAATAGCACCGGAGAACCTATTACTCGAGAGATTTTGTTAGTATAATGTCACTTTTGTTGCTGTCATAAGTTATTTTGTAATGATTAGTTACTGTACTTTCAGTTTTTGATAAAAATACTATTGTATTAGGTAGCCAAAGTATGGCTTGTCTTTTGGCAATATGATTACCACGGTAGTAGGTGAAAATTAGGTGGTTTACTGTTTCTGAAAACTTGTGGTTATATACTATGTCCATAATGAACGAGGGTGTCTAGACCACACCAGTTTAAGCTTCTTTCTCTTTCATTTTTGTTGTGTTTTTTGTTCTAAAATCCAACAAATGGTATCAAAGCTCTAATGATCTTAGAGGGGCTGTGAGTGAAATAGCAAAAATACAAGAAACCTTCCTTCTACCTTTCCTTCCTTTCTAAATGGCTTCAACTCATTTTTCTGCTCCATCACCTCCTATATTTTCTGGAGAAAATTATGCCATGTGGTCTATAAAAATGAAAGCTTACCTTCAAGCTTTTGACTTGTGGGAAGTAGTAGAGACCAAAAGAAATCCTCCCCCTTTGACAACAAATCCCACTATCGCTCAAATAAAGCAACATAGTGAGGAGGTTGCTAAAACGTTTAAGGCTTTATCTGCCTTACATGCTGGCGTTTCAAAAGTGATGTTCACCAGAATTATGGCTTGCACTACAGCTAAAGAGGTCTGGGACAAGCTAAAAGAAGAGTTCTAGGAAAGTGCAAGAACAAGACAAATGCAGATTTTGAACTTAAGAAGGGAGTTCGAAACTTTAAGAATGAAGGATTTTGAGTTGGTAAAAGACTTTATTGACAGACTTATGAAGGTAGTAAACCAGATCAGAATTCTTGGAGAGGAGCTAGGAGATAGAAGAGTGGTGGAGAAAGTGCTGGTCAACTTGCCAGAAAAGTTCGAAGCAAAGATATCATCCTTGGAGAAGTCAAGAGACCTGAATCATATTTCTTTGTCAGAGCTTGTTAATGCTTTACAAGCAACTGAACAAAGAAGATCTATAAGACAAGAAGAAACCTCAGAAAGTGCTTTTTTAGCATTACGAAAAGGTAAGGCTCCAGCAAACAATAATCAAAGGAAGCAGCAAAGTGGAGGAAGTAATGTCAAAGGAAAATGTGGTGTTGGTACAAGCAGAGAAGGTGAAAGAAAGAAGTTTACGAAGTGCTCTTATTGCAAAAAGGACAACCATCCTGAAAAATATTATTGGTTTAGGCTAAATGTTCAATGTAGAGTTTGCAAACAAATAGGACATATTGAAAAAGTTTGCAAAAACAAAGGAGGACTAGTGCAACAAGCACACCAAGTACAAGTTGCTGATGAAGCATGGAAAAGTGAGGAAAGGCTGTTTGTTGCTACATGTTATGTAGAAAACGGCAACAAAGAAGCTTGGTTGGTGGATAGTGTCTGCACTCAACATATGATTCATGATGTTGATCTCTTCAAGACCTTGGATAGAAGATTTGTTTCCAAAGTGCAAATAGGAAATGGAGATTTTATTCAACTTCAAAGCAAAGGAGAAGTGGCTGTGGAAACTTCAACAGGTACTAAACTCATTTCAAATGTGTTATATGTACCCGAAATTAATCAAAGCTTGTTAAGTGTGGGACAAATGCTTGAAAATGGATATTTTTTGAATTTTCAAGATAAGTCTTGCATAATATATGATCAACATGGAAGTGAAATTCTAAATGTTGGAATGAAAGATAAAAGCTTTGTGGTAGAATGGAACAAGAAGGGGAAATAATGTTTTTTATGCCAAAACTAGTGATGAATCTAAGTTGTGGCATAAAAGACCATGTCATTTTAACTATAACTCCTTGAATCTAATGCATGAAAAGAAATTGGTGGAGAATATGCCTGCCGTTAGCAAAAACTTGGAAGTGTGTGAAGTGTGTCAGCTTGATAAGCAACAAAGGCTGCCATTCCCTTCGAAAGGCACTTGGAGAGCCTCTGAAAATCTTCAGTTAATTCATAGTGATGTATGTGGACCTATGAGTGAGAATTCTATCAACGGTAGTAGATATTTTTTCACTTTCATAGATGATTTCTCCAGAATATGTTGGGTGTATTTTCCGAAACAAAAAATTTGAAGTTGCTGAGATTTTCACTAGCTTTAAAGCCATGGTAGAAAGTCAAGCAAAATGTAGCATTAAGGTGATAAGATCTGATAATGGGACTGAATATATAGCTCAAAAGTTTGAGTTGAAATGCAAAGAACTGGAATTCAACATCAGCTAACCTCTCCCTATACTCCTCAGCAAAATGGGGTTAGTGAAAGGAAGAACAGGACTATTATGAAGATGTGTAGATGCTTGTTGTTTAACAGGCAATTACCAAAGATGTTTTGAGCTGAAGCAGTGAACACCTCAGTGTATTTGCTAAATAAATTACCAACTAAAGCATTGGAGTTTAAAACTCCATATGAGGTGTGGTATGGGATCAAGCCTACCGTGGAGCATTTGAAGATATTCAGGAGCATTTGTTATACACATTTTCCTGAAATTAAGAGAGACAAGTTGGATCAAAAAGCTGATATGGGAATTTTTGTTGGTTATAGCAGCATAACAAAAGGGTACAGAGTATATCATTTGAAAACTAACAAGCTAATTGTTAGTAGGAATGTTAAAGTTGATGAAGCTACTGTTTGGAATTGGGAAAAAAGTGAAGTTCAAGCCTCAGAAAAGAAGTTTATCGAAGAACATGACGAGATTCAGGAGGAGAATGATTTAAATGATGAAGATGCTGTTGGAATCCGAGGTACAAGATCCTTGACTGATGTATATGAGAAAAGCATCCGAGGTATAAGACCTCTGACTGATGCATCCGAGATAAGCATCTGAGGTACAAGACCTTTGACTGATGCATCTGGAATAAGCATCCGAGGTACAAGACCCTTCACTGATGCATCCGAAAGAAGTGTCCTAGATACAAGACCCCTGTCTAATGTCCGAGATACAAGACTCTTATCCGATGTTCGAGCTATAAGACCCCTGTTTGATGTCTGAGATACAAGACTCCTGTCCAATGTCCGAGCTATAAGACCCCTGTTCGATGTCCGAGATACAAGACCCCTATCCGATGTCCAAGCTATAAGACCCATGTCCGATGTCCAAGATACAAGACTCCTGTCCAATGTCCAAGATACAAGACCCCTGTCCAATGTCCGAGATACAAGACTCCTGTCCGATGTCCGAGCTACAAGACCCCTGTCCGATGTCTGAGATACAAGATCCCTGTCCGATGTCCGAGCTATAAGACCTCTATCTGATGTTCGAGGTACAAGACCCTTGACTGTTGAATATCAAAGATGTAACCTAGCATTGTGTGATCCAATTACTTTCAATGACGCAAATCAGTTCGAGACATGGAGAGAGGCCATGAAAACGGAAATCAATATGATTGGCAAAAACAAAACTTAGGAATTGGTGAACAAACCCCAAGGCAAAAAGGCCATTGGAGTGAAATGGGTCTTTAGGACCAAGGTCAATGATGATGGTACAATAAATAAGCATAAAGTAAGATTGGTAGTTAAAGGTTTTGTGCAGCAACCTGGTATTGATTATGGAGATATGTTTGCACCAATTGCAAGGCATGAAACAATTAGAATTTTACTAGCACTTGCCGCTCAAAAGGGCTGGAAAGCTTACCATTTAGATGTGAAATCTGCATTTCTAAATGGTTACCTAGAGGAAGAAGTATATATTGAACAACCTGAAGGCTTTGTTGTTCAAGGAAAGGAAGACAAAGTTTATAAATTGCATAAGGCTCTTTCTGGCTTGAAACAAGCTCCCAAAACTTGGTATAGCAGAATTGACTCACACCTTGTTGGAAAAAGATTTAAAAGGAGTGAGAATGAGCCTACTTTATACGTGAAGTCAGGTTCAAATGATGAAAAATTGATTGTTTCTCTATATGTTGATGACTTGTTTGTTACAGGAGGAGATTCACAAAGTGTGTTGGAGTTTAAATCTGAAATGCAAAAGGTGTTTGAAATGTCAGATTTAGGAGTGATGAACTACTTTCTTGGCATGGAGATATATCAATTTAGTCATGGCATTTTCTTATCCTAAAAGAAGTATGCTGTGGAACTACTCAAAAAGTTTGACATGGAGAAGTGTAATCCAACTGACACTCCAATGGTTTACAATCAAAAATTTGAACTTGAAGATGGTGCTGCCAAGATTGAAGTTTCAACCTATAGAAGCCTTATTGGAAGTTTGCTGTATTTATGTGCTTCTAGACTTGACATTATATTTTCTGTGAGTTTGCTTTCCAGATTTATGCATGCTCATTCACATATGCATTATTCTGTAGCTAAAAGAGTGCTAAGGTACATTAGAGGCACCATAGACTATGGTGTTTGGTTTTTGAAGCAAGAAGAAGGCAAGTTGATGGGCTATGTTGATAGTGATTGGGCTGGAAACATGGAGAATTCAAAAAGTACTTCAGGGTACTTATTTTCTCTTGGTTCAGGTCTTTTTTCATGGAGCTCACAAAAACAGGGTTCAGTTGCTCAATCCACAGCTGAAGCTGAATATATTGCTGCTGCAGCTGCTTCAAATCAAGCTTTATGGCCAAGGAAGTTGCTTGTTGATTTAAATGAAAGGCAAGAAGAAGCTACCACAATATACTATGATAACAAGTCTGCAATTTCCATTGCTGAAAATCCAGGTCAACATAGAAGAACAAAGCATATTCCATTCAAATATCATGCTGTGAGAGAAGCTGAAAGAAATGGTGAAGTGAAGCTGGTTCATTGCAGTTCTGAGGTCTAGCTTGCTGATATTTTGAAGAAAGTTTTGCCAAGAAACAGGTTTGAAACACTAAGAAATGATCTTAATGTTTCCAGCAAAAGTGCTAAGGAGGAGTGTTAGTGTAATGTCACTTTTGTTGCTGTCATAAGTTACTTTGTAATGATTAGTTACTGTACTTTCAGTTTTTGATAAAAACACTATTGTATTAGGTAGCCAAAATATGACTTGTCTTTTGGCAATATGATTATCGCAGTAGTAGGTGAAAATTAGGTGGTTTACTATTTTTGAAAATTTGTGGTTATATGCCATATCCATAATGAACGAGGGTGTCCAGAACACACCAATTTAAGCTTCTTTCTCTTTCGTTTTTGCTGTGTTTTTTGTTCTAAAATCCAACAGATCAAGAGAAGACAATTGCTTCAGCTTTGAAATGCTTTTGGGAATGTGACCAGTGAAATGGTTTCTTGACAAGTTGAGAATGACCAAACCAAACAAATTTGTCATCTCTGTAGGAAGATCTCCACTCAAGTTATTCCCTGAAAGGTCTAGCATGGTTACAAGAGAGAGGGTCTTGGTGTATCTTTGAAGTTGGCCTTTCATGTTTACAACAAAACTTTCATAGTATTTGCCAACCAAAGTATATACATAGTTACGAGCCTAATACAATAGATAACGGTTAATGATTTAGGCTTGTGACGTACCTTTGAAATGTCCAAAGCTAGCTGGAATACTACCTGTCAACTGATTTTCTGCTAGATCCAGGACTTGTAGTGAACTTAAATTTGATAACAGAGCCGGAAGTTCTCCTAAAAATGAATTAGACCTCAAGATAAGAATTCTTAGACTTTCAAATCCTTTCCCAATCAATGGTGGAATTCTACCATTTAATCTGTTGTTTCCAAGATTTAGGGTCTCCAAACTCGATAAGTTTTGCAATGATGATGGGAACTGTCCATACAGCTTGTTGTCATTGAGATGCAATGTTTCAAGCCAACTTAATTGACCCAAGAATGTAGGAATGGTTCCAAACAAGTGGTTATTACAGAGAGATGAACACAATTTCCAATGCTTGATGGAATACTTCCTATTAAGTTGTTATTGGAAAGATCAATGACTTTAAGTGTAGGAACAATGTTCCAAGCAGGGATTTCTCCATTTAATTGGTCCTCAGCAACAGAAAGGAAAGAAAATGTAGCATCGGTAATATTCCATTTATTTGAAATATTACCAGAAAATTTATCTTTGGATATATCAAGTAAGTCAAAGTTGCCACTTAGAATAGGAATGGACCCACTGAAATTATTTGAGCTGAAATCAACTATTGCACCTGGTACGTATCCCATTAACAAAATTTGTGAACCAAACTTTAGTGGACTTTATAGTTGACCTGTTAGTTGATTAAAAGAAAGATTCAATAGTGACAATGAAGAAGAAAATTCCCGAAACCAGTAAGGTATGGAGCAAGAAATGCTAGCATTTGAGAAATCCACATCGTAGACCTGCTTTTGTGACTTCAGCCAAGTCGGAAATGACAAAGGACCCAAATGGCAGGAACTCATTGCAAGAGAAAAGACCTGGAATGGAAGAACCCGATCGGATTTGACATCCAAGGTGAAAGAGTTTGAAGATAGATCCAAATCTAATAGCTTTTTTAGCTTTAAAAAATGCGCTTCAGTAACTATACCTGTCAATTGATTGGATGAAACATCAAAGATACCAACTCAGAAAGCTGTTCCAAACTTTCAGGGAGGGTCCCATTTACCTCATTCTCTCCTAGAAGCAGAATAGTAAGATTTTGCTGTAATATTCCAAAAGAAGTTGGGATGGGACCATATAGAGAGTTATTGAACAAGTCAAGCTCAAGAAGATTCTCGAGCTGAGCTAGCAACTTTGGTAGTTTACCAACCAATTGATTGTCTGACAAGTACAAGTATTGCGGATTTGGTAGTGGCCTCCCATAACGATTTTGGAGTGATCTGAAGGAAGCTGGGATTTGACCATTTAGAGAATTATAGGATAAATAATGTGCTACAAGATTCTCAAGTTGACCCAACCATTCTGGTGAACTACCAACCAAGTGATTGCGTGAGAAGTCCAAGACTGCAGACTAGTCAGTGGCCTCCTAGAAAGGCAAATTTCTGCTCCTTCAAGGAATTTTGGTAAGGTTTCGTTGATGTAATTACCAGACATATATAAGGAAATCAAATTGCAAAGTTTTCCAATAGAGCTTGGAATCCCACCGTCAAGACTATTGCAATTAAGATCTAAGTGACTGAGAAATGTCAGGTTTCCAATGGAGGCAGGAAGTTTCCCATGCAGATTATTCCATCTGAAGTCAAGGATGTCTATCTTCTCCCATCATCCCCTAGACAATTGATGACAACTTTGTGAGAGAAAATTGTCACCCAGATATAAAAACTGCAAATTTGGTAGTTCGCTAAAACCGAGTGGAATTGTTCCACGCATATAATTACTGCTTATATCCAAAGTAACAAGACTACTAGTATTGTAACACCCTGTCTTGAAGTACACCGGAAAATTCTCAAATTTGACCAAGGTTGACCAGGTTTGACCATCATTGACCGAGAAGGGGTCAAATGTTGACTTTTGCTTTCGGTGGAATTTCACATTGACCGAGGTCCCGTTACGAAGTACACGTTGGCACGAGTTCATAAAGTAGTAGCACGTAAAAAATGAAGCTACGGTTTGAAAGTTATGAGCAAAACAAGTTGAGGTCCAAATTGTCCAAGGGTACCGGGTTGATTTTTATTTTTGGGATATGAGCTTTGACTCATGTACGAATGTGAATAACTTATCGATACGAGTCCGTAAACTAGCGGTATACCTGATTTGGATATTTTGTTGAAAAGTTATGGACCTGTAAAGTTTTTCAAATACAGTATTATTTTAATATTATTTTTAAATATATAAACAGTATGCCACATGTGTAAAGGGTGCCATGTGTTACAATGAGGAGATGCCACATGTCAACCATATTAAATACTATATTATCTTAATATTATTTATTTATTATTTTATTAATATTATTATTATTTTAAAAAAAATTTCTTTTTTTCTCACGTGGGGAAACACCCATGAAAATTTCTTTCTTTTTCTTTTTCTTTTCTTTTCTTCTTCTTCTTCTTCCTTCTTCCTTCCTTCTCCCTCTCGGCTTCACCCCGTTTCTCTTTTTTTCGATCATATAAAGCCACACGCACCTGATGGGGAGGAAGAGGGGGAAGATTCCGGCCAACAGTCGGAAAATGGTGGTCAACCATCGTTGGATGTGGCCGGATCGGGCTTTGTTGCCGACGACGACAAGATTGGCTCCGTCGGCGATCCGGCTACCACCCGGCCAAATTGATACTCATTTCCACCTATTTTGGACCTCCAGAGCTTGATTTTGAGGTCCATTTAGCTCAATTCCTTGTCGTTTGGGAGATATGACAAGTTGAAGTTCGGTTGAAACTTTTTGTCCATTCTGCCAGTCCCTGCCGATCAAATTGAGTCCAACGGACATCGGTAATGTATTCCTCATCCCTTTAGCTTTTTGTTGATATCTTATTTACAAATTTTAGACACCGTTTGTGTTAAACCCCCAGGTACCGGGTATTATTTATCCGAATAAAATATTAATTTATTTGATCCTCTGTAATATTGTTGTTTTAGGAGCACGTGTAAGCTGTAGAATTGATCCTATAGAGGATCTTGGTTGGATTGCATGCTCGAGGTGAGTGATCCACCTTCAAATTAATTTCGGGAATAAAATTTGTGAATATTTTGTATTAATTGAATATTTGAAATTGATATTCTATGTGATAAATATTTAGTACATTTATATTTGGAAATTTGATGCTCAATTGAGTGAATCAAAATATTTATATATTCAGAAATATTTTGATCTAAAGAATTTTATGAAATTGAAATTGAAATTATTAATTATTAAATTAATTTGTTGGAATATTTCATAATTGAATATTTCAAAAATATGTTTATGCGTTTGATATTATGAGAATTTCTATCTAGAATTGTATTGCCAATTTATAATTTTTTAATATATGTTTTGGTGCCAAAAGAATATATTTGGGAATTTAGAGAAATTGTGGTTTTGATTTATTTTAATTATTGCTATGGTTATTATTTAATTATTGTGCACAATTATATGAATTAATTATATATGGAATTTATATGGTTTTCATATTATTGATTTAAATTGATTTTTGAGAATTTGAAAAAAATATGGATTTAAATTATTATATGATTAGTGTCTATTATATGCCATAGTATAAACTCACACACGAAACTATATATGATATTAAAGAAAGAGAAACCATATTTGAGAATTATCATAAAGTTTCTTGTAGAGAAAGCATTAAGTTTGATTGTATATGTATAAAATTCTATTCTATTGGGTTATATTAGGTGGATTATGTTGGCCGTTGATGATCAGCGGTAGTACTAGTACTTACCGATTTATTATCATTATTAGAGAATTTATTGTTGCACAAATGCAGCTGCCGATCATCCAAAATTCTTAAATATCTTTTCCAACCAGGTTCTATACCGGGGGAAAAAAAAAAAAAAAAAAGGAAGACATTGCATATGCATGCATGGAGTTATAATGCATCACCAGAAGTAGATGGTTGAGAATGATGAACGGTAGAATCTGTTGAATCCAAAATCAACTTCTGAAAGTAAGCAACCTTATGCCAATCCTCCCCTGTTCCCCTTCGACATCTTCGAGATAAGATTGACCTCTAAGAAATAGTAAGCAATTGCAAAGTGGTGAGCTGATAGATTTCTTAAGGTAGGAATGTCAATTTTTCATGTTTGGAAATTTCAACTTGTTTGAGTGATTTGAGGTTGCTGAACCATTCTGGAATAGCCATCAAATTCTTATAGTCACAAAAAATAAGATCTTGTAGAGTGGTAATGTGTTGAAGCCCAACTGGTAGAGTTTCCAATTATTGAAGCTCTCAAAAATAGAGACAATGAAGGCTTTTAAGACCTTCCCGTATATATTAATCCCATTCAAGTCAACAATATCTTGTCAATTCTTAATCCATAGATGTTCAAGAGAGGTGAGATGTCGAAAGGATCAAGTAAGTGTTTTCCAACCCAAGATCTTTCAGATATGGATAAAGCCACTTGGAAGTCAATCTGGGGTAGTCCTCAATGGTTAATTCAGCAAGAAAAGAAAATGAAGCTAAACAACAACTATCATCTTCTTCACCATCCAGTACTACTACTACATGAACTTTCCACCAATAAGGCAAGTCTCGAAGCCAAAGGATTTCCAAGGTTGATAGAAGTGCTGTTGGCAAAGCCGAATCATTGGTTATATTATTGTTAGAAATATACTCCAAACAAACAAGCTTGCTATACATTGTTGGACCTGCTCTTTTGTAGCTTTAGAGATAAAGTGATTTAATATTAAGCATGTACAATAATCCCTCATATTTTTAAGTAAGCAGAATTTCAAGTACTTGATGCATTTGGATTTTTCCTTAAAAGTTGGAAGTTCAGTTCATTATGTCATCCATATGGTGAAGCTAATATGAAGAAACTTCTTAGTTTCCACTGGCATTCATGGGGCTAAAATCAAGTTCCACATGGATGAAAACATCTACGAAGTTGTTATTTCCCACAGTGATTTGCACACAACTTATAGATAATAAGACCTCCCACTGTTAGTAACTTAACCGCTGCTAAATTATAAAGAATATTGGACCCAATGAAATAACTTCAGATCAACAAGGATGCTAAGGTGCCTGTTGAAATTACCTAACCGTTAACAAATTACAGAAAACTGGAGTATCAAAACAAGATATGGTCTGTGTGTTATTGTTTTCCAACATATCTTGATCAAAGACATCAATCTAAACACATTAAAAAAAAACCTTTCTCCTTTAGGCTTTCAACAGTGTCCTTAAGACTCACTTCAAAAGGAATGAAATTCACACCCAAACTTTTTGCTTTCTCCTTGGATACTTGATAGATTGGCAACAGGGGGTTGTCATCTTCACACCTGGAAGTAATGAAAAACATAATTTTTTTTTTTGTGCTTCAGGGTTTATCACATGTCAGCAAATTTCATTGTAAGCATCAAAATAAATATAGACTATTTTGATCTAATATGAGAGGCATGAAATCTAATAAACATTATGATGAAGCATGAAACAGTTGGAAACCATATAGACTGCTTGGTAATTGAAAACCTGATAAATCAGGGAAAGCATTAAAACTGTGTTTCTCGTGTATTTTTGTGTTCCATTATCTTAATCTACTCTAATGCTATTTATCCATTTAAAAAATTGAAAGTAATGCAAGTTCTGAATACAAATCAGGGGAAACATGGTCTGACAGTAGATTAGTATACTTGGTGCCTTAGCATAGAAAAGCTAAACGTAAGCACAACCAAATAGACATACATCATCTTAGAGGCATTACCATGTAAAGTAAAAGTTCAGAAGCTCCCATTATTTAAAAAGGAACCCCAATGCTTAACATGACTTGACATGAGCTAATGAGCAATATAGATCAAGCCTGATTGCTTTTAGAAAATGCAGCAGAGAAGCATGCTTTATAATATTTACGAATGTACACTTACTTTTCAGGAACGTTCAAGGAAGGGTACAGTTCTTTTAAAATCTTGAAAGCCTCAATAAGGTGTGCAACACGTTCAACTAAACAATATCTTCCACTGGCAGAAGGAACTTCAAATGCTTGAACATGGGAATAAGCAACATCTCTAACATCAACAAATCCGTAAACTGCATTGGGGAATGTTTGAGCTCCCGTACCTTTTTAAAAGCACCAGAATGGAAAATTAGGATCCATAGTCAATCGTTTTGAGTAGGAAGCCTTCCAGTTATTACCATTATTATATTTTTTGGGTTATTAATTGGCTATGCTCATAGTTGCACTTTGGTTCTCAATTTATTTATTTTTTTCATATTGGCATTTTAGTCCTGAAGCCTTTGATGGTGCACTTTGGTCCTTAAAACTACTTTTAGTCTTACAACACACTTACCAGAACAAGGAAAACAATGACAACAACCTCACTAGATTCCTACATTTTGCATCAAGTACATTAAACATCTCAAAAGTGCTAATAAGTAGACAAAAATAGCTGAAAGATCAAAGTGCACCAAAGATTAAAGTTTAAGGACCAAAGTGCCAAATATATATATATATATGTATATATAGTTTAGGGAAAAAAGTGCAACTATGAATATAGTCCAAGGTCTAATATAGCTAATAACTTTTTTTGTTTTTATCATACATTTATTAAGTGGTGGGAGATCAAGCTACATAGTTGACATCAATGCCAACGTCTTAAGCTTCAGGCACTCTTGAAAGGATAGAGTATCTATATATATCAGCTGTATCAAGAAAAGTGGATCTAGTTTCACATCAAATGCTGCATCAATCATGGAATAAGAAGGATCAGTTGCAAGATGGTACCGGTTATATCCTTTAGCAAAGCCTCTACAGAGAAATTAATAGTTGGCTGTAAGAGAGGACCAATCACAGGCCCTGGATGCAGTGTGACTAAGTCAATCCTATTTTCCTTTGCAAATTTCCAAGCAGCTTCTTCAGCTAAAGTTTTTGAAACCATATACCAAAGCTGAAAAAGAAAAGGTATATTTAAAACAGTGAACATATAGGAAAACTGATGCATAAGTCACTTTACTTTTCACTTACCATATCCTAGTTTAAAACAGTGAACATATAGGAAAACTGATGCATAAGTCACTTTACTTTTCACTTACCATATCCTAGCTAAGAGCAAAAGGAACTAAAAAGGAGATCTAAATACAATGATACAAGATTTATCTTCTATCCTATTTTCACTAAAATCATCATTGACTATAAATTTCTGATAAATGGTATATATATATATATATATATAAAAAAAAGGTTTATGTAAAATATCAAAATGAAATAAATTAACAAGAAACTTGGAAAGAGATTAAAAATAAATAAAAATAAATTAGACTTTAACATGTAAGTATGCACCTTCTGCTGCTCACAATATACAACGTCTGAAAACCATGTCTCATCAACTACCACATCAGGGCTCAGAGGTCTTCCATTGACGGCAACTGAAGCCAAGGAAGATGTTAAAACCACTCTCTTTATAGAAGGGACTTTTACACATGATTTGAGAACGTTTAGTGTTCCCTTCACTGCAGGGTCAATTAGTTCTGCCTGGAAATCAACAAAATAATGCATAAATCTACTATTATTGGGTGAACCAAAATCCGAGAAAATGATGTAAAGGAACTGCAGTCTTCGTTTTCAAAATTTCATGATGGAATTGATGGTAGAGAAATATTATTAACCTGTGGATCATTGACTGAAAGGATTACAGGGGATGCTATATGGAAAACGCCTTTACAGCCATCAACTAAAGCATCAAAAGCCCCCTCAACCAATAAATCAGCTTTAAACAAATGTAGTCTTTCCTTAGCTCCATCGAGTGAAAGCAAGTGTTCTGTCTTCGTTGGATCATCTGTGACATACGTATTCAGAAGTAGGAGTTCAATTGAGATTTCATATGCAACAAACATGAACAATTTATATCCTGGTGCTTTCTTTGTATTTCAATATACAGAACATTATACCCTTTGACAAGCTACCAAACCTACAACATCATTCAATTCTAGCCTCAATTCCATCAAATTGGGATGAATTTCTAATAGTACTAAGAAAACCTTCAAAAAGGGACCCTCTTTTTTTTTTTTTGGGTTGGGGGGAAGTTGGGTTTGCACCTATGTCACCAAAACTTTGTACCGATGTGCAATTTGCTCTGAACTCTATAATTGTCACTCATGTCCCCCAAACTTTTAAAAACTATGCAACTATAGCCAATAGTCATATGTATGGGGGCATAAGTGTGAATTTCTGCAAAGTTTAGGGGTGTAACAGATGCAAGGTTCTTGGGTCAAATTGAAAATTGATACAAGGATCAGAGGTGTAGATGTAAATAACCCTTTTTTGTCTGTATGGTTTTTGGGTTTTCTCTGTTTCTAACACCAAAATTAAAGATTTAACTACAAAACCACAAGACTAACATTTCCGGAAATTCAATAACCAGAACACATTCATACAACAGCTTGCTCTTCAGATTCCATATTCAGGGATTTACCTTTATATATCTCAGTAAACAACAATCAAAACCCATAATTTGGAACTCAGTGTACCATTTACATAAGTGGCCTTTGAGAAAAAAAATCTGAATAAGGCAGTTTACAAACAAATAAAAAAAATAAAAAAAGGAAGAGTGGGGAAACAGACTTGGGTCTCGAACAGAAGCTTTGACAGTGTATCCACGCTCCAATAAGAGCTTCACCACCCACGAAGCTATGTAACCAGAAGCTCCTGTTACACACACCACCTTTTGCTCTCCTTCACTCATGATTATCTCTCTCTCTCTCTCTCTTTCTCTCTCTGTGCTAGGAGTTGTACTTATAGGAAAGCAATGAAAGCCAGAAATGGGAAAAATGACCTACCAACCCAATGTACTAAGAAAAGTTGTACTACAGATCACCTACTAAATTTTTGGTACGAATTTTCCTTTTTCATTTCCTTTTTGTTATTTCTTTTTAGAGAAAAATACCAATCAGTATTGGAGTATCATTGAATAAAAAATCTTTAAAAACATATCAATGAATTGAAGTCTTATCCGTAGGCAATTTCCACGTGACAAAATGGCAAAAAAGGTTCCTATCTTTGCTGTTACACATAGTCCTTTTCTAAATTTGTTACGTGGACTATCTGTCACTTCCAAGCTCAGGACCATTTGCCAAAGTTTGGTCAGTGTAAATGTCAAAAAGAGCAAGAGTAATTTTATATCCAGCTTCATAGAACATCTCCTTTACAAAATATGCTATAGAATCTCAAGTTCATGTTCCATAGGGATGAAAACTTGTAGATGATGAGGGTCTCCCACTGTTACTGACAAATTTAAAAGCAGCAAAATGATAAACAATATTTGACCCAAATGAAATAATTTGAAGGGAACAGGTTCAAAACTTCAAATTACCTAAGTGTTAACAAATTATGGAAAATTGGGGTAACAAAACAAGATATGTTCTGTTTGTTGTCGTTTTCCATCATATCTTGTTCAAATACAATAATATATAACACTAACAAAACCATTCGCCTTTAGGCTTTCAACGGTGTCCTTAAGACTCACTTCCCTAGGAACGAAATTCATACCCAAACTTTTTGCTTTCTCCCTGGATACTTCTGTAGATTGGTATGAAGGGCTTGTCATCTTGACACCTGAAAGTAATGAAAAATGGTTTTTTTTTTTTTTTTTTTTTTTTTTTTTGGGTACTTCAGAGTTTATCACATATCAGCATATTTTGTTGGAAGTGCTAAAATAGATAGGCAATTTTGATCTCATATAGGAGGAAAGAAATCAAATATAAATCATGATGAAGCATGAAATCATTTGGCAACAAACAATTGGAAACCATCTTGATTGCTTGGTGATTGAAAAACCTGATAAAGCATGAAAGAATTGAAACTGAGTTTCTGTGTGTATTTTTGTGTCTCATTATCTTTCAATCTTTTAATGCTATTTTATCCCTTTTATACATGGAAAGTTATGCAAAGTTCTGAATAAACACCAGAGGCAACACGGTTAGACAGTAGATTAGTATACCTGGAGCCTCAGCATCGACAAAAACACACTGATGGAATTTAAAGCGACAATCTTTTTCTACGTGCCCAAATTTTCTAGAGACTTTGCACTGTGGTTTTCCTTTAAATCAACCGTCTTTTTCCAAATGACTTTTTTTATTTGCAAATATCACAAGTAGGATATGTGCTATTTCTAGAATTTTCTCGTGGTTTTCTCCAGCCATCTTTAATATTTTGAGACCTCTTTTTTATTTTAGATTGAAAGGCGTTTTCCAAAGAATTTTCATTCTGCCTATTTAGTCTTTTCTCATATGCTTCTAGAGAGCCCATTAATTCTATTGCTGTTAAATTTTCATTATCCTTTGATTCTTCTATAGCAGTAATAATTGTATCATATTTTTCTGTGCAACTAATTAAAATTTTTTCTACTTTCTTTTCAGAAATATTCTCCCTATAGGCTCTCATTTGATTAACTAGTTTTTTTATTCTTGAGTAATAACCTTTAACGGTCTCATTATCTTTTATTTTTAAATTTTCAAAATCTCTTTTCAGAATCTGTAGTTTTAGGGCACGTACTTTAACGTTGCCTTGAAACTCCTCCTATAGCTTATCCCATGCCTCCTTTGCTATTGTAACTCCCATAATCCCTGGAAAAATTTCATCTGCCACCGCTTGTTGCAGAACAAACAAAGCATGGGAATCTTTTTGTTGATTCTCATCAAGAATGGTAATATCAGCAGGAATAGTGTAGTCCTCACACAATACCCCATAATAATTTTTGAAATCTAAAATAACTGGTCATTTTTATAGACCAAAAATCGTAGTTTTCACTGCTAAAGACTGGAACTAGAATTGTGCAGAAGGTGTTCTCGGCCATGGTGAGTGAAAATAACTACGCCCAGTTTATGATCTAACCAGGCTCTAATACCACTTAAGATATTTATTGAAAGATATTGTGGGATACTCTCAGTGGAGAAAGGAAAGGAAAAAGGACAAGATAGAGCTACTTTTTAAAAATGCTTTTGCAAAATGCCGCATAAGCATGCTTTTTAATACTCGCAAATGAAAACTTCTTTTTCAGGTAGCTTCAAGGAAAGGTAGAATTCTTTCAAAATCTTCACAACCTCAATAAAGTGTGCAACAGTTCCAACTAAACAATATCTTCCATGGCAGAAGGAGCTTCGTATGCTTGAATATATGCATATGCAACATCTCGAACTTCAACAAATATATAAACGAAAATGGGGAATGTTTGAGCTCTTGCACCCAAAAGAAGAACATAGCAGAAATGGAAAATTAGGTTCCAGCAGCCAATGGTCTACAGTAGGAAGTCTGCTACATTATTTGCAGAAATGGAATTGATAGTAGAGCTAATATTATTAACCTGTATCATTGACTGAATGGACTACAGAGGATGCCATGTGGAAGATGCCTTCACAGCCATCAATTAAAGCACCAAAAGCTCATTCGTCCAATAAATCAGCTTTAAACAAATGTAGTATTTCCTAAGCTCCAAACAGCAAAAGCAAGCGTTCTGTCTTATGTGGATCATCTGTGAGCATGACATTCATATACAGAATTAGAAGTTTCACTCAGATTCCATATGCAAATAAACCAGAACAATTTATTTCCATGTGCTTTCTTACTGTTTCAACGTACTGAACATTATATCATTTTGACAAGCTATCAAAAGCAAAAACCTAACTCAATTCAAGCCTCACTTCCATCAAACCATCAAATTGGGACAAATTTCTAATGGCATTACGAAAACCTTCAAAAGGAGATAAACCCAGAACAAGGATTTAACTACAAAATCACAAGACCAACATTTCGTGAAATTCAACAACCAGAACACATACATGCAAAATCTAGCTCTCCAGAGTCTATAACCTGGATTTTACCTTTTTTTCTTTCAGTAAACAAAAATCAAAACATTAAAAGCCATATAAAAAACCATTTAATATAAATCTGAACAAGGCAATTAAAAGAGGAAGGGGAAGAGTAGAAATCCAACTTAGTTCTCGAACAGAAGATTTGACAGTGTATCCACGTTGTTATAAGAGCTTCACCACCCATGAAGCTTATGCAACCTGAAGCTCCTGCTGCACACACCAACTTTTGCACTGACTCTCTCTCTCTCTCTCTGAGCTTTGATCTGCTCTCGACCCTTTTATCGAAGTGTGTCCAAAATATCTTCTCCATATGTTGTTATAATGGGAAAGAAAAGTAATGATTATGTAATTGATTATAAATTTTTAGAATATACGATGCACTAAAAAATAGAGTTGTCCTACGGTTCTTCTACCAGTTAATTATTAGTACAAATTTAAACTTTTAATTTTATTTTTGTTAAATGTTCTTATTAAATCGAAATTCCCATCCGTGTTGCAATACTTGAAAACACATTATCAATGAATTGAAGTTTTTTTCAGTAGGAAAACTCCACGTGACAAAATGGGACCGTATACACTAGTCTTTTCTTGACAACTTGCTAAATGGAACATTATTCATTCACTCCCAAGCTGAGGACCATTTGTCAAAGTTTGGTCACTTTAAATGCTAAAAAGAGCAAGAAAAGCTTGCATATTCGAATGCGGAATGTAATTTCAAATATTGGTGTACTTGGAATTTCCTAAAAAAGGCAGGAAGGCGGTTCAACGACAATCAGATTAAAAATGATAATTCAACACTGGTGGAGGAAAATTTTACTTGATATGAATTCAAACTTGGTACCTCCAAGATATATGGAAATTAGACAAATATCTATCTTCTTCTTTTCCACTCTTTTTAATTTCTTTATAATTTTATTTTTGGTTTTGGAAGATATTCAAAACTTCTAATGAATGGGGAAGAAAATCTAATGACCTTTGTATTCGACGCTGCTGTTTGTTAATTATAATCCAAAAATAAACCCTAAAAACATATCCAATAATAATACTATGTAAATGCTATGGTATAAACTTGCATACTAAAGCTCTTATTGGCATTGCTCCTAAGAAGCCAAAGGTAGCTTTTAAATCTTAAAAGTTGTTTCTGGGAATTTTTGAATAGTTTACTAGAAGTGCTTTAGATTTCCATGAGAACTTTTAACGAAAGCCAATAAAAAATGGCTTCTTTACAAATCATTAGAAGCAGAAATAAAAGCAAAAACTATGTCAAAGAAAGCTTTAAATTATTTATGATGTTAAAGAAAGAGAAACCACACTCAAAAATCATCAAAAGGTTCCACTGAAGAGGCTAGTGAATATGCGCAATAATATTTTAATAAGTTGATTTACAATAATTTTTGTATTCATTGAGTGCAGCAAACCAAAAGAAAAAAGAGTGTTCTGATTTTTATTGTTTTCCAACATATCTTGTTCAATGACATCAATCTAAACATTAACAAAACCCTTCTCCTTTAAGCTTTCAACAGTGTCCTTAAGACTCACTTCCAAAGGAATGAAATTCACACCCAAACTTTTTGCTTTCTCTTTGGATACTTGGTAGATTGGCGATAGGGGTTTATCATCTTCACATCTGAAAGTAGTGAGAAATATAACTTTTTTTTTTTTCTTGCTTCAGATCACATATCAGCAATTTTCATTGTTAGCACCAAAATAAATAGACTATTTTCATCTAACATGAGAGGAATGAAATCTAATAAACATTATGATGCATGAAACAGTTGGAAGCCATCTAGATGGCTTGGTGATTGTAAAACCCGATAAATCAGGGAAAGCATTGAAACTGTGTTTCTTTGTGTGTATTTTTGTTACCATTTTCTCTATTCTAATGCAATTTATCCATTTGATACATGGAAAGTAATTCAAGTTCCGAATACAAAGCAGGGTAAACACAGTTTGACAGTATAATAGTATAGTTGGAGCCTTAGCATAGAAAAGTTAAACATATGCACAACGAAATAGACAAACATCATCTTAGAGGCATTTAACATATAAGGTAAAAGTTCAATGGCTCCCATATGTAAAAAGGAACCCCAATGCTTAACATGACCTGACATGAACTAATAAGCAGTATAAATCAAGCCTTATTGCCTTTGAAAAATGCAGCAGAGAAGCATGCTTTATAATATTTGCAAATGTAAACTTACTTTTCGGGAAGATTCAAGGAAGGGTAGAGTTCTTTTAAAATCTTCAAAGCCTCAATAAGATGTGCAACACGTTCAACTAAACAATATCTTCCATTGGCAGAAGGAACTTCAAATGCTTGAACATGTGAATAAGCAACATCTCTAACATCAACAAATCCATAAACTGTATTGGGGAATGTTTGACGTCCTTCACCTAAAAGACCAAAAAATTAAAACGGAAAAGAAAAAACCAGCGAAAATGGAAAATTAGGTTCTATACTCAATAGTTTTGGGAAGAAACCTGGTTGTTGTTGTTATTATTATTATTATTTTTGGGTTATTAATTGGCAATGCTCATAACTGTACTTTGGTTCTTAAACTCTTTTCTTTTTTTATTTTAGTTTTTGTTAAGCATTTTAGTTCTTAAACTTTTTATGGTGCACTTGGGATTTCGATACTATTTTTAGCATACAATACACTTACTAGGACAAGAAAAACCAATCACATTACAATATTAGACAATCTCACAAGATATCTACAAGTTGCATTAAATACATTAAACAACTCAAAATTGCAAAAAAAGTAAACAAAAATAGTTGAAAGACCAAAGTGCACCAAAAATTGAAGTTTAAGGAACAAAGCGCCAAAAAAAAAAGAAAAAGAAAAAAAACAGTTGATGAAAAAAAGTGCAACTATGGATATTGTTTAAGGACTAATAAAGCTAGTCGGAAATTAAGGCATTTGAGTTGACAACAATGTCAACACCTAAAATTTCAGACAATCTTGAAAGGTCAAAATACCTATATATATATATATATATATTAGCATCAGCTGTACCAAGAAAAGTTGTTCTAGCTTGGCGTAAAATTCTGCCCCGCTCATGCAAGAAAAATTATTAGTTGCAAGATGGTACCAGTTATAAGCTTCAGAATGGGCTCTACAGAGAGGTTCATAGTTGGCTGTAAGAGAGGACCAATCACAAGCCCTGGATGTAGTGTGACTAAGTCAATCCTATTTTCGTTTGCAAATTTCCAGGCAGCCTCTTCAGCTAAAGTTTTTGAAACTATATACCAAAGCTGAAAAAGAAAAAGAGTATATAACACAGTGAACATATAGGAAAAAAGATGCAAAAGAAACTTTACTTTTCACTTACCATATCCTAGCTTATAGCAAAAAGAACTAAAAAAGATTTATAATTTTTTTCCTATTTTTACTAAAAAACATCATTAACTATAAATTTCTAATAAATGGTATCTAAAAATATATTTATTATGTAAGATATCCCAGTGAAAGAGATTATAATAAAAACACTTTAACATGTAAGTATGCACCTTCTGCTGCTCACAGTATGCAACATCTGAAAACCATGTCTCATCAACTACCACATCAGGAGTAAGAGGTTTTCCATTGGCGGCAACTGAAGCAAAGGAAGATGTTACAACCACTCTCTTTATAGAAGAGACTTTCAGACATGATTTGAGAACGTTTAGTGTTCCCTTCACTGCAGGGTCAATTAGTTCTGCCTGATAATCAACAAAATAATGCATAAATCTACTATTACTAGGTGAACGAAAATCCAAAAAAATATGTAAGGCATTGCAGTCTTTGTTTTCAAATTTCATGATGGAATTGATCTTAGAGCTAATATTGCTGACCTGTGGATCATTGACTGAAAGGAGTATAGGGGATGCTGTATGGAAAACACCTTCACAGCCATCAACTAAAGCATCAAAAGCTCCTTCATCCAATAAATTAGCTTTAAACAAATGCAGTCTTTCCTTAGCTCCATCGAGCGAAAGCAAGTGTTCTGTCTTCTTTGGATCATCTGTGACATATATACTCAGGATTTCACTTGGAATTCCATATGCAACAAACATGAATAATTTATTTCCACGTGCTTTCTTTCAATTTCAACATACAGAACATATTACCCTTTAACCAGCTGCCAAAACCTACAAACTCTCTCAGATCTAGCCTCAGTTCCATCAAATTGGGATGAATTTCTAACACCATTAAGAAAACTTCAAAAGGAGACCTTTCTTTTGGAGGAGGGGGTTGCACCTATGTCCCCTAAACTTTGCACTGATTTTCAATTTGCCCCTGAGCTTTGTAAATGTCACCTATGTCCTTTAAACTATTAAGAACATTGCAACTATAGCCTGTAGTCATATGTATCGAGCATAAGTCTTCATGTCTGCAAAGTTTAGAGGGCATATGTGAAAAATGCAAAATTCATGGGGCAAGTTGAAAATTTATTCAAAGATTAAAAGCCATAGATGTAAACAAACCATTGTTTGTTTGTTTGTTTGTTTCTTGTTTTTGTTTTTTTGGTTTTTCTTTCTTTTTTTTTTCCTTCTCTGTTTCTGACACCCAAATTAAAGATTTAATTGCAAAACCACAAGATCAACATTTGCTGAAATTCAATAACCAGAAAACATACAACAACTTACTCTTCAGATTATATATTTCTGGGATTTACCTTTTTTCTAATTCAGTAATCAGCAATCAAAACCCATAATTTAGAACTCAAAGAACCATTTAAAAAAGTCGCTTTTGAGAATTAAAATCTGAAAAAGGCAATTGTTAAAAAAAAAAAAAAGAAAAAAAAATGGAAGAGTAGGAAAACAAACTTGGTTCTCGAACAGAAGCTTTGACAGTGTATCCACGTTCCAGTAAGAGCTTCACTACCCATGAAGCAATGTAACCGGAAGCTCCTGTTACACACACCACCTTTTGCTCTCCACTCATGATTCTTCTCTCTCTCTCTCTCTCTCTCGGTGCTAGATGTTGTTATTATAGGAAAGCAAAAAAAGCCAAAAATGGAAAAATGAATTTTTACCAAACCCATGTACTAAAAAAAGTTGTACTACACATCCACCTACTAAATTTTTGGTAACAAATTTCCTTGTTATTTCTTTTTAACGAAAAATTCCAATCAGTTCTGGAAAATCATTAAATAAAAACTCTGTAAAAACATGTCAATGAGTTGAAGTCTTTTCAGTAGGAAATCTGCACGTGAAAAACTGACAAAAAAACGTTCCTATCTTTGCCGTTACACTTTAGCCCTATCCTAAATTTGTTACGTGGGCTTTCTCTGACTTACAAGCTCAGGACCATTTGCCAAAATTTGGTCAATGTTGTTGCAATTAATGCTGCCTATTTATAAAGAGAAATTAAAAA
Organism: Ziziphus jujuba; assembly: GCF_031755915.1. Classification (NCBI taxonomy): domain Eukaryota; kingdom Viridiplantae; phylum Streptophyta; class Magnoliopsida; order Rosales; family Rhamnaceae; genus Ziziphus; species Ziziphus jujuba. The sequence continues at coordinate 3,127,096 of NC_083380.1, forward strand.
TAAATAAATACTTTTCTAGAACTACTTAAGTGGCAAGTAAGACATGGAGATTGATGAAGATATTTTGTGTAAGTGTTTAACTTTATTTCCTAGAATATTAATATGTGTAAGTGTTTAACTTTGATTTGACTTCTTAGAACATTCATGTGTATAAATATTTAAGTTTAACTTGATTTTCTACAACATTCATGAATGATTTAATTGGCCAATGAACCAACCTTTTATTTGTGTAAATAGGAAGTTGTTGCTTGCACAACATATATAGCAATTACATTAAAAAAAAAAAAAAAAAATCAGTCATATTTTATATTTCTTTCTCCACCAAGAGTATCCCATCTTTTACTCAAATAATTCAACTTATTTCTACCTTCCTTTGTCACCTAAATCAAAATACCGTTCAAACAAATTCCATCAAATGTAAATGTCAAAAAGAGAAAGTTTAATTTCAAATCCAGCTTCACAGAACATCTCTTTTACCAAATATGCTATAGAATCTCAAGTTCATGTTTCGTAAGGATGAAAATTTGTAGATGATAAGAATCCCCTAAAGGATCATGTTGACTTAGAAGGCTCTAGAATTAACTAGTATATTTGGTATATTTGGCTGGCAAGTAAAGCATTGAAATTTGTGAAGAAAATATCTAAAATTAAGAATGAGAGCACGGAGTGAAGAAGTCTAGATGATGTGAGAGTCGGCTAAAGCAACCGACAGTAACAAGTATAAAAGGAAGTTTTGGCTTGCATACACTCTGAGCTACCCAGGTGAGCTACAAGGAGGCTCTCGGTTAGTGCGTGTGAGAGCAAGCTTGGGCAGAGTGCTAATGTGGAACGAAAGCTAATGAACTTTGATTCATTCCTGCTTTTTTTATTAACTATAAGACAAAATTAAACACAAAGGGGATACCCAATAATGGGCGTAGAGCAAAAGCTTTATGCTGCCACTACTATGACTAGTAGTAATAGTATTTACCATTCTGGAATAGTAGCAAAAGCTTTGACGTTGCTGAACCATTCTGGAATAGCTATCAAACTTCTTATAGTCAGGATGGTAAGACCATGAAGGCTTTTATGACATCCCCACATATATTGATCCCTTCTAAGTCAGAAATATCTTGACAATTCCTTATCCATAGATGTTGAAGAGAGGTGAGATGTTGAATATTAGGATACAAGTACTTTAATTTTGGACAACAATGAATCAACAGGAATTCGAGAAAAGTGAGGCACTTTAGCCCATCTGGAAGAGTGTAGATTCATAATGCTACAAGTATTTTTTTCAAACGAAGATCTTTCAGATATGGGTAAAGTGGCATGGAAGTCAATAGGGGGCAGTCCTCGATGGTTGATTTAGAAAGACAAGAAAATGAAGATAATAATGATTATTATCTTCTTCACCATCCAATACTACTGCTACATGATCCTTCAGACCAATTAGGCAAGTCTTGAAACCTAAGGGTTTGAAAGGTTGATAGTAGCGTTGTTTGCAAATCCAAGTCGTTGGTTACATTTTTGTTTGAGATATTGTCCAAACATGGCAAGTCAAACAACTTTGAGGACTTCAGAAAAGGAAGTTGATTCAGTGGCATCAAATTTTGGCATTCCTTACATCCTACCAAGATCAACGTGCCAAGTCTTGTAAGCAAAGGAACCCAACTTGGACCTGTAACACCACAGTAACAACTTAAAGACAATTTTTTAAGATTTGGGTGTGGTTGCACGTGGAGGTAGAGGACAGAAATGCAGAATCTTGTGTGGCACACTCAACTATTGGAAACTAACCTTAAGATATATATTGTTGGACCTGCCTTTTACTAGCCATAGGGATAAGCGGTGATCTAACATTAAGAACTTCCAATAATCCCTCAGATTTTTCAAGTAAACAGAGTTTCAAGTTCATCTATGCTTCATAGATTGATGCATTTTGGATTTTCCTTAAACGTTGGAAGCTCAGTTCATTTTATTCTCCATACAGCGAAGCTATTATGATTGAGCTTCTCAGTTTCCACTGGCATTCATGGTGCTAATATAATGAATTTCCATAAGGATGAAAACTTGTACAAAGTTGTTATTTCCTACAGTGATTTGCACTTGTACATAATAAGAAACTCTTCCTACTATTACTAAAAAAACTTAAAACCAGCTAAGTGATAAAGAATATTGGACCCAAATGAAACCATTTTGAGATAAACAAGGAAGCTAGGGAGCAGGTTGAAATTACCTGACCGTTAACATATTACAGAAGACTGGGGTAACAAAACAATATATGTTCTATCCGTTATTGTTTTCAAACATATCACTGGGGTAACAAAACAAGATATGTTCTGTTATTACCCAAAAAAAAAAATATAATACGTCCTGTTTGTAATTGTTTTCCAACATATCTTGATGAAAGACATCAATCTAAAAATTAACAAAACCTTTCTTCTTTATGCTTTCAACAGTGTCCTTAAGACTCACTTCAAAAGGAATGAAATTCACACCCAAACTTTTTGCTTTCTCCTTGGATACTTGATAGATTGGCAATAGGTGGTTGTCATCTTCACATCTGCAAGCAATGAAAATCAGAATTTTTGTTGTGCTTCAAAGTTTATCACATAGCAGCAGATTTCATTTAGGCACCAAAATAAATATGATATAAGAGGAATGCAATCTGATAAACATGATAAGAAATGCAATCTGACATTGAAACTGTGTTTCTGTGTGTATATTTGTGTTCCGTTATCTTTCTCTATTCTAATGCTGTTTATCTATTTAATACATGGAATGCAAGTTTTGAATACAAATCAGGGGAAAGTAGATTAGTATACTTAGCAGAAAAGTTAAACATAAGCACAACCAAGTAGACATACATCATCCTAGAGGCGTTTACCATGTAAGGTAAAAGTTCAGAAGCTCCCATCAGGTAAAAAGGAACCCGGATCCTTAACATGACTAGATATGAAGTAATAAGCAATATAGATCAAGCCTGACTGCTTTTGAAAAATGCAGCAGAGAAGCTATAATATTTGCAAATGTACACTTACTTTTCAGGAAGGTTCAAGGAAGGGTAGAGTTCTTTTAAAATCTTCAAAGCATCAATAAGGTGTGCAACGCATTGAACTAAACAGTATCTTCCCCTGGCAGATGGAACATCAAATGCTTGAACATGTGAATAAGCAACATCTCTAACATCAACAAATGTGTAAACTTCATTGGGGAGTGTTTGAGCTCCTGCACTTAAAGACCAAAAAAAAAAAAAAAAAAAAGCAGAAACGGAAACTAGGTTCTATAGTCAATAGTGTTGAGTAGGAAGCCTGCTTGTTGTTATTAATATTATTATTTGGGTTGTTAATTGGCTATACTCATAATTCCACTTTGGCTCTTAAACTTTTTTTATAAATTTTTTAGGCATTTTACTCCTTAAACCTTTTAAGGTGTAATTTGGCCCTTAAAACTATTTTCATATCATATAATACATTTACTAGAACAATAAAAACAATGACATCATAATATTAGACAATCTCACAAGATTCCCACATGTTGCATCAAGTGCATTAAATATCTCGAGATTGCTAAAAAGTAGACAAAATAGCAGAAGGACCAACGTGCACGAGAAAAAAACAAAAAAGTGTACGGGAACAAAGTGCATCTATGGATATGGTTCAAGGACTAACAGAGCTAATAAGTTTTCTTTTTTAATCATATATTTATACTTTTATGAAGCAGCGGGAAATAAAGGTGCGCAAGTTGATATAAATGTCAACGTCCAAAGTTTCAGGCACTCTTGAAAGGTCAAAGTATCTATATATACATCAGCCGTATCAAGAAAAGTGGTTCTAGCTTTGCATCAAATTCTGCCTCGTTCATGCAAGAAAAAGGATTAGTTGCAAGACGGTGTACCAGTTATAAGATTCAGAATAGGCTTTACAGAGAGGTTAATAGTTGGCTGCAAGAGAGGACCAATCACAAGCGCTGGATGTAGTGTGACCAAGTCAATCCTATTTTCCTTTGCAAATTTCCAAGCAGCCTCTTCAGCTAAAGTTTTTGATACCATATACCAAAACTGGGAAAGAAAGAAAACACATATACAGCACGGTGAACATATAGGAAAACTGATGCATAAGTTACTTAATTTTCACTCACCATATCCTAGCTAATAGCAAAAAGAACTAAAAAAGAGATCCAATTACAATGATATAAGATTTATATACTATAACCTATTTTTGCTAAAATCATCATTGACTATAAATTTCTAATAAATGGTATCTTAAAAAAAAAATGTTTATGTGAGATATTCGTTGAAGTAAATTAACAAGAAAGTTGGAAAGAGATTATTAAAAATAATAATAAAAATAAAAAAAATCTTTAACATATAAATATGCACCTTCTGCTGCTCACAATATACAGGATCTGAAAACCAGGTCTCATCGACAACCACATCAGAGCTAAGAGGTTTTCCATTGAAAGCAACTGAAGCAATGGAAGATGTTACTACCACTCTCTTTATAGAAGGGACTTTTACACATGATTTGAGAACGTTTAGTGTTCCCTTCGCTGCGGGGTCAATTATTTCAGCCTGAAAATCAATAAAATACGGTATAAATCTACTGTTACTAGGTGAATGAAAATCTGAAAAAATAATGTTAAAGCATTGCAGTCTCTGTTTTAAAATTTCATGATGGAATTGATTGTAGAGCTAATATTATTAACCTGTGGATCATTGGCTGAAAGGAGTACAGCCGATGCTGCATGGAAAACACCTTCACAGCCATCGACTATAGCATCGAAAGCCCCTTCATCCAATAAACCAGCTTTAAACAAATGTAGTCTTTCCTTAGCTCCATCGAGGGAAAGCAGGTGTTCTGTCTTCCTTGGATCGTCTGTGACATACATATCCAGAAATAGGAGTTCAATTGGGATTCCATATGCTATGAAGTCCAGCCGCACCACCACTGCACTGACAGTGTGAAGACTGCTCAGCCACCATCTTTGACAATGGCCATTGCTGCATTTAACACCAAACTCCAACTTGCTCAACAATTATGGGCTACTGTTAGAAGCTGTTGAAGATTGTGGCCATGCAACCGACCTTGTAAGCCTACAAATAGGTTCATCCCGTTGCATGCAAGGCAAGCCAAGAGAACAAGATCAATATCATCCCAAGTGAGGAGTATTGAGAGTAAACTCCGAGAGAGAGAGTGTTTAAGTTCTAGAGAGAGCTTGAGAGAAGAGTGAGCAATTCCAGAGAGAATTTGACAGTGTAGAGAGGTGTTCCACGTAAGAATCCTCCACGAGAGAAGTTTTTATTTTTGTATTCTATTTCCAAGAGAGTAATAGAGAGAGTAATAGAATTCTTTTTATTTTTCTTCTCATATTTCTTCTCTAAAGTGGTCAAAGAACCACAACAAGTGGTATGAGAGCTCCAGGTCGAGAGCTTGGGTTCAAAATTTGAAGAAACAGAGCCTCTGTTCTTTAAGTTGGTGTTTCGAAAAGTTGCTCAAATAATTAATTTGACAATACCAGGTGAAAGTACTCGACGAGAAGAGAACAACCAAGTTCGCCAAAGAGAAATGCAGAGCTTCACGCGCCCACACATGCCGTCTGAAATTTTCTGCAGCAGATCACGCGCCTCACTCAGCCACGTCATTTGCCACGCTACCCGACACGTCGTCAGCCACGCAATTGCCACGTGTTGACACGTCAACATAGTCTGCCATGTCATCAGAAGTTTCTGAAATTACGGAACAGCCCCTGAATTGTTGGAAATTATAGATTGGCCCCTTAGTTTCTGTATTTACAGGTTGACCCAGAATTTTTATGAAATTACATTTTTGCCCCAAAATTTCTGGTAATTATATTTTGACCCCAGAAGAGTCAAGTCCACCATTTTCGGCAGTTCCGGACGCAACGGTTAACTCCGTTTTTCCAAATTCGGCTCCATTTTTTGTCAAGCCATAATGTCAATGGAAGAATCATCTTCGGGAGCTATGGTTAAGCTCACTGCCATAAATTATACACTTTGGAGACCTCGGATGGAAGATCTCCTCAATTGTAAGGATCTGTTTGATCCTATAGAAGCTAAAGGAGAAAACCTCAATCCCAGCAAAGAAGTAGAATGGAAGAAATTAAACAAGAAAACGATCAGTCAGATCAGGCAATGGATCGACCACAGTGTCTTCCATCATGTAGCGAAGGAAACAGATGCATATGCCCTTTGGACAAAATTGGAGGACATGTACCAGGCTAAAATTGCTCTGAACAAAGCCCTGTTGCTTAAGCGATTGGTAAATCTAAAATTACAGAGTGGAACTTTTGTAGCCGAGCATACCAGTGAGTTCTAGAGCTTGGTAAATCAACTATCTGCTGTGGATTACCAACTAGGGGATGAGGATCAGGCATTCCTACTTCTAAGCTCTCTTCCAGATAGTTGGGAGACATTGGTAGTCTCTCTCAGCAATTCGGCCCCGAATGGCAATCTTACTATGTCTATGGTTAAGGATGCCCTATTTAATGAAGAGGTCAGGAGAAAGGACATTGGCATGGATCAGTCACATGCCCTCGTCATAGAGAGAGGAAGACAGCAAAGAGGTGGTCGAGATAGGGGGAGAGGCAGGAGCAAGAGCAGAGACAGATCTACAGATGGTAAAAAATCATCATATAAGTGCTATCATTGTGGCCTGGAGGGTCACATGAAGAAGAACTGTAGAAAGTTGTTGAGAGAGCAGAGACTACAAGGTAATCAGCTGAAGAAGGATGGAGAGACACTAGTTACTGTTACAGGAGAAGTGGCGCTCTGCTCCACCGAAGAAGAGACATGCCTTCATATATCAACCCAAGATGTTGAGTGGGTAGTCGATACTGTAGCATCCTACCATATCACTCCACATAGAGATTTCTTCAAAACGTACAAAGCAGGAGACTTTGGTACGGTAAAGATGGAAAATTCCAGTTTCGCAAAAATTATGGGAACTGGTGATATTCAGGTAAAAACAAATGTTGGTTGTACAATAACTTTGAAGGATGTCCGTCATGTTCCAGATCTTCGGCTTAATCTACTTTCGGGAGCAGCCTTAGACAAGTAAGGCTATGACAACTACTTCAGCAAAGGCACATGGAAAATGATGAAAGGTGCCATAGTTGTGGCCCAAGGACATATTTGTGGAACACTGTACAAGACTCATGTGAAGATATGTGCAGATAGCATCAATATTGCAGAAGGAGAGGCGTCTCAAAATCTGTGGCACCAGAGATTCGGTCACATGAGTGAAAAATGATTGTCCACTTTGGCAAGGAAGAAGCTTATCACTGTTTGCAAGAATGCTGCACTAGATCCTTGTAATCACTACTTGTTTGGTAAGTAACATAGAGTTTCCTTCAGTTCCTCTGCATCGAGAAGATCAGAGTTACTTAGTCTGGTGCACTCTGATGTTTGTGGTCCCATGGAGGTGGAATCATTAGGTGGCAACAAGTATTTCTTGACCTTCATTGATGATGCTTCTCAGAAGGTATGGGTATATTTCTTGAAGACAAAGGACCAGGTATTGGATTACTTCAAACTGTTTCATACCATGGTAGAGCGTGAAACAAGAAAGAAGCTAAAATGTCTTCGCTCAGATAATGGAGGCGAGTATACTTCCAAGGAGTTCGATGCCTACTACAGAAGACACGGCATTCGACATGAGAAGACGGTCCCTCGCACCCCACAACATAATGGAATAGCTGAAAGAATGAACCGAACCATTATGGAAAAGGTCAGAAGTATGATCAGTATGACTAAGCTGCCAAAGCCATTCTAGAGAGAAGCTGTTCATGCCGCCTGCTATTTAATCAACAGATCACCGTCAATACTGTTGAATTTTGAAATTCTGGAGAAAGTGTGGTCGGGTAAGATTCCCTCCTACTCTCATTTAAGAGTGTTTGATTGTTTAGCTTATGTACGTGTATCCAAGGAGCTCAGACAAAAGCTCGATGCAAGATCTACTCCATGCATCTTTATAAGATATGGAGATGAAGAATTCGGATACAGGTTATGGGACCTAAAAACAAAGAAGGTTATTAGAAGTAGGGATGTAGTATTCCATGAAAACTAGACAATGGAAGACATTGAAAAGCCCAGAATGTCTCCTAATTGCAGTTCTAGTGCCGAGAATTTTGGCCCTAATCCAGCACCAGCACAAATAGCCACAGAGGATAATGAGGTGCATGAAGATATACCATAAGCAGACCAGGAGGAAGAAGGGGATAATCAGTACCATATTCTTCAGCGGTAGGAAGTCTGATGTATGCAATGGTGTGCACCAGACCAGACATTGCTCACGCAGTAGGTTTGGTCAGCAGATTTCTTTCAAATCCTGGAAAAAAACACTAGGAAGCAGTCAAATGGATTCTCAAGTATCTTAAAGGTACAACGAAGCTGTGCTTGTGCTACGAGGGAGGTGATCCAATCTTAGAAGGCTATACAGATGCAGATATGGCCAGAGACCCTGATAATAGAAAGTCTACATCAAGTTATCTCTACACTTTTGTGGGGGGAGCTGTGTCATGGTGGTCAAGATTGCAGAAGTGTGTTGCTTTATCCACTACTGAAGCAGAGTACATTGCCGCAGCGGAAGCGAGTAAGGAAATGTTGTGGTTAAAGCGTTTTCTCACAGAATTGGGCATCAAGGAAGAAGACTACAAGATACATTATGATAACCAAAGTGCCATGGATTTGAGCAAAAACTCAATGTATCATTCCCGTACAAAGCACATTGACATCCGCTATCATTGGATACGCGAAGTAATAGATCAACAGTTACTGAAACTAATGAAGATCCACACAAAAGAGAATCCAACAGATATGCTAACAAAAGTTGTTGCTCAAGAGAAGCTGAAGCTATGCAGAGACATAGCCGGAATGGATGGCAGATGACCATTAGTTTAAACGCGGCTGGAGGGGGATAATTGTGAAGTCCAGCCGCACTACCACTGCACCGATAGTGTGAAGACTGCTCAGCCACCATCTTTAACAAAGGCCATTGCTGCATTTAATACCGCACTCCAACTTGCTCAACAATTGTGGGCTACTGTCAAAAGCTGTTGAAGATTGTGGCCATGCAACCGACCTTGTAAGCCTATAAATAGGTTCATCCCGTTGCATGCAAGGCAAGCCAAGAGAGCAAGATCAATATCATCCCAAGTGAGGAGTATTGAGAGTAAACTCCGAGAGAGAGAGTGTTTAAGTTCCAGAGAGAGCTTGAGAGAAGAGTGAGCAATTCCGGAGAGAATTTGATAGTGTAGAGAGGTGTTCCACGTGAGAATCCTCCACGAGAGAAGTTTTTATTTTTGTATTCTATTTCCAAAAGAGTAATAGAATTCTTTTTATTTTTCTTCTCATATTTCTTCTCTAAAGTGGTCAGAGAACCACAACATATGCAACAAACTTGAATAATTATCTCCATGTGCTTTCTTTCAATTTCAACAACAGAACATCATACCCTTTGACAAGCTTCCAAAGCCTACAACCACACTAAATTCTAGCCTCAATTCCTTCAAATTGGGCTGAATTTCTAATAGTATTAGGAAAACGTTCAAAAGGATATATACATATACATATACATATATATATATTTCCTTTCTTGACCCTGGTACCTAAACTTTGCACCGATTTGCGATTTTCCTCTGAACTTTGCAATTCTTACCTATGTCCCCAAACTATTAAAAACTTTGCAACTATTGCCTATAGTCATATGTACGGGGGCATTGGAATTTCACATAAGTTTGAATTTCTGCAAAGTTTAGGAGGCGTATGTGACAAGTGCAATGTTCATGGGACCAACTGAAAATCGATATAAAGATCAAAAGGCATAGATATAAATAACATATTTTTGGACAATATAGATGTAAATTACCTTCCTTTGTTTGTTTTTCTTTGTTTTGTTTTTATTAATTTAATTTAATTATTTTGCTGTTTCGTTTCTTCACCCCCCCCCCCCCCCCCCTCTCTGTTTCTAACACCCAAATTAAAGATTTAATTACAAAACCATAAGACCAACATTTTCTGAAATTCAATAGCCAGAACACATACATACACCACAGCTTGCTCTTCAGATTCAATGCTTTGGGATTTACCTTTCTTCTATCTCAGTAAACAACAATCAAAACCCACAATTTACCATTAAAGTGGCTTTTGAAAATTAAAATTCGGACAAGGCAATTAAAAAAAAGGAAGAGTAAAAAAACCAATTTGGGTCTCGAACAGAAGCTTTGACAGCGTATCCACGTTCCAATAAGAGCTTCACCACCCACGAAGCTATGTAACCGGAAGCTCCTGTCACGCACACCACCTTTTGCTCTCCACTCATGGTTCTTCCCTCTCGCACTCTCTCATTCTGTGGTAATTATAGGAAAGCAATGAAAGCCAACGAACGTTTACCAAACTCATGCACTAAAAAACGTTGTCCTATATACAGGTCACCTACTAAATTTTCGGTACAAATTTTCCTTTTTTATATCCTTTTTGTTATTGCTTTGTAAAGAAAAAATCCAATCAGCATTGGAATATCATTGAATAAAAAATTTGTATGAACATAACAATGAATTGAAGTCTTTTAAGTAGAAAAACTCCACGTGACAAAATGACAAAAAAAGGGTCCTATCTTTGCTGTTACACTTTAGTCCTTTTCTAAATTTGTTACGTGGGCCATCTGTCAATTCCAAGCTCCGGACCATTTGTCAAAGTTTGGTCAATATAAATGTCAAAAAGAGCATGAGTAATTTCAAATCCAACTTAGTAGAACATCTCCTTTACAAAATATACTATGTATGAAAGTTTAAAGTATTTGGATTTTCCTAAAAATATTATGTATGAATATTGGTGGAGGAAAATTCAACTTGTCATAACGGAATCAGAGAGGAAACTAAATTAGGAGTAATACTCAAAATTGGTACCTCCAAAGTACATGGAAATTAGACAAATATCTGTTGGATGAAAACAAAACACCAAAAGCAAAAACAGAAACAGAGCAGCAAAATAGAGAGCAAAACAACCGAAGAAGGAAAAAAAAAACTACTGCTGGTTTATTTAATGGTTCTCAGCTTTTGTGGCTTGCAGCATACACAAGAAACAAAAACATAACAATATTTATACTAATAATTAACCCTACCTACATAAAACATCATAAAATTACCATAAAAGAAATTTTTAAAACTTGGAGTCTAAGTAACTAAAGCCCACAAAATTAATTATTAAAAAAAACAATAAAAAATCAAGTTTATATTTCAACAATATGTATGTTCTGTCCACTCAGAATTCAAGTAAACAGAGTTTCAAGTACTTCCACTGTGCTTCCAATTTCCAGGGTTGATGAATTTGGATTTCACTTAGAAGTTGGAAGTTGAATTCATTTTGTTCTCCATGCGGTGTAGCTAATATGATTGAGCTTCTCAGTTTCCACTGGCATTTATGAGGCCAAAATCATGATCCATAAGAATGAAAACTTGTAGATAATAAGAATCTCCTGCTGTCATCACCCACGAAGCTATGTAACCGGAAGCTCCTTTTACGCACACTACCTTCTGCTCTCCTCTCATGATCCCCCTCTCACTTTCTCTCTCTTTGCTCTGCTCTGAACCTTCTGTCTAGGTGGTGTGCAAAGTAGATTAGATGTAAAAGGCCATTGACCAAACCCATTTTCAAGTCAACTACTAAATTTTCACTACAAATTTTTACTTTTTGTGGTTTTTTGTTTTTAAAAAAGAAAAATTCCTGTCCATGTTGCAATCATTGAATCAAAACTTGTAATAACATAATAAATGAATTGAAGTTTTTATGGTAGGAAAACTCCATGTGGCAAAATGGGAAAAACCGATCCTATCTCGTCCGTTTACAATTGTCTTTTTGCCAATTTGCTACATGACTGTTTGTGAAAGTTTGGTCAATGTATATGCTAAAAAGATAAGCATATCCGAATGAGAAAATGTAATTTCAAAGCCAGCTTTATAGGACATTTACTTAATAGAATATGCTATAGAAAGATTGATCTGCGTATTTGAATTTTCCTAAAATTGGAAGCATATATGAAGTACAACGACAGTCAGAATGAAAATGATAATTGAATAGTGGTGGAGGAAAGCCCATCAACTTGTCATGATTATGCTGTAGGTTAACATTTTTGTATCTTATTGAGTGCCAAAAACTAAAATAAAAGGAAAAAAATGATAATTAATTGTAGTACTTGCCACCTTAACATCACCTCCATCACCATTAGAAAATTCATTTATTGCACAAATGCAGTTGCCAATTGAAACCTCTTAAATATCTTTTCCAACCAGGTATTACCAACAAAAAAGAAAAAGAATGCAAATTGAAACACAAATCCAAGGAAGTGTATTAAAAAGGAAGATAATGCATGCATGAAGCTATAAATTATTACAGATTACCAGAAAAAGCAGATGATTAAGAATGATGAATGGTAGAATCAGCCGAATACAAAATCAAGTCCAGAAGGTGAACAACCTTATGCCAATCCTCCCTTATTTTCCTCTGACATATTTGAGATAAGATTTGGGCACTTAGTAATAGAAAGTGATTGCAAAGAGCGGCGCTGATAGATTCCTTGTGGTAGGAATGTCAATTGTTTCAAGTTTAGAAAAAATTTCGACATGTCTAAGTGATCTGAGGTTGCTGAACCATGTATTCTGGAATAGCCATTAATCAATCTTATAGCCATGGATAGTAAGATCTTGTACAGTGATGATGTGTGGAGGTCATGCAGTAGAGTTTCCAATTGTTGAAGCTCCCAAAGATAGGGACCATGGAGGCTCTCAAGACCTTCCTACATATTCCCATCTAGGTCAGCAATCTCTCGGCAATTCTTAATTCATAGATGTTGAATATTAGGAGACAAGTACTTTAATTTTGGACAATAATGAATCCACAGGGATTTGAGAAAAGAGAGGCACCTTTAGCCCATCTGGAAGAGATTGTTCATCCTCAATGCTAGAAATCTCAATATGCTTCAAATTTGAGAGAGGAGACGCTTACTATACTTATTAGCATTGTTTGTTTGAAAGGCAGCAAGTGTTATTTTAACCCAAGATCTTACTGATATGGGTAAAGTGGCATGGAAGTCAATTTGGGGCAGTCCCTGAAAATTAGATCAGAAAGACAAGAAAATGAAGGTAAACAACAGCTATCAACTTCTTCAGTCTTCACCATCCAGTACCTAGACGATCCTTCCACCATCCCTTTGGATTAGGCAAGTCTCGAAGCTGGACGTTTTTCTAAGTTTGATAGTAGCGCTGTTGGTGATGCCAAATGTTGTTTGAAATATACTTCAAAGAATGCAAGTCAAACAACTTCAAGGACTTAGACAAAGAAGTTGATTCGGTGGCAACAAATTTTGGCATTTCTTACATCCTACCAAGACGAATGTGACAAGTCTTGTAAGTCGAAGGAGACTGACTTGGAGGTGTAAAACCAGAGCAATAACTCAATGCATTTCAGATTTAGTGTGGTTGCAGGCTTTCCAATGTAATTTCATAATCAACAGCCCCATTTGCATCAGCATCATCACTTCTATGTGGCCAAAATGACAAATGACTAACATCTTATTTTTCCTTTATTTTTGCATTCTTATATGCCATGCTATCATCTTTTCCATGTCTTAATTTTTCTAATAGCCAGTTCATTAAGCGCATCCTCCTTACTATTTTGCAGCTAAGGGTAGAACCAATGGGGTTGTCCCAATATGAAATTTTTAAATTTTTATTTTTATTTTTTGCAGAAATCCAACGTGAAATTTCTTAAAAGTCTTGAGGTTAGTTAATTCTCCCGGTCCATGTGGGATATAAATCAAACCATCACATAGATCATTCTCAAGATGTCTGAGATTGACTAACTTCTTGAAGTCTCTTGGGAATTCTTGTAAACAACTGCAGCATGATAGTTTCAGTGTTTGCAAATTCCTTAGCTTTGTGACAGGAAAATAAGATCTTAACATATGCAAGAACTCAACTCATACCATATCATACCATATGTCTAATAGTCGAGGTAAGAATTTCACCAATTCTAGCTAAATGCAAAAATACAAGTTATTTAAGAACAGGGTAGTGATAGTGTGTAGCCCCACGGAAATGGTGTTTCCTTCTTCGAAATCAGATTTTCAGTTTATTTAGCTCCTAAGAGATGGAGGGAAAAGACTAAATGAAGAATCTTTCATGGCCCACTCAAGTACTTCCAATAATACCTGGATTTGAAGTAAACAAAGTTTTAAGCACTTCTCCATGCTTCCTAGACTGATGCATTTGGATTTTCCTAAAAAGCTGGAAGTTCAGATTATTTTGTACTCCATGCAGTGAAGCTAACATGGTTGAACTTCTCAGTTTCCACAGGCATTCATGGGGCTAAAATCAAGTTCCATAAAGCTGAAAACTTGTACCAACCTGTTATTTGCAACAGTGATACACGGCTTGTAGATGATAAGAAACTCCCACTTTTACTGAAAAACTTAAAACGAAGCTAAATTATAAAGAACATTGGAGACAAATTAAATAATTTGAGAGTAACAAGGATGCTAGAAAACAGGTTCAAATTACCTTTCTGTTAACAAATTACAGCAGACTGGGGTAACAAAACAAGATATGATCTACTTGTTATTGTTTTCCAACACATCTTGTTCAAAGACGTTGATCTAAGCATTAATGAAACCCTTCTCCTTTAGACTTTCAACGGTGTCCTTAAGACTCACTTCCAAAGGAATGAAATTCACACCCAAACTTTTTGCTTTCTCCTTGGATACTTCGTAGAGCATGAAGGGCTTGTCATCTTCACACCTGAAATTAATGAAAAACAGAATTTTTTTCTACTTCAAAGTCTATTGCATATCAGCAAATTTCATTGTAAAGAAGAATAACAGATAGAGAATTTTGACCTAATATGTGAGGAAAGAAATCCAATATACATTATAATGAAACATGAAATCGTTTGAGCAACCACCAAGACTGCTTGGTGATTGCAAAACCCAATAAAGCATGGAAAGTATTGGAATTGTGTTTCTGTGAGTTTATTTTTGTGTCTCATTATCTTTCTCTCTTTCAATGCTAGTCATCCATTTAACATATGGCAAGTAACGCAAAATTCTGAATACACACCAGGGACAAAACTGTATGACAGTAGATTAGTATACTTGGAGCCTTAGCCTAGAAAAACACAATCACAACCAAGTAGAAACACATTATATTTACCACAAAAAATGACCATGAACTGACAAAAACTAATAAGGCAAATAGGTAAAGCTTGATTGCATTTGCGAAATGCACCATAGAAGCATGACTCTTAATACTTGCAAATGGAAACTTACTTTTCTGGAAGGTCCAAGGAAGGGTAGAGTTCTTTCAAAATCTTCAAAACCTCAATCATGTGTGCAACTCGTCCAGATAAACAATATCTTCCACTGGCAGAAGGAACTTCAAATGCTTGAATATGTGCATATGCAACATCTCTAACATCAACAAATCTATAAACTATGTTGGGAAAGGTTTGAGCTCCTGCACCCAAAAGAACAAGAAAATAGCAGAAATGGAAAACAAGGTTCCACCAGCCGTCAATGTCTAAAGTTCAGGAACTCTAGAAAGGTCAAAGTATCTATATATATATATATATATATATCTCTATACATCAGCTGTATCAAGAAAAGTGATGATGCCTCAACTCATGCAAGAAAAAGGATTAGTTGCAACAGGGTACCAGTTGTAAGATTCAGAATAGGCTCCACAGAGAAGTTAACGGTTGGCTGTAAGAGAGGACCAATCACAAGTCCTGGATGTAGTGTGATTAAGTCAATCCCATTTTCTTTTGCAAATTTCCAAGCAGCCTCTTCAGCTAGAGTTTTTGAAACCATATACCAAAGCTGGAAAATAAAAATATATACAGCACAATAAACATATAGGAAAATTGACGCATGATTTCCTTTACTTCTCTGTTACTATATCCTTGCTAACAGTAAAAAAGAACTAAAAAATAGATATAAATAGAAATGATGGCTTTATATTCTATGCTGTTTTTACTAAACTCATCATCGTAGTATAAATAGTAGTGCTATAAATTTTGCATAAATGGTGTCTGAAAAGAAGTTTATATAAGATATTCTGTGGAAGTAAATTGATAAACTTAGAAAGAGATAATAAAAGCTTAGCCCATATTGATATAGTACACACCTTCATCTGCTCACAATATGCAGGATCTGAAAACCATGTCTCATCAATTACCACGTCAGGGCCCAGAGGTTTTCCATTGAATCCAACTGAAGCCATGGAAGATGTCACAACCACTCGCTTTACAGAAGGGGCTTTTGCACATGATCTGAGAACGTTTAATGTTCCCTTCACTGCAGGGTCAATTAGCTCTGCCTGAAATTACAAAATTATGCATAATTATATAAGTAATGGACTAACGAAAACCCAGGGAAAAAAAAAAATGTTTAGGGCATTGCAGTCAAAGAATTAACCTGTGGATCATTGACTGAAAAGGTTACAGGGGATGCTGTATGGAAAACGCCTTCACAGCCATCAACTAAAGCATCAAAAGCTCCTTCATCCAATAAATCAGCTTTAAACAAATGTAGTCTTTCCTTAGCTCCATTGAGTGAAAGCAAGTGTTCTGTCTTCTTTGGATCATCTATGACATACATATACAGAATCAGGAGTTAAAAACTGAGATTTCATATGCAATAAACATGTGTAATTAGAACTTGCTCGCAGTCAAGCCATTCATTTCCATGTGCTTTCTTTATGTTTCAACATACAGAATACTATACCCTTTGACAAGCTATTATCAAAACATAAAAACCTCAATCAATTTCAACTCTCAACTCCATCAAATTGGGGAGGAAAAAAGAAAAAAAAAAAAAAAAAGAGACAATATTATTTTTAAGGTTTTTGTTTTTCTTTTATTTATTTATTTATTTTTTTCATCACCCAAAACAAGGATTTGACTACAAAACCACAAGACCAACATTTCCTCAGATTTTATATTCTCGGTTTTATTTTGTTTTACATTTTTTTCCTAACAATAAACAACAAACAATCAAAACCCAGGATATGGAATAAAAAACTATTTACGAGACTAATTGATATAAATCTGAAGAAGCCAATAAAAAAGGAAGAGTAAAGAAAACCAACTAGGGTCTCGAACAGAAGCTTTGACAGTGTATCCACGTTCCAGTAAGAGCTTCACCACCCACGAAGCTATGTAACCGGAAGCTCCTGTTACACACACCACTTTTTGCTCTCCATCCATGATTACTCTGCTCTCTATGCTTTGCTCTGTCTGGTCTGGACCATTTTGTCAAAGTCTGTCGAAGATGGGTTGACCAGATGTTGTACTTAAGAAAGAAAAGATACGATGTAAATGGTCATTATTGTCCGAACAGAACAGATCACCTACTTAAATTTTAGTACGAATTTTCTTGTTCTTTTTTTTTAAGATAAATATTCCCATCCGTATTGGAATCATAATTATTGAATTTGGTAATATATATATATATATATATTAATCAACTGAATTTTTATCTTTTTCTTTTTTTGTTCAGTAGGAAAAGTCCATTTGACAAAATAAGTAAAAACGTTCCCATCTGACAGTTTTACACTTGTCTTTTCCTAAATTTTACTACGTGTAGTAATCACTACCTTGCTCAGCTTTGGACCATTTTGTCAAAGTTTTGGTCAAGAATATATAGCATTTATAAAAGGGAATATACGGTATTACCCCCCTTAAAATTTGATTTAAATATAATTCATTTCTTTTAATTTTGAAAATTTAATGAACTGCTTTTTTAAGTTTTAAAATGTCACCACCTTTCCTCTCTTAATGTCTCATGAAAATAGTAAGAAGAGCATATTCCACAACCAAGTATCATTGGCAAACGAGTAAACATAAATTCCATAAGCTTAAAAAATTGCTTATCATTTCCTGCTATAGTGATTTGAACATAAGCTATATAAAATAACTGTTGGAAGATTCTGTACATATGTGTTTGATTATGTGTTTTTTTTTTTTTAAAGTAGTCATGAGCTGTACAGATATTTAGAAATCAATTTTATTTTATTTTATTTATATTTAGAATTAAAGGGATTTATTATCTATTATGTATCCTAGAAAAGGTTATAAAACCTAATGTACAGAAGCATAATAAAATATCCCATTATTCACATTTTTTCTGTTTCTATTTTATATGGTATCAGAGCAGGTTAAACCTATCTGTGAAAAAGTGTGGTGCCGTGAACAATACCTACGTAAACAGTAATCATACATGAACAGTAACCCCATGTGAACAGTTCCTCTCATAAATAGTACTTTCTGCGTTTCTGCACTAAAAATGTCCGAAATCACATCCAATTTTCAGCCCCAATCTTCTCAATCTGAGCCTCAGATTGCCCGGAATTTACCTGAAAATCACCCTTTTTAGATCACTACAATCTGACTAAATGGTGACAATTTTCTCCGGTGGTCACAATCTGTTCGAATGTATATCAGAGGAAGAGGGAAAATTGGCTATATCACAGGAGACACAAAGAAGCCCAATGTGAATGATTTAGCCTATGCTATTTGGGATGCTGAAAACTCCATGGTAATGACATGGTTGGTTAATTCTATGGCTGAAGAGATAGGGGCAAATTATCTCTGCTATTCTACAGCCAAGGAATTATGGGATAATGTCTCACAAATGTACTCAAATTTAGAGAATCAATCCCAAGTTTATGAATTAACTCTACAACTTGGAGATATTCGCCAAGGTGAGGACTCTGTGACTAAATATTTTAATTCTCTTAAGAGAATTTGGCAGGACCTGGATTTATTCAATGATTATGAGTGGAAGTCACCGGATGACTGCAATTACTACAAGAAGATGGTGAATGTTGGCCGAGTCTTCAAGTTTCTTGCAGGTTTAAATGTTGAATTTGATGAGGTTCCTGGCCGGATTATTGGAAGGAACCCTTTGCCCCCAATTGGTGACGTCTTTGCAGAAGTACGTAGAGAAGAGAGCCGGAGACAAGTGATGCTAGTGAAGAAGATTGCAAGTACAACCGGACCTGTGGAAGGATCAGCCCTAATTATATCCAAAGCCCAAGTCAGTCGAAAGTCATTCCAAAATCAGCGGGTTGGAGACAAGTATAATCTACGCTGTGATTACTGTGGGAAACCTCGCCATACTCGAGAGAATTGCTACAAGTTGCACAGCAGACCACCCATCGGAAGGATGACCAAATCTGGTAAACAGCGTTTACCCTTAGCAAACGAGGCAGAATCATCTCCATTCAGTAAAGAACAACTAGATCATCTTCTTAAACTTCTAAAATCTTATTCATCACCTAATACTCTTGTTGGTTCTATGGCACAAACAGGTAGCAATTCTTTGGCACTCTCAGTTCTAGGAAAATCATATCCTTGGATCATAGATTTAGGGGCCTCTGATCATATGACAAGTTACTCTAACCTGTTTAGTTCCTATTATCCTTGTTCTGGTATTGATAAAGTGAGAATAGTTGAAGGTAGTTTGTCATCTATTGCAGGAAAGGGAAACATTAAAATTTTTGAAAAAATTACTCTAAAATCTGTTTTACATGTTCCAAAACTTGCCTGCAGTCTTCTTTCTGTCAACAAACTATCTAAAGATACTAATTGCTCCATTCTCTTCTTTCCTTCCATTTGTATTTTTCAGGACCAGAACTCGGGGAAGATGATTGGAACTGCTAGAGAGATAAATGGGCTCTACTACTTTGATGAAACTGCTACTGGTAATAAAAAAGTTCATGGCCTAAGTAGTACTAGTTCAAACCCTGTCTATGATCAAGTTATATTATGGCATAAAAGATTAGGATATCCTAGTTTTCCATATCTTAAATATTTATTTCCTAAATTATTTAAAGGAATTGATTGTTCGAAACTTCATTGTGAGTCTTGTCATTTGGCTAAAGATCATCGAGTTTCATTTCCAATAAAATCTTATCTTGCTTCAAAACCATTTTATTTGTTTCATAGTGATGTTTGGGGTCCTTCTAAGGTTACTACACTTTCTGGCAAAAAATGGTTTGTAACTTTTATTGATGACCATACAAGAGTGTGTTGGGTTTACTTGTTGGAAAAGAAATCAGAGGTTGAACAAAGATTTAAAGAATTTTTCCTAATGATTGAAAATCAATTTCAAACCAAGATTAGTATTTTAAGATCAGATAATGGGACTAAATACTTTAATAAATATTTAGGAGCATTTCTGACCCAAACATGTATTATTCATCAATCAACTTGTCGTGATACACCATAACAGAATGGAATTACTGAAAGAAAAAATAGACATCTTCTTGAGGTAGCTAGAGTCATCATGTTTTCTATGAATGTACCTAAATATCTATGGGGAAATGCAATCCTAACTGCTTGTTATCTAATAAATAGAATGCCATCTAAAGATTTCAAATATGAAACACCTTTACAGATTCTGAAAACCTTTTTCCCACATCTCGGATAACTCTACAAGATCTTGAACGGAGACCTAAAGGAAGAAATATATATGGACCTTCCACTCGAATTTGAAGAAAGTCTTGGAAGAGGCAAAGTTTGCAGTTTAAAAAAATCCTTATATGAGTTGAAACAATCACCAAGAGCTTGGTTTGAACGATTTAAGGATGTAGTAAGGAGGCACGGATTCTCACAAAGCCAAGCTGATCATATTTTATTTTTCAAGAACTCCACCGAGGGTAAGATAGCGGTTTTGATAGTGTATGTAGATGATATTATAATAACTGGAAATGATCTGTTCGAGATTAACAAGCTGAAGAATAAGCTTGAGGTTGAATTTGACATTAAAGACCTCGGAAAGCTTAGGTATTTTCTAGGGATGGAGTTTACAAGGTCCAAGGAGGGAATTTTCATCAACCAACGAAAATACATTCTTGATTTGCTCAAAGAGACAGGGATGACAGGTTGTAAAGCTACAGAAACTCCAATAGACCCAAATGTGAAGCTAAAAGCAGCAACAACAACTGAGGTGGTTGATCGAGAACGCTATCAAAGACTAGTGGGAAGGCTAATCTATTTATCGCACACAAAACCTGATATAGCTTTTGCAGTAAGTCTAGTAAGTCAATTTATGCATTCACCTGGATCTACTCATTTTGAAGCTGTGTTCAGGATTTTGAGATATCTAAAAGGAACTCCGGGAAAAGAACTTTTGTTCAAAAATAGGGGTCATCTCCAAGTTGAAGCCTACACAGATGCAGATTGGGCAGGTGATATAAATGATACAAGATCTACCTCAAGCTACTGCACTTTGATAGGAGGGAATTTGGTCACTTGGAGAAGCAAAAAACAGAATGTTGTAGCAAGGAGTAGTGCAGAGGCAGAATTCCGCTCTGATGCACATACGTTTTGTGAAGTGTTATGGATCAAAAGACTCCTAGAAGAATTGAAGATTCCTACACCAGCACCTATTAAAGTCTATTGTGATAACAAGGCAGCTATTTCCATAGCTCATAATCCAGTTCTACAAGATAAAACAAAACATGTAGAAGTGGATAAACATTTCATCAAGGAGAAGATAGACAGCGGTGTGATATGTATGTCTTACATACCCACCATGAGCCAAGTAGCGGATGTTCTTACCAAAGGACTTCCTAGAGGGCAGTATGAGAACTTAGTTAGCAAGCTTGCCATGAGTGATATATTCATGCCAGCTTGAGGGGGAGTGTTGGAAGATTTTGTACATATGTGTTTGATTATGTGTGTTTTTTTTTTTTTTTAGGTAGTTATAAGCTGTACAGATATTTAGGAATCAGTTTTATTTTATTTTATTTATATTTAGAATTAGGGGATTTATTACCAGAAGAATCCAAACCAGCTTCAGCTTCTGGATATGGATTATGGAGATCCACTGAAATAACAGCTCCAGTAGTGTTCTCACAGCTTATTCCCCACCACTGACAGCAGTTGCTTCCCTCCCATGAAGAAAGCCGGTTTTCAGGATCATGAAGTCCATTCTTGAAGTCAGTAAGAGCTTCTCGGTCAAAAGCATTGTCTCTAACTAACTCCATCAGAAACCTTTAAAAACTATGTTCTCCTCTGTTGTTCCGATCAATTCACTTTCGGTATTACGTGGTGATGACAAATAGTATTAACCCGTTATGAATTTGTTGACAAGCAGGTTCTTTTTCCAAGCCAATGAGGAAATCGCTTCCTTTTCTTTTTCTTAGCTCTGTTGGTGAGTGGTTTCTGCCAGATTCTGTGCAGAAAATGATAAACTATACAAAAAGACTACAACTAAATCTAATAATGATCATCAGCTTCGTTTTTCAAAAAATTGTTGCAGTTTATTCCACAAAAGGCTTTTACTTTAATAATGACATTTGGCATATAGTTGGAATTGGTTGCATCCTTAATACCCTTTTGATTTTTCAAACCTGCTTTCTCTCTTTTTCTTTCTCTGCAAATGGAATATAGATTTGGAAAGCCCCACAGAGTGATTTAGTAGAAGAAAATGGGCATAGCATTTGATTAAAATAAAAGGTACAAAAAAGAAACCTTTAAAGCATTCTCTAGTAGGCATTTTTATTTTCAATGGCTTAAGTCTTTGATATAATATAAAACTGAAGTACGCTTCGCTCAAAGATTTTATAGGCTTCATTCAAAGATTCTATCATTCCCAATATGAATAAGGAACTAGAAAATCCTACTGAAATTCTCAATCCAACACTAAAGATGTAACCAATATTATGTAGAGCATCATCATCATCATCATCATCATCATCACCTAGACAATTTACAGTAGGTGGAGTAGAACTCAGACGATCTTCTATTATCATATCTTCTTACCAAATCAATAAGGAAGCCACTGAGAAAATTCCATGAGATAATGCAATTGAGTCTATCTGATATCGGTGTAAATTTTTTTATTCTTAGCTTTCTTGGTGACAAAGTTCCCTGCCAGCTTTTATGCAGAATACAAGAAAGACTATATATTACTTGTTTAATATAGATAATAATGATCAGCTTCATTTTTGCAAATTGTTTGCAAGTTCATTCCACAAAGCAGGCTTACTTTAATAATGACATTCCACAGAGTGATTTAGTGGGACATGACGTTACAGCATTTGATTAAAATAAAAGGTAATTAAATGGACCCTTTAAACCATTCTGTAGTTTATACTATGACGTTTGAAAATTGTTTTTTTAGTTGTTGGGCCATAATCGTCTAGGTTTTACTTGTCATGGCTGGAGCTTAACATAAAAAACTATTCCTTTCCACCCCCTTCAATTACAATCTGTCATGGTTCAACATATGTGGAAATTTTTAAAAAATGATTGATCTAAAGCTATATATATATATATATATATATTTATATCCATCATCCATGTTAACTAATAAATACTTAATTTCTACTTTCACCTGGTAGAATAACATAATCCGTATAAATTTATTTTGGAAACGAAAATTAGACCTAAGCAGATTTTAATTTAAATAAATGAATAAAAGTGGTATTGAGAATGGTTGACAAAGTAACAGAGCCTATATACTACCATAGTAAATCCAAGTAAGAACACATTATTAAGGGGAAAAAAAAAACTAGTTAGTCCTTAAACTTGTGGTTTTATAAGTAACACAAAGTATGTCAACGCCTGATATATACTAGTATTGTTAAGGGAATGATCATAACATGCTAACGAATGCTTAAACTGGCAAATTATATTTATTTATTTTTTTTATCAGGCACTCTGTACTTGCACTCACTCTGTAGCCCATCAAAAATAGCTGTTTGTAAGGCCAGTTATCTCTGAAGTCTAAACAGAGATAGAAAATTTGTTGGACTACAAAATTCTAGTCAGGCTTGTGTACATATACTCCAATTTATTTTTGGGACAACCAATATATAGATATAGTTATCATACAATTTTATACTCCTCTGCTTTTATTGAGATATTGATTTCTTTTTTCTTTTTCTTTTTCTTTTTTTTTTTTTTTTTTTTTCTGTGAAGCAGATGCAAAATTTTAAATTGCAAAAACAAAATACAGAGTTGTCACCCAAAACCAAGTCTTTTTGGTTTGAATGATCATCTTCAAAGTAAATAAAAGATTTATTTGTTCATTCAAGCAAGAGGAAGTTATATGCATAGCTCTTTAAGCTTCCAGTAATTGAAGGAAAATCTGAATACAGAGATCGCCCTTCTTTCTGTAGCCTGATAATCAAGAAACTCTATCTTCCCTGGTGATGCCTTCTTGTCCTCTGTTGTATGGTTCTATCTTTCAACCACAGATATAGAATCCTTTCAACAACATCATCTGCAACATCAAAGTAGAAAACACTCCAAGATTTTCTCATTGCCATTATCAGAATTCCAGCCGCAAATCCCAATCCAATACTCGAAGTAAAACCACTTATCAACAAAGCTGTCACCAGACTCACCACTTGTAGTATACTTATCCGGATCATCGCCTGGACATTTTAAAGTAAGTGGATCACCGCAAAGTCCTGGGTTTCCAGCAAAAGAGGATGCTTCAAAAGTTGTCAAATGATCCTTGTAAGGGATCCTACCTGAGAAGTTCTTGTTTGACAAATTCATGTAGCCCAAAGATGAGAGTGATGCCATACTTTGAGGAATAGCACCTGTGAACTTATTACTTGAGAGATCAAGTGATGACAATTGCTTCAACTCCGGAATCCTCTTGGGAATGTGTCCACTAATATGATTTCTGGACAAGTTCAAAAAAACTAATCCCAATAATTTTGTTATTTCTCCAGGAAGATCTCCAGTCAAATTATTTCCTGAGAGATCTAAGCAAACTACAAGGTTGAGGATCTTGTTGAATATTCGAGACTGGCCTTTCATAGTCAAAACAACATTTTCTTCATAATACTTGCTGATTATCATAGATACCGATTGTAAGTTGAGTGCCCCATAGAATAAATAAATGTTATTGGTTTGGACTTCCGACATAGCTTTGAAATCTCCAAAGCAAGCAGGAATGCTGCCATTCAACTGATTTTCTGCCAAGTCCAGGACTTGTAACGAACTTAAGTTTGATAGCGCCGATGGAAGTTCTCCAAAAAATGCATTCGACCTCAAGATGAGAATCCTCAAACTTTGGAAACCTGCTCCAATCCATAGTGGAATTCTACCCATTAATCTGTTGTTTCCAAGATCCAGAGTTTCCAAACTTGATAAGTTTTGGAAAGATGATGGGAGCTCTCCTGAGAACTCGTTGTCATCTTGGTGCAATGTTTGAAGCATACTTAGCTGACCTAAGGATCCAGGAATATTCCCAGATAAATTGTTCTTACTGAGGTCTAACACCTGGAGCATTGAACTTTCCCCTTTGCATGATGGAATACTTCCTGTTAAGCTGTTATTTGAAAGATCAATGACTTGGGCAAATCTCTTACATATAGAAGCTGGGATTTCTCCATCTATCTGGTTGTTCGAAATAGAGAGAAAACTAACTGAACCATCAAAGTTACTTGGCATAGGACCAGAAATCTATTATTGGACAAATCACGTAAGTCACTCCTGAAAATTGGAAGACTAATGGGACCTTCGAAGAGGTTTGAACTCAAATCAATATCTGGTTAAGAATTAGGAAATGGTAATGAACTTGGTAGCTGACATTCAAAGTGATTAAAGGAAACATTCAACAGTACCGCATTAGGGAAAACTTCCCAAAACCAAAAGGGTATGGTACCATAAATTCTAGCATTTGACAAATCGAAATACCTGATATCCTTTTGTGACTTAAGCCAATGAGGAAATGAAGGACCCAAATGGCATGAACGCATAAAAAGATACAAGAGTTGGATTGGGGGAACCCA
The DNA here is from genome assembly GCF_031755915.1 of Ziziphus jujuba. Classification (NCBI taxonomy): domain Eukaryota; kingdom Viridiplantae; phylum Streptophyta; class Magnoliopsida; order Rosales; family Rhamnaceae; genus Ziziphus; species Ziziphus jujuba. The sequence continues at coordinate 3,152,908 of NC_083380.1, forward strand.
GTTGGAGCTGACATTCAAGGCGAAAGAATTTGAAGACAGAGCTAAATAACTTAGCTTGCCTTGTTTTGAAAAATGGGTTTCAGTGACTATACCCATCAAATGATTGGAAGAAGCATCAAAGGTATCCAACTCAGGAAGTTGTCCTAAACTTTCTGGGAGTGTCCCATTTAATTCATTCCTTTGTAGCCACAAATCAACAAGGTTTTGCAGTAATCCTAAAGAATCTGGGATGGGACCATATAAAGAATTAGTGGACAAATGAAGATGTACGAGACTCTCAAGATGGCCCAACCACTCTGGTAACTTACCAACCAAGTGGTTGTCCGACAAATCCAAGTACTGCAAACTGGGTAGTGGCCGCCTGGAAAGGCAATTTTCTGTTACTTCAAGTAGCCCGGGTAAAGTTCCAGTCAAGTTATTACTTGACATATGAAAAAGCATCAGGTTGCAAAGTTTGCCAATGGATCTTGGAATCCCTCCCTCAATATTATTCTTTCTGAGATCAAAGAGAGTGAGGAATGTCATGTTTCCAATGGAACTGGGAAGTTCCCCATGTAGTTTATTGGAAAATAAATTGACTACTTCTATCTTCTCCCATCGTCCCATCAACAATTTATTGCAATTTCCTCTGATATTGTCATTCTCAGCAAGATTTAAAAACTGCAAATTTGGCAACTCGCCAAAACCAAGTGGAATTCTTCCAAACAAGTCACTATTGCTTATATCCAACGTAACAACGCTGCTAATATTGACAAGCCAATCAGGTATTTTTGAATTGAAGGTGTTAAGACTAAGATCTAATACAACAAGAGAAGTTATATTTACAAAGGTAAGAGGTGGAATGGAACCGGATAAACTACAGAAAGATAGATGCAACTCAGTTAAGAATGGGAGTTTGTTTAGTGTCCTAATCCAGTTTGATCCTACCATTGAAAGATTAACTTCATTCATGATTAGATGCCTTAGTGAAACTAGACCTGTTGCCCACTCAAGATTATGAACAAGTAAATCCAACGACTCGATATCAAGATACTGCAAGCTAGAGAGGTTTCCTAAATTTGGAGGAAGTGCACCACTAAACCCAGCATTTGACAGGTTTAGATATTGCAAATCTTTCAAATATCCAAAAAATTCAGGAATCAGATTGTCATTGAATGTGCTGAAACTCAAGTCCAAATGTCTTAAGGACTTCAGTTTTGTCAATGAAGGTCTAATTTCTCCACTGAGGCTCCAGAAGTCATGCCTGCTAGAAGAACCATGTGGATTATGGAGATCAACTGCAATAACAGCTCCAGTAGTGTTGTTGCAGCTTATTCCTTTCCATTGACAACAGTTGCTTCCCTTCCATGAAGAAAGCCGGTTTTCAGGGTCATGAAGGTCAGTCTTAAAGTCCATAAGAGCTTCTTTGTCTGAATCCAAGCAATTCACCATCTCAGCATCAATTCTGGGAAGAAATTCTCGTGCCATAAAGCAGAGAATCAGTAACGTTAATAATGGAATCCATGTAACTGTTTCCATGAGGTACAACATTTATGCCACACCAAAAACAAAATCTCAATATAAGCTTCGTTTTTTATAAGAGGATGAAGAAACTTTGAATTCAATGTAATATATATAAACAATTTAACATAGTACTTGGCTCTATACATTATTGTTTTCTTTTTAATTAAATAGTGGATATATTTATGAATGAAAAAGTTAGTGCTGATAATATAAAATTGTTAAAAGCTAGTTCCTCCATTGTTGTTCCACGGTGATGATGACAATTAATAGTAGTATAGACTCAATACCGACTTTGAAGACAAACTGGTCTTGTCCAAAAGAGAATGAAGAGGCCACTGAGAAAATGTCTTTACCTGCTTTTATGCATAAAAGAATAAACTATAATAAAAAAGACCACAAGCCAGTAATATATATCATTAGCTTAATGTAAGATATAATGATCATCAGCTTCATTTTTGAAAATTTGCTGGAATCTATTCCACCAAAAAAGACCCACTTTAATAATGAAGTTATGGATATGGTTGGAATTTGTTGCTTCTTTCATGCCTTTAGTTTCTTCAATCCTGCTTTCTCTGTTTTCTTTATCTGCAAAGAGATGAAATTTGAAAGCCCCACATAGTGATTTGTGGGGGAGAAAATTGGCACAATATTAATTCGATTAAAATAAAGGGCAAATAGAGAATTGAAGCGTGTTTCTTCAGTAGTTGGGTTGGATCGTAATCATCTAGCTTTTGCCTTTCATGATCTCTGAAACTTAACATATATATGAAACTATTCGTTTTCATAACCCCTTCCAATTATAATTTATAAATAGACCACAATAAAGCATCTCTGAAATTTTTGAAAATTGAATGATTCATTTTAGTGTGTATTACTATTTAATTTCTACAGGTCATAATTTTGCTATAATGCACTCTGGAAATAAAATTCAAGCTAAGCAGATTATTTAAATAATCAAAATAAAAAAAGTATACAAAGTCTTTTTTTTTCCTCTGAAGATGAAATAAAAATAGTATACAAAAACCTTCTCTCTCTCTCTCTCTCTCTCTCTGTGAAAATGGTAGACAAATTAATAAAGCCTACATATACACATAGCAAACCCAACTAAGAATGCATTATCAAGGAGAGGAGGGGGAACACTTGGGGAACACTTGATAGCCCTTAAACTTGTGATTTTATAATTATTGCAAAACCATGAAAATCAAAGAATTAATTATTATATTTATGTGGCTCACATGTATTTCAGTTCAACTAACTGAAGTTGGTTTCATTCAAAGATTTTCTCATTGCTAATATGAATAAGGATCCTGCAGAGATTCCGAATCCAACATTGAAGCTGTCACCACTACCATCTAAAACATCATCATTGTCACCTGGACAATTTTACTTTAGGTGACAAAGTCAATAAGGAAGCCATTGAGAAAATTCCAAGTGATAATGCTATTGTGTCTGCTACCTGATCATGATGTCAAATATTTTATCCGTAGCTTGAAGTTCTCTGTCAGCTTTTATGCAGAAAAGAATAAAGAATAACAAAAATTGTTACTAGCAAGTTTATATATATATTACTTATTTAGCATAAAAGATATTGAACATCAGTTTCATTTTGCCAAATTTTCTTGCAAATTTTTTTTTTTTTTTTTTTTCACAAAACAGGCTTACATCAATAACTATATTTCACAGAGTGATTAGCGCAAGCTAGAGAGGTTTCTTAAATAAAGATGAATTGCACCACTAAACTTAGTATTTGAGATGTTTTAACACTAAACTTAGTATTTGTGTATCGTTAAGTATTTGAGAGGTTTTAACACTAAACTTAGTATTTGTGTATTAATTGTTTATTTATTTTTATAAACATGTAATTTTCTTATATAAACAAACAATTATGAAACATACTTTCGAAATGTTCGTCCAAAAAAATTAAAATGGTTATATCAATATCTATTTGAAAATCACAAATAAGGGGTATTGTAAACAAGAAAAATTAAATTGATAAAAAAATATTTTTGATATTAATTTGTGTTCAGCATAATATGGAGATTATAAAGTGAAGGGATCTTCCTCCTCATATTCCATTTATTAGAAAGGTAAACTTTTTCACCCAAAAAAAAAAAAAAAAAAAAGAGAGAGAAAGAAAAAATCCCAAATGTAAAATTTTACTAAATTGGGCTGAAATTAGGCATATAATGGCCATCAGTCAAGCCCAATTTTCAGCTGACCCTCATGCTAGTTGGGCTAGGAAAGCGAGAGAGAAAATTAATAATAATATTGACAATAATTTGAATTTTGAAAAACCAACGGTAAGAAAAATTCGAATTTAGGAACGGCAATATTTTCTTTCCCTGGTTTTTAGCCCTTGTTATATTTCTACATTATGAAACTTCTCATGCTGAAACCCTTCTGTTTCTCTGGAAGGAAAATAATAATAATAATAATAATGGGTCAGACAGAGGAACAGAGATTGTTGAAAAAGGTGATGAGATCGGCAGGTGTCTGCGACGCCATCAATCGGCGTTCCCAGAGAAATTGGGCAAGACAGAGACTTTTTCTTACCCTCTGATTACTATTTAGGGCTTTTGTCTCATTTTTTAGGGTTTATTATTATTTTTTGTTTTCACTCTCTGTGGTGTATCTTAACTTCTACTGTCTTTGGTGTGCAGGTGTTTGAAAGCACAAATCAGAGGATTCCTAAATGTTTAATGGTAAAGGTGCGTAATTTTCTTAATTGCCTTTTGGGTTTTGAAAAGGAAAGAAAATAACTTGATTTTTATCATATTTTTCTTCTAATTTTCTTCTTGTTTTATAATTGTGGTTGTGGGTTTGACTCGAACAACCAACATTGGAATTGCTGGTTATAATTGTTTTGGAAATCACATAGTTTTGTAATTTACGATGTATGGGTTTTGCTTTTTTATGGGGTCTGATGGTTGGGTTTTTTTTTTTTTATTGATTGAATCCTTGCAGGTTGTGGTTACCGGGTAATTGTTTTGGGAGTGACTGAACTGAAGAAGCATCATTGAGATTGCTGGTGATCATGGTTACCAGGTAATGGTTTCGAAAATCACATAAATCATGTCATTTTCACACATGGGTTTTGCTTTTGGATTCAGTCTGATGGGTGATTTAATTATTTAGACAATTTTGATTTGCATGCAACTCAGAGAAGTAAATGTTGTTAGATTTGTTTGTGCAGTAAAATTGTTAGATTTGTTTGTACAATAAAATTACATTTCCAAGTGTGCTTGTATATTTGGTTGTTTCCCCTTTTAAGTGATTTTTTCATAAAATACTTGAACAGTGTTAGGAGGAAAATAAATCATTTATATTAGATCAATGACTTATACAAAACAATTACATGGACATAGCATAAAACATCCATACATGCAGCGGGATCCACACACATGATAACCTTTGGGACACTAACACATAAACACTTAGCATTATTTACTAACTCTAACATGAGAGCTCTCTCTCTAGGAGCCTACTCTACTCAATGAGTAACTCACATTACATGGCACCCTAGCTTCCCTTTTTATAGCATGCCCATGTCGGTTGCTAAATTCACTCAGACCTTCTGGATTTCTCTTCAAAGTCGGTGCAAAACTTAGATATTTTCTTCACCAATTCCAAAGCTTTACTTGCTGTCCAAATATATAATTCTAAAAACACCAGTCAATGTTGAATATCCTTCAAATAGTTACTCAAGTATACAAAATATTTAACAAACAACCTAACAACAAATGAAACATCATTGAAGTTAGGACAAACAAGAAAAGAAAAAGGAGAGCAAAACTAAAGAAAATTAAAGACTTAAAAGAGAAAAAACACAATGAGGTGGTAATCTGAAAGGAAATTCATTCTTCTTGGTAGTTGGCAGGTGACTCGTAAAAAATGATGTGAATTTTTAGGTAAGGTAGTAGCAGGGTGACTCAAAAGGGGTGGTGAAAATGCATAAAGAAGGTGCCACTTGGGGTTTATAATAGACACCATCTAATGCATGGGATCTGACAAGGCTTGGCATGATCCAAGTAAGACCTTACATTACCAAGTATTAGCTAATATAATTTGCATCTTGTGCTGGTATCTTGTTATTGATTGAATGAGTTTAAACTATTATGAATCAGTTTAAGTGTAAAAACTAAAGTTATGTAGTATTGAAATCCTAAAACATTTGGACCTCTGATTCCATCCATGTTTTAAACATAAGTTACGTAACTGTGTTAACCTCCAAAACATGATCAGATTTTTCAATGTTTATTAATGTAGAAATAATTTTAAATAAAAGTTGACAATAAAATTGATTTTTTATTATTTTAAAAAGGTGTAAGAGGCATAATTAAATGGACTTTACATGATATCTGTTTTTAAGATGTGAAAACGGTTATGCTCTTTGCCAACTGCTAACTATGACATTATTGCATTAGTTATGTGTGCTTTTCGGGCATATTGGCATTCTGGTCTAGATTTCGAACCATTACAAAGATTTCCAAAACTATGGTGCTTGCAACTGTGTCATGTTGCAAGTGGTTGTTATTCATATTCCCAAACAAGAATAACATACTTGCAAATGGTTGCAGGCTTCCCTGCTGGTTTGTTAGTCCAAATCCCCCGGATGGTGTCTACCACATTGAGTTTCCTCTGTCTTTTTTCTCTTTTAATATTCTTAAGAGTATATGATGTATACCATGATTAAATCAACCTAGTCTTCCTTAATTCTCAGTTTCTGACTTCAAATTTGGATGGGGAAACTAATGTAACGATCAGAAAGGCATCTGAATGGAATAGGGATTGTTTAACTCCAGAGAAAGTGTCTGCATTTTGGTTGGCAAGGAGAGCACGTTACATTCAAGCATGCCTAATGCATGCTTACTTTGCAAAGGTATAAATAATTTTTCTTGTCGTTTTGTACCTTATTCTCAATTGATCTATCTTTTACTTTTCAAAAAATAAAATTCTCGTATTTATTAGTCATGTTCAAAAACTGTAAGTGGTGATCTATGTGACATTTGCTTAAAGTCCTACCGCCATGACATTACAGTTTATCCTCAATAGTTTATCAGTTTTATATTTTTGCTCATTACGTTTGGTTTTGTTTATCTTACGATATGTATATTTCCATGACAGACTTGCTTACCTGCACATGTACATGTATTTTTTTTTTTTTGGTAAATCACTTGTACATGTACTTGGATGATAGTCTTGCTGATAATTTTCATTTTTTATTTCTGTAGTAATTACAGCTGGTCTTTGGCTTCCCTCTATACACAATAAAAGACTTTTCATTGATGTGTAAATAAGAAAATGTCTGGGGTGTATGTATATTATTTGTAAAGCAAGGTTGAGTCCCTCTGTACTCTTTGTTAATAAAAAAATATGAAATTTTTGGCGTTTGGGTGAAGAGAATAATGCGGGAATTGCCCGAGGTTCTCTTCCTTCTTGTTGGAGTGCTGTGCGTGTCTCTCTTTCTGTCTCTCATTTGCTTCCTTTCCCTATGTCCTTAAAAAAATTAAATGTAAACAAAAAAAAAAAAAAAAAAAAAAAAACAAACAAACAAAAAAAAAAAAGAAAAAGAAAGGAGCTATACTTTTATTATAAAATAATATATACACCAAAAAAAAAAAAAAAAAAACATAAAATGAAACGCATTGAAGAAACCAACCATTAAACAAATAAGAAATTAGTAAAAGATTATATGTGCAAAAAGAACACTTAAGTAAATTAGTAATGATTTAAAAAAAGAAGTAAATTAGTAAAACAGCCTAAAATAGGCCTAAAAAAACAAAATAAAAAAAATAAAATAAGAAATTTGAAATACACGTTAAGAAAAGTAATGAAATTAGTAAACTTAGCTCAAATAAGAAATTAACAATATTTTTATATTGTTAAGTTTTAATATATATTGTTATTATCTCACTAAAAACAGCTTTATAAAGAATATAATTTAAAATATTCTTCATCTAAATATAGTTTACACAATTTTAATATACCTAAAAAACCTAAAAAGAAAAAAATTAATTACTTGTAATAATTATTAAGGATATAGTCTTAAAAAGTTTAAGACTAGTAGATAATTTAATATTTAAGTTTTTTTTTTTTCTTAAGTTTTTCTAGTACTATTTAATCAAAAAAAGTTTATCAGATATTCAAGTATAAATTTAACAGTACATTGAAACTAAGATTTATCTTAAAAAACAGTTATTGGATAAAAGGCTTACATGTAATAATTATCAACATAGATAAAAATAATGCATTATAATGGATGAAAGACACACCATTAATTACTATATAAATAGGAAACTAGGGTATGCCTTAGAAAACACTAATTTGATAAAAGACTTGAATACGCATGCAGTAATTATCAACATAGATAGAAATGTATGAGAATATAAAATTTACATTAAAAAAGATTATCGAAAAGAATACATAATATAAATTCAGATATGGTATAACTAGCCAATGGTGTCCATGAGAAGATGATTATATAGATAAAAAATTGAATTGTCAAGAATAAAATAGAGCCACAATAAGCTTGATCCTATATTACTATTTTGGACCTAAAATACATGCCAGAAAAGATCATCCACTTTATATATTTGGGACCTAAAATCTAAAATACATGCCAGAAAAGATAATCCAAGCAAGGATTCAACAACTGTGTAATCTTACCATTCGAGGCCTCAAAGAGCGAATGGAAAATTCCGACCGATTCAGCGGTAGTTGCAGATCCCGAATTCTCTCGCGCAGTTCGTAGTAAAGGGATGTCTGTGCGAGTCTTCCAGGCTTCTTGTCCCCAAAAAGATCCAAGATGACCTAGACAACAGACAACAATTTCTTTATTTAGTAATTATTGCTAAAATTCTATAACTAAAAATAAATAATTAAATAACACCCTCACCCCATACGTAACAAATCCATCTAGGTTGGCCTCACGGAGAGGAGAAGCCTCCCTCACCACCAGCGTGCAAGTATGGCGCTTCCTGTTGACGATTACTTCCCCAACCTTCTCGAGCTCCTTCAGCTCATCCATGACGATCCTTCTGACGCAATCCCTGCCATTGTGCTTTCGGTTGATGCCGTGCTAAGTCCTCACTTCTCGCACCTGTCGACACAGATCAGGAATGCGCTTATCAGCAGCATCCTTCATGAAATCGACGATGATAACTTGAAGCTGTGGAGTCGCCATTTTCGCTTCTGATATATATATATATATATATATATAGTTTTGGGTTCTTGAAAAGCAGATGGGATGGAAGAAGAAGATGAAGATAGCAAAATAGGGCTCGGGCATTTGTACGAGGGAGTTTGACCATGGGCTTGGTGTACAGTGGCACAAGGCCCCACTTTGGTCCAGCCCCAAGTTTACAAATATATATTTTAAATTTTTCTATTTTTTAAATATTTAAAATCGTTTAAAACATTGAAATATTAAAATGTTTTAGTAAAAATAATCATAAGAGATAGGCCTTTTTATTATTTTAGGTTGTTTTTATTAATTAGACATTAATATTTTTAAATGATATTGTCATTTCTCAAAACAAAAAATTAGATCATAATTATCTTCTTCTTTTTCCTTCCAATAAAGCTACAATTTTGGTAGTTTAATGCAAGAACAACTTAATTGTTGTATTTTGATTACTGATTTGCATCTAAAAATACTAGAATAGTAAATTTTAAATGAACTTTTATAATTGTCAAGATATTAAAATATGTAATTTTGATTTCTTTTTATTTAATAAAAATTATTGTTTTTGCTTATTTTATTTATTATTATTTTTTAAATGTTAATAAAAAGATAAATTATAAAATTAGACCAAGGCCCCAAAATTTTAGGCCAGCCCAATGCAAGTGGACTTACAAAGTGGATAGTATCATTGAATGAATAGCAACCTTTACCCAATATTTAGGCAAACAAATTGATTGTAACATTATTAATTTTTCAAAAGTTAAAAAAATGACCTCAACGATGAATATCCCCTCACTTCATACAATTTTTATTCAAACCACTGTTTCCCCCAAAAAAAAAAAAGGCAAAAAGTTATGGTAAGATAATAAAGAGAGACAGAAAGAACTTGAATGTGGTGGATAAGTTGTTAGTAAGGGTATAGTTAAAATAATACAAAAAATATGGGTAGATAAAGAAAAAAAGCATCCAAAGGAGGATGTATGTATCATTAAACACCTATTTGAGTGGGTATTGAGCCAAATTCCATAGAATTTTGTGATGTTTTGAAAAGATAATGACTCTTGAACAAACTAATTGTGTATAATTTCTTAGTTATATTAGGTCATGAGTCTCCTGACGTAAAAAAAGAGTTGCTTAATTATTATTGCAATTAAATCGATGATTTGCATAACTACTTTCATAAGATTTGATAAATAAAAAAGAAGTTTGTATTGTGAAGTTGAAAATGGTGCTTGACCAGATAGTATACCTTTAGGTCAATTGTTATGTATATTTGATACTGATCAAAGTCACTTTCAGCTAGAATCAGATCAACTTTGGTCGAAAGTTCTATATATCTGTCTCATAACTATGATCGATTTGATGTTTTTTATTTAGGTGGTGTGTGTATAGGTAAAATAATGAACCAAGGACACGTCACAAAATTTTGGTCCAAATGGATAGCGACAACACTGCCACGTATGAACATAAAAGTGACACATCAGCAGTAGTACTACAATGGCTTGGTTAGAGGTAGATGACTCGGATCCAACAAGTGGAATAAGAGCCATGTGTCTGAGAAAAAGCATCCAACGTAGATCATCTGAGATAATTCAAATTCAAATCGGGTCAACAGAACCCAAAAAATCCTCCTTAATTATGTTACTAAATATATTCTAACTTTAACTGCTATAAAGGATACAAAGTCATCCCGTTTCAAGGTATGAGAAATTGACCAACTCTAAACAATTTCAACTTCCTTTGTTTGTTGTCTGACTTGAGGGTCGAAGTGCCTTGGGCCAGTAATACACCGGTGCCTAGGTGACTTGTCCTTCATTTCTCTGTCTCGCAGATGTACTGTTACTGCCATATCCTCAATCCATGTGTCCATATTTTGTTGAATTGGAAGCCAACCGAATTTCAACATCAACAGTTTAGCTCACCAGGTAGGGAAAAATCCTTGCTTTGAAAACTGAAGTGGAAACACTTCAAACACAAATTTAGGAGATGGTGGCAACACACGACCAAGCCCAAAAGGCGAATCAAGAACTGATGCAGCAATGGAAACAATTTCTCCCTCTTCCAGGAGTAAGAAGAGAAGAAGTGGTGGAAAAGCATAAGAGGGATGTAAGCCAAGACAAGTCACCCTAGGATAGGCTATCGAAATCTTAATCGCTCCACAATATAGCTTTAAAAAGTCACAATGACAAGGAACGGAAGAGGAGACATGGCCAGGTTGAGGGGAACTTCAAACATGAAGAAACCACCTCATGAAGATTTTAAAGAAGATTTGAGAGAGATTGTACAAGAGGAAGTCAAAAGACAGAAAGGAGTAGCCCAATTTAACCAACGATGGGTCTCAAATCTGGTACATACACCATTCACCAAATGGATAGCTAAAACATCTCGGTTTGTCCCACCAAAATTCGACCTCTATGATGGTGCAGCTGACCATTGGACCATTTAACGCACAAACACCAAGCCATGTTCCCACTCGGACTGCCCCATTATAAAAGAGAGGCTATAATGTGCAAAATCTTTGCTACTAGTCTCAAAGGAGCAGCACTTACCTCGTTTGATAGTTTTAAACCAGAATCAATTCATTCATTTGAGGAGCTCGTGAACCATTTCGGAGCACAATTCGCCTTCAGCATGAAAGTTAAGAGAGAAGTGAATCACCTTTTCACCATAACTCCCGAAAGGAATGAATCTTTGAAAGCTTATACGCAAAGATTCAATAAAGAAAAGGTCACCATCCTAGATTGCAATGAATTAATTGCAATTGAAGCCTTCAGGAAATGGTTACTACGGGAAAATTGGTTATACGAGTCGCTCATGAAAAGAGTCCCTGAGACCATGATTGAAGCAATGTGTCAAGCAACGAAGTATATCAACCTAGAAGATGACCAAAAGATGAAAAAAAGGGACAGCGCAAGAAGAGTCAAGAAGGGCGAGCCGGTGGTGGAGATAAAAAGAATGATACTTCGATAGCAACCCGCTCGACCCTTCAAACTTCAGATAAAAGAAACAAAGGCTGATAGAAGAAGGCAAGATGAGGTTAGCGATCCCCCCAAACATTATTCTCTGATAGTCTCTCCTGAATGCTTGGTCGAACATTTGGAAGGGAAGAAGTATGTAAAGTGGCCAAAGAAGATGACAACAGATCCATGTCACCGAGATGGAGGAAAGATTCGGTAAGTACCCCTAACAGAAAAGCCCTAAGGATGGAATCAACCCCCAGATTGTATTCTCGGATCATGACACGAAAAGGTTGCATATGCCACACAATGATGCACTAATCATCAAAAAGGACATAGCAAACAATTTGGTTTCAAGAATTCTCATAGACAACGGAAGCTCGGTCTACATCATCTTTTTGTCAATGTTGAACAAAATGAAGTGGAAAAGCAACAATATAGAGAAGGTCAATGCTATGAATCTTGTCGGATTCAATGGCAAAACAAGCCGAGTCATGGGAAAAGTAATCGTGCCATCCTAGCAAAAGGCAAAACGATGCTTTTGAAAATGATGGTGATTGATGCAGATTTAGCGTACAGCGCCATTCTGGGAGACCTTGGATCCACTCAATGGGAGTTGTACAATCTTCCTACCGTCAGGTTGTAAAGTTCCCCATTGGAAATCAGATTGTGGCTGTGCAGAATGATCAAGTTAGTGCCTAAAATTGCTACGTGGCGACCATGAAAGGAAAAAATTATGGAGATAAATAGCAATCAAGAAACCTTAAGACCTCAACCGAAGAGGTAAATGAAGTTGAAAGTCCTAAGACTGTCATAGAAGTAGTATTGGACGAGGAGAAGCCAAACCAAAAGTTTAGAATTGGAGCAAATCTATCCGAAGAAGTGAAAGAATGGTACCTGGTGGATGCACCATCTTTACATGAAATGTTAAGCTTCCTGGACGCGTAATCAGGATATATCAAATTCTGATGCATCCAGAAGATCAAGAAATGACCTCATTTATGACCGATCGAGGAATCTACTATTACATGGTAATGCCCTTCATACTTAAGAATACAGGTGCAACCTACCAAAGGTTAGTGAAAAAGATGTTTAAAGATCAGATCGAGAAAATGATGGAGATCTTTATAGATGACATGCTTGTGAAATCAGCTAAAGCGGAGGATCATCTAGACCATTTGGGGCAAACTTTCGATGTGCTGGAAAAATAGAGGATGAAGCTCAATACGACAAAGTGTAGTTTTGGAGTTCTAGGAGGAATATTTAAAGATCAGATCGGGAAAACGATGGAGATCCGTATAGATGAGATACTCATGAAGTTAGCTAAAGCGGAGGATCATCTAGACCATTTGGGGCAAACTTTCGATGTGCTGGAGAAATACAAGATGAAGCTTAATATGACTAAGTGTAGTTTTGGAGTTCCAGGAGGAATGTTTAAAGATCAAATTGGGAAAACCATGGAGATCTATATAGATGACATGCTCACAAAATCAGCTAAAGCGGAGGATCATCTAGACCATTTGGGGCAAACTTTCGATGTGCTAGAGAAATACTGGATGAAGCTTAATACGACGAAGTGTAGTTTTGGAGTTCCAGGAGGAATGTTTCTCAGACATGTTGTCACTCAAAGAGCGATCGAAGCAAATTCGAAACAAATCAAAGCCTTTGTAAATATGCCTTCTCTCCGAACGAGAATAGAAAAAATGAAATTAAACAACACAATTGCAGCCTTAAGCCGATTTATATAAAGGTCTCTGATAGAAGTTATAAGAGTTGATGGATTACATCGGTTGCGGTATCAAACAAGGATGTTAGTTTGGTTCTCATAAAAAACAAGGGAGGAAAACGACACTGGATCTTTTAAATGAGTAAAATATTGTCGGATATTGAAACAAGATACACAAGCATGGAGAAATTGGTCTTGGCACTGGTCGTGATAGTTAGGAAAATCAAGCTATATTTCCAAAGCAACAAAAAAGATGTAGTATCGGCATATCCGATACGATCTGTCTTAAACAAGCCATCGGCATAACTGTGAGGATGGCGGTTTGTGCAGCAGAGTTAGTAAACTATAGGGTTGATATGTCCCAAGATCGGCCAGTTAATCTAAAATATTAGATGATTTCTTAGCAGAACTCGCAGTGCCTAAAGTTGAATCCCAAATAGGAACCTCATAAGAAAGGATCGAGTCATGTAGTCTATTCGTCGACATATCTTCAAATGACAAAGTGTCGGGAGCTCCAATTGGAGAACTTGTTGAACACTCTCTTCGTATAAGATTTTAGTGCACAAATAACGTGGCAGGGTATGAGGCTTTAATTACAGGATTAAATTTAGCCTACTAATTAGGAGCACGAAAGCTGAATATATAGAGTGACTCAGCATTAGTAGTAAGCCAGGTAAGTTGGAATTTTATGGCTACTAATCCTGTAATGGCAGCTTAATTGCAGAAGATAAGACAATTGTTAGAAATGTTCGAAGATACCGAAATAATGCAATTGCCAAGGGATCAGAATAATCTTACAGATGCACTAGAAACATAGCTTCTTCGGTCTTGTCCAATCAGGAAGGAACAATTCCTATAGAATTTCTTCTGAATAAAAGCATATCCGAAGGAGAAAGTCTTTCGACCAGTGATTAGATTGATGAAAAAAGCTAGATGATGCCAATCATTGAATATATTAACAGGGGTAGTCAACCTTTGGACAAATCCGAAGCAAGGAAATTGAGGATAGTCACCAAGATATTGTATCCTCGAAAAAAAACTTCATCGAAAATCTTATCAAGGACCCTTGTTGAGGTGTTTGGGACCAGTTGCAGCATTGAAAAAAATGGTCGAAGTACATGAAGGCCATTGTGGCAATCACACCGGATGAAATCGTTGTCTCGAAAAATAATACTACATGGTTTCTCTTGGCCGATTCTAGTGAAAGATTGTGAAAGGTCTTGAAAGAATGTGATAAATGCCAGAGGTTTCCACCTTTACACCATGCATCAGCAAACGAGCTCACGAGCATATCAAGTCCTTGGCCCTTCATGCTATAGGGAATCGATATTATTTGTCCATTCCCCATGGCTTTTAGACAACTGATATTCATTCTGGTAGCAACTGATTATTTCTTGAAAATGGATTGAAGCCGAAGATTATCCGTAGATCAAGGTGCCCCATTTGATAAATTTGGTATGGAAATTCATTATATGTAGATTTGGTTCCGCGAGAGTACTGATTTTGGATAACGAGTCCCAATTCATCAGCGAAGGATTCAAGAATTTTTGCAAAGAATGGAAATCAAACTCCGATATTCTTCTTCGAGACATCGTCAAGGAAATGGCCAAGCTGAAGCATGACATAAGTGTATATTGAATACTCTGAAAAAGCGACTTGAAGATGGAAAAGGTTTATGGGCCGAAGAACTCCCTAGAGTCCTTTGGCCATTTAGGACAACAATCTGAGCCCAAACAAACCAATCACTATTCTGCCTTTTGTTTGTAGATGAAGCAGTCACTCCTGCTGAAATATCACAAGGAGTTTATGCACGAGAGGATACCTCAGAAAATTAATGATCTCTTAATGAAACGAGCACTTGACGAGACTAAAGAAATGAGAGAAGCTGCTTCCATCAGACTGGCAATATATTAGCAAATAGTAGCAAAGCATGATAATCCAAAAGTTAACCTCTGATCTTTCGAGTAGGGGATTTAGTCCTTCCTAAATTTTTCTTGGAGGAGAAGAACGCAATGTTGTGATGTTAGGACCAAACTGCGAAGGGCCTTAGAAAGTTATCTCGATCGTTTCTTGGAGGAGAAGAATGCAATGTCGTGAAGTTAGGACCACACTGGGAAGGGCCCTACAAATTTATCTCGATCGTTCGGCCAGGAACATACAATATTTAGAATCTTAGAGGCAAAACTATTCTGAGAAATTGGCATTCAGATAATTTGTGGATATATCACTCGACGTCTTTTTTATGAAATTGAATTGAAAAAAAATGTAATCGATGTACATACATTATTTTAAAGTCATTTAAAGCAATAAAAGCAACAACACTAGTCATTCAGATATAACAGAAGATGAGTAAAGAAAAATTTTCATTGATTATTAGCAAAATTTACAATAGCAACAAAACCCAAAAAGTACTGGGTATACATTGGATATTTTTTCGAGATACATATATATATATATATATATAACTGTGAATTCTTCTTCAAGTAGAACACAATGTCTTCTACTACTTCCATTCTCCCTAGGACGAGTTAGGAAGTTATTCATAGAAGAAATCCCTCAAAAGATGAAAGCTGCTCCCCACGATAAAAAAAGAACTCCTCTAGAATAACTTTGAGGAGTGGGAACTCCACCAAGAGTCGTGCTGGAATTCAGGAAATAGGCGGGTGGATAATTTTATTGATTTGGAAATGAAACTATCCACGCTCCTCACTGAAATATCTGCCCACCCTAGAAGGCCGAAGACCCTACAAAGAACCCTCAGCCAATGAGATCAACATTGCTAGTACCGAATAGCCATCACCAAGAGAATAAAGATCATTGGTGCCAGCATCCCCTAAACATTCCCACTCCTTAGTGAAAATGTTGAAGATACTGGCAATGATTGTAACACCCCGTCCCGAATCATGTCGGAAGTTTTTGCACATTGACAGAGGTTGACTGTTGATCGTTGACCGAAGGGGTCAAAAGTTGACTTTTTGACCCGGTTGGAATTCTAGGTTGACTGAGGTACGGTTACGGAGTACAAGTTGGCACGAGTTCGTAGACTAGTAGCACGTTGAAAAACGGAGCTACGGTTTGAAAGTTATGAGCAAAACAAGTTGAGGTCCAAACTGTCCAAGGGGTGCCCGAGTTGACTTTTTATTCATGCAAGGTTGAGTTTTGACTCATGCATGGTTATGAAGTGCTCGTCGATACGAGTCCGTAGACTAGCGGCACGTCCGATTTGGACATGTGGTTTGAAAGTTATGGACCTGTAGAGTTTTTCAAACACCGTATTATTTTAATATTATTTTTAAACGCGTAACGAGGTGCCACGTGTGACTTAATGAAGGTGACCATGTGTCACCATGGTGAAATACCACATGTCAACCATGTGTAAAATCAAATTATTTTTATTATTATTTTAAATAATAATATTATTATTAATATTATTTAATTAATTTTAAATCATTTCTTTTTATTTTCCTTTTTCTTTTTCTTTTCTTTTTTCTTTTTCTTTTCTTTTCCCCACGTGGGAAAACACTTTCTTTTTTTTCTTTTTTCTTTTTTTTCCTTTCCCTTTCCTTCCCTTCTTCTTCCCCGAGCCCGACCGAGACGAAAAGAAACCCAGCAAAGACTTCTCTCTCTCTCTCTCTCTCTCTCCTTTGACTTTCTCACCCTCTCTCTTTGACTGACCGGTTCGCCGGATTTCAGTCGTCGGAATGGCACACACGCCAGCCATCGGTGTAGCCCACCTCCTCGCGACCTCGGCCTCCAAATTTCCCGGCCTGTCGCCACCGGACGTGCCCAGATCGGGCCGGTGAAGCCGGCGGCGGCCGGTTATGTTTTTCCAGCGATTCTCGCCATTTCCGACCAAACCAGCCCGACCCATACCTCTATCCCACCATTTTCGACCCCTCTAAGTCCATTTCCGGGGTTAGATTGCCCAAAATCCCCACCGTTTGAAAGATCCCTCAAGTTTAAAACCGGCCGAAGCTTTCCGGCCAAATTCCGGCCACCTCCGGCGGAATTGGGATCGATGGAGACCGGATTGGTAATTCTCGTCGCTCAAGCTTCGATTCGGTATATTATTCACCTATTTTGGATAACGTTTGTGTTTGACCCCCCGGGTACCGGGTATTATTTATCCGATTAAAATATTAATTTATTTGGCTGTGTGTGAATTGTGTGCTAGGAGCACCGGTGAGTCGTGGAATTGATCCCATGGTGGATCATGGTTTAATTGCGTGCTCCAGGTGAGTGACCCACCTTCAAATTAATTTTGGGAATTTAATTGGTGAATATTATGTGTGATTTGAATATTTGGAATTTAAATTCTATGTGCCAAATATCTATTTGATTTATGGTGGAATTATTTGTGAATTTATTTTGATTAAAGAAAATATGCATTATATAAATTTATGCCATGTGAAATTATTTTATGGGTTTGAGAATTTTGAAATTTTTATGGTTTTAATATTAAATTGGGCATGATTTGATTTTCAAATATTTCAACGAAAATATTTGTTTATGTTGGTGACTCCAATTTTTATAAAATATGCCCATGGAGTATTATGGGATTTGATTATTATATTTCGAGAAATTATTTATGCTATTGGGAAAATGTGAATATTTGAATTGGTGGATTTGGGAGTTGATGGATTTGAAAATCATGGAATTTATGGTATTGATTATAAAGAAATTGTGGAGAATTTTCCGGGTTCAAGCGGATGGAATATACCCGCTGTGTTTATGCAAAATGTGAAATTTGTTATATAAATTAAATTTGTGGATTTTACGATTTTTAGATGCACCGTGCACGTACTGGTGTTCTGTTTATATGTGATATGGTTAGTGTGCACACGGTTGTGATTAGCGTGCAGGTGGGTGTGAGGAGCGCGCGGGTGATATTATGAGGTTGTCCTGTGGTTGCCATCGGATGAGGGTAGGCCACTCCCCATGGCCGGGACACCAGGTTAGCAGCGGCGCAGTGGGACGCCACGCGACCGTATGCCGGTTTCTTTCTATAACCTCCTGTCTGGCGGTACCTTGGGACGCTGGATACTGTTGGCGCCACTGGTATATAGTGGGTGTATCAAATGATTTTCGGAACTGTGTTTTAAAAATAAAATGTTTTGAAACTGTATTGGAATTAAAAATATAATTATTACTGTTTCTGGTATTTATTTATTTGATGTCTTGATTTTCGGGGAATACGAACAAAGGGTTTTGTGAAAAGGTTTTAAAAGGGGAACTTTTCCAACCGAGAGAACTGTAAGGGTTTTGAGAGAAATTACTATTTCCAATTTATTATTATTTATCTACTTATTACCGTGATATTATATTGTATAGTAGATAGGGTCACTCACTGAGATGATTAGCATCTCACACTCTTAAATTCCGTTCCCCTAGGTCCAGGTTGGAGACGTTGATTGTCCGGGGCGAGCCCGACGCCTCAGTTCGTTGCCGAAGTCCAAGAAGTATTTCTTCCCTTTTTCCTCTCTACCTTGTATTACATTCTTATCTGTCATTTTATAAATTTCACATTTATCTGTATAATGCTCTGTATACTGTATTGGACGTGTAGTTGTTCTTTATGCACTGATTTACTATTTTTTTTGAAGTGCTGAAATTTGTGGAATCAATTTGTAGTATTGTGGGAGGAATAAGGGGATGTTTATAGAAGTGTGTTTTCAGTGCAGGAATTTTTGGTTAGTCCTACCCTTAGGGGAGGTGCTGCCGGATTTTCCGTTGGAAGGTTCGGTGGTATTTCCCTGGGATCAGGGCTTATCTAGGGTTCCGAGAAGGCAATTCTAGACGGGTCCTGACAATGATGATCTCATTGCCTAAGCGAGACCATTGTAACCAGAGCAATGATTTTACTGGCATACAGAAAGAAGAAAAGTGAAGAAAAAGAAGAGCAGGTGAAAGGAGAAAGACAAACCCAAAAAGCAATGCCACATTTATGGAACAAACAGTGGAACCACCTCGCCCTATATTTAGGCCTTCTCAAAGTGTACGGCACATTACGAGCCTAGAAAATAGGAAAGAAATCCATGCCGTACACGTAAGTGAAGCCTTTCCATATTGTGATTTACTCACATCTTTTCGAATCTCGATAATCATATCTGTTGTCATAATTATCTTTGATTACGATAATCCTACAGAATCGAGATGTCATGATGCCATCAATAAGGATGTGGAACAGCACAAGAAGAACGCCTGCCCTAAAAGGTTGAGCCTTCACAATAAAAGCTTCAAACTAGTCTCGGACTAGATCAGTCCTAAATAAAAAGGTAAAAATGAAAAAAAAATAAACCAAAAAGAATTCAATTCTTATAGCTGGACTTAAAATTGAAAAAATGCTGTTTCAATTTCTCACCTTACAGAACCTATTCTTCTTTGTGCTGCGACTGAAAATGACTTCTTTGACAACCTTATTTCCATCAGGGTCCTATTTCAATATAAATGACTACAAAGTCAATGTCGCATATGGATAAAGGAGAATCAGAATTAATAAATAAATAAATAAATAAATAAATACTAGAAACTATAATATATATTATAGTTTTTTGAATTTTTATCTAGATTGTTTCATAAGTTGGAAAGGGAGGGTACAATCCATGGAATTAAAATTAGTAGGACCAGCCCTGCCATCTTTCATTTATTTTTTGCGGATAATATCATGATTTTTTGTAGAGCTAATCAAGAGGAAGTCAAAGCAGCGAGTGATTGCTTGAAGCTGTACCGCCGATGGACTGCTCAGATGGTGAACACTGCGAAATCTAGGTGTTTCTTCTCTAAGAATGTAACAGGAAGTCTCAAAGCTAACATCAAACATATCCTCAATATGAAAGAGCTCCCAAAAGATGCTAAATACCCGAGAAACCTGCTGTTGATTGAGCACAGTAAGATTAAAAGCTACGAGGAGCTCCGGAAAAGAGCGGAACAAAGACTTCAAGGATGGAAGAACAGACTTATCTCGCAGTCGGGTCGATTTGTGCTAGTAAAAACAATGATCTCTTCAATGCCTACCTATGCCATGTCCTCCACAAAATTTCCAAAGAGCTGGTACAGGCATTTCGATAGCATGGCCAACCGATTTCTTTAGAACAGCGAAAGTGATCAAGAGAAGTTAACTTGTCTTGTTTCTTGGAAGAGACTTTGTCAACCTAAATCAGCAAGAGGGTTGGGACTAAAACAACTAGAAGATGTTAACAGAGCTTTTTTGTGTAAATTAGGTTGGTCGCTGGCAAACAACTTTGACTTGATGTGGGTGTAAGCCTTAAAAGCTAAGTATTCTCAGACTTTATGCATTGTACTTGGAAAAAATCGTGCTCTTGGTTTTGGAAAGGCATTTTAGGTGTGAGACCCAACCTAGCTAAAGGTATGTATTATAAGATTGGTAATGACCGTGGCATCAACTACTAAGAGGATCCTTGGATTCCCAATATGCTTAATTTTCGTCCTACTTCTACTCTGAATAGCACTAGCTTGCAGGTTGGGATGGTTGACTCTCTTTTGTTTCCAAGTGGTGAATGGAATATACCTCTTCTGGAACAAATTTTCAATAGGGACTCTGTAAACAAAATTTCCAACATTTTCTGGGTTGATACATATTTGGACGATAAGCTAATCTGGATGGGGAGCTCTTCAGAGAAGTTTTTAGTTAAATCGATGTACCAATTCTTAAATCCAGCAGCTTTCAACAATCGAAAATGGTGGAATTTTCTCTAGAATAGTAATCTCCATGACAGGTTGAAGTTTTTTATGTAGAGACTATCCTCTCGCAACCTCCCAGTATGTGCAACTCTAGTTAGTCATAATTGGCAGATTGATGATCCCAGATGTCCCTGTGGGTGTAATAATATCGAAGATGAAACTCATCTTTTTTTCCACTGCAATGTAGCTTGATCCATCTAGTTGGCTTCCCCTTGGAGTGTCAGATGGTTGGAAGATCCCTCTCTTAACCTGGACTCTTATCTTGAATGGCTTTCGAAACCAGATACACATCTGCCAGTCCACCCTAAGGATACAAGCAAATTCTTCCTCTCAGCGGTGATCCTTCATACTATTTGGAAAGTGAGAAATCTTTTCCAATTTGAGGGTATAACTTGTAATCTTAAGGAACAAGTCAAAATCATTTACAACAACGTTGATGAATTCTTGGCCACTTCATCCTCCCCCAATGGACCTCCTATCGGTGCTCAATTGACTAATCCTTCGTGGAGACCCCCTCCTTTAGGAACAATCAAAATTAATTCAGATGCTTCTACGGGTCATGGCAGTGCGAGTTTAGGTCTTGTTGTCAGAGACCACTTTGGAAGGGTCCTTAAAGTTCAAGTTCTTTAGGAACACATAGACATTCTTGAGGCTGCTGAAGCAGCATCCATTCTGAGGGCAGTTCAGGTAGCTTTGGAAGAAGGCTACTCGAATTTATGTTGTGAAAGTGATGCTAAATTAATTATCCAAAGTATAAAGAACCCAGACAAATGCTACAGCCATTGGACTGAAGTAAGTTTCCTTCAGAAAATCTTGGATTTATACCCTTATTTTGAATCCATCAGTTTTAGCTGGACTCCAAGATAGAGCAACACCTTGGCTCATCTTGCATCCAGATGGGGCCTTATGAACGATAGCATAGGCATTGTCTCTCTTTTCACCATCTCTTCTTCTTTTGTTGAAATAATGGACCATTAAATGATTTAATATCATTTTCCTGCTTCCTTGGCATCTTTGTATATGTTTGGTTGCCTTTTTTGGTTAATATAACCCCCCTTTTAAGGAAAAAAAAAGAAAGTAGCATCTTAGGGTGCGTTTAATACGCAGGATAGGTTCAAATAGGACTAGATCAGACAGGATAGAATAGTACATTCTTGTGTTTGGTATAGCTCCGGATTGAATATTGGACTAGTTGTTTCATGTTTGATGTAGGATTGAACTATTTTATAATTTTTTACTTTTTTAAAAGTGAAAAATTTTAAAATTCTATTTATAATTACAATAAAAAAATAATATATTTAATTAATATTGTAAATTTATATATTTGTATTTACATATGAAATTTAATTTTTTATTACACCCACAAACTATATTAATTTATAATTTAAAAATAAATGAAAATTAAATTATAACATAATATTTTCTAAATAACAATTAATTAAAAATGAAGATAATTAATGAACTTTTCTAATTGTAATTTTTTTTTTACATTGTAATTAAATTGTAATTTTATTTTACACCCACAAATTACATTAATATATGGTTTTTAAAATCAAATAAAATGAAATTATAATATGTAAATCATAACTAACAATTAACAACAAATAAAAAAAGTTAATATTATATTTAATTAAGAACTTGTTGATAACATAGATTTCACATACTTGTCCGCATACATATGTAAAGGATAATTTCCTTATACAACAAATAAGTAAATACACCCATTGATAATAATCCAAATAAACAGCCTAATATGAAACCATTACAGCATTCATTATTAGTTAGCACGCGTATAGGCGGTGAACTCTCATAGATATCAAACTCTATATTCTTCTCGACTTCAATATCTCTTATCGTGGCACACTAAGACCCAATTCTGAATATTTTCAAAAGAAAACAGAGCACATATATTAGCATTGATGCACATAAGCAACATAACTAAAACCCCATGTAGATTTCAACTTCGAAAATTGTTTAATTAATGTTTGTAAGCACCAATGTCCATGATCTTAGATCAACATCTGAGTTGTGTGTGTGTATATATATATATATATATATTGTATACATATTATATATATTTATATATACATACATATATATTTCATGTAATTGATTGTTTAATTGGTCAAGGAGATTCATGCATGCCCCACGGCCAAAAGACTAATAAATAATGTAACAAAAATTTAAGAATTCAATAAGTCATTTAGAATTATAATCTATACAAGCAAACTAAACCGATATGAACAATGAAGTGGTAAAACTTGGGGACATTTTCTAATGAATGCGTGAGAATTAGTCAGCTCACCAACACATTTAGATAAAGGTAAATTGAACAAAAGAAAACTAAACCTTTTCAACTGAAGTATTGGTAAATGCCAACAAATTACAACCAGAACATACAGCTGTCCCATTTTGATCCAAGTCCATAATCTCACCAACCATTTAAAAACCATGGCCTAGGGGGCTTGTAATTCTTCAAGAGCATACAATCAATGGAATAGCTACAAATCAAAGTCATGGTGACATTTTCTCCATTTGATTTGGCACTGAAGTTTTATCATTCCAAAATCATAAGAATGCTGTTGCGATTATAGCACCATAGAACTAGCATAGAAGGCAAGAATTTCACAAATCTCCTTTGATAAATATGTGCTTTTTAGTCTTGCAACTTAGATAAAAAAAACCTCCTTGGAAAATGTGCAATTAGGTAGTTTTTAGTGCATAAGTTACCAAAAGCACATTTTCTCTCCATATTATGATGAGCTGATTTGATGTGATTCTGTCCGTGCCCACACATCCATCCATGTCTTGGAGGACATCCATACCTCGGAGGGCAACCATACCTCGGATTCCTCGGAGGGCATCCATAGGTCAAAGGACATCCACACCTCGGGGAGCATTTTACCTCAGACAACATCAGTCCATCCATGTCTCGGACAACACTAGTGTCATCCATGTCTCAGACAACACCAGTTCCTTTGGACATCAACAGCACATTCATACCTCGGAAAACGTTCTCATGTAAACCATCTGCATTATAGAAGCCATATATATATATATATATTATATTTGTTTCAAAATAACACTAAACTTAGTTGAATATTGATCAAATTTGTTTACTATATGATATGGTATTATTTTATTAGTTTGATTTTCTGTTTACTTATTCATGAATATATCAGCTAACAATAATGTTATTTGTTGCTTTTCATTTGGATTTAATTGCCTTTTGATTGCTTTGCAGTGAATAACAACAGAAAATAAGGCTTCTTTAGTTTTTGAATTAATTTTTTTTTCAAGAAGAAAAATTTAAAGAGCACTAAATCTTTAAGCCATAACCATCAATCGAATTCAATATATGCTGTGCCGTGAGTCACTTGTATTGTGACAATGTTCATTTATCTATGTTTCTTTCTTATTATATTAGTTGTCATAACTGTTATGCTTGTAAACTACCTAGCTGATTAACCTCACCTATAAGGATTGTAAACGTTATCAGTTGTTACATGTACTCATTATTTTCCCATGGGAGGCATCAATTCAAGTTACATAATTTTTTCCAAGTACTCTATTTTATTTATTCATTTTTGTTACATGATCTTTGTTAGAGATTCAATTTGCCCATGGGAGGCATCAAATCAAGTTACACGATCTTTGGTAGTTAACTTGTAGCTGGTGGCCATTGTATAAATATAATATGGAAGGCATCAATCAAGTGTGATTGAAAAGACATGTATAGTATAGGAAAACAGGAAAACGGGCTGCTCTATCCTCCTTTTATTACACCAATAATCACTCAAAGATTCAAGTGCTATTTAACCAAGTCTCTGTTTTGTATAATTTTCACGCTTGCTTTGGATCCTTTTTAAGAAAAATCTCCTAAGAACAAGATCACAACATAGTTTGAGAGACATTATAATAAAATTACCCAAATTTATGATCATGGCCTCCTCCTTCTTCATGAGCTATCTCCTATTTCCTATTTACTAGCTTGTTATCTCTGAGCTTTGGGTTTGAACGAAAAGTAGGCACCAATGCAGCCAGCCGCCTTCAAAACTATCATGCTATTCCCATCTCCTCTCTATTTCCGTAGACCATCTGCACCCCCTCTACTAAAGGTTCATATTTAACCACCTATTTACTTTTATTATGTAACATCCCACATCGGTTGGAGAGGGGCACGAAGCGGTCTTTATAAGGCTGTGGATACCTCTCCCTTCAAGACGCATTTTGACAAAACCTTGAGGCTTGGGGGGAGAGAGGGAGTGAACCCTGGGCCAAAGAGGACAATATCTTGATGCGAGTGGTACTGAGCTGTTACAGTGGTATCAAAGCCAGACCCGGACTGGTGTGCCAGCAAGGACGCTGGGCCCCAAGGGGGGAGGATTGTAACATCCCACATCGGTTGGAGAGGGGCACGAAGCGGTCTTTATAAGGCTGTGGATACCTCTCCCTTCAAGACGCGTTTTGATAAAACCTTGAGGCCAATGGGGAGAGAGGGAGTGAACCCTGGGCCAAAGAGGACAATATCTTGATGCAGGTGGTACTGGGCTGTTACATATTAGCTATATACTTATTATATATACCAAATTAATCTTAACATTAGATATATAATTATGGAATTCTGCTACTTTCCCATAATAGTATGGGCGTCCAATGTCAGATAACATTTTTTAATGATGTTAGCTTAGGTGCTCGCACTATTTTAGTAGATAGATGTTTTCATGATAAAATTACTATCACAATATGTGATATATTATTTAATTAATTAATATTAATGATTCTGATCTTACGATTAGGTAAAAGGCAAAGTTGTTATGCTCCTACATCCCCATGCATGTAGACAAGAAGTTATGGTGACGGATCACAAACAACTGGATACTTGAGCAGAGAAACAATCACATTAAGGCTATACGACAACCAGGTGTTGGAAGATTTCCTCTTTGGCTGCGACAAACTCTCTTTCGTCGAACAGTCTGCCCAGAAATACAACCGTATGTTCTCTTACTGCCTACCAACCAACTCCAGCTCATCTGGATTCTTAACCTTTGGCAAAGATGTCGACAAAGCTGCTTCCGCCGATGTGAAATACATCCCATTAACCACAGTTTCTGAATACTTTTACGGCGTAAAATTGGACGATATTATTTTAGAAGGCATTCCATTAGGGATTTCACCAGTTAATCTTTTTTCATTCCCTGGCACCGTTATTTGCGATTTGAATTTCGTAGATACATGGAATTTCAAGGTTATACATTGATATCACCAATCAGTATACTGGATACTTGCTATGACTTGAATTTTATAACAAAGGTGCCCTTGCCAATCATAAGCTTTCTGTTTGCTGATGGAACTATGGTGGAGTTGGATCCGAATGGCATATTTTATGTATTCAGACTTTATCGCCAGGGTTGTTTGGCATTTGCCAGATTCTCTGACTATACTGGGCACACTATCCTGGGGAATACCATTCAGCGAACAATGGAAGTGGTATGTGATATTGATGGAGGCAGAATTGGTTTTCGCTCTTCTACTTGTGAATAATTTAGATATATATATATATATATATACGAAAATTCTATGGTGAGGATGGTCCGCATGAGGACCGCAGTATTGGTGACAGTTTTTCATAGTATTAACGACGGTTTCTTAGAAAATCATCACCAATACTATGAAAAACTGTCACCAATATTGTGGTCCGCATGAGGACTGTCCGCACCATAGACGGACTGTATATATATATATATATATATATATGTAAACCAGATTTGGTTGCATGTACGTTTTTAAAAATTAATGAAACCATGTTCAACTCACCAAAATTATGTCAAAATCAAATATCAAATCTTTAAAAAGAATCATATTTACAAAAATGCATTCAACAGATATGTATATTCAAAATCACATAAATGATTCTAGAGAAGCATCTTCAATAATAAATTAAAAAACAAACTAAATAGAATAAATGAAAATGATAAAACAATATTCAAAATATTAATTGGGAAAAATTATTTTTATATAGCAAAAATGGTTAAAAAAAGGGGGGGGGGGGGGCGGGTGGTAAAAGATTAAATTGTGGAAAAAAAAAATTTAACAAAGAAGAATTATCATGTAGCGAAAATAAAAAAAAGAACCCAAAAAAAAAAAGCATTAATCCTAAAAAAATTAATGGGAGAAATTCTTTAGAATCTTGTTATTTATCATCATTCGTGATAGTTATCAATTTATGTGATAAGTTTTAATTGGAAGCATATAATTCTATCATTTTTTTTTATACTAAAACTTTAGAATAACTTTCTAATGGACACTTGTCATGTAGAATGATTTCTTTGAATTATAGTTTTTGTTTTTTTTATTATTATTTTTTTTTGGATCTTAGACCTTCAGTATTCGGTGGATCCCATCATTTCCGACTAAGCCACAGGACTCCATCTTTCCGGTGGTCATTGGGCCCCGATTAATCGGAATAAAATCGGGTTAGACCATAAGGGTGTAAAGCTCTCCCAGCCCCAATTTTCTCCATTCACAGTGCTCGAACCCGAAACCTTACTTAAGGGGAATAGGTGCCGAACCATCTGAATCAACTGGCATTTGATACGAACCTAGGACGACCTGCTCCTAAACCCGTATTATATTAGCCCGGATCTTAATTAAGTTCAAGTTCTAATGGAATTGACCTCAACCCCTAACCAACCTGTGGTTAGAAACCTTGGTATAATGTAGACGCCACAATAGGGGATGGAAAACCTATTGATAAGTCAAGCTAAAACAACCAATTCGCTAATGGTGTTTTAGGTGTTCTCAAAGAACAAAGAGATAATTAATCTCACAAGTATTTTCTTAATCAAATCAAAGTTTAAAGTTATATTATTAATGAAATATAAGCCTTTAAATAGGCTTTGAAAGAAACAAAATAAACCCTAAAAACCCTAGGAAAAACCGGCCACACAATGGAGAAGTCTACCTTGGCCGAAACTTTCCTTTTCCTAATCTAATTTGGATTAATTAATTCCTTTATTTTGAATTAGGAATTAATTAATTTACAATGAAAATAATAAAATAATAACTTTCCTAATCTTATTTGTCCAGAAAATAAATAAATAGAAACTAAAAATAATGGTAGTTTCCTAAAACAAAAAGTAGAATAAAATTAGGAAACTAAAATACTAGTTTTTTGACTAATTTGACTTTGACCAATCTTTGACCAAAGTGAGCTCCAAATCAGCTTCTAGATGCTTTGAAGGATGCCAAATAAACTGAATATGAAGGCCCACACGTTGCCCATGCTTGGAAAAATAAGAAAAGGCTAATACAGTAAAGCCAGCAAGCAATACAGCAAATTCGGCCAAATTGTTGAAGCTGTCCGTACAAGCCCTTTTTGATTGCATTTGAGGCTGATTTAACTTGATTCCATGACCTCTTAGGCATATGTATTGAACCCATAAAGCATTGGAACCATTTCATGCTTCTCGGACTCCAAAAATGTACCAAAACCGTCACCCGGGTCCGTATCGGCTTCCACCACTTGGATGCGTAGAATAGGCTTTGTATCTTCAAGTATGGACAAGCTCTATTGAGATTGATTAACCCCTGTATAAATACTTCCAGGTTGTCCTTAAATCTCTTAATTTGAGCTCTTGTGATTGGCCTAGTCTTCATCCGTGTCGAGTCAGCACCCCAGCGGGTTATCGGTTGAGCGGGCTCGGGCGGAATCACATCATTCCCCTCCTCTTGAAAAGGATTTGTCCTCAAATCAAGATCATCACCTGCAGCAAAAGGAGTTAAATCAGCAACATTAAATGCAGCACTCATGTTATACTCACCCGGTAAATCAAACTTGTAGGCATTCTTGTTATTCTGCTCCAAAACTTGAAAAAGTCCATCCATAGGCGGCATGAGCTTTGACTTTCTTTGTTTAGAAAACCTTTCCTTTCGTAAGTACAACCAAACCAATTCTCCTGGGTCAAACACTATTACAACAAAATCTAGAAATACATGCTCATTATGGTAAAAATTACACTTTTTAAAGTTAGCAAACAATATTTCCCAAATTTTCAAATTACCACTAAGTAAAGCTCTCAACAATGCAGATAAAGTTCTATGCAATAAAGACATCTTTAAATAAGTATCTTTAAAGTTCATGGTCAGCAATGATTTCTTATTCATAATTACTTTATCAACATCACCAAAGCTAAGATAAAAATTAATATTTTTCCATTCTTGTCTTCCTTTTCCTTTCTCACTCAATGCCATCTCACCTTCCTCACTCTCGGCTTTTGCACCAAATTTTTCACTCTTGGTTTTATTAAAATCTTTCCACACAACCTGAGTATTAGAAGACTTACCTTGGATAGCAAGCTCACCTTTTCCCTCTTGATTGGATGGTAGTCCACTTGGAATTTCATTTGGGAAGACATCTCCAAATTCCTTCAAAAGAGAAATCATTGAACTTGGCAATTCAAGTTCTTCAAAGTTAGTTTGATCATTAAAATAATTTTCTTTATAAATCATGACCAGCAAAGGTTTCTTACACTCAATAACCTTATTAATATCCCCTAAACTCAAATAAAGATTCTGGTTTTTCCTCTCTTTTCTTTCTTTTCTTTTTCTTTCCTCGGTTTGGCTCTCATTGGCGGAAATTTCTGGTTTTTTTATGCTTTCGGGTTTGCTCTCTTTTCTCACCTCTCTCTCAGCTTTTTCTTGGTCTTTCCACTCAACATGAACCTTAGAACCCTTACCTTGGTCAGCAACCTCAACCTTACCTTCTTGAATGGATGGTGAAGCCGTTGGTGCCATGCTTGCTTTTTCCTTGAGCTTTTCGGCTTCTCTCCTTTGTTGCATTTGTAATTGGTCCTTATAAACCTCTTTAGGAGATAATGGTTCCAGCTTGATCTTCTTCCCTTTAAACCCGAAAACAATACTATTTTCTCGACCAAAATGAGTAGCATCTTTATCAAATTGCCATGGTCTACCTAATAGTATATGTCCGGCAATCATAGGCACAATATCACATAAAACTACATCCTCATATCTACCTATATTAAATTTTACTTTGGCTTGTTTGTTTACTTTCATCTCACCACTATCATTAAGCCATTGTAATCTATAAGGTTCTGGATGTTTAATTGTTTTCAAGCCTAATTTATCAACTACAAGATTACTTATCACATTAGTACAACTCCCACTATCTATAATCATGCTACAAATTTTACCTTGTATTTCGCAGCGAGTGTGGAAGATGTTTTCCCTTTGTATCTGCTCTTCATCTTTGTAGACAGCAAGTACTCTCCTTGAAAGCAAGTTTAATTCAGCATTGGATGCTTGCAAGGTTTCGGGTTCATCCTCCAAGTCCTCCTCCTCTTGCTTGGCTTCATCCTCACTTTCTTCACTTTCTGATTCTAGCTCGTCATTGCCCTTTAACACCATGATTCTTCTATTCGAGCATTGGCTAGCAATGTGTCCTCCTCCTTGGCACTTAAAACACACACAACATCATGAGTTCTAGAAGGTTTAGGATCTAATTTTACCTCATTCTTTGGTGCTTGGACAGATTTGGTTCTAGTCTCATTCCTTGGCCAGTTTGAACTTTCTTCTTTGACTTTCGGCTTTAGCTTGCTTTCATAGATGGGATTGTTCCTCCAGCCACTTGAATTGGACCTTCCACTGTTGGAAACACCTCCAAACCATGATCTTACACCCCTCCTCTTGAATTGATGCTCTAATTTAATAGCCACATGCAACATCTCCTCCAATTCCACATATTGTTGCAATTCTAGTTGATTGGCTATTTCACGATTCAAACCAGCAAGAAACCTTGCCATGGTTGCTTCCCTATCTTCATTCAAGTTCAATCTCATCATAAGCATCTCCATCTCCTTGTAATAATCCTCCACAGATCCATGTCCTTGAGATAAAGATTGAAGTCTTTGATGCAGCAACCTATGATAGTGTGATGGTACGAATCGCTTCCGCATGGCTCCTTTCATTTGTCGCCATGTAGTAATCAAGTCATCACCAACCCTCCTTCGGGTGCTTTGCTCATTTGTCCACCATTGGAGTGCATAATGGCCAAACTCCATTGCTGCCAACTTCACCTTCTTACCTTCCGAATAGTTGTGGCAGTCAAAAATCATCTCCATTTTTTCTTCCCACTCTAAATAAGCTTCGGGATCACTTTTACCCATAAAAGGTGGGATATTAACCTTGATATTTCCCAAATCATCATCTGTATCTTCCCTCCTATATCTCCCACAGCCAGCTCTATCTTGGACAGCAAAGGTTTTGTCCATACCTTCCTCAAAGTCGCCGTCGAATGGCTCCTCATCAAATTCCTCTCTCGGCCTCTCGCGACCTCCTCGTCCTCCATGGAATTCTTGCCTATTTCTTGTATTCGGCCTTCCTTGTGAGGCTTCTAGTCTTCCCACTCTTTGATTTACATGCTCAACTTGAGCACTAACCCGCTGTATTGATTCCAAAACAGCTCTCATGTCCACTTGGTCTCCACTCCCGATAGCTCGGTCATTGCCATGGAATGCTACGGACTCTTCCTCATTGATCCTCAAGGGTGGATCCCCTCTTCTTATTCTAGAATCTGCCATGTTAGTAAAATACTGCAAAAATAAAATAAATCCTCACAATATTCACTCCCTCACGTGTTTCACTCAAACAAGGTCTCGACACTCGTGTTTGCACACTAGTTTCGACTTTTACCCTCTTTTAAGCTCTCACACTCTTGCCTTTTTCCACTCAATGAATTATCTCAAAGTTCTAATTAAAACACCCACAAAACAGCAATTAGATCACTAGTATGTTTTAATTAAACTTATCAACAAAGCAGTAGCAAAAAGTAGGCAATACCGAAAGAATCCAACAAATCCTAATTTTTCGGCTTTCTAGACAAGAAAACACAAAATAATGGGAAAACGTTGGAATTTTTGAAAACCACACCAGATGGTAGTAGATTATGAGTTCAAGAATAAAATTCCAGAAAAAGAAATTCAAATACGAACAAGAATCAAAGAGAACAAAATTATAGAAAAGTGTTGGTTGTTGTTCTTGTAATTCAAGTTTTGTATCAATTCCTTTATCTAATTTTAATCCAAATAATTTAAGCACCCAAAATCCAAATATCCAGCAGCAAAAATAATTCTCCAGCAACTCAAATATTGAATAAATAATAAAAACCCAGCAGCTCCAACAAATTTTCAGCAAACAAATCAAACTCCAACAAACCGAAATATTTTTTTTTTCGTCTTTTTTTTTTTTTTTTATTCGGCTTTACCTTCTTCTTTTTTTTTCACTCACAGAACATAAACAAATGCAGTAGCAAGAATAATTACCAAAATTACAATTCCAACTCCAAAACAAACACCAAACCCGTGACCTCCAAATAAACAAAATGTGCAGTTTTTTTTTTTAAATGTTGCCGCAAACTTTTTTTTTTCCTGTTTTCTTTTTTTTTTTTTTTGAATATATGAATGCAAATATTTAAGACTAAAACAGCAAAGAAAAATCAACAAAAACCAAATTAACAAGAACAATGATAAAAGACAACCAACAAACTAGGAAACAAAAATACGATAAAACTAGGAAATCCTAATTCAACTAGGAATGAATTTTATTTATTTATTTTTTTTTTCAGATGCTGAACGTGTATAGGATGGATGCAACCTTAACCTAATGCTAAAATTGCAGAATAACACAAAAACAAATAAACCAAATAAAGATAGATCAAACCTGAACAAAATTTAGCTCTGATACCAAATGATACGAACCTAGGACGACCTGCTCCTAAACCCGTATTATATTAGCCCGGATCTTAATTAAGTTCAAGTTCTAATGGAATTGACCTCAACCCCTAACCAACCTGTGGTTAGAAACCTTGGTATAATGTAGACGCCACAATAGGGGATGGAAAACCTATTGATAAGTCAAGCTAAAACAACCAATTCGCTAATGGTGTTTTAGGTGTTCTCAAAGAACAAAGAGATAATTAATCTCACAAGTATTTTCTTAATCAAATCAAAGTTTAAAGTTATATTATTAATGAAATATAAGCCTTTAAATAGGCTTTGAAAGAAACAAAATAAACCCTAAAAACCCTAGGAAAAACCGGCCACACAATGGAGAAGTCTACCTTGGCCGAAACTTTCCTTTTCCTAATCTAATTTGGATTAATTAATTCCTTTATTTTGAATTAGGAATTAATTAATTTACAATGAAAATAATAAAATAATAACTTTCCTAATCTTATTTGTCCAGAAAATAAATAAATAGAAACTAAAAATAATGGTAGTTTCCTAAAACAAAAAGTAGAATAAAATTAGGAAACTAAAATACTAGTTTTTTGACTAATTTGACTTTGACCAATCTTTGACCAAAGTGAGCTCCAAATCAGCTTCTAGATGCTTTGAAGGATGCCAAATAAACTGAATATGAAGGCCCACACGTTGCCCATGCTTGGAAAAATAAGAAAAGGCTAATACAGTAAAGCCAGCAAGCAATACAGCAAATTCGGCCAAATTGTTGAAGCTGTCCGTACAAGCCCTTTTTGATTGCATTTGAGGCTGATTTAACTTGATTCCATGACCTCTTAGGCATATGTATTGAACCCATAAAGCATTGGAACCATTTCATGCTTCTCGGACTCCAAAAATGTACCAAAACCGTCACCCGGGTCCGTATCGGCTTCCACCACTTGGATGCGTAGAATAGGCTTTGTATCTTCAAGTATGGACAAGCTCTATTGAGATTGATTAACCCCTGTATAAATACTTCCAGGTTGTCCTTAAATCTCTTAATTTGAGCTCTTGTGATTGGCCTAGTCTTTATCCGTGTCGAGTCAGCACCCCAGCGGGTTATCGGTTGAGCGGGCTCGGGCGGAATCACATCAGCATTGGTATAGTTTTTTGTTTTTTGACTGATGGATTCTTTGATTCCAAATCTCTCAAAGTAAGGTATAATTGGTTTGCCAGATGGAGGATTAAACCAAAAAGAAACATCATATGCATAATAAGTTCACCTTCTTTAAAATAAATTCAAATAAATAAACAAAATGGAATGTCATTAAAATAAAAGAGAATACCCGGATTTCAACCTCAGCACAAAATCATACATATATATATATATGTATGTATAAGTTGTTAGATTTTATGGATCTAAATATATATAATAAATTTCATAAATCATAAATCACTAACCTCCCATCGTAGCCATTGATAGATTAAATTTTTAATCCTGCAAAATAGAAAACAATGTAAAGTAGTGTCTATGGACACACTACTCTCAAACCACTCTCAGATATTTGAAAACCCTAATATCAAAATACTGTATGGCATGTGTTTGTTTGCTTGCCCTAGACTTTTTATAGTCTCTGCAAGTCACACTTACCCATTAATTTTAATACACACAAATACTAATAATTTAATAATAAAATAATACTAGGAAAAATATGGATAAGTCAATGGGCTTATAAAGAGAGTTGTTCCTCCAGTCCAACGGGCCAACTGGAGTCTTATAGAGAGTGTGTGACCAAGGGCCCTACTATAAAATATTAAAATAAGCCAATCCCATTAATGGCATAAATAGGCCCTGTAAATGAGTAGTTGATTATACTAAGTCTACAAACTATTTATTTATTTAACATTCTCCCACTTTGACTACATAATCATCATCATATATATAATCCAAACTCACTTACTATAGAATCTCTCGAACCATAATAGCATTTCATCTAAATATATAGCATACCGACATGGCACAACAATATACTAGACTAGGCAGTAGAAATTTTCTTTGTAAGTCTCCCAAAACATGATACCATTTCAAGTGAACACTTTGCATGCCATAAACTCAGTCTAGGTAGTAGAGATTTACCTAACCATGTGCAATCCCCCCAACACACAATACCATTTCATTCGAGCACATTGTGTATCGACAAGATACATCAATATACCCAAATTAGGTAGTAGGGACTCACCATGGCACCTGTGGATCAACATACACATATACATAGACTAATAGTCTCAACAGGCCTATAAACATGAGGAGCAATAATATGTGTAATAAATCATCTCATAAATATATAATGATCCACATACATCAATGTATCAAAATAATAAATAATACTTAACATGGATATTACTACAGAAAATATAACAAAATCCCACTGACCCATAGCAGTCTCAGCTGTCTAACAATCCCATACGGAATACATGCTCCTCAAATATGCCTATAGGTAAGGCATTGGTCAGTGGATTTGCCACCATGCTGTAAGTAGGCGTGTGAATTATAGTAATGAAGCCTTCTTCAACTTTCTCCTTAACTACAAAATACTTAACATCAATGTACCTTGCATTAGGGGTACCTTTTAAATTATTGGAGAAAGATACTGCTGCAGTATTATCACAATACATCATAATAAGCCTCTTAATGGAGTCAACCACTCCCAAGTCACAAATAAAATTCTAAAGCCAAACTGCATGACGAGTAGCCTCATAATACGCCATATACTCTGCCTCCATAGTCGAGGATGCCGTTACTAACTGTTTGGCACTGCGCCAAGATACAGCACCTCCTGCCATGATAAATATATATCCAGTGGTATATTTCTTATCATCCACACAGCCCTTTACAATCTGCATCACTATAACAAACAACATCTAGGGAGTTGGTACATCAATATGTCAACATATGATCTTTAGTACTCTGAAGATGCCTAAAGACCTTCTTAACTGTTTAGTAATGAATAGGACCAGGATTGCTCATAAATCTACCAAACACACCCACAGCAAAGCTAAATCAGGCTGTGTACATAGTTGAGCATATATCAAACTACCCACTACTGAAGAATAGCGAACATTTCTCATCGCCATCCTCTCTTTATCATTCTTGGGACATTGATCCTTAGAAAATCTTTCACCTTTTGTGACTGGTACACTTCCAGGAGAATAATTATGCATATCAAATCTCTTAAGGATTCTATTAATATAGGCTATTTGAGACAATTGTAACACATAATTAGTCCTATCTTGAACAATCTTGATGCCCAAAACAAAAGAAGCCTCTCCAAGATCTTTCATATCAAAATGGTTGCATAACATCTACTTTGTCTCAGCCAACAGGTCAGTGTCATTAGTAGCCAGAAGTGTAACACCCCCTCCCGAAAGACGTCAGAAATTTTCATGTTGACCGAGAGTTGACCAAGTTTGACTGTTGGCTAAATGGGTCAAAATGTTGACTTTTTGCTTTAAAGGGGATTTTGCACCGACCAAGGTACCATTGCAGATTTCACATCAATCTGAGTCCGTAGACTAGTAGCACGTTGAAAATGGAGCTACGGTTTGAAAGTTATGAGCAAAACAAGTTGAGGTCCAAACTGTCCAAGGGGTGCTGAAGTTGACTTTTTGTTCATGCAAAGTTGAGCTTTGACTCATGCATGGTTGTGAAGTACTCGTCGATACGAGTTTATAGACTAGCGTACGTCCAATTTGGACATGTGGTTTGAAAGTTATGGACCTGTAGAGTTTTCAAATACAGTATTATTTTAATATTGTTTTTAAATATGTAAACTGTGCGCCAGTGTTACTTAATAAAGGGTGCCATGTGTCACAACGGTGAGATGCCACATGTCAACCATGATTAAATACCATATTATTTTATTATTATTTTATACAATAATATTATTTTAATATTATCTAATTATTTTATTTTTTTTCTTTTTCTTTCTTTTTTTTTTCTTTTTTTCTTTTTTTCTTTTTTTTTTCCTTCCCCCACGTGGGGAAAAATCCCCCAGCCCCCCCCCCCCCTAAACCTTCTTCTTCTTCTTCCTCCTCCGGATGGTCCCTCTCTCCCGGTCTGTGTTTTTTTTTTTCGGTCATCAGACAGCCGCACGCGCTAGGCGACGGGATGGGCCACACTAGGTAAACCCGACTATTGAATCTCTGGCTGGTTGGCTGACGGACGCGCTGGGATCGGAGCCCAACATTGGCGACCGGCGTCCTCCTTGTTGACCAGTTTTCCGACCGGCGTCCTCCATTGTTGACTAGTCCTTTCCCATGAATTTGGGCTCCCTGAGTCCGTTCCCAAGCTCGGATTGGCTTAAATCTTGCTCATTCGTGAGGAATGATAGAACCCATTTCGGCAGCAACTTCTCGGCAGGATTCCGGCGAGCTCCGATGGCGATTAGACCAATTGAAGGTATATTCTTGATGCTGTCATTATATGCTTCGAGTTGGTAGCTAGAATGCAAATTATAATTGAGTAATTAGGGAGTTGCCATTGATGGAGCTAGGTTGTGTTTATGTTGAAATTGGATAGAGGTTGGGTAAGTCCTCAGCCAATTGCCATTACATTTGAGTTCTTAATGGTTGTTGAGGCTAAAGGAATGGTTAATTTGAATTAATTGACAAGATATTGAAAAATCCCAAAT
The DNA here is from genome assembly GCF_031755915.1 of Ziziphus jujuba. NCBI lineage: Eukaryota > Viridiplantae > Streptophyta > Magnoliopsida > Rosales > Rhamnaceae > Ziziphus > Ziziphus jujuba. Next base: position 3,190,407 of record NC_083380.1, read on the forward strand.
TTACAGTTTAGGCCATACGGGTTCATCCTGTTTTCTACCAAATTAGGGTGGACAAAGTTGATATTATCAAGCAGAAGGTGTAAAAGGATTGTTATAGATTTTGTGAGTTTACTTGTTATGTTGATTGGAATTATTATACGAAAATTATAGTTAGCATGTTTATAGATTGATATATATATATACACACACACACATGTACGGTGAACATATGATGCATATATTTATGTATACACATGTACTGTGAACATATGATGCATATATGTATATATATATATATGTATTTATATATATTGTTAATGGGCATATACATATATATATATATATATTTATATATATGGAGATGTGTGATTTTATATGAAAATACATAATTATATATATGTGAATATATGTGTGTGTGTGTGTGTGTGTGTGAATATATATATATATATCTATGTACTTGTGTGCATAAAGAGATTTATACATATGTATTTTATATCATTCAAAATTTTGAAGTATATCATATATGTTTTAAATTTTAAGAGATATTGTTATTTGATTTTAATGTGTTATTTTTATGTGATTTAAATATATTCGTTATATAGAATTTATTATATCATATGTGTTTAATATTTAAGAAACTGCTATTTAAATTTTTGATGCTAAGTTATGTTGATTTAGTATATATGTTGCCTCATATTTATATTTTGGGTTGTTAAAGGTTTTACATATATATTTAAATGTGTGAAAATGTAAATATATATATATATATATAGATATGCGAATATATACGTAGATATCTATGGATGACTTATAATAAACTTTATTGTGACATCTTTAATGTATTTCTGTATTTTTACTTGTATGTGAAATTGTATGTGGCCTTGATGATAAATTTTGGTATAATTTGAATTGAAGGATTGAGAAGAAAAAGATAATTATATTAAATTATTGTGATCAAGAATATCCGTATATTTGATTATTTATTATTTATTATTATTGTTTATGTATTTGAATAAAGCATATGAATTGGATTATATTTTATCTAAATTTAATATTTTATAATATTACGAAATTTATGTTTTTTTTTTTTAAGATGCACCCATACACGTACCGGTGTTCTGTACTGTATATGTGATTATGATAAGCACGCAAGTTGTAATGTCTCCCGTGAGTTGCCATCGACCGAGGGCAGGCAAGTTTGATATTGGCCATAAGCTGCCCCACTCCATGGCCGGGATGACTGTTTAAGCAGCGACGTCGTCGGGACGCCGAAGCTACCGTATGCAAGTTTCTCTCTTTAACCTCCTGTCAGTCGGTGCTCGGGATGCTGGATACCTTCGGGCACCACTGGTATATAGTATGGTGCATCAAGTATTTTTTATATGTTCGTACATATATTTGTATGTTATATTATTTGATATTATACTGTATATACCACACCATATGGAGGTAGCAAACCAATGTGGTCCATGTAGAGCTAGCCTCATAACCATGTTGCCTACGAGTCCAGGGATCGGATGGCCCATATAGGCAACCACCTTGGTTTGTATTGATAGCAAAGTGCCAGCGACAGCTGGACTCATGGATCATGTAGCATGTTAGAAGGTATCGTACGTATCTCTATTACGAGCGTGCATATTTCATTTTATGCTATGGATTTTAAGTTATGATTTTATGTATTTATGTTATGTTATCTATTTGTGATTTAATTTCTTACTAATATTCTTAATCGATGTTATTATATTCTTATTACTAATAATTGTATGTAACTATTTATTTAATCATTATTGTCACTGTTATCGGGATTGTTATTATTATTTATAATGATTATTTTTATTGTAATTCCAATTTCTATTATTATCATTATTATAATTATAGTTGTTATTATTGATTATTATTATTTTTTTTATTTTTATTTTTATTAACACTATTATGAGATCTTTAATTTTAATTTTGTTATTGTTTTTATTATTATTACTACTATATGGTACCTTCGGATAAGTATCACAGTCTACGGGCAAGAAAGATAGCCATGGAACAAGTATAATAGTCCTTGGACAAGTTGTAGAATTTGGGTAAGTTAGATAGCTCTCAGGCAAGTTACACTAATACATGTATGGGAATATAATAGCCCTTAGGCAAGTTACATCAATACCATCATCATTAAAATATTTGTTATAGTTTTTTTTTTTTTATTGTTAATGTGATGTTGTTTTACCTTTCTTTCTATGTTACGCATTGGCATATTTGTAAAACGATATTTAAAGTGTATTTGACATGTGTAGTACTAAGTGGGTGGTGTGGGTGGACGAGAATCTATGATGGTATATTTTAATTGGTTATTTACTAAATTAATTCCATTATATGTCTGTTATATAATTTGTTATCGAAGTACTGCCAGTTGTGGAACTTAAATTGTAGTAATGTGGGAGGAATAAGGTGGTGTATATAGAAGTGTATTTTCAGTGCAGGAAAATTGTAGTAAGTCCAACCCTTAGGGGGGTGCTGCTGGATTTTCCATTGGATGGACCAGTAGGGTTTCCATTGTAGGGTTCCAGTGAAGAATTTTGGACGGGTCCTGACAAGAAATATGTCATCAACATACAATACCAGAAATATAAAACTGCTTCCATTGACCTTTATATATATGCATCTATCAATAACATTCTCCTTAAAGCCATTTCTGATGACAACCTCATCAAACTTAAGATACCATTGCCTCAAAGCCTGCTTAAGACCATAAATTGACGTCTTAAGCTTACAAACCAATTTACCATTCCCTGTTTGCTGGAAGCCAACTGGTTGAACCATATACACATCTTCAAATAAATCACCATTCAGAAAAGCACTTTTGACATCCATCTAATGCAACTCTAGGTTATAATGTGCCACAATTACCATCATGATTCTAAAAGAATCCTTTGTTGATACAGGAGAGAAAGTCTCTGTGTAATCAATTCCTTCCTTCTAGCTAAATCCTTTGGCTACAAGTCTAGCCTTATACCTCTCTACTTGACCATTAGAGTCTCTTTCAGTCTTAAAGACCCATTTGCACCCTATAGGCTTGCTACCTAATGGTAACTCAACCAAATCCTAAACACCATTTGATGCCATGGATTTCATTTCATCTTCCATTGCATCAAACCAAAAATTTGAGTGCAAATCGCTTATAGCTTCCTCATAAGTGACTGGATTTGAATCATCACTTATGTTAAAATCATGCTCCTGCAAGTAAACATTGTAGTCATCAAGAATAGCTGACCTCCTAGTCCTTTGTGACCTTCTCAAAGGCACATCAGCATCTACAATAGCTGGGATATTCTGCTCTTCAATGATGGGTTCATCCTAATCAACTACTGGTTCATCAACTACTGGATTAATAATATCTCTATCAGGAACTACAACATTGGGAATGAATACATTTTCTTCTTTAAATTGAGGCTCCCTTGGACCATTACTATCATCAAATCCAAAATCATGTTCAAAATAAACATTCATATCTGATTCAACAATTCTTGTGGTGTGAGATGGACAAAAGAATCTTGAACCCCTAGATCCTATATAATAGCCAACAAAATTCCCACTTATAGTTTTAGGATCCAACTTCTTAACCTGGGGATTGTAAATCCTTACTTCAGCTTTGCAACCCCATAGTCGAAAATGATGCAAATTAGGCTTTCTCCCTGATCACAACTTAAAAGGAGTCTTAGGAACAGATTTACTTGGAACTTGATTCAAAATATAAGCAGTCGTCCTTAAAGCCTCTCCCCATAAGTAATCTGGCAAGCTAGAATTTGCCAACATAGATCGACCATGTCCAACAAAGTGCGATTTCTCCTCTCAGCTATGTCATTCTGCTGAGGTGTACCAGCCATTATATATTGTGCATCAATGCCACACTCACGTAAATAGATTGTGAATGGCCCTAGGTTCCGTCCAGTCTCATCATATCTGCCATAAAATTCACCACCTCTATCAGACCTCACAATCTTTATCTTCTTATTCTTTTGAAGCTCCATCTTTACTTTAAACTCCTTAAAAGAAACTAAAGAATCTGATTTCTCACGGATAAGCTCAACATGTCCATAACGAGAAAAATCATCAATAAAGGTAATAAAATACCTATAACCACCCAAAGCAGTTGGAGTGAAAGGTCCACATACATCAGTATGGATTAATTCCAAAACATCACCACACCTTACTATCTTATCCCTTCTAACCTTGGAAGTTAGCTTCCCTTTCACACATTTTACATAAGTCGACAGATCGGAGAAATCAAGATTAGCAAGTATTCCATCCTTCACTAACCTTTCCATCCTGTGCCTAGAAATATGTCCCAAACGTTTATGCCACAACATTGAGGAATTATCATTAACTCTTGGACGTTTAGAAGCAATAACAGGGGCAAAAACAGAATTAATAGAAGAATTTAGACCATTACTAAATAAATCAAGTCTATATAAATTGCCACATAAAGTTCCAAAACCAACAACTTTATCATCCTTATACATCTCAACTTTATTATTCCCAAACAAAAAACTAAAACCTTGACTATCCAAAAGTGAAATAGATAACAAATTCCTCCTAATTGAGGGTACATATGAAACTTCTTGTAATTCTAAAACATATCCAGTGGCAAGCTTCAACTTGATTGTTTCCATGATATCTACCTTCACTTTTGAGTTATCTCCCATATAAACATGCTGCTCAAGATTGGTTGGCCATTTTCCCTTATCATCCCCTGCAATTAATTAGTTCATGAATTGTTGCTCCAGTATCAAACCACCAAGTATTCATAGGCACATTAATAATATTGATCTCAATCATTAAAATATTAATTTTCTTCTCTTGCTTTCCCTTCAAATTCCAACACTCTATCTTCTTATGTCCAACTTTATTACAGTAGCCACACCTTTCAGTGAAGTACTTTTTCCTTTTTCCTATCTAATAAGCATCATCATACTTAGTATTATTCAAAAAGTCCAAATAATAATGCTTCTCATTCATATCGAACTTGATAAATTTCTTTCCTATCTTCTCAAGAAGTTGCTTTGCTATATCAACCTTAGGAATACTAGCATATATAGCTTCATCCATGTAATTCTCCATCATCATTATGCAGCACTTATTAGAATGCTTCCAATCCTCATAAAGTTTTCTAATTACTGCACTACTATCATTAGTTGGTATCATGAGTGAATCTATCTCCAAAGGCAAATCCAATTTCATAAATGTCAAATTCATAACCAAGGTTTTTTTTCACTTCTGATAATTTATCACATCCAATTTCATCATGGCAGTCATAGGCAGAACATTCGGGGTGCTACTAACTGTGAAAATAGTAAACACAATAAAACATTTAATATATATAAAACAAAAAATATTTTCCAGCCCCTTAACACAAAACATAAAATATCAATATCGCTAGGGTCTTTGTAGCACTAAAGATACCCTTTCGCAGGCCAGGGATAGTCAACCAAATAACCACAATCAAATGTATTGAACTGAATCACCGATAGGGTACTCAGAACCTGCGATACATGGCATTTAATTAACTTCCATTGCCATTCCAGGCGTCATACAAAACAACTAAAACTACCAACAGGGTAGCCTAGTTACCCGTATAGAACCTGGTTAACAAGTGGGAGAAAATAACAAATTGGCAATTTCATGAAATAGGCAAATATAAAACATCCTATCCACTATGCCAACAAACATTATATTGGTACACATAATGCAGATAAAATAAATCTCATGATATGTGAGTACCCAAAATTCCACACTACTATACCAACTAGGCACAAAGCCTCTTTAGGGAAAGTTAACACAATCAATTTACCAAGCATAGATATGTAATTTAATTCAATAAAATTGGAATGAAATAAATAAACAAATAAATAAATGAATAACATCCCATTTTTTTTTCTGGTTAATAAGAGTGAACAATAGATAAATAAACAAATAACCAAACAAATAAATAAACAAAATAAAAATAAAAAGGAAAAAAGTTTTTTTTTGGCTGCTGACGTCATCAAACGACATGTCGTGCTGACATCAGCACCAAGGCTCCAAACGGCATGCCATTTCTCTATTCTTTTCACCCAACCGGCTCACGGGTGACCCGGTTCCACTCCAAACGGGTCACGCGACTTGCTATTTTCACCCGACTTTATCTCTCCGTTCCGGCCACCCTTTTCAACGATTCCGACCGCTTTAGGTTCTTCCGGTTACGGGAAATTGTTTCCCCAATTCAATTTGAATCAAAAAACCTCCAAAGTTTAACACCCAAACAATATGAATTAGGCCTTTAAACAAGAATTTTCAGATCCAATTTCGAAGTTTTCAGTCCAAATTAACTCAAAAAACTAATTCCATTCGACTTAGAGAACAAGAACCACAATACCCAAACCAAAAATTCGTACAAAACACAATTTTCTCAATATTTTGCAAAAGCAATATACAGTTGAAAATTTTACAATTATTATTATTATTATTATTATTATTATTATTGAGTATATAACAGTCGGATTATATTTCATAGACAATCAACATATAATGTAACACCCCGTCCTGAAGTACATCGAAAATTTCTAAAACTTGACCAAGGTTGACTGGGTTTGACCGTTGTTGACCGAAAAGGGGTCAAATGTTGACTTTTTGCTCATGATGGAATTTCACATTGACTGAGGCACCATTAAAAAGTGCACATTGTCACGAGTCCATAGACTAGTAGCACTTTGAAAATGGAGTTATTGTTTGAAAGTTATGAGCAAAACAAGTTGAGATCCAAACTGTCCAAGGGATGCCCGAGTTGACTTTTTGTTCGTACAAAGTTGAGCTTTGACTCATGCATGGTTGTAAAGTACTCGTCGATACGAGTTTATAGACTAGTGGCACGTTCGATTTGGACATGTGGTTTGAAAGTTGCGGAGCTATGAAGTTTTTCCGAGACAACATTTACTATTCATGGATCTGTATGTGTGTGAATATTGGTGCCACATGTAAAAAAAATGGACCCACCCGTGAGTGCACAATGGCACCCACAAGCGTTTTGACTAGCTGAGAAGGGGAGGGAGGAGAGAGAAGGAGAAGGAGGAGAGAGAGCTAGAGAGAGAAACCCAACCAGCCACCAGAATAGTACACGTGCCACCCTAGCTTAAAGCCCACCTGAAAACCGACCGGCCAGCCAAAAATCATGGCCAACCGACCTCCGACGGGCCTGGATCGAGACTTTTTTGGGTGGCCAATCTGATTATTTCAAACCCAGATTTCTCCCTATTCCGAACTCCATTTGCCTCACCGTTGGTCCCGTTGAGTTACCCATCACCAGATCTACCACTTCACCAAAAATCAGGACCAGTGGCCACCGGATGCACCGCTAGTGGTGGCGGATTCCGATAACCATGGCAGCTCATCGAAAAACCCAATTTCGGTGAGTTTCTGATCACCCCACCTATCCTTCCCCACTAATTCGACCTCCCTAAACCCAAATCCGAGGTCGTTTTCCTTCAATTTGTGATGGAGTGAGAGAATCGAGGACTTGAAATCCGAGAGCTTTCCGGCGAGATTCCGGCCACCTTGGGTTCGATCTCCAGGAAGTAAAACCAGATTCGTAATCCTCGTTTTACAAGCTTCGATTCGGTATATTACTCATAAATTTTGTTTAACGTTTGTGTTAAACCCCCCGGGTACCGGATATTATTTATCTGAATAAAATATTAATTTATTTGAGTTATGTAATATTGTTGTTCTAGGAGCATGTGTGCATCGTGGAATTGATCCCATAGAGGATCTTGGGTTAATTGCGTGCTTGAGGTGAGTGACCCACCTTCAAAATTATCTTGGGATGTTAAAATATATATATTTTGTGTTAATTGGTTATTTGAAAAATATGTTTAATGTGTTGAATATTTAGTAAATTTATATTTGGAATTTTAATTCCAAAATTGAATGGAATTAAATATTTGTACATTATAAAATATTTTGGTTTTAAGGAATTTGAGATTTTGGTAATTATTATCAAATTTCATTGTTGGAATATTTCATAATGGAATATTTCAAAAATATGTTTCTGTGTTCAATATTATGAGAATTTCTATCTAGAATTGTATTGTCAATTTATAATGTTTTTAATATATGTTTTGGTGCCAAAAGAATATATTTGGGAATTTAAAGAAATTGTGGTTTTGATTTATTTTAATCATTGCTATGGTTATTATTAAATTATTGTGCACAATTAGATGAATTAATTATATATGGAATTTATATGGTTTTCATATTACTGATTTAAATTGATTTTTGAGAATTTGAGAAAAATATGGATTTAAATTATTATGTTTTAAAAATATTAATGCATTGAAATATTAATGGCTTGACCTTATGCCATTGAAAAATTTGTATATTCAAATTGATGGATTTGAACTTGATGGATTTTAAAATGATGGATTTATGATGAGGATTAAAGAAAAATGTGGGAATGTGAGTTTGAGAAATGGTATAATTCCCACGGTGAATTTTGGAAAAAATTTGCGTATTTTAATAATAAATTTGGTTATCTGTTTTAGACTCACTCATACAGTACTGGTTTTCTGTACTGTATATGTGGATGAGCGCGGAAGTTATAATGTCTCCCGTGAGTTTCCATCGGATCGAAGGCAGGCAAGTTTTATATAGTGCACATAAGCCGCCCCTCTCCATGGCCGAGATGACGGTTTAAGCAGCGGCGCTGTCGGGGTGCCGAAGCGACCGTATGCAAGTTTCTCTCTTTAACCTCCCACCAGATGGTGCTCGAGACGCTGGGTATTATAGGGCATCACTGGTATATAATGTGGTGCGTTAAGTTATTTTCTTGATATGAATTTCAAACCAAGATGGTTTAAAATCGTATTTAAAATTAAATGTATTTAATTTTTGTTTTATTGCTTATTTGAAACTAATATTTTCTAAAATGTAATTATTCATATTTTATGTCACTTATTTTAAATTAATATTTTTAAAATGCATCTTGTCATAAAAATATTATATAGATTGGTTGAATATTTCAAAATGAATATTATAGTATTTTTCTACCACTTATTTTACATGATTGTTTGTAATTATTTAAATTATATTTTTGATACTGTTTATTTTGATTTATTAAATCAAATTTTATGAATTATATATTGAATTTTTCCTTTATGTTATATTTCTTTCATGCAAGTAATCGAAATTTATTTTATTATATTTCATTACATTTTATTCGTATTTGGATTATTTAATTATTCATTAAATTAATTATTCCTTGATTTTTGGGGCATAAAAGATTGGGTTTTGCGAAAATATTTTAAAAGGGGAACCTTTCCAATGGAGTGAATAGTGAGGGTTTTGAGAGAAAATATTTTTTTCAATTAATTATTATTTATTTACTTATTTATTCTTAATTAATCAAATGTGCTATAATTATCGTTACTATTATAATTGTACAGTAGATAGGATCACTCACTGAGATGATTAGCATCTCATATTTCTAAATTTCATTCTCCTAGGTATAAGGATTGGGAGACGTTGATCGTACGGGGCGAGTCCGACGTCTCAGTTCATTGCCGAAAGTCCAAGAAGCATTTCCTCCCTTTCTCCTCTTCATCTTGTATTGCTTCTTTATCTGACATTGTATTAATTTTATATTTATTTGTATAATATTATGTATACTGTATTGGATACATTTTATTAAATACTGCATTAATTCCCTGTTATTATTTTGGAGTGCTGTAAATTTGTGGAAACAAATTGTAGTAAGATGGGAGGAATAAGGTGGTGTTTATTGGAGTGTGTTTTCTGTGTAGGAAATTTTGTGGTAAGTCCAACCCTTAAGGGAGGTTATGCCGAATTTTTCATTGGAGGGTCTGGTAGAGTTTTCCTGGGAGGGCTTGTCTAGGGTTCCGGTGAAGAATTTTGGACGAATTCTGACATATAATATCTGATTAATAAAGGAAGAGCAAACAATAATAAAAATAAATATCATGTAATCAATGTACAGATCATCAATGACCGAATATATGCTATTCAATCCGATCATCATAGATACAACGAAGACGATTACAAAGAAATTTATTATGCATATTAACTATGCTCTGATACCAATTGTTAGATTTTATGGATCTAAATATACATAATAAATTCCATAAATCATAATCACTAACCTCCCATAGCAGTCATTGATGAATTAAATCTTTAATTCTGCAAAATAGAAAACAATGTAAAGTAGTACCTATGGACACACTACTCACAAACCACTCTCAGATCTCTGAAAACCCTAATATCAAAATACCATACGGCATGTGCTTGTTTGCTTGCCCTAGACCTTTTATAGTCTCTGCAAGTCACACTTACCCATTAATTTTAACACACACAAAATACTAATAATTTAATAATATAATAATACTAGAAAAAATATGGGTAAGTCAATGGGCTTATAAAGAGTGTTGGTCCTCCAATCCAATGGACCAACTGGAGTTTTATAGAGAGTGTGTGACCAAGAATCCTACTACAAAATATGAAAATAAGCCAGTCCCATTAATGGTATAAATAGGTCCTGTAAGTGAGTAATTGATTATGCTAAGTCGACAAATTATTCATTTATTTAACATAAGTTTCTTTTTAGCAGCTTCGAACTTGATCAGAAAGGTGGTGGTTTCCAAACTCGAGGATTTCTCTATTACTGGCTTAATGGTTTCGTCTTGGTAGAGTAGTTGAGGTCCATGCTTCTCGACTATATTCAGTGGTAGTTTGTTGACAATCACTTCTACAAGGTCCACTATTAGTTGCTTTGTGGTCTCGTCTTGGTAGAGTTGAGGTTCATGCTTCCCTACTACGTTCACGTTCAATGATTTTCTGTTGATATTCATTGCATGGCATTCAAATTAGAATTAAATCTAAATAAAAAACAATACTAAAGCTATTATAGGCACTAAAATATTTATCAAAAATATTGTTAATATATTATTGGTTGATATATCTATAGATGAGTGACTAAAAACTTTGTAATATTTAAATATTATCATATATCATTAGGTAAACAAATTTAATGAATATTTAGGTAAGACTAATACTACTATTATTTTTATTTGGGTTATAGAGAAACAAATGGAATGTATATATATTTAATTTAAAATTAAAAATATATGCTGGGTGTTACTTTGTTGGAGAAATTAAGTCCTGAAGAAAAAATGAAAAACATTGATAGAAAAAAAACAATCACTAACAGATGCGTAAGAACTCATTCATGTGGTGAGTTCGTCAATATGTATTACAAGGGAACTCTCTTTTCTTGTTTATTCATTTTTATTTTGAAGAAAGAGACATTTTAAATATATTAGTTATATAAATACAAAATTTCACCCAAAAAAAATTAACATCGAAAAAGAAAAGGCTATGGACATTGACATCCTTTTAATTTCTTTTTTACCAGACGACTATATACCTCCTCGATAAATTTTTTTTTCAGAAAGTCTTGATCAGATATTGATTAGGAAAGGTCAAAACCACAAAGATATTGAACTCAAAGAGAGGAGATGGAACAACGTGAGATTTTTGGACATGCACCTTTGGTGGAGGGTTGGCCGATGGTCTCGGGAATAGAGAGGAGATGGAACAACGTGAGATTTTTACCTTCAAAACTTTGTTAAGGCAGCTGAGGGATAACAAGCAAGAGGCCATGATAATTACTTTCTGATACTGTTTATTAAAATATCTCTCTAACTAATTAATCTCTCGTTCTTGGACATGCATACTCTATATATTATAGGTAGAGAGAGACTAAGTGACCTCATCACCCTATTGGGACACAGTTTTATTGTAATTATATAGTTTTCGAAGACATTTCAGGTTTAAAAAATTGGGAATTGAAAAAAACACGGTGTTTGTGGATTTTTCTTACCAAAGACAAGCAAGCAGTTCGGTGAAAATTATGCGAAACTCTTGAATCGTTGCGTGATTCTTGTTGTAAATGGAAGAATACAGCAGCCGGTTTTCCTTTTCCAACATTATAGGGCCTGTCTTAAATAAGTCATAATCATAATTAATGATTTGAATGATTTTAGGAAATAAGAGATATAGTTGAGAGTTTACATAATATTTTTTTATTTTTTTTCTTTAATGATATGGATTAATATGAGGAAAAAGAAATACAAAATGCAAAATTGAGTTTTAGCTTCCAATTTTGAGTGACTTGCAAGTAAAGCTAACATCTCTTAGAAACAACAAAAAAAATAAAATAAAATTTGCAATGTATGGAAATCAAGGGAAAATATGCTCAATGCATTTCATATCCATTTCACCATCAATCTCGAGATAAGCATGTGAAAATTTTTGCCAATGTAAGGAATTTTCACGCACCTTAATTTCTACCCCACCATAGTCTCTATACATTTTTTTTTTTCCAACTTATTTCTTCCCTACCTTTCTATCATTCTATATTTTCCTTTTTTTTTTTTTTTTTCATCCAAGCATTAAGGATATATATATATCCACAACAATTTATATATATATATATATATATTCTGAACATTTAAAGTAATTTCCCCTCCTAACCATAGTGTCTCAAACCCATAACTTTTTAATCATAAGTGTGGATGACTTACCAACTAAACTAATATCACTTATTTCATAATAGAAAATGAAATATTGTTTGGGAGCCTTCATTAAGCTTAAATTATTATTTTGTTTTTCTTTCCATCCAAGCATTAAGGCTTATGCTACAAATTGCTGCTGCTGCTTCTGCTGCTCTCTCTCTCTCTGTGTGCAAGAATTTGATTTTATTGTCACAATTTTGTGACAAAAATTATTGTAAGAATTATGTGACCTAAAAAGAACTCTTTGTTCTAGTGATACCCTCTAGATGTGTAATAGCATAATGTACATATATATATATATATATATGCTTTGTAGTAAAGATCGAATGCATGATCATGCTTTATTACAGAGGAAAGACAAAAGCTTCCCCTGAACATTAACTGACTTTGAACAAGATCAATATCAAGCCAAAATGTGGATGAACCTGAACTGAAATTTAATTGGTCAAGTGCTGTATGATACAGTAGATTCGCTGCACATAACCACCACTGGCAAAAACAAAGAATAAAATGAAATAAAAAGAACATGTACAAATCTTTATAAAAGGGAAAAGAGGCCACAAATCCTCTATCACATGGCAAATTGGATCATTGCGTGATTTTTGTTGTAAAGGGAAGACACAGCAGCCCGCTTTCCTTTTCCATTATTATAGGTCTTGCTTTAAATAACTCATAATCATAGTTGATGATTTGAATGATTTTAGGAAATAAAGAGACATAGTTGAGAGTTTCTTATAGCATTTAAGATTTGTCTTTTTTTTCTTTAATGATATGAATTAGTGTTAGGGAAAAAAAAAATACAAAAATACAAAATAGAGGTTAGCTTCCAATTTTGAGTGACTTGCAAGTTATGTCAAACAAAGATCTCTTAGGAAAAACAACAACCAAAAAAAAAAAATTAAAATAAATAAATAAATAAATAAAAAGAAAAAAAAAAAAAAAAAAAAAAAAAGGGATTGCAATGTATGGAAATCAGGGGAAAATCTGCTCAATGCACTGCATATAAATTCACCATCAATATCAACAAAGAGGATGCCAAAATTCTTGGGCCAATAGTCCTCTTTTTTCTTCCTGCCACCATTGGTTTAGCAAAGGGCATCCATAGATTTTCAAATAAGAAAGAGAAGTAGACAGCCATTCTTCTGGCAAGCACTGCAACCCATCGCAGTAAGAAATGGACAACTCTTTAAGGGATGTAAGATGTCGAATTCCCTTGCTGCTTGACGATTTAAGGTTTGCAAGACAGTATAGGCAGAGTTTAACCAAAGAAGTTTGAAGCATACCTCCTCTGGTAATGAATCCAATACATCTTTCCATTTAATTGTGGACAATTTTACAGAACACTCTGTATTAGGCAATTATTCTTCAAGTTCACGAAAAGACAAATCCATCAGGTTCTTCAAATTTCCAATTGGATTAGGCAATCCAATAAGATAGTTTCAATGTGACAATACAAAAAACTCTATTAGCGGTTCATTGTGGATAAAGGTTAGCACTGCCATATGTGGTTTTACATTCTATATATGTCCTCTCCTGGCCCTGATGTTAACGGGATGAATTTGAGAAATTGTGGTTATTTTTCATGATTTTAGTTGCCAATTTTCTTTTCCAAACGATAGACACTTCAAACTCTTGGAACTGGAAATGTTTTAATATAACACTCCAAAGGTGAAAAATTTTGCTGTCAAGGTGCTGAAGAACTATCTTACATATTGTAAAGGAAACCACAAGCTTACAGCTAGAATTAAACTACATTATCTTCTGCCACAAGCAATGCATGAACATCAACATTGGGAAACAAAAGTAATAAAGAAAGGAAGTGAATTCAGTTTTTCTGAATACATGATTAAATTCCATTAGCTATGCTATACTATCGGAGATTGTATATGAATGTCTGCTACAACAGAAAGTTGAGATCTATCCCCAGCTAAAGCAGAAGCTTGGCACTGTTGAAATCAACTATGGTTATAAGACAAGCAGTCAGTTCAAACAATGAGGGAACTTTCGAACTGGAAGGGAAAACCCTGTGAAGATTTCATTCAAGCAGTGATAAACCATGAAGAAAGAATTTAAGTTGCATGCAATATATCAGTTTAAACAAGTTCTAAGATTTTCTATATAATTGTAAAGATTATAATTTGAAATTCTTGAGTTAGAAACAGGAAAACAACCAGAATTTATAAAAGGAAAAGAGGCCACAAAATTGCTATCACATGGCAAATTGAATCTCTAACAAAGATCATGTAACTTGCCAATTCTATGAGGATTTATGAAGCTAACTGAGAGGCATACCTTAAAAAAGCAAGAATTAAATTTCGATTTGTGGTACAATGTTGTGAAGTGCTTTAAACGTTCCTGTAAATTCCTGCAGAAAGGTAGTATAAAATATACATCTTTTCATTATTACTGTGTAATTTCTGGTTTTTATCACCTGAATGAATTGAGAAAAACCATCTTTTTGGAAACTTGATGCTGACTGCAATATACCATAGCTAAAAGTCAAATGGCAGTGGAAAGTAGGAAGGTAATCAAAACCCAGCTATCAATTCCCAAAAACAGTTGGTAAAAGTCATAGAGTCTGTGGTAGTAGGTAATAGATACCTGAGCACTAAAATGGCCAAGAAGAGCTAGAAATGAATCTCAAAACGAAAAAGATTTTCACTATTGAATCATCTATTGAGAATAACTATACTTTGCTTCCAACAATGGTACTGCAATTGTGAGAACTTGGAAATGAATCTTTATCACAAGGTAGTTAAATAGTGAGGAAAAAAGTTTATAATAGAACAACAGCATAATAACAAATCGCTTTTATATTTTTTTCTGATTTATCCACAACTGCAGGGCTGTGCCAGAGTGAGGACATGAGCTGCATTTAAATGGATATCGAATATTTACATCTAAGTATAGCTACTTTTACGAAGCAAAAACGAAGAGAATCTTACTGAGTTGTTTTTTCATTACTAAAATCGAACCACCTACAATGAAAAAGAAAGCATGTGTATATTAACACTTCCAAAAATAAATCTCAAATTGAAACTAATTTAAACCCCAAAAAATGTAAATTGAGCCATATGCATAATGCTAAAGGGAAACTTTTAGGTGGTTAGAAACACACATTTAAATGAGATTAGAGGTTAGCTGCATTTATGCTTTAAAAAACAACAAGTTGGGTCATAATGAGTGATGATGTTTGAATTCATCTGAAAATCAAAAGACACTGAAGGTATTATATCAAAGATTGTAGAAAATATTACCTGAACATTTTTACACAGGATAGACAGGTCTATCCCTGGCCAATTTGAATATGGATCACCTGGGTATACGTGAGGGATGTGAGCAATCTCGGACAAATCTTTCCCTAGGCAACTTGGGCTTACCAAAGGACAGGAACTGATGTCCAAAAGAGACAGCGAAGCCTCGAGACCTTCTTCTGGCGAGCAATCAAGTTCTGGGCAAAGTGAAATTTTCAAATGTTGAAGGCAGGAAAGATGTCAAAAAGCCTTGCCAATAAAGGATTTTAGTTTTGAAAAAAAAAAATAGCTCGAGAGAAATTAAAGTGGTAGGAAGTTGTCCTTCCTCAGGAAATGAAAGTGGTTTCGTCTATCTGCCACCTATTTTCCAAACGAAGCAATAAGCATCCCAAAAGTACCTTTCTATCTCTTTTTTCTGGTCTTAGTTGGACTCTTAAGACATTGCAAAAATGTCAACCACCGCACAGTACTAACCGTTTATTTTCCTCTTTTGCCCAAATGAACAACACTGAAAAAAAGTGAGGCAACCCATTTTTTTTTTTTTTTTGTTTGTTTGTTATTTTTGGAGTTGAAAAAGTTAAAGAAATTAAACACAGTCAGGAATAATTGCAATGATCAAAGGGAGTAGAGTTGGTTACAGTTTATAAATAAGCAAATCCAATGCTCATCTGCTTAGATGGCAAATGACTTATGCTCTTGCACAAGACATGAGCACAAATGGGCGTCATTGTCCTATTGATTTTGTGTTGAAACCCTTGATGTAATAACTCTTCTTTTGAATTTTGAGACAGAAAATGAGAAGGTTTTTTACCCCCCCCCCCCCCCCCCACAAAAAAAAAAAAAAAGAAGCCAAATTAATGAATAAAATAAAATAACAAAAGACTTCAAAATAAAAATGCATACTTGGTCCGAAACCATGGTTGTTAAAATCCTAAATTTTGTTGCATACTGAGTCTGAAACCATGACAAAATACAGCAATCCTAAATTTTATTGCAGCTTCAGGGGGTTAGCTTCTGCATTAGCTGTTACCTAGGCGTTGATTCCTCATATAAATTCAACCTGAAAAATATCTATAGTAAAGAGGAAGAAACTTCTCTGCTGCAACAAACTACACAGGCCTTTGCAATGGCCAAGGTTATGTACATTCTTACATGCAAATAAAAAAAAAATTTACAGATAGAACTGAATTGCACTGTCTTCTACTTACACTTAATCGTAGAACATTAACACTTAATTAAAAAAAAATAAAAAATGAAGAAAATGAAGAAAGGAAACAGTAAGTTTTGCAGTTTGTTAAATATATGCTTAGATTCTGTTAACTATTCAACGCAATCAGAGACTGGTAGAATGCAAAAAATTCTCCAATACTGAAGTATCAGCAATTAATAAAGTGCTACAACCTCAATTAAGATCACCCTCGGGTAAACAGAAGCTTGGCATTGTTGAAATCAAGTAGATGAGGGACAAGATTTCATTTCAAACAAGGAGTGAATTGGGAATTGAACCCTGCCAAAAGTTGGGGGGAAAAAAAAAAAAAAAAAAAAAACCTTTATGATATTAATATAAGATATATGAGTTCAAAGTATCAAACAAATTTAAAATTATCTATTTACCTCCAAATATTACAAGTGAAAATTTAAGAGTTTATAACATAAAAGAGCAAGAGCAAAAACCAGAATTGTTAAAAGACAGGCCATGCTATGAGAGATTAAATAACGGCATATTGAAACTCCAATAAAGATCAAGTAAATAAAAAATTCCATGAGGATGCTTGTGGTAACCAACAGAGAAGTATATCTTACAAGTAGCTGCAGAAAATCACAGTTAGCAGTTCCATGCTAAAAGTATGTCTTCCACATCCTTCAAATACCTGCAGAAAAATCTGCAGTATTAGCAAGAGAATATAAAATCCACAATATTATCTCATTAATGTGTAATACATGGTTTTATTACGTGAATGAATTAAAAAAAAGTTAAGTCTTGGTATTAAACATCTTAAATACAATCGGTTATGTAGGGGATGTTGACTGCAATACACCAGAGCCACAGTCGAATAGCAGTGAAAAAGGGAGCTCAAACCCCAGCAATCATGAGCTGGGATTGCAATAAATGAAATTGCATATAGCTTCTTCAATGAGGATTCAAATCCCGAAATCACTTTGAAACAATTAGAGAGTCCGTGGTAGCATATAGTAGTTACCTGAAGCTGAAATGGTCAAGATGAGCTACAACTCTGTTTCAAAGTCAAAAAAATTGTTGTTGGATCAGCTACTGTGAGTGACACAACTTTGCTTCCAAAAATGTAACCGGACCAAGAAAACTTAGACATGAAATCTTATTCCAAAAATTAATTAAAACAGTGAGGAATTGAGTTGGTAATTTGAACTGTAAGGGTAATAACTGTGGATATATTACCACTGGGCGGTGCCAAAGGAATAAAATGGACTGCATTTAAATGGGTGTTGAACATTGCATCAAGTATAGCTATTTTTAAATTCTTAGCCAAAAAATTAAAAAGTTTAAATGCTTTTACTCAAGAAAAAGGGGAAGAAAATCTCACTCCATGGTTTATTGTGAGAAAACGTGAGCCACCTACATTGACAACGATAGCTTTATATAATTTAACACAATCAAAAATAAAACTCTCCAACTTCAAATATTTCAAACTAGAAAAATATAAAATTTGGACCTTTCTTACCACGTAATTAGATTCATTGGCAAGGAGGGACACATCTGCATGGTACTGTGACAAGCATTGCAGCTGATGGCAGGAAGAAGTATCATTTCTAACATGGAAATGGTATGCAGCATTTGGCCCTCTGTGACAAAGAAACATCATGAGTACTGCACGTACAAAATTTTGACTTCAACTCCTGCAACAAGAAATTTTTTGGATAGTTTATAGTGAGAACTAGGAACTTATATCTGACATTATTCCTGAAATTTAATTGTACAAATTGAGCATAGCAACAAATTAATACTTTTCAGAATAGGTGAGACATCAACCATGGATGAACAATATGAATAAAATTTTAACAAATAGTAACCAAAAAAAAAAAAAAATACTAAGAAGAAAAAAATTTCACAGTATTTAATACAAGAGAGAAAACATATTATCACATTAATGAGGATCGGTGTTAAATGGCCTTGCCGTTTAAGGATTTAAGGTTTGGAAGCATTGATAGATGAAGAGAAATGAGAGTGGTTCGCAGGCATTCTTCTACTTCTGGCAAGTTCTGTAATTGGTCGCATGATTCAATAGACAAGCTTTGAAGGGAGGTGAGGTGTCGAAAGGCACTGCCATTTAAGGATTTCGGGTTTGGAAGCTTATCTAGCCTGAGAGAAGTGTTGATCTCTTTATATATCCCTTCTATCTGTAAGTCTGTAAGGGAGGTGAGCCTTCTCAGATTCCACTCAGTCATGCTGTGCTCCCTGAATAGCTTTTCGCATCCACAATCTAGAGTGGTTTTAAATTGGAAGGCCATCCCTCTTCTGAAAAGGAGACCCGATGCTTGCAACACTATATTTTTATTGTTTTGACAGTTTTTGAATTTAAACAAGAGCTTCCCCTGCATATTAAATGACTTTGAAGAAGATCAATATTAAGCCAAATGTGTGGTTGAACCTGAACTGAATTTTAATTGGTCAAGTGCAGCATGATACAGTAGATCCACCTACATATAACCACCAATGGTAAAAAGAAAGAATAAAATCAAATAAAAAGAATATGTACAAATATGTATAAAAGGAAAAGAGGCCGCAAAACTCACAGGCTAAATCCATTTTTAGATAATTAGTTACCCACTAAAACAAAAGCCTCAATTTGAAAATATATATTTAGAACTGAAGCAGGGAAACATATTGTTATCACATGAGTGTAGTAAAAGACATTTTTAGCTGGATGCTGAACAAAGAATAGAGAAATGAGAAAAACCTTCTTCTGGCATGCATTGCAGCTGATAGCAGGAAGAAAGAGCTTTTGAAATTTGGAAATTGAAAGGCAATCCCTACTTAATCGAAATAGCTCCAGGTTTTGGTCCATTGCGGAAACGAGTACCATGACTACTGCTCAAACAAACATTTGAATTTGTTTATATATTCAAAAGAATATTTCTAACACTCATAGAAAAGGAAAAATAAATGCAAGCATTATATGACAAAGATTGAAGAAAGTAAATACCTAAATGGTATTTAGAGAATGCATGAATCATACGTCTTTTGTCTGGGTCTTAGTGGTGCTCTCAGACATTGGAAAGTATCAACCACTGTACAGTACTAACCGTTTATTTTCCTCTTTTGCCCACTTCATGGTTGGAAAATATTATTTATGCTAAGAACGAAATAAAATTAAAAACACTGAAAAAAGTGAGGGAACCATTCTTTTGTTTGTTATTTTTTGGCTGAAAATGTTAAAGAAATTAAAATAGTCAGGAATAATTGCAATGATCAAAGGGAGTAGAATTGGTCGCAGTTTATAAATAGCAAATCCACCACTCATTTTCTCAAATGGCAAATGACTAACGCTTTTGCACAAGACATGAACACAAATGGGTGTCATTTTCCTATTGATTTTGTGGTCAAAAGGCCATGTATATACACCCCTAGATGTAAATGTAATAACTTTTCTGCAGAATTATGAAAAAGAAAATGAGAAGTTTTTTACGTCAAAAAAAAAAAATGATAAATAAAATAAAAAACAGCACTTAATTGAAAATGCATACTAAATCTGAAACTATGGTTATTTATTTATGTATTTTTTGGTAATGCTGACACTGTGATTGTTAATATCATATATATATATATATATATATTTATATATGACAAAATAGACAATCCTAGATTTTGCGGCAGCTTCATGGGGGTTAGCTTCTGCATCAACTGTTACCTAAGGCATTGAAACCTTATACAAATTCAACCTGAATAATAGCTTTAGAAAAGAGGAAGAAACTTCTCTGCTGCAACAACTACACAGGCCTTTGCAATGGCCAAGATTATGTGCTTTCTCACATATGAAGAAAACAAGTTTACAGATTAGAACTGAATTACATTATCTTCTACGTACACTTAATAGTAGAACATCAACATTAAAAAAAGAAACAGAGGAAGCTTTGCAATTTGTTGAATATATATTTTTAAATTCCATTAGCTATGCAATGCAGTTAGAGAGTGAGACTATGGTAGCGCAGAAGGTTCTCCAATACTGAGATATCAGTAACCAGTAAAGTGCTACAACTGCAATTGAGATCATCCCCAGTTAAGCAGAAGGCATTGTTGAAATCAAGTAGATGAGACAAGAGTTCAGTTTAACAAGGAAGGAATTGGGAAACGAAACCCTGCAAAGAGGTCATTAAAGTAATGAGAAAAAGTGAAAAAATGAACCTTTCTAATATTCAATATATGATATATAAGTTCAAAGAATCAAACAGATTAAAAATTATCTGTTTACTTTCAAATATTACAAGTGGAAATTCAGGAGTTTATAACATAAAGAGCAGGAACAGATACCAGAATTGTTAAAAGAACAGAGGCACTCCTACCAGGTTATCAGATGGCATATCGAAACTCCAACAAAGATCAAGTAAATAATGAATTCCAGAGGATGCTTGTTGTAACCAACAGAGAAGTCTATCTTATAAATAGCTGAAGCAATTTACAATTGGCAGTTCCATGCTAAAAGTATGCCTTTCATGTCCTTCAAATGCCTGCAGTAAAATCTGCAATCTTAGCAAGCAGATAAAAAAATACAATATATCATTTCTTGAATGTATAAGGGATGGTTTTTATTACCTGAATGAATGAAGAAACTGCAGTCTTTGGAAACAGTGTAAGCCATTAGCCACTTTTAAATTCTTGGCCAAGACAAAATAAATTATCAATACATTTCCTTGAGGAAAAAAGGGAAAAGAATCTTAGTCCATGGTTTTTAACGAGAAAACGTGAGCCTACTACAATGAAAATGAGAGCTTGATAAATTATAACACAACCAAAAATAAAAATCTCCAACATCAAATATTTCAAACTAGAAAAATGTAAAACTTGAACCTTCTTTTTTTTTTTTTTTTTTGGGACTTAAAGAGTACGTTGAATGACAAGCAGGGATATCTACATGGTGGTGACCTCATATGAATTCTGAATTAAGCTGAGTATCCTGTAAATTCCTGCACAAAAATCCACTCTCTTAGATTGAAGCTGGTATAATACATAAATATCTTTTCATTAATGTTTAATATCTGGTTTTTGTTACCTGTATTAACTAAGAAAGTCCTTTTTTGGGAACTCAAACATCTGATACACAAGCGGTTTCAGGGGACTCTAACAGCAATAGACCAGTGTCACATGCTAAATAGCAATGAAAAGTAGAGAGCTCAAACGCCACCAATCATGCATGCTGGGATTGCCAGAAAAGAAGTTTCATAGTTTCTTAAATAAGGATTCAAATCCCAATTCCCAAAAGCACTTTGAAACAATCAATCAATATGTGGTAGCAGGCCTTAATCACCTGCAGATTGAAATGATGAATAAGAGCTAGAGCTGTATTTCAAAACAAAAGAGCACATCGTTATTTAATCAGTTACTAAACTTTATTGCAACTGATAGAAGTTTGAAATGAAACCTTATTACAGGTTAGTTTAGATTGGGAAGAAAAGAGTTTTCTGACATACCAACCGCAGAAAATGACATTCACTGCATTTTCTTTCTCTATCTTGGACTGTAGGGCCAATGAGCAAGAGCAACAATGAGATTTGATAAAAGAGAAGAGCAGGCATGGCAACAACAATCTCTAATGAAGATCAAGTGAATTATTAATTTGATGAGGAAATTCTAGTTACAATCCAAGTGTAGTATGAGAGAGGAAGATTGGTGCAACCTATAGAGAAGCAGTTATCGCAGGGGAAGCTGAGTTGTTACAATTGGCAGTACCCCATGTTGTCATATGCTTTATTCATTCTGTAAATTCCTGCAGAAAAATCAGCTGTCTTAGATTGAAACTGGTATAGAATACATGTAACATTTCAATAATTTTTAAAATGTTGTTTTTAATTCCTGAATGGATTTTAAAGGTCCATTTTTGGTTGGAAACTTATACATCTGAAATAAGTTACAGGACTGATCTGTATAAAAGAATATGTACAAATCTGTATAAAAGGAAAAGAGATCACAAAACTCACAGGCCCCAGGAGGAAATGACTCCATTTTTGGATAACTAGTTACCCACGATAACTCAAGTTATGGATATCGACAATCTGAAAGTAACATTTGCTCACTGGACTGTACGTTAAGAGTTGTCAAAGATGGAAGATAATCAGGTAAGCATTCTCAATAGTTTCAACAATGAAGAAAAGTGATTCAATTTAGTCCAGGTTCCCCAACTAATCAAAAGCTTGTCATTGTTGAAATCAGGCAGGTGACCAAACATGGAGTGAACTGGAAATTATAACCCTGTCAAGAATTTATTAAAGTAATAAGAAAACTATATATACTTCCGCAGATTGCTAATGAAAATTCTGAAATTTGCAACATAACAAGCATGAGCAACAATCATGATTTGATAAAAAGGAAAGAGGCACCGCAACAGGACCACCACATGGCTCGTTGAAACTCTTAACTAAGATCATTTAAATAATTAATTTCATGAGGAAACGATGCTAGCTGCAACCAAATGTAATATGGGAGAGGAAGATTGGTGCTACATAGAGAGAAGACTATCTTACAAATAGCTGGAAGATAAATACAATTGGCTCAGTAGTATGCTGCTGTCATATGCTTTAAACATTTTGTTAGTTCCTGCAGAAAAAATCCCGTCGAAGCTGGTGTCAAATACACAATTATCTTTCGTTAACGTGAAATATTTTGTTTGTATTATCTGTATGAACTAAGAAAGTCCATTTTTGAGAACTTTAACATCTGAAATACAATCATTTATGCAGAATAGGGAGCTTGAAACCCGGCAATTACGCATTCGGGGTACAAGAAATAAAGTTTCACAGTTTCTTGGATAAGGTTTCAATTCCTGATTCTCAAAAGCACTTTGAAACAGTCAACGAATGTGTGTTAGCAGGTATTCATCCATCTGAAGACTGAAAAAATAAAGAAGAGCAATAAATGTAATTTGCAAACAAAAATCCCACCATTAATGAATCAGCTACTGCGAATGAAAAGACATTGTTTCCAGAAATGAAACCTTATCACAAGTTAGTTTAAACAGGGAAGAAAACAGTCTTCTAACATACCAACAACAGCAGAATAAGACATGCACAGCATGTTCTTTCTGCCTATAACAGGGGATGTATTACAAGAAATGGACTGCATTTAAATGGGTATTCAACATTACACCAAGTATAACCACTTAAAAAAAAAAAAAAAAAAAAAAAAAAGAGAACATTAATTAGTAGTCGTTAGATAAGAAAATGTGAGCAACCTATGATGACAAGGAAAAGCATGCATATAAAACAAAGCATTGAATTGAATACTTTTTGAAGTGAAGCAGAGAAACATGTTGTGATCTCATATAAATTGTAGTAAAGGACCCTTTTAGCTGGATATTGAACTAAGAAAAGAGAAAAAAGAGACGACCTTCTGCTGGGAAGCATTGCAGTGGATAGCAGGAAGAAAGAGCATTTAGAATGTGGTAAGGCAATCCCTCCCTCCTCCCTTGTGGAAATAGCTTCAGGTTTGGTCCATTGTGGGGAAACAAGTACCATGACTAGTGCACATATATTCAAACGCTAGAATTTGATTAGAAGTTGAAAAACAATAATTCTAATTAACTAGCATCCACAAAATTAAAAGAAAAATAAATAAAAGCATATTTATATGACTAAGATTGTGGAGAAGAAATACCTGAAAAGTTTACAGAGAAGGCATGGATCTTATGTCTTCGTCATCTATTTGTATGCTCAGGATGTGTTGGATCTTGGGCCAATCTTCCCCTGTTCCTCTCTGACACCGCGGCTTCATCGAAGGACACTGCCTGATATCCAAGTCAGAAAGAGATGCGGGCAGCCCTTCCTCTGGCAAGCACCGGAGCTGTTGGCACTTATGAATATCCAATTTTTGAAGGGAAACGAGGTGTTGAATGGCCTTGCCGTTTATGGATTCAAGGTTTGGAAGATTCCGTAGAGTAAGAGTAGTGAGAGTGGTGGGCAGCCCTTCCTCTGGCAAGCACTGGAACTGTTTGCAATCCGAAATGCACAATATTTGAAGGGAAGTGATGTGTCGAAAGGCCTTGCCATTTAAGGATTTCAATTTTGGAACATCACGTAGCCAAAGAGAAGTGAGAGAGGTGGGAAGCTGTCCTTCCTTCTCCGGAAATGTATCCACCACTTCACCTGTTGACCAGATTCGTAAGGTCATCAGAGAGGTAAGCATTCCCAGATTCCACTTCATGCTGTTGGTGTGGGCGAATAGCTTTTTACAAGATATAATATCAAGCGATTTTAAATTTGACGGCCATCCCTCTTCCGAAAGCGACACCAGTTTATTACATCGGGTTAAATGAATTTTCTGGATATTGGAGGGCAATCTTCCTTTCGGAAATGTCTTCGTTTTGGGAGATGCACGTATGATAAGCCAACCCAGCAACGGATATCGACACATTGAGAGTGCAATCAGGTGATCATTGTTGCATATGGTAAGATATGTCAACGATGGAAGATTATTCGGTAGGGCATGCTTTTTTTAGCTTCGGACAATCTTGCATAAAAAGCGACTTAACATTTGGGAAAACACCGCCTTCCACTTCCACCAATGACCACTCCCGCCACTCTGCCATATTTGAAAATCTTAATCGTTGTAAGGATTGGAATGGCTTAGTGATCACAGAAGAAGAAGAAGAAGAAGAGGAGGAACCACCACCATCACTATCACTGTAAAATTCACCGCCAATCCTCTCCACCATCTCAAATCCACGAATTACGAGGTCTTCCAAGGAAGTTAACTGTCCCAGCGGAGGCAACAAATAACAATTTTTACAATTAGACAACTCAACTCTTTTTATACAAGAAAATAATCGGTGTCCAACCCATGGTGAGAAACTTAAACCTCCATAATTTTCAATAGATAGGCACTCGAGATTTGAAGGAGGTTGGAGTCTGCCAAGAACCTCGCGTGCTTTAAGTGGATCATCAGTATAACCGCTCCATTTTAATCTCAGACTAGTGAGACATTTCTTATCCTTCACATTGGCCTGTGAAACATCTTCAACATTTATTACATTCTCTAGTCCTCTAATACTGAGATGACCGTGCAGATTTTGAAGCTTACCCAATTCTTTAATATTAGATCCACTGTCTTTGCCAATAACAAACTCATCTAATGTTTGCAGAGCTTTTAAGTTGGACATTTCCGGTGGCATCTCTCTTAAAGATGTCCCTAAAATGTTGAGACGACGCAAGTTGATGAGCTTTGTGATACTGCTTGGTAAATGAGTAAGCTTACGACAATAGGACAATTTTAGTGTATGCAACTCCTGCAAATTACATAATGATTCAGGTACCCTTTCAATAGAAGAAGAAGTCAAATCCAAGTACCTTAGATGTTTCAAATTGCCAATTGAATTTGGCAACCCAGTCAGAGCAGTGCAACCATTCAATAGTAGAGTCTGCAGATTGTACAGAGCACAAATTGTATCAGGTAATTCTTTAATTTGGGCCCCAGATATATTCAAATATCTTAAGAGCTTCAAATTTCCAATTAAATTGACTACCTTCATGATGAGATGACCTTCAGTCGAATAGTCATATGCATTTGCAGAAAGCACTCATAGGCATTGCAATGATTGCAACTCTTGAGGATGCATCAAGTATTTTTCTCTAACTTCGTAACGTTCATCCAATAATAGAAGAGTGCGCAATACCTTATTTTTACCCAAATCCAAATTTTTCTTGATATTATGGGATTTACGTCCTTTATAGGAGAAATGACGAGTCTTACTTACAAGGAAACTTGAGCAATTGTCATCTAAACTTAAACAAGACTGTCCTGAGACAAATTTTGCTAAATCATTTACAAGATCATGCATAGTAAATCTGCCATATTGATTGGTAAGAATCAATGATCTTGAAATTAGATCCTTAAAATATTCCTCTCCAACTTCTTCTGGTGTTTTAGTTTCCTGTGGTTGTAGAAGATCTTGTGCCATCCACAATAAAATTAGCGTTTCCATTTCAAGTTCATAATCTTTGGGAAAAATGGAGCAGTAAGCAAAACATCTTTTTAGATGTGATGGCAAATAATAATAGCTCAACCACAGAGCTGGAAGAATATCACACTTGCCCAAATTCCATGTATCATTCTTTAGTATATTTTCCCAATATTTGGGATCTTGTTCTGTGCGCAAAAGCCCACCGAGTGATTTTATTGCTAAAGGAAGCCCTTTGCATTTTTGAACAATTTGTCTACCAATTTTTTCCAATTTTTGATAAACACTTGGCTGCACGTTACCGAGGGCATGTTTTTCAAATAGTCTCCAACAATCTTCATTTGGGATTTCTTTTAGTTGATATTGATTTGGAGCACCAGCCATCATTGAAGCAATATCTATAATGCGTGTTGTTGCAATAATTTTACTTCCAGATGGCTGATTCAAATGAACTCTTTAGATCATACCAACATTTATAATTCACATTCCAAACATCGTCGAGAACTAAGAGAAATTTTTTCCCTTCCAAAGAAAGCTTCAGTTCAAGTTGAAGTTGAAATGTTTCCTTGATGGTACAATTTTGGGAATCGGTGAACGTCTCATAAATTGCTTTTGTTAATGTGAAAACATCAGATTCTTCTGACACCGTAATCCAAGCTTTGATGTCAAAAGGTTTGGTCATGATCCTGTCATCAATAGTCCTGTAAACAGACTGAGCAAGCGTGGTCTTGCCAATCCCACCCATGCCGACAATGGAAATCACAGATATTCTGTCACTACCTCCACTTGCTTCATCAGATTCAGATAGCAACAACTTAATGATGTCTTCCTTATCAGCATCCCTCCCATAAATATCAGATTCTTCCACTAAAGTAGCTGCAGATAATCTTGTGAAAGGTCTGGTTTGAACACTACCTTCTTTCAAACCAAGATGTTTCTTTTGTTCCATAAGATCTTCTATCGTGTCAACGATCTCCACCATCCTGGCTTCCACATCCTTAACAGCGATTCTAGATGAGAAGAAGTTGCGTACCTTAACAAATGTGCTGCTTCCTGCACAGTGATCTTCAATCTCAGATCGCAAAGCTTCAGTGTTGATCTCGAACACCAAGTCCTCTGCGATATAGATTGCATCTTTGAGCTCCTCAAGCCAGTTACTCACATCTGAGTCCGTGAGTTGCTTCATCTCAGCATCATTCAGCACTCTGTTAGCAGACAATAGCACGATCTTCAACTTCTTGAGCAGCCCTTCATTGAGTTTGTTTCCACGAACGAAGTCAACCACCTTTTGAGACGCCATCCTATCAAACAGAACCTGACGAGAAGCAGAGAGAAAAGCTCCACCCACCAGTTCGGCAGCCATGGTTAATTTGATTTTTCGAGCAGAGAAAGAAATATGGTGTGAAACAAATAGTTGATTTTGGTCTTTCAGAAAGGTGATAGAAAGCTTGAAAGAAATATGGTGGTTGGAGATCTCAGAATGCAAAACAGAGAGTTTTTTTTTGGTTGACTAAAAGCAGAGAGAGTTTTGTGTGAAGTCCAGCCGCACCAACCACACCAACCTCACCAACCACAGCCGCACCAACCACAGCCACCATTGTTGACATGCTGCACCGATCAACAATTGTGGGCTAAGATGTTGAAAATTGTGGCCTTGTAAGCCTATAAATAGGCTCCTTACCGTTCCATGATAACTAAGCCAAGAGAGCAATCTCAATCCTCCCAAGTGAGGAGAATTGAGAGAAAACTCCAAGAGAGAGAGTTGTTTAAGTTCCAGAGAGAACTTGAGAGAAGAGTGAGCAATTCCAGAGAGAATTGGAGAGTGCAGAGAGAGGTTCCACGTGAGAATCCTCCATGAGAGAAGTTTTTATTTTTGTATTCTATTTTAAGAGATTAATAGAATTCTTTTATTTTTCTTCTCATATTTCTTCTCTAAAGTGGTCAGAGAACCACAACAAATGGTATCAGAGCTCCAGGTCGAGAGCTTGGGTCCAAAATTTGAAGAAACAAAGCTACTGTTCTTCAAGTTGGTGTTTCGGAAAGTTGCTCAAATAATTAATTTGACAATCCCAGGTGAAAGTACCCGACGAGAGGAGAACAACGAAGTTCGCCGGAGAGAAAACGGATGTCCCACGCGCCCGTACGCACCGACTGAAATTTTTCTGCAACTGTTCACGCGCCCACGCGCCGCACGCGCCGTCTGGAGGTTGAAGACGACCACGTCAGCAGCCACGTCAGCAGCCACGTCAACGAACCCCTGCCACGTCATCTGCCACGCCAGCGACATGTCGTCAGCCACGTCATCTGCCACGTCATCTGCCACGTGGTGCCACATCAGCACCATCTGCCACGTCAGCAATATTTTCTGAAATTACGGAACGGCCCCTGAAGTTTCGAAAATTACGGAACAGCCCCTGAGTTATTGGCAATTACAGATTGACCCCTGTAGTTTTCTGAAATTACGGTGCAGCCCCTGAACTATTGGAAATTACAGATTGACCCCTATAGTTTCTGTATTTGCAGGTTGACCCAGAAATTTTGTGAAATTACATTTTTGCCCCAAAATTTCTGGTAATTATATTTTGACCCCGGAAGTGTCAAGTCCACCATTTTCGGCTGTTCCGGACGCAACGGTTAACTCCGTTTTGCCAAATTCAGCTCCATTTTTGGTCAAGCCATAATGTCAATGGAAGAATCATCTTCGGGAGCTATGGTTAAGCTCACTGCCACAAATTATACACTTTGGAGACCTCGGATGGAAGATCTTCTCAATTGTAAGGATCTGTTTGATCCTATAGAAGCTAAAGGCGAAAACCCCGATCCCAGCAAAGTAGCAGAATGGAAGAAATTAAACAAGAAAACGATCGGTCAGATCAGGCAATGGATCGACCACAGTGTCTTCCATCATGTAGCGAAGGAAACGGATGCATATGCCCTCTGGACAAAATTGGAGGACATGTACTAGGCCAAGACTGCTCGGAACAAAGCCCTGTTGCTTAAGCGATTGGTACATCTAACATTACAGAATGGAACTTCTGTAGCCGAGCATACCAGTGAGTTCCAGAGCTTGGTAAATCAACTATCTGCTGTGGATTACCAACTAGGGGATGAGGATCAGGCCCTCCTACTTCTAAGCTCTCTTCCAGACAGTTGGGAGACATTGGTAGTCTCTCTCAGCAATTCGGCCCCGAATGGCAAACTTACTATGGCTATGGTTAAGGATGCCCTATTTAATGAAGAGGCCAGGAGAAAGGACATTGGCATGGATCAGTCACATGCCCTCGTCACAGAGAGAGGAAGACAGCAAAGAGGTGGTCGAGATAGGGGGAGAGGCAAGAGCAAGAGCAGAGGCAGATCTACAGACGGCAGAAAATCATCGTATAAGTGCTATCATTGTGGCCTGGAGGGTCACATGAAGAAGAACTGCAGAAAGTTGTTGAGAGAGCAGAGACTCCAAGGTAATCAGCCGAAGAAGGATGGAGAGACACTAGTCACTTGTACAGGAGAAGTGGCGCTTTGCTCCACCGAAGAAGAGACATGCCTTCATATATCAACCCAAGATGTTGAGTGGGTAGTCGATACTGCAGCATCCTACCATGTCACTCCACACAGAGATTTCTTTAAAACGTACAAAGCAGGAGACTTTGGTACGGTAAAGATGGGAAATTCCAGTTTCGCAAAGATTATGGGAACTGGTGATATTCAGATAAAAAAGAATGTTGGTTGTACAATCACTTTGAAGGATGTCCGTTATGTTCCAGATCTTCGGCTTAATCTACTTTCGGGAGCAGCCTTAGACAAGCAAGGCTATGACAACTATTTCAGCAAAGGCACATGGAAAATGACGAAAGGTGCCATAGTTGTCGCCCGAGGACATATTTGTGGAACGTTGTACAAGACTCATGTGAAGATATGTGCAGACAGCCTCAATATTGCAGAAGGAGAGGCGTCTCAAAATCTGTGGCACCAGAGACTCGGTCACATGAGTGAAAAAGGATTGTCCACTTTGGCAAGGAAGAAGCTTATCACTGTTTGCAAGGATGCTGCGCTAGATCCTTGTAATCACTGCTTGTTTGGTAAGCAACATAGAGTCTCCTTCAGTTCCTCTGCATCGAGAAAATCAGAGTTGCTTAGTCTGGTGCACTCTGATGTTTGTGGTCCCATGGAGGTGGAATCATTAGGTGGCAACAAGTATTTCCTGACCTTCATTGATGATGCTTCTCGGAAGGTGTGGGTATATTTCTTGAAGACAAAGGACCAGGTATTGGATTACTTCAAACTGTTTCATACCATGGTAGAGCGTGAAACAGGAAAGAAGCTGAAATGTCTCCGTTCAGATAATGGAGGCGAGTATACTTCCAAGGAGTTCGATGCCTACTGCAGAAGACACGGCATTCGACATGAGAAGACGGTCCCTCGCACCCCACAACATAATGGAATAGCTGAAAGAATGAACCGAACCATTATGGAAAAGGTCAGAAGTATGCTCAGTATGGCTAAGCTGCCAAAGCCATTCTGGGGAGAAGCTGTTCGTGCCGCCCACTATTTAATCAACAGATCACCGTCAGTACCGTTGAATTTTGAAATTCCGGAGAAAGTGTGGTCGGGTAAGATTCCCTCCTACTCTCATTTAAGAGTGTTTGGTTGTTTAGCTTATGTACATGTATCCAAGGAGCTCAGACAGAAGCTCGATGCAAGATCTACTCCATGCATCTTTATAGGATATGGAGATGAAGAATTCGGATACAGGTTATGGGACCCGAAAACAAAGAAGGTTATTAGAAGCAGGGATGTAGTATTCCAAGAAAACCAGAAAATGGAAGACATTGAAAAGCCCAGAATGTCTCCTAATTGTAGTTCTAGTGCCGAGAATTTTTGTCCTAATCCAGCACCAGCCCAGATAGCCACAGAGGATAATGAGGTGCATGAAGATATACCAGAAGCAGACCAGGAGGAAGAAGGGGATATTGAGCAGGGGGAGACTCAATCCTCTCAAGCAGCTGCAGGGCCATCACAGCGGTCAGATGATGGTACACCTCCTGAAACCAGTGGTTTACAAGTTCGGAGATCTGAGCGAGGCCGAATTCCATCAAAGAGATTTCCAGAATCTGAGTATATTCTGCTTACTGAAGAGGGGGAGCCAGAGAGTTTCCAGGAAGCTGTTTCTCATCAAGAGAAGGAAAAATGGCTGCAAGCAATGCAAGATGAGATGGAATCCTTGCAGAAAAATCATACTTATGAGTTGGTTGAGCTTCCAACAGGAAAGAAGGCACTAAAGAATAAATGGGTGTTCAAGCTCAAGAAAGATGGCAGCGGAAGGGTGGAGAAACACAAAGCCCGATTGGTGGTCAAAGGATTTCTTCAGAAGAAAGGAATTGACTTTGATGAGATTTTTTCACCAGTGGTAAAAATGACTTCAATTCGAGTCATTTTTGGTTTAGTAGCAAGTCTAAACCTAGAGCTTGAGCAGATGGATGTGAAGACTGCATTTCTTCACGGTGATTTACATGAAGAAATCTACATGGAGCAGCCAGAAGGATTTGAGGTTTCAGGGAAAGAAAACCTCGTATGCAAGCTAAAGAAGAGCTTGTATGGCCTCAAGCAAGCACCAAGACAATGGTATAAGAAGTTTGACTCGTTTATGGTGAGTCAAGGCTATAAAAGGACTGCAGCAGACCAGTGTGTTTATATTAAAAAATTTTCAGGTGGAAACTTCATTGCACTTTTGCTATATGTGGACGACATGTTGATCGTTGGACAAGATGCAATGAAGATGAGTCAGCTGAAGAAAGAATTGTCTAAGTCTTTTGATATGAAAGACTTAGGACCAGCTCAACAAATTTTGGGAATGCAAATAATCCGAGACAGGAAGAATAGAAGGTTATGGCTATCTCAAGAGAAGTATGTTGAACGGGTGATAAAGAGATTCAACATGGATAAAGCCAAACCGGTCAGCATTCCACTTGCAAATCATTTCAAGTTGAGTAAGAGATTGTGCCCCTCATCCAAAGAAGAGATAGAGGAGATGGCTTCAGTACCATATTCTTCAGCGGTAGGAAGTCTGATGTATGCAATGGTGTGTACCAGACCAGACATTGCTCATGCAGTAGGTGTTGTGAGCAGATTTCTTTCAAATCCTGGAAAGAAACACTGGGAAGCAGTCAAATGGATTCTCAGGTATCTTAAAGGTACATCGAAGCTGTGCTTGTGCTACGGGGAAGGTGATCCAATCTTAGAAGGCTATACAGATGCAGATATGGCCGGAGACCCTGATAATAGAAAGTCTACATCAGGTTATCTCTACACTTTTGCAGGGGGAGCTGTGTCATGGCAGTCAAGATTGCAGAAGTGTGTTGCTTTATCCACTACTGAAGCAGAGTACATTGCCGCAGCGGAAGCGGGTAAGGAAATGTTGTGGTTAAAGCGTTTTCTCACAGAATTGGGCATCAAGCAAGAAGACTACAAGATACATTGTGATAACCAAAGTGCCATGGATTTGAGCAAAAACTCAATGTATCATTCCCGTACAAAGCACATTGACATCCGCTATCATTGGATACGTGAAGTAATAGATCAACAGTTGCTGAAACTGTTGAAGATCCACACAAAAGAGAATCCAGCAGATATGCTAACAAAAGTTGTTGCTCAAGAGAAGCTGAAGCTATGCAGAGACATAGCTGGAATAGATGGCAGATGACCATCAGTTTTAAATGCGGCTGGAGGGGGAGAATTGTGAAGTCCAGCCGCACCAACCACACCAACCTCACCAACCACAGCCGCACCAACCACAGCCACCATTGTTGACAGCCACCATTGTTGACATGCTGCACCGATCAACAATTGTGGGCTAAGATGTTGAAAATTGTGGCCTTGTAAGCCTATAAATAGGCTCCTTACCGTTCCATGATAACTAAGCCAAGAGAGCAATCTCAATCCTCCCAAGTAAGGAGAATTGAGAGAAAACTCCAAGAGAGAGAGTTGTTTAAGTTCCAGAGAGAACTTGAGAGAAGAGTGAGCAATTCCAAAGAGAATTGGAGAGTGCAGAGAGAGGTTCCACGTGAGAATCCTCCATGAGAGAAGTTTTTATTTTTGTATTCTATTTTAAGAGATTAATAGAATTCTTTTATTTTTCTTCTCATATTTCTTCTCTAAAGTGGTCAGAGAACCACAACATTTTGGGTTACGTACTGCTGTAAAAACTTGTAATAAAATTGTCATATGTGAAAGCACATTGTTTTTATAAAAGCACTTTTGCTTTTTTAGTAATAGTCATCCAATTTTCTCAAGATGCATGGTTATTATTGTTTTTGTAAAATTGAATCAATTTTAAATTAATTAAAAAATTATGTTTTTAAAAAAAATACTGAAATGAGACCGAATGAAGTTGGTGAGTTTCAATAATATTTTTATTTTACATAATTAGTTTTTTTATTTATTTTTAGAAAAAAAAGAAATTAAAAATAATTTTTCAACAATTGAACTCTATTAGATTTTGCCAAGTCCATGACGTCCTGAGAACCCATCCTATCAAATATCACCTGAAAGCAGAGAGGAAAGCTCAACCAAACAGTTCGACAGCCATAGTTAGGTGTGGTAATAATCACACAGTAAAGGAAATTGAAAGATGAAATGGATTAGATTATTAAAATCTAACTGGATTTGCCTTCTCACTCATTGCCATCTTAAAGCTTTTATTTTATTTTATTAATTTTTTTAGTAAATCATCTTAAAAATTTTATTTTTATTTTATTTATAAACTTATCTGCAATAGTAGCAGGAGTTAATGAAGAACGCATGCTTGCTTTATGCCGTGGCCCCAATAAAGAATTATAAAATTTATTTGCAAAACCACTGGTCTGAAAGTAATATTGGTTTATGATGACTTACAAAATTAAAAAATGTGTTTTGTAAGTAAAAAAATTTAGTAAATACTTAATAAAGAGATGATTGATCAAGTAATTAGAAGTTAATTAGTAAAAAGATGGATGAGGTCGAAATGGTGAGCTTCAATAATGTTATGATTTTGTTTTTAAGTGATTCTAAAATTAAGAAATATAATATAATTAATTTTTTAAAAACAAGAAAATGAATAATAATTTTTTGAACAATTTTTGGCAATTTTTTTTTTCTTTTGCAAGTCTAATGAATAGTAATCCTTGTCATCCCTGTACAGTACTACTAGTATATTGTTGCTGTGTTGGTATAGTTTCAATTTTTACTACTCTCAAACGAAAAGATTAAGATGATATATTGAAAAGAGGGAGAAACGTCCTTTTATCTTTTATTTTTAGCTTAAATGGTGGTGAAATCTTGCTTAATCAATAATTGAAATAATCAAATATCCTTTTCCTTAATTTAACAAAGGATTCATGCATATGTGGTTATTGATGTAGCTGCAGTTTTTTAGTAGAATTGAAATATAGACTTGAAAAATTGATAAAGGAAACTCTAATAAGACTTGGACATCTACCAAGTAGATCTTTATTATATTCCTTTAATTATTTCTAGTATTGAAGTTCACATCTGCATTGTTACTGGGTTAATTAATTGGCCTCGTGGTCCATCTTTGTGTTATATTATATCTAATTAAGTATTTTATTTGTGTGGTAATATCTAGATTGGATCTAACTACTGCATCTTATCTTTAATGCCATCTGGAAAGTTTCTGTTTAATCTTTATATTTTGTTAAATTTTGGCCGGATTTAAGTATTTGAAAATTGAACTAGCCTGCACTACTGGAGCAGGAGTTGAAGAAGACGAATCAGGCCTGTAAAACCCTTGATAGTGGCACAAGGATGAAGACAAGAGGGCTCAACATGGGCTATGTAGTGCCCCAAGAAAGAAATACAAAATTTACAAACCACTTGTCTTTTTTTTTTTAATTAAAAAAAAAAATTCGTTACGATAATTTGTCAGATTAAAGATGTGTTACGTAATTATCAAAATTGGAAAAAAAAAAATAGCATTTACATATTCAATGGAGAGCATCCGAATAATTGAAGGTTAGTGAAAAAAGATTGAAGGACGAGCACAAAAGATATGGTCAGTCTCAATATATACTTAAACGATTTTATTTTTCTAAAATTAAAAATAATATAATATAATTGATTTATTTTTAAAAAACAATTTATTCTTAGTGAATCTCCCAAGACAGTGGTTGTGTATTCTGTTTTTAAAGGTTAGCGAATGCCATATGCGCTTTTAGTGGCCAAGCATGTTCTCTTTCTTGTACCTGAAATTTCTGGTTCAATTTGCAGTCTGTGTTTGATGATTTTAATTTTCTTATTATATTGCTTAATCTCGTAACTACACACAAAAACTTGAATAACTCCTGAAAATTGGAGATATTTTAATTTAAATATCAGAGGTGAACTTTTTTATTTCGAGGTCCTGAAGTACTTCCAGATTAACATGCAAGGGAACAGGGCCGGCTCAACCAATTTGGTGGCCTAAGGCAATAATAAAATGGTAAGTAATAAAAAAAAGAAAAAAAAAAGTAAGTATTCAAAATTTGTTTTGTTTGGTTTGTTTGTTTGTTTTTATTTTTTTAAATTTTGACAGAAAAAAATTGCTAGTTAAAATGTTAGAATGACAGTTATTGTCACATTCCTAATTCATATAAAAAGGACAGTTATTGTCACATCTATTAATTCATATAAAAATTATAAAATAATAAAATATGGAAAAATATTTACAAGAATGAAAAATTTTATTGATAAAACGAAATTAGTATACATTTACAATAATTAAAATATAAAAGAAAATTAAAAAAATTAAAAGTTGACACTTTTTTTGAAAAATTAATTAGAGAAAATTATTTATTTAAATATTTGATTGATTCTAACTTAGAAGTTAAAGAATTATTAGTTTTCTGTATATTTCCAAAAAGATAACAACAAAACTACTATATTTAACATAACAAATAATTTTTAAATTTTTTTTTATGTAAACAATACATATAATTAATAAGGAAAATTTTTTTAGGGTCCTCTTTTCATTGTGGGCGCTAGGCAGACGCCTCATTTGTCTCACCCTTAAGCCGGCACTGCAAGGGAAGAACATCAACATTGGAAAGAGAAAGAAATGAGAGAAAGGAAGTTTTGAAGTTATATATTATCTTACATTCATTAAATTAATTTTAAGGAATAACTTAATATAATTAATTCAATTACATGCATGTCATGTATATTATTCCCCATCAGCGCTAAGTTTTTCATCTGAGCCTCATTCACTGACGAACAATGTTCATTCACTTATGCTCTCTTTTCCTTTTATTTATTTATTTTTGCTCTCTTTCACAATTCACAAAATGAAAATTAATGTAGCAGTCGGTACAAATATGCGGATATATTTTTATAATTCTTGGTCCCATATAATGTGACTTACTCTTGGTCCCACAGTTCCAATCAAATGGACATGGAAAAAAGAAAAATTTGGTTCCAAGTCTGACACTTTTGCTTCTGTCATAATTGAGGGAGCCTTTGCGTTCAAATGAACATGTACTCTCCTGGCCCTGAAGTTGGATGAATTTGAGAAATTGTGGTCGATTTTGATGATTTTATTTACTTGCTGATATGCTTTTTCATTCAATACACACTTCAAGCGCTTGAAATTGGAAATGTTTTAATATAAAACTCAGAGGTGAAATTTTTGTTGTCAAGGTGCCGAAGAACTTTCTTACACATTGTAAAGGAAACCACAAGCTTACAACTATAATTAAACTACATTATCTTCTGCCACAAGCAATGCAAGAATACATTTTTAGCTTAATATGCAATATATCAGTTTAACACAAGTTCTAAGATTTTCTATATAGCTTCAAAGATCATAATTGAAAATTCTTGAGTTAGAAACATGAAGAACATGCGCAACAACCAAAATTGATAAAAGGAAAAGAGGCCACAAAACCGTTATCACATGGAAAATAATTAAATCTCTAACAAAGATCGAGAACCACACCTTACGAATAATAAAAGACAATATTTATCGCAATTGAATTTACAATGAATGTAAATTTTTAGCCTTCTAATTTTTAATTTAAAAAAAAAAAAGGAACAAAATTCCCCTCCCTTGCTTTAGGTTTCTAATTTATCTCTCTTCTATCTTCATCTATCTTCTTACTTTCTCTACCCATTGTTCTCTCTATTTTTCTCCACTTTACTTTTCTGCATTCTATATCTACTTTTATCTACTCTACCTTCCTTTCTCCCTTGCACCATTTTCTCCATCTACATTTTATGTCCACTCTCTCCTTTAATTTCTATCTTATTTAGATTTCTCTCCACTTTATCTTATACCTTTTATCTTATACCTTCCACCCTTTTCTTCTCTAAACCTTCGCTATACTTCAACTACTTTAATTTCTATCTTATTTAAATTTCTCTCCACTTTATCTTATACCTTACACCCTTTTCTTCTCTAAATCTTCGCTATACTTCTACCACTTCCTTCATAGACCTCTAATCTCTTATTATCTTTTAAACTTTCTATCTCCACTCTTTTCCTCTACATTTTTTCCACTATGTTCTTTTTCTAATTACTTTGCCTGTTTATTCTAGTTGCTTTCTCCATTTGGCTAATGCTTTCTTATGAAATACTACTTTATGTCCTTAATTACATCAATTAATTATCACTAAGTATTCTCATGTATTATTATTATTATGATTATCATTATTATTCTTATTATTATTATTTCATTCTATTACATCTCTATTTTTGACAATTATTAAGTGTAATCTAGCAAGTCATTTATCCAATAATTGTTTTTTAAAGGTAAATTTTCAGTTCCTATTCATATTTAAGTTTAAGAGTTAACATGAATAAAATATTTCTACTAGGTTTAAGTATTTCTAATGTTATTTTCTTAATACTTATTACGTGTAATAAAAGAATTTACCAGAAGTTTTAGTCATATTAAAATTAGAATATGTTTTTAAATATATAAGTATTTTTCCTTCAAAAATAAAATAAATATATAAGTTTTTTAAAGAAATAATAAAAACATATATTTAATTACTAGTTAAAAATATCAAATTTTATTGATTTCTTACTTTAGCTATCAGTTTCTTTTCTTAACTTTCTTAACATCTAGCTTACAGGCTTGCTAGTTTCTTCACTCTTCTTTACTTTTTCTTAACTTGTTTATTCATTAATTTTTGAAAAATTACTTAATGTTGGTTACTAGTTCCTTCTTTTTTAAATTCGTTATAAATTTTTATTACATGCATAGTTTTCTTAACTTGTCTTCATAATTTCCTATTTGTTTACTAGTTAGTTCCTTTAATGTTTTTATTTTTATTTTGTATGTATTACAATAGTAGTTCCTTTTCTATATTTAATTTTTAAGAACATCAAAAATAAATTTCGATAGCATATGGAATAAATAATTTTTGAAAGCAAACTAGCAATAAAGTGCATAGAGAAATTAATAAGAGAAAAATAAACAAAAAGTGAGGGCGAAAAAAATGCAGCAAGAGAAAGTAAAAAAGAAACAGAATTGAAAACTATAAAGAAAGTAGGGGGTTCTTGACAAAGAAAATAGAGAGAAAAAAACTAGGGAAAATAAAAAAATAAAAAAAAAAGTATAAAGAAAAAGCACTGAGAACAAGTAAAGAGATAACAAAAAAGAGAAAGGAAGGAAAAAACCAAACAGAGAAATAAAGTCAAGCAAGAAAAGATGCAGAGAAAGAGGAGAGGGAAAAGCAGAAACAAAATGCAGAGATACAAACAGAGTGAAATTGGAGGGAGAAGAAAATGGAATGGGAAAGAAAGCAAATGAGAGACAAGAAAAGAGACACACACAGCACACCACAACCCACACAATAGGGAAGAGAACCTTGGGCGATCCCCGAGCGTAATTTCGTACTTTCATACCTTTTTTTTTTTTTTTTTTATCAAACAGAGTTATCAGTACAAACTTTCTTATTTACACAGCCCTGAACCATCTTTTCTACTTTGTATGCAGCCTTGAAGCATTCATAGACGTTTGCAATCTCATTAGGACATGGTTGTCAAAATGCGCTGTCAATAAATGATGTCCATCAAACGGACAAGTTAATTTCCTATAAAATAACAAATTTGCGGCATCTCAAGAATGCATATCGTTAAGGATAAGAAAAATGCATCTAACATGAAGATTTAAAAACTATATATGAAACTATGTAATATTTAAAATGAAGCTGACAAAATTCTTTCATTATTTTTCTACTTGTCAAAATGCGCTGTCAATAAATGATGTCAATCAAACGGACAAGTTAATTTCCTATAAAATAACAAATTTGCGGCATCTCAAGAATGCATATCGTTAAGGATAAGAAAAATGCATCTAACATGAAGATTTAAAAACTATATATGAAACTATGTAATATTTAAAATGAAGCTGACAAAATTCTTTCATTATTTTTCTACTTGTTTGCACAATGTTTCTTCACATTGAAACATAAATAAAATCCAAAAGAATATTTTCATAGGAAATTAAAACCCAATGTAATACGTGAAAATAATTTAAACTATAGGGGATGTTTAAGTAATGTACAGTAAATAAACTTTGGCACTTTAAGCAAGGATTAAGAGTTAATATTCACCTTTGTAACAAGTTTCGAGAACAAATAGATACTCAGAAGCTGAATTTTTTAACATGACTTGATTATACAGCAACAAGGGATTTTGACCCCACTGAAATGAAAGTAATAGTAAGTTTAAAAGATCTGTCCCAAAAATTATACATCTGGGTATTGAAGCATCTCACTCAAAGGTCAGACAATGTGAACCTACTAAACATCTCAGCATATCAATAAAAAAGAAAAGGAGCCAAAAACCGAATAACATTTGAAGCAGAGAGAATACAAGAACTGCAAACTCTGCTATCATGATTTACATCCATGCGGTAAAGTTCAATTAGGAAGGAGATTTGCTTACCATATGATCAGCGCTTGCATGCATGCAGTCATCCTTAGTCTTCACCAATGAATCCTAAGGAACAACTTGAATAATGAAATAATGACAAAAGAGATAACAATGCACAAGGAAAAGCATAAAAAAAGAGAAAGGGAATGGTTTCGCTGATTATGATTTTCTGGTAAGAATGATACCTGAATATTAGTTAGGTTCTATAAGATCAGATGTACAGTAGCTGAAAGAGGGCATTCCCTGCAATACGCGTTCGCACTTATAAGCCATCATAAATTTATCACAGAAAAGAAAGCAAACTTCAAATGAGTAAGGTTTATGACTTTATAAGTACAAAAGACAGAATGCATCGAGCAACTTTTTCTTTTGTAACACAAAGATTACATAAATGATACTTGGATAACTTATATTAGATTTTTCTTTTAAACTTTTTCCCAAATTTGAATTGCAGCTAATATGGATGTAATTGGTTTGGGAATTGTTTTTCTACGGATCAGATTGCCA
Organism: Ziziphus jujuba; assembly: GCF_031755915.1. Lineage (NCBI taxonomy): Eukaryota > Viridiplantae > Streptophyta > Magnoliopsida > Rosales > Rhamnaceae > Ziziphus > Ziziphus jujuba. The sequence continues at coordinate 3,231,802 of NC_083380.1, forward strand.
TGGCAAGGTCCTGAGTCCAAAGATAACTGAAAGAAAGCTTTGTAAGTTCAAACTATCAAGGCTTATAAATGAAATTTAAAAAAATAAATTTGGAGATGCTAGTAATAAAATTTGTATACCATTATCCATAAGATACTTATAAAATATATGCACACATTTTAATTTTTCGAGATCATAAGACTTGAATTTGTTCCATCAAATCATCTATCCTATAAAAACAATTTATCCTTTTTGTGACTGTTATTTTTTTAGTCTAAAACTTTAACATTATTCTTGCAATTTTATAAAATTAGTTAGAAACCCAAGAAGTTCTAAAGAGATCAGAAACTTACAAAGGATATGCATCTCTCTAATTTCTAAGGTTTCTACCATGTCCATGGTTTGATCTTTAGCACAGGGAATCTCGTTCCTATCATCTCCGCAATCAGTTAAAGCAGGCTGAAAGTATCTTATTTCAACCAAAACCCATTTGATTTTGGATACCAATAATAAGCATAGGCAAGCTGTAAGCTTAATTCTAAAAGGTTTATGAATGAAAAAAAAAAAAAAAACATGTCTTTTTGGGCAGTCTAAAGAATGAATGCACAGATGACCAAGAGAACTACGGACAATCTTTAAAAAGAAGACAAAATGGAGCAAGAATGCAAGAATGCAAGATTGCATAAATGATACTTTGACAACTTACAATAGATTTTTCTTTTAACCCTTTTCCTAGCATTCAATTGTCGCTAATATGGATGTAACGGGTTTGGAATTTATTTTTTATTTTTTAGCATGCCAATGTTCTGAGTTCAAAGACAACTGAAAAGCAAGTTTCCCAAGTTCAAAACTTGCACAATTATTATAAAATCAAGCAACAGAAATTAAAATAACTAGGAAAGACACAAATAACCAAGAGCTAAGAGCTAATACGCCAAAGGGCTTAAGAGGAAAAAATAAAATAAAATACAAAAACATTAAAGATTTTTTTTTCCCCCTTGTTTAGTTGAACTACGTCGTTAAAAAAATGAAAACAAAACCGTAGTTTGCTCTTGGCCCAAGAGATTCCAAACTCCAAACAAAACTTAATTCGGCAAGAAATTCTTTAAACAAAGAAAACAGAGAAGTGGGGGGACAAACTTACGAGAGAAGGGGACATCGGTTCCATTTCATCGTAGAATTCATGAATATTCAAAGATGTGGGTTCCCTTTGATCTTTCGCTGCCATTGACACAGGATTGCTCTGCTTCACACTGTACGGAAAGTTTCGAGGGTTTGGTTTCCCTTCGGTCTCTGAGTGGCGATTAGGGTCGGCTCTCTCTTTTTGGTTCTTTGATTAGCCTCATCTTTATCTGTTTGCCCATGAAATCAGAGTCAAAATTGCTCAGGTTAGGATGGAGAGGAGAGAAAAAAGAAAAAAAAAAAAAAAAAAAAAGGTCAAAAATTACAAAACAAAGAAGTGGGGACGAACTTACAAGAAAGGGGCATAGGTGAGATCAGCTTCCAACCAAACCAGCTCCGGTGGTGGAGTCCGATTCCTATTTCCTCAGCCATCGCCATGTGAAAGGTTAGGGTCTACAACATTTTATGGTTCCTTAGAAAATCGAACGAAGAGGAATCCATTTACAGAGTCGAACACAGCTCTCAACGGTCCAACTTTTCAAAATTTGAAAATATCGAATCGTCAGAATTTTTGCCCTTGCATTTAAACGTTAATACGTGCATTACTGCATTTAAAAATGTTTTATGAGATTATTTTTTTAAAAAATAATTATTATTTATAAAACAGAGAAAAAGAGTTTTTTTTTAAATATTTTAAAATGAGAAATGAATTTAAAAAAAGTTGGTGAGTCTCAACAATTTTGTCTTTTTTTTTTAAATTTTTTTTATAACGGTGATTTTAGAATTAAGCAAATAAATATGGTACCCTAAACTTTATTTATTTTTAGAAACAAGAAACTTGAATTAAAAAAATATTATTTAAATAATTTAAACAATATTATTGTAATTCCCGACCAAACTAAAATTAAAAAAAAAAAAACCCAAGTTTTATATACATGAAATATATTTTTTTTCTTTTTCTTTTTCATCCAATCATTTAAGACTATCTCCGCAACAATGCATAAATAATCGATAGTGCAATTGTTTGAAAACTTTCATTAAGCTTAGGCCTTGTTTTGATAATAGTTCCCCCCCCCCCCCCAAAAAAAAAAAATTGAATATTTATTTTAAAATTAAAAAAAATATGAATTTATAAATTAGATTTCCATCGATATGGAAAAATATGTATAAAAATTATTTTATCTATTAAGATATCATTTTTAGAATTAAAAAAAAATAGTTCTAGAATTTTTTTTAAAAATATAAATTTATTATTATTTTATTATACAATATTAAACTTAATAACTTATAAATCCTAACTTAATTACCTAATTACTTAGAAATCTTTTGTCTGTTCCTAGATGGACTCTCAGGGAAATGTCAACCAATGTACATTACTAACCGTTCATTTTCCACTTTTGCCCACTTCGTGGTTGAAATATATTATTTATAATAAAAATGTAAAATTGGGAAAACACTGAGAAAAGCGAGGAAAACCTTCTTTTGTTTGTTATTTTTTGGTTGAAAATCTTTTAACATTATCAGAAATAATGGCAATGATCAAAGGGAGTAGAGTTGGTTGCAGTTAATAAATAAGCAAATCCAATACTCTTTTTCTTAAATGGCAAATGACTTATGCTCTTACACAAGACATGAGCACACATGGGTGTCATTTTCCTGTTGATTTTGTGTTAAAAAGACCACATATACAACCCTAGATGTACCAACTCTTCCTTAGAATTTTGAGACACAAAATGAAAAAAAAATTTTAACCCCGAAAAAGAAAAAAAAGAAAAAAAAAAAAAGAAAGGGGCCAAATTGATAAATAAAATAAAATAAAAGACCTAAAAATGAGAACGCATACTAAGTATGAAACTATAGTTGTTAATATCATATATATACATATACATATATGACAAAATATAGACAATCCTAAATTTTGTTGCAACTTCATAGGATTAGCTTCTGCATTAGCTGTTACCTAAGGCATTGAAACCTTATACAAATTCAACCTGAATAATAGCTTTAGTAAAGTGGAAGAAACTACTTTGCTGCTAGAACTACACACGCCTTTGCAATGGCCAAGATTATGTACATTATTACATGTAAAGAAAAAACAAATTTACAGATAGAACTGAATTACACTTCGTCTAGTAACACTTAATGGTAGAACATCGACATTAAAAAAAGATAAAGAAAGGAAACTGAGGAAGCTTTGCAGTTTGTTGAATATACGCTTTAATTCCATTAGCTATTCAGCGCGATTAGAGAATGAGACTGTGGTAGCAGCAGAAGATTCTCCAATACGGAAATATCAGCAAACACTACAACTGCAATTGAGATCAACCCCATTTAAACAGAAGTTTGGCGTTGCTGAAATCAAGTAGATGTGAGAAGAGATCAGATCAAACAAGGAGGCAACTCGAAATTGAAACCTTGCAAAAGTTCATTAAACTAATGAGAAAAAGTGAAAAAAAAAAAAAAAAAAAACGAATCTTTTTAATATTCAATATGTGATGTCTCAGTTCAAAGTATCAAACAAATTTAAAATCATCGATATACTTCAAAAAATTACAAGTGGCAATTCAAGAATTTAGAACAAAAGAATAGGAACAGCAACCAGAATTGTTAAAAGAACAGAGGCACGACTATGAGATTATCAAACGGCATATTGAAACTGCAATGTAGAAGTGCATCTTACAACATAGAAATAAATTATAAATGAGGAAGCTTGGTATAACCAACATAGAAGTATATCTTACAAGTAGTTGCAGAAAATCACAGTTAGCAGTTCCATGCTAAACGTATGCCTTCCACATCATTCAGTGCCTGCAGAAAAATATGCAGCAATTAGCGAGTGAATATAAAATGAACAATATCGTTTTATTAATATGCAATACACGGTTTTATTACCTGAATAAATTAAAAAAGTCCAATCCTTGGTATTAAACATCTGAAATACAATCGGTTATACAGGGGATGCTGGCTGCAATACACCAAAGCCAGAGTGAATATTAGTGAAAAGTACGGAGCTCAAACCCCACCAATCATGAGCTAGGATTGCAGGAAATGAAATTACATAGCTTCTTGGATGAGGATTCGAATCCCAAAATCACTTTGAAACAATCATAGAGTTTGTGATAGCATGCTTTATATACCTGAACAGGGAAATGGTAAAGATGAGCAGCAACTGTGTTTCAAAACCAAGAAAACTTTTGTCATTATTGCTTCAGACTCTGACAAAACTTTTCTTCCAAAAATGTAACCGTACCAAGAGAACTTGGACATGAAACCTTATTCCAAATTAATTAAAATAGTGAGGAATTGATTTTTGTAATATACCTACAGCATAATAAGAAATTCACGGCATTTTGTTTTTCTATCTAGAACTATAAGGGCGATAACTGTGGACATATTACCACTGGGCTGTGCCAAATGGACCAGATGGACTGCATTTAAAAGGTTCTTGAATATTGAATCAATTTTAATTTCTTAGCCAAAAAATAATTAAAATAAAAGTAAAAATAATTAAAAAAAGTATAATGCTTTTAATTAAGAAAAAAGGGAAGAAAAATCTTACTCCATGTCTTTGAAGGGCAAACTATGAGCCACCCGCCTACAATGACAATGAGAGCTTGTATATAATATATAACACAACCCATACTAAAACAGTCCAAATTCAAGTACTTTAAACTGGAAAAATTTAAATTTAAAAGAGTACATTAAATGACACAGGGACATCTTCATGTTGCTGATCTCATATGAATTCTGAATTGTATCATGACTGCTGCACATATATACGAACAAAATCTGAATAAGATTAGATGTTAGAAAAAAAATAAAAAGATCAGAATCTAATTTTTAGCGTCTGATCCCTGATAAAATTGAATACAAATTGAGGATACCAACAAATTGAAGGATATGGATAAAATTTTAAAACATGCTAAAAACATAATAAAAAAAAAAATTGCACAGTATTTGCTACGAATGAGAAAAACACTAACATGTATTTATAGAATGAGGTAGTGGTATTATATTCATTTGAAAAATAAAAAAACAAAAAAACCGCACCTGAAAATATCCAAGAGAAAAGAGATATTTGTGTAGAACACGCATCATATGTCATAAACCATTATCATCGTCAAAGCCCATAGCTATCAAAGCCGATACATATGCGAGGGATGTGAGCAATCTTGGGCCAATCTTCCATCCCTCTCCGGCATCGTTGTTGCAGCGAAGAACATAATTGGATTTCTAACTCCAAAAGAGATGCGGGCAGTGTTTCTTCTAGCAATCTCTGTAGCTGGGGGCACTCGAAAAGCGACAGTTTTTTAAGGGAGGGTAGGCGTTGAATGGCCTTTCCGTTTAAGGATTTCAGGTTTCTAAGCACTAATAGATGAAGAGAAGTGAGAGTGGTTGGTGTAATTGTAACAGAGATGAACAAAGTAGATAAGAGAATGCAGTAATTAGAAAGCTTGCTTTGTTATTGATGCTACTATTAAATATATACACAATGGACGTAACTGTTGTGACTACTAGAGGTCAACCTATAACTACCAGATATATATATAACTACATGACATAATACACATCGTTACATGAGATAGCTACGTTATCCTATCATGCCCCCTCAAGATTTGGGGCCTGATGAGAACACAAATCTTGTCACATAAAGTATGAAAGTGCTTCCGACCAAGTGGTTTAGTCAAGACATCCGCAAGTTGATCATGAGTTGAGACATGTAAGACCCGGATGGATCCATCAACCACTTTTTCCCTTACGAAGTGAAAGTCAATTCGAACGTGTTTCATATTAGAATGGAGTTTACAAACATAAGTTGCACTTAGATTATCACAATAGATGACTGGAGAAGAAGCAGGCAGAACACGAAGCTCGTGAAGAAGAGTCTATAACCAACAAGCCTCAGAGGTGGTGTGAGCAATGGCTTGATACTCAGCTTCGGTAGATGATCTGGAAACCGATTACTGTTTCCTAAAAGACCATGATATGGGATTATGGCCAAGAAAAACAATGTAGCCAGTGGTAGAGGTACTGTCATCGTAGTTGCCAGCCCAATCGGCATCAGAAAAAGCATGCAAGATCAATGGAGTGTCAACCTATATGAGAGAGTGCCATTGAGGTATCAAAGCAGCCGTTTCACCGCCATCCAGTGCAATTCAGTGGGACGATGCATGAATTGTGACAGCTTGTTGACAGTGAAGGCGATGTCCAGCCTGGTGAAGGTAAGATATTGAATGCTGCCAACAACTTGTCTATACACTGTAGCAGAAGAGAATGGGTTGCCATCTTGGGCACCTAGAAAGGGAAAGAGGGACATCAGAGTGGCTACCGCATGGGAGTTGTCCATGTGAGTTCGCTGTAACAACTTAGAGAGGTATTTCTGTTGAGTTAGAAATAGACCTTTGTCGGTGTGCAGAACTTCGATGCCTAGAAAATAGTGTAGGTGCCCTAAGTCTTTCATGGAAAACCGATTAGATAGAGAAGTCACAAACTGGTCGAGGATATTATTATCAGTACCCATGAAAACCAGATCATCCACATAAACCAAGAGATAAAGTAGTTTTTCCTTTTTCCAGAATGAATAGAGGGAGATTAAGTGAGAGTTGGTGAAACCATATTGAAGAATAAAATTACGTAATTCATGAAACTAAGCCCGTGGGGCTTGTTTCAGGCCATATAATGCTTTGTTCAATCGACATACATACGAAGGAGTTGTAGCACTGACAAATCCTGGAGGTTAAGACATAAATACTTGCTTAGTGAGAGTTCCATGCAGGAAGGCATTGTTGACATCCATTTGTTGGATCGGCCAATTTTGAGTTAATGCAAGGCAAAGCACCGTTTGTATGGTAGTCGGTTTGTTTTACAACTTGGCTAAAAGTGTTCGAATAATCGATGTCCGGTTGCTAGTGAAATCCTTTTGCAACTAGACAGGCTTTATATCGTTCCACAGTTCCATCAGAGCGACGTTTGATGCGAAATATCCATTTGCATCCTACCATATTTTGGCCAACGGATGGAGGGATGAGGTCCCAGGTTCTATTAGCAAGTAAGGCGTTGTATTCGGCATTCATTTCTTCACGCCACTCTGGAGAATTGAGAGCTTGATTTACTATCTGAGGTTCAGTGGAGGAAAGGGTGAGCTTGGCTGGATAAAAATCAGAGAGCTTTTTTGGTTTGAATATATTATTGAGAGCGCAGGTCCGCATGGCGTGGGTACGACGTGGATAAGAAAGGATGGGTGATATAGAAGAATGAGGATTACGTGTAGGTGAAAAACTTACCCGTGGGTCCTTGTCGTGTGAACCATGTGAATGGGTCGGTGAGCTGACAGTTGGTGAGGATGATCGTGGGGAGTGGAGATGAACTCGAGAGAGAGATGGAGTTTGTGTAAATGAGGAGGAAGAGTATGGTTAACGTGACTTGACTTGGATAGATAAGAGTGGGTAGAGTCCAAGTTGTATATGGAGTTATCAACAGCATCAGTAGATGACGAGGAAAGAGATGAAGTTATGGTTGTAAAAGGAAAAATGTTTTCTATAAAGGCAACATGCCATGAGGAATAAAAAGTGTGGGATATGGGCTCATAACATAGAAAGCCACTTTGAGACCGTAAAGGTCCAAGATTAACACATGGTTTAGATTGAGACTCCAGTTTGTGGGTTGTGTATGGCTTGAGCCATGGATAACATAGACACCCAAAGATTTTGAGGGATTTATAATTAGGAATTATTTTAAACAAAATTTCATATGGAGATTTATTTTCCAGTGTAGGTGTAATCAGTCGATTTATGAGATATGTGGCTGTAAAGAAGGCATACGTCCAAAATTGAGGTGGAAGACTAGCATGGGAAAGTAAAGAAAGACCTGTCTCACGAACTTGCCTGTGACATCTCTAAGCAAAGCCATTATGCTGACGCGTTATGGGGTGGCGAAAAAATTAGAAATGCCATGGTTTTGGAAGAATGATTTTAAGGTAGTAAATTCACCACCATTATCCGAATAAAAAGAAATAATGGGAAGCTGAAAATATTTTTCAACAAGATTTTTAAAATTAACAAATGTTGAAAAAGCATCAGATTTATTTTTAAGAGGATAAAACCAGATATATTTAGAATAGTGGTCCACAAAAATAACATAATAATTGATCCATCTAGAGATATAATTGAGGTAGGCCCCCAAACATAAGAGTAGATAAGCTAAATAGGTTAAATTGTAGAGAAAGAAGAATTACCAAAAATTTGTGAGATTTATTACAATGACATGGATTACAATTGAAATTTAAATTGGATCAAATTGGAAGAGAAAAACGTGAGACAAGTTGATGGAGAACTCTATTGGAGGGATGACCAAGTCTGTGATGCCAATCATTTAAACTGGTTCTGACACTGGAATAGACAATAGGAGAAACAGATTGAGACTCCGGCCATTCATACGTTCCACCATTAAGGGGGCCTTTGAGAAGTACCACACTCATCTGTATATCCTTGACAAGAAAACAATGAGGTAAAAATTCAATGGAAGCATTATTTGTTTGGCAGAATTTTGAAACAGATAGGAGGTTTCTTTTCATGGCAGGAACACATAATACATTGTTTAAACGAAAAAAATTAGAGGAGGTAGTTAGAGTGGTAATACCAGTATGAGTGATGGGTATTTTACTACCATTTCCTACAGCAATCTTGTCAGGCCCATCGTATGTTGTATGAAGAGAGAGATTTCGAATATCAGAGGTTACATGGTGGGAGGCACCAGAGTCAATGAGCCAAGAAGAGTCGCTGGGTTCTGATGGGGCAGGTCCAAGAATGGAGTTGGTATGATAGGCTTGAGGCTGTGGGTTCTTAGGAAAAGATGCTTGATGTTGTCACTACAAAAAAAATGGGAATTAGAAACTATGCTATCAGTGACGAAAAAGTAATGGTCACTGAATGAATAAAACAACAACTGATATTTAGTCGCAGAAACGATAGTAAGAGAAACGTGTAGAATTTTGGTTGACCTGTTATGGTGACTAGAAATTTGGTCACAATTATAAATTTTCACTGACCAAAAACTATTTGGTAGTTAAAAAAGCAGGGCGGAAAGCTTTCCCACCTTTTTTTTTGGCAGGAACATAAAGTTTCAACGACCAACCACTGTTGGTCACTAAAAGTATTTATAAAGGACCAATATATTAATCACTAATAATATAAGTTAAATTTTTTTTTAAGGAAAAATAGCAAATAATGTTAGCATGAGGCATTCCACGACCAAATTATTTTGGGTGGTCAAATGTTATATTTGTGATGAAAATCTTGGTCACTAAATAGAATTTAAAATAATAAAATATAAAAAAAAAGTTTATAATAGGTTTAGTTTAATGCCGTCAGCGACCAACTATGTTTGGTGAGTAAATGCAAGGGTGGGAAACCATTCACATGCTTTTCCATTTTGGCGGGGAAGTGAGAACCTTGACTAAATGTAAGAAAAAGAAACATGAAATTCGTAATTTAATGGTTTGAGCTACCATGTCAGTGGCTATTAAATAGATACGAACGGTGTTAATAATAATATTAATAAAATAATCCACAATGAAGCTGCATTTTGTAAAGAAATATTTACTTAAAAAAAAAACAGATTTTATAATTATTTTAGATTTGATTACATATATAGTCCCTAACCTATATGAAGCTGCATTTGCTCCCTTCTAGTTTGTACTTACTTGACAATTTTTTCAATATTTTTGGATGAAATTCATTATGCACTAATGATAGTAGGCAATAGAGTTTAGGGTAAAATGATAAGAAAAAAAATTTAAAATCAAAGTGTGAATCATGGTATACTCAACCACCTTGTTTAAATAGATGTTTCTTAATAATTGTATACTTGATTAAATTTGTGTGAAGTAGTTATATTAACCACTGTCCACACATATAACTTTAGTTAACAATTGATACTTTATATATAACTAATAACATTATTATATGAATATTTTATATTGAAGCATTTATCATACAAAATATCAAAATTGACATTTCTAAAAAAAAAAAAAATTAAATGTTTACAACCAAATTGCAAATATATCCTTTTTAGGTGAAAAGCTAAAACCAGTGGATGGTTTGATAACGCTCCATATAGACCCATAGATCAATTTATTTATTTTTTGTATTTTTGGTTACAATCCCCATAGAACCATTTTTGGATGGATGATCCCCATAAAACCCTTTAGATGATAAAATTGCACCGGCCCTATTTCCTTTCTAAAACTCTCTCCAAGAGTTGTGCTACCCTTTTTGGATTGCCTCACCTCTCTGGCCTTTCGTTGCTTCTGACTGCTTGGATTGGCATCTCTCTCAAGCTCCATCTCTGGTGTGTTTCCTCTCCCATTTTCTCTCTGTACTTTTTCTTTTCTCTGTTTCTTCATTTTTCCCTAAGTTGCTCATTCCATGAAATGTAGGTGAAAGATGGGTTAGTTCTTTGTTACGTATGAAAAAGAGTCAACCGGATTTAATGAGCTGATAAAGAAAGGATTGAACGATTTATTAGGGACGTGAGAGGAAGCAAATATGTTCTTGGTAAGAGACATCTATAACTTCTTCTTTTTTTCCCTCTATGTTTGTTGTGGTGTTTTGTGAGAGATAGGTACATTGAGTGAGAGGAGTCTCTGGCCCTATATGTTATTTTTTTTTGGCAATGTGGTTGATATTTTCAAACAATAAAGTTCTAGAAATTTTTCCCACATGTTGATACATAATTGCATTTTTATCTTTTTTCCTATGTTCTTAACATAATGTAATTGGTGCTTTTTGATCCCCAATTGCTATGGAGAACAAAGGACGAAATACAATCGATTCCTCTATTTAAGTGGTTCTCGCTTCTCCTTGTTCCTGTTCCTAACTCCTTCATGGATTGGAATTTTCTTAAACTGCTCTGTTGCTTTTGAAAAAAACACAAGCATCGTAATTTGATTGCTTGAGATTTTTTTCTTTTGAGAGATCCTGAATTAAAATGTAAAAAAAAGAAAAAGAAAAAGAAAAGGAAAAAGAAAGAAAAAAAAAAAAAAGGTAACCGAAAATGGGTAAAAAACTTGAGGTAAAGAAGTAAATATGGTTTTCCAACCTATAAACAAATAAGATAGTTTCTAGATTTTTACTATATTTTGGTTTTTTTGGATTGGGACTTTTAAGAACTTATAAATTGTTGAATGTTGAATAATGGACTCTGTAACTTGTCTAATAATAAACACCCATAACATAGCAAAATGTAATTGAATATCAATATATAATATTATTGCATATTGGGAATTGAATGGAGAAATCAAATTAGAATAACTTCTGTTGAATATATATAACTAATTGTCTAATTATTATTTATGATCACCTTGTGTAGGCATGGTGCATAATTTGTGGAGATTGGAATACTGATGGCATCCTCCATCTATATAGATGTATATACATATATAAATATGTGGGTTTGAGAAATAGAATAAGAAGGGACTATAACATTTCCACAGGATCAGTAGTGATTGCTTCATTTATGCATATATACATGTATGTATATATATATATGCATAACAAAAGGATTGAATGATTAAGATTATTGACAATATCAATCCCTTAGATATAGTATTGATATTATTTTTTATGCTTGCAGGATGGTAATATAGGGGAAACAAATATTGCCAAAATATTCCTTTAAATATGCCACCTAAGAGATCAAGATATGTACCAGGAAAAGAGACTTTGGTTCCTAGGATGTCTCCTAGGACTACCCCAGCACAAAGAGAGACTTTGGTCTCTAGGAGGTCTCCTAGGACAACCCCAGCAGAAAGAGAGACTTTGGTCCCTAGGAGGACACCATCACAAAGAGAGAATTTGGTTCCTAGGAGGTCTCCTAGGACGACAGCATCATCTAGAAGGACTACATCGCCTATGGAGACACCATCCCCTAGAGGTCGACAACCTATGCAAACACCAGATCGTTCCACAACACCAACGTCTAGTGAGACATCAATACCTAGTGGTCCAGAGTATGCGGAAACACCAATTCCAAATATTACATCGTCTAGAGGTCATTCTCCTATAGATCCTGTAGATGAGAGTACTGAAGATACACCTGTATCCACTGGTATGTTGGTAATCTATCATATATGCTATGTAAATTGAGAATCTATATTACATAGTATTATTAATTAACATTATTTCACTTTGTAGGTTTAATGAAGAAAAATACACGTGGCATTACGTGAGGATTGGAAATTCTTAAAACAATGGCATCCAATACTAAACTTCGCGTCCAAGTAAGTGATGGGGATATGCATGCATATGGTGACCATTGTTCTCCCTTTGCCAATCAGATTGGTATTGCTGTGCATAACTTTGTTTCACCAAGATTGAAGGGATGGAAATATGCTTCTGATGATGAAAGGAAAATTGTCTACAAACATATTGCTGTGAGTAAAATTTAGACTCATATCATTAATATACCATATCAGTATTATAATAACTAACAAGGTTTTATTTTCCTTTTATGTATAAGGATCGGTTTGACATTGATCTGAATGATCCTCAATGGATAGAGATTGTTGAGAGGCATTGTCATGATAGGTACAAAACCAATAGGAGTTATTGCAACAATCATTTCAAGCTGTGTAAGATGCGAGGCAAAGACCCATTGCAATTTAGACCAAAAAGACTACGATGTCAAGAAGATTGGGAGTGGTTGTGTGCTCATTTTGAGAGTCCAGAATTTTTGGTGAGTTAGAACTATTTAAACTGTTTCAAACTTTTTTTAAATTCATGTGTATATCTTATCATATTCTAAACCATTTATTTTATATATACAGAAACGTTCTAAAGCAGGGCAATGTAATAGGGTTAAAAGGCTCTATAATCATCATGCTGGATCAAGATCGTTTATTGCAACAAGGGCAGCACTGGTTTGACATTCTTCAACAATTACTTTAGTTATATTTGAGAATGGATTATTTTTTCTTTATTATTTTTCCATATTATGGTAAATAGTCGGTTCATAAAGTGCTTGGTAAGTGAAATTTCCAATTGCATTAATATCTTTGATATCTTAGTGTTTACTTAGCAATTTTAAGGATAAACCTCTTGCTCATGCATCTTATGTCTATTGAAATTTGGTTGTCATTAGATGCTAATGGATTTTTACTAGTTTTGGTCCTTTGACAGTTTATAATATATGTCATGTATCTATAGCAGAATTGGGTTTGAGCTTAGAATTCCATGGCTTTAATGACTATTTAGTTTCATTGCCATGATAAAAAGGCAAAAATGTCAACAGTATCAGTTAAAAAGGACATTTACTATTACTACCTTTGTTATTCCGACAAACCTTTTATGCTTCAACTTTGTTGATATTGGATTTCTACTGCCTTGTAGCTATAGTTCTACGTGATTCTGTTGATTTCTTGTTACCTTTGTTTGTGAGCTATTTCTAAGCTATGAATCTTGGTGATTCATTGGGATGTTGAATTGAAGTTGGAGATTATGATTATAATGTTATATAAATGTCTATATATATATATATATACAGAAGGTTTAGTCCCAAATGTGAAGGTGACTTTCCCTTTGTTTAAGCATGCAAGTAAAATTATCTTTCTTTTTATTTTTTAGTCATTTCCAAATGAACCAATTGGTGAGATTGAGTTTTTCAAGAGAACACACTGGACACCAAAAAAAGGATGGAATAATGTTATAGCTGAATCAAGATATGTAAGTTTTATTTATCACTCCTTAACTGGTTTGACATACTTGTAATATCTTATAATGACATTTTTATACCTTTCATGTTGTTAGAATGAGATGGTTCGGCTACAAGAAGCACAAACGCAGCAGACATAAGATGATGCTTCTCCTAATGATACTGGTGCACCGATTTTTTTGACAGAAGCTGACATTCGTGCACAAGTCCTAGGTAGAAATGCTGGATTTATTTCTGGTGTTGGACCAGCTCCAAGAAAGAGCTACAGCAGGCTGCTTAACCAACCTACCCCTCAGTTGGCTACAGAGTTTGAAGATTACAAGGTTAAGGTAAAAAGACTTGCACAAGTTGTGGATCAACAGGCAGAACTCATTGCCAGACTTTCTGCATTTTTGGATGTGAGTCAGCATCCTTCAAGCCCCAGCCAGTCGCCGCCACCACCACCACCTACTGCAACAATGACTTGATGTTATGGTTTCTGCTTGTGATATGCATAGCATTAAAATTCACCTATACATAGTTTTTTGATAGTATACATAGTTAGAATGCAAAATATTTGCATTCACAGGTGAATTTTTGGCACTATGCATGGTTATAGACATTTGCAATCACAAGTCTTTTTGCAAAGCATGTACAGGCACAAGTGCTCAGCTTACAGTCTTTTTGATACACTACTTTATGTTTGTAGTATAAGTATATAAATGTATGCAATGACAATTATGTGTAGGCAAGGACACTACTTTATAATCCTATACTATGCCCTCTCCATGGTAGAACAACATTTAACTACAATGTTTTAAAGGTTTAGGAGGTTAAACGAACTTGAGGACAAACATGCAAACTTAAATAATTAAATTAAGGATAAAAAATGCAAAATGAAAAATAGTTTGTGGGATTCCATCTCTCCCCTACATGATTTTAATTTTGTTTTTTGTTTTTTTTTTTGTTTTTTTTTACATTTTATTATTCTTAATAACAAGAATAAACATAATGAGACAAAAAAAAAAAAAAGCTTGTTTATATTAATGTTGCTTAAACTCGAGAGGAGGCAAGCTGCATTTTCTTTATTTTGCACTAGTTCAAATTTTTTTTTGTTTTTTTCACTAACTTTAATGTTATACTTATTTTTGAAGTAACTTATTTTTAATTTTTAATGTATTTTTAACTGTTCATAGGCAAAATTATATGTATACACACACATATATATATATATATATGTATATATATATTTTGTGCCTCAATGAATGCTTAACTTTTGACTATGAATTTATAATATACGTGTTGTGAATTAATAATTGGTTCTATGCCAGCAAAAACACTTTTAATGTAATTGATTATTATTTGTCAAATCTTTTGTTTTACTTAATATTCTTATCATTTTTTTGTTTTCGCAAATTAGTGCCACGATTATTACCGACATAACGTAATAATTATTTATGATTATACATTTTTTATTTTAATAATTAATTATAAAATTTACAAATTCTTACTCCCTTAATGATTAATTGTGAAATTTATATTTATAAGTTGTTGGAAGATATTTTGATTGTACAAATAGTTTGATGGAAAACATCTAACATTCACGGTCTTAGTGTATTTTTCTAACATCAAATTATAACAAACCTTATTACAAATCTTAAGGGCTTAGATGTATTATAGCATAGTTTTTATAAGTAACTATATGTATATAGGGGAATGTACTGTGTACAAATTAGGGGTTTGACACATATTAGCGATCCTTAACTGTTATTAGCTAATGGTAAATAATCGCTTATTTTTATTAAAATAGATATTAAAAATAATTCTTTTTCAAAGTTATAATATATTTAAAATCTATCAATTTTCAACTATTGAATGATCTTGCAATTGGTAGTGCGATTTGCCAAACATATTTGTCAAATATTTTTGATAAACACGACCCCATATATATATATAGTCCACAATTTATTTGAGATACTATATGTCGCCGTATAATTAATATAAAATATGTGTTTAATTATTATGATTTTGATCCTTCTTTGATTTCTCAAGGAACATTTGTTATGTTATTATAGTTTTTATCATACAAAGAAAGATGTTATTTACATACTAATCTACAAAGATACTTGTACATTTATATATATATATATATATTATCATTAGTGTTTAAATTCAAACTCATGATCATGATATAAAATAATTGCAAATGCACATAAACTTTTCTGATACTTAACCACATTATAAATATGTTTCCTAATAATTTACACTTGATTAATTAAGATGGACAAAATACATTTTTCACTTTCCTTCCATATAGCTTTCATTGTTATTTAACATATATATATATATATGGACATTGTTTTATAGAAAATGTATATTACAATATTTGTCATATGAATATTAAATTTTTATATGGTTAATTCTTAGGTTCATATGATTTGGACAGAAGAGAAAAAGAGAAAAAGAAAGAAAAGAAAGCAAAATAGAGAAAGTAAACGAAAATTTATATTGGAAAGTGAAACCCAAATATGAATTTCTACTTTGGTAGGAAGTTTTGCTGCCTTTTTCCATATTTCCCATTTATTTCATTTTGCTAAAATCCCAATCTCTCTCTTATGTTTACGTTTTAGCAAAAGCAAATCCCCATTTGAAACATTTTGTGTGATAGGAGTCCACCCCTCTGTGCGTCCATTTCGACCGGTAACACTCTCAACCTCTCTCTCAGTTTTGTTTTCTTCTTTTCAAAATACAGCTTATTACCTCTGCTACCACCTATCAAATTTCATCCAATTCCAGAATTTTGGCTGAATGAAGAAGTCATTCTTCATATGTATTTTTGCTCAGCTTGTAAGGTATTTCTGTACGTGAATGATTGGGTTTTATACATATCAAACGAAAGCAACTGAATTGAGGAGCTGGTTGGATTTTCAGCTGGATGTGATGAGCCGAGAGGGAAAAGGTTCTTCATAACCTAAGGAAGGCATTCTTGGTAAGAGACATTTTCTTTCTGAGTTTGTGGTGTCTTTATGTAAATGACAGAGTTCTAGTACTGTAAATATTGAAAAATATATCAGATTTTTATTTTTGGGTTCATACCAAACTACATGATGAGTCAATAGGAAAACAAATATATGTAATCTGCATTCTTTGTTGGAACAACTTACAGCTTATTGCAGCATATATAGGATTAGGTGAATACTTTTAGTTACTATGACTTATACAAATTACATTTCCATATCCTATTTGGTTTTCATAATTTCTAAGCGTAATTATATGTCATTTCCTGGAATTATGGTTTGGTTGTTCGTGGATGAGGTGGTTTTTTCCATTTGACTTACCCTCCAATAAGATTGAAAAAACTAATTTATTATTTTGGCAAAAACAATAAAAGTAGTGCATCTACACGAACTTAAGCCCAAAAATCATATGGCAGAGCAATTGAAATAACCAAATGTAGGGATACTTGCCAAACTCCAAATCAGCTTGTAAACCAAGTCATCATAGAAACATAATAACATTGTCCACATTCTATTTAAAATATTATGTTACAAGATAACTCTATATCACACGGTTTAGCCATAACTTAATGCCTAGTAAGCTGGAAATTTCTATTCTTATTTTTTTCAAGAAAGTATATCTACATACATATAATTTTTATGTGATACATAAATATATATTAGCAGCTCCTGACATTGTGCTTCCACTACCTTGCTGTCACCTTTAAAAATGATCATGCTATAAGAAAACACATTGGACACAAGGTCATTGAAGTTTTATCTTTATTATGATAAAGTGAAGTTGATTATCAATGTTAATTCTAGATGGCTATGAATATACTCCAAAAACAAATATTAGTGGAATGAATAATGCTTAGTATACCTATCATTGTTCTTTTTGTTGTTTTCTTTTTAAATAAACCATTTCATGTCTTTGAGTATATGAATATTGCAATATCTGTTCTCCTTTTGCTATTTAACTAGCTTATTGTTCTTTTAATTTCCTATCCTTTAATGCTATCTTGCTGTGTATTGAGACACTTAAACCCATTTTAGCTTCAATATTGTACAAGTTAAGTTATTTTAAGTGCTTGATATATTATATCCTTATAACTATACTATTGGTTTCTTCTAGGAAGTTATGGAAAAAAAATGGATATGGTGTCATGATAAGCTGTCAGATGAATACACAAATGGTGTTAAATCATTTATTGAATTGGCTAAACATCATTTAGATGAAGATAATAGGACTAGATGTCCTTGTCGATATTGTCGGAATGTGTATTTCCAAGATATAAGTGTAGTTGAACGACATTTATGGGTGAAAGGATTTTCACCAGATTATCACAATTGGATTTATCATGGAGAGGCATTGAATTTTCAAGGTATTGAAATAGGTTTTGAGGAAGATGATGAAGATGTTGAACATGATAGGGAAGAAGATGATAATGATGATATGATGGTAGCAATGCAAGATGCTGCAGGTGACATGGATATTGATGTAGATGCATATGAAGGTCACATTGGAGATCAAGATCATAGAAATAAAGAATTTTCAGGATTATTTGCTGAAGTTGAAAGCGAGTTATATCCAGGGTGTACAAAGTTCTCTGTATTAACTTTTTTGGTCAGGTTAATGCATATAAAAGCTTTAAACCATTAGAGTAACAAGTCATTTAGTATGTTGCTTGAACTTCTCAAGGAAGCACTTCCAGAGGGTAGTAAATTGCCAAAGTCTTACTACAAGGCAAAATATACACTTCATGCACTTGGATTAGAATATGAAACGATTCATGCTTGTAAATGGGATTGTGCATTGTTTTGGAAAGAATCAGCTGAATTGGATAAATGTCCAATATGTGCTGAACCGAGATACAAATTTCAAGGTACTGAGGGGAAAAGGATCCCTCAAAAGGTGCTTTGATATTTTCCTATCACTTTAAGATTGCAAAGATTATTCACATCTCGCCATACTGCTATTGATATGAGATGGCACAAAGAGAAGCATCCTAACACAAATGAAGTATTGAGGCATCCAGCAGATGGAGAAGCATGGAAGCACTTTGATGAACAATATCCGATATTTGCTATGGATCCTCATAATGTCCGGCTAGGTGCTGCCACTGATGGATTTAATCCTTTTAGTAACATGAGTACTTCGTATAGCATATGGCCAATGATGTTAGTGCCTTATAACCTACCACCTTGGAAGTGCATGAAAGAGACTTTTTCAATGACGTCACTATTAATACCAGGCCCAACAGCACCTGGAAAAGACATTGATGTGTACTTATGGCCTATGATTGATGAATTGAAAGATCTATGGACAAATGGTGTCACCACTTATGACATCTCTAAGAAGGAGAGGTTTACAATGCATGCAGCAGTGTTGTGGACAATACATGACTTTCCAGTATATGGAACACTTTCTGGATGGAGTACCAAAGGATACAAAGCATGTCCGATGTAACATCCCACATCGGTTGGAGAGGGGCACGAAGCAGTCTCTATAAGGCTGTGGATACTTTTCCCTTCAAGACGCGTTTTGACAAAACCTTGAGGCCAGGGGGGAGAGAGGGAGTGAACCCTGGGCCAAAGAGGACAATATCTTGATACGGGTGGTACTGGGTTGTTACATCCGACTTGTAATGAAGATACTTCTTTCTAAGCTTTAAGAAGTAAGATTTGTTACATGGGACATCGTCGATATTTATCCATAAATCATGCATGGAGAAATAATCGACAATATGATGGAAAGCTTGAACGAAGGTTAGCTCCAAGGCAGTTTTCAGGAGCTGAAATATTACAACAGTTAGATAGGACAATTGAGAGCAGACCGTTCTGAGAGCAGACCGTTCTGGACAAGCATCATCAGCTAGATAGGAGAATTATTACAACGGAATCGAACGTGTCATTGTTCTAAACTCATCTGTCTCAGTGGGCTTAAGCTTTTATATATTTAACTGGGAAATAATAAACATGTTCAAGTTTATTCCACCAAATCCATTAATCCCATATCCTGAAGGACCCGAGCAACATATAAAAAAAGTTGGGAGATAAACCATGTTTCAAGTAGGTTTCATCCAAACCAGAAACCTATCATCCAAACCACAAAGCCTATATCCAAAACAATATATGATAGAAATTGAGCAGGCTACTGCTACTTCTAAGAAACAAATCATGTTTTAAGTAAACACGGTTTTTTTATTCAAACAAATAGCAGAACTGATGAAATAAGTATATTGTGTATATATAGCTCAGAGCATTCAGCTTTATTGTAGTTGATAGGTTTTAAAGTCTTGAACAATATCACTAACAATATGTGGGAAGCTTCCATGAATGTTAGGTGACAGACTCAGAAGGAAGACCAGTATAGTGAGTCTCATAGCGTTTGAAGGACTTTTTAACATAGCACTATTACATTTCCATATGATGAAAAAATACTTAACTTTAATTCAGTTTAATTGGAAAGCTCCAAATTAGCCCTCGAAAAGTATGTTTAGGTGTGTTGTAAATGTGTATCTATGCTGTCTATATATATGCCATACTAAGTTTAAAGTGTTTTATTATGATTACGTATTTCTATCCAAATGAATACAAAGGCATTTTTCATTTTATTTTTTATAGCCCAGTTGTAGCTTCTGGGTACTCTTTCTGGTAGTGTAACATGATGATGCTTGTCTAAGTATTATGTTTGTAAACTATAATGACGTTGTGCTTTTTCATCTTTTTTTTTTTTTGGTAGTTTATAATGACCTTCTGCATTTTTTTTTTTGGATCAATTTATAGACTTTTTAATGAATTAATTGTTTAACAAGTTAGCAGCAATGCAAGCATTTTGTTGTCGTTGAAAATTTTGTTGCTTACCTAAGCCCCTAATTTGTCTTTGCCCTGTCTTACGTTTATTGCTCTGTTTTTGAAAGTTGAAGTAAAAACTTAACAACTAAATAATGGGAAATTGACCAGGCCAAAGCTTGTATGCGTACATAGAGCTGGTTGCAAAAATAAATCATGTTTTACACAGAGGAGATAGTATTGGTTTTAAATATAAAAAGGAATATCACCATCATAATGCTTACCGGTTCTGAAGAAGGTTGAGAGAAAGCTAAAGGTGAAAAAAAATAAATAAAAAAAGGACTTCAAAATAAAAATGCATACTTGGTCTGAAACTATAGTTGTTAAAATCCTAAATTGCGTACTGAGTCTGAAACTATGACAAAATACAGCAATCCTAAATTTTATTGCAGCCTCAGGGGTTTAGCTTCTGCATTAGCTTTTACCTAAGGCACTGATCCCTCATACAAATTCAACCTGAAAAATATATTTAATAAAGAGGAAGAAACTTCTCTGCTGCAACAAACTACACAGGCCTTTGCAATGGCCAAGGTTATGTACATTCACGTAAAGAAAAAAAAAATTTAAAGATAGAACTGAATTACACTGTCTTCTACTTACACTTAATCGTAGAACATCAACATTTAATTAAAAAAAATGGAAAATGAAGAAATGAAACAGCGGAAGTTTTGCAGTTTGTTAATATATATGCTTAGATTCTGTTAACTATTCAACGCAATTAGAGACCGGTAGCATGCAGAAAATTCTCCAATACTGAAGTATCAGCACTCAATAAAGTGCTACAACAGCAATTGAGATCACCCCCACGTAAACAGACGCTTGGCATTGTTGAAATCAAGTTGATGAGAGACAAGATTTCATTTCAAACAAGGAGTGAATTGGGAATTGAAACCCTGCCAAAAGTGGGGGGGAAAAATAAAAACCCATATGATATTAATATAAGATATATCAGTTCAAAGTATCAAACAAATTTAAAATTACCAATTTACCTCCAAATATTACAAGTGAAAATTTAAGAATTTATGACATAAAGAGCAAGAGCAAAAACCAGGATTGTTAAAAGACAGAGGCCATGCTATGAGATTAAATAATGGCATATTGAAACTCCAATAAACATCAAGTAAATAGAAAATTCCATGAGGATGCTTGTGGTAACAAACAGAGAAGTATATCTCTGCAGAAAATCACAGTTAGCAGTTCCATGCTAAAAGTATGTCTTCCACATTCTTCAAATACCCTGCAGAAAAATCCGCAGTATTAGCAAGGGAATATAAAATGCACAATATTATCTCATTAATGTGTAATACATGGTTTTATTACCTGAATGAATTAAAAAAAGTTAAATCTTTGGTATTAGACATCTGAAATACAATCGGTTATGTAGGGGATGCGGACTGCAATACACCAGAGCCACAGTCGAATAGCAGTGAAAAAAGGAAGCTCAAACCCCTGCAATCATGAGTTGGGATTGCAATTGTTGTAGAATTCTGGAACTATTTCTAGAATAAAGAAACTGAACAAAAAACACACAAATTTACCGAGGTTCGGTCAAAATCGACCTACGTCCTCGTTGCTCAGGTGTTGAGCTTTCTGCACTATGTAAATGTAGTGTTTACAAGGTTACTCACAAACCATCAATGGTGGATTCACACAAGAATACCAAAACCAAGAATCCAAGATCCCAATACACCCATTCACTCTTCGATCTCCATAGAGATCTCTTTTAAACCCACATTGAGAATACAAAGAAACAAGAAAGAATGGCTTTCAAAACTCAAAGGGACTCACCTCGCACAAAGCTTTCTCTCGGGTCTGCAACTTTTTCCACTCTCTGTTTTTCTATATCTGATATATGAAGAAGAAGACCAAAATATATATATTTATTTCCAGAAACAACAAAACGGTGCGTTCAATTAATCCCAGCAGCTCCAACGTGGCAAGCAACTTGTGAAATAACCTTAGCACCAGTTAGTTTAAACAGGGAACAAAAGAGTTCTCTAACATACCAACAACAGCAAAATAAGACATGCACAGAATTTCTTTGTCTGTCCAGGAAAGCAAGGCCGATTACAGGGGATATTTTACAAGAAATGGACAACATTTAAGTTGGTACTAAACATTAGACCAAGTATTACTAGTTAAAGAAGAAAAGAATAGAATCTTTTAATTAGTAGTTGTTAGATAAGAATGTAAGCAATCTATAATGACAAGGAAAAGCATGCATATAAAACAAAGCATTGAATTGAAAATAATTTTTGAACTGAAACAGAGAAACATGTTGTGATCTCATATAAATTGTAGTTAAGGACCTTCTAGGTGGGTATTGAACTAAGAAAAGAGAAAATGAGACGACCGTCTGCTGGTAAGCATTGCAGTGGATAGCAGGAACAAGGAGCATTTAGAATGTGGTAAGTTTAAAGGCAATCCCTCCCTCCTCCCTCGTGGAAATAGCTTCACGTTTGGTCCATTGTGAGGAAACAAGTACCATGACTAGTGCACATATATTAGAACACTAGAATTTGATTAGAAGTTGAAAAAAAACAATTCTAATTAACTAGCATCAACAAAATTAAAAGAAAAATAAATAAAAGCATATTTATATGACTAAGATTGTGGAAATGAAATACCTGAAAATTTTATAAAGGCATGGATCATATGTCTTCATCATCTATTTGTATGCTTAGGATGTGTTGGATCTTGGGGGCAGTCTTCCCCTGTTCCTCTCTGACACCGTGGCTTTAGCAAAGGACACTACACGATATTCAAGTGAGAAAGAGATGCGGGCAGCCTTTCCTCTGGCAAGCACTAGAGCTGTTGGCATTTATAAATATCCAAGTTTTGAAGGGAAGGGAGGTGTTGAATGGCCTTGCCGTTTATGGACTCAAGGTTTGGAAGACACCATAGCTCAAGAGTAGTGAGAGTGGTGGGCAGCCCTTCCTCTGACAAGGACTGGAACCATTTGCAATCCCAAATGCGCAATGTTTGAAGGGAGGTGATGTGGTGAAAGGCCTTTCCATTTAAAGATTTCAAGTTTGGAACATCAAATAGCTCAAGAGATGTGAGAGAGGTGGGAAGCTATCCTTCCTCCACTGGAAATGTATCCACCACTTCACCTACCGACGAGAGTTGTAAGGTTGTCAGAGATGTAAGCATTCCTAGATTCCACTTCATGCTGTTGGTGTGCGCAAATAGCTTTTTACAGTATCTAATTTCAAGTGATTTTAAATTTAAAGGCCATCCTTCTTTTGATAGCAAAACCAATTCATTACATTGGTCAATTTGAATGGTATGAATATTGGAGGGCAATCTTTCTTTCGGAAATGTCTTCATCTTTAGACATGAATGTATTTTAAGCAAACCCAGTGACGGATATTGACACATTGAGAGTGAGGCAACCAAGTGATCACTTTCCCATATTTGAAGAGCTTCCAACGATGGAAGATTATTCGGTAAGCATGCTTCTTTTAGCTTCGGACAATCCGACAAAAAAACCTCCTTAACATTTGAAAAAACAGCACTTTCCACTTCCACCAATGACCACTCCCTCCACTCTACCATATTTGAAAATCTTAACTTTTTTAAGGATTGGAATGGCTTAGTGATCACAGAAGAGGAAGAACCATCACCATCACTATCGCTGTAAAATTCATTGCCAATCTTCTCCACCATCTCAAATCTACGAATTATGAGGCCTTCCAAGGAAGTTAACTGTCCCAGTGGAGCCAACAAATAACAATTTTTACAATTAGACAACTCAATTCTTTTTATACAAGAAAATAATCGATGTCCAACCCATGGTGAGAAACTTAAACATCCATAATTTTCAAAAGATAGGTGCTTGAGATTTGAATGAGGTTGGAGCCTGCCAAGAACCTCGCGTGCTTTAAGTGGATCATCAGTATAACCGCTCCATTTTAATCTCAGACTAGTGAGACATTTCTTATCCTTCACATTGGCTTTTGAAACATCTTCAACATTTATTACATTCTCAAGTCCTCTAATACCAAGATGACCATGCAGATTTTGAAGCTTACCTAATTCTTTAATATTAGATCCATTGTCTTTACCTATAACAAACTTTTCTAATCTTTGCAGACCTTTGAAAGTGGACATTTATGGTGGCGTCTCTATTAAACTTGTCCCAGAAATGTCGAGATGACACAAGTTGATGAGCTTTGTGATATTGCTTGGTAAATGAGTAGGCTTATGACAATTGGACAATTTTAGTGTATGCAACTCGTGCAAATTATTCAGGTACCTTTTCAATAGAAGAAGAAGTCAAATTCATGTAGCTTAGATGTTTCAAATTTCCAATTGAATTAGGAAACCCAA
This sequence comes from Ziziphus jujuba, assembly GCF_031755915.1. Taxonomy (NCBI): domain Eukaryota; kingdom Viridiplantae; phylum Streptophyta; class Magnoliopsida; order Rosales; family Rhamnaceae; genus Ziziphus; species Ziziphus jujuba. The sequence continues at coordinate 3,256,773 of NC_083380.1, forward strand.
TAAACACAGTACAACCATTCAATAGTAGAGTCTACAGATTGTACAGAGAACAAATTGTATCAGGTATTTCTTTAATTTGGGCCCCAGATATATTCAAATATCTTAATAGCATCAAATTTCCAATTAAATTGACTATCTTCATGATGAGATGACCTTCATTGAAGTAATATGCATCTGCAGAAAGAACTCTTAGGTATTGCAATGATTGCAACTCTTCAGGATGCATCAAGTATTTTTCTCTAACTTCGTAATATTTATCCAATACTAGAAGAGTGCGCAACACCTTATTTTTACCCCAATCCAAATTGTTTTTGCTATTATGGGATTTACGTCCTTTATAGGAGAAATGATGAGTCTTACTTACAATGACACTTGAGCAATGGTTATCTAATCTTAAATAGGATTGTCCTGAGACAAATTTTGCCAAATCATTTACAAGATCATGCATAGTAAATAAGCCATATTGATTGGTAAGAATGAATGATCTTGAAATTAGATCCTTAAAATGTTTCTCTCCAACTTCTTCTGGTGCTTTAGTTTCCTGTGGTTGTAGAAGATCTTGTGCCATCCATAATAAAATTAGCTTTTCCATTTCAAGTGGATAATCTTTAGGAAAAATCGAGCAGTAAGCAAAACATCTTTTTAGATGCGATGGCAAATAATAATAGCTTAACCACAGAGCTGAAAGAATATCACACTGTGCAAATTCAATATATTATTCTTTAGTATATTTTCCCAATATTTAGGATCTTGTTTTGAGCGCAAAAGACCACCGACTGATTTTATTGCTAAAGGAAGCCCTTCGCATTTTTGAACAATTTGTCGACCAATTTTTTCCCATTTTTGATAAACACTTGGCTGTACGTTGCCGAGGGCATGTTTTTCAAATAGTCTCCAACAATCTTCATTTGGGATTTCTTTTAGTTGATATTGATTTGGAGCCCCAGCCATTATTGAAGCAATTTCTATAATGCGTGTTGTTGCAATAATTTTACTTCCAGGTGTAGCTGATTCAAATGAACTCTTTAGATCATACCAACATTTATAATTCACATTCCAAACATCGTCGAGAACTAAGAGAAATTTTTTCCCTTCCAAAAAAACCTGTTGAAAGATAAATTTGATTTTTGGGTTATTATTTTGTGGGCCTTGGTTACTTAGGGTCCAAGTTTTCTTAGACTCCATGTTTTAGAAACTTCTTTTATGATAATTTTATGATGTCTTATGTAGGTAGGGTTAATTATTAGTATAAATATTGTTATGTTTTTGCTTGTGGGTGCTGCAAGCCACAAAAGCTGAGAACCATTGAATAAAACAGTAGTTTTTTTTCCCTTCTTCGGTTGATTGCTTTCTGTTTTGCTGCTCTATTTCTATTTTTTCTTCTGGTTTTTTACTTTCATCCAACAAAGTGGTATTAGAGCTTGATATCTACATGAACAGTAGCATAAACAGTGCGTGCATGAATAGTAGCTTACCCGAAACAGTAGAATGAATAATACTGCATGAACAGTACCCCCGATGATAAAATTGTTTGTGTAGCCAAAAGATGGCCAATAATGGTATGGTTCCCTTCCAAATTCCAACACTCAACAAGAACAACTATGATAATTGGAGTATCAAGATCAAGGCTTTGCTTGGTGCCCAAAATGTGTAGGAGATAGTGGAGAAAGGCTACATCGAATCAGGGAATGAAGGTGGTCTAACTCAAAACCAAAGAGAAAATTTGAGAGACTCAAGAAAGAGAGACAAGAAAGCTCTCTATCTAATCTATCAAGGATTAGATGATGATGCATTTGAGAAGATCTCGAAAGCCAAATCGGCTAAAGAAGCATGGGAGAAGCTTCAAATCTCCTACAAGGGAGCTGATCCAGTCAAGAAGGTGCGGCTTCGGACCGTGAGAGTTGAGTTTGAAATGCTGAATATAAAGGAAGGAGAAGTCATATCTGATTATTTTTCTAGAGTTTTGATGGTGACCAATCAATTAAAAAGGAATGGTGAAAAATTGAATGATGTTAAGAACATGAAGAAAATTCTTAGATCATTAGATTCAAAGTTTGATCATATTGTTGCCATTATCCAAGAAACAAAAGACTTGGAAGCTATGTCATTGGAGCAGGTTTTGGGTTTATTGCAAGCTTATGAAGAAAAGAAGAAGAAGAAGGAAGGAATAGTGGAACAATTGTTTAAGACCTAAATTGATGCAACTAAAGAGGAAACTAGCAGCTATCACAATGATCGAAGCCAACAAGGATGAGGCCGTGCGAGAGGACGTGGCCACGGGCAAGGACCTGGACAGGGCTAGAAGTTTGTTGATGATCATAACAGCAACTTTCATAGAGGAAGAGGATCAACAAGAGGCCTTGGGAGAGACCTTTTAGCACCAAGGTATGATCATAAGTCCCATGTAAAGTGTTACAAATGTGGAAAATTCGATCATTATGCTTCCTAATGTAGAACCTTTGGCTACAATAAGATTGAAGAGAAGGCGAACTATGTCAAAGAAAGAAGTCAAGAAAATGGTACCTTACTATTGGCTTACAAAGATAATGAAAGAAATGAAGACAATACATAGTATTTGGATACCAGTGCAACCAATCACATGTACGGAAAAAGAGGCATGTTTGTGGAGCTGGATGAATCTGTGAGAGGCAATGTGTCTTTTGGGGATGAGTCTAAGGTAACAGTAAAAGGAAAAGGCAGCATCCTCATTCGGTTAAGGAGTGGAAAACACCAATTGATATCAAATGTATATTATGTGCTGAGTATGAAGAGTAACATCTTAAGTCTTAGATAGCTTTTGGAGAAAGATTATGATATTTGTCTAAGAGACAACCATCTTTGTATAAGGGACAATGCAAGCAACTTAATAGCCAAGGTGCCGATGTCAAGAAATAGGATGTTCATGTTCAACATTCATAATGATGCTACCAAGTGTCTCAAGGCGTGCTACAAAGATGGGTATTGGCTTTGGCATCTTAGATTCGGACCTTTTTTGGAGGTTTAAAGTTGCTGTCCAACAGGGAGACGGTGAGAAGAGTACCTAGTATTCGCAATCCAGATCAAGTATGCAAAGGGTGCTTACTTGGAAAATAATTCAAGAAAAGTTTTCCAAAGGAGACAAATTCAAGAGCCCGAAGGCCATTGGAGCTCATTCACACTGATGTGTGTGATCCTTTAAAGCCAAGCTCACTTGGTAAGAGTAACTATTTTTTTTTTTATTGATGATTTTTCAAGAAAGACATGGGTGTATTTTTTGAAGGAAAAATCAGAGGTGTTTGAAAACTTTTAGAAGTTTAAAGCTCTTGTTGAGAAGGAAAGTGGCCTTTTGATCAAATCCATGAGATCTGACCGAGTTTACATCAAATGAATTCCAAAAATATTGTGAAGAACATGGAATTTGGAGGTTTCTAATGGTGCCAAGATCCTCCCAATAGAACGGTGTGGTAAAAAGAAAGAATAGAATGATCCTAGATATGGCGAGAAGCATGTTTAAAAGTAAGAGATTGCTGTAGGAGTTTTAGGCAGAGGCAGTTGCATGTGCTGTCTACCTATCTAACCGATCTCCAATAAGAAGTGTGTGGGGAAAAACACCTCACGAAGCTTGGAGTGGAAGGAAGCCTGGTATTTCACACTTATGAGTGTTTGGAAGCATAGCTCATGCACATGTACCCGATGAGAAAAGAAGCAATTGGATGATAAAAATGAGAAGTATGTATTCATTGGCTATGACATAAACTCCAAAGGGTACAAGCTCTACAATCTTAAGAGTGGGAAAACAAAAATCTACCAAGATGTTATATTTAATGAAGAAGAAGAGTGGAATTGGGAATCACATAATGAAAGCTACAATTTTTTCCCATATCTTGAAGAGGAAGAAGCAGAATAGCTAGGAATGGAGTAAATGAGAGAGGAACTGATCACCCCACCAGCTTCACCAACCACAGGTCTTGAAGAAGAAGGAAGTTCAAGTGCAAGGGCCCCATGGTTTAAGATTTTACAAGAGATATATGAGGTAACCAAAAACCAAGATGATCTCACTTTGTTTTGTTTATTTGCTGATTGTGAACCCGTGAACTTCCAAGAGGCAATGGAAGACAAGAATTGGAAGAATGCCATGGATGAGGAGATAAAAGCAATCAAGAAGAACGAAGCATGGAAACCAGCTTTACTTCCATAAGGATCCAAGGCTATTGGTGTGAAGTGAGTGTATAAAGCCAAGATGAATGCTAAAGGTGAGGTTGAAAGGTATAAGGCAAGGTTGGTAGCAAAAGGCTATAGTCAAAGGGCTGTATAGACTATGATGAAGCTTTTCCACCTGTTGTACGGCTAGAAACAGTAAGGTTAATCATTTCATTGGCGGCTCAACACAATTGGAAAATACATCAAATGGATGTGAAGTCTGCATTCTTAAATGGAGTTCTTGAAGAAGAAGTTTACATCGAACAAGCACAAGGATATGAAATCAAGGGACATGAAGACAAAGTCTTAAGGTTGAAGAAAGCATTTTATGGGTTGAAGCAAGCACCAAGGGCTTAGAATGATAGAATTGACAAGTAATCTCCAAGAAAGGAGTTTTATTAAGTGTCCATATGAGCATGCACTTTGCATTAAAATTAAAAGAGATGATATATTGATTGTGTGCTTGTATGTAGATGACTTAATTTTCATGGGCAACAATCCAAGTATGTTTGCCAAGTTTAAGGAGGAGATGATGAGAGAGTTTGAGATGACCGATATTGGGCTCATGTCTTACTATCTTGGCATTGAAGTGAAGTAAGGAGGTGAAGGCATTCTAATTACTCAAGAAGGGTATGCTAAGGAGGTACTTAAGAAGTTTAAGATGGATGAGGCAAATCCGGTTGGCACACCAATGGAATGTGGAGTCAAGTTATCGAAGCATAAGGAAGGAGAAAAAGTGGATCCAACATTTTTTAAGAGCTTGGTTGGAAGCTTAATATATTTGACATGTACAAGGCCAGACATTCTCTATGCAATAGGATTTATAAGTCGTTACATGGAGAATACAACAATAACTCATTTGAAGGTTGCAAAAAGAATTCTTAGATATCTAAAAGGTATAACAAGTTTTGGTTTGTATTATTCAACTTCCAATGATTACAAGCTTGTTGGATATAGTGATAGTGATTGGGGTGGAAACATAGATGGTCGTAAAAGCATAAGTGGCTTTGTGTTTTATTTGGGAGATACAGCTTTTACATGGATGTCAATGAAGCAGCAAATTGTTACTCTTTCAACATGTGGAGCGAAGTATGTAGCTACCACCTCATGTGTTTGTCATGCAATTTGGCTTCAAAACTTGTTAAGGAAGTTGGGTTGTCCATAAGAAGAACCAACCAAGATATATGTGGATAATAAATTAGCAATTGCCTTGGCCAAGAATCCTGTTTTTCATGATCGAAGTAAACATATTGATACACATTATCATTATATTAGAGAGTGCATTGTCAAAGGAGATGTACAGCTGGAGTATGTGAAGTCACACGATCAAATAGCTGATATTTTTACCAAGCCTTTTAAACATGAAGTTTTTGTCAAATTGAGAAGTCTAATTGGCATAACAAATTAAGTTTAAAGGGGGGTGTTGAAATATAAACTTGATTTTTAGGTTATTATTTTGTGGGCCTTGGTTACTTAGGGTCCAAGTTTTAGAAACTTCTTTTATGGTAATTTTATAATGTTTTATGTAGGCAGGGTTAATTATTAGTATAAATATTGTTATGTTTTTGCTTGTGGGTGCTGCAAGCCACAAAAGCTGAGAACATTGAATAAACCAGCAGTAGTTTTTTTTCCCTTCTTCGGTTGATTGCTCTCTGTTTTGCTGCTCTGTTTCAGTTTTTGTCTCTGATTTTTTGATTTCATCCAACGAAACCTTCAGTTTAAGTTGAAGTTGAAAATTTTCCTTGATGGTGCAATTTTCGGAATTAGTGAATGCCTCATAAATTGCTTTTGTTAATGTGAAAACATCAGATTCTTCTGACACCGTAATCCAAGCTTTGATGTCAAAGGGTTTGGTCATGATCCTATCACCAATAGTCCTGTAAACAGATTGAGCAAGCATGGTCTTACCGATCCCATCCATACCGACAATGGAAATCATAGATATTCTGTCGCTACCTCCACTTGCTTCATCAGATTCAGATAGCAACAACTTAGTGATGGCTTCCTTATTAGCATCCCTCCCATAAATATCAGATTCTTCAACCAAAGTAGCTGCAGATAATCTTGGGAAAGGTTTGGTTTGAACACTACCTTCTACCAAACCAAGATGTTTCTTTTGTTCCATAAGAAATTCTAGGGTGTTTAGAATCTCCACAATCTTGGCTTCTATATTCTTAATAGTGATTCTAAACGAGAAGAAGTTGCATACCTGAAATAATGTGTGGCTTCCAGATTGACTTTCAATCTCATATTGTAGAGCTTCAGTGTTGATCTCGTACACCAAGTCCTCTGCATTGTAGATTGCATCTTTGAGCTCGTTCAGCCATTTCCTCACATCTCTATCAGTGAGTTGCTTCATCTCATCACCATTAAGCACTCTGTTAGCAGACAATAACATGATCTTCAACTTGTTGAACAGCCCTTGATCAAGCTTCTTTCCACGAATGAAGTCCATGACATCTTGAGAAGCCATCCTATCAAGCAACAGCTCAAGGGAAGCAGAAAGCAAACCTTCACCAACCAGTTCGAGAGCCATGGTTGGGTATGGTAGTAATCGCACAACAAAGATTGTTGCCAGATGGAAAAGGGAAAGCTTCAAGGGAAAAAACAGAGAGTTTGTGGTTTGTTGAATGCAATGTGTTAGAGCAATAGCTTTGGTGTTAGATCTTAACATATATTTTATTCCGGGTGGAAATTTTAGGCTGGGTTCAGATGCCTTCCTTTTTTTTTTTTTTTTGATAAAAGGTTTAGATGCCTTGCTTTTTTGATAAAGTTTAGATGCCTTCCTTAATCAGAGCAATAGCATGCGGGCTTATTAAATTAGTGCTCCAATGTATAAGAAGACAAATAAATTCTTAGAAAAATAAAATTAAAAGACACAAATAGGCATGATTTTTTTGACTTTCTTTCTTATAGCCATCTTGAAACTTTATTTTATTTTACTAATTTTTTGTTAGACTCCCGCAATTGAAAATTGAACTTGTCTACTCCAGATAGTAGCAAGAGTTGATGAAGAGCAAGTTACCCAAAAAAAAAAAAGAAAGAAAGAAAAAAAAGTTTATGAAGAGCACATGCTTTATGCAGTGGGCCAAGAAATTTAAAGGGATATAAAATTAATATCCTAAGATCACTTTTGTTATGAATTAATATTGATGTATGATGATTTAAAAAATCAAAAAATATATGTGTTTAGTGATTATAGAATTTGTAAAAAAAATTAGTTAGTAAATTAATAAAAAGAGGATCAAGTAATTAAAAGTTGGTAAAAGTATGAATGAGGTTGAATTGGTGAGTTTCAGTAATGTTATCCAAATTATATAATCATGATGAAAATAAACAATACGTGAAGTACTTATTTGGTATACATAATTTTGATGATTTGAAATTGTTTGAATTCTATATATCAAAACATCTTATTTCATTCGGATTATGTAATCTAGAAGTAAATAGATGATACGTGAAGTATTCATGTGACATATATAACCAGAATAATTTGAAACCATCCAAGTTCTGGATAAGTACTAAATATATCTTGTTTAATCTAGTATAATTCAGACAAAAATGAACATTATGTAAAATAGTTATTCGATAAACATAATCTAGACGATTTGAACTTGTTTGAATTTTGTATATGAGATGTATCCTATTTCATTTGGATGAATTAATTTGGATCGAAAAAGATTGTTGAAGATGAAATAACAAGGATTTAGAAGTTAGGGATATAGTGTAGCGTATGTAGTATGTGTACTTAATTTAAAGGAATTAGGGGTAATTATATGTAGTATATGTATTTAATTATATTTAAGGATAAATTAGGGATTACTGAAATGGTGTAAGTTATTAAAATTGAAATAAAACTAAGAGTATGTAACATGTAGTGTGCGTATTAAATTTCATAGCATGAATAGAACAATCATTTTTTTTTAAATGATTCTAAAACTAAGAAAATATATCATTATTTTTTCATTGATTTATTTTTTATAACAAGAAAATGAATAATAATTTTTTGAACAAATTTTGACTTTTTTTTTTTTTTTTTTGCAAGTCTAATATATAATAATCCTTTGTCAACCACATTTACAGTACTAATCCCACTATCTGTTGCTGCTTTTTTCTAGTTTGAAGTTTTACTACTCTCAACCCAAATGAAAAGATTAAGATCATGTATTGAGAAATGTAGAGGAACGTTCTTTTATCTTTTTATTTTTAGCTTGAATGGTGTTGAAATTTTGTTGAGTCAATAATTGAAATGACTAAATACCCTTTTATTAATTCAAATCCAATAAACTTCTCCTTAATTTAACAAAGAATTCATTCAGGGTTATTGATGTAGCTGCATTTTTATTTTTATTATGCTATATATATTGAGGAAAAAGTGGAGTCATTTTCGAATGATGCTCAAATAAACCAGATAACCCTTTATGTTCTCAATTACGTCTTTTGGATTTTGATACAGAAATGAAAAGTTTTTACCCAGTTAAAATGAAACCAATTTGATAAGCATAATGAAATAGTCTTGGAAAATTGATAATGGATACTCAATGTCTTAAACTCTAATAAGACTTGGAAAGATCTACCAAGTAGATCTTTATTTTATTCCTTTAATTATTTCTAGTAGTTAAATTCACATGTCTGTTTGTTACTGGCTTAATTAGTTGGCTGCATACTCCGTCATTGTCTTAGATTATATCTAATTAATTTTTTTTTTTTTTTTTTTTTGGTGATAACATCTAGGTTCTAATCTTTATTTAATTTAATTTTTGCAGGATTTCAAGTATTTAAAAATTGAACTTGTCTGCACTAGCAGCCAGAGTTGACGAAGAAGTCATGTGATCACATGGGCTATGTGGTGCCTCCATGAAGAAATATTAAATTTATAAAACAAGTTGTCTTATAAATAAGATTGTTTGCGGTGATTTACAAAATTAAAAATGTGTTTTGTAGTTATGGACTTTGAAAAAATTAAATAGCGATTACATATATTCAATAAAGAGAGCATCAAAGTAATTGAAAGTCAGTAAAAAAATAAAAAATAAAAATTGATGGATGACCTAAAAAAAAGTCTCAACACTTTAACGATTTTATTTTCTTAAAACTAAAGAATATGATATAAATGATTTATTTTTAAAAACAATTTATTCGTAGTGAATCTCCCAGGACAGTGGTTATGTATTCTGTTTATAACGGTTAGCAATGCCTATGTGCTTTTAGTGGCCAAATAAGTTCGTCTTTCTTGTCAATAAGGTTAGTGGTTCAATTTTAGTTTGTTGTTATTTTGCTTAATTTCCCAATCTACAATTGAATAACCCCTGAAAATTGGAAAGATAGTTTAATGTAAATCTCGGAGATGAACATTTTGCTGTCTAGGACCTGAAATAATTCCAAATTAACATGCAAGGCACTAACGTCAACACTGGAAAGAGAAAGAAATATTGAGGGAAAGGAAGTTTGCAAGCTTTCTACATCTTATATGCACATTCACTAAAAATCAAAGTTTGAGAAATAACTTAATAATATTAATTAATTTAATTATATGCGTGCCTTGTATATCATTCCTCTTCAGTATTTGGTTTTTCATATGAGCCAAGTACTCAACTGTGAACATGGAAAGTGAAAAATAACAATATCCCTCTGTTCTACATTTTTTTTTATATGAAGTCATGAAAGAAATGAAATTTTGCAGTTTGTTGTTTCCCTTTGCCCCACTTCCGTTTAGCAAAGGCATCGGAATTTTTCTAGGAAACTTCCAAAGTGGAATTTATAATGCCAATGCAACCCAAACCCATAAAACAAATGCAAACAAACTTACAGTCAGAAGTAGAAAAGAAAAGAAAAAATGGATAACCATTTAACTCATTTTAGGTGCTTAGCTCATTCCTAATATATTTGCAACCTGATCTATCCCAAACAATCATCTATATTGCAATCCAACAAGACAAGATTGAGAATCCATACACTAATTAAATCATAGAGGTGATGTGAACGAATAAGGTGTAAAGTCATTATGTTTTTGTATTCATAATTCATTTTTACCTTATCAAACCATGGAAATATAAATGGAAAAAAAAAAAAGAAAATAAAATAAAGAAGCTCAGACAATAGAGGAAATAGAATTTTCTAATGCTCAACAATCTCCTGCACCAGAGCATTAGAAACTGCAAAACATTGCCTTTCATTTGTCCATTATGTAATGGTTCCAAAAATATTATGTGGAGCATTTTAAATGGAAACCATAGTGTTTGAGGAGGGACATATCCACCTTATAAGAATGACAACCTTTTCATAAGGATTTTGAAGAATGTAGAACTCCAAACAATCAACTCCTAGAATCACAAAGCTATATTATTTTGTCTAAAGTTCTAGATTATTTTATTTTATTTTATTTTTATTTTTTTACCAATTTTATGAATGATAGGTTTCACATACAACATAGAACCTGTTTTCATTAGTACAGTTCATAATGTTATTATAATTTAATAGTGGGATTTTAAATTAAAATTCGAAGGTCTTTCTTAAATATCAACATACATATGGTTCAAGTTACATGTAATACTCCAAAGTGTAAACAAATCTTTAAATTATCATGAATTTCTTCCTCAAAGTCATTAAATGAGTCGATGCTTGGCTTTTTCATTGAATAACTTTTATTTTTTTATTTTTTTGTTGGTTGGAAGTAAAACCTTTTACTTCACTAGAAATGCAGCCTATATTGAAATTCAATTGATGGTTATCACTTAAAGATTTAGAGCCTGTTTGGCATAGCCTTCAAGAAGTTAAAAGTAATTTCTGAAATTCAAAAACTACTTATGAAAGTGTTTGGATAATTATTTAGAAATATTTTTAACCTTCAAAAGCATTTCTGACCAAAGCCAACAAAAAATAGCTTTTTTAAAAAGCAACTTTGGAGAAGTGAAAGAAGAAGCAAAAGCATAACATTAAACTGTGTCAAACAGCGCATTAGTCCTCTTTTAAATTTGGCTTTTAAAAAAAATTGAATTCAGACAAAAAGAGGCCTTTTCCCTTTTTTGACAATGCACTTCTTATTGATAAAATTGGTGGTTGTTCATCGAATTCATCATATCATGCTTGGAGTTATTAATTATAAAAAGAAAAGAAAAGAATCATCGTCCTTGAAGTAGTGGCCCCAATTTATTTAAGTATATGATAGCCACCCGATCAAGGTCTTCTACATATATTTTATATATACCTGGCAATTCGGGTTGGTAGGTCGTGTTCGTGTCAACCCGTTTAATAATCGTGTCAAAAATGCCTAACCCGAACACGACCCATTTATTAATCGTGTCAGGTACCTAAAACACTAACCCGACCTGTTTATAAACAGGTCAACACGACACGACCCGTTTAACACGATTATTTTAACGGATCGTGTTGACCTATTAACCCGTTAACCTGAAATTGACCTATTAATCCGAAAACTAACCTATTAACCCGTTAACCCGAAAATTAACCCGTTAACCCGAAAATTAACCTATTAATCCGAAATTTTTTTTTATTTATTTTTTATTTTTATGTTTTTGTTTTATTAAAGATGTATTTTTTGTTTTTAAAAAATTAGTAATAGAAAATTATTTTTATAAAATTTTTAATTTATAATATTTTTTAGTTATTAAATATTATATTAATGATAAAATATTAATTTAAAATTAAATTTAAATGGGTTGTAATAGGTATATAATCGTGTCGGGTTGAAACTGACACGTTTAATAAATGGGTTGTAACGGGTCAATTTCGAGTTAAACAGGTCAACCCGAAAATGATACAATTAATAATCGTGTTAAACGGGTTGACCCGATTATGACCCGAACCCATTTATAATAAACCCAAACCCATTTATTCCGTGTCGTTTTCGAGTCGTGTTGCCGTGTCATGATCCAAATTGCCAGGTCTAATTTTATATAGAAAATTAACTGGTAGTTTAATTTTTTACTATCGAAAAATGAAATCGTGTATTCTGGTGAAGAATAATAATTTTGTTTTTGAATAATAAAATAATATTATCGCAATTGAATTTACAATTAATGTAAATTATATATATCCTTAAAAAAAAAAAAAATTAAAAACTCCCCCTCCCTTTCTTTAACTCTATTTTTTCTGTCTTCTATCTACTTACTCTCCCCAATTTTTCTCTCTATTTTCCACCATTTCTTTACTTTTCAGCATTCTATCTCTACTTTTGTCTCTACCTTCTCTTTTATTTTCTCCCTTGCACCATCTTCTACATCTAAATTTTAACTCCACTTACTCTTTCAATTTTTCTCTTATTACATTTCTCTTTACTTTATCTTATACCTTCCATTACTTTCTTCCTCTATACTTTCTCTATTCTACAACCTTTTCCATTGACCTCAATCGCTTGTTATCTTTTAAACTCTATCTCTAGTTTTTTTCTCTACACTTTATCTACTACATTCTCTTTCTAATTACTATTAAGTTCTTATTTTAGTTGCTTTCTCCATTTGACTATTGCCATAAAGTAAACAATTTACTCTACACGCTATCAATATTTTCTTATAAAATCCTACTTCATGTCCTTAATTACATCAATTAATTACCGCTATGTATTCTCCTGGACTAAATTTTTTAATGTTTCAGTAAATTTCTATTTGTTTTCATGATTATTAAAAATAATTATCTAGCAAGTCTTCTATCCAATTTTTTTTTTTAAGTTAAATTTTAGTTTCCTATTTATTTTTAAACTTATGAGCTAAAATGAACATGATATATCTATTAGTTTTAATGTTTTTTTCAATGCTATTTTCTTAATTATTACTACATGTAATGAAAGAATCTACCCAAGTTTTAGTCATATGAAAATTTAAAATATATAATAAATTAGAATATGTTTTTAAATATACAAGGTATTTTCCCTCAAAAATTAAACAAAATATATAAATTTTTAATTACAGAATAACAATATATGTTAAAATTTAGCAATATTCAGTTAAACAAATATCAAAATTTTGTTGATTTCTTATTTTAGCATCTAATTTCTTAACTTTTCGAACTTCCTTAACATCTACTTTATGGCTTACTAGTTTCTTTGAAAAAAATTTTAATGAAAGCATAAAAAAATATATTAAAATTTAGCATTATTCAGTCTACCACAATATCAAAATTTTGTCGATTTCTTACTTTAGCTACTAGTTTCTTACCTTATTTAACATTTACTAGTTTCTTCACTTGTCCCTTCGATTTCAGTTTTTTTATTTTTGCATTCATTTTCTTAGCTTTTGAAAAAAAAAAAAAAAGATTTCTTGACTTGTCTTTTTCCAAAAAAACGAAAAAAAAATAAAAAACTATCATTTTAATTTCTTATAAAATTTTATCAAATGCATCGTTTCTTTACTTGTCTTCACAATTTCTTATTTGTTTACTCTTTTTTTTTTTTTAATTTATCCTTTTCTATTTTGCACATATTATCATAATAGTTCCTTTTCTATTTTCAATTTTTTAAGGACATCAAAGCTAAACAACGGTAGCACATGGAACAAAAAATTTTTGAAAGCAAACTTGACATAAACTACAGAAAGAAATTAATAAGAGAAAAGTAGAAGAAAAAGTGAGAGAAAAAATGCAGCAAGAGAAAGTCAAAAGGAAACAGCGTAGAAAACTAGAAAGAAAGTAGATGGTATTGTTGAGAAAGAAAATAGAAAGAAAAAAAAAACTGGAAAAAAATAGTATAAAGAAAAAGCAATGAGAAAAAGTAAAGATATAACAAAAAAGAGAGAAAGTAAGAAAAAAAACCAAACAGAAAAATAAAGTCAAGCGAGAAAGCATAAAGAAAGAGGAGAAGAAAAGCAGAACAAAATGCATAGACAGAAACAAAGTGAAATTGGCAAGAGAAAAAAAAATTGAAAGGTAAGAAAAGCAAATGAGAGACAAGAAGAGAGACACACATAGCACACCAACCCACACAAGAAGGAAGGGCTTGGGCAATCCCCGAACGTTTCTCTTCACCCAAACACCCAAAATTTCATATATATATATATATATATTATTAAATAGAGTTATCATTACAAACTTTCTTATTTACACAGTCTTGCACCTTATTCTACATTGTATGTAGCCTAGAAAGCATTCAGCAGATGTTGACAATCTCAACAGGACACAGTTGTCAAAATGTGCTGTCAATAAAATATGTCAATCAAACGGACAAGTTAATTTCTTATAAAATAACAAATTCGATGCATCTCAAGAATGCATACCATTCAAGATAAGAAAATTTCATCAAACATGAACATTTAATGTCGGGACCCATCCAAAATTCCTCACTGGAACCCTAGACAAGCTTTGATTTCAGGGAAATCCTACTGGCCTTTCCAATGGAAAATCCGGCAGAGCCTCCCCTAAGGGTTGGACTTACCACAAATTTCCTGCACTGAAAACACACTTCTATAAACACCACCTTATACCTCCCATCTTACTACAATTTATTTCCACAAATTTACAGCACTCCAAAATAATAACAGGAAATTAATGCAGTATTTAATAAAATGTATCCAATACAGTATACAGAGCATTATACAAATAAATATGAAATTAATACAATGTCAGATGAAGTAATACAAGATGAAGAGGGAAAAGGGAGGGAATGCTTCTTGGACTTTCGGCAATGAACTGAGATGTCGGGCTCGCCCCGGACGATTAACGTCTCCCAATCCTTGTACCTAGGGGAACGGAATTTAGAAATCTGAGATGCTAATCATCTCAGTGAGTGACCCTATCTACTGTACAATTATAAAGTAACGATAATTATAGTACATTTGGTCAATTAAGAATAAATAAGTAAATAAATAATAATTAATTGAAGATAATATTTTCTCTCAAAACCCTCACCATTCACTCCGTTGGAAAAGTTCCACTTTTAAAACATTTTCGCAACATCTGTTATTTGTATTCCCTGAAAACCAAGGAATCAATTAGTTAACTAAATATGAAATAAAATATAATAAATCAAGCCTCCAAAATTTATAATGAAAATAAAATAGGAATAGAAATAAAAAAATAATTTCGTAACAATTACTAAATGATTAATAAATGTCATAAACAAATAATACAAAAATATTAATGAAACTTACATTAAGACAATTCAGGAAATAATTAAATAATTAAAATAAATCAATTTATTGAATAATTAAGCAAAGGAAAAATTAAATCAAATTAAAACCTCCATTTGAAATAAATAATAAAAACAACATTAAATATATTCTTAATTTAAATACAATTTCAAAATATTTATTTTGAAATCCAAGTTCTGAAAATCACTTGATGCACCCACTATATACCAGTGGCGCCAACGGTACCCAACGTCCCGAGGTATCGCTAGACAAGAGGTTAAAGAGAGAAACCGGTATACGGTCGCGTGGCGTCCCATCACGCCGCTGCAAATAGGCATCCCGACCATGGAGGGGCGGCTTACCCTCATCCGATGGCAACCACAGGACAACCTCATAATCACCTATGCACTACTCACACCTACCTGCGCATTCATCACATCCACCTGGGCGCTAATCATACCCATGCATAAAGAACACCAGTACATGTATGGTGCATCTAAAACTCGTAAATCATAAATCAATAATTTTATTATCTCAAAATTTCATAATATCATCGGGTTAATTCCATCCAATTAAACCTATAAATTTTCCACAATTCCTTTATAAATCATCGTCATAAATTCATCGAATAAATTCCATCAATTTCAAATCCCCCATCTCTCAATTCCATCAATTTAAACATTCAAATTTTCCAATGGCATAAATATTTTGGAAACATAATCAATTAAATCAATATTTCTTTCTCAAATATTCAAAAACCAATTTGAATCAAATATGTCATTTAATCCTCATAAAATCCACAATAATCAAAATTCTCATAAATATACATTTCAAACACATAATAAACCCATCGATGAAATTATCAATAATTAAAATAAATATTTTTTTTTCCATTTCATAAAATTCTTTAAATCAAAATATTTCTTAATATATAAATATTTTGATTCACTCAATTGGGCATCAAATTTCCACATATAAATCCACTAAGTATTTATCACATAGAATATAAATTTCAAATATTCAATTCACACAAAATATTTGCAAATCTAATTCCCGAAATTAATTTGAAGGTGGGTCACTCACCTCCAGCACGTGTATCAATCGAGATCCTCCGCAGGATCAACTCCACTACCCACACGTGCACCTAAAATATCCACAATACACAAAACTAATTATTTTAATATTTTAATAAGGTAACTCCCAAATGGGTACCCGGGGAGTAAACACAAACAACAACCAAAATTGATGACTAATATACCGAATCGAAGCTTGAGTGACGAGGATTACGAATCCGGTCTTACTTCTCGGAGATGGAACCCGAGGTGGCCGGAATCTCGCCAGAAAGCTCACGGATTTTAGACCCTCGATTCTCACAATCCGTTGAGATTTGTGGAAAGGGGACACCGAATTTGAGTTCAAAGGGTCGGAACTAATGGGAAAAGAGAGGCGGTGTAGTCGAAAACTGGCCAGAAAGTCAATTTTCCTGGCGACCCACCGTGGTCACGGGAACCCGTCACCACCAGCGGCGCATCCTATAGCTGCTGGCCGTGATTTTTGGTGGGAAGGTAGATCTAGTGATGGGTAACTCAATGGGACTGGCAGTGAAGCAAACGGGGGTGGAATAGGGAGAAATCGGGGTTTGAAGGAATCGGTGCCGCCGTCAGAAAAAGCCTCGATCCGGGCGCGTCGGCGGTCAGTTGGCAGTGGTTTTTGGCTGGCTGGCCGGTTTTCAGGTGGTCTTCAAGGTGGGGTGGCACGTGTGAGAAAAAGGTGGCCGGAAAATGGCTAAGTGGCGATGGCTGATCGATTTCTCTATCTAGCTCTCTCTCTCTCTCTCTCCTCCCCTCTTTCTCTCTCCTTCCATCGGCTAGCGCGAAATTGCAACACGTGGCACATACTATTCACTTAAGCCAAATATATTAAAATATTACGGTATTTGGAAAACTTCACATATCCATAACTTTTTAACCAGATGTCCAATTTAAGTGTACCGCTAGTCTATGAACTCGTATCAATAAGTATTTTACAACATACAAAAGTCAAAACAAAATTCTACAACCATAAAAAGTCAACTCCCGACAACCTTTTGGACAGTTTGGCTCTCGACTTATTTTGCCCATAACTTTCAAACCGTAGCTCCATTTTTGACGTGCTACTAGTCTACGAACTCGGGGGCATCATGTACTTCACTACGGTACCACAGTCAACTAGAAATTTCAACTGGAACAAAAAGTTAACTTTTGACCCACTCGGCCAACGATCAACCTCGGTCAATGTGCAAGAATTCCGATGTAGTTTCGGACGGGGTGTTATTCTCAGGACCGTGGGTAGGCAGGTTTGATATAGTGAACATAGCCGCCCCCCTCCTTGGCCGGGATGACGGTTTCAGTAGTGGTACTGTCGGGACGCCGAAGTGCCGTTTGTAAGTTTCTCTATTTAATCTCCCCGCCAGTCGGTGCTCGGGACTCTGGGTATCGGAGAGCATCACTGGTTTATGGTGTGGTGCGTTAAGTACAAATTTTTCGGATAGAAATTTCAAACCCCAAAGAGTACAAAAATTATGTATTATAATTTATTACATTTTAATTATATTTGGGGTATTTATTTATTTATTGTTTATTAAATTAATTGATCCCTTGGTTTTCGGGAGGTACGAATATCGGGTTTTGTGAAAATGTTTTCAAAGGGGAACATTTCCAACGGAGTGAATAGTGAGGGTTTTGAGAGAAAATATTACTTCAATTGTTTATTATTATTTTATTTATCTAATTGTTGGTATTAATTAAATTCCTTTATTTGTTATGTGATTAATATTAAAGGTGTTCAGTAGAGAGGTTCACTCACTGAGATGATTAGCATCTCACGTTTTTAAATTCCGTTCCCCTAGGTCCAGGTTGGGAGACGTTGATCGTCCGGGGCGAGCCCAACGTCTCAGTTCGTTGCCGAAAGTCCAAGAAGTATTTCTTCCCTTTTTCCTCTCCATCTTGTATTGCTTCTTTATCTGTCATTGTATAAATTCCACATTTATTGTATAATGCTCTGTATACTGTATTGGACATGTAGTTATTATTTATGCACTGGGTTGCTGTTATTCTTTGAAGTGCTGTAAATTTGTGGAATCAAATTGTAGTATTGTGGGAGGAATAAGGGGATGACTATAGAAGTGCGTTTTCAGTGCAGAAAATTTGTGGTAAGTCCTACCTTTAGGGGAGGTGCTGCCGGATTTTCCGTTGGAAGGTTCGGTGGTATTTCCTTGGGATCAGGGCTTGTCTAGGGTTCTAGGGAGGAATCTTGGACGGGTCCTGACAATTACATTTAAGGACAATCAGGAGAACAAATTTACCTTTATAACAAGCTTGGAGAACAAAAAGATATGTGAAGTCAAATTTCTGAAACTATCAGTATATCTCAGCACTTGATCATACAATAACAAGGGATTTTGACCCCACAGCAATGAGATTAATGCAAGTTTAAGAAACCTGCTCCAAAATTGTACATTTGAGTATTGAAGTGTCTCAATCAAAGTTATACAATTTTAACTTACCAAACATCTCGCCATATCAATAAAAAAGAAAAAGGTGCCAAAATCCAAATACATTTGGAGCATTCCTTTCCAACCAATTTATTCAAATCTCAATGGAGGGAACCTAAGAACTATAAATAACATGATCAGCATGTTTCAAGACTTGATCATACAGCAAGAAGGAAATTTGACCCCACTAAAATGAAATTTATAGTAGGTTTAAGAAATCTACTCCAAAATTGTACATCTCGATATTGAAGCATCTCAATCAAAGGTTAGATAATGTGAACCTACCAAACATAAAAAGAAAAGGAGCCAAAAACCAAATTGTAAAATAGAGAGATTGGTAAAATACCATGCTTATCTCATTGAGGAGAATAGACGTGTATCATACGCTACAAAGGACCTCACAAGATTACAGTGAGATAATTGAGCCTATAGGTAGGGAAATGATACAATCCATATTTACAGTTGATACAAATATACATAAAAGGAAGGTTAAGATTAACATTTGAAGCATTCCTCATGAATCAATTTCTTCAAATCTCAATGGCCAAGAACTACAAATCTCTACTATCATGATTTACATCCATGCAGAAGTTGAAATCTATAAAAGGGATAATAAATTGGAAAGGAGATTTGCATGCCAAATGATCAAAGCTTGCATGCATATATGCAGTCATCCTTAGTTTTCACCAATGGAATCCTAAGCCATAATAGTTTTCACCAATGGAATCCTAAGCCATAACTTCAATAATAATGACCAAAGAGATACAATGAGCAAAGAAAAGCATAAAAAATAGAAAGAGAATGTTTTTGCTGATAATGATTGTAACACCCCGTCCTGAAGTACATCGGAATTTCTTAAATTTGACCAAGGTTGATCAGGTTTGACCATCGTTGACTGATAAGAGATCAAATGTTGACTTTTTTCTTTTGATGGAATTTCACATTGACCGAGGTACCATTACGAAGTAGAAGTTGTCACGAGTCCATAGACTAGTATCACGTTGAAAACGGAGTTACGGTTTGAAAGTTATGGGCAAAACAAGTTGAGGTCCAAACTGTCCAAGGGGTGCCCGAGTTGACTTTTTGTTCATGCAAAATTGAGCTTTGACTTATGCATGGTTGTGAAGTACTCATCGATATGAGTTTATAGACTATCAGCACGTCTGATTTGGACATGTGGTTTGAAAGTTGTGGACTTGTGAAATATTTCCGAGACATCATTTACTATTCATGGATCTGTATGTGTGTGAACAGTGGTGCCACGTGTCAAAAAAGTGGACCCACCCATGAGTGTACGGTGGCACCCACGGGCATTTTGATTGGTTGAGAAGGAGAGGGAGGAGAGAGAAAGAGAAGGAGGAGAGACAGAGAGAAACCTAACCGGCCAACCGCCTTTCACCCATTTCCGGCCACCAGAACAGTACACGCATCATCCTAGCTTGAAGCCCACCTGAAAATTGGCTGGCTAGCCAAAAATCACGGCCAACCGATCGCCAATGTACCCGGATCGAGACATTTTCCGGCGGCAGCGCCAATTACTTCAAACCCAGATTTCTCTCCATTCTGATCTCCATTTGCCTCACCGCCAGTCCCGTTGACTCACCATTTGTAACGGCCCAGTCCACCTGCATCAAGATATTGTCCTCTTTAGCCTAGAGTTCACTCCCTCTCTCCCCCCTGGCCTCAAGGTTTTGTCAAAATGCATCTTAAAGGGAGAGGTATCCACAGCCTTATAAGGACCGCTTCGTGTCCCTCTCCAACCGATGTGGGATGTTAAAATCCTCCCCCCTTGGGGCCCAGCATCCTCGCTGGCACACCGATCCGGGTACTGGCTCTGATACCACTGTGTTAGGACCCATCCAAAATTCCTCACCGGAACCCTAGACAAGCCCTGATCCCAGGGAAACCCTACGGGACCCTCCAATGGAAAATCCAGCAGAACCTCCCCTAAGGGTTGGATTTACCACAAATTCCTGCACTGAAAACACACTTCTATATTCATTCCCTTATTCCTCCCACAATACTACAAATTGATTTCCACAAATTTATAGCACTTCAAATGAATAACAGTAATCCAGTGCATAATTAATACATAAGTGTCCAAGACAGTATATAGAGCTTCATGAAATACTATTAAGTATAGAATACAACAAGGATGAAAGAAATATTACAATTGAAATAAACGAAGACAAAGGTAACTTCTTGAACTACGACAGCGACGAAGATTTGGTTCGCTCCGGAAGAACATCTACCACCCCTTGCACCTAAGGGAACGGAATTTAAAAACGTGAGATGCTAATCATCTTAGTGAGTGACCCTATCTACTGAACACTTTTAATACTGATAATATAACAAATAAAGGAACTTAATTAACACCAACAATTAAATAGATAAAAAAATAATAAACAATTGAAAGTAATAATTTCACTCGAAACCCTCACTATTCACTCTGTTGGAAATGTTCCATTTTTAAAACATTTTCACAAAACCCGTTATTTGTATTTCCCGAAAACCAATGGATCAATTAATTTAATAAACAATAGATAAATACCCCAAATATAAATAAAATGTAATAAAATATAATAAATAATTTTTGAATACTTTGGGGTTTGAAATTTCTAATCGAAAATTTATACTTGACGCACCACACCATATACCAGTGATGCCCTCCGATACCCAGCGTCCCGAGCACCGACTGGCGGGGAGGTTAAAGAGAGAAACTTGCATACGGTACTTCGGCGTCCCGACAGTACCGCTGCTGAAACCGTCATCCAGGCCACGGAGGGAGGCGGCTATGTGCACTATATAAAACTTGTCTGCCCTCAGTCCAATGGCAACTCACGGGAGACATAATAACTTGCGTGCTAACCACATATACAACCAGAACACCAATATTGTATGAGTGCGTCTAAAATAATTATTAAATTTCTTATTACCGTACCGATTTTCCAAAAATCACCGTGGGAAATATACCAGTCTTCAAATTCACCATCCCACATTTTCCTTTAACATTTCCGGTACGAAACCATCGATAACGATATACAAATAATTTTTCTCGTAATGCGAGATTCAACAAATAATATTCCACGGGCATAATTATCAAATTTGAAACCACCAATTTAAACAAATAATTTCCTTAAAATATTTAAACCAATTATGCCCAAAAATAATATTAAAATCCAGATACAATTTATTACTGAAAATACCTTGCGCATGCGTAATAAATAAAATTAAATCGCAATAATAAAAATCGGGGATTTCTTAATAACCCAAAACTCCGTTTAGCACCAGCAAACATATATGTACTTATAAAATAATATTTTTCCACAATTATAATTAAATTTCCACCACATGAGCATAATTCCAGATATCAATTTAACACCAAATAAATATAATTAATTACCCCAAAATATTTTTAAAGGTGGGTCACTCACCTTAAGCACATATATCAATCAAGATCCTCCGCAGGATCAACTCCACTACCCACATGTGCACCTAAAACATCCACAATACACCAAACCAATTATATTAATATTTTAATTAGGTAACACCCAAATGGGTACCCGGGGAGCGAACACAAACGACAACCAAAATTGACGAGTAATATACCGAATCGAAGCTTGAGTGACGAGGATTACAAATCCTGTCTCACTTCCCGGAGATCGGACCCGAGGTGGCCGGAATCTCGCCTGAAAGCTTTTGGGATTCAACTCTTCGATTCTCTCAACCCGTCACGAATTGGAGGAAAAGGACACTGGATTTGGATTCAGGGGGTCGGAATTAGTGGAGAGGGACCAAAGACGAGCCATCGCGGTCACCGGCAACCGTCGCTGCCGGCGGCGCATGCGGTGGCTAGTGGCTGAGATTTTTGGGGGTTTTGTAGCTTGAAGGGAGAGGGTCTCAACGGTACCAGTGGTGACAAGAATGGAGGCCGGAATGTGGAGATCTAGGTGGTTGAAGGAATCGGTGCCGCCATAGGAAAAACCCCCGATCCGGGTGCGTTGCTGGTCGGTTGGCCGTGAAATTTTAGGGTTTGGCCGGGAATGGGGAGGCGCTCCCGTCTAGCCAGGGCGTGTGGTAAGAATCGGCTGGAAAATTTCACAACTCTGATGGCCAACGATTTTCTCTCCCCCTCTCTCTCTGATACGAACCTAGGACGACCTGCTCCTAAACCCGTATTATATTAGTCTGGATCTTTAATTAAGTTCAAGTTCTAATGGAATGGACCTCAACCCCTAACCAACCTATGGTTAGAAACCTTGGTATAATGTAGACACCACAATAGGGGATGAAAAACCTATTGATAAGTTAAGCTAAAACAACCAATTCTCTAATGGTGTTTTAGGTGTTCTCAAAGAACAAAGAGATAATTAATCTCACAAGTATTTTTTCAATCAAATCAAAGTTGTATTCTTATTGAAAAATAAGCCTTTAAATAGGCTTTGAAAGAAACAAAATAAACCCTAAAAACCCTAGATAAAACCGGCCGCACACATAAAGAAACCTAGTTGGCCGCAACTATACTTCCTTTCCTAATCTAAGTTTGATTAATTAATTCCTTTATATTAAATTAGGAATTAATTAATTTACAATAAAATAAAAACCTTCCTAAAGTTATTTGTCCAGAAAATAAATAAATAAAAACCCAAAAAGAAAGAAAGTCAATCGCAAATTAAGTAACGAGTTGACTTTGACATCTAGGCGGAATTATTCAACCGAGCTAACTTATGTCTGCCTGATGTCCGAGCTAACTTATGGCCTATCCGAGCTAACTGATGTCTCTCCGAGCTAACTTGTGTTTGGCCAAGCTAATTGATGTCTGTCCGAACTAAGTTGTGTCTGGCCAAGCTAACGGATGTCTGTCCGAGCTAAGCTGTGTCTGGCCGAGCTAACGGATGTCTGTCCGAGCTAAGTTGTGTTTGGCCGAGCTAAGTTACATCCGATGTCCGAAGTCCGAGATCAGATGTCCGAGATAGTTGATAGCAGAGGTGGAATGTTGTCCGAGGTATAAATGTGCTGTTGATGTCCAAAGGAACTGGTGTTGTCCGAGACATGGATGGACTGATGTTGTCCGAGGTAAAAATGCTCCCCGAGGTGTGGATGTGCTCCGACGTATGGATGCCCTCCGAAGTATGGATATCCTTCGAGACATGGATGGATGTGTGGGTGCGGGCAGAAGAGGTATCCGAGATATGGTTGCCCTCCGAAGTATGGATATCCTTCGAGACATGGATGGATGTGTGGGTGCGGGCAGAAGAGGTATCCGAGATATGGTTGCCCTCCGAAGTATGGATATCCTTCGAGACATGGATGGATGTATGGGCGCGGGCAGAATCACATTATTCCCCTCCTCTTGACAAGGATTTGTCCTCAAATAAAGAGCATCACCTATAGCAAAAAGAGATAAGTCAGCAACATTAAATGTAGTACGAACATTAGACTCACCCAGCAAATCAAACCAAATCAAATTTCCATCTCGACGTAGCATAAGCTTGGACTTCCCTTGCTCGGGAAACCTTTCCTTTCTTAGGTGCAAATCTCCTGGATCAAACACTATCACAACAACGACTAAAAATTCATGCTCATTATAGCAAAAATGACTTTCTTTAAAGTTAACAAATAATCTTTTCCAAATTTTCAAATTGCTACTAAGTAAAGCTCTCAACAATGCAGATAAAGTTCTAAGCAATAAAGACATCTTTAAATAAATATCTTTGAAATTCATGGTCAGTAATGATTGCTTATTCATAATCACTTTATTAACATCACCAAAGCTAAGATAAAAATTTATATTTTTCGTTTCTTGTCTTCCTTTTCCTTTCTCACTCATGGCCATCTCACCTTCCTCACTCTCGGCTTTTACACAAAATTTCTCACTCTTGGTTTTATTAAAATCTCCCCACACAACCTGAGTATTAGAAGACTTACCTTGGATAGCAAGCTCACCTTTTCCCTCTTGACTGGATGGTAGTCCACTTGGACTTTCATTTGGAAAGACATCTCCAAATTCCTTTAAAAGAGAAATCATTGAACTTGGCAATTCAAGTTCTTCAAAGTTAGTTTGATCATTAAAATAATTTTCTTTATAAATCATGATCAGCAAGGGTTTTGTACATTCAATAGCCTTATTAATATTCCTAAAACTCAAATAAAAATTTTGGTTTTTCCTCTCTTTTCTTTCTTTTCTTTTTCTTTCATCGGTTTGGCTCTCATTGGCGGAAATTTCCAGATTTTTTGTGCTCTCGGGTTTGCTCTCTTTTCTCACCCCTCTCTCAGCTTTTTCTTGGTTCTTCGACTCAATTTGGGTTTTAGAAAGCTTACCTTGATCAGCAACCTCAATCTTACCTTCTTACAAGGATGGTGAAGTCGTTGGTACCATACTTGCTTTATCCTTGAGCTTTTCGGCTTCTCTCTTTTGTTGCATTTGTAATTGGTCTTTGTAAACCTCTTTAGGAGATAATGGCTCCAGCTTGATTTTCTTCCCTTTAAACCTGAAAACAACACTATTTTCTCGACCAAAATAAGTAGCATCTTTATCAAACTGCCATGGCCGACCTAATAGTATATGTACAGCAATCATGGGTACAATATCACATAAAACTACATCCTCATATCTACCTATATTAAATTTTACTTTGGCTTGTTTGTTTACTTTCATCTTACCACTATCATTAAGCCATTGTAATCTATATGGTTCAGGATGTTTTATTGTTTTTAAGCCCAATTTATCAACCACAAGGTTACTTATTACATTAGTACAACTCCTAATATCTATAATCATGCTACAAATTTTACCTTGTATTTCACAACGAGTGTGGAAGATGTTCTCACGCTGAATTTGTTCTTCATCCTTGTAGACAGTAAATACCCTCCTTGAGACCAAATTTAGCTCAACATTTGATGTGTTTAATGGTTCGGCCTCTTCATCAAGTCCTTCATCTTCTTGTTCAATTTCAGCCTCACTAGCCTCACTTTCGGATTCCACCTTTCCATTACCCCTAATTACCATTATCCTTCTATTTGGGCATTGGCTGGATATATGTCCTCTTCTTTGGCACTTGAAACAAATAATTTCTCTTGACTTTTGAGGTTTAGGTTCAGATTTTATCTCACCCTTAATGGCTTGGACAGATTCGATTTTAAATTCTTTCCTCGGCCGGTTGGTAGCTTCTTCACCATGTTTCGGCTTCAGCTTGCTTTCATAGGTGGAATTGTTTTCCCAGCCACTTGAACTTGTCCTTCCATTGCTAGAAACTCCTCCAAACAGTGTGCTAACACCCCTCCTCTTGAATTGGTTCTCAAGCTTAATTGTTACATGCAACATCTCCTCCAATTCGAAGTATTGTTGTAATTCAAGTTGGTTGGCAATGTCATAGTTCAAACCACCAAGAAATCTCGCCATTGTTGCCTCTCTATCCTCATTCATATTCAGCCTCATCATTAACATCTCCATCTCTTTGTAATAATCCTCCATGGACCTGTTTCCTTGAGACAAAGATTGAAGCCTTTGAAGCAGCAATCAATGGTAATAGGACGGAACAAACCGCTTTCTCATGGCTCCTTTCATTTGTCGCCATGTTGTAATCAAGTCATCACCAACTCTCCTTCGGGTGCTTTGCTCATTTGTCCACCATTGGAGTGCATAATGGCCAAACTCCATTGCTGCCAACTTCACCTTCTTACCTTCCGAATAGTTGTGGCAGTCAAAAATCATCTCCATTTTTTCTTCCCACTCCAAATAAGCTTCGGGATCACTTTTACCCATAAAAGGTGGGATGTTAACCTTGATATTTCCCAAATCATCATCTGTATCATCCCTCCTATATCTTCCATGGCCAGCTCTATCTTGGACAGCAAAAGTTTCATCCATACCTTCTTCGAAGTCTCCACCGAATGGCTCCTCATCAAATTCCTCTCTCGGTCTCTCGCGACCTCCTCGTCCTCGGCCTCGCCCTGCATGGAATTCTTGCCTATTTCTTGTGTTTGGAATTCCTTGGGAAACTTCTAGCCTCCCCATTCTTTGATTCATATGCTCAACTTGAGCACTAACCCGTTGTATTGACTCCAAAACAGCTCTCATGTCCACTTGATCTCCACTCCCGGTAGCTTGGGCATCACCATGGAATGCTACGGACTCCTCCTCATTGATCCTCAAGGGCGGATCTCCTCTTCTTATTCTAGAATCTGCCATGTTAGTATAATAATGCAATAGAAATAAAATAGGACCTTACCAATTTCATTCCCTTACGTGTTTCACTCAAATAAGGACTCGACACTCGTGTTTGCACACTTGTTTCGGCTTTTACCCTCTTTTAAGCTTACACACTCTTGCCTTTTTCCACTCAATGGATTATCTCAAAGTTCTAATTTAAACACCCATAAAACAGCAATTAGATCACTAGTATGTTTTAATTAAACTTATCAACAAAACAAAAAGCAAAAGGTAGGCAATATCGAAAGAATCCAACAAATCCTAATTTTTCGGCTTTCTAGACAAGAAAACACATAAAATAATGGGAAAACGTTGGAATTTTTGAAAACTGCACGAGATGGTAGCAGATGATGAGTTCAAGAATAAAATTTCAGAAAAAGAAATTCAAATACGAACACGAATCAAATTGAACAAAAATATAGAATAGTTGTTGGTTGTTGTTCTTTGTAATTCAAGTTTTGTATCAAATCCTTTAACTGATTTTAATCCAAATAATTTAAGCACCCAAAATCCAATTATCCAGCAGCAAAGATAACTCCCCAGCAACTCAAATATTGAATAAATAATGAAAAAACCAGCAGCTCCAACAAATTTCCAGCAAACAGGTCAAACTCCAACAAACCGAAATATTATTACTATTATTATTATTATTTTTATTCGGCTTTACCTCTTCTTTTTTTTTTTTTTTTACTCACAGAACATAAACAACTGCAGTAGCAAGAATAATTACCAAAGTTGCAATTCCAACTCCAGAAATTCACCAAACCCATGATCTCTAAATAAACACCAATGTGCAGTTTTTTTTTATATATATATGTTGCTGCAAACTCTTTTTTTTTTTTTTTTTTTTGGAATATATGAATGCAAATTTTTAAGACTAAAACAGCAAAGAAAAATCAACAAAAACCAAAATTAACAAGAACAATAATGAAAGACAACCAACAAACTAGGAAACAAAGAAAACAATACGGTAAAACTAGGAATGAATTTTTTTTTTTTTTAAAGGTGCAGAACGTGTGGGGGATGGATGCAACCTTAACCTAATGCTAAAATTGCAGAATAACACAAAAACAAATAAAGCAAATAAACATAGATCAAACCTGAACAAAATTTAGCTCTGATACCAAATGATACGAACCTAGGACGACCTGCTCCTAAACCCGTATTATATTAGCCTGGATCTTTAATTAAGTTCAAATTCTAATGGAATGGACCTCAACCCCTAACCAACCTGTGGTTAGAAACCTTGGTATAATGTAGACGCCACAATAGGGGATGGAAAACCTATTGATAAGTCAAGCTAAAACAACCAATTCTCTAATGGTGTTTTAGGTGTTCTCAAAGAACAAAGAGATAATTAATCTCACAAGTATTTTCTCAATCAAATCAAAGTTGTATTCTTATTGAAAAATAAGCCTTTAAATAGGCTTTGAAAAAAACAAAATAAACCCTAAAAACCCTAGATAAAACCGGCCACACACATAAAGAAACCTAGTTGGCCACAACTATACTTCCTTTCCCAATCTAAGTTTGATTAATTAATTCCTTTATATTAAATTAGGAATTAATTAATTTACAATAAAATAAAAACCTTCCTAAAGTTATTTGTCCAGAAAATAAATAAATAAAACCCAAAAAGAAAGAAAGTCAATCGCAAATTAAGTAACGAGTTGACTTTGACATCTAGGCGGAATTATATCTTCAACCGAGCTAACTTATGTCTGCCTGATGTCCGAGCTAACTCATGGCCTATCCGAGCTAACTGATGTCACTCCGAGCTAACTTGTGTTTGGCCAAGCTAACTGATGTCTTTCAGAACTAAGTTGTGTCTGGCCGAGCTAACGGATGTCTGTCCGATCTAAGTTGTGTCTGGCCGAGCGAAGTTACATCCGATGTCCGAAGTTCGAGATCAGATGTCCGAGATAGTTGATAGCTGAGGTGGAATGTTGTCCGAGGTATAAATGTGCTGTTGATGTCCAAAGGAACTGGTGTTGTCCGAGACATGGATGACACCAGTGTTGTCCGAGACATGGATGGACTGATGTTGTCCGAGGTAAAAATGCTCCCCGAGGTGTGGATGTGCTCCGACGTATGGATGCCCTCCGAGGTATCTGAGGTATGGTTGCCCTCCGAAGTATGGATATCCTCTGAGACATGGATGGATGTGTGGGCGCGGGCAGAAGAGGTATTTGAGGTATGGTTGCCCTCCAAAGTATGGATATCCTCCGAGACATGGATGGATGTGTGGGCGCGGGCAGAATCACATCACTCTCTCCTCTCTTTATTTCTCTCTCCTCCCCCATCGTTTTACCAAATAAAAGCCACCGTGGGTGACACTGTTCACCCACGTGGACCACTCAGGTGTCGACATGTGGCGTTACTGTGCACTTAAGCCAGATATAATAAAATATTATGGTATTCGGAAAACTTCACACGTCCATAACTTTTTAACTAGATGTCCAATTTAAGCGTGCCGCTCATCTATGAACTCGTATCGATGAGTACTTTACAACCATATGAAAGTTGAAACAAAATTCTACAAAGATAAAAAGTCAACTCTCGGCGCCTTTTGGACATTTCCACCTCGACTTGTTTTGCCCATAACTTTCAAACCGTAGCTCCGTTTTCGACGTGCTACTAGTCTACGAACTCGGGGCATCATGCATTTCGCCACGGTACCATGGTCAACTAGAAATTTCAACTGAAACAAAAAGTCAACTTTTTGACCCACTCGGTCAATGGTCAACCTCGATCAACGTGCAAAAACTCCAATATGGTTTGGGACGGGGTGTTACAACCTTCCCCCCTTATTAGAATTTCGTCCTTGAAATTTCGTACGTCACTGGAATAGGTAGGGATATTGATCATGCATCTGCGCTTCAGGCTCCCACGTTGCTTCCTCGATTAAATGATTCCGCCATAAAACTTTAACTAAAGGAATAGTCTTGTTACATAGCACCCGCTCCTCGCGATCCAAAATCTGCACTGGTTGCTCTACATATGAAAGATCTTCCCTTAATTCTATGTCAGAAGTCTCGTGTACGTGTGATGGGTCTGCAATATATTTCCGTAGCATCGAAATATGAAATACGTTGTGCACTTTGGGTAGCTCTTCCAGTAATGCTAGTCTATAAGCCAAGGGGCCAATCCTCTCCGTAATCTCATAAGGCCCAATATAATGAGGACCCAACTTGCCTCGTCGACCAAAGCGTACTACTCCTTTCCATGGAGATAACTTTAGGAATACCCAATCTCCTACTTCGAATTCCAAATCCTTCCTGCGCTCATCGGTGTAACTCTTCTGTCGATCTTGGGTAACCTTCAACCGATCCCTAATGATCTTCACCTTGTCTAAGGTCATCCGTAAATACTCAGATCCAACAGCATTATTCGTTGCAAAGAGTCTCTCTTCTCCTACTTCACTCTAGCACAAAGGTGTCCGACACTGCCTCCCATATAAGGCCTCATACGGGGATATCCCAATACTCGCCTGATAACTGTTGTTATAGACAAATTCTATCAATGAAAATTATTCATCCCAGCTACCGAGAAATTGCATAACACAAGACCTTAGCATGTCTTCTAATGTCTGAATTGTGCGCTCAGCTTGTCCATCAGATTGTGGGTGAAAGGCGGTGCTGTAGTTAAGTCTTGCTCCTAATGCATCAGCCAACTTCCGCCATAGTCGTGAAGTAAAACGTGGATCTCGATCGGATACGATGGCTAGTGGTACTCCATGAAGACTCACAATACGTTGTACGAACGACTAGGCTAATTTCTTGGGTGAAAAATGTTCTCATACCGGTAAGAAGTGTCCCGACTTGGTAAGACGATCAATGATCACCCAAACACCATCATATCTCCTGGGTGTAGAGGGAAGCTTGAACACAAAATCCATATTGAGTTCCTCCCACTTCCACACGAGAATAGGTAAGGATTGGAGTAGTCCTGAAGGCTTCTGTCTTTCTGCCTTTACTTGTTGACAAATTAGGCATTTTGATATAAAATATGCCATTTCTCTCTTCATGCCAATCCACCAATAATACTTAACAAGCGTTCGGTACATTTTGGTACTCCCAGGATGCATCGCATATATCGAGCTATGCGCCTCTTCTAAGATCTCCTTCTTGAGTTCTGGAATATCAGGAACGCAAAGTCGTCCTTTATGCACTAGGGCTCCATCCCTCCTTATGGAAAACTCCGGATCAAGACCTCCTTGTACCTTGTTCTTAATTGTTCTCAATTTAAGATCTTCCATTTGAGTCTCCAATATACAATCCACTAACACCGGTCGCACCTGAAAACTAGCTATAAGAACTCCCGAAGAATGCATATGCATTAACACCCCCAATTTCTTCACCTCCACCATGAGAGGTAGTTGGATGGCTTGAATGTGAGTAAGAGATCCGATAGCCTTCCTACTCAAAGCATCTACCACTACATTCGCCTTGCCTGGGTGATAATCAATCACACAGTCATAATCCTTCAATAACTCCATCCATCTCCTTTGCCTCATATTTAATTCTTTTTGAGTGAAAATGTACTTGAGGCTTTTGTGGTCGGTATAAATTTGGCATGCGGCCCCATACAAGTAGTGTCTCCACTTCTTGAGAGCAAAGACTACTGCCACCAATTCTAAGTCATGCGTAGGGTAATTTTGTTCGTGCTACTTCAATTGCTGTGATGCATACGCTACCACCTTTTGATTTTGCATTAGCACGCAACCCAACCCTTGATGGGATGCATCACAATAGACTTCAAAACCTTCATTCCCATTAGGTAAAGTTAAGACAGGTGTGGATGTTAACCTTTGCTTCAATTCCTGAAAACTCTGCTCACACCTATTCGTCTAGCTAAATTCAACCTTCATTCGGGTTAAGTTATGAAGCGGTCCAGCAATTCTCGAAAATCCTTCTATAAAACGACGATAGTATCCCGCTAATCCAAGAAAACTTCGTACTTCCCTCACAGTGGTAGGGCGCTCCCAATTCAACACTGCCTTCACCATATCAGAGCCCACATAGATACCTTCGGCTGACACGATATGTCCGAGAAAACCCACTTGATTTAACCAGAACTCGTACTTGTCGAATTTAGCATATAGCTGATGCTGCCTTAGAGTTTGGAGCACTCTCTTCAAATGCCTCACGTGCTCCTCTTGGCTCCTAGAATAGATCAGGATGTCATCTATAAATACAATGATGAAACGATCTAAGTACGGACGGAACACCCAGTTCATCAAATCCATAAAAACTGCTGGGGCGTTAGTAAGTTCGAATGACATCATTAGGAATTCATAATGTTCGTACCTCATCTTAAAAGCAGTCTTAGGGATATCCGACTCTCAAATCCTTAACTGATGATATCCAGATCTCAAGTTGATCCTGGAAAACACTTTGGCACCTTGGAGTTGGTCAAATAGATCATCTATCCTTGGCAACGGATAACGATTAGGGATGGTCACCTTGTTAAGTTGTCGGTAGTCGATGCACAGCCTTAGACTACCATCCTTTTTCTTCACAAACAACACTGAAACTCCCCATGGCGATATGCTTGGTCTAATAAACCCCTTATCTACCAAATCTTGCAATTGGACCTTTAACTCCCTTAACTCCGCTGGAGCCATCCGACGGTACCCGGAATTAATTCAATGGGAAAGTCAACTTCCCTTTCCAGAGGCAATCCTGGTAACTCCTTAGGAAACACATCCAGAAAATCCCTCACAATGGGCATGTCTTCCAATCTGACCCCACTTACTCGGGTATCTATCACATGAGCTAAATACCCTTGGCAACCCTTATTCATTGGCTTCTTGGCGATGAGGGTAGATATTAATCTCGGCAAAGGCTTCCCAACTTCCCCACGAAATACCACTTCAGGCAAACCTGGCCTCCTAAATATAACTTCTTTGCTAAAACAATCTACGGAAGCATGGTTCCTTGCTAACCAATCCATGCCCAAGATTACGTCAAGTCCGGATAGATCCAATAGGATCAAGTCCGCTTCCATCACTTGATCTTCGATGCAGAAGAAACACTCCTTGATCAACTGGCTAGGCCACAAGGATTCTCCTGCAGGAGTGGCTATTTCTAATAGACATCCTTAAGGAGTAGGGGTCATACTGACCCGAGTGACAAATTCCTTTGAGATGAACGAATGTGTTGCTCCCGGGTCTATAAGCATACGTGCATCATTACCAAAAATATTCAAAGTACCTGTAGCAACGTCAGGTGTGGCCCGGGCTTCCTGCTGCATCATAGCAAACACTCGACCTTGACCTGTCTGTTGGGGCTTCCTTCCTCTACCTCGACTCGATCCTGCAGATGGTTGGGCCGATCCCGAAGAACCTCCTACTGCTTGACTCCCCTGGGAACTCTGACCCTGAAATACACCAGTATACTGTGCTCGCCGACCTGCCTCTAGCATACTGCCACTACCATAAGGGCACTCCCTCCTTATGTGGCCTGGCTGCCCACACTGAAAACATATACCATCCATCTGGCACTGGCCGAAATGCTTCCTTTTACAAATTAGACAAGTCTGCATAAGACCAAAGTGTGACTGCTGATACGAGCTTGTATCCCCACTGATTGAATGGCGAGCTGTCTAGGACATACGATAACTGCCTCTCTGCTGAAATCTGCCTCGTGGGCTCGGTCCACCACTACCTGATGAGCTTGAACTATGGCGCTTCTTAGACGCTCCTTGACTAGGTGCCCCACTATATGAACCTTCAAATGATCTACGCCTCGAGGGTTTCCGCATCTCCACCTGTCTCTCTAGCTCCAGCGCTGCATCCCGAGCGGACTGATAAGTGGGATGTACTGATCCAGGAAGGGTGAGGGCTATGTTCTCGTTCAAGCCATCTATGAACCTCACCTTCTTCGGATGATTGTCGGGAATCATGTGCATGCAGAATTCGGATAGTTTCCGAAACTTTCTCTCGTACTCGGACACAGTCATGTTCCCCTATCACAGCTCCTCGAACTTTCTCCTTCTGGCCTCACGGTAAGTAGGAGGGCAATATTTGGTAGTGAAGGCAACCTTAAACTGATCCCATGTATGCCTTCTATGAGTCTTTTCTACTTTCCACCACTTTCAGGCGTCTCCTTCTAACATGAAACCAAAGATCCTGACCATATCTTTGTCAGGACACTGCATCTCCTCTTCTAGGATTTTCTCCATGTTGGATAGCCAATTCATGGCTGCAGCGGGCCCTTGGCTTCCATCGAAATTCACGGCTCCCAATCGTCGAGCCTGATCCATAGATAGATTACTAGAGCTTGAACTAACTCCCTAAAGCTCGAGTTAGTTGAGAGACAAGTTGCCTAAGGCTCGATCGACTCCCGGAACTCTCAGCCGAGTGTTCCCGAGTACTACGTGCATCCCGCCTATGCATCGTAGCAAATTCTAAAGAAACAACAAGAGTTTAGAAACAAAGACACTTAAGTACGATTACAAAAAGGAAGAAATTTACAGATGGGCTATACAGCAATGCGCAGTCCCTTAGGATTATAAGAACCTATGCTCTGATACCACTGTAACGATCCAGTCCACCCGCATCAAGATATTGTCCTCTTTGGCCCAGGGTTCACTCCCTCTCTCCCCCCTGGCCTCAAGGTTTTGTCAAAATGCGTCTTAAAGGGAGAGGTATCCACAGCCTTATAAAGACCGCTTCGTGCCCTTCTCCAACCGATGTGGGATGTTACACCATTCCCCGATCTACCTTCCCACCAAAAATCACGACCAGTGGCCACCGGACGCACTACCGGCGGTGAAGGGTTCCGGTGACCACTGCGGCTCGTCGGGAAATCGACTTTCTGGCGAGTTTCCAGTTGCACCGCCCATCCTTTCCCACTAATTCCGACCCTCTGAACCCAATTCTTAGCGGATTGTGAAAATTGAAGGCCTAAAATCCGAGAGCTTTCCGGCGAGATTCCGGCCACCTCGGGTCCTATGTTAAACCCTCATTTCACAAGCTTTGATTCGGTATATTACTCATAAATTTTGGTTAACGTTTATGTTAAACCCCCCAGGTACTGGATATTATTTATCCCAATAAAATATTAATTTATTTGAGTTGTATAATATTGTTGTTCTAGGAGCACGTGTGCATCGTGGAATTGATCCTATGGGGGATCTTGGTTGGATTGCGTGCTCGAGGTGAGTGACCTACCTTCAAAATTATTTTGGGATGTTAAAATATATATATATTTTGTGTTAATTGGTTATTTGAAAAATATGTTTGATGTGTTGAATATTTAGTAAATTTATATTTGAAATTTTGATGCTAAAATTGAATGCAATCAAATATTTGTACATTATAAAATATTTTGGTTTTAAGGAATTTGAGATTTTGGTAATTGTTATCAAATTTCATTGTTGGAATATTTCATAATGGATCCACAATTATAAAACAAGTCACTATTGCTTATATCCAACGTAACAACGCTGCTCATAGTGACAAGCCAATCAGGTATTTTTGAATTGAAGGTGTTAAGACTAAGATCTAATACAACAAGTGAAGTTATATTTACAAAGGTAAGAGGTGGAATGGAACCGGATAAACTACAGAAAGATAGATGCAACTCAGTTAAGAATGGGTTAATGTCCTAATCCAGTTTGATCCTACCATTGAAAGATTAGCTTCATTCATGATTAGATGCCTTAGTGAAACTAGACCAGTTACCCACTCAAGATTATGAACAGGTAAATCCAACGACTCGATATCAAGATACTGCAAGCTAGAGAGGTTTCCTAAATTTGGAGGAATTGCACCACTAAACCCAGCATTTGACAGGTTTAGATATTGCAAATCTTTCAAATATCCAAAAAATTCAGGAATCAGATTGTCATTGAATGTGCTGAAACTCAAGTCCAAATGTCTTAAGGACTTCAGTTTTGTCAATGAAGGTCTAATTTCTCCACTGAGGCTCTAGAAGTCACGCCTACTAGAAGAACCATGTGGATTATGGAGATCAACTGCAATAGCAGCTTCAGTAGTGTTGTTGCAGCTTATTTCTTGCCATTGACAACAGTTGCTTCCCTTCCATGAAGAAAGCCGGTTTTCAGGGTCATGAAGGCCAGTCTTAAAGTCCATAAGAGCTTCTCTGTCTAAATCCAAGCAATTCACCATCTCAACATCAATTCTGGGAAGAAATTCTCATGCCATAAAGCAGAGAATCAGTAATGTTAATAATGGAATCCATGTAATTGTTTCCATGAGGTACAACATTTATGCCACACCAAAAACAAAATCTCAATATAAGCTTCATTTTTTATAAGAGGATGAAGAAACTTTGAATTCAATGTAATATATATAAACAATTTAACATAGTACTTGGCTCTATACATTATTGTTTTCTTTTTAATTAAATAGTGGATATATTTATGAATGACAAAGTTAGTGCTCATAATATAAAATTGTTAAAAGCTAGTTCCTCCATTGTTGTTCCATGGTGATGATGACAATTAATAGTAGTATAGACTCAATACCGACTTTGAAGACAAACTGGTCTTGTCCAAAAGAGAATGAAGAGGCCACTGAGAAAATGTCTTTACCCGCTTTTATGCATAAAAGAATAAACTATAATAAAAAAGACCACAAGCCAGTACTATATATCATTAGCTTAATGTAAGATATAATGATCATCAGCTTCATTTTTGAAAAACATTTGATAGCCCTTAAACTTGTGATTTTATAATTATTGCAAAAACATGAAAATCAAAGAATTAATTATTGTATTTATGTGGCTCACATGTATTTCAGTTCAACTAACTGAAGTTGGTTTCATTCAAAGATTTTCTCATTGCTAATATGAATAAGGATCCTGCAGAGATTCCGAATCCAACATTGAAGCTGTCACCACTACTATCTAAAGCATCATCATTGTCATCTGGACAATTTTACTTTAGGTGACAAAGTCAATAAGGAAGCCATTGAGAAAATTCCAAGTGATAATGCTATTGTGTCTGCTACCTGATCATGATGTCAAATATGTTATCCGTAGCTTGAAGTTCTCTGTCAGCTTTTGTTGGTTATGTGATTCAAAGAAGTCAAAGCTTGAGTTATTTTTCTGCATAGTTGCTGTCATCAAAACTACGTCGTTTCAACCTTATATCATTAAACAAAACTGTGAGTTTTGGCTTGGTGGTTTAAAGAGAAGCTGGCAGTCATGTAAAGGCTTTCCAAGAGTCCTAACAGCAATAGAGATATGCAACAATAGTTCTACAGTAGCAACAGTTCTGCAGCAGCAACAATTCTGCAGCAACCGTTTTCTTTGGTGTTAATATAATTTAAGTTCTCTTTCTCTTTCCCTTTAAGGTTTTCTCTTTAGTATTCTCTTGGGTGAGAGTTGTGAGGTAAGAAAGGCTGTAAAAGGGGATTTTGGGTCTGGTATATGGGTTTTAGGTGGAGCTTCTAAAACAAATAAAGAGAACTAGATAAGCTATAAAACACATTCAGTTATAGTGCATTTGAACTCCTTGTGGAGCTCCAAGGACGTAGATTCAATCTTGAATCGGACCTCGTAAATTCTGTGGTGTTTTGATCTAGTTTATTATTTAATTTCTTGAATATTTGTGTTGCTGAAATTGTAACAGTGGTATCAGAACATTTTCAATACATTCAAGGATTAGAGAAATTAATTCCTGCCTGCAATGTGTTTGATAAAATTCCTAAGAAGCACTTATGGGTTCAAAAGTTGAACTTGAAGTATTCAATGGCAAAGGGGATTTTCTTCTCTGGAGGCAAAAGATGAAGGCTATTCTAGTCCAGCAGAGAGTGGCAAAAGCACTAGACAATTCCTTCCCTCCAGAACTGACCGAATGACAGAAGAAGGATATGGACGAGATAGCTTATAGCACCATAATCCTCCATCTTGCAGATAGTGTTCTGAGAAAGGTAAATGATTAAGTTAGTACCTTTGCTCTTTGGAAAAAATTAGAACAATTATATTCTGTAAAAATCTCTTCCCAACAAAATATATCTTCTAGAAAAATTCTTTGGATTCAAGATGAATCCTTCTAAGGATTTAGATGAAAATCTAGATGAGTTTAATAGGTTGTGCTTGGATTTAGCAAACTGTAATGCGAAGTTTTCAGATGAGCACCAAGCTGTGACTTTACTAAATTCAATTTCTGAAAGCTACAAGGAAGTAAAGAATGTAATTAAATATGGGAAAGAGGTTCTAACTACTGAAATTGTAATAAGTTCTTTAAGATCCAAGGAATTAGAGATGAAAATTGAAAAACAAGAAAATATACATGGAGAAGGACTTATTACTAGAGGCAGAAAAGGTAGTAGAGATTCTGGAAAGTATAATAATAATTGGATAAGCAAATCTAGAGGGAAGAGTAGATCTAAGTCTAGAACAGGAGGAAAAAGGTGCTTCTATTGTCAAAAAGAAGGGCATTTTATCAAAGATTGTTACAAAAGGAAGAACAAAGAAAGCAGAGAAATAGAGAAAGATCTGAAGAAGATGGAGATGCTGCTCTAGCCAGCAATGAGAGTGAAATTGATGATGTTCTTGCTGTATCAACTGATCAAGCAAGTCAAGAATGGATACTAGACTCAGGCTGCACCTTTCACATGTGTCCAAGAGAGGATTGGTTTAGGAACTACAAAAGGATCAGTGGTGGACAGGTTCTATTGGGAAACAATATGGCTTGCAATGTGGTTGGGATAGACAATATCTCAATCAAAATGGCAGATGGAGTGGTTAGAATATTGAGCAATGTGAGGCATGTACCAGATTTACAAAGAAATTTGATTTCTGTTGGGGTATTGGATGAAGCTGGATACTCTTGCAAATCTGAAAATGGACAAATGAAGATTTCAAATGGAGCTTTGACAGTTATGAAAGGTATAAAGAGGAATGGACTATATGTTCTTCAAGGGCAAACAGTAATAGGCTCTACGGCAGCTACAAGTTCAGAAAGTCATGATGAAACACAACTATGGCATAAAAGATTGGGGCACATTAGTGAAAAGGGGCTTCAAGTACTGAACAAACAAGGTTTCTTTGGAACAAATAAGATTAGTAAAATAGAATTCTGTGAGTATTGTATTTTGGGGAAGCAACACAAGTTGAGTTTCAAGCTAGGCTCACACAAATCAACCTCAATCTTGGATTATGCACATGCAGATTTGTGGGGACCTTCAACAATGCTAACTCATGGAGGTAATAGGTATTTTTTATCTATTATTGATGATTTCTCTAGAAAGGTTTGGGTTTTTCTTTTAAAGCATAAAAATGAAGCTTTTACAAAATTTAGATTCTGGCATGCTTTAGTGCAAAACAAAACCAGCAAGAAACTCAAAGTTTTAAGAACTGATAATGGTCTTGAGTTTTGTAATTATGAATTTGATAACTTTTGTAAAGAAAATAGCATCTTGAGACATAA
This sequence comes from Ziziphus jujuba, assembly GCF_031755915.1. NCBI lineage: Eukaryota > Viridiplantae > Streptophyta > Magnoliopsida > Rosales > Rhamnaceae > Ziziphus > Ziziphus jujuba. The sequence continues at coordinate 3,296,179 of NC_083380.1, forward strand.
AACAGTTCCATATTCCTCTAAACAAAATGGTGTTGCTGAGAGGATAGGAAAAGGTTAGATGTATGCTCACTAGTTCTGGTTTACCAAAGCTTTTCTGGGGTGAGGCTATTATGACAGTAGCATATTTAGTTAATAGATGCCTTTCAACAGCTATTGAGTTGAAAACTCCAGAAGAAAAGTGGAGTGGTCACCTAGGGGATTATACAAAACTGAAAGTTTTTGGATGTGCAGCTTATGTACATCATAATGATGGAAAACTTGAGCCTAGGTCTATTAAATGTGTTTTTCTAGGCTATCCCGAAGGAGTTAAAGGATATAGACTATGGGTTAGAGACTCAAAAAGCTATAAAACAATTATTAGTAGAGATGTTTTGTTTAAGGAAGATATAATGCCTTGTTTGAGCGACCAAGTTGCAGATTCTAGTAAAACACCTACTAAAAATACGGTACAGTTTAAGGTGGAGCCTTATAACCAGCCAAGTAGTAAAGAAACTCAACAGCCAGTAAGTGAAACAGGTGAATTTCAGCAAGTCCAACCGCTGGACGTAGTGGATGTACCTCAAGGAGAGACAACACCTCAACAAAATCAAAGATCTGTCATCTCACAGCAGTATAATCCACTACAACATTACCAACTTGCCAGAGATAGAGAACGAAGGGTGGTAAGAACCCCAACCAAATTTAATCCTTCTGATTATAATATTTTTGCTTTGGTTTCATATCAGGATCTTTCAGAAAATGAACCATAGTCATATACTGACGCAGTAAGAGGTAAACAAGCTAAGTAGTGGCAAAATGCCATGTTAAAGGAGTTAGAATCTCGACATAAGAATCAGACATGGATTTTAGTTCCCAAACCAAAAGATCAGAAGTTGGTAGATTGCAAATGGATATTCAAGGTGAAAGAAGGTATGACAGATTCAGAACCTATAAGATTTAAAGCTAGACTTGTGGCCAAAGGATTCACACAAGTAGAAGGTATAGATTACAAGGAAATCTTTTCTCCTGTGATCAAGTATATAACTATTAGAGTAATACTATCTTTGGTAGCTTATTTCAATTGGGAATTGGAGCAGCTAGATGTTAAGACAGCTTTTGTACATGGAGAATTAGATGAGACAATTTATATGAAACAACCTGAAGGTTTTGAGGTGAAGAATTCAAAACAGGAGCTGGTTTGCCTATTAAAAAGGTCATTATATGGGCTGAAATAATCCCCTAGGCAATGGTACAAGAGGTTTCACACCTATGTAATTAGAATTGGTTTTAAGAGGAGTAGTTATGATAGCTGTTTGTATTACAAAGGTGAAAATATTAATTTTTCAGTTTATCTACTTCTATATGTGGATGACATGTTGCTTGCTGGTCAAAGTTTAGAGACTATCAATCAAGTTAAGGAAGCTTTGAAAGCTGAATTTGATATGAAGGAGCTTGGATCTACAAAGAAGATTTTGGGAATGAGTATTAAAAGAAACAGAGGAAAGAATTGGTTATTATTGAATCAGGAAGATTACATTCCAAAAATCCTTTCTAGATTTTCAATTTCAGAATCAAGATCAACAAGTGTTCCGTTGGCAAATCACTACAAGTTACCTGCAAAGCTTTGTCCTAGCACTGAAGAAGAACAAGAGGAAATGGCTGGTGTTCCATACTCCAATGCAGTTGGTTTTGTCATGTACACCATGATTTATTGTAGATCGGATTTGGCTCATGCTATTAGTGTTTTGAGTAGGTATATGGCTAATCCAGGAAGAGAACATTGGGAAGCTATGAAGTGGCTGTTAAGGTATTTGAAAGGAACTTCAAATTTTGGTTTAGTATTTAATCATTGTAAAGATGGTGTGGTACTTAGAGGCTATGTAGATGCTGATTGTGGAGGAGATAGAGATAGAAGAAGATCTACTTCAGCTTATATATTTACTATGTGTGACAATTGTATTAGTTGCAAATCACAATTACAATCTCAGGTATCTTTTTCCACAGCTAAGGCTGAATATGTTACAACAACAGCATCTATGAAGGAAGCACTTTGGTTGAAAGGCATGTTAGAAGAGTTGAAGTTGCTGGAGCAAAAGGTAGTGGTTTATTCAGATAGTCAGAGTTCTATTCAACTTTGTAATAATCCGGTTTTTCATGAGAAGACTAAGCATATTGATATTAAATATCATTTTAATAGAGATGTGGTTGAGGAAGGTTTGGTAAAGTTGGAAAAGATATCCGCAGAAAGGAATCCTGCAGATATGGGAACTAAGGTGTTACCTGTGAGCAAGCTTGAGTTTTGCAAAAGTTTGCTCAAGATTGATATAAGTTGATAATGAAGAAAGTGAGCTAAGAAGCAAAGGAAGTTCAATGCACTTTATATTGCTTGACTTATTTGAATCAAGGTGGAGATTGTTGGTTATGTGATTCAAAGAAGTCAAAGCTTGAGTTATTTTTCTGCATAGTTGCTGTCATCAAAACTACGTCGTTTCAACCTTATATCATTAAACAAAACTGTGAGTTTTGGCTTGGTGGTTTAAAGAGAAGCTGGCAGTCACGTAAAGGCTTTCCAAGAGTCCTAACAGCAATAGAGATATGCAGCAATAGTTCTACAGCAGCAATAGTTCTGCAACAGCAACAATTCTGCAGCAACCGTTTTCTTTGGTGTTAATATAATTTAAGTTCTCTTTCTCTTTCCCTTTAAGGTTTTCTCTTTAGTATTCTCTTGGGTGAGAGTTGTGAGGTGAGAAGGGTTGTAAAAGGGGATTTTGGGTCTGGTATATGGGTTTTAGGTGGAGCTTCTAAAACAAAGAAAGAGAACTAGATAAGCTGTAAAACACATTCAGTTATAGTGCATTTGAACTCCTTGTGGAGCTCCAAGGACGTAGATTCAATCTTGAATCGAACCTCGTAAATTCTGTGGTATTTTGATCTAGTTTATTATTTAATTTCTTGAATATTTGTGTGCTTAAATTGTAACAGCTTTTATGCGGAAAAGAATAAAGAATAACAAAAATTGTTACTAGCAAGTTTATATATATATTACTTATTTAGCATAAAAGGTATTGAACATCAGTTTCATTTTGCCAAATTTTCTTGCAATTTTTTTTTTTTCACAAAACAGGCTTACATCAATAATTATATTTCACAGAGTGATTAGCGCAAGCTAGAGAGGTTTCTTAAATAAAGATGAATTGCACCACTAAACTTAGTATTTGAGATGTTTTAACACTAAACTTAGTATTTGTGTATTGTTAAGTATTTGAGAGGTTTTAACACTAAACTTAGTATTTGTGTATTAATTGTTTATTTATTTTTATAAACATGTAATTTTGTTATATAAAAAAACAACTATGAAACATACTTTCGAAATGTTCGTCCAAAAAAATGAAAATTGTTATATCAATATCTATTTGAAAATCACAAATAAGGGGTATTGTAAATAAGAAAAATTAAATTGATAAAAAAATATTTTTGATATTCATTTGTGTTGAGCATAATATGGAGATTATAAAGTGAAGGGATCTTCCTCCTTATATTCCATTTATTAGAAAGGTAAATTTTTTCACCAAAAAAAAAAAAAAAAAAGAGAAAGAAAGAAAAAATCCCACATGTAAAATTTTATTAAATTGGGCTGAAATTAGGCATATAAGGGCCATCAGTCAAGCCCAATTTTCAGCTGACCATCATGCCAGTTGGGCTAGGAAAGCGAGGGAGAAAATTAATAATAATTTGAATTTTGAAAAACCAACGGTAAGAAAAATTCAAATTTAGGAACGGCAATATTTTCTTTCCCTGGTTTTTAGCCCTTGTTATATTTCTACATTATGAACTTCTCATGCTGAAAACCCTTCTGTTTCTCTGGAAGGAAAATAATAATAATAATAATAATGGGTCAGACAGAGGAACAGAGATTGTTGAAAAAGGTGATGAGATCGGCAGGTGTCAGCGACGCCATCAATCGGCGTTCCCAGAGAAATTGGGCAAGACAGAGACTTTTTCTTACCCTCTGATTGCTATTTAGGGCTTTTATCTCATTCTTTAGGGTTTCTTATTATTTTTTGTTTTCACTCTCTGTGGTGTATCTTAACTTCTACTTTGTCTTTGGTGTGCAGGTGTTTGAAAGCACAAATCAGAGCAAAGAACAGAGGATTCCAAATGTTTAATGGTAAAGGTGCGTAATTTTCTTAATTGCCTTTTGGGTTTTGAAAAGGAAAGAAAATAACTTGATTTTTATCATATTTTTCTTCTAATTGTCTTCTTGTTTTATAATTGTGGTTGTGGGTTTGACTCGAACAACCAACATTGGAATTGCTGGTTATAATTGTTTTGGAAATCACATAGTTTTGTAATTTACGATGTATGGGTTTTGTTTTTTTATGGGGTCTGATGGTTGGGTTTTTTTTTTTTTATTGATTGAATCCTTGCAGGTTGTGGTTACCGAGTAATTGTTTTGGGAGTGACTGAACCGAAGAAGCATCATTGAGATTGCTGGTGATCATGGTTACCAGGTAATGGTTTCGAAAATCACATAAAATCATGTAATTTTCACACATGGGTTTTGCTTTTGGATTCAGTCTGATGGGTGATTTAATTATTTAGACAATTTTGATTTGCATGTAACTCAGAGAAGTAAATGTTGTTAGATTTGTTTGTGCAGTAAAATTGTTAGATTTGTTAGATTTGTTTGTACAATAAAATTACATTTCCAAGTGTGCTTGTATATTTGGTTGTTTCCCCTTTAAGTCATTTTTTCATAAAATACTTGAACAGTATTAGGAGGAAAATAAATCATTTATATTAGATTAATGACTTATACAAAACAATAACATGGACACAGCATAAAACATCCATACATGCAGCGGGATCCACACATGATAACCTTTGGGACACTAACACATAAACACTTAGCATTATTCACTAACTCTAACATGAGAGCTCTCTCTCTAGGAGCCTCCTCTACTCAATAAGTAACTCACATTACATGGCACCCTAGCTTCCCTTTTTATAGCATGCCCATGTCGGTTGCTAAATTCACTCAAACCTTCTGGATTTCTCTTCAAAGTCGGTGCAAAACTTAGATATTTTCTTCACCAATTCCAAAGCTTTACTTGCTGTCCAAATATATAATTCTAAAAACACCAGTCAATGTTGAATATCCTTCAAATAGTTACTCAAGTATACAAAATATTTTACAAACAACCTAACAACAAATGAAACATCATTGAAGTTAGGACAAACAAGAAAAGAAAAAGGAGAGCAAAACTAAAGAAAATTAAAGACTTAAAAGAGAAAAAACACAATGAGGTTGTAATCTGAAAGGAAATTCATTCTTCTTGGCAGTTGGCAGGTGACTCGTAAAAAATGATGTGAATTTTTAGGTAAGGTAGTAGCAGGGTGACTCAAAAGGGGTGGTGAAAATGCATAAAGAAGGTGCCACTTGGGGTTTATAATAGACACCATCTAATGCATGGGATCTGACAAGGCTTGGCATGACCCAAATCCCCCGGATGGTGTCTACCACATTGAGTTTCCTATGTCTTTTTTCTCTTTTAATATTCTTAAGAGTATATGATGTATCATGATTAAATCAACCTAGTCTTCCTTAATTCTCAGTTTCTGACTTCAAATTTGGATGGGGAAACTAATGTAACGATCAGAAAGGCATCTGAATGGAATAGGGATTGTTTAACTCCAGAGAAAGTGTCTGCATTTTGGTTGGCAAGGAGAGCACGTTACATTCAAGCATGTCTAGTGCATGCTTACTTTGCAAAGGTATAAATAATTTTTCTTGTCGTTTTGTACCTTATTCTCAATTGATCTATCTTTTACCTTTCAAAAAATAAAATTCTCGTATTTATTAGTCATGTTCAAAAACTCTAAGTGGTGATCTATGTGACATTTGCTTAAAGTCCTACCGCCATGACATTACAGTTTATCCTCAATAGTTTATCAGTTTTATATTTTTGCTCATTACGTTTGGTTTTGTTTATCTTACGATATGTATATTTCCATGACAGACTTGCTTACCTGCACATGTACATGTTTTTATTTTTTATTTTTTATTTTTTAATTTTTTTTTTGGGTAAATCACATGTACATGTACTTGGATGATAGTCTTGCTGATAATTTTCATTTTTTATTTCTGTAGTAATTACAGCTGGTCTTTGGCTTCCCTCTATACACAATAAAAGACTTTTCATTATGTGTAAATAAGAAAATGTCAGGGGTGTATGTATATTTGTTGTAAAGCGAGGTTGAGTCCCGCTGTACTCTTTGTCAATAAAAAAATATGAAATTTTTGGCGTTTGGGTGAAGAGAATCATGCGGGAATTGCCCGAGGAATTTTCATTTTTCTCTTCCTTCTTGTTGGAGTGCTGTGCGTGTCTCTCTTTCTGTCTCTCATTTGCTTCCTTTCCCTATGTCCTTAAAAAATTAAATGTAAACAAAACAAAAAAAAAACAAAAAAAAGAAAAAGAAAGGAGCTATATTTTTATTATAAAATAATTATACAAAAAAAAAAAACATAAAATGAAACGCATTGAAGAAACCAACCATTAAACAAATAAGAAATTAGTAAAAGATTATATGTGCAAAAAGAACATTTAAGTAAATCAGTAATGATTAAAAAAAAGTAAATTAGTACAACAGCCTAAAATAGGCCTAAAAAAGACAAAATAAAAAAAATAAAATAAGAAATTTGAAATACACGTTAAGAAAAGTAATGAAATTAGTAAACTTAGCTCAAATAAGAAATTAACAAAATTTTTATATTGTTTTTAATTTTATATTGTTAAGTTTTAATATATATTGTTATTATCTCACTAAAAACAGCTTTATAAAGAATATAATTTAAAATATTCTTCATCTAAATATAGTTTACACAATTTTAATATACCTAAAAAACCTAAAAGGAAAAAAATTAATTACTTGTAATAATTATTAAGGAGATAGTCTTAAAAAGTTTAAGACTAGTAGATAATTTAATATTTAAGTTTTTTTTTGTTCTTCAGTTTTTCTAGTACTATTTAACCAAAAAAAAAAATTATCAGATATTCAAGTATAAATTTAACAGTACATTGAAACTAACATTTACCTTAAAAAACAGTTATTGGATAAAAGGCTTACATGTAATAATTATCAACATAGATATAAATAATGCATTATAATGGATGAAAGACATACCATTAATTACTATATAAATAGGAAACTAGGGTATACCTTAGAAAACACTAATTTGATAAAAGACTTGAATACGCATGCAGTAATTGTCAACATAGATAGAAATGTATGAGAATATAAAATTTACATTAAAAAAGATTATCGAAAAGAATACATAATATAAATTCAGATATGGTATAACTAGCCAATGGTGTCCATGAGAAGATGATTATATAGATAAAAAATTCAATTGTCAAGAATAAAATAGAGCCACAATAAGCTTGATTCTATATTACTATTTTGGACCTAAAATACATGCCAGAAAAGATCATCCACTTTATATATTTAGGACCTAAAATCTAAAATACATGCCAGAAAAGATAATCCAAGCAAGGATTCAATAACTGTGTAATCTTACCATTCGAGGCCTCAAAGAGCGAATGGAAAATTCCGACCGATTCAGCGGTAGTTGCAGATCCCGATTTCTCTCGCGCAGTTCGTAGTAAAGGGATGTCTGTGCGAGTCTTCCAGGCTTCTTGTCCCCAAAAAGATCCAAGATGACCTAGACAACAGACAACAATTTCTTTATTTAGTAATTATTGCTAAAATTCTATAACTAAAAATAAATAATTAAATAACACCCTCACCCCATACGTAACAAATCCATCTAGGTTGGCCTCACGGAGAGGAGAAGCCTCCCTCACCACCAGCGTGCAAGTATGGCGCTTCCTGTTGACGATTACTTCCCCAACCTTCTCGAGCTCCTTCAGCTCATCCATGACGATCCTTCTGACGCAATCCCTGCCATTGTGCTTTCGGTTGATGCCGTGCTAAGTCCTCACTTCTCGCACGTGTCGACACAGACCAGGAATGCGCTTATCAGCAGCATCCTTCATGAAATCGACGATGATAACTCGAAGCTGTGGAGTCGCCATTTTCGCTTCTGATATATATATATATATATATATATATAGTTTTGGGTTCTTGAAAAGCAGATGGGATGGAAGAAGAAGATGAAGATAGCAAAATAGGGCTAGGGCATTTGTACGAGGGAGTTTGACCATGGGCTTGGTGTACAGTGGCACAAGGCCCCACTTTAGTCCAGCCCCAAGTTTACAATATATATATTTTAAATTTTTCTATTTTTTTAAATATTTACATTCGTTTAAAACATTGAAATATTAAAATGTTTTAGTAAAAATAATCATAAGAGATAGGCCTTTTTATTATTTTAGGTTGTTTTTATTAATTAGACATAATATTTTTAAATGATATTGTCATTTCTCAAAACAAAAAATTAGATCATAATTATCTTCTTCTTTTTCCTTCCAATAAAGCTACAATTTTGGTAGTTTAATGCAAGAACAACTTAATTGTTGTATTTTGATTACTGATTTGCATCTAAAAATACTAGAATAGTAAATTTTAAATGAACTTTTAGAATTGTCAAAATATTAAAACATGTAATTTTGATTTCTTTTTATTTAATAAAAATTATTGTTTTTGCTTATTTTATTTATTATTATTTTTTAAATGTTAATAAAAAGATAAATTATAAAATTAGACCAAGGTCCCAAAATTTTAGGCCAGCCCAATGCAAGTGGACTTACAAAGTGGATAGTATCATTGAATGAATAGCAACCTTTACCCAATATTTAGGCAAACAAATTGATTGTAACATTATTAATTTTTCAAAAGTTAAAAAAATGACCTCAACGATGAATATCCCCTCATTTCATACAATTTTTATTCAAATCACTGGTTCCCCAAAAAAAAAAAAAAAGGCAAAAAGTTATGATAAGATAATAAAGAGAGACAGAAAGAACTTGAATGTGGTGGATAAGTTGTTAGTAAGGGTATAGTTAAAATAATACAAAAAATATGGGTAGATAAAGAAAAAAAGCATCCAAAGGAGGATGTATGTATCATTAAACACCTATTTGAGTGGGTATTGAGCCATATTCCATAGAATTTTGTGATGTTTTGAAAAGATAATGACTCTTGAACAAACTAATTGTGTATAATTTCTTAGTTATATTAGGTCATGAGTCTCCTGACGTAAAAAAAGAGTTGCTTAATTATTATTGCAATTAAATCGATGATTTGCATAACTACTTTCATAAGATTTGATAAATAAAAAAGAAGTTTGTATTGTGAAGTTGAAAATGGTGCTTGACCAGATAGTATACCTTTGGGTCAATTGTTATGTATATTTGATACTGATTAAAGTCACTTTCAGCTAGAATCAGATCAACTTTGGTCGAAGGTTCTATATATCTGTCTCATAACTATGATCGATTTGATGTTTTTTATTTAGGTGGTGTGTGTATAGGTAAAATAATGAACCAAGGACACGTCACAAAATTTTGGTCCAAATTAATAGTGACAACATTGCCACGTATGAACATAAAAGTGACACATCAGCAGTAGTACTACAATGGCTTGGTTAGAGGTAGATGACTCGGATCCAACAAGTGGAATAAAAGCCATATGTCCGAGAAAAAGCATCCAACGTAGATCATCTGAGATAATTCAAAATACCATGGAAGCCGACATACATGTTGAATTACCGAACATAAAAGGCACGAGGCAAAACTATTATCGAATAAATGTTGGGATTTTATTAACAAAAATCCTGAAGATCAGGAATCAAAACGGGTAAAGCAGCAATCAAGATTCTTTCAAATCAAATTCAAATCGGGTCAACAGAACCCACAAAATCCTCCTGAAATATGTTACTAAATATATTCTAACTTTAACTGCTATAAAGGATACAAAGTCATCCCATTTCAAGGTATGAGAAATTGACCAACTCTAAACAATTTCAACTTCCTTCATTTGTTGTCTGACTTGAGCGCCGAAGTGCCTTGGGCTGGTAATACACCGGTGCCTAGGTGACTTGTTCATTTCTCTGTCTCACAGATGTACTGTTACTGCCATATCCTCAATCCACGTGTCCATATTTTGTTGAGTTGGAGGCCAACCAAAATTTCGACATCAACAGTTTAGCTCACCAGGTAGGGAAAAAAATCCTTACTTTGAAAACTGAAGTGGAAACACTTCAAACACAAATTCAGGAGATGGTGGCAACACGCGACCAAGCCTAAAATGCGAATCAAGAACTGATGCAGCAATGGAAACAGCTTCTCCCTCTTCTAGAAGTAAGAAGAGAAGAAGTGGTGGAAGAGCATCAGAGGGATATAAGCCAAGACAAGTCACCCTAGGATAGACTATCGAAATCTAAATCGTTCCGCAATATAGCTTTGAAAAGTCACAATGACAAGGAATGGAAGAGCAGACATGGACAGGTTGAGGGGAACTTCAAAAATGAAGAAACCACCTCATGAAGATCTTAAAGAAGATTGGAGAGAGATTGTACAAGAGGAAGTCAAAAGACAGAAAGGAGTAGCCCAATTTAACCAACGATGGGTCTCAAATCTGGTACATACACCATTCACCAAATGGATAGCTGAAACATCTCGGTTTGTCCCACCAAAATTCGACCTCTATGATGGTGCAGCTGATCCATTGGACCATTTGATGCACAAACACCAAGCCCACTCGGATTGCCCCATTATAAAAGAGAGGATATAATGTGCAAAATCTTTGCTACTAGTCTCAAAGGAGCAGCACTTACCTCGTTTGATAGTCTTAAACCAGAATCAATTCATTCATTTGAGGAGCTCGTGAACCATTTCGGAGCACAATTCGCCTTCAGTATAAAATTTAAGAGAGAAGTGAATCACCTTTTCACCATAACTCCGGGAAGGAATGAATCTTTGAAAGCTTATACGCAAAGATTCAATAAAGAAAAGGTCACCATCCTAGATTGAAATGAATTAATTGCAATTGAAGCCTTCAGGAAATGGTTACTACGGGAAAATCGGTTATACGAGTCGCTCATGAAAAGAGTCCCTGAGACCATGATTGAAGCAATGTCTCAAGCAGCGAAGTATATCAACCTAGAAGATGACCAAAAGATGAAAAAAAAAGGACAGCACAAGAAGAGTCAAAAAGGGCGAGCCGGTGGTGGAGATAAAAAGAACGATACTTCGATAGCAACCCGCTCGACCCTTCCAACTTTAGATAAAAAAAACAAAGGCTGATAGAAGAAGGCAAGATGAGGTTAGTGATCCTTCCAAACATTATTCTCTGATAGTCTCTCCTGAATGCTTGGTCGACCATTTGGAAGGGAAGAAGTATGTAAAGTGGCCAAAGAAGATGACAATAGATCCATGTCACCGAGATGCAGGAAAGATTCGGTAAGTACCCCTAACAGAAAAGCCCTAAGGATGGAATCAACCCCCAGATTGTATTCTCAGATCATGACACGAAAGGGTTGCATACGCCACACAATGATGCACTAATCATCAAAAAGGACATAGCAAACAATTTGGTTTCAAGAACTCTCATAGACAACGGAAGCTCGGTCTACATCATCTTTTTGTCAACGATGAACAAAATGAAGTGGAAAAGCAACAATATAGAGAAGGTCAATGCTATGAGTCTTGTCGGATTCAATGGCAAAACAAGCCAAGTCATGGGAAAAGTAATCATGCCATCCTGACAAAAGGCAAAACGATGCTTTTGAAAATGATGGTGATTGATGCAGATTTAGCGTACAACGCCATTCTGGGGAGACCCTGGATCCACTCAATGGGAGCTGTACAATCTTCCTACCATCAGGTCGTAAAGTTCCCCATTGGAAATCAGATTGTGGCTGTGCAGAATGATCAAGTCAGTGCCTAAAATTGCTATGTGGCGACCATGAAAGGAAAAAATTATGGAGACAAATAGTAATCACAGAACCTCAGGACCTCAACCGAAGAGGTAAATGAAGTTGAAAGTCCTGAGACTGTTATAGAAGTAGTATTGGACAAGGAGAAGCCGAACCAAAAGTTTAGAATTGGAGCAAATCTATCCGAAGAAGTGAAAGAACGGTACCTGGTGGATGCACCATCTTTACATGAAATGCTAAGCTTCCTAGATGCGTAATCAGGATATAATCAAATTCTGATGCATCTAGAAGATCAAGAAATGACCTCATTTATGACCGATCGAGGAATCTACTGTTACATGGTAATGCCCTTTGTACTTAAGAATACAGGTGCAACTTACCAAAGGTTACTGAAAAAGATGTTTAAAGATCAGATCGAGAAAATGATGGAGATCTTTATAGATGACATGCTCGTGAAATCAGCTAAAGCGGAGGATCATTTGGACCATTTTGGGCAAACTTTCGATGTGCTGGAAAAATAGAGGATGAAGCTCAATACGACAAAGTGTAATTTTGGAGTTCTAGGAGGAATGTTTAAAGATCAGATCGGGAAAACGATGGCGATCCGTATAGATGAGATACTCATGAAGTTAGCTAAAGCAGAGGATCATCTAGACCATTTGGGGCAAACTCTCAATGTGCTGGAAAAATAGAGGATGAAGCTCAATACGACAAAGTGTAGTTTTGGAGTTCTAGGAGGAATGTTTAAAGATCAAATCGGGAAAATGATGGAGATCTGTATAGATGAGATACTCGTGAAGTTAGCTAAAGCGGAGGATCATCTAGACCATTTGGGGTAAACTTTCGATGTGCTAGAGAAATACAGGATGAAGCTTAATACGACTAAGTGTAGTTTTGGAGTTCCAGGAGGAATGTTTAAAGATCTAATTGGGAAAACCATGGAGATCTGTATCGATGACATGCTCGCAAAATCAGCTAAAGCGGAGGATCATCTAGACCATTTGGGCCAAACTTTCGATGTGCTCGAGAAATACTGGATGAAGCTCAATACGACGAAGTGTAGTTTTGGAGTTCCAGGAGGAATGTTTCTCAGACATGTTGTCACTCAAAAAGCGAATGAAGCAAATCTGAAACAAATCAAAGCCTTTGTAAATATGCCTTCTCTCCGAACGAGAATAGAAAAAATGAAATTAAACGACAGAATTGCAGCCTTAAGCCGATTTATATAAAGGTCGTCCGACAAAAGTTATAAGAGTTGATGGCTTACATCAGTTGCGGTATCAAACAAGGACGTTAGTTTGGTTCTCATAAAAAACAAGGGAGTAAAATGACACTGGATCTTTTAAATGAGTAAAATATTGTCGCATACTGAAACAAGATACACAAGCATGGAGAAATTGGTCTTGGCACTGGTCGTGATAGTTAGGAAAATCAAGCCATATTTCCAAAGCAACAAAAAAGGTGTAGTATCGGCATATCCGATACGATCTCTCTTAAAAAAGCCATCGGCATAACTGGGAGGATGGCGGTTTGTGCAGCGGAGTTAGCAAACTATAGGATTGATATGTCCCAAGATCGGCCAGTTAATCTGAAATATTAGATGATTTCTTAGTAGAACTCGTAGTGCCTGAAGTTGAATCCCATATAGGAACCTCACAAGAAAGGATCGAGTCATGTAGTCTATTTGTCGACGTATCTTCAAATGAAAAAGTGTCGGGAGCTCCAATTGGAGAACTTGTTGAACACTCTCTTCGTATAAGATTTTAGTGCGCAAATAACATGGCAGAGTATGAGGCTTTAATTATAGGATTAAAACATGGCAGAGTATGAGGCTTTAATTACAGGGTTAAATTTAGCCTACTAATTAGGAGCACGAAAGCTAAATATATAGAGTGACTCAGCATCGGTAGTAAGCCAGGTAAGTTGGAATTTTATGGCTACTAATCCTGTAATGGCAGCTTACTTTCAGAAGATAAGACAATTGTTAGAAATGTTCGAAGATACCGAAATAATGCAATTGCCAAAGGATCAGAATAATCTTGTAGATGCACTAACAAACATAGCTTCTTCGGTCTTGTCCAATCAGGAAGGAACAATTCCTATAGAATTTCTTCTGAATAAAAGCATATCCGAAGGAGAAAGTCTTTCGACCAGTGATTGGATTGATGAAAAAATCTGGATGATGCCAATCATTGAATATATTAACAGTGGTAGTCAACCTTTGGACAAATCCGAAGCAAGGAAATTAAGGATAGTCACCTAGATATTGTATCCTCGAAGAGAAACTTCATCGAAAATCTTATCAAGGACCCTTGTTGAGGTGTTTGGGACCAGCTGCAGCATTGACAAAAATGGCCAAAGTACATGAAGGCCATTGTGGCAATCACACTGGATGAAATCGTTGTCTCGAAAAATAATACTACACGGTTTCTCTTGGCCGATTCTAGTGAAAGATTGTGAACGGTCTTTCAAGAATGTGATAAATGCCAGAGGTTTCCACCTTTACACCATGCACTAGCAAATGAGCTCACGAGCATACCAAGTCCTTGGCCCTTCATGCTATAGGGAATCGATATTATTTGTCCATTCCCCATGGCTTTTAGACAACTGATATTCATCCTGGTACCAACCGATTATTTCTCGAAAATGGATTGAAGCCGAAGCTTATCCGTAGATCAAGGTGCCCCATTTGATAAATTTGGTATCGAAATTCATTATATGCAGATTTGGTGCGGCGAAAGTACCGATTTCGGATAACGGGTCCCAATTCATCAGCGAAGGATTCAAGAATTTTTGTAAAGAATGGAAATCAAACTCTGATATTCTTCTCCGAGACATCCTCAAGGAAATGGCCAACCTGAAGCATGACATAAGTGTATATTGAATACTCTGAAAAAGCGACTTGAAGATGGAAAAGGTTTATGGGCCGAAGAACTCCCTGGGGTCTTTTGGCCATTTAGGACAACAATCCGAGCCCAAACAAACCAATCATTGTTCTGCCTTATGTTTGTAGATGAAGCAGTCACTCCTGCTAAAATATCATAAGGAGTTTACACACGAGAGGATACCTCAGAAAATTAATGATCTCTTAATGAAACGAGCACTTGACGAGAGTGAAGAAATGAGAGAAGCTGCTTCCATCAGACTGGCAATATATTAGCAAATAGTAGTGAAGCATGATAATCCAAAAGTTAACCTCAGATCTTTCGAGTAGGGGATTTAGTCCTTCCTAAATTTTTCTTGGAGGAGAATAACGCAATGTTGTGAAGTTAGGACCAAACTGCGAAGGGCCTTAGAAAGTTATCTCGGTCGTTTCTTGGAGGAGAAGAATGCAATGTCGTGAAGTTAGGACCACATTGGGAAGGGCCCTACAAAGTTATCTCAGTCGTTCGGCCAGGAACATACAAGATTTAGAATCTTAGAGGCAAAACTATTCCAAGAAATTGGCATTCAGATAATTTGTGGATATATCACTTGACATCTTTTTTATGACATTGAATTGAAAACAAATGTAATCGATGTACATACATTATTTTAAAGTCATTTAAAGCAATAAAAGCAACAACACTACTCATTCAGATATAACAGAAGATGAGTATAGAAAAATTTTCATTGATTATTAGCAAAATTTACAATAGCAACAAAACCCAAAAAGTACTGGGTATACATTGGATATTTTTTCAAGATACATATATATATATATATATATATATATAAAACTATGAATTCTTCTTCAAGTGGAACACAATGTCTTCTACTACTTCCATTCTTGCTAGGATGAGTTAGGAAGTTATTCGGAGAAGAAATCCGTTAGAAGATGAAAGCTGCTCCGCACGATAAAAAAAGAACTCCTCCAGAATAACTTTGAGGAGTGGGAGCTCCACCAAGAGTCGTGCTGGAATTCAGGAAATAGGTGGGTGGATAATTTTATTAATTTGGGAATGAAACTATCCACGCTCCTCACTGAAATATCTGCCCACCCTAGAAGGCCGGAGACCCTACAAAGAACCCTCGGCCGATGAGATCAACATTGCTAGTACCGAATAGCCATTACCAAGAGAATAAAGATCATCGGTGCCAACATCCCCTAAACATTCCCACTCCTTAGTGAAAATCTTGAAGATACTGGCAATGATGATCTCATTGCCTAAGCGAGACCATGGTAACCAGAGCAATGATTTTACTGGCATACAGAAAGAAGAAAAGTGAAGAAGAAGAAGAGCGGGTGAAAGGAGAAGGACAAACCCAAAAAGCAGTGCCACATTTATGGAACAAATAGTGGAACCACTTCGCCCTATATTTAGACATTCTCAGAGTGTACGGCACATTACAAGCCTAGAAAATAGGAAAGAAATCCATGCCGTACATGCAAGTGAAACCTTTCCATATTGTGATTTACTCACATCTTTTCGAATCTCGATAATCATATCTGTTGTCATAATTATCTCTGATTACGATAATCCTGCAGAATCGAGACGTCATGATGCCATCAATAAGGATGTGGAACAGCACAAGAAGAACACCTGCCCTAAAAGGTCAAGCCTTCACAATAAAAGCTTCAAACTAGTCTCGGACTAGATCAGTCCTAAATAAAAAGGCAAAAATGAAAAAAAAAAAAACCAAAAAGAATTCAATTCTTATAGCTGGAGTTAAAATTGAAAAAATGCTGTTTCAATTTCTCACCTTACAGAACCTATTCTTCTTTGTGCTGTGACTGAAAATGACTTCTTTGACAACCTTATTTCCATTAGGGTCCTATTTCAATATAAATGACTACAAAGTCAATGTCGTATATGGATAAAGGAGAATTAGAATTAATAAATAAATAAATAAATAAATAAATAAATAAATACTAGAAACTATAATATATATTATAGTTTTTTGAATTTTTATCTAGATTGTTCCATAAGTTGGAAAGGGAGGGTACAATCCATGGAATTAAAATTAGTGGACCAGCCCTGCCATCTTTCATTTATTTTTTGCGGATAATATCATGATTTTTTGTAGAGCTAATCAAGAGGAAGTCAAAGCAGTGAGTGATTGCTTGAAGCTGTACTGCCGATGGACTGTTCAGATGGTGAACACTGCTAAATCTGGGTGTTTCTTCTCTAAGAATGTAACAGGAAGTCTCAAAGCTAATATCAAACATATCCTTAATATGAAAGATCTCCCAAAAGATGCTAAATACCCGAGAAACCAGCTGTTGATTGAGCACAGTAAGATTAAAAGCTATAAGGAGCTCCGAAAAAGAGTGGAACAAAGACTTCAAGGATGGAAGAACAGACTTATCTCACAGTCAGGTCGATTTGTGCTAGTAAAAACAATGATCTCTTCATTGCCTACCTATGCCATGTCCTCCACAAAAATTCCAAAGAGCTGGTACAGGCATTTCGAGAGCATGGCCAACCGATTTCTTTGGAACAGCGAAAGTGATCAAGAGAAGTCAACTTGTCTTGTTTCTTGGAAGAGACTTTGTCAACCTAAATTAGCAAGACGGTTGAAACTAAAACATCTAGAAGATGTTAATAGAGCTTTTCTGTCTAAATTAGGTTGGTCGCTGGCAAACAACTTTGACTTGATGTGGGTGTAAGCCTTAAAAGCTAAGTATTCTCAGACTTTATGCATTGTACTTGGAAAAAATCGTGCTATTGGTTTTGGAAAGGCATCTTAGGTGTGAGACCCACCCTAGCTAAAGGTCTGTATTATAAGATTGGTAATGAAAGTGGCATCAACTACTAAGAGGATCCTTGGATTCCCAATATGCTTAATTTTTCCTACTTCTACTCTGAATAGCATTAGCTTGTAGGTTGGGATGGTTGACTCTCTTTTGTTTCCAAGTGGTGAATGGAATATACCTCTTCTGGAACAGATTTTTGATAGGGACTCTGTAAACAAAATTTCCAACATTTTCTGGGTTGATACATATTTGGATGATAAGCTAATCTGGATGGGGAGCTCTTCAGAGAAGTTTTTAGTTAAATCGATGTACCAATTCTTAAATCCAGCAGCTTTCAACAATCGAAAATGGTGGAATTTTCTCTAGAATAGTAATCTCCATGATAGGTTGAAGTTTTTTATAGAGAGACTATCCTCTCACAACCTCCCAGTATGTGCAACTCTAGTTAGTCATAATTGGCAGATTGATGATCCCAGATGTCCCCGTGGGTGTAATAGTATCGAAGATGAAACTCATCTTTTTTTCCACTGTGATGTAGCTTGATCCATCTGGTTGGCTTCCCCTTGGAGTGTCAGATGGTTGGAAGATCCCTTTCTTAACCTAGACTCTTATCTTGAATGGCTTTCGAAACCAGATACACATTTGCCAGTCCACCCTAAGGATACAAGCAAATTCTTCCTCTCAGCGGTGATCCTTCATACTATTTGGAAAGTGAGAAATCTTTTCCAGTTTGAGGGTATAACTTGTAATCTTAAGGAACAAGTCAAAATCATTTATAGCAAGGTTGATGAATTCTTGGCCACTTCATCCTCCCCCAATGGACCTCCTATCGGTGCTCAATTAACTAATCCTTCGTGGAGACCCCCTCCTTTAGGAACAATCAAAATTAATTCAGATGCTTCTATGGGTCATGGCAATGCGAGTTTAGGTATTGTCGTCAGAGACCACTTTGGAAAGGTCCTCAAAGTTCAAGTTCTTTAGGAACACATAGACATTCTTGAGGCTGCTGAAGCAGCATCCATTCTGAGGGCAGTTCAGTTAGCTTTGGAAGAAGGCTACTCGAATTTATGTTGTGAGAGTGATGCTAAATTAATTATCCAAAGTATAAAGAAACCGGACAAATGCTGCGGCCATTGGACTGTAGTAAGTTTCCTTCAGAAAATCCTGGATTTATACCCTTATTTTGAATCCATCAGTTTTAGCTGGACTCTAAGACAGAGCAACACCTTGGCTCATCTTGCATCCAGATGGGGCCTTATGAACGATAGCATAGGCATTGTCTCTCCTTTCACCATCTCTTCTTCTTTTGTTGAAATAATGGACCATTAAATGATTTAATATCATTTCCTGCTTCCTTGGCATCTTTGTATATGTTTGGTTACCTTTTTTGGTTAATATAACCCCCTTTTTAAGGAGAAAAAAAAGTAGCATCTTAGGGTGCGTTTGGTATGCAGGATAGGTTCGGATCGGACTAGATCAGACAGGATAGAATAGTACATTCCTGTGTTTGGTATAGCTCCGAATTGAATATTGGACTAGTTGTTTCATATTTGATGTAGGATTGAACTATTTTATAATTTTTTACTTTTTTTAAAAGTGAAAAGTTTTAAAATTCTATTTATAATTACAATAAAAAAATAATATATTTAATTAATATTGTAAATTTATAAGGACAAGGTCCAATGTCGCCGGACGCACCGGGATCGGACGCACCGGCAAGTTGATTTTCCAGTAATCCGGCCATCACCTGGCCAAATTGATACTCCTTTCTACTATTTTCGGACCCTCTGAGTTCAATTTTAAGATCCATTCAGCTCAATTCCTTGCTGTTTGAGAGATATGAGAAGTTGAACTTTGACTGAATCTTTCCGTCCATTTTCCAGTCACCGCCGGTCGAATGAGCCCAATGGAAGTCGGTAACATATTCCTCATCTCTTTAGCTTTCTATAGGTACCTTGTTTGTGAATTATGATGGAGTATTTTGAAAGATGCCATTTTTGGATAAAATAATATTATTTTAATGTGGTAATATGAAAAATGTATGTTTGATGTTTAAATAATTGTTATTTATATTGATGATGTCCAATTGTGTTGAATTGCATAAATATGGGTTGGATTAATGTTTCTAAAATTTGGAAAGCGGTAGATTTTAAACTATTGTTAAATTATTGCTAACTTTACTGTGAGGTTATGTGAAGTTATGATAGCTAATAGAATGTATATTTATATGCTTAATTATTTGTGGAATTGAATGTGGTTCTATTGACATTTAGTATGAATTAATTTGAAGGTTTGCGGAATTAATTATATTGAATTATTGTAATCGAAACTATACTTACGTGTTTAATTATTTATTTCTGCATGAAATTTTGTGAATTTGATAAAAGTGCATAAATTTAAGTGTATCATATAAAAATTCAAATTTTATAATATTATACTATATTTAAAAAATATATATAATATTATAAAATATTTTTTTATCGGTTTTCGATGCACCATACATGTACCGATGTTTTGTAGTTGTGGATATGATTAGCGCGCAGGTGAATGTGGATGTGATTAGTGCACAGATTATAATGTCTCCCGTGAGTTGCCATTGGACCGAGGGCAGGCAAGCTTGATATTGGCCATAGCCGCCCCCTTCCATGGCCGGGATGAGGGTTTAAGTAGCGTCGTGGTGGGACACCACAGGACCGTATGGCGGTTTCTCTCTTTAACCTCCCCGTCAGATGGTGCTTTGGGACGCTGGGCACCGTAGGACACCACTGGTATATAGTATGTGCATCAAGTATCTTTTATATATATATATATATATATTTGTATGGATCACACCGTATAGGGACAACGATCCAATGTGGTCCATGAAGAGCTAACCTCATAACTATGTTACCTACAAGTCCAGGGGATTGGATGGCCAATCTGGGCAACCACCCCGGACTGTATTGGTAACAGGGTGCTGACGACAGCTGGAATTATAGATTGCGCAACATATTGGAGGGTATCGTTTGTGCCCCTGATACGACTGTGTACTTGATAATTTTTTTTTGAATTTTAAATGATTATTTGATCTCATATTATTCTATCTATTCATAACCTGATTTTATAACATTATACTTAATTGCTTTTATTGTCATTACTATTATTAATATTATTCTCGTTATTAAAATTACATTATTATTTATCAGAATTATGTTTACAATTATTTTCATTATTACTAATATTATCATCATCATTATGATTTTTATTATTATTGTTTTTATTATTATTGTCATTATTTATTTTTATTTTTATTATTTCTATTATTATTATTAGCATATGATATATCCAGACATGTATCACAGCCTACGGGCAAGAAAGATAGCCATTGGGCAAGTATAATGGTCATTGGACAAGTGGTAGCCGTTGGCAGGTGAGATAGTCCTTAGGACAGCTGTGATTATGTGATAGTTCTTAGACAAGTGATTACCTTCAAGTAAATATGACAGATGATATTAGTACTATTTTCATCATGAAAATGATTGCTACTATTATTATTGTTGTTAATGTGATGATTTTTTTACTTTTCTTCTTATATTACGCATCGGTATATTTTGTAACATTATTTGAAATATATTTGAATGTACGACAATCAGTGGGTGGTGTGGGCGGAGGTGAATGATTAAAGATATATTTGGTTGTTTATTTAGTTGAATATTCCTATTGTATATATATACGTATATGTTTTATATAAATTGTTATCGGAATGCGGCCACTGTGAAAATTATTTTAATAAGGTGGGAGGAATAAGGTGGTA
Organism: Ziziphus jujuba; assembly: GCF_031755915.1. Taxonomy (NCBI): domain Eukaryota; kingdom Viridiplantae; phylum Streptophyta; class Magnoliopsida; order Rosales; family Rhamnaceae; genus Ziziphus; species Ziziphus jujuba. The sequence continues at coordinate 3,317,527 of NC_083380.1, forward strand.
CCTTATAGGAGTACATTTTCATGCAGGTAAATTTTGGGCATGTTTTACCCTTAGGGGAGATGCTACCGGATTTTCCATAGGACGATCCGGTAGGGTCTCCCTGGAATCAAGATTTGTCCAGGGTTTTGTGAAGGGATTTTGGACTGGTCCTGACAAATATAACTTGGCCAAGCTGAACCATTTGGAAGGCCAACACATATACACAAACATTCTCTCCAGTAAATATCAATTCACTAAAGGAATAATAAATTCCCATAAACTTTTAACCTCGTAACTTGCTCAATCGACCAAACACTTGCCTAATCCACAAAACCAGGAAACGAAAATGATCAAACAGAAATGACCAAAAAAAAAATTTAAATAAAAAAAATCAATAAGAATATGGAAAGGCATAAGCTTTAAGTTCATGATCAGATACTCAATTGGAGAAGAATATGCTTCAGAAAATTGATAATCAAAAGAATCGTGAAGCTCAGATGGAAAATACATACATCGAACAAGCACAAGCACATATATACATACATATATATATATATATAAGTATAAATATAAAAATGAAAAAAAAAACAAAAAGAAGAAGAAGAAGAAGAAGAATAAATCCTAAAAGACAGAAAAAAGAAAAAGAGAACCTTGAGGAGGAAAAAAAGAAGATGGTGAAGGAGGGTGGATGGAGTGGTAAAAGAAAAGAAGACGAAGAAGAAGAAATCTTCGCTGGCCAGAGATGGTGGAGATAGAGGGTGCGTTTGGCATATATAATGGACTCTCTGTATGATAGAAATATGAAATTATGCCCTAATTCTCTCTCTCTCTCTCTCTCTATTTCTATTTCTCTTTCTATTTTGGAAAATGATATGAAAGCCGAAGACAGTGGGGGAGGCTACACTCACCCAAAAAGAACGCTTTGCTATTTGACTCAGAATGCAAGCAACAGTGAGCTATGGCACACTTTCTGTGTACTTGAAGATTTTAAGCAAACAAGACGAAGAAAAAAAATGTTAAAGTTGTTGGAAAGAAAAACAGATGGCACCAGTGCTTTCAGAGAAAGGTTACCTTGCAGCTGTGGCAACGACTAGCCCGTGGTGGGAGGACGACGATGGCGAATGGCACGATAGTTGTGCAAAGATGATGATGGTGGTGAATGATATGGAAGGCATTGCCTTTAGTGTCTCTCCCCTGTCTCTGGTGGCTCTCAATCAAACGACTCTTGCCGACACAACAATGGCCGAGGACGATGCCGGCAAACGGGAGAAGAATGTTAGTGAAAATGGCGACCGGGATGCTCTTTTTTGAAAAGCCCTAGCTGCTTTTTCAAAGGGAAAGTAGAAAAAAGAAAATCGAAACCAAAAAAAAAAAAAAAAAAGACAAAAGGCTTTTTGATAGAGAAAAGAACAAAAAAAATAAAAAAAAAAAACATAAATAAGGGTACTTTAGTCTGAATGTGTAAAATATTGGTTAGTTTTTAAAAAAGAAAAAAAATTTGCTATTTTTCACGTTTTAAATTATATGGTGGCTAGTTTTAAAAAAAAAACCCCGAATGTAACCCAATGCTGCTTGGGCTAGGAGAGTGAGAGAGGGAAAACTAATAATAATATTAATAATAATTTGAATTTTGAAAAACAAAGGGTAAAAAAAAAAAATTCGAATTTAGGAATGGTAATATTTCTTTTCTTGGTTTTTAGCCCTCCTTATATTTCTACATTATGAACTTCCCAAGCTGAGAATCCATGTCTTTCTCTGGAAGGAAAATAAATAAATAAATAAATAAATAAATAATAATAATAATGGGTAAGACAGAGGAAGAAATATTGTTGAAGAATGTAATGGGGTCGGCCAGTGTCTGTCACTCCATCAATCAGCGATCCCAAGAAATTGGTTAAGATGCAAAATTTTTCTTACACTCTGATTACTATTTAGGGCTTTCGTCTCATTATTTAGGGTTTACTATTATTATTTGTTTTCACTCTCTGTGGTGGATCTTAACTTCTACTTTGTCTTTAATTGTAAAGGTGCGTAATTTTCTTAATTACCTTTTGGGTTTTGAAAAGGAGAGAAAATGACTTGATTTTTATTATATTCTTCTTGTTTTATACTTGTGGTTGTGGGTTTGGCTCGAAGAACCAGCATTGGAATTGTTGGTTATGATTGTTTTGGAAATCACATAATTTTGTAATTTACGCATATGGGTTTTGCTTTTCTATGCGGTCTGATGGTTGGGTTTATTTATTGATTCATTCCTTGAAAGTTGAGGAACTGTTGATGAAATTGATGATTGTGGTGGTTACCAGGTAATTGTTTTAGGAGTGATTGACTCAGAGAAGCATCATTGAGATTGCAGGTGATCACGGTTATCATGTAATGGTTTTAAAAATCACATAAAATCTTGTAATTTTCACATATGGGTTTTGCTTCTGGATGCATTCTGATGGCTGAGTTAATCAGTTAGATAATTTTGATTTGCATGTAACTGAGAGAAGTAAATGTGGTTATATTTGGTTGTACAATAAAATTGCATTGCCAAGTGTCCTTGTAAATTTTGTTGTTTCCTCTTTGAGTGATTTTTTGCTAAAACACTTGCATAGTTAGTTAAGTATACAAAACATTTAATAAACAAAACCCTAACAACAAATAAAACATCATTGAAGTTAGGACAAAATGAAACCAAAACGGAGAGCAAATGTAACATCCCGTCCCGAAGTACATCGGAAATTTCTCAAGTTGACCGAAGTTGACTATTGTTGACCAAGAAGGGTCAAACTTTGACTTTTTGATTCGGCAAGGATTCTAGGCTGATCAAGGCACCATTGCGAAGTACGCATCGATCTGAGTCCGTAGACTAGTAGCATGTCAAAAATTGAGCTACGGTTTGAAAGTTATAAGCAGTACAAATTGTGGTCCGAATTGCCTGGGGGTGTTAGAGTTGACTTTTTATTCTTATAAAATTGAGCTTTGACTTATGTATGGTTGTGAAGTACTTATCGATACGAGCTCATAGACTGGTGGCATGCCTAATTTGGACATGTGATTTGAAAATTACGGACCTTTGAAGTTTTTCCGATGCAACTGTTACTATTCATCGATATGAGTGTGTGAACAATGATACCACATGTAACATTAAAAAGGATGCCATGTATCACGACAAGAAAATGCCACATGTCAAACATAATTAAATATTATATTATTTTATTATTTTATATTATATTATATTATTATTTTTATATTATTTTATATGCTTATTTATTTATTTTCATTTTCTTTTCTTCTCCCCCACGTGGGAAAAATAGGGGGGGCGGGGCGCTCTTTCTTCTTCTTTTCTTCTTCTCCTTCTTCTTTCAGGAACTCTTTGGAGCTCTCCTTTTCTTCCTCCCCGCCGGTCATCCTCCTTCTTGTGGTGCCATCAATGCCAGCCGGAATGAGCATCACCGCCATGCCCAGCTAACGACCCATCATGCCAGAAATTCCATGGTGCTCGCCGTTCACCGAGACGGTGGGAGACACATTGGAAAACACCATAAAAGCCGGTGACTTGCTTCCTTTCAATGCGTCGGATTTTGGCTGTTTCCGGTCAACTTCTGGTCCTTTCTCACTAATCTGAACCTTCTAAAGATGATGGTGATCCCCGTTTAGCTCAATTCAAGCTTGTTTGTGGTGTACCAAGAGGACATGCTTGACAGCGCCTCCCAATAGAAATTTCGACCACCGCCGACGAGCTACGCTAAGTTACTCTAAATATTGGTAATATATGTTTCTCAAGCTCCCATTTGATACATCATATGTCAATTGATTGTGGGTATTTAGAAATTTGGTATTTTTGGGCTAATATTTATAAATGTTATGAATTTGAATAGTTTATGAATATATGTATACGAGTATATATATATATATACACACATATACATATGTGCGTGTGTATCCTAATGTGAGGTTTTGACATGTATTAGAATTCACAATGCTAAGGTGGTTTAAATTCTTGAGGATTTTGAGATTATAAATGTGAAAGGTTCCTATATATATATATATATTATTCTGTATACTCAATTAAAAGTTCACCAAGGGAAATGGTGCATGGATACCAAGAAGCTTTGGTTGGCATTGAGTTTGGGTTAGTAATTGGAACATTATACTGTGTACTATAGTTAGGTGATCATAATGCCTAACTTTTAACTTCTTAAATTTATATTTATATATATATATATATATATGCATGTGCATGTACATATACATGAGACATATATATATATATATATGTAAGTGCGTGTGTATGTGAATATATATATATATATATATATGCTTAGTATATAAAGATGTTTACACATATTATATTTTATATCATTCAAATTTTTGAACAATCTTATACATGTGTTAAACTTTAGGAGGAATTGCTATTTGATTTTAATGTGTTATTTTTATGTGATTTAAATATATTAGTTATATAGAATTTATTGTATTATATGTGTTTAATACTAAGAAACTGCTATTTAAATTTATGATGCTAAGTTATGTTGGATATTTAACTAAGTTATTCTTTATATTGAAGATTCCAAATTGTGTTGAATTGAATTACTGTGAAAGAGATTAATTTTATGAAATTATGATTTAAATTTTATTAAGTTTATTGTTGATTCAAATGTTGAAATTTTGATGCATAAATAATGCATTTATGTGATTTTAATTATGTAACAATTTTTATATTGTTTTGGTGAAAACTGATTTCATGGATTTGAAGAAAAATATTTATTTAAATTTAAGTATTTTCAAAAAATATATTTATGCATTAATTAATTAATTAATTAATTCATACACTTGATTTTACCTTATTTTATCAAAACTCATTATTTTAATAATACTACAAAAAGTTAGAGTTTTAGTTGCACCATACATGTACCGGTGTTCTGTAGTTGTGGATGTGATTAGCCCATAGGTTGATTTATAAGGTTGTCCTGTGGTTGCCATCGAACCGAAGGTAGGCAGGGTATAATGCATAGTGAGCATCAGCCACCCCCTTCCATGGCCAGGACACTTGTTATTAGCCGCGCGATGGGATGCCATGCCACCGTATACTGGTTTCTCTATTTAAGCTCCCCATCAGACGGTGCTTCGGGATGCTGGACATCGTAGGACATCACTGGTATATAGTATGTGCATCAAGTATCTTCTATATATATATATATATTTTATATTTTTATGTATCACACTATACGGGAACAACAATCTAATGTGGTCCATGAAGAGATAGCCTTGTAATTATGTTGCCCACGAGTCCAGTCCAAGGGATTGGACGGCCAATCTAGGCAACCACCTCGGACTATATTGGTAGCGTGGTGTTGAGGATAGCTGGAATCATGGATTGTGCATCATGTTGGAGGGTATTGTTTGTACCCCTGATACGAGTGTATATTTCATAATATATTTTGAATTTTAAAATATTATTTGACCTCGTACTATTTTATCTATTTATGACCTGATTTTCTAACATTATACTTAATTGTTTTTATTGTTATTACTATTATTAATATTATTCTTGTTATTAATATTACAATTATTATTTATCAGAATTATATTTACAATTATTTTCATTATTACTAATATTATCATCATCATTATGATTATTATTATTTTTTTATTATTGCCATTATTTATTTTTATTTTTATTATTAGTATTATTTCTTTTATTATTATCATCATATGGTATATCCAGACAAATATCATAGCCTACGGGCAAGAAAGATAGTCACTGGGCAAGTATAATAGTCCTTGAACAAGTGGTAGCCTTTGGACAGGTGATTTAGTCCTTGGGATAGCTGTGATTATGTTATAGCCCTTGGACAAGCGATTTCCTTCGAGTAAGTATGACAAATGATATTAATACTATTTTTATAATGAAAACGACTGTTATTATTATTATTATTGTTGTTGATGTGATGATTGTTTTACTTTTCTTCCTATATTATGTATCGGTATATTTTGTAAGACGATATTTGAATTGTATTTGAAATGTATGGCAATAAATGGGTGGTGTGGGTGGACGTGAATGATTAAAGGTATATTTGGTTGTTTATTTAGTTGATTATTCCTATTGCATATATATACATATATGTGTGTGTGTTTTATACAAATTGTTATCGAAGTGCTGCCAGTGGAAATTATTGTAGTAAGGTGGGAAGGATAAGGTGGTACCATATAGGAGTACATTTTTGTGTAAGTAAATTTTGTGGTAACTCCTTTCCTTAGGGGAAATGTAGCTGGATTTTCTATTGGAAGGTTCGGTAGTGTTTCTCTAGGATCAGGACTTGTCCAAGGTTTAGGTGAGGGGTCTCAGATGGGTCCTGACAGCAAAAGTGAGATTAACTAATGACTAAAAGGAGAAAAAACACAATGGGGTGGTAAACTGAAAGGAAAGTCATTCTTCTTGGTATTTGGCAGGTGACTCGTTAAAAATGATTGAATTTTTAGGTAAGTTAGTGGCAGGGTGACTCAAAAGGGTGGTGAAAATGCATAAAAAAGTTGCCACTTAGGGTTTATAACAGACACCATCTAATGCATGGGATCCGACAAGGCTTGGCATGATCCCAGTAACACCTTACATTACCAAGTATTAGCTAATATAATTTGTATTTAGTTTTGGTATCTCTCTCATATTTCCTTCCCTAGTTATTGATTGAATGAGTTTACACTATTTTGAATCAGTTTAAGTTTAAAAACAAATGTTATGTCGTATTGAAATCCTAAAACATTCCAACCTCTTATTCAATCCGTGTTTTAAACATAAGTTAAATAACTGTGTTTACCTCCAAAACACAATCAGATTTTTGTATATTAATGTAGAAATAATTTTAAATGAAAGTTGACAATTAAATCGATTCGTTGTTAATCTAAAAAGGTGTAACGGCGTAGTTAAATGGACTTTACATGATATCTGTTTTTCCTCCTTATGTTAAGATGTGAAAATGGTTATGCCCTTTGCCAACTGCTAACTATGACATTATTGCATTAGTTATTTGTGCTTTTTGGGGTGTATTGCATTCTTGCTAGAATTTTTGAACCATTACAAAGACTGCCAAAACTGTTGTGCTTGCAATTGATGTCATGTTTCAAGCTTCAAGTTGTGCACTTAAGATTTGTACCACGCAAACTATGTATGTTGTGCCTGCAATTGTTGTTATATGCTTCATGCTCTTGTTGGTTTAAACTGGTTGTTAAGTGAGTTTTTTTCTATATGCTATCAGCTTTTGGAGCAAAATTTATTTGTAGATTATGAAGATGTTACGATGCTTCTGCAGAATAGCTAATGGACAATGTCTTTTTTTTTTCTTGTATTTTTTTTTTGAAGAAAAAATAAATATATTACCTGGACAATGTGCATGAATAGAGGATGCAATTGCTTAGATGTCAAGAATATTTATTTAATAGTGACATTTCATTATATCCTTCTTGATATTCTTAGAACTATGCTGATGTTGTTGTAATTCATATTCCCAAACAAGAATATAATACTTGCCAATGGCTTGTTAGTCCAAATCCCCCAGATGGTGTCTACTACACTGAGTTTCCTCTGTCTTTTTTCTCTTTTAATATTTTTAAAAGTGAAGTCTTTTTTTTATATGATGTATACCATGATTAAATCCACCTAGTCTTCCTTAATTCTCAGTTTCTAACTTCAAATTTAGATGGGGAAACTATTGTAAAAATCAAAAAGGCATCTGAATGGACTAGGGATTATTTAACTCCAGAGAAAGTGTCTGAATTTTGGTTGGCAAGGAGAGCACATTACATTTAAACATGCCTAATGCATGCTTACTTTGCAAAGGCATAAATAATGTTGCTTGTCAGTTTGTACCTTGTTCGCAATTGATCTATCGATCTTTGACATCTCAAAAAATAAGATTCTCTTACTTATTAGTCATGTTCAAAATCTATAAGTGGTGACCTATGTGACATCTGCCTAAAGTCCTACTACCATGACGTTACAGTTTATCTTCATAGTTTGTCAATTTTATATTTTTCCTCATTATGTTTGGTTTTTTCTCTTATAACTTGTATATTTGCATGATAGACTTGCTTACCTGCAAATGTACATGTATTTTTCTTGTGGTAAATCACATGGACATGTACATGCATGATAGTCTTGCTGATAATTTTCATTTTTTTATTTATGTAGTAATTACAGATGGTCTTTGGCTTCCCTCTCTACACAATAGAAGATTTTTCATGGATGTGTAAAAAAGAAAATGTCGGGGGTGTATATTTGTTGTAAAGCAAGCTTAAGTCCTGCTGTGATAACTCTTTGTTAATGACAAAATCTGAAAATTTTGGCATTTAGGTGAAGAGAATCATGCGGAAATTGCCCGAGGTTCTCTTCCCTCTTGTGTGGGTTGGTGTGCTGTGCATGTGAAGTCCCACATCTATTGGAAAGGGAAACGAAACATGGCTTATAAGCGTGTGGATACCTTTTCATTGCGAGGCCTTTTAAAACCTTGAAGGCTGGGTTGTAAGTGGATTTCTTAGACCCAAAGAGGATAATATCGCATGCGGGTGGTCTGGGCTGTCACAGTGCATGTCTCTCTTGTCTCTCATTTGCTTCCTTTCCCTTTCAATTTTTCTCACTTGAATTTCTCTCTGTCTCTATCTCTGCATTTCTTTTTCTGCCTTTCCTTCTCCTCTTTCTCAATGCTTTCTCTCTTGACTTACTTTCTCTATTTTGTTTTTTCTTTACTTTCTCTTTTGTTGTTATCTCTTTACTTTTTCTCACTGCTTTTCTGTATACTTTTTTCTATTTTATTTCTCAACACCTGCTACTTTCTCCCTAGATTTCTTGTCCGCTTTTTTAAACTTTCTCTTACTGACTTTTTTTTCTCTCAACTTTCTTTTCTATTTTCTTTTACTAATTTCTTTGTGCTCTTTATTTCTAGTTTACTTTCAACGTGACATTATAGCCACAGGGTAAATTATTTATTCCACATGCTATCAATGCTTAGTTTTGATATGTCCTTTATTAAACGTGTCAATTTCAACCCGACACAATTATATACCTATTACAACCCATTTAAATTATAATTTTATCCATAATATAATATTTAATAACTAAAAAATATTATAAATTAGACAAAAAATAAATCTTTAACAAAATAAAAATAAAAACATAGAAAAATACGTTAGTTTTTGGGTTAATAGGTTAATTTTCTAGTTAACAGGTCAGTTTTTGGATTAACGGGTCAATTTCAGGTTAACAGGTTAATAGGTTAACACAACCCGTTAAAATAATCGTATTAAACAGATTGTGTTATGTTGACCTGTTTATAAAAAAAGTCAAATTAGTGTTTTAGGTACCTGATATGATTAATAAATGGGTCGTGTTCGGGTTAGGCATTTTTGACACGATTATTAAACGGATTAATACGAATAATATGAATTGCCAGGTCTAGTTTAGAATTTGTATTCTTAAAATGATATCATAGGGATTTGCAATCATTGTGGAAATTCCATTTTCCTTACGTGGTAATCATAGATATATTACCAATTGGTCTTTTTTTTTTTTTTTTTTTGAAGCAAAGGAATATTCATTGATTAATAGACAGGATTACAGATATCAGCTTGAAGATCTGTATACCCCTAAAAAAATAAATTGAATAGCACTTCATTGTATTTCACTCTTGATTTTTTTTTTTAAAATTATTTCTTAGAACTTATTTTTCTTTTTTACTAATATTTTATCTCATTATTCTATAAATATCCCTCACCTGTTTGTTTGGTTTTTATTTTATTTTATTTTTATATATCTTTAATTAATTTCTAAACTTTTTCTTTACAAGTCAACAAGGATATACCATTTTCTTTTTTTAATGTTTGGATAAATTCTGCAAGGATAAACCAAATTATTTTGAAAAACAAAAAGTACGATTATCATTATATTAAAACTTATTTAAAAAAATATATATTATATTGCTGGTAATATTTAGACCAAAACATTGATGGTGATGTTAACTTTTTTCAATTTAGAAGTTCACTCTCTAATGTGGTCTGCGCTCTCAAATCTGATAGCCAAAAACTAAGGAAACCAATTCGACCTTTCATTTATGGAATGCGTGCTACTTGATTGATGAAAGAGGTCAAGCTACCATAGGACAAAAGGGAGAAGAGAGTTGGTAGTCTCTGTGATATGCGAGCATGCTACTTTTAAATAAAATGTTTATTTATGAAAGATAAAAATAAATGATAAATTGACTATATGATTTCAATAGTTATAGAGAACGAAAGAGAAGATGTTAATTTAAGGGGAACTAAAATAAATGATAAATTGATCACCAGACATTTTAACAGAAGCATAGAACAAAAGAGAATTTTATATTAAGTTCTAATGCCTAAAAATTAAATCACACTTTATTAATAAATAAAATTCAATTCACAATATAATTGGAAAGAACAAAAAAGGAACAAATTAAAATATAAATGACAATTGATTGGAAACTAGAAAAGAGAAAACTAAAGAAAATCAGACTAAACCACATTATATAGAGAAGTTGATTCAATAGTGAGTGGTGTTTGAAATGATGCTTTCTACCCTTTTATATAGCCTCCACCAAAGCTTGTCGATAGTGATGAGAACCTTGATAAGCCTTCAATTTCGATAAAACTCATCTAATCTTGATAAATCATGTATTTATATAAAATTTATATATTTTATACCAATTAATAATTTTAGATAAATATCCAAACCCAAATCTACATTTTTTTTATGTTAAATATTATCTTTGTTCCACTCAATTTATAAAAAAATTATCTTCTTCCACACAGTTTCCAAACTCTATCTCCTATACTGATAAAATAATTTTATGGCTCAAACATATATATATATATATATAATATAACTAAATAAATTAAATCATATAATAATTAATCTTTTTACTGAAAATCTTTTTCCATTTTCTTTCTTTTTTCTCTATGTGCTATGGCTCTAATTTCCACTACCATATTATCTCCCTTCACTTTTTCCATTGTATCTCTTTCATTTCTTTATTTCCTTTTTTTATCTTAATCATTCTATAATTTCTTTCTAAAAGTTTTAAAATCAATAAAGGTTAATCTTTGAGGTAAAAATTTGAGCCTATGTGCCCAAATCTAAAATATTGGGCATTGCCTATTGCCTGTCACCATTAATGAACAAAAATGATTTTTTTTCTCTACACTTTTTTCACTTTCTCTCCTATTTATTTATCTCTTTTTTCTTATTAATTAAATTTGAAAACCATCCCAGCCTTAATTATTCTATATAATTTTTTTCCTCAAAGCTTTGAAATTAATATATATATATTTTTTTATTTATAACAATTTCTTCTGTTCAGATGTCTCGAAGCCATGATCTTTTAAATGTGGATGGTGTGAGTATGAGTAACTTACCAATTGAACCAACTTTGATTAGTTTTTCAGGTGTAAATTTGGGTCTGGGTGTCCAAATTTGAAATACCTGAGGTATGCCTATTAGGGTATCACCATTGAGCAAATCGACAACATTTAAAATCAGGCTCATTTTCAAATTTAGGTGAAGAGAAATTAATGTGGTAGGGGAAATTAATTGATTAATCATATATACCTCTAAGATGGCCTGAGAGAGATGTTTCCTCATATGAGCAAACCTTATTAATACACATGATGAGACAGTCATAAATATTCTATCAGACATTCTTCATACTCTCGGAATAAAACTTTGCATTTCAACTCATATGTTTCTCTCGCAATTCCCCAATCCAATAATGTTTAAGGTTTTATTAAATCAGAGGGAGGATTTATTACTCAGAATGAATACTACCTACACAATTATCCCTTTAATTTTTAAGGAGTATTAATTTGTGGATAAAATTGCATTTTTCTTAAGATATAAATTAAGTATCGAATGGATGGTTCCTTCCATGTGTGGAAAAGAATCTCATTTCACCAATTTGATGGAATCAAGGGAGGAATGAAACCCTCATTCCTTTTATATTTGATATCTAATCAACAAAAGAATGGAGATTCCTAAAGAATGACCAATCCATAAGTCCTTTTTAATTTGACCAACAATTGCCACCTTATTTAATGTTAAAAAACAATCTATAATACCATTGTTTTTTAAAAGCTTGAATTTTTTAGAGGTGGACCAACAATGGGTTTTATACTTTAACCTTTACCTATCTTTTAGTAGCTACCTAGAAACTAGAACCTGTGGAACAAGTAGTTATATTAAATAAAAGTCCCCATCTCCATCTCTTTTAGCTCTCTCTCTTTTTCTTTCTCTCTCTCTCTCTTTCTCTCTCTCTCTCTCTCTCTCTCTTGTTCTTAATAGTATATGTGTGGGATAAGAAAAGAAATTAGATACTGTTCAAGAATAGAACAAAAACAAACCAATTTACAAATGAAAAATGCTATTTATAACCATTGATGTTCCATCACCAATGGGACTTATTGTTATATGACAAATAACAATTTAAATAGTTAAAAAAGTTCACTTTTAAGGTTTTATGTCAGAACCCATCTAATATCCTTTACCGGAACACTAGACAAGTTCTGATCCTAGGAAAACCCTACCGGACCTCTAATAGAAAATCCGACAGTATCTCCCTCAAGGGTTAGACTTACCATTACAGAAAACACACTCCTAATTGTACCTCCTTGTTTCTTCCACCTTACTACAATTTGCTTCTTGAACTTTTAGTAACGAATAAAGACGTTGATCTCGGCCCCTGGACAATCAACGTCTACTAACTTGGACATAAGGAAATGTGTAACACCCCGTCCCAAACTACATCGGAATTCTTGCATGTTGACCGAGGTTGACCGTTGACCAAGTGGGTCAAAAGTTGACTTTTTGTTCCGGTTGAAATTTCTAGTTGACCGTGGTATCGTAGCGAAGTACATGATGCCCTGAGTTCGTAGACTAGTAGCACGTCAAAAACAGAGCTAATGTTTGAAAGTTATGGGCAAAACAAGTCGAGGTTCAAACTGCCCAAACGGTGCCGGGAGTTGACTTTTTATGGTTGTGGAATTTTGTTTTGACTTTTGTATGGTTGTAAAATACTCGTTGATATGAGTTCACAGACTAGCGGTACACTTAAATTGGGCATCTGGTTAAAAAATTATGAACATGTGAAGTTTTCCGACTACCGTAATATTTTAATATATCTGGCTTAAATGAACAGTACGGGTCACGTGTCGCAATTTCAGCCAATCCCGTGAGTGAATAGTATCACCCATGGGTGGCTTTTATTCAAGCAAAACACACACGAGCGGCGGAAGGAGAGAGAAAGAGGGGAGGAGAGAGAGAGAGAGAGAGAGAGAGCTAGAGAGAGAACCAACCGTCCACCGCCACTTAGCCATTTTTCGGCCACCCTTTACTCACACATGCCACCCCACCATGAAGACCACCTGAAAATCGGCCGGCCAGCCAAAAACCACGGCCAATCGAGGCTTTTTTCGGTGGTGGCACCGATTACTTCAAACCCCGATTTCTCCCTATTCTGGCCACCGTTTGCCTCACTGCCAGTCCCATTGAGTTACTCACCACCAGATTTACCTTCCCACCAAAAATCACGGCCAGTGGCCACCGGACGCGCCGCCGGCGGTGACGGGTTCTGGTGACCACGGCGGGTCGCCGGAAAAATTCACTTTTCGGCCAGTTTCCAACTACATCGCCCCTCTTTTCCCACTAATTCCGACCCTCTGAACCCAAATCTGGTGTCCCCTTTCCTCAAATCTCAACGGATTAAGAGAATCGAGGAGTTGAATCCCGAAAGCTTTTTGGTGATATTCTGGCCACCTCGGGTCCGATCTCCGGGAAGTAAGACCGGATTCGTAATCCTCGTCACCCAAGCTTTGATTTGGTATATTACTCGTCAATTTTGATTGTCGTTTGTGTTCTCTCCCCGGGTACCCATTTGGTAGTTACCCGATTAAAATATTAAAATAATTGGTTTTGTGTATTGTGGATATTTTATGTGCACGTGTGGATAGTGGAGTTGATCCTGCGGAGGATCTTGATTGATACATGTGCTTAAGGTGAGTGACCCACCTTTCAAACTATTTTGGGGTGATTAATCATATTTATTTTGTATTAATTTGATATCTAGAATTATACTCACGTGGTGGAATTTAAATATAATTGTGGAAAAAATATTATTTTATATATATATATACCCATTGATGCTAAATGAAAGTTTGGGTTATTAATAAATTCTCGATTATTATTATTGTGATTTAATTGTATTTATTATGCATGAGCAAGGTGTTTTCATTAATTAATTGTATTTGGATTTTAATATTATTTTTGGGCATGATTTGATTTTTAAATATTTCAAGGAAAATATTGGTTTAAGTTGGTGGTTTCAAATTTTATAATTATGCCCATGGAACATTATGTGATTTAATTTATTATATTTCAAAAATATTTATGCCATTGGAAAATTTGAATATTTAAATTGATGGAATTGAGAACTGGTGGATTTGAAATTGATGGAATTTATGCAATAAATTTATGATGATGATTTAAAAAGAGAATGTAGAAAATTACGGGTTTAATTGGATGGAATAAACCTGATGATATTTATGAGAGTTTGAGAATTTAAAATAAATATATTGGTTTTATAATTTTTTTAGATGCACCATATACGTATTGGTGTTCTGTGTATATGGATGTGATTAGTGTGCCCATGGATATGATTAGCGCGCAGGTGGGTGTGGGTAGCACGCCGATGATTTATGGGGTTGTCCTGTGATTCCCATCGGATGAGGGTAGGCCACCCCTCCAGGCCGGGACGCCTGTTAGCAGCGGCGCGGTAGGACGCCACGCGACCGTATGCCGGTTTCTCTCTTTAACCTCCTGTCTGGCGGTACCTTGGGACGCTGGGTACTGTTGGTGCCACTGGTATATATTGGGTGCATCAAGTGATTTTTCAGAACTTGAATTTCAAAATAAATATTTTGAAATTGTATTTAAATTAAGAATATATTTAATGTTGTTTTTATTTATTTCAATGGAGGTTTTAATTTAATTTAATTTTTTTTCCTTTGCTTAATTATTCAATAAATTGATTTATTTTAATTATTTAATTATTTCATGAATTGTTGTAATGTGAGTTTTATTAATATTTTTGTATTATTTGTTTATGACATTTATTAATCATTTAGTAATTGTTACGAGATTATTTTTATTTCTATTCCTATTTTATTTTCATTATAAATTTTGAATGCTTGATTTATTATATTTTATTTGATATTTAGTTAACTAATTGTTTCCTTGGTTTTCGGGGAATACAAATAATGGGTTTTGTGAAAATGTTTTAAAAGGGGAACCTTTCCAACGAAGTGAATAGTGAGGGTTTTGAGAGAAAATATTATTTTCAAAGAATTATTATTTATTTATTTATTTAATTGTTTGGTATTAATTAATTAAATTCCTTTTATTGTTATATTATTAATATTAAAATTGTACAGCAGATAGGGTCACTCACTGAGATGATTAGCATCTCATATTTCTAAATTCTGTTCCCATAGGTACAAAGATTTGTCGACGCTCATCCGGAGCGAACTTGATCTTCATTGCTGTCGTAATTCGAGAAGTTCTCTTTGTCTTCATTTATTTCAATTGTAATATTTCTTTCATCTTTGTTGTATAATTTTTATACTTAATAGTACTTTATGAAGTTCTGTATACTGTCTTGGACATTTATATATTAATTATGCACTGATTTCCTATTATTAATTTGAAGTGCTGCACTTTGTGGAATTAAATTGTAGTAATGTGGGAGGGATAAGGTGATGTATATAGAAGTGTATTTTCAGTGCAGGAAATTGTGGTAAGTCTAACCCTTAGGGGAGGTTCTGCCAAATTTTCCATTGAAAGGTCCGATAGAGTTTCTCTGGGATCAGGGTTTGTCTAGGGTTCCGGTAAAAAATTTTGGACGGGTCTGTACAAAATAGATTTAAAAACATGAGATGCTAGTCATCTCAGTGAGTGACCCAATCCACTCTGCAACAATAGTAATACTACTCATACTAATGTAATACACTCGATTAACTAATGATAAATAAATAATAATTAGTTGAAAATAATGTTTTCACTTAAAAACTCTCACAATTTACTCAATCGGAAATGTTTTCCTTTTAAAACATTTTAACAAAACCCACTATTTTATACCCCAAAATCAATGAAGTAAATAATAAATAAAATACAAATAATCTAAATCTTACAATATAACTTTGAGGATAATTTAATAACAAATAATTGAATTTATAATGAAATATCATAAGATAAAATAAAGTCACAAATAAATAATAGAATTTGTATTAGAAGAATTTAGTACAAAAGCAAATTGACCAAACAAAATTAAACTCAATATATAGTTTATAAAATTTATTAGTTAAATCAATGAAATAATAAATAATAAAAGAATTATTTTAGTTAGTTTAAAATACCTCAATTTGGATAGGCAATAATATACAATATATTTCATGTTAAATAAAATCCCACATTGAAACAATAATGAAAACATGAATAAATGCGTTTAAATAATCAATTTAAATAAGTAAAATAAATCAATTAAACAATAAAATCAATATTTAAATCAATTTAAAACATCTATTTGAAATAAATGGTAAAAATATAATAGAATTTATTTTAACACACCGAATCAATTTAAATAGTAAAATCATGGTAAAATGCATTTTTAGAACATTAAACTAAATAAATGATAAAAAGATAATTAAATATATTTTAATTTTAAATACTCTTTTAAAGCATTTTATTTTGGAAATCATATCGATAAAACCACTTGATGCACCAAACTATAAACCAGTAATGCTCGATGGTACCTAATGTCCCAGGCACCGCCTGACGGGGAGGTTAAAGAGAGAAACTTGCATCTGGCTGCTTTGGCATCCCAACAACTCCGATACTTATAGCTACTCTCCCGGCCATGGAAGGGGGCGGTTATGGCCAATATATCAAACTTGCCTGTCCTCGGGTCTATAGCATCTCATGGGATAGCATACAACTTGCGCGCTTATCACAATCACATATATATTACAGAACACCAGTACTATATAATGCATATAAAACTAGTAAAATCATATATTTGTCAAATATCGAAATCTCATAAATACCACTGGATTAGATACCTCTTTCCAAGTCCATATAATCCACATTTCATTTAAACCATCATCATAAATCCATTCTCATAATTTCATTAATGTAAATATACCAAATTTCCAGTGGCATAAAATCAATCCATATATTTAAATGCACAAATATATTTTTGAAGCATAATAACTTAAAAAATAATATTTTTGTCAGATTAAATCATGTAAAATTTATACATAATTAAATCCCACAATTCATCAATGCATAATGAATTTAAAGTAAATAATTTCTTTCAAATCTACAAAAATCAATCCATACAAAAAATAATATTAAAACCACATGAAATCATATATTATTAAATTCATGTAAGCACATTTATTATGCATCATAATTTCTTACAATAACTTAATAAATAATTTAACATAAATTAAAACAATAATTTCTTTAAAATCCCAAAATAACCTTTGGCAGCAGCACACATATAAATTCATCATAAATTTATAATATAAATTCGGATGAAATTCGCTTAAATATTAAACACAATTAACATATTTTTCTAAAAATTCAATTATCACAAAATATATTTAATTGAGCACCCGAAAATGAATTTGGAGGTGGGTCACTCATCTCAAACACGCATACAAATCAAGATCCTCAACGGGATCAATCCTACGACTCACATGTGCTCCTCTCAGAGATCGTACCTGGGGTGGCTGGAATATCACAGGAAAGGTTTCGAGTTTAATGTCCTCAAATCTCACAATCCATCAAGAATTAAGGGCAAAGGATCTCTATTCAGATTCAGGGAGGTCGAATTAGTGGAAAAAGGTTGGTGGGATCACTGAAAACTCACCGAAACTGTATTTTCCAACAAGCCGCCATGCCCACCGGAAAAGCTCACCAACGGCGGTGCATCCTGTGACCAATGGCTGTGATTTTTGGTGGAGAAGTAGATCAGTGGATGGGTAAGCCAATGAGACCGATGGCGTCAAAAATGGGTGGTTGGTTTGGAAGAAATTGGTGGTGGAAGGAAAGGGCATCGCCGACCAAAAAAACCCCGATCTGGGCGCATCGACAGTCGGTTAGCCATGGGTTTTGGGTGGCCAATCGGTTTTCAAGTGGGCTTGCTGGAGGTCCGGTGCATGTTGCATGGTGGTGGCCAGAAAAGGGTGAACGGTATAAGGCTAGTTCCTCCATCTCTCTCCTCTTTCTTTCCCCTATTTCTCCTTCTCTCTCTTCCATTTTTTTTTCTCTCTCACCCCTCTCAGCCAATCAAAACACCTTTGGGTGCCACTATGCACTTACGGGCTCAACCAAATTTTTGACATGTGGCACAGTGTCATTGGATACTGTGCACACATGCAGATAATGCACATTAAACAATGTCTCAGAAAAAATTTATAGTTCCATAACTTTCTAACTAAATGTCTAAATTAGGCATGCCACTAATATATGAATTGGTAATGATGCGTACTTCACAATCATACATGATTCAAAGTAAAGTTTATAAAAATAAAAATTCAAACCGGACAGCCTTGAACAATTCGGACTACAACTTGTTTTGTTCATAACTTTCAAATCGTAACTCTATTTTTGACGTGCTACTAGTTTACGAACTCGGGTCAATGCGTATGTCACAATGGTGCCTTGGTCAATACAAAATTATATCCGAATGAAAAATCAAAACAGGCCCCACTTGGTCAATGACGATCAAACCCGATCAAACTCGGTCAACACAAGAAATTTCAAAGTACGTCAGGATAGGGTGTTACATTTTTGCATGAAAAATAATATAATTTAATATTCCAATTAAAGTTTGCCATATAAGCTGATGATCATCATAAGTAGTAACAAATAGTAAGACTCTTTACAAAATATACTTATAATTGTAACACCCCAACACGAGAAAATGCCTTTAATTTGAATTTTTGACTTTTTGACCAAGTTTAACCAAGGTTGATTGGGGTTGACCAAGTGGATTCCACAGCTGACTTCTTATTGTGAGAGGAATTTTACATTTACCATGGTACCGTAGTGAAGTATTGATTGACATGAGTTTGTATGCTAGTAGTATGTTAAAATTGAAGCTACGGTCAGAAAGTTATAGTTAAAACAAAATGTGACCTAGATTGCTCAGTGATCCTAGAATTGACTTTTTATCTGAATTTTGAAGTTGACTCATATCCTATGTGATAGTGCTCATTGATACAAGTTCATAGACTGGCAGCACGTTTAATTTGGACCTAAAATTGAAAAGTTATGGGTACGTAAATTCGTAACTATCTTTTCCGAGACTGACTTTGCCGGGCAGTAGAATAGTTAGAGGAGACTTTGACTTATGCCACATATCACCAATAGGAAGGATCTACATGCCATGATTAAAAAGATGACATGTGCCACAATAGAAGGGTGCTATGGGACATCCTTAATAAAAAAAATATTTTTCTTTTTCTTTTCCTTTTGCTTTTCGTTTTCCTCCGCCCCCCCCCCTCTCTCTCTCTCTCTCTCTCTCTCTTTCTCACATGCAAGGGGGAAGACCACCCTTTGTCTCCTCCTCCCTCTCTCTCTCTCTCTCTCTCTCTCTCTCTCTCTCTCAGGTTCCCACTGGTTTTTGGCTTTTCAACCGTCCGTGCACTGCATGCATCGATCATGGGTGACGTTCATGAGATTTTCAGTTGGTAGCCAGAAGGGCAAGGCAAGCCATTGCGGGACAAGCCCAAATCGGGCATCCGTCTTTGGCAAAGACCGAAGCCGATTTTCCGGCTATCCGGCCACCTTTTAGTTTTGCTTTGCCTACAATTTTGGACCTCATGAGCTCAATTTTGAGCTCCATTCAACTCAATTCCCTACCGTTTGGGATATATGGTGAGTTGAACCTTGGATGAATTTTCTTGGTCATTTTTTGGCCACCGCCGATTGAGTTGAGCCCAACGGAGGTTATTAACATGTTCCTTATCTCTTAGCTTTCCATCGGTATCTTGTTTATGAATTATAGTGGTGTATTTGGAAAGTTATCATTTTTCAGTAAATTTTGTATTTAATATGATAATTGTGTTAAACCTTGTATGTATGTATATGTTCATGTATAGATATGTACATGTATATTTGCAAATGCATATTTTTTAATATATATACATATATATGAGCATACGTGGGTACTCCTTGGCATGTATATAGATGTATATACATATGTTGAATACATAAATATATATATATATATTTTTATATGTATATATGTTAAAAGAATTGTATATATGTGTGTGTGTGTGTGTGTGTGTGTGTGTGAATATATATATATATATATATTTATTTATATGCATATATTTTGTGTTATTGAAAATATAGAAAGATATTGCATATGTTTTAAAATTTAAAAGAATTGTTATTTAATTTTATTATGTAGAAATTATGTGATTTAAATGTATTTGTTGCATAAAATTATATTTATGATTTTAAAGAAATTATTATGCTAAATTATGATGAGATTTATTGTTTAACTTATTACTAAATTTATTATGCAAAATAAAATACATTTATTTGTGTTTACTCTTAAATAAAATACATTTATTTGTGTTTACTCTTGTGTTAGATTTCATGTGATCTGATTTTTCATAAATTAATTTTAAGAATTTAAGAAAAATAATAATTCTTAGTGTATAAAAATATATTTGTGTAATTGAATAATTGCGAAATTGAAATTATTGTAGAAGTAATTAATTTTATAAAATCATTAGAGTTATGGAGCTGTTTAAAAGAAAATATGGAATTTTATGGATTTAGTAAAAGTATATAAACTCAATTGTATTTTATCAAATTTCGATATTTATAATTTCATAAAATTTTATAGTTTTTAGATGCATTATACATACTGGTGTTCTATGCTATATTGTTGAGTAGCGCGCAAATATGTATGGTTTTCCTGTGGGAACCATGGATCTGAAGGTTGATAAGTATATTTGCACAATGAGCATTAATCACCCCATACTTAGCTGCAGGATGGTTGTTTATTATGTTATGATTATGAATCAGCGCGCAAGTTATATTCATGGTCATTCTTGTGAGCTATGGTGAGAGAGGATAGGCAAGTATAATCTAGAGTGAGCACCAGCTATCTGCCCCAATGGTCACAAGATAGTTGGTTATTGTGGTTTAGTGCACACATATGTATAGCCATCTTATGGGAGCTATGAATCTGAGGTATGACAAGTATAATGTATAGTAAGCATCAATCGTCACCCCTTGGTTGAAAGACGATTGTTTTAGTCCTGATAAGTTATTAAAAATTGATGCCACGGGATACCAAGGTGACCGATTGCAAGTTTCCTTAGCCTCCCTATCAGACAGTGCTT
Source organism: Ziziphus jujuba (assembly GCF_031755915.1). Taxonomy (NCBI): domain Eukaryota; kingdom Viridiplantae; phylum Streptophyta; class Magnoliopsida; order Rosales; family Rhamnaceae; genus Ziziphus; species Ziziphus jujuba. The sequence goes on from NC_083380.1 coordinate 3,338,977, forward strand.
GGGATATTACTTATTATCTCACACCACTTGTATATCATATGTTGTATCAAGTATCTTTTTCATGTATGGGTATATGTATAGGTATATATATGTGTGTGTGTGTATCTCTGTGTGTTGTGTTATGTTATGTCTGTATGTACCACACCGTACAGGACAACGATCCGATTCAGCTCATGAATAGCTTATCCTAGTAATTCTACCACCTACGAGTACAGTGGGTCGGGTGGCCATTATAGGCAACCACCTGGGACCATATTGGTAGCAGTGTACTTGCAACAACTAATCTCGTGGGACCATGCATTAGCATATTACATGATATATCGAACGTATCTCCACTATGAGTGTAAATTTTATAGTATATTTATAAATTTTAAAATTTTATTTTACTTTATTTTATTTTATCTATTAATAATTATGATTTTCTATTATTATCATTATTTGTTATTGTTATTATTATTATTATTATTATTGGTGTTATTATTATTGTTGTTGTTGTTGTTTTTGTTGTTGTTGTTGCTTGTTATCATCATTATTATTATTTGTTATTATCTTTATTATTATTATTAATTATTATTGTTACTATTATTAATTATTATTGTAAGCTATTATTATTTATTATAATTATTATTGTTAATATTACCATTAATATTGTTGTTTTATCACGTTTCCATCTACATTTATGCATTTGATATGTTCATAAAGCAAAGTGGTATAGAAACATACGACATTCTTGGATAAAAATAAAGTTAGTGGGAATCTAATTTTTTAGGAAAGTGATGATTTTTTTTTTTGTTTGGATGTTTATTGTAAGATGGAAAAATGTGGGTCTAGGGAATTAGATTCCCACTAATGTAGGAAAATATGTGGAAAAGTTGTTCTCACCTATATATATGTCATTTTAAGAATCTCAGAGAAAATAATTTTGAATTTTCTTTAAAATACATATTTGCCCTTAATTTATTATACAATATTAAATTTAATTACTTATAAATCCCAACTTTCCTATTACTCACCAAACAAACCAAAAAAAATAAAATTAATTCTTAGGAAACTAAATCCAGAGAATCAATTTCCCTTTCAATTTTGATACTTCCCAAACGGGACCATAGGACTGTATTAAGTGGGTGGACTAGGCGAACATGATCCCTAAAGGTATTTGTTTTCGTTAATTTATTTTCAACACCTGTATTCTTATGCTTTTATTATTGAAGTGCTACGTTTTGTGAAAAACCTTATAATAAGGTGGGAGGAAAAATGTGGTATAATAGTCAAGTGTTTTTTGTGTAGGAACTTTTTAAGGCATACTTAATTTTTAAGGGAGATGCTGTTAGATTTTTTTGTAAGATGGTACGGTAGGGTTTCTTCTAAGATCATGGATTTTCTAGGTTTCTAATAAGGAATTCTTGATGGATCCTGATAATAAGTGTGATTGAATATTTCTCTCATATTTGCCAACTAGGCATACTGACTTTAATTTTCAAATGAAAGTTAATAAAACCTAAAACAATATCAATCTTGTCAAAATTCTAAATTTAAGGGAATGCTCGAACTTTTCTATTTATCCAAATTTAAGTAACGAACACAATATTGATACACTTTGCCAGCCCAAATGCAAGAGAATGCAAGACAAATTTTTGTTCCTTTTAGCTAGTTAGGAAGAGTACAATATACTTAAAAGTTATTTGGAAACAAAAAAAAAAAAAAAAGATAAAAGGATTTATATATGTATACATACATACATATATATATATATGTATACATATATAAATTAGGAAAATTGCATTTAATAAATAATAAACACTATATAGGGGCATAATTCAAATTTCATTATTGATTAATTTCCATGCTTATTTTTTATATGGATGTTATGTCTAACAACTTAATTGAAAATTACCAAAAAAAAAAAAAAAAAAAAGAAAACTTAAACTTAATTAAAATAAACATATTCTATGAAAATTTCTTAAACAAATTTATCATTTATGAAGACGATAGGTAGGAATAGCCAGTAAATGCTTAGCCCTAGGAACCGTCAAACCAAACTCCTCCGTCATATCCAACTCCACCGACGACATCCCATCTGGGAGTTCCCAATCAAAACAATGCACCAGCTGAGCCAAAACCAATCGAACAACGGTCAAACCCAATTGTATCCCGGGACAACCCCTCCTACCCGATCCGAACGGAATAAGTTGAAAGTCACGTCCCCGGACATCAATATTGCTTCCGACGAACCTTTCCGGGAAGAACTTTTCTGCATCCGTCCATGCATCAGGGTCTCTTCCAATTGTCCATGCGTTTATGAAGACGCGGGCCTTCTTGGGTATGTGAAAGCCATTGATGGTGCAGTCTTCTGTGGATGCATGGGGGACCAACAGTGGTGCAGGTGGGTGTAGCCTTAAGGTTTCTTTGACCACCATATTTAAATAGTCCAGGCTTTCTAGGTCACTTTCTTCTACTGTCCTATCCATGCCCACTTTGTTTTCTAACTCTTTTTGGATAGTTTTCATTGTGTTGGGGTTCTTGATGAGTTCCGAGATTGCCCAATCTATTGTTGTTGAGGCTGTGTCAATGGAGGCTACGAGCATGTCCTGGAAAGAAAATGTTACGTGTAGGAAACGTTATTAGTTTTTGGATTAGTAGAGCAAAAAAATGGACAAAATTGTTCAAGGAAAACAATAGATAAAAAAGAAAAGTCAAAAGTAAAAGAAGTTGAACGATACATTCACCATTGAATTTCTTTTTTGGACATTATCTCATTGAATTTTTTTAATCAAAATTCGTTAAACTGACCAATGGTTGGATTAAAAAAATAAGAATAAACAAAGATTAAAAAAGAAAAAAGGAAAAACAGAAAAAAAAAAAAAGTCCTAGTTTAAAGATAAGATAAAAGAAAGCGTATCCACCTGAAATTCATATGGCATAAGAAATAGGGATAACTTTATTTTACATGAAAATAAAAAAAATTGGTCCAAAATTAGTTATTGCTTATTAATATGCGTAATAAATCATATTTAAAAAAAAAAAAAACAAAATGGAGACAATTTACAATATTTTCACTAAAATGTCAATCTTATAGACTTATATACATTCTTTTTCCTATATGATTTTTCAATGTTTTCTATCAATTCATTTTTTAAAAAAATTGTTAGGATCACAATAAATAATTGTGCTAATTATAATTATGTGCATTCAACACTAAATAAATAGATTGTGAAACATCTATAAATTAAAACACAATTATGTTTTGGAATCTACCAATCCAATAAAAAAAATGCAAAATTTAAAAAAGAAATTCGAGTTTTAAATTTATCCAACCAAAAAAAGAAAAGCACGTGCGTTTAGAAAGCGTACCAACATGATTCCTTTGATGTTAGGCCTTTCAATACGATATTCAGAATCTTGTGATCCTAAAAAACCCAACATAACATCAACGAAGTCCTTGTTTTTATCTTCATCCTTACACTGAACATGCTCATCGATGATCTTCTCAAAGAAATCATCAAACGCCTTGCCTACCTTCTTCATCTTCTTCGTCAATCCCTGAAGATCTAATGGCGCAATCTGAGGAATATAATCTCCCAAGTTGGGAGCCGCCCCCAACTGCATAGCCTCTTGGATCACGGCCTTAAACCCCCTCTCATTGAATTCACTGTCAGCAAACTTCTTCCCAAAAACCATCCTGCAAGTCATATCGGCACTCAGGGACGAAACCTTGGCGCTCAGATCAACAGCGACTCTGTTGCCAGCCGACTCTCAAAGGGAGTCGATAAACAGGTGGATCTCTTCCCTCCTCATGGATCGAAAGGAGTTGATCTTCATGTTGCTGAGCAGTTCAAGAGTGCACATTTTTCGAACGTCGCGCCAGTACGAGCTGTATTGGGCGAAGACCAAGCCTCGCTGGTCGTTGTTCATATGCTTCGAAGCTTCGTGAGGAGGTCTGGATGCGAAAACCAGGTCGTGAGTCTTGAGAAAGAGCTCGGCAGCTTGAGGTGAAGAGACGACAATGACGGTTTTCAGACCTAAGCGGACATGCATGATTGGGCCGTGTTGTTTAGCGAGTCGGTCAAGATCTCTGTGAGGAAACTCTCCTAACAAATGGAGGCTTCCCAAAATGGGAAACCCTCTTGGACCAGGAGGTAATCTCTTCTTGTTGCTGTTCTGGGTTCTTTTCCATGGTTGGGATTGGAAGAGATAAACAAGGACGAGCAGTGCAAGAATGGTCCAAATCCAAGCCATGGGATATTGGTCTTCAAAGCTTAGAAGGAATTTCAGAAATTTTTGCTCTCAATCAATGGCATCATTGGAGATATATATAAGAAAAAATGGTGATTAAAGAAGGGAATATTTAGTTAATATGTTTATCTTGTAAACTTCTTACACACGAAAATATTTGTTTTTTTAATTTTTTTTGTTTTGGTCAGAACATAAAAACATTTGTTTAACACTTTTTTCAAGTGTTTTGTCTCGCGACAAGCCATAAGAATAATCTTTTTCTTTTCTTTTTTTTTTTTTTTTTTGTTACTAGGATTTTGGATAAATAAAAAGTCCAATTATACGGGCTAAATTATCAAAATCCAGCAACAACATTCAAAATTATTACATCACCCAATACGTGGGAAGTATCTCTTGCGGGACAAATTTCTCTTGTGGGTCAAAAATATCTTAATTATTTGACTTTGGTTTTCTTATTGATATTAATAAATATAATATATATTTTTATGGAAAATCTAGTTGGTTAGATTGAAAAGTTTTTAATTTTTTTTGTTTTGGTCAGAACATAAAAACATTTGTTTAACACTTTTTTCAAGTGTTTTGTCTCGCGACAAGCCATAAGAATAATCTTTTTTTCTATTTTATTTTTTTTGTTACTAGGATTTTGGATAAATAAAAAGTCCAATAATGGAATTATATGGGCTAAATTATCAAAATCCAGCAACAACATTCAAAATCATTACATCACCCAATACGTGGGAAGTATCTCTTGCGGGACAAATTTCTCTTGTGGGTCAAAAATATCTTAATTATTTGACTTTGGTTTTCTTATTGATATTAATAAATATAATATATATTTTTATGGAAAATCTAGTTGCTTCGATTGAAAAGTTTTTTCTTTTTCCCACTGCCAGAGGTGGGTGTGAAACAGGCGATGGGGGATGGCCTTGGACGAGCTCTTATCTTTTCGTTATTTGGAGTACCAAGTGTCACGGTTGAGGCATTTCATCAAACACTTGGTGAGCATTCTCTCCATTTTGGGCCTATTTTGTGCCTTACAATGGGCCAAGCACCTAGAGTAGTGTAGAATTCTCTAGAACCTTATGGAGAACTCTAGGTCAAGCCATGTACATATCCATTTCTAGATGCTTCTTTAGATATTTTTGTAAAGGAGGTGGGAAGGATCTAGACACCCATTCTCCACCGTAGGATTAAAGCAATTATAGCCGTAGGATTAGACTTTGTATGCCTATAAATAGGTGGAGGCCTCATTTGGCCAATCCATCCAAGAACATCCAAGGATCCAAGGATTCAAGAATCCAAGCTACACTTGTAAAGCTCTCTTTTAAGCAATATATTTTCATTCTCACAAACTCTCTTTGTGCTCTAGCTTTCTTTGCTTAGCTTTCTCTTTTAGTGAGCAAAAGGCTTACTTAGTTGCAACAAAGGGTCGGAATAGCAACTAAGGTCGCACGGCTTGAAGGGATAAGAAACAAGTCCGTGACAAGTGGTATCAGAGCCCAGGTTAGAGCTAGCATTTAGAGCACAATGTCTTCATCAGAGGTTGTGGTTGAAGAAGCAAGGGGAAGGGAGGTCATCCCCGAAGCTGCAAGGAAGGGACGTGGGCGTTCAAAGTCGAAGGACGTTCTCACCGCCATGGAGACCAAGGTGGTCAAGATGGAGTTGGCCGTTGCCGACATGTTAGAGCGGCTTGATCGTGTGGAGCAAGGCATGGAGGAGCTCGATGGTCGTGTGGGTGACCAAGTGGGGGAGCTTAGAGGTACCATGCAAGACACCAACGAGGCCAACACCGAGGCGTGGCGTCAAGAAAGCCAAGCTTTCCAAGCAAAGGTAATGGAAACCTTGTCCCTTATGCAAGCTCAATTAGATGAGTTTAAGAAGAGTTTAGAGGAGACACGTGAGGATTGGGCGTTATGCAAGAGAGCTGCAACTAGTGGCACCGTCACTACCCAACAAATAGTCTCTACTCCAAGGGTAGATGCTCCCAAGCCCAAGGAGTTTAGTGGGAGAAGGGATGCAAAGGAGTTGGACAACTACATGTGGCATATGGAACGATACTTCGAGGCCTTGGATTTCCAAGACGAGAAGCAAAAGGTAAACACCGCTACCCTCTATCTTACTAATCTTGCTGCGGTATGGTGGCGTAGAAAGCATGAAGAAATGAAGAAAGGCATATGCGCTATCAATTCTTGGGAAGACTTAAATAGTGAATTGAAGAAGCAATTCTATCCCGAGAATGTGGCGAATGATGCTAGGAAACGCATGATGGAGTTGAAACACCAACGATCCATCCGTGAATATGTGGAGCAATTCTCTGGGTTAATGCTCCAAATTCCCAACATGAGTGAGGAGGATCTCCTTTTCAACTTCATGGATGGGTTGCAACCGTGGGCATACCAAGAGCTTCAACGAAGGGGAGTACAAGATATTTCCACTGCCCTCACTACGGTCGAAACGCTTGTCGAATATAGGCGAGGTGAGTCTTCCAACCCTAAGCCTAAGAATAATTATATTAAAGGTGGGGGAGCCAAGTTCCATAAATCTCCCCAAAGTAAGGAGTTTCCAAGAAGGCCACCACTACCTAACAAAGATTGGAAAAAAGGAGGCAAGCCCGAATTCAAACCGAAGGAAAATTGCTTCTTATATGATGGTCCCCATTGGGCTAGAGATTGTCCGAAGAGGAAGTCCTTAAGTGCCATGCTGGAAGAGAGGGAAACTCAAGAGCACACACAAATGGGTTGTCTACAACTCCTCAATTCACTGAAGGCTAGTCCAATCCCAACCAACAATATGAAGAACAACTCCCTAATGTACGTGGTGGTGTGTATTAACGGGAAAGATGCCCAAGTCATGGTAGACACCGGCGCATCTTGATGTGATTCCGCCCGAGCCCGCTCCACCGATAACCCGCTGGGGTGCTGACTCGACACGGATGAAGACTATGGCCAATCACAAGAGCTCAAATTAAGAGATTTAAGGGCAACCTGGGAGTATTTATATAGAGGGTAATTAATCTCAACAGAGCTTGTCCATACTTGAAGATACAAAGCCTATTCGAAGCATCCAAGTGGTGGAAGCCGATACGGACCCGGGTGACGGTTTTGGTACATTTTTGGAGTCCGGGAAGCATGAAATGGTTCCAATGCTTTATGGGTTCAATACATATGCCTAAGAGGTCATGGAATCAAGTTAAAGCAGCCTCAAATGCAATCAAAAAGGGCTTGTACGGACAGCATCAATAATTTGGCCGAATTTGCTGTATTGCTTGCTGGCTTTACTGTATTTTACTGTTTTAGACTTTTCTTATTTTTCCAAGCATGGGCAACGTGTGGGACTTCATATTCAGCTTATTTGGCATCCTACAAAGCATCTAGAAGCTGATTTGAAGCTCAAAGAGGTCAAAGATTGATCAAAGTCAACTTGATCAAAAAAGCTAGTATTTTAGTTTCCAAATTTTATTCTACTTTTTGTTTTAGGAAACTACCATTATTTTTAGTTTCTATTTATTTATTTTCTGGACAAATAAGATTAGGAAAGATATTATTTTATTATTGTCCTTTGTAAATTAATTAATTCCTAATTCAAAATAAAGGAATTAATTAATCCAAATTAGATTAGGAAAAGGAAAGTTTCGGCCAAGGTAGAATTCTTCATTGAGTGGCCGGTTTTTCCTAGGGTTTTTAGGGTTTATTTTGTTTCTTTCAAAGCCTATTTAAAGGCTTATTTTTCATTAATAAGATAACTTTGAAAACTTTGATTTGATAAAGAAAATACTTGTGAGATTAATTATCTCTTTGTTCTTTGAGAACACCTAAAACACCATTAGAGAATTGGTTGTTTTAGCTTGACTTATCAATAGGTTTTCCATCCCCTATTGTGGCGTCTACATTATACCAAGGTTTCTAACCACATGTTGGTTAGGGGTTGAGGTCAATTCCATTAGAACTTGAACATAATCAGATCCGGGCTAATATAATACGGGTTTAGGAGCAGGTCGTCCTAGGATCGTATCATTTGGTATCAGAGCTAAATTTTGTTCAGGTTTGATCTATCTTTATTTGCTTTATTTGTTTTTGTGTTATTCTGCAATTTTACCATTAGGTTAAGGTTGCATCCATCCTATACACGTTCAGCATCTTTAAAAAAAAAAAAAAAAAAAATTCATTCCTAGTTGAATTAGGATTTCCTAGTTTTATAGTATTTTTGTTTCCTAGTTTGTTGGTTGTCTTTTATCATTGTTCTTGTTAATTTGGTTTTTGTTGATTTTTCTTTGCTGTTTTAGTCTTAAATATTTGCATTCATATATTCAAAAAAAAAAAAAAAGAAAACAAGAAAAAAAAAAAAAGAAGTTTGCGGCAACATTTAAAAAAAAAAAAAAAAAAAACCTGCACATTGTGTTTATTTGGAGGTCACGGGTTTGGTGTTTGTTTTGGAGTTGGAATTGCAATTTTGGTAATTATTCTTGCTACTGCAGTTGTTTATGTTCTGTGAGTGAAAAAAGAAAAAAAAAAAAAAAAAAAAAAGAAAGAAGAGGTAAAGCCGAATAAAAAAAAAAAAAACAGAAAAATATTTCGGTTTGTTGGAGTTTGATTTGTTTGCTGGAAATTTGTTGGAGCTGCTGGTTTTTGATTATTTATTCAATATTTGAGTTGCTGGGAAATTATTTTTGCTGCTGGATATTTGGATTTTGGGTGTTTAAATTTTTGGGATTAAAATTAGTTAAAGGAATTGATACAAAACTTGAATTACAAGAACAACAACCAACACTTTTCTATATTTTTGTTCTCTTTGATTCTTGTTCGTATTTGAATTTCTTTTTCTGGACTTTTATTCTTGAACTCATAATCTACTACCATCTGGTGCAGTTTTCAAAAATTCCAACGTTTTCCCATTATTTTGTGTTTTTTTGTCTAGAAAGCCGAAAAATTAGGATTTGTTGGATTCTTTCGGTATTGCCTACTTTTTGCTACTGTCTTGTTGATAAGTTTAATTAAAACATACTAGTGATCTAATTGCTGTTTTTTGGGTGTTTTAATTAGAACTTTGAGATAATTCATTGAGTGGAAAAAGGCAAGAGTGTGTGAGCTTAAAAGAGGGTAAAAGCCGAAACTAGTGTGCAAACACGAGTGTCGAGACCTTGTTTGAGTAAAACACGTGAGGGAGTGAATATTGTGAGGATTTATTTTATTTTTTGTAGTATTTTACTAACATGGAAGATTCTAGAATAAGAAGAGGGGATCCACCCTTGAGGATCAATGAGGAAGAGTCCGTAGCATTTCATGGCGATGACCGAGCTACCGGAAGTGGAGACCAAGTGGACTTGAGAACTATTTTGGAATCAATACAGCGGATGAGTGCTCAATTTGAGCATGTAAATCAAAGAGTGGGAAGATTAGAAGCCTCACAAGGAAGGCCGAATACAAGAAATAGGCAAGAATTCCATGGAGGACGAGGACGAGGACGAGGAGGTCGCGAGAGGCCGAGAGAGGAATTTGATGAGGAGCCATTGGACGGTGACTTTGAGGAAGGTATGGACGAAACCTTTGCTGTCCAAGATAGAGCTGGCCATGGGAGATATAGGAGGGAGGATACAGATGAAGATTTGGGAAATATCAAGGTTAATATCCCACCTTTTATGGGTAAAAGTGATCCTGAAGCATATTTGGAGTGGGAAGAAAAGATGGAGATGATATTTGACCGCCATAATTATTCGGAGGCTAAGAAGGTGAAATTGGCAGCAATGGAGTTTGGCCATTATGCACTCCAATGGTGGACCAATGAGCAAAACACCCGAAGGAGAGTTGGTGATGACTTGATTACTACATGGCGAAAAATGAAAGGAGCCATGCGGAAGCGATTCGTACCATCACACTATCATAGGTTGCTGCATCAAAGACTTCAATCTTTATCTCAAGGACATGGATCCGTGGAGGATTATTACAAGGAGATGGAGATGCTTATGATGAGATTGAACTTGAATGAAGATAGGGAAGCAACCATGGCAAGGTTTCTTGGTGGTTTGAATCGTGAAATAGCCAATCAACTAGAATTGCAACAATATGTGGAATTGGAGGAGATGTTGCATGTGGCTATTAAATTAGAGCATCAATTCAAGAGGAGGGGTGTAAGATCATGGTTTGGAGGTGTTTCCAACAATGGAAGGTCCAATTCAAGTGGCTGGAGGAACAATCCCATCTATGAAAGCAAGCTAAAGCCGAAAGTCAAAGAAGAAAGTTCAAACTGGCCAAGGAAGGAGACTAGAACCAAATCTGTCCAAGCACCAAAGAATGAGGTAAAATTAGATCCTAAACCTTCTAGAACTCATGATGTTGTGTGTTTTAAGTGCCAGGGAGGAGGACACATTGATAGCCAATGCCCGAATAGAAGAATCATGGTGTTAAAAGGCAATGACGAGCTAGAATCGGAAAGTGAAGAAAGTGAGGATAAAGCCAAGCAAGAGGAGGAGGACTTGGAGGATGAACCCGAAACCTTGCAAGCATCCAATGCTGAATTAAACTTGTTTTCTAGGAGAGTACTTGCTGCATACAAAGATGAGGATGAAATTCAAAGAGAGAACATCTTCCACACCCGATGTGAAATTCAAGGTAAGATTTGTAGTATGATTATTGATAGTAGAAGTTGTACTAATGTAATAAGTAACCTTGTAGTTGATAAATTGGGCTTAAAAACAATAAAACATCCTGAACCATATAGATTACAATGGCTTAATGATAGTGGTGAGATGAAAGTAAACAAACAAGCCAAAGTAAAATTTAGTATAGGTAGATATGAGGATGTAGTCTTATGTGATATTGTACCCATGATTGCTGGACATATACTATTAGGTAGGCCATGGCAATTTGATAAAGATGCTACTCATTTTGGTCGAGAAAATAGTATTGTTTTCAGGTTTAAAGGGAAGAAGGTCAAGCTGGAACCATTATCTCCTAAAGAGGTTTACAAAGACCAATTACAAATGCAACAAAGGAGAGAAGCCGAAAAGCTCAAGGAAAAAGCAAGTATGGCACCAACGGCTTCACCATTCTTTCAAGAAGGTAAGAATGAGGTTGCTGATCAAGGTAAGGTTTCTAAGACTCATATTGAGTGGAAAGATCAAGGAAAAGCCGAAAGAGAGGGGAAAGAAAGTGGCAAACCCGAGAGCTTGGAGAAGGAAGAGAAATCTGAAGGTTTGCGCCAATCCAAGGGGAAAAAAGAAAAAGAAAGAAAAGAAAAGTTAAGTAGCAACTTTTATTTGAGTTTAGGGGATATTAATAAGGTTATTGAGTGTAAGAAACCTTTGCTGGTCATCATTTATAAAGAAAATTATTTTAATGATCAAACTAACTTTGAAGAAGTTGAATTGCCAAGTTCAATGATTTCTTTTTTGAAGGAATTTGGAGATGTCTTCCCAAATGAAATTCCAATTGGACTACCATCCAATCAAGAGGGAAAAGGTGAGCTTGCTATCCAAGGTAAGTCTTCTAATACTCAGGTTGTGTGGAAAGATTTTAATAAAACCAAGAGTGAAAAATTTGGTGCAAAAGCTGAGAGTGAGGAAGGTGAGATGGCATTGAGTGAGAAAGGAAAAGGAAGACAAGAAAGGAAGAATATAAATTTTTATCTTAGCTTTGGTGATGTTAATAAAGTAATTATGAATAAGAAATCATTGCTGACCATAAAGTTTAAAGATACTTATTTAAAGATGTCTTTATTGCATAGAACTTTATCTGCATTGTTGAGAGCTTTACTTAGTGGTAATTTGAAAATTTGGGAAATATTGTTTTCTAACTTTAAAAAGAGTAATTTTTACCATAATGAGCATGTATTTCTAGATTTTGTTGTAATAGTGTTTGACCTAGGAGAATTGGTTTGGTTACACTTACAAAAGGAAGGGTTTCCTAAACAAAGAAAGTCAAAGCTCATGCTGCCTATGGATGGACTTTTTCAAGTTTTGGAGCCCAATAACAAGAATGCCTACAAGCTTGATTTACTAGGTGAGTATAACATGAGTGCTGCATTTAATGTTGCTGATTTAACTCCTTTTGCTGCAGGTGATGATCTTGATTTGAGGACAAATCCTTTTCAAGAGGAGGGGAATGATGTGATTCCGCCCGAGCCCGCTCTACCGATAACCCGCTGGGGTGCTGACTCGACACGGATGAAGACTATGGCCAATCACAAGAGCTCAAATTAAGAGATTTAAGGGCAACCTGGGAGTATTTATACAGAGTGTAATTAATCTCAACAGAGCTTGTCCATACTTGAAGATACAAAGCCTATTCGAAGCATCCAAGTGGTGGAAGCCGATACGGACCCGGGTGACGGTTTTGGTACATTTTTGGAGTCCGGGAAGCATGAAATGGTTCCAATGCTTTATGGGTTCAATAAATATGCCTAAGAGGTCATGGAATCAAGTTAAAGCAGCCTCAAATGCAATCAAAAAGGGCTTGTACGGACAGCATCAATAATTTGGCCGAATTTGCTGTATTGCTTGCTGGCTTTACTGTATTTTACTGTTTTAGCCTTTTCTTATTTTTCCAAGCATGGGCAACGTGTGGGACTTCATATTCAGCTTATTTGGCATCCTACAAAGCATCTAGAAGCTGATTTGAAGCTCAAAGAGGTCAAAGATTGATCAAAGTCAACTTGATCAAAAAAGCTAGTATTTTAGTTTCCTAATTTTATTCTACTTTTTGTTTTAGGAAACTACCATTATTTTTAGTTTCTATTTATTTATTTTCTGGACAAATAAGATTAGGAAAGTTATTATTTTATTATTTTCCTTTGTAAATTATTTATTTCCTAATTCAAAATAAAGGAATTAATTAATCCAAATTAGATTAGGAAAAGGAAAGTTTCGGCCAAGGTAGAATTCTTCATTGAGTGGCCGGTTTTTTCTCGGGTTTTTAGGGTTTATTTTGTTTCTTTCAAAGCCTATTTAAAGGCTTATTTTTCATTAATAAGATAACTTTGAAAACTTTGATTTGATAAAGAAAATACTTGTGAGATTAATTATCTCTTTGTTCTTTGAGAACACCTAAAACACCATTAGAGAATTGGTTGTTTTAGCTTGACTTATCAATAGGTTTTCCATCCCCTATTGTGGCGTCTACATTATACCAAGGTTTCTAACCACAGGTTGGTTAGGGGTTGAGGTCAATTCCATTAGAACTTGAACATAATCAAATCCGGGCTAATATAATACGGGTTTAGGAGCAGGTCGTCCTAGGTTCGTATCACATCTCACAACTTCATAAGGAAGGAGGAGGCCATGAGGCTTGGCCTCAAACTCGACAAAGGTCAAGGGTGGTTGAAAACTGTGAATACGGAGGCTAAACCGCTAGATGACGTGGCCCGTAACGTGGAGTTGCACCTTGGCACTTGGCAAGGTAACGTAAACTTCTCCATTGCTCCTATGGATGATTTTGATATTGTACTTGGCATGGAATTCCTTAGGCAATTCAATGTGGTCCCACTCCCTCGCTACAACACGATGTGCATAATGGAGGGAGGCCCTTGCATGATTCCAACAATGCACAAGCTAAGTACTTCCAACCGCCTCTCCGCCATGCAACTCAAGAAAGGAGTAAAGAAAGGGGAGCCTACATTCCTTGCTACTCTACGCGAGGAAGAAGAAGTTACTTCCAAGGAGCCACCGAAGGAGGTTAGCCAAGTCCTTGAGGAGTTCAAAGATGTCATGCCACCACAACTACCCAAGAAACTTCCACCAAGGAGGGAGGTGGATCATTGCATCGAGTTGGAGCCCGGTGCAAAACCACCTGCAAAAGTACCATATCGCATGTCTCCACCGGAGCTAGAGGAGCTGTATCTACGGCACTTTATGAGTGCTAATCAACATGATTGGGCAAAACTGCTAGATGTTGCCCAATTCTCCTACAACTTGCAAAGGAGCAAGTCCACCAATAGGAGTCCATTTGAGCTAGCCACGGGGCAACAACCACTCACTCCACAAACACTCGTTACCAAGTATGGAGGAAGGAGTCCTGCCGCATTCAAGGTTGCCAAAAGTTGGCATGAACAAGTGGACTTAGCAAGGTCGTACCTTCATAAGGCCACCAAGAAAATGAAGAAGTGGGCGGATGCCAAAAGAAGGCACGTGGAGTATCAAGTGGGAGACTTGGTGTTCATCAAAATCCTTTCATCCCAACACAAGTCTACCCGAGGGCTACACAAAGGCCTTGTTCGCCGATACGAGGGACCATTTCCAATCGTCAAGAAGGTGGGCAAGGTATCTTATAAGGTGGAGTTACCTCCTACACTCAAACTTCACCCGGTCTTCCATGTAAGTTGTCTAAAACCATACTACAAGGATGAGGAAGACCATACAAGAGGGGAGTCCAAGCGAGCACCAATAGGTGTCTACAACACTTATGACAAGGATGTGGATAGCATATTAGCCGATCGAATAGTTCGTGGAAGGGACAACCATCTGAGTCATGAGTACTTGGTGAAATGGAAGGGACTTCCCGATAGCGAAGCAAGTTGGGAACCTGCTACCGCGCTTTGGCAATTTGAAGATCACATCAAGAGGTTCCATGAAGCAAGCTCGACGAGGACGTCGATGGCATAGGTGGGGGAGAATGTCACGGTTGGGGCATTTCATCAAACAATTGGTGAGCATTCTCTCCATTTTAGGCCTATTTTGGGCCTTACAATGGGCCAAGCACCTAGAGTAGTGTAGAATTCTCTAGAACCTTATGGAGAACTCTAGGTCAAGCCATGTACATATCCATTTCTAGATGCTTCTTTAGATATTTTTGTAAAGGAGGTGGGAAGGATCTAGACACCCATTCTCCACCG
The DNA here is from genome assembly GCF_031755915.1 of Ziziphus jujuba. Classification (NCBI taxonomy): domain Eukaryota; kingdom Viridiplantae; phylum Streptophyta; class Magnoliopsida; order Rosales; family Rhamnaceae; genus Ziziphus; species Ziziphus jujuba. Next base: position 3,354,031 of record NC_083380.1, read on the forward strand.
TAGGATTAAAGCAATTATAGCCGTAGGATTAGACTTTGAATGCCTATAAATAGGTGGAGGCCTCATTTGGCCAATCCATCCAAGAACATCTAAGGATCCAAGGATTCAAGAATCCAAGCTACACTTGTAAAGCTCTCTTTTAAGCAATATATTTTCATTCTCACAAACTCTCTTTGTGCTCTAGCTTTCTTTGCTTAGCTTTCTCTTTTAGTGAGCAAAAGGCTTACTTAGTTGCAACATAGGGTCGGAATAGCAACTAAGGCCGCACGGCTTGAAGGGATAAGAAACAAGTCCGTGACACAAGGCACCTAATAAGACAACGAATTATATTTTACAATTTATTATACAAAAAGAAAGAAAGAAAGAAAGAAAGGAGCTATACTTTTATTATAACGAACTATAGTAATGTTATAACAAAATGAAACCAACCATTAAACAAATAAGAAATTAGTAAAAGATTAGATGTGCAAAAAGAACATTTAAGCAAATTAGTAATGATAAAAGAAAGAAAAAGTAAATTAGTAAAACAACATAAAATAGGCATGAAAACAAAATAAAACAAAAAACTTAATAAGAAATTAGAAACACAATTTAAGAAACGTAAAGAAATTAGTAAACTTAGATAAAATAAGAAATTAACAAAATTTTGTTATTGTTTTAATTTTATATTGTTAAATTTTAATATATATTGTTATTCTCTCAGTAAAAAGAAAAAAAATTCATAAAGACTATAATTTAAAATATTCTTGATCTAAGCATAATTTAAAATTCTTTCCCAAAAAAAAAAGGTATAGTTTACATTTTTAATGTAATTAAAAAACTTAAAAAAAAAAAAAGAACTTCAGGTAAATTCTTTCATTACTTGTAATAATTATTAAGAAAATAGTAGTAAAAGAACTTAAAACTATTAGATAATTTAATATTTAAGTTTTTTACTTTAAGTTTTTTTAGTACTAATTTAAAAACAATTAGATATATTCACGTATAAACTTAATAGTAAACAGAAACTAAGATTTACCTTAACAATATTTATTGGATAGAAGACTTGCGTGTAATAATTATCAACATAGATAATTAATAATAATGTATTAGAAAATAAAATTTACTTTAAAAAATTATCAAGGAGAATACATAGCGTTAATGGATGAAAGACTTACCATTATAATTAGTATATAAATAGGAAATTAGAGTTTACCTTAAAAAACAGTAACTTGATAAAAGACTTAGACACATGTACTAATTATCAACATAGATAGAACTATACGAGAAAAGAAAATTTACCTTAAAAAAATAATCCAAAAGAATGCATAGTGTAATGAATGAAATACTTATAATTAAGGGCATAAAATAGGATTTGCAAGAAGGCACTGATAGTTTGTGGAATAAGTCATTTACTTTGTTGCAATAGCCAAATGGAGAAAGCAACTAGAATAAGGAGTTAGAGTGATTAGAAAGAGAATGTAGTATAAAAAGTGTAGGGTGAAAAGGTGGCAATAGAAAGTTTAAAAGATTATATAAGATTAGATATCTATGGAGAAAGTAGTGAAACGTGTAGAGATTGTTTTTAGAAGAAAGTGGTGTAAAGGTGTAAGATAAGTAGAAAGAAATGTAAATAAAAGAGAAATTGAAAGAGAGAGTAGAGACAAAAATGTAGATAGGAAAGATGTTAAGGGGAAAAGAGTAAAGAAAGGGTGGATTTGATAAAAGTAGAGACAGAATGCTAGAAGTATAGAAATGGGGGAGAAAACAGAGATAAAAATGAAAAGAGAAAGTAAGTAGATAGATGAAGATGGGAAGAGAGAAAGTGAAGAGAAAGACAAAATAAGGGGGGAGCTTTAGAATATTTTTTTATTTTTTTTTTTCAATATTTATAATTGGTTTCATTCATTTGTAATAAATTGAATTTCAATAATTGCACTTCATTTTTTGTATTTCACTAGTAGAATACATTTCTGATAATTTGACTCTATGTTGGGTTGGTTTTTTATAGTTTGTTTAGAAAATAACATAATCAAACTGCCACTTAATTTTCCAATTTTATATAGAAGACGTTGATCTAATGGTTATATTGACTAAGTTGGATTATAAACACCCCTAAATTTACCTTTATGTGTAACACCCCGTCCCAAACCATGTCGGAATCTTTGCACGTTGACCGAGGTTGACTGTTGACCGTTGACCGAAGGGGTCAAAAGTTGACTTTTTGACCCGATTGAAATTCTAGGTTGACTGAGATATCGTTACGAAGTACACGTTGGCACGAGTTCGTAGACTAGTAGCACGTTGAAAACGGAGCTACAGTTTGAAGGTTATGAGCAAAACAAGTTGAGGTCCAAACTATCCAAGGGGTGCTGGAGTTGACTTTTTATTTATGGGGAAATGAGCTTTAACTCATGCATGTTTGTGAAGTGCTCGTCGATACTAGTTCATAGACTAGCGGCACGCTTAAAATGGACATCCGGTTAAAAAGTTATGGATGCATGAAGTTTGCCGGATACCGTAATATTTTAATGTTTTTAAGTCGATGAACAGTGAAATGCCACATGTCGTCACCTGATTGGTCCACATGGATGAACAGTGTCACCACTGTGGCTTTTATTTGACAAAAATCTCGGGGAAGAGAGAGAAAGAGAGAGAGAGAGAAACCGACCGGCCGTCAGATTCCGACCAATTTTCTGACCGATTCTCGTTACACGTGCCAGCCAGACGGAAGCCTCTCCTCATTTCCGGCCAAACCCCAAAATCTCACGACCGCCGGCCGCTGGACGCGCCCAGATCGAGGCACCGAAGCTCGGCGGCGATTTTTCCCTCCACCGCCGGCCACTGCCATTTGACCCCTTTCCGGCTGTTTTCCAGCCACATGCACCAGCCACCCCTCACCACCTCCTCATTTCCGGCCAGCCCATCAAATTTCACGGCCATCGGACCTCCGACGCACCGGGATTGGAGCGTTTTCCGTCCAGCCTCCGTTTGCCTCACCATCGGTCCCGTTGGATTCCTCTTCCCTTGATCTAGAAAACTGCCAAAAATCTCAGCCAACGGCCACCGTACGTGCCGCCGCCAGCGATGGTTGCCGGTGACCGTGGCGGCTCGCCGGAAGTTACTTTTTCGGCGAGTACCCAGTTGCACCGCCGGTCCTTGTCCACTGTTTCCGACCTCCTGAATCCAAATCCGGCCTCCTTTTCCGCCAATTCGCGACGGTTTGGGAGAATTGAGGAGTCGAATTCCGAAAGCTTTCCGGCGAGATTCCGGCCGCCTCGGGTCCGATCACCGGAAAGTAAGACCGAATCTGTAATCCTCGTCGCTCAAGCTTCGATTCGGTATATTATTCGACTATTTTGGATAACGTTTGTGTTTGACCCCCCCGGGTACCGGGTATTATTTACCCGATTAAATTATTAATTTATTTGACTATGTGTGAATTGTGTTCTAGGAGTACGGGTGAGTCGTGGAATTGATCCCATAGTGGATCGTGGTTTACTTGCGTACTCCAAGTGAGTGACCCACCTTCAAATTAATTTCGGGAATTAAATTTGTGATTATTATGTGTGATTTGAATATTTGGAATTTAAATTGTCAGGACCCGTCCAGAATTCCTTCCCCGGAACCCTAGACAAGCCCTGATCCTAGGGAAACCCTACCGGACCCTCCAACGGAAAATCCGACAGAGCCTCCCCTAAGGGATTTACTTACCACAAATTACCTGCACTGAAAACACAGTTCAAAAATTCATCCCCTTATTCCTCCCACAACTACAAATTGATTCCACAAATTTCAGCACTCCAAAATAAAACAACAGCAGCAACCCAGTGCATAAAGAACAACTACACATCCAATACAGTATACAGAGCATTATACAGATAAACGTGAAATTTATAAAATGACAAATAAGAAACAATACAAGATGGAGAGGAAAAAGGGAAGAAAACTTCTTGAACCTTCGGCAACGAACTGAGACGTTGGGCTCGCCCCGGACAATCAACGTCTCCAACCTAGACCTAGGGGAACGGAATCTAAGAGTGTGAGATGCTAATCATCTTCGTGAGTGACCCTAACTACTGAACACTTTTAATAATAAAATAATATTAATAGCAATTAAGGAATAGAACAAATACCAACAATTAATAAATAAATAATAGCAACTGTTGGAAAATAATAATTTCCCTTAAAACTCTCACCAACCGCTCCGTTTGAAATGTTCCCTTTTTAAAACCTTTTCGCAAAACCCAGTGTGCATACCTCCCGAAAACCAAGGGATTAAATAATTTAATAAACAACAATTAAAAAAATAAATACCCCAAATATAAATAAACTGCAATAAATTATAATAATTAATTTTAGAACACCTTTGGGGTTTAAACCATTATTTGCAATTTACACCGACGCACCACACCATATACCGGTGATGCCCTCCGATACCCAGCGTCCTAAGCACCGACTGGCGGGGGGTTAAAGAGAGAAACCTGCAACGGTCACTTCGGCGTCCCGATAGTACCGCTGCTAAAACCATCAACCCGGCCAAGGAGGGGGGCGGTTGTGCACAACAATAACCTTGCCTGCCCACGGTCGAATGGCAACTGACGGGTGAAGTAATAACCGTGCGCTAAACCACATAATAACCGTGCACTAACACGTGTCCATACACCATACACCAGAACACCAATACTGTATGAGTGCGTCTAAAAATAAACATTAATAACCAACCGTACCATTTTACAAAATTACCGTGGGAAGTATACCAAATTTTCACAAAACACCATCCCACATATTTTTATTCAACAATCCGGTACGAAACAATTGATAACCAACAAACCACAATTTCCTCGAAGTACGAGATGCAACCATAAAAATACCGCTGGCATAATTTATAAAATTTAAACAAATATTTTCATAAAATATTAACCCAATTATGCCCGGAAAATTAATACTGAAACCACGTACAATTAATACCGAAACATACTTTGCTCATGCATAATAAATTAAACCACAATATAACCATAACCAAATTGTACCACATGAGCATGATTTAAATACCAATTAAACATAATTAATTGCCCAAAAATGATGCCAGACACAAACAATTACTGAAAATACTTGCTCATGTGTAATAAATACCATTTAATCACAATAAAATAATAATCGGGAATTTTCTAATGACCCCAAAATTTCATTTAGCACCAATGGGTAAATATATATATAAAATAATATTTTTCCCGATTGTATTTAAAATACACCACATGAGCACAAATTACAGATATCAATTTAATACCACATAAATACAATTAATTATCCCAAAAATATTTTTAAAGGTGGGTCACTCACCTGGAGCACGCAATTAACCCATGATCCACTACGGGATCAATTCCACGACTCACCGGTGCTCCTAGAACAAAATTCACAGACAGGCAAATAAAATAATATTTTAATCGGGTAAATAATACCCGGTACCCGGGGGGGTCAAAACACAAACTTTAACCAAAATAGGCGAATGATATACCAAATCGAAGCTCGTGGAACGAGGATCACAAATCCGGTCTCCATCGACCCCAATTCCGCCGGAGGTGGCCGGAATTTGGTCGGGAAGCTTCGGCCGGTTTTAATCTTGAGGGATCTTTCAAACGGTGGGGATTTTGGGCAAACTAACCTCGGAAATGGACTCAGAGGGGTCGAAAATTATGGGATAGAGGTATGGGACGGGCTGGGTTGGTCGAAAACGACGAGAATCGCCGGAAAAATTTCACCTCGCCGCCGCGACTTCGCCGGCCCGATCTGGGCGCGTCCGGCGGCGGTTGGTCGGGAAATTTGGTGGCCGAGGTCGCGAGGTGGCGGGCTACACCGGTGGCCGGCGCGTGTAGCATTCTGGGGATTGAAATCCGGCGAAACGCCGATCAAACAGGGAGAGGGAGAGAGTCAAAGGAGAGAGAAAGGGAGAAAAAATTTTCTGTATATTTTGTCTTTCGGGCTCGGGAAAGAAGAAGGAAAAAAGAAAAAAAGAAAAAGAAAAGAAAAGGGAGGTGTTTTCCCACGTGGGGAAAAGAAAAGAAAAAGAAAAAGAAAAAGAAAAAGAAAAAGAAAAGGGAAAATAAAACAAATAAATTCAAATTAATTAAATAAAATATTATTATTTAAAATAATAAAAATAATTTGATTTTACACATGGTTGACATGTGGCACTTCACCATGGTGACACATGGTCACCTTCAGTAAGTCACACGTGGCACATCGTTATACGTTCAAAAATAATAATAAAATAATACGGTATTTGAAAAACTCTACAGGTCCATAACTTTCAACTCACATGTCCAAATCGGACATGCCGCTAGTCTACGGACTCGTATCGACGAGCACTTCACAACCATGTATGAGTCAAAGCTCAACCTTGCATGAATAAAAAGTCAACTCCGGCACCCCTTGGACAGTTTGGACCTCAACTTGTTTTGCTCAAAACTTTCAAACCGTAGCTCCGATTTCAACGTGCTACCAGTCTACGAACTCGTGCCAACGTGTACTTCGTAACGGTACCTCAGTCAACCTAGAATTCCAACTGGAAAAAAGTCAACTTTTGAGTCAACGGTCAACGGTCAAAGTCAACAGTCAACCTCGGTCAACGTGCAAAAATTTCCGACATGGTTCGGGACGGGGTGTTACATAAATTCTATGTGCCAAATATTTAATTGATTTATTGTGGAATTATTGGTGAATTTCTTTTGATGAAAGAAAATATGCATTATATAAAATTATGCAAATGTGAAAATTATTTTATGGTATTGAGGATTTTGAAATTCTTGTGGTTTTAACATTAAATTGGGCATGATTTGATTTGCAAATATTTCAAGAAAAATATTTGTTTATGTTGGTGACTTCAAATTTTATAAAGTATGCCCATGGAATATTATGTGATTTAATTATTATATTTCGAGAATTATTTATGCTATTGGAAAAATGTGAATATTTAAAGTGGTGGATTTGGGAGTTGGTGGATTTGAAAATCATGGAATTTATGATGTTGATTATAAAGAAATTGTGGAGAATTTCTGGGTTCAATTGGATGGAATAAACCCATTATGTTATGGAAAATTTGAGATTTTGATATATAAATTAAATATGTGGGTTTTATGATTTTAGATGCATCGTGCACGTACTGGTGTTCTGTTTATATGTGATATGGTTAGTGTACACACGGATGTGATTAGCGCGCAGGTGGGTGTAAGTAGCGCGCAGGTGATTTTATGAGGTTGTCCTGTGGTTGCCATCGGATGAGGGTAGGCCGCCCCACCATGGCCGGGACACCAGTTAGCAGCGGCGCGGTGGGACGCCACGCGACCGTATGCCGGTTTCTTTCTATAACCTCCTGTCTGGCGGTACCTTTGGACAATGGGTACTGTTGGCGCCACTGGTATATAGTGGGTGCATCAAGTGATTTCAGAATTGGGATTTTTTTAAAATAAATATTTTGAAACTATATTGGAATTAAAAATATAATTATTACCGTTTCTGGTATTTATTTGATGTCTTGGTTTTCGGGGAATACGAACAAAGGGTTTTGTGAAAAGGTTTTAAAAAGGGGAACTTTTCCTACTGAGAGAATTGTAAGGGTTTTGAGAGAAATTATTATTTCCAACTAATTATTATTTATCTACTTTATTACCGTGGTATTATATTGTATAGTAGATAGGGTCGCTCACTGAGATGATTAGCATCTCATATTTTCAAATTCCTTTCCTCTAGGTACCAGGTTGTCGTGTCCATCCGGAGCGGATTTGATCTTCATCGCTGTCTTAGTTCGTGAAGTACCCTGTTCTTCCTTTATTGCAGTTGTAATACTTCTTTCACTTTTGTTGTATTCTATACTTAGTAGTACTTCATGAAGCTCTGTATACTGTATGGGACACTTATGTATTTATTATGCACTGGATTACTGTTATTTATTTTGAAGTGCTGAAATTTGTGGAATCAACTTGTAGTATTGTGGGAGGAATAAGGGGACGTTTATAGAAGTGTGTTTTCAGTGCAGGAATTTGTGGTAAGTCCATTCCTTAGGGGAGGTTCTGCCGGATTTTCCATAGAAGGGTCCGGTAGGGTTTCACTGGGATCAGAGCTTGTCTAGGGTTCCGGTGAGGAATTTTGGACGGGTTTTGACATTATGAAATGGATTGTCAAAAAGCCTAGTCTGAGGGGAAAGGTCTATGAGAATGGCATCTTGGGGAAGACCACTAAATCTGTAAGCCACAAACCGTCCATTAAATTTCAATATATAATGCATTCTGGTGGAGAAGAAATTCTTACTTTCGTATACAAAAGGAGTTTAATAGTTATTGGAAGTAAGAGCAAAGGAAAATATCAGAAGACTTCCAAAGAGCAAAGGAAAATATCAGAACACTTCCAACCAACAAAACGATAAAAATAGAAAAGTTGAATTTAATGAGCAACCAAGACAGACTCATTTAACAACTTATGAGTCAGAATTTTATGATACGGTAATATGTTTACACTAGTATAGATGGAATTTGAATGTTGTTTTAAAACATATTTATGTTGATATTCAAAATTACTTTTAAATTTCATTATACATCCCAATATTTTTTTTGGCATTATCAACTATACAAATGAAAACAGGTTCTGTTCTATGTGGACCTATCACTCAGAGGAGGGGAGAGTTTTTGCCTTTTTTTTTTCTTTTTTCTTTTTCAAGTATATGCACTTGGTTTAATTCAGTCACAATAAATTCAATTTCAATAAGTACATTTCATTTTTGTCTTCCACTTATTAGAATACATTTCCTTCACTATATTAGAAAACAAAGATAATTTTATAGTATTTTCAAATTCTATATACATCGAAGACCTTGACCTAATGGCTATCATATACGGAAACAAATTGACCAAGTTGGATCATAAACACGCACTAAATTTACCAATTACAAATGCATTGTTATGGAGCCTTGTAAGCCACAAACCATCCATTGGATTTCAATATGTAATGCATTCTAAGTGAAGAAAAAGGTTTTAATTTCATACACGAGGAATTTAGCAGTTATTGGAAATAAGAACAAAGGAAAAGATCAGAACAACTTCCAAACAACAAAAAGTTTTTTTTTAAAAAAAAGGCTTAATCCATGAGTAAGCCATGTATAGTTTCATTAATGACTTTTGAGGCAGAATTTCATGATAATGAAAATATATATCTACCTTTAAATTTTTATTGTAAATCCCAATATTTGTTTAAGCATTCATTATGTCGCTAGCAAATAAACTCTCTTCGTCATAAACTATCTTTCAATGACTTTAGCTAATTGGGTGATAAATATTACTGCTACTATTTAAAAAAAAGGCAATAATTTTTTCATGAAAGTTGGCACTTAAAATGTAAATGATATTTTATAGTCATTAAGCTTTTTTTTTTTTTTTTTTTTGGTTTATATCCAATATTCTACATTCGTTATTTCAAATCTTAAAAGAAGGTCTTCGTCCTTCTATGTTTCTCAAACTTTAACGTTTAAAACTTTGTACTCAAATGTTCATTACTTCGATATATATATATATATATTTGTTTTTCGTTTGTCAACGTAAAAAATTCAACATGATAGGGAACTTTTTTATATATAAGATTCTTTATTTGAAAATAATTACAACAGAAGAAACAAATAAATGGGGGGGAAGGGAAACGGAAACAAAAAACAAAAACCAAAGAAATGACAAAAGTACTAAAAAAAATAAAATGAAATAAAAAACATGTACATTGCTTACAAAGAATTTAACTCAGACTGAGTTGGTGACTACAAAGAGAAGACTTTAAAAACACCTCTACACAAAAGCATTTTATAGTAGAAGCGTATTTCTTCAGCGGTTGGGTTATAATCAGAAACCAGAAATGAAATTGAAAAATAAACTGTGTCTTGGTGAAGAAGGAAGAAGCATCTTATATAAGAACAAACTTCCAATTAACCTACAATAATATGAAAGTATAGAAAATTTGGATTGAATGAGAAACCAAAATATGAACAACTTTTGAGGAAGCCATGGAAAAAAATTCATGATCATGTAAAGCTAATTTATCCTTTTTTCTTTTCATATTTTCCGCAGTCTCATGGTAAAATATAGTTATAATTGTCAAAAAGTATGGAAAATTGTTTATAGGTATAAAATAAAGCTATGCATGCCTTTCCACCTTATATATTCACATAATATATTTCTTCATGATATAATTTCTACAAGTTGCCTATTATATTTATATTCTATGTTTTAACCAATCATGGTCTTCTCTCTACAACTTGAATTGATACATTTGCTCTTCTATATTTCAACCATGCATGTTGAAAAGTCTATGGGAATCTAGTATTGTAAAACTATATATAAAAGTAATCATTTTCTAGTGTTTGATGAAATGTGTATTTTATTATAATAATCAAATAGAGAGTGACCCTCAAGGCAAGTATGTCGCTTTACCAAGTCAGTGATAAAGCAATTTTCTCTCCCTGATATTGATATACAAATTTCTTTCCTCGACCTTAGCTCCCTTTATGGCGGACAAGAATAAAACTATAACAAAAGTGGCTAAAAAGCAAGTCATTTTGGTTGTTAACATAGATAATAGTGATAATCAGATTCATTTTTTTCCAAATTTGTTGAAATTTTATCCACGAAAAGGCTTACTTTAAGGATGACATTTGCGAAATTTTATCCATGAAAAGGCTTACTTTAAGGATGACATTTGCAATAATAGTTTGAAGATGTTGCATCCTTATCTTTTGATTATTCAAACCTGGTTTCCCACTTTTCTTTCTCTGCAAATTTTAAAACTTGCTCTCTTTGGATTTTCAGCAAACTCTATGTGTTCTTTATTCTCTCTCTTTCTCTCTCTCTCTCTCTCTTTTTAGGGTAAATGGTGGCACTTTGATCCTTAAAGTCAATTTTTGCTTGAGATTTTGTCCTTCAAGTGCTAAAACATGATTAGTTTAAGGACCATTTGTGCAAGCATAATTCAAGTTCAGGGACCAAAGTATAAAACAAAGTTCAGGGACTGAAGTGCCAAAACATATTCAGTTCAAGAGGAAACGCACCAATTACCCTTTTTTTAACATCAATCATACCTACTGTAGTTTTCTAGTAGAAATTAGAAAATAAAGAAAAAGAATATAAAGAAATGAAACACTGAATATGCTGCCATGGGAATACCATTTCTCGTACTTTCGGTAACAAGATCCATATCAAATAGAAGAGATTAGGAAAGCCCCACATAAAATAATCATCTAGCTTTTCGCCTTTCATATATTAGAGTAGCTTAACATATAAAATAATTCCTTTTCACCACCATTCAATTATTGTCTAACAATTTTACAACGATGAGTGATTCACAGCTATATCAATCCATATTATTTACTAATTATTTTCTACTTTTGTCTAGTCAAAATTCTGGTAGCATAAGATCGTAAAAGTTGTTTGCCTTCCTTTTTATTAACTGTAAACTACTATCACGTTATGTTATAAATAAAACCAAAGCTTAGCAGGTTATTTAAATAATTGACTGAAAAAGGCATGTGAATGCCTGAAAAATTAGATATCCAACCCAACTAAGAATGCATTATTAAGATTTAAAAAAAGAAAAAAAAAATTATAGCCTTTAAAACTGTGGTTTAATAAGCAATACAAAGCATGTCAATGTCTGATTTAGTATTGTTAAGGGAACGATCCCATTATGCTGATAGATGCTTAAATCAAGCGGAAATTGAAAAAAATGAGAAAACTAACTGAAGATGGATCAAGAAAACCAATTTTTTGTTTATCAAATCATTTTTATGCATGTAAAGTACTCACTCTGTAGACTGTAGGCAATATTAATAAGTAGCTGTTCGTGATTCTAAGGAGCAAAGACTATATTTAACAAACCATTTATTGACAAGTATTTCTTGAAACATTTATAAATAGCAAAGTTTGTTTGGGTCGAATGAGACTTGACAAAATAAAGCATTAAAAGCTATTGGTTTTAACATTTTTCATCAATCTGCAAGCATTAAAGCCCTGTTTAGACGTCGGATTTTAGCAGAAGTTCTCTCCTTTAATATCAAATAAAGTTGTGAAAGATATTATAAAGGCAATTCAACTTTTGTAATATGGAGATTAACTCTCTAGTCTTGAGTAAAGAAAAACACTCATGTCTGATTAGTTCCCATTAAAATCTTGGGAGAAAATAATTTTTTTTCAAGAGCTATATATATAAAATGTGCGGCAAAAGTAATGACTTTTTTGCTTTTAAAGTTTCTTATCAGATGTAAGAATAACATGGTATCTAATACAAATGATAACTTTTGAAGCAGTGAGCTTCTATGCAAGGAAATTATGGAAAACCAGAAATGACAAAAGGCTTTGCTTATTACTTGAGTTGACAAAAGGTTTTGCTTAGTATAGTTTCAAATTATATTTTTGTTTACATGCATAACTAATTAATGTTGTTTTTTAGAACTGGAAAGCTATTTTGCAATTACAAGGCTAAACAGAGGCAAGTCCTGTTTTTGTTTTCTGTTTTGGTGATTGATTTTTCCTTTTTTTTCCTTTCTTTTTTTTTTTTTTTTGGGGGGGGGGGGGGGGCGGGGGGGTGGGTTAGGGAAGGAAAGGGGCGTGTTTAAAGTAAGAATGTCAAGCGAGCAAGGAAGTTATGCTCCCTCCTCCCTGTAAAATTGGTGTAACAACCTCAAACATATGAAATTGACACGATGGGGAAGCCAAGAATATGCATGTCAATATTCAAGCTAATACGCTTCACGGCACTTAACCAGAAATTTCACAAATATCGTAAGGCTGAAAACTAGTAGAAAATTAACATTTACTATAATATTGATTGAGCACGGCTTTTAAAACCATCACAAATTACAGCAGGTAGGGATAGTGAAACAGAAAAAAGAAATGTACTACTTGTAATTATATAATCTACAAGGAGATCCTTCTCCTTCAAGGTTTCAACAGTGTCCCTGAAATTCACTTCCAAAGAAATGAAGTTGACATTGAAAACCTCTTTGCTTCCTCCTTGAATATTTCGTGAAGCTTCTCATCTTCCCCAACTGGAAGTAGTCACAAACAGAAATGACATTTTCTGAGTTTAGTACAGTAAGTAAATGAGAAACACATTGTCAAAGAAACATATTATTATTTAGGAGTGAAACTTTAGAAGTACTATTTAACAAAACATATTATTATTCAGGAATGTTACTTTAGAAGTACTATTTATCAAAAAGTCAGTTTGACAATGTAACCTGACATGAACAAAGAAAGGAAAGCAGATATAGTAACAAACTGAAGAAAGAAAACATACTCTTTATCTTCTTCGCTGATTCCCTCTAGTCCTCTGCTTTATGGTTCTATATTTCAACCACAGATATAGTATTCTATCCACAGCTTTATCAACAACATCAAAGTAGGCTCCACTCCACGGTTTTCTCATTGCCGTTATCAAATACGGGACAAGAATTCCAGCTGCAAATCCCAATCCAATGCTCAAATAAAACCACTTATCAGTGAAGCTGTCACCATTACCAGTATCCATGGGAGTCATCCATTCCTTATCCGATTTCCCATTTTTGTCATCACCTGGACATTTTACAGCAAGTGGACCACCACAAAGGCCAACATTTCCAACAAAGGCCAACATTTCCAGCAAAAGAGGATTCATCAAACGTGAACATCTGATCTTTATAAGGAATAGGATCAGACAACTCATTGTTTGACAGATTCAGATACCCCAGGAATGAGAGTGGCCCCAAGCTTTGAGGAATAGCGCCGGAGAACATATTACTTGAGAGATCAAGAGAATACAATTGCTTCAGCTTCGAAATGCTTTTGGGAATGTGACCAGTGAAATGGTTTCTTGACAAGTTGAGAACGATCAAACCCAACAAGTTTGTCATTTCTATAGGAAGATCTCCACTCAAGTTATTCCCTGAGAGGTCTAGCATGGTTACAAGAGAGAGGGTCTTGGTGTATCTTAGGAGTTGGCCTTTCATATTTACAATAAAGCTTTCATAGTAGTTGCCAAGCTGCATGGTACTTGTTGATAAACATGAAATATGCTGGTAAAATACACCAGACAAAATGACCATAAACTATATAGAAATTCTTCTGTTAAAACATTCATATATCATTTCTTCATACATAAATTCATTAAGTTTTACAAGGCTATTTAAACTAGGAATATAATTTCAGAAACAATGAATATGGATGTGGACTGAGAACAATAATTACATATCATACTCCTAGAAGTCTTAGTACATGCATACATGCATCTGTGTCTATAAACTTATCAACTTTCTAATAAATAAACTTTATCTTCAAGATACATGGACTAATTCTCAACTAACAGTACCTACGTAGCTATCAGGATGCTTCCTAGTTTCGGAATTTTGGTGTGTAGGGGCAGCCCCATACAATAGATAACGGTTAATGATTTGGGCTTGTAACATAGCTTTAAAATGTCCAAAGCTAGCTGGAATACTGCCTGTCAACTGATTTTCTGCTACATCCAGGACTTGTAGTGAACTTAAATTTGATAACAGAGCTGGAAGTTCTCCTGAAAATGAATTAGACCTCAAGCTAAGAATTCTTAGATTTTCAAATCCTTTCCCAATCCATGGTGGAATTCTACCCTTTAATCTGTTGTTTCCAAGATTTAGGGTCTCCAAACTCGATAAGTTTTGGAAAGATGATGGGAGCTGTCCGTAGCGATTGTTGTCGTTTAGGTGCAATGATTTAAGCTCACTTAATTCACCCAAGAAGGTAGGAATGGCTCCAGACAAATGGTTGTAGCCTATGTAACATTTGCATTGATTTTGCAAATGAGCTAGAAGAATACAGCATCAATTACTTTGTTACTTCCCTATAGCATGTAGTACAGTTAACTAGTTACATATCGTTTTCCAGTGTTAAATCTGTTTCAATATTGATAGTATATAATGCTTATCTACATGCCATTTACATTGTTATTAGTATTGTTACAATTTCAGAAACACAAACATTCAAGAAATTAAATAATAAACTAGATCAAAACACCACAGAATTTACGAGGTTCGATTCAAGATTGAATCTACGTTCTCGGAGCTCCACAAGGAGTTCAAATGCACTATAACTGAATGTGTTTTACAGCTTATCTAGTTCTCTTTCTTTGTTTTAGAAGCTCCACCTAAAACCCATATACCAGACCCAAAATCCCCTTTTACAACCTTTCTCACCTCACAACTCTCACCTAAGAGAATACTAAAGAGAAAAACTTAAAGGGAAAGAGAAAGAGAACAAAATATATTAACATCAAAGAAAACGGTTGCTGCAGAATTGTTGCTGCTGCAGAACTGTTGCTGCTGTAAAACTATTGCTGCATATCTCTATTGCTGTTAGGACTCTTGGAAAGCCTTTACGTGACTGCCAGCTTCTCTTTAAACCACCAAGCCAAAACTCACAGTTTTGTTTAATGATATAAGGTTGAAACGACGTAGTTTTGATGACAGCAACTATGCAGAAAAATAACTCCAGCTTTGACTTCTTTGAATCACATAACCAACAATCTCCACCTTGATTCAAATAAGTCAAGCAATATAAAGTGCATTGAACTTCCTTTGCTTCTCAGCTCACTTTCTTCATTATCAACCTGTATCAATCTTGAGCAAACTTTTGCAAAACTCAAGCTTGCTCACAGGTAACACCTTAGTTCCCATATCTGCAGGATTCCTTTCTGTGGATATCTTTTCCAACTTTACCAAACCTTCCTCAACCACATCTCTATTAAAATGATATTTAATATCAATATGCTTAGTCTTCTCATGAAAAACTGGATTATTACAAAGTTGAATAGAACTCTGACTATCTGAATAAACCACTACCTTTTGCTCCAACAACTTCAACTCTTCTAACATGCCTTTCAACCAAAGTGCTTCCTTCATAGCTGCTGTTGTTGCAACATATTTAGCCTCAGCTGTGGAAAGAGCTACTTGAGACTGTAATTGTGATTTCCAACTAACACAATTGTCACACACAGTAAATATATAAGCTGAAGTAGATCTTCTTCTATCTCTATCTCCTCCATAATCAGCATCTACATAGCCTCTAAGTACCACACCATCTTTGCAATGATTAAATACTAAACCAAAATTTGAAGTTCCTTTCAAATACCTTAACAACCACTTCATAGCTTCCCAATGTTCTCTTCCTGGATTAGCCATATACCTACTCAAAACACTAATCGCATAAGCCAAATCCGGTCTACAACAAATCATGGTGTACATGATAGAACCAACTGCATTGGAGTATGGAACACCAGCCATTTCCTCTTGTTCTTCTTCAGTGCTAGGACAAAGCTTTGCAGATAACTTGTAGTGATTTGCGAAAGGAACACTTGTTAATCTTGATTCTGAAATTGAAAACCTAGAAAGAATTTTTGGAATGTAATCTTCCTTATTCAAGAATAACCAATTCTTTCCTCTGTTTCTTTTAATACTCATTCCCAAAATCTTCTTTGCAGGTCCAAGCTCCTTCATATCAAATTCAGCTTTCAAAGCTTCCTTAACTTGATTGATAGTCTCTAAACTTTGACCAGCAAGCAACATGTCATCCACATATAGAAGTAGATAAACTGAAAAATTAATATTTTCACCTTTGTAATACAAACAGCTATCATAACTACTCCTCTTAAAACCAATTCTAATTACATAGGTGTCAAACCTCTTGTACCATTGCCTAGGGGATTGTTTAAGCCCATATAATGACCTTTTTAATAGGCAAACCAACTCCTGTTTTGAATTCTTCACCTCAAAACCTTCAGGTTGTTTCATATAAATTGTCTCATCTAATTCTCCATGTAAAAAAGCTGTCTTAACATCCAGCTGCTCCAATTCCCAATTGAAATGAGCTACCAAAGATAGTATTACTCTAATAGTTGTATACTTGATCACAGGAGAAAAGATTTCCTTGTAATCTATACCTTCTACTTGTGTGAATCCTTTGGCCACAAGTCTAGCTTTAAATCTTATAGATTCTGAATCTGTCATACCTTCTTTCACCTTGAATATCCATTTGCAATCTACCAACTTCTGATCTTTTGGTTTGGGAACTAAAATCCATGTCTGATTCTTATGTAGAGATTCTAACTCCTCTAACATGGCATTTTGCCACTGCTTAGCTTGTTTACCTCTTACTGCCTCGGTATATGACTGTGGTTCATTTTCTAAAAGATCCTAATATGAAACCAAAGCAAACATATTATAATCAGAAGGATTAAATTTGGTTGGGGTTCTTACCACCCTTCGTTCTCTATCTCTGGCAAGTTGGTAATATTGTAGTGGATTATACTGCTGTGAGATGACAGATCTTTGATTTTGTTGAGGTGTTGTCTCTCCTTAGGGTACTTCTACTACTTCCAGCGGTTGTACTTGCTGAAATTCACCTGTTTCACCTACTGGCTGTTGAGTTTCTTTACTACTTGGCTGGTTATAAGGCTCCACCTCAAACTGTACTGGATTTTTAGTAGGTGTTTTACTAGAATCTGCAATTTGGTCACTCAAACAAGGCATTATATCTTCCTTAAACAAAACATCTCTACTAATAATTGTTTTATAGCTTTTTGAGTCGCTAACCCATAGTCTATATCCTTTAACTCCCTCGGGATAGCCTAGAAAAACACATTTAATGGACCTAGGCTCAAGTTTTCCATCATTATGATGTACATAAGCTGCACATCCAAAAACTTTCAGTTTTGTATAATCCCCTGGGTGACCACTCCACTTTTCTTCTGGAGTTTTCAACTCAATAGCTGTTGAAGGGCATCTATTAACTAAATATGCTGCTGTCATAATAGCCTCACCCCAGAAAAGCTTTGGTAAACCAGAACTAGTGAGCATACATCTAACCTTTTCTAATAAGGTTCTATTCATCCTCTCAGCAACACCATTTTGTTGCGGGGAATATGGAACTGTTTTGTGTCTCAAGATGCCATTTTCTTTACAAAAATTATCAAATTCATAATTGCAAAACTCAAGACCATTATCAGTTCTTAAAACTTTGAGTTTCTTGCTGGTTTGGTTTTGCACTAAAGCATGCCAGAATCTAAATTTTGTAAAAGCTTCATTTTTATGCTTTAAAAGAAAAACCCAAACCTTTCTAGAGAAATCATCAACAATAGATAAAAAATACCTATTACCTCCATGATTTAGTGTTGTTGAAGGTCCCCACAAATCTGCATGTGCATAATCCAAGATTGAGGTTGATTTGTGTGATCCTAGCTTGAAACTCAACTTGTGTTGCTTCCCCAAAATGCAATACTCACAGAATTCTATTTTACTGATCTTATTTGTTCCAAAGAAACCTTGTTTGTTCAGTACTTGAAGCCCCTTTTCACTAATGTGCCCCAATCTTCTATGCCATAGTTGTGTTTCATCATGACTTTCTGAACTTGCAGCTGCCGTAGAGCCTATTACTGTTTGGCCTTGAAGAACATATAGTCCATTCCTCTTGATACCTTTCATAACTGTTAAAGCTCCCTTTGAAATCTTCATTTGTCCATTTTCAGATTTGCAAGTGTATCCAGCTTCATCCAATACCCCAACAGAAATCAAATTTCTTTGTAAATCTGGTACATGCCTCACATTGCTCAATATTCTAACCACTCCATCTGCCATTTTGATTGAGATATTGCCTATCCCAACCACATTGCAAGCCATATTGTTTCCCAATAGAACCTGTCCACCACTGATCCTTTTGTAGTTCCTAAACCAATCCTCTCTTGGACACATGTGAAAGGTGCAGCCTGAGTCTAGTATCCATTCTTGACTTGCTTGATCAGTTGATACAGCAAGAACATCACCAATTTCACTCTCATTGCTGGCTAGAGCAGCATCTCCATCTTCCTCAGATCTTTCTCTATTTTCTCTGCTTTCTTTGTTCTTCCTTTTGTAACAATCTTTGATAAAATGCCCTTCTTTTTGACAATAGAAGCACCTTTTTCCTCCTGTTCTGGACTTAGATCTACTCTTCCCTCTAGATTTGCTTCTCCAATTATTATTATACTTTCCAGAATCTCTACTACCTTTTCTGCCTCTAGTAATAAGTCCTTCTCCATGTATATTTTCTTGTTTTTCAATTTTCATCTCCAATTCCTTGGATCTTAAAGAACTTATTACAATTTCAGTAGTTAGAACCTCTCTCCCATATTTAATTACATTCTTTACTTCCTTGTAGCTTTCAGAAATTGAATTTAGTAAAATCACAGCTTGGTGCTCATCTGAAAACTTCTCATTACAGTTTGCTAAATCCAAGCACAACCTATTAAGCTCATCTAGATTTTCATCTAAATCCTTAGAAGGATTCATCTTGAATCCAAAGAATTTTTCTAGAAGATATATTTTGTTGGGAAGAGATTTTACAGAATATAATTCTTCTAATTTTTTCCAAAGAGCAAAGGTAGTAACTGAATCATTTACCTTTCTCAGAACACTATCTCTGCAAGATGGAGGATTATGGTGCTATAAGCTATCTCATCCATATCCTTCTTCTGTGATTCGGTCAGTTCTGGAGGGAAGGAATTGTCTAGTGCTTTTGCCACTCTCTGCTGGACTAGAATAGCCTTCATCTTTTGCCTCCAGAGAAGAAAATCCCCTTTGCCATTGAATACTTCAAGTTCAACTTTTGAACCCATAAGTTGCTTCTTAGGAATTTTATCAAACACGTTGCAGGCAGGAATTAATTTCTCTCATCCTTGAATGTATTGAAAATGCTCTGATACCACTGTTACAATTTCAGCAACACAAACATTCAAGAAATTAAATAATAAACTAGATCAAAACACCACAGAATTTACGAGGTTCGATTCAAGATTGAATCTACGTCCTCGGAGCTCCACAAGGAGTTCAAATGCACTATAACTGAATGTGTTTTACAGCTTATCTAGTTCTCTTTCTTTGTTTTAGAAGCTCCACCTAAAACCCATATACCAGACCCAAAATCCCCTTTTACAACCTTTCTCACCTCACAACTCTCACCCAAGAGAATACTAAAGAGAAAAACTTAAAGGGAAAGAGAAAGAGAACAAAATATATTAACATCAAAGAAAACGGTTGCTGCAGAATTGTTGCTGCTGCAGAACTGTTGCTGCTGTAAAACTATTGCTGCATATCTCTATTGCTGTTAGGACTCTTGGAAAGCCTTTACGTGACTGCCAGCTTCTCTTTAAACCACCAAGCCAAAACTCACAGTTTTGTTTAATGATATAAGGTTGAAACGACGTAGTTTTGATGACAGCAACTATGCAGAAAAATAACTCCAGCTTTGACTTCTTTGAATCACATAACCAACAAGTATCATTCTCTTTCCCTAATCATATTAGTTATCATTTTGGACTATTTATATATGTATGTTTTATTTATTCAAAAGTAGGTCTATTTGAAGATATAGTCCGTGTTCAAATATAACCTGTCTATGTACATCATGTATTAGAGGAGGTGGAGAAAATTTTTGAGCAAGGGCAGAGAAACTGCATATAAATTGACATTCTTCACAAGACTTCACTAATTATAGGTGTCTTCAATTATGTGAATTCCAATAGCCTTCTCATATGTGCATAAAAATTGAATGCAATAGGAGATTGTGGGGTTCAATCATAAGGTCATACTGCCATGACCCTACAAGTTATCCTCATCGTTCTTCAATTTTATATTTTTGCTACTTATGTTTGGATTTTTTTCTTAGAACTTATATATTTGCATGATAGACTTGCTTATTACCTGCACACGTACATGTTTGTGCATGATAATCTTTTTTTATTATTTCTGCAGTTATTACAGTTGGTCTTTGGCTTCCCTTTTCTTTTTTATTTCTGCAGTTATTAAAGTGTGGTCATTCTTGTTTTGTTTTATTTTATTTTATTTTATTTCTACAGTTATTACAGTTGGTCTTCGGCTTCCCTTTCTACACAACAGAAGACATTTCATGGATGTTTAAATAAGAAAATGTGAGGCGTTATGATTGTTGTAAAGCAAGGTTGAGTCCTGCTATGATAACTCTTCTTAATAAAAAAAGATGATGAAGTTTTTGGTGTTTGGGTGAAGAGAATCGCACGGGATTGCCCAAGGTTCTCTTCCCTCTTGTGTGGGTTTGTGGTCGTCTGCGTCTCTCTTCTTGTCTCTCATTTGCTTCCTTTCCTTTTCAATTTTTCTCTCTCCAATTTCTCTCTGTTTCTATCTCTGCATTTTCTTTTTCCTGCTTTTCCCTCTCCTCTTTCTCTATGCTTTCTCTCGGCCTTCTTTCTCTATTTGGTTTTTTTTCTTTATTTTCTGTTTTTTGATATCTCTTTAAATTTTCTAACTACTTTTTCTTTATAATACTTCTTTTCCATTTTTTCCTCTCTATTTTCTTTCTCGACACCCTCTATTTTCTCCTCTGGTTTTCTACTCTGTTTCTTTTTTAACCTTCTCTTACTGCTGTTTTTTTCTCTCCACTTTTCTTTCTATTTTCTTTTACTAATTTCTGTGTGCTCTTCATCTCTATTTTGCTTTCAAAGTTATGTTATTGCCATAGGGTAAACTACTTATTCCACATGCTATCAATGCTTACTTTTGATATGTCCTTAAAAAATTAAATATTAAAAAAAAAAAAAAGCTTTACTTTTATTAGAACTGTACTATTTACCAAAAAAAACATAAAATAAAATAAAATGAAACATATTGAAAAAACTAACCACTAAACAAATAAGAAACTAGTAAGATTAAATGTATATATATATATATAAAAAAAAGAAAAATCAAGTAAAGAAAAAAAAAAAAAACTAAGATAGGCATATAGGAGAAAAAAAAAAAACTAAATAAGAAATTAGAAAGACACGTTAAGAGAATGTATAGAAACTAATAAACCTACCTAAGGTAAGAAATTAACAAAATTTTGATATTGTTTGTAAATTAATATTGCCAAATTTTAATGTATATTGTTATTTTTTTAAAGAAAAACTTTTAATATATTCTTTATCTTAGTATATTTTAAAATTTTATTATAATTAAAAAACTTAAAAAGAAAAAAGAACTTCAGGTAAATTCTTTCACTACATGTAATAATTATTTAGAAAATAGTATTAAATGTAAATAGATATTCATGTCGTCTTATAAACTTAAATGTAAATAGAAATTAAAATTTACCTTAAAAAACAGTTATTAGATAAAAGACTTACTACATTGCTTGTAAAAATTATCAACATAATAGTAATAATGTATTAGAAAAGAAAATTTATTTTTAAAAAAATTATCCAAACGAAAACATTAAACTAAAATTAATTAATACATAAATAAATATAGTAATGGATGAAAGACTTACTATAACTAATTACTATAAATATAAATAGGGAAGTAAAATTTACCTTGAAAAACAGTTGTTTTGATAAAAGACTTAAAAAGTTTAGCATAAAAAAAATATAGAAAAGAAAATTTAGGAACATATTAGAAAAAAAAATTAGCTTACAAAAAATTATGCAAACGAATTCATACTCCTAATGGATGAAATACTTAAAAGTAATTTATATAATTAAGGACATAAAATAGGATCTTACAATAAGGCATTGATAGCTTGTGGAATAAATGGTTTACTTTTGTGGCAATAACCAAATGGAGAAAGCAGCTAGAATAAAGAGTTAGAGTAATTAGAAAGAGAAGGTAGTATAAAAAGTGTAGGGTAAGAAAGTAGAGATAGAAAGTTTAAAAAATACCATTGAGATTAGAGATTCATGGAGAAAGTTGTGAAAAGTGAGAGATAGTTTTTGGAAGAAGAAAGTGGCGACAAGGTGTAAGATAAGTTGAAAGAAATGTAAATAAGAGATAAATTAAAAGAGAGATTGGAGATAAAATGTAGACAGGGAAAATGTTGTGGGAAAAAAGGTAAAGAGAGGGTGGAGTGGATAAAAGTAGGCAAAAAGAAACAATCCTGAAAGTATAGAAATGGGGGTAGAAAATAGAGAGAAAAATGGAAACAGGAAGTAAGTAGATAGATGGAGGTGGAAGAGAGAAGGTGAAGAAAGAGACAAAATCAGGGGGGGAGTTTTTGCCTTTTTTTATATTTATTTTATTTTATTTTATTTTAAGTATATGTACTTTGTTTTATTCATTTGTAATAAATTCAATTTCAATAATTACATTTTATTTTTGTCTTTCACAATATTAGATACATTTCCTCACTATTATTACATAATCAAGTTAGCATTCAATTTTCAAAATCTATTTAATAGACCACGATCTAATGGCTATCATATACATTTTTTTTTTTATATATATAAATTAATGGCTATCACATACTTGGAAACAAATTGATTAAGTTGGATTATAAACACCCACTAAATTTATCAATAAGAAATGCATTGTCAAAAAGCCTAGTTTGAGGGAGGGAAAATGCCTATGAGAATGGCATCTAGGGGAAGACCGTTAAATATGTAAGTCACAAACCATTTATTGAATTAAAATATATAATGCATTCACGTGAAAAAGACGGTTTTACTTTCATACACAAGAGGGCTATTGGAAATTATTAGAAAGAAGAGCATAGGGAAAGATCAGAACAATGAGCTCATTTAGTGACTTTCGGGGCAGAATTGCATATAATAATGTAGATATATAAGTTTATACTTGGAGAATAGATGGAATTTATATGTCGTTTGTGAACCATATATATGCTGATATTCAAAATTACCGTCAAATTTTCATTCTAAATCCCAATATTCGTGTAAGCATTTATTATCTGGCTAATAAATAAACTCTCTTGTCATAAACTATTATCCCAATATTCGTTGGCGTTAGCTAATTGGGTGACAAATTGTACTGCTACTATCTGAAGGAAAAAAAAAAAAGGCAATACTTTTTTCGACAAAGTTGTATTTAAAATGTAAATGGTAGCTTATACTCATTAAGCTTCTTTTAAAAAATAGAAAATTTAATCCAGTATTCATTCCCCTGTTTCAAATCTCAAAAAAGGTCTTCCTGTTATATTTATTAAACTTTACCATTTAAAACCTTGTATCCAACTGTTTATTGTGTCAAAATATTTATATGTACTTTTATTTTTCCTTTGCTGAACGTAAAAAAATACACATGATGCGAAGCTATTTTGTAAGATTCTTTATTTGAAGATGATTACAACAGAAGGAAATAAATAAATGAAAAAAAAAAGCAAAAACAAAAAAGAAAGCCCATCAACAAGTAAAGGTGAAGAGATTTGATACTGGTGTTGACTTTCAACAGGTAAGAGATGGAATGTGTGAAGTCCCACATCGATTGGAAAGGGGAACGAAGCATGCCTTATAAGAGAGTGTGGATACCTTTTCCTTAAGACGTATTTTGACAAAACCATACGAGCTGAACTCAAAGCGAATAATATCTCATGCAGATGGTCTGGGCTGTTACAGAATGAGTCTAGACAAGCTACGTAAAAAAAAGAATACTGCAACTCAATTAACCATGGAAGCTTGTTAACAATCCCAATCAACTCTAAACCCTCCACCATTGATCGATCAACTCCATTCATAACAAGTTACCTTAAAGAGACAAGACCAAAATCCATTTCACGTCATCAACAACCAAACTCCTATCAATATTCAGATCGAGATACTTCAAATTTGATATTTTTCCTAAACTTGGAGTTCCGAAACTTGGAGGAATCACACCAATGAATACAACATTTGAGATGTTTAGATATTGCAGATTCTCCAAATATTCAAAGAAATCAGGAATTGGGATGCTGGGGAATGTGTTCAAGCTCA
This sequence comes from Ziziphus jujuba, assembly GCF_031755915.1. Classification (NCBI taxonomy): domain Eukaryota; kingdom Viridiplantae; phylum Streptophyta; class Magnoliopsida; order Rosales; family Rhamnaceae; genus Ziziphus; species Ziziphus jujuba. Next base: position 3,378,787 of record NC_083380.1, read on the forward strand.
AGTCCAAATGTTTCAATGATTTGAGCTTTGTTAATGAAGGCCTGATTTGGGCACTGAGATTAAAGAATCCATACTTGCTACAAGAATCATGAGATTGCAGATGTGGGTCATGGAGATCAACTGCAATAACAACTCCTGTATTGCTATCACGACTTATTCCCCACCATTGACAATAGTGGCTTCCTTTCCAAGAAAAAAGCCTATTTTCAGGATCATGAAGACCATTCTTGAAGTTTATAAGAGCCTCTCTATTTGAGTCCAAGCAATTCATCAACTGTGCATAAGTTTTAGAAAGAAAATGTCTTGTTACTGTAAAGCAGAAAATCAATAACCTCATAATCCTTTCCATCAAAGGTCCAACCTTTTCTGCCAGAAAGTATTGATGAAATTTCAATATAAACTGGCTTTTGGTAAAGAGGAAGAAGAAACTTTTATTTCATATTATAAGATCATATAAAGAGTTACTAAAAATAAAAGCTGGGAAAAAGATAAAGAACACCTATTAACCAACAAAAAGATTGAGAACTATAAAAGATGAAATCAATGGGGAAGTGAGGACTTATTTGTGGCTTTTCAAGTAAGCGACTCCTTTTTGTAAGTCAGTGAAGGAAGCTACAGAGAAAGTCATGATTATGTAGTTGCTGAAAATCTATGTACTATAACATTAATTATCTGAATTTTTTATTTTTGTTGAACCACATGAGCTTTGATCGTCATATTAGTCTTTGCATAGTAATATTATCCATTGTACTAAAGAAATTGGGTTTTACTGTATGTGAGATGTGTTACTCATAAAATTAATAGAAAAGAAGACATAGAACTTCAGAAAAGATAACATAATAAGTTTGCTGTGTACATATGATATCTAAAATTATGTACTTTCTAAAATGTAGCAGTATGCTAGCTCATAACCGATTCCAAGTGAGTTTTGACCGTTAATAAAGTTTTTGAGCAACTAAAAAGATGGTCTAAATAGAGACTTAACTCAAGCTTTATGAGTTTAAAAGGTGATTTATCCAAAGTTTTACACTAATTAAAAAATCCTAATGAAAAGCTTCTTAGGCATAATACAATTATTATGGTTTCCATTTGAAATGCTAGGCATAACACAACTACCCGGGTTGGATTCAGTAATTGTAATAGAACCTTGCTTAACTTGTTTTCTTCAATTCTTTCCTTGCCCTGTGTTTAATGGAAAACAAGCGGCAATTTTTCACAGTTTTAATTGCTTTAGTGTAGGACACTCTGTGCTGGCCTTTCTTCATGTTTTAATTGCTTTAGTGTAGGAGACTTTGTGCTGGCCCAACCAGATGATGATCTCTTGGCCGAGAAAAGGAAAACCTAAAAAAACATTTCTAATTGCTTGCCATCACTATTTGAATGTCGGGACCCATCCAAGATCCCTCATCGGAATCCTGGACAAGCCTTGATCCCAGGGAAACACCACTGAACCTTCCAATGGAAAATCCGACAGTATTTCCCCAAAGAGAATGACTTACCACAAAATTTACCTGCACAAAGTTACACTCCTATATGGTACCACCTTATCCATCTCACCTTACTACTATAATTTCTACAGTGGCAACACTTCGATAACAATTTATATAAAACACATACGTATATATATGCAATAGGAATAATCAACTAAATAAACAACCAATTATACCTTTAATCATTCACGTCCGCCCACACCACCCACTGATTGCTGTACATTTCAAATATTATGTTACAAAATATACTGATGCGTAATATAAGAAGTAAAACAATCATCACATCAACAACAATAATAATAATAGCAATCGTTTTCATGATAAAAATAGTACTAATATCATCTGTCATATTTACTCGAAGGTAATCACTTGTCCAAGAACTATCACATAATCATAGCTATCCCAAGGACTATCTCACCTGCCCAAAGGCTACCACTTGTCCAAGGACTATTATACTTACCCAATGGCTATCTTTCTTGTCCGTAGGCTGTGATACTTTTCCGGATATATCATATGCTAATAATAATAATAGAAATAATAAAAATAATAAAAATAAAAATAAATAATGGGAATAATAATAAAAATAATAATAATAATCATAATGATGATGATAATATTAGTAATAATGAAAATAATTGTAAACATAATTCTGATAAATAATAATTGTAATATTAATAATGAGAATAATATTAATAATAGTAATGACAATAAAAGGAATTAAGTATAATGCTAAAAAATCAGGTTATGAATAGATAGAATAATATGAGATCAAATAATAATTTAAAATTCAAAAAAATATTATCAAATATACACTCGTATCAGGGGTACAAACAATAGCCTCCAACATGTTGAGCAATCCATGATTCCAGCTGTCGCCAGTACACTGCTACCAATACAGTCCAAGATGGTTGCCTAGATTGGCTGTCCAGTCCCTTGGACTCGTAGGCAACATAGTGATGAGGCTAGCTCTTCTTGTGGTGTCCCACCGCATTGTTGCTTACCGTCATCCCGGCCATGGACGGGGACGGCTATGGCCAATATCAAACTTGCCTGCCCTCGGTCCGATGGCAACTCACGGGAGACATTATAATCTACGCGCTAATTACATCCACATCCACCTGTGCGCTAATCACATCCATAACTATAGAACACCGGTACGTGTATGATGCATCTAAAAACTATAAATTTTTTATAGTATTATTAAAATAATAAGTTTCGATAAAATAAGATAAAATCAAATTTATGAATAATAATTTAATTAATTAATTAATTAATTTATAAATATATTTTTTGGAAATACTAAATTTTAAATAAATATTTTTCTTCAAATCCATGAAATCAACTTTTACCAAAACAATATAAAAATTCTTACATAATTTAAATCACATAATATATTTTTGTTATCACGGTAGTTTAACACAATTAATTCCTTAACTTTTAGATCAATTCACAACAAATATCATTTAATCCACATATAATTTCACAACTTCACATATAAATAAGTATAAAAAAATATATTCTAACAGATACCACAATCTCACAATAAAATTAATAATAATTTAATAGCGGCTTAAAACTACAACTTCCTAAACTTTCGAAAATATTATTTCAAATCCATACTTATTCAATTCAACATGCATCTGGCATTTTTACAATAAATCATTATTTATATGCTACACATATACATTTTTTCAGACTGCCACATTAAAATAATATTTTATGTTAAAATGGCATCTTTCAAAATGCTCCATCATAATTCACAAATGAGGTACCTATAAGAAGCTAAAGAGACAAGAAATATGTTATCGAATTCCATTGGACTCAAATCGACTGGCGATTACCGAAAAATGGACGGAAAGATTCGATCAAATTTTAACTTCTCATATCTCTCAAACAATAAGGAATTGAGCTAAATGGATCTCAAAATTGAGCTCAGAAGGTTCGAAAATAGTACAAAGGAGTATCAATTTTGTAACACCCCGTCCCAAAGTACAACGGAAATTTTCCAACTTTGACCAAGGTTGTCCGTTGACCGTTGACTTTGACCGTTGACCGTTGACTGAGGTACCGTTACGAAGTACACGTTGGCACGAGTTCATAGACTAGTAGCACATTGAAAACGGAGCTACGGTTTGAAAGATATGAGCAAAACAAGTTGAGGTCCAAACTGTCCAAGGGATGCCAGAGTTGACTTTTTATTCATGCAAAGTTGAGCTTTGAATCATGCATGGTTGTGAAGTACTCATCGATATGAGTCCTTAGACTAGCGGCACGTCCGATTTGGACATGTGGTTTGAAAGTTATGGACCTATAGAGTTTTTTAAATACTGTATTATTTTAATATTATTTTTAAACGTGTAACAATGTGCCACGTGTGACTTAATAAATATGACCATGTGTCACCATGTTGAGATGCCACATGTCAACCATGCTTAATACTATATTATTTTATTATTGTTGTTTTATATAATAATATTATTTTTAATATTATTTAATTATTTTAGTTTTATTTCTTTTTCTTTCTTTTTCTTTTCTTTTTTCTTTTTTTTCTTTTTCCCCACGTGGGAAAAACACCCGAGCCTCTTCTTCTTCTTGTTCCTCCTTCTTCTTCCTTCTTCCTTCTTCCTTCATTTTTCTCCCTCCCGCCGATACATCTCTCTCTCCCGTGTTCATCTTTCTCCGGCCACCACAAGCCACACGCGCTGGCCACCATCCAAGACCACACGCCGGCGAGCTCACCAGCCAAATTTTGCCACCGGCCGGCCGGCGGCGGCGAGTTTAAATTTTCCAGCGATTCCGCCATTTCCGGCCAGCCCAGTCCAAATTGCCACCCCTTTTCCCCTATTTTGGGTCCTCTGAGTTCAATTATGGTCTCCAATCATTTAAATTCAAAGTGGTTCATGAGATACGAGGAGATCAAGACCGGCCGAAGCTTTCCGGCCAAATTCCAGCCACCGCCGGTCGAATTGAGCTCAATGGAGGTCAGTAATGTGATCCTCATCTCACAAGCTTTCCATAGACATATAATTTGTCAATTTTGGTTAACGTTTGTGTTAGACCCCCCGGATACCCGGTATTATTTGCCCGAATAAAATATTAATTTATTTGACTGTGTGTGAATTGTGTTCTAGGAGCACGGGTGAGTCGTGGAATTGATCCCATGGAGGATCTTAGGTTAATTGCGTGCTCCAAGTGAGTGACCCACCTTTAAAAATATTTTGGGGTGATTAATTATATTTATGTGGTGTTAAATTGATATTTGGAAATTATGCTCATGTGGTGGAATTTAAATATAATCGGGGAAAATATTATTTTATATATATATATATATTTACCCATTGATGCTAAACGGAATTTTGAGTCATTATGAAATTCCTGATTATTATTTTAATACGATTTAATTGTATTTATTATACATGAGCAAAGTATTTTCATTAATTAATTGTATTTGGGTTTCTAATATTATTTTTGGGCATAATTGGTTTAATTGGTGGTTTAAATTTTATAATTATGCCCGTAGAATATTATTTGTTGAACCTCGTGTTATGAGAAAAAATTGTTTTTATATTGTTATTGATAGTTTCGTACTGGGTATGTTAAAGGAAAATATGTGGGATGGTAAATTTGAAAACTGGTATATTTTCCACGGTGATTTTTGGAAAATCGGTATGGTAATAATTAATTTAATAATTATTTTAAACGCACTCATACAATATTGGTGTTCCGGTGTATATGTGGTTAGCGCGCAAGTATTATGTCTCCCGTGAGTTGCCATTGGACCGAGGGCAGGCAAGTCTTATATATTGCGCATCAGCCGCCCCCCTCCTTGGCCGGGATGACGGTTTCAGCAGCGGTACTATCGGGACGCCGAAGTGCCGTATGCAAGTTTCTCTCTTTAATCTCCCGCCAGTCGGTGCTCGGGACGCTGGGTATCGGAGGGCATCACTGGTATATGGTGTGGTGCGTCAAGTATAAATTTTCAGATAAAGAAATTTCAAACCCCAAAGTGTTCAAAAATTATCTATTATATTTTATAACATTTTATTTATATTTGGGGTATTTATCTATTGTTTATTAAATTGATTGATCCCTTGGTTTTCGGGAAGTACGAATATCAGGTTTTGTGAAAATGTTTTAAAAGGGGAAATTTCCAACGGAGTGAATAGTGAGAGTTTTGAGTGAAATTATTACTTTCAATTGTTTATTATTATTTATTTATTTAATTATGGTATTAATTAAATTCCTTTATTTTCTATATTATTAATGTTAAAAGTGTTCAGTAGATAGGGTCACTCACTGAGATGATTAGCATCTCACGTTTTTAAATTCTGTTCTCCTAGGTCCAGGTTGGGAGACGTTGATCGTCCGGAGCGAGCCCAACGTCTCAGTTCATCGCTGAAAGTCCAAGAAGTATTTTCTCTCTTTTTCCTCTTCATCTTGTATTACTTCTTTATCTGTCATCATATAAATTCCACATTTATTGTATAATGCTCTGTACACTGTATTGGACATGTAATTATCATAGATGCACTGGATTATTGTTACTCTTTGAAGTGCTGTAAATTTGTGCAATCAATTTGTAGTATTGTGGGAGGAATAAGGGGATGTTTTTAGAAGTGTGTTTCAGTGCAGGAAAGTTTTGGTATGTCCTACCCTTAGGGGAGGTGCTGTCAGATTTTCCGTTGGAAGGTTCGGTGGTATTTCCCTGGGATCAGGGCTTGTCTAGGGTTCCGGGGAGGAATTCTGGATGGGTCCTGACAAATTTGGCCAGGTGATGGCTGGATCACCAGAAAACCAACTTGCCATTGCCGACGATGAAGGGCCAATCCCCATGCATCCGGCAACGTTCGGCCTTGTCCTTCCGGTTACTGGCCGGGTTTTCCACCGGCTTGACATTTCTCGATCAACAACGGCCAGCTTGAGAAAATTCCCGATGTATTTCGAGATGGGATGTTACATTGAAACTACTAAAATTGTAACTAATATTTGAACTTCCTTTTTGTTCTTCGCTCTAGATTTTTTTACAGTTTCATACAAAAATATTAAGTCAAAAGAACAAGACAAAGAAAAAACAAGATGCAGAAAAGTAAAAAACTCATTCATACGGATTAAAGGCATCCATGCATTTCCATCTTATTCATTCATTTTTAGATTCCTTTACAAAGCAATTTCAACAAGTAGTAAATATAGCTAAAATATCAATAAAAAAATCACAATCTTGACAAGTAAAACGACAAAAAAAGGAAGAAAAAAACTATATTCACTGTTGTTTCCCTTTATTCCTCTTTTGCATGGTTCTATGTTTCAATCATAAATATAGTATTCTTTTTAGAATTTTATCCACAACACCCAAATAGCTCCAGGATTTCCTCATAGCCAATATCAGAAAAGGAACCAGAATTCCTACTGTAAATCCCAATCCAATGCTCAAATAAAAGCACTTATCAACAAACTATCACCACCATTATTATCCTTGGGAGTAGTCCAACCCTTATCTGAATCTTCTTCATCATCTCCTGGACATTTTACAGCAAGTGGAGTCTCACAAAAGCCAAGGTTTCTAGTAAAAGAGGGTGAATCAAAAGTTGATAGATGATCCAAATAAGGAATCCTTCCATATAAGTTATTGTTTGACAAATTCATATACCCCGAAAATGAAAGCAATCCCAAACTTTAAGGAATAGTACATGAAAACTCATTGCTTGAGAGATCAAACGACAACAATTGCTTCAACTCTGAAATGCTCTTAGGAATGTGTCCACTTATATGGTTTCTAGACAAGTTCAAGACCACCAAACCCAACAATTTTGTTATCTTAATAGGAAGATCGCCACTCAAATTATTTCCTGAGAGGTCTAGTGTAACACCCCGTCCCAAAGTACAACGGAAATTTTCCAACTTTGACCGTTGACCGTTGACTTTGACCGTTGATCGTTGACCAAAAGGGGTCAAAAGTTGACTTATTGTTCCGGTTGGAATTCTAGGTTGACTGAGGCACCGTAACGAAGTACACGTTGGCACGAGTTCGTAGACTAGTAGCACGTTTAAAACGGAGCTACGGTTTGAAAGTTATGAGCAAAACAAGTTGAGGTCCAAACTGTCCAAGGGGTGCTGGAGTTGACTTTTTATTCATACAAAGTTGAGCTTTGACTCATGCATGGTTGTGAAGTACTAGCCGATACGAGTCCGTAGACTAGCGGCATGTCCGATTTGGACATGTGGTTTGAAAGTTGTGGACCTGTAGAGTTTTTCAAATATTGTATTATTTTAATATTATTTTTAAACGTGTAACGATGTGCCACGTGTGACTTATTAAATGTGACCATGTGTCACCATGTTGAGATGCCACATGTCAACCATGCTTAATACCATATTATTTTATTATTGTTATTTGTTATAATAATATTATTTTTAATATTATTTAATTAAATTATTTTATTTTCTTTTATTTCTTTTTCTTTTTTTTTCTTTTTTTCTTTTTTTTTCCCTTTCTTCTTTTCCCCCACGTGGGAAAAAAGGCCACGGGGCCTGTTCTTCTTCTTCCTTCTTCTTCTTCTTCTCTTTTCTTTTCTTCTCTCCCTCGGGTCCACCGACCTTCACCAATTCTGGCCACCCATTGCCCACACGCACCGGCCACCGTCCAAGACCACACGCCGGCGAGCTCACCAGCCAAATTTGGCGGCGGCCGGCCGGCGACGCGCCCAGATCGGGCCGGTGAAGTCGGCGGCGGCGGGTTGAAATTTTCCAGCGATTCCGCCGTTTCCGGCCAGCCCAGTCCAAATTGCCACCCCTTTCCCCCTATTTTGGGTCCTCTGAGTTCAAATATGGCCTCCAATTTTCAAAATTCGAAGCGGTTTTGTCAAGACCCGTCCAAAATTCCTCACCGGAACCCTAGACAAGCCCTGATCCTAGGGAAACCCTACCGGACCCTCCTATGGAAAATCCGGCAGAACCTCCCCTAAGGGATGGACTTACCACAAATTCCTGCACTGAAAACACACTTCTATAACGTTCCCCTTATTCCTCCCACAATACTACAAGTTGATTCCACAAATTTCAGCACTCCAAAAATAAATAACAGTAATCCAGTGCATGATAAATACATAAGTGTCCCATACAGTATACAGAGCTTCATGAAGTACTACTAAGTATAGAATACAACAAGAGTGAAAGAAATATTACAACTGCAATAAAAGAAGAATAGGGTACTTCACGAACTAAGACAGCGATGAAGATCAAGTCCGCTCCGGATGAACACCGACAACCTGGTACCTAGAGGAACGGAATTTGAAAATATGAGATGCTAATCATCTCAGTGAGTGACCCTATTTACTATACAATATAATACCACGGCAATAAAGTAGATAAATAATATACTTGGAAATAATAATTTCTCTCAAAACCCTTACAATTCTCTCCGTTGGAAAAGTTTCCCTTTTAAAACCTTTTTACAAAACCCTTTGTTTGAATTCCCCGAAAACCAAGACATCAAATAAATACCAGAAATGGTAATAATTATATTTTTAATTCCAATACAGTTTCAAAATATTTATTTTAAAATCCCAATTCTGAAATCACTTGATGCACCCACTATATACCTGTGGCGCCAACAGTACCCAGCGTCCCAAGGTACCGCCAGACAGGAGGTTATAGAAAGAAACCGGCATACGGTCGCGTGGCATCCCACTGTGCCGCTGCTAACTGGTGTCCCGGCCATGGAGGGGCGGCCTACCCTTATCCGATGGCAACCACAGGACAACCTCATAAAATCACCTGCGCGCTACTCACACCCACCTGCGCGCTAATCACATCCGTGTGCACACTAACCATATCACATATAAACAGAACACCAGTACGTGCATGGTGCATCTAAAAATCATAAAATCCACATATTTAATTTATATATCAAAATCTCAAATCTTCCATAAACATAGCGGGTTTATTCCATCCAATTAAATCCGGAAATTCTCCACAATTTCTTTATAATCAGCATCATAAATCCCATGATTTTCAAATCCACCAACTCCCAAATCCACCAATTTAAGTATTCACATTTTCCCAATAGCATAAATAATTCTTGAAATATAATAATTAAATCACATAATATGCCATGGGCATACTTTATAAAAATTGAAGTCACCAACATAAACAAATATTTTCCTTGAAATATTTGAAAATCAAATCATGCCCAATTTAATGTTAAAACCACAAGAATTTCACAATCCTCAATACCATAAAATAATTTTCACATTTGCATAAATTTATATAATGCATATTTTCTTTAATCAAAATAAATTCACCAATAATTCCACAATAAATCAATTAAATATTTGGCACATAGAATTTAAATTCCAAATATTCAAATCACACATAATAATCACAAATTTAATTCCCGAAATTAATTTGAAGGTGGGTCACTCACCTTAAGCACGTATCTCAATCAAGATCCTCCGTAGGATCGACTCCGCTACTCGCACGTGCACCTAAAACATCCACAATACACCAAACCACAAATATTAATATTTTAATCGGGTAACTCCCAAATGGGTACTCGGGGAGCGAACACCAAACGACATCTAAAATTTACCAGTTATATACCGAATCGAAGCTCGAGTGATGAGGATCAGGGATTCGGTCTTAATTTCCGGTGATCGGACCCGAGGTGGTCGGAATCTCGCCGGAAAGCTTTCGGGTTTTGACTCCGTAATTCTCCCAAACCATCGCGAATTGGCCGAAAAGGATGCCGGATTCGGGTTCAGGAGGTCGAACACAGTCGAGAGGGATCAGTGGTGCAACTGGGTACTCGCCGGAACAGTAACTTCCGGCAAGCCGCCGCGGTCACCGGCAACCGTCGCCGACGGCGGTGCGTGCGGTGGCCGTTGGCTGAGATTTTTTGCAGATTTGTAGATCGAGGGGAGAGGAATCCAATGGGACCGGCGGTAAGGCAAACGGAGGCCGGACCCTCGCCAGAAAAAGGTCCGATCCCAGCGCGTCGGAGGTCCGATGGCCGTGAAATTTGGTGGGTAGGCCGGACTTGAGGAGGTGGTGAGGGGTGGCTGGCGCGTGTGGCCGGAAAGGGGTCAAACGGCGGTGGCCGGCGGTGGAGGGAAAAATTGCCGCCTCGATCTGGGCGCGTCCGACGGCCAACGGCCGTGAAATTTTGGGGTTTTGCCTGAAATGAGGAGAGGCTTCCTGCTGGCCGGCATGTGTAACGAGAATCGGCCGGAAAATTTGAAAATTCCGGCGGCCAGTCGGTCTCTCTCTCTCTCTCTCTTTCTCTCTCTTCCCCGAGATTTTTGTCAAATAAAAGCCACTGTGTGACACTGTTCATTCCACGTGGACCAATCAGGTGATGACACGTGGCATCACTGTGCACTTAAGCCAGATATAATAAAATATTATGGTATCCGGCGAACTTCAAACGTCCATAACTTTTTAACCAAATGTCCGATTTAAGCGTGCCGCTAGTCTATGAACTCGTATTGACGAGTACTTTACAACCATACAAGATTCAAAACAAAATTATAAAATGATAAAAAGTCAACTCCCGGCACCTTCTGGACAGTTTGCACCTCAACTTGTTTTGCCCATAACTTTCAAACCGTAGCTCCGTTTTCGACGTGCTACTAGTCTACGAACTAGGGGCATCATGCACTTCACCACGGTACCTGGTCAACTCAAAATTTCAACTGGAACAAAAAGTCAACTTTTGACCCGCTCGGTCAACGGTCAACCTCGATCAATGTGCACGGATTCCGGTGCGATTTAGGATGAGGTGTTACAAGTTTGCGAGATACGAGGAATTGAATCTTGGCCGAAACTTTCCGACCAATTATATTTATGTTGTGTTAATTTGATATTTGGAATTTATGCTCATGTGGTGTATTTTAAGTATAATCGGGAAAAAATATTATTTTATGTATATATATTTACCCATTGATGCTAAATGGAATTTTTGGTTACTAAGGATTTTTCGATTATTAATTTATTGTGATTAAATGGTATTTATTACACATGAGCAAGTATTTTCAATAATTAATTATGTCTGGATTTTATATTATTTTTGGGCATAATTGGTTTGAATATTTTAAGAAAATTATTTGTTTAATTTGGTGGTTTAATTTTTATAATTATGTCCGTGGTATATTATTTGTTGAACCTCGTGTTACGAGAAAAATTATTGTTTTATCGTTATCGATATTTTCGTACTGGATATGTTAAAGGAAAATATGTGGGATGGTAAATGTGAAAATTGGTATATTTCCCACGGTGATTTTGGAAAAACGGTATGGTTATAATTAATTTAATAATTATTTTAGACGCACTCATACAGTATTGGTGTTCTGCTGTATATGTGGTTTAGCGCGCAAGTATTATGTCTCCCGTGAGTTGCCATTGGATCGTGGGCAAGTAAGTCTTATATATTGCCCATCAGCCGCCCCCCTCCTTGGCCGAGATGACGGTTTCAGTAGCGGTACTGTCGGGATGCCGAAATGCCGTTTGCAAGTTTCTCTCTTTAATCTCCCCGCCAGTCCGTGCTCGGGACGCTGGGTATCGGAGGGCATCACTGGTATATGGTGTGGTGCGTCAAGTATAATTTTTCGGATAGAAATTTCAAACCCCAAAGAGTACAAAAATTAATTATTATAATTTATTACATTTTATTTATATTTGGGGTATTTATTTATTTGTTGTTTATTAAATTATTTCATCCCTTGGTTTTCGGGAAATACGAGTATCGGGTTTTGTGAAAATGTTTTAAAAAGGGAACATTTCCAACGGAGTGAATAGTGAGGGTTTTGAGAGAAAGTATTACCTTCAAATGTTTATTATTTATTTATTTAATTGTTGGTATCAATTAAATTCCTTTCTTTGTTATATTATAAATATTAAAGGTGTTCAGTAGATAGGGTCACTCACTGAGATGATTAGCATCTCACGTTTTTAAATTCCGTTCCCCTAGGTCCAGGTTGGGAGACGTTGATCGTCCGGGGCAAGCCCAACATCTCAGTTCGTTGCCGAAAGTCCAAGAAGTATTTCTTCCCTTTTTCCTCTTCATCTTGTATTACTTCTTATCTGTCATTGTATAAATTCCACATTTATTTGTATAATGCTCTGTATACTGTATTGGACATGTAGTTGTTATTTATGCACTGAGTTGCTGTTATTCTTTGAAATACTGTAAATTTGTGGAATCAATTTGTAGTATCGTGGGAGGAATAAGGGGATGAATATAGAAGTGTGTTTTTCAGTGCAGGAAATTTGTGGTAAGTCCTACCCTTAGGGTAGGTGCTACCGGATTTTCCGTTGGAAGGTTCGGTGGTATTTCCCTAGGATCAGGGCTTGTCTAGGGTTCCAGGGAGGAATCTTGGACGGGTCCTGACATCTAGGCTGGTTAAAAAGGAGAGGGTCTTAGTGTATATTCAAAGCTATCCTTTCAAATTCACAATAAAGTTTTCTTTGTAGTAGCCCTCCCATACAAGAGATAATGGTCGAGTTGTAGCACCTCGTCCCGAAGTACACCGAAAATTTCTCAAATTTGACTGAGGTTGACCAGGTTTGACCGTCATTGACCGAGAAGGGGTCAAATGTTGACTTTTTATTTCTGGTGAAATTTCACATTGACAGAGGTCCTGTTACGAAGTACATGTTGGCACGAGTTCATAAACTAATAGCACGTCGAAAATGGAGCTACGGTTTGAAAGTTATGAGTAAAACAAGTTGAGGTCCAAATTATCCAAGGGTGCCAATTGACTTTTTATTTTTGGGGATATGAGTTTTGACTCATGTACAAATGTGAATTATTCATCTATACGAGTCCGTAGACTAGTGGTACACCTGATTTGGACATTTTGTTGAAAAAGTTATGGATCTATAAAGTTTTTCAAATATAGTATTATTTTAATATTATTTTTAAATATGTGAATAGTGTGCCACTTGTGACTTAATAAAGGGTGTCATGTGTCACAATGAGGAGATGCCACATGTCAACCATATTAAAAACTATATTATTAATATTATTATTGTTTAAAAAAAAATTTCTTTTTTCCTCACGTGGGGAAACACCCACAAAAATTTCTTTCTTTTTCTTTTTATTTTCTTTTCTTCTTCTTCTTCTTCTTCTTCTTCTTCCTTCTTCCTTCTTCCTTCCTTCTCCCTCTCGGCTTCACCCTGTTTCTTTTTTTTTTTTTTTTCGATCATATGAAGCCACATGGGCCTGATGGGGAGGAAGAGGGGGAAGACTCCGGCTAGCAGCCGGAAAATGGCGGCCAACCGTCGCCGGATGCGGCCGGATCGAGCTTCGTTGCCGGCGACGGCAAGATTGGCTCCATCGGCAATCTGGCCACCACCCGGCCAAATTGATACTCCTTTCCACCTATTTTGGACCTCCAAAGCTCGATTTTGAGGTCCATTCAGCTCAATTCCCAGCCGTTTGGGAGACACGACAAATTAAAGTTCGGCCGAAAGCTTCCGTCCACTTTCCGGCCACCTCCGGTCGAGTGGAGTCCAATGGAGATCGGTCACATATTCCTCGTACCCTTAGCTTTCCGTTGATACCTTATTTACGAATTTTGAACACCGTTTGTGTTAAACCCCCCGGTACCGGGTATTATTTACCCGAATAAAATATTAATTTATTTGACCCTGTGTAATGTTGTTGTTTTAGAAGCACGTATGAGCCGTAGAATTGATCCTATGGAGGATCTTGGTTGGATTGCATGCTCGAGATGAGTGACCCACCTTCAAATTAATTTCGGGAATAAAATTTGTGAATATTTGTATTAATTGAATATTTGAAATTGATATTTTATGTGATAAATATTTAGTAGATTTATATTTGAAAATTTGATCCTCAATTGGGTGAATCAAAATATTTATATATTAAGAAATATTTTGATCCAAAGAATTTTATAAAATTGAAATTGAAATTATTAATTATTAAATTAATTTGTTGGAATATTTCATAATTGAATATTTCGAAAATATGTTTATGTGTTCGATATTATGAGAATTTCTATCTAGAATTGTATTACCAATTTATAATGTTTTTAATAAATGTTTTGGTGCCAAAAGAATATATTTGGAAATTTAAAGAAATAGTGGTTTTGATTTATTTTAATTATTGCTATGGCTATTATTCAATTATTGTGCACAATTATATGAATTAATTATATATGGAATTTATATGGTTTTCATATTATTGATTTAAATTGATTTTTGAGAATTTGAGAAAAATATGGATTTAAATTATTATGTTTCAAAAATATTTATGCATTGAAATATTAATGGCTTGACCGTATGCCATTGAAAAATTTGTATATTCAAATTGATAGATTTGAACTTGATGGATTTATAATGATGATTTAAAAGAGAATGTGGAAAATTATGGGTTTAATTGGATGGAATAAATCCGATGATATTTATGAAATTTTGAGATTTTGAAAAATATTGATTTATGATTTACGAGTTTTTAAATGCACCATACATGTACTGGTGTTCTGTGTATATGGATGTGATTAGTGCGCAGGTGGATGTGGTGAGTGCACAGGTGGGTGTGAGTCGAGCGCAAGTGATTTATGGGGTTGTCCTATGGTTGCCATCGGATGAGGGTAAGTCGCCCCTCCATGGCCGGGATGCCTATTAGCAGCGGCACGGTGGGACGCCACACGACCGTCCTCCTATCTGGAGGTGCTTGGGACGCTGGGTACCCTTCGCGCCACTGGTATATAGTGGATGCATCAAGTGGTTTTCGGAACATGATTTTCAAAATATATATTTTGAAATTATATTTAAATTAGAATGTATTTAATGTTGTTTTTATTATTTATTTCAATTGGAGATTTTAATACAAATTTTATGGAATTTTATTATGTTTTTAATTACCTATTTATATTAATGTTTTAACAATGCATTTTATCTTGATTTTACTATTTACATTGATTTGATGATTTTAAAGAGATCATACTATGTTCTTACCATTTATTTTAAATGGAGGTTTTAATTTGGTTTAATTATTCCTTTATTTAATTGTTCAATTAATTAATTCATTCTAATTATTTTAATTATTTCCTGAATTGTCTTAATGTAAGTTTCATTAATATTTTTGTATTATTTGTTTATGACATTTATCAATTATTTAGTAATTGTTACAAAATTATTTTTATTTCTATTTATATTTTATTTTCATTATAAATTTTGGATCCTTGATTTATTATACTTTATTTGATATTTAGTTGACTAATTGTTTCCTTGGTTTTCGGGGCATAGAAATAGCGGGTTTTGTAAAACGTTTTAAAAAGGAGAACATTTCTAACAGAGTGATTTGTGGGAGTTTTGAGACAAAACATTATTTCAAATATTTATTATAATTATTTATTTGATTGTTTGGTATTGATTAATTAAGTTTCTTTTATTGTTATATTATTAATATTATAATTGTGTAATAGATTGGGTCACTCACTGAGATGATTAGCATCTCGTGTTTTTAAATTCCATTCCCCTAGACCCAGGTTGGGAGACGTTGATCATCCGAAGCGAACCTAACGTCTCAGTTCATTGCCGAAAGTCCAAGAAGCATTTCCTCCCTTTTTCCTCTCTATCTTGTATTGCTTCATCTATCATTGTATTAATTTCATATTTATTTGTATAATGCTCTGTATACGGATTGGATAGATATTTGTTTAATTGCTTACTAATTCCCTGTTATCATTTTGGAGTGTTGTAAATTTGTGAAAACAAATTGTAGTAAGGTGGAAGGATAAGGGGATGTTTCTAGAAGTGTTTTTCGTGCAGGAAAATTTTGTGGTAAGTCCAACCCTTAGGGGAGGTTCTGCCAAATTTTTCATTGGAGGGTCCAGTAGGATTTTCCTGGGATTAAAGCTTGTCTAGGGTTCCGGTGAGCAATTTTAGACGGGTCCTGACACAAGTGCCCTATAAAATAGATAATGTGGTTAATGTTTTGGACTTGTGACATAGCTTTGAAATCTCCAAAGCTAGCAAGAATACTGCAACTGATTCTCTAGGTCCAAGACTTGTAATGAGCTTAAATTTGATAGTAGTGGTGGAAGTTCTCCTAAAAATGAATTAGACCTCAAGCTAAGAATTCTTAGACTTTTGAAACCTTTCAAAAACCACGGTGGTATTCTACCCATTATCCTGTTATATCCAAGATCCAGTGTCTACAAACTAGATAAGTTTAGGTAAGATATTGGGAGATATCTAGAGAGCTTGTTGTCACTTAGGTGCAAGGTTTGAAGCTCCCTTAATTGACCCAAGGATTCAGGAATTTTACAAGATAAATTGTTCATATTGAGGTCTAATACTGTCAAGAAAGAACAATTTCCAATGCATGATGGAATATTTCCTGTTAAGTTGTTACTCAAAAGATCAATGACTAAAAGATGATGATTATTTGCTATAGAAGCTGGGATTTCTCCATTCATATAGTTGTCAGAAAGAGAGAAGACATACAAATCATAACTCATGTTCTTCGGAATAGTACCAGAAAATTTATTTTTGGATAGATCAAGAAATTTATTGTTGTCATTTGGGATAGGAATGGACCCATTGAAGAAGTTTGAGCTGAAATCAACCATTGCAAATGGAGCTAAGCTTAATGGACTCAGTAGGTGACCTTCTAATTATTATAGGAAACATTCAACAATATTAAGATGGAGGAACGTTCCTAAAACCAGTAGGGCATGGAATCGATGATGCCTGACATTTGAAAAATCTAAATTAATGACTATATCCATAAAATGATTGGAAGAGCCATAAAAAATATCAACTCAGAAAGTTGTCCTAAACTTTCTAGAAGAGTTCCATTTAGTTCGGAAAGAATTTTCAGTAAACCTAAAGAAGCTGGGATGGGACCATGAGGAGAGCTATAGAGCAAACAAAGTTCAGCAAGATTCTTGGGCTAACCTAGCCATTCTGGTAACTTACCAACCAGGTTATTGTTTGACAAATCCAAATCCTGTAGACTAGGTGGTGGCTTCTTGGAAAGACAATCTGTTCCTTCAAGGATTTCGGATAAAGTACTAGTCACGTTATTACTTGATATATCAAAATGCATCAGGTAGCAAAGTTTTCCAATAGAGTTTGGAATCTCACCCTCAACATGATTTTCAGGAAGATTTAAGCGAGTAAGTAATGTCATGTTTCCAAGGGAAGTAGGAAGTTTCCCTTGTAGATTATTGGATGCAATATCAAGGACATGTATATATCTTTTCCCATCTTCCCCTCAACAATTCATGGCAACTTCCTGTGAGGTTATGATTACCAGCAATACATAAAAACTACAAATTAGGCAACTCACTAAAACCAAAAGTCAATCAGGTATTTCTGGATTGAAGGTGTTAAAACTAAGATCTAAGGAAACAAGTGAAGAAACATCTACAAAAGCAGGAGGTGGAATGGTAACAGATAAGCTATGAAATGAGAGGCGCAGCTCAGTTAAGGATGGGAGTTTCTTTAGTATCCTAATCCAGTCTAATCCTACCATTGAAAGATTAACTCTTTCATCACAAGATGTTCTAAAGAGACAAGACTTGTCACCCACCCAAGATTATCAACATATGAACTCCAAGACTCAACATCAAGATAATGCAAGCCAAAGAGGTTCCCTAAATTTAGAAGAATTGGGTCAATAAACCAAGCATCTGGGAGATTTAAATATTGCAAATTTTTAAAAGATCCCAAAAATTTAGGAATAAAGTATAACAAAAATTGTTACTAGCAAGTCCATATGACTTGTTTAGTAGAAAATATTGAACACCAGCTTCATTCTTCCAAATTTTCTTGCAATTTATTCCGAAAAACAAGCTTACATTAATAATGACATTTCACGGAGTGATTAATATTTAGTGCAAGCTAGAAAAGTTTCTTAAATGTGGAGTAATTGCACCACTAATCTAGTATTTGAGAGGTTTAAATACTAAACTTAGCATTTTTGTACTATTTATGCATTTGTATAAAAATGTAATTTTATTACCTAAACAAATAATTTTCAACATTCCTTTTGAAATGTCTATCCAAAAAAATTAAAATGGTTATCATCAATATATTTGAACAAAAATGGTATAAAAGCGAAGAAAAATGTATTGTGAAAAAATTAAATTGATAAAAATAATATTTTTTATATTACTTTGTGTTGAGCATAATAGGTGATTATAAAGTTAAGGGATCTTCCTCCTTATTTTCCATTTATAAGAAGTGTACAATTAAAAAAAAAAAAAAAGAAAAAAAAAATGTGATCTTCCTTCTTACTTCGTTTTGTACCTTATTCTCAATTGATCTATGGATGTTTGACCTCTCAAAAAAATAAGATTCTCTTATTTATTAATCAAGTTCAAAAACTGTTAGTGTTGACCTACATGACATTTGCCTAAAGTCCTAACTGCCGTGACATCACAGTTTGTCCTCATAGTTTGTCAAATTTATATTTTTGCTAATTATGTTTGTTTTTTCTCTTATAACTTTTATATTTGCATGATAGACTTGCTTACCTGCACATTTACATGTATTTTTTTTTTTTTTTTTTTTTGGTAAATCACATGTACACGTACTTACATGATAGTCTTGCTGATAATTTTCATTTTTTATTTCTGTAGTAATTACAGCTGGTCTTTGTCTTCCCTCTCTACACAATAGAAGACTTTTTATGGATGTGTAAACGAAAAAATGTCAGGGGTGTATATTTGTTGTAAAGCAATGTTGAGTCCCGCTATGATAACCCTTTGTTAACCAAAAAAAATATGAAATTTTTGGCCTTTGGGTGAAGAGAATCATGCGGAAATTGCCCGAGGTTCGCTTCCCTCTTGTGTGGGTTGGTGTGCTGTGTGTGTCTATCTTCTTGTCTCTCATTTGCTTCCTTTCCCTTTCTATTTTTCTCACTCAAATTTCTCTCTGTTTCTATCTCTGCATTTCTTTTTCTGCTTTTCCCTCTCCCCTTTCTCAATGCTTTCTCTCTTGACCTTCTTTCTCTATTTTGTTTTTTCTTTACTTTTCTCACTGCTTTTTCTTTATACCTTTTTTTTCCCTTTTTTTTTTTTCCTTTTTTTCCATTTTTCTCCCTATTTTCGTTCTCAACACCCACCACTTTCTCTCTAGTTTTCTACTTTGTTTCTTTTAACTTTCTCTTACTGCCTTTTTTTATCTCCACGTTCTTTTCTATTTTCTTTTACTAATTTCTCTTTGTGCTCTTTATTTCTAGTTTACTTTCAAAGTGAAGTGATAGCTATAGGGTAAATTATTTATTCCACATGCTATCAATGCTTAGTTTTGATATGTCCTTAAAAAAATTAAATGTGAAAAAAAAAAGCATAAAATGAAACACATTGAAGAAACCAACCATTAAACAAATAAGAAGTTAGTAAAAAATTATATGTACAAAAAGAACATTTAAGTAAATTAATAATGATAAAAAAAAAAAAGTAAGTTAGTAAAACAACCAAAAATAGGCATAAAAAGAAAAATAACAGAAACTAAATAAGAAATTGGAAACACAAGTTAAGAAAAGTAAAGAAACTAGTAAACTAGGTACAACCGTTATACCAGACACCAGAAACAAAATCTCAATATGAACTTTAGTTTTATTAAAGAGGATGAAGAATGTGAGATCCCATATCGATTGAAAAGAGGAACGAAGCACACCTTATAAGGTGGTGTGGATACTTTTACCTTACGATGCATTTTAACAAAACCGTGCGGGTTGGGCCCAAAGTGGACAATATCGCATGTAGGTGATCTAGGCTGTTACATTTGGTATCAGAGTTGGTACCCGGATCGGTGTGCCAGCCCCAAGGGGGGAGGATTGTGAGATCCCACATCGGTTGTAAAGTGAAACAAAGCATGCCTTATAAAGTGGTGTGGATCCAAAGCGGACAATAGGCTGTTACATTTGGTATCAGAGCTGGTACCCGGATCAGTGTGCCAGCTCCAACGGGGGAGGATTGTGAGATCCCACATCGGTTGCAAAGTGGAACGAAGCATGCCTTATAAAGTGGTGTGGTGGTTTGGGTTCTTACAAAGAAACTTTGAAGTCAAAAGTGGTGTGGTGGTTTGGGTTCTTACAAAGAAACTTTGAAGTCAAAGTAATATATAAACAATTTAAGGTTGTGGCTGCATTTTATTAGTATTTTCTTTTAACCAAATAGTAAATGTATTTGCGATTAAAAGAATTGTTAGAAGCTAGTTTCTCCATTGTCTCTCCATGGTGATGACTTAACCAAATAGTAAATGTATTTGCGATTAAAAGAATTGTTAGAAGCTAGTTTCTCCATTGTCTCTCTATGGTGATGACAAATTGTAGTATAGACTCAATACTGTCTATTTATGTAACCTGAAGTTCCTGTTACACACACCACTTTTGCCCTCCACTCATAACATCTCTCTCTCTCTCTCTCCCTCTGCTCTGCTCTGGACCTTTTGTCGAAGTGTACTCTAAGTATCACTCTTTTTTCCATCAGTGCTAGATGTTGTTATAATGGGAAAGAAATGAAAACGAAAAATGGGAAAGAAAATTAGATACAATGTAAATGAAAATTGACCAAACCCATGTACTAAAATTTTGTCACACGGATTACCTTCTAAATTTTTAATCCAAATGTTGTCTTCTTCTTTTTTCCCCTTTTTTTTTTTTTCTTTTAAAGAAAAATTCCAATCCGTATTGGAATCATTGAATCAAAACTAGTAAGAAATATATCAACGAATTGAAGTTTTTGCTCAGTAGGAAAACTCCACGTGACAAAATGAGAAAAAAGTTTCTATTCACTGTTCACACTTTTCAAAGTTTGGTCACTGTAAATGCTATAGAAAGATTGATGCAATGAGGTTTCTTAAAAGTTGGACGTTCAGTTCAATTATTTTATATATTACAAACTGATCATAGTCTTCTCAATCCCATGATTAAGGTAAAAAATATACAGCAGCATATCAGTTCCTTCTTTTTTTTTTTTTTTTTTTTTTGGGTAAATAGCTGCATACCATTTCCTTCAATATTGATTTGAACACACCGTTTATATAAAATAACAAATTAAAGTAAGGCTGGGAAAGTGAAACAAAAGAATAGATATATTTTGTAATTATATACATTATCCATGTGTTGAGGAAACCTTTCTCCTTCAGGCCTTCAAACAGTGTTTTCATAAACTCACTTCCAAAGAAATGAAACTTTTTCTTCTCTTTTAGGATATTTGGACCAAATAATTTGGTCAGGTTTCTCACTTGTCCATCTTGAAGTTAAGAACAGAAACCTTTTCCTTAGACCACCATCACATCACTAAACCTTCACAACTTTTACTCGTACAAAAATTGAGATTTTCAAATATAATAAAATACATGCCTCCCTCCCTTCTAGGCAAAAAAATAATAAATAATAATAAAAATAATAAAGAGAAGAAAAAACAAATGCTTTGAAGCATGAAATGTAGATGATACATAAGTAATAGTTCATAGATGGGAAGCACATTTTCAAATAAACGTAATACTATTTCGAAATGAAATAATAGTTCATAGATGAGAAGCACATTTTCAAATAAACGTAAAACTATTTCGAAATGAAACTATAGAAAAACTATTGAGTGAAAAGGGGTTTTGACAAGTAAAATGAATTGGCATAAACCAGTAACAAAGACATAAACCAGTAACAAAGAAAGCAGGGTATGCATTACAAGATGACTGAGTGAAGAAAGAAAACAGACTATCATCTTCTTTGGTTACTCCCTCGATTCCTCTGCTGTCTGGTTCTGTATTTCAACCACAGATATAGTATTCTATCAAAAACTCTCTCAACAGCATCGAAGTAGGCTACACTCCAAGACCCTTTCATCGTGATTACCAGATAAGGAACAAGAATTCCTGCTGCAAATCCCAATCCAATGCTCAAGCAAAACCATTTGTCGACAAAGCTGTCACCACTTGTATTAGCCTTTGGAGTAGTCAATCCCTTTTCTGGATCATCATCATCATCATCACTTGGACATTTTACATCAAGTGGAATGCCACAAAGGCCAGTGTTTCCAGCAAAAGAAGGTGCATCAAAAGTTGACATATGATCTGTATAAGGGATCCTACCAGAGAAGTTATTGTTTGACAAATTAAGGAACCCCAAAAATGAGAGTGATGCCAAAGTTCGAGGAATAGCACCTGAGAACTTATTACTTGAGAGATCAAGTGATGACAATTGCTCCAACTTTGAAATGCTTTCGGGAATGTGTCCGCTGATATGGTTTCTGGACAAGTTCAGAAACACCAAACCTGACAATTTTGTTATCTCTCTTGGAAGATCTCCACTCAAATTATTTCCTGAGAGATCTATGCCAACTAAAAGGGAGAGGATCTTGCTGAAACTCTGAGACTGGTCTTTCAGAGTTACAACAAAGTTTTCTTTATAATAGGTAGTCCCATACATCCCATAAAGCAGATAATGGTTTATGATTTGCTTTTGTTTCAGAGCTTTGAAATATCCAAAACTAGCTGGAATGCCGCCATGGAACTGATTTCTTGCCAGGTCCAAAACTTGTATCGAACTTAAATTTGATAGCACTGGTGGAAGTTCTCCTGAAAATGAATTGGCTCTCAAGCTAAGAATTCTCAGTCTTTCGAAACCTTTCCCAATCCATGGTGGAATTCTACCAATTAATCTGTTGTTTCCAAGATCCAGTGTCTCCAAACTTGCTAAGTTCTGGAAAGATGACGGGATCACTCCGGAGAACTTATTGTCATTTAGGTGCAATGTTTGGAGCAAACTTAGGTAACCTATGATGGCAGGGATTTTTCCAGACAAATTGTTGTTACTAAGGTCTAGTGCTTTAATATAAAAACAGTTGGCAAAGCTTGATGGAATGCTTCCTGTTAAGTTGTTATTAGAAAGATCAATGACTTGAAGACCAGGATTGTTACCTATAGAAGCTGGGATTTCTCCATTTATCTGGTTTCCAGAAATAGAGAGGAAAACCAAGGAACCACTTATGTTATCTGGAATAATACCAGAAAATTTATTTTTGGAGACATCAAGAAAGTAAATTTTGCCGGCTGAAAGAGGAATGGACCCTTTGAAGAGGTTTGAGCTGAAATCAACCACTGCATTTGAAGCTAAGTTTAGTGGACTTGGTAGACGACCTTCTAACAGATTATAAGAAACATTCAACCATAAAAGGCTAGAGGAATGTTCCCAAAACCAGTTGGGTATGGAGCCAGAAATGTTAGCATCTGAGAAATCCAAAGTTATGACTTGCTTTTGTGACTTAAGCCACGCAGGAAATGAAGGACCCAAATGGCATGAATGCATATCAAGATACCAGAGTTGGAATGGGGGAACCCAACTGGAACTGATATTCACGGTGAAAGAGTTTGAAGATAGATACAAAAGGTTTAGCTTACCTAGCTTTGAAAAATGTGTTTCAGTAACTATACCCATCAAATTATTGGAAGAAACATCGAGATAAGACAAATCAGGAAGTTGTCCCAAACTTTCTGGCAAAGTTCCGTTTAGCTCATTCCTTGCTAGACTAAGAACAACGAGACTCTTGAGCTGACTAAGCCATTGTGGTAATTTACCAACCAAGTGATTTTGTGACAAGTCCAAGTTTAACAGACTAGCCAGTGGCCTTTTAGAAAGGCAATTTTCTATTCCTTCAAGGAATTCAGGTAAAGTTCCAGTCAAGTTATTACCTGACATTAAGAAATGCATCAGGTTGCAGAGTTTGCCAATAGAGCTTGGAATCTCACCCTCAACATTATTGGAACCAAGATTCAAGTAGGTGAGAAATGTCATGTTTCCAATGGAAGCAGGAAGATTCCCATGTACTTTATTCCCCCCTAAATCGAGAACTCTTATCTTCTCCCATCTTCCTCTAAGCAATTGATAGCAACTTGCTGTAAGATTGTAGTTACTACTAAGAATTAAACTCTGCAAATTAGGAAGGTTGCTAAAACCAAGTGGGATTCTTCCAAAGAAGTTATTTAAGGTTATATCAAAAGCAACAAGGCTGGTAACATTGACAAGCCAATTAGGCATTTTTGAATTCAACTTGTTGTAACTGAGATCTAGGACAACAAGAGAAGTTAAATTTACACAGATGAGAGGTGGAATGGTACCAGATAAACTACAATCAGATAGATGCAACTCAGTTAAGAATGGGAGCTTGGTCAGGGACTTTATCCAGTCTGATCCTACCTCTGAAAGATCAACTTCATTCATCACAAGATGCTTTAGAGAGACAAGACCTTTTACCCATGCAAGATTATCAACAAGTAAACTCAAAGACTCGAGATCAAGATACTGCAAGCTAGACAAGTTTCCTAAATTTGGAGGAACTGGACCACTAAACCCAGCATTTGAGAGGTTTAGATATTGCAAATTTTTAAAAGATCCAAAAAATTCAGGAATTGGGTTGTCATCGAATGTGTTGAAACTCAAGTCCAAATGCCTTAAGGACTTCAGTTTTGTTAATGAAGGTCTAATTTCCCCACTGAAGCTCCCGAGTTCATACCTGCCAGAAGAATCAAAATCTTGCAGATGAGGATTATGAAGATCAACTGCAATAACAGCTCCAGTAGTGTTCTCACAGCTTATTCCCCGCCATTGACAGCAGTTGCTTGCCTTCCATGAAGAAAGCCAGTTTTCAGGATCATGAAGACCGTTCTTGAAGTCAATTAGAGCTTCTCGGTCTGACTTCAAGCAATTCATCGTCTCAGCATCAGTGTTGGGAAGAAATTCACCTATGATTGAAAAGCAGAAAATCAGTAACATTAATGGGAGACCTCTAATTGTTTCCATCATAGGTAAAACCTTTATGCAAGAAACCATAAACAAAATATCAAGAGCATAAATTTTGTTCTAGTGAAGAGGAAGAAGAAACTTTGCATTCAAAGCATGCAAAAGTAGTCGTATTTATTCTTGAAAAAGTTAGTGCTGATTAATAATATAAAATTGCTAAATGGACTGTGGTTCAGCATTACACGGTGATAACAAATGGTATAGACTCATTACCGAATTTGGAGACAAGCAGGTCGAATTTTCAAGCCAATGAGGAAACCACTAAGAAAAAGCTCTCTTGGTGAGTGATCTCTCAAGCTTTTACTCAGAAAATAATAAACTATAGCAAAACTGAATACAATCAAATCTATATTACTTCTTTAACACAGATAATAATGATCATCAGCTTCTTTTTTCCAAATTTGTTGCCATTTATTCAACAAAAAGCTTACTTTAATGGTAACATTTTGCATATAGTTGAAATTAGTTGCATCATTCATACATTTTGATTCTTCAAACCAGCTTTTTCTCTTTTTATATCTCTGTAAATAGAATAGATTTGGAAATCCTCACTGAGTGATTTAGTGGTAGAAAACAGGCACAGCTTATGATTAAAACAACGGGCAAATAGAAGGAACCTTTAAAGCATTCTATAGTAGGATTTTTGCCTTTCAACACTGAAGTCTAAGATATAATATAAACTAAAGTAGGTTTCATTCAAATATTTTCTCATTGCCAATGTGAAAATCTAAATCCAACACTCAAGCTGTCTCTCTGTTAGGAAACCAAAAATAAAATGCCATGTGCTAATGCTATTGTTGTGTACCTGATATTGATGTAAATTTTTTTATTCTTACGTAGTTCTTTGCCTGATTTTATGCAGAAAACAATAAACTCTAACAAAAATGGTTACAATGAGAAGTCCATATTACTTATTTAATAAGGTAATAATGAAGATCAGCTTCAATTTTCCAAAATTTGTTGCGATTTATTTCAGAAAGCCGGCTTACTTTAATAATGAGATTCCAGAGAGTGTTTTAGTGGGAGAAAAAAACTGTACAGCATTTGATTAAAAGAGTAAATAGATGTATCCTTTAAAGCCTGCTGTATTTTATAGTATGATATTTGAAAAGTGTTGTTTAATAATGACATTTGGAATAATAGTTTGATTATGTTGCATCCTTAGATTTTGATTGTTCAAACCTGGTTTCTCTCTTTTTTTTCTCTGCAAATTTTAAAATTTGCTTTCTTTTGATTTTCTGCAAACTTTGTGTGTTCTTTACACACTCTCTCTCTCTCTCTCTCGTAATTTTAAATTTTTTCCCCAACCTCTTTTTCTTGGTTTAAACATCAATCATATTAACTGTAGTTTTCTTTGTAGTACAAATCAGAAAAAAAAAAAAAATGGATAAAGAAATCAAATACCAAATCTCTCTATCATGGAAATACCATTTCTGTTACTTTTGGTAACAAGATCCATATCAAATAGAAGAGATTAGGAAAGCCACAGTTAAAGCCATGATAATGTAAAGCTAACCATTCATTTTTCCCATCGGATTTCTCAGTCTCAAAATAAAATATAGTTAAAAACTGTTTAAATGTATGGAAATTACTTATAGGTATAAAGCAAAGCTATTCATGCCTTTTCACATTATCTATTCATATAACAGATTTCTTCATGATATTATTGCTACAAGTAGGAAAAAAAGCTTTTCTTTTTTCTTTTAAGGCTATATACTTCACTTGTAAATAGCGATCTCTGCAAGTTGTCTGTTAAATTGATATTCTACGTTTCAACCAATCAGTCATGATATTTTCTCTACAGCTTCAATATAAAAAGGAGACATGTTTCCCTTCTACATTGCAATCATGCATGGTGAAATTCATGGGAATCTAGTATTGCAAACTTGATGAAAGTTGATCATTCTCTAATATTTTTTGAAAAGTGCATGCATTACTGTACATATATAGTCAACTAGAGAGTGACCCTCAAGGCAACTAAGTCTCTATAGCAAGTTAGAGATAAAGCGCAATTTTCTCTACCTGGTATTGATATACGAATTTCTTTCTTCTTAGCTTTCTTTATGGCAGACAATATTAAACTTTAACAACCACCAGCTTTATTTATTTATTTTTTTCTTCCAAAATTTTAGAAATTTATTCCACAAAAAGCTTTCTTTAATATTGACATTTGAAATAATAGTTTGAATTTGTTGCATCCTTACCATTTGATTCTTCAAACCTGCTTTCTCTCTTTTCTTGGTCTGCAAATATTTAAATGTTCTCTCTTTTGATTTTCTGCCAACTTTTGGTTCTATCTATTCTCTCTCTCTCCCCCCACCCCCCCGCAACTTCTGTTACACTAGTGGACAAGATCCATATCAAATAGTAGAGATTAGGAATACCCCGACATAGTTTTGTGGTCCATCCTATAAAGAAATTTCACGAATCCCATAGATAAAAAATACACTAACTTAAGCACCTTTTATTTATTTAAATCTCAAATTCTTTTGCATTTAATTGAGGGGTCTTTCCAATCAAATTTTACTTGCATATTTCTCATTCACATTCTTTTCCATTGTTCTCTAATTGTGTTTTTTTAATACCACAAAGCAAAACAAAATAAGAGTTTCCCACTGCAAAATAGAAATTTGACAAAGTGGATATGCTTTCTAATGATTTTAACGAGTTTCATCCGCCTGCAAGTATTAAGCGGATTTGAGCAGAGCTCTCTTCTTTACTATCAAATTCTGAAACATATTATAAAATCAAAAACTGGATAAGTGGATTGATTCTCATCACTGTAATGTGCTTTAAAGTAATAACTTTTGCTAAAGTTTCATCTTAAAGTCATTAAGAGCTTCTCTGTCTGACTTGAAGTAATTTATCACCTCAGCATCAGTGTTGGCAAGAAATTTTCCTATAATTATGAATCAGAGAATTAGTAACATTAATGGAAGCCCTATAATTGTTTCCATCAGAGGTACAAGCTTTATGCCAGCAGAAACCATAAAATTGAAATGTAAACCTGGTTTTGGTGAAGAGGAATATAAGAAGCTGTCGTAAGAACAGACTTTCAACTAACAAAAAGATGAAAATATAGAAAAGTTGAATTCAATGATAAACCAAAAAATGATCCACTTTTGAAGAAGCCACAGAGAAAGTTATGATCATGTAAAGCTAGTTAGTCCTTCCCATCGCTGGAATATAGATACTCTTGTTAGTGCTTCCTTTTTCGTTGTTTTTCCTTTTCAGATTTTCCATAGTCTTAAGGCAAAATATAGTTAAAAATTGTTCAAATATATGGAAAAAGAAATATATATATTTAGGTATAAGGTAAAGTTGTGTATGCCTTTCCACATTATATGTTCGCAAAATAGATTTCTTCATTATACAATTCTACAGCTAGGTAATGAAGCTAAAAATTATTCACAGGTAATTAAATGATAATCTCTGCAAGTTCTTTGTTATTTCTCTTCTATATGTCAACCATGCATGATAAAAAGTCTATGGAAATATAGTATTGTAAAATTATATAAAAAGTATTCGTTGTTTAGTATTTGATGAAAAGCGTATATATTATATTAAACATATAATCAAATAGAGATTGAATTTCAAGGCAGGTATGTCTCTTTATCAAATCGGTGATAAAGCATTTTCTCTGCCTGATTTTGATATACAAATTTGTTTCTTCTTATCTCTATTTGTCGCAGGCGAGAATAAACTATAACAAAAATAGCTACAAAGCAAGTCATTTACTTGTTTAATAGGTAATGGTGATCATCAGCTTCATTTTTTCTCCAAATTTGTTGAAATTTATTCCACAAAAGGCTTACTTTAATGGTGACATTTGTAATAATAATTGGAATTTGTTGCATCCTTAACTTTTGACTCTACAATGCAAACCAGCTTTCTCTTTTTTCCTTCTTTACAAATTAATTTTAAAATTTGCTCTCTTTTGATTTTCAGCAAATTTTTGTGTGTTCTGTATGTTCTCTCCCATCTTTCTCTCTTTTTTTTTTTTTTTTTAACATGAATAATGCTTGAAACTGTAGTTATCTTTATAGTACAGATTAGAAAATAAAGAAAAACAATGGATAAAGAAATCAAACACCAAGTCTTCTACCATAGAAATTTGATTTCTGTTAGTTTTGGTAGCAAGATCTATATCAGATAGAAGAGATTAGGAAAGTTCCACAGAGTGATTTTTGGGGGAGAAACCAGGCCCAGCATTTGATTTAAAAAGTATTCTATAGTTTATGGCATGAAATTTGAAGCGTGTCCTAAGGATTTTGACCATAAAATAATCATCTAGCTTTTTACCTTTCACACTAGCTTAACATATAAAAATGTTCCCGTTTCACCACCTTTCAATTATAGACCACTACCATCCAACATCTCTTCAATTTTTTAAAGATGAGTAACTACCAGCTATATATATATATATATCCATGCTAATTAATTACTACTTAATTTCAACTTTTACCTCGTCAAATTTTTTGTAGAATAAGATCATAAAAGTTGTTTGTCTTCTTGAATATTAGCTGTAAAATACTATCTTTTTAATTAATGTAGAAATAACAACAAAGCTAAACGGATTATAAATCATTGAATATTTGATAAATTAGATACCAACCCCACTAAGAAGGCATTATTAAGGAAGAAAAACTACATTGTCTATCAAATTGTGTTCTCATAAGCAATGCAAACATGTTGATCATAAGTAATGAAAGCATAAATTGAGTGGAAAATTATAAAATGAACTGAAGATGGATGAAGACAACAATATTTTTGTTTAAACGAATCATTTTACAATTTGATCACAGGCAATGAAAGCATTTTGCATGTACAGTAGTCACTCTGCAAACTGTAGGCCATAATATAAGTATCTGTTTGTATTTTAAGGAGCAAAGACTACATTTAATAAGCCATATATTGACAAATATTTAGTAAAAAGGGAAAAGTCCTTGGGCCACCTTCTCTACAAAGTTCCTCCATTCAAATTTTGACAAGTGTTATAAAATTTAGTTGACTAGAATTTTAACCAGCCAAATGAGCCAAATCAAAATAGAAACAAAATTGTATTGGGAAAAAAATTATTAAATTTGGAAAAATTATTTTTAGGTGTTAAATATTGAAAAAACAAACTAATAAAAATAAACTGAAGAAAAAATTAAACATAGAAATTTTTACTCGGCAAATAGGAAAAAAACATTTCCAAACATTTAACTAGAGGAAAATTTTTAATGAAGAGAAAATTCAAGTGGAAAAATGGGGGGGGGGGGGGGGGGGAAGGAATTTAAGTCCTAGTCAGCTAATTTTTGCCATTTGTTAAAATTTAAATAGAAGAACTTTGTAGAGAAATGTGGTCCAGGGACCACCTGATTTTTCTGCAGTAAAAAGAATGTTTTATAGAATATAATATGAAATATAAAAATCAAATGGATCAAATGGATGATATATTTGTTGTTAATCCATATCCATTGGAAAAGCTCAACGTGTTAATATATTAGGTAACGAATAACCTATTAAATTAAATGATAAATTTAAATATGAATATCTCTGGCATCTATTAATTTAACAGATTATATTTAAATGAGTAAAATTTAATACGAACATTATATGACAGGACACAATTTCCTTTCCACATTATCCTTTGCTAAGCCATCATTGTCACCTGGACAATTTTACATTTGGTGAGTAGCACAAATACCTACTTCTTTCACAATATCTTCTTAGAAAGTCAATATGGAAGCCATTGAGAAAATTCCGTGATAATGCAAATGTGTGTATTACCTGATATTGATGTCAAATATTTTATCCTCAACTTGAACTTCTCTGCCAGCTTTTATGCGGAAAAGAATAACGTATAACAAAAATTGTTACTAGCAAGTCCATATTACTTGTTTAGCATAGAAAATATTAAACATCAGCTTCATTTTTCCAAATTTTCTTGCAATTTATTCCACAAAATGAGCTTACGTTAATAATGACATTTCTCAGAGTGATTAATATCTTGTGCAAGCCAGAGAGGTTTCTTAAACGTGGAGGAATTGCACCACTAAGCTTAATATTTGAGAAGTTTAAATACTAACTTAGTATTTTTGTATTGTTTATTTATTATTATAAAAATGTAATTTTATTACATTAACAAATAATTTTCAACATTCCTTTTGAATTTTTTGTCCAAAAAAAATAAAATGGTTACCATCAGTATTATTTGAAAAAAAAATGGTATAAAAGCGGAGAAGAATATATTGTAAAAAAATTAAATTGATAAAAAAAATATTTTTGATATTAATTTGTGTTGAGCATAATGTGGAGATTATAAAGTTAAGGATGTTCCTCCTTATTTTCCATTTATTAGAAATGTAAAATTTTCCACACCAAAAAAAAAAAAAAAAAAAACAAAACAAAACAAAACAAAAAATCGCAAACGTAAAATTTTAATAAGCTGGGCTGAAATTTGGCATATATAGGCCGAAAGTTCAAGCCCAGGTTTTAACCGACCCAGAATGTAACCCAATGCCACTTGGGTAAGGTGAGCAAGAGAGAAAAACAAATAATAATAATAATTTGAATTTTGAAAAACCAACGGTAAGAAAAATTCAAATTTAGGAATGGTAATATTTTGTTTTATTGGTTTCTAGCCGTTATTATATTTCTACATTACGAACTTCTCATGGTGAGAATCCTTGTCGTACTTGCCAATGGTTGCAGGCTTTCCTGCCGGTTTGTTTTCTCTTGGTACTAGTCCAAATCCGCCAGATGGTGTCTGCTACATGGAGTATCCTCTTGTCTTTTTTTCTCTTTTAATATTTTTAAGAGTAAGGTTGTTTTTTATTATGATGTATACCATGATTAAATCCACCTAGTCTTCCTAATTCTCAGTTTCTGAATTCAAATTTGGATGAGGAAACTAATGTGAAGATCCGAACGGCATCTGAATGGACTATGGATTGTTTTTAACTCCAGAGGAAGTGTCTGAATGTTTGTTGGCAAGGAGAGAACGTTGCATTCAAGCATGTGTAATGCATACTTACTTTGCAAAGGTATAGAGAATTTTGCTTGTCGTTTTGTGCCTTATTCTCAATTTATCTGTGGATCTTTGACCTCTCAAAAAATAAGATTCTCGTATTTATTAGTTAGTCATGTTCAAAAACTGTAAGTGGTGATCTATGTGACATCTGCTTAAAGTCCTACTCCCATGACATTACAGTTTATCAGTTTTATATTTTTGCTCATTATGTTTGTTTTTTTTTTTTTTTTTTTTCCCTCTTATAACATGTATATTTGCATGATAGACTTGCTTACCTGCACAGTACATGAAATTTTTTTTTTTTTTATTGGGTAAATCACATATACATGTTCTTGCATGATAGTCTTGCTGATAATTTCATTTCCTTTTTTTTTTTTTTTTTTAAGTTCTGTTGTAACTGCAGCTGGTCTTTGGCTTCCCTCTCTGCACAATAGAAGACTTTTCATGGATGTGTAAAGGAAATGTCAGGGGTGTATATTTGTTGTAAAGCAAGGTTGAGTCCCTCTGTGATAACTCTTTGTTATTAAAAAAATATGAAATTTTTGGCGTTTGGGTGAAGAGAATCATGCGGGAATTGCCCGAGGTTCTCTTCCCTCTTGTGTGGGTTGGTTTGCTGTGTGTGTCTCTCTTCTTGTCTCTCATTTGCTTCCTTTCGCTCTCTATTTTTCTCACTTGAATTTCTCTCTGTTTCTATTTCTGCATTTCTTTTTCTGCTTTTCCCTGTCTTCTTTCTCAATGCTTTCTCTCTTGACTTGCTTTCTCTATTTTGATAAAAAAACTAAATAAATAAAAAAAGTAAATTAGTATAACAACCTAAAATAGCATAAAAACAAAATAAAACAAAAAACTTAATATGAAATTAGAAACACAGTTTAAGAAACGTAAAGAAATTAGTAAACTTAGATAAATAAGAAATTAACAAAATTTTGATATTGTTTTTAATTTTATATTGTTAAATTTTAATATATATTGTTATTGTCTCAGTAAAAAAAATAAAAAAAAATTCATAAAGGTAAGTATAGTTTACAATTCTTTCAAAAAAAAAAAAAAAGAAGTATAGTTTAAATTTTGAATGAAATTAAAAAACTTAAAAAGAAAAAAGAATTCAGGTAAATTCTTTCATTACTTGTAATAATTATTAAGAAAATAGTAGTCTTAAAACTATTAGATAATTTAATATTTAAGTTTTTCTAGTACGAATTAAAAAAATATTAAATATATTCACGTATAAACTTAATAGTAAACAGAAACTAAGATTTACCTTAAAAATAGTTATTGGATAAAAGACTTGCACATAATAATTATCAATATAGATAATTAATAATAATGTATTAGAAAAGAAAATTTACTTTAAAAAATTTATCAAGGAGAATACATAGCGTTGTTACCATTTTAATTACTATATAAGTAGGAAACTAGAGTTTACCTTAAAAAAACAGTAACTTGATAAAAGACTTATATACACATGTAGTAATTATCAACATACATAGAAATATGGGAGAAAAGAAAATTTACCTTAAAAAAATTGGGACTGAATGAAATACTTTTAATTAATTCATATAATTATGGACACAAAATAGGATTTAGAGGAAGGCATTGATAGTTTGTGGAATAAATGATTTACTTTGTTGCAATAGCCAAATGGAGAAAGCAACTAGACTAAGGAGCTAGAGTGATTAGAAAGAGAATGTAGTATAAAAAGTGTAGGGTAAAAAAGTGGCAATAGAAAGTTTAAAAGATTATATAAGATTAGAGATCAATGGAGAAAGTAGTGAAAAGTGTAGAGGTGAAAGATAAGTAGAAAGAAATATGAATAAGAGAGAAATTAAAAGAGAGAGTGGAGAAAAAATGAAAAGAGAAAGTAAGTAAATAGATGAAGATGGGAAGAGAGAAAGTGGAGAGAAAGACAAAATAAGGAGGCGGGGCCCCTGCCACCGGCACCGGGGGGGGTTGGGGCTGTTGATTTTTATTTTTATTTTTTTCAATATATGTAGTTGATTTAATTCATTTGTAATAAATTGAATTTCAATAATTACATTTCATTTTTTGTATTTCACTAATAGAATACATTTCTGACAATTTAACTCCATGTTGGGTTGGCTTTTTATAGTTTGTTTAGAATTATGATCCAAACAAATTTTATATAGAAGATGTTGATCTAATGGTTATGTAGACTAAGTTGGATTATAAACAGCCCCTAAATATACCTTTAAGAAATGCATTGTCAAAAAGCCTAGACTGAGGGGAAAGGTCTATGAGAATGGCATCTTGGGGAAGACCACTAAATCTGTAAGCCACAAACCGTCCATTAAATTTCAATATACAATGCATTCTGGTGGAGAAGAAATTTTTACTTTCGTACACAAAAGGAGTTTAATTGTTATTGGAAATAAGAGCAAAGGAAAATATTAGAACACTTCCAACCAACAAAAAGATAAAAATAGAAAAGTTGAATTTAATGAGCAACCAAGTACGGATGCATTTAACGACTTATGAGTCAGAATTTCATGATATTGTAATATGTTTATACTAGTATAGACGGAATTTATTTGTTGTTTTTATAACATATTTATGTTGATATACAAAATTTCTTTCCAAATATTCATTCTTCATCGCAATATATATATATATATATATATTTTCAAGTATATATACTTGGTTTAATTCAGTCGTAATAAATTCAATTACAATAAGTACATTTCATTTTTGTCTTCAAGTTATTAGAATACATTTCCTTCACTATAATAGAAAACAAAGATAATTTTATAGTATTTTCAAAATCTATATACATAGAAGACAAATCTAATGGCTATCATATACTTGGAAACAAATTGAGCAAGTTGGACCATAAACACCCACTAAATTTACCAATTAGAAATGCATTGTCAAGAAGCCTAGTTTGAGGGACGGATCAGCCTATGAGAATGGCTTCGAGGGAAAGACCACTAAATCTGTAAGTCACAAACCATCCATTGAATTTCAATATATAATGCAATCTAGTGAAGAAGAAGGTTTTAATTTCATACACGAGAAATTTAGTAGCTATTGGAAATAATAAGAACAAAGGGAAAGATCAGAACAACTTCCAAACAACAAAAAGATAAAAAAATATAAAAAAAAAAAAAAAAAAGTTGAATCTAACGAGTAAGCCATGTATAGTCTCATTTCATGACTTTTAAGGTAGAATTTCATGATAATGTAAATATATGTTTACACTTGAGTATAGATGAAATTTCAATGTCGTTTTTGAACCATTTGTATGTTGACATTCAAAATTACCTTCAAATTTTTATTCTAATTCCCAATATTTGTTCAAGCATTCATTATATCACCAGCAAATAAACTCTCTTTATCATAAACTATCTTTTAATGACTTTAGATAATTGCGTGATAAATAGTACTGTTACTATTTTAAAAAATAATAAAAAAAAGGCAATAATTTTTTCAAGAAAGTTGGCACTTAAAATGTAAATGATATTTTATAGTCATTAAGCCTTTTTTTTTTTTCCGGTTTTCATCCAATATTCTACATTCCCTATTTCAAACCTCAAAAGGTCTTCGTCCTTCTATGTTTCTCAAACTTTACCATTTAAAACTTTGCACACACATGTTCATTTCTTCAAAATATTTATATATATTTTTTTTGGTTGGTCAACGAA
This sequence comes from Ziziphus jujuba, assembly GCF_031755915.1. NCBI lineage: Eukaryota > Viridiplantae > Streptophyta > Magnoliopsida > Rosales > Rhamnaceae > Ziziphus > Ziziphus jujuba. Next base: position 3,414,736 of record NC_083380.1, read on the forward strand.
AAAATGATGCGGAACTTTTTTATATATAAGAGTCTTTATTTGAAGATAATTACAACAGAAGAAATAAATAAATGGGGAAAAAAAAAAAAAGAAACCGAAACAAAAATAATAACCAAAGAAACGAAAAAAGTAACAAAAAAATGAAATAAAAGACATGTATATTGCTTACAAAGAATTTAACACAAGTAGTACACTACTGGTGTACAACAAGACTGAGTTGGCGACTACAAAAAGAAGAGTTTTTATAAAAAAACTCTACACATATGAAACATCATAATATTACTAAATCATGAAATACGAGACACCACCTTATAATGGTTTGATGTTTGTTTCTTTTTTTCCCCAGCTCTGTCTTCAAAACATAGAATCCACGAGAGAAAGAAAGAAACAAGGAAAAAATAGAAACTGAAAACAGGCTCACCATTCTACATGTTTGAAGCGTGTTTCAGGAGTTGGATCAAAACCATTTAGCTTTTGCCTTTCATGGCTGGGGCTTTGACATATAGAATTATTCATTTTCACCCCTTCAACTATAACTGACCATGGTTCAACTCTGCAATTTTCCTTTTTTTTTTTTTTCTCTTAAATAAAAAAATAAGTAATCCATAGCTATGTATATCCATGTTAATTACTACAATTCTATTTTGATCACCTAGGTCAAATTTGGTTACAATAGTTCATGAAACTGGTTTGCCTTCTTGTCTTCTAGCTGTAAAATATAATCTCTTTAATATGGAGTCAAACAATAATGCTAAGCAGAGTACTAATTTAAAATGGTTGTTTTTTGCGACTCTAAATTAATGGTGAACATGAGGAGTTGATGGGATGATGTCTGGTGATGAAGTGAAGAGGAAGAAAGCAAGAGAAGCGGAAAAAAAAAAAAAAAAAAAAAAACCCAAAATTACAATTTTGTTCCTTCGTTAATGGTATGTTAGCCTAGGAATTCATGCCAGAACAAGAGAGGGGACTTTTCTACCTGGTTTTAGAGAGAGAAACAGTGGGTTCTTCAGAATCCCATAAATGGTGCCATGCTCTTGGTGATTAAGCTTGGAATCTCTTCAAGATAATGAAAATCATCATCTCCTTGCTTGCCCATGGACGTAGATTACCTTGTTCGAACCACATAAAACTTTTGTGTGTTTTTCTCTCTCTCTCCTCTTATATTTATGTGCTTGTCTCTTTCTCTCTCTAGATTTTTCATTGGGTTTGTTCTAAAATCATCTATTTCATTTATATTTGCTTGTTTGTGGACTAGTTGTGGTTTGTGTGCTGCTTGTAGATATATATATTGCTTGCTATACACAGGTTGAATCTCTACAAATTGGTATCAGTGCCTAGGTTTGTGAAATTCTAGGGATTGGAGTTTGGAGATTTGGGGCTTTTGTGTAGCTTGTTGTTGTTAGCTACTTGTAGTAGAACTAAAGGTTCCGTTGGTTGAAGCTAGGTTGATTACAGTGCTCCCAAGCAAACTTGAACATGTCTACTAAGTTTGAGGTTGAGAAATTCACGGGCTCAAATGATTTTGGCCTTTGGAAGATGAAAATGAAGGCAGTGTTAGTCAAGGAAGGGTTGGATATGGCTTTAGAAGGTGAAGAACATTTATTGGAAATAATAGATGTTAGAAAGAAAAGAGAATTATTGAAAAAGGGCATATAGTTCAATAATTCTTGATCTTAGAGACAAGGTGTTGAGAGAGGTGTTGAAGGAAACAATGGCAGCGGATGTTTGGAGAGTTATGGAAGAGAGGTACATGGCTAAATCGATACCAAACCACAACAATTTGAAGCAACGGCTATACGACTTCAAAATGAAAGAGGGAAGGTCTTTGAGTGATAATCTTGATGACTTCACTAAGTTGATTAAAGATATGGAGAGGATGCAAATCTCAATTGAGAGTGAAGATCAAACGGTGATTTTGCTTAATTATTTGCCTCGAGGAAATGAGCATTTTGTGGATACTCTCAAGGATGGAAGACAAACCTTGGATGTGAAGGAAGTTATAGTGACGATAGTTGCTAAGGATGCCAAGAAAAGCTTGAGTGGCAAGAGTAGTGATGGGTTGGGGCTCACGGTGAGAGGTAGAACCTCGGATCAGCCTAGTGGTAGAAAATGGCGAGGCAAAAGTCAAGGTAGAGTGAAATCAAGGGACAAAATGAGATGCTTCCATTGTAATCAATTGGGGAATTTCAAGAAGGATTGTCCGAAGAGTCTTGGAAAAGGGAAGGAGAAGCAATCCGATGGAGATGCAAGTGTTGTCTCAAAAGGTTATGAAAGCTCCGAAGTAACCGACCGAGACGGCGGTGTTAAGTGGATTCTTGACTCGGGTTATACTTTCCATGTGAGTCTGATAATGAGTTATTTTAATACATTTGAGAAACTAGATGGAGGACGTGTTCTCAAGGGGAACAATGCGGTTTGCAATGTTGAGGCGATTGGTATGATAAAGTTGAAGCTTCATGATGGAGTTGTGAGAACTTTGTCGGATGTGTAGTATATTCCCGGGTTGAAGAGGAATTTGATTTCTTTTGGTACATTGGATGAGCATGGATATAGTTATAAGGCTGAGAGTGGCACTTTGAAGGTCTTGAAGAGTTTAATGGTAGTGATGAAGCCTTCTAAAAAGAATGGCTTGTATATGCTAGATGGAAGTGTAATTCAAGGTGAAGCTTTGGTCTCGGTGAATGAGAAAGTGAGCGACACCTTACTTTGGCATAGAAGGATAGGCCATATTAGCGAGAAAAGGCTAATTGAGCTTAGTAAACAAGGGCTTTTTTGTGGACACAAGGCGAAGAAACTTGACTTTCGTCAGCATTGTATCTATAGCAAGCAAGCTAAGGTGAAGTTCAACATTGCAGTGCATCGAACTAAGGGGATCTTGGACTATGTTCATTCCGATGTATGGGGCCCCACGAGAATGAATTCAATGGGTGGTTGTAGAAAATCAAGGATGAGGCCTTCATTAAGTTCAAGAAATGGAAGGTTATGTTTGAGAACCAAACCAGAAAAAAGATGAAGATGCTCTGAACGGATAACGGGCTCGAGTATTGCAATGAGGAGTTCAATTCCTATTGCAATGAGCATGGAATTGTGAGACACAAGACCGTGCAGATGACTCCTCAACAAAATGGTCTTGCCAAATGTGTGAATAGGACCATTTTGGAAACAGTGAGAAGTATGCTTTCCAATGCTAAGCTACCTACAAGTTTTTAGGCAGAGGCTGTGAATACCACGGTGTACTTGATCAATCAGTGTCTGTCGAGTGCTATTGAGTTCAAGACTCCAATGGAGAAGTGGTCCAAGCACGCACTGAATTTAAGTAATCTCAAGGTTTTGGTTGCACTTCGTATGTTCATGTAAACAAAGGCAAGTTACATCCAAGATCTATGAAATGCATTCTCTTGGGGTACCTGGAAGGTGTCAAGGGCTACAGACTTTGGAATACAGATACAAAAAAGTGTGTGATTAGTAGGAATGTGGTGTTCAAGGAGAATGAGATGCTTGGGTTGGCAAAGGATGGGGAATTTTTAAGTGGAGGTGAAGTTGACAAGGAGACATTCGATCTTGGGATTGAGGATAATCCAAAAAAGAAAGTGACTCATGAGGAGCACCGTGATACACAAGTCATTCAAGAACAAGTTGATAAGGTAGTTGATCATACCGATGAGGAGGTGGTTGATGTTGATAACCTCCATAATTACAATTTGGCTCGTGATAGAGAACAGAGACAATCTAAGGCACCGGTGAGATATGGTTTTGCAGATTGTAATGCAAATGCTCTCGAAGTTGGAGAAGAAATGGACTTGGAACCTAACACTTTTGAGGAAGCTTTAGTTTCAAAAGATTCAATAAAGTGGAAGGCAGCCATGGATGAGGAGATGGATTCCTTACATAGGAATCAAACTTGGAAGTTAGTAGATAAGCCTAAAGGTGGAAGGGTTGTAGGTTGCAAGTGGCTGTTCAAGAAGAAGGAAAGTGTACCCGAAGTTGAGGCATCAAAATTCAAAGCTCGATTGGTTGCCAAGGGTTATACTCAAAAAGAAGGAGTGGATTTTAATGAAATATTCTCTCCGATGGTGAGACACAATTCTATTTGGATCTTGTTATTACTTGTGGTTCACAAGGATCTTGAGTTGCATCGATTAGACATCAAGACAACATTCTTGCATGGAGACCTTGAGGAAGAGATTTACATGGCTCAACCCGAAGGATATGCAAAGGGTGCCATACCTTGCTTGCTTCAAAAATCCCTTTATGGCTTTAGACAATCTCCTATGCAATGGTATAACAAATTCGACAAGTTTATGCTTGGTATTAGCTTTAAGAGGAGAATGTTTAATCTTTGTGTGTATTACAAAGAGTTGTCGAATGGGGACTTCATTTATATTTTGTTCTATGTTGATGATATGTTGATTGTGTGCAAACATATGGATGAGATTGATAATTTGAAGAAGTTGATGAGTTCTAAGTTTGAGATGAAAGACCTTGGAGAAGCCAAGAAAATTTTGGGGATCGATATATTTCGAGATAAGGAGAAGCTGGAGAAATTTATCTCTCAAAGGAAGTATATTGGGAAGGTCTTGGAGAGGTTTAACATAAGTGGTGCAAATCCTGTGATCATGCCTTTAGCACCCTACTTCAAATTGTCATCCAAGTAATGCCCGGAAAGTGAACAAGAGAGGGAAAGCATGGCTAAGATGCCATATGCAAGTGCTATAGGTTGCATCATGTATTTGATGGTATGTACTAGATCGGATATCACTCATGCAGTTAGTATAGTGGGTAGATTTATGAGTAATCTAGGCAAACCACATTAGGAGGCTTTGAGATAGATCCTAAGGTATTTGAAGGGATCCATGGATGTTGGCTTATTGTATCGGAAAGAGAACAATGATAATGGTGATTGTGTTGTCAGATATTGTGATATGGACCTTGGTGGTGATCGGGACAAGAGAAAGTCCTTGACGAGTTATATATTTTCGGCTTGGAGTGATACAATTAATTGGAGAGCATCATGGCAACCAATGGTTGCACTCTCAAGTACCGAAGCCAAATATGTGGAGGCAATAGAAGTAACAAGGGAGGCATTATAGTTAAAATTGTTGGTAAATGAACTTGGTGTTCCCCAAAACCAAGTCATTGTGCATTGTGACAACCAAAGTGCAATCTTCTTGGCAAAGAATCAAGCCTTCTCGGACCGTACAAAGCATATAGAAAATAATAACACTTTGTTGGAGAATTGATCGACAAAGGTGAAGTGGATTTGGTGAAGATTGTGGGTGAAAAGAATCCAATGGATATGTTGACCAAGATAGTGCCAACGGAGAAGCTTAGGCTCTGTATGATTTTAAGCAATGTGCAAAGCAAGTGATGAGGATGTGTGTGCAAGCAAGGAGTGATGGGAAGTGATTTGAAGAGTTTGTGAATTTAGAGTCAAGGTGAAGAAATTTTGTTTTTTGTGACACTAAATTAATGGTGAACATGAGGAGTTGATGGGATGATGTTTGGTGATGAAGTGAAGAGGAAGAAAGCAAGAGAATTTAAAAAAAAAAAAAAAAACCCAAATTATGATTTTACCCCTCATTAACGATATGTTAGCCTAGGAATTCATGCCAGAACAAGAGAGGGGGCTTTTCTACTTGGTTTTAGAGAGAGAAACAGTGGGTTCTTCAAAATCCCATCAATGGTGACATGCTCTTGGTGATTAAGCTTGTAATCTCTTTAAAATAATAAAAATCATCATCTGCTTACTTACCGGTGGATGTAGATCACCTTGATCGAACCACATAAAACTTTTATGTGTTTTTCTCTCTCTCTATCTTCTCTTATATTTATGCGCTTGTCTTTTTCTCTCTCTAGATTTTTCATTGGGTTTGTTCTAAAATCATCTATTTCATTTATATTTGCTTGTTTGTGGACTAGTTGTAAGTTGTGTACCACTTATGGATATATATATTGCTTGCTATACACAGATTGAAAATCATTGAAAGAAGACTTAGAAGTGTCAAATTCGTTTACTAAATTTTGGATGCCATCTTATGTGAGTTTATGTGAATGATTAGCAGATTGTTAAAATCTATGTACATTCATTTTGAATTCAAGTAATTGCCAGATTTTTGCTTAGTGAATATGTTTAAATTTTATTGTCTGGTCCTCTCGCATTTGCCCCAATTATAAATACTTGCTACTTGTAAGGCTAATTAAAACAGAGGAAATTTTTCGGACTCTAGAATTCTTGTTAGGATTGTAAATATACCCCATTTATTATTGCGTCAACCAAAAATATATAGATAATCTGTCACATAATTTTGTCCTCCAGCCTCTAATTGTAAGAGATATTGATCTTGGTTTCTATCAAGTAGATGCAAAATTTAAAATTGGAAAACAAAACTACTTTGTTGTCAACAAAAGCCAAGTTTGTTGGGTTTTAACTATCTTCTACAACATGAAATAAAAGGTTTATTTATTTGATTAAGCAAGAAATAGTTGAATTACATAGCATATCAAACTTCCACTAAACAAAGATTTTCTATCAAGAAAGATAATCTGTATATACAAGGCTTATTTATTTGATTGAACAAGCAAAAGTTAAATACATAGCACATCAACTTCCACTAAATAAAGATTGTCTATTCAGAAAGAAAATCTGAATACAGAAACTGCCATTCTCTCCTTAGTCTTGTGATCCAAAGTACTGAGCCTGCAAACAATAAAAATAAAGAGGTAATCAATAATATATTATTGCTTGTGGTCCAAATATCCGTTCAAGAAAAATGTTACAGTGGGTTCAAAATGCACACATAAGGGTAGAGAATCATCGTTCCAAATTCATTATTAAAATATCACTTGAAAATAAAAGATATAGATCGTACAGTTAGCAACTATTTATATATATGAATTAGCAACTATTTACATATATGAAACCCAACTTACTCTGTTGATTCTAATATAAAAATTGAAGTAAAAGCTAGTATCATGGTCTTCGATTGCTCTTCACAAACCTTTACATCCTTTTCTGAATAAAATGGCTATAACAAAAAGGATTAACAAAAAACTAATGACTACATGCATGCATTTCCACCATTATTCATTCACATGTCTTTGATTTCACCATAATGGAAGTACTGGCATTTAATCCTAAAAGTAAATCAATGATAAAGGTAATAAATTGAAGACAGAAAACATACACTTATCTTCTATGATGATGCCCTCTATTCCTCTGCTGCATGGTTCTATATTTTAACCACAAATATAGTATTCTTTCTGAAACTTTTTCCACAGCATCAAAGTAAGCAATACTCCAAGACTTTTTCATTGACATTACTAGAAAAGGAACAAGAATTCCTACTGCAAATCCAAATCCAACACTCATGTAAAGCCAATGTAAAGCCAATTATCTATGAAGCTGCCACCATTAATATTATCATTGTGAATAGTCAACCCCTTATCTGTATCATCATCGTCTTCATCACCTGGACATTTTACATCAAGTGGACTACCACAAAGGCCATGATTTCCAACATAAGAGGATGCACTGAAAGTGATCATTTGATATTTGTAGGGAATCTTACCAATGTAGTCATTGTCTGACAGGTTCAGATACCCCAAAAATGAGAGTGATCCCAAACTTTGAGGAATAGCACCTGAAAACTTATTGTGTGAGAGATCAAGTGATGACAATTGTCTCAACCTCAAAATGCTTTCTAGAATGTGTCCACTGATATGGCTTCTGGACAAGTTTAGAAACACTAAGCCCAACAGATTTGTTATCTTTCCAGGAAGATCTGCATTCAAATTATTTCCCGAGAGATCTAAGCTGACTACAGGGGAGAGGCTCCTGGTGAATTCCAGATGCTGGTTTTTCGTGGTCACGACAAAATTTTCTTCATAATAGCCATTCAAACCCCCATATAAACGGTAATGATTATGGTTTTCAACTTGGGTCATAGCTTTGAGTGTCAGGACCCGTCCAAAATTTCTCACCGGAACCCTAGACAAGCCCTGATCCCAGGGAAACCCTACCGGACCCTCCAATGGAAAATCTGGCAGAACCTCCCCTAAGGGTTAGACTTACCACAAATTTCCTGCACTGAAAACACACTTCTATATTCATCCCCTTATTCCTCCCGCAATACTACAAATTGATTCCACAAATTTACAGCACTCCAAATGAATAACAGTAATCCAGTGCATAATTAATACATAAGTGTCCAGGACAGTATACAAAGCTTCATGAAGTAATATTAAGTATAGAATACAACAAGGATGAAAGAAATATTACAATTGAAATAAACGAAGACAAAGGTAACTTCTCGAACTACGACAGCGATGGAGATTTGGTTCGCTCCGGATGAACGTCTACCACCCCTTGCACCTAAGGGAGCGGAATTTAAAAACGTGAGATGCTAATCATCTCAGTGAGTGACCCTATCTACTGTACACTTTTAATATTAATAATATAACAAACAAAGGAACTTAATTAATACCAACAATTAAATAGATAAATAAATAATAAACAATTGAAAGTAATAATTCACCCAAAACCCTCACTATTTACTCTGTTGGAAATGTTCCCTTTTTAAAACATTTTCACAAAACCCGTTATTTGTATTTCCTCAAAACCAAGGGATCAATTAATTTAATAAACAATAAATAAATACCCCAAATATAAATAAAATGTAATAAAATATAATAAATAATTTTTGAACACTTTGGGGTTTGAAATTTCTATCCGAAAATTTATACTTGACGCACCACACCATATACCAGTGATGCCCTCCGATACCCAGCGTCCCGAGCACTGACTGGCGGGGAGGTTAAAGAGAGAAACTTGCATACGGTGCTTCGGCGTCCAGACAGCACCGCTGCTGAAACCGTCATCCCAGCCATGGAGGGGGGCGGCTATGTGCACTATATAAAACTTGCCTGCCATCGGTCCAATGGCAACTCACGGGAGATATAATAACTTGCGCGCTAATCCACATATACAGCCAGAACAGCAATACTGTATGAGTGCGTCTAAAACTAATTATTAAATTTCATATTACCGTACCGATTTTCCAAAAAATCACCGTGGGAAATATACCCATTTTCAAATTCACCATCCCCCATTTTCCTTTAACATTTCCGGTACGAAACCATCGATAACGATATACAAATAATTTTTCTCGTAGCACAAAGTCCATCAAATAATATTCCACGGGCATAATTATCAAATTTAAAATCACCAATTTAAACAAATATTTTTCTTAAAATATTTAAACCAATTATGCCCAAAACTTAATAATATAAAAAAAAAAATCCAAACACAATTAATTAATGAAAATACTTTGCTCATGTGTAATAAATACGATTAAATCACAATAATAAAAATTGAAAATTTCTTAATAGCCCTAAATTCCGTTTAGCACCAATAAACATATACGTACTTATAAAATAATATTTTTCCACAATTATAATTAAATTTCCACCACATGAGCATAATTCTAGATATCAAATTAACACGAAATAAACATAATTAATTACCCCAAAATATTTTTAAAGGTGGGTCACTCACCTTAAGCAGGTATATCAGTCAAGATCCTCCGCAGGATCAACTCCACTACCCACACGTGCACCTAAAACATCCACAATACACTGAACCAAATATATTAATATTTTAATCGAGTAACACCCAAATGGCTACTCGGGGAGCGAACACAAACGACAACCAAAATTGACAAGTAATATACCAAATCGAAGCTTGAGTGACGAGGATCACGGATCCGATCTTACTTCCCGAAGATCGGACTCGAGGTGGCCGGAATCTCGCCGGAAAGCTTTCGGGATTCAACTCTTCGATTCTCTCAAACCGTCTCGAATTGGAGGAAGAGGACACCAGATTTGGATTCAGGGGGTTGAAATTAGTGGAGAGGGATCGGAGACGGGACTGGGTACTCATCGGAATAGGGATTTCTCCGGCGAGCCGTCGCGGTCACCGGCAACCGTCACCGCCGGCGGCGCGTGCGGTGGCCGGTGACTGAGATTTTTGGGGGTTTATAGATCGAAGGGAGAGGGTCTTAACGGTACCGGCAGTGACAAGAACAGAGGCCGGAATGTGGAGATCTCGGCGGTTGAAGGAATCGGCGCCGCCGCCAGAAAAAGCCCCGATCCGGGCGTGTCGCCGGTCGGTTGGCCGTGAAATTTTGGGGTTTGGCCGGGAATGGGGAGGCACTTCCGTCTAGCCGGCGCGTGTGGCAAGAATCGGTCAGAAAATTTTGCAACTCCGGTGGCCGGCGATTTTCTCTCTCCCTCTCTCTCTTCTCTCTCTCTTTCTCTCTCCTCCCCCATCGTTTTGCCAAATAAAAGCCACCATGGGTGACACTGTTCATCCACGTGGACCTCTCAGACGTCGACATGTGGCATCACTGTGTACTTAAGCTAGATATAATAAAATATTACGATATTCGGAAAACTTCACACGTCTATAATTTTTTAACCAGATGTCCAATTTAAGCGTGCCGCTAGTCTATGAACTCGTATCGACGAGTACTTTACAACCATATGAAAGTCAAAACAAAATTATACAACTATAAAAAGTCAACTCCCGGCACCTTTTGGACAGTTTGCACCTCGACTTGTTTTGCCCATAACTTCCAAACCGTAGCTCCATTTTCGACGTGCTACTAATCTACGAACTCGGGACATCATGTACTTCACCACGGTACCACGGTCAACTAGAATTTTCAGCTGGAACAAAAAGTCAACTTTTGACCCACTCGGTCAACGGTCAACCTCGGTCAACGTGCAAAAAAATTCCGATATGGTTTAGGACGGGGTGTTACATTGAGATTTCCAAAACCTTCTCTAAGATCTAATGTCTTCAACAAAGATAAGTTCTGGAAGGACGTAGGCAGCTCTCCAGAGAACTTGTTGTCGCTTAGGTGCAGTGATTTAAGCTTGCTTAGCTAACCCAAGGAGCCAGGTATGTTGCCAAACAACTTGTTCTTACTCAGGTCTAATACCTCTAGAAAAGTACAATTCCCAATGCTTGATGGGATCTTTCCCATTAAGTTGTTACTCGAAAGATCAATAGCTTAAATACCAGTAATTTTTACCTATAGAAGGTGGGATTTCTCCACTTATCTGGTTGTCAGAAATAAATAGGAATTTCAAATAATTACTGAATGAAATGTCATTTGGAGTAGTACTGGAAAATTTATTTTTTGACAGATCAATGATCCAAAAGTTGCCACTCAAAATAGGACTGGCTCCACTGAAGTTGTTTGAGCTTAAATCAAAACTTGCAACGGTACCAATGTCTAATGTTGGAGCATAGTTTAAATGACTTCGTAAATGACCTTCTAGATGATTATTGGAAACATTCAATGTGGATAGGTTAAGAAAATGTTCCCAAAACCAATGCGGTATGGAACCAGAAATACTTGTATTTGACAAATTCAAATCTGTGAGTCTTTTTTGTGACTTAAGCCAAGCAGGAAATGAAGGACCCATGTGGCATGAATCCATATGAAGAGTCTCAACTTGGAAAGGGGGAACCCAATTGGAATTGACAGCCAAGGTAAAAGAGTTTGAAGACAAATCTAAAACACGTAGCTTTTCAAGATTTAAAAAATGTGTTTCAGTAACTATGCCTGTCAAACGGTTGGAAGAAACATCAAGGAAAGACAACTTAGAGAGTTGTCCCAAACTTTCTGGGAGGGTCCCATTTAGTTCATCCTCGTTTAGGTTCAGATAGGTAACATTTTGCTGCAATATTCCAAAAGAAGCTGGGATGGGACCGCATAGAGAGTTACCGGAGGACAAATCAAGCTCAACGAGATTCGCAAGCTGAGTCAGGCACTCCGGTGATTTACCAACCAAATGATTGTTTGGCAAGTGCAACACCTGCAGACTAGGCAGTGGCCTCCTAGAAAGGCAATTTTCAATTCCTTCAAGGAATTCTGGCAAAGTTCCTGTCAAGTTATTTTTTCCTATATCAAAATAGACAAGGTTGAAGAGTTTACCAATAAAGCTTGGAATCCCACCTTTAACATTATTGGAAAAAAGATTCAAGAAAGTGAGAAATGTCATGTTTCCAGTGGAAGCAGGAAGTTTCCCATGCAGGCTAATGGATTCTAAGTCAAGTTCTTGTATCTTTTCCCATCTACCCCCCAACAATTGATGGCAACTTGCTGTAAGATCGTTGTGACCAAGATATAAAAACTGCAAATTTGGAAGGTCACTAAAACCAAGTGGAATTCTTCCAAAGAATCTACCACGGTTTAAACCAAAATTAACAAGGCTGCTAATTTAACAAGCCAATCAGGTATTTTTGAATTCAATTCATTAGACATAAGATCTAGGACAACAAGTGAAGTTAAATTTACAAAGGTAAGAGGAGGAATGGGACCAGATAAGCTACAATCAGATAGATGCAACTCAGTTAAGGATGAGAGCTTATTTAGTTTCATAATCCAATGTGATCCTACATTTGAAAGATCAACTGCATCCATGTCAAGATGCTTAAGAGAAACAAGACCTGTTACCCAATCAAGATTATCAACATATAAACCCAACTGCCATTCCAAAGTCAGACTATTATCAAGATCAAGATACTGCAAGCTAGAAAGGTTCCCAAAAGTTTGAGGAATTGCACCACTAAAACCCAACATTTGAGAGGTTTAGATATTGCAAATTTTTCAAAGATCCAAGAAATTCAGGAATTGGGTTGTCAATGAAGGCATTTAAACTCAAGTCCAAATGTCTCAAGGACTTCAGTTTCATCAATGAAGGGCTTATATCCCCACTGATAGTCGGGTGTCAATACCTGCCAAAAAACTGAAATCCATCTTGATGTGGATCACGGAGATCAACTGCAATAACAGCTCCAGAAGTGTTATCACAACTTATTCCCTACCACCGGCAACAGTTGCTTCCCTTCCATGAAGAAAGCCGGTTTGCAGGATCATTAAGACCATTCTTGAAGGCAATGAGAGCTTCTCGATCCAACTCCCAGCAATTCATCAAGTGAGCATTAGTGTTGGGAAGAAATTCTCTTGTCATTAAGCAGAGAAGCAGTAACATTAATGGAAGCCTTGTAATTGTTTCCATTAAAGGTACAGCCTTTATGCCAAAAACCATGAAGGGAATTCAATATAAACTATCTTTTTGTGAAGAGGAAGAAGAAACTTTGAATTGAAATTAATATATAAAAAATGTAACCTAGTGGCTGTTTTTATGCATGAAAAAAGTTATTGCTAATAATATAAAATTGTTAAAAGCACCATCTTAGTTCTCCGTTGCTGTTCCATGGTGATGATGAATAATATAGACACGTTACTGAGTCTGGAGAAAAGCAGATCATTTTTCCAAGTCAATGTGGAAGCCACTGAGAAAATATCTTCTTTTCTTTCTACTTGGCTATCTTGGTAAAAGGTCTCTGCCACCTTTTATTCAGAAAAGAATAAAATATAACAAAAATAGATATAAACAGGTCTGTATAACTTGTTTAATGTAGATAATAATGATCCCACTTCATTTTTCCAAATTCGTTGCAATTTATTCCACAAAAGCTTACTTTAATAATAAGATTTGGCATACAGTTGGAATTTGTTGCATCCTAATTCAATACCCTTTCGATTTCAATCATGCTCTCCCTCTTTCTTTCTCTGTTGCTTTATCTGCAAGTTGATGACAATTTGGAAAGCCCGACAGAGTGATTTAAGGCGGGTAAACAGGCATAAAATTGGGTTAAAATAGAGGGTAAATAGATCCATCCTTTAAAGCATTTTATAGTTTATTTATAGGGATGGTATTTGAAGCGTATTTCTTCAGGAGTTGGGTTATAATCATCTAGCTTTTGCCTTTCATAATGAAGGTTAACATATAAAACTTTTCATTTTCATGACCCCCCCTTCATTTATAATCGACCACAATGAGCACCTCTGTAATTTTTTAAAAATGAGTGATTCACAGCTATGTACGTGGTAACTACTACTGAATTTCTACTTTCCCCTCGTCAAAATTTTCGAAGGATAAGATAATTAAAGTTGTTTATCTTTACGTATATTAGCCGTTATAAAATATATGTTATAATGCACTTTAATGGAAGCCCTGTAATTGTTACCACCAAAGATACACACTTTTTGCCAGAAACCAGAAAAGAATTGAAAAATAAACTGTGTCTTGGTGAAGAAGGAAGAAGCATCTTAATATAAGAACAAACTTCCAATTAACCAACAATAATATGAAAATACAGAAAATTTGGATTGAATGAGAAACCAAACTATGAACAACTTTTGAGAAAGCCACAGAAAAATTCATGATCATCTAAAGCTAATTAGTCCTTTGTCCTTTCAGATTTTCCGTAGTCTCATGGTAAAATATAGTTAAAATTGTCTAAAAGCATGCAAAAATATTTATAGGTATAAAATAAAGCTATGCATGCCTTTCCACCTTATATATGCACATAATATATTTCTTCATGATATAATTTCTACGAGTTGGAAATGAAGATAAAAATTCTTTTACGATACTGTATACCATCTTCAGTTGTAAGTGGTAATCTAGGAAAGTTGTCTTTTATCTTTATATTCTATGTTTCAACCAGTCATGGTCTTCTCTCTACAACTTGAATTGATACATATTACTCTTCTATATTTCAACAATGCATGTTGAAATGTCTATGGAATCTAGTAGCGTAAAATTATATATAAAAGTAATCATTTCCTAGTATTTGATGAAAAGTGTATTTTATTATAATAATCAGATAGGGAGTGACCCTCAAGGCAAGTATGTCTCTTTACCAAGTCAGTGATAAACCAATTTTCTCTTCCTGATATTGATATACAAATTTCTTTCCTCGATCTTTGCTCCCTTTGTGTCAGACAAAAATAAAACTACATCAAAAGTGGCTAAAAAGCAAATCATTTTGGTTGTTTGATATACATAATAGTGATCATCAGATTCACTTTTTTCCAAAGTTTGCTGAAATTTATTCCACGAAAGGCTTACATTAATGATGGCATCTGCAATAATAGTTTGAAAATGTTGCATCCTTAGCTTTTGATTATTCAAACTTGGTTTCTCTCTTTTCTTTCTCTGAAAATTTTTAAAATTTGCTCTCTTTTGACTTTCTGCAAACTCTATTGTTCTTTACTCTCTCTCTCTCTCTCTCTCTCTAGGGTAATTGGCGGGCATTTTGGTCCTTTAAGTCAAATTTTGCTTGAGATTTTGTCCTTCAAGTACCAAAACATGTCAGTTTAAAGACTATTTGTGTAGGGGAAATAATATAAGTATCATTTGCGCAAGCATAATTCAAGTTCTAAGAGCAAAGCTAAACAGATTGTTTAAATAATTGACTAAAAGAAGCATGTAAATGTCCGAAAAATTAGATATCCAATCCAACTAAGAATGCATTATTAAGGTTTCAAAAAAAAAAAAGAAAAAAAAGATAGTCTTTAGAACTGCGGTTTAATAAGCAATACAAAGCATGTCAATGTCTGATTCAGTATTGTTACGCGAATGATCACATTATGCTGAGAAATGCTTAAATTAAGTGGAAATCTAAAAAATGAGAAGACTAACTGAAGATGGATCAAGAAAATCAAATTTTTTTTATCAAATCATTTTTATGCATGTATAGTACTCACTCTGTAGACTGTAGGCAATATTAATAAGTAGCTGTTCGTGATTCTAAGGAGCAAAGATTATATTTAACAAGCCATTTATTGACAAGTATTTCTTGAAACATTTATAAATAGCAAAGTTTGTTAGGTCGAATGAGACTTGACAAAATAGAGAGCATTAAAGGCTATTGGTTTTAACATTTTTCATCAATCTGCAAGCATTAAATTAAGGCCCTGTTTAGAAGTCGGATTTTAGCAGAAGTTCTCTCCTTTTATATCAAATAAAGTTGTCAAAAATATTATAAAGGCAATTCAACTTTTGTATTATGGAGATTAACTCTCAAGTCTTGATAAGAAAGCATCAATGTCTGATTAATTCCCACTAAAATCTTTGGAGAAAATATATATATATATATATATTTTTTTTTTCCAAGAGCTATAGATATAAAACGCAGGCAAAAGTAATTGCTTTTTTTCTTGTATAGTTTCTTGTCGAAGGTACGAATAACATGGCATCTAATCCAAATGACAACTTGTGAAGCAGTGACATGGCATCTAATCCAAATGATAACTTGTGAAGCGGTAAGCTTCTATGCAAGGAAATAATGGAAAACCAGAAATGACAAAAGGCTTTGCTTATTACTTGAGTTGACAAAAGGTTTTGCTTAGTATAGTTTCTAATTACATTTTTGTTTACATACATATCTAATTAATGTTGTTTTAGAACTAGAAAGCTATTTTGCAGTTACAAGGCAAAACAGACGCATGTTCTGTTTTTGTTTTTTGGTGAAGCTAATCACCTTCCCCAACTGGAAGCAATCACAAACAGAAATGACATTTTCTGAGTTTAGTAAAGCTAAGTAGATGAGAAACACATTGTCAAAGAAACATATTATTATTAGGAACGAAACTTTAGAAGTACTATTTATCAAAAAGTCAGTTTGACAATGTAACCTGACATGAACAGAGAAAGGAAAGCAGATATAGTAACAAACGGAAGAAAGAAAACATACTCTTTATCTTCTTCGCTGATGCCCTCTAGTCCTCTGCTTTGTGGTTCTATATTTCAACCACAGATATAGCATTCTATCTACAACTTTATCGACAACATCAAAGTAGGTTATGCTCCAAGATTTTCTCATCGCCATTATCAAATACGGAACAAGAATTCCGGCTGCAAATCCCAATCCAATGCTCAAGTAAAACCACTTATCAATAAAGCTGTCACCATTGCCAGCATCCTTGGAAGTTGTCCGTCCCTTATCTGATTTCTCATCATCATCATCATCACTTGGACATTTCACAGCAAGTGGACCACCACAAAGGCCGAGGTTTCCAGCAAAAGAGAATTCATCGAAAGTGCTCATATGATCTTTATAAGGAATAGGACCAGACAAATCATTGTTTGACAGATTCAGATAACCCAGAAATGAGAGTGTACCCAAGCTTTGAGGAATAGCACCGGAGAAACTATTACGAGAGAGATCAAGGGAAACCAATAGCTTCAACTTCGAAATGCTTTCGGGAATGTGACCTGTGATTTGGTTTCTTGACAAGTCGATAACGCGCAAACCCAACAAATTTGTTATCTCTATGAGAAGATCTCCGCTCAAATTATTTCCTGAGAGGTCTAGGACGGTTACAAGAGAAAGGGTCTTCGTATATCTTAGAGGCTGGCCTTTCATATTTACAACATAGCTTTCATAGTAGCTGCCAACAATCTCGTAGTTTTCCCATCCGAGTATGTGAATGGAACTACGAGAAGGCCTGTACAATAGATAATGGTTAATGCTTTCGGCTTGTGACATACCTTTGAAATGTCCAAAGCTAGGCGGAATACTGCCTGCCAACTGATTTTCTGCTAGGTCCAGGATTTGTAGTGCGCTTAAGTTTGATAGCAGAGTTGGAAGTTCTCCTGAAAATGAATTAGACCTCAAGCTAAGAATTCTTAGACTTTCAAATCCTTTCCCAATCCATGGTGGGATTACACCACTTAACCTGTTGTTTCCAAGATTTAGTGTTTCCAAACTTGATAAGTTTTGGAAAGATGATGGGAGCTGTCCGTAGAGCTTGTTGTCATTCAGGTGCAATGTTTGAAGCCCACCTAATTGACCCAAGAATGTAGGAATGGTTCCAGACAAATGGTTATTACTAATGTCTAGTACAGAGAGATCAGAACAATTTCCAATACTTGATGGAATACTTCCTATTAATTTGTTATTGGAAAGATCAATGGCTTTAAGATAAGGACCAATGTTACATATTGAAGCAGGGATTTCTCCATTTATCTGGTTATAACCAATAGAAAGGAAAACCAAGGACTGACTTATGTTATTTGGAATATTACCAGAAAGTTTATTTTTGGATAGATCGAGTATGTTAATGCCACTTGGTTTAGGAATAGACCCACTGAAGTTATTTGAGCTGAAATCAACTACTGCACCTGTTAAATGAATGACTTGACTTGGAAAGCCAAGTGCACCAAACTCTAGTCGACTTGGTAGTTGACCTGCTAGTTGATTAAAAGAAAGATTCAACCGTGATAATGAATAAGAAAATTCCCAAAACCAGTAAGGTATGGAGCCAGAAAGGCTAGCATTTGAGAAATCCAAAAAGTTTACTTGCTTTTGTGACTTAAGCCAAACCGGAAATGAAGGACCCAAGTGGCAGGATCTCATTGAAAGAGAAGAGACTTGGAATGGGGGAACCCAATTAGAACTGACATTCAATTTGAAAGAGTTTGAAGACAGATCTAAATAACTTAGCTTTTTTAGCTTTAAAAAATGTGCTTCAGTAACAACACCTGTCAATTTATTGGAAGAAACATCAAGTGTAGACAACTCGGAAAGTTGTCCCAAACTTTCTGGGAGGGTCCCATTTAGTTCATTCTCATTTAGTTTCAGAAGGGTAAGATTTTGCTTTAATATTCCAAAAGAAGTTGGGATGGGACCATATAGAGAGTTAGAGGACAAACTAAGCACAACAAGATTCTTAAGGCCGCCCAACCATTCTGGTAAATTACCGATCAACTGGTTGCCTGACAAGTCCAAGGACTGCAGACTAGGCAGTGGCCTCCTAGAAAGATTTTGGAGTGATCCAAAAGAATCTGGGATATGACCATTGAGAGAGTTATAAGATAAAACAAGCTTAACAAGATTCTCAAGGTGACCCAACCATTCTGGTAAATTACCAACCAAGTGATTACCTGACAACTCTAAGGACAGCAGACTAGGCAGTGGCCTCATAGACAGGCAATTTTCCGCTTCGTCAAGGAATTCGGGTAAAGTTCCATTCATGGTGTTGCTTGACATGTCCATTAACATCAGGTTGCACAGATTTCCAATTGAGCTTGGAATCCCACCCTCAACATTATTAGAAGCAAGATGTAAGTGACTGAGAAATGTCAGGTTTCCAATGGAAGCAGGAAGTTTTCCATCTAGACGGTTCCTTGATAAGTCAAGGACATGTATCTTCCTCCATCGTCCCCCCAACAACTGATGGCAACTTGCTGTAAGACTATTGTCACCTAGATATAAAAACTGCAAATTTGGAAGGTCACTAAAACCAAGTGGAATTCTTCCAAACAATTCACTTTCAGATATATCTAAATTAACAAGGCTGCTAATATTGACAAGCCAACCAGGTATTTCTGAATGGAATTGGTTATGAATAAGATCTAGGACAGCAAGTGAAGTGAAATTTAGAAAGGTAGGAGGTGGAATGGATCCAGATAATCTACAATTCCTTAACTGCAACTCGGTTAAGGATGGGAGCTTATTTAGTTGCCTAAACAAATCTGGTCCTACCATTGAAAGATCAACTTCATTCATCACAAGATGCTTTAGAGAAACAAGACCCGCTGCCCATTCAAGATTATTGACAAGTAAACCCCACAAATGGACATCAAGATACTGCAAGCTAGAGAGGTTTCCTAAATTTGGAGGAATTGCACCACTAAACCCACCATTAGAAAGGTTTAGATACTGCAAACTTTTCAAAGATCCAAAAAATTCAGGAATTGTGTTGCCATCAAATGTGTTGAAACTCAAGTCCAAATGCCTCAGGGACTTGAGTTTCGTCAGTGAAGGTCTAATTTCCCCACTAAGGTTCCATAATCCATTCGTACCTGTAGATTCACCATAATTATATGGATGTGGGTTATGGAGATCAACTGCAATAACTGCTCCAGAAGTGTTCTCACAGCTTATTCCCCACCATTGACAACAGTTGCTTCCCTTCCATGAAGAAAGCCGGTTCTCAGGATCATGAAGACCACTCTTGAAGTCAACAAGAGCTTCTCGGTCTGAATCCATGCAGTTCGTTAATTGAGCGTCGGTGTTGGGAAGAAGTTCTCTTGTCACAAGGCAGAGAATCAGAAACATAAATGGAAGCCCTGTAATTGTTTCCATCAGAGCTACAAATTTTTTGCAAGGAAACTGCGTTTTTGGTGAAGAAGAAGATCAAGAGGAATAGTTGTTGAAAGTAAAAGCAAGGAAAAAGATAAAGACCAAAAAAAATAAAAAGCATAAATGAAATATATAGAAGAAGTCTCTGTGTAGCAAATTAACAACTCTTGCATGTGTATATATATGCATATATATAAATATACATCACCAAGATAATGAAATAAATGACATAACAAATCAACTCACAACCAACCACTGATGTAACCTTTACTTTTATTACCCACTAATAGTAATGGGGACGTTTCTTTCATTTTCTAGCCAGCCGTGCTGCAAACGTTGGAAAAATATCCATTAATTTGGAATCTTTTAATTATTTCTGATATGTAGAAAATGCATTTTTATTTTATTTTATTAGTTTTGGACGTGAGAGTGGGCTCGTTGGGAAAGGACAGCTTAATACAATATAAATAAATAAATAAAAATTTAAAACTAAAAATAAATAAATAAAAGTTTTAGGTTTTCTGGAAATTAAAAAAAAAATTATAATTCTTTTTTCATTTTCTTTCTAGATCAATCAATGAGCTGTTGATCTAGTTGGACGTTAAAGGGTGGAATTATATGTAACAGTATATTTTTACTGCGAAATATATAATTATAGGGTTTAGTAGCACTTTTAGCCCTGAATTATAATTTCATTTGTACTTGGTCTTAAGCTTTTATTTTCTGGACATTTTGGTTACTAAACTTTAATTTAAGTTAATTACACGTTGGTCCTTAAGATTATTTTTACTAACATGAATAGAAGCCCTAGTATTTGTTTCTATCAAAAGTAGACTATTTATGTCTGAAATTACCTGAATGTGAGGAATAATTTTTGAGTAAGATCAAAGGAAAAGATATTAGAACAATTTGAATCTCAATGAGATACAAGTATATATAAATACTAAACGTTGAAAAGGATTTGCTTATAGTAATGTGGACATTGTTGGTTTTTGAGCAGCTAAGTGTGACCTACAAGTAAAGAAATTGACGAATATATATATAGAGAGAGATTGTCTAAGCATCAGGACTGAACTGACAGTCCAGACCAAAAACATGCCAAAGAATTATATATTTATATAATTCTTCTATAGTGCATATTCATGCATATCCATCATTAAATACATGTTATTTTAATTACAACACCTAATATGCATGAATGCACATCAAAATGTAATTCTAATATCCACATCCAAGGGCAAAGGCAGGATCTTGGCCTTTGGGGGCCAAGGCTTTTGTCAAAATAAAATGTACAACATTTTATAATTGCAAAAAGAAAAAACAGAGGTGAATAGATTTTCCTTTCTATACCGTCAACCTTGGCCTTAAATGTGTCAAGATTTTACCATAAAAGGAAGGTAAAAATATCTCTAATTCTATTTTTGAGTTAAAATATATTTACCATAAAAATTTAATTTTTAAGTTAAAATATATTTACCACGATACCGCCTTGGGGGTGAGATATAATGGTATCAAATCAAATACTATTATTTCAACTGATATTTTAATATGTGTAAATAATTTATTAAATTTTTAAAACAATATGAAAATAAAAAATAATATTTAAAATATTTATTTTTTTTAATAAATAAAAAATTTAAAAAAATAAATAAATTTGTTATGAATAATAATAATTTGTTAAATTGTTCACACATCTCAAAATATCAGTTAGAATGATAGCACCTGATCTGATACAATCTTGTGCGATTAGCTATGATATCTGTACGATAACCTTGAAAGCTTCAACTCATGTAATGCTTGGAAGACAAAATCCCTTGACTCATGCTCAGCCATACATATGATATGGACTAATTCTATCTTGCTTTTTGTTTCCCTTCTTCTTTGCTCTCTGTCTTGTCATTTCAGTCCCTTAAAGTTTATTTAATTAATCCAGCTAAAACTTCAACTGTTCCCACCAACACAGTGCCAAAATTAGAAAATTCATGACCACCAAGTCTCAAACTCATCGCAGACTTCTAAAGGAGGCAAGTGGGTGTCTTTTTTCCAAGTCAATGAAAAATTCTATGGTGAAGCTCATGGCAATGTAAATCTGTTTACTTTGATGAATGTAATTGCTGAGAAATCTCTGTATTTCATTCATCAATTATGAAAACTACTATTTTTTTAAAACGTACATAATATTTTTCAAATTTGTATTTTTAATTTTACACTATTTAAAAATTCTAGAATAGTTCTACTGGAAAGAAAAAAAAAATTATACAAATATATTTTTCCTAGTTCATTTATTTATCCTTTGAGACAAATTTATCTTTTTAATTGAGGTGGTTCTATTTTTCTTTTAATTTTTAATATTTATTTACATTTTTTAAAATTATTTTCCTTTCAAAAATTAACTTTGAATAATTTATCATATTTCGCCCTTCAACTATACAAAAATCTTATTTTGATTCTTAAATTATGCAAAAATATCACTTTGGTCTTTAAAGTCAAAAAAATCTTATTTTTGATTCTTAAATTATGTTCATTTTTTTTTTTTTTTTGTCCTAACCATACATGCCCTCAAGAGAGAGAGAGAGAAAGAGAGAGAGACAGACAGAGAGAATTAAAATTTTTAAAAAATCCAAATTGAGTTATTCCATTTTCAAATGAAAATTTAAAATTCATTTTTATAGTCTTCTTTTTCTTTGACTTAGACGACATGTTTAAATTTTAGCTAGATTTAAATCATATTGTTTGGTAGTAGAAAAATACCGGAAAAAAAATATTGAATGAAAATGTGAAAGGAAGTTTCCTTTGGAAAAATATGAACAGAGCAGAATTCCTCTATAAAGAAAAATCGGGAACTGTCCTCTCACCGGCTCCAACAGCTCTCTCCACTCAGAAAATTCCTGTTTTCTCACTATCAGCATTCATGACAGGCAGCTTGCAAATTTTGCTACATTTCCTCATGTAGCCAAACATGAGAAAAACAAACTGGGCCTAAATCTAATTAGTTGGGCAAAATTTTGTACAATAATATTTGTCTTCTTCTACATTAGCAGAAAAATACTATCTATCATAAATATGGAGATCCAGAGTAAAGCTAAGCACACTATTCAAAATCATTGAATAAAAACTTAAATGTACTACTTCAGTGAAGAATATAAAACTTACAATTACAAAATGAAAAAAACTAACTGAAGATTTCAAGAGAACCAAAATTTTTGTTTTGCAAATCATTTTTAAATTTGATCACAAGTAATGCAAAGCACTATGCATGTACCATACTTGCTCTGTACACTGTAGGCTACAAGTAGCTGTTTGTAATTTTAAAGGTGCAAAGACTATACTTTAAAAGCTATATATTGACAAGTATTTCTGGAAACTGTTAAAAGTAGCAGATGGATTGTACTGAAATCTTACAAAATAGAGCATTAATAGACTATTGGTTTTAACAGATTTCATCCATCTGCAAGCAATAAGACTCTGATTGGAAGTCGAATTTTAGCATAGTTCTCTCTTTTTTTTCTTTTTTTTTTGGGTAATAATCATAGTTGTCTCCTTTGATATCAAATAAAGTTGTGAAAGATATTACAAAGACAATTCAACTTTTGTAAGATGGGGATCAACTCTTGAGCGTATCTGATTAATTCCCATTATACAATTCCATTTATTAGAAATGTGCAACTTCAATAATTTGGGCTGAAATTTGGCATATATGCCCAACAAGTTCAATATTCAGATGATCATGATATGTAACCCAATGCAACTTCTCCAAGGCCCAACCCAATCAATCGAGCCGACATTGAATTTGGAAAAGATAATCCGTAAGAAGGGGGTGAGAGAGAGAGAACTGAAAATTTTGGTTTTTGAAAACCAACGGTAAGAAAAATTCAAATTTAGGAACGGTAATACTTTTGTTTTTTTCTTGGCTGAATTTCTTAAGGGGGAGAAATTATGGGAGGAAGAGAGAGATTGTTGAAGAAGCCGATATGGAATTGGCCCTCCGCGTCTGCGACTCCATCGCCGATCCCAAAGAAATTGGGGTAAAAGACTTCTTACGTCTCTGATTAACATTTAGGGCTTTCGTCTCGTTCTTTTAGGGTTTATTATTATTGTTTGTTTTCACCTTGTCATTGGTGCAAAGGTGTTTGAAAGCACAAATCGTAATTTTCTCAATTTGTCTTTTGGGTTTTGAAAGGGGGACAAAAATGACTAAGATTTTATTGTATTTTCCGTGTAATTTTCTTCCCGTTTTATGCTTGTTGTTGTGCTGGTGATCATGGTTACCAGTTTAAATCAAAACATGAAAGGAAAGTCATTCTTCTTCGTAGTTGGCAGGCAACTGGTAAAAAACGATGTGGATTTTTAGGTGAGGAAATGGCGGGTAACTCAAAAGGGGTGGTGAAAATGCATACAAAAGATTGCTAAAACTGTTTCTTCTCTCTCTCCCCCCCCCCCCCCCCCCCCCCCCTCTCCTCTTCTTGGTGAATAGATTGCCGAAACTGTTGTGCTTAAAATTGATGTCATGTTTCAAGCTTTATGTTGTGAAATTAAGATTCCTGCTTTGCAAACTATGTATTATGTGCATGCAATTGTTGTTATGTGTTTGCTCTTTTAAATTTAAATTGGTTGTCAAGTGAGTACTTTTCTGTATGCTACCTGTTTCTGGAGCAAATTGGCTGTCAAGTGAGCATTTTCCTTTATGCTACCTGTTTCTGAAGCAAATTGGTTGTCAAGTTATAGATAATGGATGCCATTGCATAATAGCTGTTATGGACAATATAAGGAATATTATTACCTGGATGATGTGCATGAATATAGGATGCAATTACTTAGATGTCAACTATTTAATTGTCACTTTTGATTGTATCCTTTTGTTATTGTGGTTTTCCTTTTCTGTTTAAGTTAGAAACTTTGTTTTTCTTCTTATTTTCCTCTGGAATTTTAACACTCAGAATTATGCTGCTGCTGTTGTTATTCATATTCCCAAGAATGTTAAACTTGCCACTGGTTGCAGGCTTCCCTGCTGATTTGCTTTCTCTGGCTGGTATGTACCTAGATGGTGTGTACTACATTTAGGTTTCTCTGTCTTTCTTCTCCTTTTATATTATGCTGCTGCTGTTGTTATTCATATTCCCAAGAATGTTAAACTTGCCACTGGTTGCAGGCTTCCCTGCTGATTTGCTTTCTCTGGCTGGTACATACCTAGATGGTGTGTACTACATTTAGGTTTCTCCATCTTTCTTCTCCTTTTATATTATGCTGCTGCTGTTGTTATTCATATTCCCAAGAATTTTGTAAACTTGCCACTGGTTGTAGGCTTTCCTGCTGATTTGCTTTCTCTTGCTACTACATACCTAGATGGTGTTATTACATTTAGGCTCCCTGTATTTCTTCTTGTTTTATATTTTTAAGATTCAAGTCTTGTTCATGTGATGTATATAACTGTTTAACCCACCTAGTCTTTTTTGATTCTCAGTTGTTGAATTCATAAATTTGGATGGGAACTAATGTGAAGATCAGAAAGGCATCTGAATAGACTTTGAATTGTTCAACTCCAGAAAAAGTTTCTGAATTTTGGTTGGCAAGGAGAGCAAGTTACCTTCAAGCATGCCTAATGCGCGCTCACTTTGCAAAGCTATAGGTAATTTTGCTTGTTGTTTTGTACTTTATTATCAATTGATCAATATCTTTGACCTTCAAAAAATAAGATTATTTTACTTATTAGTCAATGTTTTCAGCTTCAAAAACTGTTAGTTGTGGCCTATGTGACATATGCACGGGCTGGAAGAATACAGCATACAAGTACTTCCTACTGCCATGACATTGCAAGTTATCCTCATTTTTCGTCAATTTTATATCTTTGCTTCTTATATTTGGATTTTTCTCTTAGAACTTATCTCTTGCTTAGCTGCACATGTACATGTTTTTGCAAGATAATCGCTGATATTTTCTTTTTGGGTTTTTGTAGTTATTACAGGTGGTATTTGGCTTCACTCTCTGAACAACAGAAGACTTTTCATGGATGTATCAATAAGAAAATGTGAGGGGTGTATAATTGTTGTAAAACAAGATTTGAGTCCTGCTATGATAACTGTTATTACCAACCAAAAAAAAAAAAAAAAAGAAATTTTTGGTGTTTGGGAAAATCACGTGGGGATTGCCCCGGGTTCTCTTCCCTCTTGTGTGGGATGGTGCGCTGTGTGTGTCTTTTCTTATACTCTCATTTGCTTTCTTTCCCTTTCAATTTTTCTCTCTATTTCTGTCTCTGCATTTTTTCCTGCTCCTCTTACTTTCTCTCTTGACTTTCTTTCTCTATTTGGTTTTTCCTTTACTTTCTCTTTTTTTGGTATCTCTTTACTTTTTCTCACTGCTTTTTCTTTATACATTTTTTTTTTCCCATTTTTTTTCTCTCTATCTCCTTTCTCAACATCCTCTACTTTCTCTCTAGTTTTCTACTCTGTTTCTTTTTAACATTCTCTTACTGCTTTTTTTTTTTTTTTTTTTTTTTTGCCCTCCATTTTTCTTTCTATTTTGTTTTACTAATTTCTTTGTGCTCTTTATCTCTAGTTTACTTTCAAAGTGAAGTTATTGCCATGAGGTGAAACATTTATTCCACTTGCTATTAAGGCTTAGTTTTGATATGTCCTTAAAAAAATTAAATGTAAAGGAAAAAAAAAAATAGCTATACTTTTATCAAAACTATACTATTATCATAATACATACGAAAAAATAACATAAAATGAAACACATTGAAGAAACCAATCATTAAACAAATAAGAAATTAGTAAAAGATTATATGTACAAAAAGAACATTTAAGTAAATTAGTAAAACAACCTAAAATACGCATAAAAAAAAAAAAACACACAAATGAGAAATTAGAAATACAAGTTAAGAAAAGTAAAGAAACAACTTAGCTAAAGTAAGAAATTAACAAAATTTTGATATTGTTTTTAAATTAATATTGCTAAATTTTAATACATATTGTAATTTTCTCTCAATAAAAAGCTTTTTAAAAGAATAAATCTTTGGCGAAAATATATATATATTTTTTTAAAGAGCTATATATATATATATATAGAATGTGCGGCAAACGTAATGATTTTTTTTCTTTTCAAGTTTCTTATCAGATATATAGCAAGGCATCTAATCAAAATGATAACTTATCAAGTAGTGAGCTTGTATGCAAGGAAATGATGGAAAACCAGAAATTACAAGAGGCTTTGCTTGTTCTTGTGTTGACAAAAGGTTTTGCTCAGTATAGTTTATAATTACATTTCTTTTTACATGCATAGCTAATTAATGTTTTGTTGGTGAATGCATAACTAATAAATGTTGTTTTTAGAACTAGAAAGATATTTTGCAGTTACAAGGTTAAACAGAGGCATGTTCTGTTTTTGTTTTTTGGTTTGGTAATTGATTTTTCCTGATACCTTTTTTTTTTTTTAATTTTTTCTGGGTTTTTTAAAGTAAGAATGTCAAGAAAGCAAGGAAGTTACGTTCCTCCTCCCAGTAAAATACGTGCAACAACCTCAAACGTGTGAAATTGACACAATGGAGAAGCCAAGAATATGCATGTCAATATGCAACCTAATATGCTTTGCAATACTTAACCAGAAATTTTCACAAATTTTATGAGGCTGAAAACTAGTAGAAAATTGACATTTACTACAGTATTGATTAGCTTTTAAAACCATTACAAATTACAGAAAGTTGGGATAGTGAAACAGAAAAAAGAAATTTACTATTTGTAATTATATAATCTATGAGGAAACCCTTCTCCTTCACGCTTTCAACAGTGTCCCTGAAATTCACTTCCAAAGAAATAAAGTTGACATTGAAAACCTCTTTGCTTTCTCCTTGAATATTTGGTGAAGCTTCTCACCTTCCCCAACTGGAAGTAATCACAAACAGAAATGACATTTTCTGAGCTTAGTATATTTAGTAGATAAGAACCACATTGTCAAAGAAACATATTATTATTTAGGAATGAAACTTTAGAGGTACTATTTATCAAAATGTCAGTTTGACAAGTAACCTAACTTGAACAAAGAAAGGAAAGCAGATATAGTAACAAACTAAAGAAAGAAAACATACTCTTTATCTTCTTCGCTGATGCCCTCTAGTCCTCTGCTTTGTGGTTCTATATTTCAACCACAGATGTAGTATTCTATCTACAGCTTTATCAACAACATCAAAGTAGGCTATGCTCCAAGATTTTCTCATCGCCATTATCAAATACGGAACAAGAATTCCAGCTGCAAATCCCAATCCAATGCTCAAGTAAAACCACTTATCAATAAAGCCGTCACCATTACCAGCATCCCTGAGAGTTGTCCGTCCCTTATCTAGTTTCCCATTGTTATCATCACCTGAACATTTCACAGCAAGTGGACCACCACAAAGGCCAATATTTCCAGCAAAAGAGGATGCATTGAATGTGAGCATCTGATCTTTATCAGGAATAGGACCAGACAATTCATTGTTTGACAGATTCAGATACCCCAGGAATGAGAGTGACCCCAAGCTTTGAGGAATAGCACCGGAGAACTTATTACTCGAGAGGTCAAGAGAAGACAATTGCTTCAGCTTGGAAATGCTTTCGGGAATGTGGCCAGTGAAATGGTTTCTTGACAAGTTGAGAACGATCAAACCCAACAAATTTGTCATCTCGATAGGAAGAGCTCCACTCAAGTTATTCCCTGAGAGGTCTAGCATGGTTACAAGAGAGAGGGTCTTGGTGTATCTTAGAAGTTGGCCTTTCATATTTACAATGAAGCTTTCATAGTAGTTGCCAAACTCCATAGTACCTACGTAGCTATCAGGATGTTTCCTAGTTACGGCATTTTGGTAAATAGGGGCAGCCCCATACAATAGATAACGGTTAATGATTTGGGCTTGTAACATGGCTTTGAAATTTCCAAAGCTAGCTGGAATACTGCCTGTCAACTGATTTTCTGCTAAGTCCAGGACTTGTAGTGAACTTAAATTTGATAACAGAGCTGGAAGTTCTCCTGAAAATGAATTAGACCTCAAGCTAAGAATTCTTAGACTTTCAAATCCATTCCCAATCCATGGTGGAATTCTACCATATAATTTGTTGTTCCCAAGATTTAGGGTCTCCAAACCGGATAAGTTTTGGAAAGATGATGGGAGCTGTCCATAGAGCTTGTTATCATTTAGGTGCAATGTTTTAAGGCCGCTTAATTGACCCAAGAAGGTAGGAATGGTTCCAGACAAATGGTTATTACTGATGTCTAGTACAGAGAGATCAGAACAATTTACAATGCTTGATGGAATACTTCCTATTAAGCTGTTATTGGAAAGATCAATGACTTCAGCTCCAGGAACAATGTTACCTATCCAAGCAGGAATTTCTCCATTTAACTGGTTGTTAGCAATGGAAAGGAAAGCAAAGGTACCAACGGTAAGATTCCATTTATTTGGAATATTACCAGAAAGTTTATTACTGGATAGATCGAGTAAGTAAAAGCTGCCACTTGGAATAGGAACGGACCCACTGAAGTTATTTGAGCTCAAATCAACTACTACACCAAATAGGTACGCCGATAGACGGGGTTGTGAACCAAACTCTAGTGGACTTGGTAGTTGACCTGCTAGTTGATTAAAAGAAAGATTCATATGTGATAATGAATAAGAAAATTCCCAAAACCAGTAAGGTATGGAGCCAGAAATGCCAGCATTTGAGAAAGCCAAATAGTCGACCTGCTTTTGTGACTTGAGCCAAGTCGGAAATGAAGGGCCCAAATGGCAGGAGCTCATTGCAAGAGAAGAAACCTGGAATGGAGGAACCCAATCGGATTTGACATCCAAGGTGAAAGAGTTTGAAGACAGATCTAAGTCCGATAGCTTTTTTAGCTTTAAAAAATGTGCTTCAGTAACTATACCTGTCAATTGATTGGATGAAACATCAAAGATACGCAACTCAGAAAGCTGTCCCAAACTTTCTGGGAGGGTCCCATTTAGCTCATTCTCTCCTAGACGCAGAACAGTAAGATTTTGCTGTAATATTCCAAAAGAAGTTGGGATGGGACCATATAGAGAGTTATTGGACAAATCAAGCTCAAGAAGATTCTCGAGCTGAGCTAGCCACTCTGGTAATTTACCAACCAATTGATTGTCTGACAGGTACAATAATTGCAGATTTGGGAGTGGCCCCCTAGAAAGATTTTGGAGTGATCCGAAAGAAGCTGGGATACTACCATTGAGAGAGTTATAGGACAAATGAAGCTCTACAAGATTCTCAAGTTGACCCAACCATTCTGGTAAATTACCAACCAAGTGATTGTCTGACAAGTCCAAGGATTGCAGACGAGGAAGTGGCCTCCCAGAAAAATTTTGGAGTGATCCGAAAGAATCTGGGATTTGACCATTTAGATAGTTGGAGGACAAATCAAGCTCAACAAGATTCTCAAGGTGACCCAACCATTCCGGTAAATTACCAACCAAGTAATTATCTGACAAAACGAAGGACTGCAGAATAGGAAATGGCCTCCTAGAAAGGCAAATTTCTGTTCCTTCAAGGAATTTTGGTAAAGTTTCATTGATGTAATTATTGAACATACCTAAGGAAATCAAATTGCAAAGTTTTCCAATAGAGCTTGGAATCCCACCGTCAACACTATTGGAAGAAAGATCTAAGTGACTGAGAAATGTCAGGTTTCCAATGGAGGCAGGAAGTTTCCCATGTAGATTATTCTCTTTCAAATCAAGAACTTGTATCTTCTCCCATCGTCCCCCCAACAACTGATCACAACTTGCTGAAAGACCATTGTATCCCAGATATAAAAACTCCAAATTTGGTAGTTCACTTAAACCAAGTGGAATTCTTCCACCCAACCCACTATTGCTTATATCCAAAGTAACAAGGCTGCTAATATTGACAAGCCAATCGAGGGCTTTTGGATCGAATTGGTTATAACTAAGATCTAGGACAACAAGTGAAGTTAAATTTAAAAGGGTAGGAGGTGAAATGGATCCAGATAATCTACAATTCTGTAGATGCAACTCGGTTAAGGATGGGAGCTTATTTAGTTGCCTAATCCAGTCTGATCCTACCATTGAAAGATTAACTTCATTAATCACAAGATGCTTTAGAGAAACAAGACCTGTTAACCATTCAAGATTATCAACAAATAAACTTGACTCACCCCAAATCTCATCACTAGAAACATCAAGATACTGCAAGCTAGAAAGGTTCCCTAAATTTACCGGAATTGCACCACTAAACCCAGCATGTGAGAGGTTCAGATATTGCAAGTTTTTCAAAGATCCAAAAAAATCAGGAATTGGGTTGTCATTGAACGTGTTAAAACTCAAGTCCAAATGCCTCAAGGACTTGAGTTTCGTCAATGAAGGTTTAATTTCCCCACTGAGGTTCCAGAATCCGTACCTTGCGAGGGATTCATCATCGTACCCAGTTGGACGTGGATTCCGAAGATCAACTGCAATAACGGCTCCAGTAGTGTTTTCACAGCTTATTCCACGCCAATGACAACAGTTGCTTCCCTTCCATGAAGAAAGCCTGTTTGCAGGATCATGAAGGCCATTCTTGAAGTCAATGAGAGCTTCTTGGTCCGACTCCATGCAATTCATCAAGTGAGCATCAGTGTTGGGAAGAAATTCTCCTCTCACAGAGCACAGAATCAGAAACATTAATGGAAGCCATGTAATTGTTTCCATTAGAGTTGCAAACTTGTTTGCCAGAGAATTGCGATTTAGTGTGAAGAGGAAGATCAAGAGGAATAGTTGTTGAAAGTAAAAGCAAAGCAAAAGATACATCAATGAAATATAAAGAAGACGATATGTGTGTTGCGAATCAACAACAATGTTTGCAGGTATATATATATATATATATCGCCGGGAGACTCTTTCATTTTCTAACCCAGCAGTGTTTCAAACATTGGAAAGATGTGAGAGTGGGGTCATTGTGAAGGACTTAGACGCGTATAAGCTTAATACAAAATAAATAAATAAGTTAATAAATAAAAATTAAAAAACAATAAAAAAATGTTTGAGGTTTTTCGGAAATTAAAAAGTATATATAATTCTTTTTTCGTTTCCTTTCTATGCGTGGCAAGGAAGAAAAACAGAGGTGAAAAGCTTTTCCTCTATTTTCCTCTATTTCATTCTGATGCTTAGGCATACACCCCACGGCTCCTACCTGGAAGGCTGACCAAAAAGCCAAGATTTATTAGATTTGTCTAAACACCCAATCTTGGCCTTACATGTTTTTAAGTTAAAATATAACGATGTCATCTGCACAACCTTTTTGACTGGGGATCACTGTCCAATCGTGTGCGATTACGTATGACATGTGCCCATTAACCTTGAAGACAAAATCCCTTTACTATATATACTTAATTGTGGTTTTATAATCAATGCAAAGTATGTAAACGCCTGACATATACTATTATTGTTGAGGGAATGATCATAATAACATACTAATGAATGTTTAAACTGGCAAATTATATTCATTTTACTTGCACTCACTCTGTGCCCATCAAAGTGAGTGCCCATCAAATATAGTGTTTGTAAGGCCATTTATCTCTGAAGTCTTAACAGAGATAGAAAATTCTTTGGACTAAAAATTCTAGTCAGGCTTTTGTACATATACTCCAATTTATTTTTGGGACAACAAATATACAGATATAGTAATCATACAATTTTATCCTCCTCTGCGTTTATGAGATATTGATTTTGTTTTCCATGAAGTAGATGCAAAATTTGAAATTGCAAAAACAAAACTACAGAGTTGTCACCCAAAACCAAGTGTTTTTGGTTTGAATGACCATCTTCAAAGTAAATAAAAGATTTATTTGTTCATTCAAGTAAGAAAAAGTTAAATACATAGCTCTTTAAACTTCCAGTAATTGAAGGAAAATCTGAATACAGAGATTGCCCTTCTCTGTATTTAACATGCTATAAGCGATATCGCCCTGGTGGGGGACGACTGTGCAATGTTGTGCGATGACCTATGACATATGCACGAGAACCTTGAACGCTTCAACACATGTAATGCTTGGAAGACAAAATCCCTTGACTCATGCTCAGCCATACATATGAGATGGACTAATTCTATCTTGCTTTTTGTTTCCCTTCTTCTTTGCTTTCAGTCTTGTCATTTCAGTTCCTTTCATTCCCTTAAAGTTTATTTAATTAATCCACCTAAAACTTCAACTGTTCCCACCAACACAATACCAAAGTTGGAAAATTCTTGACGACCAAGTCTCAAACTCATTACAGACTTCTAAAGGAGGCAAGTGGATGTCTTTTTTCCAAGTCAATGAGAAATTCTATGCTCAAGGTCATGGCAGTGTAAATCTGTTTACTTTGCTGAATGTAATTGCTGAGAAATCTCTGTCTGTCATTCATCAATTATGAAAACTACTATTTCTTTCAAATGTACATAATATTTTTCAAATCTGTATTTTTAATTTTACATTATTTAAAAATTCCAGAATAGTTTTATTGGAAAGAAAAAAAAATGTATACAAATATAATTTTCCTAGTTCATTTATTTATCCTTTGAAACAAATTTATCTTTTTAATTGAGGTGGATATATTTTTCTTTTTATTTTTAATACTTATTTACATTTTTTCGAATTATTTTCCATTCAAAAATTAACTTTTAATAATTTATCATAGTTGGCTCTTCAACTATACAAAAATTTTATTTTGATTCTTAAACTATGCAAAATTATCGCTTTGGTCTTTAAACTGTGCAAAAGTCTCTTTTTCTTCCTTCTAAAATTACCAACCCTACCTCTGATAAAAAGGCTAACATGGCATGCACTTGTTGCTTCCTTTAGCCAAACTGAATAGACATTCAAAATCAGTAAGACTTTACAGAAAAATCTCTGCCATAACCACATGTTTTCTCAAGACAGCGACATCTCATCCACGTTGGAAAGTGCATGCCAGGCCAATCCATAGATAGAAATATTGTCGGACGAATGGCTCACCGACGTTCGAAAATGCATACCACCCCAATTATTAAGTCATTATACTACTAACCATACATGCCCTCGAAACGTATAATCCGAGAGAGAGAGAGAGAGAGTTCAAGTGAAAAAAAAGAAAAAAAAATCCAAATTAAGTTATTCCATTTTCAAATGAAAAATTAAAATTCATTTTTATAATTTTTTTTTTCCTTTGACTTAAATGACATGTTTAAATTTTAACTAGATTTAAAATTACATTATTTGGTAGTAGAAAAATAACGGAAAAAAAAAATTGAATAAAAATGTGAAAGGAAGTTTCCCTTAAAAAGAGTGAAGCGAGCAGAATTCCTCTATAAAGAAAAATCGGGAACTGTCCTCTCACTGGCCCCACCATCTCTCTCCCCTCAGAAAATTATTGTTTTCTAACCATCAGCATTCATGACAGGCAGCTTGCAAATTTTGCTACATTTCCTCAGTCAAACATGAGAAAAACAAACTGGGCCTAAATCTAATTAGTTGGTCAAAATTTTGGACAATAATATTTGTCTTCTTCTACATTAGCAATAAAATACTATCTATCATAAGTATGGAGATGCAGAGTAAAGCTAAGCAGACTATTCAAAATTATTGAATAAAAACTTACATGTACTACAGTGAAGAATATAAAGCTTACAATAACAAAATGAAAAAAGCTAACTTAAGATTTCAAGAGAACCAAATTTTTGTTTTGCAAATCATTTTTAAATTTGATCACAAGTAATGCAAAGCACTATTCATGTACCATACTTGCTCTGTAGACTGTACGCTACAAGTAGCTGTTTGTAATTTTAAGGAGCAAAGACTATACTTTAAAGGCTATATATATTGACAAGTATTTCTTGAAACTGTTAAAAATAGCAGATGAATTGTACTGAAATCTTATAAAATAGAGCATTAATAGACTGTTGGTTTTAACAGATTTCATCAATCTGCAAGCAATATCTATTATTTTCGGTAAATGTTTTTCACCTTCTAAAACCACATCAATGAGCCCATGAATTTCTACATCTCAAACTTAGGACGACACTTTATGATTCTTTTGCTAGTTGGTGTAACCAAGCAACTAGATCCAACATGGAAGAAATTGATTTAAAGCAATTTCCATGCAAAATGGCATTTCTGTTATTCCATAAACACCAACAAGTCCATGCAAAAACCTCACATTGATAGGTAGACAAATGATAAAAAACAGAGTAACATAAACCAGCAAAAAAATCATAAAGTGTCCCTCTAAGTTGGTAAATGTTTCCAATAAACATTCCTCACCTTCTAAAGCCACATCTAGCCCTTCATTGACTAACACCACCTTCATTTTCATCTTCCAAAGGCCAAAATCATTTGAGCCCGAGAATTTCTCCACCTTAAACTTAGTAGACATGGTCAAGTTTGCTTAGGTACACTATAACCAACCTAGATTCAATTAAAGGAACCTCTAATTTCACTACAAGAAGCTAACAACAATAAGCTACACAAAAGCCCCAATTCTCCAAACTCCAATCCCTAGATTTTCACCAATCTAGGCTCTGATACCAATTTGTGGAGATTCAACCTATGTATAGCAAGCAATATATATATATATCCACAAGCAGCATACAACCCACAACTAGTTCACAAACAAGCAAATATAGATGAAATAGATGATTTTAGAACAAACCTATATAAAAATTCTAAAAAGAGAAAGACATGCACATAAATATAAGAGAAGAGAGGGAGAAAAACACACAAAAGTTTTACATGGTTCGATCAAGGTGATCTATGTCCATAGACAAGCAAAGAGATGACGATTTTCATTAATTTGAAGAAATTACAAGCTTAATTACCAAGAACATGGCACCATTAATAGGATTTTGAAGAATCCACTGTTTCTTTCTCTAAAACCAGATAGAAAACCCCTTTTTTACTATTTGGCACAAATTCCTATGCTAACATATCATTAAAGAGGAAAAAATAGTAATTTCGTAAAAAACCCCCTTTTTTTTTTTTGGCTTTGCTTTTTTCCTCTTCACTTCATTATCAAATATTATCCCATGAACTTTTTATGTTCACCGTTAATTTAGAGTCACAAAAACAACACGCATTTTAATGGAATCCCTATAATTGCCACCATCAAAGGTACACACTAACTTTATGCCAGAAACCAGAACTGAAATTGAAAAAAAAAAAAAAAATGTGTCTTGCTGAGGAAGGAAGAAGTATCCTATATGAGGACAAACTTCCAATTAACCAATAATAATATGAAAATATAGAAAATTTGAATTGAATGAGAAACAAATTATGAACAACTTTTGAGGAAGCCAAGGAAAAAGTATGGTAATATTTTAGTTAAAATATTAGTAATATTTTAGTATGGTGATATTTCAGTAGTCTCTTGGTAAAAATATAGTTAAAAATTGTTAAAAAGTATGGAAAAATTATTTATAGGCATAAAATAAAGCTACGTATTCTTTTGCACCTTATAATTTCTTCACATAATATATTTCTTCATGATATGATTTCTACAGGTAGGAAATGAAGCTGAAAAATATTCTTTTATAATACCATACCCCATCTTCACTTGTAAATGGTAATCTAGGAAAGTTGTCCGTTTTATTGAAATTCTATGCTTCAACGAGTCATGGTCTTCTCTCTGCAACTTGAATGTCAAAAAGAGACATATTTCTCTTCTATATTTACTATGCATGAATGTTCAAAAGTCTATGGGAATCTAGTATTATAAAATTATATAAAAAGTAATCACTTTCTAGTATTTGACGAAAAGTGTATTTTAATAGGGAGTGACCTTCAAGGCAAGTACGTCTCTCTACAAGGTCGGTGAGAAAGCAGTTTTCTCTTCGTGATAATGATAAACAATTTCTTTTCTGGTGGTGATCCGAATCCTTATTGATCCGGTCTAAAAAGCTCATTGGACGATTCATTTAATAAAAATTTTATCTTTTTTTATCCGTGATTTTTTTTTCATCAAAAATTTTTTATATAAATGTATGTGTATTTTGTTTTTATTTTTCTATTGTTATTGTTTTGTTCTATTCTTAGTAAAACCTTATTTTTTTACTAAAAAAAAAAAACAAATATCTGTCCACTCAGCTTCCTTTGTGATAAAGAAGAGCAATAAGAGTTTACTTGTATAAGAAACTTGTTAAGCACCTGTTTTTAGTTAAATCTCAAATTCTTTTGCATTCAATTGAGGGGTCTTTCCTATCAAACTTTACTTGTATATTTCTCATTTACATTATTTTCCATTGTTATCCAATTGTTTTTTTCAATCCCACGAAGCAAACAAAATAAGAGTTTCCCATTGCAAAATAAAGTTTGACAAAGTGGAGATCCTTTCTAATGATTTTAACAAGTTTCTTCCATCTGCAATTATTAAGTGGATTTGAGCAGTGCTCTCCCTTTTACTATCAAATTTTGAAACATAGTGTATAAAATCAAAAACTGGATAAAGGGATCGATTCCACTAGTGTTTTGTTTTTTGGAAGTGCCACTAGCTTGCCCAAAAAGCCTTACACTAGTAGAGAAAGTTCAACACATATATGGCACTTCACAATTTCCTTCCAGAGTTATGTGGATTGTTCATTGATTTTGTCCCTTCTTGTTTGCATCCTACAAGACTCATAGGCTTTACAATTCTTTTTATTTTTTGCTGAAAGTACAAAATGTATTCATATCTACATTAATTCCAGTGAACAAACTTTATGAAAAAAATTATTTTTTATTGCATAATGCGCTTTAAAGTACTAACTTTTGCTAAAGTTTTACGTCACAAAGAGCTTCTCGGTCTGACTTGAAGTAATTTATCACGTCAGCATCTGTGTTGGCAAGAAATTCTCCTATAATTTTGAAGCAAAGAATTAGTAACACTAATGAAGGCCTGTAATTGTTTCCATTAGAGGCGCAAACTTTATGGCAGAAACCATAAAATTGAAATGTGAACTGTGTTTTGGTGAAGAGAAATATAGGCTTTTATAAGAACAGACTTTCAACCAACAAAAAGATGAAAATATGGAAAAGTTGAATTCAATAATAAACCAACAGATGATCTACTTTTGAAGAAGCCACAGGGAAAGTTATTATCATGAAAAGCTAGGTAGTCCTTTCCATCACTGTTTATTGGTATTAAAATATAGTTATTCTTGTTAGTGCTTCCTTTTTCGTTGTTTCTCCTTTTCAAATTTTCCATAGTCTCATAGTAAAATATAGTTAAAAATTGTTCAAAAAGTGAAAAATATTTAGGTATAAAGTATAAGTTATACATGCCTTTCTACATTATATGTTTACATAATAGATTTCATTTCTTCATGATACAATTCTACAGCTAGGTAATAAAGCTGAAAATTCTTCACTGATAATGGTAATCTCGGCAAGTTCTCTGTTAATTTCTCTTCTATATTTCAACCGTGCATGATAAAAAGTCTGCGGAAATCTAGTATTGTAAAATTGTATAAAAAGTAATCATTGTCTAGTATTTTATGAAAAGCATATATATGATATGAAACATATAATCAAATGGAGATTGAATCTCAAGGCAGGTATGTCACTTTTCCAAGTCGGTGATAAAGCATTTTCTCTGCCTGATTTTGATATGCAAATTTATTTCTTCTTAGCTCTTTTTGTGGCAGACAAGAATAAACTATAACAAAAATAGCTACAAAGCAAGTCATGCTATTTGTTTAATAGATAATGATGGTCATTTTTTGCAAGTTCGTTGAAATTTATTTCATGAAAGGCTTACTTTAATAGTGACATTTGAAATAATGGTTGAATTCTTGCATCCTTACCTTTTAACTCTACAATTCAAACCAGCTCTCTCCCTCTTTTTTTTTTTTTTTTTTTTTTTTTTTTTTTTTCCACTACAAATTAATTTTAAAATTTGTTCTCTTTTGATTTTCTGCAAATTTTGTGTTCTGTACCTTATTTCATCTCTTTTTTTTTTTTTTTTAACATGAATAATACTTGACACTGTAGTTATCTTTACAGTACAAATTAGAAAATAAAGAAAAAGAATGGATAAAGAAATCAAACACCACATCTTCTACCATAGAAATTCCATTTCTGTTAGCTTTGGTAACAAGATCTATATCATATAGAAGAGATTAGGAATGTTCCACAGAGTGATTTTTGGGGGGTGAAAATAGGCACAGCATTTGATTTAAAAAGTATTGTATAGTTTATAACATAACATCTGAAGCGTGTCTTAAGAACTTGGACCATAAAATAATCATCTAGCTTTTTAGCTTTCACAGAAGCTTAACATATAAAAATGTTCCTTTTTCACCATCTTTCAATTGTAGTCTACTACCATCCAACATCTCTTCAATTTTTTAAAGATAAGTGCCAAACAGCTATATATATATAAATATATATATATATTAGTTAATTACTATTTAATTTCAACTTTTACCTTATCAAAATTGTGGTAGAATAACATCATAAAAAGTTGTTTGTCTTCTTGAATATTAGCCCTAAAATACTATCTCTTTAATTAATGTGGAAATAAAGACAAAGCTAAACGGAATATTTAAATAATTGAATATTTGATAAATTAGATAAATTAGATGCGGCAACCGAGAATGCATTGTCAAGGGACAAAAACACTTGATAGCCTTTAAAATTGTGATTTTATAAGTAATGCAAAAACATGTAAGTATAAGAATTAATTGTTATATTTATGCAGCTCACATGTATTTCAATTCAACTGAAAACTAAAGTTGGTTTCATTCAAAGATCTCCTCATTGCTAATTTGAATAAGGATCTTGCACTGAGATTCCAAATCCAACACCATAAATACAGATCCAACAAAATCTCATGTAATTCATTAACACAACATGAAATTGTACGAATAATTCAATATTCTGGTTTAATTAACATGGGATCGTGTTGATAACAAGTCAATTCATTTACACCTAGAGTGTTAACACGTCTTAAGTCTTAACGGGTGAAACCTGCGAATAACCATTTCACTAGTGAAAAAGGGCATTTTAGTAATTTTACTAAAAATAAAAAATTGACCTAATTTTATTAATTATAGTTATAGTGTTTTAAACAATTTTATTTTCTAACCTTCCTTTTCCTCCCCCCCCAAAAAAAAAAAGTTTTTAATTTCCCTATGTTTGGTTTGTAATAAGATATTATTATTTTGTGTTTGTTTAAATATATTTTGATAGCTAAAAACAAAAAATATATATATATATTTTTGGTAAAAAATAAACATTTTTGGATAGTTAATGTCATTATTTTTTTCTTACATATTTTCCTTTTTTTTTTTATTTAGTAAAAAGGAAGAGAAATCAGGTGGTCCCTAGGACCACCTTCCTCTAGAAAGTCCCTCTATTCAAATTTTGACAAGCGTTAAAAAATTTAGTGGACTAGAATTTTAAGTAGCCAAATGAGCCAAATCAAAATAGAAAAATAATTTTACTGAGAAAAAATATTAAATTGGGGGAAAAAAATTTTTTAGTCTTAAATATTGAAAAAAAATTAAATATTAAATTGAAGAAAAAATTAAATAGAGAAATTTTTACTCTGTAAAATAGGAAGAAAAAATCTCGAACATTTAACTAGGGGAAAATTTTTAATGAAAAGAAATTTTAAGCGGAAAAATTGGAAAACAATTTTAAATCCTTGTCAGTTAATTTTAGCCACTTGTTGAAATTTAAATAGAGGGGTTTTGTAGATTAAGGTGGTCTTGGGACCACTAGATTTCTCCATTAAAGCTATAATTTTGTGTGATTAACTTTTATACTTCTTGAATATGTACAACAATATTAATTGTTTTAGCAAAAATACTAATATGAGATAGGGCTTCTTCTATTTTTTTTTTTTTAAAATTTTTGGTTGTTCTTATTAAGTGGCCATTAATATTTTTAAATGATACTGTATTTTTCCAAAACAAAAAGTACAACCATAACAATCTTTCTTTTTTTCCCCCCTCCAATAGAACTATAATTTTGTGTGATTAACTTTTACATTTCTTTAATATATACAACATACAAATCTATTTCAGAATTAAAATTACTATTTTTGCTTATTGTATTTATTATTTATTTTAAATATTGATAAAAAATTAAACCATAATGTTGGCCTAAGGCCCCCAAAATCTCAGGGCCAGGCCCTGCACATTATGAATAGTAGTTGGCAAGGCCAATTAAATTTAGAGAGAGATAGGAAATTTGTACATAAATTTGTATATCTACTCCAATTTTTTTTTTTTTCTGGGTAAATCAAAATCAATAGAACAGAAAACATCTAGTTATATTGATCACACAATTCCACCGTCCTCTACTCCTATGAGATATTGATTCTGTTTTCTATTAAGTAGATGCAAAGTTTTAAACAGCAAAAATGAATCTATAAAGCTTTCACCAAAAACAAAGTGTGTCATCGGCAAAATTAAAAATTTCTCTTGGTCTATAAAACAGAAAATGGAAACTTAGTAGTGAAGAATGAAGTGTGTCATCATTAAATACTATCTGTTGCTATTATGTTGAAAAAAATATTTGTGCCACTTTTTTTTTTTTTTTTAAATATTTGCTAAGCAAAAATAAACAAATAAAAATTATTTGTATAAAAATGTAATTTTATTACATAAAAAAATAATTATGAACATCCTTTTGAAACGTTTGAAAAAAAAAAAAAATTGCTATCGTCAACATTTATTTGGAAAAAAAATGGTATAAGATCAAAGAAAAATATATCCTAAAAAGATAAAAATTGAAATTGATAAAAAGATGTATATTTTTTTATATTGATTTGTGTTGAGCATGATATGCAGAATTTTTTTTATTTTTTTATTTTTTTGACTGAAAAAGCATAATATGCAGATTAAAAAGTTTAGGCTTAGCGATCTTCCTCTTTATTTTAAATTTATTAGAAATGTATAATTTTTAATAAGTTGGGCTGAAGTTGTGGCATATATAAGCTTAAATCTAAAGCCCAATATTTGGCTGACCCTGATTATGCTACTTGGGTGAAGGCCCAATCCAGTTAAAAACTCCAGAAGTTGAGGGGGTAGAGAGAGAGTGTGTGCGTAATAATAATAATAATCATAATTTGAATTTTGAAAAAACAACGGTCAATTAAAAAAAATTGAAAATTGAAAATTCGGGGTTTTGAAAAACCAACGGTAAGAAAATTTAAATTCAGGAACGGTAATATTTATTTATTTATTTTTTTTGGTTTTTAGCCGTTAATATTATTATAATTGTTAGAAAATCAGAACAAAACAAACACAACACAACTTATCGAGGTTCGGTCAAGATGACCTACGTCCTCGTTGCTCCGGTGAGAGCTTCTGGTCTCTTATTGATCTTGCAATAGTTACACAAACTATCACCTCTTGTATATAAACAGGTTTTCACATAGAAAACATACTCACCAAAACCCGAAGCCCCTTTATACACCCTTTCAACTTATACAATCACTCAATCTCACTTAGAGATGGTTTCTCACTCAGAAAAGAATACAATTGAAGAAAAGGTAAGAATCTTGGAGCTCCTCTCTCGTTCACAAGCTTGAAGAAAGACTGTTTTCTGTTATATCTGTTACTTTTTCTCGAAGAGAAAGAGTTCTGTGCATATATATTACACACCAGCTTCAAAACGACGTTGTCCAACTTATTATGAAGACTCACTCAGATTAAGACATGTAGCTTGCCGTTATTCTGTTACAGTATGCTGGAAATGACTTCTTTGCCCTTCTTTATTTTCAAGTAAATGAAACGATGCGTTTTGCTCTTCTGAGACTTATCCATTGAATTAGCTCGAGTCTTCTCCAAATGTTGACTTCATGCATACACCAGATCTTTGCAAGATGCATTTGTGGATTATATCTTCACATATCTCCACCTAATCCACAAATTCAACCAAATACAGAAGCTCATCACCATCTCAGCAAAATTCTTCACAAATTGGTCAGCCTGCTCCTATTCGAAGCAGGTTCTTGCAAGTATTAAACTTGCCAACAATGAGCACTTTTGTTCCCATATCTGAAGGATTAAACTCTGTAGGAATCTTCTCCAATCTGACTACTTTCTGAGCTATCAAATCTCGAATGAAATGATATCTAACTTGAATGTGCTTAGATCTCTCATGAAAAACTGGATTTTTACATAAATGAATTGCACTTTGATTATCTGAGTACAAAGTGACCTCCTACTTGAGTACTTTAAGCTCTGTCAGTAACCCTTTAAGCCAAATAGCTTCTTTTGCAGCCTCAG
Source organism: Ziziphus jujuba (assembly GCF_031755915.1). NCBI lineage: Eukaryota > Viridiplantae > Streptophyta > Magnoliopsida > Rosales > Rhamnaceae > Ziziphus > Ziziphus jujuba. Next base: position 3,457,948 of record NC_083380.1, read on the forward strand.
TTGCTGCCATATATTCTGACTCAGTAGTTGACAAGGCCACCACAGGCTGCAACTGAGATTTCCAACTTATGCAATTTCCACACAAGGTAAATGCATAAGAGGACATTGATCTTCTCTTGTCCCTATCTCCTGCATAATCAGAATCTAGATATCCATTAAGCTCCACTTCACTTGAATCCTTCTTATAAATCAACCCTTCATTTGATGTATGCTTCAAATACCTTAGAAGCAATTTTAAAGCTTCCCAATGACCTCGGCCAGGATTTGCCATAAATCTGCTCAAAACACTAATAACATGAGCTAGATCAGGCCTAGTTAGAATCATAACATACATCACTGAGCCCACAACATTAGTATAAGGAATTGCTATCATGTTTTCCTTCTCCTGCTCAGTTGAGGGGCATTGTTCACTTGACAATTTGAAATGTCCACCAAGAGGTACACTTGCAGGTTTTGCACCTTCCATTGAAAACCTTGAAACTACCTTCTTTATATATGAAGATTGTATCAACTTCATTTCACATCTTGACCTGTTTCTCACTATCTCAATGCCCAAAATCTTCTTAGCTGGTCCAAGATCCTTCATCTCAAACTCTGATTTTAATAAGTTCTTCACAACTTGTATAATTCTGCCATTTGGTCCAGCTAGAAGCATATCATCTACATATAACAGTAGATACACTACCTTATCTGTCATAGGATCTTTAAAGTATAAACAGCTGTCAAAATCACTTCTTTCAAAACCAGATTTCACCACAAATGAGTCAAAACGTTTATACCACTGCCTTGGTGATTGCTTAAGTCCATACAGTAACCTTTTAAGCAAGCACACCAAATCTCCACCTTTTCCTTTAATTTCAAAACCTTCAGGCTGCTTTTTATATATTGTTTCTTCCAATTCACCATGAAGAAAGGCAGTCTTGACATCCAGTTGTTCTAATTCCCATTCGAAATGAGTCACTAATGCCAACATGACTCTTATACTTGTATACTTCACAACAGGTGAAAAAACCTCATTGTCGTCTATTCCTTCCACCTGAGTAAATCCCTTGGCCACTAATCTGGCCTTAAACCTCACTGGTTCAGATTTGGACATACCTTCTTTGACCTTGTAGATCCATTTACAATCTACAACTCTTTGATTTGTTGGTGTTGGTACTAAGTCCCAAGTTCTGTTCTTATGGAGAGATTCCATTTCTTCCTTCATGGCCTCTTTCCATTTTGCTGACTCCTTAGAATTTACTGCTTCTTTGCAACTCCTTGGCTCATTGTCAGTAAGTTCTTCATATGCCACCAAGGCATAAGCAATGCAGTCTGCATAACTGTACTTCCTGTTTGGTTTTACTGTCCTCTTAGCTCTATCTCTTGTTAGCAAATAGCCAGGTGATGCTATGTTCTTATTTCTTGTACTTGGTGACTGCTGTTGAGTGTGATCATCTTCAGAATCTGCCTCAGATTGTGCAGGTGTTAATTTTTCTGGTTCCTCACCTTTTTCAGGTTCTTCTATTCCTTCTGAAGTTGACCTTCCCACAAAGCCTTCACTGTCTTGGTTTTCTACTTCAGGAAACAGACTTATACTTCGTGTCTCCACTTTGTTGCTCATTTCATCACCTGCACTGTTAGTATCTTTGCAAGGCATAGAGGTTTCATCAAAAATAACATCTCTGCTAATAATAACTTTAAAACCTTTACTCTCTCTATCCCAAAGCCTATAGCCTTTAATTCCCTGAGGGTAACCTAAGAAAATACATTTCAAACTCCTAGGTTCAAGTTTCCCTTCAGATTGATGGACATATACAGCACAGCCAAAAACCCTTAGTTTGCTATAATCAGGCTTCTTTCCAAGACACATTTGTTCAGGAGTTCTAAAGTTTAAAGCTGTAGAGGGTGAGAAGTTCACCAAATGCATGGCTGTCATTACAGCCTCACCCCAAAACAACTTAGGTAATCCAGATGACACTAGCATGCATCTTGATACGAACCTAGGACGACCTGCTCCTAAACCCGTATTATATTAGCCCGGATCTCAATTAAGTTCAAGTTCTAATGGAATGGACCTCAACCCCTAACCAACCTGTGGTTAGAAACCTTGGTATAATGTAGACACCACAATAGGGGATGGAAAACCTATTGATAAGTCAAGCTAAAACAACCAATTCTCTAATGGTGTTTTAGGTGTTCTTAAAGAACAAAGAGATAATTAATCTCACAAGTATTTTCTCTATCAAATCAAAGTTGTATTCTTATTGAAAAATAAGCCTTTAAATAGGCTACAAAGCCACAAAATAAAACCCTAAAAATAAAGAAAAACCAGCCACCACACATAAAGAAACCTAGTTGGCTGAAACTATACTTCCTTTCCTAATCTAAGTTTGATTAATTAATTCCTTTATATTAAATTAGGAATTAATTAATTTACAATGGAAAGAATAAAATAAAAACCTTCATAAAGTTATTTTTCCAGAAAATAAATAAATAAAAGCCAAAAATTAATGGTAGTTTCCTAAAACAAAAAGTAAAAACAAATTAGGAAACTAAAATGCTAGCCTTTTTTATCAAGTTGACTTTGATCAATCTTTGACCACTTTGAGCTTCAAATCAGCTTCTAGATTCTTTTTAGGATGCCAAATAAGCTGAATATGATGTCCCACACGTTGCCCATGCTTGGAAAAATAAGAAAAGGCTAATACAGTAAAATACAGTAAAGCCAGCAAGCAATACAGTAAATTCGGCCAAATTGTTGATGCTGTCCGTACAAGCCCTTTTTTATTGCATTTGAGGCTGCTTTAACTTGATTCCATGACCTCTTAGGCATATGTATTGAACCCATAAAGCATTGGAACCATTTCATGCTTCCCGGACTCCAAAAATGTACCAAAACCGTCACCCGGGTCCGTATCGGCTTCCACCACTTGGATGCTTAGAATAGGCTTTGTATCTTCAAGTATGGACAAGCTCTGTTGAGATTGATTACCCCCTGTATAAATACTCTCAGGTTGTCCTTAAATCTCTTAATTTGAGCTCTTGTGATTGGCCTAGTCTTCATCCGTGTCGAGTCAGTACCCCAGCAGGTTATTGGTGGAGCGGGCTTGGGCGAAATCACATCATTCCCCTCCTCTTGAAAAGGATTTGTCCTCAAATCAAGATCATCACCTGCAGCAAAAGGAGTTAAATCAGCAACATTAAATGCAGCACTCATGTTATACTCACCTGGTAAATTAGGCTTGTAGGCATTCTTGTTATTCGGCTCCAAAACTTGAAAAGGTCCATCCATAGGCGGCATGAGCTTTGAATTTATTTGATTAGGAAACCTTTCCTTTCGTAAGTGCAACCAAACCAATTCTCCTGGGTCAAACACTATTACAACAAAATCTAGAAATACATGCTCATTATGGTAAAAATTACACTTTTTAAAGTTGGCAAACAATATTTCCCAAATTTTCAAATTGCCACTAAGTAAAGCTCTCAACAATGCAGATAAAGTTCGATGAATTAAAGATATTTTTAAATAAGTATCTTTAAAATTCATGGTCAGCAATGATTTCTTATTCATAATTACTTTATTAACATCACCAAAGCTAAGATAAAAATTTATATTTTTCCTTTCTTGTCTTCCTTTTTTCTCACTCACGGCCATCTCACGTTCCTCACTCTCGGCTTTTGCACCAAATTTCTCACTCTTGGTTTTATTAAAATTTTTCCACACAACCTGAGTATTAGAAGACTTACCTTGGACAACAAGCTCACCTTTTCCTTCTTGATTGGATGGTAGTCCACTTGGAATTTCATTTGGGAAGACATCTCCAAATTCCTTCAAAAGAGAAATCATTGAACTTGGCAATTCAAGTTCTTCAATGTTAGTTTGATCATTAAAATAATTTTCTTTATAAATCATGACCAGCAAAGGTTTCTTACACTCAATAACCTTATTAATATCCCCTAAACTCAAATAAAAATTGCTACTTAACCTTTCTTTTCTTTCTTTTTTATTTTCCCCCTTGGATTGGCACAAACCTTCGAATTTCCCTTCCTTCTCCAAGCTCTCGGGTTTGCCACTTTCTTTCCCCTCTCTTTTAGCTTTCCCTTGATCTTTCCACTCAATATGAGCCTTAAAAACCTTACCTTGATCAGCAACCTCATTTTTACCTTCTTGAAAGGATGGTGAAGCCGTTGGTGCCATACTTGCTTTTTCCTTAAGCTTTTCGGCTTCTCTCCTTTGTTGCATTTGTAATTGGTCTTTGTAAACCTCTTTAGGAGATAATGGTTCCAGCTTGACCTTCTTCCCTTTAAACCTGAAAACAATACTATTTTCTCGACCAAAATGAGTAGCATCTTTATCAAATTGCCATGGTCTACCTAATAGTATATGTCCAGCAATCATGGGTACAATATCACATAAAACTACATCCTCATATCTACCTATATTAAATTTTACTTTGGCTTGTTTATTCACTTTTACTTCACCACCATCATTAAGCCATTGTAATCTATAAGGTTCTGGATGTTTAATAGTTGTTAAGCCTAATTTATCAACTACAATGTTACTAATTACATTTGTACAACTTCCACTATCAATAATCATACTACAAATCTTACCTTGAATTTCACATCGGGTGTTCTCTCTTTGAATTTCATCCTCATCTTTGTATGCAGCAAGTACTCTCCTAGAAAGCAAGTTTAATTCAGCATTGGATGCTTGCAAGGTTTTGGGTTCAACGTCTAAGTCCTCCTTCTCTTGCTTGGCTTCATCCTCACTTTCTTCACTTTTCGATTCTAGCTTGTCATTGCCCTTTAACACCATGATTCTTCTATTCGGGCATTGGCTATCAATGTGTCCTCCTCCCTGGCACTTGAAACACATAACATCATGAGTTCTAGAAGGTTTAGGATCTAATTTTACCTCGTTCTTTGGTGCTTGGACAGATTTGGTTCTAGTCTCCTTCCTTGGCCAGTTTGAACTTTCTTCTTTGACTTTCGGCTTTAGCTTGCTTTCATAGATGGGATTGTTCCTCCAGCCACTTGAATTGGACCTTCCATTGTTGGAAACACCTCCAAACCATGATCTTACACCCCTCCTCTTGAATTGATGCTCTAATTTAACAGCCACATGCAACATCTCCTCCAATTCCACATATTGTTGCAATTCTAGTTGATTGGCTATTTCACGATTCAAACCACCAAGAAACCTTGCCATGGTTGCTTCTCTATCTTCATTCAAGTTCAATCTCATCATAAGCATCTCCATCTCCTTGTAATAATCCTCCACGGATCCATGTCCTTGAGATAAAGATTGAAGTCTTTGATGCAGCAACCTATGATAGTGTGATGGTACGAATCGCTTCCTCATGGCTCCTTTCATTTGTCGCCATGTAGTAATCAAGTCATCACCAACTCTCCTTCGGGTGTTTTGCTGATTGGTCCACCATTGGAGTGCATAATGTCCAAACTCCATTGCTGCCAATTTCACCTTCTTAGCCTCCGAATAATTAGGGCGGGGAAATATCATCTCCATCTTTTCTTCCCACTCCAAATATGCTTCGGGGTCACTTTTTCCCATGAATGGTGGGATGTTGATCTTGATATTGCTAAGATTGTCATCTGTTTCTTCCCTCCTATATCTTCCACAGCCAGCTCTATCTTGGACAGCAAAAGTTTCATCCATACCTTCCTCAAAGTCTCCACCGAATGGCTCCTTATCAAATTCCTCTCTCGGTCTCTCGCGACCTCCTCGTCCTCGGTCTCGTCCTCCATGGAATTCTTGCCTATTTCTTGTGTTCGAAATTCCTTGGGAAACTTCTAGCCTTTCCATCCTTTGATTCACATGCTCAACTTGAGCACTAACCCGCTGTATTGACTCCAAAACAGCTCTCATGTCCACTTGGTCTCCACTCCCGGTAGCTCGGGCATCGCCATGGAATGCTACGGGCTCCTCCTCATTGATCCTCAAGGGTGGCTCCCCTCTCCTCATTCTTGATTCTATCATGTTAGTATAATAATGCAATAGAAATAAAATAGGACCTTACAATTTCACTCCCTTACGTGTTTCACTCAAACAAGGTATCGACACTCGTGTTTGAACACTAGTTTCGGCTTTTACCCTCTTTTAAACTCTCACACTCTTGCCTTTTTCCACTCAATGAATTATCTCAAAGTTCTAATTAAAACACCCACAAAATAGCAATTAGATCACTAGTATGTTTTAATTAAACTTATCAACAAAGCAGTAGCAAAAAGTAGGCAATACCGAAAGAATCCAACAAATCCTAATTTTTCGGCTTTCTAGACAAGAAAACACAAAATAATGGGAAAACGTTGGAATTTTTGAAAACTGCACCAGATGGTAGTAGATTATGAGTTCAAGAATAAAATTCCAGAAAAAGAAATTCAAATACAAACAAGAATCAAAGAGAACAAAATTATAGAAAAGTGTTGGTTGTTGTTCTTGTAATTCAAGTTTTGTATCAATTCCTTTATCTAATTTTAATCCAAATAATTTAAACACCAAAAATCCAAATATCCAGCAGCAAAAATAATTCTCCAGCAACTCAAATATTGAATAAATAATAAAAAAACCAGCAGCTCCAACAAATTTCCAGCAAACAAATCAAACTCCAACAAACCGAAATATTTTTTTTCTTCTTTTTTTTTGTTTTTTTTTTTTTATTCGGCTTTACCTTCTTTTTTTATTTTTATTTTCTTTTCACTCACAGAGCATAAAAAACTGCAGTAGCAAGAATAATTACCAAAATTGCAATTCCAACTCCAAAACAAACACCAAACCCGTGACCTCCAAATAAACAAAATGTGCAGTTTTTTTTTTTTTTAAATGTTGCCGCAAACTTCTTTTTTTTTTTTTTCTTGTTTTCTTTTTTTTTTTTGAATATATGAATGCAAATATTTCAGACTAAAACAGCAAAGAAAAATCAACAAAAACCAAATTAACAAGAACAATGATAAAAGACAACCAACAAACTAGGAAACAAAAATACGATAAAACTAGGAAATCCTAATTCAACTAGGAATGAATATTTTTTTTTTTTTTTTTAAGATGCAGAACGTGTATGGGATGGATGCAACCTTAACCTAATGCTAAAATTACAGAATAATACAAAAACAAATAAAGCAAATAAAGATAGATCAAACCTGAACAAAATTTAGCTCTGATACCAAATGATACGAACCTAGGACGACCTGCTCCTAAACCCGTATTATATTAGCCCGGATCTCAATTAAGTTCAAGTTCTAATGGAATGGACCTCAACCCCTAACCAACCTGTGGTTAGAAACCTTGGTATAATGTAGACGCCACAATAGGGGATGGAAAACCTATTGATAAGTCAAGCTAAAACAACCAATTCTCTAATGGTGTTTTAGGTGTTCTCAAAGAACAAAGAGATAATTAATCTCACAAGTATTTTCTCTATCAAATCAAAGTTGTATTCTTATTGAAAAATAAGCCTTTAAATAGGCTACAAAGCCACGAAATAAAACCCTAAAAATAAAGAAAAACCAGCCACCACACATAAAGAAACCTAGTTGGCTGAAACTATACTTCCTTTCCTAATCTAAGTTTGATTAATTAATTCCTTTATATTAAATTAGGAATTAATTAATTTAAAATGGAAAGAATAAAATAAAAACCTTCCTAAAGTTATTTTTCCAGAAAATAAATAAATAAAAGCCAAAAAGTAATGGTAGTTTCCTAAAACAAAAAGTAAAAACAAATTAGGAAACTAAAATGCTAGCATTTTTTATCAAGTTGACTTTGATCAATCTTTGACCTCTTTGAGCTTCAAATCAGCTTCTAGATTCTTTTTAGGATGCCAAATAAGCTGAATATTATGTCCCACACGTTGCCCATGCTTGGAAAAATAAGAAAAGGCTAATACACTAAAATACAGTAAAGCCAACAAGCAATACAGTAAATTCGGCCAAATTGTTGATGCTGTCCGTACAAGCCCTTTTTTATTGCATTTGAGGCTGCTTTAACTTGATTCCATGACCTCTTAGGCATATTTATTGAACCCATAAAGCATTGGAACCATTTCATGCTTCCCGGACTCCAAAAATGTACCAAAACCGTCACCCGGGTCCGTATCGGCTTCCACCACTTGGATGCTTAGAATAGGCTTTGTATCTTCAAGTATGGACAAGCTCTGTTGAGATTGATTACCCCCTGTATAAATACTCTCAGGTTGTACTTAAATCTCTTAATTTGAGCTCTTGTGATTGGCCTAGTCTTCATCCGTGTCGAGTCAGTACCCCAGCAGATTATTGGTGGAGCGGGCTTGGGCGAAATCACATCACATCTCACCTTATCGAGTAAGGTTCTATTCATTCTTTCAGCCACACCATTTTGCTGTGGTGTGAATTTCCCAGTTTTATGCCTTAGAATACCATTTGATTTGCAAAAGTCATCAAATTCTCGACTGTAAAACTCAAGACCATTGTCTGTTCTTAAAATTTTAACAGTTTTGCTAGTTTGATTTTCAACCAGCAATTTCCACTCTTTAAACTTAGAAAAAACCTCACTTTTAGCCTTTAACAAGTATATCCAGACTTTTCTAGAGTAATCATCAATTATGGACAAGAAATACCTGTTTCCACTTTGTGTTTGCATTCTAGCAGGTCCCCACAAATCAGCATGTACATAATCTAAGACAGACTTGGCCCTATTTGAGCTCAAATTAAAACTGAGCCTATGCTGTTTGCCCAAAATGAAAGTTTCACAAGACTCCAAATTACTGACTATATCCTTATCAAAAACATTCTGTTTATTCAAGTAATATAGGCCTTTTTCACTAATGTGACCTAATCTTTTATGCCATAAAGCAGTTTTATCAGCAGTTGAACTTATAGAAGCATTACTTGAATTAACTAATGGTTTACCAAGTAAGATATATAAACCATTTTTCTTCTGACCCTTCATTACTACAAGTGATCCTTTGGTCACTTTCATGACACCATTCTCTGCTTTACAGGACAAGCCAGATTCATCTAACATGCCAAGGGAAATTAAATTTCTCTTCAAATCAGGTACATGCCTTACTGCTGTGAGGGTCTTAATGGTACCATCTACTAACTGCAACTGCACATTACCAATGCCAGTTATTGAACATGATCGATTATTGCCTAACAACACTTGGCCACCATCACACTTAGTATATGAGTTAAAACAACTCAAGTCAGGACACATGTGGAAAGAACAGCCAGAATCCAACACCCACTCAGTATGATTTTGACTTGTGGACACTACCAAAACTTCTGCAGGCTCTAAATCAGTGTAGGCCACTGCTAAATCACCAGACTCTTGACTCTTTTCTTTCTCATCTTTCTTCTTCTTGAAACAATTTTTAATAATGTGTCCCTCTCTCTTACAGTAATAGCACCTTCTACCCCTAGTTCTTGATTTAGACCTAAAAGTCTCCCTAGACTTACTTCTATGGTCACTATGACCCCAACTTTGAGTAGCACTCCTACCCTTCACAGTAAGTCCTTCACCTTTGGATTCAGACTTCAATTCCAAGTCTCTAGATCGAAGGGCACTTACAACAGTATCTAAGGTCAAGGAATCTCTGCCATACTTAATGGCATTCTTTACTTCTCTATAAGTCTCAGGCAATGAGTTCAATAAGATCACAGCATGATGTTCATCATCAAAAGTAACTTTACAATTTGCAAGACTTAAGATTAAACGATTAAAAGCATCAAGATTTGTGTCCAAATCCTTAGTAGTATCCATCTTAAAGCCAAGAAATTGTTCAAGTAGAAGGATTCTATTAGGTAAGGATCTTACCAGATAAAGCTGTTCAAGCTTTTGCCACATTTGAGAAGTAGTGCTTACATCATCAACTTGCCTCAGAACACTATCGGAGAGATGCAATATAATTGTGCTCATTGCAATTTCATCGATCTCATGCTTCTTTTCATCAGTAACATCAGCAGCATAAATTCCATCGATTGCCTTAGCTACCTTCATTTGCACCAGTACTGCCCTCATTTTCTTGCGCCACAGCAAGAAATCACCTTTGCCATTGAATACATCATTCCAACTTTGTAGACATTCTTGACTTCTTGAAAGATTGAGAAACCCTCACACAGTGATTCTCACAGAAAACTCACAAGACACAGGACCAAGAATCAAGAATACTCAACCAGGCTCTGATACCACTGTTAGAAAATCAGAACAAAACAAACACAACACAACTTATCGAGGTTCGGTCAAGATGACCTACGTCCTCGTTGCTCCGGTGAGAGCTTCTGGTCTCTTATTGATCTTGCAATAGTTACACAAACTATCACCTCTTGTATACAAACAGGTTTTCACATAGAAAACATACTCACCAAAACCCGAAGCCCCTTTATACACCCTTTCAACTTATACAATCACTCAATCTCACTTAGAGATGGTTTCTCACTCAGAAAAGAATACAATTGAAGAAAAGGTAAGAATCTTGGAGCTCCTCTCTCGTTCACAAGCTTGAAGAAAGACTGTTTTCTGTTATATCTGTTACTTTTTCTCGAAGAGAAAGAGTTCTGTGCATATATATTACACACCAGCTTCAAAACGACGTCGTCCAACTTATTATGAAGACTCACTCAGATTAAGACACGTAGCTTGCCGTTATTCTGTTACAGTATGCTGGAAATGACTTCTTTGCCCTTCTTTATTTTCAAGTAAATGAAACGATGCGTTTTGCTCTTCTGAGACTTATCCATTGAATTAGCTCGAGTCTTCTCCAAATGTTGACTTCATGCATACACCAGATCTTTGCAAGATGCATTTGTGGATTATATCTTCACAATAATTAATTATTATATATACATTGTGAACCTCAAATCCTTGTCTTTCTCTCTCTCTATCGAAAAAAAAGAAAAAAAGAAAAAGAAAAAGAGGATAAGCTGTGGGAAGAAGAGCGATTGTTGAAGAAGACGAGACGATGGGATTGGCCGGTGTCTGCAACTCCATCACCGATCCCAAAACAAATTGGGTAAGACAGGGACTCTTCTCACTCTCTGATTACAATATAGGGTTTTCGTCTCCCTTTTTTTAGGGTTTATTATTATTCTTGGTGGATCTTAATTTTTACTTTGCCTTTGGTGAGTAAAGGAGCGTAATTTGCTTAATTGCCTTTTTGGGTTTTGAAAAAAGAAAGAAAATGGCTTTGATTTTATTATATTTTTTCTTGTAATTTGGTTCTTTGTTTCATTCTTGTGGTTGTGGGAATCACATAAAAATCTTGTAATTTTGACATATGGGTTTTGCTTTTGGATGCAGTCTGATGGGTTAATTCATTCATTCCTTGAAGATTGAAGATCCTCTGATGGAATTTATGGACACTGTTGTGGGTGTTGCGTTCTACGGACAGCATTTCAAACCACAATAGAACGGGAATATTACAACTTAAATGGTGCTATCTATTAGTTAGAAAAATATCACTCATCCTTGCTATATAACACAAACAGCTGAGTAATATTGCTACTAGTTTTGACTTGTGAATTTTGAAATCTTTTTTTTTTTTTTTGTGTGCTTTTGTTATTGAAATATGTTATGTGATCTGTAATTATATGGTGACGTAGGCTGAGTTAATTCTTTAGATAACTTTGTTTGCATGTAACTTAGAGAAGTGAACGTAATTAGATTTGGTTATACCCAAGTCTGTAATAATGAGTGATACCCATCCCCATTAGAAGCATGCCCAGGTCGCCTTGTATATCTGGTTGTTTCCTCTTTGAGTGATTTTTCTAAAATACCTGCATAGCTAAGTATACAAAACATTTTATAAACATCATAACAACAAATGAAACTCAATTGAAGTTAGGACAAAAAGAAACGAAAGAAGAAGAGTTGAAAGCACAAATTATGCACTTAAGATTTCTGCCATGCAAACAATGTTTGTTGTGCCTGCAATGTTGTTAGTTCATACCTCTTGTTAGTTTAAATTGGTTGTCAAGTGAGTTCTTTTCTTCTATATGATAACAGCTTCTGGAAAACTCGAGTGCGAGGCAGTAACAAGTGGGGAACGTAAATTTTAAAAACAAACACTCACACCCGAAGGTATGAGCCATACCCGTACTGTGATCATCAGTAGATCCTCCCACATGAAACAATACGTCTAAACCTGAAGATGAAGAACCATAAATCACTAGAGGAATACCCTTACATGATTCATCTCAACACCCGAAAACATATTGTAACATATCATAACGTATCACATAATGCCTACTAAGTACCAACAACTAGAGCAAAAAAATACATATATCAATAATCCAATAATTTCTTTGTACAATACATATATATTTCATAAAACATAAACTTATAGAAAAAAAACATAAATAAATCAATAACATAAGTACATATTTGCTATGGTTTCAGTTTTCAAAAAGTCCAGTAACTTACCTTGATCCGCAAAGTCCACAAAATGTTTACAACCTATGAATAATTCCAATAGTCTCTCATCAGTATAAAACAGAACCACCATATACTATAATTATTTTTCGTATAAATCCATAATCAAGTTCTTAAATTCAAACTAAATGAATAAGAGTTGATACCATAAGATCATCATAGCCTAAGCCCCAAATCTTAAAATCATCAGCTTAGAACAAGATCATATCACCAAAAACCGAATAACACATATTAATCCATAAATAGTCTCCAAATAAGAAATTAATTCCTTATTCAAACGACATCATCTAAGCCTGAAAAATTATGGAAGTACTGTACACATACATAAGTGACTGTGATTAAGACAATTTTATAAAATAATAATGAAAAACCATTCAAAACTCATTGAAAAATTAACAAAGAAAATACTGAAACTATTAGATTTTCAGAAACCTTCATTCAATGCTCTAATTGTTTCTCTTTCATGAAATTTTGTATTCATTTGATATTATGGAAATTAAAACTAGACACACTTATATACTCCTATAAAATTTTAAAAGCCAAACAAAGGTTGAAAACATGGTCGAATTAACTTTAGTAACTTGTTGACAGAAACTGAAAATGGGGTCCGGTCTATATAAATATTTATTAAAAATAAAATACGGGTCCAAAAATAGTAATATTTTACGAAATATAACTATATATAGTAATAATGCTACATAAAAATTATTAGGTCAAATAGAGATAGAAAACTATTTTACATCGAATTTTATTCTTTACTAAACGGACCAGAAAATAAATTCAGACAGCTGGATATAGATAATTTAGAAAATCACCACTGCCAAAATATAAAGAATTTGAAGCTGAATTTTTTTATAATAATATTATACATAAGAGGATAAAGTATACAAATTTTCAGATAAAACTAATTTCGTTTGGATCTGTTTTGAATTTTTACTTACGAACCATACTGAAATCGTACAGAAAAACCAGACAGAATGCATAAATTCAAAATTACGAAATAAATTTATACAGATTCATAAACATGTCTTTTTTCATATATATAAATTTTAGTTCCAAAATAAACTTTTAAGTATTTTCAATAAAATCGAACAGTCACTCTGTACAGATTCCCATATAAATTCCAGATTAGGGTTTCAACAATAATACTTCAATTTAGCCTTAATCAATGCTTCTAAAACCCCAAAATATCTGAAACAATCTCATATAACATAAAAGAGATCAGAAAACCAACCTTGAGCAACTTCAAAGATTCAAGATCTTCCTTTCTATACCCCAAAACTCATTCAGAAATTAAAATCTCCAAAGATACTGGATCCCTAACAATCTTAAATGGATACCAAAACCCTAAATTAAGATCGGATGCCCTTAATATTAACCCTAATAGATTTTAGGATTAGAAGAAAAAGAAGAAGAAGACGACTTACCCGATACCCTAGCATCGTAAAGTTGAAAACAACGTAAAAGTAAAAATAAATGTATTTTTTCCTTCCTTTTTATAAAACCTAAAATATAGTAAATACTCTTTTTTTTTTCTTTTTTTTTTTCAATTTCCTAATAGAATTGAAATATACTTATAACCAAACCTATTAGGATAAAAACACTATTTTTTTTTCTTTAAAAAAAAAAAATTATCTATAAAACCTTTTTTAAATATATATATATATATATATATACCCGTATATTACATGATTGTCTAAAGTTTTACACTTCTTCAAAATCCTAATAAAGAGGTTGAATAAGAAAATGCTACCAAGTACTCTCCATCACTGTTTAAAGCCATTAAAATGGTTAATGTATTGTCTGAGCTACTTTTAACTGATGTAATATTGCTATCTAACTAGAAAAAAAAACATGCACTCACAATCAATGAAGACAAGATTTTATCAATGAATATTAATAACAATTCACAATCAATGAATATGTCTAAATGAAAGAAAAAAAAAACATACACTCACAATTAATGAAGACAACCAATGAAGGTCTAATTTCTCCACTCAGGCTCAAGAATTCATACCTGCCAGAAGAATCATGTGGATTATGAAGATTAAATTCAACTGCGATAACAGCTCCAGTAGTGTTCTCAAATCTTATTTCTCGCCATTGACAACAGTTGCTTCTTCCCTTCCACGAAGAAAGCCAGTTTTCTGGATCATAAAGGTGATTCTTGAAGTCCAAAAGAGCTTTTCAATCTGAGTCCAAGCAATTCACCAGAAACAAAGGTTCAATTAGAACTTTAGTTTTAGTAAAGAGGACGAAGAAACTTTGAAGTCAAAGTAATATATAAACAATTTAAAGTTGTGGCTGCATTTATCAGTATTTTCTTTTAACCAAATAGTAAATGTATTTTCCATTAAAAGAAATTGTTAAAAGCTAGTTTCTCCATTGTCGCTCCATGGTGATGACAAATTGTAGTATAGACTGAATACTGTCTATATATGTAACCTGAAGCTCCTGTTACACACACCACCTTTTGCTCTCCACTCATAACATCTCTCTCTCTCTCTGCGCTCTGCTCTCGACCTTTTGTCGAAGTGTGTCCTAAGTATCACTCTTTTTTCCATCAGTGCTAGATGTTGTTATAATGGGAAAGAAATTGAAACGAAAAATGGGAAAGAAAATTAGATACAGTGTAAATGACAATTGACCAAACCCATGTACTAAAAAGTTGTCACACGGATTACCTTCTAAATTTTTAATACAAATGTTGGCTTTTTTTTTTTTTTTTTTTTTTTTTTTTTTTCTATTTAAAGAAAAATTCCAATCCGTATTGGAATCATTGAATCAGAACTAGTAAGAGAAATATCAACGAATTGAAGCTTTTGTTCAGCAGGAAAACTCCACCTGACAAAATGAGAAAAAAGTTTCTATTCACTGTTCACACTTGTCAAAGTTTGGTTACCATAAATGCTATAGAAAGATTGATGCAATGGGATTTCCTAAAAGTTGGACGTTCAGTTCAATTGTTTTATATATTACAAGCTGATCATAGGCTTCTCAATCCCATAATTAAGGTAAAAAATATATAGCAGCATATCATTTCCTTCTTCTTTTTTTATTTTATTTTATTATTATTATTTTTTTTTTGGGTAAATAGCTGCATATCATTTCCTTCAATATTGATTTGAACACAACGTTTATATAAAATAACAAATTAAAGTAAGGCTGGGAAAGTGAAACAAAAGAATTGATATATTTTGTAATTATATACATAATCTATATGTTGAGGAAACCTTTCTCCTTCAAGCCTTCAAACAGTGTTTTCATAAACTCACTTCCAAAGAAATGAAGTTGACACCCAAACCTTTTCTTCTCTTTTAGGATATATATTTGGACCAAATAATTTGGTGAGGTTTCTCACTTTTCCATCTTGAAGTTAAGAACTTTTCCTTAGACCACCATCACATCATTAAACCTTCACAATTTTTACTCGTACAAAAATTGAGATTTTCAAATATAATACGATACATGCCTCCCTCCCTTCTACGGAAAAAAATAAAAATAATAAAGAGAAGAAAAACAAATACTTTGAAGCTTGAAATGTAGATGATACATAAGTAATAGTTCATAGATGAGAAGCACATTTTCAAATTAACATAATACTATTTCGAAATGAAACTATAGAAGAACTATTGAGTGAAAAGGGAACTTGACAAGTAAAATGAATTGACATAAACCAGTAACAAAGAAAGCAGGCTATGCATTTCAAGAAGACTAAGTGAAGAAAGAAAACAGACTCTCATCTTCTTTGGTTACTCCCTCGATTCCTCTGCTGTCTGGTTCTGTATTTCAACCACAGATATAGTATTCTATCTAAAACTTTCTCAACAGCATCGAAGTAGGCTACACTCCAAGACCTTTTCATCGTGATTACCAGATAAGGAACAAGAATTCCTGCTGCAAATCCCAATCCAATGCTCAAGCAAAACCATTTGTCAACAAAGCTGTCAACACTTGTATTAGCCTTTGGAGTAGTCAATCCCTTTTCTGGATCATCATCATCATCACCTGGACATTTTACATCAAGTGGAATGCCACAAAGGCCAATGTTTCCAGCAAAAGAAGGTGCATCAAAAGTTGACATATGATGTGTATAAGGGATCCTACCAGAGAAGTTATTGTTTGACAAATTAAGGAACCCCAAAAATGACAGTGATGCCAAACTTCGAGGAATAGCATCTGAGAACTTATTACTTGAGAGATCAAGCGATGACAATTGCTCCAACTTTGAAATGCTCTCGGGAATGTGTCCACTGATATGGTTTCTGGACAAGTTCAGAAACACTAAACCTGACAATTTTGTTATCTCTCTTGGAAGATCTCCACTCAAATTATTTCCTGAGAGATCTATGCCGACCAAAAGGGAGAGGATCTTGCTGAAACTCTGAGACTGGTCTTTCAGAGTCACAACAAAGTTTTCTTTATAATAGGTAGTCCCATACATCCCATAGAGCAGATAACGGTTTATGATTTGCTTTTGTTTCATAGCTTTGAAATCTCCAAAACTAGCAGGAATGCTGCCATGGAACTGATTTCTTGCCAGATCCAAAACTTGTATCGAACTTAGATTTGATAGCACTGGTGGAAGTTCTCCTGAAAATGCATTGGCTCTCAAGCTAAGAATTCTCAGTCTTTCGAAACCTTTCCCCATCCATGGTGGAATTCTACCCATTAATCTGTTGTTTCCAAGATCGAGTGTCTCCAAACTTGCTAAGTTCTGGAAAGATGATGGGATCTCTCCAGAGAACTTGTTGTCATTTAGGTGCAATGTTTGAAGCAAACTTAGGTAACCTATGATGGCAGGGATTTTTCCAGACAAATTGTTGTTACTAAGGTCCAGTGCTTTAATATAAAAACAATTGGCAAAGCTTGATGGAATGCTACCTGTTAAGTTGTTCTTAGAAAGATCAATGACTTGAAGACCAGGATTGTTACCTATAGAAGCTGGGATTTCTCCATTTATCTGGTTTCCAGAAATAGAGAGGAAAACCAAGGAACCACTTGATTTATCTGGAATAATACCAGAAAATTTATTTTTGGAGACGTCAAGAAAGTAAATTTTTCCGGCTGAAAGGGGAATGGACCCTTTGAAGAGGTTTGAGCTGAAATCAAGCACTGCATTTGAAGCTAAGTTTAGTGGACTTGGTAGATGACCTTCTAATCGATTAAAAGAAACATTCAACCATGAAAGGCTAGAGGAATGTTCCCAAAACCAGTTGGGTATGGAGCCAGAAATGTTAGTATCTGAGAAATCCAATTCACTGACATTCTTTTGCGACTTAAACCAAGCTGGGAATGAAGGACCCAAATGGCATGAATGCATATCAAGAGACCAGAGTTGGAATGGAGGAACCCAATCGGAACTGATATTCATGGTGAAAGAGTTTGAAGATAGGTATAAAAATTCCAGCTTGCCTAGCTTTGAAAAATGTGCTTCAGTAACTATACCCATCAAATGATTGGAAGAAACATCGAGATAATACAAATCAGAAAGTTGTCCCAAACTTTCTGGCAAAGTTCCGTTTAGCTCATTTCTTCCTAGACTAAGAAAAACGAGACTCTTGAGCTGACTAAGCCATTGTGGTAATTTACCAACCAAGTGATTTTGTGACAGGTCCAAGTTTAGCAGACTAGGCAGTGGCCTTTTAGAAAGGCAACTTTCTATTCCTTCAAGGAATTTAGGTAAAGTTCCAGTCAAGTTGGTACCTGATATACGAAAATACATCAGGTTGCAGAGTTTGCCAATAGAGCTTGGAATCTCACCCTCAACATTATTGGAACCAAGGTTCAAGTCGGTGAGAAATGTCATGTTTCCAATGGAGGCAGGAAGTTTCCCATGTAGTTTATTGCCACCTAAATCAAGAACTCTTATCTTCTCCCATCTTCCTCTAAACAATATATAGCAACTTGCTCTAAGATTGTAGTTACTATTAAGAATTAAACTCTGCAAATTAGGAAGGTTGCTAAAACCAAGTGGGATTCTTCCAAAGAAGTTATTTAAGGTTATATCAAGAGCAACAAGGCTGGTAACATTGACAAGCCAATTAGGCATTTTTGAATTCAACTTGTTGTAACTGAGATCTAGGACAGCAAGAGAAGTTAAATTCACAGAGGTGAGAGGCGGAATAGTACCAGATAAACTACAATCAGATAGATGCAACTCAGTTAAGAATGGGAGCTTGGTCAGGGACTTTATCCAGTCTGATCCTACCTCTGAAAGATCAACTTCATTCATCACAAGATGCTTTAGAGAGACGAGACCTGTTACCCATTCAAGATTATCAACAAGTAAACTCAAAGACTCGAGATCAAGATACTGCAAGCTAGACAAGTTTCCTAAATTTGGAGGAAGCGCACCACCAAACCCAGCATTTGAGAGGTTTAGATATAGCAAATTTTGAAAAGATCCAAAAAATTCAGGAATTGTGTTGTCATAGAATGTGTTGAAACTCAAGTCCAAATGCCTTAAGGACTTCAGCTTTGTTAATGAAGGTCTAATTTCCCCACTGAAGCTTCCGATTTCATACCTGCCAGAAGAATCAAAATCTTGCAGATGAGGATTATGAAGATCAACTGCAATAACAGCTCCAGTAGTGTTCTCACAGCTTATTCCCCTCCATTGACAGCAGTTGCTTCCCTTCCATGAAGAAAGCCAGTTTTCAGGATCATGAAGACCGTTCTTGAAGTCAATTAGAGCTTCTCGGTCTGACTTCAAGCAAATCATCGCCTCAGCATCAGCGTCGGGAAGAAATTCACCTATAATTGAAAAGCAGAAAATCAGTAACATTAATGGGAGACCTGTAATTGTTTCCGTCATAGGTAAAACCTTTATGCAAGAAACCATAAACAAAATTTGAAGAGTATAAATTTTGTTATAGTGAAGAGGAAGAAGAAACTTTGCATTCAAAGCCTGCAAAAGTGGTTGTATTTATTCTTGGAAAAGTTAGCGCTGATTAATAATATAAAATTGCTAAAGGCACCGTCTTGGTTCAGCATTACACGGTGATAACAAATGGTATAGACACATTACAGAATTTGGAGACAAGTAGGTCCAATTTTCAAGCCAATGAGGAAACGACTGAGAAAAAGCTCTCTCGGTGAGATAATAATAACGTAGATAATAACCATTTCTTCAACAAAAGGCTTACTTTAATGATGACATTTGGCATATAGTTGACATTAGTTGCATCATTCATACCTTCTGATTCTTCAAACCAGCTTTTTCTCTTTTTATATCTCTGTTAATAGAATAGATTTGGAAACCGACTGATTTAGTGGAACAAAACAGGCACAGCTTATGATTAAAACAAAGGGCAAATAGAAGGAACCTTTAAAGCATTCTATAGTAGGATTTTTGCCTTTCATGACTAAAGTCTAAGATATAATATAAACTAAAGTAGGTTTCATTCAAATATTTTCTCATTGCCAATGTGAAAATATAAATCCGACACTCAAGCTGTCTCTCTGTTAGGAAACCAGAAATAAAATGCCATGTGATAATGCTATTGCTGTGTACCTTACATTGAGGTAAATTTTTTTATTCTTACCTAATTCTTTGCCAGATTTTATGCAGAAAACTATAAAAGTATAACAAAAATGGTTACAAGGAAAAGCCCATATTACTTGTTTAATAAGGTAATAATGACATCAGCTTCAATTTTCCAAAATTTGTTGCAATTTATTCCACAAAGCCGGCTTACTTTAACAATGAAATTCCAGAGAGTGTTTTAGTGGGAGGAAAAAACTGTACTGCATTTGATTAAACGAGTAAATAGATTTATCCTTTAAAGCATTCTATATTTTATAGTATGATATTTGAAAAGTTTTTCTTTAGGCATTGGGTAATAATCATCCAGTGTTTACCTAGCTTACAAAACTATTCGTTTTCACCACCTTCAATTTCCAACTCATTGAGGATCTAAGCAGGTCATTTTTCCAAGTCAATGTGGAAGCCACTGAGAAAATGTCTTCTTTTGTTTCTACTTGGCTATCTTGTGAAAGGTCTCTGCCACCTTTTGTGCAGAGAAGAATAAAATATAACAAAAATGTGTATAAACAGGTCTATATAACTTGTTTAATGTAGATAATGATGATCATCAACTTCATTTTTCCAAATTTGTTGCAATTTATTCCACAAAAGGCTTACTTTTAAATAATGAGATTTGGCATTAGTTGGAATTTGTTGCATCTTACCCTTTTTCTTCTTAAATTATGCACTCCCTCTTTTCTTTCTCTGTTTGCCTGTTTTCCAAGCTGCTGAGATTTTGGAAAGCTTCGTACAGGCTGATTTAGGGTGGGAAGACAGGCATTAAATTGGATTAAAATAAAGGGTAAATAGATCCATTTCACATATAGTGCATGGTATTTGAAGCGTATTTCTTCAGGAGTTGGGTTATAATCACCTCGCTTTTGCCTTTTTTAATTTTAATTTCTACTCTCCCCTTTTTTAATTTTAATTTGTTCCCGACCTCTGTCGCTTGGTTTTAAACATCAATCATCGTTACTATAGTTTTCTTTATAGTACAAATCAGAAAATAAAGAAGAAGAATGGATAAAGAAATCAAACACCAAATCTTCTATCATGGAAATACCATTTCTGTTACTCTTGGCAACAAGATCCATATCAAATGGAAGAGATTAGGAAAGCCCCACATAAAATAGTTGTTGGATAATATGAGGAAGGTTATTTTAAATGGAGGCTTGGGTCTTTAAAATTATTTATAGGTGTAAAAAAAAAAAGCTATGCATGCCTTTGCACCTTAGAATTTCTTCACATAATACATTTCTTCATGATATAATTTATACAAGTATGAAATGAAGCTAAAAATTCTTTTCTAATACTATATGCCATCTTCACTTGTAAATGGTAGTATAGGAAAGTTGTCTGTTATATTGAAATTCTCTGTTTCAACCAGTCACGGTCTTCTCTCCAGCCTGAACATCAAGAAGAGACGTATTTCACTTCTATATTTACCATGCATGCATTTGAAAAAGTCTATGGGAATCTGGTATTATAAAATTATATAAAAAGTAATCACTTTCTAGTATTTGACGAAAAGTGTATTTTAATAGTAAGTGACTCTCAAGGCAACTACGTCTCTTTACCAAGTCAGTGACAAAGCAATTTTCTCTTCATGATATCGATATACAAATTTCTCTCCTTATTAAAAAAAATAAAAAAACAAAAACAAAAACAAAAAAAGCAAATTTCTTTCCTCTTAGCTCCCTTTATGGTAAACAAGAATAATACTATAACATAATAACAAAAATGGCTACAAAGCAAGTCATGTTATTTGTTTAATATAGATAACAGTGATCAGCAGATTCATTTTTTCTAAGTGTTTTGAAATTTATTCCACAAAAGGCTTTGTTTAATAATGACATTTGGAATAATAGTTTGAATATGTTGCATCCTTAGCTTTTGATTTTCTGCTAATTTTCAAATTTTCTCTCTTTTGATTTTCTGCCAACTTTGTGCGTTCTTTACGCTTTCTCTCTCCCTTTTTTAATTTTAAATTGTTTTTTTCCAATCTCTTTCGCTTGGTTTAAACGTCAGTCATATTTACTGTAGTTTACTTTATAGTACAAATCAAAAAAAAAAAAAAAAAATTAAAAGTCCTTGGGCCACCTTCTCTACAAAGTTCCTCCATTCAAATTTTGACAAGTGTTATAAAATTTAGTTGACTAGAATTTTAACCAGCCAAATGAGCCAAATCAAAATAGAAAAAAAAAAATTATTGAGAAAAAAATTATTAAATTTGGAAAAATTATTTTTAGGTGTTAAAAATTGGAAAAAAAAAACTAAAAAATTAAAATGAAGAAAAAATTAAACATAGAAATTTTTACTAGGCAAATAGGAAAAAACATTTCCAAACATTTAACTAGGGGAAATTTTCAATGAAGAGAAATTTCAAGTGGAAAAATGAGGGGAAAAAAAAACTTTAAGTCCTGGTAAGCTAATTTTTGCCACTTTGTTTAAATTTAAATAGGAGAATTGTAACACCCCGTCCCAAATCACATCGGAATTCGTGCATGTTGACCGAGGTTGATCGTTGACCGAGCGGGTCAAAAGTTGACTTTTTGTTCCAGTTGAAATTTTGAGTTGACCAGGGTACCGTGGCGAAGTGCATGATGCCCCGAGTTCGTAGACTAGTAGCATGTCGAAAACGGAGCTACGGTTTAAAAGTTATGGGCAAAACAAGTCGAGGTGCAAACTGTTCAGAAGGTGCCGGGAGTTGACTTTTTATCATTGTATAATTTTGTTTTGACTCTGGTATGGTTGTAAAGTACTCGTCAATACGAGTTCATAGACTAGCGGCACGCTTAAATCGGACATTTGGTTAAAAAGTTATGGACGTTTGAAATTCGCCGGATACCATAATATTTTATTATATCTGGCTTAAGTGCACAGTCACGCCACGTGTCATCACCTGATTGGTCCACGTGGATGAACAGTGTCACCATGGTGGCTTTTATTTGACAAAAATCTCGGGAAGAGAGAGAAAGAGAGAGGAGAGAGAGAGAGAGAGAGGGAAACCGACCGGCCGCCGGATTTCGACCAATTTTCCGACCGATTCTCGTTACACGCGCCGGCCAGACGGAAGCCTCTCCTCATTTCCGAGCAAACCCCAAAATCTCACGACCGCCGGCCGCCGGACGCGCCCAGATCGAGGCGGCGAAGCTCGGCGGTGATTTTTCCGTCCACTGTCGGCCACCGCCGTTTGACCCCTTTCCGGCCGTTTTTCAGCCACACGCACTAGCCACCCCTCACCACCTCCTCAAGTCCGGCCTACCCACCAAATTTCACGGCCATCGGACCTCCGACGCGCCGGGATCGGAGCGTTTTCCGGCGAGGGGCCGAAAATCTTCAAACCCCGATTTCTCCGCCGTCCGGCCTCCGTTTGCCTCACCGCCGATCCCGTTGGAATCCTCTCCCCTTGATCTACAAAACCCCCAAAAAATCTCAGCCAATGGCCACCGCACGCGCCGCCGCCGGCGACGGTTGCCGATGACCGCGGCGGCTCGCCGGAAGTCACTGTTCCAGCGAGTACCCAGTTGCACCGCCGGTCCTTGTCCACTGTTTCCGACCTCCTGAATCCAAATCCGGCATCCTTTTCCGCCAATTCGTGATGGTTTGAGAGAATTGAGGAGTCGAATCCCGAAAGCTTTTCGGCGAGATTCCGGCCACCTCGGGTCCGATCATCGGAAAGTAAGTCCGAATCCGTGATCCTCATCACTCGAGCTTCGATTCGGTATATAACTCATAAATTTTAGATGTCGTTTGTGTTCGCTCCCCGGGTACCCATTTGGGAGTTACCCGATTAAAATATTAATATTTGTGGTTTGGTGTATTGTGGATGTTTTAGGTGCACGTGCGAGTAGCGGAGTCGATCCTACGGAGGATCTTGATTGAGATACGTTCTTAAGGTGAGTGACCCACCTTCAAATTAATTTCGGGAATTAAATTGGTGAATATTATGTGTGATTTGAATATTTGGAATTTAAATTTTATGTGCCAAATATTTAATTGATTTATTGTGGAATTATTGGTGAATTTATTTTGATTAAAGAAAATATGCATTATATAAATTTATACAAATGTGAAAATTATTTTATGGTATTGAGGATTGCGAAATTCTTGTGGTTTTAACATTAATTTGGGCATGATTTGATTTTCAAATATTTCAAGGAAAATATTTGTTTATGTTGGTGACTTCAATTTTTATAAGTATGCCCATGGAATATATTGTGATTTAATTATTATATTTCAAAAACAATTATGCTATTGGAAGAATTGGAATATTTAAATTGGTGGATTTGAAATTCATGGAATTTACGACGTTGATTATAAAGGAATTGTGAAAAATTTACGGGTTTAATTGGATGGAATAAACCTGGTATATTTATGGAAAATTTGAAATTTTGAGATGTATTGATTTATGATTTTCAGATGCACCGTGCACGTACTGGTGTTTTGTTTATATGTGATATGATTAGTGTGCACACGGATGTGATTAGCGCGGGTGGGTGTGAGTAGAGCGCAGGTGATTTTATGGGGTTGTCCTGTGGTTGCCATCGGATGAGGGTAGGCCGCCCCTCCATGGTGGGGACACCAGTTAACAGCGGCGCGGTGGGACGCCACGCGACCGTATGCCGGTTTCTCTCTATAACCTCCTTTCTGGTTCAAGTTGACACAACCATTCTGGTAAATTGCCAACCAGGTAATTATCTGACAAGTCCAAATATTGCAGACTAGGCAGTGGCCCCCTAGAAAGATTTTGGAGTGATCCGAAAAAAGCTGGGATTTGACCATTTAGATAGTTCAAGGACAAATCAAGCTCAACAAGATTCTCAATGTGACCCAACCATTCCGGTAAATTACCAACCAGGTAATTATATGACAAGTCGAAAGATTGCAGAATAGGAAATGGCTTCCTAGAAAGGCAAATTTCTATTCCTTCAAGTGCCACTGGTAAAGTTTCATTGATGTAATTATCAGACACATCTAACGAAATCAAATTGCAAAGTTTTCCGAGTGAGCTTGGAATCCCACCGTCAACACTATTGCCTGAAAGATCTAGGTGACTGAGAAATGTCAGGTTTCCAATGGAAGAAGGAAGTTTCCTATGGAGATCATTCCTGCCGAAGTCAAGGTCTTGTATCTTCTCCCATCGTCCCCCTAACATTTGATGACAACTTTCTGAAAGACCACTGGCTCCCAGATATAAAAACTGCAAATTTGGTAGTTCACTAAAATCAAGTGGAATTCTTCCATCCAACCAATTATTGCTCATACCCAAAGTAATAAGGCTGCTAACATTGACAAGAAAATCGAGGACTTTTGGAAGGAATTGGTTATCACTAAGATCTAGGACAACAAGTGAAGTTAAATTTAAAAAGGTAGGAGGTGGAATGGAACCAGATGAGCTACAAGAATGGGAGTTTATTTAGTTGCCTAATCTAGTCTGATCCTACCATTGAAAGATTAACTTCATTCATCACAAGATGCTTTAGAGAAACAAGACCTGTTAACCATTTAAGATTATCAACAAATAAACTAGACTCTTCCCAAATATCATCACAAGAAACATCAAGATACTGCAAGCTTGAAAGGTTCCCTAAATTTAACGGAATCGCACCACTAAACCCAGCATGAGAGAGGTTCAGATATTGCAAGTTTTTGAAAGATCCAAAAAAATCAGGAATTGGGTTGTCATTGAATGTGTTAAAACTAAAGTCCAAATGCCTCAAGGACTTGAGTTTCGTCAATGAAGGTTTAATTTCCCCACTGAGGTTCCAGAATCCATACCTGTCGAGAGATTCATCATTGTAATTATAAGTTGGATGTGGATTTCGGAGATCAACTGCAATAACAACTCCAGTAGTGTTTTCACAACTTATTCCCCGCCAATGACAACAGTTGCTTCCCTTCCATGAAGAAAGCCTGTTTGCAGGATCATGAAGGCCATTCTTGAAGTCGATGAGAGCTTCTCGGTCCGACTCCGTGCAATTCATCAGGTGAGCACCAATGTTGGGGAGAAGTTCTCCTCTCACAGAGCACAGAATCAGAAACATTAATGGAAGCCATGTAATTGCTTCCATTAGAGTTACAAACTTGTTTGCCAGAAAATTATGATTTGGTGTGAAGAGAAAGATCAAGAGGAATAGTTGTTGAAATCAAAAGCAAAGAAAAAGATACATCAATGAAATATAAAGAAGAAGATCTGTGTGTAGTGAATCAACAACAATGTTTGCAGGTATATATATATGTATATACGTCACCGAGGCGATTCTTTCATTTTCTAACCCAGCCGTGTTTCAAACATTGGAAAGATGTGAGAGTGGGATCATTGTGAAAGGACTTAGACGCGTATAAGCTTAATACAAAATAAATAAATAAATAAATAAAAATTAAAAAAACAATAAAAAAAACTTTTAGGGTTTTTTGGAAATTAAAAAGTATATATAATTCTTCTTTTGTTTCCTTTGTATGTGTGGCAACGAAGAAAAACAGAGGTGAAAAGCTTTTCTTCTATTTTCCTCTATTTCACATTCTGATGGTTACGTTGTCACGACCCGTCCAAGATTCCTCCTCGGAACCCTAGACAAGTCCTGATCCCAGGAAAATACCACCGAACCTTCCAACAGAAAATCCGGCAGCACCTCCCCTAAGGGTAGGACTAACCAAAAATTTCCTGCACTGAAAACACACTTCTATATTCATCCCCTTATTCCTCCCACATTACTACAATTTGTTTCCACAAATTTACAGCACTCCAAAATAAATAACAGTAAACCAGTGCATAATTAATAACTAAATGTCCAATACAGTATACAGAGCATTAAACAAATAAATATGAAATTAATACGATGACAGATAAAGAAGTAATACAGGATGGAGAGGAAAAAGGGAAGGAATGCTTCTTGGACTTTCGGCAATGAACTGAGACGTCGGGCTCGCTTCGGACAATCAACGTTTTAACAAAACCCGAAATTTGTATTTCCCAAAAACAAAGGGATGAATCAATTTCATAAACAATAAATAAATACCCCAAATACAAATAAAATGTAATAAGATATAATAAATAAATTTTGAATGCTTTGGGGTTTGAAATTTCCTTATCCGAAAATTTATACTTGACGCACCACACCATATACCAGTGATGCCCTCCGATACCCAGCGTCACGAACACCGACTGGCAGGAGACTAAGAGAGAAACTTGCATACGGCACTTCGGCGTCCCGACAGTACTGCTGCTGAAACCGTCATCCCAGCCAAGGAGGGGGGCGGCTGATGTGCAATATATAAGACTTGCCTGCCCTCGGTCCAATGGCAACTCACGGGAGACATAATACTTGCGCGCTAACCACATATACATCGGAACACCAATACTGTATAAGTGCATCTAAAATAATTACTAAATTAATTATTACCGTACCGATTTTCCAAAAATTACCGTGGGAAATATACCAGTTTTCAAATTTACCATCCCACATTTTTCTTTAACATACCCGGTACAAAACCATCGATAACAATATAAAAATAATTTTCTCATAACACGAGGTTCAACAAATAATATTCTACGGGCATAATTATAAAATTTAAACCACCAATTTAAACAAATATTTTCCTTAAAATATTTAAACCAATTATGCCCACAAAATAATATAAAAATCCAGACACAAATTAATTTATGAAAATACCTTGCTCATGTGTAATAAATACAATTAAATCACAATAATAATAATAGTCGGGAATTTTTTAATAACCCAAAATTCCGTTTAGCACCAACAACATATACGTACTTATAAAATAATAATTTTTCACAATTATAATTAAATTGCACCACATGAGCATAATTTCAAATATCAATTAAACACCAAATAAATATAATTAATTACCCCAAAATATTTTTAAAGGTGGGTCACTCACCTGGAGCACGCAATTAATCCAAGATCTTCCATGGGATCAAGTCCGCGACTGACCCGTGCTCCTAGAATAACAACATTACACATCTCAAATAAATTAATATTTTATTCGGATAAATAATACCCGGTACCCGGGGGCCTAACACAAACGTTATCCAAAATACGCAAATTATATGTCTATGGAAAGCTTACGAGATGAGGAACGTGAAACCAACCTTCGTCGGACCCATTTTGACCCTCAGTGGTCGGAATTTACCCGTGAAGCGCCGGCCGAAATTCAACTCCTCGTATCTTGCAAACCGCTTCGAATTTTGGAAATTGGAGGCCATATTTGGGATCAGAAGACCCAAAATAGGGGGAGAGGAGGTTTAATTTGGACTGGGTTGGCCGGAATACGGCGGAATCGCCGGAAAAGGGAGGAGCACCACCATCGACTTCAACAGCCCGATCTAGGTGTGTCACCGGCCGGCCGGCCACCAAATTTGGCTGGTGAGCTCGCCAGCGTGTGGTCTTGGACGGTGGCCGGTGCGTGTGGCTTGTGGTGGCCGGAGAAAGATGAACACGGGAGAGAGAGAGAGATGGCCGGTGGGAAGGAAGAAAGAAGGAAAGAAAGAAGAAGAAGAAAAAGAAGAAGAAGAAGAAGAAGAAGAAGAAGAAGGGGAAGGGGCCCGTGCCTTTTTTTCCCACGTGGGGAAAAGAAAAAAAAGAAAAAAGAAAAGAAATAAAAATAAAATAAAAGAAATAATTAAATAATATTAAAAATAATATTATTATATAAAATAATAATAAAATAATATGATATTAAACATGGTTGACATGTGGCATCTCAACATGGTGACACATGGTCACATTTATTAAGTCACACGTGGTACATTGTTACACGTTTAAAAAATAATATTAAAATAATACGGTATTTGAAAAACTCTACAGGTCCATAACTTTCAAACCACATGTCCAAATCGGATGTGCCGCTAGTCTACGGACTCATATCGATGAGCACTTTACAACCATGTATGAGAAAAAGCTCATTTCCCCATAAATAAAAAGTCAACTCCGGCACCCTTGGACAGTTTGGACCTCAATTTGTTTTGCTCATAACTTTCAAACCGTAGCTCCGTTTTAGACGTGCTACTAGTCTACGAACTCATGCCAATGTGTAATTCATAACGGTACCTTAGTCAACCTAGAATTCCATCCCAATCAAAAAGTCAACTTTTGACCCCTTCGGTCAATGGTCAACGGTCAACGGTCAGCCTTGATCAAAGTTGGAAAATTTCCGTTGTAGTTTGGGATGGGGTGTTACAATCTTCCCCCTTTACAAAAATTTCATCCTCGAAATTTCTTACGTCGCTGAAACGTATAAAAATATTGATTGCGGATTTGTGCCTCGAGCTTCCATGTCGCTTTCTCAACTAGATTAATTCACCACGAGACCTTGACTTGAGAAAATAGTCTTACTGATCCATAAGCATTTCTTCGTGATTTAAAATCTGCACTGGTAGCTCCTTACATGATAGGTCTTCGATGTCTTTTCATAGCAACAATACGTGAATTACGCTGCATACCCATGTCTGCTTTCCCAAAAATACTAACTTGCATACCACAAAACCAATTCTTCCAATAACGCTGCAGAACCAATGTAACAAGAACTTGGCTTTCTTGTTAGCCAAAGCGTACGACTTTCTTCTATGGAGATAATTTCAAAAACTTAATCTCGGACTTCGAATTCAACATCTTTTCCATGCACGTCAGCTTAACTCATTTGTCGATTTCTGAGCGGTCTTCAAACTCTCTTGGATGACCTTCACCTTATTCATAGTCATCCGTAGGTGTTTGCATCCAATTCACGTTGGTCGTCGTGCGGTGCTTCTCCTTACCTACTTCACTCCAATATAGTGGGGTTTGACACTGTCTTCCATATAGAATCTCATACGAAGACACCTCGATGCTCGCTTGGTAGATAATATCGTAACGAATTCTATCGATGCCAATTGCTCAATCCAGCTTCTTTCGACATTGCATAATGCGTGGTCTCAACATAACTTCCAAGTGTGAATTCTGCACTTTGCTTGTCCATTGGCCTATGGTGAAAGGCGATGCAGTCGTTAAGTTTCACTCCAAGTGTATTTGTATACACACAACTGTATAGCTCTTCTTCCGAACCTGAGCAGCTTAACTTAGCAAGTATAATAGAGACCTCATCCACTATCACTACACTACCATCACGCCTAATAGTGACTTTAACTTTCCTCTTCATGCCCACTAATTAAGGATATTCAAACTAGACCACGAGAACACGATCTACAAGTCTTGGTCACAGTCGAACGCTAACCATAAAGTGCTTCTGAAGCATGCATCCTTAAATCACTCTTGGAAAAACCATAACATAAAATAAATAATAAAATATATTTTTCAATTATATCACCAACATAAAATATACACAATTTATCAACCCAAATTAAATTTCCAAAATTCTTCAAAAATCAAAATATACTTTATGAAATTTACTAATTAAATTATTGAAATAATAAATAATAAGAAAATTATTTTAATTAGTTTAAAACACCTTAACTTGCATAGACAATTGTTAAAACTCCACATTGGAACAATAATAAAAACATGAATAAATGCATAAAATCATATCTTAAAATCCACAGCATAAAATGAAATATGCATGCTCGTAATGGAGGTACGTACGATACCTTCTAACATGCTACGTGATCCATGATTCTAGCTGTCGCCGGTACTCTGCTACTAATACAAACCAGGGTGGTTGCCTATATTGGCCGTCCGATCCCCTAGACTCGTAGGCAACATGATTATGGGGCTAGCTCTACATGGACCACATTGGTTAGCCGCCTCCATATGGTGCAGTATAAGCAGTATAATATCAAAAAATATAACGTACAATTACATGTACAAACATAAACAAAACAAATACTTGAATAATACCTTTAATTTCAAATATCACTTTGAAAAGTATTTTTAATTTTTAATAATCGATCGGAAAAAAAATATTTTGACACCTTGAGGTTAATCGACACACATCCATACTCGACAACAAGTATCAATTATGGGTGGTGACTTTGCTAAATCGTTGATAGCCGATACACACCCTTAGGCAATCATCCTTCTTTTCCATGAACGGAACAGATGTCATTCACGATGATAAACCTGATCTAGTGAAACCTTTATTCACCAAATCTTGCAGTTAAGCCTTTAAGTTCTTTAACTTTAATGGAGTTGCACGGCATGGCGGTACTGAAATAGATCGATGTCCAAAGCCAATTCAATAATGATTCGATATCCTTTTTACGGTCGTAATCCAAGTAACTTGCTGGGAAAATGCTTTCGAATTGCTTCCCACTATTAGCGGTTCCAACGCTCACCATCTTCTTTGGCATCAACCACCTGGGCCATAGACCCTTAACAACCATTCTCCGATAGCTCCTTGGAGACGAGGACAGAAATTAACCACAGCAAAGGCCTCCTAACTCCTCCACGAAGCACCACTTCGGGTAAGCTGAATCACTTTAACTTTACTCCTTTATGCTAGCGGTCCATAAACATAAGAACTACTCAATCCATATCTAGGACCACTTTGAATCCCAAAAAGATTCACAGAATTGGATCTTCCCCATTACTTGACCTTCAAAAAGAAAAGGCAATCCTCGACCATCGACTAGGCCATAGGAATTCCCCGTTAAGATAGATGATTCTAATTGACACCCTCGAAGATTAGAGTTATTTCAACTCGGGCAACGAATTTGCTTCGAGGCAAAGGGAAAGAACGCTTTAAGACGAGTAAAACGAGAGATTAGACGCGGATGGGATGCACAACAATGCACAGTCCCTTAGGAATACTAGAACCTAGAGCTCCGATACCAACTGTCAGGACCTGTCCAAGATTCCTCCCTGGAACCCTAGACAAGCCCTGATCCCAGGGAAATACCACCGAACCTTCCAACAGAAAATCCGACAGCACCTCCCCTAAGGGTAGGACTAACCAAAAATTTCCTGCACTGAAAACACACTTCTATATTCATCCCCTTATTCCTCCCACATTACTACAATTTGTTTCCACAAATTTGCAGTACTCCAAAATAAATAACAGTAAACCAGTGCATAATTAACAACTAAATGTCCAATACAGTATACAGAGCATTAAACAAATAAATATGAAATTAATACGATGACAGATAAAGAAGTAATACAGGATGGAGAGGAAAAAGGGAAGGAATGCTTCTTGGACTTTCGGCAATGAACTGAGACGTCGGGCTCGCCCCGGACAATCAACGTCTCCCAACCTGGACCTAGGGGAACGGAATTTAAAGACGTGAGATGCTAATCATCTTAGTGAGTGACCCTATCTACTGAACACTTTTAATTTTAATAATATAACAAATAAAGGGATTTAATTAATCAATACTGAACAATTAAATAAATAAATAAATAATAATAATTGAAGTAATATTTTCTCTCAAAACCCTCACTATTCACTCTGTTGGAAATGTTCCCCTTTTAAAACATTTTAACAAAACCTGAAATTTGTATTTTCCGAAAACCAAGGGATCAATCAATTTAATAAACAATAAATAAATACCCCAAATACAAAATAAGATATAATAAATAAATTTTGAATACTTTGGGATTTGAAATTTCTTTATCCAAAAATTTGTACTTGACGCACCACACCATATACCAGTGATGCCCTCCGATACCCAGCATCCTGAGCACCAACTGGCGGGAGATTAAGAGAGAAACTTGCATACGGCACTTCGACGTCCCGACAGTGCCGCTGCTGAAACTGTCATCCCGGCCAAGGAGGGGGGCGGTTGATGCGCAATATATAAGACTTGCCTGCCCTCGGTCCAATGGCAACTCACGGGAGACATAATACTTGCACGCTAACCACATATACACCGGAACACCAATACTGTATGAGTGCGTCTAAAATAATTACTAAATTAATTATTACCGTACCGATTTTGCAAAAATTACCATGGAAAATATACTAGTTTTCAAATTTACCATCCCACATTTTCCTTTAACATACCCGGTACGAAACCATCGATAACAATATAAAAATAATTTTTCTCGTAACACGAGGTTCAACAATAATATTCTACGGGCATAATTATAAAATTTAAACCACCAATTTAAACAAATATTTTTCTTAAAATATATAAACCAATTATGCCCACAAAATAATATAAAAATCCAGACACAAATTAATTTATGAAAATACCTTGCTCATGTGTAATAAATACAATTAAATCACAATAATAATAATAGTTGGGATTTTCTTAATAACCCAAAATTCCGTTTAGCACCAACAACATATACGTACTTATAAAATAATAATTTTCCACAACTATAATTAAATTGCACCACATGAGCATAATTTCAAATATCAATTAAACACCAAATAAATATAATTAATTACCCCAAAATATTTTTAAAGGTGGGTCACTCACCTGGAGCACGCAATTAATCCAAGATCTTCCATGGGATCAAGTCCGCGACTGACCCGTGCTCCTAGAACAACAACATTACACATCTCAAATAAATTAATATTTTATTCGGGTAAATAATACCCGGTACCCGGGGGCCTAACACAAACGTTATCCAAAATACGCAAATTATATGTCTATGGAAAGCTTACAAGATGAGGAACGTGAAACCAACCTTCGTTGGACCCATTTTGACCTGCAGTGGTTGGAATTTACCCGTGAAGCACCGGTCGAAATTCAACTCCTAGTATCTCGCAAACCGCTTCGAATTTTGGAAATTGGAGGCCATATTTGGGATCAGAAGACCCAAAATAGGGGGAGAGGAGGTTTAATTTGGATTGGGTTGGCCGGAATACGGCGGAATCGTCGGAAAAGGGAGGAGCACCACCATCGGCTTCAACAGCCCGATCTAGGCGTGTCACCGGCCAGCCGGCCACCAAATTTGGCTGGTGAGCTCGCCAGCGTGTGGTCTTGGACGGTGGCCGGTGCGTGTGGCTTGTGGTGGCCGGAGAAAGATGAACACGGGGGAGAGAGAGAGATGGCCGGTGGGAAGGAAGAAAGAAGGAAAGAAAGAAGAAGAAGAAGAAGAAGAAGAAGAAGAAGAGGAAGGGGCCCGTGCCTTTTTTTCCCACGTGGGGAAAAGAAAAAAAAAAAGAAAAGAAATAAAAATAAAATAAAATAAATAATTAAATAATATTAAAAATAATATTATTATATAAAATAATAATAAAATAATATGATATTAAACATGGTTGACATGTGGCATCTCAACATGGTGACACATGGTCACATTTATTAAGTCACACGTGGCACATTGTTACACCTTTAAAAAATAATATTAAAATAATACGGTATTTGAAAAACTTTACAGGTTCATAACTTTCAAACCACATGTCCAAATCGGACGTGCCGCTAGTCAAAGCTCATTTCCCCATAAATAAAAAGTCAACTCGGGCACCCTTGGACAGTTTAGACCTCAATTTGTTTTGCTCATAACTTTCAAACCGTAGCTCCGTTTTCGACGTGCTACTAGTCTACGAACTCGTGCCAACGTTTACTTCGTAATATTGCCTCAGTCAACCTAGAATTCCATCTCAATCAAAAAGTCAACTTTTGACCCCTTCGGTCAATGGTCAACGGTCAAAGTCAACAGTCAACGGTCAGCCTCGGTCAAAGTTGAAAAATTTCCGTTGTACTTTGGGACGGGGTGTTACATACGTACAGACCCCATGGGTTCTACCTGGAGGGCAGACCAAAAAGCCAAGATTTATTACATTTGTCTAAACACCTAATCTTGGCCTTACATGTTTCTAAGATTTTACAATTTTTAACTCTTAGTTCTATTTTTAAGCTAAGATATATTTACCACAACCTTTTTGATGGGGGATCACTGTCCAATCGTGTGCAATTACGTATGACATCTGCACATCAACCGCTTCAACACGTATATACTTCTACTTTCACTTGGTATAATGACATCATCCGTATAAATTTACTTTGGAAATAAAAATTAGAGCTAAGCAGATTATAATTTAAATAAATGAATAAAATTAGCATTGAAAATGGTTGATCAATTAATAGAGCCTATGAAAGTACATAGTAAATCCAAGTAAGAATACATTATTAAGGAAAAGAAACTAGTTATCCTTAAACTTGTGGTTTTATAAGTAACGCAAAGTATGTAAACGCCTAATATATACTATTATTGTTAAGGGAATGATCATAACATACTATTGAATGCTTAAACTGGCAAATTATATTTATTTACTTGGACTCACTTCGTGGCCCATCAAATATAGTGTTTCTAAGGCCAGTTATCTCTGAAGTCCTAACAGAGATAGAAAATTCGTTGGACTACAAAATTCTAGTCAGGCTTGTGTACATATACTCCAATTTATTTTTGGGACAACCAATATATAGATATACTAATCATACAATTTTGTCCTCCTTTGCTTTTATGAGATATTGATTTTGTTTTCCATGATGTTGATGTAAAATTTTAAATTGCAAAAGCAAAATTGCAGAGTTGTCACCCAAAACCAAGTAAACCTTCCCCAATCCAGGGTGGAATTCTACCCATTAATCTGTTGTTTCCAAGATCTAGAGTTACCAAACTTGATAAGTTTTGGAAAGATGTTGGGATCTCTCCTGAGAACTTAGTTGACCTAAGGATCCAGGAATATTCCTAGATAAATTGTTCTTACTGAGATCTAATGCCTTGAGCTTAGAACTATTCCCAATGCATGATGGAATACTTCCTGTTAAGCGGTTATTTGAAAGATCAATGAATGATGCTTGACATAAAAAGAATTTTCATTTTCATGACCCACCCCCTTCATTTATAATCGACCACAATCAGCACATCTGCAATTTTTTAAACTAAGCTATTCACTGCTATAGACATGGGTAATAACTATTGAATTTCTACTTTCCACTTGTCAAAAATTTCATAAAATAAGATAATAAAAGTTGTTTATCTTTATGTATATTAGCCGATATAAAATATTACAATGCACTTTAATGGAAGCCCTGTAATTGCCACCATCAAAGTTACACACTAGCTTTATGCCAGAAACCAGAAATGAAATTGACAAAAAAAAAAAAATTGTGTCTTGCTGAAGAAGGAAGAAGTATCCTATATAAGAACAAACTTCCAATTAACCAACAATAATATGAAAATATTGATAACTTGAATTGAATGAGAAACCAAATTATGAACAACTTTTGAGGAAGCCACGGAAAAATCCATGATCATGTAAAGCTAATTAGTCCTTTTTCCTTTCTGATTTGTAGTAGTCTCTTGGTAAAAATATAGTTAAAATTGTTAAGAAGTATGGAAAAATTATTTATAGGCATAAAATAAGGCTATGCATTCTTTTGCACCTTATAATTTCTTCACATAATATATTTCTTCATGATATAATTTCTACAGGTAGGAAATGAAGCTGAAAAATATTCTGTTATAATACTATATACCATCTTCACTTGTAAATGGTTGTAACACCCCGTCCCAAAGTACAACAGAAATTTTCCAACTTTGGTCGAGGTTGTCCGTTGACCGAAGGGGTTAAAAGTTGACTTTTTGACTTGGATGGAATTCTAGGTTGACTAAGGTACCGTTACGAAGTGCACGTTGGTACGAGTTTGTAAACTAGTAGCACGACAAAAACAGAGCTATGGTTTGAAATTTATAGGCAAAACAAGTCGAGATTCAAATTGTCCAAAAGGTGCCGGGAGTTGACTTTTTATGGTTGTAGAATTTTACTTTGACTTTTGTATGGTTGTAAAGTGCTCGTCAATACGAGTTCATAGACTAGTGACACGCTTAAATTGGACATCTGGTTAAAAAGTTATGGACGTGTGAAGTTTTCCGACTACGGTAATATTTTAATATTTTTGAATCGGTAAACAGTGAAACACCACGTGTCGACGTCTGAGATGTCCACGTGGGTGAATAGTGTCACCCACGATGGCTTTTATTTTGGCAAAACGGCAGGGGAAGGAGAGAGAAGGAAAGAGAGGAGAGAGAGAGAGCTAGAGAGAGAAACGACCGGCCACCACCGGTTGGCCACCGTCCGGCCACCAGAGGCCCACACGCACCGGCCAGGCAGGAGCGCCTCTCCATTTTTGACCGGCCACCCAAATCTCATGGCCAACCGACCAGCGACGCGCCCGGATCGAAGCGTTTTCCGGCGATGGTGATTTTTCCCTCCACCACTGGCCATCGCCATTTGACCAATTTTTGGCCATTTTCAAGCCACACTCATCAGCCACCCCTCACCACCTCCTCACTTCCAGCCAGCCCACTAAATTTCATGGCCATCGGACCTCCGACGCGCCGGGATCGGAGTATTTTCCAGCTAGGGGCCGAAAATCTTCAAACTCAGATCTCTTCGCCGTCTGGCCTCTGTTTGCCTCACCGCCGGTCCCGTTGGAACCCTCTCCCCTCGATCTACAAAACCCCAAAAATCTCAGCCACCGGCCACCGGACGCACCTCCGCCGTCGACGGCTCGCCGGAAATCACTGTTCCGGCGAGTACCCAATTGCACCGCCGGTCCCTTTCCACTAATTCTGACCCACTGAATCCAAATCCGGTGTCCTTTTCCTCCAATTCATGATGATTTGGGAGAATTGGGGCTCTAAAGGCCGCAAGCTTTCCGGCGAGATTCCGGCCACCTCGGATCCGATCTCCGGGAAGTAAGACCGGATTCGTGATCCTCGTCACTCAAGCTTTGATTTGGTATATTATTCGTCAATTTTGGTTAACGTTTGTGTTTAACCCCCCGGGTACTGGGTATTATTTACCCAAATAATATATTAATTTATTTGAGTTGTGTAATATTGTTGTTTTAGAAGCACGGATGCGTCGTGGAATTGATCCCATGGAGGATCTTGGTTTATTTGCGTGCTATAGGTGAGTGACCCACCTTCAAATAAATTTCGAAAATTAAATTTGTGAATATTTTGTGTGAATTGAATATTTGAAATTTATATTCTATGTGTCAAATATTTAGTGGATTTATATGTGGAAATTTTGATGCCCATATTTGAATAAATTAAATCATATTTTGATTTTTGACAAATTATGGAAATTTGGATTTTATGGAAATTTGATATATAAAGGCATTGTGATTTTGATATTAATTGATTTATTGTGGAAATTATTGGTGGATTTATTTTGATTAAAGAAAATATGCATTATATAAATTTATGCAATGTGGAAATTAATTTATGGTTTTGAGGATTGTGGAATTCAATTATATATGAAATTCTTGTGGTTTTAATATTATTTTTGGACATGATTTGATTTTTAAATATTTCAAGGAAAATATTTGTTTAAGTTGGTGGTTTCAATTTTTATAATTATGCCCATGAAACATTATGCGATTTAATTTATTATATTTCAGAAATATTTATGCCATTGGAAAATTTGAATATTTAAATTGGTGGAATTGAGAGCTGGTGGATTTGAAAATTATGGTAATTATGCGATGAATTTATGACGATGATTATAAAGGAATTGTAGAAAATTTACGGGTTTAATTTGATGGAAAATTTGGATTTTATGGAAAATTTGAAATTTTGAGATGTGTTGATTTATGATTTTTAGATGCACCATACACGTACTGGTGTTCTGTATATATGGATGTGATTAGTGTGCACATGGATGTGATTAGCGCGCAGGTGGGTGTGAGTAGCGCGCAAGTGATTTATGAGGTTGTCCTGTGTTTGCCATCGGATGAGGGTAGGCCACCCCTCTATGGCCGGGACACCTGTTTGCAGTGGCGCGGTGGGACGCCACGCGACTGTATGCCGGTTTCTCTCTATAACCTCCTGTCTGGCGGTACCTTGGGACGCTGGGTACTGTTGGCGCCACTGGTATATAGTGGGTGCATCAAGTGATTTTCAGAACTTGGATTTCAAAAATAAATACTTTGAAATTGTATTCAAATTAAGAACATATTTAATGTTGGTTTTATTGTTTATTTCAATGGAGGTTTTAAATTGACTTAATTTTTCCCTTTACTTAATTCTTCAAGAAATTGATTTATTTCATTATAAATTCTGAATGCTTGAATTATTACATTTTATTTGATATTTAGTTGAATAATTGACTCCTTGGTTTTCGGGAAATATGAATAACGGGTTTTCTGAAAAGGTTTTAAAAGGGGAACTTTTCCAACCGAGAGAATCGTAAGGGTTTTGAGAGAAAATTTATTTCCAATTAATTATTATTTATCTACTTAAATATCATGGTATTATAATTGTACAGTAGATAGGGTCACTCATGAGATGATTAGCATCTCATATTTTTGAATTCCGTTCCTCTAGGTACCAGGTTTTGTCGGTATTCATCCGGAGCGGACATGATCTTCATCGCTGTCTTAGTTCGAGAAGTACCTTTGTCTTCATTTATTGCAACTGTAATATTTCTTTCATCCTTGTTGTATTCTATGCTTAATAGTACTTCATGAAGCTCTGTATACTGTCTCGGACATTTATGTATTAATTATGCACTGGATTACTGTTATTCATTTGGAGTGCTGTAAATTTGTGGAATCAACTTGTAGTATTGTGGGAGGAATAAGGAGATGAATATAGAAGTGTGTTTTCAGTGCAGGAAATTTGTGGTAAGTCCAACCCTTAGGGGAGGTTCTGCCGGATTTTCCATTGGAGGATCCGGTAGGGTTTCCCTGGGATCAGGGCTTGTCTAGGGTTCTGGTGAGAAATTTTGGATGGGTCCTGACATGGTAATCTAGGAAAGTTGTCCTTCTTATTGGAATTTCTATGTTTCAACTAGTCATGTCTCTCTGCAGCTTGAGTATCAAAAAGAGGCATATTTCTCTTCTATATTTACCATGCATGCATGTTCAAAAGTCTATGGGAATCTAGTATTATAAAATTATATAAAAAGTAATCACTTTCTAGTATTAAAGTGTATTTTAATAGAGTTGAAATACCACTGATCCCAAAAGCTTAAGCTGATGGAAGATGGGCTTTCATTTCATTTATATTTTTTTTCTAACACTCCCCCTTAAATGTAAGCCTACCTCAGTTGGACTTCTCTGGGTCTTTACATTTGTTTTTTTTTTAAAAAAAAAATTTTTGGATGGAGTTGTTGAATTTTGAACTTAGGACCTCATGGATCTCTAGCTCTGATACCAAGTTGAAATACAACTGATCCCAAAAGTTTAAGCTAATGGAAGATGGATTTTCATTTCATTTATATTTTTCTGTAACAAATAGGGAATGACCCTGAAGGCAAGTACGTCTCTTTACCAAGTCGGTGAGAAGGCAATTTTCTCTTCATGATATTGATAAACAAATTTCTTCCTTATTTATTAAAAAAAAAAAAAAGCAAATTTCTTTCCTTTCAGCTTCCTTTGTGATAAAGAAGAACAATACTATAACATAATAACAAAAATGGCTACAAAGCAAGTCATGTTAGTTGTTTATCATAGATAGAGTGATCATCAGGTTCATTTTTTCTAGATGTGTTGAAATTTATTCCACAAAGGGCTTTGTTTTACAATGACATGTGGAATAATAGTTTTGACAATGTTGCATCTTTAGCTTTTGATTATTCAAACCTGATTTCTCTGCTAATTTTAAAATTTGCTCTCTTTTGATTTTCTGCAAACTTTGTGTGTTCTTTACACTCTCTCTCTCTCCCTTTTTTAATTTTAAATTGTTTTTTTCCAACCTCTTTCGCTTGCTTTAAACGTCAATCATATTTATGTAGTTTTCTTTGTAGTACAAATCAGAAAATAAAGAAAAAATAAATAAAGAAACCAAACACCAAATCTTCTATCAATGGAGATACCATTTCTCTTACTTTTGGTAACAGGATCCATATCAAATTGAAGAGATTCGGAAAGTCACAGTTAAAGCCATGATAATGTAAAGCTAATCAGTCATTTTTCACTATGCGAAAATAGCGATTTAGCGACGCAAAAAAAAAAGTAAAACAAAATATATAGAGACGCATTATACCACGTCGCTTAATGCTCTGTCGCTAAAAATATTAGATAAACAGCGACGTATGAGAAAAGTTCGCTAAAAATGGAGAAACAGCGACGCCGTAAAACCTATGTCGCTAAATATAGATGAAACAGCGACACTATATATACGTCACTAAATGTTAGGATTTTTAGCGACATTTAAGACACTATGTCTCTGTTTTGGCAAATATACGCGTCGCTAAATGTTAGACTTTTAGCGACAAGTTTAATTGTACGTCGCTGTTGAGGAAATTAATATGTCCCTATATATATATTGATGTTTAACCTTTAGTGACCTTTATTTCGTGTCGCTAAATATTATCGTCGCTAAAAGTTGAATTGGCAACATTTATGTTATGCGTCACTAAATGTTTCATGCGTTGCCCTTTTTGCTTTTTTTTATATTTTTTTTCTATTTTTTATTTTTTAATTTGTTAGGGTTTAGTTTATTTTATTTTATTATATTTATTTTTTATAATTGTGTGAAAATTGATTAGAAATTATCAATACCAAAAAATTAAAATAATAAAAATACCAAAATAACTAAAATTATCTTGATCGAAAGTAATTGGAATACAAAAATTGCATAAAAAATATTTTCATAACAAAATAATTATCAAATAAATTAAATATTATTTCATGAACTAGTTTTTGAATTGGTAACTATTGAACTATTGTATATGCGAAAGCAAAAGTAATATTAATTAAATCTCCATGAATGCATACTTGTTGAGATGGAAGTTGACATCCTCTTGTTGAATATATTACACCCTCATAGTACTGCATGAGAAAATTAATAAAATTATAAACACTTATGCAAAATAAAAAATATTAATTATTAAAAAGTAATTTAGTAGATGATATAGAGAATATTACCGTTGTTTCTTAGGAAAGCAAATAAAAAAATTAATTAAATGTCATAAATATTACTTCGACCATAAG
Organism: Ziziphus jujuba; assembly: GCF_031755915.1. NCBI lineage: Eukaryota > Viridiplantae > Streptophyta > Magnoliopsida > Rosales > Rhamnaceae > Ziziphus > Ziziphus jujuba. The sequence continues at coordinate 3,499,744 of NC_083380.1, forward strand.
TTAATAAATTTACTTACCAATTTATTTAGAAGGTAGTTTTACTTACATGGAGATCTCCATGAATTGCATACTCATTGAGATGGATTGTGAGCCGTCGTAGTATCGCCAAGAACATCTTCTTCAACCAATTCTTCTTCAACAAAAATATGATATTGTGTGGAGTTAAAACAACAGACCATCTCAAATCAAAACAATGTTAAGCAATATCACAAATAAAATATCTACAAAAGCAAGATTAAGAAAATTTAACGAAACTAATCTATGGTTAATATGAAAAAAAATAAAAAAAAATAAAAAACTCAACCCACCACATGCAACTGCCAACAACAAAGAAAAAAGAAACTCATCTACACGATGGAGACGAAAAAAGAAAAAACCCAACTCACAACGAGGGTGACACAGAGAAACTCGGCTTTCTGACGGCAATGTAGGCAAATGACAAATGAAATCTGAAATATCTCACTCTTCAAGTCCCTCTTAGGTTGTTTCCAAATCTAATATTTATTAGATAGAGTACTTGATTTAGTTTTAAAAATAAAAGAGATTCAAAAGCCCGCGTACAAATTTCCAAACGCGCCAAAATTTTCAGAAAAATGGCAAAAAAGGCGTAAATTTCAAAATGCGCCAAGATTCAAAAGCCTGCGTACAAATTTGCAAGTCTTTTAAATTGTTTTTTTTTTAAAATGAGGGAACAAGAGACGTAATAACCCTCTGATTACATCGCTTGTTATTGTTGTTCTCTAATTATTTTGTTTCTTAAACATAGTTTATTTTCTGTTTAAAATTGTAAAATTTTAAATTGTAGATTTGTTTTTTCAAAAACTGGAACAAAATAAAACAAAAAATAATAGGCGACGCAATTTGCTACGACTGCGTTGCTTGTTCCATTTTTTCCTTTTATTTTGTTATTTCATTTTTTTCTTTTTTCATCAGCAAATAAATACTAAAAATAATTCTAAAAAGTATGAAGCAAATATCTGTTATTTTGTTATTTCATTATTCACATATATGTGTATATACGAAACACAAATATCTAAAGATCTAAGATAGGGTATACCAAATATAGAGTACTAATACAACAAGGACTTATTGATCAATTTATCTAAATAAGTATATTAAATGAGCTATACTTTCAGTCATGTGTTTATGCTTCAATGATAGTTTATCTGATTTTACAAGATACATTCCTACAAAATGCAAGTCTTTAAATTGTATTTTGGCTTTTTTAAAAAAAAAAGAAAAAAAAAAAAAGGAAAAGGCAACGCAATGTCGCCTGATTGCGTCGCCTGTTGCATTCAGTGGTTATTTTTATTATCGTTCTCTAATTATTTTATTTCTCAAACACATTTTATTTTGTATTTAAACTTGCAAGTATGTAAATTGTTTTTTTTACAAAAACATTGAACAAATTAAAAAAAAAATGAACAGGCGACTCAATTACTCCTAATTGCGTCGTCTGTTTCCTATAATATTTATATTTATTGTTGTTCTCCTTTTATTTTGTTTCTTAAGAAAAAATTATTTTCTATTTCAATTTGCAAGTATGTAAACTATATTTTTATTTTTTTAAAAAAAAGGGAACGAATAAAAAAAAAATGTAATAGGCGACGCACTATTAAAACATTGCGTCGCCTATTCCCTTTTAAATAACAAAAATACTATTTCAAATAATTGAAATTTAATAAGAAAATAATTTGTACTTAAAAAACAAAAAAACTAAATAAATAATTAATATATTTAATTAATATTTGATTGATATTTTTATTAACTCTTTATTAAAATTTTCAAAATAATTAAATTTTTCACAATATTTTTATTTCCTATCTATTAAATATGTATTAACTATTTATTAAATTATTAATTTTAAAATAATAAAATTATTATATAAGTTAATATTTTATTTATTCGAAATATTAGTTTCCTATGCCTATATTTATTTGAAATTTATTTTCTATCAATTATTTTGTATGAATTTATCTACCAAATAATCTTAATTTGATAAAACCAAAAAGCAACTTTCAAATTGGAGGAAAAAAAAAAAGAAAACGTCACTAAAGCTGGAATAGGCGACGCATTTCTGTGAGACTATTTCCAGATGCGTCGCTAAAAGTAATAATAGGAGACTGTTTTTTAAAATGTGTCGCTAAAGTCACTAAACAGCGACGCATTTCTGTGAGAGTAGTTTCCAGATTCGTCGCTAAATGTAATAATAGGCGACTGTTTTTAAAAATGCGTCGCTAAATGCTTTTTTAAATATAAAAAAGTTTTTAAAATAATTTTCATTACCTTTTAAACATAAAAAAGATTTTTAAATAATTTTTCAAACCTTTAATGACACAATTATTGAGAAAAAATTTCTTAAAAATAATTATTAATGACACAATTTATTTATTTATTTATTTATTTTTATATTCATGATCAATTTTTTTTCCCTAAATGTCAATTAATATTGAAAACGCAAATAAATTTGTAAGTTAATTGAAATGTGAATTTCATAAAAAAAACCTTCATATGGGGCGACGCAGAGGACCAAACCCATGTCGCCCCATAACAACTTTTTTTTTTTTTTTTTTTGTTTAGATATAGATACATGATCATGTTTTATTCCATAAATGTCTAATGATATTGCAAACACTAAATAAATTTGCAAGTTAATTGAAATGTGAATTTGATACAAAAACCTTCATATGGGACGACGCAGAACACTAAAGCCATGTTACCCCATATCAAAATTTTTTTTTTTCTTTTTATGTACATGATACTTTTTTTCTCCTAAATGTCCAATGATATTGCAAACATTAATAAATTTGCAAGTTAATTGAAATGTGAATTTCATATAAAAATCTTCATATGGGGTGATGCAGAGGACTAAATCCATGTCGTGTCAGGACCTATCCAAAATTCTTCACCGGAACCCTAGACAAGCCCTAATCCTAGAGAAACCCTACCGGACCCTCCAATGGAAAATCCGGCAGAACCTCCCCTAAGGGTTGGACTTACCACAAATTACTTGCACTGAAAACACACTTCTATATTCATTCCCTTATTCCTTCCACAATACTACAAATTGATTCCACAATTTTACAGCACTTCACAGGAATAATAGTAATCAAGTGCATAAATAAAACATAAGTGTCCAGAATAGTATACAGAGCTTCATGAAGTGCTACTTGATAGAAAATACAACAAAGATGAAAGAAATATTACAACTAAATTGAACGAGTACAAAGGTACTTCTCGAACTATGATAGCGGCGGAGATTTGGTTCGTTCCGGAAGAATGCCTACCATCCCTTGCACCTAAGGGAACGGAACTTAAAAACGTGAGATGCTAATCATCTCAGTGAGCGACCCTAGCTACTGAACACTTTTAATAATAATACTATAACGAATAAGGAAATTTAATTAATACTGGCAATTAAATAGGTAAATAAATAATAACAGTTGAAAATAATAGTTTCTCTCAAAACTCTCACTATTCACTCCGTTGGAAATATTTCCTTTTTAAAACATTTTCACAAAACCCGATATTCGTATTTTCTGAAAACCAAGGGATCAAACAACTTAATAAACAATAAATAAATAAATACCCCAAATGTAATTAAAATGTAAATAAATATAATAAATAATTTTTGAACACTTTGGAGTTTGAAATTTTATCTGAAAACTTATACTTGACGCACCACTTCATATACCGGTGATGCCCTCCTATACCCAGCGTCCCGAGCACCGACTGGCGGGGGTTTAAAGAGAGAAACTTGCAAACGGCACTTCGGCGTCCCGACAGTACCGTTGTTGAAACCATCATCCCGGCCAAGGAGGGGGGCGGCTGTGGCCAATATCAAACTTGCCTGCCCACGGTCCAATGGCAACTCACGGGAGACATAATACTTGCGCGCTAACCACATATACACCGGAACACAAATACTGTATGAGTGCGTCTAAAATAATTATTAAATTAATTATAACCGTACCATTTTTCCAAAATCACCGTGGGAAATATATCAATTTTCACATTTACCATCCCACATATTTTCCTTTAACAAACCCGGTACGAAAACATCGATAACAATAAAACAATAATTTTTTTCGTAACACAAGGTTCAACAAATAATATACCACGGGCATAATTATAAAAATTAAACCACCAATTTAAACAAATATTTTCACAAAATATTTAAACCAATTATGCCCAAAAATAATATTAAAACCACATACGATTTATTACTGAAAATACCTTACTCATGCATAATAAATAAAATTAAATCACAATAAATAATAATTAAATTGTACCACATGAGCATAATTTCAAATATCAATTAAACACCAATTAAATATAATTAATTACCCCAAAATAGGTTTAAAGGTGGGTCACTCACCTTAAGTGCGTATATTAGCTAAGATCCTCCGCAGGATCAACTCCACTACTCACACGCGCACCTAAAACATCTACAGTACACCAACAAAATATATTAATATTTTAATCGGGTAACTCCCAAATGGGTACCCAGGGAGCGAACACAAATGACAACTAAAAATTACGAGTAATATACCGAATCGAAGCTTGAGTGATGAGGATCAAGGATTCGGTCTTACTTCCCGGAGATCGGACCTGAGGTGGCCGGAATCTCGCCGGAATGCTTTCGGGATTCAACTCCTCAATTCTCCCAAACCATCGCGAATTGGAGTAAAAGGACGCCGGATTTGGATTCAGGAGGTTGGAATTAGCGGACAGGGATCGGCGGTGCAACTGGGTACTCGCCGGAACAGTGACTTCCGGCGAGCTGCGGTGGCTGATGGCTGAGATTTTTGAGGGTTTTGTAGATCGAGGGGAGAGGATTCCAACGGGACCGGTGGTGAGGCAACCGGAGGCCGGACGGTGAAGAGATCGGGGTTTGAAGGTTTTCGGCGCCTTGCCGAAAAATGCTCCGATCCCGGCGCGTCGGAGGTCCGGTGGCCGTGAAATTTGGTGGGTAGGCCGGAATTGCCACCGGTGAGAGACCGGTCAGGCGTGTGTGGCTTGAAAGTAGCCAGAAACGGGTCAACAGCGGTGGCAGACGGTGGAGGGGAAAAATCACCACCGAGCTTCGCCGGCTCGGTCTGGGCGCTTCCGGCTACCGGCGGTCGTGAAATTTCAGGGTTCGGCCAGAAATGGGAAGGCACTCCCGTCTGGCCGGCGCATGTAGCAAGGATCGCCCGGAAAATTTGTCAAGTCCAGCGGCCGGTCATTTCTCTCTCTCCCTGTCTCTCTCTCTCTCTCTCTCTTTCTCTCTCCTCCCCGACGTTTTTGCCAAATAAAAGCCACCGTGGGTGACACTGTTCACCCATGTGGACCAATTAGGTGACAACACGTGGCGTTACTGTGCACTTAAGCCAGATATAATAAAATATTACAGTATCCGGCGAACTTCACACATCCATAACTTTTTAACCAGACGTCCAATTTAAGCATGCCGCTAGTCTATGAACTCATATCGACGAGTACTTTACAACCATACAAAAGTCAAAACAAAATTACACAGCAATAAAAAGTCAACTCCTGGCACCTTTTGGACAATTTGCACCTCGACTTGTTTTGCCCATAACTTTCAAACCGTAGCTCCGTTTTCGACGTGCTACTAGTCTACGAACTCGGGGCATCATGCACTTCGCCACGGTACCATGGTCAACTAGAAATTTCAACTTGAACAAAAAGTCAACTTTTGACCCACTCGATCAATGGTCAACCTCGGTCAACGTGCACGAATTCCGATGTGGTTTGGGTCGGGGTGTTACATGTCGCCCCATGTCAAATTATTAATTTATTTATTTTTTATATTCATGATCATTTTTTTCCCTAAATCTCAATTAATATTGAAAACACAAAAAAAGTTTGCAAGTTAATTGACATGTGAATTTCATAAAAAAAAAACTTCATATGGGGCGATGCAGAGGACCAAACCCACGTCGCCCCATATCAATTTTTTTTTTTTTTTTTGTTTAGATACATGATCATGTTTTTTCCCTAAATGTCCAATGATATTGCAAACACTAAATAAATTTGCAAGTTAATTGAAATGTGAATTTGATATAAAAAACTTCATATGGGGCGACGCAGACGACTAAATCCACGTCGCCCCATATCAAATTTTTTTTTTTTTTATGTACATGATAATTTTTTTCCCCTAAATGTCCAACGATATTGCAAACACTAAATAAATTTGGAGGTTGATTGAAATGCGAATTTAATATAAAAATCATCATATTTTTTGCCCTTTTCCCTATCTTAGTGGGCAACTCATGTAATTAACGTGGGTCGCCGGATACATTTTTCCTTTTTTTATAAACAAAAACACAAAATGAAGAGAAACGAGTAATTTATTTCGATTTCGAATTGTAATATCAACTAAACAAATATTGAAACACACTCAAATAACTAATATCAACTAAACTACCTAATAAGTTTTGAGTCATATTGAACGACGCTGAAAAGCAACGTCGCTTAGTATTGTTTGTAGCGACACTAACTGAGTTTTTGTTTCGTACTGTCGCTAGTTGTTTGTCGCTAGATCGCAATTTTTTGGAATATAGCAATGTTATGTGAGGTATGTCGCTAATATTATTATTGAGCGATACGTTATCTCGCATTCTTTATTACGTCGCAATATGGGTGTCGCTACATCTCAATTGTGTTGTATGTAGCGACTACGAGTGAGGTTCATCGCTATTATTATTATTCAGTGACGTGTTATCGCATATTTTTTTATTAGGTCGCCATATTACTGTCGCTAAATCGCTATTTTCGCGTAGTGTTTCCTCTCGGATTTTTTAGTCTCAAAATAAAATATAGTTAGAAACTGTTTAAAAGTATGGAAATTATCATGGCTTTCCACTTTATCTATTCATATAACAGATTTCTTCATCATATTATTTCTACAAGTAGGAGAAAAAGTTTTTTTTTTTTTTTAAGTCTATATACTTCACTTGTAAATAACGATCTCTGCAAGTTCTCTGTGAGATTGATACTCTATGGTTCAACCAATTGGTCATGATATTTTCTCTACAGCTTCAATATAAAAAGGAGACATGTTTCCCTTTGATATTTCAATCATGGATGATGAAAGTCTATGGGAATCTCGTACTGCAAACTTGATGAAAAGTGATCATTCTCCATTATTTGTTAGAAAGTGCATTTATTATAGTACATATATAGTCAAATAGAGAGTGACCCTCAAGGCAAGTAAGTCTCTATACCAAGTTAGAGATAAAGCAATTTTCTCTACCTGATATTGATATACAAATTTCCTTCTTCTTAGCTTTCTTTATGGCAGACGATATTAAACTTTAACTAAAATGGCTATGAAGCAAGTGCATATCACTTGTTTAATATATATAATAGTGATCATCAACTTGATTTTTTTTTCTTCCCAAAATTGTAGAAATTTATTCCACAAAAAGCTTTCTTTAATATTGATATTTGAAATATAGTTTGAATTTGTTGCATCCTCACCTTTTGACTCTTCAAACCTGCTTTCTCTCTTTTCTTGCTCTGCAAATTTTAAATTGTGCTCTCTTTTGATTTTCTGCAAACGTTTGTTCTACTTATTCTCTCTCTCTCTCTCTCTCTTTCTCTCTCTCCGTCCCTCCCTTTTCTTGTTCTTTTTCTTTTTTCCAAGTTTAATTTTCTGCAAACTTGGTTTAACGTCAATCATACTTCATACTTCATAATTGATAAAAAATTAAACAACAGATCTTCTACCATAGAAATACCACTTCTGTTACACTAGTAGACAATCAATATCAAATAGAAAAGATTAGGGATATCCCCACATAGTTTTGTGGTCCATCTTATAAAGAAATTTCACCTTGTAAGGTGTCTGAAACCCACAGATAAAAAAATACACTAACTTAAGCACCTTTTTTTAGTTAATCTCAAATTCTTTTGCATTCAATTGAGGGGTCTTTCCTATCAAACTTTACTTGTATATTTCTCATTTACATTCTTTTCCATTGTTATCTAATTGTTTTTTTCAATCCCACAAAGCAAACAAAATAAGAGTCTCCCATTGCAGAATAGAAATTTGACAAAGTAGAGATACTTTCTAATGATTTTAACAAGTTTCATCCATCTGCAATTATTATGCGGATTTGAGCAATGCTCTCCCATTTACTATCAAATTTTTGAAACATATTATAAAATCGAAAACTGGTTAAGGGGATCGATTCTCGACCCAAATCCACTGGTGTTTTGTTTTTGGAAGTGCCACTAGCTTGCCCAAAAAGCCTTGTACTAGTAGAGAAACTTCAACACATATATGGCACTTCACAATTTCCTTTCGGAGTTATGTGGGATTGTTCATTGATTTTGCCCCATCTTGGTTTGCATCCTACAAGACTCAGAGTCTTTACAATTCTTTTTATTTTTAGCTGAAACTACAAAATGTATTCATATCTACATTAATTCCAGCGAACAAACTTTATGAAAAAATTATTTTTTTATTATATAACGCACTTTAAAGTAATAACTTTTGCTAAAGTTTCATCTTAAAGTCATGAAGAGCTTCGGGGTCTGACTTGAAGTAATTTATCACCTCAGCATCAGTGTTGGCAAGAAATTCTCCGATAATTATGAAGCAAAGAATTAATAACACTAATGGAAGCCCTGTAATTGTTTCCATCAGAGGTACAAACTTTATGGCAGAAACCATAAAATTGAAATGTAAACTGTGTTTTGGTGAAGAGGAATATACGGTTTTATAAGAACAGACTTTCAACCAACAAAAAGATGAAAATATGGAAAAGTTGAATTCAATAACAAACCAACAGATGATTCACTTTTGAAGAAGCCACAAGGAAAGTTATGATCATGTAAAGCTAGTTAGTCCTTCCCATAACTGTTTATTGGTATTAAAATATAGTTACTCTCGTCAGTGCTTCCTTTTTCGTTGTTTTTCCTTTTCAGATTTTCCAGTTTCATAGTAAATTATAGTTAAATATTGTTCAAAAATATGGGAAAAAAATATTTAGGTATAAAGTATAAGTTATGCATGCCTTTCTACATTATATGTTCACATAATAGATTTCTTCATGATACAATCTACAGCTAGGTAACGAAGCTGAAAATTCTTCACTGGTAATGGTAATCTCTGCAAGTTCTCTGTTATTTCTCTTCTATATTTCAACCGTGCATGATAAAAAGTCTATGGAAATCTAGTATTGTAAAATTATATAAAAAGTATTCATTGTTTAGTATTTGATGAAAAGCGTATATATTATATTAAACATATAATCAAATAGAGATTGAATCTCAAGGCAGGTATCTCACTTTACCAAGTCGGTGATAAAGCATTTTCTCTGCCTGATTTTGATATGCAAATTTATTTCTTCTTAGCTCTTTTTGTGGCAGACAAGAATAAACTACAACAAAAATAGCTATAAAGCAAGTCATGTTACTTGTTTAATAGATAATGGTGGTCATTTTTTCCAAGTTTGTTGAAATTTATTCCACAAAAGGCTTACTTTAATAGTGACATTTGAAATAATAGTTTGAATTCGTTGCATCCTTACCTTTTGACTCTACAATTCAAACCAGCTTTCTCTCTTCTTTTTTTTTTTTTTTTCTCTCTCTCTCTCTCTACAAATTAATTTTAAAGTTTGCTCTCTTTTGATTTTCTGCAAATTTTGTGTTCTGTACCTTATTTCATCTTTTTACTTTTATTTTTGTAACATGAATAATACTTGACACTGTAGTTATCTTTACAGTACAAATTAGAAAATAAAGAAAAAGAATGGATAAAGAAATCAAACACCAAATCTTCTACCATAGAAATTTCATTTCTGTTAGCTTTGGTAACAAGATCTATATCATATAGAAGAGATTAGGAAAGTTCCAGAGAGTGAATTTTGGGGGAGAAAACAGGCACAGCATTTGATTTAAAAAGTATTATATAGTTTATAGCATAACATTTGAAGCGTGTCTTAAGGACTTGGACCATAAAATAATCATCTAGCTTTTTACCTTTAACAGAAGCTTAACATATAAAAATGCTTCTTTTTCACCACCTTTCAATTATAGTCTGCTACCATCCAACATCTCTTCAATTTTTTAAAGATAAGTGACTAACAGCTATATATATATATCCATGCTAATTAATTACTACTTAATTTCAACACTTTTACCTGATTAAAATTTTGGTAGAATAAGATCATAAAAGTTGTTTGTCTTCTTGAATATTGGCTGTAAAATAATATCTCTTTAATTAATGTGGAAATAAAGACAAAGCTAAACGGACTATTTAAATCATTGAATATTTGTTAAATTAGATAAATTAGATACCCAACCAAGAATGCATTTTCAAGGGGAAAAAAAAACTTGATAGCCTTTAAAATTGTGATTTTATAAGTAATGCCAAAGCATGTAAGTCTAAGAATTAATTGTTATTTTATGTGGCTCACATGTATTTCAATTCAACTAAAAACTAAAGTTGCTTTCATTCAAAGATCTCCTCATTGCTAATATGAATAAGGATCTTGCGCTGAGATTCCAAATCCAACACCATCAATATAGATCCGACAAAATCTCATGCAATCTATTAACACGACATGAAACTGTATAAATAATTCAATATTCGGGTTTAACTAACACGACATTGTGTTGATAACAGGTCAATTCATTTACACCTTTAGTGTTAACATGTCTTAACAGGTGAAACCTACGAATAACTATTACACTAGCGAAAAAGGGCATTTTAGTAATTTTACTAAAAATAAAAAATAGACCTAATTTTATTAATTATAGTTATAGTGTTTTAAACAATTTTATTTTCTAATTTTCCTTTTCCTCAAAAAAAAAAAAGTTTCTAATTTCCCAGTGTTTGGTTTGTAATAAGATATTATTTTTTTGTGTTTGTTTAAATATATTTTGATAGCTAAAAACAAAATATATATATATATATATTTGGTAAAAAATAAATATTTTCGGATAGTTAATGTTATTTATTTTTTTTACTTATTTTCTTTTTTTTATTTAGTAGAAAGGGAGAAAAATCAGGTGGTCCCTAGGACCACCTTCCTCTAGAAAGTCCCTCTATTCAAAATTTGACAAGTGTTAAAAATTTTAAGTAGCCAAATGAGCCAAATCAAAATAGAAAAATAATTTTACTGAGAAAAAATATTAAATTGGGGAAAAAAAATTTTAGTGTATTGAAGAAAAAATTAAATAGAGAAATTTTTACTCATCAAAATAGGAAGAAAAAATTCCGAACATTTAACTAGGGGAAAATTTTAATGAAAAGAAATTTTAGGTGGAAAAATGGGAAAAAAATTTTTTTAAGTCCTAGTCAGTTAATTTTTGTCACTTGTTGAAATTTAAAAAGAGGGGTTTTGTGGATTAAGGTGGTCTAGGGACCACTAGATTTCTCCATTAAAGCTATAATTTTGCGTGATTAACTTTTATATTTCTTGAATATATACAACAATATTAATTGTTTTAGCAAAAATACTAATATGAGATAGGGCTTTTTTCAAAAAAAAAAAAAAAAAATTTGGTTGCTCTTATTAAGTGGCCATTAATATTTGTGTGATTAACTTTTATATTTCTTGAATATATACAACATACAAATCTATTTCAGAATTAAAATTATTATTTTTGCTTATTGTATTTATTATTTATTTTAAATATTGATAAGAAATTAAACTATAAGGTTGGCCTAAGGCCAACAAAATCTCAGGGCCAGCCCTGCACATTATGAATAGTAGTTGGCAAGGCCAATTAAATTTAGAGAGAAATAGGAAATTTGTATATCTACTCCATTTTTATTTTTTCTGGGTAAATCAAAATCAATAGAACAAAAAACATCTAGTTATATTGATCACACAATTTCGCCGTCCTCTACTCCTATGGGATATTGATTCTGTTTTCTGTTAACTAGATGCAAAGTTTTAAACAGCAAAAATGAAACTATAAAGTTTTCACCAAAAACAAAGTGCGTCATCAGCAAAATTAAAAATTTCTCTTGGTCTATATAACAGAAAATGGAACTTAGTAGTGAAGAATGAAGAATGAAGTGTGTCATCATTAAATACAGTACTATTGCTATTATGTTGAAAAAAGTATTTGTGCTATTTTTTTTTATTAAATATTTGCTAAGAAAAAATAAACAAATAAAAATTATTTGTATAAAAATGTAATTTTATTATATAAAAAAATAATTATGAACATCCTTTTGAAATGTTTGAAAAAAAAAAAATTTTCTATCATCAACATTTATTTGCAAAAGGAAAAAAATGGCATAAGATCAGAGAAAAATATATCCTAAAAAGATTAAAATTGAAATTGATAACATATATACATATATATTTATTTATTTATATTGATTTGTGTTGAGCATGGTATGCAGATTCTTTTTTTTTTTTTTTTTTTTTTTTTTTGGGTGAAAAAGCATAATATACAGATTATAAAGTTTAGGCTTAGGGATCTTCCTCTTTATTTTAAATTTATTAGAAATGTATAATTTTTAATAAGTTGGGCTGAAATTCTGGCATATATAAGCTTAAATCTAAAGCCCAATATTTGGCTGACCCTGATAGGCTACTTAGCTGAAGGCTCAATCCAGTCAAAAAAGCCAGAACTTGAGGGGGGAGAGAGAGAGTATGCGTAATAATGATAATCATAATTTGAATTTTGAAAAACCAACGGTCAATTAAAAAAAATTGAAAATTCGGGGTTTTGAAAAACCAACGGTAAGAAAATTTAAATTCAGGAACGGTAATATTTTTTTTTCTTGGTTTTTAGCTGTTAATATTATTATAATTAATTATTACATATACATTGCGAACCTCAAATCATTGTCTTTCTCTCTCTCGATCGAAAATATAAAAATAAAATAAAAAAAGAAAAAGAGGAAAAGCTGTGGGAAGAAGAGAGATTGTTGAAGAAGACGAGACGATGGGATTGGCCGGTGTCTGCAACTCCATCACCGATCCCAAAAGAAATTGGGTAAGACAGGGACTCTTCTCACTCTCTGATTGCTATATAGGGCTTTCGTCTCACTTTTTTTAGGGTTTACTATTATTCTTGGTGGATCTTACTTTTTTCTTTGCCTTTGGTGAGCAAAGGTGCGTAATTTGCTTAATTGACTTTTTGTTAGAAAAATATCAATCATCCTTGCTATATAACACAAACAGCTGAGTAATATTGCTATTAGTTTTGACCTGTGAATTTTGAAATCTTTTTTTTTTTTTGGTGCTTTTGTTAGTGGAATATGTTATGTGATCTGTAATTATATGGTGATTTTGGCCGAGTTAATTCTTTAGATAACTTTTTTTTGCATGTAACTTAGAGAAGTGAACGTGATTAGATTTGGTTGTACCCAAATCTGTAATAATGAGTGATATCCATCTCCATTAGAAGCATACCCAAGTCTCCTTGTATATCTCGTTGTTTCCTCTTTGAGTGATTTTTCTAAAATACCCGCATAGCCAAGTATACAAAACATTTTATAAACATCATAACAACAAATGAAACTCAATTGAAGTTAGGACAAAAAGAAACGAAAGAAGGAGAGTTTCAAGCACAAATTGTGCACTTAAGATTTCTGCCATGCAAACTATGTTTGTTGTGCCTGCAATGTTGTTAGTTCATACCTCTGGTTAGTTTAAATTGGTTGTCAAGTGAGTTCTTTTCTTCTATATGATACCAGCTTCTGGAAAACAATTTATGGAGGTTTTACGATGCCTCTGCAGAATAGCTATTATGCACAATGTTAGATATATTATTACCTGGAAGATGTGCACGAATATAGGATGCAATTGCTTAGATGTCAAGAATATTTATTTTATGGTGACTTTTGACTATATCCTTCTTCATTTTGCTTTTCCTTTTCTGCTTAAGTTAGAAACCTTTTTTTTCTTCTTTTTTTCTTTTGGAATTTTAACTCTTAGAATTGTGCTGCTGCTGTTGTTATTCATATTCTCACACAAGCATATTATACTTGCCACTGGTTGCAGGTGTCCCTGCTGATTTGCTTTCTCTTATTACTAGCTAAACCCCCCAGATGGTGTCTGCTCATTTAGGTTTCTCCATCCTTTTTCTCTTTTTATATTTTGAAGAGCTATGTCTTGTTAATGTAATGTATATCATGGTTCAATCCACCTATTCTTCTTTAATTCTTAGTTGTTGCCTTTAAATATAGATGGGGGAAACTAGTCTTGTTAATGTAATGTATACCATGGTTCAATCCACCTAGTCTTCTTTAATTCTTAGTTGTTGCCTTTAAATATAGATGGGGAAACTAATGTGAAGATCAGAAAGGCATCTGAAAAGACTTCGGATTGTTGAACTCCAGAGAAAGTGTCTGAATTTTGGTTGGCAAGGAGAGCAAGTTACCTTCATGCATGCCTAATGTGTGCTCACTTTGCAAAGGAATAGGTAATTTTGCTTGTCGTTTTGTACTTTATTCTAAATTGATCAATATCTTTGTCCTCTCAAAAAATAAGATTCTTTTATTTGTTAGTGGTACATTCAGCTTCAAAAACTGTTGGTTGTAGCCTATGTAACATTTGCATTGATTTTGCAAATGGGCTAGAAGAATACAGCATCAATTAGTTTGTTACTTCCCTATAGCATGTAGCACAGTTAACTAGTTACATGCCATTTACATTGTTATCAGTATCATTCTCTTTCCCTAATCATATTAGTTATCATTTTGGACTATTTATATATGTATGTTTTATTTATTCAAAAGTAGGTCTATTTGAAGATATAGTCCGTGTTCAAATATAACCTGTCCCATCTATATACATCATGTATTAGACGAGGTGGAGCAAAATTTGCGAGCAAGGACAGAGAAACTGCATATAAATTGACATTCTTTGCAAGACTTTACTAATTATAGGTGTCTTCCATTATGTGAATTCCAATAGCCTTCTCATATGTGCATAAAAATTGAATGCAATAGGAGATTGTGGGGTTCAATCATAAGCTCATACTGCCATGACCCTACAAGTTATCCTCATCGTTCTTCAATTTTATATTTTTGCTTCTTATGTTTGGATTTTTTTCTTAGAACTTATATATTTGCATGATAGACTTGCTTATTACCTGCACATGTATATGTTTTTGCATGATAATCTTTTTTTTATTATTTCTGCAGTTATTACAGTTGGTCTTTGGCTTCCCTTTTCTTTTTTTATTTCTGCAGTTATTAAAGGTGGTCATTCTTGTTTTATTTGATTTTATTTTATTTCTGCAGTTATTACAGTTGGTCTTTGGCTTCCCTTTCTACACAACAGAAGACATTTCATGGATGTTTAAACAAGAAAATGTGGCTTTTGAGGTAATCAAGTGACTCCTTTTTGTAAGTCAGTGAAGGAAGCTACAGAGAAAGTCATGATTATGTAGTTGCTGAAAATCTATGTACTATAACATTAACTATCTGAATTTTTTATTTTTGTTGAACCACATGAGCTTTGATACTCATATTAGTCTTTGCATGGTAATATTATCCATTGTACTAAAGAAATTGGGTTTTACTGTATGTGAGATGTGTTACGCATAAAATTGATAGAAAAGAAGACATAGAACTTCAGAAAAGACAACAAGTTTGCTGTGTACATATGATATCTAAAATTATGTACTTTCTAAAATGTAGCAGTATGCTAGCTCATAACCAGTTTCAAGTGAGTTTTGACCGTTAATAAAGCTTTTGAGCAACTAAAAAGATGGTCTAAATAGCGACTTAACTTAGGCTTTGTGAGTTTAGAAGGTGATTTGTCCAAAGTTTTACACTATTTAAAAAATCCTAATGAAAAGCTTCTTAGGCATAATACAATTATTATGGTTTCCATTTGAAATGCTGGACATAATGGAACTACCCGGGTTGCATTCAGTAATTGTAATAGAACCTTGCTTACCTTGTTTTCTTCAATTCTTTCCTTGCTCTGTGTTTAATGGAAAACAAGCGGCAATTTTTCACAGTTTTAATTGCTTTAGTCTAGGACACTCTGTGCTGGCCTTTCTTCATGTTTTAATTGCTTTAGTGTAGGAGACTCTGTGCTGGCCCAACCAGATGATGATCTCTTGGCCGAGAAAAGGAAAACCTATGAAAACTTTTCTAATTGCTTGCCGTCACTGTTTGAAGTTACTAAAATTGTAACTAATATTTGAACTTCCTTTTTGTTCTTTCCTCTAGATTTTTTTTTTACAGTTTAATACAAAAATATTAAGTCAAAAGAACAAGACAAAGAAAAAACAAGATGCAGAAAAATAAAAAACTCATTCATACGGATTAAAGGCATCCATGCATTTCCATCTTATTCATTCATTTTTAGATTCCTTTACAACGCAATTTCAACAAGTAGTAAATATAGCTAAAAGATCAATCAAAAGAAACACAATCTGGACAAGTAAAACGACAAAAAAAAAGAAAAAGAAAAAAATTATCTTCGCTGTTGATGCCCTTTATTCCTCTTCTGCATGGTTCTATGTTTCAACCATAAATATAGTATTCTTTTTAGAATTTCATCCACAGCACCAAAATAGCTCCAGGATTTCCTCATAGCCAATATCAGAAAAGGAACCAGAATTCCTACTGCAAATCTCAATCCAATGCTCAAATAAAACCACTTATCAACAAACTGTCACCATCCCTGGGAGTAGTCCAACCCTTATCTGAATCTTCTTCGTCATCTCCTGGACATTTTACAGCAAGTGGAGTCTCACAAAAGTCAAGGTTTCCAGTAAAAGAGGGTGAATCAAAAGTTGACAGATGATCTAAATAAGGAATCCTTCCATATAAGTTATTGTTTGATAAATTCATATACCCCGAAAATGAGAGCAATCCCAAACTTTAAGGAATAGTACCTGAAAACTCGTTGCTTGAGAGATCAAGCGACAACAATTGCTTCAACTTTGAAATGCTCTCAGGAATGTGTCCAACTTTTATGGTTTCTAGACAAGTTCAAGACCACCAAACCCAACAATTTTGTTATCTCAATAGGAAGATCTCCACTCAAATTATTTCCTGAGAGGTCTAGGCTGGTTAGAAAGGAGAGGGTCTTGGTGTACGTTCCAAGCTATCCTTTCAAATTCACAGTAAAGTTTTTTTTGTAGTAGCCCTCCCATACAAGAGATAGTGGTCGAATGCCCCATAAAATAGATAATGTGGTTAATGTTTTGGACTTGTGACATAGCTTTGAAATCTCCAAAGCTAGCAAGAATACTGCAATTCAACTGATTCTCTGCCAAGTCCAAGACTTGTAATGAGCTTAAATTTGATAGCACTGGTGGAAGTTCTCCTAAAAATGAATTAGACCTCAAGCTAAGAATTCTTAGACTTTTGAAACCTTTCCCAAACCACGGTGGTATTCTACCCATTATTCTGTTATATCCAAGATCCAGCGTCTACATACTAGATAAGTTTAGGTAAGATATTGGGAGATATCTAGAAAGCTTGTTGTCATTTACCAGATAAATTGTTCATACTGAGGTCTAATGCTGTTAGGAAAGAACAATTTCCAATGCTTGATGGAATATTTCCTGTTAAGTTGTTACTCAACAGATCAATGACTAAAAGATGATGATTATTAGCTATAGAAGCTAGGATTTCTCCATTTATATAGTTGTCAGAAAGAGAGAGGACATACAAATCATAACTCATGTTCTTCGGAATAGTACCAGAAAATTTATTTTTGGATAGATCAAGAAATTTATTGTTGTCATTTGGGATAGGAATGGACCCATTGAAGAAGTTTGAGCTGAAATCAACCATTGCAAATGAAGCTAAGATTAATGGACTCGGTAGGTGACCTTCTACTTATTATGGGAAACATTCAACAATATTAAGATGGAGGAACGTTCCTAAAACCAGTAGGGCATGGAACCGGTGATGCCTGACATTTGCCAATCTAAATTAATGACTTCCTTTTGTGACTTTAGCCAGCAGGAAATGCAGGACCCAAATGGCATGAACCTATATGAAGATACCAGACTTGGAATGGGGGAACCCAATTAGAACTGACATTCAAGGTGAAAGAGTTAAAAGATAGAAGTAAATGTTTTAGCTTACCTTGCTTTAAAAAAATGTTTCAATGACTATAGCCGTCAAATGATTGGAAGAACCATAAAAAATATCAACTCAGAAAGTTGTCCCAAACTTTCTAGAAGAGTTCCATTTAGTTCATTCCTTCCTAGCCATAATACAGAAAGAGTTTTCAGTAAACCTAAAGAAGCTGGGATGGGACCATGACGAGAGCTATAGAGCAAACGAAGTTCGACAAGATTCTTGGGCTAACCTAGCCATTCTGGTAACTTACCAACCAGGTTATTATTTGACAAATCCAAATCCTGTAGACTAGGTAGTGGCTTCCTGGACAGACAATCTGTTCCTTCAAGGATTTCTGATAAAGTACCAGTCACGTTATTACTTGATATATCAAAATGCATCAGGTAGCAAAGTTTTCCAATAGAGCTTGGAATCTCACCCTCAACATGATTTTCAGGAAGATTTAAGCGAGTGAGAAATGTCATGTTTCCAAGGAAAGTAGGAAGTTTCCCTTGTAGACTATTGGATGCAATATCAAGGACATGTCTATATCTTTTCCCATCTTCCCCTCAACAATTCATGGCAACTCCTGTGAGGTTATGATTACCAGCAACATATAAAAACTGCAAATTAGGCAGCTCACTAAAACCAAAAGTCAATCAGGTATTTCTGGATTGAAGGTGTTAAAACTAAGATCTAAGGAAACAAGTGAAGAAACATTTACAAAAGCAGGAGGTGGAATGGTAACAGATAAGCTACAAAATGAGAGGTGCAGCTCAGTTAAGGATGGGAGTTTGTTTAGTATCCTAATCCAATCTGATCCTACCATTGATAGATTAACTCTTTCATCACAAGATGTTCTAAAGAGACAAGACTTGTCACCCACCCAAGATTATCAACATATGAACTCCAAGACTCAACATCAAGATACTGCAAGCCAGAGAGGTTCCCTAAATTTAGAAGAATTGCGTCACTAAACCCAGCATTTGGAGATTTAAATCTTGCAAATTTTTAAAAGATCCCAAAATTTCAGGAATAAAGTATAACAAAAATTGTTACTAGCAAGTCCATATGACTTGTTTAGTAGAAAATATTGAACACCAGCTTCATTCTTCCAAATTTTCTTGCAATTTATTCTGAAAAACAGGCTTACATTAATAATGACATTTCACAGAGTGATTAGTATTTAGTGCAAGCTAGAAAAGTTTCTTAAATGTGGAGTAATTGCACCACTAATCTAGTATTTGAGAGGTTTAAATACTAAACTTAGCATTTTTGTACTATTTATGCATTTGTATAAAAATGTAATTTTATTACCTAAACAAATAATTTTCAACATTCCTTTTGAAATGTCTATCCAAAAAAATTAAAATGGTTATCATCAACATATTTGAAAAAAAATGGTATAAAAGCAAAGAAAAATGTATTGTAAAAAAATTAAATTGATAAAAAGAATATTTTTTATATTACTTTATGTTGAGCATAACATGGCGATTATAAAGTTAAGGGATCTTCCTCCTTATTTTACATTTATAAGAAGTTTACAATTAAAAAAAAAAAAAAAAAAACAAATGTGATCTTCCCTCTTACTTCGTTTTGTACCTTATTTTCAATTGATCTATGGATCTTTGACCTCTCTGTCAGGACCCGTCCAGAATTCCTCCCGGAACCCTAGACAAGCCCCGATCCCAGGGAAATACCACCGAGCATTCCAACGGAAAATCCGGCAGCACCTCCCCTAAGGGTAGGACTTACCAAAAATTACCTGCACTGAAAACACACTTCTAAAATCACCCCTTATTCCTCCCACAAAACTACAAGTTGTTCCACAAATTATAGCACTTCTCAACAATAACAACAGTCCAGTGCATAAATAAAACATAAGTGTCCCAATAGTATACAGAGCTTTATGAAGTGCTAAACAATAGAAATACAACAAAGATGAAAGAAATAATACACCGAAATGAATGAGTACAAAGGTACTTCTCGAAACACGATAGCAGCGGAAAATTGGTTCGCTCCGGAAGAACGTCTACCACCACTTGCACCTAAGGGAACGAAACTTAAAAATGTGAGATGCTAATCATCTCAATGAGTGACCCTAACTACTGAACACTTTTAATGATAATAAAATAATAATAATAACAATTAAGGGAATTGAATAAATACCAACAATAAGTAAATAAATAATAATAACTGTTGGAAATAATATTTTCCCTCAAAACTCTCACCAATCACTCCGTTTGAAATGTTCCCTTTTTAAAACAATTTCACAAAACCCGATGTACGTACTTCCCGAAAACCAAGGGATTAAACCATTTGATAAACAGTAAATAAATAAATACATACCCCAATATATATAATTAAAATGTAATAAATTAAAATAAATAATTTTTGAACACCTTTGGGGTTTGAAACTTTATTTGAAAATTACACTTGACGCACCACACCATATACCAGTGATGCCCTTCGATACCCAGCGTCCCGAGCACCGACTGGCAGGGAGATTAAAGAGAGAAACTTGCAAACGGCACTTCGGCGTCCCGACAGTACCGCTGCTGAAACCGTCATCCCAGCCAAGGGAGGGGCGGCTATGGCCAATATCAAACTTGCATGCCCACGGTCCAATGGCAACCACGGGAGACATAATACTTGCGCGCTAAACCACATAATACTTGCGCGCTAAACCACGTGTACATACACCAGAACACCAATACTGTATGAGTGCGTCTAAAATAATTATTAAACCAACCGTACCGTTTTCCAAAATTACCATGGGAAATATATTAAATTTTTACACTTATCATCCCACATATTTTTATTTAACAAACTGGTACGAAAACATCGATAACAAATAAACCATAATTTTCTCGTAATACGAGGTCCCACAAATAAAATACCGTGGGCATAATTATAGAATTAAACCACCAATTTAGACAAATATTTTCATAAAATAATCAAACCAATTATGCCCAAAAAATAATACTTAAAACCACGTACGATTATTACTGAAATATAATTTGCTCATGCATAATAAATACCATTTAATCACCATAAAATAAGAATCGGGAATTTCTTAATGACCCCAAAATTTCATTTAGCACCAATGGGTAATTATATATATAAAATAATATTTTTCCCGATTATATTTAAAATACACCACATGAGCATAAATTCCAGATATCAAATAAACACCAAATAAATATAATAAATTGCCCAAAATATTTTTAAAGGTGGGTCACTCACCTTAAGCGCGTAAATAAGCTAAGATCCGCCGCAGGATCGACTCCACTACTCGTACGCGCACCTAAAAGATCCACAGTATACCAACCAAATATATTAATATTTTATTCGGGTAATCCCCAAATGGGTACCCGGGGAGCGAACACCAAACGATATCTAAAAGTTGCGAGTTATATACTGAATCGAAGCTCAAGTGATGAGGATCATGGATTCGGTCTTATTTTCCGGTGATCGGACCCGAGGTGGTCGGAATCTCGCCAGAAAGCTTTTCGGGTTTCGACTTTGTAATTCTCCCAAACCGTCATGAATTGGAGGAAACGGATGCCGAATTCGAGTTCAGGAGGTCGAACACAGTGGACAGGGGTCGGCGGTGAGATTGGGTACTCGCCGGAATAGTAACTTCCGGCGAGCCGCCTCGGTCACCGGCAACCGTCGCTGATGGCGGCGCGTACGGTGGCCGTTGGCTGAGATTTTTTGCAGATTTGTAGATCGAGGGGAGAGGAATCCAATGGGACCGGCGGTGAGGCAAACGGAGGCCGGACGGCGGAGAAATCGGGGTTTGAAGAATTTCGACCCCTCGCCGGAAAAAGTTCCGATCCGGGCGCGTCGGTGGTCTGGTGGCCATGAAATTTGGTGGGTAGGCCGGACTTGAGGAGGTGGTGAGGGCTGGCTGGTGCGTGTGGCCGGAAAATGGCCAGAAAGGGGTCAATCGGCCATGGCCAGCGGTGGAGGGAAAAATCACCGCTGATCTTCGCCGCCTCGATCTGGGCGCATTCGGCGGCCAATGGCCGTGAAACTTTGGGGTTTTTCTGGAAACGGGGAGGGGCTTCTTGCTGGCCGGTGCGTGTAAGGTGGATCGGCCGGAACATTTGAAAAATTCCAGCGGCTGGTCGGACTCTCTCTCTTTCTCTTTCTCTCTCCTCTCTCTCTTTCTCTCTCTTCCCCGAGATTTTTGTCAAATAAAAGCCACCGTGTGACACTGTTCATTCCACATGGACCAATCAAGTGATGACACATGGCATCACTGTGCACTTAAGCTAGATATAATAAAATATTACGGTATCCGGCGAATTTCAAACGTCCATAACCTTTTAACCAAACGTCCGATTCAAGCGTGCCGCTAGTCTATGAACTCGTATCGACGAGTACTTTACAACCATACAAGAGTCAAAACAAAATTACACCACAAGAAAAAGTCAACTCTCGGCACCTTTTGGACTGTTTGCACCTCAACTTGTTTTGTCCATAACTTTCAACCCGTAGCTCCGTTTTCAACGTGCTACTAGTCTACGAACTCGGGGCATCATGCACTTCGCCACGGTACCCTGGGCAACTAGAAATTCCAACTAGGACAAAAAGTCAACTTTTGACCCGCTCGGTCAACGGTCAACATGCACGGATTCCGATGCGATTTGGGACGGGGTGTTACATCTCAAAAAAATAAGATTCTCTTATTTATTAATCAAGTTCAAAAACTGTTAGTGTTGACCTACGTGACATTTGCCTAAAGTCCTAACTGCCGTGACATCACAGTTTGTCCTGATAGTTTGTCAAATTTATATTTTTGCTAATTATGTTTGTTTTTTCTCTTATAACTTTTATATTTGCATGATAGACTTGCTTACCTGCACATTTACATGTTTTTTTTTTTTTTTTTTTTTTTTGGTGAATCACATGTACATGTACTTACATGATAGTCTTGCTGATAATTTTCATTTTTTTATTTCTCTAGTAATTACAGCTGGTCTTTGGCTTCCCTCTCTACACAATAGAAGACTTTTCATGGATGTGTAAACAAAAAAATGTCAGGGGTGTATATTTGTTGTAAAGCAATGTTGAGTCCCGCTGTGATAACCCTTTGTTAACAAAAAAACAATATGAAATTTTTGGCGTTTGGGTGAAGAGAATCATGTGGAAATTGCCCGAGGTTCTCTTCCCTCTTGTGTGGGTTGGTGTGCTGTGTGTGTCTCTCTTCTTGTCTCTCATTTGCTTCCTTTCCCTTTCTGTTTTTCTCACTTGAATTTCTCCTGTTTCTATCTCTGCATTTCTTTTTCTGCTTTTCCCTCTCCTCTTTCTCAATGCTTTCTCTCTTGACCTTCTTTCTCTATTTTGTTTTTTCTTTATTTTTTCTCACTGCTTTTTCTTTATACCTTTTTTTTTCTTTTTCTTTCTTTTTTTTTTTTTTCCATTTTTCTCTCTATTTTCTTTCTCAACACCCACCACTTTCTCTCTAGTTTTCTACTATGTTTCTTTTAACTTTCTCTTTGTGCTCTTTATTTCTAGTTTACTTTCAAAGTGAAGTGACAGCTATAGGGTAAATTATTTATTCCACATGCTATCAATGATTAGTTTTGATATGTCCTTAAAAAAATTAAATGTAAAAAAAAAAAAAAAAAAGCTATACTTTTATTATAACTATAGTATTATTATAATAGATACCCCCCCCCCCCAAAAAAAAAAAAAAAAAAAAAAGCATAAAATGAAACACATTGAAGAAACCAACCATTAAACAAATAAGAAATTAGTAAAAAATTATATGTACAAAAAGAACATTTAAGTAAATTAATAATGATAAAAAAACAAAAAGAAAAAAAAAAGTAAATTAGTAAAACAACCAAAAATAGGCATAAAAAGCTAAATAAAACAAGAACTAAATAAGAAATTGGAAACACAAGTTAAGAAAAGTAAAGAAACTAGTAAACTAGGTACAACCGTTATACCTGACAACAGAAACAAAATCTCAATATGAACTTTAGTTTTAGTAAAGAGGACGAAGAAACTTTGAAGTCAAAGTAATACATAAACAATTTAACGTTGTGGCTGCATTTTATTAGTATTTTATTTTAACCAAATAGTAAATGTATTTGCGATTAAAAGAAATTGTTAGAAGCTAGTTTCTCCATTGTCGCTCCATGGTGATGACAAATTGTAGTATAGACTCAATACTGTCTATTTATGTAACCTGAAGTTCCTGTTACACACACCACCTTTTGCTCTCCACTCATAACATCTCTCTCTCTCTCTCTGCTCTGCTCTGGACCTTTTGTCGAAGTGTGCCCTAAGTATCACTCTTTTTTCCATCAGTGCTAGATGTTGTTATAATGGGAAAGAAAATTAGATACAATGTAAATGACAATTGACCAAACCCATGTACTAAAATTTTGTCACACGGATTACCTTCTAAATTTTTAATACAAACGTTGGCTTTTTTTTTTCTTTTAAAGAAAAATTCCAATCCGTATTGGAATCATTGAATCAAAACTAGTAAGAAAAATATCAACGAATTGAAGTTTTTGCTCAGTGGAAAACTCCACGTGACAAAATGAGAAAAAAGTTTCTATTCGCTGTTCACACTTGTCAAAGTTTGGTCACTGTAAATGCTATATAAAGATTGATGCAATGAGGTTTCTTAAAAGTTGGACGTTCAGTTCAATTATTTTATATATTACAAGCTGATCATAGGCTTCTCAATCCCATGATTAAGGCAAAAAATATACAGCAGCATATCATTTCCTTCTTTTTTTTTTTTTTTTTTTTTTTTGGGTTGTTGTTTTGGGTAAATAGCTGCATATCATTTCCTTCAATATTGATTTGAACACAACGTTTATATAAAATAACAAATCAAATAAGGCTGGGAAAGTGAAACAAAAGAATAGATATATTTTGTAATTATATACATTATCTATGTGTTGAGGAAGCCTTTCTCCTTCACGCCTTCAAACAGTGTTTTCATAGACTCACTTCCAAAGAAATGAAGTTGATACCCAAACCTTTTCTTCTCTTTTAGGATATTTGGACCAAATAATTTGGTGAGGTTTCTCACTTTTCCATCTTGAAGTTAAGAACAGAAACCTTTTCCTTAGACCACCATCACATCACTAAACCTTCACAACTTTTACTCGTACAAAAATTGAGATTTTCAAATATAATAAAATACATGCCTCCCTCCCTTCTAGGCAAAAAAATAATAAATAATAATAAAAATAATAAAGAGAAGAAAAAACAAATACTTTGAAGCTTGAAATGTAGATGATACATAAGTAATAGTTCATAGATGGGAAGCACATTTTCAAATAAACGTAATATTATTTCTAAATGAAATAATAGTTCATAGATGAGAAGCACATTTCAAATAAACCTAATACTATTTCGAAATGAAACTATAGAAAAACTATTGAGTGAAATGGGATCTTGACAAGTAAAATGAATTGACATAAACCAGCAACAAAGACATAAACCAGTGACAAAGAAAGCGGGGTATACATTTCAAGATAACTAAGTGAAGAAAGAAAACAGACTATTATCTTCTTTGGTTACTCCCTCGATTCCTCTGCTGTCTGGTTCTGTATTTCAACCACAGATATAGTATTCTATCTAAAACTCTCTCAACAGCATCGAAGTAGGCTACGCTCCAAGACCTTTTCATCGTGATTACCAGATAGGGAACAAGAATTCCTGCTGCAAATCCCAATCCAATGCTCAAGCAAAACCATTTGTCAACAAAGCTGTCACCACTTGTATTAGCCTTTGGAGTAGTCAATCCCTTTTCTGGATCATCATCATCATCATCATCACTTGGACATTTTACATCAAGTGGAATGCCACAAAGGCCAGTGTTTCCAGCAAAAGAAGGTGCATCAAAAGTTGACATGTGATCTGTATAAGGGATCCTACCAGAGAAGTTATTGTTTGACAAATTAAGGAACCCCAAAAATGAGAGTGATGCCAAAGTTTGAGGAATAGCACCTGAGAACTTATTACTTGAGAGATCAAGTGATGACAATTGCTCCAACTTTGAAATGCTTTCGGGAATGTGTCCGCTGATATGGTTTCTGGACAAGTTCAGAAACACCAAACCTGACAATTTTGTTATCTCTCTTGGAAGATCTCCACTCAAATTATTTCCTGAGAGATCTATGCCAACTAAAAGGGAGAGGATCTTGCTGAAACTCTGAGACTGGTCTTTCAGAGTTACAACAAAGTTTTCTTTATAATAGGTAGTCCCATACATCCCATAAAGCAGATAATGGTTTATGATTTGCTCCTGTTTCAGAGCTTCGAAATCTCCATAACTAGCTGGAATGCTGCCATGGAACTGATTTCTTGCCAGGTCCAAAACTTGTATCGAACTTAAATTTGATAGCACTGGTGGAAGTTCTCCTGAAAATGCATTGGCTCTCAAGCTAAGAATTCTCAGTCTTTCGAAACCTTTCCCAATCCATGGTGGAATTCTACCAATTAATCTGTTGTTTCCAAGATCCAGTGTCTCCAAACTTGCTAAGTTCTGGAAAGATGACGGGATCACTCCGGAGAACTTATTGTCATTTAGGTGCAATGTTTGAAGCAAACTTAGGTAACCTATGATGGCAGGGATTTTTCCAGACAAATTGTTGTTACTAAGGTCTAGTGCTTTAATATAAAAACAGTTGGCAAAGCTTGATGGAATGCTTCCTGTTAAGTTGTTATTAGAAAGATCAATGACTTGAAGACCAGGATTGTTACCTATAGAAGCTGGGATTTCTCCATTTATCTGGTTTCCAGAAATAGAGAGGAAAACCAAGGAACCACTTATGTTATCTGGAATAATACCAGAAAATTTATTTTTGGAGACATCAAGAAAGTAAATTTTGCCGGCTGAAAGAGGAATGGACCCTTTGAAGAGGTTTGAGCTGAAATCAACCACTGCATTTGAAGCTAAGTTTAGTGGACTTGGTAGACGACCTTCTAACAGATTATAAGAAACATTCAACCATGAAAGGCTAGAGGAATGTTCCCAAA
Organism: Ziziphus jujuba; assembly: GCF_031755915.1. Taxonomy (NCBI): domain Eukaryota; kingdom Viridiplantae; phylum Streptophyta; class Magnoliopsida; order Rosales; family Rhamnaceae; genus Ziziphus; species Ziziphus jujuba. The sequence continues at coordinate 3,526,784 of NC_083380.1, forward strand.
ACCAGTTGGGTATGGAGCCAGAAATGTTAGCATCTGAGAAATCCAAAGTTCTGACTTGCTTTTGTGACTTAAGCCACGCAGGAAATGAAGGACCCAAATGGCATGAATGCATATCAAGATACGAGAGTTGGAATGGGGGAACCCAACTGGAACTGATATTCACGGTGAAAGAGTTTGAAGATAGGTACAAAAGGTTTAGCTTACCTAGCTTTGAAAAATGTGTTTCAGTAACTATACCCATCAAATGATTGGAAGAAACATCGAGATAAGACAAATCAGAAAGTTGTCCCAAACTTTCTGGCAATGTTCCGTTTAGCTCATTCCTTGCTAGACTAAGACCAACGAGAGTCTTGAGCTGACTAAGCCATTGTGGTAATTTACCAACCAAGTGATTTTGTGACAAGTCCAAGTTTAACAGACTAGCCAGTGGCCTTTTAGAAAGGCAATTTTTTATTCCTTCAAGGAATTCAGGTAAAGTTCCATTCAGGTTATTACCCGACATTAAGAAATGCATCAGGTTGCAGAGTTTGCCAATAGAGCTTGGAATCTCACCCTCAACATTATTGGAACCAAGATTCAAGTAGGTGAGAAATGTCATGTTTCCAATGGAAGCAGGAAGATTCCCATGTAGTTTATTCCCCCCTAAATCGAGAACTCTTATCTTCTCCCATCTTCCTCTAAGCAATTGGCAGCAACTTGCTGTAAGATTGTAGTTACTACTAAGAATTAAACTTTGCAAATTAGGAAGGTTGCTAAAACCGAGTGGGATTCTTCCAAAGAAGTTATTTAAGGTTATATCAAAAGCAACAAGGCTAGTAACAATGACAAGCCAATTAGGTATTTTTGAATTCAACTTGTTGTAACTGAGATCTAGGACAGCAAGAGAAGTTAAATTTACATAGATGAGAGGTGGAATGGTACCAGATAAACTACAATCAGATAGATGCAACTCAGTTAAGAATGGGAGCTTGGTCAGGGACTTTATCCAGTTTGATCCTACCTCTGAAAGATCAACTTCATTCATCACAAGATGCTTTAGAGAGACAAGACCTTTTACCCATGCAAGATTATCAACAAGTAAACTCAAAGACTCGAGATCAAGATACTGCAAGCTAGACAAGTTTCCTAAATTTGGAGGAACTGAACCACTAAACCCAGCATTTGAGAGGTTTAGATATTGCAAATTTTTAAAAGATCCAAAAAATTCAGGAATTGGGTTGTCATCGAATGTGTTGAAACTCAAGTCCAAATGCCTTAAGTACTTCAGTTTTGTTAATGAAGGTCTAATTTCCCCACTGAAGCTCCCGAGTTCATACCTGCCAGAAGAATCAAAATCTTGCAGATGAGGATTATGAAGATCAACTGCAATAACAGCTCCAGTAGTGTTCTCACAGCTTATTCCCTGCCATTGACAGCAGTTGCTTGCCTTCCATGAAGAAAGCCAGTTTTCAGGATCATGAAGACCGTTCTTGAAGTCAATTAGAGCTTCTCGGTCTGACTTCAAGCAATTTATCGCCTCAGCATCAGTGTTGGGAAGAAATTCACCTATAATTGAAAGGCAGAAAATCAGTAACATTAGTGGGAGACCTGTAATTGTTTCCATCATAGGTAAAACCTTTATGCAAGAAACCATAAACAAAAATTCAAGAGTATAAATTTTGTTCTAGTGAAGAGGAATAAGAAACTTTGCATTCAAAGCATGCAAAAGTGGTCGTATTTATTCTTGAAAAAGTTAGTGCTGATTAATAATATAAAATTGCTAAATGGACCGTCTTGGTTCAGCATTACACGGTGATAATAAATGGTATAGACTCATTACCGAATTTGGAGACAAGCAGGTTGAATTTTCAAGCCAATGAGGGAACCACTGAGAAAAAGCTCTCTCGGTGAGTGATCTCTCAAGCTTTTAATCAGAAAATAATAAGCTATAGAAAAAATGACTACAATCAAATCTATATTACTTCTTTAACGCAGATACTAATGATCATCAGCTTCTTTTTTCCAAATTTGTTGCCATTTATTCGACAAAAAGCTTACTTTAATGGTGACATTTTGCATATAGTTGAAATTAGTTGCATCATTTATACATTTTGATTCTTCAAACCAGCTTTTTCTCTCTTTATATCTATGTAAACAGAATAGATTTGGAAAGCCTCACTGAGTGATTTAGTGGAAGAAAACAGACACAGCTTATGATTAAAACAAAGGGCAAATAGAAGGAACCTTTAAAGCATTCTATAGTAGGATTTTTGCCTTTCAACACTGAAGTCTAAGATATAATATAAACTAAAGTAGGTTTCATTCAAATATTTTCTCATTGCCAATGTGAAAATTTAAATCCAACACTCAAGCTGTCTCTCTGTTAGGAAACCACAAATAAAATGCCATGTGATAATGCTATTGTTGTGTACCTGATATTGATGTAAATTTTTTTATTTTTATGTAGTTCTTTGCCTGATTTTATGCAGAAAACAATAAACTCTAAAAAAATGGTTACAATGAGAAGTCCATATTAATTGTTTAATAAGGTAATAATGAAGATCAGCTTCAATTTTCCAAAATTTGTTGCAATTTATTCCAGAAAGCCGGCTTACTTTAATAAGGAGATTCCACAGAGTGTTTTAGTGGGAGAAAAAAACTGTACAGCATTTGATTAAAAGAGTAAATAGATGTATCCTTTAAAGCCTGCTATATTTTATATATGATATTTGAAAAGTGTTGTTTAATAATGACATTTGGAACAATAGTTTGATTATGTTGCATCCTTAGATTTTGATTGTTCAAACCTGGTTTCTCTCCTTTTTTTCTCTGCAAATTTTAAAATTTGCTTTCTTTTGATTTTCTGCAAACTTTGTGTGTTCTTTACTCTCTCTCTCTCTCTCTCTCTTAATTTTAAACTTTTTTTCCAACCTCTTTCGCTTGGTTTAAACATCAATCATATTAACTGTAGTTTTCTTTGTAGTACAAATCAAAAAATAAAAATAAAAAAAATAAAAAAATGGATAAAGAAATCAAATACCAAATCTTCTATCATGGAAATACCATTTCTGTTACTTTTGGTAACAAGATCCATATCAAATAGAAAAGCTTAGGAAAGCCACAGTTAAAGCCATGATAATGTAACGCTAATCATTCATTTTTCCCATCAGATTTTTCAGTCTCAAAATAAAATATAGTTAAAAACTGTTCAAATGTATGGAAATTACTTATAGGTATAAAGGAAAGCAATGCATGCCTTTTCACATTATCTATTCATATAACAGATTTCTTCATGATATTATTTCTACAAGTAGGAAAAAAAGCTTTTCTTTTTTCTTTTAAGGCTATATACTTCACTTGTAAATAGCGATCTCTGCAAGTTCTCCGTTAAATTGATATTCTACGTTTCAACCAATCAGTCATGATCTTTTCTCTACAGCTTCAATATAAAATGGAGACATGTTTCCCTTCGACATTGCAATCATGCATGATGAAATTCATGGGAATCTAGTATTGCAAACTTGATGAAAGTTGATCATTCTCTAATATTTTTTGAAAAGTGCATTTGTTATTGTACATATATAGTCAAATAGAGAGTGACCCTCAAGGCAACTAAGTCTCAATAGCAAGTTAGAGATAAAGCGCAATTTTCTCTACCTGATATTGATATACGAATTTCTTTCTTCTTAGATTTCTTTATGGCTGACAATATTAAACTTTAACAACCATCAGCTTGATTTTTTTTTTTTTCTTCCAAAATTTCAGAAATTTATTCCACAAAAAGCTTTCTTTAATGTTAACAGTTGAAATAATAGTTTGAATTTGTTGCATCCTTACCATTTGATTCTTCAAACCTGCTTTCTCTCTTTTCTTGGTCTGCAAATTTTTAAATGTTCTCTCTTTTGATTTTCTGCGAACTTTTGGTTCTACGTATTCTCTCTCTCTCCCCCCCCCCCCTCTCTTTTCTTTCCCTTTGTTCTTTTTTCCAAGTTTAATTTTCTGCAAACTTGGTTCATACTGTAGTTTTATTTATAGTACAAATTAAAAAATAAAGAAAAAGAATTCATAAAAAATTAAAAACCAAATTTTCTACCATAGAAATGCCACTTCTGTTACACTAGTGGACAAGATCCATATCAAATAGTAGAGATTAGGAATACCCCGACATAGTTTTGTGGTCCATCCTATAAAGAAATTTCACGAATCCCATAGATAAAAAATACACTAACTTTAAGCACCCTTTATTTATTTAAATCTCAAATTCTTTTGCATTTAATTGAGGGGTCTTTCCAATCAAATTTTACTTGAATATTTCTCATTCACATTCTTTTCCATTGTTCTCTAATTGTGTTTTCTTAATACCACAAAGCAAAACAAAATAAGAGTTTCCCACTGCAAAATAGAAATTTGACAAAGTGGATATGCTTTCTAATGATTTTAACGAGTTTCATCCACCTGCAAGTATTAAGCGGATTTGAGCAGAGCTCTCTTCTTTTCTATCAAATTCTGAAACATATTATAAAATCAAAAACTGGATATGCGGATTGATTCTCATCACTGTAATGTGCGTTAAAGTAATAACTTTTGCTAAAGTTTCATCTTAAAGTCATTAAGAGCTTCTCTGTCTGACTTGAAGTAATTTATCACCTCAGCATCAGTGTTGGCAAGAAATTCTCCTATACTTATGAAGCAGAGAATTAGTAACATTAATGGAAGCCCTATAATTGTTTCCATCAGAGGTACAAGCTTTATGCCAGCAGAAACCATAAAATTGAAATGTAAACCGGGTTTTGGTGAAGAGGAATATAAGAAGCTTTTGTAAGAGCAGACTTTCAACTAACAAAAACATGAAAATATAGAAAAGTTGAATTCAATGATAAACCAAAAAATGATCCACTTTTGAAGAAGCCACAGAGAAAGTTATGATCATGTAAAGCTAGTTAGTCCTTCCCATCGCTGGAATATACATACTCTTGTTAGTGCTTCCTTTTTCGTTGTTTTTCCTTTTCAGATTTTCCATAGTCTAAAAGCAAAATATAGTTAAAAATTGTTCAAATATATGGAAAATATATATATATATATATATATATATTTAGGTATGAAGTAAAGTTCTGCATGCCTTTCCACATTATATGTTCTCAAAATAGATTTCTTCATTATACAATTCTACAGCTAGGTAATGAAGCTAAAAATTCTTCACAGGTAATTAAATGGTAATCTCTGCAAGTCCTTTGTTATTTCTCTTCTATATTTCAACCATGCATGATAAAAAGTCTATGGAAATCTAGTAAAATTATATAAAAAGTATTCATTGTTTAGTATTTGATGAAAAGCGTATATATTATATTAAAAAAGAGATTGAATCTCAAGGCAGGTATGTCTCTTTACCAAGTAGGTGATAAAGGATTTCCTCTGCCTGATTTTGATATACAAATTTGTTTCTTCTTATCTCTATTTGTCGCAGGCAAGAATAAACTATAACAAAAATAGCTACAAAGCAAGTCATGTTACTTGTTTAATAGATAATGGTGATCATCAGCTTCATTTTTTCTCCAAATTTGTTGAAATTTATTCCACAAAAGGCTTACTTTAATGGTGACATTTGTAATAATAATTGGAATTTGTTGCATCCTTAACTTTTGACTCTACAATGCAAACCAGCTTTCTCTCTTTTCCTTCTTTACAAATTAATTTTAAAATTTGCTCTCTTTTGATTTTCAGCAAATTTTTGTGTGTTCTGCATGTTCTCTCCCATCAACATAAAGAAAAACAATGGATAAAGAAATCAACAATTGATAAAGAAATCAAACACCAAGTCTTCTACCATAGAAATTTGATTTCTGTTAGTTTTGGTAGCAAGATCTATATCAGATAGAAGAGATTAGGAAAGTTCCACAGAGTGATTTTTGGGGGAGAAAACAGGCCCAGCATTTGATTTAAAAAGTATTCTATAGTTTATGGCATGAAATTTGAAGCGTGTCCTAAGGATTTTGACCATAAAATAATCATCTAGCTTTTTACCTTTCACAGTAGCTTAACATATAAAAATGTTCCCGTTTCACCACCTTTCAATTAGAGACCACTACCATCCAACATCTCTGCAATTTTTTAAAGATGAGTGACTACCAGCTATATATATATATGTGTATATATATATATATATATCCATGCTATTAATTACTACTTAATTTCAACTTTTACCTCGTCAAATTTTTGGTAGAATAAGATAATAAAAGCTGTTTGTCTTCTTGAATATTAGCTGTAAAATACTATCTCTTTAATTAATGTGGAAATAACAACAAAGCTAAACAGATTATTTAAATCATTGAATATTTGATAAATTAGATACCAACCCCACTAAGAAGGCATTGTTAAGGAAGAAAACTACATTGTCTATAAAACTGCGTTCTCATAAACAATGCAAAGCATGTTGATCATAAGTAATGAAAGCATAAATTGAGTGGAAAATTATAAAATGAACTGAAGATGGATGAAGACAACAATATTTTTGTTTAAACGAATCATTTTACAATTTGATCATAAGTAATGAAAGCATTTTGCATCTACAGTAGTCACTCTGCAGACTGTAGGCCATAATATAAGTATCTGTTTGTATTTTAAGTAGCAAAGACTACATTTAATAAGCCATATATTGACAAATATTTAGTAAAAAGGGAAAAGTCCTTAGGCTACCTTCTCTACAAAGTTCCTCCATTCAAATTTTGACAAGTGTTATAAAATTTAGTTGACTAGAATTTTAACCAGCCAAATGAGCCAAATCAAAATAGAAACAAAATTGTATTGGGAAAAAAATTATTAAATTTGGAAAAATTATTTTTAGGTGTTAAATATTGAAAAAATTAAACATAGAAATTTTACTCGGCAAATAGGAAAAAAACATTTCCAAACATTTAACTAGGGGAAAATTTTTAATGAAGAGAAATTTCAAGTGGAAAAATTGGGGGGGAGGGGGGAGGGAATTTAAGTCCTAGTCAGCTAATTTTTGCCACTTGTTTAAATTTAAATAGAAGAAATTTGTAGAAAAATGTGGTCCAGGAACTACCTGATTTTTCTGCGGTAAAAAGAATGTTTTATAGAATATAATATGAAATATAAAAATCAAACGGATCAAATGGATAATATATTTGTTGTTAATCCATATCCATTGAAAAAGTTTAACGTGTTAACATATTAGGTAACGAATAACCTATTAAATTAAATGATAAATTTAAATATGAATATATCTGACGTCCATTTGTTTAATAGATTATATTTAAATGAGTAAAATTTAATACGATTATATGACACGACACAATTTCCTTTCCACATGATCCTTTGCTAAGCCGTCATTGTCACCTGGACAATTTTACATTTGGTGAGTAGCACAAATACCTACTTCTTTCACAATATCTTCTTAGAAAGTCAATAAGGAAGCCATTCAGAAAATTCTATGTGATAATGCAACTGTGTCTGTTACCTGATATTGATGATAAATATTTTATCCTCAGCTTGAACTTCTCTGCCAGCTTTTATGCAGAAAAGAATAAAGTATAACAAAAATTGTTACTAGCAAGTCCATACTACTTGTTTAGCATAGAAAATATTAAGCATCAGCTTCATTTTTCCAAATATTCTTCCAATTTATTCCACAAAATGGCTTAAGTTAATAATGATATTTCACAGAGTGATTAATATCTTGTGCAAGCCAGAGAGATTTCTTAAACGTGGAGGAATTGCACCAATAAGCTTAGTATTTGAGAAGTTTAAATACTAACTTAGTATTTTTGTATTTTTTTTTTTAGTATTAAAAATGTAATTTTATTACATAACAAATAATTTTCAACTTTCATTTTGAAATTTTTGTCCAAAAAAATTAAAATGGTTATGAGCAATATTTATTTGAAAAAAAAATGGTATAAAAGCAGAGAAGAATATATTGAAAAAATAAAATAAAATAAAATTGATAGAAAAAATATTTTTGATATTAATTTTTGTTGAGCATAATATGGAGATTATAAAGTTAAGGGCTCTCCTCTTCCTCCTTATTTTCCATTTATTAGAAATGTAGAATTTTTCACCAAAAAAATAAATAAATAAATAAAATCCCAAACGTAAAATTTTAATAAGCTGGGCTGAAATTTGGCATATATAGACAGAAAGTTCAAGCCCAATTTTCAGCTGACCCAGAATGTAACCCAATGCCACTTGGGTAAGGAGAGCGAGAGAGAAAAATGATAATAATAATAATATTATTATTATTATTAATTTGAATTTTGAAAATCCAACGGTAAGAAAAATTCAAATTTAGAAACGGTAATATTTTCTTTAATTCGTTTCTTGCCGTTATTATGTTTCTACATTACGAACTTCTCAGGCTGAGAATCCTTGTCGTACTTGCTAATGGTTGCAGGCTTTCCTCCCGGTTTGTCTTCTCTTGCTACTAGTCCAAATCCCCGGGATGGTGTCTGCTACATGGAGTTTCCTCTGTCTTTTTTTTCTCTTTTAATATTTTTAAGAGTAAGGTTGTTTTTTATATGATGTACACCATGATTAAATCCACCTAGTCTTCCTAATTCTCAGTTTCTGAATTCAAATTTGGATGGGGAAACTAATGTGAAGATCCAAAAGGCATCTGAATGGACTATGGATTGTTTAAGTCCAGAGGAAGCGTCTAAATGTTTGTTGGCAAGGAGAGAACGTTACATTGAAGCATGCGTAATGCATACTTAGTTTGCAAAGGTATAGCGAATTTTGCTTGTCGTTTTGTGCCTTATTCTCAATTTATCTATGGATCTTTGACCTCTCAAAAAATAAGATTCTCGTATTTATTAGTCATGTTCAAAAACTTAAAGTGGTGATTTATGCGACATTTGCTTAAAGTCCTGCTGCCAGGACATTACAGTTTATCCTCAATAGTTTATCAGTTTCATATTTTTGCTCATTATGCTTTTTTCTTTTGTTTTTTTCCTTATAACTTGTATATTTGCATGATAGACTTGCTTACATGCACATGTACATGTTTTTTTTTTTTGGTTTTTTTTTTTTTCTTTTGGGTAAACAGGTACTTGCATGATAGTCTTGTTGATAATTTTCATTTTTTTTTTTTTTCCCTCTCTACACAATAGAAGACATTTCATGGATGTGTAAATAAGAAAATGTCAGGGGTGTATATTTGTTGTAAAGCAAGGTTGAGTCCCGCTGTGATAACTCTTTGTTAATAAAAAAAATCTGAAATTTTTGGCGTTTGGGTGAAGAGAATCATGCGGGAATTGCCCGAGGTTCTCTTCCCTCTTATGCGGGTTGGTGTGCTGTGTTTGTCTCTCTTCTTGTCTCTCATTTGCTTCCTTTCCCTTTCAGTTTTTCTCACTTGAATTTCTCTCTGTTTCTATTTCTGCATTTCTTTTTCTGCTTCTCCCTCTCTTCTTTCTCAATGCTTTCTCTCTTGACTTGTTTCCTCTATTTTGTTTTTTCTTTACTTTCTTTTTTTGTTTTCTCTTTACTTTTTCTCACTGCTTCTCTCCATTTTTTTTTCTCTATTTTCTTTCTCAACACCTACTACATTCTTCCTTGTTTTCTTCTCTATTTCTTTAAACTTTCTCTTATTGCGTTTTTTTTCTATTTTCTGTTACTAATTTCTTTGTGCTCTTTATCTCTAGTTTACTTTCAACCTGAAGTTATAGCCATAGGGTAAATTATTTATTCCGCATGCTATCAATGCTTCGTTTTGATATGTCCTTAAAAAAAAATAAAAATTAAATGTGAAAATAAGAAAAAAGAAAAAAAAGGAGCTATACTTCTATTATAACTATAGTAATGTTATAATATATACGAAAAAAATAATAAATGAAACTCATTGAAGAAACCAACCATTAAACAAATAAGAAATTAGTAAAGGATTAGATGTGCAAAAAGAACATTTAAGTAAATTAGTAATGATAAAAAAAAAAAGTAAATTAGTAAAACAACCTAAAATAGGCATAAAAACAAAATAAAACAAAAAACTTAATAAGAAATTAGGAACACAGTTTAAGAAACGTAAAGAAATTAGTAAAACTTAGATAAAATAAGAAATTAACAAAATTTTGATATCGTTTTTAATTTTTATACTGTTAAATTTTAATATATATTGTTATTCTCTCGGTCAAAAAAATAATAATAAATAAAACCCATAAAGACTATAGTATAAAATATTCGTCATCTAAGTATATTTTACAATTCTTTCAAAAAAAAAAAAAGTATAGTTTACATTTTAATTGTAATTAAAAAACATAAAAAGAAAAAAAAACTTCAGGTAAATTCTTTCATTACTTGTAATAATTATAAGAAAATAGTAGTAAAAAAAACCTAAAACTATTAGATAATTTAATATTTAATTTTTTAAAAAAGTTTTTCTAGTACTAATTAAAAAAAAAAAAGAAAAAAACTATTAGATATATTCACGTATAAACTTAATAGTAAACAGTAACGAAGAATAATTACCTTAAAAATAGTTATTGGATAAAAGACTTGCACATAATAATTATCAACATAGATAATTAATAATAATATTAGTATTAGAAAAGAAAATTTACTTTAAAAAAATTTATCGAGGAGAATACGCAGCGTTATTATCATTATAATTACTATATAAGTAGGAAACTAGGGTTTACCCTAAAAAACAGTAACTTGATAAAAGAAACCCTAAAAAACAGTAACTTGATAAAAGACTTACATACACATGTAGTAATTATCAATATAGATAGAAATATACGAGAAAAGAAAATTTACCTTAAAAAAATTATCCAAAAAAATGCATAGTGGTAATGAATGAAGTACTTATAATTAATTCATATATACTATGCAAAAATTAAAATCTAGCGACATTCACTTAGCGACACTACGAAATAAATGCGTTTAAAAAAATAAAACCACGACTCTGAGATTAATGCGTCAGTAAAAATGCAATAAATAGACGACGCATCCGAAAACTGTCGACGTTAAGAAGTCGCTAGAAACAACAATACACGACACATCCGTTAAGAGTCGTTGAATATTCAGCTGAACAAAGTCGCCTTTAATAGCGTGTGTATATTTTATATGAATTGTATTGTTTAAATGCTACACTAATGAAAAATGTTAATCAATCTGATTTTCTTTTAACTTTAAAAACCAATGAAAATATTTAAGAAAAATAATAGAGCTAGATTTTTATTTTTTTGGTCCCCACATTATTGATATCAAGCGACGAATAATCAATACTATGCGTTGCCTATTAACTTATTAATTTTCTTTTTGGTTTTTTGTAAATATTAATCAATTGATTTTCTTTCAACTTTAAATAAAAAGAGAAAAATATTTAAGCAGCATCACAGAGCTTGTTTTAGTTTTTTATTTCAAAAATATTTGTATCAGGCGACGCATATGCATATTGTGCGTCGCTTGTTCACCTTCAATTCATTTATTTATTTTTTCATAAAATATTAATCAATCTGATTTTCTTTCAACTTTAAAAACCAGTGAAAATATTTAAGAAAAATAACAGAGCTAGATTTTTATTTTTTTGGTCCGCATATTATTGATATCAGGCGACGCATAACCAACTCTATGTGTCGCCTATTAACTTATTAATTTTTTTTTTTTGGTTTTTTGTAAATATTAATCAGTCGATTTTCTTTCAATTTTAAATAAGAAGAGAAAATATTTAAGCAGCATCATAGAGTTTGTTTTAGTTTTTTATTTCAAAAATATTTGTATCAGGCGACGCATATGGATATTGTGCGTCGCCTGTTCACCTTCAATTTATTTATTTTCCTTTTTCATAAAATATTAATCAATCTGATTTTCTTTCAACTTTAAAAACCAGTGAAAATATTTAAGAAAAATAACAGAGCTGGATTTTTATTTTTTTGGTCCCCACATTATTGCTATCAGGCGACGCATAACCAACTCTATGCTTCGCCTGTTAACTTATTAATTTTTTTTTTGTTTTTTGTAAATATTAATCAGTCGATTTTCTTTCAACTTTAAATAAAAAAAGAAAATATTTAAGCAGCATCACAGAGCTTATTTTAGTTTTTTATTACAAAAATATTTGTATCAGGCGATGCATATGCATATTGTACGTCGCCTGTTCACCTTCAATTTATTTATTTTCTTTTTTTATAAAATATTAATCAATCTGATTTTCTTTCAATTTTAAAAACCAGTGAAAATATTTAAGAAAAATAACATAGTTGGATTTTTAATTTTTTGGTCCGCACATTTTTTTTTTTGTTTTTTTTTTGTAAATATTAATCAGTTGATTTTCTTTCAACTTTAAATAGAAAGAGAAAATATTTAAGTAGCACCACAGAGCTTGTTTTCGTTTTTTATTTCAAAAGTATTTGTATCAGGCGATGCATATGCATATTGTGCTTTGCCTGTTCACCTTCAATTTATTTATTTTCCTTTTTTCATAAAATATTAATTAATCTAATTTTCTTTCAACTTTAAATAATAAGTGAAAATATTTAAGAAGAATCAGAGAGCTTGTTTTATTTTTATTTTTTTTATAAAAAATATTTGTATCAGGTGATGCACAAGCATGTTGTGCATCGCTTGTTATCCTTTTATTTTATTATTTTGTTTTTTGGTTTTCTTAAAATATTAATCAATCTGTTTTACTTTCAACTTCAAATAACCAGCAAAACTATTTAAGAAGCATAAGTGTGTTGGTTTTTGTTTTTTTTTTTTTTTTGGTTTTTTTTGCATTATTTGTATCAAGCGATGCACAATATGCCCTTTTATTTTATTTTATTTTTTTGGTTTTCTAAAAATATTAATCAATCTGTTTTACTTTGAACTTCACGTAACCAGTTAAAATATTTAAGAAGCATAACTATTCTGGTTTTTGTTTTCTTTGCATTATTTGTATCAGGTGACGCATAAGCGTATTGTACGTCACCTGTTACCCTTTATATATATATATATATATATTTTGATTTTCTAAAAATATTAATCAATTTGTTTTACTTTCAACTTCAAATAACCAGTTAAAATATTTAAGCACATAACTGTGCTGGTTTTTATTTTTTTTTTTGCATTATTTGTATCAGGCGATGGTTAAGCATATTGTGCGTCGCCCGTTCACCTTTTATTTTTTTAAAAAATTTTTTTTTGGGTTTTCTAAAAATATTAATCAATCAGTTTTACTTTCTCCTTCAAATAACCATTTAAAATTTTTAAGCAGCATAACTGTGTTGGTTTTTGTTTTTTTTTGTTTTTAATTTGTTTTGCAATATCAGGCGATGCACAAGCATTTTGTCCATTTTGTGTTTCAACTCTTTTAATTATTTTTAATATTGTTTGAATTTTTGTAAAATTGGTATGTTTAAAACTAAAGTTCATGCAAAACAAATATTACCTTATGAGCAATTTTTACAAATTGGTCTACGATATTTTATATGTACAGACAAAAGCTATCAACAAAAGCTAGCTATTTCACTACCATGCATAGATATTCATTGGTTTGAAATACTTATGATCATCACTGTTGCCAATTCATCTCTAAATTCATTGACATTTTCAGCTTGTAACCAAGTGACACCTTCATACTGAACATGAGAAACTTATGTTAATATACAAATAATCATAAATATTAATTATTACATAATAGAAATATGATGAAATCATTAAATTAATAATAATTTACCATTCCTCTTAAGTCCCGGGGAGGAACTTTGCGCCTAATGATATCTCGCATTATCATCATAATACAGTAACCGCATTCCGTACTCCCGGGCTGCATAGGTGTCTAAATTTGCAAACAATAAATTATGTGTAATATTAGATACGAATATATACAAGTATTTAAATTAACTAACAACTAATAATGCTCAGTTTATATATAATAATTACATTAGTATTTTGCCACCGAAATTTCTTTTTAGATGTCTTCCCTTGGTTCCATGCAACGAAGGAACTATGTAGAAATATATATATATATTCTATAATATTATATTGTAGCTTCAGTACATATCCAATATAAGAACAATTAATTAAAAAAATGAGAGTTATTAACTTACTCGTCGATCAAAGTTTTTAGATCCGTATCAATTATATTCTTATGAGTCTTCAAAGAATCAAAAAACCATGCTACTGCTTTGTATACATCAACAACACATAGCATCCAATGATTCCTAAAAACACCAATAAATATTTTAGTTAATATGATGTTTTTTGAAATTAATATTTTCGCAACATAATTCAATTAAAACTAACATAATTCAATTAATATTTTCACAACATAATTCAATTAAAGAACCATAGTTGATTATTTCTTGCATCTTGCCATCTACTCAATACATTTATCATCCGTTTATGAGGGTTTGGATGACCAACCGAAGCAATAATATTCGGATGAACAAAGCAATAATTCCCTTCCAAGGAGCCCATCAATCCCTCACATAAATGCCTACATAATCTGATTACAAGTAATTATAGTGTTTATAATTAATTAAATTGAAGAATTAGTTATAAACACATCCAAATTTAGGTTACCATATGTAGAACAAGATGCATTCGGAAGATAATTCTTGCATGTAACAAAATCATTTATGTCGCTCCTCGCTATGCCCAATTGTTGTTCTTCCCCAAAGATCTCTTTTTTCATATTAAAAAACCATAAACGATCGCTATCGACATCCTTGATCCAACATAGCAACTCTCGGATCGTTGGGGTAATGACTAAAGGATCAATATTATCATCTTGATCATTCTCAACATTTGACATGTTCGAGCTTCCCTACAAATATCAACAAACAACATTTAAAGTAGAACAAAAACGAAATTATTGTAAACTTCATTATTATATACAAAAACGAAATTATTTTAAACTTCACTATTATATATAGCTGCATCGAACAATACCTCCTCAGATGGCAAGATAACAAGATCTCTTGGCCATGCAACAAATGCACCTTCAGCATCACCGACACGTATGATGTCAAATGATGGAATAGGAAAAGGTACAAATCCATCAATAACGTCATCAACAGTGACCTTATAATTTGCTGCCCCTAGCTTCACACCATGGCACATATCCGTTGGCAGCGAAGGTATCAAAGTGCCATGTACTACTATATGGCCAACATTGCCTGTGCAAGATTGCATTTTACACCCTGGAAAGTTAAAAATAAAAAATAAAAAATTAATATATGCTGACATGACAATATTCCTTCAACTTAAAGACTTGATCCCATGACCTTATGGCGGTAAGTAGGGCTCTTCAACCATGGGAGCCATATAGATAATAATAACCCACTTAAACATGTATATATATATATATATATAATGAAATAATTACCTCTGAACATCTCATCGGTGATGGATAAATCGGAGGAGCATCAACCTTAGATGTAGATTGGGTCCCATGAGCAGCAACATCATCGACTTAGGTCCTAGGAGCATCAACATCATCGGCTGGGGGGGTCCTTTGAGCAGCAACATCATCGACTTGGATCCCAGGAGCAGCAACATCATCGACTGGATGAATGAGTGACAGAATGTCAATACCCCATGCTGATATGAGCGCATCAACTTGGCAGCACTGTCGCTATTTGAATTTCTGATGATTGCCACTAGACCTTTGAGCAGCATCTCATAGACTGCATTGTTTCCACTTCCCTCTGACTTAGTCTTTTTTTGTGAACTGGGCTTAGGAGTATGGAAAAAGTTAGTCACCGTGTATCCTTTGCCTCGACCCCTAAGCGTACGTCCATACTCCTATTTTCCCAAAGCTTGTGTGAGGATATCCACCGGAGGTGAAGGCCGAATTTCTCCTTCTGTTGCCTTCTTCTTTAAGTCATTCTACAATATACTTTTTAAATGATTAAACATATTAGTTTATATAATAATGAACTAAATAATAATATATGCAACAAATATTCATAAAAAATACAATACTCATAATTTTTTTCCGCTACATGTTCAGTTTCTTCATTTGCATATTTTCCATCCTTCCCCATACGTGCCTGTATCCATAGGTCATCTCGGTCTACATAATCTTTGGTGCCTCTTTCAAGTTGCTTCAAAAGTTACAAATAAATTAATTTTAATAATGCAAGTGAGTAACAATGACAAAATTAATATGGTTAAATGTAAATAAAAATAAATTGCATACAATGGTCTTTCTAATCTCGCATAGCCCATTGCACCCATCCTATGTGGATACTTGTTTAATTACCGTTTTTCGAATATTTATGACTTAATGCCTATAAAAGTTATAAACATACATATTAGAAAACCCAAATAATTTAAGTCACCATAAAAAATTTTAATTTTTATATAAATAATGACAGTGCAATTTAATACAACATTAACGTGCATTAAATAAAACTATACCTTGCATTTATCCGACAACCTTTGTTGTACAAAATCATCCCACATCTCTTGGCTTATGAATTCATACATTGATGGTCGATGCTTCAACTTTTTAGGTGTGTCAATATATGGTCGAACAAAATATCTATATAAGTAATTCTTGAATTTTCTCCATTCGTCACAACAAGCTTTTAAAGTTACCTTCCTAAAACTATCATCTTTACCCGTATATTGCTGCAAAATTAAAATATATATATATATATATATATATTTAGTAACATTGATTGACAAGTAAATCCGCTAAGTTAGAAATGCAAGTAAAATGCATATAAGTTACAAATGCAAAAAAGGAATTATAAAATCTTCATAAATTAAATATGATTCATAATAAACAATATTTAACAATAATGCACTCCGTACCTTTATTGATGCCCATAGGTTATCTTTTAACCTATCTGACACAGCTCTCCAATTAGGTATATTAATTGGTATTGTGCTCCTAGCCAACGAGCCCTCCAAATTGTTCAATCGAACGGCCTCAAAATTAATAGCAACTCCAACCTCATTATATTGAGGTTCCAAGCTTTTGTTTCCCACCAAATACTTCCTAAGGCCTTTCATCTTTGTAGCTCGTCGTTTTCTACTCCTTGGGGCTGACGTATTCGATCTTTCCATATCATTGGATGGTGATCCAGTGCCATCCCCATCCAAGAGGACATGTTCATTAAAAGGATCCATAATTCTAGATACAAAAGACATAAACACAAATTAATATTACTAACAATATGAACATAGGGTGTAGTATAATTAATAAACCATTAAGAACAATAATAAATGATAAATTCATGTAATTTATTTACAAAGTGATGCAGTAATAGTATCTTCTTAACATCTATCCCCTTTAACAGTTATTAACATTTTCAAACACAAAAGGCAAATAAATCACTAATGGATTCTGAGTCGTACAAAAGACGTCGTTTTAAGACCTACAATAGAGAACCATCTGTGATATAGTTGATATTTCCCACGCAATTTATAATGGCTATATCTTGAATTTAAACATATAAACACATAATACAAATATTAGCATATCATTTTGCTTTACATACAATTGAACCCCACTCAATAAATATAGCTATTTTTCAAAAAAAAATTTAGCTAACCCATTGTTGATGACAAGACATGTTTTTGACAACACAAAACCCCACCAAAATAAAAGTAACGAACAAAAATTTATAAAAAAAAAAAACCACCAAACATAATATTTTTTTTAAGCAACACATACACCACCGAACCCTAAAATGGATGAAAAATAGCACACCTTTACAAATCCAGCAATCAAGAGGAACTTTAAGCCACCATAGCAGGCAACGACGATGGCACGGCAGAAACCCAGCAACCCAACCTGGCGATGAGACGGCAAAAATCCCAGCCACCTAACCCTGCAATGGCGAAGTACACGACCCACCCAACCCAGCGATAGCGACGGCCACGGCAAAAGGGTGAAGTGCTTCCAACCCAACCACCAGCAAGAAGAAGAAGCAGAGGAAGAAGGAACTTTGAAATTTAGGAAAGAAACCCACAAAATCCTTCAAACCCTTGAAAGAAACACGAATGCCTAATGAGAGAGTGATCCTTCAAAATCTTCTCATACTTCTTAGATTGCTTCCAACACTCAAATACCTGTACTTAGGGTTAAATGTTGAAAAGAAAGCCCATCGAAAAATGTGCCATTTTATTTTTTAATATTTCCTGGATATTGGGGAATAAAAAATGGTTATTAAGAACATTTTAGGGGCAAATGAAAATATTTAAAGACACAAAAAAAAGAAAAAATCAAAATACAAAAGAAAAAAAAAAGAAATTAGAATGGGTGACTCATAAAGAAGAAACTATGCCACCTATCAAAAAATAAAAAGCATATAAATTTTAAGTGTTTTGAAAGTTTAAATAGAAAATAAAGTATTCTTGAAAGAAAATCAGATTGATTAAAAAAATAAATAAATAAAAAACTCATTTATGTTGTTTAAATGTTTTCACTGCTGATTTGATGTTGAAAGAAAATCAGATTGATTGGAAAAAAATAAAAATAAAAAAATATTTGCTAACAGGTGACGCGGAAATATGCTTATGCGTCGCCTATTAAAAATATTTTAAAAAAAATCTAATTTATGTTGTTTAAACATTTTCACTGGTGATTTGATGCTGAAAGAAAATCAGATTGATTAATCAAAAAGAGCATCTAGAAAAAAACAAAATAAATTGCTAACAAGCAACGCGTAACTATGGTTATGCGTCGCCTGTTACCATGCTTTTGTACCAAAAAAAAAAAGGTTCAGTTAATAAGTTGCTTAAATATTTTACTAGATATTTGATATTGAAAAGAAAATCAGATTGATTTAAAAGAAAAAACCAAAAAAAAAAATTTGCTAATAGGCGACGCGGAAATATGATTATGCGTCGCCTATTAAAAATATGTTAAAAAAAACTAATTTATGTTATTTAAATATTTTCACTGGTGATTTGATGCTGAAAGAAAATTAGATTTATTAAAAAAAAAAAAGATTTACTAACAAGCAACGTGTAACTATGGTTATGTGTCACCTGTTACCATGCTTTTGTAAAAAAAAAAAAAAAAAAAAAAAATTCAGTTAATAAGTTGCTTAAATATTTTCACTGGATATTTGATATTAAAAGAAAATTAGATTGATTAAAAAACAAAAACCCAAAAAAAAAAAAATTGCTAACAAGCAATGCATAAATATTATTATACGTCATCTATTACCAATAATTTAAAAAAAAAACACTTATTTATGTTATTTAAATATTTTACTGATGATTTATTACTGAAAGAAAATTAAATTGATTAAACAAAATGAGCACCAAAAAAGAAAAAAAGTTTTGGTAACAAGAGACGCGTAACTATGGTTATGCGTCACCTATTACCATGCTTTTGGGTTAAAAATAAAAAAAAGTTCAGTTAATAAGTTGCTTAAATATTTTCACTGGATATTTGATATTGAAAAAAAATTAGATTGATTAAAAAATCAAAAACAAAATATATATATATATATGTTTGGTAAAAGGTGATGCAAAAATATGATTATGCGTCACCTATTACCATTATTTTTTTTACAAAAAAAAGCAAACTCATTTATGTTGTTTAAATATTTTCACTGGTGATTTGATGCTGAAAGAAAATCAGATTGATTAAACAAAAGGAGCACCCAAGAAGAAAAAAAAAAAAAGGCCAACAAGCGACATGTAAATATGGTTATGCATCGCCTATTACCATGCTTTTGTGGGAAAAAAAAAAAGTTCAGTTAATAAGTTGCTTAAATATTTTCATAGGATATTTGATATTGTAAAGAAAATTTGATTGATTAAAAAAAAAAAAAGATTTGTTAACAGGCGATGTGGAAATGTGGTAATGCGTCGCCTATTAAAATTATTTTTAAAAAAATCATTTATATTTTTTAAATATTTTAAATGGTGATTTGATGCTGAAAGAAAATCAAATTGATTAAAAAAAAAGAGCACCCAAAACAAAACAAAAAAGATTTGCTAACAAACGACGTGTAATTATGGTTATGCATCGCCTGTTACCATGGTTTTGAACCAAAAAAAAAAAAAAAGTTTAGTTAATAAGTTGCTTAAATATTTTTATTGGTGATTTGATGCTGAAAGAAAATTAGATTGATTGAAAACAATAAACCAAAAAACATGAATAAATATCTAATAGGCGACTCTTAATTATGCTTATGTGTTGCCTGTTACTAAAATTTTTTACAAATAAAAAAAGAAGAAAAAGTATATCATTTATTTTGCTTTAATATTTTCACTGGTGATTTAATATTGAAAGAACATTAGATTGATAAAAAAAATAGGAAAAAAAAATTAATGGCTAACAGGGGATGTGTAATAATATTTATGCGTCGCCTATTGTCCTTTCGAAAGGGTCGCCTTAAATTATCTGGCGAGCCATGTATCAGTTAATGCGTCACTTGTTATTTCAAAAGAAGAAACAAATGTAATCTATTATTTTATTTGGATTCAAATAAACTATCGTTGATAGCCAAAAACATGAAAGTTCAACTCGTTGAACATACTTACGTCGAGCAATTGGACTGTGGGTCCTTGCTTTAGATCAATTTACAATTGTTATATCCAATCTCAAATTATGTCGTGAGATGTGTTTTTGTGTTTGTGTATACACATATGTGTGAATAATTGAAAAGAGCATTGATAAAATTGTTTTCTATTTTTAGATCAATTGAATTGATGTTCGTGAAAATATTTGTAGATGAAATTTAAAAAAAGTAACTAAAATTAAAAAATAAATTTTAAATACTACTGGATAAGGCGACCCTTTTATATGTATCTGCGTCTTCTGTTTATTTCAAGGAGTTGCTAGTTCATCTAGTTTTTTAAATGAAAAATTACAAATTTAGAGTTATTGCCAAAAGTTTAAGAAGGAAATAAATAGTACTTGGAGAAACTTTTTTTTTTTAAAGAATTAAAAAAAAGGGCATCCCTAAAACTGTTTATCTTTTAACGACACAGTTTATTTCAATACGTCACCTGTTTATCAATTTTCTTAAAATTTTTGGCGTGTTTTAAAATTTTATGCGAGATTTGAATACCATTTCTTTTCACAAAATATATGTTAGCAGTACACTTCATAATAGGTGTTAGAATTGGAAGCAATCTAAAAGAGATTTGAAGAGTGGGATATTTCGTGTTTAAGTTTCCATTTGCCTGTGTTGCTATCTGGAAGTTGGATTTCTCTGTGTCACCCTCGTGGTTAGCTTGGCTTCTTCTTTCTTCGTCTCCATGGTTTTGGTGAGTTTCTTTTCTCTTTATGATTGGCGGCAACATGTGGTGGGTTGGATTATTTTTTATTTATTTATTTCATTATAACCAAAGGTTAGGTTCGCTGGATTTTCTTAATCTTGCTTTTGTCGATGTTCACTGGGTTTTCTTAATATTGCTTTTGTCAATAATTTGTTTGCGATGGATTTTCTTAATCTTGCTTTTGTCGATAATTTTTTGTGTGATATTGTTTGACATTGTTCTGCTTAGATTGGTAGGGAAATGGATAAATCATGGATAACAAAGGATAGAACCTCAAGTGATTTTGCTAAGGGGTTGAATGAATTTTTGAAATTTAGCATCGAGAATGCCAATGATTGTAATGTTGTACGGTGTCCTTGCATGCAATGTAGGAATATGAAAATCCATACTATTAGGGATATTAAAGGCCATATATATTGAAATGGGTTTGATGTCAACTATCGGCGATGGACTTGCCATGGTGAGTCATGTGCTGATGGTATTGGACCACCTTTGCATTTTGGGAATATTAATGTAGAATATAATGAAAATTATAATGGTCGTAAGGAAGACGTGGTTTTTAACAGCTTAGAAATGACCCGTGCTGCATTAGAAACTTTTGATAATGATCCTAATGAATTTGCTATCTTATTGGAGGATGCGGAGAAACCTTTGTACCCAGGTTGTACCAAATTTACCAAGTTGTCGGCCTTGGTTAAATTGTACAACATAAAGGTAAGATATGGATATTTTGATAAGAGCTTTGATGTACTGTTGCAATTGCTATCCGAGATGTTATCAAATGACAATGTGTTGCCAACATCCATGTGTAATGTTAGGAAGACTTTGAGTGCTTTGGGAATGGAGTACACCAAGATTCATGCATGTCCTAAAAGTTGTATTTTGTTTAGGAAGGAATATGTGGACCTTAATGAATATCCTAAATGTGGATCTACTAGATGGAAAATTGATAAGAATGGAGTTGTTAGCAATATTCCAAATAAAGTTTTATGGTACTTTCCTATTATTCCTCATTTTAAATGAATGTTTCATAGTGTTGAAACGGCTAAGAATTTGATATGGCATGCCAATGGGAGAAAGGTTAAGATAGGGGAAATGCAACACCCTACGGATTCTCCATCTTGGAAGTTGGTTGATCGTTTATGGCCAACCTTTGAGTCCGAAGATAGAAATTTGAGACTTGGGACTGCGGCCGATGGAGTTAACCCACATAATATGTTGAGTAGTAGGAATAGTTGTTGCCTGTGATGATGGTTGTGTATAATCTTCCTCCTTGGTTATGTATGAAACAGAAATTTATGATGTTAAGTCTTCTAATTTCTGGACCGAAGCAACCCAGAAATCAAATTGATGTATACATGGAGCTGTTAGTTGAAGACCTGTAGCGATTGCGGAATGAGGGTGTTACGGTCTTCGATGCTTACCGTCAAGAGAAATTAACTTTGAAGGCAGTGTTTCTATGGACAATAAATGATTTTCCAGCTTATGGTAACTTGTCCGGTCATGCAGTGAAGGGATATTATGCTTGTCCAATTTGCAGTGAAAATACTTTTGCTACAAGGCTAAAGCATGGAAAAAAAAATGAATTTTACCGGGCATAGAAGATTTCTTCCTCCAATCATCACTATAGAAGGCAAAAGAAGGCTTTCAATGGATTTCAAGAAATTCGAGTGCCTCCAAAACCATTAAATGGAGAAGAAATCTTAGATAAGCTTAATGCAATGAGTTTTAATAACTCAAACAAGAGGAAAAGGACTATTGATTCTGAAGAATGTTGGAAGAGGAAGTCCATTTTTTTTGAATTGGAATATTGAAAATTTCTCCATGTGCAACATAATTTAGATGTCATGCATATTGAGAAAAATGTTTGTGAGAGCATATATGGTACATTGCTCAATATTCTTGGTAAGACGAAGGACGGAGTTAATGCTCGGTTAGATTTACAAGAAATGGGTTTGCAGACAGACTTGGCCCCAAGCCGCAAGGAAATCGAACTTTCCTACCACCAGCCTGCTATACATTATCAAAGCATGAGAAGAAATTGTTTTGTAAGTGTTTGGCGGACTTAAAGGTTCCAGATGGTTATTCTTCAAACTTTAGGAATCTTGTTTCAATGGAGGACTTAAAGATGGTAGGATTGAAATCTCATGATTGTCATACATTGATGCAACAACTCTTGCCTCTTGCAATTCGTGCAATCCTTCCTAAACATGTGAGACATGCAATTGCAAGACTTTGTTTTTTCTTCAATGCAATTTGGAAGAAGTCTATCATTGTTGTTGAATTGGACAAAATTCAAAATGATCTTGTTACAACTTTATGCCTTCTAGAGAATTTCTTTCCACCATCTTTTTTTGATGTAATGGTTCATCTAACTGTACATTTGGTTCGAGAGGTAAGATTGTGTGGACCAATACATTTTAGGTGGATATACCTATTTGAGAGGTACATGAAAGTATTGAAAAGTTATGTTCCAAATAAAAATCAGTCAGAAGGTTGTATTGCCAAGGGTTACATATGTGAAGAAGTGATTGAGTTTTGTAGTGAATTTCAGAGAGGGTTAGATGCAGTTGGAAACCTAATTGATAAATATCAAAAGTTAAATGATAAGGATGATGTTGGTGTCCCCATTAAAGGTGGAAAAAATCAATCAATTGATCAACAACTTTGGGAGCAAGTCCATAGATGCATACTTTCAAATACACCAGAAGTGGAACCGTATGTCAGGTGCGTATATACATGTTAATGTATAAATTAGTTGATATTTTTAATATATATATATATATATATCAATATGTATAATTTAGTTGATATTTTGAATATATTAATATGCATCAATAAGTTGAAATGTTGGATATTTTTATTAATTACAACAATTTTTATTTGTTTTAGTATTCATTTTGAAGTCTTGAAGTCAAGCAAAAAAAAATCGAGGAAAAAAAGCAAAATGGTTTCAAGACGAACAAAAACATACATTTATGTACTGGTTACATGATAAGGTATGGGAAAGTTAAATATTCAATATATAATATCATTGTTTTAACTTTAATTTTTCATATTTTTTTCAATTGACCAGATTACACAGAGCGAAGTCAACCTAATCACATAGTTTCTGAAACAATAAGATGGTTAGTCCATGGTCCGCAATGGGTGGTAACGAAACATGAAGGATATGTCATTAGAGGGGTTAGATTCAACACTTTAAATATGGATAATAAGAGGGTCACCCAGAATAGTGGTGTCAAAGTTATTGCCAAAAGTGAGCATTTTGCTAGTGCTAAGGATAATAACCCAATTTTAGCTGAAATGGCATACTATGGGATCATAAGAGAGATTTGGGACGTCGATTACACTATGTTTCGAATTCCAATGTTCAAGTGTGATTGGGTTGACAATAATGGTGTGAAAGTTGATGAGATGGGGTTTACATGTGTTAAATTTAGTAAAATTGGATATAAATCTGACCCATTCATCATGGCTTCATAAGTTCAACAAATATTTTATGTTGAAGATCAACTTGATTCGAGATGGTCTGTTATTTTAACTCCACCACGACATTGTACTTTTGTTGAAGAAGAATTGGTTGAAGAATATGTTATTGGTGATACTACGATGGCTCACAATCCATTTGCCATACAATTGCCAAGTATTGATGAAAATTGTTAGGACCTGTCCAAAATTCCTCCTCGGAACCTTAGACAAGCCTTGATCCCAGGGAAATACCACCGAACCTTCCAACGGAAAATCCGGCAGCACCCCCCCTAAGGGTAGGACTAACCAAAAATTTCCTGCATTGAAAATACACTTCTATAAACGTCTCCTTATTCCTCCCACATTACTACAATATAATTCACAAATTTGCAGCACTCCAAATGAATAACAATAATTCAGTGCATAATTAATAACTAAATGTCCAATACAGTATACAGAGCATTATACAAATAAATATGGAATTAATACAATGACAGATAAAGAAGTAATACAAGATGGAGAGGAAAAAGGCAGGAATGCTTCTTGGACTTTTGGCAATGAATTGAGATGTCGGGCTCGCCCCAGACGATCAACGTCTCCCAACCTGGACCTAGGAGAACGGAATTTAAAAATATGAGATGCTAATCATCTCAGTGAGTGACCCTAACTACTGTACAATTATAAAACCACGATAATTATAGTACACTTGATTAATTAAGAATAAATAAATAAATAATTAATAATTAATTGGAAACAATATTTTCTCTCAAAACCCTCATCATTCACTCCGTTAGAAAAGTTCCCATTTTTAAAAATCATTTCACCAAAACCCAAACTTGTACCCCAATTGATATCATAAAAACTGATGCTCAAAAATATGAATGAACTATCATTGTAATATTATAAAATGTCTCAAATCAAGACATAAACATTTGAGCATACGCTATAATAAATACAGTTCCACCAAATAAATATGAGAATGCAGGAATCACCCCAATATTTGTAACTCAACAATATATATACAAACATATACAATGTACCATACAATGTACCAATATACAAACCGTGGGATACACCCACCTCACGACCCTCAATATATGAACAGTGTCGTGGAAATAATAAATAACCGTTGGGACGTACCCAACCTCACGGCCCGTGGCAATAATTAAACCGTTGGATGATACCAACCTCACGGCACCGTGGTAATAATAAATAAACCGTCGGATGAACCCGACCTCACAGTCCGTAGTAATAATAGATAACCGTTGGATGAAACCAACCTCACGGCACCGTGGTAAACCCAACATGCTGTAATATAATACTGAACCAAACTCTGGTACTATATGGTACATCAATTAAAAATAACCGATATAGTATCCTACTGTATCATAATCATAATTTAATTGTCAAGTTCAACCGCTTGTTTAAATATTTCAAAATTTTCAAATCGTCATTTCATACGAAAATCAGAAATACCACAGTGAAATATATTCACCATAAATCAATTTTTAAACCCATAAAATTCTTAAAATATTTGAACATGCTTACAATCATAAAATTTTCCATCTGCTTCTCAAATAAATCATTTCTGAAATGATTTAAAACCCTAGTTTAAATACCAAAATATTTAACTACTCCAAGTTCACTTATGAACCCATTAGAATATAAAACCATTTAATACATTGTCAAACCTTACGTAAAATGACAACTCATATTTAATAAGGCAAATATTTTTATATGCATAATCCAAACTTTCAATCAAATGGTATATAAGCCAAATTATTCGAACATTTATATAATATATTATACCCCAAAACAATTTTTAAAACTAATAACCATAGCAACAATTAAAATAAGTCAAACCACAATTTCTTTAAATTTCCAAATATATTCTTTTGGCACCAAAACATATATTAAAAACATTACAAATTAGCAATACCATTTATCTTGAAATTCTCTTAATATTAAATACATAAAACATATTTATCAAATATTTAATTATGAGATATTTCAATAATGAAATTTGATAAAATTTACCAAAATCTCAAATTCCTTAGAACCAACACATTTTATGATGCCCAAATATTTAATTCCATTCAATTTTGGCATCAAAAATTCCAAATATAAATTTACTAAATATTCAACACATCAAACATATTTTCAAATAACCAATTAACAAAAAATATATATTTTTTAACATCCCAAAATAATTTTGAAGGTGGGTCACTCACCTGTAGCACGCAATTAACCTAAGATCCTCCATGGGATCAATTCAACGATGCACACGTGCTCCTAGAACAACAATTCACACACAGTCAAATAAAATAATATTTTATTCGGGTAAATAATACCCGGTACCCAAGGGGTTAAATACAAATGTTAACCAAAATTGACGAATAATATACTGAATCGAAGATTGAGTGACGAGGATTACGAATCCGGTCTTACTTCCCGGAGATCGGACCCGAGGTGGACGGAATCTCGCCGGAAAGCTTCGGCCTTTAGAGCCTCAATTCTCCCAAACCGTCACGAATTGGAGGAAAAGGACACCGGATTTGAGTTCAGGGGGTCGGAATTAGTGGGGAGGGACCGGCGGTGCAACTGGGTACTCGCCGGAACTGGATTTTTCGGCAAGCCACCGAATCCCACTGGAAACCACCACCGTTGGTGGCGCATCCAGTGGCTATGGCCGAGATTTTTGGGGATTTTGTAGCTCAAGGGGAGCGGGTTCCAACGGGATAGGCGGTGAGGCAAACGGATGCCGAACGGCGAAGAGATCTGGGTTTGAAGATTTTCGGCCCCTCGTCGGAAAATACTCCGATCCCGGTGCGTCGGAGGTGCGGTAGCCATGAAATTTGGTGGGCTGGCCAAAAATGAGGAGGTGGTGAGGGGTGGCTGGCACGTGTGGCCTGAAAATGGCCAGAAGTGGGTCAAACGGCGTTGGCCGGTGGTGGAGGGGAAAAATGGCCGTCACCGGAAAACTCTCCGATCCGGCGCGTTACCATCCAGTTGGCCTTGAGATTTGGGTGGCCGATCGAAATTGAGGAGGCGGAGTCAGTGGGGTGGCGCGTGTCGGGAAAGGGTGGCCGGAAAACAGCTAAATGGCGATGGCCTATCGTTTCTCTCTCTAGCTCTCTCTCTCTCCCTTTTCCCCGCCGGCCCGCCCGTTTTGCCAAAATAAAAGCCACCGTGGGTGACACTGTTCACCCATGTGGACCTCTCAGATGTCGACACGTGGCATCACTGTTCACTTAAGCCAGATATATTAAAATATTACGGTATTCGGAAAACTTCGCATGTCCATAACTTTTTAACCGTAGGTCCAAATTAGGCGTGCCGTTAGTCTGTGGACTCATATCGACGAGTACTTTACAACCATGTATGAGTCAAAGCTCATTTCCCCATAAATAAAAAGTCAACTCCGACACCCTTGGACAATTTGGACCCCAATCTTGTTTTGCTCATAACTTTCAAACCGTAGCTCTGTTTTCAACGTGCTACTAGTCTATGAACACGTGGCAACGTGTACTTTGTAACGGTACCTCAGTCAACCTAGAATTCTGTCTGAGTCAAAAAGTCAACTTTTAACCCCTTTGGTCAACGGTCAACCTCGGTAAAAGTTAGAAAATTTCCCGTGTACTTCGGGACGGGGTGTTACAAAAATGATCATGAGGATGAATGTGAGAGTGGCTATGTTCGTAATGACTGTAAGGGGATATGGATAAATAATATCTTCTAAATAAATTGGTATGTAAATTTATTAACTTATGTTTTAAGTAATATTTATTTATTCATTAATTATTTTTTTCTTATGTGTTTTCCACTTTTAATTAGGATAAATGTGCCACGCCAAATCTTAAGAAGGTAATATTCATTAAATTTTCATTTATCAAATTACAAATTTAATAATGATTAAGTTTTTATTAATTTATTTTGCATAAGTGTTAATAAATTTTTTAATTTTTCCATATGTAGTATGAGGGTGTAATATCATCAACACGAGAATGTCAACTTCCATCTCAATGAGTATGCATATGTCAGAATATGTCAATGAGATGATATTTAATTATATTGATAATTGTTTTGTTATGAACAAGTATTTATTTTAAATTTTTGTATTCTAATTATTTTGGATGAAGCTAGTTTGGGTTTTTTTGTATTTTAATTACTTTTATATTTTAACTATTTTAATAAATTTTTAAAAATTTAAAAAAAAAGAAAAGAAATGGCCACACATGAAAATATTTAAAAATTGCCTAAAATATATAGCGACATATAATAAGATAATTTTGGCAACTCATAAATTTCACAACTCTTTACAAAATGTTGCTAAAAGAATTTTTTCCCCATTTTATCGGCATCAATATCTAGCAACACTTAATGAAAACGTCGCTAACAAATTTTTAACGACTTTTTCGTAAAGTGTCGCTAAATGTATGAGTCGTTTTAAGTTAATTGTTGATTGTGTCGCCAAATGAGAAACTGCATCGCTAAAAACACATAAATATGTGACTTTTATAATTTGTCGCTAAACCATATATGCGTCGCTAAATGGGAGACACTAAAAAAGAGTTGCTAAAAATATATGGGTCGCTAACAAGGAGACTCACATAATTCGTCGCTAAATAGGTGACAAAAAAATGCTTTGCTAAAACATACATGAGTCGCTATCTAAATCAATATTTAGCGACTTAAATATTTAGCGACGTTTTATGAACAAGTTGCTAAAACATTTTTAGCGACAATTTATTAAAGCATCGCTATAAGTTCATTGTTATATGCGTTGCCAAACATTAACTTTGCATCGCTAAAAATTATGAATAGGCGACTATTATGATGTGTCGCCTGTTGTATTAAGTATTTAGCGACAAGACATTTGGCGACTTCGTCGAATGTGTCGCTGTTTATTTCGTGCGATGCAGTAGTTGCGTCATTTATCAGCTCTATTCTAGTAGTGATAATTAAGGACACAAATAGGGTTTACAGGAAGGCATTGATAGTTTACGAAATAAATGATTTACCTTGTTGCAATAGCCAAATGGAGAAAGCAACTAGAATAAGGAGCTAGAGTGATTAGAAAGAGAATGTAGTGTAAAAAGTGTAGGGTAAAAAGGTGGCAATAGAAAGTTTAAAAGATTATATAAGATTAGAGATTTATGGAGAAAGTAGTGAAAGTGTAGAGATTGTTTTCAGAAGCAAATGGTGAAAATGTGTAAGATAAGTAAAAAAAAATGTGAATAAGAGAGAAATTAAAAGAGAAAGTGAAGACTTTTATAGGAAAGATGTTGAGGGGAAAAAAGTAAAGAGAAGGTGGATTTGATAAAAGTAGAGACAGAATGCTAGAAGTATAGAGATTGGGGGGGGGGGGGGAATAGAGATAAAAATGGAAAGAGAAAGTAAGTAGATAGACGAAGATGGGAAGAGAGAGAGTGGAGAGAAAGACAAAATAAAGGGGGGAGCTTTTGAATTTTTTTTTTTTTTCAATATATGTACTTGGTTTCATTCATTTGTAATAAATTGAATTTCAATAATTACATTTCATTTTTTGCATTTCACTAATAGAATACATTTCTGACAATTTGACTCCATGTTGGGTTGGCTTTTTATAGTTTGTTTAGAAAATAACATAATCAAACTACCACTTAATTTCCAAATTTTATACAGAAGACGTTGATCTAATGGTTATATAGACTAAGTTGGATTATAAACACCCCTAAATTTATCTTTAAGAAATGTGTCAGGACCCGTCCAAAATTCCTCACCAGAACCCTAGACAAGCCCTAATCCCAGGAAAACCCTACCGGACCTTCCAATGGAAAATCCGGCAGAACCTCCCCTAAGGGTTGGACTTACCACAAATTTCCTGCACTGAAAACACACTTCTATAAACATCCCCTTATTCCTCCCACATTACTACAATTTAATTCCACAAATTTACAGCACTCCAAATGAATAACAGTAAATCAGTGCATAATTAATAACTAAATGTCCAATACAGTATACAGAGCATTATACAAATAAATGTGGAATTAATATAATTTCAAATAAAGAAACAATACAAAATGGAGAGGAAAAAGGGAAGAAATACTTCTTGGACTTTCGGCAATGAACTGAGGCGTTGGGCTCACCCCGGACGATCAACGTCTCCCAACCTGGACCTAGGGGAACGGAATTTAAAAATATGAGATGCTAATCATTTCAGTGAGTGACCTTAACTACTGTACAATTATAAAGTCACGACAATTATAGTACACTTGATTAATTAATAATAAGTAAATAAATAATTAATAATTAATTGGAAAATAATAATTTCTTTCAAAACCCTCACCATTCACTCTGTTAGAAAGGTTCCCCTTTTAAAACATTTTCGCAGAACCCAATCTTTTATACCCCAAAAATCAAGGAAAACAATTAGTCAATAAATTTTGAGTAAAATACAAGAATTTAAGGATCTAAATTTATAATGGAAATAAAGAATAAGACATCAGTGGATACCATAAATAAAATCACAAATAATACTTATATTAAAGAAATTTGGCATAAGAACAAAAATAAATCCAATATATAAATTATAAAATTTATTCTTTAAATCAAGGAAATAACCAAAGGAATATTTTAAATCAATTTAAACATCTATATAAAACAATTGATAAAAAAATATAACAGAATTTATTTTAAAATATCAATCGATTTAAATGATAAAATCAAGACAAATAACTCTTGAACATTAATGAGAATAGGTAATAAAGTTACGATAACAATTCCATAAAATTTGCGCAAAGCTTTAAATTTAAATAAATAATAAAAACAACGATTTATACAATATATACAATGTACCATACGATGTACCAATCTGTAAACCGTGAGATACACCCACCTCACTACCCTCAATATATGAAAGGTGTCGTGGAAATAATAAATAACCATCGGGACGTAACCAACCTTACGGTCCGTGACAATAATAAACCGTTGGGTGATACCAACCTCACGGCACCATAGTAATAATAATAAACCATCGGATAAACCCGACCTCACAGTCCGTGGTAATAATAGATAACCGTTGGATGAAACCAACCTCACAGCACCGTGGTAAACCCAGCACGTTGTAATATAATACTGAACCAAACTCTGGTACTATATGGTACATCAATTAAAAATAACCGATACAGTATCCTACTGTATCCTAATCATAATTTAATTGTCAAATTCAACCGCTTGTTTAAATATTTCAAAAATTTTCAAATTGTCATTTCATACGAAAATCAGAAATACCATAGTGAAATATATTTACCATAAATCAATTTTTAAACCCATAAGATTCTTAAAATATTTGAACATGCTTAAAATCATAAAATTTTCCAACTGCTTCTCAAATAAATCATTTCAGAAATGATTTAAAACCCCAAATTAAAAACCAAAATATTTAACAACTCCAAGTTCACTTATGAACCCATTAGAATTTAAAACCATTTAATATATTGTCAAACCTTACATAAAATGACAACTCATATTTAATAAGGCAAATATTTTTATACGCATAATCCAAACATTCAATCAAATGGTATATAAGCCAAATTATTCGAACACATATATATTATATTATACCCCAAAACAATTTTTTAAAACTAATAACCATAGCAATAATTAAAATAAATCAAACCACAATTTCTTTAAATTTCCAAATATATTCTTTTGGCACCAAAACATATATTAAAATCATTATAAATTAGCAATACCATTTATCTAGAAATTCTCTTAATATCAAATACATAAACATATTTATCAAATATTTAATTATGAGATATTTTAACAATGAAATTTAATAAAATTTATCAAAATGTCAAATTCCTTAGAACCAACATATTTTATGATGCCTAAATATTTAATTCCATTAAATTTTGGCATCAAAAATTCCAAATATAAATTTACTAAATATTCAACACATCAACATATTTTCAAATAACCAATTAACACAAAACATATATATTTTAACATCCCAAAATAATTTTGAAGGTGGGTCACTCACCTGGAGCACGCAATTAACCCAAGATCCTCCATGGGATCAATTTCATGATGTACACGTGCTCCTAGAACAATAATTCAAACACAGTCAAATAAATTAATATTTTATTCGGGTAAATAATACCCGGTACCCGGGGGGTTAAACATAAACGTTAACCAAAATTGACGAGTAATATACCAAATCGAAGCTTGAGTGACGAGGATTACGAATCCGGTCTTACTTCCCGGAGATCGGACCCGAGGTGGACGGAATCTCACCGGAAAGCTTTCGGCCTTTAGAGCCTCAATTCTCCCAAACCGTCGCCAATTGGAGGAAAAGGACACCGGATTTGGATTCAGGGGGTCGGAATTAATGGGGAAGGACCGACGGTGCAACTTGGTACTCGCTGGAACTGGATTTTTCGGCGAGCCGCCACGGTCACCGATAACCATCACCGGCGGCGGTGCGTCCGGTGGCCGATGGCTGAGATTTTTGGGTATTTTGTAGATTGAAGGGAGAGGGTTCCAACGGGACTGGCGGTGAGGCAAACGGAGGCTAGGCGGCAAAGAGATCTGGGTTTGAAGGTGGCGGCACCGCCGCTAAAAAAGCCCAGATCTGGGCGCGTCGCCGGTCGGTTGGCCGTGAAATTTGGTGGACTGGCCGGAAATGAGGAGGTGGTGAGGGGTGGTTGGCACGTGTGGCCTGAAAATGGGTCAAAAGGCAGTGGCCGGTGGTGGAGGGGAAAAATTGCCGTCGCCGGAAAACTCTTCTATCCCGGCTCGTTACCGGCCGGTTGGCCGTGAGATTTGGGTGGTCGGTCGGAATTGAGGAGACGGAGGTAGTGGGGTGGCACCTGTGGGGAAAGGGTGGCCGGAAAATGGCTAAGTGGCGGTGGCCGGCCGTTTCTCTCTCTAGCTCTCTCTCTCTCTCTTCTCTTGCTCTTTCTCTCTCCTCCCCCCGTTTTGCCAAAATAAAAGCCACCGTGGGTGACACTGTTCACCCACATGGACCTCTCAGATGTCGACACGTGGCATTTCACTGTTCACCAATTCAAAAATATTAAAATATTACAGTACTTGGAAAACTTCACATGTCCATAACTTCTTAACCAGATGTCCAATTTAACCGTGCCGCTAGTCTATGAACTCGTATCGACGAGAACTTTACAACCATACAAAAGTCAAAGCAAAATTCTACAACCATAAAAAGTCAACTCCCAGCACCTTTTGGACAGTTTGAATCTCGACTTGTTTTGCCCATAACTTTCAAACCGTAGCTCCGTTTTCGACGTGCTACTAGTCTACAAACTCGTGCCAACGTGTACTTCGTAACGGTACCTCAGTCAACCTAGAATTCCATCCGAGTCAAAAAGTCAACTTTTGACTCCCTTCGGTCAACGATCAACCTCGGTCAAAGTTGGAAAATTTCCGTTGTACTTTGGGACGGGGTGTTACAAATGCATTGTCAAAAAGCCTAGCCTGAGGGGAAAGTTCTATGAGAATGGCATCTTGGTGAAGACCACTAAATCTATAAGCCAAAACCGTCCATTAAATTTCAATATACAATGCATTCTGGTGGAGAAGAAATTTTTACTTTCGTACACAAAAGGAGTTTAATTGTTATTGGAAATAAAAGCAAAGGAAAATATCAGAACATTTCCAACTAACAAAAAGATAAAAATAGAAAAGTTGAATCTAATGAGCAACCAAGAACAGACTCATTTAACAACTTATGAGTTAGAATTTTATAATATTGTAATATGTTTATACTAGTATACACGGGATTTGATTGTTGTTTTTAAAACATATTTATGTTGATATTCAAAATTACTTTTAAATTTTCATTTTAAATCCCAATATTTTTTTTCAGGTATATGTACTTGATTTAATTCAATTGTAATAAATTCAATTTCAATAAGTACATTTCATTTTTGTCTTCCACTTATCAGAATACATTTCCTTCACTATATTAGAAAACAAAAATAATTTTATAGTAATTTTCAAAATCTATATACATAGAAGACCTTTATCTAATGGCTATCGTGTACTTGGAAACAAATTGACCAAGTTGGATCATAAACACCCACTAAATTTACCAATTAGAAATGCATTGTCAAGAAGCCTAGTTTGGGGGACAGATAAGCCTGTGAGACTTCGAGGGGAAGATCACTAAATTTGTAAGTCACAAACCCTCCATTGAATTTCAATATATAATGCATTCTAGTGAAGAAGAAGGGGGGAAGATCACTAAATCTGTAAGTCACAAACCATCATTTGAATTTCAATATATAATGCATTCTAGTGAAGAAGAAGGTTTTAATTTCATACACGAGAAATTTAGTAGCTATTGGAAATAAGAACAAAGGGAAAGATTAGAACAACTTCCAAACAACAAAAAGATATTAAAAAAAAAAAAAAGGTTGAATCTAACGAGTAAGCCATGTATGACTCATTTCATGACTTTTGAGGTAGAATTCCATGATAATGTGAATATATGTTTACAGTTGGAGTATAGATGAAATTTCAATGTTGTTTTTGAACCATATATATTTTGACATTCAAAATTACCTTCAAATTTGTATTCTAAATCCCAATATTTGTTTAAGCATTCATTATGTCGCCAGCAAATAAACTCTTTTTATCATAAATTATCTTTCAATGACTTTAGCTAATTGCGTGATAAATAGTACTGTTATTATATGAAAAAATAATAAAAAAAGGCAATAATTGTTTCAACAAAGTTGGCCCTTAAAACTTAAATTATATTTTATAGTCATTAAGCCTTTTTTTTTTTTCCGTTTTCATCCAATATTCTACATTCCCTATTTCAAACCTCAAAAGATCTTCATTACTTCAAAATATTTATATTTTGTTTTTCTTTTTTTGTTTGGTCAACGTAAAAATGATGCGGAACTTTTTTATATATAAGAGTCATTATTTGAAGATAATTACAACAGAAGAAATAAATAAATGGGGAAAAAAGAAAAAACGAAAAAGAAACTGAAACAAAGATAATAACCGAAGAAACAAAAAAAAGTAACAAAAAAATGAAATAAAAGACATGTATATTGCTTAAAAAGAATTTAACACAAGTAGTCTTCTTTTACTACTTGTGTACAACAAGACTGAGCTGGGGACTACAAATAATGATCTTACTAAATCATAATATTACTAAATCATGAAACATCATAGTATTACTAAATCATGAAATACTAGACACCACCTTATAATGGTTTGATGTTTGTTCATATTTTTCCCCAAATCTATCTTCAAAACATAAAATCCATGACAGAAAGAAAGAAACAAGATAAAAAAAAAAAAAGAAACTGAAAACAGGCTCACCATTCTACATGTTTGAAGCGTGTTTTAGGAGTTGGATCAAAATCATTTAGCTTTTTGCCTTTCATGACTGACGCTTTGACATATAATGCTATCCATTTTTCACCTCTTCAATAATAATTGACCATCGTTCAACTCAGCAATTTTCCTTTTTTTTTTTTTTTAACTGAAAAAATAAGTAATCCACAGCTATATATATCCATATTAATTGCTACAATTCTATTTTGACCTACATCAAATTTGGTAAAATAGTTCATAAAAGTTGTTTGCCTTCTTGTATATTAGCTGTAAAATACAATCTCTTTAATATGGAGTTAAACAATAATGCTAAGCAGAGTACTATATATTCAAAATCATTGAAGAAAACTTAAAAATATCAAATTCGTTTACTAAATTTTGGACGCCAACTTATGTGAGTTTATGTGAATGATTAGCAGATTGTTAGAATCTATGTACATTCATGTTGAATTCAAGTAATTGCCAAAGTTTTGCTTATTGAATATGTTTAAATTTTTATTATCTGCTACTCTTGCATTTGCCCCTATTATAAATACTTGTTGATTGTAAAGCCAATTAAAAACAGAGGAAATTTGTTGGACTCCAGAATTCTTGTCAGGGTTGTTAATATACCCCATTTAATTATTGCGTCAACCAAAATCAACAAAACCAAAAATATATAGATAATCTATTACACAATTTTTGTCCTCCAGCCTCTAATTTTAAGAGATATTGATTTTGTTTTCTATCAAGTATATGCAAAATTTAAAATTGCAAAAACAAAACTACATAGTTGTCAACAAAATCCAAGTTTTTTGGGTTTTAATTATCTTCTACAATCTAAATAAAAGGCTTATTTATTTGATTAAACAAGCAAAAGTTGAATACATAGCATATCAAACTTCGACTAAACAAAGGTTATCTATTAAGAAAGATAATCTGAAGATACAAGGCTTATTTATTTGATTAAACATGAAAAGTTAAATACATGGCACATCAAACTTCCACTAGATAAAGATTGTCTATTAAGGAAGAAAATCTGAATCCATAAACAGCCATTCTCTCCGTAGTCTTGTGATCAAGAGTACTGAGCCTGTAACCAACAACAATAAAGAGGTAATCAATAATAATTCAGTTGATGGTCCAAATATCCGTTCAAAAAAAATGTTACAGTGGGTACAAAATGCACACTTAAGGGTAGAGAATCATCGTCCCAAATTCATTATCAAAATATCACTTGAGAATAAAAGATATACATTGTATAGTTAGCAACTACTTATATATATGAATTAGCAACAATTTACATATATGAAACCCAACTTACTTTGTCGATTCTAATATAAAATTAAAGCAAAAGCTAGTATCATGGTCTTCGATTGCTCTTCACAAACATTTACTTCTTTTTCTTAATAAAATGGCTATAACAAAAAGGGATTTATTAAAAAAAAAAAAAAAGAAGGGTAATAACTACATGCATGCATTTCCACCATTATTCATTCACTTGTCTTTGATTTCACCATAATGGAAGTACTGGAATTTAATCCTAAAAGTAAATCAATGATAAAGGTAATAGATTGAAGAAAGAAAACATACACTTATATTGTCAGGACCCATCCAAAATTCCTCACCGGAACCCTAGACAAGCCCTGTTCCCAGGGAAACCCTACCGGACCCTCCAATGGAAAATCCGGCAGAACCTCCCCTAAGGGATGGACTTACCACAAATTCCTACACTGAAAACACACTTCTATAACGTCCCCTTATTCCTCCCACAATACTACAAGTTGATTCCACAAATTTCAGCACTCCAAAAATAAATAACAGTAATCCAGTGCATAATAAATGCATAAGTGTCCCATACAGTATACAGAGCTTCATGAAGTACTACTAAGTATAGAATATAACAAGAGTGAAAGAAGTATTACAACTGCAATAAAGGAAGAACAGGGTACTTCACGAACTAAGACAGCGATGAAGATCAAAACCGCTCCGGATGAACACCGACAACCTGGTACCTAAAGGAATGGAATTTGAAAATATGAGATGCTAATCATCTCAGTGAGTGATCCTATCTACTATACAATATAATATCACGGTAATAACGTAGATAAATAATAATTACTTGGAAATAATAATTTCTCTCAAAACCCTTACAATTCTCTCGGTTGGAAAAGTTTTCCTTTTAAAACCTTTTCACAAAACCCTTCATTCGTATTCCCCGAAAACCAAGACATCAAATAAATACCAGAAACAGTAATAATTATATTTTTAATTCCAATACAATTTCAAAATATTTATTTTAAAATTTCAGTTCTGAAAATCACTTGATGCACCCACTATATACCAGTGGCGCTAACAGTACCCAGCGTCCCAAGGTACCGCCAGACAGGAGGTTATAGAAAGAAACCGGCCTACGGTCGCGTGGCATCCCACCGCGCCGCTGCTAACTGGTGTCCCGGCCATGGAGGGGCGGCCTACCCTCATCCGATGGCAACCACAGGACAACCTCATAGAATCACCTGCGCGCTACTCACACCCTCTTGCGCGCTAATCACATCCGTGTGCACACTAACCATATCACATATAAACAGAACACCAGTACGTGTACGGTGCATCTAAAAATCATAAAATCCACATATTTAATTTATATATTAAAATTGCAAATTTTCCATAAACATAACGGGTTTATTCCATCCAATTGAACCCGGAAATTCTCCACAATTTCTTTATAATCAACATCATAAATTCCATGATTTTCAAATCCACCAACTCCTCAATCCACCAATTTAAATATTCACATTTTCCCAATAGCATAAATAATTCTCGAAATATAATAATTAAATCACATAATATTCCATGGGCATACTTTATAAAAATTGAAGTCACCAACATAAACAAATATTTTCCTTGAAATATTTGAAAATCAAGTCATGCCCAAATTAATGTTAAAACCACAAGAATTTCGTAATCCTCAATACCATAAAATAATTTTCACATTTGCATAAATTTATATAATGCATATTTTCTTTAATCAAAATAAATTCACCAATAATTCCACAATAAATCAATTAAATATTTGGCACATAGAATTTAAATTCCAAATATTCAAATCACACATAATAATCACAAATTTAATTTTCGAAATTAATTTGAAGGTGGGTCACTCACCTGGAGCACGCAATTAAACCACGATCCACTATGGGATCAATTCCACGACTCACCCGTGCTCCAAGAACACAATTCACACACAGTCAAATAAATTAATATTTTAATTTGGTAAATAATACCCGGTACCCGAGGAGCGAACACAACGACAACTAAAAGTTATGAGTTATATACCGAATCGAAGCTTGAGCGATGAGGATCACGGATTCGGTCTAACTTTCCGGAGATTGGACCCGAGGTGGCCGAAATCTCGTCGCAAAGCTTTCGGGTTTCGACTCCTCAATTCTCCCAAACCGTCGCAAATTGGCGGAAAAGGATGCCGGATTTGGGTTCAGGAGGTTGGAAACAGTGGACAAGGACCGACGGTGCAACTGGGTACTCGCCGGAACAGTAACTTCTGGCGAGCCGCCGCGGTCACGGGCAACCGTCGCCGGTGGCGGCTCGTGCGGTGGCCGTTGGCTGAGATTTTTGGCAGTTTTGTAGATCAAGGGGAGAGGGTTCCAACAGGACCGGCGGTGAGGCAAACGGAGGCCGGACGGTGGAGAAATCGGGGTTTGAAGATTTTCGACCCCTCGTCGGAAAAAGCTTCGATCCCGACGCGTCGGAGGTCCGGTGGCCGTGAAATTTGGTGGGTAGGCCGGACTTGAGGAGGTGGTGAGTGGTGGCTGGCGCGTGTGGCCAGAAA
The DNA here is from genome assembly GCF_031755915.1 of Ziziphus jujuba. Classification (NCBI taxonomy): domain Eukaryota; kingdom Viridiplantae; phylum Streptophyta; class Magnoliopsida; order Rosales; family Rhamnaceae; genus Ziziphus; species Ziziphus jujuba. The sequence continues at coordinate 3,566,613 of NC_083380.1, forward strand.
ACGGCCGGAAAGGGGACAAACGGCGGTGGTCGACGGTGGAGGGAAAAATCACCGCCGAGCTTCGCCGCCTCGATCTGGGCGCGTCCGGCGGTCGTGAGATTTTGGGGTTTGGCTAGAAATGAGGAGAGGCTTCCGTCTGGCCAGCGCATGTAACGAGAATCGATCGCAAAATTGGTCAGAATCCAACGGCCGGTCGGTCTCTCTCTCTCTCTCTCTCTCTCTCTCTCTCTCTCCTCTCTCTCTTTCTCTCTCTTCCCCGAGATTTTTGTCAAATAAAAGCCACAGTGTTGACACTGTTCATCCACGCGGACCAATCAGGTGACGACACATGGCATTTCACTGTTCATTGACTCAAAAACATTAAAATATTACGGTATCCGGCAAACTTCACGCGTCCATAACTTTTTAACCGGATGTCCGTTTTAAGCGTGCCGCTAGTCTGTGAACTCGTATCAACGAGCACTTCACAACCATGCATGAGTCAAAGCTCATTTCTCCATAAATAAAAAGTCAACTCCGACATCCCTTGGACAGTTTGGACCTCAACTTGTTTTGCTCATAACTTTCAAACCGTAGCTCCGTTTTCAACGTGCTACTAGTCTACGAACTCATGCCAACGTGTGCTTCATAACGGTACCTCAGTCAACCTAGAATTCCAATCGGATCAAAAAGTCAACTTTTGACCCCTTGGTCAACCGTCAACCTCGGTCAACGTGCAAAAATTCCGACATGGTTCGGGACGGGGTGTTACATATATTCTATGCTGATGCCCTCTATTCCTCTGCTGCATGGTTCTATATTTTAACCACAAATATAGTATTCTTTCTGAAATTTTTTCCACAGCATGAAAGTAGGCAACACTCCAAGACTTTCTCATTGACATTACTAGAAAAGGAACAAGAATTCCTGCTGCAAATCCCAATCCAACATGCAGGTAAAACCAATTATCTATGAAGCTACCACCATTACTATTATCCTTGTGAATGGTCGATCATTATCTGTATCATCATCGTCTTCATCACCTGGACATTTTACATCAAGTGGACTACCACAAAGGCCATGATTTCCAACATAAGAGGATGCACTAAAAGTGATCATTTGATCGTTGTAGGGAATCTTACCAGTGAAGTCATTGTCTGATAGATTCAGATACCCCAAAAATGAGAGCGATCCCAAAATTTGAGGAATAGCACCTGAAAACTTATTGTGTGAGAGATCAAGTGATGACAATTGTGTCAACCTCGAAATGCTTTCGGGAATGTGTCCACTGATATGGTTTCTGGACAAGTTCAGAAACACTAAGCCCAACAAATTTGTTATCTCTCCAGGAAGATCTCCATTCAAATTATTTCCCGAGAGATCTAAGCTAACAACAAGGGAGAGGCTCTTGGTGAATTCCAGATGCTGGTTTTTTGCGGTCACAACAAAATTTTCTGCATAATAGCCATTCAAACCCCCATATAAATGATAATTGTTATGGTTTTGAACTTGGGTCATAGCTTTGATATTTCCAAAACTAGCAGGTACGCTGCCACTTAACTGATTTCCTGCCAAGTCAATGAGCTGCATTGAGCTTAAATTTGACAGTGCCAATGGAAGTTCTCCAAAAAATGCATACGACGTCAAGCTAAGAATACTTAGATTTTGAAAACCTTCTCCAATCTATTGTGGAATTCTACCCGTTAATCTTTTGTTTCCAAGATCTAATGTTTCCAACCAAGATAAGTTTTGCAAGGACGTAGTCAGCTCTCCAGAGAACTTGTTGTCGCTTAGATGGAGCGATTTAAGCTTGCTTAGCTGACCTAAGGAGCTAGGTATGTTGCCAGATAACTTGTTCTTTGTAACACCCTGTCCCAAAGTACAATGAAAATTTTCTAACTTTGACCGAGGTTGACCGTTGATCGTTGACTTTGACCGTTAACCAAGGGGTCAAAAGTTGACTTTTTGACTCGGATGGAATTCTAGGTTGACTGAGGTACCGTTACAAAGTATGCATTGGCACGAGTTCATAGACTATAGCACGTCGAAAACGGAGCTACGGTTTAAAAGTTATGAGCAAAACAAGATTGGGGTCCAAAATGTCCAAGGGTGCCAGAGTTGACTTTTTATTTATGGGGAAATGAGCTTTGACTCATGCATGGTTGTGAAGTACTCATCGATACGAGTCCGTAGACTAGCGACACATCCGATTTGGACATGTGGTTTGAAAGTTATGGACATGCGAAGTTTTCCGAATACCGTAATATTTTAATATTTTTGAATCGGTGAACAGTGAAACACCACATGTCACGATCTCAGCCATTCTTGTGAGTGCACAGTGGCACCCACGTGGTTTTTCTTAGGTGAGGTGGGAGAGAAGAGAGAGAAAGGGAGAGAGGAGAGAGAAGGAGGAGAGAGAAAGAGAGGAGGAGAAACACCGACCACCACCGATTGGCCATCGTCCGGCCACCGGAGGGCCACACGCGCCACCCCACTGCCTCCACCTCCTCAATTCCGACCAGCCACCCAAATCTCACAGCCAATCGGCCGGTAAAGCGCCAGGATCGGAACGTTTTCCTGCGACGGCCATTTTTCCCCTCCACCATCGGCCACTGCCGTTTGACCCATTTTCGGCCGTTTTCAGGTCACACACGCCAGCCTTCCCTCACCACCTCCTCATTTTCGGCCAACCCCCAAAATTTCACGGCCAACAGACCGGCGATGCGCCGGGATAGGGGCTTTTTTCGGCAGCGGCACCAATTTCTTCAACCGCCGAGATCTCCACATTCCGGCCTCCATTCTTGTCACCGCCGGTCCCGTTGAAACCCTCTCCTCTTGATCTACAAAAGCCCCAAAAATCTCAGCCACCAGCCATCGTACAAGCCGCCGGCGATGCCGGTTGCCGGTGACCGCGACGGCTCGCCGAAGAAATCACTATTCCGGGGAGTACCCAGTCACGTCTCCAGTCCCTCCCCACTAATTCCAACCCCCTGAATCCAAATCCGGTGTCCTTTTCCTCCAATTCGCGATGGTTTGGGAGAATGGAGGCTCTAAAGGCCAAGAGCTTTCCGGCGAGATTTCGGCCACCACCGGTCCGATCTCCGGGAAGTAAAACCAGATTCGTAATCCTCGTCACTCAAGCTTCAATTCGGTATATTATTCGTCAATTTTGGTTGACGTTTGTGTTAGACCCCTCGGGTACCAGATATTATTTACCCGAATAAAATATTATTTTATTTGACTGTGTGCAAATTGTTATTTTAGGAGCACGTGTGGATTGACGAATCGATCCTATGGTGGATTGTGGTTTAATTGCATGTTTCAGGTGAGTGACCCACCTTCAAAATTATTTTGGGATGTTAAGATATATATTTTTTGTGTAAATTGGTTGTTTGAAAATTATGTTTGATGTGTTGAATATTTAATAAATTTATATTTGGAATTTTGGTGCAAAATTGAATGGAATTAAATATTTGTGCATTATAAAATATTTTGGTTTTAAGGAATTTGAGATTTTGGTAATTATTATCAAATTTCATTGTTGGAATATTTCATAATCAAATATTTGGTAAATATGTTTTATGTATTTGATATTAAGAGAATTTCCAGATAAATGGTATTGCTAATTTATAATGTTTTTAATATATGTTTTGGTGCCAAAATAATATATTTGGGAATTTAAAGAAATTGTGGTTTGAATTTAAAGAAAAAAATGTGGGATGGTGAATTTGAAAAATGGTATAATTCCCACGGTGAATTTTGGAAAATTTATACTTTAATAATAAATTTAATAATTGGTTTTAGATGCACTCATACAGTACTGGTGTTCTGTACTGTATATGTGATTAGCGTGCAAGTTATAATGTCTCCCGTGAGTTGCCATTGGACCGAAGGCAGGCAAGTTTTATGTAATGCACGTCAGCCGCCCCCCTCCGTGGTCGGGATGACGGTTTCAGCAGCGGCACTGTCGAGACGCCGAAGCGATTGTATGCAAGTTTCTCTCTTTAACCCCCCGCCAGTCGGTGCTCGGGATGCTGGGTATCGGAGGACATCACTGGTATATGGTGTGGTGCGTCAAGTATAAATTTTCAGATAGAAATTTCAAACCCTAAAGTGTTCTAAAATTATTTAATTATTATTTATTAAATTAATTGATTCTTTGGTTTTCGGGGAATACGAATAACGGATTTTGCGAAGTTTTAAAAGGAGAACCTTTCCAACGAAGTGAATAGTGAGGGTTTTGAGAGTAAATGTTATTTTCAATGAATTATTATTTATTTATTTATTTATTTGTTGGTATTGAGTAATTAAATTCCTGTTATTGTTATATTATTAATATTAAAAGTGTATAGTAGATAGGGTCATTCACTGAGATGATTAGCATCTCATATTTGTAAATTCCGTTCCCCTAGGTACAAGGATTGGTAGACGTTCGTCCAGGGTGAGCCTGGCGTCTCAGTTCATTGACGAAAGTCCAAGAAGCATTTCTTCCCTTTTTCCTCTTCATCTTGTATTACTTCTTTATCTGTCATTGTATTAATTCCACATTTATTTGTATAATGCTCTGTATACTGTATTGGACATATTTTATTGAATACTGCATTAATTCCCTGTTATTCTTTTGGAGTGCTGCAAATTGTGGAATTATATTGTAGTAACGTGGGAGGAATAAGGGGATGTATATAAAAGTGTGTTTTCAGTGCAGGAAATTTGTGGTAAGTCCAACCCTTAGGGGAGGTTCTGTCGGATTTTCCATTGGAGGGTCCGGTAGAGTTTCCCTGGGATCAGGGCTTGTCTAGGGTTCCGGTGAGGAATTTTGGACGGGTCCTGACATTCTTACTCAGGTCTAATACCTCTAGAGAAGTACAATTCCCAATGCTTGATGGAATATTTCTCATTAATTTGTTACTCGAAAGATCAATAGCATAAATACCAATAATTTTACCTATAGAAGGTGGGATTTCTCCACTTATCTGGTTGTCAGAAATAAATAGGAAGTTCAAATATTTACCGAATGAAATGTTATTTGGAATGGTACCAGAAAATTTATTTTTTGACAGATCAATGATCCAAAAGTCGCCACTCAGAATAGGAATGGCTCCCCTGAAGCTGTTTGAGCTTAAATCAAAACGTGCCATTGTCTAATGTTGGAGCATAGTTTAAATGACTTGGTAACTGACAGTCTCGTTGATTATTGGAAACATTCAATGTGGATAGGTTAAGAAAATGTTCCCAAAACCAGTAGGGTACGGAACCAAAAATACTTGTATTTGACAAATTCAAATCTGTGAGTTCTTTTTGTGACTTAAGCCAAGAAGGAAATGAAGGACCATGCAGCATGAATCCATAAGAAGAGTCTCAACTTGGAAAGGGGGAACCCAATTGGAATTGACAGCCAAGGTAAAAGAGCTTGAAGACAAATCTAAAACACATAGCATTTCAAGCTTTAAAAAATGTGTTTCGGTAACTGTGCTTGTCAAACGATTGGAAGAAACATCAAGGAAAGACAACTTAGAAAGTTGTCCCAAACTTTCTGGGAGGGTCCCATTTAGTTCATTGTCGCTTAGGTTCAGATAGGTAAGCTTTTGCTGCAATATTCCAAAAGAGGCTGGGATGGGACCACACAGAGAGTTACCGGAGGACAAATCAAGCTCAACGAGATTCGCAAGCTGAGTCAGCCACTCCGGTGGTTTACCAACCAAATGATTGTTTGGCAAGTTCAACACCTACAGACTGGGCAGTGGCTTCCTAGAAAGGCAATTTTCAATTCCTTCAAGGAATTCTGGCAAAGTTCCTGTCAAGTTATTTTTTCCTATATTAAAATAGACCAGGTTGCAAAGTTTACCAATAGAGCTTGGAATCCCACCCTTAACATTATTGGAAAAAAGATTTAAGAAAGAGAGAAATGTCATGTTTCCAATGGAGGCAGGAAGCTTCCCATGCAGGCTAATGGATTCCAAGTCAAGGTCTTGTATCTTCTCCCATCTACCCCCGAACAGTTGATGTCAACTTGCTGTAAGATCATTGTGACCAAGATATAAAAACTGTAAATTTGGAAGGTCACTAAAACCAAGTGGAATTCTTCCAAAGAATCTACCACTATTTAAATCCAAAGTAACAAGGCTGCTAATATTAACAAGCCAATCAGGTATTTTTGAATTCAAGTCATTAGACCTAAGATCTAGGAAAACAAGTTAAGTTAAATTTACAAAGGTAAGACGAGGAATGGAACCATATAAGCTACAATCAGATAGATGCAACTCAATTAAGGATGAGAACTTATTTAGTTTCATAATCCAATGTGATCCTACATTTGAAAGATCAACTGCATCCATGTCAAGATGCATAAGAGAAACAAGACCTGTTACCCAATCAAGATTATCAACGTATAAACCTGAATGCCATTCCAAAGTCAGACTATTATCAAGATCAAAATACTGCAAGCTAGAAAGGTTCCCTAAATTTTGAGGAATTGCACCACTAAACCCAGCATTTGAAAGGTTTAGATATTGCAAATTTTTTAAAGATCCAAGAAATTCAGGAATTAGGTTGTCAATGAATGCATTTAAACTCAAGTCCAAATGTCTCAAGGACTTCAGTGTCATCAATGAAGGACTTATATCCCTACTGATAGTAGGGTGTACATACCTGCCAAAAAACTGAAATCCGTCTTGATGTGGATCACGGAGATCAACTGCAATAACAGCTCCAGATGTGTTATCACAACTTATTCCCCACCATTGGCAACAGTTGCTTCCCTTCCATGAAGAAAGCCGGTTTGCAGGATCATTAAGACCATTCTTGAAGTCAATGAGAGCTTCTTGATCCTACTCCCAGCAATTCATCAAGTGAGCATTTGTGTTGGGAAGAAATTCTCTTGTCATTAAGCAGAGAAGCAGTAATATAAATGGAAGCCCTGTAATTGTTTCCATTAAAGGTACAGCCTTTATGCCAGAATCCATGAAGGGAATTCAAAATAAACTGTGTTTTTGTGAAGAGGGAGAAGAAACTTTGAATTGAAAGTAATAGATAAAAAATGTAACCTAGTGGCTGTATTTATGCATGAAAAAAGTTATTGCTAATAATATAAAATTGCTAAAAGCACCATCTTACTGACCCCAGCAGAAACTGGTCTGGACTTGGTTCTCCATTGCTGTTCCATGGTGATGATAAATAATATAGACACGTTACTGAATCTGGAGACAAGCAGGTCATTTTTCCAAGTCAATGTGGAAGCCACTGAGAAAATGTCTTCTTTTCTTTCTACTTGGCTATCTTGGTAAAAGGTCTCTGCCACCTTTTATTCAGAAAAGAATAAAATATAAGAAAATATAACAAAATTAGAGATAAACAGGTCTATATAACTTGTTTATGTAGATAATAATGATCATCAACTTCATTTTTCCAAATTTGTTCGAATTTATTCCACAAAAGGCTTACTGTAATAATAAGATTTGGCATACAGTTGGAATTTGTCGCATCCTAATTCAATACCCTTTTGATTCTTCAATCATGCTCTCCCTCTTTCTTTCTCTGTTGCTTTATCTGCAAGTTGATGACAATTTGGAAACCCCGACAGAGTGATTTTAGGCGAGTAAAGAGGCGTAAAATTGTATTAAAATAGAGGGTAACTAGATCCATCCTTTAAAGCATTTTATAGTTTATTTATAGTGCATGGTATTTGAAGCGTATTTTCTTCAGGAGTTGTGTTATAATCATCTAGCTTTTGCCTTTCATAATAAAGGTTACCATATAAAACTTTTCATTTTCATGACCCCCTTCATTTATAATCGACCACAATAAGAACCTCGGCAATTTTTTAAAAATGAATGATTCACAGCTATGTACATGGTAACTACTACACAATTTCTACTTTCCCATCGTCAGAATTTTCATAGAATAAGATAATAAAAGTTATTTATCTTTATGTATATTAGCTGTTATAAAATATATATTATAATGCACTTTAATGGAAGCCCTGTAATTGTTACCATCAAAGATAGACACTTCATGCCAGAAACCAGAAATGAAATTGAAAAATAAACTGTCTTGGTGAAGAATGAAGAAGCGTTCTTATATAAGAACAAACTTCCAATTAACCAACAATAATATGAAAATATAGGAAATTTCGATTGAATAAGAAACCAAAATATGAACAACTTTTGAGGAAGCCACGGAAAAATTCAAGATCCGGTAAAGCTAATTAGTCCATTTTTCCTTTGCAGATTTTCCGTCGTCTCATGGTAAAATATAGTTAAAATTGTCAAAAAGTATGGAAAATTATTTATAGGTATAAAATAAAACTAAGCATGCCTTTCACCTTATCTATTCACATAATATATTTCTTCATGATATAATTTCTACAAGTTGGAAAGGAAGATAAAAATTCTTTTACAATACTACATACCATATTATATGTTTCAGCCGATCATGGTCTTCTCCCAACAACTTGAATTGATACATATTTCTCTTCTATATTTTTGAACCATGCACGTTGAAAAGTCTATGGGAATCTTGTATTGTAAAATTATATATAAAAGTAATCATTTTCTAGTCTTAAAATAGTATTTTATTATAATAATCAAATAGAAGCTATTTTATTATAACAGTATTTTATTATAATAATCATTTTCAAGGCAAGTATGTCTCTTTACCAAGTCAGTGATAAAAGTAATTCTCTCGTCCTGATATTCATATACAAATTTCTTTTTCGATCTTAGCTCCCTTTGTGGCAGACAAGAATAAAACTATAACAAAAAGTGCTAAAAAGCAAGTCATTTTGGTTGTTTAATATAGATAATAGTGATAATCAGATTCATTTTTTTCCAACTTTGTTGAAATTTATTCCATGAAAGGCTTACTTTAATGATGACATCTGCAATGATAGTTTGAAGATGTTGCATCCTTAACTTTGGATTATTCAAACCTGGTTTCTCTCTCTCTCTCTCTCTCTCTCTCTCTCTCTTTGCAGGGTAATTGGTGCCACTTTCTTCCTTAAAGTCAAATTCTGCTCGAGATTTTGTCCTGAAGTGCCAAAACATGATCAGTTTAAGGACTATATTTGTGTAAGCAAAATTTCGGATAAGGGCCACTATGCAAGCATAATTCAAGTTCAGGGACAAAGTACGTGAATGTCTGAAAAATTAGATATCCAACCCAACTAAGAATGCATTATTAAGATTTAAAAAAAAAAAAAGATTAAAAAAAAAAAAGATAGTCTTTAAAACTGTTGTTTAATAAGCAATACAAAGCATGTCACTATCTGATTCAGTATTATAAAGGGGATGATCACATTATGCTGATAAATGCTTAAGTTATGTGGAAATTTACAAAATGAGAAAACTAACTGAAGATGGATCTAGAAACCAAATTTTTGTTTATCACATCATTTCTATGCATGTATAGTACTCACTCTGTAGACCGTAGGCAATATTATAACTAGCTGTTCGTGATTCTAAGAAGTAAAGACTATACTTAACAAGCCATTTATTGACAAGTATTTCTTGAAACAGTTATAAACAGCAAAGTTTGTTAGGGTGGAATGAAACTTGACAAAATATATAGAGCATTAAAGGCTATTTGTTTTAATATTTTTCTTCAATCTGCAAGCATTGAGACTGTTTAGAAGTCGTATTTCGGCAGAAGTTCTCTCCTCCAATATCAAATAAAGTTGTGAAAGATACTACAAAGGCAATTCAACTTTTGTAATATGGAGATTAACTCTCAAGTGTTGAGTAAAGAAAAACACTCAAGTCTCATTAATTCCCCTTAAAATCTTTGGAGAAAATAATCTTTTTTTTCAAGAGCTATATATATATATAAAATGTGCGGCAAACGTAATAAATTTTTTTCTTTTAAAGTTTCTTATCAGATGTAAGAATAGCATGGCATCTAATCCAAATGATAACTTGTGAAGCAGTGAGCTTCTACGCAAAGAAATAATGGAAAACCAGACATGACAAAAGGCTCTGCTTATTACTTGACTTGACAAACGGTTTTGCTTAGTATAGTTTCTAATTACATTTTCGTTTATGTGCATAACTAATTAATGTTGTTTTTAGAACCCGAAAGCTATTTTGCAGTTACAAGGAGAAACAGAGGCATGTTCTGTTTTTGTTTTTTGTTTTGGTAATTGATTTTTCCTTTTTCCTTTTATTTTCCCTTTTTTTGGGAGGAAGGGGGGTGGGGGTGGCACGTTTAAAGCAAGAATGTCAAGAAAGCAAGGAAGTTATGCTCCCCCCTCCCTGTAAACTTGGTGCAACAACCTCAAATGTGTGAAATTGACACAGTGAGGAAGCCAAGAATATGCATGTTAATATGCAAGCTAATATGCCTCACAGCACTTAACCAGAAATTTCACATATTTCATAAAGCTGAAAACTAGTAGAAAATTGACATTTACTATAATATTGATCTGAACACAGCTTTTAAAACCATCACAAAGGTTGGGATAGTGAAACAGAAAAAAGAAATGTACTATTTGTAATTAGATAATCTATGAGAAAACCCTTCTCCTTCATGCTTTCAACGGTGTCCCTGAAATTCACTTCCAAAGAAATTAAGCTGACATTGAAAACCTCTTTGCTTTCTCGTTGAATATATGGTGAAGCTTCTCACCTTCCCCAACAGGAAGTAATCACAAACAGAAAAGCATTTTCTGAGTTTAGTAAAGTTAAGTAGATGAGAAACACATTGTCAAAGAAACATATTATTATTAGGAAGCAGATATAGTAACAAACTGAAGAAAGAAAACATACTCTTTATCTTCTTTGCTGATGCCTTCCTGTCCTCTGCTTTGTGGTTGTATATTTCAACCACAAATATAGTATTCTATCTACAACTTTATCAACAACATCAAAGTAGGCTATGCTCCAAGATTTTCTCATCGTCATTATCAAATACGGAACAAGAATTCCAGCTGCAAATCCCAATCCAATGCTCAAGTAAAACCACTTATTAATGAAGCTGTCACCATTACCAGCATCCTTGGGAGTTGTCCGTCCCTTATCTGGTTTCCCATTTTTATCACTACCTGGACATTTTACAGCAAGTTGACGACTACAAAGGCCAACATTTCCAGCAAAAGAGGATGCATTGAAGGTGAGCATCTGATCTTTATCAGGAATAGGACCAGACAATTCATTGTTTGACAGATTCAGATACCCCAGGGATGAGAGTGACCCCAAGCTTTGAGGAATCGCACCGGAGAACCTATTACTGGAGAGATCAAGAGAAAGCAATTCCTTCAACTTTGAAATGCTTTCGGGAATATGACCAGTAATTTGGTTGCTTGACAAGTCGAGAACGAGCAACCCCAACAAATTTGTTATCTCTATAGGAAGATCTCCGCTCAAATTATTTCCTGAGAGGTCTAGTGCCGTTACAAGAGAAAGGGTCTTCGTATATCTTAGAGGCTGGCCTTTCATATTTACAACAAAGCTTTCATAGTAGCTGCCAACAATCTCGTAGTTTCCCCCTCCGAGTATGTAAATGCCACTACGGGAAGGCCTATACAATAGATAATGGTTAATCATTTGGGCTTGTGACATGTGCATACCTTTGAAATGTCCAAAGCTAGGCGGAATACTGCCTACCAACTGATTTTCTGCTAGGTCCAGGATCTGTAGTGAGCTTAAGTTTGATAGCAGAGCTGGAAGTTCTCCTGAAAATGAATTAGACCTCAAGCTAAGAATTCTTAGCCTTTCAAATCCTTTCCCAATCCATGGTGGAATTACACCACTTAATCTGTAGTTTCCAAGATTTAGTGTTTCCAAACTAGATAAGTTTTGGAAAGATGATGGGAGCCGTCCGTAGAGCTTGTTGCCATGCAGGTGCAATGTTTGAAGCCCACCTAATTGACCCAAGAAGGTAGGAATGGTTCCAGACAAGTTGTTATTACTAATGTCTAGTACAGAGAGATCAGAACAATTTCCAATACTTGATGGAATACTTCCAGTTAAGTTGTTATTGGAAAGATCAATGGCTTTAAGATAAGGACCAATGTTACATATTGAAGCGGGGATTTCTCCATTTATCTGGTTGTAAGCAATAGAAAGGAAAACCAAGGACTGGCTTATATTATTTGGAATATTACCAGAAAGTTTATTTTTGGATAGATCGAGTATGTTAATGCCACGTGGTTTAGGAATAGACCCACTGAAGTTATTTGAGCTGAAATCAACTACTGCACCCGTTAAATGAATGACTTGACTTGGAAAGCCAAGTGCACTAAACTCTAGTCGACTTGGTAGTTGACCTGCTAGTTGATTAAAAGAAAGATTCAACCGTAATAATGGATAAGAAAATTCCCAAAACCAGTTAGGTATGGAGCCAGAAAGGCTAGCATTTGAGAAATCCAAAGACATTACTTGCTTTTGTGACTTGAGCCAAGCAGGAAATGAAGGACCCAAATGGCAGGCTCTCATTGAAAGAGAAGAGATTTGAAATGGGGGAACCCAATTGGAATTGACATTCAATTTGAAAGAGTTTGAAGACAGATCTAAATAACTTAGCTTTTTTAGCTTTAAAAAATGTGCTTCAGTAACTACACCTGTCAATTTATTGGAAGAAACATCAAATGTAGACAACTCGGAAAGTTGTCCCAAACTTTCTGGGAGAGTCCCGTTTAGTGCATTGTCATTTAGTTTCAGGTGGGTAAGATTTTGCTGTAATATTCCAAAAGAATCTGGGATGGGACCCCTAAACCCACTATTAGAGAGGTTCAGATACTGCAAATTTTTCAAAGATCCAAAAAATTGAGGAATTGTGTTGCCATCAAATGTGTTGAAACTCAAGTCCAAAAGCCTCAAGAACTTGAGTTTCGTCAATGAAGGTCTAATTTCCCCACTAGGGTTCCAGAATCCAGACGTACCTGTAGATTCATCATAATTATTTGGATATGGGTTATGGAGATCAACCGCAATAACTGCTCCAGAAGTGGTCTCACAGCTTATTCCCCACCATTGACAACAGTTGCTTCCCTTCCATGAAGAAAGCCGGTTCTCAGGATCATGAAGACCATTCTTGAAGTCAACAAGAGCTTCTCGGTCTGAATCCACGCAGTTTGTTAATTGAGCGTCACTGTTGAGAAGAAATTCTCTTGTCACAAGGCAGAGAATCAGAAACATAAATGGAAGCCCTGTAATTGTTTCCATCAGAGCTACAACCTTTTTGCAAGGAAACTGCGTTTTTGGTGAAGAGGAAGATCAAGAGGAATAGTTTTTGAAAATAAAAGCAAAGAAAAAGAAGATGACTTTCTTTTTTTGTTTTTTTTTTTTTTTGGGGCTCTGAATATGGAAGATGACTCTGTGTAGCAAATTAACAATGCTTGCATGTACCCACGACCAACCACTAACGTGGCCTTTTCTAACCCACTAACGGCGGCGTTTCTCTCATTTTCTAAACCAGCCGTGTTGTAAACGTTGGAAAAAATATCCATTAATTTGGATCATTTAATTATTTCTGACATGTAAAAAATGCATTTTTATTTTATGTTATTACTTTTGGATGTGAGAGTGGGCTCGTTGGGAAAGGACGAGACACGTATAAGCTTAATAAAATATAAATAAACAATTAGAAATTAAAAATTAAAAAACAATAAACAAAAAAAAATTTAGATTTTTTGGAAATTAAAAAATATATAATTCTTTTTTCATTTTCTTTCTAGATCAATCAAAGAGCTGTTGACCTAGTTGGAGGTTAAAAGGTGGAATTATATGTAACAATATATTTTTATTGTGAAATATATAATTATAGGGTTATTAGCACTTTTAGTCCCTGAATTATACTTTCATTTGTACTTGGTCTTCAAACTTTTATTTTTTAGACATTTTGGTCACTAAACTTTAATTTAAGTTACACGTTGATCCTTAAGATTATTTTTACTAACATGAATAGAAGCCCTAGTATTTGTTTCTATCAAAGGTACACTCTTTATATCTGAAATTACCTGAATATGAGGAATAATTATTGAGGAAGATCAAAGGAAAAGATATTAAAACAATTTGAATCTCAATGAGATACAATTATATATAAATACTAAACTTTGAAAAGGATTTGCTTATAGTAATGTGCACATTGTTGGTTTTTGAGCAGCTAACTGTGACCTACAACTAAAGAAATTGACAAATATATATATATAATTCTTCTATAGTGCAGATTCATGCATATCCATCATTAAGTACATGTTATTTTAATTACAACACCTAATATGCATGAATGCACATCAAAATATAATGCTGATATCCACATCCAAGGGCAGAGGCAGGATGTTCGCATTTGGGGGCCAAGGTTTTCGTCAAAATATACATATATATACCACAAAAAATTTTAATGTACAACATTTTATAATAGCACAAATAAAAACATGTATTTTTGTTTTGTATGGTTAAAAAGTATATCTAATTTTATTATAGTATTTTAACTGGATCATATATCAATTCATTCAAAAATAATAAAATAAAAACAAAACATAAATAAAAATAATATAATATCCTTTTTCCTGTTAAATTTCTAAAATTATTTAGAATTGAATCTATACTATTTTGGTTTTTTTTTTTTTTTGGGCAAATATGTTAGATTCATAGACAATTAACCAAAAAAAAAAAAAAAAAAAAACAGATGGAATGGAATTGAAAACGAAAAAGAAAAACACAAAAAGTAAATGATTAAAAATTGGAAGTCAATACATATCAAAGACAACGAGGAGGAAAATTTTTATTTTTTTTTATTTATTATCTTTTTACGGTATATTATAGGACATAAATAGGATGAAAAATATATTGTTTATCTAACTTTAAATGAAAAAATAACTATAAACATTATAATCCAATATTTTCTAAAAATAAATTAATTAAGATCCACATAAAAAAATCCAAAAAAAAAAAATCCTAGCTTGATTTGAAGACTAAAAAAATTAAAATTAATTTTATAATGAGGCCAACAAAGCTAAAAACTCAAAAAATTTATATAATATATATAAAATATCAAAAGTGAAAATGGGAAGTATGGCCCCTGAAGCCAAAACCCACCTTCGCTCCTGTCTACACTATAAAATTGTTATATAGCCAGCAACCAAGTAAATGCGGCGACGAAGAAAAAACAGAGGTGAATAGCTTTTCGTTCCATTTCACAGTCTGGTGCTTACGTCTACACCCCATGGGTTCCACCTCAAAGCAAGACCAAAGGCCAAGATTTATTATATTTGTCTATACCTTCAATCTTGGCCTTAAATGTGTCAAGATTTTACCATACAAGAAAGGTAAAAATATCTCTAAATCTATTTTTAAGTTAAAATATATTCACCACAAAAATTCTATTTTTAAGTTAAATTATATTTACCACGATATCGCCCTGGTGGGGGACGACTGTGCAATCTTGTGCGATTAGCTATGACATCTGCACGATAAACTTGAACGCTTCAACACATGTAATGCTTGGAAGACAAAATCCCTTGACTCATGCTCAGCCATACATATGAGATGGACTAATTCTATCTTGCTTTTTGTTTCCCTTCTTCTTTGCTCTGTCTTGTCATTTCAGTTCCTTTCATTCCCTTAAAGTCTATTTAATTAATCCAGCTAAAACTTCAACTGTTCCCACCAATGCAATACCAAAGTTGGAAAATTATTGACGACCAAGTCTCAAACTCATTACAAACTTCTAAGGAGCCAAGTGGGTCTCTTTTTTCCAAGTCAATGAAACTTCTATAGACAAGATCATGGCAATGTAAATCTGTGTACTTTGATGAATGTAATTGCTGAGAAATCTCTGTATGTCATTCATCAATTATGAAAACTACTATTTCTTTCAAACGTACATAATATTTTTCAAATTTATATTTTTAATTTGACACTATTTAAAATTTCTACGACAGTTTTATTGGAAAAAGAAAAATGTATACAAATATAATTTTCCTAGTTCATTTATTTATCCTTTGAAACAAATTTATCTTTTTAATTGAGGTGGACATATTTTTCTTTTAATTTTTAATATTTATAAACATTTTTTCAAATTATTTTTCTTTCAAAAATTAGCTTTTAATAATTTATCATATTTGGCCCGTCAACTGTACAAAATCTTATCTTTATTCTTAAATTATGCAAAAATATCGCTTTGGTCTTTAAACTATGCAAAAGTCTCTTTTTCTTCCTTATAAAATTACCAACCTTACCTCCGATAAAAAGGATAACATGACATGCACTTGTTACTTCCTTGAGACAAACTGAACTGACATTGGAAAATCAATAAGACGACTTTACAGAAAAATCTCTGCCGTAACCACGTTCTTCTCAAGACAGCGACATCTCTCCAACTTTAGGAATGCATGCCAGACCAATCTGTAAATAGAAATATTATTGGACTACTAGCTCACCGATCGAAGTTGTAAAATGCATAGCACCCCAATTAATAAGTCATTGTGCCACTAAAAGTCATGACGTAACAGAACCATCTTATAATGGTTTGATGTTCATTTTTTTCGTCCTAACCATACACGCCCTTCGAAACGTAGAATCCGAGAGAGAGAGAGAGAGAGAGAGAAGACGTATTTAAATCATCCAAATTAAGTTATTTCATTTCCAAATGAAAAATTAAAATTAAATTTTATTGTCCTCTTTTTCATTGACTTAGACGACATGTTTAAATTTTAGCTAGATTTAAAATTATATTGTTTGGTATTAGAAAAATACCGAAGAAAAAAAATTGAATGAAAATGTGAAAGGAAGTTTCCCTTGAAAAAAGTGAGGAGAACAGAATCCCTCTATAAAGAAAAATCGGAACTGTTCTCTCGTTGGCTCCAACATCTTTCTCCCCTCAGCAAATTCTTCTTGTCTCACTATCAGCATTCATGACAGGCAGCTTGCAAATTTTGCTACATTTCTTCATGTAACCAAACATGAGAAAAACAAACTCGGCCTTAAGCTAATTAGTTGGCCAAAATTTTGTACAATAATATGTCTTCTTCCACATTAGCAGTAAAAGACCATCTATCATAATATGGAGATGTAGAATAAAGCTAAGCAGGCTATTCAAAATCATTGAATAAAAACTTACAAGTACTACAACAGTGAAGAATAAAAAACTTACAATTAAAAAATGCAAAAAAAAAAAATAACTGAATTTGTTTTGCAAATCCTTTTTAAATTTGATCACAAGTAATGTAAAGCACTATGCATGTACTAACATTACTCTGTAGGCTACAAGTAGCTGTTCGTAATTTTAAGGAGCAAAGACTATACTTTACAAGCTATATATTGACAAGTATTTCTTCAAACAGTTAAAATAATTGGTTTTAACAGATTTTATCCATCTGCAAGCAATAAGACTCTGTTTGGAAGTCAGATTTTTAGCATAGTTCTCTCCTTTTTTTTTTTTTTTTTTTTGTAATAATAATAATTGTCTCCTTTTGATATCAAATAAAGTTGTGAAAGATGAGGCCGTGTGGTGGTCCTGATGGTTAGAGGCACCAACATCCCAAAGCCTCACCAGCCAAAAAAAAAAAAAAAAAAAAAAAAGAAGAAGTAAAATTGTGAAAGATACTACAAAGACAATTCAACTTTTGCAAGATGGGGATCAACTCTTGAGTACAGAAAAACACTCGTATCTGATTAATTCCCATTATACAATCTTCTGAGAAAATCAATTTTTCCAAGAGCTATATATTAAATGTGCGTGCTGCAAAACGTGCAGATTATAACATCAAAGGGATCTTCGACCTATGTTCCATTTATTAGAAATGTGAAATTTTAATAAGTTAGAACAAGTGAAAAAGTAAAGACTTCTTTTCTGTTTTTTAGGAAGATGTGAAAAAGTAAATACTAAAAAGAGAGAAACATAATGGGGCAGTAAACTGAAAGGAAAGTCACTCTTCTTTGTATTTGGCAGGCAACTATAAAAAGCAATGTGGATTTTAGGTGAGGGAATGGCAGTGACTCAAAAGGCGTGGTGAAAATGAAAAGGTGCGATGTGGGGTTTGTCCCCTCTTTGGCTCTGTTTCTTTTGTCTTGACCCTAAGACATAACAATAAATTAGCTCACTTAGCATCTCGTTGGGGTCTTTTAATTGATTTCTTTGGTATAGTTTCTCCCTTCGTGATCTCTCAGGATTTTGTAGATGTGATGAATTAGGAAAATGGCTTAGTTACCATAGCCTGATTCATTAGCAGCATGCTTTTTTGTTTGTTTTGTATGCCTGCTTTTTTTGGTTAATACAACACCCTTTTTTAGCAAAAAAAATATATATATAAACACCCCTTTTTAGCAAATATATATATATATATATATATGCAGTGCAGGTATCTCTCTCATGATTTCCTTCCCTTATTATTGATTGCATGACATGTTTAAAGTTTAAACTATTCTGACTCAATTTAAATCTTAAAAGAAAAAATTATGTAGTTTTGAAATCCTAAGACACTTGAACCTCTAATTCCATCTATGTTTTAACTTTCAAACATAACTGTTTTACCACTAAAGTATGAACAGAGTTTTAAAATTAATTAATGCATAACTATTTGTTAAATGGAAGTTGACTATTAAATCGATTCATTATTATTCTAAAATTTTGTAATAGATATAGTTAAGTGGACTTTGTATGATATCTGTTTTTCCTCTGCATGTTTAGTGTTGAAATGGTTATGCTCTTTGTCAGCTGCTAGCTATAACTTTATTGCATTGGTTTTGTGTGTTTTGGGGGCGCATTGGCATCATAAATTCTTCATCACTGGGGCTGATCTAGAATTTTTATTTTATTTTATTTTATTTTATTTTTTGGGAACAATTACAAAGATTGCTAAAACTTTATACATTTATTTATTTATTTTTTTGGTGAATAGATTGCCAAAACTGTGGTCCTTAAAATTGATGTAATGTTTCAAGATTTATGTTGTGCAATTAAGATTTCTGCTGTGCAAACTATGTATGTTGTGGATGCAATTGTTGTTATGTGTTTGCTCTTTTAAATTTAAATTGGTTGTCAAGTGAGTATTTTTCTGTATATGCTACCCATTTCTGGAGCAACTTGGTTGTCAAGTTATAGATAATGGAAATTATTTTGATGCCATTGCATAATAGCTATTATGGACAATATTAGAAATATTATTACCTGGATGATGTGCATGACTATAGGATGCAATTACTTAGATGTCAAGTATATTTAATTGTGACTTTTGATTATATCCTTTTATTATTTTGTTTCTCCTTTTCTGTTTAAGTTAGAAACTTTCTTTTTCTTCTTATTTTCCTCTGTTGTTATTCATATTCCCAAGAATGTTATACTTGCCACTGGTTGACATTCTCTGTCTTTCTTCTCCTTTTATATAATGTTGCTGCTGTTGTTATTGATATTCCTAAGAATGTCAAACTTGCCTCTGGTTGCAGGTTCCCTGCTGATTTGCTTTCTCTTGCTAGTACATACCTACATGGTGTGTGCAACATTTAGGTTCCTTGTCTTTGTTCTCCTTTTATAATTTTTGGATGGGAACTAATGTGAAGATCAGAAAGGCATCTGAAAATACTTTGGATTGTTCAAGTCCAGAAAAATGTTTCGGAACCTTGGTTGGCAAGGAGAGCAAGTTACCTTAAAGCATGCCTAATGTGCGCTGATGCCCTCTAGTTTAGTATATTAGTAGATGAGAAACACATTGTCAAAGAAACATATTATTATTTAGGAATGAAAGTTTAGAAGCACTATTTATCACAAAACCAGTTTGACGAGTAACCTGACATGAACAAAGAAAGGAAAGCACATGTGGTAACAAATTGAAGAAAGAAAACATATTCTTTATCTTCTTCGCTGATGCCCTCTAGTCTTCTGCTTTATGGTTCTATATTTCAACCATAGATATAGTATTCTATCCACGGCTTTTTCAACGACATCAAAGTAGGCTATGCTCCAAGATTTTCTCATCGCCATTATCAAATATGGGACAAGAATTCCAACTGCAAATCCCAATCCAATGCTCAAATAAAACCACTTATCAATGAAGCTATCACCATTACTAGTATCCTTAGGAGTCATCCATCCCTTATCTAGTTTCTCAATTTCATCATCACCTGGACATTTTACAGCAAGTGGACTACCACAAAGGCCAACATTTCCAGCAAAAGAGGATGCATTGAAAGTAAGCATATGATCTTTATCAGGAATAGGACCAGACAATTCATTGTTTGACAGATTCAGATACCCTAGGAATGAGAGTGACCCCAAGCTTTGAGGAATAGCACCGGAGAACCTATTACTCAAGAGATTTTGTTAGTGTAATGTCACTTTTGTTGCTGTCATAAGTTACTTTGTAATGATTAGTTACTATACTTTCAATTTTTGATAAAAACACTATTGTATTAGGTAGCCAAAGTATGGCTTGTCTTTTGGTAATATGATTACCACGGTAGTAGGTGAAAATTAAGTGGTTTACTGTTTCTGAAAACTTGTGGTTATATACTACGTCCATAATGAACGAGGGTGTCTAGACCACACCAGTTTAAGCTTCTTTCTTTTTCATTTTTGTTGTGTTTTTTGTTCTAAAATCTAACAAATGGTATCAAAGCTCTACTGATCTTAGAGGGGCTGTGAGTGAAATAGCAAAAATACAAGAAACCTTCCTTCTACCTTTCCTTCCTTTCTAAATGGCTTCAACTCATTTTTCTGCTCCATCACCTCCTATATTTTCTGGAGAAAATTATGCCATGTGGTCTATAAAAATGAAAGCTTACCTTCAAGCTTTTGACTTGTGGGAAGTAGTAGAGACCAAAAGAAATCCTCCCCCTTTGACAACAAATCCCACTATCGCTCAAATAAAGAAACATAGTGAGGAGGTTGCTAAAACGTTTAAGGCTTTATCTGCCTTACATGCTGGCGTTTCAAAAGTGATGTTCACCAAAATTATGGCTTGCACTACAGCTAAAGAGGTCTGGGACAAGCTAAAAGAAGAGTTCCAGGGAAGTGCAAGAACAAGACAAATTCAGGTTTTGAACTTAAGGAGGGAGTTCAAAAATTTAAGAATGAAGGATTTTGAGTTGGTAAAAGACTTTATTGACAGACTTATGAAGGTAGTAAACCAGATCAGAATTCTTGGAGAGGAGCTAGGAGATAGAAGAGTGGTGGAGAAAGTGCTGGTCAGCTTGCCAGAAAAGTTCGAAGCAAAGATATCATCCTGGGAGAAGTCAAGAGACCTGAATCATATTTCTTTGTCAGAGCTTGTTAATGCTTTACAAGCAACTGAACAAAGAAGATCTATAAGACAAGAAGAAACCTCAGAAAGTGCTTTTTTAGCATTACGAAAAGGTAAGGCTCCAGAAAACAATAATCAAAGGAAGCAGTAAAGTGGAGGAAGTAATTTCAAAGGAAAATGTGGTGTTGGTACAAGCAGAAAAGGTGAAAGAAAGAAGTTTACGAAGTGCTCTTATTGCAAAAAGGACAACCATCCCGAAAAATATTATTGGTTTAGGCTAAATGTTCAATGTAGAGTTTGCAAACAAATAGGACATATTGAAAAAGTTTGCAAAAACAAAGGAGGACTAGTGCAACAAGCACACCAAGTACAAGTTGCTGATGAAGCATGGAAAAGTGAGGAAAGGCTATTTGTTGCTACATGTTATGTAGAAAATGGCAACAAAGAAGCTTGGTTGGTGGATAGTGTCTGCACTCAACATATGACTCATGATGCTGATCTCTTCAAGACCTTGGATAGAAGCTTTGTTTCCAAAGTGCAAATAGGAAATGGAGATTTTATTCAACTTCAAGGAAAAGGAGAAGTGGCTGTGGAAACGTCAACAGGTACTAAACTCATTTCAAATGTGTTATATGTACCCGAAATTAATCAAAGCTTGTTAAGTGTGGGAAAAATGCTTGAAAATGGATATTCTTTGAATTTTCAAGATAAGTCTTGCATAATATATGATCAACATGGAAGTGAAATTCTAAATGTTGGAATGAAAGATAAAAGCTTTGTGGTAGAATGGAACAAGAAGGGGAAATAATGTTTTTTATGCCAAAACTAGTGATGAATCTAAGTTGTGGCATAAAAGACCATGTCATTTTAACTGTAACTCCTTGAATCTAATGCATGAAAAGAAATTGGTGGAGAATATGCCTGCCGTTAGCAAAAACCTGGAAGTGTGTGAAGTGTGTCAGCTTGATAAGCAACAAAGGCTGCCATTCCCTTCGAAAGGCACTTGGAGAGCCTCTGAAAAGCTTCAGTTAATTCATAGTGATGTATGTGGACCTATGAGTGAGAATTCTATCAATGGTAGTAGATATTTTTTCATTTTCATAGATGATTTGTCCAGAATATGTTGGGTGTATTTTCTGAAACAAAAAATTTGAAGTTGCTGAGATTTTCACTAGCTTTAAAGCCATGGTAGAAAGTCAAGCAAAATGTAGCATCAAGGTGATACGATCTGATAATGGGACTGAATATATAGCTCAAAAGTTTGAGTTGAAATGCAAAGAAGCTGGAATTCAACATCAGCTGACCTCTCCCTATACTCCTCAACAAAATGGGGTTAGTGAGAGGAAGAACAGGACTATTATGGAGATGTGTAGATGCTTGTTGTTTAACAGGCAATTACCAAAGAAGTTTTGGGCTGAAGCAGTGAACACCTCAGTGTATTTGCTAAATAAATTACCAACTAAAGCATTGGAGTTTAAAACTCCATATGAGGTGTGGTATAGGGTCAAGCCTACCGAGGAGCATTTGAAGATATTCGGGAGCATTTGTTATACACATTTTCCTAAAATTAAGAGAGACAAGTTGGATCAAAAAGCTGATATGGGAATTTTTGTTGGTTACAGCAGCACAACAAAAGGGTACAGAGTATATCATTTGAAAACTAACAAGCTAATTGTTAGTAGGAATGTTAAAGTTGATGAAGCTGCTGTTTGGAATTGGGAAAAAAGTGAAGTTCAAGCCTCAGAAAAGAAGTTTATCCAAGAACATGACGAGATTCAGGAGGAGAATGATTTAAATGATGAAGATGCTGTTGGAATCCGAGGTACAAGATCCTTGACTGATGTATATGAGAAAAGCATCCGAAGTATAAGACCTCTGACTGATGCATCTGAGATAAGCATCTGAGGTACAAGACCTTTGACTGATGCATCTGGAATAAGTATCCGAGGTACAAGACCCTTCACTGATGCATCCGAAAGAAGTGTCCTAGATACAAGACCCCTGTCTAATGTCCGAGATACAAGACTCTTGTCCGATGTTCGAGCTATAAGACCCCTGTTTGATGTCTGAGATACAAGACTCCTGTCCGATGTCCAAGCTATAAGACCCCTGTCCGATGTCCGAGATACAAGACCCCTGTCCGATGTCCAAGCTATAAGACCCATGTCCGATGTCCAAGATACAAGACTCCTGTCCGATGTCCAAGATACAAGACCCCTGTCCGATGTCTGAGATACAAGACTCCTGTCCGATGTCCGAGCTACAAGACCCCTGTCCGATGTTTGAGATACAAGATCCCTGTCCGATGTCCGAGCTATAAGATCTCTATCTGATGTTCGAGGTACAAGACCCTTGACTGATGAATATCAAAGATGTAACCTAGCATTGTGTGATCCAATTACTTTCAGTGACACAAATCAGTTCGAGACATGGAGAGAGGCCATGAAAACGGAAATCAATATGATTGGCAAAAACAAAACGTAGGAATTGGTGAACAAACCCCAAGGCAAAAAGGCCATTGGAGTGAAATGGGTCTTTAGGACCAAGGTCAATGATGATAGTACAATAACTAAGCATAAAGTAAGATTGGTAGTTAAAGGTTTTATGCAGCAACCTGGTATTGATTATGGAGATATGTTTGCACCAATTGTGAGGCATGAAACAATTAGATTTTTACTAGCACTTGCCGCTCAAAAGGGCTAGAAAGCTTACCATTTAGATGTGAAATCTGCATTTCTAAATGGTTACCTGGAGGAAGAAGTATATGTTGAACAACCTGAAGGCTTTGTTGTTCAAGGAAAGGAAGACAAAGTTTATAAATTGCATAAGACTCTTTCTGGCTTGAAACAAGCTCCCAAAACTTGGTATAGCAGAATTGACTCACACCTTGTTGGAAAAAGATTTAAAAGGAGTGAGAATGAGCCTACTTTATACGTGAAGTCGGGTTCAAATGATGAAAAATTGATTGTTTCTCTATATGTTGATGACTTGTTTGTTACAGGAGGAGATTCACAAAGTGTGTTGAAGTTTAAATCTGAAATGCAAAAGGTGTTTGAAATGTCAGATTTAGGAGTGATGAACTACTTTCTTGGCATGGAGATATATCAATTTAGTCATGGCATTTTCTTATCCCAAAAGAAGTATGCTGTGGAACTACTCAAAAAGTTTGACATGGAGAAGTGTAATCCAGCTGACACTCCAATGGTTTACAATAAAAAATTTGAACTTGAAGATGGTGCTGCCAAGATTGAAGTTTCAACCTATAGAAGCCTTATTGGAAGTTTGCTGTATTTATGTGCTTCTAGACTTGACATTATATTTTCTGTGAGTTTGCTTTCCAGATTTATGCATGATACTTCACATATGCATTATTCTGTAGCTAAAAGAGTGCTAAGGTACATTAGAGGCACCATAGACTATGCTGTTTGGTTTTTGAAGCAAGAAGAAGGTAAGTTGATGGGCTATGTTGATAGTGATTGGGCTGAAAGCATGGAGAATTCAAAAAGTACTTCAGGGTACTTATTTTCTCATGGTTCAGGTCTTTTTTCATGGAGCTCACAAAAACAGGGTTCAGTTGCTCAATCCACAGCTGAAGCTGAATATATTGCTGCTGCAGCTGCTTCAAATCAAGCTTTATGGCCAAGGAAGTTGCTTGTTGATTTAAATGAGAGGCAAGAAGAAGCTACCACAATATACTATGATAACAAGTCTGCAATTTCCATTGCTGAAAATCTAGGTCAACATAGAAGAACAAAGCATATTCCATTCAAATATCATGCTGTGAGAGAAGCTGAAAGAAATGGTGAAGTGAAGCTGGTTCATTGCAGTTCTGAAGTCTAGCTTGCTGGTATTTTGACGAAAGCTTTGCCAAGAAACAGGTTTGAAACACTAAGAAATGATCTTAATGTTTCCAGCAAAAGTGCCAAGGAGGAGTGTTAGTGTAATGTCACTTTTGTTGCTGTCATAAGTTACTTTGTAATGATTAGTTACTGTACTTTCAGTTTTTGATAAAAACACTGTTGTATTAGGTAGCCAAAATATGGCTTGTCTTTTGGCAATATGATTACCGCAGTAGTAGGTGAAAATTAGGTGGTTTACTATTTTTGAAAACTTGTGGTTATATGCCATATCCATAATGAACGAGGGTGTCCAGAACACACCAATTTAAGCTCCTGTCTCTTTCGTTTTTGCTGTGTTTTTTGTTCTAAAATCCAACAGATCAAGAGAAGACAATTGCTTCAGCTTTGAAATGCTTTTAGGAATGTGACAAGTGAAATGGTTTCTTGACAAGTTGAGAATGACCAAACCAAACAAATTTGTCATCTCTGTAGGAAGATCTCCACTCAAGTTATTCCCTGAAAGGTCTAGCATGGTTACAAGAGAGAGGGTCTTGGTGTATCTTTGAAGTTGGCCTTTCATGTTTACAACAAAACTTTCATAGTATTTGCCAACCAAAGTATATACATAGTTACGAGCCTAATACAATAGATAACGGTTAATGATTTAGGCTTGTGACATACCTTTGAAATGTCCAAAGCTAGCTGGAATACTACCTGTCAACTGATTTTCTGCTAGATCCAGGACTTGTAGTGAACTTAAATTTGATAACAGAGCCAGAAGTTCTCCTAAAAATGAATTAGACCTCAAGATAAGAATTCTTAGACTTTCAAATCCTTTCCCGATCAATGGTGGAATTCTACCATTTAATCTGTTGTTTCCAAGATTTAGGGTCTCCAAACTCGATAAGTTTTGCAAAGATGATGGGAGCTGTCCATACAGCTTGTTGTCATTGAGATGCAATGTTTCAAGCCAACTTAATTGACCCAAGAATGTAGGAATGGTTCCAAACAAGTGGTTATTACAGAAAGATGAACACAATTTCCAATGCTTGATGGAATACTTCCTATTAAGTTGTTATTGGAAAGATCAATGACTTTAAGTGTAGGAACAATGTTCCAAGCAGGGATTTCTCCATTTAATTGGTCCTCAGCAACAGAAAGGAAAGAAAACGTAGCATCGGTGATATTCCATTTATTTGAAATATTACCAAAAAATTTATCTTTGGATATATCAAGTAAGTCAAAGTTGCCACTTAGAATAGGAATGGACCCACTGAAATTATTTGAGCTGAAATCAACTATTGCACCTGGTACGTATCCCATTAACAAAATTTGTGAATCAAACTTTAGTGGACTTTATAGTTGACCTGTTAGTTGATTAAAAGAAAGATTCAGCAGTGACAATGAAGAAGAAAATTCCCGAAACCAGTAAGGTATGGAGCAAGAAATGCTAGCATTTGAGAAATCCACATCGTAGACCTGCTTTTGTGACTTCAGCCAAGTCAGAAATGATAAAGGACCCAAATGGCAGGAACTCATTGCAAGACAAAAGACCTGGAATGGAAGAACCCGATCGGATTTGACATCCAAGGTGAAAGAGTTTGAAGATAGATCCAAATCTAATAGCTTTTTTAGCTTTAAAAAATGCGCTTCAGTAACTATACCTGTCAATTGATTGGATGAAACATCAAAGATATGCAACTCAGAAAGCTGTTCCAAACTTTCAGGGAGGGTCCCATTTACCTCATTCTCTCCTAGAAGCTGAATAGTAAGATTTTGCTGTAATATTCCAAAAGAAGTTGGGATGGGACCATATAGAGAGTTATTGAACAAGTCAAGCTCAAGAAGATTCTCGAGCTGAGCTAACAACTTTGGTAGTTTACCAACCAATTGATTGTCTGACAAGTACAAGTATTGCGGATTTGGTAGTGGCCTCCCATAACGATTTTGGAGTGATCCGAAGGAAGCTGGGATTTGACCATTTAGAGAATTATAGGATAAATAAAGTGCTACAAGATTCTCAAGTTGACCCAACCATTCTGGTAAACTACCAACCAAGTGATTGTGTGACAAGTCCAAGACTGCAGACTAGTCAGTGGCCTCCTAGAAAGGAAAATTTCTGCTCCTTCAAGGAATTTTGGTAAGGTTTCGTTGATGTAATTACCAGACATATATAAGGAAATCAAATTGCAAAGTTTTCCAATAGAGCTTGGAATCCCACCGTCAACACTATTGCAATTAAGATCTAAGTGACTGAGAAATGTCAGGTTTCCAATCGAGGCAGGAAGTTTCCCATGCAGATTATTCCATCCGAAGTCAAGGACGTCTATCTTCTCCCATCGTCCCCTAGACAATTGATGACAACTTTGTGAGAGAAAATTGTCTCCCAGATATAAAAACTGCAAATTTGGTAGTTCGCTAAAACCAAGTGGAATTGTTCCACACATATAATTACTGCTTATATCCAAAGTAACAAGACTACCAATATTGTAACTGTCAGGACCCATCCAGAATTCCTTCCCCGGAACCCTAGACAAGCCCTGATCCCAGGGAAATACCACCGAACCTTCCAACGGAAAATCCGGCAGCACCTCCCCTAAGGGATTTACTTACCACAAATTACCTGCACTGAAAACACACTTCTAAAAACATCCCCTTATTCCTCCCACAAACTACAAATTGTTCCACAAATTACAGCACTCCAAATAACAACAGCAGCAACCCAGTGCATAAATAACAACCACACGTCCAATACAGTATACAGAGCATTATACAATTAACTGTGGAATTTATAAAATAACAGATAAAGAAGCAATACAAGGCAGAGAGGAAAAAGGGAAGAAAAACTTCTTGAACCTTCGGCAAACGAACTGAGACGTTGGGCTCGCCTCGGACAATCAACGTCTCCAACCTGGACCTAGGGGAACGAAATTTAAGAGTGTGAGATGCTAATCATCTCAGTGAGCGACCCTACTACTATACAATATAATACCACGGTAATAGGTATATAAATAATAATTATTTGAAAATAATAATTTCTCTCAAAACCCTTACAATTCTCTCAGTTGGAAAAGTTCCCCTTTTAAAACATTTTCACAAAACCCTTTATTCATATTCCCCGAAAACCAAGACATCAAATAAATATCCGAACAGTAATAATTAATTTTAATTCCAATACAATTTTAAAACATTTTATTCTTAAAACGCAGTTCCGAAAATCAGTTGATGCACCCACTATATACCAGTGGCGCCAACAGTACCCAGCGTCCCGAGGTACAGCCAGACAGGAGGTTATAGAGAGAAACCGGCATACGGTCGCGTGGCGTCCCACTGCGCCGCTGCTAACCTAGTGTCCCGGCCATGGGGGGTGGCCTACCCTCATCCGATGGCAACCACAGGACAACCTCATAATATCAACCGCGCGCTAATCACACCCACCTGCGCGCTAATCACATCACCTGCGCACTAATCACAACCGTGTGCACAACATCCATATCACATATACCATATCACATAATCAGAACACCAGTACGTGCACGGTGCATCTAAAAATCATAAAATCCATAAATTTAATTTATATAACAATTTTCACATTTTGCATAAACATAGCGGGCACAGTCCATCCGCTTGAAACGGGAAATTCTCCACAATTTCTTTATAATCAATACAATAAATTCCATGATTTTCAAATCCACCAACTCCCAAATCCACCAATTCAAATATCCACATTTTCCCAAGCATAAATAATTCTCGAAATATAATAATTAAACCTCATAATATTCCATGGGCATATTTTATAAAAATTGAAATCACCAACATAACCAAATAGTTTCCTTGAAATATTTGAAAATCAAATCGTGCTCGATTTAATATTAAAACCACACGAATTTCAAAATCCTCAAAACCATAAAATAATTTCACATGGCATAAATTTGTAACATACACATTTTCTTAAATCCAATAAATTCACAAATAATTCCACAATAAATTAAATAAATATTTGGCACATAGAAATTAAATTCCAAATATTTAAATCACACATAATATATTCACCAATTAAATTCCCAAAATTAATTTGAAGGTGGGTCACTCACCTGGAGCACGCAATTAACCCATGATCCACCACGGGATCAATTTCACGACTCACCGGTGCTCCTAGAACAAAATTCACAGACAGTCAAATAAATTAATATTTTATTCGGGTAAATAATACGCGGTACCCGGGGGTCAAACACAAACTTTAACCAAAATGGTCGAATAATATACCGAATCGAAGCTCGTGGGACGAGGATCACAAGTCCGGTCTCCATCGACCCCAATTCCGCCGGAGGTGGCCGGAATTTGGCCGGAAAGGTTCGATCGGTTTTCACTTCCTCGTATCTCGCAAACCGCTTCGAATTTTTGAGATTGGAGGCCATTTTTGAACTCAGGGGACCCAAAATAGGGGAAGAGGAGGCTTAATTGGGACTGGGCTGGCCGGAAAACACAAGAAAAGAGGAGAGAGAAATTTTGCCGGCCGGCGGCTTCTCCGGCACGATCGGCGCGCGTCCGGCGGCCGGTCACCGTGAAAATTGGCGGCTGAGCTCGCCTCCTTCCTCCGCTCATCACTGGCCGGCGCGTGTACTGTATGGGTGGCCGGAAAAAGAAAACACAGTGAGAGAGAGACGGACGGGAGAGAGAAAAAAAAAAAAAACAACTGTGCGTGTTTTGGTTGAGCTCGGGGAAGAAGAAGGAAAAAAGGAAAAAAGAAAAGAAAAAGAAAAAAGAAGGAAATGGTGTTTTCCCACGTGGGGAAAAGAAAAGAAAAAGAAAAAGAAAAAGAAAAGAAAAAGGAAAATAAAAGAAATAAAAATAAAAATAATTAAATAATCAAATAATAATATTATTATTTAAAATAATAATAAAAATAATTTCATTTTAACACATGGTTGACATGTGGCATTTCACCATGGTGACACATGGTCACCTTCATTAAGTCACACGTGGCACATCGTTACGCGTGTAAAAATAATAATAAAATAATACAGTATTTGAAAAACTCTAGAGGTCCATAACTTTCAAACCACATGTCCAAATCGGACGTGCCGCTAGTCTACGGACTCGTATCGACGAGCACTTCACAACCATGCATGAGTCAACGCTCAACCTTGCATGAATAAAAAGTCAACTCCGGCACCCCTTGGATAGTTTGGACCTCAACTTGTTTTGCTCATAACTTTCAAACCGTAGCTCCGTTTTCAACGTGCTACTAGTCTACGAACTCGTGCCAATGTGTACTCCATAACGGTACCTCAGTCAACCTAGAATTCCAATCGGGTCAAAAAGTCAACTTTTGACCCCTTCGGTCAACGGTCAACAGTCAACCTCGATCAACGTGCAAAAATTCCGACATGGTTCGGGACGGGGTGTTACAATAACACCCTATCTTGAAGTACACCAGAAATTTCTCAAATTTGACCAAAGTTGACCAGGTTTGACCATCATTGACCGAGAAGGGGTCAAATGTTGACTTTTGCTTTCGGTGGAATTTCACATTGACTGAGGTCCCGTTACGAAGTACACATTGGCACGAGTTCATAAACTAGTAGCACGTAAAAAACGAAGCTACGGTTTGAAAGTTATGAGCAAAACAAGTTGAGGTCCAAATTGTCCAAGGGTACCGGGTTGATTTTTATTTTTGGGATATGAGCTTTGACTCATGTACGAATGTGAATAACTTATCGATACGAGTCCGTAAACTAGCGGTATACCTGATTTGGATATTTTGTTGAAAAGTTATGGACCTGTAAAGTTTTTCAAATACAGTATTATTTTAATATTATTTTTAAATATATAAACAGTATGCCACATGTGTAAAGGGTGCCATGTGTCACAATGAGGAGATGCCACATGTCAACTATATTAAATACTATATTATCTTAATATTATTTATTTATTTTATTATTTTATTATTTTATTAATATTATTATTATTTAAAAAAAAATTTCTTTTTTTCTCACGTGGGGAAACACCCATGAAAATTTCTTTCTTTTTCTTTTCTTCTTCTTCTTCTTCCTTCTTCCTTCCTTCTCCCTCTCGAATTCACCCCGTTTCTCTTTTTTTCGATCATATGAAGCCACACGCACCTGATGGGGTGGAAGAGGGGGAAGATTCCGACCAGCAGTCGGAAAATGGTGGCCAACCATCGTCGAATGTGGCCAGATCGGGCTTTGTTGCTGACGATGGCAAGATTGGCTCCGTCGGCGATCCGGCTACCACCCGGCCAAATTGATACTCATTTCCACCTATTTTGGACCTCCAGAGCTTGATTTTGAGGTCCATTTAGCTCAATTCCTTGTCGTTTGGGAGATATGACAAGTTGAAGTTCGGTTGAAACTTTCCGTCCATTCTGCCAGTCCCTGCCGATCAAATTGAGTCCAACGGACATCGGTAATGTATTCCTCATCCCTTTAGCTTTTTATTGATATCTTATTTACAAATTTTGGACACCGTTTGTGTTAAACCCCCAGATACCGGGTATTATTTATCCGAATAAAATATTAATTTATTTGATCCTCTGTAATATTGTTGTTTTAGGAGCACGTGTAAGCTGTAGAATTGATCCTATGGAGGATCTTGGTTGGATTGCATGCTCGAGGTGAGTGACCCACCTTCAAATTAATTTCGGGAATAAAATTTGTAAATATTTTGTATTAATTGAATATTTGAAATTGATATTCTATGTGATAAATATTTAGTAGATTTATATTTGGAAATTTGATGCTCAATTGAGTGAATCAAAATATTTATATATTCAGAAATATTTTGATCTAAAGAATTTTATGAAATTGAAATTGAAATTATTAATTATTAAATTAATTTGTTTGAATATTTCATAATTGAATATTTCAAAAATATGTTTATGCGTTTGATATTATGAGAATTTCTATCTAGAATTGTATTGCCAATTTATAATATTTTTAATATATATTTTTGTCAGGACCCGTCCAGAATTCCTTCCCCAGAACCCTAGACAGCCCTGATCCCAGGGAAACCCTACCGAACTCTCCAACGGAAAATCCGGCAGAGCCTCCCCTAAGGGATTTACTTACCACAAACTACCTGCACTGAAAACACACTTCTATAAACATCCCCTTATTCCTCCCACAAACTACAAATTATTTCACAAATTCCAGCACTTCTCAAAAACAACAACAGTCCAGTGCATAAATAAAACAGAAGTATCCCAATAGTATACAGAGCTTTAAGAAGTGCTAAACAACAGAAATACAACAAGGCTGAAAGAAATAATACACTGAAATGAAAGAGTACAGAGTACTTCTCGAAACACAATAGCAGCGGAAAACTTGGTTCGCTCCGGAAGAACGTCTACCACCACTTGCACCTAAGGGAACGGAATTTAAGAGTGTGAGATGCTAATCATCTCCGTGAATAACCCGAACTACTGAACACCTTTTGTGATAATAAAAATAATAGTAATAGCAATTAAGGAATAAAACAAATACCAACAATTAATGAATAAATAATAATAACTGTTGGAAAATAATAATTTCTCTCAAAACTCTCACCAATCGCTCCGTTTGAAATGTTCCCTTTTTAAAACCTTTTCACAAAACCCAGTGTGCATACCTCCCGAAAACCAAGGGATTAAACCATTTGATAAACCATAAATAAATAAATACACACCAAATATATAATTAAAATGTAATAAATTATAGTAAATAAATTTTGAACACCTTTGGGGTTTAAACCATTATTTGCAATTTACACCGACGCACCACACCATATACCGGTGATGCCCTTCGATACCCAGCGTCCCGAGCACCGACTGGCGGGGGGTTAAAGAGAGAAACCTGCAACGGTCACTTCGGCGTCCCGACAGTACCGCTGCTAAAACCATCAACCCGGTCAAGGAGGGGGGCGGCTGTGCGCAACAATAACCTTGCCTGCCCACGGTCCAATGGCAACTCACGAGTGAAGTAACCGCGTGCTACCACGTGTCCATACACCATACACCAGAACACCAATACTGTATGAGTGCGTCTAAAAAATAAACATTAATAACCAACCGTACCGTTTTTCCAAAAACCACCGTGGGAAGTATACCAAATTTTCACAAAACACCATCCCACATATTTTTATTCAACAACCCGGTACGAAACATTGATAACCAACAAACCACAATTTCCTCGAAGTACGAGATGCAACCATAAAAATACCGCGGGCATAATTTATAAAATTCAAACCAATATTTTCGTAAAATATTTAACCCAATTATGCCTGGAAAATCAAATTTAAAACCACGTACAAATACTACCAAAATACACCTTGTTCATGCATAATGAATAAATTAAACCACAGTAAAACCATAAATAAACCACACCACATGAGCATAATTTAAATATCAATTTAAATACCAATTAAATATAATTAATTTCCCAAAATAATTTTTGAAGGTGGGTCACTCACCTGGAGCGCGCAAATCAACTAAGATCCTCCTCGGGATCAACTCCACTACTTGTGCGTGCACCTAAACAACCACAGTGCACAAACCAATAATATTAATATTTTATTCGGGTAATTCCCAAATGGGTACCCGGGGAGCGAACACCAAACGATATCTAAGGGATTACGAGTTATATACCGAATCGAAGCTCGCGTGATGAGGATCACGGATTCGGTCTTACTTTCCGGTGATCGGACCCGACGGGGTCGGAATCTCGCCGGAAAGCTTTTCGAGTTTCGACTCCGCAATTCTCCTAAACCGTCACGAATTGGCGGAAATGGAGGCCGGATTCGGGTTCAGGAGGTCGAACACAGCGGACTGGAGCTGGCCGGAAAACTGGGTACTCGCCGGAACAGTACTTTCCGGCGAGCCGCCGCGGTCACCGGCAATCGTCGCCGGCGGCGGCGCGTACGGTGGCCGCTGGTCGTGAAATTTTGCAGACTTGTAGATCGTGAGGAGAGCAACCCAACGGGACCGGCGGTGAGCAAAACGGAGGCCGGACGGCGGAGAAATCACCGTTTGAAGATTTCCGGCCCCTCGCCGGAAAACGCTCCGATCCCGGCGCGTCGGTGGTCCGATGACCTTGATTTTTGGTGGGTCGGCCGGACTTGAGGAGAGGATCAAGGGTGTATGGCGCGTGTGACTGAAAAATGGCCAGAAATGGGTCGATTTGCGGTGGCCGGCGGTGGAGGGAAAACATTCGCCGCCGATCTTCGGAGGTTCGATCCGGGCGCGTCCGGCGGCCTTTCGCCGTGAAACTTGGAGGTTTCGCCGGAAATGGGGAGGGCAAGCTTGCTGGCCGGTGCGTGCACAGTAACTCGGCCGAAATAGTGGAAAAACTCCGGTGGCCGGCGGTCTCTCTCTCTCTCTTTCTCTCTCCTCTCTCTTTTTCTCTCTCTTCCCCGAGAATTTTATCAAATAAAAACCCATGTGTGATACTGTTCATGCCACGTGGACCAATCAAAAGCTGACACATGGCATTTCACTGTTCACTGACCCAAAAACATTAAAATATTACGGTATCCAGTAAACTTCAAACGTCCATAACGTTTTAACCGGATGTCCATTTTGAGCGTCCCGCTAGTTTGTGAACTCGTATCGACAAGCACTTCACAACCATGCACGAGTCAAAGCTCATTTCCCCATAAAAAAAAAAGTCAACTTTTGACCCCTTCGGTCAATGGTCAACAGTCAACCTCGGTCAACGTGCACGGATTCCGGTGCGATTTGGGACGGGGTGTTACAGTTTTGGTGCCAAAAGAATATATTTGGGAATTTAGAGAAATTGTGGTTTTGATTTATTTTAATTATTTCTATGGTTAATATTCAATTATTTTGCACAATTATATGAATTAATTATATATGGAATTTATATGGTTTTCATAATATTGATTTAAATTGATTTTTGAGAATTTGAGAAAAATATGGATTTAAATTATTATATTTCAAAAATATTTATGCATTGAAATATTAATGGCTTGACCTTATGCCATTGAAAAATTTGTATATTCAAATTGATGGATTTGAACTTGATGGATTTATAATGATGATTTAAAAGAGAATGTGGAAAATTACGGGTTTAATTGGATGGAATAAACCCAATGATATTTATGAGATTTTGAGATTTTGAAAAATATTTATTTATGATTTACGAGTTTTTAGATGCACCATACACGTACTGGTGTTCTGTATATATGGATGTGATTTGT
Organism: Ziziphus jujuba; assembly: GCF_031755915.1. Lineage (NCBI taxonomy): Eukaryota > Viridiplantae > Streptophyta > Magnoliopsida > Rosales > Rhamnaceae > Ziziphus > Ziziphus jujuba. The sequence continues at coordinate 3,601,815 of NC_083380.1, forward strand.
GCGCACATGGATATAATTAGTGCACAGATAGGTGTGAGTAGTATGCAGGTGATTTATGGAGTTGTCCTGTGGTTACCATCGGATGAGGGTAGGCCGTCCCTCCATGGCCAGGACGCCTGTTAGCAGCGGTGCTGTGGGACGCCACACGACCGTATGCCGGTTTCTCTCTTTAACCTCCTATCTTGAGGTGCTCAGGATGCTAGGTACCATTGGCGCCACTAGTATATAGTAGGTGCATCAAGTGGTTTTCGGAACATGATTTTCAAAATAAATATTTTGAAAATATATTTTGAAAATATTTAAAATACAAATTTTATGGAATTTTATTATGTTTTTAATTACCTATTTATATTAATGTTTTAACAATGCATTTTATCTTGATTTTACTATTTACGTTGATTTGATGATTTTAAAGAGATCTTACTATGTTCTTACCATTTATTTTAATGGAGGTTTTAATTTGGTTTAATTATTCCTTTATTTAATTGTTCAATTAATTCATTCAATCAAATATTTTTAATTATTTCCTGAATTATCTTAATGTAAGTTTCATTAATATTTTTGTATACTTTGTTTATGACATTTATCAATCATTTAGTAATTGTTACAAAATTATTTTTATTTCTATTTCTATTTTATTTTCATTATAAATTTTGGATCCTTGATTTATTATACTTTATTTGATATTTAGTTGACTAATTGTTTCCTTGGTTTTCGGGGCATACAAATAGCAGGTTTTGTAAAACGTTTTAAAAAGGGGAACATTTCTAACAGAATGAATTGCGAGAGTTTTGAGCGAAAATATTATTTCAAATATTTATTATAATTATTTATTTAATTGTTTGATATCTGTAACACCCCGTCTCTAACCATGTCAGAATTTTTGCACGTTGACCAAGGTTGACCGGACCGTTGACTTTGACCGTTGACCAAGAGGTCAAAAGTTGACTTTTTAATTCGGATGGAATTCTAGGTTGACTGAGGTACCGTTACAAAGTACACATTGGCACGAGTTCGTAAACTAGTAGCACGTTGAAAACGGAGCTACGGTTTGAAAGTTATGAGCAAAACAAGTTGAGGTCCAAATTGTCCAAGGGTGCCGGAGTTGACTTTTTATTCATGCAAAGTTGAGCTTTGACTCATGCATGGTTGTAAAGTACTCGTCGATACGAGTCCACAGACTAGCGGCACGTCCGATTTGGACATGTGGTTTGAAAGTTATGGACCTGTAGAGTTTTTCAAATACTGTATTATTTTAATATTATTTTTTAAACGCGTAACGATGTGCCACGTGTGACTTAATAAATGTGACCATGTGTCACCATGTGGAGATGCCGCATGTCAACCATGCTTAATACCCTATTATTTTATTATTGTTATTTGATATAATAATATTATTTTTAATATTATTTAATTAAATTATTTTATTTTCTTTTATTTCTTTTTCTTTCTTTTTCTTTTCTTTTTTTTTTTTCTTTTCCCCCATGTGGGAAAAAAGGGGACCCAGCCCCGTTCTTCTTCTTCTTCTTCTTCTTCCTTCTTCTTCTTTTCTTCTTCCTTTCCTTTTCTTTCTCCCTCTCTGGTCTTGCCGTCTTTTTTAATTCCGGCCACCACCTTGCTACACGCGCTGGCCAGTGATGAGCGGAGGGAGGAGGTGAGCTCGGCCACAAAATTTCAAGGTCACCGGCCGCTGGACGCGCCCCGATCGGGCCGGAGAAGCCGCTGGCCGGAAAAATTTCTCTCTCCTCTTTTCTTGTGTTTTCCGGCCAGCCCAGTCCAAATTACCACCCCTCTCCCCCTATTTCGGGTCCTCTGAGTTCAAATATGGCCTCCAATTTCCAAAATTCGAAGCGGTTTGCGAGATACGAGGAGATCAAAACCGGCCAAAGCTTTCCGACCAAATTCCAGCCACCGCCGGTCGAATTAAGCTCAATGGAGTTCGGTAATGTGATCCTCATCTCACAAGCTTTCCATAGACATATAATTTGTCAATTTTGGATAACGTTTGTGTTTGACCCCCCGGGTACCGGGTATTATTTATCCGAATAAAATATTAATTTATTTGACTGTGTGTGAACTGTGTTCTAAAAGCACGGGTGAGTCGTGGAATTGATCCCATGGTGGATCATGATTTAATTGCGTGCTCCAGGTGAGTGACCCACCTTTATAAATATTTTGGGCAATTAATTATATTTAATTGGTGTTTAATTGGTATTTGAATTATGCTCATGTGGTGCGATTTAATTATGAATTTTATTATGGTTTAATTTATTTATTGTGCATGAGCAAAGTATATTTCAGTAATAATCGTACGTGGTTTTAAGTATTATTTTTCGGGCATAATTGGGTTAAATATTTTATGAAAATATTTGTTTAAATTGGTGGTTTAATTTTATAAATTATGCCCGCGATATTTCAATTGTTGAATCTCGTATTACGAGAAAAATTATGGTTTTATTGGTTATCGATGTTTTCATACCGGATTGTGAAATGGAAATATGTGGGATGGTATTTTGTGAAAATTGGTATATTTCCCACGGTAATTTTGGAAAAAAATGGTACGGTTGATTTAGTAATTATTTTAGACGCATTCATACAATATTGGTGTTCTGGTGTATGTGTATATGGTTAGCACGCAAGTATTATGTCTCCCGTGGTTGCCATTGGACCGTGGGCAGGCAAGTTTGATATTGGCCACAGCCGCCCCCTCCTTGGCCGGGATGACGGTTTCAGCAGCGGTACTGTCGGGACGCCGAAGTGCCGTTTGCAAGTTTCTCTCTTTAATTTCCCCGCCAGTCGGTGCTCAGGACGCTAGGTATCGGAGGGCATCACCAGCATATGGTGTGGTGCATCAAGTGTAAATTTTCAGATAAAGTTTCAAACTCCAAAGGTGTTCAAAAATTATATATTATGATTTATTACATTTTAATTATATATTGGGATATTTATTTATTTATTGTTTATCAAATGGTTTGATCCCTTGGTTTTCGGGAAGTACGAATATCGGGTTTTGTGAAATTGTTTTAAAAAGAGAACATTTCCAACGGAGTGATTAGTGAGAGTTTTGAGGGAAAATTATTATTTCCAACTGTTATTATTATTTATTAATTAATTGTTGGTATTAATTCAATTCCCCTATTTGTTACTATTATTATAAAAGTGTTCAGTAGCTAGGGTCACTCATTGAGATAATTAGCATCTCACATTTTTAAGTTCCGTTCCTTTAGGTGCAAAGGGGTGGTAGACGTTCTTCCGGGGCGAACAAATTCTCTGCCGCTATCGTGTTTCGAGAAGTACTTTTGTACTCATTCATTTCAGTTGTACTATTTCTTTCATCTTCATTGTATTTTCTGTTGATTAGCACTTCATGAGGCTCTGTATACTATTCGGACACTTATGCTTTATTTATGCACTGGTTTTCCATTATTGTTGTGGAGTGCTGTAAATTTGTGGAATCAATTTGTAGTTTTGCGGGAGGAATAAGAGGATGAATATAGAAGTGTGTTTTCAGTGCAGGTAATTTCTGGTAAGTCCTACCCTTAGGGGAGGTGCTGCCGGATTTTCCGTTGTAAGGTTCGGTGGTATTTCCCTGGGATCAGGGCTTGTCTAGGGTTCCGGGGAAGGAATTCTGGGCGGGTCCTGACAGTATCGATTAATTAAGTTTCTTTTACTGTTATATTATTAATATTATAATTGTATAATAGATTGGATCACTCACTGAGATTATTAGCATCTCATGTTTTTAAATTTCATTCTCCTAGGCCCAGGTTAGGAGACGTTGATCATCCAGGACGAGCCCGATGTCTCAGTTTATTGCCGAAAGTCCAAGAAGCATTTCTTCCTTTTTCCTCTCCGTCTTGTATTGCTTCATCTATCATTGTATTAATTTCATATTTATTTGTATAATGCTCTGTATATGGATTGGACAGATATTTATTTAATTGCTTACTGATTCCCTGTTATTATTTTGGAGTGCTGTAAATATATGGAAACAAATTGTAGTAAGGTGGGAGAAATAAGGGAATATTTCTAAAAGTATTTTTTGTGTAGGAAAATTTTGTGGTAAGTCCAACCCTTAGGGGAGGTTCTACCGGATTTTCCATTGGAAGGTCCGGTAGGGTTTCCCTGCGATCAGGACTTGTCTAGGGTTCCGGTGAAGGATCTTGGATGGGTCCTGACAAATATTGACAAGCCAATCGAGGATTTTTGAATTCAAGGAATTAGACTTAAGATCTAGGACAACAAGTGAAGTTAAATTTAAAGGGGTCGGAGGTGGAATGGAACAAGATAAGCCACAAAAAGATAGATGCAACTCGGTTAAGGATGGGAGCTTATTTAGTTGCCTAATCCAGTCTAATCCTACCATTGATAGATCAACTCTATTCATCCCAAGATGCTTTAGAGAAACAAAACCTGTTGACCATTTAAGATTATCAACAAATTAACCTGACTCCCTCCAAATCAAATCACTAGAAACATCAAGATACTGCAAGCTAGAAAGGTTCCCTAAATTTAGAGGAATTGCACCACTAACCCCAGCATTAGAGAGTTCAGGTATTGTAAGTTTTTCAATGATCCAAAAAAATCAGGAATTGGGTTGTCAAAGAACATGTTAAAACTCAAGTCCAAATGCCTCAAGGACATGAGTTTTGTAATGAAGGTTTAATTTCCCCATTGAGGTTCCAGAATCCATACCTGTTGAGAGATTCATCATTGTTATTATTTGGATGTGGATTATGAAGATCAACTGCAATAACAGCTCCAGTAGTGTTTTCACAACTTATTCCCCGCCAACGACAACAGTTGCTTCCCTTCCATGAAGAAAGCCTGTTTGCAGGATCATGAAGACCATTCTTGAAGTCAATGAGAGCTTCTCGGTCCGACTCCATGCAATTCATCAAGTGAGCATCAGTGCTGGGAAGAAATTCTCCTCTCACAGAGCACAAAATCAGAAACATTAATGGAAGCCATGTAATTGTTTCCATTAGAGCTACAAACTTATTCGTTAGAAAATTGTGATTTAGTGTGAAGAGGAATATCAAAAGGAATAGTTGTTGAAAGTAAAAGAAAGAAAAAGATAAAGAAGAGTAAAAACAAAGAAAGCTTCAATGAAATATAAAGAAGAAGATCTATGTGTAGCAAATCAACAACAATGTTTGTGTAATGCCCCGTCCCAAACCACATCGGAATTCTTGCACGTTGACCCAAGGTTGACCGTTGACCGAGTGGGTCAAAAGTTGATTTTTGTTCCAGCTGAAATTTCTAGTTGACCGTGGTACCGTAGCGAAGTACATGATGCCCCGAGTTCGTAGACTAGTAGCACGTCGAAAACAGAGCTACGGTTTGGAAGTTATGGGCAAAACAAGTCGAGGTGCAAACTATCCAAAAGGTGCCGAGAGTTGACTTTTTATCGTTGTAGAATTTTGTTTTGACTTTCATATGGTTGTAAAGTACTCATCGATATGAGTTCATAGACTAGCGGCACGCTTAAATTGGACATCTGGTTAAAAAGTTATGGACATGTGAAGTTTTCCGAATACCGTAATATTTTATTATATCTGGCTTAAGTGCACAGTGACGCCACGTGTTGACATCTGAGAGGTCCATGTGGGTGAATAGTGCCACCCACGGTGGCTTTTATTTGGCAAAACGGCGGGGGAGGAGAGAGAAAGAGAGAAAGGGAGGGAGAAAACCACTAGCCACCAGAGTTGCAAAATTTTTCAGCCGATTCTTGCCACACGTGCTGGCCAGACAGGAGCGCTTCCCCATTCCCGGCCAAACCCCAAAATTTCACGGCCAACCGATCGGCGATGGGCCCTGATCGGGGCTTTTTCCAGCGGCTGCGCCGATTTCTTCAACCGCTGAGATCTCCACATTCCGGCCTCCATTCTTGTCATCGCCGGTACCATTAAGACCCTCTCCCTTCGATCTACAAAACCCCTAAAAATCTCAACCACCAGCCACCGCACGTGCCGGCGGCGGCGACAGTTGCCGGTGACCGCGACGGCTCACCGGAGAAATCCCTATTTCAGCGAGTACCTAATTGCACCGCCGGTCCCTCTTCACTAATTCTGACCCCTGAATCCAAATCCGGTGTCCTTTTCCTCCAATTTGCGACGGTTTGAGAGAATCGAAGAGTTGAATCCCGAAAGCTTTCCGGCAAGATTCCGGCCACCTCGGGTCCGATCTCCGGGAAGTAAGATCGGATTTGTAATCCTCGTTGCTAAAGCTTCGATTCGGTATATTACTTGTCAATTTTGGTTGTTGTTTGTGTTCGATCCCCAGGTACCCATTTAGGAGTTACCCGATTAAAATATTAATATAATAGGTTTGGTGTATGGTGGATGTTTTAAGTGCACGTGTGGGTAGTGGAGTTGATCCTACGGAGGATCTTGATTGATATACGTGCTTAAGGTGAGTGACCCACCTTTAAAACTATTTTGGGGTAATTAATTATATTTATTTGGTGTTAATTTGATATTTAAAATTATGCTCATGTGGTGAAATTTCAATATAATTGTGGAAAAAATATTATTTTATAAGTACGTATATGTTTATTGTTGCTAAATGAAAATTTGGTTTATTAATGGATTTTTTATCATTATTGTGATTTAATTATATTTATTACGCATGAGCAAGGTATTTTCTTTAATTAATTATATTTGGATTTTAATATTATTTTTGGGCATGATTTGATTTTTAAATATTTCAAGGAAAATATTGGTTTATATTGGTGGTTTAAAATTTTATAATTATGCCCGTGAAACATTATTTGTTGGACCTCGTGTTACGAGAAAAATTATTTGTATATTGTTATCGGTGGTTTTGTGCCGGAAATGTTAAAGGAAAATATGGGATGGTGAGTTTGAAAAATGATATAATTTCCACGGTAAATTTTTGGAAAATTGGGTTATTATTTTAGGCGCACTCATACAGTACTAGTGTTCTAGCTGTATATGTGGTTAGCGTGCAAGTTATTATGTCTCCCGTGAGTTGCCATTGGACCGAGGGCAGGCAAGTTTAATATTAGCCATAGCTGCCCCCTCCGTGGCAGGGATGACGGCTTCAGCAGCGGTGCTGTCAGGATACCGAAGCGACGTATGCATGTTTTTCTCTTTAACCTCCCCGCCAGTCTGTGCTCGGGACGCTGGGTATCGGAAAGCATCACTGGTATATGGTGTGGTGCATCAAGTATAAATTTTCAGATAAAAATTTCAAACCCTAAAGTGTTCAAAATTATTTATTATATTTTATTACAATTTATTTATATTTGGGTTATTTAATTATTATTTATTAAATTAATTGATTCCTTGATTTTGGGAAATACGAATAACGGGTTTTGTGAAAATGTTTTAAAAGGGGAACATTTCCAATTGAGTGAATAGTGAGGGTTTTGAGAGAAAATATTACTTTCAAATGTTATTTATTTAATTGTTGATATTAATTAAATTCCTTTATTTGTTATGTGATTAATATCAAAAGTATCCAGTAGATAGGGTCACTCACTGAGATGATTAGTATCTCATATTTTTAAATTCCGTTCCCTTAGGTGCAGGGGGTGGTAGACGTTCTTCCGGAGTGAACCTAATCTCCGTCGCTTTCATAGTTCGAGAAGTTACATTTGTCTTCATTATTTCATTTGTAATATTTCTTTAATCCTTGTTGTATTCTATACTTAATAGTACTTCATGAAGCTCTGTATATTGTCCTGGACATTTATGTATTAATTATGCACTGGATTACTGTTATTCATTTGGAGTGCTATAAATTTGTGGAATCAATTTGTAGTATTGTGGGAAGAATAAGGGGATGAATACAGAAGTATGTTTTCAGTGCAGGAAATTTGTAGTAAGTCCAACCCTTAGGGGAGGTTCTGTCGGATTTTCCATTGGAGGGTCTAGTAGGGTTTCCTTGGGATCAGGGCTTGTCTAGGGTTTCGGTGAGGAACTTTGGACGGGTCCTGACAGTTTGCAAGTATATATATATATATATATAGATATCAACAAGATAAGTGAATAAAATAACAAAACAAATTAACTCACCACCTTTCATTGATATGGCCTTTTCTTTTGTTCTAACCCACTAATGGAGGCGTTTCTTTCATTGATATATATATATATCTCAACAAGAAAAGTGAATAAAATAACAAAACAAATCAACCCACCACCTTTCATTGATATGGCTTTTTCTTTTGTTCTAACCCACTAATGGAGGCGTTTCTTTCATTTTCTAACCCAGCCGTGTTTCAAACGTTGGAAAGAAAAATATCCATTAATTTGAATTCTTTCAATTATTTCGAATATGTAAAAATGCATTTTTTTTAATTTATTTTTTTTAGGGATGTATTCAATTTAGAATTTGAAGGATTTTAAAAATGCTTAGAAGTTTAAAGATATTCGATTTAGATATTAAAAAAATTCATACAAGTCTAATGATATTTAATTCATATTTTAAAACTTTTTATAAAAGTCAATTAAAATGTAGGTGTATTCAATTAAAACTTTGTAAAATTGTTTTAAAATCTAAAATTATTTAAAAAATAATTAATTTTAAATGATTTTAAAAATTGAAAAATTTTAATAGATTTGAAAGGATTTCAAAAGTAAAATTGTGAAAAAAAATTATTAATATGAAATTCAACTTTAACGTCAACGATTCGTTGGATTCTTATAATTTTTTTATGAAGTCTATGAAATTCAATAATAATTTATCAAATTTTTAAAAATCTATAACTCATTTTAAATTCACTAAATTAGTTTTAAATGTGAGAGTGAGATCATTGTGAAAGGACTAGATACGTATTAGCTTAATACAAAACAAATAAATAAAGAAATAAAAGTTTAAAAAAATAAAAGAAAAAAGGAAAATGTTTTAGGTTTTTCGGAAATTAGAAAGTATATATAATTCTTTTTTAGTTTCCTTTCTCAGTATGGCAATGAAAAACAACAGAGGTGAAAAGCTTTCCTTCCATTTCTTTCTATTTCACATTTTGATGCTTACCCCACGGGCTCTACCTGGATGGCAGACCAAAAAGCCTAGATTTATTAGATATGTCTATACATCCAATCTTGGCCTTACATGTGTCTAAGATTTTACCATACATGGAAGGTTAAAATAACTCTTATAGTTCTATTTTTATGTTAAAATATATTTACTACAACCTTTTTGATGGGGGATCACTGTCCAATCGTGTGCGACTACGTGTGACATCTGCAACATTAACCTTAAACCCTCCAACACGTATAATGCTTGGAAGACAAAATCCCTTCACTGATGTTCAGCCAAATATGAGATTGACTCATGTTCGATCCTGCTTTTTCTTCCCCTTCTTCTGTGCTCCCTGTGTTGTCATTTCAGCTCCTTTCATTCACATAGAAGTTCATTTAATTAATCCAACCAACACTCCAACGGTCCCCACCAACACAGTACCAAAGAAAATTCATGACAACCAAGTTTCAAACTTATTACAGACTCCTAAAGGAGGCAAGCGAGCGTGTGTCCTTTTTCAAAATCAATGAAAATTCTATAGACAAGGCCATGGCAATGTAAATCTGTTTACTTTAATCAATGTAATTGCTGAGAAATCTCTGCATATCATAATGACAATCAGGCTATAGTTGAAATTTCTTATTCTTGTAGTTTTAGTCAAAAAAAAGAATAAATTATTCTTGCAGAATCAAATGAGTTTTTTATTTCAATAAATCTTCTAATTTTGGTTTTTTTACATGATAAAATTTTCCTCATAAAATTGGTAAAAAAAAAGAAAAAAAAAAGAAAAAAGAAAAAAAAGAGAACTTTAGAAAGATAATAGAAATTAATTCTTGGTTTTTTTTCATGATAACAATTTCCTCATGAAATTGGTGAAAGAAAAAAAAAAAAGAAAACTCGAGAAAGATAATAGAAATTAATTGTTGTTGTTTATGAATGAATATGATGTTTAAATAGTATACTTTCCTCTTATTTTTTAAGCTTAATATTTGCTAAAAATGCTGTTTAAATTAAGCTTCTGATCAAATGGTAAAACTTTTAAGCATCGATCCAACAAACATTAAGCTTAAAGCTTTGTGATTTAACACTTATTAAGCAATTAAAATGAAGAGGATCTAAGCTTTGTAGAAATATTAAGAGTTGTGGTCCTTGTTGACGAGAACACTTTTTAGTTGTCAATTAAAAAGAAAAATCATTTAAACTCTCTCAATTTTGTTCTAATTATTGTTAGATTTTACATTTTTTGAAAATCATCATTTAAACATTATAAGTTAGTTTTTAACAATTAATTTTAATAATTAAATGTCATAATTATATTTTTACAGTATTATTTAATTATAAAATACTGATTTTTAATTTCTTTTATGATATTTAACTAAGAATTATCTTAAAAAAAAAAATGACAAACAGATCTACTGTGATAAATATAAAATACTAAAAAGAGATGATACAGTGTGTCTAGCATTAAATTATATGGACCACGTTGAACATTTTGAATATATAAAGCTGCTGATGCTTTTATGGCTTTCCAGGAAATGTGAGATTTTGACAATCTTTTAGCCTAATTTAATAGGATAAAATGCCATAAATTATACTCACTGTCTTTGGATGTGACTAATAAGGTGCCCATATGAAATTTTATCATTTAGAATTTTAAAAAGTTACAATTACTATTTTTATTAAAATTAAAATCTCAGCCTAGAAATGTGCAAGTTGAATTCCGTTAATTGTTTGTGAATCAAAGGATTGTGAACTCTAATATTATTTTCAAATTAGCAAATTTTTCTTCTTTAATGTATTTATTGTAATTTCAATAATTATAAGGCGTTAAGTTTTATTTTATTTTTGTAAGGCAGTTCAATTTTGATTAATAAAATTTCAAAGAATTATTCTTTTTATTTCAATTCTTGGCGTTCTCGAGAATCAGTCAGTCTTTCTCATAAACTTTAGCTACATCAGGAGGTTAACAATGATTTTTAAAAAACATTGGTCTAACTGTAACAGTAACTAAATTAGTTACCCAAGATAAACATACTGTGTGGCCTCTGTATTGATCCTTATTAGGATTAGAATTCTTGTTGTACATAAACACTTATCACATTGTTTCTTTACTTAACTCCACCAAAGTATATCGTGGTGGTTTATACTAATTTATCTGTATCTTTGCAATCTGTATATCTATATGTTTTACATTAATGGAACATCTAAAACTTATATTTAGTTTTATAAAGTAAAATTATGACAAAATTAAAAGGGTTTAAACGTAATTTTCTCTAAAAAGACTCATGACATAAAATACCCCACCTCCTAATTAATTGTAATGTTTTTTTCTTCTTTTAATTAGCCCATAGCTAGTCTCCAACCTCTATATATAAAAATAAAAAATAATTGGGTTTGTTTGGCCATGTTATCCATTTTTTGTTTCCAAAACATTGTTTTCAAAATATAAAACAAAACAGTTTTTATAGTTTTATGAAAATAATAAGTGTTTAGTCAATTGTATTTAAAAATAATTTTTAAAAACCAAAAATATGCTTTTAGAGGCGTTGCATGTGGTTTCAGATTGTGCGGGGCAAATTATCATTCTTATTGTCATCTGTCAACGCTTAAATACCAAATGCAATGAACCAATATATTTTTAAATTTTTTTTAAACTATAAAAAACATCTTTTTATTGTTTTTTGTTTTTTGTTTTTTTTTTCATTTGTTCTTTAAAAATAGTTTTTGAAAACTGATGGTCAAACAACATATTTTTGTTTTGAAAATAATTTTTTGTTTTTAAAAACAAAAAACAGTTTTTAAAACAAGTGATCAAACAGGCAAAGTTTTTGAAACATATAATCCATGAGAGATAGGAACGAATTCTGAAAAAAAAAATCAACCCATCGAAGAAGGCAACCAAATGCAATTATATTTAGCATAGAAATAAAACAAAACTGCATGGATGATCATTACAAAACTATAGTAAGTGACTTTCTTTCATTTTTGCATTTTAACTATATATATATATATATATATATATATATATATATCTTTTTAATTTCATACAAATTAATAATTATCTCAAAATAGTGATTGTAGAATGCGAATTCAATATACATGCTGGAAATTAAAGGCTAAGTTTTAAATAACTGGTTCATATAGCTAGTTATAAACTTTATTTGTAAATTACGGAGAAATTTTGTAAAGACATCTTGAGTATGGAGAATTTAACATACAGGAGAACAAGAATAAGTTTGTGACCATAAAGAGAAGACTTTATTTGTGGAAAATTATCTTCCATAGCAACTTTTTTGCTCAAGTCGATGCCAACCCAATACACATCCATAGAAACAACATCCTACTACAAAATCATGACATAACAGACCACCTCATAATGGTTTCTTCTTTATTTCATTTTTCCTGATCCCGTCTTTGAAACGTTAAAAATAAAAATAAAAAATAAAAAATAATGGTAATATTTATTCATCCTAATTAGATATGTATATTTTATGTATAAACTTTTATGTTTTAGGACTTTTATGTTTTCATTCCTATCTTTTTCCTTCTTTAGCATATACAATATTAATGAAAATTAATTTTTTTTAATAATCTTTTTTTTTATCTAACATTAAAATCTCAGATGAAACCGATCATATATACATATATAATATAGAAATAACATTTGTGTTACTTTTGTTAATACGGTCCATGTCAACTAATTAAAGAGATTTGGAAACTTCACTTGGTTATTTGGGAGAAAATAGGGCTCAGCGTTCCATAGTTTATAACATGATATTTTTGGAGCGCTTTTCAGAAATTGATTCAACCACTCATTTTCACCCTCTTCGAGTATAATTAACCATGTTCAATGCTTCTAGAGATTTTATTTAAAACAAAAAAAAAAAATTATTGTTCAACAGCTACATATCCATGTTAATTGCTACTTCAATTCTACTTTTACTAGTCAAAATTTGGTACAACAGATTATTAAAATCATTCCGTTAAATGTGAGAATCACTTATTAAATTTATGTGGCTCACATGTATTTTTGTTTAATTTAAACATTTATTATGGGGTTTAATAAATTAATAGATAAATTATTAAATTATTATATTGGGAAATTTGCTGCATCTTTCATAGCTTTTGATTCTTCAAACATGCTTTCTCTCTTTTTCTTTCTCTGCAAATAGAATAGACTCGGAAAGCCCCACAGATTATTTCAGTAGAAGAAAACAGGCATAAAATTTACTTAAAAATAAAGGAAGCCGTTGAGAAAATTCCATCTAGAACGTCATCATTATTTTCACTTGGACAATTTACATTGGTGAGTTAGCACAAATACCATCTTCTATTAGCATCTCTTCTCACAAAGTCAATAAGGAAGCCATTGAGAAAATTCCATGTGATAATGCTATTGTATCTACCTAATATCGATGTCAAATATTTTATCCTTAGCTTGAACTTCTCTGCCAGCTTTTATACAGAAAATAATAAAGTACAACAAAAATGGTCACAGGCAAGTCCATATTACTTGTTCGCATAGAAAATATTGAATGTCAGCTTCATTTTTCCAACTTTTCTTCCAATTAATTCTGCTAAAGCAGACTTACTTTCGTAACAACATTCCATGGAGTGATTAGCGGGAGAAAACAGTACAGCATTGTGATTAAAATAAAGGGTGAATAGATATTTGAAAAGTACTGTTTTCTCAGATGGTGGGTTATGACCTTCTATCTTTTACCTTTCATAAACTGAAGCTTAATCTGTAAAACTATTCCTTTTCACCCCTTTCTATTACAATCTGTCATGGTTCATTGTCTCAGCAATTTTTAAAAACTTAGTGATCCATAGCTATACATCCATCATATCCATGTTAATTTACTACTAAATTTCTGCATTCGCATGGTTAAAATTTTGATAGAATAAGATCATACGAGCTATTTGTCTACTTGTATTTCAGCAGTAACATATACCATCATTTTAATTCGGAACTAAATAATCAATCTAAGATTAAGAACATGATTATTTTGAATTGTTGACAAAGTTAATAGAGTCGGTACACATATACAAGCGACCCGACTAAATATGCACTAGTAATGAAAATAACTAAATAGTCCTTAAAATGGTGATTTTTATAAGTAAAGCGAATCATGTACATCAATGCTTGATTCAGTATTATTAAGGTAATGAATGATCACAACATGCTCATACATTCTGAAACTTGCACTCTGCACTAAAAGCACATATCAGGGCTAGCCCTAACTATGGATCTGGTGTGCAATGGCATAAGGTCCCATTTTGTTTAGGCTTCCAATTCCTAAAATATATATTTCGAATATTTTTTTAATTTTTTTGAATATTTAATATAGTTTAAAACATTGAAATATTAATTCTTTTAGTAAAAATACTAATGTGAGACGGGTCCCTTTCTTAAAAAAGTTTTTGGTTGTTCTTATTAATTAGCCATTAATACCTTCAAATGTTATTGTAACTTTTTTTCCCCAAAAAAAAAAAAAAAATACAACCATAATTTTTTCTCCTCCAATAAAGCTAGAATTTTGTGTGATTAGCTTTTATATTTCTTGAATATATACAACAGTATTAATTGTTTTAGCAAAAATACTAATATGAGTTGGGGCCTTTTTTAAATTTCTGTTTGTTCTTAAAGTAACCATTAATATTTTTAAATGATACTGTGTTTTTCCAAAACAAAAAATACAATCATAACTATTCTTTTTTTTTTTTTTTTTTTTTGCCTTCAATAAAGCTATAATTTTGTGTGATTAACTTTTATATTTCTTGGATATATACAACACACAAATCTATTTCAGAATTAAAATTATTATTTTGTTTATTGTATTTATTGTTTATTTTAAATATTGATAAAAATTAAACTGTGAGGTTGGCCTAAGACCCCCAAAATCTCAAGGCCGGCGCTGCACATTATGAATAGTCCTTGGCAAGGCCAATTAAATTTAGACAGAGATAGGAAATTTGTATACTTTGCTGTTCTAATCACTGTTGTATATATGCTCGATTTCTTTTTTTCTGGGTAAATCGAAATCAAGAGAACAGAAAACATATAGATATATTGATCACACACAATTTCGCCCTCCTCTACTCCTATGAGATATTGGTTCTGCTTTCTATTAAATAGATGCAAAGTTTAAACAGAAAAAATGAATCTATAGAGCTTTCACCAAAAACCAAGTGTGTCATCAGCAAAATTAAAAATTTCTCTTGGCCTATATAACAGAAAATGGAAACTTAGTAGTGAAGAATGAAGAACGAAGTGTGTCAGCATTAAATACAGTACTATTGTTATTATGTTGAAAAAAATATTTGTGCTACCTTTTTTTAAAAAAAAAAAAAAAATTGCTAAGCAAAAATAAAAAATACAAATTATTTGTATAAAAATGTAATTTTATTATATGAAAAAATAATTTTGAACATCCTTTTGAAATGTTTGTCCAAAAATAAATAAAATGGCTATCATCAACATTTATTTGGAAAAAGAAAAGGGATAAAATCAAAGAAAAATATATCCTAAAAAGATAAAAAATGAAATTGATAAAATATGTATATATATATATATATATTTGATATTGATTTGTGTTGAGCATAATATGCATAATATGCATATTTATTTATTTATTTATTATTATTATTATTATTTTCTGAAAAAGCATAATATGCAGATTATACAATTTAGGTTTACGGATCTTCCCCTTCATTTTAAATTTATTGGAAATGTAAAATTTTTAATAAGTTGGGCTAAAATTCGGGCATATATAAGCTTAAAGCTCAAGCCCAATATTTAGCTGACCCTGATATGTCAAGACCCAACCCAATCGAACAAGCTAGAAGTTAAGTGGGGAGAGAGTGAAGCGTGTGAAATAATAATTATCATAATTTGAAGTTTGAAAAACCAACGGTAAGAAAATTTAAATTTCGTAACGGTAATATTTTTTTTTCCTTGGTTTTTAGCCCTTAATATTATTATAATTAATTATTATGTAGACATTGTGAACCTCAAATCCTTGTCTTTTACTCTCTCCCGATCGAAAAAAAAAAAAAAAAAAAAAAAAAAAGAAGAAGAAGAAGAAGAAGAAAAGGAGAAGCTGTGGGAAGAAGAGAGATTGTTGAAGAAGACGAGGCGATGGGATTGGCCGGTTTCTGCAACTCCATCACCGATCCCAAAAGAAATTGGGTAAGACAGGGACTCTTCTCACTCTCTTATTTCTGCCATGCAATCTATGTTTGTTGTGCCTGCAATGTTGTTAGGTCGTGCCTCTTGTTAGTTTAAATTGGTTGCCAAGTGAGTTCTTTTCTTCTGTATGATACCAGCTTTTGGAAAAAAAAAAAAAAAAAAAAAGAAAAAAAATTATTGGTAGATTATGGAAGTTTTACGATGCCTCTGCAGAATAGCTATTATGGACAATGTTGGATATATTATTACCTGGATGATGTGCATGAATGTAGGATGCATTTGCTTAGATGTCAAGATTATTTATTTTATAGTGATTTTTTATTATGTCCTTCTTGATTTTGTTTTTCATAGCTCTTTTGATTAAGTTAGGAACTTTTTTTTCTTCTTACTTTCTTTTGGAATTTTAACTCTTGATTTTGTTGTTCATATTCCCACACAAGAATATCATACTTGCCAAACCCCCCAGATGGTGTCTGCTATATTGAGGTTTCTCCATCCTTTTTCTCTTTTTATATTTTGAAGAGTGAACTGTTGTTAGTTTAATGTATACCATGGTTCAATCCACCTAGTCGTCTTTAATTCTCAGTTGTTGCCTTTATATATAGAGATGGGGTAACTAGTGTGAAGATCAGAAAGGCATTTGAAAAGACTTGGGATTGTTTAACTCCAGAGAAAGTGTGAATTTTCGTTGGCAGGGAGAGCAAGTTACCTTCATGCATGCCTAATGTGTGCTCACTTTGCAAAGGAATAGGTAATTTTGCTTGTCGTTTTGTACTTTATTCTCAATTGATCAAAATCTTTGACCTCTCAAAAACTAAGATTCTTCTATTTATTAGTCGTGTAGTCAGCTTCAAAAACTGTTAGTTATAGCCTATGTGACATTTGCATTTGATTTTGCAAATGGGCTGGAAGAATGCAGCATACAATTACTTTTTTACTTCCCCTGTATAGCATGTAGCACAGTTAACTAGTTACATATCGTTTTCCAGTGTTAAGTCTGTTTCAATATTGAAAGTATCTTATCTACATGCCATTTACATTGTTATCAATATCATTCTCTTTCCCTAATCATTTAGTTATCTTGTTGGACTATTTATATATGTCTGTTTTATTTTTTCAAAAGTAAGTCTATTTGAAGATATAGTCCTTGCTCAAATATAACCTGTCTGTGTCAACTATAACCTGTCTGTGTACATCGAGTATTAAAGGAGGTGGAGTAAAATTTGTGAGCAAGGACAGGGAAACTGCATATAATAAATTGACATTTTTTACAAGACTGCGCAAATTATAGGTGTCTTCCAAGCATGTGGATGCCAATGGTATTCTCATATGCGCATAAAAATTGAATGCAATAGGAGATTGTGGGGTTCAATCATAAGGTCCTACTGCCATGACCTTACAAGTTATCCTCATAGTTCTTATGTTCGGATTTTTCTCTTAGAACTTATATATTTGCATGATAGACTTGCTTACCTGCACATGTACATGGTTTTGCATGATAATCTTTTTTTATTATTTCTGCAGTTATTAAAGTCGGTCATTCTTTTTAATTTTATTTTATTTTATTTCTGCAGTTATTGCAGTTGGTCTTTGACTTCCCTTTCTACACAATAGAAGACTTTTCATGGATGTTAAATAAGAAAATGTGAGGGGGTGTATAATTGTTGTAAAGCAAGGTTGAGTCCTGCTATGATAACTCTTGTTAATAAAAAAGATGATGAAATTTTTGGTGTTTGGAAGAAGAGAATCGAACGGGGATTGCCCGAGATTCTCTTCCCACTTGTGTGGGTTTGTGTGTCGTGTGTGTGTCTCTCTTCTTGTCTCTCATTTGCTTCCTTTCCCTTCGAATATTTCCCTCTCAAATTTCTCTCTGTTTCTATCTCTGCATTTTTCTTTTTCCTGCTTTTCCCTCTCCTCTTTCTCTATGCTTTCTCTCAACCTTCTTTCTCTATTTGGTTTTTCCTTTATTTTCTCTTTTTTGTTATCTCTTTACGTTTTCTAACTGCTTTTTCTTTATAATACTTCTTTTCCATTTTTTCCTCTCTATTTTCTTTCTCGACACCATCTACTTTCTCTTTTTGTTTTCTACTCTCTTTCTTTTTTAACTTTCTCTTACTGCTGTTTTTTCTCTCCACTTTTGTTTCTATTTTTCTTTTACTAATTTCTCTGTGCTCTTCATCTCTAGTTTACTTTCAAAGCGATGTTATTGCCTAGGTAAATTACTTATTCCACATGCTATCAATGCTTACGAAATATGTCCTTAAAAAATTAAATGTAAAAAAAAAAAAAAAAAAAAAAAAAAAAAAAAGAGGCTATGCTAACTATGCTATTATTATAATATATACAAAAAAAAAAAACATAAAATAAAATGAAATGAAATGAAATATATGGAAGAACAAACCAGTAAAAAAAAAAAAAAAAAGAAATTAGTAAGATAGGCATTTAAGTAAATTAGTAAGATAGGCATATAGAACCACACACAAAAAAATTAATAATAATAATAATAGAAAGACAAGTTAAGAAAACGTAAAGAAACTCAAAAACCTACCTAAATTAAGAAATTAAAAATATTGTGGTATTGTTTTTAAACTAATATTGCTAAATTTTAATATATTGTTGTTTTTTCAATAAAAAAATTTAATATATTCTCTATTAATAGTATATTTTTAGATTTTAATATAATTAAAAAACTTAAAAAGTTAAAAAGAACTTCAGGTAATAATTATTTAGAAAATAGTATTAAAAATACTTAAACGAGTACATATTTAATATTTAAGTATTTTAATTTAATTTATTCTAGTACTATTTAAAAAACTATTAGATATTGATGTCATCTCATAAAACTTAAATGTAACTACAAACTAAAATTTACCTTAAAAAACATGAAACTAAAATTAATTACTTCATAAATAAATATAGTAATGGATGAAAGACTTACTATTATTAATTACTATATAAACTATAAATATGAAACTAAAATTTACATTGAAAAACAGTTGTTTAGCATAAAAAAATATAGAAAAGAAAATTTAGAAATAGATTAGAAAAGATTAAGGACATAGTCCTAATGGATGAAAAACTTAAAAGTAATTTGATAGCTTGTGGAATGAATAATTTATTTTTATGGCAATAGTCAAATGGAGTAAGTAGCTAGAATAAAGAGTTAAAAAAGTGGAGGTAGAAAGTTGAAAAGATAATATGAGATTAGAAATATATGGAGAAAAGTCATGCAAAGTGTAGAGATAGTTTTTAGAGGAAGAAAGTGGTAAAAGGTGCAAGATGAGCAGAAAGAAATGTAAATAAGAGAGAAATTAAAAGAGAAAGTAGAGATAAAATATAAATAGGGAAAATGTTGTGGGGAAAAAGGTAAAAGAGAGGATGGAGTGGATAAAAGTAGAGACAAAAAGACAAAATGCTGGAAGTATAGAAATGGGGGGAGAAAATAGAGAGAAAAATGGAAAGAGAAAAATAGAGAGAAAGGGGGGGAGTTTTTGCCTTTTTTTTTTTTTTTAAGCATAACTACTTTGTTTTATTCATTTGTAATAAATTCAATTTCAATAATTACATTTTATTTTTGTCTTTCACGTATTAGATACATTTCCTTCACTATTGTTACATAATCAAGCTAGCATTCAATTTTCAAAATCTATTTAGAAGACCTTGATCTAATGGCTATCATATAATTTTTCTTTTTCCTGATGAATTAATGGTTATAAACACCACCTAAATTTATCAATAAGAAATGCATTGTCAAAAGGCCTAGTTTGAGGAGGGAAGACTATTAAATATGTAAGTCACAAACCATTTATTGAATTAAAACATATAATGCGTTCTCGTGAAAAAGAAGGTTACTTCATACACAAGAGGGCTATTGGAAATAAGCTCATAGGGAAAGGTCAGAGCAACTTCCCATAATAAAAGGATAAAAATAAAAAATAAAAAGTTAAATTTAATGAGCTCATTTAGTGACTTTCGAGGCAGAATTGCATATGATAATCTAAATATATAAGATTACACTTGGGAGTATAGATGGAATTTATATGTTGTTTTTGAACCATATATATGTTGGTATTAAAATTGCCTTCAAATTTTCATTCTAAATCCCAATATTTGTTTAGGCATCATTATCTCGCCAATAAATAAACTCTCTTTGTCATAAACGATTCATTGACTTTAGCTAATTGGGTGATAATTTGCACTGCTACTATAAGTGGGAAAAAAAAAGGCAAAATACTTTTTTCAACAAAGTTGGTACTTAAAATGTAAACGATAGTTTATACTCATTAAGCTTCTTTTAAAAACCAAAAAATGTAATCCAATATTCTTCATTCCCCTGTTTCATATCTCAAAAAAGGTCTTCCTTTTATATTTCTTAAAATTTTACCATTTAGAACTCTGTATCTAGCTGTTTGTAAATAAACTCTCTTTGTCATAAACGATTCATTGACTTTAGCTAATTGGGTGACAATTTGCACTGCTACTATAAGGGGGAAAAAAAAAAGGCAAAATACTTTTTTCAACAAAGTTGGTACTTAAAATGTAAATGATAGTTTATACTCATTAAGCTTCTTTTAAAAACCAAAAAATGTAATCCAATATTCTTCATTCCCCTGTTTCATATCTCAAAAAAGGTCTTCCTTTTATATTTCTTAAAATTTTACCATTTAGAACTCTGTATCTAGCTGTTTGTTGTGTCAAAATATTTATATGTATTTCTATTTTCCTTTGGTCAACGTAAAAAAATACACATGATGCGGAACTTTTTTATAAGATTCTTTATTTGAAGATGATTGCAATGGAAGGAAATAAATAAATGATAAATAAAAGCAAAAACAAAAACAAAAAAACAGCCCATCATCAGGAAGTAAAGGTGAAGAGATCTGATACTGGTGTTGACTTTCAACAAGTTAGAAGAGTACTGCAACTCAGTTAACCATGGAAGCTTGCTCACAATCCCACTCAATTCTGAACCCTCCACCATTGAAAGATCAACGCCATTCGGAACAAGTTGCCTCAGAGAGACAAGACCCAAAACCCATTCAACATCTTCAACGAGCAATCTCCATTCCAAATCTCAGTAACCACCAATTACAAGAGAATGCAGATGTGGGTTATGGAGATCAACTGCAATAACAGCTCCTGCATTGCTATCCCAGCTTATTCCCCAGCATTGAAAACGGTTGCTTCCTTTCCAAGAAAAAAGCTGGTTTTCAGGATCATGAAGACGGTTCTTGAAGTCTATAAGAGCTTCTCTGTCTGAGTCCAAGCAATTCATCAACTATGCATCAGTTTTAGAAAGAAAATGTCCTGTTACTATAAAGCAGAGAATCGGTAACCTTATGATCGTTGCCATCAAAGGTCCAACCTTTTTATGCCAGAAAGTATTGATGAAATTTCAATATAAAGTATTGATGAAATTTCAATATAAACTGGCTTTTGGTAAAGAGGAAGAAGATACTTTTATTTCATATTATAAGATCAGAGAAATAGTTAATTAATGACAATAAGAGCGGGGGAAAAGGTAAAGACACTTATTAACCAACAAAAAGATGAGAAATATAAAAGTTGAAATCAATGGGGAAGTGAGGACTTATTTGTGGAAGCAAATGAGTCCTTTTTGTAAGTCAATGAAGGAAGCTGCAGAGAAAGTCATGATTATGCAGTTGCTGAAAATCTATGTAGTATAACATTGACTATCGGAATTTTTTATTTTTGTTGAACCACACGGGCTTTGATATTCATATTAGTCTTTGCATAGTAATATTATTCATTGTACTAAAGAAATTGGGTTTTACAGTATGTGATATATGTTACTCATAAAATTGCATAGAACTTCAGAAAAGATAAACATAAAAAGTTTGCTGTCAACATATGATATCTAAAAGAATGTAATTTCTGAAAACGTAGCATGATGCAAGTTCATAACCGGTTTCAAGTGAGTTTTGACCATTAATAAGGCTATTGAGCAACTGAAAAGATGGTCTAAGTGATGGTCTGAGTAGAGACTCAACTTAAGCTAAGTGAGTTTAGAAGGTGATTTGTCCCAAGTTTTACACTTTTTACAAATCATAACGAAAAGCTTCTTAGGCATAATACAGCTATTATGGTTTCCATTTGAAATGCTGGACATAATGCAGATAAGAGGGTTGAATTCAGTAACTGTAATAGAACCTTGCTTAACTTGTTTTCTTCAATTCTTCTTCCTTGCCCTGTGTTTCATGGAAAACAAGCAGCAATTTTTCGCAGTTTTAATTGCTTTACTGTAGGAGACTTTGTGCTGACCTTTCTTCTTGTTTTTCTATTTTCCATTTTGTTGTTCTAACCGGATGATGATCTCTTGGCCAACAAAAGGAAAAACGAAAAAAGCTTTTCTAATTGCTTACCATTACAGTTTTGAAGCTACGAAAATTGTAACTAGTATTTGAGCTTCCTTTTTGTTCTTTCCTCTTGTATTTTCCACAATTTCATATAAAAATATAAAGTTAAAATAACAAGACAAAGAACAAACAAGATGCAGAAAAGTAAAAAACTCATTCCTATGAATTAAAGGCATCCATGCCTTTCCATCTTATTCATTCATATTTAGATTCCTTGACATGCAATTTCAATAAGTAAATACAGCTAAAAGATCAATCAGTAGAACCACAATCTTCACTAGTAAAATTATATTTTAAAAAAAATAAAAATAAAAATATATCTTCACTGTTGATGCCCTCTGTTCCTCTTCTGTATGGTTCTATGTTTCAACCATAAATATAGTATTCTTTCCAGCACTACATCTACCGCACCAAAATAGGCTTCTCTCAAACATTTCCTCATAGCCAATATTATATAAGGAACCAGAATTCCTGCTGCAAATCCCAATCCAATGCTCAAATAAAACCATTGATCAACAAAACTGTCACCACTATTGTTATCCTTGGGAGTAGTCCAACCGCTATCTGAATCTTCTTCATCATCACCAGGACACTTTACAGCAAGTGGAGTCCCACAAAGGCCAAGGTTTCCAGCAAAAGAAGGAGCATCAAAAGTTGACAGATGATCTGAATAAGGGATCCTTCCAGATAAGTTATTCTTTGACAAATTCAGGAAACCCAAAAATGAGAGCAATCCCAAACTTCGAGGAATAACACCTGAAAACTCATTGCTTGAGAGATCAAGCGACGACAATTGCTTCAACTCTGAAATGCTCTCAGGAATGTATCCACTTATATGGTTTCTAGACAAGTTCATGACCACCAAACCCAACAGTTTTGTTATCTCAATAGGAAGACCTCCACTCAAATTATTTCCTGAGAGATCTAGGCTGGTTAGAAGGGAGAGGGTCTTGGTGTACGTTCTAAACTGTCCTTCCAAATTTACAACAAAATTTTCTTTGTAGTAGCCACCCCTAGTCCCGTACAAGAGATAATGGTCGAATGTCCCATAAAATAGATAATGGTTACTGTTTTGGACTTGTGACATGGCTTTGAAATCTCCAAAGCTAGCAGGAATACTGCCATTCAGCTGATTCTCTGCCAGGTCCAGGACTTGTAATGAGCTTAAATTCGATAGCACTGATGGAAGTTCTCCTGAAAATGAATTAGACCTTAAGCTAAGAATTCTTAGACTTTTGAAGCCTTTCCCAAACCACGGTGGTATTCTACCCATTATCCTGTTATATCCAAGATCCAGTGTCTCCAAACTAGATAAGTTCAGGAAAGATATTGGGAGATATCCAGAGAGCTTGTTGTCACTTAGGTGCAAGGTTTGAAGCTCCTTTAATCGACCCAGGGATTCAGGAATTTTCCCAAATAAATTGTTCATACTGAGGTCTAATGCTGTTAGGAAAGAACAATTTCCAATGCTTGATGGAATACTTCCTGTTAAGTTGTTTCTCGAAAGATCAATGACTAAAAGATGACGATTATTAGCTATAGAAACTGGGATTTCTCCATTTATATGGTTGTCAGAAAGAGAGAGGACATAAAAATCATAACTCATGTTCTTCGGAATAGTACCAGAAAATTTATTTTTGGATAGATCAAGAAATTTAATGTTGTCACTTGGGATAGGAATGGACCCACTGAAGAAGTTTAAGCTGAAATCAACCACTGCAAATGAAGCTAAGCTTAATGGACTCGACAGGTGACCTTCTAATTGATTATGGGAAACATTCAACAATATTAAGTTGGAGGAACGTTCCCAAAACCAGTAGGGCATGGAACCGGTGATGCTAGCATTTGAGAAATCTAAATTAGTGACTTCCTTTTGTGACTTTAGCCAAGCAGGAAATGCAGGACCCAAATGGCATGAACCCATTTGAATATGCCAGACTTGGAATGGGGGAACCCAATTGGAACTGACATTCAAGGTGAAAGAGTTAAAAGATAGAAGTAAATGTTTTAGCTTACCTTGCTTTAAAAAATGTTTTTCAGTAACTAAACCAGTCAAATGATTGGAGGAAACATCAAAAAATATCAACTCAGAAAGCTGTCCCAAACTTTCTGGAAGAGTTCCATTTAGTTCATTCCCTCCTAGCCATAATACAGAAAGATTTTGCAGTAAACCTAAAGAAGCTGGGATGGGACCATGAAGAGAGTTATAGAGCAAACGAAGTTCAACAAGATTCTTGAGCTGACCTAGCCATTCGGGCAATTTACCAACCAGGTGATTATTTGACAAATCCAAGTACTGTAGACTAGGCAGTGGTTTCCTAGAGAGACAATCTGTTCCTTCAAGGACTTCGGGTAAAGTACCAGTCACGTTATTATTTGATATATCAAAATGCATCAGGTTGCAAAGTTTTCCAATAGAGCTTGGAATCTCACCCTCAACATGATTTCCAGGAAGATTTAAGCGAGTGAGAAATGTCATGTTTCCAAGGGAAGCAGGAAGTTTCCCATGTAGACTATTGGATGCAATATCAAGGACATGTATCTTCTCCCATCTTCCCCTCAATAGTTGATGACAACTTCCAGTGAGGTTATCATTACCAGCAAGATATAAAAACTGCAAATTAGGCAGCTCACTAAAACCAAGAGGAATTCTTCCAAACAAACCATTGTTACTTAAATCCAAAGTAACGAGGGAGCTGATATTGACAAGCCAATCAGGTACTTTTGAATTGAATTTGTTAAAACTAAGATCTAGGGAAACAAGTGAAGATATGTTTACAAAAGCAGGAGTTGGAATGGTAACAGATAAGCTACAAGACGATAGGTGCAGCTTAGTTAAGGATGGGAGTTTGTTTAGTGTCCTAATCCAGTCTGATCCTACCATTGAAAGATTAACTCCATTCATCACAAGATGTTCTAAAGAGACAAGACCTGTCACCCACTCAAGATTATCAACATATGAACTCCAAGACTCAACATCAAGATACTGCAAGCCAGAGAGGTTCCCTAGAGTTAGAGGAATTGCACCACTAAACCCAGCATTTGAGAGATTTAAATATTGCAAATTTTTCAAAGATCCCAAAAATTCAGGAATTTTGTTGCCATCAAATGTGTTCAAACTTAAGTCCAAATGCCTCAAGGACTTGAGTTTTGTTAATGAAGGCCTAATTTCCCCACTGACGTTCCAGAATCCGTACCTGCTAGAAGAATGAAAACGTTGTGGATATGGATTATGGAGATCAACTGCAATAACAGCTCCTGTATTGCTTTCACAGCTTATTCCCCACCATTGACAGCAGTTGCTTCCCTTCCATGAAGAAAGCCGGTTTTCAGGATCATAAAGGCCATTCTTGAAGTCAAGAAGAGCTTCTTGGTCCGACTCCAAGCAATTCATCAACAGAGCATCGGTGTTAGGACAAAACCCTCCTGTTATTATTATAAAGCAGATAACAAGTATCATTAATGGAACCCCTGCAGTAACTATTTCCATCTAACCTTTATGCCAAAAACTATAAACAAATTTCAATGCAAACTGTGTTTTGGTGAAGAACAATCTCCAACTAACAGAAAGATGAAAGAAATAGAAAATCTGTGAGGACTCTCTTGTGATAATTATGCAAAACAAGAAAGAAAAAAAAAATGAAAAAAAAAAGAGGAGATTTATCAGACAAGTAGGTAGGAAAAATCTTTCAGCTGACACGAGCGACTCGGGCGAGCAAAAGGTTTAAAATTGGGTTAAATACGCTTTACCTCTCAACTATTACACCTTTTGCAACATGGTAGTTGTAGTTATTTATGGATGAAAAGTTGGTGGTAACAATTAAAAATTCATATAAGCACCATGTGACCCATTGCTATTCCAATAAATTGATTTTTCAGTCTTACGTACGTGAATGGTGGGGACAAAGACTAAGGACACAATACAGACTTTCCGGGAAAGTATGTCTTTTTACAACGTCAATGTGATGAAAATGCAATGCGTGTCTAACTTGATATTGAAATACGAATCATTTTATCCTTGGCTTTTTTTTCTTTTTTTTTTTTTTTTTTTTTTTGTGGTTATTTTTTTTAAAAAACAAATTTGGCTTTCTTTGGTGGGGGAAGTCACTGGCAGCTTAAAAAAAAAATTAAAAAAAAATTAAAAAAAAAATAAAAAAAAACCCATAATATAACTTGCTTCTAGCAAGCCGTATTACTTGTTTAGTAAGGCACTACAAATTGTCAGGAAACAACGTTCAAATTTTCTAATTGACTTGTTGCAAATTTTTTTTTTTCCAAGAAGGCATACTTTGATTATTACATTTTGGCATATGTAGCTGGAAGTTAGATTACAGTAATCCCAATGAATGTTAATATTCAACATCTCTTTTCACATTTTAATTCAAGAATCTAACATTGATTCCATAAACTTAACTATAATATTAACTCCTTTAAATCTTACGAAGAACACATGTATTGATGGTTACTGAATGATATAGTATAAAATAATTTTGTTTACATTAATTCAACTCAATTTGCATTATATTTCAAATTTTAAATTGATCATAAAAAAGGTAGCTATAGATACCAGAATGGCAGATTTAAAGCACACACTCACAGCCAGTCTCTCCAAAAGTCATAATGTTAGCTGAAACTCCATTTGCATTTACTAGTTTTAGGCTCCAAACTCAAATGGGGAAATATTCCTCTTCCAAGTGACTTATGAAATATAATAAAGTTGTTCGCATTGAGGCCAACGCCTCGTAGCCTTGTGGCCAAGTTACCTAAAATGGTGTTCTCGGTCCTGCGTTCGAGTGTCGGCAACATATATATATATACATAATAATAATAATAATCTCTATGAGGTATTTCAAAATACCTCTGTTTTTAAATTTTACAAAAAACATAAACGAAAAGCCTGAAGTAATTCTATCCTTTTTTTTTTTTTTTTTTATCCTCCAAAGATTTCAGCGCACGTGTGGTGATGAGGTCACGCAAACGTGCGGTCACCGAGCACGTGAATCAAATATGTTCGTGTTGGTTCCCACGCGGCTTACAAGCGCGTGTCATAGCATCTTCTTCCACAGATTACCGTTAATTACCCGCCATTAAATAACGGTCTTTTTCATTGTCATTTCCGATCCGGTGTCGTTTCAACTACAGTTAGTGGGTTCTTTGTTAATCCCTACTATTTGCTTTCTTTAAGCTTCTTTCTTGATCTTCTCCTGAATCAAAATCATGGTTTTTCACTGTTACTTCATCGAATAATGGAGCTTTAACAACAATGTTTTCGGCAAACCCCCAATGGCAGCCCTGTTTTTCAGTTTGTCTGCTCCATTGAAGCTTCCATTTTGCAAAGGATATGTAGGCTTGCATCAAATTAGTTCCTTTTTTGCTCCACTTTTGGTCCAAAATTAGTTTGTCCTGATTCATAGTTTTAGTGTTGAATTCTGATTAAAACATGAATTTAATAAATATAACATGATATTATTTCTCATTCAGTAATATATACCGCGTTTTTGGTGAAGAGGAATAAGAAACTTTTACTTTTATCATTGTAAGAAAGAAAGAATTAGTAGCAGTTGTACCTAAAAGGAAGCCTAATATGGATTTATCACTGACTTCTGAGGCAAGCAAAGGTTTTTTTTTTTTTTTTTTTTTTTTTTTTTTTTTGGTGCAAGTCAATGATGTAATTTCTGAGAAATCTCTGTTGTAAAATATTGACTTTTGAAGCATAGAAAATTTTATTTTATTGAATCAAATAAGATTTGATATTGAACAGATCTTCGAATTTTGATTCCACAGCCCAACATTAGTTTCTGCATGATAACATTATCGACTGTACTATTAATATTCAACTGATGTAATCTGCTGCCTATGTAAATATACTAACGTTGTAGAAGCCTTTTTACTGCAAATCTAAAGCAATGTGCAAGTTCAAAAGCGGTTTTAAATTAAGTTTCGATCAATTAGCAAAAGCTGTTAAGCATCTAAAAAGCTAGTCTTAACAAACATTTTAGCTCAAAGTTTTTGTGATTTTACTTCTGAAACGCTCTGGTTTCCATTTGAAATGCCGGTTTTAATTCTTCTTTTGTTTAAAGATCTGTTTATCTTTTATTCCACAATGTAACTTAGTAATTGTAATGGAACCTTGCCCAAGTTGCTTTCTTCTTCCTAATATTTTGCAATTTCTATAGATCAGGGTGTGGGATATTCTGAGCTAGTTTTCCTTCTTGTTTTTTTCTGTTTTCCATAAAGTAATGCTATGTTATCCATCATTGTGCCAAAATCTATAAACATAGTTATTATTTCAGCTGTCTTTTCATTGTTTTTCCTTTATACATTTTCCATGGTTTTATAGAGAAATATAAAGGAAAAAGATAGCAAGAGAAAAAGAAAATGAAAAATTGCTTCACCAAGATATAAGGAATATGCAGAAAAGAATAAAAAACATATGGGATGAAGTAAAGAAATGCATGTCTTTCCACCATATCAGCATCGTGTTGACCCATTGATATTCCAATCCTTTCAGTTTTACATGGTGAAGACAAATATTCCAATCCTTTTTTCCGTGAACTTTTTCTAATCTCATTTAACTTGAATGTTAGTCTACTATTTATTCTTTTCATATTTAAAATTTTAAAATATTGTAAAAACAAAACCAAACAAGCCACCGGATTTGTTATGCAGTTTAGTTTCAAAACTTTTTGGTTTTACATACATAACTAATTAACGTTGTTTCTATAACTAGAAAGCTATTTTGCAGTTACAAGGCCAAACAGGGGCACGTTTTGTTTTTTTTTATTTTTTATTTTTTATTTTTTTGGTAATTGATACATATTTTGGGTCCAGTTTTAAGAAGGTAACTAAGATGTTTATGATTTTGTTTCTTTTGTTTGTTTCTAGTTTTTTAAAGTAAGAATGTCTACGTGCACCACCCTCAAATGTGTGTGACATTGAAACAATGGAGAAGCCAATAATATGCTTGTCAATATGCAAGCTAATGAGCTTCTCAGTACTTAACCAGTAATTCCACAAATTCCATAAGACTGAAAACTAGTAGAAAATTGTCATTTACAACAATATTAATTTGAAAACAGCTTTTAGACCCATCACAAATTACAAAGGTTCGGATGGTGAAACAGAAGAAAAGAAATGAACTATTTGTTATTATATAATCCAGTTTCCCTAAAACTCACTCACAAAGAAATAAAGTGTCAACCCGAAACCTTTTAGCTTTCTCCTTGAATACTTGGTGAGGTTCTTACTTTCCCCATCTGGAAGTGATCAAAATCAGAAATGACATTTTCTGAGTTCAGTATAGTTAGTAGATTAGAAAGCAGAGTATGCAAGTCAAAGTAACAAATTGAATAAAGAAAACATACTCTTCATCTTGTTAGCTAATGCCCTCTAGTCCTCTGCTTTGCGGTTCTATATTTCAACCACTGATATAGTATTCTATCTGTAACTTCATTAACAGCATCAAAGTAGGCTACGCACCAAGATTTTCTCATTGCCATTATCAAATATGGGACAAGAATTCCAGCTGCAAATCCCAATCCAATACTCAAGTAGAACCACTTATCAATGAAGCTGTCACCATTACCAGTATCCTTGGGAGTTGTCCATCCCTTACCTGGTTCCTCATCATCTTCATCACCTGGACATTTTACAGCAAGTGGACCACCACAAAGGCCAAGGTTTCCAGTGAAAGAGGCTGCATCAAAAGTTGTCATATGATCTGTATAAGGGATCCTACCAGACAAGTCATTGTATGACAAATTCAGATACCCCAGGAATGAGAGTGTCCCCAAGCTTTGAGGAACAGGACCTGAGAGCCTATTACTTGAGAGGTCAAGTGATAACAATTGTTTCAACTCCGATATGCTTTCAGGGATGTGACCAGTGATATGGTTTCCAGACAAGTTCAAAACAACCAAACCCAACAGTTTTGTTATTTCTCTTGGAAGGTCTCCACTCAGATTATTTCCAGAGAGATCAAGACTAATTACAAGGGAAAGGATCTTGGTGTATGTTTGAGGCTGACCTTTCATATTCACCACCAAGTTTTCTTCATAATAACTGCCCCTATACATTCCATAGAATAGGTAATGGTTTATGTGTTGGATTTGTGACATAGATTTAAAATCTCCAAAACTGGCAGGTATACTGCCGTTCAACAGATTTTCTGCCAGGTCCAGGACTTGTATTGAACTTAGATTTGATAACACTGATGGAAGTTCTCCATAAAATGCATTGGACCTCAAGCTAAGAATCCTTAGCTTTTTAAAACCTTCTCCAATCCACGGTGGAATTTTACCCTTTAATCTGTTGTTTCCAAGATCCAGCATTTCCAAACTTGAAAAATTACGGAAAGATGAAGGGAGCTCTCCAGAGAAATTGTTATCACTTAGGTGTAATGTTTGAAGCATACGTAGTTCACCCAAAAAGTCAGGAATATTTCCAGATAAATTGTTCTTACGTAGGTCTAATACCTTTAGGAGAGAACAATTTGCAATGCTTGATGGAACACTTCCTCTCAAGTAGTTATTTGAAAGATCAAGGGCTTGAAGAGATTGCATGTTGCCAATGGAAGCCGGGATTTCTCCTATAATGAGGTTTCCATAAAGAGAGAGGAAGATCAAGTTTGGTAAGGAATCACCTATATTACTTGGAATAGGACCAGAAAGTCTGTTATTGGACATATCAAGTAACTCAACCTCAACAATTGGAAGAGGAATAGGTCCTTCAAAGAGGTTAGAACTCAAGTCAACATCTGCAAAAGGCTTTGTTATTAATGGACTAGGTAATCGACCTTCTAAGTGGTTAAAGGAAACATTCAACAGTGACAGATTAGAGGAAACTTTCCAGAACCAGTTGGGTATGGAGCCAAAAATGCTAGCATTAGACAAATCTAAATATTCAACTTCTTTTTGTGATTTAAGCCAAGAAGGAAATGAAGGACCTAAACTACATGAACGCATATCAAGATTAGAAAGTTGGAATGAAGGAAACCAGTTGGAACTGACATTCAAGGTGAAGGAGTTGGAAGACAGATGTAAACGTTTTAGCTTACTTAGCTTCAAAAAATGTGTTTCAGTGACCATACCTGTCAGATGATTGGAAGAAACATCAAAAGTAGACAACTGAGAAAGTTGTCCCAAACTTTCAGGGAGAGTCCCGTTCAGATCATTTCCTGAAAGTCCCAGATCAGTAAGATTTTGCAATAATCCTAAAGAAGCTGGGATGGGACCATTCAGAGAGTTATAGTCCAAACCGAGTTGAACAATATTCTTCAGCTGACCAATCCATTCTGGTAACTTACCAGCCAAGTGATTGACTGACAAATCCAAGTACTGCAAACTAGGCAAAGGCCTCCTAGAATGACAATTTTCTGCTCCTTCGATGAATTCAGGTAATGTTCCAGTCAAGTTATTACCTGATATACGAAAAAATATCAGGTTGCAAAGATTGCCAATAGAGCTTGGAATTGCACCCTCAATATTATTGACAAAAAGATCTAAGTGAGTGAGAAACGTCATGTTTCCAATGGAAGCAGGAAGTTTCCCATGTAGTTTATTGGATGCTAAATCGAGGACTCGAATTTTCTCCCATCTTCCTTTCAACAATTGAGAACAACTTGCTGTGAGATTGTTATTACCAGCAAGATTCAAAAACTTCAAATCTGGCATGTCACTAAAACCAAGTGGAATTCTTCCAAACAAGCCACTGTAGCTTATATCCAAGCTAATGAGGCTGCTAATATTGAGAAGCCAATCAGGTATTTTTGAATTGAAACCATTAAAAGAAAGGTCTACTACAGCAAGTGAAGTTAAATTGAAAGGACTGAGAGGTGGAATCGAACCAGATAAGAGACAAGAAGACAGGTCCAACTCAGTTAAAGAAGGAAGCTTGTTTATTGTCCTAACCCAATTGGATCCCACCATTGAAAGATCAACTTCACGCATCAAAAGATGCTTTAGAGAGACAAGACCCTTTAACCATTCAAGATTTTCAACATATAAACTCGGTGAGTACTTCAAATCAAGATACTGTAAGCTTGAGAGGTTTCCTAAATTTGGAGGAATTGCACCACTAAACTCTGCATTCGAGAGGTTTAGATATTGCAAATTTTTCAAAGATCCGAAAAATTCAGGAATTGGATTGTCATTGAATGTGTTGAAGCTCAAGTCCAAGTATCTCAAGGACTTCAGTTTCATCATTGAAGGCTTAATTTCCCCACTGAGGTTCCAGAATCCATACCTGCTTGAAGAATCAAAACCTTGTGGATATGGATTATGGAGATCGACAGCAATAACAGCTCCTGTACTGCTTTCACAGCTTATTCCCCGCCATTGACAGCAGTTGCTTCCTTTCCATGATGAAAGCCGGTTTTCAGGATCATTAAGACCATTTTTGAAGGCAACGAGAGCAACTCGGTCAGACTCTAAGCATTCTGCTAACTGTGCATCACCGAAACGAACAAATTCTCTTCTTGTAAAGAAGAGAATCAATAGCATTAATTGGAACATTGAAGCTGTTTTCATCATCTCAACTCTTGCAACTTACAACTGTATTATGCCAAGGGCAAGGTATGAAATTTTAATATATCTACTAGTCTAAATATCTTTTCCTTGAAGACAAAGAAACCATGATTTTCATTTAATAAGACCAGAGGAAAGATGATGATAACGTTTGAATTCAAAGTTATGTAAACAATGCAACATATAATATAAAATTGAATTACAAAGGACTAACTAATATAAAATTGTTAAATCTGTAAGGACTAGGTATTTCCCAATTATTGCTCCAATCAAATTCACTTTCAGTTTCATTGTGAGGAAAAAGTAGTATGGACTCATTACTGACTTTCTGTGGCAAGCATTTCTTTTTACCAAGTCAATGAGGAAACTACAGAGGATATGTTATGATAATGCAATTTTGTCTACCTGATATCGATATAAGAATTCTTTATTCTTAGCTCTCTTCGTATGAGGTCTCGGATGGTTTTGATGGTAGAAAATGTATAAACTATAAAAAAAAAAATGGCTGCCAGCAAGTCATGTAACTTGTTTAATATAAATAATAGTGATGATCAGCTTCAGTTTTTCAAAATTTGTTGAAACTTATTCATTAGGGAATTATTTAAATAATGACAGTTGGCATATAGTTGGAAATTTGGTAAGGGTAATCCCAATGTATTTAATATTCAACAGCTCTTCAAATTTTTAAATCCAGACTCCAACATTGACTTGTAGTGTACATGCAGAAATTATCAATTCTAGTAAACCATATTGATCAAAGCCTAAAACATAAAGTTGATTTGTTTTGATACTTACCAGAAACCCATCCATAGAACATGAAATCTCCAAAAAAAATATTCAGATTTTGTCTTGTGATGATGTTGTGGTAAGATTCCCAGACTCTATTTGAGACTTTGCTGCTTAAAATTGATACTCCGATTTATCTTCCAACAATCAAGTTCCTTGAATTTCATTCCACAAAAAAAAAAAAAAAAAAAAGGGACAACTTGAAGGACAAAAGAACTTCCCAGGTTGTAATAAAGTCTTGATCTTTCTTCGATCAGCTGGAACTACTCCAAATATGCAAACTGGGTTTTTACTATCTCTCTCTAAATTATCAACTTTCTACTCCAATCTCTGCAAAACTACATAAATGGGAAGCAAAAAAAAAAAAAAAAAAAACAAAGCAGAAATAAGAAAAGAATGCAATCGTTACAAAAAAAGGGTCAATTACTATTATTATTATTTCTGCTGGTTTATAAAGAAAATTCATTAGTGCAAAATATATAAATAATTGATTAAAAAAAAAAAAAAAAAAAAAGGGAAGATTTCAGGCACGTGTGATGACGTCAGACAAACGTGCGGCTAATGAGTGCTTGTGCAATTTACGTCCCTCTTTCCATATGCTACTGGACTTCCCACGCGGCTTACTAGCGCGTACCATTGTATCTTCTTCACAAATTACCGTTTAATTACCCGCCATCGAATCGTTAAAAGGAATTAAAGAAATTCCGAAGGGAATAAAATTTCTCATCTCACTCTTTATGTCCTTTCAATCCGACGTCGTTCCAACAACCGTAAGCGGTTCATTGTGAATCCCAACCATTTGCTTCCTTTTAAGCTCTTCTTCATCGTCCCCTGAATCACCAAGAAACTGAAACCAATGGTTTCCTTTGTTACTTCATTGAATCCCTGTGTTGATAAGAAAACCCTCATGACATCCCTAATGGGGCTTTAACCATATGCTTTGGCCTAATAGCTCATAACAGTTTCATCTATTACTCTTTATCTGTAACAACTCATATATATCATTGTATTTATGTTTATCTGGTGTGTTTATCTTTTTGTACCTACTCCCTTGTATTTATACAGCAAATCAATACATTAATAATATGGATTTTACACTATATTCCTCTCTGTTCTATATGGTATCAGAGCCCTAAAAACTTCATCAGTTCTTTCGATCCTTTTTTTTTTTTTTTTCTTTCTTTCTTCCATGGCCCAAAATTTCTCAGCCACATCTTCTTCATCTGCACCCATTGTTCCTATGCACAATGATCCAACGTTCTCTGGACAACATCTAATTGTTTTCAACGTTGCCTCCCAAGCCCCTCTTCATCTCACAGAGTCTAATTACTTTCCTTAGTGTGCACAATTTGACTCGTTACTCATTGCCTACGATCTATATGGCTATGTTGATGGCTCCAAATCATGTCCTTCTCCGACTGTCACGGAGACTTCTACCGATCCTCCCTCTCTAATACCCAATCCAGATTATCTCTTCTGGGTGAGGCAAGACAAATTTCTCCTCAATGCCCTTCTTGCTTCTCTCACACCAGAAATTGCTCACCTAGTAGCAACTGCTACTACATCGTATGCTACATGGACCTCATTGGCGACACACTTTGCAAAAACGTCCAGATCCCATATTCTCCTTTTGCAGCAGCGCCTCATCAAACCACAAGGGAATCGACCAATTGCCACATACCTTCTTGATGTACGAACAGCAGCCACAGAACTTGCACTTCTCAACATGCCCATAAGTGATGAAGATCTTGCTCTCTACATTATCAATGGCCTCAGTCTAGAACTCAAAGACGTTGCTGCTGCCTTTTGAACCAGGGAGTCTGCCATCTCCTTTACTAATCTTCATGAGTAACTCATTGAACATGACTTTTACTTAAAAAGAGTTGAACCACAAACTGACACCATGACCATATCAGCCAATGTGGCTTATCGGTCTACCTCGAACCCTTCCTCCACTAGGAAGCCCTCATGGTTCTATCCTCCTTCCCTGTTCACTCCTACCTCTGGTCAATTCAGACCACATAATCCTGGCCGCTCAAACAACTACAAAGGGAAGTGTCAATTGTGTGACCAACAAGGTCACTCTGCTCGATTCTGTCCATCCCTCAAGCAACAGTGGACCTACGCTCCAGCTCGGCGACAACCACCTCCTTCCAGATATAACACAACACCACAAGCCTATCACATCAATCCAGTTGATCATGGTGCTTTAGGCCGTCATCCATCCTCTGGAACCTCTCCTTCCTCAAACTGGTTGCTGGACACTGGGGCCACCCATCATATTGTTAATGACCTTCAAAACCTTGCCATTCACTCAGAGTACGATGTCACAGATGCAATTGCAGTCGGTAATGGTTCCAAAATCCCTGTCATTCATATTGGTTCTGTCCATCTTCCAACTGCTTCTAAATCTCTTTTGCTGTCTGATATCTTGTGCGTGCCTCACATGATCAGAAACCTCCTTTCTGTTTCTAAACTATGGACTGTTAACAATGTTTCTGTTGAATTTTTTCCTCACTATTTTGTTGTTAAGGATCTGAAGACGGGCTCACTTCTGCTACGGGGTCCACACATGCAAGGAGTATATGAATGGCCTTCTCAAGTTTCCCCACCCATCAGCTTCACTGCTCATAAAGCCCCTTTATCTAATTGGCAATCTTGCCTTGGCCAGCCATCCAGTCCTGTTCTTCGTCACGTCGTCTCCACTTTTTCTCTTCCAGTGTCTAATTTTAAACTTTTTCAGTGTGATGCTTGTAACTGCAATAAAACACACAAACTTCCATTCAGTGTTTCATCTTTGTCTAGTAGTAAGCCCTTTCATCTAGTTTATTCTGATGTATGGGGACCCTCTAAAATAAAATCTCATGATGATTTCAATTACTACATTGTATTTGTTGATCATTTTTCAAAATATATGTGGCTATTTCCTATAAAACAAAAATCTGATGTCTTTCAAGTTTTTGTTTAACTTTAAAAAAGTAATTGAAAAATTCTTTCAAACATGAATAATCTCTTTTTATTCTGACAATGGAGGAGAATTTTTAAAATTAAAAACTTATTTTGCAAAAAACGGAATTAGCCATTTTTAACAATAACTCGTACACCGGAACAGAATGGCTATGCTGAAAGACGCCATAGACACATTCGTGAAACTGGTCTAGCCCTTCTCACTAATGCGAACCTTCCGTTAAAATTTTGGTCATATTCAGACTTTGTCTTGTGATGATGTCGTGGTAAGATTCCCATACTCTATTTGAGACTTTGCTGCTTAAAATTAATACTCTGATTTATCTTCCAACAATCAAGTTCCTTAAATTTCATCAAAAAAAAAGAAAAAAAAAAAAAAAAGACAAAAAAACAGCAACTTGAAGGACAAAAGAACAGCCCAGGTTATAATAAAGTCTTGATCTTTCTTCAATCAGCTGGAACTACTCCAAATATGCAAACTGGGTTTTTACTATATCTCTCTAAATTATCATCTTTCTACTCCAATCTGTGCAAAACTACATAAATGGGAAACAAAAAAAGACAGCACAAATCAGAAAAGAATGCAATCGATACAAAAAAGGGTCAATTGTTATTATTATTATTATTTCTACTGGTTTATAAAGAGAATTCATTAGTGCAAAATAAATAAATAATTTTAAAAAAAAAAAAAAAAAACAAAAACAAAAACAAAAGATTCAGGTATGTGTGATGACGTCAGACAAAGGTGCGGCCAATGAGTGCTTGAACAGTTTACGTCCCTCTGTCCATATGCTATTGGACTCGCCACGCGGCTTACTAGCGCGTGGCATTGTATCTTCTTCACAAATTACCGTTTAATTACCCGCCATCGAATCGTTAAAAGGAATTAAAGAAATTCCAAAAGGGAATAAAATATCTCATCTCACTCTCTATGTCCTTTCAATCCGACGCCGTTCCAACAACCGTAAGCGGTTCATTATGAATCCCAACCATTTGCTTCCTTTAAGCTCTTCTTCATCGTCCCCTGAATCACCAAGAAACTGAAACCAGTGGTTTCCTCTGTTACTTCATTGAATCCCTGTGTTGAGAAGAAAACCCTCAAGACCTCCCTAATGAGGCTTTAACCATACCCTTTGGCCAACCCCCAATAGCAAGCCCGGTTTGTTCGGTTTTGTCACCTCCATTGAAGCTTCCATTGAAAAGGTTATGTGGCTTTGCATCAAATTTAGTTCCTTTTTTCCTCCATTTGGCACAAAGTCTGTTGATTTTCATCTCATTGATAGTTTTATGTGTTAGACTTATGAATACATGAATTGCCAAATATATTTCTAAATTTTGATCCAAATATCCACATAAGGGTGGTGAATCATTCAACCCCCTTTTTTTTTTTTTTTTTTTTTTTTTGGGAAACTGACCCAATATCATTATTAACATATCAGTCAAGACAAAAGCTATACCATAAACAGTTTGCTATTATCTTTGCATATTTATTTATGGAACCAATTTTAGTGTGTTGCTTCTAATATTATAAGTAGAAGAAAAAGATAATATCATGGTTGATTGAAAAGAAAGAATAAAGTTGCATGGGACAACATGATAAAACTACTGAAATGTAATTCAGGAAAAGGGCAACAAGAAGTCTCTATCTTTGCTGCTGATGCCTTCTTTTGATCTGCAGTTTGGTTCTGTATTTCAACCATATATATGGTATTCTTTCTACGACATCATCCACAGCATCAAAGTAGGCTACACTCCATGATTTTCTCATTCCCACTAGCAGATAAGGAACTAGAACTCCTATCCCAAATCCCAATCCAATGCTCAAGTAAAACCATTTGTCAATGAAGCTGTCACCACTGCTATTATCCTTTGGAGAATTCCATCCCTTTCTGGATCATCATCATCATCTTCATCACCTGGACATATTACAGCAAGTGGCATGCCACAAAGGCCAAGGTTTCCAGCATAAGAGGATGCTTCAAAAGTTGTCATATGATCTTTAAATGGGATCTTTTTGACAGGTTACTGATACCAAGTGGAATTCTTCCAAACAGGTTACTCAGTGACCCATCCAAAGTTACAAGGCTGCTAATATTGACAAACCACTCAGGTACTTTTGAATTGAAGTGGTTCAACTTAGATCTAGGTGAACAAGTGAAGTTAAGTTTACAATGGTAAGAGAAGGAATGGAACCTGATAAGCTACAAAAAGATAGATGCAACTCAGTTAAGGTTGGGAGCTTATTTAGTGTCCTAATCAGTCTGACCCTACCATTGGAAGATCATTTTCATTCATCTTTAGAGAGACAAGACCTGTTATCAGTTCAAGATTGTAAACTTAAAGACTCGACATCAAGATACCGCAACCTAGAGAGGTTTCCTAAATTTTGAGGAATCACACCATTAAACCCAGCATTTGAGAGGTTTAGATATTGCAAAATTTTCAAAGATCCAAAAAATTCAGGAATTGGGTTGCCATTGAATGTGTTAAAACTCAAGTCCAAATGTCTCAAGGACTTCAGTTTCGGCAATGAAGGTGTAATTTCCCCACTGAGGTTATAGAATACATATCTGCCAGAAGAATGAAAACCTTCTGGATATGGATTATGGAGATCGACTGTAATGACGGCTCCTGTACTGTTTTCACAGCTTATTCCATGCCATTGACAACAGTTGCTTCCCTTCCATGATGAAAGCCGGTTGTCAGGGTCATTAAGACCATTTTCATGGCAATAAGAACCTCCCTATCAGACTCTAAGCAATGCATCAAGCGTGCATCACAGTAATTAACAAATTCTCTTATTATAAACAAGAGAATCAGCATCATTAATCGAAACAGTTACAGTTTCCATCATCTCAATCCTTCAAGTTACAACTCTAAGTCTGAAACCATGCATGAAATCTCAATATATGTATGTATACTGCTCTACCTTGATTTCCGTGAAGGCCAAGAAACTCTTATTTCCTTCAAATTCGACCAGAGTAATAGTTGATTGTACGGTTTGAATTTAAAGTTTTACAAAAAGTTGGTGCAAGTTGGTGCTAACAATATAAAAGTCCTGACAAGATTACCAAAAAGACACTATAGAAGTCATAAAAGCATCATTTTACCCCTATTGTAACCTAAAACTCCTAGGTTCACCATTGTTATTCAAATCAACTGACCTTTTAAGTCTTGCATAGTGGGGACAGATGCTATGGCAGCATCATGGACTTTCGAGGCAAGAATATCTTCTTTCTTTCTTTTTTTTTTTTTTTTTTTTTTTTTTTTTTTTTTTTTCCCCAAGTCAATGAGTAAACCACTGAGAAAATTTCATGGAAATTCAAGTGTGGTTTCTGAGTATCCAAGCTCTTGTTTATTTCCAAAATCAAATATGCTAGCTAGATGCTAACTCTATAAAGTTTATAGATATTATAAAATAATTAGTTTTCTCAGCCTCAGATTCCATTACAGTAATCATATGTCCAACTTTAGTTGGCCAATTGATATTTTTGAGCACATAAGCACAATTTCAGTATAAACAGCATAACACCTTAGGATCATTGCCCCTATTCCTTGTTTTCCTCTAAGGCACTTAAAATGTTTGGATAACTGTAATATATCTAAATTATGCTTCCATAATTCTTCCTGGCTCCATTAGACAACTTTGCTGCTTAAGATACTCTAATTTTTATCCTCTCTAACCTTGACTGTAATTCAAGGATAAAACAACTGCGTTTCTAACAGTTATTTTTGCATGCCTGATGCAGTTGAAGTTGGTAAAAAATTATTCACTGGGAAAGTTGCATAGAAGCATTGGGACAGCTTGAAAATCTGGTAGGACTCGAATCTTCAACCTTACTTGCAAATCATGCTCCGCTAACTCTCACCCCTGCATTTTTTTTGGGTTATTACAACACCAAACCAAACAGGAACTTAGCAACAATGAACTAATGGCCCTGTCTAAATAGTATCATGGGACAACTTTCCTTCTTATCTTCCCTGCCTTTAATGTTTCTTTCAATTATCTGCATCTTTGCTGTTTAGCTTGCTTATATCTTCTAAACCCTTTCACTAAACTATC
Organism: Ziziphus jujuba; assembly: GCF_031755915.1. NCBI lineage: Eukaryota > Viridiplantae > Streptophyta > Magnoliopsida > Rosales > Rhamnaceae > Ziziphus > Ziziphus jujuba. Next base: position 3,642,711 of record NC_083380.1, read on the forward strand.
AGTCCTATTTAGGTCCCTTTGCTTATTCAACAGTTGGATATGCCATTTCATGTCTAATTACCCAAATGAGGTTTTGGCATAGTTTTTGCCATTCTAATAAAATTTTAATTTTACTTCAAATTGTTGGTTTTCGTTCAAAACTCCACAAGAGACTCACTTCCAAATATAGAAGCCGGGTTTTATTATCTCTAAATAATCAACTTGAATGTTGAAAAAATAAAAATGATCTTTTTCTAAAAGCCAGAGTGCTAGACAGTACGCATAGGAAGTAAAAAATGCATCGACACAAAAACTCCCTAATTTATTTATTTTTCCTTATTTTTATGGGTTTATAAACAAATTCCATCATCAATATAATAGATAAGAAAAGTAGACATACCACAAAAAGTTCGATACTATATATTGTAGGTATATATATATATATATATATGTATATTTGTGAAACTCTGTTACTTCTAATATACAAATAGAAGATACCATTGTTGATTGCTTTTCACAAACTTTTTCGTCTTTTTTTCATTAAAAGGTATTTAAGAAATTAAAGAACAAAATAATAATAATAATAATATGAGTAGCATGAATATGAACTAAAATTATCACTACCATTATTCATTCATGTCTTTGATTTTTCCATGATAAAAGTACTAAAACGTATTTCTACAAAAAGTCCAAGATAAAGGCAGTAAATTGATCATAAAAAACAGACTCCAATCTTTACTGATGACGCCCTCCAGTCCTCTGCAGTATGGTTCTATATTTCAACCACAGATAAAGGATCTTTTCAACGGCACCATCTACAAACGAAAAGTAGGCATAACTCCAAGATTTTCTCATTGCCATTACCAAATAAGGAACTAGAATTCCTGCAGCAAATCCCAATCCAACACTCAAGTAAAACCATTTGTCAATGAAGCTGTCACCATTGCTAGTTGCCTTGGGAGTAGTCCTTCCCTTATCTTGACCATCATCTTCATCATCAGGACATTTTACAGCAAGTGGAGCACCACAAAGGCCTTGGTTTCCACCATAACACGACGCTTCAAAAGTTATCATGTGATCTTTATAAGGGATCCTACCAGATAAGTCATTGTTTGACAAATTCAGATACCCCAGAAATGAGAGTGATTTCAAGCTTTCAGGAATAGCACCAGAGAATCTATTATTTGAGAGATCAAGCGATTCCAATACCTTCAACTTCGAAATGCTCTCGGGCACATGTCCACTTATATGGTTTCTGGACAAGTTCAGAGACACCAAGCCTAGCAATTTTGTTAACTCTTCTGGGAGATCACCACTCAAATTATTTTCCGAGACATCTAAGGCTACAACGAGGGAGAGGGACTTGCTGAACATCCGAGAGTGGTCTTTCATTGTCAGAACATAGCTTTCTTCATAATATGTGCCCATGTACTTCCCATAGACTAGATAATCTTGAATGTTTTGGACTTGTGACATGGCTTTGAAATCTCCAAAGCTAGCAGGAATGCTGCCGTTCAACTGATTATCTGCTAGGTCCAGGACTTGTAATGAACTTATAGTGGATAACACAGCTGGAAGCTCTCCGGAAAATGCATTGGATCTCAAGCTAAGAATCCTTAGACTTCCAAAACCATCTCCAATCCATGGTGGAATTCTGCCCGATAATCTGTTGCTTCCAAGATCCAGTGTCTCCAAACTCGATAAGTTCTGGAAAGATGATGGAAGCTCTCCTGAGAATTTGTTGTGACTTAGGTGCAAGGTTTGAAGCATACTTAGATGACCCAAGGAGGCAGGAATATTCCCAGATAAATTGTTTTTACTAAGGTCTAATACCTTCAGGAAAGAACAATTTGCAATGCTTAATGGAATAATTCCTGTTAAGCTGTTTTTGGAAAGATCAAGGACTTCAAGATTAGGATTGCTACCAATAGAAGCTGGGATTTCTCCACTTATGTGGTTGTCAGAAAGGGAGAGGAAAAGCAAGGAACCACTTATGTTATTCGGAATGTTACCAGAAAATTTATTTTTGGATAGATCAAGTAACTCAATGCTGCCATTTGGAATAGGAATGGACCCATTGAAGAGGTTGGAGCGAAAAGAAACCACTGCACGTGAAGTAAATTTTAATGGACTTGGTAGCTGACCTTCTAGTTGATTATGGGAAACATTCAATGTTGATATGGTAGAGGAAAGTTCCCAAAACCAGTAAGGTATGGAGCCAGAAAGGCTAGTATTTGAGATATCCAAATCTATGAGTTCTTTTTGTGACTTCAGCCAAGCAGGAAATGAAGGACCCAAATTGCACGAACCCATATAAAGATACCAGACTTGGAATGGGGGAGCCCAATTGGAACTGACATTAAAGGTAAAAGAGTTTGAAGACAAGTGTAGAAACATCAGCATATCATGCTTTAAAAAATGTGTTTCACTAATCATACCCGCCAAATGATTGGATGAAACATCCAAATATAACAACTTAGAAAGTTGTCCCAAACTTTCTGGTAGGGTCCCGTTTAGTTCATTGTTTCCTAGCCACAGTTGAGAAACATTTTCAAGTAATCCTAGAGAGTCTGGGATGGGACCATATACAGAGTTATTGGACAATTCAAGATGAACAAGATTCTCGAGCTGACCTAGCCATTCTGGCAATTTACCTACCAAGTGATTGTTTGACAATACCAACACTTGCAGACTAGGCAGGGGCCTCCTAGAAAGGCAACTTTCTGTTCCTTCAAGGAATTCAGGCAAAGTTCCGGTCAAGTTATTTCTTCCTATATCTAAAGAGACCAGGTTGCAAAGTTTTCCAATAGAGCTTGGAATCCCACCCTTAACATTATTGGCAAAAAGACTTAGGTGAGTGAGAAATGTCATGTTTCCAATCGAAGCTGGAAGTTCTCCATGTAGTTTATTGAAACTTAAATAGAGATCTTGCAGCTTCTCCCATCTTCCCCTAAAAAATTGATAGCAACTTGCTGTAAGATTGTAATTTTGGTCAAGATGCAAAAACTGCAAATTTGGCAGATCACTAAAACCAAGTGGGATTCTTCCAAACAACTTGTTGGCGGACATTTTTAAAGTTACAAGGCTGGAAATGTTGACAAACCAATCAGGTATTTTTGAATACATGTTGTTTGAACTAAGATCAAGATGAACAAGTGAAGTTAAGTTAACAAAGGTAAGAGGAGGAATCGGACCTGGTAAGTTACAGGAAGATAGATGCAACTCAGTTAATGTTGGGAGCTTGTTTAGTGTCCTAATCCAGTCTGATCCTAACATTGAAAGATTAACTTTGTTCATCACAAGATGCTTCAGAGAGACAAGACCTGTTACCCATTCAAGATTATGAACTTGTAAACTCAAAGACTCCACATCAAGATACTGCAACCTAGACAGGTTTCCAAATTTTTGAGGAACTGCGCCACTAAACCCAGCATGTGAGAGGTTTAAATATTGCAAATTTTTCAAATATCCAAAAAATTCAGGAATTGGGTTGCCATTGAATGTGTTAAAACTCAAGTCCAAATGTTTCAAGGACTCCAGTTTTGTCAGTGAAGGTGTAATTTCCCCACTGATGTTCAAGAATACATACCTGCCAGAAGAATATAAACCATTTGGATATGGATTATGAAGATCAACTGCAATAACAGCTCCACTACTGTTATCACAGCTTATTCCCGGCCATTCACAGCAGTTGCTTCCCTTCCACGATGAAAGTCGCTTTTCAGGGTCATTAAGACCATTTTTTAACTCAACAAGAGCTTCTCTGTCAGACTCTAAGCAACGCATCACCTGTGCATCACTGTAATGAACAAATTCTCTTATTAGAACGAAGAGAATCAGCAGCATCAATCGAAACATTATAACTGGTTCCATCAGTCAATCTTCCAAGCTACAACTGGAAGTCTCAAACCATGCATGAAATCTCAATATATATATATATAGATATATACTACTCTACCTTAAATTCCGTGAAGACGAAGATACTCTTAATTTCATTAAATAATAACAGAGGATAAGATTATTGCACGGTTTGAATTCAAAGCTATACAAAAGGTTGATGCCTGATAATATAAAATACTCAAAGCATCAATACCTTGTCCTTATAACAGAAATCCATTGGTACTGGGTCCTCCATTCCAGAATATGTTTCCTACCAAGTCATTGTGAAAACTACTGAGAAAATTTCATGAAAGTGCAAGTGTGCCTTCCAGCTCTGCCTGATATTGATGTATGATATTTTTATTATTATGTCTTTTGATTGCAGACAGGAATGTGATCGTCAGCTTCATTTTTTTAAAAATTTTTTTGCGAAATTTTCAACATAGCATTACTTTAATAATGAAATTTGGCATATAGTTGGAATTAATCTTTCAGCATTCCAAATTAACAAATGCTTATATCTTTCAACAGCTCTTCAAATTTTATTACCCAGAGTCCTGCAGCGTTGACTGATTCATGCAAAGTTTATCAACTTTAGTAAACTATATATACTCTAACATCTAGTCTTCCAAAGAACATGCATTGGTGGAATTTGAATGATAGCATAAAATAATTAGTTTTCTCAAATTCCATTATATATGGTAGTCATATGTCCAATTTAACAATATTATAAATGCATAACACCTAGGATTATTGCCTATTTCCCTCTTTCATTGAAGGTACCTAAAAGTTTGGATAAAACAAAAAAGGAATAAAAATAAAATGAAGAAGAAGCTGAAATCCTAAGAGTAATAGAAGCATTTGATCAGCTTGAAAATCTTCGAAAATCAATAGTGGATCACTGCAATTAAAGAAACTTTCTCTTATTGTAAAGAAGAGAATTGGTAATATTGTGTCCTTTATGTCCTTTGATGATCAAGAAAACTTTTATCTTGATTAAATAAGACCAGACAAAAAAATTGTGCATGAAAAGTTTAGTGCTATATAAAATTCTTAAAACCATCAGCAAAAGTAAGAGCCAATGAGAAAATTTCATGAAAATGCGAGCATGCCTTCCTGATATCGACGTAAGAGGATTTTTTTTTTTTTTTTTTTTGGTTATTATTAATTCTCTTTATTGCAGATAGAATGGTGGCCATCAGCTTCAAATTTTTTTATTTTTTTTACTCTAAAAAAAATTTAAAAAAAAAATTGGTGCAAAATTTTCCTTAGAGTTCTATTTTAATAATATCATGTTTGGCATATAGTTGGAATCAGGGGTGGGTACATGCTCCCCACCAAGGTTTTTCATCTTAGATGGCCGGCCCCTTTATAAAATTAATTTGTTTTTGTTGTTTCCAAATATTCTTTTAGGGTTTTTTTTTTTATGTGGTACTAAAGAGTTAATAATTATCCCTTTATGTGGTACTTGAGGATTTTAATTAACACTGTTAGAGTTTGTGACCCGAATTCTTGTTGACCCGACCCGAAAAGCTCGCGGTGCGACCCATTTAGTGAAACTAAATTTTAGAGAAAAAATTGGGGCTCTGTGGTGGAAGCGGAAGTCTCGGGTTTCTTCTGTACTATATATATATCTGTATTTTTGTTCGGCCGTCATTGGGGTTTTTAGGGTATCTCGAAATTTGGCTCACCTTGTACAAATCTTTCGATATTGAATTTGCTTCTCTCTGCCCGTGGTTTTTCCCGTCAAGGGTTTCCACGTAAACTGTGTGTTTGTTCTTCGCTTTCTTTGTTTCCGTTGCTATTTGTTTTTCTCCCAATTTCGTAACAAGTGGTATCAGAGCCGCGTCGATCTATTTGGGAATTTTTTCTTTTCTTTTTCTTTCGATCATGGCAACAAAGTTCGACATTGAGAAATTTGAGCGCAACATGAGTTTCTCCATGTGGCAAGTCAAGATGAAGGCGATTTTGACACAGAACGGTTTACACAAGGCGTTGGTTGGCAAGGAGCAGATGCCGTCTTCGTGGGATGCCGAAAAGAAAGCCGAGGTTGATGAGCGTGCCCTATCCACCATTCAGCTATGCTTGTCCAATGAAGTTTTGAGGGAGGTCCTTGATCAGAAGACAACAAAGGACTTATGGGACAAGTTGGAATCTTTGTACATCACAAAGAATCTCACAACGAAACTGATTGCGAAGCACCGTCTATACACCCTTTCTATGGTTGAAGGTACATCTATTAAAACACACATAGATGATTTTTCTACTATTTTGTTGGATCTGGCGAACATGGACATTAAATATGATGATGAAGATCAGGCCCTAATGCTACTGCGTTCCTTACCTCCATCGTATAAAAATTTTAGGGAGACTTTGATTTACAGTAATAAAACCCTAAAATTGGAGGATGTGAAAGCTTATTTATATTCTAAGGAGTTGTTTGATAAGGAGTTGACCAGCAGTTCGGATAACAATAATTTTGGGAGTTCCGGAGGAGAGGGTCTGATTGTTAGAGGTAGAACATCATCTAGAGATCAAAATAACAATGGTGGTAGTCGGCCAAGATCGAAGTCAAGGTTCAAAAACCTTATTTGTCACTACTGTAAGAAAAAGGGGCACATCAAAACTGAATGTCGTAAGCTTCAGAATAAAAATAATGAAAAGAGTAAGGAACATGCCGAAGCCAGTGTCGCACATGAGGAAATTGAAGATGGAGATGTTTATTCAGTGACTGAGGATAGTTCGGGCAAGCAGGGATGGATTTTGGATTCAGCCTATTCGTTTCACATCTGTCTCCATAGGGATTGGTTCACTTCTTATGTTCCGGTGGATAAAGGTGTTGTGCTGATGGGAGATGATCATCCTTGCTGTGTCATCGGCATTGGAACTGTAAGGGTGAAGATGCATGATGGAATTATCAGAACACTATCTGAGGTACGTCACGTTCCAGATATGTCTAAAAATTTAATTTCTTTATCTGCTTTGGACAAGTCTGGTTGTTCTTTTGCTGGTGGAGGTGGAGTTTTGAGGGTTCTGAAGGGTGCTTTGGTGGTGATGAAAGCTAGCCTGGTTGGTACATTATACAGGCTACAGGGTTCTGTGGTAATGGGGTCGGCTGCTGTTTCAGTGTCCATGTCAGATTCGGATGTTACTCGTTTGTGGCATATGAGATTGGGCCATATGAGTGAGAAAGGTTTGGCGATGTTGAGCAAACGGAGTTTGCTTGGTGATCGGAGTATCTCGAAGTTGGAGTTTTGTGAACATTGTGTGTTTGGGAAGCAGAAGAGAGTTAGCTTCAGTACTGGAATTCACAAAACCAAAGGTACTCTAGACTACATTCATTCAGATCTTTGGGGACCCGCACGTACTGCTTCTAAGGGTGGTGGCAGATATATGTTGACCTTCATTGATGATTTCTCCAGGAAGGTCTGGGTATATTTTTTGAAGCACAAGAATGACGTATTTGCTATCTTCAAGCAATGGAAAGCTTTGGTAGAGAAGCAGACAGAAAGAAGGGTGAAGCGCCTTCGTACAGATAATGGATTGGAGTTCTGTGATGGTGTTTTCAATGAGTTTTGTAGAAACGAAGGGATCGTTAGACATCTCACAGTTAGAGGAACTCTGCAGCAAAATGGTATGGCTGAGCGGATGAACAGAACTCTTATGGAGAAAGTCCGATGCATGCTGTCGAATTCTGGGTTAGCACAGGACTTTTGGGCAGAAGCAGCTGCTACAGCTTGCTACTTGGTGAATCGTTCTCCATCAGCAGCAATCGATTGCAAGACTCCTGAAGAGGTATGGTCTGGAAAACCTGCTAATTATCTAGATTTGAAGGTATTTGGATGCCCTGCCTATGTTCATGTTAATGATGGTAAGCTTGAGCCTAGATCGAAGAAGGGCATATTTCTTGGTTACCCGCAGGGTGTAAAAGGATATAGAGTTTGGCTTCCTGATCCAAAGTCATCTAAGGTTGTGATTAGCAGGGATGTTGTGTTTGATGAGATGGCAATGCTGCATCCAAAAAGGGAGCCCGTTGTTTCAGACAGTGTGCCAAAGCAGGTGGAGTTTAGGGTGGAGGAAGTAAGTACTTCACAGAATGGTTCAGTTTCAGGCCCATTTGAGACACCCACTCATGTGGAAGAAGAGAGAATTGAGGAGGTGCAGGAGCATTCGATTGCCAAGGATAGACCTCGCAGGGAGATCAAGAAGCCCTCTAGTTTAGCGGACTATGTCACTTTTGCTTGTGTTGCAGCACAGGAGATCGAGAGTCCCAGTGATCCTCGCAACTATTATGAAGCCATTTCATGTGAGGATTCTGCAAAGTGGTTAATTACTATGCAGGAAGAGGTGGAGTCGCTTCATAAGAACCACACTTGGGAGTTAGCATTACCTCCAGAGGGTAAGAAGATTGTGGGATGCAAGTGGGTCTACAAAAAGAAAGAAGGCATCCCTGGTGTTGAAGATTCGAGGTACAAAGCACATTTAGTAGCGAAGAGGTATTCGCAGGTACAGGGAGTTGATTTTAATGATATATTTTCCCCTGTCGTTAAACATACTTCTATTCGTGCTTTGTTAGCGCTAGTTGCTATGCATGATTTAGAGTTGGAGCAACTAGATGTGAAGACCGCTTTCTTGCATGGTGAGCTTGAGGAGATAATTTATATGCAGCAACCCGAAGGTTTCGAGGTTGAAGGAAAAGAGGATCATGTGTGTTTGTTGAAAAGGTCCTTGTATGGTTTGAAGCAATCCCCTCGTCAGTGGTACAAGCGGTTTGATGGGTTTATGTTTAGCCATGGCTATTCTAGAAGCCAATATGATAGCTGTGTGTATTTTAGGAAGTTGGAAGATGGCTCATTTATCTATTTGTTGCTTTATGTTGATGATATGCTGATAGTGGCCAAGAAGAAATCCGATATCAACAGATTGAAAGCAGAATTGAGTGGTGAATTTGAGATGAAAGATTTGGGAGCGGCAAAGAAGATTCTTGGTATGGAGATTGAGAGAGATAGATCTGCAGGTAAACTTTTCTTGACTCAAATATCTTTTGTTGAGAAATTTCTGGAGCGTTTTGGAATGAAGAACGCTAAACCTGTAAGTACTCCATTAGCTACTCATTTTAGATTGTCTGCTGATATGTCACCACAGTCGGATAGAGATATTGAGTATATGTCACATGTTCCTTATTCTAGTGCTGTTGGTAGTTTGATGTATGCTATGGTGTGTACCCGTCCTGACATTGCACATGCTGTTAGTGTTGTGAGCCGGTATATGGCTAATCCTGGCAAACAACACTGGCAAGCTGTCAAGTGGATTCTAAGGTACTTGAGAGGCACTACTAACACTTGTTTAGAGTTTGGTGGAAGTAAGGAGGGTGTACGTGGATATGTTGATGCAGATTTTGCTGGGGACCTTGATAGAAGGAGGTCCACTACTGGTTATGTATTTACTCTTGGAGATACTTCTATCAGTTGGAAGTCTGTTTTGCAAGCAACAGTTGCACTATCAACTACAGAAGCTGAATATATGGCTATAGCTGAAGCGGTGAAAGAAGCTATTTGGTTAAGGGCGTTGATAGGTGAGTTGAGCTCTGAGCAGGAGAGTACGGTCATCAATTGTGATAGTCAGAGTGCTATCTATCTCACTAAGGATCAGATGTTTCATGAGAGGACAAAACATATAGATGTTCGGTATCATTTTGTACGTGGTGTTATTGCTCGTGGAGATATTGTTGTCAGTAAGGTGAGTACTCATGATAATCCTGCTGACATGATGACCAAGGCACTTCCAGTAGCCAAGTTTGAGCATTGCTTGGACTTGGTTGGTGTTGTTGAGCTTTGCCTTTAGGGGCTTTTGTGGAAGAGGATGGCAACTTTTATCGAAGATTGGAGTTTTGTATGTTTTTCATTCCTTATATGGAATTCGTGTCAAGGTGGAGATTGTTAGAGTTTGTGACCCGAATTCTTGTTGACCCGACCCGAAAAGCTCGCGGTGCGACCCATTTAGTGAAACTAAATTTTAGAGAAAAAATTGGGGCTCTGTGGTGGAAGCGGAAGTCTCGGGCCGATAGGCCCGAGACCGTAGCCCACCACTGAGCCCGATGGGGGTGCGGGGGCAGCGCCCCCGCGGTATGGACCTGTTCAATTTTAGGGTTTCTTCTGTACTATATATATATCTGTATTTTTGTTCGGCCGTCATTGGGGTTTGTAGGGTATCTCGAAATTTGGCTCACCTTGTACAAATCTTTCGATATTGAATTTGCTTCTCTCTGCCCGTGGTTTTTCCCGTCAAGGGTTTCCACGTAAACTGTGTGTTTGTTCTTCGCTTTCTTTGTTTCCGTTGCTATTTGTTTTTCTCCCAATTTCGTAACAAACACGCTATTGGCTGCCGGCAAAGAGCTGAGCGATCGCGTAGTACAACTGGTGGTGGACCATGACAGGATGCTGGCTCGGCCTTTCCACTTAGTGCGTCGGCAACTTGAAATATTATGTCCTGAGTCCAATATCGATTACCATATGCAAACTTTATCAAGTTGAGTAAACTATACAAATTACCCCTTTAATCTTTGCAAAGAATATGCATTTGGTGGAATCTAAATGATTGTATAAAATAATTAGTTTTCTTACCTTTCATATGGTAACATTTATGATTTTGGTTTTCTGTTTTTAATTTTTTCTTTAAGCTAGCTTTTGTCCAAGATGTATGTATAATTGACATATGCTTTTAAGTGTCAATGATAGTTAGGTTTCTCACCTAGCTACAAACTTAATTACTAAAATTAAATGAATAAATAAATAAAAACCCATTAGTTTCAAACTGTCTATAAAATGATACCCATTTTGAGAAAGGTTTTTCATTTTGCTATTATAAGTTGCTATCATGATAGCCTTTTATCATTCATGTATGCTTAATCTTTCGAAAAAAGAAAAGGAGGAAGAAAGAAACATAAACGTAAAACGAGCTCTTAGACTATATAACAGCATAACACCTAGGATTATTGCCCCTAATTCTTGTTTTCCTCTTTCATTTTGAGGCAGTATTTTAGATGTTTGGAAGACTGATGTAACTATACATGTTTCCATGAACATAAATCTGCAAGTATTTCAAGGACAAATTTTCTATTTAAATTTCTCTCATTTTATCCTCTTTAACTCTACTGAAAATTCTCATCAAGTAATTCAAGGACCAAAAAGCTGCAATATTCCAAACACTTATTTAGCATGCATGATATTGCTGAGGGTCAGCTTGAATGTCTGGTAGGACTCTTTCTCCGTTATTATAACAGCTAACCAATAAGGCTCTTAGCAGCAATGAACTAACGACCATGTCCAAATACTATGGGACAAGTCTCCTTTCTTGTCTTATCTTTTTTGAATGTTTCGTTCAATTTTCCACAACTTTGTTGGCAATAATGTCTTCTTATGTGGAAACTACTTAGGAAATTTCATGAAAAATGCATGTTTGCCTTCCTGATATTGATATACCGATTCTTTATTCTTATCTCTTTTTATTGGAAACAAGAATGGTGATCAGCAGCTTCCTTTGTCGCAAAATTTTTCCACAAAGTACTATATTAATAATGACATTTAGCATATAGATTGAATTAATATTACAGAAGTCCCAGTCAATTAATGTTTTATATTCAACAGGTCTTCAAATTTTATAATTTCCAGACTCCAACATTGACTCCTTCAAACATGCATTAATGGAAACTAAATGATAGTATAAAATAATTAATTTTTTTTTAGACTCCACCATTCAGGTCATATGTCAAATTTTAATGGGTCAAAAATATTGTTGATATCAGAATGGAAGATATAAAGCACAAAAACAATTCTGACAAAGCATACCAGCATAACACCTAGGGCAATTGTCCTCTCTAATCCTTGTTTTCCTCTTTCATATTTTGTGACAATTTAGTTTGGAACACTTTAAATGTAACTACAAAATGCTTCCATGGACATTGATGCATATTTTACCAGAAATTCATCAATTAGAAACATATGAGATCTCTTGATTGTTCAGATTTGTTCCTGGTTTGTTAGGTAAACTTTGCTGCTCATAAAATACTCTGATTCATCCTCTCTAACCTTGAATGTATTTGAAGGACCAAAAAGCTGCGTTCCTAACAGTTATTTACCATGCCTCTTATATAGTTGAAGTTGGGAGAAAAAAATCATTCAGTTGGGTCAGCTTGCACCATGGTCTCATTACTTGGTTACTGAACAGCTAACCAATCAGGCACTTAGCAGCAATGAACTAATGGCCTTGTCCAAATAGCATGGGGCAATTTTCCTCTTGTATTCACTATCTTGTGTTTCTTTCAATTATCTGCAACTTTGTTGGCTTGCTTTCATCTTCCAAACCTTTCACTTAAATATGGGTAGGCATATTCCAAGTGGAATATGACATTTCATATTTGAGACCGAACTGCGGCTTAGGGACACTTTTTGCCAATCTCATACAGTTTTGATCTTGCTTCAATATATATTTTCTTTTGCTAATGATGATTAGCTGTTCCTCCATTTTAATTTATTGGTTTTGGCTCAAAACATTCCAATTAGGACACGTTCCACTTCCAAGTATAGAAACTGAGTTCTTATTATCTCTCCAAATAATAAACTTAAACTTGCCTGTTTAAAAGTAAAAGTACTAATATTTGAAAGGAGCCGGACATTGTACATAGGAAATAAAACAAAAAAAAAAAAAAACAACAAAAAAAAAAAAGCAATCTACACAAAAACTCCCTAATTTATTTTTTCTTTATTTCTATGGGTTTATAAAGAGATTCCATTGTATAGATAAAATACTATATTATACATACGAACCCAAATACTCCGTTACTTCTAATTAATATATAAGTGAAGAAAAGGCTAATATCATGGATGATGCTTTCCAAAAACTTTTTCTTTATTTTTTATTTTTTTTTTATTTTTTGATGAATTCTTTTTCTTCCTTTTTATTAGGGTATCTGTCGACGGGAAAAAAAAGGATCCAAGAGGTATGAACTTAAAAGAAGCATTTTGACAGTTTTTCATTCACGTCTTTGATTTCCACATGATAGAACTTAAAACTTTTCTAATGTAATTCTACCAAAAAAAAAAAGAAGAAAAAAAACAAAAATTTACATGATAAAGGCGACAAATTGAAGAAGAACAGACTATCTTTGCTAATGACGCCCTCTATTCCTCTGCAGTATGGTTCTATATTTCAACCATATATATAGTATCCTTTCAACAGCAACATCCACAAAAGTGAAATAGGCATCACCCCAAGATCTTATCATTGCCATTACTAGATACGGAACAAGAATTCCAGCAGCAAATCCCAATCCAATACTCAAGTAAAACCATTTGTCAATGAGGGTGTCACCATTAGTATTATCCTTGGGAATAACTAATCCATTACCAGGATCATCATCATCATCTTCATCACCAGGACATTTTACAGCAAGTGGAGCACCACAAAGGCGTTGGTTTCCACCATAAGAGGACGCTTCAAAAGTTGTCATGTGATCTTTATATGGAATCTTACCAGACAAGTCATTGTTTGACAAATTCAGATACCCCAGAAATGAGAGTGATTTCAAGCTTTCAGGAATAGCACCAGAGAATCTATTATTTGAGAGATCAAGCGATTCCAATTCCTTCAACTTCGAAATGCTCCCCGGGCACATGTCCACTTATATGGTTTCTGGACAAGTTCAGAAACACTAAGCCCAACAAATTTGTTAGCTCTCTTGGAAGATCACCAGACAAATTATTTCCGGAGAGGTCTAAGACTACAACAAGGGAGAGGGTCTTGCTGAACGTCAGAGACAGGTCTTTAGTAGTAAGAACCAGGTTTTCTTCATAGTAGATGCCCAAGTACTTTGCATAAAAAAGATGATGGTAAATGTTTTGTACTTGTGACATAGCTTTGAAATCTCCAAAGCTAGCTGGAATACTCCCATTCAACAGATTTTCTGCCAGGTCCAGGACTTGTAATGAACTTAAATTCGATAGCCCTGATGGAAGTTCTCCGGAAAATGCATTGGCCTTCAAGCTAAGAATCCTTAGACTTTCGAAACCTTCTCCAAACCATTGGGGAATTCTACCTGTTAATCTGTTGTTCCCAAGATCCATTGTCTCCAAACTCGATAACTTTTGGAAAGATGATGGGATCTCTCCTGATAACTTGTTGTCGCTTAGGTGCAATGTTTGGAGCATACTTAGTTCACCCAAGGAGGCAGGAATTTTGCCAAATAAATTGTTCTTGCTAAGGTCTAATACCTTCAGGAAAGAACAATTCCCAATGCTTGGTGGAATAACTCCTGTTAAGTTGTTGTTGGAGAGATCAATGACTTGAATATCAGGATTGTTGCCTATAGAAGCTGGAATTCCTCCACTTATCTGGTTGTGAGAGATGGAGAGGATTAGCAAGGAACCACTTATGTTCTCTGGAATATTACCAGAAAATTGATTTTTGGATAAATCAAGTAGCTCGATGTTGCCACTTGGATTAGGAATGGACCCACTGAAGAGGTTTGAGCCAAAATAAACCACTGCACCCGGAGCTAAGTTTAATGGACTTGGTAGCTCACCTTCTAGTTGATTATAGGAAACATTCAACAGTGATAAGGTAGAGGAAAGTTCCCAAAACCAATTGGGTATGGAGCCAGAAATGCTAGCATTTGATATATCCAAATCTATGAGTTCTTTTTGTGACTTAAGCCAAGCTGGAAATGAATGGCCCAAATGGCATGAACTCATATATAAATACCAGACTTGGAATGGAGGAACCGAACTGACATTCAAGGTGAAAGAGTTTGAAGATAGTTCCAAGAATCCTAGCTTATCTTGCTTTAAAAAATGCTTTTCAGTGACCATACCCGTCAAACGATTTGAAGAAACATCAAGAAAAGTCAAATTAGAAAGTTGCCCCAAACTTTCTGGTAGAGTCCCATTTAGTTCATTATTTCCTAGCCACAGTTGTGAAAGATTTTGCAGTAATTCTAGGGAATATGGGATGGGACCATATAGAGAGTTATTGGACAAATCAAGACGAACAAGACTCTCGAGCTGACTTAGCCATTCTGGTAACCTACCAACCAAGTGATTGTTTGACAATACCAAGTCCTGAAGACTAGGCAGAGGCCTCCTAGAAAGGCAACTTTCTGTTCCTTCAAGGAATTCAGGCAAAGTTCCGGTCAAGTTATTATTTCCTATATCTAAAGAGACCAGGTTACAAAGGTTTCCAATAGAGCTTGGAATCCCACCCTTAATATTATTGGAAAAAAGATTTAAGTGAGTGAGAAATCTCATGTTCCCAATGGAAGCAGGAAGTTTCCCATGTAGTTTATTGAAACCAAAATTGAGAACTTCTATCTTCTCCCATCTTCCCCTAAATAATTGATAGCAACTTGCAGTGAGATTGGCATTATCATTAAGAGATAAAAACTGCAAATTTGGCAGGTCACTAAACCGAGTGGAATTCTTCCAAAAAAGCTATTATGGCCTAAATCCAAAGTAATGAGGCTGCTAATATTGACAAGCCAAACAGGTATTTTAGAATGGAAGTCATTAGATCTAAGATTTAGGACAACAAGCGAAGTTAAGTTTACAATGGTAAGAGTTGGAATGGAACCAGATAAGCTACAAGAAGATAGATGCAACTCAGTTAAGGATGGGAGCTTATTTAGTTTCCTAACCCAGTCTGATCCTACCATTGAAAGATTAACTTCATTCATCCCTAGATGCTTTAGAGAGACTAGGCCTGTTACCCAATCAAAATTATCAACAAGTAAACTCAAAGACTCGACATCAAGATACTGCAAGCTAGAGAGGTTTCCTAAATTTGGAGGAATTGCACCACTAAACCCAGCATGTGAGAGGTTTAGATACTGCAAATTTTCCAAAGATCCAAAAAATTCAGGAATTGGGTTGCCATTGAATGTGTTGAAACTCAAGTCCAAATGTCTCAAGGACTTCAGTTTTGTCAGTGAAGGTGTAATTTCCCCACTAAGGTTCCAGAGACCATACCTATTAGAATCAAAACCTTGTGGATATGGATTATGGAGATCAACTGCAATGACAGCTCCAGTGATGTTTTCACAGCTTATACCCCGCCATTGACAGCAGTTGCTTCCCTTCCATGATAAAAGCCGGTTTTCAGGGTCATTAAAACCATTCTTCAATGCAAGAAGAGCTTCTCTATCAGTCTTTGAGCAATCCATCAACTGTGCATCACTGTACTGAACAAGTTCTCTTATTATAAAGAAAAGAATGAGTAACATTTTCTGAAACATTTTTACTTTTTCCATCAACTTAATATTTTCAATCTACTTTATGCCTGAAACAATGCATGAAGCCTCATTATATACTAACCTAATCTACCTTTATTTCCTTGATGACCTAGAAAACTGAAACCTTAAAACTACTATGTTCTCCACCATTATATGCCAATCAACTACTTTCAGCCTTACATGGTGGGGACAGATACCCTTGGTCCACACATTATTGACTGTCGAGTCTCTTTCCCAAGTCAGTGAGGAAGCCATTGAGAAATTTTCATGAAAATGCAAGTGTGCCTTCCAGATGTCAATACTAGAGTTCTTCATTCTCAAATCTCTCTATTGCAGAATAGAATGATGATCATCATCAGCTTTATTTTCATGAAAATGCAATTGTGCCTTCCAGATGTCAATACAAGAGTTCTTCATTCTTTAATCAGCTTTATTTTCATGAAAATGCAAGTGTGCCTTCCAGATGTCAATACAAGAGTTCTTCATTCTTAAACCTCTCTATTGCAGAATAGAATGATGATCATCATCAGCTTTATTTTTCTGTTCTTTTTCAATTTTGTTGCAATTTTTTTCCACAAAGTATTCGTTTAATAATGGCACTTTGGCATATAGTTTGAATGATTTCGCTGTCCCAATGAATTTAATACTTTAATTTCAACAAGCTCTTCGAATTTTATGTACGGAGTCAAATACCGACGACCACTCCCACATGCAAAGTTAATCAACTTTACTAATCAGACCTTCAATCTTCAAGTATGAACTGGTTAAATCTAAACAATGGTATAAAATAATTAGTTTTCTACTCCAGTTTGATAACAATTTCATTTTTTATTTTTTGTTTTTATTATTTTTTTATAAATTATATGTAATTTGCTTACTTTAATAGTTTATTAATATTAATTGATGATAGTTAAATATATGTATTGATTATAAATGTAAAGGTTGAAAAGAAACATATATAGAAAATGAAATAAAACTTAAAATTGTATTATATTTTTTTTTTCCTTCTTTAACATTTATAATTAATTGACATATTTCTAAATTCTAACTACCATCAACTAATATTAATAAACCACTAAAATAAGTAAATTATATACAATTTACAAAAAAAAAAAATAAATAATAAAATAAAATAAAAAAACAAAAACAAAAAATAAAAATGAAATTGGTTATGAAACGCGCCTTAGATTCCACTATCCGGGTTATGTTTCCAATTTTAATTTTGTCATTGAAAGCACAATTCTATAAAAGTATAACAGCATAACACCTAGAATTAGTACCCTTTAAACCTTGTTTTTGTTTCTCATTTTGTTGCACTTTTAAATGTTTGGAAGACTCATGCAACTAATGTTGTGGTTCTCTGACCACTTTAGAGAAGAAATATGAGAAGAAAAATAAAAAGAATTCTATTAATCTCTTAAAAATAGAATACAAAAATAAAAACTTCTCTCATGGAGGATTCTCACGTGGAACCTCTCTCTGCACTCTCCAATTCTCTCTGGAATTGCTCACTCTTCTCTCAAGCTCTCTCTGGAACTTAAACACTCTCTCTCTCGGAGTTTTCTCTCAATATTCCTCACTTGGGATAATATTGAGCTTGCTCACTTGGCTTGTATTGTATGCAACGGGATAGAGCCTATTTATAGGCTTACAACAGCCTCTGCAGAGCCCACAATTGTTGAACAATCCATTTTCGGTGCAGTGGTGTCAAAAATGGTGGCTGTCCAAAATGGTGGCTGTGGTTGGTGCGGCTGTGGTTGGTGCGGCTGGACTTCACAATTCTCCCCCTCCAGCCGCATTTAAAACTAATGGTCATCTGCCATCTATTCCAGCTATGTCTCTGCATAGCTTCAGCTTCTCTTGAGCAACAACTTTTGTTAGAATATCTGCTGGATTCTCTTTTGTGTGAATCTTCATCAGTTTCAGCAACTGTTGATCTATTACTTCACGTATCCAATGATAGTGGATGTCAATGTGCTTTGTACGGGAATGATACATTGAGTTTTCAAATCCATGGCACTTTGGTTATCACAATGTATCTTGTAGTCTTCTTGCTTGATGCCCAATTATGTGAGAAAATGCTTTAACCACAACATTTCCTTACCCGCTTCCGCTGCGGCAATGTACTCTGCTTCAGTAGTGGATAAAGCAACACACTTCTGCAATCTTGACTACCATGACACAGCTCCCCCTGCAAAAGTGTAGAGATAACCTGATGTAGACTTTCTATTATCAGGGTCTCCGGCCATATCTGCATCTGTATAGCCTTCTAAGATTGGATCACCTCCCCCGTAGCACAAGCACAGCTTCGATGTACCTTTAAGATACCTGAGAATCCATTTGACTGCTTCCCAGTGTTTCTTTCCAGGATTTGAAAGAAATCTGCTCACAACACCTACTGCATGAGCAATGTCTGGTCTGGTACACACCATTGCATACATCAGACTTCCTACCGCTGAAGAATATGGTACTGAGGCCATCTCCTCTATCTCTTCTTTGGATGAGGGGCACAATCTCTTACTCAACTTGAAATGATTTGCAAGTGGAATGCTGACCGGTTTGGCTTTATCCATGTTGAATCTCTTTATCACCCGTTCAACATACTTCTCTTGAGATAGCCATAACCTTCTATTCTTCCTGTCTCGGATTATTTGCATTCCCAAAATTTGTTGAGCTGGTCCTAAGTCTTTCATATCAAAGGACTTAGATAATTCTTTCTTCAGCTGACTAATCTTCATTGCATCTTGTCCAACGATCAACATGTCGTCCACATATAACAAAAGTGCAATGAAGTTTCCACCTGAAAATTTTTGAATATAAACACACTGGTCTGCTGCAGTTCTTTTATAACCTTGACTCACCATAAACGAGTCAAACTTCTTATACCATTGTCTTGGTGCTTGCTTGAGGCCATACAAGCTCTTCTTTAGCTTGCATACGAGGTTTTCTTTCCCTGAAACCTCAAATCCTTCTGGCTGCTCCATGTAGATTTCTTCATGTAAATCACCATGAAGAAATGCTGTCTTCACATCCATCTGTTCAAGCTCTAGGTTTAGACTTGCTACTAAACCAAAAATGACTCGAATTGAAGTCATTTTTACCACTGGTGAAAAAATCTCATCAAAGTCAATTCCTTTCTTCTGAAGAAATCCTTTGACAACCAATCGGGCTTTGTGTTTCACCACCTTTCCGCTGCCATCTTTCTTGAGCTTGAACACCCATTTATTCTTTAGTGCCTTATTTCCTGTTGGAAGCTCAACCAACTCATAAGTATGATTTTTCTGCAAGGATTCCATCTCATCTTGCATTGCTTGCAGCCACTTTTCCTTCTCTTGATGAGAAATAGCTTCCTGGAAACTCTCTGGCTCCCCCTCTTCAGTAAGAAGAATATACTCAGATTCTGGAAATCTCTTTGATGGAATTCGGTCTCGCTCAGATCTCCGAACTTGTAAACCACTGGTTTAAGGAGGTGTACCATCATCTAACCGCTGTGATGGCCCTGCAGCTGCTTGAGAGGATTGAGTCTCCCCCTACTCAATATCCCCTTCTTCCTCCTGGTCTGCTTCTGGTATATCTTCATGCACCTCATTATCTTCTGTGGCTATTTGTGCTGGTGCTGGATTAGGACAAAAATTCTCGGCACTAGAACTACAATTAGGAGACATTCTGGACTTTTCAATGTCTTCCATTTTCTGGTTTTCATGGAATACTACATCCCTTCTTCTAATAACCTTCTTTGTTTTCGGGTCCCATAACCTGTATCCGAATTCTTCATCTCCATATCCTATAAAGATGCATGGAGTAGATCTTGCATCGAGCTTCTGTCTGAGCTCCTTGGATACATGTACATAAGCTAAACAATCAAACACTCTTAAATGAGAGTAGGAGGGAATCTTACCCGACCACATTTTCTCCGGAATTTCAAAATTCAACGGTACTGACGGTGATCTGTTGATTAAATAGCAGGCGGCACGAACAGCTTCTCCCCAGAATGGCTTTGGCACCTTAGCCATACTGATCATACTTCTGACCTTTTCCATAATGGTTCGATTCATTCTTTCGGCTATTCCATTATGTTGTGGGGTGCGAGGGACCATCTTCTCATGTCGAATGCCGTGTCTTCTGCAGTAGGCATCGAACTCCTTGGAAGTATACTCGCCTCCATTATCTGAGCGGAGACATTTCAGCTTCTTTCTTGTTTCACGCTCTACCATGGTATGAAACAGTTTGAAGTAATCCAATACCTGGTCCTTTGTCTTCAAGAAATATACCCACACCTTCCGTGAAGCATCATCAATGAAGGTTAGGAAATACTTGTTGCCACCTAATGATTCCACCTCCATGGGACCACAAATATCAAAGTGCACCAGACTAAGCAACTCTGATCTTCTCGATGCAGAGGAACTGAAGGAGACTCTATGTTGCTTACCAAATAAGTAGTGACTACAAGGATCTAGTGCAGCATCCTTGCAAACAGTGATAAGCTTTTTCCTTGCCAAAGTGGACAATCCTTTTTCACTCATGTGACCGAGTCTCTGGTGCCACAGATTTTGAGACGCCTCTCCTTCTGCAATATTGAGGCTATCTGCACATATCTTCACATGAGTCTTGTACAACGTTCCACAAATATGTCCTCGGGCGACAACTATGGCACCTTTCGTCATTTTCCATGTGCCTTTGCTGAAGTAGTTGTCATAGCCTTGCTTGTCTAAGGCTGCTCCCGAAAGTAGATTAAGCCGAAGGTCTGGAACATGACGGACATCCTTCAAAGTGATTGTACAACCAGTATTCGTTTTTACCTGAATATCACCAGTTCCCATAATCTTTGCGAAACTGGAATTTCCCATCTTTACCGTACCAAGTCTCCTGCTTTGTACGTTTTGAAGAAATCTCTGTGTGGAGTGACATGGTAGGATGCTGCAGTATCGACTACCCACTCAACATCTTGGGTTGATATATGAAGGCATGTCTCTTCTTCGGTGGAGCAGAGCGCCACTTCTCCTGTACAAGTGACTAGTGTCTCTCCATCCTTCTTCGGCTGATTACCTTGGAGTCTCTGCTCTCTCAACAACTTTCTGCAGTTCTTCTTCATGTGACCCTCCAGGCCACAATGATAGCACTTATACGATGATTTTCTGCCGTCTGTAGATCTGCCTCTCCCCCTATCTCGACTACCTCTTTGCTGTCTTCCTCTCTCTGTGACGAGGGCATGTGACTGATCCATGCCAATGTCCTTTCTCCTGGCCTCTTCATTAAATAGGGCATCCTTAACCATAGACATAGTAAGTTTGCCATTCGGGGCTGAATTGCCTAGAGAGACTACCAATGTCTCCCAACTGTCTGGAAGAGAGCTTAGAAGTAGGAGGTAGGGGTGGGCTCGGTTCGGTTCGGTTCGGTTTTGTGATCTTTTTTAAACCGAACCGACCGGTTCGGTTTGGGTTGGGTACAAAACCGAACCGAACCGACCGTTACATTCAACCCGAACCGAACCGAACCGAATAAATATTTTTCGGTTTGGGTTGGGTTCACGGGTTGGGCTGGGTTGGGCTTTCTGATGGGCTTCGGCCCAAATTTTTTTATTTTTGGTTTAGGTCGGTTTGGGCCTTATGATGAGCTTCACTTTCAGCCCAATTTTTTGTATTTTTGGTTTGGGCCAGTTTGGACCTCATGCATATTTCATGACTAAACCTTCACCTTTGGATTATTATGGGTCGGTTCGGTTTGGGTTGGGTAAATTTTCTACCCACCCGTAACCCGAACCGAAAACCACGGGTTCAATACATATGTAACCGAACCGACCCGTTTAACAGTTAAAAACCAACCCAAACCGACCCAAATAGTTCGGTTCGGGCGGGTTGGTCGGTTTGGGTCGGGTTTTGCCCAGCCCTAGTAGGAGGGCTTGATCCTCATCCCCTAGTTGATAATCCACAGCAGATAGTTGATTTACCAAGCTCTGGAACTCACTGGTGTGCTCGGCTACAGAAGTTCCACTCTGTAATTTTAGATTTACCAATCGCTTAAGCAATAGGGCTTTGTTCCGAGCAGTCTTGGCCTGGTACATGTCCTCCAATTTTGTCCAGAGGGCATATGCATCCGTTTCCTTTGCTACATGATGGAAGACACTGTGGTCGATCCATTGCCTGATCTGACCGATCGTTTTCTTGTTTAATTTCTTCCATTCTGCTACTTTGCTGGGATCGGGGTTTTCTCCTTTAGCTTCTATAGGATCAAACAGATCTTTACAATTGAGGAGATCTTCCATCCGAGGTCTCCAAAGTATATAATTTGTGGCAGTGAGCTTAACCATAGCTCCCGAAGATGATTCTTCCATTGACATTATGGCTTGACCAAAAATGGAGCTGAATTTGGCAAAACGGAGTTAACCGTTGCATCCGGAACGGCCGAAAATGGTGGACTTGACTCTTCCGGGGCCAAAATATAATTACCAGAAATTTTGGGGCAAAAATGTAATTTCACAAAATTTCTGGATCAACCTGCAAATACAGAAACTACAGGGGTTAATCTGTAATTTCCAATAGTTCAGGGGCTGTACCGTAATTTCAGAAAACTACAGGGGTCAATCTGTAATTTCCAATTATTCAAGGGCTGTTCCGTAATTTCAGAAAATATTGATGACGTGGCAGATGGTGCTGACGTGTCAACACGTGGCAGATGACGTGGCTGATGACGTGTCGGCTAGCGTGGCAGATAAAGTGGCAGGGGTGCGCTGACGTGGCTGCTGACGTGGTCGTCTTCAACCTCCAGAAGGCGTGTGCGGCGCGTGAGGCGCGTGAACTGTTGCAGAAAACTTCAGGCGGCGCGTGCGGGCGCGTGAAACGCTGTGTTTCTCTCCGGCGAACTTGTGTATTCTCCTCTCGTCGGGTACTTTCACCTGGTATTGTCAAATTAATTATTTGAGCAACTTTTCAAAACACCAACTTGAAGAACAGTAGCTTTGTTTCTTCAAATTTTGAACCCAAGCTCTCGACCTGGAGCTCTGATACCACTTGTTGTGGTTCTCTGACCACTTTAGAGAAGAAATATGAGAAGAAAAATAAAAAGAATTCTATTAATCTCTTAAAAATAGAATACAAAAATAAAAACTTCTCTCATGGAGGATTCTCACGTGGAACCTCTCTCTGCACTCTCCAATTCTCTCTGGAATTGCTCACTCTTCTCTCAAGCTCTCTCTGGAACTTAAACACTCTCTCTTTCGGAGTTTTCTCTCAATATTCCTCACTTGAGATAATATTGAGCTTGCTCACTTGGCTTGTATTGTATGCAACCGGATGGAGCCTATTTATAGGCTTACAACAGCCTCTGCAGAGCCCACAATTGTTGAACAATCCATTTTCGGTGCAGTGGTGTCAAAAATGGTGGCTGTCCAAAATGGTGGCTGTGGTTGGTGCGGCTGTGGTTGGTGCGGCTGGACTTCACAACTAAAACATGTTTCCGATGCCTGCAAACTGGAACTTCTAGTCTACTATTTCAAGGACCAAAAGAGCTGCATTCTTAGCTAACAGTCATTTACTATGCCCGACAAAGTTGAAGTTGGGGAAAAAAATGATTCAGTTGGGTCAGCTTTAAAATCTGGTAGATTTCAAATCTTCAACCTTACTTGCAATTTGCAAATCATGGTCCCATAAGTAGTCTCATCCCTGCTTCTTTTGGGTTTATTACAACACCTACCCAATCAGGGACTTAACAGTATAATGGCCATGTCCAAATAGTATTGGACAACTTTCTTCCTTATATTATCTGTCTTTATTGTTTGTTTCAATTATCAGAAACATTGTTGGGCTTGCTTTTTTTTTATTTTTATTTTTTGGCTAGTGTGGCTGGCCCCAGGCTCCCTTCTCCCCCTGAGCTCCACTGAGTCAATTTGGATCCATTTGCTTGTTCAATAATGAATTTGCCATTTCATATTAAATGCAAAACTGGTTTTGGTGAATCTAATAAAGTTTTGATCTTTCATCAAAATTTTTTTTTTTTTATAATGAACTTCCCTTTTACTATAAAAACACTCCTTTTTTTTTTGTTTCTTTATTATTTATATTGGTTTTATTTTATTAAGAAATTCCATAAGAAAAAAAAAAGAAAAAAAAGAAAAATTTGCAAAGATATATTTTTCAAGCATTTTCTTTTGTTGAGAAAAATAAAAGAAAGAAAAAGGAGGAGAGTAAATTAGGCACGTGGAGGAGAGCAAGCAGATAACACAAACGTGCAGCATCCAATTGTTACCCAAAACTCCCACGCGACATACCCGCGCGTGTGCTTGCCTCTCCTTCACAAAAATAAGATTACCGTTGATTAACCCGCCAACGAAAGGTCAAGAAAAACACAGAGATACAAATGGAATATTATTGTTTTTATTATTTTTTTTTTTTGGTGAATACTTTTTCTTCCTTTTTGATTATAAGGGTATCTGTCGGGAAAAACAAAAAATTGGTTCCAAGAGGTATGATCTTAAAGAAAGAATTTTGACAGTTTTCGTTCATGTCTTTGATTTCTGCATGATAAAGTTTTCAAATGTAATTCTACCAAAAACAAAAAAAGGAGAAAAACAAAAAAAAAACAAAAATGTAAATGATAAACGGCAACAAATTGAAGAAGAACAGACTATCGTTGCTAATGACGCCCTCTATTCCTCTGCAGTATGGTTCTATATTTCAACCATATGAATAGTATCCTTTCAACAGCCACATCCACAAAAGTATAATAGGCATCACCCCAAGATTTTATCGTTGCCATTACTAGATAAGGAACTAGAATTCCAGCAGCAAATCCCAATCCAGTACTCAAGTAAAACCATTTGTGAATGAAGCTGTCACCATTAGTATTATCCTTGGGAATAACCAATCCATTATCAGGATCATCATCATCATCTTCATCACCAGGACATTTTACAGCAAGTGGAGCACCACAAAGGCTTTGGTTTCCACCATAAGAGGACGCTTCAAAAGTTGTCATGTGATCTTTATATGGAATCTTACCAGACAAGTCATTGTGTGACAAATTCAGATACCCCAGAAATGAGAGTGATTTCAAGCTTTCAGGAATTGCACCAGAGAACCGATTATTTGAGAGATCAAGTGATGACAATTCCTTCAAGTTGGAATGCTCTCGGGAATATGTCCACGTATATGGTTTCTGGACAAGTTCAGAGACACCAAGCCCAACAGTCTTGTTAACTCTCCTGGGAGATCACCACTCAAATTGTTTTCTGAGACATCTAAGGCTACAAGGGAGAGACACTTACTAAACATCAGAGACTGGTCTTTCATTATCAGAACATAGTTTTCTTCATAATATGTGCCCATGTACTTCCCATAGAATTAATGTTGAATGTTTTGGACTTGTGACATAGCTTTGAAATCTCCAAAGCTAGCAGGAATGCTGCCATTCAACTGATTATCTGCTAGGTCCAGGACTTGTAATGAACTTATACTCGATAACACTGCTGGAAGCTCTCCGAAAAATGCATTGGATCTCAAGCTAAGAATCCTTAAACTTCCAAAACCATATCCAATCCATGGTGGAATTCTACCCGATAATCTGTTGCTTCCAAGATCCAGTGTCTCCAAACTCGATAAGTTCTGGAAAGATGATGGAAGCTCTCCTGAGAATTTGTTGTGACTTAGGTGCAAGGTTTGAAGCATACTTAGTTGACCCAAGGAGGCAGGAATATTCCCAGATAAATTGTTTTTGCTAAGGTCTAATAACTTCAGGAAAGAACAATTTGCAATGCTTAATGGTATAATTCCTGTTAAGCTGTTGTTGGAAAGATCAAGGACTTCAAGATTAGGATTGTTACCAATAGAAGCTGGGATTTCTCCACTTATGTGGTTGTCGGAAATGGAGAGGAAAAGCAAGGAACCACTTATGTTATTCGGAATGTTACCAGAAAATTTATTTTTGGATAGATCAAGTAACTCAATGCTGCCATTTGGAATAGGAATGGACCCATGGAAGAGGTTGGAGCTAAAAGAAACCACTGCACGTTGACTTAATTTTAATGGATTCGGTAGCTACCTTCTAGTTGATTATAGGAAACATTCAATGATGATATGGCAGAGGAAAGTTCCCAAAACCAGAAAGGAATGGAGCCAGAAATGCTAGTATTTGGGATATCCAGATCTATGAGTTCTTTTTGTGACTTAGCCAAGCAGGAAATGAAGGACCCAAATTGCATGAACCCATATAAAGATACAAGACTTGGAATGGGGAAGCCCAAATGGAACTGACATTAAAGGTAAAAGAGTTTGAAGACAATTGTAGAAAAATCAACCTATCTTGATTTAAAAAATGTGTTTCACTAATCATACCCGCCAAATGATTGGATGAAACATCCAAAAATAACAACTTAGAAAGTTGTCCCAAACTTTCTGGTAGGGTTCCATTGAGCTCATTGGTTCGTAGCCACAGATGAGAAACATTTTGAAGTAATCCTAAAGATTCTGGGATGTGACCATATAGAGAGTTATTGGACAATTCAAGACGAACGAGATTCTCGAGCTGACCTAGCCATTCTGGCAATTTACCTACCAAGTGATTGTTTGACAATACCAACTCTTGCAGACTAGGGAGGGGCCTCCTAGAAAGGAAACTTTCTGTTCCTTCAAGGAACTCGGGCAAAGTTCCAATCAAGTTGTTTCTTCCAATATCTAAATAGACCAGGTTGCAAAGTTTCCAATAAAGCATGGAATCCCACCCTTAACATTATTGGCAAAAAGATTTAAGTGAGTAAGAAATGTCATGTTTCCTATTGAAGCAGGAAGTTCTCTGTGTAGTTTATTGAAACTTAAATAGAGAACATGCAGCTTCTCCCATCTTCCCCTAAAATATTGATAGCAACTTGCTGTAAGATTGTAATTTTTGTCAAGATAAAAAACTGCAAATTTGGCAGATCACTAAACCCAAGTGGGATTCTTCCAAACAACTTGTTGGCAGACATTTTTAAAGTTACAAGGCTGGTAATGTTGACAAACCAATAAGGTATTTTTTAATACATGTGGTTTGAACTAAGATCAAGATGAACAAGTGAAGTTAAGTTTACAAAGGTAAGAGGAGGAATCGGACCTGATAAGTTACAGGAAGATAGATGCAACTCAGTTAATGTTGGGAGCTTGTTTACTGTCCTAAATCAGTCTGATCCTACAATTGAAAGATTAACTTTGTTCACCACAAGATGCTTCAGGGAGACAAGACCTGTTACCCATTCAAGATTATGAACTTGTAAACTCAAAGACTCCACATCAAGATACTGCAAGCTAGACAGGTTTCCTAATTTTTGAGGAACTGCGCCACTAAACCCAGAATGTGAGAGGTTTAAATATTGCAAATTTTTCAAGTATCCAAAAAATCTAGTTATTGGGTGCCATTGAATGTGTTAAAACTCAAGTCCAAATGTTTCAAGGACTCCAGTTTTGTCAATGAAGTGTTAGAAATTTTATGGATCTAAATATACATAATAAATTTCATAAATAATAAATTACTAACCTCCAAACGCAGCCATTGATAAATTAGATCTTTAATCCTACAAAATAGAAACAACGTAAAGTAGTGCCTATGGATACACTACTCTCAAACCACTTTCAGATTTCTGAAAACCCTAATATTAAAATACCGTATGGCATATGCTTGTCCTAGACCTTTTATAATCTTTGCAAGTCACACTTACCCATTAATTTTTAACACACACAAAATACTAATAATTTAATAATATAATAATACTAGAAAAATATGGGTAAGTCAATGGGCTTATAAAGAGAGTTGATCCTCCAGTCCAATGAAGCCAACTGGAGTCTTATACAAAGTGTGTGACCAAGGGTCCTACTACAAAATAATAAAATAAGCCAGTCTCATTAATGGCATAAATAGTCCCTGTAAGTGAGTAATTGATTATGCCAAGTCCACAAATATTAATTTATTCAACATTCTCCCACTTGGACTGCATAATCATCATCATATAAAATCCAAACTCACTTACTATAGAATCTCCTGAGATAGTAGAGATTTACCTAACCATATGCAATCTCCCAACCCACAAAACTATTTCATTCAAGCACATTGCATATCGACAGGATACAACAATATACCCAAACTAGGTAGTAGGGATTCACCATGGCACCTGTTGATCAACATACACATATACATAGACTAATAGTCTCAACAGGCCTGTAAATATAAGGAGCAATAATATGTGTAATAAATCATCTCATAAATGAATAAATAATGATCCACATACATCAATGTATTAAAATATTCAAAGAAATAAATAATTCTCAACATGGATATTACTACAGAAAACATAATAAACTCCCACTGACCCACAGCAGTCTCAACTGCCTAACAATCCCATACGGGACACATGCTCCTCAAATATACCTACCGGTAAAGCCTTGGTCAGTGGATCTGCCACCATGCTATAAGTCGGCATGTGAACAACAGTAATGAGGCCCTCTTCAACTTTCTCCTTTACCACAAAATATTTCACATCAATGTACTTCGCACCAGGAGTACCTTTTAAATTATTGGAGAAAGATACCGATGCAGTATTATCATAATAGATCATAATAGGCCTCTCAATGGAGTCAACTACTCCTAAATCACGGATAAAATTCCGTAGCCAAACTGCATGACGGGTAGCCTCATAATACGCCACATATTCTGCCTCCATAGTCGAGGATGCTGTCACTGACTGCTTGGCACTCCGCCAAGACACAGCACCTCCTGCAATGATAAATATATAACCATTGGTAGATTTCTTATCATCCACACAACCTTTATAGTCTGCATCACTATAACCCACTACTTCAAAAGAGTTGATGCGACGATATGTCAACATATGATCTTTAATACCCTGAAAATACCTAAAGACCTTTTTAACTGCTTGGTAATGAATAGGACCGGGATTGCTCATAAATCTACCAAGTACACCCACAACAAAAGCTATATCAGGCTGTGTACAAACTTGAGCATACATCAAACTACCTACTGCTGAAGAATAGTGAACATTCTTCATTGCCATCCTTTCTCTATTATTCTTGGGACACTGATCTTTAGAAAACTTTTCACCTTTCATAACCGGTACACTTCCAGGAGAACAATTATGCATATCAAATCTCTTAAGGATTCTATCAATATAAGCTCTCTGAGACAATTGCAACACATAATTAGTCCTATCTCGAACAATCTTGATGCCCAAAACAAAAGAAGCCTCACCAAGATCTTTCATATCGAAATGGTTGCACAACATCTGCTTTGTCTCAGCTAATAGATCAGTGTCATTAGTAGCCAAAAGTATCTCATCAATATACAACACCAGAAATATAAAATTGCTCCCACTGACCTTCATATATATGCATCTATCAACAACATTCTCCTTAAAGCCATTTTCGGTGACAACCTCATCAAACTTAAGATACCATTGTCTTAAAGCTTGCTTAAAACCATAAATAGATTTCTTAAGCTTACAAACCAAATTACCATTCCTTGTTTGTTGGAAACCAACTGGTTGAACCATATATACATCCTCATATAAATCACCATTCAGAAAAGCAGTCTTGACATCCATCTGATGCAACTCCAGGTCATAATGCACCACAATCGCTATAATGATTCTAAAAGAATCCTTTGTGGATTCAGGAGAGAAAGTCTCTGTATAATCAATTCCTTCCTTCTGGCTAAATCCTTTAGCTACAAGTCTAGCCTTATACCTCTCCACTTGACCATTGGAGTCCTTTTTAGTCTTAAAGACCCATTTGCACCCAATAGGCTTGCTACCCTCTAGTAACTCAACCAAATCCCAAACTCCATTTGATGCCATGGATTTTATTTCATCTTCCATTGCATCCAACCAAAAATTTGAGTTTGAACTGCTTATGGCCTCCTCATAAGTGACTGGATCTGAATCATCACTTATGTCAAACTCATGCTCCTGCAAGTAAACCTCATAGTCATCAGGAATAGCTGATCTCCTAGTCCTTTGTGACCTTCTCAAAGGTACATCAGCATCTGCAATAGCTGGAATATCTTGCTTTTCAACAATGAGTTCATTCTGACCAACTACTGGTTCATCAACTACTGGATCAACAATATCTCTATCAGGAACAACTATATTAGGAATGAAAATACTTTCTTCTCTAAATTGAGGCACCCTTGTTCCATTATTATCATCAAATCCAAAATCATCTTCAAAATAAATAGCCCTGTCCGATTCCACGATCCTTGTGGTGTGAGAAGGACAAAATAATCTTGAACCCCTAGATCCTATACAATAGCCAACAAAATATCCACTAATGGTTTTAGGATCCAACTTCTTAATTTGGGGATTATAAATCCTTACTTCAGCTTTGCAATCCCATATTCGAAAATGGTGCAAATTAGGCTTTCTTCCTGACCACAACTCAAAAGGTGTCTTAGGAACGGACTTACTTGGAACTTGATTCAAAATATAAGCCGCCGTCTTTAAAGCCTCTCCCCACAAATAATCTGGCAACCTAAAATTTGACATCATAGACCGCACCATATCCAACAAAATCCTATTCCTTCTCTCAGCTATACCATTTTGCTGAGGTGTACCAGGCATCGTATATTGCGCATCAATGCCACACTCACGCAAATAAATAGCAAAAGGCCCTGGGTTCCTTCCAGTCTCATCATATCTACCATAAAACTCACCACCTCAGACCTTACAGCTTTTATTTTCTTATTCTTTTGAAGCTCCATCTTTACCTTAAACTCTTTAAAAGAAACTAAAGAATCTGACTTCTCACGAATAAGCTCAACATGTCCATAACGAGAGTAATCATCAATGAAGGTAATAAAATATCTATAACCACCCAAAGCAGTTGGTGTAAAAGGTCCACATATGTCAGTGTGGATTAACTCCAAAACATCTCCACACCTAGCTAACTTATCATTTCTTACCTTGGCAGTTAACTTCCCTTTCACACATTCAACACAAGTCAACAGATCAGAGAAATCAAGATTAGGAAGTATCCCATCCTTCACTAACCTTTTCATTCTGTGCCTAAAAATATGTCCCAAACGTTTATGCCATAACATTGAGGAATTGTCATTAACTCTTGGGCGTTTGGAAGCAACAATAGAATTAACAGAGAAATTGAGACCATTATTAAATAAATCAAGTTTATATAAATTGCCACATAAAGTTCCAAAACCAACAACTTTACCATCCTTAAATAATTCAACTTTGTTATTTCCAAACAAAAAACTATAACCTTGACTATCCAAAAGTGAAATAGATAACAAATTTCTTCTTATTGAAAGTACATATGAAACTTCTTGCAACTCCAAAGCATATCCAGTGGCAAGCTTCAACTTGATTGTTCCCACAATGTTCACCTTCACTCTTGAGCTATCTCCCATATATACATGCTGCTCAAGATTGGTTGGGCCCCTTCGGCTTATCATCCCCTGCAACGAATTAGTGACATGAATTGTTGCTCCAGTATCTAACCACCAAGAATTCATGGGCACATCAATAATATTGGTCTCAATCATTAAAATATTACCTTTCTTCTCTTGCTTTCCCTTTAAGGTCCAACAGTCTATCTTTTTGTGTCCAACTTTATTGCAGTATCCACACCTTCCATTGAAGTACTATTTCCTTTCTCTAATCTGAAAAACACCATCCCTCGGCCCTTTAGGCTTCATACCAGAAAACTTCTTCCTATTGGGGTTAAAACCCTACCCAGGCTTGAATCCTTGTCCTTTCTTTTGGAAAAACTTCTTGGACTTATCTACATGATGTGAAATCATAGCAACAGACCTAGACTTACTTAATCTAATATCATCCTCTTCCTTGACAAGGATAGTAGTCAATTCCTCCAAGCTACAACTTTCTTTCTTAGTATTCAAACTCGACCTTATATTATCAAACTGTGATAGAAGACTCCTTATAATAGAATAGGTCAAGAACTCCTCTCCAATATCCATCTTAAGGTCCTTCAGCTTATTATAATAAGAGGAAAGTAGCATAATATGGTCCCTTACTCCTTTAATACCATCATACTTGGTATTATTCAATAGGTCCAAATAATGATGCTTCTCATTCATATCAAACTTGATAAACTTCTTTCCTATCTCCTCAAGAAGTCCCTTTACAGTATCCACTTTAGGAATACTAGCATATATGGCCTCATCCATGTAATTCTCCATCATCATCATACAGCACTTATTAGAGTGCTTCCAATCCTCATAAAGTTTCTTAGCTGCTACAGTACTCTCATCAGTCGATATCTCTAGTAGATCTATCTCCAAAGCCAAATCCAATTTCATGAAGGTCAAATTCGTAACTAAGGTTTTCTTCCATTTCTGATAATTTGTCCCATCCAATTTCATCATGGCAGTCATGGGTGGAAGGTTTGGGGTGCTACTAGCTGTAAAAATAGTAAACAACAAGACATTCAAAAATTTAAGACAATTCAATTACTATTTTCCAGCCCCTCAACACAAAAACACAAACATAAATATCGCTTAGGGTCTTTGTAGCACTAAAGATACCCTTACGCGAGTCAGGGACAGTCAACTAAATAACCACAATCAAATGCATTGAACTGAATCACCGACAGGGCAACTCAGAACCTGCAATACATGGCATTTAATTAACTTCCACTGCCATTCCAGGCGTCATACAAAGCAACTAAAACTACCAACAGGGTAGCCTATTTACCCGTATAGACCCTGGTTAATAAGTGAGAGAAAAATAACATATTAGCAATTTCATGAAATAGGCAAATATAAAACATCCCATCCACTATGCCAACATACATTACATTGGTACATATAATACAGATAAAATAAGTCTCACGATAGGTGAGTATCTAAAATCCCACACTACTATACCAACTAGGCACAAAGCCTCTTTGGGTAAGCTCACACAATCCAATTTTCTAATCACAAATATTTAATTTAATTTAATAAAATTAGATTATAATTTACTAACCTCCAAACGCAACCATTGATAAATTAGATCTTTAATCCTGCAAAATAGAAACAACGTAAAGTAGTGCCTATGGACACACTACTCTCAAACCACTCTCAAATTTCTAAAAACCCTAATATCAAAATACTGTATGGCATATGTTTATTTGCTTGCCCTAAACCTTTTATAGTTTCTGCAAGTCACACTTACCCATTAATTTTTAACACACACAAAATACTAATAATTTAATAATATAATAATACTAAAAAAATATGGGTAAGTCAATGGGCTTATAAAGAGAGTTGGTCCTCCAGTCTAATAAGCCAACTAGAGTCTTATAGAGAGTGTGTAACCAAGGGACCTACTACAAAATAATAAAATAAGTCAGTCCCATTAATGTCATAAATAGACCCTGTAAGTGAATAATTGATTATGCCAAGTCCATAAATATTAATTTATTCAACATGAAGGTGTAATTTCCCCACTGAGGTTCAAGAATACATACCTGCTAGACGAATATGGATTATGAAGATCAACTGCAATAACAGCTCCACTACTATTATCACAGCTTATTCCCGGCCATTCACAACAGTTGCTTCCCTCCCACGATGAAAGTTGCTTTTCGGGGTCATTAAGACCATTTTTTAACTCAAGAAGAACTTGTCTGTCAGCTCTAAGCAATCCATCACCTATGCATCACTGTAATGAACAAATTCTCTTATTAGAACAAAGAGAATCAGCGGCATCACTCAATCTTCCAAGCTACAACTGAAAGTCTAAAACCATGCATGAAATCTCAATATATATATAGAGAGAGATATATACTACTCTACCAAATTCCGTGAAGACCAAGATACTCTTATTTTCATTAAATAATAATAGAGGATAAGATTATTGCATGGTTTGAATTCAAAGCTATACAAGAGGTGGATGCCTAATAATATAAGATACTCAAAAGCATCAATACCTTGTCCTCAACAGAAACCTATAGTACTTGGTTCTCCATTCCAGAATGTTTTTTTTACCAAGTCAATATGAAAACTACTGAGAAAATTTCATGAAATTGCAAGTGTGCCTTCCAGCTCTTCCTGATATTGATGTATGATATCTTTATTATTATGTCTTTTGATTGCAGACAAGAATGTGATCATCAGCTTCATTTTTTTAAAAAAAAAAACTGTTGCAAAATTTTCAACATAGTATTACTTTAATAATGAAATTTGGCATATAGTTGGAATAAATATTACAGCATTCCAAATTAATAAATGTTTATATCATTCAACAGCTCTTCAATTTTATTACCAGAGTCCTGCCAGCGTTGACTGATTCATGCAAAGTTTATCAACTTTAGTAAATTATATATACTTAATAATCAAACATCTAGTCTTCAAAGAACATGTATAGGTGGGATTTGAATGATAGCATAAAATAATTAGTTTTCTCAAATTACATTATATATGGTAGTCATACCAATTTAACAATATTATAAATGCATAACACCTAGGATTATTGCCCTTGTTTCCCTGTTCAATTTAAGCGCTTAAAAGTTTGGATAAAAATAAAAATAAAAAATAAAAAATAAAAAGAAGAAGAAGAAGAAGAAGAAGCTGTAATCCTAACAGTAATAGAAGCATTGGATCAGCTTTAAAATCTCAGAAAAGCAATAGTGCATCACTGCAATTAATAAATTTTCTCTTATTATAAAGAAGAGAATTGGTAACATTGTGTCCTTTATTTCCTTTGATGATCAAGAAAACTTTTATTTTGATTAAATAAGAGCAGTGGAAAAGATTGTGCATGAAAAGTTTAGTGCTATATACATTTCTTATATCATCAGCATAACTAAGACCAGTAAAAAAACCTTTTGAGTACTAGGCCACCGTTGCTGTATACCATTGGCCACATTATTGATAGTCAAGGTGCTTTAGGCAAGTCAATGTAGGAGCCAATGAGAAAATTTCATGAAAATGCAAGTATGCCTTCTTGATATCGATGTCAGTATTGTTAATTCTCTTTATTGCAGAGTAGAATGGTGGCCATCAGCTTCATTTGAAAAATAAAAAAATAAAAAAAAAATTGCAAAATTTTCCACAAAGTTCTATTTTAATAATATTATATTTGGCTTATTGTTGGAATCAGGGGAGGAGGTAAGCTCTGGTTTATGTGGTCCCTTCTATAAAATTAATCTTAATTTGTTTTTGTAGTTTCCAAATCCGGTTAGGATTCTTTTATGTGGTAGTAAAGAGTCTATAATCATCTTTTTATCTAAACTTAATAAACAATTCATCTTTCGTCCTATTTATACACTAAAATCCACAATACAAAAACAATAAAAATAGATATCTAAAAATAAATATTGTTTTTCTCCTTGTTTTTGGAATATTTTGACTTCCAAGTTTTAATCTTTTACTTTCTTTTTTTTTTTTTTTTTCAATTACATTCCATCTGCACAAGGAAATTAATAACTTCTGTTTTCTTTTCTTTTTAATTTTCTAAGCTTTTGTTTAAAAGAGAATAACATGTTGGTAGGAAAAAAAGTATAAATTCAATTATAAACGACTTTAAAAATTTAAAAGAAGGAAGAGTATTATTTTGATTTACATTTTGTTTTTTTTTTTTTTAATGAATTGATATACGATGGAGATGAAATATTATAGTAAAATTATATATACTTTTCAGTACAAAATAAAAGTATGTTTTTTTCTTTTTGCTATTATCGAATGTTGTACATTAAAAATTTTTGTGGTGAATTTTCCCTTTTTTTTTTTTTTTTTTAACAAAAACTTTGGCCCCCAAGATCAAGATCTTGGCTCCGCCATGGTTGTAATGAATATTACAGCATTCATTTTAATCATATTAGTTGGCAAATAGTTGGAATGAATATTACAGCATTCCCTGTGAATTAATATTTTGGAGTCAACAACTCCTAAAGTTAAATTTTACGTCCAGATTCCAATATTGATTCCCACACGCAAACTTTATCAAGTTGAGTAAACTTATACAAAGTACCCATTTAATCTTTGCAAAGAACATGTAGTTGGTGAAATCTAAATGATTGTATAAAATAATTAGTTTTCTAACCTTTCATTTGGTAACATTTATGATTTTGGTTTTCAGTTTTCAATTATACTTTAAGCTTTTACCTAAGATGTGTATAATTGGTGGCTTTATGCTGTTAAGTGTTAGTGATAGTTGGGTTTCTCACCTGGCTACAAACTTAAAGGGGAAAAAAAAAAAAAAAAAGAAGACACAATAGTTTCAAACTGTTTCAAAGGGACGACTTTCCTTTCTTATCTTCTCTGTTTTGAACGTTTCTTTCAATTTTCCACAACTTTGTTGGCAATAATGTCTTTTTATGTGGAAACTACTTGGAAAATCTCATGGAAAATGCATGTTTGCCTTCCTGATATTGATATACCGATTCTTTAGTCTTATCTCTTTTTGTTACGGAATTGGGAAAAAAACAAATGGCAACAGAAACAAAGAAATCGAAGAACAAACACACAATTAACGTGGAAACCCTTGACGGGAAAAACCACGGGTAGGGAGAAGCAAATCCAATATCGAAAGATTTGTACAAGGTGAGCCAAATTTCGAGATACCCTAAAAAACCCCAATGACGGCCGAACAAAAATACAGATATATATATATATATAGTACAGAAAAAACCCTATCGGCCCGAGACCTCCGCTTCCACCACAGAGCCCCAAATTTTTCTCCAAAATTTAGTTTCACCAAATGGGTCGCACCGCAAGCTTTTCGGATCGGGTCAACAAAAATTCGGGTCACTAACTCTAACACTTTTTATTATTGGAGACACAAATGGTGATCAGCCGCTTCCTTTGTTGCAAAATTTCCCACAAAGTATTATATTAATAATGACATTTGGCATATTGATTGAATTAATATTACAGCAGTCCCAATCAATTAATGTTTTATATTCAACAGGTCTTCAAATTTTGTAGTTTCCAGAGACCAACATTGACTCCTTCAAACATGCAATAGTGGAAACAAAATTATAGTATAAAATAATTAATTTTTTTTAGATTCCACCACTCAGACTACATGTCAAATTTTAATGGGTCAAAAATATTGTCGATATCAGAATGGATGATATAAAGCACAAAATAACAATTCTAACAAAGCATACCAGCATAACACCTAGGAGTATTGTCCTCTCTAATACTTGTTTTCCTCTTTCATTTTTTGTGACAATTTTTAAATGTTTGGAACACTTTAAATGTAACTAGAACATGCTTCCATGAACATTAATGCATTTTGATATTTTACCAGAAATTCATCAATCAGATACATATGAGATCTCTTACTTGCATAAAATCCTCTGATTCATCAATCAGAAACATATGATAAAATAATTTCTGCTTATTTTGATATTACAAGGGACACGTTCCACTTCCAAATATAGAAACTGAGTTCTTATTATCTCTCCAAATAATAAACTTAAACTTTCCTGTTTAAAAAAAATAAGCCAGACAATGTACATAGGAAATAAAAAAAAAAAATGCAATCTACCAAAAAACTCCCTATATTTATTTTTTCTTTATTTCTATGGGTTTATAAGGAGATTCCATTAGCTATACATTAGTTAATTATATAGATATATATATATATATATATAGTGATATAGTGATGCTATATTATACATATGAACCCAAATACTCTGTTACTTCTAATTAATATACAAGTGAAGAAAAGGCTAATATCATGGATGATGCTTTCCACAAACTCTGTGTCCTTTTTTTTTTTTTTTTGGTGAATACTTTTTCTTCCTTTTTGATTATAGGGGTATCTGTGGGGAAAAAAAAAAGGTTCCAAGAGGTATGAACATAAAGAAAGCATTTTGCCAGTTTTTCATTCATGTCCTTGATTTCTACATGATAAAAGTTTTCAAATGTAATTCTACCCAAAAAAAAAAAAAAAAAAAAAAAAAAAACAAAACAAAATAACCAAAAAAAAAAAAAAAGAACAAAAAACGAAACCAAAATGTAAATGATAAGGGCAACAAATTGAAGAAGAACAGACTATCTTAGCTAATGACGCCCCCTATTCCTCTGCAGTATGGTTCTATATTTCAACCATATATATAGTATCCTTTCAACAGCAACATCCACAAAAGTAAAATAGGCATCACCCCAAGATCTTTTCATTGCCATTACTAGATAAGGAACTAGAATTCCAGCAGCAAATCCCAATCCAATACTCAAGTAAAACCATTTGTCAATAAAGCTGTCACCATTAGTATCATCCTTGGGAATAACAAATCCATTATCAGGAACATCATCATCTTCATCACCAGGACATTTTACAGCAAGTGGAGCACCACAAAGGCGTTGGTTTCCACCATAAGAGGACGCTTCAAAAGTTGTCAAGTGGTCTTTATATGGAATCTTACCAGACAAGTCATTGTTTGACAAATTCAGATACCCCAGAAATGAGAGTGATTTTAAGCTTTCAGGAATTGCACCAGAGAACCGATTATTTGAGAGATCAATTGATGACAACTCCTTCAAGCTGGATATACTCTCTGGAATATGCCCACTTATATGGTTTCTGGACAAGTTCAGAAACACTAAGCCCAGCAAATTTGTTAGCTCTCTTGGAAGATCACCAGACAAATTATTTGCTGAGAGGTCTAAGACTACAACAAGGGAGAGGGTCTTGCTGAACGTCAGAGACAGGTCTTTAGTAGTAAGAACCAAGTTTTCTTCATAGTGGATGCCGAAGTACGGTGCATAAAAAAGATGATGGTAAACGTTTTGTACCTGTGACATAGCTTTGAAATCTCCAAAGCTAGCTGGAATACTCCCATTCAACTGATTTTCTGCCAGGTCCAGGACTTGTAATGAACTTAAATTCGATAGCCCTGATGGAAGTTCTCCGGAAAATGCATTGGCCCTCAAGCTAAGAATCCTTAGACTTTCAAAACCTTCTCCAAACCATTGTGGAATTCTACCTGTTAATCTGTTGTTTCCAAGATCCATTGTCTCCAAACTCGATAAATTTTGGAAAGATGATGGGATCTCTCCTGATAACTTGTTGTTGCTTAGGTGCAATGTTTGGAGCGTACTTAGTTCACCCAAAGAGGCAGGAATGTTGCCAAATAAATTGTTCTTACTAAGGTCTAATACCTTCAGGAAAGAACAATTCCCAATGCTTGGTGGAATAATTCCTGTTAAGTTGTTGTTGGAAAGATCAATGACTTCAAGATCAGGATTGTTGCCTATAGAAGCTGGAATTCCTCCACTTATCCGGTTGTGAGAGATAGAGAGGATTAGCAAGGAACCACTTATGTTCTCTGGAATATTACCAGAAAATTGATTTTTGGATAGATCAAGTACCTCGATGTTGCCACTTGGATTAGGAATGGACCCACTGAAGCGGTTTGAGCCAAAATAAACCACTGCACCCGGAGCTAAGTTCAATGGATTTGGTAGCACACCTTCTAGTTGGTTATAGGAAACATTCAACAATACTAAGGTGGAGGAAAGTTCCCAAAGCCAATTGGGTATGGAGCCAGAAATGCTAGCATTTGAGATATCCAAATCTATGAGTTCGTTTTGTGACTTGAGCCAAGCCGGAAATGAATGACCCAAATGGCATGAACGCATATATAAATACCAGACTTGGAATGGAGGAACCGAACTGACATTCAAGGTGAAAGAGTTTGAAGATAGTTCCAAGAATCCTAGCTTATCTTGCTTTAAAAAATGCTTTTCAGTGACCATGCCCGTCAAACGATTTGAAGAAACATCAAGAAAAGTCAAATTAGAAAGTTGTCCCAAACTTTCTGGTAGAGTCCCATTTAGTTCATTGTTTCCTAGCCAGAGGTGTGAAAGATTTTGCAGTAATTCTAGGGAATATGGGATGGGACCATATAGAGAGTTGTAGGACAAATCAAGACGAACAAGACTCTCGAGCTGACTTAGCCATTCTGGTAACCTACCAACCAAGTGATTGTTTGACAATACCAAGTCCTGAAGACTAGGCAGAGGCCTCCTAGAAAGGCAACTTTCTGTTCCTTCAAGGAATTCAGGCAAAGTTCCGGTCAGGTTATTTCTTCCTATATCTATGGAGACCAGGTTACAAAGGTTTCCAATAGAGCTTGGGATCCCACCCTTAACATTATTGGCAAAAAGATTTAAGTGAGTGAGAAATCTCATGTTCCCAATGGAAGCAGGAAGTTTCCCATGTAGTTTATTGAAACCTAAATTGAGAACTTCTATCTTCCCCCATCTTCCCCTAAACAATTGGTAGCAACTTGCTGTGAGATTGGCATTATTATTAAGATATAAAAACTGCAAATTTGGCAGGTCACTAAAACCAAGGGGAATTCTTCCAAAAAAGTTATTATGGCCTAAATCCAAGGTAATGAGGCTGCTAATATTGACAAGCCAATCAGGTATTTTAGAATGGAAGTCATTAAATCTAAGATTTAGGACAACAAGTGAAGTTAAGTTTACACTGGTAAGAGTTGGAATGGAACCAGATAAGCTACAAGAAGATAGATGCAACTCAGTTAAGGATGGGAGCTTATTTAGTTTCCTAATCCAGTCTGATCCTACCATTGAAAGATTAACTTCATTCATCACTAGATGCTTTAGAGAGACTAGGCCTGTTACCCATTCAAAATTTTCGACAAGTAAACTCAAGGACTCGACATCAAGATACTGCAAGCTAGAGAGGTTTCCTAAATTTGAAGGAACTGCACCACTAAACCCAGCATGTGAGAGGTTTAGATACTGCAAATTTTCCAAAGTTCCAAAAAACTCAGGAATTGGGTTGCCATTGAATGTGTTGAAACTCAAGTCCAAATGTCTCAAGGACTTCAGTTTTGTCAGTGAAGGTGTAATTTCCCCACTAAGGTTCCAGAGTCCATACCTGCTAGAATCAAAGCCTTGTGGATATGGATTATGGATATCAACTGCAATGACAGCTCCAGTACTATTTTCACAGCTTATACCCCGCCATTGACAGCAATTGCTTCCGTTCCATGATGAAAGACGGTTTTCAGGGTCATTAAAACCATTCTTCAACGCAAGAAGAGCTTCTCTGTCAGTCTTTAAGCAATCCATCAACTGTGCATCACTGTACTGAACAAGTTCTCCTATTACAAAGAAAAGAATGAGTAACATTTTCTTAAACATTATTACTGTTTCCATCAGCTTAATATTTTCAATCTACTTTATGCCTGAAACAATGCATGAAGCCTCATTTTATATTAACCTAATCTACCTTTATTTCCTTGATGACCAAGAAAACTCTTATTTCCATTTTAATAAAACCTGTGGAAATGAAGTTGAATGTACGGCTTGATTAATTCAAAATTATGCTTGAAAAGGTGGTTCTAGTAATATAATAGTGTTTCTCTTTTTCGGTGAAAAGTAATATAAAAATTTTGAAGGCATCAACTTGTCGAGTCTTATTTCCAATCAACTACTTTCACCCTCACATGGTGGGGACAGATACCATGGGCCACACATTATTGACTGTCGAGTCTTTTTTTTTTTTTTTTTTTTTTTGGTAATAAGTCTTTTTCCCAAGTCAATGAGGAAGCAAATGAGAAATTTTCATGAAAATGCAAGTGTGCCTTCCAGATGTCAGTACTAGAGTTCTTTATTCTTAAATCTCTCAACTGCAGAGTAGAAATAATGATCATCATCAGCTTTATTTTTTTGTTCTTTTTCAATTTTGTGCAAATTATTTCCACAAAGTATTAGTTTAATAATGGCATTTTGGCATATAATTTGAATAATACAGCTGTCCCAATGAATTTAATACCTTGATTTCAACAAAACTCTTCAAATTTATGTACAGAGAGTCAAATACCGACTACCACTCCAGCATGCAAACTTAATCAACTTGAGTAAACTGTACTAGTTACACCTTTAATCTTCAAGAAAACATGCACCAGTTGAATCTAAGCAATAGTATAAAATAATTAGTATTTTGATCCCTTTTGATAACAATTTCATTTTTTATTTTTTGTTTTTGTTTTTTTATTTTATAAATTATATATAATTTATTTACTTCAATGATTTGTTAATAATGTTAGATTTGTTAATAATGTTAGTTGATGATAATTAATTAGATATATTTATTGATTATAAATGTAAAAAAAATTATAAAATATATAAATAAAAAATAAAATATAATTTAAAATTGTATTAGGTTTTAGTTTTTTTTTTTTTTCTTCATTGACATTTATAATTAATTGATATGTTTAATATATTTTAACTACCATCAACTAACATTAATAAATTATTAAAATAAGTGAACTATACATAATTTAGAAGGAAAAAAAAAAAAAAGTTTAAACTTCTTATGAAACGGGCCTTTGATTCCACCATTCAGTTTATGCCTCCAAATTCAATTTTGTCATTGAAATCACATTTCTGTAAAAGTATAACAGGATAACACCTAGAATTTTTATCCTTTAATCCTTGTTTTTCTTTTTCAATTTGATGCACTTTTAAATGTTTGGATCACTGATGCAACTAAAACATGTTTCCAATGAACAATAATCTGCAAACTGAAACTTCTAATCAACTATTTCAAGGACCAAAAGAGACGCATTCTTAGCTAAAAGTCTTTTTTTTTTTTTTTTTCTGCCTTTTTGGTGAATCTAGCTAACAGTCATTTACCAAGCCTGACACAGTTGAAGTTGGGGGGAAAAAAATGATTCAGTTGGGTCAGCTTGAAAATCTGGTAGATTTCAAATCTTCAACCTTACTTGCAATTTTCAAATCATGGTGCCATAAGTAGTCTCATCCCTGCATCTCTTGGGTCATTACAACACCTACCCGATCAGGGACCTAACAGTATGATGGCCATGTCCAAATAGTATGGGACAACTTTCTTCCTTATTTTCTCTGTCTATATTGTTTCTTTCAATTATCAGCAACTTTGTTTGGCTTGCTTTAACTCATTAGAGTCCCATTTGGATCCATTTGCTTGTTCAATAATGAATTTGCTATTTCATATTAAATGCCAAACTGGTTTTGGTGAATCTAATAAAGTTTTGATCTTTCTTCAAATTTATTTATTTTTTAAATAATGAGCTTCCCTTTTACTATATAAACACCCTTTTTTTTTTTTTCGTTCCTCTATCATTTATATGGGTTTTATTTTATTAAGAAATTCCATTAAAAAAAAAAAGAAAGAAAAAATTGCAAAGAGATATTTTTCAAGCATTTTCCTTCATCGAGAAAAATAGAAGAAAGAAAAAGGAGGAGAGTAAATTAGGCACGTTCAGGTGAGCAAGCAGATAAGACAAACGAGCAGCCTCCAATTCTTCCCCCAAAACTTCCCACGCGACATACCCGCGCGTGTCGTTGCCTCTCCTTCACAAAAGTACGATTACCGTTGATTAACCCGCCAACGAAAGGTCAAGAAAAACACAGAGATCCAAATGGAATATTATTTCTCTTTCTAAATCAGCAAAACCCTCTCTCTCAAACCCAAATGGCTCTATTCACTTCCATCTCCACAGCGCCAGTCAAGGTTTCCTTTCCAATCCGACGCCGTTTCAATCACAGTGACCGATTCTTTACTAAACCCACCATTGCTTCTTTGAGCTCTTCTTCGTCGTCCCCTGAATCGAAATCAAAATCAAACCCGCCGAGAACCGAAACAGTAGTTTCCTCTGCTACTTCTTCGAATCCTTTCGTTGAGAAACCTTCTAAGCCTCCCGAGTCGGGTTTCAACTACGCTTTGTCTAACCCAAATGG
Organism: Ziziphus jujuba; assembly: GCF_031755915.1. Lineage (NCBI taxonomy): Eukaryota > Viridiplantae > Streptophyta > Magnoliopsida > Rosales > Rhamnaceae > Ziziphus > Ziziphus jujuba. Next base: position 3,686,548 of record NC_083380.1, read on the forward strand.
CAACCCGGTCGTTCGGTTTGTCCGCTCCACTGAATCTACCATTGAAAGGGTATGTGAGTTTTGCATCAAATTACTTCCTTTATTCCTCCACTGTGTCCAAACTCTGCAATTTTTGGAAATATGGTTTTTTTTTTTTTTTTTTTTTAAAAACATTTTAAATTAAGAATTTTATTTTTTTTTTATTTTTTTTTTTTAAGTTTTAAGTAGTTTATTGTTTTTGTGGGTAGTATTTGTTAAGAGTGACTTCTTTTTTTTTTTTTTTTTTTTTTCTTTTTTTTCCATTTTGGGCATATATTAGTTATGCTTTGATCTTTGTCACAGCTTGGTTCATTTCTTTGATCACTTGGCTGTTGAATCTGGGAAGTAATAAATATGTGAATGAACAAGTTAAAGCTTCAAACTTTGGGATGCAGTAAACAGTGAAGATGAAAAAAATATTATTATTAAAACAATAATATTATTTCACCAACTCTGAGTTTCTTATTTTTTATAGTTGAGTATTTTGTGAATATGATCTTCTTTGATAACCTTACTTCTTACTTGTCCCATTATTGAACAGACAATTTTCGACTTTCGCTTTTTGGCACTACTGGCTATTGGAGGTTCACTGGCTGGTTCGCTGTTGTGCTTTCTCAATGTAATCTTTTATTATGTATACTCAATTATTTCATAATATGAGTGAAGCATGGTAATATATTATGTTGGGATGTTAATAATTGTTCTGCATCTAGTGTTAAACTCTGACAATGCACATATTTTGGTCTAATTATATCTGTTTAGCTCATCATGTGGTTATTTACTCGGTTGTAGATTAGTTTATGCACATATTTTGGTCTAATTATATCTGTTTAGCTCATCATGTGGTTATTCACTCGGTTGTAGATTAGTTTCAGCATAACCTGCCTCTTTGGTTATACAATATTTGTTGATAGATCATAGATAAATTCTGCAGCGACTATCTTATTTAAGGAAAGGAAAATTTTCTGGCATGTTCAGCTGTGAAGAGTATAGTGCAGCGGGTACAATAACACTATTTAACTGTTTTATGTACCATCATTCTTATGGCATTGAATAGCTAATTTATTTACATAGGACTGTACCCAATTTACATTCAATCTTTCAGGGTTGCGTTTATATTGTAGAAGCATATAAAGTTTACTGGTCTAGCTGTGTTAAAGGGATTCACACTGGACAGATGGTTTTACGGCTTGTTGAAGCTATTGGTAATTTTCAGAAATTCTTTTCTACAAAATCTCCTTCTCAAAGATTCTGTTCGTTATTTGGTAACTAGTTCAAATGTCATCAGACTCATTGACCATACAAGTTGAAATCATTTTCTTTCTGTAGCTCATTTTCCTTTCAACCAAAGCCACATCCATACTTATTTCTCCTATTTAAGGCTTATGTTGCTGATAAATTGATGCCAAACTATCTATTTGATGCAGATGTTTATCTTGCTGGAACTGTGATGTTAATATTTGGCATGGGCTTATATGGATTATTTATCAGTAATGTTCCTCCTGATGTGCCTCCCAGTGTTGATAGAGCCCTAAAAGGTTCTTCATTGTTTGGAATGTTTGCTATGAAGGTAAAGTAAACCTTCATGAATTTGAAAATCAACTATTTTGTTTAACATCCTTTTTGTTATTTTTTTGTGAGAATAGTATAGTGATGGAATGGTGGTTTTGATGGGTTTGCAGGAGAGGCCAAAATGGATGAAAATTAGCTCATTGGATGAACTGAAGACAAAGGTGGGTCATGTAATTGTGATGATTCTTCTGGTGAAGATGTTTGAGAGGAGCAAGATGGTGACCATAGCTTCTGGGTTGGATCTGCTAAGTTATTCTATATGTATTTTCTTATCATCTGCTTCTTTGTATATCCTTCATCATCTGCACAAGTCAGACGATGGGCACCAGTCGGTTTAGAGATGTTATATATATATAGCATATATAAACAATGTAATGTTTAATGTTAATATGCTATTGATTTGTACATGTTTCAACAACCATCTTTATACTATAAGGTTGGCTAGATTGATTATTCATATCCAACTGAATGGATCCCCTTTTTATTCGAGGCAAAACAATTGACACAAAGCTGATAACGGAAAAAATGTGTTAAAAGTAAATGCGTTTGCCGGGAGTCGAACCCGGGTCTATTGCTTGGAAGGCAATTATCCTAACCGTTGGACTACAAACGCCGCTTGTATTAACAGTTTCGTTCACTAGTACTTATTTGAGCTGGTTAATCCGCAATTACAAACCCATACAATCTATAGATATTTTATATTAATTTAACAAGAAAAAGAAATTATTATATTTTCATATTAATATTATAAGAAAACGAAACTATTCATACCCAGTGGAAAAGGATCCTTCATTCCTTATTATATATTGAAAGAGGAAAGTCTTATACATCAATAGATGTATATATATAGATATTACTATAGTAATTATTTTTTTATCTTTTATTTTTTATGAACGTCTTTTACTCAGCCTATAAATTAAGGGGGAAAAAATACACACACAACTGCTAGTCTATTCTGATATATGGAAGTGCTTCATTTAATTTTCCAAAGAAAAACCAGCAAAGGTCTTCTAAGAGCATCTTCTAGCTGGCCCATGTTATGGGCTAGCAGACCCTTATTAATCAAGCATTCACTATTTTTTTAACTTATTTATTTATTTTTCAAGGATATGAAATTGAGTGCATATAATATTCCTAAAACCATATAATTCTTACCATCCGTCCTATATTTCCTACTTTTAGTTATAGGGAGCCTTATTCAACACAACCTTTTTTCCTTTTTCTCTTTGGCATATATAGCCTTGTTGGAAAACTTGAAGTAGAATAACAATTTGTTTCTGGGTTTGCAATTTATTTTTATTTTCCTTCCTTTTGTTCATCCATCAAGAATATACATCTATAATATATACAAATACAATCTTAAATTGTCAACAATACTTGTATGCCGCAATTTTGATAATGCAATTCCATTTATCTGCCTAACTCTTTCCCTTGAAAGTTTCAAAACTCTTCCTATTTCCTCAAAGGTCTGAGGGCTCTTTCCATTAAGCCCGAAGTGTAATCTCAATACATGAGCCTCTCTATCACTCAGTGACTTCAGAAGTTTCTTCACCTCTTGTTTCATTAGCCGTTTCATAACCATCTTCTCTGGCATTGTTTCATCTGGTCCTGCTATAATCTCCTGCAACAGATTTGAATTAAGGTTGGAGATGGAGAATGCTGTTGAAATTTTAAGGAGCTTTTGAAAAAACTTAAGCATTTGTGAATCATGAACCTGCAGTCTCATGCAACCTTGATCAGTTACTGTTCGATCCAATGAAATTGGAGTTCTGCTTTTCTCGGAAACAAGCTTTATGATTGAAACATGCATGTCTACTGCTTCAGCGATTTCTTCACAGGTAGGTGCCCGCCGTAATCTTCTGCTTAAGTCATTTTTAGCTTCTGCTATTTTTGCCACCATCATACACATGTTTCCCTGAACAAGACAAGCTAACCATGCATTCACTAATTACCAGATCACCTCACAAAACTCAAAAAGAAGAGCGAAGTTCGATGCTTTAGTACTTATAAACACACAACAACAAGTGTTAATAGGAATGGATACTGGAATTTATGTGAACCCTTGAACCTAATTTATACTGATAATAAAACCTGGTTTAATATCCGATCCATCCTCAAAACTTAGCATTGAAACTCTATCCAGTCTTTGAAGCAATTTATGCTACTTTTAGATGCCAATATTGTGTCCTGTATTAGAAAGCTAAGGTCACCAAACCAAACTCCATCTGCACAGTGGATATGAAAAGAAATAATGCACACTCCCCCTCCTTCCCTCAGCCATATAAGATTGAAATATACACTAACATGATGCAGCCATTCCATATCCAAGCACTTGCTAAAGCTAACCGTGAATTGATCTGGTAGCTCAATTAAAACCGTTGTTAAATAAGCCAAAATTATTCGACAAGTAAATATTAAAGTCCTGCTCAAGAAAATTGGTTAAATGCTGCGGTGTCTCACCGGTAATCTGACCAGTCTAGACTTTTTTTCTATGGCTCTAATGATAGCTTGTCTAATCCACCAGTAAACATAAGTTGATAACTTATGCCCTCTATCTGGATCAAATTTATGCGCCCCACGAAGAAGCCCAATGCTACCTTCCTGCTAAAACAAAAACAATTGTTCATTAGCACATTATAAGAAGCATTTTTTCAGGACTAAAATCAGTACGAACCTGAATGAGGTCTTGAAGGCTTAATCCTCTGCCTTGATAACCAACAGCAATAGAGACAACCAATCTTCTGTAGCTCCGATAGATCCTTTCTTGTGAATCTCTTCGATCGCACAACATCTTATCTACACTCCTCATTTCCATCCCTATGGCCTTGGCCAACTGCTTTGAAGTTGGTTCATGTTCTTGAGCATCTGTAATTCTTATCCTTGTTGCTTCTAGTTCTGCTCCTTCCTGTTGTAGAGCAAAACTTAAGGTACCAATGATAAATGTTCATCTTAAATTGCAGTAATACAAATCACTCAATGAAGGCATGGCTGTTATTTCTTTATCTATGTCTAAGAATTTAGGATAAAACCCACTTTTTTAACATCTTGATTTGATCATTAAAGAACAGAGAATTTGAAAAAGAACAACATTGAGAAACTGGTACCTTGAGGCTTAGACAGCAATCCACCTCTTCTCTTCTGCTCAAATACCCAGATTTGACAGACCCAGATGAGAAACTCTTATTCTCAAAATACCCTTTCTCTTCCAGATCCAACAGCTCCAAGTTTTTCCTTCTTTTCCTCCTCCTGGTCCTCCTCATAACCAACCCATTAGCCTCACTCCCATCCCTATAAATCCAAACCTCACCGCCAACCCCAGCAGCTGACTCCTCCACGGCCTCTCTTGCGGCGTTCACTGCTGCACGAGCCAGAGTAACAGCCTCAGCCGCAGCTGCAAGAATTAAAGCATCATTGGATACTAAATTCACACCAAATTTGGAAGAAGAAGAAGAAGAAGAAGACTGGGGTTGGAAAGATGGAAGGTTGGAGATTGAGAATGTGGGGAGGGTTGGAGAGTGGTTTGGTGGGGAACATAGGCTGGTGGTGATAGCCATATAGAGTTTAGTTGGAGAATAAGGGAGTGAAGTTTTGAAGTTTTGAAGCTCTTTGTTTTAGCTTTTGTTAGCCATTGAAAAATTTGAAGTTTTGGGATACTTTTTGGGGATATTTTTATCTCGGAATGTGGGGGCAAGAGAGTGTGAAAAAACCATGGAAGGAAGGAGAGGATAAAAGAAAGTTGTGGCTTTTCTTCTAAGTTTTTGTGGATGTCATTTGTGAACCTTTTGACAAGCATCTTCAATCTTTGTCTCTCACCACAAAGTAGTTAAAACAATTTCATAGTAAATATATCTCTTTTCCTCTTTTGGCTAAACGTTTTCTCTTTATTTTATTTATTTATTTTTTTTTTTTTGGGGCCTAAGTGATACATAGTAACATATGTTATTTGTGGTTGGATTCATATTCATTTAACCAACCTATTATATTCCATTTGGGCGAATGCACATGTTATTATTCCATTAAATAATTTGAGTATATGATCAAATCATATTAAATTATGCTAACAGCATCTCAAACAAATTTTAACGTAAATATTAAAATATGTTCATTTTTAAAAAATAAAAAAGTAACACACCATATTTATAAGTTTTTATCTTCTCTTTTTATTTTTTTGGTACTAAATGTTACAAAACTACAAGATTTTAAACTTCAATTGACCGGATAGGTTATACCATGAAGAAAAAAATTAAACTAACCTCTTGAATTTCTAACACATAAACTCGTTGACCCAAAAGAAAAAGAAAAGAAAAATATAATGAAAACCCACGCGCCCAAGAAGTCAACTGCCCCGAATAACCTTATTACTGTAATTCTTTCCTTTTGGTTTGGCGCCAATTCTCCCTCAGTCTCTCTCTCTCTAAACCCTAGTCTCACTCCCATGCTCTAATCAATCACCACCTAGGGTTTCATAATCGGCTTCAAACAACGTTGTTTAGTGAATCTTCGTCGAAAGCAATACAAGGCAATCCTCTACAATGTCGGAGCGTCGAGCTAAGCGGCCCAAGATCACCAGGTCCGCACGGCTTCCTATCCAGCTCTACGTATATATATATATCCTAGTGTTATTTTCTTCACCCGTTCACGTCTTGACAATATTTGCTTCTTCAGAAACAAAATTTCCCTTTTTAGGGTTGCAATTTTCGTTTTTAATGGTGTTTTAGGTTTTGGGTAATGATCGATTTTTGAAAACGATCGGGAAAAAAAAATGAAAATTTAGAGAAACTGAGAATGTAGATTATCGGGGAGATTTCAAAATTTTAGCTTTCATAAAATTGGTATATTTCCTGTTGCTACTATTTTTGTTCTTTTCTTGAAGAGTTATAAAATGGAAAATTTATGTTTTTAGACAATTTTTCAATTTGTTTATTTTCAGGGGTGAAGATGATTATATGCCCGGAAACATAACTGAGATTGAGCTTCATAACTTCATGACTTTTAATCACTTGAAATGCAAACCTGGGTCCAGACTAAATCTCGTAATTGGACCAAATGGATCTGGTAAGAGCTCTCTTGTCTGTGCGATAGCGCTTGGTCTTGGTGGTGAGCCTCAGGTTAGTCATATTTTGTTAACTTGATCGCATTAAGATTTCTGGTCATAGTATATAAAGATGGGGAATTTTGACCCCTCCAGCTGCTTGGGAGAGCAACAAGTATTGGTGCATTTGTGAAGCGTGGAGAGGAGTCTGGCTATACTAAGATTACATTGAGAGGGGAGACTGAAGAACAGCAGATTAGCATTATGCGTAAAATTGACACGCGTAACAAGTCTGAGTGGTTGTTCAATGGTAACACTTTATTTATTAGCATAACCTCATGATTGAATTTGTTTTCTTAAATCTTCAAACCATAAATTTGACTGCAGAGACTGAAAAAGACAGTTGTAACATCTTTGACATTTTCTAGCTTCAATGTGAAGACCCATCTCAATTTGCATGTTCCGGGCACCATATTGTATCTAGAACAAAATTTAAGCTTTTGTAGAAATGATGATCTTCTGTTTCAAAGAATTTGTGATCCGTTTGCATTGGATACTATTATATTGTGTCTTAATAAATTAATTTTGTGCATGTCATGGTTCTCGAATCTCTGTTTCTTCAAGCTTTATTCAGGAAAGAATCTATTTAGTCAAACTAACCATTCTATTTATAAAATGCAAAACTTTTGGTTTCAGGAAAAGCAGTACCCAAAAAAGAAGTAGTAGAAGTCATTCAACGGTTCAACATCCAAGTAAACAATTTGACTCAAGTGAGTATGTCTGTCGACCTAAAACCAGGATGTTAGGCTTTTAATTGGATTAAGCATCTTGGCATTATGTGATGGTTGCGTTATTATATTTTTTTTTCCTTCCTTTTCTTTTGGTGTGAATGTAGTTTCTACCACAAGACAGGGTTTGTGAATTTGCCAAATTGACTCCGGTGCAACTTCTAGAAGAGACTGAAAAGGCTGTTGGTGACCCTCAACTTCCTATCCACCACCGTGCACTTATTGAAAAAAGCAAGGAGTTGAAGAATATAGAGCGAGTAAGTTTCAATGCTTATTTTAGGTGTAGGGTTAATCAGTTCATTTGCATTGAACAATATTGTTAGTGAGGAGAAACAAACTGTCTGTCCTGTTTTAGGCGGTTGAGAAAAATGGAGAAACTTTGAATCAGCTGAAGGCACTTATTGCTGAACAAGAGAAAGATGTTGCAAGAGTCCGTCAAAGAGAAGAACTTCTTGCAAAGGTTTGCTTGTGGGCTTTGTTGATCATTAGTTCTTCCTTGATGAAAAATGATGCCCTTATGCTGTTATTAACAGGCTGCTTCCATGAAAAAGAAACTACCATGGCTAAAGTATGACATGAAGAAGGCTGAATATATGGAGGCTAAGGCACAGGAGAATGACGCGAAAAAGAAATTAGATGAAGCTGCTAAAATTTTAAATGATCTGAAAGAACCAGTGGAGTATGTCTTGATTAAACTTTATAATTAATTTTGTGTATGCTATATTGACATTATCTCTACTGGTCAAATTATGTTTCAATTCATTTGTTTTTATAACTTATGCCATCTTTGGGTCATGATGGTCTTGGCTATTTCTATGTTATATAGGGTTGTGATAATTGATAGGCCATAGATGGGCATGCAATTTATTGGTTGTATCTAAAGGAGTCAGATGACTGTTCATTCTATGGTTCTTCATTGGTCGCGCACACACACATGCAAACTACAAATGTATTTGTTAATATTTGAGCTTATGTTATTGCTTTTTCGAGAACTGTGTGCTCAGAGATACAAAGCTAGGCTAACTTGGAAATTAGTCAATATCGTGGATATTTCTTGTGTGCTTTGCTAAGTGAGAAAAAGATAGGCTCTCTGTATGTCTTTTGGGCAACTCAAGTGTAATCTTCCAGATTGTGGCCGGTTTATTTATGTTAGAGACCACCAAAGATGGGTTCTGATTCTTCTTTTTCTTATAGAAAGGTTAAGAGATGTGAAAGTTTGGACAAAGAGAAGAATAGTTGTTGATTTATGAGCATAAAGAGCATTGGTCATTGTTGATTTGACCAAGGCAGTTTAGGAAGGTGCCATTTTTAATACCTCTAAACGTGTGTTGTAATTTGCTTTTAAAGTTTGTGATGATTGGCAAAAGAACTCAGGTGGTTATGTGTTCCAAAATGCGCATAGTGTGGCTTTGTCTAATCGCTAATGGCTGCAGGATACAAAAGCAAGAGAAGGCTAGGTTGGAAAGTAAAAGCAAAAAGATAGGCATTCTCATCAATGAAAATGCAAAGATGCGTTCTGAACTTTTGGAAATGGAAAACGGCTTGGTATGTCTAAAGTCCTTTTTATTTTTTGTTTCGTTGTACTTCTTGGATTTTCCATACCTTTCAATATTTCATAGGGAGTGCGTGTACGAGGAAACTACCAAGAAATTGAAGACTTGAAAAAGCAAGAAGAATCTCGTCAACAAAGAATCTTAAAAGCCAAAGAGGATCTCCATGCTGCAATATCGGAACTCAAAAACATGCCTGTGTATAAACCTCCTACCGAAGAAATTGTATGTCGCGGTTTGTTTATCATTATCTTCAGCCAGTTCTTAGATACCATGGACCAAGTTTAAAAACTTGAACATTTTAATGAATTTTCCTATTAGGAAAGATTGCGCTCTCAAATTCTAGAGCTTGAAGTTTCTCTAAAAGAAAAGAGGCCTCAAAAATTAGAGATGGAAAACCAAATAAAACAGAAGAGGGTATCCCTTAGACAATGCACGGACAGGTTGAAAGATATGGAGAATACAAGCACTAAGCTTCTTCATGCATTGCGGAACCAAGGAGCTGAGAGGATATTTGATGCTTATAATTGGGTTCAAGAACATCGCCATGAATTCAATAAGGAGGTTTATGGCCCTGTACTGCTTGAGGTACATTAAAAATTTGCTGAAAATCAGATTATTATTTTTTTCATGGGTTAACAGTTAATCTTGTTAGTTTTGTTTAACGACAATCTAAACTCTCTTTAGGTTAATGTTGATGATCGGGTTCATGCTGATTACTTAGAAGGTCATGTTGCTAACTATATTTGGAAGGTAAATTAATTTCTTCTGATTTGGACATATAGATATATATATATATATATATAAATAAAAATAAAATAAAAAGAAGAAGATTTTGCGCCTTGAGGCAGTTGAGGTGTAGGCCTCCAAATCTGCTAGTCATTTTAAGTATTTTTTCTGCATCTGGGTCTTTGGGTTTAACCTTTGCTGAAGAAGAAGAATTGGTTGCCACTGAGATGGTGCGTGAGAAATAAAGAAGAGAAAGGCCAGCTTGGCTGCAGAAAATAGGTTGGTTAGTATGCCACGTGCTTTTCTCCTTCTTACCTTTCCTTTCTTTCCCCTTTTTTTTTTTTTTTTTTTTTGGTTTTCTATTTCCACATGTCACTTTCTGCTCTACCAGATTTATTTATTCTTTGGGTTTTATTAAAAAAAAATTATTTTATTTTCATATTTAATTTTTTATATATAAATTTGATTCTTGTGTATTCGCACGGATTATTTTGTACTAGAAAAATGGTTTATTTATTTTTTAAATTTATGTATATGTTTTTTGGTTTCTCATACATAGATGCTATAGGTTGTTTCCTTTTTTCTTATTGTATATAATTAAACTCTATAACTTCTGTGCTTATTAATTTCAACCTTTTATTTATTTATTACTTCCTCTCTTGTTTCTCTCTTTTAGCTTTTGTTCTATTCTCTTTAATTTAATTTATCAATTTTTTTTAACTATTTTTTTTTTTTTTTTTTGGGGCAATTGTGCAGTGATGATGGTGTTGAAGGCTATTTGATACAACAAGAAGAATAAGTAGAGAAGAAAACTAAATAAAAAGGGATTATGGAATTAATAAGGACAACTTATTACTTTGAATATATGATTTTTCTAGTCCTTGTGCATCTTAAGCTAGCTTGAATCTGGGTTTGCCAATGGTTTTTCTTTCTGTTCTATTTTGGTGCTACTTTAGCATGTTAATTTAAACAAGATATGTCATGACTGGCGTGGAAGCTTCGTTTTGACAGTGATGGAATAACCCCTTAATGATTTTTTATTTATTTATTTATTTATTTCTTTGGCTTGTTTTGTAGTCTTTCATAACTCAAGATTCTGGTGATCGGGACCATCTGGTCAAAAACCTCAGGTCATTTGATGTTCCAGTTTTAAATTATGTGGACAAAGAAAGTTCACGGAAAAAGCCCTTTGAAATTTCTGAGGAGGTATGTCACGTAGGGACCTGTTTTAATTGTCACACTCGAACCGGGGCTGAGACTTTCATTCCGTTCTATTGTTTTTGCAGATGCATGCGCTTGGCATCTATTCCCGACTTGACCAAGTTTTTAATGCTCCATTAGCTGTGAGGGAGGTCTTGATAAGCCAATCTGGTTTGGATAGATCAGTATGAATCCTAAGCTTCCTTTGTCCTTCGAGTTTCATGTAAATAAATATTTCTATATACACATATATATACATATATATATATATATATCAAAGGATGCTGAAAATAAAAACAAGTGTCAAGATATGGTTTGGTAGAATATGTTAAAATTTAGTGTGGCAATCATAATGAAGTTGAAATGTGAAAATGGTGTGGTTTGGTTTAAGATAATCAAGCCTATTTTACAACTGACATGTTTCTATCATTTGAATAAACTTTTCTCAGTATATTGGATCCAAGGAAACTGATCAGAGGGCTGACGAGGTCTCAAACTTGGGAATTTCTGATTTTTGGACACCGGAAAATCACTACAGGTGGTCTACCTCTAGATATGGTGGTCATTCCTCAGCAATTGTAGAATCAGTCGACCGTTCAAAACTTTTCTTGTGTAGTATGTTTCTGCAAGACCTTTAATGAACTGTATGAACTGTTTTTTTTTTTTTTTTTTTTTTTTTTTTTTTTTTTTTTAAATTTTATTTATTTGCTCTTCAGGTTTGGATGGTGGAGAAGTAGAAAAATTGAAGACCCGGAAAATAGAGCTAGAAGAATCTATTAATGATTTAGAGGAAAGTGTTGGATCACTTAAGACTGAGCAAAGACATTTAGAAGATGAAGCAGCTAAACTACAAAAAGAAAGGGTATGACGATAGAGAAAAAAAAACTTGAGAGATAAATTTAATGCCACATGCTAGTACTTATTTGACCTAGTACCCATTTGATGGCACTTGCTAATCTTTTTGTACCTATACATTAAATTGGGATTACTTAACACATACAATTTCACCACTTGTCAAGAGTAACCTATCGAACAAAAAAAAAAAAATGTAGGAGGAGATAATAAGCATTGCACAACATGAGAAGAAGAAGCGGCGTGAAATGGAAAACCGTATTAGTAAGTAGAAAGTATTTAATGCTTTGCTGTTTTGAAAGCATTATGCTTTAATTCACTTCTTTTTTTAGGAAATTAAATGTGTTGTAATAATCTCAGATCAAAAGAAGAAGAAATTAGAATCTATGGAAAAGGAGGATGACCTGGATACTGCTATAGCAAAGCTAATTGACGAAGCTGCAAAATGTAATAATGAGCGGTTTCATTGCGCAATGAAATTTAAGGTGAACTTGCCTTCAGGATCAGGTTTTGATCTTAATTTTACTTTTAAAAAAATTTAGTGGAAACTTTGTCCAACTTTTGTTTGAATTGTCTAGTAAACTTGTGTCTTGAATAGAATGTCTCTTGTAATTTAGTTGCTTTGTTTTCTCTAATTTTATTACTCTTTTTGACAGAATCTACTTGTTGAGGCTGTTTCTCATAAACAGAATTTTGCTGAAAAACATTTGGCCTCCATTGAACTTGATGCCAAGGTACTTCATCTGATTAAGTTTTATTAAATTGTCTATAACAACTAAGATTCCTGCACCCTGAGTTTTCAATTTTGTAGATAATGCTCTTTCTAAAAATGATTTTATGGTTAAGAAAGTCAAATATTGTTTTCCTATTTCTTTTAATTTCCTATTTTTGCATTTAATGACCCATGCAACTGTTTTCAACTTATGCAGAATGCTTGCTTGTTTTCCTGTCATTTTGGAGAATACTTAATCAGCTCGAATTTTTGTTGTCATATTACTACTAAGATTAACTGTTAAGTTTTAACAGGAATAGCTTTTCTATTGGTTATTTTTTCTCATTCCAAGCGGTTTAACTGGCTTAAACAAAGTTTGAAGTCACTAGTTTATCTATTGAACCAGGCTGCATTTGGCATGTTTACAGTGTCAATTTTATATGTCGATTAAATACTCACTCATCTTGTTGGTATAGTTCATATGATCCGACTGACAATGCATTAGATTCCGATCTTTCTTGCTATTCTTTTAAGAAAGATATGACATAGTTGATCTCTCTTTTTCTAGATATATTTTCAGTTTCTGATTTTTACTGGCTTACAATGTCTTAGATTAGAGAATTGGAGGCCAATATCAAGCAACATGAAAAAGCTGCGCTTCAAGCATCAATGCATCTCGAGGATTGTGAGTAGTTAATTGACTGTAATTTTAGTTTGTTCTTTTGCTATTTCTTTTGTTTTGTGTAAAAAACAAAATGGTTACATAAATTCATTGGCTGACATATGCTGTGTGAACCAATGAGTTCGCATTGACAATTAAAAGCAACTTGTGTTGTTTCTTGTAAGCTCTGTAACTTGTATCTTTGTGATATATTCTTTGCAAGAATCTGTATATGAGTTTCACTTTTTTCACTATTATTACTTGTTAGTAATACATGCATCAAATCTTTATTTTGATATCAATTGCTTTCTCATATTCATACCTTAGTTAAAGGCATTTTCATCTCACTGTCTTCTTGAAAATTTTTAATGATACAGAACCAGGATAGAGATGAGAATCGGATGGTAAAGGGAGAGAATTAGATGAAAGGAGGGTGAAAGTAGACAGTACAGATAGAATTAAACAGAAGTGGAGGGAAATGAGGAAAAAGAGAAAATAAAGAAAACCAAAGAGAGGAAATATCCTTTGGTAAATAATCAATGATCTCTTTGTCCAAAAAAATAATCGCGAATCTCAATCTAGTTTGTGTAGGGTTACAAAGAGCCCTATTTGTAATATATTAAACATTATCCAAATAGGAAACCAAATGGTTAAATAACTTAAATTGGAAATAAGCTCTATAAACCCCTAAATCATTATCTAATAAAAATATAAAGGGATCAGCATTGTTAAATTAAATCATATTCTGCATCAATTAAGCTGTGTGCTCTGAGATACATCTGACTGCTTTCTGTCTTTTCTTCTCCAGCCAAGAAGGTGGTTGAGGATTATCGGCAGCAACTTTCAGCTGCCAAGAGGCATGCAGAATCAATTGCGGCGATCACACCGGAACTTGAGAAAGAATTTCTTGAGGTTTGTTTGTGTTACGGTTTCTTAGTACAGCTTCACTTGAATCATAAACTATTTTTTTCATTGCTTTGTATTTCCTGATGGAGATCTTAGTGATAGCCTACATACTTATTTTAGGTTTATTTTTATTTAGGTTTTTTTGTCTATGATAGTTTTAAAGCTTCTTTGCTTTATTTATCCTGTTAATTTATGAATTTCTTATATTAATTTTCATCCTCAAGTATTCTGAGACTGCCTATGGAAACAGAGTGGAAGACGTTATTCTTATTTTTAAGTGTTTTCATACATTGACATTACAAACTGGGAAAACACTATGTTCACTCTTCTTGTTCCTCTCCCTTCTTTTTGGTGCTCCATCATGCCCTTTTGCATCCTAAGAATACAATAAAGTCTCTTCCCTGTTCTCTTTAGATGCCTACTACAATCGAAGAATTGGAGGCTGCTATTCAAGATAATGTCTCTCAAGCCAATTCTATGCTCTTTTTAAACAACAATATACTGGCAGAATATGAACACCGCAAGCGCCAGGTAATCATCTGCTCTCATTTCTACTTTTTACTGGTCGTTCTTCAACGCTTCATCCATAACCTTGATTGCATAACAGATTGAGGGAATTGAAACAAAATTAGATGCAGACAAAAATGAGTTAACAAGGCATAAAACTGAAGTGGATAACCTGAAGGTAAGGGGAAGTTTAGTCGCTCTCTTAGTTAGTGCTTTGTGAAGTTGCTTGGTGGCATTTATCAATACATTGTTGATGTTTCTTAAGCCTTATGAGAAGAAATTTAATCAACAATTCATTGCGTTATCTCTCTCCACCAGTTTCTCATGCCCTAAATTATAGGTTTCAAGATTTGATTTTCAGTTTAAAATTATGTGCAGCAAAGTTGGCTTCCTACTTTGAGAAACCTTGTTTCTCAAATAAATGAGACTTTCAGCCGTAACTTCCAAGAGATGGCTGTTGCTGGCGAAGTTTCATTAGGTATTTGTTTGAACATTTTTGAACTATATTCCTTTCTGGGGATTATTCTTACATCTCTGTTTGGCTGGATGCTTCTTCTCAGATGAGCACGGTGTGGACTTTGATCAATATGGTATACTTATAAAAGTGAAGTTCAGGTGAATGCAAGTTTTCCTCAGCTTGTTTTATGTTTTGGTCCTCTGGTTCTGGGGAAAAAAATGATTGCAATTTACCATTCGTTTTGTTACTATGAAATTTATTGTTAGTATTTTTGTTGCTTTCTCAGTTGTTTCTATGTCATACTATGTTTTATATGATTGTACATAACTTAAATTTTACTAATTCATCGGGTTTTCTTTTATGACTGACAGACAAGCAGGAGAGCTTCAAGTTCTCAGCGCCCACCATCAATCTGGAGGGGTATTTTTGCTGACTAATTTTTTTTGAGTTAATGATTTCAATTATTCTGGTAGACTTACAGAACATTGGATATCCTTTTTTTAGGAGCGTTCAGTTTCAACTATTCTTTATCTTGTTTCTCTTCAAGACCTTACAAACTGCCCCTTTAGGGTTGTTGATGAGATAAACCAAGGTAAGCATTAGATACCATCCACACATTTTCTTTTTGTTAATTTAAAAATAAATAAATAAAAAAATAAATTGCACAGAAGAAATCATTTGGGCCTGTGATGTTTTCTCAGGAATGGATCCTATAAATGAAAGAAAAATGTTCCAGCAATTAGTAAGGGCTGCAAGCCAGCTAAACACACCTCAGTAAGAACCTATACTTCATATGACTACTATGGTTACACTATCCCTAACAATATCTATTTTCATACTGTTTATATTATAAGCATGAAGGGTAGAGGATTTAAGGTGTCTAGCAGATTTTCATCTTGAATGCAGAATAAGCAAATAATTTGACACAATAATTAACCTTTTTTATGATATAATTTCTTTCTTCTTAAGCACTTACAAGTTAGGCCATTCTCCCTAACGTATGCACGCAAGTTATATTCAGTCTCCTATTGGGGCTGAATCTACCTGAATATGGAGAACACTTGAATTATGTTGCATGGTTGCTTAGGTGAATTACAAGGTTTTCCGATCCAATTTGAATTCAACAGATTCTATAAGATTGTAAGAGAAGTAGAGCTGAAATCACTTAACCCTGTCTATAACTATTGTCATAAAGTTAATGCAGTTGATGGAAGCAAGTCATGCTTCTTATAGTTTTCTGTGAGAGATTTCAAGCTTGACTGAAATTTTGGTTTGTGAATATTACGCAGGTGTTTCCTACTGACTCCAAAGTTGCTACCGGATCTGGAATACAGTGAAGCTTGCAGCATTTTGAATATAGTGAATGGTCCTTGGATTGAGCAGCCCTCTAAAGGTAAAATGTTTCAAAAAGACTAATGCTAGTATTGTTCTTCCATGGATATTGTGCTTATTCAACTATTGGCTGGTTTATTTGTTATTTTCTTTTCGTTAATTCAGTGTGGAGCAGTGGAGATTGCTGGGGAACTGTCACCGGCTTAGTAGAAGAAGGTAGATGCTGAAGAATTTGTACATACACAAAAATGGAGCTCATGCCATGTTGGGAGTAATTCATAACTGAGCCAAACCATTGTCCCAAATTGATATATATATATATATATATATATTTGTTCCGTATAAATTATTACTTTCCATTTGGAATTTTTCCACCTTTGTAAAGCTGAATCATGGCTACGTTTTGACAATTTAATTTACAAGGGAAATTTTGGAAAAGAAAAATGCGAAGGAATCTAGTTTCCATTGTTTGGTTCAAAAAAAAAATATGTAAAGGAGTAAAATGTTACGTACAGTTAATAAACGATATTTACGCATGCTAGAAAACTTATATCCATAGAAAACAATGAATTGTTTTTGTGTTTTCCTTTCCTTAAATGTATTCCAAAATCCAAAACTATATGTTATATTAACTATAACATGGATAATTTAAAAAAAAAAAAAAAGATTATTCAAAGAAGCTGGGTTAACCCATTTCAATTCTTTTTTTTTTTTTTTGTGTGTGTGTGTGTGTGTGTGTGTGTGTGTGTGTGTGTGTAATTTTTTGACTGGTGAACTGGGATTAGTATATCATATAATATAGAACTCAACATGTGCAATGGTAAAAAGTACTATAAGACTGATGGGCGTGTTTTTCTTTTTTTTGTTTTTTTTTTTTTTGGGGTGAATATAAGATTGATGGTATTGATCATAACAAAAGTAATACAAAGATCTTTTCGCACTCAATGTAAAAGAAATCTTCTTGTGACAGTTTCCAACCAAGATACAGTATCAAGCTCTTCCCTTGTCATCCTAGTTAACTCTCCTTTCTACCATCTTTGCTAAATATTTAGCAAGATCTGATAAGCTGCACCTACGAGGGCTGAATAAACAATTTGAAGATAAAATTTACAGGTTTAGTATTCTTCAAGCACTTGATGAAATCTTGTAATCAAGCATCTCTCTTATATTTAACCGAATTGAAGGCCCCATTGATGAGCAAATATGTGCGCTTTTCCAGTACACGCCTTTCGCTCCTGATGGCTTGTTTGTTTCTATTGATTTCTGTCAGATTATGGCAAATGAATTAGTTAACGTGGCAAAGAACACATTTTAATTTAAACTGATGAATATCAGGAGAATAGGGTGAAGAGCATACTACTGCAGCAAGCAAGTTTACAAGAAGATCCTCATCAGAAAAGTCAACTTTTCCAAAAGGTAAGTGAACTATCCCGGTTTTATCTGCTCTGTATTCTACTTTTCCCTGCTTGAATTCTGCTATAGCCTGAAGAAGATGATAATGGCAAACCCATTTCATTTAGTTATGTCTGCTAAATAATCAGTCACACTGCTTAGTGATTTCCAATAAACTGAAATACCAATCAAATTGGTTGCTTTTAAAAAAACAGCAATGAAAAGTCCAAACCAGGGAAAGATATACTGGAGAATCAAAATGGAATAGATTACATTATGACGAGCAAAAAGAAATAGAATACATTATGATTTTGACCATACCTGAGGTATATTAGGCGTCACTGTTCCAGCTTTTGGATTTGGCATGAGCCCTCGTGGTCCTAGAATCTTTCCTAAGCTAGCAACCTGAGATGAACAATAAGAATATGTAAATGCAATCCACTTATCACATTAACTAAAATTTCTGATCAATTTTGAGTTAGATAATGAATAATTAGTTAGCAGCAGAATATTAATATATTTACAAATCACATAGATTGGCAGAAAAGGGAATGGTATGATCTGAGGAGCAAGAGAGATAGAGAGAAAATTAAATACTATAGCATAGAAGCACAAATGCTTTTTGTTGGTACTCCATTAGGATAAGAATATTAAAAAGACTTTTACAACTATTGAAAGAACAACAATGTGCATTTATTATCTGCATCAGTATTTGAAGTCTAATTAATACCTGGCAAACTAATGGTTTTCATTTCAACAAGAACATGAAAATTCAACCAACTTATCCCTATCTAAAAGTCTTTTAAAGAACCTAGTTTGAATATGTAAGTGACATGTAAGAGGTCCTATCATCTACTTTGTCAAGTATTTAACAGTTTATATATAGCTAAGACATGATCATCAGAGGAACACCTTGGGCATCATATCCGGAGATGCAATCAGCTTGTCAAATTCCATGAATCCTCCTTTAATCTGCTCTATCAGATCCTCTCCACCAACTATATCTGCTCCTGCATTCTTTGCTTCATCGAACTTTTCACCTGTGGATATAAATCTTGAATTAAGAAGAGTTCATGGAACACATAATAGAAAAAATAGGACATGTATGTGCGGCTCCATAAAGACACTTTCCTGCAACTAATATGTCACAGATGATTTGTAAGACCCCACTTATTTAAGTAATAGACAAGTATAAATATTTTAAAAGTCAAGCTTGAGGATTATACTAGATATAAGAACCAGCAAGCAGAATAAGTAAACTATAGTTCAGATATAAAGATCAGCCAAAATCCTTACTAAATAAATGCCAGGAGTGACTAAGAATACCAAACAAAGAAAAAGTATTTTGACAGCTATCTATTTTTGTTTTGTATGCAGTTTATAGAAGCCATGGAAGGATTAGACTTCTGCCCTTTCAGATGGTTTAAAGCTTTCATATCCATCAAAATATTCTTATGTCCCCTTATACAAACCAAAAAAAAAAATAAGAAAAACTTTTTCAATGACAAAGGAAAGACACCAAAAGCACTGGACATAAACTTTTGGAAACAAATTATTATTCAAAGTTGGAATGGCATACAAATTATAGAATTAGTTAGAAAAGAACCAAATTTTGGAAACATACCAACATTAGCAATCTATTACAAACCACATGATGAAATAATGGGAAAAAAAAGTTCACACCAGAACTAAATGACACCCCCCCCCCCCCCAAAAAAAAAAAAAAAAAAAATTCATGTATCTTAAATTGAAATTATATGTCAAAATAAAGAGGATTAACTACCTTGAGTAAGAACAGCTACTTTAACAGTCTGTCCGGTTCCCTTGGGCAGATTTACCTATTTTTTGTATATTAAAACAAGGTAAGAGAAAAAAGTTCAAGAAAACATGCAAGGAAAAATCTAATACTGAGCAATTAATAAGAAAGCTATTATCCTATGATCAACCAAAGATCATAAAACTCACTGTTGCCCTCAGCTGTTGATCATTATACTTTGGATCAATGTTAAGGCGGAAATGGGCTTCAGCTGTTTCTACAAATTTTGTTTTGGCTGTTTGTTTCATCAAACTTATTGCAGTCGTCAGATCATACTCCTTTTTGTTTTCCCTCAATTTTTGAATTTCCAAGAATCTTTTTGATCTCCTCTGACATTTTCAACAGAATATAATTAAGTACTTGGTCCTTTAAACATATGTTACTGGATTAACATATCCAAGAACACAAACAATCAACAAAATAAAACACCAAACTGTCGAAAAGAAAATACGGATTGCTTTTCTTAACAACTAAAGTTGAGTCTTTATCAGAGTATTTAGGAAACATATGAAAGTACATGCTGAAAATATACATGTTGTATGTATCACAACATTCCAAACTTCCTAAAAATTTGGAATGAAGATAGAGTCTAGAGCCTACAATATAATTTGATAATAGAGAGTTCGACTGTGGTACAAAAATAAAGACAAATGGGAGAATTTCTAACACCTCCAAGAAAAAGACCAAAAAGCTTCATTTATGGTACACAATTTCATTACAGAGAACTAGCCTTTAAAATGATTTTTCTTTTTCTTTTAAAAAAAAATAATAATAAATTCATTGTTTCCCATCAAAATCAGCTTCCATCTATACGATATCCATAGTTTCCAGCAAAACTGAATTACTGACTTATTAGATTTTGAACTAGCATATCATAAAAATTCGTGAAAGATAACCCAATAGCAAGCAAGTAAAACTCATAAATTCAAACACTGAAAAAATAAAACCGAAATTTTAAACAAGAACGAAGACGGCAAAATTTATAGGCATACTCTGTAACAGTAAAGTTCGGGAAATTGAAATCCCACATCTGTAAAGAAAACCTAAATCCAAGCAAAACCCACCATCAAATCACAAAAATCCGCAACAAAAACAACAAAAAGACACAATTTTTCACATACCCTATCTCTCTTTAGAGGCAATGCAGCTTTCCCTTTCTTAGGCTTTGGGGCAGTAACAGTGACAGACCCAGTAGCTCCTTCCCCTCCTTCTTGCTCTTCCACAGCCTCAACAACCTCTGCTTCAGCAGCTACAGCAGCCACAACCACAAGGTCCTTCACAGGCTTAGCTTCTCTCTGCAAATTCCCATCAACCCATTTGCTTACTTTTCTCTCTCCAGGCCTCAAACCCAATGGATATAAAGCCAAAGCTCTAACTCTAAGGAGTGGTTTGAGCTTGAAGGAAAGGAATGAGGGGGTGAGGTCAGACGGGCACACAGAGGAGGAAGCGTACGTTGGCATGAGGGATGAGGGTGTAGAAGAAGTACAAGTAGCCATTGTTGGGACTCTGTCACTCTATCTGTGTTTTCTGGAAAGGGAAGCTTTCTATCGTTTATCCGTATAAAACATGGTGATAAGAGGAGGGGCTTTATGGTCTACTGTACTCTATGGATTCTGGACCATAGTTTCGATATACAATACCAAATTAAATTAGAAAAAATAAATAAATAAATAAATATAAAGAAACTTTATGCATTTATATTTACCACCAAGCATTTCTAAAACTGACAACTCAATGGAATCTGAAAATGGAGATCTATCATTTCAAAGCTGAAAAGGATGTAGTTTCAATCATAGCTTTTCAACTTTTAATGAACCATTCAACGAATATGAGCCTTTTAAATTGTGTGGTAGTCCAAGGCTTAAATCCTTTGGAGGCTCACATAAATTTAATTATGTGAGAGATTATTTTCTATTTTATAAGTTTTTTTTTTCTTTGTTTTTAAGAAATTATACTAAGCAACTTTATTCAATCTTTTCTATAAAAAAAAAATAATAGTTGTAATCTTTTGCGTGGAAAATTCAAACTAATAATCACAATCAATGAAAAAAAAGAAGAAGTTATTTTTGTTTTAATATTCTTAAATTTTCGGATGTTGCGATTTAGATCACCAATTTTAAAATCTGCTATGTAAAACTTCTTTTTTTTTTTTTTTTTCATTTGATGAATATTGAACCTTTTGCAGACTTAATTGTCATAATTATTAACTTCTTATACAATTATAAAGTATGAGTTGCAACTTTTACAAATTGAATTTGATGTCTTTTAACACAACAATTGTGGTGTTATGTAAGACATCTTTAACATGGTTGTTTTTAGTTAATACTAAAGAATTTCATAATAATTGAATCAATGTAAATCAAATAAAAAATAAAATATTTAATGTGGCCAATTTTAAAACCAATAACTTTGTATTTTTTGAAATTAACTAATAACTTAAATTACAATGTTATAAATTTTGAGAGTATCAAAATGTAATTAATTCCAAAAATAATAAAACTTTACCCAATCTATATATATTATTTAGGTGTGAATCATATGGTTGAATTTAAAGTTTTGTGCACAATAAAACCAGTAAAACTAATATATTATGTGTCTACTCCTATATGTGAACCGATTTTTAAGATTTTTCTCACGCTTTGTTTTGGTTGCAAAAAAAGGTAAAAGACTAAAGTTGAATACTATACATCAATATTATGTATCTAAAAATACCAGAGAAAAAATATATGCATAAAACTAGTTTAAAAATGGTTTTTTTCTTGATATATATTAATTATATATCCCTAGCTTATTAGATAATCATTTCTTTCTTTATTCATACATATTAGACAATCAATGTCTAAACATTTTATATTACTTAATTATCAATATTTTGTTTTAAGCAAAATAGAAAAGTAGACCAAAAAAAATTATCAACATTTGTTTTGATGTCGTAAATTTATGTAAATAATGAAAATATTTTTAATACATGAGTCCATATCTTTCTACAAAACGGTTTGGATTACTGGAATAGATATAAGAACACTAATTTATTAAAATTTATCGAAAATAAATAAAGTTAAAATTTTACAATAATATATAATATAAGATATTATGAATTTACACGTGTCGAGAGTATAGTGTGGTTATGGATTGAGATTTGGTTTTTAAGAGAAGATAGTTTTGTTTGACTGAGAATCATTAGGATCCGAATCAGGTTTTAAATCCCACCATATCCATTTTTCAACTTCTACGCGCGTGTGATGCACCTTTCTTTCCTGATCACTGACTTGTAAGAAACTTCTTCCACGCGCTCTCTCTCGTATATCGGCCCAAAGGATCCACTTTTTCAACTCGCAGTGGGACCCTATCAATTTGTCGAGTAGAGTGGACCTCGACTTTAAATACGGTCCTTAAATTTTTTTCACATTATTATTATTATCTTTTTGGGTTTTCCATTTTTTATTTATTTTTATTTAAAAATATTTACTCATATTTTGTTTGGAAATCACTATAAAAGCAAAATGGAGTCAATTACATTCATTGTGATCAGCTATTATTTTTTAGACTCAATTTTTTTTCGGTAATAATAATTGAAAATTTAATTATTTATTAGCATAGATTGTTTTAGCAATTTTATTGATTTCATATATTGGTTTATTGATATGGAAAAAAATGTTTATCCAAACAATATAAGATAATGTCATATATGGGTGTATTTTCCTTTCATTAGGGGAATTGAAAGTATAATTTGTTTCCCTAATAATATTATATCCTAATTAAATGAAAATATGAGAAAAATGAAAACACAATTCACATGTAGAGTTCATTTAAAATGGAGGAGCTATGCATTTATTTTTTGAAAAATTTATGCCATTATTCCTTCAACAATGAGCAGTAATTTATTCCTTTAACAAGAGGCTTCAAATTACAAAACAATTTAAAGTGCAAATAATAATAAAAATAATAATAATAAATAATAAATAATAAATAAATTAGAAAAAAAGAAAATAAAAAAAAAAGAAAAAAAAAAGCAACAAGTTTAAGGAAGGTAAGGACCCATATAGAAAATGAGCAGCTTTATGATCCTCCCTTTCTACTCTTCATTGCCAATCTAGACTTCCTCTTCCTCCACCAACCAAACCATACCAAACCCACAAAAACCCTCTCTCTCTCCCTCTCTCTATACATGTATATCAGCTTAATTTACAGAGGGTGAGAGAGAGAAATTAAAGAAGAATTACCATCGACAACCATGGCGATCACCACCTTCTCCAACCTCTCCATGCATTCCCTTTCCCTTCCTTCACCAAACCACCACCATAACCATCAACCTTCCTTCCCCCAAAACTTCAGTTTCTTCACCATCACCACCCACCGTGTTAACAATTATTCCTACTTCCATTCTTTCAATTGCCCAGCACCCATTATCACCTTTAACGCCAGCTCTGTTTCCTTCAGACCTCCTGCAGCTGGTGGAGGAGGAGGAGGAGGAGGAGGAGGTGGTGGTGGTGGTGGAGGAGGAGGAGGTGATAGTAACAATGGCAATGAGGATTCCGGTGACCGGGAACGGAACAAGTCGGAGGCTTTGCTTGCGTTGGCAGAGGCAGGACGGTCTCTGGAGAGTATACCCAAAGACTTGAGTGGGGCCATTGAGGCAGGAAGGATTCCTGGGGAGATAGTGAAGCGGTATTTTGAGCTTGAGAAGTCTGCGGTGTTCAGGTGGTTGCTTGGTTTTGGTGGGTTTAAGGAAAGGTTGCTTGCTGATGATTTGTTCTTGACCAAAGTGGCCATTGAGTGTGGTGTTGGGATTTTCACCAAGGTTGATAATTTAGTTTCACTGCTTTCGTTTTTTTTATGATCAAATATAAAAAGACCAAGTTTTTTCTTTTATGATTATACCAGTTTTTCCAAAAATGGGTTTCTGTTTAAATTATTGAGCTTATAATTGGTATTTGTTATTCATGAACATGTACATATGTTCTGTTTATATTTCAGACTGCAGCAGAGTTAGAGCGGCGGAGAGAAAACTTTACAAAAGAGCTGGATTTTGTTTTTGCTGATGTGGTATGTCTCATTGTTACTGTGATGAAACAATTATTGGCTCTAAGAAAGTATATTTCTTAATTATTTATTTTTTTTGTTTGAATGTTTTTACTGGACTTGTTAAGAGTATAAATAGCACAACAGAAATCACTAGGGACTAGTAGCAAAAACTTTGGTCAAATGTGGTATCAAGTGAAAATCTGATAAAATAAAATAAAAGGTTCAAGTGAAATAAAAAAAAAAAACAAAAAAACAAAAAAACAAAAAAAGAAAAGAAAAAAAGTTTACCTTTTTTTTGCTAAACTCTTGTATTTCTCCTAATTTGACTTGGTACTATTTTTGGATTTTTTTTTTTTTTTTTGGGGAAATATATTAGAGTTTCTTAGCATATTTAGCATCCTGCTAATCAATTTGTTATGTTAGGTGATGGCCATTGTAGCAGATTTTATGCTTGTTTGGCTTCCTGCTCCTACTGTTCCTCTCAGGCCACCTCTAGCACTCAGTGCTGGACCTATTGCTAAGTTATTCTACGGATGCCCTGAAAATGCCTTTCAGGTTATTGTTCCATTCATGGAATATCGTCTCAATGTCCAGATTCTTGTTATTTTCTTTTTCCACCTTTGAACCATCTCTGAACCCTAGTAGTTACTTTTAATTCTTGCTTGTAGGTAGCTTTGGCTGGAACATCATATTCATTTTTACAGAGAATAGGTGCAATACTGGTATGACTTCAATTCTCTTATTTTTTATATAAAAAAAAAAAATTGATCAATTATTATTATTATTGTTATTATTATTTTCTTTTTTCATTGCTAATTGGAATTTATTTTATCTTACTCTGTTGTTCAGCGAAATGGTGCCAAATTATTTGCAGTTGGGACTGGTGCATCTTTGGTAAGCTGAAGTACTGCTTTACATTTTTCCATTTTAACCTTTTTCCTTCTAAATATAAGTTTGTGGTCTTTAATATATGAGACAGGTGGTCTGATTTATTGTCCAATAAATGCAATGTTTCATATATGATTGATGGTTTCATTGTCCAGCCCTTTAGCTTCGTATGACCAATGGCTATGTTTTTCAGGTTGGTACAGGTGTGACAAATGCATTGATTAATGCACGGAAGGCTGTCGATAAATCTTTTGCGGGTGAGGCAGAGGATGTCCCCATATTATCAACCAGTGTTGCCTATGGTGTTTACATGGCAGTTTCTAGCAACATAAGGTAAGCAGATTTAATGAAAATGTTTATGATCTACTCCACCCAAGATTCCCAGGAAATACTGCAAAAATTTCAACTGTTCGTACTTGTCAACCGCACGATTAGCTAATTGTATGCCAAGGACAAAACTATCATTCCATGACGATTTAGACTTAAAAAGAAGCAATTGATGCAATAGATATCATAAGCAAATTACATTATATTTATTTTGTAATGGTAATTATAATCCTCAACATTTGCAAATTATAAAAATTGGAAAAAAGACAACATTTTCTCGCATAAACAACCTTCATTAGTAGTTGTGATTAGTTTTAATGTCTGTTCTGGCCATTTACAGGGCAAGTACTGACATGCTTTACTTAACAGGTACCAAATACTTGCTGGAATAATTGAACAACGGATTCTAGAACCTTTGCTCCACCAACACAAGCTTATACTAAGTGTAATTTGCTTTGCTGTTCGAACCGGCAACACATTTTTGGGGTCATTGATGTAAGATTCAAGCCATCCTCGGTCCTTATCATGTTAACTTGTTTTATTTTTCTCATCATAATTTTTATGTCTGCAATATGAACAGGTGGGTGGATTATGCACGTTGGACCGGAATCCAAAAAATACGGGATTAGACCATAGGATAAAAGAAATTCAATCACACCAAAATGTTGTAAGTTAATTTTATATTTAAATAGAAATA
Source organism: Ziziphus jujuba (assembly GCF_031755915.1). NCBI lineage: Eukaryota > Viridiplantae > Streptophyta > Magnoliopsida > Rosales > Rhamnaceae > Ziziphus > Ziziphus jujuba. Next base: position 3,713,009 of record NC_083380.1, read on the forward strand.
ATTTTTCTTCTGGAATGAGTGAGGAAATTGGTATTTGGTTACATTTTGGTTTGTTAATTGTTTGCTGTATTCATAAAAGAAGAATTATGGTTGTAAACCAATAATCAGAGTACCGAGATTTTTCTTGAATTCTAGCTTCCATCAGTTTCTGCAAGAAATACAAATAATAGAGACAGATTTATTGAAGTGCCAAAAACATCATCTGTTTGGTCTGGAAAGCAAACATCTGTTTTCTTCGGTGTAAGCCTTTGCTTGGGACGCTTTACTTTGTTATTGAACTTTTAGCTTTCCAAGTTAGAACAAGAAAATGAAGGCAAAAGTAAAAAAATGGAAACTTGTTCTTCTTTTTTAATTGAAAATTATCTGATGCAAAATATCATATAGAAATTAGCAAGAAAGTGAACAGACAACCATAATGGTATTTCAAATATGTGATATTGGGTGTGTTTTAAAGTCTTACTGGCCTGAAGCTTATTCTTTATCACAAAATAATAATAATAATAAAAAAAATAAAATAAAATACTGGCCTGAAGCTTATTGGGAACTTGATCCTGCCAATCCCATCCCATACAAAAGTAAATGTAAGAACAAAAGTTGAAAACCATCAAGAAATGACTGCTGAAAAACGTTACATAGCTCAGATTTCTTATCCTGTCCTATCGAAACATGATCCTATAACGCTAGAAATTGACACATTCAATTTACCTTGAGCTATAACTAAGAAAGAAATAAATAAGAAAAGAGCAAAAGTACTGTGAGCTATAAGAGAATGTGAGGCGCAGGTTATTAGGCTAGTTTAATGCTAGCTAATTGAAGAAATGAACACCAGGAATATGAGCAATAAGGGGCCAGAGTGGACCCGCATACCTTGTGCACTGTTTCTTTAACAGTGGGCAATTATGGATTACAAGGTCAGTAAGGCAAAGAGGGAGACCCCCAACTGGTAAAGATTTGAGCTTCTTGCAGGCCCGGATGGAAAGAAACTGAAGGGAGGTGAGACATTGAAATCCAGTGGATAACTTCTCCAGGTTCTCGAACTCTGAAATATGGAGGGAGATGAGAGACTTTGGTAACATCAGCGTCCCCATCCTCCCATCCTTTTCATGCTCATTTTCAGGTTCAGGAAGAAAGGACACCATATCTGTAGCTTCACCAATCAAACTAAGGGATCTAAGAGACGTGAGTCTATGCAAGAATCTACGGTGGAAGAGTGGCTTAATCTCCTTGAGATCATAAATGATAAGGAAAATTAAGTTTGGTGGAAAACCCTCTTCTACTAAAAGCCTCGTCAATCCTTCACTGTAAGGAATCTCCAATTTTTGTAGAAAGATGAGGTCTTGCAGCATGCCTTTGGGATATGCTACCGTATCAATGACGAGTTCTCTCAAGTTTGAAGCTGGCAGCCCTCCTTCTGGCAAAGGAACTAGATTTTTACATTCTATAATACATAGTTCACTAAGATTGATGAGATGGTGGAGGCCCTCAGGTATTGACCTAAGGTTTCTGCAATGAGATAACTCAATAGATTCAAGACCAGTAGCATTAATGTCGTCAAACTTATCTGCTATCGATTAAAAACGATGCAAAGCCTTCTAAGTGCTTTGGGCAATCCGGCCTCCAAAGATTTCAAGGATTTTAACATTTTGCAACCTTCAATACGGAGGCTTTCAAGGGCCTCGGGTAGCTCACCCTCGGATAATATGTAAATCAGACTATAACAGTAATGGATTTCAAGGTTTCTAAGGGTGCCTGGTAACTTGCCTGAGGATAAACGCTCGAGAGCATGGCAATACTTAATGTAAAGGTTTTTAAACCTTACTGGCAAACTGCCAGTAACAGCCGATGAAATGGATTTAAGAGATGGACAATTTTGTATTTTCAATAACTCCAGACAATTAGAATTAGAATTAGGTGGTGGTGTGCAATTGCTGCTGTACTCGTCGTCTCTCACCAATGATATCAGATTTTCACAACTTTCAATCCACAAAACTCTGAGAGAAGACTGCAAACCAGACTTTGGAAAACAAGTGAGACTTGTGCAGCCAAATATGTGCAGCTCTTCAAGTAATGTTAGGTGCATCACTTCTGGTACCTTAACAAGATTGCAAAAGTAACTTAATTCCAGAGTTTGAACTTTGGTAGGCAAACATAATTCTACCTGTCTCGCTTCTTCTCCAACCCGCATTAGTGTAGGATGCCGCAACGAGCTATCATCAATTTGTAAATGCTCAAGAGAAGTCAGCTGTCGTAATTCATCCTGCCACACAGATGACATCTCCTTGCAACCATGCACCTTCTAATCTTTTAATCTTGTTAATCCCTCTGCTGGAATTGAAATTACCAACTGCTCACATCCACGTACCACAAGTGTTTCTAATGAAGGAAGGGACTCATGTAATTTACCATTCAACTTTGGGCATCTTCTTAAAGAGAGCTCTTTCAGTTGAGGTAACCCTTCAATCCCAGCTTTAGTTTCAAGTTGAGACCAGTTTTCCCAATTTTCCATAGTCTCAAAGGAAAGGCTTTCCAATATGGGAAAAGGCTTCAAGCAACCCACTCCATAAAAATCACTGCCAATGTTTTCTACCCCAGACATTCCTACTATAATAAGCTTTTTTAGTGAGACCAATAGTCCAAGTGGGGGCAACAATCTGCATCCGTTGCAATCTTCTAACCTCATTAGCACCATTTTAGAGAATATTGAAGGATTTTCCATCCAAGTTGGGAATCTCACACCGCCATACCCGTTGACAGTAAGCTCCTTGAGCATCCTAGGAGGTTGTAGACTTCTAAGGACATCCAGATCAGCAATTTCTCCTTTGTTCCATTCTAGTAGCAATCCATCAATGCCATTCTTATGACCTAAGTTGGCCATTGTTGCATCCTCAACTCCATTCACATTCTCTAGTCTTGAGATGCTTAGTGTCCCACAAAGATGCAGTAGAGGTCCTAACTCCCCAATTCCCGACGAGCCACTCTCTTTTCCCAAAACAAAGTTAGGTAAAGTTTGGGGGTTAGTCAATTTTCCAAGATCTGGAGGCATTCCTTTCAAAGACTCTTAATTTGAATTGTTGAGGTGGCGAAGGTTGATTAGATTCTTCATTCCAGTGGACAATTCATGTAGATTTGTGCAGCATTCTAACAACAATGTCTGCAAAATTGTAAAGACTACCTATCGATTCAGGCAAGCTCCTTAGATGTGTGTAAGAAAGGTCAAGGTACCGCAAAAGCTTTAGTTCACCAACTGAATCTGGTAGCTCAGTTATGTGATAGCCGTTCAGAGATAGCACCCTTAGATATTGTAATTTTGGCAATATTTGAAGAGTAAAGTAGCTAGCGATGTGTTTTCTCTCATAATATGATTGTCCAAGTGGTAGGAAAGTCCTCAGATGCTTGACTTTGGAGAAGGCCTCGAGTCTTTGAATGCCATCACACCCAGCTGTAATATAAGATGAGTGACGAGCCTTTTCAAAAATTCTGCATTGGTTATCACCATCCTGCTTATCTTCCAACCTAAAGCATGTTTCTCCAGCAACCCATTGAGCCAAATCATTCATGAGGTCATGCATAACATATTTTGATTCATTCTTTCTTGATTTATGAAAGAATGACCTTGACAATAGCTCACGGAAATACTCCTTGCCCAAATCTTCCATATGTCTAGTCCCTTCTGGTTGATGAATCAGCCCTTCTGCCATCCATAAGAGAATCAATTGTTTTTCCTCAAATTCGTAGTCTTCTGGTAGTATGGCACAGTAGGAAAAACACCTTTTCAAATGTGTAGGGAGATGGTAGTATTTTAATCTTAACATTGGCAGAATGTTATTATGATCTGATAAGGTCCATAATTTGTTCTTCAAAATATCCTCCCATTCATTTATTTCTTTGCAAAGGAAAAGGCCTCCAAAACTACGTGCAGCCAAGGGCAACCCATTGCATTTTGCAAGAATTTTATCCCTCACTGATCCCAAATTTGGCAGTTCACTGGTATTTCTTATGAAGAATGCATGTTGCACAAATACCTGCCAACAATCATCATCTGATACGCACTCCAAATTATGATGTTGAATTGCTCCCATCAACTTTGCAACATTTACCTCTCTTGTTGTCACAACTATCTTATTTCCAGGAGCTCCAAATCTAAAAAGGCATCGCACCTTTACCCAGAGATCATGGAGATCATTCTTGCTATTCCAAACATCATCTAAAACGATCAAAAACTTCTTATCTGCCAATGCTTTACTCAGACGTTCCTGAAGATTGCTGAAGTCGTCATTATTCTCACTTTCTGATGAATTGATTGACTTAAGAATTGCCTTTGTTAACCTCACAGAATCAAAGTCATCCGAAACATATTGAAGTATAACCCCTGTGCTGACGTGGAGACAGGGTCTTACATGGATAAGTGAACTGCATAGGTGTATTTCCACTTTGGCTCATATGCCAGGTGTCATTATGCATTGTAAAAGAGTGTGTGCGTGCATGAAAGTGTGAGTGAGAGAATCTTTTTTTTTATAACAGAAATGTAATGATCACTTTTTTGGATGATGTAAGCATTTTTGGATAAATACTGATATATTGAATGAAAAAGTGTAGCTGAGCTCACACACAAAATTTTTCCACTCTAGCTTCTCTTCTTTTCTCTCTAAAATGTTCATTGTTTCTACATAATACAAAAATATTATAGAGCTCTAAAACCATTAACATGGTATTAGAGCCTCTCGGTCGAATCTGAAACTGGGATAAACACTGTGAGGTAAAAAAAAAAAAAAAAATTTGAAATACTGGTTTCTTGTGTTGTAAGGTCAGCAAAACAATGGCTGGATCTGAAGTGAGAGCTCCAATATTCTCAGGTGAGAATTATGAGTTCTGGAGAATTAAAATGGTGACCATCTTCAAATCTTATGGGCTTTGGAGATTCGTGGATAAAGGAATTCCAATTCCTGATGAAAAGTTGAAGGGGAAAATTGTAGAAGTTGAGGGAAGCTCGGCAGTGGAAGATGATGAACAGATGATGGAGTTCTACATGAAGGATGCAAAGACTTTGGGCATTATCCAAGGTGCTGTTTCAGATCAGATCTTTCCAAGGATAGTAAATACAGAAACCTCGAAAGAAGCTTGGGAGCTGCTGTACAAGGAATTTCATGGTGGTGAACAGGTGAGATCTGTGAAACTACAGAGTCTAAGAAGCAAATTTGAGTATACTAAAATGAAAGAAGATGAAACATTATCTAGTTATCTTACTAGATTGAATGATTTGATAAATCAGATGAAAACCTTCGGAGAGAGCTTATCTAATAAGAGGTTGGTTCAAAAGGTTTTAATTAGTTTAACTAAAGCTTATGAGCCTATATGCTTGGTAATTGAAAATACTAAGAATCTGGAATCAGTAGAGTTTTAAGAAGTGGTTGCAATTCTTAAGAGCCAAGAACAGAGACTTGACTTGCAAGTCACTGATTTCACAGAGAAAGCTTTCTCTACCTTATCTGTGAACAATCATGCTGCAATCTCTAAAACACAAAACAAGGGAGTAACACACTTCAATGCAGCTAAACTCCAAAAGACTTGGACCCCAAGAGAGAAGAAGTGGGAATCAAAGCAGAGATTTCAGCAAAGATTTTATGGAAATCAAGCTCATTTTGTGAATACTGTTCACGGTGGAAATAGATGGTAGGTTGGAGGTCACCAAGAAAGTTCAAAACCACAATGTAGAACATGTGGAAAATACCATTTTGGAGAGTGTAGATTCAAAGGGAAACCAAAGTGCTATAATTGTGACAGATTTGGGCATTGGGCAAGAGAGTGTCCAAATGGGAAGAATATGCAGAAAGCAAATTGCACAAATCAAATGGAGCTGACAAGCAACATGTTTTATGCAGCTAGTGAGTTTGAAAAGTCGAGTAAGGGCAGTGAATGGTATATAGACAGTGGATGTAGCAATCATATGACAGGGAATATGGATCTTTTGATTGATGTTAAAAGGAATATATATGGTAGAGTTCAAATGCCCAATGGTACACTAGAAAGCATAGCTGGGAAAGGTACATTGGTGATTCATACAGACAGAGGCAAGAAGCATATTAAAGAGGTGTTGTATTTACCTGGTTTGAAAGAGAATTTGCTTAGTGTTGGTCAAAAGGATGAGCATGGCTATTATCTAATGTTTGGTGGAGGGACGTGTTGTGTATATGATGGACCTGCATTAGAAAATTTGGTTGTGAAGGTTAAAGTAAAGACAAACCGGTGTTATCCTCTAACTATGACATCAAGTGAACAGCTTGCTCTAAGGGCTCAAACAGATTTTAGTGTGGAAACTTGGCATAAAAGGATGGGACACTTACACTTGAATGCACTGCCGGAGTTAAAGAAGAGGGACATGGTTTTGGGACTACCAAAACTTGAGGAAACCATGAAAATATGTGAAGGATGCCAATTTGGAAAGCAGCATAGAGAAGTCTTTCAAAAGAATAAGGCCTGGAGAGCAATTCAGCCACTACAATTGGTTCATACTGACTTGTGTGGTCCAATGCAGATAGAAACTCTTGCTGGAAATAGGTACTTTATGCTTCTAGTAGATGATTATACATGTATGGTTTGGGTATACTTTCTGAGAAATAAATCTGAAGCTTTTACTTGTTTCAAGAAATTTAAATCCATGGTTGAACTTCAAAGTGGTTTTAAGATCAAATGTGTGAGAAGTGATAGAGGAGGGGAGTTTATATCTGTTGAGTTTGTTAAATTCTATGAATTTGAAGGTATTCAAAGACAAATGACAGTAGCATACACTTCACAATAGAATGGAGTGGTTGAAAGGAAGAATAGAGTAGTTGTTGAAATGGCTAAGGCTATGTTGCATGATAAACAAGTGCCTTATTACCTATGTGGAGAAGCTGTTCATACAGCCATATACTTGCTTAATAGATGTCCTACTAAAGCACTTGATGGAATAACACCTTTTGAAGCCTATAGTAGAAGAAAACTAGGAATTGCACACTTGAAAATGTTTGGTTCTCTATGTTATGTCCATGTTCCAATTGAGACAAGATAGAAATTGGATCCTAAAAGCATAAAAGGAGTCTTTGTAGGATATGGAACTTGTGAGAAGGGTTATAGGGTGTTTGATCCTATAAGTAAGAAGCTGATTCTGTCTAGAGATATTGTATTTGATGAAGAAAATTCATGGAATTGGAAGGAAAATGCATAAAATGGGAGTCAAAATGTAATATCTGTAGAAATTGATAATTGCATGGTCTTAAGAAGGGATCCAGTGCTTGAAGATATTCAACATACCCCAAAAAAGTCAGGACAAGAAGTCTTTGGTTCAAAAGAAGCTACAAGCAGCAGGAATGGTATGTCAAATGTGTATGGAAGTTCAGGTATGAGTTCTGTTCATTCAGAAATTGATAAATTGCATGCTGGTTTTGATCATACACTAGTAAAATGGAGAAGTTTTACTGATATTTTGGCTAAATGCAATAATTGTATCATTGAGCCTGAAAATTATGAGGAGGCAACTCAAAGTCAGTCTTGGATTAAAGCAATGACAGATGAACTGGAGATGATTGAGAAAAACAATACATGGGAGCTGGTGAACAGACCGAAAGATAAACCTGTGATTGGTGTTAAATGGGTTTACATGACTAAATTCAATTTAGATGGTTCAATTCAAAAGAATAAAGCCAAATTAGTAGTTAAGGGTTATGCACAAAAACCATGTGTGGATTTCAATGAAACCTTTGCCCCGATTGCAAGACTTGATACCATTAGAACTTTAATTGCTTTGGCAGCTCACAAAAGATGGAGATTGTATCAGCTTGATGTTAAATCAGCATTTTTGAATGGTGTGCTGCAAGAAGAGGTTTATGTAAAACAACTAGATAGATTTATGATTAAAGGGCATGAGGATAAGGTATACAAATTGCACAAGGCTCTATATGGTTTGAAACAGGCTCCTCGAGCCTGGTACAATGATATAGATGCCTACTTCTGTGAGAGTGGATTCCAAAAGGCATATTGATTTTTGCTATATATGTTGATGACATAGTGTATACAGGAAATGATAGTGAAATGCTTTACTGGTTTAAAGAAGACATGATGAAAAGGTATGAAATGACAGATTTAGGATTGCTGCATCATTTTCTTGGTATGGGAGTAGTACAAACAGCTTCGAATATTTTTGTGCATAAGAAGAAATATGCTTCCACATTACTAAACAAATTTGGTTTAACAAATTGCAATCCAGTTCTCACACCATTGATTGCAAATGAGAAGCTTAACAAAGAAGATGGAAGTGGAGCTGCAGATGAAGAGCTTTATCAGAAAATTGTGGGAAGCATACTATATCTTACAGCTACAAGACCAGATGTCATGTATGCAGCAAGTCTCCTAGCCAGGTTTATGCATTGTCCTACAAATAAATATCTTGGCACAACAAAGAGAGTACTAAGATACATCAAAGGTACCTTAGATTATGGTTTGGAATATGTTAAAGGAAAACATACTGTTTTAGTAGGATATTGTGACAGTGATTGGAGTGGATCTGTGGATGATATGAGGAGCACATCTGAATATGCTTTCAGTTTTGGAAGTGGAGTGTTTTCTTGGGCCTTAGTCAAACAAAGCTGTGTTGCACTCTCCACTGCAGAGGCAGAGTATATCAGTGCATCAGAAGCAATTGCACAAGCAATATGGCTTCGGTTTGTACTTGAGGATTTTGGTGAAATGCAAGTTGAAGCCACTCCTCTACCTTGTGACAATACATCAGCTATTGCCATCGCTAAGAATCCAATTTTCCACCAGAAAACCAAACACATTAATAGAAGGTATCATTTTATCAAAGAAGCCTTACAAAATGGGATGATTGACTTGACATATTGTTATTCTGAAGAACAAGTTGCAGACATATTTACTAAGCCTTTATCAAGGGATCGTTTTAATTTCTTGAGAGACAAGCTAGGAGTTGTTTCAGCACAGAGGTTACAGGGGAGTGTTAAAGTATAACCCTTGTGCTGACGTGGAGACAGGGTCTGACATGGATAAGTGAACTACATAGGTGTATTTCCACTTTGGCTCATATGCCAAGTGTCATTATGAATTGTAAAAGAGTGTGTGCGTGCATGAAAGTGTGAGTGAGAGAATCTTTTTTTTTATAACAGAAATGTAATGATCACTTTTTTGGATGATGTAAGCATTTTGGGATAAATACTGATATATTGGATGAAAAAGTGTAGCTGAGCTCAGACACAAAAGTTTTCCTCTCTAGCATCTCTTCTTTTATCTCTAGAATGTTCATTGTTTCTGCATAATACAGAAATATTACAGAGCTCTAAAACCATTAACAAAACACAGATCCAAACTTTTATGTCAAAATACTTCATGGCATCATCATGGAACACCAAACCAGCATGTGTTGTCTTTCCAACTCCAGCCATCCCAACTATGCCAACTACATCGAAATTGAGATTGCTTTGCTGATCCGTTAACAGTAATTGAACTATTTTCTTCTTGTCTTCATCTCTTCCAATTACTTGACCATCAGGCAAACTTGAGCTTGGTGGCCTTTTCCATTCAATCTCAAATCTCCCAATATCATTCAAACCAAGCTTATTTTTCCTCTCAGTTATATCTTCTAAGCGGCCAGTGATTTCTTTAATTTCAGAATTCATTTTTAACATGAATAATCCAAATGCAGCAGGACTAGAAATAGTACAGCAAGTAGGGATTAAGCCCCATACCTTACTTGTGCTATCTCGATGCAAATTTTCTATCTTGCATCGCAGCAGTTCGGCAAAAAACTTGTCCAGTACATCTTCCACGTCATAAGCCAAGTTTTTGATGTCATCCAGCCAGTGTTTCACCACCTCGCTTGTCAGCTGCTTCTCCTCTGCATCAGAGAGCATCGCTTTAATCATCGAAAATGTCGTGCTCCATTTCTTCAGCTTTTCATGAACACTCTCACGGCGGACAAAGTTTAGCAGCTCCCTAGACGTCAACTTCTGAATCAGCACCTGCACGAACGCTGTGAGGAAGATCTCTCCCACTGCCATTGTTGTTGTTGTTTTCTTTTCTTTTCTTTTTTTTCTTTTTCTTTTTTTTTTTTTTTTTTGGGAAGCAAAACCAAAACACTTTCAAAGGAAGTAAAATTTGTGTAAGTATCAAGGGAAAATTGAAAATTTTTTGCTAGACTCTAAATTGATGTGTAGAAGGAATCTCTGCTGTAGGAGAGAGTGGTTGCTGTTATAGATCCCAAAAGGTTGAGCAAGTAAGGAATATCATCTCATTAAGGAGCAAGTAAGGAATTATATTATAAGAAAAAGTAATATAATTTTGCCGTTAAGATCTTCTGATTAAGCTTGATACCTTCCTGTATACCACCTTTTCTCTGTGTTCCCTGATGCACTCAAGGATAGTTTCTTTCTTTGTGGTACTATCCTTTCTTTGTGGTACTTTAAAACTATATATATACATATATATTAAAGCAGAAGAAAGTAAAACCTTGATCTTAATAATATAATGAGTAACTTGTTTTGGATTTTGTTTGGTGGGTGACTTTTAATATGTGTTGTTCTTTGCTTTAAGGAATTGATAGGACCACTAGCATATCTCTTTTTCTTTTTCTTTTTCTTCTCTCTCTCTCTCTCTCTCTCTTGATCACCAACAACAAATGGCTTTCATTCTGTGGTATATAAAAAATTAATAAAATTAAAAAGTTAAATATAATCAATATTATTTGATTAAATTTCATACATGTATGTTTACCATCCTTTATCTACCCAACATTCTCCCTTTGCAGCGGAAAGCCTGTTTATGAACAAGTTGCTCTTTTCTTTTTAGGAGTGTCAACTATGTCGTTTGTCACTATAGTTAATCATCACATGGTCTCATAATTCCATTCTAATTAAATTAGTTATAAGGTACACTTGTGCATAGGAATTTAAACTTTAGGTGCTATTATATGGCAGTTTCTAGCAACCTGAAGCATGCAGATTTTGTAAAAATGTTTATGATCTACCACAAGATTCCAGGAAATATTATGTATATGAATCTAATTTCCTTTCACTCCATGTATATGAATTATTATGTTGATGTAAAACAACACTCATTTGGGTCTGAAAAAATGGAAGATGTAGCATAGTAAAAGCCTATGCCTTGGATGCTTATATTGTTATTGAAGTTTTTCCTTTATGTTAGAATAATAATAACACAGTGTACACGAATCTATCTGGCTCTTTTTATGCCAACTTGTTTCAGTTATGTGGACTGTGAACAGGTGGGTGGATTATGCACATTGGACCAGAACAGGGGCCAAAATAATAATAATAATAATAATAATAATAAAAAATAAGACCACAGGTTAGAGAAATTCAATCACACCTAAATGTTGCAAGTAAATTTTATATCTGAATAGAAATAACTTTGGTTCTGGAATGATTGAGGAAACTGGTATCTGGTTACATTTTGGTTTGTTAACTGGCTATTGTATTCATTGAAGAAGAATTTTTGGTTGCAACCCACTAGAAGGAATAAAGAGCAACTAGACTTTCCTTGAATTCACTTTCTATGCATAGATTCTAAGTTGATCCTTTGCAGAAAATATATAGTACCCTTAATTGGTTTTTGTCGCTGGGGTTACCTTTATAAGGGAATGTTCATGCAGAAACTAGTAAAAGCAAAAGAGTGTTAATGATCTTCATAATTTGACATTTATTTCTTATATCATATCCTTCTCACAAAATATGCAATATAAACTGACAATTCAGGTTGCATACATTATAACAATGTTGTTAAATGAAATTAGAGAATACATTGCTAACAAAATAACAAAATAAAATAAGAAAAAGAAAAAGAAAAGTAACAATGTTGTGGGACTGAAAAGCGGAGCACATAGCAGAGTAAGCCTATGGCTTGGATTCTTTCATTGTCACCGAAGTTTTCCGGCCTTTCTCTGTTAGAATAGGAAAAAGAAGGTAGAAAAATGCATAAAGAGTATATCTTTCTTTCCACTTCTTCTTCTTTTCATTTTTATTTTTATTATTCTTTTTTTTTGGGCGTTGGAATTCCACTTTGCCTTGTTAACCAAGCAAAGCATACTTCGTTAGGAAACCTGAATTTCTGGTTCTGGTGTTTTCATTTATCACGTCATGAGCTTCTTTCTATACTTTGTTTGGCAATCTCCATTACGCATATTGCTCTTGTAGTGATAAATAATTTATTAACTATTTGCAGCTAAGTATCAATTTTCCAACTCCTAAAAATTTTGTTCAGAACTAGCCATCATTGAAGGATCAAAACAAAACAAAAGAAAATAAAATAGAGAACATCTCTGCTATTTTGAGTATTGACATAATCAACCTTTATGAAAAGTTGATATTATATATATATATATATATATATATTTTGTAATTTAAGATTAGAGTCATGCCTGGTTCTTTTAATGTCAACATGTTTTTGCTGACTAATTAAGAACTCAAAATATAAAATAACTAGTTTAAAAACTGAACATAAATAGCAAACAATAAGAAGTTGTTTCAAGTTGTATGTAATTAAGTACTATTTATTCTTTTCATTTTGAATATCTAGCTAGGATTGATGGTTTGAGTTAATGTCCCCTTGACGGATGTCAATGTTTTTGAGGTTGGTATATGGCAGTTGATAAATCATAGGCTGATATGCTGGGGAAGCAGAGGTGTCAGGCAGATTTGAATATTGTAAATTTCAACTGTAGTACTTGTCAATCCCATTGTAAGCTAATTGTATGCCAGGGACAAAATTTCTTATTCCAGGAATCAATGTTGACTTAAAACAAATGCCTACATTAAAATTCTGTTCCACTCTTCTAGGTCATATATATATATATATATATATATATTTTAGCTATTTTATAAAGCATCAAGGTAGAGACTATACATTTTTAAGTGAGTGAGTTACTATGATATACGAGGACTGTGCAAATCACAATTAGCATGTATAAACAGGAATATGCTTCCCTTGACAGCAGATTAACATTGTAAGTGAGGAAATAAAGATTTCTAATGTCTTAAATTTATACTATTTTTTAAGAGTTAACCAAGTTTCACCACACCATTTTCAGAAGTAGCACTTCTTCAAACCTGAATGGCACAGAAAAAGACTCCTTAAAACAGGCCAAGGCAAGTGTGGGAAACTATTTATTGTGTGAGCTTAATGCACTGCCTTTTGCTGCCGGCATGAACTTAGGTTCTTTATGGACAAACCTAGCTTAAAGTGTTGTGTCATTATCAGTACCAAAAAGAATTTTTATCTCTATGATTATTTAATTTGTTACCTATTATGATTCTATTCTGGCAAGCAGTTGTAGCTATATCTATTACATAATATGCCATTGGCCTTGCCATGTTTCCTACTTAGGCCCTGGACTTCATTTGCCGGTCCTCCCTTGGAGAGGCCAAGGATAGAAGATATACAGCTATGTCTTTGCCAACGCAGATTCTTATACAACTAACATCATTTGATAAGTCATCTATATATGGTTACATAGGAATATGTTATATGGTATTCTATCCATCATTCTGCTTGGGGTCCAAACTTCCATTTTTCTCAGACTGCAGAAATAAAAATAGAACCCAAAACACAAATCAGTGCTACAAAATATTTGATTGGTGTATTTTAAAGTGCAAAAATGACCAAGATTTGAAAGCCGTTTAATTGAAAATTAGGAGATCACAAAGATATTTTTTAGATATCAGTGAGGAATAGTGAGCATGCTTGTGTTTTAAAAAGCAGAGACAGCTACTTATATATTGCCTGAGGACACTTCCCTTATGTGACCAAAATGCTTTTGTGGCTCAGTCTTGAAGTTGGTTAGCTACTTGATGGTGTAGAAAAGAAAAGAACAGTAAAAATAAACGATTGCTGGGAACATTGAAGATTGAACCATATTTAATGTACCCTGAGTTATGGCAGAGGCCCAAAAAAGTAAGAATAATTATAAAATCAAAGAAAACAAGAATAGTGCCATGAGCTATTGGAGGATGGGACTGTAAGATGTTGGTTAGTAGTCGAACTGGCAATAAGGAATATGAGCAGTGAGGGGCCGGAGTGGACCTTTATCTAGCAATGGACAGTAGCATTTTTTTCAAACTCTAATGGCAGATACTCCTCAAAATAGGTCAAGGCATGTAGGAGAAACTATTTTTTGTGTGAGTTTATTGAACTGGCTTTTGCTGTCAGCTTGAACTGAAGTTCTTCATGACATACCTATATTAAAGGGTTGTACCATTAATTTTTGTGTTTGCGATTCTTGAATTTGTTAAGTATTATAATTTCATATGCGCAAGCACTAGTAGTTATATCTGTTACATAATATGCCATTGGCTTTGCCCTGCTTCCTACATAAGCCCTGGACTTCATTTACTGGTCTTCCCTTAAGATGCCAACGATTCTCATACAACATTACATCATTTGTTAAGTCACCTTTTTGACAGTTAATTTGCAATACTCATCATGTTCATTTACTGGTCTTCCCTTAAGATGCCAACGATTCTCATACAACATAACATCATTTGTTAAGTCACCTTTTTGACAGTTAGTTTGCAATACTCATCATGCCTATTGCTCTTGTTTTTGAAGTAGGCCAAGAGAAGTTGTATTGGAATCTAATAAGCAAAGCAAGACAAAGGAGAGCCTAAATTTAGGCCTAGGATTTGAAAGTGGAATATCTACACACAAAAATGTGATCTGCTCAATCTTGCCAGCCATAATTTTACACAGGGATACATGAAATGAGAAAAGCAAATACAAACTACATATATGATTGCAACCCAAAAACCTGTTTTCAGTCATTAGAAGAGTTCATGCAATTACTTCTGCTTTATTCCTACTTTTCCTTTTCGAGTGTACCAATTTCTCCATGCAGAACATATTCTGATCTCTAATGAAATTGGTTATTAATTTTCAGGTCCCAGAATTTTTTCTAGCTTCAAGGAAGAGCAGATGTACAACATGGTTGTTTCTGTTTCAAACACGCATGGAGGATGACTTCCAGTAATGGGGCTGTGCCTTGTTTCCTAAGTTAACCTTGGAATCCATTCATAGGTCCTTTTTTGTGTGGCATTAGCTAACCAAGGATTTCACAGTAGGCAAACATTAGTATCATGGAGTGAAGCAAAGCCGTACAGCTATGTCATTGCCAAAACATGATTGCTATGTAGAACATGAGATCCTCTGTTAAGCCACCTATAGTTATGCAAAAATCTGCAACTGTATGCCATCATTCTCCTTGGTTCCGATTTTTCCATTTAGTTTTGTTGCAGATATAAATGTTAATGGAATTTATAAATCAATCCAGTAAACAAATGTGATTATGAAGTGTCAAAAGTGCACAAGGTAAATACAATATATATGTAAGAAAAAAAAGGACAAAAATGAAAAGAAATAAACAAAAGAAATAAACTGAAACTGATGTAAATACTAGTCACTGAAGTAGGTAGTTTGGTCTCTTAAGGTTTTCAAAATACGGGCATGAGACATGGTACTGGAAATTTCAGCCAAAAAAAAAAATAATAATAAAAATACATATGGTGCTGGAAAATGAAGAAACAACTGGATCAGATTTAACGAATCTTATGCAGAAGTCTCTTCCAGCCTTCTAGGTTTTTGTACGTTAAGGCATGCTTATATAGCTTGGCCCAGCAGGTAAGGTGGTTCCAATGGAAGAAGTCCTGATGCCAACTAAAGACATCTCCTTAGGCTTACATATCGGATAAAGCCCAACGACACATCAACGGAGTCCAATATTTTGGGTCTTTCATTCCCTCTTAATAAGATAAAAGCCCAACAACACACCAATAGAGTCCATCAAACATGCTGGCATGAGTTGGGTTTGAAGTATGCGGCTGAGCCATGCCCAACTAGGTAAAAGACTTGACGCAGGCCAGGGAAAACAAAAGCACCTAAAGAATATAATTGAATAGATATTGCCTTCCCAGTATAAAAAATCCCTGTGGAAATCAAAGACAGCCCCATGCTGGTATAAACAGAGGAAATCCTCAGTTAGCAAAGGTATGCCATCTTCTTTTAATCAAATATTAAGCATCCATCCAACATTGAGTTCTCTCTAACTTGACCCTCGGAGAGACGATAACCAAACACCACCTCCCGGATGATAAGGTTATTGTCATTTTGTAGGTATTTTCCTATTTTTCAACATGACTGGGAGAAGTATAATTTAAAAGGAGCCACTATTTTTGAAGGTGAGGTGAAGGATGAAATATTTTACTATATCTCGTCTATAACAAATGAGCAACAGCTGAAGAAAGATGAGGTTTTGCAGTACGCCTTTGGGTTAGGCTGTATTATCACAATTTACATATAGCACTCTCAGGTTTGATATGGGCAGCCCTCCTGGTAAAGAAACTAGATTTTCACACCACTGCATAGTTTACCAAGATTCATGAGGTGAAGGAGAACCTGAGGTAAGAATAGAAGGTTTTTGCAACCATACAAGTAGACAGATTCAAGACATCTCAAATGCAGTATATCCACACTGATGAAGTGGCTACATAATTCCATCATTCCCGATAAAATTATGATCATATAGCTTTTCTGGTTAAGGTTGATACTATCAAATACAATATACACCATCTATCATAGCGTTTCTTGGTACACTTAAAGATTTTCTCTTTATAGTAGTTAATTAACAAGTTGCTATTTCTCATATACCTTTATTGTTATTTTAATTTTTATAAGAAAAAGAATTGCATATAGAAAATGTTTGTTGGTGGGGTGATTTTGAAAATGTATTCTTCTTAGACTACGAGGAATTGGTCGGACTTCTGCCATTGCTCTGCCTGTGCAAGTGCCATTTTTCAGAGCCAACCATGGACTTTAGCACGGGTCTGCCACTTTTACTTAGACGCAATTCTTTTGTTTTGGGCTTGGGAATGTATTCCCTTGTGCTTGTTTTTGGGCTTCCCTATAGTTGTTGATCTTCTGTGGGCTGCATTTTAGCAATGGTTCTGTCTCTATTATCAGTCTTTTACGTAGTATACTGTCATTTGACCCAAAAAAAAAAAAAAAAAATGAAGAAGAAGAAGGAGAAGAAGGAAGGCAGTATATTGTCACAGTTTGACAAAATATACAACAGTTATGATCATTACAATCTCCTAAATTTATACTATCTACTCAAAATCAACAAAATATAAGTAACCCAATAAGGATTTGGATAAATATATGTACATATTATGCGACCTATTTTGAGTCTTGACATAATCAATCCTCATGAACAGTTTGACATTGGTTATATAATGTATAAACTGGTACAACCGACAACCTTCTGCTCCACCAACACAAAGATTATACTGAGTGCAATTCGCTTTTCTGTTTGAAGTGGAAACACATTTCTGGGGTGGTCATTGGAAGATTTGAAATCTTTCTGGATTCCTACAATGTCTAACTATTTATTTTCACTACAAAAAATTCCAGCTTTCACATTAAAAGCATATGTAATTAATAATTTCAATGTCCATCGTTAAAGACAGCGATGGAGAATGAAAGGCTTTCATTCATTTCTTGAATAAGAGCACTGAGGTTTTTCTTGCATTCCAAGCTTCTATTTATTTCTGTAAGAAAAATAGTAAAATTACAGGCAGATATTGTTGCACTGTGAACTGAAAAATTCATGCAGCATTCATTCTGGCAATGCTTGTATGAAATGAGAGCATATTGTCACGGGCTTAACTTTTCCAATACTCCCGTGCGGCACTTAGCACCTCCCTTGTTAAGTAAGCCTTACTCACATCCCTTGTTAAGTAAGCCTTGCTCACAAGCTATCAAAATGCGGAAGCTAAGAGTAAGAGAGTAGGAAGTAGGAGAGTTTGAGAGAATGTGGAGAATACTTGTATTGCTAGAATTCTTGGATTCTTGGATATCTTACAAATGAGAGTCCAACCCTTTATATAGAGGGCTTGGCATGTATGAAGGTTCTAGATATGCACACATATCACCTATCTAGTTAGGGTTATAGATTATTCTAGGGTTATGTACAAGATATTTACATGGAGTATTCTAGAGAGATTCTAATCTACATTAGTATAGGTTGCTCTTGAATCTTCTAGAATCTTCCGGGCTTCTCTAGGATCTTCATGGAGAGTGTAGAGTCTTCCGGTTAAACCTCAAGGGTGCTGCTCCTTTTTCACGGGACGTGACAATATGCTGAAGAAAAGGCGGCTTTGTAAGTACTGATCAATCTATTGTATATATTTGCTTGGTCTTTGAAGGGTGATGTTAATGTTTGTTATGGCTACTTGAAGTACAAAACAAAATTATTGTAAGCACAATCACTTGGTAGAGTAGGCATGTATAATGTATGAAAAATAATGTGAACTTTCAGAATTTTGGCCCAAGAAACAGTTAGGGCTGCTAAAACCATCCTATTTCTAGGACCTGAGCTTGAAACATTTTGCTTAGGAAATCATGGAATGGAGATTATGCTCGACACCATTTTTATGTATTTTTATATTGGTGCATTATTTCTCCAAAGCAACTTGCATTTGGATCTGAATTAGCAGAAACGTATACACCGCCATTGAAGCTTCTCCCTACAATAGAGATCTGTGACCTTTTTTCTTTTTTTCTTTTTTTCTTTTTTTTCAATAATTTAAGGGCATTAGTGCAAAAGATATGTTTAACAAGGAGCCAAAATCCATTTATTTTCTGATTGAAAACTAAAGTACAATGTAATTAGTTTTAAAACTGCACATAGAGCAGACAATATGAAGTTGTTCAAGTGGTATGTAACTCTTTATTCTTTTCACTTCAAAATTTGCAGCTAAGATTGATGGTTTCAATGTCCCTTTGACTGATGAAATGTTTTTCATGTTGCTACATGACAACTGATAAATCTTTTGCTGCAGAAGCAGAGTAAATCTCCATTGTTGTTAAGCAGATTTGGCTTCCCCAGAATATTATAGATAATTGAATTTTGTTCTAGGCTTCTAGGTAATCATTTTTTTTTAATTTAAAAAAAAAAAAAAAAAAAAAAAAAAGCATCATGCTAGAGACTGTATACTCTTAAGTGTGTTACTGTTATATGTGGACTGTGAAAACCAAATGAGCCAGTACATGGGAAATGAGTAGTAGTTATATCGATATTATGCCATTGCCTTTGCCATGTTTCCTACCTAAGCCCTGGCCTTCATTTACTGGTCTTCCCTTGAGAAACTAAGGGTTCTAATACAATATAACATCATTTGTTAAGTCTCCTTTTTAATGCTTGCTTGGCATTCTCCAATACAAATTCCATATATGATTGCAACCTAAAATCCTTCTTTAAGTCATTAGAAGAGTTCATGCGATTACTTCATTAAATTTCTTCTATTTGATGCTTTATTCTTACTTTCCCTTTTTATGTATACTGATTTTTCAATGCAGATCATTTTCTGATCTTCAAAGGCATCGGTTACTAATTTTTAGGTCGCAGAAGGTTTTTAGCTTTCAAGGAGGAACAGATGTACAACATGGCTGAATCTGTCTCAAACATGGACGATGACTTCCAGCATTGGGCTGTTCCCTTTTTCCTAGTATTATCCCTGGACTCCATTGATTGGTCTTTTCTTGAGTGGCATTAGATGACCAAGGACTGAGCAGTAGGCAAAACATGATTCTTATATCGAACATGAGATCGTCTGTTGAGACATCTATAGATACCTCAAAATTTGTAATTGTATGCTATTTTTTCACTTGGTTCCTACTTCCATTTATCGTTGTGCAGATATAAATGTTAATGGAATTTAAACATCAAACGAGTAAACAAAATATGATTTCGAAGTGTCAAATGCAAAATTTTCTGAAGCAAAACAATCATTCAAATTCAACCAGTGTTTCAAAAAGTAATTTTTTCTTTCTCTGAAAGCAGAAATACAAAGGATTTTGATTAATTGATGGACATCTAGGAAACAAACAGGGGCACGGTCTTGGAAAGTTAATTTGGTGAATGGATACTGCATGCCATAATAAAACAAATCTAAGCAGACAAGAAGAAAAGTAAAAAGAAATGACCAGCTGAAAATATCATCCATATGACACAAATTTCATTATTAAATAGAAGTCCAAGAATTAATACTTATGATTCAAATAAAGGAGGAGAGACAATAACATGTCACTTATGTTGGTGGTTCATTTGAAGTTTAGAATTTTTTACCTGAAGCAGATGCAATGTGACTTGAGATATAACATTCTTTGATCAAACTTAATGCATTGTTTTTGAAGTTTTCAATTTCTGAGTTAGAACAAATAAATGAAGGTAAAAAATGAAGAAACTATTTTTTTTCCCTTTTCTATTATTTTGTTTTGGTTGCAAATTGGAATTCCACTTTGTGTTGTCAACGAGTAACTCGTCGAGCCACTGGCTCTATATGTATTCAATCATCCAAGCTGTTAGACCCTGCACCGAGCAGTTTCCAACTCTCCAACTTTGACAGATAAACTGAATATCTGATTTCTGGTTCTTTCATTTTCATTTTCATGTATTGTGGCTCCTCTTCTGGCACATTTTAAAACAGAAGCAATTGGGTACTCAAGGAGAGGACCCTAAGAAGCGTAAAAGTTTAGCATTCAAGGTAAGTTGGAAGGTTTTTCCACGTCCAAGAAACTGATTATTGGAGAACCAGATCCAAACCTACCATCTTGTCTTTCAATCTATTTTTAACTCGTTTGCCAATTTCTATCATACATGTAGCTGTTGTTTTGAAGTAGGCCAAAAGAAGTTGTATTGGAACTTGAGAAACAAAGCAACACAAAGAGAGCATATTGTCACGTTCCACGCAAAAGGTGTGGAATTTTTGAAGTTTAGTCGGAAGATTCTACACTCTCCAAGGATTAATATCAATTTATCTTTTATTTAAAAAAAATTACCCTACAAATTACGATATGCTTTCAAGTTTACCCTCAACTGCAAAAGTTGTCACATTGCCCCTTCAAACAATTATTTTTGTATCATTTTAGTACAATCATGCAATTTTTTTTTTGTTAGTTATTCGGCCAAATTAATCATGCTGCACAAAAGCAAAATAAAATATTACAAAATTGTATGTAAATAAAATTGTGGTTTGCAAACAAAGTTATAGAGAGGCTGTATATTAATTGTTAATTTCATCAAACTCATAAAATGAGAAATGTGTTATAATATAATTTTGGGTAAAATGATATTAATCTTGTTTCTTTTTTATAATAAAAGACAATATGAACCTTAAAAAAAAAAAAAAAAAAAAAAAAAAAAAAAAAAAAGAGCAAAAGATTGGGTAAAAATTAAAATGATACAAATGCTAAAAAAATAAGTAAATCAATAAAAAGAAAAGTACCAGAAGAGAGGCGCAGGTTACTAGGCTAATGAGGCGGGCCTTGTACGAACAAGCTCAACACCGAACATCAGGAATATGAGCAATGCGGGGCCAGAATGGACCTGTGTCCCTTTTGCATTTTTTTTGTAGAAGTTTGCAGCCGCTGATTTCAAGTTTCAAAAGTGAACGAAGCAGACCCCTCTCTGGTAAAGATTTCAGCTTTTCGCAGTTAATGAGATAAACATGTTGAAGAGATGTGAGGCATTGTAATCCGGCGGAAAACTTCTTCAGGTTCTCAAAATGTTGAATTCGGAGGGTGATGAGAGACTTTGGTAACATCATCCCCTTCCTCCCACCCTTCTCATCTTCAGATGGAAAGGACACCATATCTGTAGCTTTACCTTTCAAATCAAGCTCTCTAAGAGAGGTGAGTCTATGCAATAATCCCAACTGGAAGAGTGGCTTAATCACCTCGAGATTCAAAATGGTAAGCGAAGTTAAATTTGGTGGAAAACCTTGCATGCCTCTGGGATTGGCTACCATATTATTCAAAATGGTACCTGGAGCAATAAGCCTTCTCAGGTTTGAAGCGGGCAGCCCTCCTTCGGGGAAGGAAACTAGATTTTCACAGCCTACAATATATACTGCACGAAGGTCGGTGAGATGGTGGAGGCCTTCAGGTAAGGATGTAAGGTTTTTGCAATTGCTGATGGAAAGAGATTGAAGACAAGTGTTGCTGTAGAACCTATTTGTTATCCTCTTCAGCTTTCCACAACCCCATATCGTAAGATGTTTTAGGGCTTTGGGGAATTTGTCATCCGATACTAAGGATGTAAGACGATTGCAATTCCGAATATTGAGGTCTTCAAGCGCCTCAAGTAGCTCCTCCGAAGATGATAAGCAAGTCAAACTTTGACATTCACTTATCTTAAGACGCTTTAGGGCTTTGGGCAATTTGTCATCCGATAATAAGGATGTAAGACGATTGCATGTCGAAATATCGAGGACTAGCGCCTCAGGTAGCTCCTTCGATGATGATAAGCAAATTAAACTGGGACAATCCCAAACTTCAAGCTGTTTAAGTGTGTCTGGTAACTTGGCCGATGTTAGGGATTCAAGAGAAAAACACCGTTGTATAGTCAATGACTCCAGACAAAGGGTGCAATTGCTGTTGGTGCTGGTGTACTCCTCTTGTACCAGTACTGATTTCAAATTGCTGCAATCACGAATATACAAAACTCTGAGAGAAGACGGCAAACTGGACTCTGAAATAGACGTGAGACTATGGCAGAGAACTATGCTTAGCTCTTTAAGTAATGTTAGGTGCAACCCTTCTGGTACCTTCAAAAGATTATTACACTGGCTTAATAACAGTCTCTCCAGTTTGGTAGTTATCCGCAATTGTACCTGTTCTGTTTCTTCCACATCCAGTTCAAGATACTGCAAGCAGCTGTCATTAATTTTTAGACAGCGACGAGAAGCGAGCTGACGTAATTCATACTGCTGCAAAGAAGTCATCCAATTGCAACCAGGAACAGCAACCAGTGTAAGATGGCGCAAGGAACTGCCTTCAATTCGTAATTCACGAAAGGAAGTGAGTTGACAAAATGTATCCTGCAGCAAAGCAGCCATCTCATTGCAACCAGGAACCACCAAATTTTCTTCTCTTGTCAATCCTTGCATGAATCTTTCTGGTTGATACCTAAACTTTCGAATGTTAGAAATAAAAATGGACTTTAGTGACTTCAAGTGTGCATGATTTTCACAAACCACCTCTGCACAGCTACGGATGGATAACGAGCAGAGCATTTGATTGCTGGGAATTGAAACTGTCAGCCGCTCACAAGCAAAAACCTCAAGGTCTTTTAACGAAGGAAGGTTCTCTGGTAATTTACCCTTCAACATTGGGCAATTGTTTACAACAAGCTTTTTCAGCTGAGGAAACCTATCAATTCCATTATTAGTTTCATCTGGAAACCAATCTTTCCAATTTTCCATATACTTAAAGCACAGGGTTTCCAATAATGGAAAAGCGTTCAAGCCACCATCCCCGTAAAACTCACTTCCAACGCTTTCTACCCCAGACAATCCGTTTATAGTAAGCTCTTTTAGCAAGGACAATTGTCCAAGTGAGGGCAACAATTTGCATCGCCTACAATTGTCTAACCTCATTTTCACCATCTTAGAGAACAGAGCATTTCCCATCCAATCTGGAAATTTAGAACCACCATAGCCCATGACAATAAGCTCCTTGAGCATCCGAGGAGGTTGTAGGCTTTCAAAAATATCTGGATCAGCTGTTTCTCCCGACTTCCATTCCAGTACCAATACATCAATGCCATCCTTGCCAGTTAAGTTGGCCATTGCTGCATCCTCAACTCCATTCACATTCTCTAGTCCTGAGATGTGTAGTGTCCGACGAAGATGCAATAGAGGTCCCAACTCTCCAATTCCTGATGAGCTACTCTCTTTTCCCACTTCGAAGTAAGACAACGTTCGGAGATTAGTCAACTTACCCATATTTGAAGGCATTCCTTTCAAAGGCCCTCGATGCGGCAATTTATGTGGAAAGGTGAGATGACGCAGACTAATTAGATTCTTCAAACCACTCGGCAATGCATTTAGATAATAGCAGCCTTCTAACAACAAGGTCTGTAAATTGTAAAGATGGCTTATGGATTCAGGCAAAGTTGTTATATCCGTGTGGGAAAGGTCAAGGTACCGTAGAAATTTTAGTTCACCAATTGAATCTGGTAGCTCTCTAATACAATATCCATTCAGAGAAAGCACCCTTAAATATTGTAATTTTGGCAATATTTCACGAGTGAAATTGCTAGTCAAGTACTTTCTTCTCTCATGATATGAATGTGAAAGTGGTAGAAAAGTCCGCAAATGCTCGAGGTTGGAGAATACCTCAAGTCTCTGCATGCCTTCAGGCTCAGAACTGAAGTAAG
This sequence comes from Ziziphus jujuba, assembly GCF_031755915.1. Classification (NCBI taxonomy): domain Eukaryota; kingdom Viridiplantae; phylum Streptophyta; class Magnoliopsida; order Rosales; family Rhamnaceae; genus Ziziphus; species Ziziphus jujuba. The sequence goes on from NC_083380.1 coordinate 3,737,277, forward strand.
CTGAGTGACGGAACTTTTCGAAACTCCTGCATCGCTTATCATTATCCACCTTATCTTCCAACCTAAAACCAATTTCTCCAGCAACCGATCGTGCCAATTCATTGAAGAGGTCATGCATTACATACTTTGATTCGTCCTTTTTTGATTTCTGAAAGAATGACCTTGAGGATAGCTCTCTGAAATACTCTCTGCCCAAATCTTCCATTTGTCTGCTCCCTTTTGGATTCTGAAGTAACCCTTCTGCCATCCATAAAAGAATCAACTGTTTTTCCTCAAATTCATAGTCCTCTGGGAATATTGAGCAATAGGCAAAACACCTTTTTACATGTGGAGGGAGGTAGTGGTAGCTTAATTTTAACAGCGAGGGAATGTTACTATGTTCCGGTTGGGTCCATAACTTGTTCTCCAATACTTCTTTCCATCCGTCAACTTCTTTGTAACAGAGAAGGCCTCCAAGAGCACGTGCAGACAAGGGCAAGCCATCGCATTTTGCAAGAATTTCATCCCTTAATGATCCCAAATTTTGTTGTTCACTAGTATTACTTGTCGAGAATGCATGCTCCACAAATATTTTCCACCAATCATCACGTGATACACAATCCAGATTATGATGTCCAACTGCTCCCATCAGCTTTGCAGCAGATTCATCTCTTGTTGTCACAATTATCTTACTTCCTGGAGCTCCAGCTCTAAACGGGGGCCGCATGGTTACCCAGAGATCATGGAGATCATTCTTGGTATTCCAAACGTCATCTAAAACAAACAAAAACTTCTTGCCTGTCAATTCTTCACTAAGACGTTCCTGAAGTTTACTGAACTCCTCATTGTTCGCACTTTCTGGTTTGATTGTTTGAAGAATTGCCTTTGTTAACCTCACATAATCAAACTCGACAGAAACAGAAATCCATACTCTGATGTCAAAATGTTCCTTCACGGCATCATCATGGAACACCAACCCAGCAAGTGTGGTCTTTCCAACTCCAGGCATCCCAACTATGCCAACTACATCAAAATTGAGATTGCTTTGCTGATCCGTTAACAATAATTGAACTATTTTCTTCTTGTGTTCATCTCTTCCGATTACTTGACCATCAGGCAAACTTGAGCTTGGTGGCCTTTTCCATTCAATTACAGATCTTTCAATAGCATTCAAACCAAGGTCATTTTTTCTCTGAGTTATATCTTGCAAGCGGACAGTGATTTTATTAATTTCAGAATCCATTTTAAACATGAATAATCCCAATGCGCTTGGAGTCGAACTAGTACAACAAGTTGGGATTAAGCTCCATACCTTACTTGCGCTAGCTCGATACAAATTTTCTACCTCGCGCCGGAGCAGTTCGGTGTAAAACTTGTCCAGTACATCTTCCACATCATAAGCCAAGTCTCTGAGATCACCAAGCCAAAGTTTCACAGCCTCATCGGTCAGTTGCTTTTCCTCTGCATCAGAGAGGACGGCTTTAATCGTCTCTAGTGTTGAGCTCCATTTCTTAAGCTTCTTGTGAACACGTCCACCACGAGCAAAATCGAGCACCTCCTTAGACATCAACTTCTGAAGCAGCACCCGTAGGAACGCTCCCAGGAATATCTCTCCCAGTACCACCATTGTTTCGTAACCGAAAACCAGATCACACAGAGAAGTAGATTTGTGAAATTTTCCTGTGAAAGTTCAAAACTTTCTTCTACACTCTAAATTGTTGTTTTTCCTCGCGGAAAAAAGAGGGTAGATTTCAGAGCAAAGTTTCAGCGAAAGCTTGAGAATTGATTTCACAGCTAGGCTCTTTTTTCTCTTTTTTCAGTTGGGGGTCAACTAGTAGACCATACAACTATGCAGTTAGAATGCTTGACATATCATGTATACCACCTATCTTGGTGTTCATGTTTGTACTCAAGATTATCCCGTTTGTAGTAGTTGGCACTTGGCAGGCTCTCTGGTGCAACTATATTTCATTTGCTTACACGTTTGTCTCTTTGTCTCTTTAATCTTTTTTCAAGCGCAAAAAAGTATTCTTATTGTCAAAAAGTAGTACTGTTGATTTTTTTGTTGCTTTATGACTTTTCTAATGGAATCTTTAGTATGGTTTCACATGATGACATTTATAATGAATTTTACGCATCATTTAATTACCTATAAAATTATTTAATTAATTAAAAATGTGAAGGAGCATCACTGAGCCGAGCTCTTGAGGATGTAGGCTCACTCTTTAGCCAAACCTCAGTTATATTTATAAATCATAACAGTTTCTTTATCTATATTTCAAATTTTATATAATTTAAAAAAAGGAAGAAAAAGAGTCATATAAAAGCTCGTATAATAATTTTAACTGTATTTGTCATCCATTTCACTAGTTATGACTTATGAGTATTGTAATTTTTCTTTCTCATTATGTATATGTACAAGTAATTTTATGCTCAAATGATATCATTTCTGTTTATGAAATGGCCAAGGATATTGGTAAAATATATATGGTAAGTAAAAAAAAAAAAAAAAGTAAGAAGAAATTATATGTTGCTTGGATGGGCTAAGATTTTTTACTTGCTTTTCAGGATGACACAAATAAATGACCCAAAAAAAAAAAAAAAAAAAACTACTGATTATTCCATAAATCACACCGAATATTAAAAAATTGACAGAGAAAACAAAAGATGAAAAATAAAAATGAAAATACATTCGTTTATTTCTTGAACAAGAATACTGAGGTTTTTCTTGAATTCTTAGCTTCCGTTTATTTCTATAAGAAAAATTGTGCATTTTTCATCTTTGTACTCAAGATTATCCCTTTGTAACTGGTTGGCATTTTGTAGTCTTTGTAGTGCAAAGTCATCAATATCAATTATAATTCATTTGCGCGTTTGTCTCTTTGTCCCTTTAATCTTTTTTAACACGTGGAAAAAGTCTTTGTATTATCAAAAAGTAGTAGTATTTGTTTTTATTGCTTTGTGATTTTTATAATGGAATCTTCATGCAGATATTATTTAAATGCATTTCACGCATTATTTGATTGCCCATAAATTATATCTAAGTAATTAAAGCCGTGAAGGAGCATTACTAAGCAGAGCTCGTAGGATGTAGGCTCACTCTTTAGCCTAACCTCAATTTTCGGTGTTTGATTGGTTGAGTTCTTGGTTTGTGTTAGAAAGTTATATTCATAAATCATAAGAGTTTCTTTATCTCTATGTCAAATTTTATATAATTTACAACCAAAAAAAAAAAAGAAAAAAAAAGATATAATATAATAATAATAAAAGAAGAAGAAGAATAAAAAAAGAGAACAATTAGTATAATAATTTTAATTGCATTTATGATCCATAACAATTAGTATAATAATTTTAATTGCATTTATGATCCATTCTACTTATCAGAGAGTAGTGTAATTTCTCCTTCTCATAATTTCTATGTATAACTAATTTCTCTTGAATGGGGTAAGATTTTCGCTTGCCTTTCAAGATGACACACAATGGTATCATGAAATTCAATACAATAAATGACAGAAAAAAGTACTGATTATTTCACAAACCACATCAAATATTGAAAAATTGACGGTGAAAAGTAATAATAATAATAATAATAAAATACTTTCATTTATCTCTTGGGTAATAATAATAATAATAATAAATACTTTCATTTATTTCTTGGGTAAGAGTATTGAAGTTTTTCTTGCATTCCTAGCATCCATTTATTTCCGTAAGAAAAATATTACAGTTTATCTGATCTCATTATTCTTACGTTCCCATTGAAACACCAAGATCACTTGATTAAACTTGACAGATTAATCCTCTGGTGATCCTTGGTGCATTCAACAATTCTAATTTCTTTGTATTACCTTCCTTTTTTTTTTTTTTTTTTTCCTTTTCCTTTTAGGTTTGGTCTATTCACATTGCTCTGCATGTGCAAATTGTCATCTTTTTGACTTTTTGACTTTTTTGAGCACCAACGATTGGTTTTTGCAGAAATATTGTCGCCGTAATTTACAATCAATCATACATACAGACAACGGAATGGTTTGTGCTTTTGTGGGGTTGTATCGATTACTAGTAGTACTAGTAGGCCTTGCCAATTTGTTATGTTATATCATCTCCAAAAAATTGACAATACCATTCAAACCAAGTTTATATTTTCTTGAGATGTATCATGTAACTGGCCCGTAATATGATTTATCTCTGACTAAACCAAATTATACATGAAGCCAAACAATGGGGATTAGATTAGACCGTGGCTTCTCCTCAGCTAGACATCAACTTCTCGAACATTACCTGTAGGAATGCCGTCGAAGAAGAAGAGCTGTCCTATCGCCATTGTTCTGTTTGCTTGCTTGTCAAGGAATCAAGATTATGGTGCCAAAATAAGTTTTAAAAGTTTCAGCTGTCCCTTAATGCTTCTTCTTTTTTAGCTGGAAAATCCTACTTCAAAAGATGTCATTTGTTCATCATCTTAATTATAAAACCACAATTAATGCTTCAAAAGAAACTTTCTGACATGGAGGGTTTGTTTCAATAATATTGAAGCCAGGGACGGAGCCATATTGTGGCCTGGGGGGCTGGGAAAAAAACTTATTTGTTATGCATGTTTTATTATTTTTTTTTTCATTTATTTACTATAAATAACTTTATATGGCCTCCTAAAATAACTTATTTATTTCTTTGATCCTATATTATATGCCCATTTGAAATTTTTTTAAAATAATATTATTTATTTTAGTAAGTTTTTATTATCTAATTTCTTAGTTTTGAAATATTACTTTAAATAGTCTCTAACTTTATAATTTTTTACCCTAATTTAAGCAATTATACTTCTTCCACTATATATATATATTTACTATTTGCCCCTCCACTATTAACATCTTGGCTCCACTCCTGATTGGCCATGATTAGAGCATTAAGTGACCAAACAGAGATTGTTCATCAAATGATGTAGTCTAATGTTATTAAGTTATTTACTTTGCATAAAATATTACACTTACTAATGTATCATAATTGTGAAAATGATCAGTTTATTATTATTATTATTATTATTATAAAAAATCTTTTAGGTTTTCGTGATGGGTCAATGGTTTGTTGCGCTAATAAGGAAAAGTAGGCAGAAGAAATGTGAATATCACGCTTAGTAGATAATGAATCAATTGGGAATTAGAATTCATGATAGAAGATTATATATAGTTTTTTCTATTTGTTGAATTGGAAGGGTCACTATTTTTTATGACAATGAAACCAAATTCAAATTGCCAATCCAATATTTTTTTTTTTAAAAATATGCATTAATTACCAAGTATGAATTTATTTAATTCCTAATATTCCACAATAATACTTGTAAAACTGATAAATAGTAGCAAGTAGCAACTTTGATAATGAAACTGATGAACCAGAAGCGGCAACCAACTAAATAGCAAAAGCACAGCTTCTTTTCTACATCGCAGAAGTAGCCATCCATGTCAAAATAGGTGCATCCGTCAATGCACGCTGTTTTTTCGTTAGCAACACTGCAAGGAATACTTGTATTGAACGGGCATGTCCTGGAAATAGCGTCTATAGGTACCATTAGCTCCTCTGCAATTAAAAATTCTTATTAAAAAAAATTTGTTAGTTTTAGAAAATTACAGAACCATAGCAAATGCAATTGCCAAAAAAAAAAAAAAAAAAAAACATTTTCACGTTAAATTTGGGGAATGGAAATAATATAGTACTCACGAGAAGCCAGAAGAAGAAAAACCTAGAAAATAAACCAATATTCTTTCTTTCCATGGCTAGCTTTTGTATTTTTTTTTTTTTTTAAACAAAGTTTATCAGCAAATAAATAGTAATTATCTAGAAGAAGGCAGTAGTATGGCACTAATTTTTTTTTTTAAACAAAATGGGCCCCAATTTTATACTGTTGGTTAGCAGTTTGTTTAAAATTTGTCTATTATTTGGCATGTTTATTTTTAAAATTCACCTCGATTTATTGTACATGTGGTAAAGAAACTGACTGTATTACTAATATCTATATAGCATATATATTTTTAATATAATTTTTTTATTAATTTTGTAAAAGAAAATTTTTGTTTTTATTTTTTAAGAAAAATTTATTTTTTAACAAACCTTATAATATCTAATAGAGTCTATAAAAAGTAGGCGTTACTATTGACATGATAATATTTAAACTACATTAATTTGATATTCATTTTAAATATTACTATTCAAGAGCAATTTCTTTAAAACTTTGTTTATATATACTTAAGTGGCAAGTTTATTTTCACAATCTACATCCTTATTATAAATTCTCTTAAAGCATTTGGTGAATTTAAATTATTCTTTATTTAACATTAAAATTGATATTGTTTAAATTTAAGTAATATAAATATACAAACAATTCTAAATTGTTCTTCAATGATAATATATACAAGCCATTTATAGATATTAATTAGTTATATATTTTTATTTATTTTTTTCCTATTTTGAAAAAATTGTCTTCTAAGGAATTTTGATTTTAGTAAACTTCGCAATGACATTTGTATTTTCTAATTTATAATTTGGATACATACAAAAATATATATACTTATAATTTGGATACATATAAAATATCTCTTTTTCCTTATGGAGATTTTTCCACTGGAGTTTTTGCTAAATAAGGTTTTAATGAGACTATGGTTTTACCATTTTGGTATGCATTGGTGCTTTTATTAGCACTTGATTATTTTTAGTTCTTGTGAACTCTCTAGTATCTTTTCTTTGCTTTTTAATGCTATTTATGCTAAGTTGGATACATATAAATATATATATATATATATATACATACATAATGCAACATTTGTTTTTATTACATTATAGTCTAACTAATTAAGATATCCGCTAAATTAACTAGTATTAAATTGTTTTAATTTCTCACTTCAAAAAAAAAAAGAAAAAATCTTTCTTTTTTCTTTATAATTTTTTGGAGAAAGATTATTTCAGTGTCTTGAGAATGACTTGGTATTTTAAATATCTTCAATACAAATTATTTTGAAAATAAATATGTTGTTAGAAATTAAATAACCAAAGTAAATTGAAAAAAATTGTTCTTTTTACAATTCTAAAATGACTTTTTACAGTTCCATTCTTTATATACTACTACATAAATATATAAAAAATATAAAATTACTTAATACAATATTATTTATTCATGAAAAATCCCTAATTTTTACAATCCCAAAATTACATATCTCTTATAAATATTTTTTTTTAAATTTTAAAATAACTATATACAGTCTCTCACTAAAATACTTTTATTTTCTTCTTTCTCGTTATGAATTAGGGTTGATTTCTTTTTTTTTTTTTTCCTCACTTTTTTAATGACATAAAATGTTATTTATTTGAAAGCAGAAAACCAACGAACAATGGAGGATAATGGTGATTGGGCATTTGGTACTATACTTCTGAACAACTTTGAAAATGTTCGGTCGTGTACTACTGAACATTTTAATGTAGTTCAATTCTGTACTATTTTCTAAATCTTTTTTTTTTTTTTTTAAAAAACAATGTTTGGTTATAAACTTTTAAACATCTTTAAAATTTTCAGTTTTGTACTTTTGAACTTCTTTAAAATTGTTAAGTTATATTTCTAGATATTTTGAAAGTTGTAATTAATTATTTTGGAATGTTCGGTCCTAAATTTATATACATATTCAAGATATTTGATTATACTTATGAACATATTTGGAATATTTGAATTTGTTCAACCCAGCAATTTTGTAATTTTTTTGTAACGTATATTTTTAGATGGTTTGGTTATAAACTTTTGTTAAACTTAGATGTTATTCAATTGTAAGCTTTTCAAGTTGTTCATGTTGTAAACTTTTGTCTAACTGAAAATGTTCGATTGTAAACTTTTGAACATATTAAATATCTGTATATAATGTACGATATTTAATATCTATATATACATATAATGTTCGACAGATAAAAGCTAAACATCTTAATAATGTTCGGATTGACGTTTCTGAACAATTAAAAAATGTTCAGTTTTAAACTTCTAAATAAAAGATAAATTTTAATATACCAGATCAAATACAAGAGTGTTGTTCTGACCTGATCATTGATAAGCGATAGAAAAAAAAATCCAAACTAAAGTAATCATTACAAAATAAAGAAAAAACTAAATACATCTTACTATTTCATATTTTTGAGCTTTTATAATTTGTGAATAATTATTGTATTTGCAACTCTAATTTTTAATGAAGTATAAGTTAGATGATATATGTAACGTATTATTTGATACGAAAAATGAGACTGTATAAAGAAATTATTTAAATAAGTCTAGTTAACAAATATCCTTAATAGTAATTTTAAATAGGAATAAAAATATAAATCAATAATGAAATCGTATAGAGTCCAAATGGTAGTACAACTAGAAATTTCAATTAAAAACTATAAGAATCAAAATAAAAATAATTAGCAATTATATTAATATTCGGTTACTCAATAATTATACTGAAAGAAATTAGTAGTTAAATAAATATCATTTTATAAATAAGGTGCATATTTCTTTTTTTAATGAACTAATTGTAATATTGAAATAAATTATTAAATAAATAAATATAATACTATTAATTAATATAGTGTAGTGCTTCAACAAAGGCATAGATAAATAATATAATTATATATATATATATATATCCTATAATTGTGAATTGAATAATGCTAGAGGGAAGGATGAAACAAAATTATATAGATAAATATAATTGAGAAGAAATATTAAAACTTTAAAAAAAAAAATGGAAAACAAATAAAGTGGCTCTTTTTACAATTCTAAAATGAATTTTTATAGTTTCATTATTTATACACTACTACATAAATACATAAAAAAATATAAAATTACATACTACAATATTATTTATTCCTAAAATATCTCTAATTTATACCATCTTAAAATTATATATCTCTTATAAATAAAAATTATTTTTACAATTCTAAAATAACTAAATACAGTCTCTCACTAAAATACTCTTCTTTTCTTCTTTCTCATTATGAATTAGGGTTGATTTTTTTTTCTTACTTTTTTAATGACATAAAAGGTTATTTATTTGAAAGCAGAAAACCAACGAATAATGGAGGGTAATGGTGATTGGGTGCTCGGTAGTATACTTCTGAACAACTTTATAAATGTTCAATCGTACACTACTGAACGTTTTAAAGTAGTTCAATTTTGTACTATTTTATGAACTTTTTCTTTTTGTACAATGTTTGGTCGTAAAATTTTAAACGTCTTTGAAATTCTTAATTTTGTACTTTTGAACTTATTTAAAATTGTTGATTTATGTTCCTGGATATCTTGAAAGTTGTAATTTATTGTTTTGGAAGTTCGGTCATAAATTTTTATACATATTCAAGATGTTTGATTATGAACTTATGAACATATTTGGAATATTTGAATTTGTTCAACCCAGCAATTTTGTAATTTTTTTGTAAAGTATATTTTTAGATGGCTCGGCTATAAACTTTTGTTAAACTTTAATGTTGTTCAATTGTAAACTTTTCAGTTGCTCGATTGTAAACTTTTGTACAACTGAAAATATTCGGTTGTAAGCTTTTGAACATATTAAATATCTGTATATAATGTACGATATTTAATATCTATATATACATATAATATTCGATAGATAAAAGCTAAACATTTTAATAATGTTCGGATAGATACTTCTGAATAATTAAAAAATGTTCAGTTTTAAACTTTCAAATAAAAGACAAATTTTAATATACAAGATCAAATACAAGAGTATTGTTCCAACCTAGTCGTTGGTAAGCGATAGAAAAAGAAAAATCCAAACTAAATACATCTTACTATTTCATAATATTTAAGATTTCATAATTTGTGAATTATTGTTGTATCTACAACCCTAATTTTTAATAGAGTATAAATTAGATGGATATATGTAACGTATTATTTAAGAAGAATGATGAAACTGTAACAACAAGTTATTTAAATAAGTCTAGTTAATAAATGTCATTAATAATAATTTTAAATGATAATAAAAATGTAAATCAATAATAAAACTATATAAAATACAAATGGTAATGCAACTAGAAATTCCCAAACAAATATTGAAAGTTACTGTTTTTGGTGTTTGATGGTGAATTGAGAGGAGTCACACTAGTATTTTAGCTAGATAATATTGTAAATAAACAAAAATTATTATAAAAAAAAAGTGGGAAAAAAATTGAGGTATGGGCCCTACAATTTGTTCCTTATTATAACTCTATATCGGCAAGGAGTATCTATTGCATATGATATGATACATTGGTTAAATCCTTTAGAGGGAAGGTTTGCTTTTTCTAATGTCGAAATTTCACACTGTTTGAAGTTAACATGAAAAATCTACTGGTAGATAAAAGATACTATATACATTTTCCTATTTGTAAACATGGCTTTGGAGAAGCAAAATTTAAAAGAAGCCATTATTCCTGAAGATTAGTCAATATAAGTTTTTTCTAATCTTCTACCTCTGGAAGTAGAGGAAAAAGATGAATTATTATAAGACATCTTTTCTGCACAAGAGAGTTGGCTCTATCTTAAAGTGCATTGGCATTAATATATAAATCTATGAAGACAAAAAGAAAACAAGAAAATAAATGAATGCTGAAAAATATTACTGCCCCACAATAATCCAACAATTACGACACTGAGGCACATTTAAATGCTGAGCTATTACTAAGCTGAAATACTAATAATAATAAAAAATTAAAAAAAAAAGGAAAAAAAAAAAAAAAAAAAAAAACAACAACAACAACAACAAATCAAACTTGAAAGTAATCATACTCGACACAAGGAATATGAGAAATGACGGGCAAGAGCAGACCTTCATCCCGTTCACATTGTTCTCCTAGAAGTAGGCAGTAAACGATTTCGAGCTTCAACAGTGAAAGAGGCAGACCCCCCTTGAGGAAAGAATTGAGCTGCTCGCAGTAACAGATGGAAAGATATTGAAGAGAGGTGAGACATTGAATTCCCGCAGATAACTTATCCAAGTTCTTGAAACTCTCAATGTTGAGGGTGGTGAGAGAGTTTGGCAACATCATCTTCCCCTGCAGCTCATCATCCACATTCTCTTCTTCTTCTTCTTCTTCTTCTTCAGGTTCAGGTGGAAATGACACCATATCTGTAGCCTCACCACTCAAATGAAGCTTTCTAAGAGAGGTGACTCTATGCAATCCCCACTGCAAGAGTGGCTTACACACCTTGAGATTTCTAATGGTAAGCGAACTTAAGTTTGGTGGAAAACCGACTTCTTCTAAAACCTTCATGAATCCTTCACTGTAAGATATCTCCAATCTTTGAAGAAAGATGAGATTTTGAATGCCTCTAAGATATGCCACCATATTATCACATATCACATATATCATTCTCAGGTTTGAAGCTGGCAGCCTCCTTGCGGGAAGGAAACTAGTTTTTCACACTTTTCAATAATTAGTGTACCAAGATTGATGAGGTGGTGGAGGCCCTCAGGTAATGATCTAAGTTCCTTGCATCATTTGATATAAATATATTGAAGACAATTGTTGCCAACAAACCTATCTGTTATCCACTTCAGCTGTCCACAATTACATATGAGAAGGCTTTTAAGCGATTTGGGCAATGTGGCTTTCAAGGAGTCAAGCCTATTGCAACTCCAGATCTGGAAGCTTTCAAGCGCCTCAGGTAGCTCACAGGACGATGATAAGCAAATTAAATTGTCACAATCATATATTTCAAGCTTTCTAAGGTTGTCTGGTAACTTGCCCCATGATAAACACTGGAGATTTGGACAATACCTGATGGAAAGGTGTTTAAACCTTGCTGGTAAGCTGCCATTGGATGATGATATGGATTTAAGAGATGGACAGTTTCTAATAACCAAAGACTCCAGACAAGTAGCTGCACAATTACTGTACTCCTCCTCTTGCACCAAGGATATCAGATTTTTGCAGTTTTCAATCTTCAAAACTTGGAGAGAAGATGGCAAACCGGACTCCGAAAACGATATGAGACTTGGGCACTCATATATGTGTAGCTCTTGAAGTGATGTTAGGTGCAATCCTTCGGGTACCTTAACAAGATTGTCACATTTCCTTAATTCCAGAGTTTCGAGTTTGGTAGGCAACCACAACTCTACCTGTCTTGTTTCTTCTCCATCCAGTATGGGATGCTGTAAGGAACTGTCATCAATTATTAAATGACGAAGACATGTCAGCTGTTGCAATTCATCATGCCACAGAAATGACATTCCTTCACAACTACAGACCTTCAAATCCTTTAATCTTCTCAAACCTTGCATGAATCCTTCTGCTAGGTACTGAAACTCTGCAGCAGGAGAAATATTAATAGACCTGAGTGACATGACGTCTGCTTCATCTTCATACACCACCTCTTTACAATTCTCGATGTCTAACTCGCAAAGCATTTGATTCCTTGGAATTGAAACTACCAGCTCAGGAAAATCATCTACCACAAGTTTTGATAGCGTAGAAGGGATATGAGGTAATTTCCCCTTCAACTTCTGGCATCAACAAGCTCTTTCAGCCGAGGGAACCCTTCCATCCCATTAGTAGTTTCAACTGGAAAGCAGTCTTTCCAGTTCTCCATATTCTCAGAGGAAATGGTTTCCAATAATGGAAAAGGATTCAAACAACCCTCCCCATAAAACTCACTGCCTTTGCTTTCTACCCCTGACATCCTTTTTATAATAAGTTCTTTTAGTGAGACCAATTGTCCAAGTGGGGGCAAGAATCTGCATCCCTTACAATCTTCTAGCCTAATTAGCACCATATTAGCCAATGAAGGATTTCCCATCCAAGATGGAAATTTCAGACCGCCATACCTTATCAGAGTAAGCTCCTTGAGCATCCTAGGTGGCTGCAGCATTTCAAGGACGTCTATATCAGTTATTTCTCCTTTATACCAGTCCAGTTGCAATGCATCAATGCCATTCTTGCCAGCTAAGTTGGCCATTGCTGCATCCTTTGCTTCATTCACATTCTCTAGTCTTGCGATTCTTAGCATCCCACGAAGATGCAATAATGATCCTAACTCTCCAACTCCTGAGAAGCCGCTGTCTTTTCCCACAAGAAAGTTAGGCAACGTTTGGAGATTGGTCAGTTTTCCTAGATCTGGAGGCATTCCTTTCAAACTATATTGACTTGAATTGTTGAGATGACGCAAGTTGGTTAGATTCTTCATACCAGTGGGCAATTCACCTACATCATTGCAGCATTCTAACAGCAATGTCTGTAAATAGTAAATACCAGTTATTGATTCAGGCAAACTTATTATATTTGTGTGAGAAAGGTCAAGGTACCTTAGAAGCTTTAGGTCACCAATTGAGTCTGGTAGATTTACTAAGCAGTAGCCCTTCAAAGGAAGCACCCTTAGATATTGTAATTTTGGAATTATGTGAAAAGTAACATTGTCACTCAAGAAACCACGCTCATTATATGAATATGATTGTGCAAGTGGTAGGAAAGTCTACAAATGCTTGAATTTGGAGAAGGCTCCAAGCCTTTGAATGCCATCCAGGCCAGCTTTAATGTAAGATGAGCAACGAGCCTTTTCAAAAGTCCTGCATTGTTGTCACCATCCAGCTCATCTTCCAACCTAAAACATATTTCTCCTGCAACCCATTGAGCCAAATCATTCATGAGCTCATGCATAACATACTTTGATTCATCCTTTCTTGATTTCTGAAAGAATGACCTTGACAATAGCTCACGGAAATACTCTCTGCCCAAATCTTCTATTTGTCGGCTCCCTTCTGGTTGCTTAATCAACCCTTCCGCCATCCATAAGAGGATCAATTGTTTTTCCTCAAATTCATTGTCTTCTGGAAGTACTGAGCAGTAGGCAAAACACCTTTTCAAAGGGGAAGGGAGATAGTAGTAGCTCAATCCTAACAATGGGAGAATGTTACTCTGATTCAATAAGGTCCATGATTTGTCATTCAATATATCCTCCCATTCATTTATTTCTCTGCAATGTAGAAGGCCACCAAGAGTTCGTGCTGCCAAGGGCAAGCCATTGCATTTTGCAATAATTTTCTTCCTTAGTGATCCCAAATTTGGCACCTCACTAATATTTCTTATGAAGAATGCATGCTGCACAAATGCATTCCAACAATCATCATCTGATACACACTCCAGAGTATAATTTCGAACTGCTCCCATTGCCTTTGCTACATCTACTTCTCTTGTTGTGACAATTATCTTACTTCCTGGAGCTCCAGCTCTGAAGGGGGATTGAAAGGTTAACCAGAGATCATGAAGATCATTTTTGGTATTCCGGACATCATCTAAAACAATCAAAAACTTATTGTCTACCAATATTTTACTCAAATGTTCCTGAAGTTTACGGAACTCCTCATCCGTATCACTTTCCAATTTGATTGATTTAAGAATTGCCTTTGTTAACCTCACATAATTAAAGTCATCCGAAACAGAAACCCAAACTTTTATGTCAAAATGTTTCATGGCATCATCATTGAACACCAACCCTGCAAGTGTTGTCTTTCCAAGTCCAGACATCCCAACTATGCCAACCATATCAAACTTGAGATTGCTTTGCTGATTCCTTAACAGCAATTTAACTATTTTCCTCTTGTATACATCTCTTCCAATCATTGGACCATCAGGAAAACTTGAACTTGGTGGCCTTTTCCATTCCATCATAGATCCATCAATATCATTTAAACCAAGACTATCTTTCCTTTGAGATATACCTTCCAACCTTCTAGTGGTTTCATTAATTTCCGAAACGAAATTAAACATTAAATTTCCAAAGCCAGTACCACAAGTAGGGATGAAGCTCCATACCTCACTTGAGATAGCTTGATGCAAATTCTCTATCTTGCGCCGCAGCAGTTCTGTAAAAAGCTTCTCCAGCATATCTTCCGTGTCATAAGCCAAGTCTCTGAGATCATCCAGCCAGAGTTTCACAGACTTGCTGGTAAGTTGCTTCTCCTCTGCGACAGAGAGCACGGCTTGAATCATCTCTAGTGTTGTGCTTCATTTCTTAAGCTCCTTGTGAATACCTTCATGGCGAGCAAAGTCTAGCAGATCCCTAGACATCAACTTCTCTAACAGCACCTGTATGAGCGCTGCTATGAAGATCTCTCCCGCCACCATTGTTGTTTCCGTGAAGCAAAACCAGACCACCCAGATTAATAAATTTCACTGGAAAGCTTCTTTGAAAGATTAAGAATTAATCTGAGAACAGTTAGCATAGACTATGACTCTCTCTCTCTCTCTCTCTTTTTTTGTTTTTCTCTCTTTTTGTTGTTGTTGTCAAACTAATTTGATGCACGGAATTTTCCACCGTATGATGGTTATTTACATTGTCCTTCCTTGAATTTTCAATCATAGATGATTATACCATCCATCTGAGTCTCCATTGATTTAGTCAGTATAATTCCTTTGTGGCAGTTGGCAGCCTGCGTAGACAGAGTCATCCAAAATAATTATGATTCATTGGCGTGTTTGTCACTAATCATTTTAATGGCGTAGAAAACTCTTGGTTTTGTTGCTTGGTGACTTTTATAATGGAACCTTCACGTAGAAATTAATCAAGCAAAAATGATTAATTAATAGTAATATTTTTTCACATTTATAATGAATTTGAAGTAATGAAATTTTCAACAGTAGCCTGTACCTGTCCATTCCATTTCTCAATGTTATTCTGTACTTTCTCTTTCTTGTAATTAGTATGTGTCATATTGGATCTGATTCATCCAAAAGATATGAGACAAGAGCATATATATCTATATGTATGGGATAAAAAAAATTCAGTTATATCAATATTGTACTTTGTAAGTAATTTTATGTTCAAAAAAATCATTTCTGTTTATGAAATTGCCAAGAATATTGGTAAAATACATTTGGTAAGCATTTTGTTTCTTGCATTTCGTAAGCCAAAAAATTAAAAATATATGTTGCTTGAATGGTATAACAAGGTTTTGCTTTATTTCCAAGGTTATAGTTTGATATTATTATTATTTTTTTGGGTCAACAAGATTGCACATTGTTATTATTATTATTGTCCTTGGTCTGTAGTATTATTATTATTATCCTTAGTCTATAATATTAACAAGATGACACGTTGTTATTACTATTATTATTATCCTTAGTCTACATGTCCTGTTACTTTTCTTCTCCAACCAGTGTACGAGCCTGCAGGGAACTGTCGTCAATTCCTAAATGACAAGGAGTAAGTAGGCTGCCGTAATTCATCCAGTCACATAGACAACATTTAAAAACAAGTTATATTAAAGTTTGAGTTACCCAAGATTCCAATTAGTATTATATTTTCAACTTTAACTTCTCTCTAATAGTAACTGTATGTACACTGTGGAGAGATTGCCCGGCGGATTAAGGATATAGAAATGGTGTCTATTTGCATGTACAGATAATATAAAAGATTATTAGATATCAGTTATGAGATTATATATAAAATTTTATAAATGATGTTTTAATTAAGTACAACTGTATCCGTAAACTCATTGTAAAGGGTACCAGGACATATTATTCCCCGCAAGAAATTTAATACTATAAACAAGCCTCTGTTGCATTATTATAAACTGATGGAACAAATCTCACCCCACTTGTGTTTGCTTTGCACTCTCACGATGTTAATTTGCACAAAATGACCGAACAACTTTGAATAAAAATTCAGATTTAATATGTGTTTTTTGAGGAATGATAAAAATGTCTTTTTTCTGTTGCCTTGAAGTGTAATGGAATAGGAAAAGGAAAATTATAATTGCAGGAAATTTTTGCTCAAATGACTGTTATAAGGTCAAGGATTTGAAGTAACTTAAGATTTTTCCAAGATACAATAGTTTGAAGGCCGTACATCTACAAGAACAGAAAACAATGAAAAAGTAGAGGACCTTCTGGAGTTTCGTCAAACAGAAACTTTGGACAATATCTGCTTCATCAAAATTATTACACATTTTATATAGTGAAAGTACGTAAAAAAAAATTTTTTTTCAGATATTAAGTACCTTGAATACAATGATAGGAGGCACGAGTACTCCACTTCTCTGTTTAGCATTTGAACCCTTATCCAATTTTTCTTCCTTCTTTTTGAATTCAGTATCTTCAAATCTCAATGTAAGGAATATGGGCTATCAAGGGCCAGAGTCTTCCTTTATTCCTTCTGCATTGTTCGTGTAGTAGAGGACAGCCAGAGATTTGAAGTTTCAAAAGCGAAAGTGGAAAACCCCCCTTGGGAAAAGATTCCAGCTTTTCACAGGAACGGATTGTAAGACATTCAAGCGAGGTGAGGCATTGAAATCCCTCAGCGGATAGATAATTCAGATTTGGGAAACCGAAAATCTTGAGGTCAATGAGAGATTTTGGCAGCGACATCATCCCCTCCTGTTCTTCAGGTGGAAAAGACACCATGTCTGAAGCATTACCACTGATTATTAACTCCCTAAGAGATGTAAGTCTCTGCAACCGAAACATGAAAAGTGGCTTGGTGACCTTGAGATCTCGGATAAAAAGAGATGTTAGGTTAGGTGGAAAGCCATCTTCCAAGAGGGATGTAAATCCTTCACAGTAAGAAATGCTCAGTTTATTAAGACAGCTGAGATTGTTCATGCCTTTGGGAAAGGCCTCCAGTTTATTACACTTCACTATTGAGACATCTCTCAAGTTAGAAGTGGGCAATCCTCTTCCTGGGAAGGAAACCAAACTATCACACCAAGTAATATGCAACTCACTAAGATTGGTAAGGTGGTGGATGCCCTCAGGCAAGGATATAAGCTTTGGGCAATCAATGACCTTAATAGATCCCAAACCAGTGTTGTTGTGAAACCTATCTGTTATTGACACCAATTTTCCACAATCAGATATCTCAATGCGCATAAGCATCTGAGGTAGATCATGATTGGATGATAAGGACATTAGCCTACCACATTGCTCGATCTCAAGGTGTTCAAGTTTGTCTGGTAACTTGTCCAAAGATAGACATTGGAGAGCATCACACCTCCGAATCTGAAGGTGCTTAAGCCTTGCTGGCAAGCCACCTCTTGTTGATATTTGCATGAGAGATGGACAACCTTTTATAACCAGCGTCTCGAGACAAGATGCTCTATTGCTGTTGACATCCTCCTCTTGCACCAATTCTTGCAAACTATGGCAATAACATATAGTCAGCCTTTTCAATGCTGGAGGCAACTGGTTTCTTGCTAAAAACAAGAAAGAATTGCACCAACCAATATAAACAACTCTTAGAGATGCTGGCAAACCAGCCTCTGGAAAAGAGTTGAAACTTGCACAGTGTACTATGTATACCTCTTGAAGAAATGTTAGGTGTAATCCTTGTAGCATCTTCAAAAGATTCTGACATTTCTCTAATTTCAGTGATTCAACTTTGGTAGGTATCCATGATTGTGCATAGCCTGTTTCTTGTCCTATTGATGTGAAATACTTAAAACTGTCTTCTATTTCTAAACAACGAAGGGAAGTCAGCTGCTGTAAGTCATCCCACCATAAAGACATCATCTCGTTACAACCAACAACCTTGAAATCTTCTACCCTTATCAATCCTTGCATGAATCCCTCTGCTGGATACCCAAATTTTGAAATGTCATTAAGAAAGAGTGACCTTAGTGACTTCAGGTCCACCTCGCTTTTTCGCACCAACTCTTTGCATTTGTCGATGTTTAATTCATTAAGCATTTGATGGCTAGGAATTGAAACTATCAACTGGTCACATTTACCAATCACAAGTTTTGCTAATGATGGAAGGTTGTCAGGTATCTTTCCCTCCAACTTGGGGCATCTTCTTATAATGAGCTCTTTCAGGTGAGGAAACCCTTCAATCCCATTATTAGTTTCAATAGGAAACCAGTCTTTCCAATTTTCCATATTCTCAAAGTAAAGGGTTTCCAGCAATGGGAAAGGCATCAAGCAGCCCTCCCCATAAAACTCGTTGCCAACGCTCTCTACCTTGGACATTCTATATATAAAAAGTTCTTTGAGTGAGACCAATTGTCCAAGTGGGGGCAAAAATCTACATCCATGACAGCCCTCCAAAGTCACATGCACCATATTGGAGAAAAGAGGATTTCCCATCCAAGTTGGAAATTTTGGACCGACAAAATGCATAAGAGTAAGCTCCTTGAGCGTCTGAGGAGGTTGTAGCATTTCAAGGACATCTGGATCTGCTATTTCTCTCTCATTCCATTCCATTAGCAACACATCGATGCCATTCTTGCCAACTAAGTTAGCCATTGCTGCATCCTTAGCGCCGTTTACATTTTCTAGTCTTGAGATGTGTAGTGTCCCATGTAGATTCGACAGAGGTCCTAACTCTCCAACTCCTGATGACCCACTATGTTTTCCCACCACGAAGTAAGGTAAGGTTTGGAGATTAGTCAATTTGCCTAGACATGGTGGCATTCCTTTCAAAGACCATAGATTTGAACAGTTGAGATGATGCAGGTTGACTAGATTCTCCATACCATTAGGCAATTCATTTAGATTATAGCAATATTCTACTAACAAAGTTTGTAAGTTGTAGAGAGTTGTTATCGACTGTGGCAAACTTGTTATGTTTGTGTAAGAAAGGTCAAGGTACCGTAGATGCTTCAGTTCACCAATTGAATCTGGTAGTGTTACGGAATTGGGAGAAAAATAAATAGCAACGGAAACAAAGAAAACGAAGAACAAACACAGGATTTACGTGGAAACCCTTGACGGGAAAAACCACGGGCAAGGAGAAGCAAATCCAATATCGAAATATTGGTACAAAGGTGAGAAAAAACTGCTATACCCTAAAACCCCAATTACAGCCGCCAAACCCCAAAAGAATAAGAAATATATATACGGAAGAAACCCTAAAATTGAACAGGTCCGTACCGCGGGGGCGCTGCCCCCGCACCCCAGTCGGGCTCAGTGGTAGGCTACGGTCTCGGGCCTATCAACCCAAAACCTCCGCTTCCACCACAGAGCCCCAAATTTTTTTTCAAAATTAGTTTCACCAAATGAGTCGCACCACGAGCTTTTCGGGTCGGGTCATCAAGAATTCGGATCACTAACTCTAATAGGTAGCTTGGTTAACATATAGCCATTAAGAGAAAGCACCCTTAGATACCGTAATTTCAGCAATGTACAAAGAGTAAAAGTGGTAGTAATGTATTTCTCCTCATCATATGATTCTGTAAGTCGTAGAAAAGTCCGCAAATACTTAACTTTGGAGAAGGCCCCAAGTCTTTGAATTCCATCAAACTTTGCACTGATGTAAGATGAATATCGTGCCTTAGGAAAAATCCCGCATCCATTGTTATTGTCCACCTTATCTTCCAACCTAAATCCTATGTCTCCTGCAACCCACTGTGCCAAATCATTCATGAGGTCATGCATCACATACTTTGTTTCGTCCTTTCTTGATTTCTGAAAGAATGACCTTGAATATAATTCATTGAAGTACTCACTACCCAAGTCTTCCATTTGTTTACTCCCTTCTGGTTGCTGAATTAACCCTTCTGCCATCCATAAGAGAATCAATTGTCTCTCCTTAAATTCGTAAGCTTTTGGTAGTATTGAGCAGTAAGCAAAACACCTTTTTAAATGTGAAGGGAGATAGTGGTAGCTCAATCTTAATAATGGGAGAATGTTACTCTGATTTGATTGGGTCCATAATTTGCTGCCCAATACATCCTCCCATTGATCTATTTCTTTGAAACGAAGAAAGCCACCCAGGGTCCTTGCTGCCAAAGGCAAACCATTGCATTTTGCAACAATTTTCTCACGTAGGAATTCCAAATTTGATGGTTCACTAGTATTTCTATTTAAGAATGCATGCTGCACAAATACTTTCCAACAATCATCATCTGATACACACTCCAAATTATAGCATTCAACTGCCCCCATCAACTTTGCCACATTTACATCTCTTGTCGTCACAATTATCTTACTTCCAGGTGCTCCGGCCCTAAAAGGGGTTTGCATGGTTGCCCAAAGACCATAATTTGTATTCCAAACATCGTCCAAAACAATCAAAAACTTTTTACCTGTTAAAACTTCACTCAGAAGATTCTGAAAGTCACTAAACTCGTCGAAACGCTCACTATTCAATGTGACTGATTTAAGAATTGCCTTCGTTAACCTTACACAATTGAAGTCGTTGGACACAGAAACCCACACTTTTATATCAAAATGTTTCATTGCATCATCATTGAACACCAACCCAGAAAGTGTCGTCTTTCCTACTCCAGGCATTCCAACTATGGAAACCACATGATAATTGACAAGACTTTGCTCATCTCTTAACAATAATTCAACAATTTTCTTCTTGTCTTGATCTCTTCCAATGACATGACCATCAGGCAAACTTGAACTTGGTAGCCTTTTCCATTCAACTACAGATCCCCCAATATCATTCAAACCAAGTTCATTTTTCCTCCTAGATATATCTAGCAGCCTCTCAGTGATTTCATTAATTTCTGAATCAAGATTAAACATGAACCATCCAAATGCATTTGGACTTGAGCCAGTACAGCAAGTAGGGATCAGACTCCATGCTTTACTAGTGCTAGCTTGATGTAATTTCTCTATCTTGGGCCGCAACAGTTCAGTGGAAAACTTGTCCAATATGTCTTCCACATCATAAGCCAAATCTCTGAGATTGCTTCTCCTCGGCATCACATAGCACAGCTTGAACGGTGGAGAACATTGTACTCCACTTCTTCAGCTTTTCATGAACGCCCTCACGCCTTGCAAAGTTCAGCAACTCACTAGACATCAACCTTTCAAACAGCACCTGTAGGAACGCTGCCAGAAAAATCTCTCCCACTACCATTGTTCCTTGAGCTGGATCTGAACACCCAAAAAAGTAATCTATAAAAGTTTCATTTAATTTGAAAACTATCGACATATATAAACTGTCTGCCTATGGGGGTGATTGCTAGCATTATCAGGACAATAAAGAGGCTGTCTGGATAAGCTTGACATATACCTGTATACCATCTATCCATTGTTCCTTGATGTACTCAAGAAAATCCCTTTGTAATTTACTTGTTTAGCCATCTCAGAACCAGTCAAAGAACCATATTTAATTTGCAAGTTTTGCTCCCTTTGTGTTATTTAAATGCACAGAAACTGGTGGGACACGTCAAACACAGTGAGGAAAAAAATAATAATAAAAAAGCCTAAATTTTTTTCTTTCTGGGTGATATTAAATAATAGTTTTTTTCATTTTCAGCACAGAAATTCAAGCAAAAAAGATGGTACCTCTTAATTCTCCTTCGGTTGGACTTTCCCGGCAGAGTGGTTAGTGCCTTTTTGTGGGTTTGGGCTCAATCTCTTGTAAAATCCAACCAGATGGTTGTAATTGAATTTTAAAAGCTCAAATACTAAGAAACTAGACCAAAAAGCCTTAAAAACAGTGAAACCTTCAATCTGAAAAAATGAGCAGAGTAGGAGAGAGAGAGAAAGCAGAGAGCTATTCAAAGGGTTTGAGTTTATCAATCGTATGTAAAAGTATTTCATCTGCTAAAAAGTCAGTCAAGAGGACTGTGTAAGAGCCTATAGAAATGAGAAGAGGTGGCTCTGTCCCTTGCTTCTGATGGCACGTGTAAAACACCCCATGTATGAGAACATCAACCGTAGTGTTGTTTGGCATAATCGATAAAAATAGGGTTTTAGCAATTTTTTAAAAGAAAAAAAATTAAATTATAAATAAAAAATTATATTGAATATTTATTATATTTTATATAAGTTAAAAATAAAAAATAAAAAAGTTTAAAACTGAAACAGTTTAAAAAAATTATATTTTTATTTTTTAATAAAATAATTTTTAACTTTTAAATAAAGCTTTTAACTGAAAAAAAAACTCTGCACAAAGTCATTCTTAAGCACGTTTTGATGGAACTCACATGCCTTTTTCTTTTCTTTTTTTTTTTTTTTTTTTTGGGTGTCTTATGTCAATTCTAGTAATGTTATAAACCTGCGTGGCTACGTGCACTTAATGTGTTATCAAATAAAAGAAGAAAATAGAGAGAAGAAGCTCATTAGATTATTTGATTGAGCTTGACACGTCATGTATATCATCAAATTTTAGTATCTATTTATTTACTTTTGGCCCTTGGAATGGGTAGCGGCAAATCCAGTCAATTTCCTTGAACTATGATACACTCTTCAGCGGTGATATTTTAAACTCAAAAAAAAAAAAAAAGACCATACATGTAACCAGCAAAATTTGCAATCATTTTTCGAATAAAAAAATAATTATTTTAGATTTTTCTTTAGCAATTTTGTTTCCAATGATATTTAATTGAAAATTTGAAATATATTTTATATAATTATATTAATTGATTAATTCCATTCAATTCTGTTTGTTAAAAATAAACTATTGAACAGAATGTCATAATTTATAGCATAATCCTGCTTTTATAGCTCAATTTGAGGCATTGCAAAACTCGAATACTTGTTTTCAAAAATAATAATAATTGAAGGGGGAAAAAAAAAGTGTTTTATTTAAAATAAATAAAGTAACCGATAATAAATAAAAGTGTTTTATTTGAAATATATTTTATGGGCTGACATTTTAGGGCTCAAAATAGCTTTGAATTCAAAATAGAGTGCTGAGTAACTCCCAACTGAAAAACCCTAGAGATGAATCAGAAGCGAATGGAGTGTGGAAAAGATAACGCAGAAGAGTAAGCAATTCAAGGGCCAAAAGAAGAAGAAAATTATTCCTCCCAACCGCCATGGAATACCCCATGTAACCCCTCAAAAGGTACTTCCTTTTTTTGCTTTCTCTCTCTCTCTCTCCCCCCTTTGAAAATTGAAATTGAAAGTTACAAAATTTTTTCGTTGTTTTTTGGCAAGGGAAGGCAGGGAAGAGATTCGTGAAGCCTTCGAAGGTCACAAACGACATGGATACAGATCCTGTATGTCCCATCTTCTCCTATCCTTTACAATTTGTTCTTTTAAATGTGTTTGTTCCGTAATTTTTATTTTTAATTTCTTGAAGATTGGTAAAATTTCCATCTGATGCTTTTAAACGTTTCTAATTACATGTAAAGTTGATGAATTGAGAATTTCGAACACTTAACAAATCCTAATTCAATGTCAATTTTTTTTTTTTTTTTTTTTTTTTGGGAAGCAAGTCTATGGTGTTAAAGCTGGCTCTTTGATTGTGTTTTAGAAACCAGCAAAAAGTTATGATTTTTAAAGGAAAATTTTAGAGCTTTGTGTGCTTACTTGAGTGGTACGTTACCACATGAAGTTGGGAGCTTTGGAGAGATATTGAGGGTGAATAATATTGTAGTGTTGTTTCTTCAGTTTAACTTGCTTTTTCCTCGACTTTTGTGGAGTTTATTGGAATGAAATTTTTCCTGTCTCTGTGATGCTTTTGCTGCTATGTGTCCAAAAATTCTAGTGTTTCAATGTTGGTGTGTAGCTTGAAGGATTTGGTAGGTAGGATTTTAACATGGATTGCAACTCCAATTGCTCATCTTCTTTTGTAATTGATGCTTTCATCTGCTTTTTAAACTTTGTTTGACTGAGAATAAATGGGAGATGTTTAAGGAATCATCTGGTTTGGATCTCTATTTAGTCGAATGATATCAGAAGGGTGGATATTCGTTAGCCAAGTGACCCGAAAGCTTGGGTGGAAAGTACAGTACATAGGACGAGAAAGCCAATTTTAGAAAACCTTGGAAGTAGGAGACTGTGAGGGTGTTCATGTTACATTATAATAGCAGTTTAACGGATTGTAGATTATGCTGTTAAATATATAATAAATGTGATCATTCATAATCTGATAACAAGGAGGAGGTGGCTTCCTAGTTCATGGTTTACCCTTTGTTGTGAGAGATAATTGCTTAAGACCATGCCTAACTTCCAAGACTTGACCTTTTAAGGACACTCGCCCTGCAAGTTTCGCAAAAGGTGTTATGTGATCCCCCAAATGAATGAGAGTCTCTTCAGTCTGCATTCGTTTTTAAACATGCATTAAGTGCCACATAAAGAATGTTTCAGTGATTAATAGTTGAAATGTTACTTGCTAAAGCTATATCCTGCACTATGCTTTTTCCATCCAAAAATGGCGTTTATGCCTTGACAGAGCACCCTTGATTCCTTTTTCTCGTTGCAGAATGAAAACACCAATGAAAGTGTTATATAAAATTTGAGTGACTAATAGTTAAGATGCTAATTGCTAAAGCTATAGCCTGAATTATGCTTTTACTATCAAAAAATGGCATTTCTGTCTTGACAGAGCACCTTCCTTTGATTCCGTTATTCTTATTTATTTTCATTTATTGTATAGCTCCTTACTTTGTGGATTTGATGTAATCAGCAATTGACCAAGTTCATAAACAACTGCAATGGGGTGAAGGCAGCCGCTGCTGCAAACAAGGAAGGTGGTCAACTAAGCATTGTCAAACCTCCTCCAGAGTCTGATAATGGTGCAAAGAAATTATTAGATAACAAGCTTCTGAAGATATGAATATGGAAAAAAAGTTGAAAATATATTTTCTGAGTGGTCTTTTTATCTGTTAGAAGCTCATCGTGGAAATTGACGATAAAGATTGAGAGTGCATATAGCTTGGCATGGGGGTGCCTACTTCTTGTACATTTTCACTTGATGCAGACCTATAAGAGAGGTTGAGGTGGATCTGAGTCATCTAATCAGATGATCTAGGCCCACCTGCCTCTGGTCACGTTTTCCTTACATCGTGAATAGAGATTCTGGCACATGACAACTGACAAACAATGGCAACTCAAGCTCTGATTTCCAACTCCTGATGAGTCATTAACTTTTCCCACGGCAAACTGAGATAATGTTAGGAGATTAGTCAATTTGCGTAATAATTTGTATGTGCACTATGGACTGCTAGATTAGAGCATGAGCTATAGAAAATGGTGTGTATATGACTAGAAGATTATTAGATATCAGATAATAGATTATGTATAAAAAGTTACACATGTTGCTTTGATAAAGCAGAGCCGTGTGTGAATTCATTGTAAGGGGTACCAAGACGTATTATTGCTGCAAAGAAATTCGATACAATAAAAGGCCTCTGTTGCATTATTATAAACGATGGAACAGATCTCACACAACTTGTGTTGGCCTTATATTCTCACAATGTTAAGTTGCATTAAGTGGCAGCTTACACTAAAGACAAAAAGGCTTCGAGTGAATACTGATTAATATGTTATTTTTAGACTAGTGTTCCTAACGATAATAACGCTTCTTCTTGTGCCTTTTTAAGTGTAATCGAACAAGCAAAAAGGAAAATTACCTTCAGCTGGAAATTTTCACTCAGATCGAGGATTTGAAGCAACATAAGAGTTTTCTAAGATATACCGTTCCAAAGACTATACGTCTTCAAGCGTAGAAAACAATGAAAAGTAAGAAAGCAAACAAACAAACAAACAAAAAAAAAAAAAAAAGGGGGTAAAGGACCATTCTGGAGTTTCTTCAAACAGAAACTTCGGAGAATGGCATGCTTCATCAGAACTATTACACTTTTTTTATGGCAAAAGTACATACATTTTCTTTCAAATGTGAAGTACCTTGAGTACGATGATGAGAGGCACGAGTCGTCAACTTCTTTGTTTAGCATATGAATGTTTCTTCAATTTTTGTTCCTTTTTGAATTTTGTATCTTCAATCTCATTGGAAAGAATATGGGCTCTATCAAGGGCCGGAGTCTTCCTTTACTGCTCCTGTATCGTTTTTCTAGTAGAGAGCTGCCAGAGATTTGAAGTTTAAAAGGTGAAAGAGGTAGACCCTCCTTGGGAAAAGATTTTAACTTTTCACTGGAACTGATTGTAAGATATTCAAGAGAGGTGAGGCACTAAAATCAATCACTTGATAGATAGCCCAGATTTGGCAAACCGAAAATCTTGAGGTCGAAAAGAGATTTTGGTAGTAACATCATCTCCTTCTGTTCTTCAGGCAGAAAGGACACCATATCTGGAGCTTTACCACTGATTATAAACTCTTTTAAGAGAGGTTGGTCTCTGCAATCCCCACTTGAAAAGTGACTTACTAACCTTGAGAACCTGTATAAAAAGTGATGCTAGGATTGGTGGAAAACCCTCTTCCAAGAGGGATGTGAATCCTTCACAGTAACAAATGCTCAATCTATGAAGAGTGGAAAGAGTTACAGAAGACAAAATATTTTTGGTACAATAAATGTGTATATACTATTTAGTTAAGACGTCATAGTAGCCATCATATGCATCTGAAAAGGCAAAAAAATCCGATATTTCTTTTCTGGACATGTTAAATTGGGAGAGTTACAAAAGATTTCTAGCTTTTGAGGAGGTGCAGATGAATAACATGGAGGGTTGCTTCAACTAATGGGGCTTTGCCCTGTTTCCCAAATGGGCCCTGGACTCATTTATTGGTCTTCTCTTGAAGATGTATAGCTATGTGTATGCCCAGACAGATTCTCTTACAACATGGCATCATTTCTTGAATCACCCATTATTTATAGTTACATGAAAATATGCACTATACAAAGTATTCCATCATTTTGCTTGGTTTACAAACTTTAAATTATTTTTAGTACAGATACAAAAGTGAAACTTTGAAAACACAATAACAAACATTTGATGTATTTTCAAGTGCCAAATGACCGAGGTCCGTAGAGGATAAAATGAAATTATTAGATACAAACTATAATATAGAAATTAGTTAAAGAAAGTGAGAAGTCATGTTGCTCGAGTTGTGAAAGCAGAGAGCAAAAATGTGTTCCAGGAGAAACAAAACAAATAAGATTCATTTGGTTACTAGTGGAGCTCAACACATGGATTATGAATACAAGAATCCACTAGTATATTGAATACAAGTGTTGGCAGCGAACCTATCTGTTATGGACTTAAGCATTGGACAGTATCTTATCTCAAGATGTTTAAGCGCTTTGGGAAGTTTGGTCTCTGATGTCAAGCCAATTGCAATGCCTAATCTGAAGGTGTTCAAGCGACTCAGGTAGCTCACATTTTGATGATGATAATTGTAGCAAAGACTTGCATGAATCAATCTCAAGGTACGTATGTGTGTCTGGTAACAGTAAATTGCCCGCTGATAAATACTTGAGATCATCACAATTTGAGATATAAAGGTGTTTAAACATTGGTAAGCTGCCACTGGCTGATAATATGGATCCAAAACGACATTGGCATATATGTAATGACTTGAGACAAATAGGTGTGCAATTGTTGCTGCTGCACTCTGCCTCTTGAAATCTATAGCAACTTACAATTTTCAAAACTCGAAGAGAAGGTGGAAAACCAGATTTTGGAAAACCAAAAAAACGGCAGTTGTTTAAGTGTAGCTCTTTAAGAAATGTTAGGTGCAACCCTTGCGTTACATTTGAAGACTTTTCACCAACGTTTAGTTCCAGAGTCTCGAGTGTGGTTGGTAACCACAGTTCTACCAGTCTTGTTTCTTCTCAAAAGAGCCCTCTGCCTAAATTCTGCTCATGGTGAATTTTTAAATGATGAAGAGAAGTCATCTGGCGTAATCCATTCCCCCAAATGAGGTTATCTCCTTGCAACAAGAAACCTTCAAATCTTCTAGTCTTGTAAATCCGTGCATGATGCTCTCTGTTGGGCACCTAAACTTTGCAACATGAGAAATATAAATGGACCTTAGCAACTTGATGTCCTCTCCATTTTCACACACCACCTCTTTGCAATTCTTGATGTCTAATTCGCAGAGCATTTGACTCCTTGGAATTGAAACTACCAGCTTAACACAATCATCAGCCACAAGTTTTGCCAATGAAGGAAGGTTCATGTAACTTTCCTACCATATGGGCCATCTTCTTGCAACAAGCTCTTTCAGTTGAGGGAACCCAGCTTCAATCCCATTCTTAGTTTCGCGTGGAAATCAATGTTCCCAATTTTCCATATTCTCAAAGGAAAGGATTTCCACTGATGGAAAAGGCCTCAGGCAACCCTTCCCATAAAGTTCACTTCCTAAAGTTTCAACCCCAGACATTCTTATTATAATCAGTTTTTTTAGTGACACTAATCATTCAAGCGGGGGCAACAATCTGGATCCACTACAATATACAAACATCATCATCACCATATTAGAGAACAAAGGATTTCCAGTCCAAGTTGGAAATTTTGCACCACCGTATTTCCTGACAATAAGCTCCTTCGGCATCCTAGAAGGTTCTAGCATTTCCAGGATGTTTTCATCAGCTATTTCTCCGCTGTTCCATTTCATTTGCAGTACCTCAATGCCTTCCTTGTCAGATAATTTAGCCATTTCTGCGTCCTTAGCTCAATTCACATTCTCTAGTCTTGAAATGCTTATTACTCTATGCAGATGGGATAGAGGTCCTAACTCTCCTACTCCTGATGAGCCACTGTCTTTGTCCACAATGAAGTAAGGTAACATTCGAAGGTTGGTGAATTTTCCAAGATCTAGAGCCATTCCTTTCAGAGATATTTGGTTCGAATTGTTGAGATGACACAGATTAGTTAGATTCTTCATACCGGTGGGCATTTCATTTAGATTATGACCTCTTTCTAACAACAAGGTTTGCAAATTGTAAAGACTACATTTCGATTTAGGCAAACTTGAGATATTTGTGTAATAAAGGTCAAGGTATCGTAGAAGCTCCAGTTCACCAATTGAATCAAGTATCTTACATATGCTGTACCACTTTAAAGAAATCACCCTTAGATATTTTTATTTTGGTAATATCTCAAGAGCATTATTACTCGAGTAATTCTTCTCATCATAAATTGAATATGATTGTAAAAGTGGTAGGAAAGTTCACATACACTTGGCATTGGAGAAGGCCTCAAGTCTTGGAATGCCATCAAACTTGGCACTCATGTAAGATGAGTGATGGGCCTTTTTCAAATTTCTGCATTGCTTGTCACCATCCGCCTTACCTTCCAACCTAAAACCAATTTCTCTAGCAAATGACCGAGCCAAAACTTTGAAGAGGTCATGTATCACATACTTTGATTCATCCCTTTTTGATTTCATAAGGAATGACCTTGAAAATAGCTCATGGAAGTATTAACGGCCTATATCTTCCGTTTGTCTACTCCCTTCTGGTTGCTGAATCAATCGTTCTTCCACCCATAAGAGAATTGATTGTTTTTCCTCAAATTTGCAGTCTTGTGGTAGTACTAAGCAGTAGGCAAAACACATTTTCAAATGTGAAGGGAGATAGTGGTGGCCAAATCTTAACAATGGAAGAATGTTACTATGATCTGATAAGGTCCATAATTTGTCATTCAATATATATTCCCATTTATATATTTCTTTGCAATGAAGAAGGACACCAAGAGTACGTGCTGCCAAAGGCAAGCCATTGCATTTTGCAATAATTTTTTCCTTTAGCAATGCCAAATTTGGCATTTCAGTAGTACTTCTTGTGAAGAATGCATGCTGCACAAATACTTTCCAACAATCATCTTAATACACACTCCAGAGTATAATTTTGAGCTGGTCCCATCACCTTTGCAACATATACTTCCCTTGTTGTCACAATTATCTTACTTCTTGGAGCTCCACCTCTGAAGTGGGACTGCAAGTTACCTAGAGATCATGATGGAGATCATTCTTGGTATTCCAGACATCATTTAAAATGATCAAAAACTTATTATCTACTAATAACTTATATATTTTTGAAGCATACTAAACTCCTCAGTAATGTCACTTTCCGATTTGATTGATTTAAGAATTGCCTTCATTAACCTCACATAACCAAAAGTCATTGGAAACACAAACCCAAACTTTTATGTCAAAATGTTTCATGGCATCATCATTGCACACCAACCCAGCAAGTGATGTCTTTCCAACTCCAGGTACCCCAACCATGCCAACCACATCAAAATTGACAACATTTTGTTGATCTCTGCCAATTACTGGACCATCAGGCAAACTTGAGCTTGGTGGTCTTTTCCATTCAATCAATAATCTCCCAGTACATTCAAACCAAGCTTATTTTTCCTCTCAGATATATCTAGTAAGTGGCCGGTGATTTCATTAATTTCAGAATTCATTCTAAACATGAATAATCCAAATGCACTCAAACTAGTACAACAAGTAGGGATTAATCTCCATATCTTACTTGTGCTTGCTCGATGTAAATTTTTTATTTTACGTCACAAGAGTTCAGTGAAAAACTTGTCCAGTACATCTTCTATGCCATAACCCTAGTCTCTGAGGTCATCCAGCCAAAGTTTCACCACCTTTACTTGTCAGTTGCTTCTCCTCTGCGTCATGTAGCACTGCTTGAATCATTGAAAGTGTTGCGCTCCATTTCTTAAGCTTTCCACCAACGCCCTCACCACGAACAAAGTTGTGCAGCTCCCTAGACATCAACTTGTCAAACAGCACCTTTAAGCACGCCGCCAGGAAGATCTCTGCCATTGCCATTGTTTCCTGTGCAGAACCAAAGCACCCAGAGAAGAGAATTTTTAAAACTCGGTGAAATTTGAAAAACTCTCTGGTTGACTCTAAATCGGTGCTTTGAAGGAATCTCCACACTTGTATGAGGGTGATTGCTAGCATACGTCTAAGTGCAGGCAGTTCCACACTGTACTCGTCTTCCGATTAAGCTTGATACCAACCTGCATACCATCTATCTGGAAGGTCGTTGGCATACTCGGGATTTTCCATTTCTTTTTACTTGTTGCCGAACAAGTTGCTGTCTTTGTTATATTTTTAATGCATTGAGAAGGAGTTGACTTGTAGCACTGTGCTGGCATGTCCAAGTAACCACGTTGCCATTTTTTTAGTACGAGAATTTCAATATCACAGAGCTGCTACTTCACACAAGCATACACTGTTTATATTTTTGAGGGACACAGTGTTATGAAATTTCGCTGTACTCATCCTTTCCCCTTCTTACTTAAGCATATGCCAACAGGCAACAACAAAATTCTGTTCTAGCCTTCTAGGTGATGTTTTTCTTTTTCTTTTTCTTTTTTTTTAAATTATTTTTAAAAGAATCAAAATAGAGAGAATACTCTTAAGTTACTGTTATATGTGTGGACTGTGGAAACCGCATTTAGCATGTATAAATAGGAATATGCTTCCCTTGCTAGCAGATTAACATTGTTTCTAGTCGTCAGTGTACATGAGGAAATAAAGGTTAGAAATCTCTATATTTTATAATATCTATTTGCCAATGACTAAGTTTCATAACAGCATTTACAGAAGTAGCATTTCTTCAAACTCCAATTACAGAGTCAAAGACTCCTCACATTTTATTACTATCTCCCATTTAAATTTTGTATATATATATTTTTTAAATATTCATATTAAAGTTTGTATGAATTATCCAAGATTCCAATTTGTATTATAATTTCAACTTTTATTTCTTTATAATAATTTTGTTTGTACACTGTGGATAGGTTGCCCGGTGGATTAGAGGATATAGCATATGGAAAATGGTGTGTATTTGAATGTGTATATATATATATATATAAGGATTATATTATATATCAGATATGGGATTGTATAAAAAGTTATATATGTTGCTTTAATAAAACAGAGCTGTGTTTGTAAATTCATTGTAAAGGTACCAGGACACATTATTGCTTAAAGAATTTCAATACAATAAGCAAGCCTCTGTAGCATTATCATAAACTGACGGAACCAAATCTCACGCAACTCTAACAATGTTAAAATTTGCACAATATGACAGCATACACTGAAGACAGAATGGCTTCGAGTAAATACTGATTAATATGTTATTTGTAGACCAGTGTTGATTGAGAAATGATAATGATGCTTCTTCTGCTGCCTTGTAGTGTAAGGGAATTGGAATAGGAAAAGAAAATTACTTTTGCTGGAAATTTTCACTCAAATGACAAAGCCTGTACATCTACAAGCATAGAAGCATAGAAGCATAGAAAACAAGCATAGAAAACAATGAAAAAGACTATGCTTTGGACAATGATCTGCTTCATCAGAATTATTACACATTTTATACAGTATAAGTGCAGTCTCTCTAATTTTTCTTCCTACTTTTTGAATTTTGTATCTTCAATCTCAATGTAAGGAATATGGGCTATCAAGGGCCAGAGTCTTCCTTTACTGCTTCTGCATTGCTCCTCTATTAGAGGGCAGTCAGAGATTTGAAGTTTCAAAAGTGAAAGAGGTAGACCCCTCCTTGGGAAAAGATTTTAGCTTTCCACAGGAACCGATTGTAAGATATTCAAGAGAGGTGAGGCACCGAAATCCCTCAGTCGACAGATACTCCAGATTTGGAAAACCGAAAATCTTGAGGTCGATGAGAGATTTTGGCAGCAACATGACCCCCTTCTGTTCTTCAGGTGGAAAGCACACCATGTCTGAAGCTTTACCACGGATTACCAACTCTCTGAGAGATGTAAGTCTCTGCAACCCCCACTTGAAAAAGGGTTTAGTGACCTTGAAATTCCAGATAAAAAGTGATGCTATGCTTGGTGGAAAACCATCTTCCAAGAGGGATGCGCATCCTTCACAGGAGGAAATTCTCAGTTCATTGAGGGAGCTGAGGCCGTTCATGCCTGTGGGAAAGGCCTTCAGTTTACCACAGAACGTGACTGAAACATATCTCAGGCTGGAAGTGGGCAACCCTCCTTCTGGGAACGAAACCAGACTATCACACCAACTAATATGTAACTTGCTAAGATTGGTAAGGAGGTGGAGGCCCTCAGGTAAGGACTCAAGCTTTGGGCAATCGATGATCTTAATAGATTCCAGACAAGTGTTGTCTTGAAACCTATCAGCAATTGACTCCAGGTTTCCACAGTCAGATATCTGAAGGTGTTTAAGCATCTGAGGTAGTTCATCATTGGATGATAAGTGTGTAAGCCGACCACATTCCTTGATCTCAAGGTGTTCAAGTGTGGTCGGCAACTTGTCAGAAGATAAATACTTGAGAGCATCACAACTCCGAATCTGAAGGTGTTTCAGCCGTGCTGGTAAGTTTCCTCTTGTTGATATTGACATGAGAGATGGACAACCTTTCATAATCAAAGTCTCAAGAAAAGATGCGCTAGTGCTGTTGATGTCCTCCTCTTGTATCAAGGTTTGCAAACTATGGCAAAAACATATAGTTAGCCTTTTCAAAGCTGGAGGTACCTGGCTTCTTGCTAAAAACGAGAAAGAATTGCACCATCCAATAAAAATAACTCTTAGAGAAGCTGGCAAACCAGCCTCTGCAAAAGAGATGAAACTTGGGCAGCTTACAATGTATAGCTCTTGAAGAAACGTTAGATGCAATCCTTCTAGTATCTTCAAAAGATTGTGACAGTTCTCTAATTTCATTGATTCAACTTTGGAAGGTATCCATGATTGTACCTGGCCTGTTTCTTCTCCTATTGATGTAAAATGCTCAAAACTGTCTTCTATTTCTAAACAACGAAGAGAAATCAGCTGTTGTAACTCATCCTGCCAAGAAGCCATCTCCCTACAACTAACAACCTTCAAATCTTCTACCCTTATCAATCCTTGCATGAATCCCTCAGTTGGATGCCTAAAGTTCGAAATGTCATTGAGACAGATGGACCTTAGTGACTTAAGTTCCACGTTGCTTTCTCGCACCAACTCTTTGCATTTGTCGATGTTTAATTCGTTAAGCATTTGATGGCTAGGAATTGACACTACCAACTGATCACATTTTCCAATCACAAGTTTTGCTAATGATGGAAGGTTGTCAGGTAATTTTCCCTCCAACTTGGGACATCTTCTTAAGAAAAGCTCTTTCAGTTTTGGAAACACTTCAATTCCAATACCAGTGCCAACAGGAAACCAATCCTTCCAATTTTCCATATCTTCAAATGAAAGAGTCTCCAGTGATGGAAAACGCCTCAAACAGCCCTCCCCATAAAACTCACTACCAATGCTCTCGATCTTCGGCATTCTCCTTATTATAAGTTTCTTGAGTGAGATCAACAGTCCAAGTGGGGGCAATAATGTGCAGCCAGTGCAACGTTCTAACCTCATAACAACCATATTAGAAAATGAAGGATTTGCTATCCATGATGGAAATTTCTGACCGCCATAGCCCATGACTGTAAGCTCCTTGAGCTTACTTGAAGGCTGTAGCATCTCAAAAACATCTGTATCCACTAGTTCTCTGTCATTCCATTGCATTAACAATACATCAATGCCATTCTTGACAACCAAGTTGGCCATTGCTGCATCCTCAGCTCCAGTCACATTCTCTAGTCCTGAGATGTGTAACATCCCACGAAGATGTAATAGGGGTCCTAACTCTCCAACTCCTGATGTGCCACTATCTTTTCCCACAACAAAGTAAGATAAGGTTTGGAGATTAGTCAATTTGCCTAGATGTCGTGGCATCGCTTTTAAAGACCATAGATTTGAACTATTGAGATGCCGCAGGTTGGTTAGATTCTCCATACCAGTAGGCAATTCATTTAGATCGTAGCAACATTCTAATAACAATGTCTGTAAGTTGTAAAGAGTAATTATTGATTGTGGCAAACTTGATATATTTGTATAAGAAAGGTCAAGATATCGAAGATGCTTTAGTTCACCAATTGAATCTGGTAGCTTGCTTATGTTGTAGCTATTAAGAGAAAGCACCCGTAGATACTGGAACTTCGGCAATATATCAAGAGTAAAACTGCTAGTTATGTATTTCTCCTCACCATGTGGTTCTGTAAGTGGTAGGAAAGTCCGCAAATACTTAACTTTGGAGAAGGCCCCGAGTCTTTGGATTCCATCAAACTTGGCACTAATATAAGATGAATGTCGAGCTTTTGGGAAAATCCAGCATCCATTGTTACTGTCCAACTTATCTTCCAACCCGAATCCTATTTCTCCTGCAACCCACTGTGCCAAATCATTCATGAGGTCATGCATCACATACTTCGTTTTGTCCTTTCTTGATTTCTGAAAGAATGACCTAGACAATAGTTCATTGAAGTACTCGCTACCCAAGTCTTCCATTTGTTTACTCCCTTCCAGTTGCTGAATTAACCCTTCTGCCATCCATAAGAGAATCAACTGTTTCTCCTCAAATTCATAGTCCTTTGGTAGTATTGAGCAGTAGGCAAAGCACCTTTTCAAATGTGAAGGGAGGTAGTGGTAGCTCAATCTTAACAATGGGAGAATGTTGCTCTGATCTAATTGGGTCCATAATTTGCAGTTCAATATGTCTTCCCACTCATCTATTTCTTTGCAACGGAGAAGGCCACCCAAAGTCCCTGCTGCCAAAGGCAAGCCATTGCATTTTGAAACAATTTTCTCCCTTAGCAGTCTCAAATTTGGTGGTTCACTAATATTTCTATTCAAGAATGCATGTTGCACAAAAACTTTCCAACAATCATCATCTGACACACATTCCAAATTATAGCATTCAACTGCTCCCATTAACTTTGCAACATTTATATCTCTTGTTGTCACAATTATCTTACTTCCTGGTGCTGCAGCTCTAAAGGGGGATTGCAAAGTCGCCCAAAGACCGTAATTTGTATTCCAAACATCGTCCAAAACAATCAAAAACTTCTTACCTGCCAATACTTCACTCAAAAGATCCTGAAATTCACTAAACTCATCAAAATTCTCATTTTTCAATGTGATTGATTTAAGAATTGCCTTCGTTAACCTTACACAATTGAAGTCATCCGACACAGAAACCCACACTTTGATATCAAAATGTTTCATCGCATCATCATTGAACACCAACCCAGCAAGTGTTGTCTTTCCTACTCCAGGCATCCCAACTATGGAAGCCACATCAAAATTGACAAGACTTTGCTCATCTCTTATCAATAATTCAATCATTTTCTTCTTATCTTCATCTCTTCCGATGACAGGACCATCAGGCAAACTTGAGCTTGGCGGCCTTTTCCATTCGATCACAGATCTCCCAATATCATTCAAACCAAGTTCATTTTTCCTACGAGATATATCTTGCAGCCTCTCAGTGATTTCATTAATTTCTGAATCAAGATTATACATGAACCATCCAAATCCACTTGAGCTTGAGCAAGTACAGCAAGGAGGGATCAGACACCATGCCTTACTGGTGCTAGCTTGATGTAATTTCTCTATCTTGCGCCGCAACAGTTCGGTGGAAAACTTGTCCAATATATCTTCCACATCATAAGCCAAATCTCTGAGATCATCCAGCCAGAGATTCACTGCCTTGCTTGTCAGTTGCTTCTCCTCCGCATCACATAGCACCGCTTGAATGGTCGAGAGCATTGTTCTCCACTTCTTCAGCTTTTCTTGAACGCCCTCACGCCTTGCAAAGTTCAGCAACTCACTAGACATCAACCTTTCAAACAGAATCTGAAGGAAAGCTGCCAGAAAAATCTCTCCCACTGCCATTGTTCCTTGAGCTGGATCAGAACACCCAAAGAAGTAATCTATCAAAGTTTCATAATTATTGTCTGGTTAAGCTTGACACAACATGTCTACCTACCATCTATCTATTCCTCCTTGATTGTACTCAAGAAAATCCCTTTGTATTATTTGTTAAGCCTCCTCAAAACTAGTCAAAGAACTATATATTTAATTTGCAAGTTTCTCTCTTTGTATTATTTAAAAATGCACAAAAACTGGTGGCACAAGTCTTAATAAAATGAGAAAACAAAAAAAAAAAGTCCGAATTTTTTTCTTTCTGGGTGATTTTAAATCATAGTTTTTGTCATTTTCAGCAAAGAAATTAAAACAGATAAATGGTACCTGTTAATTCTCCTTCGATTGGATTTTTGCAGAGATGCAGCTTGACATACACAGGGAGTGGTTAGTGCTTTGTGGGTTTGAGCTCAATCACTTGTAAAATCCAAAGAGATGGCTGTAATCGAATTTTGAAGTGCTCAAATACTAAAAAACTTGGAGCCCATGGAGACCAGAGAAAGATGACGCACAAAGCCATTAAAATAAATTTTTTTTTTTTTTTCTTTTTGTTTCCCCCTCTCTCTTCAAGCTAGCCAAAGGATTTGACTTTTATCAATCATTTTTTTGGTAATAGACTTTTCTTTTTGGATCAATCGTTCGTTTGTATTTTTATCTGTTAAAAGATCGGATGACCTTATAAAGAGCTTACGAAAATGAGAAAAGGTGATTTACAAAAAATAAATAAAAATTAAAAAAATAAAATCCATATAAATATATATATATATATATATATATATATGAGAAAAGGTGCTGTTCTGAAATGTCATATTGAAGCAATCCAATCAAATGGAAACACCAAATGAAGTGTCATATTGAAGCATGTTTTGTTAAAAAATTCACATGATATATACTCTAGTGTTCTGGTATTTTATTTCACTTCTTTCTCTTTGTTCGGATAAGTTTTTTTGTCAATGAGTTATCAAATAAAAGGAAAAAAAAAAAAAAAAAAAAAAAAAAAAAAAAAAAAGAGAAAGAGAAGATTTTGATACACCTTATATACCATCAAATTTTAGTATCCATTCACTTACTTTTGGCCCTTGGATTAAGTAATGGAAAGCCTTTGCAATTTTTTTAAGAACTTTTTAGGAAATAACGATACACTAAAATTTTTTTATAATAATATTCTATATTTTAATAATCTTTATCTAATTAAAAAAAAATTAATTATAAATTAAATCAGTTATAAATAAAAATAAATTTTATATTGTAATAAATTATTATTTTTTAAATCCTATATTAATGAGCTTTGTCTTCATGTAATAATAATTATTTATATATTACAAAAAATCTATAATACCTTGCATCCAAAGTTCAATATAACAAAATATTTATGTAAAATTATTTGTAACATTAATTTATTTTGTGTTGTTATAATATCTATCAATATGTAATAACTCACTAGAAAAACTTTTTATTTAAGTCAAAATATTTTTAACTAAAATTCAACTATGCTATAATTCTTTTATAATTATAAAATTAGTTTAATCTCAATAATATGACTATAAAAAAGTTTTATTATAATATTTTATTATGATTATGAGCAATGACACATTGGTCAATGGTGACATGTAACCAGCCTAATTGGCAATCTTTGTTTGAATTAGAAATTATTTCATTTTGACATAAAATTAATACAAAAATAAAGAATTTCATTGTAAATTTTTTCTTTATCAATTTTGTTTCCAATTATATGTGTTTGAAATATATTTTATATTATGTGATTAATTCCGTTCAATTCCGATTATTAAAAAGAAATTACTGAACAGAATGTCATAATTTAGAGAGCAATCCTGCAGTTAAAGCTCAATTCGAGACGTTGCAAAACTCAGATATGTGTTAAAATAATAAATAATAATCGAAGAAAAAAGTGTATTATTTAAAATTAAAAATAACTAAATAAAAAAAACAGATAACAATTTGGGAGTTGGGCCTGTGGGTTGTAACGCTCCTTCTCTGGTCGTTTTAACCTTTATGGGCTGAAATTCTAGGGCTCAAAATCGCTTTGAAATCGAAGCTTCCAATCAAACCCTAAAGCCCCTGTGGAATGCAGAGAGAGAAACTCCCAACTGAAAAACCCTAGAGAATAATCAGACGCGGATAGGCAGTGAAAAATGACGCAGAAGAGTAACCTATTCAAGGGCCAACAGAAGAAGAAAGCTATTCCTCCCAACCGCCATGGAAAAGCCTCTGTAACCCGCAAAGGTACTACCTTTTTTGCCCTCTCTCTCTTTCTCTCTCCACTCTGAACATTAAAATTGAAAGTTGCAATTTTTTCATTGTTTTTTGGCAGGGAAGAGATTCGTGAAGCCTTCGAAGGTCACAAAGGACATGGATACAGATCGTGTATGTTCCTTCTTATCCTACGCTTTGTTTTTTGTTCCTTTTAAATATGTTTATTCTGTTAAATTTATCTTAATTGCATGAAGAATTGTAGAATTTCCTTCTGATGCATTTAAACATTACTAATTACATCTAAAGTTGTTGAATTGAGAGTTTCTAAGTCTTTTCAAATCCTAATTCGAATTCAATATTTTGGGGAAGCAGGTCTTAGGTGTTAAAGCTGGCTCTTTGTATGTGTTTTAGTAATCAGGAAAAAGTAATGATTTTTAGGGCGAAAGTTTAAAGCATTTTTTTGTGCTTACTTGAGTGGTACGTTAGCACATGAAGTTGGGGGCTTTGGAAAGATATAGCGGTGAAATGATATTGGTACTTTGAGCATAGAATTCTATGCCTTTCCTGCTTTCTCACATGAAAATTATAGTTATTCATTTTGTGGCTTGAAGGAGTTGGTACGATTTTCTATATCGGTTGCAAAATACAACTCCTTCATCAATTACTCTCATTTTCTTTATTAATTGACACTTTCATCTGTTATTTAATCTTTATATGCACGATTGAGAATTAATGGGTATTTAAGATGTTTTGAGGAATCATCTGGTTTGGTACTATATTTAGTCTGTTGGTATAAGAACAGGTAGGCATTCATTACCAAAGTGAATGCGAGGGTAGATCTGATCCACAGTAAATAGAGTGAAGAGTCAATTTTAGAAAACCAAGAAAGTAGGAAGCCTTGTGTATATTCATTGTTTACATAAAATTGAATCATGATGTTGAAAATATAATGACCGTGATCATCCATGATATAGCAACAAAAAGAGTTTGCTTCCTAGGTCATCGTTTGCCCTTTATTGTGTCAAAATAGCTGTTTAAGATCTTTCCTAACTTCCAAGACAAAAAACTTTTGAGGACTCATCCTTTAAGTTTCATTAAAGGTTTTATATGATCCACCAAATGGATGAGGCTCTCTTCAGTCTTTTGTATTTTCAAACATGAATCAAGTGAAAACACCAGTTAAAGTGCCATATAAAGAATGTTCACTTTTTAGTAACTAATAGTTAAGATGATACATTTACTTTTTTTGGTGAATTAAGATGTTACATTTACTTGCTAAAGCTATAGCCTGCATTATGGTTTTTCCATGCAAAAATGGCATTTATGTGTTGACAGAGCACCTTTGATTTCTTTTTCTTATTAATTTGCCATTTATAGAAAAGTGAAAAGACAAATTAAAGTGCTATATAAAATTTGAGTGACTAATAGGTGAGATGTTACTTGCTTAAAGTTATTGCCTGCATTTTGCTTTTTTCCATCCAAGAATGGCTTCTCTGTCTTGACAGAGTACCTTTAACTCCCCTTGCATGTTAATTAGCATATGGAGCAGCTCTTTTATCTTTTGGTTTGATGTAATCAGGAAGTAACCAAGTTCATAAACTACTGCAATGAGGTGAAGGCAGCTACTGCTGCAAACAAGGAAGGTGGTCAACTAAGCATTGTTAAACCTCTTCCAGAATCTGATAGTGGTGCAAAGAAATAGTTAGATAACAAGCTCCTGGAGTTTTGGATTTTATTTTAGAGAAAGGTTGAAAATATGTATTCTGAGTGATCTTGTTATTTATTACACTTGTTTCTTTACTCAAAGAGAAATGTTTTTGGTGAGATAGAATGGTGGGTTCGGATCCATTTTCTTGTTTAGGTTTTGTGCCATTTTTGTAGCTTGTAGAATACAAGACCAGAAGGTCCTGTAATTTTCTAATTTTGAAGTTCTGTAATATTCAATCTTTTATTATGACAGAAATTAATTTCATGCACAAGTATCACATTGTTTAATCCAAATTTATGGAAAAAGGATAAAAATGAAAAAGAAAAAGAAACATCAAACTCAAAAACTGTATACATGGGTAATCTAACTGTCTCAAAAGTCAATGTTCAAAGCTTTGCTGCATTCTCTTCAAACTTAGAAGCTCACCATGGACATGGACGATAAAGATCGAGAGGGCATGTGGCTTACCATGGGAGTGCCTAGTCCTTACACATATTCACTTGACGCAGACGTATGAGACAGGTTGAGGTGGATCTGAGTCATCTAATTAGATGGTCTAGGCCCACCTGCCTATAGTCACGTTTTCCTTACGTCATAGAATAGGCAGACACCTAAATTCTGGCACGTGACAACTGACGAACGCTGGCAACTCAAGCTCTGATTTCAGCGTCGTCTGCTCATGTTGGTCCATACCATGATCTGTCATGCCACGTTTCAACCTTCTTGTTTTTTTTTTTTTCATTATTTATTAAAAGAAACCAGTGTTTTTATTTATTTATTTATTTTTGCTCAAAGAGGTAAACTGCAGGGGAAAAGTAAGAAATTTATTTTCGCTCAAAGAGATGAATTGGGTTTGACGTTAAACCTGTCTGCTCTGAGGTCTGCTGGGGTGTTAGATGGAAAATTCTCTTTCACTTTGGTTTTGGTTGGAAAATTACAAAAGGGTCTGAGAGAAGTGGTCTAATCTGGGGTGCTTTGTGGTGTAGAGAGTACATTGGCTTGGTGGACTCAGACGTGTCTGGAATTTAGTAGCAGAGCAGAGAATTAAAGCCTATTCTTTGATTTTGATTTTGAAACAACTTTCTTTTTTTTCTTTTTTTTTTTTTGGGGTAAATGGTTTCTGAAACAGGTTGGGATCGGATTTTAAGATAATTAATTATATAATGAACAAATTGGCTCCATTTTTGACATCATTTTCTTGAGAAAACTTATGGGCAAGGAAAACTACATCATGAAGTAGCCTACGGTTGAAAAAAAAAGAAAAAAGAAAAAAAAAAAAAGGGAAGATGATTATGAGCTATCTTTTTCAATCTTTTTTAAGACGAAAGGAAAGTTTAAAGGACAGTAGTCTTCCAAAGGAAATTTAATGGAGGGTTGGATCAGTTGGCCCTGGACTTTAGTCATATCACTTTCTTGACATTTTTAACATTATAAATTTCAAAAATGAAAAAAATAAAACAAAAGGAAAGAGAAAAATATCCTACCACTTCTTTAATACCCGTTTAAGTCAAATTTTTTTTTACTCAAGAAACAGAAAACATTCCCACATCAAAGTTTATTATAGTTGGCAGTATTTTGCTGTTTTGTTTATTCTATTTGAAACCTTTTATTTTATTGGCTGTTTTTTTTTTTCTCGGTAAAATGAATACTGCTGAAATAAAGAAATATTTTCAATGTTGTTACCTACCACAATAAAGTCTTTGGGTAGGTGTGGCATTTATTTGAATAAATATATATATTGAGGCTTCTGAGAGTCTGGTTATTAAAATTCATGGTGTTATTCAATGCTCGAATCACGCATATCTTGCTTGGTAATCTAAAGTCATATTATAAATGAAAATAATGACATGGTTTTTGGGTGGCAGAAATTTTTCATATTCAACACTGAAATTGATATTTATATTTCATAGCAATGGAAAAAAAATAAAGGAGACTTATTGGGATATAACAACTGTATGGTCCCCTGAACCTGATATTTATCAATTATTTGAGTGTAAAAATTGTTTTTATACTGTAAGATCAAACACAAAATTCCAAACTTTTATCTAATCAGACGGTCTCTATCCACTAATACAGATTCCCAGATGGGATTTCCTTTTTAGTGGAATATCTAGGGAAAGGACAAGTAATTCAATTGTGAATTGACAGAACGTGTTCCTTTTCCTAGGATATGGTAGTAGTATGTCTTTACAGGCTTGAGGATATTTCAACTTTAACATAAAGTTTCAAGTTTATGCAACATTTCTTATACCATCATAAAGTGATAGACTTCAAACATGCAAAATATATAATATAGTATGTGTACGTGTATGCATATACAACACTATTATAACAAAAAAAGGAGAAAGATACTTGCAAGAAAAGTATCAGCTGTGGTTTCAAAAATCAAAAACTTCTAAATTTCTAAACATTAAAGTTAGATGGGACATGCTGTATGTTTTTTATTGATCACCAAATTAAAATTTAAGGGTGGACGTCAGTTCAGTAAGGTTTTTACAATTTTTTTACAAACAGAATCAAATTGAATTATAAAGAAAATTTGAATCGAGCTAAATTAGTTTGGTTTCGTCAAATTAAATATTTTATTTTTTAAATTTTAAAAAAATAATATTATTTTTTAATGATTTGATTTTAACATTATTATTATATTTAATTAAATTATCGAAAAAATATAAAAATGTTAAAACTATAATTAATTATAATAAAAAATAAAAAATTATATAATTTGTATAAGTTCTCTTCGGTTTGGAATATTTTTAATCTAAACTTAATTGATTTGACTATAGATAAAAAAATCAAATTGAATTAAACTAAACTAATTCGATTGAATAATTTTGGTCCGTCTAATTCGGATCACTACTAAATTTAATAACTTGGTGTAGAGAAAAAAAAAAAATTAAACTTTATAAGTAAACAATCT
Source organism: Ziziphus jujuba (assembly GCF_031755915.1). Taxonomy (NCBI): domain Eukaryota; kingdom Viridiplantae; phylum Streptophyta; class Magnoliopsida; order Rosales; family Rhamnaceae; genus Ziziphus; species Ziziphus jujuba. The sequence continues at coordinate 3,781,422 of NC_083380.1, forward strand.
TTCCAATATCCCTTCAAAATAATCCAATCACAAAACTTTTTTTTTTTTTTCATATATATGGAATTATCCAAATTCAAATCATGCACTTCAATATGTATAGAACAAAATTCTCAAATTAAAATTTTAAAATGTTAGTAGCTAAGTCATTAAATAATAGATTTCTAACAGAAAAAAACTAGCATAAGCAAACTTTTTTATTGAATCAGGATCTCTTAATTTCAAAAATCCTTCATTTTTATAATAACATATTGCCAATTTGTCTAGCAGCCTCGGACCCCAATAGCTAACCAGTCGCCATAAACTGGTCATCTCCTTCTTCTTCTTTTATTCTTCTTCTTCTTCATTTTTTTTTTTTCCTTTTTACTATATATATATACATATATATTATTTTTTTGTTGGTCTTTGATCGCTTCCAATATTTTAAGTTTTTTTTTTTTTTTAAAAGACAATAAGGGTGTGAGTATAACGGTTAGTTCGGTTTAACAATAAAAAGTAACAGTAGAGAGGCAACGTTACTGGCCAATGACAAAGTTTGTAGTGTCTTACACGGCCTGACTCTTTTCAAAATTGATAAGGTGGGACTAACTCTCTCTCTCTCTCTCTATATATCTTCTTCGTCTTCTGTACAAGTCAAATACCATTATCCTTCTTTCTGTACAAGTCAAATACCATTATCCTTCTTTCTCCATAACATCTACGCCGTCTGATCCTCCATCAAAGTCTTTCAGTCCATCCAATCTCAGCCTTCCAATTCATCATCTTATTCTCTTTACCACATTTTTTTAACCACGAACGAGGCCTCGCACACCATCGCTGAATCTTCTTTTATCACCACGTGCTTTGTCCAAACCATATCATAAATGCACTGAATCATCTCCATTGGTACGTGTTCGACAGCCGCTTCAATGGCGTCTCTGATTTGTACATGTGGGGTCCTTTTGCTTTCTGATGCTCTGAGGTGGGGTGCGAAAAGCCAAGCGAAAGTAACAACGTGGCCAATAACATCGTCATCTTCTTAGCATAGATAGATAGACAAAGAGAGGTACAACATACACGAATACAAACCCAGCAACGTAAGCAGACAGTTTACATAACCGCCGTCGCCGTTGCCGGAGGAGACAACCATCAAAGCCGTCAATGGGTGCCACAGAACCTGTAACATATAAACTTTTGTTTGTTTTCATTGTTTTATTATGTGCTTAATAAATTTTGAAATTTTGTTTTTTTAATTTTTTTGGGTGTTGGGTTAGGTTGTGGAGAGAGAAAGCGATGAAAATGAAGAGAGAGAGGAGAATGTGGAGAAAGAAGAAGAAGAAGAAGAAGAAGATGAAGAAGTGAAGGATTTGGAGAAAGGTGAAGTGGGTATTGACGAAAAAGTTTTTGAGAGCAATAATATTAATAATATGAATAATCATATTATTAATAATAATAATACTAATCATAATCAGAGTGATGTTCAGCTTTCGAGGTTGCAGAGGTTGAATCCTAGCAACCCTTTGAGGATTGTTCTCAATGCTTCTACCAGAGTTGCTACTCCTTCACCTTCTCAGTTTTCTCAGGCTTCTACTGTGCCTCGTTCCACTCCAACACCACAAGTAAGTCAATTTATTTTTTTTCCCCCATAAAGATTAAACAAAAAGATAACTAATTTTGTTGTTGTAAATTCTAAAGTCAACCTTTTTCTTTCATAGATTTCAGAAAAAATGTCAAATTTTGATTAATTCTCTACCAAAAACTGAATTTTCTGCTATTTATTTATTTATTTATTTTTTCCTCTTTTTTGAGCAGCAATCTCTAATAACTCTAAATTCAAGAAAATACACCGACAAAATATCTCTGTTTCTGTTCCTTCTCCATATGGTTGTAGCTGTTGGACTAGTTTGTTTTCTTCTATTCAAGGGTGTTCAAGGGCTTATCCAAGCTTCAGATAGTGTTCAAAGGAAAGAGAAAAGGGTGTTGAAGTATCTTCTACCACAAGTCGAAGCTGCATCTCTATTAAGTATTACCCTTGCATTTTTATGGCAAAAAGCAGTGAGGGAATGGCCTCGGTTCATGGTTCCTTTCATATTATGGAGCACTTTCATTGTGTCATTAGCTGCTGGGATTCTCCTAATTTGCTTCCAAAAGCCTCCCACTGATGGTGTTGGAGTCTGTTTCCTTTTTTTTGCAATTGGCAATGGATTATATGCTTGCTGGGTGACTCGAAGACTTAGATTTTGTACTGAAGTGTTGAACAAAGCACTTGAACCTGTGTCCAAATTCCCTGACTTGAATCAACCCACTTATTGGATGCTTGGCGCTGGGTTCATGTGGATGTCTCTATGGATTTTCGCAGTGATTGGGGCTTTGAATTTCTATTTTACTCCATTGATTATAATTCTTTTAGTTCTGAGCTTGGCTTGGACTGCTGAAGTAATGAGGAACGTTGCGAATTTAACGGTTAGTAGGGTGATTGCTCTGTATTATCTCAGAGGAATGCAATCCAATACTCAGTTTTGTTTCCAAAGAGCCTTGACTAAGAATCTTGGAAGTGCTTGTCTTGGTTCTCTCTTTGTGCCTACAATCGAAGCCTTGAGAATCGTTGCTCGGGCTTTAAATTTACTTGAGGGGGAAGATGAATTCATGTTTTCTTGTGCACATTGTTGTCTCAATGTCATGGAATCCATATTCAGATATGGCAATGGCTGGGCCTATGTACAGGTATTTTTTAATGAAACCTTCAATTTTGCTAATAGGTCGGTATTTTACTACAGTACTTTTCTTAAAATATAATTTTACTGATTTTATCAGCTTGAGCCAAAGAGATGATCCAAAAGATGGATTATTGCCAAATAATCCATCATGTTGTGACAATGATTTAAGAATTTAAGTATTTGCTTACATCGTGTTATCACAATGATTTAAGAATTAAGTATTTGATTTTAACCGGAAGCAGCTTCTTTTTCAAAAGTGTGTTGCTTATTTTACTAATCTTCAAGTCATTCTCAATTATGATGTAATTGCGAGTAGTTCTTACGTTTTCCAGAACGATCCAAAGCAGTAAAACATGCTTTTATATTCATCAAAGAATACAATCTGCAGTATATTTTTTTCTGATATACATATAGAAAAATCTAGTCAAAATTGGTTGTTGAGTCACTATTGACTAGTCAATTTTCTTATATATATTTTCATAGTTTACATAATCCACAAATTCAATCACTATCCAAAATCCTATTTATTTGTGGTCCATTCTATAAGAAGTCAAAAATTTCAACATTTTATATAGAGTTGATATTAAACTTATTTATCTTTGGTTCCATATTTTTCCCCAGATAGCTGCATATGGAAAAGGGTTTGTGAGGGCATCACAAGACACCTGGGAACTCTTCAAAAGGCAAGAAATGGAAGCCATTGTTGATTCCGATATGACCAGCGCGATTTGCTTCCTAACTGGGGTCTGCAGTGGCTCTATTTGTGTTATTGTTGTGGCCGCTTGGACATCCAGCGTGCATCAAAATTTCACAGCCACCATTTCACTCTTAGCATTCTTCATAGGATACCTTATGGTTGGTGGCCCATCATTTGACCATTCTTTTATAATTTCTTTTATCTCTTTTACATATACATCACATGACCAACTTGTCTATACTTTAATCTTCATATCATTCAACTACTGAAAAACTAATGAGTATTTTTTTTTTTTTTCCCTTTATTTTTATAATCCATCAGACCAGAATTTCCATGGCATTACCTCATGCCTGTGTGAGTTGTTACTATGCCTGCTATGCAGAGAATCCAGACAACAGGTTATTCGACAAAACAATCAAGGACCAACTCAACTTGATGAAAGCTGACCGCGATGTCGTTGTGCCTACACCACGAGTTCCACGCAGATTTAGAGCAACTTAAAATGTGATTAAGGCCCCCATTTTTCCTATTAACTGTACAGATATTAAGTGGGTCTGGTTTGGTCATGGTTTACAAAATATACCATATCATGGTGGCTCTCAATGTGGGGGGGTTTCTGAAGAATCAAGGCAAGCTAAAGAAGCTCAAAAAGTTGGAATATGCAGAATGATTATGGTGGTGGTGGTGGTAAAGAATTTTGAATGAGAAAGTTTGAACCATTATCCAGATATGGTTTTATGGTGTTGGGAAGGAATTTGAAGAGTGCCCACTGAGATACCAATCGACCAAAAGTCTATGAAGACAAAGTGTCTTTTGGGGACCTGATCTTTATATTATAATCTGCATATACTTTTGGCATATTCCATGCTTAAAAGTGCCCCTCAATTATTTTATTATTTTGCCCAACCTCTATAAGACCCACCATTATTTCTCTGTAATTATTCAATTATTTAATTCCATATCATTTTGTAAGAATCTCCACGAGGTTTGATTGGAACTCTCTTTCTCTCCTGTGTTAAATGAATTAAAAAGTAGCCTTTTTCCCTACAAGATAGTGCAGAAAGCTTATAGTGTGTTGGGTTTGGTGGGATAGAGAACTACTAGTGCATATTAGGTCTTAAACTTTCATTAGTAGTCTCTCTCTCTCTCTCTCTCTCTCTCTATATATATATATATATATATATGTAATTAACAATATGGCTTCACCAAGTGTGATGAAATGAGAATCACATTCAAAGATTTAAAAAACAACCCCTTAAGGAATCTGACTGGTACTTTCTTTAAACAATAAAGTGAACATTGCTTTTGCTTTTCATTATTAGCTCTCTAAGCTTTTTTAACCATGTGAGACAATTTAACATGCATCCTCTCAAGCTTTTTTAACCATGTGAGACAATTTAACATGCATCTTTGAAATGTGTAAAAACAATTTTTTGAGATACCAAAAAGAAAAAGAAAAACTGTGAAAAGCTAAAACTGGCATGGCTGTGGTGAAGAAATATATTTTCCCCATGGATTAATGGTGAATTACTTAATTTATAAATTATTGTACATTTCTATTTTTCTTCTTCCAATCTCATCTTTTCATTGCAAAGACCCTAAAAAATTCATTGAACATGTTAAAGCCAGTCAAATATTGAATGATTGGAGATCAGAATGATGGTATAATGCTCGTTGCCCTTCCTCTTTTGCTTTCAATACATAAAGCTATCTTGAATTTTGGCTAAAGATAAAACAGGACCCACAAATCAATAGTGACACACCTTGTAGAACACCCATGATTTTTTTTGGATCGACAAAACCCATGATGGATAACTGTATTATACTATACATTAACACATGCTTAAAGTTTGCCTAATAGGGGAAGAAAGAATCCTCTAGTTTTTTGTTGATAATGCTTTGTCTCTTACACATATTGTAAATCCAACATCAATTACACAACCACATACCTACTTCTGTATATATTTATAAAAAAATACCAACTTTTAGGCTTTATTTGTTGGTAAGCTTTTTATTTTCTTGCTGGGTCCAATCTAATCTTTTCTCTGTCACCTTTCTAATACGATCAAAAGAAAAATAAAATATTAGAATATTCTATGAGCCAGATCACAAACCTTTGTTCTTTATATATGTATATATCATGGTGTAGATTTTATTATATATACTGAAGAACTTCTAAGACAGTAAAAAAAAAAATGAGATGGAGAGGAAAGAAAATATGAAAGGAACAAAATTTAAATCTTACTAAAGCTTCTTGGAAAACTTAATAAAGTCAGGATACCAAAGCTAGCAACTTAATAGGTTAATTTTTTTAATACAATAAATCCTAATAAAACTAAAGTGAAGGATAAGTATGTAGGTTAAAATCAACGCTGAACTTTGTACGATGGAAAGTAGTAGAAATCCAATAGCTTCAAATCCTATAGCATTTGTAATGGTAAAAAGCATGCTTATCTTCTTAATGAAATTCACAATACAAAGATGTCCAACAAAGCCACTTTGGATTGGCATAAAGATTCCTTTGCCTTTTGTCACATTGACAAAAGGGGAATAAGGTGGACTACGACAGCCACCAGCTCGGGCTTCACACATGGTTTTCAATCATTCATTATTCCAAGCATGACTACAAACATTTGGTATATTATATATATTTATATATATTTAGTATAAGATATTCATCTTCTGGGTTTTATAATATCCAAAGAAAACCAATAAGAACAAGGACTTCTCTGTGTGTGTGTGTGTGTACCGACGTGGTTAGTGATTTATTATTAGTTCATGTACCCTAGAGCATCCAACTTCTAGATTTTATTTTTATTTATTTATTTATTTTTTTAAAGTAGTTTTTTTAAGACAAATGGTCCATACAAAATAATTAAATAGATACACAGACACAAACTCTCCTACTCCATTTTTAAAAAGTAGATTAGTCCTTTTCATGGGGTCTGATATACAGATGAGAATTTGGATTTACTCAACATATATGCTTCTTGGGTTTCAGACTTCTTTTTCTTTATTAGTTTTATTTTTTACTGAGACAATGTTCCATACCTTTTTTTTCTTTTTTTCTTTCAGTAGACTTCATATATACAATCTATTCAAATCCTTACTCTCCTACGACTTGAAATCCTTACTCTCATATGAGTCCCTTACTCTCATATGACTTGAACCCATGTAAGAAGCATATACCCCCCCAACCCTTACTCTCATATGACTTGAACCCATGGGCAAGAAGCATATACCCTCTCACTACTCGAACCCATGCATACAATATCTTCAAACCCATGCATATCTCTTCAAACCTTATTCTTGTACGACTTGAACCTATGCACAAGGGGCATACACCCTCCTATGACTCGAACCCATATGCAAAAGCCATAAGCATATATCTTCCCATTACTCGAACCCATATGCAAAAGCCAAAGGTATGGATGGATGCTCAACTATTAAAGCTACCTACCTTGTCAATTTTCATACTTTGTAAGCTACTAATGTACATATTTTTTGGTGAGACATCTTGTATAATTGCTACTAATGTTTGCACACTATACATTACTTTGCCGGAGTTACATGTTATAGCTGTAATAATACCACCAAAATGATTATATTTCTAATGATAATTAGAATTGTTTCTTTTACTTGATGGTAATAAAAATATTTCATAAGAAGCTAGCCTCCCGGGCTTGGTAACATGGGCTATGCCACCCAGAACCTCGCTTCGAGCTTCCAACTTCAAACCAACTTGGTCTACATTGGACAAAGCCCAGTAACAGAGAATAGAAAATGAATCCGATTGGTAGCTAAACATCTCTTGTGCCTGACTACGCATACCAACCAAAATCAGCTTCAAAATGACAACATGACCATGTAGGTTGGTTCCTCAAAAAATTAAAAATTGGAACAAAATTTGATGGTAGCAAAGTACCCCTAGAAAATCAACCAGCAAGTAGGACAGCAGATAAAGAAGAAAATAATTATCACAGACTATTACAAGTAGAGGGGAGTGGGGGTGGGCACGATTCAACGATAGAAACTGAGAAATTGATAAAGTTAATAAGAAACCAAATCTTTTTTTCTTCTTTTATTCTGATCAAATATAAACCAAAGCTTGTTTTCTTCCTTCATTCAATTCTGATCAAATTCGCTGATCTGGTTTTTCTATCAGATTGCAATTTTCTAAGTTCTATATTGTAATACAGCATGAAAATACATAACCATTTCTGGATATATTTACAAGATAGTAAGTCAAGGAGACAGAAATACAGCAGTGAAAAATCTTGAATACAGAGTTTATCTCTGGAAAGTCAATTGTCCTAGAAAATACCAAAAAATTACTAAATCACTATACTAATGCTACTTCATCTCCAATCCATATCACTGTATTAATGCACAAATCACCAAGTTAACTAAGCTAAATCAGTGAAATTGAGTAAACAACAAATTTTATTGTGTTAAAAAATAAATCATATAAGATCCTCCCATTTTATACTTCAGGCATCCATTCTGCTTCTATGGTGATCCTTAAGAAGTTACAACAAGGCTTCAATAATCACAGCAACTCATGATTCCATCACCACCACCAAATCATAACCCGCCAGGGGAGACAAACTGAGATAGCCTTTGTACTAATACATTTTTCTATAAAAATTCTAAGAAAGCATCCATTTTGCACGAAATCAAGCTCTGCATCATTTAATCGTCTACAAAACCCATGTTTTAAATAGACAGTAATTTCTTATCTAAATAAAAAGAGTCATTACCAATGTAGATAACACAAACTGGATAATCGACAATGCATAAAGAAAACAGAATTCCAAAAGAGAAGAGATAGAAGATTTCTTCACCCACTTAAAAGACTCTTCAAAAAATGAACTTTAGATTCGATGAATGCTCAATTCCTCAAAAAATTTGAAATCCAACAGTCAAATTCCATGATTCATCCACCATTATTATTAAATAACTACAATAACATGCTACCTCTTTAACATTGCTCTCCTTTCATCTCAGTGATAAAAATTCCAGTATGAATTACATTTCTATTTGCATCCAATAATCAAATTCCACTTTAAACAAAGGGCACTAACTCAGTAATAACAAAATATGATTCTATTCTACAGAGAGGAGCTGCTACAAGTTGATAGTGGTAGATTAGTTAATCATCCTTCCCAAGTATCATACTTCTTACAACTTTCCATAGAGGGTCGGATAATTTTTTTTTTTTTTTAAAAAAAAAAAAGGGAAAAAGAAATATAAATCAGTAAAAAAGAAAACTCAACCTTCTGATTCTTACATAACCTCTTATACTTATAAAGTTAACCGCCAGAAAAAACCCATTGCAAAAACACAAAGAACTTTCTCATTTCGACAACAAAAATATTGAGATGACATAATAAAACTTGGGAAAATAACCCAATCAAAAATACAATTAGACCATAACACATTACCCCACAACCATGCTAATAATAAGAATTCAAAGTCAGAAACTTCCCATTACCACTAAATTTCTCAATCCCCGAAATGCATTATTTTCCCAGGCGGTCCAACATACAATAATAAGGCAGAGTAAATTCAATTACCAATTTAAAAAAGAAAAGAAAAGAAAACATAAAATACATTTATATCTAATACTCCCCTTTCACATTGTCTTCCTCAGCTTGCTTTGGCCTCTGCTTTGGCATTCCCCTTCTCGGATTTCCCACTCCCTTTAGCCTCACCGGAGCAACACCCACCACCATGCTCATGATGATGATGGTGATGACCATGGCCATGACCATGATGATGGTGATGATGACCATGCCCATGACCATGCGTAGTCGTCTTCTTCCCCTTCAACTCCTTCCTCATGTCATACGCATCTTCACCATCGGCATAATACTTAGCTTCCACATCATGAATCTTATACCCCAAAGTCTCCGTATACAAATTGAAAGCAGCCCTATTGCTCTTCCTCACATGAAGTGAAACATACTCAGCTCCAAACACCTGTTCCATGGCGCTCTGAGCAGCGTTCATGAGCTTGGTTGCAAGCCCTAATTTCCTGTGGGTTCGGAGAACAGCGAGAGAGGTTATGTGGCCGTGGCACTCGTTGCTTTCTTCTTCCATCTTGGCCAGGACGTAGCCGACGATCCGACCGTTGTAGTCTTCGGCGACGTAGAGGAGTTGCGGCCATGAGAGGATGTGGTAGAGGTAGTATTTCATCTGGTAATTTTCTGGAAGGCAGAACAAGTTGCAAGCTTGCATAGCGAGAAGGTCGTCTATGGTGGCCTTGCGTATGCAAACCATGGTTTTGAGACTTTGGGGTTTGTTTTTGGGATTTTCTAGGGTTTTTTTTCTCTGGTTGACAATTTATTAATTTGGGGAAGAGAGAGAGGGGCTGAAGAAGAGAGAGAGAGAGAGAGAGAGAGAGAGAGAGTGCGCGAAGGTTTGGGTTGGAGATTTCTTTGTTTTTGTGGTGGATCATGGGCATGGGTTTGATATTGGGCTCCATAATGGATCTGGGTCTAGGAACTCTATTATGGGCTTACATTTGGGCTTGATCTTTGATCTCTTACTTCGGGTAGGTCGACATTTGTATTATTGATAATTATTGATAATTCTGAATACACTGTACAATTAAGTGGAAAAATAAATCATAAAAGGGGGAAAAAAGTAAAGAAAATAAATTATTGCTTATGGAACTGTGTTATTTTTGATATTTTTTTCTCCTTTTGATTAATTGGTTTATATGCCATAAGATGTAATCACAACCTTTATTGGAACTGAAATTGGCATTATTCACTCTATTATAGAAGCAAGGAGAGTTGAAGATTTCTTATATATATATATATATATATATATAGGAAAGTTTTATGATGCGAACTGGTTTGCATACGGACTACACCAAAACCGATATTTTTTTCTAAAAAGTATCGGCTTTTGTGTAATCCATATTGTAAAACTACTCTATACATATATATATATATATATATATATTAAAAACAAGAAAAAAAAAGGGAAAAAATAAAAAAAGAGAGTTGAAGACATGATAATATTTTAGCTTCATCATTGTCCACTTGAAGTTCCAATAATATACTTATATTTCTTTATTCCCCTTTATTTGCTTGGTGAAATGGGTAATGAGAATTAATCAAATTTTCCAAGAAAAGATGCCTGGAATTCAAAATAGACAAATATGGCAAAATGGCTCTTGAATCAAAGAGCCCATTACAGATGAATGAATGGAAGAAAATCACAATAATACATAATGATACATTCGAGATCAATTTTCTTTCACATAACAGTGATCTGAAACTACTTGTTGAATTTCCAGAGTCTAATATACCTACTGTTGTGTGTGGTGACAACCTTCTTCATCCCAACAGCCAAGCAAGTAATTGGACGACGGGAACTTCCGGGAATGCTGTCAATGCGGGTATCTTCTGAAAGCCTTCTTCCTTTGAATCTTTCGATGGCACCATGACGGTGTTGAGAACTGGATCTGTTGCCATCCAAAACGATGCTAGAAACAACTTCACCCGTATTCTGGTTCAAAATGCGTAGAACACCATCTATTCCACCAGCAACTAAGGTTGACTTGTCATTCCGAAGTAGTTGTAAGGAATATATGACATTTGGACTAATTCGTGTCTCCCATAAACTTCTCATTGTCCTTTAAATAATGATACAAAACATGGCTGCTCAAATTGCAAATTGCATATAATGTGAACTAAGCAAGGCCTGACCTTTGCATATATGCAAGTTGCAAGTTGGTAATTCACCTTCATTTCTTTTTAGTAATTGAGTATTCTTAACTCTTTTTTATTTTTTATTTTGCGTGTGTGTGTTACTATAATATCCTAATCAAAGCTTCTGGAAGGTAATGTTGCAGCAAATTTCATTGTTGCCATTGAAGCTGGGTAAGTATGAATGAGGTCATTTTCCTTTCTATTAGTATCCAAAAAGAAAATAGAATTTATATTATAACAGGTTTTCATTGTTAGGTGACAGTTTATGATGACTATGATATATTTTCAGCTTCTGGTACTTCATAGCTTCTTTAAGTTGTCATTTATAATCAATTCTCAAATCACATAAGCATATGAATCCCCAAAATTTAAACTAACATCCCATTCGCTAGGAGGTTTAAATATTGTCTCTCTACCCATGTTACCACCTCCTAAGACCTTAAAAAGTTTACAGGATTTTCAGATTCCATCCATCTATTACAGAAACCTCATATATGAAATATGCAAGTAGGTAATCATAGATCAGGAAACTAAAAGCTAAGAGTATGCAGTTAATTTTACTCTGAAGTTAATACTGAAATTAGTAGAAAGCTCAAAATGCATACCTAAGGTCCCAACAGGAAGCATATCCAGCAGTTGATCCAGCAAACACTACGTGAGAACATGGGTTGAAACACAGTGTCCTAATGCCTGCTGGGAAAAGTTGAATCAAATGGATGGCACATTAATACAGCATCCTCAAATTCTACAGTTTTATATATTTCACAAAAGCAGATAATAAATAAGTATACCATTCATACAAAGCGGAAAGGAAATGTCTACTGTTATGATTTCTTTTTCTGACAATTTCACTTATCAGATACTTTTAACTGGTTCAACAATGAGAGATGCACGTATTTGTAGTCAATACCTAGAGACACTTGGGGCATTCAGCTTAGATAATATAGTGAGGGTTCATGGGAAAAAGATGTGACATATCACATATAAATAGGAAAACCTACCTTCTAGCCTCTCAATGTTGTGACGTAGGAATAATATACACGGGCAGAGAAGTCAAAACAGAAAACAACCAAGGTAGGAGTGCAGCTGTTATTAGATACCTAGCAACTGACAGGATAGGCTCTCCTTTGAACTTTCAGTGACACAATTATAAATGTAAAGATTAAAGTGGAAAAATCAATGACAATAAAATAGGCAGGATACCAAAAAGATTTATTAGGAATGTTATATGCATCAACTTAAAGTAGCATTCCGAAAATCAGAACACACAAATCCAAGGTCAAATGAAATGATCTCCAAATCCATTCTCCAAAATCATTCTGTAGAGAGTAGGCATGCTACATAACCTGTGGAATCTGTTGATCTTAGTTTTGCTACCCGCTGATCAGATTGCAGACCTGATATTGTGATACTTCCAAGAGAGGAACCACTGAGAATTAACTGATCATCGCTCAAACATAAGGAAGTTATAGGCCCAGCGTGCATCCTGGAATCAGGAAATAAAAATTAAAAGAAAGCATAATATGTTGCATGTTGTTATCAAGGGAAGAGAGGACTTAACTTTATTTTCAATTTTGGAATTTGGTAGCAAACTAAACCACAAGGCAAGAACACTTTTATCAAGAGGCAAGATAAGAGAATCATAAAAATTCTGTTTTATTTGGCTTAATAGAGCAATCATGTAGGACTGAAAATATTCAATAATGGGAACAAGAAAATGTGATTAAAACTTCTTGATTCGACCATATACTCTGATAGAAATCTGAAGATGAAAGAATTGCAAGAAATTTTTTACACCACCTACCTAATTATTTGAGAACATTTCCTACTGTACATGTCAAAAACACGAGCAGTCCCATCCTCACACCCAACCACAGCTTCTGGATCGAAGTATCTGTAGGCATTGAGAATACACCTTGCTTAAAATTGTTAACAAATACAAAAGCCAACCTTCTGGACAAATATAACACACTTATCCAAGAGCTTGTGTTGATTAAGAGAACCAGAAAAACAAACAAGAGGAAATATTAAAGGAGCCAAGTAAATCTGATATCTTCAATTTGTTTAGTTGTTATCATGTGTCTACATTTCAACTACTTGTCCAGAAAGTAGGACAAGATGTTAAACATGAGTTCTAGATAGGTACTCAAAGGAAAATTTATTCCTTTTTTTTTTTTTTTTTTTTTTTTTTTGAGTTCTGCATTATTTAATAAGAGGCTTAGTTTCTCAAAGTAACTTAAAAGCACAATAATAGTCAGATCCGTAATTAACTCTTCTGCAAAATTCTCTAAAATATGCATACCGCATGCATAAACCTTTTGAAAAGGTGGACTCCCGGGAGGAAAAAATACTTCTTGTCCCATTTCGCCTCCATATACATATACGAGTGCCAACCAAACCAACAATCTACCAAAGTATAAATGAAAAAAAATATTAATCACATCAACATGAAAGACAAATTGATATAGCATTTTAGTCAAGCGACAGATACATGTAAAACTACAGACAAGAAATTGGTTTGTTCAAGTAACCTTGCTCTCATCAAAATCAAAGTCAACTATAGGGGTTGTCTCTGGATTGGAATATTCTTCCAAGCATTTATAGCTTTCTAAGGACCAAAGACGCATTACCTAGCACCATTTACATGCAAAACAAGTAACAATATTATGCAATGATATTATGAGAAGGTCAGTTTATAAGGGCAAACAATTAGCAAACATTGAAGGAAACATGAAAGTAACCCAGACAAAGATGAAACAAAATATATATATATATATATATATATTTTTACATAAAACAAGTGATGGTTCATAACAAGAAAAAAGTATGTTACGTATTGAGCATATCATCATGAACCGGCCCTTGTCTCGTAGATTGTGTATGTAGGAAAATACCTTATCACCTACACCAGTAAGAAGTAAGCCCATCTTCATTCGGCACTGATCCACCCTAACAGAAATCAAGTTTAGATAACCAAAGTACATATACTTACAAACCCATTATTGTATATGTAACTTTAAATCTGCTTAAAATCATACATAGGTACTAAAAATAGAATACAAAGCATAAAACTTCGATATGAGGTTCGAAATTAGAATATGATATATGAAAATATCTATCTTTGAAGACATAACAAGCGAATTGAGAAAGATTTTACCATTAGCAATGTTTATGTACTTGAAAATTATCATTATTATTTTTTTTCCTTTAAAAAAGAAAGTAAAAATCAATACAAGGGCATTACCCAGCAGAATGGCCTTTCCACTGATCAATATGAATAACACCCTCTTGCAAAGCCAATCTATGATGTTTCATAGCAATCTCCTCCAAGTATAATTTCAAAGATTCCTCCGAATTACTAGACCTATTGGAAACACCCACAAAACCCATCTGCTGCTGCTTGTAACAGAACAGTTGCAGCAACTTAGACTTATTCACAATCGAATTCCTTCACGAAAACAAGAAAAAAAATCAAAAACCCATTTTTGTTGTCGAACCCATTGTTGAAAAGTATAAGCAGAGAGACAGAGAATAAAGAATACCAGGATTTGCAGACGACAGAGCATCGGACGAGGTCGAAGAAGTCGAGGAAGGAGAAGATGAAGCAGAGGATGTCGTGCTCCAGGGAGTGAACTGTGGTCTGTGATACTACTGAGCTCCTACTTCTCTGCCTCTTCTTGTCTCCGATGGGAGTTTGGTCCATAACTGACGTTGAGCGGAACCAAATGAGATTCGAAGGCGAAATGGGCAAACTTGCTTCCTGGTTTGAGCTGAAATAACCGATAACTACGAGTTATTAATTTTTCTATTATTACTTATTATTCTTTTCGATAAAAGAAATTGTTTTTCTTTTTATTTATTTATTATTATTTTTATTGAAATATTAAACTTATGAAATTTAAATTTCTATTACTTTTTATTTGGATAAACTATATTTCACGTATTCAATTATATCACGTTTTAGTGGTTTTTTTTTAAAAAAAAAAAAACATTTCTTAACACATTTGACATTAAATAATTTTCGATATAGAGTTTTAATGAATTTTTTTTTTTGGGGCTTTTGAGAAATAATCTGTTTAAATTGATTTGATTTTTTCCCCTACCATTTTATTACTTTTTATAATTTATTATATATTTTAAAATACTCAATAAAATCCAAATGGTTATACGTAAATTTGAATATAAAAAATATAAATTATTGGACAATTTCTAAATATTAATGGAAAATGCAAATGGTTATGGTTCAGAATCTATATTTGGCACATAAAATATCAAAAAAAAAAAAATGGTATATGAAATTAATTTGAGGCATTGAAAAACATATAAAATCAATAAGAACATAATATCGAAGAAAAAAAAGGGACATAATATCTTTATAATTGAGGAAATGTAACGTAGGAAAAAAAATGCTTATTACGGATGATCCTCAGAAATAGAATTTGGATAGTTAATTAGTTAGCTAGATGCTGACTGGTTAAGCATTATAAAACATAATTAAAAAAAGACGAAGTGAGAATCATCTCCATGAGCTTTAAATGCAAATCAAAGCATAAAGAAAAGAAACAAAGAAAGAAAGATATGAAAACGGACATATATACTTACAATTTGGATATCAGAGGTGACATGATGGAGTTTCCCATCTAGTTTTGCTATAGGGATGCAAGCAAGCTTAGATCGGAGGCCGTATCTATTTTCTTTGATTGTTTGTGATAGGAGACAATGCTCCTAAACTGGGACATTCTTCAATGGATAGATCCTTTAAAGAAGTGAGACCATGCAGCCCTTGTGGGAGTAATGCCAGCCCAGCACATCTTTTCAGAGTTAGATATTCAAGTGATGAGAGATTGCCTATCCCTTCAGGCAATGATTTTAAATATGGACATTCTTCAATGTGGAGGTACTTTAAAGATGTGAGACCACGCATCCCTTGTGGCAGCGATGCCAACATACAACAATCCTTAATAGAAAGACTACTAAGAGATAAAAGATTGCTTATCCCTTCAGGTAATGATCCTAAATTGAAGCATCCAGAGATTTTCAGTACAGCTAAAGAGATGAGACCATGCATCTCTTCTAGCAACGATTCCAACCTATCACACCTTCCAATATGAAGAGTATCAAGTGCTGAGAGGTTGCCTATTCCCTTTGGCAATGATGTCAAATTGGGGCAGCATTCAATGTGGAGTTTCTGCAATGATGATGAGAGTTTGGCTATCTCCTCTGGCAAATCAACCAGACTGCGACAGTCCTCAATATGGAGATGTGCAAGGAGTGAGCAAGATATCCCCTCTGGCAAAATATCTAAATCATCCGTACGATGAAGATATAAGTACTCCAATCTGGAGAAAGGGATGGTTGGGGCAGAGGAATTGAAAAATGGATCAGAAGAAGAAGAAAAGGAAGTAGATTCTAATTCTAATGGTGGTGTTGATGAATTTCATGCATGCACATTGACACTCGGTAAAAGGCATTTGAATGCAAGATATCAGACTGAAAAGCTTAACATCTTGTATAGATTTTACATCATCGGACCAGATAATTTTGGTAGAAGGACTATATTAACCATGCCTACTGTATTATAAATTGTTATTAATGATTGGTGGCACCAAGTCAATGAAGAAATTCTACCAGCAAGTAGGAGAAGAAGATAACAAGTAAGCATAAACGCTTACAAAAGAATAGAAATTACCAACTGTTTATTAGCTCTGACACCTTTTCTTTGTTATGTTCAATTCTGATCAAACTTGCTGGGCTTATTTTTTATCCCATATAAATGAATGGTTATTCTACCCCCTAGAAACGGAGGGGATTGGAGAAAAATAATCATAATAAAACAAAATAAAAGGTATCTGTTGGTAATTCTAGTTCACAGCGGTTGTAATCTGTTGGTCATACAATGGTTTAGGGTGATTTTCATTCCCATATTTAGTTTACGATGATTAAAAGAAACAAATTACTTTTATTTCTTCTTTCTTTGCTTTTGAAATTGGAAACGAAAACTAATCAACTTTCCAAGATGTTACATCAAACGGAAGATACATAAAAAAGGATGGAAAATGATTCTTGAAAATCAAAGAGCACATGTAATATAAATAGTTTATAAAAATGACAACAGAGCAATTATACAGTTCTTAAAGCTACATTGCATATTAAATTTCCTTAGTACTTAACATTGTGATCTAAATTATTGTTGAATTTCCACTGTGATATGATGTACCTACTTTGTGTGTGGTGGCAACTTTCTTTATTCTGGCAGCCAAGCAAGAGATTGGTGGTCAAGAAAATGCTATCAGGGCAGGTATCTTCTGTTGGCCTTCTTCCTTTGCATCTTTTAGCAGCACCATGAGAGCATTGAGAACTAGGATCTGTTACCTTCTTAAACAATGCTAGAAACAACTTCACCTGTATTCTTGTTCAAAACGTATAGCACACCACCAATTATTTCCTCCAACAACTAAGGTTGAATTCACATTCTGCAATAGTTGCAAGGAATGTATGACATCCGAACAAACTTGTATATCTCGCATAAACTTCTCATTATCCTGGAAATACAGAAAATGGAAGCAGCTCAATATTGCAAGTTGCAGACCAGAATACAAGAAACATAATAGTTTTGTACTTTAGTTTACCACTGGAAGTTAATCCTCAAAATAGCTGAGAGCTCATAATTGCATATCTATGTTACCAAGATAAAATTTATATATTCAGCCGTCAATCCAGAAAACGCTTGGTAAGAACCATGGGTTGAAATGCCTGCAGGAAAAGGTTGATATTAAATGGATCCCACACGAGTGCAAATTCATGTGTTCATAAGTTTTCTGTGTCTAACAAAAGCAGAAAAACACTTTTAACCTTCATACCGCCATAGAAGAAAATAACAAGAAAAGAAGTCTGTTACCTTGAGAATAAGTATCGAGGAGATCAGCATGACTGTCCCTTGTGCTGTAGGTTGTGTATGTGGGAAATACCTCATCACCTACACCAGTAAAACCGTAAAGATTGAAAAAATTCCACTTCTCCATAGAGAAGAGAGGTTACTTTCTGTTTTTGGTGAAGAAAATAATGTCATAATTGGATAAATTTCAAATTATAGTTATAATCCAGAATAACCAATCTCATAAAGACAGTAAGCAGCATATACGCATGCTGGTTGGGTTATTATATATTTATATTAATTAAAAAGGCATGAAAAGTTATTAAAATCAACAAGGACGTAATGTACTTAAAATGAACTAAAGGGAAACATTGTTAACTGTAAAAAAGTAAGGAATGGACTATACACTTACTAATTAGAATTCGGGCAGTTAATCAGCTAGATGCCACAAATTATTTATTCTGCATGTACATACAAATTAATTAAATTAATCAGCAGGAAATTATCGTAAACTGGATAAAGATTTGTAAAAGAGAGTGATGATCTAGATAAAAAATGAACCTGCAGAAGATAGATAGTGCATGAATTCATCATCTAACAAAGCATATGGGACGTGGGCAATCTTAGCTCGGTCACCATGTCTATCCTCCTTGGCTCTTTGTGGTAAGCGTGGGCATTCTTGAATTTCTAGCTGCAGCAAAGAGATGATAGAATGGATTTCATCCGGCAATGAGGCCAGCTTATAAGGAAATGTACTAACAATTTTCAAAGGTAAATTTCTTAACACATTTAATATTAAATAATTTTTTTAATAATTTAATAATTTTTGAGTAATCATCTGTTTAAAATTGTTCTAATTTTTTTCCTCCCTTTTATTTAACTTTATAGCTCTTTTTTTATAATATTTTTAAAAAAAGGTCCAGAATAAAATAAAAATGGTTAAACGTAAATTCAATATAAAAAATAAATAAATAGACAAATGCAAATGGCTATGGTGCAGACTACCGAGTAACTAGTTTCATACTAATAGCATAGGACATAAATTTTTCTTTTTCTTTTTCTACTTTTCTTTTTTTTTTGTTTTTTTTTTGTTTTTTTTGGTTTTTTGGGTAAAAGCATTTGACATATATAATTAACTAAGCACGCCGGTTTGCTTCTTAACATGGGGCATATCTTAAAACAAAAGAGGAAAATGAATTATAGGGAAAGTAGAGGCTTACTGATCAGAATTTGGGTTGTCAATTAGGTAGATAGATGCCACTGTTTAACTACTTGCATATGCCTGTTCAATTCAAGAAATTGATCTCGCCACTAACTTAGCTGCAAATTAAAGGATAAAGCAAGAAACATAGAGAAAGAAAGATACCAAAAACGAACCTGTACACAAGTTGAGCAGAGCCGTATTCTATCATCATTGATTCTTTGGGATAAAAGAGGGCATTTTGCAATGTGTAGTTTTAAAGAGGTGCGACGATGCAGCTCTTGTGGCAGTGTTGCCAACTTATCACATCTTTCAAGACTAAGATGTACAAGTGATGAGAGATTACATATCCCTTCTGGCAATGAATGTAAATTGGGACATTCTTCGATGTACAGATGGGTTAAGGAGGTGAGGCCATGCAGCCCTTGCGGCAGTGCTGCCAACTTATGACATTTTTCAATACTGAGATATGTAAGCGATGAGAGATTAACTATCCCTTCTGACAATGATTCTAAATTGTGGCATTCTCTAATATTTAGCTGATCCAAAGAGGTAAGACCATGCAGCCCTTGTGGCAGTGTTGCCAAATTATCACACCTTTCTAAAGCAAGACTTTTAAGTGACGAGAGATTGCCTATGCCTTGCGGCAATAATGCCAACTTATCACAACTTTCCAGAGTAAGACTTCTAAGTGATGAAAGATTGGCTATCCCTTCTGATAATGCTTCCAAACTAGGACATTCTTTAATGTCGAGATCCTTTAAAGAGGTGAGACCATGCATCCCTTCTGGAAGTGATACCAACTTACAACATGCCTTAATAGAAAGAGTTATAAGTGATGAGACATTGCTTATCCCTTCCGGCAATGATTCTAAACAGGGGCATTCAGAGATGTCTAGTTTGAATAAAGAGTTGAGACTGTGCATCCCTTCTGGCAGTGATTCCAACTTAGTACACCTTTCAATACGAAGCTCTTTAAGTGATGAGAGATTAGCTATCTCTTGCGGCAATGATGAAAGATTGGAGCATCTCCAGATATAAAGACTATTAAGTTCTGAGAGGTTGCCTATTCCCTTTGGCAATGATGTCAAATTGGGGCAGTCACCAACGTAGAGGAACTTTAGCGATGAGAGGTTGGCTATCTCCTGTGGTAAATTATCCAGTTTGCAATAATTCTCAATATTTAGAAAGCTAAGTACAGATAAGAGCGTATGTTCTATATCTTCCAAATCTTCAAGCTCCAAATATTGCAACCTGGGAAGACGGATTGGGGTAAAAGGATTGGGAGATGAACAAGAAGAAAAAATAGATTTCATTGGCACTGCGGTCTGTTGGAAAGGTATAAAGCCAATTTTGCAAAGTTTTGAAGATTCAATATTTGGAAACAGTGGCAAGAAAATTAGGTTAGGGCAACCAGAGATGTTTAGATGAGAAAGACAAGGGAAGAAAGGTTCATTTTGGTTTTGGTGTATCATGGATGTTGTTGGTGTTAAACCAGTAGGCCCATTCCTCTTCCACCATCCCTTCAGATTCGGACAATCATTGATTGTAAGTCTCTCTAGACGAGGGAAGAATAACTTTCTTGAAGCCATTGAATAATCTCTTTCCAAATTAACATACTCGAGAGAAGTCAATGAAACAAGTTCAAGTTCCTTGAGATGACTCATTGACTGATCCAATGATGGAAGTTCTTGGAGATTTCTACAAAATTGTAACTTTAAACTCACAAGATTAGTGAGCAAAGAAAGCCACGTAGCAAACTTCACACCCATATACCCGTCCACTTGGAGTGCTTTTAGGTCTGAATATGGCTGAAGGCCACCCAGTAACATTTCATCATCGTGGTCATTTACATCATCAGTCCACTGTAAATGTAGGGATTGAAGATGTACCTTCTCCTTTAAATTTGCGACCTCTGAATTTGCAGCATCTCCATGCAGATTGTGTGCCAAGTTGCTTATGACTAGTTTTCCCCTCAAGTTGTAAAGTTGGCTCAGTTCAGCCCACCCTGCAGCATCAGTAGACTTAGAATTTTTGTCTGCCATGACAAAGACATCCAATGTGCTAATGGAAGTTAACTGACCAAGTCCACGAGGCATATGAGTCAACTTACAACATCCATCTATCAGAAGATGTCTTAAGTTGATCAAATACTTCAAATGTCGAGGCAAACTCAATAGCTCGGAACAACCAACAAGAATCAGTGTTTGCAGATTGTACAGTCTTGTTATAGAACTTGGTAGCAACTTCATCTTATTGTATGAAAGATCAAGATATCTTAAGTGTTTTATTTTATCAAAACTATTTGGTAATGTCTTGATATACAAAGCCTCCAAGTCCAATGCCCGTAGACACTCAAAGTTGGATAAAATTGCATCACAGCTCCTTTGACTATCAATCACCTGCCTTGCTAAAAGTAATGTGCGTACCCGTTCCTTTCTATCAAATAAGGACATCAGAAGTTTCGATGGCATCCAATCAGATTGAAAATCGAATGATACATGGCAAATCTTTTTACAAAAATTTACATTCTCTGTATTCTTGTCTACCATGACGCTCTGTTTCCCTGCCACTGAAATTGCAAGATCATGCATAAGGTCATGCATTTTACAATACTTTACAATACCCCAGTCATCTTTCCTCACCTCTTGAAAAAAAGACCTCCAATGTAAATCTATGAAACAACCATAACCAATATCTTCTAGACATTCATTTTGGTTAGAAGACTTAACAAAACCTTGTGCCATCCAAAGTTTTATTAACTTCTGTACATCGATGTTATGGTCTTTTGGAAATAATCTACAATAAGAAAAAGATTGCTTCAAATGAGAGGGGAGACAATCATAACTTAACTGGAGTGTTGGTAGTAGATCAGTTTGGTGTTGAGGTAATTTTGCAAGCTTATTAATTTTAAAAGACACCCAGTCACTCTCTAGATTATTTCCATACAGTATACTTCCAATCGCCCTTATAGCAAGAGGAACTCCTTTGCAGTTTTCAACAATCTCCTCTCCTATTCTTACAATGTTTGAGTTACAAGGCTCCTGTTCTCTCTCAAATGCCACTCTCTTAAATAAAGACCACGACTTGTTTTTATCTAAACCTTGCAAGTAATACGGACAAACAGTCTGTGTCACTCGGGCAACAACTTCACTGCGGGTAGTTATTAATATTGTACTACCCTGCGAACCATCCATTAACAAGGTTTTCAGTTTAAGCCATTTTTCCCTATCTTCATTCCACACATCATCTAATACAAGAAGATATTTCTTTCCATTTAACTTCTTACGAAGAGAGGATTGCAAATCATCAAGTGACGGGCCTTGTGATTTAAGGATTTTCTCAAGAATTATTTTCAAATCAAATTCGTTAGATATGCAAACCCACATTCTCAGTTCAAAATGCTTCACAACCATCTCATCGTTGAAAACCAACTGAGCGAGTGTGGTTTTTCCTAGTCCACCAATACCAACTAGAGGAAGGACCGAAACATTATTGTTATCTTGAGAATCAAAACTCAACAAAAGTTCGATAATATTCATTTTATCATCATCCCTCCCAATAACTTGTTCATCACGCACAAAAGAGTGAGTCTCTCTATTGACATACTCAGTATATGTCTCTTGGGGGAGTGGTATAGATGAGCTCAAGCTGCTATCTTCCTTAATATCTTTAAGTGTCTCCTTAATCTTTTCTAATTTACGACTCATCTTTACATGAAAAGCAATTTGGTTTGAGCTTGAGAAGAAAACTCGTACCTTTTTTGTTATTTCGTTTCCAGTCATCACTTGGCGGCCCAAAGCTTCAGTTTGAAATTCATCCACCAAGTTATCAACATCATCAACTGCATCTTCAAGCCTCTCAAGCCAGTGTTTGATTTTATGGTTATGGATTCGCTTTGCCTCTGCATCAAGAATTACAGCAACCAGCGCATCCATTGTTTTCTCAAGCTTCTCAAACTCCTTTTTGAGATCCCAAAACTTTCCAATCTCTTTGACAGCTTCAGAACCCAACTTTTGTATGATGGAAGGCACAACATCAAGCAGAACTCCTTCTGCCATTACTGAGAATGAGTGTGGCTAACTTTGCAGGGGTCAAATGGAAAGTTTAGCAAATGGTTTGGGTGTGGATATGATGGGGGTTTAACTACCAGTATTCAGAGAACAAAGGTGACCATGTGAATGCAGAGCCAAACCTAAAATGATAATTAAGATGTTTAAAGTACTTATTCTTATTTTGTGGGTGTTATCCAAATAGAATAAAGAGAGATGATAACCGTCACCATTAAAGGATTCTATCCATGTTGATGTTACAAGGGAATATGTCCATGTTGATGTTAAAAGGGAATACGTACGTGCTCCAACATTTGAACATGCACTAGTATCCAAGGCAAGTTTAAAGTACTTTTTTAGATTCTTTTTTTTTTTTTTTTTTGTTTGCCCAAGTGTACTTTGATTAGATTGGATGAGCATGTATTGGACTTGTCATCTCAAACTTGAATACCAAGGAAATGTTATAAAAAATGTTTGCTAGAGTTTTGAGTCTTGTATTCAATTTGGGTTTTTTATATTTTCAATCGGATTCATACCTAGTCAACCGCCATCATTTTTTTTGGTTCCTGCCGTATACAAAGACTTGCTTCTAGTTGACTACAATGGATAGGGAGATCTTCTACAAGAAAAAAAAAAAATAATAATAATTTTATTAAATATTGAGGTTACCTACTCTACCCCAATTAGCAATTTGAGTGGAAATCTAATTGGAATGAAAACCATAATTAATATGCTTAAAACCGTGTACAGATGGTAGGTAGCAACAAAGTCTCTGAAGAGATTCTACCAGCAAATAGGATAAACAGATTAGATAAACAAGGAAACAACTATCACAGACTCTTACAAATGAATAAAAAACCAACTGTTTATTAGCTCTGAAATCTTTTCTTTCTTTTCTTCAATTCTGGTCTAACTTGCTGATCTTATTTTTTGTCCCTTATGAATGAATGGCTAATCTACACCTTAGCAACGAAAGTTAACCAGCTTTCCAGTAAGATATAATATGGAAGTAGACAATACATAAAAAAAATAGATAAATAAATAAAAAAGGAATGATAAATGACCCTTGAAAATAAAAGAGCACAAGATAAAATGGTTTATATGAATTAAAACAATAACAATCATACACTTCTTAAGGCTACATTTAAGATCATTTTCCTCGTATTTAATAGTGTGATCTGAATTAGTTGTTGGATTTCCACACTCTAATGTACCTACCTTTGCATGTGGGGGCGACTTTCTTCAACCCAACAGCCAAGCAAGAGATTTGCATTCAAGCACTTCTGGAAATGACATCAATAATAGTATCTTCTGAAAGCCTTCCCCCTTCGAGTGTTTTAATGGCACGATGTGGGCTTTGAGAACTTGAACTTTTGGCTTCCAAAACAATGCTTGAAACAACTTGGCCTGTGCTCTGTTTTGAAACTCCTAGCACAACATCTATGCCACCAATGACAAAGCTTGTAGTCACTCTAAAGTACCAACCAAACCAACAATCCATCAAAATATAAATGCAAACATTATACAATTAGCGAGCAGAGCACACACTTAAAAAGAGAACATTATAATTTCATCCTTGATAATAATTATTACTATCTAATTACACTTAAAAGGAGAACATTAGAATTTCATCCTTACTAATAACTATTACTATCTAAATACAAAAGCGCGAAAGACAAAACAGCAATTGGCATCTTCATCAGTCATAAAGCCAATAAACAGAAAGCTAAAAAACAGCAATTGGCATCTTCATCAGTCATAAAGCCAATAAACAGAAAGCTAAAAAACAGAAAAGGGAATGTGGACATGATCCATGCTATTTAAGTCACTATGTTACACATACATGTAAAAGTAAAACTACAAAAAAGATATAGGTATTTGAACCTTGCTCTCATCAAAATCAAAGTCAACTAGATTTCTAATGACCAAACACGCATTACCTAGTATTATTACCATGCAAACAATAATAAAATTATGGTACAACAATATATTGTGAGAGGATCATTTCAAAAGGAAAAAGAAACAGCAATTGAGGTAAAGACATAAGGAAAAAAATCAAACACAAGATATAGATGAAACAAAAAAGATAACATTCATGCTACAAAAACAAGAAGATCTAGATATTAAGGTCCTATAAGGACTAGAGTAAACATAATCACAGGAAGAAAATCTATCATGAGACAAATGATGTTATCTTTCTTCACTAGGGAAAAGAAATTGATGTTTGACTTGTAGTATCACCTACATCAATAAGAAGAAAGCTCATCTTCATCCTGCACTGATTCACTCCAAATTATGTTTAGATAAAAATGATTTCTTCACCCAATGCACCTTATAGATACATACCCACAAATTTATTCTATAAAATAATTCAAAGCATAGAACTTTAATATAAGACCTGAAATTAGAATATGACGCTTGAAAAAATCTTTAAAGACACAACAACATTTAGCAATGTTATAAAGGGGAAAAAAAAAAACACAGAATATTATCCAGCAGAGTGACCCTTCCATTCATTAACATCAATTTCCAAGGCAAGCTCCTCCAAATTACAAGACTTATTTGAACAACCCACAAGATCCATCTTCCGCTGCTTGAAGTAGAACACTTGCAGCAACTTTTAGACTTATCCATTATCGCATTCCTTAATCAAAATAAGAAGGGGAACAAAAAAAAAAAACCATTCTAATTATTGATTGAATTTTCAAAAAGAAGAAGAAGAAAGATAATAAAAGAGTACCAACGATTTGCAGTGACAGAGCAGTCGGAGGAGGTCGAAGATGTCGAGGAAGAAGAAGAAGAAGAAGAAAACGATGACGCCATGGCCGGAGAACATGAGCTTGGAACTCCTCTGCCTCTTTTTGTCTCCGACGGGTGTGTGGTCGCTGGTCAATCGCCGCCGTTAACAATGAAGGAAGGAGATATGACTTTCTGGTTCTAGTCTTTGAGCAGAGTATTAAAATGAGTGTAAAAAGTGGGGGGGGGAAAAAAAAAAAAAAGGTTATATTTATTTATTTGTTGGATAATAGACAGAGGGAAACTGTTTTTGTTTTTTTAAAATTATAATTATAATTTAATTTCTTTAACTTTCCATTAGGATAAATTATAGGGTATATAATATTACAACTTTTTTAGATTTTTTTTTAATTATAATCGAATATTTTAATATTTATATTTTTAAAATTTAATTAAAATATCTAATTATTTTAATAAAAATCTAAAAAAATATACAGTGTAATATTCTCTAAATTATATTTTCCCTAATAAAATAAATGACAAACTGTATATAATCTTAAAAAAAAAAAAAATCACATTTATGTTTTATCAATGCCTTGTCACATTAGATATTTGATAAAATATTCTTTCCAAATAATAAATCTCTAACAGGTCTAGTTTATTGCTAGAGGCAACTCCCAAAACTTGACCAACTCTTTGAAAGCTGGGGAAGCCAAATGTCGTGCAATTGCAGCTTTAGGGTTGACTTTTCAGTTGGCATGGGGTTGACCAGACAAGATTAGATTGGATACATTAGTCGTCTGAACATTAAATAGTTTATCTTCTATCCAATAATAAATAGCCACGTATCGTGATATAAGGACGGCTATGTAATTTATGTTTGGAAGGGATGCCAAATGGTACCAATGGCACTTACAGTTCCATTGTAAGTTAGCGGGCTACATAGTTTCAAAAAAAAAAAAAAGGTTAGCGGGCTACATCTCACTACATTTCCTAATGAAGAATATTATAGATAATATATATATATATATATGTATGTTTACGTGGAGTCCATTTACGCATAATTCTTTTTTTTTTTTTTTTAAACCAAAGCAATAATTTTTTTTTCTCTCTCCCCTTCTTCCTTTATTAACTTTCTCTCTCTAATTCTTTTTCCTTCCCTCTTTTCCCGTTCTTTGTCCATTTCTTTCAAAGCCCACAAAGAAAACTCTCTCTGCTTCATGCTCTCTCTCTCTCTCTCTCTCTGCCATTGTAGGAAGCAAGCAGGACAAATCTTTTAGGAGTAGAATTTTCATAACCCAATATGGATATGGATAATTCCGATCATTTGTCCAATCTTCCGGAAGACATATTCCATCAAATTCTTGCATTTCTTGGCATGAACGACATTGCAAGACTTTCGACAGTGTCTAAGAGGTGCAGGGAAGTTTGCTTGTCATCGTCATTCTTCAACATTGTAGTAAAGGAATTCCCTGATGGCGATGTATTAATATTCCAGGTTTAGAGATTTTTGTAAGCCCTTTTTTATTATTATTATTTTTTTTAAGATCATTCGGTATTCTTCTCAAGGAAAACATAGACACGCTCTGATAATTAGAATGGTTCATAAATGCAAAATATATTCTTCCTCCATAACTATAGATTTTCTTGGAAAATGATTTGTAAAATGTCTAGCCCTCCTGATTTTAGTCTTTGACTCGTAGCATTTTCTGACTGTCAAAAGATAGAAATTTTGATGTTTGTACATGATAAACTTTTGGGAATTCCGCTATAACTTGAACTTCTTATAAAAGGGTTATTCAGAATTTGGTTGTATCATGAAGTATCTGGGAGCCGTGTACCACTAAGGAATGGTTAAACAAGTGAAAGACCTGTAGCAGCCAGGTAGCTTGGAGCTCTGTTTTTCTGCTTCTTCTTACTGTAGATGTTTGGTCCCCCTTCATATGCTTCTGATCTGCATAACTACCAAATTTTCCATTTAGTAGTAATATATTTAAAAATCAAAGAGCACAAGATTCATATATGGTTTCTTTTGGTGGATATATGGTTTATGTGAAAGAAAACAATAAAAATTATACAATTCTCAAGGCTAAATTTAAGACCAAATTTCCTTGAAATTGAGAGTGTAATCTGAATTGCTTGTTGAATTTCCACAGTTTGATCTACCTAATATTGTGTGTTGTGGAAACTTTCCTCAAACCGGCAGTGAAGTAATAATTATGCAGCACTTCTGGAAATGCTGTCAATATTAGTATCTTCTTGAGCCTTCTTCCTTGGTATCTTTTAAGGGCATCATGCAGGTGTTGAGAACTTGATCTGTTGCCTTCAAAAGCGATGCTAGACACAACTTCACCTCTGTTATGGTTCATAATGCATAGCAAACCATCTATTCCTCCAAGGACTATGATCAATTTGGCATCCGAATAAGTGTTGTGGGAAATGTATGACATCCATTATACATATATATAAAGAATGTTTACGGTGGAATATCAACATTGCATTTTTCTTTTTTTTCCCTCATGGTCCCACTTTGCAGCATCCAACGCGTCGTTGAAATGATATCACAAACTTGGTCTTCACACCATTGAACATCAACATTTGGTAAAAAGCATTCCATTGCTACACCACACAGAAAGCTTATCATCATTTTATAAATTATTGTAACTAGGACTATTAAACCATGCCTACAGTATTACATATTAGAAATTTAATGGTAACTGCAACTTAAGTCTAAAGAAATTCTACCATCAAGTAGGAAAACAAATTAGATAAAGAATCTTACAAATAAATAAGACACGAAATGTTTAAGGTCGATTGCTGATCCTATTCTTTATTCCTTATAAATGAATGGCTAATTAAATGTGTATCCCTTAGAAATGGAAATTAATCAACTCTGTAATAAGATATATAATATGAAAATATAAAATACGTTATATGAATGAATCGAAATTTCCGAATAATTAAGTTGAACTAGTTGATGTACTAGCCAATTATCAGCCGCCACGTATAAAGTTTAAAGTTTAAAGAAAGCAGGAAACTTTGGTTATAAATTCACTATTCATTTTTCAATTTTGTTTGGTTGGGAGCAAAACAGATTAATGACATAATGGCTTTTATTAACATTAAATCATAGGGTAAGTAAAGTTATTATTAGTTAGATAGGAAAAGCTAGTCGTCGCTAGAAAATATATTCGTAATTATCAGTATTTTCAAATAACCCTTTTATAAGTTGCTTCTTTTTATTTTACAGAAACAGATTACTTTTCCCAAATCCTCCTAAATTATAATATGTATAGAAAGAGATAAAAGTTTGTCAGAAATTAATTTCTTAGTTAAGTGTTTCAAAATAATGTGACCAGACAGAGTTTTGAACATTATCCATGATCTTGAAGGGTCATAAACTAAGCCATCAGACTCTCCATTGGTACAAAAATTTATAGCCATTAAAGTCAAGAATTCTGTCCATAACTGATCTTCTAGCATCCAACGCGTTTTGAAATGATACCACCGACTTGCCCATCACAATGTTTTGAATCATTCATTGTTCCAAGCATGACCATCCACACTTAGTTGACAGGCACTTCAATGCCACATCAGATTCATATTGTAAAAGTTTAAGAAAACTTTGTGACTACGCCTATTAAACCATGCCTACAGTATTATATATTTTTGTTCGATTCTGGTTAAACTGGCTGATCTTATTTTTTTTATCCCTTAAAAATGAATGGCTTTCAATCCCTTAGATATGGGGAGAATATATTGGAGACAAATAAAGCAAAACCAAATAAACAAAAGGAATCTGTTAGCATTCTCAGTTCACAGCATCTCTAATTAATCTAAAATTAATCAACTTTCCAATAAACATTAATATGGAGATATAAGATACATAATAATTTATTTATTTATTTATTGAAAAAAGATGGAAATGTCTTCAGAATCAATGAGGATAAGATATATTAACAGTTTATATAAATGAAAACAATAACAACCATGCAATTGTTAAGGCCACATTGAACATCAATTTCCTAGTATTTAACAGGGTGATCTGAATTACTTGTTGAATATCCACACTCTGATGTACCTACTTTTGTGCATGGTGGCAACTTTCTTCATCCAACCAGCCAAGAAAGAGTGAAAAATGTTCGAGCACTTCTGGAAATGCTATCAATGCAGGTATCTTCTGAAAGCCTTCTTCCTTTGGATCATCCAATGGCACCATTTGTGCCTTCAGAACTTGATCTTTTGCATTCCAAAACAATGCTGGAAACGACTTCACCTGTATTCTGGTTCAAAAACTCCTTGCACAGCATCTATTCCACCAATGAATGAGTTGATTGTCATCCGGAAATAGCTGTACAGAATTAATATTCATAACCAAGTACCAACAAAACGAACAATCTATCAAAGTATAAACGAAAAGCATTATTACAATCAGAAAGCACACTCTTAAATAGAACAGTAGAATTTCATCTTCACTCAATAACAATTGCTACCTAATCAAAAAGATAAAATATTAAATATAGAACGGGGATGTGAATATAATATATGCTATTTAAGTTACAATGATTGTTTACTAGGTGAATGATATATATTATTTTACTCGTGTCACACATGCATGTAAAACTACAAACAAGAAATTGGTTTGTTCAAGTTGGCTTACTCTCGTCAAAATCAAAGGCAAATGGAAGAGCTCTCTGGATTTGAATACAAATCTTCTACGCATATTTTCTAGACTGGAAGATTTGTTACAAGAGAGAAAATAAGTATTGAGCAGATTAGGTGTTACTCGACACACCACATGTATATTGTGTATGTGGGAAAATAACTTATCACCTACACCAGTAAGAAGTAAATCCATCTTAATTTGGCATTGGTCCACTCAACAGAAACCAGGTTATGATAAAAATAATATCATCACCGCAAATTGATTATCATGGATATGTAACTTTAAATCTGCTTAAAATCATCTATACAAAGCATAAACTTTAATGAGCCCTGAAATTAGAATACCATATACGAAAATTTTTTCGAACAACTAACAACCAATTTGATAAAGATTTCGTCTTTAACATTATTGTTCACTTGATAATTGAATTTGGACAAGGACATTACCCAGCAGAATAGCCTGTCCATTAACAAATATCAATAACACCCTCTTGCAAAGCTAATCTATGAAGTTCCACTGAAAGCTTCTCCAAAATCGAAATACAACTTCAACGATTCCTCCAAATTAGTAGAACTGTTGTATTGGAAACACACATGAGACCCATTTGCCACTGCCTGTAGCAGAAAATTTGCAGCTAACTTTAGACTTATTTGTAATCGCATTGCTTTGAGAAAACAACAATACACACACAATTTTAATTCTTGAATCTATTTTCCAAAGTGGAAGCAGAGAAAGTAAAGAAATACCAGGATTTCCAGACGACAAATCATATGGGATGAGGTCGAGGAAGGAAAAACATGGTGCAAAGGATGTCGTATTGGAAACAGGCAAGGCTTGAGCTGCGTGTTATGGACTCTAGAAAACCAAAGAACACTTGCAGCAACTTTAGACCTATCCATTATCGCATTCCTTCCCCACCATAAGAAAACCCCATCTTTATTATCGACTCGAATTTTCAAGAGGAGAAGAAAGGTAATAAAGAGTACCAGGATTTACAGATACCAAGCAGCAAACGAGGTTGAAATGATACACCAAAATATATACACCCACAAACTCATTATTGTATATGTAACTTTAAATATGGTTAATAATCATGTATGAGGTGTGAAAACAGAATACAAAACATAAAACTTTAATATGAGACCTGAAATTAGAATATGATATATGAAAATATCATTGAAGACACAAGCAAGTTGATAAAGATTTCACCTTTAGCATTGTTTCTTTACTTGATCTATATATATATATATTGAAAAAAAAAATGTAAAATTCAAGAATATTAACCAGCAAAATGGCTCCTCCATTGATCAATATGAATAACATCCTCTTGCAAAGCCAATCTATGATGTTCCATGGCAACCTCCTCCAAATATAACTTCAGCGGTTCCTCAGAATTACAAGACCTATTGGAAGCACCCACAAGATCTATCAACTAGAAAACTTTGATCTGTTGAAAACTTGTTCTGTTGCCTTCCAAGACAATGCTAGAACCAATTTTCACCTGCGTTCTGGTTCAAAGATGAGTGAAAGATGGAAGGAAGCCAGACAAAGATGAAACAAAAAACAACGGGAAAACACCTTCTCACCTACACAGCTAAGAAGCAAGCCCATCTTCATTCGGTAGTGATACACCCTAACAGAAATCAAGTTTAGATAAAAATGATATCTTCTCTGCATAAAACTGAGTATGCATACACCCACAAATTTAATAGTCTTTTCTTTTTTTTTTTTTTTTTTTTTTTTTTTTGGTCATGAAATTTATTAGTCTATCTGTAACTTTGAATCTGCTTAAAATCATATAATGCCTGAAATTAGAATATGATATATGAAGAACTCATTGATGGTCCAAGAAAAAATTTGATAAAGATTTCACCTTTAGCATTGTTGAATACTTGATAATCGAATTAAAAGGGGAAAAAAGACAGTAAGACTCAATAGGAGGACATTACCAAGCAGAATGGTCTCTCCCTTGATCAATAATCAATATAAACAACACCATCTTGCAAAGCCAGCTATGGATTCCAAATATAACTTCAGCGATTCTTCCAAATTACTAGACATATTGGAAAAACCCACTAGACTCACTGCTGCTGCTTGTGGTATACCAGTTGCAGCAACTTGGACTTATTCATAATCGCATTCCTTCACGAAAATGAGAGAAAACCCATTTTTATTACCGACCCCATTGTCAAAAAGTACAAGCAGAGAGAGAATAAAGAATACCAGGATTTGCAGACGACAGAGCATCGGACGAGGTCGAAGAGGTCGAGGAAGCAGAAGATGACGCAAAGGATGTTGTGCTACAGGGAGTGAGTGAACTGTGGTCTGAGATGATACAGAGCTTCTCCTTCTCTGCCTCTTGTTCTTGTCTCTCACTGGAGTACGATCCATCGCTGCACCGTGGAGCGGAACCAAGTGAGAATAGAAGGTGAAATGGGCAAACTTGGGCTGAGAAAATCAATAATAAGAGTTATTAATTATTATTATTATTTTTTTTTTGATAAGATGGATAAAAGAAATTGTTTTTCTTTTTTTTTATTTATTGAAATTCATTTTTATTTTTTTTAATTAACGGTGGTGTTATCGATTTGTCACTGAACCTTAACAGAGAAAAATAAAAAAATATGATATTTATCAGCTCGAATGCGATCCCAGCCGTGAAGTAGTAAACTTATGATCTACCCATTTGATATTAAATAATTTTTGTTATAGAGTTTTAAAGATTTTATTTTTTATTTTCTTTTAACAAATCATAAAATTGTTTTGATTTTTTTCGACAAATTTCTTTAAAATTTATATAATATATATATATATATATTTAAAATTCTCAATAAAATTTGAATATGGTTAAACGTAAATTTGAATATAAAAATAAATTAATGACAATTTATATATATTAATGGAAAATACAAATGGTTATGGTCCATAGTAACGAATTTCATACTGATAACATTTGGCATATAAGATATCAAAAAAGGATGCTTACTGCTCATAATTCGGGTAGTTAATTAGTTAGGTAAATGCCACTGATTCAATATTTGCAAATGATTGTAAAAATGTAAAAGAAATACAAGTGAGATTTATCCCCATTAACTTAACTGCAAATTAAAGGACAAAGCAAAGAAACAATACAATATATTTACAGAACTGTTACTGTGGGACCTTCCCCATCACAAAATTGGCGACAACTGTAACTTTAGACTTGCATATTTACATATTTACACGATCTGATAATTATAGATGTTGTCTTCTACCAAATGATGAATGACTTTCTCATAGTAGCATTTACGAAGTAAACGACATTCTCATTGTAGCATTTTTATACACACACACACACACATATATATATATATATATAATTCTTCTATGGTAAGTTCACATACATCAGGTAACATGTTGTTCATCTTACCTGGACCACTCTCTTATGCTACATGTTGTTTGAGGTATAAATTTTCATATATATATATATATATACATATGTACACATATACATATACATGTACGTATATACAGAAATCGAACCTAAATAATACAAGTTGGATAGCAACGAGCGGGCACGAATCGATTTCCCATTTAGATAAGCTTCGCGGATGCAAGCAAGCTCAGCTCGGAGACCGTATCTGCCTTCCTCAATTGTTTGTGATAGGAGAGGGCATTCTGTAATGCATAGATCCTCTAAAGAGGTGAGAGAATACAACTCTTGTGGTAGTGTTGCCAATATATCACATCTTTCAAAAGTCAAACTTTTGAGTGCTAAGAGTTGGCTTATCTCTTTCAGCAATGAATCTAAATTGGGATAGTCTAAAATGTATAGTCGGCCTAAAGAGTTGAGACCATGCATCTCCTCTGGCAGTGATGTCAACTTGTGGCATTTTTCAATAACAAGAGTTGTAAGCGATGAGAGATTGACTATTCCTTCAGACAATGATTCTAAATGGGACATTCAGCTATGTATAGATGATCCAAAGAGGGAAGACTATGCAGCCCTTGTGGCAGTGTTTCCGACTTATCACATCTGGCAAGAGTAAGATTTTTAAGTGATGAGAGATTGCTTATTCCTTCTGAAAATGGCTCTAAATTAGAACATTCTTCAATTGACAGATGGTTTAAAGATGTGAGAACATGCATGTCTTATGGCAGTGACACCAACTCACAACATGCCTTAATAAAAAGATATCTAAGAGATGAGAGATTGCTTATCCCTCGCAGCAATGGTTCTAAACTGGGGCATTTATTGATCTGTAATTCTTCTAAAGATGTGAGACCATGCATCCCTTCTGGCAGTGATTCCAACTTATTACACCATCCAATACGAAGATTTTTAAGTGCCAAGAGGCTGGCCACTCTTGCGGAAGTGCACTAAGCTGGGGCATCCGATAATATCTAGATTATCAAGTGCTGAGAGGTTGCCTAATACCTTTGGCAATGATGTCAAATTGGGATATAATCTTAAATGACATCCAGTCACTCTCTACATTATTGCCATATAATATACTTCCAATCGTCCTTATGGCTAGAGGAACTCCTTTGCACATTTTTACAATCTCCTTTCCTATTCTTACAATGTTTAAGTTACGAGGTTCTCGTCCTCTCTCGAATGCCACTTTCCTAAACAAAGACCAAGACTTATTCGGCTCTAGACCTTGTAACTCATACGGCTTAATGGTCTGCATCATTTGGGCAATGTCCATGTTGCGGGTAGTTATTAATACTGCACTACCACGTGAACCATCCATTAGCAAGGTTCCTAGTTTAAGTCATTTTTCCCTATCTTCATTCCACATATCATCTAATACAAGAAGATATCTCTTTCCACTTAGCTTTTCGCGAAGAGACTTTTGCGGCTGATCTAGCTTAAGGCCTTGTTGTACAGAACCATCTATTGATTTAAACATTTTCTCAAGAATTATTTTAAGGTCAAACACATCAGATATGCAAACCCAGATTTGCGGTTCAAAATGTTTCTCAACCATCTTATGATTGAAAACTAACTGAGCAAGTGTTGTTTTTCCTAGTCCACCAATACCGACTATGGGAAGGAATGAAACATTATCCTTATCTTGATCAGAATCACAACCCAACAAAAGTTCAATAATTTTCATTTTATCATCATCCTTCCCAATAACTTCTTCACCACGCACAAAAGAGTGAGTCTATCTGTTGACATATTCAGTACTATATGTCTTTTGGGTGAGTGTTACCGGTATCAATGAACCTAAGGTGCTATTTTCCTTAATATCTTTAAGTGTCTCCTTAATTTTTTCTAACTTACGAACCATCTTTAAACGAAAAGCAATTTGGTTTGAGTTTGAGAAGAAAACTTCCCAGACATCAGTTGACGCCCCAAAGCTTCAGTTTGAAATTCGTCCAACAAGTTATCAATATCTTCAACTGCATCTTCAAGCCTCCCAAGCCAGACTTTGACTAGATTGTTACTGACCCGCTTCTCTTCTGCATCAAGAATTACAGCTACCAGCACCTCCATTGTTTTCCCAAGCTTCTCAAACTCCTCTTTGAGACCCCAAAACTTTCCAATCTCTTTGAAAGCTTGAGATCCCACCTTTAGTATGATGGAAGACACAACATTAGACACAACACCTTAGGCCATTACTTTGAACGGTGAAAAAAACAGAGAAAAAAGGAGTGGCTAACTTGGAAGGTCCAAATGGGAAGTTTAGCAAATGGTTTGGCTTTGGAAACGATGAGTATGTTATAACCAGCATATGAAGAAATGTTTCCACGTGAATGCAAAGTCAAAGAAAGCAAATAATAAATAAATAAATAAATAATAATTATGGTGTCCTTAGAAAGACCAAAAAATGTCGCTGTATCATAGTATAATTAATGTTTTTGTTACGAAGAAGATGAAGATGAGACTGAAAGCTGTAGTAATGTTAATGTCGGTCCAAACCAAATAAAAAAGTGGATGCGCATGTGAGAATTTTATAAACTAATCATTTTAATTGGGAGTCCGAAAATAAATAATAGAAAGTCGACATTGACAATTGACCTGAAATGATAAACTACTTCCCTGAGTATCAAGCTGTTGATGCACTAACTATTTAATCAACAGCCACGTATTAATAAAGCAGGGCAATGCTTCAAGAGCCCGTTTGGTGGGTTGAACAAGGATAAAAATTGAGATTATGATAAAATAGTTCTAATCCCTATTTGCTGCACGATTAAAAAAAAAAAAAAAAAAAAAAAGTTCCTATGTCCAGAGAGTTATCCCACTCTCAGTATAAAATTATCCCACTGTAACATGATAGAATTATCCCACCTCTACTTCTAGGATAACAATTATCCCACTCTAATAGAAACTTACCTTTTTTTATTTTTTATTTTTATTTTTATTTCAACCCCTCAACCCACAGTTTGTTTTTTTCTTTTTTTCTTTTTTTTACTTGCTTTACATTGTTATTTTTATTTTCTATATTTTAGGGTTTTTATTTTTATTTTTTATTTTTTTTGGTTATCCTTAGTTTTATTCTATTCTATTTTATATTTTTTATGTTTTATCTTCTACTTCTTTTTTTTTTTTTCCTTATCTTCCAGTATTTTTTTCCTTTTTATCCTTTTTATCTTCAGCTTTCAATATATATATATATATATATATATTTTTTTTTTAATCTCTTGATCTTGTTTCTTCTTCCATGAGTTTTTTTTTTTTTTTTTTCCCTCTTTCTTTGTCCTCTCTTGTTTTAAGTTTTTATTTTATGTTTTTTTAATCTCTTGATCTTGTTTATTTTTTCCAACTTTCTTTTGGTAGATGGAGGTCCTCTTTTCAGATGTAAAAGCTCATTGGAAAGTAGATTTGCAAATCTATTCATCCATATTAAAAGAATTAATAGGTTACCTACAGAAACTTTTAAACAATATTTGATTTGACAATAAATGGAAAAAAAAAAAAAAAAAGTCTCTCAAGCCGGTATTTGATTTGACCGCTATTGACCTGCTTTGCCTCTGCATCATGAATTACTGCTTCTAGTGACCTCATTGTGTTCTAAAGCTTCTTAAACCTATTTTTGAGACCACAAAACTTTCCAATCTCCTTGAATGCTGGAGAGCCCAACAATCTGACAAACGTATAGATAACTTTGAAGGCTCAAATAGGAAGTTCAGCGAATGGTTTGACCGTGGAAAAAACTGAGATTGTTACTAGCAGCATATAAAGAAGAAAGGGAGAGCCAAACCCAATAAATAATAATAATTAAGGTGGCCACATTTGAAATTTCCAAATAAGTTAAACAGAGATGATAAACTGGTTGATCTACAA
Organism: Ziziphus jujuba; assembly: GCF_031755915.1. NCBI lineage: Eukaryota > Viridiplantae > Streptophyta > Magnoliopsida > Rosales > Rhamnaceae > Ziziphus > Ziziphus jujuba. The sequence goes on from NC_083380.1 coordinate 3,819,341, forward strand.
GCCAATTAATCAGCAGCCACGTATTAAAGAATGATGCATAAGTTTTCTCCCTAAGGCAACATGGTTTATTTACCAGTTGTAATTGCAGGAAATATCTGTCTGACCCTGCAATTCATTAGATCGTGTGAACATCTATGTCTGTACAAATGGCAGGTATGCTAGATAAAGGACGCGGAAAAATATTTACAAACAAGACAGCAAAAAAAAAAAAAAAAAAAAAAAAAAAAGCTTAAGTTTTTTAATCTTGTATTTTCAAATAGGTTATATATATATATATATATTAATATATATAAAGAAAGTTTTTGGTGGAATATCAACATCGCGATTTTTTCTTATGGTCTGACTTTGCAGCATCCAACGCGTTGTTGAAATGATATCAAACAAATTTGGTTTTCACACAAGAGTTTTGAATCATTCATTGTTCCAACTCCAAGCATTCATTGTTCCAATGCTACATAGGACCGAAAGCTTAGCATCATTATCTTAGTTTTTGTAACTTGGACTATCAAACCATGCCTACAGTATTCCAGATTAGAAATTTAATGGTAACTGGCACCAAAGTCTAAAGAAATTCTACCCAAATGTTTAAGGTCAGTTGATGATCCTGTTTTTTATTACTTACAAATGAATGGTTATTCTATCCCTAAGAAATGGAAATTAATCAACTCTGCAATAAGATATATAATAAGAAAATAGAAGATACATTACATAAAGTATTTGAAAATGGCTCTTGAAAATCAAAGAACAGAAGATAAATAGTATATATGAGTTAAAACAGTAACAATTACAAACTTCTTAAACAATTTCCTACTATATAACACAATGATCTGAATTGCTTGTTGGATTTCCACTCTATGATATACCTACTTTTGTGTGCAGTGGCAACTTTCTTCATCCCAGCAGCCAAGCAAGAGATTTGAGATCGGCCACTTTCTGGAAATGCTATCAATACAGGTATCTTCTGAAACCCTTCTTGCTTTGAATCTTTCAATGGTGGCTCGGAGAACTTATGTTGTCTTCCAAAACAATGGGGGAACATCTGTGTTCTGGTTCAAAACTCCTAACTCTCCATGTATTCTACCAATGCTAACCTTCATTTGTCATTCTGAAGTGCCAACCAAACCAACAATCTATCAAAATTTAAATGAAAACATTATTATAATTAGAAAACACACCCTTAAAAATAGAACACTACAATTTATTTTTATTTATTTTATTTTATTTTTGAACAAAAAACATTACAATTTCATCCTTGTAATAAGGATTACTACCTAATCACAAAAATGTGAGAGATAAAAGAGCAATTGGCATCTTCATCAGTCATAAAGCCAAATAATTATAAAGTTAAAATATAGAAAAGGGGGTGTGAACATGACCCATGCTATTTAAGTCTCAATGTCTGTTAAGCAGGCGAGTGGTAGTATGGAACTCGAGTTACACATGCATGTAAAACTACAAACAACAAATTGGTATATTCAAGTCACCTTGCTCTCATCAAAATCAGAGTCAACTAAAGGGGTCTCTGGATTAGAATATTAATCTTCCATGAGTTTATAGATTTCTAATGATGAAAGACGCATTACTTGGTATCATTTCCATGCAAACAATAAATAATATTAATATATTATGGTATAGATTGTAAAAGGAAGCAAAACTGAGTGAAAGACATAAGGAAGCTAGACAAAGATGAAACAAAAAACAGACATCTATGCTGCAAACATGCTTATGGTTTAGATATTAAGGTTCTATAAAGCCTAGGAATAAACATGACTATAAAAAGGTTTTAATCATGAGAAAATTGATGTTTTCTTTCTTTACAAGGGAACTATAAGTTGGTAGAAGTTTTCAGAAAATTGAACTTTGTCTTGTAGCGTTATATGTTTTGGAAAATACCTTAACATCTAAGCTGCACCATTAAGAAGGCCCCTCTTGATCAGGCAGTGATCCACCCTAAAAGAAATCATAGTTTAGATAGTGATAATATTTCACCCCATATGGACCTTGATCTTTTGCCCTCCAATGCTGGAAACAACTTCATTTGTGTTCTGGTTCAAAACTACTTTCACAACATCTATTCCAGCAATGATAGGTTGATTTGTCATCCGGAAGTAGCTATACAGAATTAATATTCATAACCAAGTGCCAACCACACCAACAATCTATCAAAAGTATGTACAAAAACATTATTATAATTATAAAGCACATTCTTAAATAGAACAGTAGAATTTCATCCTTAATAACAATTAGTACCTAATCAAAAAGTAAAGTAAAGAACAGGGAATGTGAACATGATTTATGTTATTTTAAGTCACGATGATTGTTTAGTAGGTGAGTAGTATTATTTTATCATGTTAAACATACAAATAAAATTACAAACGAAAAATTGGTTATTCAAATTAGCTTGCTCTCGTCAAAATCAAAGTCAATTTGAGTAGCTGTCTCTGGAATGAAATATTAATCTTCCACGCATATTTTCTAGATTAGAAAATTTAATGCAAGAGAAAAAGGGTATCGAGCACATTAGCATGAAGTAAGTCCACATCTTAATTGGGCACTGAACCACCCAACAGAAACCAAGTTAAAAAATAATATCTTCACCGCAGATTGATTATCCCGGATATGTAACTTTAAAGCTGCTTAAAGTCATGGGGTGTGAAAATAGAATATAAAGCATAAAACTTTAATATGAGGCCTAAAATTAAAATATGATATATGAAAAATTCTTTGAAGAAATAACAAGCAATTTGATAAAGATTTCATCTTTAATATTACTGTTTACTTGATAATTGAATTTAGACAAGGACATTACCCAGCAGAATAGCCTCTCCATTAACAAATATCAATAACACCCTCTTGCAAAGCTACCTATGAAGTTCCACGAAAGCTCCTCCAAAGTCCAAATATAGCTTTCAACGATTCCTCCAAATTAGTAGAACTTTTGTATTGGAAACACCCATGACACCCATTGGCTGCTGCTTGTAGCAGAACATTTACAGCTAACTTAGACTCATTCGTAATTGCATTGCTTCAAGAAAACAACAAGATGCACAGAATTTCAATTCTTGAATCTATTTTACAAAAGTAGAAGCAGAGAGAGTAAAGAAATACCAGGATTTCCAGACGACAGAGCATATTGGACGAGGCCGAGGAAGGAGAAGATGGCATAGAGGATGTCGTGATCGAGGGCCTGAGAAACTGAGCTCTGAGTTCACCGCCTCTTGCTGTCTCCATCGCTGCCATGGAGCGGAACCGTTATTATATTACTATTATTATTATTTCCGATAAACCCAAAAAACTGCAGCTTTTTTTTTTTTTTTTTTTTTTTTTAAAATTAAGTATTAAACATATAAAAATTTAAATTTCTATTACTATATTTCACCTATTCAAATACATCATACTTTTTAAATATATATCATATTTATTTTTTATATGTCTTAACGCATTTGCTTTTAAATAATTTTCGATAAAGAGTTTGAATGATTCTTTTTTTTCTTTTTTCTTTTTTCTTTTGAGAAATCATAAAATTGTTTCAATTTTTTTTTTTAATGGATAAACATAAATTTGAATATAAGAAAATAAAATAATGACAATTTATATAGATTAATGGAAAATGCAAATGGTTATAGTTCAGAGTAACGAATTTCACACTGATAATATAGATTAATGGAAACTGCAAATGGTTATGGTCCAGAGTAACGAATTTCACACTGATAACATGTGGCACATAAAATATCAAAAAAAAAAAAAAAAAAAAAATTGGCATGTAAATTTATTTAATGAGGTATTTTAAAAACATATAAAATCAGTAGGAACAAAATAGAAATCATAAAAAACAAAAAAGACAAGGCAAGTGAGATTCATCTCCATTAACTTGACTATAAACTAAAGGATGAAGAAATATATATATATATGTATGTATGTATATATATATATATGTGTGTATGTATATATATATATATATATATGTGTGTGTGTGTGTGTGTGTGTGTGTGTGTGTGTGTGTGTGTGTGTATAGAAAACGAACCTATAAAATACGAGTTGAATAGCAGCTAGAGCGCATGAATGGGTTTCCCATTAAGGGAAGCTCGGTAGATGCAAGCAAGCTTAGCTCGAAGGCCGTATCTATCTTGCTCGATTGCTTGTGATAGGAAAGGGCATCCTGTAATGCGTACTTCCTTTAAAGAGGTGAGACGATGCAAGTCTTGTGGGAATGCTGCTAATTTATCACATCTTTCAACAGCAAAACATTCAAGTTTTGAGAGTTGGGCTATCCCTTCTGGCAATGACTTTAAGTTGGGACAGACTAAAATGCATAACTGGCTTAAAGAGGTGAGACCACGTAGCCCTTGTGGTAGTGATGCTAACTTATAGCATTTTTCAATATGAAGAATTTTAAGCGATGAGAGATTGGCTATCCCTTCTGACAATGATTCTAGATTGGGACATTCTTTAATCTTTAGTTGAGCTAAAGAGGTGAGACCACGCAGCCCTTGTGACAGTGTTTCCAACTTATCACATCTTGCTAGAGCAAGAGTTTCAAGTGATGAAAGATTGCTTATTCCTTCTGACAATGATTCTAAATTGGTACATTCTTTAATGTAGAGATCGTTTAAAGAGGTGAGACCATGCATCCCTTGTGGCAGTGATACCAACTTACAGCATGCCTTAATAGAAAGATCTGTAAGAGATGAGAGATTGTTTATCCCTTCTGGCAATGACTCTAAATTGGGGCATTCAGAGATGTCTAGTTTGGCTAAAGAAATAAGACCATGCATCTCTTCTGGCATGGATTTCAACTTATCACACCTTCCAATACGAAGAATTTTCAATGATGAGAGATTGCCCATCTCTTTGGGCAATGTTACTAAATTGTGGCATCCCATGATAACAAGACTATCAAGTACTGAGAGGTTGCCTATTCCCTTTGGCAATGATGTCAAACTGGGGCAGTCTTCAATGTAAAGTCTCTGCAACGATGATGAGAGGTTGGCTATCTCCTCTGGCAAAATTTCTAAATCCTCCATATGTTGAAGATGCAAGTAGTTCAATCTGGAAAAGGGGGTTGGAGCTGTGGAATTGAAAAATGAATCAGAAGAAGATGCTAATGGTGGTGATAATAAAGGTGATACAGCTGCTTCAATCAGCATTGCAATTTGTTGTAATATTGCTATAGAGCTAACATAGTAAAGATGTAAATATTCAACATTTGGAAACAGCGGCATGGAAATTAGGTTAGGGCAACCCGCTATGGTTAGACGTGAAAGAAAAGGGAAAAAAGGTTGGTTTTGGTTATGGTGTATCATGGAGGATGTTGTTGGTGTTAAACCAACAGGCTCATTCCTCTTCCACCATCCCTTCAGATTTGGACAAACACTTATTTCAAGTTTCTCTAGGCGAGGGAAGAATAGATCTCTTGAAGCCAACGGATACTCTCCTTCTAAATTAACATACTGTAGAGCAGCCAATGAAAAAAGTTTAAGTTCCTTGAGATGACTCATCGACTGATCCAAGGATGGTAGGTATCGGAGATTTTCACAAAGTGATAAATCTAAACTCACAAGATTACTAAGTGAAGAAAGCCAACTTGCAAACTTTACACCCATATACCTCACCACTCGGAATGCTTTTAGGTTAACATGTGGTTGAAGGCCTTCCAACAACATTTCATCATGCTCTGCAATATCACCACCATCATCTACATTCTTCGACTTCCACAGTAAATGTAAGGATTGAAGATGTTGCTTCTCCTTTAAATTTGCACCCTCTGATTTTGCAGCATCTCCCTGCAGATTATGGCTCAACCTCTTAATCACTAGTTGTCCTCTCAAGTTATTAAGGTGGCTCAGTTCAGCAAACCCTGCAGCATCTTTCCACTTTGAATTATTCCCTGCCACAAAAAAATGATCCAATGTGCGAAGAGAAGTTAACTCACCAAGTCCGCCAGGCATATGAGTTAAGCGATAACATCCATCTATCAAAAGATGCCTTAAGCTGATCATATACTTCAAATTTGGAGGAAGGCTCAACAGCCTCGAACAATGAGTGAGAATCAGTGTTTGCAAATTGTATAGTCTCGTTATAGAACTTGGTAGCTCCTTCATCCTATTAGATGAAAGATCAATGTATCTCAAGTGTTTTACTTTATCAAAACTATCTGGTAACGTTGCCATTCTCAAATTCTCCAAACCCAAGGCTCGTATGCACTTTAAATTGGATAAAATTGCTTCACAACTCTTTTCGCTAAGACCGCCTATTCCTTCTTCGAGTCCAAGAAAGGTGCGCACCAACTCCGTTCCTTCAAGAAAGGACATTGGAAATGTCAAAGAGCTCCACTCAGGTTTAATATCCATAAATATATGACGAATCTTTTGACGAAAATTTTCATTCTCTGGATACTTGTCTATTATGATGCTATGTTCCCCTGCCACTGAAATTGCAAGATCATGCATAAGGTCATGCATTTTACACTTCTTTATGGTACCCAACTCATCTCTCCTTACCTCATGGAAAAAAGATCTCCCGAGTAAATATAGAAAATAACCATAACCAATATCTTCTAGACATTCGTTCTGGTCAGACGAATTAACAAAACCTTGTGCCATCCAGAGTTTTATCAACTTTTGTACATCAATGACATAATCCTTTGGAAATAATCTACAATAAGCAAAACAATGCTTCAAATGAGGGGCAAGACAATCATAACTTAGCCGGAGTGTCGGTAGAAGACCATTTTGGTGTTTAGGTAACTTTGCAAGCTTATTAATCTTAAAGGACACCCAGTCACTCTCAAGATTATTGCCATACAATATGCTTCCTATTGTCCTTATGGCAAGAGGAACTCCCTTACACTTTTCTACAATCTCTTCCCCTATTCTTACAATATTGGAGTTACGAGGCTCTTCTCCTCTCTCAAATGCCACTTTCTTAAACAATGACCAAGACTGTTTTTTGTCTAAACCTTGTAACTCATACGGCCCGATGGTTTGCATCATTTGGGCAATGTCTTTGTTTCATGTAGTTATCAAAACTCTACTACCCCGTGAACCATCCACAAGCAATGTTTTTAGTTTAAGCCATTTTTCCCCATCTTCATTCCACACATCATCTAATACAAGAAGATATCTTTTTCCACTTAGCTTTTGGCGAAGAGAGTGTTGCAACTGATCTAGCTCAAGGCCTTGTTGTACAGAACCATTTATTGATTTAATCATTTTCTCAAGAACTATTTTCAGGTCAAACACATCAGATATGCAAACCCATATTAGAAGTTCAAAATGTTTCCTAATCTTCTCATCATTGTAAACGAACTGAGCAAGTGTGGTTTTTCCTAGTCCGCCCATACCAACTATGGGAAGGAATGAAACATTATCCTTATCTTGAGAATCAGAACCCAACAAAAGTTTAATAATGTTCATTTTATCCTCATCCCTTCCAATAACTTCTTCATCACGCACAAAAGAGTGAGTCTCTCTGTTATTGGCATGCTCAGTGTCTGGTTCTAGGGGGAGTTGTGTCAACATACCAAAGACGCTATCATCTTTAATACCTTTAAGTGTCTTCCTAACCTTTCTTAACTTAATACCCATCTTTACTTGAAAAGCAATCCGGTTTGAGTTTGACAAGAAAGTGCGTACCTTCTTGGTGGTTTCATTCCCAGGCATCGCTTGACTCCTTAAAGCTTCAGTCTGAAATTCGTCCAGCAAGCTATCAACTTCATAAACTACGTCTTCAAGCCTCTCAAGCCAGTGCTCGATTTGACGGCTATTGATCTGCTTTGCCTCTGCATCTTGAATTACTGCTTCCAGCAAGCTCATCGTATTCTCAAGCTTCTCAAACTTCTTTTTATGACCCCAAAAGTTTCCGAGCTCTTTGAATGACGGAGTACCCAACACCCTAACGATGGAGGCTACAACACTGATTAAAGCTCCTTCTGCCATTACTTGGACGGGTGAGAGATAATACAGAGAAAGGGCTTGGCTTAATTACTTTGAAGGAGGTTCAAATGGAAAGCTTAGCAAATCGTTTGGTTGTGGAAACGATCGGAATGTTGACATTAATATAAACAGGAGAAAAGGTAACAAATGCGAACACCGAGCCAGACCAAATTTTCCAAATAAGTTGACTTTAGATTTTTTTTTTTTATATGTTTAAATAGGTTTATTTATCAGTTTTTGTCGGTTAATATTAATAGCAAATTTTTAAAAAAAAAATCTGTATTTTATAGTTAAAAATATTGTAAAAATATAATTTTAATTTTTAACTGTTAAAATTAATTAATAAAAATAATAAAATTATTTATTTTGATAATTTTAAATAATTAAAAAATATAAATAATAATTTTTTTAAAAATATAAAATTGAAGTGAAATAATGATAAAGGTAAAAGACGTAAACGAAAATTAAGTTTATAATGGAATATGGACATTGCATTTTTTTTTCTCATGGTCCCACTTTGCAGCATCCAACGCGTCATTGAAATGATATCACAAACTTGGTCTTCACGCCAATGAACATCAACATTTTTGGTAAAAAGCATTCCATTGCTGCACCACACAGAAAGCTTATCATCATTTTATAAATGATTGTAACTAGGACTATTAAACCATGCCTACAGTATTACATATTAGAAATTTAATGGTAACTGCAACTTAAGTCTAAAGAAATTCTACCATCAATTAGGAAGAAAACAGATTAGATAAAGAATCTTACCCCAGAAAAAAAGATATAAATGATCGAAATTTCCGAATAATTAAGTTGAACTAGTTGATGTACTAGCCAATGATCAGCCGCCACGTATAAAGTAATAAAGAAAGCAGGAAACTTTGGTTTATAAATTCACTTTTCATTTTTCAATCTTGTTTGGTTGAGAGCAAAACAGATTAACAACATAAGGGCTTTATTAACGTTAAACCATAGGGTAAGTAAAGTTATTATTAGTTAGACAGGAAAAGTTAGCCTTCGATGGAAAGTATATTCGTAATTATCAGTATTTTCAAATAACCTTTTTATAAGTTGCTCGTTTTTCATTTTACAGAAACAGATTACTTTTCCCAAATTCTCCTAAATTATAATATGTATAGAAAGAGATAAAAGTTTGTCAGAATTTTTTTTATTAGTCAAGTGTTTTAAAACAATGTGACCAGACAGAGTTTTGAACGTTATCCATGATCTTGAAAGGTCATAAACTAAGCCATCAGACTGTCCATTGGTACAAAAATTTATAGCCATTAAAGTCAAGAATTCTGTTCATGCCTGATCTTGTAGCATCCAACGCGTTTTGAAATGATACCACCAACCTGCCCATCACAATGTTTTGAATCATTCATTGATCCAATCATGAACATTAACACTTAGTTAAAAGGCACTTCAATGCCACATCAGACTCTCATATTGTAAAAGTTTAAGAAAACCTTGTCACTACGCCTATTAAACCGTGCCTACAGTATTATATATTATTAATCAATGGTTGGTGGCAACAAATCCCCTGAAGAATTTCTACCGGTAAGTAGGAGAAGATAAATAGGAGAAGAGATTAGATAAAGATCCCACAAAATAATCGTAATAAATACTAACAAAGCAACCAAATGTTTAAAGGACAGCTCTTGAACTTTTTCTTTCTTTTGTTCAATTCTGGTTAAACTGGCTGACCTTTTTTTTTTTTTTTTTTTTTTTTTTTTTTTTTTTTTTATCCCTTAAAATGAATGGCTTTCAATCCCTTAGATATGGGGAGACTATATTGGAGACAAATAAAGCAAAACCAAATAAAGAAAAGGAATCTGTTAACAGCATCTCTAATTAATCTAAAATTAATCAACTTTCCAATAAACATTAACATGGAAATATAAGATACATAATTTTTTTTTTTTTTTTTTGAAAAAAGATGGAAAATGGTCTTCAAAATCAATAAACAAAAGGAATCTGTTAGTATTCTCAGTTCACAGCATCTCTAATTAATCAACTTTCCAATAAACATTAACATGGAAATATAAGATACATAATAATTTTTTTTTTTTTTTTTGAAAAAAGATGGAAAATGGTCTTCAAAATCAATAAGCATAAGATATATTAACAGTTTATATGAACGAAACAATAACAACCATACAATTGTTAAGGCCACATTGAACATCAATTTCCTAATATTTAACAGCGTGATCTGAATTACTTGTTGAATGTCCACACTCTGATGTACCTGCTTTCTTCATCCAAACAGCCAAGAAAGAGAGTGAAAAATGTTCGAGCACTTCTGGAATTGCTATCAATGCAGGTATCTTCTGAAAGCCTTCTTCCTTTGGATCATCCAATGTCACCATTTGTGCTTTCAGAACTTGATCTTTTGCATTCCAAAACAATGCTGGAAACAACTTCACCTGTATTTTGGTTCAAAAACTCCTTGAACAGCATATATTCCGCCAATGAATGGGTTGATTGTCATCTGGAAATAGCTGTACAGAATTAATATTCATAACCAAGTACCAACAAAACCGACAATTTATCAAAGTATAAACGAAAAGCATTATTACAGTTAGAAAGTACACTCTTAAATAGAACAGTAGAATTTCATCTTTACTCAATAACAATTGCTACCTAATCAAAAAGATAAAATATTAAATATAGAACAGGGGATGTGAATATGATTTATGCTATTTAAGTTACAATGATTGTTTACAAGGTGAATGATATATATTATTTTGCTCATGTCACACATGCATGTAAAATTACAAACAAGAAATTGGTTTGTTCAAGTTGGCTTACTCTAATCAAAATCAAAGGCAAATAGAAGAGCTCTCTGGATTTGAATACAAATCTTCTACGCATTTTTTCTAAACCGGAAGATTTGTTACAAGAGGGAAAATAAGTATTGAGCAGATTAGGAGTTACTCCACATGACATGCAGATTGCGTATGTGGGAAAATAACTTATCACCTACACCAGCAAGAAGTAAACCCCTCTTAATTTGGCAATGATCCACTCAACAGAAACCAAGTTAAGATAAAAATAATATCATCACCACAAACTGATTATCGTGGATATGTAACTTTAAATCTGCTTAAAATCATGGGGTGTGAAAATAGAATACAAAGCATAAACTTTAATGAGCCCTGAAAGTAGAATACGATCTACGAAATTTTTTTTCGAACAACTAACAACCAATTTGATAAAGATTTCGTGTTTAACATTATTGTTCACTTGATAATTGAATTTGGACAAGGACATTACACAGCAGAATAGCCTGTCCATTAACAAATATCAATAACACCCTCTTGCAAAGCTAATCCATGAAGTTCCACTGAAAGCTTCTCCAAAGTCCAAATATAACTTCAACGATTCCCCCGAATTAGTAGAACTGTTGTATTGGAAACACACATGAGACCCGTTTGCCACTGCTTGTAGCAGATTTCCAGACGACAAATCATACAGGATAAGGTTGATGAAGGAAAAAGATGGTGCAGAGGATGTTGTACTGGAAGGAGAAACAGGCAAGGCTTGAGCTGTGTTATGGACTGTAGAAAACCAAAGAACACTTGCAGCAACTTTAGACCTATCCAGTATCGCATTCCTTCCCCAAAATAAGAAAACCCCATTTTTATTGTCAAATCGAATTTTCAAGAGGAGAAGAAAGGTAATAAAGAGTACCAGGATTTACAGATACCAAGCAGCGAATGAGGCCGAAATGATACACCAAAGTATATACACCCACAAACTCATTATTGTATATGTAACTTTAAATATGCTTAATAACCATATATGATGTGTGAAAACAGAATACAAAACATAAAACTTTAATATGAGACCTGAAATTATAATATGATATATGAAAATATCTTTGAAGACACAAGCAAGTTGATAAAGATTTCACCTTTAACAATGTTTCTGTACTTGATATATATATATATATATATATATATTTATTTATCTATATTGGAAAAAAATGTAAATTCAAGAACATTACCCAGCAGAATGGCCCCTCCATTGATCAATATGAATAACACCCTCTTGCAAAGCCAATCTATGATGTTCCATGGCAGCATCCTCCAAATATAACTTCAACGGTTCCTCTGAATTACAAGACCTATTGGAAGCACCCACAAGACCTATCAACCAGAAAACTTTGATCTGCTGAAAACTTGTTCTGTTGCCTTCCAAGACAATGCTAGAAACAATTTTCACCTGCGTTCTGGTTCAAAGATGAGTGAAAGATGGAAGGAAGCCAGACAAAGATGAAACAACAAACAACGGGAAAACATCTTCTCGCCTACACAGCCAAGCAGTAAGCCCATCTTCATTCGGTACTGATACACCCTAACAGAAATCAAGTTTAGATAAAAATGATGTCTTCCCTGCATAAAACAGAGTATGCATACACCCACAAATTTAATAGTCTTTTTTTGCTTTTTATTTTATTTTTTTGGTCATGAAATTTATTAGTCTATCTGTAACTTTTAATCTGCTTAAAATCATATAATGCCTGAAATTAGAATATGATATATGAAAAACTCATTGATGATACAAGAAAGGATTTGATAAAGATTTCACCTCTAGCATTGTTGCGTACTTGATAATCGAATTAAAAAGAGAAAAAAAAGACAGTAAGACTCAATAGGAGGGCATTACCAAGCAGAATGCTCTCTCCCTTGATCAATAATCAATATAAAGAACACCATCTTGCAAAGCCAGTTATGAATTTCAAATATAACTTCAGCGATTCCTCCAAATTACTAGACATATTCGAAAAACCCACTAGACCCACTGCTGCTGCTTGTAGTAAACCAGTTGCAGCAACTTAGACTTATTCATAATCGTATTCCTTCACGAAAATGAGAAAAAACCCATATTTATTATCGACCCCATTGTCAAAAAGTACAAGCAGAGAGAGAATAAAGAATACCAGGATTTGCAGACGACAGAGCATCGGACGAGGTCGAAGAGGTCGAGGAAGAAGAAGATGACGCAAAGGATGTCGTGCTCCAGGGAGTGAGTGAACTGTGGTCTGAGATAATACTGAGCTTCTACTGCTCTGCCTCTTTTTCTTGTCTCCCACTGCAGTATGATTCATCGCTGCACCGTGGAGCGGAACCAAATGAGAATGGAAGGTGAAATAGGCAAACTTGGGCCGTCTGGTTTGGGCCGAGAAAATCAAGAATAAGAGTTATTAATTATTATTATTATTATTATTATTATTATTATTATTATTATTTTCGATGAAATGGATAAAAGAAATTGTTTTTCCTTTTTTTTTTATTTAAGTACTTTTTTTTATTGAAGTATTAAACTTATGTCCTACACATTTGATATTAAATAATTTTCGTTATAGAGTTTTAAAGATTCTATTTTTTATTTTCTTTTGACAAATCATAAAGTTGTCTTTATTTTTTCTACATTTAAAAAAAAATATATATATATATATATATATATATATATATATTTTTTTTTTTAATTCTCAATAAAATTTGAATATGGTTAAACGTAAATTTGAATATAAAAATAAATTAATGACAATTTATATAGATTAATGGAAAATGTAAATGGATATGGTCCATAGTGACGAATTTCATACGGATAACATTTGGCATATAAGATATAAAAAACGGTGCTTAATGCTCATAATTCGGGTAGTTAATTAGTTAGGTAGATGCCACTGATTAAATATTTGCAAATGACTGCAAAAATGTAAAAGAAATACAAGTGAGATTTATCCCCATTAACTTAACAGCAAATTATAGGATAAAGAAAAGAAACAATATATATATATATATATATATATTCACACAACTGTTACCGTAGGACTTCCCCATCACATGGTTGGTGACAACTATTAGATCTGCATGTTCATATGTTCTGATGACTGTATATGGTTGTCTTCCACCAAATGATAAATGACTTTTTCATAGTAGCATTTACCAATTGGTAAACGACATTCACATAGTAGCATTTTTGTACATATATATATATATATATATATATATAGTTTTTCTAGGGAGTAGACGTCTACATACATAAGATAACATGTTCATGTTACCTTAAACACTCTCTTATGCAATATGTTGTTTGAGGTACAAATTTTCATATATATATATATATATATATATATGTATGTATGTATGTATATACAGAAATCGGACCTAAACAATACAAGGCACGAATATTTCCCATCTAGATAAGCTCGCGGATGCAAGCAAGCTAAGCTCGGAGACCGTATCTATCTTCCTCAATTGTTTGTGATAGGAGAGGGCATTCTGTAATGCATAGATCTTCTAAAGAAGTGAGAGAATACAGCTCTTGTGGTAGTGTTGCCACTATATAACATCTTTCAAAAGTCAAAACTTTTGAGTGCTAAGAGTTGGGTTATCTCTTTCAGCAATGAATCTAAATTGGGACAGTCTAAAATGTATAGTCGGCCTAAAGAGTTGAGACCATGCATCTCCTCTGGCAGTGATGCCAACTTGTGGCATTTTTCAATAACAAGAGTCGTAAGCGATGAGAGATTGACTATTCCTTCAGACAATGATTCCAAATGGGACATTCAGCTATGAATGGATGATCCAAAGAGGAGAGACTTTGCAGCCCTTGTGGCGGTGTTTCCAACTTACCACATCTGGCAAGAGTAAGATTTTTAAGTGATGAGAGACTGCTTATTCCTTCTGAAAATGGTTCTAAATTAGAACATTCTTCATTGATAGATGGTTTAAAGACATCAAAGAGATGAGAGATTGCTTATCCCTCGCAGCAATGGTTCTAAGCTGGGGCATTTATTGATCTGTTATTCTTCTAAAGATGTGAGACCATGCATCCCTTCTGGCAGTGATTCCAACTTATTACACCATCCAATACGAATATTTTTAAGTGCCAAGAGGTTGGCCATCTCTTGCGGAAGTGTCACTAAATAGGGGCATCAGATGATATCTAGACTATCAAGTGCTGAGAGGTTGCCTAATACCTTTGGCAATGATGTCAAATTGGGGCAGTCTCCAATGTAGAGTTTCTGCAACAATGATGAGAGGTTGGCTATCTCCTTTGATAAATTCACTAGTTTGCAACAATACTTAATATCAAGACTGAGCGGAGGTGAGAGGCAGAATATCAACTCTAGCATTATCTCTAATGTAGTGATTGAAGATGTTACTTTTCCTTCAAAATTGCAGCCTCTGATTTTGCAGCATCTCCCTTCAAATTAGGGCTCAACATCTCAGTCAATAATTTTCGTCCCAAATTATTAAGGCAGTACAGTTCAGCAAGTCCTGCAGCATCTTTCAACTCAGAATTGATGTCTGCTATAAGAAAATGATCTAATGTGATAAGAGAAGTTAACCCACCAATTCCAACAGGCATATGATTCAATCTATTGCATCCATTATTTGCCGAAAGATGTCTTAAGTTTATCATATACTTCAAATTTCGAGGCAAGCTCATTAGCAATGAACAACTAGTGAGAATCAGTGTTTGCAAATTTTACAGTCTTGTTAAGAACTTGGTAGCCCCACCATGTTATTACATGAAAGATCAAGATATCTCAAGTGCTTTACTTTATCAAAACTATTTGGTAATATCGCCATTCTCAAATTCTCCAATCCAAAACCCGTATACACTTTTAAGTTGGATAAAATTGCGTCACAACTCTTTTCGCTAACACTGCCTATTCGTTCTTCTAGATCGAGAAAGGTGTGTACCAGCTCCTTTCCTTCAAGAAAGGACATTATAAATTCTGATGACTTGCACATAGGTTGAATATCAAAAGATATACGACGAATCTTTTGATGAAACTTTTCATTCTTTGGATACTTGTCTATTATGATGCTATGTTCCCCTGCCACTGAAATTGCAAGATCATGCATTTTACACTTCTTTATGGTGCCCAATTCATCTTTTCAACCTCTTGAAAAAAGGATCTCCCAAGTTAATGTACAAAATAACCTAACCAATATCTTCCAGACATTCATCTTGGTCAGAAGAGTTGACAAAATCTTGTGCCACCCAGAGTTGATCAACTTTTGCACATCAATGACATGATCTTTCAGAAATAATCTACAATAAGCAAAACAATGCTTCAAATAAGAGGCAAGACAATCATAACTTAGCAGGAGTGTTGGTAGAAGACCAGTCTGCTGGAACCCAAAAAAAAAAAAAAAAAAAAAAAAAAAAAAAAAAAACTACTACAAGACCTATCTGCTGCTGCTTGTAGTAGGACAGTTGCATAATCGCATTCGTTTAAGAAAATAAGAAAAAGCCCATTTGAAAAAGATTTCACCTTTCAACATTGTGAATTAAAATTCAATGAAGACACAACCAGCAATTTGATAAAGATTTCACCTTGAACTTTGTGAATTTAAAAAAGGAAAAAGAAAGCAAAAAATCAATAAAAGGACATTACCCAGAAGAATGGCCTCTCAACTGATCAAAATCAATATCACCCCTCTTCCAAACCTATCCTATGACGTTCCGTGGCAACCTCCTCCAAACATAATTTCAATGATTCCTCCTAACTGCTATGCATATCGGAAACACTAACAGCAACTTAACACTCACATAATCGCATTCCTTCATGAAAATAAGGAAAAAAAAAAAAAAGCATTTTTATTGTCGAACCCATTGTTGAAAAGTATAAGCAGAGAGACAGAGAATAAAGAGTACCAGGATTTGCAGACGACAGAGCATCGGACGAGGTCGAAGAGGTCGAGGAAGAAGAAGATGAAGCAGAGGATGTCGTGCTCCAGGGATTGAAGTGTGGTCTGAGATACTACTGAGCTTCTATGTCTCTGCCTCTTCTTCTTGTCTTCGATGGGAGAGTGGTCCGTAACTGCCATTGAGCGGAACGAAGTGAGATTACAAGGCGAAAGGGATGAACTTGCCTTGTGGTTTGAGCTGAGAAATTCAATAATGATAAGAGTTATTAATTTTTTTTATTATTGCTTATTATTATTATTATTATTATTTTGGATAAAAGCGACAAAAGAAGTTGTTTTTCTCCCTTTTTTTTTTTTTTTTCCTTAATTGAAAGTTTTAAACCTATGAAATTAAAATTTCTATTACTTTTTACTTGTATACACTATATTTCATGTATTCAGTTATATCACGTTTTAGTGTTTTTTTACATTTCATAACAAATTTGATATTAATAAATAATTTTCGATATAGAGTTTTAATGTTTTTTTATTTTTATTTTTTGCTTTTGAGAAATAATCTGTTTAAATTGTTTGGAAATTTTTCTACCATTTTATTAAATTTTATAATTTATTATTTATTTTAAAATACTCTATAAAATACAAATGGTTACATGTAAATTTGAATATAAAAAATATCAATTAATGGAGTCAATGAAAAACATATAAAATCAATAATCAAGGTGCTTGCCATGATCCTCAGAACAGAATTTGAATAGCTAACTAGCTGGCAAGATGTCACTGGTTAAGCATTTGCAAATGACTATAGAAATAATGAAAAAAGACGAAGTGAGATTCATCTCCATAAACTTTAAATGCAAATTAAAGCATAAAGAAAAGAAAAATATAAAAACGGACCTGTGTACAAGTTGGACAGCAGCTAGCGGCATGAATGGGTTACTCATCTAAACAAGCTCCGGCGATGCGAGCAACCTTAGCTTGGAGGTCGTATCTATCTTCCTTGATTGTTTGTGATAGGAGAGGGAATTCTCTACCGTGTAGTTTCTTTAAAGAGTTCAGACGACGCAGGTCTTGTGGGAGTGTTGCCACATCTTTCAAGAATAAAAAATTGAAGTGGGACATTCATCAATGAATAAAGTCCTCAAAGAGGTGAGACCATGCAGCCCTTGTGGGAGTGATGCCAACCTATCATATCTTATAAGATAAAGGCATTCAAGTGATGAGAGATTGTCTATCCCTTCTGGCAATGATTCTAAATTGGACCAGCCTAAAATATCTAGGTAGCTTAAAGAGATGAGACCGTGCATCCCTTGTGGCAGTGACGCCAACTTAGAACAATGTCTGATTTGAAGATGTTTCAGCGATGAGAAATTGATTATCCTTTCTAACAATGATTCTGAATTGGGACATTCTTCAATTTTTAATTGGTGCAAATGGATGAGACCATGCAGCCCTCGTGGCAGTGTTTCCAACTTATCAAATCTTGCTAGAGTAAGACGTGCAAGTGATGAGAGAATTGCCTATCCCTTTCGACACCGATGCCAATTTATCACATCCATCAAGAGTAAGATGTACATGTAATGAGAGATTGCTTTTTACTTCTGACAATGATTCTAAAGAGAGACATCATGAAATGTTTAGATAGCTTAAAGAGGTGAGACAATGCATCCCTTGTGGCAGTGATACCAACTTACAACATGCCTCAATAGAAAGATATGTAAGAGATGAAAGATTGCTTATCCCTTCCAGCAATGATTCTAAATTGTGGCATTTAGAGATGCCTAGTTTGGCTAAAGAAATGAGACGATGCATCTCTTCTGGCAACGATTCCAACTTATCACAACTTTCAATGCGAAGACTTCTAAGGGATGAGATATTGGCCACCTCATGCGGAAGTGTTACTAAATTGGGGCATCCCCGGATATCAAGACTGTCAAGTGCTGAGAGGTTGCCTATTCCCTTTGGCAATGATGTCAAATTGGTGCAGTGTTTAATGTGGAGTTCCTGCAACGATGATGAGAGGTTGGCTATCTCCTCTGGAAAATTAACCAGATTACAACAAAAAATAATGTGAAGACGTGTAAGTGGCGAGCAGAATATCCCCTCTGGCAAAATTTCTAAATCCTCCGTACGATGAAGACGCAAGTAGTCCAATCTGGAAAGAGGGATGGTTGGGGCGGAGGAATTGAAAACTGAATAATAATAATAAGAAGAAGAAGTAGATTCTAATTCTAATGGTGGTGTTAATGAATTAGGTGAAGCAACTGCTTTCATCAACATTGCAGTTTGTTGTAATGGTATAAAGCTAGTTTTATAAAGATGTAAATTTTCGACATTTGGAAACAACGGCATGGAAACTAGGTTAGGGCAATCATATATGGCCACATGCGAGAGAAAAGGGAAAAAAGGTTGGCTTCGGTTATGGTGTCTCATGGTGGATATTGTTGTTGGTGCTAAGCCAATAGACCCACTCCTCTTCCACCATCCCTTCAGATTTGGACAACAACTTATTTCAAGCCTCTCTAGGCGAGGGAAGAATAGCTTTCTTGAAGCCCATGAATATTCACTTTCCAAATTAACATACTCTAGAGCAGTTAATGAAAAAAGTTTAAGTTTCTTGAGATGACTCATCGACTGATCCAAGGGTGGGAGGTATTGGAGATTTTTACAACATGATAAATGTAAACTCACAAGATTACTGAGTCAAGAAAGCTAACTTGCAAACTTTACACCCACATACCTCTCCACTCGGAATGCTTTTAGGTTTGGATGTGGCTGAAGGTCATCCAGTAAGATTTCATCATCCTTTGCAATATCACAACCATCATCTCTATCATTATTTCGCTTCCACATTAAATATAGGGACTGAAGATGTTGCTTCTTTAAGATTGCAGCCTCTGATTTTCCGGCATCTCCTTGTAGATTATGGCTCAACATGTGGATCTCAAGTTTTCCTATCAAGTTATTAAGGTGGCTTAGTTCAGCAAACCCTGAAGCATCTTTCCACTTTGACTTGTTCTTCGCCATGACGAAACGATCCAATGTGCTAAGAGAAGTTAACTCACCAAGTCCACTAGGCATATGAGTCAACTTCTTACATCCATCTATCAAAAGATGCCTTAAGTTGATCATGTATTTTAAATTTCTAGGCAAGCTCAGCAGCTCTGTACAACCAGTGAGAATCAGTGTCTGCAAATTGTACAGTCTTGTTATAGAACCTGGAAGCTTCTTCATCGAATTGGATGAAAGATCAATGTATCTCAAATGCTTTACTTTATCGAAACTATTTGGTAATGTCTCCATATCCAATCTCCCCAAACCCAAGGCCCGTATACACTTTAAGTTGGATAAAATTGCTTCAAAACTTTTTTCACTACAAGTGCCAACTCGTCCTTCTATTTTGAGAAAGGTGCGTACCAGCTCCTTTCCTTCAAGAAGGGACTTTGAAATTTTGATGACTTATGATCAAATATAGTATCCAAAGATATATGGCGAATCTTTTGATGAAAAATTTCATTCTCTGTATGCTTGTCTATTATGATGCTATGTTCGCCTGCCACTGAAATTGCAAGATCATGCATCTTACACGTCACTATGGTACCCATGTCATCTTTCTCAACCTCTTGAAAAAAAAGATCTTCCAAGCAAATACACAAAATAACCATAACCAACATCTTCTAAACATTCATTTTGGTCAGAGGGCTTAACAAAACCATGTACCATCCAGAGTTTTATCAACTTTTGTACGTCAATGACATGATCTTTCAGAAACGATCTACAATAAGCAAAACAATGCTTCAAATGAGAGGCAAGACAATCGTAACTCATCCGAAGTGTCGGTACAAGATCACTTATGTTCTGAGTTAACTTGGCAAGCCTATTAATCTTAAAGGACACCCAGTCACTCTCTAGATTATTGCCATATAATATACTTCCGATCGTCCTTATGGCAAGAGGAACTCCTTTGCACATTTCTACAATCTCCTCTCCTATTCTTACAATGTTTGAGTTATGAGGTTTTTGTCCTCTCTCGAATGCCACTTTCCTGAGCAAAGACCAAGACTTGTTTTTGTCTAGACCTTGTAACTCATATGGCTTATTGGTCTGCATCATTTGGGCAATGTCCATGTTGTGGGTACTTATTAATACTGCACTACCACGTGAACCATCCATTAGCAAGGTTCTTAGTTTAAGCCATTTTTCCCTATCTTCATTCCACACATCATCTAATACAAGAAGATATCTTTTTCCACTTAGCTTTTCGCGAAGAGATTTTTGCAGCTGATCTAGATCAAGGCCTTGTTGTACAGAACCATTTATTGATTTAATCATTTTCTCAAGAATTATTTTAAGGTCAAACACATCAGATATGCAAACCCAGATTTGAAGTTCAAAACGTTTCTCAACCATCTTATGATTGAAAACTAACTGAGCAAGTGTTGTTTTTCCTAGTCCACCAATACCGACTATGGGAAGGAATGAAATATTATCCTTATCTTGATCAGAATCACAACCCTGCAAAAGTTCAATAATTTTCATTTTATCATCATCCCTCCCAATAACTTCCTCACCACGCACAAAAGAGTGAGTCTCTCTGTTGATATATTCAGTACTATATGTCTCTTGGGTGAGTGTTACCGGTATCAGTGAACTTAAGGTGCTATCTTCCTTAATATCTTTAAGTGTCTCCCTAATTTTTTCTAACTTACGAACCATCTTTAAACGAAAGCAATTTGGTTTGAGTTTGAGATGAAAACTCGTACCTTTTTAGTCATTCTGTTCCCAGGCATCAGTTGACGCCCCAAAGCTTTAGTTTGAAATTCGTCCAACAAGTTATCAATATCTTCGACTGCATCTTCAAGCCTCCCAAGCCAGACTTTGACTAGATTATTACTGACCCGCTTCGCCTCTGCATCAAAAATTACAGCTACCAGCACCTCCATTGTTTTCCCAAGCTTCTCAAACTCCTTTTTGAGACCCCAAAACTTTCCAATCTCCTTGAAAGCTTGAGTTCCCAACTTTACTATGATGGATGACACAACATTAGACACAACTCCTTCGGCCATTACTTTGAACGGTGAGAAAAACAGAGAAAAGCGTGGCTAACTTGGAAGGTTCAAATGTGAAGTTTAGCAAATGGTTTGTCTTTGGAAACGTTGAGGGTGTTACTGCCAGCATATGAAGAAAAAATGTTTCTATGTGAATGCAAAGTCAACAAAGTATTTGTCCAAAAAAAGAAGAAAAAACAGTCAAATAAAGAAAATAAAAAAATAAATAATAATAATAAAGGCACCAATAAATAAGGTGCCCTTAGAAATATCTTCAATAGAACAAAGACTAAAAAATGTCGCTGAATAATACTACTGTTAATGTTGATATGCTAGCTGATGTGGTACGGTCATTGGAGGATAGTAAAATTAGCACAAAGTTTTATTTTTTATTTTTTAATTTTTTTTATTTGGTGGTAAATGTAAAATTAACAAAAAGGTAAATGCCAAAGCTTAAAACTTTTATTTTCAATTAGAAGGTAAGAAAGTCGGATAAACAATATAAAAGGCTTTGGGTATCATTAACTCATAATAAGTTAAGAATGGTTTATATTGTTAAGTTAATTATTCCGAGTTTCAAATTCATATTAATAATTTGCATTGAAATAACCTCTTTTTTCCATTTTTCTTTTGGAAGATGGAGGTCCTCTTTTCAGAGGTCAAAGCTCATTGGAAAGTAGATTTGCAAATCTTTTCATCCATATTGAATGAATTAATAGGTTACTTACAGAAACTTTTAACAATAATGGAAAAAAAAAAAAATTGCAATAATCTCTCTTTTACTCTGTATTCTTATCGGTTTTCACATAATTTTTTTATATGTTGCAACTTTTTTTGTTTTGCAGGCATAGATCACTTTTCTAAAATTCTCCTTATAAAGAGAAAAGGGTTTGTCGTATTTTTTTTTTTTTTTTAGGTGTCCTTTGGTACATTTATTTATTTTTCCTTTTTTTTTTTTTTTTACTAAAATATGTGTAATTTTTTTTTATTTCAAATATTTATTTATTTTAAATATTTGTTGTTGTTAATTATTGGTAATTAGACATCACAAATAACTAAAAGCTTGAAGAGGGGGGGGGGGGTGTGGGGTGTGGAATCATAAATTGCAAATTGAAAAACATTTCAAATTGTTTTTAATTTTGTCTTTGTGTTTGTAAGTCTTTTTCTCTTAAATTTTGTTATTAATTGAGATATCTAACAAATTTTATTTAACACACCTCATTTTTTTTAAAAAAAATTAATAATAAAACTCTAATTAACATAAACTAATAATTGAAAGAAGTAAACTAAACACCATGAAGTAAAAGAACCAAACCACATGACTAGACACCATAATCTTGAAAAGTTGTGGACTAAGCCATCAAACTATTATTATCTATCGCTACAAAAATCGATATCCTTTTTAAACTCAAGAATTCGGTTCATACCTGAGCTTGCACCATCCAACACGTTTGGAAATGTCATATGGCCCACATTTGGCCATTACATGGTTTCCAGTCATTCATTGTTCCAAGCATGAAAATCTTGAGAAAAAAAGTTACTTCGATGCTAGAAGATCAGAACGTCATCTTGTATAAATTTTAGAAAAATTTGATACTAAGGACTATTTAACATGTGGCCTCAGTTTTTCCACTTATGTGCTCTAGATTTTTTTTGTGGATCCATTGATTTGGAGAAAAGTCTTTGAAAGTGAAATGAAAAGTATAATTTTATGAATAATTGATATAATCGTATGGTAGCCTTAGCTATCTGAGAGGGAACCTGGTTAGAGCAAACATAACTTGCCTTAAAACCGTGTGGACCTATCTTAAGCCAATAAACCATTTATGAAAATTAAGGACAGGGGCTATCTCTAGAATTTGACAAATTGCAGACGTTCGCAGAACATCTTGGTTGAAAATTCTTCCCTAGATTTTTTCTGTATTTGAAATGGCTTATTACATTTGGCAATTATCCGTTTTCCTTTTCGACTTAAGCCATTTGACTTCTCTTCGAAGAATATTTTGCAATCGATCTATGTCAATGCCTTGTGATTCGACGATTTTCTCCACAATTGTTTTCAAGTCAAACACATAAGGTATGAAAACCCACATTTGCAGCTCAAAGTATTTTCTAACCATTTCATCACTATAAACAAGCTGAGCAAGTGTGGTTTTCCCTAAGCCACCCATACCAACTACAGGAAGGACAGAAACATTACCATTAATATCTTGACGATGAGAATCCGTACCCAACAAAAGTTTAATAACTTTGCTTTTGTCATCATCCCTCCCAAATAACTTCTTCTTCTAGAATAAAAAAGACTCCATATTCCCTTGTGAGACTAGAGTTACTAAAGAACCAAAAGTTCTGCCTGGTTTGATATCATAAGTGTCTCCCTAATCTCATTGATCTTAAAGATGCACCCTTACTCGAAAAGCAAACTGGTTCGAGGTTGAGAAGAAAATGCATACCTTCTACATCATTTGTTTGCCAGAGGATGTTACTCTACGCCCCGAAGCTACCACAGTGTCAACTTCGTCCAACAAGTTATCAAGAACGTAAATAGCATCTTTGAACCTCTGCAGCCCATATCTGACTTCATTGCTATGGTTCTGTTTTGCCTCTGCATCTCGGATTACAGCTTAGAGTGCAGACATTTTGTTCGCCATCTTAATCTCCTTTTTGAGTCCCCAAAACTGTACCATCTCTCTGAAAGCTGCCGAAGCCAATCTTCCAGTGATGGAAGTAACAATATCGAAGAGAACTCCTTCTGCCATTAGTTTCGGGTGGTGGTTGAATATTGTCGAAAAGGTTTTACAGGGGAAGTTTAGTTCTGTTTTTGCTATGGAGAAGATGAAGATGAGACTGAAAGCTAGAGTAACGTTATTGTCTAGCCAAATCAAATAAAAAAATGGATGTGCATGTGAGAATTTTATAAGCTAATCATTTTAATTGGGAGTTCGAAAATATATAATAGAAAGTTGGCATTGACAATTGAACTGAAATGATAAACTACTTCCTGAGTATTAAGCTGTTGATGCACTGACCATTTAATCAATAGCCACGTATCAATCAAGCAGGACACAACACTGATTAAAGAGTCTTCGGCCATTACTTGGACGGTGAGAGAAGACAGAGGAGGGGTGTGGCTCAATTACTTTGAAGGTTCAAATGTGAAGTTTAGCAAATGATTTGATTTTTGAAAAAAAAAAAAAAACTTTGGGTGTTACCACCAGCAATTATAAAGAAGATAGGCAGATCCAAACCCCATAAATAAATTAATAATAGTAATAATTAAGATGACCACCTTCGAAATTTCAAAAAAAGTTAGTCATATATGATGAACTAGTTGATCTACTAGCCAATTTAGTCAACAGCCACGTATAAAGAATGATGCATGAATTTTCTCTGCGTGGCATTATATTTTATTACTAGTTGCAAGAGCAGGCCATATCTGTTTGACTCAGCAATTGATTAGATTGTGTGAACATCTCTATATGTATAAATGTCCTTGTTGATCTGCTAGCCACGTATAAAGGTTGATGCGTAAGTTTTCTCTCCGACTTCAAGGCCTAGTATGTTGTTTACCAATTGTAAGTGCAGGCTATATCTAATTTTGCAGCATCAAACGCGTTTTGAAAGCATTTCAAAAAACTTGGTCTCACGCATTCCAAATTTTGTCACTTATACTGATTTGATTATTGGCCACTGTAAAGGTGGAGAAATTGAAAAAGGCTTGTCTGTATCTATGCTAGAATGAGAAATAAAGTGGAAAAGTCTGCCGTGGATAATCACTTTTGTTTTCCAGTAGCTCCTAATTCCATATAGAACTTTTTATTTTTGAAATATGTGGCTTATGGTTTATAAACTTTATTATCCCCTAGTTTATGGTGATCTGTGGCATGGACAGGTTCTGCATTTGGTAAACTTTAGGAGACTGGCAAGTTTAGGAGGTTGTCTATTTGGTTAACTTAGAGACCGGCAAGTTTAGGCAAGTCCAAGTGCTTGTTTTGACATCATCACCTCTTATAGAGTCGCCATGACTTAAAGATGTTTAGTAGCTAGGTTGTGTTCTTTTTTTAAGCATCTGTAGATCGTTACTTGGATGCATATGTATGTTCTTTGGTGAGAATCATGATGCATGATTTGGAATCTTCTCAATTAGATTAAAGAATCTTTCGCCTGCTCCTGTGTCATTCCCATGAGCACATTTATTCTGCTGTGTTTTCTAAAGTTATTTATTCTTGTGGTTTAGATAGGTCTAAAGGATGTGAAGCTGTGGCATGGAGTTTGTTTGTTTTAGCATTTAGTTCCATATTTACTATAAATTAATTAATTATCCTAAAAGTTTCATTCCATTTGTTGTTTTTATTTTTGTTATATCAAGTACATATATATTCTGTTAAGATACGCCAAGATCTAAAAGATGTCAAGCAGTGGCAGGTAACTTATTTTTGTTTGTCTTACCATGTAGTCTCATGTTTACTATAATTAATTAGTTATTCTAAAAGTTACACTTCAGTTTCTGTATTATTTTCTAATAAATCAGATGAATTTCTCTTGAGAATCAGAATGAGTGTCATCTAGTTAGTTGGATATAATGTTGTTTCCTTAGCTGTATACTGTGGATTATGTTAGGTAACTTGGGTGAAAAAATAGGAGATTTTGTTGTGTTTTGAGAAGAAGAGATTTGGTTTGTGCTTTGTAACTAGAGCCATTCTTTTGTGCTGGTTTTTACTCTGGTACAAGTGAATTGATAGCTTGTATGATTTATTTGAAGTTGGGAATAATTGGTAATCGTTTGTCATGTGCTTAAGGTGCAAGTTTAATAAAGTGGATTGTGTATAATCCATTAGTATATGCTTCACTGTTATCATTTATGAATGTTGCATCATTAAGTTATTGAGAATGTTTATATTCGATTCTAAGGAAAACCTTATGTTTGGATGCATGGGTATGTATTGCAGTCCTAGTAATCTATGAGTCTATTAAACAACACGATTGCTTCTTTAGGCCAAATGTTGATTGTGGATGGCTTTATTGATGTAATTTGGATTGTGGATGGATTTATTGATGTGGCATTTATTCTACCAATGTGTTAGGGTTGTGGGTTATGTTAGAAGTATTTTAGGAGTGCCATGGTTTTAGGTTAGGCATGATTTTTGAACCTGTCATTGTCTTTTTGCGTAGAACAGTAGTATCATTTTGAACTTGAATAAATGAACTAACATGTATACCATTTGTGTAACTAGATCCACAAGTAGGATGAATATCGTTATATCTACATGACAACTGTAGTCATTAATTTTTCAATGAAGTGATTCCATTATTTTCTTCAATGAAAAATTTCTTTTGATAAACTAGACACAAGCAGAAGGCCTAAATGGTATTCTTCCTCCACCGACATCGTGGATGACCTCCATCTTTCTTTGGGCGAAATTCCCCAAAATCCTTCCACCAACATCGTGGATGACCTCCATCTTTCTTTGCTGGAAATTCCCCCAAATTGTGAGCTCGGTATTGTCAGGGATGCCACTGAACGCCAAACAACTTGTTGCTGTATTTTCAAATACATAAAGAATTCCAGTGGGATCTAGTTCTAATGTGATTCCATCCACGAACACAAAACTTATCCTCGGAATGTATATTCGTGTCTTACCCATCAAGTCGTAGCAGGTATCCCCTTTACTACTGCTTGATGGCAACAATGAATACCCAACATTTCTTGTGGTTACTGAATTAATGAGGGTGCCAGGGGATTGGTGGAACCACAGGAAATGTAGGAGTGTGATTTTGTCCCTGCTGATGATAACAATTCATGCAGGGATGACACTTTGTCCATGTGAGATCGCTCCCTGTATTGATTTCAAAAGAAAAATGCACTCTAGGTATCCTCAGACCTACGGTAACTTTAAAATTGTATGTAACATTCCGTCTCGAATCACACTGGAAATTTTCGCTTTGATCAGGTTTGACTGCCATTGACCAAGCAAGGTCAAATTTTGACTTTTCTTTGGATAGAATTTTACATATATCGACTCGAGTTTGTAGACTAGTAGCACATCGAAAACTGAGCTATGGTTTAAAAGTTATGAGCGAAACAATATGCAATACAGACTGGTTAACAAGTCTGGAGTTGACTTTTTATTTACATAAATTTTGATGTTGATCTATGTGTTATATGAAAGTACTCATTGAAAAGAGTTTTAAACCGGTGGCACGTTTAATTTGGAGCCTCAATTGAAAAGTTAAGAACCTATAAAGTTGTATATGAGTTTTCCAAAATTGACTTTTATTGAGTAGTAAAATAATTGAGGGACTTCTTAAATTATACCACGTGTCACTACTTGAAAGTACTACATGTCATGAGGGAAGAGGGTCATGTGTTGCCATAGAAAGGTGCCATGTGTCACCATAATTTAATAATAAAAGTATAAAAAAAATACATATATTGATTTTATTATTATTTTCTATCTCTTTCTCTTTCTCTTTTTCTTTTTCTTTTTCTTTTTCTTTTCTTTTTCCCTCTCCCTCATGTGACACTCCCCCCCCCCCAAAACAAAACAATTTCTCTCTCTTCTCCCTCTCTCTCTCTTTCTCTCTCTCATGCACGTAACTCTCTCTCTCTCTCTCTCTCTCTCTCCCCTTCTCTCTTCCTCCCTCTCGAGTTTCTATCAAAATGAAATTTGTCGACTACCCATACATTACACGGGCCAAATAGGGAGGAAAGGGGTGAAAAGCCTGGCTGGCAGCTGAAAAATCATGGCTAATCATCACTAGACGCGCCTAGATTAGGTTCTCGCTGCCGGCCATGGCAAAGCCGATTTTCCAGCAATCCGACCACTATCCAGCCGAATTGATACCTTTTTTCCATCATTTTTGAACCTCCTAAGCTTAATTTTGAAGTCTATTTCACTCAATTCCCTGCTGTTTGGAGATACAGCAAAATTTGAGCCAATGGAGGTTAGTAACAAATTCTCTATCTCGTTAGCTTTTCGTTGGTACCTTGTTTGTGAAGTTTGGTAGAGTATTTAAAAAGATGTTATTTTTGGAATAAAATATCATTTTTTAAATGTAGGAATATGAAAGATGCAAATATTTAATATTTAAATAATTGTTATTTAAATTAAAATATCAAATTTATGTTGAATTGAATAAGTATGGCCTTGAATTGTTATTTTCAAAAATTTAGAAAATCTATAATTTTAAATTGGTGTTAAACTATTGTTAAATTTACTGTGAGGTTATGATATATAATAAAATGTATCTTTATATATTTAATTATATGTGAGATTGTATGTGGTACTAATAATATTTTGATATAAATTGATTTGAAGGTTTGAGAAATTAATTATATTAAATTATTGTGATAAAAAATATATAAATTATTGTGATAAAAAATATATTTATGCCTTTAGATATTTATTTATGCATGAATATGAAATTATGGTGATAAAAATTGAAATATTCAACCTGCTGTATTTGTGATGATGGATTACAGAAGAATATGGAATTTTGTGAGACTATTAAAAGTGTACAAATTTGATTATATTTTATCAAATTTTGATATTTTATATTATTATAAAATTTTATAGTTTTTAAAATTATATGTTCTGTACTATATTATTGATAAGTGCACAAATATATATATATATATATATATGTATGTATAAAAATTGCTGTCAATTCCCCAAGTATGCTAGTAGCATATTAGGATCACCTTGGTAAAAAATAGCCACAAAAAAAAAATAAAATAAAATAAAATGACAAATTTACCTATAATAGACTATAAATTGCATTAAAAAGTCAAAAATGTCCATTAAACTGAGCCAAGAATTATGAGACCCTTTTAATTATATGGTTTTACTCATTAATGCATCGTTTGATATAAAATGCCTGTAAATATTAAAGAAGATGCGTTTATTAAAAATTGAGGTTGATTTATGAGAATCATGAATATTAATATAAGGATAAGACCAATTTATATTGTTTCTCAAAAGAAAAATCTAAATATGCTTATTGCAGTTTTCTCTCTCTCTCTCTCAAACAAAGAGAGAGATAAGAAAGGCAATAAGCAACTATTAGGAAATTTAGTTAGCTATTTTTTTATGAACATTCTCAATTAAAGTTACGAATATAGTTTGTTTTCCCCTTAATACGAGATGTTAGCACATGATGATGATTATTTTACACAAAAAGTTGATGCAGCTGGAAGGGTTGGGTTGAGTCAATTACAAAAAATGATAGCTGCAATGCGGATGCTTGCATATGGATGCCCAGCTAATTTGCTCGATGAATCAAATTGGAGAGAGCACTGCAATTGAAAGCTTAAAGCGCTTTTGTGATGGTATAATAGGAGTTTTCGAAGAACAATACTTAAGAAAACCTAACAAAGATGATGTTGCAAGGCTATTAAAAGAAGGTGAGGATCGAGGATTTCCAGGTACACTTGGGAGTTTAGACTGTATGCATTGGCATTGGAAAAATTGTCCCACAGCTTGGCATGGAATGTCAGGACCCGTCCAAAATTCCTTACTGGAACCCTAGACAAGCCCTGATCCCAGGGAAACCCTACCGGACCCTCCAATGGAAAATACGGTAGAACCTCCCCTAAGGGTTGGACTTGCCACAAATTTCCTGCACCAAAAACACACTTCTATATTCATCCCCTTATTCCTCCCACGTTACTACAATATAATTCCACAAATTTGCAGCACTCCAAAGGAATAACAGTAAATCAGTGCATAATTAATACTAAATGTCCAATACCGTATACAGAGTATTGTACAAACAAATAAATATGGAATTAATACGATGACAGATAAAAAAGTAATACAAGATGAAGAGGAAAAATGGAAGAAAATGCTCCTTGGACTTTCGGCAATGAACTGAGACGTCGAGTTCGCCCTGGACGATCAACGTCTCCCAACCTGGACCTAGGGGAATGGAATTTAAAAATGTGAGATGCTAATCATCTCAGTGAGTGACCCTAACTACTGTACAATTTTAATATTAATAATATAACAATAAAAGGAATTTAATTAATTAGTACCAAACAATTAAATAAATAAATAAATAATAAACATTTGAAGGTAATAATTTCTCTCAAAACCCTTACTATTCACTCTATTGGAAATGTTCCCCTTTTAAAACATTTTCACAAAACCTGTTATTCGTATTTCCCGAAAACCAAGGGATCCATTAATTTAATACATAATAGATAAATACCCAAAATATAAATAAAATATAATAAATAATTTTTGAACACTTTGGGGTTTGAAATTTCTATCTGAAAAATTTATACTTGACGCACCACACCATATACCAGTGATGCCCTCCGATACCAAGAGTTCCGAGCACCGACTGGCAGGGAGGTTAAAGAGAGAAACTTGCATACGACGCTTCGGCGTTCCGACAGCGCTGCTGCTGAAACAGTCATCCCCGCCACGGAGGGGGGCAGCTATGGCCAATATCAAACTTGCCTGCCCTCGGTCCAATGGCAACTCACGGGAGACATAATAACTTGCGCGCTAATCCACATACACACCAGAACACCAATACTGTATGAGTGCGTCTAAAATAATTATTAAATTTCTTATTACCGTACCGATTTTTCAAAATCACCGTGGGAAATATACCAGTTTTCAAATTCACCATCCCACATTTTCTTTTAACATTTTCGGTACGAAACCATCGATAACGATATACAAATAATTTTTCTCGTAACGTGATGTTCAACAAATAATATTCCACGGGCATAATTATAAAACTTAAACCACCAATTAAACCAAATAATTTTCTTAAAATATTTAAACCAATTATGCCCAAAAATAATATTAAAATCCAGATATGATTTATTACTGAAAATACCTTACTCATGCGTAATAAATAAAATTAAATCACAATAAAATAATAATCAGGATTTCTTGATAACCCAAAATTCCGTTTAGCATCAATGGGTATATATATAAAAAATAATACATTTTTCCCAATTATATTAAATTCCACCACATGAGCAAATTCTAGATATCAAATTAACACAACATAAATATAATTAATTGCCCAAAATAGTTTTCAAGGTGGATCACTCACCTGGAACACACAATTAACCTAAGATCCTCCATGGGATAAATTTCACGACGCACACATGCTCCTAGAACAACAATTCACACACAGTCAAATAAATTAATATTTTATTCGAGTAAATAATATCCGATACCCGGAGGGTTAAACACAAACGTTAACCAAAATTGACGAGTAATATACCAAAACGAAGCTTGAGTGACGAAGATTACAAATCCGATCTTACTTCCCGGAGATCGGACCCGAGGTGGTCGGAATCTCGCCGGAAAGCTTTCGGGATTCAACTCCTTGATTCTCTTAAACCATCGCGAATTGGAGGAAAAGGACCCCGGATTTGGATTCAGGGGGTCGGAATTAGTGGGGAGGGACTGGAGACAGAACTGGGTACTCGCCAGAACAGGGTTTTCCGGTGAGCCGCCGCGGTCATCGGCAACTGTCCCTAGCGGTGGCGCGTCCAGTGGCCGATGGCTGAGATTTTTGAGGGTTTTGTAGATCGAGGGGAGAGGGTTCCAACGGGACTGGCGGTGAGGCAAACAGAGGCCGGACGGCGAAGAGATCTGGGTTTGAAGATTTTCGACCCCTCGCTGAAAAATACTCCGATCCCTGCGCGTCGAAGGTCCGGTGGCTGTGAAATTTGGTGGGTAGGCCGGAATTCCCACGGGTGAGAGACTGGTCAGGCGCGTGTAGCTTGGGATGGCCAAAAACTGGGCAAATCGGCGGTGGCCGGTGGTGGAGGGGAAAAATGGCCGTCGTCGGAAAACGCTCCGATCCAGGTGCATCGCCGGTCTGTTGGCCGTGAAATTTTGGGGTTTGGCCGGGAATGGGGAGACGCTCCCCTCTAGCTGGCGCGTGTGGCAAGAATCGGTCGAAAAATCTTGCAACTCCGGTGGCCGGCGATTTTCTCTCTCCTTCTCTGTCTCCTCTCTCTCTTTCTCTCTCCTCCCCTATTGTTTTGCCAAATAAAAGCCACCGTGGGTGATACTATTCACCCACGTGGACCTCTCAGACTTCGACACGTGGCATCACTGTGCACTTAAGCCAGATATAATAAAATATTATGGTATTCGGAAAACTTCACATGTCCATAACTTTTTAACTAGATGTCCAATTTAAGCGTGCCGCTAGTCTATGAACTCGTATCAACGAGTACTTTACAACCATATGAAAATCAAAACAAAATTATACAACTATAAAAAGTCAACTTCTGGCACCTTTTGGACAGTTTGAATCTCGACTTGTATTGCCCATAACTTTCAAACCGTAGCTCCATTTGCGACGTGCTACTAGTCTACGAACTCGTACCAACGTGTACTTCATAATGGTACCACAGTCAACCTAGAATTCCATCCAAGTCAAAAAGTTAACTTTTGACCCCTTCGATCAACGGTCAACGGTCAACGGTCAACCTCGGTCAAAGTTGAAAAATTTCCGTTGTACTTTGGGATGGAGTGTTACATGGAACACATACAAATGATTTTAAAAGAGTTCCTACTCTAATTTTAGAAATTGTGGCTTCACAAAATTTATGGATTTGGCATGCATTTTTTGGCATGGCTAGTATGAATAATGATATTACTGTTTTGGATAGATCTCCATTATTTGATGATCTTATTAAAGATATTGCACCACCTTGCAATTTTGTATTACAAGGCCATCACTATAATATGAAATATTATCTTTCTGATGGAATTTACCCACAATATGCAACTCTAATTCAAACTATATCTAAACCATCTTCTATTAAGGAAAAATTATTTGCTAGATACCAGGAAGCCGTTAGAAAGTATGTGGAACGAGCATTTGGAGTATTGCAAAGTAGATGGAATATTGTCAAAGGTCCAGCATGTATGTGGAATGTAAGGGACCTTGGAAAGATAACGAAGACATGCATTATCTTGCACAACATGATCATTGAGAGTGAGCATAGTCAAGGCATCAATCCTGAAAGTTGGCAACCTCATGGAGATGAAAGGGTTGAAGATGTTCATCTAGAGCATGATTATTCTTTTCTTGTCTCAACGATGATTAATGAATGAAGCATGTTCAAGACAAAAGAGTGCAAAAAAATTTAAAGATCGACCTTATCAATCCCTTGTAGGATTTATATGGGGCTCAAGATGCTATTTGATATTTAGGTTGAAACTCAAGCTCTCAGATAAACAATAGTTACATTTCATGTGGTGATACGTCTTTAGTAAATCTTGGAGTTCATGTGTAATTTTGATACCTTAGTTTTCTATCAATTTGAATACTTTTTTACATATTTCTCCTTTAAAATAATTTATATCATTTAAAAGATAATTGCAATTTATTTTCCTCTTTATAATGTTTTGAAGTCTCACTATTATATAGCCTACAATTATATAGCCATTAGCTCAACGAGTTCAAAAAACTTTGTTAAAAGATTTCTAACAATTGCAACTTCTAAAATTCCATAAAAAAGATGGAGAACATCAAAATAAGAATGCATAACATTTAAATATACGTGTATTATCCTTATAGATTATGCATGATCCCTTCATAACATTTCCTTCTGTTAGCCTTCTCCATCTTCAATATAGATCATTTACCATTCATAGCTTCCATTCCATCCAGCTTCAAGTCCATTTTACTTTATCCTTGAGAACAAAAAAAATAACCAAGTTAAATCCTTAGGAAGATAATGTATTACATATATAAGTTCTAATTTCTATATTATAATTTACTAATTTAATAAAAAAAGTCAATAATATATTACAAAATTTTACAAAATTTATAGTATTAAATTACATGAAAGTAACTGATTATAATTATTCATATATGAGAGAAAATTAAATTTATTGTGTAAAACTGGATATCCTAGATCTAAACTACTACAAGTGTTCAAAGAACAAAGAATGTATGTATATATATATGTATATATAACCTAATACATGATGTTCTTTAAAAGTATCTTTAGTTGCAAAACAAAAAAAGAACATTTCATACAACCCAGCTATATAAAAAAATTAAAAAACACATGCACACACACGAAAATCAAAGCCAAAAATATACATAATATCAATAAATGAAGATCAATTTATCATCAAGCTAGCATGAAACTCTCAAACATAATTAATTAGGTTAGTAGGACAACATAATACTATGATACTAGAATTGACCACCATTAAATTGCACATAAAAAAATAGCATTAGATATTAACAAATAGTACCACTTACCAAAAAAAAAAAAAAAATGCCTAGCCAATCATTTTGCAAAAAGCCCATCATTTTCCCATTCTTTTAATATTTGAGCTTGATACATCTCATATGTCTTTTGCAATGCTGGTGAAAGTTTGTTGAGATCTTGGTTTATAATAAGATGTTGTTGTTCTCTCTTTTGAGCTTTCTCCTTTAATTGTTGATTTTTTATCTTTATTTTTTGAGCTTCCTCCTTAATTTTCTGAGCTTTCTCCTTTATTTCTATTTCTTTTTTCATCATTTGTTCTCGTAATTTAAGTTCTTTTTTTATCTTTTTCTCTTTTCAACTCTAGCTTTTCTTGATGAACATCAATTTGTTTTTCTAGAGTGCACTGTAATTTGTTTAATGCATCAATCACACCCTTTTCTTCATTAAACATCCTTTTTTTCTCTTTACAACCTTTCCTTCCTTGTGGACGTACAACCCCATCATAATTAGTATCTTTAGCTGCACTAGTATCCATGACATAACCATCTTCTTCATTAGAAATGACCCTTGTGTTGCTCTTAACAGAGGTGGATTGTCAATGCCATTATATGATTTTTGTTTCCTTGATTCATTTGTCTTGGTAAGTCCCTTTGAACACCATTTTGGATTCTTTATCATAATCTTCCAACAATGATCATAATTGAAAAATTTACCATCAGTAAGATTCTCATACATTCGCATTGCTTCTCTCTTCTACAGAAATAATAATAATATAATAATAATTAAGAATAAATATGCTAATTATATAACATTAAAATGCTTAAAAGCATAAGAATGGAAAGAAGGATTTACCATATCTTCTGGGGTTGTTCCACTTTGTGGATTTCTTTCCAATCTCTCATATAGTCCATGAAATTTGTTCACTGCACCTTGTATTTTTACCCAACGACGTTATAAGCTATTGGTGTGAAGTCCCACATCGGTTGGAAAGGGGAACGAAGTATGGCTAATAAGCGTGTGAATACCTTTCCCTTAAGATGCGTTCCCATGAGGGAAGTAAAACTGTGAGGGATTGAGCTCACCACCTAGCTTTCAAAGTGGACAATATCCTGATTGGGCCTGGGAGGCCTGGGCCAGTGTGTCAGGACCCGTCCAAAATTCCTTCCCCGGAACCCTAGACAAGCCCTGATCCCAGGGAAATACCACCAAACCTTCCAACGGAAAATCCGGCAGCACCTTCCCTAAGGGTAGGACTAACCAAAAATTACCTGCACTGAAAACACACTTCTAAAAACATCCCCTTATTCCTCCCACGTTACTACAGATTGATTCCACAAATTTCAGCACTACAAATAATAACAGCAGCAACCTAGTGCATAAATAATAACTACACGTCTAATACAGTATACAGAGCATTATACAGATAAATGTGGAATTTATACAATGACAGATAAGAAGTAATACAGGATGGAGAGGAAAGAGGGAAGAAATACTTCTTGGACTTTCGGCAACAAACTGAGACGTTGGGCTTGCCCCGGAAAAATCAACGTCTCCCAACCTGGACCTAGGGGAACGGAATTTAAAAACATGAGATGCTAATCATCTCAGTGAGTGACCCTATCTACTGTACACCTTTAATATTAATAATATAAAAATAAAGGAATTTAATAAATCCATACCGAACAATTACATAAATAAATAAATAAACATTTGAAGGTAATACTTTCTCTCAAAACCCTCACTATTCACTCCATTGGAAATGTTCCCCTTTTAAAACATTTTCACAAAATCCGATATTCGTACTTCCCGAAAACCAAGGGACCAAATAATTTAATAAACAACAAATAAATAAATAAATACCCCAAATATAAATAAACTGCAATAAATTATAATAAATAATTTTGTACTCTTTGGGGTTTGAAATTTCTATTCGAAAAAATTTGTATTTGACGCACCACACCATATACCAGTAATGCCCTCCGATACCCAGCGTCCTGAGCATTGACTGGCGGGGAGATTAAAGAGAGAAACTTGCAAACGGCACTTCGGCGTCCCGACAGTACCGCTGCTGAAACCATCATCCCGGCCAAAGAGGGGGGCGGCTGTGGCCAATAACAAACTTGCCTGCCCACGGTCCAATGGCAACTCACGGGTGAAATAATAATACTTGCGCGCTGAACCACATATACATATACCAGAACACCAATACTGTGTGAATGCGTCTAAAATAATTATTAAACCAACCGTACCGTTTTCCAAAATTACCATGGGAAATATACCATATTTTCACACTTACCATCCCACATATTTTTTTTTTATTTAACAAACCGGTACGAAAATATCGATAACCAATAAAACCATAATTTTCTCGTAATACGAGGTTCAACAATTCCAATACCGCGGGCATAATTTATAAAAATTAAACCACCAATTTGAACAAATAATTTTCTTAAAATATTCAAACCAATTATGCCCAAAATAATATATATCCAAACACAACGAAGTACTGAAAATACTTGCTCATGTGTAATAAATACCATTTAATCACAATAAAATAATAATTAGGAATTTCTAATGACCCCAAAATTCCATTTAGCACCAATGGATAAATATATATATATATAAAATAATATTTTTCCCGATTATATTTAAAATACGTCACATGAGCACCTATTACAGATATCAATTTAATACCACATAAATACAATTAATTACCCCAAAAACATTTTCAAAGGTGGGTCACTCACCTGAAGCACGCAATTAAACCATGATCCACCATGGGATCAATTCCACGACTCACCGGTGCTCCTAGAACACAATTCACACACAGTAAACTAAATTAATATTTTAATCGGGTAAATAATACCCGGTACCCGGGGGGTCAAACACAAACATTATCCAAAATAGTCGACTAATATACCAAATTGAAGCTTGAACGACGAGGATTACAAATCCGGTCTCCATCGACCCCAATTCCGCCGGAGGTGGCCGGAATTTGGCCGGAAAGCTTCGGCCGAATTTAAACTTGAGGGATCTCTCAAACGGTGGGAATTTTGGGCAATCTAACCCTGGAAATGGACTCAGAGGGGTCGAAAATGGTGGAATAGAGGTATGGGTCGGGCTGGGTTGGTCGGAAACGGCGAGAATCGCTGGAAAAACTTAACCGGCCACCGCCGACTTCACCGGCCCGATCTGGGCGCGTCCGGCGGCGACTGGCAGGGAAAATTGGAGGCTGAGGTCGCGGCGAGCTGGGCTTCACCGATGGCCGGCGCGTGTGGCTTTCCGGCGACTGAAATCCGGCCAAAAGGCCAGTCAAAGAGAGCGAGGGAGAGAGTCAAAGGAGAGAGAGAGAGAAAGAAGTCTGTGTGTTTCTTTTTGTCTCTATCGGCCTCGGGGAAGAAGAAGGGAAGGAAGGGAAAAGAAAAGAGAAAGGTGTTTTCCCACGTGGGGAAAAAGAAAAGAAAAAGAAAAAGAAAAAGAAAAAGCAAAAGGAAAATAAAAAGAAATAAATTAAAATTAATTAAATAATAATAATAATAATATTATTATTTAAAATAATAATAAAATAATATGATATTACACATGGTTGACATGTGGCTTCTCAACATGGTAACACATGGTCACCTTCATTAAGTCACACGTAGCACATCGTTACGCGTTTAAAAATAATATTAAAATAATACGGTGTTTGAAAAACTCTACAGGTCCATAACTTTCAAACCACATGTCCAAATCAGACGTGCCGCTAGTCTACGGACTCGTATCGACGAACACTTCACAACCATGCATGAGTCAAAGCTTAACTTTACATGAATAAAAAGTCAACTCTGGCACCCCTTGGATAGTTTGGACCTCAACTTGTTTTGCTCATAACTTCCAAACCGTAGCTCCGTTTTCATCGTGCTACTAGTCTACAAACTCATGCCAATGTGTACTTCGTAAAGGTACCTCAGTCAACCTAGAATTCCAATCGGGTCAAAAAGTCAACTTTTGACCCCTTGGTCAACGGTCAACAGTCAACCTCGGTCAACGTGCACGGATTCCGGTGCGATTTGGGATGGGATGTTACACAGTGGGACTGGTAGCTGAGGGGTGGGACCCTTAACCATTAGGATGCATTTTGATAAAACCGTGCCGGCTAGGCCCAAAGCGGATAATATCCACATGCGGGTAGTCTGGGCTATTACAATTGGTGTTTCGAACAGTGCTATATTCCACCCCCATATTGTCCTTCTAAGTAAGTAAAATATGATCCCACATTGCTGTATTTTTCTAGCTATTACCAATATCAGAATCAACAGAGATGTAAAGCCATGCCTTTATCAATGCAAAATCTTCAGCTTTAGTCCAATTTTTATTAGAAACAGAACTTTGAGAGTTAGATTTTGGGTGGCCTTGCTCTTATGTTTGGATTCTTTGGTTGCATTAGCATTCTGATTGTCAAATGGGATTGTAGGAGCATTCAATAAACCCTGGCAGATGAATCCATATCCAAATTGTTGGCTAACATGAGAAGAATATGAAGCATTCATTGGATTAAAAGGATAGCTAGGCTGAAATGATAAGTAAGGAAACTAATTTGAAAATTGAGTTGTGGTAGCTTGTGGCATAGAATTATGTATAAGGAGAAGAGTTATTGACATATTGAGTATTTAGTGAACTGCTCACGTTTATGCCTTCATTATCATTGGAAAGTTGTTGAGCGCATGAGAAGTTATTAGAATCTTGTGAATCCATAGAAAGAGTATATATATGCCTGCACAAGTAACCTCAAAATAATTATATTGAAAGTATTAAATCAATGCACAAAATCAGTTATGTGCTTGATATAATATATATATATATATATATGTGGTAGAAATTCACTACTAGAATCACATTGATAAATGACACAATAAATGCGTCGCACAAAATAAACAACGACATATCGCACGGAGTCGCCTAATGTCCTGTCGCTAAATCCATAAGACAACAAGCAACGCAATATGAGAGTCGCCTATCTTTTAGTTTTTAGCGACGCATATTGACTTTTAGCGATGCATTCTATCAATACACTTATAGCGACGCTTCACAACAATGTCATTAAAAATATATTAGCGACTGTTTCATATAGAGTCACTAAATATATTAGTCGCTAATGAATCACCTATTTAGTGATGCATTAATAGAGTCACCTATTTAGCGACGCATTAATAGAGTTGACTATTTAGCGACGCATTAATAAAATCGCCTATTTAGTGACGCATTGACACTTTTAGCAACACATTATTTATTAATGCGTCGTCATTTTTTTTAATTTTTTAAATTTTGTAAAAAGTGATTAAAATAGTAAAAATATAAAAATAATTAAGATACAAAAAAAATGAAAACTAGCTTCATCCAAAATAATTAGAATACAAAAATTTAAAATAAATATTTTATCATAACAAATTAATTATCAAATAAATTAAATATCATCTCATTGACATATTTTTACATAATTTGTAAGTTATTGTATTTTTTATAACAAATTTAATATTAATTAAACTTCCATGAATGCATACTCATTGAGATGGAAGTTGACGTCCTCTTGTTGACAATATTACACCCTCATATTGCATATAGAAAAATTAAAAAAGTTATTAACACTTATGCAAAATAAATAAAATATTAATCATTATTAAATTTGTAATTTAGTAAATGAAAATTTAAACAATATTACCATTGTTCTTAAGATTTGACGAGGCACATTTCTCCCCTCACAGTCATTACAAACATAGTCACTCTCACATTCATCTTCATTATCATTTTCCTCGATACTTGGCAACTATATGACAAATGGATTGTGAGCCATCATAGTATCTCCAAGAACATCTTCTTCAACAAAAGTACGATGTTGTGGTGAAGTTAAAATAATAGACCATCTTGAATCAAGTTGATCTTCAACATAAAATACTTAATGAACTTAGCAAAACAATGTCAAGCAATATCACAAACAAAACTTCTACAAAAGTAAGATTAATAAAACCCAACGAACCTAACTTGCAGTTAAAATGAAAAAAAAAAAAAAAACAACCCACCTCATGTCTCCGCCAACCACAAAGAAAAAAGAAACTCACCTAAATGATGGAGACAAAGAAAGAAGAAACCCAGAAAATCACGATGGCGACACAGAGAAATCCAGCTTCCCAGCCGATGACAAAGTAGGCAAATGAAAAATGAAACCCAAAATATCTCACTCTTCAAGTCTCTCTTAGATTGCTTTCAAATCTAATATCTATTAGGTAGTGTACTTGATGTAGTTTTAAAAAAGAAAAAGGGATTCAAAGGAGCGCATAAAAATTTTAAAATGTGCCAAAAATTTTCAAAAAATGGCAAAAAAGCACCTTTTCTTCCAATCGCATTTTTTTTCTTTGATTAATTTTTTAATTTTCATCTACAAATAAAAACTGAAAATATTTCTTAAAAATACGAAGCAAAATATCAAAGATTGCTGTTTATTTTTCTGTTTTTCAAGTACACCTTTATTCTTTATGAAATTTGCATGTCTTTCAAAAGTTTTGTTTTTTTAATTGAGAGAACAAACGACGCATTCTCTTCAAGAAGGGTCACCTATTCTTGAATTTTGGGATCAAGCGACGCATTATGGTCGAAAAGCATCGTCTGTTTCATTTTTTATATTTTCTTTATAATCTTTAAATAATTTTTTAATTGTTCATCTACAAATATATTTATGTAGCAATCCAATGAACATAAATTCCATTGATC
Organism: Ziziphus jujuba; assembly: GCF_031755915.1. Taxonomy (NCBI): domain Eukaryota; kingdom Viridiplantae; phylum Streptophyta; class Magnoliopsida; order Rosales; family Rhamnaceae; genus Ziziphus; species Ziziphus jujuba. Next base: position 3,860,964 of record NC_083380.1, read on the forward strand.
TAAAAATAGAAAATAGTTTTGTCAATGCTCTTCTCAGTTATTCACATATAGGTGTAAAGACGAAACACAAAATATCTCAAGACCAAATTTGAGATAGGGTACCAAATATAGAATTCTAATTCAACAAGCATTTATTGACCAATTTATCTACATAAGTATGTTAAATGAGCTTAACTTTAATGTGTTTGTGGTCAATGATAGTTTACTTGTTTTTAAAAATTGAAAGTCTATTAAATTATTTTTTTAAAAAAAAATAAAAAAATAATTGAAGGAACAGGCGATGCAATTCCATTAAAACGCGTCACCGATTCCATGTTTTTTTTTAATCTTTAATTTGTTTTGTTGATTACTCATCTACAAATTAAAAAAAAAAAAAGCATATTTGCAAAATTAAAAAAATTACTAAAAACAACTTTCAAATTGAAAAAAAAAGTTAAAAATTGGTTGGGTGAAATGGAGACACAGTTGTTGACAAATGCGTCACATTTTCTTATATTTAGCGACTCTTTCTTAAAAGACTGCGTTGCATAGAACTATATTAGCTAGTTCTTGTTGTATTATTACATTTAAGTAATTTGGCCTGGTTGTGTGGTGATTTCTTGAGAGTGTAGGAGGTCGTGGGTTCAATTCTTGTTATGACCCTATTTTGATTTTATTTTTTTATGGGTTTCTAAATGTTTAAACAAAAATTAAAAAAAATAAATAAAATGCGATGCATTTGTTGAAGAATAAATTGCCTATTCATCTATTTGGAGACGCATTTTTTAAATAATACGTCGCCTAACACTATATTAGCTAGTTTTTATTGTATTAGTACATACAAGTCATTTGGCTTGGTGGTGTGGTGATTTCTTGAGAGTATACGAGGTCCTGGGTTCAATTTTTGTTATGACCCTATTTTAATTTTTTTTATTTTTATGGGTTTCTAAATGCTTCAACAAAAATATTGAAAAAAAGAAAAAAGAAAAGGCGATGCATTTGTTGAGAAATCCGTTGCTTGTTCATCTATTTGGCGACTCATTCTTTAAATAATGTGTCGCCTAACACAATATTAGCTAGTTTGTGTTGTATTAGTACATACAAGTCATTTGGCCTGATGGTGTGGTGATTTTTTGAGGGTGTAGGAGGTCTTGGGTTCAATTCTTGTCATGGCCCTAGTTTGATTTTATTTTTTTAATGGGTTTCTAAATGATTAAACAAAAAAATTGAAAAACAAAAAAAGGAAGAAAATGCAACGCATTTTTTAAATAATGCATCGCCTAACACTATATTAGCTAGTTTTTGTTGTATTAGTATATACAAGTCATTTAGCCTGGTGGGGTGGTGATTTCTTGAGAGTGTAGGAGGTTTGGGTTCAATTCTTGTTATGGTCCTATCTTGATTTTATTATTTTTATGGGTTTATAAATATTTATAAATATTTGGCGATGCACTCTTTAAATAATGCGTCGCCTGTTCATCTATTTGGTGATGCATTCTTTAAATAATGCATCGCCTAAAACTATATTAGCTAGTTTTTGTTGTATTAATACATACAAGTCATTTAGCCTGGTCGTGTGGTGATTTCTTGAGAGTATAGGAGGTCCTGGGATCAATTTTTGTTATGGCCCTATTTTGATTTTTTTTTTATGGGTTTCTAAATGCTTAAACAAAAATATTGAAAAAAAAAAAAAAAGGTGACACATTTGTTGAGGAATCCATTGCCTGTTCATCTATTTGCTGACTCATTCTTTAAATAATGCATCACCTAACACAATATTAGCTAGTTTGTGTTTTATTAGTACATACAAGTCATTTGGCTTGGTGGTGTGGTGATTTTTTGAGAGTGTATGAGGTTTTGGGTTCAATTCTTGTCATGGCCCTAGTTTGATTTTATTTTTTTAATGGGTTTCTAAATGATTAAACAAAAAAATTGAAAAAAAAAGGAAGAAAAGGCGACGCATTTGTTGAGGAATGCGTATTTTTTAAATAATGCATCGTCTAACACTATATTAGATAGTTTTTGTTGTATTAGTACAGACAAGTCATTTAGTCTGGTGCTGTGGTGATTTCTTGAGAGTGTAGGAGGTTCTGGGTTCAATTCTTGTTATGGTCCTATTTTGATTTTATTTTTTTTTATGGGTTTATAAATGTTTAAACAAAAAATTGAAAAAAAAAAAAGAAAAGAAAAGGTGACGCATTTGTTGAGGAATGCGTTGCCTGTTCACGCATTCTTTAAATAATGCATCGCCTAACACTATATTAGCTAGTTTTTGTTGTATTAGTACATACAAGTCATTTAGCCTGGTGGTGTGGTTATTTCTTGAGAGTGTAGGAGGTCTGGGTTTAATTCTTGTTATGATCCTATTTTGATTTTATTTTTTGTATGGGTTTATAAATATTTGGCAATGCACTCTTTAAATAATGTGTCGCCTGTTCATCTATTTGGCGATGCATTCTTTAAATAATGTATCGCCTAAAACTATATTAGCTAGTTTTTGTTGTATTAATACATACAAGTTATTTAGCCTGGTGGTGTGGTGATTTCTTGAGAGTGTAGGAGGTTCTGGGTTCAATTCTTGTTATGGCCCTATTTTGATTTTATTTTTTTTTTATATGTTTCTAAATGTTTAAATAAAAAAATTGAAAAAAAAGAAAGAAATGACGACGCATTTGTTGAAGAATGCGTCGCCTGTTCATCTATGTGGCGATGCATTTCTTAAATAATGCATCGCCTAACACTATATTAGCTAGTTTTTGTTATATTAGTACATACAAGTCATTTGGCTTGGTGGTGTGGTGATTTCTTAAGAGTGTAGGAGGTCCTGGGTTCAATTCTTGTCATGATCCTATTTTGAGAAGAAAAGGCGACGCATTTGTTAAAAAAAAAAAAAGGCTCAATTTTGGTGCTCTAATATTTTTATTGGTTATTTATTATTGAAATAACAGGCGATGCAAATTCAAAATAGTGCATCGCCTGTTAACTATATAAAAAAAGAACTAAAAATTTTTTAAAAGAGAACGGGTGACGCACAATCTAAATAGTGCGTGACCTATTAACTATATATATATAAAAAAAAAAAACTCAGTTTTGGCACTCTGATATTTTTACGCATTTGTTGAAAAATGGTGCGTTTCCTGTTAACTATATATATACAAAAAAAAAAAAAAAGAAAAACTCAGTTTTGGTGCTCTAATATTTTTATTGGTTATTTATTGTTGAAATAACAGGCGATGTAAATTCAAAATAGTGCATCACCCGTTAACTATATAAAAAAAGAACTAAAAAAATTTTAAAAGAGAACGGGCGACGCACAATCTAAATAGTTCGTCGCCTGTTAACTATATATATATATATATATATATAAATTAAAAAAAAAACTCAGTTTTGGTACTCTGATATTTTTACTGGTTATTTGTTGTTGAAATAAAATTAGATTCATTAAAAGAACTAAAAAAAAAAAAAAAGGTGAGGAGAGAACAGACAACGCACAATCTAAATATTGTAGCGCCTGTTAACTATATAAAAAATAATAGCTCAATTTTAGCGCATTAATATTTTTACTGGTTATTTATTATTGAAATAAAATTAGATTGATTAAAATATTTAAAAAAAAAATGAAGAGAGAGCAGGCGACGCACAATCTTATTAGTGCGTCACCTATTAACTATATATATATATATATATTAAAAAAAAAACTCAATTTTGGTGCACTAGTATTTTTATTGGTTATTTATTATTGAAATAAAATTATATTAATTAAAAGATTTTAAAAAAGAAAAAAATGAAGAGAGAACAGGTGACGCACAATCTTATTGGTGCGTCGCCTGTTACACATATAACAAATAAATAAAAAAGCAGTTTAGTTATGTTACTCTAATATTTTTATGGGTTATTTGTTGTTGAATTAAAATTAGATTAATTAAAAGAACTAAAAAAAAAAGGGGGGGAGGACAGAACAAACGACGCACAATCTATATAATTCGTCGCTGTTAACTATATATATATATATAAAAAGACTCGTTTTTGTCAGTCTAATATTTTTACTGGTTATTTGTTGTTGAAATAAAATTAGATTATTTAAAAAAAAAAATTAGAAAGTAAAGGGAAGAGAACAGGCGACGCACAATCTAATTAGTGCATCGCTTGTAACATATATAATAAAAAATAAATAAAAAAAAACAGCTCGGTTATGTTACTCTAATATTTTTACTGCTTATTTGTTGTTGAAATAAAATTAGATTGATCAAAAAAACTAAAAAAAAAAAAAAAAAAAAGATAGGAGTGAACAGACGACGCACAATCTAAAATAGTGCGTCGCCTGTTAACTATATATTAAAAAAAAAAATATCTTAGTTTTGTTACTCTAATATTTTTACTGGTTATTTATTGTTGAAATAAAATTAGATTGTTTAAAAGAACTTAAAAAAAAATTAAAAAGTAAAGGGAAGGTAACAGGCGACGCACAATCTAAATTGTGCGTCACCTGTTACCTCTATTAAAAAAAACAAAAAACAAAAAAAAATAAAAAAAGCAGCTCAGTTATGTTGTTCTAATATTTTTACTAGTTATTTGTAGTTGAAATAAAAGAATATTATTTAAGAGATTTGCAAAAATAAGCTATACAAGAAAAATTATATAATTGAACAACAACCATGTATAATTAAATTTTATTATTATGTAAACATAGATTAGTGGTTGGTATTCATTTTTCATGAGTAGAATTTAAACGTACAGTACAATTCAGATAAAATATACACGCAATATTAATGGCGACTCTGATCAGCCCCACATTCAGTGACCCTTAACAGACGTGTCGCGTGTTTTTTGTTTTTAGCAACCTTTTGAGGTTGACAGTTTTTGTATGCGTCGTATATTTATTGAATTTTTACTGACGTATTAATCTCAAAATCGCGTTTTTGTTTTTTCAGACGCGTTTGTTTCGTAGCGTCGCTAAGTGAGTATTGCTAGATATCAATTTTTGCGTAGTGAAAGAAGAACCACCAATATATTAAAATATTACCATTGATAATGATACTTTCTAGAAAAACATGTCATGTATACATATATAACTTATGCAGAGCCAAAATATCTAACTACCTTATTAGTCATACAAAATTTTGAGGACAGAAGCAAAATGGTAGTGACATATTAGTTTTAGATAAATTGTAATATCCAATAGAAAATTTAACAATGTTTGACCAACCTAACCCACATATTATGGGTCAAATATAACATTTTCTATGCCATATGCATAATCAATATGTGGTTGAACTACAAATGTTAAAATCTTGTTTCTTTGCTTTCAGAGTGTTCCTAATCAATACGTGGCTAAACTACAAATTTAAACAAAAAAAATTGGATTGAAGTTTTCAGCATATATATCAATCCATATAGAAGTACATAATAAGTTAAAATATATTATATTAAAGCATTTTTTTTTCTGGTTTGAATATTCAGCAGCACTTTATTATTGAAATTTTAACCAACATGCCCATGCCATTGAACAGCTCAAATACAATGACATTTTCACTTCCTCTATTGTCTAAAAAGGAAAAAAATTAGTAATAAGCCACCAAAAAAGGTTGAAATCCTCCAGCTTGATCAAGCACGTGTTACATGTTAACTTCAAGAAGCAAAAGATGGGTGTCATGGGTTATTCCAATAAGTCTAGTAATTTGGAGGAGCTAATTCCCTTGGAAATTGACGTTAATGAATGGAAAGGTCACTCTTATGGGTAATAGTCTGAATTTTTTTTTTTCTTTCTAATATTGCTAAAACCTGTTGTGTCTTTAAAGATTTTTCAAGCTATCATATATAAAAGTTTTATGGTTTGTATTATTCTATAGACTATTGTGGGTGTGTATGTAATCATGTTCATGGGGTGAAGAAATCATGCATTTTTTTTTTTTAATCTAAACTTCGATTTCTGTTGGGGTGGCTCAGTGCCAAAAGAAGATGAACTTTCTTCTTAGTGATGTAGGTGATACTACAAGTCAAGCATCAATTTTTTTAAAAGTTCTATTTGCTTATGGTTCCCTAGTTATTTAGAAAGGAAACATCATTTGAGGGGGAAAAAAGAAAAATTTCTTTTAGTCGTTATGTTTATTCCTAGTCTTTATAGAACCTTAATATCTATACCCCATGTGTTTGTAGCACAAATGTTGTCTTTTTGTTTCATCTCTGTCTAGCTTCCTTATGTCTTTCCTTGAATTTTGTAGTTTCTTTCTCATTTTGAAATGTTCCTCTCACAGTGCATCATTGTACCATGATATTGTTATTGTTTGCATGGAAATTAATGATACTAGGTGATGCGTCTTGGGTCATTAGGAATCCATAAATGTGTGGAAGGATAATATTCCAATCCAGAGACAGCCCCCTCAATGCTCTAGTTAACGTTGATTTTGATGCGAGCAAGATAACTTGAAAATGCCTATTTCTTGTTTGTAGTTTTACTTTTACATGTATGTGTAACTCGGATAAAATACCACCTCTTGCCCACATAACAGACATTGTGACTTAAATAAATAGCATGGTTCATGTTTACATTCCTCCTTTTCTATATTTTACCTTTCTACTTACTTGCCTTTATGATTGATGAAGATTCCAAATTTCGTTTTTTATTTCATGTTTTTGTGATAATGTAGTAATTATATTTCTAAGTGTGTGTATTTTAATGATATAATGTTTTCATTTATATTTTGCTAGATTGTTGGTTTGGTTGGCACTTCAGAATGACAAATCAAGCTTAGTCATTGATGGAATAGATGCTGCGCAAGGAGATTTAGAACAGAACACGGGTGAAGTTTCAAGCATTGTTTTGGAAGGAATAAGTTCAAGTTCTCAAAGCCCACATGGTGTCATTGAAAGATTCAAGGGGAGAAGGTGATACGAACCTAGGACAACCTGTTCCTAAACCCGTATTATATTAACCCAAATCTTAATTAAGTTCAAGTTCTAATGGAATTGACCTCAACCCCTAACCAACCTGTGGTTAGAAACCTTGGTATAATGTAAACGCCACAATAGGGGATGGAAAACCTATTGATAAGTCAAGCTAAAACAACCAATTCTCTAATGGTGTTTTAGGTGTTCTCAAAGAACAAAGAGATAATTAATCTCACAAGTATTTTCTTAATCAAATTAAAGTTGTATTCTTATTGATAACTAAGCCTTTAAATAGGCTACAAAGCCACGAAATAAAACCCTAGAACATAAAGAAAACCGGCCACCACACATAAAGAAACCTAGTTGGCCGAAACTATACTTCCTTTCCTAATCTAAGTTTGATTAATTAATTCATTTATATTAAATTAGGAATTAATTAATTTACAATGGAAAGAATAAAATAAAAACCTTCCTAAAGTTATTTTTCCAGAAAATAAATAAATAAAAGCCAAAAAGTAATGGTAGTTTCCTAAAACAAAAAGTAAAAACAAATTAGGAAACTAAAAATGCTAGCCTTTTGATCAAGTTGATTTTGATCAATCTTTGACCTCTTTGAGCCCCAAATCAGCTTCTAGATGCTTTTTAGGATGCCAAATAAGCTGAATATGAAGTCCCACACGTTTCCCATGCTTGCAAAAATAAGAAAAGGCTAATATAGTAAAATACAGTAAAGCCAGCAAGCAATACAGCAAATTCGGCCAAATTGTTGATGCTGTCCGTACAAGCCCTTTTTGATTGCATTTGAGGCTGCTTTAACTTGATTCCATGACCTATTAGGCATATGTATTGAACCCATAAAGCATTAGAACCATTTCATGCTTCCCGGACTCCAAAAATGTACCAAAACCGTCACCCGGGTCCGTATCGGCTTCCACCACTTGGATGCTTAGAATAGGCTTTGTATCTTCAAGTATGGACAAGCTCTATTGAGATTGATTACCCTCTGTATATATACTCCCAGGTTTCCCTTAAATCTCTTAATTTGAGCTCTTGTGATTGGCCTAGTCTTCATCCGTGTCGAGTCAGCACCCCAGCGGGTTATCGGTGGAGCAGGCTTGGGCGGAATCACATCATTAATGTTTTCATTTATATTTTGCTAGATTATGTAGTAATTATATTTCTAAGTGTGTGCATTCTAATGATATAATGTTTCCATTTATATTTTGCTAGATTTTTGGTTTGGTTGGCACTTCAGAATGACAAATCAAGCTTAGTCATTGATGGAATAGATGCTGCGCAAGGAGATTTAGAACAGAACACGGGTGAAGTTTCAAGCATTGTTTTGGAAGGAATAAGTTCAAGTTCTCAAAGCCCACATGGTGTCATTGAAAGATTCAAGGGGAGAAGGCTTTCAGAAGATACGATAGTTGATAGCATTTCCAGAAGTGCTCGACTGCAAATCCCTTGCTTCGCTGTTGGGATGAAGAAAGTTGCCACCATACATAAAAGTAGGTAGATCAGAGAGAACTGAAGTTCAACAAGTAATTCGGGTCATACTGGTAACACTATAAGAAATTGATCTTAAATGTAGTCTTAAGATATGTATAATTCATAATTGTTAGTTTGTTTCCGTTTAACACTTTAACTCATATATGCTATTTCTTTTTATGTTGTGCTCTTTAATTTTCAAGAACCATTTCGATCCCCTATTTATTCAGTGTACCTTCTATTTCCATATTAAAAATACATCTTATTTGATTTTATTTAAATTTTTTTATTTATATATATATATATATATATATCTTATGCTTTCTTAATTGGCTATTGGTTTATTTCTATTTCTAAGGGTTATAATATGTATGAGGAATAAAAAATAAGATTAGCAAGTTGCCTAGTTTGACCAGGATTGAACCAAAAAAAAAAAAAAAAAAAAAAGGGGTTTTCAGAGATGACCTTAAAACATTTTGGTTTCTTATTTTCTTCATAAGATTCTTTATCTAAGATTCTTTACCTATTCTGTTTTCCTATTTGATGGCAAAATTTCTTCATTTGGTGCCACCAACCATTTAGTTTTTAATTTGAAATACGATAGGCATGGTTCAATGGTCCTAGTAAAAAGAATTTTCTAAAATTTATACAAGATGATGTCAAGCTTTCAGTCTGATGTAGGATTGGAATGCTTTGATTTAACAAAATGTAGATGTTCATGCTTGGAAGAATTGATTCATCATCTCTTACGTGAACACCAAGTTGGTGAAATAGTTTCAAAACGCATTTGATATGCTGCAAAGTCAGATCATGAATTAAAAATAAAAAAATAAAAAAAATAAAAAAAAAAGAAAAAACTCGCGACGTTGATATTCCACCAAAAACTTATTTTTCTATAACCCAATCGAAATAAAAGATTCAATGTTTTATTTCAATATCTTTCCACGTCCTTCTTTGAGTTTTCCATTTCAGCTAGCATATTAAACATTTATGCTGATATAGATGTTCACCAATTGAATCATTTGCAGAGCCAGACAGCTATGTCCTGCACTTGCAATTGGTAAATAAAATATTAGGCCTCGGCATCGGAGAGAAAAACTTATGCATCATTCTTTATAGGTGGCTGCTGATTATTGGCTAGTAGATCAACTAGCATACCTAATATTTCTGCAGATATAGTTCGCACAATTGAATCAATTACAAGGTCAGACAGATATGGCCTGCACTTGCAACTGGTAAATAAAATATTAGGCCTCCGAGAAAACTTATGCATCATGCATCATTCTTTATACGTGACTGCTGATTAATTGGCTAGTAGATAACCTAGTTTATAATCTCTGTTTAAATTATTTGGAAATTTTGAAGGTAGTAAGCTTAATTATTACTATTATTTATCTATTTGATGCGTTTGGTTCTGCCTTTATTCTTCCATATACTTCTAGAAACGCCCTCAAGTTTTTTTTCCACAGTCAAACCATTTGCTAAACTTCACATTTGAACCTTCAAAGTAATTAAGCCACGCCCTTTCTCCGTATCTCTCACCGTCCAAGTAATGGCAGAAGGATCTATAATCAGTGTTGTGGCTTCCATGATCAGACTGCTTGGTACTCCAGCATTTAAATTAGCTCGGAAACTTTTGGGGTCATAAAAAGAAGTTTGAGAAGGTTGAGAAAACAATGAGCTTACTGGAAGCAGTAATCTATGATGCAGAGGCAAAGCAGGTCGATAGCCATCAAATCAAACACTGGCTTCAGAGGCTTGAAGATGCAGTTTATGATGTTGACAACTTGTTGGACGAATTTCAGACTGAAGCTTTAAGGCGTCAAGTGATGTCTGGGAATGAAGCCACCACAACGGTACGCACTTTCTTCTCAAACTCAAACCCGATTGCTTTTCAAGTAAAGATGGGTCTTAAGTTAAGAAAGGTTAGGAAGACACTTAAAGTTATTAAGGATGATAGCATCTTTGGTACATTGATACAACAAGTCCACCTAGAGCCACATACTGAGCATGCCAATAACAGAGAGACTCACTCTTTTGTACGTGATGAAGAAGTAATTGGGAGGGATGACGATAAAAAGAAAATTATTGATCTTTTGTTGTGTTCTGATTCTCGAGATAAGGATAATCCTTCATTCCTTCCCATAGTTGGTATTGGTGGACCAGGAAAAACCACACTTGCTCAGTTTGTTTACAATGATAAGAATGTTGAGAAACATTTTCACCTCAGAATGTGGGTTTGCTTATCTGGTTCGTTTGAACTGAAAATAATTCTTGAGAAAATGATTAAATCGATAAAGAAAAGAGCTTCTGTAGAACAAGGCCTTGACCTGGATCAGTTGCATGGTTCTGTAGAACAAGGCCCTGACGTAGATCAGCTGCAGAGTTCTGTAAGACAAGGCCTTGACCTAGATCAGTTGCAAAACTCTCTTCGCCAAACGCTAAATGGAAAAAAGATATCTTCTTCTATTAGATGATGTATGGAATGAAGATAGAGAAAAATGGCTTAAATTAAGAACCTTGCTAATGGATGGTTCACGTGGTAGTGCAGTATTAATAACCACCCGCAACATGGACATTGCCCAAATGATGCAGACCATTAACCGTATGAGTTACAAGGTCTAGACCCAAATAAGTCTTGGTCTTTGTTTAGGAAAGTGGCATTCGAGAGAGGACAAGAACCTCATAACTCAAACATTGTAAGAACAGGAGAGGAGATTGTAGAAATGTGCAAAGGAGTTCCTATTGCCATAAGGACGATCGGAAGCATATTGTATGGCAATAATCTAGAGAAAGAGTGGGAATCCTTTAAGAATGATAAACTTGCAAAGTTATCTCAACACCAAAGTGATCTTTTACCCACACTCCGATTAAGTTATGATTGTCTTGCCTCTCATTTGAAGCATTGTTTTGCTTATTGTAGATTGTTTCCAAAAGATCATGTCATTGATGTACAAAAGCTGATAAAACTCTGGATCGCACAAGGTTTTGTTAAGTCCTCTAACCAAAACAAATGTCTAGAAGATATTGGTTATGGTTATTTTGTAGATTTACTTGGGAGATCTTTTTTTCAAGAGGTTGAGAAAGATGGGTTGGTTACCATAAAATATTGTAAAAATGCATGACCTTATGCATGATCTTGCAATTTCGGTGGCAGGGGATCATAGCATCATGATAGACAAGTATCAGGAGAATGAAAATTTTCATGAAAAGATTCATCATATATCTTTGAATATTATATCCAAGTGGAAGTCATCAAACCTCCCAATGTCCTTTCTTGAAGGAAAAAAGCTGGTACGCACCCTTCTTCTAATAAGACATGAACTACCAAGAGTAGAGAGTCTTGGTGGACAGAGCTGCGAAGCAATTTTATCCTACTTAAAGCTTATACGGGCCTTGGTTTTGGAGGATATGTATATATGGGTGTTACCAAACAGTTTTGATCAAGTAAAACACTTGAGATACATTGATTTTTCATATAATATGATGGAGAAGCTACCAAATTCTGTAACTGGACTGTACAATTTGCAAACCTTGATTCTCACTAATTGTCCATACCTATTGAGCTTACCTTGAGATTTGAAATATATGATCAACTTAAGGCATCTTTTGATATATGGATGTGAGAAATTGAGTCATATGCCTAGTGGACTTGGTGAATTAACTTCTCTTATCACTTTAGATCGTTTTGTCATAGCAGACAACAATTCAAAGTCGAAAGATGCTGCAGGGTTAGCTGAATTGAGACGCCTAAACAACTTGAGTGGACAATTATTCATTGAGAAGTTGAGCCATAATCTGCAGGGAGATGCAGCAAAATCAGAGGCTGCAAATTTAAAGGAGAAAAAACATCTTCAATCTCTCTGTTTACGGTGGAATGATGATGATTCTGATGACAGTGATATTGCACAGCATGATGATGCAGAAGGTAGCGATATTGCCCAGCATGATGAAATCTTGCTGGGAGGCCTTCAGCCACATCCAAACCTAAAAGTATTCCGAGTGGAGTGGTATATGGGTGTAAACTTTGCAAGTTGGCTTTCTTCACTCAGTAATCTTGTAAGTTTACATTTATCATCTTGTAAAAATCTGCAATGCCTCCCATCCTTGGATCAGTCCATGAGTCATCCCAAGGAACTTAATCTTTTTTCATTGACTGCTCTAGAGTATGTTGTTAATTTAGAAAGAGAATATTCGTGGGCTTCAAGAGAACCAGTCTTCCCGCGCCTAAAGATTCTTCAAATAAGGCATTGTCCAAATCTGAAGGGATGGTGGAAGAGGAGTGGGCCCATTGGTTTAACACCAACATCCATCATACACCAAAACCAACCTTTTTTCCCTTGTATTTCATTTCTTTGCATATAATGTTGCCCTAATTTAACTTCCATGCCGTTGTTTCCAAACGTCCAATATTTATATCTTTACAAAACTAGCTCTATACCATTACAACAAACTGCAATTTTGATGAAAGCAGTTGTATCATCTTCATCAACCCCACCACTAGCCTCTACTTTTTCGGATTCAATTTTCAATTCCTTTGCCCCAACCCCTCTCTCCAGATTGCAAGCCTTGCAACTTCTAGAAACGGACGCTTTAAAAATTTTGCCATAGGAGATAGTCAACCTCTTATCCTCGTTGCAGAATCTCAGTGTTGGATACTGCCCCAATTCGACATCTTTGCAAAGGGGAATAGGCAACCTCTCAACACTTGGTAGTCTAGAAATCAGCGAATGCCCCAATTTGGTGACACTTCCTCAAGAGATATCCAATCTCTCGTCTCTTAAAAGTCTTCATATTGAAAGGTGTTATAAGTTGGAATCAATGCCAGGAGAGATGCATCGTCTCATCTCTTTAATCAAACTACACATTTCTCAATGTCCCAATTTAGAATCATTACCAGAAGGGATAAGCAATCTCTCATCTCTGGTAGTTCTTTCTATCGTGGCATGTCGTAAGTTGGTATCACTGCCTCAAGGGATGCATGGTCTCACCGCTTTAAACGCTCTCTCCATTATACGATGTTTCAATTTAAAATCATTGTCAGAAGGAATAAGCAATCTCTCATCACTTATATATCTTACTCTTGGTGGATGTCGTAAATTGGCATCATTGCCGGAAGGGATAGTCAATCTCTCATCACTTCGATATCTAGCTCTGAGTAGATGTGATGAGTTGAAAACATTGCCACAAGTGCTGCATGGTCTCACCTCTTTATATGAATTAGATATTGAACGATGCTCCAATTTAGAATCATTGTCAGAAGGGATAGCCAATCTCTCATCGCTTACAAAACGCGTTATTAAAAACTGTCGTAAGTTGGCATCACTGCCGCAAGGGATGCATGGTCTCACCTCTTTAAGCGAGCTAGATGTTGGAGGATGTCCGAGTTTGAAATCATTGCCAGAAGGGATAGGCAATCATTGCGAGAAGGGATAGGCAATCTCTCATCACTTGAATGTCGTTATCTTTCTGGAACATCACTCCCACAGTGGCTGCATGGTCTCACCTCTTTAAAGAAACTATCCATTGATGGATGTTCCAGTTTAGAATCATTGCCAGAAGAGATAGCCCAACTCTCAACACTTGAATGGTTTACTCTTTCAAGATGTGATAAGTTGGCAACACTCCCACAAGACCTGCATCGTGTCACCTCCTTATACTATCTATCCATCCGCGAATGCCCTCTCATATCACAAACAATCAAGAAAAATCGATACGGCCTCCGCTCTAAGCTTGCTCGTATCCCCACAGCTTATCTAGATGGGAAACGCATTCATGCACACTGGTATCCAACTTGTATTATATAAGTTCATTAATTTCTATATCTTTCTTTCTTTGTTTCTTCTCTTTGTCCTTTAATTTTGCGGTTAAGTTCTTGGAGATGAAGCTCACTTCGTCTTTTTTTAATTATTTTTGTAGGCATTTGCAAATCTTAACCGGTTGCATCTAGTAGCTAATTAACTATCCAAATTCTGAGTGGTAAGCACTTCTTTCCCTTCAAATTATTTCGTTAACTATAAAGATATTATGTCTTTTTTTTTTTTTTTTTTTTTTTTTTTTCCCTCTCCTTGTATATTATGTTCTTATTTATTTTATGTGTTTGTCAATACCTCATTAATTAATTTTACATACCAAATGTATTTTTTTATATATTTTATATGCCAAATATTATCAGAATAAGATTCGTTAGTCTAAACCATAACCATTTGCATTTTCCATTAATCTATAGAAATTGTCTATTAATTTATTTTCTTATATTCAAATTTACGTTTAACCATTTGTTTTTATCGAGTATTATATATATATATATATATATATATGATAAAATTTAATAAAATGGTAAAAAAAATAAAAAAAATTTAAGCATATTATTTCTGAGAAGAAAAAATAATCGAATCATTAAAACTCTATATCGGAAATTATTTAATATTAAATGAGTTAAGAAATGTAAAAAACAGTAAAACGCGATATATTTGAGTAAATGAATATAGTTTATCCGAATAAGAAGTAAAGGAAATTTAAATTTCATAAGTTTAATATTCCAATTAAAAAAAAAAAAAAAGATTCTTTTGTCCATTTTATCGAAAATAACAATAATAATAATGATAGTAAAAATAAATAACCCTTATTGATTTTCACAGCTCAAAGCAGAAAGCCAAGTTTGCCCATTTCCCCTGTTCGCATTTGGTTCCTCTCCTCGGCGGCGATGGACCAAACTCAAAATCTCAGACCACGGTTCACTCCCTGGATCACGACATCCTCTGCATCATCTTTTCCTTGCTCGACCTCTTTGATCTGTCCGATGCTCTGTCATCTGCAAATCCTGGTATTCTTTATTCTCTCTCCTTCTGCTTATACTTTTTTTTTTTTTGTTTTTTTTTTTTCAAATGGAGTGAATGATAAAGATGGGTTTGTTCTTATTTTCGTGAAGGAATGCGATTATGAATAAGTCTAAGTTGCTGCAACTGTTCTACTACAAGCAATAGCAGACGGGTCTCGTGGGTGTTTGTTTCCAATAAGTCTAGTGATTCGGAGGAATCGTTGAACTAATATTTGGATGGACTTCGTAGATTGGCTTTGCAAGCGGGTGTTATTGATACTGATTATTGATCAAGGGAGAGACTTCGCTGGGTAATGTCCTCTTATTGAGTTGTACCTTCTTCCTCTCCACACCCCCCCACACCCCCCCCCCCCCTAAATTTCCTGACCCAAAAAAAAAAAGATAAGACTAATAAATCTGCGGGTGCATATACTCTGTTCTATGCAGGGAAGATATCATTTTTATGTAAACTTGATTTCTTTTAGGGTGGATCATTGCCGAATGAAGATGGGCTTACTTCTTACCTGTGTAGGTGAGAAGGCGTTTTCCTCCTGATTTTTTTCTTTCATCCTTGTCTGGCTTCCTTCCATCTTTCACTCAATTTGCCCTGATTCTCATTTTGAGGTGATTGTTTCAAAATACCGTTGCACCATCATATTCCAATCCTGAGACAACCCCAATTGTCAGACTTATTCATGAGAGCAAAGGTAAACTTGAACAAACAAATTTCCTGTTTGTAGTTTTATATGTATGTGTAACTTTCCGCAGTATGGTCTCTCTCTTCTTTTGAAATACATGGCATGATCATTTTAACATTCTATTTCTTCCATCACCTTCTTAATTTGGATTTATGATGGCTGAAGATGAAATGCAAGTGTATTTTTTTTCTCTAACGTTTGTCATGATTAGTTAATAATTGGTGTTATTAAGGTTGAAAAATTCTTATGTATCATTTAAAGGTTATGCATTATGATTTTTTTATTTACATTCTTGTAGATTGTTGGTTTGGTTGGCGCTCATATATGTATATGGATGTGAAATGGAACAAAGAGTAGTTTCCCCTGAAGGGAGGCCACCTTTTCAAAGGGTTTATGTATGTGATTCGTTGCTAAATGTTCTTATTAAATTGATGGTCTTATATTTGCTAAGTTATTTACGCAGCATCCTGTGTGCAACGTAAGATATATTGATAAAATTGTTTATCTGCTTTCGTGAAATATATATATTTTAAGAATAGGAGTATGTTGTATTCATGTGAGATCCATTTGTTTTCAACTTTCCCTGCAGGCATTAGGACTTTGCCTTTCAACATAAGTTCTCACTAAATATTTGCTGGGTCCACCTCTGGACATACTTCTTGTTGGGACCTTAGGCATGTAATTATGAGCTCTCTGCTATCTTGACGGTCAGTTCCAGAGTAAATTAACTATTAGGTTTGCATTCTGGACAGGCCCCACTTAGTTCTTACTAAGTATGAAACTTGCAATTGAGCGACCATGTTCTGTTATGTTATTTCCAGGACAAGGAGAAGATCATGGGAGACAGGGTCAGTCTCAATGTCATATATTCTGTAAAACTACTTCAGAATGATAAATCAACTATGGTTGTTTGGTTGGTGGAATAGATGTGGTGTGTTATGCATTTTGAACCAGAATGCCGGTGAAAATTGTCTCTAGCATTATCTTGGAAGGCAACAGATCAAATTTTCAACACCCACATGGTGCCCTTGAAAGATTAAAGGAAGAAGGATTAAGAAGATACTTGCTTTAACAGCATTCCAAGAAGTGCTCGACTACCAGTATCTTGCTTGGCTGTAAGGATGAAGAAAGTTGCCACCACACAGAAATGTAGGTAAAACTGAGTGTGGAAATTCAACAAGTAATTTAGAGCTCAATGTTAAATACAAGGAAATTGATCTTGTATCATTGCTATTGTTTCCTTGCATAGAAACTATTAAATATATCATATGCCGTTTGATTTTCATATGCTATTTTGTGGATAATATCCAGAGTAAACCAAACTCTTAGGTTTTCATTCTGATCAGGCACTACTATGTCTTTACTAAATATGCAACTGGAAATTGAGCAGCCATGTTCCGTTACCTTATTTGCAGGACAATGAGAAGTTCTCAGAGACATGAGTCAGTCTGAACGTCTTATATTCTGTACAACTACTCCAGAATAATAAATCACTATGGTTGTTGGTGGAATAGATGGTGTGCTACGCATTTTGAACCAGAACCCAGGTGAAATTGTTTCTAGCATTATCTTGGAAGGCAATAGTTCAAGTTTTCAACACCAACATGGTGCCATTGAAAGATTCAAATGAAGAAGGCTTAAGAAGATACTCTGGTTAACAGCATTCCATGAAGTGCCCGACCACCAATATCCTTCTTGGCTGTCGAGATAAGGAAAGTGAAAGTTGCCACGACACAGATAACTAGGTACATCAGAGTGAGGAAATTCAACAATTAATTTAGAGAACAATGTTGAATACTAGGAAATTGTTATTGTTTCCTTTCATAGAAACTATTAAAATATCATATGCTGTTCGATTTTCCAGATCCAATTTCCACCCTTTTTTTATGCATCTTATATTTCCATACTACATGTTTTTTTTTTTTTTTTTTTTTTTTTTTTTGGTTATGTATATTTTGTTATTGATTTTTTAACTATTAATATATTTCCTCCATCATTTACAACGTTGGTTGGTTGGTTAACAAAATTAATGCCTATAGCATTGCTCTTACCATTATATACGCCAAGTACCGCAACTCATGGAATCTCTGTAAATTTATTTATTTATTTTGAAAAGAGTATAGCTTTGCTTTGAACTAACTAAAATAAATAGATTAATCATTATTATTCGAGCTAAATGAGTTGTCCTGCCGCTAAAACGCCTACCTATACTAAATTAGACCTCACAAAATGAAACATTGCTCAGTTTTCTAGAATAAATTAATTAGTAATCAACTTATTTTTGTTCCATCAGAGATTACAGTGCGACGTAGCCCCCCAACTTCAAATGAGGCTCCCGTCCTACTGCTGTTGGGCACCATTTGGGAAGTAGGATATGGTGGGATTAGAATTGAGATTGGGATTGCATTGAATAAAATTTAGTCCAGTTTTATATTTGGTGTCAACAATATTAGACTATTTCTTTTATAGTCGTTAATAAAAATGAATATAAATTTTCAATAACTTATTAATTTTTAAATTAATCCAAGTGATTTAAATAAGATTAATTTTTTGTCCAATAATTTTTTTTAAAAAAAAATTATCTATCTAGCTTATTATATGATTAACATTAATTATCCAAATTATATATGTTGATTTGAAAATCCAAAAAAATTCTTAAATATAATTGTTATATTGCTAAAAAAATAAAATAAAACTGAAACATGAGAGGAAGAAACAAAGTAATATGTACATATATGTATATATACACACACACACACACACAAGAGAAAGGTTAAAAAAAAAAAATCATGGAAGGAGAAATAAGATTAAAAAAGATTTAAAAAAAAAAATGAAAGCTGAAGATAAAAAGAAAAGAAAAAAAATAAAAAAGTAGAAGATAAAACATAAAAACAAAACAAAATAAAGTAAAATTACAAATAACAGAGGAAAATATTTGGTTTATGAAATAAACATAGGAATAAAATTCTTATTTAATAGATTTTATTTTTTCTATATTTGATAAGTTTTTGAATTTGACAATAGCTATTCCATAGGAATAGATATGCTTTCATTTAAATGAATAACAATTACTTATTAAAACCTCAGAATACCTATTTCTATATTTTAAATTGGATAAACTTTAAAATATCCTTATCAAATTTAAATTTAAATTGATTATCGCATACTAAAAATATATAAATAAATATAAAAATTTTAATTTTAATTAATTTTTACTAAATTTGAATTTTTTGGGGAAAAAAATATTTATAAAGTCTAAACTTTAATTTTAAATCAATATTTTTACCACATATATAAATAGAAATTATTAATTTTTTTTTATTTTTTTTATGAATAACTATATTTATTTTTAAAAGAATACGTATTCTCTGTACACCAAATATAGATAGAAAATAAAAATGACAATGTGAGATAATTGTTAAAAAAAAAAAAAAAAAACAAAACAAAACAAAAAAAACCCCGTTCGTTGAGGGGTTGACAAGAAAAAAATAAGAAAAATGGAAGGTAAATTTCTGATAGAGCGGGGTAATTTTAACCCAACGATAGATGTGGGATAATTTTATCATGCTAGATTGGAATAATTTTATCCCGAAATAGATGCGAGATAATTTTATCCTATTAAAGTGGGGACAAGCTTTTTTTTTTTCTGTAGCAAACATAGAATTAGAGCTATTTGATCCAAATTTCAATTTTTTTTTCTTTATCCTGCCCACTAAACGGGCTCTTGAAGGATTGCCTTGCCTGATTAATACGTGGCTGTTGATTAAATAGTCAGTGCATCAACAGGTTGATACTCACGGAAGTAGTTTATCATTTGAGGTCAATTGTCAATGCCAACTTTCTACTATTTATTTTCGGACTCCCAATTAAAATGATTGGCTAATAAAATTCTCACATGCACATTTTTTTTATTTGGCTTAACGTTACTAGTACTAGAGCTTTCAGTCTCATCTTCATCTCCTCCATAACAAAAACAGAGCTAAGCTTCCCCTGTAAAACCTTTTGACAATATTCAACCATCGCCCCATGCTAATGGCAGAAGGAGTTCTCTTCAATATTGTTACTTCCATCACTTGAAGATTGGTTCCAGCAGCTTTCAGAGAGATGTTACAGTGTTGGGGACTCAAAAAGGAGATTAAGATCCTTTTAAATTTATCCAAATATTTAAAAAAAATCCCTTTGTATTTTGTATTTTTTTTATCAATCAACCATCAGGCCCGGCCCCATTTTATTCGGGCCCCAAAAAATATTTTTCCTATAAATTATTTATACATATATATTTATTAAATAAAAGATAATAATTAATTTATTTTGAAAACATAAGAAGTTGATCTTGTTAAAATTTTAAATTATTTTTAATTGATCATTTATTGTTAATTCTCTTTGATTATTTTTATTTTTGAAAAATAATACTATTCAAATCTAATTGAAATTTTTTATATTCTATTTTTATAATTAATTAGATTGCAACCATAAATATATATATATATATATATATTAAATATTTTTCTTGTTTACGTAGTTTTTTTCTCTTACTCATTTCTTTTCTTCTCTTCTCATTCACACTTATTTCATATTTATTTAATTTTTAATACTCAACATACATAATATGCAATTCTAACCTAAAAGGTCCCAAAATATAAAATAAGCTTATTGGTTTTTATTTATTTTAATGAATTTTTAGTCATTCTCCTAATATATGTATATATATATATATATATATTATTTTATTTGAATTCATGGTGTAGTTATTCATTCATATATATATATATATATACATACCTCACGTTTCTCTAGTTTATGTTTTTATTTTTTTCTTCATATCTTTTATTCAACTAAATTCATTAGATTTTAATTCTTATATTTTTTTTCTTAATTTAGGCTAATTATTCTTCTAGATGCTAATTCTAATTAATCTAAATAAAAGTTAATATTTGTAATTTGTTTGTTCTTTCAAAAAATTTTACACACCATTTTTTTAATTTAACTCTTAAACCATTGTTACAAACACATTAGGAAAGTCATCTTAAAAGTGTTAAAGTAATAAAATATCAAGCTCCATAAATAAAAGATGCTTTATATCAACTAGCAAAAACTAATAATGATCATAAAACAAAAAGTGAAGCAATTTCTTTTAGCAACATGAGAGATTAAAAATTTTCAATTTTTATTAAGTATAATTATTTGGTATGATATATTATTTGCAATTAATACTATTAGTAAATTTTTACAATATAAAATATGAACATTGCTATTGCATTAGATCAGCTAAAGGGTCTTATTTCTTTTCTTAATGACTATATATAAAAAAAAAAAAAAAAATAGGTTCACATCTGCTATGATTTATGCTTAAGAGATTGTGAATGAAATGAATGTAGAACCAAAATTTCATGAAAAACATGTAATTAGAAGAAATAAATAATTTACTGAGAATTAAAGTAATTAGGTAAAACTTATGGCTTAAGAATCTTTTAAATTAATTATTTTAACTATATAATTGACTGTGTCATTTCTTCATTTCAAAATAGGTTTGAACAATTTATGATATATGAAGATAATTTTGATTTTTTATATAATGTAGAAATATCAAAATTGGTTGGTGATGATTTTCTAAAAAAAAAAAGTTTAAATCTTAAAAACTTTTAAAAACATGATATACTATGTTATATTGATGGTATAGATTTATTTTCAGAACGAAAAATTTGAAAAGAAATAATAAATTTAAAAAACGACATTTTAGATACTAAACCATATAAAAAAATTAAATTTTTTTTCTAATACATGGATAGTTTGTAAAATACTGTTTTTATTTGTGCTCAATAATATCTCAAAAAATATTAAATAATTTGATAATTTTATCAATTAAAAAAATTTATTATTGAATTTTAAATATAAAAATTTAATTAGTAACTTTATATTTTAAAATATAAAAAATTAAATTTTATATAAAAATTTATTTTTTAAAAATTAATATTTTAAAAAAAAAATTAGGCCCAAGTATTTTTTTCTGCTTAGAGCCTCATAAATGGTTGAGTCAGTCCCGTCAACCATCCACATTATGTTATGACGTCACTTAGTCATGAGATCAGAATCTCTCTCTCTCTCTCTATATATATATATAGGGTTAATTAATTTAGAGAAAGAATATGATAAAATTATGAAAAATTAATTATCATGCCGTTCTCTTCATCAGCTATCTTCTATTGGGTTGGTTGTTATCTCTCAGCTTTCTTAGCATCACCGCTGCAGATAGCCCCCTTAGCATCAACGCTGAAGCCCGCAGCCGCGCTGCAGCCCTTCGCCATCTTTATCAAACCAGTCACGTTGTTCCTTTTTACTCTCTACCTCCAACGGCTATTTGCAGCGTCTCCATCGAAGGTTCGTATTTAACCACCTGAAAGTCACTTTTAATTAGCTATATATATATATATATATATAAATTTGTTCTATTTAAGATCCATATTTTGTGGTTTTTTTCTTGTCTAATCAATATTTTTTCAAAATATTCTGCCAAAAAAAAAAATTATTGAAAAGATATATATAAAAAAATTTATTAAAAAGAAATACAGTAGGGTGGTAGAAAAAAAAAAATTAAAAGAAAGTCTGTCTATAGCCTTTTCTTTTTCTATGTTATTTATTTATTCATTTTTTTTTTTGGGGTAAAATTTTGTTTTAATATACGCAATATATTTAAAATGTCTCTTTCCTTCAAATAAGAAAAGAGAGTTCCCTTGTAATGTATATTGATGAGCTGATCATATGAATATGTTTTTATGCTCTGATACTATTTTTTTTTTTTTAACTCAATTTTTTATTTTCCTTCAGCACTTAATTTCCCCAACAAAGTAAACACCCAACATACGATTATACTATTTTAATTACACTGGCGACGTTGGTCATGGCCACGTTTGATTGAACGCTGACAGCCCTTTGATCCTTTGATAATATCAAAGGAAAACAATTTGATTTCAGTCATCCCAATTAACCGACTTACCATGTCCGACGCTGCCCAGCTAAATTTGTTGTATGATAATATTTAAATATTATTTTATTTTTTTAGTACTTATCTATAAATATATCGAAAATATACTTAAATATTTATTCATTTACCATAGGAAATACTAAAAATATACAACAATAATATAAAAAAAAAAACTAACAAATAATATTATATTTTCACTTTCAAATTCATTTCAACTTAAGGGTTTTACCTCTTTTGGTTCTAGTTTGTAATTAACTAGTTAAGAGAAAGAGTTTGATCTAATAAATTCATAATCTTTCCTATATAAGATTTTTAAGTTGAAGTAACTTTAATATTTTTTTAAAAAAAAATGATAAGAATAAATAAATGGGTTAGTTACACGCACTTTTATTGAAATGCTCTCTAATTAATCAATTAATTAATTTTTTGTTCTTATCTTATTTGTAAAATAAAAAAATATTTTTTTTTAATTTTTAAACTTTTTAGTAATAATTTGAGAATTAAAAATTTAATGTGGAACAAATTATAAATTGAGACTTTAATATTTTAAATTTAGTTATGGTGTTTGAGTAGGAAGATAGAAAACTAAATGGATTTTAACCATTTAGTTTTTTAACCATTGGTAAAATAACTATAAATTGCAGCATATAACATTATGATTTTAAATAACTAACTTTAAAAGAATTCAAAATTTAATTAAACTATCAAAACTTTAGTTCAAATGTGCATAGGTTATGTACAATAATCAGACAATAAACGGTATATATGAAAATTTTTAAAATTACAAAGATATTTGTGTAACTGATCCTATAATTTATATATATATATATATATATATGTTTTCGTCAAAACAGAATTTATATTATGAAGAGCAATAGGACGTTCTGCTATTTTTTGTCCTTGCAATATCGCTTTCTAACTTTCACATCCATCGCTATCGCCACTCATCCCATGTCCATTTACATAGCTTGTATAAGTAAATGGTTTATGTCATTTTTACAAGACATAAGTCGCTGTCTTAAGAGGATAAATCTATGTAGGTTATTCTTTTTCTTTGGTTTGATGTTTTGTCTGAATTTTAATTGTCAAGAAAAAGTCAATTTTTCTCTTAAATGTTTCTCTAATGACCCATAAGCTGAAATTCTTATCAAATTGTTAAAAAGGTTGTTACCGACAATTTTTAAGTTCGAAGAATTATAGTCCTTCATGATTTTTATAAGAAAATTCATAACAATTTCAAGCTAAAAAATTGATAGATCACAAAAGCAACATTTGATTTGTGATGCCCCAACAGTTCTTATAGCCAGTCTAGAAGACAATATTAACATACAATTACATGGCCACAATTAAAAATGTACAAGAAGCTCAACTACAGTGAAATGACAAAATGTTATCCATGTTCAAATATCAGAATTTCTATCATTCAACTGTCAGAAAAGGGCTATGACTAAACGAATGAAATCAGAAGCGTGGGCATGGCGTAGAACGCTCAAATTCTTCTATTTATAACTCTAATCCAAAATACATATTTTGAAAAATTGGGGATAAAAAATTATTTTTCTTATTCTTTTATTTCATTAAAGGTATTAAGAGAAATTATAGATTGTAATCTAAGTAGGTTTGATTTGAAGTAATTAATAATAAAATAAATATAAATTATTAAGATAACTAGTAAAAATATATTTTAGAATAAATGTGTATAGATCATAATGCCGTCAGTATATTGTAGATCGTGGATAGAATTGCCCATTATCAAATGTTGATGTTCATGCTTAGATATAATCTATAATTATAGGGATGCGTAGAAAAACCAATTAACTTATCAAAATGATATTAATCCAATCCAATTTATTAGAATCGGTTATTTTAAAGTATTTGGATTTAATTGGTTTAATTTTAAAAATTAAAAATCGATAATTGGATTAGTTTACATCGGTTAAAAAATAAAAAATAAAATTGATCCAAAATAAATCAAATATAATATAATAATTAAAAAATGTTATGCTTTTTGTTTTATTTAATTTTTATATTGATTTGCATTATTTAGTTAAAAAATTAATTATAATTGATACATTATTTTAATCAATTTTGTTATATTTATTTTAAAATAAAATAAATATTTTCATTTTTCAAAATGATAAGAGATTTTAAAAATTTTAGCTTTGTTACACAAGTAAAAAAAAAAACGTTAAAATCCAAAGTTTTAACTTTTTGGTGTCTAAAATTCTAAAATCCAAAATTTACAAATCTAAGTTTAAAATTGAATTTAAAACCGGCCATCCAATTCAATCCAAACTAATTATTATTGAAATCGATTTACATTGGATTGAAAGCACCAAATAGATTAGTAATTAGATTGGATTGATTATTGTCAATTTAGGTCAATTTCAAATTGATGAACACTATAGATCTATTTACTATATCTTGTTGAAATTGGATTAGTTATTGTCGAAATAGATCGGTTTCAAATCAAGAACACTGTAAATCTATTTACTATATCTTTTTAAGTTCTGTGCCTTGACCAAAGCACGTTGTAATATTTTTTAAGTTGCATTAAAAAAAAAATCAAATTTTATTTGTGTTACACTTCCTTCTTGCATTTAATTTTCATATTATTTTAAATTCCCCTTTTAAGCTTTTTTTTTTTTTATATTGTCTTTATGTAATTGGAAAAATTTCAGCCGTCTCTAAATTATTTAAAATAGCTTAAAATTAAAAGTTAAAAATCTAAATAAGAGTAATCAAAATTTACTAAAATTGAAAATTAATAAGTTTTGAATAAAAATCAAATTATATAAATAATTAAAATGATATGAAATACCAAATAAACAATAATATAATTTTGCCAACCAAACAAAATTATGTAAAAATAAATAAATAAATAAATATTTAGTACACGACAGGTGGCCGTTGTCAGCTAATCATCGTGTTCCCATTATATATTCTAATAGGAATAATCTTATCTACACACACACACACACACACATATTAAAATCATATAATTTTTATTTGTTTTAAAATTTACAAAAATAGAGAATAAATTATTTGAAATAGTTTATTATTATTTGAAATATAATAAAATTAAAATTTTAAATAAGAAATGATCAAAATATACGAATAACTAAAATTATATGAAATACCAAACAAACATTAACATAATTATGCCAACTAAAAAAAAAATTATGAAAAAAAAAATTACATTTTTTGTAACTTTAGCTGTCGTGTCTGATGCTCGTATATCATGCCAAAGCCTCCATGTACCTAGCTGTTGCGTGTATGGTAGCACAATCAGCCACAGCTAGAGTTTTGCGCGACAGCTAGCTGCCGTGTAATATCTTTGCAATAAGAAGATTTCCTTTTTTCCTAACAGATCCTAGTCATACTTGCATTTTGCAAGTCACTCAAATTTGGGAGGCAAACTCAATTTTGTATTTTGTATATTTTTTTTCCTTATATTAATCCATATAATTAAAAAAAAAAATCATAAATATTATATAGAAACTCTCAACTATGTCTTATTTCCTACAATCATTCAAAGCATTAATTATGATTATGATATATTTTAGGCAAGCTAACCAATAATATTAAAAAATGAACACGGGCTGCTGTATCTTTACAAGAATCACACAACATATTCAGGTGATTAATTTATTGTAGCATTAATTCAAGCTTGTCTTCGGTAAGAAAATTCCCGCAAACCCGTGTTTTTAGTCCTTTTATATTCCCAATTTTGTGAACTTCAAAAATCTTCAAAAACTACACAATTACAATTGTTTCCAAAAATATCAACCACTATGCGTAATGAGGTCATTGGTTTGCAATTTTTGATGAGGTCACTTATTTTTCCAATTTTTTAAACTTTACAAACTGTTCAATTGTTTTCAAAAATATCAACAACACTTGGTCGAGTCAGATCTCTCTCCATTATATATAGAGTATGCGAGTCCAGTCCAAGAACAAGACCAACTTATAATATATTTAATATTAATTAGAGTGATTTTATTATAGAATTATCAAAAATTAATTATCATGGCCCTCCTCCTCTCTCATCAACTATCAGCTTTGGGTTTTAAGAAAATCATCATGTGATAACATCTTGTATTAAGGGGAAAACAAATTATATTCGTAACATTAATTAAAAATGTTCATAATTAAATAACGAATTAAATTTCCTATAAGTTGCTTATTGCCTTTTTTATCGCTCTTTCTTTTTTCTAGAGAGAGAAAAAAAAACTGCAATAAGCATATTTAGATTTTTCTTTTGATAAGCAATATAAGTTAATCTTATCCTTATATTAATATTCGTAATTCTCATAAATCAACCTCAATTTCTAATAAACACATCTTCTCTAATATTTACAGGCATTTTGTATATCAAACGATGCATTAATGAGTAAAACCATATAATTAAAAGGGTCTCATAATTCTTGGCTCAGTTTAATAGACATTTTTGACTTTTTAATTCAATTTATAGTCGATTATAAGTAAATTTGTCATTTCATTGTCTTTTTTTTTTTTTTTGGGCTATTTTTTACCAAGGTGATCCTGATATGCTACTAGCATACTTGGGGAATTAACTGCAATTATATATATATATATATAAACTTGATATAAACTTATGCGTTTATCAATAATATAGTACAGAATATCAATACTGTATGATACATCTTAAAAACTATAAAATTTTATAATAATATAAAATATCAAAATTTGATAAAATATAATCAAGTTTGTACACTTTTACCAATCTCACAAAATTCCATATTCTTCTGTAATCTATCATCACAAATACAGCAAGTTGAATATTTCAATTTTTATCACCATAATTTCATATTCATGCATAAATAAATATCTAAAGGCATAAATATATTTTTTATCACAATAATTTAAAATAATTAATTTCTCAAACCTTCAAATAAATTTATATCAAAATATAATTAGGACGACATATAATCTCACATATAATTAAATATATAAAAATACATTTTATTATATATCATAACCTTACAATAAAATTAACAATAGTTTAACAACAATTTAAAATTATAGATTTCTAAATTTTTGAAAATATTAATTCAAGACCATACTTATTCAATTCAACATAAATTTGATATTCTAATTTAAATAACAATTATTTAAACATTAAACATGTACATCTTTCATATTCCTATATTTAAAAAATAATATTTTATTCCAAAAATGACATCTTTTTAAATACTTTACTAAAATTCATAAACAAAGTACCAATGAAAAGTTAAAGAGATAGGGAATTCATTACCAATCTCCATTGGCTAAAATTTTGCCGTATCTCCAAACAGCAGGGAATCAAGTGAAATGCACCTCAAAATTAAGTTCAGAAGGTCAAAAAATGGTGGAAAGGGATATCAATTTGACTAGATGATGGTCGGATTGCTGGAAAATCGGCTTTGCCATAGTCTGCGATGGGAGCCTAGTCTAGGCGTGTCCGACGATGATTAGCCGTGATTTTTTAGCTACCAGCTGGACTCTTAGTCCTTTTCCTTTCTGTCTTGCGTGTGTAATGTATGGGTGGCTGAAAAATTTTATTTTGACAGAAACACGAAAGGGAGGAAGAGAGAAGGAGAGAGACAGTTACGTGCATGAGAGAGAGAGAGAGAGAGGGAGAAGAGAGAGAAATTGTTTGTTAGGGGGGAGTGTCACGTGAGGGAGAGGGAAAAAGAAAAGAAAAAGAAAAAGAAAAAGAGAAAAAGAGAGAAAATAACAATAAAATAAATATATGTATTATTTTTTTAATACTTTTATTATTAAATTATAGTGACACGTGACACCTTTCTATCGCAACACATGACCCTCTTCCCTCATGACACGTAGTGCTTTCAAGCAGTGACATGTGGCACAATTTAAGAAGTCCCTCAATTATTTTACTACTTAATAAAGTCTGTCTTGAAAAACTCTGATACAACTTTACAAATTCTTAACTTTTCAACCGAAATTCCAAATTAAACATGCCATTAGTTTAAAACTCATTTCGATGAGTACTTTCATATAACACATGGATCAACACTAAAATCTATGTAAATAAAAAGTCAATTTCAGATTCGTTGACCAGTCCGGATTACATCTTGTTTCACTCATAACTTTCAAACCATAACTCTATTTTCGATGTACTACTAACCTATAACTCGAGTTTACATATATTCCACATCAGTACCTTGACCAATGCAAAGTTTCATCCAAAGAAAAAGTCAAAATTTGACCTCGCTTGATCAACAGTGGTCAAACCCCAATCAATGTGAAAATTTACAGTGTGATCCGAGGTGGGATGTTACGTACAATTTTATAGTTACCGTAGGTCTGGGGATACTTAGCATACATTTTTCTTTCAAAATTGATACAGGGAGTGATCTCACATGGACACAGTGTCATCCTTGCATGAATTGTTATCATCAGCAGGGGTGTCTATTTGACCCTTCAGGGTCAAAATCACCCTCCAACATTTCCTGTGGCTTCCACCAATCCCTTGGCACTGTCATCGATTTTGGAACCATAGGAAATGTTGGGTATTCGCTGTTGCCATCAAGCAGTAGTAAAGGGGATACCTGCTACCACTTGATGGGTAAGACATAAATATACATTCTGAGGATAAGCTTCGTGGTCATGGATGGAATCACATTAGAACTAGATCCCACTAGAATTCTTTATGTATTTGAAAATATAGCAACATGTTGTTTGGCGTTCAATGGCATCCCTGACAATACCGAGCTCACAATTTTGGAGAATTTCTAGCAAAGAAAGATGGAAGTCATCCACGATGTTGGTGGAAGGAGAATACAGTTTAGGCCTTCTGCTTGTGTCTAGCTTATCAAAAGAAAATTTTCATTAAAGAAAAATATGGAATCGCTTCATTGAAAAATTAATGACTACAGATATCATGTAGATATAACGATATTCATCCTACTTGTGGATCTAGTTACACTAATGGTATACATGTTAGTTCATTTGTTCAAGTTCAAAATGATACTACTATTATACGCAAAAAGACAATAACAGGTTCAAAAATCATGCCTAACCTGAAACCACAGCACTCCCAAGATACTTCTAACATAACCCATAATCATAACACATTGGTAGAATAAATGCCACATCAATAAAGCCATCCACAGTCCAAATTACATCAATAAAGCCATCCGCAATCAACATTTGGCCTAAAGAAGCAATCATGTTGTTTAATGGACTCATAGATTACTAGGACTGCAGTACATACCCATGCATCCAAACATAAGGTTTTACTTAGAATCGAAACATTCTCAATAACTTACTGATGCAACATCCAAATTTGGTTCATAAATGATAATGGTGAAGCATATACTAATGGACTATACACAATCCACTTTATTAAACTTGCACCTTAACTGCATGACAAACGATTATCAATTATTCCCAACTTCGAATAAATCATACAAGCTATTATTTCACTTGTACCAGAGTAAAAACCAGCACAAAAGAATGGCCCTCATTACAAAGCACAAACCAAATCTCTTCTTCTCAAACAAAAACAACAACATCTCCTGTTTTTTCTCCCAAGTTACCTAACATAATCCACAGTATACAGCTAAGGAAACAACATTATATTCAACTAACTAGATGACACTCATTCTGATGCTCAAGAGAAATCCATCTGATTTACTAGAAAATGATACAGAAACTGAAGTGTAACGAATAACTAATTAATTTATAGTAAATATGAGACTATATGCTAAGACAAACAAAAATAAATTACCTGCCACCGCTTGACATCTTTTAGATCTTGGCGTATTTTAATAGAGAATATATGTACCTGATATAACAAAAATAAAAACAACAAATGGTAAATTTTAGGATAACTAATTAATTTATAGTAAATATGGAACTAAATGCTAAAACAAACAAACTGCATGTCACAGCTTCACATCCTTTAGACATATCTAAACCACAAAAATAAATAAGTTTAGAAAACACAGCAGAATGAATGTGCTCATGGGAATGACAAAGGAGCAGGCAATCATGAATCATGATTCTCACCAAAGAACATACATATGCATTCAAGTAAAGATATGCAGATCCTTAAAAAAAGAATACAACCTAGCTACTAAACATCTTTAAGTCATGGCGACTCTATAAGAGGTGATGATGTCAAAACAAGCACTTGGACTTGCCTAAACTTGCCAGTCTCTAAGTTTACCAAATACACAACCTCCTAAACTTGCCAGTCTCCTAAAGTTTACCAAATACAGAACCTGTTCATGCCACAGATCACCATAAACTAGAGGTTAATAAAGTTTATAAACCATAAGCCACATATTTCAAAAATAAAAAGTTCTATATGGAATTAGAAGCTACTGGAAAACAACAGTGATTATCCACGTCACACTGTTCCACTTTATTTCTCGCTCTAGCATAGATATAGACAAGCCTTTTTCAATTTCTCCACCTTTACAATGGCCATTGATCAAATCAAATCAAATCAAATTAGTATAAGTGACAAAATTTGGAATGCGTGAGACCAAGTTTTTTGAAATGCTTTCAAAACGCGTTTGATGCTGCATTACAATTGGTAAACAACATACTAGGCCTCGAAGTCGGAGAGCAAACTCATGCATCAACCTTTATACGTGGCTCGTAGATCAACAAGGACATTTATACATTTATAGATGTTCGCATAATCTAATCAATTGCTGAGTCAAACAGATATGGCCTGCTCTTACAACTAGTAATAAAATATAATGCCACGCAGAGAAAATTCATGCATCATTCTTTATACGTGGCTGTTGACTAAATTGGCTAGTAGATCAACTAGTTTATCATATATAACTAACTTGTTTTGAAATTTCGAAGGTGGTCATCTTAATTATTACTATTATTAATTTATTTATGGGGTTTGGATCTGCCTATCTTCTTTATAATTGCTGGTGGTAACACCCAAAGATATTTTTTTTTTTCCACAATCAAATCATTTGCTAAACTTCACATTTGAACCTTCAAAGTAATTGAGCCACGCCCTTCCTCTGTGTTCTCTCACCGTCCAAGTAATGGCAGAACGCTCTTTAATCAGTGTTGTGTCCTGCTTGATTAATACGTGGCTGTTGATTAAATGGTCGGTGCATCAACAGCTTAATACTCAGGAAGTAGTTTATCATTTCAACTCAATTGTCAATGCCAACTTCCTATTATCTATTTTCGGACACCCAATTAAAATGATTAGCTTATAAAATTCTCACATGCACATCCATTTTTTTATATGATTTGGCTAGACATTAACGTTACTCCAGCTTTCAGTCTCATCTTCATCTTCTCCATAACAAAAACAGAGCTAAACTTCCCCTATAAAACCTTTTGACAATATTCAACCACCCCCGAAACTAGTGGCGGAAGGGGTTCTCATCCATATTGTTTCTTCTATCACTGGAAGATTGGCTTCAGCAGCTTTCAGAGAGATGGTACAGTTTTGGGGACTCAAAAAGGAGATTAAGATGGCGAACAAAATGTCTGCACTCTAAGCTGTAATCCGAAATGCAGAGGCGAAACAGAACCATAGCAATGAAGTCAGATATTGGGTTCAGAGGTTCAAAGATGCTATTTATGTTCTTGATAACTTGTTGGACGAAGTTGACACTGAGGCAGCTTCGGGGCGTAGAGTAAGGTACGCATTTTCTTCTCAACCTCGAACCAGTTTGCTTTTCGAGTAAAGGTGCATCTTTAAGATCAAAGAGACTGGGGAGACACTTGATGATATTGAAGCAGACAGAACGTTTGGTTCTTTAGTACTTCTAGTCTCACAAGAGAACATGCAATCTTTTTTGTTCTGGAAGAAGAAGTTATTGGGAGGGATGATGATAAAAGCAAAGTTATTAAACTCTTGTTGGGTTCTGATTCTCATCATCAAGAGATTAATGGTAATGTTTTTGTCATTACTGTAGTTGGTATGAGTGGCTTAGGGAAAATCACACTTGCTCAGCTTGTTTATAGTGATGAAATGGTTAGAAAATATTTTGAGCTACAAATGTGGGTTTGCATATTTGATGTGTTTGACTTGAAAACAATTGTGGAGAAAATCGTCGAATCACAAGGCATTGACATAGATCGATTGCAAAATTTTCCGCGAAGAGAAGTTAAATGGAAAGAGATACCTTCTTATATTAGATGACGTCTGAAATGAAGATACAAAAAAATGGCTTAAGTCGAAAAGGAAAACGGATAATTGCCAAATGTAATAAGCCATTTCAAACACGGAAAAAATCTAAGGAAGAATTTTCAACCAAGATGTTCTGCGAACGTCTGCAATTTGTCAAATTCTAGAGATAGCCCCAGTCTCTAATTTTCATAAATGGTTGATTGGCTTAAGATCGGTCCACACGGTTTCAAGGCAAGTTATGTTTGCTCTAACCAGGTTCCCACTCAGATAGCTAAGGCTACGATGCGAGTATATCAATTATTCATAAAATTATACTTTTCATTTCACTGTCAAAGACTTCTCTTCAAATCAATGGATCCACAAAAAAATCTAGACCACATGAGTGGAAAAACTGAGGCCACATGTTAAATAGTCCTTAGCATCAAAATTTTCTAAAATTTGTACAAGATGACTGTCTGATCTTGTAGCATCGAAATGCCTTTTTTCTCAAGATTTTCAAAATTACAACCTTTGGTTGTTTGGCGTTCGCTATATTCGGGGAATGTCTTGCAGAGAAGGATGGAGATGGAGAGGATTTTTATCCAAAAATTAAATGTATTTTTTTAAGTATTATTTCATTAGTGGAACCTATATGAATTATCCCGACTATAATCACCCATATGAATCTATAAATGTATTAGAGACATGCGTACTTTTAAGAGTACAGTATATTTTTTCCTTTTCAAAAGAAAAATGGCAAGGTTATGGCCAAAGCCAAAGGATTAGGGATTAGGGAAGGTCCAAAAATTACGGTATTTTACGTTTTTTCTTTTTTTTTTTTTTTTTTTTGCCTCAAAAGGTGCTGAATGTGTCCCTACTTTTAATAATTAATTAATTACTTTCAAATGGGCCATTTCAAAGGCCTTAGGTGAAAGCACATTTTTATGAAAGCCCATTTTGTTAAAGCCGAGTTTTGATAAAGAGAAAAGAGCAATGACATATGGCATGCGATAATGATGTCATGCTGACATATCTCAGTTACTTTATTTAATAAAAAAAATCCCAATTTTATTAAATGCTTTTATTTTTCCTCTTTGTTTTATTTACGTTATGTACACGAACAGGAGAGCTAGACTTTTGGGTTTTACTTTTGTTGGTCATAAATAAAAAAATTGTCGGATAATATGAGGATAATATAAATATGTTTCATATCACCTAATTAAATATTTTTGATATATACGTATATGTATATATATTCTTTTTATTTTTCATTAATGCCAATAAAAATTATAAGAGTACCAGTCTTATTTAAATTTTCAATAAATTTATTTATCAAATAATTTTATAATATTTAAATATTATTTTTATTCACTTATTTATAAATATGTTAATTAATAATTCATTAATAATATTTTTGATAAACTTTTTGGTGTTTTTAATAGCATTATTGTTATTTTTCACTTGGATTTAATTGTCAATTTGAATGCCATGCAAATGAATATATATGAACAGAAAATAATTGAAGCTAGTTGAAAGCATGGAGCCCAACTATACTCTACCAAAACGAAACCAGTAAGCCACTAACAGATGCCACCACCATTTCGGCTTGTCACTAACAAAGATTGAAATCCACTTGAGAAACCACCACTGTTTCAACCATGATGAAACAAAGGTTGAAAAAACAAAGATTGTTTCCCAATAATGCTAGACTTAAATATTCACTAATTACTTTTAATTAGCTATACATATAAATTTCTTTCTTTGAGTTTGATATTTTTGTGTTTTTTAATCTATCTGTCAAAACTTTCTGTAAAAAAAATTTATAAAAACGATATATAGTCAGTTTATGGGTGGAAAAAAAGTAATTAAAAGGAAGTTAATTAATGTCCATAGCCTTTTCTTTCTTGCTGCTATTTTATTTTATTTTCTGAGTTTAATCTCTCTAGTTGAGTTTCTTTGTTTTATTAGTTTTCAAAAGTGCTTCCTGAATGTTTTATTAGTATATCTTTTTTGAGTTCTGTGTTTTGACCAAAACAAGTTGTAATATTTTTTGTAAGTTGCATTAAAAAAAATATATATACCATTTTTTGCATTTAATTTTCATAGTTATTTTAAATCCACGTCTTATTATTATTATTATTATTATTATTATTATTATTATTTTTGTACAATGTGAATCTAAGCTTTTTTTTTTTTTTTACTATTGTCTATATGTCAACAAAATTTTCAAAAATTGGTAAAATTTCAGCGTGCCTTTCAATAAGATCTCAACTATATTGCGAATTTTATATTATTGCCAAAACTGAGGGCAAAATTCTTGAATTCTTTTTTTCTTGTAATGTGCGGATAAAATTATCCACAACACGCCTCTTCTGCTTCTTGAAGTTAAAATGCTTGATCAAACTGGAGGATTTCAACCTCTATTAGTGGCTTATTATTAATGTTTTTGACTTCGTAGAAAATCATTGAAATTAGTTGACAACTATCATTGAATTTAGTTGCA
This sequence comes from Ziziphus jujuba, assembly GCF_031755915.1. Classification (NCBI taxonomy): domain Eukaryota; kingdom Viridiplantae; phylum Streptophyta; class Magnoliopsida; order Rosales; family Rhamnaceae; genus Ziziphus; species Ziziphus jujuba. The sequence continues at coordinate 3,896,451 of NC_083380.1, forward strand.
AGTATGGTCCACGCTCTCCGCTGGTGAATAACAATAGAAAATCGTTGAAATTAATAGATAAACATGGACCATACTTGTCTACTAGTTTCAATGATTCTCTACCATTTTGTTCCGACAGTTCCTCATGTTCTTCACAAATTCCACAGGCACATATTCCAAAAAGTAGGAGAAAGCTTACAGCTATATGTATTAATTTGTAATGAAACAACTAGGGGGGAAAAAAAAAAAGAAGCCAGAAACAGTAAACAATTAGATACTCAAAATCCGGATTAATTGCTTCTGTTTTCCAAGAATTAAAGTATTCTCTCAATTTACCTCATGGTTGTTCCCCTTGGATTGGTTTTGACCCACTTCACTGCCAACGGGCCATCTAAATGTAAGCTAGTGGGATCTGGTGTCTTCTTCAATTCATCCAATGAAGGATTGATTAGTTTTTCCTGCATAACAATACAAGTAATCATTTTAATACAAATGTTAAAAAATGCACAGTTTCACCAAACAAAAAGAGAAGAAATAAAGAAAAAAGTGCACCTAGAATATAAAACATATTATATACAAGGTTTGAGGGACAACTAATGAAAACATATTATATATAAGGTTTGGGGGACAACTAATGAGGTCATAAGATCTAAATACAATATGGATGTCTTGGAACGATTTTACTTTATTTTTTTTTTTCGCTTTCCCATTTTTTCTCCTGCCAAACATCACATTCAAGACCCAATTACATATCACCACCACAAACTTAAGACACTTTCCTTAAAATCTTTTCACGTTTATTACTTTGTTATAAGGGAACCAATAACTTTTTCTTGTAAGTAAGAGAAAAGTAGTTGGGCACTTAAAAATAAATAGAAAGTAAGTCTGGCTTTCTTTATCTATAGGGAACTTTAAATCTTGTAATTTTACTTTAAATCAATATATAAAGCTATGAAAGGTGAACTACCATGCATACATACATTATAGCCGGCTATCATCCATAAATTCCACTAATAATTTTGAAAAAAAAGAGTAAAAAAGGAAGGAAGCCTTATTCCTAGAACAAAAGCAGCAACAGAGATTACCACCAATATATGGTTTTTTTCAAGTTTTTCTATTGTTTTAAGATCTGCAACCAAAAAAAAAAAAGAAAAAAAAAACAAATAAAGTGTTAAAATTTAAATCATAAGCATAATTATAACAAAATTGCCAGAAACATCATCTTTGTATTACACACCATCTTTTTCTTATGCTCTGCTTAAAAAAAATAAAATAAAATAAAATAAAATTGCTTCTCTGTTTTTTGTTTGTAATGGCTTTGCTGCAATTTTTTAATAAAGTTAGAGAGCAAGAGAGGCAAAGGTAATTTGACTTACCTCTTTGTGAAAATTTGATCCAAAACAACCATAAACACAAATCCAATCAAGCTTTAATCACCCATGGCACAGTGAGAAGGATCCAACCCAAGTTTTAAAGGCAAGCAAGTTAGCAAAGGAAGGGAAGAGGGAAGGCAAAGTTGATGATAACGTTCTCTGTGAACAATTGGGATTTTGTTGAACAAAATAAAAATAAATAAAAAAACGGTAGGAATTGAAAGCAACGAAGAAGAAGATTAAAAAATTAGCGCGAAAGGAAAAATAATAAAACAAAAGCCCGTTGCGCATAGTTATTTTTTAACTTAAAAAAAAACAATAAAAATGAGTAAAATGCTGATTCATTCTGTTTAACAGAACTTCTAGATATAGACAGTGTCTTTCACAGTAACTATTTCTTTAGTTACCATATTAGCTTAATAAAATTAATTCACAGAATCATTGGAGAATACTTTTTTAAAACACTATCTATTTATCTGATGTAGCTAAATAGACAAAATCAATATACAGAGCCATTGGAGATGCTCTAAGTGTGGTTGATATTTTTGAAAACATTTGAACAATTGTAAAGTTTAAAAAATTGGATGTCAGGATCCGTCCAAAATTCCTCTCCGGAACCCTAGACAAGCCCTGATCCCAGAGAAATACCATCGAACCTTCCAACGGAAAATCCGGCAGCACCTCCCCTAAGGGTAGGACTAACCAAAAAATTTCCTACACTGAAAACACACTTCTATATTCATCCCCTTATTCCTCCCACAATACTACAAATTGATTCCACAAATTTACAGCACTTCAAAGATTAACAGCAACTCAGTGCGTAATTAATAACTACACTTCCAATACAGTATACAGAGCATTATACAAATAAATGTGGAATTAATACAATGACAGATAAAGAAGCAATACAAGATGGAGAGGAAAAAGGGAAGAAATACTTCTTGGACTTTCGGCAATGAACTGAGACGTCGAGTTCGCCCCGGACGATCAACGTCTTCCAACCTGGATCTAGGGGAACAGAATTTAAAAACGTGAGATGCTAATCATCTCAGTGAGTGACCCTATCTACTGAACACTTTTAATATTAATAATATAACAAATAAATGAATTTAATTAATACCAACAATTTAATAGATAAATAAATAATACACAATTGAAAGTAATATTTTCTCTCAAAACCCTCACTATTCACTCCGTTGGAAATGTTCCCCTTTTAAAACATTTTCACAAAACCCGATATTCGTATTTCCCGAAAACCAAGGGATCAATTAATTTAATAACAATAGATAAATAAATAAATACCCCAAATATAATTAAAATGTAATAAAATATGATAAATAATTTTAAACACTTTGGGGTTTGAAATTTCCATACAAAAATTTATACTTGACACACCACACCATATACCAGTGATGCCTTCCGATACCTAGCGTCCCGAGCACCGACTGGCGGGGGGTTAAAGAGAGAAACTTGCATACGGCACTTCGGCGTCCCGACAGTACCGCTGCTGAAACCGTCATCCCAACCAAGGAGGGGGGCGGCTGATGCGTAATATATAAGACTTGCCTGCCCTCGGTCCAATGGCAACTCACGGGAGACATAGTACTTGCGCGCTAACCACATATACACTGGAACACCAATACTGTATGAGTGCGTCTAAAATAATTATTAATTTAATTATTACTGTACCGATTTTCCAAAAATCACCGTGGGAAATATAGCAGTTTTCAAATTTACCATCCCACATATTTTCCTTTAACATACCCGATACGAAACCATCAATAACAATATAAAAACAAATTTTCTCGTAACACGAGGTTCAACAAATAATATTCTACGGGCATAATTATAAAATTTAAACCACCAATTTAAACAAATATTTTTCTTACAATATTCAAACCAATTATGTCCAAAAATAATATAAAATCCAGACACAATTAATTACTGAAAATACTTGCTCATGTGTATTAAATACCATTTAATCACAATAAAATAATAATCGGGAATTTCTTAATGACCCCAAATTTTCGTTTAGCACCAATGGATAAATATATATTTATAATAATATTTTTCCCGATTATATTCAAATTCCACCACATGAGCATAAATTTCAGATATCAATTTAACACCACATAAATATAATTAATTACCCTAAAATATTTTTTAAAGGTGGGTCACTCACCTGGAACACGCAATTAAACCATGATCCACCATGGGATCAATTACATGACTCACCCGTGCTCCTAGAACATAATTCACACACAGTCAAATAAATTAATATTTTATTCGGATAAATAATACCAGGTACCCGGGGGGTCTACCACAAACGTTAACCAAAATTGACAAATTATATGTCTATGGAAAGCTTGTGAGATGAGGATCACATTACCAACATCCATTGACCCCAATTCCGCCGGTGGTGGCCGGAATTCGGCCGGAAAGCTTCGGCCGGTCTTAATCTCCTCGTATCTCGCAAATCGACGGGAGCTGAGTTAATTGGAGTTCAGAATCGAAATCAGAGGGTCCAAATTAAGGGAAAGGGACCGAGAACCCGGTCGGAAACGGCAAGAATCCGGTAACCGAACGAGCTGCTGCCGCCGGCTTCCATGGAGGTTTCCCGGCGCGTCAATAGCTTCCCCGGTGACCTAAGCACACTTCGACGAAGCTCGCATGATGGGCTGCCCGTTGGTGTGGTCGGTGCAGCTTGGGTGCACCGGAGCACGGCGGATTCGGCCGGAGAGAGAGGGATGGCTGCCACCGCTTCCACCGCCCGATCTGGGCGCGTAGCCACCTGACTGGCCACCAAATTTGGCTGGTGAGCTCGGCGGTGTGTGGTCTTGGACGGTGGCCGGTGCATGTGGCTTGTGGTGGTCGGAGAAAGATGAACACGGGAGAGAGAGAGAGAGAGACTGCCGGTGGGAAGGAAGAAAGAAGGAAAGAAAGAAGAAGAGGAAGAAGAAGAGGAAGGGGAAGGCTTCGGGTGTTTTCCCACGTGGGGGAAAAGAAAAAAAGAAAAAAAGAAAAGAAAAAGAAAGAAAAAGAAATAAAAAGAAATAAATTAAAAATAATATTATTACATAAAATAACAATTATATAATAATTTGGTATTAAACATGGTTGACATGTGGCATCTCAACATGGTGACACATGGTCACATTTATTAAGTCACACGTGGTACATTGTTACACGTTTAAAAATATAATATTAAAATAATACAGTATTTGAAAAACTCTACAGGTCCATAACTTTCAACCCACATGTCCAAATCGGACGTGCCGCTAGTCTACGGACTCGTATCGACGAGTACTTGATAACCATGCATGAGTCAAAGCTCAACTTTGCATGAATAAAATATCAACTCCGGCATCCCTTGGACGATTTGGACCTCAACTTGTTTTGCTCATAACTTTCAAACCGTAGTTCCGTTTTCAACGTGCTACTAGTTTATAAACTCGTGCCAACGTGTACTTCGTAATAGTACCTCAGTCAACCTAGAATTCCATCTGAGTCAAAAAGTCAACTTTTGACCCCTTGGTCAACGGTCAAAGTCAAAGTCAACGGTCAACGGTCAAAGTTGGAAAATTTCCGTTGTACTTCGGGACGGAGTGTTACATTGGAAATAAGTGACCTCATTAAAAATTGCAAACCAACTGACCTCATTACGCATAGTGGTTTATATTTTTGGAAACAATTGTAATTGTGTAGTTTTTGAAGACTTTTGAAGTTCACAAAATTGGGAATCTAAAAGGACTGCGGGAATTTTCTTACCGAAGACAAGCAAAGCACGGGCTTGATTTAATGCTACAATAAATTAATCACCTGAATATGTTGTGTGATTCTTGTAAAGATACAGCAGCCCGTGTTCAATTTTCAATATTATTGGTTAGCTTGCCGAAAATATATCATAACCATAATTAATGCTTTGAATGATTGTAGGAAATAACACATAGATGAGAGTTTCGATATAGTATTTATGATTTTTTTTTTAATGATATGGATTAATATAAGAAAAAAAAATACAAAAATAAAATTGAGTTTGGCTCCCAAATTTGAGCGACTTGCAAAATGCAAGTCTAACTAGGATCTTTTAGGAAAATAATAATAATAAAATAACAAATAAATTTGGAAATAAGTGACCTCGTTAACAATTGCAAACCAAGTGACCTCATTACGCATAGTGGTTAGGGATGTCAATTTGCCCCGCCCATCCCCGAAACCGCGGTGCACCGCCCCTAACGGGGTGGTTTTTCCCCGCAAAAACGGGGTGACAGGGTGGGCTTGGGCTTACTCTCTTAGACCCGAAGCGGGGATGGGCCGGGACCGGGTATTAAAGACCCCGGCCCGAACCCGGCCCGTATATATTATCTTTTTTTTTTTTAATATTTTGAAAATTAAAATTAAACTCATTCGATTATTCCTTCCTTTCTCCTAGCCCGAGCCGACCCTAAACACACACAAACACATTCCTCTCACTGTCTCACACAAACTCAGCTCGAGCATCCACCACCATCTCCCTCAGCTCTCTCATCTCTCTGCTTAGTTAGTCCAGCTCCAGTAGTTGTAGTGCTGCCGACAGTCCATCTCCGATCTCCTTTAGCAGTCAGCTCCAGCAGTGCCGCCACCACCATCTCCGGTCTCCCTCAGCTCTCTCAGCCGATTCTTCTTCACAGTCGCGGCCACCACTGAAGGTTTGCCATTTTTTTCTTTTTGCTTCCTTACGTGTTGTTTGATTGCTGAGAAATATTGAGGAAAGGTCAAAACTGATATGAATTGCAATGGGTTTTTCCATCTTCTTTTTGCTGGTTATGGATGTGATTTTAGAAGGTGAAATTGCATAGGCTTTATTGCTGAGAAATATTGAGGAAAGGTCGAAACTGATATGAATTGCAATGGGTTTTTCCATTTTCTTTTTGCTGGTTATGGATGTGATTTTAGAAGTTGAAATTGCATAGGCTTTATTGCTGAGAAATATTGAGGAAAGGTCGAAACTGATATGAATGGCAATGGGTTTTTCCATTTTCTTTTTGCTGGTTATGGATGTGATTTTAGAAGGTGAAATTGCATAGGCTTTATTGCTGAGAAATATTGAGGAAAGGTCGAAACTGATATGAACTGCAATGGGTTTTTCCATTTTCTTTTTGCTGGTTATGGATGTGATTTTAGAAGGTGAAATTGCATTGCTAAAGCCTTTGTTTGGATTGATGCAAAATTTTTCCCTCAAACTTGCTTAAGTGGCTTGTTACTTTCACGCAGCTTTTAAGAGTATGCGGTACATAAGCACCCATTCTCTTCAACCAGTTCATAAAAAAGCTTTGTTCACAAATGTAATTAACCACTAAATATTAACATGAATTGAGATATTCAAACTATTTACTGCAGAGAATAGGAGTTGCATTTCTAGGGAAAAAAATAAAATATTATCTTAACATCTGCAAATCCTCTGCACCAGTGTCTTGATTACCTACTTATTATGTGATATTATGTACTTGCTATAACAAATTGCCTAATACAAGGCATATCCACTCCCAATTTTCTGAGGTCTTAAAGATTTGCAGAAGACTCCAAATACTGCTCCCCACTGGATAAGATGAAAATCTGATACTTCCCTAGTTAATTATTCTTCCAAAATTTTGTCAATTGGGAGGACTCCGGTTCTCGTCATCTTGTTCTGGTCAAATAGCAAGTAATCTTTCAAATATTTATCAGCCTAGCTGGGTGTGAATTTATTTTTACTCTTTAGTCATAATTGAATATTGTGGATGGAAAATTTCTGAAAGTTTTTCTTTAGATTAAACTAAAACATATTTTTGTTTCTGCTTCCATCCTTTGAAGGTCTTATTTTAAAGGCATTCCCCTATGTGTAGATATTAATTGCTGAAAACATGGATTAACTCTCACCATCTTCTGTTTCTATTTATTTATATACATATATATATATATATATATATATATATATTTATATTTTAATGGTATCAACACATTAATCTAATTGTCTTGTCTTTCAATTTTTGTTTTTTTTTTTACTTTTTTTATTTTTTTAAGGTAAATTATGGCTGAAGCTAGTGGTTCGACAATTGGAAGCACTCCACATGACAAGGATCAATCATCATCAACACCTTTTAGCGACAATTCGACTCCAATTAGTACTCCTCAAGAAATACCTAGTCAAGAAGATATAAACCAAACTTCGATAGAGGTATGTGACGAGGATAGTAGTCAAGTAATTGGAAAAAGAAAATTGATTTCGGTTCTGTGGAATCATTTTAAAATGGTAAAGATAGATGGGGTGGATAAGGCCGTATGTAACTACTGTAGTAAGAAACTAGGAGGAGGGAGTAGAAATGGAACAAGACATTTGCATGATCATTTTAAAAGGTGTCCTCTTCAAACACAAAAGGATATTAGACAAGCAATTTTGAATCCTACTAAAGATGTCGGTGGGAAAGTTAAAGTTGGTACATATACGTTTGACCAAGAGAATGCCAGAAAAGAGCTTGCAAACATGATTGTTTTGCATGAATACCCTCTTTCAATACTTGAACATTATGGGTTTAGGAGGTTTATAAGTACGGTTCAACCATTGTTTAAAGCGGTTTCTCGTAATACAATTAGAAATGATATTTTTAAATTATATGATTACGAAAAATCCAAAACAATGGAGTTGTTAGAGAAGAATTATGGTAGAGTTGCAATTACTACGGATATGTGGACATCTAACCAAAATAGAGGATTCATGGCTATTACGGCACATTTCATTGATGATGGTTGGATACTTCAAAGTCGAATTATAAGGTACTTTATAAGTTTATATATTAAATTTCATATTTATTGGATTGTTTTATGTATTTAGTTTATTATAACTATTTATTATTATTATTTTTTGTAGGTTTGTATATGTGCCTTGTCCACATACTTCTGAGGTTCTTTGCAATGTTTTTATGGATTGCATATTGGATTGGAATATAGATGGTAAGCTTTCTACTTTGACCTTAGACAATTGTAGCACAAATGATGCTTTGGTCAATCTTCTTTTGGATAAGCTTCCTAATTCTTCATTTTTGTTAAAAGGTTAATTTTTTCATATGATGTGTGGTGCACATATATTGAATTTGATTGTGAAAGATGGTTTAGAAATAATTTGTGAAAGTATTGAAAAAATTCGTGAAAGTGTTTATTTTTGGACATCAACACCAAAAAGAGAGGAAAAATTCTTAGAATGTGTTCGTCAATTGAAAATTTCTTGTGATAAGAAGTTGGTTCTTGATTGTAAAACAAGGTGAAATTCTACATATTTGATGCTTGCTACTGCTTTGAAATATAGGACTGTTTTTCCTCGTTTGAAACAACGAGAGTCACTATATAAATGTTTTCCTAGTGATCAAGATTGGGATTTAGCCAAAGAGGTTTGTGAAAGGCTAGAGTTGTTTTATGAAGTGACTGAAATATTTTCAGGAACAAAGTATTCTACAGCTAATCTTTTTTTCCCACACATTTGTGAGATTAGTATGTCAATTTGTGATTGGCTAACATCTTCTTGTGAGGAAATTAGATTGATGGCCGCGGGTATGATATCTAAATTTGAAAAATATTGGAGTGAAACACATGGAATAATGGCTGTAGCAACTCTTTTAGATCCAAGGTATAAAATGAAAGTGATAGAATATTATTTTCCTTTGATTTATGGGGATGAAGGTGTGCATAAGATAGCCATTATACATCAAATTTGCTATGATTTAGTGAAGGAGTATCAATTAAAACGCAATTTGAGTGCAAATGTTCCAAATGTTTTATCTTCTCAATCCAATATGACTCCATCTGGAAGAAAAGATCATTTGGCAAAATTTGATTTGTTTTTTTCTAGCACTACTAATCTTGATAATGTAAAATCTGAACTTGATCGTTACTTGGAGGAGCCGGTTTTGCCTAGATCTAATGACTTTGACATATTGGCATAGTGGAAAGTAAATGCAATGAAGTATCCTACTTTGCATAATATTGCAAGAGATATTTTAGCCATTCCAGTATCAACTGTTGCATCTGAGTCTGCATTCAGTACCAGTGGAAGATTTGTGAGTCCACATCGAAGTAGACTTCATCCTAAAACTTTAGAAGCTTTGATGTGTGCACAAGATTGGTTATGGGCTGAAATTAATGGTATGAAAAATTAAATTTTATATTTTTTTGTGTTAAATAATTTTTGTATTTATTGTTAACTAATTAATCTCATTTTTGTTAGCTTCATCTTCTTCACCATATGTTGGAGCTTGTTCTTCTACTATGAGTGACATAGAAATTGATGAGGAGGTAAATTGAATTTATTTATTACAAAAAATGTTTATATTAAATTGTTTAAAATTTTTTGATATTATTTAATATTTTTGTCTATTTTTGTAGCAATCAACTCTTACGGAACATTCTTTCATGGAGACTTAAGGAAATGAGAAGTAAAACTTTATTATGTGTGCATGTGTATTTTTATAAATTTTATGTTTATGTATTTGGATTATATTATATTGTATTTTTTGAGAATGTATGTTATTAAAATTATAAATTTGAACTTTGATATCTTTTATTGTATTTTTATTATATTTTTGGTCATTTTATTTATATTTTGCTTATAGAAGAAATTTTTTTAATATAAATTTATCAAAAGAAATTATATCAATTATATGAAAAAAAACAAATGGGGAAACCGTCCCCGCACCGCCACCGATTGGGGAATTCCCGTCCCCGCCCCGCTTCTAAAAAAAAAGGGAAAATTGTGGGGATGGGATGAAAAATCCCATACGGGGATGGGGACGAGATTTTAAAAACCGGCCCCGTCCCGCCCCGTTGACATCCCTAATAGTGGTTGATATTTTTGGAAACAATTGTAATTGTGTAGTTTTTGAAGATTTTTGAAGTTCACAAAATTGGGAATCTAAAAGGACTGCGGGAATTTTCTTACCGAAGACAAGCAAAGCACAGGCTTGATTTAATGCTACAATAAATTAATCACCTGAATATGTTGTGTGATTCTTGTAAAGACACGGCAGCCCGTGTTCATTTTTCAATATTATTGGTTAGCTTGCCTAAAATATATCATAATCATAATTAATGCTTTGAATGATTGTAGGAAATAACACATAGTTGAGAGTTTCTATATAGTATTTATGATTTTTTTTTTTAATGATTTGGATTAATATGAGGAAAACAAAAATACAAAATACAAAATTGAGTTTGGCTTCCAAATTTGAGTGACTTGTAAAATGCAAATCTGAGTAGGATCTGTTAGGGAAAAATAATAATAATAATAATAATAAAATAACAAATAAAATTGCAATGTATGAAAATCAGTGGGAAATCTGCTTATTGCAAAGATATTACACGGCAGCTACTTGTCACGCAAAATTCTAGCTGTGGCTGATTATGCTCCACTACACGCAACAGCTAGGTACGTGGAGGCTTTGGCATGACAAACGAGCATCAGACACGACAACTAAAATTCCAAAAAATGTAATTTTTTTTAGTAGGCATAATTATGTTAATGTTTGTCTCGTATTTCATATAATTTTAGTTATTTGTATATTTTGATCATTTCTTATTTAAAATTTTAATTTTTAATTTCAAATAATAATAAACTATTTCAAATAATTTATTCTCTATTTTTATAAATTTCAAAACAAATAGTAATTATATGATTTTAATATGTGTGTGTGTATATAGATAAGATAATTCCTATTAGAATTTATATGGAAACACGATGATTAGCTGACAATGGCTACCTATCGAGTACTAAATATTTATTTATTTTTACATAATTTTGTTTTTTATTTGGTATTTCATATCATTTTAACTATTTATATAATTTGATTTTTTATTCAAAATTTATTAATTTCAATTTTAGTACATTTTGATTACTTTTATTTAGATTATTAACTTTTAATTATAAACTATTTTAAATAATCTAGAGACATGCTGGAAATTTTTCCAATTGCATAAAGACAATATTAAAAAAAGCTTAAAAGGGGAATTTAAAATAATATGAAAATTAAATGCAAGAAGAAAGTGCAACACAAATAAATTTTTTTTTTAATGCAACTTATAAAATATTACAACATGCTTTGGTCAAGGCAAGAACTTAAAAAGATATAGTAAATAGATTTATAGTGTCCATCGATTTGGAACTGATCTATTTTGATAATAATCAATCCAATTTCAATAAGATTTAGTAAATACGTTTATAGTGTTCATTGATTTTATAATGTTCATCGATTTGAAATTGATCTATTTTGACAATAATCAATCCAATCTAATTGCTAATCTATTTGGTATTTTCAATCCAATCTAAATTGATTTCAATAATAAATAGTTTGGATTGAATTGGATAGCTGGTTTTAAATTCAATTTTAAACTTAGATTTGTAAATTTTGGATTTTAGAATTTTAGACACTAAAAAGTTAACACTTTGGATTTTTAACATTTTTTTACTTGTGTAACAAAGCTAAAATTATTAAAATCTCTTAACATTTTGAAAAATGAAAATATTTATTTTAAAATAAAATAAATATAACATAATTGATTAAAATAATTATCAATTCTAATTAATTTTTTAACTAAATAATGCAAACAAATACTAAAATTAAATAAAACAAGAAAACACAACATTTTTTTAATTATTATATTATAATTGATTTAGTTTGGATCAGCTTTATTTTTTATTTTTTAACCGATCCAAACTAATTCAATTATTGATTTTTAATTTTTAAAATTAAACCAATTAAATCCAATACTATAAAATAACCGATTCTAATAAATTGGATTGGATTAATATCATTTTGATCAGTTAATTGGTTGTGGCTTATGATTAATATCATTTCTATATAGAACTTTTTACTTTTGAAATATGTGGCTTATGGTTTATAAACTTTATTATCCCCTAGTTTATGGTGATCTGCGGCATGGATAGGTTCTGTATTTGGTAAACTTTAGGAGACTGGCAAGTTTAGGAGGTTGTGTATTTGGTAAACTTAGAGACTGACAAGTTTGGGCAAGTCCAAGTGCTTGTTTTGACATCATCACCTCTTACAGAGTCGCCATGACTTAAAGATGTTTAGTAGCTAGGTTGTATTCTCTTTTTAAGGATCTGCACATCGTTACTTGGATGCATATGTATATTCTTTGGCGAAAATCATGCATGATTTGGAATCTTCTCAATTAGATTGAAGAATCTTTAGCCTGCTCCTTTGTCATTCCCATGAGCACATTCATTCTGCTGTGTTTTCTAAACTTGTTTATTCTTGTGGTTTGGATAGGTCTAAAGGATGTGAAGTTGTGGCATGCAGTTTGTTTCTTTTAGCATTTAGTTCCATATTTACCATAAATTAATTAGTTATCCTCAAAGTTACATTCCATTTGTTGTTTTTATTTTCGTTATATCAGGTACATATATTCTCTATTAATTTTTCAATGAAGCGATTCTATATTTTTCTTCAATGGAAAATTTCTTTTGATAAACTAGACACATGGAGAAGGCCTAAACCCTATTCTCCTTCCACCGACATCGTGGATGACCTCCATCTTGCTTTGCTGGAAATTCCCCAAAATTGTGAGCACGGTATTGTCAGGGACTCCACTGAAAGCCAAACAATTTGTTGTTGAATTTTCAAATACATAAAGAATTCCAGTGGGATCTAGTTCTAATGTGATTCAATCCATGAACACAAAACTTATCCTCAGAATGTACATTTGTGTTTTACCCATCAAGTCATTGCAAGTATCCCATTTACTACTGCTTGATGGTAATAGCAAATACCCAAAAAATCTCATTTGTTTTCGAAACTCGCAACTTAGCACATTGTAGGTTGTTTGGGGCAACTAAGTTATAGGGGTTCCAGAATCATTGACAGTGCCAGGGATGAAAAAAGCAATGCTTGGAATTCCCAATGGAATGCCATTAAAGGTAATATCCTCCAACAATATGCCGTACAATGATTTACTGTAGGAAATTGTGATCAATGCGGTGTACTTCGCACCAACCAAAGTAGCTTCGTCTCTGCCAAAGGTTAAGAATCTAGATGTGGTGACGTAAGATGGCAAGCAGTCGGAGAAGGTGCGGTTTGATCGCCGTTGACCAAGAGAGGTCAAATTTTGACTTTTTCTTTAGATTGAATTTTGTATTAATCGAGGTATTGCTGCGGAGTATATGTGGACTTGAGTTCATAGACTAATAGCACATAAAAAATGGAGCTACGATTTAAAAGTTATAAGCAAAATAAGATACAATCCGGATAGGTCAATGAGTCTAGAGTTGACTTTTTATTTACATAGATTTTGATGTTGATCCATGTGTTATATGAAAGTGCTCACCGAAATGAATTTTAGACTAGTGGCATATTTAATTCATAATCTCGGTTAAAAAAGTTATGAGTTTTGTAAATTTATATCTGAGTTTTCCAAAACTGAATTTTATTGGGTAGTAAAATCATTGAGGGACTTCTTAAATTGTACCATGTGTCATTACTTGAAAGTACTATGTGTCATGAGGGAAGAGGGTCATATGTCACAATAGAAAGGTACCACGTGTCACCATAATTTAATAATAAAAGTATTAAAAAATAATAAATTTTATTTTATTATTATTTTATCTCTCTTTTTCTTTTTCTTTTCTTTTTCCCTCTCCACATGACACTCTTCCCCCTATACCTGGCAATTCGGGTTGGTGGGTCGTGTTCGTGTCAACCCGTTTAATAATCGTGTCAAAAATGCCTAACCCGAACACGACCCATTTATTAATCGTGTCAGGTACCTAAAACACTAACCCGACCTGTTTATAAACAGGTCAACACGACATGACCCGTTTAACACGATTATTTTAACGGGTCGTGTTGACCTATTAACCCGTTAACCTGAAATTGACCTATTAACCCGAAAACTAACCTATTAACCCGTTAACCCGAAAATTAACCTATTAACCCAAAAAAAATTTTATTTTTTTTTTATTTTTATGTTTTTGTTTTATTAAAGATGTATTTTTTGTTTTTAAAAAATTAGTAATAGAAAATTATTTTTATAATATTTTTTAGTTATTAAATATTATATTAGTGATAAAATATTAATTTAAAATTAAATTTAAATGGGTTGTAATAGGTATATAATCGTGTCGGGTTGAAACTGACACGTTTAATAAATGGGTCGTAACGGGTCAATTTCGAGTTAAACAGGTCAACCCGAAAATGACACGATTAATAATCGTGTTAAACGGGTTGACCCGATTATGACCCGAACCCATTTATAATAAACCCAAACCCATTTATTCCGTGTCGTTTTCGAGTCGTGTCGCCGTGTCATGATCCAAATTGCCAGGTCTACTTCCCCCCTCCCCCGCGGGGCCCAAAACAAAACAATTTCTTTCTTTTCTCCCTCTCTCTCTCTCTCTCTCGCACGTAACTCTCTCTCTCTCTCCTTCTCTCTTCCTCCCTCTAATGTTTCTGTCAAAATGAAAATTTTAGACCATCCATACATTACATGTGCGGAATGGGGAGGTGAAGAGTCCAGCTGGCAGCCGAAAAATCACGGCCAATCATTGTCGGACATGCCCAGATTAGGCTCCCATCGTCGGCCACGGCAAAGCAAGTTTTCCAGTAATTCGGCCACCATCCTGCTGAATTGATACCCCTTTCCATCATTTTTAGACCTCCTGACCTTAATTTTGAAGTCCATTTCACTCAATTCGCTGTCGTTTAGGGGATACGATAAAATTTGGATCAATAGAGGTTAGTAATGAATTCTCTATCTCGTTAGCTTTTCGTTGATACCTTATTTGTAAATTTTTACAAAGTATTTAAAAAAATGCCATTTTTGGAATAAAATATTATTTTTTAAAACATGTTTAATGTTTAAATAATTATTATTTAAATTAAAATAAATTTATGTTGAATTGAATAAGTATAGCCTTAGATTAATGCTACAATAAATTAATCACTTGAATATGTTGTGTGATTCTTGTAAAGATACAGCAGCCCGTTGTAATTTTCCAATATTATTGGTTAGCTTGCCTAAAGTAAATCATATTCATAATTAATGCTTTGAATGATTGTAGGAAATAAAACATAGTTGAGAATTCCTATATAATATTTATGAATTTTTTAATTATATGGATTAATATAAGGAAAAAAATATAAAATATAAGATTGAGTTTGGCCCCAAATTTGAGCGACTTGCAAAACGCAAGTCTAACTAGCTCTAACTAGGATCTCTTAGGAAAATAATAATAATAATAATAATAAAATAACAAATAAAATTGCAATGTATGAAAACCAGTGGGATATCTGCTCAGTGCAAAGATATTACACGGCAGCTACACGTCGCGTAGAATTCTAGCTGTGGCAGATTATGCACCAATGCACGCAACAGCTAGGGACGTGGAGGCTTTGGCATGATATACGAGATAGACACGACAGCGAAAATTACAAAAAATGTAATTTTTTTAGTTGGCATAATTATGTTAATGTTTGTTTGATATTTCATATAATTTTAGTTATTCGTATATTATGATTATTTCTTATTTAAAAATTTAACGTTATTATATTATATTCTTTATTTTTATAAATTTCAAAACGAATAGTAATTATATAATTTTTATGTGTGTGTGTGTGTGTGTGTGTGTGTAGAGATAAGATTTTTCCTATTAGAATTCAATTTATAATGGAAACACGACGATTAGCTGACAATGGCTAGCTGTCGTGTATTAAATTTTTATTAATTTATTTATTTTTACATAATTTTGTTTGGTTGGCATAATTATATTATTGTTTATTTGGCATTTCATATCATTTTAATTATTTATATAATTTGATTAATTTTAGTACATTTTGATTACTTTTATTTAGATTCTTAGCTTTTTGTTATAAACTATTTTAAATAATTTAGAGACATGCTGACATTTTTTTCTATGACATAAAGACAATATTAAAATATTAAAATAATATGAAAATAAAATGCAAGAAGAAAGTGTATTACAGCATACTTTGGTCAAGCCACAGAACTTAAAAAGATATAGTAAATAAGTTTATAGTGTTCATCGACTTGAAACAATTTATTTTGATAATAATCAATCCAATTTCAACAAGATATAATAAATAGGTTTATAGTGTTCATTGATTTGAAATTGACCTATTTTGACAATAGTCAATCCAATGTAATTACTAATCTGTTTGGTAATATTCAAGCAAATCTTAATCAATTTCAATAATAATTAACTTGGATTGAATTGGATGGTTGGTTTTAAATTCAATTTTAAACTCAGATTTGTAAATTTTGGATTTTAGAATTTTAGACACTAAAAGTTTTAAAACTTTGGATTTTGACATTTTTTTTTTTTCACTTGTGCAACATAGCTAAAATTATTAAAATCTCTTAAATATTTGAAAAATGAAAATATTTATTTTAAAATAAAATAAATATAACAAAATTGATTAAAATAACGTATCAATTATAATTAATTTTTTAACTAAATAATGCAAACCGATATAAAAATTAAATAAGACAAAAAACACAGCATTTTTAATTATTATATTATTATTAATTTAGTTTGGATCAGTTTTAATTTTTATTTTTTAACCCATCCAAACTAATTAAATTATCAATTTTTAATTTTTTAAAAAATTGAACCGACAAAATCCAAATACTATAAAGTAACCGATCTAATAAATCGGATTGGATTAATATCATTTTGATAAGTTAATTGGTTTTTCTACACACCCCTGTAATTATACGTTATATCTAAGCATGAACATCAACATTTGATAAAGGGCAATCCTATCCACGATCTACAATAGACTAGCTGCATTATAATCTATACACATCAATTCTAAAATATATTTTTACAAGTTATATTAACAATTTATATTTATTTTATTATTAATTACTTCAAATCAAACCTACATAGACTACAATCTATAATTTCTCTTAATACCCTTAATGAAATAAAAGAATAAGATAAATAATTTTTTACCCCCAATTTTTCAAAATCTGTATTTTGGGTTAAGAGTTATAAATAGAAGAATATGAGCATTCTACGCCATGCCCACGCTTCTAATTTCATTCGTTTAGTCATAGCCATTTTCTGATAGTTGAATAATAGAGATTCTGATGTTTGAATATGGATAACATTTTGTAATTTCACTATAGTTGAACTTCTTGTAGAATTTTAAGTGTGTGCATGTAATTGTATGTTAATATTGTCTTCTAAATTTGCTATAAGAACTGTTGGAGCTTCACAAATCAAATGCTGCTTTTGTGATTCATGCATGCTGCATATATGCTATCTATTTTCTACCTTGAAATTATTATGAATTTTCTTATAAAAATCATTAAGGGCTGTAAATCTTTGAACTTAAACATTGTCGGTGTAACAGCCCAGACCACTCGCATCAGGATATTGTCCTCTTTGGCCCAAGGTTCACACTCTCTCTCCCCCCTGGCCTCAAGGTTTTGCTCACAAAACGCGTCCTGAAGGGAGAGGTATCCACAGCCTTATAAAGACCGCTTCGTGCCCCTCTCCAACCGATGTGGGATGTTACAATCCTCCTCCCTTGGGGCCCAGCGTCCTCGCTGGCACACAGATCCGGGTACTGGCTCTGATACCACTGTAATAGCCCAGACCACCCGCATCAGGATATTGTCCTCTTTGGCTTAGGGTTCACACCCTCTCTCCCCCCTGGCCTCAAGGTTTTGCTCACAAAATGCATCCTGAAGGGAGAGGTATCCACAGCTTTATAAAGACCGCTTCGTGCCCCTCTCCAACCGATGTGGGATGTTACAGTCGGTGACAAGTATTTTTAACAATTTGGCAAGAATTTCACCTTACGAGACATTAGAGAAATGTTTAAGAGAAAAGTTGACTCTTCCTTGACAACTAAAATTCAGACAAAACATCAAACCAAAGAAAAAGAACAACGTATATAGATTTATCCTTTTAGGACAGCAGCTTTTGTAAAAATGACATAAACCATTTATACAAGCTATGTGGATGTATATGGGATGAGTGGCGATAGAATTGGTTGTGAAAGTTAGAAAGCAATATTACAAAGACATAAAGTAGCAGAACGTCCTATTGTTTTTCAT
This sequence comes from Ziziphus jujuba, assembly GCF_031755915.1. Lineage (NCBI taxonomy): Eukaryota > Viridiplantae > Streptophyta > Magnoliopsida > Rosales > Rhamnaceae > Ziziphus > Ziziphus jujuba. The sequence continues at coordinate 3,914,909 of NC_083380.1, forward strand.
AATATAAATTCTGTTTCGGTCAAAATAATAATAATAATAATAATAATAATAAAATATATATATATATATATATTATAGGATCAGTTACACAAATACTTTTGTAATTTTAAAAATTTTCATATATACCCTTTATTTTCTAATTATTGTACATAACCTATGCACATTTGAACTAAAGTTTTGATAATTTAATTAAATTTTGAATTCTTTTAAAGTTATTTAAAATGTTATATGGTGTGGTTTTGTATCATAATTTTATATGCTGCAAAATTATAGTTATTTTACCAATGGTTAAAAAACTAAATGGGTAAAATCCATTTAGGTTTCTATCTTTCTACTCAAACACCGTAATTAAATTTTGAATTCTTTTAAAGTTATTTAAAATGTTATATGGTGTGGTTTTGCATCATAATTTTATATGCTGCAAAATTATAGTTATTTTACCAATGGTTAAAAAACTAAATGGTTAAAATCCATTTAGATTTCTATCTTTCTACTCAAACATCGTAATTAAATTTAAAATATTAAAATTTCAATTTATAATTTGTTTCAAATATTAAGCATGGAATAATTTTTATATATAGCTAACTAAAAGTAATTAGTGAATATTTTAAGTTAGTGTAGTATCATTGGGAATCAAAAAGAAAATTTCCATATATTTGAATCTCTCTTTTGAGTGTGCCTGGTCCATAACGGTTGTGGATTTTCGAGAATTTTTCAGTATCTTCTTTTCGAGCGACGACACGGCATCAGTTCTCTTCGATTGACGAAACGGCGTCGGTAATGGAAAAGCCTTTCCCTGATAATTTCAGCCTTTATTTTAGCAAAGGTGGGAGGGCCCCTTTCAACCTTTGTTTCATTTTTGTTGAAAGGATGGTGGTTTCTCAATTGGATTTCAATCTCTGTTTGTGACAAGCCGCAATGGTGGTGGCATGGGTGTCTTTCAACTGAGAAAATCTTCGGTGCAACGGTGGTATCAGATCAGCTTGTACCACTTCAAGTCCATATTTGACACCTGTTAAAAATATCACATCATTTCACCATTTTAATTTATTATTTTATTTTTTTTTCTTGAAAACATAAAAACTTTTGCAGGCAGTTTTTCCTTCTTCAAAAGATTCTTTTTTTTCCTTTCCATGGTGTAAATGAACGGTCCTTTTCTTTGTCTGTAATTTTAGATCCTCAAAGCCATAATTTTTTTTTTCTTTAAATTGACCCATCCACAGGACTTCTTCATTTTTAAATTGTTTTTGATTTATATTGGATGGATAGACAATGCATTCGAGCATTGTAACACATGAGATCTTGCATAAGTGGGTATATTAGAATAATATACCTCTCTATCTCTATTCGTCAGTGCCCATTTGATTTGGATCTAAGATTTCCATGATGATTTTAACACACATACAAAAAACATAAAAAGAAAAAAAAAGAAAGAGCTTTGGAGCTCCCTTTGAAGGCTAGCTTTCTCTCTCTAATGCTTCCGAATGAATATTTTGGAGAGTTCTAATGCTTCTGGAATGTAGGTTTTGGAGAGTTATGTAGCTTGACATGGAGGATGCTTTTATTTATCTTTGTTTTAATTATTACGTTTTCATTTAAACCCTTAATCACAATGGTGATGGCAAAAGAATAAATTATAAACCCATCGATAAGGGGCCTGGCCTCCACGCTTTTCTCCTGTAAAAGGTTTTAAAACTTAAAAAAGAAATTAAAAAAATAATAATAAATATAATAAATTGGAAAGATAAACTGACATTGAATTTTAACAGATGTCATGTACTGACTTGAAGTGGTACCAGCTGACCTGGTACCACCATTGCACTGAAGATTTTATCCTGTTAGTAGCTTAATGGTGGTTCCGTTTCTGTTGATATTCAATGCTAAAGCATTCAAATTGACCATTAAATCCAAATGAAAAACAACACTAAGTAAATAAAAAAAATAAAACAATATTTAAATATTATCATACAACAAATTTAGTTGGGCAACGTCGGATATGGTAAGTCAGTTAATTGGGATGATCGAAATCGAAGGGCTGTCGGGGTGCAATCAAACATGGCCATGACCAACGTCGCCAGTGTAATTAAAATAGTATAATTAAAATCGTATGTTGGGTGTTACTTTGTTGGAGAAATTAAGTCCCGAACGAAAAAAAAAATTGGGTTTAAAAAAAATAAAAATAGTATCAGAGTATAAAGACAAGACATATCCATGTGATCAGTTCATCAATATATATTACAAGGGAATATAAGGGAACTCTCTTTCCTTATTTGAAGGAAAGACATTTTAAATATATTAGGTATATTGAAACAAAATTTTACAAAAAAAAAAAAAAAAAGAATAAATAAATAACACAGAAAGAGAAAAGGCTATCGACAGGCTTTCTTTTTATTTATTTATTTATTTATTTTTACCACTCTACTGTATTTTTTTTAATAAAATTTTATATATATATATATATATATTTTGGAAACAATTTATCTAAATTACAAACTATTTAAAATTTCGTTTTTTCTATAGTTTGAACCTGTATTCTCGTGGATACAAATAAATATGGTTGATTTGAACATGTACTCTCGTGGATACAAATAAATATGTTTAACCACCAGAACTAATCCTCTTTATCATTTTATATATCTTCTTAATATGTTGAACAAATATTGATTAGAAAAAGTAAAAAACCACAAAATATGATATCAAATAGAATAAATTTATTTATATATATATATAGCTGATTAAAAGTGATTATCAGGTGGTTAAATACGAACCTTCAGTGGAGAAGCGGCAAATAGTTGTCGGAGATAGAGAGTAAAAAGGAACAACGTGACTGGTTTGATAAAGATGGCCAAGGGTTGCAGCGCGGCTGCGGGCTTCAGCGTTGATGCTAAGAAAGCTGAGAGATAGCAACCAACCAAATAGGAGATAGCTTATGAAGGAGAAGGCCATGATAATTAATTTTTCATAATTTTATTATAATCTCTCTCCTAACTTAATTAACCCTATATATATATATATACATAGAAATTCTATGCTGAAGATGGTCCGCATAAGGACCGTAGTATTAGTGACGATTTTTTATAGTATTAACGACAGTTTCTTAGAAAATCGTCACCAATACTATGAAAAACCGTCATCAATACTATGGTCCTCATAAGAACCGTCCGCACCATAAACGGACTCTATATATATATATATATAAAATACAGAGAGATCCTGTTCTGATGACTAAGTGACGTCATCACCTTATACCTTATGTGGATGGTTAATCGATAAAAATAAAATACAAAATAAAAAAGGATTTTTTAAATATTTGGATAAATTTAAAAGGATCTGAATCTCCTTTTTGAGTCCCCAACACTATACCATCTCTCTGAAAGCTGCTGAAGCCAATCTTCCAGTGATGGAAGTAACAATATTGAAGAGAACTCCTTCTCCATTAGTTTCGGGCGGTGGTTGAATATTGTCAAAAGGTTTTACAGGGGAAGTTTAGCTCTGTTTTTGCTATGGAGAAGATGAAGATGAGACTGAAAGCTGTAGTAGTAGTAACGTTAAGCCAAATCAAATAAAAAAAAAAATGGATGTGCAAGTGAGAATTTTATTAGCCAATCATTTTAATTGGGAGTCCGAAAATATATAATAGAAAGTTGGCATTAAAAATTGACCTGAAATGATAAACTACTTCCCTGAGTATCAAGCTGTTGATGCACTGACTATTTAATCAACAGCCACGTATTAACCAGGCAAGGCAATCCTTCAAGAGCCCATCTTATTGGCAGGATAAAGAAGAAAAAAAAATTGAAATTTGGATAATAGCTCTAATTCTATGTTTTCTACAGGAAAAAAAAAAAAAAAAACTGTCCCCACTTTAATAGGATAAAATTATCTCACATCTATTTCTTGATAATATTATCCCACATCTATCCTTTTGAACCCCCCTCTATCAGAAGATTACCTTCTATTTTTCTTATTTTTTCCTTTTCAACCCCTCAACCAACAGGTTTTATTTATTTATTTTTTTTAATTTTTTATTATTACTATTTTACTTATCTCACATTGTCATTTTTATTTTCTATCTTTTAGTTTTTATTTTCTCTGTTATTTCTAATTTTGTTTTGTTTTTATCTTTTATCTTGTACTTCCACTGTTTTTTTTCTTTGCTTTTTATCTTCGGCTTTCATTTTTTTTAATCTCTTTTTAATCTTATTTCTTCTTCCATGAGGTTTTCTTTTTTTTTTTTTCCTTTTTTCTTTTTGTGTATATATATATATATATATGTACGTATGTATTTTTGTTTACTTTGTTTCTTTCTCTCATGTTTCAGTTTATTTTATTTTTTTTAGCAATATAACAATTATATTTAAGATTTTTTTTTTGGATTTTCAAAATAATATATACAATTTGGATAATTAATGTTAATAATATAATAAGTTAGATAGATAATTTTTTTAAAAAATTATTAGACAAAGAATTAGTCTTATTTAAATCACTTGGATTAATTTAAACATTCATAAGGTATTGCAAATTTATATTCATTTTTATTAACTACTATAAAAGAAATAGTCTAATCTGGACACCAAATATAAAACTGGATTAATTTTTATTCAATGTAATCCCAATCTCAATTCTAATCCCACCACATCCCACACCAAATATAAAACTGGATTAATTTTTATTCAATGTAATCCCAATCTCAATTCTAATCCCACCATATCCCACTTCATATCCTACTTCCCAAATGGTGCCCAACAGCAGGAGGACGGGAGCCTCATTTGAAGTTGATGGGCTACTTCGCACTGTATTCTCTGATGGAACTAAAAATAAGTTGATGACTAATTAGTTTATTCTAGAAAACTAAGCAATATTTAACTTTTTGAGGTCTAGTATAGTATAGTTAGGCGATTTAGTGGCAGGAAAACTCATTTAGCTCGTATGATAATGATTAATCTATTTATTTTAGTTAGTTCACAGCTAAGCTATACTCTTTTCAAAAGAATAAATATATAAATAAATAAATTTACAGAGATTCCATGAGTTGCAGTACTTGGCATATATAATGGTAAGAGTAATGTTATAGGCATTAAATTTGTTAGCCAACCAACCACCGTTGTAAATTCTGGAGAAAATATATTAATAGTTAAAAAATCAATAACAAAATATACATAACAAAAAAAAGAAAAAAATAAAAGTAATATGGAAATATAAGATGCATAAAAAAAGGGTGGAAATTGGATCTGGAAAATCGAACAGCATATGATATTTTAATAGTTTCTATGAAAGGAAACAATAACAATTATACAAGATCAATTTCCTAGTATTTAACATTGTGCTCTAACTTACTCCTTGAATTTCCTCACTCTGATGTACCTGCGTATCCGTGTCGTGGCAACTTTCACTTTCCTCATCTCGACAGCCAAGCAAGATAGTGGTGGTCGGGCACTTCTTGGAATGCTGTTAACCAGAGTATCTTCTTAAGCCTTCTTCATTTGAATCTTTCAATGGCACCATGCCGGTGTTGAAAACTTTAACTATTGCCTTCCAAGATAATGCTAGAAACAATTTCACCTAGGTTCTGGTTCAAAATGCGTAGCACACCATCTATTCCACCAACAACCATAGTGATTTATCATTCTGGAGTAGGTGTACAGAATATTAGACGTTCAGACTGACTCATGTCTCTGAAAACTTCTCATTGTCCTGCAAATAAGGTAACGGAACATGGCTGCTCAATTTCCAGTTGCATATTTAGTAAAGACAAAGTAGTGCCTGATCGGAATGAAAACCTAAGAGTTTGGTTTACTCTGGATATATTCACAAAATAGCATATGAAAATCAACGGGATATGATATATTTAATAGTTTCTATGAAAGGAAACAATAGCAATGATACAAGATCAATTTCCTTGTATTGAACATTGAGCTCTAAATTACTTGTTGAATTTCCACACTCAGTTTTACCTACATTCTGTGTGGTGGCAACTTTCTTCATCCTGACAGCCAAGCAAGATACTGGTACACTTCTTGGAATGCTGTTAATGCAAGTATCTTCTTAATCCTTCTTCCTTTAAATCTTTCAAGGGCACCATGTGGGTGTTGAAAATTTGATCTGTTGCCTTCCAAGACAATGCTAGAGACAATTTTCACCTGCGTTCTGGTTCAAAATGCATAACGCACCACATCTATTCCACCAACCAAACAAGCATAGTTGATTTATCATTCTGAAGTAGTTGTACAGAATATATGACATTGAGACTGACCCTTGTCTCCCATGATCTTCTCCTTGTCCTCGAAATAACATAACAGAACATGGTCGCTCAATTGCAAGTTTCATACTTAGTAAGACCTAACTGGGGCCTGACCAGAATGCAAACCTAATAGTTAATTTACTCTGGAACTTACCGTCAAAATAGCAGAGAGCTCATAATTGCATGCCTAAGGTCCCAACAAGAAGTATGTCCAGAGGTTGACCCAGCAAATATTTAGTGCGAACTTATGTTGAAAGGCAAAGTCCTAATGCCTGCAGGGAAAGCTGAAAACAAATGGATCTCTCATGAATACAACATACTCCTATTCTTAAAATATATATATTTCACAAAAGCAGATAAACAATTTAATCAATATATCTTATGCTGCACACAGGATTCTCTGTAAATAACTTAGCAAATATAAGACCATCAATTTAATAAGAACATTTAGCAACGAATCACATATATAAACCCTTTGAAAAGGTGGCTTCCCTCAGGGGAAACTACTGTTTGTTCCATTTCACATCCATATACATATATGAGCGCCAACCAACAATCTACAAGAATGTAAATGAAAACATATACCCTTTAAATGATACATAAGAAATTTTCAACCTTAATAACACCAATTATTAACTAATCACGACAAACATTAGAGAAAAAAATAAACTTGCATTTCATCTTCAGCCGTAATAAATCCAAATTAAGAAAAAGGTGATGGAAGAAATAGAATGTTAAAATGATCATGCCATGTATTTCAAAAGAAGAGAGAGACCATACTGCGGAAAGTTACACATACATATAAAACTACAAACAAGAAATTTGCTTGTTCAAGTTTACCTTTGCTCTCATGAATAAGTCTGACAATTGGGGTTGTCTCAGGATTGGAATATGATGGTGCAACGGTATTTTGAAACAATCACCTCAAAATGAGAATCAGGGCAAATTGAGTGAAAGATGGAAGGAAGCCAGACAAGGATGAAAGAAAAAAATCAGGAGGAAAACACCTTCTCACCTACACAGGTAAGAAGTAAGCCCATCTTCATTCGGCAATGATCCACCCTAAAAGAAATCAAGTTTACATAAAAGTGATATCTTCCCTGCATAGAACAGAGTATATGCACCCGCAGATTTATTAGTCTATCCTTTTTTTTTTTGGTGTGCAGGGAGGGGAGGAAGAAGGTAAAACTCAATAAGAGGACATTACCCAGCGAAGTCTCTCCCTTGATCAATAATCAGTATCAATAACACCCTCTTGCAAAGCCAATCTACGAAGTCCATCCAAATATTAGTTCAACGATTCCTCCGAATCACTAGACTTATTGGAAACAAACACCCGCGAGACCCGTCTGCTACTGCTTGTAGTAGAACAGTTGCAGCAACTTAGAATTATTCATAATCGCATTCCTTCACGAAAATAAGAACAAACCCATCTTTATCATTCACTCCATTTGAAAAAAAAAAAAAAAAAGTATAAGCAGAAGGAGAGAGAATAAAGAATACCAGGATTTGCAGATGACAAAGCATCGGACAGGTCAAAGAGGTCGAGCAAGGAAAAGATGACGCAGAGGATATCGTGATCCAGGGAGTGAACCGTGGTCTGAGATTCTGAGTTTGGTCCATCGCCGCCGAGGAGAGGAACCAAATGGGAACAGGGGAAATGGGCAAACTTGGCTTTCTGCTTTGAGCTGAGAAAATCAATAAGGGTTATTTATTTTTACTATTATTATTATTATTGTTATTTTCGATAAAGTGGACAAAAGAATCTTTTTTTTTTTTTTAATTGGAATATTAAACTTATGAAATTTAAATTTCCTTTACTTCTCATTCGGATAAACTATATTCAGTTACTCAAATATATCGCGTTTTACTGTTTTTTACATTTCTTAACTCATTTAATATTAAATAATTTTCGATATAGAGTTTTAATGATTCGATTTTTTTTTCTTCTCAGAAATAATCTACTTAAATTTTTTTATTTTTTTTTACCATTTTATTAAATTTTATCATATATATATATATATATAATACTCAATAAAAACAAATGGTTAAACGTAAATTTGAATATAAGAAAATAAATTAATAGACAATTTCTATAGATTAATGGAAAATGCAAATGGTTATGGTTTAGACTAACGAATCATATTCTGATAATATTTGGCATATAAAATATATAAAAAAATACATTTGGTATATAAAGTTAATTAATGAGATATTGACAAACACATAAAATAAATAAGAACATAATATACAAGGAGAGGGGGAAAAAAAAAAAAAAAAAAAAGACATAATATCTTTATAGTTAACGAAATAATTTGAAGGGAAAGAAGTGCTTACCACTCCTCAGAATTTGGATAGTTAATTAGCTACTAGATGCAACCGGTTAAGATTTGCAAATGCCTACAAAAATAATTAAAAAAAGACGAAGTGAGCTTCATCTCCAAGAACTTAACCGCAAAATTAAAGGACAAAGAAAAGAAACAAAGAAAGAAAGATATATAAATTAATGAACTTATATAATACAAGTTGGATACCAGTGTGCATGAATGCGTTTCCCATCTAGATAAGCTGTGGGGATACGAGCAAGCTTAGAGCAGAGGCCGTATCGATTTTTCTTGATTGTTTGTGATAGGAGAGGGCATTCGCGGATGGATAGATAGTATAAGGAGGTGAGAAGATGCAGGTCTTGTGGGAGTGTTGCCAACTTATCACATCTTGAAAGAGTAAACCATTCAAGTGTTGAGAGTTGGGCTATCTCTTCTGGCAATGATTCTAAACTGGAACATCCATCAATGGATAGTTTCTTTAAAGAGGTGAGACCATGCAGCCATTGTGGGAGTGATGTTCCAGAAAGATAAAGATATTCAAGAGATGAGAGATTGCCTATCCCTTCTGGCAATGATTTCAAACTCGGACATCCTCCAACATCTAGCTCGCTTAAAGAGGTGAGACCGTGCATCCCTTGTGGCAGTGATGCCAACTTATGACAGTTTTTAATAACAAGTTTTGTAAGCGATGAGAGATTGGCTATCCCTTCTGATAATGATTCTATATTGGAGCATTGTTCAATATCTAGTTCATATAAAGAGGTGAGACCATGCAGCCCTCGTGGCAATGTTTTCAACTCATCACATCTTCTCAGAGTTAGATGTCCGAGTGATGAGAGATTGCCTATCCCTTCCGGTAATGATGCCAATTTATGACATCCATCAAGAGTAAGATGTGTAAGTGATGAGAGATTGCTTATTCCTTCTGACAATGATTTTAAATTGGAACATTCTTTAATGTAGAGACGGTTTAAAGAGGTGAGGCCATGCATCCCTTGTGGCAATGATACCAACTTATGACATGCCACGATAGAAAGATCTCCCAGAGATGAGAGATTGCTTATCCCCTCTGGTAATGATTTTAAATTGGGACATGCAGAAATGTGTAGTTTGATTAAAGAGATGAGACGATGCATCTTTTCTGGCATTGATTCCAACTTATCACACCTTACAATATGAAGACTTGTAAGAGATGAGAGATTGGCCATCTCTTGAGGAAGTGTCACCAAATTGGGGCATCTGAAGATTTCTAGACTACCAAGTGTTGAGAGGTTGCCTATTCCCTTTTGCAAAGATGTCAAATGGGGGTAGTATCCAACACTGAGATTCTGCAACGAGGATGAGAGGTTGACTATCTCGGGCAAAATTTCATTGGCGTCTGTATGTAGAAGATGCAACTCTTGCAATCTGGAGAGAGGGGTTGGGGCGGAGGAATTGAAAATTGAATCCGAAGAAGTAGATGCTAGTGGTGGGGTAAACGAAGATGATACAACTGCTTTCATCAAAATTGCAGTTTGTTGTAATGGTATAGAGCTAGTTTTGTAAAGATATAAATATTGGACATTTGGAAACAGCGGCATGGAAGTTAAATTAGGGCAGTCAAATATCTGAAGAGATGAAACACAAGGGAAAAAAGGTTGGTTTTGATGTATGATGGATGCTGTTGGTGTTAAACCAATAGGCCCACTCCTCTTCCACCATCCCTTCAGATTTGGACAACGCCATATTTGAAGAATCTCTAGGCGAGGGAAGACTGGCTCTCTTGGAGCCCACGAATATTCTCTTTCTAAATTAACATACTCTAGAGCAGCCAATGCAAAAAGTTTAAGTTCCTTGAGATGACTCATGGACTGATTCAAGGATGGGAGGTATTGGAGATTTTCACAAGATGATAAATGTAAATACACAAGATTATTGAGTGAAGAAAGCCAACTTGCAAAGTTTACTCCCATATAACCCATCACTCGGAATGCTTTTAGGTTTGGATGTGGCTGAAGGCCTCCCAGCAAGATTTCATCATGCTGTGCGATATCACCACCTTCTGCATCATCATGCTGTGCATTATCACTAGCATCATAATCACCATCTTGTACATCATCATTCCACAGTAAATGAAGGGACTGAAGATGTTGCTTCTCCTTTAAATTTGCAGCCTCTGATTTTGCTGCATCTCCCTGCAGATTATGGCTCAACTTCTCAATGGTTAATTGTCCACTCAAGTTGTTTAGGCGTCTCAATTCAGCAAACCCTGCAGCATCTTTCGACTTTGAATTGTTGTCTGCTATGACAAAACGATCTAATGTGATAAGAGAAGTTAATTCACCAAGTCCACTAGGCATATGAGTCAACTTCTTACATCCATCTATCAAAAGATGCCTTAAGTTGATCATATATTTCAAATCTCCAGGCAAGCTCAATAGGTATGAACAATTAGTGAGAATCAATGTTTGCAAATTATGCAGTCCGGTTATAGAATTTGGTAGCTTCTTCATCCTATTAGATGAAAGATCAATGTATCTCAAGTGTTTTACTTGGTCAAAACTGTTTGGTAATACCCCCATATACATATCCTCCAAACCCAATGCCCGCATACGCTTTAAGTTGGATAAAATTGCTTCACAGCTCTTTTCACTAAAATTTTCTGCCATTGGTAGTTCTTGTCTTATTAGAAGAAAGGTACGTACCAGCTTCTTTTCTTCGAAAAAGGACACTGGGATTTTTGATGACTTCCACTTGGATATAATATTAAAAGATATATGACGAATCTTCTCATGAAAATTTTCATTCTCTGGATACTTGTCTATTATGATGCTATGTTCCCCTGCCACTGAAATTGCAAGATCATGCAAAAGCTCATGCATTTTACAATACTTTATGGTACCCCAGTCATCTTTCTCAACCTCTTGAAAAAAAGATCTCCCAAGTAAATCTACAAAATAACCATAACCAGTATCTTCTAGACATTTGTTTTGGTTAGGGGACTTAACAAAACCTTGTGCCATCCAGAGTTTTATCAGCTTTTGCACATCAATGACATGATTTTTTGGAAACAATCTACAATAAGCAAAACAATGCTTCAAATGAGAGGCAAGACAATCATAACTTAATCGGAGTGTGGGTAAAAGATCATTTTCGTGTTGAGATAACTTTGCAAGTTTATCATTCTTGAAGGACTCCCAGTCTCTCTCTAGATTATTGCCATACAATATACTTCCGATCGTCCTTATGGCAATAGGAACTCCTTTGCACATTTCCACAATCTCCTTTCCTATTCTTACAATGTTTGAGTTATGAGGTTCTTGTCCTCTCTCGAATGCCACTTTCCTAAACAAAGACCAAGACTTGTTTGGGTCTAGACCTTGTAACTCATGCGGCTTAATGGTCTGCATCATTTGGGCAATGTCCATGTTGCGGGTGGTTATTAATACTGCACTACCACGTGAACCATCCATTAGCAAGGTTCTTAGTTTAAGCCATTTTTCCCTATCTTCATTCCACACATCATCTAATACAAGAAGATATCTTTTTCCATTTATTGCTTGGCGAAGAGAGTTTTGCAACTGATCTAAGTCAAGGCCTTGTCTTACAGAAACCAGCAGCTGATCTACGTCAGGGCCTTGTTCTACAGAACCATGCAACTGATCCAGGTCAAGGCCTTGTTCAACAGAAGCTCTTTTCTTTGTCGATTTAATCATTTTCTCAAGAATTATTTTCAGTTCAAACGAACCAAATAAGCAAACCCACATTCTGAGGTGAAAATATTTCTCAACATTCTTATCATTGTAAACAAACTGAGCAAGTGTGGTTTTTCCTAGTCCACCAATACCAACTATGGGAAGGAATGAAGGATTATCCTTATCTCGAGAATCAGAACACAACAAAAGATCAATAATTTTCTTTTTATCGTCATCCCTCCCAATTACTTCTTCATCACGTACAAAAGAGTGAGTCTCTCTGTTATTGGCATGCTCAGTATGTGGCTCTAGGTGGACTTGTTGTATCAATGTACCAAAGATGCTATCATCCTTAATAACTTTAAGTGTCTTCCTAACCTTTCTTAACTTAAGACCCATCTTTACTTGAAAAGCAATCGGGTTTGAGTTTGAGAAGAAAGTGCGTACCTTTGTGGTGGTTTCATTCCCAGACATCACTTGACGCCTTAAAGCTTCAGTCTGAAACTCGTCCAACAAGTTGTCAACATCATAAACTGCATCTTCAAGCCTCTGAAGCCAGTGTTTGATTTGATGGCTATCGACCTGCTTTGCCTCTGCGTCATGGATTACTGCTTCCAGTAAGCTCATTGTTTTCTCAAGCTTCTCAAACTTCTTTTTATGACCCCAAAAGTTTCCGAGCTCTTTAAATGTTGGAGTACCAAGCAGTCTGATGATGGAGGCCACAACACTGATTATAGCTCCTTCTGCCATTACTTGGACGGTGAGAGATGCGGAGAAAGGGCGTGGCTTAATTACTTTGAAGGTTCAAATGTGAAGTTTAGCAAATGGTTTGACTGTGGAAAAAACCTTGAGGGCGTTACTACCAGTATATGAAAGAATAAAGGCAGAGCCAAACGCATAAAATAGATAAATAATAGTAATAATTAAGCTTACTACCTTCCAAATTTCCAAATAATTTAAACAGAGACTATAAACTAGTTTATCTACTAGCCAATTAATCAGCAGTCACGTATAAAGAATGATGCATAAGTTTTCTCGGAGGCCTAATATTTTATTTACGAGTTGCAAGTGCAGGCCATATCTGTCTGACCTTGTAATTGATTAGATTGTGCGATCTGCACAAATATTAGGTATGCTAGTTGATCTACTAGCCAATAACCAGCAGCCACCTATAAAGAATGGTGCATAAGTTTTTCTCTCCGATGCCGAGGCCTAATATTTTATTTACCAATTGCAAGTGCAGGCCATAGCTGTCTGGCTCTGCAAATGATTCAATTGGTGAACATCTATATCAGCATAAACGTTTAATATGCTAGCTGACATGGAAAACTCAAGGGAGGACGTGGAAAGATATTAAAATGAAACAATTAGCTAAAGTTTTTGAATCTTTTATTTCGATTGGGTTATAGAAAAATAAGTTTTTGGTGGAATATCAACATCGCAAGTTTTTTTTTTTTTTTTTTTTAATTTTTACTCATGATCTGACTTTGCAGCATATCAAATGCGTTTTGAAACTATTTCACCAACTTGGTGTTCACATAAGAGATGATGAATCAATTGTTCCAAGCATGAAAATCTACATTTTGTTAAATCAAAACATTCCAATCCTACATCAGGCTGAAAGCTTAACATCATCTTGTATAAATTTTAGAAAATTCTTTTTACTAGGACCATTGAACCTTGCCTATCGTCTTTCAAATTAAAAAACTAAATGGTTGGTGGCACCAAATGAAGAAATTTTGCCATCAAATAGGAAAACAGAATAGGTAAAGAATCTTATAAAGAAAATAAGAAACCAAAATGTTTTAAGGTCACCTCTGAAAACTTTTTTCTTTTATTTTTTTATTTTTTTATTTTTTTATTTTTTTATTTTTTTTGGGTTCAATCCTGGTCAAACTTGGCAACTTGCTGATCTTATTTTTTATTCCTCATAAATATTATAACCCTTAGAAATCGAAATAAACCAATAGCCAAGTAAGAATGCACAAGATATATATATATATATATATATATAAATTAAAATTAAAATCAAATCAAATAAGATGTACTTTTAATATGGAAATAGAAGATACACCAAATAAATAGGGGATCGAAAATGGTTTTTGAAAATCAAAGAGCACAAGATAAAAAGAAATCGCATAGCACAAGATAAACAGAAATAGTATAGCACAAGATAAAAAGAAATAGCATATATGAGTTAAAGTGTTAAACGGAAACAAACTAACAATTATGATTATACATATCTTCTTATGGTGTTTATCAGTTTGACCCGAATTACTTGTTGAATTTCAGCTCTCTCTGATCTACCTACTTTTGTGTATGGTGGCAACTTTCTTCATCCCAACAGCGAAGCAAGGGATTTGCAGTCGAGCACTTCTGGAAATGCTATCAATTATGGTATCTTCTGAAAGCCTTCTCCCTTTGAATCTTTCAATGACACCATTTGGGCTTTGAGAACTTGAACTTATGCCTTCCAAAACAATGCTTGAAACAACTTCACCCGTGTTCTGTTCTAAATCTCCTTGCGCAGCATCTATTCCATCAATGACTAAGCTTGATTTGTCGGTCTGAAGTGCCAACCAAACCAACAATCTAGCAAAATATGAATGAAAACATTATATCATTAGAATGCACACACTTAGAAATATAATTACCACCTACTACCTAATCACGAAAACATAAAAAAAAATAATAAAAAAATAAAAACGAAAATTGGCATCTTCATCAATGATAAAGGCAAGCAAGCAGAAAGGTAAAATATAGAAAAGGAGGAATGTAAACATGAACCATGCTATTTATTTAAGTCACAATGTCTGTTATGTGGGCAAGAGGTGGTATTTTACCCGAGTTACACATACATGTAAAAGTAAAGTAAAACTACAAACAAGAAATAGGCATTTTTAATTTACCTTGCTCGCATCAAAATCAACGTTAACTAGAGCATTGAGGGGGCTGTCTCTGGATTGGAATATTAACCGTCCACACGTTTATGGATTCCTAATGACCCAAGACGCATCACCTAGTATCATTAATTTCCATGCAAACGATAATAATATCATGGTACAATGATACACTGTGAGAGGAACATTTCAAAATGAGAAAGAAACTAAAAAATTCAAGAAAGACATAAGGAAGCTAGACAGAGACGAAACAAAAAGACAACATTTGTGCTACAAACACATGAGGTATAGATATTAAGGTTCTATAAAGACTAGGAATAAACATAACGACAAAAAGATTTTTTTTTTTCCCCCTCAAATGATGTTTCCTTTCTAAATATCCAGGGAACCATAAGCTAATAGAACTTTTAAGAAAATTGATGCTTTACTTGTAGTATCAGCTACATCACTAAGAAGAAAGTTCATCTACTTTTGGCACCGAGCCCCACCCAAACAGAAATCGAAGTTTAGATTAAAAAAAAAAAAAATGCATGATTTCTTCACCCCATGAACATGATTACATACACACCCACAAATTTATTCTATAGAATAATACTGTTAGAGTTTGTGATCCGAATTCTTGTTGACCTGACCCGAAAAGTTCGCGGTGCGACCCATTTGGTGAAACTAAATTTTGGAGAAAAATTTGGGGCTCTGTGGTGGAAGTAGAGGTCTCGGGCCGATAGGCCCGAGATCGTAGCCCATCACTGAGCCCGACGGGGGTGCGGGGGCAGCGCCCCCGCGGTATGGACCTGTTCAATTTTAGGGTTTCTTCTGTACTATATATATATCTGTATTTTTTGTTCGGCCGTCAATTGGGGGGTTTTTTAGGGTATCTCGAAATTTGGCTCACCTTGTACAAATCTTTCGATATTGGATTTGCTTCTCCCTGCCCGTGGTTTTTCCCGTCAAGGGTTTCCACGTTAATTGTGTGTTTGTTCTTCGATTTCTTTGTTTCTGTTGCCATTTGTTTTTCTCCCAATTCCGTAACAAATACAAAGCATAAAACTTTTATATATGATAGCTTGAAAAAATCTTTAAAGACACAACAAGCTTTAGCAATGTTAAAAAGAAAAAAAAAAAAATTTCACAGAATATTACCCAGAAGAGTGACCTTTCCATTCATTAACATCAATTTCCAAGGCAATTACCTCCTCCAAATTACTAGACTTATTGGAATAACCCACGACATCCATCTTCTGCTCCTTGAAGTTAACACGTGCTTGATCAAGCTGGAGGATTTCAACCTTTTTTGGTTGCTTATTACTAATTTTTTTTTTTTTTTCCTTGGTAGAGAATCATTGAAACTAGTAGACAAGTATGGTCCATGTTTATCTATTAATTTCTTTGAGTAAAAAATGTTTATCTATTAATTTCAACGATTTTCTATTGTTATTCACTAGTGGAGAGCATGGACCATACTTGCAACTAAATTCAATGATAGTTGCCAAGTAATTTCAATAATTCTCTACGAAGACAAAAACATTAATAATAAGCCACTAATAGATGTTGTAATCCTCCAGCTTGATCAAGCACGTTTTTACTTCAAGAAGCAGAAGAGGGGGGTTATGGATTATTTTATCCGTACACTACAAGAAAAAAAGAATTCAAGAATTTTGCCCTCAGTTTTGGCAATAATATAAAATTCTCAATATAGTTGAGATCTTATTGAAAAGACACGCTGAAATTTTACCAATTTTTGAAAATTTTGTTGACATAAAGACAATAGTAAAAAAAGCTTAGACTCACATTGTACAAAAGAAAAAAAATTAATAATAATAAAACGTGGATTTAAATAAATATGAAAATTAAATGCAAAAAGATGATATATATATTTTTTTAATGCAACTTACAAAAAATATTACAACTTGTTTTCGTGAAAACACAAAACTCAAAAAAAAATAAACTAATAAAACATTCAGGGAGCACTTTTGAAAACTAATAAAACAACCAAACTCAACTAGAGAGATTAAACTCAGTCATGTGATCAGAAAATAAAATAAAATAAAATAGCACCAAGAAAGAAAAGGCTATGGACATTCATTAACTTCCTTTTAATTACATTTTTTCCACCCACAAACAGACTATATATCTTCTTTATAATTTTTTTTGCAGAAAATTTTGACAGATAGATTAAAAAGAAAAAAGAAAAAAACACACACACAAAAATATCAAACTCAAAGAAAGAAATTTATATGTATAGATAATTAAAAGTAATAGGTGAATATTTAAGTCTAGCATTATTGGGAAACAATCTTTGTTTTTTCAACCTCTGTTTCATCATGGTTGAAACAGTGGTGGTTTCTCAAGTGGATTTCAATCTCTGTTAGTGACAAGCCGAAATGGTGGTGGCATCAGTCACTTTCAACCTCTGTTAGTGGCTTAATGGTTTCGTTTTGGTAGAGTATAGTTGGAGTCCATGCTTTTGACTACCTTCAGTTATTTTCTGTTGATATATATTCATTTGCATTTTGCATGGCATTTAAATTGTCAATTAAATTCAAGTGAAAAACAACAATAATGCTATTATAAACACCAAAAAGTTTATCAAAAATATTATTAATGAATTATTAGTTGACATATTTATAAATAAATGAATAAAAATTAATATTTAAATATTATCAAATTATTTGATAAATAAATTTATTGAAAATTAAAATAAGACTGGTACTATTATTATTTTTATTGGCATTAGTGGAAAACAAAAAGATTATATATACATATATATTTATGTATATATCAAAAATATTTAATTAGATGATATGAAACATACTTATATTGTTCCACAGCTTTTTCATAAAATTTATGGCCAACAAGAGGTAAAAGGTTTTACTCTCGTGTTCGTGTACATAACATAAATAAAACAAAGAAGAAAAATAAAAGCATTTAATAAAATTGGGTTTTTTTTTATTAAATAAAATAACTGAGATTATGTCAGCATGACATCATTATCGCATGCCATATGTCATTGCTCTTTTCTCTTCACATTTCTAGACTACCAAAACTTGGCTTTAAAAAAACGGGCTTTCATAAAAATGTGCTTTCACGTAAGGCCTTTGAAATGGCCCATTTGAAAGTAATTAATTAATTACTTTGCTACCATTAATCTCTTGACGATGAGAATCAGAACCCAAAAAAAGTTTAATAACTTTGCTTTTATCATCATCCCTCCCAATAACTTCTTCTTCCAGAACAAAAAATATTGCATGTTCTCTTGTGAGACTAGAAGTACTAAAGAACCAAACGTTCTGTCTGCTTCAATATCATCAAGTGTCTCCCCAATCTCTTTGATCTTAAAGATGCACCTTTACTCGAAAAGCAAACTGGTTCGAGGTTGAGAAGAAAATGCGTACTTTCTTCATCATGTGTTTGCCAGAGGATGTTACTCTACGCCCCGAAGCTGTCACAGTGTCAACTTCGTCCAACAAGTTATCAACAACGTAAAACAGCATCTTCGAACCTCTGAAGCCAATATCTGACTTCATTGCTATGGCTCTGTTTCGCCTCTGCATCTCGGATTACAGCTTCCAGTGCAGACATTTTGTTCGCCATCTTAATCTCCTTTTTAAGTCCCAAAACTGTACTATCTCTCTGAAAGCTGCTGAAGCCAATCTTCCAGAGATGGATGTAACAATATTGAAGAGAACTCCTTCTGCATTAGTTTCAGGCGGTGGTTGAATATTGTCAAAAGGTTTTTACAGGGGAAGTTTAGCTATGTTTTTGTGTCCGAGAAGATGAATATGAGACTGAAAGAAGAAGCTACCTTAATGCCGAGCCAAATCAAATAAAAAAATGGATGTGCATGTGAGAATTTTATAAGCTAATCATTTTAATAGGGAGTCGGAAAACAAATAATAGGAAGTTGGCATTCACGATTGACCTGAAATGATAAACTACGTCCCTGAGTATCAAGCTATTGATGCGCTGACTATTTAATCAACAGCCACGTATTAATCAAGCAGGACGCAACACTGATTAAAGAGCCTTCTGCCATTAGTTGGACGGTGAGAGTATACAGAGGAAGGGCGTGGCTCAATTACTTTGAAGGCTCAAATGTGTAAGTTTAGCAAATGATTTCATTGTGGAAAAAACTTTGGGTGTTACCACCAGCATATATAAAGAGGAAAGACAGATCCAAGCCCAATAAATAAATATCACCTTCGAAATTTCAAAATAAGTTAGTCATATATGATAAACTAGTTGATCTACTAGCCAATTTAATCAACAGCCACGTATAAAGAATGATGCATGAATTTTCTCTGCGTGGCATTATATTTTATTACTAGTTGCAGTTGCAGTTGCAGTTGCAGGCAATATCTGTTTGACTCTGCAATTGATTAGATTGTGTGAACATCTATATATGTATAAATGTCCTTGTTGATCTACTAGCCACGTATAAAGTTGATGCATAAGTTTTTTCTCCGACTTCGAGGCCTAATATGTTGTTTACCAATTGTAAGTGCAGGCTATCTAACTTTGCAGCATCAAACGCGTTTTGAAAGCATTTCAAAAAACTTGGTCTCACGCAAGAGTTGATGAATCAATTATTCCAAGCATGAACATCTATGTTTTGTTGAAGGCATTCCAATGCTACATCAGGCTGAAATCTTAACATCATCTTGTATAAATACTGCCACCAAATAGGAGACAGCTGATGAAAGCGGAGAGAGTCATGATATTTTTCTTTTGGTAAATGAGAGGATCATGATATGTATATATATATACATATAGATATTTTGATGAATTTTATTATAATCTCTCTCTAATTAATGAATTATACTGTAATTTGCTCTTGTTCTTGGACTAGCATACGCATATATATATATATATATATATATGTATATAGCAAATTAAAAGTAATTATTAAGAAAGCCGATAGATAGCTAGCAACCGAATAGGAGATGAGCCATCATAATTAATTAATTTTTGATAATTTTATTATAATCTCTATCTCTTATTAATTATAATTATACGTGTTGCGAGCTCTTGTTCTTGGACTTGCATACTATTACTCCATAACAGAGAGATCTGATCTGATGACTAAGTGACGTCATCCTCTTACGCGGTGGTTGATTTAATACAAAATAAAAAAGGATTTTTAAATATATGGATAGATTTCAAATATTCTCAAAACCAAATAGCTAAAAAAAAAAAAAAAGAGAAAAAAGACTACAGATACAAATTCGAATGTGATAAAAATAAAAGACATATTTTATTTAAACCTTTTTAAATTTGTATTAATTTTAATTTAATTCTTTAAAATTTTTAAATTATAATTATATTTATAAAATGCATAGATGAAATTATTTTGATAAGTATAAATGAAATAATAAAAAGGGAAATGAAAATTATTTGCAACTTAAAAAGAAATAAATGATATTTTTAAAATTTTAAAGAATAAATTAAAATTAATATAGATATGAAAGGATTTAAATGAAATGTTTCTCTAAAAATGACCATGGCCGTATATTAGTGTTTTTGAGTCTTAATATAAGGCTTATGTAAAATGGGTCTTCTCAACGAAAACCTCCCAAATCATGTTTTGATTAAAATCTACTGTATATGGATCACTCGCAATAAATTGTTTCTATTTGAATACCTAAATTTTGCATGCATTGCAGACGGCAAGCTCATGTCCATCACGAACACAGAGTCACGAATAAGGAACTTGGTGTCAACACGTCACTGAAAATGGCCTATGCTCTATAAAGTAAGAACTATTGAATGACAAACTTTGTTTTGTCACATATTTTTACCACAAAATGCCCAAAAATCTATGGCTTCTTTTTTTTTTTTTTAATTTTGTTTTTTTGTCTCTGATATAATCACTCGAAAAGAAGGAGGTTGACGAGTAAAGTCCATCAGTTAACCAATAAAAATAAATAAATAAAAAAAAATAAAAAAATTGTTCACTATGCTTGTTTTCTTGTAATCAAAACGCTGAGTTTAATCCTGCCCTCGAGAAAATCCTTATTGCCGAAATTGTCCACTATACTTTTCCACTACACTGAAATTAATTAGGCAATCTGATAAAGACATGCCCTAAAATTTCCAAAAATTCAAAATAATTTCCGTATATTGCTAACTAAGGTAATTAGTGAATCTTTTAAGTTAGTCTAGTATCATTGGGAATCAAAAAGAAAATTTCCATATATTTAAATCTCTCTTTTGCTCCATAACGGTTGAGGATTTTCGAGAATTTTTCAGTATCTTCTTTTCGAACGACGAAACGGCGTCAGTCTTCTTCGGATGGGGATACGGGGTGGGAGATGGAAAATCCTTTCCTGGATAATTGCAGCCCTAATTTCAGCAAAGGTGGGAGGGCCCCTTTCAACCTTTGTTTCATTTTTGTTGAAACGACGGTGGTTTCTCAATTGGATTTCAATCTCCGTTCGTGATAAGCCGCAATGGTGGTGGCATGGGTGTCTTTCAACCTTTGTTAGTGGCTTAATGGTTCCGTATGTGTTGATATTCAATGCTTAATTATATGCACCAAAATATTTAACAAAATCATTATCAAATTATTAATTGATATATTTATAAATAAGTAAATAAAAAAATAATATAATATTTAAATATTATAGTATATTACACTTCATATTTTCAAAATTTTTTTTAATTATAAATATTTTTTTAAAATTATAAAAATATAAATAGATATCCCTTAAATATAAACAGGTATCCGATTTCATAAAGTTATAAAACGTGGCCATGACCAACGTCGTATGTTGGGTGTTATGGAGAAATTAAGTCCGGAAGGAAAATAAAAAATTGGGTTAAAAAAAAAAAAATAGTATCAGAGCATAAAAACATGAATTCATGTGATCAGCTCATCAATATATATTACAAAGGGAACTCTCTTTTCCTATTTGAAGGAAAGAGACATTTTAAATATATTACGTATATTAAAACAAAATTTTACCCCAAAAAAAAAAAAATGAATAAATAAATAACAGAAAAAAAGAAAAGACTATAGACAGACTTTCTTTTAATTTTTTTTTTTCCACCACCCTACTGTATTTCTTTTTAATAAATTTTTTTATATATATTCTTAATAATTTTTTTTTGGCAGAATATTTTGAAAAAATATTGATTAGAAAAGGAAAACAACCACAAAATATGGATCTCAAATAGAACAAATTTATTTATATATATATATATAGCTAATTAAAAGTGATTATTGAGTGGTTAAATACGAACCTTTGGTGGAGACGCTGCAAATAGTGGTCGGAGATAGAGAGTAAAAAGGATCAACGTGACTGGTTTGATAAAGATGGCGAAGGGGCTGCAGCGCGGCTGCGAGCTTCAGCGTTGATTACAGCGTCCATGCTAAAGGGGCTCTCTGCAGCGGTGATGCTAAGAAAGCTAAGAAATAACAACCAACCAAATAGGAGATAGCCGATGAAGGGGAAGGCCATGATAATTAATTTTTATAATTTTATTATATTCTCCCTCTAACCTAATTAACCCTATATATATATATATATGGAGCTGGATCCTCTGTCTCCATTTTGATGTCCCCAAGCCTGTCCTCCCAATCAATCAATGCCACCTCATTTTAAAAAATAACATTCATCTTTTACCGTCAGTTTATTATATTTTTTATTTTTTTTATTTTTAACCTTAAAATACTCTTTCTTCTTTTTGCCTTTGAATGTCACGCAGCCATACCGGCATTCATCAAACTTTAATTGCTTTGATTACCAACATCGTTTCCACCAATTTTTAAATTTTATATTCATCACTGGATGATAATTTTCAGTAAAATCTAATTCACATCGCTCATTTAAGCAAATCCACAAAACATTTATTTTCCAAAAAAAAAAAAAATTATTTGCATTATTGAAAATCTTTAAATTATAAAATTTCATCAAAATTTAGCGTTACGTATTAGTAATCTGGTTTGATAATAATTTTCATTATTATTTTTAAATCTGAAACATCCTTTATAAATCTCTTTTTCTTTTTTTTTTTTTTCCCCTTTTGTTGTTAAAGTCAAAGAATCAAAACTCGCGGGTTCAATCAAAATGTATATGATGGTAAACTCAATCCAAAAGGACTCAAAAGCACTATTTTTCAGGCAACTTCAAACGATTGTTACATAAAATTCTCATCCCATCAAACCAGATAACGAAAATATACATACTTATATCTTCAGATTTGTTGAACCATGCCCAAGTCTCAAAATATATATATATATATATAATATATATAAATATATATATATATATATATTTAAAATTGAAGAAAATCCGAACCCAACCATCTAGCAAATAAACCCCACTTTCGAAACATACATTTTCTCTCTTCTATCTATTGGTAATTGAAGGTATTACGGTTTGATGAATACCGGTATGGCTGTGCGACATTCAAAGGCAAAAAGAAGGAGTATTTTAGGGTTAAAAAAAAAAAGTAGAAAATATAATAAACTGACCATAAAAAATAAATGTTATTTTTTAAAATGAGATAGCATTGACTGACTGGGGGATAGGCTTGGGGACACCAAAATGAGGACAGAGGATCCGGCGACATATATATATATATATATATATATATATAACATAGAGATCCTGATCTGATGACTAAGTGACGTCTGATAAACAAATACAAAATAAAAAAAGGATTTTTTAAATATTTGGATAAATTTAAAATATTCCCAAAACAAAATCACTACCAAAAAAACAAAAGAAAAAAAATCCTGACTACAGCTACAAGTTTGAATGTGATAAAAATAAATAAATATTTTATTTAAGTCTTTTTAAATTTGTATAAATTTTAATTTAATTTTTTAAAATTTTAAAAAATTATAACTTATACTTTATAAGAAAATAGATAAAATTATTTTAAAAAATATGAATAAAAATGTAAGAAAATAAAAATTATTTAAAATCCGCAATAAATAAATAATATATAAATCCGCAATGATCTAAATAAAATATTTTTTAAAAAATAACCATGATCATATTTTAATAGGAATGTCAATTTATCTCGCACATATAAAAAACTGCAATGCATCATCCTTAATTGAATGGTTTTTTTTTGAAAAGTTGGAACCGCATGTAGGCTCGGGATAAATCCTTAAAATCCGAATTAGAGATGGGACGGCACCAAGGAATCAAGAATCAAGCCCGAACCTGTCCCGTATATTTTTACTTATTTTTTTTTATATTTTATATATTTGAATTATTGTATTTTTTAAAATTATATTTTATTATAATTGTAAATTTAAACCTTTGAGTATTTTATTATATTTTTATTATATTTTAGTCACTTTATTTACATTTTATTCATAAAAAAAAATTTTTATATAAATTTCTCAAAAAAAATTATATCAATAATAAAAAAAAATAAACGAAGAAAACCACCTCGTCCTGTCCCCCGAAAAGTTGGAATTGCGGGGTGGGCTAGGTATAAATCCTTAAAGCCTGAATTGGGGATGGGATGGCACCGGAAAATAAAGAATCCGACCTGAACCCATCCCGTATATATTTATTTATATTTTTATATTTTATTTATTTTTACTATTATATTTTTGAAAAATGTATTTTATTATAATTGTAAATTTAGACCTTAATGTATTTTATTGTATTTTTATTACATTTTAACTATTTTATTTACATTTTATTCTTAAAAAAAAATTTATATAAATTTTTCAAAAAAATTATATCGATTATAAAAATAAAATAAAAGAAAAAAAATGTTTCGTTCCGTCTTCGATTGGAAAATTTCCGTCACCATTTCTCTTTTAAAAAACGAAAAAAATCATGAAAACGGAATGAAAAATTCTCCACAAAAATAGAGATAGAATTTTAAAAATCGATTCCACTCCATCCCATTGACATTCCTACATTTTGATGTTTTTGAGTTAACCATGGAGTGACAAACTTTGTTTTGTCACATATTTTTACCGCAAAATGCCGAAAAATCTATTCATTTATTTATTTATTTTTGTCCTTGATTTTGTCACTCGAAAAAAAGATGTTGACCAGTAAGATCCGTCAGTTAACCAAATAAAAAAAATTTGTCATTATGCCTTTTTTTTTTAATCAAAACGCTGCGTTGACTCTTGGCCTTGAGCAAGTCCTTAGGGGGCGTTTGGTACGCAGGATAGGTTCGGATCGGACGGGATCGGACAGGATAGGTTCGGATCGGACATGATGAATAGTGCAATACTGTGTTTGGCATAGTTCTGGACTAAATGTTGGACTAGTTGTCCCATGTTTGGTGCAGGATCGGACTGGATTGGACTATTTTATAATTATAGTTTTTATTTTGTTAAATATGAAAAGATTTAAAATTATATTTATATTTACAAAAAAATTAAATATTATATTTAATTAAAGTTTTATTATTACTTATATTTAATATTTTTTGTATAGATATTTATGTGTTCAATTAATTAATAATAAAAATAATTTAATGATATTTATAATACATTTGTAATTTTTTTTTAACACCCATAAACTACTTAAAATATTGTTTTCAAAACCAATTAAAATAAAATTACTAATCATGAATAACAATTAAATACAAATAAAAAAAATTGACATAATATTTAATTAAGAACTTGTTGATAGCATAAAAATATCCATCTTCAATTCATACATATAGATATATAGATATATAAATAAATGTCACATGTAGTTGGACTTTTAACAAGTATGGCATCCGTATATATATATATATTGGATTTTACGAGGATAATCTAATTATATAAGAAATAAGTAAATAAACCCATTGATAGTAAGCCAAATAAACAACCTAATACAAAACCATTACCCCACTCGTTGTGAAATTGAGCACGTGTATGTACGGTGGTGGTATTTTGTATTGGATTTGCTTCATTACGATTCCTCATTGTTTGTTCTACAAACTCAACATATGCAATTTCAGCTTCTTCAATTGTATTATAGGCTTGATATAAATTATTTGTAAATCCGTGCACTTGTTGAAGACATTCAAACCAAGAATTATATATCCCTGGTTGTCTACCTTTAAACACAACATAAACCCTTCTTTTTGCCATTCAATATTCCTGCATATAATAATAAATGACAATATAATATAGTAATATTATTAAACAAAATAACAACTAACCAAATCAATAAAGTGCATGTTAATATTCTAAAACATAACACATAATAATAAAATTATCCGTACATGCATAATTAGAAACCAACATTCAATACGTTACAATATATGTCCATAAGTTTCAATTCCAAATGTTCATAGTTGTCATCCTCTCATACATATCCATAAATATATAATCCACAACAATACTAATTTAGTTATCCAAAAATCCACAAGCAAATTCAATCTTCTGCTCATCGGTTTTAATAATCTTGAAAACCTCAACGTTTGATGGATCCTATCTCATTGCCTTAGAGATTTTGAGATTGTCAGTAATAGGGAATCATAACCTGTCAAGCTCCATAGCTAAGTATTGTGGATAGTTGATATCAGACTTCTCCAACTTGTCTAACTATGTAGCCAATTTATCAATAAACTTATCTGCTACATTGTTTAACCCGCTAACGATGTCAAAATCCTTCGATTTAGCTTTCCTCTTACCTCTTAATTGGGATTGTTTGGGCAGTTGACTATGTGTTTGATTCATATACATTGGAGAACCCACATCATCAAATTGGTCATTGTCAGGCTCCATATTTATATCATTAACTAAATCAATTGGAGTTTGTGCTCCATGTCCTGTTGCCCGATCCTTCCCAAAAATATTAGCAAGCCTCTCATATATCGGAAAAGGTTTACCTCTCCAACTTTTTGCACTTGGATTACTCTAAAATAAAAAAAGCCATCATTTAGTAAAAACATTATAGATTTAAGATAAGAAACACAAAATTCAATAAAGGTATTTTTCCTAACAAATTCAAAACCTGCACATATGCTTTCCAAGCATCGTCACTGTCAACCTCCACACATTTAAGAGTGTCATTCCATCCAAATCCACTTTTGTTCAGCATGTCGTATATGATACCATATTGCTTCTTCCACTTTTTTAGCTTCGATTCAATATGTGAAGTTGCTTGCAATCCCGAGTTAGGACACATTTCAGCCAGTTGCCGCTCAATCATATTAAGTGTACCAGGTTTAAATGCTCCCGTGTCACAACGTTGCCCACTAGCTACAGCTTCATCTAAAAGAACCAGCAAAGCTTCTTCCTCACCTCTACTCCATGTACGCCTAGATTCACCCCCCTATTATCGTTACTGCTACCTCCAGCTTCCATTGCTATTCAAGTAAATATTTCATGATTCCAACATTATCAAAATAAGATGCAAACAAAATAACAATAAATCTCAAATGATGCACTTAATATAATATAAGTTTGTCTTCATACATATTATCCAAAAGATTTAACAAACAATATTAAATAAGCAGTTAGAGCATAATTTTTTATATAACCATCAACTAGTAATCATGATGACCTCTCCACTCACCAAACATTTGTTTAGCTAACTCATCTCTCTAATCCATCCATCGATCCGAGGAAGCAATTGATCCTATAATGTCCTCCTCTTCATTAATGTCCACATTTTCCATCCTATCATATTCAACTTTTCCAGGATCGAGTGTCATTTCTCTTCTAATCAGATTGTCAGGACCCGCCCAGAAATCCTCCCCGGAACCCTAGACAAGCCTTGATCCCAGGGAAATACCACCGAACCTTCCAACGGAAAATCCAGCAGCACCTCCCCTAAGGGTAGGACTTACCAAAAATTACCTGCACTGAAAACACACTTCTATATTCATCCCTTTATTCCTTCCGCAAAACGACAAATTGATTTCCACAAATTTACAGCACTTCACAACAATAACAGCAGCCCAGTGCATAAATAAAACATAAGTGTCCAAATAGTATACAGAGCTTCATGAAGTGTTAATCAACAGAAAATACAACAAAGATGAAATGAATAATACAATTGAAATGAACGAGTACAAAAGTACTTCTCGAAACACGATAGCGGCAGAGAATTGGTTTGCCCCGGAAGGACGTCTACCACCCCTTGCACCTAAGGGAACGGAACTTAAAAACGTGAGATGCTAATCATCTCAATGAGTGACCCTAGCTACTGAACACTTTCAATAGTAATACTAATAATAGAATAAATAAGGGAATTGAATTAATACAAACAATTAATAGGTAAATAATAATAGCAGTTGGAAATAATAATTTCCCTCAAAACTCTCACTAATCACTTCGTTGGAAATGTTCCCTTTTTAAAACATTTTCACAAAATCCGATATTCATATTTTCTGAAAACCAAGGGATCAAACAACTTAATAAACAATAATAAATAATTTTTGAACATTTTTGGGGTTTGAAATTTTGTTTGAAAATTTACACTTGACGCACCACACCATATACCGGTGATGCCCTCCGATACCCAACGTCCTAAGCACCGACTGGCGAGGAGATTAAAGAGAGAAACTTGCAAACGGCACTTCGGCGTCCCGACAGTACCGCTGCTGAAACCGTCATCCCGGCCAAGGAGGGGGGCGGCTGTGGCCAATATCAAACTTGCCTACCCACGGTCCAATGGCAACTCACGGGAGACATAATACTTGCGCGCTAAACCACATATACATACACCAGAACACCAATGCTATATGAATGCGTCTAAAATAATTATTTAATTAACCGTACCGTTTTCCAAAATTACCGTGGAAAATATACAAATTCTCAAATTTACCATCCCACATATTTCCATTTAACAAATCCGGTACGAAAACATCGATAACCAATAAAACCATAATTGTTTTTGTAATACGTGGTTCAACAATTAAAATATCGTGGGCATAATTATAAAAGTTAAACCACCACTTTAAACAAATATTTTTATAAAATATTTAAACCAATTATGCCCAAAATATAATATTTAAAACCACGCACAATTTATTACTGAAAATACCTTACTCATGCATAATAATTAAAATTAAATCACAAATAATAACTAAATTATACCACATGAGCATAATTCAAATACCAATTAAACACCAATTAAACATAACTAATTGCCCCAAAATATTTTTTAAAGGTGGGTCACTCACCTTAAGTGCATATATCAGCTAAGATCCTCCGCAGGATCAACTCCACTACTCCTACGCGCACCTAAAACATTCACAGTACACCAACCAAATATATTAATATTTTAATCGGGTAACTCCCAAATGGGTACCCAGGGAGCGAACATAAACGACAACTAAAAGTTACGAGTGATATACCGAATCGAAGCTTGAGTGATGAGGATCACGGATTCGGTCTTACTTCCCGGAGATCGGACCCGAGGTGGCCAGAATCTCACCGAAAAGCTTTCGGGGTTCGACTCCTCAATTCTCCCGAACCGTCGCGAATTGGCGGAAAAGGATGCCGGATTTGGATTCGGGAGGTTGGAATCAGTGGACAGGGACCGGCGGTGCAACTGGGTACTCGCCGGAACAGTGACTTCGGGCGAGCCGCCGCGGTCACCGGCAACCGTCACCAGCGGCGGCGCATGAGGTGCCCGTTGGCTGAGATTTTTGGCATTTTGTAGATCGAGGGGAGAGGATTCCAACGGGATCGGCGGTGAGGCAAACGGAGGCCGAATGGAGGAGAAATCGGGGTTTGAAGATTTTCGGCGCCTGGCCGAAAAACACTCCGATACCGGTGCGTCGGAGGTCCGATGTCCGTGAAATTTGGTGGGTAGGCCAAAATTGAGGAGGTGGTGAGGGGTGGCTGGCACGTGTGGCCTGAAAATGGCCGAAAACTAGGTGGTGAGCGGTGGCCGGCGGTGGAGGGAAAAATCACAGCTGGGCTTCGCCGCCTCGATCCGGGCGCGTCCGGCGACTGTCGGTCGTGAAATTTTAGGGTTTAGCCAAAAATGGGAAGACGCTCCCTTCTGGCCGGCGCGTGTAGCAAGAGTCGGCCGGAAAATTAGACGATTCCGGCGGCCGGTCGGCTTTCTCTATCTTTCTCTTTCTCTCCTTTATCTCTTTCTCTCTCCTCCCTGGCGTTTTTGCCAAATAAAAGCCACCATGGATGATACTGTTCATCCACGTGGACTAATCAGGTGATGACATGTGGCGTTACTGTGCACTTAAGCCAGATATAATAAAATATTACGGTATCCGGCGAACTTCAAACATCCATAACTTTTTAACCAGATGTCCAATTTAAGCGTGCCGCTAGTCTATGAACTCGTATCGACGAGTACTTACAATCATATAGGAGTCAAAGCAAAATTACACAACAAGAAAAAGTCAACTCCGGGCACCTTTTGGACTGTTTGCACCTCGACTTGTTTTGCCCATAACTTTGAAACCGTAGCTCCGTTTTTGACGTGCTACTAGTCTACGAACTCAGGGCATCATGCACTTCGCCACGGTACCCTGGTCAACTAGAAATTCCAACTGGGACAAAAAGTCACCTTTTGACCCACTCGGTCAACGGTCAATGTGCACGGATTCCGGTGTGATTTGGGACGGGGTGTTACAAGATTATGTATCAGACAACATGCAGTAATGGTTTTGATTTGTGTTCCAATTGGGTAGAAAGATGAACTTCTTAAAATTGCCCATCGCATTTTAAGAACCCCAAAGCATCTTTCTATGATATTCCTAGCTGATGCATGCTTCATGTTGAGATACTCTTGATGATTTATGGGTGCACAAATATCTCTCCATTCCGAAAGGTGATATCTTGTTCCCTTATATGGTGCAAGAAATCCTTCACCATATATGTAACCAGCATCCACTAAGTAATAACAACCTAACACAGAAAAATATCTCCTATTAGTTTATGCAATGTTAATCCAGTCGATGAAATATTTAAGGATTGGTCTTACCGGTTGGTATTTTTAATCCATTTGGCCTACTTATTGCATCTTAAAGTACTCTGGAATCTGAAGCAGAGCCTTCCCAACCCGGTAATACAAATATAAATTCCATATTCGGGTTACATACACCTAAGGCATTTGTTGCTATCTCATCCTTTCTTGTTCGATATCTTGACTTATCGATTTCAGGTACTTTCACCTTAATGTAAGTTCCATCTAATGCTCCCAAACAATTCTACGACACAAACAATTTTACTAACGTCAGATAATGCTACAAGTCATCTAACTATAAAATTAATAACCAAACTAGTCCACATACGTACCTTAAACATTTTCCATCTATCATTCGAGCAATTATCCGACACAGGTTCAGGATGCCTCAACAAAATGAAATGTAAGCGCAACAACCCATTCAATACTGAATTGAAATATCTACTAATTATCTCCCCTGATCTATATAATCGACTGATAATTGTACGGTTTTTTGTATGATGAGCAATTATGTGCAAAAATATGCACACTTGCTTTTCCAATGTAATAGTACCATCTCTTTTCACATATCCACCTGGCGTAATAACCGACATAAAATAACAAATGTTCACCTATCCATCCTCAATTGACTAATACAAGTGACATCATTGTCCAACAAACTATTTATAAAAGATGTACGCAATTCGGTATTCCTAGTTATTCTATTCCTAACACCTCTCTCATTTCTCCTTTGCCACGCTACATACATGTACATAAAGAAGATAAACATAAAGGCCAACAAAAAGATTGAATTACAACTAATTTTCTTCCATCCATCTCTACAAAAAGAAAAAAAAAACAAATAAAAAAATTATAAGAAATACAATAAATTGAGCTGCTATTTCCAATACAATTGAATATATACAGCAAACAAAAATCTTCCATAAATAATATATTTATATATTAGCATTCACAATAAACATTATATATATTTGGAAGGTCAAAATAAAAAGTGGATTTAAGTTTTTTTAAACTCTTCAAACTCAATATATATATATCATCAATTTTTTTTTATTATTATTAATGATGGAGCCAAATGAATAATTGTATCCTTAAAATATATTAGTTATGGTTGAAGGATGGTCATAGATTTAAAACCGACACATATGATTAATTTTTTCATGAATATTTTTTGGTCTCATGTAAAGAATATTTTTATATTACAAATCATTATATCATAAATCAATGTATTTGTGTTTCTCTATTCTTTCTCCCGTCTTCAGAAACGTGCATTTACTTCAAAGTGTGAAACGGTATTGTGAAACATTTATTACCCCAAAATATTTGCATCTGGTACCAGAATTACATAATAATCTAATTTAGGTAATGATATGTTTAAAAAGCATAGTTATTTTTTTGAGTCTTTTGAGTTCAAATCATCCCATAACATAAACAAAAATAAATCAATAAATTGTTAAGTAACATAATTTGTAGTTGATGCATTATTCACCCTCAACATTTGGTCTCTTCAAAATCTTACTGGACTCATCTCAAACATCAAAGGAAAGATGTCAACATTTTCATAATCATCATTAACCAAAAAAAAAAAAAAAAAAATCAAAACTAAATAAAAAAAAATCATTTTCTCGGATGTCAATAATCTTCTAATTGAACAAAGAAATCATATATATTGTGGCTTTATCACCAATACTCATGCCTTAATTGTTGTTACATATTGGATGAAGCAAAACAAATATTTGCACCTTGCCGGTGCCTTCTTTCTCTCTCAAATTAGGTGCAAATTTAATAATTGAAAGCCAGGGTCTTGAGTTTATGTTGAGATCTTTAATTGATTCTGTCAATTACCCAAGAGGCAGTGTTGTGTCTCCTTAATCTGATATCTATTAATGTTTCTTTGGAAGAGCTACAGATCACTGGTTCAAGGAGGCTAAGGAGAGACATGATACTTTAAATGCAATCACTTATGGAAGTATAATATATGCTCACTGGTGAGTATTCAAAGTTTATTAGGTCCTGTACCCATTCACTTTCACTATATTCTCATTGGTCTCTCTCTCTCTCTATATATATATATATATGTGTGTGTGTGCAAAATGTGTGTGTGTGCATGTATAATGTATAAATTTTTTGTGGTTATTGGATGTATTTGCTAAAAGTTGAAAGTAAAATAGTTATTAAATCTATATCCCTGTTTTCCATCAGTTATTTCATTTCTATATTCTATCACGATCTGTTCTTGTTGTATTTATGTCTTATTTAAGCCTGGTGAGTTTCTTTCCTGTATCACATTTGTTTATCGTTTCTTTAAATTGCAGCCAAGCATGCAATATGGATCGAGCTAAAGCACTGGTGAGGGAGATGGAAGAAGCAGGGATAGATGCACCTATTGACATTTATCACACCATGATGGATGGCTACACCATGATTGGCCATGAAGATAAATGTTTGGTTGTGTTTGACCGACTCAAGGTAAAAGCTAATTAGTGCTATTATCGTCTAATATAATAGTTTCTCATTCAGTTATGTGAAATATAAATATAATACATATTGTGGTGTTCTTAAATATATATAAATTTGTAATAAAATACGCATATGGATTTTCATATTAATATCTGACTGAGATAATAAAATGCTGCTAAGCATTATAATAGTGTTGGGGCAAACCTAATTGCTTGTATTACACATTATTCAAAACTGATTTCAATATATTCTTCTATTTTCCTACAAATACTTTCCTCTGTGATCTTCATCACCAAAATTCAGTTGGGCATATTAACCAACATTAAGTTCTTAATAATTACGATAATAGTTTATTGGTCAAGGACCTTTCTTATCTCTGTACAATGTCTAATCTTTCTACAACTAGGATGCTTTGAACTGATCTACCGGGAAAAAAAAAATGGATGCTTTGAGCTTGCATTTAGCCTTTTGCTTTTTTCTTAGCACACTGATATGAATTCAGTCCTGGTGGTACAAGATAGGCATGTGGAATTTTCAAATGGATTTAAAAATTAGATAGCTCAAGGTGTTTTAAATTGAAAGTCAAATAGAAAATAAAAAATAAAAAAGGTAACAGAAAATCAAATGCAATATATATATATATATAAACACGTATCTCCTGAGACGATTTTTTCTTTGAACTTAAGAAATCCAATCCAACTTAACAAATATTTTTTATTTTTTTTAAATGTACACAGCAACTACAAGTAATGGAATTTAACTGAAAGGGGTTGTGTATAGCAAGGTGGCTTTTGACATAACCGACATAAGAGATATCCATTGGCATGGTAAAGAAGGTATACATGAATCTGATGAGAAGAATACCATCACACACACACACACACACACACAAAAAGTACCTTGACTAGGGCTTCTTCAACAATGGAGATAGAGTTACTACTGGAGACTGGAGTAGTATATAATCTTCCTCAACTCAAAGCCTCCAACTCCAAGGAATTCCACAATTTCTTCTTTCCCTATATCAATTTTACAAAAGCGTTTTTAGAAATCAAAGTTTCAGTGTTTTAACACACTTTATTGCTGTTTTTCAATCCGTTGATGGCGCGCTATGTTCTTAATTGAATAGAAACGGCATCGTTTATTTTATCTAAACGGAATCGAAATTCAGAAAAAGCTTAGATAAGCCCCGTTCTTGGTCCAGAAATGTTGCTGGTCTTAATGAAGTTTTGGATAAATTTGGAAAAAATAAAATAAAATCATTCCAAGACTACTAAAATTGATTATTCAGACACATATTTTATTTGATTAGATGGGATACAAGAGAGATCTAGTTAGTACGTTACAAAGGTAAGATTAGAAGCTAAACTAATAGGATTATATATATATGTCATACCATTAGAGGAGATGATACAAGGTATAAATATATATATATATATATAAGAAGAACTAACCTAAGAGCCAGAAGTTCTTCTGCTTTGTAAACGTATAAGGTAGCCACCCAATTTTAAGCCTTTTCTTCACAAATCCAAGCCCTAATTTTGCAAATCGTTGGCCTAATTGGTGCAGAATGGAAGCCCTAAACAAATCCCTAAACAAATCAAACGGAGAAAAAGAAGCAGAGGAAAACGAAGAAGAAGAAGAAGAAGCAGAGATTATCGACGAAGAAGAAGAAGAAGTAAACTGACCAGATCAAATATGAAGAACATGAAAACAAACAGAGCAAAGAAGCAAACTCACCAAGGGTTTCAAACCGAAAAGAAGCGGCCAACGATCCGGCGAGATCTCGAACAGAGTCGGCGAACGGTCCGGCAGAAGCAACTTCGTGTGAGAGGATGAAAGGTTATTCACGAAAGCTTCGAGAGAGGGCAGGACAAAAGTGACCCAGGTGTTTTGGTGGGTCAGCTTTGTCCCCTTCGAAGCAGATAAATTGGTTAACGGGATAAGTGTGTCCCGTCCTCCATTTTTCTTCCCAAACACCAGATTGGGACTATAACCTATCCGGTCTTGGCCAGTCCCATGTAAAAAATACCCCCTTAATGCCGAAAATTATCCACCATACTCATCCACTCCACTGAAATTAACTAAAAAATCTGATAAAGAAATGCCATAAAATATCCAAAAATTCAAAATCTCCCTCTTCCTGTCCCTCACGATCGATCTCTGAGCTACAAAACCAGAGGGAGATTGTTCAAGTATGAAGCTCTCTCTTCATTTCCTTCCCAAAGCCTAGAGGTGAATCCCACAAGTGAAAGGGGTTTTACTCAATCTTTCAATATATGATCAACACGACGACGGCCGCCCTTGTGATTTCTCTGGACAATTCCGATTCGGATTCGGATGCCATTTCTGGTGTTGTGACCTTCGCTTCCTATTCCAATGGAGTCTAAGATTTCGACTCCTAGAAGATGACCGCCACTGCAAACTTGAAAGCTACCAATGGATCGGCCACGAACCTCTTTTCTGACCTGCTAGATGCCCACTCGCTTTGGTTCAAGAACACTGGCCCCGCTTCGATTTTGAATCCTTCCGAGTTTCGAACTTCATTCCCTTCGATACTCTTCGATCCGATCTCCAGAGCCAATGCGCGCGCCATTGCTTGGACTCATGGAGAAGATCGAGCAGTTCAGGGGCTCGATGGCACGCTTGTGGCTTTGAAAAGCGTTTTGAAACAAAGATCGGAGGCTGCCTCTGCCAAAGAGGCTTGAAGCTTTTGCTCGATACGTTTCTCGTGGTCTCTAAGGTATGCCTTTTATTTCTCATTTTGATTTTGATTTTGATTTTTTCTTTTTAAATGTTTGATTTGGAATTTAGAGCATATTGTATGGATTGGTGCTTTTTAAGAACGTGATGTTGATGTTTATGGTAAGCTTTGATTTGTTGCCAATGTGACTGTTATTTTTTTTTTTTAATTTTTTTGAGGACATTTTCTCTGTTGGAGTCCATAAATGAAACTGGAATTCCAACTTACTTCTGTCATTTCACATTATTTTTGATTATGTGAAGCTGGAGTCATCGGTTAGTTAATTGGACAGCTTCCACGAAAATAGAAAACATTTTTGAGTTCCTTTGATGTTGTTGCTAATTGAGATTAAAAAAAAAGGTTGCTTCATTAAACTTGCATTTTTTTTTTCTAAGGTGCAGTAGTTACTAGATTTCATCTTGTTCTTTGGCTTTTTGGATGATGTTGAATGATGGGTTTAATCTGCCATTGGAGTTTAATGTATCTTGATGATTTTTAGATTTTTTTTTTAATTAATTTTTTCCTATGAAGTAGTAATTGCTAGATTTGTTGTTGTTGTTGTTGTCTGGTTTTTTACATGATGCTGAATGATGGTTGCAATCCAAATATTTTCACTTAAATCGGATAATCTTGTGTAATTTATGCAAAAATGAGAGATAATGTGGAAAATTCTAATATTGATAATTACTGCTGATTTTCCAGTGGCGTCTAATTTTTTATAGAAATTTTTATTTTTGAAATTCGTGGCTTATGTGGTTTATTTATCTCATGAAACTTTATTAGATTATTAGGCAAATAAAACACACTTATTTATTTATTTTTATGTATCTTGCTGCAAGAATGTAATATTCCTAGTTTATGATAATTTGTGTGTAAATTTGGAGACTAGTGAATTTATGCCTGCCCAAGTGCTTGATTTGATATCATTACCTCTTATAGAGTTGTCATGGATTAAGATGTCGAAAAGTCTGATGTGGATAATCACTTTGTTTTCAAGTAGCTTCTAATTCCATATAGAACTTTTGATTTTTGAAATATGTGGCTTATGAGTTTATAAAATTTATTATCCCCTAGTTTATGTTGATCTGTGGCATGGACAGGTTCTGTATTTGGTAAACTTTAGGAGACTGGCAAGTTTAGGGGGTTTTGTATTTGGTAAACTTAGAGACTGGCAAGTTGAGACAAGTCCAAGTGCTTGTTTTGACATCACCACCCCTTAAAGAGTCGCCATCACTTAAAGATATTTAGTAGCTAGGTTGTATTCTTTTTTTAAGGATCTGCATATCGTTACTTGGATGCATATGTATATTCTTTGGTGTGAATCATGATTCATGATTTAGAATCTTCTCAATTAGATTGAAGAATCTTTCCCCTGCTCCTTTGTATTCCCATGAGCACATGCATTCCTCTATATTTTCTAAACTTATTTATTCTTGTGGTTTAGATAGGTCTAAAGGATGTGTGACGCTATGGCATGTAGTTTGTTTGTTTTAGCCTTTAGTTCCATATTTACTATAAATTAATTAGTTGTCCTAAAAGAGGATGATGACATAGTTGTATATTTATCAATGTTCTAACAGGTATTTCAATTTTGCTAGGTATATAAAATTCTCCCTAGTGCAATGTAATATGAGGTTACACAAAAAAAAAAAAAAAAAAAAGGGCCATTGTGACAAATGTTAATTGTCATGTATAGAATTTTCGAACTTCATAGATTGTTACTGTTGCGCTTTGTGACAACATACATCGTCGAAGCTTTAAGTGACGTGTAAAGTGTGTCAGCGCAATTATTTTGAAGTCATAAAGTGTTCTCACTGCTGGTTACAGTGACAGATGCAGTTACTACTAAGTTACCAATTGCAACCATGCCACTGAATGTTTAAGTGAAAAAGAACATTTGTCACATAACCATCTAGTGTCAAACACTAAATGAGTCACTAAACATTTCAGTGACGACATTTTGTTACATTAGGTATTTGTGACAATTATGTTTTGACATGCATACTCTATGCATACTTGAACTTTGCATACTCTCTGCATAATGTTTGACTGTGCATACGCTGTGCATAATAGAGAGAGATCTGGTGACTAAGTCACCTCATCACCAAAATATCTTATTGAGACACAGTTGTAGCTGTATAGTTTTTGAAGATTTTTGAAGTTTAAAAACTTGGGAAACAAAAAACACGGTGTTTGAGGATTAATATTGCGATACGTTAATCACTTGGACCGTTACGTGATTCTTGTTTTCCTCTTCGTATATATTATGTCTTTTTTTTTCTTTTTTTTTTCCTTCCATACATGCCTAATGTAGGTCATAATGATTTGGATGATTTTATGAAATAAGAGATATAGTTGAGAAATTCTATATTTATATTTTGATTATTGTTTTATTTAAAATTTGTTATTTTTATTCAATTTTAAATTTAAGTATATTTTGAATTTTTTTAAATATTTAACTTTTAATTGTAAACTATTTTAAATAATTTATAGACATGCTGAAATGTTGCCAATTACATACAGACAATATAAAAAAAGCTTCACATTGTACCCAAAAAAATAAAAGGTGAATTTAAAATAAATATGATAATTAAATGCAACAAGAAAGTATAACAAAAATAAAATTTGATATATTTTTCTTTCTTAATACAAAAACACGCGAGCATCCCAACCTAAAACACACTATATAAGACTTCAATGGAAGCCAAATTCCAATAGAGAGAGGGAGCAATATGGAACATGGTACAATAACAATGGTATGCTACCAAATATCTAGACACACGCAGAAGGCCTAAAGCCAATTCTGCCTCCCCCGACATCGTGTATCACCTCTATTTTTCTTTGCTGGACACTGCCCAGTATTGTAGGCGCGGTATAGTCAGGGACACCATTGAACGCCAAGCAACCCTGTGCTTCACCTTCAAACACATATAGAATTCCAGTTGGGTCCAATTCAATGGTGATTCCTTCGACGAAGACAAGGCTTACCTTGGGGATGTAAACTTGTTTCTTACCCGTCAAGTCATAACAGGTGTCCCCTTTGCTAATGTTTGATGGCAAAAGTTTATGACCATAGAACATCATTTGCTTTCGAAACTCGTAACGTAGCTCATTGAATGTTGTTTGAGGCAAGAGAGTTATAGGGGTTCCAGAATCTATCACGGTGCCAGGGGATAAAAAAATAATGGATGGTATTCCTAATGGAATGCCATTAATGGCAATATCCTCCAACCATACGCCGTACAATGATTCACTGTAGGGAACTGTTATCAATGGAGTGTAGCTCACACCGACGGAAGCACTAGCTTCGTCTCTGCCAAATGTTAAAAATCCAGACGAGGTGGAGGTAGATGGCAAACAGTACGAAAACGTACAATTATACTTGTGTGCCGTTTGTTCAACAAATGATAGGATGCCCCGGCCCAAACCCAGCAAGCCCACAGAACCATTTAGTGTACGACCTTGGTTGTCCATGCCACAGCAGAAGATCAATCCCTCAAATGCATCTTGGGATGGCGGCAACGTTATCCTATCTTTGCTTAAAAATCCAGCTGTTCGGGATCCATCAGCATATGTCTCCTTGTATTGGCATGTAACGTTACAACTTTGCCTTTGGTGATCTGAATCATTGATTAATATTTAATTAATTTTAAATAAATATATGGTAATAATTATATTGTGTAATTTTGCTACTGAAAATAACATCTGTATCTTACCTGACAGGAGAGAGCATTGGTGGGAGCCACAGGAGATGTAGGAGTGTGATGTTGACCGTGAAGGGTCAAATAGAAGCTCCTGGTGTTCATAGCAATTGACGCAGGGATGACACTGTGTCCAGGTAATGTCGCTGCCTGTGTCTATTTCCAAAGAAAAATTTAAGCTTGGTGTGCCAAGACCGATGGTGACAATGTAATTATATGTGCCGATATTGAGACCCGACA
The DNA here is from genome assembly GCF_031755915.1 of Ziziphus jujuba. Taxonomy (NCBI): domain Eukaryota; kingdom Viridiplantae; phylum Streptophyta; class Magnoliopsida; order Rosales; family Rhamnaceae; genus Ziziphus; species Ziziphus jujuba. The sequence goes on from NC_083380.1 coordinate 3,955,055, forward strand.
TCAACGGCACTGTGGTGGCATGTCTATCAGAGTAATTGGTTTGACCGTTGCTGACTGCGGTGGTGGCGTGTGTTCCGGTAACGGTGGACTTGATCCAGTAGGATTCGTTGACCATATTGACATCCCAGTTAAGCCCCAAATTCTTATAAAAGGCCATGTTGGCTTGGCTGTAGAAACTGGTGTTAATGGCGCTGCTGCTACTGATAACGCGACTGCTGGCATTCAAAACGCCGTCTTCGGAGGTGAATGCATGGGCCGGAAAGTCAAAGGTGTTGACTTCCACGAGGGTGGATGAGAAATCATCTTGGTGATAGAGATTAGTAGTTCACATGAGTCTATCTTCAAGATTCCCTTATCTGTTGTAAATAGTTTTTATCATTACTCATTTGTAGTCATCTACACCAACTGTACATGTATATAAATATTAGTTTCTTATTCAATAAAAAACAACTTTCCTTTATCAGTCAACAATAACTTTCTCATGGTATCAGATCATTAAAAGCTCTAACAGAGTTTCTTTTTCCGATCCAATCTGTGCCGAATTTTTCATTTTTTTTCTTCCTTCCTTTTTTTTTTTTTTCTTTGTTATGGCTGACCACACACCCATCTCTTCTGCTTCTTACTCTTCTCTAACTGATACTCCTACCTATGACTTTGCCAAGCTAGTCTTCATTAACGTTGCTACACAAGCACCAATTCGGCTCACCCCAATTAACTTCTTCACTTGGAAAGCAAAGTGGGATGCTCTCCTTTATGGTTAAGCACTTACCGGTTATGTTGATGGCTCTCTACCTTGTCCTTCCCAATCCTCCAACCAGCCATATTTATTTTGGACTCAGCAAGATCAGCTTCTTTTTGGATCTCTCCTTGCCTCTCTGTCTGCTGACCTTGCATCAATGGTGGCTTCATCTAAAACATCCCGTGAGTTATGGAGCAAGCTATGTCTCACTTATGCCAAGCCATCTCGATCACGCATCATTCGACTTCGGGAAAAGCTTGTTCGACCACAAGGATTACGCAGTATCACAACTTATATGTTTGAAATCAAAGCCGCAGCAGATGAATTAGCCTTATTTAATGAACCACTCAAAGATGAAGAGATAACAATTTATGTACTCAATGGCTTAAATCATGATCTAAAAGAAATCTCTGCTGCCTTGAGATCAAGGGATACAGAGATCTCATTTGAAGATCTCCATAAACGTTTGCTATAATATGAAGCCTACATTCAAAAGTCCAATATTTCCACTCCTGAAGACTCTCCCATGATTGCTCATGTTGCTAATAAAAATAATGGTCCTAACACCTTCCCTCGCAATCCGCAAAAGAAGTTTGGTACCAGATCTCATTCTACTCGTACTTTTTCCCGTTCTTCTACCTTTGGAGGCTATCGAGGGCGCTGTCAGTTGTGTGGTCAACAGGGTCATTCCGCCATATTTTGTCCACAATTGAAACAACAGTGGACTTATAATCCCCAGCCTGGTTTTCTACCCACCCCTCGAATTCACAAAATGCCGCAAGCCTATTACTCCAGTCAGCAGGATCACTCAATTCCTATCCAGAACCTACCCCAAACATCTTGGCTTCTTGACTTAGGTGCCTCTCACCATGTCACTAATGATCTCCACAATCTGAATGCCCATTCTGACTATGATGGAACAAATGCAATTATGGTTCGCAATGGTAATGCTTTAAATATTACTCATATTGGTACAGCTCATATTCCTGCTCATAATATATCTTTTCTACTGTCAAATGTTCTTTGTGTGCCAAAAATGACTCGCAATCTGGTGTCTGTTTCTAAATTTTGCCATAATAACAATGCCACAATTGAATTCTCACCCACTGGTTTTATTGTGAAGGATATACCAACGGGAATGACTCTACTTCAAGGACCAAATAAAGGAGGTATCTATGAGTGGCCTTCTCCTCCCCATTCTACTGTTCCTCCACCGTTTATCTCTTTTTCTAGTGTCAAGACTTCCTACAAGGATTGGCATCTTCGTTTGGGCCATCCCTCCAATAAAATTTTAAATCATTTAATTTCTTCATTTTCTTTGCTTGTCTCATCCTTAAAAAATTTATTTGTAATCCATGCAAATGTAATAAAGCTCATAAGCTTCCTTTTCATATTTCTTCTATGACCAGTTCTAAACCTTTACAATTATTATACTCTGATGTATGGGGTCCTGCATCTATAACCTCAATTGATGGATTTAAATATTATGTCATTTTTGTTGACCATTTCACTAAGTATATCTGGTTTTATCCATTAAAACAAAAGTCTGAGGTTTATTCTGTTTTTGCAAAATTCAAAACTAATGTGGAAAAATTTTTTGACACGAATATTATATCTTTTTACTCAGATAATGGTGGTGAATTCATCAAATTAAAATCTTTTTTTGAACAAACTGGTATAACTCATTTTTTATCCCCACCCCATACACCAGAGCATAATGGTTATGCAGAAAGATGTCATAGACATGTTCGGGAAACTGGTTTAGCAATATTATCTCATGCTGGATTACCATTAAAATTTTGGTCTCATAGTTTTCAAACTGCAGTCTATTTAATTAATAGGTTATCTACTCCTACTCTTCATCTAAAATCCCCATTTGAAATTCTTTTTCAAAAACCACCCAATTATCATCATCTAAAGGTTTTTGGTTGTCTTTATTATCCTTGGATCAAACCATATAACAGACACAAATTAGAAGCCACATCCACACCCTGTGTGTTCTTAGGATATCAACCTAATCAAAGTGCCTATAAATGCTATGATTTATCTCTAAAAAAATATTATATTTCTAGGCATGTTACCTTTGTAGAATCCATATTCCCATATAACTCTTAATCGGTCTATCCCCATAATTCCAAAAATATTAATACTTGGGATTTATCTATTCCTTATATGTGTGGCCCGCACACAACAGTTCCCTTTATCTCTTCTATATCTTCTCACAACCGACTCCCATGTGAACCTTCCTTTTCTAAGTCAACCTCTCTTTCTCCACCTACTCCCACTAGGAATTCTTCTCCCCACCTAACCCCACATGATGACTCCTTTTCTAAATCAACTTCTCTTTCTCCACCTAATCCCACGTGATGCTTCCTTTTCTACATCAAATACTCTTTCTTCACCTACTCCCACTAGTTCTTATCAAAAGCTATCCCCACGTGATATTCCTTCTTCTAAGTCACCTTCTCCATCTCCACCTACTCTGTCACAGCATGCCACTCAAACAGTGCCTCCGTTGTTTGGTCCACAGGAAGCAGCAGGTCTTTCTCATGGTATATCTCCTCACATGTCATCACATCTTCCTCTGAACCCACCGAGCTCACAAAGAAAAAAATTCACTGATCGCACGCATGCCATGCGAACCAGGTTTCTTAATAATATTTTTAAGCCCAAGCTTTTCTCTGATTTCTATATGGCAACCTCTCACTCACAGCTTTCAGAGATTGAGCCCCAAACTGTCTCCCAGGTGCTCAAAGATGAAAATTGGCGTGTTGCAATGTCTGATGAGTTTAATGCATTAGTTCAAAATGGTACGTGGGAATTGGTTCCTCCTAGTTCCAAATATAATCTGGTGGGTAGTAAGTGGGTGTTCAGAATTAAGAGAAATTCAGATGGTACCATAAACAGGTATAAGGCTCGCTTAGTTGCCAAGGGGTTTCATCAGCGACCAGGCATTGATTATTCAGAAACATTTAGTCCAGTCATAAAGCCAGCAACCATCCGAATTGTTTTGTCAATTGCTTTAACTAAAAATTGGCCATTGAGGCAACTTGACATTAACAATGCTTTTCTCCATGGCCATCTAAATAAAGAGGTGTACATGAAGCAACCTCAAGGGTTCATTGATTCCACTCGGCCGACCCATGTCTGCAAGCTCAAGAAAGCAATATACGGGTTAAAGCAAGCCCCCCGAGCATGGTATACAGAATTGAAGACCTTCCTTCTCTCATATGGGTTTGTCAATTCTATATCTGATGCTTCTCTATTTATTTTTCACCATTCAGACATCATTCTTTATCTGCTGGTATATGTGGATGATATTCTTTTGACTGGAAATAATTCTTCTGCCCTCTCTACCTTTGTTAAAGCTCTTTCGAATGTCTTCTCTCTTAAAGATCTTGGTGGTTTGAATTTTTTTCTTGGAGTTGAGGTAACTTCACGTACAGATGGCCTACTTCTGACACAAAGAAAATACATTCATGATCTCTTGGCTAAGACACATATCTAGATGCAAAAGAAGTTTCCACGCCAATGTCAACCTCTGCTACTCTAACTCTCATGGATGGAACTAATCTGACCGATGCCACTCAGTATCGCCAGGTTGTTAGAAGTCTTCAATACCTATCTCTGACTCGTCCTGATATTTCGTTTGCTGTCAATAAATTGTCTCAATTTATGCATAAGCCTACTGAAACTCACTGGGCTGCTGTCAAAAGACTTCTTCGGTATCTTAAAGGTACAAGTTCCTTTGGTTTATTTCTTACACCTCTCTTCATGCGTTTTGCGATGCTGATTGGGCTGGTAATAAGGATGACAGTACTTCAACCTCTGCATATGTCATGTATCTTGGTTCCAACCCAATTTCTTGGATGTCCAAGAAGCAACGTACGGTCTCTCGTTCCTCTACTGAAGCAGAGTACCGCTCGGTTGCTACGACTACATCTGAATTATGCTGGCTTCGATCTTTGTTATCTGAGTTAAAATTAGCTATACCTCAAGTTCCAGTCATCTATTGTGATAATGTGAGTGCTACGTACATTTGTACCAACCCTATTCTTCACTCTAAGATGAAACATATCAAGGTTGACTTCCACTTTGTCCGTGAAAAGGTGTCTCAAGGTGATCTGCTTGTGTGTCACATTTCCAGCAAAGAGCAAATTGCTGATGCTCTCACCAAGCCACTGTCCAAACAAAGGTTACAGTTTCTTCGACCCAAGCTAAGTGTTCTTTCCACACTTAGCTTGAGGGGGCATGATAGAGATTAGTAGTTCATGTGAGTCTATCTTCAAGATTCCCTTATCTGTTGTAAATAGTTTTTATCATTACTCATTTGTAGTCATCTACACCAACTGTACATGTATATAAATATTAGTTTCTTATTCAATAAAAAACAACTTTCCTTTATCAGTCAACAATAACTTTCTCACTTGGATCATGAGGTTGGGCTTGCCGCGTGCGATTCCACCACGTTCATGCAAGAGTACTTGGAATGTGTGGGAGAGACTGGCCGCCAATGGGCAACTGGCGGTGCCGTCTTCGATGACCATGTAGTCGTAGTAGTCCTCCAAGGGTAAGTCCGTGGCGTTGAACGCGAACCTCAGGTAGCTCGGCTCTGCATTATAAATATGTTAGAGAATGTTAGATTTTTCTTTTCTTCTTGTTTGGTTAGCAAGAAAAAAACCCGAAGGAAAACAATGAAAATGGTGGGAGGGAAAAAAAAAAAAAAAGCCAACTAAATCCAATAAATCGTTTCCTTGGAAATTTGTCTAAGACAAAACAGAAAAAGCTTTTTCTTTGTTGGATTACGATGATACAAAAAAAAGACAGAAAAACAAAAAAACAAAAATTCCAGTCTGGGTATAATGCTGTCAGATTGCTTGGCTTTGTACAGAGATTCAAATGGTTGCCAAGAAAGTGACTGAATGAAAACAATTAACATGACTCAACTCTGTGCGAGAATTTGTTCAGTGGGGCTCGTTTGGAACAGAAAAGAACAAGCTTTTTAATTTGTTTTATTGAAACTTTATTCTGAGATGGAAAAGAAAGAAATGGAAATTGTATGTGGATTTTATATATTTAAGCCGAATTTTTCCAATGCAGGGAAGATTTGGAGCGAAATTTTCATCGCCATATCAAAGAACAGAGAAAAACAACGAAGAAAATTGAGGTTGAATGGAGAAGATAAAACAGTTATTACCTTGACGAGGAGGTACTTGTGGTCTGGCATAAGAAACGATGGCACCCAAGAAGATGAAAAACACATACTGCTGTAGATAAAAGCAACTAGATTTCACCATTGAAGAGTTCTGTGTGTTTCTTGGAGAAGATGACAGATGTTTTTGGTGTTTCTTGCGAGAGGGCGAGAGGGAGAGAGAGAGAAAGAGAGAGAACAGAGAAGTACTCGTAAAAGTAATGTAGACGTGTTGGCAGAGTGAAGGCTTAGTTTGTTATACATAGTGTTTGGTGTACGGCTTCAGGATTTTCTAGTCAATTATCCACGTTGACTTTCTTCTTGATCTCCACAGATATTGGATTTGACGGTCGGTCAGCCTCTCGTGAGGGCCCCAACGAACTTGTCAATGCCTATGTTTTCTTCTTCTTCTTCTCTTTTTTTTTTTTTTTTTTGAAATTATTTATTAGTTTTTTTTTTTTTGGAGTATTTCTTTTTAATGTGCCTTTTAAATTTCAAGGACTATTTGGCTTTAAAGTCTTTTGTTACATTATAAAGATCAATGTTGACAAAAGGAAAATAAACTAAATGAAAGACGACGGCATTGTAACGATATATGGAAGGTGAAAGTGAATTTGAAAATTATATAAATAAATAAATAACTTCTTCATGATGAAGTTATAATAAATTGAAAATAGGATTTACATTAAAAATATTTCTCCTTTCAAAAAATATATATATATATATTTATTTATTTTTTGGCCGGAAATATATATATATATATATGTATGTATATGTATATGTATATAAAATTGCTGTTAATTCCCCAAGTATGCTAGTAGCATATTAGGATCACCTTGGTAGAAAAATAGTAAAAAAAAATATATAATAAAATAAAAAGACAAATTAACTTTAACGGCATGTTTAAGTAAAGGGAAAATTAGTGGAAAATTAATTTTATCCATTAATTTTTTCGGAAAAGTGATGATTTTATTTTTTGTTTGGATATTTATTTTGAAATGAAAAAATACGGATCCAAGAAATTAGATTTCCACCAATATAAAAAAATATGTGAGAAAGTTATTCTCATCTATATAAATATCATTTTGAAAATTCTAAAAAAAATAGTTTTAAATTTTTTTTAAAATATATATTAATCTTTAATTTATTATATAATATTAAATTTAATTACTTATATGTTCCAATTTTCCTTTTACTTACCAAAAAAATAAATAAATAAATAAATTCTCAAGAAACTAAATTCTAAAAATCAGTTATCTTTGGTTACTCTTTTTTTTTACCAAACAAGCCGTAATCGACTATATATTGCATTAAAAATTCAAAATTGTCCATTAAACTCAGCCAAGAATTATGAGATCCTTTTAATTATATGGTTTTACTCATTAATGCATTGTAACACCCCGTCCCGAACCATGTCGGAATTTTTGCACGTTGACCGAGGTTGACTGTTGATCGTTGACCGAAGAGGTCAAAAGTTGACTTTTTGACCCGATTGGAATTCTAGGTTGACTGAGGTACCGTTACGAAGTACACGTTGGCACGAGTTCGTAGACTAGTAGGACGTTGAAAACGAAGCAACGGTTTGAAAGTTATAAGCAAAACAAGTTGATGTCCAAACTGTCCAAGGGGTGCCGAAGTTGACTTTTTATTCATGTAAGGTTGAGCTTTGACTCATGCATGGTTGTGAAGTGCTCATCGATATGAGTCCATAGACTAGCGACACGTCCGATTTAAACATGTGGTTTGGAAGTTATGGACCTGTAAAGTTTTTCAAACACCGTATTATTTTAATATTATTTTTAAACGCGTAATGATGTGCCACGTATGACTAAATGAAGGTGACCATATGTCACCATGTTGAGAAGCCACATGTCAACCACGTGTAATATCATATTATTTTATTATTATTTTAAATAATAATATTATTATTAATATTATTTAATTAATTTTAAATTATTTCTTTTTCTTTTCTTTTTTCCTTTTCTTTTCTTTTCCCCACGTGGGAAAACACCTTCTCCTTTCCTTTCCTTTTCTTGCCTTCTTCTTCCCTGAGCCCGACAGAGACAAAACAAAACGTAGAAATTTTTCTCTCTCTCTCTCCTTTGACTCTCTCCCTCTCCCTGTTTGACCGACCGTTTGGCCGGATTTCAGTCGCCAGAAAGCCACATGCGCCGGCCACCGGTGAAGCCCAGCTCTCCGCGACCTCAGCCTCCAAATTTCCGGCCAGTCGCCGCCGGACGTGCCCAGATCGGGCCGGTGAAGTCCGCGGCGGCGACTTGAAATTTTCCGGCGATTCTCGCCGTTTCCGACCAACCCAGCCCGACCTATACCTCTATTCCACCATTTTCGACCCTTCTGAGTTCAAATATGGCCTCCAATCTCAAAACTTCAAAGCGGTTTGCGAGATACGATGAATTGAAAACCGGCCGAAGCTTTCCGGCCAAATTCCGGCCACCTCCGGTTTGCGAGATATGATGGAGACTGGATTTGTAATCTTCGTTGCTCAAGCTTCGATTCGGTATATTATTTGTCAATTTTGGATAACGTTTGTGTTTGACCCCCTGGGTACCGGGTATTATCTACCAGAATAAAATATTAATTTATTTGACTGTCTGTGGATTTTGTTCTAGGAGCACCGGTGAGTAGTAGAATTGATCCCATGGTGAATCATGGTTTAATTGCGTGCTCCAGGTGAGTGACCCACCTTTAATAAATATTTTGGGATAATTAATTATATTTAATTGCTGTTAAATTGGTATCTGAAATTATGCTCATGTGGTGGAATTTAAATATAGTCGAGAAAAAATATTATTTTATATATATTTTACCCATTGATACTAAACGGAATTTTGGGTTACTAAGAATTTCCCGAGTATTATTTTATTGTGGTTTAATTTATTTATTGTGCATGAGCAAAGTATATTTCAGTAATAATCGTACGTGGTTTTAAGTGTTATTTTTCAGGCATAATTGGGTTAAATATTTTATGAAAATATTTGTTTAAGTTGGTGGTTTAATTTTATAAATTATGTCCGCGGTATTTCAATTGTTGAATCTCGTATTTCGAGAAAAGGTATGGTTTGTTTGTTATCGACGTTTTCGTACCGATTTGTTAAATAAAAATATGTGGGATGGTAAGTGAGAAATTTTGGTATATTTCTCACGGTAATTTTGGAAAACGGTACGGTTGGTTTAATAATTATTTTAGACCCATTCACACAATATTGGTGTTCTGGTATATGTATATGTGGTTCAGCGCACAAGTATTATTTCTCCCGTAGTTGCCATTGGACCGTGGGCAGGCAAGTCTTATATAGTGCACACAGCCGCCCCCCTCCTTGGCCGGGATGATGGTTTCAGCAGCGGTACTGTTGGAACGCCGAAGTGCCGTTTGCAAGTTTCTCTCTTTAATCTCCCCGCCAGTCGGTGCTCAGGACGTTGGGTATCGGAGGGCATCACTGGTATATGGTGTGGTGCGTCAAGTACAAATTTTTTTCGGATAGAAATTTCAAACCCCAAAGAGTACAAATTATTTGGTCCCTTGGTTTTCGGGAAGTACGAATATCGAGTTTTGTGAAAATGTTTTAAAAGGGGAACATTTCCAACGGAGTGAATAGTGAGGGTTTTGAGAGAAATTGTTATCTCAATTATTTATTTATTTATTTATTTAATTGTTCGGTATTGATTTATTAAATCCCTTTATTTGGTATACTATTAATATTAAAGGTGTACAGTAGATAGGGTCACTCACTGAGATGATTAGCATCTCACACTCTTAAATTCCATTCCCCTAGGTTCAGGTTGGGAGACGTTGATCGTCCGGGGCGAGCCCGACATCTCAGCTCATTGCCGAAAGTTCAAGAAGTATTTCTTCCCTTTTTCCTCTCCATCCTGTATTACTTCTTATCTGTCATTGTATAAATTCCACATTAAAGAGCTGTAAATTTGTGGAATCAATTTGTAGTATTGTGGGAGGAATAAGGGGATGTTTATAGAAGTGTGTTTTCAGTGCAGGTAATTTTTGGTTAGTCCTATCCTTAGGGGAGGTGCTGCCGGATTTTCCGTTGGAAGGTTCGGTGGTATTTCCCTGAGATCAGGGCTTGTCTAGGGTTCCGGGGAAGTATTCTGGACGGGTTCTGACATGCATCGTTTGATATAAAATGCCCGTAACTATTAGAGAAGATGTGTTTATTAAAAATTGAGATTGATTCATGAGGATCACCAATATTAATATAAAAATAAAATCATCTTATATTGGTTATCAAAAGAAAAATCTAAATACGCTTATTGTAACTTTTTTTTTTTCTAGAAAAAAGAGAGAGACAAATAAGAAAGGCAACAAACTACTTTTAGGAAATTTTGGTTAGTTATTTTTTTTATGAATATTTTTAATTAAATTTACGAATATAATTTGTTTTACCCTTAATACGAGATGTTATCACGTGGTGATTTTATTAAACCCAAAGCTGATAGCTGATGAGAGGGGAGGTGGGCCATGACAATTAATTTTTGATAATTTTATTATAAAATCTCACTAATTAATATTAAATATATTATAAGTTGCTCCTTGTTCTTGGATCCGCATACTCTGTATATAATGGAGAGAGATCTGACTCGACTAAGTGTGGTTGATATTTTTGAAAACAATTGAACTTTGAAAATTGGAAATAAGTGACCTCATCAAAAATCGCAAAATAAGTGACCTCATCACGCATGGTGGTTGATATTTTTGGAAACAATTGTAATTGTATTAGTTTTTGAAGATTTTTGAAGTTCACAAAATTGGGAATCTAAAAACTTAAGTTTGCGGGAATTTTCTTAACAATACAAGCAAAACACAGGCTTGATTAAATGCTGCAATAAATTAATCACCTGAATATGTTGTCTGATGCTTGCAAAGGAAGGTACAGCGGCCCGTTTTCATTTTCCTATATTATTGGTTAGCTTGCCTAAAACAAATCATAATCATAATTAATGCTTCGAATGATTGAAGGAAATAAGACATAATTGAGAGTTTCTATATAATATTTATGATTTTTTTTTTTTAATGATATGGATTAATATAAGGAAAAAAAAAATACAAAATACAAAATTGAACTAGGCACCCAAATTTGAGTGACTTCCAAAATGCAAGTCTAGCTAGGTCTAACTAGGATCTCTTAGGAAAATAATAATAATAATAATAATAATAAAATAACAAGTAAAATTGCAATGTATGAAAGCCAGTAGGAAATCTGCTTAGTGCAAAGATATTACACGGCAGCTACTCGTCGCGTAGAATTCTAGCTGTGGCTGATTATGCTCCAATGCACGCAACAGCTAGGTACGTGAAGGCTTTGGCATGATATACGAGCATCAAACACGACAGCCAAAATTACAAAAAAAAAAAAAAAATTTCATAAAATTTTTTTGGTTGGCATAATTATATTAATGTTTGTTTGGTATTTCATATAATTTTAGTTATTCGTATATTTTGATTATTTCTTATTTAAATTTTTTAACTTTATTATATTTCAAATAATTTATTCTCTGTTTTTATAAATTTCAAAACAAACAGTAATTATATGATTTTAATGTGTGTGTGTATAAGATTTTTACTATTAGAATTTATAATGGAAACACGACGATTAGCTGACAATGTCTAGCTGTCGTGTACTAAATTATTTATTTATTTATTTATTTTACATAATTTTGTTTTGTTGGCATAATTATATAACTGTTTATTTGGTATTTCACATCATTTTAATTATTTATATATTTTAATTTTATTATTTAAATTTTATTAATTTTCAATTTTAGTACATTTTAATTATTTTTATTTAGACTTTTAACTTTTAATTATAAACTATTTTAAATAACTTAGAGACCTGCTGAAAATTTTCCAATTACATAAAGACAATATCAAAAAAAAAAAAAAGGCTTAAAAGGTGAATTTAAAATAATATGAAAATTAAATGCAAGAAGAAAGTGTGACACAAATAAATTTTTTTTTAATACAATTTTAAATAAATATATTGCAACATGCATTGGTCAAGCCACAGAACTCAAAAAGATATAGTAAATAGGTTTATAGTCTTCTTCTATTTGAGATTGACCTATTTTCACAATAATTAATCCAATCTAATTACTAATTTGTTTAGTAATTTTCAATCCAATCTAAATCGATTTTAATAATAATAAGTTTGGATTCAATTGGATGATTAGTTTTAAATTAGATTTTAAACTTAGATCTGTAAATTTTGAATTTTAGAATTTTAGTCACTAAAAAGTTAAAACTTTGGATTTTATCATTTTTTACTAGTGTAAGATAGCTAAAATTATTAAAATCTCTCAACATTTTGAAAAATGAAAATATTTATTTTAAAATAAAACAATAACAAAATTGATTAAAATAATGTATCAATTATAATTGAAAATTAAATAATGCAAACCAATATAAAAATTAAATAAAATAAAAAACACAATATTTTACTAATTTCTCTTGAATATATATTTTTTAATTATTATATTATAGTTGATTTAGTTTGGATTAGTTTTATTTTCTATTATAGTTGATTTAGTTTGGATTAGTTTTATTTTCTATTTTTTAACTGATCCAAAATAATTCAATTATCAAAATTTAGGGGGATGTATTCAATTTAGAGTTTGATGGATTTAAAATAAGATATAGACTTTAAAGAATTTGATGAATTGTTATGGAATTCTACAGATTCCATAAAAATTTTATAAGAATCAAACGAAATCTCTACGTTTAAGGCTGGATTTCATATTGATAGTTTCCTTCACAATTTCATTGTTAAAATCCTTTCAAATCCATTAAAATCCATCATTTTTTAAAGTCTTTTAAAATCAATGACTTTTTTAATACCACCAGATTTTAAAAGAATTCTACAAAGTTCTAATTGAATACACTTAGATTTTAATGAACATTTATAAAATCCATCAAAATCTTAATTGAATGTCATTAGACTTATATGAACTCCTTTAAAATCTAAATCGAATACCTCTAAATTTTTAAAAACTTTTAAAATCCTTCAAATTCTAAATTGAATACACCCCCATTAATTTTTAAAATTAAATAGATCAAATCCATATACTATAAAATAACCGATCCTAATAAATTAGATTGGATTATTGTCATTTTGACCAGTTAATTGGTTTTTCTACACCCTTATAATTTGGTATGTGCATGATCAGAAGAGCCGTGTAAAGTAACTGATATTTTCTCCATATGTAGTATACAAATCCTACAGTATCGTGAGCCTACTGGGCAACAATAATCTCCAAAATAATGCATTTGAAAGATGAAGCAACTTAATATAGCGAAAACATGCCAGCATCCCAACCTACATAGGTTAAAACAATATAAAACACATAATATAAGACTTAAATGGAAAGAAGCCAGGATTCCAATAGAGAGACAGAGAGAGAGCAATGTGGAACATAGTATGTGTCTGATCAGTCTGACATATAATGGTTCACTAGTATGTTGGTAAAAACAATAACCCTAATTCTGAGGCCAAATTTCTCATATTTCTGTTACAGATCCTGTTCTGATGGGTCTGAGGAATCTAGATCACCAGTCAAAATCTCTAAGACATTAACTGGACATTTATCAGCAGGATTCTGTGGTGACAGTTGACAGAAACACTCCGGCCAAGAATTTGTATAGAATGACTCAGGTGAGATCCGTCTGTGAGGTCCACCAAAGTCTGCTTTGCGCATGACTTGCCTAACAGCTTCTTCAAAACCCGCCGTCTTTCCTTTTTCCCGATCAATGAAGATTGGAGCAAGACCCTTTCTGTCAGGTCTCAGTGTAGTAAGGAAGCCGTGGTACAAGCGGTGTCCAAGAAGATTATTGGCAAAGTTGCTGGGGCCATCATAAGTAGGCATAAAAATATCAGAGAGCAGACAGACCATGTAATCCACAGCGGGTCCTAACAATCCTCTGATGTTTCCTGCAAGGTCTTCAAAGGGATCCACAGAGCTATGGTTCTCAACGTATGGGAACAGAGATCGAAATGGTCTCATGAATTTCTCACCACCAAATAATTCACCAGCTGCTAGGTATATCCTGGCAGAACTGTCAAACCCCATTGCACGTAAAAGAAGGCCAACCTGCAGTTACAACAGTCAAAAAGTCTTTTAATTGCAGCGTCCCATGTGCTACACAAAAAGTCACTAAAGACACAAATAAAGTGATTTTCTTCACCTCTTTATGGGCAGTGTACAGTAATTTAATTTATACTAAATTATAAGTAAAAGTGTAATTTTCCAACTCAAACTAATCCTTTGTTTCATCAGGAGATTGACAAGCAAGTAAAAAAATTGCCTCTTCAGGAGTTAAGGGACATTTCCCAATGGCCCGCCTGTCATTATAAACTAGCTTTTTTGGTTCAAAATTTTCTTCTTGATATTTCTTTAATATCTTTTGCTGTGCAGGGGTGAAAATGTCGAAGCACCTGCAGATAATAACCAATATTAGATATTATTACAAACTATAATCTTGTCCAAACATGTAAAAATGTGAATTCAATCACTATAGAAAAAAAAAACCATATCCTCATCTGATTAAGCTTCAAAAAGGAGAATCCTCCATGTATAAATAAGCCCAAATTGTGATCTACTGCGTACAAGGCATGCAAAGGTTTACTTAAAGACTTTGTATGTCAATCCACATATATATAATAACAATACCATATACCATGCCCATTTCTTCGTTCATACAAATCAACAACACTTATCCCAACTAATGATGATTTATCCACCTTTCCAAAACCAAAAATAAAAGCACTAAACTAAATTGAATGACTTAGCAACATGTTAATTTTTCATCAAAATCCCCAAAATCATCCCTAGTTCACATGCAAAACCTAAACAGAGTATCCATCATCAAAAGCCAATATACTACGGTTTTGGCTGAACTTAAATAAATAATTAGACTGTGGAAAACACATTCACCAAAAAATATACATATATATATATATATATATATATATTCTCCCGAAGCAGTTACAATTGGTAGTAGTGATAAAACTGGTCCAAAATGAAGAAGGGAATCTAAAAGTCTTAATCTTCGTAAAAAGATCAATAATTTCTATACTTGGTTCTGCCCACTCCACTCCTACGACCAATATTTTTGTATCATAAGCAAATAGAAAGACATGCACAGTTTTGATCACATAAAATAAACCAATTGATTATTTCTCTCTGACCATCTTGTGCTTAAGCACATACAGGCATAAGTCTGTATAAGAAGCATATATTAATTTACAAGAACATACCCAGCAAACGCCAGCATATCAATCTCAAACCGAAGATGTATAGACATGAAGCGGCCTTGTGTACGGAGCTTATCAACTATTGATTGACTTAAACTCATAATCTCTGGCTTAAATCTTAAAGCATGATAATTAACCCTGCACCTTAGCCTTTGGTACTCAGGGTTGTCAACTTCTTCTGACAAATGATGTGAAAAGGGAGTGAGGTAGATAGCACCATGCTGTATCATTTTCTCTAGAGCAACAGTAGTATACCAACTAACAGGAGCATCTCTAGGGGGATTAATCTGGTAAGGAAACAAAACAGGAGATAAGGTAACAATCACGATTATCAAATAATTGCAATAGAAAAGAGAAACTAACACTCTACCTGCAAAGCTTTTATCTTTTTAGTCATTCCATTTTTGCGAAATTCTGGTAGGCTTTCCACAATATGTACATCATACCTCAGCACTTTGATAAAGTGCTCAACATCATAGATACCGTGGAAACCACTGCACAGAGCAATGATATTATGACTTAATCCACCAGATAATAAAGAAGAGCTCATAAAGACCAGATTTTATTAACCAACAAACAGTGTATTACGCATCATTATGACCAACAGTCCTACAAGCAAATAAAAGTAATTGTAGTGCAGGGATAGAAGCTCAAAAATGTAACAAGGAGACAGATTATGTTTTAAACTTAAAATAATCCTTGCCTCACTACTTGGTCAGTCCATGGGAGAGAACTAAAATGCTCAACATCAAGAATGCATGAAAATGCAGCTAAAAAATGACTCAGAAGAGTTCACTTTTTTAAACAATATCAAACAAGGGATTAGTACTTTATGTTCCTGAGAAAGAAGTCAAAAAAGAGATGTAAAGTTTTCCAGTGCCAAAACCAGTCCACATACAAATTATATTTGAGCACATCTATCCAGTTTACTTTCTTTTATTGCAATGTTATTCACCTAGTCTCCTTTGGATGCACAGTATTGAAACCTAATTCTGAATATTTAACAAAAACACGCAACTAATTCTTACCCCAAACCAAATATTTTGAGTTTGCTAAACAACTCCTTCCTGGACTTCAGACAGTTTTCACGTGAAAAAAAAAGCTTGTCTAAATAAAGAGATTAATTATGCAATTACAACAGCGACCACAACAAGTTAAAAAGAATAAGTTATTATGAAATAAATAAAAGTAGGAAAATATATACCTATTATCATGCCAAAAGGAGTTTGCATCCAACTCTGGCAGCACAAGGGTGGCATTCATGATTCGTGCAGCTAAAACCGCATTACATATCTAAAACTTCCAAGAGAGTAATTAGAGGAAAATATCTTCAGGTACAAATATGCATGAAAAAGTAATTATAATTTATAGCTGAAAATAAAAGATACAAACTGCAATGCGTTGTTGACTGAAACCACCATTACAGCGTACTTGAAGATAACCACTAGTCTCACTAGGTGGAGCTGCCCAATGAAACATATAAATAAATAAATAAATAATTTCACACATTATTTGTAGTAGCATAATATTGTGAGAAAATAAGAACTTACCAGGCCATTCAGAGCGTGGAGCTGATAATGGTATCCAACCACCAGAATCAGCACTATTCCAAAATTCTTCTATATTGAGCTGCTTTTATATGGTTATTACATAAATGAAACAATAACAGCTTTTGAAGGAAAGTTTAATATGGAATCTAAAGGGATGCATATAATTTTCAGTGACGATTAACAACCATAACCATATTATTTCATTCCCTTTTTCTTATTAAGTAAACATTTTGTTACAATTTTGTCATTTCCACCGAATAAAGATGTTAATAACATTTAAGCTTTCTGAAACTATTAACTTCATATTCGATATAGGCCACTAAATCCAAAATCTTGAATATTAGGGAATCAAAGTGAACAAACGAATCAAAGTTTGATGCCTCAAAATAAAAATAGCGTTTGATATTTACCAGTTCAGAAATTCATTCATGTATTCAGCAAGCACTTCTGGAAACTAATAAAACAACGAAAACTCAAATAGAGAGATTAAACTAAAAACAGTACCAGGATTCAAAACCACGAAACCTCTATTCACCGCAAACAAAATTCCATCCATCTTCTCCAAAATTTCCTCAGAAACCAAAAACAGAACCGCGATTTTACAATCGAAATTCTAAAATCTAAATAAAAATCTTCCGGCTAACCAGGGTACGGTCGGCAGATCGAGCACCGCCATTGCTGGTGGACGTAAGAAGCAAAGTAGCCGTGCAGCTCAAAAGGACAACAGCAGCGATGGACAAGCACCCTATCAATCCCTTCACTCCTCCTGTTGCTGGTCCAACCTTCCTATGCTCCTGGTCATGGAGCCCCGGCCGGTCGTGGTGCCGCGGCCGGCGATGGAGCTTCGATTTACTGCCGACCAACAATTATATACAATAAACAATTAAAAAAATGAGTGAAAATTATGTTTGGATAGAAGGAAAATAAATTGACGGAAAATAGGGCAGAGAGAGAAAAAGATAACAGATAAGAGTGGAAAAGGGTACCTCCCCATTGTTTAGGAATATGAAGAGTTAGCGATGGGGCTTCAACTTCAGCTATGGAGGTCTTCTTTAACTGCAACAAGCTGTCTCTCTCTCTCTCGCTCTCTCTTTCTCTCTCTACCAATCTGTGTGTCTCTGCCAAATTAGTCGAAATTCAGTAATTGCTTTTTCAGCAACATTTTTAGTAATCGCCACAACCAGATGGTTCTGTTTTCATGGTAAAACCCCAAGGTTTTAGGCTGGTTTGATAACACAGTTTCGGAATATATATTTCGTTTATGTAAATATTTATTGATTTATTATTTTTTTAGTAATTTCATCAATTTTTTTTTTATTTTTTTTGAAAATGTAATTTTATCCACGTTACAAATATATGCTGCACAATATTTTCCACGCTCATTTTAATTTTTTTTTTTTTTACCTTTATCTATTTTATCTTTAATAATTTATAATTAAACTTATATACACAGTAATTCATGATTTTTTAAAAATATTTTTACATTTTATTTGGATTGAAATAATAACAAATAAATTATGGTGAGGAAAGGATAGAAAATAAAAGGAAACAAAAGGAATTGCTTCTTTTATATCAATCATATATCTTTTTCTTCCGAAATTATTTAAAATGAACAGAATGGAAAATACTCTTAATAAATTCTTTATTATTTTAAAATTATTTATATTATTATTGTATAAGAATATTTATTATCTTTCGTATTTTTTCATTTTATTTCGTTGATTACTTATTCAAACAATAAATCTTAACAAATATTTTCCTTTCTTTTTTTCCTTTCCTCATTAAACAAATTTTTGTTCCTCCCTTCAATTTAGATATAGTTTTAAGCTTTGTCTGGGACCCAAAAAAAAAAAAAAAAATTTTATAAGAAAAATGAGGAGAGAAAAACATGGAAATAAAAAAATTAGACTTTTTCTTATGGTTTGTCAGCACTTTGTAAGAAGGAAAAAAAATTCTACCCAGTCTTATACGGACATACGAGAGAGAAGATGACATGAGAGAGAGGAGAGAAAGAGATAGTTTTAGACTGGAGAGATAGAAATGAGAGAGAGTTATGGAAGAGAAAGAGAAGAAAGATCGTTAAAAAGAGTTGTAGAGAGGCGAGAAAGAGAAAGAGAGTAGAGAGAGACACAATAGAGAGGACAAAGGAGAGAGCGAAAGAGGGGAGAGAACATAGGAAGAGAGAATCATGGGGAGAAAGGTAGAGAGAGAAGCGAGATAATAGGTCATGTAGTGCATCCATTAATTTTTTTAATATTTAAGATTATTTAAGATATTTTATTCATGCGTATACATATAGTCTTATATGGATATATATATATATATATATATATATAAATATATATAAGAGAGAGAGAGAGAGAGAGGGAGAGAAGGAGAGAGAGTTATGGATGAGAGAGAAGAAAAAGAGAAAAGAAAGAGAGGAGAGAGTTACAGTGGCGATAACGATGACAGAGAGTTACAATAGCGAGAGAAAAGAGGGTGGAGAGAGATCGTAAAAAAGAGTTATAGAAAGGTGATGAAGAGAAAAGAGAGAGTAGAGAGAGAGGAGCGGACACGATAGAGGTGTTAGAGGAGAGAAGGATAGAGGGGAGAGAATATTAGAAGAGAAATCCATGGGGGAGAAAAATAGAGAGAGAAGTGAAATAATAGATGCAGTATATCTATCAATTTCTCTTTTTAATATTTAACGCTATTGTATTGTAGCCATCAAAGCAAAAAAATTTGGTCTTGAAGCACAAAGTATTGAACCATTGTCAATTTAAATATCCAAGCATGAACATTGATAAAGGGGCAATATTATCCACGCTTTACAATGTATTAACTGTGCTATAATCTATGTACATCTACCCTAAAATATATTTTTACCAGTTACATTAATAATTTGTATCTATTTTATTATTAATTACTTCAAATCAAATCTACATAGACTACAACATATAGTCTCTTTTAATACCTTGGATGAAATCGAGCAATAAGATAATTAATTTTTTATTCCCAATTTTTCAGAATCTCTATTTTGGATTAGAGTTATAAATATACGAATTTGAGCATTCTACGCCATGCCCATGCTTCTGATTTCATTCGTTTAGTCATAGCCATTTTCTGACAGTTGAACAGTAGAGATTCTGATGTTTAAACATGGTTAACATTTTGTAATTTCACTATAGTTGAACTTCTTGTCGATTTTTAAACGTAGGCATGTAATTGTGTGTTAATATCGTCTTCTAAATTGGCTTGCTTTTGTGATTCATGCATGCTGCATACATGCTATCGATTTTCCAGCTTGAAATTGTTATGAATTTTCTTATAAAAATCATAAAGGACTGTAAATCCTCAAACTTAAACATTATCGGTAACAAGCTTTTTAACAATTTGATAAGAATTTCACCTTATGATACATTAGAAAAACATTTAAGTTGACTCTTCCTTGACAACTAAATTTCAGACAAAACATCAAATCAAAGAAAAAGAATAACGCTTTATCCTCTTAAGACAGTGATTTCTATCTTGACAATGACATAAACCATTTATTTATACAAGCTATGTAGCCTATGGGATAAGCGGCGACAGCGATGGATGTGAAAGTTAAAAGTAATATTGCAATGATATAAAGTAGCAGAACGTTCTATTGTTCTTCATAATATAAATTATAGAGTCAATTACACCAATACCTTTCTAGATTTAAAAATTTTCATATATACCCTTTATTTTTTAAGTATTGTACATAACCTATGCACATTTGAACTAAAGTTTGATAATTTAATTAAATTTTGAATTCTTTTAAAGTCATTTAAAATGTTATACGGTGCGGTTTTGCACCATAACTATATATGGTGCAAACTATACTTATTTTACCAATGGTTAATTAACTAAATAGTTAAAATCCGTTTAGTTTTCTATCCTTCTACCCAAACACCATAATTAAATTTAAAATGTTAAAATCTCAATTCATAATTTGTTCCACAATAAAATTTTAATTCTCAAATTATTATTAAAAAGTTTAAAAATTAAAAAAATTAATTTTTTTTTATTTAGAAATAAGATAAGAATAAAAATTGATTAATTAGAGAACGGTTCAAGTAAAGTTCATGTAACCAACCCATTTATTTATTCTTATCATTTTTTTAAAAAAATTATTAAAGTTACTTCAACTTAAAAATCTAATATAGGAAAGAATATGTATATTACTATGAATTTACTAGATTAAACTCTTTCTCTTCACTTGTTAATCACAAACTAGAACCAAGCGGTAAAACCCGTAGGTTGAAATGAATTTTGAAGCGAAAATATAATATTATTTGTTAGTTGTTTTTTATATTATTGTTGTATATTTTTAGTATTTTTTTTTTCTTTCAGTACAGTAAATGAATTTGTTTATCAATTTAATTTAATTTTATACCGTTTTAAAGTTGTTCAATATATTTATACGTTAAATATCCATGGAAAACATAAAAACTTCTTTATCAAACTTTTAATGGTTGTTGGGTACGGAGGAAAAGAAGAAGAATGGAAAGTTGAATACTATGCATTTTCAATTTTATCAAATTTTTTTTTCATATCATTTTTTTTCTTTTTTTTTCTTTTCTTTTATATCTTATATGTCTTTATTTTTCCTTAAATTTTTGAATATTATATATATAAATATTTATTTTTCTCTTATCTATTAATTTTCCTAATTTTTTTTTCTTTTCTTTTTGATTTCTGATCCAAAAATTTGTTTTGACTCTTTACTCTTTATATATATATATATATATATATTTCTTAATTTAATTAATTTTATTTTATTCAGCTTTTTTTTTCTTTTCTTAAAATTCAAGTTTGTTTTTTTTTTTTTTTTTATACCGCTCATATCTTTATTTGTTATTTAACTCATTGTCTTTTCTTTTCTTTTCTTTTCTTTTTTTTTTTTTTTTTTTTGTTATTCCCCTAGCTTGTTTGTGGTAGCTTTACTCTTTTTTTTTTTAAAAAAAATTATATATATTTTTATATTCTTAAATCAAAATTATATTCTTCATTTAACTTAATTTTGGTGTTGTATTAATTTTTTTTCTTTGATATTTTACGTCTTTATATTTCTTTTACACGGAAAGGGTAAAAAAGAGGAGTAAAAATTAGAATGCATTAATAAATTTAAAAATAATAATGAACCGAGTAAAGGGGAGAAAAATGTACAGAGTAGTCCCCGCTCAAAGTCAATTATCTAGTTCCTCAAGAATCCACACTCAACCCAATCTCGTTTAGAGTGCGGCACTGCCTTGTCCATTATCTCTAACAATTAATTTATATTTTCAAACCTTTTTTTTTTTTTCTCCCTTATTTGAGATTTTTTCATAAAGGTTTATTTTCAATAAGATTTTAATGATGCCGAGGTATTCCCTAGGGTTGTTTCTTGGTTTGTCCTCAGTTTGTAGTAGTATATTAATGGATGGCTGTAGGAGGAGGGTGCCAACTTAGTTGGAATCTCCATTTTTTCCCTTTTAGATAATTATTATACAAAATTAATATTTTTATATTATTATTATTATTATTATTAATGTATTGAATTTATCTCGTATCCCTTTTTAACTATCCTTCAACTAGTAGTTGTATAGAAACTTTTAGTATATTAAATTAGACTAATATAATATAATATTGAAATCCATTTTGAATTCTTTTAAAGTTATTCAATCAGTCAAAAATCCATTTAAAGTTATTTTTGTTTTGCTTCTAATCCAAGTCTTTTATTTATCATCTAATGGCTCATATCTATGCCATCTCATATTCTATTTTTTATTTAATTTTTTAAAATTATTTAATACCACCTCGTCTCAATTTTACTGACCACGTTAACTGTCCGTCTGACCATTCAATTGATAATTATATTCGCCAAAATAAATATTCAATTGATTAGTATTTTCCTTTTTTTTTTTTTTTTCACAAAAGAAAATCCTTCGTTGGAGGTGCTGCTTTATGTTCAGTGGCCACGGCTTCAATTTCTTCATCTGGTTACAGATTTGAATTAACCCACAAAACATAAATCACTTTTTTTTTTTTTTAATTAGATAAATTATTTTCCGTAAAACTAAGCGAAAAGAAGAGGGGGATCGATGTCTATTGTTTTTTGGGTTTAAGCTACTAGCTATATTTCTAGGTGCTGTGTAAATTGTGTTGGTGGATTTCTCTGATTTTACTACTATACATTTGGATTTTTATTTTTTATTTTTTGTTATGAACCTTTTCTAGAAAAATACCGAGCTTAATCTTTTGTATCTGAATCGATTATTTTTGGATGTCTCTCCCTTGGTTGACGGGAAGAAAATGGTGGTGAAACCTATCACCTATCTCAAATTCAATAGATTTGAAGCTAATCATAGCAATCGGAAATCCAAAGCAAAGGGGGGAAAAAAAAAAAAAAACCAGAAGAATCCTTAAAATCCAATTGAATAAAAGGAAAAATAGAAAAGAAAGCTTATAGTTGCAGAGAAAGTGTAAAGGATTTCTATAATAAGCCTCATTTCAGTCCTAAGGAGAGAGATGAAGAGTGAGAAAGAAAGAGAGAAACGGCAAAGAAAGAGGATTTTTAAATTTCAAAAAAACAAATAAAATAAAATTAAGAACTTATGACAATCTTACCGTACCTATCTAATTTAATTTTCATCTCTCAGATCAAATTAAATCATAAATTACATCATAAAAATATTTAACATAGATATAAAATAAATTAATATCAATTTTATTAAAACTAGAAAGGAATTCATGTATTGGTAATTCGGCTGCATCGTAATCTTAGAAAATAAAAATTTTAGAATATCATAAAGTTTAATTAATCTCTAATTATATTATTAAACATTGAGAAAAAGAAATAATAAACTAGAATATTAAGAAGAATGACCTTAGAGTCGCAGCCTTGCCTCTGGAGCTCCGTACATGTAGGAGTACGCAGCTGCGACCCTGTCTCTCTGAAAAAAAGTATTGCAGGTATTCGGCGCAGAGCCATGCTCCTAATGCCTGAAACTTGAATTAAAAATGCTTTTCAATTCAAAGCTGTTACAAATGTTGGTATTTGCACACTTAACTCTTATCTCTTGAGCTTTGAAATTTCCTACAAATATCATCGAAGATTGAAATTGAAGGTTGGTGAAACTGGTCCATTTTTAAAGCATATTAATTATTAAAGCTATTAAGTTGATGAATATGAGGCACATAAGAAACCATTACCAAAAGTAAAAAATAAAAATGAGATACATGGAACTCCTAAAATAAACACTATAATAAGATAATCAACGGGCCAATCAACCAGAAAACGAAGCTTAGCTAAATCCGAAGAAATTAAGGGTATTAGGTTGATGAACATGAGCCACATATGAAACAATTACCAAAAAAATAAAAAATAAAAATGAGACACATTGGTTAGTTCAAGTTAGCTTGCTCTCATCAAAATCAAAATCAAGTACTACAGGAGCTGTCTCTCGATTGGAAAATTTGTTAAAAGAGAAAAAAAAAAAAAAAAAGTATTGAGCACATTAGCATGAAGTAAGCTCATCATAATTTGGCACCGATCCACCCAACAGAAACATGAAAAATAATATAGTCACCACAAATTGATTATTCTGGATATATAACTCTAAATCCACTTAAAATCATGAGATGTGAGAAGAGAATACGAAGCATAAAATTTTAATATGAATTCTAAACTAAAATATGATATGCAAAAAACTTTTTGAAGAAAAAACAAGCAATCTGATAAAGATTTCACCTTTAACATTATTGTGTACCTCATAATTGAAATTAAAAGAAAAAGAAAAAAGGAAAAAGAAATTGTAAAAATTAAGACAAGGACATTACCGAGCAGAATGGCCTCTCCATTGATCAATATCAATAACACCCTTTTGCAAAGCTAACTAATGAAGTTCCACTGAAAGCTCCTCCAAAGTCCAGATATAACTTCAACGATTCCTGCAAATGATTCAAACTGTTTTATTGGAAACACATACGAGAACCATTTGCTGTTGCTTGTAGCATAAAATTTGCAGCTAACTTTAGACTTATTGTAATCGCATTGCTTCAAGAAAACAACAATATACACACAATTTTAATTCATGAATCTATTTTCATAAAGTAGAATCAGAGAATGTAAAGAAATACCAGGATTTCCAGACGACAGATCATATTGGACGAGGTAGAGAAAGGAAAAGATGGCGCCGAGGATGTCGTATTGGAAGGAGAAATGGGCACACTTGGTTTTCTGGTTTGAGCTGCGTATTATGAAGACTGCAGAAAAATCAATAATAAGACTTTATTATTATTATTATTATTATTATATAATTTTTCAGATAAACCAAAGAAATTGTTTTTTATTTTTATTTTTTTTATTGACTATTAAACTTATGAGATTTAAATACCCATTACTTTTTATTTGGATAAACTATAGTTTCACCTATTCAAATATATCACCTTTATTTTTTTACATTTATTAACACATTTGATTTTAATTTTCGATACAGAGTTTTAATGATTCGATTTGTTTTTTCTTTTGAGAAATCATCAGTTTAAAATTGTTTTATTTTTTTCCTACCCTTTCATTAAATTATATATATTTAAAAATACTCAATAAAATCTAAATATAGATTAAAGCAAATTTGAATATAAAAAAAAAAAAAATTAATGACAATTTATGAAGACCAGCAAAAAATGCAAATGGTCATGGTTCAGAGTAACGAATGGTATTAAAAAACATATAAAATCGATAAGAACATCATATATATATATATATATATAATAAAAGTGCTTACTGCTCATAACTCGGGCAGTTAATTAGTTAGCTAGGTGCCACTGATTAGCTATTTGCAAATGCCTGAGGAAAAAAAAAAAAAAAAAAAAAAAAAAAAAAAAAAAAAAAAAAAAAAAAAAAAAAAAAGATAAGTGAGATTCATCTGCATAAACTTAACTGCAAACTAGCGTATAAAGAAAAGAAACCAAAAAAATTATATATATATATATATATATGTATATATAAAATCTAGATATTACCCAACAGGTACCTGCCACGTTAAATTCCAGCTGTGGTTGATTGTGCTCCAATATACGCAACAGCTAGGTGACGTGGAGGCTTCGGCGTAATATACGAGCATTTAGACACGACAGCTAAAAGTACAATACATGTATTATTATTATTATTTTTTTTTTTTACATAATATTTTTTGGTTCGCATAATTATATTATTATTTGTTTGGTATTTTATATGATCTTAATAAATCATATATTTTTAATTAAATTTTTATTTAAAATTTAAAATTTATTATGTTTCAAATAATTATAAACCATTTTAAATAATTTATTCTCTATTTTTATAAATTTTAAAACAAATAGTAATTATATAATTTTGATATATATATATATATATATATGATTCTTTATTAGAATTTATAATGGAAACACGACGGCCAGCCGTCATTATTATTTTCATTGAGGATGGCTAGCTGTTGTGTATTAATATATATTTTTTTTAACATAATCTTTTTTGATTGTTTATTTGGTATTTCATATAATTTTAATTTTTTATTTAAATTTTAATTTATTTCGGGGCCCGCAAGCAATTGGACCTCCAAAGCCAATCAATTGACTGACAATTTAAGAATCTTTTTTTTCTGCTTCCTTCTGGGTGATGCTTTCTTAGTAAAATTGAGCATCATCTATGATTATTCAAATAAAAATATATTACGTTTACGCTTATGGCATGATTGTTTTTATCTTTTATATCATATTATGACTTCTTTTTTTTTTTTTTTTTAATATTATCATTTAAAATTAAACAATTTTATCTTATTCTAAAAGACTAAAATTCTTCACTTTTATCTTAACGAGAAAACATTTCAATGTGTTCGTAAATTTGTTTTCCAAGACTACCCTCATAAAAATCCAAAATCCCTAACAACTCTCTCTCTCTTCCATGGCAATCTCTCATCTATATCCATCTCAATTTGAAAGGATAAGTCATTGTTGTTCATCCTAAATGCTCCGATCTAAACAGGACGGCTCCGGTGAGCTCCGATATGAACGGAACCGGCGACAGGGAATCTCCACCACAAAGGCATTACTGCGATGGGCGTTGACCATTGTTAGCAGAGGTTCTCGATCTCCTTCGCGGAAGCCACTTTTGCTGTTGGTGCAGACCACTGTTCTTGATCTTCTCCACGAAGCCACAGTTGAAGAAGATTTATCAAATGGATCTAAGTTTTCTCTGTAAACAGATAAGGTGGTGTTTTGGAGACAAGAAAATGAGGAAACGGGAATTTTGACACTTTTTATTTTTATTTTTTTCATTCCTTAATTTTATTTGTCTTTTTCTTTTCTTTTTAATTTTGTAATTTTTTTTTAATTGATATACCGGAGGTCAAATTTTATTGGGAAGGGGTTTGAAGGCTAAAATTCTAAAATTTGAATAAATTTGAAATCCAAATATAATATTTATAAGCATTCAAAATATTTTATTAATGGTGGATAATAAAGTTTTTTCATATAAATTATATTTGATAGGTTGATAGTTCTTATGTCTAAAAAAACAAATAAAAGTATTTAAATACTTAAAATTTATTTTTTTTAAGATTTAAGATACAATTATCTCTAAAAAAAATTTAAGAGAAAAAAATAAACACACCCTTATTCAATTGGATAACACTTTAGACGTTAAAAGCATTGTTCTATGTTATATAAAAATAGTTATTATTTTTTTAATTCCAAATATTATTTAACTGAATTAAATTAATTTAATATTTTTATTAAATCAGCCTATTATTTCTACTTTATTTAAAATATTATTTAAATTACCTGGTAAATATACAAATATTTAATTTATTAAAGTCTCATAAATTAATTCATCAAATTAAATAGTAATTAGAATAATATTAAAATAAATTAGAATAATATTAAAATTTTATTGAAGTACAATAAAATTTCAACTTAAACCATTTATCCCTATCTTCATTCCATAGCCCATTTATCATCTAGATCTAGTACGAGAAAATATCTTTTTCCATTCAACTTTGATCTAAGAAAAATTTGCAATTAGAATACATCAATGGACAAAATAATTTTCTCCAAGGCTTTTTTCACATCAAACGTATCATGTGCACAGACCCACATTCAAAGTTGTTCAAAATGACGTTGTTGAACCTTCTTATCATTAAAAACTAATTGAGCAAGTGCGGTTTTTCCTAACCCACCTTTAAAACATTGTGTTGTCGATCATGATTTTCATGACTCCCAATAACTTCTTCTTCACGTATAAACGAATAACTTCCTCTATCTCTAGCAGTAGTGTACTCAATTGTTAACTTTTAAGGCTTAGCATTACTAAGGAACCAAAGGTTGTATCGGCTTTAATATAGTCAAGCGTCTCTCTAATCTCTTTAATCTTAGTATGCATCTTAATTCGAAAAGCTAACTAATTCAAGGTTGAGAAGAAAATACGTACCTCCTCTTTCGTTCGTTTCCCAATAGGCATATTAATCATCATTCTATGCCACAAAGCCTCGGTGTGAAACTCATCCAACAAGTTATCAACATCGTAAACTGCATCTTCAAGTCTCTGAACCCAATACTTAACCTCGTTTTCATGGGCCTGCTTTGCCTCTGCTTCATGGATTACAACTTCCAGCGCAGACATTGTCTTGGCAAGCTTCTTAAACTCCTTTTTCACACCCCAAAACTTGACCAACTTTTTGAAATCTGGAGAAGCCAAGTTTGCAGTGATTGAAGCAGCAATGTTGAAGAGAACTCCTTTTACCATTTAGCTAAAATCTGCAGTTAGAGAGACAGAGATGATTGAAAAGGTTGTTTCTGGTTGATTTTTGAAGGTTTAAAGAAGAAGTTTAGAGCTTCTGGTTTTTGAATTTTAAGGACTTTTGGGTTGACTTTTTATGTTATTTTTTTGGAAGGAGTTGGAATTTGGTTGACCAGAGTATATTATATTAGACAAAATAATTGTGTGTGCATAAAATACTTGATCTTTTGGCTAATAATCAACAGCCACGTGCCATGTTTCTTTAAACAAGGACTGTTACGGAATTACGCTTTCAGAGGATGTTAAATGCCACCAATAATAAGTGCAGTTCTATTGTAAGTTGGTGGGCTGCAACGCACTATATTTCGTATTGAAGAACGTACATACGTTTGCGCGGAGTCCATTGGCCATCATGTTGTTCATGCAATATATATATATATATATATCTATATATATATTTCATTTAATAAAAAATCAAATCAATTATTTTTTTCAATTTATTTGTCAATGCTTTCTTTGATTCCTTTCCCTCCCTCTGTTTCACATTCTTGCTCATTTCTTTATAAATTCTCCAAACAAACCCCAAAGAAAGTCGAAACTCTCTGCTTCAAGACCAAGGTAAGTGAGTTGCCCTGCTTTTTGAGCTTTTTTCTCTCTGAAGGGGTTGATTAGGATTTTTAGGAGTAGAATTTTCATAAACCCATTATGGGTGATTTCCTTTTGAGTGATCTACCAGAATCCATATTCTATCGAATTCTTTCATTTCTTGATACCAAGGACATTATAAGAGTTTCTACGTTGTCTAGGAGATACAGAGAACTTTGCTTTTCATTGCCATTCTTGAACGCTGTAGTAAAGGAGTTCGATGATGAAGATGAATTCTCTAGGTTTATTGAATTTCTAAACTGGTTTATGGCCTTGGATTTTGGGGATGGTGATGATTATAGTATGATAAAAGAAGTTAAAGTAGACATTTGTTGTAAGAATCTTGGTATTGATATTGGAAATGTGATCGTTAGCCGGGTACGTGAAGCAATTACCAGGTGCAGTATTGAAAAGATTTGTTTGGTGCTAGACGGGATTGACACACTTGATTTGACAAATAATGTATTGGGTTCTGAATCTTTAAGAGAATTGGAGGTGAAGTTGGGACCTGATGGTGACCTAATCTTGCCCACCATTAATCCATTTAGGGGTCTTGTGAGTCTGACATTGAAACTTCTGAGGGTTTCGATTCAGTCTTTTGGTGAGTGGATTTCGAGCTGCAAAAAACTGAAAATGTTACACCTTATTGGTGTTGTTTTTATGGATAAGGAGCTTAACATCACTTCTTCATCACTTGAAGATTTAAGCATTGTGAATATGAAGCAATATTCTGTAGATGAGGATTTCTATATCAAAGTTTCAGCAGAGAGACTTAAATTGCTGCGTATACTTTGGCCAAATGCAAACCCCGGCAACACTCCCATATACTCACTTACATTACATGCGCCAAATCTTCAGAAGTTTTCCTGGGATGGAAATGTCTTTCATTACTCTTTTGATGGAAAATTTGAGTCATTATTGCATTCTTATATATCAATACTTCCAAGTCCTGATGTCTGCAAAGAGCACAGCGCCTTGTCTAATGAAATCTTTGCTAAAGCTGCTCAAACGATATGCCGGGTTTCATCCATCTGCATCACTGATCATTGTGTTGAGGTACTTTGGATCATCACTTTATTTTTGTTTGCCTTCTTTCTTTCAAACTGTGAATTTACTTCTTCCCGTATAAATGAGGCACTAAATATCTTTAACCTTGTAGGAAATGTCATCGCGAGGGTTGCTGCCAAAATTTTGTAACTTGCGTTCATTGACTCTAATACGTGCTGGTTTGTGCAATAACATCACTTCTACAGTTGACTTGCTCAATTCGACGCCTCATTTGAACGCTCTGAAAATAGGTCCAAAGCCATACTGGTTACTATATTTCATTGATGTAAGTAATACCATATGTTAAGAATTGTCACCCCAAATGAACTATCATGTCATTATGCTCAAATGTCATTCAGAAAACAATGGTTTATGATTTGATAACATATATGGAATCTTGATGCTGCATAAAAGAATCATTCTTGTCTGAAATTATCGAAAACCCATATTACTATTTGCTAATCTCCATAATTATCATTATCTGTGATGCTGTTACCTCTCTAACTTTAGTCTTCCTCAACATCATTGCAGGCACCGGTGGAGACATGTTATAATGCAGAGTACTGGGAGTCCCAAAATCTGGAATTTGTCCACTCACTGCAGGAAGTTGAAATAAAGATTGATGGAGATCAGGAAGAGATTGAGCTGATAAAATTCTTGCTCAAAAAGGCAAAAGCGTTGAAGAAGATGACCGTTCGATATACGTCTGAAGGAATACGTAAACACGCTCTAATCATTGCAATAGTTCAACGATTGAAAATAGCTTCTTCCTCTATAACTATAGATTTTCTTCCAAAATGATTTGTAAAAGGTCTAGTGCTTCTGATTTTAGTCTTTTGACTGTAGCATTTTCTTACTGTCAAAAAATAGAAATTTGATGTTTGTACATGATAAACTTTTGGGAATTATAGCTTGAACTTCTTAGAAAAGTTTTATTTGAGAATTTGGTTTGTATCATAAAGTGTCTGGAAGCCCTGTACCATTAAGGAATGGTTAAACAAGTGAAAGACCTGTAACATTTAGAACTCTGATTTTCTGCCTCTTTTTACTATTGATGTTTGGTCCCTCTTCAATACTTCTTATCTGTGTAACTACCAAGTTCTCCATTAAGTAGTAATTTCTTTGAAATCGAAGAGCACATGATTCATATATGATTTCTTTTGGTGAATAGATTCATATATGGTTTACATGAATGAAAAAAATAACCATTATACAGTTCTTAAGACTACATTGAGACCAAATTTCCTTTTGTATTTAACAGTGTGATCTCAATCACTTGTTGAATTCCCACAGTTTGATTCATCTACTATTGTGTGCTGTGGAAACTTTCTTCATCCTGGAGGTGAAGTAACAACTATACAGCACTTCTGGAAATGATATCAATGCTAGTATCTTCTTAAGCCTTCTTCCTTGGTATCTTTCAATGGCACCATGCAGGTCTTGAGAACTTGATCTGTTGCTTTTGAAAGCGATGTTAGAAACAACTTATCCTCTGTGATTCAGAATGCATAGCACACCATCTATTTTACCAAGAACTAAAATGGATTTGTCATTCAAAGTAGTGTAGGAAATGTATGACATTGGACTGACCTGTACCTCCCATAAACTTCTCATTGTCCTGCAAACATCATAGCAGAACGTGGCTGCTCAATTTTAAGTTGCATGTTTAGTGAGAACTAACAATGACAAAATGTAATAGTTTTATAACTTTTTGGCCTCTGCTTGTTATCAGTAACTTAGATTAAATAGTCTTAACCACTTTTCCTTATTATAATATCCTATTTAAAGCTTCTGACAAGTTATATAAAAACTAATTTGCAAAATGGCCAAGCATGGTGTCATTTACAATACATAAAATTGTTTCATAACAGTCCGTTAAATAACTTTTTATAACCGCTACCATATAGTTTCTGCTTCTAGAAATTTGTTATTTATTAATCAAAAGGTACCTATGAAAAAGGGAATGAGAACATAATCCATGCTTTTTAAACTCCACAGAAGATAGAAACCATTCTATACGATACCACAGGCAATTGAAAAGAACATATCAGACTCATGCTGCACATTTTTCACAGCAAGTAAACAATACATCCAGATTCAGTCTCAAAAGAGTTGTCTGTCTGTAGATGAGTAGTAGCATTTTACACAAGTTACAAATGCATATAAAGCTACAACAAGAAATTGATGAGTTCAGATTACCTTTCTCTCATCAAAATCAAAGCCAATTAGAGAGCTCTTTCTGGGTTGAAATAAGCTTCACAGAAATTTATAGCTTTCAAATTACCAAAGGCTCATCACCCAGAAAACTTGATCCTTTGCATCTTTCAATGTACCATGTGGTATAGTTGTTGAAAACTTGATCTGTTGCCTTCCAAAATAATAACAACCTCACCTGTTTTCTGGTCCAAAATGCTGGCACACAATCTATCTAGTCCAACAACAGCTAAGGTTGATTGTCATCCCACAGCTGTTGTGAGGAATATGTGACTCATGTCGCAACTAAACTTCTCACTGTCCTGCAATAAACACTTATCAGAACATGGCAGCTTAGTTGCAAGTTGCAAATTTTGTTATCAGAACTGGTGTTTGAATTATAAAAACTGAACCTGCAATAGAAGCTGGATAGAACTTGTGGCAGGGAGCAGTGTCGATGAGATTACCATCAATATAAACATTCTGGATGTTAGCAATCTTAGTGTGGTGGCCGTCCATGATTCTTCGTGGTAAGAGAGGGCATTCAGTAATGATTAGCTCCTTTAAAGATGTGAAACAATGCATCCCTTGAGGCAGTGATTCCAACTTATCACATCTTGCAAGACTAAGACATATATGTGAAGAGAGATTGCACATCTCCTTTGGCAATGATTCTAAATTTGGGCAACCAAAAATGTTTAGTTCCCTTAGAGAGGGGAGATGATGCATCCCTTCAGGCAGTGATGACAACTTACACATCTTTCAATGCAAAACCAGCTGGGAGATAGCTTATCCTGAATGGCAGTGATACTAAATTGGGGCATTGAGAAATGTTAAGACACCTTAAAGAGGTGAGACAATGCATGCCTTCTGGTAGTGATGCCAACCAAGGACAATTTACCATATTGAAGTGCCCGAGTGATGAGAGATTGGTTATAGAATTTGGCAATGATACCAGTTTCGGGCATTGTTCGATAGAAAGATAGTCAAGTGCTGAGAGGTTGCTTATTCCCACTGGTGTTGTCCAGCTGGGGCAGTTTGAAACAATGAGGGAGTTGAGAGATGAGAGGTTGGCTATCTCCTCTGGTAGGTATAGCAGATTAGGACAGTTCCTCATATTAACATATCAAAGAAGTGGTGAGAGGCTGAATATCCCTATTCGAAGATATTCCAAACCCTTACAATCTACAATCAACAAGTACATCAGTCTGAAGACAGTTGGGGATGAGGAAGAGGAATGGGGAGACAAAGAAAAAGAAGTGAATGGTAATGGTGATATGAAAAAGTAATAGAAAATCCAACGATTAAAAGCTTTAGGGCTTTTGATTCACAAAGATTAATCCTACTTGAGTCATCTAGATGAATAAATTAATGCTTATTCCTTACATTGACAATGAATTTCATTAAGGTGGTTATTAATCTCTCTCGAACCAACAAATTCTAATAAACAAGCAATCATATCTTTACATTACTTATAATTTACTAGAACTACTTAAGCATAAGAAATTAATAAAGGTGCATAAGGTCTTATGAATATCTCTATCTTATGACACTCTTATGGTATCTTATTATGATCTAATTCAATTTTTACCTCTCAGATCAAATTAATTCATTAATTATATAATTGATAAAATATTCAACATATATATGGAATAAATTAATATCAGTTTTATTAAAACTAGAAAGGAATTCATGTATTCATAATCCAGAAACATCATGACCTTAGAAAATGAAATTTATAATATCATGAAGTTTAATAATCCCCTAAACATATTGTTAAGCATAGAGAAAAAGGAATAGGAAACTAGAAAATTAGGAAAAATGATGATCAAATTCCATCTTTGGACTTCATCTACTCTTCGTACCTTACCTTCTTACACATCTTCTATCTATCTCTAGCCATCCCAAAAGTCCACGCTAACAACCTACTGATCTCTATTTGTAATCCTCATAAATTAGGGTTTTATTTCACAATTAAATTAAAATTCTCGCCAAAAATCACCCTCAGCCTTACCTTTGGAGCGCCGCACATGGAGGAGTAGAGGGCTGCGGCTTTGTCTCTTGGGAAAAAAAAGTATTGTAGGTATTCAGCGCAAAGCCATGGTCCTAATGCCTGAAACTTGAATTCAAAATGCTTTTCAATTCAAAGCTCTTCCAAATATCAAGATATTCACTCTTATCTCTTGAGCTTTGATATTTCCTTCAAATATCATTGAAGATTGAAGGTTGAAGGTTGGTGAAACTGGTCCATTTGTAAAGCATATTAATTATTAAAGGTATTAAGTTGATGAACACGAGGTACATAAGAAACCATTACCAAAAATAAAAAAATAAAAATGGGATACATGGAACTCCTAAAATAAACACTATAATAAGATAATCAATGGGCCAAACAACCAGAAAATGAAGCTTAGCTAAATCCGAAGATATTAAGGCTATTAAATTGATGAACATGAGGCACATATGAAACAATTACCAAAAAAATAAAAAATAAAAATGAGACGCATGGAACTCCTAAAATAAACATTATAATAAGATAATCAATGGCCAATCAGCCAGAAAATTAAGCTAAGCTAAATCTGTAGACATGAGTAATTGACAAATGGCATTGGTTATAAAGTAGTATCATATATATATATATATATATATATTATGTGAAGGCCAATGGAAATTACTGGAAAGCAGAATTTCCAAAAGATAAATAAGTAACAGAAGACTTCTTTCTTCACCCACTTTAATAGTTTTGTCAAAAATAGAACTTTTAGCTCAAGACAAACTCCGTTACTTCAAATTTTTATGTATTTATTATTATTATTTTATATATATATATATATATAAATATATGTTTGTATGTCAAGACATATAACAAACTTAAGACAGTTTGATAAAAATTTTACCTTTGTGTCACATTAGACAAACATTTGAGAAAAGATGAAACTTCCTTAGTTTTGAAAAACCATGCTCATGCAAGGACAAGAGGTAAAAGTCACTTTTTTTTTAAAACAATGATTCGAATTCAAATATTTCACCTCCAATAATAATAATAATAATGATTATGATAATGATGATGGTTAAAAAATTTTCAAAATATATCATTATATAATTTGTAGCATATCAGACTTATCAGAAATGCATACTCACAATTGCAGTGGCTTTTGGGTATGGAAAATGATGAGAGCGTATGAAAAGGACAACCGCAGCAATGCCGAATCTTTTTTCGACTTAATGATTTGTGTGTTTTTTCAGACTTCTTAATTTATTGTAATATAGTTTAATTATGATTTGAGTTTGTTCTACCAATTTAGCTGACATTATAAAAATTATTTAATTAATCAGCAGCCACTATCATGTTACTTTTGGAATAACGACAGGTAATATAAATTTATGTTTGGAATGGATGCTAAGTGCTACCAATAATAGGTGCAGGCCCATTGTAAGTCTATGGGCTACATTGCAGTATATTCTCAACGAAGAATATCTATACTTTTTGGTAATATCCGTACCCATCATGTTCATGTCACATTTTCACTAAAAAAAAAATCATGTTCATGTCACATAATTCCTTTTTGTAAACAGAAGCAATAATTAATTTTTTTCTTTCTTTCATGTTCTTGTCCATTATGTAACTTCAAAACGAACACTTGAGGAGTTCCAAAATTGTCAAACCCACAGCTATATCAGACTGAAAGCTTTAACATAATTTTGTATTAGCTTTTACACTATTGGACAGGAAGAGTTTTTTTACGAGGATATTATTAAATTATCTCTATAGAAAATGAAGCTGTATAAAGTTGGATTTTGGTGTTGGTTGTTGTCCTGTTCATCGGGTTATACGTCATCATGATCTATATAATACCATTAATCATACTGTCGTAAGGGAAGCAAGTAGGGACCACTGGCAAGCTAGCAGAGGAAGCTTGCTATCCGCCATGATTTTAAGTTTTGTCATGTTAATGAAAATATCGTTTTCTAAATTTGGTATAAGAACTTTTCAGATGTAACTTTTTTGATTCATATATGTTGTGGATTTTCTAGTTTAAAATTTCTATGGATATTCTTATAAAGATCATAAAGAAATGGCAAAGCCTTGAACGTAAACATTGCTTATAAGAAATAATCCAGGTCAACATGATTCTAATTGTTATGTTTCTTGTTAATCATGGTTTAACTTTTCGTAATTATATTCTATCTTGACCTTCTTATAGACTTAGAAGTGTTGGCATGTAATTGTTCATTAATATTGTTATCTACATTGGCCAAAATAACTTTTGGATCATCACATGTTGGTTTTTGGGATTTATACATGCTGAATGTATGTGATGGATTTTCTAGTTTGGTAATCAGATCCCAAGCAGTATATCACATTTTTATCTGGTAATGCTAATTTTGAGTAGGCTTTATCTTATAAGAAGCTGCATACCTCAAAGTTCTATGTTTCCAAAATTTTAGCGGTCAAATATCATTATGGATTTACCTTAAATAAGCATGCTAAAGCATCTGAAGACCTTCAAACCCAATACCAGAACATATATGGTGGATATTTCCATTAGGAAAATACCAAGTATCTGCATTTTCTTCTATTATGATGCTATGTTTCCCTGCAACCAAAAATTGCAAAATCATGCATAAGATCATTCATCTTACAATAATGTGAAGTCCAGCCGCACCAACCACAGCCGCACCAACCACACCAATCACAGCCACCATTTTTGACAGCCACCATTCTTGACACCATTGCTGCACCGATCAACAATTGTGGACTAAGCTGTTGAAGATTGTGGCCATGCTTGCCTATAAATAGGCTCCTTCCCGTTGCATGCAAACCAAGCCAAGAGAGCATCAATATTATCCCAAGTGAGGAATATTGAGAGAAAACTCCGAGAGAGAGAGTGTTTAAGTTCCAGAGAGAGCTTGAGAGAAGAGTGAGCAATTCCAGAGAGAATTGGAGGGTGTAGGGAGAGATTCCACGTGAGAATCCAAGAGAGAGAAGTTTTTGTATTTTTGTATTCTATTTCTAAGCAATTAATAGAATTCTTTTTATTTTCTTCTCATATTTCTTCTCTAAAGTGGTCAGAGAACCACAACAAGTGGTATCAGAGCCCCAGGTCGAGAGCTTGGGTCCAAAATTTGAAGAAACAAAGCTACTGTTCTTCAAGTTGGTGTTTCGAAAAGTTGCTCAAATAATTAATTTGACAATACCAGGTGAAAGTGCCCGACGAGAGGAGAACAACGAAGTTCGCCGGAGAGCAAGAGAACGTCGCACGCGCCCGCACGCGCCGCCTAAAGATTTCTGCAACAATTCACGCGCCACACGCGCCGTCTGGAGGTTGAAGACGACCACGTCAGCAGCCACGTCATCAGCCACGTCAGCACACCCCTGCCACGTCATCTGCCACGCCAGCCGACACGTCGACAGCCACGTCATCTGCCACGTGTTGACATGTCAGCATCGGCTGCCACGTCATCAATATTTTCAAAAATTACGGAACAGCCCCTAAATTATTGGAAATTACAGATTGACCCCTGTAGGTTTCTGAAATTACGGTACAGCCCCTGAACTATTGGAAATTACAGATTGACCCCTGTAGTTTCTGTATTTGCAGGTTGACCCAGAAATTTTGTGAAATTACATTGTTGCCCCAAAATTTATGGTAATTATATTTTGACCCCGGAAGAGTCAAGTCCACCATTTTCGGCCGTTCCGGACGCAACGGTTAACTCCGTTTTGCCAAATTCAGCTCCATTTTTGGTCAAGCCATAATGTCAATGGAAGAATCATCTTCGGGAGCTATGGTTAAGCTCACTGCCACAAATTATACACTTTGGAGACCTCGGATGGAAGATCTCCTCAATTGTAAGGATCTGTTTGATCCTATAGAAGCTAAAGGAGAAATCCCCGATCCCAACAAAGTAGCAGAATGGAAGAAATTAAACAAGAAAACGATCGGTCAGATCAGGCAATGGATCGACCACAGTGTCTTCCATCATGTAGCAAAGGAAATGGATGCATATGCCCTCTGGAAAAAATTGGAGAACATGTATCAGGCCAAGACTGCTCGGAACAAAGCCCTGTTGCTTAAGTGATTGGTACATCTCACATTATAGAGTGGAACTTCTGTAGCCGAGCATACCAGTGAGTTCCAGAGCTTGGTAAATCAACTATCTGCTGTGGATTACCAACTAGGGGATGAGGATCAGGCCCTCCTACTTCTAAGCTCTCTTCCAGACAGTTGGGAGACATTGGTAGTCTCTCTCAGCAATTCGGCCCCGAATGGCAAACTTACTATGGCTATGGTTAAGGATGCCCTATTTAATGAAGAGGCCAGGAGAAAGGACATTGGCATGGATCAGTCATATGCCCTCGTCACAGAGAGAGGAAGACAGCAAAGAGGTGGTCGAGATAGGGGGAGAGGCAAGAGCAAGAGCAGAGGCAGATCTACAGACGACAGAAAATCATCATATAAATGCTATCATTGTGGCCTGGAGGGTCACATGAAGAAGAATTGCAGAAAATTGTTGAGAGAGCAGAGACTCCAAGGTAATCAGCCGAAGAAGGATGGAGAGACACTAGTCACTTGTACAGGAGAAGTGGCGCTCTGCTCCACCGAAGAAGAGACATGCCTTCATATATCAACCCAAGATGTTGAGTGGGTAGTCGATACTGCAGCATCCTACCATGTCACTCCACATAGAGATTTTTTTAAAACGTACAAAGCAGGAGACTTTGGTACGGTAAAGATGGGAAATTCCAGTTTCGCAAAAATTATGGGAACTGGTGATATTCAGATAAAAACGAATGTTGGTTGTACAATCACTTTGAAGGATGTCCGTCATGTTCCAGACCTTCGGCTTAATCTACTTTCGGGAGCAGCATTAGACAAGGAAGGCTATGACAACTACTTCAGTAAAGGCACATGGAAAATGACGAAAGGTGCCATAGTTGTCGCCCGAGGACATATTTGTGGAACGTTGTACAAGACTCATGTGAAGATATGTGCAGATAGCCTCAATATTGCAGAAGGAGAGGCGTCTCAAAATCTGTGGCACCAGAGACTCGGTCACATGAGTGAAAAAGGATTGTCCACTTTGGTAAGGAAGAAGCTTATCACTGTTTGCAAGGATGCTGCGCTAGATCCTTGTAATCACTGCTTGTTTGGTAAGCAACATAGAGTCTCCTTCAGTTCCTCTACATCGAGAAGATCAGAGTTGCTTAGTCTGGTGCACTCTGATGTTTGTGGTCCCATGGAGGTGGAATCATTAGGTGGCAACAAATATTTCCTGACCTTCATTGATGATGCTTCACGGAAGGTGTGGGTATATTTCTTGAAGACAAAGGACCAGGTATTGGATTACTTCAAACTGTTTCATACCATGGTAGAGCGTGAAACAGGAAAGAAGCTGAAATGTCTCCGCTCAGATAATGGAGGCGAGTATACTTCCAAGGAGTTCGATGCCTACTGCAGAAGACACGGCATTCGACATGAGAAGACGGTCCCTCGCACCCCACAACATAATGGAATAGCCGAAAGAATGAACCGAACCATTATGGAAAAGGTCAGAAGTATGATCAGTATGGCTAAGCTGCCAAAGCCATTCTGGGGAGAAGCTGTTCGTGCTGCCTGCTATGTAATCAACAGATCACCGTCAGTACCGTTGAATTTTGAAATTCCGGAGAAAATGTGGTCGGGTAAGATTCCCTCCTACTCTCATTTAAGAGTGTTTGGTTGTTTAGCTTATGTACATGTATCCAAGGAGCTTAGACAGAAGCTCGATGCAAGATCTACTCCATGCATCTTTATAGGATATGGAGATGAAGAATTCGGATACAGGTTATGGGACCTGAAAACAAAGAAGGTTATTAGAAGCAGGGATGTAGTATTCCATGAAAACCAGAAAATGGAAGACATTGAAAAGCCCAGAATGTCTCCTAATTGTAGTTCTAGTGCCGAGAATTTTTGTCCTAATCCAGCACCAGCACAAATAGCCACAAAGGATAATGAAGTGCATGAAGATATACCAGAAGCAGACCAGGAGGAAGAAGGGGATATTGAGCAGGGGGAGACTCAATCC
Organism: Ziziphus jujuba; assembly: GCF_031755915.1. NCBI lineage: Eukaryota > Viridiplantae > Streptophyta > Magnoliopsida > Rosales > Rhamnaceae > Ziziphus > Ziziphus jujuba. The sequence goes on from NC_083380.1 coordinate 3,995,535, forward strand.
TCTCAAACAGCTGAAGGGCCATCACAGCGGTCAGATGATGGTACATCTCCTGAAACCAGTGGTTTACAAGTTCGGAGATCTGAGCGAGGCCGAATTCCATCAAAGAGATTTCCAGAATCTGAATATATTCTGCTTACTGAAGAGGGGGAGCCAGAGGGTTTCCAGGAAGCTATTTCTCATCAAGAGAAGGAAAAATGGCTGCAAGCAATGCAAGATGAGATGGAATCCTTGCAGAAAAATCATACTTATGAGTTGGTTGAGCTTCCAACAGGAAAAAAGGCACTAAAGAATAAATGGGTGTTCAAGCTCAAGAAAGATGGCAGCGGAAGGGTGGTGAAACACAAAGCCCGATTGGTGGTCAAAGGATTTCTTCAGAAAAAAGGAATTGACTTTGATGAGATTTTTTCACCAGTGGTAAAAATGACTTCAATTCGAGTCATTTTTGGTTTAGTAGCAAGTCTAAACCTAGAGCTTGAACAGATGGATGTGAAGACAGCATTTCTTCACGGTGATTTACATGAAGAAATCTACATGGAGCAGCCAGAAGGATTTGAGGTTTCAGGGAAAGAAAACCTCGTATGCAAGCTAAAGAAGAGCTTGTATGGCCTCAAGCAAGCACCAAGACAATGGTATAAGAAGTTTGACTCGTTTATGGTGAGTCAAGGTTATAAAAGGACTGCAGCAGACCAATGTGTTTATATTCAAAAATTTTCAGGTGGAAACTTCATTGCACTTTTGCTATATGTGGACGACATGTTGATCGTTGGACAAGATGCAATGAAGATTAGTAAGCTGAAGAAAGAATTGTCTAAGTCCTTTGATATGAAAGACTTAGGACCAGCTCAACAAATTTTGGGAATGCAAATAATCCGAGACAGGAAGAATAGAAGGTTATGGCTATCTCAAGAGAAGTATGTTGAACGGGTGATAAAGAGATTCAACATGGATAAAGCCAAACCGGTCAGCATTCCACTTGCAAATCATTTCAAGTTGAGTAAGAGAATGTGCCCCTCATCCAAAGAAGAGATAGAGGAGATGGCTTCAGTACCATATTCTTCAGCGGTAGGAAGTCTGATGTATGCAATGGTGTGTACCAGACCAGACATTGCTCACGCAGTAGGTGTTGTGAGCAGATTTCTTTCAAATCCTGGAAAGAAACACTGGGAAGCAGTCAAATGGATTCTCAGGTATCTTAAAGGTACATCGAAGCTGTGCTTGAGCTACGGGGGAGGTGATCCAATCTTAGAAGGCTATACAGATGCAGATATGGCCGGAGACCCTGATAATAGAAAGTCTACATCAGGTTATCTCTACACTTTTGCAGGGGGAGCTGTGTCATGGCAGTCAAGATTGCAGAAGTGTGTTGCTTTATCCACTACTGAAGCAGAGTACATTGCCGCAGCGGAAGCGGGTAAGGAAATGTTGTGGTTAAAGCGTTTTCTCACAGAATTGGGCATCAAGAAAGAAGACTACAAGATACATTGTGATAACCAAAGTGCCATGGATTTGAGCAAAAACTCAATGTATCATTCCCGTACAAAGCACATTGATATTCGCTATCATTGGATACGCGAAGTAATAGATCAACAGTTGCTGAAACTGATGAAGATCCACACAAAAGAGAATCCATCAGATATGCTAACAAAAGTTGTTGCTCAAGAGAAGCTGAAGCTATGCAGAGACATAGCTGGAATAGATGGTAGATGACCATCAGTTTTAAATGCAGCTGGAGGGGGAGAATTGTGAAGTCCAGCCGCACCAACCACAGCCGCACCAACCACACCAACCACAGCCACCATTTTTGACAGCCACCATTCTTGACACCATTGCTGCACCGATCAACAATTGTGGGCTAAGCTGTTGAAGATTGTGGCCATGCTTGCCTATAAATAGGCTCCTTCCCGTTGCATGCAAACCAAGCCAAGAGAGCATCAATATTATCCCAAGTGAGGAATATTGAGAGAAAACTCCGAGAGAGAGAGTGTTTAAGTTCCAGAGAGAGCTTGAGAGAAGAGTGAGCAATTCCAGAGAGAATTGGAGGGTGTAGGGAGAGATTCCACGTGAGAATCCAAGAGAGAGAAGTTTTTGTATTTTTGTATTCTATTTCTAAGCAATTAATAGAATTCTTTTTATTTTCTTCTCATATTTCTTCTCTAAAGTGGTCAGAGAACCACAACAAATAACTTATAATATTCATACATTTTTCCTCGCTTCTTGAAAAAAAGACCTCCAAATCTGTAAGGATAATCAATATCTTCTGGACTTTCATCATCCCTCCCAAAAACTTCTTCTTCATGTACAAAAGAATTGAGTATTTTCTCTTAGTGAGTACTAGTATAGCATGTTTCTTGCAGGACAAGCAAAACTAGTGAACCAAAAGTTCTATCAGCTTTAAGATCATCAAGTGTCTCCCTAATATGTTTTATCCAATATGCTTCTTTAATCTAAAAGCAAACTGGTTTGAGGTTGCGAAGAGAATGTATACCTCCTTAGTCATTTCAAACCAAGAGTACTTCACATTATGCCTCAAAGCCTCGGTGCAAAATCCATCCAATATGTTGTCAAGATCACGAACTGCACCTTCAAATCTTTGAAGCCAATATTTGACTCATGGTTAAGGACTTGAAATCTCTATTATCTCTTTAAAAGCTGGAGAAGCCAAACTTCTATTGATGGAAGAAGCAGCTGGGAGAGAACTGCCTTTGTCCTTAATGTTTGAGATAGAGGTTGGAAATGGGGATGTTTGGAGCCGGCTCACTGCCTGCCAATATATAAGAAGCTAGGAGATATTAATTTTGTTAATTTATTATTTTAGGGGGGTTAATTTGATATTATTTATAGTCTACTGGTCTTTTAAAGAAAAAAAAAAAGGTGGCATTGACTTGACAGAGATGGTTAATATTCTAAAGGCAGTTTATAAACACAAAAGTCAATGATAGCAATGGTAACCATGTTTTCTGAAGTTGTGAAGCACAACTACTACAACTACTACTACTACTACTACTAATAATGATAATAATAATAGCAACAACAAAAAAAATGAAAAATGATAAACTAACTATAATTAAAAAAATTATATATATATATATATATATTAACATATACAAGGACTTATAAAATGCATAAAGTTTGTAATTTTAGTCTATCTGGACTGTCAAAAAATAGAAATTTTGATGTTTGAAGATTGATAAATTTATAGTAACTCCATCATAGATTGAACTTCTTAATTTAAAAAGTTTTATTAGGGAAATTGGTTGTATCATGAACTTTCCGCAGCCTGTGCCATTAAGGAAGGGGTTCAGCAAGTGAACGAACTCTAACACGCTGGTTGTATGGCACTCTGATAACCTGCCTCTCCTACTGTATCAAATTTTTGTTCCCCTTCATATGCTTCTGTGTAAACCACCAACTTTCCAACAAGATATAATATGGAAATAGAAGAGACATTAAAAAGGATGGAAAACAGCTCTCAAAAATTGAAGAGCACAGCATATATAAATTATTTATATGAATGAAAACAATAACAATTATACAGTTCTCAATGCTACATTGAAGAGTGAAGACCAAATTTCCTTGTATTTAACAGTGTGATCTGAATTACTAGTTGAATTTCCACATCTTGATGTACCTATTTTGGTGTGTGGTGGCAACATTTTTTTTTTTTTTTAATGCCTTCGTGGGTGTTGAGAACTTGATCTGTTGCCTTCCAAAACGATGCTAGGATCAACTTCACCTCTGTTATGGTTCAAAATTCCTAGCACACCATCTGTTCTACCAAGGACCAAGGTTGATTTGTCATTCCTTTGTAGTTCTAAGGAATGTTGACAATCTTACAGGCTCATGTCTCCTATAAACTTCTCATTATCCTGCAAATACCATGGCAGAACATGCTTGCTCAATTACAAGTTACTTGTTTAGTTAGAGCTAACTATGTAGTTTATAACTTTTCAGCCCGTTTCTTATCAGTAACTAAGAATGAATACTCTTAACTATCTTTTTTGCAATTATAATATCCTATTCAAAGATTCTGAAAAGTTATGTAGCATCCCATTTACATAACATCCAAGTATAATGCCATTACCTTTCCTATATATCCATGTCTGGAAAGAAGAAAGAAATTGTTTCATAAATAGGTAGGTAAATGACTATTTATGATGGCTACGATATATTTGATATACTTATAGCAGTTGTTAATTTAATCAATTTTTATACCACGTAAGCTTATCAAATACAGAAAAAGCAAATAGGAAAAGGGAAAACATAAGGAAAACCATACAATAAAATTGGTGAGTTCAGATTACCTTGCTCTCATCTAAGCCGACTACAGGGCTGTTTCTGGGTTGAAATATTCTTCCACACATTTTTAGCTCTCTAATGACCAAAGGCGCGTTACCTAGCATCAGTTTCAAGCAAACAATTAATAATAAAATGGTGCAATGATTTATAGTGAGAGAACCACTTCCAAAGGATCGAGAAAGAATTAGCAAAGTTGAGGGAAAAGATGAAGGAAAGCCAGACGAAGATGAAACAAAAAGACAATATTTAGTGCTACAATCAAGTGATTGTATAGTTATTAAGGTTCCGTGAGGACTAGGGGTATGATTCTGACATATAATTAGCAAAAAAATAACAGATTTTTTTTTTTTTTATATTTTTTGAAATAGCTAGTAAATTTTTATGTGAATGCTTAAAGGGTCACATAAAACAGAATTTCCAATAGAAGATCAAGCTTCCTTCACCCACTTGGAAAATAACTTGTCAAAAAAGGAACTTTTATCTCAACACATAACTCCATCAATCGAATAATAATAATATAAATCTGAAGACAAAGCAAGCTTAATAACGGTTTGATAAGAATTTCATCTTATGAGACATTAGAGAAACAAGTTGGAGAAAGTTGACACATCCCTAACAACCACAATTCAAAAAAAACATCTGAAAAATAATAACATATATTGCTTTATCCTCTTAAGAGAACAATTTATGTTTAGTATAAGTGAATAAATCATTTACCTGTACAATCCATATTTGATGGAACTGGGATGAGTTGAGAGAGCAATGGAGGTGAAAGTTAGAAAGCAATAGGACATTTTCATAGCAGAATGTCTGATTCTTCAGAATATCAATATTAGGGTCAGTTAGACAAACAAACACCTGGTTAATTTTAAAAATTTTCATATATACCCTCTATTTTCTGACTACTGTACATAACCTGTAGCCATTTAAACTAAATTTTTTATAATGTTAATTATTTTTGTTTAAAATAATAGTAGGGGGCAATGTAGTAATTTTTGGAACCAGGGGGGTAAAATAACAAACGTATAGAAATTTAGGAGGATAAAGGTGCATTTACCTAAGTGTCAAATAGGAGTCTACATGCCAAAGGGAGAGCCAGAGTGTCTGAACATAGTGCTGGTTATAAAACTTGGCAGCTAGCTCCAATCATATTAGCTGAAAGATCAAAAACTCGTAAATTTTTTACTTTATCAAAATATGCGGTAACATCTTGATGAAACATGAAACACTTTTTAAAATAAACATTATAAATAAGATAATCAATGGATCAATCAACCAGAAAACAAAGACAAGCTGAATCAGTAAAAATGAGTAATTAACAACTGACATAGGTCAGAAAATGGTATTCAATAGTAACCTCTTATGTGAATGCAAAAGGGACCTGCTAGAACATAAAACTTTCCAAGAGATAAGAAAAGATGGAAGACCAAGCTTTCTTTACTCACTTACAAAGACTTGTAAAAAATAGAACATATCCAACTAGACCCACTTTAAAGAAAAGACTTATATATTATACAGCTTTATATCCTCTGGTTGGGTGTCTGTAAAAGTAGTTTCAGTGACTTAGAATTTTCATAAAACCAAATGGAATGTCGATGTAAATCCAAAAAAGTTGATTTTTGAGCAATCTTCCGGACACTCTATTCCATAAAATTCTTTCTTTGCTTGATATTAGGGACGTTGCAAGAGTTTCATCATTGTCTAGGAGATGCAAACAAATTTGCTTGTCATCGCCATTCTTGACCATTGATTTAGGAAATTTCTGTGGCCTTAAAAAATTTTACAAGTTTATTGCTTTTCTACACCGGTTTATGTCCTTGCGTAATGGGGTCAATATACATAAATTTGAAGTAAAAATTTGTAATCTTAGGTCTCAAGAAGATATTGAATTTCACATGGGTAACTGGTTACTCAAGGCAACCAGGTGTAATGTTGGAAAGATTTGTTTGGATTTGGAGTCTTTTAGCACCTTTACTTTGCCTAGTGCTGTTTTGAATTCTGCATTTTTAAGAGATTTGGAGTTGTCGACGGTTTCTGATGCCTGGGTAAAGTTTCCCTCTGCTTCGTTTGGGGGGCTTGAGAATTTGACCTTGAAAGAAGGGATGGTTCCAAGTGAGTTTGGTGACTGGATTTCGAGCTGCAAGTCTCTGAAGATGGTATACCTTCATGGAGTTGAATGGTAGATGGGATCAACATTAGTTCTTCATCAATTGAAGACTTAATAATTGATGATGATGATTTCCCTGATTATTTCCAAATCAAAATTTCAGTGTAGAGGCTTAAAAATCTGCGTATAATATTGCCCAGTGATGAAGAATTTTCACAGTCACTTATATTACATGCTCCAAAACTTGAACGGTTTTCTTGGGCTGGCTCTGCTTCTAATTACTCTTGTGAAGGAAATTTAGAGTTTTTGTGCCATTCTGATATATCTATAGAACATACTTCAATTGCCAACAATGAGTACAAGTCCTTGGATAATGGAATCATTGGTAAAGTTCTTCAATCAATGCACTGGGTTTCATCGATGAGTATACGTGATGTTTCCATTGAGGTTTGTTTCCAATGATCGCTAGTTTTTGTTTTTGTTTCTGTTTCTTCTATCAGCCATGTGAACTTATTCTTTTCCATATAAATTGGGCACTCAACATTCTTAACCTTGTAGGAAATTTCTTCGCCAGAGTTGTTGCCTGAATTTTGTAACTTGCTTTCATTGACTCTAAAACGCACCAATCCCCTCGACGAAATTACATCTGTAGTTTTGTTACTCAAATCGATGCCACAATTGAATACTCTGAAAATACTGGGGATTCCCTGTTCCAAAGAGGTAAGTCGTACCATGTCTGGGAAAATTGTCACGACTACTGTATAAATAAAAATGACAATTCAAATATATAACATATATAATACAAAAATGAGAATTCATTATTCGTGGTCTGGTTTTTCCCTTAACTACTTTTATCTTGGTTAACATAATGACAGGAGAAGATAAGTCATGGGGCAGAGTATTGGGAGTCTCAAAGCCTTCCGTTTGTCCACTCATTGAAGGAAGTTGAAATGGAGATTGAGGGAAAGAACAATGAGATAGAGCTGATAAAGTATTTGCTAAAAAATGCAAGAGCTTTGAAGAAGATGACCATTCTTTATAAAGCTGTATTATGTAGAGAATCTGCGATTAGAAAGATTGAAGAATTCCAAATAGCTTCTTCCCGTATTGCTTTATATTTCCATCCAGTGTAATTTGTGAAAACTCTGGTGCGCTTCTGATTTCAGTCTTTTAATTATAGCCATTTTCTGACAGTCAACAAATAGAGATTCTGATGTTTAAACATGGTTAACTTTTTGTAATATCACTATAGTTGAACTTCTTGTGGATTTTTAACTGTAGGCATGTAGTTGTATGTTAATATTGTCTTCTAAATTGGCTATATGAACTTTTGGAGCTTCACAAAACAAATGTAGCTTTTCAGATTCATACATGCTGCAGCTTATGGATTTTCATATAGAAATCATAATAACTGACTGTAAATCCTCAAAACTTAAACATAAGTGGAAGATGTTTTAGGTTTATTATATACTTCAAATGGTTAAGGCAAACTCAATGGCTCTGAACAACAAGTGAGAATCTGTGTTTGTAAATTGTTTCAGTTTTGTTATGGAACTTATAGCTCCTTCATATTTTATTTGATGAAAGATCAAGATATCTCAATCAAAACCATTCCAAACATCTTGATGAAACATGAACAATAGAGATTCTGATGTTTGTACACCTTTAACTTTTTGTAATTTCACTACGGTTGAACCTCTTATAGATTTGTAAGTGTTGGCATGTAACTGTATGTTAATATTGTCTTCTTAATTGGCTATAAAACTTTTGCTGCTTCACGAATCAAATTTAGCTTTTGTGATTCATACATGCTGCAGATATGCTATCAATTTTCTAGCTTGAACTTGTTATGAATTTTCTTATAAAAATCATGAGGGTAAATCCTCGAACTTAAACATCATCAGTAACAAGCTTTTTAACAGTTTGTTAAGAATTTTACCTTATGAGACATTAGAGAAACATTTGAGAGGAAAGTTTACTCTTCCTGGCAACTAAAATTCTGACAAAACATCAAACCAAGGGAAAAGAATAACGTATATAGCTTTATCCTCTTAAGACAGCAATTTATGTCTTCTAAAAATGACATAAACCATTTACTTATACAAGCTATGTAGATGGATAAGGAATGATGAGTGGTGACAATGATGGAGGTGAAAGTTAGAAAGCAATAGAACGTCCTATTATTCTTCATAATGCAAGTGATAGGATTCAATTACACAAATACCTTTGCAGTTTTAAAAATTTTCATATATACCCTTTATTTTCTGATTACTGTACATTACCTATGCACATTTGAACTAAAGTTTTGATAATTTAATTAAATTTTGAATTGTTTTTATTTAAACTAGTAATTCAGTAGGAGGATATGTAGTAATCCTTGTAATCAAGGGGTAAAATATAATTCATGTAACACCCCGTCCCAAATCGCACCGGAATCCGTGCACGTTGACCGAGGTTGACGGTTGACCGTTGACCCAAGAGGTCAAAAGTTGACTTTTTGATCCGGTTGGAATTCTAGGTTGACTGAGGTACCGTTACGAAGTACGCGTTGGCACGAGTTCGTAGACTAGTAGCACGTTGAAAACGGAGCTACGGTTTGAAAGTTTTGAGCAAAACAAGTTGAGGTCCAAACTATCCAAGGGGTGCCGGGGTTGACTTTTTATTCATGCAAGGTTGAGCATTGACTCATGCATGGTTGTGAAGTGCTCATCGATACGAATCCGTAGACTAGCGGCACGTCCGATTTGGACATGTGGTTTGAAAGTTATGGACCTGTAAAGTTTTTCAAATATTGTATTATTTTAATATTATTTTTAAACGCGTAACGATGTGCCACGTGTGACTCAATGAAGATGGCCATGTGTCACCATGGTGAAATGCCACATGTCAACCATGTTTAAAATCAAATTATTTTTATTATTATTTTGAATAATAATATTGTTATTTAATTATTTTTATATATATTTTATTCCTTTTTCTTTTCCTTTTTCTTTTTCTTTTTCTTTTTCTTTTTCTTTTCTTTTCCCCACGTGGGAAAACACTTTCCTTTTTTCTTTTTTTCTTTTTTTTTTTTTCCTTTCCCTTTCCTTCCCTTCTTCCCCGAGCCCGTGAGACAAAATGCAGAAAATTTTTTTTCTCCCTTTCTCTCTCCTTTGACTCTCTGCCTCTCCTTGTTTGACCGGCGTTTCACCGGATTTCAGTCGCCGGAATGCTACACGCGCTGGCCACCGTCCAAGCCTACCTCGGTCACCAAGTTTCCCGGCCAGCCGCCGCCGGACGTGCCCAGATCGGGCCGGCGAAGTTGCGGCGGCGAGGTGAAATTTTTCCGGCGATTCTCGCCGTTTCCGACCAACCCAGCCCATCCCATACCTCTATCCCACTATTTTCGACCCCTCTGAGTCCATTTCCGGGGTTAGATTGCCCAAAATCCCCACCGTTTGAAAGATCCCTCAAGATCAAAACCGGCTGAAGCTTCCCGACCAAATTCCGGCCACCTCCGACGGAATTGGGGTCGATGGAGACCGGATTTGTGATCCTCGTTCCACGAGCTTCGATTCGGTATATTATTCGCCTATTTTGGTTAAAGTTTGTGTTTGACCCCCTGGGTACCGGGTATTATTTATCCGATTAAAATATTAATTTATTTGACTGTCTGTGAATTTTGTTCTAGGAGCACCGGTGAGTCGTGAAATTGATCCCGTGGTGGATCATAGTTTAATTTCGTGCTCCAGGTGAGTGACCCACCTTTAAAAATATTTTTGGGGTAATTACTTGTATTTATGTGGTATTAATTTGATATCTGTAATTTGTGCTCATGTGGTGTATTTTAAATACAATCGGGAAAAATATTATTTTATATATATATATATATTTACCCATTGGTGCTGAATGAAATTTTGGGGTTATTAGAAAAATTCCTGATTATTATTTTATTGTGGTTTAATTTATTATGCATGAGCAAGGTGTATTTTGGTAGTATTTGTACGTAATTTTTAAAATTGATTTTCCGGGCATAATTGGGTTAAATATTTTACGAAAATATTTGTTTAAATTTTATAAATTATGCCTGCGGTATTTTTATGGTTGCATCTCGTATTTCGAGAAAATTGTGGTTGTTGTTATTGCTGTTTCGTACCGGGTTATTGAATAAAAATATGTGGGATGGTAAGTGTGAGAATTTAATGTATTTCCCACGGTGGTTTTTGGAAAAACGGTACGGTTGGTTATTAATGTTTATTTTTAGACGCACTCATACAGTATTGGTGTTCTGGTGTATGGTGTATGGACACGTGGTAGTGCACGGTTATTATGTGGTTTAGCGCACGGTTATTACTTCACCCGTGAGTTGCCATTGGACCGTGGGCAGGCAAGGTTATTGTTGTGCACAGCCGCCCCCCCCCCCCCCCCCCTTGGCCGGGTTAATGGTTTTAGCAGCGGTACTGTCGGGACGCCGAAGTGACCGTTGCAGGTTTCTCTCTTTAACCCTCCGCCAGTCGGTGCTCAGGACGCTGGGTATCGGAGGGCATCACCGGTATATGGTGTGGTGCGTCGGTGTAAATTGCAAATAATATTTTAAACCCCAAAGGTGTTCTAAAATTATTTATTATAATTTATTGCAGTTTATTTATATTTGGGGTATTTATTTGTTTATTTGTTGTTTATTAATTTGTTTGGTTCCTTGGTTTTTGGGAAGTACGTACAAGGGTTTTGTGAAAATGTTTTAAAAGGGGAACTTTTCCAACTGAGAGAATTGTAAGGGTTTTGAGAGAAATTATTATTTTTCCAATTAATTATTATCTATCTACTGTATTACCGTGGTATTATATTGTATAGTAGATAGGGTCACTCACTGAGATGATTAGCATCTCACACTCTTAAATTCCGTTCCCCTAGGTTCAGGTTGGAGACGTTGATTGTCCGGGGCGAGCCCAACGTCTCAGTTCGTTGCCGAAGGTTCAAGAAGTATTTCTTCCCTTTTTCCTCTGTATCTTGTATTGCTTCTTTATCTGTCATTTTATAAATTCCACATTTGTTGTATAATGCTCTGTATACTGTATTGGACGTGTAGCTATTTTTATGCACTGGGTTGCTGTTGTTTTTATTTGAAGTGCTGCAATTTGTGGAATCAATTTGTAGTTTGCGGGAGGAATAAGGGGATGTTTATAGAAGTATGTTTTCAGTGCAGGTAGTTTGTGGTAAGTAAATCCCTTAGGGGAGGCTCTGCCGGATTTTCCGTTGGAGGGTTCGGTAGGGTTTCCCTGGGATCAGGGCTTGCCTAGGGTTCCGAGGAAGGAATTCTGGACGGGTCCTGACAATTCAACTTTAAATTTCAGATATAATTGTGTTAAATAGGAATAGAAGTCTGCATGCCAATAGGAGATAAGAATAGGATAGGAGTCCGCATGCCACTAGGAGTCTTCACATTATCTCCCTTTTTAAAGTCGTTGTCTATATCTCTGTTGCCTCCTAACCCTAAAAAAGCTCTCTGCTTCGAAGGTTTCTCTGGTATATCGCCAAGCAAACTGGGATGAAGTTTAGTGACGAAAGTAGTCTTTTGTGTGAAGGGATTGACTACAGTATATATATATATATATATGTTAGCCCTAGGACCCAAATTCACTTCCAATTCTCTTAAAGATTTACAACCCAATTCATTCAAAAGGAGGACACCAATCTTATGTAACACCAAAAAAACCTTTTGAACATTACACCTAATTGCCTTAGATATCCAGCGGTCACAGATAAAATCTCCAACATTAATACCAAGATTTTCGCAACAAATCTCTACTTTAAGTTGACCTATTATTGTTATCCCCACCATACAAGTTGAAAAACCGGTTTATAAATTTCCAAAACCTGGAGATTTCATTGCGGTCATGGAAATTTTTGACCACAATGTTCAAGAATGGTGTCCACAAGCAGAGTTCTCTACATCTCTTAGACAGAGTAATCATTTTTTCCTTCTCTCTCTCTCTTTCTTTGTTAATGTTCTCTTTCTAATTCTTTCCCTCCCTTTTTTTCACGTTCTTTGTCCATTTCTTTCAACCAAAGAGATTCTCTCTGCTTCAAGCTTTCTCTCTCTCTCTCTATGCCATTGTATTAAACTCTCTTTACAAATCCTCCAAACCCCAAAAGAAAATTCTCTGCTTTCAAGCCCTCTTTGCCATGGTATAGGAAACAAAAGGCTGGACCAAGGTTAGTAGTGTTAAGCTCACTATCTTTGAGTTTCGTTTTTTCCCTCTGAAGGGATTAATTAGAAGTATTAGAATTTTCATAAAAGCAATCAATATGATAATTCCGATCGTTTCACCAATCTTGAGAAAGACATATTTCATGAAATTCTTTGGACGTTGCAAGAGTTTCTACTCTGTCTAAGAGATGCAGAGAACTCTGCATGTTGACACCATTGTTTCTACTCTATCTAAGAGATGCAGAGAACTCTGCGTGTCGACACCATTCTTGAACATTGTGGTAAAAATTTTCCATGACCGCACTGAAATCTCCAGGTTTTGGAAATTTACAAACTGGTTTTTGAACTTGCATCGTGGAGATAACAATAATAGGTAAACTTAAAGTAGAGATTTGTTGCGAAAATCTTGGTATTAATGTTGGAGATTTTATCCATGACCGCTGGATATCTAATGCAATCAAGTGTAATGGTCGAAAGGTTTTTTTGGTGTTACACAAGATTGGTGTCCTCCTTTTGACAGAAGATGAATATTGGGTTGTAAATCTTTAAGAGAATTGGAGGTGAATTTGGGTCCTAATGGTTTCCTAATCTTGCCCACTGGTACTGAATTTGAGGGGCTTGAGAATTTGACTTTGAAACATCTGACGGTTTCGATTGTGCCACTTGGTGAATGGATTTTGAGCTGCTAGACATTGAAGATGTTACACCTTATTGATGTTGCTTTTTATGGATGATGAGCTTAACATTACTTCTTCATTACTTGAAGACTTAGTAATTGAGGATGTGAAGGGATTTCCTCTTGGTGATATCTATACCAAGGTTTCAGCAGAGATATCACCTTAGGGGGCTTGAGAATTTGACTTTGAAACATCTGACGGTTTCGATTGTGCCACTTGGTGAATGGATTTTGAGCTGCTAGAAATTGAAGATTTCCTCTTGGGGGGCTTGAGAATTTGACTTTGAAACATCTGACGGTTTCGATTGTGCCACTTCTAGACATTGAAGATGTTACACCTTATTGATGTTGCTTTTATGGATGATGAGCTTAACATTACTTCTTCATTACTTGAAGACTTAGCAATTGAGGATGTGAAGGGATTTCCTCTTGGTGATATCTATATCAAGGTTTCAGCAGAGAGTCTTCAATATCTACATATAGTTTGGAATTGAGACCCCAGAAAGCGCCCAGTATTTGGAATGGAGACCCCAGAAAGTGCCCTGTACACTCACTTACATTACATGCTCCAAATTTTCAATAGCTTTCTTGGGGTGGATGGGTTTCCCATTACTCTTTTGAAGGAAATTTCCTGTCTCTACGGTGTTCTGATATATCAATACTTACTAGACGAGATTCCTCACGTAAAGAAATCATTGCTAAAGCTATTCAAACGATATCCCAAGTTTCATCCATTTGTATCACTGATTACTGTGTTAAGGTTGCTTCTCATCATCATTATATATTTTTGTTTGCCTATCTTATTTCATCAGCTATATATGTGAATTTATTTGTTTCCATAAAAAAAATGGGCACTGAACACTCTTAAACCTTGTAGGAAATATTTTTGCAAGGAAGGCTGCCACTATTTCATAACGTGCATTCATTGACTCTAATACGCACTGGTTTGGCTGATGAAATCCCTTCTAGAGTTGCATTACTCAATTCGACGCCACATTTGAATGTTCTGAAATTAGGCTTAAGACGATATGGATATTCCAGTTACAGTCTTGTAAGTAATGGAATACTAGATGTATGAGAATGTCACTCCACGTGAATTATCATGTCATTATGTTCATATGTAATTCAGAAACAATGGTTTATACTTAGGTGACATATGGTATCTGATACTAGATAAAAGAGTCATTCTTGACTAGAATTTATCTTCAAATACTCATATTTGTAGACTCTAACCTACACGTTTACATTATTTGCAATGTTGTTTTCTCTCTAATTTTAGTCTTCCTCAACTCATCACAGGTGGAGACATAACGCACAGTACTGGGAGTCTCAAAATATGGAATTTGTCCACTCAGTGAAGAAAGTAGAAATGGAGATTAAGGGAAAGCAGGACGAGACGGAGCTGATAAAGTACTTGCTCAAGAATGCAAAAGCATTGGAGATGATGACCATTCATTATTCATCCCAATGATTTCATAAAGATTCTCTAATGTTTGAAATGATTGAAAAATTATAAAAAGCTTCTTCCTTTATAATTATAAATGTGCTTCCAATATGATTTGTAAGAGCTCTAGTGCTTTTGATTATAGTCGTTGACTTGTAGCATTTTCTGACTGTCAAAAAATAGAAGTTTTGATGTTTGTAAATGATAAACTTTTGGGAATTCCATTATAGCTTGAATTTCTTATAAAAGTGTTATTTGACAATTTGGTTGGGTCATGAATTATCTGGGAGCCGTGTACTATATTATGGAATGGTTAAACAAGTGAAAGACCTCTAGCTGGTGGCTTAGAGCTTTGATGCCCTGCCTCTCATTACTCTAGCAAATATTTTGTACCCCTTCATTTGCTTCTGTGTAACTACCAAATTTTCCATTAAGTAATAATATCTTTAAAATCGAAGAGCAAAAGATTTGCTTATGGTTTTATGAATGAAAACAATAACAGTCATACAGTTCTACAGGCTACATTGAAGACCAAATTTCCTTGTATTTATCAGTGTGATCTGAATTACTTGTTGAGTTTCCACATCCTATGTACCTAATTGTTTGTGGTGGAAACTTTTTATCCCTACAGTCAAGAAAGATGGGTGGCCAAGCACTTCTGGAAATCCTGCAATACTAACATCTTCTTAAGCCTTCTTCCTTGGCATCTTTCAATGGCACCATACAGGTGTTGAGGACTTAATCTCTTGCCTTTGAAAGCAAAGCTAGAAACAACTTCAATTGTGTTTTGGTTCATAACGCATAGCAAACCATCGATTACACCAAGTACTAAGATTGACTTGTCATTCAAATGTAGGAAATGTAAGTCATTCTAACTCACCTGTGCCTGCTATAGACTTCTCATTATCCTGCAAATATCACAGCAGAACATGGTGTCCGTTAACACACACACACACACACACACACACACACACACAAAAAAAAAAAAAAAAAAAAAGAAGGAAGAGAAATTCTGATGTTGGAACTGGTTAGTTTTTGGAAATTCCATTTTGGATTGAACTTCTAATTGATTGGACAAGTATTGGAACCGTATATTAATATTGTTTTCTAAATTGGCAATAAGAACTTGTATCGCTTCACATGCTGATTTTGTGATTCATACATGTTGCAGATATGTTATGGATTTTCCAGCTTGAACTTGTTATGGCTATTGTTATAAAAACCATAAAGGAGCTGAAGCTTGGAGCTTAATTATTGCTTTGTGCTATAAGAAATTGGTTAGGCTAAGATGATTCTAAGTGCGATGTTTGTTGTTAATAGCTCTCTGGTTCCCAACATTATATCATATATATATATATATATAGTTATCTTGTGATGGTAATTTTAAGCACACTACATCTTCTCCGATAATGTAAAAAATGTAAAATAACAATAATAATAATAATGGAAAAGTGGGGGAACCCTTTCATTCATTCACAATGAACAAAGAAATAATAACCATTTGCATTGGAAAACCGACATATTTCTAGGAATCGAAATATTGCTGAATAGATAGGCTTTAGCAGTCACTAAGTGATTAACAAGTAGAAAGGCCTCTAGCATGTTAAATAGCTTTGCATTTTAATACCCTGTCAAATCTTGAGGTTTTATTCACATACTTTTGTGTAACCACCAACTACAAAATACCAAAAGCAGTATCAATTTTGTTAACTGTACTGTTTCAGCTTCATAAATGATAGGGCAACTTAATATGGTATTGAAACTCAAATTTTTTGGGGTTGATAATAATAGATAAACATAGCCAAAATTGTCAAAATCAACTGCCAAACTTTTGGTTATTCCAGTCTAGCTTGAACTTCTTAGCAGTTTTATAAGTGTTGGCATGTGATCGAACTTTAACATTGTTTTCTAAATTGCCTGTTAAGAACTTTTGGAGCTTCACATGTAGCTTTTAAAAAGTGCACATGTAACAAAAAACTGCTTTTTGTAGTTCATACATGCTGCAGACATGTTATCGAAGAAATCTGAAGGCGTAACAAGCTTTTAACAGTTTGATCAGAATTTCAACTTAAGAGACATTAGAGAAACGTGTGAGGAATTCAGATAGAAATTCTAACCAGAGAAAAATAATAACACATTTAGCTTTACCCTCTTAAGAAAACAATTTATCCATACAAGCTGTATATACATGGAACTGGCGTGAGTGGTGACAGCAATGGAGGTGAAAGTTAGAAGGAACTACAAGCACATTACGTAGCAGAATGTTCTGTTCTTCAGAATATCATTATTAGATTCAACTAAACACCTTTCTAATTTTAAAATCTTTCATATATACCCTTTATCTTCTGATTATTGTACCTAACTTGTGCACGTTATTTTACTTCAATATTCTATTAGTTTTAGCTAAAGGACGCCTAATTATTTGTTTTTAGAATAATAACTTAGGAGGCAATATTAGTAAGTTTCAAAATTATTGGGTAAAACAAAAAACATGTAGAAGTTTGGGGGGTAAAAGTGTATTTTACCTTTAAATTTTAGATATATATATATATATATATATAATATGTTTACTAAGTGCTAATAGGAGTCTACACATTCTCTACGTCTTTCATGTTGCCTATTTCTCTGTTTCTTCCTCCTAACCCTAAGGAAGCCTCTCTGCTTCTAAGGTCTCTCTGCGATAGGGACAAGCTCTTTTAAGGCTTTTTGTGAAGGGATTTTTCATATATAAATCAATATATGGAACTGCCAAATAAATCAGCAAAGTTGGAATTTTTTAGAGATCTTCCGAAGTCCATATCTCATAAAATCCTTTCTTTGCTTGATATTAAGGATGTTGCACGAGTTTCTACATTGTCTAGGACATGTAGAAAGCTTTGTTTGTCGTTGCCATTCTTGACCATTAATTTAGAGAGTGTTGATGCCCAAGGATTTTACAGGTTTAGCTCGTTTCTACACAGGTTTATGTCCCTGCGTAATGGGGTTAGTATACAACAATTTGAAGTAGAATTATATAGTCAAAGAGGTGTTATTGATGAGCAAATTCACATCGGTAACTGGGTACTTGAGGCAAACAAGTGTAATGCTGAAAAGATTTGTTTGCACCTGTTTAAATTTAGAACCTTCACTTTTCCTAGTGGTGTATTGAACTCCGCACGTTTAAGAGATTTGGAGGTGTGGCTTAGTCCAAGAGGCTTGCTAAATTTGCCCACCACCTCGTTTGGGGGGCTTCAGAATTTGATATTGAGAGATATGCGTCTTACGAGTATGTTTTGTGAATGGATTTCCGGCTGCAAGTCATTGAAGACTCTACACCTTCATAATGTTGCTGGTATAAATGAGCTCAACATTACTTCTTCATCACTTGGAGACTTAATGCTCGAGGACATGCAAATTCCAAGTACACGTAATTTCACCATCAATATTTCTGCAGAGAGACTTCATAATCTGCAAATAGTTTGGCTGTTTGAAAGGGAACCTTTACAGTCACTTACATTGCGTGCTCCATATCTTAAACAGTTTTCGTGGGGTGGACGCGTTTGTCGTTACTCTTGTGAAGGAAATTTAGATTGCTTGTGCTATTCTGATATATCTATAGATTTCAACAAAGATGAACATGGTGACTTGAATGAAGGAATCATTGGTGATGTTCTTCGATCAATGTACCGAGTTTCATCATTCAGTATACATGATAATTCTATTAAGGTGTCCTACTAATCATTAATTTTTCTACTCTACATGTGAACTTATTCATCTCCATATAATTGGGGAACTCTTAACATTCTTTAACATTGTAGGACATTTCTTCGCAAGAGATGCTGCCGGAATTTAGCAACTTGCATTCATTGACTATAGTACGCTCTGATTCTAGTGACAAAATCCCATCCACAGTTTCCTTACTCAATTTGATGCCACATTTAAATACTTTGAAAATAGAGGGTTATCACTTTTCCAAAGAGGTAATCAATATTATGTCTTTGAGAATTGTAAACTAGTAACTTGCTATTATTTTTTTGTGTCCTTGCCATCTAGAAACAATGATTTTTAAATTGGTCATATATGGTATTTTTATGCTGCTTAAAAAGAACTTGTCTGAAATTTACCTTCAAACGGATTGGTGTACATGCACAGATTATTCATTACCTGTATTCTAGTTTTCTCTCTAACTTTTTTAGTGTTACTTAACATCATTACAGGAGAAGAAGATATATTATAGTGCAGAGTATTGGGAGTCCCAAAATCTGAAATTTGTCCATTCATTGAAGGAAGTAGAAATGCAGATTAGCGGAGAGCATAATGAGATGGAGCTGATCAAGTACTTGCTCAAAAATGCAGAAGCATTGGAAAAGATGACGATTCGTTATTATACAAGTAAATCAAATCTTAGATACTGTGAGATTAGTGAAAAGATTCAACAGTTCCAAATAGCTTCTTCCTCTATTGTTATATATTTCTTCCATAGACCAGAGTGATGTCTCGGTCTGAGCTATAACATTTTCTGATAGTAAGTTAACAGAAGTTCTGATGTTTGAACGTGGTTAAATTTCCGTTACAGCTTAAACTTCTGATCGATTTTTAATTGTTGGAATTGATTGTTAATATTGTTTTCTAAGTTGGCTATAAGAACTTGTTGAGCTTCGCTTGTAGCTTTTGTAATTTACACATGTTGCAGATATGTTATGGATTTTCTTGCTTGAACTTTTTATGGATTTTCTTTAAGAAATAAGCCAGGCTAAGATGATTCTAAATGTAACATATCTGATATCGTCTCCTATATAATGAGAAAAACTGCCAAAAAAGAAACTAATGGAAAAATGTGGGCGGCATTTCATTCATCCACCATGAACAGAGAAATAATCATAAAAACAAGAAAGGAACTCAAAAGTATTCAATTAAATTGGAGTAATTTAAATGGACTTCTTCTTACTAATCAAAGAAAATGAAAAGGAATCAAGTGAGAACAATAAATTGCATTTGGAAACTGAAATACAAACTATAAAATTCTCTGGCAATGGAAATATTGCTGAATAGATAGGCTTTATCAGTGTGCCACTAAGAAAGCATTTAACAAGAGGAAGATCTCTAGCAGGTTAGTAGCTTGGCATTTTATACCCTGCCTCTCCTACTGTAGCAAGTCCTAAGGTCTCCTTCATATACTTACGATATACTTATGTGTAAGTGTCAAAATACCAAAAATTGTGGTATTGATATTTGTATACTGTGTCAGCTTGGTACATGTGTTGGTTCAATATACAATTGAGTTTACTTACAAAAAAAATAAAATAAAATAAAATAAAAAGTTGATTTGATAATTTATATCAAAACTTATTGTTCAAAATTGTTTTAAAACTTGAAACTTTTGGAACTAATTGATGATAATACATATCATTGACAAAATTGTCAAAGCCTTCTGCCAATATGTATGCGTCTGTATACATCTTAAGAAGCTGCATCCTTCTGTATACACCTTAAGTAGATGATAACGGAAATATTGCAAAAAATTAATAATAAAAATAATAATGTAAAATAGTGGGCGGCATTTCATTCATCCACCATGAACAGAGAAATAAATCAAAAAAACAAGAGAAGAAAATCAAAAGGCAGGCACTGAAATTAGGATAGTTTGAATGAACTTTTTCCTAATCAATGAAATTGAAGAGTAATCAAGTGAGAAATAATTTGATGCATGCTGAATCATTTTGATACATGTGTTAACTGGATAAATGGTTGAACTTAGTTTACAAAGTTGATATGGTAGTAACATAACCTGGTATATCAACTTAAACTATTGGAATTGATGATAACTTAATAGATATCATTGGTCAATCCCGATTCCAATATCTTTTCATATGGAAGGAAATCTAAATCCAGATTATGCTTTGCTGTTTTAATATCTTCCACTAAAAACTTATTCACTTGCACCAGCAAGCAAGCAAAAAAAAAAAAAAAAAACTTTCTGGTTTGTTTGTTAAGGAAAGGAGAGAGTCAAAGTGTCTCTTTTCTTGTTCTGTTTATACCCTGGTCTCTCTTGCTTTCTTTCAAAATCTTTTGGATACATAAAGTATCTTTCCCCGGTTCATTTAGATGATTTTGGTTAACTTTTGGTAATTCCATTTTATTTTGAACTTCTTATAGATTTTTAAGTGTTGGCTTGTAATTGTACCTTAATATCTAAATTAGTAATTCCATTATATTGTTTTAGATTGAACAAAAACAGAACACATTAACAAACAATACCTAATTGTTCTTATTTAAAAATAATAATTTAGGAGGAGGCAATGTAGTAAGTTTTAAAATTAATAGGTAAAATAACAAATATTTAAAAGTTTAAGAGTGGGTATAACAGTTTATTTAACTTCAGATTTCAATAGGAGTTTGGATGCAAACAGTAGTCCTGACGTCCCTGCCTCTATCAGGTTGTCGTCTATTTCTCTGTTTCTTCCTCCAAACCCCAAAGAACCTCTCTGCTTCCAAGGTCTCTCTCTTATATCGTGAAGCAAACTAGACTACGGTTAGTGATGACGAGCTCTGTGAATGTATTAACTATATAATCTCTTGCTGTGTTCTATAAAATTACATAAATAATTATGGAACCTCAAAGTAAATCGGCAAGATTTGAATTTTTGAGGGATCTTCCGGTCTCCATATCTCACAAAATTCTTTCTTTTCTTGGTATCAAGGACGTTGCACGAGTTTCTACATTGTCTAGGATATGCAGAGAAGTCTGTTTGTCATCTCCTTTCTTGAAAATTGATTTAGAGGATCTTGATAGCCAAGGATTTTACAAGCTTAGTGGATTTTTACATCAGTTTATGTCCTTGCGTAATGGGGTTGCTATACATCAATTTGAAGTGGAATTGTACGGTAAAGATGTTGGTGTTGATGAGCAACTTCATATTGGTAATTGGATACTTGAGGCAAGCAAGTGTAATGTCAAAATGATTAGTCTGCACTTGTTTAACTTTGAAATCTTTACTTTTCCTAGTAGTGTATTATTGAGCTCTGCTTGTTTAAGAGATTTGGAAGTGTGGTTGAGTCCTGAAGGCATGTTAAGTTTGCCCAAAGTGTCATTTGGGGGTCTTGAGAATTTGAGATTGAGAGATGTTCGGGTTTCAAATACGTTTTTTGAATGGATTTCGAGCTGCAATTCATTGAAGATTCTATATCTTCATAATGTTACTGGCATAGATGAGCTCAACATTAGTTCTTCATCACTTGAAGACTTAAGGCTTGAGGATATGCTTCCTAGTGCGCTTAATTTAGGTATCAATATTTGAGGCTTAAAAATCTGTTTATAGATTGGCTGTCTGATTCACAACTTTTGCAGTCACTTACATTACACGCTCCAAAACTTAAACAGTTTACATGGGGTGGATGTGTTTCTCATTACTCTTGTGAAGGAAATTTAGAGTCCTTGTGCTGTTCTGACATGTCTATTGTTTTGGACAAAGATAAACATGTGGTTTTGGATGATGGAATCATTGGTAATGTTCTTCAATCAATATATCAAGTTTCATCTATCTCTATATGTGATTATTCTATTCAGGTATGCTTCTAATCATCAATTTTTTTTTTTTTTTTCGTTTTCTTTCAATCATTTGAATTTATTCCTGTCCATATAATTTTGGCTTCCAACATTCTTAACCTTGTAGGAAATTTCTCCACGGACGTTGCTGCCAGACTTTTGTAACTTGCGTTCATTGACTCTAATTATCACTAATTCCAGTGGCCTAATCCCATCTATAGTTTTCTTACTCAATTCGATGCCACATTTAAATACTCTGAAAATAGAGGGTTGGAAGTCTTGGGACTCTTCTGAAAAGGTAAGCAATAAATGGTCTGAGAATTGTCACCCCCACATGAATCTTCTTATTATGTCCTCATATGTCATTGTCATTTATATAATGATTTTTAATTTGGTCATATATGGTATTTTCATGCTGCATAAAAAGATTCCTTCAAACGAAAGTGTGGACATAAACCCATATTGTAGTTGATAATCTGCACATTTGTCATTATATGTTTCTGTGGTTTTCTCTCTAACTCTTTTAGTGTCACTCAACATCATCACAGAAGGAGAAGATAAGTTTTAGTGCAGAGTATTGGGAGTCTTAAAATTTAAAATTTGTTCACTCACTGAAGGAAGCAGTAATGGAAATTACTGGAGACCATTATGAGATTGGGCTGATTAAGTACTTGGTCAAAAATGCAAAAGCAATGAAAAATATGTTGATTCATTATTATTCAAGTAAATTATGTTGTAGACCATCTGAGATTAGTAGAATGATTCAACAGTTTCAAAGAGATTCTTCCTCCATTGCTATATTTTGCTTACCCAGTGATGGTTAAAAGTTCTGTTGTTTTCTTAGCTCAGTCTAAATATACCATTATCTGACCGTTAAAAACTGATGTTTGAATGTGGTTAATTTGTGTAATTCTATTCTAGCTTCTACTTCTAATAGAATTATAAGTGGTGAAATCTATGTTAATATACATACATACATACATATATATATATATAAATTTTTTTTTTTTCTTTCTAATATTGGCTATAAGAACTTGTATAGGTTCACATGCATGTAGCTTTTGTGATTCATACATACTGCAGATATGTTATCGATTCTAGCTTCAACTTATTATTGAATTTTTTTTTTATTTTTTTATTTTTTTATATCAAAATCATAAAAGAGCTACTCTAACGCCTGGACTTTAAACATTGTTTATTAAAATTGGCCGGGCTAATAATTGGTGATGCTAATTTATCAAGTGAAAGATCTCTAGCAGGTTAGTAGCTTAGCATTTTTAAATTTTGATACACTGCCTCTCCTACTGTAACAAATATTAAGGTCTCCATATACTTTTGTGCAAAGTGTTTAACCACCAACTGTAAAATACCAAAAGAAGTATTGATATTGTTAACTATCTACTGTATCAGCTTAGTAGATATGTCAGTTGGATATATAGTTGAGATTGCTTTCTAGAGTTTAAAAAGTAGATATTTTAACTTACTTTTGGAGTTTATTTGATGATAAGTTAAATAGATTCATTGCCAATATCTTGTATCTTTCACATGGAATAAAAAGATCTAAATTCAGATTGAGCTTTTCTACTTTTCATGTTATCCATCTTAGACAGGTGAGGAAAGAAAATAAACTTTTTGTTCTTTTCATGCCCTGGTCTCTCTTGCTTTTCCTTCATAATCGTTTGGATATACAGACCATCTTTCTCCAATTCATTTGAATTGGTTTCGTGAAATCAAAGCAGAGCATTTTTTAAATAGAAATGCAGAAAAGTGTGCTTGTCATCGCTTTTCTTGACCATTGATTTAAAGGCCTATCAATCCGTTCAGTTTTACAGGTTCAATTCATTTATACACCGGTTTCGGTTCTTGCGTAATGGGGCTTCTATGCATCAATTTAAAGTAGACTTGCATAGGATAAATTCTAATGATGATAATGATGATAATGATGAAGCATTTCAAGTGAGTAACTGGATACTTAAGGCAACCAGGTGTAAGTAGCTCATTGATTACCTCTCTCGCTCTCTCGCTCTCTACATATATATATATAGAGCAAATACAGATATAGTGGAACCGCCACTAAAATCAAGTAACTTCACTACTTAATGTTTCACATATTCTTTCTTTTCTTGACATAATGCAAAGTTGCATGGGTTTCTACATTGTCTAAACGTTGCAGAAAGGTTTGTTTGTCATCACCATTCTTGACCATTGATTTAGATATCCCTGATCACAAATAATTTTACAGGAATTCAGTACTTTTTTACAAAGGTTAATGTTCTTGCATAACAGGGCCGGTATGCGTCAATTTAAACTTTTGGAGGTGGATTTGACACCTTATTGCCTGGATAATATTGTCCCCCAATTCATTTGGTAGGTTTGGGTTTCGATTCTGATGTTTGGTGAGTGGATTTCAAGCTTCAAGTCCCTCAAGATGCTGTACCTCGATGGTTTTGATGGTTTTCATAAGTTCAACATTAGCTCTTCTTCACTTAAAAAGACACTTTAGGATTTGATAGTAGGTAGTTATGATGTTAATTGCTAGTTTCAATATCAGAGTTTCAGCAGAGAAACTTGAATATCTGCTAATAGATTGGTGAATTGGTATATACCCATAGATACTCGCTAACATTACATGCTTCAAAACTTGGAACAGTTTCAGTGGCATGGTAATGTTTCTCATTACTCTTATGAAGGAAATTTTGAGTCCCCGTCTAAATCTAATATATCTATGCTTCCTTGTCCAAGTTGACAATCAGTACGGGGCTTTGGCTAATGAAATCATTGGTAAAATTCTTCAAACAATATACGAGTTTCAACAATCTGTATCTACGACAGAATAGGACTCGTTACATAAATTCCATTTACATTATTCCAAAATCTTATTCATCACTATATTGATTCAAAGTTTAAAAAATTCTCTGCTTTGATTTCATGAACCAATTCTGGTGATCATGTTATTACCTGAAAATCCAAACTCTTTAGTCCATTAGCCGTGAAAGATGTGGAAAAAGGGGTAGAATGGTTGAGGGACTGTCTTTCTAATTTAGCATGGAGAGCACCTTGAAAATCTGGTTTATTCAAATAAGCTCTGCATTGATCAAACTTTGTGATATTATCTGTTACAGAAACCCAAAAACCTGTTGAAGTTTCTTAAAACCAATTGACAATCAAATAAGTGCCTTAAAGGCCAAGTTTACTGGGGTAGGGGAAAAGAAACCGTTTCTGCTGCAATCTTCTTTTAGATAAATTTTATGGGAACTTCCTGGTGCAAAGGGACAACAACCCCAAAGTAAGGATCATCTTTGTACATAGACAATCCTCGTAGTGATTTGTTGCATTGGATGAAAATTCACTGTGGTTTTGGATTTTATTTTGCAGCTTCATCAGAAATAATAGCCACAGGCATGAAATTGTTGAATGGAAGGTATATTTTAATGACTTATAAGAAATAGGCTTTGCTAAGATGATTCTATATGTAATGTTTCTTGTTAAAAGCTCTTGAATTTCGAACCATTATATCATTTTTTTAATCTGATGCGGCTAATTTTGAGCGGACAGCATGACTGCAAATGATAAGAAGCTGAATGCCTGTGAATACACCTATTGTAGATGTTCTCCTATGTAATTGACAAAAAAATAAAAAAGGATGCAAAAAAAATAATGAAAAGCGTGGACAGCATTACATTCATCCACCATGAACAAAGAAACAAACATAGTTTTGATTAGAAAACTGACAATACTAACTATAACGTTTTCTAGAATGAAAATATTGCTGAATAGATGGTCTTTATTAGAAAATATGGTTGTATCATGACATGAAGTATATATTTGGGAGCATGCATTGTGCCACTAAGGAAGTGTTTAACAAGTGAAAGACTTTAGCAGGCTAGTAGCTTGGCATTTTGATACCCTGCCTATGTTAATGTAGCAAATATTAAGGTCTCCTTCATATACTTATGTGTAGTCACCAACTACAAAATACAAAAAGAAGTGTTCATACTATTAATTGTATACTGTATCAAGTTAGTACAACACGTGTCATATAGCTAACATTACTTTCTAAAGTTTAAATCTAGGTTCAGATAGAGAATTTGCTGCTTTCATGTCTTCCATTGAAAAAGGAAAAAAAAAATTATTCCCTTAGATCAGCAGGGAAAGGAAAATAAACTTTCTGGTTTGTTCTTTTGAGATAAAGAAAGAGTAAGAGGTGGCTCTTTCCTTGTTCTTCTTTATGCCCTGGTCTCTCTTGTTCTTCTTGCAAAATATTTTGGATATATAAAATTGCTTTGATCTATGACATTGAATAATGACTAATGAGCAACATCTAAATAGGAATGCATTAAAAACAGAAGTTTACCTCACAATTGATGAATCAAGGGGCAAGGATGCCATGTGGTACAATGACAAAGAAATTGTGGCCTTCACATGCCAAACAATTACTATAGATGCGTATCCAAATACTACACGAAGATTAAAATTCAAAACCTTATGGTCACCAATGCTTTAGTATCATATAAAAGCTATTCAACAAAAATCAAAGAATCAAAGCAAAAGATAATAAAAGAAGAGAAGAGACAGAATGCAATTGTTTATCAATGATTAAAGAAACAAAATGAGTATATATATACTAACAAGCAAAGGTAAAAGGACTATTACATCCTTACTACTAACATATTAAATATCCTACATAAAGAATTAATATTTAACAAAGCATGTTGACATGGTTCTCTGCACCATTGGCATACCATTGTATATATAAGTGTTTTCTTGAAACTATTTGGTCGGAGCTTGGAAGAATAAAATAAATAAATAGTTAATTAATTAAATAATCATGTAGAAGCTTGGAGGGCAAAAGTGTACATGGACAACGTATATGTGTGTTTGTGTGAGCTCTTGCAAACATAACATTTGCACAAACTGTGCCTCACACATATCCTCCAAGCCACAAAGAAGTTCTCTGCGATTGTGGGAAGCTAGCCTAACGAAGGTGAGTGCCTAGCTTTTTGAGATTCTTAGAAGGGATTGACTATATCTATCTATATATATATATATATATATACATACATATATATAAATAGATCTAATGGAACAGCCACCTGAATCAAATAATTTGGATCGTCTGAGTGATCTACCGGATTCCATATTTCATCAAATTCTTGATTTTCTTCATATAAAGCAAGTTGCACGAGTTTCTACATTGTCTAGGAGATGCAGAAAAGTTTGTTTGTCATCACCATTCTTGACCATTGATTTAGAGGTACGTGATCACATAGAGCTTTACAGGCTTAATACATTTCTACACCGGTTTATGTCCTTACGTAATGGGGCCTGTATGCATCAATTTAAAGTAGACATGTATAGGGCAAATTGGAATGATTATGATGAAGAATTACAAAGTGGTAACTGGGTACTTGAGGCAACCAGGTGCAATGTTGAAAAGATTTAGTTGAAGTTAAACTAAAAAATGTTAAATTTGCCTAGTGGTGTCTTGAATTGTGCATCTTTTAAGAGATTTGGAGGTAGATATGGCAACGGATTCCTTGTTAAATTTGCCGGCCTCGTCATTTGGGGGGCTTGAGAGTTTGACATTGAGACATTTGTCAGTTTCAATTGCGTTGTTTGGTGAGTGGATTTCAAGTTTCAAGTCCCTGAAGATGCTATATCTTGATGGTGTTACTGGTATTCGTGAGCTCAACATTAGTTCTTCATCACTTGAAAAATTGATACTTGAAGATTTGATTGGCTTTTATGGCATTAATGCAAATTTCAATATCAAAGTTTCAGCAGAGACACTTAGATATTGTGTCTAGAATGGAGGATGGTAAAGAAACAAAGAAACTCACTTACATTACATGCTCCAAATCTTGAACAGTTTCTCTGGCATGGAAATGTTTCTCATTACTCTTGTGAAGGAAATTTTGAGTCCCTATCTTATTCTGATATATCTATACTTCCTTGTCCAATATCTGCCGATGAACATGGGGACTTGGCTAATGGAATCATTGGTAAAGTTCTTCAAACAATATACAGAGTTTCATCAATCTGTTTCCACGATCTTTGCATTAAGGTGACTTTATCTATGTTTCTTTTATCTTCTTTCAACTGCGAATTCATTTTTTTACATCTAAATTGGGCACTAAACATTTTTTACCATTTAGTAATATCTTTGCATGAGGTGCAGCCAGAATTTTGTAACCTGCATTCGTTTACTCTAATCCGAACTGATTTGGGCGCCAGAATCCTACCTGAAGTTTTTCTACTCAATTTTATGACACAATTAGATACCCTGAAAATACATTGGTTGAATATTTCAAAAGATGTAAGTAGTAACATATGTGTGTGAGAAACGTCACCCTACACGAATTATTATGTCATTGTGTTCATATGTCATTTAAAAACAATGGTTTATAATTTGGTCACGTATTATATTCTGATGCTGCATAAAAGAACTCATTCTTGTCTGAAATTTACATTCAAACTTATGGTAAACATACAACCGTCGTCTTATTTGTTAATTTGCACATTGTCATTGTCTACAATATTGTTTTCTTTCTAACCTTCTTAGTCTTAGTATACTTCCTCACAGCAGGTGGAGGAGAAGATACATTATAGTGCAGAGTATTGGGAGTCTCATAATCTAGAGTTTGTCCGCTCATTGAAGGAAGTAGAAATGGAGATCAAGGGAAAGGACAGTGAGATGGAGTTGATAAAGTATTTTCTCAAAAATGCAAAAGCATTGAGAAGATGACCATTCGTTATCCATCTGCATTGCGTAGGCAATCTATGATTAGTAGAAAGATTCAACAATTCCAAATGGCTTCTTCCTCTATTGTTTTATATTTCCTTCAAAAGTAATTTGCAAAAAGTTTTTAGTTGTAGCATTTTCTGACAATAGAAACTCTGATGTTTGAACGACACGGTTAATTTTGGAATTTCTTTTTGGGTTGAACTTGTTCTAAATTAGCTATAAGCACTCTTTAGCTTCACATGTAACTTTTGTGATTGATTCATGCAGGATTGGAGATATGTTATGCATTTTCTAGCTTCAACTTATGGATTTTCTCTAAAAGATTATAAAGGGTATAATCTTTTTATCTGGTAATATTTTAAGTGGACTGCTTCTGATAAGTAAGTTCAGAATTCTGAGTTTTTTTTTTTTTTTTTTTATTGTTTTTATTATTATTATTTTTTTATCATAGTAGTGATATATCATTGAAGATGAAAGGTTGGTATCTTGGCCACTCTGCTATGACTTTGTCAACCAAAACAACTTTGTAACTGAAGTTCCGTTACTCCCTAGATAAACTCAAAATCTCATGCTCATCAATGCTATAATTTCATATCAAGTTATACACGCGAAAAAAAAAATAATAATAATTAAAAAAAATAAAAATAAAATAAAAATAAAATAAAAATAAGAAGAAGAAGAAGAAGCAAAAGAGAGAGAAGAGAAGGAGCTTAAGGCAATTGTTAATCGATAATTTAAAAAAGAAGAAGATAATCTATGAGCTTAAAGGCTTTAAAAAAAATTAAAAATTTGATATGGTAACTTGCCTTTGGAGTCGATGATAAGTACTCATTTTATATCATTGCGAAAATCGTCAAACCCACAGCCAACATCTTTCATATGGAAGGAAATCTAGGTTTAGATTGAGCTTTTGCTGCTTTCATGTCTTCCATAAATAATAATACTAATACTAATACTAATACTAATAATAATAATAATAATAATAATAATAATAATAATCTTATTCCCTTAGAGATACTAAGAATCAAATTCAAAAGCCTTATGGTCATCAATGCTTTGATATCACATAAAGTTATTCAACACAAATCAAATAATCAAAGCAAAATATAAGAAATAAGAAAAGAGCAAAAAAAATAAAAATAAAAACGAAATTGCTAATCAATGATTAAAGAGAAAAAAAAGAGTATGTATAGACTAACAAGGCTAATATATCCTTACTACTATAACAATAATTATTGTAAATAATAACTTATAATTCCTACATAAACAGTTAATATTTAACAAAGCATGTAGACATAGTTCTATGCAGCACTTATTGGTACACCATTGTGTTTGTGTGTGTGTGTGTATATATATATATATAAGTTTTTCTTCAAATTATGTGGTTGGTTTTTGAAGGAGCTAAACCAAAAAAAAAAAAAAAAAAAAAAAAAAAAAAAAAAAAAAACACATGTAATGGCTTGGAGGGCAAAAGTGTATTTTACCTTACATGGACAATTTACATGTATATATGTGTGCCAGCAAACAGAGCACTTGCACAAGCCCTGTCTCACATATCCTCCAAATTAGCGCTCTTCGATGGTAAGCTAGCCTAACCAAGGTGAGTGCCTAGCTCTTTGAGGTTTTTGAAGGGATTGATTATTTATATATGTGTAAATATATAGATCTAATGGACGGCCACCTAAATCAAATAATTTGGATCGTCCAAGCAATCTAGCCGATTCCATATTTCATCATATTCTTTCATTTCTTGATATTAAGCAAGTTGCACGAGTTTCTACATTGTCTAGGAGATGCGGAAAAGTTTGTTTGTCATCACCATTCATGAACATTGATCTAGAGGTCTGTGATCACAAAGAATTTAACAAGTTAAGTACATTTCTAGAACGGTTTATGTTCTTGCGTAATGGGGCTGATATGCATCAATTTAAAGTAGACATGAGTAGGCGAAATCGTACTGATTATGATGAAGCGTTTCAAATCTGTAACTGGGTACTTGAGGCAACCAGGTGTAATGTTGAAAAGATTTATTTGAAGTTAAACCAGATTGAAATGTTAATTTTGCCTAGTGATGCCTCGAATTGTTCATCTTTAAGATGTTTGGAGGTGGATATGGCACATGGTTCCTCGCTGAAATTGCCCGCCGCTTCATTTGGGGGGCTTGAGAGTTTGACATTGAGACACTTGTCGGTTTCGATTGCGTTGTTTGGTGAGTGGATTTCGAGCTACAAGTCCCTGAAGATGCTATACATCGATGGTGTTTGTGGTATTCACGAGCTCAACATTTTCTGTCAGTCAAAAAAATAGTTTGAACAAGGCTAATTTTGGGAATTGCCATTTAAGATTGAGCTTGTTATAGATTTATGTAATTGTATTGCTTGGCCCTCTTGGAGCCTCGCAAAAGGTTTCAATTGGCTTTAAGCACTGTTGGAGCTTCACATGTAAGCTTTGTGATACATGCATGCTTCGCAGATATGCTACGGATTTTCTAGCTTCAAGTTTGAATTTTCTGTTACAAGTTATAAATGGGACTATTAGCCTTGAAGTCAATATTCGCTAATAAGAAATTAATTAGGCAGGTTAAGGTGATTCTTTTCTTTAGTGAACCTACTTTAATCTGACCATGCTTTTACCAAATCTGGTTGGATGATCAGCACATAAAAGGCT
The DNA here is from genome assembly GCF_031755915.1 of Ziziphus jujuba. Taxonomy (NCBI): domain Eukaryota; kingdom Viridiplantae; phylum Streptophyta; class Magnoliopsida; order Rosales; family Rhamnaceae; genus Ziziphus; species Ziziphus jujuba. Next base: position 4,027,185 of record NC_083380.1, read on the forward strand.
GGTGCCTTGGCCACTCTGCCATGACTGATATGATCAGCCAAAACAACTTCGTGACTGAAGTTTTGTACTCTGTAGCCTCATTTATTGAGATGTTCAATCATCAAGGCTATAATACCATGTTTAATTGTACAAGTCAAAACAAATGATCAAAAGCAAAATGGAAGAAAAAAAGAGAGAAGAAATTGTTAGGTTTATTAAGGCATTTACTTATCCATAATAAAGAGAAACAGATGAGGTTATCTATAAGTTTATAAGTAGGCGTTGCAATGGATCGTATTGGAATGGAGTTGTATTGTATCATATTCGTATTAAACTAATAGAGTGGAGATTAAAATTTAAACTTGTAATTTGTTAAGATTATGCCTTACCTATTAACAACCCGATTAATAAAAAAATATGTATATAATTATAAGATATATACTTATATATTAAATTTTGAAATGAAGTATATTTTAAGCATATACAATTGTAAAAAACAAAATAAAATAAAAAAACAAAACATAGAGGCACATATAGATATTTATTTACTGTAATAAATCAAAGACATAAAATCAAATAAAATAACACAAAAATAATTGTTGAAAATCATAAAACAATAATAGAGAAATTTATAGCAAATAAATTTTTTTTTTCTTTTTTCACTCCAAATGTATGAGTCCATGATGAAGCACAGAGACAGGTAACAAATTCCTTATCATATTAAAATAACTTTAATACCTTTTTATGAGTCAATGGGTTTAATGATCCACCCATTAACATAATGGATTTAATGGGTTGATCTTTATTCCTCACAACTCAGACATGGACACTGATAATTTTCAAATAAGTTTATATCAATGTTAATGAATATATAATATTTTATTTAAAAAATCCTAAAGAAACAATTAGTAATTTAATAAAGCATGTAGACATAGTTCTCTCAGCCATTTGTACATAATTCATGATTGTATGATAATGCTATCAAAACCTATAGAAGCTTGAAGGGCAAAAGTGTATTTCAACTTAAATAGAATTTCCATATATATATATATCGATATATATATATATATATATATATGGAAATTCTATGGTGAGGACGGTCCGCATGAGAACCGTAGTATTAGTGATGGTTTTTCATAGTATTAACGACGGTTTTTTAGAAAATCGTCACCAATACTATGGTCCACATGAGGACCGTCCGCACCATAGACGGACTATATATATATATATATATATGTATGTATATATGTACCTCCAAACTGTGCATGCGCCTCTTAGTTATGTCTCACATTCTTCCTTGTCGGGCTCTTTCCTTTCACTGCCCCTTTCTCAGGTTCTTGCTCCATTTCTCTCTAATCTTCCAAACCCCCCCAAGAAGCTCTCTACTATGGTGGGAAGCAAGCTTAACCACGGTCAATTCATAGCCCTTTAAGCTTCTTTGAAGTGATTGATTATGTTATCTTTGGTTGGGTTGGGTGTTTCATCCTCAGTCTTTAGAAAGTAGGTCAGTGATTACAACTCTCTCTGTACGTGTAGATCTTATGGAACCACCATCTAAATCAAATAATTCCGATCGTCTTAGTGATCTTCCGGACTCAATATTTCATCATATTCTTTCATATCTAGATATTAAGCAAGTTGCACGAGTTTCTATATTGTCTAGGAGATGTAGAAATGTTTGTTTGTCATCACCATTCTTGAACATCGATCTAGAGGCCCGTTGTTAGGACCCGTCCAGAATTCCTTCCCCGGAACCCTAGACAGCCTTGATCCCAGGGAAACCCTACCGAACCAACGGAAAATCCGGCAGAGCCTCCCCTAAGGGATTTACTTACCACAAATTACCTGCACTGAAAACACACTTCTAACAACATCCCCTTATTCCTCCCACAGACTACAAATTGTTTCCACAAATTGCAGCACTTCAAAAAGCAACAACAGCAGCAACCCAGTGCATAATTAACAACCACACGTCCAATACAGTATACAGAGCATTATACAACAAATGTGAAATTTATAAAATGACAGATAAAGAAACAATACAAGATAGAGAGGAAAAAGGGAAGAAAAACTTCTTGAACCTTCGGCAACGAACTGAGACGTTGGGCTCGCCCCGGACAATCAACGTCTCCAACCTGGACCTAGGGGAACGGAATTTAAGAGTGTGAGATGCTAATCATCTCAGTGAGTGACCCTATCTACTATACAATATAATACCACAGTAATACAGTAGATAGATAATAATTAATTGGAAAATAATAATTTCTCTCAAAACCCTTACAATTCTCTCAGTTGGAAAAGTTCCCCTTTTAAAACATTTTCACAAAACCCGATGTACGTACTCCCCGAAAACCAAGACATCAAATAATTTAATAAACAACAAACAAATAAATAAATACCCCAAATATAAATAAAATGTAATAAATTATAATAAATAATTTTTGAACACCTTTGGGGTTTTAAACTTTAATTGCAATTTACACCGATGCACCACACCATATACCGGTGATGCCCTCCGATACCCAGCGTCCTGAGTACCGACTGGCGGGGGAGTTAAAGAGAGAAACCTGCAACGGCCACTTCGGCGTCCCGACAGTACCGCTGCTGAAACCATCACCTGGCCAAGGAGGGGGGCGGCTGTGCACAACAATAACCTTGCCTGCCCACGGTCCAATGGCAACTCACGGGTGAAGTAATAACCGTGCGCTAAACCAGATAATAACCGCGCACTACCACGTGTCCATACACCATATACCAGAACACCAATACTGTATGAGTGCGTCTAAAAATAAACAATAATAACCAACCGTACCGTTGTTCCAAAAACCACCGTGGGAAGTATACCAAATTTTCACAAAACACCATCCCACATATTTTTATTTAAACAACCCGGTACGAAACAGCGATAACAACAAACCACAATTTTCTCGAAATACGAAATGCAACCATAAAAATACCACGGGCATAATTTATAAAATTTAACCAAATATTTTCGTAAAATATTTAACCCCATTATGCCCGGAAAATCAATTTTAAAAACCACGTACAAATACCACCAAAATACACCTTGCTCATGCATAATAAATTAAACCACAATATAATTCATAAATAAATCACACCACATGAGCATAATTTAAATACCAATTTAATATAATTAATTGCCCAAAAATGATATAAAATCCAGACGCAATTAATTACTGAAAATACTTGCTCATGTGTAACAAATACCATTTAATCACAATAAAATAATAATCGGGAATTTCTTAATGACCCCAAAATTTCCATTTATTACCAATGGGTAAATATATATAAAATAATATTTTTTTTTCCCGATTATATTTAAAGTACACCACATAAGCACAAATTACAAATATCAAATTAATACCACATAAATACAATTAATTACTCCAAAAATATTTTTAAAGGTGGGTCACTCACCTGGAGCACGCAATTAACCCATGATCCACCACGGGATCAATTTCACGACTCACCGGTGCTCCTAGAACAAAATTCACAGACAGTCAAATAAATTAATATTTTAATCGGGTAAATAATACCCGGTACCCGGGGGGTCAAACGCAAACTTTAACCAAAATAGGCGAATGATATACCGAATCGAAGCTTGTGGGACGAGGATCACCAATCCGGTCTCCGTCGACCCCAATTCCGCCGGAGGTGGCCGAAATTTGGTCGGAAAGTTTCGGCCGGTTTTCAATCCCTCGTATCTCGCAAACCGCTTCGAATTTTTGGGATTGGAGGCCATTTTTGGATTTAGAGGACCCAAAATAGGGGGATAGGAGGCTCAATTGGGAGTGGGCTGGCCGGAAAACACAAGAAAAGAGGAGAGAGAAAATCCGACGGCCGGCGGCTTCTCCGGCCCGATCGGCGCGCGTCCGGCGGCGGCTGGCCGTGAAACTTGGCGGCCGAGCTCGCCTCCTCCTTCCGCACGTCACTGGCCGGCGCGTGTACAATATGGGTGGCAGGAAAAAGAAAACACGGGGGAGAGAGAGACGGCCGGTGGGAGAGAAAAAAAAAAGGTACTGTGCGTGTGTGTGTGTTTCGGGGAAGAAGAAGGGAAAAAAGAAAAGAAAAGGAAAAGAAAAAAAAAGAAAAAAAGAAAAACAGGTGTTTTCCCACGTGGGGAAAAGAAAAGAAAAAGAAAAAGAAAAGAAAATAAAATAAAATATATAAAAATAATTAAATAATAATATTATTATTTAAAATAATAATAAAAATAATTTAATTTTACACATGGTTGACATGTGGCATTTCACCATGGTGACACATGGCCACTTTCATTAAGTCACACGTGGCACCTCGTTATGCGTGTAAAAATAATATTAAAATAATTCTGTATTTGAAAAACTTTACAGGTCCATAACTTTCAAACCACATGTCCAAATCGAATGTGCCGCTAGTCTACGGACTCGTATCGACGAGCACTTCACAACCATGCATGAGTCAAAGCTCAACCTTGCATGAATAAAAAGTCAACTCCGGCACCCCTTGGACAGTTTGAACCCCAACTTGTTTTGCTCAAAACTTTCAAACCGTAACTCCGTTTTCAACGTGCTACAAGTCTACGAACTCGTGCCAACGTGTACTTCGTAATGGTACTTCAGTCAACCCAGAATTCCAACTGGATCAAAAAGTCAACTTTTGACCCCTTCGGTTAACGATCAATAGTCAACCTCGGTTAACGTGTAAAAATTCCGACATGGTTCGGGACGGGATGTTACACCCGTGATCACAAAGATTTTTACAAGTTTGGTACATTTTTGCACCGGTGTATGTCTTTGCGTAATGGGGTTGTTATGTGTCAGTTTAAAGTAGTTTGCATACAAATTCCAGATGATGTTGAGGAAGTAGAATTTTAGATTGGTAACTGGGTACTTGACGCAATCAGGTGTAATGTTGAAAATATTTATTTGCATTTAAGCGACATTGAAATGTCAGGACCCGTCCAGAATTCCTTCCCAGAACCCTAGACAAGCCCTGATCCCAGGAAAATACCACCGAACCTTCCAACGGAAAATCCGGCAGCACCTCCCCTAAGGGTAGGACTTACCAAAAATTACCTGCACTGAAAATACACTTCTATACTCATCCCCTTATTCCTCCCGCAAAACTACAAATTGATTCCACAATTTACAGCACTTCACAACAATAGCGGTAAACCAGTGCATAAATAAAACATAAGTGTCCAAATAGTATACAGAGCTTTATGAAGTGCTAATCAACAAAAATACAACAAAGATGAAAGAAATAATACAACTGAAATGAATGAGTACATAGGTACTTCTCGAAACACGATAGCAGCGGAAAATTGGTTCGCTCCGGAAGAACGTCTATCACCCCTTGCACCTAAGGGAACGGAACTTAAAAACGTGAGATGCTAATCATCTCAATGAGTGACCCTAACTACTGAACACTTTTAATGATAACAATAATAATAATAATAATAATACAATAAGGGAATTGAATTAATACCAACAATTAATAAATAAATAATAACAGTTGGAAATGATAATTTTTCCCTCAAAACTCTCACTAATCACTCCGTTGGAAATGTTCCCTTTTTAAAACAATTTCACAAAACCCAATATTCGCATTTCTCGAAAACCAAGGGATCAAACCATTTGAGAAACAGTAAATAAATAAATACCCCAATATATAATTAAAATGTAATAAATTATAATAAATAATTTTTGAACACCTTTGGGGTTTGAAACTTTATTTGAAAACTACACTTGAAGCATCACACCATATACCGGTGATGCCCTCCAATACCCAGCGTCCTGAGCACCGACTGGAGGGGAGATTAAAGAGAGAGACTTGCAAACGGCACTTCGGCGTCCCGACAGTACCGCTGCTGAACCATCATCCCGACCAAGGAGGAGGGCGGCTGTGGCTAATAACAAACTTGCCTGCCCACGGTCCAATAGCAACTCACGGGTGAAATAATAATACTTGCGCGTTGAACCACATATACATATACCAGAACACCAATACTATATGAATGCGTCTAAAAATAATTATTAAACCATTTGTACCGTTTTCCAAAATCTACCGTGGGAAATATACCAAAATTCTCAATTACCATCCCACATATTTTTATTTAACAAGCGGTACGGAAATATCGATAACAAATAAACCATAATTTCCTCGTAACACGAGGTTCAACAATTAAAATACCGCGGGCATAATTTATACAATTTAAACAAATATTTTCATAAAATAATTAACCCAATTATGCCCGAAAATAATACTTAAAACCTCGTACGATTATTACCGAAATATACTTTGCTCATGCATAATAAATAAATTAAATCACCATAAAACCATAATTAAATTGTACCACATGAGCATAATTTAAATACCAATTAAACATAATTAATTGTCCAAAATATTTTTGAAGGTGCGTCACTCACCTTAAGCACGTAAATCAGCTAAGATCCTCCGCGGGATCAACTCCACTACTCGTACGCGCACCTAAAACATCCACAGTATACCAACCAAATATAATAATATTTTATTCGGGTAATTCCCAAATGGGTACCCGGGGAGCAAACACAACGATAAGTAAAAGTTACGAGTTATATACCGAATCGAAGCTCGAGTGATGAGGATCACGGATTCGGTCTTACTTTCCGGTGATCGGACCCGAGGTGGTCGGAATCTGGCCGGAAAGCTTTCGGGTTTCGACTTCGCAATTCTCCCAAATCGTCGTGAATTGGCGGAAACGGATGCTGGATTCGGGTTCAGGAGGTCGAACACAGTCGGGAGGAATCGGCGGTGCAACTGGTTACTTGCCGGAACAGTAACTTTCGGTGAGCCACCGTGGTCACCGGCAACCGTTGCCGGCGGCGGCGCGTGCGGTGGCCGTTGGCTAAGATTTTTTTGCAAATATGTAGATCGAGGGGAGAAGAATCCAACGGGACCAGTGGTGAGGTAAACGGAGGTCGGACAGCGAAGAAATCGGGGTTTGAAGAATTTCGGCCCCTCGCCTGAAAAAGCTCCGATCCCGGAGCGTCGGAGGTCCGGTGGCCGTGAAATTTGGTGGGTAGGCAGGACTTGAGGAGGTGGTGAGGGGTGGCTGGCGCATGTGGTCTGAAAATGGCAGGAAAAGGGTCAATCGGTGGTGGAGGGAAAAATCGCCGCCGATCTTAGCCGCCTCGATCCGGGCGCGTTCGGCGACCAACGGTCGTGAAATTTTGGGGTTTTGCCAGAAATGGGGAGAGGATTCCGTCTATTGGGTGCGTGTAACGTGAATCGGCAGGAAAATTTAAAAATTCCGGCGGCCGGTCGGTTTCTCTCTCTCTCCTCTCTCTCTTTCTCTCTCTTCCCCGAGATTTTTATCAAATAAAAGCCACAGTGTGACACTGTTCATTCCACATGGACCAATCAGGTGATGACACGTGGCGTCATTGTGCACTTAAGCCAGATATAATAAAATATTATGGTATCCGGCGAATTTCAAACGTCCATAACTTTTTAACCAAACGTCTGATTTAAGCGTGCCGTTAGTCTATGAACTCATATCGACGAGTATTTTACAACCATACAACAGTCAAAACAAAATTATACCACAAGAAAAAGTCAACTCCCGGCACCTTTTGGACTATTTGCACCTCAACTTGTTTTGCCCATAACTTTGAAACCGTAGCTTCGTTTTCGACGTGCTACTAGTCTACGAACTCGAGGCATCATGCACTTCGCCACGGTACCCTGGTCAACTAGCAATTCCAACTGGGATAAAAAGTCAACTTTTGACCCGCTTAATCAACGGTCAACGTGCACGGATTCCGGTGCGATTTGGGACGGGGTGTTACAGAAATGTTTGCTTTGCCTAGTGGTGTCTTGAATTCTGCATCTTTAAGATATTTGGAGGTGGTTATGGGAATTGTACCTGATTCCTTGCTAAAATTGCCCGCGGCCACTTCATTTGGGGGCCTTGAGAGTTTGAAATTGGAACGTATGTCAGTTTCAATTGAGTTGTTTAGTGAGTGGATTTCAAGTTGCAAGTCCCTGAAGATGCTATTCCTTGATGATATTTTTGGTATTGCTGAGCTCAACATTAGTTCTTCATCACTTGAAAAATTGATACTTGAGGATTTGATGGTCAATTTTGATGATCATGATAGTTTCTGTATCAAAGTTTCAGCAGAGAGACTTAGTTATCTGCGTATAAAATATTGGATGGTAAAGCCCCAAATATACTTACTAACATTACATGCTCCAAAACTTGAACAATTTTCCTGGCATGGAATTGTTTCTCATTATTCTTATGATGGAAGTTTTGAGTCCCTGTCTTATTCTAATTTATCTATACTTTCCTGTACAAGTTCTGATGATGAGCATGGGGCCTTGGCTAATGGAATCATTGGTAAAGTTCTTGAAACAATATGCCGAGTTTCATCACTCTGTATCATGATCATTGTATTCAGGTGACGTTATTTTTGCTTACTGATCTTCTTTCCATTGTGAATTTATTTGTATTCATATCAATTGGGTACTAAACATTCTTTAGCATTTAGGTAATATGTGTGCATCAGTTGCAGCTAGAATTTTGTAACTTGCGATCATTGACTCTAATCCGCACTTATTGGGGCGATAACATCCTATTTAGAGTTTTCTTACTCATTTCAACGCTACAATTAAATACCCTGAAAATACATCGGTGGGATATTTCAGAGGATGTAAGTGATACAATATCTCTGTGAGAAATGTCACCCTCCATGAACTATCATGTCATTATTTTCATATATCATTCAAAAACAATGGTTCATGATTTGGTCACATATGCATTCAGATGCTGCATAAAAGAACTCGTACTTGGTAGACATACACCCATTTCCATAGTTGCTAATCTACAAATTGTCATTATATCTAATGTGGTTTTCTTTCTAACTTTCTTAGTTTTAGTCACCATCATCATAGGTGGAGGAAGAGGAGCAGATATGCTATACTGCAGAATATTGGGAGTCTCAAAATCTGGAATTTGTCTACTCATTGAAGGAAGTAGAAATGGAAATTAGAGGAGAGGAGAATGAGATAGAATTGATCAAGTATTTACTCAAAGATGCAGAATCATTGAAGAAGATGACCATTCTTTATCCATCTGACTTATGTAGACAATCTGTGATTAGCATAAAGATTCAACAATTCCAAATAGCATCTTCCTCTATCGCATTATATTTCCTTCAAAGCTAATTTGTGAAATGTCTGGTACTTCTGATTTCAGCCTTTTAGCTTTAGCATATTCCAACAATCGAAAAATAGAAACCCTAATGTCTCATTAATTTAGGAAATGAACCTTGAACTTCTAGCTTGAACGTCTTATAGACTTCTTGGTGTTGGCATGCATCTGTATTGTTTTCTAAATTGTCAGTAAGCATTGTTGGAGCTTCAGATGTAGCTTTTGTTATTCATTCATGCTTGCAGATATTTTCATGGATTTTCTAGCTTGAACTCAAGGATTTTCTTTTAAAGATTTAAAATGTATTAGAGATGGTTTCTTCCAAAGTTGAATTCAATATCTGACTTGCTATTTAAATTATTTTCTTCCAGTTTCTGACAAACTTAGTTATTTGACCGAATTGTGTTTCTCTTTATATTTGATTATGGTTGCACTATTGTATTTCAACCTAATATTGCAAGTTTATTTGACGTCTTCTGAATAGACCTTAAATAGATTATATATTCTGCTATATATTGGAAAATAATTGCAAAAAATAAAGGAAAAGTGTGGGAAGCATTTCATTCATTCATCATGAGCAGTGAAATAATCACTAAAAAAAAATTAAAATTCAAAAGTAAAGTAATAACTACGTTTGGAAATGGGATAATTCAAGTGTACTTTTTCACTAATAAATGAAATGGAAGGAAATTAAAGTGCAGAGTGAGCTTACTCTGCTTTCATTTTGAATTAAAAGCTTAATCACTTAAACCAGCAAGGGAAAGAAATTGACTTCCTAGTCTATTTGTTGAGATAAGAAAGGAGTCAGAGGAGGCCACAATCTTGTTCTTTTTTATTCTCTATTGCTCTTTTTTCATAATCTTTTGGATAAACTCACTTCTTTAAAGGGCTTTAGGTTTTTCTAATCAGCCAAAAAACATCTAAATAGTAGTGAACAAAAATAGAATGTTTACCTCCCATTGATGAACCAAGGACATGACTTCAAACTTGTTAATGGGGTAGTTACTTGTAGGTATAATAATAAAAAAAAAAAAAAAACACCTTACATCTATATTGTCACAGCATTACATCAACAATATATATCTCAATTACATAAAATCCCATTTACATGATTCAAAATCTCAGTCCTTTGTCACGTCCCGCGAGAAAGGAGTAAAACCCTTGAGGTTTAACCGGAAGACTCTACACTCTCCATGAAGAATCAAGAGAAGCCCGGAATATTCTAGAAGATTCAAGAGAAACCTAGACTAATATAGATTGGAATCTCTCTAGAATACTCCATGTAAATATCTTGTACATAACCCTAGAATAATCTAGAACCATAACTAGATAGGTGACATGTGTACATATCTAGAACTTTCCTACATGCCAAGCCCTCTATATAAAGGGTTGGACTCTCATTTGTAATATATCCAAGCATATCCAAGCACATCCAAGCACATCAAGAATTCTAGCAATACAAGTATTCTCCACATTCTCTCAAACTCTCCTACTTCCTACTCTCTCACTCTTAGCTTCCGCATTTTCATAGCTTGTGAGCAAGGCTTACTTAGCAAGGGAGGTGCTAAGTGCCGCACGGGAGTGTTGGAAAAGTTAGGCCCGTGACACCTTGCTCTATTGATCCAAAGTCTGAAAATGCTCTGCTTTGTATTTCATGAACCAATGCTGGTGATCATGCTATCACCTGAAAAATCCAAACTGTTTTAGTCTCTCTGCGATCTTCATTTTAGATGTATTTCTTGGGAACTTCCAAGTGCAAGAGTGTATTTTCACTGTGGTAGATGTCAAGCTTGGAGGACAAAAGTGTATTTTCATCTGCAAACAGAACTTATATTATGCCATGCTCTGTGTGACATTCTTCCTCGTCGTGCTCTTCCTTTTTCACTACCACCTCTTTTGTTTTTTTATAGGTTTTTCTCCATTTTCTGTCTGATCCTCCAAATCCCAAAGAAGCTCTTTGCTATCTTTGTGCTTCTTCTGAAGCGCTTGGTTTTGGTTGTGTTGGGTGCCTCAGTATCAGTCTATGCAAAGTAGGTCAGTGATAAAATCCATCTATATATATATATATATAATGATCTAAAACGGAACCGCCACCTAAATCAAATAATTTGGATTGTCTTACAAATCTTCTGGACTCCATATTTCATCATATTCTCTCGTTTCTTGATATTAAGTGCGTTGCAAGAATCTACATTGTCTAGGAGATGCGGCAATGTTTGCTTGTCATCGCCATTCTTGAACATTTGTTTAAGGAACACCGACGATCCTGATGTATTTTACAGGTTTGACGTATTTCTACATCGGTTTATGTCTTTATGTAATGGGGTCGGTATGTGTCAATTTAAACTAGACTTGTATAGACAAAATCCTGATGATGATGGTGGTGAAGAAAGGTAGCTGGTTACTTGAGGAAACCAGGTGTAATGTTGCAGGGATTTATTTGCAGTCGCATGGTTTTAGATTATTTACTTTGCCTAGTGCTGTCTTGAACTGTGCATCTTTAAGAGATTTGGAAATGGATTTCGAACTGAGGGCACACTAACACTGCCTAGTTCCACTTCTTCTAGGGGGCTTGAGAATTTGACATTGAAAAATATGTATGTTACCATTCCTAATTTTGATGAGTGGATTTCACGATGCAAGTCCCTTAAGATGCTATTCCTTGTTGAAGTTGGTGGTATGCATCACCTGAATACTAGTTCTCCATCACTTGAAAAATTGATAGGTGAGGAAATGTATCATAGTACCAACGAGCATGGTTTCAGTATCAAAGTTTCAACAGAGAGACTTAGCTATCTGTGTATAGCTTGTTTGTCTGAGTACCCCGAGTCGCAACTACTTACATTACATGCTCCAAAACTTGAACAGTTTCACTGGGGTGGAGATGTTTCTCGGTACTCTTATGAAGGAAATTTTGAGTCTCTGTCTTATTGTGATATATGTATACTTCCTCCTCCCAGTTCGGACAGTGAACAATGGACCTTTGCTAATGGAATCCTTGGTAAGGTTCTTCAAACAATATGCAGAGTTCATCTATTGTAACTATGATTATTCTATGCAGGTGCTTATAAGATCACTTATATTTTTGTTTCCTTATCTTCAGTCAACTGTGTGAATTTATTTGTTTTCATATAAATTGCAGCACTAAATGTTCTTTACCATTTAGGAACTAATATTTCCGCTTGAGTTATGCCAGAATTTTGCAACTTGCGTTCATCGACTATAATCTGCACGGAGGTTAATGTTGGCAAAGGCAACATAATCCCAAATAGAGTTTCCTTAATACTCAGAAAATCTATGGGTTTGATCATTTAGAAAAGTAAGTAATCTCACATGTCTATGAGAATTGTCACCTCACATTAACTATCATGTCTTGTTCATGTGTCATTTCAGAAAAAATGGTTTATAATTTGGTCTCGTTCTGTATTCTGATGCTGCATATAAAAACTCATTCTTTTCTGACACATAACTTCATAGTTCAAACTGATGGTAAACATAAACCTATTTTACTAGTTGCTCATCTATACTTTGTTCATTATCTATGATATGGGTGCTTATCTGCACTTTGTTCATTATCTATGATATGGTTTTTGTCTAACGTTTATTAGTCTTGCTCAACATCATCACAGAACGAGAAGATATGTTATAATGCAGAGTATTGGGAGTCTCAAAATCTGGAATTTGGTCATTTAGTGAAGGAAGTAGAAATGCAGATTAAAGGATATGAGGATGAGATAGAGCTGATCAAGTATTTTCTCAGAAACACAAAAGCATTGAAGAAAATGACCATTCTCTATGCATTTGCATTACATAGACAACCTGTGACTAGAAAGATTCAGCAATTTCAAGTAGCTTCTTCCTCGTTTTCTTTGTATTTCCTTCCAATGCAATTTAAAAAATCCGATGCTTCTAATATAATTATGTCTTTTAGTTTATAGCATTTTGTGACAGTCAAAAATAGAAATTATATTGTTTGAACATACTTCTGAGCTTTGTTATGAAAACTTAGTTAGTCAAATGACATTGAAGGTTAAGTGGGTTGGCATTTTGGTCACAGTTCCATGAATATGTCAACCAATGCTACTTTATGACTGAAGGTTTGTACTAGTTAGTTACATTTATTAGTATTGTTCATCTATTTGTGGTACATTGTTCCTAGTGATCAAATGGTGGATCTATTATTTGGCTGGCTTCATTATGAGTCTTATGAACCAACTTGGCAAATTGAAAATGTATGAGTTGGTTTCTTCGAAACTTTGAATTCAATCTTTGGTTCACTATTGAATTTATGGTTGCGTTGCATTGTTGTTGTCTACCTGAATGTTGAAAGTATATTTAAACGAAGAACAGGGAATACTGTAGCTCATGTTGGCCTATCAAGCTGCTTCTGAATACAGCTTAAGTAGATTATATATATATATATATATATCTTCTGCTACATCATGGGGAGAAAAAAAAAAAAAGAAGCAAAAAACAATGGCAAAGTGTGGGCATCATTTCATTCATTCATCCTGAACAGTGATCTAGTCCTTAAAAATTATAAAAAAAAAAAGAGAGAGAGAGAGAGAAAAATAAAAAAACCATCCTCATATGGAAGGAAATCCAAGTTCAGATTGAGCTTTCTGTTTTCATATATTTTCCATTAAAAATACTTATTCATTCAAACTAACAAGAAAATGGAAAATAAATCAGCTTCCTAGTCTGGTTGTTGAGACAAGGAAGGAGCAAGAGGTGGCTCCAATCTTGTTCTATTGATGTGATAATCTCTCTTGCTCTCCTTCTCTTAATCTCTTTAAATAAGCTTTCTCCAATTCTTTAGAGGGCTTTTGGGTTTTTGATCATCTAAAATCTAAATAGTAATGAACAAAATAGAATCATTTTTAACTCTCATTTACATAACTCAAAATCTTAATCTTCACCAAATAAATATAGATGCTTTCTTCAGATTTCATCAACCAAGGATGATGAGGTTGTCCTTACCTGAAAATCTTAAGTCCATTAGTCGCGAGTAACATAAACAAGCAAGAATGGTTATTGAGGGATTATCACTTTTTGACTTTTTACTATGCCAAAAAGTGAAAAAAAAAAAATAATAATAATAACAATAATAATCTCTCAAACTAAATATTAATAACATTGCTTTAACCCATTCTTTTGTTTAAACATTTCGAAAGCAGTTAGGAAACTATTTTAATATATAGGACATATTTTCTTTTTTCCTTTTTATTTTATTCCAAAGTCTTTTCCGTTTGCGTTACTTATATATAGCATATTTTTTAAGGAATCTCTTTCTTTAAGCATATATTTAATATATGTTTGAAAAAAAAAATTTTTAAAAAAAAGAAATTATCTTTCAATACTTTGGCTAGCTATAAAAGATTATATATAACAAAAAATAGTATTGAAAAGGTAAAAAACTTCTCTTCATTAATTTTTATAATGTAATAGCACTGAACAGATCTCCTTGTGCCATGAGTTTGAGGGTAAGAGATAAATATAAAGGGCTTGATGACGGAGTTTAGCTCTGGTTTGACTGTAATGGAAATGATGGTCATGAAAACCATGTTCTTGGCTTGTCATTATATAAAGGAGCACAAAATTAGTCAAGAAAAAAAAAATGGTTGATAATTTCAAGTAGTGGCAGGGCTTACAATAATAAGGAGTCAGTATATTGACTTTTGAGCAGAGATGATAAAGTGCTTCTTTCAAGATACAACTTTGATTGCATAGCTAATAAATAATCTCTCAAACCCAAAATAAACTTAATAATAAATTAGAAGTGATGACTGGTTATGCTAAATATTAATAATAATAAAATAAAAAAAAAGAAAGTAAACCTAGAACAGAAATTACATGTCTTCAGTTTATTAATAGTTGGAATCTTCTTTATTCAATTAATAAGCTATTAATTGATGGGTTGTTTGGACAGCTCATTTAGTTGATATAATAAAAATCCATACTGCATGCAGTTTTTTCTTTTCTTTTCTTTTAATATTCTCTGTTCACGTTCTCTTCTTCTCTTTCACCTCTCCTGCTGTCGTTTCTTCTCTCGTTACATACTAGTTAAGTATTTTTTATTTAATTTTATTGCCTTTAAATTATTTATTTATTATTATTATTATTATTATTATTATTTTTTCTTGTGAAGTAGCTACTGAATAGGAAGGTTCTCTCTTGAAATTATGTAGAATTCGGCTACTATATATGTATGACAAGTTTTGTTTCATTATTGGAAAAAGTAATTGAAGATATTCAAATAGGAAATATAAAACAATAGACCTTTTATTGCCAAATTGTTTTCCATTTTCGTTAACTTCCTGTATGCTTTTCTTAGGAATCTTTTTCCATGAGCAATTTTTTTAATCTACGTTTTGGAATTTATTGTAAACTATTAGGGGTAAAAAAAAAGAAAAAAAGAAAAAAACGAAATTGTTTTTTTTTTTTTATTTTTAATTTTTCATATTGGGATATTTAATATTTTAAAAGTAAAGTCAAGTGTGAGACAAGTAATAACTTTAATTAGATTATTTACTTTGTTATTATTATTTTCGAAAAATATTGAGTTACTTTCCTGGCATTTACGTGGCACTGACAGAGTACATATATAGTACAAAATGTAGAGACTAAGATACAATCTGTCTTTTCCTTTCTTCTCTTTGGTAAGTATTTTATCCTCAGAAAATTGGAAAATCCGTTTCTGTTCTTTAA
This sequence comes from Ziziphus jujuba, assembly GCF_031755915.1. NCBI lineage: Eukaryota > Viridiplantae > Streptophyta > Magnoliopsida > Rosales > Rhamnaceae > Ziziphus > Ziziphus jujuba. Next base: position 4,043,071 of record NC_083380.1, read on the forward strand.
TTTAATTTCCAATCTGAATATATGTTTTTTTTTTTTCAATAATTTATTTTGAAGAATGGTTTTTGACTGGAAAAATCAAAGTTTTGGAAGATAAGTAACGTCCTTGATTTGGGTTTTCAATGGCCGATCGCTCACGTGGTCATGCAAGCTTTCTGATCCAGTTCAATGCTTTGCTCAGAAAAAATTTGACTTACCAGGTCAGTGACAATTGCTCTGTGTATTTCTCTGTTTTTTTTTTTTTTTTTTTTAGTAAAACTGTTACTTGTGTATCAATTAGACAAACAAACAAATAAAAAAAAAAAATAGTAGAGAATGTAAAATGTATATATATATATATATATATATTTGTTTAATTATGAATATAATTTCTGATTATGATATCAATTCCATATTCATCTTTACGGAAAAGAAGATGGTGTGGAAATTTGGTGCTCATTTTATTTCCATGCATTTTCTGTCTGTTGGTTTTTGCTCTCCAACAAATGGTGAAAACTGCAGATGATAATCCCACCAACAATAAGTGTGGCTCAAACAACTCAATTATCGATCGGACTAATGGTTGTCCAATTCCAAATCCTCAAGAATGGCCTCCTCTGCTGCAAATACCGGCACCCCAATTTCGTGCCTCGAGTAATGGTTTCGATCAGTTTCCAGATTTGCCAAATGAGTCTTGCAAGCTCAATGGATCATGTCCTGTAACCATACTTATTACAGGGAACAATCAGTCTATTGGACAAAGTATGTCTAATGTGAAAATTGTTCTGTTTTATTATTACATGTGATTTAATTGTTTCATTTCTAATGGCTTTTTAATTTGCAAAATTTTGCAATAGTTTTGGATGGCAATATGTTCATGAGTCCGGAATTTATGAATTCCTCTGATGATGATACCTATGATTTAGCCTATCATGTTCTGGTAAATAGCAATTGCTTCTTGTTTCTTTTGTTTCATTTCTTTTTGCGGGGGGGAAGAAGTTCATTATGTATTAAATTTTCTATTAATATGAAAAATTTGTACATGTTTTCAGGGCTCAGAATCCATGCTTGGTACTTCCTATTTTTACGATTCTGCTTTCTCTTCTGATTTTCCTATCTATTATGTGCAAAAAAAAGTGCTTGCCAAACTCTACTCTAGATATTTCTAATTCACTGCAACAATTAAACATCTCAGAGGGACAAGGTATAATTCATTATTATTATTTTTTTTCGAACTTTGTAATTGTATTTATATCTCAAGTTTAAACTTGTACACTTTATCTTGAATCTAGAGGTCAGATGCATTGAAGGACTGCCCTTGTGGCGCAACAGTTCTACTGCAGTTAATGATGAACTATTTAAAGGTTATTACCAGAAGATAAAACCAAAGGGGAACATCAATAAGATACTTGCAGGTTATTCTACTTGATATTTTTATGATTTATTTGTTGATTTTAATGTAATAAAAGACTGTACCAAGAAAAAAAACTATGCTAGACAGTTTCATTTTTTCCTTACAGCCTATGATTTTCTAAACTCAAGTGGGAACTATTTTACTGTGAGCATTTGGTTCAATTCAACATATAAATTTAATGATGACAGTACTGGTGATCAAAGTAATTTACTACGAGTTCCACGCTCTGTGAATCTGGTAAACATTTCGTACATGTTATAAGTACCGTGTATCTCTATCTCATTGTTATGCTAGATTTGATGATGACTGCTGCTGAACATACCCAATACATGCATTTTATAGGCATCCAATGCCTACCTTCAATTCTTGAAAGGTTCGGGTACAAAGGTCCTGTTTGAGTTTGTGAAAGAAATGCCCAAATCCAGTTCAACCGACCCAAATATGATCAATATCTCTTCCTTTCTTAATTCACTTTTCTTTACATGGATCTTGCTACTGTTATTCCCTGTAAGTAAGGCAACGAGTTGACATTCTCATTCAGATTTTTGTGGTTTTTTGTTTTCTTTTCTAATGGTTAAAGGCATTCGGATTGTTGCATATATATATATATATATATACAGTGAGTCTAGAATAGGGACCGACTGCACAGAAATCATGCGGACCAAAAACATGCTTATTTTGCTGGCCGTTGGATTGAAATTGATGGTCCAGATTAGATCGCCATTTCCCTCCCATTCCTTTCCTTTCCCACCCATCTCCGGCCGTGTTCGACGCCCATTTCCCACCGTGTTCGAGCAAGCAGCCATCCCATTCCTTCCTTTCCCTCCCATCTCCCATCTTTCCAGCCAGAAGTAGGGACCGTTCGATAGCTAGAGCCACTGCCGTTCAGCCCATATCGACATCCTAGACCATCCAAAACCCATGGCCAGAAAGAGCCACCGTTCAGGCCAATGTTCGTCCGAAACCACTGCCCAGGCCACCGCTCAGAGAGACCATCTTTCTCTTTTTGATCTCTTTCCTCAACGAACGGCAGCGATTGTGTTAAGGCTAGGGTTTTTAAATACATTATTAAAAATTTTCATTCAATTTTTTATTTTTTATTATTTTTTAGGTTTTGATCGATCTTATTCTTTTTCTATATATTGATTTATTTATTTTGAGATTCTATATCATGAAGATAGGTTTTTGAATTTGTATGTAAGATGCACCATCAGAGACACCATCGACAAGGTTCTTGTCTTCTGATTTGGTCGTGCTTCCTATTCTGTTTGTCTCCTTCTCGACGATGTCGTATGCCCCCCCCCCCCCCCCCTCCTTCTTTTTCTTAGGGTTTCCTTTTTGCTATTTTGCTTGATTCTGTGTAATTTGTGAATTTTTGGTACTATACTGCTATCTGAACAAGCACCCCAGCTTTCTAAGTTCGCAACCATCGTACATGTTGATATGGATTCGAAGGACGTTCAACCAGGAACCCAGAATTCTGCTACTCTCTCTGTATGTTTATTCCAATTTATATACAGTATCAGAGGAAACAGTGCTGGATACCAGAGAGAGATTTCTTTTGGAGAGGATGTTGTGATTGTGGTGTGGGTTATTGATTTCGTAATTTCAGATAATTTAATAGCAACTCTCTTTTCTTTTCTTTTCTTCTTCTTTTTTTTTTTTTTAATGGAAGCTTTTGTCTTTCATTATCTCCAATAATTCGCTGCAAAAATCATGGTAAAGACAGTGCATACCGCACTGCCATTTCCAAATCAAATTAGGGGTGGTTTCAAGGACACACTTCCTGATGATTTGCTTGCTGCTATTTTGAAGGTTGGATACCTTTGATCAACTTTAGTTAAAATTTTCTACAATTTTCAATAATAAATGTTTAGAATGAAGATTGGTTCTGCTGCTTGGAGATTATGCTTTTCTGGAAGTTTGGTTATTGTGAAGCTATAGTTTTTATAATTTTACACTTATATATTAAAGCTTATCAATGCAGGCAGTGATAGAGAAAAAAAAATTTGAATACAGGTGAAGTAGGAGACGTAGTTGTTGGCACAGTTTCAGCAACTGGTTTGCAGAGAGCAACTGAATGTAGGAAGGCGGCATTTTATGCTGGATTCCCCGGTAACTTTTCTTTATTTTTCCTTTTAAATTTATGTTTTATCAAATTAATGTGCAGTTCTTCACTACATTGTTTTGAACTTGATAAATTCTGCTTCATGGTATAAGACTACACAACTTGTATTTTAAAGTGTTCATTACCTGTATTTGGAACCCATATTGTAAACTAGGATTGGATCAATAATGAGTAATCGAATATTACAAGTTACTCTTCACGTTTTCAATATTATAATCTTTCTTGGACATTTGGTGCCCTGATGTAAGATTCCATTTAGCTTATATTTCCACTGTACTGTTTAAAACAGAAACAATGCTCATAAGAAGCATCAACAGAAAATGTTCATGAGGCCTTTAGGCTGTTGCTGATGTTGTTGCTTCTATTAAGGTGGGATTTTATGACATCAGTAAGGAACATCCTCGAATATGTTTTACACAACCTCAACTTTTGGCTCTGACCATTTTTGTATTCAGTGCAGGAATTGGAGCAGTATTGGAGTCCATGACAATAAATAAAATGAATAGGGTTACTAAAGTTAACCCAAAAGTATATTTCAAAGGCTCCATTTTTGTTCTTCATTTCTTTTTCTTCTTCGAAAAGCGATTGAAGTTGAATAACTTGTTTGGTGTATGATACGGTGTCAAGAGGTGGAGATCTTTACACATGCCCGTGATTGTCTTCTTCCTGATGGTATTACATCTGAAAATGTCGTACAACGTTATGGTGTGACAAGTGAAGAGCAGGATATGGCTGCTGTGAGGTCTATAGATTTAAATTGTATCTTTATGATTGTTTTAGTAAAATTTAGTAGACCATCATAAGGATAAAATATATAATAAAAATTATTTATTTATTTTTTAAAGTAAGTAAAATAGAAGGGATATTGTTGGGAACTCTGATTCTGATTACTCACATTACCTGCGAATTATAATATGCCAATTTGTTGTGGATTACATTGTTCTAAAAAATATAACAGAAGTGAAAGGGAAAACAAATTACGGTACTAAATGTTACAACAGGTTATATTATATTTAAATTTTGGAATAGAGTTCATCCAAAATAGATTTGGAACATCAAACATTAACATAAGAATTCTCATTCATGTATAATTCTTACACAACTTGTCAGCTAAAGCTAATATCCAGGTCAATATCATCATTTAATAGGTACATCCTCTGATTGATGCCCCAACGGTTTGTTGGGTGCTTAAATTGTTATATTTTTATACATTGGATTTATAAGCTGGAAAGTCCCCTTCCAGCATCACCTTCATCTTTACCAAGGCCTGGAGCAAAAATCAAAGTTAAACACGAGTTATATTAAATTGCATCATGCATGATAAACCTCAATCAATCACCACAAAATTGACCTATAAGTGTCTATTATATATATATATATATATATTAAAAAACAAAGAAAAAAAAAAAGGAAAACAGAGTGCAAAACCAATTAAAAGAATTCACTTGCCTGAAACCGTATTCTGAGATGAGTCACTTGCAAAGTTATAACACGTTACCAAGCTTTTTTTTTTTTTATTACACATTCCTAAGTTTTTAACTCTAAAGTACCATATACTCCAGGTTTATCATATGCGAGAGACCACTCCTTAACAATGGCAAGCAAAAATTCACATCGTAATTGAGAAAGTCCCTCTTAAAGTCTTCATACCAACACCCAAAACCAAGGGATTTATGCAATGCTTGCATATAAATCAAATGACTAGAGAAAATTTAATACCTTGGAAGCCCATGAGGCTCTTACATAGAACTACTTGCTTAAGCAACAAATGCCTGATGCTCACACCCAAAGGACTGTCCACAAAAGAAGAAAAAGATATTAACAAAAGACTCTGTTGGCAAAATATCTTAGCGGGAATAATGAAGAATAAAAAGTATGTACTAGTAAGAATTTTATCTATCTTAGAGGGAATTACCTCTCAGACATCCTCATGTAATAACTGATATTTAGGTATTCTTTCTAGGGGCAGAAAGTAATTCACTATCAGCTTCCTTGTCACTGCTCCCTTAAATATTGCCTGCAGAAAGTGCAAAGAAACTTCATCTAAGACCCATCATACATATATCTAGAAGCACATATATGAAAGAGCAAGAAGAAATTCTTAGAATCACAAAGTAAGAAAAAACATAGAATCTAAAACAATCATATGAAATGGTTAAAAGTAAAGAAAACTGCAGCAAAGAACCTTATATATACTTTGATGTATCCTAAAATTACCAGACTTTTGTCACTTAGATACAAATAATATTGAAACACATATTTTGCCTGTACAAGCAAATTTTGTCTAATCCAACATACTAATTGAGCTAAAATTTTATATATAGTTTATGAATGTTTTCTAAAAGCCTGACTGCTAATAGAAATGGATTACCATTAAGACATATACAAGGCATGTATTAAGACCATGATGTGACATGGCCAACAACTACAAGAAACGTGGCTGCTAATAGAAATTAGAAATAGGCATCTAATTTCAATTCAGGAAATTATGTGTCCTCATATTTATATGGCATCAAAAACACCCATAACTTGGAACTAGTGTTGTATTTGAAGAAAGTTAAAATAGTTATACTAAGAAAGTCAAATGGTTTATCAGAAAAAAAAAAAATTCTTATGAGAGTGCCAGTTCATTCATGGTTTAATTTATAAGAACCAAATGCCATTTACCTCCACAACATCAATGAAGTCCTGCTTTTGGTAAAATGTGCCAACACATTTAGTGTGATCTGCAATCCTGCGTGACAACAAAATAATAGTCCAATGTGAACCACTATTCTCTCAAGATCTCACTTGCGGGATGCTACTTAATATATCTAAAAATTTAAAAAGATTCTCCTTTCCCCCAAAGCCCATCTAAAAAAAGAGATAGATTCTATTTCTTTAAAATGCAAAGTCACAACTTTTATCCACTCAATTCATCTATAATGTACAAAACATCAATAAAGGAGTGCAAAATGCATAAGGTCCCATTTGCAGTCACATATATTACATAAAAATCAGTTCAATTCAAATCCAATGACGTTCAGCATCAAAAAGTAATTTACGAAGTGGAAAGATGGGCCTTAATGGAGGGTTTTTAAGATCTGATGGTTTAAAGAGAAAAAAATACAATGAAACAAATGAGAGGGAAAAAGGATTAAACCGTAGAATGAAAAAAAAAAAAAAAGAAATAATATCCAGAATCCATCGTCGAGAAGGAGACAAATAGAATCAGAAGCACGGCCAAATCGGAGAATGAGAACCTTGTCGATGGTGTCTCTGATTGTCAGGACCCGTCCAGAATTCCTTCCCCGGAACCCTAGACAAGCCCTGATCCTAGGGAAATACCACCGAACCTTCCAACGAAAAATCCGACAGCACCTCCCCTAAAGGTAGGACTTACCAAAAATCACCTGCATTGAAAACACACTTCTATACTCAACCCCTTATTCCTCCGGCAAAACTACAAATTGATTCCATAAATTTACAGCACTTCACAACAATAACGGCAAACCAGTGCATAAATAAAACATAAGTGTCCGAATAGTACACAGAGCTTCATGAAGTGATAATCAACAGAAAATACAACAAGAATGGAAGAAATAATACAATTGAAATGAACGAGTACAAAAGTACTTCTCGAAACACGATAGCGACGGAGAATTTGTTCGCCCCGGAAGAACGTTTACCACCCCTTGCACCTAAGGGAACGGAATTTAAAAACGTGAGATGCTAATCATCTCAATGAGTGACCCTAGCTACTGAACACTTTTAATAATAATAATAATAATATAACAAATAAAGAAATTGAATTAATACCAACAATTAATTAATAAATAATAATATCAGTTGGAAATAATAATTTTCCCTCAAGACTCTCACTAATCACTCCTTTGGAAATGTTCCATTTTTAAAACAATTTCATAAAACCCGATATTCGTACTTCCCGAAAACCAAAGGATCAAACCATTTGATAAACAATAAATAAATAAATACCCCAATATAATTAAAATGTAATATATCATAATAAATGATTTTTGAACACTTTTGGGGTTTGAAACTTTATCTGAAAATTACACTTGACGCACCACACCATATACCGGTGATGTCCTCCGATACCCAGCGTCCTGAGCACCTACTGGAGGGGAGATTAAAGAGAAAAACTTGCAAACGGCACTTCGGCGTCCCGACAGTACCGCTGCTGAAACCGTCATCCCGGCCAAGAAGGGGGGCGGCTGTGGCCAATATCAAACTTGCCTGCCCACGGTCCAATGGCAACTCACGGGAGACATAATAATACTTGCGCGCTGAACCACAATACATATACCAGAACACCAATACTGTATGAATGCGTCTAAAATAATTATTAAATCAACCGTACCGTTCTTTCCAAAATTTACCGTGGGAAATATACCAAATTTTCACACTTACCATCCCACATATTTTTATTTAACAAACCGGTACGAAAACATCGATAACCAATAAAACCATAATTTTTCTCGTAATACGAGGTCCAACAAATAAAATACCGTGGGCATAATTATAAAATTAAACCACCAATTTAACAAATATTTTCATAAAATATTTAAACCAATTATGCCCAAAAATAATACTTGAAACCACATACGATTATCACCGAAATATACTTTGCTCATGCATAATAAATAAATTAAATCACAATCAAATCATAATTAAATTGTACCACATGAGCATAATTTAAATACCAATTAAACATAATTAATTGCCCAAAATATTTTTTAAAGGTGGGTCACTCACCTTAAGCGCGTAAATTAGCTAAGATCCTTCGCAGGATCAACTCCACTACTCGTACGCATACCTAAAACACCCACAGTGCACCAACCAAATATATTAATATTTTAATCGGGTAACTCCCAAATGCGTACCCGGGGAGCGAACACAAAAGACGACTAAAAGTTACGAGTTATATACCCAATCGAAGCTTGAGTGATGAGGATCATGGATTCGGTCTTACTTTCTGGAGATCGGACCCGAGGTGGCCGGAATCTCGCCGGAAAGCTTTCAGGATTCGACTCCTCAATTCTCCCAAACTGTCAAAAATTGGCGGAAAAGGATGCCGAATTTGGATTTAGGAGGTCGGAATCAGTGGATAGGGACCGGCGATGCAACTGGGTACTTGCCGGAACAGTTACTTTTGGCGAGCCGTAGCGGTCACTGGCAACCGTCGCCGGCGGCGGCACGTGCGGTGGCCGTTGGCTGAGATTTTTGGCGGTTTTGTAGATCGAGGGGAGAGGATTCCAACGGACTGGCGGTGAGGCAAACGAAGGCCGAACGGCGGAGAAATCGGGGTTTGAAGATTTTCGGCCCCTCGCAGGAAAATGCTCCGATCCCGGTGCGTCGGAGGTCCGGTGGCCGTGAAATTTGGTGGGTAGGCCGGACTTGAGGAGGTGGTGAGGGGTGGCTGGCCCGTGTGGCCTGAAAATGGCCGGAAAAAGGGCAAACGACGGTGGCCGGCGGTGGAGGGAAAAATAGCCGCCGAGCTTCGCCGCCTCGATCCGGGCGCGTTTGGCGACCAACGGCTATGAGATTTTGGGGTTTGGCCAGAAATGGGAAGCCGCTTCCATCTGCCCAGTGCGTGTAGCAAGATTCAGCCGGAAAAGTGGACGATTTCGGCGGCCGGTCGGTTCTCTCTCTCTCTCTCTCTCTCTCCTCTCTCTCTTTCTCTCTCTTCCCCGACGTTTTTGCCAAATAAAAGCCACCGTGGTGATACTATTCATCCACGTGGATCAATCAGGTGATGACACATGGTGTTACTGTGCATTTAAGCCAGATATAATAAAATATTACGGTATCCGGCGAACTTCAAACGTCCATAACTTTTTAACCAGATGTCCAATTTAAGCATGCCGCTAGTCTATGAACTCGTATCGACGAGTACTTTACAACCATACAAGAGTCAAAACAAAATTACAGAACAAGAAAAAGTCAACTCCCGGCACCTTTTGGACTGTTTGCACCTCGACTTGTTTTGCCCATAACTTTCAAACCGTAGCTCCGTTTTCGACGTGCTACTAGTCTACGAACTCGGGGTATCATGCACTTTGCCACGGTACCCTGGTAAACTAGAAATTCCAATTGGAACAAAGAGTCAACTTTTGACCCACTCGGTCAACGGTCAACCTCGGTCAACGTGCATGAATTCTAGTGTGATTTGGGACGGGGTGTTACACTGATGGTGCATCTTAAATACAAATTCAGAAACCTATATTCATGACACAGAATCACAAAAATAAATAAATCAATATACATAGATAAGGAATAAGATCGATCAAAACCCAAAAAAAAAAAAAAATTGAATAAAAAAATTCGAATAAGGTTTTTTAAAGCCCTAGCCTAATGCCATCGCCGCTGCTCGTCGAGGAGAAAGATCAAAAAGACAAAGAGTCTCTATGAGCAGTGGCCAGGGGGTGGGTTTTGGATGGTCTGGGACATCGATATGGGCTGAACAGCGGTGGCTCTGGCTATCGAACGGTCCCTACTTCTGGCTGGAAAGATAAGAGATAGGTAGGAAAGGAAGGGAATGGGATGACTGCTTACTCGAACACGATGGGAGATGGGCGTCGAACACGACCGGAGATGGGTGGGAAAGGAAAGGAATGGGATGGAAATGGCAATGTAATATGGACCATCAATTTCAATCCAATGGCCAGCAAAATAAGCATGTTTTTTGTCCGCATGGGCTTCTGTGCGGTCGGTCCCTATTCTTGACTCCCCCTATATATATATATATATATATTTTTTTTTTTCTCTTAAATTGTAAAAACCATTGGTGAAAAAATATTTATATTCTGATGTAGGTTATCTTGACATCATTGGTTTATGATAAGGAAAAAAAACTCATAATCATGATGAAAATGCATGGGCTTGGAGATGCAACGTATTGGACGATATCCTATGCTTATTTTCTATTCATATCCTTGATCTACATGTTATCCCTTGTGCTGTTTGGCTCGGTTCTAGGTAATCTTTTTTATCAATATATTCCCTGCTTTCTCATACAGATTATGCTTCAGGTTTACTTAATTGCTGTTGATTTCCTTTGCAGGGTTGGTTTTCTTTAGAATGAATGACTATACCATCCAATTTGTGTTTTACTTCGTCTATGCAAACTTGCAAATTTCTCTTGCTTTTCTAGTAGCAGCATTTTCTTCAAATGTTAAGACTGCTTCAGGTATATATATATATATATGGAACAGTTATTTGGATTTGTTCTTTCACCTTTCAAGCATTGAATTTGCATAAACTAGCTAATCATTTTTGGTTCTGATTATTACAAAAATAGCTTACATACTCGTATTCGGAAGCGGGCTTGTAAGAGAGTTTCTATTCAGATCTTTCATCCAAGATTTAACATTCTCAAGTAAGTGAAAGAATTTGTGAATGAGTTTAGGCTTTTCTGATATATATGGTTCAGTTTGTTTCTATCAACGGAAACTTCAAGTTAGCTTGGGATCTCTTAAGAGTGTAAAGCATGGAAATTATCTGTGTTATTTCTGCTTAATTTCTGGACCTTTAGTATTTCTATAGGAAGTGGTATGATTGTTTTGGAGTTATATCCCGGATTCTCTTTTTACCGTGGAATATACAAACTTTCACAATATGGCACCAAAGGGATTCATATTAGGACAGGGATGAATTGGAAATATATGAATGATGGTGTGAATGGGATGAAGGAGGCCTTATTTATCATGCTTATTGAGTGGTTAGTCGTGCTTCTTATTGTATATTATGCAGAGAAAGTTCAATCATCAGGAAGTGGTAGAAATCCTCTAATTTTCTTGAATAAATTATGGAAAAAGAATCAAAGGCAGCGACGAAATACTTCTGTTCTCATGGATATGCCTGATGTTATTCAAGAGGTAAATTATTCTTCTTTTTATTTATTTATTTTATTTGCATTTCAGCATAGAATTGTTCAAGCAGGTGCATATTTTGATGGGCTGCCCATATGTGTCCTGTCTAAGCAGTGTTTCAACTTTGCTTTCACTCTTATTAATTTTGTAATTTGCAATTTGCAATTTATATTCTCATCTAATCTCTGTAATACAAAACTGGACCAAATGTAATCTGGCTAAGTAATGTGTATAACTAATATTCACCATCAATTTACTCGACAGAGAGAGAAGGTTGATCAATTTTTACTTCACCCTGATGCAAGTTATTCAATCATAAATGACAACCTCAAAAAGGTGTACCCAGGAAAGGATGGGAACCCTTAAAACTTAGCCGTAAGAGGGTTGTCTCTTGCTCTGCCACCAGGGGAGTGTTTTGGTTTACTCGGCCCAAATGGTGCTAGAAAGACATCTTTTCTTAGCATGGTAAGCACATCCAGATGCTCTTTTATTTTCTTAAAGTGTATATATATATATATGAGTGAAATAATTTGAAATATTTTGCTTTAATGGTTTCCTTGTTCAAGTAAAGATTACTTTCTTTTTACATCACATTCTTTAAGTCTTCGGAGGTAGAACTTTGGTCATGTTCATGTTTGAGTTCTTTATGCTATTTTACAAGTTAAGATGTTTGATTTTAACAGATGACAGGTCTCACAAAGCCATCCTCTGGCACAACATTTGTTCAGGGTATGGATATAAAAACTCATATGGATGAAATATATACCAGCATTGGTGTATGTCCACAACATGAGTAAGCTGGAATATTTCCTATGTTCCAAATTTCATTTTTCATTTTTCTTTTTCTAGACTAGTTCCAGCATCTAAATATTAGTTTTAATTATATAATTTTTAACTTTTTTTTTTGTTTGTTATACTTTTTTAGCTTGCTCTGGGAGACCTTAACAGGAAGAGAACACCTATTATTTTATGGGAGACTTAAGAAACTTAGAGGTTCTGCCCTAAGACAAGTGAGTATTATGTTTGCTTTAAGATATTCACATGAAGAGTCATAAGCATTTTAGAGTGAAATCAAATATTTCTTGATTGAGCTGACAGTGAGTTGCCTTGTTATCAATTTGCATTTTTCAAGCAATTAAGGATTCATTAAGTAGCCTTAATCTCAATTATGGAGGAGTTGCTGACAAACAAGCTGGAAAATACAGTGGGGGTATGAAAAGGAGGCTTAGTGATGCAATTTCACTAATAGGGGATCCCAAAGTAATATCTATTTTCAATTCTTTCTATTCTGCTCTGAGACTTTTTGCATAATTAGCTTTTTTGCAATAATAGTTATAACACTTTTGCAAGGTTGTCTATATGGATGATCCTAGTTCTGGATTGGATCCAGCTTCGAAGAATAGCTTGTGGAATGTCATGAAGCATGCAAAGCAAAACATAGCAATCATCCTCACAAGTATTATATAGTGGCCTAGTTCTACTTCTAATCTTGTTACGTAACAGAGTATGATTTCGCTTTCACATCATCAACTCATTGATAAGTTGGTTCCATTTTTTTTTTTTTTTTTTTTGGTTCTTTCAGCTCATTCCATGGAAGAGGCAGAGTTCTTTTGTGATCGGTTAGGAATTATGGCCAATGGCAGCTTGCAGTGCATAGGGAATTCGAAAGAGGTAACTTAATTTCTGTAACATGAAGAATTTGAACATATAGGATTCTCCCCTTTAGTTTCACCTTAGTTTAGTATGCATCTTATTCAAATATGCTTTTCCTTGATGTATAAGATACAAGTTTTCTAAATACTTTTTCTAAAGGCTCAACTACAAAATGCAGGAAAATTTACAATCTATGGCTTTTTATGTCATATATATTCTACCAAATACATTTGGCTGAAACTTAGCACTGCAATGTTGTCTTTGTTATGACAGTTGAAAGCTAGATATGGTGGAACTTATGCGTTTACAATGACAACATCTTTGGAACATGAGGAAGATGTAGAGAACTTGGTCCGGTCTCTCTCAATAAATGCGAAGAAGATATACCATCTGTCTGGAACCCAGAAGTATGAGCTACCAAAAGATGAGGTTAGAATTGTAGATGTGTACAGAGCAGTGGAGTATGCCAAGTACAAGTTCACAGTTTCTGCTTGGGGTCTTACTGATACCAGTGGAGGATGTGTTCATCAAAGTTGCAAGTGGGGCCTAATGATTCAATTTCTCGACTTGATTACTACGCGTGCATTTGTTCGTCAAACTGCCATACTCCTTTCTTTGTTCTCTTCTTTTTTCTTTTTTTTTTCTTTTTTTTTAATATCATATTTTGTTGTGGGTTTCAATGGGTTTAAATTATAACTTAGGTGTCATTTGGTAACATTTTTTTTTTCATTTTTTGCTACCTAATTGTATGTAATTTGCTTAGCTCAAATGTCAATGGTGGTTAGAGTTTGTTAGGCATCTTAATTTACTAAATAAAAAATAGACACCAAATTAAACAAAATTTTTATTTTTTATTTTTCTATTTTTTTGCCTTTCCTTAAAATTTATAGTAAATTTAAATGCTTAACAAATTATAACCATCACTAACAAACCTTCTAGATAAGTAGATTACACATAATTAAATAGAAAAATCGATTGGGATTTTGGCAAAATCGATTACTTTGGTGTTCTCAGAAAGAAATGCTTTATATTTTCTATGCATTAAGGTTAAAACTATAAGTCCAAGAGAATTTTAAGCAACGCTAATTAATTAGTCTTGTTAACCCGAGAGCTATATAGGGAGAGGGAGCTAGTCTTGGAGTAGTGACAAAATGAATTGATTTTGAAGAAAAAGAAGTCCTAGACATTTAGCTTTTTTCCCCCTTTTGTGTGTGTGTGTGTGTCTGCTTGTGTATGATTGCTCTATTAACACTTCAAATATATTTCAACAAATGTTTAAATTGATTTTTCTTGTTTTGTAATTTTTTTTTGTTTTTTAATGAAACGGTTTGATAATAATCATTGGATTAATAAGCCATGGTTAGGACTAAAAGCCAAACATAGATAAGGATGGCTAAAAGCAAAGTAGAGGATCTTCATTCAGTTCAATATAGAGAGATCTAGAGGGAGTGTGCGTGTCTCGGAGTGGTGACTAATTTATCAATATATATATATATGTTATTTTTCTGGCTCTAAATTAATGGTGAACATGAGGAGTTGATGGGATGATGTTTGGTGATGAAGTGAAATGGAAGATAGTAAGAGAAGAGAGAGAGAGAAAAAAAAAACTAAAATTATGATTTTGCCCTCTTTAATGATATTTTAGCCTAGGAGTTTGAGCCAGAACAGATGAGGGGACTTTTCTAGTGGTTTTAGAGAGAGAAACAATGGGTTCTTCAAAATCCCATCAATGGTTCGATGCTCTTGGTGATTAAGCTTGTAATCTCTTCAAGATAATGAAAATCATCATCTCTTTGCTTGCCCGTGCATGTAGGTCACCTTGATCGAACCATGTAAAAACATTTGTGTGTTTTTCTCTCTCTCGCTCTCTCTCTCTCCCCTCTTATATTTATGTGCTTGTCTCTTTCTCTCTCTAGATTCTTCATATGGGTTTGTTCTGAGATATTCTATTTTATCTATATTTGCTTGTTTGTGGACTTTTATGGGTTGTGTGCTACTTTTGGATATATATATTGCTTGCTATACACAAGTTGAATATCTACAAATTGGTATCAGAGCCTAGGTTGGTGAAAATCTAGGGATTGGAGTTTGGAGATTTGGGGCTTTTATGTAGCTTGTTGTTGTTATCTTGTTGTAGTGGAATTGGAGGTTCCCTTGGTTGAAGCTAGGTTGATTATAGTGTTCCCAAGCAAACTTGACCATGTCTACGAAGTTTGAGGTGGAGAAATTTATGGGCTCAAATGATTTTGGCCCTTGAAAGATGAAAATGAAGGCGGTGTTAGTCAAGGAAGGGTTAGATATGGCTTTAGAAGGTGAGGGGAACTTACCGAAAATAATGGATGTTAGAGAGAAGAGTGAATTATTGAAAAAGGCATATAGTTCAATAATTCTTGGTCTTGGAGACAAGGTGTTGAGAAATGTGTCAAAGGAAACAACGGCGGCGGATGTTTGGAGCATTTTGAAAGAGAGGTACATGGCTAAATCGGTACCAAACCGCATCAATTTGAAGCAACGGCTATATGGCTTCAAAATGAAAGAGGGAAGGTCTTTGAGTGATAATCTTGATAACTTCACTAAGTTGATTCAAGACATGGAGAGTACGCAAATCTCAATTGAGGGTGAGAACCAAGCGGTGATTTTGCTTAATTCTTTGCCTCGAGGAAACAAGCACTTTGTGGATACTATCAAGTATGGAAGACAAACCCTGGATGTGAAGGAAGTTATAGTAGCGATAGTTGCTAAGGATGCAGAGAAGAGCTTGAATGGCAAGAGTAGTGATGGGTTGGGGCTCACAGTGACAGGTAGAACCTCAGATCGGCCTAGTAGTAGAAATTGGCGAGGTAAAAGTCGGGGTAGATTGAAATCAAGGGACAAAATGAGATGTTTTTGTTGTAATCAATTAGGGCATTTCAAAAAGGATTGTCCAGAGAGGCTTGGAAAGGGGAAGGAGAAGCAATCCGATGGAGATGCAAGTGTTGCCTCGGAAGGTTATGAAAGCTCCAAAGAATTGCTTGTAATTGACCGAGACAATGGTGTTGAGTGGATACTTGACTCGGGTTGTACTTTCCATATGAGTCCTATAAGGAGTTATTTTGATACATTTGAGGAACTAGATGGAGGATGTGTTCTCATGGGGAACCATACAGTTTGCAATGTTGAGGGGATTGGTATGATAAAGTTGAAGCTTCATGATGGAGTTGTGAGAACTTTGTCGGATGTACGGTATATTCCCGAGTTGAAGAGGAATTTGATTTCTCTTGGTACATTGGATGAGCATGGATATAGTTATAAAGCCGAGAAAGGCACTTTGAAGGTCTTGAAGGGTTCAATTGTAGCGATGAAGGCTTCTAAGAAGAATAGCTTGTATGTGCTAGATGGAAGTGTGGTTCAAGGTGAAGCTTCGGTCTCGGTGAATGAGAAAGTGAGCGACACCAGACTTTGGCATAGAAAGCTAGGCTATATTAGCGAGAAAGGGCTAATTGAGCTTAGTAAACAAGGGCTTTTATGTGGACACAAGGCAAAGAAACTTGACTTTTGTGAGCATTGTATCTATGGCAAGCAAGCTAGGGTGAAGTTCAACATTGCGGTGCATCAAACTAAGAGGATCTTGGATTATGTTTCATTTCAATGTATGGGGCCCCATGAGAACGAATTCAATGGGTGGTTGTAGGTACTTCATGACCCTCATTGACGATTACTTAAGGAAAGTGTGGGTTTACATGTTGAAAACCAAGGATGAGGCCTTCACTAAGTTCAAGGAATGGAAAGTTATGGTTGAGAACCAAACTAGAAAGAAGATGAAGTAGCTTCGAACGGATAATGGGCTCGAGTATTGCAATGAGGAGTTCAATTTCTATTACAATGAGCATGGAATTGTGAGACACAAGACCATATGGATGACTCCTTAACAAAATGGTCTTGCCGAACGTATGAATAGGACCATTTTGGAAAGAGTGAGAAGTATGCTTTCCAATGCTAAGCTACCTAGAAGTTTATGGACGGAGGCGGTGTATACCGCGGTGTACTTGATCAATCGATGTTCGTCAAGTGCTATTGAGTTCAAGAATCCAATGGAGAAGTGGTCCAAGCATGCACCGGATTTAAGTAATCTTAAGATCTTTGGTTGCACTTCGTATGTTCATGTAAATGAAGGCAAGTTACATCCAAAATCTATGAAATACATTTTCTTGGGGTACCTAGAAGGTGTCAAAGGCTATAGACTTTGGAATCCGAATACAAGGAAGTGTGTGATTAGTAGGGATGTGGTGTTCAAGAAGATGCTTAGGTTGGTGAAGGATGGAGAATCTTCGAGTGGAGGTGAAGTTGTCAAGGTGTTATTTGATCTTAGGATTGAGGATAATTAAAGGAAGAAAGTGACTCATGAGGAGCACCGTGATACACAAGTGGCTTAAGAACAAGTTGATGAGGTAGTTGATCATACCGATGAGGAGGTGGTTAATGTTGATAACCTCCATGATTACAATTTGGCTCACGATAGAGAACGGAGATAGTCTAAGGCACCGATGAGATATGGTTTTGCAGATTGTATTGCATATGCTCTCAAAGTTGCGGAAGAAATGGACTCGGAGCCTAACACTTTTGAGGAAGCTTTAGCTTCAAAAGATTTGGTAAAGTGGAAGGCAGCCATGGATGAGGAGATCGATTCCTTACATAGAAATCAAACTTGGAAGTTAGTAGATAAGCCTAAAGGTGGAAGGGTTGTAGGTTGCAAGTGGGTGTTCAAGAAGAAGGAAGGTGTATCCAGAGTTGAGGCACCAAGGTTCAAAGCTTGATTGGTTGCAAAGGGTTATACTCAAAAGGAGGGAGTGGATTTCAATGAAATATTCTCTCCGGTGGTGAGACACACTTCTATTCGGATCTTGTTATCACTTGTGGTTCACAAGGGTCTTGAATTGCATCAATTGGACATTAAGACGGCATTCTTGCATGGAGACCTTGAGGAAGAGATTTACATGGCTTAACCCAAAGGATATGCAAAGGGTGCCAAGGTATGCTTGCTTCAAAAATCCCTTTATGGCTTGAGACAATCTCCTAGGCAATGGTATAAGAAATTCGGCACGTTTATGCTTAGTACTGGCTTCAAGAGGAGCACGTTTGATCTTTGTGTGTATTACAAAGAGTTGTCGAATGGGGAGTTCATTTATCTCTTGTTGTATGTTGATGATAGGTTGATTGCGTGCAAACATATGTATGAGATTGATAATTTAAAGAAGTTGATGAGTTCTAAGTTTGAGATGAAAGAACTTGGAGAAGCCAAGATAATTTTGGGGATCGATATATTTCGGATAAGGAGAGTAAGGAGATATTTGTCTCTCAAAGGAAGTATATTGAGAAGGTCTTAGGGAGGTTCAACATGGGCAATGCAAATCCTGTGATCGTGCCTTTAGCACCCCACTTCAAATTGTCATCCAAGCAATGCCCAAAAAATGAACAAAAGAGGGAGAGCATGGCTAAGACGCCATATGTAAGTGCCGTAGGTTGCATCATGTATTTGATGGTGTGTACTAGACCAGACATCACTCATGCGGTTAGTGCGGTGAGTAGATTTATGAGTAATTCGGGCAAACCACATTAGGAGGCTTTGCGATGGATTCTAAGGTATTTGAAGGGATCCATGGATTTTGGTTTGTTGTATCTAATCAGAACAATGGTAATGGTAATTGTGTTGTCGAATATTGTGATGCGGACCTTGGTGGTGATCGAGACAAGAGAAAGTCCTTGACAGGTTATATATTTTCAGCTTGGGGTAATACAATTAGTTAGAGAGCATCGTTACAACCGGTGGTTGCACTCTCAAGTACCGAAGCGGAATATATGGCGGTCATGGATGTCAGGACCCATCTAAAATTCCTCACTGGAACCCTAGACAAATCCTGATCCCAGGAAAATACCACCGAACCTTCCAACCGAAAATCCGGCGGCATCTCCTCTAAGGGTAGAACTTACCACAAAATTTTTCCTGCGTGAAAAACACTTCTAGAAACATTCCCTTATTCCTCCCACCTTACAACAATTTGTTTCCACAAATTTACAGCACTCCAAAATAATAACAGGGAATCAGTAAGCAATTAAACAAATATCTGTCCAATCCGTATATAGAGCATCATACAAATAATTATGAAATTAATACGATGACAGATGAAGCAATACAAGATGGAGAGGAAAAAGGGCGGAAATACTTCTTGGACTTTCGGCAATGAACTGAGACATCGGGCTCGCCCCGGACGATCAACGTCTCCCAACCTGGGCCTAGGGGAATGGAATTTAAAAACATGAGATGCTAATCATCTCAGTGAGTGACCCAATCTATCACACAATTATAATATTAATAATATAACAATAAAAGAAACTTAATGAATCAATACCAAACAATTTTTTAAATAATAATAATAATAATAAAATAATAAAAATAATAAAATAATAAAATAAATAAATAATATTAAGATAATATAGTATTTAATATGGTTGACATGTGGCATCTCCTCATTGTGACACATGGCACCCTTTCTTAAGTCACACGTGGCACACTGTTAACATATTTAAAAATAATATAAAATAATACTGTATTTAAAAATTTTATAGATCAATAACTTTTCAACGAAATGTCCACATCAGGTGTGCCGCTTGTCTACGGACTCATACCGACAAGTACTTCACATCTGTACATGAGTCAAAGCTCATATCCCCAAAAATAAAAAGTCAACCCGACACTTTTAGACAATTTGGACCTCAAATTGTTTTGCTCATAACTTTCAAACCGTAACTCCGTTTTCGACGTGCTACTACTCTATGAACTCGTGCCAATGTGTGCTTTTTAACGGGACCTCAGTCAATGTGAAATTCCACCAGGAGCAAAAAGTTAACATTTGCCCCCTTCCCCGTCAACAACTGTCAAACCCAGTCAACCTTGGTTAAATTTGAGAAATTTTCAGTGTACTCGGAGTGTTACAACGGAAGCAACAAGGGAGGCATTATGGTTAAAATGGTTGGTAAATGAGCTTGGTGTTCCCCAAAACCAAGTCATTGTGCATTGTGACAACCAAAGTGCAATCTGCTTGGCAAAGAATCAAGCTTTCTCGGATCGTGCAAAGCATATCGAGAAGAAGCACCACTTTGTTCGAGAATTAATTGACAAAGATGAAGTGGATTTGGTGAAGATTGCGCGTGAAAAGAATCCAGCAAATATGTTGACCAAGATAGTGCCAACAAAGAAGCTTAGGCTTTGTATGAGTCTAAGCAATGTGCAAACCAAATGACGAGGATGTGTGTGCAAGCAAGGAGTGATGGGAAGTATTTGAAGAGTTTGTGAAATATAGAGTCAAGGTGAAGAAATGTTGTTTTTGTGACTCTAAATTAATGATGAACATGAGGAGTTGATGGGATGATGTTTGGTGATAAAGTGAAGAGGAAGAAAGCAAGAGGAGAGAAAAAAAAAAAACAAAAAAACAAAAAAAAAACAAAATTATGATTTTGCCCTTCTTTAATGATATGTTATCCTAGGAATTCTAGCCAGAACAGATGAGGGGACTTTTCTACTGGTTTTAGATAGAGAAACAGTGGGTTCTTTAAAATCCCATCAATGGTACCATGCTCTTGGTGATTAAGCTTATAATCTCTTCAAGATAATGAAAATTATCATCTTCTTGCTTGCCCGTGGACATAGATCACCTTGATCGAACCACGTAAAAACATTTGTGTGTTTTTCGCTCTCTCTCCTCTTATATTTATGTGCTTGTCTCTTTCTCTCTCTAGATTTTTCATATGGGTTTGTTATGACATCTTCTATTTCATCTATATTTGCTTTTTTGTGGATTTTTGTAGATTGTGTGCTGCTCGTGGATATATATATTGCTTGCTATACACAGGTTGAATCTCTACAATATATATAGTAGTTTTTCTTTATTGGGATTTTGGCAAAATCCATTACTTTGGTCTTTTAAGAAAGAAACGCTCTGTATTTTCTACGTATTGAGGTCAAAACTATATATCAATAAGTCCAAGAGAATTTTAAACTACGCTAACTAATTTGGCATATTAACCTGAGAGCTATATGAGGAGAGGGAGCTAGTCTTGGAGTGGTGACAAAATGAATTGATTTTGAAGGGGAAAAAAAATAATAATAAAAAATAAATCCTAGACATTCTGCTTTTTGTGTGTGTGTATGTGTCTGCTTGTGTATGACTGTTATATTAACACTTTAAATATATTTCAGCATATGTTTAAATTGAATTTGTTTTTTTGTTTTGGGTAATTTATTTTTTGATGAAGTGGTTTGATAATAATCATGAAATCGATGATCTACGGTTGGGATTAAAAAAGCCAAACATGGATAAGGGTGGACAAAAACAAAGCAAAGCATCTTCATTCAGTTCATATAAAGAGATTTAGAGGGATAGTGTGTCTTGTAGTGGCGACTAATTCATCAAAAGATATATATATGTGTGTGTATATATATGTATGTATACATATATTAGTTTTTCTTTATTGGATTTTGGCAAAATCGATTACTTTGGTCTTTTCAAAATTAATTAGGCTGGAGCTATCTGTGTAGCACAAGGTTTCGATATAATTAATGCATGTCTTAAAAAATCCTTTGAATGAAATTCTGTCCTGATTTAATTTGGTGCCACTTGAAATTAAGAAATTCTCTTTTTCATTTTGATATATATGTCATCAACTACTTTATTATTGACAAAAACAAATTGAAAAGAAAAATGTGGAAACTTCTATAAATAGCAAGAGAATACAAGACCAAAGTGCATTATCCATCGCTTAATTAGCTTTAATTTTTGAAGACAGTTATTTGTGAAAAAAAAAAAAAATGGGTTCCCAAACAGAGCTCCCTCGAATTCCTATTATAGATTTTTCGAAGGAAGAATTGAAGCTTGCAGCTTCATCTTCTTGGCTTTCACTATGCAATAAAATCCAGTATGCATTAGAGAATCATGGTTGTTTCATAGCAAAATATGATCAACTTTCTCCTGAGCTTTCCAAGAAAATTTTTAGCCAAACCAAGGATATGTTTGAGGTTCCAACAGAAATCAAAATGAAAAATACTAGTCATGTACCTTACCGCGGTTACCATACTGGACCTTCAGATCCGAATATGCCAAGGTTTGAAGGCTTAGGCATTGACAATGCAACATCCCTGGAAGAAACTCAAAAGTTCATGAATCTCATGTGGCCTGCAGGAAAGGACCAGCTCTGGTAAGTAATAAAAAAGTTAGTGTTTTTTTTTTTTAATTTTTAATTAATTAAATTATGTTGAATGCATAAATTAATACTGAACTGTTTCTGCAGCGAAGTTGTTAATTCTTATGCCAAGTTATTAGGAGATTTGATTGAATTCATTTATGAAATGGTGTTCGAAAGCTATGGTGCAAGGAAACACTATGCCTCTTTTGCTGCTTCCAATAGTCATGTTCTTAGATTCCTGAAATTGAAGCCTAAGGATGCTAGTTTAACGACCAATATAAGGTTTCAATCCCATAAGGACCTTAGCTTTGCAACTATAGTTCATCAGATTGATATTCCTGGATTGGAGGTACAAGCAAAGGATGGAACCTGGATTGCAATTCAACCCCAACCTTCACACTTTGTGTTCTTGGCTAGCGAAGCAATGCAGGTAAGTGTGTGCGTATATATATATATAGCCAGGTTCACTTCAAGTCGAATTGATGGTTCACAACCCAAAGTCTTTATTTTAAAACTATAAGATTGGTCGATGTAAGCATATATTTAATTAATGAATTTGAGATATATTAATTATTGATTAATTGGTTAATTTATGAATCAGGTATGGAGCAATGACAGGATAAAAGCTTGCAACCATCGAGTGACGATGTCAGGAAGTGGGGAAAGATACTCACTAGGGTTGTTTACTTTCAACAATGGAGTCATACAAGTACCAGAAGAACTTGTAGATGATAAAAACCCATTGCTATATAAGCCATTTGATCATCCTGAGTTTATTCGTTTTTTCCTTGATGCTGATCTGGCAACCAGGTTAAATAATCCTATCAAGACCTTTTGTGGTGTCTAACCACCACAAAGCAAATGTTAATCAGTTTATGGCCAAACAAATTAAGTTTTTTACAAGGTCAATTTTTATTTTTTTTTTTAATAAATGGTTGTTGAATTTTTCTTTTTTAAAAGAAAAAGCGACCTTATAAAAGACTGACTATATATATAATTGATGCATGTACCCGATGAATGTGTGATGAAAATGTGTATCACTATCTTAAAATTTATATTTCAATAATATCTCTTGTTAGAGATCTATTTACTGAAAGCCAAGCTTTATTTCCTCTCTGTATTCAGGTCAGAACTATATATCTATTGTCTAACAGAATTGTCTATTCTTAGCTGCCAGTTTTCATTTGATGTAAGTTATTGAACCAATATTTCTTTTTTTAATCAACATTACAACTGGAGGAGAGAAGCTTTTCTCATTGGTTTTATCACCAAACCAAAGCCTACGTACGAATACTGTTACTGAACTTTATTGCCATTAATTGTACTTTCAACTGTCAGTAGTCTCTCTTTTTTCGGCCCTCTAAAATGAAGATATATATTTGAAAAACTCACTTAATTCAAGCACTTTAATTTGCAAATTAAAGAGAAAACTCAAAGACTTATTAGGTCATGAATCTGGCATTTATGAAAGACAAATTAAGGTAAAGAAAAAACTTCAAGTTGCCAATGGAGTTCGGTATGACAGTTGTCTTTCATAGAATCTCAAAGATAGAATCGTCAAGGCTTAAAACATTGTTGGCCATAAAATGACAAAATAAGAATTGATTATTATGTATGCAAGATTCTGAACCAAAATGTAGTTTGCCGGCCAGCAATTAATAATTTGTATGTTTCATAAAGCAGCATTGCTTTGCTTTTACTAACTTTAATTTGTTTCATACAGATCGATCGATTAAAACAATAGAAACATTCACATACATATTTAATTGTTAAATCCTAAACTGCAATATAACCCTTTAATTACAAGATTTTTGGTAATATTTATACATTGTTCATTGTGCTCTGCTCCAAAAATTTACGATAGAAATATCCTATTTGGATCTAGTGTTGAAATAGGATACCGCAATATTGTTCATTTTTCTGCACCAAGAAATTAAATGTTATTACTGAGTTGTGCTTTAAATTTCTTGTCTAAGTTTAAAGATGTATCCTCTTTGTAGTTAATAATGTTGAAAAGCACTCTACCTAATTACTTCATGTTGAAAGTGTTTGATAAGTGAAAGTCCACCTTGAAAAGCACTCTGCAACTTGCACTCTGTTTTCTGTTGTTTGGTTACCTACATTTATTTCTTTCATTTTCTTTCCCAAAAAAAAAACAAAAAAAACAAAAAAAAAACAAAAAAACAAAAAAACAAATGAAGGTACTTTTATTTTTTTGGGTGAAAAATTTAAGGGGGGAAAAATTAAAAAAACAATAAAAAAAAAAACAAAAAAACAAATGAAGGTACTTTTATTTTTTTGGGTGAAAAATTTAAAGGGGGAAAAATTAAAAAAACAATCACTCTTAGACATTAGGCGAAAAAAACAGAAAAAAAAAAAGGAAACTTTAATGGGGGATTTTGATGAAAAAGTTGGGATGTTGAAATTAATATTTTAATAATACATGATATTGCAAGTAAAATTACCTCATTTAGAAGAATTAAAACATGCTATATTAGATCGGATCGACTTTTGTTTTGTGGATGGGATTATTATAAGTCCCACACATCAGTCACATACTCATTCAACTCATCAGGTCACATGCATATACTCTTTAAGCCATTTGACCATCCTTGGTTTATTTGCCTTTTCCAGTAATGCCAATCAGGAAATCAAGGCTAATAATCCCACAAAGGCCTTTTGTGTTTTCTAGTCAACGCAAACATATATATATATATATAAATCAATTGATCCATAAAATTAAGTCACTCGTAAGGTCGAACTTATATTTTTCTTTTCAAATGTAGACTTCTTCTCATGGTCCTTGGATAACCAGGACCATAAAATATTTGTTTTAATATTATATTTTGTTAGAGATCTATATAAATTTATATATTAAGATTTAAATGCTCAGCATTTTATTTGTATTCTAGTCATACATAAAACTCAGAAATGGTAGCTGGAATATCTACTTTTTTCTTTTTAAAGGGAAAAAAAGAAAAAAGAAAAAGGAAAGTCAACTTGAATTACTAATGTATTAGAATATTAGCAATCCAAAAGCTAACTAATTAGTCGGTACTTTTGAGTGAGATTACGCAGGATATTACCACATGGAGGGGACCATGCTATTGAAGCTCCCTAGGTGATGCGGTGAGGCCACATAGCCGTGGTGGAGATCACAATGAGATGGTGACAAAATTTGGATTGTAGGATTGTCAATTTGAAGGGGTGCCAAAATGGAATGGGCAAGTAGTCCTTAGTTTGAGAGGTTCGGGGTACTCTTCTTATTGTGTTAATCTTTTGGGTGAAATCTTAAACCTCAACAAAACCAATAAGTAATGGCACACACGAAGTTGCGTATATGTTTTTTAATCAAATTTTGATATCAATTATATAAGAGATATATTATATAAGAAATTGATAAAAAACAAGAAAGGAACAAAAAATGTGCTTTGTGTATACTGTATTACTTAACTGTTTACTACTCTTTCTTGCTTACAATATTGACTTTTACAGCATTATTTATACAAGTATTTCACCATACGTTAGTTACAAAAAAAAAAAAAAAAAAAAGGCAAAATAAGGATTACCAATGACAAATAACTACACCAACTACACCAGCTTTATCGGTGATAACATTTATCCTGCACTAGTTTTGTT
Organism: Ziziphus jujuba; assembly: GCF_031755915.1. Taxonomy (NCBI): domain Eukaryota; kingdom Viridiplantae; phylum Streptophyta; class Magnoliopsida; order Rosales; family Rhamnaceae; genus Ziziphus; species Ziziphus jujuba. The sequence goes on from NC_083380.1 coordinate 4,068,968, forward strand.
TTTATCACTTGGAGGTGATTTGTTTGAAGTAGACTCTTGTTGATCCAGATTGTATGATGATGTGGCTATGTGATGACATGGCTGCAGCACAGTCAGCTTATCATCCCCCACTGGCAAGTGGGATCTTGTGAACTCCCAGTTTGCCACAAAAATGAAGAAATTGAGAACGGCTGAGAGTTTTTATAAACAGATCTGCAATCTGAGAAGAAGATGGCAGGTACTGGGTGGTAATTTCTCCAAAGGCAACCTTCTCTCGAATGAAATGATAGTCTAAATGAAAGTGTTTGGTTCGATTATGAAAGACTGGATTGATGGTGAGATGAAGAGCACTAAGATTTTCACAATACAGCTTCAGTGGCCTATCATACGAGATACCGATTTCTTGCAGTAAGTGAGAGATCCAAGTGAGTTCGGTAGCAGCGGAGGCTGTGGCTCGATATTCAGCTTCTATACTTGAACGAGCAACAGTAGGTTGTTTTTGGGAGGACCAAGAGATCAAGTTGGCACCAAAGTAAATGCAAAAACCCGTACTGCTGCGTCTGGTTAAAGGGTAGCTAGCCCAGTCCGTATCAAAGCAACCTTGAAGACAATTGGAGCTTTGTTTTAAAAAACGTAAACCATAGACCATGGTACCACAAACATATCAGAGGATACGCTTAACGGCCCTAAGATGCTACTGTTGGGGAGTTTGAAAATGCTGACACACATGATTAACAGCTTGCTAAATATCCGGCCGTGTAAATGTGAGATATTGAAGTGCTCCCACCAGGCTTCGATATTCGGTTGCATTGATAGGAAGATGATCATGGCTGTGAAAGGTTTGTTTGACAGAAATTGGGGTGGCCATGGGCGCAGCGCCTAACAAATTGGCCTGCTGTAGAAGATCATGAGCATATTTGGTTTGAGATAAGAACAAACAACCAGAAAAAGGCCGAGCTTCAATACCCAAAAAATAACGAAGAGAACCAAGATCCTTTAGAGCAAAATCAGTGTTTAAGCGGGTGGCCAAAGCAGCAAGTAAAGAAGCATTAGAACCTGTCAAGAGAACATCATTGACATAAACGAGGAGAAGAAGAATGTCCGTGGTACTTTTAAACATAAACAAAGAAGAGTCAGCTTTACTACACTGGAAACCCAAGCCGAGTAAGCATTGTGAGAGATGATCAAACCAAGCTCTAGGAGCTTGTTTGAGGCCATAAAGAGATCTTTTGAAAAGGCACACATAATCTGGGTTGGTATGATCAACAAATCCAGGAGGTTGCTCCATGAAAACTTGTTCTTTAAGATGCCCATTCAAAAAGGCATTTTTTACATCAATTTGCTTAACTGGCCACCCATAGGAAAGGGCAATGGATATGATCAACCGAATAGAAGTGGGTTTCACCACCGGGCTAAAAGTCTCATCACAGTTAAGTCCTTCAATTTTCGTGTAACCTTTATCCACCAAGCGTGCTTTATAACGATCCAAAGAACCATCTTCTTTGTATTTCACACAGTAGACCCATTTGGAACCGACCACATTAACATTCATCAGCCGAGGTACTAAGACCCAAGTGGCATTGGCATGAAGAGCAGATAATTCTTCAAGCATGGCATTGTGCCATTCAAGGAGAGTAAGGGCTGTCTTGACTGATTTGGGAAAGGGACAAGGATTGTTTCAAGGAGAATAGCAGTGTTGGTGTTATTATGAGGATGAAGCTCAATGATATGGTGGGGGTTTTGTTTGAGCTAATGGCGTGTGAGCATGGGGTGATGAGGTTGAATGGAAGGTTGAAGGGAAGGAGATGGTAGCGGTGGGAAATCTAAGTCCAGAAATAATTGAGGGGAGATGTCTTGAGTGGGATTAAGAGGAACTGTGATGGTTGTAGGAGACTGTGGGGATGTGAGGCTGTGAGTTTGAGAGAAACAAGAGGTTGGCATATGTGAGAAGTCACGAGAAGAGAAGCTCGAGTTTGGTGTTGTAGGTGAGGGTGGCACCTGATCAAAAATTGATTGTGGGTGAGTGGGGACCGGTTGTGATGTAGTGCAACAGGAGGTAGGTGACATGGGGGTGTGTGTTTGAGTGGGGACCGATTGGGATGGAGGGTAGCAGCTTGGTAGGCGAGGAGGAGAAGACAGGTTGTAAGTGGGTTGTCTCATCACAACAACTGGTGGGTAATATAGGTGCTGTTGACTAGTTCTTGTTGTATGAACTGTTGGGTAAGGGGTTGGGTGACCAATTTTGGATTTAAGTGTCGTGTGAGCCTTGGTCCTTGGGTGTGGCATACCACTCATCAACATTAAAGAAAGTGGTCAGTTCAAGAGGTTCCGGTGAAATAGAAGAAATATTAGTTTTGAAAGGGAATAATGTTACATCAAATACAACATGCGTTGAAATAAATACTCTATTCGTCTTTGGATCCAAGCATTTGTACTCCTTATGAGAAGGACTGTAGCCAATAAAAATACACGGATAAGTTTTCTTCATAAACTTACTATTTTCTGATTGTCTCAGATATGGATAACATCTACAGCTCAGAACTCGAAGACTCATATAATGTGGCAATTGGTCATATAATTTTTTATATGGAATTTCCATTTTTAAAGAAGAAGCTGGCAGTCTATTTATCAAATATGTAGCAGTCAAAAAAATATCTACCCAATATTTAGGTGGTATCTTAGCATGAAACATCATAGTCAAACTTGTTTCAACAAGGTGATGATGCTTTCATTCAACAACACCATTTTGTTGTGGTGTTCTTGGACAAGAAATTTGATGAAGAATACCACAATGATCCAAATGAGATATAAATATCTGTGATTGAAATTCACTGCCACCATCACTTTGAAAGATTTTAATTTTTTTATCAAATTGATTTTCAACCATCTTTTAAAATTTGAGAAAAGTATCATAGAAATCTGATTTCCTTTCTAAAGGATAAAACCAAGTGAATCTACTATAATCATCAATAAAAATAACATAATATTTAAAACCTTGAGTAGATAAAACAGGTGCAGGTCCCCATAGGTCACAGTGTATCTTATTCAAAGGAGCAGTAGAAAGATTATTGGAAGTACCAAAAGGAAGTTTACGGTGCTTCCCTAACTGACAACTTTCACACACAGAGGAATTTGTTATCCAACTTGAAACAGAAATATTTTTATTTATATCTAAGATTTGTAAGAACCGAGTGTTTGAATGACCCAATCTGAGATGCTATATTTCAGATGAACCACCTCCACCTTTTATTGCTGCCAACACTTGATTGTAGCTGTCATCATTCAAAGCATACAATCTACCTTGTTTATGCCCTTTGGCTATTATTTGATTGTTGAGGTCCTTAATCAAAAAATCAAAAGAGGTGAATTCCACATTACAAGCATTATCATCAGTCAATTTACTAACTAAAAGTAGATTTTTCGTCAATTTTGGCACTACCAAGACATTTTTTAAAGAAATATTTTTCTGACGAGATTTAAGTGCAGTGTTTCCAATATGGGAAATTGATAAAGCTGTCCCATTACCCACATAGATAACATCTGATCCCTTGTAAGGTTTAGAAATTGATAAGGTACCTGGTCATTAGTCATGTGGGATGTAGCTCTAGAATCTGCAAAGAATGTGGGTTCTTCTTGAACTTTATGGGCAATATTAGCTTTATGGTGTTCACCAGGTTCATCTATAGGATCATATCTGTTCAAACAATTGGAAGCAGTATGATAAGGTCTACCACATATTTGACATATGACTGCTTCTTTTTTAGAGGATTTCAGGATCTGAGTGATATTAGAAACTGGTGCAGGAGCTATATTACGAGAAAAATAGTTACCACGACCTTGTGTTGAAAAGTGACTTCCTCCACGATTATGGACAGAAAAGTTTGTAGGACTAAAACCTCCACAATTTTTCACAGAGAAGTTTGCAGGTCCAAAGCCACTCCACAGGAACTGAATCTGCCACCACGTCCTCTTCCTGTTCCACGACTTCTTTAGCCAACAAATGCATATTCTTCATTCAGGCCCTGTTTTTCTTCTGAAAAATTACTTAGAGCCTGTTCATGAGACCTTAAAGAGAGAATAAACTGCGTGTATGTTGGATATGAGGGCTTTGACAACATCGCCAACCTAAAATCTTGATAAGTATGGCCTAATCCTTTAGATAAATGAAAGGATTTATCCAAGTCATTCACTGGTTTTCCAATTGCAGATAAATTATCACAAATAGAGTTAAAGTTTTTGAAATACTCATCTAAGGTTGCAGATCCTTTCTTCAAACCCATCAAACGATCAGTTAAGTAGATTTCCTTCTCCTTCATAGCTGGTAGCAGTTGCTCTTCAATGGCGTGCCAAACATTGAAAGATATCTCCAGGCCGAAGGTGAAGCTGAGTACATCTACTGTCATTGTCCCGAGCAACCAAGTTATAAACAAGCCATCATTGTTGATCCATAATTGATAATTTGGATTACAAACTTTACTGCTTCCACTGCCTCCAGTAGTTTCTATCTGAAGTTCTTCTAATGGATGTTCAGCATCAGTAATGTGATGTAGAATTTTCAAACTTCGAATCAAGGGAAGCATTTGTGATCTCCATAGTAGATAATTTGAAAAATCAAGTTTTAAAGATATCAAACTGGAACATTGATGAAAAGATTGGATGGTTAGTCTTGGTTCAATTTCCAAAGCTACATTCAGATTAAGCTTTGGAGATTTTCCAAGCTCTGATACCATGATAAAAAACAAGAAAGGAACAAAAAACGTGCTTTGTGTATACTGTATTACTTAACTGTTTACTACCCTTTCTTGCTTACAATATTGACTTTTACAGCATTATTTATACAAGTATTTCACCATACGTTAGTTACAAAAAAAAAAAAAAAAAAAAGGCAAAATAAGGATTACCAATGACAAATAACTACACCAGCTACACCAGCTTTATCGGTGATAACATTTATCCTGCATTAGTTTTGTTTTTATCACTTGGAGGTGATTTGTTTGAAGCAGACTCTTGTTGATCCAGATTGTATGATGACGTGGCTATGCGATGACATCGATGCTGACTGTGACATGGCTGCAGCACAGTCAACTTATCAAAAATATCGTAAGGTTTTGATATCAATTATACATATAAGAGATATAATAAAGAGTGGTAGAAATAATCACGTAATGGCACACTCTAAAGTTGGATATATTTTTTTTTAATCAAATTTTGATATCAATTATATAAGAGATATCTTACAATATCTCTAAAAAAAATTGATCGTGTGAATCATGAGGAATCATATAATAACTTGTAATAAATAGCTCTATTGATTAGAAGCCTTTGATCCTGTGATCATGTTAAATCATTGCAAAATTTCCACATCACATTAATACATTATATCATCATCTATATGTTAACAAGTAAAAAGTTGAAAAATGTGCAAAGGATTCCCTCTATAAATAGCATAATAATACAAGTCGTAAGTGCATCCAGAGCTTGAGCTTGAGCTTAAATTTGTACACACAGAAAGTTACTTGTGAAAAGAAAATGGGTTCCCAAACAGAGCTCCATCAAATTCCTGTTATAGATTTCTCTGAGGAAGACTTGAAGCCTGCAGCTTCATCTTCTTGGCTTTCATTGTGCAACCAAGTCCAATATGCATTAGAGAATCATGGTTGTTTCATAGCAAAATATGATCAACTTTCTCCTAAGCTTTCCAAGAAAATTTTAGCTAAACCAAGGATATGTTGAGGTTCCCATTGAAATCAACAAGAAAAATATTTGCCATGTGCCTTATCGTGGCTATTATATTGGACCAGCAAACTCGAATATGCCACAATTCGAAGGCTTAGGCATTGACAATGCAACATCACTGGAAGAAACTCAAAAGTTCATGAATCTCATGTGACCGGCTGGAAAGGACTAATTTTGGTAAGTATTTACTAACCTTAATTTTGTCACGATCATGAACCCTTCTTCAATTAATTAAGATTTAATGTCAAATTAATTACGTACTTAATGATTTGTGCAGCAAAGTCGTTAACTCTTATGCCAAGTTATAGGAAATTTGACTAAATTTGTACTACAAATGGTGTTTGAAAGCTATGGGGACAGGAAGCACTATTCCTCCTTTGCTGCTTCCAACAGCCACGTTCTCAGATTCCTCAAATATAAGCCTATTGACATGAATACAAAAATAATGAACTTAAGGTTTCAACCCCATAAGGAACTCAGCATTTCAACTATAGTTCATCAAATTGATAATGGTGGTCTAAAGTACAAGCAAAAGATGGCACTTGGATTGGGATTCAACCCCAACCTTCACACTTTGTGTTCTTGGCTAGCGAAGCAATACAGTTGACATGTTTATATAGTCATGCTCACATCAAGTCAACCTCATAATTTAAAATAAAAAACTGCTATTGCAATCAAATCTTTTTATTTTAAATCTATAAAATCGGTCTTATAAGAGCCTGTCTATATATATATATATATATCCATTTTTAATAAATGAATTTGAGATATATTAATTATTAATTATTTGGTTAATTTATGAATTAGGTATGGAGTAATGACAGGATAAAAGCCTGTAACCATTGAGTGACAACATCAGGAAAAGGAGAAAGATACCCACTAGTGCTGTTTACTTTCAACAATGGAGTCATACAAGTACCAGAAGAACTGGTAGATGAAAAACATCCATTGCTTTATAAGTAATTTGATCATCCCAAGTTTATTCGATTTTTCCTTAATGTTGATGAGGCAATCAGGTCAGCTAATCCTGTCAAGACCTTTTGTGGTGTTTGACCACAAACACCAATTAGTCTCTGTCCAATAAATTAATCTCTCATTAGGTCAACTCTATTCTTTTAAAACAAATAGTTAAAGACTTCTTTCATGGTTGTTTTGATTTGCTTTTAAGAAAGTAAAGTCGATCTTGTTAGAGACTAACTACATTTATATATATAATGGGTGCATGTACCTTCCAAATGCGTGATGAATGCATACTACTGTCTTAAATTTGTGTTGGTTATGTGATTCAAAGAAGTCAAAGCTTGAGTTATTTTTTCTGCATAGTTGCTGTCATCAAAACTACGTCATTTCAACCTTATATCATTAAACAAAACTGTGAGTTTTGGCTTGGTGGTTTAAAGAGAAGCTGGCAGTCACGTAAAGGCTTTCCAAGAGTCCTAACAGCAATAGAGATATGCAGCAATAGTTCTACAGTAGCAACAGTTCTGCAGCAACCGTTTTCTTTGGTGTTAATATAATTTAAGTTATCTTTCTCTTTCCCTTTAAGGTTTTCTCTTTAGTATTCTCTTGGGAGAGTTGTGAGGTGCGAAAGGTTGTAAAAGGGGATTTTGGGTCTGGTATATGGGTTTTAGGTGGAGCTTCTAAAACAAAGAAAGAGAATTAGATAAGCTGTAAAACACATTCAGTTATAATGCATTTGAACTCCTTGTGGAGCTCCGAAGACGTAGATTCAATCTTGAATCGAACCTCGTAAATTCTATGGTGTTTTGATCTAGTTTATTATTATTTAATTTCTTGAATGTTTGTCTTGCTGAAATTGTAACAGTGGCATCAGAGCATTTTCAATACATTCAAGGATTAGAGAAATTAATTCCTGCCTGCAACGTGTTTGATAAAATTCCTAAGAAGCAACTTATGGGTTCAAAAGTTGAACTTGAAGTATTCAATGGCAAAGGGGATTTTCTTCTCTGGAGGCAAAAGATGAAGGCTATTCTAGTCTAGCAGAGAGTGGCAAAAGCACTAGACAATTCCTTCCCTCCAGAACTGACCGAATCACATAAGAAGGATATGGATGAGATAGCTTATAGCACCATAATCCTCCATCTTGCAGATAGTGTTCTGAGAAAGGTAAATGATTCAGTTACTACCTTTGCTCTTTGGAAAAAATTAGAACAATTATATTCTGTAAAATCTCTTCCCAACAAAATATATCTTCTAGAAAAATTCTTTGGATTCAAGATGAATCCTTCTAAGGATTTAGATGAAAATCTAGATGAGTTTAATAGGTTGTGCTTGGATTTAGCAAACTGTAATGAGAAGTTTTCAGATGAGCACCAAGCTTTGATTTTACTAAATTCAATTTCTGAAAGCTACAAGGAAGTAAAGAATGTAATTAAATATGGGAGAGAGGTTCTAACTACTGACATTGTAATAAGTTCTTTAAGATCCAAGGAATTGGAGATGAAAATTGAAAAACAAGAAAATATACATGGAGAAGGACTTATTACTAGAGGTAGAAAAGGTAGTAGAGATTCTGGAAAGTATAATAATAACTGGAGAAGCAAATCTAGAGGGAAGAGTAGATCTAAGTCCAGAACAGGAGGAAAAAGGTGCTTCTATTGTCAAAAAGAAGGCCATTTTATCAAAGATTGTTACAAAAGGAAGAACAAAGAAAGCAGCGAAAATAGAGAAAGATCTTAGGAAGATGGAGATGCTGCTCTAGCCAACAATGAGAGTGAAATTGGTGATGTTCTTGCTGTATCAACTGATCAAGCAAGTCAAGAATGGATACTAGACTCAGGCTGCACCTTTCACATGTGTCCAAGAGAGGATTGGTTTAGGAACTACAAAAGGATCAGTGGTGGACAGGTTCTATTAGGAAATAATATGGCTTGCAATGTGGTTGGGATAGGCAATATCTCAATCAAAATGGCAGATGGAGTGGTTGGAATATTGAGCAATGTGAGGCATGTACTGGATTTACAAAGAAATTTGATTTCTGTTGGGGTATTGGATGAAGCTGGATACTCTTGCAAATCTGAAAATGGACAAATGAAGATTTCAAAGGGAGCTTTGACAGTTATGAAAGGTATCAAGAGGAATGGACTATATGTTCTTCAAGGGCAAACAGTAATAGGCTCTACGGCAGCTGCAAGTTCAGAAAGTCATGATGAAACACAACTATGGCATAAAAGATTGGGGCACATTAGTGAAAAGGGGCTTCAAGTACTGAACAAACAAGGTTTCTTTGGAACAAATAAGATCAGTAAAATAGAATTCTATGAGTATTGCATTTTGGGGAAGCAACACAAGTTGAGTTTCAAGCTAGGCTCACACAAATCAACCTCAATCTTGGATTATGCACATGCAGATTTATGGGGACCTTCAACAACACTAACTCATGGAGGTAATAGGTATTTTTTATCTATTGTTGATGATTTCCCTAGAAAGGTTTGGGTTTTTCTTTTAAAGCATAAAAATGAAGCTTTTACAAAATTTAGATTCTGGCATGCTTTAGTACAAAACCAAACCAGCAAGAAACTCAAAGTTCTAAGAACTGATAATGGTCTTGAGTTTTGTAATTATGAATTTGATAATTTTTGTAAAGAAAATGGCATCTTGAGACACAAAACAGTTCTATATTCCCCTCAACAAAATGGTGTTGCTGAAAGGATGAATAGAACCTTATTAGAAAAGGTTAGATGTATGCTCACTAGTTCTAGTTTACCAAAGCTTTTCTGGGGTGAAGCTATTATGACAGCAGCATATTTAGTTAATAGATGCCCTTCAACAACTATTGAGTTGAAAAATCCATAAGAAAAGTGGAGTGGTCACCCAAGGGATTATACAAAACTGAAAGTTTTTGGATGTGCAGCTTATGTACATCATAATGATGGAAAACTTGAGCCTAGGTCTATTAAATGTGTTTTTCTAGGCTATCCCGAGGGAGTTAAAGAATATAGACTATGGGTTAGAGACTCAAAAAGCTATAAAACAATTATTATTAGAGATGTTTTGTTTAAGGAAGATATAATGCCTTGTTTGAGTGACCAAGTTGCAAATTCTAGTAAAACACCTACTAAAAATACGGTACAGTTTGAGGTGGAGCCTTATAACCAGCCAAGTAGTAAAGAAACTCAACAGCCAGTAGGTGAAACAGGTGAATTTCAGCAAGTACAACTGCTGGAAGTAGTAGATGTACCTCAAGAAGAGACAACACCTCAACAAAATCAAAGATCTGTCATCTCACAGCAGTATAATCCACTACAACGTTACCAACTTGCCAGAGATAGAGAACGAAGGGTGGTAAGAACCCCAACCAAATTTAATCCTTCTGATTATAATATGTTTGCTTTGGTTTCATATCAGGATCTTTCAGAAAATGAACCACAGTCATATACCAAGGCAATAAGAGGTAAACAAGCTAAGCAGTGGCAAAATGCCATGTTAGAGGAGTTAGAATCTCTACATAAGAATCAGACATGGATTTTAGTTCCCAAACCAAAAGATTAGAAGTTGGTAGATTGCAAATGGATATTCAAGGTGAAAGAAGGTATGACAGATTTAGAACCTATAAGATTTAAAGCTAGACTTGTGGCCAAATGATTCACACAAGTAGAAGGTATAGATTACAAGGAAATCTTTTCTCCTGTGATCAAGTATACAACTATTAGAGTAATACTATCTTTGGTAGCTCATTTCAATTGGGAATTGAAGCAGCTAGATGTTAAGACAGATTTTTTACATGGAGAATTAGATGAGACAATTTATATGAAACAACCTGAAGGTTTTGAGGTGACGAATTCAAAACAGGAGCTGGTTTGCCTATTAAAAAGGTCATTATATGGGCTGAAACAATCCCCTAGGCAATGGTACAAGAGGTTTGACACCTATGTAATTAGAATTGGTTTTAAGAGGAGTAGTTATGATAGCTGTTTGTATTACAAAGGTGAAAATATTAATTTTTCAGTTTATCTACTTCTATATGTGGATGACATGTTGCTTGCTGGTCAAAGTTTAGAGACTATTAATCAAGTTAAGGAAGCTTTGAAAGCTGAATTTCATATGAAGGAGCTTGGACCTGCAAAGAAGATTTTGGGAATGAGTATTAAAAGAAACAGAGGAAAGAATTGGTTATTCTTGAATCAGGAAGATTACATTCCAAAAATCCTTTCTAGATTTTCAATTTCAGAATCAAGATCAACAAGTGTTCCTTTGGCAAATCACTACAAGTTATCTACAAACCTTTGTCCTAGCACTGAAGAAGAACAAGAGGAAATGGCTGGTGTTCCATACTCCAATGCAGTTGGTTCTGTCATGTACACCATGATTTGTTGTAGACCGGATTTGGCTCATGCGATTAGTGTTTTGAGTAGGTATATGGCTAATCCAGGAAGAGAACATTGGGAAGCTATGAAGTGGCTGTTAAGGTATTTGAAAGGAACTTCAAATTTTGGTTTAGTATTTAATCATTGCAAAGATGGTGTGGTACTTAGAGGCTATGTAGATGCTGATTATGGAGGAGATAGAGATAAAAGAAGATCTACTTCAGCTTATATATTTACTGTGTGTGACAATTATGCTAGTTGGAAAATCACAATTACAGTCTCAGGTGGCTCTTTCCACAGCTGAGGCTGAATATGTTGCAACAACAGCAGCTATGAAGGAAGCACTTTGGTTGAAAGGCATGTTAGAAGAGTTGAAGTTGTTGAAGCAAAAGGTAGTGGTTTATTCAGATAGTCAGAGTTCTATTCAACTTTGTAATAATCCAGTTTTTCATGAGAAGACTAAGCATATTGATATTAAATATCATTTTAATAGAGATGTGGTTGAGGAAGGTTTGGTAAAGTTGGAAAAGATATCCACAGAAAGGAATCCTGCAGATATGGGAACTAAGGTGTTACCTGTGAGCAAGCTTGAGTTTTGCAAAAGTTTGCTCAAGATTGATACAGTTTGATAATGAAGAAAGTGAGTTGAGAAGCAAAGGAAGTTCAATGGACTTTATATTGCTTGACTTATTTGAATCAAGGTGGAAATTGTTGGTTATGTGATTCAAAGAAGTCAAAGCTTGAGTTATTTTTTCTGCATAGTTGCTGTCATCAAAACTACATCGTTTCAACCTTATATCATTAAACAAAACTGTGAGTTTTGGCTTGATGGTTTAAAGAGAAGCTGGCAATCACGTAAAGGCTTTCCAAGAGTCCTAACAGCAATAGAGATATGCAGCAATAGTTCTGCAGCAACAACAGTTCTGCAGCAGCAACAATTCTGCAGCAACCGTTTTCTTTGGTGTTAATATAATTTAAGTTCTCTTTCTCTTTCCCTTTAAGGTTTTCTCTTTAGTATTCTCTTGGGTGAGAGTTGTGAGGTGAGAAAGGTTGTAAAAGGGGATTTTGGGTCTGGTATATGGGTTTTAGGTGGAGCTTCTAAAACAAAGAAAGAGAACTAGATAAGCTGTAAAACACATTCAGTTATAGTGCATTTGAACTCCTTGTGGAGCTCCGAGGACGTAGATTCAATCTTGAATCGAACCTCGTAAATTCTGTGGTGTTTTGATCTAGTTTATTATTATTTAATTTCTTGAATGTTTGTGTTGCTGAAATTGTAACAATTTGTATTTCAATAATCTCTTTTATTAGAGATCTATATGGAAAAAAATGAATGTGTAATTGTGTTTCCCTATGCCTATGAATACAGTTATTGAACCTTGTTGCCAACGTACTTTTCAACAGCAATAGTCCCTCCTCTTTCAGCCCTCTAATATCAGGATATATTTGAAAAACTCAGTTAATTCAGTGTTAATTAGCAAATTGAAGAGAAAAGTCAAGGATTTTAGGTCATAAATTTGATGTTGGTGAAGGACAAACTAAGATAAAAGAAAAAACTTCAAGTTACCAAATAGAGTTTGGTATGACAATTAACTCTCGTAAACTCTCAAAGAGGGGAATTCTCAAGACTTAAAACATTGCTGGCCACAAAACGACAAAAGAAGATATTGGTTAATTATGTATATTAGATTCTGAACCTAAAATGTAGTTTGCCGGCCAGCCATTGATAATTTGTATTTTTCCTATCGCAACATTATTTAGTTTTTACTATTTTTGTTTCTTAGTGGATGGATGGCTTAATTACAAGATTTGTGGTAATGTTTCTACATTGTTCATTAACAAAAATTTACAATAGAAAATATCCTATCTAGATTTAATATTTAAATCGGACACTGCAATGTTATTCATTGTTGTGCACCAAGAAATTAAATGTTGTTATAGATGTTCTCTTAAATGTTAAATGTTAAATTTCTTATCTAATTTTAAAGATGTTCTCTTTTTAATCATGTTGAAAGCACTCTGCCCATGTTCAAAGTAATTTGATAATATATAAGTGAAAAAATATATATATATATACGGAAATTCTATGGTGAGGACGGTTCGCATGAGGACTGCAGTATTAGTGACAGTTTTTCATAATATTAACGACGGTTTTTTAGAAAATCGTCACCAATACTATGAAAAACCGTCACCAATACTGTGGTCCGCATGAGGACCGTCCGCACCATAGACGGACTATATATATATATATATATATATATATATCACTTACATTAGAAAATGGAAAATTTCATGGGATGTTGGGATGTTGATCTAAGGCTTGAAAAAGTTGGGATGTTCAAATTAATATTTTAATTACATTATATTGCAAGAAAAATTACTTCATTTAGAAGAACTAAAACATTCTATATTAGATTGGATAGAGTTTTGGTTTGTGGATGGGATTACTATAAAATCCCACATCAGTCACGTATTCATTCTATATTATTGTAGACAAAAATGGATTTAGAATCCCATAAATATTTTCTTAGCAACATTTATTACAAATGGTATTAAAGTGAGTTTATTAGGCTCTGAAATACTTAATAAAGAGAGGAATATATCGTCTTCTACAAAGCAATTTTGCTGCTTTGGTTTGTCTATGGATCTGGGAGACGTCAAAGTATATTGGCCTTTTTGTTTTTTTGTTTTTTTTTTTTTTTTTTTTACGCTTTGATTTTTAATTTTTAAATTCAACATTAAATTATATAAGTTCATTTTTTATGTTGGAAAATGTAATTCCGGGCATAGTGTAATTACTCATTTTTATACCAAAAAAAGTGATGAGCTCTGGAATGAACGGTAATTACCAGCCTTTCTTTTCTGTGAACCAATTTCACTAATCAGCAAAGCTTACAAGCTTATAGAAAACTCAGAAGTGACAGCAGGAAAGTCTACTTGAATTATAGAAAGCCTAAAACAAACAAAACACAACGTTTTGAATACAAACTATTATTTAATAAGCAAAAGACAAAATCCAAATGGAACGGCTCCGTTTCAATGAAATGTAAGAGTAACAATTAGTTTCAAATGGTGTCGTCTTGAATCTCTGATTCTCTTTTTTTTCTTCGCTGCATCAATTTCTTTGCTATTTATTCGTTAATAACTTTTGGATCTTGATGCCCTTCAAACTTTTCAGCACCTAAAGCACTTTTTGCATATAATGACAGATAATCAAAATTAAAATCAATAGTTCAACATTAATGTAAAACAGAACTAAACAAGCTTTAACCATGTGTAATTTATTCATCATAAGAAAGAAAAATCTTGTTGATTCCTTTTTGGTAATGAAAACTTGTGTAATATAAGTAAGATATTATCGTTAGAAATTATACTATTGAAGTCAACAGTAGTGATGCTGACCCTTTCTCCCAAAGAATTATGGCAAATCCCCTGGCCAACACAACAAATACATGTCTTTAGTTTAGTTTTAGTTGAAGTATTATTTAAATAATTAGCCTGATTAGATGCTTGGACATTTATATATAATTAAATTAACAATGAGAATGGAAGATTTGGTATCATTATTAAAGAAAACAATAGCCTAACCAGGTAACATATTTCAATAGATAGTACACACACACACACACACACAAACACACACACACACACATATATATATATATATATAATCTTTTTCTCCAAATTACTTTCAGCAAAATTTTAAGAAAAACTTTTTTTCTAATTCAATCTATGTATGGATATATAAAAAAAATTTGCAAAATTTGGTAGTTTTGGGAGATGAAATTAATCCACTGATACCGTTCAATGGTAACCGAGTAGTAATAACTATTAATTACCAAAAATAAAATAAATAAAAAGTAAGTAGCCATAGCCTTATTTTCGTTTCATTTTTTTAATGAAAAGTAGCACAAGGGTCGTAGAGTCGTAGATTGTGGGGTTGGAGGGGCCCACGGGGGCGGTAACAAAACTCAAAAAAATAAACAAAGGAAATTGAGGAGAAGAGATTACAAGAGGAAGGCCCATGCTTATGAAAATTGTACATGTTTCAGGGCTTAAAAAAATATCCATGCCCACGACTTCCTATTCTTCCATTAATATAAAACATCCTAATCCGGTAATAGAGCCAGAATTTGCCTGGAAATAATGTTGTTCAATGAAAATAAACACCAACCCACATTAATTAATTATAAAATTGAGGTGGCTGGTAGAAAGAGACATTTAAAGAGATTGAGTGAAAGTCAGAGACTCAGAATAAATTATTCTTTTTTTAAGATGGAGAACCAATTAATAATAAATAAATAAATAATCCCTTCTCCATTTGACTTCCACTTCTCTTCCAAAATTCTTCACTTCTTATAATTTTCTTTTGTTTCTCTGCTAATCAAGAGAATCTTATGAATTCTGTCCTAATCTTCAATTTGTTAAAAAATGAAATGAATTACACTCACTCACATTGGTAGATGAATACTTTTAATTGCTTCTGAAAAATCAAGTGGCATTAATAATTGTGAAATTTCTCCATTACTTCTTGTATATTTACAAAAAATGTGCTAACCTCTACAAATGACATAATCATAATACAAGTTTAAAGCGCAATCATATTTATCATCGCTTATAAAGTAATTTTGTGAAACAGTTAACAATGGATTCCCAAACACACTGGCCTCCTCAAATTCCTGTCATAGACCTGTCTTTGGAAGACTTGAAGCCTGGTTCGTCTTCTTGGCTTTTCATATGCAGCCAAATCCGGCATGCATTAGAGGATTATGGTTGTTTCGTGGCAAAATATGATCAACTTTCTCCACAAAATTTCTAAGAAAATATTTGGCTAATCCAAAGATCAGTTTGATCTTCCCACGGAATTAATCAAAAGCAGAAATACTAGTGCTGAACCTTATCGTGGTTATATTGGTCCAACAAAACATATGCCACTCTAGTAGGCTTGGCCATTAACAATGCAACAGTGCTTGAAGAAGCCCACAAGTTCATGGATCTCACGTGACCTGATGGAAAGGACCCATTATAGTAAGTAATTGGTTAATTTTTTGGTCATGATCATGAACCTTTTTAAAATTAATTAAACTCTGTCTAAATAATTTCCTTAATTAATTGTACTTGTGCCGTGAATGAATTAGCAGTGGCAATGATGTTTGAAATTAATGATGCAGGAAAGCACTTCGCCTCCTTTGCTGTTTCCAACCGTCACCTTTTGAGATTCCTCAAATATAAACAACCTTAAGACACCGAAACTACGAGCATAAGGTTTCCAGCACATACAGAACTAAACTTTGCAACCATAATTCATCAGAATGGTACCGGTGGTTTGGAGGTACAAGCAAAGGATGGCACCTGGATTGGCTTTGAACCCCAACATTCACACTTTCTGTTCTTTGCTGGCCAAAGAATGCAGGATCTATATATATATATATATATATAAACCTCCCTATATATATATATACATATTTATATTATGTTTGTAGAAATGAAAATTCTCTTATGCTAGCAGGTTCTCTTATGCTAGCTAGATTAGAGACTAAAAGGAAGTCTAGAAACAGCTTACAATCGCTTATATAGACGCCTTTGTGAGCACTTGAATGTGCCTGTTAGTGCTTATAGGCTGTTTTTGAACTTTAACTTTTAATCGAAAATCCTGAGGAAGAACTTCACTGTAAGAGCATGATTGTTTTCTGAAAATGATATGTGAAATTATAATAAACGGAAGACAAAGAGAAGTGGATGATTATTTATATGCTGATTTTGATTAATTAATTGGTTGTTTCGTTTATTAATTTAGGTATGGAACAATGACGGAATAAAAGCGTGCTACCATAAAGTGAAGGTATCAGCAGGAACTGGAGAAAGATATTCAATGGGGCTGTTTGCTTTCAACAATGGGGTTATACAAGTACCAGAAGAACTGGTGGATGACAAACATCCATTGCTCTATAAGCCATTTGATAGTCGTGGGTTTATTTGCTTTTTTCATTAATTCCAAAGAAGTAGTCAAGTTTAATAATCCTAAGAATGACTTTTGCGGTGTTTGACCATCGCAAACATAAATTAATATACGTTAAAGGTCGACCTTGTCAGCAACTAACAATAAATGTTATATAAAAATGACGGATGCATCTATATATATGTAATGGAGATGTATCCCTGCCTTAAATTTGTATTTTCTTATCAATACCTATATATATATATAAAGAAATGCAGATCATTTTCTCTGTTTTCAGATCAGAACTATTTCAGCCCCTTTATTCTCAGACTGTTCAATTTCCTATGATTTGCAAAGTTATCTATCCTCAAATGCAACTAGATCTATAATTTGAGTTTGCAACCTAATTAACTTATCAAGGTTACAACAGGGGATCAATCTTTCAATGTCTTGACTTGATTAATAGTTAGATCATGTTCATTGATAAGATATTATAATATTTCTAACATAAAAAAGTGATAAACAAGCACGTCATGGCAATTGTCAAGGTATCACATGTTGAGATCACTAATGTTAGAAATATGAAATATTTTATAATATCTCTAAAATAAATGCTTATAACATTTATTAAAGAGATATTAATCTTTCTTGTTAAAAATATGACTATGTTTTCCTCATCTCTCCTGCTTGCTAGTTTTCTTTTCATATGAGTTACTGAACTCAGTTCATAATGGTACTGTCAACTGTCAATAATGTACCTTTCGCCAGACTATCACCTTTGATATGCTAAATTTCCAAGATCTAATCAATTTATCTATCCTCAAAGCCAGCTAGCTTTACAGTTTGTGTGGTACTAATAACAGCAAACATTCTTTATGGAATTAATTTATATCATTCATAAGGAATTTGCTTATATATGTAAGATTCTGAACCAAATGTTGTTTGCCTTAGCCATCGATAATTTGTATCATTCATAAAGCATCGCATTGATGTCACAAGTTTGTTTTTGCTTTTATTTTTTTAGAAGATCAAAACAATAGAACCATATTTTTGTATTTGTATCTAATATTTATTTAATATTGGATACTGTAAGATTAATTGTTCATTGTGCTCTGCACCAATAAAATGTCTTACTGGGTTTTGCTTTAAAAATCCATGTATAATTTTAGAAAGACCTTTTTTTTCATTCATGTTGAAAAGAAATCTTCCTTTGCAGCCCATCTTAGTCCACGATAGCTAACTCATAAAGAAGTGTTAATCAATGAAAGACCTCTAGCAGTCTGATAGCTTGGTATTTGATGCCTTGTTTCTCTTAATGCAGAAATGTTATTAACACAAAAGGTTGTATTTATATGTTAATTTTTTCTATCAAAGATATGTCAAATATCTTGACCTTTAAAAACTTAAAGAACAAAAAATCAACTTGGTGGTCTGATGAGATGCAAGAATTTTACTGGGTTTGAAAATTCAGTAACTTGCGCACTGTTTACCATTATATTTATCTATCTAGTCAAGAAAAGTACTTTAATTATCTTACTCCACAATAGCCAACTAATTTTAATGTCTGCAAGCAATTAAAATTGGTGTAATCAAAATTTCCATTGCTTTTGGAGTCTACTTTCACTGAACTTCAAAAGCTGGCAAATTGTGTTTACAAAAAAAATAAAAATAGTATACCAGTTTCATGTACAGAGAAATAATTATTATGAAACAGTTCGAATTGGAATAATTAAGGATTTGAGGTAATTGCTATCTTATAGTACCTGGATTACTAATAAGCCTTTGATCATATGGAATTATTGCAAAATTTCATTTTGTCATATCATCAACTATATATGTACTAATAAAAATAAGTTTGAAATAAAATTAATTATTAATTAATTGGTTAATTTATGAATAAGGTATGAAGCAATAACAGAGTAAAAGCTTGCAAGCATCAATGGAACATATAAAGAAATGATGAAATGTAATCAAATAATGACAAGTGTATATCTTGTCGGAGTACGTGCTCTCCCCTTCTAATATAGGGATGGAGAGTCCGTACTCTGGAAATACTAATATTCTCCTGTATAGCTAAGATATCTTGTAATATATAATATCACCTGGATATCTTGGAAGTCTTTGTTCGACTATAAGAGCAACAAAAATAGCCAAACTTCCCCATCAAGTTAATTTCTTTTCTTTTATGTCATCAACTATAATTAACTACAATAAGTTGAAAATCTTTGCATGGAAACCTCAATAAATAGCCTGATTATACAAGTACAAAGCAAATATCTATCTCTACAATTAGCTTTAATTGTGCTTTACATGAAGTTGTGTGTAAAAAAAAAAAAAAAAAAGAAAAACAATAACGATTCCCGAATTGAGCTCCCTCAAATTCCTATCATAGATTTCTCTAGGGAAGACTTAAAGCCTGGTTCATCTTCATGGCTTTCAATGCGCGACCAAAACAATCATGCACTAGAGGATTGTGGCTGTTTTATAGCAAAATATGACCAACTTTCCGAGAAACTGCTGAGCCAAACTAGGGACATGTTTGAGCTTCCCACAGATATCAAAAAGAAAAATACTAATGATGAACCTTAATTATCATGGTTATAAACTCCACCACCAGTTGAACAATCTGTCTTCTTCGAAGGCTTGGGGTTTGACAATGCAAGAGTGCTGCAAGAAACTGAAAAGATAATGAATATGGTCATGTGGCCTGCTGGGAAGGACTAATTTTGGTAATTAGCAATGGTTAATTTTATTTCATGATACTCATGAAGCTTATTTAATTAACTACTACTTTTTGTGTAATTAGTACTTATTTGATAGCAGAGAAGTTGTTACATCTTATGCCAAGTCAATAGGAGCTTTGAATGACTTGGTACTAGAAAAGGTGTTTGAAAGCTATGGTGCAGGGAAGCACTATGCCTCTATTGCTGCTTCAAACAGTCAAGTTCTTAGATATTCCTCAAATTGAAACCTCAAGACACAGAGAACATTATAAGGCTTCCAGCACATAAGGACCTAAGCTTTGCAACTATAGTCCATTAGATTGATAACCCTGGTTTGGAGATAAAAGCAAATGAAATCACCTATATTACAATTCAACCTGAAACTTCACACTTTGTGTTCTTGGCTTGCCATGGAATTTAGGTCAGTCGCACTCACATCAAGTCAATAAAATGGTTAATTTAAAGATTTTATCACAGTCCAATCTTTACTTTTCTTATATATATAGATTTTCTCATCCAAGGTTTATCCTATTAAATGGCTCCTTATTTACTATTATATATAGTAACAAACTTCGACGAAAATTTGTCAATGATTATTGGATAAGAGAAAAATTGTACATATATTGTGAAGTCCCACATCGGTTGGAAAGGAAAACGAAGCATGCCTTATAAGGTTGTGGATACTTTTCCCTTGTGGATGCGTTCCCATTAGAGAAGTAAAACCATGAGGAGTAGGATTGGGCTCACCACTTAGCTTCCAAAGCGGACAATATTCTGATTGGGCCTGGGAGGCTCGGGCCAGTGGGACTGGCAGGTGAGGAGTGAGACCTCTAACCACTAAGATGCGTTTTAAACCCGTGAGGGGTGGATTATAAGAGGATTCCTCAGTACCAAAGCGGACAATATCCACATGGGGGTTGACTGGGCTATTACAGTTGGTATCAGAGTCAGACCCAGATCGGTGTGCCAGCGAGGACCCTGGGCCCCAAGAGGGTGGATTGTGAAGTCCTACATCGGTTAGACAGTTAAAATAAGAGAATAGATGAAGACGAGACACACAACAATGCACAGTCCCTTAGGAATTCGAGAACCTAGATCTCTGATACCAATTTTCAGGACCCATCCAAGATCCCTCACCGGAACCTTAGACAAGCCCTGATCCTAGGAAAATACCACCGAACCATCCAATGGAAAATCCAACAGCATCTTCCTTAAAGGAAGGATTTACCACAAAATTCACCTGCACAAAATGCACTCTTATATGATACCACCTTATTTCTCCTACCTTACTACAATAATTTCCACAAATGACAACACCTCGATAATAATTCGTATAACACATATGTATATACAATAGGATCAATTTACTAAATAAACAATCAAAATACACCTTTAAACAGTCACGTTCGCCCACACCACTCACTAAGTGCCACACATATCAAATATCGTTTTAATTATCATTTTAAAAAATATATCAATGTGTAATATAGAAAGAAAGAAACAATAACCGCATCAACAATAATACTAGTAGCAATCCCATGAGGGAAGTAAAACACTAAAGGGTAGGATTGGGCTCACCACCTAGTTTCCAAAGCGAACAATATCCCGATTGATCCTGGGAGGCCCGAGCCAGTGGGAGTGGCAGGTGAGGGGTGGGATCCCTAACCATTAGGACTCGTTTTAAACTTGTGAGGGCTGAATTGTAAAAGGATTCTTCAGTGCCAAAGCGAACAATATCCACATGCGGATAGAGTAGGCTGTTACATATATATACAGTAATTTTCTATTGGGTGATGGGAGGGCATGGAGTAGATTTCAATACCAATCAAATGTGGTGGAAAGTTGAACGTTTGTCACCTAGCTCAACAACCCCCATTGGAGCAAAATTAAATATTATGCATATGTTGATTTTCATTAATTATTGAATTTGAGATAAAATTAATTGGTTAATTAATTTTTTTTAATAATAAGGTATGGAGCAATGACAGAGTAAAATCTTGCAAGCTAGCATCGAGTGAACATATCAGGAAATGGGGAAAGATACTCAATGGGGCTGTTTAATTTCAACAATGGAGTGATACCAGTACCAAAAGAAATGATGGATGATGAACACACATTGCTTTATAAACCATTTGATCATCCCGAGTTTATTCGCTTTTTTAATGCCTTTGTTGTTAATTTTATCTCAACCATTAAATGACTTCAATAATTGAGATTTAAAAATACATTTATGGTTAATTGGATTTTAATAGAGTTTATTTTTTCTAAAAAGGATTTTAATATGCCACTAAATATATATTAAGTCATTAATTTATTTTAAATTCCAGTCTTAAAAGCAATAAAAATATTTATAAATGATGAAATGATATTAAAACTATCAAGTGGACTTGATATGAGCTTACTATATATATATATTGCTGAATAGTTAAGCTCAGAGCATTCCTAATGCCTTTATCTATTGAAAGTTTTTTTTTTTCCCTTACACATAAAGAAAATATATAGTCACTCTAAAAAAATACATTTTTAATGGATCTGTTTAAATATTTTATCGAGCTTACTTAATAAGAAAAATAAATAGATAATGCCAAAGTAACCCTCTACTTTAAGAGGCTCCATTTGATATTGTAAAGTTTCCTTAAAAGCAAAATTTTTTTTTGAGAAAATATATATAATTAATTAATAATCATAAATATTTCTCTATACATTACCTTTAAAAAAATTAAAATTAATTAAATATTTATGTCACCTAAATTTCAATAATGTTAGTTTCTATCTCATATAAGTATTAATTCATATTCACCATTAAAAATGCTTCTATTATAAAAATTATTCATGTATATCTTGAAGCATCTAGATTAGGTGATGTATTTTCAAGAAAGCCTTGTGCATATATTGTTTTCTTCTTCTATGGAAAAGAAAAATTGAAATGAATGAAATCAAATGGTCTTCTAAATATTCTTGACTGATACAGTGATTTTATTGGGATTTTTCATATTTTTACCGGATCCAAATGGGTACATGTTCTTAAATATTGCAAATTGCAAACCATCAATTTTTTTTTTTTTTTTAAACATTGCACATTAATTTACTAATGTTTGGCTAGCTAGCTAGTTAAGAAAGTAACTTTGATATCTTTAGAGGTAAAAGGTAGGAAACCTAAACCACTTTTTGCTTATACATTAAGGGGGGAAAAATAAAGAAAAATTATAGAAATTTGTAATGGACAAATTAATAAAAAAAAATATTTATTTATTTATTTATAAGAAAACTGAAAACATATATTCTGCCATAGCCAATCATTAATGGGGGGAAGTATAAGGCCATGAGGCAAGAAAAATAACTATATCTGGAAGAACTGGAACATGCTATACAAGAGCCACCAAAAGTTGAAGTTTAATAAACCTATCAATTTAACATTCAAAAAAATATTAAATAAACAAAAAATAAAATCTATAATTTCTCTAGAAACGATTGACTACTAAAATTTAATTATAGAGCAACTTTTTGTTGAAAATTTAACAGCGTAACTTTTATTCAAATCATCTACCAATGACACATTAGAGCGACATTTATGGCTTCAGGAAACTGAAAAAACCATCACCTATCACCCTTTTTCTTATAAAATTGCGTTGTCAAATCAACTACCAATGACATTAGAGCTGTATTTATGGCTTTTGGAAACTAAAAAAACCATCGCCTATCACCCTTTTTCTAATAACATTGTGTAATGGTGATGACCAGTACCATTGTGAGACTTGTTAACATGGTTATCCTTCATTGATTGCATTAGTTATATATGAATTTATTATTTTAAAAATCTAATTTGTATAAACCCGATCCGACTCGGTTACCATATCTAATTTTGTAAATATTTTTAAGTAAGGTGTCTATTTCTCATTGGAGGGATAGAAAAAGGACTAAAGACATAGGATAAAAAGTTCATATCCTTTAAATATAATATATATCATCCTATTACCAAAGATGAAGAATATAGACATTTGGATGTTAACAGTGGTCATTATTCTTTATATTGAAAATTGTTAATTAAGTATATTTATTAATTTTTTATTTTAAAAATCTAATATTGAAAAGTAAATAATTATTTAAATTGTGAAAAATAAACAACGATAAACTTTGATATCTACTCCCATTTGCTAAACAACTATAATTATATTAAATAATTACATTTTCCATGATATAATTTTGATTATTATTTTATGATAATACTTACATTATCTAAAATTATATAATATTTAAAGAAGCTAAAACTTTTAATTATCAATAATACATTAAATTGAGCTTTGATTACCATTTACGATCTGTTACATTATTAAAATAATATAATATTAAAAAAATCAAGAAAAAAATATTAGAAAATAAAAATTAGTCTCTACTTTTCAACTCAGCATAGCAAAGAAAGGGCAAAAATAAAATAAAATAAAATAAAAAATAACAACGTTTTAGGGGAAAAAAAATTAGTCATAAAGTGTCAAATATACTGTGGCAAAGAAAAAAACAACGGCTTTTTTATTTTTTTAAACCAAAAAAAAATTTCAGTTAAAGTTCAAATATAGTTCATAAGTTGAGATGTTGATGTTTCTTTCCATCAAGGCTACCATTCGTATCTATAAATTTTACAACTTAACGTAAAAAAGAAAATGAAAAAAAGAAAAAGATGCTTTAGGGGGAAAAAATAAATAAATAAAAAACGTTAGTTATATTTTTTTTCTAGTTGCATCAGTTATATCATAATGCAATTTCAATTATATAAATGTAATACGCAATTTGCTTTATTACCAAAGGAAAAAAACAGAAGCAGCTTTTTCGGGAGAAAAAATAAAAAATAAAAAAAATTAGACATACATGTTCAGATGTGCAAAATGGTGGGGCTCCACGATCCATTTGGTTTTTTTAAAACAAATTATATAATTTATAAATTATTCAAAATTTTTGCTCATTCTATATGATTCGAACTTAACTTATCTTCTCGTCAACATAGATAAAAAATACTCCATCGTTGAAACTATCGGGTTCAAGAGCGATGATCCTTTGGTTTATGTGGCGCAAATTAAAGGGTCCCAACTCCTTGTTGCGTTCATACAGTGCGGCATAAAATACATAAAACGTGGGGTCCACAAAGTTGTGTACACATTTGGGGGAATGTGCTTTCAGCGACCACCTCAATGTCTTGACTTTGTAAAACTCATCGTTTAATACTTACTTGTAAAACGCATCGTATGATACTTCTAGAAGTGTGGTAGTCCTAACCGACAAGGTAAATGGATGGGACCCACATCTGGGTTTTATTTTCTTAATGTGGGTTCGACTTTCTTTGTGAGTTGGTGAAGTCCTTTCTTTTGTTTTTTGTGTAGTCCTTAGTTTTTGGTGGTGTCCTTAACTTGATTAATATATAGTAGTTTGTTTTTTTTTTTCTTTTAATAAATTAATGGATATTAGTACTTTTTTTTTTTTTTTGGCGCTTCAAAATAAAAAGTAGTTATACATAATTAAAGCATGGTTTTACAGAATTAATCACGCATATTTGGAGTTTTTGATTGTAGATGGACTTATTGTATGTTAGTCTCACATAGGTCACACAGAGAGTCACTATTATTGTATATTAGAAAATTCAAAAGTTAGGTTAACTAGTCAATACTACTTTTACAAATACAAAAAAAAAGCCGGTTACGGCTTTGAAATGTTCAATGAAAAGAACATACACATGAAATTGAATAACCAAATAGCAATCTTCATCTTTGACAATTTAATTTTTACTTACACATTAAATTACAACTTCATCTTCTTCTTTTTTTCAATTTAAAGTGTGCAAGCATTAAAGTTGTATATAAGAGAGGCTCAATCATTCATTATCTTGACTAGTAAAAATCTAGAACACTTGCATGAGTACATCTTTTCAGGTGGGACCCAAACGAGATCTAGTCAAAAATTTCGAACTAGCACACGGATGGATTTTAGAAATAATAGTAGAACCATTTATTGCTTGAAATATGCTAAGGGGATACGCCAACCAACGAGCCATATATCCCAATATACTGCAATGGATTCGGAAGGTAAATTAATGTCAAAAATATGTTTCTTATTACATTTGCGTTTGACTCACAGAGTACGTACCAATTCTGTAATAGGTTTTTATTTTTATTCAACATTTGGCATCCGCTCATAGTAATTGACTTTCGGTCCAAGAACAGTAACACATTGTTACAAAGAAATCTTATAAATTCT
The DNA here is from genome assembly GCF_031755915.1 of Ziziphus jujuba. Lineage (NCBI taxonomy): Eukaryota > Viridiplantae > Streptophyta > Magnoliopsida > Rosales > Rhamnaceae > Ziziphus > Ziziphus jujuba. Next base: position 4,094,914 of record NC_083380.1, read on the forward strand.
TTCCTAAATGACATGATCATAATACAAGTTCAAAGCGAATTCATATTTATTGATTCACTTAGAAAGTAATTTTGTGAAGAAGTAAATAATGGGTTCCCAAACACACCAGCCTCCTCAAATTCCTGTCATAGACCTGTCTTTAGAGGACTTGAAGCCTGGTTCAGCTTCTTGGCTTCCCACGTGCAACCAAATTAGGCATGCATTAGAGGAATATGGTTGTTTCGTGGCAAAATATGATCAACTTTCTCCACAACTTTCCACAAAATTATTTAGCCAATCCAAAGATCTGTTTGAGCTTCCAGTAGAAACCAAAAAGCAAAATACTAGTGATGAACCTTATCGTGGTTATATCGGTCCAACCAAGTATATGCCACTCTACGAAAGCACGGCCATTGACAAAGCAACAGTGCTTGAAGAAGTTCACAAGTTCATGAATCTCATGTGGCCTGATGGAAAGGACCAATTCTGGTAAGTAATTAATGGTTTATTATTATTTTTTTTTTGGGGGGTTATGATCATGTACCTTTTTAAAATCAATTAAACTTTGTCCGAATAATTTCCTTAATTGATTGTGTGCAGTGAGGTTGTTGATTCTTATGCCAAGTTACTAGGAGCTTTGAATGAATTGACAGTGGAGATGCTGTTTGAAAGCTATGGGTTAAGAAAGCACTTTCCCTCCCTTGCTGCTTCCAACAGCCACCTTCTTAGATTCCTCAAATACAAACAACCTCAAGACACCGAAACCACGACTATAAGGTTCGCAGCACATACAGACATAAACTTTGCAACTATAGTTCATCAGTATGATATTGGTGGTTTGGAGGTACAAGCAAAGGATGGCACCTGGATTAGCGTTGAACCCCAACCTTCACACTTTCTGATCTTTGCTGGCCAAGGAATGCAGGTGCGCTCTCTCTCTCTCTCTCTCTCTATATATATATATATATGTATATGTAGACACTTCCCTATTATACATATATATATATGTATGTATGTATATTTGGAAAAATGAAAACTCTCTTATGCAGGAATAGATGCTAAAACGAAGTCCAGAAACAGCTTGCAAGCGCATTTATAAGCAATTGAATGTGTCTGTTAGTGTTAATAGGAACCTCATTAAGTACATAAATATTTGTTCCTCTGAAAATTATATATATGTGAAATTATATTAAAATGGAAGATAAAGAGAGATGGATGATTACATATATGCTGATTTCGATTAATTAATTTATTTGACATATATAATTAATTGGTTTGTTTGGCTTATTAATTTAGGTATGGAGCAATGACAGAATAAAAGCCTGCTACCATAGAGTGAAGGTATCAGCAGGAAACGGAGAAAGATACTCAATGGGGCTGTTTACTTTCAACAATGGGGTTATACAAGTACCTGAAGAACTGGTGGATGATAAACATCCATTGCTCTATAAGCCATTTGATAGTCGTGGGTATATTCGCTTTTACATTAGTTCCGATGAAGCAGTGAAGTTAAATAATCCGATAAAGGCCTTTTGCGGTGCTTGACCACACAAACATAAATTAATCAGTGTTCAATATATATAATAAAAGGTCGATCTTATAAAAGATTGACTATATATATATATATATATATTATATAAATGATGAAGGCATATATCTAACGTACTTGTGTTACTGCTTTTAAATTTGTATTTTAATCATTTCCTATTAAATATCTATATTACCCATATAAAAGAAATGCAGAGCATTTTGTCGGTATTCACTTTGGGACTATTTCAGCCACTTATTCCCGGACTATGACCTTTTCCAGATCTCTGTATCACAAGCTTGCTCAATTTCTTAAGATTTGCTAACTTATCTAAACTTAAACGCAACTAGCTCTGTAATGTGTTTGTGTGTGCAACTTACCATCAAGGTTGAAACAGGGGATCAATAATTGGATGTGTTTACTCTGTACTTGATTAACAGTTATATATATTCATTGAAATTAATTACAATATTTTTGTTTTTCTAATTCTTCCTTTATGTTTGTCTCATCTTACTATTTTAGTATTTTTAATTTGAAGAGATATAGGAATTGAGAGGGACACTTTTTCCATATTTTTTAGCTGAGTCTAAAAGTGGGATTAAATTTCAGTAACTAAGCCTGCCCACAGACAAGAAACTCTACATCTAGTCACGGCACAATATCTGATTCTATGGCCAAGTTTGAAGGATCATTTAATATTTTTCAATAAAAGATTTTCTGGCTTTGACCCTCATCGCCCTTTGACCCTTCTTTCTCTTACTACATCCCCAGTGCCATGTAGCTTCATAGACTCTACTTGCGGCTTGCCAAACATAATTGTCGGTATTGAATTGTCACTGGGATGGTTATTATGAACAAAATATTATTTTATATATACATATATATATCTATATATATATAGTTTGGTTTTAATGATAACCTAACTCAAACATATTATATAAACATAAATTCCTTAACATATTATATGATAAATTTTACTCCATGTTGCATAATGTACCTTTCAACGATAGCATTTAAACTTATATATATATATATATACAGTTCATCTATGATACAGATGGTACTCATACGGATCATAATAGTGGTGACGGTTTTTTATAGTATTTGCGACAATTTTTTAAAAAACCATCGTCAATACTATAAGAAACCGTTACTAATACTGCGATCCTCATACGGACCATTCTCATTATAGAATTTCTTTTATATATATATATATAAAATAAGTTCTATGTCAGAACTATATATAGAATATTAAACAATCCCAATTAGACTTATTGTACGTTCAACTGTCAATGATCTCTTCCTTTTTAAACCTCTAATATTAAGGTACCTTTGGGAAACTCGGTTATTAGCTCAGTGTTTGAAGACAACTCAAGGATTTAGATAATGATTTGACAATGCAAAAGCTTCACGTTGCCAACGATGTTTTATATCTGAAATTATTTTTCCTATGTTTATCTGAAATTATATTATAGTTGTAATACTTATTACCAATGTTTTAGTTACATCGTGCTTTATATCAATAATAATAAATAAATAAAAAGTAGTAATAGAAAAATAAATTTATAATCGAAACTAGAAATATACTTTTTGAACAATATAATATTTATTTAATTATTTTTGGTTTATTGTACATAGAAATAGAAATTTATGTAAACTTTTGATTTTAGTAGCCAAGTTCTTTTATTATTTTCCATTTATTTTTGTGATTAATTTTATTATTTAAAATATATGTTAACTTTGGAACATTCATGGCCAGATCTTTTAAATTAATAAAACATTTATTTCATAATCATTAGAAGTTAATGTTCAAAAAAGATTTTGTTTGCCTTCTATCTCTTTATTCATATATCTACATACATATATTCAAAGAAAAAATTTGTTTTAGTAAACATACTATTTGGTTAGACTTTTCTTCTTCTCTTTTTTTTTTTATTTTTTTTTTATTAACTGAGAACTAATTGGTTAGACTTGCATTTTTATCTATATATATATATATTTCAAAACACGTATTAAAAAACAATTTAAGGCTTAATTTTGTAACGATGTGCCCTTTAAAAAAATTTTCGGGCTCACCACTGGCATTATCTTCTCCATATCCAGGTGAGAAAGACATTTTTGCAAACATCTTTCCGTTCAATTTGGCAAGATTTGTCGACTCACCTAGAATATATGTTTTTCAAAGATAGAATTTGTGTGGAGGTTGCATATAAGAGAGGCTCAATTATTCAACGTCTCAACTTGTGAACCACGTTCCACAATACTTCTAAAAGTGTGGTATTCCCAACTCACGTGGAAAATGGGATATCCATACCTGGAAAATGAGACAAATTAATTATTAAATTTGGAATTAAAACATTGTATTCTCGATTTAACCACTCATATTTGGAGTTTTGGATTTTGGATGGATTTAGCGTACGTAAGTCTCACATTGGCCACAGAGACTCATTATTAATATTGTATATTAGTAAATTCAAAAGATAAGTTAAAAAAGAAAAAAAAAAAAAAGGAGGGTCTATTCATATTGACTATTTAATTTTTAATTACACATTAAATTACAACTTCTTTATTTATTTATTTATTTATTTCATTTAAAGTGTGCAAGTACCAAGATTGTCTATAAGAGAGGCTCAATCATTCAGTATCTTGACTTGTAAAAACTCTATAATGCTTGCGGGAGTCCATATTCTCAACTTTCAGGGAGATGGGAGCCATATGTGGGTTTTATTTTTTTTATTTTTTATTTTTATTTTTGGTGTGGTTCTGTTTTGTTTGTTTCAAATATTTATTAATTTTAATTAATAACAGTTAAAATTTTTTGAAAATCTTAAAAATTAAAAAAAATAAAATAAAATTGAGATCAATTTAATATTTTTATTTATTTTTTAAATAGTAATTAATTAAAATATCAAACAAATTTTAATTAACATTAACTAACAATTAAATTAATAAAACTACATACAATTAAATAGATAAATAAATAAATAAATAAAAAACAAACATATCATCTGAAGGACATCTGGTCAGACGATTTCGAATGAAGACTCAGTTGGATTTTACAAATAATAGTAAAATCATTTATTGCTTGAAATATGCTCAATGAAAAAGAAATACAGCAACCAAGGAACCATTAATTCCCCATATACTACAATGGAAATTAATGTTAAAGTATGTGTTTCTTATTACATATGCGTTTGACTCAAAGAGTATGTACCAATTCTGCATTAGGTTTTTTTTTTTTTTTTCCTCAGAGCAAATATATATATATATATATTTCTGCATTAGTTTTTTTTTTTTTTTTTTCCTTATCAAATTCAACATTAGGCATCCGACCCTAGAAATTGACTTTTGGCAAAATTAGGTGCGTCAAACTTGCTTCATTTGGTCCAAGAAAAGAAGCACACAGATACAAAGAAATCATACAATGCAAGCATGATTGGACGTAATTCTTTCAAAAACGACATGAATCTTTCATATATTGTTTGTCTCTCAATCCCTTTACATCATTTTTTTTTCCCCAAGGAAAAGTAAACATCCTAATTGTTAAGAATTTATTTATTTATTTATTTATTTTGTTTTTTAACTGAGACAAATTGGTTAGACTTGCATTTTTATCTATATTATTATTTCTTCAAAATACACATTAAAAAACAATTTGAAGTCTAATTTTATAATGGTCCCCCCTCTGAAAAAATATCTTTGGGCCAATCACTGGCATTAGTTTCTCTATGCCCAGGTCAGAAAAACCTTTTCTCAGCATCTTTCCCCACCATTATAACAGGCTCAATTTCCCAAGATTTGTCTACTTCACCTAGAATTTCTATTTTTCAAAGGTAGAATTTGTGTTGAGGCTGCATATAAGAGAGGCTCAATCAGTCAATGTCATCGAGAAGCGTGGCATTCCCAGCTCACGAGCAACGAGGAAATTGGGATCCATGTGTGGGTTTTATTTTCTTTATGTGGGTCCTACTTTCTTTGCTAGTTGGGAATAAAACTCCAGCTAGAGCTAGAAATTTACTCCTTAATTTTTGATTCTTTGGTATGGTAGTTTTTTTTTATTTTTTTTAATAAAATTAATATATATAGTAATTTACAAAAAATTATTTAATAGGATAGATTTATTATGCCAAGAGTGAATTCATCTAATTATATTATATTAATTTATTAAATATGATTCATTGTTTATATTATTTAATGACTTTCAATATAATTAAATTCTAAATTGGAAAATTATTAGTTAACAAATCAAATTCTTTTAATATTTCATCTAAAAGAAATCAGTTCCTCTAGTAATATATTTAGTTTTTTTGAAAAGAATTGTCTTATTTATTTTATTTCTCAAACAATCTAAAAAAAAAAAATTCAAATACAAGTGTTATTATATATATATATATTATTGCTTTATTAAGCATTTTTGGGAAAATTGGTTTGTATATATATATATATATATATATCTTATAAAATAGTAGCAACCAAAAAAAAAAAAAAAGGTATAAAAAAATCTTTCTTTCATTTTCAAAAATGAAAAAAAATATCCCTTTCATTTTATCAAATTAAGCTCAAAAATATGTGTTTATATATATATATATATACACTTACTTTAAATAAACTAAATGACATTATTTTTTGCATATAATAAAGTAATAATATAATTATTTTTTAAAAGGAAATTAAATATATTAATAAATGGGTTAAATAAGGAAGTTTAGTTAATGATAAATAAATTATCAATTTAAAATTTAATTATATTAATTTCAAAAAATAACATAAATAACATGTTATGTTTGATAAATTGATATAATATAATTGGAACGTAATAAAATAAACCTATACAACTGAATAATTTCTAATAGTTATAGTGTTGGGAAAAGTTCGAATATTAAATATAACATTTCATCATAGTGCAATTCTGCAAGACAAATTAATTCCTACATTTGGAATTAAATACTATTATTGAATTAACCACCGATCGGAGTTTTGGATTGTGGTTGGGCTTACCGTACGTAAGTCTCAGTCACAGACACTCACTGTTATTGTATATTAGTAAATTCAAAAGTTAAGTTAAAAAAATAATAACAAAAAAAAAAGAAATAAACAAAAGCAAAATACAAAAATAAAATTATAAAAATTGAAAAAAAAAAAAATTTCACATGGTTAGGTGTGGCTTTATTTTCTCACCATCTTCTGCTCGCACAACGTCTAGCCTATTCTAATATTTTATTGTAAACTGATAATTCTAAGCTAGCTTTGAATTGCTGTCTTGTGAATGGAGTATTGGTGCTATCATTCAAGATATTAAAATCCTTAAATATATATTTTTTTTATTTTTATTTTTTTTTTCCTTGCTGTAGAATTAGTTATGTGCCTAGTTCAGCTAATTGGGCTGCAGACCCTCTGTCTAGGTTTGCTTTGGACTTTTACAGGGCCTGAGTCCAACTCGTTCGTTTATTCTTGTATCCTTGCTGATGAGGTGCCCATTTCTTCTTCTTAACGGAATACAATTTCAAGTTGTCCAAGAAAAAATAAAATAAAACCATTCGTAAAAAATTTATCACACTTCCAACCGTATGGGACCCACATGTGAGTTTTATTTCCTTCGTGTGGGTTTTATTTTGCACATTTCGATTATTTGTTAATATTAATTAATAGCAGTAAAAATTGATAAAGAAGATAATTTCAATAGTTGATTATCTTTATTTATATCATAAAAATATAGATTCGAATTATAAAAATGAAATTTGGAATAATTTATAATTTTTTAAAAAATAAAAATAAAAAATAACAGTGAAAATTTATAGCATTTTAACAAATTATAAATTTGAAAAAACAAATTAAAATTGTGATCAATTTAATATTTTTCTTTATTTTTCAGTTTAAATTGTAATTAACTAAAATATTTAATAAATTTTAATTGATATCAATTAAAATTTAAATTAAGCAAATTACATAAAACAAAACAGATAAATAAAAATAAAAAACAAACACATTACCCAAACGACATCTAGGCAACAATTTCGAGCGAAGACCCGCATAGATTTTAAAAATAATAGTAAAACCATTTATTGCTTGAAATATGCTCAATGAAAAGGAAATACACTAACCAAGGAATCATTAATTCCCCTTATACTACAATGGATTCAGAATAGAAATTAATGTTAAAATATTATGTTTCTTTTGACATATGAGCTTGAATAAAATTAATAAAAAAAATCAATAGCTTTCATTTTGACTATTAATTTAATTGTTATTTTATATATTAAATTAATTAAAATTTTAGTTTTCCATTGTATATTTAATAAAAAATGCTAAATATTATAGATTCACTATTGTATGTAACACCCCGTCTTAAACCACATCGAAATTCTTGAACGTTGACCGAGGTTGACCGTTGACTTTGACTTTGACCGTTGACCGAAGGGATTAAAGGTTGACTTTTTGACTCGGATAGAATTCTAGGTTGACTAAGGTACCGTTATGAAGTACACATTGGCATGAGTTCATAGCCTAGTAGCACATCGAAACAAAGCTACGGTTTGAAAGTTATGGGTAAAACAAGTCGAGATTCAAACTGTCCAAAAGGTACCGGGAGTTGACTTTTTATCATTGTAGAATTTTGTTTTGACTTTTATATGGTTGTAAATTTCTCGTCAATACAAGTTCATAGACTAGCGGTACGCTTAAATTGGACATCGGGTTGAAAAGTTATGGACGTGTGAAGTTTTCCGAATATCGTAATATTTTAATATTTTTGAATCGGTGAACAGTGAAACACTACGTGTCGACATTTGAGAGGTCCACGTGGGTGAACAGTGTTACCCACGATGGCTTTTATTTTGCCAAAATGGCAGGGGAGGTGAGAGAAAGAGAGAGAGGGAGAGAGAAAGACCACCGGCCGCCGGAGTTGTCAACTTTTCCGGCCGAATTTTGTCACACGCGTCCGCCAGGCAGGAGCGCCTCCCCATTCCCGGCCAAACCCCAAAATTTCACGGCCAACCGACGGGCGATGCGCCCGGATCGGGGCTTTTTCCGGTGGCTTCAAACCCAGATCTCTTCGCCGTCTGGCCTCTGTTTGCCTCACTGCCGGTCCCGTTGGAACCCTCTCCCCTCGATCTACAAACCCCCCAAAAATCTCAGCCATCAGCCACTGGAAGTGCCGCCGGCGGCTACGGTTGCCCGTGATTGCGGCAGCTCGCCGGGAAATCACTATTTCGGCAAGTACCCAGTTGCACCGCCGGTCCCTCCCTACTAATTCCAACCCCCTGAACTCAGATCCGGGATCCTTTTCCTCCGATTCATGACGGTTTGGGAGCATCAAGGCTTTAAAGGCTGAAAGCTTTCCGGCGAGATTCCGGCCACCTCGGGTCCGATCTCCGGGAAGTAAGACCGGATTCGTAATCCTCGTCACTCAAGCTTCGATTCGGTATATTACTCGTCAATTTTGGTTAACGTTTGTGTTTAACCCCCCAGGTATGAGGTATTATTTACCCGAATAAAATATTAATTTATTTGACTGTGTGTGAATTGTTGTTCTAGGAGCACGTGTGCGTCGTGGAATTGATCCCATGGAGGATCTTAGGTTAATTGCATGTTTCAGGTGAGTGACCCACCTTTAAAAATATTTTGGAGTAATTAATTATATTTATGTGGTGTTAAATTGATATCTGGAATTTGTGCTCATGTGGTGGAATTTGAATATAATAGGGAAAAAAATATTATTTTATATATATATTTACCCATTGATGCTAAACGGAATTTTGGGTTACTAAGAATTTTCCGATTATTATTTTATTGTGATTTAATTGTATTTATTACACATGAGCAAAGTATTTTCATTAATTAATTGTATTTGGATTTTAATATTATTTTTTGGCATAATTGGTTTAATTGGTGGTTTAAATTTTATAATTATGCCGTAGAATATTATTTGTGGAACCTCGTGTTACGAGAAAAATTATTTTTATATCGTTATCGATGGTTTCGTACCGGAAATGTTAAAAGAAAATGTGAGATGATGAATTTGAAAACTGGTATATTTCCTACAGTGATTTTGGAAAATCGGTACGGTAATAAAAAATTTAATAATTATTTTAGACGCACTCATACAGTATTGGTGTTCTGGTTGTATATGTGGATTAGCGCGCAAGTTATTATATCTCCCCTGAGTTGCCATTGGACCGAGGGCAGGCAAGTTTGATATTGGCCATAGCCACCCCCCTCCGTGGCCGGGATGACGGTTTCAACAGCGGCGCTGTCAGGACACCGAAGTGTTGTATGCAAGTTTCTCTCTTTAATCTTCCCGCCAGTCGGTGCTCGGGACGCTGGGTATCGGAGGGCATCACTGGTATATGGTATGGTGCGTCAAGTATAAATTTTCGGATAGAAATTTCAAACCCCAAAGTGTTCAAAAAATTATTTATTATATTTTATTATATTTTATTTATATTTGGGGTATTTATCTATTGTTTATTAAATTAATTGATCCATTGGTTTTCGAAAAATACAAATAACAAGTTTTGTGAAAATGTTTTAAAAAGGGAACATTTCCAACGGAGTGAATGAGAGAAATTATTACTTTCAAATATTTATTATTTATTTATTTATTTAATTGTTGGTATTAATTAAATTCCTTTATTTGTTATATTATTAATATTAAAAGTGTACAGTAGATAGGGTCACTCACTGAGATGATTAGTATCTTATATTTTTAAATTCCGTTCCCCTAGGTTCAGGTTGGGAGACGTTGATCGTCTGGGATGAGCCCGACGTTTCAGCACATTGCCGAAAGTCCAAGAAGCATTTTCTTCCCTTTTTCCTCTCCATCTTGTATTACTTCTTTATCTGTCATTGTATTAATTCCACATTTATTTGTATAATGCTCTGTATACTGTATTGGACATTTAGTTATTAATTATGCATTGATTTACTGTTATTCATTTGGAGTGCTGCAAATTTGTGGAATCATATTGTAGTAACGCGGGAGGAATAAGGGGATGAATATAGAAGTGTGTTTTCAGTGCAGGAAATTTGTGATAAATCCAACCCTTAGGGGAGGTTCTGCCGGATTTTCCATTGGAGGGTCCCGTAGGATTTTTCTGCGATCAGGACTTATCTAGGGTTCTGGTGAGGAATTTTGGACGGGTCCTGACATTGTATATTAGTAATTTCAAATGTTAACTTAGGTACGTTTTGTCGAAGCTCGATTGTGTATGTTATAAATGATATTAAAGCAGGTTTGTGAATTTAAATGCACAGGAAAAAAAACCAACTAACCCTCCATATGTGTATAATACAATTTTGAATGAAAATGTTTAATGCAAAGGAAACATAAATCAATGTTCCATTTGTTTCCTTCTCTCTCCTTTTTTTTTTTGGTCAACAATTTGTATCCATCACTGATCTGGGATTTTTCTTGCTTGAATTTCCAGTTGACTTCCATTTTTCTTATCTATTAACAATTACATATATTGTTTCTCGTAAATATAGCACAGCAAACTAAACGGTCAATAGCTAGCCTTCATTTCCATCTCTCTTCTGGGAATTTTTAGATATATATATATATATATACCTAGATTCTCCATTTGACTTCCTTTTCTCTTATTTGCCAATCCCAATATTTCTTGTGCATATAAGCTTAAATAATAAATCACAGTTAGTAACCTTCATTTTTGACAACTTAATTTTTAATTTATATGTTAAATTACTGCTTCCTTTTTTTTCTTTTTTCATTGGATATATAATATCCTAATATAAAGAGCGATAAGCAATCGCATCATGGCTTATGTAGGTTACAAATAAAATTATGTTAAAGCAATTATCAGATCAAGCTATATTATCACTAGGTTTTTAAATCACTTAGAAGATATCATATAATATATATATATATATATATATATTTGTATATATCCACTAATCAATTGCTTAGAAATCTTTGATCATAACATAATAAATAGCAAAATATCTCCATAGCATCTTGTTACATCACCATCACTTAACTATAAATTAACAAAAATAAATAGGAAAAATGTACATTGAAACCTCTATAAATAGCATCATAATATTGCAAAGCACATCCATCCCTTTAGCAATATACTTTCTACAGATAAGAAAGTTAATTTGAGGCGGAAAAAACAAATGGATTCCCAAACACAGGCCCCTCAAATTCCGGTTATAGATTTCTCTAGGGAAGACTTCCAAGACTGGCTGCCATGTGCAACCAAATTCGGTATGCATTGGAGGATTACGGTTGTTTTGTGCCAAAATATGATCAACTTTCTCCCTGACTTTCCACCAAACTTTTGAGCCAAGCCAAAGATATGTTTGAGTTTCCCATAGAAACCAAAAAGAAAAATACTAGTGACGAATCTTTTTTGTAGTCATTATGTTGAAATACCACTTATTCTAAAAGTTTAAGCTGATGGAATATGAGCTTTCATTATATTTATATTTTTCTCTAATACTCTCCCTCAAATGGAGGCCCGCCTCTTTTAGACTTCTCTGAGTCCTTACATTTGTTTTTTTTTTTTTTTTTTGGAGTTCTTGAGTTTTGAACTCGAAATCTCTTGGATCTCTGGCTCTGATGTCATGTTGAAATACCACTTATTCCAGTTTTGAACTCGGAACCTTTTAGATCTCTGGCTCTGATATCATGTTGAAATACCACTTATTCCAAAAGCTTAAGCTGATGGAAGGTGGGCTTTCTTCATATTTATATTTTTCTCTAACACATTATACTCGAAAATCTGAAATGCCACCACTCCTCGAAGGCATGGGCATTGACAATGCAAGATTTCTTGAACAAACTCACAAGTTCATGAATCTCATGTGGCCTCGTGGAAAGGACCAATTCTATGAAGTTGTTAATTCTTATGCAAAGTTATTAGGAGATTTGAATGAATTGGTACAAGAAATTGTGTTTCAAAGCTAGGGTGAAGGGAAGCACTATGCTTCCTTTGCTGCTTCCAACAGTCATGTTCTTAGATTCCTCAAATTTAAACCTCAAGACACCGAATCGAAAAGTATAAGGCTTTCAGCTCATAAGGACATCAGCCTTGCGACTATAGTTCATCATATTCATAATCCTGCTATGGAGGTAGAAGAAAACGATGGCACCTAGATTGCGATTGAACCCGAAGTTTCAATCGGATACTGCAACATCAATATTTATTCAATATCGGATATTGCAACGTTAATTGTTCATTGTGCTTTGCACCAATAAAATGTTTCACTGGGTATTGCTTTAAAATTCCATGTCTAATTTTAAGCGGTTTTTTAATTTTTATTTTTATATTTTCATTCATGTTGAAAAGCACTCTCCCTTTGCAGCCCATCAAGAAGTGTTTACTCATTGAAAGACCTCTAGGAGGCTGATAGCTTATACTTGATGCCCTGTTTCTCTTAGTGCAGCAAATGTTATTAACAAAAACGATTGCATACCAGATTGAGCAATCCCTGTGCAACCAAACCTGGCATGCATTACTGCATTAAGGTTGTTTTGTGGCAAAATATAATCAACTTTCTCCTCAACTTTCCAAGGAATTTTGAGCCAATTAAACCAATGATACTGCTGATCTTCCAACAGAAATCAAAAAAGAAATATACTAGTGATAAATGATTTTGTGGTTCGTATAGAAATAAATATGAGCATTTTTTATCTGTATTTATGTCAGAAATATATATCAAATCCAAGAGAATCAAATTTGTCTTATCACTTCCAGCATCATTGCAAATCCTATAAAACCTTCAGACCTTGCATTTGGAGTATTGTGTTTTAGGAGATATTCCAAGAATTGGAGGATTGGTGATGCTAGAAATCCTCAGCTTGATTGGTTTTTGGATCAAAGAGTTGCCAGTGGAAATAGGTAAACATCTAAAGGTGTTGGATATGAAAGAACGTATCGGGCTTGAGAGAATTCCACGCAGTGTACTCTCAAGCTTAACCACATTGGAAGAGTTAAAGATTTTCTGCTTCAACGGTTAGAATTCTATGGAGGGAAATGAAGAGAAAACCTCCACAAGTCTTGGTAAGCTAATTCCTCGATATTTGAAAGTTTTAAATGTTCGGATACCAAAAGTGGAGTTTGTTCCAAGAAACTTTCCTTTCACTTTGAAGATGTTAGGCCCGATGCTATAAAACAGAGTGGGATTTATCCATTAGTGAAGAAATGTGAAGTTTTGGAATTATATAAGCTGTATAATTTGAAGAATTTATTTCCCCATTTTGATGAGGAGGAACAAGATGGTTTCCCGTGGTTGAGGACTCTTATGCAACTGCAACCATATGGGGTACTTGGTGAAATTCAGGTCAAATAGTAATCGGACTGATCTTCATATTCCAAAGATATTCCCTCTTTTGGAGAAATTGTGCTTGGAATATCTTACAAAAGGGTAATTAAAACTTATATATTTAAACGGATTTAAAAAATTAAAACTTATAGAAGGTAAAGGGTAATAAAAACTTATGAGAGGTAAAATTATAATTTTTAGCATTTGTCATAACCATTTAAATATCTTATTTGTTTAAGGGTTAATGTGATAACTTAAATTTTGCATTTAATTTGTCATACTTACACTTTTGTTTTTTTGTTAGTTTATTCCAATCATTATATAATGAATTTGCCAAATTGCATAATCAAACACACTACACAAAAATAAATATATAAATTAAAAAATATATATTTCAAAATAATATTTATTACTTTTGATTTATTCTACATAGAAATTTATGTAAACTTTTGATTTCAATGACCAATTTCTTTTATTATTTTTCATTTATTTTTGTGATTAATTTTATTATTTAAAATATATGTTAAATTTGGAAGATTCATGGTGAGATACTTTTAAATAAGACATTTCTTTCATGATTATTAGAGGTTAATGTTCAAAAAAGATTTCGTTTACCTTCAATCCCTTTACATCATATATATATATACATGGATATATATTTTTTTTTTCAAAGAAAAAAATTTGTTTTAGTAAACATCCTAATTGGTTAGACTTTTCTACTTTTTTTTTTTTTTTTTCTCGTCAACTGAGAACTAATTGGTTAGACTCGCATTTTTATCTATATTATTATTTCTTCAAAACACACATTAAAAAACAATTTAATGTTTAATTGTGTAATGATGTCCCCTGGAAAAAAAAATAATAATTTTGGGCTCACCACTGGCATTAGTTTCTCCATACCAAGGTCAGAAAAACATTTTTGCAACATCTTTCCTGACCATTAACTCGTTCAATTTCCCAAGATTTGTCTACTCACCTTGAATATATATTTTTTCAAAGATAGGATTTGTGTTGAGGTTGCATATAAGAGAGGCTCAATCATTCAATGTCTAGACTTGTAAAACATATTCTACAATGCTCGGAGAGGTATGGTATTCCCAACTCACGATGTATATATATGGGATCCATATGTGGGTTTTGTTTTCTTTGTATGGTCCTACTTTCTTTGTAAGTTGGGACTTGGGAGTATAACGCCAGCAGCGAGAACAAGAAATTTACTCCTTAATTTTTCACTTTTTGGTGAAATCCTTGACTTGATTAATATATATTAGTTTTTTTTTTTTTTTGGCTAAAAATTAATATGTAGTAGTAATACAACGTTGGGAAGTCTGCAAGATAAATTAATTATTATATTTGGAATTAAAACCTTGTCTTATAGATATAACCACCCATATTCGGAGGTTTAGATTGTGGATGGACTTACCGTACGTAAGTCTCACATCGGTCTCAGAGACTAGCTATTATTGTATATTAGTAAATTCAAAAGTTAAGTTAAAAAGAAAATTAATTAAAAAAAAAAAAGCTGGGTCTACTCATCTTGACTATTTAATTTTTAATTGCACATTAAATTACAACTTCTTCTTTTTTTTTATTTATTTAAAGTGTGCAAGTATCAAGGTTATCTGTATTTATTAATATATTTAAAGTGTGCAAATATTTATTAATATTAATTAATAACAGTTAAAGATTGTTGAGCATTTTAAAAAATTATAAAAAAATAAAAATGGTGATCAGTTTGATTTTTTTTCTTTCATTTAAATCGTAATTAGTTAAAATATTTAACAAACTTTAATAAATACTCACTAACAATTAAATTAATAAAACTACATACAACTAAATAGATAAATAAAAATATAAAAAATAAACACATTAGCCAAAAAGACATCTAGTCAAACAATTTCGAACGAAGAGTGGGATGGATTTTAAAAATAATAGTAAAACCATTTATTGCTTGAATTATGCTCAGTGAAAAGGAAATACAACAACCAAGGAACCATTAAATCCCCACACACTACAATCGATTCAGAATGGAAATTAATGTTAGAATATATGTTTCTTATTAGACATGCGTTTGACTCGAAGAGTACGTACCAATTATACATTAGGTAATTGGAATTGGAATAAGATGAAGTGGTCGTCTGACTCGGCCTCAGTGATAGAGAACATCATAGTTTTGGAAGACTCTTTTGGATGGGATACCAGATATGATTTCATCTTCCTTCGCTCCTTATTTGCTAAATTCAACTGGTTGTTATGCTGGAACTTTAAAGAAGCTAATAGGTTGGCTGACTGTTTAGCTAAATTAGCTTTAAATGACAGATTGTTTTTTAATTTGGAGAGATTTTGCTGTGAATATCTCCCAAGGGAGGTCTCAGATATTTTGTTTTCAGACATATTTAGCTCCTGTTTAGGCTTGTTTTAATCCTCTTTTGGAGGTTTTCGTGTTCCTTTTGGCAATAATATTTCCTTTCATCAAAAAAAAAGAAAAAAAAAATTATACATTAGGTAATTTTTTTTCCCTATCAAATTCAACATTAGGCATCCACTCCTAGTAATTGACTTTCGGCAAAATTAGGTACGTCAAACTTGCTTCATTTGGTCCAACAACAGAAAACACACAGATACAAAAAAATCTTATAATTCATGCATGTTTGGACGTAATTCTTTCATAAACGATATGAATCTTTCATATATTGTTTGTCTCTCAATCCCTTTACATCATTTTTTTTTTTCAAAGAAAAAATTTGTTTTAATTAAACATTCCTAATTGGTAAGATTTTTCCTTTTTCATTTTTTCACTGAGAACTAATTGGTTACACTATTTCTTCAAATACACATTAAAAAATAGTTTTAACATTCGATTTTTTTTTTCAATGATTATCCACTTTGACAACAAATTTTGGGGCTACCACTGGCATTAGTTTCTGTATATCCAGGTCAGAAAAACATTTTCGGAAGATATTACCCCACCATTCACTCGCTCAATTTGCCAAGATTTGTCTACTCCACCTAGAATATGTATTTTTCAAAAGTAGAATTTGTGTTGAGGCTGCATATAAGAGACACTCAATCATTCAATGTCTTGACGTGTCAAACATATTGTACTATACTTAATAGAAGCGTGGAATTCCCAACTCACGAGGAAAATGAGATCCATACTACTGAAGGTGGTAGATAAAGTAGATTAACAGAAAGAAATTTCTCAGCTTTTATATCTATGAATTCAGAAATTAAGGTTCGAGTTTTAACAAGTCCTGTTAGTGTTTCAGATGATCCCATGCTGTAATATAGTGGGGCGTAGAACTACAATCTGATATTTATGATACAATCAAAAGATTTTTTTTTTCTATAAAAAAAAAAAGGAAAAAAGAGGAAAATGAGATCCATGTGTGGGTTTTAGTTTCTTTATGTGGGGTCCTATTTTCTTTGTTGGTTGGGAATAAAACAGAGCTAGTTGTCCAAAATAAAATTTAAAAAAAAAAAAAATCATCCATTTTGTTATCTTGACACTGTAAAAAATCTATAATACTTCCTTCCAACAGTCCATATTCTCAACTAAAAATGAGGTGGGATCCACATGGAGCTTTTATTTTCTTTGGTTTCTATTTTGTTTATTTATAATTGTACAGATTTTTTAAAAAAAAATTAAAATTGTGATCAATTTGATAATATTATTTATTTTTTTTATTTAAATTATAGTTGATTAAGATGTTTAATAAATTTTATTGATACTGATTAAAATTAAATTAAACAAACTATAGATAAGTAAAAATCATAAACAAATATATTACCCAATTAGACGCAACAATTTCGAGCGAAGACTCGGATGGATTTTAGAAATAATACTAGTAGAACCATTTAGTGCTTGAAATGTGCTCAGTGAAAAGGAAATGCACCAATCAACGAACCATTAATTCCCCATATAATACAATGAATTCAGAATGGAAATTAATGTTAAAACATTATATGTTACTTTTTACATATGCGCTTGAATAAAATGAATAAAAAAAAAAAAAGGGTCAATAGCCTTCATTTTGACTATTAGTTTAATTTTTAATTTATATATTAAATTGATTAAAATTTTAGTTTTGCGTTGGATATATAATAGAAAAATGCTATATTATAGACTCATTGTTGTATATTAGTAATTTCAAATGTTGACTTCGGTAGTGCGTTTTATGGAAGCTCGATTGTATATGTTATAAACGATATTAAAACAGGTTGGTGAAATTAAATGCAAAGTTCAAAAACCAACCAACCTTCCATACATATATATATAATACTATTTTGAATGAAAATGTTTAATGAAAAGGAAGCATCAACCAATATTCCATTTGTTTCCTATCTTTTTTTCTTTTTTTTTGGTCAACAATTTGTCTTCATCACTTATATGGATTTTCTTGTTTTTTACTTGATTTTCCATTTGACTTCCATTCTTCTTATCTATTGTATATTACATATAATGTTTCTTACACGTATCGCATAACACATTGAACGGTTAATAGCCTTCATTTTGACTTCTTATTTTTTAAATTGTATGTTAAATTTCCATCAATTGCTTAGAAGACTTTGATCATAACTTAATAAAT
Organism: Ziziphus jujuba; assembly: GCF_031755915.1. Taxonomy (NCBI): domain Eukaryota; kingdom Viridiplantae; phylum Streptophyta; class Magnoliopsida; order Rosales; family Rhamnaceae; genus Ziziphus; species Ziziphus jujuba. The sequence continues at coordinate 4,113,292 of NC_083380.1, forward strand.
AGCTAAATATCTCCATAGCATTTTGTTACATCACCATCAATTAACTATATATTAACAAAAATAAATAGGAAAAATGTGCATGGAAACCTCTATAAATAAAAAAAAGAAGATAAAATTCAGAAGCACATCTATCACTTTAGCAATATACTTTCTACAGATAAGCAAGTTAAAAAAAAAAAAAAAAAATGGATTCCCAAACACAGATCCCTCAAATTCCGGTTATAGATTTCTCTAGCGAAAACTTCAAGAATGGTTCATCTTCATGGCTTTCCATGTGCAACCAAATTCGGTATGCGTTGGAGGATTATGGTTGTTTTGTGGCAAAATATGATCGACTTTCTCCTCAACTTTCCGCCAAACTTTCGAGCCAAGCCAAACATATGTTTGACCTTCCCACGGAAACCAAAAAGAAAAATACTAGCGATGAACCATTTCGTGGTTATTATACTCGGAAACATGAAATGCCACCACTCCGCGAGGGCATGGGCATCGACAATGCAAGATTTGTTGAACAAACACAGAAGTTCACGAATCTCATGTGGCCTCATGGAAACGACCAATTCTGGTATGTAATTAATGGTTACATTTTCATCATGATCATCTTGAACCATCTAGTTAATTAAACTTTTTGTTTTAATTAGTTGCTTAATTACGTTTTTGCAGTGAAGTTGTTAATTCTTATGCAAAGATATTAGGAGATTTGAATGAATTGGTACTAGAAATGGTATTTCAAAGCTATGGTGCAGGGAAGCACTATGCCTCCTTTGCTGCTTCCATCAGTCATGTTCTTAGATTCCTCAAATTTAAACTTCGTGACACCGAGTCAAAAAGTATAAGGCTTCCAGCTCATAAGGACCTCAGCTTCGTAACAATAGTTCATCAAATTGATAATCCTGGTTTGGAGGTAGAAACAAACGATGGCACGTGGATTGCGATTGAACCCGACGTTTCACACTTTGTGTTCTTGGCTTGTGAGGGAATGCAGGTTAGTAATTAAGGCTCCTACATCAACCTAATAGTACTTAAAAGTAGAGACTTATATAATAGTCCAAGACTCTTGTGAGCATAGATGTACATATTTGTTGGATTTAGTTACTGAATTTGAGATGTAATTAATTACCAACTGGTCAATTAGGTATGGAGCAATGACAGAGTAAAAGCTTGCAAGCATCGAGTGAACATATCAGGAGATAAAGATAGATACTCAATGGGGCTGTTCACTTTCAATAATGGAGTCATTCAAGTACCAGAAGAAATGGTGGATGATGAACATCCATTGCTCTATAACCCTTTTGATCATCCTGAATTTGTTCGATTTTTCACTCGCTCTGTCATGACTTCCCATGACCCTGTCAAGAAGCAGTTTGATAATCCTTTGAAGGCCTTTTGTGGTGTCTGACCACTGCAAATATAAATTTACTTTATGTCTAATAAATTTAGACTATATAGTATATATATATATATATATATAGTCAATATTTCATCCGGTCAAATTCATGTTTTCAAAATTAAAACTTCTTTCCTAGACCCCGTAATATTTGTTGGATTTAATTTCCATATAAATAAATAAATTGAACGTGTAAGACTATGTATCATTGTTTTAAATTTATATTCCAATAATCTTTCTTGTTAAAGATATGACTACATATTTTCTACTCCAGCTAGTTTTCTTTTGATTTGAGTTATTCAACTCAGTTCTCAATGATAGTGTCAACTGTCAATAATGAATTTTTCAGCCCTCTTATTCCTAGACTTTCACCTTTAATTTGCTCAACTTCCCAAGATTTTATCAATTTATCAATCCTTGAAGCCAGCTCTACAGTTTATGTGATATACCAACATTCCTTATGAAATCAATTTATATATATCATTCCTAAGGAATTTGCTTGTATATGTAAAATTCTGAACCAAATGTAGTTAGCCTTAGCCATTAATAATCTGTATCATTCATAAAGAAACCAATTGATGTTGCGAGTTTGTTTTTGGTTTTGCTTTCCTAGAAGGATTAAAACAATAGAAACATATTTTTATATTTGGATCTAATATTTATTTAATATCGGATACTGCAACATTAATTGTTCATTGTGCTCTTCACCAATAAAATGTTTTACTGGGTATTGCTTTAAAATTCCATGTCTAATTTTAAGTTCTTTTTTTTTCTTTTCCTTTTTTTTCATTGATGTTGAAAAGCACTCTGCCTTTGCAGCCCATCAAGAAGTGTTTAATCATTGAAAGACCTCTAGGAGGCTGATAACTTAGTATTCGATGCCCTGTTTCTCTTACTGCAGAAAATCTTAACAAAAAATGTTGTATATATTTATCTAAGTACAGATTGAGCTTTCCCTGTGCAACCAAACCTGGCAGGTATTAGTGCATTATGGTTGTTTTGTGGCAAAATATGATCAACTTTCTCCTCAACTTTCCAAGTAAATTTTGAGCCAATTAAACCAATGATATTGTTGATCTTCCCACAGAAATCAAAAAGAAAAATACTAGTGAAAAACGATTTTGTGGTTCATATCGAAATAAATATGAGCATTTTTTATCTGTATTAACGTCAGAAATATATATCAAATCCAATAGAATTTCAAACAACGCTAATTAGTCTTATTAATCTGGAAAACTATGCATGTATATGTGTATATATATATATATATATAAAGAGAAAGAGAGTGAGAGAAAGAGTTTCATTGAGTAGTGACTACTTTCCGGTCCTGCTAATACATTTCTATCAAATGAGTTACTGAACTCGGTTGCCAATGATACTGTCAACTGTCAATAATATCCTTTCAGCCCTCTTATCACCTCTTAAATTGTTAAATTTCCTAAGATTTGTCAACTTATAATCTAGCTACTCTCAAAGCCAGCTCTGTAATTTGCACGTGCAACAAATTAATTAATTTGTTTTGTGTCTTTGGCAAATGAATCAGTTTAGTTTAGTGCTTGAAAGTTGAAGAGACAGCTCAAGGATATTACCTCGATTAAGCCAAAGACTTGATCAATTCATCAATTTGAGTTTGGTATCACGGCTTATATGATAACCTCTTCAAAGATATATAGAGCAATTAACATCTCAAATTTAGCGTCAAAATCACTATATATGCATGTAAGATTCTGAACCAAATGTTGTTTTCCAAGCCAGTAATTTGTTTTTTGCTTTTGCTTCTTGGAAGGACCAAACTCATATAATAACCTCCTGAAAGATATATAGAACAATTAACATCTCAAATTTTATTATCAAAATCACTATATTGCATGTAAGATTCTGAACCAAATGTAGTTTTCCAAGCCAGTAATTTGTTTTTTGCTTTTATTTACCGGAAGGATTAAAATTATCAATAGAAACATCTCTATTTTGATCTAATATTTTAATTGGGATACTGCAATATATTGCTTTAGTTGCAAGGTTCTCGGAAATATTTCCAAAGTTCTCTACCGATGTGGATGTGGAACTTGTGGGTGTGAGCCGCCATTCAATTCATTCATTGCTCCATCCACCTAGCAATCTGGCCCACCTGGGCTCCAGAGTGTCTAGGACCCCTCTGCCCAAGTCCACTTTTGGGCAAGGGCTAGTGAGGTTTCAATTCAAAACCATCAAGTAATAACTGCAATAGCCCATTTGAATTAATGGTAGATTCATTTGAGTTTTCTGGATTTTGTTTGCTTTTGAATCAACATAAGTTCTATTTTTTCAAAAATTCATGTATAATTTCATAGAATTCCTTTTTTGCATTCATGTCAAAAATTGCTTCACAAAAGACAACTTATAAGGCAGCGCATTAATCAGGAAAGATCTTTATAAGGCTGACAGAGCTTGGCCATATCACACTTGATGTCTTGCTTCTCCTACTACAACAAAAAACATTGTATCTCAACATACATGGAAACCTAAGTTAAGATTGAGTTTGCTACTTTCATCTTCTACTTGAAAACTTAAAAATCAACTTGAAGGTGATTCTTAAGAGATACAAAGATTTTAGTTTCCATATTTCAGTAACTTGCTGAATATTCTATCATGCTGCCAGAAAAATTATATATATTAATCACTACACTTGCTATGAACTAAAACACAGACGGTAAAGCCAGTACATATATAAAAATTTAGAGTTTTGGTCTAGGGATAGCATGTTATAGAGACTCACTATTGCATATTCGTAATTGAAAAGTTAACTTGGACAGTACTTTTAACGAAGCTCAGTGGAATGTTATAAACAATATGAAAGCTGGTTAGGTTTTGAAATTTTAGTATGAATATTAAATAAACCTACAAAGCCCCATATAAATAATAAAATTCTGATTTTTAGGGATTTTTTTTTTTTTTTTCCACTTGAATTCTCCATTTGACTTCCATTTTGAAGAAATCAAGGAATAGTTTTGATTGATTTTGTATTTGATATGTATATTCTTGGAAGAGTACAATAGTGCTTATATAGAAGAGATAAGCAACTCAAAAAAGAAAGTTATAAAGAGCATTTAAAGAGTGTCCTTAAGAGGTTTCTATATACAAATGAAATTCAGATTAAAAACCTTGTGTAGTAAGTCAACCAAACCGATATAAATTTCCTTGCACAGCAAGTTAAACCGACAGGTCCTTCGGGATTGTTTCCTTTCAGACGCAACCTTTCCTTATTTTAGTTCTTCAACATTACTTCCTTCCTTGTCTGATAATTGGAGTCCTTGTATATTTCCTTCCTTTCCTGGTGGCAGATTTTGTGCTAATGACAGATCTTGTGTGAGCTGTGTGAATGGCAGCTTATCTGGTGTGAGCTGTGTGAGTGACATCTTATCTGGTGTGAGCTTGTCTGCATTCTTATCACATTTCTCTTATTAGTTAATCCCAATGTTTCTTGTACATAAGCTTAAATAATAAAAAAGTCAATAGTCTTCGTTTCTTGCGTCATGGCATATGCAGATTAGATATACAGTTATGATAAAGTAATTGTAATTCTATTTAATTAGTAATAGATGTTAAAATAACTTATGTAGGAGAAATCATATAATATTCCCTCGATTGCCACGAGTCTTTGTTCATGAGTCTCCATCACATTCTGTTGCATAATGCATCATTAACTATATGTTAACAAAAATAAATAGGAAAAATGTGCAATGAAAGCCTCTATAAATTAATATTCCAAAGCATGCACATCCATTGCTTTAGCAATGTCATTTCTGTAGAGAAAGTTAATTTGTGAAAGGAAAAAAAAAAAAATAAAGGGTTCCCAAACACAGGTCCCTCAAATTCCTGTTATAGATTTCTCCAGGGAAGACTTGAGTCCTGGTTCATCTTCATGGATTTCCATGTGCAACCAAGTCAGGTGTGCATTAGAGGAACATGGTTGTTTTCTAGCAAAATATGATCAACTTTCACCTCAACTTTCCGCGAAAGTCTTGAGCCAAACCAAGGATATGTTTGAGCTTCCCATAGAAATCAAATTAAGAAACACCGTTGATCTACCTAATCGTGGTTATGCAATTGATAAGTTCCAAAAAATGCCACTCCATGAAGGCATGGGAATTGACAATGCAAGATTTGTAGAAGAGACTCAGAAGTTCATGAATCTCATGTGGCCTGATGGAAAGGACAATTTCTGGTAAGTAATATATATGGATGGTTACCTTTTTTTTTTTCTTTTTTTTTAAATCATGATCATGAAAATAATTTTATAGTTCACTACTTAAAGGTTTATATCTGAATTTATTATAATAAAATTACTTAATTATTTTTGTAGCGAAGTTGTTAAATTCTTATGCCAAATTTTTAGGAGATTTGAATGATTTGGTACTAGAAATGGTTTTTGAAAGCTATGGAACAGGGAAGCACTATGCCTCTTTTGCTGCTTCTAACAGTCACGTTATTAGATTCCTCAAGTTTATACCTCAAGAAGACCCTGAGGTGACGAATATAAGACTTCAACCCCATAAGGACCTCAGCTTTGCAACTATAGTTCATCAGGTTGATGTTGGTGGTTTGGAGGTAGAAGCAAACGATGGCTCTTGGATCGCGCTTCAACCTGAGCCTTCACACTTTGTGTTCATGGCGTGCCAAGCAATGCAGGTCAGTAATGTTCACCTCATCAAATCAACTTGATGCATGATTTAAAAATTTTATCATAGTCCAAGTCCTATATTATAAAACAGTAGTACTACAGATACCATGAAATGTTTACCAAAAACATTTATCAAAATGACATGACAATAAAAGTACTATAAAGACAAAGAACAAAAAGTTTACCATATAATATAATACAAATGATGTGTCATTATTTTATTGGTTGAAAAATATAAATATAACAATATAGATGAGTTAACCTTCAAATGAAAGTGTAAATCAAAACAAGTTAATAAAATAATAGTTATACTAGACTTACCAAAATTTATAATATTTATTTATTAAATGATATGACAGTAAACATGATAATATTTAATTAGTTTTTTTTTTTTATTCACTAGCTCATTTAAGAGTTTACTTATTTAAATTTAGATTAATAAATATGTTTACCAATTATCTATTTAAAACATTTGAAACATGTTTTTGTCAATAGTTTAATGTCGCATCATTTTGTCAATTATTTTAGACAGAATTAATTATTAATTAGTTGGTTAATTTATAAATAGGGATGGAGCAATGACAGAATAAAAGCTTGCAAGCAAAGAGTGACCGTATCAGGAAACGAGGGAAGACACTCACTGGCACTGTTTAATTTCAACAATGGGGTCATACAAGTGCCTGAAGAAATGGTGGATGATGAACACCCATTGCTTTATAACTCATTCGATCACAATGAGTATATTCACTTTTTTATTCGCTCCTTCAAAAGTTCCAAAGACGCATTGAAGCTGCAGTTTGAAAATCCTTTGAAGGCCTTTTGTGGTGTCTGACCACTTTATATCCAACAAATTAAAACAAATATATAAAATCAGTCTCTTATCCGGCCAATGTTATGTTTTTAAAATAAAATGTCTTTGTAAAAGTTATTGGACTTGCTTATGAAAAAATAAATAAATCAACCTATCTGTGACTGCCTTTGCAGAAAATAAATAAATAAATATATATATATATAGGAATGGTGGATACATATATGTACCCCATGCCTTAAAATGTGTTTAAATAATCTTTCTTATTGTAGAAAAAACTGCTCAGTAGGCAGCATTTTCTCTGCATTATTGCAGTTCAGTACTTATGTATCAAGTCAATGTTAATTAATTTGCTAGTCTTATTAATCTTGAGGAATATATACACATATAGATATATATATTTATTGTAGAAAAAAAATGCTTAGTAGGCAGCATTTTCTCTGTATTATTTCAGTTCAGTACTTATGTATCAAGTCAATGTTAATTAATTTGCTAGTCTTATTAATCTTGAGGAATATATACATATATATATATATATATATATATAGTTATGAGTTAATGGGTTAGTTAGCTTACTTATGATATTTGATATAATGGGAGAATTGATAAATTATGGATGACAATATTAATTTATAACATTTATAAATTATATGTTAATATTAAAAACATAATATGAAAAAATGAATGTTTAATAAATAATGATAATCAATTTAAAAGCCACAGTGTATGGATCCTACATGATTTTTCTTTGAAAAGATAAATATTTTGTATTTATTTTTTATTTTACCCTTGTATTGTGTCGCATCAATATTATATACTATAAGCTAAGTTACATAGTTTACTAAATTAAAATTCTATAAATACAAATATAATTTTATATAATTTTGATATGATAAAGATATGATAAGAACTTTAAAAAAATATTTTATATGGCAGGCAACTTCATCCATTTTGGTTATCATAGAAAAAAATTATCAATCAAAGTTCTAAATATATACTATATATTTTTAGAACTCCGAGTGAAGCTGGCAGGCCTTCCTTTGACAAGGAGTGGACCGGCGTTTGGGACACGAACGGACATAAAACTTTTAGAGTGACGTTAGGAGTTGGAGTCCCTTGGACAGGGATTCAAGATCCTGGAAATGCCCAATGAAAAGAACAGTCAAAGCCTTAGGAAGTAAGCTACACTCATTGTCCGGAAAGGAGAGCAATGCTGGAGGACATGCATGAACAATTACTAATTTCCCAGGAGAGGTGAGTTTATGCAGGCTCCACTCTGAAAAGGGATGCTTGAAATTGGAGCAGTGCCTAACCTCAAGTGAGATTAGGTTGGCAGGTAGACTAGCCTGGGGAAAGTACATGAGACCTGAACAACTTGACATTATTCTTAGATGTTGTAGTGATATGAGCTTTTGCATATTATTTGGTAGAGACTTGAGATTCTCACAGTAAAAGAGTTCAAGTGTTCTGAGATTGGAAATGGGCAAGCCTCTTTCAGGAAAGAATTCTAACGTGGAAAACGAAGTTATAACTAAGATATGCAGATGATTAAGGCAATGCAGAAACTAAGGTAAACTCTCGAGATTCACATAATGAGAGATATGGAATGATTCAAGGGAAGCATTGTTGTGCATCACTGCATTTGAAAGTGATTCCAATTGTGTGATTTTCGAAACGTATGGAGTCTTGAGGGAATTGGGTAACTCATTCATTATCTCTACGCGTAAAGACACTATAATGCTTGAAGGAGTCCGTATTCTCAACTAACAAGGAGGGGGAGCCATATGTGGGTTTTATTTTCTTTTTGCGTGGTTTTACTTTGTTTCTTTCAAATATTTATTAGTATTAATTAATAACAGTTAAAATTTATTGAGTATCTCAAAAAATTATTAAAAAAATTTAAAATTGTAATCAATTTGATACTTTTGTTTATTTGTTCCATTTAAATCGTAATTAATATTACCATATATAATAGACTTGAATTAACACTAATTAACAATTAAATTAATAAAACTACATACAACTAAATAGATAAATCAAAAAATCAAAAACAAACCTATCATCCAAACAACATCTATTCAAACAATTTCCAACGAATTTTAAAAATAATAGTAAAAAGATTTATTACCTGAACGAAAAGGAAATATAGCAACCAAGGAACCATTAATTCCCTATACACTACAATGGATTCGGAATGGAAATTAATGTTAAAATATATGTTTCTTATTACATATGCGTTTGACTCAAAGAGTGCGTACAAATTCTACAATAGTTTTTTTTTTTTTTTTTTTTTTTTCCCTATCAAACTCAACGTTAGGCATCCGATCCTAGTTACTGACTTTTGGCAAAATTAGTTACGTCAAACTTGCTTCATTTGGTTCGATAACAGAAACACAGATACAAAGAAATCATATAATGCAAGCATGCTTGGACGAAATTCTTTCATATACAACATGAATCTTTCATATATTGTTTGTCTCTCAATCCTTTTATATCATTTTCTTTCCAAAGAAAAAATATGTTGTAAGTAAACATCCTAATTGGTTAGATTTTTCTTTTTTTTTAATTTTTTCGCTGAGAACTAATTGGTTAGACTTGCATTTTTATCTATATTATCATTTCTTCAAAATACACATTAAAAAACAGTATGATGTTTAATTCTATAACAGTCCCCCCTTGAAATTTTTTTTTGAGATTCTCAATCATTCAATGTCTTGACGTGTTAAACATATCGTACAATAATACTTCGCGAAGCGTGGTTTTCCCAACTCACCAGGAAAATGGGACCCATGTGTGGGTTTTATTTTCTTTGTGTGGGTCCTACTTTCTTTGTTTGTTGGGAATAATACTCCAAAAATTACTCCTTAATTTTTGGTGAAATCCCTGACTGGTTTATGAGGAATTATTTGGTAGAACGGATTTAGCATGTTAATGGTAGGTGCGTTCAATTATATTATATTAATTTAATAAATATGACTAATTATTTATATTTTTTTTAAAATTTAATATAATATTCTAAATCAGTAGGTTATTTGTCAATAAATTAAATTCTTTTAGTATTTCATGTAAAAGAAATCAATTTCTTTATTAATATATTTAATTTCCTTAAGAAAAAGTATTTTATTCATTTTAATTCTCAAATAATATGGAAAAAAGAAAAAACAATCAAATGCAAATGTTATTTCTTAGTATTATTAATTTATTTTTAAGAAAAAAGCATTATATATATGATTGCTTTATTAAGCATTTTTGGAAAAATGGTATAGGCATATATATATATATATATATATATATAATTTATCTTATAATATTGTAGCAACAAAAAAAGAAGTCTAAAAAAAATATTTTTTTTCATTTTCAAAAGTAAAAAAAAAAATCCCTTTCAATTTATCATATTAAGCTACATATATACATATATAAACACATACTTTAAATAAAGTAAATGATGTTATTTTTTGCATACAATAAAGTAAATAATATAATTATATTTTAGAAAGAAATTAAATATATTAATAAATAAATTAAATAAGAGAATTTATTTGATGACAAATGACTTACCAACTTAAAATATAATTATATTAATTTTCAAAAATAATAAATGATATATCATATTTCATGAATTGATTTAATATAATTGAATGAACCTACAACTTCTACTGAATAATTTCTTGTAGTTATAACTAAGTTGAAAAAAGCTAGAATATTAAATATAATATTTACTCATAGTGCAATTCTGCAAGACAAACTAATTACTATATTTCGAATTAAATACTATTATTAATTAAACACCCATATTTGGAGTTTTGGATTGCGGATGGGCTTACCGTACGTAAGTCTCACGTCGGTCGCACAGAGGCTCACTATAATTGTATACTAGTAAATTCAAACGTTAAGTTAAAAAAAACAAAAAAAACAAAAAAACAAAAAAACAAAAAAACAAAAAAACAAAAAAACAAAAAAAAAAAAAGAACTAGGTCAGTACTACTTCTGCAAATAATATTAAAGCCGGCTACGGCTTTGAAATGTTCAATAAAAAGAACATGCAATAACAAAACTCCCTTGTCCAGGAAAAAATAAATAAATAACCAAACTCCCATATGTCCTTATAATCGAATGAAAAGTACATAAAAATGAAATTGAACAACAAAAAAGCAATCTTCATCTTAACTATTTAATTTTTAATTGGTGTGGATGTTGTGGTCATAGATTCTATGAATTTCATTGCTCCAACCGATAACTATGGACGAGGTAAGAGTGACAGCTTTCTCTATGGGTGGTTCTAAAGCCCCCGGCCCAGATGGTTTTTCCGGGTCTTTTGTCCAATCGAATTGATCTTTGTTTGCGAGTGATATTTATGCAGCAGTTCGGAGTTTCTTTCATTCGGGGTTTTTGACAAAGGCCATTAACCGTACCAATATTGTTTTGGTACCTAAAATTCCAAACCCAAGTGATACTACTCAATTTCGGCCTATAAGTATGTGCAATTTCATTTATAAATTTTTTTTGAACGTTGTGGTTAATGGGTCAAGACTTATTTTATGGGCCATAATTTTTTTCGAACGCTGTGGTTGATGCTCTGGTTCTAAAACGCTGCCTAGACCTCACTTGTGGTTGCTCAGGCCAATAAATCCTTCAGAATGTCGTGCCAGAAGTTAAACATTCGGTGTGTTACATTTTGCATGCTCGAGCTGTGCAAGATGCATCTCTATGGGGACTGTCGAAGAAGCTTTTCTTCGATGGTATAACTACTAAGCTCTTGACTAAAATGGCGGGATGGAAAAGTACTTTACTCTCATCTGTGGGCAAGGAGATACTCCTCAAAACGGTATCGCAATCTATCCCTAATTATGCAATGTCAATTCTTTTGTTACCAAAGGGATTTTCTAAGGATCTAATGAGTGCTGTTTGTCGGTTTTGGTGGTCTTCTGGTAATATGCTCTCGCTCAAAGTAAATTCAAGTGGGGTCTTGGTCTTCGTGACCTGAAGCTTTTTAATGTAGCAACGCTGTCTAAATTGGCTTGGTGGATACTGCATAATACTGGTGCTTCGTGGGTGCGTATTCTTAAAGGTGTCTATCACCCTCATTCGAATTTTCTTGATGCCTCTTCACAAACTCAACAGTCTTTGGTTTGGAAAAGTATTCTGGTTGGCAGAGATACCATTAGGAGGCATGTGCTCTGGTGTGTTGGTAATGGATACCAGACAAAGGTTTGGGATTCAAATTGGAACCTCTTTTTTTTTCCCCCCTCATGAATTACGGCCATTTAGATCGGAGGACGTAGAGATGGTAGCAGATCTGATTAATCATGATACAAAATCATGGAATCTTGAGGTGTTACGCAGCCTTTTTCGCCCTTCATGTTTGGTTGCCCCTATTCTTCATATTCGACTATATCAGTTTGGTCTTTGATGACAAGCTTATCTGGCCATATTCGAGGTCAGGTGAAATTACAGTTTGTTCCTGTTGTCATGTGAGTGAGAATTTGTATACCATAGCTGTTATTTTTCTGTAACACTCTCGCGCTCATGTATAGGCCGTCTTTACATGTGTTAATTTTATTTATTTATTTATTTATTTTGAGTTCTTATATGTGTTAATTTTCTTTTTGAATCCTTATATGTGTTAATTTATTTTATATAAAGTTGTTGAGTTTTATTTGACTTCTTTTTAGGTTTTTATATGTGCTTTTTTGTTTTTTTTTGTTTTTTTTTAAATTTTGTTTAGGTTTCTTTGGATCTAAAAGGAGTTGTTGAGTTAAAGCCTAAAATTTTTTGAATTTTTTATTCTAATATCAAATTAAATTGTCATTTTTTTCAAAAATTAAAATTAATAGAAAGTGGATTTTCATTTCATTTATATTTCTTTAATTTCATTTATATTTTTATCTATCACTCCTTTCATATATAGATCTTTTTTTTTTTTTACTTTTTAATAAATCCTTATATGTTTTATGTTGATTCATTTCTTTTGAATTTATTTCTGGATTCTCACACATATTTTTTAACTTTTTTATAAATTAAATGAAAATATATTTTTTATCCGTTTAAGCTTTTGGCAGTATTGGCAATCCAATTTGACATAACAGCCAGCTTTCATCAATTTAAATTTTTTGGATAAGTATGTAATACTGAGGTTGAAACTTTAAAGAATATATCCGTTGATTGTTTGTAAGTAGGCCAGGGCAGTTTGGCTTTGGCTCTGTTATTCAATTCAGAGTTCATGGTGAGGTGTGGCTTTATTTTCTCAACATCTTGTGCTTCCTGCTGCATCTTCCTCAGTCATGGTGGAAATGTTTAGCTTTGTTGCATGGACTACTGCTCGCACAACGTCTAGGCTATTCCAATGTTTTATTGGAAACTGATAATTCTCAGCTGGCTTTAAATCGCTGCCTTTGGAATGGAGTACTGGTGGTATTATTCAAGATATTAAATTCCTTAAAATCTTTTTTTTTTTCCCCCTTGCTGTAGAATTAGTTATCTGCCTAGTTCAGCTAACAAGGCTGCAGACTCTCAGTCTAGTTTTGCTTTGGGTAGGGAAATGGACTTTTACAGGGCCTGAGTTCAACCTGTTAGTTTGTTCTTGTATCCTCGCTGATGATCTGTCCATCTCTTCTTATTAATGGAATAAAATTTCAAGTTGTCCTTGAAATTTACTCTTGTAAAAAATCATTCGTTCATTTTCATTATCTTTGACATGTGAAAAAATATAATACTTCCAACAGTCCATTTTCTCAACTAAAAATGAGGTGGGGCCCTCATGCGGATTTTATTTTCTTTATGTGGATTCTATTTTACTTATTTCAATAATATTAAATAATAACAGTCATGAGGTATTTGGAAAGTGTCAAAATTGATAGGAAATTTGATTTTTGAAATTTAGTTTACTAATAATTATTTTTTCTCTTCATCTGTTCGGTGAGTAATGTGAAAGTTGGGATTGATAAGTAATTAAATTTAATATTGTATAATAAATTAAGGATAAATATGTATTTTAAAAAAATATTTAAAATTATTTTCTCTGAGATTCTAAAAATGACACCTATATAGACGGGAATAACTTTCCCACATATTTTTCTACATTGGTGGGAATCTAATTCTCTGGGTCGACACTTTTCCACTTCACAATAAGTATCCAAACAACAAAAAGTTATTACATTTCCAAAGAAATTAGATTCACACTAACTTGATATTTATCCAAACATGTCGTTATAGTTTGATGAGCACCTTAATGAACTATAAACTTAAAAGAGTAAATTAAAATTGTGATCAATTTGATATTTTTATTTATGCTTTTTATTTAAATTATAACTAATTAAGATGTTTAATAAATTTTAATTAATACTAATTAATAATTAAATTAAACAAACTATAGATAAATAAAAATAAAAAACAAACACATTACCCAATTAGAGCCAACAATTTCGAACGAAGACTGGGATGGATTTTAAAAATAATAGTAAAACCATTTATCGCTTGAAATATGCTCAGTGAAAAGGAAATACACCAACCAATGAACCATTAATTCCCCATGTACTACAGAGGATTTAGAATGGAAATTAATGTTAAAATATTATATGTTTCTTTTTACGTGTGCGCTTGAATAAAATTAATAAAAAAGTCAATAGCCTTCATTTTGACTATTAATTTAATTTTTCATTTATATACTACATTAATTAAATTTTTAGTTTTCCATTGGATATATAAAAGGACAATGCTATATTATAGACTTACTGTTGTATATTAGAAATTTCAAATTTGACTTTGATAGTATATTTTATCGAAGCTCGATTGTATATGTTATAAATGATATTAAAGCAAGTTGGTGATTAGGGATTTTTTTTTTTTCTTGATTTTCCATTTGACTTCCATTTTTCTTCTCTATTGGCTATCACATATAAAATTTCTTGCATGCATGGCATAACAAATTGAACGGTTAATAGCCTTCATTTTGACTTCTTATTTTTTAAATTATCTGTTAAATTTCCATCAATTGCTTGGAAGTATTTGATCATAACTTAATAAATAGCTAAATATCTCCATAGCATTTTGTTACATCACCATCAATTAACTTAGTTCTCAATGGTACTGTCAACTGTCAATGATGTATCTTTCAGCTCGGTTTACACTTTTCTACTTCACAATAAGTATCCAAACAAAAGAAAGTTATTATTTTTCCAAAGAAATTAGATTCTCACTAACTTTATATTTATCCAAACATGTCGTTATAGTTTGATAAGCACCTTAATGAACTATAAATTTAAAAGAGTAAATTAAAATTGTGATCGATTTGATATTTTTATTTATGTTTTTCGTTTAAATTATAATTAATTAAGATGTTTAATAAATTTTAATTAACAAGAAATAGTGAATGGTCTTATCAATACACAAATGTATAACTCGCCAGGAATTTCAATTTCGCTTATATTCATCACTGTAGGAATTAGGTTCACTAATTAATAATTAAATTAAACAAACTATAGATAAATAAAAATAAAAAACAAACACATTACCCAATTAGAGGCAACAATTTCGAACGAAGACTGGGATGGATTTTAAAAATAATAGTAAAACCATTTATCGCTTGAAATATGCTCAGTGAAAAGGAAATACACCAACCAATGAACCATTAATTCCCCATATACTACAGAGGATTTAGAATGGAAATTAATGTTAAAATATTATATGTTTCCTTTTACGTGTGCGCTTGAATAAAATTAATAAAAAAGTCAATAGCCTTCATTTTGACCATTAATTTAATTTTTTATTTATATACTGCATTAATTAAATTTTTAGTTTTCCATTGGATATATAAAAGGACAATGCGATATTATAAATTTACTGTTGTATATTAGCAATTTCAAATTTGACTTTGATAGTACATTTTATCGAAGCTCGATTGTATATGTTATAAATGATATTAAAGCAAGTTGGTGATCAGGGATTTTTTTTTTCTTGATTTTCCATTTGACTTCCATTTTTCTTCTCTATTGGCTATCACATATAAAGTTTCTTGCATGCATGGCATAACAAATTGAACGGTTAATAGCCTTCATTTTGACTTCTTATTTTTTAAATTATCTGTTAAATTTCCATCAATTGCTTGGAAGTCTTTGATCATAACTTAATAAATAGATAAATATCTCCATAGCATTTTATTACATCACCATCAATTAACTTAGTTGTCAATGGTACTGTCAACTGTCAGTGATGTATCTTTCAGCTAGGTTTACATTTTTCCACTTCACAATAAGTATCCAAACAAAAGAAAGTTATTACTTTTCCAAAGAAATTAGATTCGCACTAACTTGATATTTATCCAAACATGTCGTTATAGTTTGATGAGCACCTTAATGAACTATAAACTTGAAAGAGTAAATTAAAATTATGATCGATTTGATATTTTTATTTATGTTTTTCATTTAAATTATAATTAATTAAGATGTTCAATAAATTTTAATTAACAAGAAATAGTGAATGGTCTTATCAATACACAAATGAATACCTCGCCAGAAATTTCAATTTCGCTTATATTCATCACTGTAGGAATTAGGTTCACTAATTAATAATTAAATTAAACAAACTATAGATAAATAAAAATAAAAAACAAACACATTACCCAATTAGAGGCAACAATTTCGAACGAAGACTGGGATGGATTTTAAAAATAATAGTAAAACCATTTATCGCTTGAAATATGCTCAGTGAAAAGGAAATACACCAACCAATGAACCATTAATTCCCCATATACTACAGAGGATTTAGAATGGAAATTAATGTTAAAATATTATATGTTTCCTTTTACGTGTGCGCTTGAATAAAATTAATAAAAAAGTCAATAGCCTTCATTTTGACCATTAATTTAATTTTTTATTTATATACTGCATTAATTAAATTTTTAGTTTTCCATTGGATATATAAAAGGACAATGCTATATTATAGATTTACTGTTGTATATTAGCAATTTCAAATTTGACTTTGATAGTATATTTTATCGAAGCTCGATTGTATATGTTATAAATGATATTAAAGCAAGTTGGTGATCAGGGATTTTTTTTTTCTTGATTTTCCATTTGACTTCCATTTTTCTTCTCTATTGGCTATCACATATAAAGTTTCTTGCATGCATCGCATAACAAATTGAACGGTTAATAGCCTTCATTTTGACTTCTTATTTTTTAAATTATCTGTTAAATTTCCATCAATTGCTTGAAAGTCTTTGATGATAACTTAATAAATAGCTAAATATCTCCATAGCATTTTGTTACATCACCATCAATTAATTTAGTTCTCAATGGTACTGTCAACTGTCAATGATGTATCTTTCAGCTGGGTCTACACTTTTCCACTTCACAATAAGTATCCAAACAAAAGAAAGTTATTACTTTTCCAAAGAAATTAGATTCCCACTAACTTTATATTTACCCAAACATGTCGTTATAGTTTGATGAGCACCTTAATGAACTATAAACTTGAAAGAGTAAATTAAAATTGTGATCGATTTGATTTTTTTATTTATGTTTTTCATTTAAATTATAATTAATTAAGATGTTTAATAAATTTTAATTAACAAGAAATAGTGAATGGTCTTATCAATACACAAATGTATAACTCGCCAGGAATTTCAATTTCGCTTATATTCATCACTGTAGGAATTAGGTTCACTAATTAATAATTAAATTAAACAAACTATAGATAAATAAAACTAAAAAACAAACAAATTACCCAATTAGAGGCAACAATTTCGAACGAAGACTGTGATGGATTTTAAAAATAATAGTAAAACCATTTATCGCTTGAAATATGCTAAGTGAAAAGGAAATACACCAACCAATGAACCATTAATTCCCCATATACTACAGAGGATTTAGAATGGAAATTAATGTTAAAATATTATATGTTTCTTTTTACGTGTGCGCTTGAATAAAATTAATAAAAAAGTTAATAACCTTGTTTTGACTATTAATGTAATTTTTCATTTATATACTACATTAATTAAATTTTTAGTTTTCCATTGGATATATAAAAGGACAATGCTATATTATAGACTTACTGTTGTATATTAGCAATTTCAAATTTGACTTTGATAGTATATTTTATCGAAGCTCGATTGTATATGTTATAAATGATATTAAAGCAAGTTGGTGATCAAGGATTTTTTTTTTTTTCTTGATATTCCATTTGACTTCCATTTTTCTTCTCTATTGGCTATCACATATAAAGTTTCTTGCATGCATCGCATAACAAATTGAATGGTTAATAGCCTTCATTTTGACTTCTTATTTTTTAAATTATCTGTTAAATTTCCATCAATTGCTTGAAAGTCTTTGATCATAACTTAATAAATAGCTAAATATCTCCATAGCATTTTGCTACATCACCATCAATTAACTTAGTTGTCAATGGTACTGTCAACTGTCAGTGATGTATCTTTCAGCCCTCTTATTCCCAGACTTTTACCTTTAATTTGCTCAATTTCCCAAGATTTTATCAATTTGTCAATCCTCAAAGCCAGCTCGCTCTAGAATATGTGTGGAACTAATTCCAACATTTGTTTATGAAATTAATTTATATATATCATTCCTAAGGAATTTGCTTATATATGTAAGATTCTGTAGTTAGCCTTAAGCCATTAATTATTTGTATCACTCATAAAGAACCCAATTGATGTTGCGAGTTTGTTTTTGCTTTTGTTTTCCTAGAAGGATTAAAACAATGGAAACATATTTCTATATTTGGATCTAATATTTATTCCATGTCTAATTTTTAGAATTTTTTTTTTTTTTTTTTTCCCATTCATGTTGGAAAGCACTCTGCCTTTGCAGCCCATCAAGAAGTGTTTAATCATTGAAAGACTTCTAGGAGGCTGATAGCTTGGTACTTGATGCCCTGGTTCTCTTACTGCAGCAAATGTTAAACAAAATACGTTGTGTATATTTATCGAAGTACAGATTGAGCTTTCGCTCTGCAACGTGGGCCCCACATGCGGATTCTATTTTTTTTATGTGGATTCTATTTTATTTATTTCAATAATATTAGTTAATAACTGTTAAAGCTTCATTAGCACTTTAGTGAACTATAAAAGTTAACAAAGTAAATTAAAATTGTGATCAATTTGATATTTTTATTTATGTTTTTGATTTAAATTATAATTAATTAAGATGTTTAACAAATTTTAATTAATACTTATTAACAATTAAATTAAACAAATTATAGATAAATAAAAATAAAAACCAAACACATTACCCAATTAGAGGTAGCAATTTCAAACGAAGATTGGGATGGATTTTAAAAATAATAGTAAAATCATTTATTGCTTGAAATATGCTCAGTGAAAAGGCAATGCACCAACCAACGAACCATTAATTCCCCCCTATAGTACAATGGATTCAGAATTAAAATTAATGTTAAAGCATTATATGTAACTTTTTACATATGGACGCTTGAATAAAATTAATAAAAAAAATCGATAGCCTTTATTTTGGCTATTAGTTTAATTTTTAATTTATACATTAGATTAATTCAAATTTTAGTTTTCCATTGGATATATAAAAGAAAAATGTTATATTATAGATTCACTGTTGTATATTAATAATTCAGAAGTTAACTTAGACAGTACTTTTAACAAAACTCAATGTCAGTGGAATTTTATAAATAATATAAATGCCGGTTAGGTTTTGAAATTTTTGAATGAAAAGGAAATAAACCCACCAACTCCCCATATAAATAATACAATTCTAATTTCCAGGGATTTTTTTTTTTTTTTTACTTGAATTCTCCATTTGACTTCCATTTCTTTTATCAGTTAATCATAATGTTTCTTGTACATATAAGCTAAAACAATAAAAAAGTCAATAGTCTTCAATTTGAATACTTAATTTTATTACATGTTCTTATTGGATATATATAGTATCGCTTAAATAATAAAAGGTCAATAGTCTTCACGTTGAATACTTAATTTTATTAAATGTTCTTATCGGATATATATATATATATATATAATATCGCTCAAATAATAATAAAAAGTCAATAATCTTCATTTGAATACTTAATTTTATTATAAGTTAAATTACTACCACATTTTGTCATAGGATATTATATTATAATATCCTAATATAATCAGTGATAAGCAATTGCGTCATGGCATATGTAGATGACATATAAAATTATGTTGATGTAATTATCAATCTAATTAATTAGTACTAGATGTTAAAATCACTTATGTAGGAGATATCATATAATATCCCCTGAATTGCCACGAGTCTCATCAACTTTGTTCACGAGGTAGTCTCCATCACATTCTGTTGCATCATGCATCGTTAACAAAAATAAATAAGGAAAAATGTGCATGAAAACTTCTATAAATAGCATGATAATTTTCCAGAGCATGCACATCCATTGCTTTGGCAATATAATTTCTGTATAGAAACTTAACTTGTGGAAAAAAAAAAAAAAAAAAATGGGTTCCCAAACAGAGGTCCCTCAAATTCCTGTTATAGATTTCTCTAGGGAAGACTTGAGTCCTGGTTCATCTTCATGGATTTCCATGTGCAACCAAGTCAGGTGTGCATTAGAGGAACACGGTTGTTTTTTGGCAAAATATGATCAACTTTCGCCTCAACTTTGCGCGAAAGTATTGAGCCAAACCAAGGACATGTTTGAGCTTCCCACAGAAGTCAAATTGAGAAACACCGGGGATATACCGTTCCGTGGTTATGGAATTGATAAGTTCCAAAAAAAGCCACTCCTTGAAAGCATGGGAATTGACAATGCAAGATTTATAGAAGAGACTCAGAAGTTCGTGAATCTCATGTGGCCCGACGGAAAGGACAATTTCTGGTAAGTAATATAAATGCATGGTTACCTTTTTTTTTTTTAATTAAATCATGAACATAATTTGATAGTTCACTGCTTAAGCTTTATGTCTGTATTAATTATAATAAAATTACTTAATTATTTTTGCAGCGAAGTTGTTAATTCTTATGCCAAGATATTAGGAGCTTTGAATGATATGGTACTACAAATGGTTTTTGAAAGCTATGGAGCAGGGAAGCACTATGCCTCTTTCGCTGCTTCTAACAGTGAAGTTATTAGATTCGCCAAATATATACCTCAAGAAGACACCGAGGTGACGAATACAAGACTTCAACCCCATAAGGACCTCAGCTTTGCAACTATAGTTCATCAGATCGATGTTGGTGGTTTGGAGATAGAAGCGAAGGATGGCTCTTGGATCGCTCTTCAACCTAAGCCTTCACACTTTTTGTTCATGGCGTGCCAAGCCATAGAAGTCAGTAATGTTCACCTCATCAAGTCAACTTCATGCATGATTTAAAAATTTTATCCTAGTCCTTTATTATAAAACAATAATACTACACCTACCATAAAATGTTTACCAAAAACATTTATCAAAATGGCATATATCAATATATTATTAATTGTCAATATTTATATATAACTTTAATATAAATGAGTAAATTCTTAAATAAATAAATGATAAAAAAATCTATTAAATATTATCATATCATTTAACACATCATTTGTTAAATAAATATTGAATATTTTGATAAATGTAGCATTATTGATTTTAAAACTATAAAGACAAACACCAAAAAATTTACCATATAATATAACACAAATAATGTGTCATTATTTTATCGGTTGAAAAATATAAATATAACATAGATATTAATGAATTAACCTTCAAAATAAAAATGTAAATTGAAACATACTAATAAAAAAACAGTTATGTTAGACTTATCAAAATTCATAAAATTTATTTACTAAATGATATGAAGAAAGATATGATAGTATTTAATTAGTTTATTTTTCTTATTCACTTATCCGTTTAAAGGTTCACTTATTTATATTTAGATTATATTAACATATTTACCAATTATATATTTGAAACATGTTTTTTGGTGAATAGTTTAATGTTATATCATTTTGTAAACTATTTTAGACAAAATTAATTATTAATTTGTTGGTTAATTTGTTAAATAGGGATGGAGCAATGACAGAATTAAAGGTTGCAAGCATAGAGTGACCATATCAGGAAAAGGGGGAAGACACTCACTGCAACTGTTTAATTTCAACAATGGGGTCATACAAGTGCCAGAAGAAATGGTGGATGATGACCACCCCTTGCTCTATAACCCATTCAATCATACTGAGTATCTTCACCATTTTATTCGCACCGTCCAAAGTTCCAAAGACGCATTGAGGCTGCAGTTTGAAGATCCTTTGAAGGGCTTTTGTGGTGCCTGACCATCTTATATCCAGGAAATTAAAACTAATATATAAAATCAGTCTCTTATCCGGCCAATCTTATGTTTTCAAAATAAAATGACTTTGTAAAAGTTATAGGACTACCTTTAAAAAAATAAATAAAACAAAAATAAGAGACTGAATCTGCAGGGAAAAAAAAATATATGTATATATATATATATATATAAAGGTATGGTGTGTGTTTAAATAATCTTTCTTATTGTAGAAGAAATGTTCAGTGGTCAGTATTTTCTCTGTATTAAGTCAGTTCAGTACTATGTATCAAGTCAAAGTTAATTGTTTTGCTAGTCTTATTAATCTTGAGGAATATATACATATATTATATATTCATATAGTTATGATTTAATGGACTATTTAGCTTACTTATGATATATCATATAATGGTAGAATTGGTACATTATAGATGACAATATTAGTTTATGGGATTTATAAATTATTTCTTAATACTAAAAACGTAATATCAAAAAATAAATCTTTAATAATAGTTAATTAAAAAGCTACATTGTGTATAGATTCCACATGATTTTTTGCTTTAAAAAATGAATATTTTTTATTTTTTATTTTCTATTATTTTGTCATAGTATTGTATCACATCAATGTTATGTACTATAAGGTAAGTTATATAGTTCATTAGATTAAAATTTTATAATTACATATATAATTTTGATATAATAAAGACGCAATAAAAACCTTAGAAGAACATCTTATGTGGCAAGCAACATCATTTATTTTGGTTATCAAAAAAAAAAAAAAAATTATCAATCAAAGTTTTAAAATATATATATATATATATATATTGAATCAACCCTCATAATAATTGCAAGTGGATTCTATGCCAATTTGATATACTGCTATTTCCCCATTTAGTTCTTAATTAATAAATTTAAAACATATTGAAATAATATGGTATTATATAAATAATGTGGCTTAATAAATAGCATAAGGCCTTTAACGTCCTTACCGTATCAAATTCCACCCATGCTAGTTTTCTTTTCAAATGAGCCGTTCGCCAATGGTACTGTCAACTGTCACTGATCTGTATTTCTAAGTAACTTTTATTTCTTTAGAGACAAAAGGTTAAAAAAATAAAAAATAAAAATAAAAAAGGAACCACTTTTTCGCTTAACATTATGCAAAAGGAAAATTTAAAGAAATCTGCAATAAACAAATAAAAATTATTTAATTTTGAAGAAAACTGAAAACCATATTCCTGCAACATTAATTTATAATGGGGAAATCGGATATACAACATTATATTGCTTTAGTTACAAGGCTTCTTGGAATTATTTCTACATTGTTCATTGTGCTTCAAGCCAACAAAATGTTTTACTGAGTATTGCTTTAAAATTTTCGTGTAATTCTAAGAAGTCCTGTTAGAATGTTGAAAAGCACTTCTGTCTTAGCAGCCCATCTTACGCAGCAGAAGACAGTTTATGAGGAAGTGTTTAATCAGTCAAAGACCTTAAGCAGTCTGATATGTAGCTTGGTACTTGATGCCCTGCTTTTCTTACCGTATCAAATTTTATTAACACACACACACAAAAAAAAAAAAAAAAAAAAAAAATTGTCTGATATCTTGACATGGAAGGAAATCTAAGACCAGATTGAGTTTGCTGCTTTCATCTTCCACATAAGTAACGAAAGTCTCAGTAACTTTGATCACACAGTTTACTTTATTTGGATATCTAGTTAAGAAAAGTACTTTTACTTCTTCAGAGGCACAAGGTGGAGAAAAACTGTAACACCCCGTCCCGAACCATGTCGGAAATTTTTGCACATTGATCGAGGTTGACTGTTGACCGTTGATCGAAGGGGTCAAAAGTTGACTTTTTATTCATGCAAGGTTGAGCTTTGACTCATGCATGGTTGTGAAGTGCTCGTCGATACGAGTCTGTAGACTAGCGGCACGTCCGATTTGGACATGTGGTTTAAAAGTTATGGACCTGTAGAGTTTTTCAAACACTGTATTATTTTAATATTTTTTTTACACGCATAACGATGTGCCACGTGTGACTTAATGAAGGTGACCATGTGTCACCATGGTGAAATGCCACATGTCAACCATGTGTAAAATCAAATTATTTTTATTATTATTTTAAATAATAATATTTTTATTTAATTAATTTGAATTTATTTGTTTTATTTTCTCTTTTCTTTTTCTTTTTCTTTTTCTTTTTCTTTTCTTTTCCCCACGTGGGAAAACACCATTTCTTTTTTTTTCTTTTTCTTTTCTTTTTTTTTTTCCTTTTTTTCCTTCTTCTTCCCCGAGCACCAAAACACAAAAAAAAAACACAGTTTTTTCTCCCACCGGCCGTCCCTCTCTCTCTCCTTGCTGCACCTTTTCGAGCCACCCATACAGTACACGCGCCGGCCACCGTCCAAGCCCGCCACCTCGCGACCTCAGCTACCAAATTTCCCAGCCAGCCGCCGCCGGACGTGCCCAGATCGGGCCGGCGAAGTCGCGGCGGCGAGGTGAAATTTTCCGGCGATTCTCGCCGTTTCCGACCAACCCAGCCCTTCCCATACCTCTATCCCACTATTTTCGACCCCTCTGAGTCCATTTCCGGGGTTAGATTTCCCAAAATCCCCACCGTTTGAAAGATCCCTCAAGATCAAAACCGGCCAAAGCTTCCCGACCAAATTCCGGCCACCTCCGACGGAATTGGGGTCGATGGAGATCGGATTGGTGATCCTCGTCCCACGAGCTTCGATTCGGTATATTATTCGCCTATTTTGGTTAAAGTTTGTGTTTGACCCCCCGGGCACCGGGTATTATTTACCTGATTAAAATATTAATTTATTTGACTGTCTGTGAATTTTGTTCTAGGAGCACCGGTGAGTCGTGAAATTGATCCCATGGTGGATCATGGTTTAATTGCGTACTCCAGGTGAGTGACCCACCTTTAAAAATATTTTTGGGGTACTTAATTGTATTTATGTGGTATTAATTTGATATCTGTAATTTGTGCTCATGTGGTGTATTTTAAATACAATCGGGAAAAATATTATTTTATATATAATTACCCATTGGTGCTAAATGATATTTTGGGGTCATTAGAAAATTTCCGATTATTATTTTATGGTGATTTAATTATGAATTATATTGTGGTTTAATTTATTATGCATGAGCAAAGTGTATTTTGGTAGTATTTGTACGTGGTTTTAAATTTGATTTTTCGGGCATAATTGGGTTAAATATTTTACGAAAATATTGGTTTGAATTTTATAAATTATGCCCGCTATATTTTTATGGTTGCATCTCGTACTTCGAGAAAATTGTGGTTTGTTATTATCCCTGTTTCGTACCGGGTTGTTTAATAAAAATGTGTGGGATGGTAAGTGTGAGAATTTAATGTATTTCCCACGGTAATTTTAGAAAACGGTACGGTTGGTTATTTATGTTTATTTTTAGACGCATTCATACAGTATTGGTGTTCTGGTGTATGGTGTATGGACACGTGGTAGTGCACAGTTATTATGTGGTTTAGCGTGCGGTTATTACTTCACCCGTGAGTTGCCATTGGACTATGGGCAGGCAAGTTTGTTATTGGCCACAGCCGCCCCCCTCCTTGGCCGGGTTGATGGTTTTAGCAGCGGTACTGTCGGGACGCCGAAGTGACCGTTGCAGGTTTCTCTCTTTAACCCCCCGCCAGTCGGTGCTCGGGACGCTGGGTATCGGAGGGCATCACCGGTATATGGTGTGGTGCATCGGTGTAAATTGCAAATAATGGTTTAAACTCCAAAGGTGTTCAAAATTATTTACTATAATTTATTATATTTTTTTTTATTATATATTTGGGGTATGTTTTTTATTTATTTATTGTTTATCAAATGGTTTAATCCCTTGGTTTTTGGGAGGTATGTACATTGGGTTTTGCGAAAAGGTTTTAAAAAGGGAACATTTCAAACGGAGCGATTGGTGAGAGTTTTGAGGGAAATTATTATTTTCCAACAGTTATTATTATTATTTATTAATTGTTGGTATTTGTTCTATTCCTTAATTGCTATTAATATTATTATTTTATTATTAAAAGTGTTCAGTAGTTAGGGTCACTCACGGAGATGATTAGCATCTCACACTCTTAAATTCCGTTCCCTTAGGTGCAAGTGGTGGTAGACGTTCTTCCGGAGCGAACTAAGTTTTCCGCTGCTGTTGTGTTTCGAGAAGTACTTCTGTACTCTTTCATTTCAGTGTATTATTTCTTTCAGCCTTGTTGTATTTCTGTTGTTTAGCACTTCTTAAAGTTCTCTATACTATTGGGATATTTATGTTTAATTATGCACTGGACTGTTGTTGCTTTTAAGAAGTGCTGAAATTTGTGGAACAATTTGTAGTTTGTGGGAGGAATAAGGGGATGTTTTTTAGAAGTGTGTTTTCAGTGCAGGTAATTTGTGGTAAGTAAATCCCTTAGGGGAGGCTCTGTCGGATTTTCCGTTGGAGGGTCCGGTAGGGTTTCCCTGGGATCAGGGCTTGTCTAGGGTTCCGGGGAAGGAATTCTGGACGGGTCCTGACAAAAACAATAATAATACTAACAAAAAACAAGAGATAACCAATGGGATATATATATATATATATATATGAGGCTTAGAAAATATGTGATGTTAAATATTTTAACAAGTTACATGAAAAATTACTAGATTTGAAAGAACTAAAACATGGTATTTAAAGCCACCAAGATTTGGAGTTTCGATTTGTGGATGGGCTTACCTTACCGAATAGTCTTGTGAGCAGCAGAATCCAGTTTGTAAGTAGACCAGTTTATTGGACATCTAAGCCATCAAGTTTGACACAGGGGATGTGTGCAATCAAGGGCCAATACTCACCTTTCTTCTTCAAGCATCTTTTCTCTTAAACAGGACACTGATTGATGCCAAGTACTCCAAGTGAAGCTGGCAGGCCCTCCTTCGGCAAGGATTGGAGGTCGGGGCACGAACGGATATAAAACTTTTCGAGTGAAGTTAGGAGTTGGAGTCCCTTGGACAGGGATTCAATATCCTGGAATTGCTCAATGAAAAGAACAGTCAAAGCCTTAGGAAGTAAGCTACAGTCATTGTCTGGAAATAAGAGCAATGCTGGAGGACATGCATGAACAATTACTAATTTCCCAAGAAAGGTCAGTTTATGCATGCCCCTCTGAAATTGAAATTGGAGCAGTGCCTAATCTCAAGTGAGATTAGGTTTGGAGGTAGACCTGCTTCTGGAAAGTACATGAGACTTGAACAACTTGATATTCTTAGATGCTGTAGTGATATGAGCTTTTGCATGTTATTTGGTAGAGACTTCAGATTCTCACAGTAAAAGATTTCAAGTGTTCTGAGATTGGAAATAGGCAAGCCTCATTCGGGAAAGAATTCTAACGCCGAATAGGAAGTTGTAACTAAGATATGCAGATGATTAAGGCAGTGTAGAAACTCAGGTAAACTCTTGAGTTTCACACAATGAAAGATATGGAATGATTCAAGGGAAGCATTGTTGTGCATCACTACATTTGAAAGTGATTCCAATTGTGTGATTTTAGAAACATATAGGGTTTTGAGGGAATTGGGTAACTTACCATCTGGGAAGAAGGTATGAACATCCACTGATGGTCAAGTTCTCAAGAGAAGACATTTTGTTGCCACCAATGTTGCCATGTGAATGATTCCCTATGCAAGAGATTGTAGATTTATGCAATTTTTAAATGCTAATCTCTTAAGTTGTCCAAGAAACTTGCCTCTTGGAAAGGATACAAGAGAAGGACAATCATTGATTTCCAAGTACTGTAGAAGAAATACTGTTTTTGCTACTGTCCATCAGAATAACATGAGGTAGAGACCCAAAAGCCTGGCAACTTTTGATTGTAAGACGTATGGCGACCATGGTAAACCTATCTAAGGGAAAGACACAAATTTTGTGCACTTGTTGATGGATAACGCTTTGAGACGTGTGTTTGTGCATCTCATATGGCAGCTTCTCAAAGTTGACACAATCTTCTAAGACCAAACATTCAAGGTTTTGTGGCAGCCTTTGATCCTCATTTTCCAAGGATATAAGATGAGAGGGAGTTTGGTAG
Organism: Ziziphus jujuba; assembly: GCF_031755915.1. Taxonomy (NCBI): domain Eukaryota; kingdom Viridiplantae; phylum Streptophyta; class Magnoliopsida; order Rosales; family Rhamnaceae; genus Ziziphus; species Ziziphus jujuba. The sequence goes on from NC_083380.1 coordinate 4,141,485, forward strand.
CACACTTATCTAATGACCTCTCAAAGACAGAACCCACCCTTAAATATCTCAAGTTTAGCAGCAAACCACACAATAAGGAATTGCTTATGTAAGATTCTGAACCAAATGTAGTAAAAGGAAATGCTATGAATGACCTTAAACTCTTCACTTTTAAGAAAGCCTCAAATATTTTAAAGCTGTCAAATTCATGACCAACAAATGAAAAGTGGCCTTTTTTGCCAAATCTGTAGACTGTTTGTCAATCTCGAACTTATTGTTCAAACTGATGCATACACCCTTTGAAGCATAGAGAGCAAGATCATTAATTAGGTCATGCATAATGAAATGTGATTCATCCATGCTTGATTGTTGGAAGAATGACCTTGATACTAGATCATCAAAGTATTCAGAACCCAAGTCTTTTATTTGTTTCTTTCCCCCTGGCTGTTGTAAACACCCCTCTGCCATCCATAATAAAACCAACTCTTCCTTGTTAAATTCATAATCTATGGGAAGTAGTGCACAATAAGTAAAACATTACTTAAGATAAGAAGGAAAACGGTCAAAACTCGACCTCAAAGCTGGAAGAATGCCACATCTCTCTTGTGGTAAATTCCATATCTCGCTATTTAGCATACGTTAGAATTTTATGGATCTAAATCTACATAATAAATTCTATTAATCATAAATTACTAACCTCCAAACGCAGTAATTGATAAATTACATTTTTAATCCTGCAAAATACAAAACAATGTAAAGTAGTGCCTATGGACACACTACTCTCAGACCATTCTCAGATCTCTGAAAACCCTAATCTCAAAATACCATATGGCATACATTTGTTTGCTTGCCCTAGATCTTTTGTAGTCTCTGCAAGTTAAACTTACCCATTAATTTTTAACACACACAAAATAATTATAATTTTATAATGTAATAATAATAGGAAAAATATAGGTAAGTCATTGAGCTTATAAAGAAAGTTGGTCCTCGAATCCAATGGGCCAACCGGAATATTACAAAAAGTGTGCGACCAAGGGCCCTACTACAAAATAATAAAATAAGTCAGTCCCATTAATGGCATAAATAGGCCCTATAAATGAGTAACCGATATGTCAACATGAACTGCATAATCATTATCATATATAATCCAAACTCACTTACTACAGAATCTCCCGAACCATAATATCATTTCATCTAAATATATAGCATATCGACATGGCACAACAATATACTAGACTAGACAGTAGAGATTCTCTCAGTAAATCTCCCAAAACATGATACCATTTCAACTGAGCACTTTGCATGCGATAAACTCAGTCTAGGTAGTAGAGATTTACCTAACCACGTGCAATCCCCCAACACACAATACCATTTTATTCTAGCACATTGTGTATCCACAGGATACATCAATATATCCAAACTAGATAATACGGACTCACCATGGCACTTGTGGTCAACATACACATATACATAGACTAATAGTCTCAACAGACCTGTAAATATAAGGAGCAATAATATGTGTAATAAACCATCTCATAAATAAATAATGATCCACATATGTCAATGTATCAAAATACTCAAATAAATAAATAATACTCAATATAGATATTACTGCAGAATACATAATAAACTCCCGCTGATCCACATCAGTCTCAACTGCTTAACAATCTCATACGGGACACATGCTCCTCAAATATGCCTACTAGTAAGGCCTTGGTCAGTGGATCTGCCACCATGCTATAAGTAGGCATGTGAAAAACAGTAATGAAGGCCTCTTCAACTTTCTTCTTTACCATAAAATACTTAACATCAATGTATCTCACACCAGGAGTACCTTTTAAATTATTGGAGAAAGACATCGTTGTAGTATTGTCACAATACATCATAATAGGCTTCTCAATGGAGTTAACTACTCCTAAATCACGAATAAAATTTCGAGGTCAAACTGCATAACGAGTAGCCTCATAACACGCCACATACCCTACCTCCATAGTCGAGGATGTTATCACTGACTGTATGGCACTCCGCCAAGATACAAAACATCCTGCCATGATAAATATATATCCAGTAGTAGATTTCTTATCATCCATGCAGTCTTTATAATCTGCATCACTATAACCAACTACATCAAGCGAATTGGTACGTCGATATGTCAACATATAATCTTTAGTATCCTAAAGATACCTAAAGATCTTCTTAACTGCTTGGTAAGGTAATTAATAGAACTAGGATTGCTCATAAATCTACCAAGCACACCCACAGCAAAAGCTATATCAGGCCATGTACAAACTTGAGCATACATCAAACTATCCACTGCTGAAAAACAGCGAACATTTCTCATTACCATCCTCTCTTTATCATTCTTAGGACATTGATCCTTAGAAAACCTTTCACCCTTCGTGACCAGTACACTTCCAAGAGAACAATTGTGCATATCATATCTCTTAAGTATTCTATCAATATAAGCTTTCTGAGACAACTACAACACATAATTAGTCCTATCTCGAACAATCTTGACACTCAAAACAAAAGAAGTCTCACCAAAATCTTTCATGTCAAAATGGTTGCACAACATCTACTTTGTCTCAGCCAATAGATCAGTGTCATTAGTAGCCAAAAATATGTTATTAACATACAACACCAGAAATATAAGACTGCTCCCACTGACCTTCATATATATATATATATATATATGTACCTATTAACAACATTCTCTTTAAGGCCATTTTTGGCAAAAACCTTATCAAACTTGAGATACCATTGCCTCGAAACGTGTTTAAGACCATAAATTGACTTCTTAAGCTTACAAAACAAATTACCATTCCCTTTTTTATGGAAGCCTACTGGTTGAACCATATATACATTCTCATACAAATCACTATTCAGAAAAGCAGTTTTGACATCCATCTGATGCAACTCTAGGTCATAATATGCTACAATCACCATAATGATTCTAAAAGAATACTTTGTGGATACAGGAGAGAAAGTCTGTATAATCAATTCCTTCTTTCTGGTTAAACCCTTTGGCTACAAGTCTAGCCTTATATCTCTCCACTTGACCATTAGAATCTCTTTTAGTTTTAAAGACCCATTTTCACCCTATAGGCTTGCTAACCTCTGGTAACTCAACTAAATCCCAAACACCATTTGATGCCATGGATTTCATTTCATCTTCCATTGCATCTAACTAAAAATTTGAGTGCAAACTGCTTATGACCTCCTCATAAGTGACTGGATCTGAATCATCACTTATGTCAAAATCATGCTCATGCAAGTAAACCTCATAATCTTCAGGAATAGCTGATCTCCTAGTCCTTTGTGACCTTCTCAAAGGCACATCAATATCTGCAATAACTGGAATATCATGCTCCTCAATAATGAGTTCATCCTGACTAACTATTGGTTCATCAACTACTGGATTAATAATATCTTTATCATGAACAATAACACTAGAATGAATACATTTTCTTCTCTCAATTGAGGTTCCCTTAGATCATCACTATCATCAAATCCAAAATCATCTTCAAAATAAACAGCCCTATCTGATTCTACAATTCTAGTAGTATGAGATGGACAAAAGAATCTTGAACCCCTAGATCCAATACAAGAACCAACAAAATATCCACTGATAGTTTTATGATCCAACTTCTTAATTTGGGGATTATAAATCCTTACTTCATCTTTGCAACCTCATACTTGAAAATGGTGCAAATTAGGCTTTCTTCCTGATCACAACTTAAAAAGAGTCTTAGGAACATATTTACTTGGAACTTGATTCAAAATATAAGCTGTTGTCCTTAAAGCCTCTTCCCATAAGTAATTTGGCAAACTAGAATTTGCCAACATAGATCACACCATATCCAACAAAATCATATTTCTCCTCTCAGCTATGCCATTCTGCTGAGGCGTACCAGGCATTGTATATTGCGCATCAATGCCACACTCACGTAAATAAATTGCGAATGGTCCTGGGTTTTGTCCAATCTCATCATATCTACCATAAAATTCACTACCTCTATCAGACCTCGCAGCTTTTATCTTCTTATTCTTTTGAATCTCCATCTTTACCTTAAACTCTTTAAAAATAAGTAAAGAATCTGACTTCTCACAGATAAGCTCAAAATGTCCATAATAAGAGAAATCATCAATGAAGGTAATTAAATACATATAATCACCCAAAGCAGTTGGTGTAAAAGGTCCACATATATCAGTATGGATTAACTCCAAAACATTTCCACACCTAGTTATCTTATCTTTTCTAACCTTGGAAGTTAACTTTCCTTTCACACATTCAACACACCTAGCTATATTATCTTTTCTAACCTTGGAAGTTAGCCTCCCTTTCACACATTAAATAGAAGTCGACAGATCGGAAAAATCAAAATTAGGAAGTATTCCATCCTTCACTAACATTTCCATTCTGTACTTAGAAATATGTTCCAAACGCTTATGCCACAACATTGAGGAATTATCATCAACTCTTGGATGTTTACAAGCAACAATACGGGCAACAATAAAATTAATAGAATAATTGAGACCATTATTAAATAAATCAAGTCTATATAAATTGCCACATAAATAACTTTACTATCCTTATATATTTCAACCTTGTTATTTCCAAACAAAAACTAAATCCTTGACTATCCAAAAGTGAGATAGGTAATAAGTTCCTCCTAATTTAAGGTACATCGGAAACTTCTTATAATTCTAAAACATATTCAGTGGCAAGCTTCAACTTGATTGTTCCCATGATATCCACATTTACTCTTGAGCTATCTCTCATATAAACATGCTGCTCAAGTTTGGTTGGCCATTTTTGGCTTATCATCCCCTGCAATGAATTAGTAACATGAATTGCTGCTCCAGTATCTAACCACCAAGAATTCATAGGCACATCAATAATATTAGTCTTAATCATTAAAATATTATCTTTCTTCTCTTGCTTTCCCTTTAAATTCCAACACTCTATCTTTTTGTGTCCAACTTTATTGCAGTAGCCATAATTTCCATTGAAGTACTCTTTCTTTCTCCTATCTGATAAGCGTCATCGTACTTAGTATTATTCAAAAAATCCAATAATAATGCTTCTCCTTCATGTCAAACTTGATAAATTTCTTTCCTATCTCCTCAAGAAGTTCCTTTGCTGTATCAACCTTAGGAATACTAGCATATATAACTTCATCCATATAATTCTCCATCATCATCATGCAGCACTTATTAGAATGCTTTCAATCCTCATAAAGTTTCCTAACTGCTGCACTACTATCATCAGTTGGTATCTCGGGTGGATCTATCTCCAAAACCAAATCCAATTTCATAAATGTCAAATTCATAACCAAGGTCTTTTTCCACTTCTGATAATTTATCCCATCCAATTTCATCATGGCAATCATAAGCAAAACATTCGGGGTGCTACTAACTGTGAAAATAGTAAACACTAAAGCACTTAATATATATAAAACAATAACTATTTTCCAGCCCCCCAACATAAAACATAAAATATCAATATTGCTAGGATCTTTGTAGCACTAAAGATACCCTTTCATGGGCCAGGAATAGTCAGCCAAATAACCACAATCAAATGCATTGAACTGAATCACCGACATGGTAACTTAGAACCTGTGATTCATGTCATTTAATTAACTTCCACTGCCATTCCAAGCATCATACTAAGCAACTAAAACCACCGACAGAGTAGCCTAATTACCCGTATAGGTGAGTACTTAAAATTCTACACTACTATATCAACTAGGCATAAATCCTCTTTAGGAAAAGCTAACACAATCGAATACACCAAGCATCGATATTTAATTTAATTCAAGAAAATTGGAATAGAATAATTAAACAAATAAATAAATGAACTAATAACTAATAAACAAATAAGTAAATAAACCAATAACAATATATATATATATATATATATATATATATATTAACAATAATGAACAATAGATAAATAAATAAACAAATAAATAAATAACAAATAAGTAAACAAAACAAAACAAACAAAAAAAGAATTTTAATTTCGGTTGCTGACATCAGCAAGAGTGATGCTGACGTCAGCGTCTTCTTCTGGTCAAGGACAACCCGGTTTCCTGGTTAACGGGTCGCACGACCAGCTTGACAAACCTGGTTGGAAAACTCAATTCCGACCACCGTTTTCTGTAAAACCAATGCCAATATTCTCGTTTCGATGTGGGCAACAATTTTAAGGATCAATTTGGCTAAAGGAATGCTTAAAACAAACACCGAAATCAAGAATTATCACCAACCAAGGGTACTTCAAGATCACCGGATTTCACATGTTTTCAAGCCAAATACAAACCAGTTAAACATTCCATTCAACCCAAAAATCAAATTCCAAGATAACCCAGGTCACAAATTCGTGCCCAAAAAAAAAAATCCCAAAATTTGCAAAACTCAATACACGGCTGATACCATTTTTTCTTTTCTTTAAAATATAGAACAAACAATAATCGGGCATGAGTATATATACATATATACTGTTTAACAAATATTACAAACACAACGGTTAATCTCATATTTATCAAGGAAGAAGAAATAATTAAAAATATAAACCTCATGTAATCAATTTACACATTCAACTATCAATGGCCGAATAACATATCAATATAACTGATAAATTTCAAAAATAATTTATTATGCATATTAACTATAGGCTCTAATACTAATTGTTAGAATTTTATGGATCCAAATATAAATTTTATTAATCATAAATTACTAACCTTCAAATGCAGTCATTGGTAAATTGAATCTTTAATTCTGTAAAATAGAAAATAATGTAAAGTAGTGTTTATGGACACACTACTCTCAAACCATTCTCAAATCTTTAAAAACCCTAATTTCAAAATACCATATGGCATACATTTGTTTGCTTGCCCTAAACCTTTTATAGTCTCTGCAAGTCAAACTTAACTATTAATTTTTAACACACACAAAATAATAATAATTTTATAATATAATAATAATAGGAAAAATATGGATAAATTATTGAGCTTATAAAAAAAATTAGTCATCTAGTTCAATGGACCAACAGAAGTATTACAAAGAATGTGTGACCAATGATTCTACTACAAAATAATAAAATAAATTAGTTCCATTAATGGCATAATAAGTAACCGATTATGCTAAGTCCACAAATTATTTATTTGTCTAACAGTATATCCTCCCATTCACCTTAAGTCAGTTTACCATGTAGAAGGCCTCCAAGTGTCTTCGCTGCTAATAGCAATCCTTTACATTTGTTCGCACTATCCTCGCCAATAACTTTAACATCTTAATGCCCTTCAAAGTTTTCGGCTCGTAAAGCACTTTGGGAAAATAATGACAACAATCAAAATTAGAGAACTCCTTTAGACAGAATGCTGAAACAAAACCTATAGTTGATGCAGCACCTGCATTTCAAGCTGTGACTATTATAGTACTTCTCGATGCCCCTGCTATGAAAGGTCCACATAGAATGTCCCATTGGTCGCAATCCTCATTCCAAACATCATCCATAACAAGAAGAAACGTCTTTCATGACAATCTCAGTCAGGATCCATCCAAAATTCTTTATCGGAACCCTAGACAAGCCCTGATCCCAGAGAAACCCTACCGGACCCTCCAATGGAAAATCTGACAGAACCTCCCCTAAGGATTGGACTTACCACAAATTTTCTGCATTGAAAACACACTTCTATATACACCACCTTATTCCTCCCACATTACTACAATTTAATTCCACAAATTTACAACACTCCAAAATAATAACAGAGAATCAATATATGATTCAATAAATATGTGTCCAATCAGTATACAGAGCATTATACAAATGATTGTGAAATTAATACAATGACAGATGAAGCAATACAAGATGGAGAGTAAAAAGGAAGGAAATGCTTCTCTTGGACTTTCGGTAATGAACTGAGACGTCGAGTTCGCCCCAGGACAATCAACGTCCACTAACCTAGACCTAAGGGAACGGAATTTAAAAATATGAGATGCTAATCATCTCAGTGAGTAACCCAATCTATTATATATTAATAATATTAATAATATAACAATAAAAGAAACTTAATTAATCAATACCAAACAATTAGATAAATAATTGTAATAAATATTTGAAATAATATTTTCTTTCAAAACTCTCACAATTCACTCTGTTAGAAATGTTCTCCTTTTTAAAACGTTTTACAAAATCTTCTATTTGTATGCCCGAAAACCAAGGAAAACAATTAATCAATAGTTTTCTAATAAAATACGATAATTCAGAATATAAATTTATAATGAAATAAATTGAAATAAAAATAACTTATAACAATTACTAAATCATTAATGCATGTCATAACAATTAATACCGAAATATTAATAAAACTCACATTAAAACAATTCATAGAATAATTAAGTAATTAAAATAAATCAATTTATTGAACAATTAAGCAAGGAAAAATTAAATCAAATCAAAACCTCCGTTTAAAATAAATGGTAAGAACATAGTAAGATCTCTTTAAAATCATCAAATCAATGTAAATAGTAAAATCAGGATAAAATGCATTGTTAAAACATTAATATAAATAGGTAATTAAAACATAATAAAATTTCATAAAATTTGTATTAAAATCTCCAATTGAATTAAATAATTAAAACAACATTAAATACATTCTAATTTAAATATAATTTCAAAATATTTATTTTGAAAATCATGTTCCGAAAACCACTTGATGCTCCCACTATATACCGGTGGCGCCAACGGTACCCAGCGTCCCAAGGCACCACTAGACAGGAGGTTAAAGAGAAAAACCGGCATACGGTCGCGTGGCGTCCCACCACGCCGTTGCTAACAGACGTCCCGGCCATGGAGGGGTGGCCTACCCTCATCCGATGGCAACCACAGGACAACCCCATAATCACTTGTGCGCTACTCACACCTACCTGCGCACTCATCACATCCACCTGCGCGCTAATCATATCCATGTATAAAGAACACTAGTACGTGTATGGTACATCTAAAAATCATAAAATTAATATATTTATTTTTAAATCTCAAAATCTTGTAAATACCACCGGGTTTATTCCATCCAATTAAACCCGTAAATTTTCCACAATTCCTTTATAAATCATCGTCATAAAGCCATCGCACAATTTCCATCAATTTCAAATCCATCAACTTTCAAATGCATCAATTTTCCAATCCATAATATTCAAATGCGTAAGCATAAATTTTTAAAATAGTGTCCTTAAATCCTTAAAATTCAAGATAGGTATAATTTCATTAAAATCCCACAAAATTTCCAAAATACATAAATCCATATAAATGCATTTTTATTAATCAAAACAAACTCACAAATAAATTCCACAATAAATCAATTAATATTAAAATCACAATTCCTTTAAATATCAAATTTCCATAAAATCTATATTTCCATAATTGTCAAAAATCATATATAATTTAATGCACATATACATTTCAATTTATTCAAATTGTGCCATCAAAATTTCAAATATAATTTTGCTAAATATTAAATCCAAATATTTAATTATCACAAAATAAATATAATTTAACATCCGAAAATAATGTTGAAGGTGGATCACTCACCTCGAGCACGCAATTAACCCAAGATCCTCCATGGGATCAATTCTACGGCTCACACGTGCTCCTAAAACAACAATATTACACAAAGTCAAATAAATTAATATTTTATTCGGATAAATAATACCCGGTATCCAGGGAGTTTAACACAAACGTTGTCCAAAATTCACAAATAAGGTGCCTATGGAAAACTAAGGAGATGAGGATCACATTATCAACCTTCATTGGACCCAATTTGATCGACAGGGACCGGTAGAATGGACGGGAAGTTTCGGCCGAACTTCAACTTGTCATATCTCTCAAACGACAAGGAATTGAGCTGAATGGACCTCAAAATTGAGCTCAGGAGATCCAAAATAAGTGGAAGGGAGTATCAATTTGGCCGAGTGGTGGCCGAATCACCGACGAAGCCAATCTTGCTGTCGCCGGCAACGAAGCCCGATCCGGTTGCATAAGGTGATGGTTGGCCACCATTTTCCGGCTGCTGGCCGGAATCTTCCCCCTCTTCCTTCCCATCAGGTGCGTGTGGCTTCATATGGTTGAAAAAAAAGAGAAATGGGGTGGAGCCGAGAGGGAGAAGGAAGGAAGAAGGAAGAAGAAGAAGAAGAAGAAGAGAAAAGAAAAAGAAAAAGAAAAAGAAAGCCATTTTTCGCGGGTGTTTCCCACGTGAGGAAAAAAAGAATTTTTTTTTATAATAATAATAAAATAATAAAATAAATAAATAATATTAAGATAATATAGTATTTAATATTGTTGACATGCGGCATCTCCTCATTGTGACACATAGCACCCTTTATTAAGTCACACGTGGCACACTGTTTACATATTTAAAAATAATATTAAAATAATACTGTATTTGAAAAATTTTGCAAGTCCATAACTTTTCAACAAAATGTTCAAATCAGGTGTACCACTAGTCTACGGACTCATATTGATGAGTACTTCACAACCATGCATGAGTCAAAGCTCAACTTTGCATGAACAAAAAGTCAACTCCGGCACCCCTTGGACAGTTTGGACCTCAACTTGTTTAGCTCATAACTTTCAATCTGTAGTTCTGTTTTCAAGATGATACTAGTCTATGGACTCGTGACAATGTGTACTTTTTAACGGTACCTCAGTCAATATGAAATTCCACCGGAAGCAAAAAGTCAACATTTGACCCCTTCTCGGTCAACGATGGTCAAACCCGGTCAACCTTGGTCAAATTTTAGAAATTCTGATATATTTCGGGACAAGGTATTACAATCTCTCTTTTAATCTCACTTGAAGTAGTTTTGGATCCTTGTTATCATAACTCTCAATTGAGATTGCTTGTGAAACTACACGTGTTACCTTGAGAACATCAAATTCTTCAGAAACACAAATCCAAACTTTTGTGTCGAAACCCTTCTTCACTTCCTCATCATTGTATACAAGTTGAGTCAGTGTTGTCTTACCAACTCCTCCCATGCCAACTATTGGAATGACATAGGCTCCAGCATCACATCTTCCACCATTCAACCCCATTTCAACCAAAACCTCCTTATCTTTCTCTCTATCATATATATGGAATTCATCGACCATGAAGTTGTTGGCAGCCTCTCTCTCAGTCTATTTAAACCCATTTATGAACTCTCTTTCAGTCCATGGAATTCTTTTGTTCCACAATATTTTGCAGGGTTTTGGTGAGTTTCATTATCTTCAAGCCCATTTTAGTATTGAATCTAACAACACTTGGATTGAAACTGGTACAACTAGCAATGGGGATGAGTTTTTATACCTTATTTGTGATGGTTTGTGCTTCAGTCATCAACTTCAGCCTCAAAGCTTTAGTGGTAAATTCATCTAAAATGTCTTCCAGATCGTAAGTCAAGTCTCGGAGGTCACACAGCCATATTTTCACTGCCCTATTTGTTATTTGCTTCCAACAGCATTTTCTTCCAATTCTTTAGTTCAGCCTGAGGTAGATGGCTAGCAAACTTGAGAACTTCATGGAAGCTCAACTTGTTAAAAGGAGACTCAATAGCAGCAATTACAACAGCCTCTCCAACAAAAGGATTGCTTCCATCAGATGGAATTGAGGTTTTGTGCAAGAAATATTTTCAATTGCTGCAGCGAGAATTTATAGAACTGTGACCAGAAAAATCATCATCTAAAAAGTAAAGAAAGAAATATTAAATTCCAAATAAACAGAAAGGTACTAATTTTTAGTCCAAAATCAAAATTTGAATTATTGTGGAACCATGACCATAAGTCATCCTATGAGTAAGGAAAGCAAGAAATATTAAATTCCATATAATAAAAAGTATCATATCTATAATCCAAAATCCATATATGAAATATCATTTTCTATTTTTTTTTTTACATTTTTCATAAGTGTTGAAATACCACTTATTCCAAAAACTTAAACTGATAGAAGGTGGGCTTTCATTTCATTTATATTTTTCTCTAACACTCCCTCTCAAATGTAGTTTTATTTATTTATTTTTTTTTGGATGGAGTTGATAAATTTTGAACTTAGGACCTCTTGGATCTTTGGTTCTGATACAATATTAAAATACCACTTATTCCAAAGGCTTAAACTGATGGAAGGTGGATTTTGATTTCATTTATATTTTTCTCTAACAACAAATATCCAAATCGGAAAGCCATATATCTCTTACACGTATCAAAATTCCAAATATGAAATATCATTGTATATTGCTTTTCCGACTCATATGTCTATGATTATTCTGATTCTATAAACTTTACCGAACAGAGAAGTAAAATGAAGCTGTATAGCTCATATTATTGGAATGAGGCTATGAAACTGCACGAATGTTAGTCATGTCTTTTCATTTCCTCGTTAAAGTTTTATGCTTTCTATTCTATTTTCACGTCTCATATTATGATTTTCACTAAAAATACTTTTTAGTAAATTGCCAAAATTATTGCTGGTAAATGGTCAATCTTTGACTTCAAGTCAAAACCAAACTATTTGGCCTTTTGCTTCAAAAGAAAAAAGGACTTTTTTTGTAAATAAATATAATATAATTCAGATTTCATCTCACATTATTAAAATAAATAGTAAATAATAAATAAATAAAGAAGGACGAAATCAATAGTTGGCAATTGGTGGTCTGATGCTTGAAAGACGGAGAAAGTCAGAGAATGGTCTAGTCCTGCTCTTTTGTCTGAAGTTTCTTTTCTCAAATCATTAAAAGTTTCTGACTATCCAAACACATTGACCAACATCTAAACAAAGGGGAGCATAGTTGAGGCACTTTTATTCCAATCTTTAATCACAACATTGCATGGTTCCCAATCATGTATGAGCTTAGTCACATTGGCATGGAAAGCTTCTTGAACATTTGTTCTAGTCAAATAAGCATACACATAGTATTCACTGCAATGATCAAAACTTCATCAATACCTGCAATATTACAAACCAAACACAATGTTACAAACAGAAACTTTCTCAAAAACCAAAATCACAAAAAAAGAATTCCCATAAGAACAAGTATTTCTACATTTCTTTTAGATAGTTTTTGTTACTTCCAAAGGAAAAGAAACAAAACCCATGAAGTGGGATTGTGTTTTTGTATTTTAAATATTCTCTCATAATAAAAATTAAAAAGAAATGGTCAACATTTTCTCTTTTTTCATGTCAGAACTACATCAGCCCCTTATACCATCATCTTTCTCCACCATTAACTTGCTCAATTTCCCATCCATATATTCTCAAAGAGAAGGTTGCATATGGGAGGGGCTCAATCATTTTGATTAGTAGTTATATTTGTTCATTGATTCTTTCTTTCTATTTTACTCAGGTCGCTCAACGGTTTAACTTTTAGGAACTAAGAAGTAAAATCACATGCTATTGAATATTTATCAAAATATATATGTGTGTATACGGTATTGGGTTGGCGTATGGGCTTATCGTAAGAGGTTTTGTGGACCAATACCCTCTTCTGGGCTTTTGAAATTTCAATTGTGAGTGTATATTGATGTTGGAACAAGAAGTGGGCTTACTATCAAAAAGTACCATTTCGGTCAAACAGGAAGTTGGGCTTTAATCGCCATTATCGTCCGCATCATCCACTAATGAAATTGAAAATGTTCTATGATGAGGAAAAACCAACCAACCATCCGACTTCAATTTCTCATGTGGAATTTTTTTGTCCTTTTTTCATTAATACTATATTACCTGGATTGCTTTGTGTAATGAACCTAACATTTAACGTTCGAATTATAAAAAATAAAATAATAATAATAATGAAATTTGGCAATTTCTTCTAGAACCTAATATTTGAAGACTACAACTAAAATGTCATAATAGAATAGAATAGACAATTTTACATTTTTGCTCATAATATGACAACAAAACTGATATTCGAATCATCTTCTAATAATGAAATTAAAATCATAAAATTAATTTATTTGAAAATTATCTTAAGATTATATTCCATTGTGGTTTCAATAAATTAAAAAAAAAAAAAAAAAAAGATTATATTCCATGGATATTCAAACACACACCCTAACATGCGTCCCTGTATATGTTGGGTTTACAAATTGATTTATTCGAAAAAGACATTAAAAGTCGATAAGGTTTTTCCAACTATCAAGTCCTAATTAATAAAAAAAAAGGGCCTTAACAAGGTTGAAGAGTGCATTTTTGCAGGTATGATTTTAGATAATAGGGTTTAATTGCATCCATCTTAATAATTGACTTATTTAATTTGGCAAAATTGGTTTGGTGTATAAGAGCTGGAGATATAGGCATTAAGCTCTCAAGGTAGAAGAATACGTATATACCTTGAAGAAAACATCACTCAACTATCAAAGTAATTATATGCATGCATGCTTGGACTAAATCCTGTCCTACTTCAATTTGGACGTACTTGAAATTAAAACACTCACAGGTATGCATGAGCAGTTCTTGTTGTATCTTCTGTCTGAATCAAAGGCATGGTATTGTTGGGAGGGAAAATTAACTAGATTATGATTTTAATCAATTACTTTTGGAAAATAATAATAATAATAATAATAACAACAAAAAACTTAATTCACTATCTATTCCAAAAGTTAACAGCTTATTTTTAATATACTCCACACATGTCAACCCATTAGGGAGGAAAGAAACTATGTTTTGCATGTGCCAAATAACCCAAACAACAATTCAACATAATTTCAAATTTAAACGAAAATACCAAAGCTTTGATATCATGTTAAATTACTATCTATCCGAAAAATTTAATCTAATACGAAGCAAACTTGATAATATATGTCAAACATATTTTCCAATAAATAATACTACAAGGCACCAACTTATTTGTCAATTTATGTGATAATGTATTATTAATTTTTATCAGGTTTATAGGATTCACTTATTCATGTTTAATCTATATTATTTTTTCCACCATAATAATATTTTGGTTGATCAGCAAAATTGGTGTCTGGAGCAGTACTGTTAGAAAAATATGTACAATAATTGTGAAAATTCGCCATTACATTTTGTTATCTCATGAACTATATATTAACAAAAATAAGTTTGAAAAAAGTGCATGGAAACCCTCTTTAAATAGCATGATAATACAAACCGAAAATGCATCCAAGCTTGAGCTTTCATTTCTGCAGAGAAAGTAATTATTTTGTGGGAAAAAAACAAAACAAAACAAAACAAAAAACAATGAGTTCCCAAACACGGCTCCCTCAAATTCCTGTTATAGATTTCCCTAGGGAAGACTTGAATCCTGGCGCATCTTCATGGATTTCCGTGCAACCATGTCCGGTATGCATTAGAGGAATATGGCTGTTTCGTGACAAAATATGATCAACTTTCTAGGAAATTGTTGAGCCAAACCAAGGATATGTTTGAGCTTCCCACAGAAACCAAAAATAAAAATACTAGTGATGAACCTTTTCGAGGTTACTGTACTTAGAACAAGCAAATGCCACTCTTTGAAGGCATGGGCATGGACGCCGCTAGATTGCTTGAAGAAAATCAGAACTTCATGAATCTCATGTGGCATGCTGAAAAGGACCATCTTCTGTTGAATTAATTACTTATTATGTTTTTGCAGCGAAGTTGTAAACTCTTACGCCAAGCTATTAGGAGATTTGAATGAATTGGTACAATGAATGGCGTTTGAGAACTGTGGTGCAAGGAAGCACTATGCCTCCATTGCTGCTTCCAACAGTCACATTCTTAGATTCCACAAATTTATACCTTAAGAAAACGAGGTGATTAATTTGATTCAGGAGTAATTGAAATGAAGAAACTAACCCAATGAACAACCCAGAAACTTTCTAGGAGTCATAGGGTGTCAGAAGATTCATTGCTCTCCAAGTTTCTTACAGTGAACAAAATGGCAAAATTGATTCAAGGTAGAAGACGACCTGGCTTTTAAGCAGTTACAAGGACAAAACGGTGCGTATAGCAACGATTACAGACACATAACTAATACCACTTAACTAAATAAGCTATTCTATTATTGGACACGAGCTGACACGTAGGCTAAATGAGTTTTTAAACCAAATAAACCGTTTAACAAAACGATGCGTATTGAGGCTCACGTGAGCTGCTAAGCTTGGCACGAGAGTTGGCCACGGTGTAAGGCTTTCAGGGCATAAGGACCTCAGCTTTGCAAGCATGGTTCATAGATTGATGTTCCTGGTTTAGAGGTACAAGCAAAAGATGGAACATGGATTGTGATTGAACCCCAACCTTCAGACTTTCTGTTCATGGCTAGTCAAGGAATGCAGGTGGATTTGCATGTCTATATATATATATATATATATCAGTAAAGTTTATATCAAGTCGATTTGAGAATTTTACATTAAATATATAAGATCAATATGATGTGAACCTATCTTCCTATATATGTGTATATTGATTTTAATTAATGAATTTGAGATATAATTAGTTATTAATTGATTGGTTAATTTATTAATTAATTAACTAGGTAGTGTAAAATCTAGCTTGCGATCATCGACTAATAAGTATATAGGGAAACGGGGAAAGATGCTCATTGAGGCTGTTTACTTTCAACAATGCCGTCATACAAGTACCAGAGGAAATGGTGGATGACAAACACCTTTCGCTTTATAAATCATTTGATCATCCTGGGCTGTTCGCTTTTACTTTATTGCTGATATGGCAAACAAGTCTGATATTAATCCTATCATGTCCTTTTTTGGTGTTTCAAGATCACAAATATAAAATTATATATCCAATAAATTAAGTCTCTCATCATGAGCTGGTCTTCATTATAAAAATAAATAAATAAAAACTTGCTTCATGGTTGTTGGATTTTGGAACTATTTTTACTTTGTTGACCAACAAAATATTAAACGGAGTTTTGCTTTGAAAAACACTGTGCGTTAGCAGCCCCTCTTACTCCACAGCAGCCCAACTTATACTGTCAGCAAGAGATTATAAGCCGCCAAATCAGAATTTTCATTCGGTTTAGGAGACTACTCTGCTCAACTTCAAAAGTTGGCAATTTTTTTTTTTTTCAAAACAAATGCCAAAAAAAAAAACAATGGAAAAAAAAAAATTTATTTACTAGTTTCATGAAGAGAGAAAGAATCACAAAAATCAGTTAAAAGTAAAGTAGATATTTGAACATTTGAGGTAATTACTGTGGATTTTTTTATTAATCAATGAAATTGAAAAGAAATCAACTGTAAAATAATTAGCATTATAAAAACACAAACCAACTAAGCATTGAGATACTATAAAATTTTCTAAAAAGAAAAAAGTTATATTGCTAAATTGATAGGCTTATTACAGAAATTAGCCATATCGCGAAGTATCAGGAAGTGGTGTGCCATCAAGGAAGTGTTTGATGAGTGAAAGGGCTCTAGGAGGCTGATAGCTTGGCACTTGATGCCCTGCTTCCCTTACCGTTGCAAATGTTAAGTCCCCTTGATATACTTCTGTGTATCCACCAACCTGTTAACACAAAATGTTGTATTTATATTCATAACAAAGATTTATAATCTTAACGTGAGAAGAAAATCTAAGCTCATAGTTGAGTTTTTCGTTTTCATCTTCCATGGAAAAACTTAAAGAGAAGGACAAAATCATCTTGGTGAATTGAACTGTCTTTTTCCAAATTCATTAGAGAGCTTTTGGTTTCTGACTTTACCTCCCCATTGAGTAACCAAGGATGCCATTGGGTCTTCACTGGAAGGTTCAACTTTTGAATGGAGTACTTGGTTGAAGTAACCGGTACCCTTCCGTCTATATCACCACTGCATCACGAACAAATCCCAATTTACATGATTCAAAATCTCAATCTTCACTATATCAATTCAAGGTTTTAAATTCTCTGTTCTGGTTTCATGAAACCAATGGTATCGGTGATTGACCATGTAATTACCTGAAAATCCAAACTCTAAGTCCATTAGCTATTAGCTCGTGTATAATGGGAAGTATAGTTGTGGCACCATCAGTCCAATCTTTGATCACATCGCTGCATGGTTCCCAATCATGTGTGAGCTTAGTCACATTGGCATGAAGAGCTTCTTGAACTTCTGGTCTATTCAAGTAAGCATACACATAGTAATCACTGCAAGGATCAAACTTCAATACCTGAAATATATTACCAACAACACAATATTACCAACTGAAACTTCCTCAGAAACCAAATGACAAACAAATAAATCTTCATATTCCAAAAGGGAAAAAGGGACAAAACCCATGAATGGGAATTGGGATTGTGTTTTTGTTACTTACAGAAGCTTTTTTGGGGCGAGAAGTGAGATTGGTAGAAGCGCAATTTGGGGCATAGATGTTGTAGATGTCAATGTAGTAAATGTCCTTCTCAACTTGATCAGTGGCTTCAGTGCACTCGTCGGTTTGAGAGGTTGCATTGGGTGAGAAGTCGCAGTGTTTTCGGATTGTATTTGCAGCATCATCTGAAATGATAGCGTGTGACGCAAGAAAGTCATACATACCTTTTGAATCTGTTTCATCATTGATCACTGCATTCCCAATCTGCAAAATAGGCGACACACAAAGTTATTTGGCATATGAACTATTCAGCTCCAAAGGCAGACAAAATGAAATTCCCCATATGAAAGTTTATGGGCCAAGTAAACAATCTTGGACCACCCAAGACTTGAAATGGGCTTTATGATCCAGATACACTAAAAGGCCTAGTCTAGATTTCACTTACAAAACTATCAACCTAGATCGGTAATGATGAAAGAGTTTGGAGAACATTGGGACATCATAATCATGATCATGACGAATTATAATATTGCTCCACAAAATGTGGAAAAGTAGGTCAAGGAAAACCCAATGGAATCTCAAGGTTATACCCAAAAACCTTGAAATAAAAATTTTAAAAATAACAATAATAATAATTAAAAAAAAAAAAAAAAAAAGGGGATAGAACTTATCATGATTACAAAGACATGGGTATATCATTGCTTCACAGATAGGTTAAGAAACATAACACAATGCTTCACACGTGAAATTATCAAAAGCAAAAAACGAAAATAGTGCTTATTAGCTGAGGTCGGGCCCCATTTCATAGGACATGATTTTGGGCTATCCTAAGAAGCTTGAGGTCCCCATTAAGAGTGTAGAGTGAGAGAGAGATTAGGGAGACATACAATTATTCCTTTGAGGTTGATAATGGTCTTGTTGGCCTTCTTATTATGGTAGAGAATAGTATGAGCAAGTTGAGGAACATAATGTCCTGCATAGCTTTCACCAGAAATATAGAAATCTCTGTCTTTGTATTCAGGAAATCTTTCCAACCAATTCACCAAAAACACATAGTTATCTGCAGCTGTTCTTCTATCTCCACTTTTGTCATAATCTGATGTTCTATTCGAGTATGAAAATCCTACCCCAGCAGGAGACTCAAGAAACAAAACGTTTGCAGCTGAAAAACAAAAACTAAATAAATAAAAATGAATTCCAAAAACAAAAAATGCAATGAAAATTTAATTTTGAAAACAAATGATCAATTTTACATTATTCTTTCTAAAATCTAAGCATACCATAATTCCATGAATATCTGTTTTTGTAAAGTGTTTTTCCATCACTAAAGACACGAAATGGTCCCAGCTCTTGCATAGCTCCATATGCAAGAGATGAACAACCAGGTCCTGCAAACCAACAAAAATTTAATTAATTAATTGTAGGATTATCTCGAACTCCGCATTATAATCAAATTTAAGACATTTATAAAATAATAATAATAATAATAATTTTCTTATGGAAGCCTATTTTTCTGTACTTATTTGTAAAAGGCATAAACGTAAAAGTCAATAAAGTAAAGCTGTACACATAAATTATCTAATGGAACAGCTTTTTTAGATATGCTAAATCATGAATTAAATAATTTTTAATATATATATATATATATATATATAAGAATGATAGTTTCATCAGGCACGGCGAGAAATCCTCCATGGGAGAGAAGTTTGGGATTTGAACCCCGGGAAAGGAGCTGGTACGGTGGTACCACTCATCTGGACAAGAGACTGAAAATAATTTTTTATTTTTTTTAATAACAATTTGATATTAAAATAATTAGGTAACCAAATTCAATAATATCATAAACTATAAGACCCTTTTTACGATAACTTAATCCAATTTTGAAAAAGCAAAGCAGCCTAATCATTAATTGTCCGATATGATTATTATAATAATAAATAAAATATAAGATATTACGAAATATCTTTTTTTCTTTTTAATACTAAAATTTTTCCAACTTTCTTTTTAATATTAAATTTTTTCCAACCTAAAGCAAAGAAAAAACCAAAGTGACTATCATGCAAAAGTCTGTGGCTTTGCTACAAAAGTAAATAATGTACAAAGACTAGAGAAGAAAGAATAACAAAGAGATATAGAGAAAGTGTAATAACTACCACACAACAATGCTAGAAATTTAACTACCACACAACAATGATAGAAATTATCAACTATTTCAGGTTCAGATGCTATAGACTTTTCTTGGATCTTGATCAAATTTTCTCAACCATTCTCTCAGAAAAATAAAATAAAAGGGTATAAAGGGTAAGTAATAAGAAATATAACTATCTTATTGCTGCTTCAGCAATCAACCTATTCACTGACAAGGCAAAAAGGAAAATTCCATATATATAGCTTGAAGAAATGGCAATGACATATTGAAGATTGGAATGAAATGGTTGAATGAATATAAAGTCATTTATAGTAGAAATTAAATATTATTAATAAATATAATATACCTCCATTTAGCCAAAGAAGAAGAGGTAATTCATCCTTAGAATGCTGAGCTTCAACAAAATAATAAAAAAGTGCTCTTCCTGCATTTTTGTCCACAGTAACATAACCACCATAATGCGAAAATTCAACCTGAGGTTGTCCAGGCAATCTGATGATCCTATCTTTCTCTTTAAGACCCTCTTGAGGATGAATATTGCTTTCATGATCAATATTTCCAATTGCCTTGAAAAGGCTTATGTCCATGGCTGAACTTCCAGCTCTCTGCTTGGACTTGTAATGGCCAGAAAGTGATTGTGTTTGTTTCCTGGCATGGATTTGACCTGTGAAACAGGAAAGAATGAGGAATATGGAAAAGAGAAGGAAATTATAACAATGGTGGCCTTTTTCCATGTTTTGCTTCTTGCTCTTGGCAAATTAGAGAGAGGAAGAGAACATGGAAGGAGAAGAACAAGAGATTTTTATATAGAAGGGCTTTGCTGAGTTGTGAGTTTTTGGATCCAAGCTAGCTGTTTTGATATGATCAAGTGGTGAATGTATGGGTATTTTTATATGTATAAGTTTCAACGAACCTTGAAAATTTGAAGGGCTGGGATTAACTGGGTGTGACTGATTAATATACATATATATATATATATATGAAAAATTAAAATAAAGGGAAGCATATATAAGAGAAGTATGTTTCTTAGTTACCAATCATGTTCTGCCATGTGAGTAGTGTTCAGGTAGTGCTAGGCCATTTAATATTACCAACACACACAATAATGGAAATCTAATCATTCGACACAAAAAAATAATAATAATAATGAAAATCTAATCTGACAAAAATAAAATGAGTAAGATTAACATTTATAAATCCTTCATTGGGAAATTTCAAGCGTTCCATCAGGAGTATCTAACATTCCTTGTATTATTTGTTCACCATTTCATAAGTTTTCTCAACAAAAATAAGAAAGAAAACCTTATCTTAGCTTTCAATTATGATGGCTTACTTAATGATTGCCCCTTTGAAATAATTATGAGAATTTAGGTACAAAATTGTATGCAATAAACCACAACAAGCAAATATAATTTTTCATGGGACATACATAAATGGTCCCTATATGCCCCTTTATTTTACTAAGAACAAAGTTCTACATGGTGGAATAATAATTATATATATTTATATATATCTCTCTCTCTCTATATATATATATATAGATATATCAATTTGATGTAAAGAAAAGATTCTTACACACACATACATATATGTAAAACAGCAGAAAGATTTGAGGGGTGTATTTATACTCGTACTACTTTTTATATTATTAATTTTCTGTGGTTTTCTTGGTAGAATTGTATTCCTAACGCACGTATACATCCCCTTTTTCCATGTGAACCAGAGAATAATAATACATAACCCTTAATTGCCATCACAAAAGAATCCTGATGGGTCAAATTCATGAACATGCAAAGTGGGTCCTACCAAAGATTTTAAATGCAGAAAGTCAACATCCCCTAATTTCATATATTGCCCAAGAAAAAGTCTATATCCAGGGAAAAGAATTTGAAAATGTGTAAAAAGAAAATTGTAAAGAGAGTATCCCAAGGCAGTAATTAAACTGTAACAGCAAGAACAAATTAAGAATAATGAATGATTATCTAAAAGTATTACCCTTTTGATAAAGATTTATCATGTAGATACAAGTTTAAGGCAAAAGAGGTTCACATAATTTTCATCAACATTGTTAATGATCTGTAGCTTTTTCCCAATTATATTAAACTCTTAAGAGAGAGACAGTTTCTAACTTCAAATGGTCAATTTTCTTTGCTAGCTGTAGGCATTGAATTACTTTTTCATTTAGGAATCTCAGATTATATTACAAACAACCATCTATGAGCCAGAACAAAATACCTTTGTTATTGAAAACAGTTGGGTGAAAAATACTTTTTAAAATATATATATATATATATATATATATATTCTATTAAAGAAGAAAACAAAAATAAAGTAACATATATTATCAAGGAGAGGAAAACAAAGAATTGGAGGATTTTTCGGTTTGGATTTGGAATTTGATGATATCATTGGATATGAGGTGCCGATTTGGAGTCTTTTTGAAATGGAAGATACATAGTTGGGATATGGATTGGACTCTAACAGTGAGTAGATTCCCTCAGCTAGTATAATGGATAACTATATTTATGTATTTATTTTATTTATTGATTCAGAGAAAAACCAAAAATAGTTGTCTTTTCAGCTGTTATGGTAGTGAGGCATGGGCATATAAACATAAAATTAAACTAGAATTACTGAAATTATACTGATGGTTAACAATGAATTTTCGACGTAGAACTAATAACCAATCACATTTGAACATGTGGACCACCAAAAAATTCCAAATTTGGTCCAATTATTGATATATATATATATATATATATTCTTAAAAGCTTGTTCCAGTTGGAGGAGTTTTACAATAAAATCATGCAGATGAGTGTAAAGGATGATGACTATGCCTTGAATATATTAAGGACAATTGTTCATAAAGATAAGAAAACCACTAGAATTGGGGGTGGATTGAAATTATTTATGTATGTAGAGTAATATTCTTAGTGGTTTATATTTCATTGTCAAAAGCTTTATCTTTTCAATACTACCTAAAATGTTTTTGTATTGTTATTGGAAAACAATACACACAAAAGAATCCAATAATTCTGTAAACAGAAAAATACAAAACCAATGATGGTAATACTTTGTTCTAGTTTTGCTAACTTTAAAAATTGGGTCAAAAAAACTAGAGTATATTCCTTGTGGGGTCCAGTTCCGTTTGAAGGTTGAGGTCAATTTTATCCTGTTTTGCAACCTCTCACCATCTTGACCCCATTTTCTCAAACCCAGCCCATGTGACATTTTTACTGGGCCTTTTTCTCTCTTTTGTTTCTTTCACCATTATGATCCCACAAAAACTTCTCTTAGGACATACTAGTTGTCTAGCCTACACATGCGCCAGTTTTCTCTGTCCTTACATTGTTTGCTCTGGAAATTACAATTTCTTTGTTTATACAATTAGCATAATCATATTATACATAGAACTCTTGGCTATGTTTCTATTTTAAACTAGTTTCATATTGCTTAGAGGTACTTTTCATTTATGTTCTCTCTGACACTTAGAAGGCACAAGAGTTGCTGCAGAATATTTGTGGATATATATACAAATTTCAAGCCAGTTGAATTATTCCTTATTTCCCGTTTAGTTTGATAGTAACAAGAAATATTTTGGTTTCCTATAATTGAATTATACTTCCTTACTAGGTATGATTCAGAAAAAATAAAGTAAATAATAAGAAGAAAAAGAACTCAAAGAAACCATGATAATATGTATCATCCATAATGTATGTTATCTGGTTTATAATAGAAATGATTTGCATGTGCTATGCTAGCTGTGAATGTATTATATGCATGTGCTTTATTTGTCCCTTTAATATTAAAATAAAAGTTGTACGAACCTTATAAGCAATTGCTTTCTTCTCAAATGAAGAAACAGACACAAAAAGAATATGACATACCCACCTTCCTCTCCTAGAATTCTGCCTACAGGAATTAGACCATCCTTTTGAGCCAGTTTCTTTCACATGATCAAGATATGCTTTAGAATAGAAGTCCCCTTAATAACTCTTCTTTATATACTTACTAGAAAAATCTAGTGGGGGTTTTGATTAACAAGTAAGAATTGGAAATTTACCCTCCTTTTACAATCATTTTTTGGTTTGGTAACCTAACGTTCCATTTTATGAATTCTAACTATGATCCTGTACTATAGTACAAGTAGATTTGAAAAATGATAAAGAAAAGTTGCAAATACCAATGAAGGGCTTTTATGACTGTTATAAAGTGATTACTATATTAAGTAAAAGAAAGATTAATAGAGGATTGCAAGCCTAAGAAGATCTACCATTGTCCTTTTCTTTTCGGATGGCTTTTGTTTACTAAGAAAAGTTTTTCCAATATTAAGGTTGTAAGTTGCTTCTTAGTTTGCTTCAAAACCAACACTAACGATGAAAACATGTCTAATTTGGCTCTTACTTTTGGGAATTTTTTTGAGTTGTTTAAACAAAAAGAAAGCAAAAGGGAAATATCTTCATGTTATTTTATTGGGTTCTTTGAACAACAAAAATATCTTCTCTTGTGTCTATTTCATTGAATACTTTTTAAGTAAAAATAATAATTTCGTGGGTTACACTTTTTGTTATCAAACCAATTACTTTCACTTTTCTTTCCAAACAAATTTTAAAAAAAAAAATTTTTTAAAAATTAAAAAAAAAAAAAGGGGAAAATGTTTCAAGCATAATGAGCTAATTTTCTCCATGGGGCATAGCAAGTTGAAGCAAAACGTGTTGGTATGAAATTTCTAGATTGCAACCGTGTGTTCTGGAGGGATACACTTCCTTCCAGGTTCTACCTACCTCACCACCAATTGAATTTCAACAAAGCATAAACTTCTTCTTCAATCATCTTTATTGAAATTGACCATTTATCACATATTCTTATTCAAAACTCTTTTATGAAATTTTTTTTCTTAAAAACATTTATCAGAAAATAAATCTTCATATAAAAATGGATTATTGATGGCTAAATTTCAGATGGGTTTTGCACCTAGCGCTCATTTGAGGGCAACTACATGTGAAAATCAGTCATGACAAGATGTTTTGTCTTAGAATGATAATGGCTAGCTTGGGACAATCACAGACTTGTATATGGACCATAAATATGTGTATATATATATATATATATATATATATTTTTATTTTTTTTTTTGTGGTTTTATATATATATATATATATATATATATTATTTTTTTGGTGGTTTTTTTCAGACTATGCATTTTTTTCATTGTTTGATTAGCAACCAAAAACTCAAAAAGATTTATAATCAGGTGGAGCACCATGATGTGAACTATTGATCAAATCAGGGGGCACTAAGTCGTACAAATGTTTCTGCTTTTAACAACAGCAAGCATAGAATAATACGTGTTCATGAACATGAACCAAAAAATACCATCCTCGCCGAAGAACCCTTTTCTTTCAAGCTTCTATCTATTAGAACCCCAAGTGAAAGGACTTAAAAAGTAGTCCTTTTTACACCAGGAAACAAACAATAAGAATGAGAAAAACAGAAAGGGTTTTCCATATTTTTTTTTTTTTTTTTTGGTCCTCTCAAAGAAGCTTGTAGATTAAGGTATAACTGGACCAAATTGTTATAAGGTAGCGTGTAGGCTGATAAAACTAATTAAAATTAAATTATAAATAAATAAATAAGGGAAATGGATAAGCACATTTGACCAAACTTTGATGTCCATGGTTTTTGAATATTCAATGGGGTATTTTTTTAACCGCTAATGTTGCTTGTTTTTTTTGCCATTCTTTATTGTTTCTGTTCTGCTAAAGCAAACACAAATTTTTAAAAGACTTGTATATAAAGCACAAGCACCAAAACTTTGTAAAGAACTTTCAAAACTCCTTTTTTTTTTTCTTGGTATTGTTTTCCATCATGGTTCTTTTGGTTCCAAAGATTGGCAAACTCTATACCAAACAGGAAAGTCATCATCTTGGCTGCAAGTCAGAAGCTTTATCATCTGCTTTAGAGGCTTTTAGATCCGATGTTTCGAATGGTTTGAACAAGCTGTCAGTGAATTCAAAACCCAGGTTGGAAATTCTATCATTTTCATGGATTCAGCAATGTTTTGAGCTCATCAACATCATCAACAAAGCTTTTGCCAAACTAGTTGTGGACATAGACTGTCCTATGAACAAATGGGAAGCTGCTTCTGTGGAAGAATATCTGAAATACAGCTTGAATTTGCTGGAACTTCTCAATTCAATTAGTTTATCTATTTCAAATCTTGGACACTCCAGGCTTAGAATCTCTCATGCTTTGAGCCTTGTGGAGGAATCTCCTTCTTTGGCTATAGAGAGTCTGAAAGCAAGTCATACTATGAATTCCAGCAAGGAATTCAAAAGGAATATGAATAAAGAAGATGGAAAAGAAAAGTCTTACTCAGGAAAGGAAAGAGTCATCCATGAAGCTATGATTGTTATGGAGAGCATGGGATTTTGGATATGTGGGATTTTGCTATCTGGTATATGTGGGGATGAAAAGCCATACTCAGAGATGAGAAAATTTTCCAGTCGGTTGGTAGTTTTTTCTTCATTTCCGAGATTAGATTCGAGTATTTGCGAGGCAATAATGGAGAAAAAGAGTGAGTTGGTAGAGTTGAAAGAGCTTAAAGATGCAGAGGCTTGCCTTGTTGCTGCTATAACCATAGGGAAGTACAGAGATGGAGCTGAGGAATTGCAAAGAAGATTAGAGAAATTTGAGAAGCTGCTGGAGGGTTTAGGTAAGGAAGTAGATCATGTTTTCAAGGAGGTTTTGAATGGAAGAAACCAATTGCTCAAAAGCCTGCAACAGAGAAAACAATAATTTTCAATTGCTTTAGCTTTTCTTTGTACAAAAATTTAATGTTTTATCTTTCTATGTATCTTATTTGTTTTGATTGGAATCGTGTATAATCTTCTTCCTCATAGAAAGACCTTCCATATTCTGAAAAATAGCTAATATTCATGGTGTAAAATGATTTTGTGAATTACCCAAAAAAAAAAAAAAATGATTGATCTTGTGGTTTCGTGATTCTGTTTACTGTTTATATTCTTCAATTGAATGGTTTGCAGAATGATTTTAAGTTTATCATGTCAATCTGGTCTTGAAATGTTTGTTATTAGAACATGTAATGAAATATAAGAAGTTCATAATTGCGTCTGTAAATCCCATGAAGCATTTTGCAACTCCTTTTTATTTTCCTTTTCTGTTTTTCTTCTTTTCTTTTTCTTTTTTCTTTTTTCTTTTTTCTTTTTTTTTTTTTTTTCTTTTTTACTCTTCGTAAAGGATAGAAAGATGAATTTGCAAACAAAAGAAAGAAAAAGAGAACCTACAGGCCATTTTGTTGCATGCTTTTAAACCCCAAAAAAAAAAAAAAAAAAAAAAAAAAAAGTCTACAATTTGCAATATCCAAAACCAACAACTTAAAAAACTGGTGTGACAACTAGAAAATTTTCTCCTCCACCTGAACTGGCAGAATATAGAAACACCATCTCCATTTCTAAATTTGGCATTGCTTTTGGATCCTACATTTTTCTAAAATGGCTAATGTTACTTTTTCAACAATCTCTGCTAAACTTGAATCAACTGTACTAAATTCCTGTTCTGTTGATTCTGTGCAAGAAAAATTACAAATGAAAAAACGATCACAGAAGTCCCAATTGGCTTCCCGAGTCACTGGAGTGAATTTCCCCCTCGTGGATCTTCTTCTTGTGATAAACATCACTTGCCAGCCTGAAAAAGCCAGTGTATAAATATGATATGCAATTCAGTAGCCGAAGAAGAATACCAAAACTGTAAGTTCTAACTGAAAAATTGCCACTTCCAAGTAGTATAGCATGAAAGGAAGTCTTCAATTATATGTATCAAGATCTAAGAATGAGCATGGATCAGATAGAACATTGAAAATGTATTATACTAAAAACTTATGTGAATAATCTACTTGGTTAAAACTGTCAAGGATGCAGAATAAGCAACAAAACAATTTTTCAGTTTAGTTAAAGGTTTAATGACATAAGAAAGAAGGATTACCCCAAGTGCAATGTGGTATCTGAATCTCCTTTCTCAACTGCAAAATTGGAGGACAAGTCTGTATTCAAGATACCATGGTTTACAAGTGAACTTCTCTTCTCAATAGGGTAGTATTCGAGATAGGATGGAACTGGGTACTCTGTTTGTGGAAATAGGCATCGAAGCTCTTCAACCTACAAAAAATAGCCAGAAAAAAGCTTTTAATATATCACCCAAAAGCAAGTTAATTTCACAAATTCTATTCAGCATGAAGACAAGTTTTTGCCTGTCTGCGCAAGGTTTCATTTTCCAATACAGCACGCTGTTCCTGAAAACAAAGAATTGAACAAATATATTACCCTTAAGTATTCTTTGTTGTAAACAGCAATAATTATAAACTCATAAAACATATAATAATAATAATAATAAAGTTAAACTCTTATCAAGAAGCCAACTTCCCGAACTATAACTAAAGGTTTGCAAGTTTTAGATGGGCCATGTACCTGTACTCTTGATTGCTCTAGTTGCTCCATGAGTAACTGCTCCTGAAATGGTAGACATCTATTAAGGCCTTTCAAACTGTTTTTCATATTAGTTGACGTAATACCTAATATGAACTCCCAAAAAAAAAAAAAAAAAGATAAAGAGGAAGATTGAATATGCAGACCTTCCTCTCCTTCACTGACAACAATCCATCATTTAGTTGCTGTTCTAGGTGCTGTAATTCTCTCAGGGTTAAGCCAGTAAGGTCCTTACCCAATAGATGTCTACAGAATCAGAAGATTCAATGTTATACATGATGAAGATCTTGTAGTGGGGAAGAATCTAATACCAATAAACCAAAGGAAACATACAATTGCTTCTTTTGTAGCTTTGCAATTTCCTCTTTTAGAACATCCGCCTCCTTAGAATCTTGTTTCTGAAAAATAAAAACAAAATACCATCATTAGAAGCATATTAACAAAATCTGAGGACAGAAGGGTATTCTCAAAGAAGCTATTGAAACTGTCCACCAAGCCTCATGTATGACCATTTTGTTAAACCCTACATCTTCTTCAGTTGAACATTGTGCATCAACACATATCTTTCATTAAATTAGGCAAACTGAACAGGATGTCAATGTAATGTTACAATGCATTTGTTTGGACATCTCTTTCTCTTTACCTAAATTCTATGAGAAACCATACCTCGTCGTGATCTTGTTATAGAAGAAAGAGGAATAGTTTGTCACAACAAGAACTAAAACTAAGACAACAAAAATCACCAAGAGTAACAAGGCCGGCATGTTTCATTGAATACCTCCATCTTGTATTCTACAACAGCAGTCTCAGGAGAATCTAGACATTTGTTGTATCTTGAGAGTGTTCGCTTCATTCTGCAAAAAGTTAGTGAAAATAAACATCCATAGGCGTTGTTTTTGGCAAATGAAGCATGCATTTGAACTCCATCTGCAGCCTGCCCATATCATATAGAAGTTTGCAATCATCATAGGCTAACATAACTACTACTGAAAATCTTCTACCTACAAATCGTTCCAATTCCTTCCTCCAGTAAATTTCCTAAATAATCAACATAACCTATGTTTCAGAGAATAGAATGTGAATGCACCTTTGAACTTGACTTGTCATAGCAATTCAATTTCACAAGTCATGAAAGCAAAAGAATTCATCAAAATTTAATATGTGTTCAACAAGAAAAACTTGAACCATGTAATCATCCCCAATAAAATCCACTGGACTGCAGCATTGGGACCAAAAACTTTAAACTCTACAGAACTTTTTAACCTCGATAAAACATTAAGAGAGATCATCCAGCAAATATAACTGCACAAAATAGATCAAAGGTTAACCCGTTCATTCAAAGCAGGGTTCATCAAATTCTGATCAGGAAGACCCTCACAAAGCCAAGCATTATAGTACTTAGAATGCTCCAATGTAAAAGCATATTTGGGAATGGGGTAATCCTCAAAGCTGCCCAAGTTTAACAGAATCTCACTGAAAATAGACTTCGAACTTTAAAGATCATATTTTTCCATGGGGAAAAAAATGGCTTTTTAGCATGATTCTAGTATGCTTCAACAGTAACAAGAAAATGTGAGAATCGTTTTTTCTTTCTTTTCAACAAAGGCATACGATACAGAACCAAAAAATCCCTTTTTTTTTTTTAAGGAGAAAAACTAGAGAAATGCCATAGCTAAAAAAGGCCATACTGAGGCTTTAAATTAACAATGGTTGAAAAAAAAAATAATAATAATAATAAAATAAAAGAACAGAGCATCTTAAAAACCAAGCACATGCAAGTACAAGCAACAATGAAAATTCAGAAGCAGTAGCAGCAGCTGTAGCTACTGCAAATACCTCAGATAATTCCTGTAAAGCTATGAAAAGTCCAATCAAAATAGGCCAAAATAAAAACATTGAAATCCTCCCTAAAATGACAGAGTACAAAATCTCAACCAAAAAAAAAAAAAATGGCTCTAAACACATGACCAAGAACACATGCAAGAATCCCAAACCATCAGAAATGAAAAATCTCAGAGAAAAAAAAAAACCAGGAAAAACATACCCAGAACTAGAAAACTCAAAAAGCTTGCCGGTGTTAGAGAAGATAATAACAGCAACCTCGGCATCACAAAGGATAGCCAATTCCTGAGCTTTCTTGAGCAGTCCAGCGCGTCTTTTAGAGAATGTGACTTGCCTGCTATTTGCATTCTCAATCCTCTTGATCTCAATCTTCCCCCTACCCATTTTTCCAAATATCCAATTGATCAAAACCCAGAAAAAAGAAACTTCAAAGAAACCAAAACACACACACACACACACAGAGAACACAGATTTCAATTCCAAAGTCTTAATGGGTTTTTCTTTTTCTCTCTCTTTGAAATTTTATTTTTTAAAAGAAAAGAGTACAATCTCTCTCTTAACCCATTTGGGTTTTCTGCTAAACTTGGGAAAGAGGGTGTGCGAGATTGCTAAATTTAGAGTGGGGAGAAGATAAAGGGGCGTGTATATGAAAGAGAGAGAAAGAGAGAGCGTTTTTTACCCCAAATGGCGAGAGCTTGGAAACGGCAAGCTTGCATGGCTCTGTATACTATTTAGAGTTGTGCATGACTCTTTTTTGCCACATTTAGAGTGATTTGGTGTTAATAGGTCTCTGGTTGGGTCCCACAAACTATCTTTTTTCCTTTTTTTAATTTGAGTTCCTCAGTCAGTCTGTCCTGTGGGTCCCACTTTTCAGCTCAATGAAAACAAATTTAATTATTTTTAAATTTTTATTATTATTTTGGGATTCAAATTTGGTAGTTTTTATAATTATAGTTGCTACATATAGTAAAGCTACTGCCAAATATAGAGAAAGAGGCAGTGGGGCTATTTTGTGTTCTTTGCTGTTTTAGGGATGTGGGGGAGGAAGTGCAAATTGCTATCCTTTTTCCTACATTTATACAGTTTTTGGTCAATTGGGTCTGTTGTGGCCCCCACTTGTGTTTTCTAAATTTATTTTAGGTTTTTTAATCTATTTTCCCACAATAATTAGTTTTTTGTTACATTTAAGTGTTGGATTTGGTAAAAGCCACTCTAAAATTTAGAGGAAATTTTTCTTTATTTTTGTTTTTCCCTAAGTATTTGCTGTTTTGGGAAGGAGTTCA
The DNA here is from genome assembly GCF_031755915.1 of Ziziphus jujuba. Taxonomy (NCBI): domain Eukaryota; kingdom Viridiplantae; phylum Streptophyta; class Magnoliopsida; order Rosales; family Rhamnaceae; genus Ziziphus; species Ziziphus jujuba. The sequence continues at coordinate 4,173,535 of NC_083380.1, forward strand.
ATTTTAGTGTCAAATTAGTGCCTTCTACTTATAGAAAAGTTGCTAACAGGGTTTGTAACATTTTTGTAATTTCACATTTTAGTAAAAATGCCCAAAATGATATTATATTTATATCTGTATATATATATATATATATAGGTTTTCTGAAAAGGAAAACTGTCTGTTTTTGGAGGGGTGCTGCATTAAATCTGTTGCTACATTTAGAACTTTGGGTTTTGATTACCTTATGGTTTTAATTGCCTTCTTTTTTTTGCTAGATATGGAACTTTGTTCCTTTTTTTTTTTTTTTTAATTTCCTTCTTCATCTATTTGCATAATTATCCCCTAACTTCCTCTTTAACTAGCCTACGTTTTTGGGTTTTCTTCATTAATGGGGAATTCTTAATTTTGGTGTTATTTATTTTGATGCTGTATATCTATATGCATTATGTCCTTCTATTTATATGGGTAAAGACTCAATTTACAGTTTTAATTATTTATAGTGTGGCATAAGATGCTGCCAACTGCCAAGCATAATATCATCAAATTCTTAACTAAATAATTTTTTTTCCAAAAACAAAAAAAAAAAATCCCATCAATTTTGAAGTGCCTCTTTCATAGTCTTCTCAAATTTTAAGAGCAAATCTGAAAATTAAAAAAAATTAAAAAAAATCTAGAAGACTAATGTGATTATCCTTTAATTTTAAATATAACAAATGGGTAAAAAATAATCAAAATAGAATAAATAATATGATTAATAATATGGGTTGTGGCTTCCCAAAAAAGGAAGTATCCAATTTTAGAAAAGATAAGATTTATATAAATCTTTAGTACGACTAAAGAGAAATTAATTACCTTTTTCAAAAAAAAAAAAAAGAGAAATTAATTACCTGCTGAACTACCCCAATAATTTCCAAAATATAACTGTTTCTTTTTCCTTTTTATTTTTTATTTATTTATATCCTTTTTTTTTTGGGGGGGACGTCCAAGAAAAGTAACCGTTTTGAATTATGATTTTTAATTTTAAATTATTCATTCTTCGATGATAATACCTTTTTTTATCCGATTGAAAATATTACAATATCAGATTTAATAGATGACATTTAGATGGATGAAATCACTTAAAAAAACAAAAAAGGAAAAAAAAGATGATTAGACATAATTGGATGGCCTTGTTACCCTTTCGTACTTTGAAATTTTGATTCGGAAGAAATATTTGGATGAAATGTATTTTCAAAAACAAATTTCCCAAATAGGAATAAACATAGTCCAAAGTTTCATGACTTGGTCTCTACCATTTTCAATCTCATGTCCAAACACATGGACCTTTGATAAGACAGACCATGTCCTTAAAAACCAATCCTCTTCTCTGCTGGTGTTTTACATGTTCAAAAAACCAAAAATGGGCCAAGTTTCCAGGACATTAAATAATTTCCCTCTCTCACTGTTTTATCATTTGGATATTAGAACTGGTTTTAAAACTTTCCAGAGCTTATATGAATCAAAAATGATTGTCCGCTTGCCAAAAACCATAACATATTTACCTTCCAGACACCAACAAAATAGAAGAGAAAAAAGGGGCATAGATACCCAAGGCCAATCACATCTCTGAATTGGGTCAATTCACATATCCTCCTATAATTTTCAACTTCGACAAAAAATACAATTTTTATGAACACCTTTATCAACCCCTGTATAATTTTTCTCTTCTTATTCAATCAAATATTCAATTACATAGAAGGTCCACCTCAGCTAAAATCCTAATTTATGTAAAGACTAGCTTATGCAAAAACTAGTTCTCCATCAATCATTTTAGAATCAGTAGATTTTGAGACATTAAAACTTAAAAACAAATTAAAATTCTACTGGTACACTAAAGTACATGGGAAAAAAAAAAAGGGATGCTTGTATCTGATCGGTATATTTGGTTTTTTTTTTTTTTTTCTTCTGTTGTTTTTGTTTTTTCTTTATTTTCCACACTAAAAGCTAGCCTTGGCACATTGATTCAACAAAACAGAATCCTTTTTTATCAGTTACAAAAACCTCAAGAATGCTAATGATTAGTCCTCATTGTACAAGCAAGAATAATGATCACATATAAATGATTGTTGAAGCTTGTAAAATAGGGTGTAACCCGCTACCTCTTCATCAGTTCAGTGCTTTTCAGTGGAAGTTATTACTATAAAACATCAGCTTTCAATGGATAGACGGTTGCATTGCTTAGCTCCGTATCATCCGTCTTTTTACACACATATATAAAGTGAGAATCTGGATCTTCCAATACATAATCTGGCGGAAGCAAGCCCTTATCAGTGGTAGGAATAGGTTCCAAATTTGACTTTGTTGATGAACCTGCAGGCTTTTCAAATCCAGGTCTAGCTGCAAAGAGGACAGGAAAAAAATGAAGAAAAAAGAAGTGAGAGGAATAGAAAGAGGGTAAAGAATTGACAGAATGCTCTTAATCGACAATCAATCACTCTCAAGTTTCAAGAAAAGACAATTTTATAAACAAGCAACCCCTTTAAACAGTTTCATTTTTGCACTGCAAGGCTTTCTCTTAAGTTCAATTGTACCCATCACCACCTCACAAGGAACCCAAAGGAGGAATAAGGAACTAAGAGGAAAACCTAAACAAAAATTATTTAGCAATATAAAAGACAACTTGATATCTTTGCATGATCAACAATATCCTCTTCCGTATTGAAGTTTGCTGTTTGTCAAACTATGAGTTCTAGACTAATTTTATAATCAAATATTTGCGTAGATATTTGCTTCTATTATTGTTTATGCTCTCATAAACAAGTTCCAAAGCCTAAATTACCTCAATGGGAAAAAAATATCAATAGAACTTAATTTCACTGCCTTTTATTAAGCAGAATAAGTAACACTATGGAAGCAGAGTCATATCCAAAGAACCAAAGAAATATGGACAAGAAAAAGAAAAAGGAATCTAATGAAAAACTTACGTATGATGTATAATACAGTTTTCCAACTGTAAGCTGGTCGACTCAAATGAGGCATCCTTACTGAAGGATCACCATATGTTATCTGTGGATTTACAATTCAACAACAGATAATAAGTTTTCTGCTTCAGGTTAAAGAAAGAACAGACAAAATGAGGAGAAATAAAGCATGTCTAGAGGTGTGTAGTTACCAACATATAAATACCCCCCGGTTTAAGAAGCCTACAAAAAAATAAATAATAACTTTAGAAATATAGATATTAACAATACATATAACAAACATAAACAAAATTCAACCTCTAAACAATAATATGTAACTAACTGCAACACATAGTTGAGCTTATAGAGTCTTAAAGTCTACAACCTACTCACTTCCCCTAGCATCCGGGCAGCACTAATTGGAGCATCGGTGCCACACTAAAATCAGAACAAGATGGAAGTATTAGAACAGTTCCAGCAATGAACAAGGAGTGGTAAGAACATCGGAGCATGAAACATACCATCAAAGAATCAAGAGTGCCTATTATGGAGGTTTGGCAGGCCATTTGTGCACAAGTGGTGGCACCAGCAACGCAGCAGAAATGCATTAAATGCAAAATTAGAGCACAATACAGAAAATTCCGAAAAACTAATGTAATAAATTTATACCTTTATCAATGACACCGTCAAATGATTCATCTGGGAAGAAGCTCATATCCCTAACATCCATTTCCATATCTATTAAGATTTATATAGGAAATTTGCCTTCATACTTGAGCTCATGGTTAAGAAATATCAAAACAAAATGGACTATGCATATCAATATTTTATCAATAGGATACATTTCAGCTGAGGGACGTGGTCATATTTTTTTTTCATCAGGTCAATGGCAACTGATGAAACATCAATGTTCATTATGTCTTCATATCCATCCTTCGCCATATCCTCAGACATAACTACCAAAATATTCAAAAAAAAAAAAAAAAAAAGGCAGAAAGTAATCCATGAGAAAATGGTCAAACAGCCAAAAGCTTATATACCATATATTTTACTCCAATAAAATTGTAAATCACATCAAAATTTTGCCTTTCAAATTTTCAATTATGGCAAGGAGGATGTCAGGTAGAAGCATGTCAAAGCACCCTAAACAGTATTTTGCATTACATCATTGCATAAAACTCTAAACTTCCACATAGAAGGTAACTAGAATATGTCGCCATGTCCAAATTAGCACATTATACCAGTAATTTTAAAATCTGGAATCTTATTCTCATTTTAACAAGTCAATTGGAATGATTACATCATAGATCAAAATGTAAAATTACCATCTTGAGTATAATAGTGCACAATGAAAAGGATGACAAAAGAAGCATTTATCTCAAGCAACTAGTATGTTTAAACTAGAGAAACAAGATGCTACAAATTTCAACGCCAAAACTTGGCAACTTAATGTACTAGTCTTAGATCCTATAGTTTAAAAGAATACATTTGCTGGATCAACTTTATCTAAATTTTGATTTTTTTAGCTAACTAAACATGATATTTCCATTTCTAGGTTTTTAAAAGATCGGACTCCACAGAAAATTTTCTGGTAAGCTCCTAGAATGCCTTAGAAGACTCTAATGTGGGTGAGCTCCAGTTTGAAGCCCAACCTGATGGATTCATCCAAAGCTGTGACAAATTAAGAAAATCAGCTCCACTAAATAAAACAGTTAAGCTAAATTGAAACTGAAGTTCCCAATAATGTATGCTTATGAAGAATTGGATCCATTACTCATATTTAAACCTCATTCACCACAAATCTAATAATTAGGGATCATCCCCTAACCTCCCCCCACCCAACTTTCAAGTAAAACGAAGATTTTCACATCAGGTACTGAATCATACATGCCTTGACAAGTATCATACTTCTTTTCGTTTACCACACTTTCTCACCGACCAAACAGAATAAAAAGATAACGGAATCCACTCAATTTGGGGAAATTCAAACTGAAGCGAAAATACCCAAACGGGTTACTTAAAAGAAATATAAAAGGTCCTAATCCATTCTCTACATATAAAAGAGAAAAGCACAAATCCAAATTTCTACACAATTTTATCCACTACCAAGAACGAGCAAAACAAGCATCAAATACTCCATAATTAGGAACTGCACCAAAAACCCCATTCTTTTTCCTTTTATTATAACCCAGCCAGGAAAAGGGAAAAGGTTATATTCGAAGTCTTAAACATCACCAATCACAACCCAATATCGAAAAAATCCAATCTTGCTCCTTTCCTCTCTAGCCCTGTTCATCTTTTCGCCAAACAAAGCTAAAAACAAACAAAAAATAAAAATAAAAATTTCAATGACCCACAACAACCCAGTTCATTTTTTAGCCAAACAAAGCGAAAAACCAACAAAAAAAAAAAAAATTTCAATAACCCAGAACCAGAAATCTAGAAGTAAACAGAGAGAGAAATCACCAGCATTGCCACAGCCCACCATAAGAACACGGGAATTAGTGGAAATATACTTGCGGACAAAGGGTCGGAGAGCAACGTAACGCTGATACCAGTCAAAAGAACCACCTTCCTGGATATATCTTGCATCCCAGTAAAGGGCATCGCCATAGTTGTAACTGTTGCAGCTCGAGACGTCCCTGTACATGGTGATGGTGGTGGTGACTCCGGTCTGAGACCCGGCTTACCCGGTTTGATCTTCTCTGTGGTAAGCGACGTGGTGGAGAAGCTTGTAGGCTGTGGGCGAAAAAGAAAAGTGGAAAGCTAAAGGGAGAAATAAAAGTGGAAACTCGGTGGGTTTTGTTTTTTAACTGTTTGTTGGTTTCTGCTTTGCGGGTAGGCTGTGGCGTTTGGTGCTGAAAAAAAGTGATTTTTTGATTGAGTTAGTGCTAAGTTTTTGGTGGCATTCATTCATTATTGATTTTTTTCGAGGGATTTTTTTTCTTTTTTTTTTTTCTAAGATTGTGCTTTGGATTTTGGGAGGTTTTTCTTCTTCTTTTTTCCTTTTTTTTTTTTAATTTTCTTTTGTAGAAAAATTAACCTGGATTGTTTAACTGAGTTGTGTGTGTGTGTTTTTGGGGAAAGTTCCGAGAATGTACTTTTCCTCTTTGCAAAGTTAACAGGTTTTTATTTTAATATATTTTTCAAACAAAAATTTGTACTTTTCTTATTAAAAAAAAAAAAGTTATAATGGTTATGGTTTATAGTGAGAGTGTTAAAATAGTTTGATCTTTTAAAAAATAGTGTAATATAATAACCAAAAAAATGGTAAAATAAAATAAATTGTAGTCAAGTATTGTATAGTTTCTGTAATGTTTAAAATTACTAAAGGGAATTAATATTTTTCTCTATTTTTATTTTCATAAAAAGGATCTTGAATTTTAAATTGAAATGTTTTACTATGTCCAAATTCCAAAAAGCTCCAAAGAATAATTAAAAGTACACCTTTATAGATTTTAAAATTAATTGAGAGGTCATAAAAAGACAAAATAATGAAATTTTGTCCTCTTTTTTTTTCCTAATTTTTTTTTGAAAAGGACAAAATAAATGATGCAAATTCATTTTAAATATTTAAAAATAAATACATTTTATGGGTTTAATTAATTACCTTAATAATAATTTGAAGTAGGTAATCATAAACCTCATCATCAGCAGCAAAATGCAGGCGTCTCCTTGACACAGCCACACGTACAACCTTCCCTTTGTATTTTTCCACCACGTGTTATGTATCCTCTCCAGCCTCCACCTCCTCACCATGTCTATGGCTTTTATATATAAAACACAACCATGCTTAGCTCTCTTTTGCCACTTTACATGAACAAACAAACACATCCATAATCTTTAACATCAACATTTCAAAGATGGAGAAGAAAGAAGAACAATTGAAAAACAGAGTAGACAGTGATTCAAAAAAAGCAGAGAAAACAGAGAAAGGTCGAGATGATGGTGATCATGACCAACTTCCTTTAATGGCTTTGAATCATGTATCCAGGCTCTGTAGAAATGTTCAGGAATCCATTGATTTCTACACTCAAGTTCTGGGTTTCGTTCTGATTGAGAGGCCACAAGCTTTTGACTTCGATGGTGCTTGGTTGTTCAACTATGGAGTTGGGATTCACTTGGTTCAGTCCAAGGATGAAGATAGATTGCCAGACACTGATCATTTGGATCCCATGGACAACCATATTTCTTTCCAGGTTCATACAAAATTTCCTATAAATCCCTTTGTTTTTTTGAGCTTTCATGGACATTGTCAATGGTGGTTTTCGCTGTCTTCTTTTCTCTTTCTTTATTTTTTATTTATTTATTTATTTTTTTGGGCAGTGTGAAGATATGGAAGCAGTGGAGGAAAAACTGAAAGAGAGAAATATAAAGTATATGAAGAGAACATTGGAAGATGATGAAGGTGGGACTACAATTGATCAGCTTTTTTTCAATGACCCAGATGGGTTTATGATTGAAATCTGCAACTGTGAGAATATGAAGCTTGTTCCTGCTGGTTCATTTGGCAAAATTAAGCTTCCTTTTGATCGCCATAATCCCCCTGTTGAGCTTAACAATGGGAATTGATGCAGCTTCTTTTCAATTGGAATTTCATTGCCTTTGCATTAGAAAAAGATTGAGATTGCTTGCAAAGTACCTGTTATGTAAAAGAAGTTTTTGAATGATATTTAAGTAATAGAACTTATGGAAGCTTTTGATTCAAATTCAGTGAACATGTTCTAGAGAGTAAGGCTAAAACCTATTTTTGGAAACTAAAATTATAAATTATCCAATGCTTCCAAAAGCTTCTTCTTCTTTTTTTCCCGGTTTTTAAACCAAAAGTGAGATTCTTCATTCTTCAATAGTATGGTGCACTCTAATGTTTGCTATTATAAGGTAATAATCAGTACCAAACAAGTAATTATTTTCTAGCTTTTATCATGTGTGTCACATCTAAAATATATAAATATCAATTGACTCCGTACATCTTATTAGCTTATGTGATTTTTTTATTCTCATCTTATATATTTTTATAGAAATACGAATGTTATGTCACTTTCTTTTTTGGTCGCATAATGTAATGTCAATTTGGAAATCACGTTTAAAATGAAAACAGTTTCTCGAAAAGAAATTACAATGCTACAACAAATAAGTACGAATAGAAGAAAACTAAGAGAAGATCCATATTATTAGATTACTAAATCTGTAATTTATTTTAAAAGTTGATTTTTTTGGACAAATTTAAAATTTTGAGTTAAAATTATTTTTCTAAAAAGAAAAACAAAAATCTCGTTTTAAAATAAGATATATTCAAACCATTTATATTTAAATTTTATAGGGGATAATATAGAAAATCAAAAGAAAAAAAATAAATAAAAACATTTCTTAAAAAAAACAAAAAAAAAAAAACATGGAAGGAAAAAAACTTTGGGCTACTGCTCGATTCCTGGCTTCCAGCTGGATTAATGGATCTGGATTAATGGACCTGACCTTACCATCAAAAAGGCCCAAACTAAGGGCTCTTAAAAGAAAAATATTAAAATAAAAAAAAATTAATAAACCCTTGGAACACTTGTCATGATTTAATTGGACAACTGACGAGAAAACACACACTCGCTCATTTTTTATTCTCTACTGTAATTTCATGTCAACTTCCTAAGCAACCGCTACGTAATGTGTACATTATAGACCAAAATGCCCTTAACTTTATCAACAAACACCGATTACTCGGAAAAGGTACTAGTTTTTGAGCATATTGATACTGAGAACCTTAGTCCACACGACAAATACTTGAAACCTTATAACAAAACCCTCGGTAACGTAAAAAAATAAAATCAACAAAATTTAGCCAAAAATATTTTCACACAACACACACCCGCACAGAGAAAAAAATAAAAATAAAAATAGAGGAGAGAGAGCGAATCGAAGAGAGAGAGAGAGAGAGAGAGAGAGAGAGCGAGAGTGTGTGTTTTTCACTTTCGCGCAAATACAAAAAAGAATTTTATTTTCCAAACAGATCAGATCGAACCCTAAATTCAATTCTCAAAAATCTTCCATTTTCGCATATCTGAATCCCTATTTGAAATTCTCTGTTTACAGATCCAATTTTTTTTTTTTTAATACACTCTTCTCTGTGTAATCTGTAATACGTATATAGATATTGGTTAGTGGTCGGGTTTAAAGGGGTTTGTTTGTTTTTTAATTTTTCGGCCATGGCGTGTATTAAAGGGATAAATAGATCGGCCTCGGTGGCGCTTGCACCGGACGCGCCTTACATGGCCGCGGGGACGATGGCCGGTGCGGTGGATCTGTCGTTCAGCTCTTCTGCTAATATCGAGATCTTTAAGCTGGATTTCCAGTCTGACGATCGGGACCTAGCTCTTGTTGGAGAATCTCCGAGCTCTGAGAGATTTAATCGTCTCTCTTGGGCTAAGCCTACTGGTACTGGTAATGAGCAGTTTGGGCTCGGACTCATTGCTGGTGGTCTCGTTGATGGCAACATTGATATCTGGAACCCACTCGCTCTGATCCGGTAATTCTTTTCTGAATTTTTTGAATTTCGTTCTTTTTTCTTTTTGGGGTTTGAATGAATGTGAATCGAATTCAATTGGATTTTTTTATTGAAATATCTGGATTTATGGTTGAAATTGTAGTTTTATTTACGGGTGTTGAGAAAATGTGGGAAACTGAGGATTTTGATTTAATTTAATTGGATTGTGGTACTTGAATGTGACCCAAATTTGAATTTTTTTTTATTTCTTTTTGAGGAAATTTTTTTTCCCCCTATTTGGGGTGACTCAGAGAAAGACTCTATTTTGCGTAATGGGGACATGGTTTGTTCTTGTAATTTAAAGCTAATTTTTATTTGTCGAGAAGTTGGAGGTAGATAAACGGAGAATTTTGGATTTTGGATAACTTGATGGGCGGGAAATTGATGCTGGGAAATTTACCTGTATGACCTGGCCTGAAATTTCTAATTAAATGCTAATTTTGTAGAAATTTGATATCTGTGACTGCTTTGTTGCAATGCTTTTTTTTTTCCCGTTCAATCTGATCCGATCTTGTCTTTTTTTTTTTTTTTTTTTTTCTCATTTTGGTTTTCTTCACCGTTCAATTGTGGTGAATTCGAGCGACTGTCTTGCTTTATGGAATTTGGGAGAAAATGAGAGTGAAATTTGACTAATGACCTATTTGCTTGGTGGCAAATTGGAATCATAAAATGAAAAATAATATGTGTACCATCGTGGCTGAGTGACTGAATGGATGTTAAATGGTTGCTGGAAATTATGCTTTTGTTTAATTCAGACTGCAGTGTAACTAGACTTATTTGCCTTGCGTATAAAATGATAAGATGAAGGATATAAGTAACAGTAATTAGTAAGACTATTAATTTCTAGTTCGCAAAAGTCTTATTATCGTTTTTTTCTTCTTTAAGTTCTGAGGCAAGTGAAAGTGCTCTTGTTGGACATCTCACGAGGCATAAAGGGCCTGTAAGTTTCCCTCGTCTGTGAATTGCTTGCCTGCTGTTTGTGATGCTTTTTCAATCATTTGGGCAAATGATGATTACATTACATGCCTTCTCCAACTTTTTCTTTGAATCTTAGGTTCGTGGCCTTGAGTTTAATTCAATTGCACCAAACTTACTTGCATCTGGTGCTGACGATGGTGAAATTTGCATCTGGGATTTGGCAAATCCTGCAGAACCTTCTCATTTTCCACCTCTCAAGGTTTGTGGTCATTGGTTGCTGATAGTCCAAATGGATGCTAAATTCTTCATTTCTAAATGTTTAATATTTAAATCCTTCTCCTCCTCGAATGTGCACATAAATATCAACTCAGATTTGTTTCATACTTTACCTTTTATAGTTCACTCTTATTAACAATCGATGAAATTATCATGTCATCAATTGCCATATGGTAATTTAAAAGTAGGAAAACATTTGGTAGATACCTTTTCCAAAGAGATTTTAACTTTTCAGTTGGTACTTCTTTTAACAATCTATAATTAAAAATAGCCTCAAGGCAAATTGGTTGGATGTTAGAGGCAGTTCCTTTCCTGAACTAATGTTCTAGAGGTAGTTATATATGCATATACACTAAAGTTACTTTGTCACTTTGTTCATTTATTTGTTTGTTAGTTATTTTCACCAAAAGTGGCAGGATTATAAAGAACATTAATATGTACTACCGTGACATGGAAAAGTTTGAGAATGTGTTTGAAAATACAGAAGTAGGAGATGATACTATAAGAAGCTACTAGAAGAGAAAGTTAACAAGCATGAAGTTATTCTTTTAAACATTTATTTTGAGTCTCCTCATATATTAGATATACTCAGTAGTTTTTTGAATTCTTTAGATACATCTTTGTGTCATGAACTTTCCAGATCTCTTTTTCTTCTGATAGATCATATGGGTTAAATCTATGCGGATATCTAACACAGTTTTAGTCATTGTTGAGCAGGGTAGTGGTTCTGCTGCTCAGGGTGAGATATCATTCTTATCGTGGAATAGTAAAGTTCAACACATTTTAGCATCTACTTCATATAATGGAACAACGGGTAAGGAAAGATCCTATGGTCAACTAATTGTTATCTCTTAATTTTTGTTTAGTTGGAAACTGAATATCTTCTGTTTTCCAGTGGTTTGGGACCTAAAGAAGCAAAAACCAGTAATAAGGTAATCTTTATGCTATTTGCTCTGGACTGATCTATGTATTTTTACTCATTAGAGTCTCTTGTCAAGAGACATAATGGTGTTATTGATAATCTGAATGACCTTTTCCAATTTGCAGCTTCTCGGATTCGGTTAGAAGGCGCTGCTCTGTTTTGCAGTGGAATCCTGATGTTGCCACTCAGCTTGTAGTTGCATCAGATGAAGATGGCTCTCCTGCTTTGAGGGTAATAGGTTTGCTGCTTATATTGCTGTATTTTTAGGGGTAAAACTTCATAATTTATTTAGTATATTTTGCAAGCAGCTTTGGGATATGCGGAATGTAATGTCACCAGTCAAAGAGTTTGTGGGACACACTAAAGGTAACAAAAAGTTAGCAAACTGAATCTTCTCCCTTTTTTCTTTCCTTGTAATGATGTTTAATGGTTCACTAGCATATGTTTTATCATGTTATTCTTTTATTCCTTTTGGCTATTTTTGCCACTTAATGACAAGTGCAAGTGAGTTTGTATGTTAAAGCATTAAAGCTAGAGCACCTTTACAGTGTCTCTCAGTTTTAGCAGATTACTCGAGTTACATTTTTTTACCATACATTGACATTAGAAAAAACTCTTTTACCCATCGGTTTTGCATAGCCTTCTCTTTTCTTTTCTTTTGTTCAATTGAAGTATAGTAAATGTGACATAGCATTGCTACGAAATGCACTTTCATTTTCCAAACATATTTTCCTCATACACCTTACTGGACATGCTTATGATTTTGTCTGCTTTACCTGCATTCTTACACCAGGTGTAATTGCAATGTCATGGTGCCCTATTGACAACTCCTATTTGCTTACATGTGCCAAGGACAACCGAACTATTTGCTGGGACACAGTTTCTGGAGAGGTATGGCCTCTGTCATTCCTTCCAGCAGCCACTGATATCTGTGTCGAGCCCTTTCTATTCGGCCCCTCTGTCCTCTTCCTCTTGTTTTATGTTCAAGTTGTGATAAATTTACAATAGTTTCTGATGGAAATGCCCTTTTTTTTTTTTTTTTAAACTCGTTGTTTAGATTGCTTGTGAATTGCCAGCAAGCACCAACTGGAATTTTGATGTACACTGGTATCCAAAAATACCCGGAGTTATATCAGCATCTTCATTTGATGGGAAAATTGGCATTTACAATATTGAGGTATTCCACAATGCTTAATTTGTAATTACTGGTTTTCACCCAATATATGCTTCTTTAGATTTTCAATAAAGTTGTTGTATTGAGTGATGGAATGTAAATGCCCAATCTAAAATGGTCAACATTTATCTTGGCATTAGTTCATTAAATGGAATTGCCATATTTGTTGTATGAGCAAGCTGTATCACAAACTTTGCAATGTGGTGATATGTCCATTTCGTGAGAGACATAGATTCAACAGATACCCCACCTTGGGACTCAAGTAGCGTTGATCTACATAGTTTTTTTATCGATGGATTGTGGTTTATCACCCATCTGTTAGAGAACCCATCATCCTACTCAATATTGTAGTTTGTATGAATATTGCCTCTTTTATTTATTTATTTATTTTTTAATTTTAAATATTTATAATTTCTTTACCCTGTTTTTCACCCTGCAGGGCTGCAGCAGATATGGTGTTGGTGAGGCTGATTTTGGTTCAGGTAATGTAGTTTTAGTTAGTAGTTGCAATGAATGAGCGATAACCCTGTTTTTAACTATATGTACTCTATTCTACAGTTCTGCACTAATTGTCTATGCTCTCTATATAGTGTATGTTTGTCTCTGTGTGGGGAGTCCTGGTAACTAACTTCTATCTTGAAATGATATGTTATATCCTTTTCATGGCAGCATATTTGAGAGCTCCAAAATGGTATAAACGTCCAGTTGGCGTATCTTTCGGCTTTGGAGGCAAGCTTTTGTCATTTCACCCTAAGTCATCTGTTTCGGGTGCTTCACCTGGTGTTTCAGAGGTATGCTTCTCTTGTTCTGCACCTAGCTGTTTGTTATAATGAACTTTATTGTTGATTTTTCTCCTGGTGTCCAGGTTTTTGTACACAGCTTGGTTACTGAACAGAGTTTAGTAAGTCGTTCCTCTGAATTTGAAGCTGCAATACAAAGTGGTGAAAGATCGTCTTTGAGGGCTTTATGCGATAGGAAATCACAAGAGTCTGAGTATGTCATCATAGTCACTAGGGGGGATAACAAGTCTCTCCGAGAACTTAATTCTCTGTTATCATCTTAGATAGGAGAATAAATATTGTCTTCTGATTTTTGTTTTTGTTTTAATAGATCTGAGGATGACCGAGAAACATGGGGCTTATTAAAAGTTATGTTTGAAGATGATGGTACTGCAAGGACAAAGCTTCTCACTCACCTTGGATTCACCTTACCTGAGGAAGCAAAAGATAGCGTTCCAGATGACCTATCCCAGGAAGTTGATGCTCTTGGACTTGAAGAAACAACTGATAAAGTGGGATTCGGGGGTGAAAATGAAGCCACCATTTTCCCCACTGACAACGGGGAAGATTTCTTTAACAATCTTCCTAGTCCTAAAGCTGATACACCGTTGGCAACCTCTGGTGATAAATTCATTGTTGGAGATACTGTTCCTGGTACAGAACAAATGCAAGAAGAGGTGGATGGAATTGAGGAGAGCACTGATCCTTCTTTTGATGAATGTGTTCAGCATGCGTTAGTTGTTGGAGACTATAAGGGGGCTGTTGCAAAGTGCATATCAGCAGATAAGATGGCCGATGCTTTAGTTATTGCGCATGCTGGTGGAACAGCATTGTGGGAGAGTACACGGGATCAATACCTTAAGATGAGCCGTTCTCCTTACCTAAAGGTTATTGAAATTTCTATCTTCTATTCTTAGATGCATTGAAACACTATCTTTTACATTCGATTAGCTTTGAGATATATAAAAAGATCTGACTTCTTCCATTTTATCTTTCGACTGTGGAAATTGTTAATATTATCTTGAAAGTTTCTCTCATCTCTGGACTCATTTTAACTTTCAGGTTGTTTCAGCAATGGTAAACAATGATCTCCTGAGTCTTGTAAACTCTAGACCCCTCAAATTTTGGAAAGAGACACTTGCTCTTCTCTGTAGTGTAAGTTTCTAACTCGAGGTTAGAATAGATTCACTTATAGTTTGCATTCTGTATCAGATACCAGATAAAAAGCAAGATTGCAATGAATAGTATTTTTATTTATTTTATTTTTTTTGAGAGTTCTAGCCATTTTAATTTTCGATGGAAGTTATTTTGTTTTTGCTGATTATGTCTAAACATCCCCTTTTTTGCTTCTTCCTGTTAATTAAAAGTCTACGAACAAGCATGAGCATGCTTATGCCCTCTTTCCTCTGTTTCTAGTTACAATAAATGCTGCTGGATGGTTAATTATTATTATTTTCAGATATTATGATTTGAGCTTTGGCACAATTTTGTGGATAAGCTGAATTGTAATAAACTAGATGGTTACAATTGATGCTTTAATACTTGGGTTGTTCCATTTTTTCCTCTAAATTTACAGTGGTGGATATGCCCCTCTTGAATTATCTTTACTAAGGAAACATGTCTACTAGTTGACTTTTTAGCTTACTATCTCTTTATTATGAATAAACAGTTTTCATCCAGAGATGAGTGGACTTTGCTTTGTGACACACTAGCTTCCAAACTCATAGCTGCTGGCAATACACTGGCTGCAACTATTTGTTACATTTGTGCGGGAAATATTGATAAGACGGTAGAGATTTGGTCAAGGAGTTTGAAAACTGATCATGATGGGAAGTCGTATGTTGACCTTCTTCAGGTGAGTTTGGTTCTATTGTAGTCTGGTTTGAGCCCCTTTTTTTTTTTTTTTTGTTTGGGTGACCATGGAGCTAATAAAGTTCGTTTAATATTTTAGGACTTGATGGAGAAGACTATTGTCCTTGCTTTTGCGTCAGGGCAGAAACGGTTTAGTGCATCTTTGTGCAAGCTTGTTGAGAAATATGCTGAAATTTTAGCTAGTCAAGGGCTTCTAACAACAGCAATGGAGTACCTAAAACTTTTGGGTTCAGATGAATTGTCACCAGAAATTGTAATCTTAAGGGATCGTATCGCTCGTTCTACAGAATCTGGTATAGTAGTTTGGTAGCATATAGTATGTTAATGTATAGCTTTATAGGTAGTTGAAGTATTCCAATAGATGCTGTTCTATTGTTAAAAAGTCATTATCTTGTTGCCTGAGAGTGCAATGCCAGTTGAGGATACTTAAATATCTGTACTTCAATTTACACAGAGAAAGTTGAGAAGGCGTTGCCTTTTGATGGATCATCTACTCCAAGTGGAGCTGTGTATGCTGCTGATTCTTCTAATTATGGCGTCGTTGGGGCATCTTCTACCTATTATCAGGTATTTTTTTCTTCACTATTTCTTTGCCAATTGTTTTTCCTTTTGATTGTTGTCCAGGGACTATATCTGCATTACAGTTGCAACATTCTATGATCAAGAGTTGCAACCTAGAGACTGATCAATAGCCAGTATATGGTTAAAATTATTCTTAATGTTGCCCTTATTGTGAATTGAGTCGCTCTTGTTTACTGTATAGGAACCAGCATCTTCACAGTTGCAGTCAAATGTTCCTGGCGATACATATGGTGGAAACTATCAACAACCTGTTGGTTCTTCATATGGAAGAGGATATGGTGTTCCTTCCCCATATCAGCCTACATCACAGCCTGCCCCATATCAGCCTGTATCACAGCCTGCCCCATATCAGCCATCACAGCCTGCTCCATATCAGCCTGCATCACAGCCTGCTATGTTTGTTCCATCGCAGACGCCTCAGATTCCTCAGGTAATTTTTTTTGTTTTCTTGGTAGGTAGGCCTATTTTTATTATTGATTTTGTGGATAAAATTGGATTCCGTATCATATCTTTGTTAGAATCTCTTATGTTTCCACAAAGTTATTGTTTGTAAAAATTGGTATTTTTATGTTGATGTTGGATATCGATCAGACCCTTGTAAATTTGACAATTTCCTTTTTGGAGATGCCAATTTTCTTCTATCATAATTATTGTGTTAGCATCTGTATATAACATGACTGCTTATTTCCTTGCTTCTCCTAGGAGAAATTCCCTGTACCTCCTGTTTCCTCTCAGCCTTCTGTGAGGCCCTTTGTTCCATCAACTCCTCCTGTCTTGAAAAATGCAGATCAATATCAGCAGCCTACATTGGGTTCTCAGTTGTATCCTGTATATACACTTTCTTTCGGTGTTACATTTGATTTGCGGGTAACTTGAATGATGGGATGAGCTTAATATTTCTCTAATTGCATTTCAGGGAACAACAAACCATGCTTATCAGCCTGTTCCACCTGTGGCTGGTGCAGCTGGCACTCTTCCATCACAATTGGGTGCAGTTCCTGGCCACAAAATGTCAAATGTTGTTGCTCCCTCTCCTCCACCAAGAGGATTTATGCCTGTCACTGGTTCAGGAGTTGTTCAAGGACCTACTTTGGGTTCAATACAACCACCTAGTCCTACTCAATCAACACCAGTACAAACTTCTGTGACACCTGCAGCTCCACCTCCTACTATACAGACGGTTGATACTTCTAATGTTCCAGGTAATTGGATTTATTATATATCCAGGTTGAAAATTTGAAATTTTCCTGGGTTCTTTAGATCTGATGCCCCCTTTGAACGTCATGATGGTGCTGCAACAAAGCTTCATTCTCGAAAGGCATTGCTAGTTTATATGCTTTAAAATGGAACAAAAGAAGAAAAACTCACCAAATTGACATAAATGGGATGGCAATATTCTGTTGGGCAGTCGATATAATCCATTGTAACACTTGGAAAACGGTCTATTTAAAGCTTTAACTTCCTGATGTTGGTATCACGTGTATGATCAAATAAATTGAAGATTTTTGAAAATACTATTATATATATTTTTAATTGATGTCTCTTTGCTTGGAAATCCTTTTTTTAAATTTTTAATTTCCCAATTTTGTTTACTAATGAGCTTGTCTTATCTGGATATCTTGATCCAGCCAACCAAAAACCTGTCATCACAACTTTGACGAGACTTTTCAATGAGACATCAGAAGCTTTGGGAGGTTCACGAGCAAATCCAGGTAAGAAGCGTGAAATTGAAGACAATTCAAGGAAGATAGGTGCATTATTTGCTAAACTCAACAGTGGGGACATATCTAAAAATGCTGGTGATAAGCTTGTTCAGCTCTGCCAGGCATTGGATAATGGTGATTTTGGAACTGCCTTGCAAATCCAGGTGCAATGTTAACATTTACAACTCTTAGTTTTTTGAGCAAATGTTAGATCGGGCTGTTGACTTTTTTCATCTACTTTTTGTCAGGTACTTCTCACCACTAGCGAGTGGGATGAGTGCAACTTTTGGCTAGCTACACTCAAGCGAATGATCAAGACCAGGCAAAATGTGAGATTGAGTTGAGAGGGCATAAAATCTTAAAAAATATTTCGGTTGCTTGTTTCAAAAATTTTCATGTGTGGTTATGATCTCCAAGCCCTGATCCTCCGGTTCTAAATTTGTACACAAGAATGGCATTGCCAGATTTCAGCTTCAGGGTTTTGTCCTTGTTATGCTCTTCCTCACATCTTGACTGGCTTTCAATTAATTACTTCTTTGAAGGCAACAACTAGTGAGTTTGAAAAGCAGTTAGTGAAGATAGTTTCAGTGCATTAATGGGACTTTTCTTTTGACAGATAGCATTGATTTTTTCTTTTTTTCAATTTAATTTTGTCCTTAAAAGTTTATAGAATGTTTAGCCAAATTGTAGCATCATTGTGTTTTCATTTATATGAACACCATATTTTAATAACATGACTCCAAATTTTGTTGCTTAGCGCTGTGAGTATCACTTTCTTATTCTTTTAGGAATCTTCGATTTTTTTATCTTTTTAATTTTTTTTTCCCCTCTCAGGTTAAAAAATTTACCTAAAAAAATCTTTTAAAAAAAAAAAATTACAAAAAACCGTTCTGCCGTGCGATGATATGGGATGCACCGAACATTATTTGGTCTGCATCGTCATACAGTTCCTATTGTAGCAATTGAGTATCCTGTATTATTTTGTGAAAATTTTGTCCAGTTCTCTTCTTATTTGAGTGACTTCAAAATGGATATTGGAATGCACTGGAAGTGTCTAAACATGTGCGTTCGTTAAATAAGACAAAGGGAGTAATTTAAAGACAAAAGAAAAGTTTTCAAGGGAATGTGAGGCTTTCATATTTCACCTAATCCTTGGCTTTCCTACTATTTTCCTTCCATAGGATTGTAGGCTTTCTCATTTCACCTAAAAACCTTAGCTTTCCTTCTATTTTCCTTCCATAGGATTGTACTTTCTACTATATCCATTCAATCTGAAAAAACTGGCACTTCTAATAATTCATTTTGCAAGGAGAACCTGTTCATAAAGATCAAAGAGTTAACTCACCTTTACACGTTCCACAAAACCTTTTAGAGTACTTTATGGTGTATTTTAAAGATCTAAATCTCAAAATGATTTGATAAAAATGGTTTGGAGTCAAGATTTTGAGGAGAAATTGGACATTTAAAAACAAGTTTTCGACAATACTAATCAAAACCTTTTATAATACTTAATTATGAAGTCTAAAGATCAAAATTGCAAACTGGTTTAATGAAAATGGTTTAGAATGAAGACTTGGGGAAATTATGAAGACTTGGGGAAATTATAAAGATTTGGAACAATATGGCTTTTAAAAACCTTTTATAATACTTTATTATGAACTTTAAGATTCTAAATTGTAAAATAATTTAAAGAAAATAATTTATAATAAAGATTTGGAAAAATGGAACGTCATAAACAAATTCTGACAATATCTAACATTTTTTTTAGAACATTAGTTTAAAGACTTAAATCACCTTTTATATGTTCAACATAATCTTTTATAATAAATTATGAACTTTAGAGATTTGAATTTCAAAATTCTTTTATAATAAGTTATGAACTTTAGAGACTTGAATCTCAAATTTCTTTTATGAAAATGGTTTAACATAAAGATTGTGGGAAATTTAAACCTAATAAATTGAACAAGTTTTGGCGAATATACACATATATGAGTTCAAGCAATTCCAAATGATACATACATAGAGGCAAAAGAAAAATATATAAATATAAATATCACAAGCTAAAGGAAGAAACTTTTACTGTTACACATTAGGCTACAAGAATAGAGGGCTTGTGCAAATCACGAGGATATAAAATATTTGATTCGTTGTGGTCCATCTTTCTCCATATGATATGGATTTGAAGTCAACCACTCAAAATTCTTTCCCAGAAAACACAAACTCTAAAAAACAAATATCAAGTTTCAGAAGTTTAAAAGGAGGGAGAGAGAGAGAGAGAGAGAGAAGCACTTTGGAGATGGGAGTTGGAAAATTAATATATATGAGCTGTAAAGCCTTAATATATGTAAAAGGAATATAACATCTTATAGGTTCCTGATAACAGCTACAGACACCAAATGTTATCGATAATATTGCCCCAGTTTTGAGTTCAAAAAACAGTGTTTTGTGCACTGCTTCCAAGCATTCTTGATAAGTAAAGCTCAGCTTGTCTGTATTATAGAGCTGTTTTATTCTCTCCATTTAAAAACAAAAAAATTTAAAAATTTATCTGAATAAAAGAGAATGTTTGGCTGCAACATTAGCTCCACTTGAGTAGAGGTAACTTGGGTTGTGTGCAGTCTTTTTCTTGAACAGTACAACACCGTCCCAGAAATGGGTGAAAACAAAAGAAGTTTTACTATTAGATTAAATTAGTTTTATATAGTTTTGAGTATTTAAATAAGAAGCATTATATGTAATAAAACAGTATTTTTCATTAGAATAGAAACTCTTAAGAAAAACTCTATATAGTAAGGATTAGTTCGACAATATATATACAGCATAGTCTTAATTTTTTTTTTTTTTTTTTTAAACAATGGAGAATGGTTTTATTTTTGATAATTCATTTCTTGTCTTTGTCTAACTTTACATGGTAGAGGGTGAATCTTCTTTTTACTTTAAATTTCTTGGAAAGCAAAAGTGATGTTCATTCCAAATGGGGAATACGAAGCAAACTAGCTACATGATTTGAATGAAAGGTTGGTTTTCTTCTTCTTCTTTTTTTTTTATTTTATTTTTTTATTTTTTATTTTTTTATAACAGAATCGTTTCCTTTGAAAGTAAAACGAAGTTGTTGGTTCAGTAATTTTGGTACCCAAAAGCATGAAACATTATGATGGAAAAGAAAAAAAAAAGAAAAAGGAGAAAAGATAAAAACTAAAGAAAACTTGCACTTGGAAATAATAATTAGGTCAACAAGTCTTTTATTATTATTTTATTTTACCACGTCGTGGTACAATAAAAGAAATTAAAAAAAGGAATTCTAAGAAATGAGCAAACGGGGCACTATAAGTCAATATTTTTATTGTTTTTTTACTGGTGGTGTACAACTTTTTCCTTATTACCATGTCATATGGGAAAAAATGGTTACAATTGGCATTAGTTGACTAATTATATTTGACTTTGAAGGATTATTGGCTGTGGAAGATAATGAGCATAGAAAAAATGACAAGGCTGGGCTGGCATCACATGGGAATCTGAGTCATGCTTATAGTTGGATCCTTACATGATATTTAAGCATCCTTACATGATGTAAATAAGGAAGTTAAATAATTATGAACAAACTTAAAAAAGATATAATTATTTCAACGAATAATACCTTGAGTAATTTGCCAATCTTCATAATTAAGTTGGTTTGAAAGTGTATTGACGGTTTAAATTATATTATTTGGGTATATAGTTTGCCAACCATAAAAATCTTGAGCCCCTTGATGCCAAATGGCTAAACTATATAAACAGAAGTTTCCTGATGCTCCACTACATAATTGTCTTGCTATTTGATTTTCTTAGGTGGATATGGGCTGATCATGTATTATTTGGAAAAAAGCCAACCACATTTTTCAAATTCTGAAATTATGTATTGGAGAAAAAAACAGATAGAAAAAGAGTTACAAGTAAGACAGAATCCCAATAATGCAGATATTTTTCTCTTGTTTGGTGCAAAAATCTATTTGGGTTTCTTTGGGATGAAAGTGCCAGAAAAAATGGAGGTAAGTGATTAACCTACTTATGATTGTGACGTTTTACCCGACTCACTTCCAATCGAAAATAGTATCAAATTTTCAATTTTCCAAAAAATTCACAGAGAAAAACTGAAAATAGCTTCAACCACAATTTGCAAAGACTCCAAAGCCACATTCAGAACCTAATGGAAAGTTAAAGTTCAAAACCCATCATGTATCTCCAAGAATTACTTCAACCATCCCAAAAATTAGAAAGCTATTTTCTTGGGAAAATTTTTTAGCTATGTTTTGTCCATATCTAGATGGAAGAAACTGGAAAACTTCTCGAGGGAATATATTGTGGGCCATACTTTTCGGCTATCTTGTCAAAGAAGATAACAGAAAATTTCTTTCAAGTCGTCCTACATTCAGGACTTGACTATATTCCTAGATTCATCCTCACTCCATTTCAAAAAGAAGCTTTTGACTGGTTTTAATTAAAAAAAATGATAGAATCTGAAGATGTAGAACCTACATTTTGATTCAAATTTTGGTGAATCTAAACTTTTCATTCAAATTATATTAGTACAAACAAATAGTAAGACAAATTGAAGTTTCAAGGATGAACATCAAATTTCTGTGCATTTGATGGTTTTTGAATCAGTTTCATGTATGCATTAAAGTGCATTTCTTATCATACATAATCAATATTGCACAACAAACATGAAAACTAATACAACGATCAAACAGCCTATAATTGGGACATAAGCAATGTGCCCATGATCTTCACAATTGTAAAAATGAAAAACAGATTAACAATGAATGAAACCCACAAACAATGAGCTACAAACAAATTTACATGTTCAATATTGAAAGCCAGAGAAGCTTACAGGTCCAACCTTTGCTCTATTTTTGAATCCCTTCACCAAAATTTTATGCTCTGAACTATACAACTTCAGCTTTATGAGAACGAAAACTTGAGCGAAGAATCACATCGTCTCTGCTCGTACATATTTCTGAACCTTTCCCAAAGGAACGGTTTCTTCTGAAATGCAACACATCTTTTTTACCAGCATCATTCCGGGATGGAGTTTTCCATCCAATGATATGTCTTCCACTACCAAATCTTGAACTAGAAACCCGACTACCGGATTTTGAAACAGGCTCAACTCCATCAGCATCACCGCGCAATTCAGACTCACCATCTGTAGTAGCCATAAGCTCCATCAAATTGCTACTGAACCCCAAGTCAGAGTAAACTCTCCTTGAACTCCTCATGGCTTGTTTAGCAAACTTAGCATCCATGGAATCCAAATTCCCTTCTCCAAAACCTTCAACCATGTTCAAATTAGGATTTCTAACTTCAACAGGGCGTCCTACAGTCTCTACCATCAAACATGGATTATTAAAACCATTCCATGTATGCAGAGGAACCAACTTACTCAAACCACTAAGCCAAACAACCACATCTTTCATGGCTGGTCTACGCTCCCTACAAGACCTCACACACTTGGCTGCTATAACAGCCAATTGCTTCCTTACAACAGGATCTTTGGGAGGTGGAATTCTTGGATCATAAACAGCCATTAGCTTCCCTTTCTTTATAAGGGGAATAGCCCAATCCACTATAGAAGGTGGTGAATGACCAACATCAATAGCTTTCCTACCACTAATAATCTCTAACAACAAAATCCCAAAACTAAAAACATCAAGTTTTGTGCTCAAATTATCTGGGGTCACATAGCAAGGATCAAGGTACCCCATGGTACCTGCAGGGGGTGTGGACCTTAGCCTATAGTCATCAACATGGCACCTTAATGCCAAGCCAAAATCTCCCAAACGGGCATTGAAATTACGGTCAATAAGCACATTTGCGGACTTAATATCTCTATGAATTACAGGTGGGTTTGAAGAATGAAGGGTGTCAATGGCCTTAGCAGTTTGCAAAGCCAATCGAATTCTTCGCCCCCAGGTGGGAGGTCGAGGACTAGAATGAATAACATCGTAAAGAGTACCATTGCTCATGAACTCCACCACCAAAAGCCTATCTTTTGAATCATTTGTAAAACCCACCAGATTGACCAGCCTTGGACTCTGAATCTTGGACAAGATCTCGATCTCATTGTCAACCTCATTGGTGATCTCTGGTGCAGAGGAAGATGCAGGTCTTTGACAGAGGTTGTGATGGGCTCGAGAAGGCCTTTTCACAGCAACAAGACGACCACGGAGGACAGCCTTATAGACATAACCATGGCTTCCTTTCCCCAACAACTTCTGGTCAGAGAAGCCATTGGTGGCTGCCTCAAGGTCACTGTAATCAAACTGTTGGATCTTGATGGGCCTTTCTTGAGGAGAAGAGGTGGTTTTGGAAGATGGGGTATGGGAATTAGAGGTTGAGATAGCAGATTCAGCTCTGCAAGATAGGTACCCCATCAAGATTTCACCTTTTTTTTCTATGTTTTTGGATTTTGGGTTATAGTGAATTTGTGAAAGGAGATGGAGGGTGTTATATATCTTATTTTCTCGTTTGTGAATAAAAAAGATGGAAACTTTTTTTACATCAAAGAAAACAGAGTAGAGGAAAAGAGGTCTGGTTGGGTTGGGATGTGGGTTTTGGAGATGTTTTTGGGATTTGGAAATGTCTGTCTTTGTGTGGTCTAAATGCAAGAGAGAGAAAGAGAGAGAGAGAGA
Source organism: Ziziphus jujuba (assembly GCF_031755915.1). Lineage (NCBI taxonomy): Eukaryota > Viridiplantae > Streptophyta > Magnoliopsida > Rosales > Rhamnaceae > Ziziphus > Ziziphus jujuba. Next base: position 4,197,888 of record NC_083380.1, read on the forward strand.
GAAGAAGGTGGGGCGATAGGGCGGATTCTTTGCGTCTGGTCTAGTGAGCCCACCAACTAGGAATCCCAAGGGAGATATACAATAATAAATTACCATTTATGTATTTTAACCTTAAAAATTGCACTATATTAATGTATTTTCATGGGTGTATATATATCTACAGTAGGTTATACTTTTCTTTCTTTTTTTCGTTTTTTCCACAACCCCCCGCCCCCCCAAAATGTGATTTAGCTCTGCTTCTTCCCCAAGTATACAACAAGCTAATCATTTGAGAAAATACTTTTTCTAAAACACCTTTCAAAGCAAAGTGACTGACAACTATTCAATACCTTACTTGTCTTTAAAATATAGTTAAATTTAGCTTTTAGGCGATGGCTAAAATATACCAAGAGCTATTAACTCATCTAATCACTTTTAGGTCAGCTTCCAATCTATGGTTTCACACCCCCTCCTCTCCACACAAAAAAAAAAAAAAACAAATCCACGGTGTTGTACATGTACTTTTACCTTTTCATTACTTTACTCCCTTTATTTAAAAAAAAGAAAAAGAAAATTGAAATTAGTATATGTCACATTCATTGATTTGTATTAAGATAGAATACATTTCTTTTTTTTCTTTTTTAAATTTTATCTCATGACTACGTATATTTGATATGTCAAACATGTCATATATGTATATATATATATATATATATAAACTTTTGCAACATGCTCAAAGATCAATATGCATATGTTGAAACTATGTATGATATGTCATGTTTCAAAGTTCACGTATATCATTCAATAATAAATAGTAATTTCCCTGCTATTTATTATTTCACTATATTGTGGAAACCAATCTCTATTCAAGGAAATGTTATAAAAGCAAAAAAGTATATAAAAGTTAAAAATTTATGAAGGAAAAAAGAAAAGAGAGACATGTTTTTGCCTACATTAATGGCATTTAATCATCCCTTCCACTTTGCAGGAAGCAGAAAATAGTACATCTTCAAAGAGATCAAGTAGAGTCAAAAGACAGAGCAAAATTAGGACTCTCTTTTTGATCCTTTTTTGACAATGTTATTAATCAGAAAAATATCACTTTTCTTTTTTATTGGCAATCTCTAAGCTTGGAGCTACATAGCAATGGAAAAGTCTCTAAAGCAATTCTTCCACATAGCACAATTGTTTTTTATTTTATTTTTATATATTTATTTATTTTTATTTTTTATTTTTTTGTTCTCTTTTGACAGACAATAGCAGTAGTTAGAAGTGGGCTTTAAGTTAAAAAAGAGTTATATGATACCAAAATGGACTTTTAAATTTGATTATATATCACTGTCAAAATTCAATGTGTAAATAATTCATATAAACTTTTTGATGAAGCCCATTTTAGTAAAACTGAATCTAGCATATAATAGTCACAAACAGACAACATTTTATCACTTACGTTTTGGGTCTTTCTTTTTTTTGTTATCTAGCCCCCTTAATAGTCTAAACCTTCAATTACTCAATACTTTTTGGTAAAATGATAATGAAAAATCCAAGGCCTTCTATTAAAGTGTTAACTATACGCCACATACATAACTCCACCAATTATCCACCCAAAAAAAAAAAAAAAAAAAAAAAAAAAAAAAAAGAAAACTTCACCAATGTGTCCTTTCTGGTAGGCATCATGCTTTACCACTTTCGTTTTTATATTTCCTGAGATTACTACACGTGACTTTTTCATTTCTTTTGCTTTCTCTCTCTCTCATAATAATTAGCAATGAGAGCCACATCAATTTTGCTACTAAGTTTAAGCCATAAGAAATTAATAATTATATATACAGATTGTAATAATGTGGATCTATTCCATGGAATGACAACTAGCCATACAAGTGGTTGCAAAATAACTAAACCAAGCTTTTATCATAACAAAAAGCTATAAAGATCAAAATTGAAGTGTTAGACAAAGGATTTTTTATTTTTTTTTTCTTTTTTATGGATCAATGGAAGGGTATTAAAAATAATTAATTAGGTTGGTCTAATGATATGTTATTCAGACCCATACTTTTTCGAATTAAGATGCTAAAAGAATACTCTTAATCAGCCATCCATACCAGCCTTTCTTTTATTTTTTCCCCCTAAATTGAATTGAATCATCTCCTCTTCTCTTGATTAATTTAATTATTCAATTATCATCTTTTAAAAGATTTTTTGATCAAATAGATAGCCCTTTTCAGAAATTATCTATAAATTGGATAGAGCACCAATTCATTTCACAACCCCCCCTCCCAAAAAAAGAAAAGAAAAGGAAGCTGAAGACTGCGAGTGGAAATCAAAGGAAACGGCAGAAAAGAAGCTAACATGCATGTAAATTGCCAGACATAGGATTGGAGACAGGGACAGACTACAGTGATAGAAGATCCAGATCCTATCTGCATCACATTTAATCAAATAATTAAATATGTTTTTGACTACTAAATTAGAATCTACGTACACGTTTATACTTTCCATTTCAACCCCTGTTTATTATTATTATTATTATTTTAATCAAATGTATATACGCATACAGACGTTATATGTATCATATCTTTTAGTCTGTATATATGTATCATATCTTTTACTCTGTATATAAGCATAAAAGTTGAAAAATATAAAATAAAAATAAATAAAATGAACATATACTTTCCAGTTCACCAAAAATGGAAAGCGAATCAAACAACTTCATGATGGTAGATCTCTCAGTTTCTGTATCTTTATCATATTGCTAGGGTGTTGGTAAACTAGTCCAAATAGGCACTCCAAGACTCTTCCTTATCATCCTCATCGTCTTCCTTTTCTCCCCACTACCTCTCAAGCTTTCAACCATTCATCTTGGAAGTGGAACTTCTTTTTTTATTACATGGCTTGGAAGCTTCAAAGCTTTTGCTTTTCATTTTTCGGTAAAGGTCCTTCAGCTGTAAATCCATCAATCTCTTTAGGACATTTTCTAGCTATTAATTGCTTGCCCATTGACATCCAGCAAAACCCACCTCCAAAACCATTGCAAAACCCACCTCCAACACCATTGTAAAACCCTCATGAGATCAAATATCAATGGCCAAGTTCAGAAGTACCCATCACCACATTCACATCCAAGTGGCCGAAATAGAAAACCTTGCAGAGACCTGAAAATAACCCAACTTGGGAAAAACCCATATCAGAGATCATCAAACGGACCCCAAAAAGGTTCTAATTCTAAATTGATAGTCCACAAATCACTATTGGTTTATGCATTGAAAGGTTTGCTTTTTGCATTCCTAGTTCCTATGCTTTATTGCAAAGAACATTTGCGTTAAAAAAAAAAAAAAAATGAAGAAAAAAAGTGATCTTGGCCATTAATTGCTTCTTGATTTACCTTCTCCCTTGAAATTCAATTATCCTCAGTGGCATTCATGGTTGGAACTCTGTTTGGATTAGACATTTCAGCCCCATTTCAATGAGCCATTGCTCTCAACCTCTCTCCCAGACTTCTTGGGAAGAAGATTGGAACCTCATGGTCTCCCATGTCCTTCGTCTGACAGTGTATATGCATCCATCTTCTCCGTTTCTCCGAGCATGTCATGGACCGTAAATGGGCCTCAATCCCATCTACCATGGCAACTTTTTTGGTGTCTGTATGGCCTGATAGAGGAGCTGATTTTCTATTACGTGGGTCGGGCCAGACCCACGTGGGAGTTCACGTTGTTGTTTGTCCTCCCGGGATTTTTTTCGACGGTCGAGATCGTTTTTGAAGAAAACGGTGGTCTTGACTCCTGGGTTTTGATGGAGAGTTGCTATTGGCTTGTTGAAGAGTAGGCCTGCTCACGAGGCCTTTTTTTTAAAGAATATCAGTCAAAATTTCAATGGCTCAGATAGATCCGACGGTCTCTATTCTAGTTGATCGTCAAGATGGATACACTAGATTTTAGTGCTCGCTTTCCCCCCCAAAAAAAAAAAAAAAAAAAAAAAAGGAGGAAGAAATCTAAGTGGAAAAATATACTGGAAAAAGCGAAGCCAATGAAAATGTAGAGGAATATTATACATATTTTTTTCTTTGATTAAGAACTTCACTCTCAGCCAGTTAAGCTTTCTTTATGCTGGATGAAGAATTTCTTATGCGAGAAAATTTTCATTTATTTAGTTCCAAAGGAAATATTCTTTGCAAGAATTAATAATTGGTGCAGAGAAAATATTCTTGTTGTCATGTTAAGTAGTGCTATTCAATTTCAAGCTGTTTAAGCAAATATTTTTTTGTTATGGATAAAATTTGGTATGAGCCATCAAACCATACAAGTCACAATCAATTAAATAGAACTAAAAAACAAAATGTTCTCTATTATGATAAAAAGTGATATATCTATATCTATATAGATCAAAATTTTAAGTCTGAAACATTAAAGGATGTTAAAAAAGGACTGCATAAACTAACTAGTGAACTAAGAGAACACTAGATACTTTTTAAAGTGCACCAGAAAAAGAGAAATAGACCCATAAATAGTTTAGAAAATGCATACCAAACAATATTCCATCTATTAAAAATAAAAATTTCCAAAGTGTACAGTTTACTTAATTAATTATTGATTTACACATCTTCATCACCTTCGATCTTAGATATCTTTTTGTCAATTTAATTTGGAAGGATATGTAAAAATGTTTATACTTTCGAGTTCAACATATGGCAAATCTCATTAAATAGATACATAACACATGGGAGTCACATGCTATATATCCCATTTTCTACACTTTGCGTGCACACAAATTGAAAAACATATTCTCAGCAAACAAAAAAAAAAAAAAAAAAAAAAAAAAAAAAGAAAAAGAAAAAGAAAAAGAAAATAATGTTGCAGAACATAAACATTGAAATCATAATATTAAGGTTGGTGTTAGCCTGTTGCCTCTAATATTCCAAAATCATCACCGTCTAGTCCATTTTCATTCACTCAGTAAATCCTATTAAGATCATACTCTGATTATGCATGGTTTGTATTTTTATTTATTTATTTATTTATTTTTGGGTGATTAGGCATGGTTTGTAATTACATGATAGAGATTATATAAAATATAAGTGGATAGTGGTTTCTCTAGGTGGAGTTGACGATCTACACCTAAACTTTTATAACAAAATCCTCCATCTCCATCTTTCTTTTCCAGAAACTGGACAAAGAAAAAAAATGGAAGGCGAATTCAACAACTTCATGATGGTATGGTTCTCAGTTTTAGTATCTTTATCATATTGCTATGGTGTTGCTAAACTAGTCCCAGTAGGTATTCCAAGACTCTTCTTTATCTTCCCAATTGTCATCCTCTTTTTCCTTCTACCTCTCAAGCTCTCCACCATTCATCTTGGTGGTGGAACTGCTTTCTTCATTACATGGCTTGGAAGCTTCAAGCTTTTACTATTCAGTTTTGGTAAAGGTCCTCTAGCTTTAGATCCATCAATGTCTCTAGGAAAATTTCTAGCTATTGCTTGCTTACCAATTGAGATCCGACAAAACCCATCTCCAAATTTACATCCAAATGGCGAAAACAGAGAAATCCCACCTTCAAAACCATTGAAGAGACCTGAAAAAATCCAACTTGGAATAAAAAACCCATCTTTGCCAAATCCAAATCAGAATGGCAAAATCAAAGAAAACCCACCTCAGAAATCAGGCTCTAAATCACCACTATTGGTTTATGCAATGAAAGGTTTACTCCTGGCTGTTCTAGTCCATGCGCTTGGTTACAAAGAACATTTCCATCAAAAAGTGATCTTGGCCCTCAATTGCCTCCTGATTTACATCCTCCTTGAAATTTTGCTATCCACAGTGGCCTTCACTGTTCGAGTTCTGCTTGGATTAGAAATCGAACCCCATTTCAACGACCCATTGCTCTCGACCTCTCTCCAAGACTTCTGGGGAAAAAGGTGGAATCTCATGGTCTCCCGCGTACTCCGTCCGACCGTGTACGAACCCATCATCAGTTTCTCCGAGCTTTTCATTGGTCGTGAATGGGCCCCATTGCCCGCTGTAATGGGAACTTTCTTGGTGTCTGGTCTGATGCACGAGCTGATTTTCTATTACATGGGGCGTGTCAGACCAACCTGGGAGGTCACGTGGTTCTTTTTCCTCCATGGACTTTGTTTGGCGGTCGAGATCGTATTGAAGAAGAAGTTGGTATTAGTGTTTCCCGGCAGGTGGAGGTTGCCTTGGATGATCCCGACGGTTTTGACTCTTGGTTTTTTGATGGAAACCTGCTATTGGCTGTTTTTTCCTCAATTCCTTCGGTGTAATGCTGACGTTAGAATCATTCAAGAGTATGCTGATTTTGGTGCTTTTTTGAAGAGTATAAGTCAAAAGTTTGCATCTTTGGTCAGATAATCCAACGGTTTGTATTCTAGTTGATAGTCAAAATTGATGGTCCATTCATTGTGCTCGGTTTTCCAGGAGAAATCACGTGGAAAACTATCACTGAAAAATGTGAAACCAGCGAAAATGCAGAGGAATTTCTCTTTTGCTTTTTTTTTTTTTTTTTTTTTTTTTTTAAATTAAGAATTTCTTTGTGATGGATTAGGAATTTCCATTTAGGTTGTTAGAAAAGCTTGTATGATTCTAATTTGAGAGAATTTTTAAGTATTAATCACTGAGTTCCAAAAGAAATGTTCTTTGCAAGAAAATAATTGATGAAAAGAAAATATTCTTGTTATATGATCCTGAAGTAATTTTAATTCAAGCTGTTTAAGCATTTCTTTTTATTATTATTTATTTTCATATGCTTTTGATTGAGCTTCGCTGTTTGGCATATAGAAAATCATTAAAATAAACATATACATGATTTGACATGTTTTAATTTTTTGTGCAAATTTCCACCCATTAAAGAAGACCAAATTAAAGTTGGAAGCACGCCAAAACAAGCTCAAAATATTTTAGCCATTAATTAAGGCAGCCGGTTGTTCTCAAATATTCAAATCATAATTCATTGAAAATCTTATACTTCTTATTGGTTTATTAGCAAGACACATGTCCATTTCCCAATGGTAACTGGTAGAAGATGGAAATTATATTAAAATCTTGTATAAAACTTTTTTATATAGCTTGGATGGTCAGATTGAATGCCCAGAGAGACAAATAAGTCAAAGCTTAATTAGAACTTAATCATGATATAACAAAACAAATAAAATAAACCAATTCCGAGAATAATTGACACCCTGTTCATTTATGAGTTGTCAACAAAAAATGGCTCAACATAGTTCTATAATGTCTCTTTTTTTTAGGCTCTTGAATGACTTCAGGTCAACCCCTTTTTTAACTTTCACCATAAGCCGTACATGGTGATGGTATTGGTCATCCTTTAGGCTCCTCACAGAAAAAAGATCCGAAGGCAAAGAGAAGAGCAAGATTGGAGGCAAATGGAGGGTGAGATTCGCAACTTCGTGAAGGTATGGTTCTTGATCTTTATCTCTCTCTGTTACTGCTATGCAACTGGTAAAGCAGTGTCCAAAGGTCCTGTTAGATTTCTGTTTATTATACCAGTTATATTCCTCTTTCTCTACCTTCCTCTTAGACTCTTCACCTTGCACCTTGGAGGAATGACAGCATTTTTTATTGCTTGGCTTGCCAATTTCAAGCTCTTGCTTTTTGCATTTGGTAAAGGTCCTTTGTCTTCTGATCCTTCTATGTCTCTCGGACGGTTTATTGCTGTTGCTTGCTTTCCAATCAAGATTCAGCATAACCCTTCTAAAACAGTCTTAGAGAAATCAAAAAATGACCAAAATGGAGCAAAATCACATTCCACACAGCAATCACATCTAAACGGAAATAACAGAGAAAATTTGCCTCTTGAAGTGCCTCAACAAGGCCAAAAATCCCTTTTGAATTATGCAGTAAAGGGTCTTTTATTGGCCATGTTGGTTCGAGTTTATGATTACAGTGACTATATGCATCCAAAGGTCTTACTTGTTCTCTATGCCATCCACATATATTTCCTTCTTGAACTCGTCCTAGCCATGGTTGCAGCCTTGACTCGAACCCTGCTAGGACTAGAACTTGAGCCGCAATTTAATGAGCCTTACCTCTCCACCTCGTTGCAAGACTTCTGGGGTAGAAGATGGAACCTTATGGTCAGCGGTATCCTAAGGCCAACAGTATATAAACCTGTACTGAATCTCTCGTCATGTGCCATTGGCCGGAAGTGGGCTTCAGTCCCGGCGATAATGGCAACTTTTGTGGTGTCTGCTATCATGCATGAACTCATGTTTTACTACTTGGGGCGTGCCAAGCCAACTTGGGAGATCACCTGTTTCTTCCTTCTTCATGGATTGTGTTTAGTAGTTGAGGTTGTTTTGAAGAAGGCAGTACCAAAGGGAAAGTTTCAATTACCAAGAATGATCTCCCGGAGTTTGACATTATCATTTGTGATGGTGACGTGTTTTTGGCAATTTTTCCCTCAGTTACTTCGTTGCAGAGCTGATGCTCGGATGCATGAAGAGTATGCGGTGCTAGGCAACTTCATGAAGAATATTAGTCGTACCTTTGTTTCTAGAAACTTGCAAGCTCTGTAGTCAGTTATTTATTGTTCCGCATTTGATCAATTTTATATGGATGTTTGATTTGCATTTTTGTCACACAAAGTGTAAAAGCATAGTTTGATGAAGAGTACTTATATTGTTTCTGTATAAGAATTGGACCAATACATCAGCCAAGCAATTGAAGCAATGAAGATCGAGCTCTTTTGTAAGTGCAACTTTTCTCTGTTAGTTGATGATGTTATGCTTTTATTGTTTATTTGTATAGTCATTGAGAGAAATGCCAGAATGCCTAACAATAAATTCAGAAATTAGTAATATGGAAATTCTGGCATTTGTTGTCCAATTCAGTACTAAAAATTTAGTGGAGAAGAATTGTGAGAATGTCATTGCAGGGCACAGGGAATAATAAGTTGTTCTAGCTTTGGTCTGGCAATTGCTATGCCTATGTTGTATTACTTGATTTGTACGAGGTTTTTGCTGTTTGGTTCTTTGCTCTCTGTTGGAGATGGTTTTTTACATAAGCATTTGTAAAATGTATATCCTTTATTTTTCATGAAGAACATTTTCTTGGTAGAGCTATAACAAAATTCGACAATTCATAGAATTACTTAATACAAGAGCCGTATATTATCCCAAAAGAAAGAGCAAAAAGAAAAAGTTAAAGGGCCAAAAAGAAGTTAAAAGGCAATACTAATGAAAAAAATGGCAGTATATTACTTTTGTAAAGAGAAATGGTACATTTTGGGTAGGCCTCATCAAAGGCACCGAACCAATCATATGTTACAATATTCACCAAATAATTATACAACAATTTGATACTTTTGATCATAGTCTTGTTGATACTACAGGGTTTAAGCTTGCTGAGATATGAAATCTTGATATCAGAGAGGATTGAGATGCCAGTCAATTTCTAAGTGAGCACAATCAAATGAACCTTTAACTTTATTTAAAGCTGCTTGCCTGTGTTGTAGCAATAGAACTGAGCACTCTTCTACCTGCTTTTCATTGTCGTTTTTCTTCTTCTGGGGCAACTTTCTTGAGAAACTTTTCCATTTTGATTCAAACACAGAAGCTATGAACAAGAGATACAACAAAAAGGGAAAAAAACAGAACTTTATCATGGAATAATTGGTATAGCATAAATAGCAGGTTTTTCATTGTTATTGATAGCATAGCTACATTATGTTTTCCAAATACTAGAATGAGGATCCTCCGTTAGGCAACTCAACATTCAGTTCCTAAAGATGAAGTAATTCAACTATGACCATATGGCAACATTAGCAGTCGAAAATTTAAGGAATAAAATTACTTCTTTTAAAGCAATTCCAACAAAAGCAATGAAAATTAAGAAACTTCTCCAAGTGGTTTGGCGATAAGTCAAAAAAATTTACAGCTGATTTTAATTAGACTAGAATGGTTTTCCAATTTGCAAACGATTAGTACAATATGGACGAGTTGATGAGATTCCAAGGATTAGGACAATTATGAAGAATCAAACTTTCAAAAGTTTAGAATTTTGCTAAAACCATTCAGAAATCTGTTAGTGTGGAAACAAAGGAATAAAGACCTGATTTTTCTTTGACAGGTTTCAAGAAAATACCTTCACTTCTGTCCTGAAAGCCTTGAATAAGGCAGGCACAAATCCATGGCCTTCCAGCACGGGATGCTTTTGCCCCACCTTTAAGTTCACCATTATGTTGTTTTAAACTGAATGAAAACATGACCTAGATTTCATAACTTTGGTTCATCTATGGATGAAATATCCAAGCATAATAACACTAATTCATATTTCATAAGGAAGAAATAATAAATAGGAAATACACTGTGAGTAAACATGTTAAAATTCATAACGAAGATATACCGATAAACTCCAGAAGAACCAAAAATGCAGCCTACAGAGGACCTTATGACAGCTACCAAAAATTTCCAGAAACAACACAAACACCAATTCTAATTCTCTCCAACACAAAAAATTCAATTGATAATTAACTGCTCTAGCTAATCAAAACTAGACAAAATACAATTAACAAAAACTGCTCTCCATCATAAGTTGTTCTGACCCAAATGAACATTTATGAATAAGAAGAAACGAAGACCCATCTAAATATTTGCCAAAAATTTCTCAAAAGGGCTAATCTCCAGGTAAAAATATGTAAGAAACGGAATGGTATACCGGCGAGAGAAATTGGTGGTGACGCCAACGTAGGTCTTGATGGGTGCATTGGTGGAAAGAATCAGATACGCAGACCACGAGCTCGAATCTGAACCAAGACTCGATTTTTCTTCTGCTTTTCTTCTTGTTGATGATAACAAGTATGATGATGATGATGATGATGATGATGATGATGATGATGATGACAATGGTAGGGATAGTGATGATTTGGAAGGGTTGGATTTGGGTTTTGGGTGTTTTATGGAAGGGAATGTGGCAGAGAGCTTGCTCATCATTTTTTGGTAATTCTTTATTTTGTTTCAAGTTAAAAAGCCGCTAAACGGACAAAAGTTTGACCGGGTGGAAAAATGTATGTTGCTTTGGTGTCTACTTTCTAATTTTAGAAGTACGTATAAATGTCAACAAAACACACACATACACACACACATACACATATATATATATATATATATATTTTTTTTTTTTTATGTATTTGCTTATGTTATTTCTTATGGGTCTTCTATAAATATTTGTTCTTTTCAAGATTTTCTTTTCTTTCTAAAAAAAAATATTTGTTTTTAGGTAACCAGTACTTTAAAAAAAAATAAATAAAAAAAAGGTAATGTGTAAACTTATAGTAACATGGATGGCTGTTCATCTACACTGCTTAGCAGAAACCATAAAAAACAAAACATCAAGGGAAAAGGGTGAAGCTATTACGTAAGCGCTGCAAGAATAACCTAATTATCAAAACCAGCTCAACTAAAATACTAGATTGTGGAATTCTGAGGAAAATAAAACAGATAAAGAAGTTGGACAAGGGTTTGATTTTCATTCATTGGATTGTCTGGAAGGTTTTTATCACATAAGAGAATAAATTTTCTAGTCCCAAATGAAAAATCATGATTTTTTCATTTTCTGCAAACTGAATGAAATAGCTGCTTTTTTTTTAACTTTCTATACAGACACAAACTTTAGGTACTAACCAATGGCTTGAAAGTATGGGCCATTGATCTTGATAAAAGGAATGTGTTGGATCTTGTACCAATCTGGACCTCTGTCCTTCTCCAAGTGTATCTCCAACTGAGGACAGCCCCATATTGACAAAAATTGAAGGGCAGTCAGGCCCTGCATTGACTCTGGTAGATAAAGTAAATTTTCACAATACCAAAGCTCCAGCTCTCTAAGTGAAACAAGGTTTCCCAACCACTCAGGCAGACTATCTACTTTTGGACAACTCCAGATATGCAGTGTTTGGAGGTTTGTAAATTGCTGCATGGTATATGGCAAGGCTGTTATATTTTCACAGTTTGAGAGTGAAAAATGCTGAAGAGATGTTAAGCCTTGTATTTCTTCTTCCGGCAATGCAAGTAGACCGTGGCACCTGTCTATAGCCAAGGACTTGAGAGCTTTGAGGACACCTAACTCTGATAAACATTTGATATTGGGGCAGTTGCTGATAGATAATGATTGAAGTAGAGAAAGACTATTGAGCTCGCCTGAAAAATTAACAAGCTTTGGACAGTCTTTAATTTCAAATGATAGGAGACCTGTTTTGTTACTCAGTAAACCTTGTGGCAAATCAACAAGTTCCTCAAATCCACCAAGTGTGATGTTTGAAGGGGATGTCATCTCTGTCACATTCATCAGTATATCTTCTCTGCAATATATGAGCTCTAAACACTCGATGGATGGAAGATTTGGCAAGTTGATAAACTCAGGTGCATCTTCAACTTTCAATTCTTTCAGGCAGGAAAGTATAACTCTTCCCTCTGCTGATGACCATCCCAATAGATTAGGCATGTTTTTCAGTGACAGTCTTTTTAGTGATACATCGTCAGCAACTCCGGTATTTTCTCTGGAATCACTGCAGAAGTACATTGTGGCATCCATTTCATCAATGGTGAGAAACTCAAGAAGAGGTAGCTTCCCTAGTGAAGGAAGCTGCACACACCTGCAACATTTGATCAAGGAGAGTTCCACAAGATTTGTGAGATAATGATTCATTAACCAACTGGGGAATTTCGAACCCATGTAGTTCTCAATGGTTAACTTCTTCAACTCACTGCTTGGTTGCAGGGCTTCAATAACACCATCTACATTTTCTCTTAAACTCACATCAGCAACATCCTTCCAGATGAACTTCAATGAATGGATGTGCCTTTTATCCTTCAAGTTCGCATCCTTCACAGATCCTACACCATTCCTGACGTTTTCCAGATTTGTAATCTTTAGCTCTCCGTGGAGGTCTAAGCTCTTCAATTCTGAAATGCCACATCCAATTTCTCTACCAACTATGAATGTTGGCAATGTTTTAAGGGAGGTGAGCTCTCCAATTCCATTCGGCAATTTGGACAATAAGCCACATCCATAGATGTTCAAATGCCTCAGGTTAATCAACTTTCTCAAGTCATCAGGTAGTTTTTCCAACCGAATGCATTGCAGGAGCAGCAGAGTTTCTAGATTATATAGACTGCAGATGGTGTCAGGTAACTTCTTAATATGAGTATGAGATAAATTAAGGTACCTTAAATGTTTCAAGGCACCAACTGACTTGGACAGCTTCTTAATCCGGGTACTGCTTATGTCTAAAGCACGCAAGCATTTCATTCTCATGATCAAATTGTGTGGCACTTTTGCAATCTTTTGCTGTCCAAACAATAGGAGGAGAGAGCGCAGCTTCAAATTATCCCTTATAAACTTCATTTTTTTAGTCTCATTACAAAGTACTGATAAATGGCGCGTATCTGATGGAATAATTGGTTGCTGACAAACGTCCAGCATCAAGCAAGCATTACCTGCTACAGACTTTGCTAGATCATGAAGAAGATGGTGCATTTCACATTCAACTATGTCACCATTGCTGTCTTTGGCTGCATTTTGGAAGAAGGATCTGCACAGCAATTCATCGAAACATTCATTTGCGACTGCTTCAAGTTGTTTCCCTCGAGTTGGTTGAATAAATCCTTCTGCCATCCACAAATGAATGAGATTCTCCTTCTTTATCTTGTAGTCCTTTGGGAAAAGGGAACAGTATGCAAAACATTGTTTCAGATGTGAGGGTAGATTCCTGTAGCTTAATCTTAGCACAGGCAAAATCCCAACTTCTTCCCCCATAAATTTCCACATTTCACTGTTTCGAACATTTAACCAGTCATCCTTTCTTTTCAAAGCCAATGAGCTTCCAAGAGCCTTTGCTGCTAAAGGTACACCCTTGCACTTCCTTGCAATTTCTTTTCCAATTGCTATTAGATTTGAAGTCTCTTCTGGTTTTCCATTCTTGAATGCCCGTTTCTGAAACAACAACCAGCAATTCTCATCTGAAAGACCCTTTAAATGATAAGGGCTGACAGTTCCCATTATTAGTGCAACCTTTTCGCTACGAGTTGTGACTAAAACTTTGCTTCCTACAGAACCATGCCTCATTGAGTTCTTCAATCTGTCCCATTTCTCATGGTCCTCATTCCATACATCGTCTAACACCAGTAGAAACCTTTTCCATTTCAAGAAGATCACATCTGTTACCAGTTGCAGATTCAACAACTGCTTTCATGATCTTCTTAACATCAAACTCTTCAGACACACAAACCCAAATTCTTCTCTCGAAATGCTCCTCCACACTTTTGTCATTGTAGACCAATTTGGCCAGGGTTGTCTTTCCCAACCCACCCATGCCGACTATAGGAAAGACTGAAACATCTCCAGGATCATGAGAGGGATCCATAAGAAATGTTGTGATCTTCTCTTTCTCTTCATCTCTCCCGAATATTTCAGATGCATGCAAGTAAGAATCAGTTTGTAACCTTCCAGTTGATTCATTACCATGAACATTAAATAAATTCTCTCTCAAATGAAGTTTAAACCTTTCATCTGCAATTGTATTCAATATTTCAACTATATTGTTTAATTTTCTCTTCATTCTATAACGACAGAGAATTGGATTTGATTGGGAAAAGAAGTTGCGTACTATTTTTATGATGCAGCCCTGCGGATCATGGAACTCCATTTTGTGTTGTAGAGCTTCTGTCATGTACTCGTCCAACAAGTCATCTGCATCATATGCCACATCTTTGAGCTTTATCAGCCAATCTTTCACTGCTTTCTCCAGTATATTTCGATCTTCGGCATCTTCAAGGACAGAATGAATTGATGACAGTACACTGTGAAGCTTTCTCATCTCCTTCTTTGTTCCTTGCAAGAAACCATATTCATCAAAGATTTGAGAAGACAGTTTCTCAAATATCACTTGAAGGAGTGAAGAAAGAACTGCCTCTGCCATTGCAAGTTAGGAAAGAAGAGAAAAAATAAAAATAAAAAGACACTGATTTCTTAGCAGCACTTTCTATCGTAGAAAGTACAAACAATCCCAAGAAACACTGATTTCTCTCGGACTTCAATCAAAACTTGGCAATTCGAGGGAAACTTTTTGTCAATGAGAAACTTCCTTCCAACCCCACTTCTTTTTCCCTCCCACCTCAGGAAAGACATATGTGCTTTTCCTGGAAAAGTCATCATTTACATGGTGCCACCATATAATAAGCTAGGATATTTAGAAGCGCGTTTGACTTTTTAGGTACCATTATGATGGTGCTCCCACTACAAAGGCCACTTTTGTTAACGTTTATCCCAAAAAAAAAAAAAAAAAAAAAAAAAAGCCACTTTTGTTAAAAAAAAAAAACTGCAGATTGAATATACGCATGTATGTGAAGGCAATTAATATTGGAATGATTCTATTTGAAGAAACATGATCTCAAAACCTGTTCTTTCTTTATGATATGGTAAGTAATATATTCCCGTTTTAACTTATATAAATATAATATTAAGATTTGTGAACCATTGAAGACCACACCGAGTTGGGTTTTAAACTTTGAAACATATACATTATCATTCAAAATAATATAAGCTATTGAATGATTCACTTCATATAATTATCAATCAAAGGATATAATACATTTTAAAAAAATCTATACTATCTTTGAAGAACTAACTGCCAACTTTGTTGTCAAGATTTCAATTGTACGTTCCCAAACCGAGATTTGACATAAGCACTAATCTGGTTCCAAAGTGAGAATTCTGATCCAAAGAAGTGTACGCTCACGGATTTTGCTGCTCCATCTCTGACAAATTCCAAGTCCTTGGTAATGTCAGACTGGACATTTGCTGAGTCATCAAGCAGAGGCAATGTGATTGAACCATGAGATTCTAGGTTTTTGATCCACCCACGCAATAAATAATTCACAACCTGTATGGAGGAAACAGAAAGTTATATCCACAGCATGTGAGGTAGTAAAGAACTTTGGCCACTATTTCAATGGGAGACTGAGTCCTGGTGACTATTCTCACAATCACAACATATGAACCACAGGATGGACAATTGAAGAAATTTGTGACTAAGAATGAGATAAAGTAGCATACCTCAGGAACTTCATCATGAGGGCAGTGACCAGCAGGGCTAATCTCATAATATGGAGCTTCAGGCACTCGGCGTTTCACCTGAAGGCCCCAAACAGGTCTCACCCAGGGGTCTTCTTTCCCATACATGAGAGAGATTGGCACATTGTTTTCTCGACATCTAGAAAATAAAAATGCAATGAACTCCTTTAATAAGAAGCAGTATGGTATGATAACTTTAGCAGTCTGAAATTTTGTATTAGGTACCTAGACAAAGCCTCCCAAAATGATAGTTGTCCTTTGGGAGCAAACATAATTGAGGCAAATGATGCAGCAGCAGCTGGATGCCGTGTTGTCTCAAGTATCCGAGAAAACACATTATCAACCTTTGTTGAATGATCTGCATACACCTGCTTGAGTATCTCGGCGATGCTATTGGGATCACTAATTTTCTGCCAACTAAAAGCAATAGAAGAAAAATTAAATGGTTTTACTTGAAGAACACTGGGCATGCAGAACATAAATTGCAGATGTGGGAACTTCTTCATCATGATTTAAAGTTCAATGAAGCAAAACTAAACAGCATCAAGCATCTTGTAATAGCTTAGTTCTTAAAATGAATCAAGCAGAATTCCTATTGGCATGAAACTTATATCAAGTGGAGATATGGCTCCTAAAGAAAACAAAAACCATAGAATAACTAATCCACTAAACAAAACTTACACAATTTCTGTGAGCTTTCTCACACGAGAAGGCAGAGGGAATGTTCCAGCCCATGGAAACAGTCTAGCAAGTCTTGGAGATTTGATTGAATTTGGTAAAAATCCCCAGAAAGGAGTTGCATTGAGCAACGTGACACCTTTAACCAAATGAGGGTTGCATGCTGCAAAATATAAAGCTACATATCCTCCTAGTGAGTTCCCTACAAGATAGACTGGTTCTCCAATGACCTGTGAAGAAAAACAAATCTTTTTAAACCACATTGTATATATACTAATTCCATGAAATCGGTTGTTGAAATCTAAAATTTTATGCTATACAATAAAAATAATGACTAATTATTTGGCATATTTACACATGAGCTTTTACTTAAATAGAATTTTAAGGTATTATTTGTAAATTCCATTATATAATTGAAGAGGAAACAAAATTCAGGAGCTACTGAGACTAGTATGCACCTGTTCTATGAAGTATCGAACCTGATCCTGCCATAGATCCATAGAGTAAACAAGTTCACTTGCCCAAGGTTCAGTTTCATCTCCAAAGCCCCACGCTTGATCTTTCTTATCTGATGCAACCCCTTCCTTAGACATAGGAGTAGGGTCTTCAAATGGCAATGACATGCCCTGCCCTAGAAAATCAATTGCCCATACTCTATGATCCCGACCCAAATCCTTCAGTTGCTTGTCATAATGAAATGAACCAACACCAAAACCAGGAAGAAACAGTACTGGTGGAGAGGTTACATTTTCACACCCAGTTTTCTCATAATGGACATTGAATTTGGGCTTCCATTGCCAAAAGCAACTACGAATTGGAGCTGCAGATTCTCCACTGGATTCGTCCGGCAAACCCGGAATCAAAACCTTAGTTCCTGATTTCCCAGTTTCTGAGAGAGTTCTTGCATCCTCTTCCCCATCAATCACATAACCATTATAGCTTCCACTCAAGACCTTGGAATCAACGTGTTTATCACTTTGATGGGCATTTGATGACCCAAAACCTCCCTGGTGATTAGGGTTCCTTAAAAAAGACTGACCTAAATTGTGGAATCTCAAAGACCCATTAACACATTCAATCTTAGCAAACAAAATTCTGCCTTTCCTAAAAGTTTGAAGCTTGGATTTATTCGTATTTGAGCTTTTGGCCACTAATTTCCCTTTCAGATTTACATAACAGCATGGTGAAGAACTACAAGGAAGAATCTCCATTACCAGAATCTAAGCTCTGTAATGATCAACCATATGAAATGATGAGCAATAAGTTATCTTTACTTTCTCTTTAGTTACATAGCAATGATAGAAACCTAGTAACATCCAAAATTCTAACTTTTTTTGTTCTACTCCAATTAAGCCGAAAGATAAAGAAAAGAGATCTTCTAAAACACAACTTATAAAGAACAATTCTCAAAACATATTAAGCTTAAAATTATACACGAATCAGCTTAATATCATGCTCAGTCGAAGATATTCACATGGAGTTTCTAATTCTAGCTCTTTTAAATCAAATAAAAACATACCCATCTGCATAAACATAAAATTATACAATAAAAAATTTAACTTTCCTCTTTTTTCCTTTTGCTTACCTTAAAAATTCGAGGAAGAAAAAATCATTAGAGTCGTTGAAGGTTTCTGAGATTCCAGTCTTCTCCAAGTATGTAGAAGATTCTGACAAATCTACTGAGAAAGTCAGTTGCTTGAAAGCTTCTACCTTTCGAAACCAAAGAGGAAAAGAAACTGTTTCTTGTAAAGGAGTTAGAAAATATATATTTCTTGAAAATAAAAAATATGCCCTGTTTGTACAAAAAAACAAAATAGAAAGTGAAAAGAAAAATCCAGTCTTTTTCACTTTTTTTTTTTTATGCTTACAAAAAATATTTATTCCTTTAATAATCTGATTCATTAATTTTCAGATGTTTGTTTTATATCAAGTCCAATCTCGGTTTACTAGATGCACAAGAAACGTTGAAGCAAAAAAATAAATGAATAAATGGCTACCAAAAATTGAAAAATGGAAAGAAAAAAAAAGGGAAAAGAAAAAGAGAAAGAAAGAGAGAGAAAAACAAACTGTCAGAAACTTCCCTTGTCTCTTATAGACCAAACTACATCCCCACGACAATGGAAGTCGGAGGGCCAAGATACACTACAACCAATCGAATTTGTAATCTCACCAATGATCTTCTGACAGAAGATCTATGCAACTGGGCCCCACAGCTCTTTTCAAAGGATAAGAAATCTCTCATCCAGATTCCAAATCATCATCCATGTGAAAAGATTGTCTGAACTGACGTGGGGTTTTGTGGAGTTGACATATGGAGGGTTTAGAGAGTAGATAAGATGTTGCAAAAGCAGAGAAACAAAACCCAGAAAAAGGAGCCGTATTTATATATCTCATGTGATTTTGCGCAAATGGAGGCATCATGGGTTTGGTGAAATTAACACGTTTCCGCTTCTAGCATGTGGATTTGAGGGGATTGAAAGCTGCTGCTCTTTGTGTTTTTATTAGATTTCAGATTTCTCATCCACCCGGTGACCGTTCTGGTAAATGACTTTGCTTGCACATTTAGCACGCAATGTGTGGTCGGTTCTATTATTTATATTTGATTGTCGGGTTAATATCATTAACTTTTTGGCTTAAATAAATTTTATTCATGTTTCAAAAAAATTTATCACCTTTTTCTTAATTTACAAAAAACTATTATTCTCTTTTTTCAGCTGTAACTTAGTTGAACTTTTTACAATCAAAGTTATGTTGTAATTAGTTTAAATCTCAGAAAACTTAGATGGAACATTTCCTTATTAGTATCTGTGACAGATACAAATAATAGTATTTTAGATTTTTTTCCACTTTTTATTTTCCTTTAACAACGTTGTAAACGTATTATCTGTTGTGGTAAATATGGTTTTCTTTTTTATATATTTTTGTCAATCATACATATATATATGGTCATATGGTGCCAAAGTCATATATATGGTTGTCGGCCGAAAAAGGAAAATCAGGTTCAGTGGGCCCAATTCAGCAAATACAAGCCCAACCTGCTAATGACTATTACGGGTTGGACTCTCCTACTCCTGGCCTCTTTTATAGAAACCCAACCCATTTGGTCGGCGTCAGCAAAGAACGAAGATGGCATTCTTGCAATCATCAATACTAAGACTTATATCCCTTCTCCTTTGCCCTCTCCTGGTTTATCATTCTTGTAATCATCGGCCAGGAAAAAATAGGAAGCTTCCCAGATGATATTTACAAAGACATGGATATAGATAGCACAATGAAGCTGGATGGTTTAGTTTTTAACCATAAACAGCATCATCCACCAAAGTACTTATTTAGTTAGTTTTCAATAGATAGCTTGCCTTCATTTTTCCAATTTGTTTCTTGTAGACGAAAATAGCATGGCCGGGCTTCTAGTTGGAGGTGCTTTTCTCTCTGTTTCCCTTCAGTTGCTGTTTGATAGGCTGGCTACTTGAGAGGTGGTTGACTTCGGGGGAAAGAAACTAAATGACAAGATGCTCAAGAAGTTGAAGATTAAGTTGCTGTCAGCTAATTCAGTGCTTACTGATGCTGAGCATAAGCAAATCAGGAACCCAGCTGTGAGGGAGTGGCTTTCTCAACTCTAAGAAGCATTCTATGATGCAGATGACTTGGTGGATGAGATCAATACCAAAGCTTTGCGATGCAAATTGGAAAGTGAATCTGGAACCTGAAGCAGCACAATTCAGGTACTCAACTTTGTGTTAACTACATTCACTGCATTTAACAAACAAGTAGAATTGACGATAGATGAGATCTTTAGAACAACAAGATGCTCTTGGCCTCAAAGAAGGTGTTCAAAATAGACCTTCAGGAAGAACACCTACAGCGTCTTTGGTAGAAGAATCTGGTGTCTATGGCAGGTATGTTGACAAAAAGGTTTTACTTAAGGTGTTGCTATCAGATGTAGTTAGTGGCAATAGGATTTCTGTGATTCCCATAATGATGGCGAAGTTAATCAGCATTCAAGGCATGGGTTTGTGTGTCTGATTATTTTGAAGTTTTTAGGATCACAAAATTAATTTGTCAGTCTGTTACTACACAAGTATATGATGTCACAGATTTGAATAAACTCCAAGCAAAATTAAAGCAAATAATAATGGGGAAGAAATTTCTTTTCGTTCTAGATGATGTATGGAATGAGAACTGTGTTGAGTGGGATGTTTTGAAAAGTCCTTTTGAATGTGGAGCACATGGGGGTAAAATAATCGTGATCACACGCAGTGAAAAAATAGCAAATATGATGGGAAACATTCCAAATCACAAGCTAAAGAGTCCGAAGACGACTATCGGTTGTTATTTGCAAAACATGCCTTTAATAATGTTGAGGTTGTTGCACATTCTGATTTGGAAGTTATTGGTAAACAAATTGTTAGAAAGTGTGGAGGTCTTCCTTTAGCTGTAAAATCTCTTGGTGGTCTTTTGCGCTTTGGACTAAATCCACAAGAATGGAAAAATGTACTAAAGGCCAACATATGGGAGTTGTCTGCGAAGGAAAATAACATAGTTCCTGCTCTATGGTTGAGCTATTATTATCTACCTTCACACCTTTAAAGATGCTTTGCTTGTTGCTCATTTTTTCCAAAAGGTTATCGATTTAAGAAGAAAAAATTAATTCTACTATGGCTATCAGAAGACCTTTTGGAGCCTCATTTAAGGAAAAGAGCAGAAGATGTTGGAGAAGAATACTTCAACGATCTGCTATTCAAGGGCATTCCTTATTGGCTATGATTCTGAATTATTATGCATGACCTTATGAGTGATTTAGCTAAATTTGTATCTGGAGGTTTTTTAGACATTTGATGATAATTACTCACACCCTGTTGCAAGAAAAGTTCGCCATTTGTCATATATGAAAGGATATATCAATAACAGTAAAATCCCTGAGGCATTAGTTGAAAACAAGTATTTGCACACATTCCTACCACTTTCAAATTGTTATTTGCGGTTATGAGCCAGAGCTGATGTTCAAACATCTTGAAGTATTGCTGAAAATGCGATATTTGAGAGTGCTTTCTCTTTCTAAATGTCCAATCGCGAAGTTGCCTGATTCGTTTGTCAACTTAAGGCATGTGAGGTACTTGAATTTGTCTTGGACTGATGTTCAGTACCTTATAGTCTATGTACACTGTACAAGTTGCAAATAGTGCTTTTAAGTTGGTGTTGGAATCCTATTAGATTGCCTGATTCAATTGGGAATTTAAAGCATCTAAGACACTTGGACCCATCTCATACTAGAATAAATGAATTACCTGAAACAGTAACTTGTCCGAATTGCATAAATTTTTATTGTCTAATTGTGAAAATCTTACTCATTTACCAACCAACATGGCGACCCTAGTCAACTCAAGGCACCTCCAATTGAGAACACTCCTTTGGAAGAGATGCCACTACATTTTTCCAAAATGAAAAATTTGAAAACATTGAGTGGATTTGTTATAGGCAAATATGGTAGAAGTAATATTAAGGAATTAAAATTCATGATTTGCACGGAGGACTTCATATTTCAAGGCTTCAAAATATTCTAAATGTTGGAGATGTTTCGGAGGCCAATTTGAAGAATAAGAAGTAACTTAGTCAACTGAGGTTGAGTTGGGAGGGTGATACAGATAATTCAGAGGAAGATACAAAGGTACAGGAAAGACTTCAACCGCACACGAATCTCAAGACACTTGAGATTATAAATTATGGAGCTACAAGCTTCCCTAATTGGGTGGGACATTATGTGTATTAAGTGAAGTAATTCTAAAAGCTGTTATTGGTTACAGCCACTTGGACAGCTACCCTTCCTCAAAAGATTTGGTACACAGGATTCACTATGGTGGAAAGAATAGGTGATAAATTTTATTTTAATGGCTCTTTCTCCATGACTAAATCATTCAAGTCTTCAAAACTTTTAAGCTTTTCAAAAATGTCAATGTGGAAGGTGTGGTTACTGATAGAAGGTGAACTTTTCTCACGTCTTGAGGTGCTTCAATTGAAGTATCGTCCAATGCTATAAATCAAGCTTGCGTACCTGATTATCTTCCATCCTTGAGACGTCTTCGCATGAAGGGAAGTTACCAACTGGTGGCTTCACTCTGCAGGTATCAATATCTTCATTCCTTGGAAATTTACTCTTGTGCAGAAGTGGAACCACTTCCTGAAGGGCCACTTCCATCAAATATAGATACCATTGAAATTGGATACTGCACAGAATTAAAGTCATTTTCAGAAGAGGGATGGCCTTCAAATTTGAAATCACTACATGTTAGCGGTTGTCAAAAGCTATTTTCGCACTACATGCAGTGGTGTCTGCTAAGGCTCACATCTTACATATTTAGCCATCAGGCACATAAAAGAAGATTTGGATTTGTTTCTAAAGGAAGGTCAACTTCCCACTAGTCTGACTACTTGATCTGTGTGATCTTTTCCTAACCTGAAATCACTAAATGGAAAGGCCTTCCAACGCCTCACCTCCCTTAAACACTTGTCAATTCAACACTGCAAAGTGCAAACAGCTACAGTGCTTCCCAGAAGAAGGGTTGCCTGCATCTTTTTCAGTCTTAAATATCTGTTTACTGTCCTTTGATAGAACAATGGCGCCAAAGAGATACAGGAGAAGATTGGCAGAAAGTTTCTCACATTCCTCGCATAGAGATCTATGATATGTTATTGCTGTTTCTCTATTTGCCATACATTTGTGTCAAATGATCTGGAATTTATTTTGTCTTTAATTCCTCTAAATTTACATTATTCATGTCTGACCAATCTGAAAAGGTTTGTTGGCAACCTTAAGTGGTATTTTTATGTTTTAAACTTATTTTTCAGCCTTACAAACTATAAGCTCCTAGTTTTTTCTAGAGGCAATTCACATTTTACTTTGTTGCTAGAGCGGATCTCTAATATTCTCAAAAAATAAATTCAGTTACCTCTAATCATATTTTGATGTTTTCATGTGTACTCAGGTTACTTCTGTGTTTCCCACTGTGGGAAAAAGACATTATTTCCAGATAAGTGATTGACTTCAAGTTTAAAATCGTAAACTAGTTCCAAATGAAGAAAGTTTCTTTGCTCATTTGCATGCACTGGGATATGCAAGCATCATCTGTCCTGCATCCTTAAGTACCAGATGCATAAATGAATTGTTGGATTCAGTTCCAGAGGGAAAGCCAATCTTCCTGCTACCAGCTGCAGTGCTTGCCACAAGAAGGGCTTTCCATGTCTCTTTCTTATTTGACTGGGTACAAATGTCCTTGCTCGGGATCCATTAATTCATATGATCAGCATCATGCAGATGTGTCCCTGCATGTCATACAAATGAACTCTCTAGTAAGAAAGGTCGTTATAGTTTAGTTTAGATTTTTCAGTTTAAAATATTGTTATCCTGTGACTTCTAATTTTGAAAGTGCAATATTTTCTGCTCCCATTGTCATTGTAGGTAACTGCCATTTTCTGATCAGAAAACCATTAAGATCTGCAAAGAGGTTCTCTTCTCTTTTGCTTAATTGTAAGCAGTTGTACTTCTTTCATTTAAAACACTGTTTGAAATGAATTCATAGGGACATTCAATACCCCAATTTGAATGCAGTCAATTTATTTTTTAGTTTTTCCTTTTTTACTTTTTTTTTTTTTTTTTTTTTGGTGGGGTCCGAACTGTCCATTTTCTATAAACGTTGTTGGTGTGTTAAGACTTTTTTCTTCAGTGCTGATGAACTTTTTGTATGATTTAGTTCCAAGTGTGATAAACTATGCTGGCAATATTGGAAGCAAAAGTTGTTCAATTGACATTTGCTGATTCAGTAATGCCAAGATGATGGCTTTCAAATTCAATTCTACAATTTCTGACCAGTTTGGCATTCAGGTAACTAGCACCTACTTTAGACACTTCAATTGCTTCAAACAGCTTATGAGATTTGAATCCTTATCCAGGAAGGTATAAAATTTAACTTCTAGCAATTCCAACATATGAATCCAGGGGTTTGTACTCACTTATTTTCACTGCTATTAAATCTGCGGCCCTGGTCTTTTGCTTTCAGAAGCTCCTGTAGCAATGGATTAATTTCAGATGTTGGTTTCCAAAATGGACTTTCTTAGTTCATTCAGTTAAGGTAAAAAAAAGTTGTAGATTTTGCCTCAAATCAAAAGATAAGTATGTATGTATGTATTCCACACATGCTTTATCTAAGATGATGGATATTTATGCTGGAATTTAACCATCTTTTGAGCATATCACAGCATGACTGCGCCATTTGTAGAAGAACTTCTGCTATTTGTGAAATTGCTTCTTTGTAGGTTGTCACAATCTTGCTTTCTCATATTACAGCCTTGGCTGCAATCACTATCCCCTTGCGGAATTTGATAGTTTGCTTGTGTCTTTGTTAAACTGGCTTGCCAGTTTTGAAACCATTTTTGTCTAACTGGTTAGTCGGAGATGTCATTTTATTGCAGACTAAAGAGAATGAAGTCTGCATCAAAAGAATGTCTTTGCAATTAGTTCATTTGTCAAAGTGGGAAAACTCAGTCTTTGCCATGCTGGCAAGCTTTCAAAGGGCAGAAGAAGAAGAATGTCTACACTGACGTGGGGAATCTCGAATTGACATGTGGCGTGGTTGCAATCCAGATTAGATATTGCAAAAGCAGAGAAACAAAGACCCAGAAAAAGAGCTGTATTTTGTAAGTCCATCTGATTACGCAAATAGAGGTGTCAAGGTTTGTTGGTTGCAATTATAAACTAACACGTTTCTGCATATGAATCATGATCAAAAGCGGTGGTCCTTTTTCTTTTTTTTTTTGTTTTTTGATGAAGGCGGTGATCTTTTGGCTACACATTTCGCTTGTTGCACGCAGAACTTGGTCGCTCCTATTAATATTGTCGATTTCTATGAGAAATAATTATATGCTTTATAAGTTGTGGTAGCCCCGTAGGTATTTATTTTTTATTTTTGGGGTTTTTTATGAATTTTTTTGTCAAAGTCTTACCTATGGTCCTGGACTTTGGAGACAATTTAATAAATTTTCACTAGATAGTAATTCTGACTCCAAATAACAAAAAATAAATGGCAAAAATTTCATACATAATAAAAATCTCCTTTCTAATATGACCTGTGATTTATTAATTAAAAAAAAAAAACATTTCTGATATTATATCTACACTAGTTAAAACAAACCATTTAATATAATACTTTAGGGTTTTTTTTTTTCATGAAAAAAAATTTGCCCAAAATCTTTGTCTAAACATCTATATAATATATAAAAGTAGAAGAGTCTTGTGTCACATGTCAGTATATTATCATTTTAAATTCCCTCCAAAATTATCAGTAAAAAAATATCTCTTGTTCTATTATTTATGATTCTAGTAAAAAAAAATGGGACAGTTATTTAAAAGTATGAAATTTTTTACTTTTATTAGTTATGTTCAAAAACATATACTTTTATTCTTAATATTAGATGATTGATTGAAAAAGTATAAATTTTTTTACCTTTTATGGTTGTACTTAACCATATATAAAATCAAATTTTGTTTTGAAATAAATTTTAAATAAACAATAAATGTATATTTAAAATATATTATATATATATATATATAAAATTTTACTATAATGAATATTATCATACACATTAAATATAGGTGATAATCAAGTTATATTTAATATTAAAATAAAATATATATAACATACCATAAGTTATATATAATTTGATACTGATTTGTATTATAATGTACAAATCAACACATTTGATAGTGAAATTATATATATATATATATATATCTATTTTTAAATCCAAATTATTGTTAATTAGATAGTAATAATAATAACAAATATGATTAAATTATACTGTAAGGATTTAACATTGAAAAATTAGTTATTTGCAAATAATAAAAAAATACGTTTGAATTTGAATTTGAATTTCATAGATGGAAAATATTACACAAATACATTTGAATTTGAATTAAATTATATAAATACATATGAATTTTAATTTTATAGATGGAAAAAATTAAATGAGTAAACATTTTTAATTTAAATTCTAAAAATAATTTACCTTATAAGGTAAAATTGTGTTTATAAGATATATAATAATAATAATAATAATAATAATAATAATAGTAAATAATTAAATCATATTATGAGTATTCAATATATGGAAATTGATTATTTGTAAGGAATCAAAAAATATATTTGAATTTGAATTCTATTGATGGAAAATATTATTTAAATTTATTTAAATTTGAATTAAATTATATAAATGTATTTGAATTTTAATTTAGATTCCATATATGAAAAAATTTAGATAGGAAAATTCCATAATTAGAAAAAATTAAATTGGTAAACATCTATATATCTACTTAATATATAAAATCAGAAGAGTCATGTAATACATGTCAGCATATTATCATTCCAAATTTTCTCCAAAATTATCAATAAAAAAATTAATTTTTTTTATTATTTATGTTTTTATCAAAATATTAATTAATACCAAATGGAACAGTTATTTAAAAATATGAAATTTTTTTACTTTATTGGTGGTATTCAAAAATGTATATTTTTATTATTATAAAATTTTTTTCTACCTTTTATGGTTGTACCCAAATATACATAAAATTAATTTTTATTTTTAAATAAATTTTAAATAAACAATAAATATATAGTTATAATATTATATATATAAATTTACTATAATAAATATTGCAATGCACAATAAATATAGGTGATAATAAAATTATATGTAATATCAAATAAAATATATATAACACACCATTAGTTATATTTAATTTAATATTGATCTATATCATAATATATAAGCTAACACATATGGTAATGAAACTGTATATATATAATATGTGTATATATATACTTCTTTTTAAATCCAAATTATTGTTAATAAGTTTATAATAGTAACAATAATAATAACAATAATAGTAAATATAATTACATTATATCATAAAGATTTAATATAAGGAAACTAATTATTTGCAAAGAATCAAAAAATATATTTAAATCTGAAATTAAATTCTATAAATGGAAAATATTATATAAATACATTTGCAAAGAATTAAAAAATATATTTGAATTTGAATTTTGAATTATATAAATAAAAAATATTATTTAAATATATTAAATTATATAAATGCATTTCAATTTGAATTTAAATTTCATATATGAAAAAAATTAGATAGAAAAATTTTATAGAAAAAAAAAATTAAAGAGGTAAATATTTTTTAAATTGAATTCCATTATTGAATAATATTATATATAAATGTTAAATTTATAGTTCTTAATAAATTTTTATAATATAGATTGAAGAAAAAAAAATTTATTAACAATAAATTTTTTAAATATAATTAATTATTATAGATTATTTGAAAAATCATTCGTTATGATTATATATGTCGTGTGCATTGTACCAAAATGTATGTTAGTTTTTAAATAAAAATAATAATAAAAAAAAGATAAAATATAATCTCTTAAAAAAAATGAAGATAAAAATAACAAATATATTGAAGATTTTTGGGCCGAGGGAGCCCATTTCAACTAATCCAACCCCAATCTTTATAGGCCTCTTAAATAGACACCCAACCCATTTATTTCTGGCCAACTTGTTGGTTTTCAGTCCAGGTTCCTCCACCAATCAATGCAATGGCTACAATACACAGATGTTAGGTTATTTGTTTGCCTTCATTTTTTTTAATGCTGCTACTATCTTAAAAACTGTTATCCTCACCAATTTGATTTTCCAGACCATATATATATATATATATATATTCTTAATAGCACAGTTTTATTAAAATATATTTGAATTTATGATCCAACTCATAATCAGTCACTTTAGGCATGTTCATTTTCCATCAACACGTCTGCATATATGTCTAGGACAATCAGATAATTTATCACAGTATAATGTAATATCACCTAAAGACTGCTCAGAATTAACAACCTTCCTCCCCTGCTTCATTTTCATATCCCTTGGACAATGATAATAAACCTGCAACCACAAAAACAAAAAATTTAGCTCCCCCCCCCTTTTGATTACCTTAAAAAAACAAGGATGGACAAATCATTAAAGCCTTTGAAGCTTTCTGAGTTTCCGGTCTTTTCCAGGTATATAGCAGATTCTGACAATGCTAGTTGAACTGAGTTGATTGAAAGCTTCTACCTTTCAAACCAAATAGTTAAAAAATAAAATTAAATTAAAAAATAAAGAAAAACAAACTTTTTCTTTAAGGTAAAGGAACTAGAAAAAATGTTTCTTGAATATAAAAATATGCCCTTTATCTAAAAGCAAAATAGAAAAGGAAAAGAAAAATCCAATTTTTTACTTTTTTTATGCTTAAAAAAAACGTCATTCCTTTAAATTATCTGATTGATTAGCTTTCAGATATTTGTCAATGTCAAAGTTCGATTTGGGTTTGCTATATGCTCAAAGAAATATCAACTCAAAAATTCATATGGCTACCAAAAATGGTAAAAAGTATAGAATGAAAGGAAAAGAAAGAGAGAGAAAAGAAACTGTCATTTATCGGTTACGATTGCACATGTTAATGTAATCTGGTACGACCCACACGTAATCTTCTAGCCAACAATCGAAGTCCGAGGGACAAAGACTTGGTAACAACCCACATGTAATCTTCTAGTCAGTGATCTTCTGAAGCGCCAAAAAGATCTCTACTTTTCTGCAACTGGGCTCCAGCTTAGAACACATAAGAAATAGCTTATCTTATCATCCAGATTCCAGATCATCATTATCCATATGTCAAAGTCGGAATAACTTTGTCTTTGGGGTCACAATAAATGGACACGTGGCAGGGTTACAGTGTAGATTCAATGTTGTAAGAGCAGAGAAACAAGACCCAAGATGAAAGCGAGGTGTATTTATATAGTTAGTACATGTGATTACGCACATGGAGGTGTCATCATGGTCCGTGGACATGGTTGCGGTGAACGTAACGTGTCTCTTCTGCATGTTATTTGAAAGGGGTGGTCTTTTAGTTTTATGCTAAATCTTTAGGTTGAGGAAGTAGTTCGTCCCTGGATTTTTCTGGTGGGTGTCTTCGGTTTCAACATTTTTTTCTTCAACCAACATTTTAATAGCAAAACACTTGGAAACTAGTAAGTTGATTTGACAGTGTCGAAATCAATTCACACACCCTTTAAATATCAAATCACTCAAAAAAATTATTCAATTCCCAATCTTCTCTTATTGAAAAATTTTCAGTCTTTTGGCTTTAAACGGAACAGTTAAAAACCCAAACCAAAAAATATGTGAGACTGGTTACCATTTGGGTAATTCCAAACTTTGTGATGTGTAAATAGTTTTACGAGGTTATACAGAAAAGGCTCGAGGTATTGAGAATCTTAATTGACAATTCGACCCATTTATTATGGGCCGAATATTTAGTTTTACGTGGGCCTTTCTCGGGTTTTCCTTCGTATTTCCATCAAGAGCTTGGTACGGAGGTCGAGGACATTGTTTTTGACGAGTTGCAGAAATAAAAAACCTTGTTTTTGAAGGATTCAAGAAGTACATGTTCCACAACCACAATCCCATTCCAAAGATAAAGAAAAAAATTCCTCCTTCTGCGTTCTTTTATTTAAAGGTTGCTTTTTTATAATCTTCATTCATTTTTTGTATCTCGTATGTTTTTTATGCATAGCATCAATTTGGTGATGTACTTCTCACCGTTAATGGTGTTTTAGGTCGCTGGCTTTTAGACTTCATAACGGGTAAGAAAAAGCTCAGCGATTGAACGCTGAAATAGCTGAAGAACCCAACTTCCATTTTTTGTTTGTGGGGTGTCTTGGAAGTTGGAACTGAAGCAGACTTCGAGCCCAGCAACTGTAATTTAATCTTTTTTCTAGAGGTTTGTATATTTCTGGAACCTTTTAAGCAGTAAATACTCGTTTCATTTTTATATAAAATTTTATATTTTTCTTTTATCTATTTTAATAAAAACAATAATATTTTTATGCTTTATTGTACTATAATCAATAATTTTATCTTTTTTTCTTAAAATAAATAATCATATATATATATATATATATCTTCCAGACGCTTCTTTCTTTGCTGTTTCTTACCGAGAGCTTTACCTTACTATTTTTCCTTCAAACATCGAATAGAAAAGACAAGGACACTATGGCTGCGGAACTTGTTGCAGGAGCTTTTCTCTCTGTTTCCCTTCGTATGTTGGTTGAAAAATTGGCTTCTCAGGAGGTTGTTGATTTCATTCGTGGAAAGAAATTAAATGAAGGGCTGCTCAATAAGTTGAAGATTATGCTGTTGTCAGCTAATGGAGTGCTCAATGATGCCGAGGAGAAGCAGATCAAGAATAGAGCTGTGAGGCAGTGGCTTAATGAACTCAAGGATGCAATCTATGATGCAGAGGATTTGGTGTATGAGATCGAAACCGAAGCTTTGCGGTGCAAGATTGAAGGTGAATCTAGAACTCAGGTACTCAGTTTCCTCTCAACTGCATACGCTGAACAGAGGATACAGGAGATCCTTGATAGATTGGTATTTATTTTGCGACAAAAAAATTTTCTTGGCCTCAAAGAAAGTGTACCGGATTTTTTACGGAGATTGCCTACAACTTTTTTGGTAGAAGAATGCAGTGTTTATGGTAGGGATGCTGACAAAAGAGTCATTGTTAACTTGTTGCTAACAGATGATAATAGTGACAATAAGTTATCTGTAATTCCTATAGTGGGCATGGGCGGGATTGGCAAGACGATGCTTGCTCAACTCATTTACAACG
This sequence comes from Ziziphus jujuba, assembly GCF_031755915.1. Taxonomy (NCBI): domain Eukaryota; kingdom Viridiplantae; phylum Streptophyta; class Magnoliopsida; order Rosales; family Rhamnaceae; genus Ziziphus; species Ziziphus jujuba. The sequence continues at coordinate 4,229,406 of NC_083380.1, forward strand.
ATGACAGGGTGAAGAAACATTTTGACATTAAAGCGTGGGTTTTTGTATCAGATGAATTCGATATTCTTAGGATAACACAAACAATTTTGGAGTCTGTCACTTCTCAAAAATGTTATTGCAAGGACCTTAATCATCTTCAAGTTAAATTGAAGGATTTATTGTTGGAGAAGAAATTTCTGTTTGTTTTAGATGATGTTTGGAATGAGGATTACATTTATTGGTGTACTTTGAAGACCTCTTTTGGATCTGGAGCATGTGGGAGTAAAATTATTGTGACAACACGTAATGAAAGAATCGCAAGGATGATGGGAACTGTTCCAAATTATTATCTACAGCTAATGACGGAAGAAGATTGCTGGTCTCTATTTGTAAGACACGCCTTTGATAGTGTAGATCCAATTGCATATCCAGACTTGGAAGAGATCGGTAGACAAATTGTCAGAAAATGTAAAGGTCTTCCTTTGGCAGTCAAATGTCTTGGTGGTCTTTTGCGTTCTGAATTAAATCCACGAGAATGGGAAAATGTACTAATGAGTGATGTATGGGAGTTGTCTGAGAAAGAATGCAACATTCTTCCAGCTTTATGGTTGAGCTATTTTTATCTACCTTCACATCTTAAAAGATGTTTTGCCTACTGCTCAATTTTTCCAAAAGGTTATCAATTTGAAAAGGAAAATTTAACTTTACTTTGGATGTCAGAAAATCTTTTGGAGCCCCATCAAAGGAAGAGCGCAGAAGAAGTTGGAGATGAGTACTTCAATTATCTGCTTTCAAGGTCATTGTTTCAACGCCATGAAACATGGGGTTTTACCATGCATGACCTTGTGAATGATTTGGCAAAGTTTGTATCTGGAGACTTTGTTTTGAGGTTGGATGACAGTTACTCACTTGATGTTGCCAAAAAAGCTCGTTATTTGTCATATATGAGAAGAAATATCCCTAATATGAAGAACTTGGACGCATTATTTGAAAATAAATATCTGCGCACGTTCCTACCATTAGGATGTTGTTCTTCATTGAATTCACAGCAAGAATTATCCTTCAGATGTCTCGAAGTATCAAAAACAATGCAATACTTAAGAGCGCTCTCTCTATCTGAATATTCTATCACCAAGTTGCCTAATTCATTTGGCAACTTAAGGCTTCTAAGATACTTGGACTTGTCTTCAACCGATGTTAGAGAGATACCTTATAGTGTCTGTACTTTATACAATTTGCAGACGTTACTATTGAAATCATGCCAAAATCTTTCTGGGTTGCCTCATTCAATTGGGAAGTTGAAGCATCTAAGGTATTTGGACTTATCTTATACGAAAATTAAAGAGATACCAGACACAGTGTGTAATTTTCACAATTTGTACACATTGTTGTTGTCTTCTTGTACAATGCTTACTCGACTACCGACGAATCTGGCTTGTCTAAGCAACTTGCGGCATATCCACATTGAGCGCACATGTTTGAAAGAGATGCCACTGCACATGTCTAGAATGAAATGTTTGCGAACTTTAAGTGATTTTGTTGTGAGCAAAGATAGTGGATGTAATATAAAAGAATTAAAAGAATTCCAGAGTTTGCATGGAAGTCTTTTTATTTCAAGGCTTCAAAATATTGTAGATGTTGAAGACATTTTGAAGGCCAATTTGAAGGATAAAAGTTGCCTTGATCAATTGAGTTTGGGTTGGGATGGTAATGCTGATGATTCACAAAAAGAAAGAGAGGTGCTCAATGGACTTCAACCTCACACAAATCTGAAGAAACTATGTATTAGAAATTATGGTGGTACAAGGTTCCCAAATTGGGTTGGACATCATTCATTTTGTGGTATGGTAGAAGTGGTGCTTAGTAATTGTAGAAATTGTTATTTGTTGCCAACCCTCGGACAACTACCCTCCCTTGAAAGGCTTGATGTTGGAGGATTTGATATGCTGGAGACAATAGGTGAAGAATTCTATTCTGATGGTGGTTCTTGTTCTGTCGCTAAACCATTCAAGTCTTTAAAATATTTAGGTTTTTCAAAAATGCCACAGTGGAAGAAGTGGTCAGTGGTTGGTGGTGATGGAGAAGATAAAGTTTTCTCATGCCTTAAGAAGCTTAATTTATTTCAATGTCCTAAGCTAGATGGGGCCTATTTCCCTCATTATCTTCCAGCATTGACAAGCCTCCGCATATCGGGATGCGACCAGCTAGTGACTTCATTCCCAAGGCTTAAATCTCCAGTGCTTCATTTATTAATGATATTCAACTGCCAAGAGTTGTGGTCATTTCCAAGAGGGGACTTGCCCTCGAATATACGTTCAATTGAAATACATGGATGCAAAAAGCTGGAATCATTTTCAGGGGAGGGATGGCCTTCGAATTTAAAATCACTTTTAATTTCTGATTGTGGAAAACTCTTTGCGCCTGACATGAAGTGGAATTTGCAAGCACTTACCTCTCTTACATCCTTACGAATCATATCCATAGAAGAATCGCTGGTTTCATTCCCTGAGGAAGGGCTCTTTCCCACCACTCTTACTCACCTTGAGCTGAACAATCTTCAAAACCTTAAATCTCTTAATGACAAGGCCTTTCAACATCTTATTTCCCTTAAAGAATTAAGAATTTCATTCTGTAATAAGCTCTGGTGCATTCCAGAAGGACTGCCTGCTTCTCTTTGTTTATTGGTTGTCTATGAATGTGATTTATTAAAACAACGATGTCAAAGAGGGATAGGGGAAGACTGGCTAAAGATTGCTCACATTCCTTGCATACAGATAGATCAAGAATCCTTATGATGAGTATTGCAGTTCTCTAAAATATTTCTGGCACTTCTCCTCCAGCCTTTCAGGTAATGCTTTTTATTTTTCATTTTCCAAAGTCATTCTAAAAATGCAATGTTCTTTCTCCATTCTGCTTTTCATTTTGAAGCATATACACCGTATATCTCTTTGTGATTACAAGATAGGTTGATTATACCATCTTCAAGTGCATTCACCCTCCGCATTCTTCGTCTTTGGATATTTGCTTGTTATTATTAATAGGCCCTGCTTCATCGATGAAAGCTTCATATACTTTTTAGTTTGATGTTACATCAGTATACCAGGACAAAACATTGGCTAAATGGATTTAATTTGCATGAGAGGGCTTGGGGAAAATCGAGTTTTCTAAGGTGGGTTTTGCTTTTTTGGATTTAATTTGCATGAGAGGCCTTCAGTAAAATCAAGGTGTCAAAGGAGGACTTGGGTTCGGCAGTACCTCATCATCATCTGACTCAGAGTCACTTCCCTCAGCTCTGTAATTCTGGGTTCTTTAACCTGTTTTGAAGACCTGTTAGAAATACTCCCAGTGATCAGGCAAGTGGCTGGGGCTGATGCTTCTATTCTAACAGCAATCTTGCATCCATGGAGGTCCCTTATTGAACAGGGTTTTATGGTCGGTCTGCAACACCTGGATGCCAAATGCATCCTTGGGGTGATCTCTAAGTTCCTAAGGTTAGAGATGATGGGATCAGTCCATGGATTCTCTGTTCCTTTGGATATAAGTGATTGGTGTCTGACCTATCTGGAAAGGCTTTTAGGGTAATGCTAAGTACATTTATTTGGTATCCCTAGTATTATTCAAGGCTTTTGATATCCTCAATTTGTTACATTGGTTTATGAAAAGTGATATTTCATATTGCGTTGGTTATGTGAAAGATCTAGAGTATGGTGGCATGAGTTGTCAAGAATTCGCAACAGCGGGTGGTTATAGCTTATATGACAACTACCCTGCAGTGTTGTGCCAAATGTTCTCTATCTGGGCACAGCATCTCATGAAATCATTTACTGCGTCAGACTTCATCTGCAACTCACAAAAACTTGAAAGCAGAAAGCGATTTTGTTTTTTCATTCTGCTATATGTGTGAAGCATGTACTCTTTATATCTTCAGTATAAATGTTAGTGTCTGATCCCACCTATCTGAAAAGGTGTCTGATGTCCTTGCTCATTTTTTTCCCCCTTCAAATTTCAGATTTTTTTTTCTTGATTGATGATAATATGGTGCCATCAGTCATCAAGAATACACAACAATGGGTTATACAACATCCATATCACTGCAGGATTTTGCTGTTAAGTTCTTTAGCCGGGCAATTCTGGTGAAATCATATACTGCCGGGCAACATCTAGTGAAATCGTTTACTCTGTCAGGCTTCATTTATGACTCATTGAATATTGAAAGGTAAAGGCAATTTTGTCTGGATTTCTTCTCAAGAGAAATGATTTGCATCATAATATCACTGCTTTTGTTCTCTCATATGCATGCTTCTCTTGGTTCCCTGTGCATGCTGGCTTGCTTATATGGTATTGAAGGCGAGTCTATTGAATTATGATGCAGTTGAGCTATTGATTTCAGTACCCCCTTCAATCCTCCGATTGTTTATATCCGCGAGGCAGCATAATCTTGGTGGTTCAGGGAAAGAAATTCCCCAAGCTTGAAGCTTCAACTAACTTAGGCTGGCTAACCTTGGGCTTGCTTTCCTCCTTCTTCAGAGTCAGTCGACATGCAGGGGAAGTTCTTGTTTACAATCAAAACCAGTAGTATTTCCTCTGTGTAAAACATGATTTACTTTTGCAACCAGTTCTATGTATGCATACAAGCTATAGTCTGGTCTATTTCTATTATTTAATGTTCAAGTTTAGCTTTAACTTTCAAAAACAGATCAAACACAAACTAGGACATAGGTAAGCAACAAATTTTTCAATGACAACAAAATGCATGCATTGCTGCTAACCTGTTGATCAATTAATGCATTAAAAACACCCTATAAATTGGTCAATAGGCAGGTCATTATAATTTGCGTACACAAAACTGAGACAAGAATTATCTGTTAGGTTACTGAATAGAGTCTAGCTAAAAACCAAAACTGGTGCGGCTATGAAAAATAAAATGCAACAATGGCTCCGTATTTATTTTTATTTTTTAGTGACAAATATTGGCTCTGTATTCATTCAGATATAAATATATATTTATAATTAAATGCTGCAAAGGAACAAAAGAATACATGTTTCTTCATTCCTAGTAATGACATATATGAAGACAGCATACCGATTATAACATATCTTACGTGTAAGTGGCTAATTTGGAGCTTTCCGATAGAGAATTTTTTTTTTTCCTCTTTTTTTTTTTTTTTTTTTTTTTTTGGGGGGGGGGGGGGGGGGGGGGGGAGGTGTTTAAGAACGTGGTAAGAAATTCATTAAGGCACATAGCCGGGTAAATCGGAGTACAGAATGAAGTTGAAATTTAAAACATTAACAGAGAAAAGGAAATAATGCTATGTTAAATGTTTTCCAGACTCACCGTACAAGTCTTCCTTCTGAGTCGTCACCTAACATTCAATGTTGCTTCCCACGTATAGTTAAATTGTGTTGCCAAAGACTTGAAATCCATCAAAAATAATAGAGCTGAATGCTCTGAGCTATACGTGTATACACATCATATGCATAATCCATTCCGATATTGGTTTGGATAAAAAACATTGTATAAACAGGATTTGCGTTAGCCTGCTCCATTTCGCCGCCGCCGGGGCCCCGGGGGGGGGGGGGGGGGGGGGGGGGGGGTTGGGTGGTGTGGTGTTGTTGTTTTGGTTGGGAAAGTAAAAGCAAAAAAAACAGTGTTTCCTGTGTTCAAAACATGGTTTGTTTTCACAAACAGTTCAGTCAGTATATAAACTCTGTTTAGCTTGCTCAACCTCTTTTTTACGTTGTTCTGGTCCTTTATATAGGTTTATTGGGTTGGGTGGTAAGAATTTGAAGATGTTCGTTATCTCCCATTGGAAGTAAGGTAACCATGAAAATAGTGTACATTTATTTCTATTTTAGATGTAAAAATGTCATTAATGTTTTTTCTTCTATTATTAATTCTTTCATCCCTGTCAATAAAAATAAAAATTTGTAATATATATATGTTGTGTACAAGATATATAGGAAGTTTACAACATGGTATTTCCAAAGACTAATATCTTGCACAACGAATTTGTAAGTTAAAAGTTAACATTCTTGAAAATGGAATAATACACACGTTAAATCTTAGCAAATTAATAATTAAAAAAAGTTATTATGCATGTTAAAATTTTTACCACACGTGGCGAGGCTCACTGTATTAGTCTTCTTATCTGTCACACGTGACACAAGGAACCGCTAGGATGCTTCCCATGGCTTGTAAATGCTATTGCCATAGATTAAAAATCGATCTGACACAGTAAAGCTGAATGCTCTGATCTATATATATATATATATATATATGTACAGGGCATGTCGTCGAAACACTTCTTCTTTGTCGTTTGCAAAACAAAGAACTTTCCCCTCGTTTATCAATTCCTTATTCTCTGCTTAAGTAGGGTATACCAAAAAACCCTATGGCTGCAGTGGTAGGAGAAGCTTTACTCTCTGCTTTCGTTGAGGTGTTGTTTGACAGGATGACTTCCAAGGATGTCCTTAACCTCATCTGGAGAAAGAAACTCAACAACGGACTGCTCGAGAAGTTGAAGATTAAGTTGCTGTCAGCTGAGTCGGTGCTGAATGATGCCGAGGAGAAGCAAATAAAAAACCAAGCTGTGAGGAAGTGGCTTGCTATGCTCAAGGAAGTAATCGATGATGCAGATGACTTGGTGGATGAGATCAATGTTGAAGCTTTGCGATACGAGATTGAAGGTGGATCTGGAAGCACCTCACATCGGGTACTCAATTTCATCACAACTCCATTTACTGCATTTAACAAACAGGAAGTAGAGTCGAAGATAGAGGAAATCCTTGATAGATTGGAATTCATATTGCAAGAAAAGGATTTAATTGGCCTCAAAGAAGGTGTGCTAAAAACACCTTCACAAACAACACCTTCAACTTCTTTAGTAGAAGAATCTGCTGTGTATGGAAGGGATGGTGACAAAAAGGTCATCCTTGATTTGTTGCTATCAGATGAAGTTGATGGGAATAAGATCACTGTGATTCCCATAGTGGGTATGGGCGGTATTGGCAAGACCACCCTTGCTCAGCGCATTTACAATGATGATAATGTAAAGAAACATTTTGAGAAGAAAGCATGGGTAAGTGTCTCAGGTGATTTTGATGTTTTTAGAATCACAAAAGTAATTTTTGAGTCGGTCACATCTACAAACTGTGGTATAACTGACTGGAATCTACTTCAAGAGAAGTTAAAGAAAGAGTTGGCAGGAAAGAAATTTTTCTTTGTTTTAGATGATGTTTGGAATGGGGATTATATGGAGTGGGATAAATTGAAAAGTCCTTTTGAAGTTGGAGCATGTGGGAGCAAAATTATTGTGACTACACGCAGTGAAAAAATTGCAAATATGATGGGAGATGTTCCGAGTTATAGGCTACAGATGATGTCAGAAGATGATGGTTGGTCGTTATTCGTTAAACATGCCTTTGGTAATAGAGAGCTAGGTGCACGTCCTGATTTGGAAGAGATTGGTAGACTTATTGTTAGAAAGTGTGCAGGTATACCATTAGCAGTAAGAGCACTTGGTGGTTTCTTGCGTTCTGAACAAAATCCACAAGAATGGAAAAAGATTCTAAACAATGACGTATGGGATTCATCTGGGAAAGAACATATTCTTCCAGCCCTTTGGTTGAGCTATTATTATTTACCTCCGCATCTTAAAAGATGTTTTGCCTACTGCTCAATATTTCCAAAGGGTTACGTATTGAACAAACAAAAACTAATTTTATTATGGATGGGAGAGAATCTTTTGGAGACCCATAAAAGTAAGACCGCAGAAGAAGTTGGAGAGGAGTACTTCAACGATTTGTTATCAAGATCATTGTTCCAGTTCGACTACCATCTCGAGGAGCATTGTAATGTTACAATGCATGACCTTGTATATGACTTGGCTAAGTGTGTGTCAGGTGAATCTTATTTTAGCTTAGATGACAATGTATCAGAAGTTGCAAGCAAGCAGAGTACTCGTCATTTGTCATATTTGCAATGCAAATCCAACTATATCAAGAATTTAGAGGATTTTTGCAATACAAAGACGTTGCGCACTCTGCTGCTCAGGAATATGCTGACTTGGCCATTTGTAGACAAGAACTTGACGCATCTTCTTGAACAGTTGCCGTCAATGCGATACTTGAGGGTGCTCGATGTAGATGGAGGTTTCTTAAGGGAGGAAAGTCCTCTCATGACAAAGGCGCTCAACTCAACTGCCAATTTGAAGCTGTTACGATATCTGAAGTTCGATGGTGCTGGAATTAAAGAAATACCTGATTCAATTTGTACTTTGTACAATTTACAGACATTAATACTAAGAGAAGATGGCATTACTAGGTTGCCAGATTCAATTGGAAATTTGAAACATCTATGGTATTTGGACTTAAGTCGGTCTCCGATTGAAAAGATACCAGATTCAATTGGCAATTTGGAACATTTAAGGCATTTGGACTTAAGTTGGTCTCGGATTGAAAAGATACCCGATACAATATGTAATTTGCACGAGTTGCAAACATTGAAGTTGTACAGTTGTTATAAACTTAAACGTTTGCCAAATGGCATCACAACGCTAATCAACTTGCACCATCTTGGTATTTCCTACGATAAAGATCTCTTCCGCTGTATGTTTCGCAGGACAGGATTGATAGAGATGCCACCCCAAATGTGCAAGTTGAAAAATCTGCAAATATTACCAGTGTTTGTCGTAGGAAAAGACAGCGGAGCCAATATTAAAGAGCTGGGTGAGCTTCGACATCTGCAGGGACGTGATTTTCTTATCAAAGGACTTGAGAATGTAATAAATGAGGAAGATGCTTCGGGGGCCAAATTGAAGGATAAGAAGAGTATTACTCAACTGGATTTGGTGTGGACGGGTGATAGTGAAGATTCACAGCTAGCACGAGAGGTTTTGGACAGACTCCAACCGCATACAAATCTGGAAGTATTATATATTCGCAAATATGGAGGTACAAGCTTCCCACGTTGGGTTGGACACCATTCATTTTCTTGTATAAGATCTGTAACGCTGTTAGATTGTAAAAACTGTTGTTGGTTGCCTGCAATGGGACAGCTACCTTCCTTGGAATCCCTCGTCATTGATAAATTTACTATGTTGGAGAAGATAGGCAATGAATTTTACAGTGATAGTGATGGTTCTTCTTCTTCTGCGATTACTAAACCATTCAGGTCGTTAAAATGCTTGGTATTTTCAGATATGGCAGAGTGGAGGGAGTGGTCAGTGGTGGAAGTTGAAGGTAACAGAGAAGGAGGTCGTGGAGTTTTCTCAAACCTTAAGACACTTCAGTTGTGTAACTGTCCGAAGCTAAAAAGGGAGTGCTTACCTGATTATCTTCCATCTTTGGAAACTCTTTCGATACGGAAAAGTCACCACCTGGCGGCCTCACTCTCAGGGCATCAATACCCATCGCTCCGTGTATTGACAATATGTAAGTGTCGAAAAATGAAGACATTCCCAGAAGGGAGGTTGCCCTCCGATATACAGTCAATTGAAATTCTGGAATGCAATGAACTGGCGTCACTTTCGGAAGAGGGATGGCCTTCCAATTTAAAATCACTTAAAATTGACCGTTGTTCGAAGCTCTTCGTACGGAGCAACATCACTCAGTGGAATCTAGGAATGCTCACCTCTCTTACATCCTTACATATCACACACGTAGATGAAGAAGTGGATACATTTCCGGAAAAGGAAGGCCAGCTTCCCACCTCTCTCACTTCTCTTCACCTATTTAATATTCCATTCCTTAAGTCCCTACATGGAAAGGCCTTCCAACAACTCACTTCCCTTCGAAACTTGTCGATTGAATGGTGCAACCATCTCCAGTACTTGCCAGAAGAAGGACTGCCCGCATCTATTTCTGAGTTGAGGATCATATATTGTCCAGTCCTAATGCCACGGTGCGAGAGAGAAACAGGGGAGGATTGGCCCAAAATCCATCACATCCCAAACATAAGCATACTTTGATTAGCCATATGGTTACAATCATGTCCTATATATGTCCACACATTTCAGGTATTTCTTTTCTACCATCGCTGATGTAATACTTTTACTTATTTATTTCTAATCCTTAGTTTTTCTTTTCTCTAATCAAATCCTGGTTTTTGTATATATTTTGCAATAGTCATCACTTATTTCGTGCAATTGGCCAAAACCTGGAGCTATTTCCACAATGGGATAAGGGATTTCGTTCTAAGTTTCTATGTTCTAAATTTTCTTCCTTCCTGCTATCACCTGCAATGCTTGCCATAAGAAGAGGGTCTTCCCACTTCTCTTTCTTTTTTTCTTTCTTTTTATTTTTAACTACAACTCACATGATCAAAACATGCTTCTGATATAAAGGTCTTCTACTTGGATTTTCCAATTCAAACTATTTTCTATTTGTAGCTTTTATTTTTCAACCTGTCATATAATATACATGTTCTCGCTTCTATTTTGCTTTAACATACATGTAGTTATACCTAATTTAATGTTCAATACTCATCTTAAATGAAGTCCATTTCCTGTAATATATCCCCTCCTATCTGCCCCTAACGTCCTGGATAGAAGAAATAGAAAATGTGGTGAATTTCTTATTCTGATCTTGGTATTTGAGCAATCTTTTCTTAACTAACTCGCGATAAGGTCTTATTTCTAACTTCTCTCATTTGCAGCTATAATTTTGGAAGCAAACTGTTGTCATTCACAGAAGCTGATTCAAAAACCTTACTCTTTGTGGTTTTGAAACACAGTTCTAGCTCTTCTTCACCATTTCTGTCTTCAGGTAATTAAATACCTGCTACCACACGCTTTGATTGTTTCAACGTGATTTTGGGAACTGGGATTTGAGTCATTATCCAAGAAACTATGAAAATAATTTTTTCTGTAATTCCAGCACATGGTTGCTGGTGTTCTTGTGCTCCCTACTTTTCATTGCTATTCAACATGTGGCTCTTGTCTTTTGTAGTTAGCATCCCCTGCATAACTGGTTGTATTTTAGAAGTTTGAGTTCCCAAAGATGGTTTTTTTATTTTTATTTTTTTATTATTATTATTATTATTTTTATTTTTTTATTTTTTAAGTTCATGAAGGTAATAAAAACTCAATATTACACTTCAATGAAACGATATTTATGTATTTTATACCAGCTTCAACCCAAGAGAGGGGATTTTTCTGTAGGAAATTACAGGATATTTTAATGCATATGACACAGCAGGGGTACTGCCAAGTGTCACACAGCATTGTAAGATCTGCTTCTTTTTAAGTTGCACCAATCTACCTATTTTGTATTACGCTTATGTTGCAACTAGCATCTCCTTATGAAATTAATAGGTTACTTCAATGAATCTTGACAGGGCTATAATTTCCTGACGAGTCCTCTTTTGGACTGAACTGTTTGGTCATCTACCTGTATCATTATGGCTGATATCAACAACTGGTGGAACCTTGACTTACAGGTGTTGCACTTTCTTGATTATTAAATTTTGATTATTGGAGTATCTGCAGCATACCAACAAAAAAAGCTAATCTCATTGAATAACTAATCGTATTCAATTATATAATAAAACTTTCATGATGGCTTTTGTCACTCTTTTGTATAAGTTTTTTCTTGCATTCCTTGTAGCAGAAGATATTGTAATTCAGTTCTAGCTGTGAACTTGCATTTTCCTTTCCATGCTTGAAAGTATTCCAGCACCTTGATAGCAAAAGTCTCACCTCTGAGTCTTTATTAAAATTATCTTCCACGAAAGAGTTTAAAATGTGTCTATTTGTTCGAAAAGCAAAATAACAAGTAGCTAAAATCATCAAACACAACCACTGCCTTCAGGGATGAGAGAGGACATGTTTAGAGTGTAAAGCCACACATAGCATTACTAAACTTTGTATCCAGTGTGTACCATTTGTGACTTAATCAGAAGTTTCAGAACACATAACTGATGTCTTTGCAGTCCACTAAGAAACTGACACTATCCATGTTACTGTGTTCTCTTTGGTCGGACCTTCCAACATAATCTGTATCATTCCAGTGGCGTATTTAATTGCTGCTCTAAAAGAAGCTACTTCCTTTTCACTCAAGTTTTAGGTAGAATTTTAGAATTTAAATAAGGTTAAAATATCTTTGTTAATATAACACCTAAAGCAGAATGAGAATCCACCCGTGGCAAAACATTTAGGATACTTCTTGACTAATTGAGGTGGACACACAATGGAGTTTATGAACAGAGTTTCAGAAGTTGAGTTTCCGTTTTCAAGGTTAGTCTGTTATATTTTAATTAACCATAGGTTTTATTTTTTTGGGATAAAACTAATCATAATCTTGATTCTTGAATTTATGTAACATAACCTTTCTTGAAATCACTGTCCTTGTTATTTGGTCTTTTTTGACTAGATTTTTCAAAAGACCAGGTTTTCATTCATAAACCTTTTAGAATCTGGCTTAGCCATTTCTCTTGCCTGATCATCTTCCATTTTTTGAAAAATCTTGAGATCACAGGTTGTCAGTGGCTGGTGGCCTCATTTACAAGTAGTCGATATGTGGAAAATGCATTTCCATCTATTAGGAATTTGAAGATAACAGATTGCGGAAAAATGAGTCCATTGGTGAAGTTGGGTTTGCCTGTAATTTGGATTCACTTGAAATAACCTAGTGCAAAATGCTCTCCGCAAACTGTTTCGACTGGGGTCTACAAACGCTCAGTTTTGCTCATATACATATGCATATGTTAATGTGAAGATTTGTTGGATTCATTTTCAGAGGAAGGTCCACTTCCCCACTTCCTGGTTGAACTCTGCCTATACTGTCTTCCAAATCTTAAATCCTTCAGCAGAAAGGGCTTTTGACATCTTGCCTCCTTCCCTCATGGAGTTATATCTATTTCTTACCATGATGAGTTGCTGTGTTTCTTACTTGAAAATCTATGGATGTCTTTGCTAAACCAATGGTGGCCGGGAGGAAAGGGTTAGTATTGGCCGAAGGTCTTTCCCTTATGTTAGATGGATGGTGAACTGAGATGAAGTCATTGAGCAGATTTGTCCCTGCTTTCCATGCAATCTAGTTTTTTGTTTGTTACTTGCGTTTTCAAAAGTGACTGACTGACATTTTCTGGAAAAAAGTCATTGACTAGGAGACTTTTTACAGTAGATATCAATTATACAAGTTGTTGTTTCACCAGCCTCTCAGGAAATGCTTATAATTTCAGATTACTTATTTCCCTCAATGGGCCAAAACCTGGAGCTATTTCAACAAGTGGGATAAGGGATTTTCTTTTGAGTTTCTACATTTCAAAACATCGTTCTTCCCACTATCACCTGCGATGCTTTGCCAAAAGAAGAAGGTCTTCTCACTTCTCTTTCTTTTGTTTCCACTATAACTCACATGATCAAAACATGCATGTTTACCCTGCTTCTGCTATAAATTATTCCTTTAGTAAGAAAGATCTTCAACTTGGATTTTCGGTTCAAACTATTTTCTATCTGAGGCTTTTGTTTTTCAAACTGTTATATAAGATACATGTTCTTGCTTCTATTTTGCTTTAACATACATGCAGTTATGCTTCACGGAATGTTCAATACTGATTTCAAATGCCAGTCCATTTTCCATAATACATCCTTCCTTATCTGCCCCTAATAGAGAAAAAGAAAATGCAGTGAATTTCTTATTCTGATCACGTCTGTTGTGCACTCTTTTCTTCCCTATTTTAATTAACTTGCGATAAGGTCTTATTTCTAACTTCTCACAAATGCAATTGTAATTTTGGAAGCAAACTGTTGTCATTGGCAGTAGCTGATTCAATAACCTTACTTTTTTCAGTTTTGAAATACAATTCTAGCTCTTCTTCACCAATTCAGTGTTCAGGTAATTGAATACCTGCTACCACAGACTCTTTGATTGTTTCAAAGTGATTTTGGGAACTGGGATTTGAGTCCATATCCAATAAACTATGAAACTTCATTTTTTTTCTGTAATCCCAGCACATGACTGTGGGTTTTCTTGTCCGCCGTACTTTTTCATTGCTATTCAACATGTGGCTCGTCTTTTGCAGTTAGCATCCCCTGCATAACTGATTGTATTTCAGATGTTTGAGTTCCCAAAAATGGACTTTTAAAGATTATACGGGGAACAGAAACTCCATATTACACATTAATGAAACGATATTATCCATTTTATACAAGCTTTAACCCAAGAAAGGGGATTTTTCTGCAGGAAAACTACTGGATGTTTAAAGCATATGACAGCAGGGGTACTGCCAATTGTAACATAACTGATACTATTTTTAAGATCTGCTTTTCTGCGTGTTGCACCCATCTACATATGTTGCATCAAGCATCCTTCCTTTGAAATTAATACGTTACTTGATGCTTGTTAGAGTTTAGTCTTCTGTGTGATAGTCCTGGATAAGAGTTAAAAATGCGACTATTGGTTTGAAAAGCAATATAACAAGTTGCTAAAATCAACCAACACAACCACAGCCTTCAGGGACAAGAGAGGACATGTTAAGAGTGTAAAACCACATATGACGTTACTAACTTTTAGCCAATATATTCCATTTGTGACCTAATCAGAAGACAAAACTACTGACTTTGGAAATTCACTATGAAACTAAGACTTAGACAACCTTGCGTCTTCTCTGGTTAGAGACCTTTCTACATAATCTGGACCATTCTGATGGCCTATTTAATGGCTGCACCAAAAGAAGTTACTTCCTTCTTACTCAAGTTTTATGTAGTATAAAAAGAAGGTTAAAATCACTGAGTTAGCATAACAGCTAAGGCAGAATCCACCACAGCAACACATTTAGGATGCATCTTAACTAATTGAGGTGGACAAACAATGGAGGTTGTATGCTCATTACTACTTTTCACAAAATATAATAGAAAGAAGTTTATGAAAAGAGTTTCAGAATTTGAGTATCCAATTTCAATTCATTGTCTCTTTTATTTGAATTTTCCTTACAGTTTTATTTCTTGGGATGAATATCTCTCTTAATCTTGCATTTGTGTTGCATTATATCTTCTTTTAAAGATTCTCCTTATCTAGGCATTTTCTAGATTTCCCAGACAGATTTTCATTCATAAGCCTTTTAGAATCCAGCTTAGCACTTGTCTTGCCTGATTATCTTCCAATTTTTGAAAAATCTTATCACAGGATATCAACAGTTGGTGGCCTTATTTACAAGATGTCTGCATTTTCATCTCTTAGGAATTCGAAGACAACAGGTTTCCCAAGAAGTTTAGTCCAATGGGGAAATTGGATTTTCCTGTCATTTGTGTTCACTTGAAATTACCAGCTGCAAATCGCTTTTTGCAAACTGCTTTCACTGGGGTCTCCAAACAATAAATTTTGCTCATATACTATGCAAATGTAAACGTAAAGATGTTTTGGATTTGTTCTTAGAGGATGGTCTGCTTCGAGCTTATGTGGTTGAACTCTTGCTATACCATTTTCGAAACCTTAATCCTTAGGCAGAAAGGTTTTCAACATCTTAAGAGTTGTCCATTTCTTACTGTGATAAGTTGCAGTGCTTGCCAGAAGAAGGGATGCCCACTTGTATTTCTTATTTGAAAATCTATGGATGTCCTTTGCCAAACCAATGGTGGCAATGCAGCGAGAAAAGGGGTAGTATTTGCCCAAGGTTTTTCCCTTATTTTAAGATTGTTGATGAGGTGATATGAAGTGCATTGAGCAGATTTGTCTATTCCTACTAGCCATAAGATCACATTTTCAGTTTGTGATTTCTGTTTCCAAAAGTGACTGGATCAAAATTTTTTTTCTATTTATTTATTTTTTTTACTGTAAGTATTACTTGTACAAGTTGTTGTTTCACTTGCCTCTCAGGAAATGCTTTTATTTATTTATTTTTTTAATTTATATTGATTCACAAGTCACTAGTCATTCTCAAAATCATTGTACTTTCTCCATTCTGCTATTGTGTTTTGAGTACTTTCGCATATTTTTTTATTTTTTTGTTTTATTATCATTTTGTCTTAGTAAAATATTTTTCGTGAGTTTTAAGGAATATTAACATCAACATCTATATCTTTCCAGGTTGTGCCTTGTGTCTTCTGGCTAGACAACGTCTCATGAGTCATGAAATTCATTTATTTGGACTTTGTCTGAAACTCAGCTTCTTACTTTTAACTCATTGGCTTGCTTCTTACCTTCTTCAGAGTCAGTTCATATGCAGGGGAAGTTCTACTCTTTTTTTTTTTTTTTTTTTTTTTTTTTTTTTTGGGTGAATATGCAGGGGAAGTTATTGTTTACATTCAAAAACTGTGTTTCCTCTGTACAACCATGTTTCAGTGTTTCCGAACAGTTGCATTAACCTGATTATTTTCCACTTTACATAAATTGTTCTGGACGTAGATATGGACGTGAAAGTTAAGAAAAGTTATGTCTCCTGTATATGGTGTATAATTTTTATTTATTTTCCCAAAGTAAAATCTATAAAACTAGCGATATATATATATATATATATATTTAATCTCTTTCCCTTTCTTTCATAAATAATAAACTTAAAAATATAAAATAAAATCTCTTTGCAAACTTTTATATATCATGAGTTTTTCTCTTATTATTTGCTGACTATTACAGATCACAACATATTTGAAAATCAAACTTAACAATCAGTGATAAACATCATACCCTTAAAGATTTGCATTGGTAAAGGTATACTATCAATTCAACTTGAACAAGATCCGTTAAGATATTTGTTGCATAACTTTGGTTGGTATGCATGACCTTTTAGATATTATATTTCATAGTAAGTATTTAGTAGAAAGTAAATGTCAGGACCCGTCCAGAATTCCTTCTCTGGAACCCTAGATAAGCCCTGATCCCAAGGAAATACCACCGAACCTTCCAACGGAAAATCTGGCCGCACCTCCCCTAAGGGTAGGACTAACAAAAAATTACCTGCACTGAAAACACACTTCTAAAAACATCCCCTTATTCCTCCCACAATACTACAAATTGATTCCACAAATTTCAGCACTTCAAATAATAACAGCAGCAACCCAGTGCATAAATAAAAACTACACGTCCAATACAGTATACAGAGCATTATACAGATAAATGTGGAATTTATACAATGACAGATACGGAAACAATACAAGATAGAGAGGAAAAAAAAGGAAAGAAATACTTCTTGAACCTTCGGCAACGAACTGAGACGTTGGGCTCACCCCGGACAATCAATGTCTCCAACCTGGACCTAGGGGAACGAAATTTAAGAGTGTGAGATGCTAATCATCTCAGTGAGTGACCCTATCTACTATACAATATAATATCACGATAATAGAGTAGATAAATAATAATTAATTGGAAATAATAATTTCTCTCAAAACCCTTACAATTCTCTCAGTTGGAAAAGTTCCCCTTTTAAAACCTTTTCACAAAACCCTTTATTCGTATTCCCCGAAAACCAAGACATCAAATAAATACCAGAAACAGTAATAATTATATTTTTAATTCCAATACAATTTCAAAATATTTATTTTTAAAATCACAATTCTGAAAATCACTTGATGCACCCACTATATACCAGTTACGCCAACAGTACCCAGCGTGATGTGATTCCGCCCAAGCCTGCTCCACCGATAACCCGCTGGGGTGCTGACTCGACACGGATGAAGACTAGGCCAATCACAAGAGCTCAAATTAAGAGATTTAAGGACAACCTGGAAGTATTTATACAGGGGGTAATCAATCTCAACAGAGCTTGTCCATACTTGAAGATACAAAGCCTATTCTAAGCATCCAAGTGGTGGAAACCGATACGGACCCGGGTGACGGTTTTGGTACATTTTTGGAGTCCGAGAGCATGAAATGGTTCCAATGCTTTATGGGTTCAATACATATGCCTAATAGGTCATGGAATCAAGTTAAAGCATCCTCAAATGCAATAAAAAAGGGCTTGTACGGACAGCTTCAACAATTTGGCCGAATTTGCTGTATTGCTTGCTGGCTTTACTGTATTTTACTGTATTAGCCTTTTCTTATTTTTCCAAGCATGGTCAACGTGTGGGCCTTCATATTCAGTTTATTTGGCATCCTAAAAAGCATCTAGAAGCTGATTTGGAGCTCAATTTGGTCAAAAATTGGTCAAAGTCAATTCAGTCAAAAAGCTAGTATTATAGTTTCCTAATTTGATTCTACTTTTTGTTTTAGGAAATTACCATTACTTTTTAGTTTTTATTTATTTATTTTCGGGAAAAATAAGTTTAGGAAAGTTATTATTTTATTATTTTCATTGTAAATTAATTAATTTCTAATTCAAAATAAAGGAATTAATTAATCCAAATTAGATTAGGAAAGGAGTGAGAATTTCGGCCACCATAGAACTCTTTATTGTGTGGCCTGTTTTACCTAGGGTTTTTAGGGTTTACTTTGTTTCTTTCAAAGCCTATTTAAAGGCTTATTTTTTAATATGAATAAAACTTTGATTTGATTAAGAAAATACTTGTGAGATTAATTATCTCTTTGTTCTTTGAGAACACTTAAAACACCATTAGAGAATTGGTTGTTTTGCTTGACTTATCAATAGGTTTTTCATCCCCTATTGTGGCGTCTACATTATACCAAGGTTTCTAACCACAGGTTGGTTAGGGGTTGAGGTCCATTCCATTAGAACTTGAACTTAATTAAGATCCGGGCTAATATAATACGGGTTTAGGAGCAGGTCGTCCTAGGTTCGTATCACAGCGTCCCAAGGTACCGCCAGACAGGAGGTTATAGAAAGAAACCGGCATACGGTCACGTGGCGTCCCACTGCGCCGCTGCTAACCTGGTGTCCCGGCCATGGAGGGGTGGCCTACCCTCATCCGATGGCAACCACAGGACAATCTCATAATATCACCTGCGCGCTACTCACACCCACCTGCGCGCTAATCATATCCGTGTGCACAATATCCATATCACATATAAACAGAACACCAGTACGTGCACGGTGCATCTAAAAATCATAAAATCCAAAAATTTAATTTATATAACAAAACTCACATTTTGCATAAACATAGCAGGTATATTCCATCCGCTTGAACTCGAAAATTCTCCACAATTTATTTATAATCAACACCATAAGTTTCATGATTTTCAAATCCACCAACTCCCAAATCCACCAATTCAAATACTCACATTTTCCCAATAGTATAAATAATTTCTCCAAATAGAATAATTAAATCACACAATATTCCATGGGCATATTTTATAAAAATTGGAGTCACCAACATAAACAAATATTTTCCTTGAAATATTTGAAAATTAAATCATGCCTGATTTAATGTTAAAACCACAAGAATTTCAAAATTCTCAAGACCATAAAATAATTTTCACATGGCATAAATTTATAAAATGCACATTTTCTTTGATCCAATAAATTCACCAATAATTCCACAATAAATCAAATAAATATTTGGCACATAGAATTTAAATTCCAAATATTCAAATCACACATAATATTCACCAATTAAATTCCCAAAATTAAATTGAAGGTGGGTCACTCACCTGGAGCACGCAATTAAACCATGATCCACCATGGGATCAATTCCATGACTCACTGGTGCTCCTAGAACACAATTCACACACAGTCAAATAAATTAATATTTTAATCGGGTAATAATACCCGGTACCCGGGGGGTCAAACACAAACGTTATTCAAAATAGTCGAATAATATACCGAATCGAAGCTTGAGCGACGAGGATTACAAATCCGGTCTCCATCGACCCCAATTCCGCTGGAGGTGGCCGGAAAGCTTCGGCCGGATTTAAACTTGAGGGATCTCTCAAACGATGGGGATTTTGGGCAATCTAACCCCGGAAATGGACTCAGAGTGGTCGAAAATGGTGGAATAGGGGTATGGGTCGGGCTGGGTTGGTCGGAAACGGCGAGAATCGCCGGAAAAACATAACCGGCCGCCGCTGACTTCACCGGCCCGATCTGGGCGCGTCCGGCCATGACTGGCCGGGAAATTTGGTGGTTGAGGTCGCGAGGAGGTGGGCTACACCGATGGCCGGCGCTTGTGGCATTCCGGCGACTGAAATCCAGCCAAGAGGTCGGTCAAACAGGGAGAGGGAGAGAGTCAAAGGAGAGAGAGAGAGAGAGAAAAACAATTTCTGCGTTTTGTCTCTGTCAGGCTCGGGGAAGAAGAAGGGAATGAAGGGAAAAGAAAGAGAAAGTGTTTTCCCACGTGGGGAAAAGAAAAGAAAAAGAAAAAGAAAAGAAAAAGAAAAAGGAAAATAAATAAAAAATTAAATAATAATATTATTATTTAAAATAATAATAAAAATAATTTGATATTACACATGGTTGACATGTGGCTTCTCAACATGGTGACACATGGTCACCTTCATTAAGTCACACGTGGCACATCGTTACGCGTTTAAAAATAATATTAAAATAATACAGTATTTGAAAAACTCTACAGGTCCATAACTTTCAAACCACATGTCCAAATCGGACGTGCCACTAGTCTACGGACTCGTATCGATGAACACTTCACAACCATGCATGAGTCAACGCTCAACTTTGCATGAATAAAAAGTCAACTCCGGCACCCCTTGGACAGTTTGGACCTCAACTTGTTTTGCTCATAACTTTCAAACCGTAGCTCCGTTTTCAACGTGCTACTAGTCTACGAACTCGTGCCAACGTGTACTTCGTAACGGTATCTCAGTCAACCTAGAATTCCAATCGGGTCAAAAAGTCAACTTTTGACCCCTTCGGTCAACGGTCAATAGTCAACCGCGGTCAACGTGCAAAAATTCTGACATGGTTCGGGACGGGGTGTTACAGTAAACATAAAAAATAGTATAAATTTATTGATCTTTGAGATCTAAAATGGGAATTATGTTGTTTCTGTATCATATCTTACTTAGACTTTTCATCCTTATAAAATTAAGTTAAATATGTAGTTGTTCTTTTAATATATGGGAAGTTTCCAGTAACATTCATGGAAATGGACTAATGCATGTAAAAGTTTCCCATCCGAATGGTCTAAGGATTTAAAGGATTGGAATAGAGAAATGCATATTAAATGTACTTATAATGGCATCCAATTAAGGGTGTGAGACTCACTTTTACTTGTCCTTCTCTGGTTCGACACCTAACATTCATGGAACTAAGCAGAATTATTAACACAAACAAACAAAAGAAATCAACCAGGGAGCTTCCCACTTATTCTTATTGGTATTGCCAAAGACTTAAAGCCCATCAAACACAATAAAGCCGAATGCTCTCAGCCATATTTATGTATATATACCCAACATATATATCATCAAAACTCCTCTTTCACTCATCAAACTCTTCTTATTTGCTACAAAGAAAGTTTTTTCATTTATTATTCCAATTCCTCAATTTTGTATACACCAAAAAACACTATGGCTGCAGAACTAGTAGGAGGAGCTTTTCTCTCTGCTTCTCTTTAGGTTTTGTTTGAAAAGATGGCTTCTGGGGATGTCCATGAATTCATCTGGAGAAAGAAGCTCGAAGATTGTTTGCCCAAGAAGTTGAAGATTAAGCTGCTATAAGCTAACTCAGTGTTGAATGATGCTGAGGAGAAGCAAATAAAAAACAAAGCTGTTAGGGCATGGCTTGCTGTCGCTGAGCTCAAGGAATCAATATATGATGCAGAGGACTTGGTGGATGAGATCGAAGCTTTGCGATGGAAGATCGATGGTGCATCTGGAAGTAGCTCACATCAGGTAACTTCATCTCAACTTCCTTCACTGCATTTAACTAACATGATATAGAGTTGAAGATGGAGGAAATCCTTGATAGATTGGAATTCATTTTGCAATAAAAGGATTTCCTTGGCTTCAAAGTAGGTTTTCAAAAACACCTACATGAAGAACACCTTGCAACTTCTTTACTAGAAGCATCTGGTGTGTATGGCAGGGATGATGACAAAGAAGCCATCCAAATGAAATCATTTTAAAATGGTAGGCTTTTCGACATTTTTCCTGCCTTAGACATTTTAATATTTCAATATGCCAAGTGCTCCATTGCTTGCCTGAAGAAGGTCTTCCTGCTTCGCTTTCACATTTGGATTTTGGTTTCTGTCCTTTGCTAAGTCGAAATTGCCAAAGGAAAGATTGGATCAAGATTGCTCACACTCCTCATGTATCTACAGATCATCCATATTCAGATTTTCCAGGGATAGACATGTCATTTCTCTGTAAAAATGTTCAGGTATTATTATTCTACAATCTTTGATATAATGCCTTTAGTCTTTTTTATTTTCAAATGAAAGAAAAAATACATCACTCATTATAATCCTGCTTGCTATTAGAGATGGTTCAATTTGTTCTTGTGTTGTTTCTTTCTGGAATGGATTCTCTTATATTTTCCGACAGTTAAAATCTAATTTGATTCAGATGTTTGTATCTATACACCTACAAATTTTGCTTGAGTAAATTTGGAATTCATATGATTATCATGCTTTTCATATGATGTAGTTTATTTGTAGTAAAGGCCCTTAATTTACATTTTCCTGGTTAAATTAGTTTAAAAAATGAGACTTATTTTTGGAAGTGGTAAGTAACATACATGCTCTCATCATCATTTTAGGTAGATCAGTTTTGATAATCAAAAAACAACTAAGGCTCTTTTACCTTTTGCTTTATAAAAGTAGTTATACTTGATATAAATATTCAACACCCATTTAAATGCAGTTCATGTCCTCACTCTGGCACGGCCCTGTAGTTCTGGATAAATGCGAACAAATATGAAAGCAATTTGTTATTATGTATTATTTGAAATGATGGAGAGAAGAGAAGGAAAAAGGGTCTTTGCTTTAACTGCAAGAAAAAGATTCACCGTAGAACATCGATACAAGGCTAAGTTAGTCAGCCTAAAGTTATGTTGTTGATCTATTACAAACTCTTTTCCTTAATATTTCAACTACCTTGTAATGAGGTTTCATTTCCAAGTTCTCTCAGTTGCAATTTGCACAGCTGGAAGCAAAATTTAGTTATTCAGTATTGGAAAGCTTTATGGTTTGAGAATTGCTTTTAGCTCTTCTTTACCGTTTTAGTGTTCAGATATGTATTACCTACTTCCACAGACTCTTTGATTATCACAAACTGTTTTGGGGAGTTAATTGCTGTGGTTTGATCAACTTCCTACTTTTCACAGCCATTCGACTTTTAGCTCTGGTATATTGCAGTAAGCATCCCTGCATAATCAAATTTATTTTTCATATGTTCATATTTCCCAAGATGGTCTTTCTCAATTCATTCAGGTAAACCCAGAAATTACAAAATAATAATGAAAAGATGTATATTTTATACCATCTTCAATCAATTTTTCCGTTGGAATTTATAGGAACGTTGAAGCACATTACAACATTGTATTGCAAATCATAATTAAACTGTTGCCCTTTTTAAGGGATGGCTCTCGGTGTCCTTATAGAATCAGTAAGTGACGCAATCTTTGTTTGAGATTCAATTTTCCATGTAATAGCGGTTTTGTGGCCTCTCTTCCTTTTATGTAGATTTGTACATATTCTTTTTACTTTTTGGTAATAATTCATTTCATTCTTTGTTTTTACCATTGGTGGTTACGAGTAGGTGAATCTACTGTATCATGCTGCACTTGACCAAGTAAATTTCAGTTCAGGTTCAACCACATTTTTAGCTTGGTATTGATCTTCTTCAAGGTCAGTTAATGTGCAGGGGAAGCTCTTCTTTACTTTCAAAAATTTTCTTTCCTTGTAATAAAACATGATTTTGTATTCTTTGCTTGCTAAGCATATACATAAATGTAAATTATGCCATTACATATGTATGCCTAGAGGAAATCACTAGAACAAAAAGTTTTCTGTGACAATAAAATCAAACTCTGTCACAAAAGATATATATATATATATATATATATATTCGCTTAATGAACGAGCAGCAATATGTAGCATAAGCCTTGATGCTTGGATGGAAAGAAAAAGACAACAATTCCTTAGCCTTAATGAAGGTTTCTAAACAATTGCATTTTCTATTGTACATATACTATTTTGGAGATAGCTTTAATGCTTACTAAAAGAAAAACGGGTTTCATCTAAATCTAGTTGAATCCAAAACAAATGGTATATTTTTATTGACTTTACCAACCAAGGCTACAAATACTTTTTCAACATTAAAGTGTATAGAATAAGGACAAAGTAAGAAATCAATGAATTGAAAATAGATAAAATAAATCAATAAATAAAGAGACATAGATGGTGATGTTAAAGAAAAAAAGGAATATGAAAATTCCTTGCATTAGTAAAAACTGTATAAATAATATTGTTTTTCCAAGTTTCTTGTTTCAAATAATTAAAAAAAAGGGAAAAAAAAAAGAAAAAAAGAAAAAACAAGTATACCATATTTCTTAGTTCTTGATACTCACCAACTTTTAATTCATTTGTCATTTTAACAAATTTTTTTTTAAAAAAAAACTATGTCTATCTATTTTATTAAAAAATAAATCTATTTTCAAACTGCAGAAAAACATTTCTAATTAATTTATATTCTTTTTTGAAATAAATTCCTAATTATTTCATAAATGCATGTATTATTAGCATTTAAGAGAATCAAAGAAAATACATAAATGCAAGTGCAAAAAACGGTGACGTTTCAAAATTTTCCAAAATTTTAAAAATTGGACCGTTGAGAGCCTATGTTCGAGATGTTATAAATATACATTCCACTTCATTTCACATTCTCAGGAGTCCACTTCAGCGGTAGAGCATTCCAATTTATGACCACAAAAGCACGAGTTTAAGTTATACGGACACAAGGTAAACAGGTAGTTTGTATTTAGGTACTTTATTTTGAAAAAAAGACAAAAAAGAATGCTGGTTTTGAAAAAATTGGAGATGATGGCTGAGGAATTGGGCTCCACCCACCAAGGCGATGGCTGGTTTTTGTTCGAAACAGATCGAACCTATGCCCCTACTCGTAAGTTCGAACCCTAATCTTGTAATGAGGCAAATCAAAGAACCAGAAAGGGAGAAGCCGACCCACCCTAATCGCCAACGAGACCAAACCTGAGGGAAACCAAACCCTTGAAACCTTTCACACAGTGTGCAGAAGAGCAATCTTGCTGGGTCAATGGTCAGTAAAGATCAAAAGGCGAGACCTATATCTTTGAATATTCATGAATTCCACAGGAAATTGTGTAATATAAAAGTATTAGAATATGCATAATATATGAATATATGTGTGGAATAAAACACAAATAAAGTATGAAAAATAATAAATACAAATTCAACCTGAAAGTCCTTTAGCTTTGATCTGTGTATGAAAAGTAAATTGATCCGAGGCCTGTGTGGTACCACAGTGTCCTTAAGACAATTTCCGTCCTATCGGTGCAGATGTTTTCCCGACGGTTGTCTCCCAGGATATAACGGAATCGAAAAAAATCTCGGATTTAGCACCTCGAAGCTTTCTCTTCGAACCTTTTAGTATACTAGATCTTTTCCAGGAAAAAACAATATGCAAGAAAACACATTTTTCTTATTTTTTCTCAAAAAACATGAGGGAGAGTCAGAGGTATTTCAAAAATTAATTAAAAAATGAAAACCCTTTGTTTTCTTTTTCTTTTTCACTTTTTCCAAAACGTAAAAACAACTTAAAGCCCATTAACTCCCCACTAACCCCACTAACCCAAATCATTCAATAAAGAAAACATTTAAAAACGTTACAATCTTCCACATGAATGATTTGACTAGTAAGCAAGACTCTTATGGTAAAATTCTGCAGTTGGAACCTACATACGATAGGTAGATGTTATTCTTTGAACCTTCCCTTGTGAGACTACATTTTCTTAACTGACTAATGGTAAATGCGATATTTTTGAACCATTTTATCGTTTGTATAAATGACAACATAGTTCACACAGATTCCTTCCTGGTACACTTCAGTTCTCACTGTTGTGTTCATTTTGGCCTTAAACACCTACCTGGTTCTGCGAGAGTTTCTAAAGAATTGTTCCCTTAACAATTCTTCTTTGAAGCGGCCACTCTTCTCTCTCACATAGGTGATTCCTCTTCCAATGTAATTAGCATAATTATGCTTAGATTACTATAAACACATAATGGAATCATTAAAAGCATACTTTTATGCTTATCCTCTTTTGATCACTGTTTCATCTTGGGAATGAGCAGAGACTTAACCCCTCCAGTGATCCACACCAGTCTTTACAATTGCGTTGTCCCATTGAACCTAGATCTTGGGATCTCTAATCAACTAGGTTCGGTTTCCATCGTATCGACTTTATTCATGGGCTTTAATCCCATTCCCTTCGATGATCTCTCAACTAATTTT
Organism: Ziziphus jujuba; assembly: GCF_031755915.1. Taxonomy (NCBI): domain Eukaryota; kingdom Viridiplantae; phylum Streptophyta; class Magnoliopsida; order Rosales; family Rhamnaceae; genus Ziziphus; species Ziziphus jujuba. Next base: position 4,255,659 of record NC_083380.1, read on the forward strand.
CTATTTAACCCTTTGGTTAGCGGATCCGCAACGTTATCCTTCGACTTCACATAGTCTATTGAGATAACCCCAGTTTAGATTAGTTGTCTAATGAAATTATGTTTACGACGAATATGTCTAGACTTTCCATTATGTATCATATTTTGTAGCCTGCCAATCGCAGATTGACTATCACAATGTATACTTATTGCTGGCACAGGTTTCGGCCACCTTGGAATGTCCTCCAAAAATTGGCATAGCCATTCTGCCTCCTCACCACATTTATCTAATGCGATGAACTCAGATTCCATCGTGGAACTAGCTATTACTATTTGTTTTGAGGATTTCCAAGTCACGGCTGCACTTGCTAATGTAAATACATAACCACTAGTGGATTTAGAATCCTTGACATCTAATATCCAGTTAGCATCACTGTATCCTTCTAATATAGCTGGATATCTTGTGTAGTGCAGTCCGTAATCATGAGTATATCGTAAGTATCTTAATACTCTAACGATTCCTTTCCAATGATCATTATTTGGATTACTCGTGTATCTACTTAGTCTACTTATAGCGTAGGCTAAATCTGGTCTTGTACAATTCATTAAGTACATTAGACTTCCAATCACCCTTGCATATTCTACTTGAGATACACTCTCTCTTTTATTCTTGGATAAGTGTAAACTCACATCTATGGGTGTTCTGGCTATATTAGTATCATCTTTACTAAAATTAGCCAGTATTTTATCTACATAATGCATTTGACTAAGAATGATTCCATTCAAAGCCCTAGTGATTTTTATTCCTAAAATCACATCAGCAAGCCCCATATCTTTCATGTCAAATTTGGATTTCAACATTGCTTTTGTAGTTCTGACCATATTGTCATCACTATCTACTATGAGCATGTCATCTACGTACAAACAAAGAATGACATATCCATTCTCTGTATTTTTAACATAAATACACTTGTCACACTCATTTATTTTAAATCCATCACTAAGCATGGCACAATCAAATTTTTGATGCCATTGCTTCGGAGCTTGTTTAAGCCCGTATAAGGACTTTACCAATCTACAGACTTTCTTTTCCTGTCCTGTAGCGGAGAAACCCTCGAGTTGCTCCATATAGATCTCTTCATCTAGGTTTCCATTAAGAAAAACTGTTTTCACATCCATTTAATGTATTTCTAGATCCCGTAATGCAGCGATCGCTAGTACCATCCTTATGGAATCTATTCTCGTCACTGGAGAATAAGTATCAAAATAATCAAGGCCTTCTTTTTGCTTATATCCTTTAATTACAAGTCTTGCCTTGTATTTATCTATAGATCCATCTACTTTCATCTTCTTTTTAAAAATCCATTTGTAACCTAAAGGTTTACAACCTGGAGGAAGATCTACTAACTCCCAAGTGTGATTTTGTAAGATAGAGTCTATCTCACTTTTCATTGCTTCTTTCCATAAATTCCCTTCAGGAGAATTTATAGCCTCTTGGAAGCTTTGAGGTTCACTTTCTAGCATATAAGTAAGAAAATCCAGACCATAGGATTTTTCGGTTCTTACTCTTTTGCTTTGTCTTAATTCAACCTCAGTCTCAACTTCGGTCTCCTGATCTTGATCACTATCATGATCATCATCACTGATAGCATCATAAGTTCGTTTAGACGTACTCGGTCTTGCTTCAATTTTATACGGAAAATTATGTTCGAAAAATGATGCATTTCTTGATTCCATTACTGTATTCTTGTGTATATCAGGAATTTCTGACTTATACACGAGAAACCCATATGCACTACTATTTTGTGCATATCCTATGAAGATGCAATCTACTGTCTTGGGACCTATCTTTACCTTTTTAGGAGTAGGTACCACAACTTTGGCAAGACACCCCCACACTCATAAATATTTATAGGTAGGTTGTCTTCCTTTCCAAAGTTCATACGGTGTTTTCACCTGATCTTTACAGGGCACCTTATTTAAAAGGTCGTTTGCCGACAAAATGGCTTTCCCCCACAAGTTCTGAGGTACTCCAGAACTTAACAGCATTGCATTCATCATTTCTTTCAAAATTCTATTTTTCCGTGCAGCCACAACATTCGATTGTGGCGAATATGGTGGAGTAACTTCATGTATTATGCCATGTTGAGCACAATACTCTCCAAATAGAGTTACATACTCTCCACCATGATCACTTCTGATCACTTTAATTTTGCGGGTGAGTTGATTCTCAACTTCTGTTTTATAGAGAATAAATTTCTCTGTAGCCTTATCCTTGATTTTAAGCAGGTACACATAGCAATATTTCTTGCTATCATCAATAAAGATGATAAAATATTTATTACCACCTCTCGTCGGTGCAAACTTTAAATCACATACATCATTATGTATTAAATCCAGAGGTTCATTATTTCTTTCAATTGTTTGATATGATAACCTTGTTAATTTCGCTTCTACACAAGTTTCACACTTATGTTTGTTATCGATATCAAAAGTGGGAATATGATTCAAGTTAATTAATCTCCGCAGAGAATTAAAATTAACATGACCTAGTCTACCATGCCATAAAATGGAAGACTCAAGCAAGTAAACAAAAGAAGTACTAGCTTTATTATTCATGTTCTTTGGCTTTATAGTCATTACATTTAATTTGAACATTCCATTGACTACATAGCCCTTTCCCACAAACATTCCACATTTGGACAAGATCACTTTGTCTGACTCAAACATTAAGTGAAAACCATGTTTGCTTAGCAATGATCCAGATACCAAATTCTTGCGAATATCTGGAACATACAATACATTATTAAGAGTCAGATCTTTTCCAGATGTCATCTTCAGTACAATGTTGCCCTCCCCTTGGATTTCGGATGTGGCAGAGTTACCCATGAACAACTTCTCCCCATTTTTCTTTGGTTCGAAGGAGATGAACATGCTCTTATCTGCACATATGTGGCGAGTTGCACCTGTATCTATCCACCACTCTCTTGGATTAGATCCCACTAAGTTCACCTCAGAGACAACAGCGCTTAGGTCAATATCATCAACCTCTTTTGTGATGTGCTCCATCATCGTTGCCTCCATGTTTCTCTTTTTTTTTTTCGGCAGTCTACAATCCACCGCTCTGTGACCCATCTTGTCACAATTAAAACATTTCTCTTGGAACTTAGCTTTCTTGGAGATGCCTCCTTTAGGCCCCACCTTGGAATTTTTTCCAGGCTTCTTCTTGTTCTTGGAGCTACTTCCATGCTTCACGATATTAGCCTTCATCCCGACCTTCATGGCTCTTCTGTCAGACCTCCTATTGTCATCTTCAATTCGAAGCTTTCCGATAAGAGCTTCCATATCCATTTCCTTTCTCTTGTGCTTAAGATAGTTCCTAAAATCTCCCCAACTAGGAGGTAACTTCTCAATCATTGTAGCAACTTAAAAGACTTCATTAATGAACATCCCTTCTGCAAGAAGTTCTTGGATGAGCACTTGCAGCTCATGTACTTGACTCATCAGTGGCTTGGTATCCACCATCATGTAGTCCAAAAATCGGCCTACCACAAATTTTTCGGACCCTGCATTCTCAGTCTTGTACTTTCGGTCCAAAGTTTCCCATAGCTCTTTTGCTGAATTTGTGCTGCAGTACACTCCGTACAACGCATCGGATAAGTCATTCAGGACATAATTCCGACATAAATAATCGGAATTCTTCCACGCATCCACTGCCATTAGAGTCTCCTTATCACTCTTGTCATTGCTTGGTGGTGCGTCCTCAGTCAGGAACCTCGTAAGGCCCAGCGTAGTCAAGTAGAACAGCATTTTCTGCTGCCACCTCTTAAAGTTTGCTCCATCAAACTTCTCCGGTCTCTCTGCATGACCTGCCAGAGGAGGCACCTGAAAAACAGGAGTCTTTGAAGGCACTTGTGCAGTAGGCACATCTCCACTAGCCATTTCTGAATCTGAAAATAACCCAGAAATTCAATTACCTGTTATATTCAATCTTTAACAAACTAATTAGAACCAATTTCCAAAAGGAAAATATACAAAAAATGTGATTTCTGTATACACCACAAATGTACTGTTCATGAGACTGTTCATCCGTACATTTCCGTACAGTTACTGTTCACTGCCACGTGTCACTTATAACAGGTCGACACGTGGCTCTTTTTTTTTTTTTGGTGACACGGCGGCATCTGAGTCTGACACGTGTCACCTGGATCAGATAGACACGTGGCCTCACTTGCCTGCGACACGTGGCTGGCTCTGGATGAGACACGTGGTGAGCATAACGGGCTGAATTCTCTTGGGCCTTGTCTGAACAGTAATCTATTCTAACCTCGGACTGGGCTGTGTAGCTGGGCCAGATCCGTCAGAATTTAAAATTCAGGCCTGCTGACTCAGAAACCTATCCAAACCCATTTTTCCGACCCAGTAGCCCGTTTTCTGACCCGTCTTCAACATCCAACCGGGTTTTTTCAGCCCGTTTCACTAGTAAATGGGTTTTTTGATCCAGTTCACCATTTTTCTTACTTTCTGCACTGTTCCAGTAGCCAAAACATACCAGAAAAATATCAAAAAATTTAGAAATTCATGGGTAATTCGATTTTAGAAAAAAAAATAGTTTAAACAATAATAAAGAATTACCCAAGAATTCTCAAACCCATGGGACCAAACAAATATATATATATATATATATATATCTATATACATTATATACATATACAGTCCATCTATGGTGCGGACGGTCCTCATGCGGACCACAGTATTGGTGACGGTTTTTCATAGTATTGGTGACGATTTTCTAAGAAATCGTAGTTAATACTATGAAAAATCGTCACTAATACTGCGGTCCTCATGCGGACCGTCCTTACCATAGAATTTCCATATACATATATATATATATATATATATTTTTTAACATAGAACTAAATACAAAATAATTATAAATTAAAAATAAAAACCCATCAACAAAAAGTATACGGGTTTGAAGGCAAAAAGAATAAAAACATGTATATATATATATATATATATATATTTCCATCAAAAGCATCATCAAAACAAAAATATTCAATTATTCACAATTCCACATATATAAACATATATATTAAATGGGAAAATTGTCTTAAGATTGTAATATAAAATATTAGAATATGCATAATATATGAATATATGTGTGGAATAAAACACAAATAAAGTATGAAAAATAATAAATACAAATACAACCTGAAAGTCCTTTAGCTTTGATCTGTGTATGAAAAATAAATTGATCCGAGGTCTGTGTAGTACCACAGTGTCCTTAAGACAATTTCCGTCCCACCAGTGCAGATGTTTTCCCGACGGTTGTTTTCCAGGATACAACGGAATCGAAAAACTCTCGGATTTAGCACCTCCGAAGGTTTCTCTTCGAACTTTTTAGTGTACTAGATCTTTTCCACTCTTTCTATGTAAAATATGCTAGGAAAAAACAAAATGCAAGAAAACACATTTTTCTTATTTTTTCTCAAAAAAACGCGAGGGAGAGTCAGAGGTTTTTCAAAAATTAATTAAAAAATGAAAACCCTTTGTTTTCTTTTTCTTTTTCACTTTTTCCAAAATATAAAAACAACTTAAAGCCCATTAAATCCCCATTAACCCCACTAACCCAAATCATTCAATAAAGAAAACGTTTAAAAACGTTACAAATCGAACGTATGCCTCTTCTCGTAAGTTAGTTCCTTACTTCTTTGTTTTCCTTTATTTGAAGAATTTCTTACTAATTTGCCGAATCAGTTATGTGTTTGGAGTTTGGAATCTATTAGTCGAAGAATTAGTTGTTTTTTTTTTTTCCCCGGGAAAAGTGAGAAAGTTGAGGGCTAATCAAAGAACCAAAAAGGAGAAGCCAACCCCAATCGCTGAATTAGCGGTTTATGATTTTCTTTGTTTGAAGAGTTTCTTGCCAAATTAGGTTTTGTTTGGAGTTTGGAATTTGTAGGGCAAAGAGCGAATTAGGTTTTTTTTTTTTTGGCGATTGATTTAGTTTAACAAAACAAGAATTAAAAAAAGAAAAGACTTCAATTTTCTTAGCCGTTGGTTATTTGATTTTTTCCCTTAGTTATTCAATTTCTGTTAGTTTGATTTTATAATAATTGTGCCAAGTTTTGAACTGGGGAAACTTGCTTCCAGTTGTCGTTGAACTCGGTCAGAACCTTGCTATTGCAATCTGATTCCTGGAAAAACAATTTGTAAACCAATTGCATCCATATTAGCCACAAATGAAAGTTGGGGAAAAGGTTAAAAAGAAATCTGATATGAGTTGTCGAAGTATCATTTATGTAATCCTTGTGTTATGGAAGAAAAAAGTTACTCGATGCATTCTATCTCTTGTGCTTATAAAGTCATAAGCCTTACTTATTTGAAGTTGCTTTCTGTTATGTAATATATGATGGTTTTTAAATGTAAATTCGTATTGCAGGGAATGCCTTCTTCCTGTTCCTAAGGGAAAATCCTCTAACTCAGATCTTACAGAGCCTAAACAATATTTCGGGTATTGTTCTTAGCCAAAAATCATAAACAGCAAATGTGCCTGTTTCTTTCTCATTTTTTATGTTTTTCCTTGCTCATTGTTTCTCTCTCTTTTTTCATTGTTTCATTAATAAAGTTGTGGCTTAGGATTGCATTGGTGAAGACTAAGGATCATTGCATGCATGCAATCTCTGATCATTTGGTAAGCAAATCTCTTTTCCAATTGACCTTTACTTCAGATATTTATCCTTTTTATACGATTCCAACTTCTGCATGGATGTAAGTCTTGATAGAAGAGATTTACAGTTCATGTGGTCCCTCCATTGAGATTTGAAGAAATTGGTTGGTAATGAATGCTTCAACTGTTATTTAGTTTTTGGGTCCTTTTCTCTTTTTATTGATATGCTGAGATGTTTGGTTTTTGTGTCCTTTACTTCTTCTTTTTTTTTTTTTTTTTTTGGGATTGACCTTTGATTAAGATTCTTCAATGCCCAGATTTACCATTTTGGAACAGGTTCCTTAAACATACTATTAATTTCATTTCAGTCGGGGGTGAAAATCACTTGTCATTGTGATCAAGTGCTGAGATATCCTTAGCACGTTAGAAATTTGGCTTTGCATATCTCATTGTTATCCGAATTTGTTACAAAGGTGAATTTACGCTCTTAATCCGTGTTGAAGTGCCAACTTTTATTTACTATACATTACTTAAACATCTCCTATAGTTTAAATTACTTTCTTATATTATATTGGATTTTAATTTCTTACAAAAATATTCATTTGGATTTTATTTTTGTTTCCATATGAAGAAACGTTGTGTCAAACAATAAGAAAAACAACAAAAGAGTTTGTCAACTTCATTTTAAATATTACATATATTCATTTACAGTCTCTAAATCTTCATGTTAGATGATCTTTTCTTATCCTCAATGATATGCATTCTCGAGATGCCTCATATTTGTTATTTTATAAGAAATTAACTTCTGTTTGATTGACATCTTTTATTGGCAGCATATTTTGACAACTGTTTCCTGATTGGACTACAGCTGCTTAATGCTTCTGGGTTGCATAAAAATTACAAAAAAAGGTTCAGGGCTATGTAAATAAGGAAGTTTGTAACAATAACTCTGTTTAATAATAAAAGTATGAAATTTTTGGGTGTTTGGGTGAAGAGAAATGCTCGGGGATTGCCGAGGTTCTCTTCTCTCTTTTGTAGGTTGGTGTGCTGCGTGTCCCTCTCTTCTTGTCCCTCATTTGCTTTCTTTCCCTTTCAATTTTTTTCTCTCTCCAATTTCACTCAATTTCTATCTCTGCATTTTGTTTCTGCTTTTCCTCTTTCTCTGTGTCCTTTCTCGCTTGAGTTTATTTCTCTATTTGGTTTTTTCTTTACTTTCTCTTTTTTGTTATCTCTCTACTTTTTCTCACTGCTTTTTGTTTATACTTTTCCCCCCTTTTTCTCATTTCTTCTTTCACTTTTTGTACTATTTTTCTCTTGTTAATTTATCTATGCACTTTATTTCTAGTTTTCTTTCAAAAATTATTTATTCCATATGCTATCAATGCTTAGTTTTGATGTCCTAAAAAAAAAAAATTAAACATATAAAACAACCTACTATTATAATATATACAAAATAAAAAATAAAAAATAAAAAATAAACATTAAGAAACGAACCAGTAAACAAATTAGAAATTGTGAAGAAAACATAAGAAAACGATGCATGTAGTGATAAAAATTTATAAGCAACAAAAAACACGGTTTCCTTTTTTTCCAAAAGTGGAAATTTTTTTGAAAAAGAGAAGTTAAGAAAATTTTTTTTTTTCCGAAAACAAAAAACATTGATTGTAATTAAAAAAAAAAAAAAAAACTCAAAAGACTGAAATCTAATGGACAAGTTAGGAAAGTAAAGAAGAGTGAAGAAACTAGTAAACCTGTGAACATGATGTAAAGAATGTGAGGAAAGTAGTAAAAAAGCTTTTTTAAGAAAGTGAAGAAACAGGTAACCTATAAACTGGATGTTAAGAAAGAAAATGTCAAGAAACTAGTGGCTAAAGTAAGAAATCAACAAATTTTTATATTTTTTAAATGGATATTGCTAAATTTTAGTATATATATTTTTATTCTTTTATTAAAAAAAAAAACTTATATATTTTATTTTATTTTTGAAGGAAAATTACTTGTATATTTAATACATATCTGATTTAATCTATATTCTAAATTTTAATATGATTTTCAGGTTAATTCTTTCATTAAATCTACTATTTAAAAAAAATATTAAAACTAGTAGACATATTATATTCATGTTAGCTCATAATCTTAAAGATAAAACACTTATTATTCTCCCAAAAAAAAAAAAAAAAGGATAAAACTGCTGGATGGTTATTTTCAATAATTATCAAAATGAATAGAAATGTACTAAAACGTTAAAAAATTTAGTCTAGGAGAACACTTGCAGCAATTAATTGCTATAATTAAGGACATCAAGTAGGATTTTATGAGAAAGTATTGATAGCTTGTGGAATAAATTATTTATTTTGTGGCAATAGCCAAATGGAGAAAGAAACTAGAATAAGGAGCTAGATTAATTAGAAAGAGAATGTAGTGGGAAAATTGTCCCGAGAGAAAGCAGTGATAGAAAGTTTAAAAGATAATAATAGATTAGAGATCTATGGAGGAAGTGTCAGAAGTGTAGAGAAAGTGTAGAGGAAGGATGTCAGGACCCGTCCAGGATTCCTCCCCGGAACCCTAGACAAGTCCTGATCCCAGGGAAATACCACCGAACCTTCCAACGGAAAATTCGGCAGCACCTCCCCTAAGGGTAGGATTTACCAAAAATTATTTGTACTGAAAACACACTTCTACAATCATCCCCTTATTCCTCCCGCAAAACTACAAATTGATTCCACAAATTTACAGCACTTCACAACAATAACAGTAACACAGTGCATAAATAAAACATAGGTGTCCAAATAGTATACAGAGCTTCATGAAGTGCTATTCAATAGAAAATACAACAAAGATGAAAGAAATAATACAACTAAAATGAACGAGTATAAAAGTACTTCTCGAAACACGATAGCGGCGGAGAATTGGTTGGCCCCGGAAGAACATCTATCACCCCTTGCACCTAAGGGAACGGAACTTAAAAACGTGAGATGCTAATCATCTCAATGAGTGACCCTAGCTACTGAACACTTTTAATAATAATAATAACATAACCAATAAGGGAATTTAAGTAATACCGGCAAATAATAACAGTTGAAAATAATATTTTCTCTCAAAATGCTCACCAATCACTCCGTTGGAAATGTTGCCTTTTTAAAACATTTTCACAAAACCCGATATTCGTATTTCCTGAAAATCAAGGGATCAAACAATTTAATAAACAATAAATAAATAAATACCCCAATATATAATTAAAATGCAATAAATCATAATAAATAATTTTTGAACACCTTTGGGGTTTGAAACTTTATCTGAAAATTACACTTGACACACCACACCATATACCGGTGATGCCCTCCCATACCCAGCGTCCTGAGCATCCACTGGCGGGGAGATTAAAGAGAGAAACTTGCAAACGGCACTTCGGCGTCCCGATAGTACCGCTGCTGAAACCGTCATCCCAGCCAAGGAGGGGGGCGGCTGTGGCCAATATCAAACTTGCCTGCCCACGGTCCAATGGCAACCACGGGAGACATAATACTTGCGCGCTAACCATATACATACACCAGAACACCAATACTGTATGAATGCGTCTAAAATAATTATTAAATCAACCGTACCGTTCTTTTCAAAATTACCGTGGGAAATATACCAATTTTCATAAAATACCATCCCACATATTTCCATTTAACAACCCGGTACGAAAACATCGATAACCAATAAAACCATAATTTTTCTCGTAATACGAGGTTCAACCAATAAAATACCGTGGGCATAATTATAAAATTAAACCACCAATTTAAACAAATATTTTCATAAAATATTTAAACCAATTATGCCCGAAAATAATATTTAAAACCATGCACAATTTATTACTGAAAATACCTTGCTCATGCATAATAATTAAATTTAAATCACCATAAAATCATAATTAAACTGCACCACATGAGCATAATTCAAATACCAATTAAACATCAATTAAACATAATTAATTACCCCAAAATATTTTTTTAAAGGTGGGTCACTCACCTTAAGCGCGTATATCAGCTAAGATCCTCCGCAGGATCAACTCCACTACTCGCACGCGCACCTAAAACATCCACAGTACACCAACCAAATATATTAATATTTTAATCGGGTTACTCCCAAATGGGTACCCGAGGAGCGAACACAAACGACAACTAAAAATTACGAGTGATATACCGAATCGAAGCTTGAGTTATGAGGATCACGGATTCGGTCTTACTTCCCGGAGATCGGACCCTAGGTGGCCGGAATCTCACCGGAAAGCTTTTGGGATTCGACTTCTCAATTCTCCCAAACCGTCGCGAATTGGTGGAAAAGGATGCCAGATTTGGATTTAGGGGGTCGGAATCAGTGGACAGGGACCGGCGGAGCAACTGGGTACTCACCGGAATACTGACTTTCGATGAGCCGCCGTGGTCACCGGCAACCGTCGTCGGCTGTGGCGCGTACGGTGGCCGTTGGCTGAGATTTTTGGTGGTTTTGTAGATCGAGAGGAGAGGATTCCAACGGGACCGGCAGTGAGGCAAATGGAGGCCGGACGGCGGAGAGATCGGGGTTTGAAGATTTTCGGCGCTTCGCCGGAAAACGCTCCGATCCCGGTGCGTCGGTGGTCCGGTGGCCGTGAAATTTGGTGGGTAGGCCGGAATTGAGGAGGTGGTGAGTGGTGGCTGGTGCGTGTGGCGTGAACATGGCCGGAAACTGGGTAAACGGCGGTGGCCGGCGGTGGAGGGAAAAATCACCCCCGAACTTCGCCGTCTCGATCCGGGCGCGTCCGGCGACCGACGGCCGTGAAATTTCAGGGTTCGGCCGGAAATGGGAAGGCGCTCCCGTCTGGCCGGCGCGTGTAGCAAGGGTCGGCCAGAAAATTGGACGATTCCGGCGGCTGGTCGCTCTCTCTCTCTCTCTCCCCTCTCTCCTTCTCTCTCTTCCCCGGCATTTTTGCTAAATAAAAGCCACCATGGGTGACACTGTTCATCCACGTGGACCAATTAGGTGATGACACATGGTGTTACTGTTCACTTAAGCCAGATATAATAAAATATTACGGTATCCCGCGAACTTCAAACGTCCATAACTTTTTAACCAGATGTCCAATTTAAGCATGCTCCTAGTCTACGAACTCGTATCGATGAGTACTTGACAATCATACAAAAGTCAAAACTAAATTACACAACAACAAAAAGTCAACTCCCGGTACCTTTTGGACTGTTTGCACCTCGACTTGTTTTGCCCATAACTTTCAAACCGTAGCTCCGTTTTCGACGTACTACTAATCTACGAACTCGGGGCATCATGCACTTCGCCATGGTACCCTGGTCAACTAGAAATTTCAACTGGAACAAAAAGTCAACTTTTGACCCACTCGGTCAACGATCAACCTCGGTCAACGTGCACAAATTCCGGTGTGATTTGGGACGGGGTGTTACAACCTTTCCCCCTTATAAGAATTTCATCCTCGAAATTCCGCACGTCACTGGAACAGATAAGGATACTGATCACGCATCTGCGCTTCGGGCTCCCACGTTGCTTCCTCGACTAAATGGTTCCGCCATAAAACCTTAACTGAAGGAATAGTCTTGTTACGTAGCACCCATTCCTCATGATCCAAAATCTGCACTGGTTGCTCCACATACGAAAGATCTTCCCTTAATTCTATGTCAGGACTCTCGAGTATGTGTAAGGGGTCTGCAATATACTTCCGTAGCATCGAAACATGAAACACGTTGTGCACTCGGGCTAGCTCTTCTGGTAATGCCAACCTATAAGCCACAGGGCCAATCCTCTCTGTAATCTCATAAGGTCCAATATAACGAGGACCCAACTTACCTCGTCGACCAAAACGTACGACTCTTTTCCATGGAGATAGCTTAAGGAATACCCAATCTCCTACTTCGAATTCCAAATCCTTCCTATGCACATCGGCGTAACTCTTCTGTCGATCTTGGACAACCTTCAATCGGTCCTTAATGGTCTTCACCTTGTCCAAGGTCATCCTTAAATACTCAGATCCAACCGCATTATTCGTTGCAAGGAGTCTCTCTTCTCCTACCTCACTCTAGCACAAAGGTGTCCGACACTGCCTCCCATATAAAGCTTCATACAGGGACATCCCAATACTCGCCTGATAACTGTTGTAGACAAATTCTATCAATGGAAATTGTTCATCCCAGCTAGCGCAAAATTACATAATACAAGACCTTAGCATGTCTTCTAATGTCTGAATTGTGCGCTCCGCTTATCCATCAGATTGCGGGTGAAAAGCGGTGCTGTAGTTAAGTCTTGCTCCTAGTGCATCAGCCAACTTCCGCCATAGTCGTGAAGTAAAACGCGGATCTCGATCGGATACGATGGCTAGCGGTACTCCATGAAGACTTACAATACGTTGCGCGAACAATTGGGCCAATTTCTCGGGTGAGAAGCACTCTCTTACAGGTAGAAAGTGCGCAGACTTGGTAAGACGATCGATGATTACCCAAATGCCGTCGTACCTTCTAGGTGTGGGAGGAAGTTTGAATACGAAGCCCATGTTGAGTTCTTCCCACTTCCACACAAGAATAGGTAAGGATTGGAGTAGTCCTGAAAGCTTCTGTCTTTCTGCCTTCACCTGTTGACAAATCAAACACTTTGATACAAAATCTGCCATTTCTCTCTTCATGCCAATCCACCAATAATACTTAACAAGCATTCGGTACATTTTGGTACTTCCAGGATGCATCGTATACATCGAGCTATGCGCCTCTTCTAAGATCTCCTTCTTGAGTTCTGGGTTATCAAGAACGCAAAGTCATCCTTTATACACGAGGGCTCCATCCCTCCTTATGGAAAACTCTGGATCAAGACCTTCTTGTACCTTGCTCTTAATCGTTCTCAATTTAGGATCTTCCATTTGAGTCTCCAGTATACGATCCACCAACACCGGTCGCACCTGAAAACTAGCCATAAGAACTCCTGAAGGATGCATATGCATTAACACCCCCATCTTCTTCAACTCCACCATGAGAGGTAGTTGAATGGCTTGGATGTGAGCAAGAGATGCGATAGCCTTCCTACTCAAAGCATCTGCCACTACATTCGCCTTGCTTGGGTGATAATCAATCACACAGTCATAATCCTTCAATAACTCCATCCATCTCCTTTGCCTCATATTTAACTCCTTCTTAGTGAAAATGTACTTGAGGCTTTTGTGGTCGGTATAAATTTGGCATGTGGCCCCATACAAGTAGTGTCTCCACTTCTTTAAAGCAAGACTACCGCCACCAATTCTAAGTCATGCGTAGGGTAATTCTGTTCGTGCTGCTTCAATTGCCGTGATGCGTACGCTACCCCCCTTTGATTCTGCATTAGCACGCAACCCAACCCTTGATGGGATGCATCACAATAGACTTCAAAACCTTCATTCCCATAAGGTAAAGTTAAGATAGGCGCGGATGTTAACCTTTGCTTCAACTCCTGAAAACTTTGTTCACACCTGTCCGTCCAACTAAATTCAACCTTCCTTTCGGGTTAAGTTATGAAGCGGTCCAGTAATTCTCGAAAACCCTTCTATAAAACGACGGTAGTATCCCGCTAATCCAAGAAAACTTCGTACTTCCCTCACAGTGGTAGGGCGTTCCCAACTCAGCACTGCCTTCACCTTATCGGGATCCACTTAGATGCCTTCGGTTGACACGATATGTCCGAGAAAACCCACTTGATTCAACCAGAATTCACACTTGTAGAACTTAGCATATAGCTGATGCTGGCTTAGAGTTTGGAGCACTCTCTTCAAATGTCTCACGTGCTCTTCTTGGCTCCTTGAATAGATCAGGATGTCATCTATAAATACAATGACAAAACGATCCAAGTACGGACGAAACACCCTATTCATCAAATCCATAAAAGTTGCTGGGGCATTGGTGAGTCCGAACGACATCACTAGGAATTCATAATGTCCGTACCTCGTCCTAAAGGCAGTCTTAAGAATGTCTGACCCTCGAATCCTTAACTGATGGTATCCAGACCTCAAGTCGATCTTGAAAAACACTTTGGCACCTTGGAGTTGGTCAAATAGATCATCTATCCTTGGCAACGGATAGCGATTAGGGATGGTCACCTTATTAAGTTATCGGTAGTCGATACACAGTCTTAGACTACCATCCTTCTTCTTCACAAACAAAACTGGAGCTCCCCATGGCGATATGCTTGGTCTAATAAACCCCTTATCTACCAAATCTTGCAATTGGACCTTTAGCTCCCTTAGCTCCGCTGGAGCCATCCGATATGGCGGTAGAGAAATAAGCACGGTACCCGAAATTAATTCAATGGGAAATTCAAACCGGAGGCAATCCTGGTAACTCCTCAGGAAACACATCCGAAAAATCCCACACCATGGGCATGTCTTCCAACCTAACCCCACTTACTCGGGTATCTATCACATGAGCCAAATAACCTTGGCAACCCTTATTCAGTAGCTTCTTGGCGGTAAAGGTAGATATCAACCTCGGCAAAGGCCTTCCAACTTCCCCACGGAATACCACTTCAGGCAACCCTGGCCTCCTGAATGTAACTTCTTTGCTAAAACAATCTACGAATGCATGGTTTCTTGCCAACCAATCCATGCCCAAGATTACATCAAGTCCGGATGCAGAAGAAACACTCCTTGATCGACTGGCTAGGCCACAAGGATTCTCCCGCAGGAGTGGCTATTTCTAACAGACATTCTAAAGGAGTAGGGGTCATACCGACCCGAACGACAAATTCTTTTGAGATAAATGAATGTGTTGCTCCCGGGTCTATAAGCACACGTGCGTCATTACCAAAAATATTCAAAGTACCTGTAACAACGTCAAATGTGGTCCTGGCTTCCTGCTGTGTCATAGCAAACACCCGACCTTGACCTGTTTGCTGGGGTTTCCTTCCTCTACCTCAACTCGATCCTGCAGACGGTTGGGCTGATCCCGAATAAGCTCCTACTGCCTGACTCCCCTGGGAACTCTGACCCAGAAATACACCAATATGCTGTACTCATCGACCTACCCCTAGCACACTGCCACTACCATAAGGGCACTCCCTCCTTATGTGGCCTGGCTGCCCACACTGAAAGCATAAACCATCCATCTGACACGGTCCAGATTTAGGGGGTCGGAATCAGTGGACAGGGACCGGCGGAGCAACTGGGTACTCACCGGAATACTGACTTTCGATGAGCCGCCGTGGTCACCGGCAACCGTCGTCGGCTGTGGCGCGTACGGTGGCCGTTGGCTGAGATTTTTGGTGGTTTTGTAGATCGAGAGGAGAGGATTCCAACGGGACCGGCAGTGAGGCAAATGGAGGCCGGACGGCGGAGAGATCGGGGTTTGAAGATTTTCGGCGCTTCGCCGGAAAACGCTCCGATCCCGGTGCGTCGGTGGTCCGGTGGCCGTGAAATTTGGTGGGTAGGCCGGAATTGAGGAGGTGGTGAGTGGTGGCTGGTGCGTGTGGCGTGAACATGGCCGGAAACTGGGTAAACGGCGGTGGCCGGCGGTGGAGGGAAAAATCACCCCCGAACTTCGCCGTCTCGATCCGGGCGCGTCTGGCGACCGACGGCCGTGAAATTTCAGGGTTCGGCCGGAAATGGGAAGGCGCTCCCGTCTGGCCGGCGCGTGTAGCAAGGGTCGGCCAGAAAATTGGACGATTCCGGCGGCTGGTCGCTCTCTCTCTCTCTCTCCCCTCTCTCCTTCTCTCTCTTCCCCGGCATTTTTGCTAAATAAAAGCCACCATGGGTGACACTGTTCATCCACGTGGACCAATTAGGTGATGACACATGGTGTTACTGTTCACTTAAGCCAGATATAATAAAATATTACGGTATCCCGCGAACTTCAAACGTCCATAACTTTTTAACCAGATGTCCAATTTAAGCATGCTCCTAGTCTACGAACTCGTATCGATGAGTACTTGACAATCATACAAAAGTCAAAACTAAATTACACAACAACAAAAAGTCAACTCCCGGTACCTTTTGGACTGTTTGCACCTCGACTTGTTTTGCCCATAACTTTCAAACCGTAGCTCCGTTTTCGACGTACTACTAATCTACGAACTCGGGGCATCATGCACTTCGCCATGGTACCCTGGTCAACTAGAAATTTCAACTGGAACAAAAAGTCAACTTTTGACCCACTCGGTCAACGATCAACCTCGGTCAACGTGCACAAATTCCGGTGTGATTTGGGACGGGGTGTTACAACCTTTCCCCCTTATAAGAATTTCATCCTCGAAATTCCGCACGTCACTGGAACAGATAAGGATACTGATCACGCATCTGCGCTTCGGGCTCCCACGTTGCTTCCTCGACTAAATGGTTCCGCCATAAAACCTTAACTGAAGGAATAGTCTTGTTACGTAGCACCCATTCCTCATGATCCAAAATCTGCACTGGTTGCTCCACATACGAAAGATCTTCCCTTAATTCTATGTCAGGACTCTCGAGTATGTGTAAGGGGTCTGCAATATACTTCCGTAGCATCGAAACATGAAACACGTTGTGCACTCGGGCTAGCTCTTCTGGTAATGCCAACCTATAAGCCACAGGGCCAATCCTCTCTGTAATCTCATAAGGTCCAATATAACGAGGACCCAACTTACCTCGTCGACCAAAACGTACGACTCTTTTCCATGGAGATAGCTTAAGGAATACCCAATCTCCTACTTCGAATTCCAAATCCTTCCTATGCACATCGGCGTAACTCTTCTGTCGATCTTGGACAACCTTCAATCGGTCCTTAATGGTCTTCACCTTGTCCAAGGTCATCCTTAAATACTCAGATCCAACCGCATTATTCGTTGCAAGGAGTCTCTCTTCTCCTACCTCACTCTAGCACAAAGGTGTCCGACACTGCCTCCCATATAAAGCTTCATACAGGGACATCCCAATACTCGCCTGATAACTGTTGTAGACAAATTCTATCAATGGAAATTGTTCATCCCAGCTAGCGCAAAATTACATAATACAAGACCTTAGCATGTCTTCTAATGTCTGAATTGTGCGCTCCGCTTATCCATCAGATTGCGGGTGAAAAGCGGTGCTGTAGTTAAGTCTTGCTCCTAGTGCATCAGCCAACTTCCGCCATAGTCGTGAAGTAAAACGCGGATCTCGATCGGATACGATGGCTAGCGGTACTCCATGAAGACTTACAATACGTTGCGCGAACAATTGGGCCAATTTCTCGGGTGAGAAGCACTCTCTTACAGGTAGAAAGTGCGCAGACTTGGTAAGACGATCGATGATTACCCAAATGCCGTCGTACCTTCTAGGTGTGGGAGGAAGTTTGAATACGAAGCCCATGTTGAGTTCTTCCCACTTCCACACAAGAATAGGTAAGGATTGGAGTAGTCCTGAAAGCTTCTGTCTTTCTGCCTTCACCTGTTGACAAATCAAACACTTTGATACAAAATCTGCCATTTCTCTCTTCATGCCAATCCACCAATAATACTTAACAAGCATTCGGTACATTTTGGTACTTCCAGGATGCATCGTATACATCGAGCTATGCGCCTCTTCTAAGATCTCCTTCTTGAGTTCTGGGTTATCAAGAACGCAAAGTCATCCTTTATACACGAGGGCTCCATCCCTCCTTATGGAAAACTCTGGATCAAGACCTTCTTGTACCTTGCTCTTAATCGTTCTCAATTTAGGATCTTCCATTTGAGTCTCCAGTATACGATCCACCAACACCGGTCGCACCTGAAAACTAGCCATAAGAACTCCTGAAGGATGCATATGCATTAACACCCCCATCTTCTTCAACTCCACCATGAGAGGTAGTTGAATGGCTTGGATGTGAGCAAGAGATGCGATAGCCTTCCTACTCAAAGCATCTGCCACTACATTCGCCTTGCTTGGGTGATAATCAATCACACAGTCATAATCCTTCAATAACTCCATCCATCTCCTTTGCCTCATATTTAACTCCTTCTTAGTGAAAATGTACTTGAGGCTTTTGTGGTCGGTATAAATTTGGCATGTGGCCCCATACAAGTAGTGTCTCCACTTCTTTAAAGCAAGACTACCGCCACCAATTCTAAGTCATGCGTAGGGTAATTCTGTTCGTGCTGCTTCAATTGCCGTGATGCGTACG
Source organism: Ziziphus jujuba (assembly GCF_031755915.1). Lineage (NCBI taxonomy): Eukaryota > Viridiplantae > Streptophyta > Magnoliopsida > Rosales > Rhamnaceae > Ziziphus > Ziziphus jujuba. The sequence continues at coordinate 4,274,417 of NC_083380.1, forward strand.
CTACCCCCCTTTGATTCTGCATTAGCACGCAACCCAACCCTTGATGGGATGCATCACAATAGACTTCAAAACCTTCATTCCCATAAGGTAAAGTTAAGATAGGCGCGGATGTTAACCTTTGCTTCAACTCCTGAAAACTTTGTTCACACCTGTCCGTCCAACTAAATTCAACCTTCCTTTCGGGTTAAGTTATGAAGCGGTCCAGTAATTCTCGAAAACCCTTCTATAAAACGACGGTAGTATCCCGCTAATCCAAGAAAACTTCGTACTTCCCTCACAGTGGTAGGGCGTTCCCAACTCAGCACTGCCTTCACCTTATCGGGATCCACTTAGATGCCTTCGGTTGACACGATATGTCCGAGAAAACCCACTTGATTCAACCAGAATTCACACTTGTAGAACTTAGCATATAGCTGATGCTGGCTTAGAGTTTGGAGCACTCTCTTCAAATGTCTCACGTGCTCTTCTTGGCTCCTTGAATAGATCAGGATGTCATCTATAAATACAATGACAAAACGATCCAAGTACGGACGAAACACCCTATTCATCAAATCCATAAAAGTTGCTGGGGCATTGGTGAGTCCGAACGACATCACTAGGAATTCATAATGTCCGTACCTCGTCCTAAAGGCAGTCTTAAGAATGTCTGACCCTCGAATCCTTAACTGATGGTATCCAGACCTCAAGTCGATCTTGAAAAACACTTTGGCACCTTGGAGTTGGTCAAATAGATCATCTATCCTTGGCAACGGATAGCGATTAGGGATGGTCACCTTATTAAGTTATCGGTAGTCGATACACAGTCTTAGACTACCATCCTTCTTCTTCACAAACAAAACTGGAGCTCCCCATGGCGATATGCTTGGTCTAATAAACCCCTTATCTACCAAATCTTGCAATTGGACCTTTAGCTCCCTTAGCTCCGCTGGAGCCATCCGATATGGCGGTAGAGAAATAAGCACGGTACCCGAAATTAATTCAATGGGAAATTCAAACCGGAGGCAATCCTGGTAACTCCTCAGGAAACACATCCGAAAAATCCCACACCATGGGCATGTCTTCCAACCTAACCCCACTTACTCGGGTATCTATCACATGAGCCAAATAACCTTGGCAACCCTTATTCAGTAGCTTCTTGGCGGTAAAGGTAGATATCAACCTCGGCAAAGGCCTTCCAACTTCCCCACGGAATACCACTTCAGGCAACCCTGGCCTCCTGAATGTAACTTCTTTGCTAAAACAATCTACGAATGCATGGTTTCTTGCCAACCAATCCATGCCCAAGATTACATCAAGTCCGGATGCAGAAGAAACACTCCTTGATCGACTGGCTAGGCCACAAGGATTCTCCCGCAGGAGTGGCTATTTCTAACAGACATTCTAAAGGAGTAGGGGTCATACCGACCCGAACGACAAATTCTTTTGAGATAAATGAATGTGTTGCTCCCGGGTCTATAAGCACACGTGCGTCATTACCAAAAATATTCAAAGTACCTGTAACAACGTCAAATGTGGTCCTGGCTTCCTGCTGTGTCATAGCAAACACCCGACCTTGACCTGTTTGCTGGGGTTTCCTTCCTCTACCTCAACTCGATCCTGCAGACGGTTGGGCTGATCCCGAATAAGCTCCTACTGCCTGACTCCCCTGGGAACTCTGACCCAGAAATACACCAATATGCTGTACTCATCGACCTACCCCTAGCACACTGCCACTACCATAAGGGCACTCCCTCCTTATGTGGCCTGGCTGCCCACACTGAAAGCATAAACCATCCATCTGACACGGTCCAGAATGCTTCCTCCTATAAATTGGGCAAATCGGCGGAGAACCAAAGTGTGACTGCTGATACGAGCTTGTATCCCCACTGATCAAATGGCGAGCTGACTGGGGCATACGATAACTACCTCTCCTCTGAAATCTGCCTCGTGGGCTCGGTCCACCACTACCCGATGAGCCGAGCTATGGCTCTTCTTGGACACTCCCTAGCTAGGTGCTCCACTGTATGAACCTTCGAACGATCTGTGCCTTGAGGGTTTGCGCATCTCCACCTGTCTCTCTAGCTCCAACGCTGCATCCCTGGCGGACTGATAGGTGGGGTGTACTGATCCAGCAAGGTTGAGGGCGATGTTTTCGTTCAAGCCGTCTATGAACCTCACCTTCTTTGCATGATCATCGGGAATCATGTGCATGCAAAATTCGGACAGCTCCCGAAATCTTCTCTCGTACTTGGACACTGTCATGTTCCCCTGTCGCAGTTCCTCGAACTCTCTCCTTCTTGCCTCATGATAGGCAGGAGGACAATACTCAGTAGAGAAGGCAATCTTAAACTGATCCCACGTATGTCTTCTGCGAGTCTTTTCTACTTGCCACCACTTCCGGGCGTCTCCTTCTAGCAAGAAACCAGAGATTCTCACTATATCCTCATCGGGGCACTGCATCCCCTCTTCCAGGATTTTCTCCATGTTGGATAGCCAATTTATGGCTGCAGCTGGGCCTTGGCTTCCATCGAAGTTCACGGCTCCCAAACGTCGAGCTTGATTCACGAATCGATTACTAGAGCTTGAACCTCCTAAGGCTCTAGTTAGTTGAGAGACAAGTTGCCTAAGGCTCGTTCGACTCTCGGAACTCTCAGCTGAGCATTCCCGAGTTCTACGTGTGTCCCGCCTACTCATTGTAGCAGATTCTGAGGAAACAACAAGAGTTTAGAAACAAGGACACTTAACCACGATTACAAAAGGAAAAAATTTACGGATGGGCTGTACAGCAATGCACAGTCCCTTAGGATTACAAGAACCTATTCTCTGATACCAACTGTCAGGACCCGTCTAGGATTCCTCCCTGGAACCCTAGACAAGCCCTAATCCCAGGGAAATACCACCGAACCTTCCAACGGAAAATCCGGCAGCACCTCCACTAAGGGTAGGACTTACCAAAAATTATCTGCACTGAAAACACACTTCTATAATCATCCCCTTATTCCTCCCGCAAAACTACAAATTGATTCCACAAATTTACAGCACTTCACAACAATAGCAGCAACCCAGTGCATAAATAAAACAGAGGTGTCCAAATAGTATACAGAGCTTCATGAAGTGCTATTCAATAGAAAATACAACAAAGATGAAAAAAATAATACAACTGAAATGAACGAGTACAAAAGTACTTCTCGAAACAAGATAGCGGTGGAGAATTGGTTCGCCCTGGAAGAACGTCTATCACCCGTTGCACCTAAGGGAACAGAACTTAAAAACGTGAGATACTAATCATCTCAATGAGTGACCCTAGCTACTGAACACTTTTAATAATAATAATAATAATAATATAACCAATAAGGGAATTTAAGTAATACCGGCAAATAATAACAGTTGAAAATAATATTTTCTCTCAAAACGCTCACCAATCACACTGTTGGAAATGTTCCCTTTTTAAAACATTTTCACAAACCCGATATTTGTATTTCCTGAAAACCAAGGGATCAAACAATTTAATAAACAATAAATAAATAAATACCCCAATATATAATTAAAATGCAATAAATCATAATAAATAATTTTTGAACACCTTTGGGGTTTGAAACTTTATCTGAAAATTACACTTGACGCACCACACCATATACCGGTGATGCCCTCCGATATCCAGCGTCCTGAGCACCGACTGGCGGGGAGATTAAAGAGAGAAACTTGCAAATGGCACTTCGACGTCCCGATAGTACCGCTGCTGAAACCGTCATCCCGGCCAAGGAGGGAGGCGGCTGTGGCCAATATCAAACTTGCCTGCCCATGGTCCAATGGCAACCACGGGAGACATAATACTTGCGCGCTAACCATATATATACACCAGAACACCAATACTGTATGAATGCGTCTAAAATAATTATTAAATCAACCGTACCGTTCTTTCCAAAATTACCGTGGGAAATATACCAATTTTCATAAAATACCATCCCACATATTCCATTTAACAACCCGGTACGAAAACATCGATAACCAATAAACCATAATTTTTCTCGTAATACGAGGGTCAACCAATAAAATACCATGGGCATAATTATAAAATTAAACCACCAATTTAAACAAATATTTTCATAAAATATTTAAACCAATTATGCCCGAAAATAATATTTAAAACCACGCACAATTTATTACTGAAAATACCTTGCTCATGCATAATAATTAAAATTAAATCACCATAAAATCATAATTAAACTGCACCATATGAGCATAATTCAAATACCAATTAAACATAATTAATTACCCCAAAATATTTTTTTAAAGGTGGGTCACTCACCTTAAGCGCGTATATCAGCTAAGATCCTCCGCAGGATCAACTCCACTACTCGCACGCGCACCTAAAACATCCACAGTACACCAACCAAATATATTAATATTTTAATCAGGTTACTCCCAAATGGGTACCCGTGGAGCGAACATAAATAACAACTAAAAATTACGAGTGATATACCGAATCGAAGCTTGAGTGATGAGGATCACGGATTCGGTCTTACTTCCCGGAGATCGGACCCGAGGTGGCCGGAATCTTGCCGAAAAGCTTTCAGGATTCGACTCTTCAATTCTCCCAAACCGTCACGAATTGGTGGAAAAGGATGCCAGATTTGGATTCAGGGGGTCGGAATCAGTGGACAGGGACCGGCGGTACAACTGGGTACTCGCCGGAACAATGACTTCCTGCGAGTCGCCGCGGTCACCGGCAACCGACACCGGCGGCGGTGCGTGCGGTGGCCGTTGGCTGAGATTTTTGGGAATTTTGTAGATCGAGGGGAGAGGATTCCAACGGGACCGGCAGTGAGGCAAATGGAGGCCGGACGGCGGAGAGATCGGGGTTTGAAGATTTTCGGCGCCTCGCTGGAAAACGCTCCGATCCCGGTGCGTCGGTGGTCTGGTGGCCGTGAAATTTGGTGGGTAGGCCGAAATTGAGGAGGTGGTGAGGGGTGGCTGGTGCGTGTGGCCTGAAAATGGCCGAAAACTGGGTAAATGGCGGTGGCCGGCGGTGGAGGGAAAAATCGCCGCTGAACTTTGCCGTCTCGATTCGGGCGCGTCCGGCGACCAACGGCCGTGAAATTTCAGGGTTTGACCGGAAATGGGAAGGCGCTCCCATCTGGCCGGCGCGTGTAGCAAGGGTCGGCCGAAAAATTGGACGATTCCGGCGACCAATCGTTCTCTCTCTCTCTCTCTCTCTCTCTTTCTCTCTCTCTCTTTCTCTCTCTTCCCCGGCGTTTTTGCCAAATAAAAGCCACCGTGGGTGACCCTATTCATCCACGTGGACCAATCAGGTGATGACACGTGGCGTTACTGTGCACTTAAACCAAATATAATAAAATATTACGGTATCCGACGAACTTCAAACGTCCATAACTTTTTAACCAGATGTCCAATTTAAACGTGCCGCTAGTCTATGAACTCGTATCGACGAGTACTTTACAACCATACAAAAGTCAAAACTAAATTACACAACAACAAAAAGTCAACTCCCGGCACCTTTTGGACTATTTGCACCTCGACTTGTTTTGCCCATAACTTTCAACCGTAGCTCCATTTTCAACGTGCTACTAGTCTACGAACTCGGGGCATCATGCACTTCGCCACGGTACCCTGGTCAACTAGAAATTTCAACTGGAACAAAAAGTCAACTTTTGACCCACTCGGTCAACGGTCAACCTCGATCAACGTGCACGAATTCCGGTGTGATTTGGGACGGGGTGTTACAAAGAAAGTGGAGGAAGGTATAAGATGAAGTGGAGAGAAATGTAAATAAGAGAGAAATTAAAAGAGAGAGTGAAGATTTATTTTAATTTTTATTTTTTTGAGGATATGAGTAATGTACATTCATTGTAAATTCAATTGCAATAACTTTTGGCTTCTATTATTTTTTTATTAAAAAAAAATGTTATTGTCTTTTTATTTCCTTCACTAGAATACAAAGACTTTCTTTGTCAATTCCAACTCGAACCAACAATTTTGGTTTGGCTTCCGTAGTTTGCTTAGCTAACCATAGGCCCAAAAAAAACACAAAAAGAAAGTCAAACTAGCACTTAGTTTTCTGTATAAAATCTCTATAGCAGACCTTGATGAGATGGTATTATATACTTGAGCAGATTGAGGCCGTTATTCCAAGGATGATGATTATAACTCCAAGGATGATGATGATTTCGATAAACACCCACCAAATTTACCAATAAGAAGTGCATCTTAAAAAAATCCAATATTGAGGGGAAAGACTTCTTTAGTTTTGAATTGAATTTTTAAAAAAGTCAAATTTGAAAGAGCATTAAATCTTTAAGCCATAACCATCAATTGAATTTTAATACATGCAGATTTTGGTGAAAAAAAAAAGAAAAAAAAAGGGTTTTAGTATCGTGCTATAGTAAAATGAGGAATTATTATGCAGATATAGCAAATAAGAGGAAAGGAAAAGAATAGAAAAACTTCCAACCAACAAAAAGATAGAAATAGAAAAGTTGAATGTAAATATCTGTTTACACTAGGGAGTATATAGGTAATTTAAATCATATGTATGCTGATATTAGGGGGGAAAAAAAACTTAAAATTTTAATTTAAAATCCCACTATTAATTTTGGCATGATAACACTATTAATTGTACTAATGAAAACTGATTCTGTATTGTATGTGAAACCTATCACTCATAAAATTGGTACATAGTAAATAATCTAGAATTTTAGACAAGATAATAAAACTTTGTGATTCTTCAATATCCTTATGAAGGGTTGTTGTTCTAAGGTGTATATATCTCAACTCTGCTCAACATATCTTCTTCTGTTCGAAAATCTGTTCACGTTCTTCTCACTCACGATGTAGCTTGGTCGGTTGCCATCAGTAACTTCTTTGGAACTTTATGGACAATGAGAAACAACTTTTCGTAGTTTGCAAATGCTCTGGTGCAGGGGACTATGAGCATTAGAAACTTCTTTTTTCTTAATTGTTTGAGCTTCTTTTTCTCTTTTTCATTTATATTTTCCAAGCTTCATAAGGTGAAAATGAATTGTGCATACAGAAACATTATGACTTTCCACCTTATTCATTCAAATGACATCACCTCAATCATTTAATCAGTGTATGGATTCAACGATAAAGTTTTTTGCTCCATCGTGTCTAGCTGGATTGCAATATGAAAGATTGTGTGGGATCGATCAGGCTACAATCATATTCAGATTGGGCTAAGCCCCTAAAATGAGTTTAGAGGAGTGCTTGAACTCTGTTTAAAACATTTTGCTTGAGTTTTGGTTTAAGGATTTGGCTAAGTTTGTATCCGGATAATCATGTCTAAGGTTGATTAACAATTTCTAAGAAGTCCAAAACAAAAGTGCTTGTCATTTATCATGTTATCAGATATATATAGCCTCTATGATATTGAGAATTTAGAAGATTTATGCAATATTAAGGTATTGCATACTCTGATACTTGATAACGGGAATGAAGTGATCGATGGTAAATACTTGATATATCTTTATCAATTGCAATCCATGTAGTACTTGCCATCATTTATAATTTTTGAGATATACAGATCATTCATATTCAGATTTTCCAGGGATAGACATGTTCGTCTTTCATAAAAAATGCTCAGGTATTATTATTCTACATCCTTTGATATAGTGCCTTTAGTGTTTTTTTTTTCCCCCTCAAATGAATTCAAAAATACATCACTTTTTTTTTTCCCTTTCCTTCTCAAATGAATTCAAAAATGCATCACTCATTATTAACCTACTTTCTATTAGAGATGATTCAGTGTTTTTTTTTTTCCCCCCTCTTGTTTTTGCCTGTTGGAATGGATTCTCTAACTACATTCTTTGATATAGTGCCTTTAGTGTGTGTTTTTTATTTTTTTATTTTTTATTTTTCCAAATGAATTCAAAAATACATCACTCATTATTAACCTACTTTCTATTAGAGATGATTCAGTTTTTTTTTTCTTTTTTTTTTTGGTTTTGTTTTTCCCTCTCATTGTTGCCTGTTGGAATGGATTCTATAATCTTTTCCGTAAATGCAGTTAAATATCTAATTTGATTAAGATGTTTTTATCTATCCACCTAATGATTTCCCTTTATTATGGCTCGATTGAGAATTCATATGTTATCATGCTTTTAATAAAATGTACTTTATTAGTAAGAAAGGTACTTAATTTACAACTTCCTGTCTGAATTAATTTCAATTTGAGACTTACTTTTGGAAGTGTTAATATACATGCTCTCGTTGTCACTGTAGTGGTTCTTTTTGATAATGAAAAAACAACCAAAGTAAGAATCTCTTCCGCTTTTGCTTTATAAAACTAGTTATCAATGCCCATTTAAATGCAGTTCATGTTCTTACTTTGGCATAGCCTTGCAGTTCTAGATAAATTAGAACAAATAAGAAAGCATTTTGTAGGATTTTTAGAACAAAAAACACAGAAAAATGAAAAGGAAACAAAACAGAAGCTTAAACTGGTGCGAAAACTTATCTTCATTCATTCATGAGAAAAACATATAAACACAAGCTTACGAAAACAGTAAACCATCTAATTTTACCTACTACTGCAGTAATCATACTGCCAAAAAACAAGACATACTTTGGCTACCTAGTACTATAGTATTTTAGCAAAAAGCTGAATATAAAGTAACTAAACATTAAAAAGCAACTAAAATAGCAACAAAAGTATCATTACACTAACACTCCTCCTTGGCACTTTTGCTGGAAACACTAAGATCATTTTTTAATGTTTCAAACCTGTTTCTTAGCAAAGCTTTTGTTAAAATATCAGCAAGCTGGATGTCAAACCTGCAATGAACCAGCTTCACTTCACCATTTCTTTCAGCTTCTCTCATAGCATGATATTTGATTGGAATATGCTTTGTTCTTCGATGTTGAACTGGATTTTCAGCAATGGAAATTGCAGACTTATTATCACAATATATAATGGTACCTTCTTCTTGCCTCTCATTTAAATCAACAAGCAACTTCCTTAGCCACAAAACTTGATTCAATTCAGTAGCAGCGGCAATATATTCAGCTTCAGCTGTGGATTAAGCAACTAACCCTTGTTTTTGTGGGCTCCCTAAAAATGGACCTGAACTAAGAGAAAATAAGTACCCTAAAGTATTTTTTGAATCTTCCATGCTGCCAGCCCAATCACTATCAATATAGCCTATCAACTTGTATTCTTTTTGCTTCAAAAATCAAACACCATAGTTTATAGTGCCTTTAATGTACCTTAGCACTCTTTTAACTACAGAATAGTGAATATGTAATAGAGCATGCATAAATCTAGAAAGCAAACTCACAAGAAACATAATGTTGGATCTGGAAGCACATAAATACAACAAACTCCCAATAAGGCTTTTGTAAACTGAAACGTCAATCTTGGCATCACCAATCTTTGAGTTCAAATTTTTGATTGTAAACCATTTGAGTATCAATTGGATTACACTTCTCCATGTGAAACTTTTTGACTAGTTCCACAGCATACTTCTTTTGGGATAAGAAAATGTCATGACTAGTTTGATATATCTCCATGCCAAGAAAGTAGTTCATCACTCCTAAATCTGATATTTCAGACACCTTTTGCATTTCAGATTTGAACTCTAACACACTTTAAGAATCTCCTCCTGTAACAAACAAGTCATCAACATATAGAGAAACAATCAATTTTTCATTATTTGAACCTAACTTCACGTACAAAGTAAGCTCATTTTACTCCTTTTAAATTGTTTCTCCACAAAGTGAGTCAATTCTGCTATACCATGCTCTAGGAGCTTGTTTCAAGCCATAAAGAGCCTTATGGAGCTTATAAACTTTGTCTTCCTTTCCTTGAAAAACAAAGCTTTCAAGTTGTTCAATATACACTTCTTCTTCAAGTAAACATTTAGAAATGTAGATTTCACATCTAAATGGTAAACTTTCCAACCTTTTTAAGCAGCAAGGGCTAGTAGAAATCTGATTGTCTCATGCCTTACAACTGGTGCAAATGTATCTCCATAATCAATACCTGGTTGCTGCACATAACCCTTAACTACTAATATTGCTTTATGGTTGTTTATTGTACCATCTGCATTAAGCTTGATCCTAAAGACCCACTTCACTTCAATTTCTTTTTTGCCTTGAGGTTTGTTCACCAACTCCCAAGTCTTGTTTTTGTTTATTATGCTGATTTTAGTTTCCATAGCCTCTCTCCATATCTTGAACTGATTTGCATCATAGAAAGTAATTGGATCACACAGTGCTAGGTTGCATCCCCCATATACATCAGTCAAGGGTTTTGTACCTCAGACATCGGTCAAGGATCTTGTACCTCGGATATCGGTCAAAGGTCTTGTACCTCGGACATCAATCAAGGATCTTGTACCTTAGATGCTTCTCTCATATACATCAATCATGGGTCTTGTACCTCAGAATCCGATAGTATTTTCATCATTTGAATCAGTCTCCTCTTGAATTTCATCATGTTCTTGGATAAAATTCTCTTCTGAGACTTGAGCTTCACTCTTTTCCCCATTTCATTCTACTACAAAGCTTTTATCTTTCATTCCAACATTTAGAATTTCACTTCCATGTTGATAATATATTGTGCAAGACTTATCTTGAAAATTCAAAGAATATCCATTTCCAAGCATTTGCCCCACACTTAACAAGCTTTTATTAATTTAAGGTACATATAACACATTTGAAATGAGTTTAGTACCTATTGAAGTTTCCACAGCCACATCTCTTTTGCTTTGAACTTGAATAAAGTCTCAATTTCCAATTTGTACTTTGGAAATAAAGTTTCAGTTCAAGCTCTTGAAGATATCAGCATCATGTGTCATATGTTGAGTGCAGCCACTATCCACCAACCAGGCTTCTTTGCTGCCGTTTTCTACATAACATGTAGCAACATACGGCCTTTCCTCACTTTGCCATGCTTCATCAGCAACTTGTACCTGGTGTGCTTGTTGTACTGATCCTCCTTTGTTTTTGCAAACTTTTTCAATATGTCCAAGTTGTTTGCAAGCTCTATATTGAGCATTAGCTTAACTTAGCAATATTATTCAGAATGGTTGTCCTTTTTGCAATGAGAGCACTTCATAAGCTTCTTTCTTTCACCCTTTTTGCTTGTACCAGTACCATATCTTCCTGTATCATTACTTCTTCCATCTTGCTGCTTCCTTTGGTTATTGTTTGCTGGAACCTTGCCTTTATGTAATGTTAGAAAAGCACTTTGTGAAACCTCTTCTTGTCTTATAAATCTTTTTTGTTCAATTGCTTGTAAAGCATTTACCAGCTCTGACAAAGAAATCTGACTCAAGTTTCTTGACTCCTCCAAGGATGAGATATTTTCTTCAAACTTCTCCAGTAAGCTAACCAGCACTCTCTCCACCACTCGCCTGTCACTTAGCTCCTCTACAAGAATTCTGATCTGGTTTACTGCCTTCATGAGTCTATCTATGAAGTCTTTCACTAACTTAGAATCCTTCATTCTCAAAGTTTCGAACTCCCTTCTTAAGTTCAGCACTTCCATTTGTCTTATTCTTGCACTACCCTGGAACTCTTCTTTGAGCTTGTCTCAGATCTCTTTGGCGGTAGTGCAAGCCATAATTCTAGTGAACATCAGATATGAAACACCAGCATGTAAGGCAGATAATGCCTTAAACTTTTTAGCAACTTCCTTACTATGTTGCTTTATTTGAGCAATAGTGGAATTGCTGTCAAAGGGGGAGGATTTATATTGGTCTCTACAACTTCCCACAAGTCAAAAGCTTAAAGGTAAGCTTTCATCTTTATAGACCACATGGCATAATTTTCTTTAGAAAATATAGGAGGTGATGGAGTATAAAAATGAGTTGAAGCCATTTAAAAAAAGGAAGGAAAGGCAGAAAGAAGGTTTCTGTATTTTTTTTTATTTTTTTATTTTTTTGCTATTTCACTCACAGCCCCACTAAGATCATTAGAGCTCTGATACCATTTATAGGATTTTTAGAACAAAAAACACAGCAAAACAAAAAGGAAAGAAAAAAAAGGCTTAAACTGTTGTGAGAACTTATCTTCATTCATTTATGAGAAAAACATATAAACACAAGCTTACAAAAATAGTAAACCACCTAATTTTCACCTAACTACTGTAGTAATCATACTACTAAAAAACAAGCCATGCTTTAGCTACCTAATACAACAGTATTTTAGAATAAAGCTGAATATAAAATAACTAAACATAAAAAAACAACTAAGATAGCAACAAAACTGTCATTATACTAACACATTTGTTATCATGCTGTTAGTCTGTTACAAACTTTTTTCCACTCTATTATAAGAATTTGTTTCTTCTATGATGTAAAAAGTTTAGAGGGTTGTTAAAGTGAATTATGTTTTAATACAATATCACGTGTTGCCCCCCAAAAAAAAAAAAAAACTCATTAATAATTTAAAAATTTGACACACTTTAATAGAACTACTATTGTTACAGTATGCAATTTATTATTATTATTATTAATTTACAAAAATATGCAATTTTTGTTTTTTTGTTTTTTTGGTTATAAAAGAACATGACGATGTACTGTTTTGATACACAAGCCAATATAGAGTACCAGCAAAGCAATGTGGCCCATTGAGCAGTGTGACCAGGCTTCCAAAATGGGCCTAATATTCATCCACTCATTGGACTGGCTATGCCAATGAGCAATGTGACCCAACGTCCAAAGTAGGCCTAAGATTTGTCCACTCATTCCACTTGATATGTTTTTGCTTTTGTGCCTATCTGCATATGTAGGTAGGATATATATATATATATATATATATGGAAATTCTATGGTAAGGACGGTCCGCATGAGAACCGTAGTATTATTAACTGTTTTTCATAGTATTAACGACGGTTTTTTAGAAAATCGTCACCAATACTATGAAAAACTGTCACCAATACTGTGGTCCCATGAGGACCGTCCGCACCATAGACGGACTGTATAAATATATATATATATATATATATATATATTTTTGTGCATATATGATGTAGCATATATACCAACCATTTTGCATGCATGATCAGAATAAACATAACATATATATATATATATATATATATATTTTTTTTTTTTCATTACCCATGGTATTGCATTTGCTTGCATTGAAATGGAAAAGAATAAGATGAAAATCGTAACAACGAATTGTTTAATACAAAAAACATATCAAATTAAGTATTATATAAGATGTCGTTCACTGAATATTGATTTGAATTGGAACCCACACAAGGAGAGTAACTAAGTATGCACCCAGTTCTTGTTTGTTTACAGGGACATGTAAAATTTAGCCTTGCTAATGCTAGTTGAATCATGCCAAAACGTACCTTTATTTTTTTATTTTTTATTTTTTATTATTATTTTTTTAAATGTTAGATCAGTCCTTTTGTACCCTCCTCTCTCTTTCTCACACTCTTTTCCATAAATATTTAAAGAAGAATAAGAGCTAGCAAAAACCTCCAACAAACGCTGTGCTTGGGGTCGGAAATTCGGAGGCTTTAAATGTCCAGTGAGATGCTTTTGGTGATGTGAAAATTCCTTAATGCTTGGATGGCCTTAATGCTTGGACCAAAATAAAAAAAAGAAAGGCAAATATATTCTAAATTGAAGGAGAGGCAGGACATGACGTCTATTTTCGGTGGTTTTACCACTTGGTTAAGCTTAGGAATACTTTTTCCCACAGTAAAGCATATAGAATGATGGCAAAAATAGGGAATAAATGAGTTGAAGTAAAAAGGGAAAAAAAAAAAAAAAAAAAGATATAAGACTATGGTGGGAAAGAAAGTTGGGGATGTGAAAATTCCTTATATCAGCAAAAATTCTTTAGATAATATTGTTTGTTTTCAAGTTTCTTGTTTCTAAAAATAAATATAACTAAGTATACTATATTTCTTAATTCTAAGATCAGTTGCCTGCACTCGGACAGCTACCTTGGAACACCCCATCATTAATAGTTTTGATTTGTTGGAGAGGATAGGTGATGACTTTTACACTGATGGTGGTGGTGATGGTGATGGTTCTGTTTTAAGTTGCTTGGAATTTTCAAGAATTGCAGAGTGGAGGAAGTGGTCAATGGTGGAAGTTGAAGGTAACATAGAACAAGGTTGTGGAGTTTTCTAGGAGCTTGAGTTGTCACACTGTCCAAAGCTAAAAGGGGAATGCTTAATGGAATATCTTCCATCTTTGAAAACTCTTAGGATAATTGAAAGTCACCACCTGGTGGCCTCACTCTCAGGGTAATAATACCCACCGCTCCCTCGATTGCAAATATGACTAATTTCTGATAGTCATGAAACTTTTTCCCACAATGCTCCAAAACCTGAAGCTATTTCCTCAGGTGTGGGATAAGGGATTTCCATTGAGTTTCTACATTGTAAAACATCTTTCTTCCAGCCTGCAGAGCTTACCAGAGGAAGGTATTCTCACTTCTCTTTCCTTGTTGACTACCTACCTTAAGATGTCCTTAACTACAATTCATATGGTCAAAACATGCATGTTTCCCTGCTTCTAATATAATGTATTGATTTAGTAATAAAGATCCCCAACTTGATTTTCCAGTCAAACTATTTTCTTTTTGAGGCTCTTGTTTTTCAAAACGTTAAACAAAATACATCCTCTCGTTGTAATCGGAACTGAGTAAGATTCACTTATATTTTCTTTACATACATGTAGTTATACTTCATATAATGTTCGATACTCGTTTTTATGCAGTCTTCCTGTAATATATCCTCTGTTATCTGCCTCTAAAGTCCCAGACAGAGAAAAAGAAAATGCAGTGAATTTCTTATTTTGATCTTGGTATGTTGCACACTCTTTTTTTAAGGTCTCGTTTCTAACTTCTCTTAATTTAAGTTATGATTCTGGAAGCAAACTTTTGTTATTCACGGTAGCTGATTTAATAACCGTACTCTTTTCGGTTTTGAAATACAGATTTAGCTCATTTTCACCATTTCAGTCTTCAGGTAATTAATACGTGCTACCACAGATTCTTTGATTGTTTCAAAGTGGTTGTGGGAACTGGGAATTGAGTCCATATCCAAGAAACTTCATTTTCCGTAATCCCAGCACATGATTGTTGGTGTTTTTGTGCTCTCTACTTTTCTAGCTATTCAACATGTGGCTCTTGTTTATTGCAGTTAGCATCCCTGCAAAACTGATTGCATTTCATATGTTTGAGTTCCCAAAGATGAACTTTCTTAAGTTCACGGAGGTGACAAAAACTCCATTTCACACATCAATGAAAAGATAGTTATTTATTTTACACCAGCTTCAACCTAAGACCGCAAATTTTTCTGCATGAAATTACAGGACGTTCAAAACATATGACATCAGGGTACTGCCAATAATAATTTATCTGCTGCTATTTGAAAGATCTGCTTCTTTGTATGTTGCACCAATCTACCTATCTTGTATTACACTTATGTTGCAGCAACCATCTTCTTATGAAACTAATAGATTACTTGCTTTTTAGAGATATCTTCCATGTGATAGTCTTGTTTTGATGCCTCTTTCCTTCCATCAAATCTCACTGTTGGTCGTGCTCGTTATGTTTCTACCTCCAGAAAGTTTTGTGCATTATCTTTGGAAGCATAGAGATAAATATGTTTCATTACTTTTCATAACTTTTCATAACTTCAATGAATTCTTGACAGGGCTATAATTTGCTGACTAATCCTCGTTTGGACTGAACTGTTCATCTACCTGATTTCACTATGGCTCATATCAACAACTGATGGAACCTTGACTTCCAGCTTGCACTTTCTTGCTTATTAAGTTTTGATTATTGGAGTATCTACAGCATACCAAGAAAAAACGCTAATCTTATTGAATAACTTATGGAATTTAATTATGTAATAAAACTTTCATGATGGCATTTGTCACTTTTTTGTTTAATTTTGTTCTTGCGTTACTTGTAGCAGAAGATGTTGTAATTCAGTTCTGGCTGTGAACATGCATTTTCCTTTACATGTTGGAAAGTATTTCAGCACCATGATAGCAAAAGCTTCACCCCTGAGTCTTTATTAAAATTATCTTCCGCTAAAAAGAGTTTAAAATGTGACCATTAATTTGAAAAGCAAAATAACAAGTAGCTAAAATCATCAAACACAACCACTGTCTTCAGGGACAAGAGAGGACATGTTTAGAGTGTAAAAATACATATAGCATTACTAAACTTTGTATCCAATATGTACCATTTGAGAAGTTTCAGAACACAACCACAATCTTTGCAGTGAACTAAGAAACTGACACTCACACAAGTTACTGTGTTCTCTTTGGTCAAACCTTTCTACATAATCTGGATCATTCTAATTGCTGCACTAAAAGAAGTTCCTTCCTTTTTACTCAAGTTTTAGGTAGCATTTAAATAAGGTTAAAATCACTGAATTAACATATCAGCATAAGCAAAAAGGGAATCCACCAGCAGTAAAACATTTAGGATGCTTCTTGACTAATTGAGGTGAACAAACAACGGTGATATACACTCATTTACTAATTTTTCATCTAGTATAACATTAAGAGATTTATGAACAGAGCTTCAGAATTTGAGCATCCATTTTCAAATTTAGTCTGTTATATTTTAATTAACCGTATGGTTTTATTCTTTGAGATAAAAACTAATCATAATATCACATTTGTGCTACATTGTATCTCTTTCAATCATTGTCCTTGTTATCTGCGTACTGTCTAGATTTCCCAAAAGACCAGGTTTTCATTCACAAACCTTTTAGAATCTAGCTTCGCCATTTTATCTTCCATTTTTGAAAAATCTCGAGATCACAGGTTGTCAACAGCTGGTGGCCTAGTTTACAAGAAGTGGATATGTGGACACTGCATTTCCATCTATTAGGAATTTGAAGATAACATATTGCCCAAAAAGGAGTCCAGTGATGAAGTTGAGTTTGCCTGTGTTTTGGATTATCTTGAAATTAACTACTGCGACGTGCTTCTTGCAATCTGTTTTCACTGGGGTCAACAAACACTCAGTTTCGCTTACATACATATGCATATGTAAATGTGAACTCTGCCAATACTGTCGTCCGAATTTTAAAAGCAGGAAGCACTTTTGAACATCTTACCTCCCTTAAAAGAGTTGTCTATTTCTTACTGTGATGAGTTGCTGTGTTTCTTACTTGAAAACCTATGGATGTCCTTTGCTAGACCAATGGTGGCGGGGAGCGAAAAGTTGTATTGTGGCATGTGTAACTTTAACACAACTTGAACAAGTTACCATTAGGATATTTGTGGCATGTGTAACCTTTTAGAAATTGTATTTTTTAAAAGTATTTAGTAGAAACTAGAAAGGAAACAACAAAAAACAGTAGAAATTTATTGCTTTTCGAGTTCGAGACATATAAAATGGAAATTAGTTTTCTTCTACCATATCATAACTAAACTTTTCATCCTTACAAAAATGAAGCGACATTTGTAGTTCAAGTTCTTTTTCTATAAAGTTGAAGTTAAAGTTGGCATTTATGGAAATGGAATAATGCATGTAAACCAAAGGGGTCAGACTCACTTTTCAAGTCTTCCTCAAGTCAACACCTAACATTCATGGGACCAGCCAGAATTATTAACAATGACAAACAAAAGAAACTTGCTAGGGAGCTTCCTACATATTCTTAAATGGTATTGTCCAAGAATTAAAATCCATTAAACACAAGAAAGCTGAATGCCCCGAGCTTTATATATACACAACATACATATCATCCAAACTCTTCTTTGATTGTTATTTGCAACGGAGAGAGGTTTTTCACTCTTTTTTTTTTTTTTTTTTTTTTTTCAATTCCTCAATTTCGTATATACCAAATAACACTGTGGCTGCTGAACTAGTAGGAGGAGCTTTTCTCTCTGCTTCCCTTCAGGTTTTGTTTGATAAGATGTCTTCTGGCGATGTTCTTGACTTCATCCAGAGAAAAAAGCTCGATGATGGTTTTCTCAAGAAGTTGAAGATGAAGTTGCTGTCAGCTAACTCAGTGCTGAATGATGCTGAGGAGAAGCAATAGACTCACTGCTTCTGTTCTCTCATATGCATGTTTCTCTAAGTGCGCTGTGCATGCTGGCTTGTTTATGTGGTTATGAAGGTGACTCTATTGAACTATGATGCAGATGAGCTATCGATTTCGGTATCCACTCCAATACTCCGATTGTTTATATCCACGAGGTAGCATAATCTTGGTGGGGCATGGGTAAGGAACAAATTTAAAACAGACAAACACAAACTAGGGGCATAGGTAAGCAACAAATTTTTCAATGACAACAAAATGCATGCATTGCTGCTAACTTGTTGACCAATTAATGCATTAAAAACCCTATAAATTGGTCAATGAGCACCAGGTCATTATAATTTACATGCACAAAACCGAGACAAGAATTATCTGTTATGTTACTGAAAAAAGTCTACCTCAAAACAACAACTCGCAAGGCTTTAAAAAGTAAAATGCAATAATGGCACTGTATTTATTTTTTTACTTTTATTTTTAGCAACAAATATTGGTTCTGTATTCATTCAGATAGAAATACATAATTATAATTAAACGCTGCAAAGGAACAAAACGGTACTACATGTTTCTTCATTCCTAGCAATGGCATATATAGAAACAGCATACTGATTAAAAATTTAGAACATATCTTAGGTGTCAGTGGCTAATTTGGAGCTTTTGAATAGTTTTTTTATTTTTTTATTTTTTAAAGAACGTAATAAGAAATTCATTAATTTGTATATAGCCGCGTAAATCGGAGTACAGAATGAAGTTGAAATTTAAAACACTAACAGAGAAAATGGAATAATGCCATGTTAAATGTGTGGACTTACTGTACAAGTCTTCCTTCTTGGTCGTCACCTCACCTTCAATGTAGCTTCCCACGTATTGCCAGAGAATTACGCATGTTAAATGTGTGGACTTACTGTACAAGTCTTCCTTCTTGGTCGTCACCTAACCTTCAATGTAGCTTCCCACGTATTGCCAGAGAATTACGCATGTTAAAGGTTTTCCATACGCTGTGAGACTAGTCTTCTTATCTATCGCAACTAATATTAGTGAGCCTATCAGCTACAATTATTAGTAAAGGAGAAACAAAAGAAACTAGCTAGGAAGCTTCCCATATGATGTTAATAATATTGCCAGAGAGTTAAATCGGATCTAATTGACACAATAAAGACAAAGGCTCTGGGCTACATGCACCACACACAGCATATCATCCAAACTCTTCTTTCTTTATTGTTTACAAGAAAAAAGAACTTTCCCCTCGTTTTTTCAATTCCTTAATCTCTAGCATACCAAAAAATCGATGGCTGCAGAAGTAGTAGGAGGAGCTTTACTCTCTGCTTTCCTTCAGATGTTGTTTGACAAGATGGATTCCAAGGATGTCCTTAACATCATCCGGAGAAAGAAACTCAACAACAGGCTGCTCGAGAAGTTGAACATTAAGCTGCTGTCAGCTGAGTCGGTGCTGAAAGATGCTGAGGACAAGCAAATAAAACACCAAGCTGTGAGGAAGTGGCTTGCTAAGCTCAAGGAAGTAATCTATGATGCAGATGACTTGGTGGACGAGATTAATACTGAAGCTTTGCGATATGAGATTGAAGGTGAATCTGAAAACACCTCACAACAGGTACTAAAATTCATCTCAACTCCATTTACTGCTTTTAACAAACAGGATGTGGAGTCGAAGATAGAGGAAATCCTTGATAGATTGGACTTTATTTTTCAACAAAAGGATTCCCTTGGCCTCAAAGTAGGTGTTCAAAACAAACCTCCACGAAGAACACCATCAACTTCTTTAGTAGAAGAATCTGCTGTGTATGGCAGGGATGATGACAAAAAGGCTATCCTTGATTTGTTGCTATCAGATGAAGTTGGTGGCAATAATATTTCAGTGATTCCCATAGTGGGCATGGGCGGGATTGGCAAGACCACCCTTGCTCAGCTCATTTACAATAATGACTATGTAAAGAACCATTTTGAGATCAAAGCATGGGCTTGCATCTCAGATGATTTTGATGTTTTTAGAATCACAAAAATAATTTTTGAGTCGATTACATCTCAAACATGTGATATTACAGACTTGAATCGACTTCAAGAAAACTTAAAGCAGAAGTTGGTGGAAAAGAAATTTCTCTTTGTTTTAGATGATGTGTGGAATGAGGATTATATTGAGTGGGATAAATTGAAAAGTCCTTTTGAATTTGGAGCATGTGGGAGTAAAATTATTGTGACAACATGCAGTGAAAAAGTTGCAAATATGGTGCGAAATGTTATGAATTATACGCTAAAAACAATGTCTGAAGATGAATGTTGGTTGTTATTTGTTAAGCATGCCTTTGGTAATGTAGAGCTATGTGCACATCCCGATTTGGTAGGAATTGGTAAAAAACTTGTTAGAAAGTGTCAAGGTCTTCCATTGGCCGTAAAATCCCTGGGTGGTCTCTTGCGTAATGAAGAAAATCCACAAGAATGGGAGAGAATTCTAAAGAATGACATATGGGAGTCATCTGAAAGGGAACATAACATTCTTCCATCCCTGTGGTTGAGCTATTATTATCTGCCTCAACATCTTAAAAGATGTTTTGCTTACTGCTCAGTTTTTCCAAAAGATTATGAATTTAAGAAAGAAGATCTAATATTACTATGGATGGGAGAAAATCTTTTGGAGCCCCTTAGAAATAAGACTGCAGAAGAAGTTGGAAAGGAATACTTCAACGATCTGCTCTCAAGGTCATTGTTTTAGGGCACTAAGAGTGGCAAGTTTACATTGCATGACCTTGTAAATGATTTGGCTATGTTTGTATCCGGTGACTCTTGTTTTAGGTTGGATGACAACGTCTCAAAAGTTGTAAGAAAGAGTACTCGTCATTTGTCAGGTTTACAATGTGACCTCCATTATATCAAGAAATTCGAGGATTTATGTAATAAGAAGATATTGCGCACTGTGATATTGAAAAAAATTTATCTATCTAGAGATGAATACTTGATGCATATTCTTGAACAGTTGCAATCAATGCAGTACTTAAGAGTGCTTGATGTATGTGGAGGTTTTTATAATACGGAAGAAAGTCCTTGCATGACAAAGGTGCTCAACTCCATTGCCAATTTGAAGCTCTTGCGACATCTGAGGTTCGATGGTACTAGAATTAAGGAAATACCTGATTCAATTTGTAATTTGTACAATTTACAGACATTAATACTAAGAAATTGTGGCCTTACTAGGTTGCCTGATTCAATTGGCAATTTAAAACAGCTAATTTATTTGGACTTATATCGTTCTTGGATTGGAAAGATACCGGATTCAATTGGCAATTTGAAACATCTTGGGTATATGGACTTAAGTTGGTCTCCGATTGAAAAGATGCCAGATTCAATTGGCAATTTGGAAGATTTAAGGTATTTGGACTTAAGTCATTCTTTGATTGAAAAGATACCCGACACAATATGCAATTTGCATGAGTTGCAAACATTGAAGTTGTACAGTTGTTATTATCTTGAACATTTACCAAATAGCATCACAACGCTAATCAACTTGTGCCATCTCGGTATTTCGCACGATGAGCTTATGTTCTGGACAGAATTGAGAGAGATGCCACCCTAAATGTGCAAGTTGAAAAATCTGCAAACATTACCAGTGTTTGTCGTAGGAAAGGATAGCGGATCCAATATTAAAGAGTTAGGTGAGCTTCAACATCTTCAGGGACGTGATCTTCTTATCAAAGGACTTGAGAATGTAATAAATGAGGAAGATGCTTCGGGGGCCAAATTGAAGGATAAGAAGCGTATTACTCTACTTTGTTTGGAGTGGACGAGTGATAGTGATGATTCGCAGCTAGCACGAGTAGTTTTGGACGGACTCCAACCGCATAAAAATCTGGAGGAATTATATATTCGCAATTATGGAGGTACAAGCTTCCCGCCATGGGTTGGACACCATTTATTTTTTTGTATAAAATCTGTTACGGAATTGGGAGAAAAACAAGTAGCAACGGAAACAAAGAAAACGAAGAACAAACACACAATTTACGTGGAAACCCTTGACGGGAAAAACCACGGGCAGGGAGAAGCAAATCCAGTATTGAAAGATTGGTACAAGGTGAGCCAAATTTCGAGATACCCTAAAAACCCCAATCACGGCCGAACAAAAAATACAGATATATATATAGTACGGAAGAAACCCTAAAATTGAACAGGTCCGAGACCTCCGCTTCCACCACAGAGCCCCAAATTTTTCTCCAAAATTAGTTTCACCAAATGGGTCGCACCGCGAGCTTTTCGGGTCGGGTCAACAAGAATTCGGGTCACTAACTCTAACAAAATCTGTAATGCTGTCTGATTGTAAAAACTGTTGTTGGTTGCCTGCACTGGGACAGCTACCTTCCTTGGAATCCGTCGTCATTGCTGGATTTAATATGATGGAGAAGATAGGCAATGAATTTTACAGTGATAGTGATGGTTCTTCTTCTTCTTCTGCGATCACTAAACCATTCAAGTCGTTAAAAAGCTTGGAATTTTCATGTATGGCAGAGTGGATGGAGTGGTCAGTGGTGGAAGTTGAAGGTAACAGAGAAGAAGGTGGTGGAGTTTTCTCAAACCTTAGAAAGCTTGAATTGTCAAACTGTCCGAAGCTAAAAGGGGAGTGCTTACCGGATTATCTTCCGTGTTTGGAAACTCTTTCGATACGGAAAAGTGACCGCCTGGCGACCTCACTCTCAGGGCATCAATACCCATCGCTGCGTGTATTGAGAATATGGACTTGTCAAAAAATGAAGACATTCCCGGAAGGGAGCTTGCCCTCCGATATACAGTCAATTGAAATTCGGGAATGCGATGAACTGGTGTCACTTTTGGAAGAGTGATGGCCTTCCAATTTAAAATCACTTAAAATTTTCAGTTGTTCGAAGCTGTTCGTTCGGGGCAACATCACGCAGTGGAATCTGGGAATGCTCACCTCTCTTACATCCTTAGATATCAAAGAGCCCCAAATCACCTATCGGCCCGAGACCTCCGCTTCCACCACAGAGCCCCAAATTTTTCTCCAAAATTAGTTTCACCAAATGGGTCGCACTGCGAGCTTTTCGGGTCGGGTCAACAAGAATTTGGGTCACTAACTCTAACAATCTCCACCTTGACACGAATTCCATATAAGGAATGAAAAACATACAAAACTCCAATCTTCGATAAAAGTTGTCATCCTCTTCCACAAAAGCCCCTAAAGGCAAAGCTCAACAACAAATACCAACCAAGTCCAAGCAATGCTCAAACTTGGCTACTGGAAGTGCCTTGGTCATCATGTCAGCAGGATTATCATGAGTACTCACCTTGCTAACAACAATATCTCCACGAGCAATAACATCACGTACAAAATGATACCGAACATATATATGTTTTGTCCTCTCGTGAAACATCTGATCCTTAGTGAGATAGATAGCACTCTGACTATCACAATTGATGACCGTACTCTCCTGCTCAGAGCTCAACTCACCTATCAACGCCCTTAACCACATAGCTTCTTTCACCGCTTCAGCTATAGCCATATATTCAGCTTCTGTAGTTGATAGTGCAACTGTTGCTTGCAAAACAGACTTCCAACTGATAGAAGTATCTCCAAGAGTAAATACATAACCAGTAGTGGACCTCCTTCTATCAAGGTCCCCAGCAAAATCTGCATCAACATATCCATTTACACCCTCCTTACTTCCACCAAACTCTAAACAAGTGTTAGTAGTGCCTCTCAAGTACCTTATAATCCACTTGACAGCTTGCCAGTGTTGTTTGCCAGGATTAGCCATATACTGGCTCACAACACTAACAGCATGTGCAATGTCAGGACGGGTACACACCATAGCATATATCAAACTACCAACAGCACTAGAATAAGGAACGTGTGACATATACTCAATATCTCTATCCGACTGTGGTGACATATCAGCAGACAATCTAAAATGAGTAGCTAATGGAGTACTTACAGGTTTAGCGTTCTTCATTCCAAAACGCTCCAGAACTTTCTCAACAAAAGATCTTTGAGTCAAGAAAAGTTTACCTGCAGATCTATCTCTCTCAATCTCCATACCAAGAATCTTCTTTGCCGCTCCCAAATCTTTCATCTCAAATTCACCACTCAATTCTGCTTTCAATCTGTTGATATCGGATTTCTTCTTGGCCACTATCAGCATATCATCAACATAAAGCAACAAATAGATAAATGAGCCATCTTCCAACTTCCTAAAATACACACAGCTATCATATTGGCTTCTAGAATAGCCATGGCTAACCATAAACCCATCAAACCGCTTGTACCACTGACGAGGGGATTGCTTCAAACCATACAAGGACCTTTTCAACAAACACACATGATCCTCTTTTCCTTCAACCTCGAAACCTTCGGGTTGCTGCATATAAATTGTCTCCTCAAGCTCACCATGCAAGAAAGCGGTCTTCACATCTAGTTGCTCCAACTCTAAATCATGCATAGCAACTAGCGCTAACAAAGCACGAATAGAAGTATGTTTAATGACAGGGGAAAATATATCATTAAAATCAACTCCCTGTACCTGTGAATACCCCTTCGCTACTAGACGTGCTTTGTACCTCGCATCTTCAACACCAGGAATGCCTTCTTTCTTTTTGTAGACCCACTTGCATCCCACAATCTTCTTACCCTCTGGAGGTAATGGCAACTCCCAAGTGTGGTTCTTATGAAGCGACTCCACCTCTTCCTGCATAGCAATTAACCACTTTGCAGAATCCTCACATGAAATGGCTTCATAATAGTTGCAAGGATCACTGGGACTCTCGATCTCCTGTGCTGCAACACAAGAAAAAGTGACATAGTCAGCTAAACTAAAGGGCTTCTTGATCTCCCTGCGAGGTCTATCCTTGGCAATCGAATGCTCCTGCACCTCCTCAATTCTCTCTTCTTCCACATGAGTGGGTGTCTCAAATGGGCCTGAAACTGAACCATTCTGTGAAGTACTTACTTCCTCCACCCTAAACTCCACCTGCTTTGGTATACTGTCTGAAACAACGAGCTCCTTTTTCGGATGCAGCATTGCCATCTCATCAAACACAACATCCCTGCTAATCACAACCTTAGATGACTTTGGATCAAGAAGCCAAACTCTGTATCCTTTTACACCCTGCGGGTAACCAAGAAATATGCCCTTCTTCGATCTAGGCTCAAGCTTACCATCATTAACATGAACATAGGCAGGGCATCCAAACACCTTCAAATCTAAATAATTAGCAGGTTTTCCAGACCATACCTCTTTAGGAGTCTTACAATCGATTGCTGCCGATGGAGAACGATTCACCAAGTAGCAAGCTGTAGCAGCTGCTTCTGCCCAAAATTCCTGTGCTAACCCAGAATTCGACAGCATGCATCGGACTTTCTCCATAAGAGTTCTATTCATCCGCTCAGCCACACCATTTTGCTGCGGAGTTCCTCTAACTGTGAGATGTCTAACAATCCCTTCGTTTCTACAAAACTCATTGAAAACACCATCACAGAACTCCAATCCATTATCTGTACGAAGGCGCTTCACCCTTCTTTCCGTCTGCTTCTCTACTAAAGCTTTCCATTGCTTGAAGATAGCAAATACGTCATTCTTGTGCTTCAAAAAATATACCCAGACCTTCCTGGAGAAATCATCAATGAAGGTCAACATATATCTGCCACCACCCTTAGAAGCAGTACGTGCGGGTCCCCAAAGATCTGAATGAATGTAGTCTAGAGTACCTTTGGTTTTGTGAATTCCAGTACTGAAGCTAACTCTCTTCTGCTTCCCAAACACACAATGTTCACAAAACTCCAACTTTGAGATACTCCGATCACCAAGCAAACTCCGTTTGCTCAACATCGCCAAACCTTTCTCACTCATATGGCCCAATCTCATATGCCACAAACGAGTAACATCCGAATCTGACATGGACACTGAAACAGCAGCCGACCCCATTACCACAGAACCCTGTAGCCTGTATAATGTACCAACCAGGCTAGCTTTCATCACCACCAAAGAACCCTTCAGAACCCTCAAAACTCCACCTCCACCAGAAAAAGAACAACCAGACTTGTCCAAAGCAGATAAAGAAATTAAATTTTTAGACATATCTGGAACGTGACGTACCTAAGATAGTGTTCTGATAATTCCATCATGCATCTTCACCCTTACAGTTCTAATGCCGATGACACAGCAAGGATGATCATCTCCCATCAGCACAACACCTTTATCCACCGGAACATAAGAAGAGAACCAGTCCTTTTGGAGACAGATGTGAAACGAACACGCTGAATCCAAAATCCATCCCTGCTTGCCCGAACTATCCTCAGTCACTGAATAAACATCTCCATCTTCAATTTCCTCATGTGCGACACTGGCTTCGGCATGTTCCTTACTCTTTTCATTATTTTTATTCTGAAGCTTACGACATTCAGTTTTGATGTGCCCCTTTTTCTTACAGTAGTGACAAATAAGGTTTCTGAACCTTGACTTTGATCTTGGCCGACTACCACCATTGTTATTTTGATCTCTAGATGATGTTCTACCTCTAACAATCAAACCCTCTCCTCCGGAACTCCCAAAATTATTGTTATCCGAACTGCTGGTCAACTCCTTATCAAACAACTCCTTAGAATATAAAGAAGCTTTCACGTCCTCCAATTTTAGGGTTTTATTACTGTAAATCAAAGTCTCCCTAAAATTTTTATACGATGGAGGTAAGGAACGCAGTAGCATTAGGGCCTGGTCTTCATCATCATATTTAATGTCCATGTTCGCCAGATCCAACAAAATAGTAGAAAAGTCATCTATGTGTGTTTTAATAGATGTACCTTCAACCATAGAAAGGGTGTATAGACGGTGCTTCGCAATCAGTTTCGTTGTGAGATTCTTTGTGATGTACAAAGATTCCAACTTGTCCCATAAGTCCTTTGTTGTCTTCTGATCAAGGACCTCCCTCAAAACTTCATTGGACAAGCATAGCTGAATGGTGGATAGGGCACGCTCATCAACCTCGGCTTTCTTTTCGGCATCCCACGAAGACGGCATCTGCTCCTTGCCAACCAACGCCTTGTGTAAACCGTTCTGTGTCAAAATCGCCTTCATCTTGACTTGCCACATGGAGAAACTCATGTTGCGCTCAAATTTCTCAATGTCGAACTTTGTTGCCATGATCGAAAGAAAAAAAATTCCTAAATAGATCGACGCGGCTCTGATACCACTTGTTACGGAATTGGGAGAAAAACAAGTAGCAATGGAAACAAAGAAAACGAAGAACAAACACACAATTTACGTGGAAACCCTTGACGGGAAAAACCACGGGCAGGGAGAAGCAAATCCAGTATTGAAAGATTGGTACAAGGTGAGCCAAATTTCGAGATACCCTAAAAACCCCAATCACGGCCGAACAAAAAATACAGATATATATATAGTACGGAAGAAACCCTAAAATTGAACAGGTCCAAGACTTTCGCTTCCACCACAGAGCCCCAAATTTTTCTCCAAAATTAGTTTCACCAAATGGGTCGCACCGCGAGCTTTTCGGGTCGGGTCAACAAGAATTCGGGTCACTAACTCTAACAAAATCTGTAATGCTGTCTGATTGTAAAAACTGTTGTTGGTTGCCTGCACTGGGACAGCTACCTTCCTTGGAATCCGTCGTCATTGCTGGATTTAATATGATGGAGAAGATAGGCAATGAATTTTACAGTGATAGTGATGGTTCTTCTTCTTCTTCTGCGATCACTAAACCATTCAAGTCGTTAAAAAGCTTGGAATTTTCATGTATGGCAGAGTGGATGGAGTGGTCAGTGGTGGAAGTTGAAGGTAACAGAGAAGAAGGTGGTGGAGTTTTCTCAAACCTTAGAAAGCTTGAATTGTCAAACTGTCCGAAGCTAAAAGGGGAGTGCTTACCGGATTATCTTCCGTGTTTGGAAACTCTTTCGATACGGAAAAGTGACCGCTTGGCGACCTCACTCTCAGGGCATCAATACCCATCGCTGCGTGTATTGAGGAGGTGGTGAGTGGTGGCTGGTGCGTGTGGCGTGAACATGGCCGGAAACTGGGTAAACGGCGGTGGCCGGCGGTGGAGGGAAAAATCACCCCCGAACTTCGCCGTCTCGATCCGGGCGCGTCCGGCGACCGACGGCCGTGAAATTTCAGGGTTCGGCCGGAAATGGGAAGGCGCTCCCGTCTGGCCGGCGCGTGTAGCAAGGGTCGGCCAGAAAATTGGACGATTCCGGCGGCTGGTCGCTCTCTCTCTCTCTCTCCCCTCTCTCCTTCTCTCTCTTCCCCGGCATTTTTGCTAAATAAAAGCCACCATGGGTGACACTGTTCATCCACGTGGACCAATTAGGTGATGACACATGGTGTTACTGTTCACTTAAGCCAGATATAATAAAATATTACGGTATCCCGCGAACTTCAAACGTCCATAACTTTTTAACCAGATGTCCAATTTAAGCATGCTCCTAGTCTACGAACTCGTATCGATGAGTACTTGACAATCATACAAAAGTCAAAACTAAATTACACAACAACAAAAAGTCAACTCCCGGTACCTTTTGGACTGTTTGCACCTCGACTTGTTTTGCCCATAACTTTCAAACCGTAGCTCCGTTTTCGACGTACTACTAATCTACGAACTCGGGGCATCATGCACTTCGCCATGGTACCCTGGTCAACTAGAAATTTCAACTGGAACAAAAAGTCAACTTTTGACCCACTCGGTCAACGATCAACCTCGGTCAACGTGCACAAATTCCGGTGTGATTTGGGACGGGGTGTTACAACCTTTCCCCCTTATAAGAATTTCATCCTCGAAATTCCGCACGTCACTGGAACAGATAAGGATACTGATCACGCATCTGCGCTTCGGGCTCCCACGTTGCTTCCTCGACTAAATGGTTCCGCCATAAAACCTTAACTGAAGGAATAGTCTTGTTACGTAGCACCCATTCCTCATGATCCAAAATCTGCACTGGTTGCTCCACATACGAAAGATCTTCCCTTAATTCTATGTCAGGACTCTCGAGTATGTGTAAGGGGTCTGCAATATACTTCCGTAGCATCGAAACATGAAACACGTTGTGCACTCGGGCTAGCTCTTCTGGTAATGCCAACCTATAAGCCACAGGGCCAATCCTCTCTGTAATCTCATAAGGTCCAATATAACGAGGACCCAACTTACCTCGTCGACCAAAACGTACGACTCTTTTCCATGGAGATAGCTTAAGGAATACCCAATCTCCTACTTCGAATTCCAAATCCTTCCTATGCACATCGGCGTAACTCTTCTGTCGATCTTGGACAACCTTCAATCGGTCCTTAATGGTCTTCACCTTGTCCAAGGTCATCCTTAAATACTCAGATCCAACCGCATTATTCGTTGCAAGGAGTCTCTCTTCTCCTACCTCACTCTAGCACAAAGGTGTCCGACACTGCCTCCCATATAAAGCTTCATACAGGGACATCCCAATACTCGCCTGATAACTGTTGTAGACAAATTCTATCAATGGAAATTGTTCATCCCAGCTAGCGCAAAATTACATAATACAAGACCTTAGCATGTCTTCTAATGTCTGAATTGTGCGCTCCGCTTATCCATCAGATTGCGGGTGAAAAGCGGTGCTGTAGTTAAGTCTTGCTCCTAGTGCATCAGCCAACTTCCGCCATAGTCGTGAAGTAAAACGCGGATCTCGATCGGATACGATGGCTAGCGGTACTCCATGAAGACTTACAATACGTTGCGCGAACAATTGGGCCAATTTCTCGGGTGAGAAGCACTCTCTTACAGGTAGAAAGTGCGCAGACTTGGTAAGACGATCGATGATTACCCAAATGCCGTCGTACCTTCTAGGTGTGGGAGGAAGTTTGAATACGAAGCCCATGTTGAGTTCTTCCCACTTCCACACAAGAATAGGTAAGGATTGGAGTAGTCCTGAAAGCTTCTGTCTTTCTGCCTTCACCTGTTGACAAATCAAACACTTTGATACAAAATCTGCCATTTCTCTCTTCATGCCAATCCACCAATAATACTTAACAAGCATTCGGTACATTTTGGTACTTCCAGGATGCATCGTATACATCGAGCTATGCGCCTCTTCTAAGATCTCCTTCTTGAGTTCTGGGTTATCAAGAACGCAAAGTCATCCTTTATACACGAGGGCTCCATCCCTCCTTATGGAAAACTCTGGATCAAGACCTTCTTGTACCTTGCTCTTAATCGTTCTCAATTTAGGATCTTCCATTTGAGTCTCCAGTATACGATCCACCAACACCGGTCGCACCTGAAAACTAGCCATAAGAACTCCTGAAGGATGCATATGCATTAACACCCCCATCTTCTTCAACTCCACCATGAGAGGTAGTTGAATGGCTTGGATGTGAGCAAGAGATGCGATAGCCTTCCTACTCAAAGCATCTGCCACTACATTCGCCTTGCTTGGGTGATAATCAATCACACAGTCATAATCCTTCAATAACTCCATCCATCTCCTTTGCCTCATATTTAACTCCTTCTTAGTGAAAATGTACTTGAGGCTTTTGTGGTCGGTATAAATTTGGCATGTGGCCCCATACAAGTAGTGTCTCCACTTCTTTAAAGCAAGACTACCGCCACCAATTCTAAGTCATGCGTAGGGTAATTCTGTTCGTGCTGCTTCAATTGCCGTGATGCGTACGCTACCCCCCTTTGATTCTGCATTAG
The DNA here is from genome assembly GCF_031755915.1 of Ziziphus jujuba. NCBI lineage: Eukaryota > Viridiplantae > Streptophyta > Magnoliopsida > Rosales > Rhamnaceae > Ziziphus > Ziziphus jujuba. The sequence continues at coordinate 4,305,105 of NC_083380.1, forward strand.
CACGCAACCCAACCCTTGATGGGATGCATCACAATAGACTTCAAAACCTTCATTCCCATAAGGTAAAGTTAAGATAGGCGCGGATGTTAACCTTTGCTTCAACTCCTGAAAACTTTGTTCACACCTGTCCGTCCAACTAAATTCAACCTTCCTTTCGGGTTAAGTTATGAAGCGGTCCAGTAATTCTCGAAAACCCTTCTATAAAACGACGGTAGTATCCCGCTAATCCAAGAAAACTTCGTACTTCCCTCACAGTGGTAGGGCGTTCCCAACTCAGCACTGCCTTCACCTTATCGGGATCCACTTAGATGCCTTCGGTTGACACGATATGTCCGAGAAAACCCACTTGATTCAACCAGAATTCACACTTGTAGAACTTAGCATATAGCTGATGCTGGCTTAGAGTTTGGAGCACTCTCTTCAAATGTCTCACGTGCTCTTCTTGGCTCCTTGAATAGATCAGGATGTCATCTATAAATACAATGACAAAACGATCCAAGTACGGACGAAACACCCTATTCATCAAATCCATAAAAGTTGCTGGGGCATTGGTGAGTCCGAACGACATCACTAGGAATTCATAATGTCCGTACCTCGTCCTAAAGGCAGTCTTAAGAATGTCTGACCCTCGAATCCTTAACTGATGGTATCCAGACCTCAAGTCGATCTTGAAAAACACTTTGGCACCTTGGAGTTGGTCAAATAGATCATCTATCCTTGGCAACGGATAGCGATTAGGGATGGTCACCTTATTAAGTTATCGGTAGTCGATACACAGTCTTAGACTACCATCCTTCTTCTTCACAAACAAAACTGGAGCTCCCCATGGCGATATGCTTGGTCTAATAAACCCCTTATCTACCAAATCTTGCAATTGGACCTTTAGCTCCCTTAGCTCCGCTGGAGCCATCCGATATGGCGGTAGAGAAATAAGCACGGTACCCGAAATTAATTCAATGGGAAATTCAAACCGGAGGCAATCCTGGTAACTCCTCAGGAAACACATCCGAAAAATCCCACACCATGGGCATGTCTTCCAACCTAACCCCACTTACTCGGGTATCTATCACATGAGCCAAATAACCTTGGCAACCCTTATTCAGTAGCTTCTTGGCGGTAAAGGTAGATATCAACCTCGGCAAAGGCCTTCCAACTTCCCCACGGAATACCACTTCAGGCAACCCTGGCCTCCTGAATGTAACTTCTTTGCTAAAACAATCTACGAATGCATGGTTTCTTGCCAACCAATCCATGCCCAAGATTACATCAAGTCCGGATGCAGAAGAAACACTCCTTGATCGACTGGCTAGGCCACAAGGATTCTCCCGCAGGAGTGGCTATTTCTAACAGACATTCTAAAGGAGTAGGGGTCATACCGACCCGAACGACAAATTCTTTTGAGATAAATGAATGTGTTGCTCCCGGGTCTATAAGCACACGTGCGTCATTACCAAAAATATTCAAAGTACCTGTAACAACGTCAAATGTGGTCCTGGCTTCCTGCTGTGTCATAGCAAACACCCGACCTTGACCTGTTTGCTGGGGTTTCCTTCCTCTACCTCAACTCGATCCTGCAGACGGTTGGGCTGATCCCGAATAAGCTCCTACTGCCTGACTCCCCTGGGAACTCTGACCCAGAAATACACCAATATGCTGTACTCATCGACCTACCCCTAGCACACTGCCACTACCATAAGGGCACTCCCTCCTTATGTGGCCTGGCTGCCCACACTGAAAGCATAAACCATCCATCTGACACGGTCCAGATTTAGGGGGTCGGAATCAGTGGACAGGGACCGGCGGAGCAACTGGGTACTCACCGGAATACTGACTTTCGATGAGCCGCCGTGGTCACCGGCAACCGTCGTCGGCTGTGGCGCGTACGGTGGCCGTTGGCTGAGATTTTTGGTGGTTTTGTAGATCGAGAGGAGAGGATTCCAACGGGACCGGCAGTGAGGCAAATGGAGGCCGGACGGCGGAGAGATCGGGGTTTGAAGATTTTCGGCGCTTCGCCGGAAAACGCTCCGATCCCGGTGCGTCGGTGGTCCGGTGGCCGTGAAATTTGGTGGGTAGGCCGGAATTGAGGAGGTGGTGAGTGGTGGCTGGTGCGTGTGGCGTGAACATGGCCGGAAACTGGGTAAACGGCGGTGGCCGGCGGTGGAGGGAAAAATCACCCCCGAACTTCGCCGTCTCGATCCGGGCGCGTCTGGCGACCGACGGCCGTGAAATTTCAGGGTTCGGCCGGAAATGGGAAGGCGCTCCCGTCTGGCCGGCGCGTGTAGCAAGGGTCGGCCAGAAAATTGGACGATTCCGGCGGCTGGTCGCTCTCTCTCTCTCTCTCCCCTCTCTCCTTCTCTCTCTTCCCCGGCATTTTTGCTAAATAAAAGCCACCATGGGTGACACTGTTCATCCACGTGGACCAATTAGGTGATGACACATGGTGTTACTGTTCACTTAAGCCAGATATAATAAAATATTACGGTATCCCGCGAACTTCAAACGTCCATAACTTTTTAACCAGATGTCCAATTTAAGCATGCTCCTAGTCTACGAACTCGTATCGATGAGTACTTGACAATCATACAAAAGTCAAAACTAAATTACACAACAACAAAAAGTCAACTCCCGGTACCTTTTGGACTGTTTGCACCTCGACTTGTTTTGCCCATAACTTTCAAACCGTAGCTCCGTTTTCGACGTACTACTAATCTACGAACTCGGGGCATCATGCACTTCGCCATGGTACCCTGGTCAACTAGAAATTTCAACTGGAACAAAAAGTCAACTTTTGACCCACTCGGTCAACGATCAACCTCGGTCAACGTGCACAAATTCCGGTGTGATTTGGGACGGGGTGTTACAACCTTTCCCCCTTATAAGAATTTCATCCTCGAAATTCCGCACGTCACTGGAACAGATAAGGATACTGATCACGCATCTGCGCTTCGGGCTCCCACGTTGCTTCCTCGACTAAATGGTTCCGCCATAAAACCTTAACTGAAGGAATAGTCTTGTTACGTAGCACCCATTCCTCATGATCCAAAATCTGCACTGGTTGCTCCACATACGAAAGATCTTCCCTTAATTCTATGTCAGGACTCTCGAGTATGTGTAAGGGGTCTGCAATATACTTCCGTAGCATCGAAACATGAAACACGTTGTGCACTCGGGCTAGCTCTTCTGGTAATGCCAACCTATAAGCCACAGGGCCAATCCTCTCTGTAATCTCATAAGGTCCAATATAACGAGGACCCAACTTACCTCGTCGACCAAAACGTACGACTCTTTTCCATGGAGATAGCTTAAGGAATACCCAATCTCCTACTTCGAATTCCAAATCCTTCCTATGCACATCGGCGTAACTCTTCTGTCGATCTTGGACAACCTTCAATCGGTCCTTAATGGTCTTCACCTTGTCCAAGGTCATCCTTAAATACTCAGATCCAACCGCATTATTCGTTGCAAGGAGTCTCTCTTCTCCTACCTCACTCTAGCACAAAGGTGTCCGACACTGCCTCCCATATAAAGCTTCATACAGGGACATCCCAATACTCGCCTGATAACTGTTGTAGACAAATTCTATCAATGGAAATTGTTCATCCCAGCTAGCGCAAAATTACATAATACAAGACCTTAGCATGTCTTCTAATGTCTGAATTGTGCGCTCCGCTTATCCATCAGATTGCGGGTGAAAAGCGGTGCTGTAGTTAAGTCTTGCTCCTAGTGCATCAGCCAACTTCCGCCATAGTCGTGAAGTAAAACGCGGATCTCGATCGGATACGATGGCTAGCGGTACTCCATGAAGACTTACAATACGTTGCGCGAACAATTGGGCCAATTTCTCGGGTGAGAAGCACTCTCTTACAGGTAGAAAGTGCGCAGACTTGGTAAGACGATCGATGATTACCCAAATGCCGTCGTACCTTCTAGGTGTGGGAGGAAGTTTGAATACGAAGCCCATGTTGAGTTCTTCCCACTTCCACACAAGAATAGGTAAGGATTGGAGTAGTCCTGAAAGCTTCTGTCTTTCTGCCTTCACCTGTTGACAAATCAAACACTTTGATACAAAATCTGCCATTTCTCTCTTCATGCCAATCCACCAATAATACTTAACAAGCATTCGGTACATTTTGGTACTTCCAGGATGCATCGTATACATCGAGCTATGCGCCTCTTCTAAGATCTCCTTCTTGAGTTCTGGGTTATCAAGAACGCAAAGTCATCCTTTATACACGAGGGCTCCATCCCTCCTTATGGAAAACTCTGGATCAAGACCTTCTTGTACCTTGCTCTTAATCGTTCTCAATTTAGGATCTTCCATTTGAGTCTCCAGTATACGATCCACCAACACCGGTCGCACCTGAAAACTAGCCATAAGAACTCCTGAAGGATGCATATGCATTAACACCCCCATCTTCTTCAACTCCACCATGAGAGGTAGTTGAATGGCTTGGATGTGAGCAAGAGATGCGATAGCCTTCCTACTCAAAGCATCTGCCACTACATTCGCCTTGCTTGGGTGATAATCAATCACACAGTCATAATCCTTCAATAACTCCATCCATCTCCTTTGCCTCATATTTAACTCCTTCTTAGTGAAAATGTACTTGAGGCTTTTGTGGTCGGTATAAATTTGGCATGTGGCCCCATACAAGTAGTGTCTCCACTTCTTTAAAGCAAGACTACCGCCACCAATTCTAAGTCATGCGTAGGGTAATTCTGTTCGTGCTGCTTCAATTGCCGTGATGCGTACGCTACCCCCCTTTGATTCTGCATTAGCACGCAACCCAACCCTTGATGGGATGCATCACAATAGACTTCAAAACCTTCATTCCCATAAGGTAAAGTTAAGATAGGCGCGGATGTTAACCTTTGCTTCAACTCCTGAAAACTTTGTTCACACCTGTCCGTCCAACTAAATTCAACCTTCCTTTCGGGTTAAGTTATGAAGCGGTCCAGTAATTCTCGAAAACCCTTCTATAAAACGACGGTAGTATCCCGCTAATCCAAGAAAACTTCGTACTTCCCTCACAGTGGTAGGGCGTTCCCAACTCAGCACTGCCTTCACCTTATCGGGATCCACTTAGATGCCTTCGGTTGACACGATATGTCCGAGAAAACCCACTTGATTCAACCAGAATTCACACTTGTAGAACTTAGCATATAGCTGATGCTGGCTTAGAGTTTGGAGCACTCTCTTCAAATGTCTCACGTGCTCTTCTTGGCTCCTTGAATAGATCAGGATGTCATCTATAAATACAATGACAAAACGATCCAAGTACGGACGAAACACCCTATTCATCAAATCCATAAAAGTTGCTGGGGCATTGGTGAGTCCGAACGACATCACTAGGAATTCATAATGTCCGTACCTCGTCCTAAAGGCAGTCTTAAGAATGTCTGACCCTCGAATCCTTAACTGATGGTATCCAGACCTCAAGTCGATCTTGAAAAACACTTTGGCACCTTGGAGTTGGTCAAATAGATCATCTATCCTTGGCAACGGATAGCGATTAGGGATGGTCACCTTATTAAGTTATCGGTAGTCGATACACAGTCTTAGACTACCATCCTTCTTCTTCACAAACAAAACTGGAGCTCCCCATGGCGATATGCTTGGTCTAATAAACCCCTTATCTACCAAATCTTGCAATTGGACCTTTAGCTCCCTTAGCTCCGCTGGAGCCATCCGATATGGCGGTAGAGAAATAAGCACGGTACCCGAAATTAATTCAATGGGAAATTCAAACCGGAGGCAATCCTGGTAACTCCTCAGGAAACACATCCGAAAAATCCCACACCATGGGCATGTCTTCCAACCTAACCCCACTTACTCGGGTATCTATCACATGAGCCAAATAACCTTGGCAACCCTTATTCAGTAGCTTCTTGGCGGTAAAGGTAGATATCAACCTCGGCAAAGGCCTTCCAACTTCCCCACGGAATACCACTTCAGGCAACCCTGGCCTCCTGAATGTAACTTCTTTGCTAAAACAATCTACGAATGCATGGTTTCTTGCCAACCAATCCATGCCCAAGATTACATCAAGTCCGGATGCAGAAGAAACACTCCTTGATCGACTGGCTAGGCCACAAGGATTCTCCCGCAGGAGTGGCTATTTCTAACAGACATTCTAAAGGAGTAGGGGTCATACCGACCCGAACGACAAATTCTTTTGAGATAAATGAATGTGTTGCTCCCGGGTCTATAAGCACACGTGCGTCATTACCAAAAATATTCAAAGTACCTGTAACAACGTCAAATGTGGTCCTGGCTTCCTGCTGTGTCATAGCAAACACCCGACCTTGACCTGTTTGCTGGGGTTTCCTTCCTCTACCTCAACTCGATCCTGCAGACGGTTGGGCTGATCCCGAATAAGCTCCTACTGCCTGACTCCCCTGGGAACTCTGACCCAGAAATACACCAATATGCTGTACTCATCGACCTACCCCTAGCACACTGCCACTACCATAAGGGCACTCCCTCCTTATGTGGCCTGGCTGCCCACACTGAAAGCATAAACCATCCATCTGACACGGTCCAGAATGCTTCCTCCTATAAATTGGGCAAATCGGCGGAGAACCAAAGTGTGACTGCTGATACGAGCTTGTATCCCCACTGATCAAATGGCGAGCTGACTGGGGCATACGATAACTACCTCTCCTCTGAAATCTGCCTCGTGGGCTCGGTCCACCACTACCCGATGAGCCGAGCTATGGCTCTTCTTGGACACTCCCTAGCTAGGTGCTCCACTGTATGAACCTTCGAACGATCTGTGCCTTGAGGGTTTGCGCATCTCCACCTGTCTCTCTAGCTCCAACGCTGCATCCCTGGCGGACTGATAGGTGGGGTGTACTGATCCAGCAAGGTTGAGGGCGATGTTTTCGTTCAAGCCGTCTATGAACCTCACCTTCTTTGCATGATCATCGGGAATCATGTGCATGCAAAATTCGGACAGCTCCCGAAATCTTCTCTCGTACTTGGACACTGTCATGTTCCCCTGTCGCAGTTCCTCGAACTCTCTCCTTCTTGCCTCATGATAGGCAGGAGGACAATACTCAGTAGAGAAGGCAATCTTAAACTGATCCCACGTATGTCTTCTGCGAGTCTTTTCTACTTGCCACCACTTCCGGGCGTCTCCTTCTAGCAAGAAACCAGAGATTCTCACTATATCCTCATCGGGGCACTGCATCCCCTCTTCCAGGATTTTCTCCATGTTGGATAGCCAATTTATGGCTGCAGCTGGGCCTTGGCTTCCATCGAAGTTCACGGCTCCCAAACGTCGAGCTTGATTCACGAATCGATTACTAGAGCTTGAACCTCCTAAGGCTCTAGTTAGTTGAGAGACAAGTTGCCTAAGGCTCGTTCGACTCTCGGAACTCTCAGCTGAGCATTCCCGAGTTCTACGTGTGTCCCGCCTACTCATTGTAGCAGATTCTGAGGAAACAACAAGAGTTTAGAAACAAGGACACTTAACCACGATTACAAAAGGAAAAAATTTACGGATGGGCTGTACAGCAATGCACAGTCCCTTAGGATTACAAGAACCTATTCTCTGATACCAACTGTCAGGACCCGTCTAGGATTCCTCCCTGGAACCCTAGACAAGCCCTAATCCCAGGGAAATACCACCGAACCTTCCAACGGAAAATCCGGCAGCACCTCCACTAAGGGTAGGACTTACCAAAAATTATCTGCACTGAAAACACACTTCTATAATCATCCCCTTATTCCTCCCGCAAAACTACAAATTGATTCCACAAATTTACAGCACTTCACAACAATAGCAGCAACCCAGTGCATAAATAAAACAGAGGTGTCCAAATAGTATACAGAGCTTCATGAAGTGCTATTCAATAGAAAATACAACAAAGATGAAAAAAATAATACAACTGAAATGAACGAGTACAAAAGTACTTCTCGAAACAAGATAGCGGTGGAGAATTGGTTCGCCCTGGAAGAACGTCTATCACCCGTTGCACCTAAGGGAACAGAACTTAAAAACGTGAGATACTAATCATCTCAATGAGTGACCCTAGCTACTGAACACTTTTAATAATAATAATAATAATAATATAACCAATAAGGGAATTTAAGTAATACCGGCAAATAATAACAGTTGAAAATAATATTTTCTCTCAAAACGCTCACCAATCACACTGTTGGAAATGTTCCCTTTTTAAAACATTTTCACAAACCCGATATTTGTATTTCCTGAAAACCAAGGGATCAAACAATTTAATAAACAATAAATAAATAAATACCCCAATATATAATTAAAATGCAATAAATCATAATAAATAATTTTTGAACACCTTTGGGGTTTGAAACTTTATCTGAAAATTACACTTGACGCACCACACCATATACCGGTGATGCCCTCCGATATCCAGCGTCCTGAGCACCGACTGGCGGGGAGATTAAAGAGAGAAACTTGCAAATGGCACTTCGACGTCCCGATAGTACCGCTGCTGAAACCGTCATCCCGGCCAAGGAGGGAGGCGGCTGTGGCCAATATCAAACTTGCCTGCCCATGGTCCAATGGCAACCACGGGAGACATAATACTTGCGCGCTAACCATATATATACACCAGAACACCAATACTGTATGAATGCGTCTAAAATAATTATTAAATCAACCGTACCGTTCTTTCCAAAATTACCGTGGGAAATATACCAATTTTCATAAAATACCATCCCACATATTCCATTTAACAACCCGGTACGAAAACATCGATAACCAATAAACCATAATTTTTCTCGTAATACGAGGGTCAACCAATAAAATACCATGGGCATAATTATAAAATTAAACCACCAATTTAAACAAATATTTTCATAAAATATTTAAACCAATTATGCCCGAAAATAATATTTAAAACCACGCACAATTTATTACTGAAAATACCTTGCTCATGCATAATAATTAAAATTAAATCACCATAAAATCATAATTAAACTGCACCATATGAGCATAATTCAAATACCAATTAAACATAATTAATTACCCCAAAATATTTTTTTAAAGGTGGGTCACTCACCTTAAGCGCGTATATCAGCTAAGATCCTCCGCAGGATCAACTCCACTACTCGCACGCGCACCTAAAACATCCACAGTACACCAACCAAATATATTAATATTTTAATCAGGTTACTCCCAAATGGGTACCCGTGGAGCGAACATAAATAACAACTAAAAATTACGAGTGATATACCGAATCGAAGCTTGAGTGATGAGGATCACGGATTCGGTCTTACTTCCCGGAGATCGGACCCGAGGTGGCCGGAATCTTGCCGAAAAGCTTTCAGGATTCGACTCTTCAATTCTCCCAAACCGTCACGAATTGGTGGAAAAGGATGCCAGATTTGGATTCAGGGGGTCGGAATCAGTGGACAGGGACCGGCGGTACAACTGGGTACTCGCCGGAACAATGACTTCCTGCGAGTCGCCGCGGTCACCGGCAACCGACACCGGCGGCGGTGCGTGCGGTGGCCGTTGGCTGAGATTTTTGGGAATTTTGTAGATCGAGGGGAGAGGATTCCAACGGGACCGGCAGTGAGGCAAATGGAGGCCGGACGGCGGAGAGATCGGGGTTTGAAGATTTTCGGCGCCTCGCTGGAAAACGCTCCGATCCCGGTGCGTCGGTGGTCTGGTGGCCGTGAAATTTGGTGGGTAGGCCGAAATTGAGGAGGTGGTGAGGGGTGGCTGGTGCGTGTGGCCTGAAAATGGCCGAAAACTGGGTAAATGGCGGTGGCCGGCGGTGGAGGGAAAAATCGCCGCTGAACTTTGCCGTCTCGATTCGGGCGCGTCCGGCGACCAACGGCCGTGAAATTTCAGGGTTTGACCGGAAATGGGAAGGCGCTCCCATCTGGCCGGCGCGTGTAGCAAGGGTCGGCCGAAAAATTGGACGATTCCGGCGACCAATCGTTCTCTCTCTCTCTCTCTCTCTCTCTTTCTCTCTCTCTCTTTCTCTCTCTTCCCCGGCGTTTTTGCCAAATAAAAGCCACCGTGGGTGACCCTATTCATCCACGTGGACCAATCAGGTGATGACACGTGGCGTTACTGTGCACTTAAACCAAATATAATAAAATATTACGGTATCCGACGAACTTCAAACGTCCATAACTTTTTAACCAGATGTCCAATTTAAACGTGCCGCTAGTCTATGAACTCGTATCGACGAGTACTTTACAACCATACAAAAGTCAAAACTAAATTACACAACAACAAAAAGTCAACTCCCGGCACCTTTTGGACTATTTGCACCTCGACTTGTTTTGCCCATAACTTTCAACCGTAGCTCCATTTTCAACGTGCTACTAGTCTACGAACTCGGGGCATCATGCACTTCGCCACGGTACCCTGGTCAACTAGAAATTTCAACTGGAACAAAAAGTCAACTTTTGACCCACTCGGTCAACGGTCAACCTCGATCAACGTGCACGAATTCCGGTGTGATTTGGGACGGGGTGTTACAAAGAAAGTGGAGGAAGGTATAAGATGAAGTGGAGAGAAATGTAAATAAGAGAGAAATTAAAAGAGAGAGTGAAGATTTATTTTAATTTTTATTTTTTTGAGGATATGAGTAATGTACATTCATTGTAAATTCAATTGCAATAACTTTTGGCTTCTATTATTTTTTTATTAAAAAAAAATGTTATTGTCTTTTTATTTCCTTCACTAGAATACAAAGACTTTCTTTGTCAATTCCAACTCGAACCAACAATTTTGGTTTGGCTTCCGTAGTTTGCTTAGCTAACCATAGGCCCAAAAAAAACACAAAAAGAAAGTCAAACTAGCACTTAGTTTTCTGTATAAAATCTCTATAGCAGACCTTGATGAGATGGTATTATATACTTGAGCAGATTGAGGCCGTTATTCCAAGGATGATGATTATAACTCCAAGGATGATGATGATTTCGATAAACACCCACCAAATTTACCAATAAGAAGTGCATCTTAAAAAAATCCAATATTGAGGGGAAAGACTTCTTTAGTTTTGAATTGAATTTTTAAAAAAGTCAAATTTGAAAGAGCATTAAATCTTTAAGCCATAACCATCAATTGAATTTTAATACATGCAGATTTTGGTGAAAAAAAAAAGAAAAAAAAAGGGTTTTAGTATCGTGCTATAGTAAAATGAGGAATTATTATGCAGATATAGCAAATAAGAGGAAAGGAAAAGAATAGAAAAACTTCCAACCAACAAAAAGATAGAAATAGAAAAGTTGAATGTAAATATCTGTTTACACTAGGGAGTATATAGGTAATTTAAATCATATGTATGCTGATATTAGGGGGGAAAAAAAACTTAAAATTTTAATTTAAAATCCCACTATTAATTTTGGCATGATAACACTATTAATTGTACTAATGAAAACTGATTCTGTATTGTATGTGAAACCTATCACTCATAAAATTGGTACATAGTAAATAATCTAGAATTTTAGACAAGATAATAAAACTTTGTGATTCTTCAATATCCTTATGAAGGGTTGTTGTTCTAAGGTGTATATATCTCAACTCTGCTCAACATATCTTCTTCTGTTCGAAAATCTGTTCACGTTCTTCTCACTCACGATGTAGCTTGGTCGGTTGCCATCAGTAACTTCTTTGGAACTTTATGGACAATGAGAAACAACTTTTCGTAGTTTGCAAATGCTCTGGTGCAGGGGACTATGAGCATTAGAAACTTCTTTTTTCTTAATTGTTTGAGCTTCTTTTTCTCTTTTTCATTTATATTTTCCAAGCTTCATAAGGTGAAAATGAATTGTGCATACAGAAACATTATGACTTTCCACCTTATTCATTCAAATGACATCACCTCAATCATTTAATCAGTGTATGGATTCAACGATAAAGTTTTTTGCTCCATCGTGTCTAGCTGGATTGCAATATGAAAGATTGTGTGGGATCGATCAGGCTACAATCATATTCAGATTGGGCTAAGCCCCTAAAATGAGTTTAGAGGAGTGCTTGAACTCTGTTTAAAACATTTTGCTTGAGTTTTGGTTTAAGGATTTGGCTAAGTTTGTATCCGGATAATCATGTCTAAGGTTGATTAACAATTTCTAAGAAGTCCAAAACAAAAGTGCTTGTCATTTATCATGTTATCAGATATATATAGCCTCTATGATATTGAGAATTTAGAAGATTTATGCAATATTAAGGTATTGCATACTCTGATACTTGATAACGGGAATGAAGTGATCGATGGTAAATACTTGATATATCTTTATCAATTGCAATCCATGTAGTACTTGCCATCATTTATAATTTTTGAGATATACAGATCATTCATATTCAGATTTTCCAGGGATAGACATGTTCGTCTTTCATAAAAAATGCTCAGGTATTATTATTCTACATCCTTTGATATAGTGCCTTTAGTGTTTTTTTTTTCCCCCTCAAATGAATTCAAAAATACATCACTTTTTTTTTTCCCTTTCCTTCTCAAATGAATTCAAAAATGCATCACTCATTATTAACCTACTTTCTATTAGAGATGATTCAGTGTTTTTTTTTTTCCCCCCTCTTGTTTTTGCCTGTTGGAATGGATTCTCTAACTACATTCTTTGATATAGTGCCTTTAGTGTGTGTTTTTTATTTTTTTATTTTTTATTTTTCCAAATGAATTCAAAAATACATCACTCATTATTAACCTACTTTCTATTAGAGATGATTCAGTTTTTTTTTTCTTTTTTTTTTTGGTTTTGTTTTTCCCTCTCATTGTTGCCTGTTGGAATGGATTCTATAATCTTTTCCGTAAATGCAGTTAAATATCTAATTTGATTAAGATGTTTTTATCTATCCACCTAATGATTTCCCTTTATTATGGCTCGATTGAGAATTCATATGTTATCATGCTTTTAATAAAATGTACTTTATTAGTAAGAAAGGTACTTAATTTACAACTTCCTGTCTGAATTAATTTCAATTTGAGACTTACTTTTGGAAGTGTTAATATACATGCTCTCGTTGTCACTGTAGTGGTTCTTTTTGATAATGAAAAAACAACCAAAGTAAGAATCTCTTCCGCTTTTGCTTTATAAAACTAGTTATCAATGCCCATTTAAATGCAGTTCATGTTCTTACTTTGGCATAGCCTTGCAGTTCTAGATAAATTAGAACAAATAAGAAAGCATTTTGTAGGATTTTTAGAACAAAAAACACAGAAAAATGAAAAGGAAACAAAACAGAAGCTTAAACTGGTGCGAAAACTTATCTTCATTCATTCATGAGAAAAACATATAAACACAAGCTTACGAAAACAGTAAACCATCTAATTTTACCTACTACTGCAGTAATCATACTGCCAAAAAACAAGACATACTTTGGCTACCTAGTACTATAGTATTTTAGCAAAAAGCTGAATATAAAGTAACTAAACATTAAAAAGCAACTAAAATAGCAACAAAAGTATCATTACACTAACACTCCTCCTTGGCACTTTTGCTGGAAACACTAAGATCATTTTTTAATGTTTCAAACCTGTTTCTTAGCAAAGCTTTTGTTAAAATATCAGCAAGCTGGATGTCAAACCTGCAATGAACCAGCTTCACTTCACCATTTCTTTCAGCTTCTCTCATAGCATGATATTTGATTGGAATATGCTTTGTTCTTCGATGTTGAACTGGATTTTCAGCAATGGAAATTGCAGACTTATTATCACAATATATAATGGTACCTTCTTCTTGCCTCTCATTTAAATCAACAAGCAACTTCCTTAGCCACAAAACTTGATTCAATTCAGTAGCAGCGGCAATATATTCAGCTTCAGCTGTGGATTAAGCAACTAACCCTTGTTTTTGTGGGCTCCCTAAAAATGGACCTGAACTAAGAGAAAATAAGTACCCTAAAGTATTTTTTGAATCTTCCATGCTGCCAGCCCAATCACTATCAATATAGCCTATCAACTTGTATTCTTTTTGCTTCAAAAATCAAACACCATAGTTTATAGTGCCTTTAATGTACCTTAGCACTCTTTTAACTACAGAATAGTGAATATGTAATAGAGCATGCATAAATCTAGAAAGCAAACTCACAAGAAACATAATGTTGGATCTGGAAGCACATAAATACAACAAACTCCCAATAAGGCTTTTGTAAACTGAAACGTCAATCTTGGCATCACCAATCTTTGAGTTCAAATTTTTGATTGTAAACCATTTGAGTATCAATTGGATTACACTTCTCCATGTGAAACTTTTTGACTAGTTCCACAGCATACTTCTTTTGGGATAAGAAAATGTCATGACTAGTTTGATATATCTCCATGCCAAGAAAGTAGTTCATCACTCCTAAATCTGATATTTCAGACACCTTTTGCATTTCAGATTTGAACTCTAACACACTTTAAGAATCTCCTCCTGTAACAAACAAGTCATCAACATATAGAGAAACAATCAATTTTTCATTATTTGAACCTAACTTCACGTACAAAGTAAGCTCATTTTACTCCTTTTAAATTGTTTCTCCACAAAGTGAGTCAATTCTGCTATACCATGCTCTAGGAGCTTGTTTCAAGCCATAAAGAGCCTTATGGAGCTTATAAACTTTGTCTTCCTTTCCTTGAAAAACAAAGCTTTCAAGTTGTTCAATATACACTTCTTCTTCAAGTAAACATTTAGAAATGTAGATTTCACATCTAAATGGTAAACTTTCCAACCTTTTTAAGCAGCAAGGGCTAGTAGAAATCTGATTGTCTCATGCCTTACAACTGGTGCAAATGTATCTCCATAATCAATACCTGGTTGCTGCACATAACCCTTAACTACTAATATTGCTTTATGGTTGTTTATTGTACCATCTGCATTAAGCTTGATCCTAAAGACCCACTTCACTTCAATTTCTTTTTTGCCTTGAGGTTTGTTCACCAACTCCCAAGTCTTGTTTTTGTTTATTATGCTGATTTTAGTTTCCATAGCCTCTCTCCATATCTTGAACTGATTTGCATCATAGAAAGTAATTGGATCACACAGTGCTAGGTTGCATCCCCCATATACATCAGTCAAGGGTTTTGTACCTCAGACATCGGTCAAGGATCTTGTACCTCGGATATCGGTCAAAGGTCTTGTACCTCGGACATCAATCAAGGATCTTGTACCTTAGATGCTTCTCTCATATACATCAATCATGGGTCTTGTACCTCAGAATCCGATAGTATTTTCATCATTTGAATCAGTCTCCTCTTGAATTTCATCATGTTCTTGGATAAAATTCTCTTCTGAGACTTGAGCTTCACTCTTTTCCCCATTTCATTCTACTACAAAGCTTTTATCTTTCATTCCAACATTTAGAATTTCACTTCCATGTTGATAATATATTGTGCAAGACTTATCTTGAAAATTCAAAGAATATCCATTTCCAAGCATTTGCCCCACACTTAACAAGCTTTTATTAATTTAAGGTACATATAACACATTTGAAATGAGTTTAGTACCTATTGAAGTTTCCACAGCCACATCTCTTTTGCTTTGAACTTGAATAAAGTCTCAATTTCCAATTTGTACTTTGGAAATAAAGTTTCAGTTCAAGCTCTTGAAGATATCAGCATCATGTGTCATATGTTGAGTGCAGCCACTATCCACCAACCAGGCTTCTTTGCTGCCGTTTTCTACATAACATGTAGCAACATACGGCCTTTCCTCACTTTGCCATGCTTCATCAGCAACTTGTACCTGGTGTGCTTGTTGTACTGATCCTCCTTTGTTTTTGCAAACTTTTTCAATATGTCCAAGTTGTTTGCAAGCTCTATATTGAGCATTAGCTTAACTTAGCAATATTATTCAGAATGGTTGTCCTTTTTGCAATGAGAGCACTTCATAAGCTTCTTTCTTTCACCCTTTTTGCTTGTACCAGTACCATATCTTCCTGTATCATTACTTCTTCCATCTTGCTGCTTCCTTTGGTTATTGTTTGCTGGAACCTTGCCTTTATGTAATGTTAGAAAAGCACTTTGTGAAACCTCTTCTTGTCTTATAAATCTTTTTTGTTCAATTGCTTGTAAAGCATTTACCAGCTCTGACAAAGAAATCTGACTCAAGTTTCTTGACTCCTCCAAGGATGAGATATTTTCTTCAAACTTCTCCAGTAAGCTAACCAGCACTCTCTCCACCACTCGCCTGTCACTTAGCTCCTCTACAAGAATTCTGATCTGGTTTACTGCCTTCATGAGTCTATCTATGAAGTCTTTCACTAACTTAGAATCCTTCATTCTCAAAGTTTCGAACTCCCTTCTTAAGTTCAGCACTTCCATTTGTCTTATTCTTGCACTACCCTGGAACTCTTCTTTGAGCTTGTCTCAGATCTCTTTGGCGGTAGTGCAAGCCATAATTCTAGTGAACATCAGATATGAAACACCAGCATGTAAGGCAGATAATGCCTTAAACTTTTTAGCAACTTCCTTACTATGTTGCTTTATTTGAGCAATAGTGGAATTGCTGTCAAAGGGGGAGGATTTATATTGGTCTCTACAACTTCCCACAAGTCAAAAGCTTAAAGGTAAGCTTTCATCTTTATAGACCACATGGCATAATTTTCTTTAGAAAATATAGGAGGTGATGGAGTATAAAAATGAGTTGAAGCCATTTAAAAAAAGGAAGGAAAGGCAGAAAGAAGGTTTCTGTATTTTTTTTTATTTTTTTATTTTTTTGCTATTTCACTCACAGCCCCACTAAGATCATTAGAGCTCTGATACCATTTATAGGATTTTTAGAACAAAAAACACAGCAAAACAAAAAGGAAAGAAAAAAAAGGCTTAAACTGTTGTGAGAACTTATCTTCATTCATTTATGAGAAAAACATATAAACACAAGCTTACAAAAATAGTAAACCACCTAATTTTCACCTAACTACTGTAGTAATCATACTACTAAAAAACAAGCCATGCTTTAGCTACCTAATACAACAGTATTTTAGAATAAAGCTGAATATAAAATAACTAAACATAAAAAAACAACTAAGATAGCAACAAAACTGTCATTATACTAACACATTTGTTATCATGCTGTTAGTCTGTTACAAACTTTTTTCCACTCTATTATAAGAATTTGTTTCTTCTATGATGTAAAAAGTTTAGAGGGTTGTTAAAGTGAATTATGTTTTAATACAATATCACGTGTTGCCCCCCAAAAAAAAAAAAAAACTCATTAATAATTTAAAAATTTGACACACTTTAATAGAACTACTATTGTTACAGTATGCAATTTATTATTATTATTATTAATTTACAAAAATATGCAATTTTTGTTTTTTTGTTTTTTTGGTTATAAAAGAACATGACGATGTACTGTTTTGATACACAAGCCAATATAGAGTACCAGCAAAGCAATGTGGCCCATTGAGCAGTGTGACCAGGCTTCCAAAATGGGCCTAATATTCATCCACTCATTGGACTGGCTATGCCAATGAGCAATGTGACCCAACGTCCAAAGTAGGCCTAAGATTTGTCCACTCATTCCACTTGATATGTTTTTGCTTTTGTGCCTATCTGCATATGTAGGTAGGATATATATATATATATATATATATGGAAATTCTATGGTAAGGACGGTCCGCATGAGAACCGTAGTATTATTAACTGTTTTTCATAGTATTAACGACGGTTTTTTAGAAAATCGTCACCAATACTATGAAAAACTGTCACCAATACTGTGGTCCCATGAGGACCGTCCGCACCATAGACGGACTGTATAAATATATATATATATATATATATATATATTTTTGTGCATATATGATGTAGCATATATACCAACCATTTTGCATGCATGATCAGAATAAACATAACATATATATATATATATATATATATATTTTTTTTTTTTCATTACCCATGGTATTGCATTTGCTTGCATTGAAATGGAAAAGAATAAGATGAAAATCGTAACAACGAATTGTTTAATACAAAAAACATATCAAATTAAGTATTATATAAGATGTCGTTCACTGAATATTGATTTGAATTGGAACCCACACAAGGAGAGTAACTAAGTATGCACCCAGTTCTTGTTTGTTTACAGGGACATGTAAAATTTAGCCTTGCTAATGCTAGTTGAATCATGCCAAAACGTACCTTTATTTTTTTATTTTTTATTTTTTATTATTATTTTTTTAAATGTTAGATCAGTCCTTTTGTACCCTCCTCTCTCTTTCTCACACTCTTTTCCATAAATATTTAAAGAAGAATAAGAGCTAGCAAAAACCTCCAACAAACGCTGTGCTTGGGGTCGGAAATTCGGAGGCTTTAAATGTCCAGTGAGATGCTTTTGGTGATGTGAAAATTCCTTAATGCTTGGATGGCCTTAATGCTTGGACCAAAATAAAAAAAAGAAAGGCAAATATATTCTAAATTGAAGGAGAGGCAGGACATGACGTCTATTTTCGGTGGTTTTACCACTTGGTTAAGCTTAGGAATACTTTTTCCCACAGTAAAGCATATAGAATGATGGCAAAAATAGGGAATAAATGAGTTGAAGTAAAAAGGGAAAAAAAAAAAAAAAAAAAGATATAAGACTATGGTGGGAAAGAAAGTTGGGGATGTGAAAATTCCTTATATCAGCAAAAATTCTTTAGATAATATTGTTTGTTTTCAAGTTTCTTGTTTCTAAAAATAAATATAACTAAGTATACTATATTTCTTAATTCTAAGATCAGTTGCCTGCACTCGGACAGCTACCTTGGAACACCCCATCATTAATAGTTTTGATTTGTTGGAGAGGATAGGTGATGACTTTTACACTGATGGTGGTGGTGATGGTGATGGTTCTGTTTTAAGTTGCTTGGAATTTTCAAGAATTGCAGAGTGGAGGAAGTGGTCAATGGTGGAAGTTGAAGGTAACATAGAACAAGGTTGTGGAGTTTTCTAGGAGCTTGAGTTGTCACACTGTCCAAAGCTAAAAGGGGAATGCTTAATGGAATATCTTCCATCTTTGAAAACTCTTAGGATAATTGAAAGTCACCACCTGGTGGCCTCACTCTCAGGGTAATAATACCCACCGCTCCCTCGATTGCAAATATGACTAATTTCTGATAGTCATGAAACTTTTTCCCACAATGCTCCAAAACCTGAAGCTATTTCCTCAGGTGTGGGATAAGGGATTTCCATTGAGTTTCTACATTGTAAAACATCTTTCTTCCAGCCTGCAGAGCTTACCAGAGGAAGGTATTCTCACTTCTCTTTCCTTGTTGACTACCTACCTTAAGATGTCCTTAACTACAATTCATATGGTCAAAACATGCATGTTTCCCTGCTTCTAATATAATGTATTGATTTAGTAATAAAGATCCCCAACTTGATTTTCCAGTCAAACTATTTTCTTTTTGAGGCTCTTGTTTTTCAAAACGTTAAACAAAATACATCCTCTCGTTGTAATCGGAACTGAGTAAGATTCACTTATATTTTCTTTACATACATGTAGTTATACTTCATATAATGTTCGATACTCGTTTTTATGCAGTCTTCCTGTAATATATCCTCTGTTATCTGCCTCTAAAGTCCCAGACAGAGAAAAAGAAAATGCAGTGAATTTCTTATTTTGATCTTGGTATGTTGCACACTCTTTTTTTAAGGTCTCGTTTCTAACTTCTCTTAATTTAAGTTATGATTCTGGAAGCAAACTTTTGTTATTCACGGTAGCTGATTTAATAACCGTACTCTTTTCGGTTTTGAAATACAGATTTAGCTCATTTTCACCATTTCAGTCTTCAGGTAATTAATACGTGCTACCACAGATTCTTTGATTGTTTCAAAGTGGTTGTGGGAACTGGGAATTGAGTCCATATCCAAGAAACTTCATTTTCCGTAATCCCAGCACATGATTGTTGGTGTTTTTGTGCTCTCTACTTTTCTAGCTATTCAACATGTGGCTCTTGTTTATTGCAGTTAGCATCCCTGCAAAACTGATTGCATTTCATATGTTTGAGTTCCCAAAGATGAACTTTCTTAAGTTCACGGAGGTGACAAAAACTCCATTTCACACATCAATGAAAAGATAGTTATTTATTTTACACCAGCTTCAACCTAAGACCGCAAATTTTTCTGCATGAAATTACAGGACGTTCAAAACATATGACATCAGGGTACTGCCAATAATAATTTATCTGCTGCTATTTGAAAGATCTGCTTCTTTGTATGTTGCACCAATCTACCTATCTTGTATTACACTTATGTTGCAGCAACCATCTTCTTATGAAACTAATAGATTACTTGCTTTTTAGAGATATCTTCCATGTGATAGTCTTGTTTTGATGCCTCTTTCCTTCCATCAAATCTCACTGTTGGTCGTGCTCGTTATGTTTCTACCTCCAGAAAGTTTTGTGCATTATCTTTGGAAGCATAGAGATAAATATGTTTCATTACTTTTCATAACTTTTCATAACTTCAATGAATTCTTGACAGGGCTATAATTTGCTGACTAATCCTCGTTTGGACTGAACTGTTCATCTACCTGATTTCACTATGGCTCATATCAACAACTGATGGAACCTTGACTTCCAGCTTGCACTTTCTTGCTTATTAAGTTTTGATTATTGGAGTATCTACAGCATACCAAGAAAAAACGCTAATCTTATTGAATAACTTATGGAATTTAATTATGTAATAAAACTTTCATGATGGCATTTGTCACTTTTTTGTTTAATTTTGTTCTTGCGTTACTTGTAGCAGAAGATGTTGTAATTCAGTTCTGGCTGTGAACATGCATTTTCCTTTACATGTTGGAAAGTATTTCAGCACCATGATAGCAAAAGCTTCACCCCTGAGTCTTTATTAAAATTATCTTCCGCTAAAAAGAGTTTAAAATGTGACCATTAATTTGAAAAGCAAAATAACAAGTAGCTAAAATCATCAAACACAACCACTGTCTTCAGGGACAAGAGAGGACATGTTTAGAGTGTAAAAATACATATAGCATTACTAAACTTTGTATCCAATATGTACCATTTGAGAAGTTTCAGAACACAACCACAATCTTTGCAGTGAACTAAGAAACTGACACTCACACAAGTTACTGTGTTCTCTTTGGTCAAACCTTTCTACATAATCTGGATCATTCTAATTGCTGCACTAAAAGAAGTTCCTTCCTTTTTACTCAAGTTTTAGGTAGCATTTAAATAAGGTTAAAATCACTGAATTAACATATCAGCATAAGCAAAAAGGGAATCCACCAGCAGTAAAACATTTAGGATGCTTCTTGACTAATTGAGGTGAACAAACAACGGTGATATACACTCATTTACTAATTTTTCATCTAGTATAACATTAAGAGATTTATGAACAGAGCTTCAGAATTTGAGCATCCATTTTCAAATTTAGTCTGTTATATTTTAATTAACCGTATGGTTTTATTCTTTGAGATAAAAACTAATCATAATATCACATTTGTGCTACATTGTATCTCTTTCAATCATTGTCCTTGTTATCTGCGTACTGTCTAGATTTCCCAAAAGACCAGGTTTTCATTCACAAACCTTTTAGAATCTAGCTTCGCCATTTTATCTTCCATTTTTGAAAAATCTCGAGATCACAGGTTGTCAACAGCTGGTGGCCTAGTTTACAAGAAGTGGATATGTGGACACTGCATTTCCATCTATTAGGAATTTGAAGATAACATATTGCCCAAAAAGGAGTCCAGTGATGAAGTTGAGTTTGCCTGTGTTTTGGATTATCTTGAAATTAACTACTGCGACGTGCTTCTTGCAATCTGTTTTCACTGGGGTCAACAAACACTCAGTTTCGCTTACATACATATGCATATGTAAATGTGAACTCTGCCAATACTGTCGTCCGAATTTTAAAAGCAGGAAGCACTTTTGAACATCTTACCTCCCTTAAAAGAGTTGTCTATTTCTTACTGTGATGAGTTGCTGTGTTTCTTACTTGAAAACCTATGGATGTCCTTTGCTAGACCAATGGTGGCGGGGAGCGAAAAGTTGTATTGTGGCATGTGTAACTTTAACACAACTTGAACAAGTTACCATTAGGATATTTGTGGCATGTGTAACCTTTTAGAAATTGTATTTTTTAAAAGTATTTAGTAGAAACTAGAAAGGAAACAACAAAAAACAGTAGAAATTTATTGCTTTTCGAGTTCGAGACATATAAAATGGAAATTAGTTTTCTTCTACCATATCATAACTAAACTTTTCATCCTTACAAAAATGAAGCGACATTTGTAGTTCAAGTTCTTTTTCTATAAAGTTGAAGTTAAAGTTGGCATTTATGGAAATGGAATAATGCATGTAAACCAAAGGGGTCAGACTCACTTTTCAAGTCTTCCTCAAGTCAACACCTAACATTCATGGGACCAGCCAGAATTATTAACAATGACAAACAAAAGAAACTTGCTAGGGAGCTTCCTACATATTCTTAAATGGTATTGTCCAAGAATTAAAATCCATTAAACACAAGAAAGCTGAATGCCCCGAGCTTTATATATACACAACATACATATCATCCAAACTCTTCTTTGATTGTTATTTGCAACGGAGAGAGGTTTTTCACTCTTTTTTTTTTTTTTTTTTTTTTTTCAATTCCTCAATTTCGTATATACCAAATAACACTGTGGCTGCTGAACTAGTAGGAGGAGCTTTTCTCTCTGCTTCCCTTCAGGTTTTGTTTGATAAGATGTCTTCTGGCGATGTTCTTGACTTCATCCAGAGAAAAAAGCTCGATGATGGTTTTCTCAAGAAGTTGAAGATGAAGTTGCTGTCAGCTAACTCAGTGCTGAATGATGCTGAGGAGAAGCAATAGACTCACTGCTTCTGTTCTCTCATATGCATGTTTCTCTAAGTGCGCTGTGCATGCTGGCTTGTTTATGTGGTTATGAAGGTGACTCTATTGAACTATGATGCAGATGAGCTATCGATTTCGGTATCCACTCCAATACTCCGATTGTTTATATCCACGAGGTAGCATAATCTTGGTGGGGCATGGGTAAGGAACAAATTTAAAACAGACAAACACAAACTAGGGGCATAGGTAAGCAACAAATTTTTCAATGACAACAAAATGCATGCATTGCTGCTAACTTGTTGACCAATTAATGCATTAAAAACCCTATAAATTGGTCAATGAGCACCAGGTCATTATAATTTACATGCACAAAACCGAGACAAGAATTATCTGTTATGTTACTGAAAAAAGTCTACCTCAAAACAACAACTCGCAAGGCTTTAAAAAGTAAAATGCAATAATGGCACTGTATTTATTTTTTTACTTTTATTTTTAGCAACAAATATTGGTTCTGTATTCATTCAGATAGAAATACATAATTATAATTAAACGCTGCAAAGGAACAAAACGGTACTACATGTTTCTTCATTCCTAGCAATGGCATATATAGAAACAGCATACTGATTAAAAATTTAGAACATATCTTAGGTGTCAGTGGCTAATTTGGAGCTTTTGAATAGTTTTTTTATTTTTTTATTTTTTAAAGAACGTAATAAGAAATTCATTAATTTGTATATAGCCGCGTAAATCGGAGTACAGAATGAAGTTGAAATTTAAAACACTAACAGAGAAAATGGAATAATGCCATGTTAAATGTGTGGACTTACTGTACAAGTCTTCCTTCTTGGTCGTCACCTCACCTTCAATGTAGCTTCCCACGTATTGCCAGAGAATTACGCATGTTAAATGTGTGGACTTACTGTACAAGTCTTCCTTCTTGGTCGTCACCTAACCTTCAATGTAGCTTCCCACGTATTGCCAGAGAATTACGCATGTTAAAGGTTTTCCATACGCTGTGAGACTAGTCTTCTTATCTATCGCAACTAATATTAGTGAGCCTATCAGCTACAATTATTAGTAAAGGAGAAACAAAAGAAACTAGCTAGGAAGCTTCCCATATGATGTTAATAATATTGCCAGAGAGTTAAATCGGATCTAATTGACACAATAAAGACAAAGGCTCTGGGCTACATGCACCACACACAGCATATCATCCAAACTCTTCTTTCTTTATTGTTTACAAGAAAAAAGAACTTTCCCCTCGTTTTTTCAATTCCTTAATCTCTAGCATACCAAAAAATCGATGGCTGCAGAAGTAGTAGGAGGAGCTTTACTCTCTGCTTTCCTTCAGATGTTGTTTGACAAGATGGATTCCAAGGATGTCCTTAACATCATCCGGAGAAAGAAACTCAACAACAGGCTGCTCGAGAAGTTGAACATTAAGCTGCTGTCAGCTGAGTCGGTGCTGAAAGATGCTGAGGACAAGCAAATAAAACACCAAGCTGTGAGGAAGTGGCTTGCTAAGCTCAAGGAAGTAATCTATGATGCAGATGACTTGGTGGACGAGATTAATACTGAAGCTTTGCGATATGAGATTGAAGGTGAATCTGAAAACACCTCACAACAGGTACTAAAATTCATCTCAACTCCATTTACTGCTTTTAACAAACAGGATGTGGAGTCGAAGATAGAGGAAATCCTTGATAGATTGGACTTTATTTTTCAACAAAAGGATTCCCTTGGCCTCAAAGTAGGTGTTCAAAACAAACCTCCACGAAGAACACCATCAACTTCTTTAGTAGAAGAATCTGCTGTGTATGGCAGGGATGATGACAAAAAGGCTATCCTTGATTTGTTGCTATCAGATGAAGTTGGTGGCAATAATATTTCAGTGATTCCCATAGTGGGCATGGGCGGGATTGGCAAGACCACCCTTGCTCAGCTCATTTACAATAATGACTATGTAAAGAACCATTTTGAGATCAAAGCATGGGCTTGCATCTCAGATGATTTTGATGTTTTTAGAATCACAAAAATAATTTTTGAGTCGATTACATCTCAAACATGTGATATTACAGACTTGAATCGACTTCAAGAAAACTTAAAGCAGAAGTTGGTGGAAAAGAAATTTCTCTTTGTTTTAGATGATGTGTGGAATGAGGATTATATTGAGTGGGATAAATTGAAAAGTCCTTTTGAATTTGGAGCATGTGGGAGTAAAATTATTGTGACAACATGCAGTGAAAAAGTTGCAAATATGGTGCGAAATGTTATGAATTATACGCTAAAAACAATGTCTGAAGATGAATGTTGGTTGTTATTTGTTAAGCATGCCTTTGGTAATGTAGAGCTATGTGCACATCCCGATTTGGTAGGAATTGGTAAAAAACTTGTTAGAAAGTGTCAAGGTCTTCCATTGGCCGTAAAATCCCTGGGTGGTCTCTTGCGTAATGAAGAAAATCCACAAGAATGGGAGAGAATTCTAAAGAATGACATATGGGAGTCATCTGAAAGGGAACATAACATTCTTCCATCCCTGTGGTTGAGCTATTATTATCTGCCTCAACATCTTAAAAGATGTTTTGCTTACTGCTCAGTTTTTCCAAAAGATTATGAATTTAAGAAAGAAGATCTAATATTACTATGGATGGGAGAAAATCTTTTGGAGCCCCTTAGAAATAAGACTGCAGAAGAAGTTGGAAAGGAATACTTCAACGATCTGCTCTCAAGGTCATTGTTTTAGGGCACTAAGAGTGGCAAGTTTACATTGCATGACCTTGTAAATGATTTGGCTATGTTTGTATCCGGTGACTCTTGTTTTAGGTTGGATGACAACGTCTCAAAAGTTGTAAGAAAGAGTACTCGTCATTTGTCAGGTTTACAATGTGACCTCCATTATATCAAGAAATTCGAGGATTTATGTAATAAGAAGATATTGCGCACTGTGATATTGAAAAAAATTTATCTATCTAGAGATGAATACTTGATGCATATTCTTGAACAGTTGCAATCAATGCAGTACTTAAGAGTGCTTGATGTATGTGGAGGTTTTTATAATACGGAAGAAAGTCCTTGCATGACAAAGGTGCTCAACTCCATTGCCAATTTGAAGCTCTTGCGACATCTGAGGTTCGATGGTACTAGAATTAAGGAAATACCTGATTCAATTTGTAATTTGTACAATTTACAGACATTAATACTAAGAAATTGTGGCCTTACTAGGTTGCCTGATTCAATTGGCAATTTAAAACAGCTAATTTATTTGGACTTATATCGTTCTTGGATTGGAAAGATACCGGATTCAATTGGCAATTTGAAACATCTTGGGTATATGGACTTAAGTTGGTCTCCGATTGAAAAGATGCCAGATTCAATTGGCAATTTGGAAGATTTAAGGTATTTGGACTTAAGTCATTCTTTGATTGAAAAGATACCCGACACAATATGCAATTTGCATGAGTTGCAAACATTGAAGTTGTACAGTTGTTATTATCTTGAACATTTACCAAATAGCATCACAACGCTAATCAACTTGTGCCATCTCGGTATTTCGCACGATGAGCTTATGTTCTGGACAGAATTGAGAGAGATGCCACCCTAAATGTGCAAGTTGAAAAATCTGCAAACATTACCAGTGTTTGTCGTAGGAAAGGATAGCGGATCCAATATTAAAGAGTTAGGTGAGCTTCAACATCTTCAGGGACGTGATCTTCTTATCAAAGGACTTGAGAATGTAATAAATGAGGAAGATGCTTCGGGGGCCAAATTGAAGGATAAGAAGCGTATTACTCTACTTTGTTTGGAGTGGACGAGTGATAGTGATGATTCGCAGCTAGCACGAGTAGTTTTGGACGGACTCCAACCGCATAAAAATCTGGAGGAATTATATATTCGCAATTATGGAGGTACAAGCTTCCCGCCATGGGTTGGACACCATTTATTTTTTTGTATAAAATCTGTTACGGAATTGGGAGAAAAACAAGTAGCAACGGAAACAAAGAAAACGAAGAACAAACACACAATTTACGTGGAAACCCTTGACGGGAAAAACCACGGGCAGGGAGAAGCAAATCCAGTATTGAAAGATTGGTACAAGGTGAGCCAAATTTCGAGATACCCTAAAAACCCCAATCACGGCCGAACAAAAAATACAGATATATATATAGTACGGAAGAAACCCTAAAATTGAACAGGTCCGAGACCTCCGCTTCCACCACAGAGCCCCAAATTTTTCTCCAAAATTAGTTTCACCAAATGGGTCGCACCGCGAGCTTTTCGGGTCGGGTCAACAAGAATTCGGGTCACTAACTCTAACAAAATCTGTAATGCTGTCTGATTGTAAAAACTGTTGTTGGTTGCCTGCACTGGGACAGCTACCTTCCTTGGAATCCGTCGTCATTGCTGGATTTAATATGATGGAGAAGATAGGCAATGAATTTTACAGTGATAGTGATGGTTCTTCTTCTTCTTCTGCGATCACTAAACCATTCAAGTCGTTAAAAAGCTTGGAATTTTCATGTATGGCAGAGTGGATGGAGTGGTCAGTGGTGGAAGTTGAAGGTAACAGAGAAGAAGGTGGTGGAGTTTTCTCAAACCTTAGAAAGCTTGAATTGTCAAACTGTCCGAAGCTAAAAGGGGAGTGCTTACCGGATTATCTTCCGTGTTTGGAAACTCTTTCGATACGGAAAAGTGACCGCCTGGCGACCTCACTCTCAGGGCATCAATACCCATCGCTGCGTGTATTGAGAATATGGACTTGTCAAAAAATGAAGACATTCCCGGAAGGGAGCTTGCCCTCCGATATACAGTCAATTGAAATTCGGGAATGCGATGAACTGGTGTCACTTTTGGAAGAGTGATGGCCTTCCAATTTAAAATCACTTAAAATTTTCAGTTGTTCGAAGCTGTTCGTTCGGGGCAACATCACGCAGTGGAATCTGGGAATGCTCACCTCTCTTACATCCTTAGATATCAAAGAGCCCCAAATCACCTATCGGCCCGAGACCTCCGCTTCCACCACAGAGCCCCAAATTTTTCTCCAAAATTAGTTTCACCAAATGGGTCGCACTGCGAGCTTTTCGGGTCGGGTCAACAAGAATTTGGGTCACTAACTCTAACAATCTCCACCTTGACACGAATTCCATATAAGGAATGAAAAACATACAAAACTCCAATCTTCGATAAAAGTTGTCATCCTCTTCCACAAAAGCCCCTAAAGGCAAAGCTCAACAACAAATACCAACCAAGTCCAAGCAATGCTCAAACTTGGCTACTGGAAGTGCCTTGGTCATCATGTCAGCAGGATTATCATGAGTACTCACCTTGCTAACAACAATATCTCCACGAGCAATAACATCACGTACAAAATGATACCGAACATATATATGTTTTGTCCTCTCGTGAAACATCTGATCCTTAGTGAGATAGATAGCACTCTGACTATCACAATTGATGACCGTACTCTCCTGCTCAGAGCTCAACTCACCTATCAACGCCCTTAACCACATAGCTTCTTTCACCGCTTCAGCTATAGCCATATATTCAGCTTCTGTAGTTGATAGTGCAACTGTTGCTTGCAAAACAGACTTCCAACTGATAGAAGTATCTCCAAGAGTAAATACATAACCAGTAGTGGACCTCCTTCTATCAAGGTCCCCAGCAAAATCTGCATCAACATATCCATTTACACCCTCCTTACTTCCACCAAACTCTAAACAAGTGTTAGTAGTGCCTCTCAAGTACCTTATAATCCACTTGACAGCTTGCCAGTGTTGTTTGCCAGGATTAGCCATATACTGGCTCACAACACTAACAGCATGTGCAATGTCAGGACGGGTACACACCATAGCATATATCAAACTACCAACAGCACTAGAATAAGGAACGTGTGACATATACTCAATATCTCTATCCGACTGTGGTGACATATCAGCAGACAATCTAAAATGAGTAGCTAATGGAGTACTTACAGGTTTAGCGTTCTTCATTCCAAAACGCTCCAGAACTTTCTCAACAAAAGATCTTTGAGTCAAGAAAAGTTTACCTGCAGATCTATCTCTCTCAATCTCCATACCAAGAATCTTCTTTGCCGCTCCCAAATCTTTCATCTCAAATTCACCACTCAATTCTGCTTTCAATCTGTTGATATCGGATTTCTTCTTGGCCACTATCAGCATATCATCAACATAAAGCAACAAATAGATAAATGAGCCATCTTCCAACTTCCTAAAATACACACAGCTATCATATTGGCTTCTAGAATAGCCATGGCTAACCATAAACCCATCAAACCGCTTGTACCACTGACGAGGGGATTGCTTCAAACCATACAAGGACCTTTTCAACAAACACACATGATCCTCTTTTCCTTCAACCTCGAAACCTTCGGGTTGCTGCATATAAATTGTCTCCTCAAGCTCACCATGCAAGAAAGCGGTCTTCACATCTAGTTGCTCCAACTCTAAATCATGCATAGCAACTAGCGCTAACAAAGCACGAATAGAAGTATGTTTAATGACAGGGGAAAATATATCATTAAAATCAACTCCCTGTACCTGTGAATACCCCTTCGCTACTAGACGTGCTTTGTACCTCGCATCTTCAACACCAGGAATGCCTTCTTTCTTTTTGTAGACCCACTTGCATCCCACAATCTTCTTACCCTCTGGAGGTAATGGCAACTCCCAAGTGTGGTTCTTATGAAGCGACTCCACCTCTTCCTGCATAGCAATTAACCACTTTGCAGAATCCTCACATGAAATGGCTTCATAATAGTTGCAAGGATCACTGGGACTCTCGATCTCCTGTGCTGCAACACAAGAAAAAGTGACATAGTCAGCTAAACTAAAGGGCTTCTTGATCTCCCTGCGAGGTCTATCCTTGGCAATCGAATGCTCCTGCACCTCCTCAATTCTCTCTTCTTCCACATGAGTGGGTGTCTCAAATGGGCCTGAAACTGAACCATTCTGTGAAGTACTTACTTCCTCCACCCTAAACTCCACCTGCTTTGGTATACTGTCTGAAACAACGAGCTCCTTTTTCGGATGCAGCATTGCCATCTCATCAAACACAACATCCCTGCTAATCACAACCTTAGATGACTTTGGATCAAGAAGCCAAACTCTGTATCCTTTTACACCCTGCGGGTAACCAAGAAATATGCCCTTCTTCGATCTAGGCTCAAGCTTACCATCATTAACATGAACATAGGCAGGGCATCCAAACACCTTCAAATCTAAATAATTAGCAGGTTTTCCAGACCATACCTCTTTAGGAGTCTTACAATCGATTGCTGCCGATGGAGAACGATTCACCAAGTAGCAAGCTGTAGCAGCTGCTTCTGCCCAAAATTCCTGTGCTAACCCAGAATTCGACAGCATGCATCGGACTTTCTCCATAAGAGTTCTATTCATCCGCTCAGCCACACCATTTTGCTGCGGAGTTCCTCTAACTGTGAGATGTCTAACAATCCCTTCGTTTCTACAAAACTCATTGAAAACACCATCACAGAACTCCAATCCATTATCTGTACGAAGGCGCTTCACCCTTCTTTCCGTCTGCTTCTCTACTAAAGCTTTCCATTGCTTGAAGATAGCAAATACGTCATTCTTGTGCTTCAAAAAATATACCCAGACCTTCCTGGAGAAATCATCAATGAAGGTCAACATATATCTGCCACCACCCTTAGAAGCAGTACGTGCGGGTCCCCAAAGATCTGAATGAATGTAGTCTAGAGTACCTTTGGTTTTGTGAATTCCAGTACTGAAGCTAACTCTCTTCTGCTTCCCAAACACACAATGTTCACAAAACTCCAACTTTGAGATACTCCGATCACCAAGCAAACTCCGTTTGCTCAACATCGCCAAACCTTTCTCACTCATATGGCCCAATCTCATATGCCACAAACGAGTAACATCCGAATCTGACATGGACACTGAAACAGCAGCCGACCCCATTACCACAGAACCCTGTAGCCTGTATAATGTACCAACCAGGCTAGCTTTCATCACCACCAAAGAACCCTTCAGAACCCTCAAAACTCCACCTCCACCAGAAAAAGAACAACCAGACTTGTCCAAAGCAGATAAAGAAATTAAATTTTTAGACATATCTGGAACGTGACGTACCTAAGATAGTGTTCTGATAATTCCATCATGCATCTTCACCCTTACAGTTCTAATGCCGATGACACAGCAAGGATGATCATCTCCCATCAGCACAACACCTTTATCCACCGGAACATAAGAAGAGAACCAGTCCTTTTGGAGACAGATGTGAAACGAACACGCTGAATCCAAAATCCATCCCTGCTTGCCCGAACTATCCTCAGTCACTGAATAAACATCTCCATCTTCAATTTCCTCATGTGCGACACTGGCTTCGGCATGTTCCTTACTCTTTTCATTATTTTTATTCTGAAGCTTACGACATTCAGTTTTGATGTGCCCCTTTTTCTTACAGTAGTGACAAATAAGGTTTCTGAACCTTGACTTTGATCTTGGCCGACTACCACCATTGTTATTTTGATCTCTAGATGATGTTCTACCTCTAACAATCAAACCCTCTCCTCCGGAACTCCCAAAATTATTGTTATCCGAACTGCTGGTCAACTCCTTATCAAACAACTCCTTAGAATATAAAGAAGCTTTCACGTCCTCCAATTTTAGGGTTTTATTACTGTAAATCAAAGTCTCCCTAAAATTTTTATACGATGGAGGTAAGGAACGCAGTAGCATTAGGGCCTGGTCTTCATCATCATATTTAATGTCCATGTTCGCCAGATCCAACAAAATAGTAGAAAAGTCATCTATGTGTGTTTTAATAGATGTACCTTCAACCATAGAAAGGGTGTATAGACGGTGCTTCGCAATCAGTTTCGTTGTGAGATTCTTTGTGATGTACAAAGATTCCAACTTGTCCCATAAGTCCTTTGTTGTCTTCTGATCAAGGACCTCCCTCAAAACTTCATTGGACAAGCATAGCTGAATGGTGGATAGGGCACGCTCATCAACCTCGGCTTTCTTTTCGGCATCCCACGAAGACGGCATCTGCTCCTTGCCAACCAACGCCTTGTGTAAACCGTTCTGTGTCAAAATCGCCTTCATCTTGACTTGCCACATGGAGAAACTCATGTTGCGCTCAAATTTCTCAATGTCGAACTTTGTTGCCATGATCGAAAGAAAAAAAATTCCTAAATAGATCGACGCGGCTCTGATACCACTTGTTACGGAATTGGGAGAAAAACAAGTAGCAATGGAAACAAAGAAAACGAAGAACAAACACACAATTTACGTGGAAACCCTTGACGGGAAAAACCACGGGCAGGGAGAAGCAAATCCAGTATTGAAAGATTGGTACAAGGTGAGCCAAATTTCGAGATACCCTAAAAACCCCAATCACGGCCGAACAAAAAATACAGATATATATATAGTACGGAAGAAACCCTAAAATTGAACAGGTCCAAGACTTTCGCTTCCACCACAGAGCCCCAAATTTTTCTCCAAAATTAGTTTCACCAAATGGGTCGCACCGCGAGCTTTTCGGGTCGGGTCAACAAGAATTCGGGTCACTAACTCTAACAAAATCTGTAATGCTGTCTGATTGTAAAAACTGTTGTTGGTTGCCTGCACTGGGACAGCTACCTTCCTTGGAATCCGTCGTCATTGCTGGATTTAATATGATGGAGAAGATAGGCAATGAATTTTACAGTGATAGTGATGGTTCTTCTTCTTCTTCTGCGATCACTAAACCATTCAAGTCGTTAAAAAGCTTGGAATTTTCATGTATGGCAGAGTGGATGGAGTGGTCAGTGGTGGAAGTTGAAGGTAACAGAGAAGAAGGTGGTGGAGTTTTCTCAAACCTTAGAAAGCTTGAATTGTCAAACTGTCCGAAGCTAAAAGGGGAGTGCTTACCGGATTATCTTCCGTGTTTGGAAACTCTTTCGATACGGAAAAGTGACCGCTTGGCGACCTCACTCTCAGGGCATCAATACCCATCGCTGCGTGTATTGAGAATATGGACTTGTCAAAAAATGAAGACATTCCCGGAAGGGAGCTTGCCCTCCGATATACAGTCAATTGAAATTCGGGAATGCGATGAACTGGTGTCACTTTTGGAAGAGTGATGGCCTTCCAATTTAAAATCACTTAAAATTTTCAGTTGTTCGAAGCTGTTCGTTCGGGGCAACATCACGCAGTGGAATCTGGGAATGCTCACCTCTCTTACATCCTTAGATATCAAAGGAATAGATGAAGTGGTGGATACATTTCCAGACAAGGAAGGGCAGCTTCCCACTTCCCTCACTTCTCTTTACCTAGATGATATTCCAAACCTTAAATCCCTACACGGAAAGGCCTTCCAACAACTCACCTCCCTTCAATACTTGTCAATTGAAGGGTGCAAACAGCTCCAGTGCTTGCCAGAAGAAAGGCTGCCCGCATCCATTTTTGAGTTGTGGATAAGAGATTGTCCATTGCTAACGCCACGATGCCAGAGAGAAACAGGGGAGGATTGGCCCAAAATCCATCACATCCCGAGCATAATCATAGATTTCCATAAAATATGATTACAATCATGTCCGCCTTCTCTATACACATTTCAGGTATTTCTTTTCTACCATCTCTATCTTATAGTACTTTTATGTATGTAGTCTTCTGTGTGATAGTACTTTTATGTACTTTTTATGTATTAAGAGCTAAAAATACGACTGTTGGTTTGAAAAGCAATATAACAAGTAGCTAAAATCAACCAACACAACCACAGCCTTCAGGGACAAAAGAGGACATGTTAAGAGTGCAAAACCATATATGACATAACTTTTAGCCAATATGTTCTATTTGTGCCCTAATGAGAAGACAAAACCACTGTGTTTGGAAATTCACTATGAAACTGAGACTTAGACAACCTTGCGTGTTCTCATTGATCAGAGATCTTTCTACATAATTTGGACCATTCCAATTGCCTATTTACTTGCTGCACCAAAAGAAGTTACTTCCTCCTTACTCAAGTTTTATGGAGTATAAAAAGATGGTTAAAATCAGCTTTTTTTTTTTTTTTTTTGATAAGGCAGAATCCACCACAGCAAAACATTTTGTATGCATCTTAACTAATTGAGGTGGACAAACAATGGAGGTTGTATGCTCATTACCACTTTTCACGAAATATAATAGAAAGAAGTTTATGAGCAGAGTTTCAGAATTTGAGTATACAATTTCAATTCATTAATTGTCTCTTTCATTTCAATTTTCCATACGGTTTTGTTTATTGGGATGAATACCTATCATAATCTTGAATTTGTGTTCCATCATATCTTCTTTTAAAGATTTTCCTTGTTATCTAGGTATTTTTTAGATTTCCCAAATCAGGTTTTCATTCTTAAGCCTTTTAGAATCTTGCTTAGCACTTGTCTTGCCTGATTATCTTTCAATTTTTGATAAATCTTGAGATCGCAGGATGTCAACAGTTGGTGGCCTCATTTACAAGATGTCAATATGCGGGTGCTGCATTTCATCTCTTAGGAATTTGAAGACAACAGGTTTCCCAAAAAGTTTAGTCCAATGGAGAATTTGGATTTTCCTGTAATTAGGTTCACTTGAAATTACCAGCTGCAAATCGCTCTTCGCGAACTATTTTCATTGAGGTCTCCAAACAGTCAGTTTTGCTCATATACTATGCAAATGTAAATGTGAAGATGTTTTGGATTTGTTTTCAGAGTAGGGTCTGCTCCGAGATTATGTGGTTGAACTCTGCCTATACCGTTTTCAAAATCTTAATCCTTAAGCAGAAAGGGTTTTCAACATTAAAGAGTTGTCCATTTCTTACAGTGACGAGTTGCAGTGCTTGCCAGAAGAAGGGCTGCCCACTTGTATATTTCTTATTTGAAAATCTATGGATGTCCGTTGCCAAACCAATGGTGGCAATGCGATGAGAAAAGGGGTAGTATTTGCCCAAGGTTTTTCCCTAATGTGTTAAGATTGATGATGAGCTGTGCATTGAGCAGATTCGTCCATCCCTATTTGCCATACAAACAAATTTTCAATTTGTAATTTCTCTTTCCAAAAGTGACTGGATCCCATTTCTGATCAAAATATCATGGACTTGGAATTTTTTTTTTTATTCTAACTGTAAGTATTACTTATGCAAGTTGTTGTTTCACCTGCCTCTCAGGAGACGCTTTTATTTATATATACTGATTCGCAAGTCACTAGTCATTCTAAAAATCATTGTTCATTCTTCATTCGCTATCATGTTTTAAATGTATACATGCCTTTTTTTTTTTTTTTTTTTGTGATCTTAGAAAAATATTCTTCGCCAGTAGTAAGGAATATTAACATCAACATCTACATCCCTACAGGTTGCGCCTTGTGTTTTCTAGTTAGACAACGTCTCATGAGTCATGAAATTCATTTATTTGGACTTTGTCTGAAACTCAGCTTCTTACTTTTAACACATTGGCTTGCTCCTTACCTTCTTCAGAGTCAGTTCATATGAGGGGAAGTTCTACTCCTTTTTCTGTTTTTCCTTTTTTTGTTTTTTTTTTTTTTTTTTTTTGGATTGAATATGCAGGGGAAGTTATTGTGTACATTCCAAAACAGTCAAAACAGTGTTTCCTCTTTATAACAATGTTTCTTTATAACTTTTTGCTTTAATTGTGAGAAAAGATTCACCGTAGAACATCAATGCAAGGCTATGTTATCCATCCTAAAGTTATGCTGTTGGTCTATTACAAAAATTTTCCTCACTATTTCAACTACCTTGTAATGAGATTTCATGTCCAAGTTCTCTCAGTTGTAATTTGCACAGCTGGAAGCAAAATTTAGTTATTTAATATAGGAAGGCTTTATGGTCTTGAGATTTGCTTCTAGCTCTTCTTGACCATTTTAGTGTTCTGATATGTATTATCTACTATCACAGACTCTTTGATTATTACAAACTGTTATTCGGAATTAATCGCTGTGGTTTGATCAACTTCCCACTTTTCACAGCCATTCAACTTTTAGCTTTGGTATATTTGGAGTAAGCATCCCCTGCATAATCAAATTTGTTTTTCGTATGTTCAATTTTCGAAAGATGGTATTTCTCCATTCATTCAGGTAAAAATCAGAAATACGCAATAATAATGAAAAGATGCATATTTTATATCACCTTCAATCAAATTTTCTGTTAAAATTTTTGGGAACATTTGAAGCACATCACAACATTGTACTTAAAATCATAATTAAACTCTTGCCCTTATTAAGGTATGATTCTGGGTATCCTTAATAAATCAGTAAAGTAACACAATCTTTGTTTGAGATTCAATTTGCCATGTAATAGCGGTTTTGTGGCCTCTCTTTTGGTAATAATTCATTTTATTCTTTGTTTTTACCATTGGTGTTTACGTGTAGGTGAATCTACTCTATCATGCTGCACTGGACCAACTAAATT
Organism: Ziziphus jujuba; assembly: GCF_031755915.1. Classification (NCBI taxonomy): domain Eukaryota; kingdom Viridiplantae; phylum Streptophyta; class Magnoliopsida; order Rosales; family Rhamnaceae; genus Ziziphus; species Ziziphus jujuba. Next base: position 4,341,267 of record NC_083380.1, read on the forward strand.
TCCTTTCAGGTTCAACCACATTTTTAGCTCGGTATTGATCTTCTTCAAGTCAATTAATGTCCAGGGGAAGCTGTTCTTTACATTCAAAAATTTTCCTTCCTCTGTAATAAAACATGATTTTGTATTCTATGCTAAAAAGCATATATATAAACATAAATTATGTCATTACATATGTATGCCTGGAGGGTGCCACTGGAACAATAAGTTTTTTGTGACAATAAAATCAAATTCTGTCACAAAAGACATATAGATATATAGTTTGCGTAATAAACGAGCAGCAATTTGTAGCATAAGCCTTAATGCTTGGATGGAAAGAAAAAGATAACAATTCCTTAACCTTAATAAAGGTTTCCAAACAATTGCATTTTCTATTATATATATATATATATATACCATTTTGGATATAGCCTTAATGCTTACTAAAGGAAAAAGGGATTTCATCTAAATCTAGTTGAATTCAAAACAAACGGTATATCTTTATTGATTTTACCATTGGACCAAGTATCATCCAGATCTAGTTGAATTCAAAACAAATAATATGTTTCTATTGATTTTACCATTGAACGAAGGTACAAAAGCTTTTTCTAACATTAAAGTGTATAGAATGATGAAACATAAAAACTAAAATGGGTTGAAAAATAAATAAATAAATAAATAAAAGGGTATATATCATGATGTTAAAGAAAGAAAGGGGTGTGAAAACTCTTTATATTAGCAAAAATTGTTTAAATAATATTATTTTTTCAAGTTTCTGGTTTCAAAAAAATTAAAAAAGAAAAAAAGAAAAAACCAAGTATGCTATATATCTTAATTCTAAAATAATTTTTTTTAAAAAAAATGAAAAAAAAAATATTGATACTCACCAATTTTTGCAAATTCATTTGTCATTTTACCCAATATATTTAAAAAAAAAAACTATATCTATCTATTTTATAAATAATAATTATTTATTGAAAAATAGTTCTATTTTCAAACTCTAGAAGAACATTTCTAATTCATTTATATTCTTTTTTGAAATAAATTCCTAGTTATTTCATAAATGCATGTATCATTAGCATTTAAGAGAATAAAGGAAAATGCGTAAATGCAAGTGTCAAAACGGTGACGTTTCAAAAATTTCCAAAATTTGAAACATTTGACCGTTGAGAGACAATGTACATTCCCCTTCAATTCGCATTCTCAGGAACCCTAATGTTTTGTTAAAAAAATGGCGATGATGGCTGAGGAATCGGGCTCCACCCACCAAGGAGATGGGTGGTTTTGGTTACGAAATCGGTCGCATCTATGCCCCTACTCGTAAGTTCGGGCCCTAATGTTGTAATTTGGCTTTTTTTTCAATTTTTTTTTTTTTTATCATCCTAAGTGAGAAAATTTGACTCTGATTTTCAGGGCAAACAGAGAAAGCTGAAGCAAATCAAAGAACAAAAAAGGAAAAACCGACCCACCCTAATCGCCACCGAGACCAAACCCTCGGGAAACCAAACCCTCGAAACCTTCCGTACGGTATGAAGCAGAGCAATCTTGCTGGGTCAATGGTCGTTATAGATCAAAGGGCGAGACCCGGATCTTTGAATATTCATGAATTCCACAGGAAATCAAACGTATGCCTCTTCTAGTAAGTTCGTCCCTCACTTCTCTGTTTTCTTTTGTTTGAAGAATTTCTTACCTAATTTGCCGAATCAGTTATGTGTTTGGATTTTGGAATCTATTAGGCGAAGATCAAATTAGTTTTATTTTTAACTCTGATTTTCTGGGACAAGTGAGAAAGTTGAGGGCTAATCAAATAACCAAAAAGGAGAAGCCGACCCCAATAGCTGAATTAGCGGTTTACGATTTTCTTTGTTTTCTTTGTTTGAAGAGTTTCTTGCCAAATTGGGTTTTGTTTGGAGTTTGGAATCTACTTGGCAAAGAGCAAATTAGGGTTTTGTTTTCATTTTCTTTACGATTGATTTAGTTTAACAAAACAGGAACTTTTATTTTTCCTCTTAAGGCCTTAGATATATTAGTTCTTACCTGTTGGTTATTTATTTTTTTCCTTGGTTATTCAATTTCTGTTAGTTTGATTTTATAATAACTGTGCCAAGTTTTGATCTTGGGAAACTTGCTTTTGGTTGTCGAACTCTGTCAGAATCTTGCCGTGGCCATCTGATTCCTCGAAAAACAATTTATAAACCGATTGCATCCATATTAGCCACAAAATGTTGGGAAAAAGGTTAAAAAGGAATCTAATATGAGTTATCATAGTATCATTTATGTAATCCTTGTGTTATGGAAGAAGAAAGTTGCTCGATGCATTCCATCTCTTGTGCTCATAAAGTCATAAGCCTTACTTATTTGAAGTTGTTTTCTGTTCTGTAATATATGATGGTTTTCAAATGTAAATTCGTATTGCAGGGAGTGCCTTCTTCCTGTTCCTAAGGCAAAATCCTGTAAATCAGATCTTGCAGAACCTAAACAATATCTCAGGTATTGTTCATTCCCAAAAATCATAATCAGCAAACGCGCCAGTTTCTTTCTCATTTTTTATGTTTTTCCTTGCTCATTGTTTATCTCTCTTTTTTCATTATTTCATTAATAAAGTTGTGGCTCAGGATTGCATCGGTGAAGACTAAGGATCATTGCATGCATGCAATCTCTGACCATTTGGTAAGCAAATCTCCTTTCCAATTGACCTTTACTTTTGATGTTTATCCCTTTTATACGATTCCAACTTCTGCATGGATGTAAGTCATGATAATAGAGATTTTCAGTTCATGTGTTCCCTCCATTGAGATTCAAAGAAACTGGTTGGTAATGAATGCTTCGATTGTTATTTGGCTTTTGTGTCCTTTTCTTTTTTTATTGATATGCTGAGATGTTTGGTAGATTCACATTATCTGACCTTTGATTAAGATTCTTTAATACCCAGATTTACCATTTCGGAACAGTTTCTTAAACGTACTATTAATTTCATTTCAGTGGGGGGTCAAAATCCCTTGTCAGTATGATCAAGTGCTGATATATCCTGTCCACGTTAGAAATTTGGCTTCGCATATCTCATTGTTCTCCAAACTTGTTACGAAGGTGAATTTACACTCTTAATCCTTGTTGAGGTGCGAAATTTTATTTGCTATACATTCCTTAAGCATCTCCCATAATTTAAATTATTTTCTCATATTACATTGGATTTTAATTTCTTACAAAAATACTCATTTGGATTTTATTGTTGTTTCAATATGAAGAAACGTTGTGTCAAAACAATAAGAAAAATAACAAAAGAGTTTGTCAACTTCATTTTAGATATTACATAAATTCATATACAGTGTGTAAATCTTTATGTTAGATGAATATTTCTTATCCTCAATGATATCCATTCTTGAGATGCCTCATATTTGTGATTTTATAAGTAATTTACTTGTCTGTCTGTTTTATAAGTAATAGCTGCACATTTTGACAACTGTTTCCTGATTGGATTGTCAACATCTGCTTAATGCTTCTATGTTGCATACAAATTAGAAAAACAAGTCAGGGCCATGTAAATAAGAAAGTTTGTAAAAATAACTCTGTTTAATAATAAAACAAATGAAATTTTGGGTGTTTGGGTGAAGAGAAATGCGCGGGGATTGGCCAAGGTTCTCTTCTTCTCTTGTGTGGGTTGGTGTGCTATGTGTCCCTCTCTTCATGTCTCTCATTTGCTTTCTTTCCCTTTCAATTTTTTTCTCTCTCCAATTTCACTCTCTTTCTATCTCTGCATTTTGTTTCTGCTTTTCCCTCTCCTCTTTCTCTGTATCCTTTCTCGCTTGAGTTTATTTCTCTATTTGGCTTTTTCTTTACTTTCTCTTTTTTGTAATCTCTTTACTTTTTCTCACTGCTTTTTCTTTATACTTTTACCCCCTTTTTCTTCTCTAGTTCTTTCTCAACAACACCCTCTACTTTCTTTCTAGTTTTCTACTCTGTTTCTTTTTTACTTTTTCTTGCTGCATTTTTTCTTTCACTTTTTGTACTATTTTTCTCTTGTTAATTTCTCTATGCACTTTATTTCTAGTTTGCTTTCGAAAATTATTTATTCCGTATGCTATCAATGCTTAGTTTTGATGTCCTTAAAAAAATTTAAACATAATAAACAACCTACTATTATAATATATACAAAATTAAAAATAAAAATAAAAATTGAACATTAAAAAACCACCCAGTAAACAATTTAGAAATTGTGAAGTAAACTATCAATGCTTAGTTTTGATGTCCTTAAAAAAATTTAAACATAATAAACAACCTACTATTATAATATATACAAAATTAAAAATAAAAATAAAAATTGAACATTAAGAAACCACCCAGTAAACAATTTAGAAATTGTGAAGTAAACGATGCATGTAGTGATAAAAATTTATAAGAAATTAAAGACAGTTTTTTTTTTTTTTTTTCCCCAAAAGTGGAATTTTTTTTTTTTATTTTTTTTTTGAAAAAGACAAGTTAAGAATTTTTATTTTTTATTTTTTTATTATAACAAAAACTAAAAAAACATTGAATGTAACAGAAAAAATTCAAAAGACTGAAATCCAAATGCACAAGCTAGGAAAGTAAAGGAGAATGAACTTGATGTAAAGAATATTAAGAAAAGTAATTGCTAAAGTAAGAAATCAACAAAATTTTGATATTGTTTTAAAAGGAATATTGCTAAATTTTAATATATATTTTTACTCTTTCATTAAAAAAGCTCTTTTAAGAAAGTGAAAAAACATGTAACCTATAAACTGGATGTTAAGAAAGAAAATGTTAAGAAGCTAGTAGCTAAAGTAAGAAATCAGCAAAATTTTTATATTTTTTAAATGGATATTGCTAAATTTTAATATATATTTTTATTCTTTTATTAAAAAACTTATGTATTTTATTTTATTTTTGAAGGAAAATTACTTGTATATTTAATACATACTCTAAAGTAATATATATTCTAAATTTTAATATCATTAAAATTTCTGGGAAATTCTTTCATTACATATAATATAGCTCATAATCTTAAAGATAAAAGACTTGCGATTTTCAAAAAAAGAAAAAAAGAAAAAAAAAAAGAAAGAAAAAAGGATAAAAGACGTGCTGGATGGTTATTTTTAATAATTATCAAAATGAATAGAAATGTACTAAAACGTTAAAAAATTTAATCTAGGAGAACACTTGGCTGTAATTAATTGATATAATCAAGGACATCAAGTAGGATTTTATAAGAAAGTATTGATAGCTTGTGGAATAAATTGTTTACTTTGTGGCAATAGCCAAATGGAGAAAGAAACTAGAATGAGGAGCTAGATTAATTAGAAAGCGAATGTAGTGGGAAAAGTGTACCAAGAGAAAGTGGTGATAGAAAGTTTAAAAGATAATAAGAGATTAGAGGTCTATGGAGGAAGTGTTAGAAGTGTAGAGAAAGTGTAGATGAAGAAAATGGTGGAAGGTGTAAGAAAAAGTGGAAAGAAATGTAAATAAGAGAGAAATTAAAAGAGAGAGTGAAGACAAAATGTAGATGGATAATATGATTTAAGTGAAAAAGTAAAGGGAAGGAAGGTAGAGTATATAAAAGTGGAGATAGAATGCTGAAAACTAAAGAAATGGAGGAAAATAGAGAAAAAAATGGAAGAGAAAGTAAGTAGAGAGATGAAGATAGAAGGGAGGAAAAGTAGAAAGTTAAAGAAAGGGAGGGGGAGTTTTTGATATTTTGATTTTTTTTCCTTTTAAGTATATGTGTAATGTACATTCATTGTAAATTCAATTGCAATAACTTTTGGCTTCTATTATTTAAAAAAAAATAAAAATTATTGTCTTTTTATTTACTTCACTAGAATACAAAGATTTTCTTTGTCAATTCCAACTCGAACCAACAATATCTTTGTTTAGCTAACCATAGGCAAAAAAATAAAAAATAAAACTAGCACTTACTTTTCTATATAAAATCTATATAGAAGACCCTGATGAGATGGTATCATATGCTTGAATAAATTAAGGCACTATTCCAAAGATGATGACGATTTGGCTGAACACCCACCAAATTTACCAATAAGAAGCGCATTGCAATAACTTTTGGCTTCTATTATTTTAAAAAATATATTATTGTCTTTTTATTTCCTTCACTAGAATATTTTGTCAATTCCAACTCGAACCGACAGTATTGGTTTGGCTTCCATAGTTTGTTTTGCTAACCATAGGCTGAAAAAAATCAAACCAGCACATAGTCCTCTATACAAAATTGAGGCCTTGATGAGATGGTATTATATACTTGAACAAATTGAGGCCATTATTCCAAGGATGATGATTATAACTCTAAGGATGATGATGATTTCGATGAACACCCACCAAATTCACCAATAAGGTAATATGACTTTGTGATTCTAGAAGGTAGTAATGATTTGAAGTTTTATTTTTTTCATTTATATATTCCACAGTTCAATGACTTTACACCTTATTCATTCAAATGACATCGCCTCAGTCATTTAATCAATGTATGGAATCAACGATAAAGTATTTTGGTTCATCATGTCTAGCTGGATTGCAATATGAAAGATTGTTTGGGATAGATCAGGTTACAAACGTACTCGGATTGAACTAAGCCACCTAAAATGAGTTTAGAGGAGTGGTTGGACTCTGTTTAAAACATTTTATTTGAGTTTTGGTTTAAGGATTTGGCTAAGTTTGTATCCGGAGAATCATGTCTAAGGTTGATCAATGGAAAATACTTGATGATACATGTTTATCAATTGCAATCAATGTAGTACTTACCTTATTATCTTCCATCATTTACAATTCTTGATATATACAGATCATCCATATTCAGATTTTCCTGGGAATAGACATGTCCATCTTCTACAAAAAATGTTCAGGTATTATTATTCTACATTCTTTGATATCATGCCTTTAGTCTTTTTTTTTTTTTTTTAATTTTTTTAAATTTTTTAATTTAATTTTAATTTTTTAATTATTTTCAAATGAATTGAAAAATACATCACTCATTATTAACCTGCTTTCTATTAGAGATAATTCAAATTTTTTTTTTTTTCTCTTGTTGCCTGCTGAAATGTCTCCTCTAATCTCTTCCAAAGCATAAATACAGTTAAACATCTAATCTGATTCAGATGTTTGTATCTATCCACCTAATAATTTTCCTTTACTAAGTTTGAAATTCATATGGTTATCACGCTTTTTATAAACTGTACTTTATTAGAAAGAAAGGTCCTCAATTTACAACTTCCTGTTTGAATTAATTTCAATTTGAGACTTACTTTTGGAAGTGTTAATATACATGCTTTCATTGTCATTGTAGGTGGTTCGCTTTTGATAATCAAAAAACAATCAAGTAAGATTCTCTTCTTCTTTAGCTTTATAAAAGTAGATATCAGTATCCATTTAACTGCAGTTCATGTTCTCACTCTGGCACAACCCTGCAGTTATAGATAAATCAGAACAAATACGAATGCATTTGTTATTCTGCCGTTAGTCATTTACAAACTTTTTTCCACACTATTTTAAGAATTTGTTTTTTCTATGATTTGAAAAGTTTAGAGGATAGTCAAAAGTCAATTATTTTTAATACAATATTACTGTGTCGAGAAAAAAAAAAAAAAAACTCACTAATAATTTAAAATCTTGACAGATTTTTATAGAGCTACTATTGTTGCAATATGCAATTTAATATTATTATTATTATTATTACTTTACAAAAAATGCATTTTTTTTTTTTAATAAAAGAACATGACAGTATACTGTTTTGATACACAAACCACTATAGTGGACTAGCAAAGGCATATGGGCCGATGAGCCTTGTGACCCAGCTTCCAAAGTGGGCCTAAGATTCGTCCACTCATTTGACTCGATATGGCAATGAGCTGTGTGACCCACCTTCCAAAGTGGGCTTAAGATTGGTCCACTCATTTGACTCGATATGGCAATGAGCCGTGTGACCCAACTTCCAAAGTAGGCCTGAGATTTGTCCACCCATTCGACTCGATATTTTTGCATATGTATGTACGATTATTATTATTATTATTATTTTTAATACCATGGTATTGAATTTTCTGCATTGAAATGGGAAAAGATTAAGTTGAAAATGGTGTGAAGAATGGCGAATTGTTTCATACAAAAAATATGTCAAATTAATTATTATGTAAGTTATCTTTCACTAAATATTGGTTTGAATTTGAACCCACACAAAGAGAGTAGCTGGGTATGGACCCAGTTCTTGTTTGTTTGTACGGATATGCAAAATTTTAACCTTGCTAATGGAAGTTAAATCATGCCAAAACGTACAATTTTTTTTGTCCTGTTAGATCATTCCTTTTGTACCCTCTTATTTCTCTCTCACCCCTTTTTTTTGGGAAAATATTTAAAGAAGAAGAAGAGCTAGCAAGAGCCTACAACAAACACAATACTTGGAGGTTCTGTGCCATTAGTTATTGATGATGGTTTTTGCTATATAGCTTTTCTTGGAAATTAGAAGAGCCTACAACAAACACAAACACAATGCTGCACTTGACCAATTAAATTTGAGTTCAGATTCAACCACATTTTTGGCTTGATATTGATCTTTTTCAAAGTCAGTTAATATGAAGGGGAAGCTCTAGTTTATATTAACAAACTGTCTTTCGTCTGTAATAAATCATGATTTTGTATTCTTTGCTTACAAAGCATATAAATATATGTCCGTTATTCCATTCCATATTTATGTCTAGAGGGTTTCACTAGAAGATTTTTTTTGTTTTTTTAAGTCACAAAATTCTGACAATAAAATCAAATTCTGTCACAAAAGCTATATATATATATATATATATAGATGTATATACTTTTATTTATTTGTAAATGGAGCAGCAATTTATATCATAAGCCTTAATGCTTGGACGAAAAGAAAAAGAAAACAATTCCCTAAGCTTAATGAAGGTTTCAAAACAATTGCATATAAATTGTTGTGGAAAGAAAAAAGGAAAGACAGGAAATATATTCTAAAGTGAAGGAGAGGCAGGACATGGCGCCTATTTTCAGTGGTTTTACCACTTGGTTAAGCTTAGGAAATTCTTTAGATAATATATATATATATTTTTTTTCAAATTTCTTGTTTCTAGAAATAAATAAAACTAAGTGATTGTACTATATTTCTTAACTCTAAGATCAGTTGCCTGCACCGGGACCGCTACCTTGGAATATCTCATCATTAATAGTTTTGATTTGTTGGAGAGAATAGGCGATGACTTTTACAGTGATGCTGGTGATGATGGTGATTTATTCTCCTTGTGTGATAAGTAAACCATTCAAGTTGTTAAATTGCTTGGAATTTTCAAGAATTGCGGGGTGGAGGGAGTGGTAAATGGTGAACATAGAAGAAGGTTGTGGAGTTTTCTAGGAGCTTGAGTTGTCACACTGTCCAAGGCTAAAAGGGGAATGCTTAATGGAATATCTTTTATTATTGGAAACTTTAGGATAATTGAAAGTCACAATGCTCCAAAACCTGAAGCTATTTCCTTAGGTGAGGGATAAGGGATTTCGATTGAGTTTCTACAATCTAAAACATCTTTCTTTCTGCCATCACCTGCATAGCTTACCAGAAGAAGTTCTTCTCATTTCTCTTTCCTTTTTGACTACCTAACTTACTATGTCCTTAACTACAACTCATATGATCAAAACATGCATGTTTCCCTGCTTGTCATATAATGTATCGCCTTAGTAAGAAAGATCTCTAACTAGGGTTTTCCAGTTCAAACTATTTTCTTTTTGAGGCTTTTTGTTTTTCAAACCGTTGTATAATATATATGCTCTCGTTGTAATCGGAACTGAGTAAGATTCACTTATATTTTCTTTACATAGATGTAGTTATACTTCATATAATGTTCGATACTCATTTTTATGCAGTCCATATCCTGTAATAATATCCTCTGTTATCTGCCTCTAAAGTCCCAAACAGAGAAAAAGAAAACGCGGTGAATTTCTTATTTTGATCTTGGTATGTTGCACATTCTTTCCTTTTCTATCATAACTAACTTGTGATAATGTCTCATTTCTAACTTCTCTTAATATAATTTATGATTCTGGAAGCAAACTTTTGTTATTCAAATTAGCTGATTCAATAACCGAACTCTTTTCGGTTTTGAAATACAGCTTTAGCTCATCTTCACCATTTCAGTCTTCCGGTAATTAATACCTGCTGCCACAGATTCTTTGATTGTTTCAAAGTGGTTGTGGGAACTGGGAATTGAGTCCATATCCAAGAAACTATGAAACTTCATTTTCTGTAATCCCAGCACATGGTTGTTGGTGTTTTTGTGTCCTCTACTTTTCATAGCTATTCAACATGTGGCTCTTGTCTATTGCAGTTAGCATCCCTGCAAAACTGATTGCATTTTAGATATTTGAGTTCCTAAAGATGAACTTCCTTAGTTCATAGAGGTGACAAAAACTCCATATCACACATTAAGGAAAGGACAATTATTTATTTTATACCAGCTTCAACCTAAGACTGCCGGTTTTTCTGCACGAAATTAGAGGATGTTTAAAGCATATGACAGCGGGGTACTGCCAGTAATAGGTTATCTGCTGCTATTTGTAAGATCTGCTTCTTTGGCTGTTGCACCAATGTACCTATCTTGTATTATACTTATGTTGCAACTAGGTATTATACTTGTGTTGCAACTAGCATCTCCTTATGAAATTAATAGGTTACTTGATGCTTTTTAGAGTTGTCTTCCATGTGATAGTCTTGTTTTGGTGCCTCTTTCCTTCTATCAAATCTCGCTGTTTGTCCTTCTCTTTATGTTTCTAACTCCAGAAATTTTTGTGCATAATCTTTGGAAGCATAGAGATAAATGTGTGTCATTACTTTTTATAACTTCAAGAATTCTTGACAGGGCTATAATTTGCTGACTAATCTTCGATTGGCCTGAACGAATCCGCCTGATTTCACTATGGCTCATACCAACAACTGGTGGAACCTTGATTATTAAATTTTGATTATTGGAGTATCTGCAGCATACCAAGAAAAAACGCTAATCTTATTGAATAACTATTAGAATTTAATTGTGTAATAAAACTTTCATGATGGCATTTGTCACTTTTTTGTTTAATTTTGTTCTTGCATGACTTGTAGCAGAAGATATTGTAATTCAGTTCTAGCTGTGAACATGCATTTTCCTTTACATGTTAGAAAGTATTTCAGTGCCATGATAGAAGGTTCACCTCTAGTCTTTATTAAAATTATCTTCCACTAAAAAGAGTTTAAAATGTGACCATTACTTTGAAAAGCAAAATAACAAGTATCTAAAATCATCAAACACTACCACTGTCTTCAAGGACAAGAGAGGACATGTTTAGAGTGTAAAACCACATATGGCATTACTAAACTTTGTATTCAATATGTACCATTTGTGACTTAATCAGAAGTTTCAGAACACATAACCAGTGTCTTTGCAGTCAACTAAGAAACTGACACTCATACAAGTTACTGTGTTCTCTTTGGTCAAACCTTTCTATATAATTTGGACCATTCTAATGGCCTATTTAATTGCCGCACTAAAAGAAGTTACTTCTTTTTTACTCAAGTTTTAGGTAGCATTTAAATAAGGTTAAAATCACTGAATTAACATAACAGCATAAGCAAAAAAGGAATCCACCAGCAGCAAAACATTTAGGATGCTTCTTGACTAATTGAGGTGAACAAACAATGGAGATGTACACTCATTTACTACTTTTTCATGTAAAATAACATTGAGAGATTATGAACAGAGTTTCAGAATTTGAGGATCCATTTTCAAATTTAGTCTGTTATATTTTAATTAACCATATGGTTTTACTCTTTGAGATAAAAACTAATCATAATATTGCATTTGTGCTCCATTGTATCTCTTTCAATCATTGTCCTTGTCATCTGTGCATTGTCTAGATTTCCCAAAAGACCTGGTTTTCATTCACAAACCTTTTGGAATCTAGCTTGGCCATTTTATCTTCCATTTTTGAAAAATCTCAGGATCACAGGTTGTCAACAGCTGGTGGCCTCTATTACAAGAAGTCGCTATGTAGACACTGCATTTCCATCTACTAGGAATTTGCAGATAACGGATTGCCCAAAAAAGAGTCCAACGGCGAAGTTGAGTTTGCCTGTATTTTGGATTATCTTGAAATTACCTACGGCAAAGTGCTCCTCGCAAACTGTTTTCACTGGGGTCTACAAACACTCAGTTTCGCTCACATACATATGCAAATGTAAATGTGAACTCTGCCAATACTGTCTTCCGAATCTTAGAAGCAGGAAGCGCTTTTGAACATCTTACCTACCTTAAAGAGTTGTCTATTTCTTACTGTGTTGAGTTGCTGTGTTTCTTACTTGAAAATCTATGGATGTCCTATGCTAGACCAATGGTGGCCGAGAGAAAAGTTGTATTGGCCTAAGGTTTTTCCCTTAATGTTACGTTGATGGTAAACTTAATGAAGTCATTGAGCAGATCTGTCCTTGCTTGCCATACAATCTAACTTTTAGTTTGTTACTCATGTTTTCAAAAGTGACAGGCTCACATTTTCTGATATAAAAAAGTCATTGACTTGGAATTAATTTTTTTTTTCAATTTTTTAACTGTAAATATTAATTATAAAAGTTGTTGTTTCACCAGCCTCTCAGGAAATGCATTTAATTTTTAATTTTTTTTTTAAATTCAGATTAATTCACAAGTAACTAGTCATTCTAAAAATGCATTGTTCTTGCTCCATTCTGCTAGTGTTTTGAATCATACACTACTAGGCAACATCTCAAGAAATCCATTTATTTGGAGTTTGTCTGAAACTCAGCTTCCAACCCATTGCCTTGCTCTTTACCTTCTTCAGAGTCAATTAAATATGCAGGGGAAGTTATTATTTAGTTTTAAAACAAGTGTTTCCCCTGTATAGCCATGTTTCAATTTTCCAAACTGTTGCATTAGCCTCCTCATTTTCGCTTATACATACATTGTTTTCTGGACATAGGTATGGATGGGAGGAGAAAGAAAAACTAGTGTTTCCTGTATAGTGTGCGTATAAAAAATATTTATTTATTTTTTTTTCAACAGTAAAAATGTATAATAGCTGTAGAATGATGTGGGAAAGAAATTAGTTGAAAAAGAAGATACAGACTTTGGTTAGAAAAACAGCAGAAGGATGTTTAAATTCATTGCACTTTCAAAAATTGCTTAAAAATTACGTAGAAGTTTTTTGCTTTGCAAATAAATCAACTAATTATACTGTATTTCTTAATTCTAAAACAAATTTTCTTAAAAAAAGAAAAAAAAAAAAAACTTTTGAGACTCACCAACTTTAATCAATCTCGTTCGTCTTTTTAGCAAACTTATATGTATATGTATATACATATATATCTTTATCGGTTTCTTTTATAAATAAATTTAAAAAAAAAAAGAAGTAAAATAAGTCTCTCTACAAACTCTTATATATCATGAGTTTGTTTTCATTAGGTGACAGTGATAAATACCATATCCTTCGAGAATTACTAGAATAAAGATCTAATAATATGTAACACAACTTGAACAATTTCCATTATGATATTTGTGGCATGTGTAACCTTTTAGAACTGTATTTTTGTAAAAGTATTTAGTAGAAACTAGAAAAGAAACAAAAAAAAAAAAAACAGAATATAAATTTATTGCTTTTCAAGTTCGAGACATATAAAATGAAAATTAGTTTTTCTTCTACTTTATCATAACTAAACTTTTCATCTTTATAAAAATAAAGTGAAATTAGTTCAAGTTATTTTTATAAAGTTGAAGTTAAAGTTAAAGTTAAACAATGATGGAAATGGAATAATGCATGTAAACCAAAGAGTGTGAGACTCACTTTTCAAGTCTTCCTCAATTCAACACACAACACGTAACATTCATGGGACCAGCCGAATTATTAACAAAGACAAACAAAAGAAACAAGCTAGGAAGCTTCCTACATATTCTTAAATGGTATTGCCCAAGAATTAAAATCCATTAAACACAATAAAGCTGAATGCTCCCAGCTTTATATATACACAACATAAATATCATCCAAACTCTTCTTTGATTGTTATTTGCAACAGAGAGAGGTTTTTCACTCATTTTTTTTTTTTTTTTCAATTCCTCAATTTCGTACACACCAAAAAACACTATGGCTGCTGAACTAGTAGGAGGAGCTTTTCTCTCTGCTTCCCTTCAGGTTTTGTTTGACAAGATGTCTTCTGGAGATGTCCTTGACTTCATCCGGAGAAAGAAGCTCGATGATAGCTTTCTCAAGAAGTTGAAGATTAAGTTGCTGTCAGCTAACTCAGTGCTGAATGATGCTGAAGAGAAGCAAATAAAAAACCGGGCTGTGAGGGAGTGGCTTGCTGAGCTCAAGGAAGCAATCTGTTATGCTGAGGATTTAATGGATGAGATCGATAGTGAAGCTTTGCGATGCCAGATTGATGGCGAATCTGGAAGCAGCTCACATCAGGTACTGAACTTGATCTCAACTTCATTTACTGCATTTAACAAACATGCCGTAGATTTGAAGATGGAGGAAATCCTTGATAGATTGGAATTCATTTTGCAACAAAAGGATTTCCTCGGCCTCAAAGTAGGTGTTCTAAACACACCTACTCGAAGAACACCTGCAACTTCTTTAGTAGAAGAATCTGGTGTATATGGCAGGGATGATGACAAAAAAGCCGTCCTTGATTTGTTGCTATCAGACGAAGTTGATAGCAATAAGGTTTCTGTTATTCCCATAGTTGGTATGGGTGGGATTGGCAAGACCACCCTTGCTCAGCTCATTTACAATGATGATGAGGTGCAGGAACGTTTTGACATCAAAGCATGGGCTTGTGTCTCAGATGATTTTGATGTTTTCAGAATCACAAAAATAATTTTGGAGTCCATCACTTGTCAAACATGTGATATTACAGACTTGAATCGGCTTCAAGAAAGATTAAAGCAAGTGTTGATGGGAAATAAATTTCTCTTTGTTTTAGATGACGTTTGGAATGAGAATTATATTGAGTGGGACACGTTGAAAAGTCCTTTTGAATTTGGAGAGCCAGGAAGCAAAATCATCGTGACAACGCGCAGTGAAAAAATTGCAAATATGATGCAAAGTGTTCTGAATTATAGGCTGCAAGTAATGTCAGAAGATGATTCTTGGCTTTTATTTGCAAAACATGCCTTTGGTAATGTGGAGACAGGTGCACATCCTGAATTGGAAGGGATTGGTAGAGATATTGTTAGAAAGTGTAAAGGTGTGCCATTAGCAGTAAAAGCGCTTGGTGGTTTGTTGCGTTCTGAACAAAATCCACAAGAGTGGGAAAGACTTCTAAAGAATGATATATGGGAGTCATCTGGAAAGGAACTTAACATTCTGCCAGAACTTTGGTTGAGCTACTACCATCTACCTACTCATCTTAAAAGATGTTTTGCCTACTGCTCTATATTTCCAAAGGATTATAATTTTCTAGAACATGAGATAATTTTATTATGGATGGGAGAAAATCTTTTGGAGCCCCACAAAAGTAAGACTGCAGAAGAAGTTGGAAAGGAGTACTTCAAAGATCTGCTATCAAGGTCGTTGTTTCATTACACTCAGCGTTCCTATGTTACAATGCATGACCTTGTCAATGATTTGGCTAAGTTTGTATCTGGAGAATCTTGTCTAAGGTTGAATGACAATTTCTTAGAAGTCCAAAGCAAAAGTGCTCGCCATTTGTCATGTCTTAGATATAACCTCTGTGATATTGGGAATTTAGAGAATATATGCAATACTAAGGTATTGCGTACTCTGCTGCTTGACAAGTGGAATAAAGTGAATGGAAGACACTTGATAACTCCTGAGCAATTGCGATCAATGCAATACTTAAGAGTGCTTTCTCCGCCTAAGGAACTTTTTGTTGAGGAAGGTCCTTTTGTCACGAAGTTTCTTAATTCAATTGGCAGTTTGAAGCTTTTAAGGTTTTTGGATTTCTCCTTCTCTGAAATTGAAAAAGTACCTAATGCAATTTGTACTCTGTACAACTTGCAGATACTTCGTTTAAGATTATGCGAAAAGCTTACTGGGTTGCCAAATTCAATTGGTAATTTGAGGTGTTTAAGGTACTTGGACTTGTCCTATACTAATGTTGAAGTGCTACCTGACACAATATGTAATTTGCACAATCTGCATTCATTGGAATTATTAGGTTGCTGTAAACTTATTCGTTTACCAACCAATATGGCAAGACTAAGCAATTTGCGCCGCCTCAATATTGGACTTACAAATTTAAGGGAGATGCCACCTCGAATGTCCAGCTTGAAATGTCTGCAGAAATTAACTGATTTTGTGGTAGGCAAAAATTGTGGATCTAATATCAAAGAGTTAGGTGAGCTTAAAGATCTACGAGGCTATATTGATATTACAGGCCTCGAGAATGTAACAAATGTTGATGATGCTTTTTTGGCCAATTTGAAGGGAAAAAAGGGTATTACTAAAATGCTGTTGGAGTGGACAGGGGATATTGATGATTCACAGAAAGCAAGAGAGGTGCTTGACAGACTTGAACCTCAGAGAAATCTCGAGAAGCTTTCAATTAAAAGGTATGGAGGTACAAGTTTCCCAGATTGGGTAGGATATCATTCATTTTCTCGAATGAAAGTTGTGGAACTATCTTATTGTAAAAATTGCTATCAGTTACCGCCGCTTGGGCAGCTACCCTCTCTTAAGGAGCTTGATATTGCTGGATTTCCTATGGTTGAGAGAATAGGTGAAGAATTTTATTTTAATGGTTCTTCTTCTGTGATTAAGCCATTCAAGTCGTTAGAAATTTTAAAATTTTCAGATATGCGTCAGTGGAAGGAGTGGTTATTGATTCGAGGTAGAGAAGCAAATCCAATTTTCTCACACCTTAAAGAGCTTAAGTTTAGTGGTTCCTCCAAGCTAAATGAAGCATGTTTACCTGATTATCTTCCATCACTGACAAGTCTTGAGATATCAGCGAATAGCCAGTTGGTGGCTTCACTCCCAAGGTGTCACTATCCATCACTGGGTATCTTGAAAATAGAAGATTGTCCAGAAGTAAAGACATTTCCAAGAGGTAGATTGCCCTCCAATATACACACATTGGTAATCAAGAGGTTTGAAAACCTGGTCACACTTTTGGAAGAAGGATGGCCTTCAAATTTACAGTCACTTCAAATTTCTAGCTGTCTGAAGCTATTTTCACAGCCCATGCATTGGAATCTGCAAATGCTTACCTCTCTTACATCTTTGCTAATCAGCGGCGTAGATGAAAAGCTCGCTTCATTTCCAGAAGAAGGACAGCTTCCTACCACTCTGACTTCTCTTGAGCTAGTTCTTTTTCCAAATCTGAAATCCTTAAATGGAAAAGCTTTCCAACACCTTTCTTGCCTTCAACATTTGAAAATTTCACTCTGCCCAGAACTTGATTGCTTGCCTGAAGGTCTCCCGGCTTCTCTGTCTCTTTTGGACATCAGTAACTGTCCTTTGCTAAGCCAAAGTTGCCGAGGGAAAGATTGGCCCAAGATTGCTCACATCCCTCGCGTATATATTGATCATCCATATTCAGATTTTTCAGGGATGGACATGTCCCTCTCATGTAAAAATTTTGAGGTATTATTATTCTACAATATTTGATCACAATGGCTTTATTCTTTATTCTTTTTTTTTTTTTTAATTCTTTTATTCTTTTATTACTTTTATTTTCAGATGAACTCAAATATAACCACTCATTCTAGCCTACTTGTTATAAGAGATGGTTCAATATTTTCTCTTGTTGTTGCCTGAATGAATAGATTCTCTAATATTTTCCAAAACATCTAATATCTTCTGATCTGATTCAGATGTTTTTATCTATCCGCTTAATAATTTCCCTTTAGTATGGCTCAACTTTGAATTCATATGATTATCACGCTTTTCATAAAATGTAAAGGTCCCCAATTTACATTTTCCTTGTTTAAATTAATTTCAATTTGAGAATTATTTTTGGAAGTGTTAATATAGATGCTCTGATTGTGATTGTAGGTGGTTCGGTCCGTATTCAAACCAGTTCAAGATATTAGGCAGCTCGGTCTATTAGTTAAATTGGAATCCAATACCTAATACCTGTTTCCCGAATAGCTAAGTTCGGAACATGCCCAAACTCATGGGTCAGAAGGGATTGGGTGTCCGGGAGGATGCATACTTCTTTCTTACATACAATCGACACTTTTCGGAAGTTTCCTTCTATAGATCTAGTTTCCTTTAGCTCTATTAGCTCTACCTGTCACTTGTCTAACTCCGGAATAAAAACAGCTGAGTAAGATTCTCTTCCCCCTTAGCTTTATAAAAGTAGTTATACTTAATGTAAATATTCAATACCAATTCAAATGCAGTTCATGTCCTCAATCTGGCACAGCCCTGCAGTTCTGGATAAATCAGAACAAATATCAAAGCGGTTAGTTATTTTGTTGTTGGTCTATAATGAACATTTTTCCACACTATTTTTACTACCAGGTGATAAGGTTTCCTTTCCATATGTCACAATTGCAGTTTCACTGTTGGTAACAAAGTATAGTTACATACAACAGCTGATTCAATAGTGGAAAGCGTTTTGGTTTCGAGATTCGATTCTAGCTCTTCTTGACCATTTCAGTGTTCAGGTATCTATTACCTACTACCGCAGGCTATTTGATTGTTACAAATTGTTTTGGGAACTGATTGCTGGGGTTGATCACCTCCCTTGTTTTGGGAACTGATTGTTGGGGTTGATCACCTCCCTACTTTTCACTGACATTTTACTTTTAGGCTATGGTATATTTCAGTCAACATCTCCTGCATAGCCAAATTTTCAATTGCTCAAGTTTCCAAAGACGGTTTGTCAATTCATTCAGGTAATAAAAACCAAAATTACACAATAACAATGAAAATATGTATATTTTATATCACGTTCATCTAAATTTTATATTTTATACCTTGTTCATCTAGTTTTTCTGCTGGAATCTACAGGAACATTTAAAGCACATTGTAACATCGTACTGCAAATCGCAATTAAACTCTTGCTGTTTGCAAGGTAGGGTTCTAACTTAGCTTCATAAAATCCTTGTAGAATTAGTAAGTTACATGAATCTTTGTTAAAGATTCAATTTGCCATGTGATAGCAGCTTGTGGCCTCTTTTTCTTTTAAAAATTTTGGTTGTTGCCCCTGTTCTTTATGTTTCTAACTCAAGAATTTCCAATCATAATCTTTGAAGTTATATAGAAAATCTTAGAACCTGCTTAAATTGATATATTGCATAAAAGTTAAATCCTTTCTTCATGGTTTCTCACTACGTTAATGAACTCTTGACAGGGTTTTCACTCCCAGTTCGAAGGTTCCCTCCTTGTTTGAACTGAATGCTTGTTTCATAACCATAGCTGATTTTGACAATGCCAAACTTCTGCTTTTGGTTGGGGGGCAGCGGCGAGATCTCAACTTTCTGTTGTAGCACACTTACATATAGAATCTCTAATAGTATTGCATAGCTAATGGAATTTCAATATGTATTCGGAAAAACTGAATAACCTCCTTTCTTTCATCACTTTTTGTTTCCAATATTGATGTTCTTATATTGCGTGTAGCAGAAGATGTTTTAGTTTGTTTTGGCTGTAAGCTTGTGGTTCCCTTTGCAATATGTAAATAAGTTCTTCATCACCTTGACAGTAAAAAATTCACTCTGAATTTTACATTAAAACATTTCCAATTTCAGAAGCTTGGAGTGTGTATTGATTGGAAAAGCAAATTAGCAAGTAATTAAATCAACAAAAACAACCACAATTTCTCACAATCATCCACAAACTTCAGGGCCAGGAAAGGACATGTTTGGAATATGTAAAACCACATATGACATTGCTAACCTTTATACACAATGAAACCCCGATCAGTTTTTTTTTTTTTTTTCTTTCTTATATATATATATATATATATATATATATATATATGTATATGTACAATTTGCAAACACAACTGTTTGTCACGTTGAAAAAAATCTTTTGGCTTGATCTTGATCTTCATCAAACTCAGTTAATATGCAGGAGAAGCTGTTGATTACATTCAAAAACTGTGTTTCCTCTGTAATAAAACATGATTTGTTTTCCCAAATCTAATAAGTAAGAGTATGCCAATACATCTATACATGTCAGACACAAGAACAAAAGTAGTAGAAACAACTTCAAATACAGGACAGATTAATCTAATGAATGAGAATGAAGTTAAGGAATAATAGTAATAATAAATGAATAGAACATCCTTGGGGTAAACAGTTAAAAATCACATACTTTACTTTTTCTAATATATAGAGTACTGATGAAATCGCATATTTTACTTTAATGTGTAAATTGAATGCAAAAGGCCTCTCAATTATGACAAAACCAAGATTGTCAGACTCAAAACCAACTTTTTCCATTTTCATGTTCACTTGATTGGAGCAGTATATGATGAAAATGAATGAATTTACACTTTATTTAAACTATGTTTTTGAGCTTACTTACAAGGAGACTCTTACTGTGCTATTTATACAGTTTTTTGTAAACATCATAGATACACGTTAATTACAAAGATACATGGAGATTACTAATGATCATAACAGTTTCTTCAAACTTTATCACTGGATAATATTTATCCCTTACTGTTTACTGTTTGTATCATTTGAGATTCCTCTTATCACTTAGAGTTGGAGATGTCTTAGATATCCTTTCTGAAACAAACTCTTGCTGGTTTGCTGCTGGTGTAACTGACGTGGCAAACGCACTCTTGCTGGTTTGCTGCTGGTGTGGCTTTGTTTTGCTGCTGGTTTGCTGCTGGTGTGGCTCTGTTTTGCTGCTGGTGAAAGATGCACCAGATGCACCTAGCTTATCAGTATATAGGACCAAGAATAAGTTACATTATATCAGTCCAAAACACGGCCAATAATTTGATGGAAATATGAAAATATCTCTGAATAATTATTCTAACTGCTATTCACTATTACTTCTGAAAGAAAGCATAAGCGAATTCACATTGTTTTCTATATTTTCTTATATTTCTTGTGTTTTATTGACAATACGTTTCAATGTGATTGATTTAAACAATGCCAAGCTTCTGTTTATCAAGGGGGAAAAGACCTCAATTCTCAAACTTCATGTTGTAACATTTTATCGATTGCTTTATTATTATTATTATGCATTTAATTTTGTCATTTATTATTATTATTATTATTTTAAAATGTTGTTGTTGTTGTTGTGGAAATTATTTGTAGCAGAAAATTCTGTAACTTTGTTATAACTGTAAATTTGCGTTTACCCCTGGATGTCTCAAATCACTTTAAGATTTCTAAAATTACTCAACCACAAACTTCATGGCAGGAACGAGATACAATGGATATTTCTATAGAACGTAAAATTACATATGACAATATTGCTAATTAAATGTGTACACGCATTCGGAGTTATATCTTATATGTACGTGAAGGACTTGCTAGTTTTCTGTGGCATGCACATGTATCAGCCAAGGTTCGTTCATAGCTTGATGAGATGAACTATAGGAAGACAAGTAGCAGAACAAAGGAATATTTTTGTGTTTTAAAGCTTGCCATATTTATCTTTGAGTACCACTAGTGTAATTCTGAGCTTGGTACTCGTATGAAGAACGTAATATTGATAGAAGAATAATATGCATGACTTGCATATATATATATATATATGAAATTAATTTAATCTCATTAACTTATTCCTTAAAATTAATTTGATAAATGTGAATTGGAGATAATTGCTAGAAATTTATCATCTGGAAGGTAAGAAAATAAATGTCCGTAGACTGTGGAAATCAAATACCTAAATTACCTTCACTGTATTTGATTTCAATGTGTAAATTGAATGGAAATTAGTGCTCCATACGTACCAAGAGGGGTTGGACACTTGACCAAGACTTAGAACCAGCTTTTTCTTTGTCAATGCTCATTTTATGGGGGGGCAGCGTAGGACCATTAATTAACAATGAGTTGTCTCAGCCTCAATTCTATAACTACTTTAATAGTGTTATGGAAATATAAAAAGAATCCAATGTGCATTATTGTACTCACCTCTGTTGGCTTGTGTTTTTTGCTTTTTTGACTATTATTATTAGGTCTTTCTTTTTTCTACTTAGTTTCTTTTTATAAAATGCAAGCCACTTGTCAAATTATTGTCCTAATTAAAATGAAAAGAGCTAGATTTTACTAATATTGTTTACTTGATATAACGTAAACTGAAAAAAGTATAATTATGATTGATAGAAAAAGAAATATATCCATTGTAATTTGTAAAAATTGTTTAAGAAAATCCATTATCTATTCCCTGTGTATAAATTAAAATATTTCCTTTTCTTTTTTTTTTTTTTTCTTTTGCCAAACATTTGAGTTTGTAAAAGCTTTTAGCCTGCTCCTTTTTCCTTTTATATTTTGCCCTGGATATTTAGGGAAAAATGAAGAAGTACTAACATGATGGAAGAGCAGAAAAGAAATGAGTGGAAAATGGGAAGAATGGAATAGATTTCAATTGTTGAAAATTTATTTTTATTTTTCTTATTTTCTAAAAATAAATAAACAAATTATGTAAAACAAAACTATTATTGAAACTCACCAACTTCACTAGATCTCATCTCAATATTTGTTAAAGTGTAATTTTTTAATTAATTTAAAATTGATTCAATTTTGCAAAAGCAATCATAACGATGCATCTTGAGATAATTGGTGCTTATTACTAAGAAAGAAAAAGTGCTTTTATCCCAAAAAAAAAAAAAAAAAAAAAAGAAAAGAAAAAGTGCTTCCATATGCAATTTATTACTTGCTTTATATGTCGGAGGCTGCAGCAAAACCCAAAACTTTCTCTGTTTTTATTCAACAAGAAAAACTTTCTCATTTCGGCATTCTGAGATCTCCAACCACCATATAAACAACAATTTGTTTCAAACCACAGTTGTTTCTCTGCTCTATTCCTTTCTGAAATGCCAAATTAACTATGGCTGCCGAATTGGTGGGTGGAGCTTTTCTCTCAGCTTCCCTTCAGGTTCTGTTTGATAGGATGGCTTCCCAAAAGGTCGTTGACTTCGTTCGAGGAAAAAAGTCAATGAAGGGCTGCTCAAGAAGTTGAAGATCGTGTTATTGTCTGCTAACAGAGTGTTGAATGATGCTGTGATGAAGCAACTCACGGACCCAGATTTGAGGAAGTGGCTTGAAGAGCTCAAAGATGCATTCTACAACGCAGAGGACTTGGTGTACGGGATCAACACCGAAGCTCTGCGATCTGAGATTGAAGATCGCTCTTCAGCGAGCAGCACATTTTTTAAGGTACGCAACTTCTCATCTAGAATCGCTGTTAAGGATGTGGAAGCTGATTATCTTCCATCATTGACAAGTCTTGATATATCAGCGAATAACCAGTTGGTGGCTTCACTCCCAAAATGTCACTATCCATCACTTGCTATCTTGAAAATAGAAGATTGTCCAGAAGTAAAGTCATTTCCATGAGGTAGATTGCCCTTTAATTATACACACATTGGTTATCAAGAGGTTTGAAAACCTGGTCACACTTTTGGAAGAAGGATGGCCTTCATATTTACAGTCACTTGAAATTTCTAGCTGTCTAAAGCTGTTTGCACAGCCCGTGCAATGGAATCTGCAAATGCTCACCTCTCTTACATCCTTATATATCGACTGCGTAGATGAAAAGCTAGATTCATTTCCTGAGGAAGGACAACTTCCTACCACTTTAATTTCTCTCGAGCTATTTCTTTTTCAAAACTAAAATCCTTTAATGGCAAGGCTTTTTGACATCTTTCCTGCCTTCAACATTTGAAAATTTCACTTTGCCCAGAACTTGATTGCTCGCCAGAAGAAGGTCTCGAGGCTTCGCTGTCTCTTTTGGACATCAGTTCCTGTCCTTTGCTAAGCCCAAGTTGCCTAGGGAAAGATTTGTCCGAGATTGCTCACATCCCTCACGTATACCCAGGTGATCCATATTCAAATTGGCCAGGGATAGACCTGTCTATCCTGTGTAAAAATGTTCAGGTAATATTTTCTACAATCTTTGATATAATACCTTCAGGGTCTTTTGATTTTCAGATGAATTCAAACATCATCACTCATTATGACCCAACTTGTTGTTTTTTAAAGCATAAATGCAGCTAACCTCTAATCTCATTTAAATGAATGTTTCTAACCACCTAAAAGTTTCCCTTTAGCATTATGCATATGGCTCAATTACATTTTTTGGGGTTTAAATTAGTTTCAATTTGAGATTTATTTTTGGAAGTGTTAATGTACATGCTTTCTTTTTCATTGTAGGTGGTTCGATTTTAGTAATGAAAAAACAACTCAGTAAGATTCTCTTCCTTTTTGCTTCGTAAAAGTAGCTATACTTAGATGTAAATATTCGATATCCATTTAAATGCAGCTCATGTCCTCACTCTGGCACAGCCCCGCAGTTGTGGATAAATCAGAAAAAAATATAAAAGCGATTTGTTATTATGCTGTTGTTCTATTATAAACTTTTTTCCTCACTATTTAACTACCTTGTGATAAAGATTCATATCCAAGTTCTCACAATTGCAGTACCACTGTTGGAAGCAAAGTACAGTTATTCTCAATAGATGATTCAATAGTGAAAATCTTTTTCGTTTTGAGATTCAGTTCTAGCTCTTCTTGGCCATTTTTGTGCTCAGGTATCTATTACCTACTACCACAGACTCTATGACTGTTACCAACTGTTTTTGGGAATTGATATCTGGGTTTTGATCACCTTCCTACTTTCCACTGCCATTTGACTTTTAGCTATGGTATATTGCAGTCAGCATCAAGTTTCCAAAAAGATGGTTTTTCTTAATTCATTCAGGTGATAAAAACCAGAAATTACACAGTAATAATGAAAAGATGTATATTTTATACTACCTTTCTGCAGGAATTTACAGGAACGTTTAAAGCACTTCACAACATTGTACCACAAATCGAAATTTAATTCTTGCTTTTTTAAGGTATGCCTCTCAGTTAGCTTCATAAATCCTCATAGAATTGGCAAGTTACATGATCTTTGTTAGAGATTCAATTTGCCATGTGATAGCAATTTTGTGGCCTCTTTTCCTTTTATAAATTCTGGTTGTTTTCCTGTTTCTAACTCAAGAATTTCAAATTATAATCTTTACAATTATATAGAAAATCTTAGAACTTGTTTAAACTGATATATTGCATGCAACTTAAATTCTTTCTTCATGGTTTATCACTGCTTTAATGAAATCTTGACAGGGTTTTCCCTTCCAGTTCGAAAGTTCCCTCATTGTTTGAACTGAATGCTTGTCTTTTAACCATAGTTGATTTCAACAGTGCCAAGATTCTGGTTTAGCTGGGGATAGATCTCAACTTTCTGTTGTAGCAGACATTCATATACAATCTCCGATAGTATAGCATAGCTAATGGAATTTAATCATGTATTCAGAAAAACTGAATTCACTTCTTTTCTTTATTACTTTTGTTTTCCAATGTTGATGTTCATGCATTGCTTGTGGCAGAAGATGATGTAGTTTAATTCTAGCTGTAAGCTTGTGGCTTCCTTTACAATATGTAAGATAGTTCTTCAGCACCTTGAGAGCAAAATTTTTCACCTTTGGAGTGTTATATTAAAACATTTCCAGTTCCAACAGTTTGAAGTGTCTATCGTTTGGAAAAGAAAATTAGCAACTAAAATCATGAAAAATAACCACAATTTCTCAAATTCATCCCGTTAACATCAGGGCCAGGAGAGGAGATATATAGAATGTAAAACCACATATGGCAGTGCTAACCTTTATCCACAATGAACCGCTAATAGAGTTTTTTGTATTGTCACATTGAAAATATCTTATTGGATTGCCTAATCCAATTGGAAATTTGAAGAACCTGATGGATTTGTCTTTTCGTGAACTTGAAGAATAATTGCCTAATACAGAGTGTTCTCTAAAATTGTACACAATTAAATGGAAAGATGTATTGGATTCATTACCAGAGGAGGTATGCTTCAAACTTCTTTGGTTAAACTCTGCCTATACTGTCTTGCAAACCTTAAATCGTCAAGCAGCAAGGGAATTCGACATCTTACATCCCTTAAAGAGTTGTCCATTTCTTACTACGATGAGTTGCAGTGCTTGCCAGAAGAAGGGCTGTCTACTTCTCTTTCTTATTTGAAAATCTATGGATGCCCTTTGCTAAACCAATGGTGGCAGGAAGAAAAAAGAGGACTCTTGGCCCAAGAATTTTTGCATCCTCTTTGTTGAGATTGATGGTGAATTGATATGCAGTGCATTGAGCAGATTTTCCCCTGATTTCCATACATTGCAATCCCTTTTTTTTTTTTTTTAATTTAATTTAATTTTTTTTTGGTTGTTGTTTTTCCTAAGAGATCTTTGTTAGACATAACTTGCAAGTCACTCAAAATTGGAAGCTAACCTCTATTTTGTATTTTTGTATTTTTGTATTTTTTTTTTCGCTAACATTAATTCATATCATTAAAGAAAAAAAGACAAATCTTAAATGTTATAAAAAACTCTCAACTATGTCTCTTTATTTCCTAAATCATTCAAATCATCAACTATGATTATGAGTTATTTAAAGCAAGACCTATAATATTGGAAAAGGAAAGCGGGCTGCTGTATCTTCCCTTTACAACAAAAATCACGCAATAATCCAATTTGCCATGTGATAGAGGATTTGTGGCCTCTTTTCCCTTTTATAAAGATTTGTACATGTTCTTTTTATTTCATTTTATTCTTTGTTTTTACCAGTGGTGGTTATGTGTAGCGAATCTACTGTATCATACAGCACTTGACCAATTAAATTTCAGTTCAGGTTCATCCACATTTTGGCTTGATATTGATCTTGTTCAAAGTCAGTTAATGTTCAGGGGAAGCTTTTGTCTTTCCTCTGTAATAAAACATGATCATGCATTCGATCTTTGCTACAAAGCATATATATATATATATGTACATTATGCTATTACACATCTAGAGGGTATCACTAGAACAAAGAGTTCTTTTTAGGTCACATAATTCTTACAATAATTTTTGTCACAAAATTGTGACAATAAAATCAAATTCTTTCACAGAGAGAGAGAGAGAGAGAGAGAGAGAGCAGCAGAAGCAGCAGCAGCAATTTGTAGCATAAGCCTTAATGCTTGGATGGAAAGAAAAACAAAATAATACTTTAAGCTTAATGAAGGCTCCCAAACAATATTTCATTTTCTATTATGAAATAAGTGATGTTAGTTTAGTTGGTAAATATGAGTTAGTTTAGTTGGTAAGTCATCCATACTTACGATTAAAAAGTTATAGGCTTGAGACACTATGGTTAGGAGGGGAAATTACTTTAAATGTTCAGAATATATCTATATATATATATATATATATATATATATATAAATTGTTGTGAATATATATATCCTTAATGCTTGGATTAAAAAAAAAAAAAAAAAAGGAAAATATAGAATGATAGAAAGGTAGGGAAGAAATAAGTTGGAAAAAAAAAATGTATAGAGACTATAGTGGGGTAGAAATTAAGGTGCGTGAAAATTCCTTACATTAGCAAAAATTTTCACATTCTTATCTCGAGATTGATGGTGAAATGGATATGAAATGCATTGAGCAGATTTTCCCTTGATTTCCATACATTGCAAATTTTATTTTATTTTTTTTTGGTTGTTTCTAAGAGATGTTAGCTTTACTTGCAAGTCACTCAAAATTGAAAGCTAAAACTCAATTTTGCATTTTGTATTTCTTTTTCCTCATATTAATCCATATCATTAAAGAAAAAAAAATAAAAAATATTATGTAAACTCTCAACTATATCTCTTATTTCCTAAAATCATCCAAATCATTAATTATGATTATGACTTATTTAAGACAGGCCCTAAAATGTTGGAAAAGGAAAACCGGCTGCTGCATTCTTCCATTTACAACAAGAATCACGCAGCGATTCAAGAGTTTCGCATAATTTTCACCGAACTGCTTGCTTGTCTTTGGTAAGAAAAATCCACAAACACCGTGTTTTTTTCAATTCCCAATTTTTTAAATCTTAAATGTCTTCGAAAACTATACAATTACAATACAACTGTGTCCCAATAGGGTGATGAGGTCACTTAGTCTCTCTGTCCCTATAATATATAGAGTATGCAAGTCCAAGAACGAGAGATTAATTAGTTAGAGAGATATTATAATAAACATTATCAGAAAGTAATTATCATGGCCTCTTGCTTGTTATCCCTCAGCTGCCTTAACAAAGTTTTGAAGGTAAAAATCTCACGTTGTTCCATCTCCTCTCTATTCCCCAGACCATCGGCCAACCCTCCACCAAAGGTTCATATTTAATTAACCACCTAATAAGTACTTTTAATTTTATATATATATATATATATATATATATAAGAATTTCTTCTCTTTGAGTTCGATATCTTTGTGGTATTGACCTTTCCTAATCAATATCTGATCAAGACTTTCTGAAAAAAAAAATTTATTAAGGAGGTATATAGTCGTCTGGTAAAAAAGAAATTAAAAGGATGTCAATGTCCATAGCCTTTTCTTTTTCGATGTTAATTGTTTTTGGGAGAAATTTTGTATTTATATAACTAATATATTTAAAATGTCTCTTTCTTCAAAATAAAATGAATAAACAAGAAAAGAGAGTTCCCTTGTAATACATATTGACGAACTCACCACATGAATGAGTTCTTACGCATCTGTTAGTGATTTTTTTTTTTTCTATCAATGTTTTTCATGTTTTCACTTAATTTCTCCAACAAAGTAACACCCAACATATATCTTTAATTTTAAATTAAATATATATACATTCCATTTGTTTCTCTCTAACCCAAATAAAAATAATAGTAGTATTAGTCTTACCTAAATATTCACTCAATTTGTTTACCTAATGATATAATAATATTTAAATATTACAATGTTTTTAGTCACTCATCTCTAGATATATCAACCAATAATATATTAACAATATTTTTGATAAATATTTTAGTGCCTATAATAGCTTTAGTATTGTTTTTTATTTAGATTTAATTATAATTTGAATGCCATGCAGCGAATATCAACAGAAAATCACTGAACGTGAACGTAGTAGGGAAGCATGAACCTCAACTCTACCAAGACGAGACCACCAAGCAACTAATAGTGGACCTTGTAGCAGTGATTGTCAACAGACTACCACTGAATATAGTCGAGAAGCATGGATCTCAACTACTCTACCAAGACGAAACCATTAAGCCAGTAACAGAGAAATCCTCGAGTTTGGAAACCACCACCGTTCTGATCAAGTCCGAAGCCGCTAAAAAGAAACTTATACATATATATAGATATATGATTTTGTGCTGAGGTTGAAATCTGGGTATTCTCTTTTATTTTAATGACATTGCATTTTTTTATTTATTTGAATTTATTTTAAAGAAGGTGAACTTATTATGCATATGATGTTTCTTTTTGGTTTAATCCTCCATCTGGCAAACTAATTATACCTTACTTTGAGAGATCTGGAATCAAAGAATCCATCTGTCAAAAAACAAAAAACTATACCAATGCCAGTTGATTCAGATGGTTCTGCACCTATTCTCCTTAAGTAAGGTTTCGGGTTCGAGCCTTGTGAATGGAGAAAATTGGGACTGGAAGAGCTTTACACCCTTGTGGTCTAACCCAGTTTGATTCCGATTAATCAGAATCCAATGACCACCGGAAAGATGGAGTCCGAGCGCTTAGTCGGAAATGATGGGATCCACCGGATACCGAAGGTCTAAGATCCCAAAAAAAAAAAAAAAAACAAAAACTATACTTCAAAGAAATCATTCTACATGACAAGTGTCCATTAGAAAGTTATTCTAAAGTTTTAGTATAAAAAAAATGATAGAATTATATGCTTCCAATTAAAACTTATCACATAAATTGATAACTATCACGAATGATTATAAATAACAAGATTCTAAAGAATTTCTCCCATTAATTTTTTTAGGATTAATGCTTTGTTTTTTTTTATTTTTTTTATTTTTGCTACATGATAATTCTTCTTTGTTAATTTTTTTTTTCCACAATTTAATCTTTTACCACCCCCCCCCCCCTTTTTTTTTTTTTTTTTACCATTTTTGCTATATAAAAATAATTTTTCCCAATTAATATTTTGAATTTTGTTTTATCATTTTCATTTATTCTATTTAGTTTGTTTTTTAATTTATTATTGAAGATGCTTCTCTAGAACCATTTATGCGATTTTGAATATACATATCTGTTGAATGCATTTTTGTAAATATGATTCTTTTTAAAGATTTGATATTTGATTTTGACATAATTTTGGTGAGTTGAACATGGTTTCATTAATTTTTAAAAACGTACATGCAACCAAATCTGTTTTACATATATATGTATATATATATATATATATATATATATATGTATCTAAATTATTCACAGGCATAAGAGCGAAAACCAATTCTGCCTCCATCAATATCATATACCACTTCCATTGTTCTCTGAATGGTATTCCCCAAGATAGTATGCCCAGTATAGTCAGGGAATCCAGCAAACGCCAAACAACCCTGGCGATAAAGTCTGAATACATAAAATATGCCATTTGGATCCAACTCCACCATAGTTCCATCAGCAAACAGAAAGCTTATTATTGGCAAGTGCACCTTTGTTATAAAGTTCAAGTCATAGCAAGTATCCCGTATACTGATTGGTGATATCAATGTATAACCTTGAAATTCCATGTATCTACGAAATTCAAATCGCAAATCGCGGTATGCAGTCTCCGGCAAACGAGTTATGACAGTTCCAGAATCAATAACGGTGCCAGGGGATGAAAAAAGATTAACTGGTGAAATCCCTAATGGAATGCCATCTAAAATAATATCGTCCAATTTTACGCCGTAAAAGTATTCGGAAACTGTGGTTAGTGGGATGTATTTCACATCGGCGGAAGCAGCTTTGTCGACATCTTTGCCAAAAGTTAAGAATCCAGATGAGCTGGAGCTGGTTGGTAGGCAGTAAGAGAACGTGCGGTTGTATTTCTGGGCGGACTGTTCGACGAAAGAGAGTTTGCCCCGACTCAAGCCCAGCAACCCGGCAGAAAGCCCAAAAACACCACCATTGTTTACCCCGCAGCCAAAGAGGAAATCTTCCAACACCTGGTTGTCGTATTGCCTTAATGTGATTGTTTCTCTGCTCAAGTATCCAGTTGTTTGCGATCCGTCACCATAACTTCTTGTGTACATGCATGGGGATGTCGGAGAATAACAACTTTGCCTTTTACCTGATAGTAAGATCAGAATCATTAATATTAATTAATTAAATAATATATCACATATTGTGATAGTAATTTTATCATGAAAACGTCTTATCTCCTAAAATAGTGCGAGCACCTAAGCTAACATCATGAAAAAATGTTATCTGACATTGGACGCCCATACTATTCTGGGAAAGTGGCAGAACTCTATAATTATATATCTAATGTTAATATCAATTTGGTGTACATATTAGTTTGGTGTACCAGTTAATTTCTGCGAGCATAACCGAGAGCTACAGGAAATGTTGGAATATGAGGTTGACTCGGAAGGGTCAAATAGCGGTTCTCGTTGTTTATAGCAATTGCTGCATGGCATACACTGGGTCCAAGTAATATCGATGGCGGTGTCAATTTCGAGAGTTAAATCTCTTTTTGGTGTGCCTAGTCCCACCGTTACGATGTAGTTACTAGTGTTCCAATGGTGGCGGCCCAAATCCACTGGAACATTAATGGCTTCGGTTTCTATGGATTTATTGGAAAGAAGAGATTGGATTGACTTAACACGGGCTTGATCAAGCTGGAGGATTTCAACCTTTGTTGGTCGCTTAATGGTTTTGTCTTGGTAGAGTGGAGAGCACGGACCATACTTGTCTACTAATTTCAATGATTTTCTCTTGTTATTCACTGCATGGAATTCAAATTGGCAGTTGAAGACAAATGAAAAACAACACTATGAGAAAGAAAAAGAAAAAACCACTAAAATATCAAACTAAAACAGAAGAAATTTATATATATATATATATATATAATAAGTATATAGCTAATAAAAGTAAATAGGTGGTTAAATATGAACCTTTAGTAGAGGGGCTGCAGATGGTCGACGGAAATAGAGAGGAGATGGGAACAGCGTGATAGTTTTGAAGGCGGCTGGCTGCATTGGTGCCTACTTTTCGTTCAAACCCAAAGCTCAGAGATAACAAGCTAGCAAATAGGGGATAGCTGATGAAGAAGGAGGAGGCCATGATCATAAATTTGGATAATTTTATTATAATGTCTCTCTAACTATGTTGTGATCTTGTTCTTGGGAGATTTTTCTTAAAAAGGATCCAAAGCAAGCGTGAAAATTATACGAAACAGAGACTTGGTTAAATAGCACTTGAATCTTTGAGTGATTATTGGTGTAATAAGGGGAGGATAGAGCAGCCCGTTTTACTGATTTCCTATACGTGTCTTTTCAATCACACTTGATTGATGCCTTCCATATTATATTTATATAATGACCACCAGCTACAAGTTAACTACCAAAGATCGTGTAACTTGATTTGATGCCTCCCATGGGCAAATTGAATCTCTAACAAAGATCATGTAACAAAAATGAATAAATAAAGTAGAGTACTTGGAAAAGATCATGTAACTTGAATTGATGCCTCCCATGGGCAAATAATGAGTACATGTAACGACTGATAACCTTTACAATCCTTATAGGTGAGGTTAATCAGCTAGGTACTTTACAAGCATAACAATTATGACAACTAATATAATAAGAAAGAAACATAGATAAATGAACATTGTCACAATACAAGTGACTCACGGCACAGCATATATTGAATTCGATTGATGGTTATGGCTTAAAGATTTAGTGCTCTTTTAAATTTTTCTTCTTGAAAAAAAAAATTAATTCAGAAACTAAAGAAGCCTTATTTTCTGTTGTTATTCACTGCAAAGCAATCAAAAGGCAATTAAATTCAAATGAAAAGCAACAAATAACATTATTGTTAGCTAATATATTCATTAATAAGTAAACAGAAAATCAAACTAATAAAATAATACCGTATCATTTAGTAAACAAATTTGATCAATATTCAACTAAGTTTAGTGTTATTTTGAAACAAATAGAATATATATATATATATATATATATAATGCTTCTATAGTGCAGACGGTCTATATGAAAACGCATTAAAAATCAATGTTTTTTGAATGAAAGTTTCCTTTTATATATATATATATATATATATTTATTTATTTATTTATTTATTTATTGAAGTCTCTTTTTGGTGTATATATATATATATATATATATTTATTTATTGAAGTCTCTTTTTGGTGTGTCTAGTCCCACTGTCACTATGTGGTTGGTGGAGCAGTGGTGGCTCTGTGCTTAACTGAAGAATGGTGGTGTCGGGTTCTTGGACGACGTTCCTTAAGTCTGTGGTTAAGCTTTTGATTAAGACTAACTCTTCGATTAAGTCTTGGTAGAGTTGAGAGCATGGACCATGCTTGTCTACTTCCTTCAGTGATTTTCTATTGTTGTTCACTGCATGGCATTCAAATTTATTGTTTGTTAAGATATTTATATTTAATAGTCAGAATACAGGTGACTCATGACACGGCATATATTGAATTCGATTGGCTTAAAGATTTAGTGCTCTTTTAAATTTTTCTTCTTGAAAAAAATAAATTTAATTCAGAAACTAAAGAAGCCTTCAGTGATTTTCTGTTGCTATTCACTGTAAGGCATTCGAATTGGCAATTAAATCCAAATGAAAGGCAACAAATAACATTATTATTAGCTAATATATTCATAAATAAGTAAACAAAAAATCAAACTAATTAAATAATACCATATCATTTAGTAAACAAATTTAAAAGTAAATTTAACATTATTTTGAAACAAACAGAATATATATATATATATATATATATTGAAATCTCTTTTTGGTGTGTCTAGTCCCACTGTCACTAGGTGGTTGGTGGAGCCAATGGCGGCTCTGCGATTAACTGAATAGTGGTGGTGTCGAGTTCTTGGACGACGTTCGTCAAGTCTGTGGTTAAGCCTCTGATTGAGACTAAGTCTTCCATTAATTCTTGGTAGAGTTGAGAGCATGGACCATGCTTGTCTACTTCCTCAAGTGATTTTCTGTTGTTGTTCACTGCATGGCATTCAAATTAGCAATTAAATTCAAATCTAAAACAACACTAATGCTGTTATATATAAGGACCATAGGCATCCAACTGTTTATCAAAGTAACATATGTCAATATACTATATAATCATAAATAAGTGAATAAAAAAATCAATATTAAAAAATTATTATATTATTTGATAAATAAATTTAGTAAATAGTATCATAGTATTTGGTAAGACTAGTTCAATTATTATTATTTTGTTTTGGAACAAGTAAGATTATTATTATTATTATTACAGGGAAATAATAGACTATTTATATTTATTTAATGTTTAATTAAAAATGTTTGTTGGATAAATTAAGAATAACCAAAAACATTTGACAGAAAAAAAAAATTGAGTAATTAGCACTGGCGGGTCTAGGAAATTTTTTTTAATGTAGAAAATTTTTCTAGAGATGCCATTATATAATACGTTATGGTGTGCATAAATACAATATATACGAAAAATGTAATATTTCTTTACCGTGTGGTAGTCTAACTAATAAAAGCATTGATAGAAAAATGACAATATGTTACAAATTGATTGCAAATTTATGAAGAATAAAATAAACACACTACTCAATCCTTAAAGCAAAATAAAAAAATGAAATTTTTGTTTTTTTAGAATTTAAACAACGAAAGTAATTGAAAATTAGAAAAATAATTTACCAAAAAATTGTAATAAAATAAAAATTGCATTAAAATATTTATACTTGTATAAGAATATTTAATTGTTAAAATATTATGAATAAATATTTACATTATTAAATAAATATGATGATGAATAAAAATATATAAATGGGTAAATTAAAACGAAAAACAAATGCAAAAGAAATAGAGAAAAAAACAAATTAAAATGCAAGTGTGAGCAGTGTGGGAGAGGTAAAAGAAGGGGACAAGGGGAAATAACAATATATATATATATATATATATATATGGGGAGAAAAGAGTAAATACATAAAAGATATTTTTAAAAAATAAAAAAGGGAAATAATCTGAAGTGGTAATTAGAATCGGTCTTGGACGTTGACTACATCCTTTTAATTTTTATTTTTTATTTTTCCAGCCACGGTCTGACTATTAATTTGTGTGTTTTTTTTTTTTGGGCAGAAAGTTTTGACCAGATCAATTGATTAGAAAAGGAAAAAAACCACAAAAATATCGAACTCAAAGAGAAAGAAATTTTTATACATATATATATATATATATATATAGCTAAAAGATAAATAGGTAATTAAATATGAACCTTTAGTGGAGGGGCTGCAGATAGTCTCCAGAGAGGAGATAGGAACAATGTCTATGACTTCTCCTTCAAACCCTAGGTTCAGCTCCCTCCCAAAGCTCTTATTGAGGCAGCTGAGATATAACAAACAACCAAATAGGAGATAGCTGATGAAAGAGGGGTAGGAGGCCATTATAGTTGAATTTGATAATTTTATTATAATGTCTCTCTAAAAAATTTATTATATATGTTGCTTGTTCTTGGACTGCATACCCCTATATATAATGAGAGATATTTGATTCGATAACTTAGTGACCTTATCACCTTATGCAGTGGTTGATTTTTAAACAAATACAAAATACATAAGGATTTCTAAATATATGGATAAATTTCAAAAATTCTTAAGCCAAATAGACAATAAAAATACGAATCAAAATATTTTGCTGGTGGCTTTTTGAAAAAAAAAATTGAAATTGAAAAAAATTATGAAGTTCTTTGTATTAGACTTGGTTTAGGATTGATTTTGAAACTCCAATACTAATTAATTATTAAAAGAATTTAAAAAACTAAATTAAATATTTGGTAAAATTTAAAAGTTCTGATTTTATAAATATTTCTATTCTTTAGTAGTTATTTTTGAAAAGCAATAAAAATTAATATTTGAAATTTTAATTTTAATTTTCTAGTTGTTTATAATTAAAATATTAATTAATATCATTTTTATCCTAGATTTATTGGTATTCTACTAAATATTTTTATAAATTTCTCTTCAAGAATTTAAGCATTATCTTACCTTGATTTCTATATAAACCACTTTAATGATTCTTTCTGGGTAATGTGGGATTTTTATCAAACAACTTCAACATATACATATTTGTACTCTATGCCATACATATTGTTGAAACGCTAATTAAAGGGAAGCGATTTCACCAACTTCTAGTAGAATCCAAGATATAAATAATAAATTTCTTTGCAAACTCTATGAAACATTTTTAAATCCACTTATTATAAGAAAGTGTGTAAATGTCAGTGCGGAAACGATGACGTTTTCAAAATTTTCCAAATTGTGAAAAATTGGACCGTTGAGATGCGTGTCCGAGACGTTATAAATATATGCATACATTCCTCCTCTCATTTCGTTTCTCCCGAACGAAACACTGTTTTTGTAAACCCAAACCTCACCTTTTTGAAAAGAACTGTTTCCGAAAACTGTTTTTGTAAACTGTTTTTCGTTTCTCAGGAATCGAAATGATAATGATGATTTACCGATGTGAGCCGGAGCTGGTTTGGTTCGGCACTGATCACACCTATATATGCCCACCTCTAGTGAGTTCGTCCCCCACTCCTCTGTTATGTAAATTTTGACTCTGATTTTCTGGGAAAAACAGAGAAAGACGACCCTAGTGGCCGAATTAGCTATTTCTGATTTCCTCTGTTTTTGTGGATTGAACAGTTTTTTTTTTTTTTTTTTTGCTGAATTAGTTTTTGTTTGGAATCTATTGGGCAAATAGAAAATTAGGGTTTTGTTTTCTTTTGCTCCACGATTTAATTTTAACCGAACAATAAAAAAAATTTTAATTTTTGTATTTTATTATTATTATTTTTATTTTTTCCTCTTAAGGCCTTAGATTTATTAGTTCTTACCCCTTGATTTTTATAATAAATGTGCGGTTCTGAACTTCGGATCCCCAAATTATAATTATATTCGGTTGTCTTTGAACTCAGAACCTTGTCATCGCAATCTGATTCCTAAAAAAAAAAAAAAAAAAAAAAAAAAAAAAAGCAAAAATAAAAAAAACAATTTCCAAACCCAGATGCCATTTAAATGTTCTTTGGTTTTTGTTTTTTATTTTTTATTTATTGATACGCTTGGTTTTTGATTCCTTTTCCTTTACATTTTTTATTGATAGTTGGTTTATGTTTGGTGGATTCACATTATCTGACTTTGATTCAGATACTTCAATACCCAAATGTGCAATTTTGGAATAGATTTCTTAAATTTACCATAAATTTCATTTCAGGGGGGTCTAAATCCTTTGTTGCTGTATGATATTGAGTGCTGAGATATCCTGTTCCTGTTAGAAATTCGGCTTCACATATCTGTATGTTATCCGAGCTTGTTACAAAGGTGAATTTTGAAACTCTTAATCCTTGTTTAAGTGCCAAATTTTATTTACTGTACATTACTTAAACATCCCCCATAGTTTAAATTATTTTTACATATTACATTGAATTTTAATTTCTGACAAAAAGTTTTATTTTTGTTTCAATGTGAATTAATGTTGTGTCAAGCAACGAGAAAAATTACAATAGAGTTTGTTAGCTTCATTTTAAATGTTACATAAATTCATATATAGTCTTTAAATTGTCATGTTGGATGAGTTTTTCTTATGCTCAATGATATGCATTCTTGTGATGCATTGAATTTGTTATGTTATAAATAAATTGACTTGTCTGTTTGATTGACATCTTTTTTTTTATTGACAGCACATTTTGACAACTGTGTCCTGATGAGATTGCCAACATCTGCTGAATACTTCTATGCCACGTACAATGTAGAAAATAAAGTTCAGGGTTGTGTAAATAAAGAAAGTTTGTAATGATAACTCTGTATAATAAAAAAATTAAAGTTTTGGGTGTTTGGGTGAAGACAAAAGCTCGAGGATTTTCCGAGGTTCTCTTCCCTCTTGTGTGGGTTGCGATGTGTTGTGTGTGTCTCTCTTCTCATCTCTCATTTGCTTTCTTTCCCTTACAACTTTTTTTTTTTTTTTTTCCTCTCCAATTTCACTCTGTTTCTATATATCTGCATTTTGTTTCTGCTTTTTCCTCTCATCTTTCTCTATATCCTTTCTCTCTTGACATTATTTCTCTATTAGACTTTTTCTTTACTTCCTATTTTTTGTTATCTCTTTACTATTCCTCATTACTTTTTCTTTATACCTTTTTTTTCACCATTCCTTTCACTCGATTTTCTTCTCAACACCCTCTACTTTTTTTCTAGTTTTCTACTCTGTTTCTTTTTCACTTTCTCTTGCTGCGTGCTTTCTCTCACTTTTTGTTCTATTTTTCTCTTATTAATTTCTCTATTAATTTAACACAAACAAACTATATTAAGATTACATTTGAAAAAACTGCTATCTTGTTTTTGTACAACCTAAGAAAATGGATGAAAAGACTACAAATACCAGGTGGCTTGATTAGATACTCCTTGCTTCCATGATTTCTATCAATCTCCTAGTCCACCCTAAATCCTAATAAATGTTGTATAACTTGGATTAATCAGTAAGACATACTCTTTAAACAGAAATGCTGAACATAAAACCATACATATGAATTAAAAGGTCGCTTGGTAAAATGGTAACAACAAAGTTTTTCTCGTAGGGGGTGGGGGAGGACTTGCATTCCCAAAAATGTAAAAGAAGATTGCATGGTTGAAGTATCCAACAATGCCGATTCTAACACAAGTAGGCATTAAGTCATATGCATAAATTAATAAGTATACATACCATTTTACAAGCTAAACATTTGACTATTGGAGAGTCTGCCTTAAGACCAACTTGTATGAAAGTCTGGTAAAATAAAAAATGAAAATCAAATGAAAGGCTGAAGTAACAAAAAGATGTGTGTTCAATTAAAAACAAAGAGACATTGAACAATCTAAATTTAATTTAACATCCATGTTTACATAAATCTGTTCTACAGAGATATGTTACAATCTAACCAACAAAATTGCCCGCATGCGTAAACCATTTCACTTTATGCAGATGTTAAATCCACCTCTTAAGTACAAATATCAATATATAATCGTGTAAGTATGACAAATGGTTTATGTAATTTTGTCTAGATTGTGATTAACAACACATCAACCATAGACAAGAAGCTAAAGGAAGAGAATCGATGGGTTACCTACAGGTGGTGGCGATTGGCGAGGGAGTAACGAGTGGACTCGATGCGATGCGGTTGTTCAGGTGGTGGCGTGGCTTGGGAGTTCAACTGTGGGGTGGTGATTGGCTGGTGGCTGCTGCTACATCCAGGGAAAGAACAGTCAAATGCATCCGGGAGAAAAAAAATAAAAACCAATTCAAATTGAACAGATGCAGAGCTTAAGTTACCTGCAGGTGGTGGCGATCGATGAAAGAGCAATGAGTGGACTAGGTCCGATGCGATTGGTCAAGTGGTGGCATTGCTTGGGAGTTCAATTGTGGAGTGGTGGCTGGCTGGTGGCTGCTGCTACATCCAGGAAAAGAACAGTCAAACGCATCCAGGGAGAAAAAAAATAAAAATCAATTCAAATTGAACAGATGCATATCTTGAGTTACCTACAAGTGGTGGCGATCGGCGAGGGAGCGACGAGTGGACTGGGTCCGGTGCGGTTGTTCAAGTGGTGGCGTTGCTTGGGAGTTCAATCGTGTGGAGTGGTGGCTGGCCGGTGGCTTCTGCCTGCTAGGGTTTCAATTTCAATTTTGTTTTATGAGATTGTGTTGTGTATTGTGTTTTATGAGATGAGGAATCCAAAGGTGGTAATTAGATTGTGAAAGATCAAGGGCTTACAAAATTTCATAGAAATAATTTAATAAAAATAATTTTTGCAAAATGCTTTAAGTGGGTATGAATCGATTCGGTTCGGATTGGATGGGTTAAAATTCCTTCCAACCCGTAACCCGAACAGAAAATTTAAAATTTTTTATATGTATAACCGATCCAAACCGATTAAACAATAAAAACCAATCAAAACCGAACCAAATATTTCAGTTTAGTCGGTTTGGTCGGTTCAGATTGAATTTTGCCCACTCCTAATTGTACTGCCAACTATGACTATTCTGTTGCTATTGTAAGACCTGCATCTCTGTAGGTTGCACCATTCTTCCTCTCCCATATTATATATGCTTGGGTTGTAACTAGAATCTCCTTATTGATCTTCATTAGAGTTTTTTGTTGCATGCCCCTTTTATCAAATCTCATTGTTGCTCCTGCTCATTAGGTTTCTAGCTTCATAGTTCTTACATTAACAAACAATGGTTATAAAAGTATTTGGATTACGGGGGAAGTTCTTGTTTACATTAACAAACAATTGTTTTCTGTTCGTAAAACATATTTTCCAATCACTTCAATTTGTCAAAGCTTGTTGTTCTGGTTTCTGAATGTCTATTATATACATAATTTTAGATAAAGGCTTAACAGTTTGAGTGGACTGAAATTCATATACATTACTTCTTTCACACGGGAGACAACTGCTGCATACCATTTCGAAATGATCTTTCTTCCTGCTATCAGCTGCAAGACTGCCAGGAAAATGT
Organism: Ziziphus jujuba; assembly: GCF_031755915.1. Lineage (NCBI taxonomy): Eukaryota > Viridiplantae > Streptophyta > Magnoliopsida > Rosales > Rhamnaceae > Ziziphus > Ziziphus jujuba. The sequence continues at coordinate 4,381,969 of NC_083380.1, forward strand.
CTTTCCACTTCTGTCTTATTTGACCATCTTGCTAAAGATGTCCTTAACTATAGCTACTATTAGCATGGAACTGCCAATCGTAATTTTCTGCAGCCACTTGTCAAGCATCCTCAAGAAATTAATAATTGAATTCATCTTTGTTGGAGTTTCAATATACCATATGATAATATTGCTGCTATGCCTCTTTTCTTTTAACAATTTTGGTTGCTGTTCTTGCTCTTTATGTTATGAACTGCTGAATTTTTCACTGCTTGGAAGTAAGTAGATAATTTTAAATCTGTTTGATATGTTGAACTGATATACATGATATATATTGGACATAAGCAAGGTTGGCTATTCACCGTTTCTCATTACTTCCCATTTCCTTCCTTGTTTGAACTGAAGTCTTGTTTCATCTTGTTTTTCACCATGACTGATTTGAACAAAAGTCAAGCTTTTGTTTACTTGGGGGTTGATTTTAATTACGGTTGTAGCACTTTCTTAATTTATAATATTTCAGTGTTGGAGTATCTTATGTGTGCTGTGACATTCTCACTCTCTAATCGTATTGTATTAGCTAATGGAATTTAACTATGATATTCAGAAACACTCTGCAACAAAACTTCCTTTCTTTCCGTTATCTTTTTAAAGTTGATGTTCAACCATTAAATATAAGTAGAAGATGGTGTAATTCAGTTTTATCTGTAAACATTTTTCATTTTACATGTAGGAAAGTACATAATCTTGATCATTGTAAAGGCTTTCCTTCACGTGAGAAAGTGCATAATCTTTTTATTTTTCAGGTTGAATTTGAATAAGGTTTCCATCCCTGAGGTAACAACCTAGGCAGTAGCTGACCTTAGTTTAAGGACATGTATTTTGTCATATATATATATATATATATATATATATATATGTATATGAGAGGGAGGGATTATCGACCATAGTTTCAGATTATGAATGTGGATTTTCAATTGTAAGTCTTTTCATTCTATTTTTTTTTTTTTTTTTTTTTTGGGGGGGGGGAGTAAAGAACTTCTCAACTTTTTTGTCTCAATAATCTGAAAAATGGCATTACATCTACGCTTGTATAGTCTTTTCAACACAAAATCAAATGGAAAATGAACACTTTGTGCTCCTATGTTGTTGTGCTAGTGTAAATTGAATCTGCAATAACTATGGTTCTATGCCATTTAAGAAAGAGAGCATTGGGTTACTAAATCATAAAACAGCAACAAACTAGGCTCACTTTGCTCGTTGCAATTATTCATGACCAAGTTTCCTTAATTTTGTAAGCAAAAACAGACAAAAAGAACAAGTATTATTTGCTTCCTTAGTGGCTATAGGCGGCATATAGACGATTATTATGGTCACGGAAAATTAAAAAAGATGTGGTAGATAAAAATCCGACTGAACCAATTCATTTTCTTTTTATTTGTTATTTTTTTTTCTTTTTTCCTCTGTTTCTGCATAAAATGTTCTGCTTTTATGTTTTTGCTTCCACTTGAAGCAGTTGAATGGTAGTTTCAACATCATAATCTTGCCTTTTATTCTTCATTTTGTCTTTTTTTTAAAGATTGTCCTTGTTCTTTTGGTCATCTGTGCATTGATTCTTTAGATTGCCAAAAAGACATGGTTTTTTTCATTCATAAACCTTTTAGAATTAAGCTTAGAGCTTGTCTATGTGCTTTTATTGGTCCCCAAAATCAAGTGGCTTTTTGGTTGAAATAAGATACTTTCCGCCTGCTTTAACTGATTGTGGAGATGATACAAACGAGATTCCTTGTGCTAAAGATCAAACCATGGACATGGTAGAAACCTTAGGAACTAGAGAGATGAATATCCTTTGTAAGTTTCTGATTTCTTTAGAACTTCTTGGGTTTCTAACAAACTTTCTAAAATTGCAAAAATAATGTTAAAGTTGTAGACAAAAGAAATAACAGACACGAAAAGGATAAATTGTTTTTATAAGATAAATGATTTGATGGAACAAATTCAAGTCTCATGATCTCGAAAAATTTTTAAAAGATATACATATTTTATAAATATCTTATGAATCATGGTATACAAATTTTAGTACTAAAGTCTCCAAATCTATTTTCATAAATTTAATTTATAGCCTTTATGCTTGGATGGAAAGAAAAAGAAAACAGTTCCTTAAACTTAATGACGGCTTCCAAACGATTGCATTTTCTATTATATATACATTATTGTGGAGACAGTCTTAATGCTTGGATGGAAAGAAAAGAGTATTCCATGTATATAAAACTTGTTTTTGTTTTTCGTTTTTTTTTTTCTTCTGTTTTTTTTTTTTTTTTGTTTGGGTCGGGAAGTACAATAATATTGTATTATTGTTCAAATAATATTGTAGTTTTTTTTCTTTTTTACAAGTTTCTTGTATCTAAAAATAAATAAAACTAAGTGTATTATATTTCTTAATTCTAATATCATTTTTCTAAAAACAAAAAAATATATTGAGATTCAAATTTTTATAAATTCATTTGTCTTTTTAACAAATTTTTTATAAAAAAAAAAATGTAAATGTCTTTACGAACTCTGTAAAACATTTTTAAATGCATGTTATTAACATTCTTAGAGAACTAAAAAATACATAAATGCAAGTCCCAAAACGATGACGTTTTCAGAATTTCCAAATTTTTAAAAAATGGGACCGTTGAGAGCCTGTGTTCGACGTTATGAATACACATTCCTCTTTTCATTCGTTCCTCAGGAACCCTAACCTTCGCATGGCGATGATGGCTGAGGAATCGGACTCCACCACCAAGACGACGATGATGACGACTGACTGAAGTCAACCGGAGCTGGTTTTGGTTCGACACCGATCACACCTTTGCCCTCTTCTCGTAAGTTCGTCCCCACTTCTCCGTTTCGTAATACTCCCCTTTTTCTTTTGTCCTCATCTTAACCAGAGAAATTTTGACTGTGATTTTCTGGGAAAACAGAGAAAGATGAGGCTAATCAAAGAACCAAAGGGAGAAGCTGCTCCTAATCGCCGAATTAACGATTTGTGATTTTCCCTGTATGAAGATTTTTTTTTTCTTTTTTTTGGGCGAAATTCGGTTTTTGTTTGGAGTTTGGAATCTATTGGGAAAAGAAAAAATCGGGTTTTATTTTCTTTTTCTTCACGATTTAGTTTAACCCAAAAAAAAAAAAAAAATTTAATGTATATATATATATATATTTTGGGGGAGTTCTGCTTTCGATCCCATTCTCGCACTCCCTTGGCTCTCTCTTCTCTTCTCTTTCTACGTCTCTGTCTCTGAGGGGCCTTTTTTACTTCTCGCCACCTAAAATATGGAAACTTTGAAAAATGGTAAAACATCCGGTCTCTACTTGCCTCCATTACAATGTTCTTATGCAATTATACTAAAATGGAAAATATTGTTTTACTTCAGAGAAAAAAAAAAATATATATATATATATATATATATATATATATATATAAAGGAAAGATGAGAGTCTAATACAGTTAGGATGACCTTATTGGCTCATTAATTTCTTGATTAATATGATAATATTTTTAATTTCTGTTGCTTTTTTGGTAAATTTTAATTTATGTTGCTTGATTATTTATGAGTTGTGCAAGTTTTGACCTTGGGGTCCCCAAATTAATGCCGTCATGCCTAGAAACTTGCTTGTCAGTTGTCTTTGAACTCAGAATCTTACCATGGCAATCTGATTCCTTGAGAAAAAAACAATTTCCAATCCATATACTAGCCACAATTGAATGTTAATCATTTGAAAAAGGTCAAATATATTATATAAGTCGGCAAAGTATCATTTATGTAAAATCTTTTAGTTACGGAATAGAAAAGTCAATCATTTGAACTCGCTTTCTGTTCTGAAATATATGATGGATTTTGAGTGTAAACTCATTTTGCAAGGAATGCCACCTTTTCGTTCCGAAGGGAAAATTCTGTAAATCTGATCTTACAGAACCTAAACAATAGTTCAGGTATCGTTCTTACCGAAAAATCATAATCAGCTAAACCATTCTCTTCCTATTTTTTATGCTTTTCTTTGCTTATTGTTATCTCTTTTTTCATCATTTCATTATTGAAGTTGTGGCTTAGGATTCTATTGGTGAAGACTCAGGATGACTGCAGAAATGCAGGCAAGCTCTGATCATTTGGTAAGCAAATCACCTTTCCAAATGACCTTTACTATTGATATTATCCGTTTTATAGCTTTCAAATTCTGCATGGATGTGAATCATGATAGCAGAGATTTGTAGTTCTTGGCCATTGAGAATTTGAACAAATTGGCTGATAAGGAATGCTTCAAATGTTAATATTAACTTTCTTTATACAGATATTTGCATCAACTGCAAATATGGATTGTATCATATCCCATAGGCTCTAATTATCTCAAATATGGATTGTATCATATCCCATAGGCTCAATTATCTCACTGTAATCTTGTGAGATCCGCTGTATTGTATGTATACACGTTCACTCTTCTTAATGAAATCACCTTGGTATTTTACCAATCTCTCTGTTTTACAATTTGGTTTTTGGCTCCTTTTCTTTTTATATTTGGTAGGTTAACATTATCTGACCTTTGATTGAGATGCTTCAATATTGAGATGTACAATTTTGGAACAGATTTCTTAAACATACTATAAATTTCATTTTAGTGGGGTCAAAATTCCTTCTTGCTCTATGATCAAGTCCTGAAATATGCTGATCGTGTTATTTGCGGTTCTTTTGTTCCCTCCATTGAGATTTGAAGAAATTGGTTGGTAAGGAATGCTCCAAATGTATTTGGATTTTGGCACCTTTTACTTTTTTATTGATATGCTGAGATATTTGGTAAGTTCACATTGTCTGACCTTTGATTGAGATGCTTCAATACTCAAATGTACAATTTTGGAGCAGGTTTCTTAAACTTGCTATTAATTTCATTGCAGTGGGGGTCAAAATCCCTTGTTGCTGTATGATCAAGTGCTGAGATATTCCGATCGTTTCAGAAATTGGGCTTCACATATCTCTTTGTTCTCTAAGCTTGTTACAAAGGTAAATTTGTTCTCCTGATCGTCCTTAAATCTTCATGTTAGATGAATTTTTCTTATCCTCAATGGTATGCATTCTTGAGATGCATCTAATTTGTTATTTTATAAGAAATTAACTTGTCCGTTTGATTGACATCTTTTATTGACAGCACATTTTGACAACTGTATGTTGTTGAGACTATTAACATCTGCTGAATGCTTTCTAGGCTACATAAAATGTAGAATAAGGTGCAAGGCTGTGGGAATAAGAAAGTTTGTAATGAGAACTCTATTTAATACAATATATATATATACATATTTATATAAATATGAAATTTTGGGTGTTTGGGTGAAGAGAAACGTTCAGGGATTGCCCGAGGTTCCCTTCCTTCTGGTGTGCTATCTGTGTCTCTTCTTGTCTCCCATTTGCCTTCTTTTCCATTCTTTTTTTTTTTTTCTTTTTTTTTCTTTTTTTTTTTTGCCTCTTGCCAATTTCACTTTGTTTCTATCTATGCATTTTGTTCTGCTTTCCTCTTTCTTCATGCTTTCTCTCTTGACTTTATTTCTATGTTTCGTTTTTTCTTTACTTTCTCTCTTTTTTGTTATCGCTCTACTTTTTCTCACTGCTTTTTCTTTATACTATTTTTTTTTTCCAGTTTTTTCTCTCTATTTTCTTTCTCAACAATACCCTCTATTTTCTTTCTAGTTTTCTACTCTGTTTTCTTTTGACTTTCTCTTGCTGCATTTTTTCTCTCACTTTTTCTTCTACTTTTCTCTTATTAATTTCTCTATGCACTTTATGTCAAGTTTGCTTTCAAAAATTTTTTATTCCATGTGCTATCATTGTTTAGCTTAGATGTCCTTAAAAAAATTGAAAATAGAAAAAGAACTATTATTATAATATATGCAAAATAAAAAAGAATGAACTTAAAAAAAAAAAAAAAAAAAAGCAAACAAATAACGAATTGTGAAGACAAGTTAATAAAACGATGCATGTGATAAAAAATTATAAGAAATTGAAAAGATAGTTTTTTCCCCAAAAGTGGAAATTTTTTTGGAAGAAGACAAGTCAAGAAATCTTTTTTTTTTTTTTCAAAAACTAAAAAAATGAATGCAAAAAAAATAAAAATAAAAAATAAAAAAACTGAAATCGAAGGGACAAGTGAAGAAACTAGTAAATGTTAAACAAGGTAAGAAACTAGTAGCTAAAGTAAGAAATCGACAAAATTTTGATATTGTATTAAAATGAATAATGCTAAATTTTAATATATTTTTTTATGCTTTCATTAAATTTTTTTTTTCCAAGAAAGTGAAAAAACTAGTGAGCAATTAAACTAGATTTTAAGGAAGTTGGAAAAGTTAAGAAACTAGTAGCTAAAACAAGAAATCAACAAAATTTTGATATTTGTTTAACTGAATATTGCTAAATTTTAATATATATTGTTATTCTTTTATTAAAAAAAATTATATTTTGTTTAATTTTTGAAGGAAAAAACATTGTATATTTAAAAACATATTCTAATTTATTATATATTTTAAATTTTAATATAACTAAAACTTCGGGTAAATTCTTTCATTACATGTAATAATAATTGAGAAAATAATATTCAAAAAAATTATTAAAACTAGTAGATATATTATGCTCATGTTAGCTCATAAGCTTAAAAATAAATAGGAAACTAAAATTTAAGTTTTAAAAACAAAAATTGGATAAAAGACTTGCTAGATAGTTATTTTTAATAATTATAAAAATAAATAGAAATTTACTAGAACGTGAAAAAAATTTAGTCCAGGAGATTACTGAGCGGTAATTATTGATGTAATTAAGGACATGAAGTAGGATTTTATAAGAAAGCATTGATAGCATGTGGAGTAAATTGTTTGCTTTATGGCAATAGCCAAATGGAGAAAGCAACTAGAATAAGAAGTTAAGAGTAATTAGAAAGAGAACATAGTGGACAAAGTGTAGAGAGAGAAAGTAGAGATAGAGAGTTTAAAAGATAACAAGCGATTGAGGTCTATGGATAAAGCAGTAGAATAGAGAAAATGTAGAGGAAGAAAGCGATGGAAGGCATAAGATAAAGTGAAGAAAAATGTAAATAAGAGAGAAATTAAATAAGTGGAGTTAAAATTTAGATGTAGAAGATGGTGCTAGGGAGAAAAGATGCAGGCAGGAGACAGAAAAGATGGAGTTAAAGAAACGGAGGGGGAGTTTTTTATTTATTATTTTTCTTTTTTAGGATATATATAATTTACATTAATTGTAAATTCAGTTGCGATGATATTATCTTTTATTATTCAAAAACAAAATTATTATCTTTTATTTTCTTCACCAGAATACATTATTTCATTTTTCAATTCCAAAAAATTAAACTAGCAGTTAATTTTCTATATAAAATATATGTAGAAGACCTTGATCTGGTGGCTATCATATGCCTAAATAAATTGGGGCCACTACTTCAAGGACGATGATTCTTTTTTTTCTTTTTTTTCTTATCAATAATTCCAAGGATAATATGATGATTTTGATGAACACCCACCATATTTATCAATAAAAAGTGCATTGTCAAAAAGGGGAAAAGGCCTCTTTTAATTTTGAATAGAATTTTTTAAAAAGCCAAATTTAAAAGAGGACTAGTGCCATGTTTGACAAAGTTTATTGTTATGCTTTTGTTTCTTCTTTCACTTCTTTCGAAGTGCTTTTTAAAGAAGTTATTTTTTATTGGTTTTGATTAGAAATGCTTTTAAAATTAAAAATATTTCCAAATAATTATCTAAACACCTTTAAAAATAGATTTTGAGTTTTAAAAATTACTAAAAGCTATACCAAATAGGATTTAAATCTTTAAGAGATAACCATCAATGGAATTTCAATTTAGGCTGCATTCCTGGTGAAGTAAAAGGTTTTACTTCCATCCAACAAAAAGATAAAAATTAAAAAAAAAAAAAAGTTGAATTCAATGAAAAAGCCAAGCATTGTCCCATTTAATGACTTTGAGGAAGAAAGTCAAGATAATGTAAATATTTGTTTACACTTTGGAGTATTGCGTGTAATTTGAACCATGTGTATGTTGATATTCAAGGAAAACCTTCAAATTTTAATTTAAAAATCCCACTATTAAATTATAATAACATTATGAACTGTACTAATGAAAACAGGTTGTATGCTGTATGTGAAACCTATCACTCATAAAATTGGTAAAAAATAAAAATAAAATAAAATAATCTAGAACTTCAGACAAAATAATATAGCTTTGTCATTCTAGGAGTTGATTGTTTGAAGTTCTACATTCTTCAAAATCATTATGAAAAGGTTATCGTTCTTTCAAGGTGTATATGTCTCACCTCAAACACTACGGTTTCCATTTAAAATGCTCCACATAATATTTTTGGAACCATTTCGTAATGGACAAATGAAAGGCAATGTTTTGCAGTTTCTAATGCTTCGGTGCAGGAGATTCTTAAGCATTAGAAACTTCTTTTTCCCCTATTGTTTGAGCTTTTTTTTTTTTTTTTTTTTTCCTTTTTTCATTTATATTTCCATGGTTTGATAAGGTAAAAATGAAGTATGATACAAAAACATAATGACTTTATACCTTCTTCGTTCACATCACCTCGTTGATTTAATTAGTTGTATGGATTCTCAATCTTGTCTTGTTGGATTGCAATATAGAAGATTGTTTGGGATAGATCAGGTTACAAATAGATTCAGAATAATCTAAGCCCCTCAAATGAGTAATTAAATGGTTATGCATTTTTTTTTTTTTTCCTTTTCTACTTCTGACTGTAAGTTTGTTGCATTTATATTTTGGGTTTGGGGTGGCATTATAAATTCCACTTTGGAAGTTTCCTAGGGAAATTCTTATGCCTTTGCTAAACGGAAGTGGGGCCAAGGGAAATAAACAAACTGCAAAACTTCATTTCTTTCATGACTTCATAAAGTAAATAAATAAATAAATTTTTAAAAAAAAGAAAAAAGGAAGTAGAAGAAGTAGAACAGAAGAATATTGTTATTTTTCACTTTCCATGTTCATAGTTGAGTACTTGGCCAATATGAAAAACCAAATACTGATGAGGAATGATATACAAGGCACGCATATAATTCTTTTATTATTATTATTTTTTTTTTACTGACTTCCACTTACTTTGATCCTTTCTTCATTGAATATATGTAATTGCTATTTATTTTTTTCAAATTCTATAAATACAAAACACATTTTTAATTTTGTAAATATCATCCTAAACAATCTTATTTATAAGACAAGTTGTTTGTAAATTTAATATCTCTTTATGGGGGGCACAACATATCCATGTGATCACATGACTTCTTCGTCAAACTCTGGCTGCTAGCGCAGACAAGTTCAATTTTCAAATACTTGAAATCCAGCAAAAAATTAATTAAATAAAGATTAGAACCTAGATATTATCAGAAAAAAAAAATTACTTAATTAGATATATCTAAGACAAAGACGGAGTATGCAGCCAATAAAATAAGCCATAACAAACAGACATGTGAATTTAACTACTAGAAATAATTAAAGGAATAAAATAAAGATCTACTTGGTAGATGTTTCCAAGTTATTAGAGTTTAAGGCACCGAGTATCCATTATCAATTTTCCAAGTCTATTTCATCATGCTTATCAAATTGGTTTCATTTTATCCGGGTAGAAACTTTTCTTTTCACTATCAAAAATCAAAAGACGTAATTAAGAACATAAAGGGTTATCTGGTTTATTTGAGCATCTAATCGATTGGAAAATGACTCCACTTTGTTCACAACATATATTGTATAATAAAAATTAAAAAAAAAAATGCAGCTACTTCAATAACCCTGCATGAATCCTTTGTTAAATTAAGGAAAATTATATTGGATTTGAATTAAGAAAAGGGTATTTTGTTTTTTCAGTTATTGACTAAACAAAATTTCAACACCATTCAAGCTAAAAATAAAAAGACAAAAGGATATTCCTTTACATTTCTCAATATATCATGGGTGGTCGAGAGTAGTAAAACTTGAAACTAGAACAAAAGAGCAACATATACTAGGATTAGTACAGTAATGTAGTTGACAAAGGATTATTATACATTAGACTTGCAAAAAAAATGTCAAAATTTGCTCAAAAAATTATTATTCATTTTCTTGTTTTAAAAAATAAATCAATGAAAAAATAATGATATATTTTCTTAGTTTTAGAATCATTAAAAAAAAAATGGTTGTTCTATTTACACTATGAAATTTAATGCCCACACTACATTTTACACACTCTCACTTTTATTTCAATTTTAACAACATACACCATCTCAATAATAGTTAATTTATCCTTAAATATAATTAAATACATATACTGCATATCATTGCCCCTAATTCCTTTAAATTTAATACACATACTGCATACATAACACCCATCCCTAACTCCTAAATCCTCGTTATTTCATTTTCAACAATCCTTTTTGATCTAGATTAGTTCATCCGGATGAAATAGGATACATTCCATATACAAAATCTAAACGAGTTTAAAACGTCCATATTATGTTTATTTAATAATTATTTTACATATTGTTCATTTTCATCTAGATTATACTAAATTAAACAAGATATATCAAGTATTTATACAAAACTTGAATAGGTTTAAATTATTCAGGTTATGTATATCCCATGAAAACTTCATCTATCGTTTATTTACATCCTGATTATATAATTCGAATGAAACAAGATACATAAGGTATGTAGAATTTAGACAATTTCAAATCATCTAAATTATGTATATTGAACAAGTACTTCACGTACGGTTTATTTTCGTCTGGATGATATAATTTGGATAACAATATTGAAACTCATCATTTCAACCTCATCCATCTTTTTACCAACTTTTAATTACTTAATCCTCTCTTTATTAATTTATTAACGATTTTTTTTTTTTTTTTACAAACTCCATAATACCTGAACACGTATTTTTTAATTTTGTAAACCATCATAAATCAATATTAGTCATAAGACAAGTGGTTTTAGGAAATTAATTTTATCTTTCTTTAAATTTCTTGGGGCCACTGCATAAAGCATGTCTTCATCAACTCTTTTTTGTTCTTTTTCTTTTTTTTTTTTTCTTTTTTCTTTTTTTTTTTTTGGTAACTTGTTCTTCATCAACTGTTGCTACTATCTAGAGTAGACAAGTTCAACTTTCAATTGCAGGAATCTAGTAAAAAATTAGTAAAATAAAATAAAGCTTCAAGGGCTATAAGAAAGAAAGTCAAAAATAGCATGCCGCTTTGTTTGTCTTTTAATTTTACTTTTCTAAGAATTTATTTGTCTTTTTATACGTTGGAGCACTAATTTGATAAGCCCGCATGCTATTGCTCTGACTAAGGAAGGCATCTAAACTTTATCAAAAAAAAAAAAAAGGAAGGCATCTGAACCCAGCTTGAAATTTCCACCCGGAATAAAATATATGTTAAGATCTAACACCAAAGCTATTGCTCTAACACATTGCATTCAACAAACCACAAACTCTCTGTTTTGCCCTTGAAGCTTTCCCTTTTCCATCTTGCAACAATCTTTGCTGTGCGATTACTACCATACCCAACTATGGCTCTCGAACTGGTTGGTGAAGCTTTGCTTTCTGCTTCCCTTGAGCTGTTGCTTGATAGGATGGCTTCTCAGGATGTCATGGACTTCATTCGTGGAAAGAAGCTCGATCAAGGGCTGTTCAACAAGTTAAAGATCATGTTATTGTCCGCTAACAGAGTGCTTAATGATGCTGAGATGAAGCAACTCACTGACAGAGATGTGAGGAAACGGCTGAACGAGCTCAAAGATGCAATCTACAATGCAGAGGACTTGGTGTACGAGATCAACACTGAAGCTCTGCGATACGAGATCCAAAGTCAATCTGGAAGCCACACATTGTTTCAGGTACGCAACTTCTTCTCGTCTAGAATCACTGTTAAGAATGTAGAAGCCAGGATTGTGGAGATTCTAAACACCCTAGAATTTCTTATGGAACAAAAGAAACATCTTGGTTTGGTAGAAGGTAGTGTTCAAACCAGACCTTTCCCAAGATTATCTGCAGCTACTTTGGTTGAAGAATCTGATATTTATGGGAGGGATGCTGATAAGGAAGCTATCATTAAGTTGTTGCTATCTGAATCTGATGAAGCAAGTGGAGGTAGTGACAGAATATCTGTGATTTCCATTGTCGGTATGGGTGGGATCGGCAAGACCACGCTTGCTCAGTCTGTTTACAGGACTATTGATGACAGGATCATGACCAAACCTTTTGACATCAAAGCTTGGATTACGGTGTCAGAAGAATCTGATGTTTTCACATTAACAAAAGCAATTTATGAGGCATTCACTAATTCTGAAAATTGCACCGTCAAGGAAACATTTCAACTTCAACTTAAACTGAAGGTTTTTTTGGAAGGGAAAAAATTTCTCTTAGTTCTCGACGATGTTTGGAATTTGAATTATAAATGTTGGTATGATCTAAAGAGTTCATTTGAATCAGCCGGATCTGGAAGTAAAATTATTGCAACAACACGCATTATAGAAATTGCTTCAATAATGGCTGGTGCTCCAAATCAATATCAACTAAAAGGAATCCCAAATGAAGATTGTTGGAGACTATTTGAAAAACATGCCCTCGGTAACGTGCAGCCAAGTGTTTATCAAAAATTGGAAAAAATTGGTAGAGAAATTGTTCAAAAATGCAAAGGGCTTCCTTTAGCAATAAAATCACTCGGTGGGCTTTTGCGCACAGAACAAGATCCCAAATATTGGGAAAATATACTAAAGAATGATACATGGAATTTGGGCAAGTGTGATATTCTTCCAGCTCTGTGGTTGAGCTATTATTATTTGCCATCACATCTAAAAAGATGTTTTGCTTACTGCTCGATTTTTCCTAAAGATTATGAACTTGAAATGGAAACGCTAATTTTATTGTGGATGGCACAAGATCTTCTACAGCCACAGGAAACTAAAACACCAGAAGAAGTTGGAGAGGAATATTTTAAGGATCTAATTTCAAGATCATTCATTCTTACCAATCAAGATGGCGAATTTACTATGCATGATCTTGTACATGATTTAGCAAAATTTGTCTCAGGACAGTCTTGTTTAAGTTTAGATGCAGATTGCTCAAGTGTCCTTGTAAGTAAGACTCGTCATTTCTCCTATCAAGGACATAAATCCCATAATATCAAGAAAATTTTGGGTTTGGGTAAAAATAAGGTATTGCGCACTCTTCTATTATTGGATCAATGTTACGAATTTGGTAGAGAAAAATACTTGATGCATCCTCAAGAGTTGCAATCATTGCAATACCTAAGAGTGCTTTCTGCAGATGCATATGGATATTCGACTGGAGGTCATCTCATCATGAAGGTAGTCAATTTAATTGGAAATTTGAAGCTCTTAAGATATTTGAATATATCTGGGGCCCAAATTAAAGAATTACCTGATACAATTTGTGCTCTGTACAATCTGCAGACTCTACTATTGAATCGTTGCACTGCTCTGACTGGGTTGCCAAATTCAATTGGAAATTTGAAGCTCTTAAGATATTTGAATATATCTGGGGCCCAAATTAAAGAATTACCTGATACAATTTGTGCTCTGTACAATCTGCAGACTCTACTATTGAATCGTTGCACTGCTCTGACTGGGTTGCCAAATTCAATTGGCAATTTGAAACATCTAAGGTACTTGGATTTGACTTCTTCTTCGATTGAAAAGGTACCTGAATCATTATGTAATTTGCACGAGTTGCACACACTAATATTGTCCGGTTGTCGTAAGCTTACCCATTTACCAAGCAATATCACAAAGCTCATCAACTTGCGTCATCTCGACATTTTAGGGACATCTTTAAGAGAGATGCCACCGGAAATGTCCAACTTAAAAGGTCTTCAAAGATTAGATGAGTTTGTTATAGGCAAAGACAGTGGATCTAATATTAAAGAATTGGGTAAGCTTCAAAATCTGCACGGTCATCTCTGTATTAGAGGACTTGAGAATGTAATAAATGTTGAAGATGTTTCACAGGCCAACGTGAAGGATAAGAAATGTCTCACTAGTCTGAGATTAAAATGGAGCGGTTATACTGATGATCCACTGAAAGCACGCGAGGTTCTTGGCAGACTCCAACCTCATTCAAATCTCGAGCGCCTGTCTATTGAAAATTATGGAGGTTTAAGTTTCCCACCATGGGTTGGACACCGATCATTTTCTTGTATAAAAAGCGTTGAGTTGTCTGATTGCAAAAATTGTTATTTGTTACCTCCGCTGGGACGGTTAACTTCCTTGGAAGTGCTCGGAATTAGTGGATTTGAGATGGTGGAGAGGATTGGCGATGAATTTTACAGTGATAGTGATGTTGATGGTTCTTCTTCTTCTGTGATCACTAAGCCTTTCCAATCCTTAAAAAGATTAGGCTTTTTCAATATGGCGGAGTGGAGGGAGTGGTCATTGGTGAAAGTGGAAGGCGGTGTTTTCTCAAATGTTAAGAAGCTTTTTTTGGAAGATTGTCCGAAGCTAAAGGAAGCATGCTTACCGAATAATCTTCCATCGTTGGAAGATCTTCGCATATGGGAAAATGACCACCTGATTGCCTCACTCTCAAAGTGTCGATATCCGTCGCTGGGTTTGCTTGGAATATATAGATGTCCAAAAACGAAGACATTTCCGAAAGGAAGATTGCCCTCCAATATTCATACAATTCAAATTAACCAATGTAATGAACTGGTGTCGCTTTCGGAAGAGGGATGGCCGTCAAATTTAAAATCACTTGAAATTAGATATTGTGAAAAGCTATTCGCGCACACCAACAGCATGAAGTGGAATCTGGGAATGCTTACCTCTCTGACGACCTTAATAATCTGTTCACCCGGTGACGTGCTGGATACATTTCCGGAGGAGGAAGGGCAGCTTCCCACCTCTCTCACTTCTCTTTACCTATTACGTGTTCCAAACTTGAAATCCTTAAATGGAAAGGCCCTTCGACACATCACCTCCCTTCAAAGATTGCAAATTTGTGATTGCCAACAACTCCAGTGCTTGCCAGAGGAAGGGCTGCCCGCATCTCTTTCTGACTTGAATATCGATTTGTGTCCTTTGCTAAAGCCGCGGTGTCAAAGAGGAACAGGGGAAGATTGGCCCAAGATCCAACACATCCAGAGCATACAAATAGATTACGAAGACATATGATCCATGCCTTCTCTGTAAATTTTTCAGGTATTTCTTTTCCACAATCTTAGTCATATAAATATGCTTTTATTTATTTTTCTTTTAATTTTGTTGATGCTAGTTAATTAGAATTGTTCTTTTTCAACTTCTAATCAAATTTAGTGTTCGAATATATGTGCACTAGTCATGGTGTACTTGTTTCCTCACAATGGACCAAACCTGAAGCTATTTCCACAAGGGAGGAGGGAGGGAATGGATTGCCTTTAAACTTACCACATTCTAAATGCTCCTTGTTCCTGCTATCCACTGCAATGCTTACCAGCAGAAGGTCGTCTCTTTTTCCTCTATTCTTAGTCCAATACCCACCTAAAAAGGTCCTTAACTACAATTTATATGAGATCACAACACCTTTCTTTGTTTCAGTTCAAAAAGTATTTTCAATTAAAAGCTTTGTTTTTTATATGCATGCTTTTCCTGGTCATTATAGGTTGATAACATTTTCTTATCTAACGACTACTAATTAAAAGATACTGTTCTTTTTTTCTTTAAGTGGTTATAACTTATACTTGGTGTAATGTTTCATATCCATTTAAATGCAATCCATTTCTTGCAATATATCCCCTGTTATCGGCCGAAAGAAAATGCTGTGCATGTCTTATTCTACTGTTGTTGGTATGTTAGAAAACTCTTTTCTTCCCTGTTTAAACTAACTTGTGATAAGATTTCACTTCTGGAAACAATGTCTTTTCATTCAAAGTAGCTGATTCATTAATGGTGGGATTTTTGTTTGCAAATTACATTTGTTGCTCTTCTTTATTTTTCCAGTCTTCAGATGGATTAATACCTGCTACCACATATTGGTTGACTGTTTCAAAGTGCTTCAGATGTATAATTTTGCAACCAAAGATGGACTTTTCTAAATTTATTCAGGGATTAAAAACAACATATTAAACACTATTGAAATGATATTTGTATTGTATACCAGTTTCAATCTAAGACAGCTGATTTTTCTGCAGGAATTTACAGAATGAATAAAGCATATGACAACATGGGGTACTGCCAATTGTATCTACTCAGCTGCTACTGCGAGTACTGCTTCTCTGTAGGTTGCAACAATCTTCCTCTCTCATATTACACTTGGATTGTAACTAGAATTTCCTCATCAAATTAATAATTTACTTGATCTTCATTACAAGTTGTTGTCGCCGTGCCTGCTCTTCCCTTTTATCAAATCTCATTTTTGCTCCTGCTTACTGGCCCTACAATCCCAGATAGAGAAAGAAAATGCAGTGAATATCATTTTCTGCGGTCGATATGTCAGAAAATTCTTTTCTTCCCAATATAAACTAACTTGTGATAAGGTTTCATTTCAAACTTTTATCAGTTGCAACGAAGTTTAGTAGCTGATTAAATAACAGTGTGCTCGTTTGTTTTGAAATACATTTCTAGCTCTTCTTCGTCATTTTAATCTTCAGGTGATTAATGCCTGCTACCACATATTCATTGATTGTTTCAAAGTGCTTTTGGGAATTGGGATTTGAATCCTTAATCAAGAAGCTATGAAACTTCACTTCTTGTCATCCCAGCATGCGTGATTGCTGGGGTTTGAGCTCCCCACTTTTCATTGCTATTTAACATGTGACACTGGTCTATCACTGCTAGAATCCCCTGAAACCGCTTGTATGTCAGATGTTTGAGTTCCCAAATAGGGAGTTTATCAGTTCATACAGGTAACAAAAACCAGACATTAAACACTAACGAAAAGATATTTATGTATTATATAGCAGCTTCAATCTAAGACAGTGGATTTTTATGCAGGAATTTACAGGATACTACGGCTGAATTCAGAATTCATATGAGATCACAACCATGTAGATGTCCCTATTGTCATTAAACGTACCCTTTAAATGAAAAAAAGGTTCACAGTTTACATTTTTCTAGTTTAAAGTATTTGATGTTGGAGATTTTTATTTTTGGTTGTGTTATATTTCATACAAGCTCTCATTGTCATTGTAGGTGGCTCATATTTTCCCCATAAAAACCATGGTGTAAGATTCTCTTCCCTTTTTTCTCAAGTAAAAGTATTGATAATTTATTTTTCTTTGCTAAGAATTTAAAAGTAGCTAATGGCTTACCCTGTTTCCAAAGACTGCACTTTCTTCATTCATTCAAGAAATGATATTTTGTATTTTATATCTGCTTGCTAAGATTGCAGATTTTTCTGCAGGCATTTGAAGGACATGAAAGGCATACTTTTAGATGGAACTGCCAATTGTAACTTGCTTCAGCTATTTGTAAGATACACTTCTCTGTTGGTTACAACAAGCATCCTCTGGAATTTATTATTTACTTGATCTTCGTTGGAGTTTCAATATGCCATCTGATAATCTCGTAGTAGTGCCTCTGTTCTTTGAACAATTCTGGTTGCTGTTCCTGCTCTTTTATTTTATAAACTCCTGAGTTTCCACTTGTAATATTTGAATGTAAATAGATAATTTTTAATTTGGAAAATTTTTAATTTGTTTAATTCTTTGAACTGATATATCATATATTGAATATTAGAAAGGTTCATTTTTTCACCTTTTCTAATTACTTTAATTAACTCTTGGCAGGGTTTCATTTCCCGATTTCCTCCTTGTTTAAACTGAACTCTTGTCTCGTCTAGTTGATTTCAACAATGCCTTCTGCTTAGCTGGGGATGATCTCAACTGCAGTTGTAGCACTTTACTGGTTCCTGACATTTCAGTACTGGAGAACCTTCTGTGCTACCATAGTCTCACTCTCTAATTGCATTGAATAGCTAATGGAATTTAAAAATATATATTCAGCAAATTGCAAAGCTTCCTCTGTTTCTTTTTTTAATGTTGATGCTCTACTATTAAGTGTAAGTAGAAGACAATGTAATTCAGTTCTAATCTGTAAACTGTTTTTTTTTCTTCATATGTGAGAAAGCACATAATCTTGGCCATTGCTAAGGCCTGTGTAGTTGTTGCAGCAGAGAAGTTTCTTCCACTTTTCTAAAGCTATTGTTCAGGTTGAATATGTATAAGGTTTCAATGCCTTAGGTAACAGTTAA
This sequence comes from Ziziphus jujuba, assembly GCF_031755915.1. Taxonomy (NCBI): domain Eukaryota; kingdom Viridiplantae; phylum Streptophyta; class Magnoliopsida; order Rosales; family Rhamnaceae; genus Ziziphus; species Ziziphus jujuba. Next base: position 4,400,219 of record NC_083380.1, read on the forward strand.
TGCAGAAGCTAACCCCCATGAAGCTGCAGCAAAGTTTAGGATTGTCTGTATTTTGCCCCATATATATATATATATATATGATATTAACAACCACAGTTTCAGCATTACCAAATAATTAAATAAATAAATAACCATAGTTTCAGATTTAGTATGCCTTTTCAATTAAGTGCTGTTTTTTATTTTATTTATCAATTTTTATTTTATTTTTATGTAAAAAACTTGTCATTTTCTTTTTCATAATTCAAGAGAAAAGATATTACATTTACATCTAAGGTGTTATATATATATATATATATATATGTATGGTCTTTTCACCACAAAATCAATAGGAAAATGACACACATTTGAGTTCATGTCTTGTGAAAAAGCATAAGTCATTTGCCATTTGAGAAAACGAGTATTGAATTTGCTTATTAATAAACGGCGACCAACTCTACTCCCTTTGATCATTGCAATTATTCCTGACTATGTTTGATTTCTTTTTCAGCCAAAAAATAACAAACAAAAGAATGGTTCCCTCACTTTTTTCAGTGTTCTTAATTTTATATCTTTCTTAGCATAAATAATATTTTCCAACCATGAAGTGGGCAGAAGAGGAAAATAAACGGTTAGTACTGTACAGTGGTTGATGCTTCCCAATGTCCGAGAGTACCACTAAGACCCAGACAAAAGACACATGATTCATGCATTCTCTAAATACTATTTAGGTATTTACTTTCTACAATCTTTGTCATATAATGCTTGCACTTATTTTTCCTTTTTTATGACTGTTAGCATTATTCTTTTGAATATAAAAACCAAATGTTTGTTTGAGCAGTAGTCATGGTGCTCGTTTCCGCAATGGACCAAAGCCTGGAGCTATTTCCACAAAGTAGGGATTGCCTTCAATTTCCAAATTTCAAAAGCTCTTTATTCCTGCTATCAGCTGCAATGCATGCCAGAAGAAGGTTTTTCTCACTTCTCTTTTCTTTGTTCAGCATCCAGCTAAAAATGGCTTTTACTACATTCATATGATAACAATATGTTTCCCTGCTTCAGTTCTAAATATATATTTTCAACTTGAGGCTTTTGTTTTAGTGGGTAACTAATTACCAAAAAATGGATTTAGCCTGTGAGTTTTGCGGCCACTTTTCCTTTTATACATATTTGTACATATTCTTTTTATTCGATTTTTATTCTTTGTTTTTACCATTGGTGGTTATGTGTAGGTGGATCTACTGTATCATGTGCACTTGACCAATTAAAATTCAGTTCAGGTTCAACCACATGTTTGGCCTGACATTGATCTTCTTAAAAGTCAGTTAATATGCAGGGGAAGCTCTTGTTTACATTCAAAAACTGGCAAAACAATAAAAATATGGTATTGCAAGCAACTGGTCTCCTTTTCAAAAGAGGGATGGCCTTCCAATATAAAACCACTCCATATTGTGGATGCGAAAAGCTATTCAGGGAGCACAGCATGACTCAGTGGAATCTGAGAATGCCTCACCTCCCTTACAGACTTACAGATAGAAGGGATATATAAAGAGATAGACACTTCTCTCAGGCTAGATAAGCTTCCAAACCTGAAATCCTTAAATGGCAGTGTCTTTCGAACCTCACCTCCTTTCAGAACTTGTCTATTGAATCATGCGACCAATTACAGAACTTGCCCGAAGTAGAAGAGTGCCTGCCAACCACTCTCACTTCTCTTCATCTATCAATGCTTCCAAACCTTGAATCCTTAAACGGCAAGGCCATTTAACACCGATCCTCATTAATGTGATAATATGTTTTCTCTCTTGTATTAAATACTGTGAAATTTTTTTCTTCTTAGTATTTTTTTTTTTTTAACTATTTGTTAAAATTTTATTCATATTGTTCATCCATGGTTGATGTCTCACCTATTTCTGAAAAGTATTAATTTGTTGCTATGCTCAATTTGTACAATTAAATTTCAGGAACAATGTCAGATATAAGTTCCTAGTTCTCACTATAAACTATCCAAAAAATTTCTTGTTGCAGGAGTTGAAGTCAAAATTTTGTACGTGCAGTACTCAAGATGTTTCTTTGTCACAGAGGGCCAAATGCTGCATACCATTTCCATGTTAGAAATGATACTTCTTCCTGCTATCAGCTGCAATGCTTGTCACAGTACCATGCAGATGTGTCCCTCCTTGCCAATGAATCTAATTACGTGGTAAGAAAGGTCCAAATTTTATATTTTTCTAGTTTAAAATACTTGAAGTTGGAGATTTTTATTTTTGATTGTGTTAAATTATATAAAGCTATCGTTGTCAATGTAGGTGGCTCACGTTTTCTCACAATAAACCATGGAGTGAGATTTTCTTTCCCTTTTTCTTAAGTAAAAGTATTTAAACTTTTTAATTTTTTGACTAAGAATTTAAAAATAGCTATACTTGATGCAATGTTCAATACCCATTTAAATGCAGTCCATTTTATCCCTTTGGCACCGCCCAGTGGTAATATATCGACAGTTATTACCCTTACAGTTCAAATTACCAACTCAAATCCTCAGTGTTTTAATTAATTTTTGGAATAAGATTTCATGTCCAAGTTTTCTTGGTCCGGTTACATTTTTGGAAGCAAGGTTGTGTCTCTCACAGTAGCTGATCAAACAACAAGTTTTTTGACTTTGAAACACAGTTGTAGCTCATCTTGACCATTTCAGCTTCGGGTAACTACTATATGCTACCACGGACTCTCTGATTGTTTCAAAGTGATTTCGGGATTTGAATCCTCATTGAAGAAGCTATATGTAATTTCATTTATTGCAATCCCAGCTCATGATTGCTGGGGTTTGAGCTCCCTTTTTCACTGCTATTCGACTGTGGCTCTGGTGTATTGCAGTCAACATCCCCTACATAACCGATTGTATTTAAGATGTTTAATACAAGACTCAACTTTTTTTTAATTCATTCACGTAATAAAACCATGTATTACACATTAATGAGATAATATTGTGGATTTTATATTCTCTTGCTAATACTGCAGATTTTTCTGCAGGTATTTGAAGGATGTGGGAGACATACTTTTAGCATGGAACTGCTAACTGTGATTTTCTGCAGCTACTTGTAAGATATACTTCTCTGTTGGTTACCACAAGCATCCTCATGGAATTTTTTATTTACTTGATCTTTATTGGAGTTTCAATATGCCGTTATTTAATCTCTCATAGCATGGCCTCTGTCTTTTAACAATTCTGGTTTTGCTCTTGCTCTTTTATGTTATAAACTCTTAAATTTTCACTTGTAATATTTGGAGGTAAATAGATAATTTTAAATTTGTTTGATACTTTGAACTCATATATCTTATATTAATATCATAAAGGTTTTTTTTTTTTTTTTTTTTTTCCCCAACTTTTGGCGGGGTTTCAATTCCCAATTCACTCCTTGTTTGAAATGAAATCTTGTCCCTCATCTACTTGATTTCAACAATGCCAAGCTTCTGTTTACCCGAGGGTGATCTTAATTGAGGTTGTAGCATTTTATTGATTGCTGATACTTCAGTATTGGAGAATTTTTTGCATTCTACCAGTCTCTAATTGCGTTGAATAGTTAACAGAATCTAAGCATATATTTAACAAACTGCAAAACTTCCTCTGTTTCCTTTCTTCATTTTTTATTTTTTTAATTAAGTGTTAATGTTCTACGATTAAGTGTAAGTAGAAGACAGTGTAATTCAGTTCTATCTGTAAATTTGTTTTTTATTTACATGTAAGAATGTACATAACCTTGGCCATTGCAAAGGCCTGTGTAGTTTGTTGCAGCAGAGAAGTTTCTTCCTCTTTACTAAAGATATTTTTCAGGTTGAATTTATATGAGAAATCAACGCCTAGGTAACAGCTAATGCAGAAGCTAACCCCCTGAAGCTGCAACAAAATTTAGGATTGTTGTATTTTGTCATAGTTTCAGACTCAGTCTGCAACAAAATTTAGGATTTTAACAACCATGGTTTCGGACCAAGTATGCATTTTTATTTTGAAGTCTTTTTTTTATTTTATTTTATTCATTAATTTGACTTTTTTTTTTTTGGGGGGGGGGGGGGGGGTAGTAAAACCCTTCTCATTTTCTGTCTCAAAATTCTAAAGAAGAGTTATTACATCAAGAGTTTCAACACAAAATCAATAGGACAATGACACCCATTTGTGCTCATGTCTTGTGCAAGAGCATAAGTCATTTGCCATCTAAGAAAACGAGCATTGGATTTGCTTATTTATAAACTGTAACCAACTCTACTCCCTTTGATCATTGCAATTATTCCTGACTGTGTTTAATTTCTTTAACTTTTTCAACTCAAAAATAACAAACAAACGAAAAAAAAAAAAAAAATTGGGTTGCCTCACTTTTTTTCAATGTTTTTCATTTGGGCAAAAGAGGAAAATAAACGGTTAGTACTGTGCGGTGGTTGACATTTTTGCAATGTCTTAGAGTCCAACTAAGACCAGAAAAAAGAGATAGAAAGGTACTTTTGGGATGCTTATTGCTTCCTTTGGAAAATAGGTGGCAGATAGACGAAACCATCATGGTCAAAGAATCTCAACAAAGATCAGGTAAGTAAAAATAAAAATCCCACTGCTTCAAATAAAGAATTTCAGAATTCTGCTTCCCTATCTCAACCTATTCGTTTCTTGCTTTTTTCCCTCTTCTGATTCTTCACTAAAGTTGGTGCTTTTTTATGTTCTGTCATCTTGCTCCACTTGAACTCTGGATTCTCTCCAGCAGTTTAATGGTTTCAGCATCATAATCTTGCATTTATGCTTCATTTTATCTTCTTTTAAAGATTGCCCTTGTTTTTTGTCATCTGGGTATTCTTTAGATTGCCCAAAAGCCCTGGTTTTTCATTCATAAACCTTTCAGAGTTAAGCTTTAGGGCTTTTCTATCCTTATTGGTCCCCCAAAGTCTAGTGGGTTTTGGTTGAAATACTCACTGATTGTGAAATTTGGTTGTGTTAGGTAAGTTTATTAATTTTGTACCGTTCTAAACTGCTTTGCATATATTCGTGAATTATGATTAGCTGTGGTATGAATTTCTCATTTTGTGCAGAAAGATTTAGTTTTTCAATTGTGGTAGAGCTTACGGGATTTGGGTATTGCAGATATGTTATTTCTCGTGGTGTTGGAATGAAAATATTTCTTATCTGAATAAAATGAATGGAAACATGGATGATGGGGAGGTAGAGACTTCAGAAAATGCTATATTACAAATTCCTACTTCTTCCAGAAATTTACAGGATTCAGCCTCGGTAGATTCATTTATTGATGATATTTTGAAGAACACCCGAACATGCACTCACACACACACCTGCAACCCACCGGGCCCTGATTCAACCCATACACATACTTGCTATCACACACATACTCAAGTTCTTGCATCCGAAGATGATGATCACACACTCAATAAAGAGAATTCTGGTTCAAAACCGAGAAAGCCTTCAGGCAACAGAGAAGCAGTTCGAAAATATAGGGAGAAAAAGAAGGCACACACGGCTTATTTGGAAGAGGAAGTTAAGAAATTGCGGCTGCTGAACCAGCAACTTGTTAGGAAATTGCAAGGGCAGGCAGTTCTTGAAGCAGAGGTCTTAAGGTTGAGAAGTCTTTTGGTAGACCTTAGAGGAAAGATTGATAATGAGTTGGGTTTCTTTCCTTACCAAAAGCAATGTAACGGTACTACTCTTTTCAAGGATGGTGACTGTGGACTGCAGTCTACTAGTGAGGTAATTGGCCAACGTTGTCAGACCAATTTGCCATGTTTGCATCCACATCTTGGTTCAACATTGCAGGCAAATATCAACGAAAGTGAGAAAACAACAGCATCCTGGAAAGGGAACTGTCAGCCTGCCTTAATTGATTGCGGAGTTGATAGAAATGAGATGCCTTGTGCTGAAGGACAAGCCATGGACATGGTGGAAACCTTAGTTTCATCTGCGACACAAACAGAATAATATGTGACTCAGATATACTCTGTAAGGTTCTGGTATATTTATAAATTACTGTATTGTTAATCTACCTAAGTCAATGTTGTATAGGAGGTCGGATATAACACCCTTTAGCAAAGAGTGTTACTTTGAGTATCTGTAAAAATCGAGAGTAATTGAAGTATCTGCATGTAGAACCCTTTTCTGGTAACAAGTATTTAGCTCATAGAGTTAAAAAGTTGAGGATACAAGTTCTAGTGTTTGTATCTATAAATAATATGAATCAGACTGTAAATAAGTTTTCACTCACTTTGGTTTTCTGAGGTAATTTGGTCAAATTAAGTGTTACTTTGAGTAAGTTGAATCAGTATTTGTATAAGATTTCCTTTCTTTATTTCGTATTAGTTATGAATTGCAAGTTACATTTGGATGAGACTTAAAAGAAAATCCATATGGCAAGTGGGAAAAATACAGAATTTACATGTATTTCTAGTTATCCATCTAATTAGTTTTAGGTCTGTCATTCTTTTCCTAATCTCCGAGGAAACAAACTGTATATACTGCATGAAGTATTCAATTTATACTAAAACACAAACAGAGGAACAATAAGAAAATAATCTCAGGATTATTTTTAATGTGTTTGTAAGGATAAAAGCATAAATAATGAAGGAAATCAATGTCATAGTATAATGAAACTTGCATTTTTCTGCTCAAAGAAGTTCTATTTCTGTGCTTTATCATCTGTGTCATGAAGACCTTACTTTAAAGGGCTGAGCATGATCCATTTCTGTCATTCCAGTACATATGAAGCCACACAAACATATGTAATTCTAGAGACTCATGATTTTCAGTCAACCTTTTTACAACTGGGTTTTGTGATATCTGACTTCTTATGTCAGTCTGGAATAAAGCAGAAAGGAAAAACCAGTATCCTTGTGGTAGTCCTACTCACCATTTTGACCCTAGAAGGAAATTTTATGATAATTTAAGACCAAGAAAAAAATTCTTAACTACTATTTGATAATTTAATTCTTATGATTAAGCAAATGGCATTTCAAGAAAATATTAAAAAAATATATATAACATAAACAAGAAAACAAAGAGGCAGTAAGATTTCCTGTTTTCTTCGAATTTTAAGCAAAGCACCTAAAAGGTTATTGAAACCAGAATCTCATTTGTGTACCTGAAAGTCTTTTAGAGAGCGAAGAAGAGAAATCCTTGGGTATAAATGTAGCTAGACAGCAGAAGTTCAGACTATAAATTAATCGACCATGGGAATAAACATATAACCTTGTCAAAGTGTCAAAGAGTTTCTAATCTGGTTTCAAACTAGTAGTCAGTTCTTAATATGTTGTCCAATTATGTTAAATTTAATAAAACGATGGTCCCAAATGTGATGCATCTTGTTGGATGATACAAAAATAAAGAATGTATTAGGTACAGTTTTTGTTTTGTTAGGCATGACACCTAAGAAATATGTGTATATGGTATATACAATTATAATGCATATGGATGAAGTTTGTCGGAGCCACAAAAGTATGGACACTAGAAAACCGATCCATGATCCAACATATACTTGGGCCATTCCAATCTTGCAACCCAATGCTCACTACTCACAAATTTTCAACCTCTCACACTTTTTTAAAAAATAATTTACCTAAAAAACTAAAAAAAAAAAAAAAATTAATCAACCTAATATAATCCAACTTTAATTAACTAATTAATTGTAATCTATTAATTTGATCATGCCCAAATTACAACATTCTTGGTTTTTCAACGTCTAAGAGCAAAGGCTATTTTACCTTTTAAACCCACAAACATGGTGTTGTAGATTCACCAATATCTTCTTCTTCTCCTCCTTCTTCTTCTTCTTGTTCTTCTTCTTCTTCTTCTTCTTCTTCTTCTTTTTTCTTCTTTTTTCTTTTTTTTTTTTTTTTTTTTTTTTTTGGGGGGGGAAAGGATTCACCAATATCATAAAAAGTTTAAGTTAGAGTTCCCTCAAATTGAGCAAAAGATGCCCATATAGTTTTTACCCACAATATGATCCTTTCACAAAAGTTATGTAGCTCTTTCTCTCTCTCTCTCTCTCTCTCTCTCTCTCTCTCCCTCTCTCACATCCATGTCCATATTACAAAAGACTAGGCTCTTTCTCTATCATGATTCCCACCAAAGATAGGACGAAAATGATGTTTCATCTTTGCTCCAAAATGACAGTCAAACAGTGTGGTTCTGTACAGCCCCCTCCTCTCTACCATATTTAATTTTTCTGTGTAATATACAATGCAATAATTGCAGCTTCTCTTTCAGAGACAGAGCAATTGGCCAAGTTTTCTCAAGACAATATTTTTGTGAGATCGATCCCATTTGTTTATAAATAAAATTTCAAATAAAAATGTTTGGAAATTTTGGTCAAAAATATTTAGATACCCAATTAAGATCTAAAAATGCAAAAACAAATAATGAAACCAGCAGACAAATTGCTGAATTGCTTAGTCACATCCACGAATGCAAATACAATTACCTCTTTTCTCTTTCTTGCTCTTTAGTTTCTCTCTCTAAATTGCATTCACATCTATATAGGACCCCATATGACACATTTTTATGCTACTCTTTGTCCCCATTGAACCTCAGTATCAGACATATCATGAAAGAGAGAGGCACATGGGGCTTCTCTCTGCTCCTTTTTTCCACTATACTCCTCACCTTTCTTTTCTTCTCTTTATGTTTTCCACTTTTATTCATTCCCAACTTCATGGGTTTAATTTTCATCTTCATGATTCAGTAAAATTCATAACTTTTTCTTTACAATTCAATCTCTCTTTACTTATTTAGTTTTTTTTTTCTGGTGATCTAGCTACAGTGACATTGTTTTTCTTTCCCTTTTCATCATGTGGAATTGTGTTTATATCTTCAACTGCCCTGGATTGCCAAAGGGCAAGAGGAGGGTGGACCTATTTGTACATATATAAGACGTGTACATATATAGGAGATCACTTTATTGTTTTTTATTGGGAAAAAAGTATCTTTCTTTGAGAGACATGAAAACATTGTTGAAAATTATTGGCACATAGAAATGCTACTCCATTATCACTATATAAAACAATATTCAATTAGTAAAGCAGCCATGTTAAAAGGGTCAAACTCAGCAAATAAGCTTTTTAAGAACATTGCTCAGAGGTGAATCTAACTTGAAAGTGACATTTTATGGTCTATTGCATAGAACCTGGTCAATTAATATTAGTAAATTTAATTTGGTGGCTAGTCTATAAAAAGTGCTTGATTCAAAAAAATATTTTTTTTATTTTTATTTTTACTTTTACAAATGTTTTGATTTGAGTTTCAGCTTTGTCTGTATTCTTTATATATATATATATATATATATTTTTTTTTTTTTTTGGCTAAAACATTTATATATATATATATAAATATATTGATGGTTTATCATAAAATTTTCAATATTTTGGGGAATGCAAAAAAATGAATAAATAAATAAACACAGAATTAGCCCTTTTTTGGCATGTTACCTGCGAATCCTTTAATTACTACCCTCATTGAAAATTTTGAGTAAAATATTGTCAAAAAGTAAATTTCGCTTTTTAGGCAAGTGAGCATCATCATAAATATACAAGTAATTAACAAAAAGGGACAGCTTTTATTTTAGTAATTCTACAACTATTTGTACATTTTGTGGGCTGACTTTTTAAAAAGCCTACTATAATTTACAAGCTGGAGCTTAGGCTAGCTACTATATTCTCCCCCATTCGATTGAAAGCATCATTGGAAAATTGATTAGAAAACATAAACTTATGGAAATTATTCAAAGGATTGAGTTATATTACAAAAAGTTACTATTATGATCTAAAAATGTTTCTATTATTAGCAATATTAGAGATGAGAATTGTATGGACTAGCTTTGCAAACTGTATGATAGTATGAAAAATAAAAAAAAAGTACCATAACGTACGTATGCACTATGAAATTTCCTTGTGAAATATCACTTTTTTTTTTTTGGGGGGGGGGGGGGGGGGGGGGGGGGGGGGGGTGGTCGCGGGGCAACTAGAAAGAAAATTAATCTTTATTAAAGTGTAGAAATGAAGTCATAAGCTTGCTAGAGCTCTAGTACTGTTATATTCTGTATTGCAACTTGCCAAATCTACCTGCAATATGTTAGTACTAGTTATATATATATCAAGCATACACTGAAAAAGACTCCTCATGATATTATTATATATAGTAAAAAAGTTGAAAATTTTTATAGCCTATATTTTTTTATTAATTTTTCCTTTTTCTTAATTTGAAGTGCACAATTGGGTTTCTGACTCTTGAACAGGGTTAGGAATATCACCTCCAGAGAATTACGTTCACCCCAACAACAGTAACAAATATGTACATAAACTATTCACCCCAAAATATATATGTATATATATAAAAACCAAAAAAAAAAAAAAACTTATACCTACTCGTGTATATATATATATATATATATAATTATACTATGATCGGTATGGGTATGCCAATCATCTATCTTATATTAAATATTTGATGTTGATTATATATAATTTATGAACTATATTATCTAAATTACATATAATCGGTTTTAGAGGTCCATCATAAAATGGACGAAAAGATGAAATACATATGAGAAGCAAAAGTGGGGTTGAAAGAGAGAAAGGCAAAGAGGGAGTCAATCATGCAGGCAAGGCATTTGGACCCCTCTTCCCCATTTTTTTTTTTTTCTCTCTTTTTTCATAATATATACATAGAGAGAGAGGGTTATAATTATACATAGAGAAATACAGGTGCAAATTGTGTAAAGTAGTTTTCCTAGAAGCCTGAAATAGACGTTGTATTCGCAAACGACAAACTACATTTTCAATTTGATCATCACCTCCACTCAGCCGCACCACACCACCATATATGTCTCTCATTTCTCTCTCATATTCCAATCAAACACTTCTCATCAAACTCTCTTTTTCTTCTCTGAATCTCAAAATTAATCATTCCAGATCGATCTTTTGGAGGAGTACTTCTATATTTTATGTAGTTTCAAAATGGGTCAAATTGTACCCCCCCATCACTGGTAGTCTTCAATAAATCATAACCCTCTTCTTAGCTCTATGCTAATCAATATTCCTCATCATCATTATATATATATATTTATATACATAGTGATGAATTTCAAAGTAGATTAATTACTATTTAGTAATATTACTACTACTTCCTCAAACTGGGTTAGAAATCTTAACACTATTTGAGATTAATAGTTCTTTTGAAGACCTGCTTTTTATATGTGATTATATTATTATAGTTATGCATGTCTTTGTTTCTTTTTGCTTTGGGAAACTTTTGTTTTTATTTATATTTTCTTGTCTTGATGGTAGTGGACTATACTCTTATGATTTTTTTTTTCCCTAGTATTTTTTTTAGTGCATGTGGACCATCAGTGCGCACGACAAGTTTAATTAATTATAAGAAAAAAAATCAGATGGTTATCGATTTTGCTTACATTGAGACAGTGAACCATGCTATATTTTAAATTCTCTGTTTCACAAGAATTATTTTTTCTGACTTCATTGTTCATATAATAATAATATATGCATATAATAAATATCAATATACATGATCAATTATATTATAAGGTCTCCTACGAACTTATATAATTTAAAAAGCACTGAAAAAGTCTAAGTAATATTCTGAGTTTCTTTTCACCAAAAAAAAGTAATATTCTGAGTTTCATTACACATTTATATACAAATCCTTTTTACGCAACACATTGTGCTTGATGAGCTTGAGCCCAATTCAAAGTTGAAAAACCGGAGCTTGAAAGTACAAAATCTTATATAATTACTGTGCACTGGGTCAACCACAATTAGCGAATGATTTTAAGTTTTATATGCACTTATAGCATAAAAGCTTAATAATCAACTTATTCCAACTTTTCAAAGAATTTTCAATATTTAAATATGCAAGTAAAATCTTTTTTTTTTCAATTAAAAGTACAAAAATTTAAACTTAGGATTATTAATCAAGTAAAATAATAATTCTATTGGTAAACTATTCCAAAACAATGTATAAGTACAACTTCTTGTGGATTTTTTGGATTATCATACCTTCCAAATAGTAAGAAACAAATAATTTTTATAATAAATAGTTTCCTTCACAAAAGGAGCTTTTAGGAAATATAAAATTCTTTATAGTTTTATTTAGGTCACTTGTCACTTTGATAGTCTCTGTCACACTCAGGTGGGCTACTGAAAAATTAATTTAATTGCAGAATTAAGTGCCTTTTGGCTTGATTATAAAGATCCAAACAGTCGCTTGGGGAAAAAAAAAACTTTTTTTTTTCCTTTTGTGGTGAAAAAGTGCTTCTGGCATATTATTCAGTTCTTTGTAAAAACCATAAGAAGCCCTTTTTAGCGCTTAGCAAAGGTAGAAAAATATTTATTAAGAAACTCAAATTTGAAGTGGTGATTTTATTTATTTATTTATTTTATCGTGTTGATGTTATGTAGCTTGGATAAACTATTTATTTAAAGCTAAACGTGATCATTTTGGAAGGAGGAAGTAAAAAAAATAAATAATAAACAATAATAAATCCCCTGTTGAAGATGTTCAAGAGCAATGTGAACAAATTTGAAACGGAGCAGCTTATTTATTAAGTGGGTAATTGAGAATGCATGTATATGACCTGCTCAAAGAGAAAAAGACAAAAATGTATTACTAAAAAGTCATTGAAAGCAAAAGCTTCATTAAAGGACCATTTTCTTTTTGTCAAGTCTCAAAATAGACTCTTAACCAATCAATAGATTTCCCATAAAACAAAATTAAATATTAAGTGTCACTTTATTATTGCTAAAAATTCTAGTGATTTAATTTCATTCTTTGTATTGTGATCAACACAAAACTTGACGGATACATGCTTATGGGGTTCACTAAACATGATTAATTTTTCTTTTAATTAATTATTAACTATATAATTAAGCCTTTGGCCTTGATCAAATGAATAGATACAAGGTGTAAAGTGTAAAGGAACAAAGAGAAAGAGGAAAAAATAAAAATAAAAAATAAAAAGAAGGTTAGAAAAAGAGATATAGATTTCTTTGGTAGGACAGAGTACAGAAGGAAAGGAAAAAGATGTAAGGCAAAATAATTCCTTACAAAGATTGTTTCAAAACTTTTTTTTTTTTTTTTCCTTCCTTTCTTAATAGAGGTCAAATGAAATATCATTTTAAATTTGAAATCATTTCCAAAATTGAAAACAATATTGGGACGTGAAATCATTAACTAACCTATTCCCTTAAATTCTCTCAATATTTTTGTCATTTTTTATTTTTTATTTTTAATTTCGATGCAATGCAAAGGGTTTGGAACCATCAATGGAGTCCAAAACTTGAAAGGTAGAGAAAGATCAATTAAGAAAGAGAGAGAAAAATAGTGGAGCTTAGAGATAGTAAAAAGCAAGTTTAATTAGTATTGGAAAACAGAAAGAGCCAGCACATGCAGAGGAGCGTGCAGAGCACTTAAAGGGGGTTTCTTAAATATTTTGTGTGGTGTTGGGAGGCAATTAGAACAAGAATCGAAGGTTAAAAGGAGTTTGAAGGAATTGCATAAGAGATGGGAAACAAAACACAAGGCAAGCAATTCAATTAAAGTGGGGTCTGGTTTTTGTTGATACATGATTAAGAGGCATAGACAGTATCTCTGTCCAATGTAAACCCACTCTTTTAATCTTGTATACGTATATTGCCAATGCAATTCCCATGCATCTTTTTTTCAGTTTTTTTTTTTTTTTTTTTATAATAAATTTCTGTCTTCTAGGAAACACAAATTTTTTTGTCTTTTTAAACCTAATTTTTCTTTTGGTAATAGTCTATTTAAACTAATTTGGAGCTTATTTATAACACTCTTATCGATACATTCAACTCAACTTTGCAAGTTTATTTTTTAAATATTAAAAAAAAAATTTACCCGGTCAATAATATAAAATATCATATCATTTTAAATTTACGACAAAAAATTAAATAAAGGAAATAAAATTTTAAATAATGTGGTAACATATAATTTCTTATACAGAAATAAAGATAAAATCTAGATGGGAAAATCATAATCTGGTTATGTGAATAGGAATACATAAATAAATTCATGCATGCACAAGTACTTTGTTTCTTTTTTTAGCAAAAGAAAAATAGTATTATTATTTTCATGCTTCACGATCTTGCTTTAAATTTGTTTGGATACAGAGTCGAAATGTTAACAATCTGCTAGAAAAAAAATGAAATAAAATAAAGGGATTCATTCTCTTGCCTAAGAGATGAGAATTTGGCCTATAGAGAGAGTCTCCAGCCAACATAATGAGCAAAGAATCCAAAATTAATTCTACATTTGCCACTCGCTAATGATTGATTTATAAACGACATGCAACCTAACTTTAAATTTTATCAAAAAATTGAATATATCAAATTGGTCAAATTAGATAAACTGTGTTTCTCTTTTATTTGTTGGTGGGTAATTAACTATTAATTAGGTCAAGCTAAAGCTTTGATTGAGGTCAAATAATTCCAAAAACATTTTAAAAATTAAATTGCCGCTGCCTAGGGATGTTTTCCAATTATGGTTGATATCTGTGACTTTCAGCTTGACAGAGACACATCAAAGTTTCATTTTATTAGAAAATAATATACTTGGTTTATTATATTTTTTCCCCTTTATTTTATTTTTATTTTTATTTTTGGGTCATAGTTCTACCTACAAACTCTCTAATAAGATCAATTAAGAAAGTCGGACATCCAACGATCAACTTAAATACCATATTCTACTTGTAGACTTGGTCTGTATTTAAATTGCTTTGGATATAAAGTTTAATTTTTAACCTGGGTAAAAAATCTCTTTTCTTTATGTTATATATATATTACTTAAGTACCATATTTAAAGAAGAAGAAAAAAACTTAAACACCATAAATAATTCACCCAAAAAAAAAAAATCTTATACACCATATAATACAGTTTTAATGCTTATTATACTTAAAACTCAGTTACTTAAGGAATTTATTTTATTTATTTATTTATTTGTGAATCTCAGTTAATTAAGGATATTATCAAAACATGTAGACCTGTATATATCAAAGTTCATCCATACGAAAAGAAACCCCTATCTATAAAGATTTTATTTATTATAAAACATACTTTTGAATGAGAGGTACATATTTGATTTTCACAACTTCAAAGTCTTCATCTAAATTATCCTAATTGATTAATACAATCAGCACTATTAATATTTCGTTTTTCTTAATTTAATTGGTTTTTGAATTATACATATATGTGTTCCCTCTCTATATCTAATATGCATCAAGCTGTATATTTTACCAAAGAAAAGAAAAAAAAAAAGTAAAGAATATTCATATGGTTTCCTAGGATGGTATCAAATTTCAAATTATTAATGGGTGGTCTCCTTCTTCTCCAAAAATTCTATTATCCAATCATGTTTTTTTCATACAACATTGAAATATGATAAAGAAAATTGATGATGTATACAGTAACTTGCACTAAATTCCACTTTGTTAAAAAAAGAAAAGAGAAGAACAAGATTCATCCTAGTCATAATTTTTCGCATGTAAAAATTTTTCATTGTCATGCATGCACCAATCTAGATTCATTTTCATATAAAAATATTATTGTAATTAATAAATATCATCCAAAACCATATATATAGAGAGAGGGATAGGAAGCAACTATGACATGAATTGATATAAAGTACTTTAACTTTGTGGATGGTTTCTTCCTTTAGCCATCAAGAATCCACACTTTAAGTGCTCTTTCACATAAATATTCATATACATATATATTATTACCACACACACACATATATATATATATATATACACGTATATTAACAAAAATCCCACAAAAAAAATGTATATAACAAGAAATTAAAAGACTATCTTTTCATTTTAAAGCTGATTTATTTGACCTAATTCACCTCCAAAAGCTTATGTCACTGTTCAATATATATCCAAATTTAAGGATGTTTTTTGTGTGGAAAAAAGAAGAAGTAAACAAAAACAAAAGGGTTTTTCCAAGTTGACACTATAAAATTCAATATTCTTGTTTTTTTTGGGTAATGATATAAAATTCAATATTCAAAAGCATACAGTATATATATATATATATATGTATATATTAAAAAGTTTCAAACAGGCTTTGATTAACCACCTGAGTTTTATCTGCTATACAACTGGTTATGATAGAGAGAGAAGAACAATTTGATAATTGATATGTGATCCGACCACCCTATAAAGGATAAAGGATATATTGGCCAATACCATATGCAGGAAAATTAAAAAAAAAAAAAAAAAAAAAAGAAAGGCAAAAAAATAAAAAAGGTCTATCCAACTCTCACGCCCTTCAAAACAGAGAGTGATCACACGCGCTCAATGAGCAAGATACCAAATTAAGAATGTTTCCAAATTAGACAGCTGAAACATGCAATTTATAATCAAAGTTGGTGTTGGCGGTTCAATGAGTTATTAGTTCATGTTTGAATGAATGTGGAAAGATTATGAAGCTAAGAGATACATATATATATATATATATATACAAAACCATGATATATAGAAAAACAGGCATGTTAGGATGCTTAGGAATTTAATGGCATTAAGTCTTTAGTATTTGTCTTGGATTTAAAGACAAAGTTGATGTGATAGACTACATGTATATTTACATATAGCTATACCATCTTCATGTAGATTTATTATCTATATTTATAGGTGATTGGGTTGAAAGCAGAATTATTAGGGTTGGCCATACCACCCCATGTGGGAAGCTCTAAAAATCCCTCTCTGCAATGAAAGCCAGACTTTCTCTTTTTTTAAATCCCCAACTACTTTTTCTCACTCACCAAACAAGAGAAAACTATTCATTCTCCTTTTTTCACTATTTTTTTTTTTTTTTGGTAAATCCCTTTTTTTTTTTTTTTTTTTTCACTATCTTGTACATATATTAGAGTAATAAACATAAAAAGGTTTCAAAGAAAAGTGATCGGGGTCTGTGCTAGTGATATATAATGGGGTTTTGAGTTTGGTGTTTGGACAGAAAGAAAATGAAAAAGAGAGATTAAAAAAATGGGGAAAAAAAGGGAAAGATTCAGTCATCATTTATTTGTTGTGGGGGCATCTTTTATAAAAAATGAGAAAGATTAAAAATTGAAATAGAAAATGCTGCAAGAACCATGCTCTTCTATCCTTATACAAATCCCCAAATACCTTTTGTAATTTTCTACCATCAAAAGAATCAAACCCATTCTCTCTCTTACATATTTAGGCATTATAGTATCATAACCATCATCATAATGACAATTATTTTAAAGGGAATGAATAAAAGCCTCATGGAAAGCCAAGAGAGGGGAACATAACCAGGTGGGACATGCCCACCAATGACCCCTAATGATGTGTTTGGAAGACGAGGAGGAAAAAAAAAAAGACAAAAAGAAAAAAAAGCAAAATGAAAAAAAAGAAAAAGAAAAGGGGAAAAAATTTAGCATGGAGGAATGTGAGTGAGTGAGTGAGTGAGAAAGAACCCTTTTAGAAGGGTAGGGTATTTTTCATATTATTTCAGCTCCCAGTAAAATTTTTAACTAAAATTTTATTGCCATTCATTACCAGTGATATTGATGAATAGTGAATCCATTAATAATGAAATAATAATTATAGTAACTAATTGTTTCCATGTTCAATAGAGAATCCATTTATAATGTAACAATTATAATAGTAATTACTTAGTTCCATTTATTTTTTCGGTTGTGCTAACCAATTAAATTTGCATATGTTATTTAGCGCTGATAAATAATATTGTTTATGAATAATTAGACAGCTATATATACACACACACAAACACATGATACATTGTTTTTTTTTTTTTTTTAAATTTTTTACATAACTTGGAATGAAGATATCAATACCAAATCTTGAATCCAAAATTTGAGGGTTTATAGTATTATTAGTAATCATCAGACAATTAAATTGTTCCTCTTGTTCTAAAAGAACAAGAAAAAAGAAAGGGGGCACAATAGGAGGATAATGTTTAACAAACAATTAATTATACATTAATCATACTAGTCGCAATAATCCACAAGTTGAACAAACAATTTCATCATATATCCAATCATAAAGCAAAACATGTAGTGAAGTATGTAAAATGATCATGTTTTGAAATTAGTAACATATACATTAGTACAAATATATAAATACACATTGAAAATGACTTATTTTAATTTTTATTTGTGATTTTCCCTTGTATGGTCATGTGGGGAAGCATTGACTAAGCCACACAAAAACACACACGTTGGAGTAACTCAATCAATCAAACCAAACAAAAACCAAGGAGCGTGCAAAATACAGTCTATCCCAATCAGACAGTGTACTGCCAATGGGGTCCCACAGGATCCCATCAGGATTTCAAACAGGCGCGTATGATACAAACATGAAGACCAAAAGCGTGAGGTCAAACAGTCTTTCAATTTAGGCCCAAAATATAGGCTCGGGAAATAGAAAGAGAAATATGAAAGAAAAGAGAGTTAATGAGAGTGTGTCAGAGAGGTTCGGGGCAAGAGAACGTGCAGTATTTTCAAAGCGTAGATCTGGATCCACTCAAAATCACTCACAAATTACCACAACAAAAATTACACAAACACAAACACAAACGCACTCCGTCTATCTCTATTCTCTCTCTTATGCAGTAACTCTGCTAAGCCAGTCTTTGTTTTATTTTTATAAACTTCAAAGGAGAGAGAAAGAGAAATATCTAGTTGTGTGTGTGTGTCTGAGAGAGAGAGAGAGAGAGAGAGAGAGTTATATGTTTACTATTATTAATTTTTTGCCTCTGTGAGCTCTTCGGCTGGTTGCACTGTCTATTTTGCTCAGAACCCCAAAAGAAAAAAAAAAAAAAAAAACCCAGCACTAGCAGCAGAAAAGCAGCAGTGTAGCAATTGATGGTTCTTCTTCTGCTATACTACTGCTGCTGATAACAGACTAGAAAAGAAGGCGGTGGTTTGGCTTTTGTAGTCAAGTTTTTGACCATAATAATAATAATAGCTAGTTTTGAGAAAACAGATAAGAAGAGGGGATTTAGAGAAAAAGAAGTAGGAGACTGATATTTAAGATCTTTTATCTTTCATGGGTAAGTCGTACTTTTTAGTTCAGTTCTGGGTTTCAAGTTTTAATTTGGCAAAGAAAAGGAGATCATCATCCAAAAAAAAAAAAAATGAAAAAGAGTGATGGTGTATTTTGTATGTGTTTGTTTTTTTTGGTTATGACTATTTTTCAAACAAACTTTTGCTTTTGCTTCTCATGCTTCCTTTATGAAGAAATTCAACCACTTATATAATTTTTTTTTTAATTTTCTTTTAACAAAGGCAAAGATCTCATTCAAGCATGTATATCATCTTCTTCTTCTCTCCACATACAGGTCTTCCTTTTGCTCAACCACACGAGAATACTACTTTTAACACTCCCAACTTTTTTTTTTCTTTTTCTTTTTAACCCTTTCTTTTTCTTGGGTTTTGCAGGAATAAGAGAAAGAGAAAGACACTGTGTCTCCACTCATCACAAGTTGGTAGGTAAAAGTTCTTGTGTGTGGTTGAGAAAGAAATTTTACTTGTGTTCGATAGAGTAGAGCAAACACTTTGCTCTCTTTCTCTTTCTCTCTCCTTCTTTCTCTTCCAAGAAACAAACAACTAGTAACATAAAGATTTTGGGAGGGGTTGGTGGGCGTGACTTTTTCAGCACCAACCCAAGAAAAGATAAAAAGAAGAAAAAAACCCTTCATAGCCATGGATTCTTATGAAGCTACAAGGATTGTTTTCTCAAGGATCCAAAGTTTAGACCCTGAAAATGCTTCCAAAATCATGGGTCTTCTTCTAATACAAGACCATGGTGAGAAAGAAATGATTAGGCTAGCATTTGGTCCTGAAGCTTTGGTTCATTCAGTGATTCTCAAAGCCAGAAAAGATTTGGGCTTGCCTTCAAACTCTCCGTCAACACCTTCAACACCATCATCTCCTTCTCCTTTCCTTTCCAGCAATCCAATCGCTATTTCAAGACAGAATTCTTCTTCCTCTTCTTCACGGCTTTCAAACAACGGTGGTGCTAATATTAATCTGCCCCCATCTCTCACTATTCCAAACCCATCTTCGTCTTCAAGTTCAGCTTCTTGGGCTGCTTTATCCGAGCTTCAAAACCAAACCGACCTGATCAGCCCCAACAACTTGCCGCTTGGTCCTTCTTCGTCGTCATCCATGAACTCTGCCTCTTTACCTTACTATGGAAATGGAGTCAATGATGTTATGGATGATTTTCAGCTCCAAGACCAGCTCTCGTTTCTCAACGATGGTTCTCCAACTCTTGGACCGAAAAACCCAGATTTATTCTACCCTCAACAGGACTTATCTTCAAGTCCTACTAATGGTGGTCTAGACTCCATGGGTTTTTCTTCTTATGCTAACTGGGGAGGCTCTCTTCACCGCCGGAGTTGCTCTGTTAGTGATGTGTGTTTAGGCTCTGAGGATCCTAATTCTGGGCTTGGTTGGAAACCTTGCCTTTACTATGCTAGAGGTTACTGTAAGAATGGAACTAGCTGTAGGTTCTTACATGGTGGAGGTCTCGGAGACTCTTCCACAGCTGCCATGGTTGGTTCAGATGGTTGTTCAGCTGTTGTTGGTTCGCCGAGTAAGCTTGACATGATGGACCAGTGCCATGAGCTTTTCAGATCTAAATCTGCTCAGCAACAGAGATTAGCTGCAGCTTCACAGCTCATGGCTGCTTCTGCTAATTCCTTTCCCTATTCACCAAAGTGCATGAATTTCCTTCTTCAACAGCAACAAAGTGAAACTCAAAGGTAAAAGGAAACTCTTTTTACTTAGCATTCAAAGCTTAAAGTTTTGCTGGACTTTGTTGATTTTTTTTTGGTTTATATGTGTAGAGCTGCGGCAGCTTTGATGATGGGTGCTGACGATTTGCACAAGTTCGGGAGATCTCGCCTTGAAAGGAATGATTTTTCGATGAATGGTGGTGCTGGAATGGTGAATCCAGCTTCTAGGCAAATTTATTTGACTTTCCCAGCTGATAGCACTTTCAGAGAAGAAGATGTTTCAAATTATTTCAGGTTCGATGATCTTGAAATGGATTTGTGGGTTCTTTTTTCTTTTTTGCTTCAATGGATTATTATTCAATATGCTGAAATTTTTTTTTTTTTTCGATTGAAGCATTTATGGACCAGTTCAAGATGTGAGAATCCCATACCAGCAAAAGAGAATGTTTGGATTTGTGACTTTTGTCTACCCAGAAACCGTGAAGCTTATCCTGGCTAAAGGAAACCCTCATTTCGTTTGTGATGCTAGAGTTCTCGTTAAGCCTTACAAAGAGAAAGGCAAAGTCCAGGACAAGTACAGGCAGATTCTGAAAGCTTTTGATCTGTTTTTCTCTTTTATGTTGTCAGCAAAAATAGTAAACTTTTTTGTTGCAAAAGCTAATTTCTTTTTTTCTTTTTTTTTTTTTGGGGTTTTTTCTCGGCTGATTTTTCCAGGAAACAGCAACAGCAACAAGTTGAAAGAGGAGATTTTTCACCCTGTGGTACCCCAACTGGTTTGGATTCTAGAGACCCATATGATCTTCAACTTGGTAAGCAAAAACCCAGAAAAAGAATTGAATCCTCTTTCTGTTTACAGCATTCGAAAGTGTTTTTTTTTTTTTTTTTTTTTTTTTTTGAACTTGTGGTTTTCTATATTCATGGTTATAGGAGCAAGGATGTTTTACAATTCTCAGGACGTGTTGTGGAGAAGGAAGTTGGAAGAGCAAGCTGAGTTGCAGCAAGCTCTTGAGCTTCAGAATAGAAGGTTAATGGGTCTGCAGCTTCTTGACGTCAAGAAGCACCATAACCGATCGATTTCTACAGGAAGTCCAATTCAGTCACCAACTCAGAGTCCCAACATGTTCAATCAAAACCTTGTCCTTTCTTCAATCCACAGTAGCTCAGAAGCTCAACAAGGTAATTACTTTTTTACTGAATATGTATCAAAAAAGGCTTCAGTTCTGCACAAGGACTGGTTTTGAAGCTGATGTACATAATTTCTGTAGTTGCAGAGAACTGTTCTTCTCCGGCGCCTACTTCTATGACTGGGTCTACCGACCAACTACAGTCGGTGGCGGCTACTGCTAGAGAGTCTACCGCAGCCGGCGAAAATGGTAACGGCAAGGAAAGCCCGCGTGACGAAGTTGGCGATTTGCTAGAAAGGTGAGATCTTTTTTGCATTGAATTTGTATGGAATTGAAGTTTCTCCAATTTTGGTTTTTTTTTTTTAAAGTTTTTTATTTATTTTTTTCAATTTCTTGGTTATTGTTAAAAAGTTGATGGTGATGAAAAATTTGATTGCAGTTTGGAGCACAATCTTCCTGATAGTCCATTTGCATCTCCCACTAAAGGAGCAAGTGACTATATGTCTGCCTTCTCCAATGTGGCAAGTGAGGTTAATGATTCAGATGGCTTAGCTACTTCTTCCAACATTGGTTTAGGTTCTTCACTGCTTCCTAATGCTTCAACATTGGACATGGGGTCCTTCAAATCTTATAATTGTCAAATGCCAAGGTTAACTCCCAATCTCACTTCCTATACATTAAATTCCAACCATCCAACTTTTATGTAGGTGTTATGGTATATGGTTATGTAATATGTGGGTGTTATCAAAATTTTCCAGGTTTTCCACTGGTGGAGCCATAGGGATGTATGCCGGCACCGGGGGTCCAAAATGCCCGGTTGGAATTTAGCTTCCTAAGCATTTAGGTAAGTTTTCTTTACAAGATTTTGAGATCTTGATTTTTGTTCTTTTCAACCTGAATAAATTAAATGATTTATGGTTTTTCTAATTTCTTTAATGAAGTTGGTTTTCGTTTTTCAGTTCTGATTTGGCTGCTTTTGTTCTTCGTTGTTTTTTTTTTTCACAGGAAGATGATCAGCAAGTATATCGAAACAAAAAAAAAAAAAAAGAAAAAGAAAAAAGAAAAAAGAAGAAAAAGCCCCTCCAAATCAAAACAAAATCTTTGTAGAGAATCACCACCACCGCTAGCTACTTACCAGCTACTTACCAGCACCATCCATCAGCCATCATGGTCATCAATACCATACTACTTACTACCATACAAAATGCATACGTGAAAGGCAGTAAAGGAAGTGGGTCAGCCAATTCCTTTTCTTTGTTTGTTGTACTATTTTCGATCATCATCTTAATTCTCTCTTATTTTCTGTAGTTTGAAGAAGTTGAACCACAGGTTTAAAAAAAAAAAAAAAAGAGGAAAGAAAAGGAAAAGAAAAAAAAAAAGGAACACAGAAAAAGAAGAATCACACGGTTAAATATGTTTTTAGTTGTAACTTCCTGGCACTGTAATTTTCAAGCTCGTTCCCCAATTGTTCCCTTAAATGAAACAAAATGGCCAAAATTTAGTTTTTAGTTTGTTAGTTTTTCTGTGGTATTTTTCTTTAGGGTGTAATCAAATCTTTGTACAGTATAAGCAGAGAAGCAAAGCTAAAGAGTTAAAAAAGAGGCAAAAGCAGGATATAACTACCAAGGCAGATTCATAACCCATAATGGGTTATATTTGAAGAAGAGCCTGGCTTTGAAAGGAAAAAAAGAAAAGAAAGGGAAAAAAAAAAAAAAAAACATTAAGCTTTAGCTAAAAGTACCATATATGGGGAGTTTTCTTACCAATTATGTGTTTGCTGCTATTTGTAGTTGTTATTTATACCACAGTATGAAATATGGAACCCCTTTATTTAGATTATCAAACAGAAGAGAGATTTAGGAAGGAAATCAGCAACCAAAAAAAAAAATATATGAAGAAAGAAAAGTTTTTATTCTAATCTCTGTCACTCTCTCTCTCTCTCTCTCTCTCTGTTTATGGTTTTGGCCTTTATTTTGAGAAAACTTTGTCTCTTTATTATTGGTGGGGTCTGTCTTTAAATTTTGCCATTCATGGAGGCAAAGGCTCTGATGGACCACAAGAGCACAATGTCACATGGGGTTTGCTGACACTGCTCAATGGGTCCTACTCATTTATCTATTGCCAGCTTTATTTGTAGGCCCTACATGCCAAAACCCACCCATGTGAGTGGTGCCACTATATAACATATATGCAATATTATATATATGATCACTATAATATATGCATATATGTTTCTGCTTTTACTTTCTTCCATTGATAGGAGAGGACGTGCACAGATCTAAAAGTAGATGTTGATGCCCACACGTATGACAAAAGTGCACGGATGCAGGGAATCTTTGGGGTTCCGTGGCCAATACAAGAAAGGAAAAAAAAAAAAAAAGAATTGACTGTTTAAGAACTTTTTGTTACTATTTTGCTATTTTTTACTGCGGCATTGGAGTCTGTAACAAAAGGTTAGAAAAAAAAGGGTAGTAGTCAAAATGTGACTGAAAATTGTGGATAACTACAAGCCGTCACTTTGTTGTTATTAGACACGTTGGGTTTCAATCGGTGTGAGAGGGGCCAAAATTTGCTGTTTCCTCAACAGTAGAGACTGCTTTTGATTATTAAGCGAGGGAAGAGAAGGGTATTGTTTGGTTTGGCTTCCTGGAAACTTATATGATTAGGGTTTTTGGGCAATCATGGGCTAACAATTTTCCACACTAGGGACGTTCGTGGTCTAATTTGATTAAGACGTTTTGGACCCCACAGGTTTTTTTTATCTTAAGAATTAAAATGGTTTACGGTTCTATGAATATGATGAGGCAGGAGAAAAGCTAAAAATACACCTTATGGGTAGGGCTTTTGAAATGAATATATGTTAGATTGGGTAATCAATTATAGATTATGATAATGATGGTTTTTGACACATTGATTTTCTATCTAACAGTTCCAAAAAGGGTCTCACTTTAATCATAGCTTATCAAAATTGCTAGGAAATCATGGGTACTATAGTAAATTCAAATTTGAATTCAGATTATCAGTCAGTAGAAAAAATGATAACTTTGTTGCTGAACTGTTCTTTATTGAACATTTGAGCTATTGGAAATGAAAAGAGACATAAAAGTAAAACGATCATAACTGTGGTTTGGGGTTTGGGAGTTGAAGTTCGAATGACAAACTTTATTATTGTTTCAAATGGTATTATACCATATAATGGTATCATATCATATGACATAAAATTACAATTTGATATCTATAATATTACGAGAGATATTTTTTTTATTTGAAAAAAAAAAATTGTGCATACCCATAAAAAATATTGAGGAAAAAATGAGATGGGCGGTGATCCTAGGATCCTATAGGGTGGTGGCCTACAAATGAATGATTGGACTAGAAGAGTATCCTAAGCCTTTAAAACATTGGAGGATATCTTTTAGTTTTGGACAGGTGTCAAACATCTAATGCTAAACCCCACCATGCATATAAAAGGGATGCCTAATCTTATGAACCACCAAGATTCCTTAATATCCTTTTTGACTAATTATAAGAAATTGTTTGGATCCCTCCTACATTCACATAATTTTTAATTGTTTTCTATGATTGTTAAGGCTGGGTAAAAATAATAAACCAATTTTTTTTTTTTTTGAGAGATTGTTTTTCCAGTAAATATACATGCAATTGTCAATTTGATGACAAAGTTATTAGTTGTTGCTGTTTTGTAAAAGGGCACAGAAATATTTGTACCAGCAAATTGTGTAAAAATGTCCTTTTGTGTAAGGTTGTTTGCTGTTGCTCTTGCATAGGCCCAACAGGAGTAAAGGCCTGCAGCAGACTGCAACTAATTAAAAGCTGGATCTCTATTTAAAAAAAAAAAAAAAACAAAAAAACAAAAAAGAATGAAAAAGAAAATCTCATCATATTTTCCCAACCACATAAAAATTTTTTTTTTGGGACCTTCAGTTGCATGTGACCTTTGGATTTTTTAAATATATCATATGATTGGTTTTTTTAGTACATTATTTGTTTCCCATTTTGTTCATGGTCTTACAAGTTTTATTGGGATAAGAATGGTGTATGTTTTATTAAGTTGTGAAAAGGTAGTTTTATTTTTTTTTTCTTTTTGTAATTAATAATCATGAGTTTGAATCTTTATATTTAATTAAAAAAATTAATAAATGGGTTGTTATTTAAGAAAAAAGAAAAGCTAGATCTTATTATCTTTAATTAAACACCTACTAAAAATCCATCCCAAAAAAAAAAAAAAAAAAGAAAAAGAAAAAATTTTTGATAAATTATCCAGATATTTCTAACTATACACCAAAATCTGATCATATGATCTATCATGTGCAAGGTCTGGGAACATCATTGACAAAAGTAGTTATGTGTGGACCAAACCAAACTTTAATATTTCTGATCTGTCTTGGCCATATGAACATTAGAATATTGTTCCCAAAACTTTGCTGTCATTTGCTTCTTTTTATTTTTTTATTTTTTATTTTTTATTTTTTTATTTTTTATATGTTGCTCTGAGTGGCATATGCTTGTGGGCGAAGTGATCAAGGGTCGAGAATCAGTCTTGTGGGTCCACTAATGTCCAAAAGAAAAGAGCAATTAGGCTTAGATCCAACAGAGCCTTCAACTGGGCTTATCCTGAGAAGCAAAACCGTGGGCTTTTGGAACTTGTGAATCTTCATTACAATGGGCCTCGAAGATTTTGTTTTTTTTTTTTTTTTTTGGCTTGTTAATAAGAATTTATTCATCGATGCTGATTAATAGTTATTGGACCCGTCTTCTATTGAGTTCCATACCAACCAAAGTCAATTGTCATCTTTTTTTTTTTTTTTTTTTTTTTTTAATGTCAACTGTCAATAAAGAAATGATATAAAATGTAAAAAGTACCTCATATATAAATAATACTCTTAAATTTTCTTATTGATTATATACAGTTCTATACAAGATCTTTTTATTTTTTTTTAATTATTATTATTTTTTTATTGGGTGAATGGAAAATGGCCATTTGTTGAATATCATCCATCTAGTAGCTATATGGATTAACATACCATCAGTTTATTTTTTGACAAATCTTCATGGACGTATAAATCAACAATATTCAGTATTCGTAACTTCTTCTATTACAATGATTTTGGCATATTGGTGTGCACACGAGGAGTTCATGAGGCTTATCAAAGATCAAATTAGCAACATCAAGCCCGAAATATACGATTAATCATCTTAGTCCACTGGCTTGACCATCTCATGTGCCAATTTTACACGGTATCTGGATGGATAAAGAAAATATGTTCTTATATCATTGATTTTGCGTCGGTTTTACTCTTAATCCACATTTAATTCTATCCGGATGGTTTCAATCATAAAATCACTATATATATATATATATATATTGTTTTCCCTTTTAAATTAGTTTTTGTTTGTTGAGGTAGTACCCACATCGCTTGTAGGGAAAAATTTCTAGTGGGACAATCTTATGAGGTCCCATAGGACCGTTTTATTAAAGATTTTCTACCTTTGTACAGAGAGTTTTTTATTGAAAACTTTAATAAATGGCAAAAATGGTTGATGTGGTTTGCAAAATAATTAAATTAAAATAAAAAAAATCATTAAAACCCAAAAAAAAAAGAAAAAGAAAAAGAACAAGAAAAGTCATTGTATGGGGAAAGAATATATTAAATCGGGGAAAATTTTTTATTTCTTAGATGGTTAAAATAAAAAAAAAATTA
This sequence comes from Ziziphus jujuba, assembly GCF_031755915.1. Taxonomy (NCBI): domain Eukaryota; kingdom Viridiplantae; phylum Streptophyta; class Magnoliopsida; order Rosales; family Rhamnaceae; genus Ziziphus; species Ziziphus jujuba. Next base: position 4,427,839 of record NC_083380.1, read on the forward strand.
CAAGAATAAATTGGGGAAAGAAATTTAAACGGGGAGGAAATTTTACATGAGAAAGTAGGAAAACAAAAATGGAATTTTGACACGACAAAATAGGAAAAAAAATTCAAACATTTAACTGGGGAAATTTTTTAAGTTAAAAGAATTTTTAAAATGGCAAAAATAGAAAAAAAAATCAAAATATTAAATTGGAAAAATTTGATTTGGCTATTTTAAAATCCACAACAACCATTTTTGTCACCTGTCAAAGTTTAATAAAAGGACCATATAGAGGTAGATAGTCCAAGAATCAAGTAATTTTTTATGTGTGTCTATTTTACTTTATTTATTGTATATACCCGTTTGTATTAATATTTTATTTTATAAGAAGAGAATAAATAGCAAATATCTAAAATGCTAGGATTGCTTTTACCCCCCCCCCAAAAAAAAAAAAAAGATAGTTTTACAAGAAGAGCAACATGGCAGCACCATAAGAAGACTCATTGTAGCCCTGTATGCATATAGCTTATGCACAGATATATATATATATATATATATATATATTGCTTCTTTCTCCGTTTGCATTTATAATAAAATTCCCGCCATATGCGGTATCGTTTTGAAGCTTTCAAATCCATGAAATCTTAATGACACCACGATTGTATCAGTCTCTTAAACCAAATATTGCACCCACGTAGTATAGCAAAGCTAACAGATCCAAAACACACAGAGAAGAAACAGAGAGAAAACAGAGAGATTATATCAATGGAGGAATACTTGAGAAGGAACTTCGAGGTAGATGCCAAAAGACCCTCTGAAGAAGCTTTGATGAGATGGAGATCTGCGGTCTCGGTCGTCAAGAATCCTCGCCGAAGATTCCGAATGGTTGCAGACCTTGCCAAAAGAGCCGAAGCCGAAAGAAAGCGCCTGAAACTTCAGGTTTTACATTTATATTTGCATTCCATTATTATATATGAAAACACCATTTTTTTAATGCTTTCACCAACATGCACATGGATTGGTGGTGGTTGAGGGAGTGAAAACTGATTCTGGGTACATCTTAAATTCAAGTTTTGCCAAGTAAATCATCGTATTTTTTAAAAAAAATATTTTTCTTTTAAAGTTTAATTACTTGTACTAAAAATGTCAATATTCCAGTTTTGGTGAAAACTAAACGGATCAGATTTGTTTTTGTTCATAGCAATTTGCAATATCTTCTAATTGTGTTTCCAGTAATATCACTGAGAACAACAAATGCAATCAAAGTTAACCAAACTGTTAAATTTTGTTATGGTATTGAATCTAAACTAGAAAAAAAAAAAAAATTCAAGGATTGCCGCGGCGGCCGGTCAAATTTCTGACTTTTATTTGTTTTGGATGTTATATATGAGCCGGGCAGCAATTGCTATTATTAACGTGTTTCATGTTCATACATAAATAATCTGTTGGATGGTGAGGTTGTCCAACAAATATTCATGTGGATTATATTGTCGGAATTACATGTAATCTGACATTAATCACCACTATTAGCTCGCACATGCAGGAAGAAGAAGAAGTGTGGTTGTAAAGGATTAAGTCTAATGATAATGTGGAAAAAAAAAAAAAAATTCAACCAAGACAGCTTTCTCAACACGGTTATTTGGAAGACAGAAGATTCTTTTGCCCCATATTGTAGACATTCCTTTAACCTTTTTTTTTTTCCCCGGTTTCATATTTGCCGTTTTTTCTTTCACATTTCCTAGGGAACAAGGGGTATACTATTAGTAGTGTCATGATCAGTAAAATATGAAATATTTTATAGATATCGATTACCCGTCTCTATCAGTTTGTATATGAATTCTGCCTAAACACTCTTCCTTTGTTTGGATAGGAGAATTAGTTCATTTTTTTGGATAAAAATTAATGTTTAATATATATTTCTTTTATTACTTGACATGTATTTTTAAGTACATAAATTATTATGTACGGAGTTTAATAATTTGCTATAGTTAGTTGACAATCAGAGGGAGATAATATTAGTATAAGCTGAATTAATCAAAGCTAAGAACTATTGAGGATCTATAAAAAAAAAAAAAAGAGTTATTTTCCCTCTCTAGATTAACAACTATCAACAGTGATAGTATTTTGGTCAACTTTTAGATAACTTGGAAAAGAAGGAGTAGACTTCTTGAGTCTATAAGTTAATAGTTAAAAAGTTATGAGTTATAGACTATCAGCAATGGTAGTACAGTTAAAATGTTAAAGCTATTAGGATCTATAGCTTTCTCCAGATTAGAAAACTGACCATCAACAATGAAGAGAGTTTAGTATAGATAAATATAGAGTTTATTATACGTAAATATAACTTTGGGTCAACCTTTAGATAACTTGGAGATGAAGGAGGATAGACTTCTTGAGTCTATATTACCAACAATTCTTTCCAATCATTCTCAAACTTTATTATTTCTCTTTGCTGTGATTTCCCCATTATTTCATATCATTTAATTCCATACTCATCATTTTAAAACCCACCTATTTGAATTTTGAAATGGTCCTGATCAAAGTTTAGAAATGGATTGGTATAGATTGATTTGCTTGAGATTAAGAAATCTTGAATTTTGCATTTTGAACATAGAGTAAATTTCATGGATATTGCAAATGAGACTCGAAAATAAAGAAATGGTCTCTGTCATTATGTATGTTTATTCATTGTGACTCATTCATTTTTTGAAATGTCATTGCTCTTGTCGTAGTTTAGCGGCAACCCCACGTTTACTTTTCAATCATCAAGCAAAGCGACATTAAAGATGCTTTCTCATTTGCTTTTGCAGAAAAAAAGTCATCCTTTATGGACCTATCCGATCACATTCTATTACCTTTTGATGATGAATTTCTTCACTGGGGCCGACTAATGGAATTTATACAAACACTTTATCCAATTAGCTTGTTTGACCTTTCTTTAGAGTTTTTTCCAAAGTGCTACTGGAAGGAAATCATAGGCAGAGTACTGACCATTTATGTAAATTGTATATCTAGAGAAAATGTAAATTTCTTGGTTTTTTCCCATGTCTAGAACTTATTCACATTAACTCTTTGTGGTCATATAGGAAGAGACATATCATAGTGAAGCATATTTCATAGTTTCTTGGTTGGTGATATCCCTGAGCTTTCAAGTCCATTCTACGTTCAGAAGAGATGAATGTTATAGTTGAGAATGAATTCCTTGAGCTTTTACATGCTTTTTATTTAGAAAAGGTACTTTAACTTATAATTACTAAGTTCTTAGAAGACATTGTTAGTGATGTTTTGAACACAACTCCATGCTTCAACAGGAAGAAACTAAGGTTTCCTTGATCTGGAAATTACTTAGACATAGCATACTAATTTTAATTATATTAGATTCACCCAAAAAAAAAAACTATAATATATTAGTTTGGCTCAAGTTGCACAAATTTGGGGGAAAAAATTAAAAAAAAAAAAAAAAAAAACTGTGCTCTGCAGCAATCTGACACCTTCTCATAGATGATTCTAAACTCTGAATCAAAAAGTTCTTTGCTTGGATGTAAGGCAGTAGATATCTAATTAACCTTGAACATAGAAATTATCTGTTCTCTGCAACTATTTTTAAAGCTGTTTACATTATGCTCTCATTGATTTTGCCAGGAAAAGATACGAATAGCCCTATACGTGCAAAAAGCAGCACTGCAATTCATAGCTGGTATAACATCTTCAGGAGTATTACCCTTGCATCTCACTTCTTATAGAGTTCTATTTTCCTCATGGGTGTTTTTTTTTTTTTTTTAATGGTTTCTTTTTTGGTGAATTTTGTATATAAAGCTGGCAATCGAGTCGGACACTATAAGCTAACCAAACAAGTTAGTGATGCTGGTTTTAGCATTGAACCTGATGAACTTGCATCCATTATCCGAGCACATGATGCAAAGGGTGTTGAACAACATGGAGGAGTGGAAGGATTAGCAAGAGATATCTGCGTTTCTTTGAATCATGGTGTTATCTCAAGCGAAATACCTCTTAGGCAAAATATATATGGTTTCAATCGTTATGCTGAGAAACCTCCTAAAGGTTTTTGGATGTTTGTCTGGGAAGCTTTGCAAGATTTAACACTGATCATCCTCATGATTTCTGCTGCTGCTTCTATGGGTGTTGGAATTGCAACAGAAGGTTGGCCACAAGGAATGTATGATGGCTTAGGAATTATACTCAGTGTTTTATTAGTAGTTATGATAACTGCAATCAGTGACTACAAGCAGTCTTTGCAATTTAAAGATTTGGATAAAGAGAAGAACAATATTATTGTCCAAGTTACTAGAGATGGATGCAGACAGAAAGTTTCTATCTATGATTTAGTGGTTGGAGATGTTGTTCATCTCTCTATTGGAGATCAAGTTCCTGCTGATGGAATTTTCATATCAGGCTACAGCTTATCAATCGATGAATCTAGTTTGTCAGGTGAGAGTGAGCCGGTTGATGTTGACAAAAATAAGCCTTTTCTTCTATCAGGGACAAAAGTTCAAGATGGGTCTGGAAAAATGCTAGTTACTTCTGTTGGTATGAGGACTGAATGGGGAAGACTGATGGTCACTCTAAGTGAAGGTGGAAACGATGAGACTCCTTTACAGGTGAAGCTTAATGGGGTTGCAACCATTATTGGGAAGATTGGTTTGGCTTTCGCCGTGCTGACATTTTTGGTTTTGACAGCAAGGTTTTTGGTAAACAAGACGGTGCACCATAAAATCACTCACTGGTCTTCACAGGATGCATCGGAGCTTCTAAATTACTTTGCCACTGCAGTGATCATAATAGTTGTGGCAGTCCCGGAGGGATTACCTTTGGCGGTGACACTAAGCCTTGCCTTTGCAATGAAGAAATTAATGGCTGATAAGGCACTTGTGAGGCAGCTCTCTGCCTGTGAGACAATGGGTTCTGCTACTTGTATTTGCACTGATAAAACCGGAACCTTGACAACAAATCATATGGTGGTGAACAAAATATGGATCTGCGAACAAACTAAAACACTAAAAAGATACGACGATGAAAACTTATTGAAGTCCTTGGTTTCTGAAAGTGTACTAAACCTTTTTCTGCAATCTATATTTCAGAATACTGGCTCAGAAGTAGTCAAAGGAAAAGATGGAAGGAATAAAATCATCGGCACTCCAACAGAAACTGCTTTAACAGAGTTTGGCTTGCTTATGGGAGGTGATTTCAAAACTTATAGTAAGGAGTATAAAATTCTGAAGGTTGAACCTTTCAACTCAGTGAGAAAAAAGATGTCTGTGCTTGTGGCTATTCCCGGTGATGGTGGGGTTCGAGCATTCTGCAAAGGAGCATCGGAAATAATCTTAAACATGTGTGACAAGGTTCTCAATTCTGATGGGGAAGCTGTGCCTCTATCTGAAGAACATAGGAAAAGCATATCAGATGTGATAAATGGGTTTGCTTGTGAAGCTTTGAGAACTCTATGCACTGCTTTCAAGGATATAGAAGATTCTTCTAATGTAGATACAATTCCTGAAGACGGTTACATACTAATAGCTGTTGTTGGAATTAAAGATCCTGTTCGTCCGGGAGTTAGGGAAGCTGTAGAGACTTGTTTGGCTGCTGGGATTACAGTGAGGATGGTCACTGGTGATAACATTAATACTGCTAAAGCCATAGCCAAAGAATGTGGTATTTTGACAGAAGGTGGTTTGGCAATAGAAGGGCCAGATTTCAGAAACAAAACTCCACAGGAAATGGAGGAAATAATACCAAAACTACAGGTTTTTCACCAATTCCCATTACTGAGATTTGAAGTTCTTATTGGAAAATTTTGTTTTTACTTGCTTTAATTGAACCAAATCTGTGTAGGTAATGGCTCGTTCATTGCCTTTGGACAAACACACCTTGGTTTCTCAATTAAGGAATGTGTTTAAAGAAGTTGTGGCAGTGACTGGTGATGGGACAAATGATGCTCCAGCTTTGCATGAGGCAGACATTGGACTTGCTATGGGTATAGCAGGAACAGAGGTTGTAGAACAGACAAACATGCATCTTTCTTTAAATTACTTTTAACTTTCTATTCATTTGGTAGTTTTTATATTCATTATTAGCTAACATCCTCTTTTCCTCATATTACCAACAGGTTGCCAAAGAAAATGCAGATGTTATCATAATGGATGATAACTTCACAACCATAGTGAATGTTGCTAGATGGGGACGAGCCGTCTATCTCAACATTCAAAAGTTTGTACAGTTTCAGTTAACAGTCAATGTTGTTGCTCTTATGCTCAACTTTACCTCTGCATGCCTCACAGGTTTGGCTCATTCTTGGACAATAACACTTTATCTTCCTATTGCTATTTTAGGGTGTAAAAATTGGGTCTACATTTGACCTTGTGAAAGTGACTTAAACAGGTGCTGCTCCACTTACTGCTGTTCAGATGCTTTGGGTCAATTTGATCATGGACACTCTTGGTGCTCTGGCTCTTGCTACAGAACCACCAAATGATGGGTTAATGAAAAGGCCACCAATTGGTAGGAATGTCAATTTCATCACAGGGACAATGTGGAGAAATATCATTGGTCAGAGTATCTATCAGATTCTGGTCCTTCTAGTCCTCAAGTTTAATGGCAAAAGGCTCCTGAACCTCGAGGGTTCAGATGCCACTATGACTCTCAACACAGTCATTTTCAACTCTTTTGTGTTTTGCCAGGTACTACTTTCTTATCTAAACATCTTAGAACTGAATTTTAAAACCCAAAACAATATGTAACATCTTTCGTTTTCGTTGAACTTTTCGTTTATAGGTATTCAACGAGATTAACAGCCGGGACATGGAGAAGATTAATGTTCTAAGTGGTCTTTTTAGTAGTTGGCCTTTCATGATGGTTATGATGTCCACAGTAGGTTTCCAAATCATAATAGTTGAGCTTTTGGGCACTTTTGCTGAGACTGTGCCATTAAATAAGGAGTTGTGGTTAGTCAGCGTGTTGATTGGAGCCGTAAGTTTGGTTATTGCTGTTATATTGAAGTGCATCCCAGTTGCAAAGACAGAGCAGAGTAAGAGACATCATGACGGGTATGAAAGACTCCCAAGTGGGCCAGAGGTGGTATGAAAGAATAAATATGGAATATTCATGGAGGACCTCCTGCAGTATCTCATGGAGGATCTTTGATTTACAGCTGGGGCTTTTTGAATTTTGGGATTTAATAGTTTTTGCTCTTTTGGTTGTTTTGGGTTCCTCAAACCAACTTTCTAATTTTGTTGTTTTCTTTGTACATTCAATTTTTTTTCCTTTTTTTATTATTATTATTATTTTTTTTATAATGAAATTTTTGTCAAGGCTAGTAACTCTGTTTACCTTCAGGTGATTTTCATTTGTTGGGTTGTCCTAGCACGGTTCATGCTGGGGATGGTATATTGCTATATGGATAAGAAATTTATTAGTAACAAAATTTTCTTAAGAGCAATGGTCTATTATTCTTATGGCATCTTATGGCATATTCCAAATCAACCATATAGAACAAGGTAAGAGGCTGATGTGCTGGCTTCCGTGCAAAAAATTCAGATTTCAATCTAGAAATAGAAGGAAAAAAGTGTTCCTTGTCGAGAACAAGAAAACAAATGGAAAATGAGAAAAGAAAATTGAGTTCCAAGTAGATCCTAGAATGAACTCAAACTACTACAAAATTCCTACCTGTCAAGAACAATGGGATTACAATTTCCTAATTCAGACTTCTTATTCCACATTCTCATGTCCAGTTGTCCACAGATTCTCTCACCCATTGAATGCACAAACTAAAAAGAAAAAGACAAAAAAAAAATCTGAGATTCTCTGCTTTTCCTTGTTTCCACTTTCAGCTTGACATAGGGCTTTTTTTCTGATCTAACCTTCCATTCATCTCTCGCTACTGAAAAATATTACAACTCCAACGCCAGTAAATGTTAAAGCAAACCAAGTTACTCTATTCGTCTTACTGTTGTTCTTCTGCTTTTTTTTTTATGATGTTTAAGGAATCCCAATCCTCTCTTTATGTAAGGTTTCGTGGTCATGAAGAAAAAAAAAAGTAGGTCCTCAAATTAGATAGAAAGGGCAGTGGCAGCTCATCTTGGGTATGTTACAACTCAGAGACACCTTGTTTGAAGTTGCAAGGCATACATTTAGTATGTCTTTTAGCGGCTCAAAATTAGTCCTAGCTCCCAACCAACTGGCTTAAAACACAACTTAACAGTAAGCTAACATTCCCTACACTCTACAAATGTAAATTTTCAATTCTACATTTGTAAATTTCCCAAGAAAATGTCATTATCCAAAGTACAAAACATTTGGAGATCCGTTACTGTTGTGAGGGGTCAGCTTGCTTATTGACAAACAGCTTGCTTATATCTTCAGTCACAACATTGCTCCTGCCAAAATAATACCCAAAATAAGATCAGCAATGGTATTTCTTCCATGTAAATTAGATAAACAGGCGTTTTCAAAATTAAGATGAAAGAATAAAATCCGATTGATTAAATAGAAAAAATAAAATTCCTGAAAGGATTTGGTACCAATATGGCCCACTTTGCTAATAAAAATGAACGTTAAGCCATCACCAGACAATTCCATTTCATCTTTCATCATTTTTGGAGTCTAAACGTAAACCCAAGAAGTTAATTGACCCAGTGGTAACCAAACAGACAGCATTTTATATTCCCAAACCTTATGATGCACATTTGGACTTATTTTACATATCATACAATTTACATTACAGAAACAGGCATTCCATTCAAATATGACCTCTTTACAATTTCTGCAATATATCAACCTGTTCTATGCTCTTAATGCCTACTTTTACTAGGTTTTCTTTGAAGCTTGCCCATTCATCATAATATCAAATTCACTGTCATCCCTCTACTCCATATTTCATTAGGCCGTCAAAAACAGCAACTAAAACTGGTAGAAATATATAAATAAGAGCAAGAATTTGAATCAGAACACAAAAAACATGTTCAGGTAGAGATTGCTAAAGCTGCCCTTTAGTTATTATAGAAAGAAAAACAAGACTTTAGAATCAGATGGAATTCAGCATTTCAAAGAGCTTCAAAACCCGCAAATTAAAACTGATAGAGAAATGGATGAGAAGGCAAAAGATAGTATCTTGAAGCTGGAAAAGCCTTCAATATCTAACAAAGCATAACTGACCTTCCACTAAGCTGGGGTGGAACTAGCATACCACCAACAGTATCAGGAACATTCTTGGAATGGGGCAATGACCCTTTTGGAACTTTACTTCGAGGAAGAGAGGAAGCCAACCCCTTTGAATCTCTCTTCCGCGAAGCATTTTCCGCCATGGCAGCTGCAACTAGGGAAGAGTGGTCGGTCGCACTCACCATGTTTGATGAGAAATCAGGAGAATTCAACAGCAGTGAAGCATCAGGGAGTTTCTCAATTGGAGGTTCTTTTGAATGGGAACTTTCAGGCTTTTGATATGATTCAGAACTGGGTTTCCTACACAAAGAAAAAAAAAAAAAAAAAAAATAGGAACAAAATATTCTGAGAAACATCGAAAAACCCCACAAAGGATAAATCTTTATCGCACAAAACAATCAAATCGAACGCAAAGAACAATAACCCATCATAATTTCAAGAACCCTCTTTTTGATTTTCTCGCAAGCCAAACATGGAATTTGAAACAACAATATATAAAGATCGGATTTTTATCTGTGCTGAAAGAGAAAAATTACTGCTTGTGAAGAGGATTGGGAAGCGGAGGAGGAGGAGAAGGAGTGGGAGGTTGGTCGGAGACGTTTTCTTGTTTCTCTGGGAGATCCTCCGGAACGTCGTCGTCTTCGTCCGAGGATGTGTAGTCTACCAAAGACATCCCTGGATTTTAGCTTTTCCTCCACAAACTCTCTTTCTCTCTTCTTCTACCTTCTTCCTCCCTCGTCCTTGGACAACTGCAATATTTCTATGCCGTTTTACTTGTAATCCTACACCGTTTTAGTTATGGTTGTGTTTCCCTTTTATTCTAGTGTTTTTTTGGGTGCGAAAATTAGAGTAGAAGATTGTTCCGGTTCGACCCCAGACCGGCCTTGCTTGCATTTTATTTATTTATTTATTTTTATCAATGATGATTTCTATGTATTGCATCAAAACCTTTTGGAAAATCTTATTTTATCTTATTTAGTTCGTATTTTAAAAGTAATTTCTGGTCTCGAAGCAAAAAAAATTTATAATGGAGCATAAAACAATTTTTTTTTTTTTTTGTTTTTGTTTTTTGGAAACTAGAGCATAGAAACTTCACTAAAAATGTGATTTGAGTTTATTTATTTATATTTTTAAAATGAGTTTAGTGAATACTACTTGCAAAACAGATCGATAACAATTAAATTCTCTTTCCATTCAGCCAAGCTTATTTACCAAGTTTATCTTCGAGAGACATTGTCAAAATTTTTTAAGTAACATGTTTTTGTTGTGTGTTTCGTACGTGTGATTTTGTGGATTAAAAACTAGATTATTTGAATTTTAATAATGTTAAAATTATCATTTTTATTTAGAAATATAATGGCTAAAAAGAAACTGAGTATAAAGAGTTTTAGAATAAGTGCAATGTCTTTTAATTCAGTGTTTTCTTTGATATTTGAGCCTTGAATTCAGTTGTACTGCCAGAATGTTGCAGAGGAATCATCTCCCTTATTACAGGGGTTCAACCTTGGCGTCCAAAAGAAAAAGGGAAACAAAAAAAAAAAAAAAAAAAAAAAACAAAAAAAGAAAAGAAAAAAAGGCAAAATTTCAACACTTCATTTTCACAAACAACACATTTACAAAATTTAAGGATCTTTAAAAAAAAAAAAAAAAAAAAACATTATTCCATGAATCAACTCCATCAGGTGTCCAGACAACCGCTAGCACTAACTGAAGAACCTGCTACACTAACTAGCTATTTGAAGTAAAAATGTCAAAAGAACAAATAATTACAAGCAACAGGGAGAGATGATGATGATGGCAAATGGAAAATGGCAAATGGCAATGGCATCAAGATTGCTGACCAAGAAGTGATGGCCTGTAAAAAACATGGGTTTGTGCAATCGCGATACGATCTCGGGGGTCATTCATCGTTTCATCACGCAATGCTTGAAGAATGGCTTGTGATGAAAACTCCCTAAACATTCAAAATAATTGGAAGGCATAAGAGAGAGGTCTAAGCAATTAACTCACCTGCTAATGTCAATAGGGAAAATGAGAAAAACCAGAAATTCATGAATTACCTAGTTATAAGTATTCTATATAGCATCTTCAATATAGGACAGAGCTCAACTGGAGCAACGGGCTTGTTTTCTTCAGGATGTAGAACACTCAATGATGATTGACTTAGCAGCTCAAAAAATGCTTTCACAGCAGACACCCCCTGGGAAATATAAGGTTCGGTTAACAACATAAATGGAGGAAAATGTACACAAGACAAGTTACAACATAGAACCAAAAACTCTAATTTAGAACTGAAACACTTTCAGTATATTTATAATCAATGGACTCGAGCCCCCCCTTGCTTCATCCCTCTTGAAGTGATCAAGATTCTGTACCTGAATCATACCCTTGCCCTTGATGCTGTCACCCATTTCAAGGCTCAACTCTCCTTTGGCCAACTTTTGCCCATACCATGCATTACGACCTTTCAATAGGGTAACATATGTGTCAGCAAGCAATGGTCCTGCAAGCTTTTCTGGTTCTTCTGCCAAAAGATGTGTGATAAATATCATCTCTGATGTACAGTGAGCAAAGTACACTGATTTGCTGGTGGCACTCTCATTGGTTAACGCTGCTACCATTCCTATGCAAACAAAATTCACAAAGCTGAATAAAAAGAATACCACATATCAATAGAATTTGATATTAGATTGATCAACTATCACTTTCTCCACACAGGATAACAGCAGTGAACTAGCATATAAAAGAGTAAATCAAGAGAGCAGAAGCAGGACAAAGCTAAGCAAGGCAAAACGGTTGATATATATCGACCTAAACTAAACCTCAAAATCTAATCAAGCTTGAAGCCAATCATAAGAAAATGGAAGTTTTTGAAAAGATATATGGTTTATATAATAACATTAGAAGCAGGAAATTCACGGAGCTTGCAAACTTAAATAAACTATTGCAGCTGTTACTTCATTTTCTTAAAAAGATATATGCTTTATATAATAACATTAGAAGCAGGAAATTCACAGAGCTTGCAAACTTAAATAAACTATTGCAGCTGTTACCAAAATGTTTTAAGCAACAGGCAACTGAAATGGTAGCTTACCAGCACCGATGGCATAGACATTCTTCAAGCCACCCATTACTTCATGAGTAACTAGGTCACCATTGTCCCACACTATAAAGTGGGGCTGCCTCAAAAACCTAGCCAATGGTTTCCTCCACTTTTCAGCTCCACATATTCGAGCATTAGCATATTCCATGTTGTAAATCTCTGAAGCTATATTGGGTCCTCCAAGGTACAGAATGTTCTCCATTGGAACTCCAGCTGCAAATCACAGTATGATAAGAACTTTATAGAGGATACATACAAAAACATATGATTAGTTTCTTAATTAAGATGACTAGACCAAGGGTCCCATTTAACAACCTAGAGACTTCATAAAAAAAATAACAAAAATAAATAAGCAGGGGAAAGAAATCAAAGTAACGTCATATCTATATAACGAGGAAAGTAACTAACACCAAAGAGCATTGCAGATCTCTAGAGAAACAAGAGAAGGCCAACACCTGGAGTTTTTCAATGAGAAAATAGAAATCACCAATGAGAACCTTAGATTACACAGGCAGAGACCCTAAAACTTCAGTTACCAAAAATTTGATACAAATGAAAAAATAGTCTTACTTGCTCGATTGATCAATTGAGTTGGAGTAATTATCCGTGGTTCAGGCGCCAATTCAGCCTCTACACCTTTTGACAGAGAAATTATGACTGGCATTGTTATTCTCTCTTTCCAATACCTGTTAATTTCCTCAAACACCACACGAGTTTCTGTTGAGGGCAATCCATTTATCAAAATATCAGCATCCCACACAGCCTCCTGTAAGTTGGTCACAACCTTCAAAGGACAAAGAGGGGTGTCAATCATATTCGAACAGAATCCATCTTTCAATATCTCATCTGCATTGAGTGTTCGATCACCTAGCCTTGCCTCAACATACTTCAGATAGGCACACCGCCTAATCAATCTCCTCAACACATCTTCCCTCGAATTAATCACTTCAAATAAATGTTCAGCGGTGGCTTTATCAATAGATCTTCCAGGTCTTCTCCATATTCTTATCAAAACCTTTTCTCTCAAGTGACCATAACTATCTTGTAGCATGGCAGTGAAAACACTGCCCCAAGCACCTGCACCTACTCCAACTATCTTGAGTGGATCACCTTCACCTTTACCCATAAGTCGACGGATTTCATCAAGCTTCTCCTCAACTGAACCATTTGAATTCTGCATCAATCCATTTGAGTGAACATTCTGGGTTACTCCACCAGTAGTTCCAACCATCTTCTTCCCTTTCTTCAGCAAACAATATTCAGTACCGACAATAAAAGTTCACCAAAAGCACAAGCCTTTCCAAGCAGATCTACTCTAGACAGCAAAAAAAAACAAACCTTTCCAAGCAGATCTACTCTAAACAGCCAAAAAAACAAAGTTCTAGGCTTCAAAGCTCTGGCTGTGAGAAATTTCCCACATAATTTGCAACAACCCCACTTCTGTTTTTTATATGGGATCGACGCCTAGGAACCAGACTCGTAAATCAGTGAATTACCCCAAAAAGCTCAAGAGAGCTTGAATTTCTAGGTGGGCTTTTCCACCCAAATCAAAATCAAATTCTCTAACTGAATTTCCAGCCACCTCAGACACCAAAATCAATCTTCAAATTCTAGAAGTATCATATAAGATCCAAAGTCGGTTCTTAATCAATCACCTTCCAATAACCCACATCAGATATTTAATCAAACATGCAATGTAAAAGCGTTGAAAGCTCAGTCTACAACTTGGGTTATCCACCCCACCAAAGCAAGTCGATAAAGAAAGCGCTTATTTAAAGGGCAAAAAAAAAAAAAAAAAAAAAGTAATAGAGAAAGCGAAAACAAACTCTACTTGTCGGCGAGTTCCTCAAAGCGGTGACGATGACTTGGATTTTGGCCTTTGTTTTCTTCTGCTTAAAGGCTTATATTCTCCAAAATATACACCAAAAGCTTCGAGGTTTCGCACATTGATATTGAGCAAAACATTGTTGAAATGAACAGAAAAAAAAAAAAAAAAAAAAAACCCAAAACAAATTGGAGTTAACGAGGAATTGAATTTCCTTATTTGGAAAGTCACAAGAAGGTTCGTCACTCCTCTTAAGTCGTGAGAAACTGGTAAAACTCGTATGTGTTTGTGTACGCGGCAGCGTCTCCGTCTCTGTATAACATTGTTAAGAACTTCGAAGCTGTTCTGATGTAAAAAAATTTACTTTTTGTTTTTTTTTTTTTTTTTAAATAGTTTTGTGGGCAATCCATTTTTTAAAAAAGTTTTTTTTGGAAAAGTATTTATTATTAACATTTCTTACTTCAACAATGAATTCCAAGTTAAAAATATAAGAATTATTATTATTATTATTATTATTTTGTTGGCGTAAAATACTTTCATACAAGAAACCAGTCATATAAAAATTCGATTATTTTGTTAATTTGTTCTAATGGAGGGAGAAAAAAAAAAAAAAAAACCCAAGTTCCTCAAAGATCAATTATTAAAAATTTTGAATGTAAATACTAGAGAGCCTATATAATAAGGTAACCAAATTTAATACACTTTTTTATATGGATATATATTTTTTAATATACTTCGAATAATAATACAAAAACAAAATTGAAATTGAAAAAAGAGAAAATTATTAAAATATGAATTATTATTATAAAACTCAATTTTACTACTTTCATGATCATTAATAAATTGGAAAATGAATGTTCTTTCAAATGGATCATCATGGTTTATCCACATCAACAAAAGTCTAGTATTCTAAAAAAATAATATTAAAGATATTTATTTATATGTGACAAGAAAAGATAATTTATTTATACATCCGTTCCATTTTTGTTTGGAAAAGAAACCAAAATTTTATAAAAAAACTAAACCAAACAAGAGACATCCTTTTGTAATGTAGGAAGTGGAACATCTGTTCCATTTCTAATATTATTTTATCCCTGATAATGAAAGAACTATGCTTTTCCATCAAAATTCTACCTCATTTTTTAAAAAAAAAAAAAAAAAAAATTGCTTTGCTTTGCTTTGATTTTTAACTTTTTTATGTCGGTGGAAACTAGAATCAAGTTGAATATTAGCAAAAATATAATTGTTTTCGTGTTATTTTTGCTAAAGCAAGTTTTACTTCACAAATTAATTCAAGAGTGGAATTAATTAAGCTCAAAATCCCAACCGTACTCCTTCATTTATAGAATATATTTCCCCACCCTGTAAAATATCTTCCCCCCTGTTCCTAAACGAGAAAAGCTAACTCTTTGCAGTCACAATTTTGTGTCCAAGTTTCGTACTTTTTAAAAATTTTTTATTGAAAAAAAGCCAATTAATAATTGAGATTAAGGTTGAGAATGTAAATAATAATACAAAAAGTTACCAAAGCGTGTACAAATCAAATATATACTGTATAAAAAACTTGTTACGAGGAGTGAGATTTACAAAGACTAAAGAGTACTTTAATAGTTTAATTCAATCAAATCAAGTAAAAGTTCCACCGCCTAAAGTTTTGCTTTTTCTTTTGTGCTATGGGATTTGGATTCTTGGGTGGGAATCAATTTGGTACCTGAATTCTGGTATAAAGCGATGCCATGTGTTTTTTTATCAGCTTTTGTCATTGTGGGTCTTCTTCTAAAACTACAAATTTGCAATTTTTTCTTTTTTTAAAATTTCAGAGCTTTTTAATACATCTATTTGAAGGTTATGGACGTGGTTTGGCATCCGCGATAAACTGTTCATTCTACTGGTACTTATATTCTTTTGCTTTTTGTCTCTTTGGTTAAAATACTGTGAAGCACATGGGATGGCATGCATTTTTCCTCTTGTGGTAATTGGTATGGCGAAACTAGGCTGCTGGAGCATTATCTCTGTCAGTTTCTCAACTTTCTGCTTCTTTATTTCAATGGGTTTTGGATAATTTATTTATACACCTTGTTAATGTCTGAAAATTGAGGGTGCTTTTAGAGTTATTGACCTGTAGAGTGCAAAAAATTACCCAAATGTTGAAAAAGTAAAGGCTAAAGGGAAACTGTAAAATTTTATTTTAGGGAGGACAATGTGGAAAAAAAGAATTTAAAATTTTTTATATTCGAGTCCCTTATGGAGGCGGATTTTAGTTTCACATGCACCGTAATGCTGCATGTAGAACATGGAATAGGGATCCGTTGATGATGATCTGCTTGATCTGGACTTGGGTTTTGGCACTATCATGATCTGCAACTCCAGCTTTGGGAGTTTGTTTCACTTTGAGTTGCATTAGTGGTTGTCACAACAAGGTCATTTAGTCTTAGTCGATTCTAGGACAAATACCTTTGTTTTTCTTTAAGCTGTACAAGTATTCAAACTTGTAAGGACTTAGCTTAGAGAACTTTGTTTCTGGTTTCGGTTTTTTCTATAGTTAAGTTTTATGCATCTTCCTTTGTCATGCATGGTTTAATCTGTATGTATTCCAGTTTATAAGGACTAAGCTTAGAGAACTTTGTTTCTGCTTCTGATATTTTCTGTAATTAAGGTTTATGCATCTTCTTTTGTCATGCATAGTTTAATCCTACTTGGTGGCTCTGCATACGGAGAATTAAAACTGAAGAAATCAAGTGATATAACTTGTTTAAAATATTTAAACTTGACGTATCAATATTCTGGATTACTATCCTGTGCTAACTGCTCTTTTTCATGATTGTTATCTTTTGCTGATAGTGGAGTCCCACTGCACCTGTTCTATTCTCCATGTTGGACCAACTATTTGCTGCTGCTCTGTTTTTGGATTCCTTATTACCAGGAAGTTGTGTTGCCTATTGATTATGTTTTTTTTATTACGAAGGAGTTTCCATTCCCAGTTCAACGGACTTTGCGTCAATACCATTTCTTTACTCATCCCTTTCTAATTTAGATTCTTTAATATTGCTTGCTTAGTATGTAACCATCATGGTCTGCAATTCTCCAGAAGTTAAGCACACATAAAAATCATCATGGACAGATGTTTCTAGAAATGTTCTTTGACTATCTGTTTTTTCTGTTTGTCTCTCTTATCCTATCCCTGTTTACTTAGTATGGTTTTTTGTCTTTTGCTTTTGTGCTTTGAAAACCAGAGATGCATTCAGGAAACAGTTTAAAACAAGTTGTGTTTGTTTCTCCTGCCAGTAAAGAAGAAGAAAAGGATACAGTATTGCTGCATCGGTCACAATTACTCTAACAAAGGCCATTGCAACGGATGTAGAAGTGCCTGTTAGCAAAACTTTCAAAACTTTTTGAAATATTGATTCCTTGGTTATTTGAACTTATACTCCTGTTGGGAGAATCTCTGAGAAGCATTGATATTTTCAAAAGCAACTAGTTAAGGATTTAGAGGCTTATTGTATCTCTGAACTATGCTAGTAAATGGTAAATCATGTTCTCTTTTAATGCTACTGCTTGGATTTCACCGTTGACCTCCTTCAAAGAAAGTTGATGTAACAACATTATTGTTTCGGTGGTTTGTAATTTTATTTCACTAGATGCATGATTTAATGGATAAGATGTTTAAAAATTATTTGATTAAATTTTTATGAATTCTCTTGTCTGAAGTTTATATTCATTTGACAAATTACTCAAACATATTGATTTTGAACTAAAAGAAGCAGTTAAGTTGTCATCCAATCATAAGTCTGTGTAATCAAGTTGCTATGCTCAGCAGACTTGCTGCTCATATTCCACCGACCAGTGTATGTGAAATTTCCTGTATGGACAATTTTTACTCCTTGACCTCAATGCTAGGGTTCTGAGGGAAGTTAAAAAGTTCTGTGTATATTTCTTAGATTCCCATGGTTGTGAATACCATCAAGTCAATCTTGCAGCAGTGGAAAGTTTGACTTGAGGTGCTTTTGTCAGTAAATGGATACTTTTGTTGATGCCTGATTTTCCAACAGCTTTTGTTATTGTCACCAGAAGAGCAACACCAAAGCAACATTTGAAGTCGGATGGCTGTATGTTACTTACGGTAAGTGTTATTACTTGACATGCTTTTGCTTGAGGCTCTGGTCATTTGCATAAAATCATCGAATGTTTTTAGTGGATTTTTGCCAAATGTTTTTCTCTTATCAGAAAGACGTTGTAAGTTATTAGATGAGCACTGAAAAAATGATTTTTGTGTCAACTTTCTTGGTTATTTAGCTATGTTTAAATGGTATTGCAAGTTGCAGCATATATGGAATTTTCCTTTTTTGGTAAATATATACCTAATTTGCTTGGACCATTCTAAATCCTGTTAATTGCATACCCAAATTGAGGTAGGTCCCTTTTCTTGAGAATATTCTCAAGCAAAGGTCCGTATTGTTCAAAGAAAAATTGGAGCTTTACTTTATGTAGTGGCAAGTATAGTACTCAAAGAGGCAGTAGAAGTTTAAGTGGTTTCAAAATCAGAGGCAATGTTACCCCCCAATGCATTTTGGAATCATTAAGGTGGCCACTTGTGTCAGGCAACTTTATATTTGATAGATAGCAAAGTGATGAAAAAAATACATTAACTGTTTGACAACTGAATACCTATCTCCAACAGTTCTAACAGAGATGCCAGAATATCTTGTATGGAGAAAAAATTTACACCTTTTGAGTTCACTTTCTTGATTGATATTTTCTTTATGCTGACGTTGGATGTATATAAAGTAGGATGAAAATGGGAAAGACTCATTTGGCTACTAACAACTTGTTGAGAAGGCAGGGATAATTAAATCAGGACAATGTTTAGCAGCACTGTTGAAGCGCCAATTCACACAATTCCTGCAAAAGTAATACAAAAATAAATCAAATTTAGTGTGGACTTAAAGTTAGGTTATCCATTACACCACTTATTCAAGTCTTACAAGAAGAACAAAAATGGTAGAAAAACTAGGCTGCTTCCCTTTCTTTTTAGCTTGATGAATTCTACAAAGTATGTCTGTTCAGATTCTTCAATAAGACTTGATTTTATTTATGTTGGTATTAATATGTAGCAACGCCATAAATTCCACATTTAGAACCAAAAAAAAAAAAAAGGAAAAAGAAAAAAAAAAGGAACTGATTATCAATGTTCCAGGCTGCCAGTTCCAGTAAAGTTCTCAAATCCTTGCTTTCTGATATTATGCTTTTTCTATGTCCTTAGCAATCATATTGTATGGATTCTTAATCTTCTGTTTATTTCTCAACATTCTCATGTTCTGGTTCCTACTTCAAGCTGGACTCATGCTGCTGTAAATTCAAGCCTGTGCAGTGTTTCACATTCATTGCGGTGGCCAGCTCTTTCCAGTGTCTTGTTTCCACAGTATGGTACGATTTGATGGTGCATTAGATTAGAAAAAAAACTGATTCTATTATATATATTTGCATGATTATATATTGGAGAAACGTTGGTGCCATTTGGATATTGCTGGCAGTTAGTTGAAAATTTCTTGTTGGATCTGAGGCATGGTCATACTAAATTTGCATTTCACTTTATCAAGGTTAAAAGTCCTTTTAGTTCTTTGGTCTGAATCCTTGTTGGTTTCTTAAAACCCTGCATTTGATTTTTCACCATTTATTTTAGCACAACAGTGATATTACATCTCTTTGACAGTAGATTCATCAGATAAGTATTTGGTCTGATGTATACAAAAATGATATATACATTCTCTCGAGGTTACTGTTTTCAGTCCCTTTTCCAATAGTTAATCATTCATAACCGAAATATTTGACCCCCTTAAAAGAATCTCAACCAGCCGCTGCAGCTTCATTGTGGCAATAAGGATTTAGGAGAAGGCACGTGAATAATCATTATTAGTTTACTGCATTTGCGGCTATGGAATTTCTCCTGCATGCCAGAGCCCTCAAGGGCCCCTTCTTTTCTAAAGTAGCATGTGATCACTGTCACGAGAAGGGTATTGCCTTTTGAAATATTCGTTGGCCAGGAGCAAATATTGCCAAAGGGTCATAAATAGATTTTCTCTGTGCAAATACTTCCCAGCGTGGCCCAAAGTGGGCTTTCCATTCTTCCTGAGTGGTGTAATGGGGTAGATATTGCTTCACCCCGAGAGTGGCTATTTCACAGAACTCTAGGATTCTTCTGTTCTGAGTTAAGATGTGTTCTAAGCCATCAGTTCCTGTTGAAGAAGGAACTGCAGAGGTCAGGAATGCAACTAAGTAGAAAATATCTTCCTCTGGGATAACTACAGAAGTTCTATTGTCCCACCTGAAATAAAAATCATTAGTCAATCAGTTAGCTCAACCTGTGGGAATGCTAGAAAATTACAAACGCGTATATGAATGAAACTATTACTTTGATTTGTTAACTGGATATATAAGGATGGGGCCATTGCTTGTCTGTGTAAGGATATTGCCAAAGACTCCTTCGGCAAAAGTGTGTATTTTGCTCTTAGGTATGAAAAGATTGAGCCATGGATGTGGAACTTCCCACAAGCCTTTTGATCGTAATTTGACTTCAGACACATGAACCCTGTCAAGGAACTCTACATATGTAACTTCTGATAAGAAAAGTGTTGAAGGGATATAGCTTAATCCACTCAACAACTTCTGGACTTCCTGCACGACAGAGAAAAAATATATGAATTATTGTGTTATTTGCATGTATGTATCTGTATCTCCATTGATACTTTTTAATTATCTTGAAAAAGTACCCTGGTCCTGGACCATTTTATGGTTCATGTTTCTCACCTCATTTACCATTTCAGCCTTGTCAAGGTTGTAGTATTTGGCCAACTCTAGGCAGAAGAGAGTCTTTCCATCTGACTTGAATTGGCTGGCCCGAGCTGGGTCTTGTGGATTGAAGTATGTCCTCCAGTTATTTAGCAGGCCAGTCCTGTTTATTATCACAAACCCTTCGATATAATCAAATTTGTTTTGTGCAGATATTAAATGCTCCTGGTCTCGGGTAAATGTTGCGAAATCTGTGTACAGCACTCTAATCCATTTTACCTGTTCAAAATGGAGACACCATGTTATGAGAAGTGGTTTTTTTCAAATACCTAAGAGTTTATATTGAATTTGTTACACCGAATAGTATATGCTTTACCATTGCAGGTGCTGCTTCCAACGATATTCTTGCGCGGGTTATGATGCCAAACTGACCAAGTCCTCCAAGAACACTGTGAAATAGGTCTTCATTCTGTTCCCTTGAACAGTTAACCACCTTGCCTTTCCCTGCACTCAAGTTTCAAGTTTTCTTTAGTAAGCATTGAAGCAAGCATGCAATAAACAAGCTTTCTTACGAAAAGACCAAGGTCAAGTTGCGTCACATATTGAAAAAAACTGTGTTACTCACAGTTCGATTTGAATAAGAAAATTAATAGAAAATACAAAGTAGAAGTTATTGTTAATATAACATCTCCCTTGTCTTTTCATGTTTGACCCTTGACCCTGATCTCGTCTTGTATGATGCAATATTTGTAACTTAGGATTTCTTTTTAACTATACTTCTTTAACAAACCTGTAACAACCTCCAGCTGATGGACATTGCTTATTTGGGGGCCATGCCGAAATGCTTGTCCGCTGATCCCAGCATTAGATAGTGTACCTCCAACGGTTAGATGTAGATAGTCTGTCCACGATTTTGGCGTTAACCCATATTTCAAGCTCTCATGCAGGATATTTATCCACAACTCACCACCAGAGACATCCACATATGGGAATTTCCCTGTGTAAATCTTCATTTCATGGCCCTTGAGAGATTCCATGTTGATGACAACTCCTCTGTGGGCTTGTGCCTGTCCTTGGAGCGAGTGACCATGGCCTCTGGCTGCAACCGTGAGCTCTGAAGTAGGACCCATATCCCAAATATGCTTTACAGTAGTGGCTATGTCAGAAACAGATTTTGGATGTAGCACTGCTATAGGTAAGGATTGGTACCTATTCCCAAAATCCTTGGCTGCATGATGAACATCATCATAATTGAAATGTCCATCAAGCTGGAGTGTGTTTAATGAAAGGATGTTAGAGAAACAATGGTTATTTCTAATGGTGAGGCAGCTGAGGAATAATATCATAAAGCTTCTGATGAAAAGAATGTTCTTCTGTTTAGAGAAGTTAACTGGTGGGTATCCCATATTTTTTTGTTTTTCTGTTAGAAAGAAAAGGTTGGGGGATGAAGATGAGAAAGGAGCTTACTTCTTTTATTTTTTTAGTTGTTTGTTTGTAAGGAAAAGGCAGGAAAGAGAGGTATTGAAGAGAGAGCGAAGGAAATGAAAGTTTGAGGATGGAATTTAAAGGTGGGAGAAGAACGTTTTGGGTGGCTTGAGTCAACCAAACTTGAGTCGTGAGAATCCGTATGAAGACTGCCTACTTTGGTGGAAGAGTTTTAGAATTTTCTTTTTAGTTACTTCTTTTTGGGCTCTTTTGTTTATAGGAAGACATCAAAACACATATATGCCAAGTTGATTGAGAAGGATTAAAATAATAATAATAATAATTAAAGAAAAAAGTCACAGGAAAAAGGAAGATTTCACAAATCTTTGCACTTTTCCCAACAGTTGCAGCCACAAACCTTTTCCATCAAAGACAAACGAATTCCTAACTTATATATATATTTATTTTCTTTTCTTTTTCTCATTAACCCTGTTTAGAAATTCTTGTCCATTTTTAGAAATAAATTCCCAATGCCTTAGCCAAAATGCATATCATATATATTTGTATCTATGCGTATCCCATGACAGGAAATTCTTCGTAACCCGTGTCTCACTCACATGAATCATAAAGGGGTGAGTGTGAGTGTGTATATGTGTGAGTTTGCGTTTTGTGTTTGTTTTGATTTGAATCCATTTGTTGTCGGAATGCTGACATTGCGTATCTACTTTCAGATCGGATGAGAAAGACTGGCGGCCTTGCATGTCCTTTTGATTCACTTTGTGGGGTCCTGCATGGGTCCACGTGGCACGTGATATTCAACTGGCTTTGTGCTATGATTGGTCATGTTTTTGGTTTTTGCTGGGACCCTCCTTGTGCCATACCCCCCTACCTTTGATGAGCTAAGAGAAAAGCAAAGAGATTAAAGAGTGAACATGGGTTCGACAGCATGGAGATGAAGCACTGAAAGAACTAGTCTCTCTTAGCCTCTTTATCTTCTGATATCTATTCTATCTATCTATCTGCCTTTGAAGCCTAAGTTCCCAGCAATCAGACAAGTTTTGAATGATTCTCATGTTTATATGCTTTTTTTTTCCTATGAAAAAAAAAAAAAAAAAAAAGGCAAACATTTAAGTCGCTTTGCTGCAATTATTGGCTTTTTCATTTTTTTTCCTTTTGTATTGCAACTTGTGAATGAGAACCAATGAAAAATCTGCAGATTCATGGAGAAGCATCTTCACTCCTTTTGCTATTTTTGTGAGCAAAATACATTTTATATAATATATATATATTTATATATTTATAATGATATTATGTCTCTTCCTATAGATTGATATTACTGATCTCCATTATCCTTTTTCTTGAAAGTAAGTAATGTAATAGTTTCTTTTGTGGTCCTCATAAAATAATTTTGCTTTTGGCACTGTCTCTAATTTGTATGGAGGCAGTAGTCATAGCTTGTCTCATACAATATTGAGCAAAATTTGCTCCGTGTGAAATGAGAAATAAGATAATCTCTATGAGCTGGCAGCATAGTTTATGTGGTAATCAGACAATAATAGTTCATAATAATGGTTGCCTACATGCCCCTTATTCACGGATATAATCTTCTATACTAATTTTCTTCACCCCAAAAAAAAAAATAATAATAATAATTCTGGGAAAATATTTTCATATTTATCAAGTGGGAAGGGTGTTGCTTATGCATATGAAAGGTGATAAACAGTGAGAATATATGGATGGCTGGTATTTGTAGTCTCATTAGTATTGATTCTTCGTACTACAGTAGAAGATTGTTGCTCTACATCTATAGGGTAGTAAAAGTTCACTTAATCACTGTTCATCCAGTTCAAGTCCTACAATGAAATACCCTTTTTTTTTTTGACAATTTGAGAATTTTAATTCCTCTCTTTTGTCAACCATGAAGCAATACTTAAATGTGTGTGTTGGTGTGTGTGAGATAGAGAGAGAGAGAGAGAGAGAGAAAGAGAGAGAGAGAGAAGCTAGAGGGGTTTTGAGGTAGCCAAAGAAAAAAAGAAGCAAAGAATCTGATAAAGGATCCACTGGAATGAAAATGACATACTACTAATTATAATATGAAGGGCCAGCAACATGATAAAAACCACATTTTGGATGACATGGGTGACTAGTCTGGTTTTATTCTAAGTCATTTCTTTTAGGGGAATTAATATAATATTTATTTTTTTGTATTAGATTTAGCTCACATCAATTATACTCTTTATTATTCCAGAACATAGCAGAGAGTATAAATATAATATATATACATATAGTCAAAGACTCCCAATTAAGTGTGAACTCTAGCTAATTAGCATATTTAGTCCACTCCTTTTGTTGTGAAAAACTACCTAATCTTTCTTTTTCTTTTTTTTTTTTTTTTCTCTGATTATAACATGTTTTCTAGAAGGAGACCGACCACTAATAAAGAAATCAAACAAAGTTGAGTTGCATTAGTCCAGCAATGATATTGTGGGAAGCACCACATAATACCTATGGGACCTCTTATGTCCATCTCATGCCTCAATTATGCAGTGCAAAATTCACTTTTTAGCAGTGAAAAATGTTGAACCTTAAGCCGTCCCTCTAATATTATATGTGTCATTTTAGGGATCCAAGGGCCGGCTAAAAAAAAAAAAAAAAAAAAAGGGAAACTAAAAAGCAAAAATGGAGGAGATGGATTTCCATTTGCATTTTCCACGGTCATGGTCAATATCATGGTCATGAAATACACGTAGAATTTATTAGCATATTGACACGACGAATGCCACATCATCACCTCTCGAGTGTTCCATTGGTCAGTCGGAAATCAAGGATCGTCGAATCATAATGCGGCAAGTGGGTGCATTGTCCACTAGGAAGCAGGATATCTAGTGTGGGGTTGCCACGTTAGCTAGGGTCACAAAACATCCTCATTATCATGCTATTTGAAAGATAAAAAGAGAAAAAAAAAAAAAAATGTGGTAAGAGGGGTTGGTAGGATACAAAATTGATTTAGGATGCTCAATAACCTATGAGATTATATATAATTATTCTTATCATGTTCCCTATCCCACTTTTATTCCACTTTAATCAATGTTTTCTTGTCCCTTCCTCTTCTTAAATTCCATGAGAGAAAAAAAAAATAATAATAATAATAATAATAAAATTTAAAATAAAATAAAAATCCCTTAACTTTTGGATTTTTTTGGGTCTTTAAGATAAACATTATACAAGAACTAGAATCTTTTACTTACTCATTTTGTCCTCACCATGCATCTTTTTATTTTTTATCTCAAGCTTTTTTTCCATGATATCCAAAATTAATCATTTTCTGGCATCTGGTATGCACATGTTTTTTATATATATGTTTAAAGGGAGGAAAGAAACAAAAAAAAAAAAGTACAACAAAAGGGGGGAAAAAAAAGAAGAAGAATACTATAGCTTATTTTGATTTGAAATGAAAGAAATGAAAGGAGATATAGATTGATGTGTGGCATTGATACAAGGTAATAAAAACGAAAATTTCTTTAGGGTTCATGATTAAGATAAATTTATCTCATAAGTAACTTATAAAAAAATTACTGCAATATTTAGATCATATCTTATAAGGTTTAATGAATTTGTTGCTTTTACATTTGAAATCGAGAGGCACTAATTAAGAAAAATGATAGCCACTAGCGATGATTTTTGAACCATTGACAAAATAGTTTTATTTACAGAAAAAATATCCTGGTGAGTTGGCTACGAAAATAGTCAGTTTGTGAGTTTTAAAATTAAAAAAAGCATTTACTTTATATCAGAGAATTTAATCCATTTGTTCTAATTATATGAATCTGCCCCATCTATAGGACTAGATCAGTACTTTTCCATTCAATCTGCCCATATATAAGAGGAATTAATACTACTTTCACCATGTAATAAAGACTTACCCACAAAAAAAATATATGAAAAGATTTTTGCAAGAACAATGGTAATCGTCTTTGAAGGAAAAAAAAAAAAAAAAAAAAACTCTGAAAGTGGTAATTAGGCCAAGTTCCTTATTGCTTTAAGGCAAAGAGTTTTGAACGATTAATTATAGAAGACTGTATATTGATATTCCTACATATGTGTCTATATTGGGGAAACATCAAGTGGCAAAAATATTTGGAGAAAAGAAAATTAAGAGAGTGCATTTGACAATCTATATATGAACCCCACTCCATGAAAAAACAAAACAAAACAAAAAATGTAATCTTCAATTGAACCCCCCACCCAAAAAAAAAAAAAAAAAAAAAGGCAATTTAATTTTATTCCATGTGCTCATATATCCATATAAGTCACTATTTTGCTTGAACTTTGTCAAGAATGTTGTGATTTTGGAACCTCTAATTTCCCCCCCACCCCCTCTAATTTTCTGATTAATATTCTGTTTCTACATACTATTAATGCAGGTCGATGTTCAGTCTATTTCATGCATAGAAGCTAGCCCAACCTAGCTATCTCTTTTTGTCCTCTGAATTCTGAATTCAATTTTGCCTCATGATTTGCTTGGAATTGATAGCAATACCAAGGAGAGAGAGACAAAATAAATTACACAAATATGTATATGTATAAAATGAGAGACAAAATAAATTACACAAATATGTAAATGTATAAAATTTGGCTAATAACAGATGTCAACACATACATTATGTATGTGGATGTGGATTCATGCTAAATTACATATACTTTGGGAGTAAAATACATGAATTACATGTAATTTTACATTGACCCGCATCATATGTATATGCATCGATGAGTATGGTAAGAAGACTATATATGTATGTGGTATAGAACAAATATATGATATATATATATACAGTCCGTCTATGGTGCGGACGGTATTTATGCGGACCACAATATTGGTAGCGATTTTTCATAGTATTAGTAATGATTTTCTAAAAAATCGTTATTAATACTATGAAAAACCGTCACTAATACTGAAATCCTCGTGCAGACCGTTCTCACCATATAATTTCTATATATATATATATATATATATAAAGTCCTCTCTCATTGCATTGTTCTTCTACTTCTTCCTAATCGACTATAGCTATCTGAAGTGGGTGCGGATCCAAATGCTAATTGTCTTTTACTTTCACACCTAACAACCCAAGCCAAAGTAGAAGTAAAGGAAACCGAGTTGATTTTTCCTTGACTTAATTAGCACGCGGGAATGGGACAATAGAAGAAACAAAACTAATAAAAACCGTGGACCCAATTCTCCATATAACAACAAAAATGTATGTATAATTAACGTTGTTTTTCAAAGGTTTGAAAATGTCATTTTATATATTTATATATATAATAAAAGAAGGAAACCCACAAGTCTCAACTTCAAGAAAATGAAAATTGTCCTAACCCTCTAAACCATATTCATAGTCAGAATGTTCTTTGAGAATGATTCCTATGATTTTTTTTTGACTGACTGATTTAATTCCTAAAGCAATATATCTTATTCCTCTGCATATCTCGCTTTCTCTTTGTGTCCATAGCTAGTCAATTTGCATATTTTGGTGTTTTATTTGTCGGCAGCATATAATATGTATATCTATATATATATATATATATATATATATATATATATATTTATATATTTATGTGATAGTTACTGAGAATCCCATGTGCTGTGCAAAGATTGGTTAGGTCTAATTCCAATGGCCAATATTTGGAAGTTGGAGTGCCCTTATACGTACTTGAAAGTTACACCTATGGTGGCATATATGCTGCTAGAAACATTTTCGCTTTCAAGCATGGAAATTGTGCTCTCCCAATTTTGAATTCAATTATTTGCTTTTCAAAGTAGTCTTTGTTTCAATTATCATATATACACTCTATTGCTCGAAAAAGGGTATCAATTAGTTTTGGAATTTACATTATATGTTCCCTTGACTATATTCTCTCTACTAATCATCTAAATGTGACCATAAAAATGAGAAAAATCATTTGAAATGCCACATTCGATTCAAAACTTTTGCGTCT
Organism: Ziziphus jujuba; assembly: GCF_031755915.1. Lineage (NCBI taxonomy): Eukaryota > Viridiplantae > Streptophyta > Magnoliopsida > Rosales > Rhamnaceae > Ziziphus > Ziziphus jujuba. The sequence continues at coordinate 4,456,122 of NC_083380.1, forward strand.
TAAATTTGCTATGTCCAATTAATGATGGACTTTTTTTGGGACTCTATAAGTACTGAAAAATCTAGCTATTATTTAATATCGAATCAGATTTGAAAAGAACAAAGTTTACCAACAGCCTTGATATCGAAATTGGCCAAACTAGTTTGGTTGCCAAAGCTTTATTTTATTGCTTTTGTGAATCAAATAACTTTACGGCACTGTTTTCTTCATTCTACACGTTATCAATGCAACCAATAATTTTTCATCTCCTTTTTTTTATGAATAAAAATTAATTGACTTTTCTTAATTATATTATTCTCCAAATCTGTTAGATATTCAATATTTTCAAATCTATTATATCACATGCATAACATTGTTTGAATTGGTAACCAAGGATTCTGAATAAGGTCTAAGAAAATGAGCATATTCTAGGCCTTGTCAGTTTATTTATTTATTTTTCCTGTCCAACTTTTCCAAATTCTAATGTACTACAGTAGACTTACTGGTGTGGATTTGCACTTTGGAAAACATACAGTAATATTCATAGGCTTTGTTTGCACGCACCAAACTATCTTTCTCTTTCTGTTTTTTCTCTTTTGGAATTTTCTTGGTTGTATTTTTCATTTTTTCCCCTCTTATCTGATAAATCATTGAAGGTGCTCACAAAAAGAATAATGATTGGTAGTCAATTGAAGATGGTAAATTTTTTACATTCTGATATGTCAATTATCAAGATCCATACTCAATCTTCAATGGCCATGGCAAATCTTTGAATGGCCAATATACATATAACATTAATCAATATACATTGACTATATTTGAATTAAGGATAAAACACCTTTACAATGGAAGTATCAGAGTCATACATTCGTTTCACATTGAGGAAAGGATCATATTTCTTAAACTGTGGAATAATGCTTCACGAAAATTCCTACTAAGAAAAATCCAATTAATGCACTTTTAGTGTAAAAAACGTACCTAATGGACTAAACTTTTTGAATTCGTATGTAATGTTAGAATCTTGCTAGGAACCGAAAAAATTGGACGACATTGAGGTCCACCATGAGTGATTGTCATTATAGAGTATGTTGGGCTTTATCATGTTGTTGAAGAATATATTATAAAAACCCATATTATAAATGGACATTTGGTTAGATGTGGTGGACTTTGTGTCTCTACAAGAAAGCCCACAATTAGATACACCTGCATTATGAGATGCACCAATCGGGTCTTTATAAGCGCCTTATAAAGTAGATATATGTTATACTTCATATTAACTAACATTAAACATGTAATTAATTGGGATCCTGATAAATTGTTAAGCTGCTGTTTTTGAAAGCAATATTAGCAGATCAATCTGATATATGACCAAGCACATTTTCAAGTTGAACAAATTAAAGGACCTTTTTTTTTTTCTTCAGAGATATACCACTCTAAGTGAACCATCCACTTTCTCTATCATCTTTCTTGATTGTTTCAAATACTTATTATTCCCATTCTAAATTAGTACAAACAAACCCCACAGGCTTAAAGTCCTTCAACTTATTGGCACTACATATAGCTGCTTCTAGCTTCAATGGGGGCTAAAAGTGATAATGTCCCATCATTGTGTTCATCGGCCAGCCCTTTAATTATTACAATCAAAACTACAAACACAATAGAAAGGGAAAAAAAAGAAAAAAAATGCTAGAAATCATTGTGCTTGTGTGAAAATTAACCATGAAGAAATATGTAAAAACGTAATGGGTTGGTAATGGAAATAGGAAATATTTAAGCAAACGGTCCATCATTAAATGCATTTAATACAGGGAAACAACTTAAATAGAGAAGTTGGTGAAATGTACAAAAGGTTTAGTAAAACGTGATTTTCAAAGGAAATAGGATAAGTTTTAGTTAAACGTGATTGTCATATGAGGTGTTTGATAAAATGCAAAATAGTCATATGAGGTGGGGTTATCGCCATTCATGCATGGTCTGGTTTTTAATTATGGAGATGAAGACTAATATCAGGCGTCCATATTTGGTTCGTGGTGTCCTCTCTTATTGGCTGACTGTTTTTAATGATCAATAATTAAATTTGGAATTCGGGTATATGTACCATTCTCTACCAAAAAGTCCTATCTATAATATTAAAGTAGATTGTGACTAAAAAGTTGGTAATAAAAGTATTGTGTTTATATTTCTATCTATTTTTATGACTTATTAGCCTCTCTATCTATTTTATGACTTATTAGCCCTGTTTACTTTATCTACTTCAGGTACTGTAGCAGAAGATTTTTGTGTTCCTTAAATGTGACAGTTTTTTTTTTTTTTTTTTTTTTTTTCCTTCTCTTTTGGTGGGGCATGCCTTAATTGTACTGTAACCATCAGATTGACAATTTATGGGTAATCAGTCACACATTGGTGGTTATTCGTGTTTATAGCCATGATTTGAATTCTAGAAAATATCCAGTACAACAATCAGTGGAATATTCTGGCTTTTCTGACCCCAACATGCTTGAGATGTAAGTTGTTATTGAAATATTCAAAGCAAGCTTTAATTTTTGAAAAAAAATGGCCTGTTTTCTTGAGAGAAACAAAATATACATCCATTGTTATTAACCAAATTCAATTTTACTTGGAACTATTGATTAACTTCTGAAATCCAAGACAAGAAATTAACCAGATTAGCAAATCATTTTGTACAACTATAAAAATCATCTGAAGGTACTTCGTCGATCCCAGTATGATAGCGAGCATTCTGAGTCAAAGCTTAGATCTTTTGCCATCCGGTTCGATTTTATGGGACCTTGAATGCCCTTCATGCTTGGAGATCTTTGCTGGCAATGAACACCAGTCTTTCCAATCCTTCCACTGCTAGGCATGTCACTGGTTATTGAAGATATCAGTGAGAGCCTGTTCTTGCATGGTGAATAGCTCTCAGAGCAAGTGTCAAAACCCCCTCCTGGCCTTAGTTTTGGGGAGCTAATAGATCTTGCTTTTGCTTTAGCAGATTCAGTTGAAGCCATGTAAGTTGGAACAACAGGAGAGCCTGAAAATGAATTCTCATCTCCCAATGAACATTGCTTTTTGTGGTGAGCTGATTTTCTTAGAACAAATATTGGAGAATCCATTCTGTGATCATGGTTTTGATAGTGGCTATGAATCTTTCTTAGCCTAAGCTGTTTTCCTCCAAATTCATCGTTTTTTCTTGCAGTTGATGGAAAAGTTGTATCCAAATCTTCAAGTTCTTTGCTTTTATTGAGTTGGGTATCTACCCATTGCTCCAACCAATACCTCCATCTTCCATTTACTTTGTTTCTTTCTGTTTCTGCTGATTTCTGGAAAAAAGAAAATTTCATAGGTAGCTGAAGCTATTTTAATAGAGGAAATTATGTAAAGGCTATAGAAGAACTCGAACTTACCCGGTGGCTATACCAGTATTCTTTGATCCTTTCTCTCTTGATCAAAGCCTCTTTCTTGCTTAGAAATGAAGCATCTGCGTCTTCCTTCGATAGAAGGCTGTCATCCCATCTTCTTTGACTGTTCGTGTCCACCTAGAAAATTTTGATCAAATTTGGCAACTTCAATTAATGTGTCTATGTCTCTAATAAAACAATTGTTTACACTAACAAGGGACCAGGTGTTGTATTGGCCAACCTACCCTTAATGTCTGGTCTCTCAAATTTTGTAAGTGACTGTTTTCGTCACAGTGAAAAGTACCATCACTGGTTTGGAATCTCTTTGCACAGACCTGGGACTGAATATTTATTATGGACTGCAGGCATTTGAGGGTAGTCATTGCTTGTCGTCTCACGGCTCGGCCACGAATAATAGCTTGAAGCCTCACTATTCCCTTCAATGCCCTCAAAGCCTTTTTAGCCTGCAGTACACATTCACATTATAGAGATATATACATATATATATATATATATATATATATATTTTATCAAAAGCTTGTATTGAATAAGGAATTTTGAAGTAAAAATGAGAGAGATGATAATCTGTCTGTGATTAATAATTAACTTATTAACCTATAATTCTTTACTTCTTATTTGTAAGCATCATGATATTGTGTTAATAAAGCATGGTCATGCTAACACTCATTGCATTATGCCAAACAAGATTGACTCTTTAGATTTTTCCAAAATCATTCATGCAATCCCAGTTGAAAAAAGTTCATCATTAATTGCTGAAAAAAGCAAATAATATTAATAAAATAAATAAATAAAGAGGAGCAGCTTGAACAAACTCACTAGGTAACCCCTGAAGGCAGTTTGGATTTTGACAGCAGCAGATTCTTGGATTTGCTTATCATATTGGCATGCTAAAGGAGCAGCCTTTGTCGGAGTTGTTTCGGTGTCCAGTTCTTGTTTTGTGTGTTGCTTAGCGTTATGGGTGGAGTAAGGGGTGGCTGTGAGTCGGACAACCTCAGCAGCAGCAGCATGTGCTGCTGCCACAGCAGCCTCAGCAGCAGCAGCAGTGGCAATGGCGACATTCAAAGCATGGTTGCTCTGTTCTTCCCCTGCTTCACTTGCTGTCTTCTCTTTCAATGGTGATGGTGGTGCAGTCAGAGAGGCTAATCTTTTTATCTTAATCCTGCCAAATACCCATTTCCTTCTCTTCTCCTTCTGAGAAACCAGTTGTATAATTCATAAAACAAAAAAATAATTGTAAAAAATATAGCTTCAGTTTATGAACAATGGAACCTAAAGATGATAGTGAGGAAAATAAAACAACAAGTGGAATGCTCACCTTTTCTTGTCTTGATTGTGCATCTGAAATGAAGAACCTCTTTATCAAATTGAACCAGCTCTTCTTCTTAGCCATTGAAGAACCAACAAATTCATATCATGTTAGGAGAATCTCAAAAACCAGAGAGAAGACTCTGATTACACTGAAACTATGCTGGAAAGATTGGTTCCTGGTAAATGTATTAACTGCATTAGTTGAGAGATGAAATAAATGAACTAAATTCAAAGTCCTTGACAAAGTGCACAAAGAGCTGATTCAAACACTTTTAGTCTGAAAAACATGAAAAGCAGATGCAGAGAAGATTTAAATTGTGGAATTAGGCCAATTCTACACATTAGCTTGAAAACAGATTTTAAAAAAAAAAGAAAAAAAAAGAAAAAGAAAAGAAGAACTCAAAATTCTATGCAGATATTGTATGATATCTAGACACCATCTTACCCATCTCCCAAAAACTGTGATCTTTTCGAATCAGACAACAATCACCGCATCCAAAAGTGGAGGTCTTGGGAACTTGGAAATACTACTTTTGTGAGAATCAGGAAGGTGGGTGTTGAATTTAATGAAACTTAGGAAGATAGCTTTGAATTCACTCATTGTATATAATAATATCAACAACCCAAAAAAGGCTTTTGGAAAAAAATAAAAAGATAAGCTACCAAGAATACAGGAAGAGCAACAATAGTTGAATTTTTTTTTTTTCCTTTTTCTTTCCTTTGGAAAAACTTGAATCACAAACACCCAAAAGCTTTGATAAAAATTTTCTTGAATAATCTAAGGTGGTACCTTAGGTTGTCAATGCAATTATTTCACATTTTTTTCCATCTTCTTCATAATGGGGTTTTTCCCCTGTTAAAATTGTGGGCCTTGTAAGCGAGCAAATGTATGGGAAAAAGCAGAGCTACTTGTATTCATGGAGGGAAGCTCTTTGATGAATTATGAGAAAAAAAATAAATAAATACATAAATAAAATTCTTTTGAGCTTTCATGGGGCCTCCCATCTTATAGCCAACTCTCAATTTTTTCTGCATTGCAGCAGACATGTTCAAATGTCTGTTGGGAATGAAATTACTGAATTGCCCGTCACGCAGCTTTACTACCATGCAGCACAAATCCATCTTATGTGTTGGATACTTGGATTCTCTGCCCTCTGATTGGACTTGCCAAAACCTGATTTCCCATCAAACCCACAAATTTAGGTTGATCAAAACTTGGTTGAATAGAATGGATGGTGAAGATTGTTCTTATTTGGTATTCAACTTCATATTTAGTAGATGTTTGTTTTTGGGTAAAGACATAGAAGAAACCAATTGTTAAAATGGAGACCTTTGATTTTGCTATTTCCTTGATACAAGTACCTTGATATTATTTGCCTATAGGGTTTAAAGTCAATTACTATATCTATCTAAAGAAGTAGACTGTTCCACTATTATACAAGTACAGGGAAATGCTGTTCTGCACATATACTCTTGAGAGAGACAGAGAACTATTATTGAGGTTAGTGGGGGGAAGGTTTCTCAATGTGCAAGAGATAAAGAAAAAAATAGAAGAAAACCCCAAAAAATAAATAAAATTAAAAAATAAAAGGAAAAGCAGTCTTGGTCTTCTTTGGATTGTAAATAGGAAGACAGCTGTGAGAGGGGCCAAAGGTAGGAGTTGTCATATTACATTCTCATCTTTTGGAAAAAGAATAATTTCAAACCCTTCTTTCTCTGCCAGAAACCAGGAACCCAAATATCTCACACTTTCCTTCTTTTTGATCACATAGCTCTAATTCTTTCCTATCCTTTCTCTGAATTTTTAAGTTTGTAATTGGTTATTCACTAAATTATCAGGTAAGTGATATATGAATGGTTTTTTTTTTTCCCCTCCTTTATATTTTGTTTTTTATTGTTATATATTGGAATCTAAAGGAATGCAATAATCCAACATCATGTATACTAGGTGGATAGTCCATGCATTACCAAAAAAAAAAAAAAAGGGTGGATACTCCATGTGATGCACAAGAGGATATAGAAAGAGGCCAAAATATGAAAAGCATAAAGAATGTAGAAACTTATTAATTTAATTATGCATCATAATTCTTAGGAATATATATTAGTTTATATCATGGGCCTACCACGATATTTTTATCTTTTATTTTATTTTTTCCTTTTGTTAGGAACTAGGAAGAGGGGTGTTCCTTTGGCTTTTCCAAGTTCTACCTACAAAGAAAACAGCAATTTTTTTTTTTTTTTGGAATTCAATATTTTAGTATATTTATACTGACCTATGGATAATAAATATTGTTTAGTTAACTATTAATCTTATTCATTTTGATTTATTTGACATTGTTGTAAAAGTTAAATGCTACAATAAATGGTTATAATGTCCCTTGCACAATTCAAATTTCTGTTAATTAAGTTTATGTTTCCAAGTGATTTTCTTATAACAAAACATATTGACTAAAAAATGAAAATACAAATACCCTAAAACAAAATGAAAATACACAAAAGCAACTACCTACCACAACAATTTCTTATGGCCGAAGGTTAGATGTTGATGCAAACTTTGCAATGGATTTTATCAAATTTTATTATATATACTACCTATGAATCTACTTCTTCTTTACAAATTTATTTTAATAAAATTTATATAATTTTAAAGTATCACAATATAGTAAACTATTTTATATGTATTTCTTCATCTGTTTTAATAACAAAAAAGATATGTTAGTGATTTTTTTTTCCTCATCCCCTTTGCTTTTGAGAGATTACCAATTTTTCCACTTAATTGAAAACCAAGCAAGCCCACAAATTTGTTTGGGGGGGCTTCATTTGAATTCAGTCCAAAATATTTATTTTTTCTAAAAAAAAAAAATTACTGAATCTAGATGTATAATATTAGGAAATTTCCCATAATATTATTATTAACGTATATTGTCTATTAGCCTTATTCAAATTTTAACACCATTACCATAATTTTGGCTTAAAATAAGATATAATAAAATCTGAAATCATGCTTCTTTTGAAAAAATTGTAATATTTAGCCTTTTTTTTTATAGAAAAAATTGTAATATTTTTTTAATCTTTGAAATGGTAAGGAGTTACTAAAATAAAATTCAACAAAAACACACGAAACATTTACTTCAAAAAACTTTATAAAAGATTTTGCTATTTATGACTAATATTGATGATAAATATTAATTGTTTTAATTATATATTGATTTTTTATATTAAAAATCTAAAGTAATAAATTGCCAACTTACTTTTGTGAATGATGATGATAAATAGTTTTTTTTTTTTAAATAACAAAATGTTAAAAATTTACAAATTTTCAAACTCTTTAAACAACAATTATATGGGGAAAAAAAATCTAAAAAGAGTTTAAAAAAAAAGGAAAAAAAAAAGAAGGAAAAAGAGTTTAAAAAAAAAACGTTAGACACTGCAAAACGACGCGTTTGGCAGGCAAACTATTCCAAGTTCTAGTCCGCTGGTTCTGAGAATCTGCGTCCACATCCTCTTCTTTCTTCGACTATCATATCTCTCTCTCTTTTCGTTTTTTTGCTGAAAGACTATCATATCACTCTTTGTATAATCTATCTAGCTCCTGCAGATTTCAGTTCGCTTTTTCTCCGTACGGTTACTCAGAGATAGTGAAAAAGTGGAAGCTTTTTTTTTTTTTTTTTTTTTTTTTCCATGAAACTCTCTGTTTTATCAGTTTAACTTTGATTCTGAAATTTCTCTTTTCTTGGGTCTTCCTGGTATTGTTGGGATAAATGGGTAATTGGAGACATCGCCCCCCTCGTAGACTTCACCGTCAACAATGGCCTCCCAGGTCCCTTCCTTTGCAGTCCGACCCAGATCCTCCTCTTCCCAATTCCGGTAATTCTTTATCTTTCTTTACAGAAGTTGGTTTTTTTTTTTTTTTTTTTTTTTTTTCCCCCGTAGAATAGCTATTATATGCTATTTCCTTCCCGGATTTTTTTTTTTCCTGATTTATTTATTTGGTTCATTGGCTATTTTGTTTTCTTTAAATTATCTTTCTTTGGAATTTATATTTATCTAATGTTTGGTTCTGAGAAATGTTGGGAAAAATAATGAAGTTGAATCTTTATATCTAATTACAGTGGGGGGTTTTTTCTTTTTCTTTTTCTTTTTGCTGTTAATTAAGGCACTAATAGAATTAAAGTTAGAAACACACAAAAAAAAAAAAAAAAAAAAAAAGAGTTTCTGGTACAAGAAAAAGACAGATGAATATATGAAAGTGATTTTTAGATGAATTACATTGTGTTGATTTCTGTCATTATAGCTTTGTATCTGATTTGGTATAGTGCTAATGGCCAATAGGCATCTAAGTTTACTAATACTGTGTGATTGCTATGTTTTTTGAGCCATTGGCAGCAATCCTAGCATTTGGTAATTTTTGGAAATGGGTACCTGTACCCTATGCAAAACCTGACCAGATTAGTAGTACATTTATATCTGGAAATTCCATAGCCATACACTTATGCAACTGAAAGTCATGGCTATAATTTCCTTTAGCGATCCTTTCATTACGTGCTTTTTGAACAATATTTGATTTGACTGAAAATATTGTTGCTGGTAATGGTTTTTATAACTGCAGGCCTCCTGTGACAGTATGTGAAAAGCTTAAACTGGTTAACTAGAGTAACTTGGCTTGACATTGTGGAATTGCATGTGTTGTTAAATTTAGAATGGAAATCAAAAATTTAATTTTATTGAGATATTTTTCTTTTTCTTTTTTGATATGGTAAATGCTGGACAAACACCTTTGCTCTAACCCAAATTCAGTCACAGCATTGGATGGATGCTGCTTTAATTGGCTGTTAGATTTTCCTGGTTTCTCTCGTCTAGTTGGTTATGAGGCTTCTAACGCTTTTATTTGCATGTGGAATATAAAATATCAGAAATGAATGGCCTTTTTTTTTTTTTTTCCCAACTTAAATTCAATTCTTGATTGTTGAAGGAAAATATTCTAGTCCTTTTAAGTTCAATTTCTTTCTTATTTATATGATATTTATATCCATTGTTATGTTGAAGAGACTAGTGTCATTGTCAAGAATGATAACTGATAACAGGTCTCCTTGGATGCTTATAGTGATTTTTTCGTTTCATCATTTTAGGGTTTGGACAGGATAATGTACCTTTGTGGGAAAAGAAATTCTGCAGTATGGTTGGATCAATACCATGGAGAAAGGTAGTTGATGCAAAGAAGTTTTTGTACTGCCATGGTAATGTTCTAAGCTGGGATGATGCTGCTAGTGAAGAGGCATTTCAGAATGCAAAAAAGAGGTTTTGGGCAGAGATCAATGGCTTCCATTGTGACATATCTCTACCTGATCCAGATATTTACATTGATAAAATAGATTGGAACCCAACCATCGATCCTGAGCTGATCAAGGAATTGGATCGAGAGTATTTTGCTCCTGTTGATGAAGAGAATGGTAAGGTATGGAGGAAAAATAAGAAGATAAGAAATTCTGCGTATGTTCCTTCATTTGAGAGTAACAAGATTGTAGATGATGGTATAAATCCTTGGGAATGTAACAATACGCCAGTTCTTGGAAATGTGGAAGGTAAGCTAATGGGCTGGAGCCAGTGGAATAATGATATAAACGGCTCGAAGAATTCAGATAATAATGACAATCCATGGGAGTGTAATGCTGCTCAGAGCAGTGGGAACACTAAGGAGAACGCTTGGGGTGATTGTGGGAATATGTCATGGGAATGCAACTGGACGCAAAACCATGTCAGCCGGCCAAGGGATTGGGGTGATGATAATAATCGTTGGGACCGTGACTGTCAGGGCTTTGCCTCAGGTAGAAACAGTGGATGGGGTAATTCTTTGGATAAGTCTTGGGGAATGAACCAGCAAGAATCTAAGAATACCGAAAGGGACAACAATCCTTGGAAACCCAATGTCAGTCAAGATAGTAGAGCCCCAAAAGATGGAGGATGGAGAGATTATGGTGGAAATGGATATCGTTGGAAGCAGTGGGACCATCATAATAACCAGAAAAAGAACGACGCATTTCAAAGATGTAGAGGTGGTTGGGGAGCCTGGAATGAAAATAATCAGAAGAGGGAAGAATCTCAACACAGTATGTCGGGCTACAGAAACTCAAGGTTTCAGGGAGATGATTATCAAACGGGTAATCATTGGCAGATGGGAAACAACAAAAAGAGGCCAGTTTTCCCTCTGAGTAGCCGGTGATTGAGAACATCCAGTGTCTTCGTTAAGATAATATTACATTATGGGTTTGATTTTTGAAGCTGTTTAAGAAAGGAGTTCATAGAAGCTCGGTGGCAGATACTACAAGTCCAATGCAACTTTTGCATTGTTACTGACACTATAATTCATAACTTCTACTATGAACCAACTTTTTGAATTTTTTATACATTTTCAAGAGATTTTTGACACAAACCCAATTCCCCCAAAACGTTGTACAACTCAGGAGATATTTTGAGAATATATGAACACATAAATTTTGGACTATATGAAGTTCTTTTCTATTCTTATTAGTTATTTGACAGTGGTATATGTGCTTCCTTAACCTTAAATGGGTAAAATGAAAAGCTGATACCTTTCATTGCTTCATAGAATTGGATCATACGATAGCAACCTCAATGAGGTCGCACTTGATCTAGCACTCTAATTGAAAAGTCAACTTATCATCGTCATGCCGTTCTTAATTTTTCACAGCAATAAATAAAAATAAAAAATAAAAAATAAGTACATGGTAGTGCCTCAAACGACAACTCTTAGAGGCAAGTTTTCCCACTCACAGGTCACGCCAGACCTCACCAAGCCAAAAAAAAAAAAAAAAAAAAAAAAAAAAAAAAACAGGAAAAAAAAAAAAAAAGGCAACGAAGAAGAAGAAGCAGAGCAATACAGTTGCTGATAGAGAGGGGCAGCAACGAAACTCAAAATGCCTCCGCAGTCCCCTCCAACAAAACCCCAGAAATTCTACTTCTTCTATGGCCACCGCAAGCCATCCCAGAACCGGCCCACCGTCCGTGGCGGTCTCTTCTCCAACCGCCTTTCCCTTCCGAGCTCTCAAAAACCTCAAACCCATCAATCTGAGCCCTTTGATCTCTCCAGATGGGACCCTGACCACCCCACATCACCACCGTCCAAACCCACAACTCCAACACTGTCCTTCCTCTCTCCCATCGCTCGTTTCATCGTGGACGCCTTCCGGAAGAACCGCTGTCAATGGGGTCCACCAGTCGTCTCCGAGCTACAAAAGCTCAGAAGGGTCACACCCAATCTTGTGTCTGAGGTCCTCAAGGTCCAGACTGACCCTGGCTTAGCCTCCAAGTTCTTCCATTGGGCTGGTAAGCAAAAGGGTTATAAGCATAACTTCGCTTCCTACAATGCTTTCGCTTATTGCCTGAACAGGACTAATCGATTCCGGTCGGCGGATCAGGTCCCTGAGTTGATGGACTCGCAGGGAAAACCACCAAGTGAGAAACAGTTTGAGATTCTTATCAGAATGCATGCTGATGCCAATAGGGGTCTTAGAGTTTTCTATGTTTATGAGAAAATGAAGAAATTTGGTGTTAAACCCAGAGTTTTTCTGTATAACAAGATAATGGATGCTTTAGTCAAAACGGGTCATTTAGATTTGGCATTGTCTGTTTATGAGGATTTCAGGGATGATGGGTTGGTTGAGGAGAGTGTCACTTTCATGATCTTGATTAAGGGTCTGTGCAAATCCAACAGAATTGATGAAATGTTGGAGGTTTTGGATAGAATGAGAGTGAATCTGTGCAAGCCTGATGTCTTTGCTTATACTGCGATGATCCGGGTGCTGGTTTCAAATGATAGCTTAGATGGGTGTTTACAGGTTTGGGAGGAAATGAGTAGAGACGAAGTGCAGCCAGACGTGATGGCGTATGCTTCCATGATCACTGCAATGTGTAAAGGAGGGAGGGTTGAGAAAGGATATGAGTTGTTTAAGGAGATGAAGGAGAAGGGATATATGATCGATAGAGCAATTTATGGATCATTGATACAGGCGTTTGTGGCAGGTGGGAAGGTTAAGCTGGCCTGTGATTTGTTGAAGGATTTGGTTGATTCAGGGTATAGAGCAGACCTGGAGATATATGGTTCTCTAATTCAAGGTTTGTGTGATGTAAAGCGGGTTGATAAGGCTTACAAGCTTTTCAAAGTGACAGTTCAAGAGGGTTTGGGGCCAGACTTTGAAACTGTGAAGCCCATTTTGGTGACTTATGCAAATATGAGAAAAATGGATGATTTTTACGAGCTACTCGGGCAGATGAAGAAACTGGGTTTTTCTGTTATTGATGATCTTCCCGAATTCTTGACTTTTCTCATAGAAAAGCAGGGAGCAAATATGGCTCTTGAAGTGTTTGAAGACTTGAAATCTAAAGCTTATTATAGTGTTGCAATCTACAATATCTTTATGGAGGCTCTCCATAAAGCTGGGATGGTAAAAAAGGCCTTATCGCTCTTCCATGAAATGAAGGATCTGAATCTTCAACCAGACTCCACTACTTATAGTGTTGCAATTACATGTTATACTGAAGTGGGGGATATTAAAGAAGCTTGTGATTGTTATAATACGATAATTGAGATGTCTTGTGTTCCTTCAGTTGCTGCTTATCGTTATCTTGCTGGAGGACTATGCAAAACTGCAGAGTTCGATGCAGCTATGATGCTAGTTCGTGACTGCTTGGCGAGCGTAAGTAGCGGGCCAATGGAGTTCAAATATAGTCTTAGCATTCTCCATGCCTGCAAATCTAGTAATGCAGATAAGGTAATTGAAGTGCTTAATGAAATGATGCAACAAGGTTGTCCCCCAGATGACGTTATATGCTCTGCTGTTATCCATGGAATGTGTATGCATGGCACAATAGAGGAGGCGAGAAAGGTTTTTTCGAACTTGAGGGAGCGGAAACTTTTATCAGAAGCCAAGGTGATAGTTTATGATGAATTACTAATTGAACACATGAAGAAGAAGACAGCAGATTTGGTGCTGTCAGGATTGAAGTTTTTTAATCTAGAATCAAAGCTGAAAGCAAAGGGTTGTACATTGTTGTCAAATTGAAAATATAAAGCAGGAGCTGATTATTGTTTATTGATTACTTCTGCTATATATATTACAACATAAATACATGTATAATGGAGAAATTACTTTTTCAGTTGCCAAAACATAAAGAGTTTTTAATAATGCTGAGATGACATAAATGAATTTGAGAGTTTACTCAACTGAAGGGGACTACAAATGCTTATCTTTCCAATCACAAACAATTTCAAGGATTATGTAAAAGTATTTAAAAGAAGCTCAATAGATATGCATTTCAAATTATTACCAAATTTGTCATTACAAAATAGAAAGCCAACCGGGAACTACAGGTGACCTTCGAATACTTTTCTTCTTCCTTCTTCTATATAATTTTTTTTTTCTTTTTCATTTTTCCTCCATTGTGCTCCTTAATCTAAATCTAACATATGCAAAAACAAAATAAGAGAGTCTAAATTTCCCTTTTGGGCCGGTTTCGAGCACGAGAACGGGTCGGTTGTTCTTCTAAAGGCAGGTCAATATCGTTTGCCTCCTCATCTTCTTCCATGATTGCTTGGTTAATTGCAACCTGGTTCAAAAGCAAAGAAAAATCCGGGTGTCAAAATCAATCTTCCAAGTATCCTTTAACCTGCTAATCAACTCTCATGACTGAATCTAAGAAAATTATAACCTTCCTCGTAACCAATAGTAATATGGCATTAATACAAGTATCAATCTCCACTTGCTCTGCTAATCAACCACTATGATGCATTAAATACATAACTAGGATAAGAAGAATCCTATTTCAAATCTAACAGCAATATACGAGTAAAGCTTATACTTTTTTTCATGAAATTGCATATAAAACATAAATACAATTCTTGCTTCTAATGGCACCATAAAACATATTGCTCGCTTCTTGATGTAGTAAGATGATAACATATAATCCATTCCTCTTAAAACCCGAAATACAATCAATGACTTAAGAGGAAAAGTATGTCTTTTACCATGAATGGTTGGTTAAACTTATTAAGGCTTTAATAGATTATCTATGGTGTATACCAACTTGGGTTTTTTTTTTTTTTTTTTTTTTTTTTTAAAAAAAAGGTCAAAAACAGAACTTTTGTTTTTCCATTGACACAGAAAAGAAAACATCTATAACATAAAATATTAAGTAGAAAACCCACATGAAAAATAGTTATTTATAAGCACTTAAAACACAAAGCACACAGAAACCCCAGCCGGGACAAGTTCAATTTACCTCCTCGAGAAAATCTTCGTCGAGCTTGTCAGCGATTCTAATGGAGGTAAACACAGTGATAGCTAAGAGAGATAAAGGCAAAACAAATGCGAATATGTAGCTGGAGGTGCCGGGACCTGCACGTGTCACCACTGTTAGTCCTCTTCCTCTGGTTTTCCGGCATATTGGGTCGCCGGAAAATCGAACCACCGGGAAGAAGACCGAGTGTGGAGGTTTGATTGAAGGCTGTTGTGTTGGTGGTGGGGAGGGTAGAGGGAGAGTGAATGAGGATGGGTTGGAGATGAGGAGCCCCGCCATGGCTGTTTTCAGTCGCCACGACAGAGTGGATATTATTATCTCCACGTGTTATACATAATTTTTACAATATTTATGAAAATTTTTACCCGACATTTTTGGGAAACTAATAATTAGTTTTATATTATAAACAAATCTGTTTGGTTGAATATTTATTTATTTTCTTTCTCATTTTTTTTGTCTTTTTTGGGGCATTTACAATAATACCTAAACTCATAACTTCAAGTTACCAGACGTAGATGTAAATGGGTTAATCCTAACCCAATTAGATTATTTTCTTTCTCAATTTGAAGAGCAAAGTAACAAAAGGACTCAAAAGTTTTGCTTCTCATTTTCAGATTACCCCTGAATATTTTTTCTTTTGTTGGAGAAATATTCTTCTTTGGCATCATTCCCTATGATATTTGGAATTATTTCTTGGCGTTTGTAAATGCAAAAACCACAAATAAATTCCTTTAAAAAAAGAAAAAGAAGCAATTGTAGATTTCTCCTTATTAGCAATGTAATGGTGAAGAAACAACTTGTACAAATGAGGGGAAGGCCAAAAAAGAACACGAATTCTTGTCAATGAAGAGTTCAATCACATATTTTCTCTGGCTTATCAAATTTTATATAGTAATGATAACGAAAATATAAATCAATATTTTTACAGGGTAAAATAGCTCTCTTCCACTTGATACTGTGGTTTCTATACACAATAAACAGACACCGAGATTTCTAAACAAACCCCATATGGAGGGGCTTGATCAGTATCTCTATCTCTCTCTCGCTCTGTGTGACTAAATTTTACACTACCGCTTGGATAATGATCGGGAAGAACCAAACGAAAATGAAATCCCACGACAAGCCTGCTTGCTCTTTCTTTTCTCTGCAGATTCTTCCCTTCAAAAAATTCATTGGATAACATCGAGTAAACCATTTATGCAGGAAGGAGAATAAGAAGAAGCAGCAACCATGCTGAGTTTTCATTGTGCTTCTCCAATGGAGTGGTCATCATCCCTTCCCGGAGGTGACAATGGTGGAATGGCTGCTTCTTGAAATGAATCGATTTCAGCATCTAAGACCTTCCTGCCGGTAGCCTGATTCCTGTTTCTGCCTAATTTCCTTGAGGGGAGGGATTCAGAGGCAACAGCTCTTGATGAGTTACTACTATCAATGGATAAGAAAAATTTCTCCTTTGAAAGAGCTGATGGAGCAGATGCTATAACCGAGCTGAAAACATCAGACTCCCTTAGACCTTGTATTATGGCCTAAGAACATAGGAGTTTGCAACTTTATTAGAAGGAACTTTAGGATCAAAGCAAAAATAACAGAAAAAAGTGGCAGGGAACCAAATAATTAAATGCCTCACAAAAGTGCACTTACCATGGGAGCGTATATGCGAGTCAAAATGCCTTTTCTTAACAATTTCATTTTCAGTTCTTTGTCACCCCATACAATATGCTCTCGGTACCTAGATCAAAATGAGAAATATTTCATTTTATCAGAAATTGTGTAGAAAAAGAAGCATATTCCTCAGAAATCTGCATTACACTGAGGATTCGTGAGAAATTATAAAAAAGAAAGTTCTGAAAAAGTTTTACCAATTCATCATCTCCTCCTCAGTTGCAGTTGATGCAATTATGAATGCCTGCAAGGTATATGTTCACTTAGTATGACAAAATTCTTGTCAGAAAGATATGCAATGTAAAACAAGCTTCATTGCTGGAATCCATGATGCTTTTCACAATATATAACCCACAACCTTCAGTGACTGTAGAAGAAGTGATATAAGAGAAAAAGAGAAGTACAAAACTAGGCTGCCTGTGGGTTTGGAATAAACAAAGGATGGTAGGTGATTCTAGTTTACAGTTCCAAAAACAATTCATTCCATTTAAACTGTATCAGGATGTCATTCTCTCCAATATGGAGTTAGCGGTTCTACCATATATAAGGATGCAGGCCCATTTTGACCATTAAACAAGAGTGAAAAAGATAAGGGGAAAAGATAAAATATAAAAAAATAAAAAACTGTGGCAAGCATTAAACATACAGATCTATCAAATTCCAGCATAAAGCATCTTTTGACATCTTCCCTCGTAGGCTTGCAGCCACAACGATCACGTCTAGATGTCAAGTCTGAGAATTTGGCGTATGTGTAGTGCAGAACAGCAGCCTCTTCTAATTTGATCTCACTAAAAAGGAATTGCACGAAAGTTATTAAAGCAATCAAGAAGCCAAACAAAAGAACACTTCAATGCTCACTATAAATAGTAAAAACTAATATACTTTGGGCTTTTCATATAATTGTGCCATCTATGGGCACCATTAGGACGTAGATGATCTTGAATTCGAGCAGCTGATTTCCCATTTCCATAAGTCAAAAAGTAATTAGGGTTACCACGAGTTGATTCTTTGTACATGCCAAAGTATGTATCCTTTGGGAGATGATCATAATTTCTCTTGAACATTGAAACCTGTTTGAGCAGATACAAGTACAAGATAAATGTCAAGGATTGTGTACATCCACATTTACATGAAAACAAAATGAAATGTGACAAGTTTCTTTAAATAGGCAAGTGTAATCAAGGGAGGTTGAGAATAGAAGAGATTTACCTCAGTAAAAGGTTCCTTAATATCATCCCGTTCAACACTGCTTTCCTAAGAACATTACAAAAGTAGAAATCTTATTTGGATCATTCATGGCAGAAATAGGTGCAACATAAAGCATGGAAAGAACAACAAGACTGACAACTATTATTATCACCTCTCAAACATATTGAAAAACGTAAATAATTTCACTTACATAGTTTGGAAAAATAACCATGTCTACATTCCCAGGCACATCAAGCAGCAACTGCCTCAAAGAATACTCCCGAGCACCAGCTGGGTGTATTAACTCATCAGTGTCAAGATGAATTATCCAGTCCATGCCAGCATCCTAATATTTTAAGGTGCAAAATGACATCAAGACCAACTTCTTCAAAAATAATTAGAAGCATAGTGATTCAAATATAAGAAACTAGCTTTCATACCCTTGCCATGACAATAGCCATCTCCATGTTGAGAGATTGCTTCACAAATAGCTCATAATTGCAAGGTTTGTAAAAGAAACTTGACAGCCATGTCTCGTTCCAAATCCGGCTGAAAATACCAAAACCAATATACAGAATAGATAAATAACTGAGTAAATAAACTATATATGATAAAGTTATTGAGATAGATGCAGCAGATACGCTTAAAAGAGTTGAGAACATTCATTTAGTCGGTTACAGCAACAATGCTAATGACAAAACTGGTTGAAGGCTAACAAAACACAGAAGATCCTACAATAAGCATGACGAGGGAGAATGCATCTTTACATATCCCTTGTGGCCTTGTCTACAGCATCTCCTTAGGCTTCTAGTATCTAAATGTCAAATGATTATAAGGAAAAAGAAAGAACTAGATACAAAACAGTACATTCAGTCTGCCTTCAAATCAAAATGACATGGATTAGCAAATGGCAACGCTAACTGACCTTTTCGCCTGCTGTTCCTCCAGCTCTTTTGTTCTGTATATCACTTTTACACCCTAAAAGCAATGCTAGAATAAATGCTCAAAGCAATAGAAAATAGAATTTAAAGCTCCATTTGAAAGTTTATAAATCAAGCAGTAATAGCAGAGTGTAATTTAACTCACAGGTATAGACTCCAGAACTTTAGTTACATTAGGAGACGCAGCCTTCCCTTCAACGAAAAGAAAAAAGGTTGACACACCAATAACCTTATGATAAAACATCCAAGGTAGGATCTGCTCCAAGCCAGCTGACGTACTTGTTGTAATACATATCTGCAAGTACAGATTCAAAACCATATAAGATCACTTTTAAAGATTGAATTATAATAACAAAAATTCATTGTGACAAAAACAATAACAATGTATTTACAAACAAGCGAGAAAAGCCCTATATATTCTATTAGTAAAGCTTAAATGTCCTTATTGAAAACTAAAGCGCTGCACTACATTTTTAGTGAGCAGTAGAACACAAAATTCATATAATGCAGCATACCATCCTCCCATCATATTTGAAATGATACTCCACAAGGTCTTTAAAACCAATTGATTTTCAATTTATATATAATTTTCTGCTAGACCTCGATCTCCAGTTTAAAAGATATCATGATAACAGTAAACAGGATATTATAAACCCAATCATGCACAATTTCCTTAGTAAACAAACTTATAGTGAAAAACTCATTTCTAGAAGATCCAAATCACCAAATCAAGCTATACTAACAGATTCTATCGGCCACCAAATGGAAAAACCCAATATCTAACCCACCCAGAGATCCACAGTTCAATTGAAGATCAAACCTTAGTTTTCAATGCCTCAAATAACCAATTTTTCAACATCACAATGAGAAAGTTTATCCAAAAATATGAACCAAGAAAACCTCAGCTTGCCTCGTGTAATCCAACTTTCAAGCAAGAGCATACCATCAAAACCGAAAAAGATCCACGAACCAATCACAGCGTTTTGGTTAAGATTAGTTTCTCGTTAACTAATAAAATACCAAATAAATTATATATATTTTTGCAATTCGTCTTCAATTTTTCACTATCAGAACAAGGTTTACATTTTGAAACTTCAAAACACGAAATTTGTCCAGACCCCGTGAAATTCAATTAACAAAAAGCGTGATCCTCTAACAGATCCATCCGATATTCAACGATTACACTCGGAAAAACAAAGCTATCCCAGATTTGACCACCCACACAGAACTTATAATCTGTAAAAAACCCCTACAAAACCAATCATAGAAACCACTAAATCAAACCCAGAAACCATAAATTCCAACAAACAAAGAAACAAACCTTTGGTCTGAGATTGGACCCGTAATCGAACTTCCAATCATGGTAGTACGGAAATGAAGGCGATGAGCTACGGCCGAGATTGATGCAGTCAGAGGAGGAAGAATGGGAGACGGCGGAGACGGGAGAGGTCTCCATTCCGGGGAACAACTGGTTGGAACCAGGCGGGGCCCACCGGGTGGTGGGATCGGTGACACCGCCACGCCATTGGAGGACGAAGGCCAAGGCAGCGAGACTGAGAGGAAGGATTGTTAGGAGGAGAAGGAGCTTCGCTGTGAACGATTGAGAAGAAGACGACGGCGTTTGGGATGGCCGGAGAGGCGCGTGGAGGTGGTGGTTCGGCATGTTCGTTTTGTTGTGTAGAGAGAGAGAGAGAGAGAGAGAGAAGAAAGTTTCGTCCTACTGGTTTTTGAGTTTAGTTTTGAAGTGAAAAAACTATACGAACTGAGAGACGAAGCCACCCAATCAGAGCCGTTTCGCTGTCTTTTTTATTTCCTTGTTCTCATTATTATTATTATTATTATTTTTGTTATTGTGTTTTTTCCCCAAAAGAAAAAAGAAAATATCTTTTTTTCTGATTTTATTTATGATTTTCTGTTATTGCCGGAAAATTGGAATTGTTTTTTTTTTTTTTAACTTCAAAGTTGGAATTGTTTCAAATTTTCTATTTTTATTTCTTTTTTATCTACAAGTTAATTATTCATTAAATTGACTAAACAAATTAAATATTTATCAAAATTATTGAATCATTTATTTCCCACACTTCTCTCCCTCATCTATCTATTTTTCAATTCTAAAAAATGAAAGATTATATTTTTATTTTTAAGAATTAAGATTAAGAGTTTTAATTATAATTATTTTTATAGAAAATAAAAAAATATGTTTCTTGTGAATGAAGAAAAATAATTATTATTGGAAAAAAAAATAATTTAACGTGTTATTTTCAAAACGTTTGAGCCGAGAAATATTTGCATCCAACAAAAAGGAAAACAAAATCCAAACCCAATAAAAAGGACAAAAAGATCAACGAGTTTATTTTATTTATTTATTTATTTTTGAAAATTAAAAAAAAATATATTGCAAATCCAAATCCAAGTAATAGAAGAAAAACCTAGTTAGGAGACGAACTAGGAAAGTGTTTCTTCGTTGTTTCGCTCTATCTTCACCCCAAATATCGATTCGCTATTTCTCTCTCTCTTTTTCATGTCTTCTTTCTTTGTATTTCTTTTTCCTTCTACTCCTTCAGGGTATCCAAAAACCCTAGCTTTCCATTCTTTTTCCTTACTCATACGCCCTTTTCCTTCTCACTTTTCTTCAACTCATAACTCTCGCTTCGGCTTTGCTTTCTTTTCTCAAGCTAGTTTCTGCGCACAACATGAGTGATTCTAAGGTGGGTTTTGTATTTTTTGCCTTTTCAGTTATGGGAAATGATGTGGGTTTGTGTTTTTTAAACTAAAGGTTGCTCTTTTTGTCTGGTTTTTGTTGATGGGTATCTGAGTTTTTAGTAAGTTAGGTGGATTTCTATGTTATTTGATTTTGATTGAATGTTAATGTATCTTATCGTTTATTTGTTTGGCTGGTTTGGAGTTTTGGATGAGAAAATTTGCAAACTTTTTTTTGTGGATTGGTTCATATGTGAATGGATTGTTGAGTTGCTCACATGGAAAATTACAAGACTTATATGTCAACTTCAGCATAGCCCGGTCTAAACTTATATTCCATTCTTAAAAACAGCATATACTACCATACCAATGCAATACAAAAATCAACACCTAAAATTTCCACATTTGAGAGAGAATAGTTTGAGGCCTTCTCAGCTACTGAAAATAATAAAAGTTCTTTTAGATTGAATTCTTTCTCCTCCCTCCCCACCTCAATTCTAGCGGTGATGCACACTTTTCCCATTAATATTTTTAATTGTTGTTGTTTTTTTTTTTTTTTTTTTTTTTTTTTTTTTTTTTAAATTTCCCTTTTCTTTTTTTTTATCCCTGTTAGGATTTTTCATTATTTGCTTGCTCTTGCAGTTGTTTGTATTTGGGTCATTTACTGAAGATGAGACCAAGTCATTGCTGGTCAAGCATGCATCCAGGGATTCTAAGAAGCCTGCGGAGAAGAAAGTATTGCAATTTGGCTCTTTAAATTTCGTTGCTGAAAAATCTTTGGATAGTTTTGAAGGTCAATCAAGCACAAAGCAGAATAATTTGGAAGGAAAGACTCAATTTCAATCTTCAGATTTTCTGACGAAGAACAATGAAGTGAAATGTGTGAAAACAGCAGATGATAATTCATCTGGTGCATTTGCATCTCCAAAAGAGAATGGATATGTCAGTGACTCAACCCATGTCTCCCCTGGTTGTAATGGTGTGAAAGAGGCTGTAACAGATACTGTGGATCTAACATCATCCTTAGAATTCCAGAAGAATGATGGATTGTTGAATAAATTTTCTCATCTGGAATTACACCATGAAGAGCAAAACGGTAGTGTTGATAATTTATCGGTATCTTTGTCTGATGAAGAACTGAGGAAGGCATCAAATGGGCCGGTCAAAGTTTGTAAAAACTTACTACCACGTGGATTAGTAAACTCGGGGAATTTGTGCTTTCTCAATGCAACTCTGCAGGCTCTGCTATCCTGTTCTCCTTTTGTGCAGCTTCTGCAGGAGATACAAACTCAGAACATCCCCAAGGTTTTTTTTGGATATAGATCCCATTGCATTTATGTTTGTTTGTTTAGTGTTAATATTAATCCCATTGCATTGATGTTTGTTTGTTTAGTGTTACTATTAATCTTGATAGATAACTTGTGTGCATTTCTCATTGATACTTTTAGAACATGATCAGCTTACCTCCCTTTATCTGTTGCTCGTTACAACTTTATTTATCAGGTTGGCTATCCGACTTTGACTGCATTTGTGGAGTTTGTCTCTGAATTTGAAATGCCACTTGGTGGAAACTCAAAGAAGACAGAGACCAATATTCTTGATGTTGGTATGCCTTTTCGCCCTGCCATGTTTGAAGCAGTTCTAAAAAAGTTTACTCCAGACGTTCCAAGTAGTATCTCAGGCAGGCCAAGGTTTGTGAAGACAGTGCAGAACTTTCTTATGTGACATTGTATTTGGTTACGATAATCCTGATTTGAAATTGCCCTCTGACATTTTGAACATATACAGACAGGAAGATGCTCAAGAGTTTTTAAGCTTCATTATGGATCAAATGCATGATGAGTTACTTAAGCATGAAGGACAATCCTCAAGCATTCGTGGCAGTAAATCATCTCTAGTTTCTTCAGCAGAAGATGATGAATGGGAGACAGTTGGTCGAAGGAACAGATCTGCAGTGACAAGGACACAAAGTTTTGTTCCCTCAGAACTAAGTGCTATATTTGGAGGACAACTGAGAAGTTTGGTGAAGGCAAGAGGTATGGCATTTGTGTTGTTAGTATTGCTATTTTGTTCTTATAATTTTTGGTTTATTGCATGTATGTACTTGTGAGCTTAAGTTTCTTGCATAATACATTTACATTTGGATCCATGAAATGGTGGCATTCTACTTTGGAGTTTGGATTATGAAAAGAAAGAAAAATAACTTTGCTAGTGGTTCCTGCTTTGTTCTTAAATTTCTCTCTTGGTTCCTCATTATTAACCTGCTTGATTAACCACACGATTTTATGTTATTGATTATTTAACAACTTTTCAAGTATGGTCTTTTGTCAATTATGATATTTGAGAAAAAAATTTCTGCAGTTATGTCAGTAGTGTATTTCTTGATTGCATGACATAGGCATATGATTACTGAATTCGATATGTAGAAATGTGTACTCCTTAATAACTTTTTGAGCAGAATTAGCTCCATCCTGTGCTGATGTCTTCTTTAAATGCCCTCTTATCATGGTAATTATGCTGTGTGGTATGTCTGACTTAATCTGTTTCTGTTTTGTGTGCACTCTGTAGGAACTAAGGCTTCTGCTACTGTTCAACCATTTTTATTGCTCCATCTTGATATTTACCCTCAAGCTGTATGCACCATAGAGGATGCACTTAAGTTGTTTTCTGCACCAGAGACTCTTGAAGGGTATCGGACATCAGCAACTGGGAAGGTATCATATCCTCTCTTCTCACTCCCCTGCACCCCAAAGTGTTGGATATCTGTATGTAACATCATGTAAGTGGACATGCATGTTTATCGTTGATTGTGTTTTTTGATATATGGTTTTCAGGCTGGTATTGTAGCAGCTAGTAAATCAATCAAAATCCAGTCCCTTTCGAAGATCATGATACTGCACTTGATGCGTTTTAGTTATGGAAGCCAAGGAAGCACTAAGCTGCATAAGCCTGTCCATTTTCCTCTTGAATTTGTACTGGGCCGTGAGTTGCTTGTTTCTCCATCTGCTGAGGTAAATTCTGTGCTATATCCTTAAAACTTATTGTACTATTAATGTTATCTCTGCCACATACTTCTCACTTGTCTTCTCTTCAATTGAATCTACCTGTAAGAATCTGAATTATTTCAAATTCTGCCCTTCAGATACCACCACCAATTTCTTAGTATATTCTTTACCACTTGACATTTTCTACTGTATCGAAGCTGGGTTTTATAGTGGTCTAGGAAACCCTTTCTGAGTTCATAGGTAGTTTAAAAATGTTATGATAGTGTGAGTTAGAAAAATTATGGTCAACGAATTGTGTAATTTCAAAATCTATAGATCGTCCTTAGTTTAGTTGAGTTTGAACCTTTGCTTATTGGTCTTTTTCATATTTTGCTTCTACAGGGTCGTAGATATGAACTTGTTGCTACAATAACTCACCATGGGAGAGAGCCTTCAAAAGGGCATTATACTGCTGATGCACGCTATAAGAATGGCCAGTGGTTACGGTTTGATGATGCATCTGTCACTGCAATTAGCGCTAGTAAGGTGTTACATGACCAAGCATATGTCCTCTTCTATAAACAATTATAGGAGGTCAGCTACGGAGTCTTGTCCACGAGCTGTCTCATAACTGTTTAACACTATTAGTCAAGCCAACCACTGGTCCCTAGCCTTTTTCTGAACGTTGTTAATTCCATCTGATGGTGGCAATGGCTTCAGCAATTCATTGTCTTCAATATTTGATGCACCATTTTTGTAACCTTGTAATATAAGTTATTGATGTATAATCAAGTTTAGCTAATGCTTCATGTCTATACGACCAAATCTGGTCTGGGTTGCTGTATTCCTACATACCATGTAAGGTGTTATATTAGTTTTCCTTGTAAAACTGTTTATAATATCATTTTTGGTTGAGATTTTCATGTTTATTTTCGATTGTTCTTTGGAATATGATGTCGTTTTGGTAACACCAGTTTGATTACAGCAGTTATGATTTTTATAAATCTTTTTTTTTTTTTTAATTTTATTTTTTAACTTGTTCCCTAGAGATGATCAAACTGACTTCATTGTATATAAGAAAAGTCGTTGAGAAATATGAATTCCAATTAGTTGTGGATACTGAAACTTTTATTTATTTAATTTAAAAAACACTGGAACACAAAAGAATATAGATTATATTTTTGTTCACATTGAAATCGTTACTTATGCTTGGCAGATGAACATTATTCAGAAACGTAAGTTCTGTGCAAAAAATTGTTCAATACACAAATGTGTTAAGATGGAAAAAAGTTTATAATATTTTCATTGATCAAAATTCTCTTTAAATAAGAAAAAAAGAAAAAAAGAAAAAAAAAAGGGTTTCTTTAAATTGTTCCACGTGTCTTCGACCGAAATTCCTGTATTACTTTGTTTGATAAAATTTATTTATTAGTTCTATTGTTAACCTAATTTATTCTAATTTTATCAAAGTTAACAATAATGAAAACACTTAATAAACTTGTAAAAATATAAAGGTTTTTTTATATATATTAATTCTAATAAATTTCTGTGGATCAATAGGAAAGAATGCGTTTCTAAGACTAGTTACCCACACACAGTTTCTTAAAAGATTGTTCGGCCAAGAAGCAAAACATAGTCATTTTTAACGGTTGCTTCTTTTCCCACTAACCAAACAACCTCTTGCCCAAACTCCTACTTCTTTATACACCCTGTTTTGTGGTCCATTACTGTAGCAGTGGCAGCAAAAGAGGAAACAAAAAATAAAAAGCCCAGACTTTGGTTGTTGAACCTAGAAATTTGGTGTCTCACTGCTTGCGGTTTAAACAAGCAGCATATATGGATGCTTTAAGAAGAGTTCAAGAATTGTTCTCTAACTTTTTGAGGCTTTTTTGTGGTCCAATCACAAGGAAATTATAATTTTTAATCAGTTCTTTTCATGTCCATCAAAGACGAAGCTAATACCCCATATATATATATATATATATATATGGCCACCGTCAAATCTATAAATCAATTTGTGCTACAGAAAGCAAAGAAGATCACTTTTTCCTTTACATTCCTAGTCTGAATTCTGTCAAACCAAACAAATCTTCTTACTTTGTTTTGGAGAATAATTGTTGTTTGCTTTTCAGAATAATCGCTCATCAAAAGAGCATCAACTGAGACTAATACATTGATGGTGATTGATATACCTCTAACATTGTCAATCGGAATTATACCCTTCCAAAATGACATACGCTTGACAAAAGTTCTGTCCTAAGCATCTTTGTGAATTATTGGTACATTTTGGTTTCTTTTTTTTTTTGCTTGAAATGGCTGATCTTTTCTGGCAAATTAATTGAAGAACTACGAAATTATTTGTTATGAACTCTATTATATGGTCTGCCCCCACTTACTAAAAACATAGACATAGAGGAAAAAAATATATACTTAATCAAAGAAAAGATTCCAATTCCATGGTTTATCGCTAAAACCTATTGTTAAAAATGTATAAACATTGACATTTGAGAAACTCCAATATAATTAAAGAAAAGATTCCAATTCCATAGTTTAAGAGCTAAAACCAATTGTTATTTATATTCTTAATCTTTTTCATTCCATTGGGTTATTGTGATTTAAAAAGCATCTTAGTATTCTCTTCTTAATGTTTAGTGGGGTAGTATTGTCATGTTCAAGGAGACAATACCATGTTCTAAGGCTTTCTCAAGGTTCATTTGATTAGCTTTGGAAGTTGTCCTTAGCAAATGAAGGATAACATAAAGAAATTGTTATTAAAAACTGCAAAATAAATAAGATAAGAACCAAATAACATTATTAATTCCATTGATTGAATCTCTTAAAGCCCTGATTACAATTGACATACAAAGACTACATTTGAAAAAAAAAAATAAAAAAAATGAAAACACACCAGAAGGGAAAAAAATAATAATAATAACAACAACAAAAAAATCTTCCCTCTAACCTGTCTTAAAATTTACACCCAAAAGTAAGTTGAATATTTTACAAAGAAGAAAAACAAAAAAACCAAGGCATAGAAAGGCTTCAACTTTATCCCATCTCTGCCTCCCTTGTATACCAATCCCATAAACTTTTTCAGATCCTAATAAAACTGTGGAGGAAAAAAAAAAAGGATAAAACTGCAAGATCAACAATGGAAAAGCACTGCAATCACTTGGAAAAAAAAAGACAAGCAGTGCTTCATTCCTCACAAGGTAGAAAACTTTTCCTAATACTAAATGATAGACTTTGGATCTGAAGTTGCTATTGTAGAAACATCCTCTTCTTCTTTGGAGTAGTCCTTTGGAACCCACCAAACTCTCAAGCTCTTATCAAGGCCTCCACTATACAGCAAAAATCCACCACCAACATTGTATGATGAAGCTTGCAAACATTTTACTGGCCCTTCATGACCAAAAACAACCCCAACTTTCTGAAGTTTACCAAAAGGCTCTCTCTTCCATATCCTTATACTTTTATCTGCAGATCCACTGCAGAGAAACTCCCCAACCAAGCACATACACAAAACAGCCATTTGATGTGCTTTTGTCTCACAAACCAGCTTCCAACTAACAAATTCACCAATCCCTTCCCAACCCATCACAAACCCATCTGATCCACCACCATAAACCCATTTACTATCCTCAGAAACTATCACAGAATTAAAAGAAACATCTTTGTGACCTTCCAAAATACCCTTCAGAGAGTGTGAAATTTTACCATCTTTACCCCAAGCTTTAATCTTTCCATCAGCAGAAGCAGAATACACAATCCCTTTACATGCCACCAAACCATTAATGGCATCATCATGAGCTTTAATCGATTCTAAACACTTCAAATCCGATATCCTCCATACCTTCAGAGTCTTATCCCAAGACCCAGAATAAATCAACCCATTAGAGACTGTCAAGCAAGATATGCTATCAGCATGTTCAATCCACAAACGCTTGTGGTGTCTTCGAGTTTGGACATAATTGCTCTGCTTCATGAACTTCCCCAAATAGTCCTTAGTTGTCGGAAGCGTATCAACAAGCCTGAAAACATTCTCCGATCTCCTCGAAACCTTCCAAACTCTTATCCTGCTGTCTTGGTGGGCTGTGAAAACCTTGTTCCCGACAGAAACAAGCGCTTTCACCGATCCATCACCTTGTCCGAACTTGGTGAAAAGCTTCAAATCAGGCTGTTGCCAAACTATGATATCTTTCCCCTGTGATGCACTGAGAATGAATTCACCGCACAGAGCTAAAGAAGAAACAGAGCCAATATGACCTGAAAGAACAGCCAATGATCTATACGAGCTTGACATGGAAATGGGTATACAAGGAAAATTATATTTAACATCTTGGAGCTCAAAACGTCCAGATGTTGGTGGGGTTTCATCGGTTTCACTGCTCGTGCTGCTAACACTGCTAGTACTAGGACTTGCTATTGATGCTGCAGCCAATAATGGGGTAGAGGGTTTGATTTCTATAACAGTTGGATTCATTTTTGTGATTCTGTTTTTTGGTAAAAATGGATTTGAATAAGCAGAGTGAGTGAAAGAGAAGAGAGAGAGATATATAGGAAGAGAAAAGAGGAGCGTAGAGTTGTAAAGAGAAAAGAGGCTAAGGCACGGATTTCTTGTTGGAAAGAAGGCTTTGGTAAATTAGTGTGATATATTTAAATGGTAGAAGAGAGAGAGAGAGAGAGAGTGCGGGAGGTACAACGGCTATTTTGACAAATAGTATTTACTCATAAAAGTAGGTTGTAAGATGGTCCACAATTACTTTTTTTTTATTATTATTTTAGATTTTATATATATGGAAGAATTGTGAGATGCTTAGCTTTTTTCCTTAAACTTAATTGAAGGGTTTGTCTTTTGACCAATCATAGCATGCCAAAACATTGCTGTGACACCTATTTCTCATGTATGCTCATGGGAATGGTATTTTCTTTTCAAGCAAAAACATTTCCATAAATTCATAACTATATGGGATATTTCCATTAAAAGCCTTTTTTTTTCTTTTCTTTTTCTAGGCCAGATTATGATTATCTATTTTGTCTTCAAAATTCTTGAAGAACCTAAGGGAAAGATCCAAAGTGGCTCTTCCTCTAACAACAAAGACTAAGGTTGTTTCTTTGAATGACCAATATAGTTTTAATTGGTAACTTTTTAAGCACTTCATTTTGTTTGTTTTAGTCACTAACTTTGGGTAATTTTTCATTTGAATGGCAATGCCAAATTTGGAATGGACGTCAATTGAAAATTTGAGGAGCTTTTTCTAAATCCACAGAAGTTGACATTCGGGAAACGATTTGTGCTACCAGGATGACCATAAAACATTGAAATCTAAAAACATTCTGTCCTTAAAACAAGGGAAAATCAAATCTTTGTTTCCACTTCATGCTACTAGATATTTTATTGAATTTTGCTCTAATATTTTAGTTATAAAGAGTCACTTTATGCCTAATGCCTTAGCGACAAGTAAATCCCAGTCGAAATAGTTGGTAATGGAGGAAGAAAAGCAATCAAAAGGGCGTGCTACAAAATAGTTATAAATTAACCAATTATCATTAACTTCACATGAATCACATTCACACACCAATTGCGACCTCAATCTCCTTAAAGTTATCTATTTTTTCTGACCAATTGAAAACCATGAGAGAAAGCTTGAGAAATATATTAATCTAGTGATGCTTATGATTAATATTATAATTTATATAGCTTTTGGTTTGGTTTAATATAAAGTACCACCAGCTCCTATAATTAACCCCAGTTTTTGAAAGCCAATATTATACTAATCTTTTTGTTCATTTGGCTCCTAATTTTAAACCAATTTTATTGATAATGGTCGGCTACAAGCATTTCTTTCTTTAATTTTTTTTAATTAGTGAGACAATGACCCATGAAAGCAACACAAACCCATTTGAGAGCTTTTTCATTATAACCTGCCTAAACTTCCCCGCATGAAACAGTGTGTTCCCCAAGAAATTGGGGAAGGTGGAGAGAAGCTACCATGAAAAGATACAAAATAAAAATAAATAAATAGGAGAGTTAAAAAAAGAAAAAGAAAAAGTGCATGTTCTTAATTATTACGTTTTCAAATAAAGAAAAGGTGGAATCCTATTGAAAATGCAATATTATTTTAAGGTTTCAATCAGTCATAAATTGTTCAGCAAGTCATTAGAAAGGTATCGTGTATAATTTTACAAGAGTAGAAGGGCCATTGAACTTGACCACATGCAGGCAGAAGAAAACAGAGTAAATTAAAGGGAAAAAGAAAAAAAAAATTAAAAAAAAAAAGTAAAGAAAACTGTGACAGTACATCCTTAAAATTAACTTGGGATTCGCAGATTGTGCTGCAAAGTCGGTGACATCAGGATTAAAGTTTGTAAGTATAGATGTTGGTAAATATAATTAATGTTTCTTATCCAATAATAAGACATCCATGAAGACAAAGATTTTGCTTGAAAGCAATGTAACAACTCATAAACGTAAACATATAGATTGTTGGTTAGAATATTTTGTTTGATGTTTTTCTTTGCCGATTGAAAGTGAGTTTACTATAAGCGTTAAAGATTTTATTTATTTAGTGATTTTCTTTTCATGTTGATAGGAAAATGGGTTGAAAAGAATTGTTGGGATTTCGTTGTAATAATAACTGGTAGATGTGGTTGGTGAGTTTGGTTTGGTGGGTTTAGTACTTAACAAGGCATGCAATATTTGAGACTTCAATTGAACTAAGGTCTTACGTTTATGCCAAGTTCTTTTTTCTGAGACATCTAGGATAAGCTAGGCCGACTTCGGCATATCTCATTAGGTAAAAAGAACCCACCCAACCAAAAAAAAAAAAAAAACAAAAAAAACAAAAGGAGGGCATGATAATGATTGGAGTTTGTGAGCTTTTACTAGCAGCTAATTAAGGATAGAATAGAAGTGAGACCAATGAGGCCCTGCTGGAGATTTGGGACCTCTTTCTTTTGGTGACTTTGGTATTATCTTGAAGATAGTTCCAGCATCCATTTTTAGACATGTTATAGTAACAAAAATGACTTGAATTGAGAACCATTTCCTTTTAGAATGGCAAAATAGCCATTGTGTTACAACATTAAAAGTAGAATATCAAAATAGCATCTTCTCAAGTAACATGGCTTTAGACTAGAATAGTGGCTTCAGTATCCAAAAATATTAATAATCATACTATGATGAGGATCATCAATGTTCTTTTCCTATCCATCCCACAATTTTGTTATTGGTCTTATAATTTTTGGTATGTCAACAATTTCATTATAGTAGATGTTACAATTTTTTCTTGATGATCTTCTATATAACACACGAGCAAGCAGCATGAAAAACGAAGCAGGGTTATAAGTCATGGCAAACAGATTTTTGAGCTTATTATCAATATGCATCCTTCCCAATTTTCTTGGCAGAATCAACCAATTTAGTTTTTCCTTGCCAATTGTTCCAATTCCAATTCCACAAAACCAACAATTCTTCTCACGCATGGCTTTCAGCCAATTTTACATATGGCCAAAAATCCTAAAGCAAACCGCAGCACAACATTGATTACCCAAATATAATGCATATTCAATCCAAACCAGGGTCCAATGCCTGTATATCTGATGGACACTCACTTCTATAAATTCCCAATTGCCATCAAGAACTCAAACTCAACCCATAGCCAGCATGTAAGTTTAATATACCCATTAAATTAGCACCTGTCCAAAATTAAACCGCACAAAAACTTTGGCTGAGCTAATAAACAACAAAATTTTGTAGAAATATTGATTGATTGCCCCCTCATATTTACTACAATGAGGAAGGCTTAAAAAATCGAACACTGTAAAAATTGAACACTCTAGACCTAACCCTCTCCCTTCATTGAAATCTGCTTCCGATTTATACAATAACAGCAGGACCGAACTGAATCTACTGCGACCACCAAAATCTTAACAATGGTTACGAGTGTGCCTTGACAAGTTCCTTATGTACCTCACGGCAATCAAGTTGGTAATCAAATCATACTTTTGTGAGTGTAAAAATAAATAAAATAAAAAAAGCCATAACATCTATGAGTATATCACCTTCAAATTATCAGAAATTCAAAAAATAAAAATAAAAATGTGAAAATCCATTTTTTAAATAAACTATTGTACTTAAAAATAGAGAATTAATTTCCAATGAGAATTTTTTTTTGGTTTTTGTTTTAACAATTACAAGGACTTTATAAAGAATCCAAATAAAATGATGATGAATAAATTGAAAATAAAAAATAAATAAATAACTTGAATGCTTGAATGTTGATTTCTGTCAAAAGAATATGTGTTTGTTTATGTAGAGAGAGCAAATTTGATTTTCTTATCCTTTGATATAGCTTCTAATGATCATCAATCCAAATAAGACTTAGAACTATCCACATTTCTCATCTCGAAAATGCTGAGCCAATGATATTCCTCCATCAAAGGGTGAATAGAACGATACTTCTTCTCCAATTTGGTTTGAAATTTTTCAAACAAAAATTCGTTGGTCAGAACAGAACATTCTTCCATGTTTTAGTCTTAAACTTCTCTACT
Source organism: Ziziphus jujuba (assembly GCF_031755915.1). Lineage (NCBI taxonomy): Eukaryota > Viridiplantae > Streptophyta > Magnoliopsida > Rosales > Rhamnaceae > Ziziphus > Ziziphus jujuba. The sequence goes on from NC_083380.1 coordinate 4,489,170, forward strand.
CCATCTTGGCCTTAAATATATTTTTGGCTTCAAAACATAAAACCAAATTTTTTAGACCAAAAATATTTTTGAAGAACTAGACCCAAAATTTTGTGAATAAAATATCGTTTCTAGTCTTTAAATTCCCCTTTTAGGCCGAAAGTCATTCTTGTAGCAAACAAAAATATTCTTCTTTGGTCTAAACTTTTAATGAAAAACTAGACCCAAAACTTTGTTCCAAAACCTTGTAATTAGGCTTCCTTCCAAAAGTTTGTTCCTAGACTTAAAAATTCCCTTTTTTAGGTCAAAGTCCTTCTTACTTGCAAACAAAATTATTCTTCTTGGCCTCTATCATTTTAATGAAGAACTAGGCCCAAAACTTTGTTCCAAAATCTTGTTCTTAGACTTTCTTCCACAGGTTTGTTTCTAGACTTTCTTCCAGAAGATTGTTCCTAGACTTTCTTCCAAAAAATTCCATCTAAGCCAAAAGTTAAAACGTGGTTCAACCACATGTATAATTTTACAAGTAAAAGAGTAAAGGGACAATTGAACGTGACCACGTGCAGGCAGAAGAAAACAGAGAAAATTAAAGTAAAATAATAATAATTATAATAATAAAGATAGAAAGAAAAGACAGACAGTATATCCTTAAAATTAACTTGGATCCTCAGACTGTGCTGCAAAGTCGGTGACATGAGGATAAAAGTGTGTTAGTATAGATGTAAACATAATTAATGTTTCCTATCCAATAATATAACATCCATAATCACAAAGATTTTGCTTGAAAACAATTAAAATTAACTTGGATCCTCGGATTGTGCTGCAAAGTCGGTGACATGAGGATAAAAGTTTGTTAGTATAGATGTAAACATAATTAATGTTTCTCATCCAATAATATAACATCCATAATCACAAAGATTTTGCTTGAAAACAATGTAAAACTCATGTACGTAAAACATATGGATTGTTGGCTAGAATATTTTGTTAGACGTTTTTCTTTGCGGATTGAAAGTGAGTTTACTAAAAGCGTCGAAGATTTTTAATTTTTAATTTTATTTTTGGTATGAAATAAACGTTAAAGATGTTGATAGGAAAATGGGTTGAAAAGAAATTGTTGGGATTTTGTTGTAATAATAGCTGGTAGCTCTGGTTGGCACGTTTGGTTTGGTTGGTTTGGTATTTAACAAGGCATGCAACATTTGCCAAGTTCTTTTTCTGAGACACGAAGGGCTAAGCTAGAACGACTTAACATAGCACATTAAATAAATAAGGACCAAAACAAATACAAGAAGAAAAGATGAGAAGAATGCATGACAGTGATGAGAGTTTATGAACTTTTACTAGCAGCCAAGGATAGAATGGAAGTGTGGCTCATAAACCCTGCTGGCTGCTAAAAAATAACTCTTTAATTCACTGGGCTAATCAATCTAGTCATAATTTTGATCAAGGCATTAACTTTTTTGTTCAATTATGCAGATATTTTCATATTAAAGCAATGTTAGATTTGAAACGTTTGATGACATTGATAGCCAATCATATGGATGGTAATTGGAACGCAAGATCTACTCAAGATAGGATTAAACTAATCCGCGTACCATATGAACTAATACTCGGCTTGTTTTTTGGAGAGCCACATCTGCAGTGCTCTGCCTCTGAACCACTTATTTTTCGCCTTTTAACACAATTCTCATTGAGTTATAACTTCCCTCATAGATGTCTAGAATGAGACCATTAGAATGTTTTGCATTTTTTATTATTGCCTTTTTTTTTTTTTTGGGGGGGGGGGGGGGGGTGGTGTGGTGTGTGGTGGAGAGGTTTTAATCTCACCAGGTGAACCAAGAGACAGATAGGAATATCATCCACTTAAAAATGGAAGCACAGAAAGTAAATACATACATACAATACTCATCAGGTTTTGACCGTTCGGTTCAAACCGCATGGGTTAAACTTAAATCTTCAAACTAAGCATTGTGGGAAAAGGATAAGATTAACAAGATGGCAAAAGCTGCAACCTTACATGTACAAAACACTAACTTAATGAGAGACTATGCATCGAAAACGTTGCAACCATGATATTTACAATCACTAACTCCTTTTAAGGAGACACTAAACTATCCATGTCAGTGCAGCTGGTTCCAAGAGATACAAGATCTCTGACTAATTCCTTCAACGAGGTTGTTGAATCCTTCGGGGGCTGCATTTAGGGCTCACATACTGAACTGCCTTCTCACGGTATTTTGCAGGTCCTCGTGGGGACCTGGGACCTCTTTCTTTTGGTGATTTTGTTACTGTCAGATCCTTCAAGATGGTTCTAGCATCCATTTCAAGACCTGTTATAGTAACGAAACAGTTATAGATATGAAATTCAATCGGAGTTGCAGATTTGATTAAGGCCTTCTTTGCAGGTCAGGTGCGATGATCAGCAGCGCAGCAGACGTTCTAGATGGAGGAACAGTGGTGAAGATTTTGGCATTAACAACTATTATAACAATAGCAAATTGTGCAGTAACATGCCTCTACAACAGAATATGGGCTCATGTCTCCAATGATTTTAACGGTAGCTCCTATGATCAGTATCATTTACGTTCTTTTCCTATTTATCTCACAATTTCGTTATCAGTATTTTTGTTATTGTCACATTTTCATTATGGCAAATGTTACAATCTTTTCTTGGTGATCTTCTATATAACACTGTGACATAAGCAGCATAAAAAATCAAGCAGAGCTATAAAACATGGCAAACAGATTTTAGAGCTCACCATTAGTAGGCATCCTTCCATTTTTCTTGTCAGAATCTGCCAAATCAGTTTTTCCTTTAGCTTCAGATGATAAGGCCAATTCTTCCAGCTCAACTTCCAAGTAAGCGAGCTCTACTTCATCATCTTGAACAAAAGTCTCCGGAATCATATCAGCAACATCAACAGCATCAGCACTGCCATCAAACTCATCCTCGGGATGTTGGCTCAACCAGTATTCATGAAACCAAGCTGAGGTTTTCACTAATTCCCACCACTCAGAAGAGAAATCTTCCACTTGACGGAATGCAGCAGGAACAAAGAGAGGCGCATTAGGATTCAGTGAAGAACTTCTTCCAGCTACTAATGCCATTTCAATACCGCAACTGATCTATTTCTCTTCTCAACCGATTATCCACTCGGCCTATGACTAGCACAAATTTACATTATTAGAACAAAACTAACGGAAAACCTTTTACTTTACTGTGGAAATTGTTACACTGATTAACCAAACAAGATTGAGTCATTCAGTCAAGTATCCAATCAATGTTTAGCACACAAACAAAACTCATACAAAACCTTAAACTTTACTATGGAAATTTCTCGACCGATTGACCGAAAAAGATTTGAGTCAATCAGTCAAGTATCCAACAAAAGTTCAGCACACAAAAACCCACCATATTCCCATCAATACGGGTATGATCATAATGCAAGCAATCTTGTTCAGTCCCATAAACTCAAGATCAAGTGAGATTTACTCTACCAGAAACATATAACATAAGTGATCATATAAAGAATTGAATTTTCAGATACAGATCAGAAATTCTGAGCCACTTGACTCACTGATCAATCACCACTTTCTAGGAAAGAGAATACAAAAATGCAGCAAACTTTCATTCTCAGATAGCATGCTAAAAAAGACCCATTGTTTTTTTTTTTTTTTTTTTTTGGTGTGTTTTAACTCAATATCTAAAAATGATTTTCATGAACATCACAAGAAATCAACTTTTAAAACTTTTCAGAAACATGAACACTTAAAAAACAACATCATCCAAAGTCTGAACAAAACATTGAGAAACAAAAAACGAAAACAGAAATCACAGAAAAACAGAAACAAAGGCATTGATGCATCACTTACAGTCTACAGCTTCTCCGATCTTGCAAGAAATGGGCAGGTTTCAGAGATCCCTTGAGCTTCAAAGTCTGAAATTTCCAATAATATAAAATAGATGAGGGTGATAATGAGAGAGAGAGAGAGAGAGAGAGAGAATAACCGAAGCACTTTGCTTTGGAGTTAACAGCTAAGGCTCGGAGATAGCTTTGGTGTATGTATACGTGGCAATATCACTTATCAACGGTCAGTTAGAGAAGTAGATCCTGATCGTACGATCAAACGGGGTTACCCTTTTGGAGATATTTTTGCTTTCGAGTGAAATTTGGATTATTGGATTCTCACAGATATTTTAAGAAGAAGGTACGAGAAAAGTGAAGGGAGCTACTATGAATACAGGATATATTAGCGGTTAACAAATAACAGACAAATGACTTTCCTCCACGTCGCGTGATTTATCAACTCTACTTTGCTGCAGCACTAGTGTATCATCTCGAGTCGAGTTAACTCCATTACCAAAAGTCCACCATTTATCGTCCTCAGAGACGACCAACAATCAAAAACAAAGACTTGGAAATTCGGCATCTTTGTTCGGAAAATCTCGAGCTTGATAACAATGGCGGAAGCGGTTCTCTTCAACATCATCGGTAGAATCCTCGGGAAGTTGGGTTCGGGAGCGATTCAAGAAATGGGGTCAATTTGGGGGGTGAAAGATGAGCTTCGGAAGCTTCAAAAATCCATGTCCGCTATTAAAGCTGTAATTTTGGACGCAGAGGAGAAAAGGTTCAGCAACCATCAAGTCAGAGATTGGCTCCAGAAGCTTGAAGACGTCGTGTACGAAGCAGATGACTTGGTTGACGAATTAAACACCGAAGCTTTGCGGCGAAAAGTGATGTCTAGGAATAATCAAATGGCGAAGAAGGTACGTGTTTTCTTCTCCAGCTCAAACCAGCTTGCTTTTCGGGTAAAGATGGCTAAAAAGATTAAAGTGATTGGAGAGATATTAGATGAGATTAGAGCTAATAGGAGCTTTTACTTAATGGAGAATATGGAGGAGAAAACTGTGTCTCATAGTGGGAGAGAGACTCACTCGTTTGCTAGGGAAGAAGAAGTTATTGGGAGGGATGAAGATAAGGTGGAAATACTGAAGCTTTTGTTGGATTTGGGATTTGAAGAGAATGTTTCGATTATATCTATTGTTGGAATGGGCGGACTAGGAAAGACTACACTTGCCCAACTGGTTTTCAATGATGAGATGGTTCAAAAGCATTTTGAGCTGAAAATTTGGGTTTGTGTGTCTGATGTGTTTGATTTTAAATTGATCATCGAAAAGATTATTAAATCTGCGATGAATAATTGTCCAAATAATCTTGATAATCTTGAGATGGATCAATTGCAAAATCAGCTTAGAGAAGAATTAGAGGGGAAGAGATACCTACTTGTTCTAGATGATGTGTGGAATGAAGATCGAGTAAAATGGCTTAATTTGAACAGCTTGTTAATGGGTGGTGCAGGAGGTAGTAAAGTGTTGGTTACTACGAGGAGTGAGAAGGTTGTTAAGATAACGCATGCTCAACCATATTATTTGATGGGTTTGGACAAAGACAAGTCTTGGTCTTTGTTTAAGAGAATGGCATTTGAGCAAGGACAAGAGCCTCAGAATCCAAGTATTATAGAAATGGGAATGGAGATTGTGGAAAAGTGCGGGGGAGTTCCTCTTGCCATAAGGGCAATAGGGAGTACACTGTATCTCAAGAATCCAGAAACTGAATGGTTATCCTTTAAGAATAATGAACTTGCCAAAACAAGTGAATTAGAAAGTGATGTCTTGCAGGCACTCGAGCTGAGTTACAAGCATCTTCCCTCACATTTGAAACATTGTTTTGGATATTGTGCATTGTTTCCAAAAGATTTTCATATTGATGTTCAAATGTTGATAAAACTTTGGATGGCACAAGGATTTATTAAGTCCATGCACCAAAACCAATGTTTAGAAGATGTTGGTTATGGGTATTTTATGGACCTACTTTGGAGGTCCTTCTTTCAAGAAGCGAAAAAGGATGATTGGGGTGCTATAAGGAGCTGTAAAATGCATGATCTAATGCATGATCTTGCAATTAGGGTAGCAGGGACCAGCAGTTGCCGGTTAAATGAAAGTATGGAGAATTTTTATGAAAGCACTCGTCATGTATCGTTTGATTTTGAATTAAGTAAACCATTGCGAATTCCAGCATCTTCAATTGAGAAAAGCAAGATAAGGACATTCCTTTTACCCAAGCAACGGTATGAAGAAAGATTGAACGTGCCAAATTTTGATGAACTGTGGTCCAACTTTAAATTTTTGCGGATGTTGGATTTGAATAGTTTGCATATCAAGATATTGCCAAATAGTTTGGGGAAACTCAAACATTTGAGATATCTTAATCTTTCATATAACAAAATTGAGCTGCTTCCAAGTTCTATAACTAGATTGCAGAATTTACAAACACTAATTCTCTCTGGTTGTAAAAAGCTTTTGAGTCTGCCTATAGATATGAATAAATTGATAAGCTTGAGGCATCTTGAGATGTATGAATGCTGGAGTTTGACTCATATGCCACGTGGACTTGGTGAATTGACTGCTCTTCAAACATTAGATCAGTTTGTTGTAGTTGAGAATTCTATTGTGGTAAGGGATAGTGGTGGGCTTGGTGAGCTGAGCCTCCTTAACAACTTAAGAGGAGAGTTGTCCATCAAGAACTTGGGACATGGGAAATACACGGCGTTGAAATCAAAGGATGCAAACTTAAAGGAGAAACAACATCTTCATAGCTTGCGGCTGGTATGGAAAAACGAAGATTGCGGTTATACAAGTGGTATTTTGGAGGGTGATGAAATATCATTAGATGGACTGCAGCCACATTCAAATCTAAAATCACTTAAAGTGGAATACTTCATGGGTCAGAGGGTTGCAGGTTGGCTTTCTTTGCTCGCTAATCTTGTTAAGTTGTATTTAATTGGTTGCAAAAATTGCCTACATCTCCCTCCATTGGATCGGTTACCTTCTCTCAAGGAACTTAAGCTGTTATCATTGACTTCTCTCCAGTATGTATCAGACAGAGATGGGGCTGGAAGTACACATGGGGAGTTATTTCCTTCGTCGCCATGTTTGGCAACACCATTTTTCCCATCCCTAGTAAAACTAGAAATTAGGGATTGCCCTAATCTATGGGGATGGTGGAGGGATATTGATGACTTAGATGAAGATTTTGAATCAATGATTGAGTATCAAAATATAACTTCTTTCCCATGTCTTTCTTATCTAACCATAGAAAGTTGTCCAGACCTAACTTTCTTGCCACTGTTTCCACATCTTGAAAGCCTGAGTCTTACAAATACTAGCTCCAAGCCTTTTCTAAGGACAATGATGATGATGAATGATATTACAGAAGCAGCAGCAACTTCAACACCCGCAATGTCAATCTCTACGTCTGTTTCTCCCTCACCTGCCACTTCCTCCTCCTCCTCTCCTCTCTCCAAGTTGAAGTACTTGGTCATTTCAAATATCGAGGATATAGAACACTTGCCACAGGAAATATGCAACCTCTCATCTCTTGAGCTTATTCATTTGTCGGAATGTCCCAATTTGGCATCATTGCCAGATGAAATATGCAGCCTCTCATCGGTTTGGATCTTTCAAATTGGGCAATGCCCCAAGTTGACACGTTGGCCATCCTCTTATCAGCCTAGTTTGCCAATTTGGCATCACTTCTGACAGCAATACCTTGTCTGCCTTTTTAAAGCAACGAGGAACTCAAGTGGCTCTGCTTTATTGTGAAGATGCAAAATCAAAACTAGCCGCCCGAGATCGCAATGAGTTACAAATTATAAGGGTAAGCAAAATATTTCCATTTCTTCCCTTTAATATTCAGAATTTACTTTGTAATTACCTGAGAATTCATCTTATACTTTTTATTCTTTTAATATTTCTATAGTGGCAACATAGAATGAAGGCCAGAGGAGATTTTGAATTAACACAGGCGAATCTGGCCTCAAGTGCTTAGTCCATTTCAAGTTACTAATCATTCTGCTCTTTAGAACTACTCTGTTGTCAGGTGGCTGTAACTCCTTATGCTGTGGTAAGTTCTCAATTTGTATTTTTTTTTTTTTTCGTTTATTTTAGTATTCAAATGCATAATTATGTTGGTAACTTTTGTGTAATGAAAATATTAGGAAATTTGTTATAGCTTTTATGTACAAATTGAAAATTGATATGTTCATCCATTTTGTCATTCTGTTTCTTTTATACCTTTAAATGAAGAGAAAAAAGCATATATATATATATATATTGATCTTTTCAAGTTCATTCCCTCACAGGCAAATTGCACTAGTCAATAAATTATTTATTTAATTATTGAGGATTGCCTCCACTACATAGGAGACGGATGCACCATATGCATAATCATCTTTCCAACCATTTGATTGAAATCTATGGGAATAGACCAATTCTGTTTTCAAACTAGGTATAAGTGAGCATTAAGTAACAGCTCTCCCTGTAGGCTGATCACGTTCTTAAACCAAACTCAGGGCGCTATGAAATCTGCAACAGAAAACCAAATTACTCCATGAAATTATTTCAAACTCAACAAATTGGAAAGCAAAAACAATGAAAATGAGAGATAACCAGAAAAGTTTTCTTGCTTTCATACTTGGAGACATGGGAAAGAGGTCTGCCGCAGATCTCTGCAACATGGACCAACTTGTTCATATCAATTCTTTTCTAAATTTGATTAGTCATATGTTGACAAAGACATGGAATATATACCATGTTAATTCCCTGCAACACATCCTAATAACAGTATTTTCCTAAACCATTTATGGAATCCTTGCAATCATGCCCCATAATCATGTTGCTGCTTTTAGGAAACAAAGTTAATCCTGCAACAACAAAGACTGCCAAAATCGTTGGGATGGAGCAAGAGGCTAATGGGTGCAGGGATTCTATAGGGGTTTGGGATTTATGGTTGTAACCCACTTAAAACGGTTATAAGACCAAATACATTGCAGAAGTTTCTTTACTTCAGCAGGAGAAAATTCTTAAATATGGAGATTGATATGGATGGGTTATTTTAGAATCATAAAGTGACTGTTTTTATAGGAATTTTGCTTTAAAAAATTACTTACTTCTCTATTCAAATAAGTTAAGAAAATAAAAACTAAAATTAAAAAAAAAAAAGAAAGAAATTGTGAAAATGGAACAAAAAAATTACGATGTTATTTTTTCTTAATAAAATTAATATCGTATATAACTGTTAATTACTATCACATGCTTCATAAAATGTAATGTATGGGATCTGGAAATTGAAAGTCTATAACGGCGGTTAGGTACGGATATGACATTTACATAAATATATTAAAATTATTGGTTTAAATGCATAATTATCCCTGAAACAAAAAAAATATATATAGAGAGAGAGAGAGAGACAGAGAGTTGCTGCAGATAGGATCGGCATCAACTGCCGTTTCTTTTCTCTGTTAGGTGCGTTGGCACCTCTTTTTGCAAAAATGAAAAAAACAAAAAAAAACAAAAAAAAACAAAAAAAAACAAAAAAAAAAAAAAGGCAAAACATTTACTATACCTGCATCACCACGTAGCTTTGGATCCATTTTCTCACGGTAATTTCTCACATCTATTTCTCTCTCTCTCCCATCCATCATTCTACCATTTCAATTAAGTGATGCGTTGCCATCGTTTTTGAAAAAAAAAAAAAAAAAAAAAACATGTTGTCTCCTTCTCTCCGACCAGTATTGTTCTTCTCTTCATTTCTTTCCTCTCATCCACTTTTAAGCCAGCAGTTTACCACAATCACATAACATTTTCAGGTTCCATCTCTTCCTCTTTCATTCTGAATTTTGATCTGTTTAGATTTTTTATTTTTCAATTTGTAATATATGTTTGTTTTTTTTTTTTTATATATACTTATTTTTTTAGTGCGTTTGTTGCTTGCTTATTTTGAATGCTTTCTTTGCTTTTTTGACATGATATTCCCCATCTGTTAATTGACTAACAATCCAATTTGGTCCTGTTTGACTCTTAACCACTGTCATTTTAGTTCGAGTTGGCTACAAAACTAAGATCACAATGGTTAAGAATCATACATGACCAAATTTGATTGTTAATCAATTAAAAATCAACCAATTAATAGATGAAGAATATCATGTCAAAAGAGCAAAGAACGCACTCAAAATAAGCAAGCAACAAACGCACTAAAAAATAAGCATATAAAAAAAAAAAAGAAACAAACACATATTACAAATTGAAAAATAAAAAATCTAAGCAGATCAAAATGCAGAATGATAAAGGAAGAGAAAGAACCGGAAAATGCTATGTGACTGCGATGAACTGCTGACCGGCAAGTGGGTGAGAGAAAGAGAAGCTGAAAGTGGGTGAAAGGAAAAAAAGGAAGAGAAGCTGGAGCTGGAGTTGGTTCTGGTTTAGGGATTTAGGAAAGAAAAAAGAGAAGAACAATACTAGGCGGAAAGAAGGAGAAAACATTTTTTTTTTTTTTTTTCTGAAAACGGTGACAACACATCGTTTAATTGAAATGATAGAATGATGGGCGGGAGAGAGAGAGAGAGAGAAATTTGTGTGAGAAAATGGGTTCTGCTTTTAATTTGTGAAGCCACGTGGTGGTGCAGGTTTAGTAAATGTTTTGCTTTTCTTTTTTTTCTTTTTTCCTTTTTTAAAAAGGTGCCAACGCACTTAACAGAGAAAAGAAACGGCAATTGATGGTTCACTCCAAGCAGGAAAACAAATGTCGTCGATACGGCCGAGAAGTCACCGATATTATCGGTTGTTGTCCACCGTCGACACTGAAAGAGGGGGGGGGGGGAGTTTCTGTCATGGTTACTAGAGGAATGTCGCCGGAGTTGATGCGTATCACCTAAATCACCAAGTGTCAGTGGGAGTTTCTTTTTTTGGGTGGAAATGGTGGAAAAAAGGTGGAGAAATCGACTGCTTGTCGTCGGTTGTCGGTGGAAATTTCGAAGAGATCTCGGTTGGCATGTGTGTGTTTAAGATCTAATCTGAAAATGGTCTGTGTGTTGTGTGTTTGTGAATGTGATCCGTTCTGTGTATTTGTGTATTTGTATGTCTGTATGTTTAGATAGAGAAAGAGAAGGAGGAAGAAGACAAAGGGAAGAGAGGAAGATGAAGAAATGATAAGAAAGAAATCTTTCTTCCACGTGGGGGAAAAAGGAAAAAGAAAGAAAAAAATAATAATAATAATATTATATTGTATAAGAAATGATACATGCCTTGCTTTTTATATTATAGCATATCAATACAATTTTTTATATGTTTTATTTTTTTTGTTTTAATATTTAATTTGATTTTATTTATTTAAAAAAATTAAATAATACTGTTAATTTTTTTGTTATATAATATATAGAATTTTAATATATATATGTAATTGGATGAGTATTTTATTGTATTTTATTATTATAATATTTTAATTATAATATTTTTATATTATTTTATTATATTAATTATTTTATATATTAAAATTTATATTTTAAATTAAAAATTTATAATTTTCAACTTTATTGATATTTCCATCGATAATTTTTAAAAAATTATATTTTCAATTCGATATTTTTTCCGCTGACTCCAAAGCATGCGCTAGAGGCAACTCTCTATATGTATATATGGCTATCCATCTAATAAAAGAAAGCAAATAACAGCTCTTTGGTGAACTGAAGGACAAGAGATGGAGTTAATTCACATGAGGCAGAATTAATTATTTATATTTACAGCACTTTTGAAAATTCTGAAGTAATTTACCTCCACCACCACCCCCACACCCCCCCCCCCCCCCCGACACCCTATGTATATTTTCTTTTCTTTTTTTCTTTTTTTTTTTGGGGCACCGTATATATGTGTTAAATGAATATATATATATATATATATATTAACTAACTGTTTCTTTATGCTATTTTCTCAACTATAATTAATCTAATTAAATTAACTAACTGCACCTGAAAATATTAAAATTATAAAATAGTTTGTCACATGACATGACGACTAATTGGTAAACTAGTTAGTAAACAATGTTTCACCAATTAAAATGTCATTTTGCTCAACTAATTACTAATTTACTATCTTTAACATTCCTCTTGCTTATATATATATATATATACAATTTATTTCGTTTAAAATCCAGTGATAGTATACATTCCAAATTACCATCATTATATAGTTATAGATATATGGTCACTGCACAATATGAATTCATATATATAATATGTAGATGCATATATATTGCAATTGCTTCAAGTCATCTTACAACATAGTACTCATATTGTACGCTCTTAATAAATTAGTCGTAAAATATGATATGAAAAGAAGCAAAATTAAAGAGACATATCTAATTTTTTTTTTTTTTTCTCTTCTATAAAAAGAAGCAGCACACATTGCATTGCATATTAGATATAGTAAGCTTCTAGTTGTAGGTAGGTAGGTTCATAGCTCTGAGTGTGCTCTCTTCTCTCTATAACTCACTCAACTTCATGGGACAATAGAACCTGCATCAAGTATAAACATATACCACAACAAAAACCATTGTGGAAGAAACCAGAGATTAATATATGAAAAAAGTTTTTTTTATTTTATTTTAATAAAGCATTATTTTCCAAAAATTAGGAATTAATATTACTTACTTCCACAGTTGGTGCCATGTGCAAGCGGTTTGCCACAGAAGGAAGCAAGATGGAAGACCTTGTCCATGTCAACCATCTGCTCGACCTCTTTGCTAAGACGCTGACAAACGCACGGAATATCCACCGTCCTCACCGCTCTGCAACACCCTTCCGTCGGATCCACCATTGGAGTCCCCTTCTGCACGTACCTTGCACAGTTTGTTATCAGTCCCTGCATGTCACCTTGGCAACCAACCTGCCCTGAAACCATCATTTTTTCTCCAAATAACACCATTCCAACTGTGATTCCAAACATGCAACAAACCAACAAACCAGAACCAAACCTCGCCATTGATGGATGATTACTTAATTAATTTCTCTCTGATTTTTGATCTACCACTGAGAATGTATGTTGGGTTTGGATTAGGTTTTGGATATGGGGGTTTTATATAGGGGGGAAAGATTAAGCATTGGTTTGAGTGACACTTTAGCATTTTGAGGCTCTGCATTTTGTACATTTGTTGAACAACGTACGTTATGGTTTTTGGATGGCGTATGAATGTGTATATCAGTTTGTTTGCAGTTTCCATGTGAATCACTTTTTCACATTTCAGAATTCAGACAAGTGGAAGCTCACTCACTCGCTATGCATGCTTCTTTTGCCTTCCTTTTCTTATTTTGGGGGGTAGTTTAATTAATTAATATATATTTCTTGGGAATAAAACCCACAATTGCATGCGAAATTCTGCAACTGAAACCTACAACTCATCGTCCGTTAGATATTAATTTTGTTGTATTTAATCTCCACATGCACTCTACTTTGTTTTCGTATAAACGTGGGTGTATACAGATTTTTATGACCGACAGTGTATTTAAACCCGGTTCAAGGCTACGAACTTGTCCCAGAACAATTTGCAGGCCCAAGCTAAGTTCGTCCTTTTGGTTTAATCGGGCGGGCCCAACCAATTGGACGAGTCTGCGATTTCAAAATCGCATCGCACCCAGGAAGGTCTGGCGGGACTTCACTCATCGTCTTTCACTTCTGCAAAAACCCCACCGCTTTTAAATTTCCAACGCAGTCGTTTTAGACGGAGAAGGATAAACAGCTTTGGAAGGTAGAATTGAGACGCGCCGATAATGGAGAGACAGAGGCGCGTGGTGGTGTGCGCCGAGAACGAAGAGCTTGCGGCGTATATGCTGAAGAAATGGGATGAGATGGCGAACCAACGGCCCAAAGGGATCACCGAGAATGTCGAAATGACTCTCACTAAGGCTTATTCCAATCTCTGCGCTTCCAAAACCCCTATCCAAACTCTCAAAGAATTTTCCCAGATCAAGTTGGTTTTCTCTTCCCCTTTTTGCTTTCCGTGAAAAATTCGATCTTTTTGGTTATATTGCAATGTTGGGTTTTCTAAAAGTATTGTTTTGATCGGAGTTATGTACAGGAATTGTTAAAAATCTTCTTCTTCTTCATTTTTTTTTTTCCTTTCCCCAACCACTTGTTTTCGCCCATTTTTTAATTACTAATTAGTCTGGATTATCTATTCGCCTGGTTCTTTTGAAAAATGTGTTGAAGTATAGAACTTGTAGCTCTTTTTTTCGATTATATTATTATTGATGTTGAGTGGTTATGGTTGTTGTTATTATTATTATTATTATTTTTTTCCCATTCTTGAAAATGATTTGTGAAAATTTGATGTAGGGGTGTGGGAAAGTGGATTCTGAGGCTTATGCAAGGGTTCTTTGAGACTGTTTCGGGAAATTCTGAACCTGAAGACTTGGCCAAAAAGAAGGGTACTCTGAAATGCAATGGCTTTTCAGGCACATGGTAGATTGATTATCTTCCTGATTAGTTTTCGTTTTTGATCGTTTAGGTAAGAAAACCAAAGGCGCCAGGCGCTATATGCCACAGAAGAATTCTGTAGCATATGCATTGCTAATTACCCTTTACAGGTATAATGGAATCAATCTCTTCTTACTTGAAGTATGCGAACATAATATCACAGATGGTTTAATTTGGAAAAATTTACAAGATTTAAATGTAAGTTTTATGCAGGGGAACTACAAATGGGAATGAATTTATGCGTAAACAGGAGCTTATCGATGCAGCAGAAGCAAGTGGACTTTCCCGAGTGCCAATTGCGTATGTTGATTAATCCTATTAGTTTTCTAAGTTAGTTCTCATTTCTGTTGAATTTGATTTGGTTAATGTTTTGCTGGGTTCATATGTCCTTAGGCCAGAAAAGGGAAAAGGAAAACCTTCGCAGTTTGGAAGTTCTCCTCGAGAATGGTATAGTGGATGGTCATGCATGAAGACATTGATAACCAAGGGGCTTGTTGTCAAATCAAGTTGCCCTGCAAAGTATGGCTGCTTTTCTACATTGCTTCTCCTCATTTTCTATTTATGTTTCCAGTTCTTATATTAGATACATGCTCATTTTTTCGGGATGACATGAGAAGATTGTAGCTAATATATGTTTACCAGTTCATAATGTTAGCAGAAGTACGCTAGCATGTTTAGTGGCTTCAATAATTTTTTACTGGCCTGATCCAAATGCTTACAAGTCATGTTTTGAGTAAAAATATGATTGTAGACATAAAATTGGAAGTTGGCAGATATAATCAGCAGAATGTAATATGCATGAACAAACTGCAGATACATGCTAACTCAAGAAGGTAAAGAAGCAGCACGTGAATGTCAAATGAGATCTGGTTTGCCTGATACCTCAGAGAATGCTGCTGATTCTGAAGGATCTAGTGATCTGCAGCTTGTAAATCTTGAGTCAGATGATGAGGCAACAACGTCATCTGTTGATTTGAATAGGCAGAAGCCAACTGATATTCCTCCTGAATGTATCGAGAGGGTATACTTCCAACTAACTTTGTACTTTCACATCTCTCCATAGTTTGCTTGTAGAATCGAGACTTAGAAGAAATCGGCATTGTTACATTGTGTTGTTACTGCTATTATTACTCATTTCTTCTTTCATCTTCCATTACTGTCTGTCTGTCATATTAACTTATGCTTTTATATTGGTTTTCATCTTTCCTGATTTGTTCACATATCATTCTTATTTTAGCCATCATCCTTTGTTGGCATAACACTTTATTATTTTGATCCTTTATTTTATTTTATTTTTTCCTTCAATTTTATTTCTGTTTTAAACACATTTCTCACATTTATTGTTTTCCTTTCATGCAGTTTATGCGCATGGGGTACCCTAGGGAACGCATTCTTCAAGCTTTCAGTGAAATTGCAGATCCTTCCAAGAGGAATATATCTTCACTCTGGCCGTCAGTCTTATGTCGTCTTCGTGAAGATGAGGTTTATGGTTGTCATTCAAAGTCTCAGTCTGCAAGAGAAGATTTCCATACAACATCAACCACTTTGGAAACAACTACTAAAAGCTCATTGGATTACCAAAAAAATGGTAAACGCTCATTTCATATGTTCATATGTTCATATGTTAAGCCTATGTGCTCATTACCAAATAGGCTGAAACACCCTGTGTAATTACTAAATTGCTTTATAATTGATTCAGGTCAAGTAACAGGATCATCCCATGAAGCTGCACAGGCGGCGAAGTTCAGTTCTGCTGATTCTGTGCCAAAGCCTTTTACCATGAGAGCTTGCTCATCATCCGTTTGTACCATATACTTGCTACAAGACTTTCCTTTGTCCTTCATTCGTAAAGCTTTCATTTTTGGGGTCTCAAAAGTCAATCTTTCTTCCTCATTATCCTGTTGAATTCGAATCCTCTGCATTTTTTAGGTGCAAAGATCAAGTTCAAATGACAAGGAAGCAGGGCTGAGTGTTTTGTCTATGCCACCTCTGGCCTTTGGAGAGAGATTTGAAGATGTCTATGAAGTAATCTTAATATTGGATGATCGAGAGCAGTTTGCCACTCAGGGGTCAGTAACTTGTCATTTTAGTTTCCACTGCTACCTTCTTCTTGGTAAAATGACTAAATAATCATCCATTGCTTTCATGCTTCTAGAATTTATTTCGTGCAAAAGAAAAAGGAAAAATATATCTTATCACTTTTATTATGCTTTGCTTTATTATTACACCCTTCCTCTTTTTGGTTAATTGCTGGTAATAATTCTGAAGAAGATTCTGTATGCTCTGCTTTTTAGGTCACGGTGTAGAAGAATCATTGAGAATATTCGTTCTCAATTCAAAATACAAATACAGGTGATTTCTTTAAGCCTTTTACAATTGCTGTAACCCCCTGTCTGCATATTCATGTGTGCCTTCTCTTCACAGATGCAATGGAGTGATTCACTGGTTTCCTTTTCTATAGGTTAGGCGACTACCAGTTGGAGATGGAATCTGGATTGCTCGCCACAAGTATCTTTACACTGAATATGTGCTTGATTTTATTGTTGAAAGGAAGAACATTGATGATTTACGCTGTTCAATCAGAGATAATCGCTACAAGGATCAGAAACTAAGGCTTTTGGTATTGATACTTGTTCAAATGACATAAACTTTGTCCATGTTCCATGAACCATGAACCCTTAGGGTTTTGGGGGCTTTGGTCCATAATTTTTTACCTTTTAAGTTGGGGTTTCAACTTGTTCTATTATCCTAACATTTTGGCTCATTCACTTGCATATTATAAGAGGTGCGGACTTAAGAAACTGATATATCTTGTGGAAGGTGACCCAAATTCCTCTGAAGCAGCAGAGAGCATAAAAACAGCGTAAGTACTCTGTTAAAAATATTTTTCAAGTGGAATTTCATTTTTGTAGACTATATATTTTGATATGTTTAGCTCCGAATGACTATCAGTCTATCATTGTTGTTAATTTTTCTTTTTCCTAGTTGAATTTACGTCTTCACCATCCCTCCCTTTTATGTTAACAAATCAATCTTCTCAATGTTGTAAATCATCATTTTTCCAAGTCTGTCTTCTACAGCTTCTCTTATTGTATCATGTGCAGCTGTTTTACAACAGAAGTTCTGGAGGGATTTGATGTGCAGAGAACCAGTGGCTTGAGCGACACACTGAAGAAATATGGTTATCTAACTCAAGCAATAACTCAATACTACAAATCACAGATTCCTGAGGAACGGTGTAAAGATACTGGGATCTGTCCACCTTTTGATGAATTTATCAAAAGGTGCCAAGACTTGGATAAAATGACCGTCAGCGATGTGTTTGCCATTCAGCTCATGCAGGTAGAAACTGTTTTTAACTGTTCTGGGGAGAAGAGGACTGTGTCCTGGACTTAACTAATGCCATTATTTTATCTTTTAAATTTATGAATGTAGGTACCTCAGGTGACAGAGGAAATTGCCATAGCTGTTCTGGATATATATCCAACACTTCTATCTCTTGCCCATGCATACTCTCGACTCGTGAGTCTTATTTCCTCGATTGAAGCTTCACCTCAGCAAGTTATTGCTATTATGTTTTTGTTGTTTACTGTTTCCGCTTCCATGTACTTGCTGTCAAGACAGATAATCAGTGATCAGAAAGCTTTTTCTTTGATAAACTTTCACCCTATTTTTGCTCACAATTGAAATTATTTGTTTGACTAGGATGGTGATGTTGCTGCACAAGAGGACATGCTTAGGAAGCAAAGTAGAAATGCTATCAATGGAGTTGCTAGTAGGAACATTTTCCAGTTAGTTTGGGGCAATTGATTTCTACATATGCTCCTTCATCTCAAAGGAGGGTTTTTGGCACTAGGTATCATTTCTGTAAAATGTAAAAGATATATGCTTCAATCCTTTGGGGTGTGAATGTAAATGAGATGTGAAGACCATAGTTATAAAGATTTTAAATATAAGCAGCATTCTGCCTATTATACTCTGCTTTTTCACTTGCGCTTGTGAAACCAGTGTAGGTCCATTTTGTAACCACTCTCAATTATATATAAATATGAACTTTATTTTTGCAATTCTGGTGCATTAAGAAGAAAACTCTGAATATTTAAGGGTTAGCGAAAGGAAATGGTAGTAAAACTAGAATTCATTGAGATTTATGGAAAAAAAAATATATATGTATTTGGCACAAAACAAGATGTAAATCTAGTCTACAAAGAAGAAAACTGTAGTGAAAGAGATTCTTGTAGGCTCCCTCTGTGAGTGTGTTGTCCATCTATTTGCCCATGTTTATTTTTCTATTGGAGGGCTTTTTCTTTTTAGTGATTAGGAAGCTGTCCTCAACTTTTCTTGTTCCTGCATTTACAAACTGAAAAAACAGAGGAAATACCAGTGAGAACTGAAGAAACCTACTCCAAAATCAAATTTCTCTCCAAATTTTCAAATCGATATGTTAACCAAGAACTTATATATTAAGGTTGAATATGCTAACCTCTAACTTTAACTCTTCCTTTGTTGCATGTCCTCTAAAGTATCCAAACTCTGGAATCCTTGATAAACTCCAACTATTTTGAAGCTGGAAATATAACGCAAAATCAAATTGGAAATTACTCAGTATCAAAACATGAAATACTTTTATATATGCAAAGAGATAAACAGAAGTAGAGAGTTTACATTGAACTTGTCCAGTTTGAAGCCAGCCATGCCTATAACTGCCTGCACTGTTGCAGTATAGTTGCTATGATCATACACATCAATCCCAGTTTTATCTTTTGTAGGCATTCCCTTACATTCACCATCATAAATTGAGCAAGTTCGCTCATAGTTATGAACATGACCGAACAGAGCCAAATCGACCTGTTTCAAGTTTCCCAACAACATAGATTCCAACATGTAAACCAGAAACAACCAGATTCCGTAAGTGAAAACAATAGAAACAGAATGCAGGACAAAACGTCTTACTTTATTGTCAAGAAGTAATGGTTCAACTTCATCTACGAAATTTTGATCAACGTTAGTGAGTCCACTTGAAGATGTGTACATAGGCCTGTGCCTGCAATGCAATTAATTAGTTTGCTAAGGTTAATTAAACTTAATTATAATATATATATATATATATTATAGTTAATATGCTTCTACTTCAAACTTACCCCATAAATATTAACCAAGGAGTTTTAGATCGATCAACAGAAGCCATGTCCTTTTTCATCCATTCATACTGTAAGAATATATAAAGCACCCATAAAGTAACACTGAAATTAGATGAACTAAGACACTCAAACATTAGATACAGTTTTATAAATAATATTGTAATCAAGTGCCTGATCTATCTTGCCTGTTCAGAATCTTTTGACCAGTCATGCTCTGTAGAAATCACAGTGAAGTGAACACTTGCTTGCTCTATGGAATACCATGGCTTATCCTTTGCCGGGGTTGGCATTGGAAAATATGTCTCATAAGGAACTCCACATTCTCCACCCGAATCTGGAGTAATGTAAACAGATCCAGTATGTACATAATCCCTGGAAACAAGCAAACCAATCATGATTTTAAGTTCATTCTTCAACAAAACTAGAATGGTCTTCAAATTCGGGATCATCTACCTTTCATGGTTTCCGATAGCCGTCATGTAAGAAACTCGAGAAGCCAAAGGGTGGATGAGGTTAAGAAAAAAGTCCCATTCAACCAAAAAGCCAGTGGCATAGCTTATATCACCAATATGGAAGATAGAATCCACATTTCCAGACTTTACTTCTTCAGCCATAGCTTTTATCACTGAGAGAGACCCTGGCTATATAAATGCTTCAAACACTCAGTACTTTTGTATACCCTGAAACTCTTTTTCCTATTATACATATCTTTTGGATTTAATCTACCTGAATGTAGTGCTCTGCAGATTCATCACGAGGAGCTTTTCCCATATCACCATATGCCAAGAATTTTAGCTCCTCTGATCCTCCCGCAGGAGGAGTCTTGAATTGAATCTCACTGCTCCAACCAACTGAATCACTGCAATTGTTTTCATTCAAATCACTCCATGTAAATTCAATTTCTTTAGAATGAATTAAGAAGGAACTTAATTATGAGAAGGAATTTCCGGACCTTCCATATCTGTAAGAGAAATTGGTTGAAGGTCGAAGTTCTGTTAACAATGCTGAATGAATGAATCCAGGGTCATGCCAACCAAAATCCTTTGCCGGACTTGGTAGTAAAGATGAACCTATTTGATCAACATTACCCACAAAGTTCATCTTTAAAAAACAGAACAACCCGTTTGGAGAGAAGGAAAATGAGAAAGAAAATGTCGCAGGGATAAGAAAGCAAGTAACTCACTGCACATATTATGCTGTGAAAATGTTGAAACTTCTGAAAGCTTTGATTTCCCATCTGTATATTCCACTTTCTGAGGTTTCTTATCTCCACTAACCCATGTCAATCTCATCTGCATGATTTACATAAACTAATTCAAACCCAATATTTGTTTAACAAATTTTGAGACTGACACTATAAAAGAAGTGTCTTCTATGTATAGCTTACAGATGTTCCAGTGGAATCGATGCTTGATAAATGTCCATACAATGGCTTATTTGGGTTGTCAAAGTTGATAGGTTTTGTCCTGGAAAAGATGCAAGGAGTTTCGAAACCACCACCGAAGAAGACGAACTCGATGTCGGTTCGGATGTTTATAACATGAAATTGTAATGAACCAGTGCATGTTTTCACCTCGCATTTGCCATCTTTGTTGTGTTTTTTGCATTCAGTCTTCGTGCAATTCAGGTAGCCTGGATCTTTGCTGAGGTAAATTGCCTGCAAGTTTTATTTATGATTCATATAATAAAATAATCATATGAGAATTCAGTCTTTTTGGCACAGAAATTCACTAAATTAATTTGTATGTAATTCTAAATTCATTAATCATTCTTAATTTGTTGGACTTGGAGAAGTAAATTAACCATGAATAGGCATGTGTATCAATATGTTTTGGTGTCAGGTATGCATGATTAATTGTGGATCGGTAACATGGTTGATTTTTAACTTGTTTTAACTTTTTTCTACTTAAATGTGTACTGTTTGTTTGCTTCAAGTGTTAATAAATGGTAATTAGAGTTGTTACGCTCATAAACTAACTATAAAACTAAGAACGAAAAAACTAATAACATAAATATCAAATTGAACACAACTTCAAATATTGGTTTTTGTGGTCAAATTCAAATTTTGATTTTGATTTGATTTGATTTTTTAAATTTATAGTTGTTTAAGATTTCTAATAAATTATAATTACCACTAATTAATATTTGAATTAAATAAATTACATACAATTAAATAAAAAAAGAAAAAAAGAAAAAAAAAGAAATCGATCATGTTCTATACTAAATGACGCCAAATTAAGACCCAAAATTTAACCTTTAGAAATAATGGACTTGACCGATAAACAAATTGTATGTACATGTGTATCAGTTTATTACCAAAGATAATGTATATGTATTAGTTATCGGGTTTTTAAAAATGAAAATGAAATGAAATTGTCAGTTTATGTAATTGCAAGTCAAATTAAAGAGATAAAATAAAAAAGGTAGAAGAGAAATTTGGCAACAAAACAAGAATATATTGCTCAATGCATTATTCTATATGGAAATTTGATTAATATTTGATTAAAGATGTACTCGTGAATCAATTATACCCTCTAAGATCATCCATGCCACCATGAAAAAAAAAATATATATATATATATATATACAGGCGAACCTCTGATATAAATAAATTAGCATAAATAACATTAGGGATATTTTATCAAATTAATTGAAAACTATTCTAATAAAGAGAAACGTTTAATTCTGTAAACTCTTCTTTTAATTAATATATATATATATATATATATATGGAAAAAAAGGAGGATGGTGGAATATATAAGGTTATATATTGGTTGAAAGTAAGAAAATACAATGAAAAAAAAAAATATATATATATATATATTATAAGTTTAACAAGAAGGAATAAACCATAGTGTAAATGGAATAATGCTTGAGAATTGAATTATCATATATTCATTGCTTATTACGTAGACGTTATGGCTTTTCTCGATTGACGTGACTTCTACGTTGCATATATTAATCATCCAATCTCTTCCACTCTCTTTCGCTATTCACCCCTGCCATATATATTCTCTCTTATTTATCATACATTAATCATTGGAAAGGAAAAAAAAAAAAATTTGGTAATCACAATTTTAAAAATAATAATAATTAAAAAGTTAGACCAAAAATAAAATAAATTAAATAAGAAGGGAAAAAACCAAAATTTTGCACGAAGATAACATAATCTAATTGTCCAATTTAATTGGACTGGATTTAAAATAGTCAGAGTCAAACCTTATACTTCAAACATATCAATAAATATAGCCAGCAAGATCCACCTAACTATCTATTTATAGGTTATTCACACCCTTAACATATGCTGTCAATACTAATTTTTCGGTTGGAAGATCGAAAACAAACAAGGAAATAATACCCAAAATGGAAAAAAAAAAAATTTAATATATCAAAAATTAATCTGTATTAATTTGTTTCAAATAATAATAATAAGTAAATAAATAAAATACGAGAGATTAATTAATACTAATTACCTTAACAGGATAATGACACAGAAGAGGAAGTTTACTAAAGTCGCCAGTTTGTGCATACATTAGAGCATTCCAAGGACAACTTGACACACTGCAAGTTTACATCAAAATAAATAATTCAAATTAATCAAATTTTTTTTAAAACAAAAAATATAATTTTGCTATAAATTAAATATATGATATAATTCTTACTCGGAATGAGAAGGTGATATCATGCCAACCCAATGACGTTCAGAAGGAAGCAAGACACCGCTTACAGTGACTGTAACAAATTCTTCATCTCCAAGTTTGGAGTTCTTGGAGGTTACATTTACTTTCAGATAAGGATTCGGATCAGGACACTGCTCAAGAATTCTCCGATTGAGTACCCGAAACTCCGATATTGCTGTGTAGTTTTGGTGTATGGATTTCGAGTCCATAACCAAAGGGTGCAATGAAGAAGAAGAAGATGAAGAACAACTCAGAAACCATAGAATAAAGAAAAGCTGAAAAACCCGCGAAGCAAAATTTCCCATACTCAGAGAAAGGAAGCAAAAAAAAAAAAAAAACGGAAAAAGTAAGAAAATTTACAAACAACAAATAAGAAATCTCTCCAAATGAAAATTGTGATTGTAACTAAAAAGGGAGAGAAAAACAAGGTTTTAATACATGGGAATTTATTATTATTATTTTTTTGGAGGGGATTTTATTGTATTTATTTATTTTGTCGGCAGTTGTGGAATATGGAATGGTGAAATGATCAAGGGAGGAGATTTTGATGAGAAATTTGGCAGATAATAAAAGTAGGACAATTTATGAGGCTTATATATAAAGGAATTAAATTGATTATGTGGGAAAATTAAATTTATTGTTTGGATGGATTCATCCAAAAAAATGTTTAAAATCCATACAAAAATAAAAATAAAAATAAATTTTAAAAAAAAATTATGTTTGAAATTTTTGGTTCCTTCACGTAACAATAACTGCTAGCTAGTTGTGTTGGATATGCTAAGGAGGTGTGGATGCTAATGACTCTCACTTTTCTGTCCTTTTCCTACCTTTTCTCTGGATTTTGCTGTTGATGCCCTTGTTTTGACTTCTCATGATTAATTACAAATCATTAAAATCATGGATTCTTAAGGGTGTGTTTGTGTATGGAACTTTATAACTAATTTTAGTTTTCATTAATTTTCAATTTAAAACATGAGATTTTTATCTTTTTGAAAACAAATCCATCTCTTTTGAAAGCAGGCAAAAATATTTTGTTGATTTGGAAAATGAAAACAACTCTCCAAATTATACAAGGAACTGAACATAATAAGGAAAATAAAAAGTACCCATCTTTTTAAGCACACATGTAGTCCTAATAAAAAGTACCCAAAATATGGATGACATACAATTATATGTGTAAATAGTGACAGAACTTTCATAGTATTGAAATTTAATTCATGAATTATTTATAATTTTAATTAAAAAATAGTAATAGTATGATTTTCAAATTGGCCAAGAGAACCAAATTAAGTCTTAGCCCGACAAATGCCATGATATATATAGGACTACATGAGAGTCTCAAAGAAAAGTTAAAAAAATAAAACTAATTGAATGGTATATTCACAAATTAGTAAATACATGAATTAGGTATTGGCTACTTGTTATTAGGGTGAAGCTGCAACTATAGAGCCAGGGTTGGCATGGGTACCAACCCTACGCAAAGGTGTAGGTGCTGGTGTTGCTGTAAGCCTTTGAAATTTAATTAAACTCAAAACATTAGGTTGGCCTTTGCTTTGAAATATTTCCCCCCAAGTAACATGCATGTGTTTTTTTTTTTTTTTTTTTTTTTTTGGGGGGGGGGGGGGGGGGGGGGACATAAACTGCATATGTTTTTAAATAAAAAAGCAAAGCATATGTTTTCAAATTGGCAACCGATTTGGGTTAACAGTGATCAGTGATGGGTACCTTTTTCCTATTACTTGAGAGAGGAAATTAATTAATTAGTAGAAGTAGTCTTTGAAATTAATTATATTGTTAAGGATGCCATATATATAATAAACGTATACAAATCAACAAATATTTTGTTATTTAATTAAAAAATGATTTATTTATTTATTTATGTAATATCTACCACTGTTCCATTATCATGATGTATTTGTATAATAATGAAGGAGAATCCCCAAAAAAACGAATAAAAATAAAAAAGAAGAAAGTTGGGCTTGATGGACCCAGATAGGTCCACGAGAGGATTAAAGCTCATAGTTCATGTGCAGCCAATATGGATCTTGCAGACTTGGATAAAATGAACTAGCAGAGCTTGAAGCCCATCAAAAAGCCCAAAAAGTCTGTGAAGTTGGACCATTAAATGTTCGATGGCCCCAACCAAAAAAGAAGAAGAAAGTCTTGCAGTGTCACTGTGCCTCTTTTTCTCTTCTTCTCAAATTCTGAGTTTTATTTTTAAAAGTAAAATATGAAAAACCATGCATAAACCTTTTCTTCAAGCCCAGTCCAACTTATATTTAAATCCAAAATTTGATAATTTATATTATTTAACAAATCGATTTTAAAAAAAAAATAATAATAATCTAGCTTTTTCAGTTGCGGAGGACAATTCCCTAAAAAGAGATTAACATCAAAATCAGCTTCAAGTTTTTGACATTTCCAAGATTGATGACTTAACCTCCAAAAGTACAGTAAACCCGTTAGTTTCCCCACAGCTTGTCACCTCCACATATCATTTTCCCCTTGTCAAATTCTCTCACTATTTTCTTATACATACACACACCAATACATGTATAGTATATGCACACACACAAACATATACATAGACACACTCACATAAGTCTCACAAAAACCACACATGTTTTTCATACTTGTGTTTTTGTCTTTATATACCCACAAATATATATATATATATATATATATATATATATATATTTTGCTGATTGCTTAGATTGAAATCTTGAGGACCATTAATGGTATAAATTCCAATCAATGATTTTAGGGAAAAATTCCTAGCAATAATGCCAGGCCACAAAACTACAATCTTTTACGTGGCAAACATAATCATTATACATTGTTAAGACCGATATTAGCACCATTTAAGACAAGACGGTATCTTTCAGTTTCACCGTCAAAAACACTTTTTTATTTTGTCTATCTTTCAGTTTCACCGTCAAAAACCCTTTTTTATTTTGTCTTTCTTAATAATTCACAATACCTTATTCTACTGTACCAAAAAACATCAAAGCTCTTTCTTTCGGAGATAATATCTAGATTTTCAAAGCATATGCACCCAACTCAAGTTCGTATAGCCTTTTATTTATTTATTGAGGTTTGTTAGATTCTAAGCCTCTGCCTCAAGTTATATGGATGAAAACTAAACTATGAGAGAATAAGGCCAAGTTTGGCCATTGGTGAGAATTAGAATTCAGTTTGGCTTTTTCTAGGAAGTGAAAGAATAGGTTTTATATATGCACATGTTTGGTAATTAGTAGTTCCAAAACTTTGCTCATAGAATAAGAAAGATTTAATTATGTCATGATATTATATGAGTATTAGGGCCCTAGGATTCTGATCCTATATTGAAGAAGAAACGGATTGAAAGTGAAAGCAAAAACATCTAGTTTCTCTCAGCATTTTATTAATATGTATGTATGTATGGATGTATATAAGTATATCCTATTGAAAATTGCAATCCCAAAGTCCATGGTTATAGCCAATTTTGTGTTTTTTTTAATAAAGAGGCATCAAAGTATCACTTCTTTAGCATATTAAAGAAAAACCCAGATAGTGAAACAGTGAGAATTCAAAATTTTTAAATATAATGGGTCTTGAGAGAAAAAAAAAAAAATACAACTAGTTTGACTTGCTTTATATTTTGAAGATATATATATAGATATATATATATAAATATAACTATATAAATGAAAACATATAAACTACAGATACAATATTACAAAGCAATGAACTGTTTAGCAGGACCATGATGATCAGCAAATGCAGAGAAAAACACTGACAGATGCCTGGAATTGTCTATACATGTTTGGCAGACACACATGGTGTATTAGCTGACTCTTTAGCCCTACATTGCTTGGGATTCATGATAAGGGTTGTAAGGTGGAGAACAGCAGATCCTATATTATGCTCTGTTAAAATGCAGAACCAGCCTGTAAAAACATTTTTCCTTAACCCTTTTCCATTTATTTTTATTTTTATGTGGTTCCCTTGAAATCCCCCAACAATTGAGAACTTGTTAATTGTTACATATACATTACCATATGTATATATGATATGATAGGGTTATGCGCATATAGTTTGTCTATCAATGGTCTTGTAATTTTTACAAGCCCCCTTTTATGCCTAAGCCATGGTTTTAAATAATTGAGCGTTCACTTGGTGGCAGAAAATATTGATCTACATAACTATTTATTAGAGAATGGATCTAGATCTACTCATTATTTCAAGTACTATTAAGTACAATTTTCTAACATGCTGGCGACGGATCTCCTAAATTATTCTTAGTACTAAAGTACAATTTTGAAAGTCACTGTTAGCTGCTGAAAAAGTTCAGATTTTGGAGAGTCTACCAGCTACCAAGTAACTTGTAATGGAAATTCTCTAACACGTCACAGCTGATAGAGCATTATCAAATTTATAACAGTAAAAAGATTGGTATCAAACAGTAAAATCATGGAAAGAGTTTTAAGACAACTGTGAAGGAGTACCAGACACAACTAAGCCTCAAACATGGCATAATTTGAGCTTGAATGTTCCGTATATATTAGGGAATGAAACCTGTTTGAAGGAAAAAAAAAATAAAAAAATAAAAAAATAAAACTTGTTGTGGAAGTGACAATTGAAAAACCCAAAACCCAAAACTTATTAATTTGTAAGTAGTCAAAGAAAACACCCAAGACCACATGAAAAGTTAAATGTTCTATCTACTTTTGGCTTTTCCCGAAACCTCCTTGTCTCTTTGTCCTAATGTAAGAAGAAAGAACCGAGTGGATGGTCTATGGCTTTAAAATGACTCCAAGTAGTGGTTTTGGAGGCACTTGGAAAGCTCTTCCTCGCAAATCCCCCACTCTTACCCGCAAAGCTACAAGAAAGGTTGTTGTTTTGTTTTGTTAGGACATATTTGGATTGGTGTTGTGTTGAAGCATAATACCAAGTTTGGCCAGCTCTTATTCCCTTCCATTCTATATGCTGACAAAAACCAACTTAGGGGGCGTTTGGTACGCAGGATAGATCCGGATCGGACGGGATCGGACAGGATAGGTTCGGATCGGACAGGATCGGACGGGATCGAATAGTGCAGTACTGTGTTTGGTATAGTTCTGGACTGAATGTTGGACTAGTTGTCCCATGTTTGGTGCAGGATCGGACTGGATTAGATTATTTTATAATTATAGTATTTCTTTTGTTATATATGAAAATATTTAAAATTATATTTATATTTACAAAAAAATTAAATATTATATTTAATTAAAGTTTTATTATTACTTATATTTAATATGTTTTGTATAGATATTTATATGTTCAATTAATTAATAATAAAAATAATTTAATGATATTTATGACACATTTGTAATTTTTTTTTTAACATCCATAAACTACTTAAAATATTGTTTTCAAAACCAATTAAAATAAAATTACTAATCATGAATAACAATTAAATACAAATAAAAAAAATTGACATAATATTTAATTAAGAACTTGTTAATAGCATAAAAATATCCATCTTCAATTCATACATATAGATATATAGATATATAAATAAATGTCACATGTAGTTGCACTTTTAACAAATATGACATCAGTATATATATATTGGATTTTGTCCAATCAGATAGAAGTTCTCTGTGCTGCTGTGCATAATGTTCTTCAGCTTCAAAGCTAATCTTGAGTTTGTTAGCAATAGTCTTAACTTCTGACTGAAGCTTTTGCACGAGGACACTAGACATATCTATTTTACCCATAATGTTTTGTACATCATTTTCAAATTTCTGTTTAATTACAAGATTATCTGATTGTGCTGCATTTAAGGACACTTGAGCCATATCTCTTACACTTCTTTCAGCTTGTAAGTCATCATGCAATGATTGCAAACTTGATTTCAAACCATTAAGCTCCAGTGATAGCTTGGCAGATTCCTCAGTTTTATCCTTTATGGTCATGATTTGAGCTTCCTTTTCCTGTGACAATGCTGCTGTTTCCAGAAGACAATTTTCATGAGTGACATTTTGTAAATTTGCTTCTAAAGCTTGATTATGCAGAGCCAGGCTGTTGCATTTTGTATCACAGGCATTTTTGTATTCCTTGAGATTGTGAACCTCATTGTAGCATCCTGCAGCTTCAGCATCAGTAATTCCTTGGACTCAGTTGAAAGCTCCAGCTGCTGTGTAAGCTTATTAATTTTATCTTTCATCAACCTGAAGTCAGCACTTGCATCAAGCAAAGTTTCCTGTAGAGTTTTTGAGAAAACATCCAAATATACATTTAATAAATGCACTTCATAGACTTCTTCTTCAACCTTTTGGTAAAGTCCCTTCTGCAAGAAGAGAGATCTTTTCAAATCCTCCAAAAATATATCCGCATCTAAATTTTGTTTCTTTTCCTCATGAAATTGATTCTGACACTGCAACAGTCTCGCAGCATGACTTTCCTTTGAATCCAGTTTCTGATTCTGAGCCATTTCTTCATACTCCGGAAAGCTTGGCAGGGAACATTCTGAAAAAGCTTGCTTAATAAGGTTCTCATTAGTTTCATACATGGACAGAACCTGGGAAGAAAGTAATTCGAGGTCCTTCTGCAACTGGTCTACAGCAATGGAGTAATTCAAGCGTGCCCTTTTCAGTGCTGCTTCTGCAGTAGCGGCCCTTCTTTCAAGATCCTTGTTGAGAGAATCCAAATCATGCTATTTCATCAGCATGATTCTGTAACGAGCTCACCTCCAATTTAAGCTCAACAACAGTAATATAATAGTTTATACTTCATATACGGTCCAGACAAGTCAGGTCACATGTGAGACATGTCAGGCATAAGAGAAAGTGATGCATCATTTTTCTATAGAGAAAGGAAACCAATAAATTTTTCAGGGGAACTTACTCAAATACTTCCAATCAGAATTCGCATATGTACCACAAAGGATCAACCATTGTTTGCATCAGAATACACATAAATCTTTCAATACAAAAAAAAAAGTGCAGCCTAGAAAAAAGACTTTGATATATCTATTCTCAATCAAAAAGAATACAGCTGTAAATTATTAATTCAATAACAGTTCATGCATTAATTATAAAAAAAAAGGTTGTTCATTATTTTTTTGTTAGAATTTATGTTAGCAAACAAAGTTCATAAAAAAACCAATATCAATTCATAAGCAATATCATAAAGTTGGAAAATTAAACAAAAATAGTTATAGACCTTGTCCATCTGAGCATTGATGGTATCGTCAGAAAATAATTTTCTACCAGCAGATTCATCACATGTAGTCTGCAGACCTCTCTCTCTGAGCTCCCTTTGCTGCTCAAACTCTCTGAAAGGGATTACAACTACAAATGAGCATGTTAAAATTAGATAACCCATAAACTTTAGATGTTTTAATGCTGTACCTGAAACCAGTTTTAGAAGTTAGCAGCTGAACAGTTACCTGGCATCAGATAAGGTACTATACTGCTGCTTAAAATTGTCAACACACCAACCTCTGCGTAATCCTTTGAGCTATACTGCTGCTTCCTTTTAATCAAAATGGGAGTATAATTTAATTATGAAAAGTACAGTGCACATGCAAGCTTTAAATAACCTGTAGAGAAATAATAATATATAAAATTACACAATTATATAGTTATCGTTATGTCCCCTCATATAGCTTGATTATAGCTGCCACATGCTCTCAGCTTTTTTACAGTCTTTTGTCCTTTTCTTTATTATGAAAATTCATAATTTGTTCATATGTCATTTTAGTATTTTTAGTATGAATAAGTTGCAATCTTTATACAAATTTGTTCGAAGACTAAGTTAAAATCTTTTATAATCATTTTTAAGTTTTCTTTTTGAACTTTTGCAGCAGATTAACAAGAGACTAAGACCAGCAATATCGATGTAAATTGAACAAAATGCCTATGACAAAGCAAAAAACTTATTTCTCATATCTAGATTTATGGAGGTTTTTGGACTGTAAACGAGACACCATATTTACCAGGTGATGATGGCAGATCGATGAAACAGAGGAAGGATGCAGCAGAAGATAAACTCACCGGCCAGAAATGCTTCGAAGGGTAGTTTGCCTCCAAAATCAAGCTTCTTCCTCCTGAATATCAAATCAAGCCCTAACATAAATAGATCAAAGCTTATTTCGCAGATCAATAAATGACATTTCCCAAAAATATTTCATAATTTTTTAGCTAAAAATTAAGGTAAAAAACAAAGAAAAATACAAGATGATGATGATGGAAGATTGCCGAAACAGAAGAAGAAGACATGCTCACCGGCCAGATGCTTCGAAGGGGATGGTGATGCGAGATCGACAATGCTTCGAAGGGGGCGGCCAGAGATGCTTCGAAGAGAGCTCGGTGGGACAAAAGTGACCCAGTCTCCAGATGGGTCAGATTTATCCCCCTCATTTGGGATAAAATGATCTACGGGACAAACCTGTCCCCCTCCCATTTTCACTTTCCAAACACCGGACTGGGACTGGGTCCTGTCCTGACCTGCCCAGTCCGGCGTAACAAACACGCCCTTAGAGAGATAAACAAACAAACAAACAAATTCAGATAGAGAAAAAAAAATCTAGAGAGAGTGTGAAGGAGGAAAGAAAAGGCCCCGTATTTCGGAAATTCCATATTCTTCTGAAACCCTTAAAAGACGAACAAAATTAATGACGACAAAAACTAGTTCTTGTATTGTCGCCAACACAGCCATGGAAAAGTCCTTCAAACCAAGACCTTTAACTCTAGGTCACCTACTTTGTGACAAAAACCTTTTACCACCACAAACCCTTCATAGCTCTGAACCCACTTTGATTCAGTAGTGTAAGGTTGAGTAACCTAGAGAGAAAATTTCCACAGGGGTTTTTCTGGGTTTTCTTTCAATTTGAAAACCCAGTTTGGAAATTTTTAATTTGGTGGTGTATTTGGTTTGTTATTTGTAAGGTGAGGCTTCCGAACTTCCTCTGGTAATTCCCTGTCTCTGTCTCATAGCTTTGGTTCTATTGCTTTGTTGAATTGTCTGAAACTGCTGTGAATCCAGCGAATCATGCTTTATGTTTCCTTAGGAGGCGAAATTTTCCTCACTTTCCTTCTGGCTCTCCTTTGTTGTCAAGAAAATTTCGTTCGGAAATGGAAGAAGTTATTAAATTTTAAAATTTTCTTCCTTTAGTCACCATGAACATACTATTACTTTACAGGTCTTATATAGTCGTTTGGTTCTGTTATAACGGAAGACTTCTTTTATATATATGAGTTAAAATACTGGAAACAAGTTTGAAGGAGGATGCTTGAAAATCAAATTTTGCTGCTTCTCTTTTTCTGTTGCTCTGTTTTTTAGAAATCCTTGAATCATTTTCCTTCAGATTTATTAGATTCATGGTTCTTTTTAAGTCTGATTTTTGTGGCCATGTTGAAAAGTATTAAGAGCTAGAGGTCATGTTTCTTGATCTTGGGGCTCTGATTTTGTAGTAACATCATTTTTGGTTCGGTTATTGAGGAAAGAAAAGAATATGGGGGAGAAGAGTGATTATTGGTCTTAAGCTAAGATTTTTCTTACACTAGAATTTGACTTGGTCAAGATTTTTATTTATTTTTTGGAAAAGCTTTTTTCATCTTTTTGCTTTTCATTATTAGTTTAGTTACTTTTTTCTTCTCCTCTTGACTGGGGGAGGGAAGAGAAGAAATGTTGGTTTTGTTATTGTGATACTAATATCAAATTTGTTACCCATCTAATCTAAAAATCTTGCTGTTTTTGGAAAATTCTCAGATTCCCATTTTTGGCACCCCCAGCTGTACTTCATTGATAGTTGAAAGTATGGTTCAAGAGGAGGGATCATCATCTGTGACTTCATCACCTCTGCAGTTCTTTCCTTGGATGCCAGTGTCTCCTGGTGTAGGAGGGTCACCATATCCATGGCTCAGGGAGCTGAAATCTGAAGAGAGGGGATTGTATTTAATCCATCTTCTTATTGCCTGCGCTAACCAGGTTGCTCTTGGAAGCATTGAGAATGCAAATATTGGCCTGGAGCATATTTCTCACCTTGCTTCTCCTGATGGTGACACTATGCAGCGCATAGCTGCTTACTTCACAGAGGCACTTGCTGACAGAATGCTTAAAGGTTGGCCTGGTCTGCACAAAGCCCTCAATTCTACGAAAATATCTTCAGTTTCTGAAGAAATCCTTGTTAAGAGGTTGTTCTTCGAGCTCTGTCCCTTCTTAAAGCTTTCATATCTGATCACAAATCAGGCCATTATAGAAGCCATGGAAGGGGAGAAGATGGTTCACATTATTGATTTGAACTCATCTGAGCCTGCTCAATGGATTAATCTTCTTCAGACATTAAGTGCACGACCTGAGGGCCCGCCTCATTTGAGAATTACGGGCATTCATGAACAGAAGGAGGTATTAGAACAAATGGCTCTTAGGTTGACGGAAGAAGCTGAAAAGTTGGACATCCCTTTTCAGTTTAATCCTGTAGTTAGCAAACTAGAGAATCTTGATATTGAAAGCTTGCGTGTCAAGACTGGAGAAGCTCTTGCGGTAAGTTCTGTACTTCAGCTCCATTGTCTTTTGGCAACTGATGAAGAAAACCAGAGGAGTCCGCCATCAACATCAAAAAACTTACAAAAAGTCTTCCATCTTAACCAGAGAACTCTAGGAGAGTGGCTTGAGAAAGATTCAAGCTATGCCTGCAACTTGAGTCCTGATTCTGCATTGTCCCCTCTTTCTGTAAGTGCTTCGCCAAGGATGGGGAGTTTTCTAACTGGTATCTGGGGCCTGTCACCGAAGCTGATGGTGGTAACTGAGCAAGAATCAAACCACAATGGATTAACTTTAATGGAGAGGGTCCTAGAAGCATTGAACTTCTATGCAGCACTCTTTGATTGCTTGGAGTCGACAGTATCAAGAGCATCAATGGAACGGCTAAAACTTGAGAAGATGCTTTTCGGAGAGGAAATTAAAAACATCATAGCATGTGAGGGAACTGAGAGGAAGGAGAGGCATGAAAAACTCGAAAAATGGATCTTAAGGCTTGAGTTGGCTGGGTTTGGGAGGGTACCTTTGAGCTATCATGGAAGGTTGCAGGCAACTAGGTTGTTACATAGCTATGCTTATGATGGCTATAAGATTAAAGATGAGAATGGATGTTTGGTTATATGCTGGCAAGACAGACCCCTCTTTTCCATTTCAGCCTGGAGGTTTAGGAGATATGAATAAGCTTATTGACAATATGGTGATCGAGTGCTTTTTCATTTTTTCGTTTCTATTTTTTAACTTCTTTTTCTTCTCCGTATAAAGATCTTATGCATTTTTTTCCCTTTAAATTCATAGTGTTTATCAGAAAGATTTGAAGAACTTTCTTTGTTCTTTTGTTCTTCGAATTCTTTTTGGTTTTACATATACACTGATGTTCTATATCTTCGGATAGCCTATTTTATGGAAATTTATGGATAAAAACAAATCTCTCTTTCTCTTTCTCTCTCTTCCCATGTATACCTCTCTCTGTCTACCAGTTCATGGTTGCTAGAGGGTGCTAGGCCATTATCATTCACCATTACTGAATAGCTTGGTGCTGATCCCCTAACAGTTTGGGGTAACCATAGCTTTAGTTCAAAACTCAGGTCATAGAAGAAATGTAAAAGCTGAACAAAAATGGAAAAACCAGATGAGCAAAGCTCAATAAAAATTAGTAATAAACAACTAACATAAAAATTGGAAAGAAATATAACAAACAACTAACATAAAAATTGGAAAGAAATATAACAAACAAGTATAATTAGCCTGATACATGAACATTGTATTCAACAGTGGCATCCCCTGTACTAGCATCAAACCAAACTGTATGAGCCAAGGCATAGCCACGTGCAAACCTGAACTTGCCGGTGCCACCAACAACTGGCATTTCTCTCACGTCGTTTAAGACCGGATTCCTCCCGAGAATGCTGAGGGAACTTCCTCTATATTCACCTTCCACAAAAGAAAAAGTCATGACCATAAGAAATGCCAAGTCACTTTGTGAGGCCACAGAGTAAAATCCTTGTGCTCTTCCGATGACTTTTGAGCTGGAATCTTGCCCTTCAGTTAGTGCATCATCAATCATCAGAGTGCTTCCAAAGCTGGAAATTAAACCATCAGGCGGAGTAATTATGTTCACAGCAGTTGGGTTTTTGCCACTAAGAATGTCATGGAAATAAAAGTGGAGGTGCTTTGCATTGACTGTCTGTGTCACTTTTTTCTGTTGCACAGACTGCTTAATGGAAAACCCATCAATGGACTTGTTAAAAATGGTTAAGAAGATAGTGAAGTATAGGGTGAAGAGGGTGTAAGGGAGAAAATAAGCCATATGAGATTTTCAAGTGGAAGTTGAAAATTCTCAAAGGAATAATTAGTTAGTATTAGAATTATGGTGGACCGGTTGAGATTTAATAGACTCTGCAGGGGAACAAAGAAGAATGATGTTTGATGTAATTAGCATCAAAGAAAGTGGGAAAAAGCAGAAACTTTCTGAAAAGCTGACCTGCTATTTCTTCAAGAACACATTTTTATCATTACAGTTAAAATCGTAATTATTGGAGTTCTTTAGTAACTTTTTTTTGCTGGGAAAAAGTGATTAGCTTTTGAACAACTTTTATTATAAAAGTTTTCATCCTTTTGAAGGAAAAAATTGTTGTGCTTTCATCATAGCTTTTGCTGTAAGAAACATTAGATTGAGACCTTATGGAAAAGGAAGAGCATGGGATATTATTAATTTAGGCTAAAGGTGTTTTACTTTGAGAATTTGAGTCGTTTTGTGGAAACTGACTCACAAAGCATCAATTCCTGTATCAGTCTGACGAAAAGTTGATGTTAAGTTGGGTTGCAAGTTTATCAGAAAGTGTGATGTAAAAAGTAAATATACTTGATATAATATACTGGATGTACCATTTCTTAGTGTATATACACAATTTTGATTCTTTCATTTTCTGTGATACATAATCAGAACAAAATTTAGATAATTGATTTGTTATATTATTCAAGTTAGTTACCTTGACATCCACATTACTCATAGTAGCTTTCACTGCAATGCAAATTTGTACCTTATTTTTATTTCGTGTACAATGCACAATAAGTCTCAAGAAATTGCAGTTTGTTCTCATATATAACAAATATTATTGATCAAATGGTGATTGAGTGTCTTTTAATTTTTCTTTTCTTCTTGTAATCTGTTTTTCTTCTCTGTATTAAGATATTATGCTTTTTTGCTTTTGGTTCCCCTTAAATTCATAGTGTTACTCAGAAAGATTCAAAGAACTTTCTGTTTTCTTTTGTTTTTGCATATGCACTGATATTTGATGCATTTGGAAGCCTTTTTGATGGAAATTTTATGTATGAAGAAATCCCTCTTTATCTAAAATTGAGGTAACAATAGCTCATGTACAATACTTCCATGGAAGAAGAACAATGAATACCCAAAAAAAAAAAAAAAAAAACAGAAAAGAAAGAAAAAGAAAAAAGGAGAATTTAATATGAGAAAGGCTCAATGAAACTAGCACATGAATTACTAATAATTAAAAGGAAAAGAGAAAACAAAAATGAATAAGTATTAGTATAACCCTGACTTGAAACTGAAACTGAAGAAACTCCATCTTGCAACAAGTGAACATTGTACTCAACAGTGGCATCCCCTGTAGAAGCATCAAACCAAACTGTATGAGCCAAGGCATATCCACGGGCAAACCGGAACTTTCCGGTGCCTCCGACCACCGGCATTTCTCTCACGTCGTTCATTACCGGATTCCGGCCAACAATGCTGAGGGTACTTCCACTATACTCACCTTCCGTGAAAGAAAAAGTCATGACCATAAGAAATGCCAATTCACTTTGTGATGCCACAGAGTAAAATCCTTGAGCTCTTCCAATGATATTTGAATTGGAATCTTGCTCATCAGTTAGTGCATCATCAATCATCATGGTGCTACCAAAGCTAGAAATTGAACCACCTGAGGGTTTGAGAATATTCACAGCAGTTGGGTTTTTGCCACTAAGGATGTCATGGAAGTAGAAATGGAGGGTTTTTGTGTTATCAGTCGCTTTTGTTTCTTGGACAAACCGCTTAGTGTGAAATCCATCAATGGATTTGCTCAAAAAGATTGAGAAAATGGTGAAGTAGAGGCTGAAGAGGATGCACGGAGAAAAAGTAATAGCCATAAGAGAACTCAAAAGGTATGAATATGATTTAGTATTTGGAAATTTGGTGGTGATATAATAGAGTTGGTAGAGGAGCAAAAGAGTTGAAGTTTGGTAATGATTAATAGAAAATGAGAAAAGAATAAGTTAAAGAGTATTGGCTATACAAAAGTCTCAAAAGGTATGAATATGATTTAGTATTTGGAAATTTGGTGGTGATATAATAGAGTGGGTAGAGGGGCATAAGAGTTAAAGTTTGGTACGATTAATAGAAAATGAGAAAAGGTGGGGATGGCTTTTTGACAAACACACATGGGTTGATGCATCTTCAAGGAAACATTGTTATCATTAGGCTTCTGGATTCTTCTTTTTTAATCTCTTTTTAAATTCGAGGTGGAAACTTCCTATGTCAAAAAAACAAAAAAAAACAACAGTAACTTTACCGCTAAACGTTTGGTCGAATGGCCTTTGGATTTAAC
Source organism: Ziziphus jujuba (assembly GCF_031755915.1). Taxonomy (NCBI): domain Eukaryota; kingdom Viridiplantae; phylum Streptophyta; class Magnoliopsida; order Rosales; family Rhamnaceae; genus Ziziphus; species Ziziphus jujuba. The sequence goes on from NC_083380.1 coordinate 4,526,953, forward strand.
CTTAAAAAATGTAGTCACTTTTTTGACTATAACATAAATATATCATCCTAGAGTGAAAGGGAATTAATTTTAGATGCTTGTGGTTTCCTAAATATCTTTACTTAGATGTGAAATTATTATTATTTGTTTTTTGTTTTTTGAGAGTAAAGATTGATTAGCTTTTTCAACTACTTTTTTTTATGAAAGTTTGCATGCTTTTCAAGGAAAAATGAGTGCAATTTCGCTGATGTAGATTTATTTTAGTTGAACGACTTTTTGTTATGAAGGGTTGACTAAGACACCATATTTTTGCAAAATAATTGGCTTTGATTCGGTTGTATCCTGGTTGGGACCCACAAGATGCTATGGATCTTCTAGATAAACCTATGGATATCCATCCAATTCATGACCCATTTGAACTGTTGGGCCAGACACTTCATCCAATTCGACGTCTGTACATATATATAGAGATGAAATCGTTTGGGCTAACGAGAGAGCTCTGTTTTAGATTGGATACCCGCAGCATGTTTGAGTTAACGCCTAATTTTATAAATAAATTCTTCAGCAAATAAAAAGCAATTAAACTCTATAACATTTACAAAGATTCAATGTTGTCAAAACTAGTCTTAAATTTCTATGAGTGAGGTTAATGCAGTTGGTGAAATACAATAATAAATAAATGCATTTTTAATCATTTTTACCAAGTCATTTTAGAGTTGTAATTAAAGATCAAAATAAAGTAATCTCAAAGTTAATGGTTAAAATTTTCCAAAATGCTTATAATTTTTCAAAAATCTTTGATAACTCCCAAACTGTTTATAATCTAGCAAAATGTTTATATTTTCCCATGTTTATAATTTTGCAAAATGTTTGTATTTTCCCAAAATTTTTGTTTTAATCCATTTTTTTTTTTAAAATCATTTTGAGATTTAGAGCTTCAATTGGAGGTTAAATAAAAGTTTAAGGTCTAAATTTCCCCAAAATGTTTCTAATTTTCCAAAATTTTGTATTACTTGATATTAACTAAATATATGCATTGAACAATCAAGATTAAATCCTTAACTTGGCTTAACTAGAATTTTTGACTATTTTTCATTATACTTGTGAATTTTCCAAATATTTACATTGTCATTCAAGTAGTAGTGAGAAATGCATATAGAACTTGATTCCAAGTGTCTGAAAGACCAGAAACACACCAATCTGTTAAATTCATGCCCTTGAAACCATTATAACTGCCAGGATGTGCATCCTTTTCTGAGCTGTGAGAGAGCTGTTAAGTCCAGCAAATGAACTGGTTTTCTTATTCCACTTAGCACATCTTTCACCACATATAATGCCCTTGGCAATCCTGATGGGTAGACTGATCTACTTATGGTTTGTGTCTCTTTTCCTTAGTTTGTCATTCCTGTTTCATTCCACCCACCCACCCCGACGAAAAAAAACAAAAAAAAAAAGGAGTATCAGAAAAAAACTGTTACTGCTTTGTTGGGTTTGAAAATGAACAGAAAGACAGAAAATTGAGAAAGGTGTGGTTTATTGGTAATGAGAAGGAGAAATTCCTTGGAGATGACTTTAGTTTTTCTTGGATTCACAATTGAATCAACCCACTTAGCCCATGTTGTCGAGCCCTTTTGAAAAGCAGCCATTCGATTCGGGTCATTGAGAGGTGGGTTACAATCTTGAACATAATCCTATGTGCAATTTAAAAAAGGAGTTCACAGCCATTTTTCATGTTATATTCAATTATCTCTATCAACTATGTTGCGTTTTCGAGTTTATAGAGATGATCATACGGTTGCCTAGGTCCTCTCTGGTACCACCAAAGCCAAGTGTTGAAGCTTAACACATACATTTTCTTCCATATATAGCCTTTTTTTAAGGGAATCAAGCTTCAGAAGACGGCCAACATATCTTTTGGTTTTCAATGCCTACCAGAGATAATGAGAGCTGATATACATTAATGAAACTCCATAGTAATCTTCCCCCTCTATATATACATAAAAATTATTTTAACAGCTTGTTCATAAAGAAAACAATCTCGGTCTAAGATATGATGTGGCCCAAATAAACAGTAAAATCAGGACACAAGATAAAAGAGCTGAAAGTTTATCTCCAAAGACATAAAACTTACCCACGTTAAAGACCATGCATGAAAACGCATGCAGAACATCCAAAATGACACCCAATAGTTTACCTTGGCGCTGAACATTCCCTCAATTACAGGGATACAATCTTGCCAAAAATCCTCCTGTAGATTTCTCAATCTTATTCAGATTCTAAAACCCAGTAGCATGACTACGCTAAAGCAAAGCCAAAATATGCTAGAAACCATGAACATTGACACAAGGTATAAATATGGGCAACATTCACTGTGTAGAGGAACTTCTCTTCTTTTCCATTGCATCTGAAAATCCATATCTACCAACCACTCTAATTAACTTGATCGTTGAAGAGATGATAACCAAATACCCCCCGAGGTGCCAAGGTTATTGTCCTTTTGCAGGTATCAAGCATTGAGAGTTCAAAGGGGAGATCGAGACCCCGAAAAAAGAACATAGAAAATAAGAGAAGCTTAGCCCTTTAGAAGACAAAACCTCCATCAAAAAGACAAAACAATCATATTTTGACTTTATTCTCCAAGTTTTTTTGTGGAGGTTTCGGCTTAACTATAATGATTCAGCCCCCAATTATAATCATATTCTATGCACTATAACTTGGAGAGTTTGCAACTTTTGAATCCTCAATCAATATATTCTGTCCATTGTTGAATGAAGATTAAAAGATCACTGTCTTTCTTAGTATTTATGTATTATTTCAAAGAATTCTTCGTTCTTCAGGTGCTGAGAAATGCACATATAGAAGTTGATTCTAAATGTCTGAAAAGTCCAGCAACACCACAATGGTTACAGTCCAAAATAGTATTCAATTTTCAAATGATAACTTTAGGTAAATTAAGTTAATGGCATTTCAACAATGGGTACAGTCCAAAATACAAGAAATTCAAAATTAATTTAATAAGAAGTATAATATGTATATTTAATTGAAAAAGGCCTACCCACTTCTTTATCTTTTTTGAAGATCGAGAATAGTCGATTGTTAGATAAACGGTGCCAGAGAGAGACAAAGGAAGATTGGCCAAGATTGCTCACATTTCTCGTATAGTTCTCGACGATCAAGAATATATATAATGAGTATTCTGCAAATGTGTCAGTCTTTGTTTACCAGTATCTCCCATTTAATCCGGGTACAATTTTCTTTTTTCTTTTTTAAATGATCTGGTAGGGATAAGGAACAAGTCCACTCTGGTTATATCACAACTACATCGCACAGCAGCCACACTCCCCTAGCAACCACTTTCAAGGCACATACAAATGTTGTTTTCGTAGGGTTTGGTTTCTCATAAAAACCGAAATTTCGTTCCTTCTGTTTGAAAGGTGCTTACATTTTCGTCTCTTTTTAGAAGTCATGTAATTTTTTTCATTGTAAAACGGTTAATTATTCATGTATGGACTCTTTATCATTTAATTTTCCAAAACCCTTCTTTCTTGTTCCTTAGTGGTTTTCCAGTCCTCTATCCAATTTCATGTTCTATTTTTAATTTCTATGCTTCCATTCTTTTAAATTAATGAAAACATTCTTTTGTTCCCCTTTTTTGTCTGCAGAGACAACTTGAACAAAACAGAGAGGAGATGCAATTACCAGAGGGGTGGAAAAAAAATGCAGTTTAGCAATTTGTATGATTCCTTTGCTTTTGGTCTTCTTCCTTGTTGTATGGAGTTGAAAGGAGAAGGAATTTATTTGATGTGTTATATTTGGTTTTTCCATCATCTGAAGGAGCACAACAACATTGGGGAAGATCATCAGCAGGGAATTCGTTGGAAAAAAAAAAAGCTGAAAAATCTTTAATGGAGCAAGACAACGGGACTAAACTATAGCTCCTGATTTCCTCAAGCAGGTGTGGTGAAACTTTGGAGATTATTATATCAAAAGCAGTGCTGGATCTCCTGCACCAAAGCCATCAAGGAGCGTGAGTGAAACTTCAAGTGCCTCTAGATGGTTAGTAAATCTATATGATGAGCACTATGCAAGAACGTTTCTGTTTTTTCCTGATTTCCTTAAGGTACTTCTTGACAGATTTCTACCACCTCCTCTCTCTCTCTCTCTCTCTCTCTCTTTCGGAGATCGAAGATTGTTCATTGCTAAATCAACTATGCTTGAGAGAGACAGGGGAAGGTTGGCACAAGATTGCTCTACATTTCAGGTATAATTCTCGATGATGAGGAACATATATAATGAGTATTCTGCAAATGTATCATCTCTACTCTCTAACATCTCCAATTTAGTCCAGATACATTCTTCTTTTTTTCCCTGAAGAAGTAGAATCAAGATCTTTTTCCTTTCCTACTTATTATATTTATTGATTTCTTGATGATTTGTAGATAACGTTTGCAAAAAAAGAGGTTGGTTTCATTGGAGTTATCCTAGGATTCATCTTGATCAATTTTTTTTTCATAATAAAATCTGTAACTTTAATCTTTTCTCCATAAGAAATGGACTTAGAAAGGTTCATACTTTTTCTTCACTCTTTAGAAGCCATTTAATTTTTGCATTTTTCAAACGGTCTCTTATTCATGTTATGAATCTTTATCATTTATTTAGGGGCATTCTCTCACTCTCTTAATTTCTTTTTTTTTTTTTTTCTTTGGGGTAATAATTCTATCGCTTTCTTGTGTTTTGGAAAGGGTTTGTCCTCTTTGTGGTTTCTCGTGCTGACATTCTCTCTCTTGTCACAAGATATGGCACCATTGCTTTTGATGAATGATTTGATTTGGTTGCTGAGATAGAACACTAATTTCTTTTTGCATGCATTACTAGAATCGAGCTGATACACGACGCAAGTACTGCGTCGCACTAAATAAACAGTGATGCATTCGAGGGAGTCGCAAAATATCATGTCGCTAAATATGTAAGACTACGGACGATGTATTATAACAGTCGCCTATTCACATTTTTAGCGATGCACATTTAATTTTTAGCGACGCATACAACAACGAACTCATAGCGACGCATAACATAGTGACTCTTTAAAATATTGTCGCTAAAAATTGATTTTGAATAGCGACTTATGTATTGTTAGCGACGCATTTTTTTTGTTGCCTATTTAGCGACGCATGATGTTTTAGCGACGAATTATGTGAGTCTCCTTTTTAGCGGCGACCCATATATTTTTAGCGACTCTCTTTTAGTGTCCCAATTAGCAATGCATCTGTGTTTTAGCGACAAATTATAAGAGTCGCATATTTATGTGTTTTTAGCGACTCATTTTCTCATTTAGCGACATATTCAACAATTAACTTAAAGCGACTCATTGATTTAGCGACACTTTATGAAAAAGTCGTTAAAAAGTTATTAGCGACATTTTTGTTGAGGGTCGCTATATATTTATCTTGCTAAAATGGGAAAAAATTCTTTTAGCGACATTTTGTGTAGAGTCGCAAAATTTATGAGTCGCTAAATTTATCTTATTATATGTCGTTATATATTTTAAGCGACTTTTTAGTATTTTAATGAGTCGCCATTTCTTTTATATTTTTTTATATTTATATTTTTTAATTTTTAAAAATATATTAAAATATAAAAGTAATTATAATACAAAAAAACCCAAACTAACTTCGTCCAAAATAATTAGAATATAAAAATTTAAAATAAATTCTTATTCATAACAAAACAATTATCAATATAATTAAATATCATCTCATTGACATATTTTTACATATGCATACTCATTGAGATGGAAGTTGACTTTCTCGTGTTGATGATATTACACCCTCATACTGCATATGGAAAAATAAAAAAATTTATTAACACTTATGCAAAATAAATTAATAAAAACTTAATCATTAATAAATTAATTTGTAATTTGGTAAATAAAAATTTAATGAATATTTACCTTCTTAAGATTTGGTGTGGCACATTTCTCCTAATTAAAAGTGGAAACCACATAAGTAAAAAATAATTAATGAATAAATAAATATTACTTAAAACATAAGTTAATAAATATACGTACCAATTTATTTAGAAGATATTGTTTATCCATATCACTTCACAGTCATTACGAACATAGCCACTCTCACATTCAACATCATGATCAATTTCATCAACACTTGGCAATTGTATGGCAAATGGATTGTGAGCCATTGTAGTGTCGCCAAGAACATCTTCTTCAACCAATTCTTATTCAACAAAAGTACAATGTCGTGGTGGAGTTAAAACAACAGACCATCTCAAATCAAGTTGATCTTCAACATAAAATATTTATTGAACTTGTGAAGCCATGATGAATGGGTCAGATTTATATACAATTTTACTAAAGTTAATACATGTAAATCCCATCTCATCAACTTTCACATCACTGCTGTCAACCTAATCACACTTGAACACTGGAATTCGAAATATAGTGTAATCGACGTCCCAAATCTCTCTTATGATCCCATAGTATGCCATCTCAGCTAAAATTGGATTATTATCCTTAGCACTAGCAAAATTCTCACTTTTGGCAATAACTTTGACACCACTATTCTGGGTGACCCTTTTATTATCCATATTTATAGTGTTGAATCTAACCCATCTAATGACATATCCTTCATGTTTCGTTACCACCCATTGTGGACCATGGGCTAACCATCTTAATGTTTCAAAAATTGTGTGGTTAAGTTGACTTCGCTCCTGTGCAATCTAGTCAATTGAAAAAAATATGAAAAATTAAAGCTGAAACAATGATATTATATATTGAATATTTAACTTTCCCATACCTTATCACGTAACCAGTACATAAATGTATGTTTGTGTTCGTCTTGAAACCATTTTGCTTTTTTTCTCAATTTTTTTTGTTTGACTTCAAGACTTCAAAATGAATACTAAAACAAATAAAAGTTGTTGTAATTAATAAAAATATCCAACATATCAACTTATTGATGCATATTAATATATTCAAAATATCAACTAAATTATACATGTTGAAATATATATATATATACTAAAAATATCAACTAATTTATACATTAACATGTATATACGCACCTGACATACGGTTTCACTTCTGGTGTATTCGAAAGTACGCATGTATGGACTTGCTCCCAAAGTTATTGATTAATTGATTGATTTTTTCCACCTTTAATGGGGGCACCAACATCATCCTTATCATTTAACTTTTGATATCTACCAATTGGGTTTCCAATTGCATCTAACCCTCTCTGAAATTGACTAAAAAACTCAATCACTTCTTCACATATGTAACCCTCGGCAATACAACCTTCTGGCTGATTTTTATTTCGAACATAACTTTTCAATACTTTCATGTACCTCTGAAACGGGTACATCCACCTGAAATGTATTGGTCCACATAATCTTACCTCTTTAATCAAATGTACTGTTAAATGAACCATTACATCAAAAAACGATGGTGGAAAGAATTTCTCTAGAAGGCACAAAGTTATAACAAGATCATTTTGAATTTTTTCCAATTCAGCAACAATGATAGACTTCTTGCAAATTGTATTGAAAAAAAAACAAAGTCTTGCAATTGCATGTCTCACATGTTTAGGAAGGATTGCACGAATTGCAAGAGGCAAGAGTTGTTGCATCAATGTATGACACTCATGAGATTTCAATCCTACCATCTTTAAGTCCTCCCTTGAAACAAGATTCCTGAAGTTTGAAGAATAACCATCTGGAACCTTGAAGAATAATGTATAGCAGGCCAAAGGATAAACAGTTTCATAGACACCTTTTTTTATAATTCTTTTAAAACAAAAAAGTTTCTCCAACTACTGTTTATTTCCTTCTTAAACTTTTGGCAATAACTCTAAAATTGTAATTTTTGGTTTAAAAAAACTAGATGAACTAGCGACTCATTGAAATAAATAGGCGACACATTTACATATAAAAGGGTCGCCTTATCCAATAGTAATTAAAATTTATTTTTTAATTTTAGTTACTTTTTTTTTAAATTACATCTAAAAATATTTCCACATAGCATTCCAATGAACATTAATTCAATTAATCTAAAAATAGAAAACAGTTTTATCAATGTTCTTTTCAATTATTCACATATATGTGTATGCACAAACACAAAAACACATCTCATGACATAATTTGAGATATGATTTAACAATTGTAAATTGATCTAAAGCAAAGACCCATAGTCCAATTGCTCGAAGTAAGTATGTTCAGCGAGTTGAACTTTCATGTTTTTGGCTATCAGTGATAGTTTATTTGAAGTCAAATAAAATAATAGATTACATTTGTTTCTTCATTTGAAATAACAAGCGACGCATTAAATGATACATGGGTCGCCATATCATTTAAGGCAACCCTTTCGAAAGACAATAGGCGACGTATAAGAATATTTACGTGTCGCCTGTTAGCAAATATTTTTTTTTTGTTTTTTTTATTTTCAATCAATCTGATTTTCTTTCAACATCAAATATCCAGTAAAAATATTTAAGCAATTTATTAATTGAACATTTTTTTTTTTAAATCATGGTAACAGGCGACAGATAACAATAGTTGTGCATCACTTCTTAGCAAATCTTTTTTTTGTTTTGGTGGGTGCTCTTTCTGTTTAATCAATCTGATTTTTTTTTAGCATCAAATCACCGGTAAAAATATTTAAACAACATAAATGAGTGTTTTTTTTTTTTTTTTTAAATCATGGTAACAGGCGACACATAAATACTTTTATGCGTCGCCTGTTACCAAATAATATTTTTTTTTATGATCTTTCTGTTTAATCAATCTGATTTTCTTTCAGCATCAAATCACTAGTGAAAATATTTAAACAACATAAACTAGTATTTTTTTTTAATTATAAGTAATAGGCGACGCATAAAAATGTTTCCGCTTCGCCTGTCAGCAAATACAATTTTTTTTTTTTAACTCAATCTGATTTTCTTTACAACATCAAATATCCTATGAAAATATTTAAGCAACTTATTAATAAATTATGGTAACAGGCAACGCATAAAAATATTTATGCGTCGCTTGTTAGCAAATAAAATTTTTTTTTTGTGATCTTTCTGTTTAATTAATCTGATTTTCTTCTAGCATCAAATCACCAGTGAAAATATTTAAACAACATAAAATGGTTTTTTTTTTTTTAATTATCAGTAATAGGCGACGCATAAAAATATTTCCACATCGCTTGTTAGCAAATATAATTTTTTTTTAACTCAATTTGATTTTCTTTACAACATCAAATATCCTGTGAAAATAATTAAGCAACTTATTAAATTAACATTTTTTTAAAAGCATTGTAACAGGCGACGCATAAATATTTTATGCGTCGCTTTTAGCAAATAAATTTTTTTTTTGTGTGTGATGTTTTTTTTAATCAATCTGATTTTCTTTCAGCATCAACTCATCAGTGAAAATATTTAAACAATATAAACTAGAGTTTTTTTTTTTTAAGTATCAGTAATAAGCGACGCATAAAAATGTTTCCATGTCGCCTGTTAGCAAATATAATTTCTTTTTTTTTTTTAACTCAATCTGATTTTATTTACAACATCAAATATCCTATGAAAATATTTAAGCAACTTATTAAATTAATATTTTTTTTTAAATCATGGTAACAGGCGACACAGAAAAATATTTATGCGTCGCTTGTTAGCAAATAAATATTTTTTTTTTTTTGGTGTGTGATATTTCTGTTTACTCAATCTGATTTTCTTTCAGCAACAGATCACCAGTGAAAATATTTAAATAACATAAACTAGTATTTTTTTTTTTAAATATCTGTAATAGGCGGTGTATAATAACGCTCCCGGGTTGCCTATTAGAAAATAATTTTTTTTTTTGTTTTTTTTTTTCAATCAATCTGATTTTCTTTACAACATCAAATATCATATGAAAATATTTAAGCAACTTATTTACTGAACATTTTTTTTTCCACAAAAGCATGGTAACAAGAGACGCATAATCGTATTTTCGCGTCGCTGGTTAGCAAAATTTTTTTTTTGTTTTTTTTCTCAATCAACCTGATTTTCTTTCAGCATCAAATCACTAGTGAAAATATTTAAATAACATAAATGAGTTTTTTGTTTTTATTTTTTTAATCAATCTGATTTTCTTTCAAGTAAACTTTATTTTCTATTTAAACTTTCAAAACACTTAAAATTTATATGCTTTTTAATTTTTGATAGGCGACGTAGTTTCTTCTTTATGAGTCGCCCGTTCTAATTTCTTTTTTTTTTCTTTTGTATTTCGATTTTTTCTTTTGTTTGTGTCTTTAAATATTTTTATTTGCCCCTAAAATGTCTTTAATAACCATTTTTTATTCCCTAATATTCAGGAAATATTAAAAATAAAATGGCACATTATTCGATGGGCTTTCTTTTCAACAATTAACTCCAAGTACAGACACTTGAGAGTTGGAAGCAATCTAGGAAGTATGAGAAGAGTTTGAAGGATCATGCTCTCATTAGGCATTCGTGTTTCTTTCAAGGGTTTGAAGGATTTTGTGGGTTTCGTTCCTAAATTTCAAAGTTCCTTCTTCCTCTGCTTCTTCTTCTTACTGATGCTTGGGTTGGAAGCACTTCACCCTTTTGCCGTGGCCATCGCCGTCGCCATGTTGGGTGGGTCATGTACTTCGCTGTCGCGGGGTTGGGTGGTTGTGATTTTTTCCGTCTCATCACCCGGATTGGGTTGCTGGGTTCTTGCTATGCCGTCGTCGTCGCCTGCTGTGGTGGCTTGAAGTTCCTTTTGATTGCTGGATTTGTAAAGGTGTTCTATTTTTCATTCGTTTTGGGGTTCGGTGGTGTATGTGTTGCTTAAAAAAATATTCTGTTTGCTGGTTTTTTTGTTTTTTTTTAAATATTTGTTCGTTATTGTAATTTTGGTGGGGTTTTATGTTGTCAAAATTATGTCTTGTTGTCGACAATGGGTTAGGTAAATTTTGTTTGGAAAAATAGCTATATTTATTGAGTGGGGTTCGATTGTATGTAAAGCAAAATGATATGCTAATACTTGTATTATGTGTTTATATGTTTAAATTCAAGATATAGCCTTTATAAATTGCATGGAAAATGTCAACGGTATCACAGATGGTGCTCTGTTGCGGGTTTTAAAACGATGATGTTTGTACGGCTCAAAAGCCATTAGTGATTTAGTCGCCTTTTGTGTTTAAAAATGTTAATGACTGTTAAAGGGGATAGATGTTACGAGAAGATACTATTACTGCATCACTTGGTAAATAACTTACATGAATTTATCATTTATTATTGTTATTAATGGTTTATTAATTATACTACACCCTATGTTCATATTGTTAGTAATATTAATTTGTGTTTATGTTTTTTGTATGTAGAATTATGGATCTTTTTAATGAACATGTCCTCTCGGATGGGGATGGTGCTGGATCACCATCTAGTGATATGGAAAGACCGAATACGTCATCCCCAAGGCGTAGAAAATGAGGGGCTACAATAATGAAAGGCCTTAGGAAGTATTTGGCGGGAAACAAAAGCTTAGAACCTCAATATAATGAGGTTGGAGTTGCTATTAACTCTGAGGCCGTTCGACTGAACAATTTGGAGGGCTCGTTGGCTAGGAGCACATTACCAATTAATATACCTAATTGGAGAGATATGTCAGATAGGTTAAAAGATAACCTATGGGCATCAATAAAGGTATGGAGTGCATTTGTAGCTTGTATGCATTTTACTTGCATTTCTAACTTACCACATTTACTTGTCAATCAATGTTACTAAATATATATATATATATATATATATATATATATATATATATATTTTAATTTTGCAGCAATATACGGGTAAAGATGATAGTTTTAGGAAGGTAACTTTAAAAGATTGTTGTGACAAATGGAGAAAACTCAAGAATTACTTATATAGATATTTTGTTCGACCATATATTGACACACCCGAAAAGTTGAAGCATCGACCCTCAATGTATGAATTCATAAGCCAAGAGGTGTGGGATGATTTTGTACAACAAAGGTTGTCGGATAAATTCCAGGTATAATTTTATTTAATGCATGTTAATGTTGTATTAAATTGCACTGTCATTATTTATATAAAAATTAAAATTTGTTATGGTGACTTAAATTATTTGGGTTTTCTTGTCAGGACCCGTCCAGAATTCCTTCCCCAGAACCCTAGATAGCCCTGATCCCAGGGAAACCCTACCGGACCCTCCAAAGGAAAATCCGACAGAGCCTCCCCTAAGGGATTTACTTACCACAAATTACCTGCACTGAAAACACAGTTCTAAAAACATCCCCTTATTCCTCCCACAAACTACAAACTGATTCCACAAATTCCAGCACTTCTCAAAGTAACAACAGTCCAGTGCATAAATAAAACAGAAGTATTCCAATAGTATACAGAGCTTTAAGAAGTGCTAAACAACAGAAATACAACAAGGCTGAAAAGAAATAATACACTGAAATGAAAGAGTACAAAGAAACTTCTCGAAACACAACAGCAGCGGAAAACTTGGTTCGCTCCGAAAGAACGTCTACCACCACTTGCACCTAAGGGAACGGAATTTAAGAGTGTGAGATGCTAATCATCTCCGTGAGTAACCCGAACTACTGAACACCTTTTGATAATAATAATAAAATAATAACAATTAAGGAGTGGAACAAATACCAACAATTAATAATAAATAATAATAACCTTTGGAAAATAATGATTTCCCTCAAAACTCTCACCAATCGCTCCGTTTGAAATGTTCCCTTTTTAAAACCTTTTCGCAAAACCCAATGTGCATACCTCCCAAAAACCAAGGGATTAAATAATTTAACAACAACAATTAAATAAATACATACCCCAAATATATAATAAAAAATATAATAAATTATAATAAATAAATTTTGAACACCTTTGGGGTTTAAACCATTATTTGCAATTACACCGACAATTACACCTGACGCACCACACCATATACCGGTGATGCCCTCCGATACCCAGCGTCCCGAGCACCGACTGGCGGGAGGTTAAAGAGAGAAACCTGCAGTGGTCACTTCGGCGTCCCGACAGTACCGACTGCTAAAAACCATCACCCGGCCAAGGAGGGGGGCGGCTGTGCGCAACAATAACCTTGCCTGCCCACGGTCCAATGGCAACTCACGGGTGAAGTAATAACCGCACGCTAAACCATATAATAACCGCGTGCTAAACCACGTGTCCATACACTATACACCAGAACACCAATACTGTATGAGTGCGTCTAAAAATAAACAATAACAACCAACCGTACCGTTTTTTTTCAAAAACCACCGTGGGAAGTATACCAAATTTTTCACAAACACCATCCCACATATTTTTATTTAATAACCCGGTACGAATCAATTGATAACCAACAAACCACAATTTCTCGAAATACGAAATGCAACCATAAAAATACCGCGGGCATAATTTATAAAATTTAACCAAATATTTTCACAAAATATTTAACCCAATTATGCCCGAGAAATCACATTTGAAACCACGTAAAATTAATACCGAAACATACCTTGCTCATGCATAACAAATAAATTAAATTAAACCGCATTAAAACCATAATTAAACCACACCACATGAGCGTATTTAAATACGAAATTAAATACCAATTAAATTTAATTAATTGCCCAAAATAATTTTTGAAGGTGGGTCACTCACCTGGAGAGCGCAAATCAACTAAGATCCTCCTCGGGATCCACTCCACTACTCGCGCGTGCACCTAAACAACCACAGTGCACAAACCAAAAATATTAATATTTTATTCGGGTAATTCCCAAATGGATACCCGGGGAGCGAACACCAAGCGACATCTAAGGGTTACGAGTTATATACCGAATCGAAGCTCGTGTGATGAGGATCACGGATTCGGTCTTACTTTCCGGTGATCGAACCCGACGGGGTCGGAATCTCGCCGGAAAGCTTTTCGAGTTTCGGCTCCGCAATTCTCCCAAACCGTCGCGAATTGGCGGAAACGGAAGTCGGATTTGGGTTCAGGAGGTCAAACACTGCAGACTGGAGCTGGCCGGAATTTTCGGGTACTCGCCGGAACAGTAATTTCCGGCGGGCCGCCACGTCACCGGCAACCGTCACCGGAACAGTATTTTCCGACGGTGGCCGTTTGCTGTGAAATTTTGCAGATTTGTAGATCGTGAGGAGAGCAATCCAACGGGACCGACGGTGAGCAAAACGGAGGTCGGACGGCGGAGAAATCACCGTTTGAAGATTTTCGACCCCTCGCCGGAAAACGCTCCGATCCCGGCGCGTCGGTGGTCCGATGGCCGTGATTTTTGGTGGGTAGGCCGGACTTGAGGAGAGGATCAAGGCTGTCAGGCGCGTGTGGCCGGAACAGTGCCGATTCGCGGTGGCCGGCGGTGGAGGGGAAAAATCGCCGCCAAACTTCGGACGTCCGATCCGGGCGCGTCCGGCGGCCGTTCGCCGTGAAATTTGGAGGTTTTGCCGGAAATGAGGTGGGCAAGCTTTCTGTCCGGCGTGTGTACAGTAACTCGGCGGAACAGTGGCAAAATCCGGTGGCCGGCGGTGGCTCTCTCTCTCTCTTTCTCTCTCCTCTCTCTCTTTCTCTCTCTTCTCTCTCTTCCCCGAGAGTTTTTCAAAATTAAAACCCTGCGTGACACTGTTCATGCCACGTGGACCAATCAGAAGCTGACACGTGGCATTTCACTGTTCACTGACCAAAAAAAACATTAAAATAATACGGTATCCGGTAAACTTCAAACGTCCATAACTTTTTAACCGGATGTCCGTTTTGAGCGTGCCGCTAGTCTGTGAATTCGTATCGACGAGCACTTCACAACCATGCATGAGTCAAAGCTCAATTCCCCATAAACAAAAAGTCAACTCCGGCACCCCTTGGACAGTTTGGACCGCAACTTGTTTTGCTCATAACTTTCAAACCGTAGCTCCGTTTTCGACGTGCTACCAGTCTACGAACTCGTGGCATCGTGCACTTCGCCACGGTACCCTAGTCATCTCGAAATTCCCACCGAGTCAAAAAGTCAACTTTTGACCCCTTTGGTCAACGGTCAACAGTCAACCTCGGTCAACGTGCACGGATTCCGGTGCGATTTGGGACGGGGTGTTACATTTCTAATATGTATGTTTATAACTTTTGTAGGCATTAAGTAAAAAATATTCGGAAAAACGGCAATTAAACAAGTATCCACATAGGATGGGTGCAATGGGCCACGCGAGATTAGAAAGAGCCATTGTATGCAATTTATTTTTATTTACATTTAACCATATTAATTTTGTCATTGTTACTTGATCACTTGAATTATTAAAATTAATTTATTTGTAACTTTTGAAGCAACTTGAAAGAGGCACCGAAGATTATGTAGACCGAGATGACCTATGGATACTAGCACGTATGGGGAAGGATGGAAAATATGCAAATGAAGAAACTAAACATGTAGCGGAAAAAAATTGTGAGTATTGTATTTTTTATGAATATTTCTTGCATATATTATTATTTCGTTCATTATTGTATAAACTGATATATTTAATCATTTAAACAATATATTGTAGAATGACTTAAAGAAGAAGGCAACAGAAGGAGAAATTCGGCCTTCACCTCCGGTGGATATCCTCACACAAGCTTTGGGAAAAGAGGAGTATGGAGGTAGGCTTAGGGGTCGAGGCAAAGGATACACGGTGACTAACTTTTTCCATACTACTAAGTCGAGTTCACAAAAAAAGACCAAGTTGAAGGGAAGTGGAAACAATGCAGTCTATGAGATGCTGCTCAAAGGTCTGGTGGCGATCGTTAGAAATTCAAGCAGCAGCAGCGCTGCCTTAGTTGATGCGCTCATATCGGCCTGTGGTATTGACATTCTGTCACTCACTCATCCAGCCGATGCTATTGCTGCTCCTGGGACCTAAGTCGATGATGTTGCTGCTCAAGGGACCCCTCCAGTCGATGATGTTGATGCTCCTGTGACCCAAGTTGATGATGTTGTTGCTCATGGGACTCCCCCAGCTGATGATGTTGATGCTCCTAGGACCCAAGTCGATGATGTTGCTGCTCATAAGACCCAATCTACATCTAGGGTTGATGATTCTCGGATCTATCGTGAGGTAATTATTTCATTATATATATATATATATATATATATATATGTTTAAGTGGGTTATTATTATCTATATATCTCCCATGGTTGAAGAGCCCTACCTACCGCCATGAGGTCATGGGATCGAGTCTTTAAGTTGAAGGAATATTGTCATGTGAACATATATTAATTATTTTATTTTATTTTTTAACTTTGCAGGGTGTAAAATGCAATCTTGCACAAGACAATGTTGGCCATATAGCAGCATGTGGCACTTTGGTACCTTCACTGCCAAGGGATATGTGCCATGGTGTGAAGCTAGGTGCAGCAAATTATAAGGTCACTGTTGATGACGTTATTGATGGATTTGCACCTTTGCCTATTCCGTCATTTGACATCATACGTGTCGGTGATGCTGAAGGTGCATTTGTTGCATGGCCAAGAGATCTTGTTATCTTGCCATCTGAGGAGGTATTGTTTGATGCAGCTATATATAATAATGAAGTTTAAAATAATTTTGTTTTTGTATATAATAATGAAGTTTAAAATAATTTCATTTTTGTTCTACTTTAAATGTTGTTTGTTGATATCTGTAGGGAAGCTCGAACAGGTCAAATGTTGAGAATGATCAAGATGATAATGTTGATCCTTTAGTCATTACCCCAACGATTCGAGAGTTGTTATGTCGGATCAAGGACGTCGATAGTGATCATTTATGGTTTTTTAATATGAAAAAAGAGATCTTTGGGGAAGAACAACAGTTGGGCATAGCAAGGAGCGATATAAACGATTTTTGTTATGCAAGTATTATGTTCCGAATGCATCTTGTTCTACATAAGGTAAACTAAATTTGGATGTGTTTATAACTAATTCTTCAATTTAATTAATTATAAACACTATAATTACTTGTAATCGGATTATGTAGGCATTTATGTGAGGGATTGACGGTCTCCTTTGAAGGGAATTATTGCTTTGCTCATCCGGATATTATTGCTTCGGTTGGTCATCCAAACCCTCATGAACGGATGATAAACATATTAAGTAGATGGCAAGATGCAAGAAATAATCAACTATGGTTCTTTCCCTACTGTGCAAGGTAATATTGTGTTAGTTTTAATTGAATTATGTTGTGAAAATATTAATTTCAAAAAACATCATATTAACTAAAATATTTATTGGTGTTTTTAGGAATCATTGGATGCTATATGTTGTTGATTTATACAAAGCAGTAGCATGGTTTTTTGATTCTTTGAAGACTCATAAGAATATAATTGATAAGGATCTAAAAACTTTGATCGACGAGTAAGTTAATAACTCTAATTTTTTAATTAATTGTTCTTATATTGGATTTGTACTTTTGAAGCTACAATATAATCTTATACAATATTTATATTTCTATATAGTTCCTTCCTTGCATGGAACCAAGGAAAGACATCTGAAAAGAAACTTTGGTGGCAAAATACTAAGGTAATTATTATATATAAACTTAGCATTATTAGTTGTTAGTTAATTTAAATACTTGTATATATTCATATCTAATATTATACATAATTTACTGTTTGCAAATTTAGACACCGATGCAGCCTGGGAGTACGGAATGCGGTTACTATATTATGATGATAATGCGATATATCATTAGGCGCAAAGTTCCTCCCTGGGACTTAAAAGGAATGGTAAATTATTATTAATTTAATGATTTCATCATACTTCTATTATGTAATAATTAATATTTATGATTATTTGTATATGTATTAACATAAGTTTCTCATGTTCAGTATGAAGGTGTCACTTGGTTACAAGCTGAAAATGTCAACGAATTTAGAGATGAATGGGCAACAGCGATGATCACAAGTATCTCAAACCAATGAATATCTATGCATGGTAGTGAAATAGCTAGCTTTTGTTAATAGCTTTCGTTTGTACATATAAAATATCGTAGACCAATTTATAAAAATCGCTCATAAGGTAATATTTGTTTTGCATGAACTTTGGTTTTAAACATACCAATTTTACAAAAATTCAAACAATATTAAAAATAATTAAAAGAGTAGAAACAAAAAATGGAAAAGATGCTTGTGCGTTGCCTAATATTGCAAAATAAATTGAAAAAAAAAAAAGAGCACAGTTACACTGCTTAAAAATTTTAAATGGTTATTTGAAGTAGAAAATAAAACTGATTGATTAATATTTTTAGACAAAAAATAAAAAATAAAAAATAAAAATAAAATAAACAGTGAACAGGCGATGCACAATATGCTTGAGAGTCGCCTGATACAAATAATGCAAAAAAAAACAAAAATCATCACAGTTATGTGCTTAAATATTTTAACTGGTTATTTGAAGTTGAAAGTAAAACAGATTGATTTATATTTTTAGAAAACCAAAAATAAATAAATAAATAAAATAAAAGGTGAACAGTTGATGCACAATAAGCTTTAGCATCGCCTGATACAAATAAAAAAAAAAAACAAAAATCATCACAGTTATGTGCTTCAATATTTTAAATGGTTATTTGATGTTGAAAGTAAAATAGATTGATTAATATTTTTACAAAACCAAAAAATAAATAAAATACAATAAAAGGTGAACAGGCGACGCACAAAATGCTTGAGGGTCGCCTGATACAAATAAATAAATAAAAAACAAAAAAAAAACCATCACAGTTATGTACTTAAATATTTTAACTGGTTATTTGAAGTTGAAAGTAAAACAAATTGACTAATATTTTTAGAAAAAAAAAATAAATAAAAATAAAAATAAAAGGGTAACAGGCGACGCATAATACGATTATGCGTTGCCTGATACAAATAATGCAAAGAAAACAAAAACAAGAACAATTATGCTTCTTAAATATTTTAACTGGTTATGTGAAGTTGAAAGTGAAACAAATTAATTAATATTTCTAAAAACCAAAAAAATAAAATAAAATAAAATAAAATTGTAACAGGCGACGCACAACCATATTGTGCGTTGCCTTATACAAAAAAAAAAAAAAAAACCATCACAGTTATGCTTCTTAAATATTTTTACTAGTTATTTAAAGTTGAAAGTAAAATAAATTGATTAATATTTAAAAAAAAATTCCAATAATATAAAAGGGTAATAGGCGACGCACAATATGATTGTGCGTTGCCTAATACAAATATTTTGTACCAAAAAAATAAATAAATAAATCAAGCTCTCTGATGCTGTTTAAATATTTTCATTTGTTATTTAAAGTTGAAAGGAAATTAGATTGATTAATATTTTATGAAAAAGGAAAATAAATAAATTTTTAGTGAACAAGTGACGAACAATATGCATATGTGTCGCATGATAAACATATTTTTGAAAAAAAAAACAAAAACAAGCTTTGTGAAGCTACTTAAATATTTTTCTCTTTTTATTTAAAGTTAAAAGAAAATTAATTGATTAATATTTACAAAAAAAAAAAATATATATATATATATATATATATGTTAACAGGCGACGCGTAGAGATGTTTATGCGTCGCCTTATATCAATAATATGCAGACAAAAAAAATAACAATCCAACTTTGTTATTTTTTTAAAATATTTTCATTAGTTTTTAAAGTTGAAAGAAAATCAAATTGGTTAATATTTTATGAAAAAGGAAAATAAATATACTTTTAGTGAACAGGCGATATACAATATGCATATGTGTTGCCTGATAAACATATTTTTGAAAAAAAAAAAACAAAAACAAGCTTTGTGAAGCTGCTTAAATTTTTTTATTTATTTAAAGTTGAAAGAAAATTAATTGATTAATATTTACAAAATATATATATATATATATATATATATATATGTTAACAGACAACGCATAGAGATGTTTATGCGTCGCCTTATATCAATAATATGCGGACCAAAAAAATAACAATTCAGCTTTGTTATTTTTCTTAAATATTTTCACTGGTTTTTTAAATTGAAAGAAAATCAGATTGATTAATATTTTATGAAAATGGAAAATAAATAAATATAAGGGCATTAGGCGACGCAAAATATACCTATGCGTCGCTTGATACAAATATTTTTTGTAAAAAAACAAAACAAAAAGCTCTATGATGCTGCTTAAATATTTTCACTTGTTATTTAAAGTTGAAAGAAAATCAACTACTTAATATTTATAAAAAACCAAAAAAAATTAATAAATTAATAGGCGATGCATAATGTTGATTATGCGTTGCTTGATATCAATAATGTGTGTTGCAAAAAATTAAAAATCTAGCATTGTTATTTTTCTTAAATATTATCACTGGTTTTTAAAGTTGAAAAAAAATCAAATTGATTAATATTTTATGAAAAAGGAAAATAAATAAATATAAGGGCATCAAGCGATGCACAATAGGCCTATGCGTCGCCGGATGTATATATTTTTGTTAAAAAAAAAAATCTCTGTGATACTACTTAAATATTTTCACTTGTTATTTAAAGTTGAAAGAAAATCAACTGATTAATATTTACAAAAAACTAAAAAAAAAAAAAATTAATAAGTTAACAGGCGACACATAGAATTTGTTATGCGTCGCCGGATATTATAATGTGGGAACGAAAAAAAATTAAAATCCAGCTCTGTTATTTTTTTTTAAATATTTTCACCTGTTTTTAAAGTTGAAAGAAAATCAGATTGATTAATGTTTTTCTTTAGTGTAACATTTAAACAATACAATTCATATAAAATATACGCACTCTATTAAAGGCGACTCTGTTGGGCTGAATATTCAGCGACTCTTAATTGATGCGTCGTGTATTGTTGTTTCTAGCGACTTCTTGACGTCGATATTTTTCGTATGCGTCGTCTATTTATTGAATTTTTACTAACGCATTAACCTTAGAGTCACGATTTTATTTTTTTAGATGCATTTATTTCGTAGTGTCGTTAAATGGGTGTCGCTAGATCTTAATTTTCACGTAATGATGGGTTTTATTTGGAAATCCTTAAATTAGAAATCCCTCTCTCAGTGTCCGGATTCATATGCATCATTTAGCAATGATCTTGTTACTTGTTTCCTACTGATTTTCTTGTCCTCTATTACAATTTTGTGTTCCTTTTGAAATTATAATATACAAATTGAAGTTTCTAGAGCATGATGACAATTTTAGTTTAGATATGAGATCCACCGCATTGCCTGAAGTAGGACAGCCTACATTGCTAGATCATTGATGCAAGAGATAAGCAAAGGAAGATTGACCTAAGATTGCTAATTATTGATCAGCATTGTGAAAGGCTGAAGATATATTCCTTTACTTTTTCTTGGTATAATTATTATCTTTTGATGAACATTATTGACAGCTTAATCAAAGCAATTTTACAAGGACCTCTTCTACACTTGAAATAATTTCCTATATATAATCCTTATCATTTCTCAGTTCAGTTTGTCCTTCACCTATGCATGCTTATTGAATTACAACTGTTTTCTGGCTCCTTCCTGAGACAAACCTTTCCATTTCTTCCTATAATGTGTGATATAGTCATTCACAAAAGCTTATTATGCAGCTATTTTTATTTTTATTTTTAATGTTTTAAACTTATTGTAATTTTAAACATCCATTGGTTGTCATGTAGGAACTATTTTAGTTGATGTTGCAATTGGAGTATGTGCCCAACTTGGTAATTGGGAATTATGCCAAACAAATCTTCCTTCCTGGGTGCCCAGAAGGCACAAGCATAATTAAAAGCTTCTAAGTTATTTTGTGTTTAAAATTTTTTTCCAAAATCTATATTGGATGGTGAAAAGTATTTGGATTTATTAATTTATTTGTATTTTTTGGTTGGAATGAAAATAATGTGGTCATTCTTCTGCAAAATACATTTATTTATAAATTGGTTCGGTGTAATTTTAACCTTTTAAAGGTTGTTGTTATTATTTTAGAATTGTATTTTTTTTTTTTTGTTCTTTCTATATTTTGTTTATGAGATTTAATTTTATAATGTGTGTAAGAGGATTTTTTCAGTATTCTGATTCATCATTCCACTTCTTTATTTATACTTTTTGGAGGTAGTAGTACGCTATATATTAACTACATATTTTTTACAAAACTTCATTACATGCCTTGATTAGTTTAGGTTGAGTAATTATGATCTCTAGTTTGTTTGGTACTCGGAAAACAATCTTATGTAACGATTGCAAGTGGTTTGAAATCTGGCCAATATTTTTTCTTTTTCACAGTTAGTTATAAAATCTATACTTAAGAGTGCACATTGTTTTTGTTTGGCATACAAGGGTTATACCGTTCCAATATGTCATTCTTTTTTGAATGAAAATTTTGTTCTGAATTAAAAATAAATGTCTTAATACAACTTCGTTTTTGTCACCGTATAATAAGCAAATTTTAGGAAACTTAAATTTAACTGACAGGTCAAACTCATTGCAAAGAATATGTTCTAACTTGGTGTTTTTAATCTTGAACTTGGCAAGGACCTTTCTCGCAAGGTGAAGCAGAAAAAGGAAAAAAATAAAAAAATAAAAAATGTATGGGCTTGAATGGGTTCTAAACATAGTGTTTGAATTTCATTTTGGGCCATAGGCCCATTTTCATTTTGAGTGTATCATGGGCTATTCTAGTAGCCCAGCAGTAGTTCAATAGCCCGTTGAAAATAAAAAGAAGCGACTCATCGTGGGATGAAAGATATAAGAAGACATTTAGGCTTGGTGCAACGAGCATACAGAGCCCAAACCTGGTATCAATCACATTAGCATGCTCTGTAGCATCAAAGTTGATATAATAAAAGAAAAATATTTTGTTTATTTATAACAATAAATTTCATGTCTAAAAACAAGTATATATCTTGTTTTAAAAACTATTACAAAGTTGGTGTTTTTTTAGTTTCTTAATAATTTGATTGAAGCCTTGAATTAAATATTTGTATAATATATTATTAATTTTACAACATTACCTTAATGGCTGACATGGTGCCAGTTAACCTTTCAACTATTAATGGCTGACATGGGCTTGAATTAAAGCATCAGGTTCATTTTGCATTGCACGTTTCCATGGAGGTGACTGAAGGGCTTGAGCAAAAGTGACAGGTTCAATGCGAAGAAAATTTTCTATGGAACATGTAAATGTTTTCTTTTTGGAGATACCGAGTTTGGATCGGGTGACCATTGGATGTGTGGATTTTGACAAAGCAACGGGAGGATCAAGGAGCAGTTGAGTTTCTCGCATGCTGGTTGTGGTGTCCACAGGATGTCTCTAGTGCAAGCTAGAAGTTGCAGGAATTGGTACGTGGAGCACTATCAAATGGGTTGGATTCTCTAGAAGTTGCAGGAATTGGTACGTGGAGCACTATCACATGGGTTGGATTCTCATGAAGTAGATGGCATGGTGCTAGGATGTGATATGACCTCTGTTTGTTGAGCATTATTAAAAGCATGTGACATGTCAGAGGATAAGAATGACTTACATTGGGAGTTGGTGTTGAATAAGGTGAAAAAGGTGTTGTACAAGTAGAATTTAAAGATGGCCCGTAACTTAGATGGTGGCTATTGTCTTGCACTAATACACTTATGCTTTGATTAGTTTAGGTTGAATAATTTTGATCTTTAATTTGTTCTGGTAGTTAAGAACAATCTTATATAACAATTGTAAGGGATTTGAAGTTTGGCTAACATTTTTTCTTTTTCACAGTTGGTCATAAAATTTATAATTGTTAAAAATGCACATTGTTTTTGTTTAGCCAGTGTATAGGGATTGTACCATTCCAATATGTCTTTATTCTTTGAATGAGAATTTTGTTCTGAACTTTCCAGCCAAAAAAAAAACAAAAAAAAACAAAAAGAAGAAAAAGAGAGAATTTTGTTCTGAACTAAAACTAAATGCCTTAATACAACTTCGTTTTTGTCACCGTATAAGAAGCAAATCTTAGGAAACTTAAATTTAACTGACAGGTCAAACCAATTACAAAGAATATATTCTAAACTGGTGTTTTTAATCTTCAACTTGGCAAGGACCTTTCTCCCAAGGTGAAGCAGAAAAAATAAAAAATAAAAATAAAAAATGCATGGGCTTGAATAGGTTCCAAAAAATCTGTTTTAATTCATTTTGGGCCTTGGGCCTATTTTCAATTTTAGTGTCACATGGGCTATTCTAGTAGCCCAGCAGTATTTTCATACTTTCAAACCGGGTTGAAAAGAAAAAGAATCGACTCATTGTGGGAAGGATGAAAAAGAGATGACGACGTTCAGACTTGGTGCAAAAAGAGAGTATAGAGAGCGCAAACCTGGTATCAGTCACATTGGCATGCTCGTGATGGTTCTTGTACTTCTTCTTCATCATCAGAGTTGATATAATAAAAGGCAAGTGTTTTGTTTATTTATAAAAATAAATTTTGTGTCTAAAATCAAGTTTATATACTGTTTTTGAAATATTACAAAAAGGTTGGTATTTTTTTAGTTTCTTATTAATTTGCTTGAAGCCTTGAATTAAATATTCGTATGTTATGATATTAATTTTACAACATTACCTTAATGGTTGGCAGGGTGCCAGTTAACCTTTTAACTATTAATTTTTGACCATTTTTATTTTCCTCTCATTTTTATGGGCAGATGTATCAGGGATTTCTCATGTTCATCTTTTCACTTCTATGATCATATACAACAATGATATCATCAAAATTCACCCTACCTTTTTTTTTTTTTGACATCCAAGTGTTTGATTACCTTTCCTGGACCAATAATGCCGTGTCGGCCATTAATACCGTGTGGGCCTAAACCCAATTTGCCAACAACTTCCAACGGGTTGGCAGTCTGAAGTTTGAAAATATAAAGAGAAGGACAAAACATTCACAGTTAAAAGAAAAGAAAACGACAAGATAACAAGTGGAAAGATTCCCGGATGGTATTAACAAAACCGGTTGCAGACTAATATATGTTGCACCAAAACTAATTGCTCTGAGTTTCAGATTGCATGCTCAGAACTCCTGTTAATCTGCTATTGAGATCTTTCCTACATTTAATTTCCTCACAACACATGGCGGATCTGGTGGGTGGACCTTTGCTCTCGGCCTCACTTCAGGTGCTGTTTGAGAAGTTGGCTTCTCAGGAGGTCGTTGACTTCATCAAGGGAGGGAAACTGAATGACGGGCTGCTCAGAAAGTTAAAGATTAAGTTGTTGACTGCTAATAAGGTGATCAATGATGCTGAGGAGAAGCAAATCAGAAATCCATCTGTCAAGCAATGGCTTTCTGAGCTCAGAGAAGCTTCCTATGATGCGGAGGACCTGATCTATCAAATCAAAACCGAAGCTTTGCGATGCAAGATGGAAGGTAAAAACGGACTGTGCAAAAGTCAGGTACGGAATCTCTTCTCTTGTTGCTTCACTAGATTTAACAACGTAGTGGAACCCAAACTTGTGGAGATTCTTGATAGACTAGAATATATTGTTGAACAAAAAGATGTCCTGGGTTTGGAAGAAGTTGTTGAGAGAAGATCGTCACCTCGATTACCACCAACCTTGGTAGAAGACTCTGATGTTTATGGAAGGGAAAGTAGCAAAGAAGCCATTGTTGAATTGTTGGTATCAGATGATTTAGGTGGGCGTAAGATATCTGTGATTCCCATAGTCGGCATGGGTGGGATTGGCAAGACCACCCTTGCTCAACTTGTTTACAATGATCCAAGAGTGAATAACTATGATCTCAAGGCATGGGTTACTGTATCAGATGACTTTGATGTTTCTACGCTAACAAAAACAATTTTTGAGACAGTAACTACCCAAACATGCTACGTCAAAGATCCATTTCAACTTCAAGCTAGATTGAAGGAAGCATTAGTGGGGAAAAAGTTTCTTTTTGTCCTAGATGATGTTTGGAATGAGAATTATGATCTTTGGAGTGCCCTAAAGAGCCCTTTTGATTCTGGAGCTTGTGGAAGTAAAATCATTGTGACAACAAGAAATGGAAATATAGCATCAATGATGGGTACTGTTCCAAATCATAACTTAGAGGTAATATCCGAGGAGGATTCTTGGTCATTATTTGCAAAACATGCCTTTAGCAATACAGAGTCAGGTGTGCGTCCAGATTTAGAAGCAATCGGTAGAAAAATCATTAAAAAGTGCAAAGGTCTGCCTTTAGCTTTAAAATCACTTGGTGGTCTCTTGCGCAGTGAATCAAGTGCAGAGGAATGGGAAAATGTGTTAAACAATGAGATATGGGAGTTGGCTGAAAAGGAGAGTAATATTCTTCCTGCTTTATGGTTGAGCTACTATTATCTTCCTTTTCATCTAAAACGGTGTTTTGCTTATTCTTCAATATACCCAAAAGATTGGAGGTTTACAAAAGAAGAATTGATTTTACTATGGATAGCAGAAGATCTGTTGCAACCCCATAAAAGGAAGAGTTTAGAGGATGTAGGAGATGAGTACTTTAATGATTTAATATCAAGATCTTTATTTCATCCTGATAAGCAATGGGAACAGTCCAAATTCACAAGGTTTACTATGCATGATCTTGTGAACGATTTAGCAAAATTTGTTTCAGGAGAATTTTCGTTGAGGCTGGATGACAACTACCCGCCTGCCCTAGTAAGAAATACTCGCCATATATCGTATGTGAGAAGCAAGACATATGAAAGTACAAAATTCGAGGATTTATTTGAAAATAAATGTCTGAGGACTTTTTTACCATTAGAATATCTGCCACGTCAATACAATCTCATTATCAAAAGGAAACAGAGTCCTGTCAACTGTGAACAACTAGCGTCAACAATGCCCTTCTTAAGAGTGCTCTCTGTACGTGGATATTATATCAGGGGGTTAGTCGATTCAATTAGCAAATTGACACTTCTAAGCTACCTGGATTTATCTTACACTGCGCTTACAGAGCTACCTGAGACAATATATACTTTATACAATTTGCAGATATTGATGTTGGCAAGGTGTGAATACCTGACTCAGTTGAGTGATTCGATTGGTAATCTGAAGCAGTTAAGGCACTTGCATTTGTCTTATACTAAAATTAAAAATATTCCCGATACACTGTGCGGCTTGTCCAATTTGCATACACTATTGTTGAAGGAATGTTATTATCTTAAGAGATTACCAAGCAACATTGCAAGTCTAATAAACTTGCGCCATCTTGATATTGAAAATTGCTCGAATTTGGAAGGGATGCCACTGCAAATATGTGAGATGAAAGATTTGAGAACATTAACAGGTTTTACTGTCGGCAAACACTATGATGGGTGGTGCAATATTGGAAAATTAGGACAGCTTCAAAATATAAGCGGAAAACTTTGTATCGCTAAGATTGGAAATGTAGTTGATGTGGGAGATGTTTTGAATGCCAATTTGAAGGAGAAGAAGTACATAACCGAATTGAGTTTGGACCAGGGGGGGAACAGTCAAACGGACAAATCAAGAGAAATACTTGAAGGGCTCCAACCTCACAGAGAAATTGAGAGATTACAGATTAAAAATTACGGAGGCACAAGATTTCCAGATTGGGTAGAAGATGATTCCTTTTCTCATCTAGTAGAGCTGACGCTTCGGAATTGTAGAAATTGTTTCGAGGTACCGACGCTTGGGCATCTACCCTCTCTTAAATCCCTTGAAATCGGTGAATTTTATTTTGTGGAGAGAATAGGTGAAGAATTCTATTCAAATGGTTCCGCTTGTGTGGGAAGGCCATTTAGATGTTTAGAATCTCTTAGCTTTTATGATATGCCGGAGTGGAAGGAGTGGTTATTTGTTGCGGCGGATCATAGTGAAGGTGGAGTTTTTCCTCGTCTTAAGCAGCTTTATTTGGTAGTTTGCCCAAA
The DNA here is from genome assembly GCF_031755915.1 of Ziziphus jujuba. NCBI lineage: Eukaryota > Viridiplantae > Streptophyta > Magnoliopsida > Rosales > Rhamnaceae > Ziziphus > Ziziphus jujuba. Next base: position 4,554,781 of record NC_083380.1, read on the forward strand.
GTTAAAAGCGGGATACTTACCTAATTATCTTCCTTCTTTGGCAAATCTTCACATCTGGGAAAGTGAACAACTAGTGGCTTCACTTCCAAGGACTCAACAGTTGGACACTGCATTTCCACGTCTTCAGCGTTTTACGATGAAACTCTCTTCGATGCAGTCCATTCCAGAAATGCCCTCAAATTTAAAAGAACTGGAATTTTATAATTGCAATAAGCTGTTTGCACCACCCATACAATGGAAACTGCAAGGACTCACCTCTCTCACAACCTTGCGTATCTGGGAAAGTGAAGGTATGGTGGATTACTTTCCGGAGGAGGGTCTCTTTCCTACCTCTTTGAGAACTCTTCAATTATTCGGACTTCCAAATCTGATATCATTAAATGGCAATGCCTTTCGACACCTCACATCCCTTAAAACCCTGCATATTGGAGATTGCCGTCAGCTTCAGTGTTTGCCTGAAGGTCTACCCACTTCTCTATCTCTTTTGGAAATCGAAAATTGTCCACGCTTAAATCACCGGTGCAAGAGAGAGACAGGGAAAGATTGGCCCAAGATTGCTAACATCTCTCTTATCCGTCTCAACAATGAACCTATATAATAAGCATTCGGCAAACGTGTTGTCTCTTTTCTCTAACATCTCGGTCCAATTGCATCCAGGTACTTACTTTTTCCTCAGTACTGTTTAGAATCCGTTTTATTTCAGCAGATATCTATGAAAAATAAAATAAAAGATTTTTTATTTTTTTTATTTTTTTAAACGTCTCATATTCATGTGGTGACTAATATTATTTATTTAGCAGAGTTTTTAGTACCTTGTTATTGGTTCAAAGTCTTTGAATCTCTTAACAGTACTATTGTTACTTGTTTCTTACACATTGTTCTTGTCATCTATCACTATTTTTAAGTTCCATTTTTGCTATCTATGCTTTCTTTCTCCAGTTATGGAAACATAGTTGTGTTGTCAAGATTCTTATCGTGCAATCGTCCAGTTTTATCTCTTTTTTTCTCCTTGTGTGGTTTCGGAGACTACTTGAATGGAACAGAAAGGTGAAGCAATCACCGAAAGAAAAATGCAACTTCCTTGTTATATGGAGTTAAAAGAGATGGAATTTATTTGATGTGTTATTGTGTTTTTCCATCTTCCAAGGAAGCACAACAGCATTAGGAAAGATCATCAGCTCCGAATTCATCGGAAAAAAGATTGCGAAACTTTAACTGGACAAGGCAACCAGACCTTACCAGTGGCTCCTGAATGCCTCAAGAAGAAGTGAAATTTCGGAGACAACGATGGCATAAGCAGTGCGGGATATCCTACGTCAATGCCATCTAAGGGGCGAGAGTGAAATCTGCATGTACTTCTTGATGGTATATCTATATGATCAGCAACGTCCAACAGTGTTTCTGTTCCCTCATTTCTCAAATTACTTCCAGGTACTTTTTTTCCTGCATAAATGAGAAGAAGAGCAATTTTATTTTATTTTTCTTTACACATCTTTATCATTGTTATGGCTCTGTTTCATTCATTTAGCAGCAGCTGTTACACCCTGTTAGCTCATATTCCTTTTGTTCATATAAGTATCATTGCTACTTGTGTTGCTGGTATATTAAAAACTTGGTTTCTCATAAATTTAATTTATTACTGATAGGTGTCCAATTCAAGTTCTCTCAAATACAGTTACAATGTTAGAAGCGGATTAATTTGTTATCCAATAATATTTTCCTGCTGATTTCCACAAAGCCAAGTTTCTTTCTTCCATTTGTTCTCAAGTTCAGTTCTAGCTTGTTCTTCACCGTTGACTGGATTGACGATTATGCCAGACTTGTCTTTGATTGCTTTAAACTTTTGTTGCAAGGTTTCTTGACTTATTTTTCATAGGTAAGCTTCCTGTTTAGTTTCAAATGTAATCTACGATTGTTTTGTCGTAAACTTGACAATCAATTTCTAGGAAATTGTAATATATATATATATATATATCTACAAATTGAATTTTCTAGAGCATGTTGATAATTTAAGCTTTGATCTGAGCTCCACCACATTGTCTGAAAAAGGACAGTCCATTCCAAGATGGTTGATGCAACAGAGAAGCAATGGTAGCTTGACCAAAGATTGCTAATGACAATAAGTAGTCCTAAACTTTTTATTTCTTTTGATGAACATTATTGTGAGCTTAATTAAAGCAATTTAAGTATCACTTACTCCAAAACAAAATAATTTCTTATATTTATTTTTTATTAGCTTATCTAACCATGCTTTTTTTTGGGTCCCAAACTCCATAAATATCCTAACATAAATATATAAAATGAAGTACTCCAATCTCTAGATACATCAAATATATAAATATATTAAGAGCATATAGATTCTTTTCTACAGTTGAAGGAATCTTTCCTTTCTTATGCTTCATAAGATGGTCTTTTGCCATTTCTTCCTGTTCCACAGTTCGAGAGGTTCCACTTCTGCAAGATTTTTTTATAATGGAGAGACTTGATAATGATTTTCTTCGATGACACTGCATTCTCAGCAATGTTGTTAATAGGTTGAGCATCGTTTCTATGACTGGTGTTGCCTTTAATTTCCACTTCCATGAGGTAAAGATGAGGGCATTTTGTAGCTTTCATGAACTCACCTCGTACACCGTTCCAAGCCAACATCTTAAGGACAAGTTTGTTTGTTTGTTTTTATTTTTTTATTTTTGGGCTTGAACTTGAGGACAAGTTTGATAAGGTAAGGTAACGCCTTCAAAAGGGAATCAATATGACAATATTATTGTTGTCGGATAGATTAAGCATCAACTTCAGCTGCTAGAGATATGTTAAAGTAGGATTGATTGCAAAAATTAATTATGACATCCACAAATAATATTTCACTTATATAGGGGCATAAGAGTTTATTAAATTAGTAGTCTGGCCCAGTTCAAGGCTATGTAACCCTTAATTAATTCTAATTATATTTTGAAAAAAAAATGATTTTCAAAATATTTTGCATGAGTTGCACTTAGTTTGAAATCCTAAGCTGCCTGCATACCTTTTTTAAAGAAATCAAACCACTTGTAGTTCTTAAAATAAATTTTGTTGCTTTATTTAGAATATTTACAAATTTTAGAAATTTGAATTTGGAAACTTTGAAATTTGAATTGTACTTAATGTTGGATTAGGCTGCCTATATATTATTTGTGGAGTCAAGTCATCCGTAGTTTGTTAAGAGATTTGACTTGGAGTTTTTGATTAATAATCTATAATATTTGTGTAGGCTATTTTATTTGGGAGAATTTTGAAAAAATAACTTTATTAAATTTTAGGCTAAAAGGTTTATGATTTATAAAAATAAAGAGACATCGCAATTAAGTTGGATCCTTCGTACATCAATCATATACAAACATTCTTTGACATTTATCTAACCACTTTTAATTTTATAAAATAGTTAAATAATTTTTGTTTGCCAAATTTATTACTTGGCAACTCTTAATTTTTTGAGTTGTATTCGAATTCGTAGTTGTTATTTAATTTTAATTCAATTGTTATTTTTATTAATTAAATTTTATTTGAGAAAATTTTATTTAATAATTATTTATTTAACATGATTATTAATTTTCAATATCCACTTGGATTGCCTGAAATATTTGAAATCCCTTTTAATTTTATTGGACTACTAAGATATTTGACAATTAATAGTCCTATAAAATTAATTGAATATGTAATTTGTTTGGCATTTTTATTGGATGTTATGCCAAATTTAATTTAATTAGCTACTTTGCATTTTAATTGGTTGGAAGCCAATTAAAAAGTCTAATTGATTTAATTAGACAATTTCATTTTTTTTTAACATTACAAATTAGACAATTTACTGAACTTTTTGTCATTTGACTGCCCATTAATTTTGATTGGGCTATATATCAAATACTTTAATTTTTAGGTCGTTAACTTACGTTGGCAACCAATTCGTTGTATGCCAAATTAATTAATAATATTTGAATTTGTTTATTAGTTTAACAACTCATTGAGTTTTAAGCTAAATTAATTTTCTAATTGAAAATTTATCAACTGATTTTAGGCAGTTAATAATATTTGATTTCCAAAGTGTCTGAATTGGAATTGATCATTATCATTTAGCAACGAAAGAAATAATGAGCTTTTTATGTGTATTGGAGTCTTCGGCTCCCTTGAATAACCAATTACCAGCTTTTACTCAAATTTTTTTTTTTTTTATTCCTTGCAATTTATCAAAACAGTGTGAAAATAAGACAGCCTTTATTTTTAGGAAAAATATTTCCTATTTAATTTCCTTGCATTTCGCTTTTTTCCCTTCCACTGTTAAAAGATTTAATTTAAGAAAATCAATTTGCAAGGTTAAATTTCTATATCATTAGTCTTAATAGAAAATTCTCTGCCTTTATATTAAACCAAAGACTTTTGATTTTCTTTTTAAAACTTTAACACGTGGAATTTAAAAAGAAATAGATTTCCAAGTCTTAACATCTTTCCAAAAGAAAGTGCAGGCTGATCAACAACGATTTTTTGGCTCTTAAATTACTTTGGAAATTCATCCTTCAGGCTTGTTGCTTCGTTGCACTTACAGAGAGAAATAAACATGATAATTCCAATTTTGTGGCGTATCATTTTACCCTGTATATATTTTGTCAAGAACGTTTTTTTAAAAACAGTTTTCAAAAATCTTGCTTGTCATAACAAGCTACAGAACCTGTCAATCCATATTTCATAAAGATTTTTCTCTGAATCATAAAATTCCTTTTCTTTGGATTGGAATATTCGTTAAAAATATATATACTTGAAAAATTCATTTTAATTTTTCACCAATGCCTATGTAGACTTAAAGGAATCCAGGCTAGTAACCTTTATAGGATCCTTCCAAGTTTGCGGTATCGGTGAAGAACATGACGAGACAAATTTCACTAGTATCTTGGACTGAAAGAAAATCCCACACCAAAACATTTATAGGATCTTTCCAAAATTTAAATACTGAAAAAAGAGCATGTAATTATTTATAAGAAACAAAAAGAATTTTTTAGCAATATTGCAAGCTTAGAGAAAATGTCACGCCAAAGCGTTTTTAGGATTCCTCCATATTAGATATAGAGAAAGAAGAAGGGAGAAGAAGAATCGAATTGGGAAAAAAAAAAAAAAAAAAAAGGAAAGAAAAAAAGGGATTTTCCTTTTCCCCCTCTTGTTTCTTCTTTTTCAACTACACACTCTCTTTTCTCCTTATCCAACCCTCTGTTTTTGTCTTTAATTTAAGTACCCTAGGCTATATCCCTCAATCACTTGTAAACTCCCCTCATTCGCACGTTCCAAACTGCTTTTCTTTTCCTTTTTTTTTTTTTTTGAATAATAAAAGAATTTCTTTCAAAAAGGATTTTACATATTGAATAAAATTTATTCAAATTTATCTGGATATATAAAACATGAGGGGGAGATAAGTGAGGAGGTGGTTGATAACCGCCACATCACCACTTGTTTTGTAAATTTTTTCTTTTATTTTATTTTATTTTATTTCTTTTTCCCGTTTAACAAGAATATACACAATCGTCCACATAGTCCTGTATTGCAATATCTAGTTGGAGAATCTGTAGCTGATGAGGGAGACAGTATGAAAATAGGGTGAAGGAAGCACCTGCTATAGTGTGTGTTAAAATGCAATAATAATAATAAGAATAATAATAATAAAGCTGTAACACCTCGTCCCGAACCATGTCGGAATTTTTGCACGTTGACCGAGGTTGACTGTTGACCGTTGACCGAAGGGATCAAAAGTTTACTTTTTGATCCGGTTGGAATTCTAGGTTGACTGAGGTACCCTTATGAAGTACACGTTGGCACGAGTTCGTAAACTAGTAGCACGTCGAAATCGGAGCAACGGTTTGAAAGTTATGAGCAAAACAAGTTGAGGTCCAAACTGTCCAAAGGGTGCTGGAGTTGACTTTTTATTCATGCAAGGTTGAGCTTTGACTCATGCATGGTTGTGAAGTGCTCGTCGATACGAGTCCGTAGACTAGCGGCACGTCCGATTTGGACATGTGGTTTGAAAGTTATGGACCTGTAAAGTTTTTCAAATACTGTATTATTTTAATATTATTTTTAAACGCGTAACGAGGTGCCACGTGTGACTTAATGAAGGTGACCATGTGTCACCATGTTGAGAAGCCACATGTCAACCATGTGTAAAATCAAATTATTTTTATTATTATTTTAAATAATAATATTTTTATTTAATTATTTAATTATTTTTATTTCATTTTATTTTTCTTTTTCTTTTTCTTTTTTTTTCCTTTCCCTTTCCTTCCCTTCTTCCCCGAGCCCGACAGAGACAAAATGCAGAAAATTTTCTCCCTCTCTCTTTCTCCTTTGACTCTCTCACCCTCTCTCTTTGACCGACTGGTTGGTCGGATTTCAGTCGCCGGAATGCCACACGTGCCGGCCACCGGTGTAGCCCACCTCCTCGCGATCTCGGCCACCAAATTTCCCGGCCTGTCGCCGCCGGACGCGCCCAGATCGGGCCGGCGAAGCCGGCGGCGGCCGGTTATGTTTTTCCGGCGATTCTCGCCGTTTCCGACCAACCCAACCCGTCCCATACCTCTATCGCACCATTTTCGACCCCTCTGAGTCCATTTCCGGGGTTAGATTGCCCAAAATCCCCACCGTTTGAAAGATCCCTCAAGTTGAAAACCGGCCGAAGCTTTCTGGCCAAACTCCGGCCACCTCCGGCGGAATTGGGGTCGATGGAGACCGGATTGGTAATCCTCATCGCTCAAGCTTCGATTCGGTATATTATTCACCTATTTTGGTTAACGTTTGTGTTTGACCCCCCGGGTACCGGGTATTATTTACCTGAATAAAATATTAATTTATTTGACTGTCTGTGAATTTTGTTCTAGGAGCACCGGTGAGATGTGGAATTGATCCCATGGTGGATCATAGTTTAATTGCGTGCTCCAGGTGAGTGACCTACCTTCAAAAATTATTTTGGGCAATTAATTATGTTTAATTGGTATTTAAATTATGCTCGTGTGGTGTGATTTAATTATGGTTTTATGGTGGTCTAATTTATTTATTATGCATGAGCAAAGTGTATTTCGGTAGTATTTGTACGTGGTTTCAAATATGATTTTTCTGGCATAATTAGGTTAAATATTTTACGAAAATATTTGTTTAAATTTTATAAATTATGCCCGCGGTATTTTTATGGTTGCATCTCGTACTTCGAGGAAATTGTGGTTTGTTGGTTATCAATGTTTCGTATCGGTTTATTAAATAAAAATATGTGGGATGGTAAATGTGATAATTTAATATATTTCCCACGGTAATTTTGGAAAACGGTACAGTTGGTTATTAATGTTTATTTTTAGACGCACTCATACAGTATTGGTGTTCTGGTGTATGGTGTATGGACACGTGGTAGCGCGCGGTTATTATGTGGTTTAGCGCGCGGTTATTACTTCACCCGTGAGTTGCCATTGGACCGTGGGCAGGCAAGTTTGTTATTGGCCACAGCCACCCCCCTCCTTGGCCGGGTGATGGTTTCAGTAGCGGTACTGTCGGGACACCGAAGTGCCGTTGCAGGTTTCTCTCTTTAACCTCCCCGCCAGTCGGTGCTCTGGACGTTGGGTATCGGAGGACATCACCGGTATATGGTGTGGTGCGTCAGGTGTAATTGTCAGGTGTAATTTTCAAATAAAGTTTCAAACCCCAAATGGTACAAAATTATTTATTATAATTTATTACAGTTTATTTATATTTGGGGTATTTATTTATTTATTTGTTGTTTGTTAAATTATTTGGTCCCTTGGTTTTTGGGAAGTACGAATATCGGGTTTTGTGAAAATGTTTTAAAAGGGGAACATTTCCAACGGAGTGAATAGTGAGGGTTTTGAGAGAAATTATTATTTCAATTGTCTATTTAATTATTTATGTAATTGTTCGGTACTGGTTAATTAAATTCCTTTATTTTTATATTATTAATATTAAAGGTGTATAGTAGATAGGGTCACTCATTGAGATGATTAGCATCTCACACTCTTAAATTCCGTTCCCCTAGGTCCAGGTTGGAGATGTTGATTGTCCGGGGCGAGCCCGACGTCTTAGTTCTTTGCCGAAGGTTCAAGAAGTTTTTCTTCCCTTTTTCCTCTCGAACTTGTATTGCTTCTTATCTGTCATTTTATAAATTCTGCATGTATCTGTATAATGCTCTGTATACTGTATTGAACGTGTAGTTGTTTTTATTGCACTGGGTTGCTGCTGTTATTTTTTTTTGAAGTGCTGAATTTTGTGGAATCAATTTGTAGTTTGTGGGAGGAATAAGGGGATGTTTATAGAAGTGTGTTTTCAGTGCGGGTAATTTTTGGTTAGTCCTACCTTTAGGGGAGGTGCTGCCGGATTTTCCGTTGGAAGGTTCGGTGGTATTTCCCTGGGATCAGGGCTTGTCTAGGGTTCCGGGGAAGGAATTCTGGACGGGTCCTGACAAAAGCACTTTCAGAGTGTTCTTACTTTGGGAGGAAAAGACTTGGTGGAAAAGAATGCAGGGGGCTGCAACCCTTTTCATCATAGGAACTAGGGTATGGAAACTCGTGTTAAAGCATATCATGACTCATTAAATAGCATTTTTTATTGAATTGGGAATTTTATCACATGCCATATTCTCAGCCTTTATTTCTCTCTATATTTAATTGTATAGTTGACCTTATTATTGAGGGAGATATACTTACCTTGTATAGCATATATACTTACCTTGTATAGCATATTCAAAAAATATATAAAGAGCCATCTTAAAGAGAATGGCATGGTAACTTTTTGAAGCAAAATTATTATTTTATTTTTTTCTATTATTTTTGTCATGGTATCAAAGCCTTCCTTTTGTAATTTTTGAGGCAAAATTGAGTTCTGTTTCTTGGATATCAAAACAGAGTATTTCGATCTAGTTTTTGGTTCTGTTGATCTAAGTGTTGTTGGTTGGGCTTTTCAATTTTTCTGCTGGTGAGCATCGCATCTTTGGGATCAAATATTCAAGCTACCTTGTTGTGTTCTCCTTCTTGGGTACGTGGTGTTTTCTTTTCTTGATTCATTATTTGTTTTGATAATGGCAGAAAAATATGATATTTTGCCTGTTAAATTAAATGGGAAAAATTATTTTTCTTGGGAATTTCAATTTCGAATGTTTGTGAAAGGAAAGAATTTGTGGGGACATTTAGATGGATCTGTTTCTAAGCCTAAAGATGAATCTGATATTGGTAAAATCACTCAATGGAATTCTAATGATGCTCAAGTAATCAGTTGGATTTTGGGATCTGTAGAATCTCAGATTGTCCTTAGCTTAAGATCTTTTCATTTTGCTAAAGATATGTGAGATTTTTTGAAGAAAATTTATCATCAGGAGAATTCGGCTAGACGTTTTCAGCTTGAATTAGAATTGTCTGGGTACTGTCAAGGTAATTTGTCCATACAAGACTATTATTCTGGCTTTCTAAATTTGTGGGCTGAATATAAAGAACTAGTTTATGCGTCTGTCCCTCCTGAGGGTTTACCAATTTTGCAACAAGTTCATGAAGTGTCTCAATGGGATCAATTTCTTATGAAGCTGCGACATGAATATGAACCAATTCGTGTCAATTTGAATGTCGTCGTAGACCTCAAAATTGAACCTCCCAAGCTTTGCATGTGTCTCACAGCTCTTCTGCACCTGGATTCGATTCTGGATCTATATCTAGACCTGATTTTAGCTCAGGAATGACCAATTTAACTCCGGAAGTTGTGCAACAACTTATTTATTCAGCTCTCTCAACTCTTGGCATTTCAGGTACTTCTACTCATTCTCATGTTTGCTACATTGACTCTGGTGCCTCTAATCATATGGTTTCTTCTCCAAAATCTCTTGTTAATGTGAAACCATCTCTTGGTAATTTGGAAATCCAAACAGCAAATGGAGAAAAACTTCCAGTTAAAGCAATTGGTGATATTCCACATTCTCTGCCATTAAATAATGTGTTTCTTATGCCTCATTTGACTTCCAACCTTTTATCTGTGGGACAATTAGTTGATGAGAATTGCAAGGTTTCTTTTTCACCATCTGGTTGTATTGTGCAGGATCAGACAACAGGGAAGGTGATCGGGATGGGACCTAAATGTGGAAGACTATTTCCTCTATGCTTATCTGTCTATCCTAATAATAAATCTTTATTTTCTTTGTTTAGTCTTGTTTCTTTAAGTCAGGTATGGCATAAATGTTTGGGTCATCCTCATTCTAGAACCTTATTAACCTTGTTAAAGAGTGGTTTATTTTTGAATAAGAGTTCGATTACTTCTTTGGATTTATCATTTGCTTGTGATGGTTGTAAACTTGGCAAAAGTAAGACTCTTCCTTTTCCTATTCATCAAAAAAATGGTACAAAATGCTTTGATTTAATTCATACTAATGTTTGGGGTAAATCCCCATTTCCTTCTCATTCTCATCACAAATATTTTGTATCATTTATTGATGACTATAGTCATCATACATGGCTTTATTTTTTGCATTCTAAATCAGAGGTGTTTGAAGTCTTTAAGAGTTTTTTGGCATATGTTAAAAATCAATTTTCCACTTCTATCAAAATCTTGCGTTCTGATTCTGGTGGTGAATATATGTCTGATGCTTTTAAAGTTATTCTTCAAAGTGAGGGTATTCTTTTTCAAAAATCTTGCCCTGATACGCCTCAACAAAATGGAGTAGCTGAGCGGAAAAATCGTCATCTTTTGGATGTCACTAGAACTTTACTTCTTGATGCATCAGTTCCATCGTATTTTTGGGTCGAAGCTTTGTCTACATCTGTTCATTTGATTAATCGTTTGCCATCTCCTGTTCTTGATAATGAAACCCCATATTTTCGTTTATATGGCAACAATCCTGATTACAATCACTTACATGTGTTTGGATGTCTTTGTTATGCTCATCTTCCTTCATCTGATAGAAATAAATTGACTGCTCAATTTGCAAGATGTGCATTTCTTGGGTATGCCTCTGATCGAAAAGGTTATCTTTGTTATGATCCTCTTGCTCGTCGTATTCGTATATCTCGGAATGTAGTATTTGTTGAAAATATCTATTTTTTTCAACACGTGTCTGATTCTTCTACTTCTTCATCTTCTTATCTTCCTAATTTTGATCAACTTGAGAATGTAAGGTTTAATACTGGGATAGATGATCAGCACCGAGAAAATAGTCAAGAAACTGAAGGTTCTTCTTGCAATCCTATTCCTGCTTCTGATCCTCCTGTTGAACAAGGTGAATTTCTTAATCTTGGTCCTGACATATCTATAGGACAATGTGACGTTTCTAATATGCCTGATGCACCTCCTCTTTGAAGGTCTACTAGACATATTAAACCTCCTGATCGCTTGTCTCTCATGGCTGCTTTATCTATTACCAATGTTCCCAAGTCTTATTCACAAGCTAAGAATTATGAGCATTGGAGGGATGCTATGAATGAAGAATTAGATGCACTGGTAAAAAATCATACTTGGGATGTTGTTCCTTGTCCAAAAGGGTGTAAGCCTATAGGATGTCAATGGGTGTACTCTATTAAACCAAAATCTGATGGATCCTTAGATCGCTATAAAGCACGTCTAGTTGCTCTTGGAAATTGGCAAAAATTTGGAATTAATTATCATGAGACATTTGCAATTGTCACCAAAATGACGACTGTTCGCACTTTATTAGCTATTGCAGGTTCGCAATCATGGCCACTTTTTCAGATGGATGTCAAAAATGCATTTTTACATGGAGATCTTCAAGAAGAGGTTTATATGCGACTCCGCCTGGGGTACAATCTGATTCTCAAAATGATGTCTGTCGTCTTTGTCGTTCCTTGTATGGACTTAAACAAGCTCCACGTGCATGGTTCCAAAAATTCAGCAATTTTCTTCGCACATTGAATTTTAAGCAGAGTTATAATGATCCTTCAATGTTTCTCCGTCATTTTGCTGTTGGTATCACCATTCTTCTTGTTTATGCCGATGATATTATTATTACAGGTACTGATCCTGGTGGAATTAAGGAATTACAAGCTTCTTTACATTCTTCATTTCACATGAAAGATCTTGGAATTCTTACTTATTTCCTTGGACTTGAAGTACATCATTCTGATCGAGGTATTTTTGTCAACCAACACAAGTATACTCATAACTTAATTGCTTTGGCCGGACTTGAGAATTCTACTCCTGTGGATACCCCACTCGAAGTTAATGTGAAATATTCTCAAACGGATGGTGATTTGCTTCCTGATCCCACAATATATCGTCGACTAGTTGGGAGTTTGATTTATTTAACCATTACTAGACCAGATATTTCTTATGCTGTTAATTTGATGAGTCAGTTTATGCACCAACCTCGGCATCTCCATCTTGCAGCAGTTAAACGGATAATTCGTTATTTGATTGGGACTCCTAGTCGTGGAATATTCTATAAAGCACATTCATCTCTTATTCTTCAAGCATATAGTGATGCAGATTGGGCTGGATGTCCTGATACCCGCCGATCGACCACTGGATGGTGTATGTATCTTGGTGATGCACTTATTTCTTGGAAGTGTCAAAAGCAAAGGAAACTATCCAAATCTTCTACTGAGTCAAAATATCGTGCTATGTCTTCTGCTTGTTCTGAAATTGTTTGGCTTCGTCGTCTTTTATCAGAATTAGGTTTTCCTCAAGCCAATCCTACTCCTCTTTATGCTGATAATATGAGTGCCATTCGAATCACTGTCAATCCTGTACTTCATGAAAGAACTAAGCATATTGAAGTAGATTGTCACTACATTCGCGATGCATATGTTGATAACATCATCATCACTGTGCCTTATGTTTCTACTGAATTTCAGACAGCAGATATTCTAACCAAGGCTTTGACAAAGACACGACATCAGTTCTTAGTTGGCAAATTGATGCTTTTTGATTCACCTGCATCAATTTGAGGGAGGGTGTTAAAGCACATCATGACTCATTAAATAGCATTTTTTATTGAATTGGGAATTTCATCACATCCCATATTCTCAGCCTTTATTTCTGTATATATTTAATTGTATAGTTGACCTTATTATTGAGGGAGATATACTTACCTTGTACAGCATATTCAAAAAATATATAAAGAGCCATCTTAAAGAGAATGGCACGGCAACTTTTTGAAGCAAAATTATTATTTTATTTTTTTCTATTATTTTTGTCAGGTAGATGGTTCATTTTCTCATCTAGTATGCGTGCGACTTTTTGACTATGTAAATTGTTATGAGGTACCTACACTTGGTAATCTACCCTTTCTTAAATCCATTGATATTGGAGGATTTAGTTTAGTGGAGAGAATAGGTGAAGAGTTCCACTCAAATGGTGGTTGTGTGACAAAGCCATTTAGACGTTTAGAAACTCTAAGCTTTTTAGATATGTCAGAGTGGAAGGAGTGGTTATTTGTTGCAGATGATCGAAGTGAAGGTGGAGTTTTTCCTTGTCTTTAAGAGCTTTCTTTGAGTGACTATCCAAAGTTAAAGGTGGAATGTTTACCTGAGTATCTTCCATCTTTGATGAGTCTTTCTATAGGACAATGCCAAAAACTAGTGGGTTCAATTCCAACAAAGAGTCAACACGTGGACACCTCATGTCCACGTCTTCAACGTATGTCGATATCTGATTGTTCAACGGAGATCATTCCAGCCTAGGAACTGCCTTTTAATTTAAAACATCTTGAATTTGAGAACTGCAAAAAGCAGTTTGCATAGTCCATGCAACGGAAACTGCAACAATTCACCTCGATCACATCCTTGACTATCTCTGGAAGTGAAGAAATGGTGGTTTCAATATTTCCAAAGGACAAGGGGCTGTTTCCTACCTCTTTGACACATCTTTCAATTGATAATCTCTCTAATATGAAATTATTAAATGGCAAAGCCTTTCGACACCTCACATCCCTTCAAACTTTGGAGATACGTAACTACCATTAGCTTCGGTGTTTGCTAGAAGGTCTACCCACTTCTCTATCTCTTTTGGAGATCGATGACTGTCCATTGTTAAATCAACAGTGCCAAAGAGAGACAGGGGAAGATTGGCACAAGATTTCTTATATCTCTCGTATATTTCTTGATGATGAAGCATTCTGCAAATGTGTCATCTCTATCTCAGTCCAATTTCCTCCAGGTACTTCCTTTTTCTTCACTGTTTAGAATCCGTTTTGTTTTAGCAGATATAGATTGAACCAAAAAAATAGAAGAGGACTTTTGCATTTTTCAAACATATCTTGTTCATGTGGTGACTCTGCATTATTCATTTAGCAGAGTTCTTATACGATGTTACTAGTTCAAAGTCTTGAACCTTTTAAAAATATTTTTCTTACTTCAGAATCTACTTTTTCATATCTCTTATTCATCTCTTAACGATACAATATTTTTTACTTTTTTCTTAGTTATTTTCTTGTTCTCTATTACAATTTTATGTTCCATTTCCCTTTCTTTGCTCTCTCTCTCTCTCCAATTATGGAAACATGGTAGTATTGCCTAGATTCTTATTGTCGAACATTTATCCTTTTTTTTCTTTAATATCTTTTTTATCTTTGTCTGATTGCAACTGGGGAGAACATAGTAGAGAGGAGAAACAATCACCAAATGAAAAATGCAAATTACCAATTTGTATGATTTCTTTGCTTTTGGTCCCCTTATTGTATGGAGTTGAAATAAAGAGAATTTATTTGATGTCTTTTTCTGTTTTTCCATCTCCTAAAGAAGCACAATAGCATTGGGAATGATCATCAGCCCTGAATTCATTGGAGAAAAGACCAAGAAACTTAATGTGACAAGGCAACCAGACCAACTAAAGCTGCTGATTTCCAAATTTCGAAGATATTTGGTGGCATAAGTAGTTGCTGGATCTCCTGCTCCAAAGCAATTAAGGAGCATGGGTGAATCTGCAATCACTTGTTGATGGTAAATCTATATAATAAGCAATGTACAAGAATGTGTCTCTTCTTTAATTTCTCTAGGTACTTTTCTCTGAACGAATGAGAAGGATAAGCAACTTTATGCTTTTACACATCTTTATCCATGTAGTGGCTTTGTTTCATTCACTTTGCAGCTGTTCTGTACTGTTAGCTCATATACGTTATGTTCATATAAGTATGATCATTACCTCTTATTG
The DNA here is from genome assembly GCF_031755915.1 of Ziziphus jujuba. Lineage (NCBI taxonomy): Eukaryota > Viridiplantae > Streptophyta > Magnoliopsida > Rosales > Rhamnaceae > Ziziphus > Ziziphus jujuba. The sequence continues at coordinate 4,569,931 of NC_083380.1, forward strand.
GTCTATTATAAACTTGTTTTTATCACAGATTTATCTCTAATTGCTTAAAGTTCTCTCAAGATTTCAATTTCTAGTCCAAGAAACCACAGAACGTCATTTCTTGCAAGGTTGTAGACTTCTTTTTCAAGGTTTATTTTCTGTTTGGATTCAAATATGATAGCCACAATTTTTTTTTTTAATAAACTTTGTTGTCAATTCCTAGGAAATTATAATATACAAACTGAAGTTTCCGAAGCATGATGACAATCTCAGCTTTCATCTGAGACCCATCACGTTGCCTAAAGAAGGACAGTCTCCATTACTAGATCATTGATGCAAGAAAGAATCATTGTGAAGATTGACCAAAGATTGCTAATGACTAATGAGCAGCTGAGGAGCTGCTGAAGAAGGTGTATTCCTAAACTTTTTCTTGTTATAATTATGAATCATATTTTTCTTTAAGTGAACATTATTGAAAGGTTAATTAAAGCAATATTATTATCTTTTCTGTTGAGTTTCAAATATAATCTACCAGCTTTTTTTTTTTTTTTGTTTTGTTTTTCCCCCATCAACTTGATAATAAATTCCTAGAAAAGTGTATTATAGAAATTGATGTTTCTAGAGGACGATGACAATTTCAGCTTTGAAAGGAGAAAGGTGGAAGATATTTTCCTAAGCTTCTAAATATTTTATTTTTTGTGTATAGTAAAATTTTCCAAAATATCTTGAAGGGTGAAAACTATATGGAATTTTTTTTTTTCCATTGGAATGAAAAGTACATGGTTAATGCTTATGCAAAATATAATGATATATAGTTCGGTTTGGTGTAGTCTCACCTATTAAAGGTTTATTTTGAAGGTCAATTTAAAGGAGGAAAAGTCCGTAACTGAATTGAGTTTGGGGTGGAGAAGTCAAATGAACGACTCACAAAGATGATGAGAAATACTTGAAGGGCCCCATCCTCAACACAAAAATTAAGAGATTAGAGATTGGTGGTTATGGAGGCACGAGATTTCCAAAATAGGTAGTAGATGGTTCCTTTTGTCATTTAGTACACGTGAAGCTTTGTTATTGTATAAATTTTTATGAGATACCTGCTCTTGGACATCTGCCCTCTCTTAAATCCATTCAAATCCAAGGATTTGATTTAGTGGAGAGGATTGGTGAAAGGATTCTATTCACACTTGGGCACTGCAAGGAGTCAATGCAAGGAGTCTTTCGGAGTGTTTTGAAATTGTCCTCTTTGTGGTTTCTTATGCTGACATTCTGGTATGTCTATGATACTTTCAATGATCATTTTATTTGAAGATATATAAACTAGGTTTGCTAATATACAATGCAAATTTCACTCTGTTGGAGACAGAGGACCAAAGAGTGAATCAAAATATTGATTTTTATTAGTTAATAGAAATTTGGTACACTCACATATAAAAAAAGGAACACACTCACTCACTCATACAAATGAGCAACACACACTCACTCAATTTTGATGGCCCACACTAGGACACAAAACACCTTTTTTTACTCTTCACACACACACACACACACACATACACACACACACACACACACACACACACACACAAATACACACGTGACTCACACTTTTTCTATTGCTATTGGACATGACATACAAGGGACCCATCCTTTCACCTATTTATACAAGAGAAAGTTGGTTGTGGATGCTTCTAGAGTTATATAAAATATTAATATTAAATTATAGATATTTTTCTCATCACTCCCAAGACACTTGTTGTTCTCCATTGTTAAAGAAAAAACAAGATGACTCTAGATCCTTCTAGAAAGGAGAGTCGACATTGATATTTATCAATACTCCCCTTCAATGTTGATTCTCTTGATTGATTCTCTATTCACCATGTTAAGCATATCCATTAACTTTGTAAGTCTGGTAATATTGAGTCCTTTAGTAAATAAGTCTGCCGTTTAATCTTCCGTTTTAATGTGTTGCATTTTGATTTCTTATAGTAGTACCTTTTCTTTGATAAAATGATAATGTACCTCCACATGTTTTGTCCTTGCATGAAATACTGGATTCTCGACCAGTTGTATTGCTGATTGGTTATCACAATGGAGGGGTACTGCATAGTCAACTTGTTGATGTAAATCTTTAAGTAATTGACTTAACCACGTACCTTCTTGGCCTGCCATAGCAACTGCTCTATATTCTGCTTCTGTAATTGACAGAGACACAGTTGATTGTCTTTTACTGCACCAAGAAACAGCTCCTGAACCAAGGTTGAATATGTATCTAGTAGTCGATCGCCATGTATCATGATATCCAGCATAGTCGGCATCACAATAACCAACTAACTTGCATTCTTCTTCTCTTTTATACAGAAATCCTAAGTTTATAGTGCCTTTAACGTACCTTAATATTCATCAGACTACTTTCAAATGAGGTTTCTTTGGACTTTGCATATACTGACTTACAACTCCAACTGCAAATGAAATATCTGGCCGCGTCAATGTTAAATAGATAGGAATTCCTACCAATTGTTGATACATAATAGTATCCTCTAAGTCTTTTCCTTCATATGTGGATAGCTTTGCATTTACCTCCATTGGAGTTGATATTGACTTGCAGTCCAACATTCCAAATTTTTGTAATAGATTATTTGCATACTTTTGTTGACCAAGAAATAAACCTTTCTTTGTTTGGTCAACTTCAAGTCCAAGGAAGTGCTTTAGCTCCCTAAGTTCCTTCATCTGGAAGTGAACTGATAAATTTCTCTTTGTTTGAGAAATTTCATTTTCATGATCTCTTGTGATAATTAAATCATCCACATATACTAGCACTATTGCTACTTTTGTTCCTTCAGTTTTTACAAATAAACTAGAATCTGTAAAAGATATTGTATATCCACTTTGAAGAAGAAACTTTGTAATCTTACCGTACCATGCCCGTGGAGCTTGTTTTAAACCATAAAGTGCCTTCCTTAGCTTGCACATGTACTCTGGATTAGTTTTACTTTCAAAACTTTTTGGTTGTATCATATAGATTTCTCTATCTAGCTCTCCATCTAAGAAGGCATTCTTTACGTCCATTTGCTACAGCTTCCAATCTTTACTTGTTGCAAGCGCTAGTAGAACATGTACAGTAGTAATCTTTGCTACTAGACTAAACGTCTCATCATAGTCTAGTCCATATTGCTGTGAGAATCCCTGTGCAACTAAATGAGCTTTGTATCCTTCAACTGACCCATCATGACAAGTTTTTATCTTGTAAACTCATTTACAAGATATGGGCTTTACATTTTTAGGCTTAGGCACCGAATCCCATGTTTGATTTTGATTTAGTGCATAATTTTTTTCTTCCATAGCATTTTTCCATTCATAATATTTAGATGCTTCTTCATATGATGTAGGTTTTTTTATATCCTCCATTTCTGTTCTTACTACATTATCGTACCTGGGATTTGGTTTTCGTTGTCTGCTCGATCTTCTTAGTTGTGGGGTTGTCTCTTTATCATCTTGTTCAAGACTCGGCCTGATGTTCTCCGATATTCCTTGATGTACACCAGATCGCCAAGGACATTGAGATGCTATCATAGGCTTGTCTGCTACGTCGGCTCGTCTTCTCCTTCATTTGTTGGCTCCTGTACCTCTTCAATTATTTGTGGCTCCTAGCATGCTTCACTTTGTTGCTTCCCCATCTTTTGTTGCAACTTGACTTCAATCTCATTTGAATTTGGCAGCTCTATATTCTAAGGTGCCCACCAAGAAGATGCTCCATCGAACACCACATTTCGTGAAGTATAACATCGGCCAGTGTTAGGATCACAACATCTCCACTCTTTTCCTTAGCTCTCATATCCAACAAAAATGCATCGTATTGCCTTTTTATCAAACTTTGTATGTAAAAGAGAAGGCACGAACACATAGAAAACACAGCCAAAGATTCTAAAGTGACTTACTGCGAGTTTTATGTTCTAAAATTTTTCAAAGGGTGAGAGGAATCCTAACTTTGCTTAAGGGAGCCTATTAATTACATGGGCTGCTGTCTTCATGCACTCAGCCCAAAATCTTCCTGGAATATTTTTTGCATGTAGCATGCTCCGACATGTTACTGCAAGATGTCGGTTCTTTCTTTCCGCAATACCATTTTGTTGTGGAGTATTCGGACACGTCAATTGATGTCTTATTTTATATTCTCTTAAATATTGTATAAACTCTCTTGATGTATATTCTCCCCCATTATCTGTGCGTAGACATTGTATCCTTTTGCCTACTTCTCTTTCTACTTTTTCTTTAAATTGCTTAAATTTTGAAAAGGTCTCATATTTTTCTTTCATAAAGAAAACCCAAATGTACCTTGAAAAATCGTCAATGAATGTCACCATATAATGCATGCCTCCAACTGACGACTGCTTGATATGCCCCAAGACATTAGAGTGAATGTGTTGCAGATGCTCTTTTTCTTGGAACTTTGAATCTTCAAATGGTTGTTGATGTGCTTTACCATAGTGACATCTTGCATAGATTGTGTCGACACTAACATCGAGTTGGGGAAGACCTTTAAGCATTGACTTTTGCATCATCACCTTCAACCTTTTATTGCTAATGTGTCATAATCGTGCGTGTCAGAGATCTAATGTCTCGTTCCTTCTAGTTTTGTTTACATAGTCGGACTCTACTGACATCACATAGATGGATTCCAATCGCCGCCCCTTCATTGTTGGTGTACCAGAGATTTTAAGATCTCGATACACCTTAACATCTTTAGGTCCAAACAATACATAAGTTTCTGAAGATGTTAGTTGAGCAACTGACAGCAAATTCTTCTTCATTCCTGGCACATGAAAGACATCTTGAAATTGAACTTGATTGCAACTAAAACGAGGCATGATCGCTGCCTTACCAATGTGAGCTATCGGCAATCTCGAGTCATTTGCCATCACCACCATGCGCCCTCCTTTATATTCTGTCATGCTTTGCAGCTTCTCTTTATCTCCAATTATATGATTTGAACTTCCAGAATCTATAATCCAATCATTCTTATAATCAATGAGTCCAGGGATGACCACTGTGAATGCAGTTTCCCTTTCTTGCATTGAACTTGAGCTATCTATAAGCTCAACAATAGCCAAAGATGCTTCAACATCCCATTCATCTTCACTTATATTGTTTTGAGGCTCTGGGATAACTATATTACTTTCTGTAAATTTCTTCTTTAATCTACAATTTTTAATATAATGTCCTTTTTTTCCACAGTTGAAGCATCTTCCATCATCTCTTTTATTTTCTAAAAATTGTTGTTTATTTCTATTATCCCTTTGTTCTCCTCTAAAATTTTCTCTATATTGATTTACCTTAAATTTTTGTTGTTTGGGTCAGCCTTTTCTTCTGCTGCTAAAGAGCGCTTCTTCATTGCTCTTTAGTGAGACCCCAGTCATTTGCTTGATCATATTTTCTTGATCAATAAGTAAATTTTTTAACTCAATCAATGAAGATTGGACTAGCCAACCTTGAATGGCTTAAATAAATCCTTTGAATTCTGATCTCAACCCATGTAAAATTATTCTTCTCATTCTAGATTCTATAATAGGAGAACTAGGATCTAACTCAGTAATTTCGCAACTAAAAGTTTTTACCATGTTGAAATATTTCTGGATTGTCATGTCATGGTGAGTTGTTGATAGCAATTCACTCTCAACAAGTTGCAACCTCGTGTCATTCCTCCTTGAGAAGAGTCTCGTAAACATGTCCCAGGCCTCTTTTGGAACTTCTATATCCCGCATGTACTCCAACATCTCTTCTTCGACTGTAGATTTAAGGGCAAACATTGCCTTACTAGCTTTAATATTCCACTTCTTCAAAGCCTTAACATCCTGCAGTTGCTCGACTTCACTGCCAGCTATGATCTCCCAGAGATCTTGGCCTTTCAAGTATGACTTCATGCACATTGACCATGTGCCATAATTCTAATTGTTGAGCTTCTTAATGCCTCCACCATTTTAAAGGTCTCCCATTGTGGTTACTGAAAATTCCCCACAACACTATGCAAACTTAATCTTGACTGCGTGACCATGAACAAGAAGCTCCCACAAAGTCGAACTTGGACTGCCTTGCTCTAACACCAAAAATGTTGGTGACAAAGGACCAAAGAGTGAACCAAAATATTGATTTTTATTAATTAATAGAAATTTGGTACACTCACAAAAGAACAACACACTCACTCACTCATACAAATGAACAACACACACTCACTCAATTTTGATGGCTCACATTAGGACACAAAACACCTTTTTACACTCTTCTCACACACACACATACACACACACACACATGTGACTCACACTTTTTTTATTGCTATTGAACATGACATACAAGGGACCCATCCTTCCACCTATTATACAAGAGAAAGTCGGTTGTGGATGCTTTTAGAGTTATATAATATATTAATATTTAATTATAGACATTTTTCTCATCACTCCCAAGACACTTGTTGTTCTCCATTGTTAAAGAAAAAACAAGATGACTCTAGATCCTTCTAGAAAAGAGAGTCGGCATTGATATTCATCACTCTTTGCATGGCTTTTGTTCAGAAATCCATTAGAAATGCTTCTCTAGTTTCCTAGTCCCTATGAATCTCTTAAAAATGCTCTTATTAATTGTCTATAACTAATTGTCTGTTACAATTTTATGTTCCATTATTCCTTTCTGTTCTCTCTCTCTCTTTCTCTCCCGATTACGTAGTTTTTTTTTTTTCCTTAGATTCTTTAATTTCCAGCATCATCCAGTTTTATGTCTTTTCTTCTACTCATTTGGTTATGGAGATAACTTGAACAAAATAGAGAGGAGTAGCAATGACCAAATAAAAAATGCCACTTATTATTTGAAGATATATGTGATGCGTTATTTTGGTTTTTCCATCGTTTGAAGAAGCACAAGCACAACAACTTAAGGGAGTTTCATCAGCTGCAAATCCATTGGGGAAAAAAAAGGCTAAGAAACTTTAAAGGGACAAGGCAACCAGACCCATCTGTAGCTCCTGATTTCTTCGAGAAGATGAGGTGAAATACTGGAGACAATGATAGCAAAAGCAGGGGTGGATCTCCTGCACCTGGACCATCAAGGCCCAAGTGGCACGAGTGAATCTGCAAGTACTTGTTCTTGGTGAATCTATATGATAATCAATGGGCAAAGTTTCTCGGCTCTCTAATTTCTCTAGGTACTTTTTTTGCATAAATGAGAAGGACAAGCAATTTGTCTTTTTACACATCTTTATCCATTTAGTGGCTCTGTTTCATTCGCTTAGCAGCTGTTGTACACTATTAGCTCATATTCCTTTCATTCATATCAGTATGATTTTTACTTCTTATTGGCATATTAATTTTGTTTTCTCACAAACTTCTCTTTAATTGCTATAAAGTGCTTTTAAGATTTCAATTCTTGTCCAAGAAAACACAAAACTTCATTTCTTGTAAGGTTTCTAGACATCTATATAGTTTTGTTTCCTGTTTGGTTTCAATTTCAAGTATAATGCACCATTTTTTTAATATAAAGTTGATATTCAATCCCTAGAGTAATCTAATATACAAATTGAAGTTTCTAGAGCATGATAACAATTTCAGCCTTGATCTGAGATCCACCGCATTGCTTAAGAAGGACAGCCTCCATTGCTAGATCATTGATGCAAGAGAGAAGCAAGGGAAGATTGACTAAAGATTGCTAATTACTAATGAAGATTGACCTAAGATTGCTAATTACTAATGAGCATTGTGAAAAGATGAAGATATATTCCTTAACTCTTTCTTGGTATAACTTTCACCGTTATTATCTTTTGATGAACATTATGGACCAGCTTAATCAAAGCAATTTTACAAGGACCTCTTCTGCACTTGAAATAATTTGCTATATGTAATCCTTATCATTTCTTAGTTCAGTTTGTCCTTCACCTATGCATGTTTATTGAATTACAACTGTTCGCTGGCTCCTCTAGTAGACAAACATTTCCGTTGCTTTTTACAATGTGTGATTTAGTCATTCACAAAGCTTATTATGCAGCTGTTTTTATTTTTATTTTTAATGCTTTAAATTTATTGTAATTTTAAACATCCTCTGGTTGTCATCTAGGAATTATTTTTGTTGATGGTGCATTTGAAGTATGCGCCCAACTTAGTAATTGGGAATTATGCCAAACAAATCCTCCATATCCACAAGGCACAACCATAATTAAAAGCTTCCAAAATATACATTGGATGGTGAAAACTATATGGGTTTATTAATTTATTTATATTTTTTGGATGGAATGAAAAGAGTGTGGTTATTTTTGTGCAAAATACATTTATGTGTAGTCTAATTCGGTGCAGTTTGTTAGACTTTTACGGATCTAAACGTACATAATAAATTCTATAAATCATAAATTACTAACCTCCAAACGCAGCCATTGATAAATTAAATCTTTAATCCTGTAAAATAGAAAACAATATAAAGTAGTGTCTATGGACACACTACTGTCAAGCCACTCTCAGATCTCTAAAAATTCTAATATCAAAATACCGTATGGCATGTGTTTATTTGCTTGCCCTAGACCTTTTATAGTCTCTGCAAGTCACACTTACCCATTAATTTTAACACATACAGAATACTAATAATTTAATAATATAATAATACTAAAAAAAATATGGGTAAATCAATGGGCTTATAAAAAGAGTTGGTCCTCCAGTCCAATGAGCCAACTGGAGTCTTATAGAGAGTGTGTGACCAAGGGTCCTACTACAAAATATTAAAATAAATCAGTTCCATTAATGGCATAAATAGGCCCTGTAAGTGAGTAATAGATTATGCTAAGTCCATAATTATTAATTTATTTAACATTCTCCCACTTGGACTGCATAATCATCAACATATATATAATCCAAACTCACTTACTACAGAATCTCCCGAACTATAATGCCATTTCATCTAAATATATAGCATACCGACAGGGCACAACAATATCCTAGACTAGGCAGTAAGATTCTCTCAGTAAATCTCCCAAAACATGATACCATTTCAATTGAGCACTTTGCATAAACTCAGTCTAGGTATTAGAGATTTACCTAACCATGTACAATCCTCCAACACACAAATACCATTTCACCCGAGCACATTGTGTATTGACAGGATACAACAATATACCCAAACTAGTAGGTAGTAGGGACTCACCATGGCACCTGTGAATCAACATACACATATACATAGACTAATAGTCTCAACAGGCCTGTAAATATAGAAGCAATAATATGTGTAATAAATCATCTCATAAATATATAATGATCCACATACACCAATGTATCAAAATACTCAAATAAATAAATAATACTCAATATAGATATTACTGCAGAAATTATAACAAACTCCCACTGACCCACAGCAGTCTCAGCTGTCTAACAATCCCATACGGGACACATGCTCCTCAAATATGCCTACGGGTAAGGCCTTGGTCAGTGGATCTGCCACCATGCTGTAAGTAGGCGTGTGAACTACAGTAATGAGGCCTTCTTCAACTTTCTCCTTAACCACAAAATACCTAACATCAATGTACCTCGTACCAGGGGTACCTTTTAAATTATTGGAGAAAGATACTACTGCAGTATTGTCATAATATATCAAAATAGGTCTCTCAATGGAGTTAACCACTCCTAAATCACGAATAAAATTCTGAAACCAAACTGCATGACGAGTAGCCTCATAACACGCCACATACTCTGCCTCTATAGTCAAGGATGCTGTCACTGACTGTTTGGCACTGTGCCAAGATACAGCACCTCCTGCCATAATAAATATATATCCAGTGGTAGATTTCTTATCATCCACACAGTCTTTATAATCTGCATCACTATAACCAACTATATCAAGCGAGTTGGTACATCGATATGTTAATATATGATCTTTAGTACCCTGAAGATACCTAAAGACCTTTTTAACTACTTGCTAATAAATAGGACCAGGATTGCTCATAAATCTACTACGCACACCCACAGCAAAAACTATATCAGGCTGAGTACATACTTGAGCATACATCAAACTACCCACTGCTGAAGAATAGCGAACATTTCTCATCGCCATCATCTCTTTATCATTCTTGGGACACTGATCCTTAGAAAATCTTTTACCCTTCATGACCGGTACACTTCCAGGAGAATAATTATGTATATCAAATCTCTTAAGGATTCTATTAAAATAGGCTTTCTGAGACAATTACAACACATAATTAGTCCTACCTTGAACAATCTTGATGCCCAAAACAAAAGAAGCTTCACCAAGATTTTTCATGTCAAGATGGTTGCACAACATCTACTTTGTCTCAACCAATAAGTTAGTGTCATTAGTAGCTAAAAGTATATCATCAACATACAACAACAGAAATATAATACTGCTCCCACTGACTTTCATATATATGCACCGGTCAATAACATTCTCCTTAAAGCCATTTTTTTATGACAACCTCATCAAACTGAAGATACCATTGCCTTGAAGCCTACTTAAGACCATAAATTGACTTCTTAAGCTTACAAACCAAATTATCATTCCCTGTTTGCTGGAAGCCAATTGGTTGAACCATATACACATCTTCAAATAAATCACCATTCAGAAAAGCAATTCTGACATCCATCTGATGCAACTCCAGGTCATAATGTGCCACAACTGCCATAATGATTCTAAAAGAATCCTTTGTGGATACAGAAGAGAATGTCTCTGTGTAATCAATTCCTTCCTTCTGGCTAAACCTTTTGGCTACAAGTCTAGCCTTATACCTCTCTACTTGATCATTAGAGTCTCTTTGAGTCTTAAAGACCCATTTGCACCCTATAGGCTTACTACCCAATGGTAACTCAACCAAATCTCAAACACCATTTGATGCCATGGGTTTCATTTCATCTTCCATTACATCCAACCAAAAATTAGAGTGCGAACTGCTTATGGCTTCCTCATAAGTGACTGGATCTGAATCATCACTTATGTCAAAATCATGCTCCTGCAAGTAAACCTCATAGTCATCAGGAATAGCTGACCTCCTAGTCCTTTGTGACCTTCTTAAAGGCACATCAGCATCTACAATAGCTGGGATATTTTGCTCCTCAATGATGGGTTCATCCTGATCAACTACCGGTTCATCAACTACTGGATTAATAATATCTCTATCAGGAACTACAATACTGGGAATGAATACATTTTCTTCTCTAAATTGAGGCTCCTTTGGACCATTTGTAACACTCCGTCTCGAAGTACACCGAAAATTTCTCAAATTTGACTAAGGTTGACCGGGTTTGACCGTCATTGATCGAGAAAGGGTCAAATGTTGACTTTTTGCTCCTGATGGAATTTCATATTGACCGAGGTACCATTAAAAAGTACATGTTAGCATGAGTTCATAGACTAGTAGCACGTCTAAAATGGAGCTACGGTTTGAAAGTTATGAGCAAAACAAGTTGAGGTTCAAACTGTCCAAGGGGTACCCGAGTTGACTTTTTGTTCATGCAAAGTTGAACTTTGACTCATGCATGGTTGTGAAATACTCGTCGATACGAGTTCATAGACTAGCGGCATGCTTAAATTGGACATTTGGTTAAAAAATTATGGACCTGTAAATTTTTCAAATACAGTATTAAAGGGTGCCATGTGTCACAATGGTGAGATGCCACATGTCAACCATGATTAAATACTATATTATTTTATTATTATTCTATACAATAATATTATTTTAATATTATTTTATATAATTGTTTATTTATTTTCTTTTTCTTTTTCATTTTCTTCTCCCCCACGTGGGAAAAAAAAAAAAAAGCCCCTCCCCCCCCCGATTCCTTCTTCTTCTTCCTTCTTCTTTCTTCCTTCCCTCTCACTCTCGCCGGTCCCTCTTTCTCTTTGCTGCACCTCTTCCGGCCGTCGCATGGCCACACGTGCCGGATGATGTGGTGGCCCACGGCTGGACGAGCCTGGGCATCGAGTCGCTGGTCGATTGGCCGACAGACGTGCCGAGATCGATGCCCAAAGCCGACGGTCGGCGAGGTGGTGGGTGGTCGGTTTTCCCGTGGCCACCGATCCTGAAGTTGGTCCCTCTCCCTAATTTTTGACCCCCTAATTCCAAAAATGACGTCCATTTGTCCAAATTCCAAGCCATTGGTGAGATGAGTAGAGGGGGAGTCCGACCGAAATTTCCGGGCCATTTTTCGGCCAACTCTGTCGGTTCCGAGCCGAATGAAGGTTGGTTTTACACTCATCATCTCCTTAGCTTTCGTTTGGCACCTTATTTGTGAATTGTGATTGAGTATTTTGAAAGATGCCATTTTTGGATAAAATAATATTATTTTAATATGGTAATCTGAAAAATGTATGTTTGATGTTTAAATAATTGCTATTTATATTGATGATGTCTAATTGTATTGAATTACATAAATATGGGTTGAATTAATGTTTCTTAAATTTGGAAAGCTGTAGATTTTAAACTGCCATTAAATTATGGTTAACTTTACTATGAGGCTACTGTGAAGTTATGACAGCTAATATAATGTATCTTTGTATGCTTAATTATTGGTGGAATTGTATGTGGTTCTATTGACATTTAGTATGAAATAATTTGAAGGGTTGCAGAATTGATTATATTGAATTATTGTGATCGAAACTATACTTATGTGTTTAATTATTTATTTATGCATGAAATTTTGTGAATTTGATAAAAGTGCATAAATTTAAGTGTATTATATAAAAATTCAAATTTTATAATATTATATTATATTTAAAATATATATATATATATAATGTTATAAAATATTTTTATCTGTTTTCAATGCACCATACACGTACCAGTGTTCTGTAGTTGTGGATGTGATTAGCGCGCAGATGGATGTGGATGTGATTAGTGCACAAGCTGTAATGTCTCCCGCGAGTTGCCATCGGACCGAGGGCAGGCAAGTTTGATATTAGCCACAGCCCCCCCCCCCCCCCCCATGGCCAGGATGACGGTTTAAGCAGCGGCGCGGTGGGACGCCATGCGATCGTATGCCGGTTTCTCTCTTTAACCTCCCCGTCAGATGGTGCTTTCGGACGCTGGGCACCGTAGGACACCACTGGTATATAGTATGTGCATCAAGTATCTTTTGTATATATATATATATATATTATATTATATTTGTATGTATCACACCGTACGGGGACAGCAATCTAATGTAGTCCATAAAGAGCTAGCCTTGTAACTATGTTGCTTACGAGTCCAAAGGATTGGACGGCCACTCTAGGCAACCATCCCGGATTGTATTGGTAGCATGGTACTGGCGACAACTGGAATCATGGATTGCGTAACATATTGGAGGGTATCATTTGTACCCCTGATATGAGTGTATATTTGATAATATTTTTTTTTTGAATTTTAAATTATTATTTGATATCGTATTATTCTATTTATTCATAACCGGATTTTCTAGCATTATATTTAATTGCTTTTATTGATATTATTATTATTAATATTATTCTCGTTATTAATATTACAATTATTAATTATTAGAATTATATTTACAATTATTTTCATGATTACTAATATTATCATCATCATTATGATTATTATTATTATTGCAATTATTTATTTTTATTTTTATTATTTTATTATTTCTATTATTATTATTAACATATGATATATCCGGACAAGTATCACAGCTTACGGGCAAGAAAGATAGCCATTGGGCAAGTATAATAATCCTTGGACAAGTGGTAGCCTTTGGACAGGTGAGATAGTCCTTGGGACAGCTGTGATTATGTGATAGTTCTTGGACTAGTGATTACCTACGAGTAAATATGACAGATGATACTAGTACTATTTTTTTTTAATCATGAAAATGATTGCTATTATTATTATTGTTGTTGATGTGATGATTGTTTTATTTTTCTTCTTATATTATGCATCGGTATACGTTGTAACACAATATTTGAAATGTATTTGAAATGTACGGCAATCAGTGGGTAGAGTGGGCGGACGAGAATCTATGATGGTATATTTTAATTGGTTATTTACTAAATTAATTCCATTATATGCCTTTTATATAATTTGTTATCGAAGTGCTGCCAGTTGTGGAACTTAAATTGTAGTAATGTACGAGGAATAAGGTGGTGTGTATAAAAGTGTATTTTCAGCGCAGGAGAATTGTGGTAAGTCCAACCCTTAGGAGAGGTTCTGCCAGATTTTCCATTGGAGAGTCTGGTAGGGTTTCCCTGGGATCAGGGCTTGTCTAGTGTTCCGGTGAGGAATTTTGGACCGTTCCTGACACCATTACTATCATCGAATCCAAAATCATCTTCAAAATAAACAGTCCTGTCTGATTCAATAGTTCTCGTGGTGTGAGATAGACAAAAGAATCTTTAATCCCTAGATCCTATACAATAGCGAACAAAATACCCACTTATAGTTTTAGGATCCAGCTTCTTAACTTAGAGATTATAAATCCTTACTTCAGCTTTGCAACCCCATACTCGAAAATGATGCAAATTAGGCTTTCTCCCTGACCACAACTCAAAAGGAATCTTAGGAACAGATTTACTTGGAACTTGATTCAAAATATAAGCAGCCATCCTTAAAACCTCTCCCCACAAGTAATCTGGCAAGCTAGAATTTGCCAACATAGATCACACCATGTCCAACAAAGTGCGATTTCTCTTCTCAGCTATGCCATTCTGCTGAGGTGTACCAGGCATTGTATATTGCACATCAATGCCACACTCATGTAAATAAATTGCGAATGGCCCTAGGTTCCGTCTAGTCTCATCATATCTGCCATAAAATTCACCATCTCTATCAGACCTCACAACCTTGATTTTTTTATTCTTTTGAAGCTCCATCTTTACCTTAAACTCCTTAAAAGCAACTAAAAAATCTGACTTCTTACGGATAAGCTCAACATGTTCATAACGAGAAAAATTATCAATAAAGGTAATAAAATACCTATAACCACCCAAAGCAGTTAGAGTGAAAGGTCCACATATATCAGTATGGATTAATTCCAAAACATCTCCACACCTTACTATCTTATCCTTTCTAACCTTGGAAGTTAATTTCCTTTTTCACACATTCAATACAAGTAGACAAATCGAAAAAAAAACAAGATTATGAAGTATTCCATCCTTCACTAATCTTTCCATTCTATGCCTAGAAATATGTCCTAAATGCTTATACCATAACATTGAAGAATTATCATTAACTTTTGGACATTTAGAAACAACAATAGGGGCAACAATAGAATTAACAGAATAATTAGGACTATTATTAAATAAATCAAGTCTATATAAATTGCCACATAAAGTTCCAAAACTAACAACTTTATCATCCTTATACATCTCAATTTTGTTATTTTCAAACAAAAATTAAAACTTTGACTATCCAGAAGTGAAATAGATAACAAATTCCTCCTAATTGATGGTACATATGAAACTTCTTTTAATTCTAAAACATATCCAGTCGCAAGCTTCAACTTGATTGTTCCCATGATATCCACCTTCATTCTTGAGTTATCTCCCATATAAACATGCTGCTCAAGATTGGTTGGCCCCCTTTGCCTTATCATTCCCTGCAATGAATTAGTAACATGAATTGTTGCTCCAGTATCAAACCACCAAATATTCATAGGCACATCAATAATATTGGTCTCAATCATTAAAATATTATCTTTCTTCTCTTGCTTTCCCTTTAAATTCCAATACCCTATCTTCTTGTGTCCAACTTTATTGCAGTAGCCACACCTTTCATTGAAGTACTCTTTCCTTTCTTCTATCTAATAAGCATCATCATACTTAGTATTATTCAAAAGGTCCAAATAATAATGCTTCTCATTCATATCAAACTTGATAAATTTCCTTCCTATCTCCTCAAGAAGTGTCTTTGCTATATCAACCTTAGGAATACTAGCATATATAGCTTTATCCATGTAATTCTCCATCATTATCATGCAGCGCTTATTAGAATGCTTCCAATCCTCATAAAGTTTCCTAATTACTGCACTACTATCATTAGTTGGTATTTTGGGTGAATCTATCTCCAAAGACAAATCCAATTTCATATATGTCAAATTCATAACCAAGGTCTTTTTCCACTTCTGATAATTTATCACATCCAATTTCAACATGGTAGTCATAGGCAGAACATTCGGGGTGCTACTAACTGTGAAAATAGTAAACACAATAAAACATTTAATATATATAAAACAATAACAATTTTCCAGCCTCTTAACACAAAACATAAAATATCAATATCGCTAGGGTCCTTGTAGCATTAAAGATACCCTTTCTCGGGTCAGGGACAGTCAACCAAATAACCACAATCAAATGGATTGAACTGAATCACCGACAGGGCAACTCAGAACCTGTGATACATGGCATTTAAATTAACTTCCACTGCCATTCCAGGCGTCATACAAAGCAACTAAAACCACTGACAGGGTAGTTTAGTTACCTGTATAGACCCTGATTAATAAGTGGGAGAAAATAACATATTGGCAATTTCATGAAATAGTTAAATATAAAACGTTCCTATCCACTATGCCATCAGACATTACATTGGTACACATAATGCAGACAAAATAAGTTTCACGACAGGTGAGTACCTAAAATTCCACACTACTATACCAACTGGACACAAAGCCTCTTTAGGGAAAGCTAACTTGTTCCAATTCCAAACATATACATTTAATTTTAATTCAAGCAAATTGGAATAGAATAATTAAACAAATAAATAAATAAACAATAAATAAATAACATTTTTTTTAATAATATTGAACAATAGATAAATAAATAAGCATACAAACAAATAAATAAAACAATATATATATATATATATATATATATATTATTTTATTATTATTATTTTTTTAAGGCCTTTTCAGGTCCAATTCGAGATTTTAAACAATACAAAACACATTGAAAAACAATTTTCCACCATGCCCAAGTCTTAATTTGAACTAAAACGAAGTTTACATATTTTACACAAAAATTTGATTTAAAACCCGATTACCACTAGTTTCGCAATCACAATTTTTTTTTTTTTTTTTTTTTTTTTTTACAAATAACAATCGGGCATGTATTATGTTTCTTCACACATCAAGATTATAGCTTCACAGATCCATGCACACAGAAAGAAAAATAAAATAAAGAACATATATTTGAATCCCACATATCATTCAATGGCCACATACAGTTCAATCCGATCATCATAGATACAATGAAGACTAATCATAAAAAAATTTGTTATGTATATTAACCATGCTCTGATATCAATTGTTAGACTTTTATAGATCTAAACATACATAATAAATTCTATAAATCATAAATTACTAACCTCCAAACATAGCCATTGATAAATTAAATCTTTAATCCTATAAAATAGAAAGTAATGTAAAGTAGTGTCTATGGACACACTACTCTCAAGCCATTCTCAGACTTCTGAAAACCCTAATATCAAAATACCGTATGGCATGTGTTTGTTTGCTTGCCCTAAACCTTTTATAGTCTCTGCAATTCACACTTACCCATTAATTTTAACACACACAAAATACTAATAATTTAATAATATAATAATACTAAAAAAAAATATGGGTAAATCAATGGGCTTATAAAGAGAGTTGGTTCTCCAGTCCAATGGACCAACTAAAGTCTTATAGAAAATGTGTGACCAAGGACCCTACTACAAAATATTAATATAAGCCAGTCCTATTAATGGTATAAATAGACCCTGTAAGTGAGTAATTAATTATGCTAAATCCACAATTATTAATTTATTTAACACAGTTAGCACCTTTTAAAGGTTATTATTGTTATTATCATTATTATTATTTTAGAATTGCTTATTTTTCTTGTTCTTTTTATATTTTATTTTTGAATTTAATTTATTACGTGTGTAAGAGGATTTTGACAGTTCTGATTCATCATTTCCGCTCTTTATTTGTACTCTTAGTAATTCTTTCGGAGGTAGTAGTTTGACATATATTGACTGCATATTTCTTACAAAACTTCTCTATATGCTTTGATTAGTTTAGGCTGAATAATTGTGATCTCTAATTTGTTTTGGTACTTAGGAACAATCTTATGTAACAATAGTATGGGGCTTGAAGTCTGGCTAACATTTTTTCTTTTTCACAGCTGGTCATAAAATCTATAATTGGTAAGAGTGCAAATTGTTTTTGTTTAGCCAGTGTATAGGGGTTGTATCATTCCAATATATCATTATTCTTCAATGAGAATTTCGTTCTGAACTAAAAGTAAATGTCTTAATACAACTTCGTTTTTGTCACCGTATAAGAAGCAAATTTTAGGAAACTTAAATTTAACTGACAGATCAAACCGATTGCAAAGAATATATTCTAACTTGGTGTTATTAATCTTCAACTTGGCAAGGACCTTTCTCCCAAGGTGAAGCAAAAAACAAAGAAAAAAAATAAAACAAGGAAAAATGCATGGGCTTGAATAGGTTCCAAACAAAAGTGTTTGAATTCATTTTGGGCCTTAGGCCCATTTTCGTTTTAAGTGTAACTGGGCTATTCTATTAGCCCAGCAATAGTTCTATAGCAGGTTGAAAAGGAAAACAATCGACTCATTGTGGAATGAAAAAGAGACGACAACGTTTAGACTTGTTGCAAAGAGAGAGTATAGAGAGCGCAAAGCTGGTATCAGTCACATTGGCACGCTCTTGATTGTTCTTGTACTACTTCTTCATCATCAGAGTTGATATAATAAAAGGCAAGTGTTTTGTTTATTTATAAAAGTAAATTTTGTGGCTAAAAACAAGTTTATATACTGTTTTTAAAATATTACAAAAAGGTTGGTATTTTTTTAGTTTCTAATTAATTTGCTTGAAGCGTTGATTTAAATATTCGTATAATATACTATTAATTTTACAAAATTACCTTAATGGTTGGCATGGTGCCAGTTAACCTTTTAACTATTTTTATTTTTATTTTCCCCTCATTTTTATGGGCAGATGTATCAGGGATTTCTCATATTCATCTTTTCACTTCTATGATGATATACGACAATCATATCATCAAAATTCACCTCACTTTTTTTTTTTGACATCCAACCGTTTGATTACCTTTCCTGGACCAATAATACCGTGTGGGCCTAAGCCCCTTTCCTTCATTGTAAACCCAATTTGCTAATTACTTGCAATGTGGTCGCAGTATATATGGAGAAGACATTCACCAATAAAGAAAAAGAAAAAAAAAGGATTTTTTTGAAAACTAGTCACCTTGTAAATGGTTTTTTGAAAAATAGAAATTTTTTTTTTTTTTAAAACTAACCATCTTGGGACAAAAATATTCTTGATCAAATTGAAAATTATGCAGTATGTTTTTTTTTTTTACCCTTTCCTTCTTCCTCTGCACACCCGTTCATGTTTTGTGCAAGGGTTTCTCTAACAGACTATAAACACTCTTTGCATCTCATTTTCTCTCACTCTCATTTTTTTTGTATTTTTTCATTTCTGAAACTAAACTCAAGTAAAATTTTTATCTTTTTTCTTATTAGATAAAAATGAAGAAATATGTGTTTTTTTTCTCTTTTTTCTCTTTTTTTTGTATTTTTGTTAGTTTTGGAATTTTTAAGATTTTTATTTAATATGGGTATGCAAGAAATTAATTTGTGAGCTGTTATATGTGAGTTTATAGATATTTAGGCGACATATCGTTTGAAAATGGAGAAAAATTTATGTAAAACTGAAAAATTATGAAAAACAGTAAAAACGGAGGAAATTTGGCAAAAAAGATGAACTTCCGCAATTTTTCTCCAGTTTGTCAGTTTTTGCAAGTTTTCCGCTAATTTTCCACCAGTTTTCCGCTAGTAGAAAAAAGCTATATTTGGCCCAAAAAAAACAGAATCGACTTTTCTAATACAGTTAATATGTTTGTTTAGTATTATTCAAATGTTTATATATTTATTGATTTAGTTTAACGTTATTCATTTAATTTTGTAGTAAAATGGAAGATGATGATATTGTAATTGTGATTTTATACAATGGAACATTGGTACAAAATGATGGTGGTAATTGGGAATATCGAAATGGAAAAAATATAATGGTTTTCGTCGGTAAGAGATGCACAAAATCAGAGTTAAAGGATAAGATTTTCAATTCTATTGAGATAGATCGAAATGAATATTTGCTAAAGCTACAATGGATATATAGAAGATGTGCAGAAAAGTTGGATTCTATAAAAATACGCTGTGATAGGGATGTGAAATGCTTTCTTCAAGAAGTGAGGAACGGAGGGATGGCAATGATGCGGCCTCCATTGTATGTTTAGGTGATTTCAAAAGTTGAACATGTATCTAAAAATGTTCATCAAACAGCCTTTGCTTCGGATAGTGGGAGTAATCTTCATTCATTTTCTTGTCCTCCAGTTGGCGTTCGTCTACCGTAAGTTTCTGGTACTGAACCTATTCAGGCTACATCTCAGGAAATTATGATTCAAAAAACTCAGTTTAGAGATCAAGTTGATGTTCGTGGGACCTGGACATCATTTAACATCCACGAAGGAGTTGATGTTGGAGGTAACTATTCTGAATGATTTCCTAACGATGAGGAGTATGAGCAGTTGCATAATATGGATCATGATGAGAATTACAATGCAGTAGGGGGTGATGTTGATCATAATGATGTAGATTTTGATCATGAGTTGCCGGACAATGATAATGATATGTATCCTGAAATGAACAATGAAGGAGTTGATGATGTTAGGGTTCATCGTGCTACAAATGATCACATATCATCGAGCAACATAAGTGGTTTTATGGCCATATTTTCGTCAAAGTTCACTGGCTATGAGAGCATAGTAGTTGGACATTTATTTCATAATAAACGTAACTTACAGAATAAACTGAGTATCTATTGCATGCGTGAAAATAAGGCGTTCGAGGTGGCATGGTCAACTACACAATGGTATGAGATTGTATGCTTGGAAAATACTTGTAAATGGCGACTACGTGCAACCACATTTAAAAATGGAGAAATATTTGTTGTGAGAATTTTTGATAATGTACACAGTTGCTCGTTAGATATCGTGCATCGAGAACATAAGCAGGCCAGTAGCCGGATTATTGAGTAATGTATCAAATCTAAATATGAAGGGATTGCACATGTTTACAAACCCAAGAAATTCAACATGATTTTTTGTAGAAATATGGGGTGAATATAAGCTATAACAAAGCATGGAGAGGTAAAGAGTATGCACTTAACAGTATTAGGGGATCTCTTGAAGAGAATTTTGCTAAGTTGCCTGCCTACTGTTATGAGTTAGTGTCGAAGAACCCTGGGACACTTACACGTATCAAAACAGATGATAATAAAAATTTTGTATATTTCTTTATAGCGTTTGGAGCAAGCATTAGGGGATTTATATCCTACATAAGAACTATGTTGGCTGTTAACGTGACTACATTGAAAGGGAAATACAAAGGGTACATGTATATTGCATCGGGCATGGAGGGCAATAAGCAAATATATCCTTTGGCTTTCAGCATTGGAGATGGAGAGAACGAGCAAGCATATACATGGTTTTTCCAAAACCTTAAGGATGCCATTGGAGATTTCCTGGATTTGGTGTTTGTGAGTGATAGACACCCCGCTATTGAAAAGGCATTACGCAAAGTTTTTCCCAATACATGCCACGCGCTGTGCACGTACCATATAAGCAGAAATATTAAAGCAAATGGACATGCGAAAGATGAAACAATAATACAATGTTTCATGCTCGCAGCTAGTGCATATTTGGTTGAAGATTTTGAGTTTTATATGGGGCAAATTGAGGCAAAAAACAGTAAGGCTGCCCAGTACATTCGATCATGTGATCCTACAAGGTTGGCACGTTCTCTTTTTCCATGTAGAAGGTACACTATCATGACCACCAATATCGTAGAAAGCTTGAAAGGTATTTTGCTAGATGCTAGAGAAATGCCAATAGTAGCATTAATTGAGCACATACGGGATTTACTGCAAAGGTGATTTTATGAGCGACGTACTGCAGGTGCACAATTGACGAAGCCTATGACTGACCATATGAAAGAGCAACTCAAAGTACAAAATTTGGAGTCTATCGGACTACGTGTGAAAGCCGTTAATATGCATGAATTTCTTGTGGAAGGTGGGAGTTTGAGGGGTACAGTTAATCTCCAATAAAAAACATGCTCATGTAAAGTCTTTGATCTTAATCAATATACTTGTGATTATTGTATTGCCGCTTGCAGAGAATGTAAAATTGCTCCTATGGCATGTGTTCTCATTACTACACCACAGATGCATATCATATAGCTTATGCTGAGTCCATTTACCCTATGTTAGATGAAAAACAGTGGCATGTTCCGGATGACATGGCAAGTCGTATTGTTCTTCCACCAAGATGGACAAGTAGGCGAGCCAGTAGGCTGAGGATGCAATGCATACCATTCGAAGGTGAAGATGTTATTGGATGTAGATGTAGCTGATGCGGTGGTGTTGGACATTATAGGCAGATATGTACGAATCCATTGTCTTATGCTTCGTATTAGGAAGTTTTAATTTAATATTATGGTTTAATATGTTTTGATAATTATTTCATATTTTGGATATTATATTATTTACTCGACTGTGGAAGATTTATTAGCAATTTTTATTTTTATTTTAGAATTTAATTATAAATGAAAAGAGGCTTTCTGGAGTTGATTTTAAATCTTTATTTTACATATCATTTTATGAAATGTCCAAATGATTTTGAAAAGAAAAACAAATGTATATCATTTTTTCTTTTCTTTAAACAAATGTATATCATTTTTTGTTAAATCCGTCTTCATCTTATATAATATTTGTCTCCACTCTCAATTTTTTTACCCCACTATTAACTTAAATAATTTATTAGAAATTGATTTTTCAAGTGGAGGAAATTAGTTTCCAATAGGAGTAAATATTATGCAACAATTTTTGCTTGGAGGAAATTTTTTCCAACAGGAGGAAAACGATTTTTGCTTGGAGGAAACATTTTCCAACAGAAGCAAAACGATTTCCGCTTGGAGGAAAAATTTTCCGCCTGGCGAAAAATTATCCAGAAGCTTCAATTGGTCTCCATATAGGATTTCTGCCTGGAGGAAATATTTTCCGACAAGCAGAAAATTTTACAGAAACTACAATTGAGCTTGTAAGATGTTTGTGCATAATGGAATTTTAGTAAATAAAAATGGCACATTTTCTATAAGGTCAATTAGTTATCATTACATCAATAACACATCGTTATCTTCGTTAAATGAACATTATAAACCACCATTATTTTTACAATTAAAAGTCTAATATAATAAATAATATGCATCTATAAATATGACAAAAGTAAAGAAAAATGCATCACCACCTAGCTCATATGCATAGTTCTTTGTTGTAAGCCTCATATGCATACTTCCTCTTGAAGAACTCTATATCATCTTGTGTGAATGTCACCGGTAATCTAGCATGTAAAAACTCTATAGTCTTGAGTGTAAACATGCCACAGTCACCACTACAAAAAAACAATTATTATAACGAGACAATAACATTATTAGAACCATATTCAATAGTTAATATTTATTCAACAAACATGTAAGTTTTAAGGGGCTTTACTTGTTACTTTGCTGAGGGGACTTTTGTGCTAATTCACATGTAAACTCATCAACGGAGTCTACAAGATCCTTCCGCTGCTCATAAAAGGATGCAAATCGCAGTAAATAAGGTAACATAATGCATAATTTCTTAAAATACGTTTCTCCCCTGTTGCTGTTGCCAGCCTTATCTGAGTCATATACAGCCATACGATACTATTTCAAGTCCACTTGCCCTAGAAGCCAATGTATGTTGTGCTTGTTTAGTGAAAACAATAACTGTCAGTACATTACAGGAATTCAGTTAGCACAACACATAAAGGAAGACATATAAATAAATGAATAGTTAACATTACACAATTTGGACATGTATATTGTACATGATTTATGCATTTTCATGGCTTTGACTCCTTCATTCGAATCCCCAACAAATATTCTTGCATTGCATATGAGAACTGGTAATTAGATGGATGGGCAATGAATTTTCCATAACATTTCTCAATTTTTAAACATCAATGGAGCATCATGATATTGCAGAAATAACATTCATAAAACTCATGAAACCCATAGAACCCATGATACTGCAGAAATTGAACAATTTGAAAGAAACAAAATTCACAATTTTGTTAACTAAACAGACTTACACACAAGATTGGGAGTTGGGCAATTTTGTTCGATTCTTCTTAAATGGGCTGGGTGGGTTCGACCAGAAATGCTATACTTATACACAAGACTACCCCTCTTCCCGAAAGTCCCGAAAGCTTCGCAGGGGTTGCTTTACGATGACGAACGGTCGTTGTGGCAGTACCTGCGGCTGTGGCAACAACTAGAGAGGTCGGAATATAGCAATCGACGATGACAATGGTGTGCTTTCCTCTGCCTCTGGGTGGCGGTCGCAATCGTGATTTTCGAAAAGGAAACTGGAAAGGAAACCCTAGCTGTGTTTTGAAAACCAAAGAGAGCAAAAACAAAAAAATAAAAGAAAAAGGAAACGAACAAAAGGAAAAAAATGTGTTTTGATAGAGAACAAAAACAAAAAATAAAAGAAAAGAAAAAAACTTAATGAAGGGTATTTTGGTCCAATGAGTTAAAAGTGGGCTAGTTTTAAAAAAAAAAATTTTTTTTTGCTATTCTTTGAAAATGGATTTGTATGGTGGCTAGTTTTGAAAAAACCCAAAAGAAAATGACAAGAGAACAATTGGGCAACTTCCCAGATGGTATTAAGAAAGCTGGCTTCATACTCATATTCAACTAATGTTTTTTGACATCCAACTGCTTGACTACTTTTCCTGGACCATTAATACCGTGTAGGCCTAAACCCAATTGGCCAACAACTTCCAACGGGGTCGCATTCTGAAGTTTGAAAATATAAAAAGAACGACAAAACATTGACCAATAAAAGAAAATAAAAGAAAACGAGAAGATAACAAGTGGGGGGCTTCCCGATGGCATTAAGAAAATCAATTGCATACTAGTATTTGTTGCACAAAAACTAAATGATCTGAGTTTCAGATTGCATACTCATAACTCCTGTTAATCTGCTATTGAGATCTTTCCTAAATTCAATTTCTTCAATTTTCTCAGAACACATGGCTGCGGAACTTGTTGGTGGAGCTTTCCTCTCTGCCACACTTTAGGTACTGTTTGATAGGTTGGCTTCTCATAAGGTCATTGACTTCATCAAGGGAAAGAAACTGAATGATGGGCTGCTCAAAAAGTTAAAGATTATGTTGTTGTCTGCTAGTATGTTGATCAATGATGCTGAAGAGAAGAAAATCAGAAATCCATCTGTCATGCAATGGCTTTATGAGCTTAGAGAAGCTTCCTATGATGCAGAGGACTTGATCTATCAAATCAACATTGAAGCTTCACAATGCAAGATGGAAGGTGAAAACAGAAGCAGCACAAGTTAGGTATGGAATCTCTTCTCTACTTGGTCCACTAGTTTTAACAACATTGTGGAACCCAAACTTGTGGAGATTCTTGATAGACTAGAATATATTGTTAAACAAAAAGATGTCCTGGGTTTGAAAGAAGTTGTTGAGAGAAGATCTTCACCTCGATTACCACCAACCTTGGTAGAAGACTCTGATGTTTATGGAAGGGAAGGTAGCAAAGAGGCCATTGTTGAATTGTTGGTATCAGATGATTTAGGTGGGAGTAAGATATCTGTGATTCCCATAGTCAGGATGGGCAGAATTGGAAGGACCACCCTTGCTCAACTCGTTTACAAGGATCCTAGAGTGAATAACTATGATCTCAAGGCATGGGTTACTGTATTGGATGTCTTTGATGTTTCTACACCAACAAAAACAATTCTTGAGACAGTAACTTCCCAAACATGCTATGTCAAAGATCCATTTCAACTTCAAGCTAGATTGAAGGAAGCATTGGTGGGGAAAAAATGTCTTTTTATCCTAGATGATGTTTGGAATGAGAATTATGATCTTTGGAGTGCCCTAAAGAGCTCTTTGGATTCTAGAGCCTGTGGAAGCAAAATCATTGTGACAACAAGAAATGGAAATATCGCATCAATGATGGGTACCATTCCAAATCATAACTTAAAGCTAATATCCGAGGACGATTCTTGGTCATTATTTGCAAAACATGCCTTTAACAATACAGAGTCAGGTCAGATTTAGAAGCAATTGGTAGAAAAATTATTAAAAAGTGCAATGGTCTGCCTTTTGCTGTAAAATCACTTGGTTGGCTCTTGCGTAGTGAATCATATGCAGAGGAATGGGAAAATGTGTTAAACAATGACATATGGGAGTTGGCTGAAAAGGAGAGTAATATTCTTCCTGCTCTATGTGTAAGCTACCATTATCTTCCTTTTCATCTAAAATGATGTTTTGCTTATTCTTCAACATATCCAAAAGATAGGAGTTTTACAAAAGAAGAATTGATTTTACAATGGATAGCAGAGGATCTATTGCAACCCCATAAAAGGAAGAGTTTAGTTGATGTAAGAGATGATTACTTTAATGATTTAATATCAAGATCTTTATTTCATCCTGATAAGCAGTGGGAACAGTCCACATTCACTGCGAGAAGTTTTACTATGAATGATCTTGTAAACGATTTAGCAAAATTTGTTTCAGGAGAATTTTCATTGCGGCTGGATGACAAGTACCCACTTGAACTAGTAAGAAAGACTCGCCATATATCATATGTGAGACGTAAGAAATATGAAAGTACGAAGTTCGAGAATTTATTTGAAAAATAAATGTCTGAGGACCTTTTTACCGTTAGAATTTTTGGATTACCAATGTGATTACATTATCAAAAACAAACATCTGCCTGTCAACTGTGAAAAACTATCGTCAACAATGCCCTTCTTAAGAGTGCTCTCTGTGCTTGGATATTATACCACAGGGTTGGTCGATTCAATTGGCAAATTGAAACTTCTAGGCTACCTGGATTTATCTTACAGTGAGCTTAAAGAGCTACCTGCGACAATATGTACTTTATACAATTTGTGGATATTGATGTTGGCAAATGGTATAGGCCTGACTCAATTGAGTGATTCGATTGGTAATCTGAAGCAGTGACGGCACTTGCATTTATCTTTTACTGAAATTGAAAAGATACCTGATACATTGTGTGGCTTGTCCAATTTACGTAAACTATTGCTGAATGGATGTTGTTGTCTTAAGAGATTACCAAGCAACATTGCAAATCTAATAAACTTGCATCATCTTGATATTGAAGATTGCAGGAATTTGGAAGGGATGCCACTACAAATATGTGAGATGAAACATTTACGAACATTAACAGGTTTTACCACGGCAAACACGATGATGGGTGGTGTAATATTGGAAAATTAGGACAGCTTCATAATAGGAGTGGAAAACTTTGTATTGCAAGGATTGGAAATGTAGTTGATGTGGGAGATTTTTTGAATGTCAATTTGAAGGAGAAGAAGTACATAACTGATTTGAGTTTGGACGAGGGGTGGAACAGTCAAACGGACGATTCACAAAAATCAAGAGAAATGCTTGAAGGGCTCCAACCTCACGGAGAAATTGAGAGATTACTGATTAAAAATTACGGAGGCACAAGATTTCCAAATTAGATATGATATGGTTCCTTTCCTCATCTGGTAGAGATGAAGGTTCAGAAATGTAGAAATTGTTACGAGGTACCGACGCTTGGGCATCTACCCTCTCTTAAATCCCTTGAAATCGGTGGATTTAATTTAGTGGAGAGAATAGGTGAAGGATTCTATTCAAATGGTTCTACTAGTGTGGGAAAGCCATTTAGATGTTTAGAATATCTTAGCTTTCGTGATATGCCGGAGTGGAAGGATTGGTTATTTTTTATGGCTGATCATGGTGAAGGTGGAGTTTTTCCTCGTCTTATGGCAAGATGCCCGAAGTTAAAATCGGGATGCTTGCTTGATTATCTTCCTTCTTTGGTGATTCTTTACATCTCGGAAAGTGAACAACTAGTGGCTTCACTTCCAAGGACTCAACAGTTGGACACTGCATTTCCATGGCTTTAGCGTTTTATGATAGGTGACTCTTCGATGCAGTCCATTCTAGAAATGCGCTCAAATATATGAGATTTTATAATTGCGATAAGCTGTTTGCACCACCCATACAATGGAAACTACTAGGACTCACCTTTCTCACAAACTTGTGTATCTGTGAAAGTGAAGATATAGTGGATTCCTTTCCGGATGAGGGTCTATTTCCTACCTCTTTGACAACTCTTCTATTATCCCGACTTCCAAATCTGAAATCATTAAATGGCAATGCCTTTAGACACTTCACATCCCTTGAAACCCTGAGTATTCTTGAATGTCATCTGCTTCAGTGTTTACCAGAAGGTCTACCCGCTTCTCTATCTTTTTTGAGAATCGAAGATTGTCCTTTATTAACTCAATGGTACAAGAGAGAGACAGGAGAAGATTGGTGTCAGGACCCATCGAAGATCCCTCACTGGAACCCTAGACAAGTCCTGATCCCAAGAAAACCCTATCGGACCCTTCAATGAAAAATTCGACAGAACCTCCCCTAAGGGTTAGACTTACCATAAATTTTCTGCACAGAAAATACACTTCTATATACACCACCTTATTTCTTCCACTTTACTACAAAGTATTACCTCAAATTGCAGCACTTCAATAATTAACAGGGAACCAGTACAATGTTATATAAATAAATGTCTATATAGTATACAGAACGTTATCCACTATAATTGAATATGAAATTTAATACAATACAATATAAAAAGAAATAATACAAGATAGAAAGGAAAGGAAAAGCCTCTTGGACTTTCAGCAATGAACAAAGACGTCAAGCTCGCCCCGGATGATCAATGTCGACTAACCTGGGCCTAAGGGAACAAAATTTAAAAACATGAGATGCTAATCATTTTAGTGAGTGACCTAATCTACTAATCAGGGAAATAAATAATAATAATAATATAACAATAATATAAACTTGATTGATCAATAATAAATAATTGATTAACTATTAAATATTTGAAAATAATATTTTCTCTCGAAACCCTTATGATTCATTCAGTTTGAAATGTTCTCTTTTTAAAACGTTTCACAAAACGCGATAGTTTAAACCCCAAAATTAAGTTTAAAGGTTGGACACTCACCTGAGCACGCGATCCAACCAAGATCCTCCATAGGATCAATTCTACAACTCACACGTGCTCCTAGAATAACAATATTACATAGGATCAAATAAATTAATATTTTATTCAGATAAATAATACCCCGTACCTGGGGGGTTTAACACAAACGATGTCCAAAATACAATTAATGTATCAATGGAAAGCTAAGGGGACGAGGAATACGTTATCGATCTCCGTTGGACTCAACTCGACCGGAGGTGGCTGAAAAGTGGACGGAAGGTTTCGACTAAACTTCAACTTGTCATGTCTCCCAAATGGCAGGGAATTAAGCTGAATGGACCTCAAAATCAAGCTCAGGAGGTCCAAAATAGGAGGAAAAGGGTATGAAATTGGATTGGATTGGCCGCAAAACAGCGAAATCGCTGGAAAATCAAAATGAGCCGCCGCTGGCTTCATCTGCCTATTTGGGCGCATCACCGGTCGGTTGGTTGCCAAACTTGGCAGCTAAGCTCGCTGACGACTAGGTTTCATTGGTGGCTGGCATGTGTGGCAGTCCAATGGCCGGAAATGGTGCAGACCGAGAGGGAGATATTCACGGGAGAGAGAGAGAAAGAGAGAGAGGGAAAGGGAGGGGATGATGAATAGTACCCCTTCCCCCCTCTTTTTCTTGTGCCCAAAAGAAAAGAAAAAGAAATAAAAATAAAGGAAAAAAGAAAAAGAAGAAAAAAAGAAAAGGAAAAGAAATTAATAAAATAGTGTAAAATAAAATAATAATAAAATAATGATGTATTAGAAAACTTTGCAGGTCGAGAACTTTTTAATCAAATGTCCGATTTCGACATGCTATTAGTCTATGAACTCGAAATGACACGTACTTCACAACAGTGCCTTGGTTAAAGCAAAAATTCTATCCGAGACAAAAAGTCAAAATTTGACCCTTCTCGGTCAATGGCAATCAAACCCGATCAACTTTGGTCAACGTGAAGAAAATTTCGATGTTTTTCGGGACGGGATGTTACAACCTTCCCCCCTTACAAAAATTTCATTCTCGAAATTTCATATGTCCCTAAAACGTACAGATATACTAGTTTCAAAGTTGCACCTCGAGTTCCCACGTCGCTTTCTCGGCTAGGTGAATCCACCACAAGACTTTGACTTGAGAAATAGTCTTATCAACCAATACGCATTTCTCGTGACTTAAGATCTTCGGTGAAAAAGAGGCAATCCTTGACCATTTGACTAGGCCATACGATTACCCTTTAAGGATAGGCAAATTCTAATTAGCACCTTCAACGGTTAGAGTTATTACAACTCAGGCAACGAATTTGCTTCGAGACAAGGAAACAACGCTTCGAGACTAATAAAATGAGAGATTAGACGTAGATGGAACGTACAACAATGCACAGTCCCTTAGGAATATTAGAAATTAGAGTTCTGATACCAACTATCAGGATCCATTCAAGATCCCTCACTGGAATCCTAGACAAGCCTTGGTCCCAGAGAAACCCTGACCCTCCAATGGAAAATCCGACAGAACCTCCCCTAAGGGTTGGACTTACCACAAATTCCCTGCACAGAAAATACACTTCTATATACACCATCGTATTCCTCCCACCTTACTACAAAGTATTACCTCAAATTGTAGCACTTCAATAATTAACGGGGAACCAATACAATATTATATAAATAAATGTCCAAATAGTATACAGAGTGTTATCCACTACAATTGAATATGAAATTTAATACAATACAACATAAAAAGAAATAATACAAGATAGAAAGGAAAGGAAAAGCCTCTTAGACTTTCAGCAATGAACCAAGATGTCAAACTCACCCTCTACGATCAACACCGACTAACCTGAGCCTAAGGGAATGGAATTTAAAAACGTGAGATGCTAATCATCTCAGTGAGTGACCCAATTTATTAATCAGGAAAATAAATAATAATAATATAACAATAATATAAACTTGATTGATCAATAATAAATAAATAATTAACTATTAAATATTTGAAAATAATATTTTCGCTCAAAACCCTTACGATTCACTCAGTTTCAAATATTCCCTTTTTAAAACATTTCACAAAACCTGATATTTTAAACCCCAAAATTAAATTTGAAGGTGGGTCACTCACCTCGAGCATGCGATCCAACCAAGATCCTCCATAGGATCAATTCTACGACTTACACGTGCTTCTAGAACAACAATATTACACATGGTTAAATAAATTAATATTTTATTCGAATAAATAATACCTGGTACCTGGGGAGTTTAACACAAACGAGGTCCAGAATTCGCAATTAAGGTATCAACGGAAAGCTAAGGGGACAAGGAATACGTTACCGATCTCGTTGGGCTCAACTTGATTGGAGGTGGCCGGAAGGTTTCGGCAGAACTTCAACTTGTTGTGTCTCTCAAACAGCAGGGAATGGAGCTGAATGGACCTCAAAATCGAATTCAAGAGGTCTAAAATAGGGGGAGAAAGGTATGAAATCGGACTGGGTTGGCCCGAAAAAAGTGAAATTGCCGGAAAATCAAAATGGGCTGCCGCCGGCTTCATCCGCCTATCTGGACGCGTCACCGGTCGGTCGGCCACCAAACTTGGCTGCTAAGCTTTTCGACAACTAGGCTTCATCGGTGGGTGGTGCGTGTGGCAGTCCAATGGCCAAAAATGGTGCAGACCGAGAGGGAGATATTCACCGGGGGGAAGGGGGGTAAGAGAGAGAGAGAGAGGGAGGGGATGATGAATAGTACCCTTCTTTTTCACATGCCCGAAAGAAAATAAAAAGAAAGAAAAATAAAGAAAAAAGAAAACGAAGAAAAAAAGAAAAGGAAAAGAAATTAATAAAATAGTGTAAAATAAAATAATAATAAAATAATGATGTATTAGAAAACTTTGCAGGTCGATAACTTTTTAATCAAATGTCCGATTTCGACGTGCTACTCGTCTGTGAATTTGGAATGACAAGTACTTCACAACGGTGCCTTGGTCAAAGCAAAAATTCCACCTGAAACAAAAAGTCAAAATTTGGCTCCTCTCGGTCAACGGTGGTCAAGCTTGGTCAACCTCGGTCAATGTGAAAAAAAATTCCGATGTTCTTCGGGACAGGATGTTACAATTGGTCGAAGATTGCTCACATCATTCATATCCTTGTTGACAATGAATTTATGTAAAAAGCATTATGCAAATATGTAGTCTCTATCTCTAATATCTCAGTCCAATTGCATCCAGGTACTTACTTTTTCCTCACTGTCTAGAATCCATTTTGTTTCAGCAGGTATCAATGAACAAAAAAATAATAATAATAAAAGAAGAGTATATATATATATATATATGTATATATTTTTATTTTTTTCGTTAAACATCTCACATTTATGTAGTGACTCTGTATTATTTATTTAGCAGGGTTCTTAATACCTTGTTACTGGTTCAAGTCTTTGAATCTTTAGCAGTACTATTGTTACTTGTTTCTCACAAATTGTTCTTGTCCTCTATTACTATTTTTAGGTTCCATTTTGCTGTCTATGTTTTCTTTCTCCAATTGTGGAAACATAGTTGTGTTGTCAAGATTCTTATGTGGTTGCGGAGACGACTTGAACGGAACAGAAAGGAGAAGCAATCACCAAAAGAAAAATGCGACTTTACAATTTTTTTTATTTCTTTCCTCTTCCTTGGTATATGGAGTTGAAAGAGATGGAATTCATTTGATGTGTTATTTGTGTTTTTCCATCTTCCAAAGCAGCACAACAGCATTAGGAAAGATCATCAGCTGCGAATTAATCGGAAAAAGAGACTGGGAAACTTTAACTGGACAAGGCAACCAGACCTTAACCATAGCTTCTGACTACCTCAAGAAGATGTGAAATTTCAGAGACGATGATAGCATAAGCAGTGCTGGATATCCTACATCAATGCCATCTAAGGGGTGAGAGTGAAATCTGCATGTACTTGATGATAAATCTATATGATCAGCTCCAACAGTGTTCCGTTCTCTCATTTCTCAAATTACTTCCAGGTACTTTTTTTTTTCTGCGTAAATGAGAAGAAGAGCGATTTTATTTTATTTTTCTTTACACATCTTTATCATGCTGTGGCTCTGCTTCATTCATTTAGCAGCTGTTATACCCTGTTAGCTCATGTTCGTTTTGTTCACATAAGTGTGATTGCTACATGTCTTATTGGTATATTAAAAACATGGTTTCTGACAAATTTAATTTATTACTGCTAGTTGTCTAATTCAAGTTCTCTCAAATACAGTTACAATGCTGAAGGCGGATTAATTTTGTTATCCAATAATATTTTCCTGCTGATTTCAACAAAGCCAAGTTTCTTTCTTCCATTGATTCTCAAGTTCAGTTCTAGCTAGTTCTTCCCCATTGACTAGATTGACAATCATCCCAGACATGTCTTTGATTGCTTTAAACTTTTGTTGCAAGGTTTCTTGACTTATTTTTCGTAGGTTTGCTTTCTGTTTAGTTTCAAATGTAATCTTTAATTATTTTTTTTCATAAACTTGACAGTCAATTTCTAGGAAATTGTTATATATATATATATATATATATACAAATTGAAGTTTCTAGAGCATGATGATAATTTAAGCTTTGATCTGAGCTCCACCGCATTTTCTGAAAAAGGACAGCCTCCATTCATTGATGCAATAGAGAAGCAATGGAAGCTCGATCAAAGATTGCTAATGACAAATAAGCATTGTGAAAAGCTAAAGTAGTCCTAAACTTAATTAAAGCAATTTAATAAATACCACTCACTCCAAAACAAAATAATTTCTTATAATTATTTTTTATTATCTTAGCCAACCATGCTTTTTTTATTTTTATTTTTGGTCCCAAACTCCATAAATATCCTAACATAAATATATAATGAAGTACTACAATATCTAGATACATTAAATATATAAATATATCAAGAGCATACATATTCTATTTTATAGTTGAAGGAATTTTTTCTTTCGCATGCTTCATAAGCTGGTCTTTTGCCATTTCTTCTTGCTCTACAGTTCGAGAGGTGGCACTTCTGCAGGATTTTTTTTTAAAATTTTTTTTTTTTAAATAATGTAAAGACTTGATAATGATTTTCTTCAATGAAACTGCATTCTCAACATTGTAATTAATAAGTTGAGCATGGTTTCTATGACCGGCATTGCCTTTTACTTCCACTTCCATGAGGTACAGATGAAGGTATTTTGTAGTTTTCATGAACTCACCCCTTTTACGTTCAAGGCCATCATAGTGAGGACAAGTTTGTTAAGGTAAGGAAACACTTTCAAGATAGGAATTAATTTAACTACATTTTTGTTTTCGGATCAATTAAGCATCTACTTCAAGTGCTTGAGATTTGTTAAAGTAGATTTGATTACAAAAAATATGACATCCATAAATAATATTTCACTTATACCCAATTAAGGATATAAGAGTTTATTAAATTTGTGGTTTGACCTATTCAAGACTATCTAATCTTTATTGCAATCTCTTAATACAATAGAATACTTTTTTATTCCAATTATATTTTGAAAGAAAACGATTTTCGATTATATATCCATTTTAAAGGGATCAAGCCACTTGGTGTTCTTCAAACAAATTTTGTTGCTTTATTTAGAAATTTAAGAATCTTGAAAATTTGGATTTGTAAACTTTGAAATTTGAAAATTTGGAATTTGAGCTGCACATAGACTTGGACTAGGTTGCCTACATAACATTTGTGGAATCAAGTCATCCGTAATTTGTCAAAAAGATTTGATTTGGAGTTTTGATTAATTTAATAACCTATGATGTTTGTCAAGGTGATTGGATTTGGAAAAATAATTTTATTAAATAACTTATGCATCCCAAGAACAAATAGACATCCCAACTAAATTAGCATCCCTCCAAGTCTCAATCATTTGCAAACATATTTTAACATTTATTTGACACTTTTAATTTGATGAGATAGGCAAATAAATTTAGTTTGCCAAATTTATTATATGGAAACTCTTGACTTGCTAAGTTTATACCAAATAATAAATTCTTAATTGTTATTTAATTTAAATTCAATTGTTATTTTTGTTAATTGAATTTTATTTAGAAAAATTTATTTAATAGTCATTTATTTTATATGATTATTAATTTTAGATGCCCTTTTAGATAGCTTGAAATATTTGAAAACCCTTTTAATTTTATTGGACTATTAAGATATTTCACAATTAATAGTTCTATAAAATTAATTGGATAGTTAATTAATTGGCATTTTTATATTCAATTTTAGGCCAAATTTAATTTAACTAGCTGGTAGGAAGCCAATTAAAAAGTCTAATTGATTTTATTAAACAATTTAATTAACTTTGTTGTTTGACTACGCATTAATTTTGATTGGGTTACATATCAAATGCTTTAATTGTTAGATCGTTAACTTAAGTTGGCAACCAATTCGTTATATGCCAAATTAATTAATAATATTTAAATTTGTTTATTAGTTTAGCAACTCATTGAGTTATAAGCTAAATTAATTGTCTAATTGAAAATTTACCAACTGATTTAGGCAGTTAATAATATTTGATTTCCTAAGTGTCTGAATTGGAATTGATCATTATTATTTAGCAAGGAAATAAATAATGAGCTTTTAACTTTTACAATCATATAGAAGAATGATATGAGTCTATAAAAATAAATAGAAAAAATAAAAGTGGATAATGTGAGAGATTTGGGAAAAAGCAATTATTTTCTTCCCTTTAAAAATCAAACTCCTCATCTAAAAAGTTTGAAGATGCTGACGTAAATCTAATGATTCAGCTCCAAATTACAACCATATGTTTTGCGCTATAACTTGGAGCATTTGCAAGTTTGAACCCAAAATCAATGTGTTATGTATTTTGGTCAAGGAAGATTAGAAACCAGTTGCTTGGCTTGAATTTACTACAATCTTAGTATTATTTGTTATTATTCAAAGTATTCTTAGTCTTTTAGGAAATTAGAAATGTATATAGAAGTTGATTCCAAGTGTCTAGAAGACCAGCAACACACTAATGGGTAGAGTCTATGCCTTTCAAACCATTAAAACTGCTGGGATGTGCATCTTTTTTTAGCTATGATAGAGTTGTTATGTCTAGCAAATGAACTGGTTTTCTTATTCCACTCAACACATCTTTCACACATATAAGGCCTTTGGTAATCCTGCCGTATAGAGTGATCCACTTAAGGGTTTTGTCTCTTTAGCACAGTTTGTCAATCCTGTTTCATTCCACTCTGTGATGATTTAATCCTCAAATTTATCTTATATTGATGCTGTAATGTGCTGTAAAAACTGGTGCAGAAGCTGGTGCAAAATCTGTATTGAGTGTTTTGAAGCTTCAGGAGGTCAAAACGGTGCACTTCATTATTTTGGAAGTAAAGAACGGCAAAATGGTCACTTTGCCTCATATCTTAAGTAAAGTGATGTCGTTTTGAGCAACACTTGTTATATTTATATAGCTTTCTTCTTCACAACGTGACAGAGAGTAAAAAACACAAAATTTCCAGAAAATTGCAGAAGGCGGGAAAGCTCCAAGACTCTATTTTCATTCCCCCGTGTTCTTCTTTATGTAACCGATATTCTTTGTGAGTTCTTTATGAGTTTGGTAAAGAACATAGAGTGTAAAGGGTGTAACGGGGCTTTGGGTTGTGAATATCTGAGTGTTTCCATAGTTTGAGTTCTGTAATTGTTTCCTAGATAGCAGTTGTTCAATAAAATACCAGAAGCTCTCACTAGAGCAACGAGGACGTAGGCTGTCTTGGCTGAACCTCGATAACTCTTGTTGTTGTTTATGTTACTTAGTTTTTCCAGTTTTGCTTTCTGATTTTCCAACAGTGGTATTAAAGCCAGGTTGGGTATTCTTCTCAATTTTTTGGTGAGTTGGGTATTCTTCTTTTCAATTCTTAGTGAATTGGGTTTTTCCTTCAATTCTTAGTGAGTTGGGTATTTTTCAATTCTGGGTGAGTTGGGCATTTTTCAATTCTTGGTGAATTGGGTATTTCTTCAATTCTTGGTTCATTGGGGGTTTTTTTCTTTTTTTTTTTTTCTTTTTTTGTTCCTGGTGAGTTTGTAACTAACAATATTGGAAGAGAAATTTTGGTTCTGGCTAATCCCAAGGACGTCTATGAAAGTGGAGATTGAGGTTTTCAATGGTAAAGGAGACTTCTTGCTCTGGCGCAAGAAGATGAAGGCTGTCTTGGTCCAGACGAAGGTGGCAAGGACGATCAATGGATCATATGCAGCAGATGTCGCCGAAGAAAAGAAGCTTGAAATTGCTGAAATTGCAATGAGTACTATCATTGTTCATCTTTCTGACAATGTGTTGAGGCAGGTAGATGATGTGAGTACTACTTCAAAGATGTGGCAGAAACTTGAACAGCTTTACTTGGTGAGATCTTTACCTGACAGAATTCTTTTATTAGAACAATTTTTTGGTTTCAAAATGGATACCACTAAGGACTTAGATGCTAACCTTGATTCTTTTAATCGCTTAACACTGAGTCTTGCAAATTGTAATGTTGTTTTTGATGATGAACATCATGCTGTGATATTATTAAACTCCTTGCTTGAGACTTATAGAGAAGTGAAGAATGCCATTAAGTATGGCAGAGACTCTTTGTCCTTAGAAACAGTAATGAGTGCCCTCAGGTCCCGAGATTTAGAATTGAAATCTAAATCCACAGGGGAAGGTCTTACGGTGAGAGGTAGAAACACCACACGAACTTGGGGTCATGGTGACCAAAGGAGCAAATCTAGAGAGAGTTTTAGATCTAAGTCTAGGACTCCAAGAAGAAAGTGTTACTACTACAAGAGAGGGGGCCATTTCATTAAGAATTGTTTTAAGAAAAAGAAAGATGAAAAAGAGAAAGGCTAAGTAACTGATGACTTGGCAGTGGCTTACAATGGTTTGGAGCCTGCATAGGTCTTGGTTGTGTCTTCCAGCCAAGACAAATCTGAATGGGGGTTAGATTTAGGTTATTCCTTTCATATGTGTCCTGATTTAAGTTGTTTCCATTCTTATTCTAAGTGTGAGGGTGGTCAAGTCCTTCTAGGAAACAACCAGTCATGTCAAGTAGTTGGCATGGGAAATGTACAACTACATCTGTTAGATGGTACTGTTAATACCCTTACTTCAGTAAGACATGTCCCTAATTTGAAGAGAAACTTAATTTCCCTTGGCATGTTAGATGAGTCAGGTTTATTGTGTAAAACCGAAAATGGTACTGTGAAAGTGACTAAGGGCTTTCTTGTTGTAATGAAAGGTGTAAAAAAAATGGCTTGTATGTTTTGCTTGGTAAAACAATAGTTAATTCTAGAAATGCTTCAGTTAGTTCACAAGTTATGGACAAGACTGTTTTGTGGCACAAAAGATTAGGTCACATAAGTGAAAAAGGCCTATATTATTTGAATAAACAAAATGTGTTTGACAAGGACATAATCAGCAATTTGGAGTCATGTGAAACCTGTATTCGGGAAAACAACATAGACTTAGTTTTAATTTGAGTGCACATAGAGCTAGATCTGTATTGGAGTATATTCATGCTGATTTATGGGGTCCTACTAAGGTGCAAACACAAAGTGGAAACATGTATTTTTTGTCTATAATTGATGATTTTTCTAGAAAAGTTTGGGTTTATTTGTTGAAAATGAAAGATGAAGTTTTTACTAAGTTTAAAGAATGGAAATTACTTGTTGAAAACCAAACCAGTAAATCTGTTAAAACTTTGAGAACAGACAACGGCCTTGAGTTTGTAATAAAGAATTTGATGTTTTTTGTAAGTCTTATAGTATACTAAGACATAGAACTGTTAAGCACACACCACAGTAAAATGGTGTGGCTGAAAGGATGAATAGGACTTTGCTTGATAAGGTGAGATGTATGCTTGTTTCTTCTAGTTTATCTAAATTGTTTTGGGGTGAGGCTATTATGACAGCTATGCATTTGATAAATTTGTCACTATCTACTGTTTTGAACTTTAAGACCCCTGAACATGTGTGGCTTGGTAAGAAATCAGATTACAGCAAGCTAAAAGTCTTTGGTTGCACTGCTTATGTCCATCAATCTGAAGGTAAATTAGAGCTTAGGAGCATAAAATGTGTTTTCTTAGGTTATCCTTTAGGTGTTAAGGGCTATAGACTTTGGGATAAAGGAAGTCAAGGTTATAAAGTCATTATAAGTAGAGATGTTATTTTTGATGAAAATTCTATGCCATGTAAAGTTACTAACAGTGCAGGTAATGAGACTAATAACCAGCTGGAAACTAGGAGTTTTGATTTATTTCCTGAGATGGAAAAGCAAGATGATGGAAATCTAAGTGATAAGGCATCACTTGAGGCTGCTGTTGAATCTAGAGGAGTTGACGAACCTGAAAAGCATACCCCTGCCCAATCAGATGTGGATTCAGAAGATGATCAAGCAAACCACCAATCCTCAAATTCAAGACATACAAATATACCTTCACAAGGATACTTGTTAACCCGAGATAGAGCAAAGAGGCAAATGAAGCCCAAGAGGAAGTATAGCTATGCAAATTTTATAGCCTATGCCTTAGTGGCATTTCAAGATCTTACAAATAATGAGCCAAGAAGTTATTTGGAAGCTATGAAATCAAAGGAAGCTGCAAAATGGAAAGAAGCTATAGTTGAAGAAATGGAATCTTTACATAAAAATGAGACTTGGGAGTTGGTACCAGCACCTGCAAACCAGAAAATTGTAGATTGCAAATGGATCTACAAAGTCAAGGAAGGAATGTCAAAGTCTGAGCTAGTGAAGTTTAAAGCTAGATTAGTGGCTAAGGGGTTCACTCAAGTGGAAGGCATACATTACAATAAAATCTTCTCACCGATGGTTAAATACACAACCATTAGGGCCTTGGCTACTTAGTTTGATTGGGAGTTAGAACAGATGGATGTCAAGACTGCATTTCTTCATAGAGAATTAAAAGAAACAATATACATGAGGCAGTCCGAAGGTTTTGGGATTAAGAAAATAGGTGGAGATCTTGTGTGTTTGCTTAAAAAATCACTTTATGGTCTTAAGCAATCACCAAGATAGTGGTATAAAAGATTTGATTCTTTTATGGTGAATGCTTGTTTTGTGAGAAGCAATTTTGACAGTTGCTTATATTTTAAGGATCCTATAACCGATAAAGCTGTGTATCTTTTGTTGTATGTAGATGATATGCTACTAGCAGGTCCGAATGATAAAGTTATACTCTTTGTGAAGAATTTACTCAAGTCTGAGTTTGATATAAAAGACCTTGGACAAGCCAAGAAGATTTTAGGAATAGGAATTGTGAGAAATAGATCAAGATATGAGATGAAGCTGTTGCAATCTTCATACATTCAGAAAGTGGTGTCCAGGTTTTCAATGGAAGGTGCAAAACCAGCTAATGTTCCACTTGGTGGACATTTCAAGCTGTCTAGTGAGCAATATCCAGCTACAGAGCAAGAGAAGGAAGATATGGTAGCTGTACCATATTTAAACGCTGTGGGATCTGTGATGTATGTGATGATCTGCACTAGGCCAGATTTAGCTCATGCCATTAGTGTCTTGAGTAGATACATGGCTAACCGTGGTCGAGATCATTAGGAGGCAATGAAATGGCTTCTATGGTATTTGACACACTCGGTTAGTGAAGGATTGTCTTATAAAGGAAATTCAAGTGAAATTGAACTAATTGGGTATGTGGATTCTGACTATGCTGGTGATAGGGACAGAAGGAGATCTACTTCTTCTTATGTGTTCACTTTGGGTGGAAATTGTATAAGTTGGAAGTTTCAGTTGCAACCTGTGGTGGCTTTAACGACAACTGAATCTGAGTATATGGTAGCAACAGAGGCTACAAAAGAAGCTATTTGGCTTAAGGGTCTGTTAACAGAATTTAAAGCACTTAATCAAGAAGCTATTTTATATTCAGACAGTCAAAGTGCAATCCACTTGTGCAAAAATCCAGTGTTTCATGAAAGATCTAAGCATATTCAGGTCAGGTATCACTTTATCTGAGATATGACAGCTCAATAGGTGATTAAGTTGAAGAAAATCCCTACTGAGCTCAATCCTTCTGATATGGGTATAAAGGTGCTAACTGTTAGCAAGTTTAATACTTGCAAGAATCTACTCCAAGTTGGAGCAGGCTGATTTGGTGATGGTTATTTTTGCTGGGATGGTGATGAGCTTCTGTTGAATTGAATTTGAGGATTAGGTGGAGCTATGTGATGATTTAATCCTCAAATTTATCTTATATCGTTGTTGTAATGTGCTGTAGAAACTGGTGCAAAATCTGGTGCAGAATCTGTTTTAAGTGTTTTGAAGCTTTAGGAGGTCAAAACGGTGCACTTCATTATTTTGGAAGTAAAGAATGGCAAAATGGTCACTTTGCCTCACATCTTAAGTAGATTGACGTCGTTTTGAGCAACACCTGTTATATTTATATAGCTTTCTTCTTCATAATGTGATAGAGAGTAAAAAACATGACATTTCCAGAAAATTGCAGAAGGCGGGAAAGCTCCAAGACTCTGTTTTCATTCCCTTGTGTTCTTCTTTGTGTAACTGATATTCTTTGTGAGTTCTTTGTGAGTTCGGTAAAGAACATAGAGTGTAAAGGGTGTAACAGGGACTTTGGGTTGTGAATATCTGAGTGTTTCCATAGTTTGAGTTCTGTAATTGTTTCCTAGACAGCAATTATTCAATAAAATACCAGAAGCTCTCACCTGAGCAACGAGGATGTAGGCTATCTTGGCTGAACCTCGATAACTCTTGTTGTTGTTTGTGTTAGTTTTTCCAGTTTTGCTTTCTGATTTTCCAACACACTCCATACCATTGAATTTGACACCCAGAAAAAAGATATATCAGAGAAACTCATGGAATTACTACTTTGGTGGATTGAAAATGAATAGAACGTAGAGACTAAGAAAAGAAAAAGAGAAAATTGAGAAAGTGAGCTTACTTGTAATTTGAGGGAGAAATTCCTTGGAAGATGACTTTGGTTTTACTTGGATTCACGGTAGCATCAACCCACTTGGCCCACGTTGTCAAACCCTTCCGAAAAGCAACCATACGATCGATGTCTTTGAGAGTTTGGTTACCATCGTGAACATAATCCCATCTGCAATCAAAATGTCAAAAGTCAAAAGCCAAATTTTCATTTGATATTCAACTTTCTATAGTGTTATGATTCGACAAGAACAATAAGTTGTGTTTTGAATTGATAGAGATGATCATACGACTACTTAGGCCCTCTGCGATACCACCGAAGCCAAGTGTTGAAGATCAAAACGTCCATTTCCTTCCATAGATCACCGTTTTTAAGGGAATCAAGTTTTAGAACACGACCAATCTTTTCATTTTCGATGTCCACCAGATAATGAGAGCTAAATAGCATTGATGAAACTCCATAGTCCTACAAACTTCAGAGTATTTATTTCGCTCTATTCGTTATATCAATTGGGCCGGTAGTTCAGAAAGGATAAATTATATATGCTAAACAATGTCACTTAGATAGTCATTTACCTTGAATATCATAGCAGAAAATGAGTCATTTAATTGCACTCTGATGGTGGAATGAGGCACAGCTGCATGAAGCAAACATACAAAGGATTCATATTGGTTGAGACTAACAGAATCACCAATAAACATGATTTTCTTCCCCTTATATCTCCTTAAGAAGTCTTTAGCATCAACTCTGCAATGTGTTCACATTATACCAAAAAAAGAATTATAAATCAAGATAAGAAGGAAAGCATTAGATGAATTATAGGATAATTAATGGGGCCAAAAAAAATAAAGAAGAGCATGCTTAGTTATCAACCTTATTAATTTCTATCTTGACTAGTTTAGAGATATTGATACCAATGATATCCGTTACTTTTATGAGAAAATACTGACTTTTCTACACAGTTGACTCACAATTAACTGCTTCAAGTGCTTGTCATTATGTGATTGCTTTGAGAATAAACATTCCAGGAAGAGCGTAAGACCAGAAAAACCCAAAATTCCAACACACACACACACACAAAAAGACATGCATACATTTTGCAGCCAAGCATGAACAAATGAATAAGGGGATGACAGAGAGAAATGTGTACCTTGGCAAGTTACAGTTCATGGGTTACCATCTGTATTTGAGATATGACTTATCAGGCCGAACATATTTTAGACGGTTAAACTCTTTCCGAATGAAGGGACAAGACGAAGAGTCGTAAAGAGGATACGAATTGTCGAAAATCCAACTCCCTTGGTACATATTACAGTTTACCTTCTGCTTTCTGTCTCTGACTCTGATGGTATCATTGCCAAGATGTCCAGAGTTTGCTAAAACAAGATATAAAAAAACCAAAATGGTGGAAACAAGGAAGGAACATATTGATCTTCCAAAAGTGAAACCAGTCTTCATCTTCCTTCTCAGACAAACAGGTTAAAGAGAGAGGAGTTTAAGATCTTCCAAGCTGTTTGAAGTTATAAATGCACCATACATATTTATAAGAATTATGTCGGAACTTCGTATCTAGTTAGTTATTAACAACAATAAAATTTTTGTTTTTTTTGTTTCTTTCAACGTTTAATGTTGGGGGAGACTAAAAATAAAGAATTTATTAA
Organism: Ziziphus jujuba; assembly: GCF_031755915.1. Lineage (NCBI taxonomy): Eukaryota > Viridiplantae > Streptophyta > Magnoliopsida > Rosales > Rhamnaceae > Ziziphus > Ziziphus jujuba. Next base: position 4,613,673 of record NC_083380.1, read on the forward strand.
TTGTCATTAATTTATTGATAAAAAAATGAAAAGGAAATATCAGATTAGCTCCAAGAGTTATTAATTGCATGTAAAAAGATTCAAGCTTTTTGTTTCTCTTTTTATAAAGTAATAACTTCGAGGACATTCTCAACAAACTTTGGAGGTATTTGCAATTTGGTTAGAGAATGTAGATTGAAGATTTAAAAGAAGGGTTTGTGTTGTTTTAGATCTGCGGTGCATATTTGCCAAATATCACATGCAAGAAGATGAGCAACACCTCACTGAAAGAGGCATTACACAGTATCATATTGGCCCTCAATCTTGCACGAAATAGGACGGAAAGTGAAAGGCTGTACTTGATCTGTCTAAAGTATATAACTATATATTATATTAATTATTAGAATGTGTTGAAGGGAATGACAAGCATAAAGTTCTTATATTGTGAAAAATCGTCAAAACCAGTTTTGGACTTCTCCTTTTTTATTCTTTTTTTAATAACTGAAGTAAAGCCAAAAGAGCACATGGTTACAAAAGAGATTTGGCAAAAACTCTCTTTTCGGGGAAAAAGACTTTTGGACTTTTAAATTATGTTTGGTTTACATAATATAATTGGACTGCACACAAAGTTGTACCGAACGTCGTATTGGCTGAAATTGATCCGAATATAGCCCAACCCAATGCTATTTTGTACCTCCCAAATGTCTTATATGATTTTTATTTTATTTATTAATAAGAAAGGGAAGATTCATACAAAATGAGTGAAATACACATCGTTTTTTTTTCTTTTCCAATATGCAAGTGGAAGCCAAGTTAAAAAAATAAATAAATAAATAAATATTAGTTCCAAATATTTTTTTTAATCAAATTTAGGTGCTTAGAGGTCGAGAAAAGATTTTTTTTTTTATTAAAAAAAAGGGGTTTAATTTAAAGATATTGGAATGACCATCACTCTTTTTATCTTTCAATCAACAGATCTGACAGCTTAATCAAAGCATTATGCCAAACAGCATCCATTGATGCAGGAGCTATTTTAGTTGATGTTGCATTTGGAGTATGTGCCCAACTTGGTAATTGGGAATTATGCTAAACAAATCCTCCATCCTGGATACCCAAAAGGCACAAGCATAATTAAAAGCTTCAAAATAATTTATTTTTGTGTAGGGAAAAAAAAAATCTAAAATGTATATTGGACGGTGAAAAGTATATGGATTTACTTTTTTGGTTGGAATGAAAAGAATGTGGTTATTCTTCTACAAAATATATATGCATAGTTTGATTCGCTGCAATTTTCACATTTTAAATGTTGTTGTTGTTATTATTATTATTATTATAGAATTGCTTTTTTTTTTCTTGTTCAGAATTACATCTTTTTCTTGTTCTTTTTATATTTTGTTTATGAGATTGATTTCTTATGTGTATAAGAAGATTTTGTCAGTAGTCTGATTCATCATTTCACTTCTTTATTTATACTCTTTGTAATTTTTTTGGAGGTAGTAGTACGACGTGTATTAACTACATATTTCTTACAAAACTTCACTGCATGCTTTGATTAATTTATGCTTGAGTAATTCTGATTTCTAATTTGTTTTGGTACTTAGGAACAATCTTATGCAGCGATTGTAAGGGGCTTCAAGTCTGGGCAACATTTTTTTCTTTTTCACGGCTAGTCAAAAAAATCTTTAATTCTTAAGAGTGCACGTTGTTTTTGTTTGGCTACTGTATGGGGGTCGTATCATTCCAATTTTTTTTTTTTCTTCTTTGAATGAGAATTTTGTTCTGACAGGTCAAACCAAATGCAAAGAATATATTCTAACTTGGTGTTTTTAATCTTGAACTTGGCAAGGACCTTTCACGCAAGATGAAGCAGAAAAAAGAAAAGAAGAAAAAAAAAAAGTAAAAGAAAAAATACATGGGCTTGAATAGGTTTCAAACAACGCGCTTGAATTTCATTCTGGGCCCTAGGCCCATTTTCATATTGAGTATTAAGGGCTATTCTATTAGCCCAGCAGTAGTTCAACAGCAGCGCAAACCTGGTATCGATCACGTTTGCATGCTCGTGATGGTTCTTCCTCCACCTCATCATCGGAGTTGATATGATAAAAGGCAAGTGTTTTGTTCATTTTTAAAAATAAAACTTGTGTCTAAAAACAAGTTTATATCCTGTTCTAAAAACTATTAAAAAAAAGTTGGTATTTTTTTAGGTTCTTATTAATTTGCTTGAAGCCTCGAATTAAATATTTGTATATTACGGTATTAATTTTACAACATTACTTTAATGGTTGACATGGTGCCAGTTAACCTTTTAACGAGTAATTTGTGACCATTTTTACATTTTTTTTCCCCCCCTTCTCATTTTTGTGGGCAGATGTATCAGGGATTTGTCATAACCATCTTTTCACCTACCATGATCATATACAAGAATGGTATCGTCAACATTATTCACCTAACTTTTTATTTTATTTTATTTTATTTTTGACATCCAATTATTTGATTACTTTTCATGGAACCAATTTTGCCAACAACTTCCAATGGGGTCGCGTCTGAAATTTTAAAATATAAAGAGTAAGGACAAGACATTCACCAATAAATAAAAAAAAAAAGAAAACGACAAGATAAACAAGTGGGAAACTTCCCTGATGGTATTAAGAAAACCGGTTGCAGACTAGGATATGTTCCACAAAAACTAAATGATCTGAGTTTCAGATTGCATACTCATAACTCCTGTTAATCTGCTATTGATAATAATTTCCTCACAACACATGGCTGCGGAACTGGTGGGTGGAGCTTTCCTCTCGGCCTCACTTAAGGTGCTGTTTGATAGGTTGGCTTCTCAGGAGGTCGTTGACTTCATCAAGGGAAAGAAACTAAATGACGGGCTGCTAAAAAAGTTTGTTGTCTGCTAATACTGTGATCAATGATGCTGAGGAGAAGCAAATTAGAAATCCTGATGTCAAGCAATGGCTTTATGAGCTCAGAGAAGCTTCCTATGATGCAGAGGACCTGATCTATCAAATCAACACTGAAGCTTTGCGATGCAAGATGGAAGGTGAAAACAGAAGCAGCACAAGTCAGGTACGGAATCTCTTCTCTACTTGGTTCACTAGTTTTAACAACATAGTGGAACCCAAACTTGTGGAGATTCTTGATAGACTAGAATATATTGTTAAACAAAAAGATGTCCTGGGTTTGAAAGAGGTTGTTGAGAGAAGATCTTCACCTCGGTTACCATCAACCTGTTGTGGTTCTCTGACCACTTTAGAGAAGAAATATGAGAAGAAAAATAAAAAGAATTCTATTAATCTCTTAGAAATAGAATACAAAAATAAAAACTTCTCTCATGGAGGATTCTCACGTGGAACCTCTCTCTACACTCTCCAATTCTCTTTGGAATTGCTCACTCTTCTCTCAAGCTCTCTCTGGAACTTAAACACTCTCTCTCTCGGAGTTTCCTCTCAATATTTCTCACTTGGGATAATATTGAGCTTGCTCTCTTGGCTTGGCTTTCATACAACGGGATGGAGCCTATTTATAGGCTTACAACAGCCTCTGCAGAGCCCACAATTGTTGAACAATCCATTTTCGGTGCAGCAATGGTGTCAAAAATGGTGGCTGTCAAAAATGGTGGCTGTGGTTGGTGCGGCTGTGGTTGGTGCAGCTGGACTTCACAATTCTCCCCCTCCAGCCGCATTTAAAACTGATGGTCATCTGCCATCTATTCCAGCTATGTCTCTGCATAGCTTCAGTTTCTCTTGAGCAACAACTTTTGTTAGCATATCTGCTGGATTCTCTTTTGTGTGAATCTTCATCAGTTTCAGCAACTGTTGATCTATTATTTCGCGTATCCAATGATAGCGGATGTCAATGTGCTTTGTACGGGAATGATACATTGAGTTTTTGCTCAAATCCATGGCACTTTGGTTATCACAATGTATCTTGTAGTCTTCTTGCTTGATGCCCAATTCTGTGAGAAAACGCTTTAACCACAACATTTCCTTACCCGCTTCTGCTGCGGCAATGTACTCTGCTTCAGTAGTGGATAAAGCAACACACTTCTACAATCTTGACTGCCATGACACAGCTCCCCCTGCAAAAGTGTAGAGATAACCTGATGTAGACTTTCTATTATCAGGGTCTCCGGCCATATCTGCATCTGTATAGCCTTCTAAGATTGGATCACCTCCCCCGTAGCTCAAGCACAGCTTCGATGTACCTTTAAGATACCTGAGAATCCATTTGACTGCTTCCCAGTGTTTCTTTCCAGGATTTGAAAGAAATCTGCTCACAACACCTACTGCATGAGCAATGTCTAGTCTGGTACACACCATTGCATACATCAGACTTCCTACCGCTGAAGAATATGGTACTGAAGCCATCTCCTCTATCTCTTCTTTGGATGAGGGGCACAATCTCTTACTCAACTTGAAATGATTTGCAAGTGGAATGCTGACCGGTTTGGCTTTATCCATGTTGAATCTCTTTATCACCCGTTCAACATACTTCTCTTGAGATAGCCATAACCTTCTATTCTTCCTGTCTCGGATTATTTGCATTCCCAAAATTTGTTGAGCTGGTCCTAAGTCTTTCATATCAAAGGACTTGGACAATTCTTTCTTCAGCTGACTAATCTTCATTGCATCTTGTCCAACGATCAACATGTCGTCCACATATAGAAAAAGTGCAATGAAGTTTCCACCTGAAAATTTTTGAATATAAACACACTGGTCTGCTGTAGTCCTTTTATAGCCTTGACTCACCATAAACGAGTCAAACTTCTTATACCATTGTCTTGGTGCTTGCTTGAGGCCATACAAGCTCTTCTTTAGCTTGCATACGAGGTTTTCTTTCCCTGAAACCTCAAATCCTTCTGGCTGCTCCATGTAGATTTCTTCATGTAAATCACCGTGAAGAAATGCTGTCTTCACATCCATCTGTTCAAGCTCTAGGTTTAGACTTGCTACTAAACCAAAAATGACTCGAATTGAAGTCATTTTTACCATTGGTGAAAAAATCTCATCAAAGTCAATTCCTTTCTTCTGAAGAAATCCTTTGACCACCAATCGGGCTTTGTGTTTCACCACCTTTCCGCTGCCATCTTTCTTGAGCTTGAACACCCATTTATTCTTTAGTGCCTTCTTTCCTGTTGGAAGCTCAACCAACTCATAAGTATGATTTTTTTGCAAGGATTCCATCTCATCTTGCATTGCTTGCAGCCACTTTTCCTTCTCTTGATGAGAAACAGCTTCCTGGAAACTCTCTGGCTCCCCCTCTTCAGTAAGCAAAATATACTCAGATTCTGGAAATCTCTTTGATGGAATTCGGCCTCGCTCAGATCTCCGAACTTGTAAACCACTGGTTTCAGGAGATGTACCATCATCTGACCGCTGTGATGGCCCTGCAGCTGCTTGAGAGGATTGAGTCTCCCCCTGCTCAATATCCCCTTCTTCCTCCTGGTCTGCTTTTGGTATATCTTCATGCACCTCATTATCTTCTGTGGCTATTTGTGCTGGTGCTGAATTAGGACAAAAATTCTCGGCACTAGAACTACAATTAGGAGACATTCTAGGCTTTTCAATGTCTTCCATTTTCTGGTTTTCATGGAATACTACATCCCTGCTTCTAATAACCTTCTTTGTTTTCGGGTCCCATAACCTGTATCCAAATTCTTCATCTCCATATCCTATAAAGATACATGGAGTAGATCTTGCATCGAGCTTCTGTCTGAGCTCATTGGATACATGTACATAAGCTAAACAACCAAACACTCTTAAATGAGAGTAGGAGGGAATCTTACCCGACCACACTTTCTCCGGAATGTCAAAATTCAACGGTACTGACGGTGATCTGTTGATTAAATAGCAGGCGGCACGAACAGCTTCTCCCCAGAATGGCTTTGGCAGCTTAGCCATACTGATCATACTTCTGACCTTTTCCATAATGGTTCGGTTCATTCTTTCGGCTATTCCATTATGTTGTGGGGTGTGAGGGACCGTCTTCTCATGTCGAATGCCGTGTCTTCTGTAGTAGGCATCGAACTCCTTGGAAGTATACTCGCCTCCATTATCTGAGCGGAGACATTTCAGCTTCTTTCCTGTTTCACGCTCTACCATGGTATGAAACAGTTTGAAGGAATCCAATACCTGGTCCTTTTTTTTCAAGAAATATACCCACACCTTTCTTGAAGCATCATCAATGAAGGTCAGGAAATACTTGTTGCCACCTAATGATTCCACTTCCATGGGACCACAAACATCAGAGTGCACCAGACTAAGCAACTCTGATATTCTCAATGCAGAGGAACTGAAGGAGACTCTATGTTGCTTACCAAACAAGCAGTGATTATAAGGATCTAGCGCAGCATCCTTGCAAACAGTGATAAGCTTCTTCCTTGCCAAAGTGGATAATCCTTTTTCACTCATGTGACCGAGTCTCTGGTGCCACAGATTTTGAGACGCCTCTCCTTCTGCAATATTGAGGCTATCTGCACATATCTTCACATGAGTCTTGTACAACGTTCCACAAATATGTCCTCGGGCGACAACTATGGCACCTTTCGTCATTTTCCATGTGCCTTTGCTGAAGTAGTTGTCATAGCCTTGCTTGTCTAAGGCTGCTCCCGAAAGTAGATTAAGCCGAAGGTCTGGAACATGACGGACATCCTTCAAAGTGATTGTACAACCAACATTCGTTTTTATCTGAATATCACCAGTTCCCATAATCTTTGCGAAACTGGAATTTCCCATCTTTACCGTACCAAAGTCTCCTACTTTGTACGTTTTGAAGAAATCTCTATGTGGAGTGACATGGTAGGATGCTGCAGTATCGACTACCCACTCAACATTTTGGGTTGATATATGAAGGTATGTCTCTTCTTCGGTGGAGCAGAGCGCCACTTCTCCTGTACAAGTGACTAGTGTCTCTCCATCCTTCTTCGGCTGATTACCTTGGAGTCTCTGCTCTCTCAACAACTTTCTGCAGTTCTTCTTCATGTGACCCTCCAGGCCACAATGATAGCACTTATACGATGATTTTCTGCCGTCTGTAGATCTGCCTCTGCTCTTGCTCCTGCCTCTCCCCCTATCTCGACCACCTCTTTGCTGTCTTCCTCTCTCTGTGACGAGGGCATGTGACTGATCCATGCCAATGTCCTTTCTCCTAGCCTCTTCATTAAATAGGGCATCCTTAACCATAGACATAGTAAGTTTGCCATTCGGGGCCGAATTGCTGAGAGAGACTACCAATGTCTCCCAACTGTCTGGAAGAGAGCTTAGAAGTAGGAGGGCCTGATCCTCATCCCCTAGTTGATAATCCACAGCAGATAGTTGATTTACCAAGCTCTGGAACTCACTGGTATGCTCGACTATAGAAGTTCCACTCTGTAATTTTAGATTTACCAATCGCTTAAGCAATAGGGCTTTGTTCCGAGCAGTCTTGGCCTGGTACATGTCCTCCAATTTTGTCCAGATGGCATATGCATCCGTTTCCTTCGCTACATGATGGAAGACACTGTGGTCGATCCATTGCCTGATCTGACCGATCGTTTTCTTGTTTAATTTCTTCCATTCTGCTACTTTGCTGGGATCGGGGTTTTCTCCTTTAGCTTCTATAGGATCAAACAGATCCTTACAATTGAGGAGATCTTCCATCCGAGGTCTCCAAAGTGTATAATTTGTGGCAGTGAGCTTAACCATAGCTCCCGAAGATGATTCTTCCATTGACATTATGGCTTGACCAAAAAATGGAGCTGAATTTGGCAAAACGGAGTTAACCGTTGCGTCCGGAACGACCGAAAATGGTGGACTTGACTCTTCCGAGGTCAAAATATAATTACCAGAAATTTTGGGGCAAATATGTAATTTCACAAAATTTCTGGGTCAACCTACAAATACAGAAACTACAGGGGTCAATCTGTAATTTCCAATAGTTCAGGGGCTGATCCATAATTTCAGAAACTTCTGATGACGTGGCAGACTGTGCTGACGTGTCACCACGTGGCAGATGACGTGTCGGCTGACGTGGCTGACGGCGTGTCGGCTGGCGTGGCAGATGACGTGGCAGACTGTGCTGACGTGGCAACACGTGGCAGATGATGTGTCGGCTGACGTGGCTGACGACGTGTCGGCTGGCGTGGCAGATGATGTGGCAGACTGTTCTGACGTGTCAACATGTGGCAGATGACGTGGCAGGGGTGCGCTGACGTGTCTGCTGACGTGGTCGTCTTCAACCTCCAGACGGCGCGTGAGGCACGTGACTTGTTGCAGAAAACTTCAGGCGGCGCGTGCGGGCGCCTGAGACGGTGGCTGGCTCTCCGGCGAACTTGTGTGTTCTCCTCTCGTCGGGTACTTTCACCTGGTATTGTCAAATTAATTATTTGAGCAACTTTTCAAAACACCAACTTGAAGAACAGTAGCTTTGTTTCTTCAAATTTTGAACCCAAGCTCTCGACCTGGAGCTCTGATACCACTTGTTGTGGTTCTCTGACCACTTTAGAGAAGAAATATGAGAAGAAAAATAAAAAGAATTCTATTAATCTCTTAGAAATAGAATACAAAAATAAAAACTTCTCTCATGGAGGATTCTCACGTGGAGCCTCTCTCTACACTCTCCAATTCTCTCTGGAATTGCTCACTCTTCTCTCAAGCTCTCTCTGGAACTTAAACACTCTCTCTCTCGGAGTTTCCTCTCAATATTTCTCACTTGGGATAATATTGAGCTTGCTCTCTTGGCTTGGCTTTCATACAACGGGATGGAGCCTATTTATAGGCTTACAACAGCCTCTGCAGAGCCCACAATTGTTGAACAATCCATTTTCGGTGCAGCAATGGTGTCAAAAATGGTGGCTGTGGTTGGTGCGGCTGGACTTCACACAACCTTGGTAGAAAACTCTGATGTTTATGGAAGGGAAGGTAGCAAAGAGGTCATTGTTGAATTGTTGGTATCAAATGATTTAGGTGGGAGCAAGATATCTGTGATCCCCATAGTCGGGATGTGTGGGATTGGCAAGACCACCCTTGCTCAACTTGTTTACAATGATCCTAGAGCGAATAACTACGATCTCAAGGCATGGGTTACTGTATCAGATGACTTTGATGTATCTACACTAACAAAAACAATTCTTGAGACCGTAACTTCCCAAACATGCTATGTCAAAGATCCATTTCAACTTCAAAGCTAGATTGAGGGAAGCATTGGTGGGGAAAAAGTTTCTTTTTGTCCTAGATGATGTTTGGAATGAGAACTACGATCTTTGGAATGCCGTAAAGAGTCCTTTTGATTCTGGAGCCTGTGGAAGTAAAATCATTGTGACAACAAGAAATGGAAATATCGCATCAATGATGGGCACTGTTCCAAATCATCACTTAGAGCTAATGTCCGAGGAGGATTCTTGGTCATTATTTGCAAAACATGCCTTTAGCAACATAAAGTCAGGTGTGCGTCCAGATTTAGAAGCAATAGGTAGAAAAATCATTAAAAAGTGCAATGGTTTGCCTTTAGCTGTAAAATCACTCGGTGGTCTCTTGCGCGGTGAATCAAATGCTGAGGAATGGGAAAATGTGTTAAACAATGACATGTGGGAGTTGGTTGAAAAGGAGAGTAATATTCTCCCTGCTTTATGGCTGAGCTACCATTATCTTCCTTTCCATCTAAAACCCTGTTTTGCTTATTCTTCAATATATCCAAAAGATTGGAGGTTTACAAAAGAAGAATTGATCTTAATGTGGATAGCAGAAGATCTATTGCAACCCCATAAAAGGAAGAGTTCAGAGGATGTAGGAGATGATTACTTTAATGATTTAATATCAAGATCTTTATTTCATCCTGTTAAGCAGCCGGAACAGTTGGTACAGTTGGAACTGTTCAGATCCACCGAGAGAACGTTTACTATGCATGATCTTGTGAACGATTTAGCAAAATTTGTTTCAGGAGAATTTTCATTGCGGCTGGATGACAACGTCCCGCTTGCACTAGTAAGAAAGACTCGCCATATATCGTATGTGAGAAGTAAGAGATATGAAAGTAGGAAATACAAGGATTTATTTGAAAACAAATGTCTGAGGTCTTTTTTACCATTAGATTGTCGGGAATATCAATATAATCTCGCTATCGTTAGGAAAAAGAGTCCTGTCGACTGTGAAAAACTATTGTCAACAATGCCCTTCTTAAGAGTACTCTCTGTACGTGGATATTATACCACTGGGTTGGTCGATTCAGTTAGCGGATTGACACTTCTAAGCTACTTGGATTTATCTTACACTGCGCTAAAAGAGCTACCTGAGACCATATATAATTTATACAATTTGCAGATATTGATGTTGGCATGGTGTGAAGAGCTGACTCACTTGAGTGACTCGATTGATAATCTGAAACAGTTAAGGCACTTGCATTTATCTTATACTAATATTAATAAGATACCTGATACACTGTGTGGCTTGTCCAACTTGCATACACTATTGTTGAATGGATGTTGTCGTCTTAAGAGATTACCAAGCAATATAGCAAGTCTAATCAACTTGCGCCATCTTGATATTGAAAATTGCTCGAATTTGGAAGGGATGCCACCGCAAATATGTGAGATGAAATATTTGCGAACATTAACAGGTTTTACGGTCGGCAAACACGATGATGGGTGGTGCAACATTGGAAAATTAGGACAGCTTCAAAACATGAGCAGAAATCTTTGTATCACAAGGATTGGAAATGTAGTTGATGTGGGAGATGTTTTGAATGTCAATTTGAAGGAGAAGAAGTACATAACTGATTTGACTTTGGACGAGGGGTGGAACAGTCAAACAGATGATTCACAAAAATCAAGAGAATTGCTTGGGGGTCTCCAACCTCAGAGAGAAATTGAGAAATTACAGATTATGCATTACAAAGGCACAAGATTTCCAGCTAGGCTGGTAGATGGTACATTTTCTCATCTAGTAGGGCTGAGGCTTTGGAATTGTAGAAATTGTTACGAGGTACCGCCGCTTGGGCATCTACCCTCTCTTAAATCCCTTCATATCAGTGGATTTAATTTGATGGAGAGAATAGGTGAAGGATTCTATTCAAATGGTTCTGCTAGTGTGGGAAAGCCATTTAGATGTTTAGAATATCTTAGCTTTTGTGATATGCCGGAGTGGAAGGAGTGGTTATTTGTTGCGGCTGATCATAGTGAAGGTGGAGTTTTTCCTCGTCTTGAGAAGCTTGTTTTCTCAAATTGCCCCAAGTTAAAAGCGGGATGCTTACCTAGTTATCTTCCTTCTTTGGCAAAGCTTGACATCGGGGGAAGTGATCAACTAGTGGCTTCACTTCCAAGGACTCAACAGTTGGACACTGCATTTCCACGTCTTCAGCATTTTACGATAATTAACTCTTCCATGCAGTCCATTCCAGAAATGCCCTCAAATTTAAAAGATCTGACATTTTTCAATTGCAATAAGCTGTTTGCACCACCCATACAATGGAAATTGCAAGGACTCACCTCTCTCACAAACTTGGATATCTGTGAAAGTGAAGATATAGTGGATTCCTTTCCGGAGGAGGGCCTATTTCCTACCTCTTTGACAACTCTCAGATTACGCATACTTCCAAACCTGAAATCGTTAAATGGCAATGCCTTTCGACACCTCACATCCCTTAAAATCCTTGATATTAAAGAATGCGATCAGCTTCAGTGTTTGCCAGAAGGTCTACCCACTTCTCTATCTCTTTTAGAAATTGGAGGTTGTCTATTGCTAAATCAACGGTGCAAGAGAGAGACAGGGAAGATTGGCACAAGATTGCTTACGTCTCTCGTATCCTTGTCGACGGTGAAGCTATATAACAAGCATTCGGCAAATGTATTGTCTCTGTTCTCTAATATCTCGGTCCAATTGCATCCAGGTACTTACTTTTTCCCTCACTGTTTAGAATTCGTTTCGTTTCAACAGATATCTATGAATAAAAATAAATTAAAAGAAGAGTATTTTTTTTTTAATATTTTTTAAACATCTCATATTCATGTAGTGACCGTATTATTTATTTAGCAGAGTTCTTAGCACCTTGGTATTGGTTCAAAGTCTTTGATTCTCTTAACGGTACTATTATTGCTTATTTCTTACAAATTTTTTTCTTGCCCTCTATTAGTATTTTAAGTTCCATTTTTGCTATCTATGCTTTCTTTCTCCAATTGTGGAAAAGCAGTTGTGTTGTCTAGATTCTTATTGTCGAATCGTTCAGTTTTATCTCTCTTTTTTCTCCCTTGTGTGGTTGTGGAGACTACTTGAACGGAACAGAAAGGAGAAGAAATCACCAAACCAAAAATGTCACTTTACAATTTTTGTGATTTCTTTACTCTTCCTTGTTATATGAAGTTGAAAGAGATGGAATTTATTTGATGTGTTATTTGTGTTTTTCTATCTTCCGAAGAAGCACAACAGCATATTAGAAAAAGATCATCAGCTACGAATTCATTGGAAAACAGACCAGGAAACTTTAACTGGACAAGGCAAGCAGACCTTAACCATAGCTCCTGATTACCTCAAGAAGATGTGAACTTTCAGAGACAATGATAACATAAGCAATGCTGGATATCCTACATCAATGCAATTTAAGGAAGAAAGTGAAATTTGCATGTACTTCTTGATGGTAAATCTGTATGATCAGCAATGTCCAACAGTGTCTCTGTTCTCTCATTTCTCCAATTACTTCCAGGTATTTTTTTTCTGCACAAATAATTTTCTTTACACATCTTCATTATTGTTGTGTCTCTGTTTCATTCATTTAGCAGCTGTTAGCCCTGGCAGCTCATATTCCTTTTGTTCATATAAGTATGACTGCTACTTGTCTTATTGGTATATTAAACACTTGGTTTCTCACAAATTTAATTTATTACTGGTAGGTGGTCCAATTCAAGTTCTCTCAAGTAAAGTAACAATACTGGAGGCGGACTAATTTTGTTATCCAATAATATTTTCCTGCTGATTTCAACAAAGCCAAGTTCTTTCTTCTATTGATTCTGAAGTTCAGTTCTAGCTAGTTCTTTACCATTGACTAGATTGACAATTATCCCAGACGTGTCTTTGATTGCTTCATACTTTTATTGCAAGGTTTCGTGACTTATTTTTGATACGTTTTCTTTTCGTTTAGTTTCAAATGTAATATAAAATTGTCTTTTCATAAACTTGACAGTCAATTTCTAGGAAATTGTAATGTACACATATATATATACTAATACATACATATATATATATATATGTATACAAATTGAAGTTTCTAGAGTATGATGATAATTTAAGCTTTGATCTGAGCTCCTCCACTTCGTCTGAAAAAGGAGAGCCTCCATTCCTAGATCATTGATGCAACAAGGAAGCAATGGAAGCTTGACCAAAGAATGCTAGCGACAAACGAGCGTTGTGAAAAGATGAATAATAGTCATTAACCTTTTTATTTCTTTTGATGAACATTATAGTGAGCTTAATTAAAACAATTTAATGAGTACCACTTACTCCAAAACAAAATAATTTCTTATATTTATTTTCTATTATCTTAGCTAACAACGCCTTTTTTTTTTCTTTTTTCTTTTTTTTCCTTTTTATATGTTGTCCCAAACTCCATAAATATCCTAACATAAATATATAAAAATATAATTAAGTACTACAATCACTAGATACATTATTTATAGTAAAAGAATATAAATTCTATAGTTGAAAGAAGCTTTTCTTTCACATGCTTCTTAAGATGGTCTTTTGCCATTTCTTACTGTTCCATAGTTCGAGAGGTTCCGCTTCTACAGGATTTAAAATATTGATAATGATTTTCTTCTATGAAATTGCATTCTCAACAATGTAGTTAATAAGATGAGCATCGTTTCTATGGCCGGTATTGTCTTTTACTTCCACTTCCATGAGGTAAAGATGAGGGCATTTTGTAGCTTTCATTAACTCACCCAGTTTACCATTCCAGGCCAACATCTTGAGGTCAAGTTTGTTAAGATAAGGAAATGCCTTCACATAAGGAATTAATTTAACAACATTATTGTTATAGGATAGATTAAGTATCAAATTTAGCTACTTGAAATTTGTTAAAGCAGGATTAATTGCAAAAAATATGACATCCACAAGCAATATTTTGCATACAAGAGTTTATTGAATTAGTGGTCCAATCCATTCAAAGCTATATAACCTTTAATTATATTCCTTTGGTACAATAAAACATCCTTTCTCTCAATTTGGAATCCTGAGCTGTGTACATACCTCTTTTACAAGAGTCAAGCCACTTATAGTTTTAAAATAAATTTTGTTGTTTCATATAGAAAATTCAAGGATTTTAAAAGTTTGGATTTTGAAAATTTAAAATCTGAAAATTTAAAATTTGAACGGCACCTGACATTAGACTATGCTGTCTATATATTATTCGTGGAATAAAATCAACTGCAGTTTGTCAAAAAGATTTAATTTGGAGTTTTTATTGATTGAATAACCTATAATAATTGTCTAGGCTAGCTATTTAGGCTAGCTATTGGATTTGGGAAAATTTTGAAAAAATAATTCTATTAAATTTTAGGCAAGAAAACTTAAACATTACAAGAACAAAGAAACATCCTAATTAGGTTGGTATCCTTCCAACTCTCAATCACATACAAACATTCTTTAACATTTATTTTACCATTTTTTATTTTATCAGATAGTTAAATAATTTTAGTTTGCCAAATATTTTATATGGCAACTTAAGGCTTGCCAAGTAGTATACCAAATAGTAAATTTATAGTTGTTCTTTAATCTTAATTCAATTGTTATTTTCATTAATTGAATTGATTTGAGAAGGATTTATTTGATATGATTATTAATTTTTGATGGCCTTTTGGATTGCTTGAAATATATGAAAACACTTTTTAATTTTATTGGTCTACTAAGATATTTCACAATTAATAGTTCTATAAAATTAATTAGATATTTAATTGATTTGGCATTTTTATATTCAATTTTATGACGGATGTAATTTAATTAGCTACTTTGCGTTTTGATTGGTTGGAAGCCAATTAAAATGTCTAATTGATTTTATTGGACAGTTAATTTTTTGTTATTTGACTACCCATTATTATTGATTGGGTTATATGTCAGACACTATAATTTTTAGATCGTTAACTTGAGTTGGCAACCAATTCGTTATATGCCAAATTAATTAATAATATTTGAATTTGTTTACTGGTTTAGCAATTCATTGAGTTATTAGCTAAACTTTTCTGATTGAAAATTTATCAACTGATTTTAGGCAGTTAATAATATTTGATTTCCAAAGTATCTGAATTGGAATTGATCATTGTTACTTAGCAACAAAAGAAATAATGAGCTTTTGATGTCTATTGGAGTCTTCGGCCCCCTTGAATAACCAATTACCAGCTTTTACTCAATTTATTTTTATTCCTCGCAATTTGTCAAAACCGTGTGAAAATAAGGCAGCCTTTATTTTCAGGAAAAATATTTCTATTTAATTTCCTTTCATTTCTCTTTTTCCCTTCCACTGTTAAAAGATTTAATTTAGTAAAAATCAATTTGCAAGGTTAAATTTCTGCATCATTAGTCTTAAAAGACAATTCTCTGCCTTGATTTTAAACCAAAGACTTTTGATTTCTTTTTAAAACTTTAACATGTGGAATTTAAAAAGAAATAAATTTCCAAGTCTTAACATCTTTCATTCTTGGAAACGAAAGTGCAGGCTGTGCAGCAATGGTTTTTTGGTTCTTAAATTACTTTGGAAATTCATCTTTCAGGCTTATTGCTTCTTTACACAGAGAAATGAAAATGATAATTCCAATTTTGTGACGTATCATTTTTAGACAAGAATTTGTTTTTTAAAACAGTTTGCAAAAACCTTGGTTTTCCTAACAAGCTACAGAACCTGTATGTCCATATATCAAAAAGATTTATCTCTGAATCACAAAATTCCTTTTCTTTGGGTTGGACTATTATATATATATATATATACACACATATATGTATAGATATCTTTTTTGAAAAGTTCATTTTAATTTTTCACCAATGCCTATGTAGGCTTAAAGGAAACCCGAGTCTAGAAATCTTAGACAGAAATAAATTACACTAGTATCTTAGACAGAAAAAAAAAAAAAAAAATCCATGCCAAAACGTTTATAGCATCTTTCCAAGACTTAGATACTGAAGAAAGAGCATATAATTATCTATAAGAAGGAACAAAAAGGAATTTTTAGTAATATTTGAAGCTTTGAGAAAATTCCACGCCAAAGCGCTTTTAGGATTCTCCAATACTAGATATTAGAGAAAGAAGAAGGGAGAAGCGGAATCAGATTTAAAAAAACAAAAAAAAATAAAAAAAAATAAAACAAAAAATCCTTCTTGTTGTTTTTGTGACTCTAAATTCTTGTTTAAGAAGCTTGTAAGTAATTGTGATCATGAGTAGTTGATGGGATGATGTTTGGTGATGAAGTGAAAAGGAAGAAAGCAAGAAAAACAAAAAAAAAAACAAAAAAAAAGGTAGCAAACCCTGTTAGAGACTTTTTTCTTGTATTTAATGGGTGAAATTACTGTTTTATCCCTTTTTAATAATATGTAAGCCTAGAACTTCGTACCAAACAGTAAGAAAGGGGTTTTTTATCTGGTTCTAGTGAGAGAAACAGGGGTTTTATTTTCTTCACACAAAAACCCATTAATGGTGCCATGCTTTTGGTATTTAAGCTTGTAATCTCTTTAAGTTAATGAAAATCGTCATCTCCTTGCTTGCCTATGGACGTAGATCATCTTCATCGAACCACGTAAAACTTTTGTGTTCTCTCTCTCTCTCTCTCTCTCTCTCTCTCTCTCTCTCCTCTTATACTTATGTGCTTGTTTTTCTCTCTCTAGATTTTTCATTGGGTTTATTTTGAAATCATCTATTGCATCTATATTTGTTTGTTTGTGGACTGGTTATGGGTTGTTTGTTGCTTGTGGATATATATATTGCTTGCTATACATGGGTTAAATCTGTACAAATTGATATCAGGGCCTAGGTTGGTGAAAATCTAGGGATTGTAGTTTGGAGATTTGGGGCTTTTGTGTAGCTTGTTGTTGTTAGCTTCTTGTAGTGGAATTGGAGGTTCCCTTGGTTAAAGCTAGGTTGATTATAGTGTACCCAAGCAAATTTAACCATTTCTACCAAGTTTGAGGTGGAGAAATTCACGGGCTCAAACAATTTTGGCCTTTGGAAGATGAAAATGAAGGCAGTATTAGTCAAGGAACGGTTAGATGTGGCTTTACAAGATGAGGAATACTTATCGAAAACAATGGATATTAGAGAGAGGAGGAATTATTGAAAAAGGCATATAGTTCAATAATTCTTGGTCTTGGAGACAAAGTGTTGAGAGAGATGTCGAAGGAAACAACGGCAGTGGATACTTGGAGAGTTTTGGAAGGAAGGTACATGGCTAAATAGGTACCAAACCTCATAAATTTGAAGCAATGACTATACGGCTTCAAAATGAAAGAGGGAAGGTCTTTATGTGATAATCTTGATGACTTCACTAAGTTGATTCAAGATATGGAAAGTATGCAAATATTAATTGAGGGTGAGAACAAGCAGTGATTTTGCTTAATTCTTTACCTCAAGAAAACAAGCATTTTGTGGATACTCTCAAGTATGGAAGACAAACCTTGGATATGAAAGAAGTTATAGGGGCGATAGTTGCTAAGGATGCAGAGAAGAGCTTGATTGGCAAGAGTAGTGATGGGTTGGGGCTCATGGTGAGAGGTAGAACCACGGATTGGCCTAGTGGTAGAAATTGACGAGGTAAAAGTCGAGGTAGATCAAAATCAAAGGACAAAATGAGATGTTCCTGTTGTAATCAATTGGGGCATTTCAAAAAGGATTATTTGGAGAGGCTTGGTAAAGGGAAGGTGAAGCAATCCGATGGAGATGCAAATGTTGCCTTGGAAGGTTATGAAAGCTCTGAAGTATTGCTTGTAACCGACCGAGACAATGGTATTGAATGGATACTTGACTCAAGTTGTACTTTCCATATGAGTCCAATAAAGAGTTATTTTGATACATTTGAAGAACTAGATGGAGGACGTGTTCTCATAGGGAACAATGAGGTTTGCAAATGATGGAGTTGTGAGAACTTTGTTGGATGTGCGGTATATTCATGGGTTGAAGAAGAATTTGATTTCTCTTGGTACATTGGATAAGCATGGATATAGTTATAAGGCCAAAAGAGGCATTTTGAAGGTCTTGAAGAGTTCAATGGTAGCAATAAAGGCTTCTAATAAGAATGGCTTGTATATGCTATATGGTAGTGTGGTTCAAGGTGAAGCTTCGGTCTTGGTGAATGAAAAAGTGAGCGACACCACACTTTGGCATAGAAGGCTAGGCCATATTAGTGAAAAAGGGCTAATTGAGCTTAGTAAACAAGGGCTTTTGTGTGGGCACAAGGCAGAGAAACTTGACTTTTGTGAGCATTGTATCTATAGCAAGCAAGTTAGGGTGAAGTTCAACATCGCGGTGTATCGAACTAAAAGGATCTTGGATTATGTTCATTCCGATGTATGGGGCCCCACAATAATGAATTCAATGGGTGGTTGTAGATACTTCATGATCCTCATTGATGATTCCTCAAGGAGAGTATGGGTTTACCTGTTGAAAACCAAGGATGAAGCCTTCATTAAGTTCAAGGAATGGAAGGTTATAGTTGAGAACCAAACCGGAAAGAAGATGAAGATGCTCTGAATGGATACTGAGCTCGAGTATTGCAATGAGGTGTTCAATTCCTATTGGAATGAGCATGAAATTATGAGACACAAGAACGTGTGGATGACTCCTCAAAAAAATGGTCTTGCCAAGCATATGAATAGAACCATTTTGGAAAGAGTGAGAAGCATGCTTTCCATCGCTAAGCTACCTACAAGCTTTTGGCCAGGGACGATGAATACCGTAGTGTACTTGATAAATCGATATCTGTCGAGTGCTATTAAGTTCAAGACTCCAATGGAGAAGTGGTCTAAGCACGCACCGGATTTAAGTAATCTCAAGATATTTGGTTGTACTTCATATGTTCATGTAAACGAAGGCAAGTTACATCCAAGATCTATGAAATACATTTTCTTGGGGTACCCGGAGGGTGTCAAAAGCTATAGATTTTGGAATCCAGATACAAGGAAGTGTGTGATTAATAGGGATGTGGTGTTCAAGGAGAGTGAGATGCTTGGATTAGCGAAGGATGGAGAATCTTCGAGCGGAGGTGAAGTTGACAGGGAGACATTCGATCTTGAGATTAAGGATAATTCAAGAAAGAATGTGACTCGTGAGGAGCACCATGATACACAAATGGCTCAAGAACAAGTTGATGAGGTAGTTGATCGTACCAATGAGTAGGTGATTAATGTTGATAACCTCAATGATTACAATTTGGCTCGCGATAGAGAATGAAGACAATCCAAGTCACTGGTGAGATACAGTTTTGCAGATTGTATTGTATATGCTCTCGAAGTTGCGAAAGAAATGGACTCGGAGTCTAACACTTTTGAGGAAGCTTTAGCTTCAAAAGATTCGATAAAGTGAAGGCATCCATGGATGAGGAGATGGATTCCTTGCATAGGAATCAAACTTGGAAGTTAATAGATAAGTCTAAAGGTAAAAGGGTTTAGGTTGCAAATGGGTGTTCAAGAAGAAGGAAGGTATACCTGGAGTTAAGGCACCAAGGTTCAAAGCTTGATTGTTTGCTAAGGGCAAAAGGAGGGAGTGGATTTCAATGAAATATTCTCTCCAATGGTAAGACACACTTCTATTCGGATCTTGTTATCATTTGTGGTTGAAAAAGATCTTGAGTTGCATCAATTGGACATTAAGACGACGTTCTTACATGGAGACCTTGAGGAAGAGATTTATATGGCTCAACTTAAAGGATATGCAAGGGGTGCCAAGGTATGCTTGCTTCAAAAATCCCTTTATGGCTTGAAACAATCTCTTAGGCAATGGTATAAGAAATTCGACATGTTTATGCTTGGTATTGGCTTCAAAAGGAGCACGTTTGATCTTTGTGTGTATTACAAAGAGTTGTCGAATGGGGAGTTTATTTATCTCTTGTTGTATTTGATGATATGTTGATTGCGTACAAACATATGGAGGAGATTAATAATTTGAAGAAGTTGATGAGTTCTAAGTTTGAGATGAAAGATCTTGGAGAAGCTAAGAAAATTTTGGGTATCGATATATTTCACGATAAGGAGAGTGGGAGATATTTATCTTTCAAAGAAACTATATTGAGAAGGTCTTGGAGAGGTTCAACATGGGTGATGCAAATCCGTGATCACGCCTTTAGCATTCCACTTCAAATTGTCATCCAAGCAATGCCCAAAAAGTGAACAAGAGAGGGAGAGCATGGCTAAGATGCCATATGCAAGTGCTGTAGGTTGCATCATGTATTTGATGGTGTGTACTAGACCAGACATCACTCACGCGATTAGTGTGGTGAGTAGATTTATGAGTAACTTAGGCAAACCACATTGGGAGGCTTTGCAATGGATCCTAAGATATTTGAAAGGATCATGGATGTTGGCTTATTGTATCGAAAAGAAAACAATGGTAATGGTGATTGTGTTGTCAGATATTGTGATGCGGACTTTGGTGGTGATTGGGACCAAAGAAAGTCCTTGATGGGTTACATATTTTTGGCTTGTGGTAATACAATTGGTTGGAAAGCATCGTTACAACCGGTGGTTGTACTCTCAAGTACCGAAGCCAAATATATGGCGGTCATGGAAGCAACAAGGGAGGCATTATGGTTAAAATTGTTGGTAAATGAGCTTGGTGTTCCCTAAAACCAAGTTATTGTGCATTGTGACAACCAAAGTGCAATCTTCTTGGCAAAGAATCAAGTCTTCTCAGACTGTACAAAGCATATCGAGAAGAGGTACCACTTTGTTCGAGAATTGATTGACAAAAGTGAAGTGGAATTGGTGAAGATTGCAGGTGAAAAGAATCCGGTGGATATGTTGACCAAGGTAGTGCCAACGGAAAAGCTTAGGCTCTGTATGAGTCTAAGCAATGTGCAAAGCAAGTGCTGAGGATGTGTGTGCAAGCAAGAAATGATGCAAAGTGATTTAAAGAGTTTGTGAATTTGGAGTCAAGGTAAAGAAATGTTGTTTTTGTGACTCTAAATTCTTGTTTAAGAAGCCTGGAAGTAATTGTGATCATGAGAAGTTGATGGGATGATGTTTGGTGATGAAGTGAAGAGGAGGAATCATGAAAAACAAAAAATGAAAGAAAAAGGCAGCAGACCCTGTTAGAGACTTTTTTTTGGTTTAAGCTTGTAATCTTTTCAAGTTAATGAAAATCATCACCTCCTTACTTGCCCATGGACATAGATCATCTTTGTCAAACCACATAAAACTTTTGTGTGTTCTCTCTCTCTCTCTCTCTCTCTCTCTGTCTTGGTGTTTTTAATCTTGAATCTTGGTATAACAATTAGATATTGCAGTAATAAAGTGAAGCAGAAAAATAAAAAATAAAAGTGCATGGGCTTGAATAGATCCAATAAAAAGTGATTAAATTTCTTTTTGGGCCAAAGGCCCATTTTCTTGTTCTAAGAGTGTATTATGATCCATTTTATTAGCCCACTAGAATTTTAATAAATTTTTAGTGTCGGAAAACAAGATTTTTCTCGTTTTAAAAACCAAGTATTGTACAAAAAGTAGATATTTTTTAGGTTTTTATTAAATTGTTTGAATTAAATTTTTGTATAATAATATTAATTTACAATCATTACCTTAATGGGTTGACCTGGTGGTGCAAATTCACCTTTCAACTATTTATTGTGACCATCAATATTACTTTTATTTTTTGTTCCTTTCTCATTTTTTGGGTACATGTATCAAACAATTTTGTTTTTTTTTTTTTTTTGGGTAAATGCCATGTAATATGGGATATGTTTATTACATGGCATTTACCCAAAAAAAAAAAACCATTGGCTGATTACATGGAGCACTAGCACTGTGTGGGGCCTAAATTCCCCAGTTTGCCAACAAGAATTTAGTTTTTCCAACATCAATTTAATCTTAGTGTAAAATATAGAGGATAAAGACGAGACAAGAAATGGAAATCTTCCCAAACGGTGTTACTAAGCAAACCCGTAGAATTAGTATATTTTACATAAAAACTAAATGCTCTGAATTTCATACCTCATAATACCTGTTAATCGGCATTGACATCTTTCCTTCATTTTCCTCTTTACCATGGCTGCAGCACTGGTGGGCGGAGCTTTTCTGTTGGTTTATCTAAATATATATATATATATATATATATATATATTTATTTATTTATATAAAGTGCATTACACGTTTAAGTAGGAAAGCTAAAACAGGAGGCAATACATAAACTTTTTTATTATTTATATTTCATATCCCTCTTGTTTCAATGGACAAAGAACAGAGATAGTAAAATATTAAAAGGTTCTTACATTTCTCATACATATTTATCATATATCCTAGAGAAAGTAAAATATTAAATTTGGTTTATTATTCCAACAATCCATCCTGTAAACCAAATTTTCTTTTAACTCCAAGCTTAGAATTTATCTCTTTGAAAAGCTGTTAGCTGAGAGGTTTTGTTAAGATATCTGCCAATTGGTCTCTACTTCTGCAATATTCAATTTGAATTGTGCCATCTTTGATAAGATCCCTGAGAAAATGAAATCTAGTCCGTATGTGTTTTAGTCGTCCAATGAAGAATAGGATCTTTAGCAACTCATATGGTTGAACTATTATCACAAAACAAAATAGTTGGCGTTTCTGGCTTAAACCTGAGACTCTCCAAGACTCTTTGTAACCAGATAATCTGACAACCTGTAGGACAAGAAGCTATATACTCTTCTTCAGTGGTTGAAAGTGCTACCACCGGCTGTTTCTTTGACATCCAAGAAATTGCTCCACTCCCAATATTGAACACATAACTAGCAACACTTTTACTGTCATCAACACTTCTAGTAAGATCACTATCAGTGTAACCCATAAGATTAATTGGAAGATTTGCTTGATAAAATATACCATAATCAATCGTCCCTTTAACATATCTCAAAACTCTTTTAGCAGCTTCCAAATGATTTGAATATGGCTTCTCCATAAATCTGCTCATCAAACTAACAACAAACATGATATCAGGCCTTGTTGCTGTTAGACACATCAAATTTCCAACTAGACTTCTAAAAACATTTGGATTGACAAGTTTTCCTTCACCATTTTTGCTTAACTTTAATCCAACAACACATGGATTTGACACAGGATTTGCTTGCTCCATTTTAAACTTCTTCAAAATATCATTTGCATATTTCTCCTGAGAAATAAAAATTCCTTCTCTGCCTTGATGAACTTCAATTCCCAGAAAATGATGCAGTTTCCCTACATCTGTCATTTTAAACTCCCTTTTCATTGATGCTCTAAAATTATTCAATAACTCCATATTGTTGCCAGTGAATATGAGATCATCAACATAAAGACTCACAATGATGAAACCTTCTTTGCCATGATCTTTGACAAATAGAGTATGCTCATATTGACACTTATGAAACCCATTCTTCTCAAAATAAGAATTTATTCGGCTATACCAAGCTCGAGGTGATTGTCTAAGACCATATAAGGCTTTCCTCAATTTATAAACTTTGTGCTCTTCACCCTTCTTCACAAAACCAGGTGGTTGTTCAATGAAAATTTCCTCGTCAAGATATCCATTCAAGAAGGTAGACTTAACATCCATTTGATAAAATTTCCAATTACTTTGAGCTGCAAGAGAGATGATCAGCCGAACAATTTCAAGTCTTGAAACTGGTGCAAAAACTTCTTTGAAATCTTCACCTTCCTTTTGCTTGTATCCCTTGGCAGCTAATCTTGCTTTGTATTTGTTGATTGAACCATCTGGATTGATCTTTGTCTTGAACACCCACTTAACTCCAATAGCATTTTTCTTTGCTGTAAGAGAAGTGAGTTCCCATAGGCTATTTCTTTCAATTGCATTAATTTCATCCTTCATAGTTATTTTCCATTTTTCTTCCTTGACAGCTTCTTCAAAAGAAATAGGATCTTCTCCTGCAAAAAAAGCAAAGAAAATATTCTCTTGATTTAGTGGCTGAGTTGCATCATATATCTCCTGCATAGTCCTTGTCTTTCTCCATTGGGAAGAATCTTCATTTTCTGAATCTTGAGAATTGCTTTCATCTTCAAGTACAACGCATGGTGTATTGAGTGAACCATCTGCTTCAAAGTCATTAAAAGATGATGCTTCATCAAATTTCACATCTTTACTTACTACAATCTTCTTTGTAAGTGGATTATAAAACTTATACGCTCCAAATTTTTCACTATATCCCACAAAAATACATTTTTCAGCCTTGTTATCCAACTTGTTTCTCATGGGATCAGGAATATGTGCATATGCAAGACTTCCAAAAATTCTCAAATGATGAACACTTGGTTTTGACCCGTACCAGGCTTCATGAGGAGTGCAATTTTGCAAAGCTTTTGTTGGTGACCTGTTGATTAAATAAGTAGCACAACATATAGCTCCTGCCAAAAAATCTGAAGACAACCCTTTTCTTTTAAGCATACACCTTACTATTTCCATGATTGTCCTATTTTTCCTTTCACAAACACCATTTTGCTGTGGTGAATAACGGGCTGTTAGTTCATGTTTTATACCAGCCTCTTTACAAAATAATTCAAACTCATTTGAAAGATATTCTCCACCACGATCAGTTCTCAAAGTTTTAATCTCATATCTAGAAAACTTTTCAACTTGAGCTTTAAAATCCTTGAAAGCTTGAAATGCTTCTGATTTTGCTTTAATAAAGAATGTCCAAACTTTTCTTGAAAAATCATCAATAAAAGAAATAAAGAACATGCTACCTCCCATAGATGGTTCTGGCATTGGACCACATAATCTGAATGGACAAGCTCAAGAGGTCTTCTAGCTTGGTGAAAAGATTTTGAAGGAAAAATCTCATGATGCTGCTTTCCAAGTTGGCAAGCTTCACATACTCCAATCATCTGATCAATTTCAGGTAGGCCTTTAACGATCTTTCGCTTTGATAGCAACCTTAGACTTCCAATATTTAAATGCCCAAATCTATCATGCCATATTTTTGAATTTTCTTCTTCAACACATCTAAAAAAGTCAATATTAGAGATTTCCAGTATAAGAGGGAATAAATTATTTGAAGCCACTAGAATTTTAGCAACAAGCTTACTTTCCCTCCGTATAATGCACATATTATCACGGAAGTGAATATCAAATCCCTTTTTCAAAAGTTGCTCCGTGCTTAGCAAATTACATTGCAATCTAGGAACATAATAAACTTCTAACATTTTCTCCAAAGCTCCAGATTTAGTTTTAAAAATAATTTCTCCCATACCTTGTATTTTATAGGATTTTGCATCTCCTATTGTCACTTAACCACGTTCAAATTCTTCTAATGATGAAAACAGATGCTTGTTACCAGTCATATGCTTACTTGCTACACTATCTAAATACCAAACATGATTTATATCACCATAGCAAACAAGAAGCAAAGTTTCATAATTACCTTGTTCCTTGTCATGAATGAACCCAGCATTCTTTCTTTGATTAGCTGGATTACTCCAACATTCACTTGCTTTATGTCCAGGCTTGTGACAATAATAACATTCGAAATAGCCACGTCCATGCACATTAAAGCCTCTTCCTCTTCCTCCTCTGAATCTGCCACCTCTTCCTTTTTGTGGTGTGTTCTCTGGCTGATTCATATTTTCCACTGAAGAATCTTCTCTACTTGGACTTCCTCTTCCTCTTCCATGAAATTTTGAACCTTTTCCTCTATTATTGTCTCCTCTGCCACATCCTCTAAAATTAGCTCGTGAGAAATTTCACCCTCCTGTATTTGTAACTTGTGATTTAAGAGCTTGATCAACAAAAGTCTGATTAGTTAAAGCAAGAGTTCTTTTATTTACTCGAAATTCATGAGACTTTAAAATTCCAAACAACTCCTCCATTGAAACAGTAGATAAATCCTTTGATTCTTCTACTGCAACGACAACAAAATCAAATTTTCTGGAAAACTTCGATGAACTTTTTCAATAACCTTTTGATCTTCTAAAATTTCTCCATTAGAAGCCATTTGATTCACAATAGAAGTAACCTTATTGAAATAGTCTGAAATGCTTTCACTTTCCTTCATTTCTAATTTTTCAAATTTTGCTCTTAAAGATTGTAGATGTACTTTTTTCACATTTTCTTCTCCTTTATATGCTGATTGGATCATCTCCCAGGCTTGCTTGGACGTTTCTGCTTTTGCAATTCTTTCAAATACTGGTCTTTCAATGGTTTGATAAATCTAAAAGAGAGCCTTACTGTCATTCTCTCTCTTTTCTTTCAATGAAGTGCTTTCTACTGTAGTTAGACTCTCTTCATCTTCTGGCTCTTCATATCCATCTTCAACAATACTCCATAACTTAAATGATTTTAGCAGTACCTTCATCTGGTGGCTCCAATAATCATAATCTTCTCCATTGAAGCAGGGAATAAGAGAAGCCAGATTGTTCATGTTTGCCATAAGGCTCTGATACCAATTGTTGGTTTATTTATACATATATATATATATATATATATATATATATTATATAAAGTGCATTACACATTCAAGAAGGAGAGCCAAAACAGGAGCCAATACATAAACTTTTTTTATTATTTATATTTCATACTACTTTTGTTTCAATGGACAAAGAACAGAGATATATATACCTTCACTATTTTCATAGTTCATGAACCATATTTAAAAGGTTCTTATATTTTCCATACGTATTTATCATATATCCTAGAGAAAGTAAAATATTAAATTTGGTTTATTATTCCAACATTTTCTATTTGGCTTCTCAGGAGGTCGTCCACTTCATCAAGGGAAAGAAGCTGAATGATGGGCTGCTCGAGAAGTTGAAGATTATGTTGTTGTGTGCTAACACGTTGATCAATGATGTCGAGAAGAAGCAAATAAGAAATCCATCTGTGAAGATATACCCTCATGAGCTCAAAGATGCTTACTATGATGCAGAGGACCTGATATATCAAATTGAAACTGAAGCTCTACGATGCAAGATGGAAGATGAACACCAAAGCAACACAAGTAAGGTACGAAACTTCATTTTAGCTTGGTTCTCTGGATTTAACAATGTAGTGGAACCCAAACTTGTGAAGATCATTGATAGACTAGAATATATTGTTAAACAAAAAGATGTCCTCAGTTTGAAAGAAGTTGTCGAGAAAAGATCATTACAAAGACTACAACCAACTGTAGTTAAAATTCTTATATCTATGGGAGGGATGCTTAACAATGAGGCTACTATTAAGTTGTTGGTATCCGATGATTTCGGAGCGAATAAGATATCTGGAATTCCCATAGTTGGTATGGGTGGCATTGGCAAAATCACCCTTGCTCAACTCGTTTACAATGATGCTAGAGTGGTCAATCATTATCATCTCAAAGAATGGATTACTGTATCTGATAATTTTGATGTTTTTACATTAACAAAAGAACTTGCTGAGAAAGTAACATCCCAACCATGCCATCTCAAGGATCCATATCAGCTGCAAGTCAGATTGAAGGAGGTTTTGTATGGGAAAAAGTTTCTCTTTGTTTTAGATGATGTTTGGAATGAGAAATATGATCTTTGGAGTCCCTTAAAGAGCCCTTTCAATTCTGGATCACATGGAAGTAAAATAATTGTGACAACAAGAAACAAAGCTATCGCAACCATGATGGGTACGGTTCCAAATCATGAGTTAGATCTAATATCAGAGGAGGATTGCTGGTCGTTATTTGTGAAACATGCCTTCAGTAACACAGAGTCAAGTGCACGTCCAGATTTATAAGCAATTGGTAGAAAAATCATTAAAAAGTGCAATGGTTTGCCTCTAGCTGTAAAATCACTTGGTGGTCTCTTGCGGTGTGAATCAAATGCAGATGAATGGGAAAGTGTGTTAAACAATGACATATGGGAGTTGGCTGAAAAGGACACTCATATTCTTCCAGCTCTATGGCTGAGCTACGATTATCTTCCATTACATCTAAAATGATGTTTTGCCTATTCTTCAATATATCCCAAATATTGGATCTTCACAAAACAGGAATTGATTTTACTATGGATAGCAGAAGATCTTTTGCAACCACATGAAAGGAAGAGTTTACAAGATGTTAGAGATGAATACTTTAATGATTTAGTATCGAGATCGTTCTTCCAGCATTATAAACAGGATGGTCCCACTGAGACATGGTTTACCATGCATGACCTTGCGAACAATCTAGCAAAATTTGTTTCAGGAGAATTTTCTTTGCAGCTGGAAGACAACAACTCACATGCGCTTGTAAGAAATACCCGTCGTATATCATATCTGAGAAGAATGAGATATAAAAGTGAGAAATTCAATGATTTATCTAAAAATAAATGTTTGAGGACTTTTTTACCATTAGAATTTACACATCAATATACATCGGGGATGATAAGGAAACAACAATTGCTAGTCAACTGTGAAAAACTATTGCCAGCAATGCCCTGCTTAAGAGTGATCTCTTTATGTGGATATTCTACCATAGGGTTAGGTGATCTAATTGGCAATTTGAATCTCCTAAGGTACCTGGACTTATCTTACACTTCCCTTGAAGAACTACCTGAGACAATATACACATTATAAAATTTGCAGACACTGTTGTTGGGACAATGTGACTTGACTCAGTTGAGTGATTCAATTGGTAATTTGAAGCAATTAAGGCACTTGGATTTATCCTTTACATGAATTAAAGAGATACCTGGTGCAGTGTGTGGCTTGTACAATTTGCATACAATAAGGTTGTACAATTGTCGACATCTTAAAAGATTACCATGCAACATAGCAACTCTAATAAACTTGCATCATCCTTCTATTAAAGGTTGTTGGGATTTGGAAAGGATGCCACCTCAAATTTGTGACTTGAAATGTTTGCGAAATTTAACAGTTTTTGCTTTTGGAAAAGACAATGGATGCAACATTGTATATCACAAGGCTTGAAAATGTTGTTGAAGTTAAAGATGTTTTGAAGGTAAATCTGAAGTGGAAAAAGCGCATAAGAGAATTGGGTTTGGAGTGGAAAATTCAAACAGACAACTCAAAGAAGTCAAGAGAAATACTTGAAGGGCTCTAACCTCACACAGAAATTGAGATATTAAAGATTAATGGTTACGAAGGCACAAGATTCCCAAACTGGGTATTAGATGGTTCCTTTTCTCATCTAGTAGACCTGATGCTTGTTGGTTGTAAAAATTGTTATGAGGTACCTACGAGTGGACATCTACCATCTCTTAAATCCCTTGAAAGCGGAGGATTTGATTTTGTGGAGAGAATAGGTGAAGAGTTTTATTCAAACGGTTCTAGTACTGTGGGAAAACCATTTAAATGCCTAGAAACTTTGAGTTTTGCTCGTATATTAGAGTGGAAAGACTGGTTATTTATTGTGGCCAATCAAAGTAAAGGCGAAGTTTTTCCTCGTCTTAAGCATCTTCAGTTGGTGGTTTGTCCAAAGTTAAAGGCGGAATGCTTACCTGATTATCTTCCATCTTTGACGAGTTTTACTATCGTGGGGAAATGTGAACAACTAGTGGGTTCACTTCCAATGACTCAACAGTTGGACTCTGCATTTCCACATCTTTAGGATATGATGATGTACCATTGTTCTATGGAGTCCATTCAGGAATGAGAATTGCCCTCTAGTTTAAACATCTGTCATTTGGTAAGTGCAAAAAGATGTTTGCATAGCACATGCAATGGAAGCTTCAACCACTTGACTCTCTCGCATCCTTCCATATTGCTCGATGTGAAGATATTGTGGATTCATTTCCGGACGAGGGGTTATTTCCTTCCTCTTTAACAACTCTTGAAATTTACCATCTTCTCAGTCTCAAGTCATTGAATGGCATGGCCTTTTGACACCTCACATCCCTTAAAACTCTCTCCATTACCAAGTGCCATCAGCTTCAGGGTTTTCCAGAAGAAGGTCCACCCACTTTTCTCTCCTTGTTGAACATCGATGATTGTCCCTTCTTAAATCGACAGTGCCAGAGAGACACAGGGGAAGATTGGCCCAAGATTGCTCACATCTCTTATATAATTATCGACGATGAAGCTATATAAATCACCATTCTGTAAATATCTTGTCTCTGTTCTCTAATATCTCCAATTTACTCCAAGTACTTACCTTTTTTTGTGTTTTTTTCTTTTTTTTTGGGCCCAATAAAAGTAGGATCAAAATCGTCTTCTTTTCTATTTACATAATTTGTTGATTATTTTTGGATGATTTGGTAGATAAGGGGTCACAAGTCACAACTACATGACACAACGGCCACACTCCCTTGCAAGTTGCAACCACTTTCAAGGCACATCCTAAGGTTGGTTTCCTGTTTTTCTAAACTTCAATTTTATCCAATTGTTTTCATAATAAAAATAAAAATATTTATTGCTTCTCTGAAAGACTTGAGAGTTGCGTGCTTTTTTCTACACTGTTTACAATCCATGTAATTTTGCTTTTCCATGTGGTGACTTTTTATCATTTATTTAGCATAGTTCTTGTACCCTGTTAGAAGGTTTGGAGAAAGTTAGTCTTTATCAAGGAGAGCTAGATAGGGTTTCTCCTCTTATCTGGTTGTGGAGACAACTTGAACAAAATAGAGAGAAGTAATCACCAAAATAAAAATCCAACTTACAAATTTGTGTGATTTCTTTGCTTTTTGTCCTCTTGTTGTATGGAGTTCAAAGAGATGGAATTTACTTGATGTGATACTTTGGTTTTTCCATCATCTAGACGAGCACAACAACAATGGAGAAGAATGTCAGCTATTAATTCATTGGGAAAAGGTCGTCAAGGGCCAGAAATGGATCTACCAGTACTTGTTAATGGTAAATCTATATAGTCAGCAATGTGAAAGTGTCTCTGTTCTTTGATTTGATTTCTTCAATTACTTGTAGGTACTTTTTTCTTCATAAATGAGAAGGACCTGCAATTTCTTTTATTTTTTAATTTTTTTTTTATATCTTTATCCATGCAGTGGTTCTGTTTCATTCATTTAGCAGCTGTTGTACACTGTTAGCTCATACCCTTACAATGATATTAAGTATGATTGTTACTTGTCTTATTGGTATATTGTAAACTTGTTTTTCATAGATTTGAATTTATTATGGGTAGGTGTCCAGTTCCAAGTTCTCTCCAATATAATTACAATGCTGGAAGCATAATTTTGTTATCCAATAATATATTCCTGCTGCTTTCAACAATCCCAAGTGTCTTTCTTCCATTGATTTTCAATTTCAATCCTATCTAGTTCTTCTTCATTGGTAAAACACACTGAAAAATACCACAGACTTCTATTTAATTGCTTCAAATAAAATGCACCATTTTTTTATACATAAACTTGACATTCAATTCCTTGAACAATCTAATATACAAATTGAAGTTTCTAGAGCATGATAACAATTTCAGCTTGATCTGACATTCACCGCATTGATGTAAGAGAGAAGCAAGGGAAGATTGACCTAAGATTGCTAATTACTAATAAGCATTGTCAAGAGCTGAAGATATATTCCTTAACTTTTTCTTGGTATAACTATCAATCTTATTATCTTTTGATCACATTATTGACAGCTTAATCAAAGCAATTTTACAAGGATCTCTTCTACAATTGAAATAATTTCCTATGTATAATCCTTATCATTTCCCAATTCAATTTGTCCTTCACCTATGCATGCATGCTTATTGAATTGCAACTATTTGCTGGCTTCTTCCTAAGACAAACCTTCCATCTCTTTTTATAATGTGTGATATGGTCATTCACAAAGCTTATTATTTCTTAATGTTTTAAATTTATTGTAATCTTAAACATCCATTTGTTGTCATGTGGGAACTATCAATGATCCTTCTGCAATTACTATAACCAACTAACTATTTCTTGTATTCAAATTATCTATCTTGTTTATCTTTATCACATAGTTTTCAGGACTTACTTGTATTCAAAATTATTTTATGTTGATCTGTCAGTTGTACTCTTCATCTGCATTTCCATATGTAAAACCCATTGATGTTAATGAATAAAAGAATGCTATTTTCATTCTCATAACTTGTTTTTCACTCTAACTATGATGGTACCGATGAAATAGTTGTGGGAAATGGTAACAAACTTTCTATTACACATACAGGCACTTCTCGGTTATTTACTCCAAATAAAACCTTCTTGCTTCCTGAGATCCTTTGTGTTCCTACAATGAAGAGCAATTTAATTTCAGTTTCAAAATTATGCCAAACTAACAATGTTTCTGTGGAATTCTTACCAAATTGTTTTCTTGTGAAGGACATACTGACAGGAGTAATACTTCTCAACGGTCTGCATAAGGGTGGAACCTACCAATGGCCATCTTCTTTCTCTTCCTTGTCTCCATCTCCAACAGTTTTTCTTAGTCAATCTTCTTCCTTTCAAGAGTGGCATCACTGCTTAGGACATCCATCTAATAAGACTCTTCATCATTTGGTGTCTTCTCAAGCCTTGCCAGTTTCGTCTTTCAATAAATTTCACTGCACTTCATGTTTATGTAATAAGTCTCATAAATTACCTTTTGGAATTTCTTCTATGTCAAGTTCAAAACCTCTTCAATTATTATATTTAGATGTTTGGGGTCCAACCTCAATTTGTTCTTTTGATGGATTTAAATATTATGTATTGTTTGTTGCTCATTTCACACGCTATACATGGTTATTTCCAATGAAGTTCAAATCTGAGATTACTTTTATCTTTATTAAATTTAAAAATACTGTTGAAAAAATTTTTCAGACTCCAATTATTTCCCTATATTCTGACAATGGTGGTGAATTTTTAAAATTAAATTTTTTTTTTACTAATCATGGTATTACCCGTTTTCTCACCACCCTACATGTAACAAGCTATCCCAAAGTACATCAAAATTTTTGCACGTTGACGAGACGGTCAAAATTTTAACTTTTTGTTTTGGATGGAATTTGGCATTGGCTGAGGCACCTTTGCAGAGTACACATCGATCCGAGTCTGTAGACTAGTAGCACGTTGAAAACAGAGCTACAATTTGGAAGTTATGAACAAAACAAGTTGAGGTCCAAACTGTCCAAGGGTGCCCGAGTTGACTTTTTATCTTTGTAAAATTGAGCTTTGACTGATGCATGATTGTGAAGAACTCGTCGATATGAGTTTGTAGACTAGTAGCACGCCTGATTTCGACATGTGGTTTGAAAGTTATGGACCTGCAAAGTTTTTTGAATACCATACTATTTTAATATATTTTTACTTGAGTGAATAGTATGTGCCACATGTCGTGTTTTCAAACAATCCCGTGAGTGAACAGTATCACCCACGAGTGGCTTTTATTTTGGCCAAAACACATGTGAGCCACCGAGGGGGGAGGAGTGGGGAAGTGAGAGAGAAAAAGGGGAAGAGGGAGAGAGAAGGAGCAAAGCCACCACCACCGGCCACCATCGTTGACCATTGTCTAGTCATTTCTAAGCCACACACGCCACTCCAGCTTGAAGACCACATAAAAATCGGTTGGCCAACCAAAAATCATAGCCATATCGTCGGCGATGCCCCCGGATCGGGACATTTTCCGGTGAGTGGTCGATTTCCTTCTCTAGCCAATATCTCCCAAACCAGACCTCCGTTTGCCTCACTGATGGTCCCATTGAGTTACCCATCACCAAATCTACCACTTCACCAAGTTTCACGGCCAATGGCCGCCGGACTCGCCGCCGGAGGTGGTAGTTCTGGTGACCACGGCGGCTCACTAGAAAATCCAATTCCGGTTAGTTTCCGATCACCCCACCTATCCTTCCCCACTAATTCAACCTCCCTAAACCCAAATCTGAGGTTGTTTCCTCCAATTCACAATAGGTTCAAAGAATCGAGGACTTAAATTCCAAGAGCTTTCCGATGAGATTCTGACCACCACGGGTCCGATCTCTGGGAGGTAAGCCTCAATCCGTGATCCTCGTTCCATAAGCTTCATTTTGGTATATTACTCACAAATTTTGGTTAACGTTTGTGTTAAATCCTCCGAGAAACCGTGTACAATTTATCCGATTAAAATATTAATTTAATCAGTTTGTGTATTGTCAATGCTCTAGGAACACGTGTGAATTATAGAATTGATCATATGGAGGATCTTCGTTTAACTGCATGCACGAAATGAGTGACCCACCTTCAAACTTAATTTTGGGTGTTTAATTATATGTATTTTGTGATAATTGATTATTTGAAAATGTGATATTTCATGTGTTAATTGTTTAGTAAAATTATATTTGGAATTTTGATGGCACAATTTGAATAAATTGAAATGTATATGTGCATTAAACCATATTTTAAGTTTGATAAATTATGGAGATTTTATTTTTATGAAATTCAATTTTAAAGAAATTGTGAAATTTTATACATTGATTAATTAATAAATTTCGATGCCAAATTTGGGGTGAAGTAAATATGTGTATGAAACCCATATGTTGAATTCTAAGAAATGGTGAGTATAATTTTATTAAATAATTGTTGATATCAATTGCGGGTTATTCATGATTATTTCAAATGTATTATATGAGTTTATGCACATGTGGATTTCTATGCGGATTTCAATGCGGTTTTATTTGTATTAAATTTGGAGGATGTGAAGAAAATATTTATTCAAATGTTATCACACATTGAAACAATGGTGGGAAAATTATCTTTATGGTATTGAAAAATATTGGATGTATATATACCTTTGGATATTAAGTTGATGGATTATTTGATGAATGGAAGTTCAGGATGTTATCCCTTGTTTTATAAAAATTGGAAATTGGTATATATATATATATATGGTTTTTAGACGCACCCATATAGTACCGGTGTTCTGTAGTTGTAGATGTGATTAGCGCGCTAGTGGAGTGTGATAAGTGTGCAGGTTTATACTCTCCCGTGGTTGCCATCGGACCGAGGGCAAGCAAGTTTGATATTGGCGATAGCTGCCCCCCTCCATGGCCGAGATGGAGTTTCTAGTATCAGCGTTGCTGGGACGCCAGGGTGGCCTGGATGCCGGTTTTCTCTCTTTAACCTCCCTCCAGGCGGTGCTCAGGATGTTGGGTATCGTAGGGTATCACTGGTATATAGTATGGTTCGTCAAGTTATTTTTCTCCTACCTGATTATCAAAGTTAAATGTTTTCAAAATGGTAATTGAAATAAAGAGTGTATAGTGTGTTAAATCTTGCTTGGTTAATTTGATCGTGCCGAATTCTTCTAATATAAAATTATTTATTTATTTATTTAGATGTGATCTTATTTATCTTGTGGTAATTTACTATTAATTCAGTTAATGTTATTAATATATTCTCAAGGTAAATTTCAATTCTTAATATTAGTTGCTGTTTGCATTTATTCATTTATGATGTCCTTACTTTTCGAGGTATATAAATATTGGGTTTTGTGAAATGCTTTAAAAAGGGGGAACTTTTCCAACTGAGTGAGTTGTGAGAATTCTGAGAGCAACATCATCTTCAAATAATTACTATTATTATTATTCTAGCATTATTAATATTATGGTAGGAGATCGGATTACTCATTGAGATGATTAGCATCTCACATTTTTAAATTCGTTCCCTTAGGCTCACGTTAGTAGATGTTGACGTCCGAGGCAAGCTCGACATCTTTTCCGTTGCAGATAATTCGAGGAGTTCTGTCTTTCTTCATTTTCCTATTTTCCTATCCTGTAATATTTCTTTCTTTTCTTTGTTGTCACAATTTTTATTTTTATTTTTATTTTCGTGTTGTAACTCAAATGCTCTGTATACTGTATTGGACGTTATTCAATAATGTATTGCATGGATACCCTGTTTATTATTTATGAAGTGCTATAAATTTGTGAAATGAATTGTAGTAAGGTGAAAGGAATAAGGGGACATCTTTAGTAGTGCGTTGTTTTTTGTACAGGGAATTTTATGGTACGTCCAACGCTTAGGAGAGATGCTACTGGATTGTCCTTGGAAGGTCTGGTAGGGTTTCCCTGAGATCAGGGCTTGTATAGGGTTCTAGTAAGGGATCGTGGACGGGTCTTGACAGATTGGTATCAGAGCTCTAGGTTCTAGTATTCCCAAGGAACTCTGCATTGTTATGCATCCATCCGTGTCCCTTCTCTTATTTAAGCCGTCTTGAAGCGTTATTTCCTCCTCATCTTGAAGCAAATTTGTTGTTCAAGTTGAAATAACTCTAATCTTTGAAGGTGCTAACTAGAAATCGCCTGACTTTAAGGGGAATCTGTTTGGCCAAGTCAAATGGTCAAGGATTTCCTCTTCTTTTACCGAAGATCAGGTGAGGGAAGGAGCCTTGATTAAGTTGTACATTTTGGACTTTAAGTAATGCTAGACATGAAATGGCTAGCTGCGAATCTTATGTTGTGGATTGCTACCATAAGGAAGTAAAGTTTAAGCGATTTGGCCTACTCGAATTGGTATTTTTTGGAGGAGTTAGGGGACTGTACCGAAGTTAATTTTTACTCCTGTTGCCAAGGAGCTATCAAAGAGAAGTTTCCAAAGGTATCTAGCCCATGTGGTTAATGGCCGAGTAGATGGTGAATGTTGGAAGACGTACTTGTAGTGAGACTGTTAGAATGTGTTTCCCGACAAGTTACCTGGTTACTATCGGAAAGGGAGATCAAGTTCACCACCGAATTGGCTTTCGACACCGACCTATTTTCCTACCACCTTATCATATTGCTCCAATGGAGTTAAGAGAGCTAAAGGCTCAACTGCAAGATTTGGTGAATAAAGGTTTCGCTAGGCCAAGCATATCATCGTGGAAAGCACCCATTTTGTTTGTGGAGAAAAGGATGTGTGTCGATCAACCCTAAGGTGCTAACATATTTCCACAATCAACTTAAGGTTTAGGTATCACAATTGAGAATCCAAGGGTTGGATGTTGTTGCATCCAAACAGGAGATTCTAAGGGAGGCACGCCATTTGATGTATGTGATACACCCTGGAAGTGTGAAGAAAAGGATTCTTTGGACCTATTTAGATGTTCAAGCGTAGTTATTTTTGTTTCATAGAAACTAAGATTTTGATATTTCTTTTTCTTGGAGATTAAAGGTTTTATATTGCCAGTGATTTATAGATCTAAGGTTATTAATATCCTTGGTGATAACTTAACCTCATAAGGAATATGATTTTTGGGGTATAGTTAGAATATAAGAAAGCGTTGAATCTTTTCCTATGGTTGAGGATCTAATAATTAGTAGAGGTGGCAATTTAGATCATGACACGGTGACATGACTCGAAAATGACACGAAATAAATGGGTTTGGGTTTATCATAAATGGGTTCGGGTCATAATCGAGTCAACCTGTTTAACACGATTATTAATCGTGTCATTTTCAGGTTAACCCATTTAACTCGAAATTGACCCGTTATAATTCATTTATTAAACGTGTCAGTTTCAACCCGACATGATTATTTACCTATTACAACCCATTTAAATTTAATTTTAAATTATAATTTTACCCATAATATATTATTTAATAAATAAATAATATTATAAATTAAAAAAACTTTATAAAAGTAATTTTTTATAAAAGCACACGTATTGAGATTTATATATTGTAGATTAGGATTTGCATATAATTTGAGGGTATATTACTATGAAATTTAAATATTGTATCTCAATTTTTTAATGCTTAAATTATTTTTATGTTGTTTTTTTAATTATTATTTTTAAATCATTTTCAAATAGGGAGCTTGTTTTTCAAATTAGTAGAATAGATATATTAATAAACAAGTTAATTTTTAATAAATAGATTAATTTTGAATTAATATGTTAATTTTCTATAAATAGGTTAATTTTTAGGTTAATAAGTCACACGACCTATTAAAGTAATCATGTTAAATGAGTCGTGTCGGGTTGACCTGTTTATAAACAGGTTGGGTTAGTGTTTTAGGTACCTGACACGATTAATAAACTGGTCGGATTAGGGTTGAGCATTTTTAACACGATTATTAAACGGGTTGACATGAACACGACACGTGGACATGAATTGCCACCTCTAGTAATTAGTTCATAGTATTGGTTATGATATTAGAATTAAGTTTAAATTCTTTATTGGTTGAGGTATGGATTCTTTGAGTCTGTTGAAATTGGAAGAATTTAGAGTGTCTCAAGAATGATATTTAGGATGTTGAAAGGATTTAGACTTGATCTTATATATATTCCTTCTCTTTGGTGATCATAATATCAAGGATTATACGAGGCTTCATAAGCGATTTAAGATCTTCCAATAGAATGAATATGAGAATTTTTGTTTTTATGACTTTTGATGAAATTAATTGAAGGAAAGATGGTTGTCGAGGTTAAGGTAATTGGATAATCAATGAGGAGTAAGGATTTTATAATTGTAAGTTTGAAGAGTGTAATCAGATGCAATAAGAATAATCTCAATCTTAAATTGGTGACATTGGTATTTGGTTTAGGAAAATTAAGGTTAAGTTCTAATTGTTCTTTTTAAATTGATGGATGGAGTTACCCAAGGATTATGATTGCATTATCGACTACCATCTGGGCAAGACAACTGTGGTGGCTGATGCACTAAGTAGGAAGTCTATAGGTTCATTGACTTATATGCAGATAATACGACTTCCATTGATGGTTGAGTTGCGAGAGTTGGGTGCCAGTATTGATTTGTATTTAACAAAAAATCTATGTTTTACTTCGAGATTTTGGAAAGGATTAATGAAGGAACTAGGCATTAAGTTGAATTTGGGTACCTGCTTTTCACCCCATATTGATGGACTCTAAGAGGATTACTTAGACCATAGAGGACATTTGAGGTGATGTGTGTTACAGTTCAAGAAAAAATTGAAATGAGTATCTCAGCATTAAGATGTCACCTTACGAGGCATTGTATGAGAAACAATATCAGACTCCATTATGTTGGAATGCGAAGGATGAAAGGAAACTTCTAGGTTCTAAGATTGTACACGTGGAGCGCAAAAGTTCGTACTTTGGAAGGTATGCTACCAACCGTGCATTATGCAATGTTGGAAGAAACTGGGATGAGTAATTGCTGTTGATAGGAGTTGTTATAATATTAGCTATAAAGCGAGCATCGAGAAGTCTTCATATGAGGCTCTATATGTAAGGCAATGTCAAACCCCACTATGTTAGAATGAAGTGGGTAAGGAGAAGCACTATATGTTAGGACCCGTCCAGAATTCCTTCCTCGGAACCCTAGACAGCCCTGATCCCAGGGAAACCCTACCGAACCCTCCAACGGAAAATCCGGCAGAGCCTCCCCTAAGGGATCTACTTACCACAAATTTACATGCACTGAAAACACACTTCTATAATTGTCCCCTTATTCCTCCCACAGTACTACAAATTGATTTCACAAATTACAGCACTCCAAAATAAAAATACAGTAATCCATTGCATAATAAATACAACAAGAGTGAAAGAAATAGTACAACTGCAATAAAAGAAGAACAGGGTACTTCACGAGGTAAAACAACGATGAAGATCAAGTCCGCTCCGGATGAACACCGACAACCTGGTACCTAGAGGAACGGAATTTAAGAGTGTGAGATGCTAATCATCTCAGTGAGTGACCCTATCTACTATACAATATAATACCACGGTAATAAGTAGATAAATAATAATAAATTGGAAATAATAATTTCTCTCAAAACCCTTACAATTCTCTCAGTTGGAAAAGTTCCCCTTTTAAAACATTTTCACAAAACCCTTTATTCATATTCCCTGAAAACCATGACATCAAATAAATACCAGAAATAGTAATAATTATATTTTTAATTCCAATACAGTTTCCAAACATTTTATTTTTAAAACACAGTTCTGAAAATCATTTGATGCACCCACTATATACCAGTGGCGCCAACAGTACCCAGCGTCCCGAGGTACCGCCAAACAGGAGGTTATAGAAAGAAACCGGCATACGGTCGCGTGGCGTCCCACTGCGCCGCTGCTAACCAGGTGTCCCGACCAAGGGGGGTGGCCTACCCTCATCCGATGGCAACCACAGGACAACCTTATAATATCAACCGCGCGCTACTCACACCCACCTACGCGCTAATCACATCACCTGCGCGCTAATCACACCCACCTGCACGCTAATCACAACCGTGTGCACACTAACCATATCACATATAAACAAAACACCAGTACGTGCACGGTGCATCCAAAAATCATAAAATCTACATATTTAAATTATATAATAAATTTCACATTTTTCATAAGCATAGCGGGCATAGTCCATCCGCTTGAACCCGGAAATTCTCCGTAATTTCTTTATAATCAATACCATAATTTCCATGATTTTCAAATCCACCAATTCAAATATTCACATTTTCCCAAGCATAAATAATTCTCGAAATATAATAATTAAATCTCATAATATTCCATGGGCATATTTTATAAAAATTGAAATCACCAACATAACCAAATATTTTCCTTGAAATATTTGAAAATCAAATCATTCCCAATTTAATATTAAAACCACACCAATTTCAAAATCCTCACATCCATAAAATAATTTCACATGGCATAAATTTGCAAAATACACATTTTCTTAAATCCAATAAATTCATAAATAATTCCACAATAAATCCAATAAATATTTGGCACATAGAAATTAATTTCCAACTATTTAAATCACACATAATATATTCACCAATTAAATTCCCCAAATAAATTTGAAGGTGGGTCACTCACCTGGAGCACGCAATTAACCCATGATCCACCACGGGATCAATTCTATGACTCACCGGTGCTCCTAGAACAAAATTCATAGACAGTCAAATAAATTAATATTTTATTCGGGTAAATAATACCCGGTACCCGGGGGTCAAAACACAAACGATACCTAGAATTTACGAGTTATATACCGAATCGAAGCTCGAGTGATGCTAATCACAGATCCGGTCTTAATTTCCGATGATCGTACCCGACGGGGTCGGAATTTCGTCGGGAAGCTTTTCAGGTTTCGGCTCCGCAATTCTCCCAAACCGTCGCGAATTGGCGGAAACGGATGTCGGATTCGGGTTCAGGAGGTCGAACACAGCGGACTGGAGCTGGCCGGAAAACTGGGTACTCGCCGGAACAGTATTTTCCGGCGAGCCGCCGCGGTCACCGGCAACCGTCGCCGGCGGCGGCACGTGTGGTGGCCGTTGGTCGTGACATTTTGCAGATTTGTAGATCGTGAGGAGAGCAATCCAACGGGACCGGCGGTGAGCAAAACGGAGGTCGGACGGCGGAGCAATCTCCGTTTGAAGATTTCCGGCCCCTCGTCGGAAAACGCTCCGATCCCGGCGCGTCGGTGGTCCGATGGCCGTGATTTTTGGTGGGTCGGCCGGACTTGAGGAGGGGATCAAGGCTAGCTAAATGGCCGGTACAGTGTCGATTGGCGGTGGCCGGCGGTGGAGAGGAAAAACTCGCCGCCGAACTTCGGAGCTCCGATCCGGGCGTGTCCGGCGGCCGTTCGCCGTGAAATTTGGAGGTTTTGCCGGAAATGAGGTGGGCAATCTGGCTGGCCGGTGCGTGTACAGTAACTCGGCCGGAAAGTTTAAAAATTACCGGCAGCCGGCGACTCTCTCTCTCTTTCTTCTCTCTCTTTCTCTCTCTTCCCCGAGTGTTTTAACAAATAAAAACCCTGTGTGACACTGTTCATGCCATGTGGACCAATCAGAAGCTGACACGTGGCATTACTGTGCACTTAAGCCAGATATATTAAAATAATACGGTACCCGGCGAATTTCAAACGTCCGTAACTTTTTAACCAAATGTCCGATTTAAGCGTGCCGCTAGTCTATGAACTCGTATCGACGAGTACTTTGCAACCATACAAGAGTCAACACAAAATTACATCTCAAGAAAAAGTCAACTCCCGGCACCTTTTGGACAGTTTGAACCTCAACTTGTTTTGCCCATAACTTTCAAACCGTAGCTCCGTTTTTGACGTGCTACTAGTCTACGAACGCAGGGCGTCATGCACTTCGCCACGGTATCCTGGTCAACTCGAAATTCCCACTGAGTCAAAAAGTCAACTTTTGACCCCTTCGGTCAACGGTCAACGGTCAACCTCGGTCAACGTGCACGGATTCCGGTGCGATTCGGGACGGGGTGTTACACTATATGATGACCAATATGATAGGATCTGAGTATTTACGGATGACCTTGGACAAGGTGAGGATCATTTGGGATCGGTTGAAGGGTACCCAATATCGACAGAAAAGTTATGCCGATGTGCATAGGAAGGATTTGGAATTTGAAGTTGGAGATTGGGTATTCTTAAAGTTATCTCCATGGAAAGGGGTAATGCACTTTGGTTGACGAGGTAAGCTGAGTCCTCATTATATTGGGCCTTATGAAATTACGGAGAGGATTGGCCGCGTGGCATATAGATTAGCATTACCAGAAGAGCTAGCACAAGTGTACAACATATTTCATGTTTCGATGCTACGGAAATATATCACAGACCCATTACACGTACTCGAGACTCCTACCATCGAGTTGAGGGAAGATCTATCATACGTGGAGCAGCCAGTGCAGATTTTGGATCGCGAGGAGCGAGTGCTGCGTAACAAGACCATTCCTTTAGTCAAAGTCTTGTGGCAGAATCACTTGGTCGAGGAAGCAACACGGGAACCCGAGGCACAGATGCACGACCAGTACCCCTATTTGTTCCAATGATGTATGAAATTTCGAGGATGAAATTTTTGTAAAGGTGGAAGGTTGTAACATCCTGTCCCAAAGTACATCGAAATTTTTGCACGTTGATCGAGAGGGTCCAAATTTTGACTTT
The DNA here is from genome assembly GCF_031755915.1 of Ziziphus jujuba. Taxonomy (NCBI): domain Eukaryota; kingdom Viridiplantae; phylum Streptophyta; class Magnoliopsida; order Rosales; family Rhamnaceae; genus Ziziphus; species Ziziphus jujuba. Next base: position 4,656,507 of record NC_083380.1, read on the forward strand.
TTGTTTTGGATGGAATTTGGCATTGGCTGAGGCACCGTTGCGGAGTACACATCGACCCGAGTCTGTAGACTAGCAGCACGTCGAAAATAGAGCTATAGTTTGGAAGTTATTAGCAAAACAAGTTGAGGTCCAAACTGTCCACCCAAGTTGACTTTTTATTTTTGTAAAATTGAGCTTTGACTCATGCATGATTGTGAAGAACTCATCGATACGAGTTCATAGACTAGCAGCACCCCTGATTTGGACATGTGGTTTGAAAGTTATGGACCTGCAAAGTTTTCCAAATACCTTAATATTTTAATATATTTTGACTTGAGTAAACAGTGTGTGCCACGTGTCGTGTTTTAGCTAATCCCGTGAGTGACCATTGTCACCCATGGGTGGCTTTTATTTCGGCCAAAACACATGTGGGCCAGGGGGGGGGGAGAAAGAGGGGAGGAGAAAGAGAGAGGGAGAGAAGCCACCACCGTTGACCATCGTCCGGTCATTTCTAAGCCACACACGCCACTCCACCTAAAAACTGATCGGCTAACCAAAAATCACGACCAGAACGCCGACGATGCACTCGGATCGGGGCATTTTCCGGTGAGTGGTCGATTTCCTTCTCTAGCCAATATCTCCCAAACCAGACCTCCGTTTGCCATATCGCCAGTCCCGTTGAGTTACCCATCACCAAATCTACCACTTCACCAAGTTTCACGGCCAATGGCCCCCAGATGCGCCGCTAGAGGTGGCAAATTCCGATGACCACAGTGGCTCACCAGAAAATCCAATTCTGGTGAGTTTCCGATCACTCCACCTATCCTTCCCCACTAATTCGACCTCCCTAAACCCAAATTTGAGGCCGTTTCCTCCAATTCGCGATGGATTGAGAGAATTGAAGAATTGAATTCCGAGAGCTTTCCGACGAGATTCTGACCACCACGGGTCCGATCTCCGGGAGGTAAGCCTCAATCTGTGATCCTCGTTCCATAAGCTTCATTTTGGTATATTACTCATAAATTTTGGTTAACGTTTGTGTTAAATCCTTCGTGTAACCGTGTATAATTTATCCAATTAAAATATTAATTTAATCGGTTTGTGTATTGTCAATGTTCTAGGAACACGTGTGAATTGTAGAATTGATCATATGGAGGATCTTGGTTTAACTGCATGCTCGAGGTGAGTGACCCACCTTCAAACTTAATTTTGGGTGTTTAATTATATGTATTTTGTGCTAATTGATTATTTGAAAATGTGATAATTCATGTGTTAATTGTTTAGTAAAATTATATTTGGAATTTTGATGGCACAATTTGAATAAATTGAAATGTATATGTGCATTAAACCATATTTTGAGTTTGATAAATTATGGAGATTTTATTTTTATGAAATTCAATTTTAAAGAAATTGTGAAATTTTATACATTGATTAATTAATAAATTTTGATGCCAAATTTAGGGTGAAGTAAATATATATGTATGAAACCCATATGTTGAATTCTAAGAAATGGTGAGTATAATTTTATTAAATTATTGTTGATATCAATTGCGGGTTATTCATGATTATTTCAAATGTATTATATGAGTTTATGCACATGTGGATTTCTATGCGGATTTCAATGCGGTTTTATTTGTATTAAATCTGGAGGATGTGAAGAAAATATTTATTTAAATGTTATCACGCATTGAAACAATGGTGGGAAAATTATTTTTATGGTATTGAAAAATATTGGATGTATATATACCTTTGGATATTAAGTTGATGGATTATTTAATGAATGGAAGTTGTGGGTGTTATCCCTTATTTTATAAAAAATTGGAAATTGGTATATATATATATATATATATATAGTTTTTAGACGCACCCATACAGTACCGGTGTTCTGTAATTGTAGATGTGATTAGCGCGCTGGTGGAGTGTGATGAGCGCACAGGCTTATACTCTCCCGTGGTTGCTATCGGACCGAGGGCAGGCAAGTTTGATATTGGTGATAGCTGTCCCCCTCCGTGGCTGGGATGAAGTTTTTAGCATCAGCGCTACTGGGACGCCAGGGCGGCCTGGATGCCGGTTTTCTCTCTTTAACCTCTTGCCAGGCGGTGCTCGGGGACGCTGGGTATCATAGAGCATCACTGGTATATAGTATGGTGTGTCAAATTATTTTTCTCCTACCTGATTATCAAAGTTAAATGTTTTCAAAATGATAATTGATATAAAGAGTGTATATTATGTTAAATCTTGCTTTGTTAATTTGATCGTGCCGAATTCTTCTAATATGAAACTTTTTATTTATTTATTTAGACGTGATCTTATTTATCTTGTGGTAATTTACTATTAATTCAATTAATTGTTATTAATATATTCTCAAGGTAAATTTCAATTCTTAATATTTGTTGCTGTTTGTATTTATTCATTTATGATGTCCTTACTTTTTGGGGTATATAAATGTTGGATTTTGTGAAATGCTTTTAAAAAAATGGAACTTTTCCAACTGAGTGAGTTGTGAGAATTTTGAGAGCAACATCATCTTCAAATAATTACTATTATTATTATTCTAGCATTATTACTATTATGATAGTAGATCGGATCATTCACTGAGATGATTAGCATATCACATTTTTAAATTCGTTTCACTAGGTCCAGGTTAGTAGATGTTGATGTCCGAGGCAAGCTCGACATCTTTTCCGTTGCGGATAATTCGAGGAGTTCTATCTTTCTTCATTTTCCTATTTTCCTATCCTCTGATATTTCTTTCTTTTCTCTGTTGTCACAATTTTTATTTTTTTTATTTTTGTGTTGTAACTCAAATGCTCTGTATACTGTATTGGACATTATTAAATAATGTATTGCACGGATCGCCTGTTTATTATTTATGAAGTGTTATGAATTTGTGGAATGAATTGTAATAAGGTGGGAGGAATAAGGGGACATCTTTAGTAGTGCTTTTTTTCCATACAGGAAATTTTATGGTACGTCCAATCCTTAGGGGAGATGCTGCCTGATTTTCCTTGGAAGGTTTGGTAGGGTTTTCTTGGAATCAGAGCTTGTCTAGGGTTCTAGTGAGGAATCTTGGACGAGTCCTAACACCAAACACACCAGAACAAAATGGTTTTGTAGAACGTAGACATAGACACATTAGAGAAACTAGCATGTCTCTTCTTTCCAAAGCTGGTCTACCGAGTAAGTTCTTGACTTATGCATTCACCACTGCTGTCTATCTTATTAATAGACTTCCTGCACATACCCTCCAAAATATTTCACCTTTTCAAAATCTATATCACAAACCACCTAATTATACTCGTCTTAAAGCTTTTGGATGTCTTTGTTTTCCCTGGTTAAAGCCTTATACCAGTCATAAACTTGAACCTCCTTCTTGACCATGCATATTTCTTGGTTACCCACCAAATCAAAATGGGTACCGTTGCTTTGATGTTCTCCATAATAAAATTTTCATATCTAGGCATGTGAGATTCCTTGAGCTATCTTTCCCTACACATGTTTATCTACACGTCTTCCTAACTCTATCCACACCACTGGTCCCATCTCATCTCTTTCTCCTCATTATTTAATTCACCAATGCTTTCACACTCCCTTTCCAACAAAAACACTATACACTCCAAACAAGAGCAGCTACCTACTCCCTCACAAGTTTTTTCACCTCACACATCTCTATCCTCCTCCAATATTCAAGGTCAACCCATGGGGTCCACTTCTCATGCACTCTTACAAGATTGTGCTACTCCTGATGGTGACTTCTCTATAAAGTTGTTTGGCCCATTTAAAAAATTCCTTGTTCACATGACGCTTCCTATGTAAAAGTGCTAGTTCTCTTGAGCCCATTTCATGTTCACGTGACCATCTCTTCCCTATAGATAATTATTCCAATGAAAAGGCTTCCTCTGCTCGTGACTCATCTACCAAAAACACTGGTTGCTTCCTTGAAACACCTGCCCATGTGTCACCTCGTTCTGCCTCATCTTCACACCCATCTCCTGTCATTTCTCAACCCACCCGATAGCACCCCATGCGTACCAGATCATTGAATATAATTTTTGAACCAAAAAAATCTCATGATTTTTTCCTTGCAACTCACAGTTCCAATAGTTTTGTTTTAGAACCGAGGACGCCTACTCAAGCTCTTCAATCCCTTGAATGGCGCACTGCCATGTCTCCAAAACATGAAGCTCTCTTACGTAATAACACTTAGGACCTTGTTCCATCCTCTGATGCAAAAAATGTTGTTGGTTGTAAATGGGTTTTCCGTATCAAACGAAACCCAAATGGTTTTCTAAATAAATATAAAGCTCGTCTTGTGGCAAAAGGCTTCCATCAGCATCCTGGTGTTGACTTCTCTGATACCTTCATCCCAGTAATCAAGCCAGGAACGGTTAGACTTGTTCTTAGTGTTGCCTTATCCCAAGATTGGCCTCTTAAGCAACTGGACATCAATAACGCATTCCTCAATGGTACTCTACATGAAGAAGTCTATATGTCTCAGCCTCCTGGGTTTATTGATCAAAACAAACCATCTAATGTGTGTAGGCTCAAGAAGGCCATATACAGTTTGAAACAAGCTCCACGAGCCTGGTATATCGAATTGAAGGCTTTTCTCATCTCTTTTGGCTTTGTCAAGTCTCAATCTAATGCTTCTCTGTTCATTTATAGTAAGACTGATCAGCTTCTCTATCTTCTTGTCTATGTAGATGATATTATTCTTACAGGCAACAATTCCTCACTTCTGTAATGATTTGTTCATTCTCTCTCTCAAAGGTTTTCTTTAAAGGACTTGGGTGATTTAAATTATTTTCTGGGTGTTAAGGTTCTGCCTAGCAAACATGGTCTCTTTCTTAGCTAGCAAAAATATATTCTTGATTCTTTGGAAAAAAGCAACATGACTGATGCAAAACCTATGGCATCTCCAATGTCTGCAACTCAATCTTTCACTCTATCTGACGGGTCCCAACCTACAAATGCAACACAGTATCGCCAAGTGGTCGGAAGTCTTCAATATCTTTCATCCACTCGACCAGATATAAGTTTTGCAGTAAACAAGCTTTCTCAGTTTATGCATTGCCCCACTACGACTCATTGGACTTTTGTCAAGCGAGTACTTCGCTATTTAAAAGGAACAAGCTCATATGGTTTATTCTTACATCGCAACAATCCTCCGTCTCTTCATGCTAATTCTGATGCTGACTGGGCTGGCAATCGCGATGACCGAACATCCACCACCGGTTACCTTGTGTTTCTAGGTGGCAATCCTATATCTTGGTCTCCCAAAAAACAAAGATCTATCTCACACTCATCAATTGAAGTAGAATATAGAGCTGTAGCCAACACAACATCGAAATTATAGTGGCTACTCTCTCTTTTGAAAGAACTTCAAATCCATTCTTCCACTTCTCCTACCATCTATTGTAATAATGTCAGTACAACATATTTGTGTGCTAATCCAAATTTTCATTAAAAAATGAAGCACGTTGGAATCGACTTTCATTTTGTCCGAGAACGAGTAGCTGCTGGTTCACTACGAGTATCTCATATAAGTAGCAACGATCAGCTTGCTGATGGTCTTACAAAACCTCTACCTCGCCAAAGACTCAAGTTTCTACTGTCCAAACTTGGTGTTCTTCCTTGCCCACCAAGTTTGAGGGGGCATATCAGTGATCCTTCTGCAACTACTATAACTAACTAACTATTTCTTGTATTCAAAGTATCTGTCTTATTTATCTTTATCACATAGTTTTCGGGATTTACTTGTATTCAAAATTATTTTATATTGATCTGTCAGTTGTACTCTTCATCTGCATTTGTATATTTCAAACCCACTGACGTTAATGAATAAAAGAATGCTATTTTCATTCTCAGAACTGGTTTAAGTTGTTTCAGGAACTCTCTTAGTTGATGATGCACTTAAAGTATGTGCCCCACTTGGTAATTGGGAATTATGCCAAAGAAATCCTCCATCCTGGGTACCCAGAAGGCACAAGCAAATAATTTATTTTTGTGTAGGAAAAAAAAAATTCCAAAATGTATATTGGACGCTGAAAAGTATATGGATTTATTTTTTATTTTTCATTTTTTTGTTGGAATGTGAAAAATGTGGTTATCTTCTGCAAAATACACTTATGTATAGTTTAGTTTGTTGCAGTTCTCACCTTTTAAAGGTTATTATAATTGTTGTTCTTATTCTAGAATTGCTTCTTTTTCTTCTTGTTTCTATATTTTTTTTTTCTGAGTTTAATTTATTATGTGTGCAAGAGGATTTACTTAGTATCTGATTCGTCATTTCACTTCTTTAGTTTATGCTCTTTGTAATTATTTTGGAGGTAGTAGTACAACATGTATTAACTACATATTTATTACAAAACTTCACTACGTGCGACGATTAATTTAGGCTAAGTAATTCTTATCTGTAATTTGTTCTGGTACTTAGAAACAATCTTATGTAATTATTGTAAGGGGCTTGAAGTTTGGCCAGCACTTTTTTCTTTTTCACAATTGGTCATAAGATCTATAATTCTTAAAAGTGCACATTGTTTTTGTTTAACTAGTGTATGGGATTGTGCCATTCCAATCTTTCTTCTTAGAATAAGAATTTTGTTCTGAATCAAAAGTAAATGTCTTAATACAAATTCGTTTTTGTCACCGTATAAGAAGCAAATTTTAGGAAACTCGAATTTAACTAACAGGTCAAACTGAATCCGAAGAAAATATTCTAACTTCTATATGGCGTTTTCAATTTTGAACCTTGCAAGGACCTTTCTCACAACGTGAAGCAGAAAAAAGAAAAAAAAGAAAAAACGCATGGGCTTGAATAGGTTCCAATCTAACGTGTTTGAATTTAATTTGGGCCTGAGGCACATTGTCATTTTGAGTGTATCATGGGTTATTCTATTAGCCCAGCAGTAGTTCAATAGCGGGTTGAAAGGAAAGAGAATCGACTAACCGTGGGATGAAAAGGAGACGACGACGTTTAAGCTTGGTGCTAAAAGAGATTATAGGGAGCGCAAGCCATGGTTCTTCCTCTTCTTCATCATCAGAGTTGATATAATAAAAGGCAAGTGTTTTGTTTATTTATAAAAATAAATTTTGTGTCCAAAAAGAAGTTAATATCCTGTTTTAAAAACTATTACAAAAAGTTGGTATTTTTTTTTAGTTTCTTATTAATTTGCTTGAAGTCTTGAATCAAATATTTGTATAATATAGTATTAATCTTACAACATTACATTAATGGTTAACATGGTGCCAGTTAACCTTTCAACTATTAATTCGTGACCATTTTTTTTTTTTTTTTCCTTCTCATTTTTATGGGCAGATGTATCAAGGATTTCTCATATTCATCTTTTCACTTACCATGATCTTATACAAGAATGATATCATCAATATTCACTGTTCTTTTTTTTTTTTTTTTTTTTTTTGACATCCAACTGTTTGATTATTTTTCCTGGACCAATAATACTGTGTGGCCCTAGACCCTCTTCATTGTAAACCAACTTTCAACGGGGACGCAGTACTGAAGTTTGAAAATATAAAGATAACGACAAGACATCCACCAAAAAAGAAAACAAAAGAAAATGACAAGACAACAAGTGGGAAACTTCCCGGATGGTATTAAGAAAACCGGTTGCATACTGGCTATATGCTCTGAGTTTCAGATTGCATCTAGTATATGTTGCACAAAAACTATATGCTCTGAGTTTCAGATTGCATACTCATAACTCCTGTTAGTCTGCTATTGAGATCTTTCCTACATTTAATTTCCTCACAACACATGGCTGCGGAACTGGTGGGTGGAGCTTTCCTCTCGGCCTCACTTCAGGTGCTGTTTGAAAGGTTGGCTTCTCAGTAAAACAACTTAAGAAAATTGAAAAGTAATGCTTAATTATTATTCAATAAAAGCTGGGTATAAATACCCTATTACAGATAAGAAGGGAGGTACAACAGATAGAAACAAAATAATATTTAAAATACATGATGAAGCCTAAATACACGTGATAAGGATATACAAGACAAACAACATGAAAAGGTTTAGTTAACTACGCAGCTGTACATGAGAATCACTAATACTCAGGAGGTCGTTGACTTCATCAAGGGAAAGAAACTGAATGACAGGCTGCTCAAAAAGTTAAAGATTATGTTGTTGTCTGCTAACAAGGTGATCCATGATGCTGAGGAGAAGAAAATCAGAGATCCACCTGTCAAGCAATGGCTTAATGAGCTCAGAGAAGCTTCCTATGATGCAGAGGACCTGATCTATCAAATCAACACTGAAGCTTTGCGATGCAAGATGGAAGGTAAAAACAGAAGCAGCACAAGTCAGGTACGAAATCTCTTCTCTACTTGGTTCACTAGCTTTAACAACATAGTGGAACCCAAACTTGTGGAGATTCTTGATAGACCAGAATATATTGTTAAACAAAAAGATGTCCTGGGTTTGAAAGAAGTTGTTGAGAGAAGATCTTCACCTCGATTACCACCAACCTTGGTAGAAGACTCTAATGTTTATGGAAGGGAAGGTGGCAAAGAGGCCATTGTTGAATTGTTGGTATCAGATGATTTAGGTGGGAGTAAGATATCTGTGATTCCCATAGTCGGGATGGGTGGGATTGGCAAGACCACCCTTGCCCAACTTGTTTACAAGGATCCTAGAGTGAATAACTATGATCTCAAGGCATGGGTTACTGTATCAGATGACTTTGATGTTTCTAACTAACAAAAACAATTCTTGAGACAGTAACTTCCCAACCATGCTATGTCAAAGATCCATATCAACTTCAAGCTAGATTGAAGGAAGCATTGGTGGAGAAAAAGTTTCTTTTTGTCCTAGATGATGTTTGGAATGAGAATTATGATCTTTGGAGTGCCCTAAAGAGCCCTTTTGATTCTGGAGCCTGTGGAAGTAAAATCATTGTGACAACAAGAAATGGAAATATCACATCAATGATGGGTACTGTTCCAAATCATAACTTAGAGGTAATATCCGAGGAGGATTCTTGGTCATTATTTGCAAAACATGCCTTTAGCAATACAGAGTCAGGTGTACGTCCAGATTTAGAAGCAATTGGTAGAAAAATCATTAAAAAGTGCAATGGTCTGCCTTTAGCTGTAAAATCACTCGGTGGGCTCTTGCGCAGTGAATCAAACGCAGAGGAATGGGAAAATGTGTTAAACAATGACATATGGGAGTTGGCTGAAAAGGAGAGTAATATTCTTCCTGCTTTATGGTTGAGCTACCATTATCTTCCTTTTCATCTAAAACGGTGTTTTGCTTATTCTTCGATATATCCAAAAGATAGGAGGTTTACAAAAGAAGAATTGATTTTACTATGGATGGCAGAAGGTCTGTTGCAACCCCATAAAAGGAAGAGTTTAGAGGATGTAGGAGACGAGTACTTTAATGATTTAATATCAAGATCTTTATTTCATTGTGATAAGCAGTGGGAACAGTCCACATTTACAAGGTTTACTATGCATGATCTTGTGAACGATTTAGCAAAATTTGTTTCAGGAGAATTTTCGTTGCGGCTGGATGACAGCAACCCGCTTGCATTAGTAAGAAAGACTCGTCATATATCGTATGTGAGAAGTAAGAGATACGAAAGTACGAAATTCGAGGATTTATTTCAAAATAAATGTCTGAGAACTTTTTTACCGTTAGATCAATTTCTAGACCATCAACATAATTACTTTATCAAAAGGAAACAGTTGCCTGTCAACTGTGAAAAACTATCGTCAACAATGCCGTTCTTAAGAGTGCTCTCTCTATCTGGATATTATACTACAGGGTTGGTTGATTCAATTAGCAAATTGAAACTTCTAAGCTATCTGGATTTATCTTACACAGAGCTGAAAGAGCTACCTGAGACAATGTATACTTTATACAATTTGCAGATATTGATGCTGGTAAGTTACAAAGACCTGACTCAGTTGAGTGATTCGATTGGTAATCTGCAACAGTTAAGGCACTTGCATTTATCTTATACTAATATTAATAAGATACCTGATACACTGTGTGGCTTGTCCAATTTGCATACACTTTTGTTCAATGGATGTCGTTGTCTTAAGAGATTACCAAGCAACATTGCAAGTCTAATAAACTTGCGTCATCTTGCTATTGAAGATTGCTGGGATTTGGAAGGGATGCCACCGCAAATATGTGAGAAGAAAGATTTGCGAACATTAACAGGTTTTACTGTCGGCAAACACGATGATGGGTGTCGCAATATTGGAAAATTAGGACAGCTTCAAAATAAAAGCCGAAAACTATGCATCTCAGGGATTGGAAATGTAGTTGATGTGGGAGACGTTTTGAATGTCAATTTGAAGGAGAAGAAGTACATAACTGAATTGATTTTGGACGAGGGGTGGAACAGTCAAACAGACGATTCACAAAAATCAAGAGTAATGCTTGAAGGGCTCCAACCTCACAGGGAAATTGCGAGATTACAGATTGAAAATTACGGAGGCACAAGATTTCCAGATTGGCTAGGAGATGGTTCCTTTCCTCATCTAGTAAAGCTGACGCTTCTGAGTTGTAGAAATTGTTATGAGGTACCGACGCTTGGGCATCTACCCTCTCTTAAATTCCTTCAAATCTGTGGATTTGATTTAGTGGAGAGAATAGGTGAAGGATTCTATTCAAATGGTTCTACTAGTGTGGGAAAGCCATTTAGATGTTTAGAATATCTTATCTTTCGCGATATGCCGGAGTGGAAGGAGTGGTTATTTGTTGCGGCTGATCATAGTGAAGGTGGAGTTTTTCCTCGTCTTGTATGTCTTTTGTTGATTGGTTGTCCAAAGTTAAATGCGGAATGATTACCTGATTATCCTCCTTCTTTGGCAAACCTTGAAATCGATGGAAGTGAACAACTAGTGGCTTCACTTCCAAGGACTCAACAGTTGGACACTGCATTTCCACGTCTTGAGAGTTTTACGATAGTTGACTCTTCGATGCAGTCCGTTCCAGAAATGCCCTCAAATTTGAAAGGTCTGGGGTTTCATAATTACGACAAGCTGTTTGCACCACCCATACAATGGAAACTGCAAGGACTCACCTCTCTCACATACTTGCGTATCTATCGAAATAAAGATATGGTGGATTCCTTTCCGGAGGAGGGTCTATTTCCTACCTCTTTGACAACTCTTCAATTATCCCGACTTCCAAATCTGAAATCGCTAAATGGCAATGCCTTTCGACACCTTACATCCCTTAAAACCCTGGAGATTGATAACTGCAATAAGCTTCAGTGTTTGCCAGAAGGTCTACCCAGTTCTCTATCTCTTTTGAGAATCGAAAATTGTCCATTGTAACTCAACGGTGCAAGCGAGAGACAGGGGAAGATTGGCCCAAGCTTGCTTACATCTCTCGTATCCTTCTCGACGATGAAGCTGTATAATAAACACTATGCAAATATGTCGTCTCTGTTCTCTAATATCTCGATCCAATTGCATCCAGGTACTTAATTTTTTCTCACTGTTTTAGAATTCATTTTGTTTCAGCAGATATCTATGAACAAAAAATAATAATAATAATAATAAAAGAAGAGTATTTTTTATTTTTTTAAACATCTCATATTCATGTTGTGACTCTGTATTATTTACTTAGCGGAGTTCTGAGTACCTTGTTACTGGTTCAAAGTCTTTGAATCTCTTCACAGTAGCAATGTTAACTTGTTTCTTCCAAATTATCTTGTCCTCTATTACTATTTTTAAGTTCCGTTTTTGCTATCTATGCTTTCTTTCTCCGATTATGGAAACATAGTTGTGTTTCTAGATTCTTATTGTCCAATCGTCCATTTTTATCTCTCTTTTTCTTCTTTGTGTGGTTTCGGAGACTACTTGAACGGAACAGAAAGGAGAAGCAATCACCAAAAGAAAAATGGAACTTTACAATTTTTGTTATTTCTTTCCTCTTCCTTGTTATATGGAGTTGAAAGAGATGGAATTCATTTGATGTGTTATTTGTGTTTTTCCATCTTCCAAAGCCGCACAACAGCGTTAGGAAAGATCATCAGCTGCGAATTCATCGGAAAAGAGTGCGAAACTTTAACTGGACAAAGCAACCAGACCTTAACCATAGCTCCTGATTACCTCAAGAAGATGTGAAATTTCCGAGACAATGATAGCATAAGCAGTGCTGGATATCCTACATCAATGCCATCTAAGGGGCGAGAGTGAAATCTGCATGTACTTCTTGATGATAAATCTATATGATCAGCAACGTCCAACAGTGGCTCTGTTCTTTCATTTCTCAAATTACTTCCAGGTACTTTTTTTTTTTTTTTCTGCATAAATGAGAAGAAGAGCGATTTTATTTTATTTTTCTTTACGCATCTTTATCATTGCTGTGGCTCTGCTTCATTCATTTAGCAGCTGTTATACCCTATTCGCTCATATTCCTTTTGTTCATATAAGTATGATTGCTAATTGTCTTATTGGTATATTAAAAACTTGGTTTCTGACAAATTTAATTTATTACTGCTAGGTGTCCAATTCAAGTTCTCTCAAATACAGTTACAATGTTGGAAAGGGATTAATTTTGTTATCCAATAATATTTATTTTTTATTAGCTTATCTAACCATGCTTTCTTTTTTTTTTTTTTTTTTTGGTCCCAAATTCCATAAATATCCTAACATAAATATATAAAATGAAGTACTACAATCTCTAGATACATCAAATATATAAATATATTAAGAGCATATAGATTCTTTTCTATAATTGAAGGAATCTTTCCTTTCTTATGCTTCATAAGATGGTCTTTTGCCATTTCTTCCTGTTCCACAGTTCGAGAGGTTCCACTTCTGCAAGATTTTTTTATAATGGAGAGACTTGATCATGATTTTCTTCGATGAAACTGCATTCTCAGCAATGTAGTTAATAGGTTGAGCATCGTTTCTATGACCGGTGTTGCCTTTAATTTCCACTTCCACGAGGTCAAGATGAGGGCATTTTGTAGCTTTCATGAACTCACCTCGTATACCGTTCCAAGCCAACATCTTGAGGACAAGTTTGTTTGTTTGTTTTTATTTATTTTTTTGGGCTTGAACTTGAGGACAAGTTTGATAAGGTAAGGTAACGCCTTCAAAAAGGAATTAATATGACGATATTATTGTTGTCGGATCGATTAAGCATCAACTTCAGCTGCTAGAGATATGTTAAGGTAGGATTGATTGCAAAAATTAATTATGACATCCACAAATACTATTTCACTTATATAGGGGCAAAAGAGTTTATTAAATTAGTAGTCTGGCCCAGTTCAAGGCTATATAACCCTTAATTAATTCTAATTATATTTTAAGAAAATGATTTTCAAAATATTTTGCAGTTGCACTTAGTTTGAAATCCTAAGCTGCCTACATACATTTTTTAAAGAAATCAAACCACTTGTAGTTCTTAAAATAAATTTTGTTGCTTTATTTAGAATATTTAAAAATTTTAGAAATTTAGATTTGGAAACTTTGAAATTTGAATTGTACTTAGTGTTGGATTAGGCTGCCTATATATTATTTGTCGAGTCAAGTCATCCGTAGTTTGTTAAAAGATTTGACTTGGAGTTTTTGATTAATTAAATAATCTATAATATTTCTGTAGGTTATTTTATTTGGGAGAATTTTGAAAAAATAACTTTATTAAATTTTAGGCTAAAAGATTTATTTATTATAAAAATGAAGAGACATCGCAATTAAGTTGGCATCCTTCGAATATACAAACATTCTTTGACATTTATCTAACCACTTTTAATTTTATAAAATTTATTAAATTTATTTGCCAAATTTATTACATGCCAACTCTTAATTTTTTGAGTTGTATTCGAATTCGTAGTTGTTATTTAATTTTAATTCAATTGTTATTTTTATTAATTAAATTTTATTTAATAATTATTTATTTAATACGATTATTAATTTTGAATGTCCACTTGGATTGCCTGAAATATTTGAAATCCCTTTATTTTATTGGACTACTAAGATATTTGACAATTAATAGTCCTACAAAATTAATTGAATGTTTAATTTGTTTGACATTTTTTATTCGATTTTATGCCAAATTTAATTAGCTACTTTGCATTTTAATTGGTTGGAAGCCAATTAAAAAGTCTAATTGATTTAATTAGACAATTTAATTTTTTTTAACAGTACAAATTAGACAATTTAATGAACTTTTTGTTATTTGACTGCCCATTAATTTTGATTGGGTTATATGTCAAATACTTTAATTTTTAGGTCGTTAACTTACGTTGGCTACCAATTCGTTATATGCCAAATTAATTAATAATATCTGAATTTGTTTATTAGTTTTTAAGCCAAATTACCTTTTTTTAAGCCAAATTACCTTTCTAATTGAAAATTTATCAACTGATTTTAGGCAGTTAATAATATTTGATTTCCAAAGTGTCTGAATTGGAATTGATAATTATTATTTAGCAACAAAAGAAATAATGAGCTTTTATGTGTATTGGAGTCTTCGGCTCCCTTGAATAACCAATTACCAGCTTTTACTTAATTTATTTTTATCCCTTGCAATTTATCAAAACCATGTGAAAATAAGACAGCCTCTATTTTTAGGAAAAATATTTCCTATTTAATTTCCTTGCATTTCGCTTTTTTCCCTTCCACTGTTAAAAGATTTAATTTAAGAAAATCAATTTGCAAGGTTAAATTTCTACATCATTAGTCTTAATAGAAAATTGTCTGCCTTCATATTAAACCAAAGACTTGATTTTCTTTTTAAAACTTTAACACGTGGAATCTAAAAAGAAATAGATTTCCAAGTCTTAACATCTTTCCAAAAGAAAGTGCAGGCTGAGCAACAACGATTTTTTGGTTCTTAAATTACTTTGGAAATTCATCCTTCCGGCTTACTGCTTCATTACACAGAGAAATAAAAATGATAATTCCAATTTTGTGGCGTATCATTTTACCCTGCATATATTTTGCCAAGAATTTTTTTTTTTTTTTTTTTAAACAGTTTTCAAAAACCTTGCTTGTCATAACAAGCTACAGAACCTGTCAATCCATATATCATAAAGATTTTTCTCTGAATCACAAAATTCCTTTTCTTTGGATTGGACTATTTTTTAAATATAGATATATATATATATATATATATATTTGAAAAATTCATTTTAATTTTTCACCATGCCTATATATGTAGACTTAAAGGAATCCAGGCTAGGAACCTTCCAAGTTTGAGGTATCGGTGAAGAACATCACGAGACAAATTTCACTAGTATCTTGGACTGAAAGAAAATCCCACACCAAAACATTTATAGTATCTTTCCAAAATTTAAATACTGAAAAAAAAGCATGTAATTATTTATAAGAAACAAAAAGAATTTTTTAGCAATATTGCAAGCTTAGAGAAAATGTCACGCCAAAGCGTTTTTAGGATTCCTTCATATTAGATATAGAGAAAGAAGAAGGGAGAAGAAGAATCAGATTGGGAAGGAAAAAAAAAAAAAAAAAAAAAAAAAAAAGGGATTTCCTCTTTCCCCCTCTTGTTTCTTCTTTTTCAACTACACACTCTCTTTTCTCCTTATCCAACCCTCTGTTTTTGTCTTTAATTTCAGTACCCTAGGCTATATCCCTCAATCACTTGTAAACTCCCCTCATTCGCACGTTCCAAACTGCTTTTCTTTTCCTTTTTTATTTTTTATTTTTTAATAATGAAAGAATTTCTTTCAAAAAGTATTTTACATATTGAATAAAATTTATTCAAATTTATCTGGATATATAAAACATGAGGGGAGATAAATGAGGAGTAGGAATGTTAACGGGATGGGACGGGGCCAGTTATTAAAATCCTATCCTTGTCCACGAGGGGAATTTTCTATCCTGTTCCTGTGGTTTTTCCTGTTTCTTTATAGACGGGGCGGGGACGGGGAGGGGCGGTTTTCTCGTTTTTCTTTTTTTATCATTCATATAATTTTTTTTTTAAAAAATTTATATAATTTTTTTTGAAAAATTTATATAA
Organism: Ziziphus jujuba; assembly: GCF_031755915.1. Taxonomy (NCBI): domain Eukaryota; kingdom Viridiplantae; phylum Streptophyta; class Magnoliopsida; order Rosales; family Rhamnaceae; genus Ziziphus; species Ziziphus jujuba. The sequence continues at coordinate 4,672,459 of NC_083380.1, forward strand.
TTTTTTTTGAAAAATTTATATAATTTTTTTAATAAATAAAATGTAAATAAAGTGGTTAAATGCAACAAAAATACAATAAAATACATCAATGTCTACGGTCAAAGTTGAGGATTTAGTGTTGGAGTTTGTAAGAAAAGAAGAAAATGATGTTTTACATAAATGAAACTAGAAAAGAATTTTTAAAAAATAAATAATTATATATACCGGACCGAGTTTTGGCCGGGATGTTTATTCCCCATCCCCGGTGCGGGTTTTAAACCTTTGCCCCGAGCCCGTCCCGTTAGGGGCGGTGCACCGCAGGAATCGAATCATGCGGGGCAAATTGCCATTCCTAGTGAGGAGGTGGTTGATAACCGCCTCACCACTTCTCATTGCTTCAAACGTGTGGAGGTAGTTTACAACAACACCACCACTTGTTTTGTATATTTTTCTTTTCTTTTATTTATTTATTTCTTTTTCCCGTTTAACAAGAATATACACAATCGTTCACATAGTCCTGTATTGCAATATGTAGTTGGAGAATCTGTAGCTGATGAGGGAGACAGTATGAAAATAGGGTGAAGGAAGCACCTGCTATAGTGTGTGTTAAAATGCAATAATAATAATAATAAAGCACTTTCAGAATGTTCTTACTTTGGGAGGAAAGGACTTGCTGGAAAAGAATGTAGGGGGCTGCAACCCTTTTCATCATAGGAACAGGGTATGGAAACTCCAATGTGAAATCTTGAAGTCCTTGGTTTCCCATTGCAAGCTTGACCACCCCTTGTGTTGATTACTTACACCATTCACCCAGGTTACGAAACTAACACTCTACCTTAAAATTACAAAAACTACCCTTCCTTTTCGCTTTCTTCGTCATCAAGTAAGTTTTTCCGTCGTAGTTGAGATTTGTTGTACAAGTCCAGATGTACCGCCATCGCCAAGAAACTAGGAAAGGGCACTGGTAACCACCGTATCACTTACTGGGAAGAGAGACAATATTGACACCAGAATCTCCTTTGGCAATTTACTGATACCATTCTCCTCCATTGTAGCCTAGGATGAAATATTGCAACTCTCTCTCACGTGTGATGTATAGTGTGATGATAGTCATTCACAAAACGTAGGCCCAGCTCAGCGATTGATTTTCTTTTAGGGCCTAAGGCCCATTTTCTTTTGGGAAATTAACCGTATAATGGGCTATTACCTTAGTTTATGGGCTATTCCATTTGCCCAGTAAGGGCGTGTTTGTTACGCCGGACTGGGCAGGTCAGGACAGGACCCAGTCCCAGTCCGGTGTTTGGAAAGTGAAAATGGGAGGGGGACAAGTTTGTCCCGTAGATGATTTTATCCCAAATGAGGGGGATAAATCTGACCCATCTGGAGACTGGGTCACTTTTGTCCCACCGAGCTCTCTTCGAAGCATCTCTGGCCGCCCCCTTCGAAGCATCGTCGATCTCGCATCACCATCCCCTTCGAAGCATCTGGCCGGTGAGCATGTCTTCTTCTTCTGTTTCGGCAATCTTCCATCATCATCATCTTGTTATTTTTCTTTGTTTTTTACCTTAATTTTTAGCTAAAAAATTATGAAATATTTTTTTTTTCTTTTTAATGAATCATTTTTTTTGTTAGATTATTGAAATTTCAATGATAATAGTAACAGGGCAACCGTAGGATTCTGATATAAACAAAAATTGATACTTTTCTTTCAAATTATGGATGGGAAACTTTGTTTTTCCGTATGCCAGCAGGGTCATAAATGAAATTCATTTCTTTTAACTAAATGAGGATTTGTCCTGGTAAAGTTTATGGTAGTGGGTTTTTGTTTATATGGAAAACAATCATAATTTGTTGTTTGGTTTTCATGGTGTCATGCTTTCAATTATTCATTATTGGAAATGTCATTTGTTGATCTGCGAAATAAGCTTCGATCTATTTATGTTAGGGCTTGATTTGATATTCAGGAGGAAGAAGTTTGATTTTGGAGGCAAACTACCCTTCAAAGCATTTCTGGCCGGTGAGTTTATCTTCTGCTGCATCCTTCCTCTGTTTCATCAATCTGCCATCATCACCTGGTAAATATGGTGTCTCGTTTACATTCCAAAAACCTCCATAAATATAGATATGAGAAATAAGTTTTTTGCTTTGTCATAGGCATTTTGTTCAATTTACATCGATATTGCTGGTCTTAGTCCCTCTTGTTAATCTGCTGCAAAAGTTCAAAAACAAAACTTAAAAATGATTATAAAAGATTTTAACTTAGTCTTCGAACAAATTTGTATAAAGATTGCAACTTATTCATATTAAAAAAATACTAAAATGACATATGAAAGTAGCTTTTGAATTAAACATGAACAATTCATACTAAAAAATAAAACAAATACAAAGAAGGATGAAAAGAAGTAAGAAGAGGAACCAATTCCATAACATATATTGAGGCTAGCTCAATAACAGGCCAATCCCAACAAGAAAATGAGGTAGATTGTCAGGACCCGTCCAGAATTCCTTCCCCGGAACCCTAGACAGCCCTGATCCCAGGGAAACCCTACCGAACCCTCCAACGGAAAATCCGACAGAGCCTCCCCTAAGGGATTTACTTACCACAATTTACCTGCACTGAAAACACACTTCTAAAATTATCCCCTTATTCCTCCCACAGTACTGCAGATTGATTCCACAAATTGCAGCACTTAAAAAAATAAATACAGTAATCCAGTGCAAAATAAATACAACAAGAGTGAAAGAAATATTACAACTGCAATAAAAGAATAACAGGGTACTGCCGAACTAAAACAGCGAGGAAGATCAAGTCCGCTCCGAGTGAACACCGACAACCTGGTACCTAGAGGAACGGAATTTAAGAGTGTGAGATGCTAATCATCTCAGTGAGCGACCCTACTACTATACCATATAATATCACAGTAATAAGTATAAATAATAATTATTTGGAAATAATATTTTCTCTCAAAACCCTTACAATTCTCTCAGTTGGAAAGGTTCCCCTTTTAAAACAATTTCACAAAACCCTTTATCCATATTCCCCGAAAACCAAGACATCAATTAAATACCAGAAGCGGTAACAATTATATTTTTAATTCCAATTCAGTTTCCAAACATTTTATTTTTAAAACACAGTTCTGAAAATCATTTGATGCACCCACTATATACCAGTGGCGCCAACAGTACCCAGCATCCCAAGGTACCGCCAGACAGGAGGTTATAGAAAGAAACCGGCATACGGTCGCGTGGCGTCCCACAGCGCCGCTGCTAACCTGGTGTCCCGGCCATGGGGGGTGGCCGCCCTCTCCGATGGCATGCACAGGACACCCTCATAATATCAACCGCGCGCTACTCACACCCACCTGCGCGCTAATCACAACCGTGTGCACACTAACCATATCACATATACCATATCACATAATCAGAACACCAGTACGTGCACGGTGCATCTAAAAATTATAAAATCCATAAATTTAAATCATAAAACAAATTTCACATTTTTCATAAGCATAGCGGGCATAATCCATCCGCTTGAACCGGGAATTTTCCCACAATTTCTTTGTAATCAATGCCATAAATTCCATGATTTTCAAATCCACCAACTCCCAAATCCATCAATTCAAATATCCACATTTTTTCCAAGCATAAATAATTTCTCGAAATATCATAATCAAATCCCATAATATTTTATGGGCATATTTCATAAAAATTGAAATCACCAACATAACCAAATATTTTCCTTGAAATATTTGAAAATCGAATCGTGCCCAATTTACCATTAAAACCACACCAATTTCAAAATCCTCAAAACCATAAAATAATTCCACATGGCATAAATTGGTGAAATACACATTTTCTTAAATCCGATAAATTCACAAATAATTCCACAATAATTCAAATAAATATTTGGCACATAGAAATTAAATTCCAAATATTTAAATCACACATTATATATTCACCAATTAAATTCCCAAAATTAATTTGAAGGTGGGTCACTCACCTGGAGCACGCAATTAACCCATGATCCACTACGGGATCAATTCTACGACTCACCGGTGCTCCTAGAACAAAATTCACAGACAGTCAAATAAATTAATATTTTATTCGGGTAAATAATACCCGGTACCCGGGGGGTCAAAACATAAACGATATCTAGAATTTACGAGTTATATACCGAATCGAAGCTCGAGTGATGCTAATCACAGATCCGGTCTTAATTTTCGATGATCGTACCCGACGGGGTTTGAATTTCGTCGGGAAGCTTTTCGGGTTTCGGCTCCGCAATTCTCCCAAACCGTCGCGAATTGGCGGAAACGGAAGTCGGATTTGGGTTCAGGAGGTCGAACACTGCGGACTGGAGCTGGCCGGAATTTTCGGGTACTCGCCGGAACAGTAATTTCCGGCGGGCCGCCACGTCACCGGCAACCGTCGCCGGAACAGTAATTTCCGACGGTGGCCGTTTGCTGTGAAATTTTGCAGATTTGTAGATCGTGAGGAGAGCAATCCAACGGGACCGACGGTGAGCAAAACGGAGGTCGGACGGCGGAGAAATCACCGTTTGAAGATTTTCGACCCCTCGCCGGAAAACGCTCCGATCCCGGCGCGTCGGTGGTCCGATGGCCGTGATTTTTGGTGGGTAGGCCGGACTTGAGGAGAGGATGCTGGGTGTATGGCGCGTGTACTGTATATCGGCCGGAATAGTGCCGATTCGCGGTGGCCGGCGGTGGAGGGGAAAAATCGCCGCCAAACTTCGGACGTCCGATCCGGGCGCGTCCGGCGGCCGTTCGCCGTGAAATTTGGAGGTTTTGCCGGAAATGAGGTGGGCAAGCTTTCTGTCCGGCGCGTGTACAGTAACTAGGCCGGAAAAACATGAAAATGACCGGCGGCCGGCGGGTCCTCTCTCTCTCTTTCTCTCTCCTCTCTCTCTTTCTCTCTCTTCTCTCTCTTTCTCTCTCTTCCCCGAGAGTTTTTTCAAAATTAAAACCCTGCATGACACTGTTCATGCCACGTGGACCACTCAGAAGCTGACACGTGGCATTTCACTGTTCACCAACCCAAAAACATTAAAATAATACGGTATCCGGTAAACTTCAAACGTCCATAACTTTTTAACCGGATGTCCGTTTTGAGCGTGCCGCTAGTCTGTGAACTCGTATCGACGAGCACTTCACAACCATGCATGAGTCAAAGCTCAATTCCCCATAAACAAAAAGTCAACTCCGGCACCCCTTGGACAATTTGGACCGCAACTTGTTTCGTCCATAACTTTCAAACCGTAGCTCCATTTTTGACGTGCTACCAGTCTACGAACTCGTGGCATCGTGCACTTCGCCACGGTACCCTAGTCAACTCAAAATTCTCACCGAGTCAAAAAGTCAACTTTTGACCCCTTCGGTCAACGGTCAACCTCGGTCAACGTGCACGGATTCCGGTGCGATTTGGGACGGGGTGTTACAGCCTTCCCCCCTTACAAAAATTTCGTCCTCGAAATTTCCGCGCGTCACTGGAACAAACAAGGGTTCTGATCACGCACCTGCGCTTCGGGCTCCCATGTCGCTTCCTCGACTAAGTAGTTCCTTGCCAACCAATCCATGCCCAACACTACTTCAAGTCCGGATAGATCCAACAGGATCAGGTCTGCTTCCATCACTTGATCTGTGAAATCGTCGGGCGTAGTCCTGGCTCCCTGCTGCGTCATAGCAAACACCCGGCCTTGACTTGTCTGCTGGGGTCTCTTTCCTCTACCTCGACTCGATCCTGCAGACGGCTGGACTGATCCCGAAGAAACTCCTACTGGCTGACTCCCCTGGGAATTCTGTCCTGGAAATATCCCCGTATGCTGTGTCCGTCGACCTGCTTCTAGCACACTGCCGCTACCATAAGGGCAATCCCTCCTTATGTGGCCTGGCTGCCCACACCGAAAGCATAAACCATCCATCTGACACTGCCCAGAATGATTCCCCCTACAAAGTGGACAAATCCGCGGAGAACCAATGCGTGACTGCTGATACGAGCTTGCATCCACACTGATCGAATGGCGAGCTGGCTGGGGCATGCGATAACTATCTCTCCTCTGGAATCTGCCTCGTGGGCTTAACCCATCACTGTCTGAGCCTGAGCTATGGCTCTTCTTAGCTGCCCCCTGTCGAGGTACTCCGCTATACGAACCTTCGAATGATCTGCGCCTCGCGGGTCTGTGTATCTCCTCCTGTCTCTCTAGCTCAAGCGCTGCATCCCTGGCGGACTGATAGGTGGGATGTACTGATCCAGAAAGGGTGTAGCTGATGCTCTCTTTCAATCCGTCTATGAACCTCACCTTCTTCGTGTGATCGTCGGGAATTAGGTGCATGTAGAATTCTGATAGTTCTCGGAATCTCCTCTCGTACTCTGTCACTGTCATGTTCCCCTGTCGTAGTTCTTCGAACTCTCTCCTTCTTGCTTCACGGTAGGCAGGAGGACAAAACTCAGTAGAGAAGGCCATCTTGAACTGATCCCACGTATGCCTTGCACGAACAACTGGGCTAACTTCTCGGGTGAAAAACGTTCTCGCACCGGTAGGAAGTGTGCCGACTTGGTGAGACGATCAATGATTACCCAAATGCCGTCGTACCTTCTAGGTGTGGAAGGAAGCTTGAATACGAAGTCCATGTTGAGTTCTTCCCACTTCCACACAGGAATCGGTAAAGGTTGGAGTAGTCCCGAAGGCTTCTGTCTTTCTGCTTTCACTTGTTGACAAATCAAACACTTTGATACGAAGTCTGCCACTTCTCTTTTCATACCAATCCACCAATAATACTTAACAAGCGTCCGGTACATCTTGGTACTCCCAGGATGCATCGCATACATCGAGCTGTGCGCCTCCTCTAAAATCTCCTTTTTGAGTCCTGGAATATCCGGAACACAAAGTCGTCCTTTATACACGAGGGCTCCATCCCTCCTTATGGAAAATTCCGGATCAAGACCTTCTTGTACCTTGCCCTTAATTGTCCTCAACTTAGGATCTTCCATTTGGGTCTCTACTATACGATCCACCAACATCGGTCGTACCTGGAAGCTAGCCATGAGAACTCCTGAAGGATGCATATGCATTAACACCCCCATCTTCTTCAACTCCACCATGAGAGGTAGTTGGATGACTTGGATGTGAGCAAGGGATCCAGTAGCCTTCTTACTCAAGGCATCTGCCACTACATTCGCCTAATAGTGACTTTAACTTCCCTCTTGTGCAACTTTCCTTCTCATGCCCACTAATTAAGGATATTCAAATTGGTCCACGAGAACACGATCTGCAAGTCTTGGTCATAGTCGAACGCTAACCATAAGGTGCTTCTAAAGCATGCATCCTTAAACCAACAACCAACTCTCGTGACTCGATCAGCACTTTAAAAGGTTAGATTAGAACTTAAGTCTAATTTCCTCAAATACTGGTATCACCAAGTTAAGGTTGAGATTAATTCACTTGTCTTCGATTACCCTCCTAGTACTTACAATTATAAAACCCTTGCTCCTCATTGATTAACCAATAGTCTTAACCTCGACAAACATCAATCTTTCTTTTAACTAAATTCATCAAGGTCATGAATAAAATTCTCAACATCCAAATACCATTCTTGAAAACCCTAAGTTTCCCTCATTTCAAATAAATTCCATGAATCCACACCTCAAGCAATAAGGAATTTAAATCTTAATTCTAGCATCACCACCAATACTATGAACAAATCACTAGATCCTTAACCCAATAAAGTATTCCACACTTCTTAAATTCTAACTCCGTCCCAAAAATCATACTCCTTATCATTGTAAATTATCACCAACAATATCAACCACCTTGAATCGATAAAGCACCACCAATACGAACCTTAAATCTCCAAGGAAATAAGATATCAAGATCTTAGCTTCTAGAATGAAAAATAACCATGCTTAAACATCCAACCATGCCTAAGGAATCATCCTCATCTCATTAACCTCATCAACCACCAAGTAGAACTTTAGTCGCTATCCGGAGCTTGCTTGATTCTCTAAACGCTGTCGTACCTTCTCTTTATGAACGATAGTTTAAGCACGAAATCCATATTTACATCTCCCTACTTTACTTGTCGGTGACTTAAGTACCTTTATTCGGATCTTGCAACTTCCTTTATCATGCCAAACCACAATGTCATCTAGTGAGCATTCCATACATCTTTATACCCTTGGGATGTATCGCATACATTGAATCACGTGCGTCCTTTAGGATCCCCTTTTTGAACTCAACAATACCCTGCTTTGGATTCTCGACTGGCGATACTTAACCCTTAAGTCGCTCTTGGAAAAACCATAACATAAAACAAATAATAAAATATATTTTTCAAATATACCTAACTTGCATAGGCAATTGTTAAAACTCCACATTGAAAATCATATCTTAAAATCCATAGCATAAAATAAAATATGCACGCTTGTAATGGAGGTACGTACGACACCTTCTACATGTTACGTAATCCATGATTCCAACTGTCGCCGACACTCTGCTACCAATACAAACCAGGGTGGTTGCCTATATTGGCCGTCCAATTCCCCGGGCTCGTAGGCAACATGATCATGGGGCTAGCTCTACATGGACCACATTGGTTCGCCGCCTCCATATGGTGCAGTATAATATTACACAATATAACATACAAATACATGTACGAACAAAAACCAAAAATACTTGAATAAAACACTTTTAATTTCAAATACCACTTTGAAAAGCATTTAATTTTTTGATAAACGATCGGAAAAATATTTGACGCCTTGAAATCGATCGACACACATCCTTAGGCAATCATCCTTCTTCTCCATGACAAACAGAAAGAACGCTTTCACACGGGTAAAACGAGAGATTAAACACGGATAGGATGCACAACAATGCACAGTCCCTTAGGAATACTAGAACCTAGAGCTCTGATACCAACTGTCAGGACCCGTCCAGAATTCCTTCCCCGGAACCCTAGACAGCCCTGATCCCAGGGAAACCCTACCGAACCCTCCAACGGAAAATCCGACAGAGCCTCCCCTAAGGGATTTACTTACCACAATTTACCTGCACTGAAAACACACTTCTAAAATTATCCCCTTATTCCTCCCACAGTACTGCAGATTGATTCCACAAATTGCAGCACTTAAAAAAATAAATACAGTAATCCAGTGCAAAATAAATACAACAAGAGTGAAAGAAATATTACAACTGCAATAAAAGAATAACAGGGTACTGCCGAACTAAAACAGCGAGGAAGATCAAGTCCGCTCCGAGTGAACACCGACAACCTGGTACCTAGAGGAACGGAATTTAAGAGTGTGAGATGCTAATCATCTCAGTGAGCGACCCTACTACTATACCATATAATATCACAGTAATAAGTATAAATAATAATTATTTGAAAATAATATTTTCTCTCAAAACCCTTACAATTCTCTCAGTTGGAAAGGTTCCCCTTTTAAAACAATTTCACAAAACCCTTTATCCATATTCCCCGAAAACCAAGACATCAATTAAATACCAGAAGCGGTAACAATTATATTTTTAATTCCAATTCAGTTTCCAAACATTTTATTTTTAAAACACAGTTCTGAAAATCATTTGATGCACCCACTATATACCAGTGGCGCCAACAGTACCCAGCGTCCCAAGGTACCGCCAGACAGGAGGTTATAGAAAGAAACCGGCATACGGTCGCGTGGCGTCCCACAGCGCCGCTGCTAACCTGGTGTCCCGGCCATGGGGGGTGGCCGCCCTCTCCGATGGCATGCACAGGACACCCTCATAATATCAACCGCGCGCTACTCACACCCACCTGCGCGCTAATCACAACCGTGTGCACACTAACCATATCACATATACCATATCACATAATCAGAACACCAGTACGTGCACGGTGCATCTAAAAATTATAAAATCCATAAATTTAAATCATAAAACAAATTTCACATTTTTCATAAGCATAGCGGGCATAATCCATCCGCTTGAACCGGGAATTTTCCCACAATTTCTTTGTAATCAATGCCATAAATTCCATGATTTTCAAATCCACCAACTCCCAAATCCATCAATTCAAATATCCACATTTTTTCCAAGCATAAATAATTTCTCGAAATATCATAATCAAATCCCATAATATTTTATGGGCATATTTCATAAAAATTGAAATCACCAACATAACCAAATATTTTCCTTGAAATATTTGAAAATCGAATCGTGCCCAATTTACCATTAAAACCACACCAATTTCAAAATCCTCAAAACCATAAAATAATTCCACATGGCATAAATTGGTGAAATACACATTTTCTTAAATCCGATAAATTCACAAATAATTCCACAATAATTCAAATAAATATTTGGCACATAGAAATTAAATTCCAAATATTTAAATCACACATTATATATTCACCAATTAAATTCCCAAAATTAATTTGAAGGTGGGTCACTCACCTGGAGCACGCAATTAACCCATGATCCACTACGGGATCAATTCTACGACTCACCGGTGCTCCTAGAACAAAATTCACAGACAGTCAAATAAATTAATATTTTATTCGGGTAAATAATACCCGGTACCCGGGGGGTCAAAACATAAACGATATCTAGAATTTACGAGTTATATACCGAATCGAAGCTCGAGTGATGCTAATCACAGATCCGGTCTTAATTTTCGATGATCGTACCCGACGGGGTTTGAATTTCGTCGGGAAGCTTTTCGGGTTTCGGCTCCGCAATTCTCCCAAACCGTCGCGAATTGGCGGAAACGGAAGTCGGATTTGGGTTCAGGAGGTCGAACACTGCGGACTGGAGCTGGCCGGAATTTTCGGGTACTCGCCGGAACAGTAATTTCCGGCGGGCCGCCACGTCACCGGCAACCGTCGCCGGAACAGTAATTTCCGACGGTGGCCGTTTGCTGTGAAATTTTGCAGATTTGTAGATCGTGAGGAGAGCAATCCAACGGGACCGACGGTGAGCAAAACGGAGGTCGGACGGCGGAGAAATCACCGTTTGAAGATTTTCGACCCCTCGCCGGAAAACGCTCCGATCCCGGCGCGTCGGTGGTCCGATGGCCGTGATTTTTGGTGGGTAGGCCGGACTTGAGGAGAGGATGCTGGGTGTATGGCGCGTGTACTGTATATCGGCCGGAATAGTGCCGATTCGCGGTGGCCGGCGGTGGAGGGGAAAAATCGCCGCCAAACTTCGGACGTCCGATCCGGGCGCGTCCGGCGGCCGTTCGCCGTGAAATTTGGAGGTTTTGCCGGAAATGAGGTGGGCAAGCTTTCTGTCCGGCGCGTGTACAGTAACTAGGCCGGAAAAACATGAAAATGACCGGCGGCCGGCGGGTCCTCTCTCTCTCTTTCTCTCTCCTCTCTCTCTTTCTCTCTCTTCTCTCTCTTTCTCTCTCTTCCCCGAGAGTTTTTTCAAAATTAAAACCCTGCATGACACTGTTCATGCCACGTGGACCACTCAGAAGCTGACACGTGGCATTTCACTGTTCACCAACCCAAAAACATTAAAATAATACGGTATCCGGTAAACTTCAAACGTCCATAACTTTTTAACCGGATGTCCGTTTTGAGCGTGCCGCTAGTCTGTGAACTCGTATCGACGAGCACTTCACAACCATGCATGAGTCAAAGCTCAATTCCCCATAAACAAAAAGTCAACTCCGGCACCCCTTGGACAATTTGGACCGCAACTTGTTTCGTCCATAACTTTCAAACCGTAGCTCCATTTTTGACGTGCTACCAGTCTACGAACTCGTGGCATCGTGCACTTCGCCACGGTACCCTAGTCAACTCAAAATTCTCACCGAGTCAAAAAGTCAACTTTTGACCCCTTCGGTCAACGGTCAACCTCGGTCAACGTGCACGGATTCCGGTGCGATTTGGGACGGGGTGTTACATAGATACACAAATGTTCCAAGAAGGTTAATGTAAATATGTATATATCATGAATTATGAATTTTCATAATAAAGAAAAGGACAAAAGACTGTAAAAAAGCTGAGAGCATGTGGCAGCTATAATCAAGCTATATGAGGGGACATGACGATAACTATATAATTGTGTAATTTTATATATTATTATTTCTCTACAGGTTATTTAAAGCTTGCATGTGCACTGTACTTTTCATAATTAAATTATACTCCCATTTTGATTAAAAGGAAGCAGCAGTATAGCTCAAAGGATTACGCAGAGGTTGGCGTGTTGACAATTTTAAGCAGCAGTATAGCAGAAACATCACGCAGAGGTTGGCGTGTTGACAATTTTAAGCAGCAGTATAGCAGAAACATCACTCAGAGGTTGGCGTGTTGACAATTTTAGATGAGATTTATCTATTTTTTCTTTTTTTGTTTTTTCAGCTCATCAAAATCAACTGTCCTGGTTTGACATGAACAAAGTATCAATCATGTTTGCATTTTTTTTTTTTTTTAATGCTCCAAGTTTGAAAAGCATATATGCGTTTAGGTTCAATGGCTGGTGTTTTTCTTAGATGTTTAGACAATTATTAGATTGTGCAGAATTTCTGGCAATAAAAGCTAGGCAGTTGGATCTAGGAATTTATATTCAAGTTTTCTCTCTAATTGGGTCTTGTTTTACTTAAAGTTGTTTGGTTAAGTTTGATACAAAAAATTGTTTGGAGAGAATTATGAGAAATAATTTTACACCATATTGGAAAACTTCAAATCCAGAATATAATTAGATTAGTAAAAGAGACTCCAATCTCTGACTATGTTGAACTGGTTAATTTGAACTGCCCAATAGATCCTCCATTGCTAAAACTGTAAAACACTATTTGTATTCTGCAAAAAAGGTCAAAAATATAGGACATGAGGATGCCAGAAAAAACTTTTACAAAGTAAACCATGCATCTTATTCCTATAAACCCCCGGGTACAATGTGGGACTATGAAGGTAGTACTACTTAACATAGCCTTCTTGGTAGTCCTTCAGAAAAAAGCCTGCATTTTCAATAGTTTGCTGGTGATTTTAACAAATGGTTGAAATTTCTGAAAGCCAAACCTATGAGTAGGATGTAGGTGTAGGCAGAAGATGTTGGAGCTACTAATGAGGAAGTGTTTAAGCCAACAGGCTTATTTATAAGCTGACATGGAGTAATTGCTGTTCTGCGAGAATAGAGTGAATACATACCAGTTTATTAGCTTAACATCATGGTTATCTGATCCATCAGAGGAACACAAGTTATGACTAAAATGAAAGAGAAGAGAGAGAACCTATATTGCCTACCTAGTGGGGGTCTCACATAAAAGATTTCAGCCAGTTCAAATACTGTTGGTTACATACAATATAAAAATCTTCAATACCTTATAATATTCATATTAATAATTCTTAAAGTATTTTATGTATATAGGCAAACTTACAATAATAAACATAATTTTGTTTCCTATTGATACAACTTGGTTGCAACAAACATCATATGAATGTTGCATAATTGTTATAGATAGATGATGTGCCTAAAGTGGGAACTGTAAACATCATATGTATGTATGTGTGTGCCTTACAAAAATGATGGACCATATCAAATTGAAGAAATGTCTGCATTTGATGGTAGAGGCTATGGGTTGCTTTCAGAGTTCTTGGTCCAGCCCAATTATTTTATGTATATAAATTCAAATTCATAATTAGGTGAAAATGAAGCCAACATATTTATCTATAAAAAAAAATGACCGGTAATATGTGGACAACTTCTTCTATCTCTGCTTTACATAGTGACCTGAAGTATTTGATTAAAATAGTTTGATTTTGCCGGAATGTAATTGTTTTTTTCTTTTTTGGCTTTAAGAAATTGGTGTTTCCAATGCTATCATGTTCTCTAAATCAGTTTCTGAATTTTGATTGCACAGGGAATTGTCGTTCCATTATATGGACACAGTTTGGACAGCCCTTTTGTGATATTTTAATATATGTTTTTGGACTTTTTGGCCCCTATTTTAAAAATAATAATATACTAAAAGTAGTAACTTTGTTTGCTTGTAATATTGGAAAAAGGCTCCACTTGGAATATTGAAATAAGTTTTGTGGTTGGCTATAAATTAAATGGAAAGGCATGGATTTTGATCATCATTTTCCCAAATCCGAGAAAGAATTAATTGGCATATTTGTTTCGTAGGAATTAGTTGGCATATGCTTAGACAAGTTTGCCGCATTAGCATTTTACATTTGAAAACAAAGGAAGAAAAATACCATGGGTGATGGGTGACTAGTATTTTGGACAAAATGTAGTGCCAAATTAAAATGAACAAAATTTGATTCCAATTTATTTTATTTTATTTTATTTTTTTATAAATATATGCAATATGTAATCGGTTTTTTATATATTCCACCTAATAGTATAATAAAAATCTATAAAACCTTAAATCTTAAACCCAATAAAGTCTACTATATTTTGTAAATCCTGGTGGCATTTAACTCCCTTCTTTATACGATTTTCTCAATGGAGATTCAAGCCATGGAGGGATGCTAGAAATCTATTAGTCCATATTAAGAAAATAGAAGTTGTTATCTAATTGTACCCAATTAAAATCAATCTTAAGAAGTAGGAAATATGAGAGTTAAAGCCAAAAAGAAGAGCAGATAGTGTTTTTGCTTTCGCTTAGATAAAAGTGCACTTGAACTAGATCAATTGATAATATCATGAAGTTGAGACTTTGCTATCTTCAAACATCATATAGTTTGTTTAAAAACTTAAATCCATCTTTTATTTTGACCTTCCAAATATATATAATGTTTATTGTGAATGCTAATATATAAATATATTATTTATGGAAGATTTTTGTTTGCTGTATATATTCAATTGTATTGGCAATAGCAGCTCAATTTATTGTATTTATTATAATTTTTTTTATTTGTTTTTTTTTTCTTTTTGTAGAGATGGATGGAAGAAAATTAGTTGTGATCCAATCTTTTTGTTGGGGCTTTATGTTTATCTTCTTTATGTACATGTATGTAGCGTGGCAAAGGAGAAATGAAAGAGGTGTTAGGAATAGAATAACTAGGAATACCGAATTGCGTACATCTTTTATAGATAGTTTGTTGGACAATGATGTCACTTGTATTAGTCAATTGAGGATGGATAGGAGAACATTTGTTATTTTATGTCGGTTATTACGACAGGATGGATATGTGAAAAGAGATGGTACTGTTAC
Organism: Ziziphus jujuba; assembly: GCF_031755915.1. NCBI lineage: Eukaryota > Viridiplantae > Streptophyta > Magnoliopsida > Rosales > Rhamnaceae > Ziziphus > Ziziphus jujuba. The sequence goes on from NC_083380.1 coordinate 4,687,605, forward strand.
ATTGGAAGAGCAAGTGTGCATATTTTTGCACATAATTGCTCATCATACAAAAAACCGTACAATTATTAGTCGATTCTATAGATCAGGGGAGACAATTAGTAGATATTTCAATTCAGTATTAAATGGGGTGTTGTGCTTACATTCCATTTTGTTGAGGCATCCTGAACCTGTGTCGGATAATTGCTCGGATGATAGATGGAAAATGTTTAAGGTACGTATGTGGACTAGTTTGGTTATTAATTTTATAGTTAGATGACTTGTAGCATTATCTGACGTTAGTAAAATTGTTTGTGTCGTAGAATTGTTTGGGAGCATTAGATGGAACTTATATTAAGGTGAAAGTACCTGAAATCGATAAGCCAAGATATCGAACAAGAAAGGGTGAGATAGCAACAAATGTCTTAGGTGTATGTAACCCGAATATGGAATTTATATTTGTATTACCGGGTTGGGAAGGCTTCGCTTCAGATTCCAGAGTACTTCGAGATGCAATAAGTAGGCCAAATGGAGTAAAAGTACCAACCGGTAAGACCAATCCTTAAATATTTCATCGAGTGGATTAACATTACATAAACTAATAGGAGATATTTTTCTGTGTTAGGTTGTTATTACTTAGTGGATGCTGGTTACACAAATGGTGAAGGATTTCTTGCACCATATAGGGGAACAAGATATCACCTTTCCGAATGGAGAGATGGTTGTGCACTCATAAATCATCAAGAGTATTTCAACATGAAGCATGCATCAGCTAGGAATATCATAGAAAGATGCTTTGGGGTTCTTAAAATGCGATGGGCAATTTTAAGAAGTCCATCTTTCTACCCAATTACAACACAAATCAAAACCATTATTGCATGTTGTCTGATACATAATCTGATTAGAAGAGAAATGACACTCGATCCTGGAGAAGTTGAATATGATAGGATGGAAAATGTAGACATTAATGAAGAGGAGGACATTATAGGATCAATTGCTTCCTCAGATCGATGGACGAATTGGAAAGATGAGTTAGCTAATCAAATGTTTGGTGAGTGGAGAGGTCATCATGATTACTAGTTGATGGTTATGTAAAAAATTATGCTCTAACTGCTTATTTAATATTATTTGTTAAATTTTTTGAAGAATATGTATGAAGGCAAACTGATATTATATTAAGTGCAACATTTGAGATTTATTGTTATTTTGTTTGCATCTTGTTTTGATAATGTTGGAAAATCATGAAATGTTTACTTGAATAGCAATGGAAGCTGGAGGTAGCAGCAACGATAATAGGTGGGGTGAATCTAGGCGTACATGGAGTAGAGGTGAGGAAGAATCTTTGCTGGTTCTTTTAGATGAAGCTGTAGCTAGTGGGCAACGTTGTGACACGGGAGCATTTAAACCTGGTACACTTAATATGATTGAGCGGAAACTGGCTGAAATGTGTCCTAACTCGGGATTGCGAGCAACTCCACATATTGAATCGAAGCTAAAAAAGTGGAAGAAGCAATACGGCATCATATACGACATGCTGAACAAAAGTGGATTTGGATGGAATGACACTCTTAAATGTGTGGAGATTGACAATGACGATGCTTGGAAAGCATATGTGCAGGTTTTGACTTTGTTAAGAAAAATACCTTTATTGAATTTTGTGTTTCTTATCTTAAATATATAATGTTTTTACTAAATGATGGCTTTTTTTATTTTAGAGTAATCCAAGTGCAAAAAGTTGGAGAGATAAACCTTTTCCGATATATGAAAGGCTTGCTAATATTTTTGGGAAAGATCGGGCAACAGGACATGGAGCACAAACTCCAATTGATTTAGTTAATGATATAAATATGGAGCCTGACAATGACCAATTTGATGATGTGGGTTCTCCAATGTCTATGAATCAAACACATAGTCAACTGCCTACACAATCCCAATTAAGAGTAAGAGGAAAGCTCAATCGAAGGATGTTGACATCGTTAGCGGGTTAAACAATGTAGCAGATAAGTTTATTGATAAATTGGCTACACAGTTAGACAAGTTGGAGAAGTCTGATATCAACTATCCACAATACTTAGCTATGGAGCTTGATAGGTTAGGATTCCCTATTACTGACAATCTCAAAATCTCTAAGGCAATGAGATCGGATCCATCGAACGTTGAGGTTTTCAAGATTATTAAAACCGATGCGCAGAAGATTGAATTTGCTCGTGGATTTTTGGATAACTAAATTAGTATTATTGTGGATTATATATTTATGGATATGTATGAGAGGATGACAACTATGAACATTTGGAATTGAAACTTATGGACATATATTGTAACGTATTGAATGTTGGTTTCTAGTTATGCATGTACAGATAATTTTATTATTATATGTTATGTTTTAGAATATTAACATGCACTTTATTGATTTGGTTAGTTGTTATTTTATTTCATAATATTACTATAATATATTGTCATTTATTATTATATGCAGGAACATTGAATGGCAAAGAGAAGGGTTTATGTTGTGTTTAAGGGTAGACAACCAGGGATATATAATTCTTGGTCTGAATGTCATCAACAAGTGCACGGATTTACAAATAATTTATATCAAGCCTATAATACAATTGAAGAAGCTGAAATTGCATATGTTGAGTTTGTAGAACAAACAATGAGGAATCGTAATGAAGCAAATCCAATACAAAATACCACTACCGTACATACACGTGCTCAATTTCACAACGAGTGGGGTAATGGTTTTGTATTAGGTTGTTTATTTGGCTTACTATCAATGGGTTTATTTACTTATTTGTTATATAATTAGATTATCCTTGTAAAATCCAATATATATATACGGATGTCATACTTGTTAAAAGTGCAACTACATGTGACATTTATTTATATATCTATATATCTATATGTATGAATTGAAGATGGATATTTTTATGCTATTAACAAGTTCTTAATTAAATATTATGTCAATTTTTTTTATTTGTATTTAATTGTTATTCATGATTAGTAATTTTATTTTAATTGGTTTTGAAAACAATATTTTAAGTAGTTTATGAGTGTTAAAAAAAAAATTACAGATGTATTATAAATATCATTAAATTATTTTTATTATTAATTAATTGAACATATAAATATCTATACAAAACATATTAAATATAAGTAATAATAAAACTTTAATTAAATATAATATTTAATTTTTTTGTAAATATAAATATAATTTTAAATCTTTTCATATATAACAAAATAAATACTATAATTATAAAATAATCCAATCCAGTCCGATCCTCTACCAAACATGGGACAACTAATTCAACATTCAGTCCAGAACTATACCAAACACAGTACTGCACTATTCGATCCTGTCCGATCCGAACCTATCCTGTCCGATCCCGTCCAATCCGGACCTATCCTGCGTACCAAACGCCCCTAATAGTTCTCAAAGAAACGACTGGTCGTGTGGGTTATGGGATGAATGTGTTACCTATTAAGCAAAAGTTTCAACCTGCAAGCTAGTTGAGAATCTTTATTGGAATGCTGTTGAATGCCATCATGGTTTACATATTTGTTGAAAATGCTATTGCTTTGCAACTTTTCTATTTAGTTTTATTATTAAAATTGCAAGAATTATATTATTATTTTGTACTATTTATTAACAAACATCACCTTAATGGATTGGGCAGATATGCTATTCTATATAAAAGGATTTCCTATATCATCTTGTCCTATTATAAGTTCAAAATACCATTCAATTTTGAAATGATAACTTCAGGTAAATAATTTATGTGATTTTTGTGTTTTTTCTTTTTTTATTCGGGAATAGAAGATTCGATTTTAGAAACAGTATACTATCGGACTGTTCCGAAGGAGAAAAACAATTTAATAAGAAGTAAGATATTGATTCATACCAAAAAAATAAAAATAAAAAACAAAAAACATAAATATGATATTGATATTTAGCTAAAAAAAGGTCCGGCAAACATTGACCATGTGGGCCTAAACTCCCTTCACTATGAAGACAATTCGTCAAACATAGTGTAGTTTCCTTCCAAGGTCTTAAAGCAGCGTAATGTTGGAAAAGCTGAAGTATAAAGACCAGGAAAAGAAGCTTCCTAGATGGAAATAAGAAATCCTAACAAGTCTAGTATATCTCTAGTATATCTAATATGAAAAAAAAAAAAAAAAAAAAAACTAATGCTGTGAATTTCAGACTGGATAATCATAACTCCATATATGAGAGGAAAGAGATATGAAAGCAAGAAATTCTTCGAGAATATATCTGAAAGTAAACCTTTGAGGACTCGACATCTGTCATATATGAGAGGAAAGAGATATGAAAGCAAGAAATTCTGCGAGAATATATCTGAAAGTAAATCTTTGAGGACTTTCTTACCATTAGGCCATCTGGAACCTTATGCTCTGAACAAAAGGAAACAGATGTTGGTTGTGAACTGTGATTTATTGTAAACAATGAACTGCTTAAGAGTGCTCGCTGTATGTGGATATTCTACCATATGGTTTCTTGATTTGATTAGTAACTTGAAACTCCTAAGGTACCTAGATTTTTCTTATACTTCACTTAAGGAGTTACCTGAGACAATTTGTGCTTTATACAATCTGCAGACATTGTTGTTGAGCGAATGTGGAGACCTAACTTACTTGACTGCTTCAATTGGTAATTTGACGCATTTAAGGCACTTGGATTTATCTGGAACAAAAATTAAAGAGATACCTGATACAATGTGTGGCTTGTACAATTTGCACACACTAATATTGAGTAGATGTTATGATCTTGAGAGATTACTAAGCAACATAGCAAGTTTAACGAACTTGCGTCATCCTGATATTGAATCTTGCTTTGCTTTGGAAGGGATGCCACTGCATATATGTGACATGAAAATTTGCGAACATTAACAACTTTTGCTGTTAGCAAACAACATGGGTGCTACATTGGAAAATTAGGACAGCTTCAAAATCTAAGTGGAAAACTTAGTATCACAAGGCTTGAAAACGTTGTTGATGTTGGAGATGTTTTGAAGGTCAATTTAAAGGAGAAGAATTATATATCCGAATTGAGTTTGGAGTGGAGAAGTCAAACCGATGACTCACAAAAATCAAGAGAAATACTTGAAGGGCTCCAACCTCATACAAAAATGGAGAGATTAAAGATTTTATGTTACGGAGGCATAAGATTCCCAAATTGGGTGGTAGATGGTTCATTTTCTCATCTAGTATGCGTGCGACTTTTTGACTATGTAAATTGTTATGAGGTGCCTACACTTGGTAATTTACCCTTTCTTAAATCCTTTGATATTGGAGGATTTAGTTTAGTGGAGAGAATAGGTGAAGAGTTCTACTCAAATGGTGGTTGTGTGACAAAGCCATTTAGACGTTTAGAAACTCTAAGCTTTTCAGATATGTCAGAGTGGAAGGAGTGGTTATTTGTTGCAGATGATCGAAGTGAAGGTGGAGTTTTTCCTTGTCTTTAAGAGCTTTCTTTGAGTGACTATCCAAAGTTAAAGGCGGAATGTTTACCTGAGTATCTTCCATCTTTGATGAGTCTTTCTATCGGGCAATGCCAAAAACTAGTGGGTTCAATTCCAACAAAGAGTCAACACATGGACACCTCATGTCCACGTCTTCAGCGTATGTCGATATCTGATTGTTCAATGGAGATCATTCCAGCATGGGAACTGCCTTCTAATTTAAAACATCTTGAATTTGAGAACTGCAAAAAGCTGTTTGCATAGTCCATGCAACGGAAACTGCAACAATTCACCTCGATCACATCCTTGACTATCTCTGGAAGTGAAGAAATGGTGGTTTCAATATTTCCAGAGGACAAGGGGCTGTTTCCTACCTCTTTGACACATCTTTCAATTCATAATCTCTCTAATATGAAATTATTAAATGGCAAAGCCTTTCGACACCTCACATCCCTTCAAACTTTGGAGATACGTAACTGCCATTAGCTTCGGTGTTTGCCAGAAGGTCTACCCACTTCTCTATCTCTTTTGGAGATCGATGACTGTCCATTGTTAAATCAACAGTGCCAAAGAGAGACAGGGGAAGATTGGCACAAGATTTCTTATATCTCTCGTATATTTCTTGATGATGAAGCATTCTGCAAATGTGTCATCTCTATCTCAGTCCAATTTCCTCCAGGTACTTCCTTTTTCTTCACTGTTTAGAATCCGTTTTGTTTCAGCAGATATAGATTGAACCAAAAAATAGAAGAGGACTTTTGCATTTTTCAAACATATCTTGTCCATGTGGTGACTCTGCATTATTCATTTAGCAGAGTTCTTATACCATGTTACTAGTTCAAAGTCTTGAACGTCTTAAAAATATTTTTCTTACTTCAGAATCTACTTTTTCATATCTCTTATTCATCTCTTAACGATACAATATTTTTTACTTTTTTCTTAGTTATTTTCTTGTTCTATATTACAATTTTATGTTCCATTTCCCTTTCTTTGCTCTCTCTCTCTCTCCAATTATGGAAACATGGTAGTATTGCCTAGATTCTTATTGTCGAACATTTATCCTTTTTTTTTCTTTAATATCTTTTTTATCTTTGTCTGATTGCAACTGGGGAGAACACAGCAGAGAGGAGAAACAATCACCAAAAGAAAAATGCAAATTACCAGTTTGTATGATTTCTTTGCTTTTGGTCCCCTTGTTGTATGGAGTTGAAATAGAGAGAATTTATTTGATGTCTTTTTCTGTTTTTCCATCTCCTAAAGAAGCACAACAGCATTGGGAATGATCATCAGCCCTGAATTCATTTGGAGAGAAGACCGAGAAACTTAATGTGACAAGGCAACCAGACCCAACTACAGCTGCTGATTTCCAAATTTCGAAGACATTGGTGGCACAAGTAGTTGCTGGATCTCCTGCTCCAAAGCAATTAAGGAGCATGGGTGAATCTGCAATCACTTGTTGATGGTAAATCTATATAATAAGCAATGTGTAAGAATGTGTCTGTTCTTTAATTTCTCCAGGTACTTTTCTCTGCACGAATGAGAAGGATAAGCAACTTTATGCTTTTACACATCTTTATCCATGTAGTGGCTTTGTTTCATTCACTTTGCAGCTGTTCTGTACTGTTAGCTCATATACGTTACGTTCATATAAGTATGATCATTACCTCTTATTGGTCTATTATAAACTTGTTTTTATCACAGATTTATCTCTGATTGCTTAAAGTTCTCTCAAGATTTCAATTTCTAGTCCAAGAAACCACAAAACTTCATTTCTTGCAAGGTTGTAGACTTCTTTTTCAAGGTTTATTTTCTGTTTGGATTCAAATATGATAGCACCAATTTTTTTTTTTTTAAAACAAACTTTATTGTCAATTCCTAGGAAATTATAATATACAAACTGAAGTTTCCGAAGCATGATGACAATCTCAGCTTTCATCTGAGACCCATCACGTTGCCTAAAGAAGGACAGTCTCCATTACTAGATCATTGATGCAAGAGAGAATCATTGTGAAGATTGACCAAAGATTGCTAATGACTAATGAGCAGCTGAGGAGCTACTGAACAAGGTGTTTTCCTGAAATTTTTCTTGTTATAATTATGAATCATATTTTTCTTTTGGTGAACATTATTGAAAGGTTAATTAAAGCAATATTATTATCTTTTCTGTTGAGTTTCAAATATAATCTACCAGCTTTTTTTTTTTTTGTTTTTCCCCCATCAACTTGATAATAAATTCCTAGAAAAGTGTATTATAGAAATTGACGTTTCTAGAGGACGATGACAATTTCAGCTTTGAAAGGAGAAAGGTGGAAGATATTTTCCTAAGCTTCTAAATATTTTATTTTTTGTGTACAATAAAATTTTCCAAAATATCTTGAAGGGTGAAAAATATATGGAATTTATTTTTTTTTCCGTTGGAATGAAAAGTACGTGGTTATTGCTTATGCAAAATATAATGATATATAGTCCGGTTCGGTGCAGTCTCACCTACTAAAGGTTTATTTTGAAGGTCAATTTAAAGGAGGAAAAGTCAGTAACTGAATTGAGTTTGGGGTGGAGAAGTCAAACGAACGACTCACAAAGATTAAGAGAAATACTTGAAGGGCCCCATCCTCAACACAAAAATCGAGAGATTAGAGATTAGTGGTTATGGAGGCACGAGACTTCCAAAATAGGTAGTAGATGGTTCCTTTTGTCATTTAGTACACGTGAAGCTTTGTTATTGTATAAATTTTTATAAGATACCTGCTCTTGGACATCTGCCCTCTTTTAAATCCCTTCAAATCCAAGGATTTAATTTAGTGGAGAGGATTGGTGAAAGGATTCTATTCACACTTGGGCACTGCAAGGAGTCAATCCAAGGAGTCTTTCGGAGTGTTTTGAAATTGTCCTCTTTGTGGTTTCTTATGCTGACATTCTGGTATGTCTCTGCTGCTTTCAATGATCATTTTATTTGAAGATATATAAACTAGGTTTGCTGATATACAATACAAATTTCTCTCTATTGGAGATAGAGGACCAAAGAGTGAACCAAAATATTGATTTTTATTAGTTAATAGAAATTTGGTACACTCACATATAAAGAGAGCAACACACTCACTCAGACTCACTCACTCATACAAATGAGCAACACACACTCACTCAATTTTGATGGCCCACACTAGGACACAAAACACCTTTTTACACTCTTCTCACACACTCACACACACACACACACACACACACGTGACTCACACTTTTTCTATTGCTATTGGACATGACATACAAGGGACCCATCCTTGCACCTATTTATACAAGAGAAAGTCGGTTGTGGATGCTTCTAGAGTTATATAATATATTAATATTTAATTATAGATATTTTTCTCATCACTCCCAATACACTTGTTGTTCTCCATTGTTAAAGAAAAAACAAGATGACTCTAGATCCTTCTAGAAAGGAGAGTTGGCATTGATATTTATCAATACTCCCCTCAATGTCGACTTTCTTGATTGATTCTCTATTCACCATGTTGAGCATATCTATTAACTTTGTAAGTCTGGTAATATTGAGTCCTTTAGTAAATAAGTCTACCGCTTGATCTTTCGTTTTAATGTGTTGCATTTTGATTTCTTATAGTAGTACCTTTTCTTTGATAAAATGATAATGTATCTCCACATGTTTTGTCCTTGCATGAAATACTAGATTCTCGATCAGCTGTATTGCTGATTGGTTATCACAATGGAGGGGTACTGCATAGTCAACTTGTTAATGTAAATCTTCAAGTAATTGTCTTAACCACGTACCTTCTTGGCTTGCCATGGCAACTGCTCTATATTCTGTTGCTGTAGTTGACAGAAACACAGTTGGTTGTCTTTTATTGCACCAAGAAACTACTCCTGAACCAAGGTTGAATATGTATTCAGTAGTCGATCGCCGTCTATCATGATCTCCAACATAGTCAGCATCACAATAACCAACTTGCATTCTTCTCCTCTTTTATACAAAAGCCCTAAGTTTATAGTGCCTTTAACGTACCTTAATATTCCTCAGATTGCTTTCAAAGAGGTGTCAGGACCCGTCCAAAATTTCTCACCGGAACCCTAGACAAGCCCTGATCCTAGGGAAACCCTACCGGATCCTCCCATGGAAAATCTGGTAGAACCTCCCCTAAGGGTTGGACTTACGACAATTTTCCTGCACTGAAAATACACTTCTATATACTCTCGGATGGCCTTCACCTTATTCATAGTCATTCGTAGGTGTTCGCATCCAATTCACGCTGGTCGTCATGTGGTGCTTCTCCTCACCTACTTTACTCCAATATAGCGGGGTTCGACACTGCCTTCCATATAAAATCTCATACGAAGACACCCCGATGCTCGCGTGTTAGCTAAAGTTACAACGAACCTTATCAACGACAATTGCTTATTCCCACTTCATTCCGACATTACATAATGCACGGTCTCAGCATAATTTCCAAAGTATGAACTTTTGCACTCTGCTTGTCCATTGGCTTGTGGTGGAAGACAATGCAATAGTCGAGCCTCTCTCCAATGTATTTGTTAACCTTCACCATAGTTCTGGTGAAAACCACTCTCGCATAGGTAGGAAGTACTCTGACTTAGTTGGTTGATTATTATCCAAATGTCATTATACCTTTTCGTTGTGGGGAAAAGCTTGTATACAGAATCCATGTTGAGTTGCTCCCACTTTCACACACGGGGATAGACAAGGGTTGAAGCTACCCTGAACGTTTCTGCTTCCCGTTTTCACTTGTTGGCAACTTAAACTTGAGCACCTTGATTCGAATTCTGCAACTTCCTTTATCGTGCTAAACAACCAATATTACTTAGTTAGTGTTCGATACATCCTCACACTTTCGGGGTGTACCGCATACATCAAATCACATGCTTCCTTTAGGATCTCCCTTTCGAACTCAACGATATCCGACCCTTAAATTCTTGATTGACAAAACTTGGACCTTAAGTCGATCTTAAAAATGCCTTAACACCTTGGGGTTGATCGACATACATCCACACTCAGCAACAGATATCAATTACGGGTGCTCACCTTGTTAAGTCGTTGGTAGCTGATACACAACTTAGATTATCATCCTTTTTCTCCATGAACAAAACAGGCTCCTGTAAAATGATATGCGGGGTCGAGCAAATCCCTTATTCACCAATTTTTGTAGTTGATTCTTTAACCCCCTTAACTTTGATAGAGCCATACGATATGGCAGTAAAGAATTAGGTCGATGTCCAAAGCCAGCTTGATGGCGAAATCGATCTCTTTTTGTGGTTGTAACTCAGGTAACTTCTTTGGAAACATCTCCAAACGATTCCCACTATGAGCACGTCTTCCAACACTCACCATCCACTCGGACATCAACCATATGGGCTAGATACCCTTAACAACCACTCTCTGATAGCTCCCTGGCCGTGAGGGTAAAAATTAACCTCGGTAAGGACCTCCTAACTCCTCCATGAAGCAACACTTCAAGTAGGTCGAATCGCCTAAACGTTACTTCCTCATGGTAGTCATCCACAAATATAAGATCTGCGGCTACCCAATTCGCAACTAGGCTTACTTAAGAGCCCAAACGACCCAACTTAATCAGGTTTGCTTCCTTCACCTGATCTTCGGTAAGGAAGAGACAGCCATTTGACCATTTGACTAGGGCATACGGATTCCCCCTAGGATAGATGATTCCAATTGGCACCTTCAAAGAGTATAGTTACTTAAATTCAGACAACGAATTTGTTTTGAGACACAAGAAATAATGCTCCAAGATGGTTAAAATAAGGGAATAGACGCTGATGGGACGAACAATAATGCACAGTCCCGTAGGAATACTATAACCTAGAGCTCTGATACCAACTGCCAGGACCCGTCCAAAATTCCTCATCGGAACCCTAGACAAGCCCTGATCCCAGGGAAACCCTACCTGATCCTCTCATGGAAAATCCGGCAGAACCTTCCCTAAGGGTTAGACTTACCACAATTTTTCTGCACTGAAAATACACTTCTATATACACCACCTTATTCCTCCCACATTACTACAATTTAAGTTTCACAACTGGCAGTACTTCGATAACAAATTATATAAAAGGCATATAATGGAATTAATTTAGTAAATAACCAATTAAAATATACCATCATAGATTCTTGTCCGCCCACACCACCCACTTAGTGTTACAAATACTCTTTAAATATCGTTTTACAAATATGCCCATGCATAACATAGAAAAAAAGGTAAAAACAACATCACATTAACAATCAAAAACTATATCAAACGTTTTAATGATGATGGTAATGATGTAACTTGCCTGAGGGCTATTATATTCCCATACATGTATTGATATAACTTGCCTGAGGGCTATCTCACCTATCCAAAGGCTACCACTTGTCCGATGACTATTATACTTGCCCGATGGCTATCTTTCTTGCCCGTAGGCTGTGATACTTATCGGAAGGTACCATATAGTAGTAATAATAATAAAAATAATCGCAAAATTAAAATTAAAGATCTCATAATAATGTTAATAAAAATAAAAATAAAAATCAATAATAACACCTATAATTATAATAATGATAATAATAGAAATTGGAATTGCAATAAAATTAATCATTACAAATAATAATAACAATCTCGATAACAGTGACAATAATGATTAAATAAATAAATACAATTAATAGTAATAAGAATATAATAACATCGATTAAGAATATTAGTAAGAAATTAAATCACAAATAGATAACATAACATAAATACATAAAATCATATCTTAAAATCCATAGCATAAAATGAAATATGCACGCTCGTAATGGAGATACATACGGCACCTTCTAACATGCTACGTGATCCATGATTTCAGCTGTCGCCGGAACTCTGCTACCAATACAAACTATAGTGGTTGCCTATATTGACCGTCCGATCCTCTAGACTCGTAGGCAACATGATTATGGGGCTAACTCTACATGGACGACATTGGTCCGCCGCCTCCGTATGGTGCGATATATGCAGTATAATATCAAACAATATAACATACAAATATATGGACGAACATATAAAAAATACTTGATGCACCATACTATATACCAGTGGTGCCCGAAGGTACCCAGCGTCCCGAGCACGGACTGACAGGAGATTAAAGAGAGAAACTTGCATACGGTCGCTTCGGCGTCCCGACAGCACCGCTGCTTAAACCGTCATCCCGACCATGGAGGGGGGTGGCTTATGGCCAATATTAAACTTGCCTACCCTCGGTCCGATGGCAACTCACGGGAGACATTACAACTTGCGCACTTATCATAATCACATATACAGTACAGAACATCGGTACGTGTATGGGTGCATCTAAACCACAATTTTTCTGCACTGAAAATACACTTCCATATACACCACCTTATTCCTCCCACATTACTACAATTTAAGTTTCACAACTGGCAGCACTTCGATAACAAATTATATAAAAGGCATATAATGGAATTAATTTAGTAAATAACCAATTAAAATATACCATCATAGATTCTCGTCCGCCCACACCACCCACCTCTTTAAATATCGTTTTACAAATATGCCCATGCATAACATAGAAAGAAAGGTAAAAACAACATCACATTAACAATCAAAAACTATATCAAACGTTTTAATGATGATGGTAATGATGTAACTTGCTTGAGGGCTATTATATTCCCATACATGTATTAATATAACTTGCCTGAGGGTTATCTCACCTACCCAAAGGCTACCACTTGTCCGAGGACTATTATACTTGCCCGATGGCTATCTTTCTTGTCCGTAGGTTGTGATACTTATCCGAAGGTACCATATGGTAGTAATAATAATAAAAACAATCGCAAAATTAAAATTAAAGATCTCATAATAATGTTAATAAAAAGAAAAGAAAATAAATAAACAATTATATAAAATAATATTAAAATAATATTATTGTATAGAATAATAATATATTAATATGGTATTTAATCATGGTTGACATGTGGCATCTCACCATTGTGACACATGGCACCTTTTAATAAGTCACATGTGGCACACTGTTCACATATTTAAAAATAATATTAAAATAATACTGTATTTGAAAAATTTACAGGTCCATAACTTTTTAACCAGATGTCCAATTTAAGCGTGCCACTAGTCTATGAACTCGTATCGATGAGTACTTCACAACCATGCATGAGTCAAAGCTCAACTTTGCATGAACAAAAAGTCAACTCCGGCACCCCTTGGACAATTTGGACCTCAACTTGTTTTGCTCATAATTTTCAAAACGTAGCTCTGTTTCCAACGTGCTACTAGTCTATGAACTCGCGATAATGTGTCCTTTTTAACGGTACCTTGGTCAATGTGAAATTTCATCAGGAGCAAAAAGTCAACATTTGACCCCTTCCCGGTTAACGACAGTCAATACCGGTCAACCTTGGTCAAATTTGAGAAATTTCCGTTGTACTTCGGGACGGGGTGTTACAATCTTCCCTCCTTACAAAAATTTTGTCCTCGAAATTTTATACATCACAGAAACGCATAAGAATATTGATTGCGGATTCGTGCCTCGAGCTTCCACGTCACTTTCTCGACTAGATTAATTCAGCACGAAACTTTTGACTTGAGAAAATAGTCTTATTAACCCATACACATTCTTCATGATTCAAAATCTGCATTGGTCGCTCCTTACATGACAGGTCTTCGATGTCCTTTTGTAGCTTCGATGCGCGAAATACATTACATACCTGTGTCAACTCTTCCAAAAATGGTAACTGGCACGTTACAACACCAATTCTTTTGCTAACCTCGTAGAAACCAAGATAATGAGAACTTAGCTCTCTCTGTCAATTAAAGAGTACAACTCTCTTCTATGAAGATGATTTTAAAAAAACTCAATCTTGGACTTAAAATTCAAGATCTTTTCCTTGCACGTCGGCTTAACTAATTGGTCGATCTTGAGCAGCTTACAACTCTCTCGGATGGCCTTCACCTTATTCATAGTCATCAGTAGGTGTTCGCATCCAATTCACGCTGGTCATCATGTGGTGCTTCTCCTTACCTACTTCACTCCAATATAGTGGGGTTCGACACTGCCTTCCATGTAAAATCTCATACGAAGACACCCCGATGCTCGCTTGGTAGCTAAAGTTACAACGAACCTTATCAACGACAATTGCTTATTCCCACTTCATTCTTACATTACATAATGCACAGTCTCAGCATAACTTCCAAAGTATGAACTTTTGCACTCTGCTTGTCCATTGGCCTGTGGTGGAAGACAATGCAGTAGTCGAGCCTCGCTCCAATGTATTTGTTAACCTTCACCATAGTTCTGGTGAAAACCACTCTCGCATAGGTAGGAAGTACTCTGACTTGGTTGATTATTATCCAAATGTCATTATACCTTTTCGCTGTGGGGAAAAGCTTGTATACGGAATCCATGTTGAGTCGCTCCCTCCCACTTCCACTTACCACAATTTTCCTGCACTGAAAATACACTTCTATATACACCACCTTATTCCTCCCACATTACTACAATTTAAGTTTCACAACTGGCAGCACTTCGATAACAAATTATATAAAAGGCATATAATGGAATTAATTTAGTAAATAACCAATTAAAATATACTATCATAGATTCTCGTCCGCCCACACCACCCAGTTAGTGTTACACATGTCAAATACTCTTTAAATGTCAGGACCCGTCCAGAATTCCTTCCCCGGAACCCTAGACAAGCCCTGATCCCAGGGAAATACCACCGAACCTTCCAACGGAAAATCTGGCAGCACCTCCCCTAAGGGTAGGACTTACCAAAAAATTACCTGCACTGAAAACACACTTCTATAAACATCCCCTTATTCCTCCCACGATACTACAACTTGATTTCACAAATTTACAGCACTTCAAAAAAAAACAGCAGCAGCAACCCAGTGCATAAAGAACAACTACACGCCCAATACAGTATACAGAGCATTATACAGATATATGTGGAATTTATAAAATGACAGATAAAGAAGCAATACAAGGTCGAGAGGAAAAAGGGAAGAAAAACTTCTTGAATCTTCGACAACGAACTGAGACGTTGGGCTCGCCCCGGACAATCAACGTCCCCAACCTGGACCTAGGGGAACGGAATTTAAGAGTGTGAGATGCTAATCATCTCAGTAAGTGACCCTATCTACTGTACACCTTTAATATAAATAATATACCTAATAAAGGGATTTAATAAATCAATACCGAATAATTAAATAAATAAATAGATAAACAATTGAAGTAATACTTTCTCTCAAAACCCTCACAATTCACTCCATTGGAAATGTTCCCCTTTTAAAACATTTTCACAAAACCCGATATTCGTACTTCTTGAAAACCAAGGGACCAAATAATTTAACAAACAACAAATAAATAAATAAATACCCCAAATATAAATAAACTGCAATAAATTATAATAAATAATTTTGTACTCTTTGAGGTTTGAAACTTTATTTGAAAATTACACCTGACGCACCACACCATATACCGGTGATGCCCTCCGATACCCAGCGTCCCGAGCACCTACTGGCGGGGGGTTAAAGAGAGAAACCTGCAAACGGCACTTCGGCGTCCCGACAGTACCACTGCTGAAACCATCTCCCGGCCAAGGAGGGGGGCGGCTGTGGCCAATAACAAAACTTGCCTGCCCACGGTCCAATGGCAACAACGGGAGAAATAATACAGTGCGCTAACCACA
This sequence comes from Ziziphus jujuba, assembly GCF_031755915.1. Taxonomy (NCBI): domain Eukaryota; kingdom Viridiplantae; phylum Streptophyta; class Magnoliopsida; order Rosales; family Rhamnaceae; genus Ziziphus; species Ziziphus jujuba. The sequence continues at coordinate 4,703,775 of NC_083380.1, forward strand.
TAATACCTGCGCGCTACCACGTGTCCATACACCAGAACACCAATACTGTATGAGTGCGTCTAAAAATAAACATTATTAACCAACCGTACTGTTTTCCAAAAATTACTGTGGGAAATATATTAAATTCTCACACTTACCATCCCACATATTTTTATTTAATAAACCGGTACGAAACATTAATAACAACAAACCACAATTTTCTCGAAATACGAAATGCAACCATAAAAATACAGCGGGCATAATTTATAAAATTTAAACAAATATTTTCGTAAAATATTTAACTCAATTATGCCCGGAAAATTAATACTGAAACCACGTACAATTAATACCGAAACATACTTTGCTCATGCATAATAAATAAATTAAACCACAATAAAGCCATAACCAAATTGTACCACATGAGCATAATTTAAATACCAATTAAACATAATTAATTGTCCAAAAACGATATAAAATCCAAACGCAATTAATTACTGAAAATACTTGCTCATGTGTAACAAATACCATTTAATCACAATAAAATAATAATCGAGAATTTCTTAATGATCCCAAAATTTCATTTAGCACCAATGGGTAAATATATATAAAATAATATTTTTCCCGATTATATTTAAAATACACCACATGAGCACAAATTACAGATATCAAATAAACACCAAATAAATATAATAAATTGTCCAAAATATTTTTAAAGGTGGGTCATTCACCTGGAGCATGCAATTAAACATGATCCCCCATGGGATCAATTCCACGACTCACCAGTGCTCCTAGAACACAATTCACACACAGTTAAATAAATTAATATTTTATTCGGGTAAATAATACCCGGTACCCAGGGGGTCAAACACAAACGTTAACCAAAATAGGCGAATAATATACTGAATCGAAGCTTGAGAGATGAGGATTACAAATCCGGTCTCCATCGACCCCAATTCCGCCGGAGGTGGCCGGAATTTAGCCGGAAAGCTTCGGCCGGTTTTCAATTCCTCGTATCTCACAAACCGCTTCAAATTTTTAAGATTGGAGGCCATATTTGGACTCAGAGGACCCAAAATAGGGGGAGAGGAGGTTTAATTTGGACTGGGCTGGCCAGAATACGGCGAAAAGAGGAGAGAGAAATTTTGCCGCCTGGCGGCTTCTCCGGCCCGATCGGCGCGCGTCCGGCGGCCGGTGACCGTGAAAATTGGCGGCTGAGCTCGCCTCCTCCCTCCGCTTGTCACTGGCCGGCGCGTGAGTGGTTTTGGTGGCTGGAAAAAGAAAACACGGTGAGAGAGAGAGACGACGGGAGGGAGAGAAAGCTGTGCGTGTTTTTTTTTTTTTCTGTCTTGGTCGGGCTCGGGGAAGAAGAAGGGAAGGAAGGGTGTTTTCCCACGTGGGGAAAAAGAAAGAAAAAGAAAAGGAAAAGAAAAAGGAAAGAAAAGAAAAAGAAAAAGGAAAATAAAAATGATTAAATAAAATTAATTAAATAATATTATTATTTAAAATAATAATAAAAATAATTTGATATTTCACATGGTTGACATGTGGCTTCTCAACATGGTGACACATGGTCACCTTCAGTAAGTCACACGTGGCACATCGTTACGCGTTTAAAAATAATATTAAAATAATACGGTGTTTGAAAAACTCTACAGGTCCATAACTTTCAAACCACATGTCCAAATCGGACGTGTGGCTAGTCTACAGACTCGTATCGACGAGCACTTCACAACCATGTATGAGTCAAAGCTCAACCTTGCATGAATAAAAAGTCAACTCTGGCACCCCTTGGACAGTTTGGACCTCAACTTGTTTTGCTCATAACTTTCAAACCGTAGCTCCGATTTCGACATGCTACTAGTCTACGAACTCGTGCCAACATGTACTTCGTAACGGTACCTCAGTCAACCTAGAATTCCAACCGGGTCAAAAAGTCAACTTTTGACCCCTTCGGTCAACGGTCAACGGTCAACCTCGATCAACGTGCAAAAATTCCGACATGGTTCGGGACGGGGTGTTACATTAAATATCGTTTTACAAATATGCCCATGCATAACATAGAAAAAAAGGTAAAAACAACATCACATTAACAATCAAAAACTATATAAAACGTTTTAATGATGATGGTAATGATGTAACTTGCCTGAGGGCTATTATATTCCCATACATGTATTAATATAACTTGCCTGAGGGCTATCTCACCTACCCAAAGGCTACCACTTGTCCGAGGACTATTATACTTGCCCTATTGCTATCTTTCTTGCCCGTAGGCTGTGATACTTATCCGAAGTTACCATATGGTAGTAACAATAATAAAAACAATCGCAAAATTAAAATTAAAGATCTCATAATAATGTGAATAAAAATAAAAATAAAAATCAATAATAACAACTATAATTATAATAATGATAATAATAGAAATTGGAATTGCAATAAAATTAATCATTATAAATAATAATAACAATCCCGATAACAGTGACAATAATGATTAAATAAATAAATACAATTAATAGTAATAAGAATATAATAACATCGATTAAGAATATTCGTAAGAAATTAAATCACAAATAGATAACATAACATAAATACGTAAAATCATATCTTAAAATCCATAGCATAAAATGAAATATGCACACTCGTAGTGGAGATACGTACGGTACCTTTTAACATGCTACGTGATCCATGATTCCAGCTGTCGCCGGTACTCTGCTACCAATACAAACCATAGTGGTTGCCTATATTGACCGTCTGATCCCCTAGACTCGTAGACAACATGATTATGGGGCTAGCTCTACATGAACCACATTGGTTCGCCTCCTCCATATGGTGCGGTATATGCAGTATAATATCAAACAATATAACATACAAATATATGTATGAACATATAAAAAATATTTGATGCACCATACTATATACCAGTGGTGCCCGAAGGTACCCAGCGTCCCGAGCACCGACTGACAGGAGGTTAAAGAGAGAAACTTGCATACGGTCACTTCGGCATCCCGACAGCGCCGCTGCTTAAACCGTTATCCCGGCCATGGAGGGGGGTGGCTTATGGCCAATATCAAACTTGCCTACCCTCGGTCCGATGGCAACTCACCGGAGACATTACAACTTGCGCGCTTATCATAGTCACATATACAGTACAGAACACCGGTACGTGTATGGGTGCATTCAAAATAAATAACCATATTTATTATTAAAATACGTAATTTTTTCAAAATTCACCATGGAAATTATACCATTTTTCAAATTCACCATCCCACATTTTTCTTTAATAACACTAGCATAAATCCACCGATAATAATATACAATTAATTTCGTCCCCAAATCATAAAACCAATCACATAATATTTCAATGGCATAATTATATAATTTTGAAATCACCAAACTTAAACCAATATTTTCCTCGAAATATTTAAAACCAAATCATGCCCAAAAATAATATTAAAATCCAAATACACTTAATTAAATGAAAACACCTTGCTCATACGTAATGAATACAATTCAATCACAATAATAAAAATCAAGAATTCCTTAATAAACCAAATTTCTATTTAGCATCAATAAACATAATAAAATTTAAATCATAATTTCATAAAATTAGTCTCTTCCACAATAATTCAAATTCAACACAATTTGGCATCTTCAATATAAATAATAACTTAGTTAAATATCCAACACATAAAATTCATTTTTCAAATATTTAATTAACACAAAATACACTTAATTTAACAACCCAAAATATAAATATGAGGCAATATATATACTAAATCAACATAAATTAGCATCATAAATTTAAATAGCAGTTTCTTAAATATTAAACATATGTATATATATCTATATATATATATATATATATATATATATTCACACACCCACACACACACATGCACACAAATATATAGGTCTCATGTATATATACATACATTTATATCCATATATATATAGATTTAAGGAGTTAAAGTTGGACATCATGATCTCATAACTATAGTACACCATGTACAAGCATTTCAAATGTTTCAATTACTAACACAACTCAAATGCCAACCAAAGCTTCCTAGTAGCCATACACCATTTCCGTGGGTGAACTTTTAATTGAGTATACACATATATATGTATATAAAGTACAACAACTCCTCCATATGGTCATGTTAACATATATAATCCAACTTAAGCTCGTATTAATTCGGCATCACTAACAACAAGTATCCCCATAAGTACAAAGGAACTTAACATTACCTTTCTAAAGAGCTGCCAACTATCAATTCCATAAGACAAGAAACCAACTAAGCACGACAGAACAAAGGACAAAGAAAATGTCTCTTAAGCACTATAAACCAGTAGCGCATATATATATATATATATATGAACCTTTCTCATTTATAAACTCAAAATCCTCAAAAATTTAAAACACCTTAGCATTGAGAATTCTAAAACATGTCAAAACCTCACATTGGTGTACACCCGCACATATGTATATATATACACTCGTATACATATATTATAGTTATTCAATTTCATAACATTTATAAATATTAGCCTAAAAATAGCGAAATTCTAAATACCCACAATCAATTGTCATATTATATATCAAATCGAAGCTTGAGGAACATAGATTACCGATATTTAGAGCAACTTAGCATACCTCGTCGGCGGTGGTCAGAATTTCTATTGGGAAGCGCTGTTGAGCAGTTCCTCTTGGTGCACCACAAACGACCTTGAATTGAGGCAAACGAAGCCCACCATCAGCTTCAGGACGCTTGAGTTTGGGGAATAGGATTGAAAATTTGGCCGGAAACGGTCAAAATCCTGCAAATTGAAATGGAGCTCACCGTCGGCTTTTATGGAGTTTTCCGGCGCATCTCCAGCTGTCCCATCGATGGCAAGCCCCATGGACTTTCTGGCGTGATGGGTTGGCTGGGCATGGTGGTGATGCTCATTCCGATCGACATTGGTGGCAGCACAAGGAGGAGGATGACCGGCGGGGAGGAAGAGACGGAGAGGAAGGAGCTTCGCGAGACAGAGAGAGGGAGGGGGGTTTTTTCCTAGTGAGGGAGAAGAAAAAGAAAAGGAAAAAGAAAAAGAAAAAGAAAAGAGAATAAATAAACAATTATATAAAATAATATTAAAATAATATTATTATATAGAATAATAATAAATTAATATGGTATTTAATCATGGTTGACATGTGGCATCTCACCATTGTGACACATGGCACCTTTTAATAAGTCACATGTGGCACACTGTTCACATATTTAAAAATAATATTAAAATAATACTGTATTTGAAAAATTTACAGGTCCATAACTTTTTAACCAGATGTCCAATTTAAGCATGCCACTAGTCTATGAACTCGTATCGACGAGTACTTCACAACCATGCATGAGTCAAAGCTCAACTTTGCATGAACAAAAAGCTAACTCCAGCACCCCTTTGACAGTTTGGACCTCAACTTGTTTTGCTGATAACTTTCAAACGTGGCTCTATTTCCAACGTGCTACTAGTCTATGAACTTGTAACAACGTGTACTTTTTAATGATACCTTGGTCAATGTGAAATTTCATCAGGATCAAAAAGTCAACATTGGACCCCTTCCCGGTCAACGACGGTCAATACCGGTCAACCTTGGTCCAATTTGAGAAATTTTCGGTGTACTTCGGGACGGGGTGTTACAGAGGTTTCTTTGGACTTTGCAGATACTGACTTCCAACTCCAATTGCAAATGAAATATCTGGCTGCGTCAGTGTTAAATAGATAGGACTTCCTACCAATTGTTGATACATAGTAGTATCCTCCAAGTCTTTTCCTTCATATGCGGATAACTTAGCATTCACCTCCATTGGAGTTGATATTGACTTGCAGTCCAACATTCTAAATTTTTGTAATAGATTCTTTGCATACTTTTGTTGACCAAGAAATAAACCTTTCTTTGTTCAGTCAACTTCAAGTCCAAGGAAGTGCTTTAGCTCCCCAAGTTCCTTCATCTAGAAGTGAACTGATAAATTTCATCTTCATGATCTCCTGTGATAATTAAATCATCCACATATACTAGCACTATTGCTAGTTTTGTTCCTTCAGTTTTTACAAAATAAACTAGAATCTGTAAAAGATATTGTATATCCACTTTGAAGAAGGAACTCTGCAATCTTACCGTACCATGCCCATGGAGCTTGTTTTAAACCGTAAAGTGCCTTCCTTAGCTTGCACACGTACTCTGGATTAGTTTTACTTTCAAAGCCTTTTGGTTGTATCATATAGATTTCTCTATCTAGCTCTCTATTCAAGAAGGCATTCTTTACGTTCATTTCCTATAGCTTCCAATCTTTACTTGTTGCAAGCGCTAGTAGAACACGTATAGTAGTAATCTTTGCTACTGAACTAAATGTCTCATCATAGTCTAGTCCATATTGCTGTGAGAATCCCTGTGCAACTAAATGAGCTTTGTATCTTTCAACTGACCCATCATGACAAGTTTTTATCTTGTAAACCCATTTACAAGATATGGGCTTTACATTTTTAAGCTTAGGCACTGAATCCCAAGTTTGATTTTGATTTAGTGCAGAATTTTTTTCTTCCATGGCCTTTTTCCATTCATAATATTTAGATGCTTCTTCATATGATGTAGGTTTTTTTATATCCTCCATTTCTGTTATTACTACATTAGTGTACCTGGGATTTGGTCTTCGTTGTCTACTTGATCTTCTTAGTTGTGGGGTTATCTCTTTATCATCTTGTTGAAGACTCGGCCTGATGTTCTCCAATATTCCTTGATGTACACCAGATCGCCAAGGACATTGAGATGCTATTGTAGGCTCGTCTGCTACAGTCGGCTAATCTTCTCCTTCATTTGTTGGCTCCTGTACCTCTTCAATTATTTGTGGCTCCTGGCATGCTTCACTTTGTTGCTCCCCCATCTTTTGTTGCAACTTGACTTCAATCTTATTTGAACTTGGCAGCTCTATATTTTGAGATGCCCACCAAGAAGATGCTTCATCGAACACCACATTTCGTGAAGTATAACATCAGCCAGTGTTAGGATGATAACATCTCCACCCTTTTCCTTGGCTATCATATTTGACAAAAATGCATCGTATTGCCTTTTTATCAAACTTCGTACGTAAAAGAGAAGGCACGAACACATAGAAAACACAGCCAAAGATTCTAAAGTGACTTACTTTGGGTTTTATGTTCCACAATTTTTCAAAGGGTGAGAGGAATCCTAACTTTGCTTGAGGGAGCCTATTAATTACATGGGCTGCTGTCTGCATGCACTCAGCCCAAAATCCTCCTGGAACATTTTTTGCATGTAGCATGCTCCAACATGTTTCTGCAAGATGTCAGTTCTTTCTTTCCGCAATACCATTTTGTTGCGGAGTATTCGGACACGTCAATTGATGTCTTATTTTATATTCTCTTAAATATTGTATAAACTCTCTCGATGTATATTCTCCCCCATTATCTGTGCGTAGACATTGTATCATTTTACCTACTTCTCTTTCTACTTTTTCTTTAAATTGCTTAAATTTTGAAAAGGTCTCAGATTTTTCTTTCATAAAGAAAACCCAAACATACCTTGAAAAATCGTCAATGAATGTCATCATATAATGCATGCCTCCAACTGACGACTGCTTTATACACCCGAAGACATTAGAATGAATGTGTTGCAAAGGCTCTTTTGCTTGGAACTTTGAATCTTCAAATGGTTGTTGATGTGCTTTACCATATTGACATCTTGCACAAATTGTGTTGACACTAACATCGAGTTGGGGAAGACCCTTGAGCATTGACTTTTGCATCATCACCTTCAACCTTTTATAGCGAACGTGTCCTAATCGTGCGTGCCAAAGATCTAATGTCTCGTTCCTTCTAGTCTTGTTTACATAGGCGGACTCTGCTGACATCACATAGATGGATTCCAATCGCCGCCCCTTCATTGTTGGTGTACTAGAGATTTTAAGATCTCAATACACCTTAACATCTTTAGGTCCAAACAATACATAATTTTCTGAAGATGTTAGTTGAGCAACTGACAGCAAATTCTTCTTCATTCCTGACACATGAAAGACATCTTGCAGTTGAACTTCATTGCAACTAAAACGAGGCATGATTGCTGCCTTACCAATGTGAGCTATCGGCAATCTCGAGTCATTTGTCGTCACCACCATGCGCCTTCCTTTATATTCTGTCATGCTTTGCAGCTTCTCTTTATCTCTAGTCATATGATTTGAACTTCCGAAATCTATAATCCAATCATTCTTATAATTAATGCGTCTAGGGATGACCATTGTGAATGCAGTTTCCCTTTCTTGCATTGAACTTGAGCTATCTATAAGCTCAACAGTAGCCAAAGATGCTTCAACATCCCATTCATCTTCACTTATATTGTTTTGAGGCTCTGGGATAACTATATTACTTTCTGTAAATTTCTTCTTTAATCTACAATTTTTAATATAATGTCCTTTTCTTCAACAGTTGAAGCATCTTCCATCATCTCTTTTATTTTCTAAAAATTGTTGTTTATTTTTATTATTCCTTTGTTCTCCTCTAAAATTTTCTCCATATTGATTTACCTTAAATTTTTGTTGTTTGGGTCGGCCTTTTCTTCTGCTGCTAAAGAGCATTTCTTCATCGCTCTTTAGTGAGACCCCAGTCATTTGCTTGATCATATTTTCTTGATCAATAAGTAAATTTTTTAACTCAATCAATGAAGGTTGGACTAGCCAACCTTGAATGGCTGAAATAAATCCTTTAAATTCGGATCTCAACCCATGTAAAATTATTCTTCTCATTCTAGATTCTATAATAGGAGAACTAGGATCTAACTCAGTAATTTTGTGACTAAGAGTTTTTACCTTGTTGAAATATTTCTGGATTGTCATGTCATGGTGTGTTGTTGACAGCAATTCACTCTCGACAAGTTGCAACCTCGTGTCATTCCTCCTTGAGAAAAGTCTCACAAACGTGTCCCAGGCCTTTTTTTTGAACTTCAATATCCCGTATGTACTCCAACATCTTTTCTTCAACTGTAGATTTAAGGGCAAACATTGCCTTACCAACTTTAATATTCCACTTCTTCAAAGCCTCAGCATCCTATAGTTACTCGACTTCACTGCCAGCTATGATCTCTCAGAGATCTTGGCCTTTTAAATATGACTTCATGCATGTTGACCATGTGCCATAATTCTGACTGTTGAGCTTCTTAATGCCTCCACCAATTTAAAGGTCTCCCATTGTGGTTGCTGAAAATTCCCCACAGCACTATACAAACTTAATCTTGACTGCGTGACCACGAACAAGAAGCTCCCACAAAGTTGAACTTGGACCGTCTTGCTCTGATACCAAAAATGTTGGAGACAGAGGACCAAAGAGTGAACCAAAATATTGATTTTTATTAATTAATAGAAATTTGGTACACTCACATATAAAGAGAGCAACACACTCACTCACACTCACTTACTCATACAAATGAGCAACACACACTCACTCAATTTTGATGGCCCACACTAGGACACAAAACACCTTTTTACACTCTTCTCACACACACAGAGACACACACACACGTGACTCATACTTTTTCTATTGCTATTGGACATGACATACAAAGGACCCATCCTTCCACTTATTATACAAGAGAAAGTCGGTTGTGGATGCTTCTAGAGTTATATAATATATTAATATTTAATTATAGATATTTTTCTCATCACTCCCAAGACACTTGTTGTTCTCCGTTGTTAAAGAAAAAACAAGACGACTCTAGATCCTTCTAGAAAGGAGAGTCGGCATTGATATTTATCACTCTTTGCATGGCTTTTGTTCGGAAATCCATTAGAAATGCTTCTCTAGTTTCCTAGTTCCTATGAATCTCTTAAAAATGCTCTTATTAATTGTCTATAACTAATTGTCTTGTCCTCTGTTACAATTTTACGTTCCATTATTCCTTTCTGTTCTCTCTCTCTCTCTCTCTCTTTCCCCCCAATTACATAGTTTTTTTCCCCTAGATTCTTTAATTTCCAGCATCATCCAATTTCATGTCTTTTTTTTTCTAGTCATTTGGTTATGGAGACAACTTGAACAAAATAGAGAGGAGTAGCAATGACCAAATAAAAACTACCACTTATTGTTTGAAGATACATTTGATGCGTTATTTTGGTTTTTCCATCGTCTGAAGAAGCACAAGGACAACAACATAAGGGAGTTTCATCAGCTGCAAATTCATTGGGTTAAAAAAAAAGGCTGAGAAACTTTAAAGGGACAAGGCAACCAGACCCATCTGTAGCTCCTAATTTCCTCGAGAAGATGAGGTGAAATACTGGAGACAATGATAGCAAAAGCAGGGGTGTGTCTCCTACACCAGGACCATCAAGGCCCAAGTGGCACGAGTGAATCTGCAAGTACTTGTTCATGGTGAATCTATATGATAAGCGATGGGCAAAGTGTCTCGGCTCTCTGATTTCTTCAGGTACTTTTTTTGCATAAATGAGAAGGACAAGCAATTTGTCTTTTTACATGTCTTTATCCACGTAGTGGCTCTATTTCATTCGCATAGCAGCTGTTGTACACTGTTAGCTCATAGTCCTTTCATTCATATCAGTATGATTTTTACTTCTTATTGACATATTAATTTTTTTTCTCACAAACTTCTCTTTAATTGCTTTAAAGTGCTTTCAAGATTTCAATCCTTGTCCAAGAAAACACAAAACTTCATTTCTTGCAAGGTTTCTAGACATCTATATAGGTTTATTTCCTGTTTGGTTTCAATTTAAAATATAATGCACCATTTTTTTTTAATATAAAGTTGATATTCAATCCTTAGAGTAATCTAATATACAAATAGAAGTTTCTAGAGCATGATGACAATTTCAGCCTTGATCTGAGATCCACCGCATTGCCTGAGAAGGACAGCCTCCATTGCTAGACCATTGATGCAAGAGAGAAGCAAGGGAAGATTGACCAAAGATTGCTAATTACTAATGAAGATTTACCTAAGATTGCTAATTACTAATGAGCATTGTGAAGAGCTGAAGATATATTCCTTAACTCTTTCTTGGTATAACTTTCACCCTTATTATCTTTTGATGAACATTATGGACCAGCTTAATCGAAGCAATTTTACAAGGACCTCTTATGCACATGAAATAATTTACTATATGTATTCCTTATCATTTCTCAGTTCAATTTGTCCTTCACCTATGCATGCTTATTGAATTACAATTGTTCGCTGGCTCCTCCAGTAAACAAACATTTCCGTTGCTTTTTACAGTGTGTGATTTAGTCATTCATAAAGCTTATTATGCAGCTGTTTTTATTTTTATTTTTAATGTTTTAAATTTATTGTAATTTTAAACATCCTCTGGTTGTCATCTAGGAATTATTTTAGTTGATGTTGCATTTGAAGTATGCACCCAACTTAGTGATTGGGAATTATGCCAAACAAATCCTCCATGCCCATAAGGCACAACCATAATTAAAAGCTTCCAAAATATATATTGGATGGTGAAAACTATATGGGTTTATTAATTTATTTATATTTTTTGGTTGGAATGAAATGAATGTGGTTATTTTTGTGCAAAATACATTTATGTATAGTCTAATTCGGTGCAGTTCTCACCTTTTAAAGGTTATTATTGTTATTATCATTATTATTATTTTAGAATTGCTTATTTTTCTTGTTCTTTTCATATTTTATTTCTGAGATTTAATTTATTACATGTGTAAGAGGATTTTGACAGTTCTGATTCATCATTTCCGTTCTTTATTTGTACTCTTTGTAATTCTTCCGGAGGTAGTAGTTTCACATATATTGACTGCATATTTCTTACAAAACTTCTCTATATGCTTTGATTAGTTTAGGCTGAATAATTGTGATCTCCAATTTGTTTTGGTACTTAGGAACAATCTTATGTAAAAATTGTATGGGGCTTGAAGTTTGGCTAACATTTTTTCTTTTTCACAGCTGGCCACAAAATCTATAATTGTTAAGAGTGCAAATTGTTTTTGTTTAGCCAGTGTACAGGGGTTGTATCATTCCAATATATCATTATTCTTTCAATGAGAATTTTGTTCTGAACTAAAAGAAAATTTCAGTGTCTTAATACAACTTCGTTTTTGTCACCGTACAAGAAGCAGACTTTAGGAAACTTAAATTTAACTGACAGATCAAACCAATTGCAAAGAATATATTCTAACTTGGTGTTTTTAATCTTCAACTTGGCAAGGACCTTTCTCCCAAGGTGAAGGAGAAAAAGAAAAAAAAATAAAGTGGAATTTGCCCAATGCCCCTATAGGGATAAGCTTTACGATTTTTACCCCTTCATTTGGTATCTTTTTTTTTTTTTCTAGCCTTTTAATTTTTAATAATCCCAAAATACCCTTATATCCAAATTAAATATTTTTAATTTTTTTTATTTCATGTTATTTCTTTCTTTTCTTCACCTGACTGCTCTCTTCTCCTTCATCACCCTTCCCCAAAGCTGGCTCATCTCTTCTCATTCATCAAGCTTTCTTCACTTAGTTGCCCTTTTGCCAAACAGCCTCGTTTCGTCTCTCCGGTCACCAAAATTCGATACAAAGAAATTGATGGTTTGGAATTCGAAATTAGGATATTGTGAAGAAGGAGGACATGGATTTGTATATGAAGCTCAAGGGTGGTACTGCATGGCGGAAGCAGATGCCCAAGCTTGCTGTTTCACCTGGCTTCTCTGATAAAATGCCTGGTATGTTTGATTCATTTTTCCTTTGACTTTTCGATTTGAGTGGTTCTTAGGGTTTTTTAAAACATTTGTGGGGTGTTGGGGTGAGAAGGTTATGGCCAAAAGCAAGCTAGCTTGAAGTGTTAGCAACAAGCAAGCTTTTGGTGATGCTCTTGGGAATGGTTGTGTGTGAGTTGTGTTTTTAGGTTTTGGTTATGGTGTTTTCTAGTTTTCAGGGTTCCTAAAGTGTTCTAAGGTGTTGAAGAAGAGATAAGAAGAAGGGGACCACGTTGGCTTTTGAAAATAAGGCTTAGATGTGTAGCCATTTCATTCATTTTACAATATAAGCTTGAAATTACAACTAGTTCACACATGCCAAGCATGTGAGCTTACAAAATGAGTAAAGTATTTGAAATTTAAAAAGTAAAATGGTCAACACCTAAATTTTCATACACAAAATAGGTAAAAACCAGCTGCAACATGTCTATTCCAAATATAGTAAAAAGTGGCACATGGTTTGAACTAAGTTCCTATTGTTTAACTAGTTTGGGTAAACAACCAAACTAGCTTCACCTACTTAGTTCCCCTTTGTATCTGCTTATGAAACTTGGTTTGAAGCATCCTTGGTCATTAATAAATATTTTTCCAAGAGCTAGGAAAGTTCTAGAACCGGATCATGGGCCAAACAGCTCCAAAACTGACCCATACTTTGCATACTAGGCCCATCAGATACAACAATCTATTTGGAATAGAAAAGGCACTTTCTCATGTCATTTTGACCTATAAGTTGAACCATAGTCTTTTATATATGTCTGTAGACATCCCTAAAAATTTCAGCCCAAAAATCCATTTGCAACCTGAGATATAAGATAAATAGTGGAACTATGTTGCTGGAAATTATGAATCCAACACCATAGGCATTTCAAGCATAACATTCCTACTCTTTTGTGCATAATTTTGCCTATACTTTTGCATACATAACTTAGGCACAAAACATTATCAAAATATACCTTGCATCAATTAAAAACATACAAAAAATATAAACTCATAAAAGGAAAGGATTTGATACCAAGGTGTGCATGCTAGCCGGTGACATGCACCATCAAGTGGCAAAATTGCCACACTTCAACATGGGGTGTTTTTTTTTTTTTTTCTGATTGCTTTTGGGATAAGTTGGAATCAAAATTAGGGTTATGTTTTTTTTTTTTGTTTTTGCTATTTCTGTAATTTTTTTTCCTTTTCCTTTTGTAATTTTTGTTTTAGGTAGTGTTCGATATGCGATTTGATGGTTTGATAATGGAAATCGGCAAGGATTCAGGAATGGAGGGCAGGGATTTTGTGGTGGATAGTTGCATTACACATACTCTACCCCTGACATTGATGCTTAAGAAGGGATTAGAGAGTATCAAAGATGCTGGGGCAGTTGAAGCTGAATCCTCCTTCTACCTCCAGTGGGTTCTTTCGATTTCAGGTACTGGAAAATTCCGTAAGACTTTGCTATTTTGATACTATGTCGTTTTGTTTGGTTTAAATTTCATATGTGATTCTGTGAGGATTTCTAAAGGTTGCTGTGCCTTCCAGTGCAAAAGCTTTGGATTGGTTTGCCTGTCAGTCAGAGTCTTGTGAGGTTTTCCCTCTGTTTTTATGTCGAAGGAAACAGAAAATCCTGATTGTAAATCGCTTTATGTGAACAAAATTGTTGGAGTTTTTGAAATTGGGTTTACTGTTCACTTTACACGGAGTTCTTCTTCTATCTCAGGAGAGAAGACAACGACCAAAAGGTTTAGATTCTCGTATCTCCTATTTCTCACTCATCAAAAGCATCTCCTATGATGATTTAGGGGTCGCATTTGGTTTTTGTTGTTTGTTGTTTGTTGTTCATTATATATATATATATATATATATATATGTAAAAGTAATTTTAACTTTATTAGGACAAGAGTTCGTTTTTTCCTATTGAGTGGCGAACTGGTTAAATTTGGGGGTTTGTAATACGGTTTCCCAACTCCAAAAAAGAAAAGATTGCCCTTTGAATAGTTAGTCTGAAAGATGGATGTTTCAAACTTCTATTTTGAGGGTCATGGACAATTCCGAAGCTATTGAGACTTACGGCTTACCCTATTCCATTAACATCAAGGTGCAGGAGGTTATCTAATTATTTTTTTAAGTGGCTTTAGGCTAACGAGCGGAATATGTGTTGAAAAAGAACCCAAAATTTGTTTGGTATTTTGTTGAAAGGTCTATTTGGAAAATGACAAGGCAGAAATGAATTTGAATATTAACGTGAAGTCTTTATTGGCAATTATCTAAGGAATGTTTCAACATATATGCTAAAGGCTCTAAAACATTTTATGAAATTTAGAATAATTTTGTCCATTTATTGGAAATTTGTGGTTGGTATGAAAAATTGATTAAGTAATGATGGTTAGTTGCTTATGGTTATGCATCTAATTATGATGCAAAATCTGTTGCCCTTAAGGTTTCTACGTGTTTGATAATTTACATTTAGTATTGCAAATATGGTGCATACTGTAGTGGCAATTTTTTTATTTGCATTTAGGTGTACGTTGTTTTGCATGGATACTTGGGTCTTTTAGATTTGTATGAATCTTCTTCCTTGACAGCTCTAAAAATGGTAGCTAGATGCTATTAAATTTAAGTAATGTTTGTGGTTTCTCCATAGATAGAACAAATGAGCTCTTGCAAAATAAGGGTAAAACTTCGATTGTTCATTAGTCATGGTTTTTCATGTGATACTTATTTAATTTATTGCTTTACGTAGTTGCATGTGATACTTATTTAATGTATGTTTTTGCTTTACTTATTTGCCTGTGCCATTGCTTATTTGCCACCGGTTCTGTATAAATTATGATTGGCTGACGCATTGAATGATGATAGTCAAAGAGGAAATGAAAAATGTGTTTAACATGTATTATTATTATTGGTATATATATATATATGTAATTTTTTTTTTTAACTAGATATGACTTTTTGGAATAGACAAAGATGGGTGGAAAAAAAAGAAGACAAATAAGTTTATATACATTGTTAGGAGTTAGAACCACACGTTATTTGTTATAGTTTCACCAGATAAGTTGGGACTTAATAAAGGACGAGTAAGGTGTCTCTGTGTTTGTCTACCATGCTTCATTGGCTATGCTTAGTCGGTGCTTTACTAAAATCCATTTAATGGTGAAGCAATAATAGAGTTTCATTCATCTCAATCTCTCAATATAAACGAGAAATCTGTGAGAGTATTGAAAACCCAAGAAGTAAGTTAAAAAAAAAAAAAAAATGTTGGCGGAAGAGAGTAGAGAGAGGTTGTTGAAGAATGTGGTTTACTATGAGAATTGCCCAGGTTGTAAGGTGGAACAGTATAAAGAGATACAACGTGGTTTACCAATTCGAGGCCTTCTTTTTATTTGGATTGTTGTGTTGTGTAATGGTATGCTTTTTCTTATTCTTCTACTGTTTTTTTTTAATTTATTTTTATTAATTTTTGGTTATTTGCATTCCAAAGCATTGTTGAATGTTAATCATGTTGATGTTTTGTTTGATTTGTTGCATCTGTGATGTGTATTTTGTTCTCTGCTACATGTTTTGTACTTGTTAGATTACTGGTGGATGAATTTGATGCTGCACTTTGGAAGGTTGGCAGAGGTTGACAAATTGGAAGCAAAAAAATTTGATGGAAAACATTTTCACATTCTTCTTTCTTCTTGACACTCAGTTTTTTATAGACATGCTTTGAAGTAGGATTGAATGAAGATCCAACAAACATCTTTAACTTTAATTCAGTTTTGTTAACCTTTTTTAAGTCCGACTTATAGCCTCGTTTCTTCTTCTTCTTCTTCATCCTTCTTTTTTTTTTTTTCAAGTTATTTTATTTTATCTGTAAATAGATTAGACATTTATTATTGCCTTTTGTTTTCCTTTTCAAACAGAATTTAGTTGTGCATCACACTGATATTTTTTGTCATTTGGTACTTTTTACTTGGATCAATCTTATTTAAACCATATTTTTATAGAATTTGTTTAAGAATTGATCTCTTCTTCATTTCTTGCTTGAATCACACATGTCCGGGACCACTTGTATGATGTATGATCTATATGATTTTCTCAGCATATTAGTTGTTTTTGACTGACTGTCTTTCTAAATTTGTTTGCAGTGCTGCCAATAGCATCTCGGTTTCCATTCCTTTATTTCATGGTAAGTGTGTATTTTATTTGTGAGCGTTTTTTCCTTCATTATACTCATTTGTAGATAGCTTCCAACATTTATAGCATTTTCCATGCCATTGATGGAATTTTTTCACTGTTATTTGAATTTGACATGTTTATAAGTTTGAAGGTGTTACTTGACATGGAAATGTTTCCTGTGTTACTTTTAATTATATCTCATATTATTTGTCTTGCCTTTAGGAAATTCATAGAATTTATCTGCGGACATCCTTTTAGCATATTTTTCTGACTCTTTTAGTTCCTGAAGATGTTTGAAATTAGATATTATTTTTTAAAACGAATTTGGGTGAATGCCCCTATTTTGAAAGCTTTAATGAAAAATACCCCCCTTTGTGTTGATATGTATATATGTTAATGAAATATACATTCTCCCTTTCAAAATTTTTTTATCTACCCTTTTATACCTATTTTATCCTTGAAAAAAATTAAAAATGACTTGAGTGTCTTTTTTTAATGTTTATATTTTTCTGACAGTTTGGATTAATATTTGTTGAAGGTTGTCCATCTACTCAATGTATTGATTGAATTGGTGTTTTTTTTTTGTTGTTTTGGAGATTTGGGCATCCTTTAGCAAATCAGTCTATGAGATTGGATTTTGGTTCTATACAATTCATAGAGAGCAAGGGATATTACTGGGTATGATTTATTGCCTCAATTGTTAGATTTGAACCTTTATACTTCTTTATGAACACTCTAGGTATTTAATTATTTTCTTTGAAACTTGTATGCTAAATATTATAACTAACTGCAGATATTTCGTTTGATTTCATCCAGGTATCAAATCAGTCTCCGTTTTAGTGGAGGTGCCCCGTATGCTTTTAATGCTGTCAACAAAGTTTGGCATTATACCAATTATAGTGCCAGTTGGTGTTCAAGATTTTGACATTGATGGGGAACATTGGGTCAATTCGGGATTGATACCAATAAAGCCTTTTGTAGAAGCTGTAATATTCTCTAGTTTTTATTCATAAAACACTTGTACAATTTTTTCTTGCTAATTCAGATTTAGTTTTTAGTTTTTGTACATGATTCTTGTGTCAAGATGATGTGTACGGACCCAATTTCATTATTAAATTCTCCATATTATTTGAGATGTAGAAAAACAATAAATAAGAAGGATGAGGATTTAAATGGATGGTAATTGAGTTCTCAAATATTGGCTCTCTAGTTTCTGACCATTTTGAACTTGTTTGAATGGTATGCATTGAAATGTAGTTAGTTTTAGATTGTAGACTATTCCCAGCTTGCAAGCTTCTTCCAATCACTTTTAAAATGCGGCTCCATGGCAGTATGCCCAAACGAGAGTTGTCAAGAGGGAATTAATTGTGCACTTGTGGAAAATATTTAAATAAATGGATATGAAAGTATAGAATAAATGTAACAGTCTCCCATTTCTTATCTACCCTCATTTCTCATTAACTGTTGAATAAAGTGGAAAATATTTAAACAAATTTTTTTACCATCTCCCATTTCTCATCTACCGTCATTAACTTCTATCCCTCTCTCTTACTCTCCTTGCTACCACATTCAATGAATCCTGTGTGTCTCCCTTTCTCTTTCTCTTTTGTTAGTTATGTACCTTTCAGTCTTTCTTCGCACTGACCAACCATTGCAGAAAACACAATACCACCTTCAGTTCAGTTCACTCTCCTTGCATACCCCCAATCTTTTGTGATAACAACAAGACTAAAAACCTTCATTGTGGAGCCCATAGACTTCAAAAGGGTGTAATTAAAGTGTACGTTTGTGCGGATCAGAGTTAAAGATTTTTTTGTATGTGTATATATATATATAAGTTAATGTACAAATATGTATATATTTTTCCCTTATATTGGATTCATTGTTTATCACGTTTTGACATGATATATAAGTGCAAGTTCTATGTTGGTGCTATTTTATATAAAACAATCCATAAATGGTTCGGAAAATTCCATTTGAAAATTATAACCTTTGTTCATTACATACGGTCCATCGGTAATTACGAAACACTTGCTTGTTGGAAAATTTAACGGCGGTTCCATTGGAATATTTAATTTTTCCATTTTCTAAAAGCAAACCGATTGGACAATCGAATTTGTCCACTTTGATAATGTTATTGTATACGAATGACATGCTAAATGTAACTATATTTATGATATTGAACAAAATAATCCATAGAACACCACATCGTCAACATTGCATCCATTCAAGCTAACGTTATGTCATGATTTAGCACATGTGTCACAAACTTGACATCTTAATATACTTGATCCACTATGTCTGTCAGGAGTAGCTATTCTACTAGGCGTTAATATGCAACATTTAAACATAATTGTTTGGCTTATTTTCTGTACTCATTTACTGAAAATGCATTTGTATTTTTTCATTACTTTTGCTTCAGGATTATAGTTAAACCTTCCAGCAAAGATTCTACGATTGCAATTACTTTTAGTCATACAACTCATGAATTACCACAAGCTTATGACAAGGAAATACTTATTATGTTTTGAATTGGTAAACCCTTCGTGCTCAATGTCACAAATTTCAGTTCTACTGTTCTATGATGGAACATGGAGTGTATGTTCTGAAG
Source organism: Ziziphus jujuba (assembly GCF_031755915.1). Classification (NCBI taxonomy): domain Eukaryota; kingdom Viridiplantae; phylum Streptophyta; class Magnoliopsida; order Rosales; family Rhamnaceae; genus Ziziphus; species Ziziphus jujuba. The sequence continues at coordinate 4,723,257 of NC_083380.1, forward strand.
GTACTTGGAGATACCAACGTCAAAGAACGAAGATTATACGTATAAAAAGGAATTGTACATTGGCAGAACTTGAAGATGTTGTCTACAACACTCTCAACTTAGATTCTACACAACATCAATTAATCTTCAAGTTTATATACCATGTGTGTTTGTCATGTGAGTCATACGTTGTGGAAAATGAGGAAGACCTACAAAGATTTATAGAAGAGTATAGTTCACACAGACCTCAAGACAAATCTCCACTTATTGTTGATGTGTTATCCAGGGTTCCACAAAGTATTAGTATTGCTGGATGTGTTGTGAATAGGATACCTACAAGTTCAGGATTTATGACTATTGCCCCACTATCTGTAGTTCTAGAGACGGCTATATGTACCTCTGATGCTGACATGCAGTCCCCAGCGACCAAACTTCATGTGCCGGAAACTCAACTTGAATTCTCTGAAAATCAAATTTATGAAAACGATGTGCAATCTGTGGAATATGATCATGATAATGAGTGCTTCGAGATTAATGATATGAATGAATATCGTGGACATGATTATGATAAAGATGAACAATTTGAGGTTCAGGTCAACACTGATCGTAGTGAAGATGGGTTACGTGACATTTGTTGGACCCAACATTCGGGACTTTCAGCTGGTGATAGTCGACATGGTGATTCTCCTTATGGTAATAGTCTAATTGATAAGATGTGCTTGCTTCTCCTTATACCGAAAACCATTTGGACATTCGACAGGATTCTACCACATCCATGGCTAAACATAGGGTTAACCGTCACTTCTCATATGTCAATGCCCATGAAATCATTCAAATCAACCAAATCTTTGCGAGTAAGAATGTGCTACAGAAGAAGCTTAGTCTTTATGCACTAAGGAGAAATTTTGAATTCAAGGTCAAGAAGTCAGATAGGATCCGATATGTGGTTGTATGTGTAAATGACAATTGCATGTGGCGAATGCGTGCTACCAAGCTACATGGTGATAATACAGAGGCCTTCATGATTAAGGCCTTCAAGGATGAGCATATTTGCTCTTTAAATATCATGAAAAAGGATCATCGTCAAGCAATAAGTTCAGTTATCAGAGACATCATCCAACCAATGTCTGATGGGATTTCACGGCAATACAAACCCCGAGGTATCGTGCATGAAATTCGCTCTAATTATGGAGTAAACATAAGCTACAACAAAGCATGGGCCGCTAAGGAAGTTGCACTATTAGGTTTGTGGGGCACGCCAGAGTCATGTGCAAAACTTCCTTTATGGAGTCACATTTTGAAGAGCAAAAATCCGGGCACGTTTACTCGAATTGAAACTGACGATCAAAACAAATTTTTATATTTTTTCATGGCACTTGGAGCTGGCATTAAAGGGTTTCAGCATATGCCCAGAGTCGTAGCTGTCGACGGAACTACACTGAAGAATAAATATAGAGGTTTGTTATATATTGCATCATGTTTGGATGGGAACAATCAAATTTATCCACATGCTTATTGAATAGGCCTTGGGGAGACGAATGCGGCTTACACGTGGTTTTTTGAGATATTTAAAGAAGCGTTTGGGGATGATCCGAATATAGCTTTTATATTGGACAGACACAAGAGCATTGCAAAAGCGATACGTATAGTTTTCACTAATAATCACCATGGCCACTGCACATATCATCTTGGTACAAATTTACGTGCTAAGAAGTTTAAAGGTAATGTCAATGCGATTATATCAACTTTTAATGATGCAGCTAGAGCATATATTGTTAAGGATTTTGATAAGGCCATGCAGCTTTTAGAAGGGGTTAGTATTGAAGTTGTACAATATCTCAAGGATGCAAATCCTGCAAAATAGGCTAGATCATATTTTCTGGGCAATAGATACAACATAATGACAACTAACATCGCAGAGAGCATGAACTCTGTGCTTCTTGATGCTAGGGATAAACCTGTTTTGCCATTACTAGATCACATCCGTGATGCTTGAAAAAGTGGTGGTATGAACGTCAAACTAACACAGCTGCAATGCAAACTCCTATTACTAATTGGTTGGAAAATATCATGTAAGAGCGCTCAAATAATGGCAAAGGCTTACATGTTATTCCATTGAACTTATATGAGTTTCAAGTTGTTGGCCATGGCGTGTTCATTGGAGTTGTTAACTTAGAAAATAAGACGTGCTCATGCAAGGAATTTGACATTGATGGATTTCCTTGTGTCCATGCAATTGCAACTTGTAAGCATCGACATATTTCTCCATATATCCTTTGCTCGACGCATTACTCAGTTGACTCACTCCGTGACGCATATTTGGAAACCATATATCCACTTGGAGATAAATGTCAGTGGCATGCTCCAGATGATGTCATAAATCAAGTTGTACTTCCACCTCAAATTGGCAAACAGTCAGGAAGACCAAGAAAGAATAGGATTCAATCTCAAGGAGAGGAGCATCAACAATAAAAATGCGGGAGGTGCAAACAGATTGGTCACAGCAGCCGATCATGCTCGGCCGTCCTACCTCTTGATAGCACTACCAACCAACAGCACCATTGAACCGAAGGACCATAAATCGCTTGACGCTATATTAAGACAATGGGGGCATGTTATGAGGTATGCGTATGTTATGCAATGTAGTTAGGAATGCAATTAGTAGCTTAACCGTGTAACATGTGTTTTGGCATAATAGACGTTGGTTTTATCTGTTCTTTTGTTATCATAGTCATCTGTCGTATTGTATTGATAACATATCATTCTGTGTTCAGTTTTTGGTTTAGTTGTTTGTAGGTTTCTTACTGTTGCACAGATGATATTACTGCCCAATTGTAATGACCAATGCATCGTCGATAATTGACATTTGTACACCATCGTAAAAGAATCACCACAGTTCCATCCGATAACTTCAATCATGTGTGTTCCAACCAATAACATGCTAAATGTAGCATTATTAATGATAACTTATAACAAAGTAAGAGAAAAAACGACATTAATAAGTGAAAACGTTCAATTTATTTTTGCTTCAAACATTACCGTAGGTTTCATCTGTAATTACCGAAACCTCTGTGGTAATCACATGTTACCAATGTTTTGGCCCCCATAAGTCCCCTAATGTGTGTTAAATGAAAGAACATGCAAAATATGGATTCTTCAATGATCCTAAGTAGACAAAACCCCAAAATTTCTGAAAAAGTTCTTAAATTGGCAAAAACTTTTGATTATTGTAGGCCTTCAGTAATTATCGATGAAACCTACGGTAATCAAATTATACTTTCTGGAAAAATTACCGTAGGTTTCATTGGTAATTACAGAAACACCTATGGTAATCACATTTTACCAATTTTTTGGCCCCCATAAGTCTCCTAATGTGTGTTAAATGATAAAACATGCAAAATATATATTCTTAAATGATCCTACGGAGAGATAACCCCAAAATCTCTAAAAAAGTTCTCAAATTGGCAAAAAAAATATGATTACTGTAGGCCTTCAGTAGTTACCGATGCAACCTACGGTAATCAACTTATACTTTCTGGAAAAATTACCATAGGTTTAATCGGTAATTACCGAAACCCCTATGATAATCACATTTTACCAATTTTTTTGGCCCCCACAAGTCCCTTAATGTGTGTTAAATGCAAAAACATTTAAAATATATATTCTTAAATGATCCTAAAGAGAGATAACCCCAAAATCTCTGAAAAAGTTCTCTAGTTGGCAAAAATATACGATTACTGTAGGCTTTTGGTAATTACTGATGCAACCTACGGTAATCAACTTATACTTTCTAGAAAAATTACCATAGGTTTAATCGGTAATTACCGAAATCCCTATGGTAATTACCGATGAAACCTATAGTAATGTTTCCAGCAAGTATAAATTGATAACCGTAGGTTTCCTAGGTAATTACCGAAGGTCTACAGTAATCATATTTTTTTGGCCAATTTTAGAACTTTTTTCCGAACTTTTGGGGTTTTCTCTCCTTAGGATCATTGAAGAATCCATATTTTGCATGTTTTTGCATTTAACACACATTAAGGGACTTGTGGGGGCCAAAACATTGGTAAAATGTGATTACCATAGGGGTTTCGGTAATTACCGATGAAACCTACGGTAATTTTTCAAAAAAAATATAAATTGATGACTGTAGGTTTCCTCGGTAATTACCGAAGGTCTACAGTAATCATATTTTTTTTTTTTGCCAATTTGAGAATTTTTTCAGAAATTTTGGGGTTTTGTCTATTTAGGATCATTTAAGAATCCATATTTTGCATGTTCTGTCATTTAACACACATTACGGGACTTGTGGGGGCCAAAAAATTGGTAAAATGTGATTACCATGGGGGTTTCGATAATTACCGATGAAACCTATGGTAATGTTTCCAGCAAGTATAAATTGATTACCTTAGTTTTCATCGGTAATTACCGAAGGCCTACAATAATAAAAAAAATTTGCCAATTTGAGAACTTTTTCAGAAATTTTGGGGTTTTGTCTACTTAGAATCGTTTAAGAATCCATATTTTTCATGTTCTGTCATTTAACACACATTAGGGGACTTGTGGGGGCCAAAAAATTGGTAAAATGTGATTACCACGGGGGTTTCAATAATTACCAATGAAACCTACGATAATGTTTCCAACAAGTATAAATTGATTACCGTAGTTTTCATCGGTAATAACCGAAGGCCTACAATAATCAAATTTTTTTGCCAATTTGTGAACTTTTTCATAACTTTTGGGGTTTTTTCTTCTCTGGATCATTTAAGAATCCATATTTTGCATGTTCTTGCATTTAACACATGTTAGGGGACTTGTGGGGGCCATAACATTGGTAAAATGTGATTACCATTGGAATTTCGGTAATTACCGATTAAACCTACGGTAATCAAATTTTTTTGCCAATTAGAGAACATTTTCCGAACATTTGGGGTTTTTCTATTTGGGGGCATTGATGAATGTATATTTTGCATGTTGTTGCCGGAAACACCCATTAGCTGAGTCTTTGGAGTAAAAAAATATGTGAATTCATATTACCGGAAGCGTATCGGTAATTACCGATGGTGCATTGGGAATTATCGATGCACCATCAATAATCATCTTTGCTTGAATTTTTATCACAACCGAGGGTCTTCTTTTCTCCTTTTTTTTTTTTTTTGGTCAATGGTTATCATTACTAAAGCTAGGTTCAGCATATTAAGATAACATTAGTTTAGGGTGTCATAACATTAAACATACGATCTACATTGAAAGTTTATTAAAGTACAAATCAATAGCATATTTTTTTCTAAAAAACCTAATGTCTTCTGGGCCAAATGAAAGATTCTCCTCACTACTCTTGTATTCAATAAATTTCAAAGCGTAAACGCCACAATCACCCCTGCAGAATAGCATTAATGATTAGCATTAATGAAAACCAACCACGTGTATTTCCACACGTAAGCACAATTAAACAGTAGCAATAGAAGTGGTTTGAAATGACAACACATTCATTCCCATTATCTTGGCAGGGTGCATCTTTGACATTGGTCATCGTGAATGGCTCTAAAGTGGGAGGCACGTCCGGATTCTTCTCTTAATATCCCCTATCCCTCAACAGGTAAGGCAGCATACGCATAAGGCATTCCACATTGTTCAACTCTTTATTCTGGACATATTTATTTCCCATATTTGGATCGCATAAATCAATATGTCGCACCTTCAAGTCCACACATGCTACCAATCAATGGGTGCCTCCATTGTTGACAAGGATGTACACCTGCAAATTAGAACATAACCTCATTATCCACAAACTGGGAAACTTAGTCAGAATTTTTTTAAATATATGTAAGGACTTACATGATCATATATCCGCCACGGCACGCTAGGTTTGGGTGACTTCCCATGCACATAGCTATGAAGTGTCGAATCACAGAAATATGTGCTTCAAGATGCCCCTCATATGGGATAACGCCCTTTGATGGATGACTGCCAAATAATGAAATAGATACAATATAAAATGTCATCAATATAACATTAAGCAACTCAGTAACATCCCATCATCTTACCCAAAATAACATCATCTTCTCATTCTCAAACCGCCTTTTTCGTATGAAATACAAAATAGTGTCAATATGCTGCAAAACCAAATTAAAAGAAATAAATAACAAGTGCGAGGCGGTAAATAAAACATCATTCTAAACGTAGGAACACAATGAATTTACATGAAAATAAAGTATATAACTTACATCAGAAGTCAACCATCCTTCAGAGGTAAGTAGCTCAGCAAAAACTTTCTTCCCCACCGTCATATAAGATGTACACACGGTTGCTTCGTTCGGTGCCACCCTATACCACTCATTGAACGCCCTCTCCTTCGATGCATCAATATGTCAATTAAGATTAAATTTGACCTTCTTCTTACACGGGTCGACGTAAGGAGAGATGACGTGATGTGATTGATGGTAAACTCTACCGAATTGGCTTGTATCACCAACGTTATGCGTCCAATCCTCCACCTCAATCTCAGCTGATTGGTCATGATGTGGACTGTCAGCTGAAACACTGATATCCCATGTCAGGACCCGTCCAAGATCCCTCACCGGAACCCTAGACAAGCCCTGATCCCAAGGAAACCCTATCGAACCTTCCAATGAAAAATCCGGCAGAACCTCCCCTAAGGGTTGGACTTACCACAAATTTTCCTGTACGTAAAACACACTCCAATAAACACTACCTTATTCCTCCCACCTTACTACAATTTGATTTCACAAATTTACAGCACTCCAAAATAACAACAGGGAATCAACATATAATTCAATAAATATATGTCCAATCAGTATACAAAGCGTTACACAAATAAATATGACTTTAATACAATGACAGATAAAGAAGTAATACAAGATGGAGAGGAAAAAAAGAGGAAATGCTTCTTGGACTTTCGGCAATGAACTGAGACGTCGGGTTCGCCCCGGACGGTCAACGTCTCCCAATCCTTGTACCTAGGGGAACAGAATTTAGAAATATGAGATGCTAATCATCTCAGTGAGTTACCATATCTACTGTACAATTATAATAGTAACGATAATTATAGCACATTTGATTAATTAAGAATAAATAAGTAAATAAATAATTAATTGAAAATAATATTTTCTCTCAAAACCCTCACCATTCACTCCGTTGGAAAGGTTCATCTTTTAAAACATTTTTGCAAAACCCAATCTTGTATGCCCCTAAAATCAAGAAATAATTAGTCAAATAAATTTCAAATAAAATATAAGAATTTAAGGATCCAAATTTATAATGGAAATATAGAATAAGACATCATTGGATACAATAAATAAAATCATAAATAAACTTGTATTAAAGAATTTTGGCATAAGAACAAAAATAAACCCAATATATAAATTATAAAATTTATTAATTAAATCAATGAAATAATCAAAGAAACGTTTTAAATCAATTTAAACATCTATATAAAACAAATGATAAAAATATAATAGAATTTATCTTAAAATACCAAATCCATTTAAATGATAAAATCAAGGCAAATAACTTTTAAACATTAATGAGAATAGGTAATAAAATCACGATAACAATTTCATAAAATTTGTGTAAAGCTTTAAATTTAAATAAATAATAAAAACAACATTAAATATATTATTAATTTAAAAAAATTTCAAATATTTATTTTGAAATCCATGTTCTGAAAATCATTTGATGCACCCACTATATACCAGTGGCGCCAACGGTACCCAGCGTCCCAAGGTACCGCCAGACAGGAGGTTAAAGAGAGAAACCGGCATACGGTCGCATGGCATCCCACCGCGCCGCTGTAAACAGGCATCCTGGCCATGGCGGGGGGTGGCTACGGCCGATATCAACTTGCCGACCCTCGATCCGACGGCAACCACAGGACAACCCATAAATCACCTATGCGCTACTCACACCCACCTGCGCGCTAATCATATCCATGTGCACACTAAATTTTCCACAATTCCTTTATAAATCATCGTCATAAATCCATCGCATAATTTTCATCAATTTCAAATCCATCAACTTTCAAATGCATCAATTTTCCAATCCACAACATTCAAATGCGTAAGCATAATTTTTAAAAATAATATCCTTAAATCCTTAAAATTCAAGATAGGCATAATTTCATTAAAATCCCATAAAATTTCCAAAATTCATAAATCCATATAAATGCATTTTTATTAATCAAAATAAACTCACAAATAAATTCCACAATAAATCAATTAATATTAAAATCACAATTCCTTTAAGTATCAAATTTCCATAAAATCTAAATTTCCATAATTTGTCAAAAATCATATATGATTTAATGCACATATACATTTCAATTTATTCAAATTGTGCCATCAAAATTTCAAATAAAATTTTGCTAAATATTTAACACATAAATATTAAATCTAAACATTTAATTATCACAAAATAAATATAATTTAACACCCGAAAATAATTTTGAAGGTGGATCACTCACCTCGAGCAAGCAATCCAACCAAGATCCTCCATGGGATCAATTCCACGGCACACACATGCTCCTAAAACAACAATATTACACAGGGTCAAATAAATTAATATTTTATTCGGATAAATAATACCCGGTACCCGGGGGTTTAACACAAACGTTAACCAAAATTTACGAGTAATATACTGAAACGAAGTTTATGGAATGAGGATTACAAATCTGGTCTTACTTCCCTGAGATTGGACTCAAGGTGGCCGGAATCTCGTCAAAAAGCTCTCGGATTTTAGACCCTTGATTCTCACAATCCGTTAGGAATTGAGGAAAATGGAAACTAGATTGGGGTTCAAAGGGTTGAAATTAATGGGAAAGGATGGACGGTGCAACAAGAAACTCACCGAAAAGTCGATTTCCCGACGAGCCGCCGTGGTCACCGGAATCTGCTACCGTCGGCGGCGTGTCCGATGGCCACTGGCCGTGATTTTTGGTGGGAAGGTAGATCGGGGAATGGATGACTCAACGGGACCGGCAATGAGGCAAAAGGAGGTCGAAATAGGAAGAAATCTAGGTTTGAAGTCATCAACACCGCCGCCAGAAAAAGTCTCGATTCGAGCGCATTGGTGGTCATTTGCCTGTGATTTTTGGCTGGCCAGCCTATTTTTAGGTGGACTTCAAGCTAGGGTGGTGCGTGTACTATTCTAGTGGCCAAAAATGGGTGAACGGTGGTTGCCTGGTTGGGTTTCTCTCTCTAGCTCTCTCTCTCTCTCTCTCTCCCCCCTCCTTCTCCTTCTCTCTCCTCCCTCCCCTTCTCAGCCAGTCAAAACGCCCATGGGTGCCACTGTGCACTCATGGGTGGGTCCATTTTTTGACACGTGGCACCACTGTTCACACACATACAGATCCATGAATAGTAAATGTTGTCTCGAAAAAATTTCACAGCTTCGCAACTTTCAAACCACATGTCCAAATCGGACGTGCCGCTAGTCTACAAACTCGTATCAACGAGTACTTCACAACCATGCATGAGTCAAAGCTCAACTTTGCATGAACAAAAAGTCAACTCCGGCACCCTTGGACAGTTTGGACCTTAACTTGTTTTGCTCATAACTTTCAATCTGAGCTCCGTTTTCAACGTGCTACTAGTCTATGAACTCGTGACAATGTGTACTTTTTAATGGTACCTCAGTCAATGTGAAATTCCATCGAAAGCGAAAAGTTAACATTTGACCCCTTCTCAGTCAACTACGGTCAAACCCCAACCTTGGTCAAATTTGAGAAATTTTCGGTGTACTTCGGGATGGGGTGTTACATCCCACCCCAAATGCAAAGGCTGATATAGCACCAAAGCCCAAGAATCCTCCACATAGGGTCCTCCAGGTACGATAGGCTCAAACAGTGTAGTACAATCATCATCCTCCTTCCTATCATTAGAATTGTCTATGGGTGCATCAAATTCTTCGACTTGCTCTCCAAATGACGGTGCCACAGGGGATGATGGTCACACTGAAGATGACGGTGAATGGGTGTGCATATGATGTTCGGCCTACAAAACACAATGGTTATTTTGCAGTTCCCAAACCCTAATAGTAAATAATTGCTAAATTACAATATATAATTTAATAATGCTGAAACCCTAAAGTATACTAAGTTGTCTAAATTACACCTGATGCTTTTGTTGGTCAATAACAGAACTAAGCATCTTCCTTAACGATGCCATATCTTTCTTTAGTTCATTAAATTTTGCCTCCAAGCAAGTAAGCTAATCAATATCAATATCTAAAACATAACTCAATATATATTAGTACAACATATGAAATACAAATTTGCATGCAAGCAACAATTGCATACCCTGAAATTAGCATCTGGAGGGCCACTAGAATGTTCCTCAGCTTTGGACACATCTTTACCGCCAACGATGGCTATCGGTGCTACAAGTGGTGGTGCTGTATAGCGAACTTCATGTATGTTCACTGCTATTGTTCGCCAGTAATCCATAGTCTTCTCCTCATCAGTAGCATCTAACCTTCAGTGCACAACATACTACATGAAATGAAGAAAGGAAAAAAAAGTAAATTTGGAAACTGACTTTGGTAATGTAACTTAAATGTAGTCGTACCATGTAGTCTAAAAAAATTTGCCTTACATTGCTATTTGAGGTGAACCAATTATGGATAGCAAAATGGTTCAGTTGACTTGTAGCATGCCATCCAGGGATCCTCGGACAACGGGTTTCCCGCCGCTCGCCAAAATGGTTACCAAAATCAGGGATTGCTTCAAACCCCCACAACTACAAAAATATAAATTATAGATTATTAAATATAATTTTTAAGTAAACACTAGATGTATAAAAATATATTACCGTACCTGAAACGCCAATGGAAAACCTTTTAGGTCATACGACTGTGATTTATTCTATACTGCACGTCCTCTATGCTGGAATGCATTGTGGAATGAGTTTATCGTCTCCTTGTAGCTCAGAATGCCCCAAGGGTAGGAATTAAATACCTCGATATCAGCAACCAAATCAATGAATTTTCTATTTATTTGAACCCTTGGATCCATTTCAAGTACACCATGAACTAAGAAATATAGTAACGCAATTCTTACCGCATCCCAATCATCCACAAAATGTGTACCCTTGAATATTCATTCCAATTCGGGCGGTTTCAAGTCAGTCCTATCATCTAACAACCTCATGAGCAGCTCTTTTCCTTTGGAAATTTGCATATCATACATGGAAGGGTACCTATAAAACTTTAAGCCACTAATGAGTTAAAACTTCATAAATCGTACTCCAGATTCGCCGAAGTTAAATTCCATTACTTCTGGATTGTTGGACACAACTGGTCTGCAAAGCAGTTGATGCATTAGATGACCAGAGAACCTGAGGTTCTTCATGTCAAGTAAGTGTCCAAAACATGTTTGTCTATACTTTTCCAGCTGCTCACTTGTGAGGACACTTGTAATTACTTTATTTGCTTCTATTGGATTCCCGAATGAATGTGTCCTAACTTTAAATATATCGGCATCCTGAAAGATCCGTTCCTTTGGAGCGTCGATGCGCTACAAAATGAATTACATAAATGGAATTGACATCAACGATTTAATTATACCCTATTTTTCCACCCTAACTTGATAATAACAATTTCCAAGCAAATCTTAAGACATATGGGTTCACATTTTTGCACTAGTGGTAATTACCAATGAAACCATCAGTAATCAACCTACAATGAACTAAAAAAATCCTGATGGCCTATCAGTAATTACCGAAGGCCATCGGGTGAAGTTTTTCTCGAGTTTTCACATTCATTAATAAATAATGACAGACGTCTTATCATTTACCACACAAAAAAACATAAATGAATATAAAACTTACCATCTCAGATGGGGGAGAGGAAAGTGGAACGTGCCTTGGAAGTTTGGTGCTTTCCGTCTCAGCTTTGGATTTCTACCTAGTAGTTCGTCGACACTTAGAGTCGGGTGCTGATGTGCTACCACCGCGTCTCTTACTTTCCACCTTCTTACCTCCCTTCTTTGGTTGAGCTCGCAAGTTTCTCTTTGATGCCATTATAAAGTACAACCTACAAATGTACATTGACAACATTAATAAATTTTTATCTACCCTTAACCACATTGTCAATTATGTATACATATATAAATATCCGCAATCCTCAATTTCATATGCTCTCTTCCTAAGGATATTGTGTATGCCACCTACAAAACATTTACTGAACATTTACTGTATAGCAATGTGCTTACTTCTAAATCTTTCTATCTTCTTCTTCTTCTTTAATTTTCATTTTTCTTTTTTGGGGATAAAGTGTTTGCGTGTTTGCTTCTAGCTAACCATGTACCTAAAATTTTATGCACCGATCTTCTCTCTCTCTATATATATATATATATATATACCTTTAGAAAGTACTAACTCTGGAATTCTCAACTTCAATTCTAATTAATCATAAAGTATTTTTCTCTTATCTCCAAGTACTGATTTTTAGTAATAAATTACCGTAACAAAAAGGAAGAAGAAAAAACTTAAAAGAAAAAAAAGGTCTAAAAAGCAACTAAGATTTCTAATGCAGCTATAGTCTAAAGTGGGGTTTTAATAGAGCAGCCCACAATTGTGGCCAATTATGATGCTACATGCAGAAGTAGATAAAGTGAAATATTGAAATGACTGGAGAGGAAGTAGTCAATTCACCCAAAATAGAAAAACAAGAAAGTGAAGTATAAAGGTGGAAGACTACATAGAAGCTACGCAACAGATAGATTGTTATAAGCCAATGAAAAGCAGCCCTTAGACTTTATATATACATATCATATTCATGGTATATTTAATTATTTCTTAACATACAATATATGTCTAAAAAATGTGCATAGAAAGTTGCAGACTATAATCTGAACATATAAGTTAAGCTGGACTGCAACATGTCCACCACTTCTATATGAGTATGTCAACTAATGTAGCTACATCTCTTCCCCATACTGCTTGTGTTTAACCCGATTTGGTTATAAAAGCTCAGAGCTACCGACACCTATATATGCTATGCTTTATATTTATTTTATTTGTATAATTAGTTTAGGGTCAAGGATTTATTTGTATACAAATCAAAAAAGAAAAATAATTAGTTTCTTAACGGTGAAGTAAATTTTTATAAAAATTCTTCTTTTCAACCCACAAAATCAGTTTTCTAGATAGAGTTTGAGTATCATGCACTAGTGAGATAACACCTTTAGCTTTAGGATTTAAACTTCGATCAGGGTAAAAATCCTTATATCCCTAAGTTGTAACAAATATATATATACATATATTATGTTTATTTATTACAAACTAACATTATTACAAACTGACATTATTCTTCAGCAAATTCATTGATTTTCCTACCTTCATCCTCTTTTTATTTTCCATGCTCAGGGATGTCGATGGAACCCAAAAAAAAAAAATACAAAAATTTAAAAAAAAATTAAAAACGACGTGTCGTCTAGGTGTCGTTCATCCCAGATAACATGTCATTCACTCCATCTTCAACCTTCGGCTGGGATGACCCGAACCCGCCTGAATTGGTCCCGATCTGATTTTTGACCCAGTTATTTCTCCCACCTCCGGCCACTGTTTAAAGCCAAACCGGTCCCCTTTTTTCCTCTCTTCATTTCCTACTAATACCCAATATCAATCTATCCTAAAACCTAGGTTATAATCACTTCCATACAAAAACCTAAATTTCAAATAAACTTCAAAAATTCCACATTTTTGATCGGTTCTAAACACAAATCAAAAGTTTCAATGTATCACATTGTACTAAATTTGTAAGTTTTTAACGGTAAGGCAACAAATAAACACAAAAAAAAAAAAAACCCACACAGGTCCACGGTAAGGCAACAAATAAAAACAAAAACGAATCCACACCGGTCACGGCAAGGCAAACAATTAACACAAAAACAAACCCACACCGGTCCACGACAACAAATAAACAAAAATATTAAAACAATTACCTCGAAGATAGCCATTCAAGGGTGCTGAGATGAGATGAAATTTTGTTTTTTTGTTTTTTCTTTGTATTTTTTAAGGGTGTTGAGATGAAGCTTCCTTTGTTTTTTTCCACAGCAAGTTTTGTTTTTTTGTATTTTTGTGTATTCTTGTAAAAACAATTACTTGATGTATTTTGTTTCTTTTTCTAAAAAGTAGACTTTTGTTCTTTTTTTGTTTAAAACATAAAAGGATATCCAAGTCATTTTTTATTATTTTAAAGTTAAAATAGATATTGAAGGGTAGAAAAAAAAAATAATAGCAAATAAAAAGGCAAATATCATTAAGCTCATCCCGAAAGGGATATTGGGCCAAATTCCCCAAAAATAAAACAAGGAAAAATGCATGGGCTTGAATAGGTTCCTAACAATGTGTTTGAATTCATTTTGGGCCTTAGCCCCATTTTCGTTTTGAGTGTAATTGGGCTATTCTATTAGTCCAACAATAGTTCTATAGCAGGTTGAAGGGTTTTTTAGAAAAATAGCCAACCCGTAATATGATTTTTGAAGAATAGCAAAAATTTTTTTAAAAAAAAAAAAACTAGCCACCTTGGGACAAAAATACCCTTGATAAAATTGAAAATTACGCAATAGATTTTTTTTACCCTTTCCTTTTTCCTCTACACAGCTGTTCATGTAAGGGTTTCTCTAACGAGCCACTCTTTCCATCTCATCTCCTCACTCTCATTTTTTTGTATTTTCTCATATCTGAAACTAAACTCAGGTAAAAAATTTATCTTTTTTCTTATTAGATGAAACTAAGGAAATATGTGTTTTTTTTCTTTTTTCTCTTTCTCTTTTTTCTTGTATTTTTTGTTAGGTTGGAAATTTTTAAGCTTTTTATTTAATATGGGTATGCAAGGAATTAATTTATGAGCTGTTATATGTGAGTTTAGAGATACTTAGGTGGCTATGGTTTGAAAAAGGGGAAAAATTTGTGTAAAACAGAAAAATTATGAAAAACAGTAAAAATGGAGGAAATTTGGCGAAAAAGATGAACTTCCCCCATTTTCCTCCAGTTTGTCAGTTTTCGCAAGTTTTCCGCTAATTTTTCGCCAATTTTCCGCCAGTTTTCCGCCAAATTTCTGCCAGTAGGAAAAAGCTATATTTGGCCGAAAAAAAAATAGAATCAACTTTTTTAATACAGTGAATATGTTTGTTTAGTATTATTCAAATTTTTATATATTTATTGATTTAGTTTAACGTTATTCATTTAATTTTGTAGTAAAATGGAAGATGATGATATTGTAATTGCAGTTTTATACAGTGAAACATTGGTACAAAATGATGATGGTAATTGGAAATATCGAAATGGTAAAAATATAATGGTTTCCATCGAAAAGAGATGCACAAAATCAGAGTTAGAGGATGAGATTTTCAATTCTATTGAGATAGATTGAAATGAATATTTGCTAAAGCTAAAATGGATATATGGGCGATGTGCAGAAAAGTTGGATCCTACAAAAATACGCTGTGATAGGGATGTGAAATGCTTTCTTCAAGAAGTGAGGAATGGAGAGATGACAATGATGTGGCCTCCAATGTATGTTGAGGTGATTTCGAAAGTTGAACACGTATGTAAAAATGTTCATCAAACAGCCTTTGCTTCGGATAGTGGGAGTAATCTGCATTCTTTTTCTTGTCCTCCAATTGGCGTTCGTCTACCACAAGTTTCCGGTACTGAACCTGTTCAGGCTACATCTCAGGAAATTATGGTTCAAGAAACTCAGTTTAGAGATCAAGTTGTTGTTCATGGGGCCTGGACATCATTTAACATCCACGAAGGAGTTGATGTTGGAGGTGACTATGCTGAATGATTTCCTAATGATGAGGAGTATGAGCAGTTGCATAATATTGATCATGATGAGAATTACAA
Organism: Ziziphus jujuba; assembly: GCF_031755915.1. Classification (NCBI taxonomy): domain Eukaryota; kingdom Viridiplantae; phylum Streptophyta; class Magnoliopsida; order Rosales; family Rhamnaceae; genus Ziziphus; species Ziziphus jujuba. Next base: position 4,739,105 of record NC_083380.1, read on the forward strand.
TGCAGCAGGGGATGATGTTGATCATAATGATGTAGATTTTGATCATGAGTTGCAGGAAAATGATAATGATATGCATCCTGAAATGAACAATGAAGGAGTTGATGATGTTAGGGTTCATTGTGCTATAAGTGACCATATATCATTAAGCAACAGAAGTGGTTCTATGGCCATATTTTCATCAAAGTTCACTGGCTGTGAGAGCATAGTAGTTGGACAATTATTTTGCAACAAACATGACTTATAGAATAAACTGAGTATCTATTGCATGTGAGAAAATAAAGAGTTCAAGGTGACACGGTCAACTACACAACGGTATGAGGTTGTATGCTTGGAAAATACCTGTAAATGGCAACTATGTGCAACCACATTTAAAAATGGAGAAATATTTGTTGTGAGAATTTTTGATAATGTACACAGTTGCTCATTAGGTATCTTGCCAGTAGCCGAGTTATTGGGCAATGTATCAAATATAAATATGAAGGTATTGTACGTGTTTACAAACCTAAAAAAATTCAACATGATTTTTTGCAGAGGTATGGGGTGAATATAAGCTACAACAAAGCATGGAAAGGTAAAGAGTATGCACTTAACAGTGTTAGGGGATCTTCAGAGGAGAATTTTGCTAAGCTGCCTGCCTACTGTTATGAGTTAGTGTCAAAGAACCCTGGGACTGTTACACGTATCAAAACAGATGATAATAACAATTTTGTATATTTCTTTATGGTGATTGGAGCAAGCATTAGGGGATTTAAATCCCACATAAGATCCGTGTTAGCTGTTGATGCAGTTATATTGAAAGGGAAATACAAAGGGTACAAGTCTATTGCATCGGGCATGAATGGCAATAAGCAAATATATCCTTCGGCTTTCGGCATTGGAGATGGAGAGAACGAGCAAGAATATACATGGTTTTTCCAAAACCTCAAGGATGCCATCGGAGATTTTCCGGATTTGGTGTTTGTGAGTGATAGACACCCCGCTATTGAAAGGGCATTACCCAAAGTTTTTCCTAATGCATACCATGCGTTGTGCACGTACCATATAAGCAGAAATATTAAAGCAAATGGACATGTGAAAGATGAAACAATAATACAATGTTTCATGCTCGTAGCTAGTGCATATTTGGTTGAAGATTTTGAGTTTTATATGGGGCAAATTGAGGCAAAAAACAGTAGCACTGCCCAGTACATTCGATCATGTGACCCTACAAGGTGGGCACGTTCTCTTTGTCCATGTAGAAGGTACACTATCATGACCACCAATATTGCAGAAAGCTTGAATGGTATTTTGCTATATGTTAGAGAGATGCCAATAGTAGCATTAATTGAGCACATACAGGATTTACTGCAAAGGTGGTTTTATGAGCGACGTACTGCAGGTGAAAAATTGACGAAGCCTGTGACTAACCATATGGAAGAGCAACTCAAACTACGAAATTTGGAGTCCATCGGACTACATGTGAAAGCCATTAATATGCATGAATTTCTTATGGAAGGTGGGAGTTTGAGGGGTACAGTTAATCTCCAATCAAAAACATGCTCATGCAAAGTCTTTGATCTTGATCAATATCCTTGTGATCACTGTATTGCCGCTTGCAGAGACCGCAAAATTGCTCCTTATGGCATGTGTTCTCATTACTACACCGCGAATGCATATCGTGCAGCTTATGCTGAGTCCATTTACCCCGTGTTAGATGAAAAACAGTGGCATGTCCCGGATGAAGTGGCAAGTCGTATTGTTCTTCCACCAAGATGGACACGTAGACGAGCTAGTAGGCCGAGGATGCAACGCATACTATCCGAAGGTAAAGATGTTATTGGACGTAGATGTAGCCCATGCGGTGGTGTTGGACATTATAGGCAGAGATGTACGAAGCCATTGTCTTATGCTTCGAATTAGAAAGCATAAAATCCATTATCTAATGGTTTAATATGTTTTGATAATTATTTCATATCTTGGATATTATATTTTCTACTCCACGGTGGAAGATTTATAAGAATCTTTTTTTTTTTTTTTTGAATTTAATCCCAAATGAAGAAAGGCTTTCTGGAGTTGATTTTAAATCTTTAGTTTACATATCATTTTATGAAATGTCCAAATGATTTTGAAAAGAAAAATATATATATATCATTTTTTCTTTTCTTTAAAATGGTTATTGATTTTAAATGTCAATACAATTTTTGTTAATTCCATCTTCATCTTATATAATATTTGTCTCCACTCTCAATTTTTTTACCCCACTATTAACTTAAATAATCTATTAGAAATTGATTTTCCAAGTGGAGGAAATTAGTTTCTGATAGGAGTAAAAATTATTCAACGGTTTCCGCTTGGAGGAAATTTTTTCCAACAGGAGGAAAACGATTTCCGCTTGGAGGAAAAATTTTCCGAGTGGAAGAAATTTATCCAGAGGCTTCAATTGATCTCCATATGGGATTTCTGATTGGAGGAAAATTTTTCCGCCAAGAGGAAATATTTTCTGACAAGCAGAAAATTTTTGAGAATTTGCAATTGAGCTCGTAAGATGTTTGTGCATAACGGAATTCTAATAAATAAACATGGCACATTTTCTATAAGGTCAATTAGTTATCCTTACATCAATAACACATCGTTATTTTTGTTAAATGAACATTATAAGCCACCATTATCTTTACAATTAAAAGTCTAATATAATAAAGAATATGCATCTATAAACATGACAACAGGAAAGAAAAATGCATCACCACCCAGCTCATATGCTTAGTTCTTTGTTGTAAGCCTCATATACATACTTATTCATAAATAACTCTATGTCATCTTGTGTGAATGTCACTGGTAATCTAGCATGTAAAAACTAGATGGTCTTGAGTGTAAACATGCCACAATCACCACTACAAAAAAACAATTATTATAACGTATATTAGTATTATTATAACCATATTCAATAGTTAATATTTATTCAACAAACATGTACGTATTAAGGGGTTTTACCCGTTACTTTGCTGAGGGAAATTTTGTGCCAATTCACATGTAAACTTATCAACGGAGTCGATAAGATCCGGCCGCTGCTCATAAAAGGATGCATACCGCAGTAAATAAGGTAACATAATGCATAATTTTTGGAAATAAATTTTTCCCCTGTTTCGGTTGCCAGCCTTATTTGAGTCATATACAGTCATACAACGCTCTTTCAAGTCCATGTGCCCTACCAGCCAATGTATGTTGCGCTTGTTTAGTGGAATCAACAACTGTCAATACATTACAGGATTTCAGTTAGCACAACAAATAAAGGAAGGCCCATGAATAAATGAATAGTTAACATTACACAATTTGGACATGTATATTGTACATGATTTACAAATTTCCATGGCTTTGACTCCTTCATTCGAATTCCCAATACATATTCTTGCATTGCATATGAGAATTGGAGCTTAGATGGATTGGCGAAGAACTTTCCATAACACTGCTCAATGTATACCTACAACAAAATAAATTATTAGTTATCCAAAATCACAATAGCCACATATAGGACACCTGTCCTTTACTTACCCAAAATCCTCCATCTATCACCTCAAAACTAGGATCAAAAACATCAGGGAATCGATTGGCACGTACACGAAATAAGTAAGGCAGGACTTCCATATGCTGCATTGAAAGATGAGTTGATTTTAAATTACATCCATGCAGTTGAACAACTATCTATGGAATTTATCAAATTATAAAATAAAAATCTTGATCGAAAAATACTTACATCATGATTTAGCCACTTCTCACTGGTTATAAGCAACTGGAAAAAGTCTTTACCCGCAGACAAAATGTCCATATCAACCTTTGCTGCCCAACTAGACTTCATAAATTGGTCAAAAAATTTTACAAGTCGTGTGGGTACTGATTTGTATGGGTCGAACTTCAAAGTAGAAGATGCACCGGGTAAAGTGCACTATAGTTTTTTCCACAAGCCTCTAACATTGTAAGGAGTTGTAATAGCTGCTGCCGCCTTCCTATCCTGTCTCCCGATATCTATACTTTGCTTAGCAGCTGCTACCTTTCTTGCACGTCTTCTGGCAGGAAACTTTGATGGAGACACTTTCTCGATAATCGTAACACTTTGTCCTGCATCGTCTACAACAGATGGACGTGACTGTCTATCAACGGGGGTCGCATCAGGACCAAACTCTTCTTTATTTTCATCCCCTTCAACGTCCACTTCCATTCCATCTCCCAACCCATCAGCACCAATTCCCACTCCTTGGTGCTTCATTAACTTATCAAGCTTGGTCTTCAAACTTGCAAACTCTCTAAGCATGGTGATTCTTAAATCCTTAACGTCTTGCCGTACATTAGCCACTTCACCTTCAAGGATAGTTAATCTCTCTCTCAAAGGTACCTAAAAGAAACAATAATGATTAGTACTTGCAATAATAAAAAAATAAACATTCATACAATTTATTCAAATCTCATCATGGGATGGAGTCGTTGGAGGTTGGGATGGAGTCGATGGTTCAACACGAACATGAGCAGCAACTCCTGTAATCGATGATGAAGGCTGGTCTGACGACTTATATCCCATTTGCCGCCTCCCTCCTTTACCCATAATTTCCACAGATGCCTCTTTTCGTTTCTTACTTTTTCCACTTCTTGTAAGTGGAAGACTTTCATCTTTTTCATTATGACTTGCCTGTGGTGGCTTGTCTCGGACAGCAGGTGCAACATTGTATGGAGTACTGTCATGATGTACATCCCATGCAATTTTGCCAATATATGCATGCTCAAATTCAGTTACATTCATTAAGCCATGAACGGGATACTGCAGAAGACAAAAGGAATTATCATCAAGTGATTATTAAGTAATACTCATATTCCTACAAATACTGTAAAAGTCTATAGATAATAGTACTATGTTGGAATGTATATTTATATATATATATATATATATTTGAACATATAAGTGGAAGAACTCATATACTTACATCACGATGATCGAATAGTTCAGTGGCCTTCTCAAATCTTGGCACTTGTGAAATATGCCAATTAAGAATTCGAGGGAATGCCATGTCCGGCAACTTCTTTTCAAATGCTTGACCTAACAAAGGAATTGTCCCAAAACCCCAAATCTGTCAAACAATTAATTAATAATGAATAAGTAAAGAAATACACACCATAAATACAAGTGTAACAAACTTTAAATAATAGTGTAACAAACTTACCATGAAAGCCAAAGGAAACCCACAAAGACTATAACTCTTTGACATGTTTAAAGCCATGGACTCTCTATGCTCAAAAGCACTCTTTAACGATCTAATAGTGGTGGTATATGATGAAGTACCCCATGGATAGTTATTGAAGTACTCTAAATCATCCACCATCTCCAAGTGATTATGAGGTGCGGTGGCCATGCTTTCTTTGCCTAGAAGAACCGTCTCTAGGAGATATAATAACGCCAACTTCAATCTATCATCATCGGCTTCATCATCGTCTTAACACTGTGCGGTCATGAAAGCTTCGATTATCTCCGAGTTAGTGACCTTTCGCTTTCTGCGAAAGTATGTGTCACTAATACGAGTAGAGATGTTAACTCGCCTATTAGGTTCATAACCAAACCGTAAACCTATAATTATGGTGAAGTCTCTCCGCGTAAATCGAGCACCACGCCCTCCAAAATTGAATACCATAGAATCTTTGTCATCGCAAACACACTGCCTATACAGCATGCTATTGACGATGTGGCCACTAAATTGTATCTCGTTAGCCTTCAAAAAGTGGCCAAAACAGCTATCCTCGAACTTCTTTATTTGGGCTGGAGTCAGCTTGAACTTAATATCCGACACAGCTTTCCAGAAGTTTGATCTACAATTAACCTTTGCCCTTGATATCTCCAAGTCCTAAAACCTTCATTAGTAATCTGAATCCATTTATCTACAAATCAAATACAACAAAGCATAACATATGGAGGAAACATTTTTTCCAACACAAGGAAAGCCTGGAGGAAAGTTTTTCTGCCTGGAGGAAAAAGTTTCCACCTGGAGGAAAAAGTTTTCCGCCTCTAGGAAAAAAAGAGGAAATATTTTCCTCCAGGTGGAAAATTTTCCAGAACCTAAATGACATACACCTAACGGGATTTGTGCAACAATATAATGAAAATGGCTAAAGAATCTTTTCAAACCAGCGCATATGTGGATTTAAAAGCTACAATATCTTCTATATATTAGTGTACATAATACATTAGGAAACAAACCAACCATGGGCATGTGACATTGCTTCCTAAAGATAACCTATAGTTCTAACACATACATTATGGTTTCACATTCAAACCTCCCATTAAATTCAAACAAAAACACAACTTCATAATAGTTTTAATTTCACATTTCACATTTCACATTCTAACCATGCAACACAAACATTTCCGTCATACCAAATAACACAATATTATAAGCATAGCTCATAATGACAAAAGTTCAAAATTAAGCAATTCATAAAGAGATGACTTATCATCTCTAAATAATCCATTATGAAAACTATCAACAATTCTGAAACAACATTTAATGCAGCACAAGTAAAGGTTCAATGATAAGTTCGTTACATTAAAGTGAAATTAGTTTGCATAATATTTTCTATTTTGTTTAGAGAAGCAACTTACATTAATGGAGAACAAACCGCCACCAATGCTTCTCTATCTATTTATATCTCTCTCTCTATCTCTCTCTTTCTCTATCTCTGTAAGCATGTGTAATTTTCTCATCATACACTTGTAACTCTATGAACGCAAATTTTGTGCTTTAATTTTCAGCTCGGTCCATCATTTGCTCCGACAATGCTGAAAAATATAGAAAATCAATATTAGTAACAAAACTTAAAAATTTATGTATTTCTTAGTTTAACTAAAATGAGTTAACTAAACTGAAATGAATTTACAATAAAACATTTATTAATCACGACAATAATATCACTATATAGCTCTGACAATTTTTATAGATACATGCCAAGGAAATTTATAGATTCTAGCTTCTATGAAAGAATAAAAGGCATCAAATACTTAAATAATAATATAAAAGCAAGCAGCTTGTCATAGACGTTTCCAACATGAGCAAAGAATGAACAGAAATAATAATAATAAGAAGAAGAATGAGAAGAAGTAAACCAACTCCATACAAGCAAAATAAAAAATAAAAAGTAACCGACAGATTATTATTATCAGTGTGAAAGTTAAATAAACACTGAGGTAGGAAAAGACCTAAATTCATTGAAAATAGAATAAAAAATCTAACTTTGTTAGATCTAAAATGACTATATTTTAAATTTTCTATTAATATGAGAGGAAAAAAAAAAGAAAAATAATTCAACGTCATAAATTTTCACATCTTCGGGTAATACTTTCTTATTTCATTAAGATGAGAACAAAGTAATAAGCTAAAAGAATTATATGTATCAATAACTATTCTTATATACTATTACCAAAAATTACTTTACTCTGATACTTTAATTAAGGTTCAGTTTCACAAGCAATTGACTTTCAAATATTCTACGATCCTTTCATCAAATTTTCCCCAAAAAATAAAAATATTAATAAAAAGAAAAAAGCTTTTGTGGACCATGGTCCATAGATAATATAACACGTGGCTTAGAGTGCATCAGAAAAAATAATTAGGTGAAAAAATTGCAAGTTTAAAAAGAAGATTGACAGGGTCTAATACAGCTCTACTCAATGAGCTTACTCATTATTCTCTTGGTGTGTCTCAGTATGAGACCTGGACAGAGGAGGCACTGTCATGATTAAATCATAATACTCTAATTTCATTTTGCTGAATTCATGTATTGCTATTTCATCTTAATGATATTGACGAATTTCATGTAAAAAAATGAAAAAAGAACAGACCTCATGCTCACATGTGGATAGAACAAATTGCTTATACCAGAATGTAAGCAACTTAAAGGTCACATACGTTAGATTTGATTAAAAGAATTATATCTAGATTAGTAGTTTCATGAGTTGTCTAATTTGTTCCTTCCTTGATCATATTCCCAACAACCAAATGATTAGAGCTTCCAAAATATTTTCCATGTGTTAGCATATTTTATTTAAAAAAAAAGTTGTGACTCCTTATAAATTTGTGTTTCTTAATGACTTTTTCCTCCTACTGGTTGATGTTTAAGTTTTAGTAGAAGATATTTTTAAGTCTAAAATTGGTTTCAAAACCCTATTGTTAAAGTTTCTCTCCTTTCAACATTTAGCATTTTGATCCAATAAAGTTTCTAAGTTCTAAGATGGTTCCAATCCTAAGGACCCTACTAATCAACAGCCATAAATTAAACCAAACCTTTGCAAAAACTAAGAAAAATACAAAATTTAGGATGTTTATAATTTATTTAAATTATGGTCTCAAACTTAAAACAATAGTTTTTCTCCATATATATATATATATATATATATATATATGTATACACATGGACGAAAACAAGCTTTCATTCCAATGCCAAATTGTATATTGTTTGCTTTGTACTTTTATTTGTGAAAGATAAGGGAGTAAAAAGAAAAAGGGTTGGGTTATTAACAAAGAAATGTAAATTTAGTCTAACCACCCAGTGCAGGAAATTGAGACCAAACCACCTCTTTTCAAGCAGAAAATTGACTAGGGAATAAAACAATCTCTTGCTAAAACCAGAAAATGACCCCAAGGCAGAAGGCGATTTATTAGATTCACTCACTCAAAAATATCACCATCAAGAAGTAAATCCAAACTGCAAGTTATATTTCATTTCCTTAGTGGTTTGATCAAATGCAGGGTACATGAAATAAAAGATGAGACAAAATAACGGGATTATAATTTGAAAAACTAATGAATCACTAAAAGAAATTCTAGATGCAATAACAAGATTTTAGATGATGCATTTCGTTATCAAGTCAACAAGACAATAGCTCGAAGTCCATAATACCACTAATCAGAAACCATTAGATTCTTTAACAAGGAACAAAACAAAAATAACAAGAAATTATAATTTATCATTGAGATGTGGACATTAGATAAATAGGGAAGTGCGTGAACAAATCAAACTTATTGAATATTGTATTATTTATCCACATCCTGATTCATAATAGAAAAATACTATTCCAATTTTCAATCTTTTTTTTTTTTCCCTCTTCTTGAATCACATTCCATTTTTCAATCTGCTCTCCGAAATTTACATATTTAAATAGTAAATGTAACATTACCTATCTACACTGCAACATTCAATTACTTTTCAAACACTTGGCAACAAATAAAAGAAACTAGAGGAATGGAGGAAAATAAATAAATAAATAAAACAGAGGAGTTTTGAAGTGGAGAGAGTTCCTTTCAAAGTTACTGCTCCATTTCCAGTAACATTTTTTTTTTTATGGATGAATATGAAAATGGGATTAAATTGTTTCCACGTAACATTTAGATTTTTCCAAAGAGACTAGCTTTTCATTGCCTAAATATTGACAAAGGTTTAAAAATCAAGGAAAGAAAGTAAGCCAAAGAAAATCTAGAAAACAAAGAAAGCAAAGGTTTATAATTATTTTGGCAACCTCTTAAAAATTGAAAAAAAAAATGTTACTCAGATGCATAATACATATTACAAACCCAACCATATTAACAATAACAAACACAATACCAAAAGCGAGACCCATCGGCTCGAGGTTTAAGTTATGCCAATTGCCTACCTCTCTATCTCTTCCCTGGAAGACTCGTCTTGGTTGGACGATGGTGGCGTGACGAAGACGACAGCGGTGCAACGAAGATGACGGCAGCGAACGAGAGGTTGGACCAGAGCGATCAACGACGATGATGGTGTATCTTTCCTCTACCTCTGGGTGGTGACAGTGATCGAGCTTTTCAAAAGGGAAAGTAGAAAGAAACCCTAATTGTTGAAAGGGAAGGTTGAAAGAAGCCCTATGTCAAAAGGAAAAGTAATAAGAAAACGAAAAGCAACCAGAAAAAAATTTAAAATAAATAAAAAAAACACATGTGTTTTGATAGAGAAAAGAAAAAAATATATTCATTGAGGGTATTTTTATCCAAAAACGTAAAAAGTGGGTTTGTTTAAAAAACAAAAAAAATTGCTATTCTTCAAAAATCATATTACGGGGTGGCTATTTTTCGAAAAAAAAACCCCAAGTTGGAAAGGAAAACAATCGACTCATTGTGGAATGAAAAAGAGACGACGACGTTTAGACTTGGTGCAAAAAAAGAGTATAGAGAGCGCAAACCCGGTATCAGTCACATTGGCATGCTCTTGATGGTTCTTGTACTTCTTCTTCATCATCAGATCGAGTTGATATAATAAAAGGAAAGTGTTTTGTTTATTTATAAAAATAAATTTTGTGTCTAAAAACAAGTTTATATACTGTTTTCAAAATATTACAAAAAAGGTTGGTATTTTTTTAGTTTCTAATTAATTTGCTTGAAGCCTTGATTTAAATATTCGTATAATATACTATTAATTTTACAAAATTACCTTAATGGTTGGCATGGTGCCAGTTAACCTTTTAACTATTTTTATTTTTATTTTCCCCTCATTTTTATGGGCAGATGTATCAGGGATTTCTCATATTCATCTTTTCACTTCTATGATGATATACGAGAATCATATCATCAAAATTTACCTCACATTTTCACTTCTATGATGATATACAAGAATGATATCATCAAAATTCACCTCACTTTTTTTTTTTTTTTTGACAGCCAACCGTTTGATTAATTTACCAAAAAAAAAAAAAGAAAAAAAACCGTTTGATTACCTTTCCTGGACCAATAATACCGTGTGGGCCTAAGCCCCCTTCATTGTAAACCCAATTTGCCAATTACTTCCAACGTGCTCGCAGTCTATACATGGAGAAGACATTCACCAATAAAGAAAAAGAAAGAAAACGACAAGATAACAATTGGGCAGCTTCCCGGATGGTATTAAGAAAGCCGACTTCATACTCATATTCAATTAACATTTTTTGACATCCAACTGCTTGACCACTTTTCCTGGACAATTAATATCGTGTAGGCCTAAACCCAACTGGCCAACAACTTCCAACGGGGTCGCAGTCTGAAGTTTGAAAATATAAAAAGAACGACAAAACAATCACCAATAAAAGAAAAGAAAAGAAAAGAAAACGAGAAGACAACGAGTGGGAGGCTTCCTGTATGGCATTAAGAAAACCGATTGCATACTAGTATATGCTGCACAAAAACTAAATGCTCTGAGTTTCAGATTGCATACTCATAACTCCTGTTAATCTGCTATTGAGATCTTTCCTAAATTCAATTTCTTCAATTTCCTCACAACACATGGCTGCGGAACTCGTGGGTGGAGCTTTCCTCTCCTCCGCACTTAAGGTGCTGTTTGATAGGTTGGCTTCTCAGGAGGTCGTTGACTTCATCAAGGGAAAGAAACTGAATGACAGGCTGCTCAAAAAGTTAAAGATTATGTTGTCTTCTGCTAATACGTTGATCAATGATGCTGAAGAGAAGCAAATCAGAAATCCATCTGTCAAGCAATGGCTTTATGAGCTTAGAGAAGCTTCCTATGATGCAGAGGACCTGATATATCAAATCAACACTGAAGCTTTGCGATGCAAGATGGAAGGTGAAAACAGAAGCAGCACAAGTCAGGTACGGAATCTCTTCTCTACTTGGTTCACTAGTTTTAACAACATCGTGGAACCCAAACTTGTGGAGATTCTTGATAGACTAGAATATATTGTTAAACAAAAAGATGTCCTGGGTTTGAAAGAAGTTGTTGAGAGAAGATCTTCACCTCGATTACCACCAACCCTGGTAGAAGACTCTGATGTTTATGGAAGGGAAGGTAGCAAAGAGGCCATTGTTGAATTGTTGGTATCAAATGATTTAGGTGGGAGTAAGATATCTGTGATTCCCATTGTCGGGATGGGTGGAATTGGCAAGACCACCCTTGCTCAACTCGTTTACAAGGATCCTAGAGTGAATAACTATGATCTCAGGGCATGGGTTACTGTATCGGATGACTTTGATGTTTCTACACTAACAAAAACAATTCTTGAGACTGTAACTTCCCAAACATGGTATGTCAAAGATCCATTTCAACTTCAAGCTAGATTGAAAGAAGCATTGGTGGGGAAAAAGTTTCTTTTTGTCCTAGATGATGTTTGGAATGAGAATTATGATCTTTGGAGTGCCCTAAAGAGCTCTTTGGATTCTGGAGCCTGTGGAAGCAAAATCATTGTGACAACAAGAAATGGAAATATCGCATCAATGATGGGTACCGTTCCAAATCATAACTTAGAGCTAATATCCGAGGAGGATTCTTGGTCATTATTTGCAAAACATGCCTTTAGCAATATAGAGTCAGGTGTGCGTTCAGATTTAGAAGCAATTGGTAGAAAAATTATTAAAAAGTGCAATGGTCTGCCTTTAGCTGTAAAATCACTTGGTGGGCTCTTGCGCAGTGAATCAAATGCAGAGGAATGGGAAAATGTGTTAAACAATGACATATGGGAGTTGGCTGAAAAGGAGAGTAATATTCTTCCTGCTCTATGGTTGAGCTACAATTATCTTCCTTTTCATCTAAAACGGTGTTTTGCTTATTCTTCAATATATCCAAAAGATAGGAGTTTTACAAAAGAAGAATTGATTTTACTATGGATAGCAGAAGATCTGTTGCAACCCCATAAAAGGAAGAGTTTAGAGGATGTAGGAGATGAGTACTTTAATGATTTAATATCAAGATCTTTATTTCATCCTGATAAGCAGTGGGAACCGTCCACATTCACTGCGAGAAGGTTTACTATGCATGATCTTGTGAACGATTTAGCAAAATTTGTTTCAGGAGAATTTTCGTTGCGGCTGGATGACAAGTACCCGCTTGAACTAGTAAGAAAGACTCGCCATATATCATATGTGAGACGTAAGAAATATGAAAGTACGAAGTTCGAGAATTTATTTGAAAATAAATGTCTGAGGACCTTTTTACCGTTACAAAATCTGGATAATCGATGTGATTACATTATCAAAAACAAACAGCTGCCTGTCAACTGTGAAAAAGTAGCGTCAAGAATGCCCTTCTTAAGAGTGCTCTCTGTGCCTGGATATTATACCACAGGGTTGGTCGATTCAATTAGCAAATTTAAACTTCTAGGCTACTTGGATTTATCTTACAGTGAGCTTAAAGAGCTACCTGAGACAATATGTACTTTATACAATTTGCGGATATTGATGTTGGCAAATTGTATAGGCCTGACTCAATTGAGTGATTCGATTGGTAATCTGAAGCATTTAAGGCACTTGCATTTATCTTTTACTAAAATTGAAAAGATACCAGATACACTGTGTGGCTTGTCCAATTTGCATAAACTATTGCTGAACGGATGTCATTGTCTTAAGAGATTACCAAGCAACATTGCAAGTCTAATAAACTTGCGTCATCTTGATATTGAAGATTGCAGGAATTTGGAAGGGATACCACCGCAAATATGTGAGCTGAAACATTTGCGAACATTAACAGGTTTTACCGTCGGCAAACACGATGATGGGTGGTGCAATATTGGAAAATTAGGACAGCTTCAAAATATAAGCGGAAAACTTTGTATCGCAAGGATTGGAAATGTAGTTGATGTGGGAGATGTTTTGAATGTCAATTTGAAGGAGAAGAAGTACATAACTGATTTGAGTTTGGACGAGGGGTGGAACAGTCAAACGGACGATTCACAAAAATCAAGAGAAATGCTTGAAGGGCTCCAACCTCACGGAGAAATTGAGAGATTACTGATTAAAAATTACGGAGGCACAAGATTTCCAGATTGGATAGGATATGGTTCCTTTCCTCATCTGGTAGAGCTGAAGGTTCAGAAATGTAGAAATTGTTACGAGGTACCGACGCTTGGGCATCTACCCTCTCTTAAATCCCTTGAAATCGATGGATTTAATTTAGTGGAGAGAATAGGTGAAGGATTCTATTCAAATGGTTCTACTAGTGTGGGAAAGCCATTTAGATGTTTAGAATATCTTAGCTTTCGTGATATGCCGGAGTGGAAGGAGTGGATATTTGTTGTGGCTGGTCATGGTGAAGGTGGAGTTTTTCCTCATCTTAAGGAGCTTTTTTTGGCAAGATGCCCGAAGTTAAAAGCGGGATGCTTACCTGATTATCTTCCTTCTTTGGCGATTCTTTACATCTGGGAAAGTGAACAACTAGTGGCTCCACTTCCAAGGACTCAACAGTTGGACACTGCATTTCCACGGCTTCAGCGTTTTACGATAGGTGACTCTTCGATGCAGTCCATTCCAGAAATGCCCTCAAATTTAAAATATCTGAAATTTTATAATTGCGATAAGCTGTTTGCACCACCCATACGATGGAAACTGCTAGGACTCACCTCTCTCACAAACTTGTGTATCTGTGAAAGTGAAGATATGGTGGATTCCTTTCCGGAGGAGGGTCTATTTCCTACCTCTTTGACAACTCTTCTATTATCCCGACTTCCAAATCTGAAATCGTTAAATGGCAATGCCTTTAGACACTTCACATCCCTTGAAACCCTGAGTATTCTTGAATGCCATCGGCTTCAGTGCTTACCAGAAGGTCTACCCCCTTCTCTATCTTTTTTGAGAATCGAAGATTGTCCATTGTTAACTCAACGGTGCAAGAGAGAGACAGGAGAAGATTGGCCCAAGATTGCTCACATCATTCATATCCTCGTCGAAAATGAATTTGTGTAAAAAGCATTCTGCAAATGTGTCGCTGTCTCTAATATCTCAGTCCAATTGCATCCAGGTACTTACTTTTTCCTCACTGTCTAGAATCCGCTTTGTTTCAGCAGGTATCAATGAACAAAAAAATAATAATAATAAAAGAAGAGTATATATATATATATATATATATTTTTTTTTTTTTTTTCCCGTTAAACATCTCACATTTATGTAGTGACTCTGTATTATTTATTTAGCAGGGTTCTTAATACCTTGTTACTGGTTCAAGTCTTTGAATCTTTAACAGTACTATTGTGACTTGTTTCTTACAAATTGTTCTTGTCCTCTATTACTATTTTTAAGTTCCATTTTGCTGTCTATGTTTTCTTTCTCCAATTATGGAAACATAGTTGTGTTGTCAAGATTCTTATGTGGTTGCGGAGACCACTTGAACGGAACAGAAAGGAGAAGCAACCACCAAAAGAAAAATGCAACTTTGCAATTTTTGTTATTTCTTTTCTCCTCCTTGTTATATGGAGTTGAAAGAGATGGAATTCATTTGATGTGTTGTTTGTGTTTTTCCATCTTCCAAAGCAGCACAACAGCATTAGGAAAGATCATCAGCTGCGAATTAATCCCAAAAAAAGACTGGGAAACTTTAACTGGACAAGGCAACCAGACCTTAACCATAGCTCCTGATTACCTCAAGAAGATGTGAAATTTCGGAGACAATGATAGCATAAGCAGTGTTGGATATCCTACATCAATGCCATCTAAGGGGCGAGAGTGAAATCTGCATGTACTTGATGATAAATCTATATGATCAGCTCCAACAGTGTCTCTGTTCTCTCATTTCTCAAATTAGTTCCAGGTACTTTTTTTTTTTTTTTGGCGTAAATGAGAAGAAGAGCGATTTTATTTTATTTTTCTTTACACATCTTTATCATTGCTGTGGCTCTGCTTCATTCATTTAGCAGCTGTTATACCCTGTTAGCTCATATTCGTTTTGTTCACATAAGTATGATTGCTACTTGTCTTATTGGCATATTAAAAACATGGTTTCTGACAAATTTAATTTATTACTGCTAGGTGTCTAATTCAAGTTCTCTCAAGTACAGTTACAATGTTGGAAGCGGATTAATTTTGTTATCCAATAATATTTTCCTGCTGATTTCCACAAAGCCAAGTTTCTTTCTTCCATTTGTTCTCAAGTTCAGTTGTAGCTTGTTCTTCAACGTTGACTAGATTGACAATTATGACAGACTTGTCTTTGATTGCTTTAAACTTTTGTTGCAAGGTTTCTTGACTTATTTTTCATAGGTTTGCTTTCTGTTTAGTTTCAAATGTAATCTATAATTGTTTTTTTCATAAACTTGACAGTCAATTTCTAGGAAATTGTAATATATATATATATATATATATATATATCCAAATTGAAGTTTCTAGAGCATGATGATAATTTAAGCTTTGATCTGAGCTCCACAGCATTGTCTGAAAAAAGGACAGCCTCCATTCATTGATGCTATAGAGAAGCAGTGGAAGCTTGATCAAAGATTGCTAATGACAAATGAGCATTGTGAAAAGCTGAAGCAGTCCTAAACTTTTTATTTCTTTTGATGAACATTATTGGGAGCTTAATTAAAGCAATTTAATAAATACCACTTACTCCAAAACAAAATAATTTCTTATAATTATTTTTTATTATCTTAGCCAACCATGCTTCTTTTATTTTTTATTTTGGTCCCAAACTCCATAAATATCCTAACATAAATATATAATGAAGTACTACAATATCTAGATACATTAAATATATAAATATATCAAGAGCATACATATTCTATTTTATAGTTGAAGGAATTTTTTCTTTCGCATGCTTCATAAGCTGGTCTTTTGCCATTTCTTCTTGCTCCACAGTTCGAGAGGTACCACTTCTGCAGGATTTTGTTTTCTTATTTTTTTTTTGTTTTTCTTTTAAGAATATAAAGACTTGATAATGATTTTCTTCAATGAAACAGCATTCTCAACATTGTAGTTAATAAGTTGAGCATGGTTTCTATGACCGGTATTGCCTTTTACTTCCACTTCCATGAGGTACAGATGAAGGCATTTTGTAGTTTTCATGAACTCACCCCTTTTACTTCCAAGGCCGTCATAGTGAGGACAAGTTTGTTAAGGTAAGGAAACACTTCCAAGATAGGAATTAATTTAACAACATTTTTATTGTCGGATCAATTAAGCATCAACTTCACCTGCTTGAGATTTGTTAAAGTAGATTTTATTACGAAAAATATGACATCCATAAATAATATTTCACTTATACCCTATTGAGGATATAAGAGTTTATTAAATTCGTGGTTTGACCTATTCAAGACTATCTAATCTTTATTACAATCTCTTAATACAATAGAATACTTTTTTATTCCAATTATATTTTGAAAGAAATCGATTTTCGAAACATTTTGCATACATCTGCACTCAATTTGAAATCTTGAGCCGCCTATATATCCATTTTAAAGGGATCAAGCCACTTGATGTTCTTCAAACAAATTTTGTTGCTTTATTTAGAAATTTAAGAATCTTGAAAATTTGGATTTGTAAACTTTGAAATTTGAAAATTTGGAATTTGAACTGCACATAGCCTTGGACTAGGTTGCCTACGTAACATTTGTGGAATCAAGTCATCCGTGATTTGTTTAAAAGATTTGATTTAGAGTTTTGATTAATTTAATAACCTATAATGTTTGTCAAGGTTATTGGACTTGGAAAAAAAATTGGAAAAAAAATTTATTAAATTTTAAGCTAAAAGACTAATGCATCACAACAACAAATAGACATCCCAATTCCCAACTAAATTAGCATCTCTCCAAGTCTCAATCATTTGCAAACATATTTTAACATTTATTTGACCACTTTTAATTTTATGAGATAGGCGAATAAGTTCAGTTTGCCAAATTTATTATATGGCAACTCTTGACTTGCTGAGTTTGTGCCAAATAATAAATTCTTAATTGTTATTTTATTTAAATTCAATTGTTGTTTTTATTAATTGAATTCTATTTTAGAAAAATTTATTTAATAGTCATTTATTTTATATGATTATTAATTTTAGATGCCCTTTTGGATAGCTTGAAATATTTGAAAACCCTTTTAATTTTATTGGACTACTAAGATATTTCACAATTAATAGTTCTATAAAATTAATTGGATATTTAATTTATTGGCTGTTTTATATTCAATTTTAGGCCAAATTTAATTTAACTAGCTGGTTGGAAAAGCCAATTAAAAAGTCTAATTGATTTTATTAAACAATTTAATTAACTTTGTTGTTTGACTACCCATTAATTTTGATTGGGCTGTATATCAAATGCTTTAATTTTTAGATCGCTAACTTAAGTTGGCAACCAATTCGTTATGCCAAATTAATTAATAATATTTGAATTTGTTTATTAGCTTAGCAACTCATTGAGTTATGAGCTAAATTAATTGTCTAATTGAAAATTTACCAACTGATTTAGGCCGTTAATAATATTTGATTTCCAAAGTGTCTGAATTGGAATTGGTCATTATTATTTAGCAAGGAAAGAAATAATGAGCTTTTAACTTTTACAATCATATAGAAAAATGACATGAGTCTATAAAAATAAATAGAAAAAATAAAAGTGGATAATGTGAGAGATTTGGGAAAAAGCAATTATATTCTTCCCTTTAAAAATCAAAGTCCTCATCTAAAGAGTTTGACGATTCTGATATAAATCTAATCATTCAGCTCCAAATTACAACCATATGTTTTGCACTATAACTTGGAGAATTTGCAAGTTTGAACCCAAAATCAATGTGTTCTGTATTTTGGTCCAGGAAGATTAGAAACCAGTTGCTTGGCTTGAATTTACTACAGTCTTAGTATTATTTGTTATTATATTTTCAAAGTATTCCTAGTCCTTTAGGAAATTAGAAATGCATATAGAAGCTGATTCCAAATGTCTGGAAGACCAGCAACACACCAATGGGTACAGTCCATGCCCTTGAAACCATTAAAACTGCTGGGATGTGCATCTTTTCTGAGCTGTGATAGAGTTGTTATGTCTAGCAAATGAACTGGTTTTCTCATTCCACTCAACACATCTTTCAACACATATGAGGCCTTTGGTAATCCTGCGTAATAGAGTGATCCACTTAAGGGTTTTGTCTCTTTTCCACAGTTTGTCACTCCTGTTTCATTCCACTCCATGCCACTAAATTTGACACCCAAAAAAAGACATATCAGAAAAACTCATGGAATTACTACTTTGTTGGATTGAAAATGAACAGAACGTAGAGACTAAGAAAAGAAAAAAGAAAATTGAGAAAGTGAGCTTACTTGTAATGTGAGGGAGAAATTCCTTGGAAAATGACTTTGGTTTTACTTGGATTCACGGTAGCATCAACCCACTTGGCCCATGTTGTCAAACCCTTGCGAAAAGCAACCATACGATCAATGTCTTTGAGAGTTTGGTTACCATCTTGAACATAATCCCATCTGCAATCAAAAAGTTCAAAGCCAAATTTTCATTTGATATCCAACTTTCTATAGTGTTATGATTCCACAAGAACTAAGTTGTGTTTTGAGTTGATAGAGATGATCATACGGCTGCTTAGGCCCTCTGCGATACCACCAAAGCCAGGTGTTGAATACCAAAACGTCCATTTCCTTCCATAGATCGCCGTTTTTAAGGGAATCAAGTTTCAGAACACGACCAATCTTTTCATTTTTGATGTCCACCAGATAATGAGAGCTGAATAGCATCAATGAAACTCCATAGTCCTGCAAAATTCAGAGTAGTTATTTTGCTCTGTTTATCAATCCAGTAGTTCACAAAGGATATATTATATATGCTAAACAATGTCACTTAGATAGTCACTTACGTTGAATATCATAGAAGAATATGAGTCATTTAATTGCACTGTGATGGTGGAATGAGGCACAGCTGCATGAAGCAAGCATATAAAGGATTCATATTGGTTGAGACTAACAGAATCACCAATAAACATGATTTTCTTCCCCTTATATCTCCTTAAGAAATCCTTAGCGTCAAATCTGCAATTTGTTTACATTATACCAAAAAAAGAACTATAAATCAAGATAAGAAGGATAGCATTAGATGAATTATAAGATGATTAATGGGGCCAAAAAAATAAAGAAGAGCATGCTTAGTTATCAACCTTATTAATTTCTATCTTGACTAGTTTAGAGATATTGATACCAATGATGTCCATTACTTTTATGAAAAAGTTCTGACTTTTCTACACTGTTGACTCACAATTAACTGCTTCAAGTGCTTGTTATTATGTGATTGCTTTAAGAGCAGACATTCCAGGAAGAGCATAAATCCAGAAACAGAAAAGCTGAAGAACACTATTTTTAAAAACAAATTACCAATTGGCAGTAGCTTAATTCAGCACTATCCAAACAAAGTATAGTATAAATTTTCATGCATTGGAAAACCCAATTTTCCAACACATACACATTTACACAAACACACACAAAAGAAAAAGAAAAAAAAAATTACATATACATTTTGCAGCCAAGCATGAACACATGGAGAAGGGGATGACAGAGAGAAATGTGTACCTTGGCAAGTTACAGTTCATGGGTTGCCATCTATATTTGAGATATGACTTATCAGGCCGACCATACTTTAGACAGTTAAACTCTTTCCGAATGAAGGGGCAAGACGAAGAGTCGTAAAGAGGATACGAATTGTCGAAAATCCAACTCCCTTGGTACATATTACAGTTTACCTTCTGCTTTCTGTCTCTGACTCTGATGGTATCTTTGCCAAGATGTCCAGAGTTTGCTAAAACAAGATATGAAAAGACCACAATGGTGGAAACAAGGAAGGAACATATTGATCTTCCAAAAGTGAAACCAGTCTTCATTTTTCTTCTCAGACAAACAGGTTAAAGAGAGAGGAGTTTAAGATCTTCGAAGCTGTTTGAAGTTATAAATGCTCTATATGTATAAGAAATATGTAGTAACTTCCTAGCTAGTTATTTATTAACAACAATAAAGTTGTTGTTGTTGTTGTTTTTTTTTTTTTTTTTTTTTCCACATTTAATGTTGGCGGAGGCTAAAAATAAAGAATTTATTAATTGTAATTAATTTATTACTAAAAAAAATGTCAAATTAGCTCCAAGAGTTATTAATTGCATGTAAAAAGATTCCAAGCTTTTTGTTTCTCTTTTTATAAAGTAATAACTCCAAGGACTTTCTCAACAAACTTTAGAGGTATTTGCAATATAGTCAGAGAATGTAGATTGAAGATTTAAAGAAGGGTTTGTGTTGTTTTAGATCTGCGGTGCATATTTGCCAAATATCACATGCAACAACATGGGCAACACCTCATTGAAAGAGGCATTACATAATATCATATTGACCCTCAATCTTTCACGAAATAGGGTGTCATATGATATAATTAAAAGTAGGAATGATGGAAAGTGAAGGGCTGTACTTGGTCTGTCTAAATTATATATTATATTAATTATTAGAATATGTGGAAGGGATTGACAAGCATTAAGTTCTTATATTGTGACAAATTGTCAAAAAGAGTTTTGGACCTTCTTTTTTTTTTTTTTTTCTTTTTTTAATAACTGATATTACATTAAAGCCAAAAGAAACCTCACATGGTTGCAAAAGAGTTTCGGCAAAAACTCTCTTTTGGCAAAAAGAGTTTTGGACTTTTAGATTATGTTTGATTTACGTAATATAATTGGACTGCAAACAAAGTTGCACCGAACGTCGTATTGGCTTCAGTTTAAGCCCAATCTAATGCTATTTTGTACCTGCCAAACGTGTCCTGATATGATTTTTATTTTATTTTTTAATAAGAAAAGGGAAGATTCACTCATAATGAGTGAAATGTACGTCGGTTTTTAATTTTTTTTTTTTATTGCAAGTGGAAGCCACTTAAAAATAAATAAATAAATAAAAATATTAGTTCCAAGAAAAAAAAAATTTAATAAAATTTAGGTGCTTAGGGGTCAAGAAAAGATTAAAAAAAAAAAGTTTAATTTAAAGATATTGGAATTCTATATAACATTTAATTTTTGGAATAACCCAAGGTTTCCCAGGATCTCTCGTTTACAAGAAAGGGTAAAACAACGTTTTTGTGGTAGCTGGTACATAATTTTGTTTTTCAAATATTTCACTTGTTTAAAAAAAAAAATTCACTTATTTATTTTGTAATTGATTGCAATTATTTGTTAAAATATTTACTAAGCGTTTTTTTTTTTTTTTTTTTTTTTTTAACCTAGGCGTGAAGTGTCTACCGGGCTTTAAGTTGATGACAATGAGTTTTCCAATCTAGCACGATAGTAGTAACTGGACAACCAGTCCATAAGGTTAGCCCCAAGCAAAACATAAAGGCTTATTAGATCTAATAGGCCCATTTGATGGTTAACCCAACATGAAGCCCAATTAGTCGATGAACCCCGATGCTTCGCACGTGTAGAATCGAAACCAAACCTCATTTTTATTTATATTTTTTTTTTAAATTCTTTTTAGCCTTTGTCTTGCCCGGCAGACCTTTTTTCTTTCTTTTTCCCCCTTCTTTCTGTTCTGGTGTAATCTAAAAGAAATTTGAGGTATGTTTTTCAATAATCTTAAGAAGTTTTTGTATAAGGTTTAGGAATTTATGAACTTTGATGAGGGGTATGGTTTCTAGCTTGGTATGTGGACGGAATAACGAGCAATTCTGTTTTCATTTTTATTTTCTATTTTTTTTTTTATCAATTTAAGATTTTTATGAACTTCTAGGTTTTGGGTATTTGAATTTGACCATCACTGATCTTTTTCTTTTTCATTTTCTTCCAAAAAAAAAAAAAAATTGCCAGCTTTGTGTTTAGACAATTTAGTAGGGTGATTAAATATTATGAGTGTGCTTTAAGGTCGGTTTCTATATTGCTTTAAGATCACAAACACTTCGCAAGTGTTTGTGGAATTGTCTTGGGAATTGCCTGGTTGAAACAAAGTATTAAAGGAAATTGAAAGGAACCAAAAAAAAAAAAAAAATTGAAGAATGAGTAGAAAGCAGTTGGGGTTGAAATCTGCTTCAGAGGTAGAACCGTTTGTTGTTTTCTTGTTTATATGAGACTTACTATCCTGCTGGATATCATAATTTAATGTACATAACTTCATTTTGATTTTATGTTGGTTTCTTGTTTATGGTTATAGAGATGAAGGGTAGTTTTGCGGAGGAGCTTTACTCGGAAAGTTTGCAGCATCAAATAGAAACTGATCTCATGCCAAGTCCCAGACGTGACCAAAGTGATTCTCATGGCATCCGTTTAGTTATATGTTCTATGGCAAATTATATAATGAAGCCCCTTTTTTTACAATTAGTTGTTAATATTTAAAAAGCATGTTATACCAGCTATATGGACTATGAGGTATATTATGTATGTTGTTTAGTTTGTCTTAATTTCTTTCTGTTTAGTATTCAGCCAAGGTTAGAATTTCTCAGTATTGGCTGGTGAAACGTTATTAATTTTAAAGTTGATTACTAATATGCAGTTGGGGATAGGATAGGTGAACTGTCTTATAGTTATTCCTGTTTTAGGAATCTGAGGTTGGTTGCCAAGATGTGGTATCAGTTTGCTTGTGGTTTTATAATATAGGCTTATGGCACTCAGGACTTCCATGATAAACTGTTATTTACAGATTGAGAAACCCATACTATTGGTTACAATTCCAAAGATGTGCTTGAAAGTGCCTTGGTTCAGGTGCATATTGTCATCCTTGTGCACTCTGTTATGAGGTCGATGTAGTGCCCCTCCTTAACATATGGAAGTTGCGGTTTTTTGTCTAGAAGTAATCATCGCTGCCCCCACACCCTTTCTGTAAATTTCATGCAACAACCCTATTTTTTAATAGAATCATATCACAGCAGAAGAACTCTGGAGTTTCAACTCTTTTTCTTTTATTGCTGTGTGGCCAAGTCTTCTAGTCTAAAGTAACCTGAAAATTTGTAACTTGGGTTGTAAATTCTGTTTTTGCTTTCAGATTGTGATGGTGATATTTTTGGCATGCAGATGAAGAACCATGGTGTGGTTCTGATGAGGAGTTAGACAGACCAGATTTGGACAGGGAGTGGCAGCGAAGACATGACCAATTCCATACAGTAATATACCAGTTTGAGTATACTTTATTTTCATTTTCCTTAAATATATTAAGTAACTTTTTTCTTTTTCATTGTTCATTATATTTTGTTAGAGTGGATATCGCGATGGTCTCATAGCAGGAAAAGAAGCTGCTGCACAAGAGGGATTTAATATCGGCTTTAAGGAATCAGTCCTTGTTGGGTACAACTGGGGTCTAGTTAGAGGTGTTACCAGGTAAAACAAAACAAAAGAGGAAAAGAATTTAAATGCTCTGTTGCTCATAAGAGTTTTTAATGGAGTTGCTGTAAACATATGATTAATTTCTTTTCTTTTTTACTTTTGTTTTCCTGTTTTGTCCAATCTGCATCCCTGTGAAGTGCCTTCGCTTTACTACCTGATGACTTGAAAGAGAGGTTGATTGAAAGACGAGAAAAGAGGACTGAATTCCAGAAATTGTATGAATCTGCGTACTCTATTTCAACAACAGATGCTCTTAGGTTGTTTAATGAATCTCTTACAGCAAAAAAAGCTGCAGAACAGAGTGAAAATGCAGAGATTGAGACCTCCAGAGCAGGTTTGCAAGAGCAAAGATCAGAACAAAATCAATTGTTAAATTATGCTGCGGAGCTTCGATCACTTGTACTTGAATCTCCTGCAGTAACAGTGAAATCATTGTAGACAAGTAGTTTGTTCCATAGCATTAGCTTTCGTTATATTCAATATGTACTGTCTAGTATACTGATATAGTAATGGATCATGATCTGCACAGGGTTGTTGTGACAATTTTTACCAATTATTATGTCCGAATAAATTTTGGTCGGAAATTTTCTTTTTCATGACCATGTTTTAGAACCCATTTGAATCTCTCATTCTGTATCTATTTATATACATTTTACGATGAAGATTTAAACCAAAATGGCTTAGCTAGAATACATTACTGTTTCTCAAAGTTTTTGCATATTATTCAAACTTTCATTTATTACCAAAATAAAATAAAAATATCCAAATTTCATTGTTCTTTCAAGTTATGAGAAATGCATATAAAAGTTGATTCCAAGTATCTGGAAGTCCAGCGATACACCAATGGTTACAGTCCATGCGCCTAAAGCCGTTATAAAAGCCGGGATGTGCATCTTTTCTGAGTTGTGATAGAGTTGTTATGTCCAGCAGATGAACTGGTTTTCTCATTCCACTTAATACATCTTTCACCACATATAATGCCTTGGGCAATCCACCTCGGTAGACTGATCCACTTATGGGTTTTGTCACCCCTGGTTCATTCTGATACTTGCCACTAAATATGACACGGTAACAAACAAAAAAAAAAAAATATATATATATATATATATATTGTATCAGAGAAACTGGTGAAACTAATTTTCGGTTTTCGAAAAAAAAAAATGATGATGGGAAAGAGGTAAACTTACTGATAGTGGGTAGGAGAAATTCCTTGGAAGATCAACCCACTTAGCCCATGTTGTTAAACCCTTGTGAAAAGCAGCCATACGATCCATGTCTTTGAGAGTTTGGATACCATCTTGAACATAATCCCATCTACAATCATGAAGTCCATGACCATATTATTTTTCATGTTATATATTCAACGTTTTCCATATTGTTATGCTTGTTCTGGTATTTTTAGTTTATGAAAATGATCATACGGTTGGTTAGGTCCTCTGCGGTACCACCATTCCCGAGTGTGGAAGACCAAAACGTCCATTTCTTTCCATAGATCACCATTTTTAAGGGAATCAAGTTTCAGAACACGTCCGATCTTTTCATTTTCAATGTCAACCAGATAATAAGAGTTGAACATCATCAATGAAACTCCACAATCCTGCAAAATTCAGAGTAATTAATATATTCATAATTTGAACCATAAATTTGCACCAACCTTCGATTTTTTTTTTTTTTTCCCCCTGGTAAATATGTTATTTAATGGTCCACTTTTTGAGTCTTTGGTTGTTAAATATGTCATTTAATAGTTTCCTGGCCTTGAATGTTACGTTAGTGTATGAGTCTTTGGAAAATTGCATGGTGACGGAGGAATGAGGCACAGCTGCATGAAGCAAGCATAAAAGGGATTCATAGTGGTTGAGACTAAGAGAATCACCAATAAACATGATTTTCTTCCCCTTATATCTCTTTAAGAAATCTTGAGCATCAAATCTGCAAAGTGTTTACCATGTTACCAAAGAAGTATAAATCATGGATAATATAAATTTATTGCCTACTTACATAAAAGAGAAATATGTACCTTGGCAAGTTACAGCTCTTGGGTTGCCATCTATATTTGAGATATAAATGATCAGGATGACCATACTTTAGACAGTTATACTCCTTTCGAATGAAGGGACAAGATGAAGAGTTGTAAAGAGGGTACGAATTGTCGAAAACCCAGCTTCCTTGGTACATTTTACAGTCGCTCTTCTTCTTCCTTTCTCTCACTCTCATTATGTCACTGCTAAGGTGTCCAGAGTTAGCTGAACAAAGATATGAAAAAACCAGAATATTGATGGAAACAAGGAAGGAATATATTGATCTTCCATTGGCTGATCCTATCCTAAATTTCTTCATAGGGAAAACAGGTTAAAGAAAGAGGATGTTCTTCCAAGCTTTTTGAAGCCGTTTTTGTGCTTCATTCATATTTGCACCGACGTTGCAGGATCTTCCAAGCTAGTTATTTATTAACAGCATTAAAGTTTATTTGTTTCTTGTTGGAGGTGGCAAAAATAAATAATTAATAGATTGCCATTAATTGCTAAATGGTCAAGTTAATTAGCTCCAAATTAATTGCTTTCAATTAATTTAAAGCGAGAAAAAGACTACAAGCTTTTTTTTTTTAACTCATAAAATAAAAACACCTTGGACTTTCATACCAGACTGTGTTGATATCTGCATTTTAGTAAGAGAATGTAAACTGAAGATTGAGAAGAAGCTGTATTTCAGATCTGAGGTCTATTTTGCCAAATGTAACCGGCAATGCAGGGATAACAGTAACACCCCCTTCAAGGGGGCATAACATATTATCTTGTTGGCCCTGACTGTTGCACTAGACAGAGGGTGACATGATATAATTAAAAATAAGATTGATGGAATGTGAATGACATGCAGTACTAGGTCTACCTAAGGTTTACCAATGTGAGAAGCATAAATCTGCACTAGATGTTTTTTCTATTGAATGTGTGGATGAATGACAAGAATCAAATTCTTACACTGTGACTAATTGTAAGGAAGGTTCTTGGATTGCACTCTTCTGTAATTTGGTTGAATCTTTCTGGTAAATTGAGAATATGTGCAAGAAGATTGATTTTATAACTTTTATGTAAAATTGCAAATTTAGGCTTCGATCATATCTCTGCATATTTGTTGTGTTCTGGTTTTGGGCACTTGGGCTTTAAACTCTCTGGATGAACTGATATCATTAGGCCCCCATTGTGGTTACCAAGTTTAATTTAGAATGCATGAAATTTATAAATTTAAATTTCTTTTTTATCGCAGTAAATAAATATATATAACTATGGAGATAAAATGAATATGGCAGCTAGATTGAATAAGTTTAAACCACCAAATGTTATATGCTATATATAATATTAAACAAACAACCAGAGTCAATTTATCATTGTTTGGAGGTCCATTGCCTCTTACAAAAAACAAAGAGTTGATGAACATCATCAAACTTGGTAAACTCAATGCCATATTATATAACTTATATTGTCTTCCATAACTTATTATACAAATTACTCTTCCACTTCACCCAGCAGCTTAGGATAAACCACCATATTCTGCAGTTCCATTTCCATTCAATGATCTTCATCTGAAGCTATGTTATTTCCCAGTACCATGAACTCCTGAAAAACTAGTTAGTTATTTTCCTGAACCTGTAGTTTAGTCCTACACCTTTGGGATCTGTTTGTAGCTAAATAAGTACCTTCCTATTTGATAACCTTTTCATAGCAATCTGACTACCCTTCACCATAATCACCTGCACAACAATTTAAGAATTTTGATTTTGTTTCAACTAAGAAATTGAGCTACAAGAATTCATGACATAGAGGATCATTATTTACCTGAAATACCACCATCAGCTACAAGCATGGATTGGTCTTGCATGTGAAAAAGCTGCTGAAGGTTGCCTTATATGAGATTCATACTTCGGTATTGGCATCACTGCTTCAAAAGCTTCCACAAGCATTGCCACTTTCCTCTTTCTGGCTGGAGCAAGTTTTGTGACAGTCTGTTGGAGTGCATGATCAATCATCCATTCCTCTGAATTTTTTCTCTCATCCATCATCTGATGCTTGAGATCCACCTTTTCTGCTTCTGGATCCGGAACCAAAGGCAGGAAATTCGGCTCTCGTGGATTGAATTCTCTTTCTTCCTCACTCTCCTGGCAAAGTTTCTTTCTTCTGATTGTCCATTTCAGATTGCTGCTGGCATTAGGAAGTTCTTGCTCAGTATTTCTTTTTGCATACAAGTATGCTCTTTTCTTGTCTGAATCCATGCTATTGTTTGAGGCAAGGATTGTCTCCTTGTTATCTAACTCTCTGCCATCTTCCACTTCAATTGTACCCACCGCGCTGCTTGATGTCGAATCTATTGGCTTCAGCATTATATCAGTTTGCTCCTTGGAATCATCTGATCTTGTGGCTGAAGACTTCTTTGCTTGACCTTGATCTTTCTCCTCTAAGCTCTGGTTCTGAGCAGCATCAATGTTGCTGTACTTCTCCTCAGACAAATCACCTTGAGTGTCAGCATCAATATACTGGTCTGAGTCACCGGAATCATTCATAGGAAGGTTGTCTTTATCATCAACATTTGAAACATCTTCAGTAGCTTCGGCAGCCACCTCAGTTTTATTGTCTCCAAGTTGAGAATACATTTTGAGGATCACATTCTCTGCTTCAGGAACTCTGTTTTGTTCTTCAGCCTCCTCTTCCTGTTTTGGCTCCTCCACTGGTGTTGAAGCAATCAAAGTGTGAACCAAATCTGTCTTGGTATCTCTTTCTTCCGCGCTACTTTCCTCCTCTGATGCATCCTCAGTGCCAAAAAGTTGGTCATAAATTGAGCTGTCAGAAACTTGTCTCAAATCCTGTTCAGCACAACCATCACCAAAATCTTCGTCAACACATGAACCTTCTTCATCACACGCTTCTTCTTCCATAACCTTGTAAACCGGAATCACTTCATTGTAGTTGCTAACAGCATCTTCTGGCATGATCACACATTCTTCTTGCAGATCAGAAATTTCAACTTCCAATGAGTACCCAACTTTTGACTCAGATTCATCATCCATTTTACTAGGATTATTAGTTTCATCTTCAACTTCTGCTTCAGAAAATTGCTCCTCTTCCCACTCCATATCAGTTGCTTCAGAACCAGAAGAATCACCCATTTCTGCATTTTCAAACCGTTCAAATTCAAAGCTTACTTCCTCTTCTTCTCCTTTAATGATTCCCCCATCTGTTTGAACTCTGTCAGAGTATCTTTCCAGAGATTCATCAGCATCGATCTCAGACTTTGGTGATCCATCAGACAGGTTCTCAGATGCTTGTTCTTCATGGTAATCTTTTACAACCGCTGCTTCTCCACCAAAATCAATCTTTTTCTCTTCATCATATACAACTTTCCCTCCAGTTTCTTCATTAACATCTTCTTTGCTTTTAGCATAGATTTCAACAAAAAAATCCATGCCTACTTCTTCTACCAAAGGAGAATTTTCAGGTTTCTCATCAAAGATCACCTTCATGCTATCAATTTCTTTCCCACCATTAGAAGGTTTTCCTTTACGTGGGCTTAAAGCTTGCAACTTCATAATCTTTTGTGTCTTCATGGAACGTCTTCTTGCTGACAAGAAACACTTCAATGGAGGCAAAGGAGCATGATGATGACCATTCAAGGAGCAATATGTATACGGGCAAACCTTCATGACAGAAGTTCCTTCAGCTTCGGTCCCTCCAGGATTGAGCGTCAGATAAGGAGGAAACTTCGAGTCCTTCAGAGTTGAAGAACATGTAGCGCTTTGTGCATCCATATCAGCACAAAGAACAACTCTGGAAGACTTTTTCGCCGAAGGTCTTGCCGGTTTAAAGCTCGGAGACTTTGTTAAAGTCCTCACCATCTTCAAACTTGAAGATTTGGTTAAGATCTTTGCTGGTTTATTATTAGAACCAGAGCTACTACCGTTTGAATTGCTC
The DNA here is from genome assembly GCF_031755915.1 of Ziziphus jujuba. Lineage (NCBI taxonomy): Eukaryota > Viridiplantae > Streptophyta > Magnoliopsida > Rosales > Rhamnaceae > Ziziphus > Ziziphus jujuba. Next base: position 4,769,091 of record NC_083380.1, read on the forward strand.
ATACTTCTCCGGCGGGGGATTTTCCCATCGGAAACGGATTGAGAATTGCGAAAACTCACCTGGGATTGTTCCTTTCTGGCATCAAAACAGCTTGTAGACTTCATGTAATTGGGAGAGCCATCTATGGTGGTTTTGAGGAGAGGCTGCTTCTGTGGTGTTGTTGTTGTTGTTGTTGTTGTTGTCGCAGTGTTTGGAACCTTCAAAGGTGGTGGTTTTCCTGGTTCTGATAAGTTTTTTCTCAGGGATGAAGATTTCAAGCTCTCAATATCAGAAAGCTTGATTGATCTTGATTTCTTCATCTTCTTCTTCAAGTCTGGTCCTCTGTTTTTGCCATCTTGATGGTGCTGAGAAGAAGATGGTTTCGGGTTGGACAAATGTTTCTCATGCCTTAAATTATCAGCGTTGATTCCAAGCTTGTTTGTTACCTTTCTTTGAACCATATTCAAAGCAATAATGGATGTTTTGAAAAATGGGAAATGGAAAACTGTGGGTTTTCTTCCCTTTGAGATAGGGAATTCAAAGCTCAAGAAGAAAAGTAATCTTCTTCTTTGTGTTGTGTTTGGTTTTTGGGATGGGAAAATTTTTACATTGGAGAGAAAAGGAATTCTTGGAACCCAAACAACCCAAGAATCTTCATTCTTTTGGTTGGGTTTGCTTTGGTTTGCAGTGGTTGGCCTTTTTGTTTATTTCCAACTGTGGTTTAAGGCCATTAAGCTGATGAAATTTGAATAAGGCTGAGATAAGTGTTTGATGCTGACTTGCCCTAGCAGGAGGTTTTGGGACTCTTTCATATAATATTATTTTTTATTTATTTATTTATATTTCGGTCCTTGTGACGTAGGAAAATTCAAGATTTGGCAATGACTTATGTCTAAGGTATGTATATTAATGGTGATTCGACACCCTTACACATCTTCTCTAAAATGACTAAAATACCCTTTATTTGCACAAGAAGCTTCAACCGAATTATGATTACATAAATTGGCATTTTATGTGCACTATCTAACATAATCCCTAACTAAGATCCGTTTGAGATTTTTTTTTTTTTTTATAAAGTTTAGAATTTGATGGATTTAAAATAAATTATAAACTTTAAAAGATTTGATGGATTGTTATAGAATTCTACAGACTCCATAAAGATTTTATAAGAATCCAATGAAATCTTTGGATTTAGAGGGATGTATTCAATTTAGAATTTGATGGATTTAAAATAAATTATAGACTTTAAAGGATTTGATGGATTGTTATGGAATTTTACAGACTCCATAAAAATTTTATAAGAATCCAATGAAAACTTTGCATTTAAAACTGGATTTTATATTGACAATTTTCTACATAATTTTCCTGTTAAAATCCTTTCAAATCCATTAAAATCCATCATTTTTTAAAATCTTTTAAAATCAATGATTTTTTGAATACCACCAGATTTTAAAAAAATTCTATAAAATCCTAATTGAATACATCTAGATTTTAAAAGTCCATCAAAATCTGAATTGAATATTATTAGACTTGTATGGATTCCCTTAAAATCTAAATCGAATACCTCGAAACTTTAAAAAATTTTTAAAATCTTTCAAATTCTAAATTAAATACATCCTCCTTAAAGCTGGATTTTATATTGATAATTTTCTTCATAATTTTCCTGTTAAAATCCTTTCAAATCTATTAAAATCCATCATTTTTTAAAATCTTTTAAAATCAATGACTTTTTAAATACCATCAAATTTTAAAAAAAATCTATAAAATCCTAATTGAATACATTTAGATTTTAATGGACTTTTATAAAATCTATCAAAATCTGAATTGAATATCATTAGACTTGTATGGATTCCTTTAAAATTTAAATCGAATACCTCAAAACTTTAAAAGACTTTTAAAATCTTTCATATTCTAAATTAAATACATCCTCCTTAATTGGTCTTTCAAATAATTTTTCTCTACAATAATGCACCAAATAATGAAACAAAAGAAAAGTTAATAATTAGTTTTATTGTTGGAATTTGTCAATTTCTAAAGGGTTAATAAAGAAAATTCATAAAATTGCACAATTATAATACTTTTTATTTTTTATCATAATTATAATAGCTTTTGATATTGTGCATTAGTTATGATATTTTCCTATTAATTTGATATGATTTGTTAAATATCTCGATGGTTCCACGTGAGACACAACGTGAAAATTTGATCTCCTTTTTAGTCCATTTTTTAGGTCTACAATATGAAAAAGGAAAACGGGTATAGCTTGAACCATAAGAAGATATATTAAAAAGGTAGGGTTAGTATGGTAAATGTGCAGAAAGCAATGTCAAAAATAATGAGGAAAACTTGGTGGGTTTATATAATCACTGTGGACCGGCAATCCAGAAAAAGCGGTTGGGCGGCAAGCGCTTTACAAAAAGACAATGCGACGGTCGGCGATAATTTGCTAATGGGTGGGGCCCTATTACAGGGGTCCAAGGTCCATTTAGTCATTTCAGACAGACGCTCCTCCTCTTCTTCTCTATCCCAGTGTAAAGTTGTCAAGCATGCTTGCCATTGAGAATGTGAAATTGGGCCCACAATTTTTTTTTTTTTTTTTTAAAAACATAGACACTTGATAATATTTGTTGATTATTCATTGGTCCATATATGTTATTCATGTTTTTATTTTGGAATATCAAAGGTTGTTAATTTTTGATGTGGATTTGTCATAACATATATAGGGTATTAATTCCACGGTGATTGGAAATATGAAGTAAAGTTTAAGCAAACTTTTTTTTAAGCTTTTTTTTTTTTAATTTTAAAAATCAAATTTTATGAACTACAATCAAAATTACAGCCCCACCTTCTTGTATAAATTATATTTTTCTTTGACTTTCTTATGGTGTATTTCTTGAATTCCAAATTTGGTGAAAATTAGGTAACTTTTCTAAGTTTTCCTATACAATATCATACTCAACATATGTAAATACTAATTAAGCATCTTGCATTTGTGAACTTACAAATTTAAATTTGTTTTTGAAAAGGACAGTATTCTATTTTGAATTTTTTACATATCCCAATTCTCACGTATATTGGTGCTAAAGTCAACTTCTATACTAACATGTTTTATTATTATTTTTCAAAAATTTTCTTTTTATATGACAAGTGGTATAATGTGAAGCAATTCTATATTGTAAATTGGGCAGCAAGAATATGTTCCATCCAAATCGTTATAGACAGATCGGTTAATAAATTTAGCTAGTTGATAAATTTGGACCAACAATATGATTCAATTTGGAAATTGGAAATTTGGGTTGGTCTAGAGTGAAGCAATCACGTTTTCAATTAGTCATTTGATAACAAAAATAAAAAAACATATAAAGCCTTGTTAATGCCTCTCATATTAACTTATAAAGGTACATAATGGACCAATAAATTGAATTTCTGCTATAGTTGATCATGTTTATCACATTTGAAGGGAGGCCATGATTGTGATATTCGAAAGCTTTATTACCTTAATCAGGATTGTTTAAATAGCCAAATTCCCCCAGTAACCCCCAATAACCATATTATCATCCAAAATAACAAAAATTTTCATTTAGAGGTAGAGAATGCAATACATTCTTTGCATGTAATGATAAGGAAATAGACATTCCTTGTGCTTCAAATTATGATATGTTGAATGAATCTAACAAGTGAGCTTGCATATTCAGAAACACATCACAAACTCTCTCATTCATCAAAATTGTCGGAAATTCTCCTTCTAAATGACAATTTCTCATCCACATCCCCATTATGTTTTGTTCCCTCTTGTGGTCCTTATAAATCACAATGAGACAGACATCCACATTGTTTGTTTTTGTTCCATTTTAATTTGCCTTATATATGCATAATTGGGTTTGGCTTTACAAATCATTTTGTGCAAAAAATTTCCTTTCACAATAACTGAAATAGAAGAGAAAAGAGAAAGTTCACGAATGGCTCCAAAATTCAGATAAATTTCAAGCGCTTGGAATGGTGGTTTATAAGTTATACTTTTCCCAATTTTTGTCTGGTTAAGTTGTACACAAATAGCTTAGAACAAAATGGAAAATTGGGAATCTGTCCAATTGGTGAAGTTTCTAGGAAAAAGTTGATGGCCTAAGTTTATCCGTCCCAATCCCATCTTTTTATCATACTAATTGGACTTTATTGCACCCTTTAGTAAGAGTTAAACAACAAGAAGCTTCCCTGTATTCATAATCTTTGTTCTTGGGGTTAATAAAATTCGGAGTAGGGGGGGAGGGGTGTGGGTTTGTTTTACCATTTGTCAAAAAGTAGACAATTAGAAAGAGTTGTCTGAATTTTGTTCATGACATTGTTGATTTACTTCATCGGTTACTAGCATTTCCATCAGTCATAAAAAGGAAAATAATAATAATAAATAATAAAAAGAGCTACAAAAGTTATGGCAAGATGGGCAATCTATTTATTTTATCTTCAGAAATGATTTGGAAGCTAATGATTGACAAATGAAGCAGAAAACTTGAGAGTGGTTGCATTGTGAAAGAGGCGTAGTACCAACTTTGTCAAAAGGAAAAGGAAAAAAAAAAAAAAAGAGAGATTGAGAATGCATACCCCTTCAAGATCCATTAGAATAAGCATCTTCTTTTAGGTGTAGATTTTATATATATATTATATAAAGTAATGATGCTAGGGATAAATTAAAGAAGAAGATCTTATTGGGAATTTGCTTTCCTAGTGAGAACGAGAAAACCCACAATGTCATAGTATCTTTCCTCACCTCAATACAGGAATTAAGACCTCGTTTTCCTCAATATAAAATTAATTATTAGTAAGAAATCACTCTGCCTTTTATCTTTCTCTTCTTACTTTTTAACCTCCCAACGTAACAATGAAAACCACAAAAAGAGAAAAACAAAAACAAAAAAAAAGTTCATTTTTAGCTTTCGTGGAGCAAGAAAACATGACCCAAAAAGAAAATTTATGAGATAACAGTATTTACCTTTTCATATAGCATGAATTATTTTATAGAGAGGTAGTAAGTTTGACTCTTAAGCAAAGACGCAACAAAATTAAGCAAATCTAACAAGCTAAAAATCCAATTCCATTGGTACCAAAAGGTTATCCAATCTGACTAAGTAACATATGTATATATATAGCCTTGCTATAATGTTAATATCCACATTATCATGGGTCGGTGCCCAATTATATATAATTCATAAGATAAATGCATGCATTTGATTTGATCCCCAAATTATACATAATTGGGCACCGATATATATGTATGTGTGTGTAATGAAATCAGTATTGAATAGTTTGAAATTGTGAAGAAAACAAAACAATGAGAACAAAAATGGGGCAGGGACAGGGAAGCAGGTGAGCGTAATATACCTGCATATGCATGGAACTGGAAATGGTATCTATCTGACACCAATACGCTCCATGACCATACCAACTTGTCCCTTTCAGTTTGAACTACTAGTAGAAAATTTTCAACTTCTGACACACCAAAAAAAAAAAAAAAGAGACTGTGAAGGCCACAAGTTTACCATATGTATATGCATCATCTTGAAAAGGACTTGGAATGTGAGATTTTGATTCATTTTTGAATTGGGGCTTTGGGTTCCCAAAAAAATAAAATAAAAATAAGATCTACTTTGTGAAGTTCCTTATGTGGCGTGGCACATTGCATGCAAGAACTGTCCACTGTTACTCTGATTAATCTCTTACTATATAGTTCTTCTATTTTTTTTTCTTTTCCTTTTTTAAGACATGAAAAATGGCATAACAAACACATAAATAAGCTGCTTCAGTCACATTATATTATTTCTGTGGAGCCACATACTATCATTTCTTCTTTACCAAAAAAGAAGACTGCAGGAAGCTTTATGAAAACCATGTGTAAGTTTTTGTTGATCAATCTTGAAAAAATTATTTTTCCTTTTTTTTTTTAATTTTTTTCCCTTTTTTTGTGAAATAGTAAGTAAAGTCTACTTTATGGGCTTCATCAATACAATCTGGCAAGGATTATTGGTAAAGAATATGGGTTTTAGGGATTATAAAACTATGCGAAAGGTACAGAACCAGTCAACATTATGAGGTATAAACATCTTACAATATGTTCTAACCAATTAATTACCAACATTTACAAAGCACAATGCTGGAGGTAGGGACAGCTTAAAAAGCATGGCACTAATATGTTTGTCAATTGTCAACCTCTCAGATCTATTCTTTTTACCAACTTTGCATTCATATCAGCAAAATTCTTATAAAAATTATATCAGGCTAAGCTTAAATCACACAAAGCACCTCTACCCAGCCCGTTCTGGCCCAATTTGGGCCAAGCCCAAGGCTTTTCTTTTTCTCTCTCTCTCTTTTTTTGTTTTCCTGTAAAAAGAAGTGGTGCAGCAATTGGCCGTACCACTAACATACCCTTATATTCAGACATTATTGCAGAAGTAATATTTTTCTTTATATCATTACATAAGGTAAGTAGTTCCATCTTGTTATGTACATATATAACTCATTAAAAAGAACTTGTCCTTCAAATTTTCATGTACATATAATTTGAAGGACAATAAATGATGATTGTATTTCATTCTCAGCAGTAAACTCTATGTTTCTATATTTTTTAAGTTCATATTCTCTTTTGTACAGCAATCAGTAGTACAATAAAAATGGGAGAAACAAGGAAAATTATATATGGCAATGTCTGACCGAGTGTAACTACTTCATCTTCAACCTCTTTTTGAGTATAGTTGGTTTTCTTTTCAATGAAAGCTTCAAAATAGTTCTGGTAGCCAGTGTTCTTCTGAGAAAAGGGTGAGCTTGTTGTGAACTTCATCATTTCCATGGCCTGCAAGAGCCATGAAGTTCCATATCAACAAAACAAAACTTGAGATGTCAAAGACTACATCTAACAACCTCTGAGACATCTATTTCATAAACAGTAATGCAATAATATGGTCATAGTTCAAATTATTTTGAGGTTCCCATCATTGCCATGTTAGTTAAAGTACCCTCTCACATTAGACATCCCATTAGTATCTTTTCCATTTCCATCCGAATTCTAGAGTTCTGATGTTTTCCATGCCCCTTCAAGACCCCTTTACCTGAAAGCTGAACGTGAATTGCCTTGCTTTCTTGCTCACTTGAGCATTTGGATGTGATTGGAGCTTCTCATACATCATTCGAGCCTCATTTGACCTGTATAACACCACAATATCCTCAGGAATTGCAAAAGAAAAAGTTAAATTATTTGGCACTTCCCATTGCTGTACAGGATGTTACACATTGATCACAAGAGAATTTTCTTTTGTTATCAACGTGGATTTGTTCACACCATTTCTAAGGCTTAAAACAGACAATAAAATCCTACGTACAAAAGGATCATTATTGTACAATTTATTGTTGTCAAAATTCAACTCCAGACTCATTTCAAAATCTTTGTAAAGTTTGTCCTCATTAGTTCTATGAGATAATTAGAAAGCTCAAAAGAGAGTATACATATATACCTACGGAGGGAATCTTGACAAATAGACCATTGCAAAGCAGCTAGTCCATAAAGCTCACTCTGTATGAACAATGTTTGCAAGAAATAAATAATGATGTACAGAGATATAATGAAAATTCGTATGCAATTACACTGTATGCAATTACTCTGTATAAACAATTTTTGCAAGATCTATTTTATTTTTGGAATATATGAAAAGCAGTTTGAGTAATTGAAGTGGCCAAAGATTACCTGGAACATCATTTTATCCATAACCTTTTCATAGTATGGCAGTGCATCCTTAAGCTTTCCAACATCCATCAACTCATCACCATCTTTCAATGCCTGTAAACAAAACCATTTGAGAAACCAATAAAAGACTTTTACATTCTACATGAATAAACGAATTATATCTCTCATCAGCTGTTCCAACTGCAGCTGAAAGTATACTCCACTGATTAAGCAGACCAAGAGAAAATAGAGATAGAGAGCTTCTAAAGGGAAATAGTGTCTAAGATACAAGTTGAAAAGCTAATATTTTGACCAGAACAAACCTTTTCACACTCAGATTTAAGCTTTGGATCAATATTTAAGCCACGTTTACTCTTGTAAGCAGCTAGTAATTGTCTGGTACGAGCTTCTTTAGCAGCTTTCTCTTCTTCTGTTTCAAGCACTTCCCCAGGCTTAATAACTCTTCCACCACCAAACTGAATAACAACGGAAAGGAAACTCAAACAAATCGAATGTACATGGCAAAAGGTTGAGATATAGAAATACAGCATCACAACAACAATAACAAGTGAGAAAAGTGGGCAACACTTCTGAGCAAAAGTCATTTATTGAATGCATGCAATAAGAACAAGGAGCATCAGAAGGATATAATGGATTCAATAGTTCAAAGATACAGCGAATGTCATTACAAAGTTTTGGCCTTCATACAAAAGTAATTCAAATTGAATATTTGTTAAGCTCCAAAAAATAGCTAAAAAACTGAAAACACGATCCAACAAATAGTAGTGATCCACCAGGTATTCAAGAAATGGGCTGGCAGCAACCAAAAAGTTCTTAAGTACTTTTTCTCAAGCTTTATGAATCCATTTTCTCCATTGAATGGAGGTGAAGGAGTATTTTAAAAAGACAAGAAGTTCAGCAAAGATCAAAGTTATGCATACAGCATAACTAATACTTAGAGCTTGTATCCTAATCATATCGTGGTATTAAATTAGATCCTACTAGGTTGTGACTAAAAAGTTCAAAACTTTCTGTCAATCCTTACCAAAGAAAAACAGTACCATATACAAAAAGTACCTAAACCAAGAACTCTGCCAAAAACATATCAAATTTACAGGTTCAACATCAATTCTGAGATCATTCATACCGTTCTCGAAATATCATTTGGTCTAGGAAAGACTCCCCATGAGGAAACCTTCGGCTTATAAACATTTTCATCATCTCCTTGAATCTCAGGCTTTGACGACTTTTCATCTTCAAACTTGCTGGTGTCCCCAACAATAAACTCCACCTCTGGCAAGTCCCCTTCTGGAAAAGGGTCTGACACCGGAACTAATCCAGCTGGTAGTCCCCTGCCCGTCTTCTTATCCGCAAAGTTAAGTCCCACAAAATCAATGCTTGAAACAGACAATTCTCTCTTCTTATCAGCTCCTTTCTCCACATTTCCATTTCCTGAGATTCCACCACTCGTTCCCTTCAACCCTGGAAGTAATAAAGCTCACATTTTTAATACCAAAATTTTAATTTTTCACAGAATAAAAGCATTCTCTTCATATCATTTTGGTAGCTCAAGAATAAATGGAAGCAACCAAGGCATAAAATTTATAAATTATTAAACCTTTTCTCTGTATCTTTCCACATAGCTTTTAGTGACCAAGTACAAACCTTTAGTACTCCACTTATTTCACTTCTCTGAAATCTTTAACCAAAGAACAATTTTCCTGTAATGCTTAATTTTATCTTCAACTACTCATTCCGGAACAAGTACCTGAATTTGTGTCTACAGTGTCTTTATTCTTCTTATACTCCTTGGCTTTCTCCACTGCAATTTTCAGTGAATCAGGAACTTCCTTAGTCTCACCACTACCACCATCTGAAACTAAACCCGACCCACCATTCCCATTAGCAATACCATCAGATTCCTCTACTGGGTTTTGCTCAAGTTCCAATTTTCGGCTCGAATGAGCTAGGTTTTTATACTCCTTGGCTTTAGCAAATGCGAGCTTCACAGGGTCAACAGGACCCGTTTCTACTTCAGATGTAGTTTCCGGTGAATTTGGTGAACTGGGTTGGGAAGGTTCATTGTTAGCGGAGTTTAGTGAGAATGAAATTCTGAATGGTTTGAAAGATTGGTTCTTTATAGCGTTGGAGGGGAAGATATCAGGTTTCGTGGGAGAGATGGTGTTGAGGGAAGAGAGCCATGAGGCTTGAAAAGAAGCCATGAGTTTGCGAGGATTTCAACGTGCCGTTGAAAGGAATTTTATGTGGCAGAGAAAGGTTAAGAGGCCATTGGAAAATATTGACCGAATAATGGATTTAGTCTGGTATTTCAGCTGTTTTTTGGTAAATAGTTTTTCAGTGATTTGTTAGTTAAAATCGTAGTTTTTGGTTTAAAAAAAATGGCCTCTTCGGACTTTGGAGTGTGCTTTTCTGAACCTAAAAAACGCTCTAAGAAAAGTTAATCGGGTTTTGAATATTATTTTTGGGTTATTGATGCTTTGATATTTACATAGGTATCCAACCCATGCAAGTCAGGTTAGTCAAACTAAAGTAGTATGTTTGATATTTAACCTTGAGCCTTTTTTTATTGACGTTATATAATGATTAATTTATGCAGTGGGTATTTAACCGTAATAATTTTAAGAGTAGCAAATTACACTCCTATCATCAGGACTTCAACACTAATAACAGTATTAATTAACATTTTTACCATCAGTATAGCAACAAATTACATTTTTATCGACTCTTTTTGTATACAGATTATATATATATATATATATATATATATATTTTAGTAAAAATCAGGAAGATTACAGCTATCAATATTGTTCATATCCATCACAATTCGAAAGTAATAAACATGAAATATTAACCATGAAGATCCACGTTTTCCATTATTTAATCTGAATTCAGTTTCAGAATCACTAAGAAGAGGTCGAATCGATATTTTACAATTAGAAACGAAAACAGAGGAAATTTATAGAGCAGCAAGGTTCGGCCTGTATTTAGATTTTGTTTCCAATTAGATTGGATTCCACAACTGGAAAGATTCCAAGTTTGCTGCTCATAGCCAGCTGCCTTGTTCAACCAAATATTCCGTGTTAACAATCATCCATCACCGAAAGACTCGCAAGGAATGGTTCACAGAAGTAAAGCCCCCATCAACCATGAGATTTTCACCACTTATATACCTTGATTCATCACTTGCTAAGAAGAGTACGGCATTCGCTACATCATCAGCCGTCAATTCCACACCCTGCAAATTGGCATTTCTCCCGATGAAGTTACGAAAACCTGCAAAGGCATCTTCAGTTCTCTCATCCTCAGGCAAGTGAGCCAAAGCCAAGCCTGTCGCAACTGCATATGGTGAAACACAGTTTACACGAATCCCATGAAGTCCTAACTCAGCTGCAATACTCTTGGTAAGCCCCAGTACAGCATGCTTGGAAGCTGTGTATGGATGTGGACCGAGGCCTCCAATGGCACTTGTGACACTGCAAAGAGAAATTATAGATCCCTTCTTTGCTGGGATCATTATTCGAGCCGCATGTTTTGTTCCCATAAAGACTGCCTTCACGTTTAAATCAAAGACCTTCTCGTACTCGGATAAGTCTGCATTCCGTATGTCATTGCAGGGTGAACCTGACATCCCTGCATTGTTGACCATGATATCAAGTGTGCCATATTTATCAACAGTGAAATCGATTGCACGATGAACTTCATCCTCTTTTGTGACATCACAATGGAAATAACTAGTGTTTGGTTCACCACCAAGGGTCTCACAGACATGTTGCCCAAGGTTGTCTTGCACATCAACTAAACATACTTTTGCACCATGTTGGTGGAACAGGCGTACAATGCTCTCTCCGATACCAGTGGCCCCACCTGTAACCAATGCCACTTTCCCCAACAGTCTAAGGCAAAACAAGTAAACAAAACAAACATACATATAAGAAATCATGATCCAATTGACCATCTTAGAAAGCTTCTAGAAGTGTTAGATCCAGAACGGTGCCTCCCAAAAACCAAAAATTCAGTCAGTCCGTATAGAACAAACTACTAATGACAACATGTATTCAGAGTACCCGACAATGAACTCAATTTGTAGAACAAATCTGGTTATCTCAAGGGAATAAGATTTTCAAATGAGTTCGTTTTTAGGCATCAGAATCACTGTTCATTAGACATTGAATATAAGACAATTGCCATAGTAGATAGTAAAGTCAATGTTATCATACAACACGTAGCATCGGAACTCATTTCATGTTCCTTAATGCAAGATAAATCCTAAATGTTTCATTGCTATGCTTCAGAATAATCATAATTTTCCTTGATTCAGAAATCAAACAAATGCAGACATATGATGCACTCTATCAAATATTAGACACACGAAAGAGCATTACTGTCCAAACAAATTTCATTCACTAAGCCAAGTAATGCAGCTTGACTTGATTTCTAAAGCAACTAAAGATAATACCAGAAGCCATCATCATTACTATCTGATAAGAAGATTGTAGAAGGCTCAAGATTCACTAGCTTGTCTAGCTTCAAAGTTGGTTTTAGCTTTTAAGCAACACAAGGAGAGATAGTAGACTTGACAGACTTATTTACACGACTTGCAATCAAACTACAATCATACAGTTCATTTACTAAGTGTCATAGTACTGAACTGCAGCTGAAGTTTGACCAAATGGCCAGAGAGTTTCAAATCATAATCTGTGAAACTAAGAATTGTTGAAAAAAAAAATAGAAACAAAATTAAAAACATGCGGTAGAATTTCAGAGCTCCTTTGTGCATGAAATGGGCTTTCTTATGAAAGGTTCGATTCTTTCCTCAAGTCGATGTCACCTTATCCATCAAAAGAGAATTTTGTGGGTTTAGTGTCCCTGTAACAATAAGCCTTATCTTGTAACACCTCAATTTGATTATTTGCCAAAAGTCAAACTTATTAATCAGAAAAGTTGTCCAATGAAACTTTGAAAAGTCACACCAACATTTCTATTCTGGGTAAGCAAAGGAAATAGAAAATGAAGAAAGTGTACAAATTTATTCATTTTTCTTTGCTTTGCTTTCTTTTTTTCCTCGATAAAAATCCGAATTTCAAATATGGTGCAAAGTACATACAACTTTATAAGTACCAAAATGATATCTTCTCATTTACCTTCTTAACAAGTAAAACCAAATGCATCCAGATAGAAGATTTATGTAAAAACTCGCGGACAGTTAGAATTTGAAGGAAGAAACAGTATGCTTTAGAGAATTTGAAGAAAGAAGGGTTTTCTTTTTTAAGTAAATTCAGTGAAAAATCTTCCAAATACATCCAGAATTCCAGATTCCAATCGATTACAAAATAATGGCAGCCGAGTTCACTAGAAAATTTAAGAATTGCGGGTTCAAAATATCTTTGGTACCTTTACATTAGCCAAGAGAATCTGAATAAATACTGAAAACGGAAAAGAACAAAAAAAACAGTGAAAGCTACAGATTTTGGAAACCAGACATAAAAAAATTTAAAGCAATGTCCTTTTAACTCAGTGCTTACAATTACAGCAATACCCAACTCTCCATTCTAGTCCAAGTAAATTCTCCGTAGTAGAGTTTTCAGTTTCAAATCAGAAACTTTGTTCAGAGCCCATTGTGGGATCAAATAATTAAAAGTCAGAGAGAGTGAGAGAGTGAGAGAGAGACGATCCAAACACATAAATCAAATGGGTCATACATACACATATCAGAAGGGTGAAAGTGAATCAGTTCCAAGCGATTCTCCATAGCTAGATTAAGCTTTGGAGGTCATAACCCATAAACAGATTTGAAATACAAAATCATTCTGAGCATAATAAACAAAGTAGAGCCCCTTTACAAAGCAAAAAAAGATGAGAGCAGAAAACTAAGAGGTTTCTCTTACCTTTGGCTCCCAAGTGAAGCTCCTCCAATGCTGGTGGTCGACATGGTTGGCCTCTCTCTCTCTCTCTCTTAATCTCAGTGGCAGTTTATGGTGGCGTGGTTTGACTGACTGGCTTGTCTCTTGTTTGAGTCGTGTCAGTGGGTACCGTGGAGCACATTTCCTTCTTTTTTTCTTTTTTTTTTCCTGATAAATAAGTACTAAACATCAAAGAGAGCGACCGAGAGAGAGAGAGAGAGAGAGAGAGAGAGAGAGAGAGAAGTAAAGAAACAAAAGTTTTTTTTGTGATTATAATTTATAACTTGTAGGGGAAAACTAGCGACTCCACTTCCCGCGTTCATCGGCACAATGTCAAAAAAAAACAAAAAAGCATTTATTTTTCTTGTCTGTATTGCAAATTCCAAGTAAAGGGTCGCTCTTGCACCAGTGTGAGAGAGAACAGTGCTTTAAGAATAAAAAAAAAAAAAGAGTTTTTTTTTTTTTTTTTTTTTTTTGGTAATCGTTACTTTTACAAGAAAGCCAGCTGTCCCACTTTCCATGTTCATCGACAAAAAAATAAAAAAATAAAAAAATTGCAAATTCCAGGCAAAGGATCGCTCTCGTGCCACATACAATTGAGTTACGCAAGGTAAAGTTCAAAAACAAAAAACGATATAATTAAAAAAAAAAAATCTTTATAATAATACTGTATATCGGAATGTCCTTAGTTTAGTTAAAAAAAAATTAATAATTATAAATAAAAATTAACTTTACATTACATCATAGTAAATTATAATTTTTTTTAGATTCTGTGTTAAGGAATTTTACATGCCTACAATAATAATTATTTTTATAGTGCAAAAATATAACATGGTATAAAATATTTTAAAAAATATGATATAAAATATTTTTGTAAAATTATTTGAAATAATAATTTACTTTTTATAGTTGTTATAATATTTGTAAATTTGTTTGTCATTTTACATAAAGCAGCAAAAACACCAAAAATGGATGTTAGAAATAGTAGATGCAGCAAGGTGCATGGCATAAACACCTTTTTATTAAATCCAAAACAAAAATTTTTAACCACAACTCCACTAAATTATAACCTCATCAAAGTTGTACAATTTATTTGATCCCAGGGATTTTATTGTATTATGCATGTTTTATGTGCATGGTTGTTAGGCTAGGGACAACATAGTAATTAAAATTTATAAATTGAAAACCTCTTTAAAAAAATTCCAAAGTTAGATTTCTATTTGTACTTCGTATTAATATTTAAATTTGGTTTTTAAATTTTCAAAAGCACTATTTAGTATTATTACCTAAACTATCAAATAATATAAGTTAGTCATGTAACAAGTACTTTTTTTTTTCTACAATCTATAAAATTGATCATATAGTATTTTGAAATAAAAATAACAAAACATTATATCATGATATATTTTATTTAGTTAAGCCCAAAAAAAAAAATATATATATTTTATTTATTTATTTCACTTGAGACAAAAAAATTTAACTTTGTTTAGAAACAGTAAAAACACATTCACACAAATCAGAAATACGAACCAACCAACGGACCGACTAAAAATTAGGAAGATCAATTATATTATTGTTCATACTGATTATAATTTAAAAATAAAAAATAAATTGAAATATTAACTATGAAAATCCATGTTTTAATAGCAAAATCCAAATTCAGGTGCAATGTCACAACAGGTGAGGTCCAATCAAAATTGTACATTGAGAAACGAAACCAGCAGAAACTTATACAACAACAATGGTTCGACATGAATATAGTTTTTGTTTACCTAATGCTTTCCTAATTCAGATTCAATTCCACAACCCAAAAGATTTCAACTCAGCTGCTCATAGTAAGCAGCCTTATTAACCAGATATTGTGAAAAGTTAGCAAACATTTCATCATAGATTTTCTCCACTTATATTCCTTGATACATCACTAGCTAGCTAAGAACAGTACGTACAGCATTAGCCACATCATCAACTTTCAATTCCACAACCTGCAAGATAGCATGTCTCTCACAGCTAAGTTACAAAAATGTGCCACAGGGTCTGCCCAAGTGAGCCACAACAATGCCAGTTGCAATTGCATAGTAAGCCAACAGTTGCCATGAATCCCATGAAGTCCTAGCTCAGAAGCAACATTCCTTGGTGAACCCCCAGTATTCATAATTGGAAGCTGTGTGTAAATCTGGACCAACGGCTCCAATGTCACCCGCAACACTGCAGATAGAAATTATAGATCCTTTTCTTTACCCGTTATATCATTGTTCTAGCTGCTGCATGTTTCGTTTCCCACAAAGATCCTCTTTACATTTATGTCAAACACCTTGTTGAACTCTGATATACATGTCTATATTGCATTTGTCTTTGTAGCGTGAAAATGACACACCGGCGTTGTTGACAATGATATCAAGTTGCCACATTTATCGACTAAACATCGTCCTCTTTGGTGACCTCACATTGGAGGTAACAAGTGTTTGATTCACCACCAAGGTTTTCACATCAGAGACATGTTGGTCATGGTTGTCCTGCACAACAACTAAACAAACTTTTTCTCCGTGTTGGTGGAATAGGAAATTCAAGTAATGCCACTTACCCCAATAATCTTAGGGAAAACAAGTAAGCTAAACAAAGATACATGTAAGAAAATCTGATACCAAAAACTAAGGAATTCTATCATAGTCATTATAGAACTAACTACAAAAATTCACTCAATCTGTAGAACAAGCTGTTTTGATATCTCAAGGAAATAAGACTTTTTGTTTCGTTTTTAGGCATCAGAAACACTGTTGGCTAGACATTGATTACCTTTTTCTTTCATAGGCTATGGCCAATATGTGTTGGGAAGATTAAGGCAGTGTTTAAATTAAATCTTGAATGTTGTTGCTGATGGGCCTGAAAAATCCAATGTTTCTTTAATTTGATTCATAAGGCATAGACATGGAATTATATATTGAATTCTGTCAAATATATTATCAGAAACACCAAAATGCAAACATGACAATCTGACAACAAGATTTGAAGGCTCAAGAATGGCCAATTAGTCTTAGCCGCAAGAGTAGGTCTTAGTTTTTAAGTAACAGGAGGAGAAATAGTAGAGCCTTGACAAACACATTTTCCACAGATAGATTAAGCTATGGAGATCATAACCCATGTACAGATTTGAAAACAAAATCATTCTGATCATAAATGGTAAACACGGAAAAAAGAAAAAAAAAAAGAATTCCTTTTATGAAGCAAAAGAAGATGAAGCAGAAAATTTAGAGGCACTTACCTTTGGCTGTCAAGTAGTGACTCTCCTCCAACGGTGGTGGTCGACTTGGCTGACTTCCTGATTTCTCTCCTTCTTTAATGATTTGATAGTAGTTTCATTTTCAAATATTATGCATTAAATGAAAAGCATTAATCTTTTTACCTTATGTGCTTCGTGTATATCTACTTAAACAGCATTTATTAGCATTTTTTAATACTTTATTTAATATTTGTTTATTTTTTTAGTTTGTTATTGACATTTTGTTTACATTAAATAGATTATTTAAAAAAAAAAATCGATTCTAGGTTTGTTTTTCAATATTATGCATTGAATGAAATGTATTTATATTTTGGTTTGTCAATTTCAAAGTAAGTTAATCTTTTTTTTTTTTCCCTTCTTATTTTCTTATTTTTTTTAAAAATTAATATATATTTTTTATTTTGACTGAAGTTTTATACGACATTTTTTGACCAAAATTTTCATTTTTTTTTTTTTTATCAAGTCCAAACAAAAAACTGGAATTGAGGCGCTACTATATCATATCATAAATAAAAATATACATATATGAATTAAAAGCAAACATCATTTTGTTAAAAAAAAAAAAAAAAAAAAGAAGCAAAAAGAAAACCAAACTATAATATAGTCTAAAAAAGCCAAAATATATTTAAATAATTTTTTAGCATCACTTTCTCAAGTAGTGAAAAAAAAAAAAAAAAAAAATCAGATTCATCAAAATCAAAATTACGAACCGACTCCAATTATAGCTTGTGGACCGCCATTTTTGCGGCTGAAGGGCAAGCTTGATCTTTTGGCGCCCATTGTTTTCTATCTTGTTGCTAGAACAAGTAGCTTAGCTTCGCTTTTGCTTGTGCCCCTGCCTCTTTCTCTTTGCTTAGAGCCAAAATCCAAAACCCTAAAGCTCAAAACTCTAAAACCCTGCAAGTTTTCTCGGAAAATTTATCATCCATTTTTTATTATTATTTTTTTCGTTCTTCATTTGTAAAAGCCCTAGCTTCGCTTAACAATGACGAAGGTGTACGGAACGGGAGTGTTCGATTTCAAGCGCCACCGAGTCGCTGAGTACCCGGTCGAGGTATCCCACCAAGTCGCCGATAAACCGGTTGAATCCAAACCCGGTTCGACTGTGCCGAGCTCAATTACTCTTTCGGAGATTCAGCGAGACCGGCTCACGAAGATTGCAACGGCTAATTGGGCGAAAGCCGGTGACTCAGTGACGCCCAAGAAGCCATTCGACCCGGAATTGGTGAAGGAGATTTATGAAACGGAGTTGTTGATCAAGGAGGGTCAGAGAAAACCCGTTCCTTTGCAGAGGGTTATGATTCTGGAGGTCAGTCAGTATTTGGAGAATTATCTATGGCCGAATTTTGATCCTCAGACGGCAACGTTCGAGCATGTTATGTCGATGATACTGATGATTAATGAAAAGGTTGGTTTGCATTTTGTGAATTTAGGTCTGGGTTGGTTTGTATTTTTTATTTATTTTTGGTTTCTAATATCTCATTTTCTCTTGCAGTTTCGAGAGAATGTGGCAGCTTGGGTTTGCTTTTATGACAGAAAAGATGTGTTCAAAGGATTCCTTGAGAGGGTTCTTCGACTTAAAGAGGTTTGTGGGTTTGTGTTTGTTTTTTTTGCTTTTTTTTTGTTTTTTTTTGTTTTTTTGGTTTCTTAATCTTAGAAACTTAAATATTATGCTTCTTACAAGTTTTAGATAAGTGATCATAATGGTTGTTTCCCTTTGTCCTTTTATGTGCATTCGAAACTCAAATGATCCTTCTTCTCACATATGCATGCTCTGAACTTTTGTGTGGATTTTAGAAATACAAGTCAGATTGTCGTTCCTAGGCTTCTATTTAAGACTAAAAAAACACTAAAAATTTCTAGCTCTAATGTTATTGCTTGTGTGATGCTCATCGCTCAATATTTACTGCTTTTATGTTTTCAAGTGAAAAGCCATGCAGTGAAAATTATAGCATCTATGAAATTATTTAGGTCCTTTAAACAGACCATTAAAGTTGTTGTTTCCATGTGGTTGCAGGGAAGAGAATTAAGTATTGCAGAAAAGACAAACTATCTAGTCTTCATGATTAATGCCTTCCAGGTAGGAGATTGTTACTAGCATCCTAATTTATGTTCTTATTTGATATACCTAGAGTAGAAAGACTTGTTCGATTTGCTCCCCATTAGCAAGTAAATATGTTATTTTTGTGACTGATGTTTATGTTCACTAATTTTGTATCCCTTTATATTCATTTGAATTATGCATCTTTTCTTTCTTTCACTATTTATGGGTATCTTCTTTGACAGAGCTTGGAAGATGAGCTAGTAAGTGAGACTATTCTTAGATTGGCAAGTTTACAATCCTGGCATAGTTTGTCTTACGGTCGTTTTCAGGTAAGACTTGAATGGTCCATTTGAAAATCTGTATTTATTATTTTTGAATTTCTTCTACTTGCTTTTAGTTCGGTTTTTGATTTTCTTGTCTTATCTGCAGATGGAGCTTTGTTTTAATACAGATTTGATCAAGAAATGGAAGAGGATGATAAAAAGGGAGGCTAAGGAGGCTATGAAACGAGGCGAGCATTTTGATCCTACATCTACACTTGAAGTGAAGTTTCTGAGAAATCTCATTGATGAGTTTCTGGAGGTTGTGTTTTGTACTTACTACTTAGTGTTATTGTGGATTTTGAATTTTTCCTTTGTGTTCAAGGAATTAATGCCTGCTTTTTTTATTTGTGCTAGATACTCAATTCCAAGGTTTTCCCTACTGAACAGTATATCAATGGAGATGATGAACCTCTTGATGTCAATAGATTGGAACAAGCTGATGATGCTTGTGTCTTGTACTGTGAGAGGTTTATGGAATTTCTTATTGACCTTCTAAGCCAACTGCCAACAAGGAGGTGAGTTTCATCCTGCAATTGTGTTCTGTCTTCTTCTTTTTTAATTTATTTTCAGTACTTTTGGCCTCGTGGGTGGGTTTTTCAGGTTTCTTTCTCAGTTCATTTTCAACTAATCCCAGTTTGTCTTAGTTTTGGGAGCTTAGGGGATGTTGTCCAATGACATGTGCAAATGTGTCATGGAGAGAGCTTAGGGGATTTTGTCCTGTTCTTCACCATCCTATACCTTCATTTCAGTTTTTTTTAACACAATTCTTTTCCTTCTTCCGTTTCCCTTCCATGGTTTGTTTCAATAATGAGGTAACCATTATTCCTGCCTCAAAAAATAAATTGCATCAAACAAAACATTGAGGCTTTTCTAAATTGGCATCAATGTTTCCATAAAAAAAAAAGGCATTAATGTGGTGTTATGATGGCATGTAGAGTTCCTAGCTATGGAGCATATTGTGGTTGTGCTTACTAATTACTTTCTTGTTCTCCCTTTGATATGGCTGCAGGTATTTGAGGCCTCTTGTTGCTGATGTAGCGGTTGTGTCCAAATGCCACTTAAGTGCTCTTTATAAACATGAAAAGGGCAAACTTTTTGCTCAACTGGTTGATTTGCTGCAGTTTTATGAAGGATTTGAGATTAATGATCATGGTGGGACACAATTGACTGATGATGAGGTGCTCCAATCTCATTATGATCGCTTCCAGTCTTTCCAGCTGCTTGCTTTTAAAAAGGTTCCCAAGGTCAGTGTATAAGAAGTCATAGAATTAAATAGATTGGTGCTTCTTTAGAACTACTGTTGTTTTGGGTGGCAAGCTATTAATGTCTCAACTTTTTTTTCCCACTTTGGTTGTAGTTAAGAGAGCTTGCAATGGCAAACATTGGTGCAATTCACAAGCGTAATGATCTCTCTAAGAAGCTGTCTGTACTTTCTCCTCAAGAGTTGAAAGATTTGGTTTGTCATAAGGTATGTTGCATATGATAGGTTCATGGGTTTATATTGGGTTTTCCCTGTTTGCCTGACCTGATGACATCTTTTTGGCTTTGATCATCTTAAAAATAAACATTTTTCCTCCTTGATGCAGCTCAAACTTATCTCAACAGATGATCCTTGGTCAGACAGAGTCGATTTTCTCATTGAAGTGATGATTTCCTTTTTTGAGAAACGACAGTCTCAAAAAGAAGCCATAAATGCTCTTCCTCTTTATCCAAATGAGCAGATTATGTGGGATGAAAGTCTGGTGCCAAGCATTAATTACTCTGGAGAAGGTTGTCTAGCTCTTCCAAAACTTAATTTACAATTTTTAACACTCCATGATTATCTTTTGAGAAATTTCAATCTCTTTCGTCTTGAGTCAACATATGAAATTCGTGAGGATATTCAAGAAGCTGTACCACATCTTCTTGCCTACATTAATAATGAGGGAAACACTGCATTTCGTGGCTGGTCAAGAATGGCTGTGCCAATTAAAGAATTTAAGATCACTGAGGTAAAACAGCCAAACATTGGAGAAGTTAAGCCAGCTTCTGTGACAGCAGAGGTCACTTTTAGCATTTCCAGTTATAAAGCACAGATAAGGTCAGAATGGAATGCTCTTAAAGAGCATGATGTCCTATTTTTACTTTCTATTCAGCCTACATTTGAGCCGCTTAGTGTGGAAGAAGCTGCCAAGGCTAGTGTGCCACAAAGGCTTGGTCTGCAGTGTGTAAGGGGATGTGAAATTATTGAGGTTCGCGATGAGGAGGGAACTCTAATGAATGATTTCACTGGGAGAATCAAAAGGGATGAGTGGAAGCCTCCAAAAGGAGAACTGAGAACTGTGACTGTTGCTTTAGATACAGCACAATACCAAATGGACGTCAGCAATATTGCAGAGAGAGGTATAGGTGATGTATATGGTACATTCAATATATTGATGAGGAGGAAACCCAAGGAAAACAATTTCAAAGCAATTTTAGAATCCATAAGAGATCTTATGAATGAGTATTGTATTGTTCCTGATTGGTTGCACAACATATTCTTGGGCTACGGAAATCCTTCTGCAGCACAGTGGACTAATATGCCTGATCTCCTGGAAACCGTAGATTTCAAAGATACTTTTCTTGATGCAGACCACCTGAAGGAGTGTTTTACAGATTATCAGGTTTCTGATATTTTGGCTTTTGATGCGTTAATTTTCTTTTCTTTTTTCCCTTTTTTTTGGGAGAACAATGTGACTGAATAGTTTCTCTATTTCATGCCCCACTTTTAGGTTTGTTTTACAAATTCGGCTGGTACTGAAAACTTGGATCCGAGGCCTCCGTTCAGAATCAGGCTTCCGAAGAGGCTGAAAAGCAGTACTCATGCCCTTCCAGGGAATAAGATGTCGACTACTGAAATTGATGTCTCTGCGACAGATGCTGATGGTGAGAAAGAACAACTTATTGTTGAGGCATATACTCCTCCTGACCCGGGTCCTTATCCCCAAGATCAGCCAAGACAAAACTCAGTTAGATTTACTCCTATACAGGTGCTATGCTATTCTTTTTACAAGTTTGAAAATTGTTATTTGCTGTTTATAGAATGGAAATTTTATTGAATAGGAGAAATTTTTATTAGTTGAAATCCTGTTACAAAATCTACTTGTAATTCTCTGCTATTTTTGGTGAACTCCACTTGCATGCTGTGCTCTACCAATTATGTAGCACCAACTTCTTGAGCTTAATTTTTGTTGCCTTTGTATATTGCACAGTTATTCTATAAAAATGTTTATTCTGAGGTTTCTCAAATATTTGATCTGAGGTCAAAGCTTTTGAAATTGGTAGTAGTTTACTAATAAGTACTAAACATGATATGCAGATCAGTGATACTCTTCTATTTCTTGAATCCTTTCAACATGCTATCATGTTTATATACTTGCTACAAGAGATGCTTTATTTGTTTGCACGTCATGAAGATGGATTGTAAAGTTCACACACTAAATACAAGCTGATGCCTAACTAAGAACTTTTGGTTTTTTTCTGATCTGTAGGTTGGAGCAATCATCTCGGGTATCCAGCCAGGTCTGACAATGGTTGTAGGTCCTCCTGGTACAGGAAAGACTGATACCGCTGTGCAAATCCTGAATGTTCTTTATCATAATTGTCCTTCTCAGAGAACTTTGATAATCACTCATTCAAACCAGGCCCTGAATGACCTTTTTGAGAAGATAATGCAGGTTTGTGTTTCAAAATATTAATCATCTAGGGAGGAACCCCTTTCCTCTGTTTGATGTGCATGGATAATCTTAGTCATTTGGCTTTCCATTTGCTGAAATTGAAAACAGTACCTATTAGTCTATAGCACTGTAAATAGCCTTGCAATTTGTACATTTGTTATATAGTTCACAAAAGTTCTTTGTTTCAGAGAGATGTTCCTGCACGCTATCTTCTTCGACTTGGTCAAGGTGAGCAAGAGCTAGCGACTGATCTTGACTTCAGCCGGCAAGGCCGTGTGAATGCTATGCTTGTAAGGCGGTTAGAATTACTTAGTGAAGTTGAGAGGCTGGCAAGATCTCTCCAACTGCCTGAGGATGTAGGTTATACCTGTGAAACTGCTGGGTACTTTTGGTTGCTTCATGTATACTCCCGCTGGGAACAATTCCAGGCTGCATGTGCAGAGAATAAAGATAAACCATCATTTGTTAAAGACCGCTTCCCTTTCAAGGAGTTTTTCTCCAATTCACCACATCCAGTCTTTACAGGTGAGTCATTTGAGAAAGACATGCGGGCAGCTCAAGGGTGCTTTCGTCATCTCAAGACAATGTTTCGAGAGCTTGAAGAGTGTAGGGCATTTGAATTACTCAAGTCAACAGCTGATCGAGCAAATTATCTCATGACGAAGCAGGCAAAGATTGTTGCCATGACTTGCACTCATGCAGCTTTAAAGAGAAAGGATTTTCTTCAGTTAGGTTTCAAGTATGACAATTTGTTGATGGAAGAAAGTGCTCAGATTTTGGAGATTGAAACTTTCATCCCAATGTTGCTTCAGAGACAGGAAGATGGTTATGCTAGGCTTAAGCGCTGCATTCTTATTGGTGATCATCACCAGTTGCCTCCTGTTGTTAAGAATATGGCTTTCCAAAAGTATAGCCACATGGATCAGAGTCTCTTTACAAGGTTTGTTCGTTTGGGCATTCCTTATATTGAACTTAATGCCCAAGGTAGAGCCAGGCCAAGTATAGCCAGACTTTACAACTGGAGATACAGAGATCTGGGGGACCTCCCTTATGTAAAAGAGGCTGCCATATTCCATAGAGCAAATGCAGGGTTTTCATATGAATACCAATTGGTAGATGTTCCAGATTACCATGGGAGAGGTGAGAATGCCCCTTCACCTTGGTTCTACCAAAATGAGGGAGAAGCTGAGTATGTTGTCAGTGTCTACATTTACATGCGTCTGCTAGGGTATCCTGCAAATAAGATATCGATCTTGACGACGTACAATGGGCAGAAGCTTTTGATCCGTGATGTGATTAACAGACGATGTGTTCCATATGACTTCATTGGTCCCCCAAGCAAGGTTTGATAACCACTTTTACCTTTTTGGCTTCCAGATAACCACTTCTACCTTACAATTGTAAAATATGAGCTATTTAGATAATCCATCAGGTCATCACCTTGTCAAATTGATTTCATCTCTGAGAAACTGTATTTCAAAATTCATAATCTTGGGAGATCTGATTTTGGACGTCCGGCCTCATTAACCATAACTTTATGGCCTTGTCATGAAATTGACTGTTGCCTTAGTGTGGTTGTTGATGCTATTTGGGACATGAAACATATGTGCCAATTCTATATAACTTTCTGTTCTGATATGTACTGCTTTTGCTAATGTCTCTCTTGCAGGTTACAACAGTTGATAAATTTCAAGGTCAGCAGAATGACTTTATATTGCTGTCACTTGTGCGTACTCGGTTTGTGGGTCACCTTCGTGACGTAAGAAGATTGGTTGTTGCCATGTCTCGTGCTCGGCTGGGTCTCTATGTGTTTTGTCGCCGTTCTTTGTTTGAACAATGCTATGAACTACAACCTACATTCCAACTTCTGCTTGAAAGACCTGACCGCCTTGGTGTCACCTTAAATGAGGTTTCATCATATACAGAGCGTCATGTTGAAGACACTGGTCCAATGCATCTAGTTAGTGGTGTTGAAGAGATGATCAGTATCTACCAGCAGCTTTATCAGGTATATCCCTTGGGTTGAGATACTTGGTATCTTTATAGGTAGAGCTGATGCTATATTTTGAAGTGGGAAGATCCCAAGTTGAAGTTAGGTGTTGGCACTTGGCAGTCTCAAAAGTAGCTTTTGAGGCAAGCTTAAAGATGCTTCTATAGATTTATCATTGTGATTTATTCTAGGTGTGAGCAATAAGGTGCGATGAGGATCTCGAGCATAAACCCATATGATCCATGGTGAACTAATGGTTGAAAACAATTTGCATCGTGCTTATAGCCTGATATTTAATAGTATTGCCAGTCTTAGAGGAAATCAAATGCATTGGCAAATCAAATGCGAGGACGAAAAAATTTGTCAATTAGACTATGGTTCTAAGTATTTAAGTGATTGTGCTCAAACATCATGCCCGATAGATCAGCGTCTGAAGTACCTTGGCTATGTTTTTAATCATTGTCTTTCATTACTTTTTGCAGTCTCATTTATTTTACTAAAATATTATGGATCCCAATTGTTTCAGGCACGTTTTGCTCAGTACATGCCTTATTCAGGACAAGCTGCTCCACCGATGGGCGCATTTGAGGAGCAGAGCAATGAGCGAAATACAACATCTGGGCACGAAGCAGCCGAAGGTAACATCGGACCTGATGGTGACGTACCTGCCACCAATGCAGCAGAGAAGCCACATGAAACCGTTTCAGATGAAGACACAAAAATGGACGATCTTGCAAATGGTCAAAATGGGGATATAACGTCACAGACCCGCTCAAATGGAGAGTTATGAAAATTTCGTGCTACCTAAAAGTAACTCATAGCTTTCATTCATTATATAATAATAACTGAGAAACCTGTGTTACAGATTGATATGATAATGTAACAGCAAAATTTTGCGTGTAATGTTCAGGAAACAAGGTAGATTTTTTTTTTTTTTCCCAGCCCAAAAGAAAGAGGAGAATTTTTTTTCCTTCCTGTTATCTGGTCAAGCAGAAAAAGATTATCCCTAATACCAACTTCATTAACAAACTAGGATCGATATACCTACAAACCATACCAATATGTAAACGGTGGGGCAAACTCGACCCAAAACTTCACTTTAAAATGTAATATTGTCATTACAGGGTAAAATGTACTAGCTACCAAAGACAAAAATTATATAGTTAAAAAACACTTATATTCACAGCTCATCCAACAGTAATTTTGACCTTCAAACAGGTAAAGCTGGATTTAACTAGTAGTCACGATACAGTAATAGAAAATTGAGCACGTTGCCAAACAAAATATAAAGCCAATATAAAAGCCATTTTCATGTGCAATTATTCTCAGTATACTCGGTTGCTGATAGTTTGATGAAGTGTTCGTAGCTGTGTGTTCCATTTATCTATAGCAGTGTACTTCTTCATTCCCTTTGACCTGGCATAATGAAGAAGACAATGGTAATGATTGTGATTGGTAACTATAGCGTGACAATTTTAGCATTGCTTCCATAATAAACATAGATTACATACAGAGAAAAAAAACAAACCTGTCACCCCGTTCTAATAGCCGGTTCACTTGATCAATATGTCCATCAATTCGGTTATCCAAAATCAGTGAAACCAAGAGCTGCTCAACATCTTTTTCTGGGACATTAAGCTCCTGAAAGTTGAAAAAGAGTTCAGTAAGTTTACAGTTGACATCATCCTCATTCACTGCCTACAAAAACTATAGTTGAGCCTAAAAGATACTGCCAAGCAAATGTTACTGAAGAGATAACAAGAGCACCTTTGAAATGAAAGGAATGCGGATCCTTGTGTAAGGCTTGATCAGCTTAAGTAACACCTGTGTCCTGACATTCTTCAACAGATCTTCAATATAGTTTCGAATAAATGGATCATCCATTATTGTCCTCCTATTACTCTGAAGAAAGTATTACAGAAACTTTAAATCAGAGAAAAGGAAAAGGCCAAGGAAAGATAAAGAACTGCATACATAACAGAATGCATAAAAGCAGCACATGATCAAGACAGGACAATAGAATCAACAGAGAAAGGCAAATTCCAAAACAACAACAAGCTTGGGTGCAATAACCATACCTTGAGAATTTTCTCAAATTCCAGTATCTCATTTCTTTGATATGCTGCTATCAGATTTGTCATTGCCAAAATCTCAGGGTCATTTTTATACCTGCAGGGTGACATCAGAAAAAAGAAGAGAACCATATGCAAACCAAGGAACACATCTTATCAGAACTTACGGCTTTGCCTCTTGACCATCAAATGGGTTAACTTCAGATTCCATCAGCATATTAGCTAGAACTAAATATCTGTTGAGCAAGGCAAGATACGATAACAGATCAATCTGGAAGTGCATAACTATTGCTATGGACTGCAGAAAAGAGAAAAATCTAAATTGCACTACTTCATACTTTAAGCATTGTATGCGCCTTTGGTTCCCAGCTTCATCGTAGTTCTTAAATGCTTCAAAAAAATCTGTTGCGGCCTCCGCCCACTGGCGCTCTGCCATGTGCATCTTGCCCCCACACTCACGTATAATTCCCATAATTCGAGGATGGGGTATCGCAGACTTTATTGCGAGAGCTTTCTGGTATAATTGCTGCATTCACCCGGATGTCAAATGAATTCAAAATAGTGAACAGAAACCTAAGGAAAAAAAGTAAAGAATCTCAAATAATAATCTGTATACACAATTGTCCAGATTCCCTCTAGCTTCATGCCCAAAAAAAGCTAATGTACCTACTCTAAAGCCCTGCCACTAATGATTGTTGGAAACTTAATTTATAGGCTCTACATCAACCTTAACCCTGAATCAAATGAAAGTTCGCACGCAAAGCAAAGTCAAATTCCATACCTTGAGCTTTTTGTTATTCTTAGTCTCAGTGTACATCTGAATCTCGATTGCATATACCTCCAAAAGTTGACTTCCTTTCTTTTGATCATCTGTACCATCTTCCTTTTGACAAGATTTATGAAGTTCCTTCAAAATCTGATTATACAACACAAGTCATTCTCATGATTGTCACCACCAGATATCAGAATCATAAAATATCCTAATAGGTATCACCACACAAGTTACCTTACTCATACGCCCATATTCACCCATATCAAACCAGATCTTGCAAAGCTTAAGATTCGTCTTGAACCATAGTCTCTACACAACAAGATAAAAAAGGTTAGCATTTTGAATAAAAAGATAGTGTAAACAAAATCACTATTTTATTCCGACCTCGTTCTTTGCTTCTTCAAGAGCCTTCAAAGTGGTTTGATAAAATTCTTGTAAGAGACTAAAGTTCTGACTAGCTGAACCAGAAACAAAATCCATAATATTATTGATACATTTTTCACTGTAGTTTCGTGTGACAGCTGATTTGATGTATGTCAACATCACCCTGTAAGCATCCATCATTTCTTTATACCTCCCTAAACGATAATAGAGCTTGACAGTTTGCTTCAGAGCTTTAAATCCCCTGGCAACAGATAAACAACAATTAATGATTAAACTAAAAACTATCCCAGCCCAAAAGAAAATTATATCTTCTACAAACGACATATTTCTAAACACCAGTTTTCTCTCATGACCAAGAAAAAACATTGAAATTTTACTACCAACTTAAAAGTCCCCAAAACATTCAAAAATATTGTGAACAAAATCTGCTACGGGTAACCAGAAAAAAGAAACAAAGGCATAGATTCCAAAGGTCCAAAAAACTACATTTATAGCAACCTTATTAGTAATTATGCAACCAAAGTGAAAATCTTATGGTACCCACCATTCAGCCTTTTCAGGTTCCATACGAACTACTTCAGCAAACCCAGCAAGCGCTCCTTCTGGATCCGTTTCAACCAAGCCTTTGTTTTTTTGTTCAGAATGGGAAAATTTAGGGGTGGATATTCATTCAAAAGCAATTAATTTTAAATGAAAAAAAAAAAAAAAGAAGAAGAAGAATTTTTATTCCACATAAAAAAAGAAGTTAACGAAAAGAAAAAACAATTGGGAATTGCCGATTGAGGCAAGAAACAAGGCAAAAGAACCTTTGGAATTGTAATATTGGTTCTCAATGTCAACGTCTTGTTCCTCAGGCTCTTCGTCTGAGTACTCAAACCCGTAGTCTTCCATATCGGCGTCTGCAAATTCCAATGCATACAAACCCAACACATTACTTTATACACCAACCCAAAAAAAAAAAAAAAAATTACGACTAATTTCAATCTCGCAAATTCAAGGCACCGTTCTCTATCGATACATAAATACATAAATATACAAAGAAGATGAAGGCGATGATGAAGAAACAGTAAGCGAGAAGCAAGAGCGAACTTACCCATTGGATCGATGCTAGGTTTGAGCTCTCTCTGTCTCTCTCGCGCTTGAGCTTCGTCTGTATCAAACAGTGAAGTTTGAGCACACAGACCTAGAGACGTCGTCCCCTTCCTTCTCCTCCTCCTTTTATTAAATCCTCCCTCTCTCGTGATTCTGGACTCAAAGTGGCATAACGGTTTGTGACTGCATTCGGTTTGGACTGAGATTTTATAGCCCAAGATAACCTATTAAAAGAAAAATGGGCCTGGGGCTGAAAGGGAAATTAAATCACTTTGGACTGGACCTCACACTCTGGGCCTCTTTATTTTGTTTGTTGTATTATGTTATATTAAACCATATTATTTATTTTAATGGTGGGTGCTGTCTTTGATTCCCCTAATGTTCAAATACTTACTGTCACCCCAAAAAAAAGAAAAAAAAGAAAAAAAGAAAAAAGCCATTGTTGTTTATGTAAACAATGACGTAATGTTATTTTTGGAGTTAAGATTTCCCTTCTTGTTTACTCTTTTTTTAACTACAATCATTCGATCCATGGTTCTAGACTTATCAGTTGCATAATCCCACCGCCCTAGTTTCAAAGCCGAAAGCTACCCTTTTCTTGTTTCTGTAATCGATCATTCAAAATGTAAAATAATAATAATAATAATAAATATACATTTAACCATTTGAAGTATCAAAATTTCTTCCCAAATTCAAGTGCACCGTGGACAATTTTTACCTTCAACTTTTTATTCAGCATAAAAAATTGCTCGAGTTTGGTTAGCTTTAGCAGTTTCTCTTTTCATATTTAGTTTCAAGTCTCTTTGTCAATGCAATTGGCAATTTCCTGCATTTCTTTCGTCTAAAATTCAACAAACTTCCTCCTGCACCTATTCCATCTTCTAATGTAATTTTACTGTCACATTTCAAATTTTTGCAAAATAATATTAAAAATAAATAAGCCTATTTTAATCATTGAAATGATCAAGTCTGAAACAATTCAATAAAAAATAAACCCGCATAAGATTGCGGAATAATCAAGAGTAGAGCATATACTTCAAATCTATCTTCTTTTTCACTGTCTTTTGCAAACAAATGATTGTTATTATTGGATTCCCAGAGTAATGTGAAATTTTTTTGTCCTTGTGCTGATTAAAATTTGCTTCTAACTGAGGACTTCTTAACACCCTGGGCAACCCTTGGTAGTCAATCACTCTTACCCTGCTGGGATCCAATCTCTTGCAAGAAATGTTCAGCATCCAAAGCTGCCATGCACCCTGCACCATATGCCGCCAAAGGCAAACATATCATATTGTGATTAAAAGAAAGTTACATGGAAGAAAATATGTACTATCAATTGAGAACAATAATTTGAAAAAAGGATGACTACTAGCGATAGTACTCTATTCACAAGACAATGCTTCCTCCATCAATATTTCAAGCTTGACTATCTCATGTCAAGCTTGGCAGACTGAAGTTAAATTTAGTTAAACTTGGACATGAAATTAGACATGTGTTTAAGCTCATTTAGCAAGTGATAACACATAAATGAGGTTCACTTGACTTGTGAACAAAGTGATACTAGCCTACCTCAAGGCTCAAGCTCAAGCTCAAGCCTATCCTGATAGCCCGTTGGATTAAATATAAAAAGGGGTGTAAAGATAGGCGGGGTGAACTTTAGTGCCTATTTGCCAGGTACGTCTAATTGTGATTAGCCCTATGTTCAAGAAAACAAACTTAATAAGCATCCACTCAGCTTAAAATCAAGCACATTTCAGCCTCTATGAAGATGATAATCAGTTCAGAGCTCAAAGTCAACTCATTTACACATCCTAGACTGCTAAGCCAGCCTCATTTCACCTTCCTTGAATGCAGGTCAAGTTGGGGAGATAGCATAATAAGAAGAAAGCAACAAAAAATGCAAGATATCACTTTCAGAAATCTATCCAACATGAACAACAGAAAAGAAATGAAGTTTCCCATATCAAGTTAGCAATACATATGACCAGCAGTTACCCAGAAGGTTTCTACTTCATCCATAAAACTATTCCATAAGCATATGAACATTGACACCCTAAAATTACCAATTAGACTACTAAGCTCATGCAAATGTTGACTTTTCCCTGGTTTTGTTCAGAAAAGTATGCTGCTATAACTTCAAATTAATTAACATGAGCTAGTTTTTTTTAACATGGCATAAAAGTAGAGGCTTAGAGAATCTAGATAGCAAATGTTATCAATACTAATTTTTGCACCAAATTTTACATTTAAAATGGAAATGCTAACAGTTGGGTATTATATCACAAAATGGATTTGGAAAACAATAGAATGGTAAGTGGTCAAATACGTCAATGTTAGTACATAAACAATGTATTAAAATCAAAGGAAAAATTTAACAACATCTGAAGTTTGAAGCACGAACATACAATAACCGAAAAACGAAAGAAGGAAGATCACAAACCAGTTCCAGCAGCAGTAACAGCCTGCCTATACTTCTTGTCCTGGACATCTCCAGCAGCAAAAACTCCCTTCACACTGGTCTGAGTCGTGCCCGGATTCGTCACAATGTAACCATCCGAATCAAGCTTCAATTGGCCGCCGAGGAATTTGGTCGCCGGTTCATGCCCAATAGCGAAGAACAAGCCTGAAACTCTCAAATCAGAAATTTCCCCACTGACCACGTTCTTGACCTTCAACCCTCCAAGAACCCCTCTTTCTCCACCATAAGCTTCCACCACAGTGGAATTCCATATCACTTTGATCTTTGGGTTGCTCAGAGCACGGCTCTGCATAATCTTCGAAGCCCTGAAAGTGTCCCTCCTGTGGATTATATAAACCTCGGAGCCATACTTGGTAAGAAAATTAGCTTCTTCCATGGCGGAATCGCCGCCTCCGATCACGGCAAGGGGCTTGTTCCGGAAAATCGGGGCGGCACCATCGCAAACAGCACAGGCCGAAATTCCTCGATTCCAGAACCCACCTTCTCCTTCACCGGAGCCGGGGAAGAGAAGGCGCTTGGCAACCGCGCCGGTAGCGACGATGACGGAATCGGCTAGGACGGCTTTAGAATCGGTGAAAACCTTGAAAGGAGAGCCCGAGAAATCGACGCTCGAAACGGTTTCGGTGAAAATCTGAGTGCCAAATCGGAGAGACTGGTTACGGAAACGGTCTGTGATTTCGATGCCGAGGATTCCTTCCGGGAACCCAGGGAAGTTCTCGACGTCGGAAGTGGTGGTGAGCTGGCCGCCGGGAGCGATGTCGTTGGCCATCCATCCTTCAAAGAGGATTGGTTTGAGCTCGGCGCGAGCGGCGTAAATGGCAGCGGTGTGGGCAGCTGGACCACTTCCGATGATGCAGACCCTGGTCTTTAGGGTTTCGAGGTCGGCCATGGCGGAGACTGAGTTGGAAGCTGAAGAAGAAGAAGCGGAGGCGAATCGGGGTGTGGAGGAGATACACGTGGCGGCGATCGCCGAGGCGTAGGACAGTTTGATCAAGCGGCGAGCATTTCTCAGCATAGCAGAGAGAGAGAAGCTTATTTTTATTTCAATTTAGTGACGAAGAAAGGAGATAAATAAATATAACAAAAAAATGTGCACACTCAGACATTCTAACTATTGGGCCCCGATGAAACAAATATTTAAAAATAGACTCCGTTGAATTTTCAAAAATTCAAAATAAGAATAAGAAAACCCTAGTTTGGTTTCACACAAATTTTCCCACCGTTTTCTTTTTCACAGAAACCAAACCAAAAAAAGAAGTAAATTTAAAATAATAATAATAATAATAATAATTCGTACCTTCTTTATGAATTGTGTGCCATTTGCCACGTCTCCAAATAATTATAAATTACCCAGTCAAAACACTTTTATTGAAAAAGAAATATTATATATAATATATATCGAAGGAGAAATTGGATAAAAATGAAATATAATGACGATAAGCCAACCCTAATTTTCCCACAGTTTCTTTCAGAAACCAAACAGGAAAACAAACGCAAGAAAGCAATAAATAAACAACTTTTATATCAAGATGTTTGAAATTTTTATCAATATTATTAAAAAGAAAATAAAATGTTTCCAACTTCCAATCAATCACCCGCCACAATTCCTCTGGAGAAAAGTAAAAAAAAGTTTCCGCTTTCATTATGGAAAGTTGGATAAAGGTCTGCAAAAGTTTGGGCGCTTGGCAGCTGTGTGACTACGAAGTTGTGTCCTTAGCTTAACAGAGACAAACTTTACCCTCCTCAGATAAACTCCAGTGAAAATTCCTCCCTATCAACAAATCACTGAAACAAATCAACAAATTTAAGCGCAAAAAATTAAAATAAATAAATAAAAAATCATAAACTTTGAAGCAAAAGCTGTAATTTATTGAAAATTTTCTTTGGTTATCCATCAAATCACTTTGGGATGGAAATTCCAGTTTTCCCAAGAAAATCTATTCCTATATCTTGTGGCTAAAGCAAAAAGGTTGCAAAATTTTTACCCTTGTAAACATTGTACAAGACAGGGTGATTTGCTCAACCTACAGAGAAAGTAGGAGTAACCAGACTGTCTAATTCTTTATATCCACTTTAAAGTCCTGCACATAAAAAAATCATAATCTTTGAAACAGGTATGTAATTACATAATATCTTTGCTTTCATATGACTAACAAGATGTGGGTTTATTACCTGAATTTTAATTGATATAATTTATACTCTTTAGCATCTGGAAATAATTCCATTATACAAGGATGAACTGCAGAATAGGCAGTACATTCTCAAGGAATTGTAGCTGGATATTGCAAGAAATGAAATTTGGCATTGTTGAACTCGGCAGAGAAATAAATGGATAACTAAATTCTTCCACCACATTGTCACTGTATTTGAGGATACTTGGAAGTTGGAACTTGATATCTACCAAAATTTATCTAAAGTTGTGAAAAATGGCTTTTAGAACATACTACAAGCAAAAAGTTAAACAATCATAGCTATATAGTTGCAAGGAATAGGAACTCAACAGGCGTAAGAGCTGCTAAATGGATTAGAGGGCCACTTCATGGATTACGTATGTGTGAAAAAAAAATTACTTTGTCCTTTTTTTGGTTTATGGCTTTATAGTATTTTTCCCTAGCAACATGTATTTCAAAGAAGAATTCAGAAAAGGTACCTGGAACAAATTAAAGAAATCAGATAACACAAACATTTGCATAATGCTCATAATATAAATTCACGATCGAGAAGTACTTGAGAAATGTGAGCAATCGTGGTCGAATATTCTCCAGTGACTCTCTGGCACCGTCCATTTAACAATGGATATTTATCAATATGAAAAAACCAAAGGGATGATGGTAGCCCTTCTGGCAAACACTGAAGCTGTTTGCATTTGGAAATCCCCAGGTATTTACGGGAAGTGAGGTCTTGAAAGGACTTGCCATTTAATGATTTAAGATATGTAAGGAGGGAAAAATGAAGATTCACCAAAAAGTTTCGAAGCAGCTCTTCTTCTGGAAATGAATCCAGCATATCATCATTATGAGAGATATCCTAGCATCTAAGATAGGTAAGTCTTTGCAGGTCCCATTTCATTTGTTGTGCAAAGAGCTTGTTGAATTTGAACTGGTAAATGTATTTAAACTTAAGGGCAATCTCTCTTTAGGATATAAATCTACTTCAGGAAATTTGCGTATAGTTAGACTCCGTAAACATGGAAGACAATCAGGTAACCATCCCATGTTTAGCTTTGGACACTGTATCAGGAAAAGTTCCTTAAGATGAGGAAAAACTCCACCTTCACCTTCATCAGCCCCAGCAGATAACCACTGCTTCCATTCCAGCATATTTATAAACCTTAAAAACTTCTAAACATCTAAATGGCTTTCTCATTGAGCTACCATTTGAATAAAATTCATCACCTATTCTCTCTAGTAAATCAAATCCTTCGATATCAAGGATTCTAAGAGAGAGTGGTTGTCGAAAGGAGGTAACTCGTAACAATTTTTACAACAAACAAGATCCACCTGCATTATACTAGAGAACTTACCATCCAACCAATTGGGGAATCTTGTTCCTCCATAACGTTTAACGGTCTATGTGAGGTTTGAGGCCTTCAAGTATCTCTCTTGCTTTTTTTGAATCATCATTTACACCGTTCCACACCAAACTTAACTCATTAATGTCCTTTTTCTCCTTTAATATACACCGTTCCACATCAAACTTAACTCATTAATGTACTTTTTCTCCTTTAAACCGACCTTCCTAATATCTCCAACATCATCAATACTTTCCAGACTTGGGATGCAAAATTTTCCATGTATGTTTTGAAGCTGTCCTAATTTTTCCATATTACACCAATCTCCATCATTTCCAACAGCAAAAGTAGTTAGTGTTCTCAAATCTTTCATCACGCATATTTCCTCTTGCATCCTTTCCAAAGCAGTGCAAAATTCAATATCAATATGGCCCACGTTTATTAGACTTCGTATTTTGCTTGGTAGGCTTTGGAGCTTTCTACATTTGTACAATAACAAGGTATGCAAATTGTACAAACTGCACAGGGTATTACGTACCAGTACAAGATAAGTCCAAATACCTTAGATGGCTCAGGTGTCCAATTGGATATACAATTGAGTCAGTTCTTGACATTTTCTCAACAACAAGGTTTGCAAATTGTACAAAGTACAAAATGTATCAGGTACCTCCTTAAGGGCTGCATTTGACAAATCCAGGTACCTTAGGAGTTTCAGATTGCTAATTGAATCAAGCAACCCTATGATGGATAATCCAGAAAGAGAAAGCACTCTTAAGCATTGCATTGTTTGCAATGCTTTGCAGCTTACCAAGAATTGTTCATTTTGTCTCCCCCGTATATCTCCTAACGGTAAGAAGACTGACTTTCAAATAAAGCCCAAGAATTGTTCATTTTGTCTCCCCTGTATATCTCCTAACGGTAAGAAGACTGACTTTCAAATAAAGCCTCAACTTTATTACTGTCATAGCTCTTTCTTGTCATATATGACACATGACGAGTCTTTCTTAGAATGGCATATGAGAATTTGTCATCAAACCTGGAAAATAATTCTCCTGATAAAAATTTTGCTAATCATTCACAAGGTCATGCATAATAAGCCTTGATTCATCATGAAGATGAAATAACGATCTTGATATCAAATCTTTTTAAGTATCTCATCTCCTGTTTCTTCTAAACTCTTCCTTTTATTGGGTTGCAAGCAATCTAGTTCTTTTTTTCCCAACCAATAATCTTTTGGAAAAATGGAACAACAGGCAAAACACTGCTTTAGATGTAAAGGTAGAGAACGGTAGCTCAGCCATAAAGCTGGGAGAATATTAGTTTCCTTTTCAGCCAACTCCCATATATTACTGTTTATTACATTTTCCCATTCCTCCAGATTTAATTCAGATCGCAAGAGACCACAAAGTGATTTTACAGCTAATGAAAGACATTTGCAGCTTTTAATGATTTTCCTACCCGTTACTTCTAAATGTGGATGTGCACTTGACTCTATATTACTAAATGCATGTTTGCAAACAATGACCAACAATGTTCCTCTGATATCAGCTCTAAGTTATAATTTGGAACAGTACCCACATAGATGAGATATTTTGACACCTTGTTGTCACAATGATTTTAGTTCCATATGCTCTAGAATCAAAAGGGCTCTTTAAGGCACTCCAAAAACCATAATTCTCATTCCAAATATGATCTAAACCCCCGTTACTTCTAAATGTGGATGTGCACTTGACTCTATATTACTAAATGCATGTTTGCAAACAATGACCGACAATGTTCCTCTGATATCAGCTCTAAGTTATAATTTGGAACAGTACCCACATAGATGAGATATTTTGACACCTCGTTGTCACAATGATTTTAGTTCCATATGCTCTAGAATCAAAAGGGCTCTTTAAGGCACTCCAAAAACCATAATTCTCATTCCAAATATGATCTAAACCCCCGTTACTTCTAAATGTGGATGTGCACTTGACTCTATATTACTAAATGCATGTTTGCAAACAATGACCGACAATGTTCCTCTGATATCAGCTCTAAGTTATAATTTGGAACAGTACCCTCATAGATGAGATATTTTGACACCTTGTTGTCAAAATGATTTTAGTTCCATATGCTCTAGAATCAAAAGGGCTCTTTAAGGCACTCCAAAAACCATAATTCTCATTCCAAATATGATCTAAACCAAACCACAACAACACACCCCACCCCCCCGGCCCCCCGGGGGCAAAAAAAAAAAAAAAAAAAAAACCATTTTTCCCTTTTAAAGCCTCATTCAGTCTTACTTGAAGCTGATATGGATCCTAGATAGAGCATGTCTGAAAAGTCACTGTCTTAAAAACTGTTTTGGTTAAAATAAAAACATCAAAGTCATCTGATACAGTAACCCATGCTTTGCATCAAAGTTATACACTCTAGCATCATTGTAGACGAGCAGAGAGCTTGCCAATCCCACCCATGCCAACTATAGGAATCACAATATCTTATTCCCACCTAAAACATCTGATACCAACAACTTAACAATGGCTTCTTTGTTAGCTTTCCTCCCATAAACATCACAATCTTCTACCAGATCTGGTGGTAATCTGTGCAGATTTTTTCTCAACAATTTCTTTCAAACCGAGGACATCTTTTTGTTTAACAATGTATTCTAGTATAAAGAATCTCCACTAGTTTGGGTTCCAAAATGTTGTTAAATCCAGTTGACATGAGATTACTTACGTGATTTGCGTTGCTATCGCATTCACCTTTTATCTTGCATCATAAAGCTTCGGCATCAATTTGGTGTATGAGGTCCTCTGCATCTTAGGAAGCTTAGATGAGCTTATTAAGCCATCGCTTCAAAGCTGGATTGATAATTTGCTTCTCCTCAGCATCTTTGATCACTGTATTAGCAGACAACAGCATTATCTTCAACTTCTTGAGCTGCTCATCATTGAACTTCTTTCCATGGATGAAGTTAACCGCCTGCTGAGAAGCCAACCTCTCGAACAACACCTGAAAAGAAGCAGAGAGGAAAGCTCCAGCCACCAGTTGTGCAGCCATGTTAATTCCTCTCAAAAATGAATGCAAGCTCTCAATGCAGATTAACACAGAGTTTCTGACTATGTTGTCTGAAA
The DNA here is from genome assembly GCF_031755915.1 of Ziziphus jujuba. Classification (NCBI taxonomy): domain Eukaryota; kingdom Viridiplantae; phylum Streptophyta; class Magnoliopsida; order Rosales; family Rhamnaceae; genus Ziziphus; species Ziziphus jujuba. The sequence goes on from NC_083380.1 coordinate 4,807,460, forward strand.
TTCACAGCAATAGCTTTGGCGTTACATCCAACATATGACAAGCTTTTAATCAATTACCTCATTGCTTATTTATTTCTATTTTCTAATTTCAGGCTGAGATTGGGAACAAAAGTTAAACCATTAAGAAATTGGTGGGTAGTAGACAAATAACATTTGGTGAGGGCCACGATTCCATAGTGCCTCTACGACTTGAGTAGGCGAGCACTTAAGGGTTGGCTGTTGGGAAATGTTTGTGTTACAAAGTCAGCAGATTGTTATACAGAATCCAAAAGATTTTTTAGCATCATACCAAAAAAAATAAAACGAGAGAGAGAGTTCGATGAGAATTGTCATTTAAAATTGTTTTGTATCTCATGAAGCAATATCAGTTTGTCATTATATAAGTTGAAAGATAGATGTATGCATGATCCTGGTAAATGAAATAGCAAAAAGAGAAAAAAAAAAAAAAAGTTCCAGTAATATAATGATAAACTAATTAGAAGAACATATAGACTAGCCTGCATACCAATTTTTCGTACATTTATTTTCAGGACAAGATATAAAACTACGTTTTTAGAGACACATTCTTTCTGAAAATAAGAAATTCGTCCTTATACAAAGGAAAAAAAGAAGGAAAAAGAAAAAAGAAGAATATAAACACTTGCTTTGCAAATTATTTAATTCTGCTGGAAAAACCATACAGGAGAGTGACGTGCTGACTTATGCAGGTATGAAGATTCCATTTTGCTCAGCTGCTGCTGCTTCATGCAGGACCACATGTTCCCAGCACTTTTCATGCTCAAAACATTGGAGAGTAACATGTAATTATTACATTTTCCATACAACAATTTAAAATGCTTTCTTTCCATTTCTGAATGAGGCTTTAGCCCGGAGAACCTCTTTTGCTGATCCTTTTTCTGTTGTTGAACTCACCGGCTTAAATGCGACGAGATTAACACATTCTTCTGGGGAAAAAAAAAAGAAAAAAAAAAAAAAAGAAAATAATCTTTTTAAGTGAATATTGGGGAAGGAAACAAGCAACAAATCTGTGGAGAAGAATTAGTTAACATTTTTCGTCATTTCTCAATAATCTTTTTACAATAGAAAGCAAGAAAGGCCAAGAGAAAATACTACTCAAGTAGCGCTCATTCATCTTGCAAAAGTCAATATGTAACAGCATGAAAATCCAAATTTGAAAAATAATAATAAATGAGTGCTTTGCATGGATCAGCGTAACTTATTTAATGTCTTCCAAAAAACAAGGAGAAAGAAATTCTACTGTACAATGCTCAGCTCCGAATTCAAGAAAAGAAAAAAGTTAATGTTTTGTTAGAGAAAAAAAGGGATAAAAAGAAGTCTAGAATAATGAGACCAACCGGACAGAAGCAACCTCAGGAGTGTACCTTGAAAGTGGTTGCAAGCGAGAGTGGCGGTCGTCTGATGTAGTTGTGACCTTATCTACCAAATCAACACATAATCAACCAATATTGATGAGTATAAAAGAAAGAAGATTTTTTATTCTACTTTCTTTGGAGAAAAAAAAAAGGTTAAAAGTACCTGCACGACACATTTTGCAGAATGGTGATTATATAGCTTCATCATCGACAACTATACTAGAGACGTGAGCAATCTTGGTCCAATCTTCCCCTGTCTCTCTCTGGCAACGTTGAGTTAACAATGGACAATCTTCGATCTCCAAGTTGGATAGAGAAGTGGGTAGACCTTCTTCTGGCAAACCCTGAAGCTGATGGCACTTGCGAATGTAAAGAGTTTTTAGGGATGTGAGGTGTCGAAATGCCTTGCCGTTTAATGATTTCAGATTAGGAAGATCGTAAATTCGAAGTAATGTCAAAGAGGTAGGAAACAGCCCCTCCTCCTCCGGAAATGAATCCCCCGTATCTTCACTTCCTTCGATATTCAAGGACGTGAGAGAGGTGAGTCCTTGCAGTTTCCATTGCATGGGTTGTGCAAACAGCTTTTTGCAATTAAAAAATAACAGAAGTTTTAAATTAGAGGGTAGTTCCCGATCTTGAATGGACTCCATTGAACAATCCCATATCAGCATATCCTGAAGACGTGGAACTGCGGAGTCCAACTGTTGAGTCCTTGGAAATGAACCCAATAGTTGTTCGCATCTCCCGATAAAAAGTTTCGTCAAAGATGGAAGATAATCAGGTAAGCATTCCGCCTTTAACTTTGGACAATTAAACAAACAAAGTTTCTGAAGAAGAGGAAAAACTCCGCCTCCATTTTGATCGGCCACAACAAATAACCACTCCTTCCACTCTGGCATACCAGAAAACCGCAGAGTTTCTAAACATCTAAATGGCTTTGTCAAACGACAACCATTTGAATAGAATTCTTCACCTATTCTCTCCACTAAATTAAATCCTCCAATTTCAAGGGATTTAAGATTGGGTAGGTGTCCCAGCGTTGGTACCTCATAACAATTTTCACAATTACGAAGCATCAGCTGTACTAGATGAGAAAAGGAACCATCTACTACCCAATTTGGGAATCTTGTGCCTCCATAACCAGAAATCTCTAATCTCTCAATTTTTGTGTGAGGTTGCAGCCCTTCAAGTATTTCTCTTGATTTCTGTGAGTCGTCGGTTTGATTTCTCCCCAGCAAACTCAATTTAGTTATGTACTTTTTCTCCTTTAAATTCACCTCCAAAACATCTTTAACATCAACAACATTTTCAAGCCCTGTGATACAAAGCTTTCTGCTTTTATTTAGAAGCTGTCCTAATTTTCCAATGTAGCACCCATGTTGTTTGCCAACAGCAAAACCTGTTAATGTTCGCAAACTTTTCATGCCACATATTTGCGGTGGCATCGCATCCAAAGCATAACAATATTCAAGATCAAGATGACGCAGATTTATTAGACTTGCTATGTTGCTTGGTAATCTCTCAAGACGATAACATCTGCTCAATATTAGTGTATGCAAATTGTACAAGCCACATACTGTGTCAGGTATCTCTTTAATTTTGGTATCAGTTAAATCCAAATGCCTTAGACACTTCAAATTACCAATTGAATCACTCAACTCAATCAGTTCCTCACATTCTCTCAATAATAATGTCTGCAAATTGTATAATGTACAAATTGTCCCAGGTAGCTCTTTAAGTGCAGTTTTAGATAAATCCAGATACCTTAGGAGTTCCAAATTGCTAATTGAATCAAGCAACCCTGTGGTAGAATATTCAGGTACAGAGAGCACTCTTAAGCACTGCATTGTTGACAATACATCACTATTTACCAAGAATTGTTGCCTTTTGAACCTTTCTTCTGGAAACAGATAGCCTAATGGTAAGAAAGTCCTCAAACATTTATTTTTATATATATTCTCCAATTTCTTGCTTTCATATCTCTTGCTTCTCCGATATGACAAATGACGGGTCTTTCCTACAAGAGCATGTGAATAGTGGTCATCCAGCCGCAAAGATAATTCTCCAGAAACAAATTTTGCTAGATCGTTGATAAGGTCATGCATAGAAAACTTTGTTTCATATCCACCATCAAACAATGAAATCTTTGTTTCATATCGATGGAACAACGATCTTGATATTAACTCGTTAAAGTATTCATCTCCTACTTCCTCTAAACTCTTTCTTTGATGGGGTGGTAAAAGATCTTCTGCAATCCATAGTAAAATCAATTCTTCTTTTGTAAAGCTCCAACCTTTGGGATATATTGAAGAATAGGCAAAACAACGTTTTAGATGTAGGGGAAGATAGCGGTAGCTCAACCATAGTGCTGGAAGAATATTACTTTCTTTTTCAGCCAACTCCCATATGTCACTGTTTAACACATTTTCCCATTCCGTTGCATCTAATTCAAAGCGCAGGAGACCACCAAGTGATTTGACTGCTAAAGGAAGCCCATCGCACTTTTCAACAATCTTTCCACCAATTATTTCTAAATCTGCATGGGCACTTGGCTCCGCATTACAAAATGCATGTTTTGAAAATATAGACCAACAATCTTCCTTTGATAGTAGCTCCACGTTATGATTTGGAATTGTACCCATCATGGATGCTATATTTTCATTTCTTGTTGTCACAATGATTTTACTTCCATATACTCCAGATTCAAAAGGGCTCTTTAATGCACTCCAAAGATCATAATCCTCATTCCATACATCGTCCAAAACAAAAAGAAACTTTTTCCCCTTCAGAACCTCCTTCAATCTAACTTGAAGCTGATATGGATCCCTGACATTGCATGTCTGGGAAGTTACTGTCTCGACAATTGTTTTTGTTAATGTAGAAACATTAAAGTCATCTGAAACAGTAATCCATCTCTTGAGATCATAGTTGTTGACCACTCTAGCATCATTGTAAACGAGCTGAGCAAGAGTGGTCTTGCCAATACCACCCATACCAACTATGGGAATCACAGATATCTTATTCCCACCTAAGTCATCTGATACCAACAATCTAACAATGGCCTCTTTGCTACCTTCCCTTCCATAAACGTCAGAATCTTCTACTAGAGTTGGGGGTAATCTCGTTGAAGATCTTTTGTCAACAACTTTTTTCAAATCAAGGACATCTTTTCTTTGAACAATATATTCTAGCCTATCAAGAATCTCCTCAAGTTTGGGTTCTATTTTGTTGTTAAATCTAGAGAGCCAAGGAAAGAAGATACTCCGTACCTGACTTGAGCTGCTTCCATGTTCACCTTCCAACTCGCAGCGCAAGGCTATAGTGTTGATTTGGTATATCAGGTCCTCTGCATCACAGGTAGCTTCTCTGAGCTCATGAAGCCATAGCTTAACAGCTGGATTCCTGATTTGCTTCTCCTCAGCGTCATCGATTACAGTATAAGCAGACAACAACAAAGTTTTCAACTTGTACAGCAGCTTATCATTGAGTTTCTTTCTCTTTATGAAGTCAACGAACTTTTGAGAAGCCAAACTACCAAACAACACCTGAAGTGAGGCCGAGATAAAAGCTTCAACCACCAGATCTGTATCCATGGTAAAGAGGAAGGGAAGTTCTCAATTGCAGATTAACAGAGTTGTGCGTAAGTAGTCTGAAATTCGGTGCATTAGTTTTTATGTAATATGTGCTTGTTTAGGGATACCGTTTTCTTAATATCATGTGGGAAGCTTCCTATTGGTTACCTTGTCATTTCCTTTGTTCCACTTTTTCGGCCTGCTATAGAAAGTTGCAAGTATATAGCCTTATCGTTTGAAAGGCCCACACGGTGCTAGTGCTCCATGAAAAGTCATCAAACATCATTAAAGGTTTGGTGAAAACTTATTAAGTATGGCCTAAATGGTTTATGTGCTGGAAAACTGATTTAAAGTACATTTAGAATTTACCTAGAATTTCATTTTAAAATTGTAAAGTAACTTTAACTGAATTCATGTTTATGATTATAGGGGTGGAAAGATGCATGTGAGAAATCCTTTCTACATGTACCCCAGAAAATGAAATTAAAATAAAAACTGAGAAGAAAAATGATAGGGAGGCTTTAGTTCTAGCAATTAAGTTGGTGAAGTCAATCAATATTACATGACATAATTGTAGCAATTTTATGATAAACTAATCAAAAGAACATATAGTTGTGCAAAAAAAATTTTTGTGCAGTCATTTGTTAAAAGAGATAAGAACCATGTTTTTAGATGCAGCATTCGTTTTAAACTGTAAGAACTTCCCCTCTATACAAATTAACAAACACTTGCTCTGTGGATTATTTAATCTGGTGAAGAACCAAAACCATGTGCATCTCAATGAGACTAGCTTGTGCAGGTTGAAGCTTTTGTTTTAGAAGTAGTTTTTTGCTGCTTCATGCACGCGGATTTCAAATTATGTAACAGTATATATCCAGAGATTCATTGTTGAGAAATACACGTGAAATGTTTGCAATCTTGGGCCAATCCTCCTTTTCGTCCCACGACAAGTCGTTTCTTAATGAGCTACTAGTGGGCTAATGGAATAGCTCATTATATACATACACTCTAGTTGGAAAATGGGCCCAAGGCCCAAAATAAGATTCAACCACGCCAAATCCCATTGTATTGGACCAACATTCAAGCCCTTGCACGTTTTTTTCATTTTTAAACTATATATTTACTGAATTGTTTAGTTAAACACTTAATACTGTCATAATATCATTGTTCCACCTTACAAGATTCAATATTAAAATCACCAAATTAAAGTTTGAACAAATTCCTAGCATTTAATTGAATTCTAGCTTTGACCTGTCACTTAAATTTGTCAAAAAGCAGATTGCTTAAATCAAATTTCCTAAAATTTTGCTGCTTAGAAATTAGAATGTAACTAAAACAAAGTTACATTAAGACCAAGACCGCTTGTAATGTTACGCCATCTTATACCGACCAAATAGAATATGAACATGCATACAATAATCATACAAAATTTCATCACATTTTTACTCCCAAAATGTGATGAAATTTTTTTGTAATTTTACTCAACGTTTTAATTTTGACCAACCAATATCTAACGGCTACAAAAATTAAAATTCTTGACCACAATTTTATTGCCCAAAACGCTGCGTCTCATGCATATCTGGGGCATGCTTGCCATTTCAAATGCTTGCTTGGTGTGTATTTTCTGCATGCAGGAGGCTTTGCCCAGAGAATTTTGTTATACTGACCCTTTTAAACGAAGGAGAAGAAGACGATGAACCTGTAGCAAGACTCACCAGTCGGATTGATACCAGATTCTCTCTCTCTCTCTCTCTCTCTCTATATGTATATAAATATACGTCCCATCTTCATCCCACGACCTATCGTTTCTTAATCAACTGCTAGTGGGCCAATGGAATAGCTCATCACAAACTTTCGTAAAGAAAATGGGCCCTGGGCTCCGAATGAAATTCGATGACATTATATTGGACCAACATTCAAGCCTTTGCACCTTTTTTGTTTTTGCTCTCTGTATTTACTGATTTTTTTTTTTTATATATATATATATTTATTTTGCTAATTAAGACACTATATTTAACTGAAATGTTTAGTTATACTGTCATTTTCCTTATTCTTTGTTAAACACTTTTTAATTTAAAAAAAGTCCTTGCAAGATTGACGAGTAAAATCACCAAGTTGAAGTTTGAACAAATCCCCAGCATTATGTGGATCGGATTAGCTTTGGTCTGTCAATTCAATTTTGTCAAAAAGCAGACTGCTTAAATCAAGCTTTCTAAAATTTTCTTCTTATGCTGTGACTAAAACAATGTTACATTAGGACCACCTGTTTTCAATTCAGAACAAAATTTTTATTCCAGGAAGAACATTGCTTGTATTGGTACACCCCCATACCATTTACTGGCTAAACAAAAAGAATGTGCATTCAATAATCAGACTCCATGCCTCTTTCTAAATATTACATTGTTTCAAAGTATGAAGCCAGTTATTTCATTCCAACAACAACAACCAAAGGGAAAAAATAAATAAATAAATAAATAAAATACAAGAAATCACTTTCTATTGGTGAAGGTGGTCCTTATAAAATTCTTAATTAAGCTACCAAAAATGTTCATCAAAATATGATAAAAGTGAAATTTATGCCATGAAAAAGTTAAAAAGGAATACATCTTCAGCTCTTCACAATGCTCATTACTCAGTAGAAATAATTGGTCAATCGTCCCATCACTCTCTCTTTTCATCAATGATCTAGCAATGGAGGCTGTCCGTCAGGCAATGTGGTGGAGCTCAGATTAAACCTGAAATTGTGATCATGCTCTAGAAACTTCAAATTGTATATATTTCATACTTTCCTAGGAAATTCACTATCAAGTTTATGAAAAAAGAAAATGCTAGGTTATATTTGAAATCAAACAGAAAAAAAACCCAGAAAAAACAAGTCTGGAAACCTTTCAAGTTTGGAATCTAGGAACACAAATATGTTTCCATCATTGGAGAGAGAGAAAGAATAGAAAGTAAAAATGGAACATAAATTTGTAATAGAGGACAACAAAGCCTTTAAGAAACAAGTAAGATGAGTATTGTTAAGATATTCATTGAAATTAGGAAACTCAAGCAGCTATGCAATGGACCCAAGAAACGAAGAGATTAGAGCCTTGTACAACATTTTGGAATTTCTACCACCAAAAAAAAAAAAAAAAAAAAAAAAAAAAAAAACAAATTTTATATCAGCAAACAGAGTTCATGTATCTTCAAATCAAGTCATCATCCAAAGCAGTAGAAACATACCAGAATGTTGCCATATCTAGTGGCGAGAGAGAGAAACCCAGCACAAGAAATCACAAACAGACAATCCCATTGTAGCTCCTTTTTGTCAAAAACTTTTTACTGACAGCCTGCTTTTTAACGCCAAGGCATACCTATGGAAATGCATTAGGTTTTATTATGAGGAATAGGAGGAAACAGAGTACAAGAGCTGTGCTAAAAGAATGCAACAGAATTACCACATAAAAAATAGATTTCTAGAAGATACAACAGTACTCATTCTTCTTTGTTCATTCTATACCAGCTGAGACAAAATGGATTCTAAAGAGTGAAAAAAATAAAATAAAATACATACCCGGATGAACTTGGAGATATCACAGAGAAAAGAAATCCCACATTTGCAGAATACTCATTTTATATATTCATCATCAGCAAGTAGACAAGAGATGTAAGCAATCTAGGAGCAATCTTCCCGTCTCTCTCTGCCACAGTTATTTTAATAATCGACAGTCATCAATGTCCAAAAGAGATACAGAAGCGGGTAGGCCTAGCCAAAGAAGTTGAGCGCTTTGGAATGAAGCAGCTACCGGTAAATTAAGATTTGAAGAGTGTTCATGGAAGGAAGATAATCAGGTAAGCAGGCTGCACTTAACTTTGGGCAATTCCTTAATTCAAGCAATCTAAGTTGAGAGAAGACTTCACCTTCATGGTCACCTCCCATCACTGACCACTCATTCCACCGTGGCATATCTGAGAACTTTAAAGTTTCTAAGGACTTGAATGGTTTAAAGATTGAAGAGGAACCATCAGAATAAAATTCATAACCTATTTTCTCCAACATATCAAATCCTTGAACATCAAGCTTTTTGAGACAGGGCAGTTGTCCAAGTGGTGGCAAACAATAACAATATTTACAATTAATTAGATTTACTGTTACCATACCACAAAATGAATGATTTCCTACCCAAGTTGGAAAACTTGTACCTTTGTAATTTATAATAGATAGTTCCTCTAGATTTGTGTGAGGTTGAAGTTTGTCAAGCACCTCTCGTGCTTTTTCTGATTCATCTTTACCATCTTCCCACCTTAAACCTAGCTCAGTAATCCATTTTTTATCCTTTAAAATGGCCTCTGAGACATCATCAAAATCCAAAACATTCTGCAGACTTGTTATCCAAAGATCACCACATAAATCTTGAAGCTTACCTAACTCTTTAAGATTAGATCCACGATTTTTTCCAACAACAAAATGGCCTAACTTCTGTAGATATTTCAAGTTAGACATTTGTGGTGGCATTTCGATTAAACGTGTATGTGTAAGGTCAAGGTGACGCAAGTTGGTCAGCCTTGCCATATTGGTTGGTAAAAACACAAGACATTTACACTCACGCAATGACAGTCCACGCAAATCATATAAGTTGCATATTGTTTCAGGTATCCAACAAAATAGATTATAAGATAGGTCCAAGTACCTCAGATGCTTTAGATTGCCAATTGAATCGGGCAAGCCTCGAAGATGTGCACAAGCACTCAACAATAGTGTCTGCAAGTTGTACAAACTGCCAATTGTTTCTGGTATTTCTTCGATTTCACTGAAAGACAGATCCAAATACCTTAGAAGCTTCAAATTTCCAATGGAATCAGGCAACTTTGAGATTAAAAATTTACGGATACAGAGCACTCGTAAGCATTGCATTGTTTGCAATTTCTCAAGTTCTGCCACGATTATTCCGTATGACCATGTTTCTACTAGCAAACTGCGCAACAACTTATTTTCATAGAAAGCCTCAAATTCTTTGATACGACGGTTATATGCCATACATGACAAATGACGAGCTTTACAAGTAAGAACTTTTGAGTCGTTGTCATCCAACCTCAAACTAAATTCTCCAGAAACAAAGCTAGCCAAATCAGTTACAAGCTTGTGCATGGTAAAACTACATTTACTCTGATGAAAGAATGACCTTGACAGCAGATCATTGAAGTACTCCTCCCCAACTTCTTCAAGCACTTTATTTTTCTGGGGTTGTAAAAGACCTTCAGCCATCCACAATAAAATCAAATCTTCTTTCTTAAATCCGCAAGCTTCTTTTTCTTTTCTAAATTCATAAGCTTTGGGAAAAACTGAGCAGTAAGCAAAGCATGGTTTTAGATGGGGAGGCAAACAATAATAGCTCAACCATAGAGCTGGAGGAATGCCATGCTCCTTTTCATCAAGCAACTCCCAAATGTCATGTTTTAGTATTTTTTCCCATTCCTCGAGATTGAGCTCTGAACGTAAAAGACCACCAAGTAGTTTTATTGATAAAGGAACACCTTGACATTTCTCAATAATTTGCTTACCAATTGCTTCCAAATCCGAATATCCACTTGGCTCTACATTATTGTAGACATGTCTTGCAAACAACGTCCAACCGTCTTCATCTGATATGCTTTGCAGATAATAACTTGGAACATTACCCATCATGGATCCAATACTTTCACTGCGTGTTGTCACTAGAATCTTACTTCCATTTGCTGCAAATTCACATATGCTCTTCAGTGAATACCAGAAATCACAATCCTCATTCCAAACGTCATCAAGAACAAAGAAAAAATTTTTCCTTTCCAGAACCTTCTTCAATCTATGTTGAAGTTTACATGGGTACATGCTATCATATTTTGCAGTGAATTCTCCCAAAACTGCTTGTGCAATTGTGAAAACATCAAATTCATTGGACACTGTAATCCACGCTTTGATATCAAAATTCTCAATCACTCTGACATCATTGTAAACGAGCCGAGCAAGGGTGGTTTTGCCAATCCCACCAATGCCAACAATGGGAATTACACAAATCCCATTACCACCCACATCGTCATCTGATAGCAGTAACCTAACAATAGCCTCTTTGTCGGCCTCCCTACCAAAAATACCATCAGATTGTTCTTCCAAAGGTGGTAGTAATCCTAGTCTAGGTGAAGATCTATTTTCAACTCCTTCTTTCAAACCAAGTTGACCCTTTTTTTTCACAATATATTCAAGAAAATCAAGGATCTCCACTAGCTTATGTTCCATTTTCTTAACAGGGCTCTCCACTCTCTCATTTTCTAGTTTCTTAACAGAAAATGTAGATGAGAAGAAGTTGAGTACCTGGAATTTGATGCTTTTAGATTGATCTTCAATCTCGCATCGTAAAGATTCGGTGCTAATATTAAACACCAAGTCCTCTGCATTGTAGATTGCTTCTTTGAGCTCACCAAGCCATTTCCTCACTGCTGGGTCTGTAATCTGCTTCTTTTCAGCGTCATTCAGAACTCCATTGTTAACTGACAACATTAGCATCATCTTCAATTTGAGAAGCCCATCGTCCAGCAGTTTGTTTCCACGAACGAAGTTGAGGACCTGCTGAGAAACCATCCTTTCAAATAGCAGCTCAAGAGAAGCAGAGAGGAAAGCTCCACCAATCAGTTCAGCAGCCATTGTTCGTAATTTGGGAAAAGGGAGAGTTTGGAAAAGATGAAGGAAAGCTGTTTGTAGCTGAAAAAAGAGAGAGTTTTGGTTATGTTTGAAATGCAAAGTCAGAGGAAGATGGAAGATGGTTTGTATCTTTGTCAATGCCTTCTGGGTATTGAGAAACTTATTATTTATTTTTTAATCTCTTTCATGTGCGCATGCTTTCAGCACAAGAAGCCGAAATATATAAATAAGGTGAATTTTTCCTTCCAAGTCAACGCCACCTAGATGCTTCTTTTTTTAATTATTTTTTGGGCTGAATTAAAGTTTTTGAGGTTTAATTTTGAGGGCACCGAATAAAAGATGTCTGACAACTGAAACAATACATGCTTGTTGGTTAAGTAAACTAACAACAAAGATATATATATATATATATATATATATATCTATATATTTTCCATCCTGTTTATGTAAACTAGCTAGCTTTGACCTTGTTGAGCTAAGGGTATACTAAGAATTATTCCAGAATTACAAGGCACTAAGAAACTTTCAGAAGGTATGTTGTACACTCGTTTATACAGTATCCCAATATCGAACTCAAAAAGACTCCAACTGCAATTTTACCTTACCAGTGGTCTATTAACTCACCTTCCTATGCTAAACCACAAGCTTAGGTCATATAATAAACCCAAACATAATCTTAATAAAGTAATTAACCACTGCATATTTAATGTAACTTGAATAGCATTTAGAGATTGGCAATGCCAAGCATATAAAGAAACTATGAGGACCAAAAAAAAATATATATATATATATATATATATTTGTTAGACAATGAGAAATTGCATGGTTGTGCGGGTACGTTCTGCAGCCTCAGCAATATTCATCCAAGTTGCTCTACCAATCAACAAAGCATGGTTGTAAAGTGACTGTTTCAAAATTTGATTTTACACTGTTTCAAAATTTGATTTTGTTAAACTGAAAACATCAAAGTGATCGGATACTGTAATCCATGCTATGATGTCAAAGTTCTTCATTCAGAATCACTGTAATTGAGCTGAGCAAGGGTGGTCTTTCCAATCCCACCCATGCGGACAATGGGAATTACAGATATCTAGTTACCACCTAGATTATCATCGAGGAACAATAACTCAATGATAGCCTCCCCGTCAGCATCCCGACCAAAAATACCAGATTCTTCTTCCGAAGGTTGTAAGTACTGGTCTAGGTGGTGAAGATGTATTTTCAACACCTTATTTCAAACCAAGGTAAACTTTTTGTTCCACAATAAATTTTAGTGTGCCAAGGATCTCAGCTGTCCTTCTTTCAAATTTCTTAACAGTGAATCTAGATTAGAAGTTGAGTACCTCAAATTTGCTGCTTCCAGATTGATGTTCAATCTAGCATCGCAAAGCTTTGGTGTCGATCTTGTACACCAAGTCCACTGCATTGTGGACTGCGTGTTTTGAGCTCATCAAGCCATGTCCTCACATTTGAGTCAGTGAGTTGCTTCTTCTAAACATCATTCAGAACTCCACTGACAATAACATGAACTTCAACTTCTCGAGCAGCCTGTTATCAAGTTTCTTCCCCCATACAAAGTCAACAACCTCTCGACGAGCTGTCTTGTCAAACAGAACCTGAAGAGAACCAGAAAGGAAAGCTCCACCAACCACTCGGGCAGCCATGGTTATGGTTATGGTTTGGCATTCAGAAAAGGGACTTGAACGACGAAAGGAAACTCTAAACGTTTTGGTAGGGAGAGAGATTATTATTACTTTGTGTGTAACTCAAGACAGCATTGCTTTGTATTGTCATATCCAACTGGGTCCCAGCGTCACAATATTAGGTTGGCATTATTGAAATAGTATACAAAAATTGTAAAATTTTCAACCATTCTTTCTTATGAAAAAATATTCAACTATTCTGGGCATACGTTGATGTATTTTATGCGGAAACTTTTTCCGATTTATGTGCCCTCTCAATGATGCGAAGACAAACGTGTTTTGTCCAATGAACAAAAGTAAACATTTTCTTTTTAATTACAAATAATTCATTCATTTTTACTTGATTTATAACAATTTTAAAAGAAAATTAACAAATATGTGATCTTATTGAACTCATCATTTCTCTATTTAATTTTACTTTTTCCATACATAGCACTGCTTGTAGCATTATAGGTAAAGGACTAAAGGTGCATACGTTGCTCTGGCTGGTAAAAAGAGCAGCCTAGATACAAGATCCCTCATTACTAATGAAAAAGATATTCAACCTGGAGAAGTGGACAAAATTACCAAGAAATTAATAAAGCAAAATTATAACAACAATTTGAAGATGGTGTTGAACAAATTGCTAGACAAAAAACCATAACTAGCATACAAGGCAAAAATGGAGCTGAAAGTGATTTAAGGCTCTCTTCTCATTCCCCAATGAAGTTTCTTTTTTTGGAAGTGTTCATGTATGGTCTGAGGGCCCATTCAGTCCGTGCTTCACTTTGATCCATTGTTCCCAACTTTATCTTCAGCACCAAAACACAAAAATATAGACCATTAGTCATCATCTAATATTAATACAAATCTAAATGACTACTCTTCTCATCAATATATAACCACGGTTTCTTTATACTAGAAAATGAACTAAATGGTAAATTAGAAAGCTACCTGAAAAAGCCGCAACTCAAACCGAGGACCTATCTCCTTCAGCTCAATGGATTTCTCACCTCCACGTTTCTCATAAATATGATGTCTGTTCAATAAAAAATTGATAATGGATAATTTCACTTCCAGACACAATTAGATGTTGTTCTTCATGTAACCCTATTCTCACGCTGATTATTATTTTTAATACCACCAAATAACAACAAAGACAAGCATCCAACATAGTGACACCGTACCAACCTGAATGAAATATAGTCAGACTGATTAGCAAAAGTAATTATGCGTTTTGTATCTGGCTTTGGCACAGGGAAAAGATGCTTCAGAATAGTTGCTATCCTTTCACCAGGCTGTAGAAAATAAAAACAATAAACTAAAAATAAATACTCAAGTAACTAGATGACAAGAATTAATTAACATTCATAATAGAAAATTTTTTCAAAAGTACATCACAATCTACATCCCATGAGAACAGCGTGAGATAGAGAATGGAATGCTTATTCACTCATTTCTATTATTCTTTGGATAGGTCAGGTATGCAGATAGTTGCGTCAGCTGAACTCAACCAAGTTTAAATATCATTATGTATCATTATGTTTCTAACAATGAAATCAGACAAACTGCCTTTCATATACTTCATAGCCACTTTGAATAAGTTGTTAACCAATTTTGATGCTAATAAACTATTATCTCAAAGAAATTCTCTTGCATTACAATTTATCAATCTTCAATAAGCAATGCTGGCAATAAAAAAATCTCCAACAAAGTCACAATACCATCTTGGTTGTGAAATTGTTGATAATCAAATGTGGGTAAGCTTGAGGCATTGTTCCAATGGTTTCCTTGTCCTTGATATCGTGTCTCGTAACCTGCAAGTAAACCATTAGTACCATATCAATGCCCCTAAGAAATAAGGAGAAAAAAAAAAAAAAAAAAAAAAAAAAAAAAAAAAAAGAGCCAGCTTAAACTGATTAAATACTTACCACATTTAGCAATTGAAAATAAGCAGTTGGACCGAAAGGCAGATGGCTAATAATTAAACCATCTGGTACACCACGATGTTCATGAACCAACACAACATCAGTAAAATCATGAGCACGGCAAGTTTCAATAATTTCAGAAATAACCTGTAGAAGAAAACAAATTTCCATAATGTAAATAAAACATTTAAAAATAAATAAATAAATAAATAAAACCATAACCAAAACATTACAAACAATAATATCTTGCCAAAAACACCAACTAATTTAATTTCACCACCACTAGGTTATAGCATCCCTGACATTTCAAGAAAAAAGCCATTTTATCACAAAGAAAGAATTTATAAACCTTTACAACCATGTTGGCATATCCTTTGATACAATATGCTGTCCAAAACACTAACTTCTTTAGTCATTCTTATCTCAATGTAGATGGCTCACAGAGCAGTTAGTGTTAAAGTACAACCAGATGAAATAACTTAAATCAGAAAAAGTGGGAAAAGCATTCACCACCCACTAACCTGTCCACCACGATTCATTTGTTGTGCATTAGGAAAGACATATTTCAGTTCCTGCAAGAACAACGCTATTGCCATTTAAGTCACAATTGATTATCAAAGTCAACTACGCGTAACACAAACAAAAAACTAACTACGCGTAACATAAACAAAAAACTATAACAGGACTAAAAAAGAACCTTAGTAAATTGTATTAGTGGAGCACTTGGATTTCTGGATGTGGTTAGCAAAATTTTGGGATCTCCCTCTGATGCCTTTGCATACTCATCATCTATATGTGTTCTTGGTACTATAATACAACAAAACCCAGGACAGAAGGTTGTTAAAAAAGAATTCCACCAATGACGTAGACTTGTGTTTACATATCAAAATTATTATACATGGGACAAATAAAATTTAGGAAACGAAAAAAGAAACTGAAAGAAGCTACTAAGTTTAGTCAGTTTGGTAAAGTTCCCAACTTTAAAAAAATTAATAAAAAAATTTTAAAATTTTATTAAAAAAATGCAAATAATCGAGAATGCTCAGAAGCCCATTACCGGCAGTATTTTCATCTTCCAGATCGATTTGATGGCGCAAAGCGGCTTCCTCGTTCCGAAGCTCAGTGGGAATCGGTTTTCCCTCTGCAGGGGGGGGGGGGGGGGGGAAGAACAAAATTGAAATTGACCGAAGGAAAATTTGAAAATAAACATAAAAAAATAAAATTTAGGTTTGCGAATATGAATATAGGATCGATATAGGACCTTCTAGTATTTCTCTAATTTTGCGCTTCTTCTCGTACAGCAATTTTTCCTTTCCTTCTAAGCTTTTCCTGTACAAGTATTCTCTTCTCAGTCGAATATTTCTTCGCAACATGCTTGCTCGCCCAGAAAAGAGAATGAAAATTGAGAAAGCTTATAAGTTCTGGGTTTAGGATCTTTGTAGATTTGCGACAGCGAGTACAGGGGTTTAGGGTTTAGAGGTACTGTTTGCTTGGTAGGAAAATAAAGTAACGGAGAGGGGATTTTAGTGGAAAATAGATATCATATCATTTGAAAAGTCAAAAATACCCTTTATTATAATAATTCTTTAAAACCGACAAAAATGGCTCAAACTATACCTGATAATTCGGGTTGGTGGGTCGTGCTCGTGTCAACCCGTTTAATAATCGTGTCAAAAATATCTAATCCGAACACGACCCATTTATTAATCGTGTCAGGTACCTAAAATACTAACCCGACCTGTTTATAAACAGGTCAACACGACACGACCCGTTTAACACGATTATTTTAACAGGTCGTGTTGACCTATTAACCCGTTAACCTGAAATTAACCTATTAACCCGAAAACTAACCTATTAACCCGTTAATCCGAAAATTAACCTATTAACCCGAAATTTTTTTTTATTTTTTTTTAATTTTTATGTTTTTGTTTTATTAAAGATGTATTTTTTGTTTTTAAAAAATTAGTAATAGAAAATTATTTTTATAATATTTTTAATTTATAATATTTTTTAATTATTAAATATTATATTAGTGATAAAATATTAATTTAAAATTAAATTTAAATGGGTTGTAATAGGTATATAATCGTGTCGGGTTGAAACTGACACGTTTAATAAATGGGTCGTAACGGGTCAATTTCGAGTTAAACAGATCAACCCGAAAATGACACGATTAATAATCGTGTTAAACGGGTTGACCCAATTATAACCCGAATCCATTTATAATAAACCCAAACCCATTTATTCCGTATCGTTTTCGAGTCGTGTCACCGTGTCATGATCCAAATTGCCAGGTCTAGCTCAAACGCAGTATATTTTTTAAAAGAAAAATCCTATTTCTCAAACAGAGAAAAGAATATTAAACCTTTTTGTATTTTGTTGTATCTAAATCTTTTTTTCTCAAGTCCAAGTACTTTACTTTTCAATTTTTGTTATATATTCTAAAGTGTATAATATTCCTAATATTCCTTTCCTTTTCAAATAAAATGCTGTTGTACCAAAAGAAAAAGAATAAAAAAAGGTTACCTACTAATTAATGTATATTTGGACTAATAAAAAGATCAAGTATATATTCCAATTTAAAAAGTTGATCAGTCTCATATTCAAATCTTTGACTCTTCACATTGAGTTTCACATTTACTTTCCCAAACATTTATTCCTTTTACAAAGGAATATAACTCTTTCTCATGCAATTTTTTTTTTTTTTTAAATTTTCAGTATCATATAAATCCTTACCATATATTCTGAGTTGACACTTCCAGCCATAAGATTCTTTAGATTATTGATGAAATAAAAAGGATATAGCTTTATTTTTTCTAGTGATTTCTAATCTAATTGAAATTTATTAAAGATTAGGTTCTGATTCGAAGAAAGTTGGAGAAAAGTTAAAAATAAAATATAATAAATGCAACAATATATAGTACAGCATCAATCAGCAAGGCAAAGCAAGCTTTTTCCACTTCTCAAAAATCTATAGAAATACTGAATTATATACGCAATAACTAGCTTAAGTCTTTCTTGAGGAACTCTTTGATAATGGCCTCAGATGCAGAACAAAATTCAGCAACACAAAATGCATGCAGAAGGAAGCCCCCTAAAACAGGTTTTTCCGTCTCTCTCTATTTCAAAAGTTGTTCTAATTTTCTCACAAATTTTAATTTTTTTTTAATTTCTTTTTGTTGATTTACTTGGCTTGTGTTCTGTTTACTGAAAACAACAAAAACAGAGAAAAGGAAAAGATGTTGTGTGCAGACAAAAAAGAAAGGAGACAGAGGTTTTATTGAAGGATGGTAAATAATATTATAAAAACCTAACATATTAAAAGCAAATTTTTTTAATTTTATTGAAGATGCACATAAACTAGAAGCAATTTTGTTTTAACATTTTTGTTGTGTCAATCTTTGTTTGCAGCCTATTTGCTCTATGCTGCTGTTGGCTCTGTGATGCTTGCTTTGACTGTGACATTGTTGCTTACTAAGTTGAGTAGTCAAGTAGCATATCGTAGTTCTCATGGAGAGTGCATAGCAGCAGCCTGAACAATTCTAGTTGAATAAAAGTCTTGTGGAGGCATTCATATGATTCTCTCAAGCTCAAACTCGTTATTTATTTAATTTAGCAACAACTTTTTGATCCATTAGATGTTGCCAAAATATATATATATATATATATTCACATGTACTAAATACATTTTCTTTTTTATGAATACATGTATTAAATACTTAATAAAACTATAGTATTCTTGTTTGTATATTACTTTGCCATTTGTAAAAGCTTTTCTCAAATCCCTCCCCCCCCCCCCCCCCCCCCCCCAAAAAAAAAAAAAAAAAAAGGAACAGGCTTCAGATGACATTTGACACAAGGAAATGGACTTGCAAGTCTAAATTCTAAGATGATTTAAATATTTGATTTTGTTATTATATTTTATTTCATTGTTCAATGGGGAGGTAAATATAAGCAAGTGGTAGACCTTAATTATTTGATCCTGTTTCTAATAAGGGAGGCTCAGATCCCAACCCCCCACCTCGAGGGGAAAACCGCACTTTCTAGGAGCCAGCTTCCGGGGGGTTCAGGAGAAACAATCTTGAATTCTGGTATCTGTGGAAACTATGCACAGGATACCAAAACTAGGAAGAATATATCCACACAGCAGAACTTGTCATTCTTGTATTATATGAGAGAAAATTCCAAAGTTCATATTCAATCATTTTTTCTCCATTTACATCACACAGATACCTATGGCTGATCCAAGAAGTGGTCAAATATATTGTATAAAAACTGAATACGCACAAGAAAAGATGTTGAATGAATATGGATGTATGGATAAAAAAAATCAGAAGCATGACTTTTCTTAAAAATAACTAGATTGAAACTGCAAGAGCTCAAGCTGTGCTAATAATTTTGCAATTGTTGGTTTCAATGTGGAATCACCATGCTGAGCAAGATCAATAAGCACCACCTGAGCAGATTCACCATATTTTACTCTGTGTTCTTCAATTCTGAATATCCTCTCAAGTATCCATAAAGCTTTCTCTTGAGCTTTTAAATTACCTGATTCTAGGACTTTAACAATGGCTTGAACTCCTGACAATTTGACTATGAAATTGCATCCACTTTCCCAAATTTCATCTAGCAAGAGAGTCGTCAGGGCGCTGAGTACAGCTTCATCTACTTCCCTATCTTTGCCTTCCAATATTTGAATCATCGGAGGTATAGCACCCGCCTTGACCAAGCAAAATGTACTCTTCACAAAGCAGTAACCATCATGAACGTCACAAAATGCTTCTGTAGAAGGAACACACAACCACCTTGAGGTCCTAGCCTTTCTTAGATTTAGTGAGTTTTGTGATAATTGAGCAAGTGAGGTTGCTGCTCTGCATTTAGCAACTGGTGACTCACTTGAGAGCAACTTCACGAGCAAAGGAATCACGCCTTGCTCTGCTGAATACAGCTGTAGTTTCTTATCCAAAGGATTTGTAAATCGAATTAATACGCCTGCAATGCTTTCTGCCAATAACCCTGTTTTAGGTTTTGAAGTTGAAGAGCTTGAAGTCAATATGGAGACAATAAGGGATAGAAAGTTTGCCCTCTTAAGAATTTCAGTGGCTTTCTTATCACTAATGGGGAAATTTCCTAGTATACCAACTGCCGTAGCTTTTTCACTCTCAGATGCCGAAGATTGGATAATATCTATGATAATATTGATATGAGTTTCTCCTAGATGTTCTGTCAAGTCTTTTGGTGAATCTTTAGAGAGAGTGTAAAGCAAATTCAAGGCATTGCTCCTGATTTTGATGTTAGTTTCCATCAGGAAGGGCAAGAGAAGCTGCATTGCACCATTTTCCTTCATTTTCCTTCTAACTTTGGATGCATTAGCGTGGGAAGCAATGCTATTGAGTGCTTGCAATAGATGACTCTGAATTACCGGACTCGAAAGATTTAAGAGTGAAAACATCTGCTGAGCAACATCTTGATTAATAAGAATAGATTCTGACTCGGCAATCCTTGTGAGAATTGCTGATGCAGGCTCTCGAAGAGTCATAAGAACAGAGGTCACGGAGAAGAGAAGCTGAAGGATAGATGCTAAAATGCCTGAACTTATCAGACGTTGAACGTTTTCTGCCAAACTTGACAAATTCTGCAATGCATTTAGAGCAGATAACTTGGCTTCAAGCTTTCCAGTATTAAACATCCTGACAAGGGGTTCTATTGCACCGTCTTTTCCAAGGGAAGCTCTACTTTGATCTGTAAGCTCCATCCTTGAAAGTGCTGTTGCCATGAGAATCTTACTCATGTCTGAACCTGCAAAGATAAGAAGATACCCATAATTAACAACTGGCATAACCCCTGAATTTGCTGATACTCTAGCATGTAGATGACTTGGAATGTTAACCAAGAAACAGAAGTAGAAAGCAATAGCAGTAACCTAAGCAGCTGAAGAATGTTATAAACAATATATCTTTGATAATAAGATGGTAGTGATTAATGAAATTACATTTGAACCTGGCAGTTTCAATTGAACTAAATGTTAAGACTGGTATAGTAAAACTCCACATGAAAAATTCATAATTATGCCAGTTGGTTATCTATTTCCACAATAAAAATTCTGGTTTAGTAAACAAAAGCTTATGCTCTGAAAAATTGTAAAAGCTCCAGTATAATCCAGCATTACATTCATATAGAACTCAAGAAAAGAGACGCAACATATGTTAAGAATCTTTCTATCACCTTCTTTTAGGTATTGCACTAGTGGCATAAAATAGCCAGCTTCTGCCATATGAAGTGCATTTTGAGTGTTGCTAGACAAGGAATTCAATAACTTCCCCGCATTTCGTGAAGCAACAGAGTCATCCCCATTTAACAAAGCAACCAACATAACAATACACCCTTGAATTCTGCCAATCCGTCGATGAACTGCAGGAAGCTCTGAAAGATCCAATAATAGCCCTACAGCTTCACGGCTCTCCTCCTCATCTCGTATCAAAGATTTCACCAACGTCGTCAAAATTCCCACTTCTGCCATCTTCTTCTGCAAACTATTCTAGATAGTAAGATATCTACTAATGTAGCTTATTTGTTTTCCAAGGAAAGTTAGCATTTACAAATTACACAAACAAAAAAAGAACATACTTGTTTACCTTGTTTTCAGAATTATCCAAAGCAAGGCTTCTCAGTAACCGAATTATGATCAACCGATTCTCCGGCTTACTAGAACTCAAGCGGCTAGACAGAATAGGTATGACTCCCTCATTAACAATCCAATCATTTTCAACCTTCTTCCCTTCAGTCAACTCCTTCAATGCCAAAAGCGCCAAATAAAGTTCTTCATCATTCCCATGTCTTACTTGCAAAACAACATCATCATCAGAAAGAGTAATTATTTCCCTCTCTATTTCATCTTCCACTTCTATCTCACTAAGAAATTCAGAATGGTAACTAGGACTTGGAGCTGAACTCCGATCAAATCGGGCATTCATCAAATCTTTGTACAATACCCCAACCTTGTCCTTAAACTCTGCAGATAATTCAAGACTAGCAAAGAGCACAAGGCCTAATGACCTCCCAAGATCTTGAACTGTGTCCTCTATTTGTTTAACCAATGTTCTTGAACTGGGGTTTACGATCATAGCTTTGGCACGCCTAAAGTCTTTCTCAAGTGACTCTACAGCTTTTTGTATTGGTGGATGATGCATAAACTTGATATTTTCTCTTAGATCATTGAAAATTGGTACAAAATTTTCAACCAAAAGAGAAAATTCATTGAACATTTCTGTTTCAATCTTTGAACTTTGAGCCAAAGAAGTAACTTCACGGGTTGATTCAATAAGATCCGACAGAAGTTCATCAGAGCTTCTATTAATCATGTTTTTCACTCTGAGATAGACAGGTAAAGAAAACAGAACAAATTAACAGAAGAAAGAGGTAGACAGAGAAATCAAGGAATGTTGCAGAAGATAAGCAAAAGAATAGAGAAACTCAGAGTGATATATGAAATCAAAAGAAAAAATCGGTACTTGCAAGAATAAAAAGAGGAAGTCCAAAGCAAAAAAATTTGCAAAGAATCAGAACCTACAGGTAAAAATCAGAGAATTTTCACAACAATGGTGTAAGAACAAGAGAAATCAAGAAAAGGACAAAGCACACAGAAAGACTCTGGTTTAGTTCTCTATCTCAAACCTCTTTGTCTTCTTTTCTCCTTTTCTACCCGAACAAAAAACAGACCCAAAAAAAAAAAAAAAAAATAGAAAAAGACAGAGACTTCGATCATAATTCATAATGAAAGACTTGGCTAATAGTTTTGTCTCAAACCCCTTGTCTTCGTACTCATTTTCTCCATATTTAATAAGAAACACATAAATAAAAGAAAGAGGCTTTAATAATTATTTTACCACGTCTTAGCCTTGCAATTCTGCTGCTGCTTCTTCTTCTCCGCCTTAAACAAGAAACATAAACCGGAAGGAAAGTAAGGTTGAAGACTTGGAATTTTGTATTTTGGAGGGTTATGGAGAAAAGGCATCCAAAAGGGTCAGTGTCATGCTCAGTCTGCTTTGACCCGGCTTATTTATCATCATAATAATAAATATTCAATAATAATATCTGCATCTTCCTCTTCATCTTCCAGTGAAATATGAATGATGTCAATACTGAAAGACGCAGTCAAACTCTCTCCCATTTTTCACTCTTTTCCATTTTTCATTTTTTTTTTAATTTTTTTTTTTAAATTTTAAAAAAGCCCACCGTTGCTTTTTACCTTTCAACTTCCAGTTTGAGACTTTGAGCAAAGCAGGACTAATGATTTTCCGGGTCAATTGTCTATTTGGCCACTCCATTTATAGGTGAGGACTATCCTCGTTTTGGTTAAAGCTCAAGTTTATAATAATCCACCAAAGCAAACAGGGGACCTAGCTACCACCAACTTGCCTTTTGGGGCCCCGGCACAATGTTTTTTTACCTTCATCTTCTTTTTTTTAAATATTTTTTTCTTTTTTTGTTTTTTTCAAGTAGATCAAAATATTAAATTGGATATCAATTATAATAATATCAACTATAATAGCAGAACGTTCACCCCAATTTTCCCATCATAGAATGACTTTATTAGACTTTGTGTTATAACTTTAATATTGGGTAAGCATGGATTTTTTTTCCATTTGAATTAATTCGGCCCATTCAATGAATTTGGATTTTTTTTTTTTTAATCTTGGAATAGTGTAGGAGTGTGCTAGTCAATGTAAAAATTTTACATTTTTCACATTGAGGTTATTCTTTTAACCTTTTCATATGTGGTATGAACTTTTTGAAGACAAAAAAGTATATGGAAAAAAAAAAAAAATCAAACAAACAAAACAAAACGTATATATAAAACAGGGGAAAACGAATATCATGATTTTGCAAAAGGAGACAATTTTTTTTTTTGATGTAATGTTTGACACAAGGTATGAATGATGTTTGACCAATAAGTTATTAATTTGACACAAGCGGTTGCTTTTTGAAAGCTTTAAGTCACAGATGACGGCGAAGAGCAGTCACTTTTTGCAAATAGCATGTACTGTGTTAATAATTATATTAATGATTCGTAACTTTACAACTTTATTTTTTTCTAAAGTTTGTAACTTTGTTTTACGTGGGAAAGTGTGCCAAGGTTCCCGTTTTCATGGAACTTGTGAAGTTGAAAGTTGAAACAAAGTATAGTGAGTTCGTAACAATAATCCTCACCCTTTTTCTTTTTTCTTTTTGTGAAGCCCCAAAAAAGAAAAAGAAACAAGATCTTTTTTTTTTTTTTTTTGGGGTAATTAGATATTAAAATCATCATTTTCTTTTTGCTCAGAATTCCTTTAGACCATTTTTACAACAGTTCAAATCAATAGATATATAGTCTTAATAGCCTCTTCCGCATGGTTGCTGGTTTTATGGAATATACCACAAGATACAAAATGGAGCATCTTTACAATTCTGAAGGAATCCAAATCTAGAGATATACAATCTTGGATTTATGGAATTTACTACAAGATTCAAATAGAGCATCTTTACAATACTATGAGAATCCAAATTTAGAGACATACAATTTTTCGTAACCCTCTCTTCCATAGTGTTATTGGCCTTATGATGCACTACGTGACACAAATAGGAGTTGCCATGCTTAAGGCCAAAACTTTGAACCTGCAAGGTGATGGGAACGAGGGTTTTCTTCCATTTGCTCCACCTCTTGTTTGTATGTTAAAATCATCATAGTCAATATTATCTTCTTCTTTTTTGTAAACAAATTAATCAATAGTTTTAAAATCTTATCCTCTCAATAGTATCCTTTTATTAAACATATAACATGTTGTTGGAATATTTAGTAATCTTTGTGATTGCAAATTATGCCCCCTTTAAATAAAATGTTAATTCAAGGATAAATAAAATAAATAAGAAATTATTCAAACAATTATAATAGAAACAGAGAACAAAAAAGAATAATATATTGAGTTATAATACCCAAAAATAAATAAGACTTTATTGATAGAAGAAAATTTATGATACGTGATGATCTATGTGATCTGAAAAAGAACTAATTGAAACCTTTTTCACATTTATCTTCAATATTGTTTCTTGCTCAAACACATGTTTAAAAACTGAGTCAAACTTAAATACACTTACCTCTCTAAACAATTAAAAATCTTGCAAGTTACCCCTAACTTATAAAAGGTGTCAGATTGTTCCTCTCATTATTGTTTTTTGTCCTTTTAGTTTAATTGTTCATTTTTGGCATATGAATTTCATGAAACTAATTATAACACAATTTAATGTCACTTTACCTTAGCTTTCTTAATATAATGAGGTATATGACAATAAGCAAATCTATACCTATATATATATATATATACATATTTTGGAAAAAAAAAAACATATCAATAGCTAATATTCTATCTTCCTTTATTCTTATCATATTTTTGGTTTGTGAAATAAATGCAGAAATTCAATTTTTCACAAATGCAGAAATATAATTTTTTTTCCCTCTTAAATTTAGCTTTTAATGAGTTTAGTACTTTTTTTTTAATCTAAGAATAACTATTTCATCGGAATAGATAAGATAAATATCCTTTGAAGAAATAGTTATTATTTTAAAATTTTCAAATTTGTATTCATACATTCTAATTTAGATGAATTTCAAAAATATACTTATTGTATTTTATCAATTTAGATTTTTATATGAATTATTATTCATTAAATATACATAAATAAATATAACAATAAACTTTTAATTAATTTTTACCAAATTTAAAAACATTTTAAACAAAAAATATTTTAAAAAAGGCTAAGCCTTTTATATTTTTAAACTTTTTTTCTGTATATATTGATGCTTTAAATATTTTTTTAATCACTACTTGTTCGTACATATAATATTAGGTTACCTTGTTAATTAGTAGCATTTAGGTTACCTTCCTCTACAAGTCAAGTCAGTACGTCCTATTTCTATTTTTCTTTCATCCTCAATCAGAACCCTCTTCTTCCCATGGAAACCAAACAGCACAACTCATGTTCAGACTCCGGGAGGACTTACTAACGATCATTAGAAAATTCTCTCGAGACGAAAACCGGACGTTTCCCGATTCCGAGCAGTTTGTAAATCATGGAGATCCATCAATATTATCCCTCCATTTCATAAACCCATTATCAGTTTCCCTTGCAAACTTCTATTAATTCAAAGTCCCTTTCATGTATAACCGTCATTAATCATCACTGAAGTCACTCTCTACCATATTGCACCACCATCAAACACATATTTCATGGGGTCGGTTAATTATGCTACAAAAAGTAAAAGAAGGTCATCAATTTCATATCAAACCCATTCTCTTCATGTATATTTCCCATAATTAATATTCCATCTTATTTCCCAAATTCCTTGAACGCTTTGGAATTTCAGGTTTCCAAATTGTCTAAATCTTATATTGTACATGATGACCCCTACTTTATATCTTTTTGTACCATGCCAACAGCTTGCCTTTTTGCACTTGTAATGTGGCCCAATAGATTCCCATATTGTCGTAGATATTTGATTGATAAGAAATAGTGGGTTAGGATATTTGATATTGAAGCGATATTCCTCTGGGAAGACATTGTTTGGCTTGAAGAAAAATTCTATGTGGGTCCACAATGGTGGAAGACTTAGACCCATTGATTCTTTTTCTTTTAATGTGAGAGAGATTGTATCATCAACAATAATAGACGGTTGGATCATTGTGGGTTATCTCTTATGATCATGTTAGGCTAACTAGGATTATCAAATCCAATAGGGTTTTTGATGTGGACCTCATGTGGATAATTCATTACCATGCAATTCATGACCACTTGAGCGTGGGATCGTGGTAGAAGGAGGTTATAGGAGGAGGTTACTGCCAGTTATTTATTTATGTGTTTATGGAAGTTATATGTTAGTAGAAACTGAATTTTATCCATATAATATATATATATATATATTTAGAAGTAAAGTTGTAGGAAGGTATTATGAATGAATGAAATTGATTTTCTACCTATCTTGTTCTCTGTTTTCTCTTCCCCTTTGTCTTTCTGTCTCTTAATATCTCTTTCTTGATCTAAATATTTTGGTACACATCAGTTTTCAAGCTGAATAAAAAAGATCATGAAGAAGAAGGTGAATGGATTGAGGTGAAAAGCTTGGATGAAAGGATTTTGTTTATAGGTACGAATAAAGATTGTTGTTTCTCTATTTTTGCTAGAGGTTTTCCGGGTTGCGAAGATAATTGTATTTGCATTATTGGTGATCCTTTTCATGTATTCGACTTGGAACATGGAAGCTTCTTACCTTCAGAAAGACGTGAAGATTATACCTACAGTATCTTTCTTCCACCTTGGCGCCGAAAGAACAAAATTAAACAAATACAATATTTGACACTATATTTATCCTTTAAGTAACATATTTATTTATTGTAATTATGTTTAGCATCTACCCTGCTTTGATATATTCTTGGAATTATCAATTAGTCGGGTTTATTTTTCTTTTCTCTTTTTTCTTTTTGTGAAAGAAGTTATTCTTTACATTAGTATTAAACTCATATAAATTATCGAGTTTTGAGGATTAAAGTGTCTGTTATCAAGCAATCTCACATTGACTGCCTAACCAAAAAATAAAAAAATAAAAAAATAAAACTTATAAATCACTCAATGCCTCCCAATAGGCATTATCCCATTGATCTCTCCATCTTGCATAGTTATTATATTATTGATGCTCTCTGCATAAACTTTGCTTACATGTTCGAATAATCGTAGTTTCTCTGTTTTTGCTTGAGATTTCCTAGGTTGCAAATGCAATTGGATTTGTATGATTGATGATCCTTTTTATGTGTTCGATTTGAAACATCGAACTTTCTTGCCTCCTGAAAGACGAGAAGATTATATCAACAATATCTTCCTTCTGCCTTGGTGCCGAAGAAAGAAAACAAAATCAACAATGACACTACCGAGATGATTGACAAACCATCGAAGTTGTTAATTTAACTCCATCTAACACCTTACAGCTAAAGATTGATTATCAAATAGGTATGTCTAGCATCTTGATATATGGAATGGACCTGTTTTCAGGTAATGTTTATGTCTCAACATTTTACCTACTTTGATATATGTTAATTTTATATTCTTGTTTTCAACGAGGTGTTTAATTAATTAATTAATTTAATATTTTTTTGGAATCAAGATTTCCTTTCATTTATATATCTTTAAGGAATGAATTCTATTTCATAATTGATATGTAGGATTGTGAGTGGATAAGATATTGAACAAAAGGAATCCAATTTAGTAGTTGTATCTTAATTAATTATATCATATTACCAGAAATGATCATCCATTTCACTCTAATTGTTAGTATATAATAACAAAAATAGAAAGAAAGAAGAAAGAAAAAACCAGGAACTGCTTATCTTTCAATATATGCAAACCTTATTCAACAGAGTGAGGAAAGAAAATTTGATTTCCAAGAATTCATGCTAAAATTTGAAGACTACCGCTTCTTTATTAGTGAGCACACGCTCAATAGCTAATTGAGTTTGCACAACATATATAACAATAATTGATAATCACTATATATTTTGCTCTATGTTTTCAGAAAATCACTATTGATTTTGCATCATCTTCTTTCTCCAGTGCTTGTGATGATTCCTTAAATAGGTGATATTAATCATGTGTCAGGTCAAATTCAAGTTCAGTAAAGCAAGATAAGATTGGCATTTTTGAAAAAACTTGGATATAAAGGCTTATATATATGGATTTAGATTAACTGTACTTGATCGATATGCATGTATAGGAAAAAACTGAACGCAAAACTTGGATGTTACAAATTGAAACTCACATTTTATATATATATATATATATATACATATATGTAAGAGAGAGAGAGTAATTGCAAACCTTTATGAATGAGTCCCAGTAAGCTTCATCCCATTCATCTCTGTATCCATCATTCATGGATACTACCATTTTCTTGACAATCTCTACAAACATGTTCCCTCTCCACTCCTGTGGTGGTAATCCAATCTGACCAAATAGCCAATTGTGGTATTCAATCTGCCAAGATATATATCATTCACATGAGTAATGAAGCCACTTTATCATTATTTAATATATATATCTATATATACACACGCTAAAAGCATTAAGATTAAGTTTAAAGTATGAGAAACATTTTAGAAAATGATTATTATTCAGCTGACAAACAAAGAATAATGGTGTTATGTACTGACCTGAGGATTATTATTTTGAATATTTTCCACATTAATTTCCTCTTCGTATGATGCCAAATTAGGCTGGCTGTAATTTGCTAACATAAACTCAACTCACTAATTCAATTCAACACAATTACAACTATTCTTTAATTTATATAGTTTATTCTAAAACAGTTGCATATGCATTGTGTTGCTCTCTAAGTTGCTGTTTATGCTCGTGGCTTGATTTAGTTAGTTGAGTCCACTATCTAACAGTTTAAATTTTTCTGGAACGACATTAAAATTAACTTGGTAACATATAGCTTATTTACGAAAGAAAACAATGTTTATATCCTGTCACGAAATGATGAATACCCCATTCGGATACATAGTGTGGGTGTGGCGTTTTGGCAACCCATTTTCCTCCATTTGCCTATAAAGTTCTTCGATGGAGGTCATCATCTCCTCTTCTTTCGGTAGCAGCATCTTACCAGATAACACTTGTGCTTACCAGATAACACTTGTGCTACCCACTTGGATTGTAGGTCCCTTTGTAGGAAGGAAACATCCTGCAGGTTGCAAAATACAACATCCATTGTCTATTGCCCCATTGGTAATACAACAGATTACCAATCTTAAAAGCAATAATGCCACAAAAAATATAACTCATTATTTTAACAGAAAAATATGTCGAGGCAAGGTAAATTTGATGATGATGATGATGATGATGATAGGATATTTTCCATCCCAGTGTGGATGTTATGAATTCATAGTGTGGAGACTCAAATTTTGGTGCTAAAACATTCTATAATTAGTTATTAAAACCAACAAGAATAAGTGGTTCTTAGGAAAATCTGAAGAAAACGGTAAAATAAACTTGTTACCACCAAACCTTATCAGGTATTCCAATGGAAGACAGCCGAGGAGCTAAGCGCGGAGGAAAGACATGTTCAACAGTTACAATTCCATTGGTTTCAAGAAATGGATAATGGTATTTGTGCCTATGAAAATGCAGGGCAGAATTCATTTATTCGAAGAAACTAGCTATGCGGATTTCACGTAACATAGAGCACTAGGATTTTGTAGTTTTACAAGAAAATAGAGAAATATTTGATAGTTGGAAAGGCTAAATTTATTATTATTTTTTTTCCTTAAAAAAAAGGGTCATTTTGGAGTTCTTACCCAGTAGAATAGAGGATGGTATCAGCATAAACAAAAGATCCATCTTGAAACACAACTTTACCACCTTCACAAACATGGTCTATCTGTTAAGATACCACTTTAAACGATCAGCATAACATAGACATATTAAAAAAATAATAATAAACGCTGATGGACATATTAAAAAAATAATAATAATATTCAAATTTATAAAATCTGGAGAAAAATGATTGTGAACCATGGTGTGCCAAAGAGAACAGATGAAAACAGTTAAGAATCTTGTATGTTATAGTAAAATTTGCTAGTATGCAGTGCTAACAAATGACTTAGAACTATGAAAGTGGGTTATTAGCATAGCATAGAAAGCCTTTCAATCTTAAAACTTATGAGGCTTCAATTTTGGACCTTTTCTATGCAAGGAGGTGAATTTTATAATCAAAATGTTTTCCAATGGACAAAATGTAATTAATTTTTACATATATTAAAATTAATATATATACTTATATAGTACTAAATATAAATACCATCATATGCAGCCATATGTTGTCGTGGTTCTCCTACTTTTTGACTTGTACATTTGGGACCCTTGTGGCTATATGAACTTGTTTGGCTTCAGTAGCAATTTCTCTTGAGATTTCAAAACCACTAGCTGCATACGCAATTACAACTACAATCTGTATATACTCAAAAACAAAACAAAACAAAACAAAAAGAGAAATAAAAGATATAACACCAATCAAAAAAATTAATGGCAAAAACCAAGAGAATAAAACAGGACCAAAAACAGAGACAATAAGAAGGAGATTATAAGGAGGATTGCAACTATATATATATATATATATATTTACATACCTGATCCTTGAATGGTTCAGGAACACGGTAGTTGTGGCTGTGAATTTGATATCCCGGCCACTTTTCTATACCTGGTCATATGATGGGAAAGAGCAAAGTATTATTAGAAAAAATAATATAATAATAATAATAAATAACCAATATTCAACATCAAAAATGTATATAGACAATAGAAAACTAAGAAATTATAAAACTGTTATTTTATATAAAACTAACAAATTGCTAATAAAATGTTGAGAACATAATAAATTGTTAAATTTAAATTCATTTTATATAAAGTGTACTCTTATTAGTGGTTTTAGCAGGACCGGACCAAGTAAATGACATGTAATCGAAAATATTTCCTAGTTTATACCAATTCGAGTCAAAAAGAAAGAATTAAAGTAGAAAGCAGAATGGTTGCTTTAATGCTTGCATAAATAGTACTGTCAAAAAGAAAGAATTCGATAAGGAAGTTTTTATTAAAATAACAATAATAATAATAAAGAAAGTAGAACGTCTGCCTTTATGTTTGTACAATTGAACTGTTCAATTCTCTTTATTTCCAAATTCCTTTTCTTTTTTTTTCTTTTTTTTTTAAATCCTATATTTTTAAAACTATATTTTAAAAATAGTTACTGAAAGCAAAAAACAGTTTGGGCAAAATGGTAAAAGAAATGCCCTGTCTTACACATTGAAATCGAGCAGATCAATTCCACCAAAAAATAAATAAATAAAAACAAATCTAGCAGAGGAAGTAAGAACCGAACACATTTACATCGTCCTAGACTCACCGCAGACGATCTTAACTCCCATGCATACGTAATCGGATTATCAAACCCAAAAAAGCAAAAAAAAAAAAAAAAAAAGGGTCAACAAAAGTCGAAATTTCTCTGACCTGCAACGGCAGGCAGCTGGGGTACGCTTTGATGTCCAGTGCACACGACAACCGATTCGAATACTTCCCGACTCACCGAGTCGCATCCCCGAGTCCTCCACTCCACCGACCACTCTTTGTCCCTCTCTTCAATTTGCTCAACTCGGACGACCTCCGAGTTGAACCTGACCAACTCAACGAGTCCGAAATCGTCGGCGAACTTGTTCAAGAACCAAAGCATCTCCTCTTGATTCCTAATATGGGTAAAGCACTTCGGTACTCGTAATGTTTCCTAATTGATTGGTATGTTTTCATGGATGCTTGACTGATAAGAAAGATTGGGTTACCATATTATTTGACGGGGATGAGAAAACTCCATGTTTGGCTCGGAAGATGTTGTTCTGCATGACGGAAAATTCTATGTGGCCCACAATGATGAGAGATCAGAATCATTGATTCTTAATTTTTCAGTTCAGGTTACGGAGATTGTATCATCGTCAGCAATAGACGGTTGTGATAAAGTTCTTAATGATGATGATCATCATTGTTTGCGTTCAGTAGATTCATATGGATAACATTTTTCTGGTGGATATTAGTTATGGTCTGAGGAAGCTTATTGAGTTCATAAGAGTTTTCAAGCTGAATAAAGAAGATGAAGAAGATGAGAAACATTAAGGTAAATGGGTTGAGGTGAAAAGCCTGGATGGAAGAATTATTGTTTCTTTGTTTTTGCTTGAGACTTCTCAGGTTGCAAAGATATTGTCTTTGCATCTTTGCTGATACTTTTCATGTATTCAACTTGGAACATCAAAGTTTCTTGCCTCCTAAAAGACAAGAAGATTATATCAACAATCTTTCTTCTGCCTTGGCACCGAAGAAACAAAACAAGAGCAATACTGAAACAATCGAGATGATTGACAACCCATCTTAACAGTTAATTTCATTCCATCCAGCCTTATAACGAGGATAGATGATAAAAAAATTTTGTGAAATATCGTTTGATATATGGAATGGACCTGTTTCCGTTCTTTAATTAATATACTTATAATGTTTATGTTCTAAAATTTTACCTTCTTTGATTTATAGTAGCTTCATTCTTGTTTTCAATGAGTTGTGTTTCAGTTATTTGTTTTTTTTTTTTGGAATCGTATACCTGAGATCGCTCACTACAATGTCATCGATAGATCATAGATGTGATCAAAAGATGGTTCTAATCATTGTTTACAATAATAAAAATAGAAGGAAGAAAAACAGGAACTGCATCTTTGAATATATAAAGCCCTTATGGAACATAATGAGCAAAGGAAATTCTGACATTCAAGAATGTTTAAAAGTGACGATTTACCACTTTCTTATCAGCTAGCAAAGGCTCAACAGCTCATTGAGTTTGCATAGCATCATATCTTTATTGATGAGGGCTATTTTGCTTTTTGTCCATTAATTAAGCACAAATGCTTTAGCTTCATCTTCATTCACCAGCGGTTGTGATGATTCCTTCAGCGGATGTGATGTTAATAGTGTGTTAGATCAATGTCAAGTTCAGTAAAGCAAGATAAGTGTGGCATTTTTCAGAAAACTTGGATAGTTTTAGATATAAACTGTACTTGGCATAAGCAGATGCAAAACTTGGATGTGTTGCAAATATAAACATAAACTAAATATGGAGAGAATAATTGCAAACCTTTATTACTGACTCCCAGTAAGCTTCATCCCATTCATCTCTGTATCCATAATTCATGGCTATTGCATTCTCGATAATCTCTAAAAACAGTTTTCCTCTCCAATCCTCTGGTGGCAATCCAATCTGACCAAGTATCCAATTGAAGTATTCAATCTGCCAAGATATATTATCATTCACATGAGTCATTTACCCACTTTATGACTACTCTATAATTTGCTGGTAGCATCTAGATGAAGATGAGCATGAGAAACATTTTTTAAATCATATAATTCAGCTGATACAGAGAATGATCTTCTGTATTATTTACTTGATTAGGATTACTATTTTGAACATTTTCACTTTTTTTTTTTTTTTTTTTTTTCGCTTCATGTGCAACCCAAAGCTGGGTAATTTGCTAACATAGGCTCATCACTTCTGTTAAATTTAACTCAGCTACGACCATGCCTTTACTTTAGAACAGGTGATTGTAGAAAGTATTTTGCATTCTAAAACTGTCTACACTTTGAGTCTACTACTACAGCTTAAATTCTTTGGTACAATATTAACATAAGAAAGGATCGAAGCTTATTGATGAAAGAAACAATTTTTATTTCCAGTCACGAAATGATGATTATGAAGGATGCAATGTGGTACCCCATTTGGATAAATAGCATGGGTGTAGCGCTTTCGCAACCCTTTTTCCTCCATTTGCCTGTATAGTTCTTCGGTTGAGACCGTCATCTCCTCCTCACTGGGGAGCAGCACTTTACCAGATAACACTTGTGCTACCCACTTGGATTGTAAATCCATTACTGGGAAGGCAGTATCCTGCTGGTTGCAAAATACAGCATCCACTATCAATTTGCCCCAGCAATACAATGGCGCAGAAACAACATAAACAAATATAGAATGAATAAAACAAGGTTAATCTAACAATGAGAATAGGCCGTTTTCCATCCAAATGTGCATGTTTATGAATTCATAATGGAGTAACTACAATTTGAAGCTAAAACATCCTGAAAGTTTTTCTTTTGTGAATATCCCAAGATATACTTTCAACAAGTGGTTTTTAGGAAATTATGAAGAAAATGGTTTAAAAGAAACTTGCTACAACCAAACCTGATAAGGTATTCCAATGAAAGACAGCCATGGGGCTAAGCGCGGAGGAAAGACATGCTTAAACAACGGCCCAACACGATTTTCTTCAACAGTTACAATTCCATTGGTCTCAAGAAATGGACAATGGTATTTATACCTGTTAAAATGCAGCAGAATTCATGTAGTCGGATGAAATTAGGTATGCCCACTTCATCTAAAATATATACTAGGATTTTGTAGTTTTACAAAAAAAATATATATATATATGTGATAGTTAAGGCAAAATGCAATTAACCATTAAGCTAAACAAAGAAAGAAATATTTTTCCCTCTTAAAAAAGAAATTATATTGGAGTTTACCCAGTACAATAGAGAATGGTATCGGCATAAACAAATGATCCATCTTGAAACACAACTTTGCCATCTTCACAAACATGTTTTATCTGTAAAGACGCCGCTTTCAACAATCAGCATAACAAGACTCAAAATGCCTACTCACCATAGACAAAAAAGAATGTCAAATTAATTCATAAAATTTAGAGAAAAATTATTCTGCAAAAGAGAGACAGATACAACAGCTAAAATCTTATATTGAAGTCTGCAAGTAAGCAGTACAGAAGAATTAATAGCTTTCAACTATGAATTTTGCTCATGGCATAGAAGCCTTCCAATCCTAAAACTTTTGAGGTGTTGAATTCTGGACCTTTCCTATGAAATGGGATGAATTTTTATAGCCAAAATGTTTTCTAATGGACAAAATATAATTAAAATTTAATAAAATTTAGTTAAAAATATCTAATATATGTATATATAAATATATTAACCATCATATGCAGCCATATGTTGTTGTGGCTTTCCAACCGTTGGACTTGCACATTTGGGATCTTTGTGGCTATATGAACCTGTTTGGCTTCAGTAGCAATATCTCTTGAGATTTCATAACCACTTGGCCCATACCCAATTATAACTACAGTCTGTATACACCAAAAAATTAGACAAAAAACAAAAGCAATCAAAGAAATTAGTCACAAAACCCAAGAGAGTAAGACAACCAAAAACAGAGGCAATGAGAATTAGATGGAGGGTTACCACATATATGTTACCTGGTCTTTGAATGGTTCAGGAACCCGGTAGTTGTGGCTGTGAATTTGATAGCCCGGCCACTTTTCTATGCCTGGTCACACGATAGGACAGAGCAAAGTGTTATGGAGGAAAAAAAAAATGCATAATAATAATAATAATAATAATAATAATAATAATCTTATATAGTTAATTGAGTCATAAAAAGAATTACATATATTCAATCGTGATTAACAAGTTATACAATATTTATCACGGATAGAAATATACTTGTACCTCCATCGAAAAATTAATTAATCAATATTCAATGAAATATATATATATATATATAGAGAGAGAGAGAGAGAGGGAGAAGAAACGTATTATTATAAATAAAAGTAACAAAACAACTAATAAAATGTGGTGACTAAGAAATTCAATTGCTAAATTAAACTTTAATAAGTGATAAAAAAAGAAGAAAGCCAACTGATTATACTTGTGTTGAATCCATTTTTCATTTTTACCGTGAGATTACTGATTGGGTGTAATCTAGCAGAGCAAAAAAGCAAAATCATGCGGGTGCCAACCTGACGACAAATCAGAACTAAACACATAATACATCCTCCGTAGACTCACCACAACAGATTATAACACCCATATATTATTGGATTATTATTGCCCAAAGAAAAGTCAACAAGTCATAACTTCTCTCACCGACAACCGAAGTCAGCTCCGGCTCGCTTTGATGTCCGGTGCACACGATAACCGCTTCGAACACTTCTTGACTCACTGAGTCGCTTCCACTCGTCCTCCACTCCACCGACCACTCGTCCTCCTTCTCTTCAACTCGCTCAACTCGGACGACCTCCGAGTTGAACCTGACCAACTCAACGAGTCCGAAATCGTCGGCGAACTTGTTCAGAAACCAGAGCACTTCCTCGTGATACGGAAAAGCTCTCTGGTCACCGTTTTCGCGCTTCGCAAACGGATAGTCCAAGAAGCTCATAAGCTGTCTGGGGAGGTTAGTCCGTAGAGAGCGGTAGAGGCTGCTGTGGACGGTCTCACGGTTCGGGTCGATTCCAAGTGGATCGGATTCCACTCTCGGGTCGTAGATCCACATGCCACCTATTCTATCGGCTTTTTCAAAAATGACGACTCGGTGACCTTCACGACGAAGCTCACGGGCGGCGCAGAGGCCGGCTACGCCGGCTCCGATCACGGCTGCTTTAACGGACCGGGACATTGATTGATTGGTAGGCTTGATTAACAAAGTTGACCGGTGAATAAGCTGTTTTGCGTCGTTTTTTTTTTTTTTTTCGGTTTTTTGGTGCTTTTTTCGTTGTTTTGATTTGAAATAATTGGTTATGTGCTTTCGTTCGCAAGTAAAGATTCAACATTATTATTCAATTATTACAAAAAGTTAAAAATAAATAAAAAACATAATTGTTCTATTCGTTACGTTATGTTTAGAATATTTAAATAAAAAAAGTTTAATCATTTATTTATGTTGATATTAATTATTTAAAGAAAGAAAAATGGAATACATACCTTGTTTTTTTTTTTTATTTAAATAAAAAAAGTTTAATCATTTATTTATGTTGATATTAATTATTTAAAGAAAGAAAAATGGAATACATACCTTGTTTTTTTTTTTTCACTTGGGGGATTACGGGAGGGAAATTAAATTAATATGTTTAGTAATTGATTTTTTTTTTTTTTTTTCCTTCTCTTCAGGAATTCAAACTCATTACTCTGGACTGAAAATAGATAGTGTGTTATTGTTTACCTGAGTGTTCTTTGAGAAACAAAAACATAATTTGTGCTCTTCTTCTTTCTCATTTTATTTTTCTTTTCTTTTTCCTTTTTGTGACAATATATATATATATATATATTCTCCAAAATATAACCTCAAATAAATTATTGAGATTTGAGGATGAAAATCTCTGTTTAGCTTAAGCCAACACAAAAGAATGCCCAAGAAAAATAAACCTTATAAATCATACAATGCCTCCCAATAAGCATTATTCCATTGGCCTCTATATCCATCTTGCATGGTCATCATGTCATTGATGCTCTCTAGTAGCAAAATACAACCTCCATTTTCAGCTGAATAGCTCATACTTACTACTTGATTTGGTTTAGTTCAAAAATTTACCAAACGTAAAAGCAAAACTTGGTAAAAGAAACTTGTTACCACCAACCTTAAAAGGCATTCCAATGAAAGTGAACCAGGGAGCTAAGCGCAGAGGAAAGATTTGTTTATACAATGAAACCCCAATTCCATCGGTTTCAAGAAATGGAAAATGGTATTTGTACATGTGAAAATGCATTGCGATGGTACAATAATGGCAAACCTCCAGTTAGTATCTTCAAGTTTGTTTCTAAGGAGGAAGAAAGAAAGCAGAAATTCATTCAATAAAACAGCGGGAAAAAATTAAAAGAAGTTATCTGGAATATGCTCAGTACGATAGAAAATGGTATCAGCATAAATTATGGATCCATCTTCATAGGCAACTGAACCATCTTCATAAGCAATAGACGGTTGTGATCATGTTCTTGAATGATGACAACCATCATTGTTTGCGTTTAGGAGATTCATATGGAGAGCTTTTTTGCTGGATATCTGCTATATTCTGATGAAGCTTATCAAGTTCATTAGAGTTTTCAAGAAGATCAAAAACAAAAAGGTAAATGGCTTGAGGTGAAAAGCTTGGATGGAAGAATTTTGTTTATTGGCTTTGATAATTGTTAGTTTCTCTGTTTTTGTTTTAGCTTTCCCAGGTTGCAAAGGTAATTGCATTTGCATTATTGCTGATCCTTTTCATGTGCTGGACTTGGAGCACATCAAAGTTTCTTGCCACCAATAAAGAGGAGAAAATTATACCAACAATATCTTTCTTCTGCCTTGGTGCCGAAGAAACAAAACAAAATTAATGATGATACTATCTGAGATGATTGACAAACCATCTAAGTCATTAATTTAACTCCATCGAATCTTACAACTAGGATATAGATTATCAAAACCTTTTTCCAAAAATCTTGATACATAGAATGAACCAGTTTTCAGGTTTTTGATTAACATATTTTATTTATAATGTTATGTTTTATCATTTTACCCGCTTTGATATATATTAATTTTATTCTTGTTTTCGATTGTATCTTAATTAATTATATCATATTACCTGAGGTCACCAATTAATTCACTGTAATTTACAGCATAAAATGTTGATCATTGTTAATAATAATAAAAATGGAAAGGAAGAAAAACCAGTAACTGCTTCTTTGAATATATAGAGCCCCTCTGATTTTCAAGACTGCCAAAAAGTGAAGAATACCACTTTTTTATCAGCTATCAAAAGCTCAAGAGCTCATTGAGTTTGCACAGGGCTATTTTGCTCCTTGTTTTCAAAAATCTCTTTTTGCTTCATCTTCATTCACCAGTGGCTGTGATGATTCCTTCAACAGGCGTGATTTTAAT
This sequence comes from Ziziphus jujuba, assembly GCF_031755915.1. Classification (NCBI taxonomy): domain Eukaryota; kingdom Viridiplantae; phylum Streptophyta; class Magnoliopsida; order Rosales; family Rhamnaceae; genus Ziziphus; species Ziziphus jujuba. Next base: position 4,847,028 of record NC_083380.1, read on the forward strand.
CATATGTTAGATCATATCAAGTTCAGTATATATATATACGCACGCACACACACACACATATATATATACAGAGTTTTGCTAAAAAAAACGCTAACAAGCCATTGGTATTGAGGGATTGCCCGGTTCATGGCATGTAACCCACCGGCTATGATGTGTTACATGATCCAAGTTACATGCAATCCATCCGGTATATTCAGTTGACTACACGTAATTGACGGGGCATGCCATTGGTATATGTTTATATGCATATATATATGTATATATATATATATATATATAAAAAGAGAGAGTAAGAGAGGGAAAGAGAGAGAGAGATTTAGATAAACTGTAAAATAACAGAATGCAAATTGAAACATATTATATATATATATACAGAAAAATGGCAGACCTTTATGACTGAGTCCCAATAATCTTCATCCCATTCATCTCTGTATCCCTCATTCATGGCTATTAATGAACTCTTGATGAGTTCTGCCAACAAGTTCCATCTCCACTCCTGTGGGGGCAATCCAATCTGACCAAGTATCCAATTGTGGTACTCATTCTGCCAATATAATTCAGATGAGTCATGCAGCCACTTTAGGACTACTACTCTATAATTTGTTCATAGCATTTAGATTAATTTTTAAAGTATGAGAGGCATTTTCTCAATGATATTATATATTCAGCTGATACACATAATGACCGTAAGTATTATTTACATGATTATGATTAATAGCTTTTAACATTCTCACATTTTTCTCTTCATATGTAACTAAAAGCTCTGCTTATCAAATTTGCCTTATGTGCTAAAACAGTTGTATGTATATAGTATGTCACCTTCTAAAAATGTCTATACTCAATCTCATAGCTCGATTTTTTATTTGTTTTGTCAACTAAGTAATCTAACAGCTTAAGATTTTCAGAATGGTAGTAAGTTAACGTTGTATCAAAGCCTATTAACAAAAGAAACAACGTTTATTCCTGTCACAAAATGATGACCGCGAGGAGATGCAATACCCCGTTTGGATAAAGAGCATGGGTAAAGCGTTTTGGCACCCCATTTTCCTCCATTTGCCTATAATGTTCTTCAGTTGAGGCTGCCATCTCCTCTTCGTTTGGGAGCAGCACCTTACCAGATAACACTCGTGCAACCCACTTGGATTGCAAGTCCCTTAATGGGAAGCCAATGTCCTGCTTGTTGCAAAACAAAACATCAATTATCAATCGTTCCAATTGTTGACACCACTTAAGTTCTAAGTACGAAAGGTCACCAATCTTAAAAGCAATAGTTGCACAAAAACCAACAGTAACAATGTGCATGTTATTAACCAACAGTGGAGTAACTAGCAAGAAACTGGGGCTAAATCATCTTATGAGTTTTAAAACTATCATAAGTGATTCTTAAGGATAATCTGAAGAAAATGGTAAAAGAAACATGTTACCACCAAACCTTATAAGCTACTCCAATGAAAGACAGCCATGGAGCTAAGCGTGGAGGAAAGACATGTTTAAACAATGGCCCAACACGATTTTCTTCAACGGTGACAATTCCATTGGTTTCAAGAAAGGGATAACGGTAATTGTACCTGTGAAAATACAGCAGAATTCATGCATTCAGTGAAAGCAGCTATATACACTTCATGTAATATATACTAGCATTTTGTAGTTTTACAAACAAATTGAAAAATATGTGATAGATAGAAAGACAAAACTAGAAAAGTTATTTTGGAGTTTACCCAGTGCAGTAGAGAATGGTATCAGCATAAACAAAGGATCCATCTTGAAACACAACTTTACCATCTTCACAAACATGTTCTATCTGTTAAGATGCCACTTTCAACAATCAGCATAACATAGATAAAATATACAAGTAAAAAAGTCACAAAATGTAGAGAAAAATTATTGGGGACTATGTTGTGCTAAAGAGAGAGAGCGAGAGAGACAAACAGCTAAAATCTTACTTGTTATGGTAAAGTTTGCAAATATATATGCAGTGCAGAAGAAATGACTTTCAAATATGACTATTATTTACTGGCATAAAAATCCCTTTTTTTTTTTTTTTTTTTTTTTTTTAAGAGGCTTCAATACTGGACCTTTCCTATGAAAGGGGATGAATTTAATAACAACCAAAATGTTCCCCATTGGACATAATTTAATTAGTTTTTAATATTAATATATAGTATAAGGTAATATATATGCATGGTATATATACCATCATATGCAGCCATATGTTCTTGTGGTTTTCCAACTGTGTGACTCGTACATTTGGGATCTTTGTGGCTATATGAACTTGTTTGGCTTCTGTAGCAATCCCTCTTGAGATTTCATAACCACTTGGCCCATACCCAATAATTACTACAATCTGTATACAACAAAAAACATAAAACAAGAACAAAAAAACAAAAAGCAAAACCAATCAAAGAACTTAATGGCAAAAGCCAAGAGAATAATACAGAACCAAAAACAGAGACAATGAAAATGAGATGGAGGATTATAACTATATATATTTTTACATACCTGATCCTTGAATGGTTCAGGAACACGGTAGTTGTGGCTGTGAATTTGATACCCCGGCCACTTTTCTATGCCTAGTCACATTACAGGACCAAGCAAAGTGTTATTAAAAATAATAAAAGAAAATAAAAAGAAAATTATAACCATACGTATTCAATTGAGGCATAAAAAAGTACATATATTCAATCATGATTACAATTTATACAATATTTTTACAAAAAGATCGAAATATACAAGTCTCTCCATGGAAAAATTAATTAATCATTCAATATTCAACATAAAAAAAAAAAAAAACAAAAAACAAAAAAAAAAACATATAGACAAAAAAAATTACTAATAAAATATGGAGACTACGAAATTCAATTTAAGACAATTGTTTCTATGGCTGCGAAAATTAAAATTGAAAATAATTTGTGTAAAATCCATTTCTCCTTAAATTACTGATTTGGTGTGCAACTAAATCGAGCTGAGCTGAGCAGAGCAAAAGCAAAGCCTATGGGTCCCAGTCCCAACCTCATACCGAATAAGAATCAAACACATGTACATCCTAAATAGACTCACTACAGCAGACCATAACTCCCATATATTATTCGGCAAAAAGCTCCCATATATTATTGGCTAATCCGATGAAAGTCAACAAAAAAGTCATAATTTCACTAACCTGCAACAGCAGTCAGCTGCGGCTCGCTTTGATTTCCAGTGCACACGACAACCGCGTCGAACACTTCTCGACTAACTGAGTCGCTCCCCCGAGTCCTCCACTCCACCGACCACTCGTTTTCCTTCTCTTCAACTCGCTCAACTCGAACGACCTCCGAGTTGAACCTGACCAACTCAATGAGACCGAAATCGTCGGCGAACTTGTCCAAGAACCGAAGCACCTCCTCGTGACTCGGAAAAGCTCTCGGGTCACCGGTTTCTCGCTTCGCAAACGGATAGTCCAAGAAGCTCATCATCTGTCTGGGGAGGTTAGTCCGGAGAGAGAGATAGAGGCTGCTGTGGACGGTTTCGCGGTTCGGGTCGATTCCAAGTGGATCGGATTCCACTCTTGGGTCGTAGTACCACAAGCCGCCTATTCTATCGGCTTTTTCGAAAACGACGACTCGGTGACCTTCTCGCCGAAGCTCCCGGGCGGCGCAGAGCCCCGCCACGCCGGCTCCGATCACGGCTGCTTTGACGGACCGAGACATTGATTGATTAGTGGATTGATAAACTAAGCTGACAAGGTAATTAAAAGCTGTTTTCTTTGTTTTGAAACGATTGGCTCTGTGCTTTCGTTTTTTAAGTAAAGATTCAACCATTACGATTATTCAATCCATGACGTTTTGATTAGAAATAGTAAAATTTGAAAAAGGAAAATGAATAATATTCAAAGTAAAAATGAAATATATTCTTCTTTTTTTTTTTTTTTTTTTTTGGAAATTATTTTGAAATATGAGAGACATTATAAGATTTACTGGGAAAGTTTTTGTTTGATTATTGTGAAAAATTATTGTACTATAAAAGTGGGTTTAGGTTCAAGAAGTGAAGGTTACGGAATTGTGATTACCAAACAATAGAAAAAAATGTTACCTAATTGTAATTTGGTGGAAAGTTTTTTCTTCTTACTTTTTCTATTTGGATTTTTTTTTTTTTTTTTGTTTTTGGAATTTTTTTGGTAAAAGACTATTTGTGTCAATATGCTTTCAAATATTGATAATATTGGGCTCTCTTCCTTTTTAGTTGGCTTTTTATTTTTAGATTTCTTTTATAAAAGAAACTAAATAAAATCCCATGCCAGTAATGATCCCAAAAAAAAAAAAAAAAAAAAAAAAAAAAAAAAAAAAAACCATGCCAATAGAGAAGATGTTTAGGAATTGAAAGTCATTTTTAACTTTTTAAAGGATTCAATTACCCACAAAAAAAAAAAAAAAAAAAAAAACTCATTCATTACTTGGCAAAGATATACTGTTTTCCTTGAAAGAATGTACTTTGACAAACAAGAATCAATTTGTGCTCTTCTTCTTTTTATCATTTTATTATTTTTTTCTTTTTGTGGAAAAAGTTATTTTCTACAAAAGTATTAACCTCAAATAAACTATTGAGATTTGAGGATGAAAGTCTCTGTTAAGCTTAAGCCCAACTCAAATGAATGCCTAATAAAAAACCTTATGAATCACTCAATGCCTCCCAATAAGCACTATCCCATTGATCTTTGTATCCATCATGCATAGTCGTTATGAAGTTGATGCTCTTTGCATAAACTTTCCCTCTCCACTCCTCTAGTTCTGGCCACCCAATCTCAGCAAGCAGCCCATTTTGGTATTCCATCTACAAGAATCAATTTGTTTAAAGCAATCGGATTAATTTTAGACTCAAAAAATACTTCATATAGTAATTTTCAAGTGAGAAAGAAAGCAAGATATTAGATATACCTCATATGGATGAAGGGCATGAGTAAAGCACTTTGGCACCCCATTCTCCTCCATTTGCTTGTATAGTTGATTCGTCGAGGCCATCATCTCTTCTTCCTTTGGCAGCGCCACCTTACCGGATAATACACGCGCCATCCACTTGGATTGTATGTCAACTAGCGGGAATACTGCATTCTAATAGCAAAATACAACCTCCATTGTCAGCTGCTCATCTCATACTTAACTAGATTTGGTGTAGTTACAAAATATTGCTAAACCTAAAAAGCACAACTGGGTAAAAGAAAACTTGTTACCACCAACCTTAAAAGGTATTCCAATGAAAGACAGCCAGGGAGCCAAGCGTGGAGGAAAGATATGTTTATACAATGGCCCAACTCGATTTTCCTCAATGGTTACAATTCCTTTGGTTTCAAGAAATGGAAAATGGTATCTATACCTGTGAAAATGCATTGCAATGGTACAACACCAGTTTAGTATGTTCAAGTTCATTTTTGAGGAAGAGGAAAGAAAGCAGAAAACCATTCAATAAAACTGGGGTGAAAATGAGAATAAGTTATCTGGAACATACCCTGTACAATAGACAATGGTATCAGCATAAACTAAGGATCCATCTTGAAAGGCAATTGAACCATCTTCATAAGCTTGCTCTATCTGTTTATAAGATAAGAATTTTAAAGGATTAGCAAATTATACCTTAAATATCTACTTATTAACTAGAAACTGGTTATGGACCATAATGCCAAAGAAACAGAGATATAAAAAAAAAAATTTTGATATATTAATGGGAACATGCTTTTTCTGTCTTTTGTTTGGCTGACTGGAAAAAATACCAAAGAACCCATAAAAATTCAGTTTTTATGGCTAAGCCCAAAAAAAAAAGGAAAAAACAAAAATACAGTAAGCTGAGAAGGCAAAATGGAAAACATACCATCTTGTGGTGCCATATGTTATTGTGGCTTTCCAACTTTCCAACTTGTACATCTGGTTTTCTTATGGCTATATGAACTTCTTTGGCTTCAGTAGCAATGTCTCTTGAGATGTCAAAGGCACTAGCTCCAAATCCAATTACAACCACTGTCTGTTAAAAATTTTGTATTTTAATTAACCAGTATACAGTACAAAAATCAAACAAAGAGAAAAAAATTTCAACATTTTAATGGGAAATTTTCAACATTTTAATGGGCTTATGCAATTATAGCAAATGAATCACAATTTCCTCAGTATGACAATCTAATATGGAAGGCAGTTTTACTAACAAGAAAGGATTAGTCGGACAAATCAAAATTTGCCACTTGGCACTTGAACCACACTGATCGTGGCTGTTATTACTATCACCATATTGTACGTACCTGGCCTCGAAATGATTCAGCAACGCGGTAGTTGTGGCTATGAAGCTTATACCCAGGCCAGTTCTCTAGGCCTGATCACACCACAACAACACCCACCAATAAAAAAGTCGGTAAAATTCAAAGTAGACTGATTGAGCAACATGATTAAGCAGTGAGCATTACAACACAGGATCATAACCTTATATCGAATTGGCCTCACCTGGAATTGTCGGGACCTCTGGTTCAGTGAAATTTCCGACGCACACAACAACCGCGTCGAACACTTCCCGGCTCAATGAGTCGCTCCCCCGAGTCCTCCACTCCACCAACCACTCGTCGTTCTTCGTCTCGTCAACTGGGGCAACTCGGACGATTTCCGAATTGAACTTGACCAACTCACGGAGTCCGAAATCGTCGGCGAACTTGTTTAGGAAATAGAGCACCTCCTCATGACCCGGGAAAGGTCTCGGGTCCCCATTTTGTCGATTCGGAAAGGGGTAGTCCAAGAAACCCATTAGCTGTCTGGGGAGGTTGGTGCGCAGAGAACGGTAGAGGCTGCTGTGGACAATTTCACGGGTCGGGTCGAGACCGAGAGGATCGGATTCGATTCTCGGGTCGTATATCCACGTGCCGCCTATTCTATCGGCTTTATCGAAGATAACAACTTTGAGACCCTGACGCTGAAGCTCACGCGCCGCGCAAAGTCCCGCCACGCCGGCTCCGATCACTGCTGCTCTTACTGATCGTCCCATTGGTCAATTTGGAATTGCCGAATTAGCTCTCTGAATCTTTTTTTTTTTTTTTTTTTTGGGTTTTTCTTCCTATAGAAATGTCACGCTTTATACGGTTAGTTCTCATACAGTTGTTCTAGTGTCCTAGCCCCTCTACTCCAATCATCGAATTTCCATGTGTTTGAAAGCTAATAACTTTTTTTCAACTTAATTTTTCATGCAAGTTGTTTGTTCTGGTGTGAATAAATTGTCCAGACAAGTTATTCACGTCACGTTGTTGGTAATTCCTAGTAAAAATTAGGATTTATTTATTTATTTATTTATTTTTGGTGAAGTAGAAATGGGATTGTATTATATATGGTATAAATGTTTTGTCGTAATTATATAATTATAATTACATTTAAACTCCCGTTGTTAGAAAGTCATCGTTAACCTTATCTTTAATTTTCAATTTATCATGATAGAATTCTAAGATCATTTGTAGGTTTTTATTAATTAAATTAAACCCTTTTAAAATTAATATAAAATTAAAAAATTATATTTTATAATTATATATTGCTATTACAATATAATTAGAATAATTAAGTTTTTAAAATTGATCGATAAAAATTTATAAATGAATCTGTACAAATAAGCAAAAGATAGTTAGAGGTAAAATTTGCTTCTTCTACGTGGTTCCGTTTCTGAATGGTGGGAGCGATTCTTTTCCCTGTTCTTCGGATCCACCTTCACTGACAATTCCCTTATGATAAATTAACGTGTTTAAAAGTCAAGAAAGTACTTCTTCTTATTATTATTTTTTTAAAAAAATTGCAGCCGATTAAGAGTCAAAAAAAAAAAATTCAAACCATGAAAATCAACCATTTTTGACCCATGGAGTCACTAGCCCATAGTTTTAAGTTCTCGCACACAGTTTAAATTTTTGTTTTTGGTTAATTTTTCTTTTTTTATTTTTTAGATTTCAGAGAGAAAAATCGAGATAGAGAAAGCAGAAGAAAGGGAATGAATCATGATTTATCCATTATATTCTTGTCATGTGCACCTCACTTGCAATATGATGGAGGAAAATGAACAGTGTTATGGGGTGGCACTTTTGCTGCAAATGTGGCATCAATAATTAAATGCATTTTACGATTTAAACAAAAAAAAAAAAAAAGTATTTTATGAAGATCTTGTCAATAAAAAATGTGTTCAAAAGGGCAAGCGAATTTCATGATTAATTTTGGAAATTGTAACAACGGTTCTTACAATTGAAGGAAAATCATTTTCAAGAAAATAAAATAATTAAGGTGTTAATGTTCATTGAAATTTAATAAATTACAGTTTCATCAAACCACAACCATGGACTATCTATATGAGAATATACCTCGTATAGTTGAATAATATATTTATACATATTATACATCACAATGCCACACAAATATATATATATATATATATAATTATGTATTAATTAATAGGAGTTTACCTTAAGCAATGCCTCCCAAATATGCATCATCCAATCTATCTTTGTATCCATGTTGCATTCTTCTTACGTTCTTAGCTGTTTCATTATAAACTTGAACTTTCCACTCCATTGGTGGCAATTGTCCAATCTGAGCAAGCAGCCAATTTTTATACGCAAACCTGTGCCCAAGATCATCCATATATATAAAAACCCCACAATTTGTTTATAGCACGCGGATCAATTAATTCTAAGGTATGAAAATATGCATTAGGGGTGGGCAAATAACCGGTGAAACCGAACTGGACCGATAAATATGATAGAATCAAGCATTTATGGATCGGATGGGTTTGGGTCGGTTGGGCAATTCGGTTTGTCTAAGAGGGAATAAATGACGGTTCGGTTCGATTTTCGAATTTAAAATTGATATTCTTAAACCATCCGAACCGAACCGAATAAGTTAAAATATTATAAAATATATATAATTACATTTTTATATATATATATATATAATAATTTGATTTAAAAAATTAAAAAAAAACACTCTCTATCTCACTGGTGTCGGGCCTTTCTCAATCTACCCCTCCTCTTTCACTCTCTTCCTCTGAAGGGAAAAAAAAAAAAAAAAAAAAGGGTAAAGCTCTTTGAAAAAAACCCTAACTTACTATCACTCTCGATCACCAGCGACTACCGACGAGCAGCTCCTCCAGTCACCCGCCATCTCTCCGACGATCGACAGTAATCTTCCTTATCTCTTTCTTCCATTCTCTCGCTCCCAATCTCTCTCACCATTTTAATTTTCACCCTTTCGATCGAACCTCTTCACTCTCTCTATCTCTCTTTATCTCTATCTCTTACTCTAAAATTAAATCTTTCTATCTTTTTACTCTCACTTTCACTTTCTCACACTTCAATCTATCCATTCTCAGGTTAGGTGGTTGACTGAAACCCTAGCTCTATCACCTTTACACTTTGTGGTGGGCCAGTGGCTGTGAAACCATCAACAACCTTGATTACCATCATCTAGTCATCAACCATAACGTTATTTCTTAGGTAATTTTGCAAATTTCCATTTTCCCCAATTTTTTTTCATTTTAGCGTTTAATTTCTAAAAAATCACTATTTCAAAATTATAAATTTTTTTTTTTATGATCTCAATTCTTAAACATTACTTGTTCACTGACTGTTGGATTTTAATTTTTGAGAAAATTGACTATTCAAGTTGATAGATTCAAGAATGAGGGTGAGGTAGCTCCATGGCTCGTGGGAGGCTATGTCATGCTTGTGTGTGGCATTGGCTCTGTGCTTAAAGCTTAAGGTAAGGTGTTCTGTTCTCTCAAACTCTCAATGGTTGTGGATGGATAGATTGTAGTTGAAGTTGAGTTGACTTTCAGAATTTAGACTCCCTTTGATTGTGACTCTGAATTTGATTCAAAATTCAGAAATTAATTGCTTCTGTGAAATTGAATTGTCTCTGTGAAATGTTGAATTGGTTATAAAATAGTTTTATTACGACAGTTCATATGGTTTTAGTGTGAAATTTCATATGGATTTGAAATGCTAAATTGTATTTGTGAATTGTCTTTGAAACTCTATTTTTATGAAATTTTGAATTCAAATTGTGAGATTGCTTGCATGTAGAGTCTTTGTGACTCCAAAATTTCTAAAATTTCAATTTTAAGAAGGTTAGCTTACATTTCAAAGTCTTTGTGACTTTGAATTCCTAAAATTGCAATTTTAAACTAGTTAGCTTACATTTTAAAGTCTTTGTGACTCTGAAATTTGAAGTTGTTGTTTAATTTGTAATGTTTGTGGAATTGTTGAATATTGTGCAATTTTTAAATATTGTGAAATATTAAGGAATTGAAACTGTTTAAACAAGGTTTTTGCATGTGTGTAGTTGGAGTTGTACAATTTTAAGTATGTTAGTTTACATTTCAGAGTCTTTGTGACTTTGAAATTTGAAATTGCTATTTAATTTGTAATGTTTGTGGAATTGTTGAATATTGTGCAATTCTTAATATTGTGGAATATTATGGAATTGAAGTTGAAATTGAAAATGTTTAAACAAGGTTTTGCATGTTTGTTGTTGGAGTTGTGCAATTTTAAACATGTTAGCTTACATTTTCAGAGTATTTGTGACTCTGAAATTTGAAATTCCTGTTAAATATGTAATGTTTGTAGATTTGTTGAATATTGTGGAATTGAATTGAAGTTGAAATTAGGACTGTTTAAACAATGTTTTTGCATGCTTGTAGTTGGAATTGTGCAATTTTTTTTAAGGAACCAGCCAGTTAGTTATGTTTCAATATTGTATCACACAGTAGCTGATTGGTTCTAATTGTTAAGCATTATTGAGTACTAGGAGTCTAAGTGACAGCAATTTTTTCAAAGCTTCAAAATCGTCTCTCTTTTATTTTAGTTCATTGCATTGTAACCAGTACATGTCTTGCCTTGAAGTGTTGTGTAATTGCTGTCTTGTTTTTGTTTGTTTCCTCTTATGTAAGCAGTGTCCTAATGGATCCAAATTCCCAATCATCAGTTAATGCACCTTCCTCTTAAACCCCAATAGGCCAAAGTCCATCACCATCAGGTCCACCACCACTGTCAAAACCTAAATCGTCTGATGCCAAATCGACATTACCTCCACGACCTTCATTAGGGGGGGAAAAAAACCTTCTAGGCCAGCAAGTGATGTATGGGATCACTTTGTCAAAATAGAAGATAGTGATCCTGATGACCCTAGATGTAAATGCATATATTGTCATAAGGATTATGCATGTGGTTCTAAGAAGTGTGGAACTAGTATCCTAAGGAACCATTTGCAGCAATGTCTGAAAAATCCTTACAAGGTAGATGAAAAAAAGCAAAAGACCTTAACTTTTGAAAGGAAGTCCGATGGTAGTGGCAGCAGTTTGGTAGCTACAGTTTTCAACAAAGATGCATGTAGGATGGCATGTGCCAAAATGATAATATTGGATGAGTTGCCTTTTGGTTTTGTAGAAGGCTGTGGGTTTAGACACTTCTGCAGTGTTGCATGTCCTAAGTTTGATCCTCCATCTAAAAGAACCATCGTGAAGGACATTTATTAATTGTACTTGGATGAGAAGGTGGCTTTAAGATCAATGTTTGTTGCAAAGAAACAAAAAGTTAGCCTTACAACTGATACATGGACTTATATTCAAAATGTTTGTTATATGTCATTGACTGCCCATTATGTTGATGATGATTGGATGTTACATAAAAGAATTTTAAGTTTTTGTGTGATTCCTAATCATAAAGGAGAGGCAATTGGAAAGCTAATTGAGGTTTATTTGCATGATTGGGGTATTGAGAAAGTGTTCATCATAACCCTTGATAATGCAAGTGCAAACAATAATCTAATTGCTTATCTTAAGAGGAAAATGGTACATTGGAAAAGTTGTGTATTGGATGCTGATTTTTTGCATATTCGATGTAGTGCACACATTTTCAACTTGATTGTGTGTGAGAGTTTGAAAGAATTAGACGACTCAATTGCTAGCATTCGTAATACTGTGAGATATGTTAGATCCTCTCCTTCTAGATTGCAAAAATTTAAAGGGTGTATAAGTCAAGAGAAAATTGATAGCAAAACTTTAGTATGTTTGGATGTTCTAACAAGATGGAACTCCACATATTTAATGTTAGAGTCGGCTTTGAAATTTCAAAAAGTCTTTGATAGAATGGAGGAGGAAGATGGACATTATGCTTCCTATTTTGGAGAGGATGATAGTGATAGAAAGAAGGTTGAACCTCCTCTTGCTTGGCATTGGGATGATGCCAAAGTTTTTGTCCAATTTCTTAAAGGCTTTTATGATGTGACTCTTAAATTTAATGCCTCTCTGCATGTTACCTCCAATATCTATTTCCATCAAATTTCTTCCATACAAAAACAATTGGATGACTTGTGTGTTAGTGAGGATGACCGATTGTGTGTTATGGCAAGGAAAATGAGAGAAAAATATAATAAATATTGGGGTTCCATGGGAAATGTCAATAAATTGTTTCTAATTGCAGCAGTGCCTGATCCAAGATATAAGTTGGATTATGTGTCATTTAGTTATGTGATGCTTTATGATAATGATGAAAGTATGGTTACTAAATTGATAAACAGTTTGAAAAAGACTTTAATGAGGCTGTATAATTGGTATAATGAAAGAGAAATGGGTTCAGATACTAGTTGCCAATCTTCCATTGGTGTTGAGTCTTGTGGAACTAGTTTGAATTGTAATAGTAGTGGATTAGAACATGCCAACTATGCTGACCGGGTTTGGATTGCTTATTTGAAGAAGAGAGAACAAAACCAATGTAAAGAGGTAAAAAATGATGTGGATAGGTATCTGGTCGACCCTTGTAAATCTAGTTTAAATAAGGGTTTTGATATTTTAAATTGGTGAAGAGTCAATGGAGAGAAATATCCTGTGTTAGAGAAGGTTGCAAAGAATGTATACGCCATTCAAGTCTCCACTGTGGCTTCTGAGAGTGCTTTTAGCACTGGAGGCAGGATACTTGATCCTTTTATAAGCTCTTTGACTACTAAAATGGTGGAGACTTTGATATATTGTCAAAATTGGCTTAATGCTTCTCCAAGTTTGGACAGATTCTTTTTAGAAGAAATCGAGTATTATGAAAGCCTAGATGCAGGTAATATAATATGTAACAGAGGCAGGTTTTTGTTTATATGCAAATTGTATTATTTTTTACTGTTTTTATAATATTTGCCTCTATTTGTTGTCACTCCAAAACCTATGCCAAAGCCAACCAGTGGCAGCAACTCCTAACAGCAGCACCAAAAAGGATTGATTGTGCATTGTGGAGTGGATAGACTTGAAACTTGACAGCAGCACCAAAGTAACTCTCTTTGTTTTATTTTTCATTTCTTAATAATCATCATATTATTAAATTAATACTGTATTGGTTTGATTTATTTTGGTTTCTTTGTGATTATAGGCTTTGTAGCAGTGGCAGTGGAGGTTTTGGTAGTGGCAATAGAAGAGTGGCTTCAAATTTTTGGAGGATTTGGCAGTGGCAATAGGAGAAGGGCAGTGGCTGTTGGAATGGCAATGGCAGTGGCACTTTGGAATTGTAATTTGTTATTTTGATACTTGTGTTTTGTGTCTGCATTTCTTATTCTCAATTTTGGCTGTGGCATTGGTAGTGACACTGCATTTCTCAATCATCAATTTTTCTTTTCATATATGTTTAATTCTTGATCAATTTATATTTGTATTATTAAACATTAGTATCTTTAATTTGTATATGTGTTGTAACTTGTAAGCTTCTAATATTTAGTTAATTGCCTATATTTGATGCAGCAGCAAATGTATAAACAATACAGAAATGCAATTTTGTTTATTTGTTTAAGAACTATAATTTGATTATTAGGTTCAAAAAACGTTCAACACTCCAAATGTGCCCATTAGACAAAAAAAGCTGCCCATTTGATACCTAAAAATTGATCATTTCATATTTAAAACGTTGGATGAGACAGGTAAGTATAGATATGAAAGTTGGCCCAAAATTATGCCCCAAAAATAGGCCCAGTTCGACCAGTTCAAAAATAGGTTCAAAATTATAGGCCTAAAAAAAGTTAAGACCCACTAAATTGCGAACAAGCCCAAATTCAGAAGCCCAATTATAAGCCCAAACCGAAAAACTTGAACCGAACCAAACTGATCCGTTTTACTCAGTTAAATATGCAGTTCCACTCTCACATCGGTTCGGTTCGGGTTCAATTTTAAAGCTTACCGAACGATCAGTTCAGTTGGATTTTTCAGGTGAAACCGATCCAACCCGAACCGTGCCTAGGCCTAATATGCATATACTTTAATTGAAAAAATTATAAATTAAATGGTCTCACAAATTAGTTAGAAAAAAATTTAAGTAAGTTACAAATTAATTTAAAATATATTACCCCATTTGACTTGATGACATGGGCATAGCACTTTGGCAACCCATTCTCGTCCATTGTCCTGTTCAATTCTTTGGTCGAAGCCATCATCTCCTCTTCATCATTTGGCAGCAGGACTTTATTAAATGACACACGAGCAACCCACTTTGTTTGTATGTCAATTACCTGGAAAGTTGCATCCTGATCATTGCAAAATATCCATTAATTAACAATTGCATTGTATTATATGTGCAAATACGTGTACATATATGTATATATAGAAAAACTACCGTGTGGTCTGTTTTTATGGAAATCTGCACCAAAGCAGATATTTTTTGAAAAAAAATATCGATTTTGTTTTGTACATATACATAAATAGCAAAGTCGACATTTGTTTTAAAAAGCGTCCGTTATTATGGAATTTACATAGAAACGGATCGCACCGTAGTTTCCTCTATCAATTCCCAAAATTAATTATATGTTAGTTTCCAAAATTTTGGTTTTATTGTTCAATTGAGTTACAATAATCATATTTTTTCTTTCGGATATTTTAGTTTGTAACAATACCTTTTAACCATTTAGTTTAAATAATTATATACATGAAAACGATGTACTTGTAGCATAAAATCCATTTGATATTTGTCTATATCTACTATTGTTATTATTATTATTATTATTATTTCAAATTCATGGTTCCTCTTGTGAATGCATGAGGCTTTGCTTAGAGAGTTTGTTACGCTGACATATTTTAAGCTGTAAAATTCACTGGCTTAAAATGCTTAAAACTAATGTTTGGAGTCGAAACAGAGCGAAGAAGAAGATGATAATGACGAAATAGTTTTGGGCTCAACCGTCGGAATTATATGAGGTTTGTGGTCTTCCTGTCTCTCTTTCTTTCTCTATCTTTATTTCAGAAGCTTCGTCCATGTGACACTGTCAAACTCAGGCAGTAAATTCCATCACCAAGCCCAGAGAGTACAGACGCCGTCGTTTTTATGAACTGCTAGTGGGCTAATGGAATAGCCCATTAACTCTCAAAAAGAAAATGGGCCTAGGAAGTAAAAGAAATCCATTTCATTGTTGAATCAATTTTTTAAGCCCTAACACTTTTATTATTATAATTATTTTTATTATCAATTTTATATATTTTTTAAAAAGCTGTATAAGAGAAAATTTTGGAATTGATGTACATTTAAAAAATTGAATTCTACCATAAGGCTGAAATTTAGTTTATATATACCAACTTAGTTGGAATGTCTAGATTGAAGATTAGAGCCCGATCATTCTACCATAAAATTATCGATTTTGACCATGAACATACTTGTCCATTACTTCAATCTTAGATCGTTTAGATTTTCATCCGAAAGAAAAAATAATTAGATATAGTATTTATTTTAAGGTTTTTTTTTTCTAAATATTAAAAATAAATTCTAATAAATATCATCCCCATTGTAATCTTAGTTATGAACTTCTTATCATTATTCTTTAATGGGATGATCCAATATTAAACCCATAACATAACTAGATGAATAATATCATAACAATAAGATGAATTTCTTCCATATTTTTATAAAAAAAATTATATTCATTTTTTTGAAACTTCAGACAATAATTTTCCTTAGTTTTTATTCTTAAGGTACAACCACCATGAATGAAGCATCGATTTTTACTTGGTCGCTTTTCAAAAACATGCAATTTATAACGTCATGCCCGCATATTGTAACAACGCCACGTACCACCAAAAGGTGGCGAAACCGCCTCTCTCACTCACTCTCTCTCTCTTTTCTCTCTGTTTTTCCATTGGCGGAGATTCACATAGACTACATATATTCTCTGTAATTTACCTTCTTCTTTTTTTTTTCTTTTTTCTGAATTTGGATCGAAAATCATATATATAGATGAACCCAGAAAGCCTTGTTGCATCAGCGGCCATTAACATAGGCTTGGCCTTGGTTCTTCTGTCTCTCTTCTCCATCCTCAAAAAACAACCTTCAAACGCCGACGTTTACTACGCACGTCGTCTTTCCAAGAACCACCTTCTTAACTTTGATTCCTATTTCACTCTGCGCCGCTACCTCCCCACTGTCTCTTGGATTTCTCGAGCTTTTCGAGTCACCGAAGATGAAATAATCGATGCCGCAGGACTTGATGCTCTTGTTGTAATCAGATTCTTCAAGTTTGGGTTAGCCATCTTTTTTTTTTTTTTTTTTGGTTAAATTTCCCAAACGGGTTTGTTTTATTTTGTTTTCGAAATGTGTTTTCTGGAAATGTTTTCATTAATTTAAAGCACGTGTTAATTCATTTGCAGTATCAAATTCTTTGTGGTTTGCTCTGTAGTTGGATTGTTAATACTTCTTCCAACTAATTATGATGGTCAAGAACGACCATCTAGGACCAATCATTCCATGGATTCTTTTGCTATATCCAACATTAAGAGTGGTTCTAACAGGTATTTTACTCTTCATTTCCTATAAATATTGTATATATATATATATATATATAATATTACTGGTTTTAGAGCTTAATTTTGTGACAGAGTTAATTTCTTGTTAATGGCACAGGCTTTGGGTACATTTTTCTTGTTTATGTTTTGTATCTCTCTATGGATTATATCTACTATATAAGGTAATAATAATGTTACACTTTTTGATAGCGACCATGTATTTGAGATTGAGTCTCTGATGGAGCAGAGGTGGAATTAGTGATGTTAATAATTTTTATGATCTTCAGGAGTATAAAGTGATTTTGGCTTTAAGGATTCAACAGCTTCGGCGAGTTAGGCATCGACCTGAACAGTTTACTGTTCTTGTCCGAGAAATTCCATTCTGTGTCGAGCACAAGGCTCGTGCTTGTTGTGTCGATCATTTCTTCCTTAAACACCTTCCATTTACATACCACTCGTATCAGATTTTATATGATGGAAAAGATCTTGAGGAGTTATTGGTAGGACTTGAGATATGCTTACAAAAAACCACCCAATTTCTAATATATATGCTTGTTAAGTGAAATACATTTTTATGTTATAGTTTTATCTTTTGCTTACAGAGAGTTCTATATATATGCAGAGACAGGCAAAGGTGATTGCAAAAAACATAGAGGACTTAAGTCAGGGTGGTGCTGGGGTTGAGAAACACAAAAGAGAAGCTTCACTCTTGGATCAATCTGAAAAGGATGTTGCAAAACTATCTTTGCAGCAGGAAAAGCTTGAAGAACTTCGACTCAAGATTCAACAATTACAGTGTGAACATATGCTGAAAGAAAAGGTCATTTTCTATCTTGACCAAATTTTGGGACTAAAATTTTTCAAGTTTTTTTATATGGCACTGAAACTTCTGAAACCAATTTAAGATCTGTTTAGTCAGAGAAATTTCACATCTTGAATCCTTCTAACTAGAAATTAGCAAACAAATTAAAGGAGATATATATACCACGGTTTGTGATACTTATCCCTGTTGTTTTCTTGCTTAAGCAAATAGATTTTCCTGTCTCTTTAGGTCTTGAAATGTAAAAACTCTATGGTTTTTGTGGTCTATTGAACGTGTAGTGACAATATGTATGTATATATATATATATATATGTAGATTCTCCTGAGTCTCTTTTATGTATTTGTAGGAGTTATTGAATGTTTAGTGACAATATATATATATATATATATACATGTAGATTTTCCTGAGTCTCTTTTATGTATTTGTAGGAGTTGCCTGTTGCATTTGTTACATTCAAGTCTCGGTTGGATGCTGCACTAGTTTCCCAATCTCAGCAGCACTCACATCCACTTATTTGGATCACTGAAATGGCTCCAGAACCAAGGGATGTATCATGGAGAAATTTGACAATTCCATACAGAATATTGCCGCTTTGCAATCTTGTTGTCGTTCTTGCAGCAGCCTTTCTTACACTTTTCTTTGCTATTCCAGTCACCGCGGTTCAAGGGATAGCTAAATTCGAAAAATTAAAGAAATGGTTTCCCCCAGCCATGGCCGTGCAGTTGATGTATGCACTTCTTTTCCTGTTCTCTTTCGTTTCTTTCTTTGGTTTTGAGAATAGTTATTAATGATTCATTGATGTGGAATTAAGTCCTAAATAGCATATCAACTGTATAATGTACAGACCAGGATTAAGGTCTATTGTAACAGGGTATCTTCCAAGTTTCATTCTTAATGGGTTTATCTACCTTGTTCCTTTTGCAATCCTTGGAATGGCTAAACTAGCTGGCTGTTCCTCCAAGAGCAAGGAGGAGATAAAAGCTTGCAATATGGTCTTCTATTTTCTGGTGGGAAATGTGTTCTTTCTGAGCTTAATATCGGGTTCTTTACTCGACGAGATTGGGGAATATCTTAGTCATCCTAGAAATATCCCTGCTCACCTAGCCAGCGCTGTCTCTGCTCAAGTAAGTTGGTTTTCTTGGTTGCTTTTCTTAAGCTTTTAGTTAATTTTGTTTTCTGGGTTTGATTTTTTGTGTTGTTTTTCTTTTTTTTTTTTTTTTTCTTTTTTTTTTTGAATGAGACAGGCAGATTTCTTTGTGACATATATACTGACAAATGGGCTATTAGGGTTTTCATTAGAGATTCTTCAACCAGGGTTACTTTCGTGGAAAGCTATAAAGTCTTGTTGTAGATATGGGCGTGGAAAGGAAAAAGACCCTTTTCTCTTTTCATTGCCTTACTATAGAGTAATTCCTTTGGTTGCTCTGTCAGTACTGATTGGTATGGTATATGCAATTGTTGCACCACTGCTGCTCCCATTTCTTGTCGGCTATTTCTGTCTAGGCTATGCTGTGTATATCAACCAGGTTGAAAACTTTCTCTACTCTTCAGATCCTTCCAGTTTTATTGTATGCTTTTGACAATTAATTTGTCTGGTGCTGCTTTATCAAGAAATAAAATAAATAAATAAATTAAAAAACCTTTGCCTACTTTTTCTGTAAGAGCTTGTGATCATTAATTGACTTTTATTTAATATGAAGGATTATATAAAGAAAATATTTTGCAGATTGAAGATGTATATGACACAGTATACGAGACTTGTGGACAGTATTGGCCATACATTCATCACCATATTCTTGTCGCAGTCATTCTCATGCAAATTACTATGATTGGACTGTTTGGACTGAAAGCAAAGCCAGCTGCATCCATTTCTACAATCCCATTACTCATTTTGACTGTGTTGTTCAATGAGTACTGCAAGATCCGCTTTCTACCTACATTCTACAACTACTCTATTCAGGTTTTTTCTTCCGAACCCTTTCAGGATAACTTATATTTTTAATTAGTTTTTCTTTTTGTTCTTTTATAGTAATCCATAAAACAAAATGATTCTTTTTTTATGCTAGAACGCCAAGGAAAATGATGATCTTGATGAGAAAAACAATCATCTAGAAATCAACATTGAGAATGCAAGCAGTGCCTATTGCCCACCTTGTTTGCAACCTTGGAACTTCATGGAGTCAGTGTCAAGTTCTACAGACCCTTTGGTATCTTCTCAAGATTTAAAGATAAACGATCTAAGCCCTTGAAAGATCAAGTGAAACTCAATTGAACTTGTACACTTGATCATCTGATTTCAGATTCATCTACGGCTAAGGAGGCAGCCAATGAGAGTATCAACAAATATTTCGGTGCCATGAAAATGCAGGGTTTCTTTTCATGAATTTGAGAGTTATGAAATGGAGTTGCCATTATCATGATATGGTCCACGCTGCAATTATTACGAGCTCCTGTTGCATAAGCTTGAAAGGGAACCGTCATTTACCAAGCAGATTTAGACTAATTTGGTTAAATTGATATTTGCCTTTTGAAACGAGACTTTTCCTCCTCTTCCGTTTAAATTTTGCATTTTTTGAAAAATGATGTTAAATGGCACATGGAATGCTTTTTATTGATTCCTAACTTAGACGACTCAGCGTCCATATAATGTTTGATAGCCAGCTTGAAAGCAACTTTTTCTTGCATCTTGATTTTCAGTAGGTAGATGGTCCTGTCTTATTACTCAATCCAGCTGCTACTAGTATATTTTCAAACAAAAAGAGACTTTTTAGCAGGGAAGATCCATATTCATTTTGAATAAAATTGTGCTACTTTTCAATGGTAAAACACTATTGTTATCCTTTTCTATTTTTCTTTTTTTTTTTTTTCTTTTTTTTTTTTGAATAAAAACACTCTCGTTATCCTTAAAAGTAAAAATTTATACATTTTTAGATATTCATAGAGCTCAATAAGCTTAGGAAAATTCATGATTTTTTTTTTTTTTTTTAATGTTTCTTGAATGAAGAGGCACCTTTACAATAAAAACACATGAACTAAAAAGCATAATCCAAGACAGAATTAGAGGCAAGCTAAGTGTTTTTCCCTGATACTTAAGGTGTAAATACACGAGCTGTACCATTTGACGGTAGCAAAAAAGCATACAGGTAGCAGTTAGGAGAGCTCATTAATGCAAAATAATGGAACAAGAGCAGCAAACTAAGCTAACTAGAAGAAAAGTCACTATTTCATAGTTAGAATTAATCTCAAGCCTAATTATTTTGAGCAAGTCGGTTGAGAGCCTCGTAACACTTTCCTAAGCTTGCTATATATATTCCACAATCCGTTAGCACTGATCACTCACTCAAAGCTCCATTGACACTTATCTCGAGCTTTGATTTGAAAGCCTTTTTCTATCACTTGGGGTACCCAAATAGAAGGGTTTCATAATGAAGGTCCATTCTCTTTTCAATGGAGCATTTTTGGGCATCTTGCTCTGCCTCTTTGCTGTGAGCTTCAGTCATGCTTCTTCAGGTAAATTTTCATCTTCTGACCCAAAAAACATTGGTCTTTTTTTTTTTTTTTTGTCTTTTCTTCTTTGGATTTGTAATAATATTGTGCACTTCGCTTTCTGTTTCTGTCCGATATTGCAGAGCTCAATGAGGAAGATACATTCAAAGGTTTTCCACATCCACATATACCAGTTTACAAGAAACCACCAGTACATATTCCAAAAGTACCAATCCATAAGAAACCATTCCCGCCACATAATCCAACTCTAGAGAAGCCACTCCAACCAGACTCATTCTTTAAGAAACCAGTTCCAGTTTACAAAAAGCCTTATTATTCTCATCCCATCTTCAAGAAACCACTTCCCCCACCCATTCCAATCTATAAGAAACCACTTCTTCCACCCATTCCAATCTATAAGAAACCAATTCCTCCATCCATTCCAATCTATAAGAAACCACTTCTTCCACCCATTCCAATCTATAAGAAACCAATTCCTCCATCCATTCCAATCTATAAGAAGCCCCTTCCTCCACCAATCCCAATTTTCAAAAAGCCATTTCCACACCCAGTTCCAGTCTACAAAAAGCCATTTCCACACCCAGTTCCAGTCTACAAAAAGCCCTATACTCATCCAATTTTCAAGAAACCATTTCCCAAAAAGCCATTTCCTCCACCAATTCCAAATTAAGGCCTCCTAGATCAGCCTAGTAAGGTGGGAGGATGGGGTTTGGGACTTATATATTTAGTAGAGCAATAAAAACCTTTTAAGGAAACAAGAAAAAATCCAGAGGGATGAAAAAAATATATATAAAAAAATGAAGGGCCAAATAGATGTTGTTGTTATCTAATGTTGATTGTTTAATGTAATGCGATATTTAATTATATTATTGCTGTGTAAAATGGAAATATTTAATTGTATTATTGTCGTGTACAATGGAATATTTGTACTATTATCCTTACCATAATGGAAATAACTTATTTTTATTTTGAACACTCTTTAGTAAGATCATTTCAATTTGGATTGATATGCATGTGAAGAATTTTAAGGACATTGCATGACACAAAAAAGGTGAATTTTCATGGAATTATGAGAAGCTTATATGTTTTGAAACAGAATTGTTTTGATGAATAATAAATATATAAATATATATACAAATGGGTATTGTTTATAAGAATTAGATACAATTTGTTCACATTTACAAAATAATAATAATAAACCAAATTGTTTAAATTACTTCAAACCATGAAAATCCCAAAAATTGGGCCCAGAAGCTTGACTTTTCAACCAAGTGATGTACGACTGATAATAAATTGCCTATAACATCATAAACTAGTTGTAATGTCACCGCCTTTTCTGGTTCCAACAATCGTGAATTTCCCATTTGTTTGTATGAACATGAATCTTATTAGAGGCATAAACGTTTCCTTCTCATCCACTAATCAATTACAATTTTGACTTTGACTCCCTCTGTTTTGTACACATGGATCGCTTTTGGAGAAGATTCTTTCCCTGGTTCTCTGTTGGTCTTTCTCATATATGTAATTTCTCCATACACATAAAACCGTTTCAAAATCCAAGTGACGCACTGTTTTCATAAAGGGAATTTCTAGTTGTATTGCTGTTTGAACTTTATAAAGTTTTTTATTATTAATTTATATTTTTATTTTTATTTAAAATTATTATTAAAAATATTTACTAATTAAATTTATTTAAATAATTTTTATATACAGTTCCATTTTTTTCCTCAAATAATATATTACATATATCCATCTATCTTATACTTTATTAAAAATTAAAATTGTAGATATAATAATTATTCACAAATCATGTAAGTCCAAAAATATGAAACAGTAAAATATATTTCGATTTTTCTTCTTCTTTTTTTTTTTCATTTTGTGATGATTGCTTTAGTTTGGATTATTTTTTCTATTATATACCAATGACAAGGTCGGCTTATATTTGGTTCTGGTATGTCAAAATTCGTCTTTTATTTGAAAGTTTAAAACTGAACATTTTTTAGTTGTTTAGAAGCATCCATCTAAACATTATCAAGATGTTCAACTTTTATTTTTTGAGCGTTATATAAATAATGAAAGTATTGGATTATATTAATATTGATGTTGACAATATTTTTGTTACCTTTGTTGTTGTTATAGCTGTTTATGGTACCAGGATGTCCAATGTTGCCAATTGTTAATAAATGGTTTAAACATCGTCAAATATGTGCCGAAGGATGGGAAACACCATATGCTCTCCAAATAAAAGCTTCAAGGACTTAATTTCAGATGATGTAGCCACTCATGAGATAATAGATTTAGACAGTCTATAGTTTTGAACAAATTATTTGTGATTATAACACTAAATTCAATCTCAAAATGATCTTTTTGTACTCTTTTTTTGGTGATTGATATAAAGCAGGTTTTGCATTTTTATCTCTAAATAAAATTAGGACATTTAATATCTCTAAATTTTGTTCGAACATTTACAATCGAACAATTTTAACATGTTCAAAAATATACAAATAAATTTTATAATGGTATACAAAAGTTTACGATTGAACATCGAAAAATATACCCATGTGGAATTGCATGTTTAGAAGTATCCAGCTAAATAAAAGGATAATGTTCAAAAGTTCACAACCGAACATCTGAAATGTGTGCAAAAGCTTATACTCGAACGTTACAAAATAATAAGTTATAATTTTGAAAATGTTCAAAGGTATAAAACGAATATTTTAATATTGTAAATGTACCCATATGGAATTATATGTTCAAAAGTATGTAACTAAACAAATAATAACGTTCAGAAGTTCACAATTGAACATCTGCAAATTTATGACTGAACGCTCCAAAATAATAAATTATAATTTTGAAGATGTTCAAAAATGAAAATAAACCCTAATTCAAACAAGAAAGAAGAAAAAAGTATTTTAATGAAGTTAATATTAAAAAAACTGCATATAGTTATTTTAGAATTGTAAAAAGAATTTTTATTTGTAAAAAATAGCTAATTTTGGAATGGTATGAACTAGGGATATTTGAGGAATAAATAATATTATATTAAATAATTTTATATTTTTTATATATTTAAGTAGTAATGTATAAAGAATGGAATTATAAAGAGACATTTTAAAATTGTAAAAAGAACACTCTTTCATAAAATATATTATTTAAAAATAAAATTTGTTTTTATATAAAGATTGAGCATTTAGCTTTGCAGTAAAAGACTTTAGTCATAATTAATTTATGATACTTTCCATGTCATTAAAAAAAAAAAAAAAAAAAGGAAGTAAGAAAGTATTATGTACAGATCGGTTCTAGATGGTTTATTATTCATGCTTGCATCCTTCTTGCCAGTTCTTTTCATGTTTAAAAAATGCTTATTAATTAGGTTTAAATAAATATCTATTTGTTATACACATATACTTGCAGATGTTTCAAATATAACTAGAAGAAATTTTTTTTTCCCCCTTCAAAAATTTGAAGAATGGTTAATCTAAAAAGGCAAAAAGTAAAAAACTTGGAGAATGGTTTTTATATGTTCTTTAGGGAAAAATATACACCACCTACTTTTTCAGAGTTTCCAACCTACCAAAAAATATTTTAATGTAACAAATATTACATCAATATATATCTTATAGTCTATAAAATAAATGAGAAGTGCTCCCAGTTTTGATCATATTTTACTGTTTAAAATTTTGATCATGTTTTACTGTTTAAAATGGTAAAAAACGGTTGCTTCTCGTGCGTTTTGCCTTTTCTTTTTCCATTTTTTTTTTTTTTATAATTTTATATATCCAAATTTATCCTTTTTGGCTTTTTTGCTTCAGAAAGTACCAAAACCCTTGGAGTCTTTAAAGGCTTCACTGATCTACAACGGGGACAGTAGTGTTTGGATTGCTCTTGGATTTGTCTTTGAGCATGAAAGAGATGAGAATAAAAAATACACGGATCATGAACTTCTTTAATAGGGTTTTGCAGAGATGGATAATTTAAAAGAAATGAGAGCTAAAAACCAAAACCCTCTTAGGGGGAGCGCCTTCTTTTTCCTTCCTTTTCTTTTACTATTTCTGTGTATTAGGGTTTGTTTTTGTGGAAGAGAAGGTAGAGAAGAAAGAAAGAAAAAAAAAATGAGAGAAATAGAAAAAAAGAAAAAGAAAAGAAAAGGGCATGGGTTGGTCTCTCAGTCTCTCTCTCTCTAGCTTTTTTTTTTTTTTTTCTCTTTCTTCTTGCCGTTCGCACTCAAAAAGATCAGTGTGGGTTGGCCATTAGCCATTAGGATAGAGAGAGAGAGAGAAACAGAAAAGATTTTAAACGGTCAAATTATGTGAGAGATGTGGTTTTGATTCGCCAGTGTGAAAACAAATAAATTAATAATAATAAATTATTATTATTAAGATAATATGATTTTTCTCACTATCAAAAGATAAAAAAAGTTTTTTCAAAGCTTTAAATATTATATATAATATATCTCTAGTCTATATAACATAAATATAACATAAATGAGAAGAAATCTTCAATTTTGGTCATATTTTACTGTTTAAAATGGTAAAAAACACCGATTTATTTATTTTTTTTTATTTCTTTTGATAAAAAAAGTTTTTTCAAAGCTTTAAATATTATATATAATATATCTCTAGTCTATATAACATAAATATAACATAAATGAGAAGAAATCTTCAATTTTGGTCATATTTTACTGTTTAAAATGGTAAAAAACACCGATTTATTTATTTTTTTTTATTTCTTTTTATGATTGCATGCCAAAGATAAAATAAGTATTCCATTTATAATACAAAATTTCTAACCAATAATTTTGAAATCACACGAATGCTAATACGGCATGGTTTTTTGTTTTTGAAAGAAGCATGGCTTCTCATGTACTTAGTTTTATGGAAAAACTATATATATATATGTAAAAAGCATTATGTTGTAAGTGCCTAAAATTTTTAGATTTTTTTAAAATTATATAATTAACCTTTTAATTTTTATTTCAATGGTGTATAAAAAAAGTTAAAATCGGTAGTTTATAATTTTATATCTTTGCATCTATGGTTTTATATTTACCTTGTTTTTCCTTTTTCACAACCCCACACCGGCGCCACCCCCCGCGCCCCCCCCCCCCCCCCCCAACAAAAACCGGCCCTTTTTTTGGGTTCGATTTGACCTCTCAACAGCACACCATACACGAGACAGCAACGAAATTTTCTTTTTTCAAACAGCAAATAATAAGTTATATATATATTTTATTTAAAATTCGGTATTACAATATACTTTCATTAGTCTCTTATGGAATTGATACTTCTTTATTAAAATTGTATTGATTGAAATGAGTTTTTGTTTTTGCTAAATTTAAAAAAAATTGCTCTTTAATTTTGATTTTATTCCACTATATTTATTATGTAATTTTAAAAATTAAATGCAATACAAATGTGTGTCAATAAATAAATATTTTAAAATTAAATTTTGAATTATTATCTTCAACCTAATATAAAATTTTTAAACTAATAATTTTCAATAGATGTACATGTGATTTTATATTATTTGTTAAAAATTATATTGATTAATTAACACTAATAAATAAAAAAAATTTATTTTATCTTTTATAAAGTAATTGTTTTTGGTGTGAATATATATATATATATATACAGTACACACACATATAACTACACAATTACACATCAACACAGACAGGTGCAAAGCACGTGGGCCAAATCTAGTATATATATATTTGTTATTTTCTTCCGTCTCTTTTTGACCAAGGACAATTAACTGTTTCGTGGATATGATAACTTCTATATGAAGTAACCTCAAACTAGTCAATTTCTTGTATTAAAAAAACAATTAAAAAATTTCTTTTGTGATTGAAATTTGGAGATAATTGAGAACCCAAGTCTCGTACTACCTTAAGAAATAACTCATGAGTCATTACTTTTGAATGAGACCTTGAAAGGTGTTATTAGAAAGATGTTTTTGAATAAGAAAGTACTTGGAAAAATATAGTTCCACATGGCCACATCTGATCATAACCTGAAAACGAATGAAACTAATATATATATATATATATATATAAATAAAGCAAAAACAGATTGATATTACAAAAAAAATAACAATAATGAAACGCGAAGTCGTTTTATATATTTGAAAATCTGTTACGGCCGGTTCTTGCCCAATCTTTCATCCATTCTCATTTCTCTCATCCATCTAGAACTCCCTCTGACTTTTTCTTTCTGTTTATTATAAAAGTCGCACAAAATAGATACACAAATAAGAATGAGCACGGAAGCCAGAGAGAGTCAAAGAAATGGCCACGTTTTTTCCGGTAGGAGGAGTTTTGGTGATCGCCACCCTTCTGCTACCGGTTTCCGTCGTGCTGGGTGGTTTTCCCGCGATGATGACATTGGAGAGAGCTTTTCCAATCGATCACAGAGTCCATGAACTGAGTCAGCTCAGAGCCCGTGATAGGATCAGACATGGAAGAATGTTGCAATCCTCTAATGGTGGTGGTGTTATCGATTTCCCTATTGGAGGGACCTTCAATCCTTTCCTTGTCGGGTATTCCATAAATTCAATTTGTATTTTGGAAAAAAACAATCAAGTTTGACTTTTCTTTTATTATGCTTTCTGTTTTTGTTTCTTGAATGGTTGCGTCTTCAATTTTCAATGTTTTGTTTTGGTTTAAATGCTCTCTTTAACTTATTGATAAATTTTAAGTTTTATATTAATCACTTCATTCAAAGTATTGGTTTTTAAATATTACTTTGTTCCTTCCCTTTTGTCTCTGCTTAATTTTGATGTAATGGGTAGCAATTTTTGGTTAATTTTACTTTATTGATTTATTACATAGATATTCATTGTGTTATATATATGGTTTTGTCATAGGCTTTATTATACAACAGTAAAATTGGGTTCTCCTCCAAGGGAATTCTACGTGCAGATTGATACTGGGAGTGATGTTTTGTGGGTCGGTTGCAATTCCTGTAAAGGTTGCCCCCAATCAAGTGGACTCAAAGTAAAAACAAATTCCCCTAAAACTTCCTTTTCATTAACGTCTCAATGATAATATTATTGAGTTTATGATCAAACTGTTGGAATTATAATATTGCATACGATTTGTTTGTTTTGTTCTAAACAGATTCAGCTAAATTCCTTTGATCCTGGGAGCTCATCAACAGCTTCAGTGATTTCTTGTTCAGACAAAAGATGTAACGCTGGATATGAATCGTCGGATTCTAGTTGTTCTCCCCAGAACAACCAATGCATCTACACATTCAACTATGGAGATGGCAGTGGATCATCAGGGTACTATGTATCGGATTTGTTCTATTTGGATACCGCTGATGGCGATTCTGTGACCTCAAATTCTTCGGCTTCCATTGTTTTCGGGTGAGATGAAAAGCATATTGAGAATCTTTAAAAGTTTAAGATACAGAAAATCATTTAGAAATGGGAGTGATTTTCCTGAATGATGAAAATTATCAAACAGGTGTAGCACATCATTAACTGGGGAGTTGATGAAACCGGACAGAGCAGTTGATGGGATTTTCGGATTTGGACAGCAGGAAATGTCTGTCATATCACAACTTTCTTCTCAGGGAATAGCACCAAAAGTCTTTTCTCATTGCCTGAAAGGAGATGATGCTGGTGGTGGTATACTGGTTCTTGGAGAGATTGTGGACCCCAACATAGTTTATACCCCACTAGTCCCATCTCAGTATGTTTGTTCAATTATATATTTTGAAAGAAAGTTTAAGATTTAACTATGCTATACAATGTTATTCAGTGAATACTTGAGGATTTGAAACATATGAACCTTGAGTACTTTTTGAGTATTGACAAATTACTTTTATGCTTGAAATTTCAGACCTCATTATAATTTAAACCTGGAGAGTATAACTGTCAGTGGCGAAAAATTACCCATTGATCCATCAGTTTTTGCAACATCCGGCAGTCAAGGAACAATAGTTGATTCTGGGACAACTTTGGCATATCTTGCAGAAGGTGCTTATAATTCCCTAATGGATGCGGTAATTTCTTGCTATTCAATTTCTTCCATAGCAATGCTTTAAAAAAAAAAAAGATTAATATTACTTGTGAAGTATCTCTGGTGAATGAGAATGGAATATTATTATGTGAAAGAGAATGTAAGCAGAACCTGAAACATATTACTTTATTGTAAGTCAGATTTCGAATGCTGTTTCACAATATGCAAATCCAGTTGTTTCTCATGGAATTCAGTGCTACTCAGTCAGCTCCAGGTTCACTATCAGATTATATATTTTGTATTGTTGCATTCAGTAAATGTCTCGAGTGTTTGACATTTCCTTATCTCTTGAATTTATCTTTGCTTTGTGTAGTAGCACTAATATATTTCCTCAAGTGAGCTTAAACTTTGCTGGTGGTGCATCCATGGTTTTAGGACCTGAGAGCTACCTTATAGAGCAGGATTCTGATGTGAGTTCTTTGGACTTTTAGTTCTCTCGGTTTTTCAAATGTTGATGATTTGTTACAATACTCATATTTGCTGGAAAATTTTGGTACAAGTTTGGGTAAGATGCGGAAGCTGAGTAAACAAACTTTGTAGCTTCTTAAATTTTACCGCTTGTAGAACATATTCCTTTTGGATTGTACAGAACAAATTTTCCTGGAATGGATCTTTAGTTGAGTTGGGGATAATATGTTGTTTGTTGCAGGCTGTTTCTACAACATGGTGCATTGGCTTTCAGAAAAGCGACACTCATGATTTAACAATACTAGGAGGTATTCTCTCAACTCAAAAACCCTTTTGTTAGTGCCTATGGCCAACTAGCAGATGCACTTTTAAATCTTGTTTGAGTCATTCCCTTAATGGTATGACTCTCATTAAAAACATCAAACACTTACTAGTTGTTTATTTTTCCTTCTTCATTTTTACAGACCTTGTTTTGGTAGACAAAATAGTAGTCTATGATTTGGCTGGTCAGCAGATCGGATGGGCTGATTATGACTGTAAGTTCAGATATGAGTTATGCTAAGTTCATGTATTGAAAAAAGAAAAAAATGTAAACTGCACAGATATATATGCATCATCTCACCATCAATACTGAGAAAAAGACTTATCATAGTAAAAAACAACCATTCAATCGTTTTCTAACTCTTTGTCAATACCAATATTTTGACCCCTTTTTCAAAATGGATTATCTTTACCAGGTTCAATGTCAGTCAATGTCTCTACCACTGGAACCAAGTCTGTCAACACCGATCCTCGAAAAGTTGACAGTTCATTGCAGAATGAGGCTCTCAAGCTGACACCTATCACCATAATCTCTTTCCTCATGCTTATCTCAATGCTCAACAGCTTCTGGTAATTCTGTAGCAAACAAATTGAAGATTAGTTTGGCATACCATTCTTCATGTACATTCAAATAATTCTCTTGCCAGTACATATTTGTAATTCATATACAAAATTTTAGAATAATTTGATTCTCTTCTGTTGGTGGTAGGGGTTTGCAGCATTATTCTGCTGTTGTTGTTTAAAGATTGTTTCTTCATCATATATATACTTGTAAAAACGCATAGATTTATTGGTTTTGTCAAAAGATTTAATTCACACAAAATTTTCTTTTATTGGGTTTACCATAGAGTTGAGTTCAGCTCACTGAAGAAATCAAAGATTTTTCTTGCTGTTTTCCTTTCATACCTTCATTATGGGGTGAACTATTCGACTACTTTATCCAGATTCCTGTTGCTGAATACTAACTAGATTTACAAAATGAAGAATCAAAAAACACAATTACCACAGAGGAAAGAAATATAGCAAAATAGGAAGCAAAACATGCATGCTTTTTTCCTGGTACATAAAGAGAGCATGAGAGCATCCTAATCCTTTGTAGCCTGCAGGCTTTTGTTCATAATCTCTAAGCATTTCAACTACTTGGCTCATGGTAGGCCTTGCATTTTTCTCTTCCTTGACGCATTTAAGAGCTACTTCCAAAAGCATCTCCATCTTTTTCATATCATATTCTCCCTCCTTAGATGGATCCATAATGCTTTTGATATTCTTCCTCACACAACTGATTAACCCATAGCTGTAGACATCCACCTTTAATGTAATAGGTTGGCTGAAAACCCACTCCGGAGCCATGTGAGCCTCTTGTTCCTCTAATCCTTAAGAATCTTGAATTGTTAAGCTCTCCTCTCTTAAGCAGCTTAGACAACTCAAAATCTGCTACCTTTGGTTTGTAATTAAAGAAATATGTTTGGAGGCTTTACATTGCAGTGTAAAACTCATTCCAAGCATTCCTAACGCAAGTGAGCAAGGCCTTTGGCAGTTCCCACAGCAATTTCAAACCTCTTCTTCCAGTCAAGCACATTAGGATTGGATAGAAATTGTTTCAAGGAACCATGCTTCATATACTTGTAAACCAAAAGCCTGTGCTTTTCCTGTGCACAGTACCCCTGCATCTCTATCGAGGTCATATGATTTAGCCTCCCAGTGGTGTCAAATTCTGCTAGAAATTCAGCTTCTGCTTGGTTAGCTTTATCATGAAGTTGCTGATTGCTGCAACCTAAGCATCAGATTAGTACACATTTATAAACAATTCCTCCAGAATCTCTTCCAATCTCTTTAGTGGAACCCTGTGTTGCCTTCTTAACCTTAACAAAGTTAAATCTTCGAAATCCAGTTGGCACCAAAGGGTAGTCTCGGTTGTTTTGATGAACCAAGTTTTGCTGGTTTCTAGTCAACAAGTAGCACACAAAAAGAAAACACATGATCTCAAATCCTCCCACTCCATAGATAATCCACAAAATAAGTTTCACAGACTCGTTCACATGTATGTCCAGCTCTTGAATGTCTTGGTATGAGCAGTTTAATCTAGATTCTTCAAGGTATTTTTCATATGGAAGGAGGTGGTTTTACGCAGCCTCAAATATATGTCTCTGGAATAGCTTTACCTTCTGTATTCATTAAGCAGGGACATCTTTGGGTGGCACTCAAGGGTTTCGCTATCCATATAGTACTTACACAGACTCAAGCATGACTCCTCACACTGGCTAAAATGGTAGTCGTTAAAGACGCCGAAATCATTGCCAAAGAACTCAACATTGACAAGTTTAAGGAATTCAGACTTGTCTTTGCTGCAAGAGAGGTTGGATTTTTGTTCACACCCTTTAGTCCAATCAGTAGGATTTTCCATCTTATGTCATGGAAGACAGAGAGCATTTCCTACCCAAATTGCGATCATACACAGCTCTGACCCGTAAAGGCCTGCCAAGAAACATACCATCAACCTCCTTGATTTTTCCAACTGTGCACTCTGAGATTACCATCAGAGTTAATCTTCAATTTTCTTTGTATATTGGAACATAATCTACTGATAAAAATGTTAGCTCATCTAATGAACTAAGATTTCCCAATGAATCTAGCATTGCAATTCTACTGTTGTTGTTTGTAGACCTTCCAGCTTACCAACAGACACTTGTCATAAAAAACCACACTATTAATATCTTCATCACTAAAATAAAGTATGCAAAAACCTGAAGAAAAGTTACTCAGGCTTCTTGATGAAATGAGCTTTGTAGATTTCGTCATTGAGAAAGGCAGTCGTGGGGGAATCAAAGCTTTGCCACAATACAGCATACTAAGAATTAAATTCTTTCACACAAGGTTACAAGATTCCTTGAGGAGGAAGAAAGCAGATGATATTGAAAAACGCTTTAGTCTGATGGGAATCTCAAACTGTAAGAGTCGGAATACTTTTTATTCTGATGGTAGTCTTAAACTATTTACATGACCATTTTAGTGGTGAAAGTGAGAATGCATTAACCCTCTTTCTAGCATATTAAACAAAGTCTATCGTTATGTATATGTACAAATATTTACAAGAATAGTCAGCATTTTATTGTAACTGAAAACACTAATTTTATTTCTCAAAAACATGCGTGAATAATTGTTCTTACAAATTTTGTTTTTGACACTCTTATAGCTCTCCAATCAAATATTACTAGTTTACTACCCACCATTATAAAACGACAAATTTAAAAAAAAAAAATGGAATAATACCAACGGTGAATAACAGAATTAACTACATGACCACTCCTTATAAAACCTACATAGCTTGCTGAGACTTGTAGTGTTAGAATAGAAGTACCATTAGTTTAAAAATTAAAATTCTAGCTTTCTACGTGACCACTCCTTATAAAACCTATATATATATATATATATATATTTTATTTTTTTAATTTCCTTTATGTAAACCGGCCACATCCCACCCATCCCGTATTTTCTTCTTACAGTTACAAGCCCTAACACTCACTAACAGCCCTCCCTAACACTCACTAACGGCCCTCAACTTCTCTGCCCAACATCACCTTCACAAACAGCTGCTGCCGCACCAAGCCTCACCGCCAAGCTGCCGCCACCAAGCAAGGTCCTTGCCGACCATCACCTTCACTTCACAGCCCTCACAAACGGCCAGCCACAAACTTAGGCTTCACCCCTCTCAACAGGTAAAACGGCCACCCCTCACCTTCATTTCTGCTGCTTTGGGGCTTTGACAGCAAAATGAATCAGTTAATAAAGGGGTCGGGCTCCGTTTGACCTGTTCTTGTGCCTTTGTGATTTTTTATTTTTTTTAAAATTTTTTTAACACATTTCTGCTGGTTTGCGGCTTTGACAACAAAAGGAATTAGTTAATGAAGGGGCCGGGCTCTGTTTGATCTGTTCTTGTGCTTTGTGATGTGTTTTTTAATTTTATTTTTATTTGTTTTAAACACATTTCTGCTGGTTTGGGGTTTTGACCGCAAAAGGAATTAGTTAATAAAGGATTCTTGTTTCATCTAGCCATTAGATCTTGTAAAGCCTTGAGTAATAAGAGGATGGTTGAAATAAGGGATGTGTATATTCATCCTTTGATTACTGCGATATTAGTAATTGTAGCTTGGAAGGTTGGATAAAATAAGGAACATAAGGGCTCTTTTAGGAACTATTTCAACTTGAGTATCTTTGTTAAAAATAGGTAAATATGAGCGACAAAAGATTGTATTAGATACTCTGACGCTTTTCCTATGTACATTTTAGTCTTTGGGATATAGAAGATGCAGTAAAGGATAGTTGCAAATTGCGAAAATAATCCTGCTTTATGAGCAAATTATATTCCTTGAACAAACAATTGCTTTCTTTTTGCCTTTTGGGCAACGTAACCCCTAAAGAATAAGGTGGGACGTGAAAGGGAAAGAACATAAAAGAAAAGGAACAAAACAACTAGATGTCATAATTTTACATGTAAGATGCTTAGTAAAGATCAAAGCTCTATCAAAAACTTCCCCATTTGGTCCACTTTGTACATATAGATCTGTTGAATAAGGAAAAGCAATGACATAAATTAGGATTCTCATTCTACAGTTCACTTAGCAGCCATATATCATTTATTTATATGATTAAAACTTAATTTGTAATCAAACATTTGGATTTGTGCTAATCATGATTTTTTAAGCTTAAAAGATGGTAGATCTTATACAGTTGTTTGGGCCTCCAAAACTAGCTTATGATAGAACTTGTCGCTGGAAATATGTTTATATATATATATATATAGTATATACAATGAGACTCTCATGCAATATCTTTAATTAAAGTCCAACAACATCCTATTAGTATGCTAACCAGTATCAAGTACTAGAGAATTTATAATATATATATATATATATATACGGTTACAAATATATATATATATATATATTTCTCAAAAAAAAAGTTACATCAATTATAAAAAAAAAAAAAAAAAGAAAAAAAGTGGGGAAAACCGCCCCGCCCCCTCCTTGATTGGGAAATCCCTGTCCCCGCCCCACTTCTAAAGAAACGGAGAAAACCGCTGGGATGGAATGGAAAATTCCCTACGGGGACGGGGACGGAATTTTAAAAACCGGCCCCGTCTCGTCCCGTTGACATTCCTAACCACTTTTTTCAATAGTGAGGTTTTTTTTATTTGTTTATTTTCTTGTTGCTACTGTATTGATTATGGAAAATTGAAAAATAAGACTAAATTTTGTTGCTTTTTGCTTTTAACGAAAAGATAATAAAAACATCTCCGTTGAATCGAATGAGATAGAAGAATTTTCTTTTATGGCTAGATAAAGGTTTTGCCTTTTTATATTTAATCTTTATAGTTTAGAGTGATTTTGTGGTACTCTACTTGAACTTCAGCTCTTTGGTATATATTTATATTTTTCACGATTTGTTATTTACAGAATCTTCGTAGTCTCTGTTGAGAAGTTCTTGCCCTGAGCTCTAATTTCCAATGAAGTTTGTGAGTCACTTTCTCTCTGGTTACATATTTATATGATAAAACTACATGTTTCTGCTTATGCGTTTTTATTTTGTGTGCCACTGCTTCATTGGATTCATTTATTATTTTTTTTTTTTGGCAGACATGTTTGGGCAAAGGTGGTGGTTTCCATTACCCACCATGTCACATGCTAGAAACTTGCGGATTTAGGATTTTGTTTGATTTCCCATTGGACCTTTCAGCTCTTAGAATCTTCTCTCCTGTTCCTACTTGTTTTAGTTCTTCATTGGATGAAGAAACTCCCTCTTGTCTAGGATCAGATTGCCAAAAGGGAGAAGAAAATGAAAAACCCCTGATTGCCAATGATTTAATTTACGCAGAGCCTTGGTATAAAACGGTTAAGAACTTGCACTTGTGGAATGCCGCTTTCATTGATGTTGTGTTGATCTCAAGCCCAATGGGTATGCTAGGACTGCCATTTCTTACTCGAATGAAGGGTTTTTCTGCTAAGGTATTCTAAAATGTTGTTGCTTTTGTTTTCTTTTAGCTATCTCCGGGGTCCAACAAAATGTATTAATTTTCCTAACTTTTGGTTCTTTCATGGATCAGATTTATGCAACTGAAGCAACTGCAAGAGTTGGGCAACTTATGATGGAGGAGCTTGTCTCAATGCATATGGAATTGAGACAGATTTATGGAGCTGAAGAGTCTGATTTTCCTCAATGGATGAAGTGGAAAGACCTTGAACTTCTTCCTTCTGCATTGAGAGAGAGAATTTTAGGCAAAGATGGGGGAGAACTGGGCGGATGGATGCCCTTGTACAGGTAATTAATGTTTTTTTTTTTTTTTTTTTCCCCAAGTTATTGTTATTTATTTTTATTTTTTTGGGGTCAAAATATGGCGAATTTTGATGCAACCATATTCAGCTGGAGGATTTAATAAAGGGTACTTCTCAGTGCAGTTGATGTGAAGGATTGCATTCAGAAGGTTCAAGCACTTAAATACGCAGAGGCAACCTGCTACAATGGAACATTGGTCATAAAGGCATTCAGCTCGGGTTTGGAAATAGGCGGATGCAATTGGACGATAAATTGTACAAAAGGAGATATTGGATTTATTTCAAGCTCCATCTTTGTATCTGGTCACGCAATGGATTTTGACTACTGTTCACTTAAAGGGAATGAATTGATACTATTTTCAGATTTCTCATCCTTGGATGCAACAGAAAACCTTGACAATGATTTCTCTGTTCAGAGTATTAATGATTTGTCACCTCCCAGGTATTTTTATTTTCATTCGATATGATTTTAGCTTGATTCTTCCTAGTGGTTATTGTAATTTACATTTTTTTCCCTTCAATATATGACATTTTTTTAGATATTCTCTAAATGTTTAGGTGAAACTTTTTTCTGTGGTTATATGATTAATGCGTGTAGAAACAACTCCAATAACTGTGAGGAATTTACCAGATCTTTGTTAGCTGAAGATAATTTAGAGGAAAGGGAGAAACTAGCCTTTCTATGCTCATGTGTTGTTGATTCTGTTAAAAGTGGTGGTTCAGTCCTTATTCCCATTAATCGACTTGGAATTGTTCTGCAGCTGTTGGAACAAATATCAGATGCACTAGATTCTTCAAATATGAAGGTAGATACTATCGTTCTTGCTTTACATAAGAAAGGTTTACGTTAATTTCTAACCTTTTGAAGTATTTTTCTATGTTTTAGATTCCCATATATATAATTTCTTCTGTAGCTGAGGAGTTATTGGCTTTCACAAATATCATACCTGAATGGCTATGCAAACAGCGACAAGAAAAAGTATATATTCTTGCATTCACCAGCTCTGACATACTTCATAGTGTATAATACTTTAGGCATTGAACTTACTTTTTTAGTTGGTTTTGATTCTGTTGAAGCTCTTTTCTGGTGAACCATTGTTTGACCATGTAAAGCTCGTGAAAGACAAAAAGCTTCATGTATTTCCAGCAGTTCATTCGTCTGAACTATTGTGAGTCTGTCATTATCCCTTCTTTATTTTTTGAGTCAAACTGATAAAAAGAAATATATATGCATGAGCATGAAGATAACTAGGCAAGGCTCATATAGACACCACATAAAACTCATTTTAGCTTTTATCATCAACCCTTATGTGATTCTTTATCCATTTTCTCCCTGCGAGATTGACATCATGTGAATAGAATGAATTGGCAGGAGCCATGCATAGTATTTTCTCCTCACTGGAGTTTGCGGCTTGGTTCTGCTGTTCACTTGCTTCAACGATGGTGTGGGGATCAGAACTCTCTGCTTCTGCTAGAGGTGTTAATGTATTCTGTCAACCTGCGAACATTTGCTTTGACCTTTTTGTCACATGCTTGCATGTCTAAATACTTCATGTTAGCATCTTCACTCTTCTCTGGATTGAAACTATGTTGCACATGTTGATATTCTAATTTGATAAACAGAATGGAGTTGATGCAGAGCTGGCACTATTGCCTTTCAAGCCCATGGCAATGAAGGTTCTTCAATGCTCGTTTCTCTCCGGAATAAAGTAGGATTTGTTTTCTCTCTCTATATATATATGTATGGATATTTTTAATGTCTTTTTCTAACAT
This sequence comes from Ziziphus jujuba, assembly GCF_031755915.1. Classification (NCBI taxonomy): domain Eukaryota; kingdom Viridiplantae; phylum Streptophyta; class Magnoliopsida; order Rosales; family Rhamnaceae; genus Ziziphus; species Ziziphus jujuba. The sequence goes on from NC_083380.1 coordinate 4,884,982, forward strand.
ACCTTATGTCGTTATTTTCTATAGTTGATGTTATCAATTGCCTATCTCTCTTATTCAACTTTTTTACAAGTTTAAATGACAAAATCTTAACGTTTTAGGTTGCAAAATGTTCAACCATTGTTGGAGACATTACAAGCCAAATTTGTTCTGGTAATGCCATTCTTCTTTATTGTACATATTTGTTCCATTCTTAACAATCTTTCTAAAAAGCTCTAGTTTCTTTGATTCAATATAGTTCCCTGAGGAATTGAAGCAGATCAGTTTCTCAAAAGCAAATTCATTCTCACTGTTATGCTACTCCGAGAATGAAACATTACATATACCAAGATTGAAGGAGAGCTCAGAAGTAGATATTGCCATGGACTTGGCTTCACAGTTCCATTTCAAGAAGTTGAAACAAGAAAACATTAGTGTCACAAGGTTAAACGGGGAGCTTTCTCTATATCATGGCAAACACCGGTTGCTATCTGGAAACAAAGAGACTAGGTTAAAAAGGCCACTGGTACACTGGGGTTCGCTTGATGTGGAAAGCCTTCTGACTGCACTATCAAGAATGGGGATTAAGGCAACGGTAGAACAAGGTATGAGTGATTGTGACCGTGAAAACGTTTCTTTAGTAAATGTCCATGAACCTGGTAGGGCTTTCATAGAAATAAAGCCAGCAAGTACTGTGATCACTGCTGGAGATGAAAATTTAGCTTCTCTTATTTTTGAAGCTATAGGTAGTATTGTGGATGGTATTTAGAGGATTATAATTTATATTAGCGATTTTTTTAGAGCTTCCATGTTCGCATGATCTCATTAGAAAATACATAAAAAAGAATTGTAATTAATTAGCAACAGTCTATATCAAACTTGTTGTAGGATCGGATTCCTCATATAACCCTATGTTTTCTATTACTCTTTTTGCTTAGATTTGAATGTTGAAACCCTTAAATGTAAAATAAAAGTACCGTATATACAAAAGCAAAATATAAAAATCCCATTTAATTTTAGGTGCGTGGTGTATGATCTAAGAACATGCACTAGAATTCATGGTTTGGTATACCAAGTGCATCACATTTTATTAGTAGTAAATAAACGGAACACAATATCATATCAATTAGTGAAGATTACTGGTGCGACTTGTTTAAACAAGAGAGGAACTAAGTCCCTAAGATCAAAATTCTATATATATATTTAATCATCGTTATAATCTAATTGATGAGAAAATAAAGAAACAAGTAAAACAACCAACAAAAGCTAGACGTACCAAAAGCTATATTCTAACTATACAGCTTCGCATTTCACATCAAAAGTGTTGTAGTAATATTAATAGATAATAATTATAATAAAAACCAAGATAATTTTAAGTGCACAGAAATCGCCCCTATCTCTTTCTCTTAATAATTACTTTTCTGTCGAGTCCAAAGGTTAATAAAGATCCATTTAAATATTTCGTGTCAATGTGAAATTGCTAAATCCATTACCCAATTCCAGCCTACAATAATTTCTTCAGCTCCCATACATCTGTCCCTACTCCAACCATACAGGACTGAACAACGTGCAAGCTCTTTGTTGAGTGATCAAGTACGCATCCAGCTATGACTATTGTTAATCAAACCAGATGGTGGTAGACTTATTTTTCCAAATGTTTAATCACAATAACAGCAAGCAAATGATCATCCACTCATAACCTTCCCAAGCAATACAGTAGAAACCACCATACAAACTAGTCCCCTATGTTTTGAAATGACAATTTAGTATGACAAGTGTTTGGAATCTTGAACTTGATCCATTTCCATTCATTAGTACTCAAAACATTAAACTTGATTCTCTGGAGCAGCTATAGGTTCGTTAGTATTTTTGTAAAATAGTTGTAAAAACTTATAATCATTAGTTATAATCATTAGTTTTTTAGTCGAAACCAACTCCGTATAAAACAAGGATCCCAATCAAGTTTATTGGGTCCAAAAAGTTTATCCGGTTGGTAATCAAGATGATGATCAGGAAGTTTCCTTAAAAGACTCAGATGAAAGGTTCCATAAATAAGGAGATTTTTTAATCTGTCACACAAGCAAAGTATACCTAGTTTTCTAAATGCTTCGTCACAAAAACTGAAGCTTATGATACAACATCCTCTCATCATCACCTTACCTGACATTTCAAGCAATCAACAAAAACAATTCATGAGAAAATAAGGAGACGAGAAAAACAATCAATAAAATCCAAAATAAATTCCTAAAGTACACAGAATAACACTGCTGCAAGCAATGTTTTTTGCTTTTTATTTTCTTTATATCCTCTCCCAGACGCACTCTCTCAGCAGCACTAGGCTTTCTGAATAAGTAAAACAACTACGAACACCATCATTGATGTCATGTGCCACAAATTTCTGCTTCTCAGTATCCCAAAGTCCAAGCTTGCCTAATTTGCCTAGACCTCTCCCCCACCCATTCATAATTACTTTTCCATCGTGTCCGAAGCATGACAAAAGATCCCTTTCTATTATTTGTAGCAGTACTATATTCCATGATCCAATTCCACTTTCTGATACTTCCTTAAGCACCCATACATCCATACATACTCCTGCAATGTTGCAATGAACAATTACTGCAAGCGATTCATAGAGTGACTCAGTAGTTAACCAGCTATTTAAAGTGAATGTAATCAAACCAGAGGGTATACTTATTTTTCCAAATGTTTCATCGGAAAAACTGAAGCTGATGATCATCTGATCATTATCATCTTCTGCAGGATGGTAGAAAACACCATTGAAACTTGTCCCCCCGTATTGAGAATGACAATTTAGGATGACAAGCATTTGGCACCTTGAATTTGATCCATCTCCACTCATTTGGTAGAGAAAATATTTGTATAACCTTATAATCATTAGTTTTGTTGTAGAAAACTCCGTATAAAGGAGGACGCCAATCAAGTTTATACCTTACCCGAGTGTCAGGAAGTGCCTTAAATAATCCTATGGATGGGATATACCAAAAGCATAGTACGAAACCAAGGAAAAAATGGGATATACGTATCCATGGCAAGAATATTTGAAATTCTCAATCTCCCACATCTTAGAATATATAACTAGTATATATTTTTGGAAGTTGAAATGGTGAATCGTGCATATCAATGCAATTAAAAAAGGACATGTGAATGAAAATCACCTATATATTAACTGAATATATGCTAGAGATTTTATATGCAAGCCATTTTTAATACTTACCCAATTTAGAACTTCAACCGATTCATCTCACTACAGATTCTTTCCAAAATCATGCTATGAGTCTCTTGGAGATTTGTTGCATTGTCAACAACAAATTGTGTAAGGAAGGCCTGTTGTTCATAGAATTCTTCATCAAATTCACATGTCCATTTGACCAATCAGCAGGCACATTTAGCAGCTCTTTTATCAGGACAATCAAAACAATTACTTAGTTAATCTTCTTTGTTTAATCTCAATTAGAAAAACAACATAAAAAGGATCTCAAAGTTGCTTATCTTCTATTTTAGAAGCTCTCGAATTGACTCAACAATGTGATTCGAGACCCAACATAATCACGAACAATGTGAAAGGACAAAGCAAAAGAAACTAGTGGAATTCCAATTTCATCCAACTTCAAGAAATGTTGGACTCCAATAAAGAAATTGTTCTTGCAAGTTTGTAGTACATAGAATTTTTACCGCCTTTAAATTCTGAATGGAGCAGTGTTCTAAAAGGCGAGAAAAAGCATCGCCTAGGTGTGATGCTTTTAGATAACGTCTAGTCTAGATGTGATGTTTTTAGATAACGTCTTGCATAGTAGCAAAATTTATAAAAAAAGATGTCAATGCTATTTTGACCGTCTAATGCGTGCCTAGGCGCTAAAATGGGCGAGCCTTTTTTGTTCAAATTTTTTTTTTAAGATTATTTTTTAAAAAATATTAAAAATCAATTAAAAAAATTAAAATATAATGTATAAGGATTAAAAAATAGAAACTTTTTTAAGATTAAGTTTTTTTTTTCTTAAACAAAAAAAATTAAAATATAATGTATAAGGATTAAGGAATTAGAGAGAAAATTTAACCCAAAAAAAAAAGAAAAAAATGAAATAAAATAAAAAAATGCTCAAGTTGAAATTAGAAAACCAGAGAAAAATGATTTTGTATCGAATGGCACGGAAGATAAGTTGGATGAAGATATAGATACTTAATTGGAGTCCGATAAAGAATTAGACAAGGGTTATATTATGGTAATAGCTAAAATATATATTAATTTAGAAATTATTAGATATTTGTAGGTTTGTAATATATATGTGAAACTAATTGTTGTTGGAAACTTGAAAAGCATGAATTTCCATAAATCTATTATGATCAATTACATGCTAATCCATATCTATTGCATATACAAAAGTAATATAGACTTCTATATATTTTGACATTTAAAATATGAATTATTTGGTTTATTTAGTAACCTTATAATAATTAAAATAATAATATAATTGTGAAAGCCTAAACATGTCTAGACTTCTAATGTTTAAAATTTGACTTTATCGTTTGTGACACCTTATACCTTTTAGAACACTGCAATGAACAGCTAAAACAAACAAAAATAGCACGTACCAATACTTACCCTTAATAACACTCACATTGTAGAGAAATCAAAGATTTCCATAAACATCGAACTCTATAAAAAGCATCAATCCATACTAAATGCTCTAAATTCCAAATAATAATAATAGTAATAGTAATAATAATAATAATAATAGTAATAATAGTAATAATAAAAACAGAAACACATACCTTAGAGGCCACGTGAAACGTTTAGAGCACTGTTATTTCAAAATGCACTTTTCTTTCGATCAAAAAAAAAAAAAAAAAAAGGTTCTTTATTAAATTGTAAGCAGTTCTTAATTAAGCAAAAAGTTCTTAATCAAGCGAAAAGTTCTTAATCGAGCAAAAAGTTCTTTTTGCTTTTTAATAAGAAGAAAGTTCTTAATTAAGTTGTGAAATACATGGCAATATAATTGGCATTTTTGTTTCTATATTTAAATTTTATTTTCTTGCTCAAAAAAATAATCGCTTTCCATTTTTTTTATTTTATTTTCTTGATAGTCCATATATGTAACTCCAATAAATAGTGAAAAATACTACCAATGGTGATTAACACCATGAAATCAATAGCTCCGTACAATGATTACCAATTTATTTATAAATAGATAAATGAAACCATTCAATAATATTATTACTTACTGTGGATGGTGTTCAGAGGATTATAATTTATATTTGTGATTATTTTACAGCTTCTCTGTTAACGTGATCTCATTGGGTAATACACAAAAATGTTGGTTATTAATTGGCAATTATCAATATAAAAACTTGTTCTGTGATTGGATTCCCCCTATGACCCTGTGTTTTCTATTATTCTGAGAAAAAAAAAAAAAAACATTAAATGTGCATAGTTTTGCAATCCATAAAGAAAAGCTTTAAAATATATGAAGAAAGATATAAAGATCCCGCCTAGTTTATAGGTGCATGGTATGGTATATGATCTAAAATCAAGTTGGAATTCAATGAAATTCTATCCAGATTAATAGCATACTCACATTGTGATATTATGGATCTCTTTTCTTCTTCAAAATTATAAATTATAATAGCATCAAATTCATAGTAAACAGAGATTTCTGCAAGCTACAGTTGCTTTATTTAAATCTCATATATATATATATATATATATCTACCTTCTTCATATTAATAACCAAAGGAAAAAATTATACGCATAAATTTATTTGGTTTCCTTCAAATATTTCCTGTTTGCAAAAACGTAAACCTTTTTCAACTCGATTTGCAAAAAGTTATACCTTTTTTTCTTTTTTTTTCTTTTTTTGTTTTTTTGGACAATAAAAAAGTTAATATGGTTAGCGAACTGGTAATATTTTTCTGAAGACATGTTAAAATCATTTGTTAACCACATCTATCTCTGATTTATATGCCATACCAACTCTGTCACCTTCCCTTCCATATAGAAAAACATTGACATCAAATAGGGCAAGGTTTGCATCCAAGCTAAGAAACAAAATAACTTATTTATTTATTTATTATTATTATTATTTTGGCTTCTCTTGGTTTTGTATAAGTTGCCTGGGGAGAGAGGGAAAAAAAAAATTAAAAAATAAAAAATAAAAAAGTGTCTTCGTTGTTTTCCTTGAGAAGGATCTGCCAACGTAAATCCCTTCTTATATACATTTATATGTTTACATAAGAAAAGCAAAGTCTACAAAAGTGATGTATTTTATCTTGTTTTATTTTATTTTATTTTTTTGGTCTATTAAAGTTTGAATATTTTGTCAATATCTCAATGGAAAAAGAAGAAAAAAATAAAGTATTATGAACTCTAAAAAGAAAAACAAAAGGGAAAAATAATAGGCCGACCATACCAAAATTGAATTTTACAAATTGAATAAGAAAGCGACCTTGACCGTCCATACGCAAATCTAATAGCTTCTCTGTTTACATTAATCACATAAGTGATTAAATAATTATAAAAAACAATGCTTTTAATTAGCAAGATCTTTTACATTTTCTTAATTTGGTCTTTTAAAACTTCAAACTATAAAGTTAGATCCCAAATTAAATTCAACTACCATATAAAAAACTTGTTTTCTGATTGGATTCCCCATATAACCCATATTTTCTATTACTCTCTTTGCTTAGATTTGAAGTTAAAAATCATTAATTGTGCACAGCTTTACAATCTACAAAAGCAAAATATAAAAATCCCATTTAATTTTAGGTGCATGATACATGATCCAAGATAATGCATTGGAATTCAATGACACATGGGAAAGGCAATCATATAATTTGGTTATCAAGTTGGGGCACTGAGTCAATTTAGGATATGCTCATGCCCATAACATTATATTTATATATATATATATATATAGTTTTAAATGGGAAAAAAAATTAAAACTGTTAATGTAGTAATATATGTGTTAATTGAAGTATTTGAATAAAAATAAAATTTTCCTGATTTAATTATTAAAGAGAACATATCAAGCTCCATGAGGACTCCCTCACGATAACTTCCCTTTCATGCTAAGCAGCAACTATTTAGTCAACCAATGCTGATCATGGTATTTTCGTAGAAAGTTAAAGAAGAAAAGGGTAATCTGGGAAGCAAAAAATTTGGCTTTACCCGTTTGACTACGAGCGGATAGGTGTGGGAGAGAATATAATTTTGGCGCAGTCGCTGGGGTAGAAAAAGAACAAACAAAACAAAACAAAAAAAAAAAAACAAAACAAAAATGTAAAAAAGAAAACGAGAGAAAAAAAAATAAAAAAAAAATCAAGTATGCATTTGCCGTCATTTCATTGTCTTTAGAAAAATTTTGAAAAACAAAAATGACGGAAAAGAAGAGAAAGTGAGGGAAAATTTTGAAGCTTTGTTTATTTTTTGAGCTGCTTTCAGATTACTATTTGCTTATTCTTCTTTCTTTCTTTCTTTTTGATGGTGGTTCTGTTTGCTACTTCACTCAAACCCTCGTGAGTCCAACACACAAAGAGTGTTCTTCAATAAAAACAAAGCATTGATCTTTTATTTAGGTACTCTATTTGATTTTTGTTTGTTTATTATTATTATTATTATTATTTTTTAATCTAAATGTTGATCTTCAAGGTTTCTGTTATCGGATTTTGTTTATTTTGATCCATGTTTTGTATCGTGGTGTGGAGCTAGGGTTCAAGTAATTTTTTTTGTTTTTTCGACATAAATATTTTTTTGTGTGCATTTGTGTGATCTGCTTCGTAAAATTGTATAGAAAGTGGAAACTGAGCTTTATGCAATGATTGGATTGGATCGGTGTATGGTTTATCATGTGGTCAAGAATAATTTGTAAAACTATGTATTTTTGTTATTTATTGAAGGAAAAGAGTGTAAATTTTTTTCAATTTGATGTTGCAGCGATTTTTAAGTTTTGATTTATTCTTAAAGTAGCTGGAAAGTGGATAAATGTAATGAAGGTGTGGACGTTAATTACTGACTACATATATATTAAGTAGAAAACTAAATCCTTAAGGTATATGCCGAGGTGGTATCATTCTTGTGGCTCAAAATTAGATTGTAAACTTATTGAAGTTTGCTTCTCCTTTCAGGTTTTGTCCGAGGAAGTTCGACTTTTATACAGGGCAAAGAATAGGCAAGGTTTCAAAGGATGCTGGTAATTTAATCTGTTTTTAGATGGGTTTTTCAAGGCAGTTTCTTTTTGGCGTTAATCTCAATTGGGTTAAGAACTTAAGAGACATTAAAGGGATCTGAACCATGGTATGATGGATCAATCAAGAACAAATAAGCAGCTTCCACGTAATTCCATTGAACATGGATATGAGGAGCTACAGCCCCCATCCCAGTCATTTGTGGGTGATCCTCTTAGCAATATGCATGCTAATACCAGACCCCCTGACCCTAATATTTCAGAAGTTAGACCTGTACTTAATTACTCCATACAAACAGGTGAGGAATTTGCTTTTGAATTTATGCGTGATCGGGTGAATCCTAGGAAGCCTTTGCTTCCCAACACTATGGGTGATCCCAGTTATGCACCAGGCTATTTGGAATTAAAAGGCATTTTAGGTATCAGCCATGCAGAGTCTGAAAGAGGGTCGGAAGTTTCAATGCACAGCATATCACAAAAAGGTCCAGAACACTTTGAGAATAAAAACTCATCTTCTCATGGAGGCAGAATTAACTATTCTTCAGTTCAATCGGTACCACGAACTTCATCAGGCTATGAGAGTAGTCGAGGAATTCTTCATGGCTATACCTCTTCTGGAGCCTCTGATAGCTCATCAATGAAGATGAAAGTTCTTTGCAGCTTTGGGGGTAAAATTTTACCCCGGCCAAGTGATGGAAAGCTGAGGTATGTTGGAGGTGAAACACGGATTGTCCGAATTAGAAAGGATGTTTCCTGGCAGGAGCTTACCCAGAGAAGTTTATCGATTTATAACCAAACTCAAGTAATTAAGTATCAGCTCCCCGGAGAGGATCTCGATGCCTTGGTTTCGGTATCTTCTGATGAGGATCTGCAGAATATGATGGAGGAATGCACGGATTTAGGCAATGGAGAGGGATCGCAAAAGCTAAGGATCTTTTTATTTTCTATGAGTGATTTGGATGAAACTCAGTTTAGTCTGGGCAGCATGGATGGTGATTCTGAGGCTCAGTATGTAGTTGCTGTTAATGGAATGGACCTTGGGTCAAGAAAATCCTCGACTTTGCATGGTTTTGCAAGCTCATCAGCCAATAATTTAGAAGATCTAGATAGACAGAGTATTGAGAAAGAGACAAGTAGAGCTGCAGTAGACTCAGTGGGGGTTAGCAGTGTACCTTTTCCTGGAAATATTGTTTCATCATCAACCAGTCATTCTCCAGAGCCTGTCCTACCTGGTTCCTCAAGTGCATATGAAAATAATCCTCCTTTTTATCATGGCAATATGATGCATTATGGAGAAAATATGCCATACCAGCTACCTGATGCCCGCATTACTTCTATTCACTCGCCTTTAGTTCCTGGTTCAATGCCTGTTCCTGTGGTAAGGGATCAACAAGGAGGCTCAACAGAAGGGCAAAAATTTGGTGGATCAAGGGTTGAGAACGTGCACATGCCAGTAAAACAGGTGAAACTGAAATCTGATGGTTCAGTGCAGCAAGACGGTACCAATGAAAATGTTTGCATGTCAGGGAATGCATATGCTGTCCTTTCACAGCCATACGAGAGTAAATTAATGGATTATTCTCCTGTTGAAGAGGCATCAGTTGCAGTCACTGCTTCTGAGGGTGGTCTGCATTTGTTGTCAAAAAATGAGGTAAAGTACCAGGAGCCTGAAAAGGTTTCTGCATCAAACGATTCTGTGCACCTGTTGCAGGTTCCTAAATCTAGTGAGGATGATCATTATTCTACATCTAGTACTGCATTTGCTACTGGCTATGCTGGATCTGAGTCTAATGCAATGGATTTAAGTTACTTTGAACAACCTGTGCTTCCTCAAAGAGTTTATTATTCAGAAAGAATTCCCAGGGAGCAGGCAGAAATGCTTAATCAGGGAGAGTTGCTTAATCGATTATCAAAATCGGACGACTCACATGCTTCTGAATATCTTGTATCTCATTCACGTGCTGATATTTCCCGGCAGGATCCAATAGCAGAAGGAGTTGACAAAACATATGAAGATGGGAACCTGGCTCCCCCAACTGAACAACCCTCAATGACAAAGCCATTATATGTGGATACTCATATTGTTGATGGTGGACTTGCCAAACTTCAGAAGTACAAAGAATTTGCTGATTCTGTTACTCAGAATTCGGAGCTCTTGCAAGACAGTGATGTTGATTCAAAGCATGCATTTCCAAATCCTATGGATAGTAAAGATGCTGTGAAAGAGGATAGGTCTGACCAAGAAACAATACGCTCAAAAGATTCCCATGAGAAGCTCCCAGTTGATGAAATCCCAGAACATGCAGATGTAAATCAGAAAACTTCTGTTGAGCACCAAGAAGATCCTACATCTGATCTTACAAGACATCATTTAAGTGAGGTCGTTGCTAAGGATCCCAGTAGTGATGACACCATGGGTGATGGACAACCATTTCCAAGGTCTGAGAACTTGGCTAAACGTGCTTCTCAGGATGCACCCTCAATTGGTATATCCACATCAACGCAAGTTTATATTGAAGATAGGTTTCCCCGTGATTTCCTTTCTGACATATTCTCCAAAGCTGTACTTTCTGAAGATTCCCCTGGTGTTGGTTTGCTGCACAATGATGGGGCTGGCTTGAGTTTGAACGTGGAAAATCACGAACCTAAACGTTGGTCATATTTTCGGAATTTGGCACAAGAAGGATATAATCAAAATGATGTTTCTCTAATGGACCAGGATCATCCTGGATATTCAAATGTGCATGGAAGAGTTGAAGAAGAAGATCATATAGCATATCAGCATGCACCTTTAACAGCAGATAGAGCTCTGATGGACCATGTAAATTCCCAGACTGCAGCAGAAAGTATTGTTCCATGTTCAGATCATCCCCATGCAATGGACACTGAAAGTGTGCAGTTTGGTGCTATGATGGAAAATCGAAGAATGCCAGAATCAGACTATGAGGTACTCTTCCAATGAAAACAAATTTTTCTCACCTTGGATGCTTCTATGCTGACAATATTCTAATATTTGATATAGGATGGGAAGTTTGAAACCAGGTCTGCTGGTCTACCTCCTCTTGATCCTTCCCTGGGAGATATAATTGACATCAGTACCTTGCAGGTTTGATGCTTATTTGTGCAATGATGCCATTATAAATCCCCCCCCTTAATGCTTGATCAAGGTTCTGATGTAAATTTTTTAATACGGTATATATATATTATAAGTATTGATAATCAGTTAACTGAGACTGCAGTTAAGCCCCATATAATGTAAACTCTATTCTTGGATGCCCGGTATTGAAATATATAAGTATTAAGTAATTAGTTGTTTCAGTTTCATATATCTTTAAGTCAGTCTGGGTGATTTTTTGCTACTGTAGTGAAGGATTATTAGAGTTTTTTGATGTTTGATCATTCCTTCTTGTTGCATATTGTAGGCCATTAGGAATGATGATCTTGAAGAGCTGAAGGAGCTGGGTTCGGGTACCTTTGGGACTGTGTATCATGGAAAATGGAGGGGAACAGATGTTGCAATTAAGAGAATAAAGAAGAGTTGCTTTACTGGTAGATCATCAGAGCAAGAGAGATTGGTATCTGTCCTTCACCACCTACATTAGTTCACAATTATTTTTTATTTGATGATGCGTCGGCCAAACACATTAACACACATATGGTCTCAAAAGTCAAAACTTCATTGCATCTGTAGCACATTAGTAGTTTAGTCTCCAATGCATTATTGCCATAATACTTGCTGCTATTCTCAGACTGTAGAGTTCTGGCGGGAAGCTGACATACTCTCAAAGCTTCACCATCCAAATGTGGTAGCATTTTATGGTGTAGTGCAAGATGGACCGGGAGGGACATTAGCTACTGTAACTGAATACATGGTTGATGGTTCTCTCAGGCATGTTTTACTTCGCAAAGACAGGTACTTGTACACTAATGCAGTTCTTTACTCATTTTTTTTCCTCAAGCGATTAAAGATGCATTAGACAAACTTTAAGTACATCATACTTTTGAGAGGAAAAAATTTATGGATATTTCAGATTTTTGGATACTGATGCAGCTTAAAAATTAAGGTTGTAATGTACCATTTCGCAGCATCTTATTATTTTCAAATTGGAACTGTTTTTGTTTCCATTTGCCATGTTTCCCATTTCCTTCTAAACATGGTCATTGTTTTCAGGTATCTTGATCGTCGCAAGCGGCTCATAATTGCTATGGATGCAGCATTTGGAATGGAATATTTGCACTCAAAGAATATTGTGCATTTTGACTTGAAGTGTGACAACCTGCTTGTGAACTTAAAAGATCCACTACGTCCAATTTGCAAGGTATCGTTTTTTTTTTTTGTTGGGGAAAACATTGATACGCGTACTTGGCATGAATATTAATAGCATTTATTCTGTTTTAGGTAGGTGATTTTGGCCTTTCAAAAATCAAGCGAAATACCCTGGTTTCTGGTGGTGTTCGGGGAACTTTACCATGGATGGCACCGGAGTTGCTAAATGGCAGCAGCAACAAGGTCTCTGAAAAGGTAAAATGCCACTGGATGAAATCTTAGTTTAGAATAGTATAAAAAGGAATTCATCATTTGAGGGTGAGTGATTTCTAGAGAGAATCCATGAACGGCATGATGGTGAATTTTTACAGGTTTCCCCAATATACTAATTCAAAAAGTTTCCTAGTTAAGCAGGGGAAAGTTGTTCCTTATTTGTTGTTTTGTTTCTTCTTCTTCTCCAATTTTGAATATTCATTGATCACAGGTTGATGTATTCTCTTTTGGCATTGTTTTATGGGAGATTCTCACCGGTGAGGAGCCATATGCCAACATGCATTACGGTGCAATTATAGGTCTGCTTTCTTTGCCCTTTCCTTTACATTTTTATTCATTGCACTTGCATTTCAGTTATCGTTACCCATTTGGAAACTGGCTTTGTCTCCATTATGCTGTGCATGCTGAACTCCAATGGATTGCATCATTTCATAAAGCGTTATACAAAAAAAGTTATATTTATGTCATTTGACATGAATTAAGAGAGAATATTAGAACTCTCTCTCACGTGCATGAACACACACACACACAGAGATAACAGGGATGAAAAAATGGGATCTGTAACTTCTTTGCCTGGGTAGACATTGAAGATTTTACTATGTATGCAGGAGGTATTGTGAATAATACATTAAGACCAACAATACCAAGTTACTGTGATCCTGAATGGAGAAGGCTGATGGAGCAGTGTTGGGCGCCTAATCCTTTGGCTAGGCCATCCTTCACAGAGATCGCTAGTCGTTTACGTGTAATGTCTGCAATGGCTAGCCAAACCAAAACACAGGTTCAGAAGGCATCTAAATGATGATTTGAGTTCATTCCTTGTGCCCTTCTTCCATGATTATATAAGATGATATAAATTTATTCATTCAATTGTATACAAAAAAACATAGTATGTATTATATTTGTAGTTGTGATTGTTCCCATGGTGGATTTTGAAATGGAATGTGTTTATGAAGTTTTACTACTAGTTTTTGGCCATGTTTTCTTTATTCTTCTACCATCATTTCCATATGTCGAAATTGTGTCCGAACTCTGCAACAGACGTAAAAATTCTCGGGCATATTAGCATGTACAAAAGGATAATATAGTTTTATTAAATTGATCTTTTAAATTTTTATTTTGTGGAAAAGTCGGTTGTTTTTTGGAAATAAGAGTTTGACGTTGCTCCTGAATATAAATTTGCTATTTAGTTTAAAATATTCTTACAGTAGTGTTGAGGTTTCTGGATTTAAGTTGAGAGTTGTCGCCCATCAAAACTTGAATCTAGAGTGGTGGTACGTCGCTATCTACTTTTTATTTATTAGTTTGAAGATTTTGTCAACATCTCAATGGAAAAAAGGATAAAGAAAAATTTTACCAGCCGTTCCAAGAGAAGAAATACAAATAAAAAGGCCGACCATCGATGGCAAAAAAATAAACAAAGCGACCCAAATCCCAAGCTCCTTTGTTGACATCCTTCCATTATATGATACATAATTTAAAATATAATATATCAAGATCGATTATATTTTTTATCATAAGTTTTTTTTTTTTTTAATTTTTTTATTTTCTGGATTATAAAGGTCAAACTAATATCCATATAATATGATGCAATATAATATACCATTCAATCATAAAAAAACCTAACAGGGGTATTCAATTTAGAGTTTAGTGGATTTAAAATGAGTTATAAATTTTAAAGGATTTGATGGGTTATAATGGAATTCCATAGATTTCATAAAGAGTTTATAAGAATCCAACGAAATCTTTAAGATTAAGATTAGATTTTATATTGATAATTTTTTTCATAATTTTTCTGTTAAAATCCTTTCAAATCCATTAAAATCCATCATTTTTTAAAATCAATGGCTTTTTGAATACCATTAGATTTCAAAAGAATTCTACAAAATTTTAATTGAATACACCTAAATTTTAATAAATTTTTATAAAATCCATTAAAATCTAAATTGAATATTATTGGATTTGTATAAATTCTTTTAAAATCTAAATCGAATACTTTCAAACTTTTAAATACTTTTAAAATCTTCCAAACTTTAGATTGAATATACCCTATTAAGATTTCTCAAATAGAAATTTTGTAAGGTTTATTATTATTATTATTATTATTGTTTTATTGAAAAAAAACTTTATTTTTATTTTATTTTTTGTGAATTTTATTAAAAAAACTTAATTGAATAAAAAGGGCAAAAATGAAGCAAAGTAATCGATTTGATTAAGACAACACGTGGTTTTCATTTAAAGAGAGTCCACGACAAGAACCTTGGGGAATTCCTTATCTTAATTCTAATCAATGATATTACAATAATGGCATTTTAGCGTAGAAAATGTAAGAAGAAAGGGGTAATTTGGGAATATTAATAGGTAGCTTTACAAGTTTGACTATTGGCACAGAGAGAGAGAGAGAGAGGAATATATTTTCCAGAGTCGCAATGTTACAGGGAAAAAAAAAAAAAAAAATGTAAACAAAAGGAGTAGTAAATCTATCCTTTGCTATTAATTATTGTCTAAAACAAAAAGAAAGAAAAAAAAAATATTATAAAAAAGAAAAAATGGTACACGCGAGAAAATGAGGAAAAGTGAGAGAAAGTAAGTGAAAATTTTTTCAAACATGTTTTATTACTTCAGCTGCTTTCCAAGTACTCTTCTTCTTCTTCTTATTCTTCATCATCATCATCATCATCATCATCATCACCATCTATCTTTCTTCTGATGTGGTTCTGGTTGCTGATTCACTCAAACCCTCGAGAGTCTAACATTCAAAAGAGATTCCTTTATCAAAAAGAAAAAGAAAGCATTGATCTTTTGTTAGGTAATGATATTTTTTTAATTGTTCTGTGTTTGTTTTTGATCTGAATTTTGACGTTCAAGGTTCTGCTTTTCTGATTTTGATCCTTTTAAGTGGCATCTTTGTGTGAAGATAAGGTTCTAAGTGCTTTCTTTCTTTTTTATCTATATTTATATGTTTGTAATATATACTTGTATTTTGTGCTCTTTTTTGTTGGAATTGAGTAAAATAAGTGCTAGGTGAGCTTCATCTAATAATTCGAATTCGATCGGGGTATGGTTATTGCCTGGACGATAATTATTCTATAAAATGGATTTTTAATGATTTGGGCAAGCAAGTAAAAAAAATTTACTGAGGAAAATATCTGTAATTCTTTTCGGTTTTTGATGTAATAGAAATTTTTTGGTCTAGATTTTAGAAAATAATTATAGAAGTATACCAGTTGATTACCAGATGAATCGAAGTCAATCTTACACATGCGTACAAGTAGGCAAAAGAATTCCTTGTGGTATAAATGTTAAAAGTTTTAATCCAGTATTGTGGCTCAATAATACTGTAGACGTTTTGAAGCTTCTTTTGCAATTTCAGTTTTTGCCTAGGAGAAATCGGCTTTTCATCTTATAAAAGTTGATCACTTAGTACACGAGACTGCAAAGGATGCTGATAATTTAGTTTTTCACAGTTGAGTTGAGATGCTTTGAAGAATCATGGTATGATGGAGCAGTCAAGAATAAATAAACAGCCTCAATACAATTCCACTGAACCCGGAAATGAGGAACTACAGCCGCATTCTCAGTCATTTGTGCGTGATCCTTTTAGCAGTATGCATATGAATACAAGACCCCCTGACCCCAATATGTCAGAAGTTAAACCTGTCCTTAATTACTCCATACAGACAGGCGAGGAGTTTGCCTTTGAATTCATGCGTGATCGGGTGAATCCTAGGAAGCCTTTGCTTCCAGATACTGTTGGTGATCCCAATTGTGCACCAGGTTATCTGGAACTTAAGGGCATGTTAGGTATCAATCATGGGTCTGAAAGTGGGTCTGATATTTCAATGCACAGAATAGCCGAGAAAGGTCCCAAACAGTTTGAGAGAAAAAATTCATCTTCACATGAAGGCAGAAATAACCATGCTTCAGTTCCATCAGTTCCACGAAGTTCATCAGGCTTTGAAAGTGGTAGAGGAGTTGTTCGTGGCTATGCCTCTTCTGGAGCCTCTGATAGCTCATCAATGAAGATAAAGGTACTCTGCAGCTTTGGTGGTAAAATTCTACCCCGGCCTAGTGATGGAAAGCTCCGGTATGTTGGAGGTGAAACACGAATTATCTGCATAAGAAAGGATATTTCCTGGCAAGAGCTTATGCAGAAAGCTTTATCGATGTGCAACCAAACTCATATAATCAAGTATCAGCTCCCTGGAGAGGATCTTGATGCCTTGGTTTCTGTATCATGTGATGAGGATTTGCAGAATATGATGGAGGAATGCTCTGATTTTGCAAAGGGAGAAGGGTCAAAAAAGCTTAGGATGTTTTTATTCTCCATGAGTGACTTAGAAGATGTTCAGTTTGGTCTTGGTAGCATGGATGGTGACTCTGAGGTTCAGTATGTGGTTGCTGTTAATGGCATGGATCTTGCGTCAAAGAAAAACTCATCTCTGCATGGTTTGGCAAGCTCTTTGGCAAATAATTTAGATGAGCTAGATAGACAAAGTACTGAAAAAGAGACTAACAGTGCTCCAATAGACTCAGCAGGGATTAGCAGTGTTCCTTTGACGGGCAATATTGTTTCACCAGTCACGATTCAATCTTCAGAATCTATGATTCCTAGTTCCTCTAGTGCTTTTGTAATAAAGCCTCCTATTTATCATGGGAAGATGGTTAATTCTGGAGAAAATATGCAGTACCCATTTCATGATGTCCATGTTCCTCCTATTCCTTCCTCTTTAGTTTCTAGTTCAATTCCCCTCCATGTGAGTATGGCTCAACATGGAGGTTCAACTGAAGGGCAACAGTTCAGTGGATCAAGAGCTGAAAATTCTCAGATGCCAGTAAAGCAAGTGAAACTAAAATCTGAGAATCCAGTGCCGCAAGAAAGTACTCCTGAAAAGGTTTTCTCCTCGGGGAAAGCCTATGGTGTCCCTTTACAACCACATGACGGTAATTTGATGAATTATTTTCCTGTTGAAAATGCGACAGTTGCAGTTACTGCTTCGGAGGGGGGTCCTCATTTATTGTCTTCAAAAAATGAGGTGAAGTACCAGGAGCCTGACAGGGTTGCTTCATCAAATAACTCTGTGAATCCTTTGCAGGTTCCCAAGTCTAGTGAGGATGATTTTCATTCCACGACATTTGCCCCTGGTTATGGTGGGTCCGAATCCATTGCAATTGACTTGACTTATTTTGAGCAGCCTGTTATTCCTCAGAGAGTTTACAATTCAGAAAGAATTCCCAGGGAGCAGGCGGAGTTGCTTAATCGATCAACAAAATCTGATGATTCACATGGTTCTCAATTTCTCATATCTCATTCTCGTTCTGATGTTTCCCAGCAGGATCCAATTGCAGAAGGTGTTGACAAATTGCGTGAAGATGGAAACCAGGCTCTGCAGGTTGAACAATCCACCTCAACAGCAAAGTCATTACATGTGGATACTCATATGGTTGATGATGGGCTTGCCAGACTTCAAAAGTACGGAGAGTCTGCAGATTCAGTTGCTCGGATGAAGTCAGAACTATTGCAAGGTGCAGGAAGTGGGTCAAAGCATGAGTTACCAAAAACTACAGATAATAAAGATGTTACAACCAGTGATAGGACTCTTAAATCTGAGCAAGAAACAATTTTCCCTGCAGATGGCCTTAAAAAGCATGTAATAGATGAAAACTCTGAACTTCCAACTGTAATCCCAAAAGCTTCTGTTGAGAACCCTGAGGAACCTTTGTCTAATCAGCCAGTTCATCCTTCTAGTGAGGTCACTGGCGAGGATCCTAGTCATGATGACACTTTCGTTGATACACAACCTTTTCCTTGGACCAAGAAGTCAGCTAAACATGTTTCTCATGACGCACCCTCAACTGCTATATCCTCATCTACGCAGGTTGATATTGAAGATCGATTTCGTCGTGATATCCTGTCTGACATATTTTCCAAGGCAATATTCTCTGATGATTCCCCTGGTGTTGGTTTGCTGCACAAAGATGGGGCTGGCTTGAGTTTAAACATTGAAAATCATGATCCCAAACGTTGGTCATATTTTCATAAATTGGCACAAGGAGGGTTTCTTCAGAAAGACTTTTCTTTGATTGACCAGGATCATCCTGCATTTTCATCTGTGCTTGAAAAAGTTGAAGAAGGAGATATCAAATCTTATCATCTTACACCTTTTACTACAGATGGAGTTTTGATGGACCATGTTGATTCCCATATGAAAGTTGGTGAAATTGATCCTAAAGAATTTCCTGCAAAGACTGCAGCTGACATTATAGTTGTGCAGTCAAATTATGATCAATCCCAAACGAAGGACACTGAAAGTATACAGTTTAGTGCTATGATGGAAAACCTAAGAATGCCAGAGCTGGAATATGAGGTATTCTTTGATGATGTTTGTCGTTGTGTACACTCTTTCTGACAATATTCTGAGTTCTAACTGCTTCGATGTAGGATGGGAAGGTTGAAAGTAGAAATGTTGGTTTACCTCCACTAGATTCTTCCCTGGGAGATTTTGATCTCGGTGCCTTAGAGTTACAGGTATGATTCTTCCTGTGCAACTCTAACATGTGAAATCTTGATCCCCCTGCCCTGCACCAATCTTCCCCTTCACCCACCCAACGCTGTGCATCAAAACAGATAATTATAATTGTTAACATTCTTTGTACCTGATACAAAATTATCTTCTTTTTTTTTTTTTTTAAATTTACTGTATGCACATATATTTTCTTTTTAATAAATTTCATGTTGGCTTGTTCATATGGATCTTTTATCAGTATTCAGGTGATCAAATGAGACTGACCCCAACATAGATGTCTTAATATATGCCTAGAACTAAAATGTGTCAGTATTTCGTAATTAAGTAATGTAGTTTGATGCATCTTAAGGAACCTTCGCTGCTTTCTTTTTTTTTTTTGGTTATTAATTTATTTCCTGCTGCAATTAAGCATTATCTGAATCTCTTGTTTGATTGTTCCTTTTGATGCACACTCTAGGTCATTAAAAATGACGATCTTGAAGAGCTGAAGGAACTGGGTTCAGGTACTTTTGGGACTGTGTATCATGGAAAATGGAGGGGAACAGATGTTGCAATTAAGAGAATAAAGAAGAGTTGCTTTACTGGGAGATCATCAGAGCAAGAGAGATTGGTATCTTTCCTTCTCTACTTATAATAGTTCCCAATTACATATTTTTTGGCTGTGTGTTGGCCACATATTGTCTATATAGGGAGAAGAAAATAAAAGGAATCTGGTTTTAGAACTTCATGCTTCTGTTTCTATGTAAGTAGTTTAATTTCCAATATCATAATATATGATTCATACATGCTGCTATTCTCAGACTGTAGAGTTCTGGCGGGAAGCTGACATTCTTTCAAAGCTTCACCATCCAAATATAGTAGCCTTTTATGGTGTAGTGCAAGATGGACCAGGGGGAACGCTAGCAACTGTAACTGAGTTCATGGTTGATGGTTCTCTTAGGCATGTTCTACTTCGTAAAGACAGGTAACGATATACTAATGCAGGAGTTTCTCAATATTGTATTTTTTGTTCAAATGATTGTAATGAAGCTATACCGTCCAGTCTCTAAGTATACCAAGCTTTTAAATGAAACTTTAAAGAGATTCTGGATATTATGGTTAGTGCTAGTGCTTGAAATTTGTGGTTTTATCTTTCATAGCGACAATTCAATGTTTTCGAATTGGGATGGTTGACTTTCAACATGTTTTCCTGCTTCCATTTAACATGATCTTCATTTTCAGGTATCTTGATCGTCGCAAGCGGTTAATAATTGCTATGGATGCAGCATTTGGGATGGAATACTTGCACTCAAAGAATATTGTGCATTTTGACTTGAAATGTGACAACTTGCTTGTGAACTTGAAAGATCCTTTACGTCCAATTTGCAAGGTATTCTTTTAGGAAAATGTTGATAATTTGGCACTTGGTGTGGATGTTAGTTTAAAGTATGTTGTTTCTCAGGTCGGTGATTTTGGCCTCTCAAAGATCAAACGAAATACCCTGGTTTCTGGTGGTGTTCGTGGAACATTACCATGGATGGCGCCAGAGTTGCTTAACGGAAGCAGCATTAAGGTCTCTGAAAAGGTAGGCCACTTATTTCATTCTGCACTAGCATAAAAGGAATTCATCAACTGAGTCATGACAACTTTGTAGAGAAAGTAAGAGTCTTTCATTGGATTTTCTTGCTTTTCCAAAATATTCTCTAGAAACCAAAGGTGGGAAGAGTTGTTCTTCATCTGTTTGTTCTGTTTCTCCTAGTTCATTTATAAATTTTGGAAGTAAAAATTTATTTGCTCCAGTGGGTTTTTACAAGTTTCCCTTTACGAATTTATTTTTCTCATATGGCTTGTTGTATTGTCTTGTTCATTGCAGGTTGATGTCTTCTCTTTTGGTATTGTTTTATGGGAGATTCTAACCGGTGAGGAGCCATATGCTAACATGCATTATGGTGCAATTATAGGTACAATTTCAATACCCTGTGAATAAAATTTTGATCTATTAAGCTCACATCTCTTTTTAGTTGCGTCATTTGGAAAGGCTTTGTCTCAGTATTCTCTACCTTTATCAAGTTACCAGTAATTCAAAAACCGTAAGCTGATTGCAAATAGACTCAATTATACAACATAGCCAACATAACCAACAATTTTAATAAATTGGCTCTCTCTCTTCTCCCACGCAATATCTTTTACCAATGGCATTTCTAATTAAGGTTCAAAATCTTTCTATACATGCAGGAGGTATTGTGAATAATACATTGAGACCGACAATCCCAAGTTATTGTGATCCTGAATGGAGACGGCTGATGGAGCAGTGTTGGGCTCCTAATCCTGCAGCTAGACCATCCTTCACAGAAATTGCTAGCCGTTTACGTGTAATGTCTACATTGGCTAGCCAAACTAAAACCCAGGTTCAGAAGCCATCTAAGTGATAATATAAACCGAAAAATATATTCATTCTGTTCTGCACAAAATAATTGTATGTATTATATATCTAGCAGTGCTAAATAGTTTACATGGTGTTTAAATTTCAAATGGAAATTGACTCTTCTCTGGATATTTGCTGATATCCAATTTTGTTAATTGCCAAAGGTGGCAAAATTGTCAAATGGATGTTATGGCTACCCTTGGACGGTATGAAAACATGATTTGTAATTAATGCTTGTGTTAATATATTATTTTGCAATTCTACCACTATTTCTGGTTATCAATTTTTATGGTTATCCAATTCCGCCAAGATTAATCTTTAGACATTTTTGCTTTGCATTTATGGAGGAAGAAATTACAGATACTGTCATGGATTATGGTGAGATTGTCTTTAAATTGTTAGATGGAAAATCCTGGGGAAAACAGTTGAGGAAATGAGATTGGCTTTATTTTCAAGGTCTGTTGAATGAGGATGTCATAAGTTTAACAAAATGATATTATAAAATGGAGATTATCTAGATTAGGAACATGGTGATACCGCTCATCGACCACCATACACCATACTGGTACCACTCATTGACCACCATTTTCAATTTCAATGTTTCAATGAACTCCCACCAATAGAGGAGTAGGTTTTCTTTTGCTACTACAAGTTTAGTATACCTGCCTGGATGATCGAACTTGTGAAAGAAAAATAGTTGAAATTTAGATCTATAACTTATTATCCCACAATAAATACTGGAAGGAAAATACAGATATTCCCACATGAATACCTAATGGTTGGCCACCAACCATCAAAGGGTTTGGTAGAATCCAAGCTGCAGCCAAGGAGATTGCCTAAACCACTTGCATGGAAAACATTAATTCTGCGACATAAAGAAATAATAAAGATTAAATAAAAATGAAGCCCAAGTAACATCATTCTCCAAGGAATAGAGAGGAAAAAAAAAAAAAATTGTCAGAATTCCTGGTAGCATTGGGCATATCGAGATGATCCCGTAAAAACACTTCGAGCTATAGTAGGATCTTATATAAAAATACTTTGAGATTATGCCAATAGAATAAGCTATAACCATCATCCAAACGGTCCATTAGGAGGAAGAAGAAGAAACGTTGTTCACTTGCCATGCAGAAGCCAGCATTATTGGCCTTGCTTTCCATCCAAGAAGCAAGCAACCTTTTTCACTACCCAAAGTATATCCATCACAGCCATATACTGACAGCATCATTCTAGCTTGGCTCATACACTTCAAACCCATCACTTGAAAACCAGCACGACCCAATTGCCTCCTCCATTGATCTGCTCTTTCATGCCTCTCAATCCTATTTGATCCTTCAAAAGCCACAATGTTCCTGATTTCCTCTGCAAAGTGAAGTCTTTCTATTTTCATCCTCTGTGGGCTATTCCTTGGAAGACTAGCTTCTAAGGAATCGAAAATGGCTGAATAATAGTGAAGGGATTCGAGAAATCTCCCAAGAAAAAATGGCCCATTATGATTTGCATCTTGTTCTACCAGTGTAAGCAGAGTTGGGGATAGTTTCTTTAGTGCTTGGAGTATTGCTTTCAGAGACCCTCTACTCTCTTTTACATACTTGTGCAAATGCATAATACCATTGATGACTAATGCTTCCCCTTCTCTCAAGTTTAGATTCTCTTTTGTTAAAAGAGATGGTGTTACTGCCTCTGTTAACACGTTGAACTCTAGTTGTATGCCTAGTGAGCTTGCTTCTTTTACAAGCGATTTCATGCTTGATTCGAGCTCTAAGAGACTTTGATGATCGTCCACTAATCCAGTGATTCTGAGCTTTTTGGGGGGACCTTTAGGCCTTGATGCAAGAGTTCTTAACAATGATGGCCATTGAAGAGTGTGCTCCATACCCAGATCAATGATATGCAGATTGTCCTTCCCAACTGCTGCTTGACATATAGCTTCATTTGCCACCATAAAACCGAAAGCAAGATAAGGAGTTGTCTGATAAAGGAGTTGAAAAGCTTCCATTTTTTCTTCTCTTGTGACCAAAGAGATATCTGTAGCACCATTTGTGAATGTCCCATTTGTTTTGACATTGTGAAGAAGTGAAAGCCTTGACTTTAATCCTGCAGCAAAGCAGTATGAGACTCTCTGCAATGAATCTCCCCAAGGATTAACAGAAGCCCAAATTTGGCTGAGCAATGAATCTGCAAGTTGTGTGTCCCTGCATCCCACAGCCTCCGCACAAGCCAAGAGCATGTGAACCAAGTGAAGCCCTTGGTCCACTCCATGGCTAACCTCTGCAACACGAGGAACCATATCA
Source organism: Ziziphus jujuba (assembly GCF_031755915.1). Taxonomy (NCBI): domain Eukaryota; kingdom Viridiplantae; phylum Streptophyta; class Magnoliopsida; order Rosales; family Rhamnaceae; genus Ziziphus; species Ziziphus jujuba. The sequence goes on from NC_083380.1 coordinate 4,908,921, forward strand.
GGAGCACCTCCAAAATCCTCAGCTGAACCGCTTATAGCACTCTCCATTTCATCGCCTTCTATCATCGTCAGAACATCTGATCCATAAACATCATTTTCCATGGAAAACATCTCCATCTCATCATGAAAGCAATCTAAATTACTTTGGTTCTCCGCTAGCGAGTTGTTGATGTAGTCGTCCTTTTCGTAGTGATCCATATTAATAATGCTATCAACAAATTCATCAACCTCCGAAGCCGCCAAGCAAGGAGAGATACCAGTGGTATCAGAAGGTAAACAGAGTTCATCAATCTCATTCAGTATCTCTTCCCACTCTCCTCCTCCTCCTTGTTCTTGCTCAACTCTTGCAGGACAAAATCTTCTAATGGCAAGATCATGGTTGAAACTCTCATGGCTGGGGAAGGAAAGCCAACCGACATTGAAGCTTTCCATTTGTTTCTGGTAGGATTCTAATTGAGAGTGAGAAAGAGAGAAGGATGGGTAGAGGGTAAGGTTTGGCTTAAATGGAGTTTCAGAAAATTGGGACCCCCCTATTCACAAAGTGTAAATTGGTGCATGGTTTTCGTTTATTATTTATGATGAATGTAGAATATTCTTCTTGTTTTGAATCAATGGGTAATATCCTTCAATACAAAGATAAATAATGTTAAATGAGCGAAGAATTGCTGGTCATTTTCTCAAACATGAAGTAATCAACATGGCTGTTTCTGAAAAGGAAAGCGTGTCTAAATTTTTAAAGGCCTTAAAAGAACAGAACAATTTCATTGGTTTATTCTATATTGTTTGTTGGAATCCATGCATGTAGATATTTGAATATATCTATCACAAAAAATGCTCTAGTAAAGGGAGACCTTGGACATCTAAGACTTCAAAACTTAATCATACTTTAGGAATTTTGTTCTAATTATTGGTTAAACAACATAGTTTTCTTCTATGCAAGAGACATGCATAACGAAAGCACAATTGCAAGACCAAAAATTAAAAGTGATAAAGAGGTTGCTAAGTCTTACCTATAAGAAAATTTTATATTGTCCAAAATTTGAAGGAACCCTACCTTGGAATTTCAATATTAATGGGCACAGCATTCTTCAAAATTAATAATAAAAGGGTTGGTCACTTGTTTTCTAATCAGAAAAGGAGAAATAACTGTTAATAAACATCATTTATGAAGGAAAATTTGGGAAATAGTAGTTGTGACTTGTGATGTTTGGTGTTTGCTCTTTGTTCACAGAGAAAAGCCACAAATTTCATATTACCATACGGCTAGTCAACATAATCAAAGGCCTAAAACAAACCTAATTTTTCAAAACCTACTTTTTCAACCTATGTGATAGCTTTATGATGCAATTATGATTACCATGACTATATTATATATACATATATATATATATATATATAAGAATTAAAACTTTGAATCATTATCCAATAAAATAATAGTTTTGTCACTTAGGTATTTCGATACGATGGTTTAAGAAACCAAGATAAATATGTTCTTAAAAAAAAATCAAATCTTAATTTGTGATTCAAAACTAATGTCTCCAATAGTTATTCACAAATATATGTTTATATATATACATATATATAAACTTTGTTTATTTATAATTGGACTTTTTACCAACAAAATCAATCACCAAAAGAAGTAGTTCACAACATACTAAAATACTATACAATACCCATAATTATTTGTTACAAGTAATTTAAAATGTAGAACCAAAAAAAAAAAAAGACTTTAATAAAAATGGGAAAATTGACAACCAACTAGCTAGCCGGCCTTGAAGACGAGGGTATAGTTGGGACCGGAAACCTCAACCAAAAAGTGGGCACCACACTCTAATTTATTGGTGTCATGTGTTTGTCACAAGTCATTCTCACATTGGTCGGCCAACAAACAATGAGACATAGCAGGTGGCCTGTGCCTTGCAATTATATTCGATTCCCTTCTCTTAATTTAATTTGCTACTCGTTAAGTTTATCTCCAAAAACCATTATGTCGGCTCAATTCATTTCCTCTCCATGTTCCAAAAACTTTAGTAGACAATTCTGCAAAATGTTTATCCAAAGTTCTGCATGTATATATATATATAAATACACAGGGTGAGACTACGCGGATCTGTACAAAAAACATTTTTAAATAAAAAGTATCGATTTTGCTGTTATATACATAAATCAAAATTGATATTTTTTTTTAAATATTAAATTTAATATGGATTCGTATGTGGACGGACTATACTATAAAATTAACCTAGATAATGCTTGTTGATAGAATACAGCAAAATTTTGTTGGGAAAAGCTAAACACATTTTTGGATTATTGCTGAAACATCCCAAATCATGTCATGGTAATGGTAGTTGGATCAAGTTAATGAGTTTTCATGTTAATTAGCTAAAAGCTGCTTTTCACGAACTAATTACCTTTTTCTGAGTCTCTAAATCACAATAACAAAAGTAAAAAGTTCTAGAAATTTTTTATTTAATCTAACCAGTAGAAATAGATATGTATTCTGCAATCGATTTGAAGGATATATGTAAATAGTAATCTCTTATCGTGAATATATTCTGGATAATAAAAAAGCTATATATATAGAAATGTTAAGAAGAAAATTTTGTGGTATCAACATTGTAGATCCACTTTCTTTGAACCCTATAAAAAGATTAACTAATATTTAATTTTTTTTATTACATGTAACCTTTCAAAATTCGGATTTATATGTGATTCTTTTTCTTCTTCATTTTTGGTGGCTTATTTGCCATGTTAATTTATGAGGAAAACTACCCTTTTTTTTTTTTTTTTTTTGGAAAGATATAGCATTTTTATGTGGAAATATCACTCACCTGATCTGGTACATTCCTCAATGTAGATTGAAAAAAAAAAAAAAAAATCCCTTTCACGACGTTACTAAATGATTGGTATAGTATGGCAAATATGATGTTAAAAAGTCATACTAATTAAGTTCTTCACAAATAAACTTTAGATTCTAACTTAGGCTATGTTCAATAGGAAGACAGCAATTATCTAATAAAGATTTTAAAATTGAATCCTCTATCCTACTCTAAAAAAACAAATTGAAAATAGTATGTTAGTATAAAAAAGAAAGAAGAATGAATTATTTATCTGAAAGAAAATACTAAAAGTAGGATTAAAATCCTTCCAAATTTTCTTTCATTTATTTATTTATATATTTATTTTTTTATGTTTGCGAAAATTGTAAACATTTAAAAGAGTCAACCTTTTTGTTTGTATTTGAAAAGATTAAAATTTATTTTTATCAAGCAAAATAATAAAATCCAAAAAAAAAAGAAAAAAAGAAGAAGGCTTTTTTTGAGCCGACGTGTCATAATCTGATTGATCCTTTTTTTTTGTTTTTTTTTTGACAACAAAGGCAAAGAAGGCTTGGATCTAATCTAACCGAACAGAGTGTGTGATGAATCATGATTAGAGGTTGGTCAGGTGGAGGAGCATGCAATTCCAAAGGGACCCACCAGCTATGACTCACAAACTCAATGGGACCCATTTCCCACGTGAACTCACCACCACCACTCTCACGCGCATTCCACGTGCAAACCCACGCTTACGTTAACTCAATCTAATCCATCAAACAACCCTTACTTTTATACATTTTTTACCTGCATTGCCCCTAACCATATACCATATCTTTTTCCTCGTACGTCACAGTCGTTAACGTGAGCATCTGTCTATACTCGTCATCCAGTAATTTTTAGCCATGTGGATTTCGTGTACATCGCCTGTTTATAGTCAGAACTGCCTTACTCGACACGTGTCATCAACAGATGCCCCCAGAACTCTCTCTCTCTCTCTCTAAGGAGAAAGATCATATTTCAAACTCTTATCTGTCCCTCCCTTTTAACTCTCTCACTCTCTCTTTCCTTCTTCCTCTAGAACTCTCTCTCTCTCTCTCTCTTAGTTTCTCTTTCTTAGGGTTTCTGCTACTGAATAAGACTCAGCTGGACTTTGTTGGGTAATTAATCTTTATGACCTTCTGTTTGGGTATTTCATGAATTTTCAAGGTTAGATCGTCTTGTTGTTTTTTTAGCTTCTAAAAATTCTTAGGGGTTTGAAGGAGGAGGAAGGTGAATTTTTATTTTTAATTTTATTTTTTTTTGGGTCATTTTCTATTTGTTTTTGGTTTATGTGAAAAGTGTTCGTTCATCTAATTTAGATGGAAGAACAAAAAGATTCAAAATGCCTTTCCTTGGTTCCAGAGAAAGCATTTTGCGTTTATATAAGACTTAAAAATGGAACCCATTTACTTGTTCTTGCTTTGTCTTAATTTTTTTGTTTTTTTCTTCTAAATTGTTTGTCTGAGGTGGTTGTGTTGGTCTTAGTTTATGAGACCTTTTCATTCAAGTTGTGGTTAGAAAGTGGAATGCATGCATTGACGTGGAAAAAGTTTGGATTTTTTAGACAATTTTGGGGTTTATTTCTCGTTTTGTCTGTTTCGTTATTCTACCAAGAACTATTAAGAAGTTTGTTGTATTAGCATTGAGGATTTATTTTGTGTCTTCGTGTTTCATGGCTATTTTTTTGGGTATATATTCTGCATTTCCTGTGTGCTCTGTTTATATGTTTGTAATCATACTGTGCATGTGTAATTCTACTTGCGAATAAAACAAGGGGATGGCCCTTGACTTGGAATGCAGGTTGTATTTTATGCAGAGATCTCTGAATTTTCCCCGAATGTTGGCTGAGTTTCCCTATATATTATTATGTTTTGATTCATTCATTCCCTTAAGAAGTATGAAACCCAAATAGAATTCACTAATAAACTAGAATTCAAGTTAATTTCTTTTTATTTTGATCATAACCCACTACATTAGATATTCATCCCACCGCAAAGCTTAATTTTCCCCAAATGATGGCTGAATTTCTCCTAATGTTGAAACTTTTGTGTTTTGATTCATTCATTCACTTAAAATGTATGAGACCCAACTAGAATGCACTCGTACACTAGAATTTAAGTTAAATTCTCTTTACTTTGATAATAACAACTAGATAGACATTCGTACTACCACTAAGCTGAATTTCCCCAAATGTTATTGTGTTTTGATTCATTTATTCTCTTAAAAGTATGAGATCCAAGTAGAATCCACTTATAAACTAGAATTCAAATTAGTTTCTTTTTATTTTGATCATAACCCACTACATAGACATTCATCCTACAGCAATGCTTAATTTTCCCCAAATGTTGAAACTTTGGTGGTTTGATTCGTTTATTCACTTAAATGTATGAGACCCAACTAGAATCCACTTATAAACTAGAATTCAAGTTAAATTCTCTTTATTTTGATAATAACCACTAAATAGAAATTCATACTACCACTAAGCTGAATTTCCCCAAATGTTATTGTTTTTTGATTCATTTGTTCACTTAAAAAATATGAGTTCCAACGAGAATCCACTTATAGACTAGACTTCAAATTAATTTCTTTTTATTTTGATCATAACCCACTTCATAGACCTTCATCCTACAGCTTTGCTTAATTTTCCCCAAATGTTGAAACTTTTGTTTTTTGATTCATTTATTCACTTAAAAAGTATGGCCCTTGCAAATACATGTATACATAAGTTTTAAATGATCCTGTGGTCTAGTGGCATATGGAATTCCTTGCAAAATGTTAAAGAGTTGCTTCAAACTCTAGGTTGAGGCTGCAAGGGTAGGGAAGAGGTTAAATGTGGGTTGAGTTGCAATTTGAAATTTCATAGGCTAAAAATTGTCATTTTTTTCTTTTTTCCTGCAAGTGGTTAAATTTTACTGTAGAACCTGTATTTTAAATCAGTTTTCTTTTCAGAAGAAGAATACTATACTTTCTTGTTTTGTGAACTTTAATTGAAACTCAAAAAGATGCATTGCCTTTTGGTATGTTTGCTCAGTTATGTTTGAATTGTATTAACATTAACATGTTTCACTATTTTGTATGTGCAGAATTTCTGTGCGATCAAACTGTTATAGTGTAATTTCCTATTTCTACAGAACAGGGTTTCAAACATTTGGTATTTGGATGACCTTTAACTTCTTTAAATTCTGGCGTTGACTATACCTGCTTTATTGATTCTTAGCTGCAAGTCATGAGAATAACTATCACATATAGAAAGGTCATATTTGTGATCCATATAAAGTTTGCATCCATTGTTCTTGTGTTCTAGAAAAGACATATTCAACTATAGCTGACATGTTTCATTTTTCAATAATCTTGGTTTCACATTATTAAGGAAATAACAGCAGTAATGTAAACTAGATTATGAAATGTGTATCAGGAAGAGAACTTAAAACCGTGAATTTGGGTTCTGGGTTGTAACTAAGAGGTGCTATCCTCATACAGATCTTTTTAAGTACTTGGATATGAAAAACGTAAATGCATAGAATAATCTGCTAGGTTAAACTGAGTTAGGGGCTTTTATTGAATCTACATTCCTTGATGTGTGTTTCAGCGTTCTGATGACAGAATAGTTTGGAAAAGATAGCATACTCCAGTACGGAACCATGGATCAATCAGGACAAGCGCAGCAACAACATCAACAGCCACAGCCACCAGTGGTTGGTGTTGTGACAGGTGCACAAATGACATATGCTCCTCCTTCTTACCAAACAGCTCCCATGGTTGCTTCTGGTACTCCTGCTGTAGCGGTCCCTTCCCCAACACAACCACCAACAACTTTCTCAAATTCCCCACACCAGCTTGCATACCAGCAAGCCCAGCATTTCCACCATCAACAGCAGCAACAGCAGCAGCAGCAGCTTCAGATGTTCTGGGCTAATCAAATGCAAGAAATCGAGCAGACAAGCGATTTCAAAAACCACAGCCTACCACTTGCTCGAATCAAGAAAATCATGAAGGCCGATGAGGATGTTAGAATGATCTCGGCCGAAGCTCCAGTCATATTTGCAAAGGCATGTGAAATGTTCATCTTGGAGTTGACACTGCGTTCTTGGATTCACACTGAAGAAAACAAAAGGAGGACACTACAGAAGAATGATATTGCTGCTGCCATTTCAAGGACCGATGTCTTTGATTTCTTGGTCGATATCATCCCAAGAGATGAACTGAAAGAGGAGGGACTTGGAGTCACTAAAGCTACAATTCCAGTGGTGGGTTCACCTGCTGATATTCCATATTACTACGTCCCACCACAGCATCCAGTTGGACCTACCGGAATGATCATGGGGAAACCAGTAGATCAAGCGGCTATGTATGCTGCCCAACAGCCTAGACCACCGATGGCATTCGTGCCGTGGCCACAAACCCAACCTCAACAACAGCAGCAGCAGCAGCAGCAGCAGCAACAACAGCAAACAGAGCAGTGAAGACCGTTACGGTATCAGCATCACTGTAGTTGTTGTTTTGGTATTCTGGTGTCTAGCTGCAGCTTGCTGATTGTTTTAAGTGACGAATTTAAAGTTGTAGTTGTAGGTCTTTTAGCGTTTAGTTGGCAGTTGCAAATCTGATACACACACAAGGTCTTTTAGGGGAAGCGAAACTATATGCCACCATTGTCAAAATGCAAAGTTGTTGTATCTTGTATGGTTTTTTATTATGCTTTTAAAATCTTGAAATTATCTGGTGTGTGTGTGTGTGTGTGTGTGTGTGTGTCATTTCTCTTAAATTAGGTTTGCTTTTAAGCAGAACATTTGTGAATTGATTTCCAGAGGATTTTGACTGGAAACAGTTGAGAAAAACTTAACAAACAGTTTCTTCTAAATTGCTACGTTTAAAGCTTATACAACTACCCCCATTTGAACGTTATCAGAATCATCGTCCACATCGCGATAAGCCCAGATAACTTTCTGGCGAAGCATTTCCTCCTCCGATGATGATAAATCGTTCTTGATACCGAAAAGCTCGCGAATCTACTCTACACTCCGGTTCTTGATGCGATCGGCAACGTTCACGATCAGAAACTCCCATCAACGGCTTCACATTGAGAACATTCGCCGCCAAAATCAGATCTTTGAGGCTGCTATCGCCTCTCGCCCTTCACGAATTCAACGTCGAAGGCCGAGAGCTTTTCGTTCGCCGCTCCGTCTCGTCGTTTTTGAGCTCTTCGTGCTTCTTGCAAGTTCTGGACGATTTAGTGGAGGCACTTGACTTTGACGTTTGGGAGCGGGACGATGGTGTCAGGTGAAACGGCGTCGTCTTTTAAAAAGCTTCTGTCTGCCTTGAACTCCATGGCTACGGACTCATCGACCTTTATAAGCTTGTGATCTTCAACTCTGAGAGCGATCTTCTTCTTCTTCTTCGGATGGTTGGACGTTGTCGGAGAGACATTCAGAGAGAGTGAGAGTGAGAGAGAGGAAAGCACAGTGGTGAAGCTTTTCATGGAAGAAAAGGTGACGTCAGACGCACGGGAGAACGGTGACATCAGGCGCTACGTCACTAGCTAGGTTGTCACTAATACACGCTTCACCAATCGACACGTATCACTAACACATCGTAGAAATTATCGATCTTGTTATGCTATAACACAAGTCTTTCCTTTTAAGTTATTTACAAAATTGCCATTCTCACAAAACTCTGTTCCGTTAATTTAACAAAGAAAAAGTCGTAGGCTTTATAAAGTAAGATGAATATTTTTTCTTTCGAGGTAAATCAAAGATAATTATACAAAGTTTTATTTGGTCATTTTCAATGCTTACATGCACTTCTCCAAAAGTTCAACTTTGAGAATTAAATATATACATATAGAGAGAGAGAGAGAGAGAAAGAGAATAATAATACTCAAAACATAGAAGATTAGAATTATATAATTAACACTTGTACATTATGATAGTGTTTTTGTCAGACAAATTCTATTTATGCCATTAATAATATAATCCGTACAAATAAATTATGTCACTTTAAAAATTATCGTCTACAAGCGAGACGCTAGTTTACTTTTTTAACGCACAAACAAAAATTGAATAAATATTCTACAAAATTGGTGTAATTGGTATATCAAAATGAGTAAAAAAGTTGAATCATTCAACAGATTTTTTTCCCCTTTTCCTCTTTCTAATCTTTTTATTCAATAATCCTTTGGCTGCTAGCGTCTTTTTTTTCTGTTGTTTTCGTTCTTTTACTTTCTCATCAAATCCATCATCCATCATTGTCATTTTTGCTACTCTTCTGGCATTCCAAACCTGCACATCAAAACAAAGTTTATCAATTGAGATGCTCTGCGAGTATGTGGTAAATTCGAAATTAATTACACAAAAAATGGTTTCAGAAGAAGCATAGAAGTTTGAGATATTTAATAGTCCACAATTTCACTGCAAAACCAGTCCTCCAGGATCTTACCTTTGTGCTATCTGAAAGGACTTCATTCTCTTTACATTCAAATTCTTCCAATTGTTTCCCAAGAACAGCTTCTATTTCATGAACAAGTTCTACATCATTCTGCATGATACATGTTCCAATGGTAAGCAAAGTAAGTAACCAATGTTATAAAATTCTTCGTTAAACAAATTCTCAGACATTTCACTTAATACACACTTGAGTAACAAAGCTAACAGCCAACCCTCCTCTGCCTGCTCTTGCAGTACGCCCCACACGATGAACATAATCTCTCGCAAACCTGTAACAAGATGGCTGTTAAATTCTAGGTGAAAATCGTTTTTTGTGGATAACTGAGAAAGGATAAAGTTACATTGCGAAATGACACCTTGGAACATTATAATTGATGACAAGATCAACCGTAGGAATGTCCAAACCACGGCTGCCAACATCAGTAGCAAGCAATGTAGGAACCTTTCCAGACTTGAACCGGTGTATCGCAGCAAGCCTTAAAGACTGAGATTTGAATGAATGCAATGCTGCAGCTTCATAACCAAGCTCTTCCAGTAATAAACTTAAATAATGACAGTCTCTGCATGCAAGTTAACAAGAATTAAAACAGATCATCATACTTCTATATAAAGGAAAACAAAACAACTAAGGATGCAGCACATATTAAATTCCAACTTCACATCACCCCTAAAGCCAATAGGATATGGTTGTGAATGCAACTGCATAACACTGAAATGCATAGATACAAAACACACACAGCATAGAGATATCCATGATACAGAGAACCAGCAAAAAGAAATGTCAATGTAAGTTCCAAAAATAACATCAACCAGTAGCATATTCCACATATTGCACAATAACATCCATGAACATTAGACACAAAAGAAACAACAGATACAAATTCATAGCCAAAAAAAACCCATAAAATTCAGACTCGAAAGCTTGAAGTCTAAAGAGAATATACCTGCAGGTTGAGACAAATATGATGGCAGAGCGAATACCCATATCTTCCAATTTAGATAAAAGGTACACCAGATAAACGTCCTTTACATTTTCGGGTGTCAAAATAAACTGCTGCTTAAGAGTGTCAACTGTCTTAAATCCTTCATATGCCTCATAAAAGTAGGCCTTATTAGCAGAAAGTTCAAGTAGCGTTTGCAGGTCACTAGTCATTGTCGCAGAAAACAACAGGGTTTGCCGATTCTTCGGCAAGCACTGAAACACCACCCTCAGTTCCTCTTCAAAGCCCACATCCAAAACTCTATCTGCTTCATCCAAAACTAGAAACTGAAACAAAATGAAAAAGAACCATACATATATATAAAGATTTCATGGAATTTTTGTTACTCATAAAGCTACTGAAACAGAAGCAGAAGCATAAACTCTATCTGTTTCGTTCAAAACTTGAAACTGAAACTAAAATTATAAAAATTCATCCCTCCCCAATCTTTTCTAGCAAAGGGTAACTATAAAGTTTCATACTTGCTTATAAATTTCCCAAATTCAAGTCTATAAACAATCTGAAAAACATTCAAAACTACTTCTCATTATAAATTACGTTGCTTCATTAAGAACCCAGAAGAGCAAAAACGAAAACATAAAGCAAAAGAAAACAAAAATTCAGTACCTTGGTCTTGGAAAAAACATGAGGAATATCAGGATTCTCTTCGAGCAAGACCTTGAGCCTCCCTGGAGTAGCAATCACCACGTGAGGCCTGGCCATCAAGCTCTTCGCTTGGGTCAACATGTCCATCCCTCCGACGATAACTGTGCACCGCAAGTGCAAACACGAGCCCAGTGCCCGAAACTGCTCGGCCATCTGGTAAGCGAGCTCTCGAGTCGGCGTCACCACCAACGCAAACACACCATAGGGGTCCTCAGCCAAACGGTGCAGCATCGGCAACGCGAAAGCCGCCGTCTTTCCGCTACCCGTTTGGGCCAGACCAAGCACGTCGCGGCCCTCGAGGATTTTCGGAATGCAGTGGGACTGAACCGCCGTTGGCTTTCGCATGCCCAGCTCCTTGCAAGTCTCGACGGCCCAATCCGAGAGCCCAAGCTCGGCAAATGTGGTTGGGGTGGAATCATTGCTAAGGTTCGCCGCCGACTTTTCAATGTGTGGTTCGCCGTTGGAGCAGTTAGTGGCTGGTTCTTCGGCCGCGGCGGCGGTAGTTGGTTTAGGATTTTTGGGAGGTTTTTTAGGGTTTTTTGAAGGTTTGAAAAGAGGGAAGCTTTGGTCTACTAAGATTTCTTCTTGTTCCATTCTGTTTGGTTGGATGGAAAGTTTAAGCTTTTTTCAATTTTATCAACGAAATTTTCCCGGAAATTAGCGGGCGTAGAACAGAGTTTGGCAAAAGACTAGCGAGGAGGCGACAACAACAGAGAGAGTAGGGAATTTCTATTCTATTTGTGCCCTACCCCATCTGGATGACGTGTCAAATGATGGACCGTTATATATAGTCAGCGATCCAACTTTGTTCAAGATTTCCTTTTTATGATTAAAACTTGTGGACGACAGCGATATTTTCCTGGGAAAAAGTTGAAACAACTTTCAGGTTGGACCTAAAAGAGTTTAATTAGAATCAAGCAGAGAATCTGAGAGAGAGAAAGAGGGGGATCATGGAGTCACCATTCAAGGCTGATATAGTGAAAGGCAAGGTGGCTCTGGTAACTGGAGGTGGGTCAGGAATTGGGCTTGAGATATCGACCCAGTTTGGCATACATGGAGCTTCAATTGCCATCATGGGTCGTCGAAAGCAAGTCCTTGATGCTGCTGTCTCCTCTCTTCGATCACTTGGAATTCAGGTACCTTTTTTTTTTTTGTTCTTTTTTTTTTTTTTTTTTCAAGTTGAGCATCTGGGTTCTGTTCTTTATCTCTGTTTAATTGAGTAATGAACTCGTTTGGCTGTCGAGAAAATCGAGGAAACAGAAATGAAAATGCTTCTGCTTTTTACCCCTTACAATCCTTAGTTTTTAATCAGTAAATAGTTCTAATTCATTGATAATAAATGGGGGGGAAAAAAAACTTTTTCTGTTATAATTGTTTCCTTTCATTTGTACAATATTAGGACCATCTCTGTTTTGTTTAAAATCTAGATCCTACAGAATTGTTGCTTAGCCGTCGAATTAAGTAGCCATTACTTGTTAAATTTAGTTGGTTTTGACGTTTCAGTTTTCCTCTTTTTTTAATATTCAGGCTGTTGGGTTTGAGGGGGATGTACGTAAACAGGAAGATGCAAAAAGAGTAGTGGAATCAACTTTTCAGCATTTTGGTAGGCTTGACATACTTGTAAATGCTGCAGCAGGAAATTTTCTTGTGTCTGCTGAAGATTTATCTCCTAATGGATTTCGAACAGGTTTGTGTTTTATAACACTTAACTTTATTGTGTTTGAAACAATAAAGAGTACATGGGCAAGGCTGTAAAAGTCATACATGACTACCTAATTTATTCTATGCCTGAGCTCTGGCGGATTGGATGACAAAGTTTCGCAAAATGTAGTAGAAGAGTTTCACCTTAGTTATTTGTCGATTTCGTGGGACAACTATAAATTTTGTTCTAGTAAATATTGTTTTTGTCTAAATCTATTTGAGAGATTATACTTGTTTTGTTTATTCCATGCAGTTATGGATATTGATTCTGTTGGTACATTCACAATGTGCCACGAGGCACTAAAGTATCTCAAGAAAGGAGCACCAGGAAGGGGCTCATCTGGTGGTGGATTAATATTGAGCATCAGTGCTACTTTACATTATACAGCTGCTTGGTATCAAATCCATGTCTCAGCAGCCAAGGTTTGTTCGATAGGCTTGTTAAATGTGGCAGACATGATTTTTATGTCGAATATTCATTTTTAAGTGTTCCTTTCTAACAGGCAGCTGTTGATGCCACTACAAGAAACTTGGCACTGGAATGGGGAACTGATTATGATATTAGGGTGAATGGAATTGCACCTGGCCCTATTGGTGATACACCTGGCATGAGTAAGCTCGCCCCTGATGAGATTAATAACAATGCTAGGGACTACATACCTTTATACAAGCTAGGGGAGAAATGGGATATCGCTATGGCTGCCCTCTACCTTGCTTCAGATGCAGGTTGCTACCTCCACCTTGTTCACTTGTCTTGTGCACAGGAATTATTTACTTAGTTGATGTTTTCCTATTTGCTGCGCATTATTTTGAAATGTCAACTCTGAATAAATTAAATATGTGGTGCCAAGCAGTAGAACGCTGTTAAAACAAGCCAAATGTCATGATTCATGATTTAAGTGCGGAGTCAAACCCAGTCATAATGTAAAGCACATGCTGTTTGTTGGGTGTACTCTAACCATTGTGTTTCTGCTGTTTGTTTACCACTGCTTTTGTTTTTTGGTAAAAGCTTGTTGGCATTGTAGTGATTTTCATGTAAAGTGGAAGTATTAGTTTCTATTATTTGAACTGCGTTCCTTGCAGTGTATTCTCATGAGATTTGATTGTCCTTTATCTGCCTTAATTGTAATGATAAATTTAGAAGTCTTGATAGGTGTGGGCCTTTTTCTCTGATTTCCCATCTTTTCTTTTCCCTGGGATTTTACTTACTTTTGTTATGCAGGTAAATATGTGAACGGAGCTATTCTTGTTGTTGATGGAGGACTTTGGCTGAGTCGTCCTCGCCATATGCCAAAAGATGCGGTGAGGCAGCTTTCAAGAGCTGTCGAAAAGAGGTCTCGAGATGCACCAGTGGGGGTTCCAAAAAGCAAGCTATAAGTATAGATATATCATTTCTGGGTTTATTACCCTGACAGTGACCAAATCTTGATTGGCCGGTAGCAATGCATCAGTATTTAGAGAAGAAGAAAAAAAAAAAAATGAACACGATAATCAAATAAGTTTCATATAGTGGCTCTTGTAAGACATGGCATAATGCTATGTTCTTTCACCCATTTTAGACCTTCATTATAGTTGTATCAGCATAATCTGTATTCTGTATCCTTATCACTGTCTGGAATATGGCAATATATTTCACCCAGAATGGAAATTATCACCTTCTCACGAATCATGATAGCCTACTATATGGCTGATTAGTAAGCTTGAGTTCACCATTCCAACCTGGCTGTAAAGCTGTTAAGCTATAGATTTATGGCAGGTTATATGGTTGAGTTCTTTTTTAAACTATTTATTCTGAACATAAAAACGTAAAGTTGGCTCCTCAGATGGTTAAAAAAAAAAAAATTGAGTGCTTATGTTATGAATTTGATCCACCAATGTTTTAGTGTACAAAAAGATTTTTGCTCTTGGACATGCATGCATGCTTGCATGCAGATTGGCAATATTTCATAGTAAATAAAGTAATAGTTTGCAATTACAAAAGGGAAGAGAGAGATTGAGGTGGGGGAAGAAAAGGGAAAAAATCTCTCCTATGTGCAAAAATGGCAGGACGCATGTTAGCGAGTCGCATCTGAAAATACAAAACCATTCCTTCTACATGGGAATGGACTTTCCCCACTCTCTCTTTCTCCAATTCTGGCTAGAAAATTCAAGCACAGTAGAGTAGCCATATCCAACGTTCATCCGCTGAAATGCCCTGGGATCTTCAAATGTAAACTCCCCAGAATGCAGAACCTCTTGAAAATATTTAGGCTTACCATCGAATGGGTTCAATAAATGCAACAAAACTCTCCTAAAATGGCCATGAACATCCTGCCTGTTTGGTTTCACTACGGATCTGAGCAGTAAAATGTTTCCCAAACTATTCACCACGCTGAAGCATCAGTTGTTAATGCTATGAAACAGAGACATTTTGAGATGATCATTTACTTGAAAGGTTTTTAACATCTGTGGAGTGGTGCAGGATATATGTCTAATGGTTGATACCGCAACTGGTCTTTATGTGGCAATGGCCCATCCTAATACAGCAACAAAGAACATACGGATTCAATTTATTTGAGGAAAACAATGTTCAAAAGTAGATTGATCTTTTTTTTTTTTGTCATTTGAATCTTTTAACCAGGTTATATATTTTCTTTGCAACATATCATTGGAGGTTAGTAGTAGAAAAGATACCTCGTCCAAGTTTATCTGGAATGGCTTAACAAAATCCTCAAACATCACAGGAGAAAGTCCCTTCATTATCTCTTCGACCTCCTAGAAAGGTAAAAGTCGAGATTGTCAGTTGCACACTTATGCACAACTCAAATTCAATCAAGAAATTCGCATTAGTCTATTGGGTTGGAAAAGGTCAAGAACTGAAACGAGAAAGAGAGACTTACCAATCCAGTAATCCTAGAATTCTCCAATAGTTTCAGTGAAATCACATCCAATATGTGCCTATTGTTCATCAAACCATTCATCGCAAGTTCTTCTGTTTCTTCGATATACTGCAACCAAAATCAGATCTCACTGGGTCACATTATATACATTTTGACAGAAAATATGAGGCAAACAGACATGCATCATACTAAAGAAGCTTCAAAACCAATTACTTTGCAATTTCAAGAATTACGTTAATATTAATACACAATACTTGGAAATTCCAACATATGAAGGTTGATTTGTCCTCCCTAATCCATGGATCATAAAGATGGACAACTAACCAGAATAGCATGAACGCATCAACTATTTTTTAGACCAAAGGGAGAACAACCAGCACTAATTTGCACAGCACAAAAACGATACAGAAGCAGATTATAGTTACCCTTGTCAACTCTCGAGTAAATAGCTCAGACACTTCAGGCGTCATATTGGCAGGAATCACATGAGGGTCATCCCACTAACAGCATCAAGGGAAACAACACTTTAGTTGGTTACGATTATCAACTCAGCATGTACAATAACGAATAAAGTATATTTATGTTCATATTTGCAACTTTGGACAATGAAAAGGAAGGGGGAAGATTACTCTGTATCTTATCAACTCGCCATCTGGATTATCTGGTCTATCCACCAGTCCAATTCTCTTTGTTAAAGCAGTAAGCCCCAGCCTTGGGTTTTGAGGGCTGATTACCATCTCTCTAGCAATCTGTAGAGATAACTTTGGTTATACAAGAGAAATACATACAGATTTGTCAAAAACTTTAATCCTGTAACACAATTTAAACTTGGAATGTGGATCCATCTTACAGCATTGAAATAAATTAATGTGGTGGGATCATTGAAGACAACTTTAAGTATTTGAAATTCATATTATCAATTAGTCCCAAAACTATAATTCAATTATACTAGGACATAAACATATAGGAAGTCCCAAAAATACTGAAGTATGTATGTTGGAGTAGTTGATATAGATCCATCATCATATCCTAAAGAGAGAAATTGACTGTAAACTGTAATTAAATGAAACTAAAATCAGTTACCTTTGTTATTTTCTCTAGATCATCCCTTCCTCCATCAGTTATATCATTTCCAAATACAACACGCTCAGCGCAAGTCCCACCATGGGCTACCACCATTTGCATCTTCATGTAGCCAAAGGTAGTATAACCTTGGTCTACCGTATCTTCTCGCGGATAAAAAACAGAAATTGCAGTTTCCTGTCCACGTTGAAAACCCCTTAGGAAAGACTCCCTAATTTTAATAGCATGATTAGCATCCTAGACAGAAATTGTACCTTGCCACCAGGCAGGAGCTGAGAGAAAGCATGCCAATCATATTGAGGAAACAAATGAGCTAATACTATGTGACCAGCTTCATGTACAGCCAGCAGCTTCTTCTTTTCAAATGATACCTATTATACAATTTTATGAATTCAATAATCAAAACATTCAATCTACTACTAATGGTAGTAACTTTGATAGGATCCACCAAAGGTATGCCTACAAACTTACACTTTCTTCGCATTTTTGTTGCTCTTCTTCAGTGAGAAGTACTCCCATACCCTCAAGTAACTGTTTATCTAATACATCACTGACATCTTGCTGGTAGATCTTGGAATGTCCTTTTCTCACCTACAATATGAAACAGTATGTGATGAAAATGCAAGGAAATCCAAATTTAAATAGGACATTTTGTAACAATTCTTAAATGCAAAATTGTTTTACCCACCGACATGATTGCTGCTTCATTGACAAGATTTCGAATGTCTGCCCCAGAAAAGCCAACTGTGCGGAAGACAAGCTGTAGAGTAGAAAAAATGAGGAATCGAACAGTTGAACAAAGATAAGAACAAAAGTTTCGATACAATGAGGAATAACAATCAAACACCAGTTCCATGAAGACCAAAAGGCAAGCACTAATGAAGATCAAACATAAAATAAAGATAAAATAATAATAATAATAATAATAATAATAATAATTATAAGATAAAATAACTACGTATCAAGTTAGTTTTGTCAATTTAAGTCATTCTTAGTTTAGTTAAAGTCTTTCTTTTTCCCCTCCATTTAGTCTTCCACCTCTTTCAAATATTCTCCAATACCATCACCACTGCACAATAAAAGAAGAAAAAAGGAACTGAATTAGCAAAAATAAATAAATAAGTTGAATTTAGCAAATTAAAAGAAATGAGAAAAACAAAAAGATATAAGGTAGTAAAAAAATAAGTTGGAGATTGACAGCATATAGCTAAATAAAAAATTAAAAAAATTAAAGAAAATATTGTATATGTCTAGAAAATAACTTTAAAAAAATAGGAATAAAAAATAAAATTAACCACTTTTTCTAATAAAAATAAACTAGTTTAAATAAAAGGGAACTACGATAAAGAATAATAAAATAAAGAAAAATATCTTTTAAGAAAACCAATTTAGAATTTCAAAAATGAAAAAATAAAAAATATAATAAAAAACAGAAAATGGAAGAGTATTCGGAAATTAGAAAAGCAACACATGAGTTGACAGAAACCAAGAGACAAAAAGATTTAAACAGAACAAAAAAAAAGCCACATGCTGTCTCCTAACCTGTTTTACACCAACAAAAACCAAGTTGTAGTGCCATCGATTTCTTCTTCTTCTTCTTCTCTGCTCTTATTCTCTTTCTTCTCCTTTTTTTTTATTTTTTTCCTATTTGGTTTTTCCAATTCTAAACCCAAATCCAAGCAAGACCCACTCAAATAACAACCAGATTTTGATCTTAATAACTACTTACTTTTCCAAAGTCAACATCTTCAGCAAGCTGCTTTCCTGCACTGTGAACACCAAAAATCTGCACTCTTTGTTTAGCATCAGGCAAACCAATGTACAAACGACGGTCAATCCGACCAGGACGAACAAATTCCAAATCCAGTTCGTCTGGTCTATTTGTTGCACATATGAATATCACAGCTTGTCTTAGTGAGAACCTATCTACACCAGTTTTTTCCTTCCTACACATTCAACAACAAGCATGGCAGTTTAGATTTTAGACACAAAAAGTAAACATGGAGTTTATATTAATAAATCCACTCACTCCCCATCAAGCTGTGCTATCAGAGCCTCAAATGTTGCCCTCCTTCTAGGATCCTTTCTTGCATGCCTTCCAGCTATTGCATCAATTTCATCCACAAATACAAATGAAGGAGCCTGACAATTATATAGCAAACAATAATCATTCAACCATTAATACATAATTACTTTTCTTTGAAAAATGAAAGTAGAAAGGCCTCTTACGTTTCTTCTTGCAATAGAAAACATCTCATTGATTCTTGCAGCACCACTTTTTTCACTATCTGTAAATTCAGCACCAGAAGCAAAAACAAAGGGCAACCCACTTTCCTTTGCAAGTGTCCTTGCAAATAGTGTTTTTCCAGTTCCAGGAGGTCCAGAAAGAAGAACACCCTGTTTGTTGTACCACATAAATTATCAAACAATTCTAGTTATACTAAGTTTTTTTTTTTTTTTGTTTCAAGCTTTTAAAGCATTTCCCAGACTTTTTTTTTTTTTTTCAAGCTTTTAAAGCATTTCCTGGACTCTTTTAACTTTCATGGAAAGAAGAAAAATTTACCCGAACAAACTGCACGCCTCTTTCATAGTACTGCATTGGATTTCCCATATAGATCATCAGCTCATCAAGAAGATCCCAAACATCACCACCTAATACTACTTCCTTATACATGGATTTAGTTTCACCAACATCTCCAACTGGCTGGATGAATACTCATTGCAATGAGAACTCATGAATCTAAATAACAAAGACAATAACAAGTACAGAATATTACATTAAAGATTTACCAGGATGAAATTTTCTGCATACGCCATATCAAAAAGTTGATTATACTTCTTATAAAGAAAACGCTTCGACGTTATGTGCAGAAGCATCACTGATTCCCTTATGAGCCAAAGAATCAGTAGTCCAGGCACTAATGCAATTACAACTTTCATAAAGTAATGGATCTGCCGTTTCTGAAGAAGATCTACTTCAACTCCAGAACTTGAAATAATCTCAAACAAGTAAGGATCAAGGGGAATATCAACCTACGAAATAAGTGATAACATCAACCATATATAACTTGTATAAGGCAACACAAGAAAAAATTCAGATTTTAGCAAATACAACACGTTTCCCCAACTTACAACATATTCTAGTGGAAAACCTTCTTTCATGGTCACATATAGTCTTTTTAGGTCCTCCGTAAAGACAACAGCAGCAACCTGTCAAAAATTATCACAACAGCAGAAACTGAATAACTCATCCCTTTGGGTGCTCAACTAAAAGTGGGAAAAATTACTCTATTATGTGAATGCACATCCTCATAAATGCTATGATTGCAGAGTAGCTAATGGAAAAGAAAGAAAAGTGAAAGCTTGGACTAAAGTAAGGCTTGAGTCAGAAATGGAAGTTATTGAACATGGAATACCATACCCCTCAAGAAACCAGTAGATGCAAAGATGGAAGTGAAAATCAATGAGATAGTAGACGATAAGACACTTAGGTCTACCCACAAGTACAATAAGAAACAAAAACAGTTAAACAGAAGTTTAACAGTTTACCTCAGAGCAATCAAGCTTTTCAAGAAAATAAGAGTAGGGAAGTTGAGGACGATAGAGCCACCATCTCTTCGCTATCCATAATGCCCTAGTTCCCTGTGTCTCTGCCACCTTTTCCACCACATCTTTGCGAAGACTCTTTTCAACCTCATTCATGTCAAATTCAACTACATACTTAGCATTCTGAGAATCTACCTGCTCAGCTAACTTTTCCTTTTGGAGGACCTCCTTCCATGTCTGAAGTCTTTCACGCCATGTTCCTCCACCTTCTTGAGCCTTACCTGCAAAGAAAAGACACCCAACAAATGCTATTGTTATGATTCTACATAGTAGATAATACACAAAGGAAAGAAGCAGATCAAATCCAATCCAAATTTCGAAAGAAAATATAATTAAATATGTATGTAATATATCATATTATGCACATGTACACAGACCTACACAAACCTGAAATCCCCAATTCTTTTTTAAGTTCCTCCTTTTCCTCGGCATTTAATTTTACATCACTGTCAACAATTTGTTTCACATTTTCCTGAGGCAGCTTTTGATCATCAACCCATGCATCCTCTCCCACATAAGAACTATCATGAACAAGTGTTCCATCAGGCCTTTCAATAAACTTCTTCATTTTCAGGCCTTTAGGTGTTGTCTTCCTCCACATACTCTTCTTTAACCTGTAATTCTATGAACTTTCAGAGGTTCTAAAATTTATAGGTTCCAAAAAACTAAAATCAAAATGGAAACCAGATATAAATAAAATACCATGATAAAATAGAAACAGTTTTTCTCTAGTAAAGATGAAATGTGGCATCGACTTACTTTCTAATATTAGTAGGAGATGGCTCAGGAATCAATGCCTCCATATAAGCCTCAGTTAACTCTTTTCTTTGACGATCTAGGTAAGGAGCCCGAATTGCTGCATATATCCTTTGAGAAGAAAGTATGGCAAAAAAAATATAGAGAAATAGCGCTGCAATTCGTTTAGAATCCCATGACTTGACATCCTGAGAATAACAATTGAGCATGGCTTTATCATTATTTACCCAATGGGTAAATTTGCAAATGAGTTATCAAAGAAATAAGAGAAAGGGAATATGGAACGGCATACACCATTTGGTCTCCACAATGTTGGTTCAAGTACACAAATTACTAAAAAAGTTTTCCTTTTTTTTATTCTTAAGATTGTGTACAACAAGTACTGATAAAAATGATATCAGTTCCACTAACTTAATTCAGTTATCCTAGAAAATTAGCACTTGGTGAGTCCAAAATTAAAACAAAAGACTCAAAACTGTATCTTGTGCCTTCTTTCGATTTTCCTAAACTTTCTTATGAATCAAACAGGAAGTAAAACAAAAGTGTCTCAGATTAGACTTAAAAGGAATTACCTTCCAACGTTGCCACTGGTTCCAGCTAACAAACTCGGGCACCGCATCACTCCTAAACCGTTCCAACACAACCCCACTCTTCTCCACTCTTTCCCTAACTCTTCCAACAAACCCACCTACCTTCACATTGGCATCTTCCAAATCAAACCCAGTATCCTTCTTCAACGACTCCCCAAAATTGGACCAGAAACGCACTGTACCTTGCTGAACTGAGCGAGCCAGACTCGACCAAGAAAACCCATCAGACCCATTTGCATTTGCGGAAGCTAGAACACGAAAGACTGGTTTGTGGGGGGAAACTTTGGGTCTTTGTTTCCTGGGCAGCTTGAAGAGGATTGAAGTATGAGCATCCTTGGCGAGTGGAGCAGAAGAGAAGAGAAGTGGGTTCGGTCTGTATGTGACTGTAAGGTCCATTGAAGAGTATAGAATTGGAAATTGAATATGACAGACAGAGAAGAAGTCAACAATGGCAAAGCAGCTCTGTCTGTGTATCAGTCTGAGGCTTTGAGCTATTTGAACAGAGCATGGTTTTAGGATGCTTTTTCATCCGAGGTTTTGGGGTTTATCCGTAGAAACCCATTTTCAGTTAGCAGTGCAGAAACGGGTATGGTTTTCTGGCCGGTTCGTCAGCTTGAATCTTAAAGGTGCGACCTTGGACACTTTGCGTTTATTTAGTTGTTTAAGTTCATGCCCTAGTGGTTTTGGACTTTGGAGATTCCTACAACATGTATGATCCAGCCCATTTTTATTACCATAGCAATTGGGTTGCCATCGGTCCAAAAATAAAACCGAAAAGTAGAGAGTTGAAATTAATTTTCAATTTTCACTGACATTTAAACTAATAAATCTGCCACAAGCAATTTTATACTATTCTATTGATGATTATAAAAATCTTTGATAGCAGAAAACTCGAAACGAATGTAATCTTGAAACAACGCTCGAAAGGTAAAAAGCATTGTTACATACATGGAACCCAAAAATGCCACGCACCATAATAAGATGCAGGAGAAGCTTCACTAGAATTAAAATACGAGTACACAAAACACATATGAACAACCATGGAACTATGTGCAAATCCTTTGGGAAAAGGATTTAAAAAGAGAAAAACGATGATATTAACACGTCACTACAGAGGAACGAAAAATATAACACTACAACCATCATCACAGCTCTGATAAAATCGCAGGGATATAATGAGACAGCTCTGCGGTTAATGATTGAAACCCATTCACAAGCTGTGTGTGGAATTCCTGGTCCTCCTCACCTATTAGTCTGAAGTGTACCCGGATTGCACGCTTGCATACTGCCATGAATTCGAGCAGTGCAGCGATGAGTTGCTGCAGTTCTTGTGACCGCAACCTTGTTGCAGGCTCACCGGACAAGAATGCAGTGCACACGCTCAATACTCCACTGTTGACCTGCATATAATCAGAAGAAACCTAATAAGCTATACTAAAGAAGACAATTACCCTAAGAATGGTTGACCAAGATGCACAAGACCCAACCTGAACTGCAACACTGCCTTGAAGAATTCTCTGTAGACTCTGTAGGCGTGGGAGTTGATCCCCGTCAGAACTGCGAGGCTCTTCAAGCTCATTTCGTAGAGCAGCTGTTCGAGTCTCAATCATTCCAATAGCATTTTCTACAGGTGAAAACTCTAGTGATTCAGATTTAATAACCAAGAGCCTATTAACAAGCGCAGGGAATGAGCCCTCAGTCTGAAGAACAGTCCGTCTCTTCCACTGGTCTTCCAATCCACCTTGAGTTTTGCCATTTTTTGTAAACGGGGTATCGAACAAGAAACGGTCAAAGACACGTGCACGTACACTTCCAGTAGAAAGAGAAAAGATTCTCTCCCTTCTGCTTCCCAAATCTTCATCCTCCATGACTGCATCAACAGCAGTTATCTGGAGGTAGCACACTCCAGGCTGCAATTCATCGGCCTTTACTTGCCTAGAATCTGGAATAATATGCAGAGTGTGGTTACCATCCATCCTAGATTCATAGATATGACTAAGCTTCTCCATTATGTCACCTAGCCGTACATCACGGGGTTCTCTGTATACATATTCCTTCCTGTCCAACTTTCCAAACCGATCACCATAAAATCCCACCCTATAGTAGGTGGCATCAGTGAATGGAATTGGGCTTGATTCCTGCTCAAGAATTGACTCATATATATTAGTAAGTAGTGTATGGCACTTGGCAAGTTGACCATATGCCCTTCTACTTTTATAAACTGGAATAACAAGCTCCAGAATGCTTGCACAGAAATGAAACAGTTCAGCTTGAGAGAAAAGCTTATTTGCAAGTTGCAGGTATTTCACAGCAGAGTCAACTGTGAGTTTCGAAGCACCATATCCCTCTACCTCAGCTGCGGATGCCTCAGAGGTTATCTCACTGCTTACCATGGGGCAGATTTTACGTAAAGCAGTTATATGATCTTTGCTCCAAACACCATCATTTCTTGCCACAAGGGCCTGCAATAAATTAAAATATTGCATCAGCAAAACAATAGACTACATTCTTCTGACTACCTATAACACAGAATAATTCATTGATAAAAAT
Organism: Ziziphus jujuba; assembly: GCF_031755915.1. NCBI lineage: Eukaryota > Viridiplantae > Streptophyta > Magnoliopsida > Rosales > Rhamnaceae > Ziziphus > Ziziphus jujuba. The sequence continues at coordinate 4,933,029 of NC_083380.1, forward strand.
TTTAAAATCAATCAGAAAGCATAATTAAGCAATACTGAGAAAAAAGTTAAATGGCCTAAACCATGGACCAAGTAACTTTTAATATAAGTTCCCAATCATGCAGTGTTACCTGCATTACAACCCCAGCCACAGCCACTGCACACTGGGCTGCTTCAGCCCAAGACTGCATTTCCTGGTGTGCATCACATAAATGTAGTAACCACATTATGTGAAGATCTGGAACGGGGGCAAATGCCATCGCAAGTTTATGGAAGCCTTCTGCAGCTGCATATCTATCCATAGTCGTCAAAGAGCCCTACAAAAAATTGCAGCCAATATTAAAACATCAACATAATTAGACTTTTATTCATCAGAACAGAAATGTAGAATGGCAACATCCACGTAAAAGGAATGGACTGGGGCTAGGTTCTAATCCGATCAACTTACCAAAAGTGCATGTTCCAAGCTAGCATCAAGAGCAAGGAGAAGACTGTCAGAGAGATATTTCACCTCAGACCATGACCACCTGTTCTCTGTCATTTTTTCTGGAATTGCCAATAGTGCATTCTCTGGAAGTCCACACTCCCTCAACAGATTGGGGCTCTTACTTTCATCTGCCATTTCCTCCAAAGATTTTCTAAGACGCCGTGCCTCCCCACTCTCTTCTAGTGATCCATCCGACTTCATCTGAGTCACTTGTACATCAGACATCAGTTCTGACAATGTAATAATCAGCATGACTCTCAACCTTGCTGTCTGCATAAAGTAGTAGAAAGAACTCTGCACAAAAGGAAAAAGAAAAGAAATTATTTATGAAAATAGAATAAGAACATAAGCAGAACCCAATGTATGGAACCTACCCTAACAAGTATCTGCAGCCCAATGACAGCTCTTTTTCTAATGCTGTCATTCCGAAAAACTGCAAGTCGAAGAAGATGGAAAGTGACTTGCTTTAAAAAACGATCATTCTCCCTTGCCATCAAAGTCACACCATGAAGATTAAAAACACTGTTGAAGACAGGAAACAAAGCTTTCCAGAAAGTCAATGGTTGATTTCGGGAGAAGAAGCTCGTAAATATGGCTGTGACGCAATCAAGTTTTCCATAGTCAGTAGCAATACTTTTGGATGCTGCCATCGTGGAAAATTTCTCAGTTATTTCCAAAACCTGAAGACTGACTGAAGCACTTAAGTTTTCTTCCCAGAGCTCCTGAAAATGAGGTAGTATTAGCCTACCTACTAAAAACGGTACAAACTGATAGAATAAATTTAAAAGAGGAAAATTGGTATGCAGCAACAATTAAGCACACATTAAATTTTTATGCAAAACTTTACCAGTTTTTGCCGCAAAATCGGGTGTAAAGATTCTCTAAGTGCTTGAGCAGAAGCTCCAATCCTTGAAGACTGTGCCTGAGCCAGAGCTTCTCTCAATGAATATGGCTGACTAGGGGAGCTTAACTGAGAATTTACTCTCTGCCACAAATAACCATTTTCAGGTGTTCCCTGAGGCTGCATAAGAAAGAATCAATAAATCTGAGGACACTTTTTTACAAATATATATATATATATATCTGATGATGCATTAAAATCTGCAGCATCCTATATCTCAAATATCAAGAAATTGCACCAAAGACTAGGGAGAGAAATACATTGCTATTCAATGTATACAAGGATTTAACCAGAATCAAAATAAATGACAAAAACTAATGCAGGCCAAAAATTGGAAGCAATAGTTGAACCAAAACCGGTTATATTAACTCACACGAACTTCTTGTCTTGACGCCTCAGACAGATAATTGTTTATTGCAGGAGAAAGTCTATCAGAGTACTTAGGGGAAGCAGGTCCATCCCCAACAGGACTGCGAGAACTGCAGCCCATAAGCATGCCATCAGCAGGTTTCCTGTGCTGTAAAATGCACCTATACCCAATTAGTATAACAACAAATAAATAAAAGGAAAGATAAAGAACAACATAAACAAGTAAAACCATGTGACTACAGACACAATCACTTGACTAAGGAGGAAAGAACTTCAATAATGAGCAACCTCAAAAAGAACTAGGCATTCCTCCATGAGTTTGAAAAATAATCTAGTACGAGCTATGCTCAATTGCCACGCCTTCACAAGTGATGCATCATCAAGATTCCGGACAATTTGCAAAATAACAATCAAAACTTCACGCTTCTCAACAGCATTGAGGTTGTAAAAGACCGGCATTTCATCTAGAATCTGTCAACCAATATCACTAGTTAAGAAACTGATCAAGTATAAAATATTGAAATTCAAAAGACAATATATGAAATAAAAAATTTATTATGCAAATATATATCCTAACATTCTATTGCAATATAGGGAGAACACCAGTAATCCTATTTTGTGTCTCAAAAAGTTTTGACTTAAGCAGGTTGTAACAAGATTCAGATTTTCTAAGATTCAACAGGAAAAATAAAACAATTTGTAGGCATGCAGCACTTAACAATTTAGAATACACTCTCTACCTGGCCAATAAGTGGAAAATACAGCTGTGCAATATAGAGTTTATCTTCAGGCTTTTGGTATCGAGCATCAAACTCATGCTTGCACAAAAGAACTACCAGTATTCTTGCTGCCTACAGACAGACATGAGAGAATTAGAACAGAACCAAAGTACATATGATATCACAAAGAACAAATACTATAATATAACATAACACCTATAGCATATATACTTCTAAGTCAAATATGATACTTTGCAGATGCTTCTTGACACGTATCCCATACCTCATTAGTTTATCCAGAACCTGGAGATTATTTCAATTCTTATAGGAAATTAATGGACAGGTACTAATCACAACTCCATTTTTATAGCCCATATATACTTGTTTACTTGTTGGCAAAAATATATATATACAACATATACATAAAATTTAGTCACCGAAATAGTGTGTCAATTCAAGATATCTAAATCCCATCTTATTTCTCTTCTATCTCTCATATCTTATTTCTACAGTTCAAGCTTCTTGCATATATGCACTTCCTACAATTGCATTTGAGTAAAATAAAAAATATATTTATAGGAGGGAAAAAAGATCCACATAAAGGGTAAGGAATATAATAATGCATCCTCATACAAAAGATCTTAATATTCTAAACTCACCTTTGCTCGAAGAGATAAATCATCATGATCCCAAGTAAGGAAAAGCTCTTGAATTAAGACAGAAGAGAGGTAGTTCCTACAACATGAATATTTACTTTGTCAAGCAAAGTTATCAACAAAGATGTTTATGTTACTAATAAGGAACGATAAGTCCATCTTTAGTCCCATGGTTAAGTGAAAATTAGTGTGTACCAAAAAAAAAAAAAAAAAGAAAAAGAGCAGAATTGGATTTGTGATATACCTATCTGAAGGGTCTCTCCCAGGCATTTCAACAAAAAGATCATGATCACATATAATCTGTAAAAATGTTAGCTTGCAGTCATGTAGAACAGATTGACATACTCCAGAAAACTTGTCCAGGTACAATGACACCTACAGCACGAAGAAGAAACTAGAAACTTAACAGCAATCACCTAAGAAGACAGTAACAACAACAATAACAACAATAAAACATATATATCAACAGAGCACAGAGCCCATCTGTAGCAGTTCAGTTGACTTAAAAAGGGCACAATGTTCCCTTCACATACATTCTATGGCCTTTCTCTTGTCCTACCAACTCTAATGCAACACTTTCCCCAAAATAATAACAGCAGCATCGTCATCATCTGTGCTAATAGATTTGCTCAAAGTTAAAGCAGCAAACATACCAGTTCAAAAACTTGGCGAGGTTCGATAATTGACAGAAGATCATAACAAAAGAAAGCCAAACTGCTGTTCAAACGCTTTGCCAAGCTTAAACCCTTCTTACAACGGTCATGCACTTCTGTCAGCAGGCAATCATACAACTGCATAATACATCTGAACACACCTTCTTTGAGTTGCATAGGTGGGATATCCTCGCCTGAAGCATGAAAAGAAACTTATAATACACAAGGATACTTAAATTGCTTTGAAACATTTTTTTGACACCAGTCATTACATATCAATATTAAGAGCCCTAGAATATATTATAACATGATTTTTTATCACCAGCAATACTATATAAATATCAGACCAAAATGCAATCCAATGAGGTTGAGGGAAAAAAAAATTTTGCACTAGTTTACACTCCCAAAATTTCTTTTGAATTAAAATTTACCTAATGGAAGACTATGATAGAAAAGACGAGTCTTCTCTAATGCCATTGACTTGACAATAAGCTCAAGGAAAAACCAGGCCATGGCCAATACATCATCATACACTGGTCCAACACGATAGCCTTTAGCCTGCAAAATAACATCACATTATGAAACAACTCAGGAAAGTAAGAAACAACAAAACACTTTAACAGAAAATATGATGATGATGCAGCATTTCTTGTCTGCATCTTGCAGCTACCAATCAAGGATAAAATAAAGAATCACATGCCAACAGCAATTGACAAATGTCATGACTGGAACAACAAACTTACCTTGCTTCTCGCCAAACTTCCCCAAACGGTGGACAAACCAGGGTAAACTGGTGGTTGACGACCCCCAAAGTCATCAAAAGCATAGTCAACATAGTTAACTAGAAAATGATTTCGTTCAGCATCATCAACCGACTCCTGCTGCACCCTACATAGAACCTTCCATGCATTGTCAAACTAAGTCCAAAAGCAATCAAAAGAATTTTAAATGACAAAAAACACACTTATACAAATCAAAAAATAATAAGAGTAAAGGCTAGTCCAAAATACAAATACTATCAAACTAAGTCATTGACACCCGGTACCAAGTATTACTTATTGAGCAGATGATAAATAAGTTACAAATCGTTATAGAAATGCTTTGTTCAAATTAATCCATGCTTTTCTTAGGAAAATTGTGAAAGGTCTGCATTTCAAGCACATATGAGATTAAAAACGTCTTGTGTCTGAGATCTCACACAGAACTTTAAACACGATAATTTACATTCGGATTTATGAAAACCAGAAATCTAAAACACACCTGGTAACAATATTAACCATCGCTCTGAAAGCTGCCACCTGAAAACAGGAGAAATACAAAGATTATATGGTTGTATACCACAAAGTGAACAGAGTTAAATAAAAGCCATTATATTGTTCAGTCAATGTATAAGTAAGCCAACTGAAGAGAACAAGAACTATGAATTCAGTGACAAGAACCAGTAAAAACAAAAAGCACTCAAAGAATTCTTCACTAGACCTGGAGGGTTTCTCCACCATTGCCTATTAGGTGGAGAAGCATACTCAGGATTGGATGAAGAAACTGAAGCAAAGCAGTGGAATCAACATTCTTCAAACTGTTGATAGCCTGCATTCAAATTTAGCAAATGTCAAATCACTCTTTCTTATGAAGCCTGTCAACCTCTAAACTACTGTATTAGTAAACTATATCTATGACCTCAAACAGTATTGCATGATTAACATTTCTGGATATATATGGAGCAATTTAATATATTAACAAGTGCATTGGATTTATAAAGGAAGAAAAAGACAGAACCCCAACAAGTAACATTTCATCAAAGCGTCCTAAATAAAACAGCTACTCTTTGACTTTTAACACCTATACAATTGTATAGAGATTGTTGAATAATGTATGCATATCTTTGTTTCATAGGATAACCTTTTAGTACTTTAACATGTCATAAAGTAACACTTCTTGACCATGGCTTCTCCCTTTTCTAGTAAATTCACATATGTTTCTAATCACCTTTTGCATGACAGTGAAACAACAAATGTTATATATATATATATATATATATATATCAGTTGGTACCTCCAGAAGTTCAGAACCCCATGGTGGGCTTGTGCGAAGAGTATGCCTATCATATTCAAGAAAAAAATCTCTAATGCGCTCATTAATGGGGTATAAAGATGAGCAAAGTCTCAAGCGCAATCTAAAGACATTCTTTCCATCTTCCAAAAAATCAAGCCTCTCCTACAGGGAAGAATACAAAGCAACAAATCATCAGATCCAGATAACAATGGTGAAAACTAGCTCTCTCTCTCTCTCTCTCTCTCTCACACACACACACACACATATTTATATATGTAACAAATAAAGGACTAATGTGTTTCCAATGTATGCTGAAAGATAGAAACTAAATGGTTCACGAAACCAAAATAATGCAGTTTACACTAGAAAGGAATAAATACAGCAAAAGGCACACAAATAAACTTGAGAGAAAGATACCAGTATAAACTCATCTACAAAATTTATTACACATTTTGGTACAAAAGGGAATCTATAATTAAGGTCCAGTAAAAATAAAATCAAATAATTTGGAATGGAGCCATAAAGGCCAAAGAATCAATAAATTTTAATACACATTACAGACTCAAAACGCATCTCAAACATACCCTGGACGTATCCTGTAGATAATGTGGAACTAACTCCTTCATAATCGGTAAAGAAATCTCAGATCGCAACCTGAGAAGAGCCATAACCATTACAGCTTCGTAAGATCCTTAGCCAGAGAAGATAAGGCATCATGTTAAAAATTCTTAAAGCTATGAAAAATGGAGAGCAATAACATAAAATAAAATGAAATCTCAATAATCTAAGAACCTCATCATCCAATTTCAAGTAGTGGACCAAATTTTATATAAAATTTACTGTGAAGAATTTTAATTGCATTAGTTGTCTGCAAGCATCCAAGCAAAAAATTACATACAAAATGAGAGAGAAAAAAATTGTAAATGTAAACAATTATGATGCTTGAAGCCAAAATACTAACCTTGCAATTAGTTTCTTACAATGTTCAGCATAAATATATGGTCATCACAGTAGGTTTTAAGTTGGATAGCATATACAACATAATTTCCAATCAATAAAATTTAAGAGTAGCCACATGTTAAACACGAGGCTAGTATTTCTTTTTATGAAAAGAGAAAGAACAGTTATATTTAAAGGCATTTTACATACTGATTATGTGTGGATAATGGCAGCGATGCATATCCAATTACTACCTGGAAAGCAAATAGGAAGAGTAATCATTTCAATGAAACTTAATATAGACAAAATATAATACTCAGACAACAAATCATATATCCAATCTTACTGGCTTTGGTGCTTCCAATTTTGTCTGAAGCTCAACATCAAAGAAAGTGAATAAAAGATGATGCGTTGGCACCCAAGTAGCAGGGAGGGAGAGTTTAATCTCATCATGGTAGCAGGCCAGCCTAGCCTGAACAGCCACTTGCGTATGAGCCCACTTCTGAAGTGAGCTTCCTGGCTCCCTTGGATACAGTACCTATCAAATAGCGGTAAAATCAAAAAAGAAAAACAAAACAAAAAAAAAAAAAAACAAAACAAAACAAAACAAAACAGAACAGAATGCTTCCAGGATATAAAAGCTTTAATTGCATTTACCTCTAACGGCTGTCTACGGATATCAGCATCATCCTCCCTAAGCTCAACCCGAACAAACAAATTTTTCTTCCGACTTAAACTAACAGTCAAGGGATAAACATAGAGGAAATGAAAAAGCTGCGAGAAAGGCTCATTTCTTGTTGTAGTGCGGAAGTCGAAAGCTTGAAACTGGAAGTCAACCAAAGCAGTCCTTTAGGATAAAGCTCAGAAAGCTTAACTAAAACATAACAGAATTTAAGATACTATTCATCATGCAAGAGATCAATCAACCCTGTCATCTACATTGCATTTGAAGAAGGCGACAAAGAAATTCAGGTAGCAAATGAAATACAATAGACGCAAGTTAAAAGAGTTTCTAACTAAAATAGAAGAGTAATCTACCAAGCAACAGTTGAGGTTAAAGAGAAACAGCAGTATAACAGTTCAAGACTTACATCATCAGCACCGAAATCTGAATTTCCATGTACATTTGATCCATTCCCAGACATTTCTTTGGCATCGAGAGAATTCCATTTAGAGTTGCTACCTTGTGGCACATCTGAACCATTACTGGGGAGCTTTCCAAACGAAGGATCAGTAATGCGATCTCCTGGATCAACTGAGTCATTAGTCATACTACCACTTTCTGATATATTTTCCAACTCTGCATGGTCAATCTGGTGCTTCTCAATCTCCAGTCTCAAAACACCTTTCACAGGTTTATGAATTTTCCGTTTGGGATCCTTCAGATTTGAGGAAAACCACCCCAAATAACAAAAATAAAGACTATAAGAACTACGAATGTAATAGACTAGGCAATAAACAACAAACAAACCAGGAAGTTAACACCGAATAGCTTCTTTGTGTGCCAATCTAAATAACTCCACTCGCATGTCATCAAGCAACAAAAAGTGAAATTACTCACATGTCAAAAAATGCTATAAATAGAGATAGCGTGCCAACCAAGCAACCAGTATTCATAGTTTAGTTCTCACTATTCCCATTGCATAAATAGCAAGCTTATTTATATGTTAAGCAAAAAAGCAGAAAACTAAATCAAATTCACTCCCGCTTTTAGCAAAAACCAAGTATGAAAGTTAAGCAATTAACTTGATGTAGCAACTTATTGAAGATATATGCACATCATGAAATTTTGAGATCATCAAAACTGATCCACTGAACAAATAATGGCTCCTTTTATATTAATAAGCAACTAGGGATATCAACATGGAAAAGAAAATAAACTAACTAAACACACTAAATCATAACTAAACTTCCTTTGTAATTTCAAAACTTGCTGTAGAAAGGAACCATATAAGAATACTAAAAGAAAAGATAAGCAGTTGTATGCCCTAACAGAAGTAAATCAAAATCATAAGAATATTAAACAAAAATATACAACTAGATGAGGTAATTACCAAAAGTGAGTCCTCGGTATAGCTTTCTTTAACTTTGTTCAAATTCGATATCTCAACTACAATTGAACTTCCAGTTGAATATCCCAGCTTCCCATCTAACGTGACCTTTGCACTAGGCTCAAATACACCCTCATGAGAACTCGATCCAGAAACACTAGGAGCAAGAGGACTGCTAGGGGAAGCAGACCCACCAGAAGCTGCACCAATGCTGTTATCAAATAATGAAACAATAGCCCACGCGAAGGACTCTTTGTAAGGCATTATTTGAGACCACACCTGCAGTTTTTGCTTCTCTCTCTCAGTCAAGTGCACCTGTTCAGGCAGATTGATCATAACCGTTATGCTAAAAAGAAATAGACTAAACAGTTAGCAAAAAGTTTAAAATATGATTATATATGCATATATCTATGTGCAAACAAAAGCATGAAAATAATCCATCCCTCGCCCCCATTAAAAGTAACAGGAGCACGCTTCTTTCCTACATGACCAAAGGGAAAGAAATAGAAGGTGTGTAATCTCTTTCAAGTACTTGGACATACTGGTTCTTTACGAGAATAAACGGAAGGAGTAACCCCGCCTTGTTCAGTGGCATGCTTCTCTAACTGGATTAGCAGACAAACTGATGCCGATGGAGCATCTAAATGAAATACTCCACGAGATTCAAAAGAAACATTTGCCTGGAAATGAAGAAAGTGGCAACAGAAATTCTTTAGCCATGATTCATGACGATGTCAGAAATTTACTTATAGAAGATAAAAGATAATTCACTGGAAATGAAAAGAAAACAAAAACCTACAATCTTCTTGCAACTTACATCCTGCATTTCAGATGGTATGACACGAAAATAGAAATCTTCGGACAATTTTTCTCGTCTCTCTCTATTGTATAAGCAAATTGTACCATAAAACGGTTCTATGAGGGAGAAGGAAATGGAGAGGGAAAAAGAAAGGGAGAGGTTAGCAATTTCGAAACAGTTGGAAGAAGCCACTCATCAAGGCATAGCACCAATAAAACACAGATAACTCACCAACCAATCCTGCTTGAAATGATAGGGAGAGAACTTTTACAGAGATCTTCAATCCACTGAAACCACCAAAAATGTGGGGAGGAAAAGTACAATGATCAATTTGAAAAGGGAAAGTTAACCAAAAAGGATGATATTCAATTCAACTGCAGAACAAAATTTCAGTATTGCCATACTGGGATATAGGAGTCTCTGGAATCCTTTGACCAAATATTACTGCCCTTTCGTTTTCCCAGTCAAACGCCGGTTCATAAGCTGGGAGGGGAGATTGACCAAAATGCTGCAAATTCATTACATTCATGAACAAAACGATCTGATGAGCATAAGTAGGCTATCATATATATAGAAAGCCGAAATGGGTTTCATTTTCCATGTCCCCAAAGAAGCAAGGTTGAGGCAAGTACAACCTTCAAATTATTTGAGTGTGATGAATCAGAGGCAGTAGCCTCTGCAAATTGTCTTCCTGATGTACTTGGGACATCATCATCAGTGGTATCTTCAGCCTTTGTTCGCCTTGCACTAGCAAGACACATTTCTGCAATGGAATGAAGAAATTTAAAATCCTGATCATATAGGAATCAAGGGAACAAATTCCGTGCTACCATACTCAGTAATCTCACTATTTTAACAAGTAAATCATAAAACCTAAGGTTCTAGCTGGGGATAAATAAAGGGTCACAACTGTTTATTGGCAAAAATGAAGCTGACATGATTCGATTTTGTCATTTGCAAACAACAACTTCACAGACACCAATGCACTAATGTAGAATAAATACGGGGAAAAAAATCCTCACTACCACAAGGAAACCATTCTGAACTTGTATAACGGGGCTTCGTCAGGCACAAATTTATGACCAAGAAATTCACAAATGGATGAACTGCGTACTTTAACAGCTACAACTTAAGCACTTCATATAAAAAACTTTTATGTTTTAAGCATTAAAGTCCAGTTAAAAGTTACTTTTCTCTAGCTACCAACCGTGTAAACCATATAACTATTTTTCACAACCATCAAAAAGGTAGGGAAAAAAATTTGACATTGGACTTTTATGAAATGGGTTAGCTAAAAATGGTCGAATTTTCCAGTAAATAAAGTAAAACTAGCAAAATAGATAAGTTTCCTTCATTAACAGTAAACCATATGAAGTTGCATTCGAGCGCATGCATATAAAATACTCAAAGAAATGGCTTTACCAGTCTCAATATCAGTATCAGGGCCTTCGTAAATCTGGTTCTGAAAGGAAACCGGACCAACAGCCTCATAATGTCCATACTTGTTCTCATCCTTCACCCAGTCCGCTGTATAGCATTGTACCAGCTCCTTCAGATGCGGCCACTGCTCCAAATTTTCCTCAAACTACAACCCAAAAAATAATAATAAATAAATAACTTCAAAAAATGCTAAACCCATTTGCACATTATAATTAAAAACCCATTAAAGGGCCAAAAAAAAAAAAAAAAAACCTCAAAGCCATCATTACCTTGTTGTGCCATTTACTAGTAACCGGAGTAGAATCCCGGCGAGGCCGTAGGTGAAGCATTGCAGATCTAGGGTTTCAGTTCTTCAGTGAAAGAAGAAGAAGAAGATGAAGAAGATAATGGGTCTCCTTCAGCTCAAGATTCTCTCCAATTTTTCTCTTCCTTTAATGGGCAAACAACAAGGTACTGCTCAGCAAAACCACATTAGTGGCGTATTTGGTAGATCCAACCGAACCCAAAAACCCAAAGCAAAAACACACTCAATAAAAAAAAATTTGAAAAAATTAAAAGAAATTGAGAAATGAAAGAGACCCAAGAGAGAGAAAGACAGAGAGAAGCAGAGAGAAAGAAGACAGAGTAGCACAGCACTGTACCACAAGTCAAAAGGAAGTCCAAAGAGAGAAAAATGCCAAATTGTGCTCTCTGGTTTAATGGCCCGTGGCTTTGCTGGGGTCCTCCTCCTTTGCAAAGCTAATTATCAGACCCCAAAGCTTCGGGTCTCGGTCCTCTTGGATTATGAATGATTATTATATAAACTTTTTGGATTTTGGCTTCTTTTTTTTTTTTTTTCTTTTTTCTCATATGTGAAAATTTTATGCAGTTTTTTTTTTTTTTTTTTTTTTATTTGGCTTCTAAGAAAAGCAAAATTTTCTTTTTTTGCTTTCACTATTATTTTATTTTATCTTTCTGTGGTTTAATATATATACATTTGTTTTGGTTTCTGACCTAATACACCTTCTAAGAAAAGCTACAGCTCAACAGCATGGAACGAAACATTATTATATACATCTGGTCTCTTTTATATACTTTCTGTTTAAGGTTTTTTGTTTGGTTGGGTAGAAAATCTCCCTTGAAATAGAGAGGGACAAATAACCGGTCAAGAACAACATTATGTATTCCTTCAAAAATCTTGATCATAAAGAAATTTTGAAATAAAAGTTATTGTTTTGAAGAAAACAGAAGAAGTCCTTAAACGGTCATTGTTTAGTTGGATAGAAAAATTTTGTTGAAAAAGAGACATTGATGAATAACGGTCGAAAATCATTTTTTTCCCTTAACAAATTGATTTTCTTTGGAAGCTGCATGCATTCAATTTATTTACCAAATATATTATTTGTTAAAAATTTATACATATAGATTAAAAACTTAAAAAAAAAAAGGAACAATTAAATATTATTTCATAAATAAATTTAATAAATATTTTGATAATTTTTATATTATTATTATTAAATATAACTTTCATATATAATATTTTATTAGTATCGTTATAGAAATATACACCAAAACCAAAAATGGTGAATATTTTAATAATTATAATATTATTGTTATACAATATCGTTCTCATATTAAATACTTTATTAGGATCGTTACAAAGGCATTGACACACCAAAACAATCAATGATAATAAATTTTCCAACTAAAAGATGTTAAAATCAATTTTTTTGATTCAGATAAAGGCCGGAGTGATGGTTCACTTAGGCTTAGCCCATTAGACCATGGTGGACATGGACCTTAAGCTGGATCCCCCACAACAGATCTGGGCCTGGAAAGGCCAGACAGCTCTCCGCACATTATATCTACATAATAAGCAAAAAGATAGTCACAGGTGCAAGTATGCATATCTGAAATTCTTTTTTTTTTTTTTTTTCTTTTTTGGATAAATGTGTATATATGAAATTCAATACAGAAGGATAAGAAGAAACTACATTCTAAACAATGGTAACCAAAAACTCCGTTCGAACCAAAAACACAGCCTGATAATTTTTAGTTTGAAGAAATATTATTTTGATGAAGAAGCTAACAAATTATTACCAACATATTTTATCTCTAAAAGTACATATTTATCTCTTCAATTGAATAGAATACTATGAATTATCGACTACCTACATTGACCTTTACTCTTCTTCTTCTTCTTCTTTTTGTGTGTTATAAGAAAATCATGAAAGTTGAGAATGATTCTTGTCACTTAGTTAACTCTTATTTTTACTTTCATTTTGGAATAAAATTGTTATACTAAAAAACATACATAAATGGATTACACTAAGTAGGTAGAAGATAAGAATAATGATAGTAATTTTAATAAAGCATGATGTCCTCTCATATTAATAATGATAATGATATAATAATTTTTCAAATAAATATTAATATAAAAATGTTAAATATCTAAAAATGAAAAATACACAACGACAGTATTTTATAAGTTGTTATGATTTTTTTTTTTAAAGTAAACTTTAAAAAAACTAAAAGCATATAATATAATAAAGACTTGATTTGAAAACAGTCTTAATACTTTAGGTCTATTATAAAAATTTGATCAAAATAAAACAAAGGTCTAGTTTAACAATGAATATGATTTTGAATAATGTCGGTAATAAAATTAATGAGATTAAAAAGGAACTTACTAAGCTTTTTTTTTTTTATGTGAGATTGCTTTCATCATGCTGATAATTCTGAAAGAGAACAAAGGTAAAAAGATGTACTTGATAGACTCTAACCTCGCAAGAACTCTGAGGACCTCTCTATCAAAATTTATGGAGGAATATACTTCCAAATTCATAGCTGATCATGCATTTCACGTCGTTTTCATGTGTCCAAGTGATTGTCAAAATTATTTAATGGTGCTATCACTTAGACAGCTTCAATCCCTGAAAGAGCTCACCATTAATGGATTTAGTCAGATTAAAAAGAAAAAAAAAGAAAAAAAGAAAAAAAAGATGTTGATTTTTATTTAAATGGTCCCTCATTCATTACCCATTTATTGAATTGATTACTATTCTTTTAGCAAAATATATGGATATTAACACGCCTAAAATACATGGGTATTATAAATTACACCCACAAAATAAATTAGATTTAGAGATATATTTCCATTTGTTCTACCATCGGAACAAGTGTATAAACAAAAAAACGAGTTCTTTAAATTAAATAAAAGATGTAAAAATGTTGTTTGATCGGTGTCTTGGGGGAGTCATGAACTGCTTGAGATTTTCAATTAGTATATTATATATTTTGTCAACTAATTGAGTTTTGAAATCCATATTTTTTGTTGTTAACAAATAATAAAATTTATTTTTACTCATTTTATTTGATTTCTAGATACACTTCACAAGTTATATTTAAGAAATCTATTAGTATTGTATTTTTTGATAATAAAAAATCCACTAATTGAGTTTGTATACAATTTTATGTAAAAAAGCGTAGATAGAGGGAAAAAAAAATGTTTTGAATAATGTTGTTTCAAAAAATATTTGGATATCATAAATTTTATAAATAAGTATAAATATAGGCTATATATCATTTCGAAAATACCATTTTAATAGGATAAATCTTAAATTGTGAGCAGAATAATTTATCTTTTGTTCGATTAAATTATTAAATTTAAATTACATCGAATTTTCTTTTTCTTTCTATTGTGTTCTAGGAAACTAATGAAAAATAAAATTTACGATACATGCAGCAGTGACCCCAGATTTCAGTAAAACTCTTTTTTCCCATTTGTTCCAAAAAAAGAAACACAATGCAGCAAACAGAGAGGGATAAAGTGGGATGTGAAAGAGACAGAAATAAAGCTAGCAAGTGATTAACTTGGAGCAACTAATCTACAAAGTTACCATATATTCTTAAGGAAGGTAAGAATAAAAATAATAAAAGACAAGAAAATGTAATGAATTTCCTTCAAAAACTTGGTTATCTTTCTGTCTAGAATTTTTATTAATTATAAAGAAATTTTGAAATAAAAGTCACTATCGAATATTATTCTTGCTGATCATACCCGCAATAGATAAAGCAAAATTTCCAAGAAATCAAAAAGAAATCCTTGTTTAATGCATCCGTCGTTATTTGGTTGGATAAAAAAATAATTGTTGAAAAAGAAAGTGGGATGAATAACGGTAATTATATATATATATATATATTTTTTTTTCCCCTTAAATATTGATTTTATACTAAAATCCAAATGAAATATCAATTAGATAATATAACTCTTATATATTTGTTTATTATCATCTAGCATTTGAATTTTATAATTTTTATGGTGATCGATAATTAATAATAATAAATAATATTTTTATAAAAGATAAAAAAAAAATGTTAGAGATATTCAACTTTATAGTTGAAATCCAAAGCATTAGAAGTTTTTATCCATTTCCTCATACTTGGATTATTAGGTAGATATTTAGGAAAAATACAGCTACAAATGTAAATGTACATATCCAAAATTCAATATAGAAGAAGATAAAGAGCTCTAGAATTATTAGCGGCATATTTTATCTCTAAAAGTGTATATTTATCTTTTCAACTGAAATAGAAAAAGAGTTATTTACTACCTAAAGATATTGATTCAATGGTTTGACGGAAGAAAATGATAAGAACGAGAATGATTTTCTAACAAAAAGAGAATCATTCTTTTTTTCTTTTTTTTTTCTTTTTTTATTTACAACAAAATAAATAAATAGCTAACCTTCCCCAAATTGGATTTATTTAGGAACTTAGTGATAAAACTACATAGCATTTATTTTTTAGCAGTCTAATTCTTTTTAATAGACAAATAGTTGATCTTCCAGGCATCAAAAGCTTAACAATTTCTTTGGAATATATATATATATATATTATTAGTCAAAAATCAAAGCAGATGCATACAACATGGTCATGGTAAAGTATCATCCAACTAATAAAACCCAACAAAACGAGAGTCAATCAGGGTATAATCTAAAATCTTTATGAAATTTTGAAATAAATAATATTAAAGCTAAACATTTTTGTTCAGAGAAGAAGTTGGCTATCACTTTGTTATGACAATACCTGAATTTGTTTAGAGAATTAAATAATAATAAATATAAATTACATTATTACTTAATTCTTAAATGTGACAATGGAAAACTTGATAATTCTTGATGGTATTGATTCGAAATTGGACTAATTTCTCCACATAGCGTATTAAGATGCAATAATAAATTATGTTTTAGTTAAGAAAGTGTTTGCACTGGCATTAATAATAAATCATTTTTATAATAGGAATATATTGACGTTCTCAATATAAAATGATTGAGAATATATTGTTTGTACGGTCGTCTGCCATATTGTAAAAGTAGTACTACAATTAATAAGATTAATTTTTTGGTAATTACAATTAACAAGATTCAATTAACCAAATAGTGCACAAAACTCTCAGGCTATTAAAAAAACTTATAATACACAAATAAAAATGAATTGTACATATGCTTTGGGAGCTAGTACGTATAGGCATAAAGATAGCTCTCCCATATACCCTTTAATTGACGTTCTTAAATAGCTTGACGTTCTCATCATTTATGGTGTGTTCTAAGAAAATAATGAAAACTAAAATTTACGATTCATTCAAACTCTTGTTTTTCTCATTCATTTGAAAAACACAATGGGATAGAAGTGGCGTTAAAAGAGACAGACATAATGTAGGCACGTCTTAGTTTACATAGAGGAACTGATCTGCATAGCTGCAACATTCCTTTATAGTGATTCAAGCCAAACCTGGTAAAATCGAAACCCCAAAGAAAGCATAAAATATGATGCCTAATGCATTTCAAAAGTAACAAGAGTACCACAAATATTTGACAGACAAATCAACAATTACCAATTACATAAAACGGAAGAAAAGAGATTTTCTTCTTGATTTACATTTCACAGCACTTTAAGAACAACGATTCTGTTTAGTACACAAATTTTAACCTAAAAATCAGGAACTGCGTATACAACTTACGAGATCAGAAAATGCTGGTGAACAACTATTCCAATTATCTCTTTAAAGTGGAATGCTTGGTAGTGATCTGTCATCCTCTTGTTCTTATAATTTGACTGTTCTTGAGGTGTCTTTGAGGAGCAACAAGTAATTAATTACGGCCTTCATTATGGATCCTGGAAATTTGATCCAAGATGCATAGTCGATCATGTCACCTTGTGAAGACAGCTGATGCAACCAGCAGTGAAGAATGGAGTCTATATATCGCCAGCTGCACTCTTGATCTCTTTTGCTTTGGTCATGCGTGGTAACCAACAGAGAAAAGAGTGTTTCATTTAGAGTAATATGAGAAGCAACACGGAAAAAAGGCAATCGATCAAAGAAGAAAAGAAGCCCATTACAAATGGTACCTCATGATCAAAACAGGATAGAATGCCAACTTATTGCAGCTTTTCCTATTCAATTACTATTTGCCATTGCCTCCTCAATTCTCCTAATTACATCACTTAGACTGCTACGACTTTCCAGAGCTTTAACAGCAGCTCGGTGAGCATGTTTATGCCATTTGAGCAGATTGTAAGATTGTAGAAGTGACCATCTAGCCTGATTTGACATCTTCTCAAAACAATGATGCAAAAGAAATGGCAAAGTTTTAGCATGATTATCAAAATATCAGAAAACCAAGTAAATAGTTATAGACGTACTTCAGCTATAGATAATGGGGGCTGCAGAAGAAGACAGGTGCTCCTAAACAGGTTTTCATCATTTTCTCCGCCCTCTGCTTCACCATAAATAAGAGCTTCAGCAGCAATGCCAGCAAAGAGCACCATGCAATACCTGAAAATGGTATTGTATTAAAGATGAATAATCGCTAGTTATGCATTAAATGTTTTATCATTATATATTGATTGGGGTCTAACAGATTCTCATGTTTAAGAAATCCTTTAAATTTTAGTTTAAAAAAGGAAAAGAATTTCATCTATACCAATCTACATCAGTGTGTTCTTTTCTTCCAGCTATTGAACAAAAAAGCAATTATTTCACCTAATCTTACATATGGTTTCATGCGTACCTACCTGTCAAAAGCAATACCATCCAATCGCCCTTCAGCAAGATCATTGGCCATTTTCTCATCCCAAAATTGAGTTCCTGCCTATAAAATAATAATCATGTAAGCTCTCCTTGTAATTCTAACAGTATTGATCATTATGAGTTAAGATATATGGAAATCTAGGACTAGAGGTTAATTATTATAGTTTAGCAAATGGTCTTATCACTGATCTGCTTAAAGCTCAAAACAACACCTGTCCTTGAATGCCCACTTGCACTGCTACGATCGGGTCTAAAATCACACCACGCACTGGGCAGCCCATTAAGTATGCTGCAGTAACAGTGAGGAATCAGTTATTTACATAGGGTGTTACAGTTGCTGTGTCAGAATGCATTTTTGATATCATATGGTTGTTAAAGAAACTAATGTCGACACATTCGGATAAAAAAGTTTGTAAATTTGGGAGTTATTAGCTGGTATTCAATAAAAAAGTAAACTTAGTAGAATTTGACAATGAAATTTGCATCAGAAGAGAAGACTTTACCTATTAGGAGATGCCCTGCTTCATGAATGAGGATCCTGCGCCTATTTGGAGGCCAATAACTTGATATTTGAGCCAAACAACAACCACCAAGGAAGATAGAATCTATGAACGCTAACCCCAATATCACAGCAAGGTTAGGTCTAAGATCGATACCTTGCCAAACAAGAAAAGATGCCCCGCCAAGAAATCCAATCAAAACAGGACTAGAACTTTCTGAAAGACCCCACTTTTTGGGAGCAAATTTTGTGACTGGATAAAAAGGGAAACGATACAGAGTAAGAATCATACCAGGAAACCCCTAAATCATAACACCAAAACCATAGCAAAACATGCAACTCAAATCAG
The DNA here is from genome assembly GCF_031755915.1 of Ziziphus jujuba. Taxonomy (NCBI): domain Eukaryota; kingdom Viridiplantae; phylum Streptophyta; class Magnoliopsida; order Rosales; family Rhamnaceae; genus Ziziphus; species Ziziphus jujuba. Next base: position 4,951,993 of record NC_083380.1, read on the forward strand.
CAAAGACTAACAAAGAAAGAAAGACACTTAGGAAATTGAAACAGGCGGTTCACTAAGAAATTCCATGGTACATATTCATATAAAAACCTTCTAAACCAGTTGAATCCTTCAAAACAGTTGGCGTAACATTTCTTGGCCCCTCCAAAACTGCAGAAGATGACCATAAGAAAAATATGTAAGTTACAACCAAGTTGAAACTAATAAGATATAATCCTTTCTTAAGCATCTAATACTTGAGAAAAAATCCGGAATAACACCGATAAAATGGCTATTAAAGGTTAGAAATTTGCAATTAAGACTAAACTTTGAACCAAATAATACTAAAATTCCAATCAATTGGGGTAATATTTCTACACATATTAGAGTAAAAAAACAGCAGTTTGGGCAAAATAATCGAACTATTTCATGAATTCCAAACTTCCAAACTAAATGTACATAAATGATTACAGTAATTCAGAAAATTTCAAACATTTCCAAGTAAATGCTTCCAAAAACAACTTGATTACCAATATTCCTGAATTTTCCGAAACTGGGCAAGAACCCCCTTTCCTTGAGAAACCCATAAGCATTCCCCACAAGCTTCAAATCATCAGCATTCAGACACGTGTCCAATACCTCCCAATCCCTCTCCCTCCCCAACGGCCCCAACTCACCGAGCCGAGACCGGGTTGACTCAGCTGGAAACGACCCATTATTGACAGGTTCAATTGGCCTCTGCAGGTCTTCTATGGATTTCAAAAACCTAAGAGCTCCAGCAAGGTCCTTGCGCTTCACTGCTTCCTCGTACTCCTTCCATTCTCGAAGAGCTGATCTTGGAACGACTTGTCGTTTAGAATAGCAGAGAGATTTGGTCGTGGTTGCAAGTCGAAGTGGTTCCGGAATGAAAAAGGAGAATTGGGAAGGATGAGAAAATGGTTGAAGCAAGAGAAAGTGGTGACAAGTTGAAGTCTTGAGGAGGTTGGCAGAGGGAAAGGCCATGGAAGACGTACCATTGAAACAGAGCTCCTGCGTTTGATAAGAAAAAGACGGAACAGAAAAATGGGCTCCATGGAATGGGTCTCGTTTTATAAATAGAGTTGGGCCGCATGATATTTGGAGGTCCAATCCAATACTATTCCTTAATCTTTGGTAAAATTGGCCTTTTTTTTTTTTTTTTTTAAATAGTCATCATACAAATTAAAATTTGAAAAATGATAAAATTTTAATTTTTTTAAAAATTAACTAACTTTAATATCCAGACTAAAATACTCTTTTTTTTTTTATGCTTTTTTGTCTTTTCTTTTCTTTTTTCTTTTTATTTTTATCTTTACTAAAACACTTTTTTTCCTTTTATTGTTTTTGGTGTTTTTTTTTTTTTTTTTACTCTACTTTCCTTTTCAACACACAGATAGGGCTTTGCTTCTTATCGAAAAACACCATCATTGGCACCATTGTGACCAAAATTCTCCTCCCGTTTGCCGGTTTGTCCTTGCCCATCGTTGCCCTATCAAAAGTCATTTGATTAAGAGCCATCCAGAGGCAAAGGAAAGACACCCAAAGGTAAAGCCTTCTCATACCATCGGTTGCCCTACTCCAACCTCTCAGTCACCATCGTTGTCCTCACACCACCGTCGTCCCACTAGGAGCTAGTCGTCGCCGCAACCACAGTTTGTTCTTTTTTCTTTCTAATAATTTGCATTGCAAACACTATTCGTACTAAACTGTGTTGGCAAAAGCAGTTTCTATGGGGGTTGGGAAGTCTATGTTTGTGTTGGTGAAAACAATTCTAAAATATTTTGAATTTTAGTTAGTTTGTTGAGATTTTTGCTATCTTGGTAATTGCTGCTGCTTCTTATTTTCAAATTTTTGTTCTATTAGATGCCTTTAGTGTGAACGATTTGAACTAATCCAAAGCTCAAAGCTCGTCAATATAGAGGGAGAGAGAGAAAAAAAAAAGGAAAAAAAGGAAAAATCTTCAGCTTGGCCTGAGCTGTTGAACATAGTTGTGCATTGAAAAAACTTGATTGAGCTACAAAATTGTTGCAATTAGCGCAAATTGAGTTTGTGTAATTAAAGTGGCTTCATGTCCACTATTCAAGTGTTTGCTTGAGTTTAAGCGAGGTTTAGAAAAAGCATTTTAGATTTTATCAAACACCTAAAGTTTTATCCATTAGTAATTAGTCAGAAAACAAAAGATTGTATATAACTTTGATTCCATTTATAGTATTAATGAAAATTCTTAAGCTGTAATACTTGTCCAGTGACATTTACATTTTATTAGTGGCATTGCCTAATTCTAATAAATCAAGGACACATTATGTTTAGATATCTAGATCATAAGTTTTCAGTTTCTTTTAAATGGCTTCATTGTTGGATGAGAAAACTTGCAAGATTTTTAGAATTTTAAGATGTTGAAACAATTTATGATCAATCAATGAACAATGAATATTTCTCCCTGAGTTCTAAGCAGTTTTTTGACCAGTAGATGAACAATGAATATTTCTCCCCAAATTCCCCCCATTAAGGACCACAATATATTATCTTTTATTTGTTCAATTACTTTTTCATCCTCAACTATAATCAACTAGGTGCTATATTGCAAGAAGTGAACTTTTTCTTTTTTTGAATTTATATAAATCTTTTGATTTATATTTTTCATAAACAATATTAATGCTTATTTACCAATTGAATCAAATTTAATTGATATTGTTTTTTCCCCAACCTTGTTTTCAAAAAGAGTTGTAGGAGTAGAAAGTCTAGCATTAGTTCCCAAAAGAATTAGGCAAATGTCAAATTATATTTATTGCTTTTACTTCTGCTTCTTCTTCTCCCTCTCTAACCACATTTATAATATGGTAATTTGGAAACTTAATTTGAAAATGATATTTACTTAAACACAATTTAACATGTATGATATTTTGTGATTTATCATGATGATTGCTTATTTGTGATCTGTAGTTTAAAGATGGGGATGGTTTTATATTTCTATCATTTGTGTATTTATGTTTACTGCAAAGAAAATGAAATACATTGATGCATTTAGTGGCACATATTTCTACATTTAGGCTAATGTTGTTCCTATATTTGTTAATTGTCTTATGCATTTGCTAGTGTCTTATATTTGTTATGATCCTTTTCCAAACAATTTTATGCCCAGTGGGCTTTGCAAACCAATCTTAACAAAGCTAGCATACTAATTATTCTTAGAGTTTAGGATTAGAGATAAATAAGTGATTTCCCTTTAATGTATCATGCAATTCTCTATTAATGATAATCCTATGCTAGACCTACTATGGCTTAGGCTTGCAAATCACATCAAAACTGAAAGAGGAATTTTGATAAGTTAGATATATTGATAGAATAGGCGAGTACATTATAAAACCTGCCAATTGTATAAGCATAAAATAAACTCATTTTAGTTTAATTAAGAAATATATAAATATTTAAGTTTTATTATTAATATTGATTTTTTACTTTTTTAGCATTGGAAATGGAGGAGCAAGTGATGGAACGAGTAGAAAATTGAAGCACAAAATTTGAGATTGTACGGTTACAAGTGACTGCTCAAAAAATTACAAAAACAAGGATTTGAAGTTCTCACAAAAACACACACACACACACACTCTCTCTCACAAAGAGAGAGAGAGAGAGAGAGAGAGAGAGAGAGATTTTGTCCCCCATTAATGTAAGTTGCTTCTCTAAATAAAATAGAAAATATTATACAAGTTGATGCTATATTAAGGTAAAGAATTTATCATTGAACCTTTATTTGTGCTGCATTATATGGTTTTTCAGTATTGTTGATAATTTTCATAATGGATTATTTTAGAGAAGATGATTCATATCTTTGTAAATGGCTCAATTTTGAATCTTTGTCATTATGAGCCACGATAATGATGGGTTTTGAATGTAAAGATAATGATGGGTTTTGAATCTTTGTCATTATGAATCTTTGTCAATTTTGAATGTAAAAATAATAATAGGTTTTCATGTTCATTTTACGAACATAATGATGGATTTTGATGTTAGATAACTAATCTACTTTTTTGAAAATGTGACATTTTTATTAGTTTTTAATTTTTGCACAGTCCTATTAAGTGCATTTTGATTGTAGATGCTGGTAAATTTTCTGCTTATTAGAAAATTTTCTCCAATCGAAAAATATTTTCTCTTGTTGGAAAAAAAGTTTCTCCTGTCGAAAATAATTTTCTGCTATTAGAAATTGATTTCCGCTAGTCGAAAGGCCGTTTTAATAGAAGAATAAATTAATATTGGGGTAAAAAAAATTAAAAATGAAAGCGGAAACAAAATATGTTATGGACTCAATGACTGAAAGTTTGATGGACTTACGATCATTAACTTTCAAAATCCTATAAAATAATGTATTGACTTTTAAAATAATATATTGACTTTTAAAATCATTAACCAATTAAAAAAAGGGAGGTACGATACATTTTGTTTTCCTTTTCAAAATAATGGAGACATTCTAAAAAATATTTTGTAATCAGCTTCCTTTACGATCAAAATTTCTCATTTTCGTAGTTTTCCCATAATGCCTATTTTAATTTAGGATTACATTATTACACTAAAATTTTTAAGTACATACTACATCATTTGTACAACATAAAAAAGCATTACCATTGAGAAGAACATATATCCATGAGTATATGATAATTGTCGAATGATATAAATTTAAAATGCTTAATCATGACACACTAAATTAAAAGTTCATAATTCGAAGCACAAGACAATGGATTCGTACATCTCTACCTATAGTATCCAACATTAATGCATCGGCTACATTTACATCCAATAACACTTGCACATTGAGATGGTATGGGTTGCATCCTTCATGGATGATAAATGATGTCCGGGATCCATAGAAATCAACTTAATCTCTAAATTGAGTTTCATGAACTATAATGTCATGAAATGTAGCCTCAGTAGGTTCCGATTCAGGAACTTATGGTAGACGAACACCAATTGGAGGACGAGCAAAAGATAGATGATTAGTTCTACTATTCGAAGCAAAGGGTATTTCTTGAACTTTTCTAGATACATGTTCAACTTTCAAAATTACCTCAACATACAATGGAGGTCGCATCATTGTCAGCCCTCCATTCCTCATTTCTTGAAGAAAGCATTTCACATCCCTACCATTGCGTATTTCGGTAGGATCAAAGTTGTAACACCCCATCCTAAACCATGTCGGAAATTTTTGCACGTTGACCGAGGTTGACCGTTGACCATTGACCGAAGGGGTCAAAAGTTGACTTTTTGATCCGGTTGGAATTCTAGGTTGACTGAGGTACCGTTACGAAGTACACGTTGGCACGAGTTCGTAGACTGGTAGCACGTTGAAAACGGAGCTACGGTTTGAAAGTTATGAGCAAAACAAGTTGAGGTCCAAACTGTCCAAGGGATGCCAAGTTGACTTTTTATTCATGCAAGGTTGAGTGTTGACTTATGCATGGTTGTGAAGTGCTCGTCGATACGAGTCCGTAGACTAGCGGCACGTCCGATTTGGACATGTGGTTTGAAAGTTATGGACCTGTAAAGTTTTTCAAATACTGTATTATTTTAATATTATTTTTACACGCGTAACGATGTGCCACGTGTGACTTACTGAAGGTGACCATGTGTCACCATGGTGAAATGCCACATGTCAACCATGTGTTAAATCAAATTATTTTTATTATTATTTTAAATAATAACATTATTATTAATATTGTTTAATTATTTTTAATTTTATTTATCTTTCTTTTTCTTTTCCTTTTTCTTTTCTTTTTCTTTTCTTTTCCCCACGTGGGAAAACACCTGTTTTTTTTTTTTCTTTTTTTCTTTTCCTTTTCTTTTCTTTTTCCCTTCTTCTTCCCCGAGCCGACCAAAACAAACACGCACAGTTTTTTTTTTCTCTCCCGCCCGTCCCTCTCTCTCTCACCGTGTTTTTAAATTCCGGCCACCCATACAGTACACGCGCCGGCCAGTGACGTGCGGAAGGAGGAGGCGAGCTCGGCTGCCAATTTTCACGGTGACCGGCCGCCGGACGCGTGCCGATCGGGCTGGAGAAGCCGCCGGCCGGCAAAATTTCTCTCTCCTCTTTTCTTGTGTTTTCCGGCCAGTCCAGTCCCAATTAAGCCTCCTCTCCCCCTATTTTGGGTCCTCTGAGTTCAAAAATGACCTCCAATCTCAAAAATTCGAAGCGGGTTACGAGATACGAGGAAGTGAAAACCGGCCGAACCTTTCCGGCCAAATTCCGGCCACCTCCGGCGGAATTGGGGTCGATGGAGACCAGATTTGTGATCCTCGTTCCACGAGCTTTGATTTGGTATATCATTCGACCATTTTGGTTAAAGTTTGTGTTTAAGCCCCCCGGGTACCGGGTATTATTTACCCGATTAAAATATTAATTTATTTGACTGTCTATGAATTTTATTCTAGGAGCACCGGTGAGTCGTATAATTGATCCCGTAGTGGATCATGGGTTAATTGCGTGCTTCAGGTGAGTGATCCACCTTCAAATTAATTTTGGGGAATTTAATTTGTGAATATAATATGTGTGTGATTTAAATATTTGGAATTTAAATTCTATGTGCCAAATATTTATTCAATTTATTGTGGAATTATTTATGAATTTATTGGATTTAAGAAAATGTACATTTTATAAAATTATGCCATGTGAAATTATTTTATGGATTTGAGGATTTTGAAATTGGTATGGTTTTAATGGTAAATTGGGCACAATTTGATTTTCAAATATTTCAAAGAAAATATTTGGTTATGTTGGTGATTTTAATTTTTATAAAATATGCCCATGGAATATTATGAGATTTAATTATTATATTTCGAGAATTATTTATGCTATTGGGAAAATGTGAATATTTGAATTGGTGGATTTGGGAGTTGGTGGATTTGAAAATCATGGAATTTATGGTATTGTTTACAAAGAAATTGTGGAGAATTTTCCGGTTCAAGCGGATGGATTATGCCCGCTATGCTTATGAAAAATGTGAAATTTGTTTTATAATTTAAATTTGTGGGTTTTATGATTTTTAGATGCACCGTGCACGTACTGGTGTTCTGATTATTGTGATATGATATATGTGATATGGATATTGTGCACACGGATATGATTAGCGCGCAGGTGGGTGTGAGTAGCGCGCAGGTGATATTATGAGGTTGTCTTGTGGTTGCCATCGGATGAGGGTGGCCACCCCCCTTTGGCCGGGACACCAGGTTAGCAGCGGCGCAGTGGGACGCCACGCGAACGTATGCCGGTTTCTTTCTATAACCTCCTGTCTGGCGGTACCTCGGGACGCTGGGTACTGTTGGCGCCACTGGTATATAGTGGGTGCATCAACTGATTTTCAGAACTGTGATTTTTAAAATAAATATTTTGAAACTGTTTTGGAATTAAAAATATAATTATTACTGTTCTGGTATTTATTTGATTGGGGTTCTTAAATTGGTTTAATTTTCTCTTTACTTAATTATTCAATAAATTAATTTCCTTTGAATTAAAATTGTCGGATGCTTGACTTATTATATTCTATTTGATATTTAGTGAATTAATTGATGTCTTGGTTTTTGGGGATTACGAACAAGGGTTTTGTGAAAAGGTTTTAAAAAGGGGAACTTTTCCAACTGAGAGAATTGTAAGGGTTTTGAGAGAAAATATTATTTCTAAATAATTATTATCTATCTACTGTATTATCGTGGTATTATATTGTATAGTAGATAGGGTCACTCACTGAGATGATTAGCATCTCACACTCTTAAATTTCGTTCCTCTAGGTTCCAGGTTGTCGGTGTTCATCCGGAGCAGACTTGATCTTCATCGCTGTTTTACTTCGTGAAGTACCCTGTTCTTCTTTTATTGCAGTTGTACTATTTCTTTCACTCTTGTTGTATTTATTTTTGCACTGGATTACTGTATTTTTATTTTTGAAGTGCTGCTATTTGTGGAACCAATTTGTAGTAACGTGGGAGGAATAAGGGGATGTTTTTAGAAGTATGTTTTCAGTGCAGGTAATTTGTGGTAAGTAAATCCCTTAGGGGAGGTGCTGCCGGATTTTCCGTTGGAAGGTTCGGTGGTATTTCCCTGGGATCAGGGCTTGTCTATGGTTCCGGAAGAGGAATTCTGGACGGGTCCTGACAAAAGTTTTCTTCACATCGTCCATATATCCATTTTAGCTTTAAAAAAATATTCATTTCGGTCTATCTTAATAGAATTAAAAATTTCATCATACAACTCTGATTTTGTGCATTTTTTACCGATGGAAACCATTATATTTTTACTATTTTGATACTCCCAATGACCATCATCATTTCACATCAATGTTCCATTGTATAAAACCATAATTACAATATCATCATCTTTCATTTTACTACAAAATTAAATGAATAACGTTAAACTAAATTAATAGATATATAAAAATATGAATAATACTAAACAAGCTCACTAGTGAGAATGTTGTTTTTTTAAAGGTGAGAGGGTGTTTATTTGAGAAAGAAGGAAAAAGGAAAAGGTAAAAGAAAATATATTTCGTAATTTTCAATTTAGTTAAGGGCATTTTTGTCCAAAGTTGCTATTTTTTTGAATTTTTTTTTTTTTAACTATTTTTCAAGTTTTGATTTGTATGATGACTATTTTCAAAAAAACCCAAAATTGCACTGGCTTATGATAAGTCTAGACTTTCCATAGACCGGCTAACCTCGTCTCATGCACTCTAGTCAAGATTTACGGATTTTATTCGTTTTTTGATCGTAGGCATTTTTTTTAATTGTTTTGTTTCATATGTTTTTCTGAAAGTGGTGTTATTAATTTTGCATAAATGAAATCTCATCCGTAATTATGATTCCTCGTGTTTTTGTAATATGCTTATGCTATGTTGTTGGAGAATCTTTTCTCTCATTCACTCCATTGAATAGTTTTTTTCATACGTTTTTGATTAGAAAATAATTTGTGGGAACATATAAATTTTTTTTAATCCATTTATGGTACTTCTATTTTAATATACATATCTTAGAAACCTATGGTATTTACAATTTTATTTATCACTACCAAGCAAACTACTTACATAAACCTTTATAGAAAAACAAACATTGGGAATAATTAACGCGCACACATGTGGGTTTTATAAGAAATGATTACATAGTTGATTCTATTATTTACAGTTAGCATTAATTTTTTTTTTAATTTGTTGTATTATAATGGTGGATGGTAATATTTGATGCTATGAGAGTGTCAAAATCAAAATTTCGTTATTTTTGGGGTAGGATTTTTGTATTCTATTGTACCCATAAACAAGTTAAATCGGGTATAAAGGTCCTAAAAGCAATACTCATGCATGGGTTTTTCAGAAATAAAATTAGTGTTTTCTGTTACAATAAAGTAATCAACACTCATGTAAATATTTTATATAACGATATCGTACTTTTAATATGCAAGAACGGGGTAAATGCACCCTTACTTTCACCACTAAAATGGTCAGGTAAATAGTTTGAAATTGCCATTAAAATAAAAAGGATTCTGATTGTACAGCTGGAGACTACAATCAGAATAAAGACTTTTTTCAATATCATCTGCTTTCTTACACCTCAAGAAATCTAGTAACCTTGTGTTAAAGAATTCTGAGGATGCTTTTTGTGGCAATGCTTTGATATTTCCCCACAGATACCCTTTTTCCAATGCAATTGATCACAAAATCTACGAAGTTTATTTCATCAAAAAGGCAGTGTAACTTTTCTACAGGTTTCTACATACTTTTATTTTACCGATGAAGATATTATGAGTATGGTTTTTGATGACATAGAAGTTTCAAGCGTCTAATGGGAAGCTGAAAATTATGCATTCAACAATAGTAGAAGTAGAATATTATATTCAAAGACGATTTAAATTTTTTTATCAGTACATTATGGTTCCAATATATAAAGAAGATTGATGATTGATTGTGATAGTAATATGAGATTGTACAATTAGAAAAATCAAGAAGCATGGTATGTTTCTTTGTAGGCCTTTTGGGTCAAAACTATGTGTAGCAATGATCTCGGTTCACGTAGGAATTGCTTTTGTCTTCCAGGACATAAAATGAAAAATCCTACTGGTTGGACTAAGCTGCAGCAAATATGAGTTTGAATTCCTCAAACGTGTCAATGTTGGTTTCTTTGGCAATGATTTTGGCTTCTTTAACAACTACATTCTTAGCCAGTGGCAATGATTTATGCTTGGTGAATGTGTAAGAATGAGGTTAGCAGGAATTGAAGCTCGTAACATTGATAGAAGCTATTCTATTTTGGTATCTTGTAAGTTTTTGGTGGTGGATTTAGTTGATTTAATAGAGTTACAAACATGATTTTATTATTTAGATTTACAATTTTATATATATAGGTGTATAATTTATTTTTGCTTGTTATGATTTAGGGTATCAAAGACTTCCTATATCTTGAGTTTAAAAATTTGAAGCCCGCTTACCAACTTTCAACGTGCCATATGATGTATGTGAAAAATTCTACTCTTATCTTAAATTAAGTTATTGTCTTATTTTGTCATTCATGCTAAAAACTGATGCTTTTTTTTTTTCATAAATTTTTTTTTAGATACGCTTCGATAATATATTAAGATGTATCTTGTACGCTAAATGTTTTCGAAAGCTGTGTGAACTGTCTAACTTATGTTTAATTGCTGGAGGGACAACTATGCTTGGAATGCATAATGATGAGGCAATAAATGATAAAAACAGATGCAATGCACTATAAAAGTTTGCATTTTTATTTGTGTTTGCGATAAGATTTTTATTACATGTGTATTTGTATGCATCTATTTTTGCTTTCTGATTAATTTTGCATGATGTACTTTTGCATTTTTATTTGTGTTTGCTATAAGTTTTTTTATTGTATGTGTATTTATATGCATATTTTTTTTTTTTTTTTTGTTGTTGTTGCTCTCTTATCACTTTTGCATGAGGTACTTTTACAAATATTGGATGAAGTGTTATGCATTGAAAATTATTCAAAATTTATACTTGGAAGCATTCACAAATGTTAACCTGAGGCTTTTGCAACTTACCCAATAGCAACAGTTGTGCAGATTGTGCCACTTTGAGATACATATGAACAATTATAGTTTTTACATTTTTATTGTTTGATTTTTGAAAATTATACTTCCATGGTACTATTCCATATGAGTAAGTATAGCGGGTATATTTTGCACATAATTTGGAAAGTTTGAACATTTTAATGAGGCAAAAATGATACACGATATCTAGTTGTTTTTATTTTATATTAATTGTATTTTGTTTCATCAACAAAAAGAAGAAAAAAAATAGAATACTTGATTTACATTGTTGGAAAGCAATATTATTCGTATATTTCTATCATATTGCTTGTCTTGTTTCATTATAATGCTTATATAAAATATGTGACTGGTGTTATTTGAAATTTATCTTCATTAGCTCTAATTTCTATTTTGATTTGGTTAGAATTGCTCAAGGACTGAAATTCGAATGAAATCTTTTAACGTTAATGCGCTCTTATTTTGTCCATGTTACAATCAAACTTGTCTCTGAAGTTACCTCTTGTACATTGAACTAAACCATAACGTGAACATCCGTTTTCTTTTATCTATTATTATGTACCAATTTGGCATTATATTTAATCTATAGATTAGTTAAAATAGACAAAAAATTAGTGAGTCTATTTGCATTATCAAACTAAAATACTATTGGACAACATTAAGTTTATTTGCATTATCAGACTAAAATACTATTGGACAACATTAATAGAGTAATTTGTAATGTTAGATTATGAGTGTTGGTGTAACACCCCATCCCGAACCATGTCGGAATTTTTGCACGTTGACCGAGGTGACCGTTGACTTTGACTTTGACCGTTGACCAAAGGGTCAAAAGTTGACTTTTTGATTCGGTTGGAATTCTAGGTTGACTGAGGTACCGTTACGGAGTACACGTTGGCACGAGTTCGTAGACTGGTAGCACGTCGAAAACGGAGCTACGGTTTGAAAGTTATGGACGAAACAAGTTGCAGTCCAAACTATCCAGGGGGTGTCGGAGTTGACTTTTTGTTTATGGGGAATTGAGCTTTGACTCGTGTGTGGTTGTGAAGTGCTCGTCGATACGAGTTCACAGACTAGCGGCACGCTCAAAACGGACATCCGGTTAAAAAGTTATGGACGTTTGAAGTTTACCGGATACCGTATTATTTTAATGTTTTTGGATCTATGAACAATGAAATGCCACGTGTCAGCTTCTGATTGGTCCACGTGGTATGAACAGTGTCACACAAGGGTTTTTATTTGGTAAAACTCTCGGGGAAGAGAGAGAAAGAGAGAGAGGAGAGAGAAAGAGAGAGAGAGAGAGGACCGCCGGCCACCGGAATTTTTGCACTGTTCCGGCCGAGTTACTGTACACGTGCCGGCCAGCCAGATTGACCTCCTCATTTCCGGCAAAACCTCCAAATTTCACGGCGAACGGCCGGCGGACGCGTCCGGATCGGAGCTCCGAAGTTCGGCGGCGAGTTTTTCCCCTCCACCGCCGGCCACCGCAAATCGACCCTTTTCCGGCCATTTTCCGGCCACACGCGCCAGCTAGCCTTGATCCTCTCCTCAAGTCCGGCCGACCCACCAAAAATCACGGCCATCGGACCACCGACGCGCCGGGATCGGAGCGTTTTCCGACGAGGGGCCGGAAATCTTCAAACGGTGATTTCTCCGCCGTCCGATCTCCGTTTTGCTCACCGCCGGTCCCGTTGGGTTGCTCTCCTCACGATCTACAAGTCTGCAAAATTTCACCACCAATGGCCACCGCACGCGCCACCGCCGGCGACGGTTGCCGGTGACCGCGGCGGCTCGCCGGAACAGTACTGTTCCGGCGAGTACCCGAAATTCCGGCTAGCTCCAGTCCGCAGTGTTCGACCTCCTGAACCTGAATCCGGCATCCGTTTCTGCCAATTCGCGACGGTTTGGGAGAATTGTGGAGCCGAAACCCGAAAAGCTTTCCGGCGAAATTCAAACCCCGTCGGGTACGATCATCGGAAATTGAGACCGAATCTGTGATCAGCATCACTCGAGCTTCGATTCGGTATATAACCCGTAAATTCTAGGTATCGTTTGTGTTTTGACCCCCCGGGTACCGGGTATTATTTACCCTGATAAAATATTAATTTATTTAACTGTCTATGAATTTTGTTCTAGGAGCACCGGTGAGTCGTAGAATTGATCCCGTAGTGGATCAGGGGTTAATTGCGTGCTCCAGGTGAGTGACCCACCTTCAAATTAATTTTGAAAATTTATTTGGTGAATATATTATGTGCGATTTAAATATTTGGAATTTAATTTCTATGTGCCAAATATTTATTGGATTTATTGTGGAATTATTTATGAATTTATTGGATTTAAGAAAATGTGTATTTTACAAATTTATGCCATGTGAAATTATTTTATGGTTTTGAGAATTTTGAAATTGGTGTGGTTTTAATGGTAAATTGGGCACGATTTGATTTTCAAATATTTCAAGGAAAATATTTGGTTATGTGGGTGATTTCAATTTTTATAAAATATGCCCATGAAATATTATGAGATTTGATTGTGACATTCGAGAAATTATTTATGCTTGGAAAATGTGGATATTTGAATTGAGGGATTTTGGGAGTTGGTGGATTTGAAAATCATGGAATTTATGGTATTGATTATAAAGAAATTGTGGAGAATTTTCCGGTTCAAGCGGATGGATTATGCCCGCTATGCTTATGAAAAATGTGAAATTTATTTTATAATTTAAATTATGAATTTTATAATTTTTAGATGCACCGTGCACGTACTGGTGTTCTGATTATGTTATATGGTATATGTGATATGGATATTGTGCACACGGATATGATTAGCGCGCAGGTGGGTGTGAGTAGCGCGCAGGTGATATTATGAGGGTGTCCTGTGGTTGCCATCGGAGAGGGTGGCCACCCCCCTTTGGCCGGGACACCAGGTTAGCAGTGGCGCAGTGGGACGCCACGCGACCGTATGTCGGTTTCTCTCTATAACCTCCTGTCTGGCGGTACCTTGGGACGCTGGGTACTGTTGGCGCCACTGGTATATAGTGGGTGCATCAATTGATTTTCGGAACGGTGTTTTAAAAATAAATTGTTTTAAAGCTGTATTGGAATTAAAATTAATTATTTCTGTTCGGATATTTATTTGATGTCTTGGTTTTCGGGGAATATGAATAAAGGGTTTTGTGAAAAGATTTTACAAGGGGAACCTTTCCAACTGAGAGAATTGTAAGGGTTTTGAGAGAAATTATTATTTCCAATTAATTATTATCTATCTACTTATTAGTGTGATATTGTATTGTATAGTAGATAGGGTCACTCACTGAGATGATTAGCATCTCACACTCTTAAATTCCGTTCCTATAGGTACTAGGTTGTCGGTGTTCATCCAGAGCGGACTTGATCTTCATCGCTGTTTTACTTCGTGAAGTAACCTGTTCTTCTTTATTGCAGTTGTACTATTTCTTTCACTCTTGTTGTATTTATTTTGCACTGGATTACTGTATTTTTATTGAAGTGTTGAAATTTGTGGAACCAATTTGTAGTCTGTGGGAGGAATAAGGGGATGTTGTTAGAAGTGTGTTTTCAGTGCAGGTAATTTGTGGTAAGTAAATCCCTTAGGGGAGGCTCTGTCGGATTTTCCGTTGGAGGGTCCGGTAGGGTTTCCCTGGGATCAGGGTTTGTCTAGGGTTCCGGAAAAGAAATTCTGGACGGGTCCTGACAGTTGGATAGTTTTATATCTCAATGGAGAATGTTTTATTGGGGCAAGTTGATGTTGGAAATCAGAAAACTCTATTTTCAAACTTCTAAAGCTTTCTTGAACATCAAAAAAGAAAAAAGAAAAAAAATTTGGAAAAGGCACACTATAAACTTCTTAAACTTCACATAAATCGATTTTTTCTTATGTTATTCATTTAATAACATAAATTATTAAACACGCTAAAAAAAACTGCTAAACACTTCAAAAATTTATTGTTATATTGCAAACTAATAAGAACCGTATAATAAAATAAATCTCTCTCAACGAGAATGTAAGTAAAATCATTATGTACAATGAGTTTTTTTTGGTTTGTCCATAATGAATAAAAGTGTCTGAAGCATGGAGTTTCAGTGCTCCAAAGTCATGCGTTTCGCAGATGAAATCATTGTTGGATCATATCATAGACATTCCTTTGAACATGGTCAAAATTCCTTATGTTGGCTGGCTTATGACAGCAGATTCTGCAAAGCCATACTCATGATAGGAGCAAGGGAATATGAACTCTACCCAGTTACGGCAGTTAAGTTTTAACAAAAAATATATATTTATATTTCTTTTATCTTGGAAAATAAAAACAAGATACGCATAACAATAAGAATTAAAAAGAAGTGCTTCAACAAATTTTTAAATAAATGCATTTAGAAATTAAGTAAAATATATAGAAAAATTTAAGTAAAATGAATTAAGGTCGATAAATCTTTATTTAATATTCGATTTTTTTTTAAAACTTTTTTTATTCTTCTAGCATAAATGCATCTCCATATGACTATATCTTATGGGAATCTTCATTACAACCCCTCTCATTTGATTTTTGATTGACTTTAACCCCTATGTAATCAAACTTTTAAAGTTAACTTGATATTTTTTATTTAAGCTTTAATTTTTCAGTTTATTGCAATTTTGATATGTTTAAGTGTTGACTAACAGATTTAACCACCGTTTTATGTGATTAGTTATAAGTTGTGTTAAATTTTTAAACTACAAATACTAAACTACAAAATTTGAAACTACTCTCCAAAACTGTATTTTTAATATCTTCTACTTTAAAATTTAATATAGTTTAACACTGGATAAATACACACTTAATAATAATAATAATAATAATAATAAAAAGGGTAAGGTTTGGTATTTTACCCTCTCAACTGCACTAAGCTTTCCTAATAAGAAAAAACATTATCAAAATCATGGAATATTCCAAGAGCCACAAATTCCTGCTTCCCAAAATCCCAAAATTTAAAACTACTTTCCATAAACTATATTTTTTAAATATTTTCTACTTTAAAATTTAATATAGTTTATTAGCAATTACTTATAGATAAGTAAACACTTAAATTAATAAGAATAATTGAAAAAAAGGATTAGAGCTTGGTATTTTACTCTCTCAACTGCACTAGGCTTTCTGAATTAAAAAAAAAAAATTTTATTAAAATGATGGAATATCCCAAGAGCCACAAATTCCTTCTTTCCAAAATCCCATAAACCAAGCTCTACATTGTTTATCTTCGAGTTCCTTATAATTACTTCCTCTTCTCCTTTGAGTCCAAGGTTCACCATAAATGCGCCACTAATATTAATGTTAAAAAGCTTAGTCCATTTCCCAATTCCTTCTTCTGATAATTCTTTCAGCACCCATATATCCATACCTACACCATTAATGATGCAATGACAGATTAGCGTGAGTGACTCCTTAAGTAATTCAGTAGTAATAGAGTCTTTTCCATTGTGTTACTCAATGATGAAAATATCAGTATCGATGAAAATATCGAATATATAATTTTATGGAAATGTCGATAAAATTACAAAAACTGTAAATATTTAATTTAAAATATAAATTTTTATATGTGAGATAATTAATATAGTAAAATAATATAAAAAATACAATAATAATAAAATAGTTTATAAATATTAAATATTAAAAATACAATGATAACCAACATCATTGAAAAAGTATTTTATATTTTCTAAACAAAAATAATACTATGAAAAAGTAGTTTATATTTTCTACACAAAAATAATACTAGTTGTGAACCATAAAAAAACTAAATTACACATAAGAGTAGCTTCGTCTCCTCATCCTCTTCAACTAAATTACACATAAGAGTAGCTTCTTCTCCTCATCCTCTTCAATTACAGTCACCTACACTGTCTATGACCAAATTAACCCTCCCTCCCAAACCAATTCCAGCTAAATTCCCATCCAATCCTCCGAAACCCCAATCCCAAATTCCCAATCATCGTCCACCTCCCACTACAAGCCCAGTGCAACGCAGCCACCAAGATTTAATCCACATACAAGCCCACCTAATTGGAACCCTCTACAGAAAGATATCGACAGCCAACTTAGAAGCCGATCAGCTTCAAATTTCTCTCTCTCTCTCTCCCTCTGTCTTCCCCCCCCTCCTCCTCCTCGGCTTTTCCTTTGAACCTCTGAAGCTGCCATACCCATTTCTTAGTGCACAAACAAACGGAAACAACAGCAGCTATCGGCGACATTTCTTCCCTCCACTATCGGTGTCGATGCTCGCCGACATCCGATATTGTCGCGATATTTCGTTCTTGTTGACAACTTTTTCTTCACTGGTGGTACCTAATCAAATCAGAGGCTAGACTTATTTTTGCAAATGTTTCATTGCGAAAACTAAAGCTAATGATCATCCACTCATCAAGCTCCCAAGCAACAAAGTAAAAACTACCACTAAAACTACGTCCTGATATTTCAAATTTCAAATTCGAATGACAAGCATTTGTAAACTTGAATTCCATCCATTTCCACTCATTAGTCCTCAAAGAGTAAACTTGAAACTCCGGAGCAGGAATGAACGCATAATTATGACTTAGTTTTACAGTGAATATCTGTATAACCTTATGATCGTTAGTTTTGGTGTCGAATCCGATCCCATATAGAGAAGTATGCCAATCTCCTTTATACGGTTGACAACCATAAGGAAGTTGCCTAAATCGCCTGATGGAAGGGTTCCACAAACAAGGAGAGTATAAATCTCGGTCACATAACAAAAGCAAACCATCATAAAAACCGATTAGGTTGTAATCATGAGGCAAATCCGAAAATTGTTCAAGGTTTTGAATAAAATAGAAAAGTTGTTATCCAACAGTGAAAAGACACTTGTTTGGTAATAATAATAATTAGCTTTTTTACAACGATGACGATGATGATGTTTATGCTGAAGACCAGTGTTTAGAAATAAAGGTTGGATCATTGATGATTGTACGGATTGTTTTGCTTACTAATGTAAACCGTACCAGAGTCTTTGAAGGAAGTTTGCAGAAAATTTCCATCAAGACTTTAGTTGGAAAGTAGGTAACTTCCTTACCACTTTTTGATTTTTCGACCAAAACTTGCATGACTATTTGCATTTTGTGGCTATGTAAATCAAAGCACAATGAAAAGAAAAAAAATAAAAGTAAAAATAGGCATAAATTATAACACGATGTAAATTAAAACATGATATAAAAAAATAATTAGCTGGGTCAATCGTGCAATCTCCAGTGTATGTACAGAGTTGAAGAAATTTGATGTATTTTTTGTTTTTATTATTTTTTTATCAGCGAAGAAATTTGATATTTGCTTTAAGGAATTTTCAAATCTGCTATTTGGTTTTAAAATCTTACTAGAACAGATTTGCTTTGAAAATTAGAAAGCTACTAGGATTAAATTGAAGAAATAGGAAAGGTAGAGGAGGGGAAGAAAGATAAGGATTCTTTGTTTTACTTTATGTTTAAGAAATAGGAAAGGTAGAGGAGGAGGTGAAAGATAAGGATTCTCTGTTTAACTATATTAACCTTTAATTTTATAAACGTTTGCCATTGAATTGGTAAACTTGTCGTTCCATTGTAATGCCAATTTATATTAAAAATAATTTTATTTTCAAGGGTGATTAAGATTAAACTTTTCCTATTTTGATTTTTATTGATTGCCAAATAATGGTTCTTTTGCAATAAATTATTGTAATTAATACAGATATTTATGACTTCAATTTAATTTTTCCTTTTCTTCTTTTTTGAGTTAACCGTAAGTTTTGTTTTGTTTTTGCTACCTTCTTCTTTTGGGTTTCACATACCAACTCAAATCATAAAGATAATTTCCAACTCCATCCCCTTAGTGGCGCCTACCTTATCACTATATCACACGAGGAATTCATCCATGAAAGAACATGGTTATATTAACTATATGTTAAATAAATTATTTTTTCATCATTCAATGTAAGTAGCTTATCTACGATCTAACTTCATTTGACATATACTAAATAAACTATTATACACATACCTTTTAGGGTTTTGTTCAATAATTATCTACTAGTAACTTTGAAGACTAATATTATTAACTCAATTAAGATTTAATTAAATATTTCTTGTTCCACGAGGTAAGCTTAGTATTTTACCCACACAACATGAGGCCTTCGGTATAAGAAAAAATATAATCAAAATAATGGAATATTCCAAGCACAACAAATTCCTGCTTCCCAAAATCTCATAAATCAAGCTCCACATTGTTTCTATTAAACATGCTCATAATTACTTCCTCTTCCCCTTTTGAGTCAAAGTTCTCCAAGGATGCGCTACTAAACCTGATATTAATGTTAAATAGCCTAGTCCATGACCCAATTGTTGAAGTGTGGCAATTTTGCCACTTGATGGTGCATGTCACCGGCTAGCATGCACACCTTGGTATCAAATCCTTTCCTTTTATGAGTTTATATTTTTTGTATGTTTTTAATTGATTCAAGGTATATTTTGATAATGTTCTGTGCCTAAGTTATGTATGCAAAATTATATGCAAAATTATGCACAAAAGAGTAGGAATGTTATGCTTGAAGTGCCTATGGTGCTGGATTCATAATTTCCAGCAACATAGTTCCACTATTTATCTTATATCTCAGGTTGCAAATGGAGTTTTGGGCTGAAATTTTGAGGGATGTCTACAGACATATATAGAATACTATGGTTCAAATTTCAGGTCCAAATGACATGGGAAAGTCCATTTTCTATTCCAAACAGATTGCTGTATCTGATGGGCCCAGTATGCAGAGTATGGGTCAGCTTTGGAGCTGTTTGACCCATGATCCGGTTCCAGAACTTTCCTAGATCTTGGAACAATATTTATTGATGACCAAGGATGCTTCAAACCAAGTTTCATAAGCAGATACAAAGGGGAACTAAGTAGGTGAAGCTAGTTTGGTTGTTTACCCAAACTAGTTAAACAATAGGAACTTAGTTCAAAACCATGTGCCAGTTTTTACTATATTTGGAATAGACATGTTGCAGCTGGTTTTTGACTCTTTTGTGTATGAAAAGTTAGGTGTTGACCATTTTATTTTTTAAATTTCAAATACTTTACTCATTTTGTAAGCTCACATGCTTGGCATGTGTGAACTAGTTGTAATTTCAAGCTTATATTGCAAAATGAATGAAATGGCTATAGATCCAAGCCTCATTTTTCAAAAGCAACGTGGTCCCCTTCTTCTTATCTCTTCTTCAACACCTTAGAACACTCTAGGAACCCTAAAACCCAGAAAACACCATAACCAAAACCTAAAAACACAACTCACATACAATCATTCCCAAGAGCATCACTAAAAGCTTGCTTGTTGCTAACACTTCAAGCTATCTTGCTCTTGGTCATAACCTTCTCACCCCAACACCAATTCCATCTTCAGATAGTTCTTTTGGCACCATATAGGCATACAACGGTACCTACACCAATAAGGTCGCAATGATTGATTAGCGCGACCGATTCCTTGAGTGACCCTATAACTTACAAGAGTTTTCTTCTGCTTTACAACTTACAAGAGTTTGGTTTTATTTGTTCATTTTTTTTTCTTTTTAACCCGGTAAATATTCAAAATGAAAAAGAGAAAGAAGTGGAAATACAGAATTACTGGCTTTCTTTGCTTAAACAATTTTGTTTTCATGACTTCTTTTTTTTTTTTTGGTAAGAATATTTTTGTGATTTATTATAATTTAATAATAATGGTTATTTATTCACTTTTTAAGATTTGAAAAGTAACTTTGGGATCATGTTTGAAAATTTCGTACTATTTATACATAGATTATTGTCATATATGTTTAAATAAAGAATTTTATTATTTGTTATTAATTATGATAATCACCAATAAAATTTATGTTGAGATAATAAACATTGAATGCACTTAATATGTAGTGGTTTTTTATATTAAAAAAAACTAATATGATAAAATTAACCATTTTTAGAATAATAAATTAAAATGCCAAATAGCATATGAATTTCACTAATGCTCTAGCATCCATTAATAAGTAATAACTTAGAAAGTTAACAAGATTTTGAAGCAGAATTACAGCTCAAATAAGGAATCTAAAGCTTTGGTGGTCCAAAACCGTAGCTCGCAGATCTTACCAACAACAAGAATTGGAAGAACACAAGCTTGAGGTTGAAACACAATGGCTCTTATAGCGTTGGGGAAATCAAAATGATGTTGTGCCCATAATGGCCTTAGTTACGTGGCCTTCGCATAGTTTTTCTATGCAATATAAAACGCACAATGTCATGAACAAAATAGTCATGTCAGCTGGGCGTACAACAGTAAAACTTAGGGCAACCATACTAACATAAAACGACGTAGTTCAACTAAAAACTAGCCTATTCTTTTGTCCATTTACATAAAACATGGGCTCAGATGGTCTTATTTATACGAAATTTTGGGGTTCCCGAAGCATCAATAAGTTAGAAGATGGGCCTTAAAATGTCAGAATATACGTCAAGTTAGCACCCACTTTCCTTAGGTATGGGCGGCTATTAATGCCACACTGGCATGATCAAGAGCTATTTAATCATTAAATGGTGGGGAATTTGGCCCAATACCCTCATAGGACCTAGGTTAATGAATTTTGCCCCCTCACTTGATATCATTTTTGTTCTACCCCTTCAATCTTTTATAATCCTAAAATACCCTTATATTTTTTTTTATATGTTTTTTTCTTTCCTTTCTTCGACTTTTCTCTTCCATCTCTTTATCCATAACCGGAACATTAGGAGCCCTCTGTTTCCTTTCGCATCGATCGGATTGTAAGCGTGGAGACTGTGCGTTTTGAAGGAGATGGTGAAGAGGCGACTTAGAGAGAAAACTGCAGGGTTTTAGAGAGCCCTAGGAGCAGAAGCAGAAGCAACAGGTAGGCAACAATGAAGTAGGAAAGCATGAGGCTCATTCGATCAATCACTGGTAATCTTCTCCTCTCCATTTCAAATTCTTAAGCTTTTCCCCAGACATTTTCTTACTTGTTTCGCTAATAATGAAATAGTTTTTGTTTTTAAAATAAATAATATATTTTAGATTGTTATTGGGACGGAGGAACTACTCAAGTAGTGTTTTTAATTTTGATTTTCTTTTAGTGGTTTTGGGATTTTTTTTTTGGGAGAAATTGTGAAAGTTATGTTCTGTTTTTTTTTTTTTTTTTTTTTTTAATAACGGTGGTGGTAGGCATTTCTTGCTGAGAGATATGTATGATGATATGATGCTAGATGGAGTACAGCCAACTAGGGATACATTCCATTCTGTCATCAGTTAGTGGAAAGGTGCTTTCATGTTTGTTATCATGGACTTTCATTCTTTCTGGAATTTTCTGTTTGCTTGATTTTGTTTTGTTGCAGGTGGATAAGCAAAATGCTCATTTCTTTGGTGTTACGATCAATGAGCAACAAGCCGAGTGTGGTATTGTAGTAAGAGTTACTTCAAATGCACAAAGCAAATTTAAGGTATGTATATTTCATATTTTTACATTTAAATTTTTTATATACCATGGTTGATGACTATGAACTCTCTCTCTCTCTCTCTCTACATCTGCATTTTCTTTTGTGTTGCTGATGTGACATTAAATTTATAATCTAATTACTTTATTTTCCAGTTACTTTATTTCGAGCAAGATGTGAATGGCGGTTATGGTTTGGCCCTACAGGTACCATATCTTCTTTTCTATTGTGTCTCCAATCCATTTTCCATTTTATAGTGCATATGATTTTTGCATTCTGAAAGCTGTCATGGTTGTTTAAAAATTTTGAAGCATAGATGGAGTCAACAGTGCCAATGATCATATACAATTGGTAGAAATGTTTTGTAATACTCTTGTCATGTTAAACTTTCTGCTGTTATATCTTTCAATTTCTAAGTACTATGCGTCTCTAATTTATTTTCAAAGCATAAAATTGTGGCTGTGAAATTGTGATTTTGAATATCACACATGGGTAGAACTTAAAATTAGTAACCTACCTGTGAATGTGAAAATGATGCTCAACTTGTCTTTTCAAGTGAATGCTTCTTCATCCAGCTTCCAATTTCCACACCATCCCCCCCCCCCCCCCCCAAAATGAAATCCATGGGTTTGGTCCCTGATGTATGTATTTGTATATATATGCTTCTTCTTTTTTTCGTTTTTGTTTTTTTTCACATGGATCTGCATTAATTTTTATCTGCTGAATATTAGATTCTTTCAAGATTGGAAATTTTGTATAAAGTTACTTTGTGTTTTTTTCTTCTTTTTTTTTTCCCTACCTATTACAATGTATTGCTTTGTGTTATAGGTTACTTTATACAACAGTTTAGTTTCTTGATGCAGTGCAGATGAACTCTGTCACTGTTGAGTCGAGGCCAAAGTGCTTGGTTGGCATTATTTTTTATGGTTACCCTTCTTATTCTAGAATGTATGCAGAAGAAACAAGTTACTGCTTTTTCTCTAGGTGATTGATGAAATAGATGGAGCTCTTGGTGATGGCAAAGGTGCTGTGGTGGTTATTCTAAAGATGATAATTGTGTGTTTTCCATTATTGAATACTGCTTATTTATTTAATTTAATTGTCTGCACGCTTATTTGTGTTTTAATATAATTGTAGTTATAGTTATTTTATTACTATAATTGCTGTTGGTGATTAAATATAACTACTTTCGTTGTTATCAGTTATTGTTGTCATGTATAATTCTTGTTTTCCTTAATGTTTAATGGAAACTGTCAGTTATTGCATTTACTTCATTATCAACATGAGAATCATAAGGGAAATTTACTGTTTAAACTCCATGGTTGCACATTATATACGTTAACAGAAACCTCCATTTCTACCGAGGGTAATATATTCAGCTATGGTGGTTTTTATTTCCCAGTGCTCATTATATTTTTCACTTTTATTTTATGTTGTTTATATATTTTTGTGCAGATAAGAAGTCTGATACAGGGAAGGAGAATTTGCCTTACATTGCAGAAAATCATGAAAGTACATAGAAAGTTTATCATTCCTATGGAGTTTCCTTTTCATGATTCTTTTCATGCAAACTTGATAGTATTTTTTGCTTATTGACAGCTACTTGCTAACTGCAGGGTTCATATATTTGTTCAACCAACAGTTAATCGTGTTGTCAGGAGGTGATCCTTGACTACCATGGCTGATGTTTAATTGCTGTGACAATTTCAAGCCTTTCCATTTCTGATGGGGAACATTGGATCAAGTCGGGATTGATACCAATAGAGGCTTTTGTAGGAGCTGTAATATTATCTAGGAGCTGTAATATTCTCTAGGAGGTGTAATATTCTCTTGTTTTTATTCATAAAACACTTGTACAATTTCCTCTTGCTAATTCATATTTTGTTTTTAGTTTTTGTACTTGATTCTCGTGTCAATATGATGTGTAAGGATCCAATTTCATTATTAAATTCTCCATATTATTTGATATGTGGAGAAGCAATAAATAAGAAGGATGATAATTTAAATGGATGGTATCAATCACTTTTACATGAACGACTCCATAGTAGTATGTCCAAATGAGACTTGTTAGGAGGGAATTAATTGTCTGGCTTTTGTAAACTATTTAAATACATGGATATGAAAGTGTAAAATAAAAATAACAGTTTTCCATTTCTCATTGACTATCTCGAATACAGGTGATAATATTAAAACAATTTTTTTGACCATCTCTCATTTCTATCTACCCTCATTAACTTCTGTCCCTCTCTCTTACTGTCCCTGCTACCACATTAAATGTATACTGTGTCTTCCTCTCTCTTTCTCTTTTGTTGGTTAGGTACCTTTCAGCCTTCTTTCTTTGCATTGACGAACATTGCAGAAAATCCCAAAATCTCTTCAGTTTAGTTCACTCTCCCTGCATCATCTGAAAATCTTCATTGTGGAGTCCATACACTTCAAAAGGATGTAATTAAATTGTACGTTTTTGCAGATCGGAGTCAAAGATTACCTGGTATGTGGATATATATACATATATATATATATATATATATATATATACATAATTTGGCTTTATGCTACTTCTTTACATAATTTTTTTTATCATTTATAATAAAGTTTTTCCATCTTAATGTTTTGAAATCATGAACTCCCAATAGTAAACGTAAATGGCTTAATAACTAAGCCAAAAAATAAATACAATATACTTCATATTAATTTTGTTAATTGATTTTACGAAAAAAAATTCCTAAATATATTTTACGTATAGGTGATAGATAAAGTCAAAATCAAATAATGACTTAGCCTTAGCACAATACTAGTAGTGAGGAAAAAGTATGAATTGGTACGAACAAAGGAGGCGTTATAAACTATGAACAAAAAATTAAATATAATATTATAAAAATGAATCAAAAATGTTTTGTTTGAATTCACAGAAAGATGATATCGAGGTCAAATTTAGAGCATTAGACCTTTCAATGGATCGATTTAATTAATAAATATATATATATATATATATATATATTAGCCTAAGAATAAGAATTTAATTAGTCAATATTGTATTAAAAAAATAACACTTACATGGTCAGAAAGGGAAAACATTGACCAACTACAAAACTCGTTTGTCTTCTCTATCCAGCAGCTAGTACCTTCTATCAGCTTTCATAGGGTGTGTTATAAATATAAATATGTGTACATATATGGCAACATTTTTCCCTTAAACAGCATTTGTACTCATTTACATAAAATGCATTCCTATTTTATCTTTACTCATTTACTGAAAATGCATTTGTATTTGTATTTAAAATGCTATTCCAGTAGGCGTTAATAACATAATTGTTTGGCTTATTTTCTGTACTCATTTACTAAAAATGTATTTGTATTTTTTCATTACTTTTGCTTCAGGATTATAGTTAAACTTTCCAGCAAAGATTCTACGATTGCAGAAGTAGATACTTAGTATGTTTTGAATTGGTAAACTCTTTGTGCTCAATGTCACAAATTTCAGTTTTACTGTTCTACGATGGAACATGGAGTGTATGTTCTGAAGGTACCTGGAGATACCAACGTTAAAGAACGAAGATTATACGTATCAAAAGGAATTGTACGTTGGCCGAACTTGAAGATGTTGTCTACAACGCTCTCAACTTAGATTCTACACAACATCAATTAATCTTCAAGTTCATATACCATGTGTGTTTGTCATGTGAGCCGTACGTTGTGGAAAATGATGAAGACCTACAAAGTTTTATAGAAGAGTATAGTTCACACAGATCTCCACTTATTGTTGATGTGTTATCCAGGGTTCCAAAGAGTATTAATACTGCTGGATATGTTGTGAATAGGATACCTACAAGTTCAGGATTTATGACTAATGCCCCACTATCTGCAGCTCCCGAGATAGCTACTTGTACCTCTGATGCCGACGTGAAGTCCCCAGCGACCGAACTTCATGTGCCGGAAACTCAACCTGGATTCTCTGAAAATCAAATTTGTGAAAACAATGTGCAATCTGTGGAACATGATCATGATAATGAGCACTTCGACATTAATGATATGAATGAATATCGTGGACATGATTATGATCAAGATGAACAATTTGAGGTTGAGGTAAACACTGATCATAGTGAAGATGGGTTACGAAACATTTGTTGGACCCAACATTCGGGACTTTCAGCTGGTGATAGTCGACATGGTGAGTCTCCTTATGGTAGTACTCCAATTGATAATGTGAATGATGATGTGCTTGCCTCTCCTTGTACCGAAAACCATTTGGACATTCGATAGGATTCTACCGCAACCATGGCTGAACTTAGGGTTAACCATCGCTTCTCATCCGTCAATGCCCATGAAATCATTCGAATCAACCAAATCTTTGCAAGTAAGAATGCGCTACAGAAGAAGATTAGTCTTTATGCACTACGGAGAAATTTTGAATTCAAGGTCAAGAAGTCGGATAGAGTCCGATATGAGGTTGTATGTGCAAACGACAATTGCATGTGGCGAATGCTTGCTACCAAACTACATGGTGATAATATAGAGGCCTTCATGATTAGGGCCTTCAAGGATGAGCATATTTGCTCTTTAAATATCATTAAAAGGGATCATCGTCAAGTAACAAGTTCAGTTATCGGAGATATCATCCAGCCAATGTTTGATGGGAATTCAAGGCAATACAAACCTCTAGATATCGTGCATGACATTCACTCTAATTATGGAGTAAACATAAGCTATAACAAAGCATGGGCCGCTAAGGAAGTTGCACTATCAGGTTTGTGGGGCACACCAAAAGATTCATATGCAAAACTTCCTTTATGGAGTCACGTTTTGAAGAGCAAAAATCCGGGCACGTTTACTCGAATTGAAACTGATGATCAAAATAGATTTTTATATTTTTTCATGGCACTTAGAGCTAGCCTTAGAGGGTTCCAGCATATGCAGAGAGTCGTAGATGTCGATGGAACTACACTGAAGAATAGATATAGAGGTTTGTTATATATTGCATCATGTTTGGATGGGAACAATCAAATTTATCCACTTGCTTATGGAATAGGCCCTGGGGAGACGGATGCGGCTTACACGTGGTTTTTTGAAAGCTTTAAAGAAGCGTTTGGGGATGATCCGAATATAGCTTTTATATAGGATAGACACAAGAGCATTGCAAAAGCAATACGTACAGGTTTCCCTAATAATCACCATGGCCATTGCACATATCATCTTGGTACAAATTTACGTGCTAAGAAGTTTAAAGGTAATGTCAACGCGATTATATCAACTTTTAATGATGCAGCTAGAGCATATATTGTTGAGGGATTTGATAAGGCCATGCAGCTTTTAGAAAGGGTTAGTATTGAAGCTGTACAATATCTCAAGGATGCAAGTCCTTCAAAATGGGCTAGATCACATTTTCCGGGCAATAGATACAACATAATGACAACTAACATTGCAGAGAGCATGAACTCTATGCTTATTGATGCTAGGGATAAACCTGTTTTGCCATTACTAGATCACATTCGTGATGTCTTGCAAAGGTGGTGGTATGAACGTTGAACTAACGCTGCTGCAATGCAAACTCCTGTTACTAATTGGTTGGAAAAAATCGTGCAGGACCGCTCAAATAATGGCAGAGGCTTACGTGTTATGCCAATGAACTTATATGAGTTTCAAGTTGTTGGCCATGGCATGTTCGTTGGAGTATTTAACTTAGAAAATAAGACGTGCTCATGCAAGGAATTTGACATTGATGGATTTCCTTGTGTCCATGCAATTGCAGCATGTAAGCATCGACATATTTCTCCATATTTCCTTTGCTCGGCACATTACTCAGTTGACTCACTCCGTTATGCATATTCGAAAACCATATATCCATTTGGAGATAAATGTCAGTGGCATGCTCCAGATGATGTCATAAACCAGGTTGTACTTCCACCTCAAATTGGCAAACAGTCAGGAAGACCGAGAAAGAAGAGGATTCAATCTCAAGGAGAGGAGCGTCATCAATATAGATGCGGGAGGTGCAAACAGGTTGGTCACAGCAGCCGATCATGCTCCGCCGCCATACCTCTTGATAGCACTAACAACCAACAGCACCACTGAAACGAACGCCCATCAATCGCATGATGCTATATTCAGACAATGAGGCCATGTTATGTGGTATGCGTGTGTATGAAATGTAGTTAGGAATGCAATTAGTTGGTCAACCGCGTAACATGTGTTTTGGCGTAATAGACGTTGGCTTTATGTGTTCTTCTATTGTCAAATTCATCTGTCGTATTGTTTTGATAACATATCATTCTGTCTTCAGTTTTTCGTTCAGTTGTTTGTATGTTTCTTACTATTGCATGGATGATATTACTGCCCAATGGTAATGACCAATGCATCATCGGTAATTGACATTTATACATCGTCGTAAAAGACTCACAACAATTCCATCCGGTAACTTTGATCATGTGTGTTCCAACCAATAACATGCTAAATGTAGCATTATTAATGATAAATTCTAGCAAAGTAAGTGATCAAACGGCATTAAAAAATGAAAACGTTCAATTTGTTTTTGATTCAAAAATTACCGAAGGTTTCATCGGTAATTAACGAAACCCTATGGCAATCACATTTTACCAATTTTTTGGGCCCCAAAAGTCCCCTAAGGTGTGTTGAATGCAAAACAATGAAAAATATGGATTCTAAAATTATCCTAAGGAGAGAAAATCCAAAACTTGCTTAAAAAGTTCTCAAATTTTTTTAAAAAATACGATGACGGTACACGATCTGTAATTCCCGAGGAAACCGTCGGTAACCAACAAATACCCCCTTGAAAAATTACCGACGGTTTCGTCGGTAATTACCGAGGGAGTACAGTCCATCACATTTTACAAGTTTTTTGGGCCCCACAAGTCCCATAACGTGTGTTGAATGCAAAAACATGCAAAATAGGGATTATAAAATTGTACTAAGGAGAGAAAATCCCAAAATTTCATAAAAGTGTCTCAAATTTTGCAAAAAAATTGGATGACTGTTCACCCTCGGTAATTCTCGAGGCAATCGTCGGTAACCAACACATACCCTCAGGAAAAATTACCGACGGTTTCGTCGGTAATTACCGAGGGTGTACAGTCAATCACATGTTACCAATTTTTTGGGCCCCAAATGTCCCATAACATGTGTTAAATGCCAAAAAATGAAAAATATGGATTCTAAAATTATCCTAAGGAGAGAAAATCCCAAAATGGCTTAAAAAGTTCTCAAATTTTGCAAAAAAATGGATGACTGTATTCCCTCGGTAATTCCCAAGGAAATCGTCGGTAACCAATACATACTCTCTGGAAAAATTACCGACGGTTTTGTCGGTAATTATCGAGGGTGTACAGTCCATCACATTTTACAAGTTTTTTGGGGCCCACAAGTCCCATAACGTGTGCTGAATGCAAAAATATGCAAAATAGGGATTCTAAAATTATACTAAGGATAGAAAATCCCAAAATTTCATAAAAGTGTCTCAAATTTTGCAAAATAATTGGATGACTGTATTCCCTCGGTAATTCCCGAGGAAACCATCGGTAACCAACGCATACCCTATGGAAAAATTACTGACAGTTTCGTCGGTAATTCCCGAGGGTGTACAGGCCATAACATTTTACCAATTTTTTGGGCCCCACAAGTCCCATAACGTGTGTTGAATGCAAAAACATGGCAAATAGGGATTCTAAAATTATACTAAGTAAAGAAAATCCCAAACTTTAATAAAAGTGTATCAAATTTTGCAAAAAAATATGATGACTGTTCACCCTCGGTAATTCCCGAGGCAATCGTCGGTAACCAACAAATACCCTCTGGAAAAATTACCGACCGTTTCGTCGATAATTACCGAGGGTGTACAGTCCATCACATTTTACAAGTTTTTTGGGCCCCACAAGTCCCATAACGTGTGTTCAATGCAAAAACATGCAAAATAGGGATTCTAAAATTATGTTAAGGAGAGAAAATCCCAAAATGGCGTAAAAAGTTCTCAAATTTTGCAAAAACATTTGATGACTGTATTCCCTCGATAATTCCCGAGGAAACCGTCGGTAACCAACCACATACCTGTGGAAAAATTCCCGACGATTTCATCGGTAATTACCGAGGGTGTACAGTCATTGAATATTTTTGCAAAATTTGAGACACGTTTATGAAATTTTTGGATTTTCTCTCCTTAGCATAATTTTAGAATCCCTATTTTGCATGTTTTTGCATTCAACACACGTTATGGGACTTGTAGGGCCCAAAAAACTTGTAAAATGTGATGGACTGTACACCCTCGGTAATTACCGACGAAACCGTCGGTAATTTTTCCAAAGGGTATTTGTTGGTTACCGACGATTTCCTCGGGAATTACCGAGGGTGAACAGTCATCCTATTTTTTTGCAAAATCTGATACACTTTTATTAAATTTTGGGATTTTCTCTACTTAGTATAATTTTAGAATCCCTATTTGCCATGTTTTTGCATCCAACACACGTTATGGGACTTGTGGGGCCCAAAAAATTGATAAAATGTTATGGACTGTACACCCTCGGGAATTACCGATGAAACCATCGGTAATTTTTCCAGAAGGTATTTGTTGGTTACCGACGATTTCCTCGGGAATTACCGAAGGTGAACATTCATCCTATTTTTTTGCAAAATTTGATACACTTTTATGAAATTTTTCGATTTTCTCTCCTTAATATAATTTTAGAATCCATATTTTGCATGTTCTTGCATTCAACACACGTTATGGGACTTGTGGGGTCCAAAAAATTGGTAAAATGTGATTACCATAGGATATCGGTAATTACTGACAAAACCTTCGGAACATTTGGAGGCATTGATAAATGTATAATTTGCATGTTGTTGCCAAAAACACTCCATTAGCTGAGTATTTGGAGAAAAAAAAAATGTTAATTCATATTACCAAATGCGTTTCTGTAATTACCGATGGTGAATCGGGAATTATCGATGCACCATCGGTAATCATCTTTGCTTTAATTTTTACCACAACCGAGGGTTTTTTTTTCTTTTTTCTTTTTTTTTTTTCAATGGTTGTCATTAGTAAAGATAGGTTCAGCATATTAAGATAACATTAGTATAACATTAGTATAGAGTGTCATAACATTAAACATACGATCTACGTTGAAAGTTTATTAAAGTACAAATCAACAGCATATTTTTTTCTGAAAAACATAATGTCTTGCGGACCAAATGAAGGATTCTCCTCACTACTCATGTATTCAATAAATTTCAGAGCGTAGACGCCACAATCACCCTTGCAGAATAGCATTAATGATTAGCATTAATGAAAACCAACCACGTGTATTTTCACACGTAACCACAATAAAACAGCAGCAATACAAGTTGTTTGAAATGACAACACATTCATACCCATTATCTTGGCGGGGTGCATCTTTGATCATGGTCATCGTGAATGGATCTAAAGTGGGAGGCACGTCCGGATTCTTCTCGTAATATCCCCCATCCCTCAATAGGTAAGGCAGCATATACGTAAGGCATTCCGCATTCTTCAACTCTCTATTCTGGACATATTTATTTCCCATATTTGAATCGTATAAATCAATATGCCGGGCCTTCAAGTCCACACATGCTGCCAACCAATGCACGCCTCCATTGTTGACAGGGATGTACACCTGCAAATTAGAACATAACCTCATTATCCATAAAATGGGAAACTTAGTGACAATTTTTTTCAATATATGTATGGACTTACATAATCACATATCCGCCACGACACGCTAGGTTTGGGTGACTTCCCACGCACATAGTTACAAAGGGTCGCATCACATGAATATGTGCTAGACTTGTGGGGCCCAAAAAACTTGTAAAATGTGATGGACTGTACACCCTCGGTAATTATCGATGAAACCGTTAGTAATTTTTCCAGAGGGTATTTGTTGGTTATCGACGATTGCCTCGGGAATTACCGAGGGTGAACAGTCATCATATTTTTTTGCAAAATTTGATACACTTTTATTAAAGTTTGGGATTTTCTTTACTTAGTATAATTTTAGAATCCCTATTTGCCATGTTTTTGCATTCAACACACGTTATGGGACTTGTGGAGCCCAACAAATTGGTAAAATGTTATGGCCTGTACACCCTTGGGAATTACCGACGAAATCGTCGGTACTTTTTCCAGAGGGTATGCGTTGGTTACCGACGGTTTCCTCGGGAATTACCGAGGGAATACAGTCATCCAATTTTTTTGCAAAATTTGAGACACTTTTATGAAATTTTGGGATTTTCTATCCTTAGTATAATTTTAGAATCCCTATTTTGCATGTTTTTGCATTCAGCACACGTTATGGGACTTGTGGGGCCCAAAAAACTTGTAAAATGTGATGGACTGTACACCCTCGGTAATTACCGACGAAACCGTCGATAATTTTTCCAGGGGGAATTTATTTGTTACCGACGGTTTCCTCGGGAATTACCGAGGGTGAACAGTCATCCTATTTTTTTGCAAAATTTGAGACACGTTTATGAAATTTTGAGATTTTCTCTCCTTAGCGTAATTTTAGAATCTCTATTTTGCATGTTTTTGCATTGAACACACATTATGGGATTTGTGGGCCCCAAAAAACTTGTAAAATGTGATGGACTGTACACCCTCGGTAATTACCGACGAAACCGTCGGGAATTTTTCCAGAGGGTATGCGTTGGTTACCGACGGTTTCCTCGGGAATTACCGAGGGAATACAGTCATCTAAGTTTTTTGCAAAATTTGAGACACTTTTATGAAATTTTGGAATTTTCTATCCTTAGTATAATTTTAGAATCCCTATTGATACGAACCTAGGACGACCTGCTCCTAAACCCGTATTATATTAGCCCGGATCTTAATTAAGTTCAAGTTCTAATGAAATTGACCTCAACCCCTAACCAACCTATGGTTATAAACCTTGGTATAATGTAGACGCCACAATAGGGGATGGAAAACCTATTGATAAGTCAAGCTAAAACAACCAATTCTCTAATGGTGTTTTAGGTGTTCTCAAAGAACAAAGAGATAATTAATCTCACAAGTATTTTCTTAATCAAATCAAAGTTGTATTCTTATTGAAAAATAAGCCTTTAAATAGGCTTTAAAAGAGACAAAATAAACCCTAAAAACCCTAGGTAAAACCGGCCACACACATAAAGAAACTTAGTTGGCCGAAACTATACTTCCTTTCCTAATCTAAGTTTGATTAATTAATTCCTTTATATTAAATTAGGAATTAATTAATTTAAAATGGAAAGAATAAAATAAAAACCTTCATAATGTTATTTGTCCAGAAAATAAATAAATAAAAGACAAAAGTAATGGTAGTTTCCTAAAACAAAAAGTAAAAACAAATTAGGAAACTAAAAATGCTAGCCTTTTGATCAAGTTGACTTTTATCAATCTTTGACCTCTTTGAGCTTCAAATCAGCTTCTAGATTCTTTTTAGGATGCCAAATAAGCTCAATATGAAGTCCCACACGTTGCCCATGCTTGGAAAAATAAGAAAAGGCTAATACAGTAAAATACAGTAAAGCCATCAAGCAATACAGCAAATTCGGCCAAATTGTTGATGCTGTCCGTACAAGCCCTTTTTGATTGCATTTGAGGCTGATTTAACTTGATTCCATGACCTCTTAGGCATATGTATTGAACCCATAAAGCATTGGAACCATTTCAGGCTTCCCGGACTCCAAAAATGTACCAAAACCGTCACCCGAGTCCGTATCGGCTTCCACCATTTAGATGAATAGAATAGGCTTTGTAACTTCAAGTATGGACAAGCTCTGTTGAGATTGATTACCCCCTATATAAATACTCCCAGGTTGTCCTTAAATCTTTTAATTTGAGCTCTTGTGATTGGCCTAGTCTTCATCCGTGTCGAGTCAGCACCCCAGCGGGTTATCGATTGAGCGGCCTCGGGCGGAATCACATCACCTATTTTGCATGTTTTTGCATTCAACACACGTTATGGGACTTGTGGGGCCCAAAAAACTTATAAAATGAAATGGACTTTACATCTTCGGTAATTACCAACGAAACCAGCGGTAATTTTTCCAGGGGGAATTTATTTGTTACCGACAGTTTCCTCGGGAATTACCGAGGGTGAACAGTCATCCAATTGTTTTGGAAAATTTGAGACACGTTTATGAAATTTTGGAATTTTCTCTCCTTAGCATAATTTTAGAATCCCTATTTTGCATGTTTTTGCATTGAACACACGTTATAGGACTTGTGGGCCCCAAAAAACTTGTAAAATGTGATGGACTGTACACCCTCGGTAATTACCGATGAAACCGTCGGTAATTTTTCCAGAGGGTATGTATTGGTTACCGACGATTTCCTCGGGAATTACCGAGGGAATAAAGTCATCCATTTTTTTGCAAAATTTGAGAACTTTTTAAGCCATTTTGGGATTTTCTCTCCTTAGGATAATTTTAGAATCCATATTTTTCATTTTTTGGCATTCAACACATGTTATGGGACTTGTGGGGCCCAAAAAATTGGTAAAATGTGATTGACTGTACACCCTCAGTAATTACCGATGAAACCGTCGGGAATTTTTCCACAGGTATGTGGTTGGTTACCGACGGTTTCCTCGGGAATTATCGAGGGAATACAGTCATCAAATGTTTTTGCAAAATTTGAGAACTTTTTACGCCATTTTGGGATTTTCTCTCCTTAACATAATTTTAGAATCCCTATTTTGCATGTTTTTGCATTGAACACACGTTATGGGACTTGTGGGGCCCAAAAAACTTGTAAAAAGTGATGGACTGTACACCCTCGGTAATTATCGACGAAACGGTCGGTAATTTTTCCAGAGGGTATTTGTTGGTTACCGACGATTGCCTCGGGAATTACCGAGAGTGAACAGTCATCATATTTTTTTGCAAAATTTGATACACTTTTATTAAAGTTTGGGATTTTCTTTACTTAGTATAATTTTAGAATCCCTATTTGCCATGTTTTTGCATTCAACACACGTTATGGGACTTGTGGGGCCCAAAAAATTGGTAAAATGTTATGGCCTGTACACCCTCGGGAATTAGCGACGAAACCGTCGGTAATTTTTCCATAGGGTATGCGTTGGTTACCGACGGTTTCCTCGGGAATTACCGAGGGAATACAGTCATCCAAATATTTTGCAAAATTTGAGACACTTTTATGAAATTTTGGGATTTTCTATCCTTAGTATAATTTTAGAATCCCTATTTTGCATATTTTTGCATTCAGCACACGTTATGGGACTTGTGGGCCCCAAAAAACTTGTAAAATGTGATGGACTGTACACCCTCGATAATTACCGACAAAACCGTCGGTAATTTTTCCAGAGAGTATGTATTGGTTACCGACGATTTCCTCGGGAATTACCGAGGGAATACAGTCATCCATTTTTTTGCAAAATTTGAGAACTTTTTAAGCCATTTTGGGATTTTCTCTCCTTAGGATAATTTTAGAATCCATATTTTTCATTTTTTGGCATTTAACACATGTTATGGGACATTTGGGGCCCAAAAAATTGGTAACATGTGATTGACTGTACACCCTCGGTAATTACCGACGAAACCGTCGGTAATTTTTCCTGAGGGTATGTGTTGGTTACCGACGATTGCCTCGAGAATTACCGAGGGTGAACAGTCATCCAATTTTTTTGCAAAATTTGAGACACTTTTATGAAATTTTGGGATTTTCTCTCCTTAGTACAATTTTATAATCCCTATTTTGCATGTTTTTGCATTCAACACACGTTATGGGACTTGTGGGGCCCAAAAAACTTGTAAAATGTGATGGACTGTACCCCCTCGGTAATTACCGACGAAACCGTCGGTAATTTTTCAAGGGGGTATTTGTTGGTTACCGACGGTTTCCTCGGGAATTACAGATCGTGTACCGTCATCGTATTTTTTAAAAAAATTTGAGAACTTTTTAAGCAATTTTTGGATTTTCTCTCCTTAGGATAATTTTAGAATCCATATTTTTCATTGTTTTGCATTCAACACACCTTAGGGGACTTTTGGGGCCCAAAAAATTGGTAAAATGTGATTGCCATAGGGTTTCGTTAATTACCGATGAAACCTTCGGTAATTTTTGAATCAAAAACAAATTGAACGTTTTCATTTTTTAATGCCGTTTGATCACTTACTTTGCTAGAATTTATCATTAATAATGCTACATTTAGCATGTTATTGGTTGGAACACACATGATCAAAGTTACCGGATGGAATTGTTGTGAGTCTTTTACGACGATGTATAAATGTCAATTACCGATGATGCATTGGTCATTACCATTGGGCAGTAATATCATCCATGCAATAGTAAGAAACATACAAACAACTGAACGAAAAACTGAAGACAGAATGATATGTTATCAAAACAATACGACAGATGAATTTGACAATAGAAGAACACATAAAGCCAACGTCTATTACGCCAAAACACATGTTACGCGGTTGACCAACTAATTGCATTCCTGACTACATTTCATACACACGCATACCACATAACATGGCCTCATTGTCTGAATATAGCATCATGCGATTGATGGGCGTTCATTTCAGTGGTGCTGTTGGTTGTTAGTGCTATCAAGAGGTATGGCGGCGGAGCATGATCGGCTGCTGTGACCAACCTGTTTGCACCTCCCGCATCTATATTGATGACGCTCCTCTCCTTGAGATTGAATCCTCTTCTTTCTCGGTCTTCCTGACTGTTTGCCAATTTGAGGTGGAAGTACGACCTGGTTTATGACATCATCTGGAGCATGCCACTGACATTTATCTCCAAATGGATATATGGTTTCCGAATATGCATAACGGAGTGAGTCAACTGAGTAATGTGCCGAGCAAAGGAAATATGGAGAAATATGTCGATGCTTACATGCTGCAATTGCATGGACACAAGGAAATCCATCAATGTCAAATTCCTTGCATGAGCACGTCTTATTTTCTAAGTTAAATACTCCAACGAACATGCCATGGCCAACAACTTGAAACTCATATAAGTTCATTGGCATAACACGTAAGCCTCTGCCATTATTTGAGCGGTCCTGCACGATTTTTTCCAACCAATTAGTAACAGGAGTTTGCATTGCAGCAGCGTTAGTTCGACGTTCATACCACCACCTTTGCAAGACATCACGAATGTGATCTAGTAATGGCAAAACAGGTTTATCCCTAGCATCAATAAGCATAGAGTTCATGCTCTCTGCAATGTTAGTTGTCATTATGTTGTATCTATTGCCCGGAAAATGTGATCTAGCCCATTTTGAAGGACTTGCATCCTTGAGATATTGTACAGCTTCAATACTAACCCTTTCTAAAAGCTGCATGGCCTTATCAAAACCCTCAACAATATATGCTCTAGCTGCATCATTAAAAGTTGATATAATCGCGTTGACATTACCTTTAAACTTCTTAGCACGTAAATTTGTACCAAGATGATATGTGCAATGGCCATGGTGATTATTAGGGAAAACTGTACGTATTGCTTTTGCAATGCTCTTGTGTCTATCCGATATAAAAGCTATATTCGGATCATCCCCAAACGCTTCTTTAAAGCTTTCAAAAAACCACGTGTAAGCCGCATCCGTCTCCCCAGGGCCTATTCCATAAGCAAGTGGATAAATTTGATTGTTCCCATCCAAACATGATGCAATATATAACAAACCTCTATATCTATTCTTCAGTGTAGTTCCATCGACATCTACGACTCTCTGCATATGCTGGAACCCTCTAAGGCTAGCTCTAAGTGCCATGAAAAAATATAAAAATCTATTTTGATCATCAGTTTCAATTCGAGTAAACGTGCCCGGATTTTTGCTCTTCAAAACGTGACTCCATAAAGGAAGTTTTGCATATGAATCTTCTGGTGTGCCCCACAAACCTGATAGTGCAACTTCCTTAGCGGCCCATGCTTTGTTATAGCTTATGTTTACTCCATAATTAGAGTGAATGTCATGCACGATATCTCGAGATTTGTATTGCCTTGAAATCCCATCAAACATTGGCTGGATGATATCTCCGATAACTGAACTTGTTACTTGACGATGATCCCTTTTAATGATATTTAAAGAGCAAATATGCTCATCCTTGAAGGCCCTAATCATGAAGGCCTTTATATTATCACCATGTAGTTTGGTAGCAAGCATTCGCCACATGCAATTGTCGTTTGCACATACAACCTCATATCGGACTCTATCAGACTTCTTGACCTTGAATTCAAAATTTCTCCGTAGTGCATAAAGACTAATCTTCTTCTGTAGCGCATTCTTACTTGCAAAGATTTGGTTGATTCGAATGATTTCATGGGCATTGACGGATGAAAAGCGATGGTTAACCCTAAGTTCAGCCATGGTTGTGGTAGAATCCTATCGAATGTCCAAATGGTTTTCGGTACAAGGAGAGGCAAGCACATCATCATTCACATTATCAATTGGAGTACTACCATAAGGAGACTCACCATGTCGACTATCACCAGCTGAAAGTCCCGAATGTTGGGTCCAACAAATGTCTCGTAACCCATCTTCACTATGATCAGTGTTGACCTCAACCTCAAATTGTTCATCTTGATCATAATCATGTCCACGATATTCATTCATATCATTAATGTCGAAGTGCTCATTATCATGATCATGTTCCACAGATTGCACATTGTTTTCACAAATTTGATTTTCAGAGAATCCAGGTTGAGTTTCCGGCACATGAAGTTCGGTCGCTGGGGACTGCACGTCGGCATCAGAGGTACAAGTAGCTATCTCGGGAGCTGCAGATAGTGGGGCATTAGTCATAAATCCTGAACTTGTAGGTATCCTATTCACAACACATCCAGCAGTATTAATACTCTTTGGAACCCTGGATAACACATCAACAATAAGTGGAGATCTGTGTGAACTATACTCTTCTATAAAACTTTGTAGGTCTTCATCATTTTCCACAACGTACGGCTCACATGACAAACACACATGGTATATGAACTTGAAGATTAATTGATGTTGTGTAGAATCTAAGTTGAGAGCGTTGTAGACAACATCTTCAAGTTCGGCCAACGTACAATTCCTTTTGATACGTATAATCTTCGTTCTTTGATGTTGGTATCTCCAGATACCTTCAGAACATACACTCCATGTTCCATCGTAGAACAGTAAAACTGAAATTTGTGACATTGAGCACAAAGCGTTTACCAATTCAAAACATACTAAGTATCTACTTCTGCAATCGTAGAATCTTTGCTGGAAGGTTTAACTATAATCCTGAAGCAAAAGTAATGAAAAAATACAAATACATTTTTAGAAAATGAGTACAAAAAATAAGCCAAACAATTATGTTATTAACGCCTACTGGAATAGCATTTTAAATACAAATACAAATGCATTTTCAGTAAATGAGTAAAGATAAAATAGGAATGCATTTTATGTAAATGAGTACAAATGTTGTTTAAGGGAAAAATGTTGCCATATATGTACACATATTTATATTTATAACACACCCTGTGAAAGCTGATAGAAGGTACTAGCTGCTGGATAGAGAAGACAAACGAGTTTTGTAGTTGGTCAATGTTTTCCCTTTCTAACCATGTAAATGTTATTTTTTTAATACAATATTGACTAATTAAATTCTTATTCTTAGGCTAATATATATATATATATATATATATTTATTAATTAAATCGATCCATTGAAAGGTCTAATGCTCTAAATTTGACCTCGATATCATCTTTCTGTGAATTCAAACAAAACATTTTTGATTCATTTTTATAATATTATATTTAATTTTTTGTTCATAGTTTATAACGCCTCCTTTGTTCGTACCAATTCATACTTTTTCCTCACTACTAGTATTGTGCTAAGGCTAAGTCATTATTTGATTTTGACTTTATCTATCACCTATACGTAAAATATATTTTAGGAATTTTTTTTCGTAAAATCAATTAACAAAATTAATATGAAGTGTATTGTATTTATTTTTTGGCTTAGTTATTAAGCCATTTATGTTTACTATTGGGAGTTCATGATTTCAAAACATTAAGATGGAAAAAAATTATTATAAATGATAAAAAAAATTTATGGAAAGAAGTAGCATAAAGCCAAATTATGTATATATATATATATATATGTATATATATCCACATACCAGGTAATCGTTGACTCCGATCTGCAGAAACATACAATTTAATTACATCCTTTTGAAGTGTATGGGCTCCACAATGAAGATTTTCAGATGATGCAGGGAGAGTGAACTGAACTGAAGAGATTTTGGGATTTTCTGCAATGTTCGTCAATCCATGTAAAAGTGATTGATACCATGCATTTAAATTATCATCCTTCTTATTTATTGCTTCTCCACATATCAAATAATATGGAGAATTTAATAATGAAATTGGATCCTTACACATCATATTGACACGAGAATCAAGTACAAAAACTAAAAACAAAATCTGAATTAGCAAGAGGAAATTGTACAAGTGTTTTATGAATAAAAACAAGAGAATATTACACCTCCTAGAGAATATTACAGCTCCTAGAGAATATTACAGCTCCTACAAAAGCCTCTGTTGGTATCAATCCCGACTTGACCCAATGTTCCCCATCAAAAATGGAAAGGCTTGAAATTGTCACAGCAATTAAACATCAGCCATGGTAGTCAAGGATCAGCTGCTGACAACACAATTAACTGTTGGTTGAACAAATATATGAACCCTGCAGAAAGCAAGTAGCTATCAATAAGCAAAAAATACTATCTAGTTTGCATGAAAAGAATCATGAAAATGAAACTCCATATGAATGATAAACTTTCTGGTGTACCATTTTCCAGGGAATCATGAAAAGGAAACTCCATATGAATGATAAACTTTCTATGTACGTTCATGATTTTCTTCATTTGGAAAATTCTCCTTCCCTGTATCAAACGTCTTATCTGCACAAACATATATGAACAACATAAAATAAAAGTGAAAAATACAATGAGCACTGGGAAATAAAAACCACCATAGCTGAATATATTACCCTTGGTAGAAATGGAGGTTTCTGTTAACGTATATAATGTGCAACCATGGAGTTTAAACAGTAAATTTCCCTTATGATTCTCATGTTGATAATGAAGTAAATGCAATAACTGATAGTTTCCATTAAACATTAAGGAAAACAAGAATTATACATGACA
The DNA here is from genome assembly GCF_031755915.1 of Ziziphus jujuba. Taxonomy (NCBI): domain Eukaryota; kingdom Viridiplantae; phylum Streptophyta; class Magnoliopsida; order Rosales; family Rhamnaceae; genus Ziziphus; species Ziziphus jujuba. The sequence goes on from NC_083380.1 coordinate 4,993,683, forward strand.
ACAATAACTGATAACAATGAAAGTAGTTATATTTAATCACCAACAGCAATTATAGTAATAAAATAACTATAACTACAATTATATTAAAACACAAATAAGTGTGCAGACAATTAAATTTAATAAATAAGCAGCATTCAATAATGGAAAACACACAATTACCATCTTTAGAATAACCTCCACAGCACCTTTGCCATCACCAAGAGCTCCATCTATTTCATCAATCACCTAGAGAAAAAGTAGTAACTTGTTTCTTCTCCATACATTCTAGAATAAGAAGGGTAACCATAAAAAATAATGCCAACCAAGCACTTTGGCCTCGAGTCAACAATGACAGAGTTCATTTGCACTACATCAAGAAACTAAACTGTTGTATAAAGTAACCTATAACACAAAGCAATACATTGTAATAGCTAGGGAAAAAAAGAAAAAAAGAAAAAAAACACAAAGTAACTTTATACAAAATTTCCAATCTTGAAAGAATCTAATATTCAGCTGATAAAAATTAATGCTGATCCATGTGAAAAAAAACAAAAATGAAAAAAAAAGAAGAAGCATATATATACAAATACATACATCAGGGACCAAACCCATGGATTTCATTTGGTCAGAAAGGTAGACAGTGTTCTGCAAGCAAGAGCTTTTCATGGTTCCAACGATGACAGAATGGAATGTATCCTTAGTTGGCTGTACTCCATCCAGCATCATATCATCATACATATCTCTCAGCAAGAAATGCCTATCACCACCGTTATTAAAAAAAAAAAAAAAAAAAAAACAGAACACAAGTTTCACAATTTCTCCCAAAAAAAAAAATCCCAAAACCACTAAAAGAAAATCAAAATTAGAGACACTGCTTGCGTAGTTCCTCCGTCCCAATAACAATCTAAAATATATTATTTATTTAAAAAAAAACTATTTCATTATTAGCGAAACAAGTAAGAAAATGTCTGGGGAAAAGCTTAAGAATTTGAAAATGGAGAGGAGAAGATTACCAGTGATTGATCGAATGAGCCTCATGCTTTCCTACTTCGCTGTTGCCTACCTGTTGCTACTACTTCTGCTCCTAGGGCTCTCTAAAACCCTGCAGTTTTCTCTCTGAGTCGCCCCATATCCTTCAAAATGCACCGTCTCCACGCTTACAATCCGGCCGATACGAAAGGAAACAGAGGGCTCTTAATGGTCTGGAGAGGGCTCCTAATGGTCTGGTTATGGATAAAGAGATGGAGGAGAAAAATCGGATGAAGAAAGGAAAGAAAAAAACATAAAAATATTTTGGAATTATAAAAGATTGAAGGGGTAGAACAAAAAAGATATCAAATAAGGGGGCAAAAATTATAAACCTCAGTCCTACGAGAGTACTGGGCCAAATTCCCCAATAAGGATTCCCTTCCCCATTATTCCCAAAAATAAACAAACAAATAAACAACTAACAAGTGTTCATATTGAGGTCAGCTTACATGGCCTTTTTGCATTAGGCTATGGTTGTGTTGAGGCCCACTGAAACCAAATGGTTGGCTTTACCTGGCCCACTTATGCCAAACTTGAGCATCAATGCCAATGGGGGAAAATGGCCTAATACCCACCACAATAGGTGGCTAGTGTTTACTTTTCCTTTTGATATATATATATATATATATATATTTTTTTTTTTTGTTTGTTTGTTCTCTAGTTTTTATTTTACCTCAGTGAAAATAAAAAATTATTTTACTTTCCATTCCTTCTTCTTCCCTGAGAAAGCCCACAATCCCATTAGGAAAACCTTCCCACACTTATGCTTTCCTTTCCTCCGTGAAAAAGCATTTCTTAACGCTCCTCTTGCAAACATATGAAAGATGTTTCAGCAACTATGACTTCGAATTCATCAAGGACTTAGCCAATATATATAAAGGGCTTGACATCTAATTTCTCCGACGGAGTGATTTAAAGCCTTCACGAACTGGGTATTCATTTTCCAGCCAAAGCCTTGAAATTTACCAAAAAGAAAAAAACATAAAAAACAGAAAACCTAAAACAAAAGACAAAAGGAAAAAATCTTGAAGATTGCCAAAAAGAAAAAATCTCGACGATGGATATCATTATACAGATTAATCAAAGTGACGGAGTTGGAAATTCTCTGTATAATACCATATTATATAATATAATGATTATATGTTTCCCAATTATCAAAAAGAACGAAATAAATCTTGGAAGACAACTAGAAAACGATCTATAATTTGCCACCAACGGGTGAAATTCAAAGAATATGAATAATCAACCAAAAATATATATATAATTCAAAACATTTAATTTTTTAATTATTTGTTCATTAATAATAATTTTTCGATCCTTTTTTAGTAAAATATATATTTTTGTATATTTAAATTAATTATATGGCTTTTTATAAAAATATTGTCAAATAATTTTTTTCATATTTTTTAATTTCATTCAATTTTTTCCCGCTATGAAGAAAAAAAAATTATATATGTATTAAACAATTATTTTTCAATATTTTATCTTTTTATTTTTAGTAAAATAAATTTTGATATTTTAAAATTTTTTATACGGGTTTTTATAGAAATTATTTTCTAATAATTACTTTTCTAATTATTGGTTCAATTTTTTTTAAAATTCTTTATGAAAAAATCGTTATTATATTAGCAACATTTCTTCATAATAATATTCTATATTGAAATAACATTCATCTAATGATAAAAAATGTTGGTTTACACTTGGATTTGTCATAAATAAAAATAAACTGTATATTGTTCTAAGTTATGATTTTTTAAGTTTCTTGTTAAGGAACTTTGCTTCCAAATAATAATAATTATTTTATCTATATACTATAAAACTATATGGTATTTAAGATTTAATATGACCAACATGACATGACATAAAATATTTATGTAAAATTATTTGGGAACGTAATTTATTATTTAGAGTTGTTGCAATATATATAAACTTATTGGTAATAATTTGCCGGTATAGATACGTTTCTATAGAAGTCAAAATATTTTTAACCAATACAACTTTACTAAATTATAACCCTTTCAAAGTTTTAAAATTAGTTTAACCTCAATAATATGACCATATAAAGTTTTTGCTTCATGTATGTAAACAATTTAACTCTTCTTTTGTTTTTTTTTCCTTAATTGTTTAGAGCAAATATTTTTAAAGGCTTTTTTAGTACGACTAGTTAATATGTATATTTTTTTAATCGGGAATTAAATTCTTGAAAACAGTTTCTTCAAAACAATAAAATAAAAATCTCAACAACATTAGGATTTGGAGAGTCATGGTTTTACAGGATTGACCCAATATAAACCCTACTTTTCTTTTCGATATCGTTAATACGTTCTAATTTACAGCCACAGAGCAAGGAAAGGAGTTATGGAATTAGCTAGCAACAATTTTCTTCCAATTGAAGTCTGGATGGAAATCTTGTGCAAACTTCCTTCAAAAACTCTTGTACGATTCACATCCATAAACAAATCAATCCGCGCAATCATTACTGATCCAACCTTTATTTCGATGCACTCTCAATACTAGTCTGCAATCAATCTCATGGGCTATATCATCCAGCATCGGTATTATAAAGACGATGATGATCATAATAAGGTTGGTCATTGTTATGAAACAAGGTTTTCACGTTTCGATGGAAACTTTTCTATTTCTGATCATGAAGACCTTGAATATTCTGCTCCTGCAGATTTATTACTTAGCAAAAGAACAAGTATTTGGTCGTTGCAATGGTTTATTGTGCTTAATTGACAAAAAATCAAAATCTCCTTATCTATGGAATCCTTCTATCAGACAATTCAAGAAGCTACCTCGTGGTTTTCGTACCAACTACGGACCAGATAAACCAGATTGGTATCCTTGTTCATATGCTGTTGGATTTGACAGCATAAAAAAGGACCATAAGGTTGTACAATTATTTAGTATAAAGCGGCTTGATCATCATTTGTATCCCGCGGCTCCAGAGCATCGGATTTACTCTTTGAGGACTAATAAGTGGAGATGGCTTCCACTTAATGGTTGTTCTGTTAATCCTCATAAGTTGGCATTCCTAAAACTCACAGCTGTATGTTTCAACGGTGGTTTATACATCATTGCTCGCGAAGGTTGTTATTATGAAAATCGTGTAATCATCAGCTTCAGTTTCTCAAAGGAAACATTTGGAAGAATAAGTCTGCCTGCCCCCGATTTGATTGAGTCGTATCGCAACTGAAAATTCTCTTATTTTAGCGTTGGGTCACTCAAGGAATCGCTTGCACTAGCGGTTGGATACGACCGCTTTGAATCTACGGATATATGGGTGTTCAAGGAAGAAGGGTTAGGAGGACTTGGGACATGGAATAGGCAGTTTAGGATTACTAGAAGTGATGCTTGTCATATCCATTCCATGAGCCAATTTGGACTTAAGGGTGAAGTAATTATGAGGAGATGGGCTGCACAAGAGGATCATTGTTACGAGCTTGGTTTATGGGATTTTGTGAAGCAGGAATTCGCAGCACTTGGAATATTCAATGATTTTGATCATGATTATGTTTTTCCTTATTCGGAAAGCCTAGTGCAGTTAAAAGGGTAGAATCCTGTCTTTTATATTTAATTATTACTACTTTTCAAAGTCGTCCTACGTTACCGCCATTACTACAAGGACTTGTTTAAGCAATAAAAAAGAGAATCTTATGTAAATACCATGGAATCGATTGAATTAGTATTTTTCAAATTTAAATGCATTCTTATTAGAGGTATGTATATATATGCATATATATGTATATATGCATATACCTATTTATACTTTCTTCCCGAGTTATCAGGTGCCTAGCCTTGTTGTTTCTTGTTTGACATCTGTTGGTGTGTGATTATTAAAATAGCCTTTGTAGCTTCTTTTTTTGTTGACAACTGTGCCTGTGTAGCTTAGTTAAATAATACACATGAGTTCTTATTTTTTCAAACATGTTCCTGTACCTTTCTCAATGGGGTGGTCTTGATGTGCATGGACTCAGTGGGTCTCAGCTTTCCTTGTGACGCAGGGTTGTCTTACTTCGCATTTTCAACCTTGTCATGGAATATAAGTTTGATGTATGTAAGCAGTAGTACTTGAATAAATTTGTTTTGATCAATACGCAACATAATCCCTATATATAAACATACAAAATTTTATTCTACGCGTGTTTGATACCCGATGACATGTAACTTGTAATAGCTAATAAAATTAAATAGTTTTGGTCAAATGGAATTATAATCTCCACCTTATATTAAATATATAATTGCTAAGACTTCTAGCATAACTAATATGTTAGTTTTTAAATCATCTCGCTTAAATGTAAACAATCAATCATTGCAGTGAATATATATAGGCATTTTTATAAGAATATTGAATTAAAGATCTATATCAACTCTTTGCATCTAGACTCTATTTTACGCTATACTAGACACAGGAGTTATTCATTGTCTTCATCGATATAGAGCTTGGTTAATGGGATTTTCAGCGCTTGGAAGATTCCATCATTTTGATCATGTTTTTCCTTATTCCGAAAGCCTTTTGTTATATTAATCTCAATTGAATCAATAATATAATTCTTCAAAATTACTACTACAGTACTACACAATCTAAACGTATGTATGATTGTTAGTATATATATAGCTAATGTAATTATATATGAATTCAAGGGGATGGGGTTGGAAATGAATGTGTAATTTATAATATAATATATATATATATATATGATTATTAATATTAAAAGAAAAAAAAAAGTGTGGGAGACAACTTTAATAAGAGCTACAATTTGACGCAAAGAAATGCAAAGAATATATATGAATGAGTAAAAGCAAACAATATGACCAACTTAATTTATTTTCTTTCCACTTTACTCAAACTAATTTTTTTACTCACAAAGGGTATAAAAAAGTAATAATCTCTGTATTTAGCAGGAAAAGATATATATATATATATATATATAGTTGCTCAACATATTCATTTATGGTTTATACAAAAAAAATAAAATCATTATCGAATCTATATTTTGATGAACATCTTGTATATGTTATCTTTCTATTAATTTTATTATTTTATTATTATTTTATTTTAATTTTAAATATATATGACAATAGTCTATGCATATATTTCTTGACATTATAAGTAATTTTCAAACATGATGCCATAGGAATCCAAAAAAAAAAAAACAAAAAAAAAAACCATGCTATATTATATATATATAGTTTTTGTGATTAATAAAACAAAAGAAAAAGAGCTATAATTTGCCATCAGAGGGTGAAACTCAAAGATACACATGGTTGCTCAACATATTCCTTATAAAACAAATATTTCTTTTTCCTTACTAATATTATCTATCCATATCTATATTTGTTTATTATTTATTTTTAAAAAATATTATTTGTTATGACAATGATAGATTACCGGCGAAACATATATGCCATTTTGTAATTTAATTAACTATTTTTTAAAAAAATACTTTTTCATATTAATTTTATTTTTAAAAAATTAATACATAATTAAATACATCTAATTATAAGCATATCAATCACCAAAATAATACATAATAATATCAATAGTCTCACTTAAGTAAAATCCTCTTCCTTTCAATATAAAATAATTTGTATTAGTTAAAAAAAAATGATAGTAGTCTATGTTAATCTTTTAAAATTATAAGAAATTCCATACATGGTGCCAAACTTATTTTTAAGATTCTTAAAACTGATTAAATAAACGTTATCATTAAATTATAATGAAGCAAGAAAATATTCTTAGCAAAATTAAGAAAAAAAATTGTTCAAGCAAACAAAGGGAACGATTCTGGATTTCCATTACTTTTTCATTTCGAAAATTTTTACCAAAAAATAATAATAATAAATAAATAAATAAAAATGCACAAGAACAGGAAGCAGATATAGAGGCTAATGTAGCGTACTAGCGTCTAGATTTTCTAAAGCACCGAACATCTTCAACCTCTCCTCAACGATAAGAGAAATCCTCAACTCCCACTCTCTCACCCAATCATTCCCCATTGTTCTTCCCGTCCACATCTCTCTCTCTCTTTTCCTCAACATCTCCATACCCAATCAAAATCACCCATTTGCTCTCTTCCTCATAAACCCCTCACATACACACCACTCTAGTAGTACACTCGCTCTCTCATACCCACAAAACCATTTCCCTCAAACACACTTTGTCTCTTCCTGGTGAGCAACAATGGCCTCTGCAACCACACCCACTAGTCTCTCTCTCCTCCACACTTCCTCTGCCACCTCCTCCTCTTCCCGCACTCGCTCTTCTCTCCTCCATCTCTCTCCTTCGTCTTCTTCTTCACCCTCCTTGCGTCTCCGACCCACCACCCTCCGTGGCCTTGGTTTCGTCGCTTGTGATCCGCTCTTTGCTCTAAATGTTGCTTCCAAAGTTCGATCCTTTGGAGCTGGAAAAGGGGTCAGAGGAATCGTTTCCATGGCGAAGAAGAGCGTTGGGGATTTGACAGAGGCGGACTTGAAAGGAAAGAAGGTGTTTGTGAGAGCTGACTTGAATGTTCCTCTGGATGATAACCAGAAGATCACTGATGATACCAGGATTCGAGCTGCTGTTCCAACCATCAAGTATTTGATTGAGAAGGGTGCTAAAGTCATTCTTTCCAGCCATTTGGTATGTGGGTCATTGAAAAGTTTGAGTTTTTGGATCAATGGGATTCATTATTTCAGTTGTTTTTGTTTGATCTTTTATGGTTGTGGGTTTCTTCGTATTTTTCAGTTTCATTCTTTACTGAATTGGCTTTTTTATGTTGTAAATTTTGGCTCTTTATTAGTTCAGACAGCCATTTGATAAAGTGAGTTTTGGAAACTTTAAGTTCCAGATTGTGAATTTTTGAGCTTCGACATTGTTTTGGTTTTTGAAGTGGTTTTGTCATTCTGTTATTTCAGTTTTTAATGCATTTTCCTTCTTCAACTGGTTCGGTTCTTTGTAGCTTTTTTCCTTTTTATGCGTGTAGCGCATTTCCCTGACGATATGATTATGTTTCTCTCTCTCCCTCTTTCTGTTATTGTGATCTTATGTTTAGGATTTTGAGTCTTCTCTATGTAGAGATTGAAAAGTCTGATTTTCTCTACGAAGATTTACACAATTTCTCGTTTTGCTCTGCAATGTCGTCTAATATCTTGGAATTCAGATTTGATGGCTGCTCTGATCTGCTGCGTCTAACAGTCCAATACAGCAAGTCTAGTTTTTCAAACTTCGGTTCTTATTCTTTACTAAGGTTGAGCATTTAGTCCAGCTTAGTTTATGGCTGCATAATTTGATATTGAAAACACAAACCCTGAAAAATATGTAGTTTATCTCCTAGAAGTTTGGTATGCGATTGATGACTGTGTACGCTTTTATCATGCGATCCTAGATAGAAAGCGAACCATTATCTTATGTCAAGGCCTTGAAATATTATTTATGTATGCTATAGGATGAGCATCATCGTATGGAAGATTCGTGTTAGATCTTGAAAATTTTAAGTAGCTATGCATCAAAAGAGATATGATCACAAGCTTCTCTAAGTTCTGTAATGACTGTTTGTGATTACTATTTTGGGTTTGTGCTATATGTGCTTAACTCAAATGTATTAAAAATTTCAGGGAAGACCAAAAGGTGTGACTCCAAAATTTAGCTTGGCTCCTCTTGTACCTCGGCTTTCTGAACTCCTTGGCATACAGGTAGGTATTTATCTAAATAAATTGGCTTTGGTCCTGCACTGGATCTTCTGACTAATTTTTGTATTTCTCGTTTCACTAACAGGTTGTGAAGGCTGATGATTCTATTGGCCCAGAGGTGGAAAAGTTGGTGGCTTCACTTCCTGATGGCAGTGTGCTTCTTCTTGAAAATGTGAGGTTTTACAAGGAGGAAGAGAAGAATGATCCTGAACATGCAAAGAAGCTTGCCTCCTTAGCAGATCTATATGTCAATGATGCTTTTGGAACTGCACATAGAGCTCATGCCTCAACTGAGGGTGTCACAAAATTCTTAAAACCATCTGTTGCTGGTTTTCTTTTGCAGAAGGTAGGTGCTGCTCGCTAAATTTTATAAGTTTTCTTCAATTTTGCTTGAATTTACTGGCTAAATTATTTGTTATGTTTATGCTTTCCTGTTTTAGGAACTTGACTATCTTGTTGGGGCAGTATCAGTCCCAAAGAGACCATTTGCTGCCATTGTTGGTGGTTCAAAGGTCTCATCCAAGATTGGAGTGATTGAGTCTCTACTTGAGAAAGTTGATATCCTACTTCTTGGTGGAGGTATGATCTTCACATTTTACAAGGCACAAGGTCTTTCAGTGGGTGCATCTCTGGTTGAAGAAGATAAGCTTGATCTTGCAACATCACTCATTGAGAAGGCCAAGGCAAAAGGGGTATCTCTTTTGTTGCCTACTGATGTGGTTATTGCAGACAAGTTTGCTCCTGATGCAAACAGCAAGGTTCGTTTTTAAGCTCCTTTGCTTTGTAGTGTTTGTTCGCATCCTGATATTATCCTAGCTCTCATGGAATGAAAACAACTATATCCTTAATGGAACTCAATTATTTTGTTGCTTGAAATTATTGTCATAAAACAAACGAGTCCAGAAACTTGTATTTCTATTAACTTTTTGACACTAAGGCTATGTGGCACTTTATGAGCAAGGAATTAAAAAGCAGTTTGGTAATTTCAGATTGTGCCAGCAACTGCCATTCCTGATGGATGGATGGGATTGGATATTGGACCAGACTCTGTTAAGACATTCAATGAGGCGTTGGACACTACTAAAACCGTCATTTGGAATGGACCAATGGGTGTGTTTGAGTTTGACAAGTTTGCAGTTGGAACTGAGGTATGCATACCCTTTTGCCTGTGTCCTTCATCTTGATATTTTCAAAGTCTCGTGCATCTATTAACCTATCTGATTTTGTGTTTCAAATTCCCTGTACTTGTGCATCTGTTTGAGTTTTTGGGGAGAAATATGTATGGAAAAGGGAAGGTAGATCTTCACCTGTACTGTAGTTTTGAGTTTCCTGAAATGAAGTAAAAACTAAATTTTATATCAGCTTGAAATATCGACCATCTTATGGAATTGTATAGTAGTAGCATCTGGATATCTGCCTGTGACAATAGCTTTCATTGCCAATTATGTGCTTTTGCATGGATGAATGATTGGGATTTTACCACTGCCTGCAGGCTGTTGCAAACAAGCTAGCAGAGCTTAGCAAAAAGGGAGTGACAACGATCATTGGAGGTGGAGATTCTGTTGCTGCTGTAGAGAAAGTAGGAGTTGCAAGTGTGATGAGCCACATTTCAACTGGTGGTGGTGCAAGTTTGGAGTTATTGGAAGGCAAACAACTTCCTGGTGTGCTTGCTCTTGACGAAGCAACACCGGTTCCTGTGTAAGACATATCTTTATTTGATTTTTCCCCCCAGTTCCTATGTGGGGTGTTTTTTATTTGAGCTTGTAAAGGAGAAAAAAAATGTTTTTAGGGAGATATGAGTTATTGTTGTTGTATATTTTCAATGCTGCCTGCTCTCTGATCCCTCATGCTGTCTCCACATCCTTTGCTTCCTAGTACAAACTGCTAAAGAGACTGTAGAGTGTTTTTAGAAGGAGAATCATTCCAGCAATCTAATAAATTGATCCTTTTCTCATACATTCATACATTCTAGCAAAATGCCTTCAATTTGTCAATTTACAAAAACTATCTGCAATATTATAGTAGTTTCGTTGTTAAACCCGTATTTTTTGTTTTAAACATTCATTTGCTTCCTTCACAGTTCAAGTATGTCATCTTCTGTGAGAGGTTGAAGAATTTTGATCCTCAAATTGTTAACTCAATTATTAAATACTTGAAAATTGACATCTTGAGATGTTGTCGATCACAGTTGTACAAATCCTTAGCCACAGAAAGAATAAGAGGCCTGCATGGATTTCCAGACACTTTATAAACTTTTTGATGAAAGTGGTTCATCATTACCGCAGAATTCACGCACTCTCAGCCATTTCTTTTTGACATGTATCTTCTGGTTCAGGTGGCAGTTCATGTGATGTGGATGGTTATCAATCAACATAGCAACTATAAAATCTTACAGGATCTAATAATTACTTATTCAAGATAGATTGATGTTGTCCTCATTTATGATGAAAGACAGGCTCATCACCTTGTATATTCATCCCAAAAAAAAAAAAAAAAAAAATGCTCATCGCCTTCGCCTTGTATAATGGTATCGTATTGGGCCTAATACTGCCTAACACAACCAAAATGGAAGTTTTTGTCTGTAGAAAACATGAAAAAATGAAGCTCAATGGCCTAAATGTCTGTACAAAACTCTCTCGGCGATGTTGAATACTAGAGTTTGAAGAAGGTGGAAAACATATTCTATACAATTAGAGAGAAGTAAATAAAGCCAAAAGTCAAACGAACCAATAGTTTGCATGACCCTTGTTTCTCAATAAGTCAACACAACCAAAAAGTCAACAAACTAATTAGTTGACATTTGTAATCTAATCTAAAAATTTTGATATATAATCTTAGAATAATGACATTGATGCTTTAAACTTAATATAAATTTTAATATTTTTTTCTTTATGATTTATTTTTTATACATACAAATTTAGTTGGGGAGATACTTCCTTAAGCATGCATGTGATGATAGGATGACATATTATGTCAGGCAAGTTGAATGCCCACAAGATCCATGCACCATTGCTTTTTATTGTTTTTTTGTTGCCAAAATATGTCGCTTTTTATTGTTTTTTTGTTGCCAAAATATTGACAGAAGGAAAAAGATTAAAGACCACAAGATCGTAAGCCCCGTTCGGTTAGTCCAATGGACCAAGTGAATATCTGTGATAGCCGGCCAGTATACGCCGGGGATTGGAGTGGGCTCCACACACGTCTCAGCCCTATCGCTCAAAGCGAATGAACTCCCTTCCCCATGCTCACCCGTTTCCAGGCCCGCATCTCTGCGGTTATGGGCCCGGGGACTTTCCTGGGCCTCATCTGCTAAAGTGCAGTGAATAGCCCAATCACTTCGTCTTGTGGCAGTGTTGCCCCACGTCTCTAAATGTCCTTTATAAACCAATTAAATAGTCAATTTCTTAGTGATGTGGGACTCCAGATAAAGGAGCTCGTTGCTCAAAATTTATGTTATTGAGTTTGAATACAAAAATTGTTTTGGCTCAAAACAGATTCTTGAACCGCAGAGTTAAGAAATTAATTTAATATTTTTCTTTAAAATTTAAAAAAGATGATGTGCTTCAATGGTTAGAAATGACTTATAATAATACAAAGAAAGACATAAAGAAACTACAAAGGGATTCTAGAAATTTATTTAAATTTTTTAATGATTGTTGAAAAATGTTGTGCGAATATTCTTAGTTGTGCCACACAATTTGTGAGTTTTTCTGGACAAACGTCTAAGGATTTAGGTCACTGATCGTGATTTGACAACTGAGCTCTGAAACTATGGACTAGGCTTCTTCCAGAAACTTAAATGATCCTATGGTTTATTCTTTTGACCAGTAATATTTTCAAAATTTGGTAATATTGTGCAATTCCATATTGAACACAGAGGAAAATAAATAAAGGAAGAGATATTTAATAAAAATTAATCCAAAAGAAATCTAATTCAATTTTTTTCTAGTATTTTGAAAATTTTCAATTATTTTTTCTTTTGGTCAAAGTTTCAATTTTTACCTCTAACCTGATGGTGAAGTCTTTTCCATGTGATTCTTTAGGAATAAAAAGTAGTAAATTTGCCAACATATTTACTTTAACCGCCACGGCGTATCCAAATAACTTTATTCACACACTTCATATCTTTTTACAGTTTTAACAAATCTACAGAGCATCCATAAAAACTTAGAAATATAATAAATATTGCTTTTTATATTCATTGATACCATGGATTCCTCGGTCTAATTTTGGGTTTTCTTGGGGAAAAAGAAAATGGAAAAAAAGAAGGCATTTTTTTGGTGGGATAAAAAGAAGAATATGCCAAACGCTAAAACCATTCACAGCTGGCCCAAGGTTTTCACCACCACGGACCATAGAGTCCTTCCACGATCATTGTGCGCCTAAAGAAGAGCTTCCACGTGCCACCACAACCGTCACGTGATACCACACCCACCGTTCCCTGTCTATATATTTTCTTCTGGAACTTTCGGACTCTTGCTGTCTTTGTTTGATCTCTCTACCTCACCGAAAAAGCTAGTCTTTGAAACATTTCCGGATCGTCTTTGTAAGCTCCAAAGTTTTGATCTTTTATGCGTTTTTGTGGTTGTTTTGTGAAGTTTTAATCTGGGTATTGATTATTTTTGTTGTTTTTGGTTTGCTTTTTTTGGTGGGTGTTTCGAAGGAACTGCGATGGCGACCAAGAGGAGCGTGAGTACTTTGAAGGAGGCTGACTTGAAGGGGAAGAGGGTATTTGTTAGAGTTGATCTGAATGTTCCTTTGGATGACAACTTCAACATCACCGACGATACCAGAATCCGTGCCGCTGTGCCTACCATCCGATACTTGATTGATAATGGAGCAAAAATCATCCTTGCCAGCCACTTGGTAAGCCATGCCTCTTCGCTGTTCACAGAATCTATCTCTTTTCACTGATATAACAATGGATTGCGTCTTCTATGTGATGTATTTCTGGGTTAGTCTTAGATTTTTGTTTTCCAGATCAATATCGTTTAAACCATACTCAATACTTTTCTAGGAAAGAATGCGATTTTTTGGTTTCATTTTCGTTGTGTTTAGTAAATTGATTTATTTGTTTTGGTGAAAAGTGGAATTTTTGAGTACGGTTTCCATGTCGACTTAGGTTAGATCTATATGAATTTGTTTGGGGTTCTGATTGATGGACTTTTAATTTGTGTATATACATCAACTTGGTGTGATTTACTTGTTTTATGTATTAAATGGTTATGGTTATGGTCTTTGCTTATCTTCTTGTTATGAAATCATGATTTTCTTTCCCTCTGTTTTAGCTTTACCTTTTTTTCTGTGCACAAGTGATAATGTCTGGTTTTACTTGATTTTTTTTCCCCCTGTTTTAGCGTTACCTTTTTTCCTGTGGACAAGTGATAATGTCTGGTTTTGCTTTTGTTTTTTCTATTAGTTTTGACTGGATTTAAAGCTATACGTTACTTTTCTTTTTAGACTCCTGTGAAGGGTGTCTGTTCATTCATCTGTTACAGTTTCTAACTGGAATTTCCTTTGTCATAATTATAATCCCATCATACTAGATTGCATGTATTTTGATTTTATGCATTTCTTTTTTTTTGGTTTGGTTAATGTCAAATGCTATATATATATATATATATATATCTTCAATACTTGCATAGTATTTATTATTATTATTATTATTATTTTTTTTTTAATTTTTTTCATATTGAGTACTTTCATATTGAGTAGTGTGGTATTTGCTCTAAAAAATTCTTGCGGACCCTCTTAAATGTTGTTATGTTGTCTTTTGATTTATTTGAGGCCATTTTCTGATACATAATGTGTGCCTTGTTGGTCGGTTCTTTTTGTTTTCAGAAAACTTCAATGCATTTGCAATTGCTGTTCTGGTTTCCAGTAGCAAGAAAAATTTCTCTATGTTGACTGTTTCTGAACTGGTTATTGCTGTTGCTTCTATTTTAGATAGCTTAAATTTTCTTTGGTGACTTTGTTTAAAATGAAATGGTGAATTTCTGCTAAACGCGATTGTGCCATGCACTGCCTTGGCATTCGTGGTGTTCGTTAAGATGCTTAAGCTATTCTCGGAAATCGGTATAACCGATAATAGGGAGCTGTTATTTTTCAAGATGGTTGTTGTGCTTTTTTGTTTTTATTCCATCTTCAGTGTTTTGTCTCTGTTCTCATTTATTTTCTTGTCTGTTTGTGCTTCAAAGGGTTATCCTTGGTTTGTTGTTTGTACATTAGATGTAATGAGTGGAGTATTTTGATATGTGAATTATGTCATGAGTTTCAAATGGAACTGATCCAGATGTACATCTTTTGTTTTCTCGCTATTGTTATTTTTCTTTTCATTGTTCCTTATATCATACGTTAAGGTGAATATTTAAAGGTCCAGGAAAATTTTTAGATAATTTATTTCCCTTTTTGTGCCTGTTCTAGTTTTAAAAGTTGTAATGTATGAATTGCTTCATTTTTTCAGGGGCGCCCGAAGGGTGTCACACCCAAGTACAGTTTGAAGCCTCTTGTGCCTAGGCTGTCTGAGCTCCTTAAAGTCGAGGTTTGGTTTTTATTTGCTAATAAAAATGATAAGCATTAATCTTCTGCTGTCGTGATTTGCTTATTTGAATTCTTTTTGTTATTTCTTGTCTGGTGTAACAGGTTAAGATAGCAAATGACTGTATTGGTGAGGAAGTCGAAAAATTAGTTGCTGGGCTTCCTGAAGGAGGCGTTTTACTTCTAGAGAACGTGAGGTTCTACAAGGAGGAAGAGAAGAATGACCCTGAGTTTGCCAAGAAGCTAGCTTCACTTGCAGATCTCTATGTGAATGATGCATTTGGTACTGCCCATAGGGCCCATGCTTCCACTGAGGGAGTTGCTAAGTACTTGAAGCCTTCTGTTGCTGGATTCCTCATGCAAAAGGTATGTGAAAGCCTTTTTATGTATTTAAGATTATTTTACAATGGGGATTGGAGAGTGATAGCTGTTGATCTTTGTATGCTGCTGTGGCTAGCACATTTTCTTATCTTGTTGAACTTATAGCTCACTTTTAATATGTTTGGTGATTTTAGGAACTTGACTATCTTGTTGGAGCTGTGGCCAATCCCAAGAGACCTTTTGCTGCTGTTGTTGGTGGTTCAAAGGTGTCGACTAAGATTGGAGTTATAGAATCCTTGTTGGGGAAGGTAGACCTTCTCTTTTTGGGTGGAGGGATGATTTTTACTTTTTACAAGGCTCAAGGCCATTCTGTTGGATCATCCCTTGTGGAGGAAGACAAACTGGATCTTGCAACATCACTTCTTGAGAAGGCCAAGGCTAAAGGGGTGTCTATACTGCTCCCCACAGATGTGGTTATTGCTGATAAGTTTGCTGCTGATGCTAACAGCAAGGTTAGTAGTAGTTTTTCTCTTTAATCTTTTAGATAGTGCTAAATGTTGATTGGGTTAAAATGAAAATCTGCTTTTATTGGGGAAAATGTTGATTTCCTTCACCCTCTTTCATTCATTATCTTTTGGTGGGCCGTACTTTGCATTGTGCATTTACAGAAAACCTATTTGATTTTGGAAATAAATGCACTGGTGTACCAGTAAAACTGAAGGTTTCATGAAGTCTAAATGTTTTGCTGATGCTTTTACATGCTCTCATAAGTGTGGATTGACTTGATGCAGGTTGTGCCAGCATCTGGAATTCCCGATGGTTGGATGGGATTGGATATTGGACCAGATTCCATTAAAACATTCAGTGAAGCTTTGGATACCACTCAAACTGTTATTTGGAATGGACCAATGGGTGTTTTTGAGTTTGATAAGTTTGCAGCTGGAACAGAGGTACACAATGATTTTGACTTGCATTAGTTTTAACATTGCCATGGGTTAGATTTGCCTCAGGTATAAAATTTAATGAAAGCAACAGCTTTTACCAGAACTGATTCTGTTTGGACCGTCCTTAATTTTTCTTATGTTAGGATTTTTCATTTCTTTTTTTGCAGTGACCTTCATAATTTCTCTCTTCTAGTTATAGATTTTTTTGGTGAAATGGTTTTTTCCTCCTATTTCACTGTGAACATTTCACTTTAAATTAATAATTTTGTGGAAAGAAGTTCATCCCTTAATCAGCACTCTCAAGATGCTAATCTAATGTGTGTCTAATGACAACTAATATTTGCTACAGGCAGTAGCCAAGAAGCTGGCTGAGCTGAGTGGCAAGGGAGTGACAACCATCATTGGAGGAGGTGACTCAGTTGCTGCCGTGGAGAAGGTTGGGCTTGCTGACAAGATGAGCCACATCTCCACCGGAGGAGGTGCCAGCTTGGAGCTTCTCGAAGGGAAACAACTACCTGGTGTGCTTGCTCTTGATGATGCTTAAGCTTATTGTGCATTCCCCAGTTTTTTGCGATTTTATGCAATCTCAAGACCAGAGGATTGAGATACAGCTTATCTTGTAGAGGCTATATAGGATAGATTTGAATAAGTGCTTTTTCTCATGGTTACCTTGCTTTGAATATGGGGATCTTTTTTGGAACAAAGTTGTCAAAGATTTTAAGTGATAAAAGTGTTCATTGTTGATTTTAAGTTATCATTGTTATTTACATTCCCACTGATTTTAAAGTTATGCAATTTTTCCTCCATTTTGGTTGAGTGCCGATTGAAGACTACAAGGCTGTACCCAGTATGGAAGGGTAATAAGCATCACCGAAGGAAATGACTCAGTAAACTGTAATGTTGGTCTAGTTAACAACTATCTGGTGTCCTTGTTCTGCATGCAAATGTGAATCATCCCAGTTTTGTGTTATATTTCAGACTCTCACATCACATGGTTGGGTTTTCAGCCAGGCGATTGAGATATAACTTAAACAGGAGATGCTAGAAAAGAATAAGCACGCTTTCAAAACAGTAACCTGGCTTCGTATGGTATATTTTTTTAAACAAATTAAAGAATTTAAGGTGTATCCATTATTTTCATGTCCATGCTCTATATCATTCAATCTACTGGTGCGCGAGAAAATAAAATAAAATAAAATAAAAAATACAAGAAGGTCCTGAAACGCAATTCACTTTAATATATCATTTAGAAACTTAATCCATCAAGAAAATTACATAAACCTTGGGACCTAGTAAAACTGGCGCCATAATTAGAACTTGTGTGGACAAAAACCCACCCTGTTCTACATAAAACTTAATGCAAAATTAAAAACTTCAATCATAAAGATGTAACACCAAAGAAAACTAAACTAGAAAAATCCTTAAATATCTGGGAAACTAAATTAGAAAAATCCTTAAATATCTGGGCACTTGTTTTCGTTTCATTTCTTCGCACTCCTCTGTCAATTCATGCTTCTGAAATCATCTGCTGAAGACATAGTAATCAAGACTTGACCAGGAAGTTCATATTTAATTTTATCATTATCTAAGCCCCCACTTAGTGATTTTATTTTGAGCACAAAATCTTTAAAAGAAGTGATTATCCACATACTGATAAGATGGGTGTCACCTCCATCGTATTGAAGTTTTCCATCAATTGCAGAAACTGAGAGTATACCATTAAAACTACATAAAACCTTTAGTTACATTGCAGAGCTATCAGAAAGGCTGCTCCACTTGAGCATATAACTATGTATATAAACAAAACCTTGAGTAAAAGAAGCAAGCCTGGCACTAGCAGAAGAAGTTGAGTTGCTTTATTGGTTGTACTGCGATCATGTAGTTAAAGAGGAAACGTTATTACATTAATAGCAGGGTGGCTCTTAGACTCTAGCATAAATATGTTGTCAATTTCCTAAGTTTTTTTTTGCATGCTTGAGTGAGTAAACCAAGAAATCACCAAATTTAACCTTCTTGTTTCCCAAAGTGGGAAATTTTATTTAAAATTAATTGTATGAATAAATATCTCGGACAGAGTCAAGTCAAGTTGTAAATTCGAAATACTTGGACTGTGTGAAACTCACAGATATGATAGATCGATACAATAACGTTTAAAGTCCCAAGTATACATGCAATAGACAAAAACATAATGTTCTCTAGCATATTTTTATAAGCAAATGCACATTCTATTTTATTTATTTATTGATTTATTTTTTGCATGCCCAAATCAGTAATTCAAGAAACCTCAACCATAAATTTGATCTTTTCCATTCCCAAAGTCGAAAATTTATTTAATCAAATTCAGTAGCATCCTATTTAAGATATATGAATAAATTTATCTCATATGTTCTAGGTAACGAGTTTGAATTTTTAATTTTTTGGACTGTCAATAATTTAACTAACTTATTTTCCACTAACACAGAATGTATACTTTGTTTTTGTCATTCCATGTTATCATTAAAGCAATTTGGTATCGGAAACAGGCACATTCAAGACTGAAAAATGAACTTATAAAAGAAGTAGATTTTCAATTCTAGCACTTCCAGTTTTCTACAAGAGCCTCACACTACATCAACGAAGTAGTAGTAGCACTGGACTTGGTAATTGTTTGGCTTTGCCATTAAACTATGTCCGGAACAGTTTCTCAATTTTTGGAACTAAATCAACTGATTTTTCATTAAAACAAATTGATTCATTTCCACTACAATACAACTTTAAGGATTCATTAAGCTGTATCTTTCAATTGATTGTTTAAGTGCGGATCAAAATTAAATGAAACTAGGGTTGTTAATGACTGAAAGGGCTCATGAAAAACCACATAGACTAAGATAGACAAGATGGTATGCACCTTGGTACACCACTCCTACAGAAATATACAAATTGCTAGCCCTTTGATATTCATTTCTTCTTGCAACCGCGTAATATTATTCAGATCCTTTTCTGAACAGAAAGGAATCAAGCCTTGACCAGGAAGATAGTAGTTGATTCTAGTCAAATTTGACGAAGACTTCAATTTCAAATTAAAATATTTCAATTAGAAATGTCATTCTTCACATAAATAAGATGTGTTACACCTCCACCATTCATAACTTTGATTTGCTCTCCTTCAAGAATATCATGTAGAATTACTCAGCTTTGGTGCTATTTCAAACTCTAACATGGTTCGAGTTTTTTCATCCAGAGACGATTGAGATAGAACTTACATAGAAGAGGCTATAGAAAAGAGTAACCTTGCTTTGAATGGTATATTTTTTGAAAAATTCCACCAGAATATATAAAAAAATTTTGCTGAATTTTAACAACATGAATGTTTTTGGTATGAAAACAAAAAAAGAAATTACAAGTAATCTTTTGTTATTATTTTTTTAAAAGATAGTATGTTTTTATTTATTTTATTATAAAAGAAAATTTTATATCTACCAAAAATTCTATTATAATTTCTATTTATTTTATCACAAAATTATTCTTAAAAATTGTCAACTTTTAGAATCTTATTTATTGGATAAGAAATTGTAAACTTTTTAAACTTTTACACTTTTAAACATGCAATATTTTACCCAAGCAAATTAAACTAAACTACTACTTAATTACATAAAGGACATAAATGAAAATTTCATAAAATTTGATATTAATGGAATAAACTATTTTTGCCTATGACAATAGTCTCAAAGGAAGCACAACTAGAATTTTGCAATTAGAGGAATTAAGGAGAGTAATTAGTAGGAGAGTGTAGTAGAGAAAATGTAGAGAGAAGAGAGTAGACAAAAATTGAAGGAAGAGAAATTAAGCAAAATAAGTAGAGGAAAGTGAGAAAAAGAAATTAAGGAGAGGAAATAGAGAGTGAATACGTAGAGAAGGTAGAAGAGGGAAGCGGAAGAAGCAGAGACGAATACAGAGGGGTAGAAAGTGGGGGATGGAGGAGGAGGAGCAGGGAAAAGTGATGTGATATCTTTGATATATTTTTGAAAATAAATAGTTTTGTTTGGAGTTCATTTCAGTACACTTTAGTTTCATTTCATTTGAAATCTTTATTTTTATTTCAGTCAAGTTTGAAAAGAATTTAAAAAAAGAAAAAAGAAAAAAAAGGCCACATTCAACACAATGTTGAATCAGCAAAACCTACCATAAAATAAGTGTTTGGAGAGAAAAAAAAAAAAAATGCTCTATACAAAGTAATGCAGCGTGCAAAATTTTAGCAGTTTATATATATTATACAAGTTGCAAAGTAGTTCATTCCAAAATAAAATAAAATAAAATACCCGTTTGTTTTATATATATATTTATTTAGACTTCGTTGGTAATGAGTCTAGAATCAATTTTAATAGAATTTTAAACCATTTAAGTATTTGATTGTTACAGTTATAAAGGTTGATTGTTTAAGAAGTTTATCAATTACGAAGCAACTTCCAAAATCAAATTTTAAGGTGACTTTTAAAAACAGATTCTTTTATAATTAGGATAAATAAATTTAAATTTCTAAAGTATTCTTAATTAATTAATATAATACCAAATTATATTTATCTTTTTTCCTTAAAAAAAATTATTCCCCAAACAAAAATTCTAATATGAATTAACTACTTTAATTACCTATAAACAAATAATATTTTGATTGTTAACTATTTCATTTTTAAAATTGAGATTGAGACCAGATATATTTTAAGCATAAGCATTAAAAAAAGTATTAGTTTATTGGTTTTTTATTTTTTATTTTTAAGTATCATAACATAACCATATATAAATTCATAATTTTTTAAAAAAAAAATTAACTTGCATTGTCCATTATAATAATTGTAAAATATATAGTAATTCAATTTAATAAGTTACCAAACACTTATTTTTTGTAACTTTTACACTTACCACATTTTTATTAATATAAGTTAAACATAAGTTACAAAACACTTTTTCTTTACACTTACAACATTTTTATTAATATAAGTTCAGTTACAAAACACTTTTTCTTCCGTACAATAGAAGCTGATTATTTCTTTAGTATGGCTGTCAAAGCATTAGCAAACTAAGTTTTAATTGGAACATTCGACAATAATAAAGCTTTAAGAAAAATAAAAATTAATTTTTGATAATATCCGACAACAATAAAGAAATGTGCTACTATTCAAATCTAGCATACTGAATTTATTTATATGCAATTTTTATTTTTATTTTTTTAAAAGAATTGTCACTTATCATATTGATAGGATAAGTATCAGTGCCATCATATTTAATATTTCTATAACTTCGAGAGGATGGAAGCTATCATTAAGACATAAAACTTGAAGTCTCATCATAAGCAAGCTACAAAAAAGGTTGTCCTTGCTGAAACCAGAAGCACATTTTCTGTCCATAAAAAATAGTATAACAAAACCAAGAGAAAACAAATCGAACAAAGAGACAATGTTTTTTTAAAAAAAGGCACATTAGAACAACCTTGGACACCACGAAATAACTTAAGGGCTAAAATAAAACACACAAATTATTATGAAAAATAGGAGACAGCATTAGACCCCTAAAAGACAATCAGAAAAATGTATAATACCACTCCAACAGAAAGATCCTTAAAGCTTGTCCTCTGAATTTCATTTCATTGTACTCTCGCATCATATTTTTCAGATCCTCTTCCGAAGAAACAGTAATCAAACCATGACCAGGAAGAAGGTAGTTTATTCTTGTCAAATCTGAAAGAGATTTGAGCTTTAACTTAAAATTTTCTAAGGAAATTCCATTCTCAACATAAAAGAGATGCGTTTCACCGCCAATGTATTCAACTTCTCCATCTCTAGGGGCTATTCTAACTCTACCATTGAAACTGCATAATATCTTAACGGATTTATCAGACTTCTCCATACTTTCACCATTGCTAATGCTGCCGTTCACAATGTACTTGTTCTCCATTAAAACAGTTTTCCACAAGTTCAATTTGTGGTAAATAGCTTTATACAATTTGAAAATACCAATTTGCTACATTTGTAGTAGTAAGCAAGAGATATATATTAATTTCTAAATACAAAATATACATTAAAGCAAAGGTGACTCTTAGATTTTGTCATAACAGAAACGTTTTCTCATCATTGCCAATGGTTTTTGCCATTCCCAAGTAAATGATTCCAGAACCTGCTGACAGACCTCTTAGATACATGTATTTATTTATAAGCAATGAATGATGGTATGTTTAAGTTGGAAACCTTTCATTTTCAGACTTTTCTTCTTTTTTTTTTTTTTTTTTTTTTTTTTTTTTGGGTTGAAAATTAAATCAAATGAGGCCAAATGCCAAATAAGAATCAAAGATTGTTACTTTTTTGGTTCCAACAGGCCCCTATACCCTTCATCCATGTTACATATTTTTTGGTGGGTCGTGTATGGACAGGTCCATTTCTAGCATATTTTTTTCTCAAGATTTAATTGTTACAAAAAATTAATTTATCTAAGATAAGAAAAATAAAGTCATAAAAATATCAAATTACCAAACCAGAAAGGCGATAAAACCAGAGCTAATTTTATACCAGTGTTTTGAATTCAAAAGCCGATCACGGCCATTAACACTTATTCGCCACCTTAACCAAATGTCCAGATTCTTAGTTAATGCAAGTGAAAAAGTTTGTGTCTTTTACATGAGCAAAGCTGAATGCTAAAATTAAGTTAGTCCGCAAGTCACAACATGCAATGGCGGAAAGAATATCATTATTTACAATATTGGATATTCGCCATATGTTTTGCTGGTGATTGCTCAAACGTATAATATTCTTTCCCTTATTAATTTTCACCATTCAGTTTTTCTGGTGAAGTGGTTTTTTTGTCTACCAAATGCCATTTAGCTAATTTCTATATATAATACTGGAAAATGGCTATCTCATCCACATAACAGAAACTAATTTCTAAACTTGGAACGTCTCGAAGGGAAACAAAAACCTGGTGTCCCATGCTCTTGATTGTGCAATTTCATTGCTCTCACATTGTCTGTTTTCAACCAGAGGAGCAAAGTTTTCAAAAAGACCAAAGTAATGAATGTGTACAGTATCTTCTCTCATCTACCTGAATACCATTCAAACAATTAACTTTAATTTCCTGCTGCAAATACTTGCATGTATTTTCAATCAACTGCTGGGGTGTAAATCAAACATCCAGATTTTAACTGAAGTAAAAATTTATACGAACCTTGAGGCGTAATAGACAACCAAACAATTCCATCCTCCATCTCATTCCATCCTTCATTCTATTCCACTCTCCTTTCCATTCCATTCTACCTTCTATTCTCACAACCAAACACCACCTAAAAGGTTAACATTTTTAGTTTGAAACTAACTATTGTTGATTAGATTAATATCAATTGTATTCCAAGGCAAAAAAGATCTTAAGAATTTATAAACTTTATTATGGCAACAGTTTATAATATAAAATAATTGGTTTTACTTAAAACAAAAAAAAATTTAGTTTTAAATAATATAAAAAACCTTGGCCAGCAAGATTATAATATTGAATTGCCTAAATATCTTTAAATGCCTAGCTCACTTTCTTGTTAACGAAACTGACAGCAATGTTACATGTTGCATCACCATCAAGATACTTTCTTTTATGTATTAAATACCAACAGTAAATTTGTTTGTTGATGTTGGTTTTTGAAATTAGATTTTGCGCAAATCAATTTATCTGTTTTTAGCATTTTGTGGCCTATAGGCTGTATTTGCTATATGGGCCAACCTTATTCTCACCAACTTGATTTAATATGGATTCACCAAAAAGGAAAAATAAAATAAATATATTCAATTTGGTCTCCTTCTTGTTTATATTTCATCTATATATTTGTGTCATTATGTTACTATGTGTTCTTGACTCATGTTTGTAATTGTAACACAAAAATTGTATTGGAATGGAAGTAAAAGCAAAAGTTTGAATAAAAATCATGGGCCACCTCTAAATGCTTTTTATTTTCATTTTTAATTTTTTTTTTTTTTTGGAGTGTTTAATACAATATTTTCATTGGAGAGGCTCTAATAGCTCAATATTTTAGAAGAAGTTATCAAAACTTTACTTGTTTGTTACACTATGTTATTGATTTATGTTCATAACCAAAAAAATAAATAAATAAATAAATAAAATAAAATAAAATCACCCTTCAAGTTTTGTATGCAAGTAACAAATGAATACTTTACTTGTAAATGCTTTTTTATTCTCATTTTCATTATTTTTTATAACTAAAAATAAATAAAAGAGTAAAATGTCAAACATTAAAATATAGTATGTACATATTCTTTATCAAATAGTGATTATGCACAACTATATCTATAGTTAGATTCTTGCTAATTATCCTTCTAATAATCTAATTTCCAACAAATTGGTAATGTTTTTGATGCCTTAACTATTTATCTATTAAAACAAATTAGAAGGCTAACAAAAACATGTATGGTAGTGTGCCGCTCAAACTTTAGATACTATTGCTCAACAAGATAGATAGCATCCTAATTTGACACCAAATATAAAAAACTCCGCGTCCTTTCTTTAGAAATCCCCATATTTCTACACCTGCGTATTATGGGTAACAAGATATAAGTTTCTTCAAGTATTCAAAGCGGAAAAAAAAAAAAAATAAATAAATAATTTATTGAGAAGAAAAGGATGGTCATGATTACCTGCGTGTCCAAATTCACTTCAGCACCCGACCCCAAAAATCTTGGTCTCAGAGTCTTGAAAATAAATGCCATTACTCAAATAAAAGAAAATACTTTCTTCCTCCATCATGATTGAGGTAGAAAGCAAAATTATATAACAAGAATCTTATGAGAAAGTACAAATCCAAAAAGAAAAAAGAAGAAGAAGATGATTTTCCTAATTGACCTTAATCATGTGCGTATAACAGTGAATGGAAATTAAATTCTAGGTTTCAATTAACAAAAGCATTGGATACTACCGAAATCATCATTTTTCAAAATGGAATTGAGTTCCAACTGAAAGGTTTAGCTCAAGCAATATTTCATTTTCTATTACAATCAAAACACTTTCTTATGTATTGGATACCAACAGTAGATATGTTTCTTGATGTTATATTACTTTGCTTTTTGAAATTAGATTTTGCAAATTAATTTATATGTTTTTGGTATTTTGTGGAGTATATACTATGTTATGCTCTATGGTCCAACCGGATACTTACCAACTTGATTTAATTTGGATTCACCAAAAAGAAGGAAAGAAAAAAAAACAAACGATTTAATTTGGTCTCCTTCTTGTTTATATCTCATCTTATTTATGTGTTCTTGATTAGTAGTATAAAAATTGTGTAGGAATAGAAGTAAAAGCAAGAGTTTAAATAAAAATCATGGGCACAATTCTTCTTTGCTCTCCATTTTCATTATTTTTTAAGGGTTTAATACAGCGTTCTGAACGAAGAGATTCTAATATTTTAATATTTTAGGGAAAAAAAATTATCAAAACTTTACATTTTTTTTTCTAATAAAATTAAAACTTTATTTATGTGTTGTTGATTTATGTTTGTAATAAAAAAACATAATCGTCTTCAAAGTTTGTATGCGACTAACAAATAAGTTATTAAACGCTTTGTTATTCTCATTTTTCGTTTTTTTTTTTTATATAACACACAAAAAAAAAGAGTAAAACTCAAACATTAAAATATAATTTATACATATTATTTATCAAACTTTGGTTATGCACAAGTGCATTTATAGTTAGATTCTTACTAATTATCTTACTAATAATCTAATTCCCAACAAATTGGTGAAACTTTTGATGCCCAACTATTTATCTATTAAAAAAAAAAATAGACCGCTAATAAAAAAGAAATGTATGGTAGTTTATAGGTTTAAACTTTAGGTACCATTGTTGGATAATATATGGATAAAAGAAGTTAAATAACATTCTAATTTGATAAAAATAAATAAATAAATAAATAAAACTTGACATCCTTGACAAAATTAAAATTTGTAGGAGAAAAAAAGTTTCAATATCGAAGTCGAGAAATCTCCATTGGTCTAAACACTATAATCTACCTCCGTACTCAAATCTACAAATAGGAGTAGGAATATATATCCCACCTTGTTAACATGAAATTTTCTGCAGACATTTATAATTCATCAAAAAAGAGTACCCATTGCCGTGCTTGGTAACTCTAGCATAATGCCCAAGTGGGGGCAATAAAGTGAGAACAATGTAGAGTATTTGACCCATTAGATGTTGAATATCTTGGAAACGGGTTGAGTCCAATTCGTCCTGATGTTGCACTCTCAGAAAGCCAAGGGTGATCTTACATGCCTGAGCGGAGGCCCAAGTTCCAAGATCTCTAAGCCCTGTCGGGAGGTGATGTTCCTGTCCAGGCCGTTGGTTGTGGTTGTTGCCGGTGATCCGGCCCATGCGTGGTAGCACAAGTGGGCACCAATCTAATTGGCAAGCCTCTGATTATCACCTTCATTACATCGAACATTTCCATTACTTGCAGAAACGGCATGTTCACCACCAAAACTGCATAAAACTTTAATCTCCATTGCAGAGTTACCAGAGTCCCCATCAAAATTGCTTGGAATATTCGTGTGGTCAACAATTGTTGTAACAAGCTTCTTTAGTGCACCTGTATAAAAAACCAACCAAGCATAGCAAAAGAAGCTTATTACTTCATTTTTCCCTCCCAACCTTGTCTGTATTGATTTTATAGTGTCATCAATATAAAAAAGAAAAAAAATGTATAAATAAATAAATAAAACTCTTTATATGTTCTCATAAAAAGGGAAAAAAAAAAAAGTCAAAATTAAACTAACAATAACCAAAATAAAGCATCTATAAATTAAACTCATCTAAAAAAATTAAATTAAAAAAAAAACTGCAATGTTTATTTATTTATTTTCAAAGGTATCTCTGCGAGTTTTTATTATTGTATGGAGAAGCTGCAAGTTAGGTCAGAAAGCACCCACAAAAAACATTACAAAATCGACATTTATTCCCAACTAGTCCTTTCTGCCCATTTTACCAATATAGCTATGTTTCTTCAAAATATTTACCCACATCCAAAGACGTTTTCTTCATATTTATCATATATAATAATCAAATTGATCCATACATCAAATTCTACTAAATATATATATATATATATATATGTGATATGGTTAGACATATGAATCATAAATTAATAAAAACAAAAACCTGACTCCTGTTCTCGATAAGAATAAGCACATAAGCAATTGAAAAGCAAAATGAGACATGAGGTTTTGATTTTGTTTTTTCGGAGGTTTTGGTTTTGTCGATGTATAATTGCAATGAGATAAGAGGTTTTGATATTATCTTTTTTTTTTTTTTTTTTTGGAGTGAATGTTTTGATATTTATTTTGAAAGGTAAGAAGTTTACATTGATTAGTTTAGGTTAAAAAGATCTTCAGGAATTCAAAGACTCTATAAGGTAAATTATTAGATCAAAATAACTTGATTAAATTTAAAGACTGTAATTTATATGTTTTTGATGTTTTGTGGCGTATATACTGTATTATGCTCTATGGGCCAACCGTATGCTTACCAACTTGATTTAATTTGGATTCACCAAAAAGAAGAAAAAAATTATTTAATTTGGTTTTCTTCTTGTTTATGTCATCTTATTTTTACTTTCTTGATTCATGTATATAGTATAAAATTTGTGTTGGAATGGAAGTAAAAGCAAGAGTTTGAATAAAAATCATGGGCATAATACTTCTTGGCTTTCATTTTTCATTATTTTTTTAGGGTTTAATTCAACATTTTGATTGGAAAGGCTCTAATACCTCAATATTTTAGAAAAAATATATAATCAAAACTTTACTTTTCTTTTTTCCTAATAAAATCAGAACTTTATTTGTTTGTTACTATGTGCTGTTGATTTACGTTTATAATAAAATAAATTCTCATTTGAAGTTTCGTATGCAAGTATCAAATAAGTTATTAAATGTTTTATTATTCTCATTTTTATTATTTTTATGTAAAAAAATAAGTGAAATGTAAAACATTAAAATATAGTTTATACACATTATTTATCAAATTTTGGTTATGCACAAGTTCATGTATAGTTAGATTCTTACTAATTATCTTACTAATAATCTTTTGGAAAAGCTTTTGATGCCTCAATTATTTATATATTTAAAAAAAAAAAAAATTAGAACGCTAACACAAACATGTATGATACTTTGTGCATTTAAACTTTATATATCATTGTTGAACAATAAATGGATAAAAAAAAGCTTGGTAATATTCTAATTTGACAACAAATATACAAAACTTGACATTTTTTTTGTCTAAAATTCAATTTGTAGGATAAAAAATAAAAAATAAAAAAAAAATTCAATACCAAAGTTGAGAAATCTCCATTGTTCTAAACACTAAAATCTACCTCAGTACTGCGATCTACAAATAGGTGTTAGGGGAATATATCCCACATTGGTAACATAAAATTTTCGGCAGACATTTATAATTCATCAAAAAGGAGACCCAACTGCCGTGCTTGGTAACTCTAGCATATTACCCAAGTGGGGGGCAATAAAGTGATAGAAAAATTTGGAGTATTTGACCCATTAGATGTTGGATATCTGGGAGACGGGTTAAGGACCCAATTCTCCCAGTTGGTGCACACTCATAGACAGCTTATAGTGGTCTTACATGCCTGAGCAGAGGCCCAGGTTCTAAGATCTCCGCTCTGTCGGGAGGCAGTGTTCCTGTCCGGGTTGTTGGATGTGGTTGTCAGCGGTGATCCGGTCCCTGAGTTGTAGGACAATTGGGCATTTGTGTGCCTGGGTCCTACTATGGTCTAATTGGCAAACCTCTGATTGAACCATCACTTTTGGGCAGAGTTTGAATAATAAGAAACGTTGGCTAGCTACAAGCTATAACCAATTGTCATTCTCATTTTTCACACAATATATTATATATATATATATATATGCAGCTAATAATTTGAGAGCTCTTTCATTAAAAAATAATAATCAGTGGTGTTTTTAGTCTATGTTTTTGGTTCGAATTGAATTTTTCATTATCATTGTTAATCTGCTTTTGAAATAACTCTTTGCTCATAATGATGCTTATATTACGCTTATGTTCAATAATAAAGTAAAAAAAAAAAAAAAGGGAAGAAGATATAAACTTTGTAAAATTAACAAAACCATTGTATAAAGTTAAAGATGTCTCTCTGGACATCTCAATAGAAAATACAAACTATAAGAAATATTATGCATAAAAGCTAAATTAATGCTCAGAGCAGAAAAAAAAAAAAAAAAAGGAAGCAAAATTAAGGCTCTGTCTTGCTGCCTAAGAAATATTATGCCTTTGTCAACCGCTCCTGTCTTGTTGCCTAAATCGTTACAGTTACATCCGCATATCATAATAAATTTACAACTTGAACAGCCTACAAAAATGGAAACAAGATCAGTATATATATATATATATATATAAAATTTTAAGAAACATAATATGTTAGAGCTTTACTACTAAGCTTGGCTTGAATTCTCCACCATGGATTTCCAAGATGTTATGGAACCTATAAACACAAAAATCAGAAGGACAAGAGGATATTCTAACTCTCTCAACTACTTCTACATCACATATAACACATGCAATGCCAATAAACCTAATTTCCTTTTATGTGAGGCTCACACACAAAGTAATAACAATTAAAATAATAAATAATAAATAATAAAATCTTTATAAAATGGAGATGATCCATAAATCCATATTGGCTTCTAAGAAAGATACATATTATGGAAAGTAAGAACACAGAGGAATAATTAAAGCTGTAATACTAAACAAGAAAATTATAAACTCTTACCTTGTTCTCTAGTTGAAAAGCGAAAGGTTTGTTCTAACTTCTTTAGAGATTTATTTTTTTTATTGCTATTATTATTATTTTTATTATTTATTTGTTTACTTTTAACAGTGCATTACAATGAGAGATCTAGGTTTTGATATATATATATATATATATATATATAAAATTTGGTGATGTAAGGTTATAGTAAATTGTATTGCAAGGCAAAAAATATATTTAAGAATTTATAAACTTAAGGCGAAAGATTTTAATTGACAAGTAGTTATTAGTTTTATAGATAATCTAAAAAAGAAATTGATAGAATTTATAAACTAGGTCGCATACTTCGAATTAAACTTAATTTTCCATTTAATCTTAATCTGATGACGCATATATACGAAAGCCTTGGCCAGTAAGATAATATTTAATTGCATATAAATTTTGTTTAACAATTTCCTTGCGACACGAAAATATTTTTTTATTATTTTTTATATATTACTTATAGTTACAACCACTATATATATTATATATGTATGCTTGTTCAGTGAGAAATATTTAGGTCTTATTACCAACATAAAGAAATATTTATGTCTTAAAATCTTGAAAAGAGATACCATCAATCAAATAAGGAATGCTTTTTTCTACGTCCAACATAATGGGGTGAAAGCAAAATTATAACCAGAATCTTGTGAAAAAGTACAACGCGAAGAAGAAAATAAAAATAAAAAAGAAGAAGATTTTCCTACTTGCTATTAAACGTGTATTTATAGCAGTGAAAGAGATAAATTTATAGATTAAAACAATTAGCAAAGCTTTGGAATTTGGATACCATCGGAACCATTTTTTGGACTGGACTTATTATGTGTGGCTATAGAATGGTTTATATGTCTAGATTGAATTTCTAGTGAATTGTTATTCTTTCTTTCTTTTTTTTTTTTTTTTTCTTTTTCTTTTTCCTCTTTGGTCTTATATTCTAGTTTACTAGTTATTTAGTTGAGTCCCTGCAAATCATTGTACATTAAATATCAATCTGATTTCATCTTCTATATTGTTTTTCCTCAAGGATACCTGTTTGCATTGCAAGCTCAA
The DNA here is from genome assembly GCF_031755915.1 of Ziziphus jujuba. Classification (NCBI taxonomy): domain Eukaryota; kingdom Viridiplantae; phylum Streptophyta; class Magnoliopsida; order Rosales; family Rhamnaceae; genus Ziziphus; species Ziziphus jujuba. The sequence continues at coordinate 5,025,051 of NC_083380.1, forward strand.
AACTTTCATTTCAAAATTTTATTTTATGTGAAGTAATATTAATTTTTTACAGCAATTTAAATGCTCTCATACGGTCGCCGTATCTAAACGTTAAAAAAATAATAATAAAAAAATAAAAAAAAATCATGAGATAAAAAAGACCATCAACAAGTAAGGCATTTTAAATAAAATTAAACCCTCATTCTTATTCTTACATGTAGAAGCTAGCATTTCAAAACATTTTAACTTGCATTTTTTTGGATACTAAAAAAATTAATTATACAGGCATGATAGGATCGTCAATCGTGAATAGGGTGAAGAGAGACAAATAACAAAAACTAAAAGAAGAAAATAAATTTTGTAATATAATTAAAACAAAACACTATTTCATAGACTTCAATACAAAACTTTCAGAAATATGCATAAAAGCTTAAGTTTCATGACCTGAATCGTATACGACTCTAATAGTCATTAGACAAGAACATCTTCCATAATTGTGTTACTCCGTCTAATTTTATTTCCATTCGATGCATTAACTGAATCATATTACTGAGATCTTCATCTGAAGCCATGCTAACCAAACCATGCCCATGAATATATATAATATTGAACTCCATAAATATTAAATTCACCATAGCAGTAATTGCCAAATATTGACTCCATTTTTGAGTAAAAATTCTTTACAAGAAATTCCATACATCAAATAAACATGATTCATTATCCCTTGATCTTTTGCATGTTTGACTTGAAGCACTCCATCATCTGTTAGTGTTGGTTCGTGATAATTATAAGTGCATAACACCGTAACCTTCATTGGAGACATATGATCAGATTCAGCGCCTACAAAATGGATACGATCAGTAATAGGGATTATTGATCTCGATTGTCCAATATCCATATCATTCAACGATATGTTAGATTTGGCTTGAACTCCCAAGCAAGGATTCCAATATGTCACGGTACCTGCAAACACAATACATAAACAAAAGGGCAAAAGGACATAATGAAGTCAAATTCTCTCAACTACTTCACCTGCATAATAATAATAATAATAATTTATAAACGGAGATGGGTCTATAAAGCTCTATGTCTATAAAATTGGGTTAAGAAAGAGGTATGTTATGAGGATTAATAACAGAAACAGAAAAATTAAAATTTTAATGATAAACAAGAGAATTGTAAGCTTCCTTGATTTGAGAATTGTTGAGACTTATGAATCATAAATTCAAAACCAAAAAAAACAAAAATCTTACCTGTTATCCTTCCTTCAGTATAAGGAGTTGAAAAAGCAAAAGGTTTGTTTTCAATGAGGGAAGAGACTTTTATAATTATTTGGTGGTATAGGATTGTGACCGTATTCCAAGGAAAAAAAAAAAAAGATATTTAAGAAATCATAAACTTATATTATAGGCAAAGAATTTAAATTGATAAGTAATTAGAACATCTCCAATAGAATGGTCATTAATTCTCTTCATCTAAAAATTATTTGCCACATCAAAAAAGAAAATAAATTAATATATATCCAAGTGAGATATAACTCCAATGGAATGTCCATTAATTATCTATTTGCTTGTATAATCCTGTATTTTATAGCAGTGAATGTAAGTTAATTTCTGAATCAGATGGAGCCAAACATACATTTTAAAATCAAGGTGAGTCTTAGGTATTTTAATAATTTATAACGAAAATCATTCATCGTCCAAATTGTGTTTTGCATTCTCAGTTAACAAATACTTTAAGAAATTTCTATTAGAAAGTGTCTGGTTTTCATTTTCTAAAATGGAAAAATTCTATGTATATATATATGTGCGCCAAGTCCACAGGCTCTGGAACGTGCAAAAGAACAGGCCTCTGGGATCAAATTATAAACTAGTATGAAATTATAATTACATTTATTCCATAATTTCCTCTTGATTGGGCCCAGAAACCTGATCACGGTTTGCGGTGATATATTAAGGTTTTTTTTATTTTTTTATTTTATAATTTGGTGTGTAGCAATGTTACAAAGTCAAATTTTTTTGGTTCTATTATCTAGTTTATCGGATTTAGTTGAGTCCTGCAAATTATTAATCATATATCAAAAAGAAATCTTAATATTTCCAGTTCATGTTCTAACAATTTTCCACGTTGGTTTGTTTTGCAAGGTCAGAAAACTTTGATTTCTTTCAAAACATCTTCATTAGTTTTTAAAACTCAATCTAGAAACGTTTCGAAACACTCAATATTGAATCTCCAAGGCAATTATCTTCTGAAATTTGATACGTAACCTTACAGGTCATCCTACATTTTCTATTTTTCAATTATATACTGGTAAAATGATATGGGCAATATTAGGATAGCGAAAGTGCATAGAAAAACTAATAGTAACATTAATAGAAAGAAATTTTGTAATTATTAGAATTAGAAAACCGATGCATAGAAACTAGAGGATTCCACACTTCAAAACCGATGCATAAAATTAGAGGATTCCACACTTCAATATAAACTTCATAAAAATTAAAAAAATCTTAGCTAAATGATTAGTAAAATAATCCACGCCATCCTATGACATATATTACTGTAATAATTGATTTAGACAATTTCTTCTAGCTCAAGTTTTTCTCTTGAATTTTGAGAAATAAAAAAATTACCACAATCATATATATATATATATATATATATATTTTTTATCATTTATAATAATTTTCATTTTCCTAATTTTTCGAATTCATAATCTCTAAAATATATATGTGTGTAGCATACCAATAAATCAACATCACTTTAATACTACCACAACCATATAGATTTTACTAAGAAATTTATGCCAACAGTGATCAAACTTTAAAAGCCATAGCCCATAGCCATATGCAGATTTCATGTATATATAATATGTATAATTTTAATGGTCAGTTTATTGTAATTTTGTTTTTAGTGGTTTTTTAATCTTCTTTCAATTAGTATATGATTTTTCTTGTTCACTATGTGTTAATAACTCTATGATTTATGGTGATCCGAAATAATTTAACAATTTTTCTATTATTATTATATTTTTAAAATGTTTTATAGTTATTGGAAATACTTTATTCAGATTCTTAATTATGCCATAATTATTATTAGATTCATGCTTTTGGAAAAATCATTATTAAGCACTTTTCAATCTTAAAATAATTATTTTTGAAATCACTTTACCCTTAAATTGATGAATAAAAGAAGTTAATAATGAATTTTCTGAGATGTAGTTTTTAATATTATTGTGGTAAAATTGAAACAGTTAAATGAAATCTTTTTTTTAAAAAAAATTTCATCTAAATATCTTCAATTTTATTTTAATTACAATTAAATCTATATTTATAAAAAATTATATTCAAAACTCATTTATCAATTTCTTAACAAAATTTTACACCCTTTCAAAAAAAAAAAAAAAAAAAAATTTTACACTTAAAAATTATAAATATAATTATAACGTAACTAAAAAAGTTATCTTAAAACCCCTCTTATCTATTGGACCGGTCAGACTCAAAACCCTCTTCTCTCTCTCTCTCTCTCACTGTTTGTCTCCGAGTCCTCACTCTTTCTTCAACTCTCCACCACGAAACTTGACGACTGCAGGTAATTTTCTGGTTTATTTTGGTTTTGTTTTAAGTTTTTGACTCTGGGTCTTCGTCAAGTTGGAATATTTTTAGGGTTTAGTTGAGCTACTCTGTACCAGAGCGTCGAATCTGGGTTTTTCTAAAGACTTTTTTTTTTTGGGATTTGAATGCCACTATTTTCGTGGGTTTCGATTCAAATTTTTAATGGGGTTGTAAATTTACAATTTATTTTTCTTTTTGTACAATTTTTTTTAGAAGTACAGGTTAGAAATTCTCCCTTTGGTTTGGTTTTCTTTGTTTCCTTTGTGAAATTTGTAATGTGCTGCTATAAATTTGGATAAGTTTTCTTTCTTCTTAATTTTTTTTTTTTGTTTTATTAATGAAATTTAGGGGTTTTTCCTTTCAGTCTCAGCTCCTACACATCAGTCTCTGTTTGCTGTGCTTCTTCAACACCCGCGCTATATATCAGGAAGCTTCAATTATGTACGGAGGAGGTAAATACATTGTTTTCTGGTTCAATTTTCTTCAACTTCTACTCTTTTCACAGTTCTTCGATACAATTACCTTTTTGTTTGTTTGTTTGGGGTTTGTGTGGCTTGCAGATGAGGTATCAGCTATAGTAATTGATCTGGGCTCGCACACTTGCAAAGCCGGTTATGCTGGTGAAGATGCACCCAAGGCTGTGTTTCCATCTGTGAGTTCTGTTCCACTGTTTCTAGCTTTCCACCGTTAGAAGCAATATTTTAAACCATTATATTAGCTCGTTTATACAGAAGACTTGTTTGTTCAGCTTTTTACTGGAATTTATGTCTGAAATTCAGATTTCTAGCCTATCAGAATTTTGTTGCAGAGAAATTTTATATGGTGGGACAATGTAGTTACTGAATTGTTTATAAAGAAAAAAGTGTCGAATTATCTGTATAATTATCAATTTTCTATATTGCTTTTATAGACTATGAAACATCTTTACCGGCTTCAGTTTTCATGATTCTTAATCAATTGGATATCAGAGTGGACTAGGATATTGTAGAACCATTTGAGAATTATAAGAATAACTTGTTTTTGTTTGTCTCTGCAAAGCTATCTGTTTGGTTGCCTAAAGCTAGATAGAGTATGTATGATTTTATTAATTATGTTTGTTAGTTTGGAGCCTATTTTGAATGTAACAAAGCTTAGAGCATAATGGTGGCTTAGCTTTCTCAGGGGCACAATGGTTAAGTGATGAATGGATAAATTTCCAATGTGGCATGCTTGTTTTAAACGTGTGTGATGATCACAATTCCCACATGCCATACCAGTGGTTGAACCTTTTTTACTCCCTTGTTCCAAAATATTGCTCTTTAGACTGCTAAATGTTTTGTGGTAATAGGCTACTGCAGCTGAATGTATTTAGAGACAATTTGCACTTCTTGTATATGTTGTAGAGAACTTGGATCTACTTTTAAAACTTTTAGCTTATGCATGATGTGAAAAATCAATTTAAATCTACGAATTTGGTTTTTAAGGTGGTTGGATCAATTGATCAAATGGAAGTTGATGACCCTGCAAATGCTGAAAAGAACTCTGGATCTGCTGGAGAGTCAAAAAACAATTCTAACAATTCTAAAACTCTTGATTCTGACAAAGCCAAGGGTAGAAGGAAGTTATATGTTGGATCTCAAGCCTTAGGATTTCGCCGGGATCATATGGAGGTTGGATTGGCTATTGTAATAAGTTTTGTTGAGATAATTATATATATATATATATATATATATATTTATGGGATATTATCTTTTGCTATTACTTCAGGTTCTGTCACCCTTAAAGGATGGAGTTGTTGCTGACTGGGATCTTGTTGACAGCATATGGGATCATGCTTTCAGGTAATTACTGATTGTTAAATTTGTATTTTTTACTGACATTTGTAATCATTCTCTTTTTTAACTAGTTCTTCTATATTCTACTCCAGTTCTAATTGTCCATCTATGACCATACTTCTGAAATTAGTTTTATGTAGGAAAGTTTCATGCATCTCACGCAGCTTCAAAAATGTTATTAGTCTCTAACTAGTCTTTTGGACCTTGTGGTTCTGTTTTAAGTGGTATGGCTGTGTAAAAGGAGTTGCTTTGTGTGCTTACTTGTTGAAGGCCCCTACTTTGTATCTATTGTTTGATCTCCTAAAACAGGGTGTTGGAGGCCATTTGTTGGAATGGTAATGAGAAATAGATGCCTGTATGTCTAATTATTCCCACTTTGTTTTTGTTGTTGCTATCCTAAATTAGGATGTTGGAGGCCCATTATTGTGATCACAATAAGGAATAGGGTTATGGGCTAGCTGTGTGTTTCATTGCCATTGATTTGTGTGTGTGCCTGTATTAATTGGTTGGCTACTATAGTGTGGATCTCTTACTTGACCTTCATATGTATAGAAGTTTCTCAAGCTCAAGTGTATTTTACTTCCTCACATAATTTTACTTTATATTTAATAGAACAATGTTATATTTTTGCTCCAATCTACTATATGAAGTCTGCAATTGTTTTATTTTAAATTAATGTGAAGGCCTTCTGTCCTGGTTGTAGATACTTCTAGCTGTTTCTATTCACTATTTATTTGCATAGGACATTTTTACATCATTTTTACATCTTCTAGATGATCGCTATTTCTTTCAGGGAGTGCCTGTTGATTGATCCGAAGGAGCATCCCATGCTACTTGCAGAACCATCTTCTAACACTCAGCAACAAAGAGAAAGGTGACCTACTTATAGTTTACCTCTTTGCAACACTTTGGAGTGTTAATTAGATAGTTTTCTCATGATTTTGACAGGACAGCAGAGCTTATGTTTGAGAAGTACAAAGTTCCTGCCTTATTTTTGGCTAAGAATGCTGTATGTCCATGTTTCATCCTTTTTCCATAAGATATAGCATTTTGTTATTTTTCAGTGATACTAACATTTGTGATCCCAGGTACTCACTTCTTTCGCTTCAGGCCGTGCTACTTCGTTGGTTGTTGATAGGTAGAAGATTCAATTGTCAATTTTGGTTGTCACTATTAGTTTCCCTTGTTTACATTAACGCCACCCCCCACCCACCCCCCCCCCCCCCCAACTTCTCCTCTCCCAAAAATAAATAAATAAATAAAAGAAATTACTAGGTGTATTTATTTGATTATGTTGTGTCATTTTTGTGCATATCTCTTGACATAAGCTTGTTTTAAACTTAAATGTTCTGACCTGGTGCAAACTTATGGGTTTGGTGTAGATTCACACCTTTTCCATCCTCCCCTCTTTTCTAAGAATTATCTAGGCTACCTCCTTTTCTATTCTTTTTGTTGCCTGTGTTTAAAATTTGGATTTCATGTATCTATCATGTCAAAAAAATATGGTCATGATTTCTAATAAATGTAATGAGGCTGAGAATCACATGAAAAAGGAAGTAGTTGATGTATGGGATACAAGTTATTTAATTGCTGCTTTTTAAAGAACTACATTCCTCATTATTCATGAAGCACTGTGAAAACGAGTGGTCTGAAATGGCATAAACCTGATGCATAGAATATTCAGTCCTTTGTGCAAGAAGTTAAACGGTGCTTACTGATTTCATACGATGGCATGTTGGATGCAAGTGCATAATGACAAATATTGTATTGTATCTTTGTAAAAGGGTGATATATTGAGATTGTGAATCTTTCTATAGTTTATTGAAACTGGTATTTCAATTTCAATGTAGTTATAATGATACCCGTAAGCTTTATGGACTGTTTTATATCTTTGTCATGTATATTCCATATCTTTATAACTTACAACAACAGAGGAATGAAACTTCTTTCCTGAATAATGTTAAGTTCTAGATGAGGGCAAGAAGTTTATACGTTAAATTAAATGTTAGAAATGAGAGCTCTGATTTCTTTATATAAGTTAGAGAAAAAAGAACCAAAAGATATATGTTTATTATATCCGTTCACTCTCTTTTCATATTAATCATTATATATCACATTGTCTAAGTCGATATTGATTGTAATTCTAATTTACTTACCTTTAATGGAATTATAGTGGAGGAGGATCCACAACAGTTGCTCCAGTTCATGATGGCTATGTCCTTCAAAAGGTATTTCTCTGTTTCAGCCTGGTGAAAAAATTTCGTAGGTCACTATTATTTATCTTACATTATGAGCTAAAATATTTCATTGATTGCCCTATAAGCTACTGATATGTGGTAACAGCACCTCGTAAATCTCTAGTTTGCAATATAATTTCCGTATGAGTGACTCATATGTGGCAACTGCACCTTATCCATCTCTAATTTTCTTACCTTGCATTGATTGACACATTTAGATGCTTTGATATCATTATACTCATGTTTGTTTTCTATGTTTTATGACAAATAGGTGAACATGTGAACATATAGGATTGGTTTATGCTGTGCCTTTCATATGTGAATATCAGCAATTTCTTCCCTCAGCTTGTGAAAACTGTTTTTGTACTGTTTTTCTTTTAACAGGCTGTAGCATCTTCTCCTATTGGAGGAGACTTTCTCACTGATTGCTTGACAAAAAGTCTGGAAAGCAAAGGTATCACGGTAAGTGACTCTGATTTTTGTTTTGAATGGGAATTATAGCTTGAAGTTGTATTAATTTCTTTCTTGATTTTAAAGTTGGTATTTTATCCATTTTTGTAGATTAAACCCAGATATTCTTTCAAGAGAAAGGAAATACGACCTGGAGAGTTTCAGGTAATTTCGATTTCATTAGCAGATAGTCGATAATGTGATTCATTCTTAAATTGCAATTTTCTTTTTATGAATTGATGAGTATTAGAATTTTTGTCTTACATCTTGTCTATTCCTACTCTTTTGTTTTTCATTACATATGCAACCTTAACATTGTACAGCCTGTGGGGTAAGGTTGCTGCAAGCCTTTTGAAAGAGCAAGTAAAAATTCAACATTTGACCTAGATTTTATGGTTTCTTTTCAAGCATATTCACCTGGCCAAAGAGACTTTTGTTATACGGATAAAATTCCTCTAGAAATTCTGGTCCTGTTTATACTTGATAACTCAGTCAGTTGGTAAATTGTATTTGATGCTAGTACGGCCCTTAATGTAGGTAATGAAATAAGGATACCTCCAGTCTGAATGAAATGGTGTACCGCTGCTAGTCCTTGACTATCATGCGTTTGTTCTTTTATTATTATTATTATTATTTCTTAATTGTGAGCAGTAGCCTGTGTTTGTTTACAATGCATGTGCAGTGTATATTTTGTGCCCGAATAGGTAGAATTTTGATTGTTGTGTCTGAATGCTTAGAATTATGATTGTTGTTTTTTCTGTAACTACATATTTCAAGTTTTCTTTTTCACAAGTTCATTTTTCTGTATATTGCAGACTGTAGACCTTGATTTTCCAAATACAACAGAAAGCTACAAACTCTATTCACAGGTTTTTACTGACTGTAATCTCTTATGCGTTGTGTTATTGCTTTTATTTCTGATGATTTTCCCCCTGTAACAGAGGGTTATAGCCAATGATATTAAGGAATGTGTGTGCCGGGCGCCGGATACTCCATACGATGGTTTGCCCTTTTTCTTCTGTGTCAGCTTTTTGTTCTAGTGTATTTCAGATTGCCAACATATGGGAATTTTTACCTTGATGGCTTGAGAAGTATTTATTATGCCAAGGTTTTGATAAATATTTTTATTGTCACAGAAAGTGCATATTCAAATATTCCAATGACCCCATATGAGCTTCCTGATGGCCAGTGAGTCTTATCTGATCTAGCAGAGTTTTTTTTTTTTTTTTTTTTTTTTTTTGTTTTGTAATGCGAATTATTTGATTACTTGTGTATTTGTGTGGTGCATTGTTTAGCTTCACCACTTGCGCAGACTGTCTATTTGATTAGCTTTGCTTTTCAAATTTTACATCAATGTTTAGAGTTATGTTGTTTATGAATGTTGCAGGACAATTGAAATCGGAGCTGACAGATTCAAGATTCCTGACATTCTGTTTAACCCACCCCTAGCTCAGGTGGATTTCTTATGTAATGCTAGTTGTTGAATTGTATTCAAATAGAATGGATGTGTAGTTATTTATTTCTTTCATTGGTTATTACCAAATTCCGTTTCTGTCAGGTTTTTATTGATCAAAGTTTTTTTCTTTCATGTAAATGCCAGACAATTCCTGGTACGGAGAGTTTTGCAGAGATTGCTTCTTCTGTTCGTGGATTGCCACAAATGGTAAATTCCTGCTTTATTGATGATTATCCATTCTTGCATATATATATATATATATGTATGTGTGTTTTTAATTCTTCCTTGTTTGTTGTCCAGGTTATAGAGAGTATTAATAAGTGCGATGTTGACATTCGTAGAGAACTTTTTAGTAGTATACTGGTAAATTTCATGAAGTTTCTCTGTCTCTGTTTCTGTCTCTCTCTGGGATTATTTTTTTGGGTCTTGATGGTTATATGATCCCATACTGCCTCATCAATTTTCCAAAAAATTATGCATTGAACTCCTCAGATCTATGCAAGTTCCTAAGTCATCCCTTTGGGAACTGATTTGTGTTTGCTGTTTCTTCCTCTACAGCTTGCTGGTGGCACAGCATCGATGCAACAGTTAAAGGAACGCCTTGAGAAAGACTTGCTAGAGGTATCTCTTTTGTGAACTGCCACCTACTTTCTTCTTCTTCTTTTTTGTATGCAGGTCTCGTAACAAACTTGCTTGGTGTTATGTTCTTCTTCTTCTTCTTCTTCTCAGATCTCATAACAAACTTGCTTGGTGTTATTTTGTTTGTGGCTTAACTTGTATATTTTATGATTTCATGGTTTTGTTTTTCTTCTTCTTTGTTCTCAGATCTCGTAACAAGCTTGCTTGGTCTTATTTTATTTGTGTCTTAACTTGTATATTTTATGATTTCATGGTTTTGTTCTCATCGAACTGCAATTGATCACATACTGTAGTAATGGTTCTCAGATCTCATAACAAACTTGCTTGGTGTTATTTTATTTGTGTCTTAACTTGTATATTTTATGATTTTATGGTTTTGTTTTAATTGAACTGCATTGATCACATACCGTTGTCACAAATATTTCTCTCTCTCAAGCACATAAATTTGTAGCAAACTGAATTTAGTTAAACTTATCAGATATTTGAATGCTTCAGTTGAGTTGCATTTTGATGAAAGAGAATATATACTATTTTCTTAGCACAAAAAATTTGAGTTGGCATATTCAAATGCAGGAGTCTCCTCAAGCTGCTAGAGTTAAAGTATTGGCAAGTGGAAATGCAACAGAAAGGCGATTCAGGTAGGATATCTTTTGCTTCAAGTTTCCTCTCCGCCAATAGTACAACGCACAAATGCAAAAAATAAAAAAATAAAAAAATTTGCTTGCACTATGGCCACCATCACCGTGTTGATTTTTTTACTTTCAATTTTCTGTTCAGATGAAATTGTTTCATGAGTATTTTTTGTTTTGGCTTGGTTCTTCTTGGTGCCTTTTGCATATTATAATAATAATAATAATAATAATAAAATATAAATAGTGGGGTTATATTGTGTTTCTGAGTCCTTTTTTATTACCATAATGTGTTAAGATAACTTTTTATTTTTTATTTAATTGAATTGTTTATTCTTTCTGAGACTTTAGTAATAACATTCACTGTTGCAGTGTCTGGATAGGTGGGAGTATATTGGCTTCTCTTGGTTCATTCCAACAAATGTGGTTCTCAAAGTCTGAGTAAGTTCTACTATCTTGCATCTGCTTTGGCTCAGGAAAATTTTTTTAGCAATACCGAAAATATTTAATCAATAATCTTTGCTATAAGCCATGGTTTTAAAGTCAAGTTGAATTTTGAGAACTTAAACATATGTGAATGCACTTTGCAGGTATGAAGAGCACGGTGCTTCTTACATTCAGAGAAAATGCCCTTAACATGGGCATTCTTTATGAACAACTATCAAAGTCGAAAAGGTTCCTTCCCTTACCATGGATAACAAAATTGGTTTTGCTTGATAGTTCTATCGAGCTGTTTTAGATCTCTAATATATACATCTAGTTTTTTTGATTTAAGCCTCTAACAAGCCGTGCCAAATTTTCAGGTGTGAACTTTCAAGATTGTTATATCTGAACCTTCCCCGGGTCCTGTAAAAGCTTTGAAATGCTGTGTTTAGTTAGTATACTCGGATGAGAATGGTCTTATTTGTACCATTCCATTTGTCTATTTGTTTTGAAATTATACTGATTCAATATCTTAATTTGGCAAACTTTTCGCCACTGTAGTGTAGTTAATTAAACGAGTACTCTCAATATTCAAAACTGATACTCTACTCTAGATGTTTTGAGAGCTTAAGAAAAAAAAAAAAACTATATTTTGTAACCCACGGAAGTTGAAAAAAAAAAAAAAATGATGGCTTGGGGTTTGATGACCAATCCAAAAAAAAAAAAAAAAAAAAAAAATGGGTGATGAGTATGTATATACGTTATATTCAAGTTGTTTAATTTTTGTTTAAAAAATTATTTTATTTTAAATCAATAAGCCAGTTATGAATTTAAATTATTATTTCTCATTTGCTATTCTTTATGATAAAACTGTCATGAAATTTTTTTTTTTTTTTGGATACTTACAAAGAGCCACTTTAAACTATTAGAATAGCAAACAAATTCATCAATTGTAATTATATATAACAAGTTGCCCATTAAACTAATTAAATTGCTAAAAATTATTTTAATTTGACAAAAATGCTCTTGTTACATCCATTATAGAATTTTCCAAATAATTTCATCTTAACTTTTTTTTTATTATGTAAATATTAGAATAAATATTTTCTTAAAAGTAATATATCATTAAAAAAAATTAAAATATTTTTTCTTCAAAATAAATATTAAAAATAATATTTGTTCAAAAGTTATTAAGAATTGTAATATATGGTGTATATACGTATATATATAATTGTTTTTTAAAATTTTATAAATATTTTTTTTTAAAAAAAGAGAAAGAGATTTTTTATTCTAATAGATTTGATTTATAAGGATTATTTCAATTATATTTAGAAACTGAAAAAAATTATTTTTTCTATTTTTGGTTTCATAAAAATAGAAAAAAAAAGACATGTTTATTTTATTTTTAATTTTGTTTTCAATTTTATAATGCTAGTGCAAGGGATAAGTCTTTCTCTCTCTTTTTTTTTTCCTTGTTTTTCTCCTAACCCTAAATGCTATTAGGGTTAATATTAAAGCCTTTTGATTTTAATTTAGGGTGTTAATATCTATTTAAAATTGTTAGGGATCCAGTATTTTTGAAATTTTTAAACAATTTTTAGAGCACAGAAAAGAAGATTCTAAGTTTTTGAAGTGATCAAGGTTGGTTTTTCTGATATTTTTATGCTATATGAGATTATTTGAGATTTTTTGGGATTATAGAAGTGATGACTAAGGCTAAATTGAATAATTCTTATTAAAACCCTAATCTAGAATTTCTATAGGAATCTATATAGAGTGATTGTTCAAATTTATTTAAAATACTTAAAAGTTTCATTTGGCATTAAACTTTTTATGGATGAAAATAGACATGTTTATGAATCAGTGAAAGTTTATTTGGATTGATTTGGATCTGTTTTCAATTTATTATGAAATTTTGAATTTATACTTTTTGTCTGGTTTTTCTGTGCTATTGCAGTATGGTTCATTTTTTAAATTTCAAAACAAATTCAAACGAAATTATTTTGATTTGAAAATTTTTATGTGTTATCTTCTATATGTCTACTATTTATACATATATATATATATATATATATATATAATTTAGCTTCTAATTACTTATATTTTGGACATGGTGATATTCTAAGTTACCTATACACAACTGTCTGAATTTACTTTCTGGTCAGCTTAGCAAGCAATAAAATTCAATTTAAAATATTTTCGATTCTTTATTTAACCTAATAATTTTTATATAGCATTCTTACTGTATATAGTGAAAATTTGTAAAATTTTACTTCTTTTGGATTTGTATTTTATTTTTAATAAATTTTTATTTAAACTGGAGTCTCTATGAAATACTGATTTTCAATTTCTGTTAATTAGTTACTAAATTTAATTTGACCATGTTTTTTACCTTTATTTGGCTTTTAAAATTTTATACGGGTTTGTATAAGTATTTAGTAGTCATTTGTAAAATTTCAACTAAATACAAAATTTCATGAAAAAGAAACAGATTGAATATTAAATAAAAGTTTCTAAAAATCGAATAGTTTTAATATTTTTTTTCTCAACTTTTTAATAAGTTTTGAATAGTTTTTCATTATATTTTTATGAAATTTTTTTAGTCATATTTAGTTGTGCATGTGTACAGTACCCTTATAACTTTTCAGACTTAGATGTTATCTTTGGAATAAAGAATTTAATTCTTATTTAAAGACAGTTTATAGATTAATAGGTTTTTGTTCAGTTTTTTGTGATTTGATCATGTTCTAGGCTTGTGATTTTAGGATTTGGATATTAGGCTATGATTATCTTGGTATCAACTCTTATTCATTTATCTTGAATTTAAGAGCTTGATTTTAGGATTTATATATAAGATAATTGTAATATATGATAGTTTTGCTTTATACTTATGAGAAACTATTAGTGTTATCCATAAGTTATTTTTATATTGTGGACTTTGCTGATCAAGATAAGTTATTGGACTTTTTCATAGCAAATATGTAGTTATGATATGTTATTGATTTATTTATGTTTTTCTATAACTTTATGCTTATGAAATATTAATATGGTCATTTATGTGATATATTATTAAATGTTTTCGGGTGTTAAGATGAATCATGTTAGGGTATTTCCCTAGTAATTTATAATTTTTTATCTTCGGGATTAGATGTATTGTTTCATGTGGGAGGACCTATTGATAATCACAGTAGGGGTATGACTCATGCTTTCGGGTATGAGTGCTTGTTTTTATTAAAATTTATATTTCTCTACTTGTTACATGCCTTACATGTGAGTTGATACAGATTACGGACATGTAAAATTATGTTATGCCAAGTCCTACTAAGTAATTAACAATTAGAATTGCTCTTTATAGATCTCATACAATTTATATGAAAATTCTGTTAATGTTATTTAAGATTATCTTTGGATATTTATTTGTTATCATTTTAAGTATTTTCTTGCATTTGTATTTATTAAAAATCCAATAATTTACTGAATTTCATACTCATTATTTATTATAATGGTTTCAGGTACATCATAATTTCAAGGTAGCAGGTTTTGGCATAGGACAATGATGTTTTAATTGTTATTCATTATTTATTTATTTTTTTTTGTATTAGTTATTTTGGAGGACCTTTTGGGCATTGAAGTTTATGTTATTTACGTTTTGGAATTTTTTTAGAGATTATTTATTAATGATGTCTTGGAGAATTTTTATATTTCACATTATAAGTTCTATTAAGTGTTATAAGTATGATTTTTATCATATTCTATTAGGTGTTCTATTATGTGTCATTTCGAAAGCTTTTCAGGTTAGTCAGTCTTCAAAGCAAGATCCTTGTGACAACTAGATATGGGGAAGTTGCAAGACTCTTGAGATGAGTACTATCTTATCACTTAACAACAATATCAATGTTTGATGAGGATTTGTTGAACATATTTGAAAGTTATGCCTTTGACATTGTACATTCATCAATCCACCTTGAATTAGAAAGGATTGCTAGAAATATTGTTAAAAATTGCGGAGGCATTCCTGGAGCAGTGAGGTCCCTCAGTTGCCTCTTCCATGATCCTAAAAACCTCTATCGTCCAAAATTGGGAGTAGGTACTTAAAAGCAATATATTTAACTTGTCCATGGAGATGAAGATTGACATTCTTCCAGCTTTATGGGTAACTTATTGCTCTTCAAGCAATATTTTGCTTACTATGCAATCTTTCCAAAAGGTTTTAGATTTGAGAGAGCATATTTAATATAGCTTTGGATGGCTAAAGATCTCCTTAAACCTAAAGAAAAAAACAACTAAGATCTCCTTAAACTTAAAGAAAAAAACGACTATGGAATTTGTTGGAGAAGAGTGTTTTGACACCCTCTTATCAAGATCATTCTTTGTAAGGGTAGATGAGTACTTCACCATGCATAACCTTGTGCATGATTTGGCCTCTTTTACTACTGGGAAATTTTGGCTTAGCCCAAATTATTGCCCCTCGAGTTTTGATCTAGTGGACATTCGGCGTTTTTGCCCCTTGAATGTACAAAAGTATGAGGATTCGATTGAAGCTAAGCATCTGAGCACTCTACTCTTATTAACTCTACTCTTATTGTTACCACCATTACCATTGTGTTTTGACACAATAATATTGGAGCCTAATCAGTTGGCTTTGAAAAAATTGTTGCAGATGTTTAAAGTTCTCAGAGTGCTCTCTTTATGTGACTGTTGTATCTTTGAGTTGCCTTTATTAGTAAGAGATTTGAAGCTAACGAAGTACCTGAATTGGTCTAGAACTGAAATCAGAGAGATTTCAGAAACAGTTTGCAGTCTGTATTATTTACAAACACTCCTATTGAGTGATTGTAGAATGCTTAGAAAACTGCCAACCAACATGGGAAAACTAATAAATTTGCACCATCTTGATGTAACACCCACGAACTTGGAAGAGATGCCGATGAGAATGGGTAATTTGAAGGATTTGTAGACATTGACAGATTGACATAACACCCACGGACTTGGAAGAGATGCCGGTGAGAATGGGTAATTTGAAGGATTTGTAGACATTGATAGATTTTGTTGCTGGGTGTAGCATGAAGGATTTAGAAAGTCTTAAAAATTTGAGTGAAAGTCTATTTATTTCGAGGCTTGTAAGTGTTGTGTATGTAGAAAAAGAAGGTTTGGTGGACAAGATTCATCTTACTCACTTAGGGCTATCTTGGTCCAAGGATCCTTATGGTGGTTGTCAACAGGTACTTTATGGGTTGTAATCTCACTCAAAAATCTATATTCTTAGAATTATGGGTATGGAAGTCAAGAGTTTCCAGAATGAGTTGGAGCTTGCTCATTTTGTTTGTTAGAAGATCTAAAACTAACAAGGTGCAGGCAATGTACAACATTGCCACCACTTGTGTTGCTTCCATTTCTCAAAAACTTATGATCGAAGGATTTGAGAAATTGGAGAAAATAAGCAATGATTTGTAGCAGGAGATGTTCAAAGATCGCTAAGCCATTTGGGTGCTTAAAGTTTTTACATTTTGAAAATATGGTCAAGTGGCAAAAGTGGTCATTTGTTGGGCTAGAGAGTTTTCCTAACCTGAAGGGACTTTTATTGTACAAATGTCCAAAGTTAAGTGGAGGCCCAGGCTTAAATGCTGAGATCTTGGAAATTTTTTATATGAAAGAATGCCAAGAATTAGCGTTTCCGATCAAGAATTTATTTTCATCTATCAGGAGGTTAAAAATGTATGATACCTGCTATTCTATGAGGTCAATTTGCTTAGACTACAAGTCGATGATTTGTGAGCTTGATCTGGAGATGTGTAAGTTTCTAGAATCTTTTATATTTTTAGAACAATGTTGCCTTGTACTCAACTCTCAAAGACACTTCAGGATAAAAAGTTATCAAGGGTCTGTTTGGTCATATTTTCTATTTTTAATTTTTAAAATATAGAACAAAAATAATTTTCTATTATTTTATAAAAACAATGAGTGTTTGGTCAATTGTATTTGAAAACAATTTTTAAAAACAAAAAACATAAAACATAAATGGGTAAAGTTAAATTATATGTTTTTTTTTTAATCACAAAGAAAGTATATATATATATATATATATATATATATATATATTTTTTTTGTAGTGTTATATCCACATTTGCTTACAAAATTGAAAAAACAATAGTTCTACATGTTATTGAAAATAATCTGTAGTTTGAATTTTATAAGCAAATAAAAGCAAAGACTAGTATTAAAAAGTTGAAGATAATTTGTAATGGTACGTAAATAGATTAACAATGAAAAAATATATAGAAAAAATTTGGTTTCGTTAACTTTTGAAAATAATTACTTAAAAAAATTACTTTTATTTGTAGTGATATTTGAGAATAAAAATGAAACGTACTTATAATAACTAATAATAAGGATTAATTAGTTTTAAATATAATACATATATATATATATATATATATATAAAAAGAGATAAATAAAAGTTAATAATAACATAAAAACAAGTGTTATTATAATTTTCTTTAATATTTTTATCACAATTTTTTTTTTTAATTTAAGCAAAAGGAGTAACTACTATATAAAAAAAAGTATAGACACAACTTATCTATTTTATTATTGTTATTATTGCCACATGCTTTACTTTCAACTAAATGGATAGTAAGCATAAACATACGTTTACTCGAGCTCTCTAAAGATGTAGAAGAAGTTTCGAACAATGAGCATCACCCAAATAAAAAATGAGTAGACATTTAAACAACCAAGAAAACAGCCAGAAAAAAAAATGCCAGAGTAAAATACCAAATCTCTATGATTCCAAAAATAAATTAAGAAATGGAATGCTACAAATCTCAATCCATTCTCATTTGAAGACGCTAATTATAGCCTTTTTGAAGCTGTCACATATTCGAGTGAAGTTTAGATAAGAGTGTCAGGAGAGTTAATGCCTGAGAAAGTTTGACATAGCTCATTAATTAGGGGCATAAATAAATAAACAAATTAATTAAACTAGTTATATTTAAGATACAAGACAGCTCTCAGGAACCATGGAGCAAAAGATCGATATTGGTATCCATGGTGAGGGAAACAAACCCTTTCTATTTTGCATTCGTTCATAAAGACTGCCCATCTTAACGGCATTTTCTCTGAATAAAAGAAGCATCATGCTTATCATACTTGTAAGTGTATTCACATATGTTAATCTGAGAACTTCAAAAATCATTTCCTCAAAATTTAAGTTTGATTTTATAAGCTTATGACATGTGTTATTGATAAATTTAATTTTCGGTGTAGCTAAGTACAAGAGAACCACATTTGCGGGAATGAACCAAGAAGAAGCCAATATACTCCACCTATTCGAACATTCAACACTATTGAGTCTCATAAAGAATGTGCATTGACTAGTTACCCAATAAATAGTTATTTCCAGCCCATGACACTAATAAATAGGGACAAAAAGATTGTGCACTTTTCTTATAACAATCCTCTACTTATGTTTATGCGAAAAGGATACCATGAAGAAATGTGAAAACCAAAATTCTTAGAAAAAAATATGATCCAAACAAAAAATCAGAAGTTGAAAATCAACATGGAGATGGTAACCATACTGAAAATTATTTAATTATTTATGTTTTTGGAATTTTGCATGTTTTACCATTGTTAGAAAGGAGACTTGAAGCAAAATGTACTACCTTAATTGCCGTTTTGTTACATTTCCATTTTCCAATATTTTAATTCTAGCATCTTGCTGGAAATTAGGGATGACAATTTAGGTCATGATATGGCGACATGATTCGAAAACGACACGGAATAAATGAATTTGAGTTTATTACAAATAGGTCCGTATTATAATGGGGTCAACCCGTTTAACATGATTAATAATTGTGTCATTTTCGGATTGACCTCTTTAACTCGAAATTGATCCGTTATGATCCATTTATTAAACGTGTCAGTTTCAACCCGACACGATTATATACTTATTACAATCCATTTAAATTTAATTTAAAATTATAATTTTATCTATAGTATAATATTTAATAAGTAAAAGATATTATAAATTAAAAAACTTTATAAAAGTAATTTTCTATTATTAATTTTTTAAAGACAAAAAAAAAAAATCTTTAATAAAACAAAATAAAAACATTAAAAAAAAAATTAGATCACTAGAACTCCTAATTGTCATCTTAATTTTTAATGCTTAGATTATTTTTATATTGTTTTTTTAATAATTATTTTTAAATCATTTTCAAATAAAGAGCTTGATTACCAAGTAGAATAGATATATTAATAAACAAGTTAATTTTCAATAAATAGGTTAATTTTGGGTTAATAGTTTAATTTTCAATAAATAGGTTAATTTTCCGGTTAACAGATCAATATTCAAGTTAATAATTTAACATGTTAACATGACCCGTTAAAGTAATCGTGTTAATCGGGTCTTGTCGTGTTGACTTATTTATAAACAGGTTGGGTTAATGTTTTAGATATCTGATACGATTAATAAATGAGTCGAGTTTGAATTAAGCATTTTTAACACGATTATTAAACGAGTTGATATGAACTTGACACGTGAACACGGATTGGCACCTCTACTAGAAATATTTTAAATTTGAAAAGCTATTGTCCAGGAGATTTAGTTATGATCTCTCTTGCTTAAATTAGTTTTAAAATTCAACTAGGCTATTGTTGTGACTATCCTACTTATGTATATTTATATACATTCTGTACCAGGAATACTTATAAAGTGAATTAGTACAATTGAACTCTTTCCATTTAGTTAAATCTTAGGTATTTGTTACTTGTTTTTACATTTTCTATCTTTTAAAAACCCTTTGTGTAATCATGTTGGAAGTGAGTAGGAGAGAATCACCTAGATATAATTTTGCACAGGCTCAACAGTTGACTCAACAAGCTGTTCATGATACTCCATCACTTCAAATAACAACACTCAGGTTGAATGAGCACAATTATTTACAGAGGCCCAATCCACGAAGATGTTCATTCGTGGAAAAGGGAAGTTCGGATATCTTTCTGGTTTCATCCAGCAGCCCCAAACATGAGGATGAGAGAGCATTTCACTCATGGAAGCAGAGAATTCCATGGTTATGGTGTGTTTGGTTAACTCAATGCAATCTAATATCAGTCAAACATATCTCCATTTTCTTTTTTCTTTTTTTTTTCCCCTAATCCATGGCAAAGGAGATATGGGATGCTGTTGCTGAAACCTATTCGGATGTGTGAAACTTAGCTCAATTTGAGATTGAAACTCAAATTCGAGAGATGAAACAGGAGAGCCAAAGTGTGAGCAAAATTTCAGCATATTGAGAACTAGACGAGTATTATGATGTTGAATGGGAGTGTGTCAATGATAGTGTTCACTAAAACAAGATGCTTGAGTTCCTTGTAGGTCTCACCTTGGTATTAGATGAAGCTAGGGGTAGAGTTCTTGGCTAGGAACCTCTTATATTAAGTGTTAGGAAATTAATAAATCTAAAAACCAAAGTGTATATATATATATATATATTATATTCATATCTACAAAATAAATATAAATATAAATATCTCTATGTATATTAAATATATAAAACAATATACAAATTACTTATAGTAAGATAAAGAAAAAGAACTCACAGGTGTTGTGTTTGTATTATAATTTCAAATAAAGTTGATCTTTATGTAACGATCAAGGTAAGAGTTGAACTCTTTTTCCTTAAGACAGTATTCGCTCTCCTACGGTGCTCGTAGTTTTATAGCAATTTTCTCCCATGATACAACAATCTTTTCTTTAAATAGTAGCACTCCAAATTCAAAGAATCATGAACTAGACAAAGTTTCAATTCTTTCTGTAAAATTTTTAGAACAAAAAACACAGCAAAAACGAAAGAGAAAGAAGCTTAAATTGGTGTGGGTCATTTTTTTTTATTCATTTATGGACAAAAATATATAAACACGAGCTTACAATAGTAAATCACCTCCTTTTCACCTACTATTGCAGTAATCATACCACCAAAAGACAAGCCATACTTTGGCTACTTAATACAACAGTGTTTTACCAAAAAGCTAAATATAAAGTAACTAAACATCAAAAAGTAACTAAGACACCAACAAAAGAGTCATTACACTAACACTCCTCCTTGACACTTTTGCTGGAAACACTAAGATCATTTCTTAATGTTTCAGACCTTTTTCTTGGCAAAGCTTTTGTCAAAATATCAGCAAGCTGGACCTCAGACCTACAATGAACCAGCTTCACTTCACCATTTCTTTCAGCTTATAAATTTTGTCTTCCTTTTCTTGAACAACAAAGCTTTCAGGTTGTTTAACATACACTTCTTCTTGCAAGTAACCATTTAGAAATGCGGATTTCACATCTAACTGGTAAACTTTCCAACCTTCTTTAGCAGCAAGAGCTAGTAGAAATTTGATTGTTTCATGCCTTGCAACTGGTGCAAACGTATCTCCATAATCAATACCTGATTGCTGAACATAGCTCTTATCTACCAATCTTGCTTTATGCTTGTTTATAGTACCATCTGCATTGAGCTTGGTCCTAAAGACCCACTTCACTCTAATTGTCTTTTTGCCTTGAAGTTTTTTCACCAACTCCCAAGTCTTGTTTTTGTTTATCATGCTGATTTTAGTTTCCATGGTTTCTCTCCATGTCTCGAACTGATTTGCATCATAGAAATTAATTAGATCACACAATGCTAGGTGGCATCTCTCATATACATTTGTCAAGGGTCTTATACCTCGGACATCGGCCAGGGGTTTTGTACCTCGGACATCGGTCACGGGTCTTGTATCTTGAACATCGGCCAGGGGTCTTGTACCTCGGACATCGATCAATGGTCTTCTACCTTGGACATCGATCGGGGGTTTTTTACCTCGGACATCGGACAGAGGTCTTATACCTCGGACATCGGTCAGGAGGTTTTTACCTCGGACATTAGACAGAGATCTTATACCTTGGACATCGGTCGGACGTCGGTCAGGGGTCTTTTACTTCGGACATTGGATAGAGTTCTTGTATCTCGGATGCATCGGGTAAAGGTCTTGTACCTCGGATGCTTCTCTCGGATGCATCAGTCAAGGGTCTTGTACCTCGGATTCCAATGACATTTTCATCATCTGAATTAGCCTCCTCCTTAATTTCATCATGTTCTTGGATAAAATTCTCTTCTGAGGCTTGAACTTCACTCTTTTTTCAATTTCATTCTATTTCAAAGCTTTTATCTTTCATTCCAACATTTAGAATTTCACTTCCATGTTGATCATATATTGTGCAAGACTTATCTTGAAAAATTTAGAGAATATCCATTTTCAAGCATTGGTCCCACACTCAGCAAGCTTTGATTAATTTTAGGTACATATAACACATTTGAAATGAGTTTAGTACCTGTTGAAGTTTCCATAGCCACATCTCCTTTGCCTTGAACTTGAATAAAATCTCCATTTCCAATTTGGACTTGGGAAACAAAGTTTCTGTCTAAGCACTTGAAGAGATCAGCATCATGTGTCATATGTTGAGTACAACCACTATCCACCAACCAAGCTTCTTTGCTACGGTTTTCTGCATAACATGTAGCAACAAACAGCCTTTCCTCACTTTGCCATGTTTCATCAGCAACTTGTACCTGGTGTGCTTGTTGTATAGGCTCTCCTTTGTTTTTGCAAACTTTTTTAACATGTCCAAGTTGTTTGCACACTCTACATTGAACATTAGGCCTAAACCAGCAATATTTTTCAGAATGGTTGTCCTTTTTGCAATGAGAGCACATCACAAACTTTTTTCTTTCACCCTCTCTTTTTGTACCAACACCATCTCGTCCTTTGTCATTAATTCCTCTACCTTGCTGCTTCCTTTGGTTATTGTTTGCTGGAGCTTTGCCTTTTTGTAGTGCTAGAAAAGCACTTTTTGAAGCCTCTTCTTGTTTTATAGATCTTCTTTGTTCAGTTGTTTGTAAAGCATTAACAAGCTCTGACAAAGAAATCTGATTCAAGTCTCCTGACTTCTCCAAGGACGAAATCTTTGCTTTGAACTTCTCTGGTAAGCTGACCAGCACTTTCTCCACCACTCTTCTGTCACTCAACTCCTCTCCAAGAATTTTGATTTGATTTACTACCTTCATTAGTCTATCAATGAAGTCTTTTACCAACTCAGAATCCTTCATTCTTAAAGTTTCGAACTCCCTCCTCAAGTTCAATACTTGCATTTGTCTTGCTCTTGCATTTCCCTGGAACTCTTCTTTCAGCTTATCTCAGACCTCTTTAGCTGTAATGCAAGCCATAATTCTGGTGAACATTACTTCTGAAACACCAGCATGTAAAGCAGATAAAGCCTTAAACTTTTTGGCAACCTCCTCACTATGTTGCTTTATTTGAGCGATAGTGGGATTTGCTGTCAAAGGGGGAGGATTTCTATTGGTTTCTACAACTTTCCACAGGTCAAAAGCTTGAAGGTAACCTTTCATTTTTATAGACCACATGGCATAATTTTCTCCAGAAAATATAGGAGGTGATGGAGCAGAAAAATGAGTTGACGCCATTTTAAAAAAAAGGGGGAGGAAAGGTAGAAGGAAGTTTTCTGTATTTTTTTTTTTACTATTTCACTCACAACCCCACTAAGATCATTAGAGCTCTGATACCATTTGTAGGATTTTTAGAACAAAAAACACATAAAAAACGAAAGAGAAAGAAGCTTAAACTGTTGTGGGTCATTTTCTTCATTCATTTCTGGACAAAAATATATAAACACGAGCTTACAACAGTAAATCATCTACTTTTCACCTATTATTGCAGTAATCATACCACCAAAAAGACAAGCCATACTTTGGCTACCTAATACAACAGTGTTTTACCAAAAAACTGAATATAAAGTAACTAAACATCAAAAAATAACTAAGACACCAACAAAAGTGTCATTACACTAACACTCTCTACTCACATGTTTGTTAATTATTTTCCAAAATCCTTCAACAATAGTCTCATATGGTATTTATAGACTTCAGAAGGATATTAAGAAGGGACATGATGATTCAAACAGATATATTATTTCAAGAGAAGACATATTTTTTCAAGAGAGGACATAATGTTTTAAGAAAAGACACACTGTTTCAAGAAGACATATTGTTTCAAAAAGAGAAAACTCACTGATTGGGAAAAGACACAACGTAGTAATGAAACGATGTAAGTTGTAACTTTTTGTCAAAAGTTATAAAGTTTTAGAAATAATTTTTATCCATTATAAATTTTTAACATTAGGACATAAGAGAGCAGGAGGAATGTGACAAATGGGAAGATAAAAAAGTCTACCAATCAGCGGAAAATTGTGCTACGAATTCATAGACATCAGAAAATGTCTTGATACATGGACAAAAGGCTTCAAAGTAAGCGAAAGAAAGGAGCAACAAATTATCAAACAGCCAACTTAATTATTAAGGTGCTGTACTGGTTATTTTGTGACCCACATATTTTCTTTTGATTTCAATAAGATTCACATTTTGACTAATAATAAAGAAGTTTTTGAATTTTCTTCTATTGAATATTGATGATATAATATGCTTTCCTGTCCATCCACACAGCTATTCAGCAACATCAACATACAAAGTATGTAACCAAACCTTCATAACATCCGAAGAATTAAAATCTGCCTCAATCCACATAATTACAGAGAGATGAAAATCCAAGGAAATCCACAAATCGTAGAATAGAAAACGGAATCGTTCCATCAATTTCTTAACTGCAAAACAAGTCAATCTGGACAACTAAAAATTGAAATAGAATCCAACAATGCCATGAATTCTAACAAAAAATAAAAAAGTTACAAAATGATCCTCTGCTTTAAGGATGATGCTTCATCCATACAACTTTCCAAGCAAAGACAACTGGAGAACTCGCTTAAACTCATGAACCAGTCGAACTCTTCGAACCTGCAATGAATGTCTATATAGTTAAATTCTATGAAAAACATACATACAATTACTCTCCCCCCCCCCCCCCCCCCCAAAAAAAAAAAAAAAAAAAAAGATGCCCATGAGAACAAAAGATTTAGGTATACTGTTAGCATTTGTGTATCCAAGGTAACTTGGAAATTAACAAAAAAATGAATGCATTTAACAACTTGATGTTCCTGCAAAACTAAATGCAAACGGAAAGTAAAGCATGCACATCAATTATAAGGTCCTAATTTCCTGACTTCTAGGTCTACATATGGCATTTTGAAGAATGTTTAACCAATTCCATTTCAAAAACTTTTCTAAAGTCCCTTTAGCTTACACTTCTTACACTTCTATATAAAGTTCAATTATCAAACTATTTCAAGAAGTAAAAAGTAAAAAAGTAAAATGTAGATACAATAAATAATGCAGAAAATAGAAAAGTAGATGAGAACTAACAAGAACAGGTCATAATAACACTTAAAAGAATAGAATGCGAGCGATGTGAGCAATCTCGGGCCAATCTTCCCCTGTTTCTCTCTGGAATCGTTGTTCGAGCCAAGAGCATTGAAAGATAATCAAATCAGAAAGAGATTTTGGCAACCCTTCTTCAGGCAATAGCTAAAGCTCATTGCAGGAAGAGATTGACATGCTTTTAAGGGAGTCAAGTTGTTTTAAGGCCCTATCATTCAGAGACTTAAGGTGAGGAAGATATATGATATGGAGATCAACCAGAGTGGTTGGCAACAACCCCTCCTCCGGAAATGAATCCAACTCTTCATCTATGCTAGTGATCTCCAAGAACTTAAGAGAATTGAATCTTTGCAGATCCCACTGAAAGCGATTGGGGAAAAGCTTATTGCACCAGGAAATCTTGAGTTTATTTATATTTGGTCGCAATCCACATTCTGGAAATGAAACAAGCTGTGGACAACTAATAAGAAATATGGATTGAAAAGATGGAAGATGGGTGCTCATGTTTTCAGGCAATGACCTCAAATTTTTGCAATCTTCAATGCGAAACTCTTCAATGTTTGGAGCAGCCAATCCTTCAGGTGGAAAAGAGACAAACTTGGGGCAAGTTGTTAACTTGAAGTATCTTAAAGAATAAAGTGCAGGCCAAGGTTGTTGTGAAAATTCAAGGGACTTAAGATTCACACAGAACTCTAGATCAAGCTTGCTAAGCACTAGCAAGCAGTCCAAGACAATAGATCTCATAGAATCACAGCTATCATAAATTTTCAACTGCATAGCAATGATTTCCCAGGAAGTCTAAACTCAACCTTCTAAGAGATGCATAACAATGATTTCCCAAGAAGTCTAAACTATGGCATCCATTAAGTCGGATCGTGTCTATGGTATCAAGTAAGCATGGATTTACAGTTAGTTTTGGACAATCTTCCAAATGTAGCTCCTTAAGATTTGGGAAAGCAACTCCTTCTCCAACAAACTACCACTCTTGCCATTCCTGCATGTGGCAAAACTTTAATAATTCTAAGCTTCTAAATGGCTTAGCCATGGAAGAACGAGCATGATAAAACTCATTACCAATTTTCACCAATTCATCAAATTCCATGATACATAGCTTCTTTAGAAATGATAGGTGTCCTAGTGGTCGCAAGAAACAACGTTTCTTACCGCCTTCAAAGTGGATCTGTTCTATGTTACAGAATGAATGATCTCCCACCCATTTTGGAAATTGTTCACCTCTGTAAGAGTTTATTTGGAGTACCTTTATATTTGTGTGCGGTTGCAGCCCATTAAGTACATCTTTGTGGTTTTTGGGGATTCTTCAGGATTAGAATCCCAAAGGAACTGTAATTTGGTCAAGTACTTCTTGTCTTTCGAATTTCCGACCAAGGTATCTGCAACATCAACAACATTTTCAAGCCCTGAAATTTGAAGTATTCCATGCAAAAGTTGAAGATTCGACTCCTTTATGGTAGAACCAGTGCTACCTTTCCCAAAATGAAATCCGTTAATGCCAGCAAACCTTTCAATTTACCAATTTCTAATGGAAACTCTTCTAAGCCTGTTGATGTAATGTCTAGATGACGAAAATTGGTTAGCCTTCCCATGTTGGTTGGGAGCCACCTAAGCCTTACACATCTCTTCAAAAGTAGTGTCTGCAAATTATACAGAGTGCAAACTGTATTAGGCAACTCTTCAATTAGAGTCTCAGATAAATTTAGGTACATTAGGAACTTCAAATCCCCAATTGGCTTTGGCAACTCTTCGATAACACACCTGTGTAAAGATAGCACTCTTAAGGATGCTAATGTTGGCAACAATTTTAACATCCCCAAGTTCTTGGATGCTGAGTAATTATAGGGGGAAGCATGTTATGATGATAAGAATAAGGTGCGCAATCGTGTAGTTCTAGATAAAGTTTCATACTTGTTCATGACAAGAATGTTTTCTTTCACATGTGACACATGAAGAATCTTGCTTAGAACCTTATCTGAGTTGATATCATCAAACCTCAAACAAATTTCTCCCAACTATAAATGTAGCTAAATCAATCACAAGATCATGCATGATAAAACAAACTGATCTATCCAAACTTAACGACTGTTGAAAAAATAATCTGGCTAACAGGTGGTCAAAGTATACTTCTCCAACTTCTTCTGTATTCCTGTTTCTTTGGGGTTGTATAAGATTTTCAGCCATCCGCAGCCTGATTTCTTCCTTATTGATTTCATAATCCTTGGGGAAGATTGAGCAATATGCAAAACACCGCTTAAGATGTGAATGTAGATATCGATAGCTCAACCACAAAGCTGGCACAATATTGTTTTTCTCCTTGGGCAATTTCCACATCGCTTCTTTGATTGAGGACCTCGTTCATATAGCATTTTTGTATATATTTATATATATATATATATATATAAATATAATGGGTCTCTTATAACAGAAGAATAAATTTGAAACCTTGACGCGTGTGGGCTTAAGTCCATATTTGATCATGCACAAATTTCTAAGATTGCAAATTTCAATAACATTGTTTTCATAAATTGATTCAGATGACAAGACTAATAGTGCGAGAGCAAATAAAAGCACTACTCTATTTCTCTCATAGGCGGAAAAGTGTTGAAAGGTTCACGACAACTTTTTAGTGAATCATAGATCATTAACTAGCTAGATTTATCTTAACCAACCTCTAAAATTCCATGACCAATTTGAATTGATGGGGAAAAATAAAAAGCTGATTCTTCATACCTTTGTACTTTCATTTTGTGTCGTTACAATGATTTTGCTTCCATATTCTCCAGATTTAAAAGGTTTGTTCAACTCTTCCCAAAGGAAATAATCCACATTCCAAACATCATCTAGAACTTGAAGCACATCAAGATCTAAATACAATGTCTGATGATAATGTTGGGAATTATTTGTAAGGCGCGTCTTCAACATTGAAGATCCATGTGCCCGTCCAAAATTAGAAGAGATTTTTAGACAGATTGTTGAAAAGGGCAAAGGTCTTCCTTGAGCAGTGAAATCACTTGGTAGTCTTGTAATATTTAACTACAGGCCGTCTAAATACTTAAAATTTGAAAGCTTTCCTATGTATTGTGCCAATATCATAGTGTATACACTTTTTACAAGTGACACACAAAACTCTTTTTCTGTTCATATAGTTTATATGTAAACTTATAATGGTTTTAAACTCTTTTTTGTTGATATAGATAGTTTATACATAAATGGTTTTATAAAAAATAATAATTATTGTTATTAATTATCATAATGCAAATGATTTGAGGAAATAACTAATTGATGGGGGAAAAAAAAAGTTGACTCAAGCCTATCAGACAATTACTCCCCACCCCAAACGTTTTCTTGAAAATTAGAAATTGAGATGTTTATTGAATCGATCACTTCTTAATTTTTCGATGTTATATTGGTTACTTATTATTATTATTATTATTAATAATCCAACACATCCAAAACAGCATCCGTTAATACGGTTCTGAGATTAAAATTGAAAGGAAACATAAAAATCCAAGCATTTGACATAACATCTCCTTCCCATGCACCCAACCAAACTGTCCAGTAACATAAAAGTATGTTGCCAAACTTTCGTAAACATCCAAGCTTGAGCACATTAAACCAGTCAATTTGCAGCACACTTACAAAGATGAAAATTTCAAGCAAACATTCACAATCCCAGCATAGAACAGGAAATTCTCTTCCCATCCATCACAAAAGGTAGTTAATCTGCGTTGTTATAATGGCGAAATTTTCAGAGGAACTCAAAAACAATAAATTTCAACTGAAATAGAGTAACAAAAAACAATCTTTGAATTAATGAACCAACAGCTTCTCCTCCCAAATCAAATCTAAGGACAAAGATCAACCAGAGAACTTGTGTCACACTCTTAAAGTCGGTTAACTATTGGAACCTGTAAAATGCGAGTTGAGAAAGTTTTGTTATTTGTTATATATTGAAATGATCTGGGTACCTGAAATTCCAATTTTCCAAGCATGCAACCATAAATATGAGAATGGAGGATTAATGTATCTCGTCAGCATTTGTTTTGTCAAAGTAACTTGGAATAAATAGACAAAAAATGATAATAAAATGAAAATAGAAATGACATTTCGAGAATTCATTGCTTAATGTTTTCTTGAAGACACCAAGTGTAAACTCGATTTGTGCATATGAGTCCCATGTTCCTATGGCATCATATGGCATGTTATTGTAAATTCCTAGTTTCAGGTAAAATATTTGGATAAGAGCTCAACTGAAAGTAAAAGTACAAGTATTTAGCATGGTAAAACTAGAAGATTATAATTAGCTACTTCCTGCCAACTACTTTTTAGAAACATTTCTATGCTTGAGCAATACATGTATAACAAAATAAAAATGAAAAATCAAAGTAAATATTATGAATTGCAGGAAAGTAAAAAGTACCCGGAGAAAAATGGAGAAGAAAAAGAGGAATGGACACATCTTGATTCTCAATGCTCATCATACGCGATAATAATCGATTGATATGTAAGTAATGTGGGAAATTTTGGGCCAGTCTTCCCCTGTATCTCTCTGGCATCGTTGATTTAGCAAAGGACAGTGAACGATAGTCAACTCAGAAAGAGATGCAGGTAGTCCTTCTGGCAAGCACTGGAGCTCTTTGCATCTATAAATTGCCAGCCGTTTAAGGAAGGAAAGATGTTGAACAGCCTTTCCATTAAGAGCTTTAAGGTGTGGAAGCGAATCGATGTGGAGATGAACGAGAGTGGTAGGTAGTAGACCCTCTTCAGGAAATAAATCCAATGCTATTTCATCAATGTTGGAGATACTTAAGGAGCAAAGAGAAGTGAGTGTTTCGAGATTCCATTCCATGCGGTTGGCAAACAGCTTCTCACAATTTGAAACTTGAAGCTGACTTAAATTTAAAGGCAATCCGCATTCAGGAAATGACTCCAATTCTGGACAATTAGCTAGAGATAGGGACTGAAGAGATGGAAGAAGGGTATGCATATGTTGAGGCAATGACCTCAAGTTAATGCAATCTGCAATGCAAAAATATTTCAGGTTGGGGGCAGGCAACCCACCTTGGTGGAATGAAACAAACTTTGTGCAACCTTTTAATTCAAAGCTTGTAAGAGAGAGGAGTGCAGGAGGTTGAGGTTGTCCTGAACATGTAAGGGACTCCAGATTCTCACAAGATTCCAGAGTAAGCTCTTCAAGCACTGGGAGTTAGTCTATCGCAATGGAATTTACAGTATCACAACTCTCTTCTATATGCAACTTTCCAAGGTTACCAAAAAGTTGCTGCATTCCTAACAACTCTAGTTTTCTGCATTTTCTTATGCTGACTTCTTGTGTGGTATTGGGTAAACAAATGTGTGCAGTTAAGTTCGGACAACATCCCAAAACAAGCTTCTTAAGATTAGGGAAAGCATCTCTTCCTTCCACTTGATCGACAAATGACCATTCTTCCCACTTCTGCAGATTGTAAAATTCCAAAATCTCAAGACATCCAAATGGCCTAGCCATCGCTAATGAACCACCGGTAATGCAATAAAACTCATCACCTATTGTCACCAATTCGTCAAATCCTTCAATCATAAGATGTTTTAGAAAAGGTAGCTGCCCAAGTGGTGGCAAAATGCTACATTCTTCACATCCTCCAAGCCGTATCTTTTCTAAATTGCAAAATGAAGGATCTCCCACCCATTTTGGAAATTGTTGACCTCTGTAATTTTCAATTTTGAGTAACTTCAAGCTTCTGTGAGTTTCCAGGCCATTAAGTACCCTGCTATGCATTTGGTAATTATCAATATCATCAAAGTAGTCCCACCAAAACTCTAATTGAGTAAGGTACTTCTTGTCCTTCAGATTGGCCACTAATATATCTTCAACATTAACAATGTTGTTTAGTTCTGAGAAACAGAGTTTTCCTCGCAAATGTTGAAGATCTCTTAATGACTTCAAGGTAGAACCACTATCTTTGCCCACAATAAATTCAGTCAGTGTTTGCAAATCTTTCAAATTACCAATTTCTAATGGCATTCTTTCTAATCCTGTGTCTGTAATGTCAAGATGACGTAAGTTGATCAGCCTTCCGATGTCGGTTGGCAACAACTTAAGTTGTCCACAATGTGACAAAATTAGCGTTTGCAGATTATACAGAGCACAAAGGAAAATGGGCATCTCTTTTATTCTAGTCTTCGATAAATTTAAATATCGTAGAAGCTTTAAATTCCCAATGGAATCAGGCAACTCTGTGATGGAACTTCCATTCAAAGATAACACTCTTAGGCATGTTAATGTTGGTAACAACTTTATTGCCACTAAGTTTTGCAACTGCAATTGTATCCCCCCATAACATTGCAATGGAAAGAAGAAGGTGCGAAGACACTTAGCTCTAAACAAATATTCATATCTCTTAAAGTCATATTTATGTTCTTTCTCATTCTCTTGTGACAGATGACAAACTTTGTTTAGAAACTTATTTGAGTTATTAACATCCAAGCTTAAGCAAAATTCTCCAGCTACAAATGTAGCTAAATCGTGTACAAGATCATGCATGGTGTAGCAAATTGGAGATTTTTCATACCAAGGTTCTCTAAGCACTTGTCGAAATAATGATCTTGACACTAGGTCCTTAATAGACTCTTCCCCAACTTCTTCTATCCTCTTATCTTTTTGGGCTTTAAGTAGGTCTTCTGCCATCCACAACTTGATTAAATCTTCTTTGTCAATTTCATGATTTTTTGGGAACACTGAGCAGTAAGCAAAACATCGTTTGAGATGTGAAGGTAGATAATGATAGCTCAACCATAGAGCTGGAAGAATGCTGTTTTTCTCTTTGGGTAACTCCCACATGTCACTTTGTAGTATCTTTTCCCATTCATCTGGATTTAGTTGATTACGTAAGAGACTACCAAGTGATTTTACCGCTAGAGGTAGACCTTTACATTTAATAACAATCTGTCGACCAATTTCTTCTAATTTTGGATGGACATATGGATGTACATTGTTGAAGGCGTGCTTTACAAATAATTTCCAGCAGTTCTCATCGGAGATTGTTGCAAGTTGATAAGATTGAACATTATTACACATCACCGAGGCAACACTTTCATTGCGTGTTGTTACAATAATTTTGCTTCCATATGCTCCACATTCAAAAGGCTTCTTGACCACTTCCCACATAAAGTAATCCTCATTCCAAATATCATCGAGAACAAGCAGAAACTTTTTACCTCTCAGAGCCTTCTCCAATTGAACTTGCAGAAGATCCAAGTCTTGGCCTTTAAATATTATGGAAGTCACTCTCTCTTTAATCGTTTTTGTTATTTTGAAGACATCAAATTCTTCTGATACAAAAACCCATGCTTTGAGTTCAAAGCATTTCTTCACCCTCTCATCATTATAAACGAGTTGAGCAAGGGTGGTCTTCCCAATCCCGCCCATGCCAACTATGGGAATCACAGACATGTTATCATTGCCGCTACCATTATCTGTTAGCAACAACTCAATAATGGCTTCTTTATCATTATTCCTTCCATAAACACCAGATTCTTCAACTGAAGAAGTTGTAGGTAATCTTCTTGAAGGTTTGGTTTGAACATCACCTTTCAAACCAAGGGAATCTTTTTGATCCAATATAAATTCCAATCTATCAAGTATCTCCATCATTTTATATTCTACATGTTCATTAAAGGAAGTACTAGTTCTGGTAGGGAAGAGGTTCAATACCTGATGGGTTGAGCTGCTTCCATATTCAGCTTCCATCTTGCATCTTAAAGCTTCAGTGTTGATCTTATCTACCAAGTCCTCTGCATCATAGATCGCTTCATGGAGTTCATCAAGCCACTCCCTCACAGCTGAATTCCATATCTGCTTCTGCTCAGCATCATTCAGCACGAAATGAGCTGATAACAGCTTGATCTTCAACTTCTTGAACAAACCCTCATTGAGTCTCTTTCCCCTGATGAAGTCAATGACTTGTAGCGAAGCCATCCTGTCAAACAACACCTGAAGGGAAGCAGAGAGAAAAGCTCCACCCACCATTTGACCTGCCATGGTTATTACCTCTTTACAAAAGAAACTGAAAGCTCTGAATGAGAAAAAAGGAAACTTTTTTTTTTTTTTTTTTTAAGTCAACGCTACTTAGGAAAGCTCTGCAGAATATGTGTGGCACAACAAGGCTCAATCCCAGATAATTAAACAAAGAAATAGAAAACTGTACTTGTTCCGAATGATGTAATAAAAAAGACATGACCAAAATACAAATAAAAGTCAAACCAATTTAGGGGAAAGTCCCAAAAGTCAGATACGGCTGGACATTTCAGTAGCATATCTAAAGGGTGTATATAAAACTATACCAACCTCTTGCTTTAAGTTCGAAGTTCAAACCAAAGAAAGATACAGAGGACACCGTGAAGCGTGTCAGAGGAAGAGAGAGAGAGAGATTCCGTACATTAGCCCCGGACAGTCTACCTTCTTGGTTCTTGCTCTGCTTCGAAATCCGAACCCATTCAGCTCACGATTTTCCATTTTGGTCACTCGGGTACTACGCATTCTCTTCATTCTTACATATTATGTTTTTTGTTTTGCTGATAAAATGATTGGGGAATGAAAACGATTTGGATTTCAAGGAAACGAAAGTAAAGGTAAATTATTGAACTTGAAAAAAAAAAAAAAAAATTTAAGAAAGTGGTTATTTTCAGGGGCTTCGGCAAATTCTTAGGTGTGAAACTAATACAAATTTTCTATTTATTTATTTTTTTTCTTTGTGCATTTTTTCAAGAACCAAACAGAGCATTTGTGACTTGTTGTGATTGATTGGAGTTGGTTGGCTTGTGTTTCGTGTACAAAATTCAAAGTCTAGCTTTTTGGTGGTTTGGAACTAAAAACAAAAGAAACGGGTTTGTGATTATTTTATTTTATTTTTCCCATAAACTCTTAAACAGGGCAAAAGTTTATGTTTCTTTTTTTTTTTTTTTTTTTTAATTTTTTTATTGTTTATTTGTTTGTGATTAAGTTTAAGCATACATAGGAGCTAATAATCATTGTTGTTTTCTGGTGATTTAGGATTATTTATTTATTTATTTATTCTTTTTTTATGAAATTCTTAGTTTGTAATGTGAGTGCTGTGGAAAGGATTGAAGGAACATCTACGGCAACCAAAAGGCCACAGAGGATGGTCTCTTGTATGAACTAAGATGGTCTCTTGAATTTGATTATTGAAAAGTGCATCTTATGCATATCTTTGAATTTGTTTAATTTCTGTGCTAACTGCTGTAAATATATACTGGCTGCAAACAGATTCTTGCATTTTATAATGTTAGCTTTTTGGTATTTGCAAGATGATGGTGTTCTATAACATTGAACATTTACTATTTTTTTTTTCCTCCAGTTATTTAATAAGGTTTGAGAATCTGAAAAGAAGATAAAGTCATTGATGCAACTTGTGGCGGTGTTACATATTCAAAAGGTTGCTTTGGGGAATACTTCTTCTTTGCAGGAATAGTCAGCCCAGTCCAAATGAGGTATTTTTAATACACAATTTTATCTCTAGTTTTCTCTTCTGTCTTAAGTAGAAAAATTTTGGTATGTAAATTATTCAAGAGAGGTTACCTTTTAAGTTCTTAAGTTCTAACCATGGAAAATGATGTTAAAATCTTTGGCTTCACAGTGTTGCAAAGTTTTGGTTATTACATGTAGAGCTTCAGGTCTAAATCTAAAGAAAAGCTCGTCAACATGCAAGGTTTTCTATATGATAGTCCTGGGATTTATATTCTTTTTTGGAACAGGGAATTGTAGCTGAGATTTATATTCAAAGGAATAAATATCAAAGTCTTTGCATTTGATACAACATCACTTTCCCATCTATCCAAACAACTATCCAGCAACATTTGAACTAGAACACAACAATATCATGAACTGTAACAGATAAAGGATGTTTTATCCAAAAATACACGTGAGCAAAAGATTATGTACGTTATCAGCATTTGTCTGACTAAGTAATTACTTGGATACGTTATCAGCATTTGTCTGACTAAGTAATTACTTGGATATTACCGAAAGAGATAGCATTTTGAAAGTAAAGACTAAGCTTTCCAGTATCCATACTACCTATGTATAATCAACAATTTCTAAGTAATATTTCCTTGAAGAACTAAATACAAACAGAAATAGTGCATAGATATCAAGTCCTATTTTCCTGTCTTCTACGTTTTAGAACTTACCCAAGGTACAGTACAAATACATAAGCAAGACTAATGAAATAAGCAGAAGTGCATGTTAAACTACAATCTAATTCTAAAGAGACAACTTGGCATGCACATCTCAGAGTAAAGAGATGATATAGTGGTGCTAAATCAATGCATTTTGCATATCTCAAATCTATGTCTCTATAAAGTTAGACAACTTCATACGGAGACCGACTGGATATCATATTATTTTCATATGCTGGCTTAAAAAGTAAAAATACACAATTTTTGTAGCTTTATAAATCTGTCTTCTTCCTGCTCCAACCATAACCATTTCATAAAACTTTTTTCTTGAATCCCTTTAGTTTCCACTTCTTTATAATGTTCAATTCTCAAAATACTTAAGCAGTAAATAATGACAAAATAAAATTGAAAATTAAAAGTATGAAGAAATTAAGTGCAGAAAAAAGAAAAGTACCCTGAGACGTGAGACCTAACAAGAACAGGACAGAGGAAGTCTTAAATGAGTATTATGCAAGTATAAATGGAAATTCCTTATATAAAATTCTTATTTAAAAATCATGTATAAAAATCCCTTTCCAAATCATTATCCCACTATTTGATATAAATATATAAATGTTTACTTTCAACTTTCTATAATATAATCAAAGCATACCACTACTCGTCCAATAGCTGCACTAAGATAAAACTTCAAAATATAAATCCCAAGGGGGGGAAAAAAAGCCTAGAAGAAAATATATAATCTCCTTTGCATTCATCAGATTCAGAACAACCATTTAGCCACTAGCCACATAAAAA
Source organism: Ziziphus jujuba (assembly GCF_031755915.1). Lineage (NCBI taxonomy): Eukaryota > Viridiplantae > Streptophyta > Magnoliopsida > Rosales > Rhamnaceae > Ziziphus > Ziziphus jujuba. The sequence continues at coordinate 5,061,674 of NC_083380.1, forward strand.
GTTTGTTCTCAGAACCTCATGAAAACCCAGAAATTAAATACATTAAAATTATCAATCTGCACAATTTAAAATTAAGATGAAAATCCAGAGGGAATGAATAGATGATCCTCTTCTTCCCATCCATTGCAACAGCTACCCCAACACCATGAGCCCACATGAACATCTAAAATTCAGTCATGATAAGAAGCAACCAACCTTGAAACATTCCCACGGAAAAGAAATCTTCAACCAGCATCAAATTTGAGGCAAAAGATCAAACAGAGAGCATAATTCCACTCATTATGAAAAGTTTCTATCAGAACCTGAAAATGTAAGCTAAAGAAAGTTTAATCCAACAGAATATGATAGTGAACAGTATCATTTTCAAACCATGTGGCTATGAAACAGAAAATAATAATAATAATAATATAATTATAAAGAATAATAATAAAAACATCACATGTATATAATGAAAACTTGTTTTCCAAGTAACTTGGACATGAATGAAAAGAAACATTATATTTGGTATCATGAAAATTGAAAGTAAATTTCCAACATAATAATAATGTATGTAGATTTAATCACTATTTTCTGCTTAATCTTTTCAGAAAACACTTTTAAGTACAAACATGAGGAGTGCATATATGATCTCCGTCTCACTGACTTAGGCATTTTATAGAACTCCCTCAGTTTAGTAGTTTCTAGGAAAATGTTTGCATATGAGTTCTCACCAAAAGCAGACTGCAAGTTTGCAGTTAGAAACGCTAAGCACAAATTAGCAGAGAATTAATATATATCTATATAAATACAACGAATCTTGGATCTAGTGACAAATTTCTCAACCACAAAGAAAATCGCAACTAAAAGTAACTATTAGGGACAACTATAAGATTTATAGCTAATTAATTTGTTTGCTTCAACTACAATTCATTAAAATACTTAAAATTTGAAAGCTTTCCTACATGAAAATGCATAAGTATACATTTAGCCACAAAGTATTAGTATCCTTGGCTTCCACTACTTTCAAACTAAAACTGCTAAGGCTCAAGCAGTGCATCACACTAAAATGAAGATAGTGTTAAATGAAAATAAGGCTTAAGGCTAAAGCATGCACATGAAATGAAGATAGTGCAGAAAATATAGGTGGAAAAATTTACTTCTTAGGAGAGAAAGCGGTTGATGTTGGCACAGATTTATAGTTTCATATTTCCTTGTACTCCAGTGATATGGAAGGGATATGGGCAATCTTATGCCAGTCTTCTCCTATGTCTCGCAGGCATCGGGATTTTAGGTAAGGACATCCTTTGATAACCAAATTGGTAAGTGATGCCGGCAACCCCTCCTTTGGCATGAGCTGAAGTTCATAGCAGAATGCTATGCACAACTTTTTGAGGGATACAAGGTGTAGCAAGGCCTTGCCGTCTAGGGCTTTAAGATGTGGAGATTCGATGGAGAGTTGAGTGAGAGTTGTGGGCAGCATCCCCTCTTGTGGAAATGAATCCAATGCTTTATCCATGATGGTGATGTTTAACTCAGTAAGAGAGGTGAGTGATTGGAGATTCCAGTGCTGAATGCCACTTGTGAAGGTGTTACAGCGACTGTAAAATGAAAGCTTACTCAAATTAGAAGGTAGTCCGCCTTCCCCAAATGACTCCAGTTCTGGACAGCTAGATATATCCAAAGATCGAAGAGAGGGAAGAAAGGTATTCATGTGATCAGGCAATGACCTCAACTTCTTACAATCTGCAATCCGAATGTCTTGTATATTAGGAGCTGGCAATCCTCCGCCTTCCCCAAATGACTCCAGTTCTGGACAGCTAGATATATCCAAAGATCGAAGAAAGGGAAGAAAGGTATTCATGTGATCAGGCAACGACCTCAACTTCTTACAATCTGCGATCCGAATGTCTTGTATATTAGGAGCAGGCAATCCTCCAAAAGAAGCCAATTCCAGGCTTTCGAGGCCCTCCAAAAGAAGCCGATTAAGCATTGGTAAGTAGTCCAAATGAATGGACTTCATGAAATGACAACTTGACTTTATTTCCATCTCTTTAAGGGATGCATAGCAATGCTTACCTGGGAACTCTAGTTTGTTGCATTGGCTAAGTTGGACAGTTTCTAGAGTTTCAAGTAAGCATAGGCATCCTGTTAATTTCGGACAATTACTTAGATAAAGCTTCTTAAGACTAGGGAAATGATCAACTCCATCCTTTTCAATAAATGACCACTCTTTCCACTCTGGCATATCTTGGAATTGCAACAATTCTAAGCATCTAAATGGCTTATTTACCATCGAACAACCCACGTTACAATAGAACTCCTCACCTATTTTTTTCAGTTCATCAAATCCTCTAATCTCAAGTTCTTTTAGAAATGGAAGCTGACCAAGTGGTGGCAACAGAAAACATCTTTTACATCCAAGTAGGTGCATCCGTTCTAAATTACAAAATGAATTATCTCCAATCCAGTTTGGAAATTGTTCACTCATGTAATATGAAATTTTGATAAACTTGATGTTTGTGTGAGGTTGCAATCTATCCAGTACCTGTTCATGCAATGGGGGGCAATAACTACCAGAATTAGTAAAGCTCCAATCAAATTCTAAGTTGCTGAGGTACTGCTTATCCTTCAAATTGGCCATCAAGACATCTTCAACATTTATAACATTTTCAAGCTCTAAAATCCGAAGACTACCTCTCAAAAGTTGAAGATCTTGCAAATCCTTAATGTTAGACCCACTATGTCTTTGTTTACGCACAATAAAATAAGGTAATGTTTGCAAATCATTCAAAGTACCAATTCCTAGCGGCGTTGGATGCCATAATTCATTATCAAGATCAAGATGGCACAAGCTAATTAGCTTTCCCATGTCAGCTGGCAACCGCTTTAGCCATGCACAATTTCTCAAAAGTAATGTCTGCAGATTGTACAAAGTACATACTGTATTTGGCAACTCGTCAATTTCAGTGGACGATAAATCCAAATATCTTAGAGATTTCAAGTTCCCAATTGAATCAGGCAACTTCAAAATACGAAAGTTAACCAAAGATAGCACTCTCAAGCTTGATAATGTGAATAACTTTTGGATTACTTTGTACTTGTACAAATGTGTGTCATAAGAAAATGGTGAGAAGAACACGGTGCGCAGATACTTATGATTATCTCTAAGTAAATCTTTATAGTTCTCCATACCACGATCACCACATGATCCGAAATGTGACAAATGACGAATCTTTCTTGAAGGCTTAATTGAGTCTCCTTCATTCCATCTCAAAGATAATTCTTCACTTATAAATGTAGCTAAATCGTTCACGAGGTCATGCATGCCAAAATAAATTGATCCATATCTGCCTTTTGATTGTTGAAATAATGATCTTGATAATAATTCATGAAAGTACTCTTCGCCAACTTCTTCTATCATCTTCTTTCCTGAGGGTTGGATAAGATCTTCAGCCATCCATAATTTGATTAATTCATCTTTATCAATTGTATGGTTTTTGGGGAACAATGAGCAGTAAGAAAAACATCGTTTAAGATGTGCAGGTAAATAATGATAACTTATCCATAAAACTGGAAGAATACTATTTTTCTCTTTGGGCAATTCCCATAGGTCACTGTGTAGTATTTTCATCCATTCTTCTGGATTTAGTTGATGACGTAAGAGACCACCAAGCGACTTTATTGCCAAAGGAAGCCCTTGACACTTTTGGACAATTTTTCTGCCAATTTCTTCTAATTTTGGATGGGAAGATGGCTGATCTACATTGTTGAAGGCATGTTTTACAAACAATTTCCAACAATCATCACCAGACAACGTTCCTAACTGATAAGATGGAACATCACGCATCACCGAAGCAACACCTTCATTTCGTGTGGTCACAATGATTTTACTTCCGCAAGCTACAGATGCAAAAGGTTTTTTTAACTCATCCCAGCTTTCGTACCTCTCATTCCAAACATCATCGAGAACGAGCAGAAACATTTTTCCTTTTAGATCTTCCTTCAACCTGACTTGAAGAGTATCTAGGTCATTGCCATCATCTTTTTTTGTGGTGACTCCGTTTTCAATTGTTTTTAATTGTTCGTGGACTTTGTCTGCAATTATTTTTGTTATCCTCAAAATGTCAAATTCTTCTGATACATGAACCCATACTTTGCAGTCAAAACATTTCTCCACCCTGTCATCATTGTAAATGAGCTGAGCAAGAGTGGTCTTCCCAACCCCACCCATGCCTACGATGGGAATTACAGATATCTTGTTGTTGCTTGTAATTTCATCTGATAACAAAAACTTAATGATGGCATCTTTTTCAGAATTCCTACCATAAATGCCAGATTCTTCCACCAAAGAAGTTGCAGGCGTTCTTTGTAAAAGCATGTTTTGAACACCACCTTGCAAACCAAGTTGATCTTTTTCATTTAAAATATATTCTAATAAATCAAGGATCTCCTCTACCTTTTGATCTGTTCTATTTGTAGTTGAGAAGATTCTCCTCAACTTAAACGATGCAGATTCACCTTCCACTTTGCGTTCCAAAGCTTCAGTGTTGATGCTATCCATCAAGTCCTGTGCATCATAAATTACTTGTTGGAGTTCATCAAGCCACTTTTTCACATTCGGGTTTTCTATTTGCTTCTTCTCAGCATCATTCAGCACCGCATTGGCTGACAGCAACTTCAACTTCATCTTCTTTAGCAGCTGATCACTGAGCCTCTTTCTTTGGAAGAATTCAAGGACCTCCTGCGAAGCCATCCTCTTAAACAACCCATCGAGGGAAGAAGCGAGCATAGCTCCAACCACCACTTCTGCTGCCATGTTTTGACGACTATATGCCAAAGGAAATTGCAACACGATCAAAGGAAACTCTCTAATAGCAAAGAAAGAAAAAATTTCAGATTGTATTACTCTATTAGAGAATATAAGTCTTCAGGATACCATATGCGATGCTACCTCATTTTAATGTTTTTGTTTTGTTTTTTTATTTCTTTTTGCTTTTTGTCTTTCCATTATGAAAATTGTTTAATTTAAAAGGATTTTAACATTTATTGTTAATTTGTTAAAATGAAAATTGTTTAATTTAAAAGGATTTTAACATTTATTGTTAATTTGTTAAAAAGAAATTGACAAAAAATAAAAAATAGTATACAGTGAAGAAAATGTTAGGATAGGAAAATTGCATAACATAGAAATCATTACATTATGATCTAAACAGTATTAGCGCAAAAGGGTATTTTCCGATGTTTCAAAATCACTGCCAAACAGAATATCAGGATGATTTTCATCCACATGACATGGTGCTGAACCGATCAGTCAACAAGCACCCAATGAAAATTCTACTAAAATAAAATTATATTCATACCAGGAATTGCAACAAAATGATCGACAGGGAATCTTCCAGACTCCACAGCCAAATCTGTAGCAAAAGATCTGCCAGAAAGCTTGTATGTAAAAGTTCAATTCTACGAAAATAAAACAAAACTAATATTTTAAATCACATAGTATTTGAGCACACATCCAAAAATATATTAATGAAAAATGATGGCACCATGAACATAAAAACCAAAAAAATACATAATTAGCTTCTCTGATTGACCACCTGTAGGGTAATCTACAGGAAACTAAGCACCTCCCACCGCTTGTGCTGCATCCATAATTTGGTTTTCAGAAAAGAAGTTTGAAAGATTGTTTTGGTGTATGAAACTCGGAAAATTTGTTTGGTTTCTGGTGTATTAAACTCGGAAAATTGGCTTTGTATCTCATCTAATTGCTCTTCCTTAGTCAACGCCATTGAGGAAGCTTCCTCCTAACATCTTTTGTTATTTTACTACCAAATATATATATATATATATACATATATAAAAGACATCTTTTGTCCTCGAAAGGGAGTTGTATTAACAAAAAAGATGTATAGAAGACATCTTTTGTCCTTTTCTTAGGTTCACACGGTTTAGGAATTTTAATCATATTTCTTATGATTGGAAGTCAGCGTCATCACTATTCTACAAATGAATTATCTCATCTACTATTGCAACTTCATTTTAAATATATATATATATATATAGATATAAATATATATACTAAATTAATTTGTTCATAGCAAATGGAGCAAACAGAGTGACGCAGAGAAAAACAGAGTAATGTTCACTGCTGTCAGTTCTCAAACTACTGATGCTTTTTCATTGGCTGCCGTCACAGAAGTTCCTGTTGTGGTGCTATCTCAGATATATTTCTATTCATTAATTTTCATGCATAGTTTGGTTTCTGAGAAAAATAATCTGGGAGAGAAAAACAACTTAGGTTTAAGGGAGGAAAGGAAGGTAAAGATAGTGAGCTTTAAATGATGTGTAGAACCCAGGAAAAATGTGTTGTCCAGACAGGCTTTAGTGATTCATAGCGAAAGTTATAGAAATTTGAAATTCTATTGACAAATTTGATTTTTCTTCTTCTCCCATGATACATGTTCTCGAGGAAAAAACAGAGCAGTTGTGAGTGGTGGGTGTGGACTTTGAAGTTGGGTGACTAAGGTTATGTTTCACTCACTGTTTCATGTTAAAAAAAAAAAAAAAAAAATGTCTTCAAGATTGATTTAGCTTTTTAGTGGCTCTAAATTTAAGTGTAAGTAGGACCTAATAATTATAATTGTTGTTTGTTTATTTAGTATTGTCATCTGTCTTAGTTTATATTATTGAAAGGAATGCAGTTTCAAATTTACATGTTGTTTTTCAAACTATTACAAGTGCTGTGGCTTCTTCTAGTTCATCGGAAAAAATGGGTTTTATAAAGTTGATAGCAAAAGGGACGTGGTTAATCTATAAATTTCCTTTTTTTCTTTTTCTTAACTTGCATGTTTATGATCTGTCTCCACCTCAAATTTTGCGAAAACAATCACTGATATCAAAACAAGAACAAGTAGACAGGCTATTGTTCAGGCAAGAGTTGGAGCTTACCATAGAAATAAATCGGCTACATTTTTTAGTGGGGTGAGTGTTGTAAGGCCATGCCATTTAGTGATTTTAGGTGTAAAATAATAAAGGATGGTGAGCTTGGTCAGAGTTGTGGGAAGCAGCTCCTTCTTTTGGAAATGAATCCGCAACTTCATTGACGCGGCTGATTTTGAAGTATGCAAGAGATGAGCGTGTTTGCAGATTCCTTTGCATAGTGTGGGGGGTGGTTATGCATATGTTACACAATTTTTTTTACCTTTTATTGATGCACGTTTAAGTGTTTTGGTATCACTTCTGTCATGTTTGCTCTCTATGTTTATGGCAAATAAGTAAACATGTGCTTTATTGGTAAGCTGACTGCAAAATATTTGTCCATTAACACTCAAATATGTAATCCGTTCTCATATGTAAACAGACTAAAATGTCTTTTCATTAAAGAGACATTGTTGTACTGATAAAATTCCTCTAGAAATTCTGGTCTTGTTTGTACGTGATAATTGACTTTTTTTTTGGGTGAATTACTTGATAATTGACTTGATAACTTGTTCAATTGGGTAATTCTTTTCTTGGGATGCTAGTACAAAAAATAAGAATATCTCCAGTCTGAATGTTGTATTGTTGCTGTAGTCTTTGTTTGTCTACAATGCATGTGTGGTGTATGTTTTGATGTCTATGCTTAGCATTCTGATTGCTGTTTATTGATTCATTTATTTTTGGAACTTCATATTTCATTGTTATTAATTTTATTATTTTTTTTCACATGTTCATTCATCTGAACTGTAGACATTGATTTTCCAACTACAACATAAAGCTACATATTCTACTCCGATGTCTTTATTTATTTTGTTTTTAGGCATGCAGATGCTGTTAATAATTAAAAAGATAAGAAACGGTCCTCACTGGTTTTTGGCAAAACATGTATGGCTTATACGTGTATCTTTTGTGAGCTATAGAGTCATAAATCAGATAACATCCTTAACAATTTAAAAATAGACTATTAGCTTTACATATAATATTTGATTCATATATAATACGAAAAAAGCATCCAAGGTCTGAATATTGTGATTGCATGAATAGTTCATCTCTGTAACTAATAATATTTGATTCTTAAAAATCCACAAATTGAACAAATTAAAATTGTCAATCTGCATAATTTCAAATTAAGATGAAAATCCAAAGAAAATGAACAGAGGATCCTCTTCTTCTCATTCATTGCCGCAAGTACACCAACACCGTAAGCCCATATGAACATCCAAAATTCAGTCATGATAAGAAGCAACCAATCTTGAAACATTCTCAGGGAAAAGAAATCTTCAACCAGCATCAAATTTGAGGGAAAAGATCAAACAGAGAGCATATATACCACTCATCATGAAAAGTTTCTACCAGAACCTGAAAATGTAAGTTAAAGAAAGTTGAATCTAACGGAATATGATGGTGAACAATATCATTTTCAAACCACGTGGGTATGGAACATAATAATAATAATAATAATGAGAGCATCATATGTATATAATGAAAACTTGTTTTCCAAGTAACTTGGATATTAATGAAAAGAAATATTATATTTGGTGCATGAAAATCAAAAGTAAATTTCCAACATAATCATAATGTTTGTAGATTTAATAACTATTCGGGCTTAATCTTTTCAGCAAACAGTTTTAAGTACAAACATGAGACTGCATACACGAGTCTCTATTTCATTGACTAAGGCATTTTGTCGAACTTCCTCAGTTTATTGGTTTCCAGTAAAATGTTTGGGAATGAGTTCTCACCAAAAGGAGACTGCAAGTCACCAAAACTGACTGTTAGTGACATCTATAAGATTTATAGGTAATTAATTTGTTTGCTTCCACTACTAATCATTGAAAATACTTAAAATATGAAAGCTTTCCTACATAAAAATGCATAAGTATATATTCAGGCTGGAAGTATTTATATCCTTGGCTTCCAATACTTTCATACTACAACTGCTTAAGGAATTAGCAGTGCCTCACACTAAAACATCACACGAAATGAAAATCAGGTGCATGAAATGAAGATAGTGCAGAAAATATAGAAAAAAGAAAAAGATAAAAATGAAAATAACCATACCAGTAGGAGAAAAAGCGATAGATGTTTATGTTTCCTTATAATCCAGCGATATGGAAGGATACGAGCAATCTTGTGCCAATCTTCTCCTACATCTCTCAGGCATTGAGATCTTAGGTAAGGACATCCTTCGATAACCAAACTGTTGAGAGATGGTGGCAACCCCTCTTGTGGTATGAGCTCAAGTGCATAGCAATATATTATACACAATGTCTTAAGGGATACAAGCTCGAACAAGGCCTTACCATTTAGGGCTTCAATATGGGGAAGTTTGATGGAGAGTTTAGTGAGAGTTGCCGACAGCAGCCCCTCTTGTGGAAATGAATACAATTCTTTATCTAAGATGGAGATGTTTAATTCAGTAAGAGAGGTGAGTGTTTGGAGATTCCAGTGCTGAATGCCTGTAGGATTTTTAAACAAAAAAAAAACACAGCAAAAGGAAATGAAAGAAAACAAGGAGCGTAAATAGGTGTGAAAACTTATTTCATTCATTTCTGGACAAAAATATATAAACATAAGCTTACAATAGTAAATCACCTACTTTTCACCTGCTATTGCAGTAATCATACCACCAAAAGACAAGCCATACTTTGGCTACCTAATACAATAGTGTTTTACCAAAAAGCTGAATATAAAGTAACTAAACATCAAAAAGTAACTAAGACACCAACAAAAGTGTCATTACACTAACACTCCTCCTTGACACTTTTGCTGGAAACACTAAGATCATTTCTCAATGTTTCAGACCTTTTTCTTGGCAAAGCTTTCGTCAAAATATCAGCAAGCTGGACCTTAGACCTGCAATGAACCAACTTCACTTCATCATTTTTTTCAGCTTATAAACTTTGTCTTCCTTTCCTTGAACAACAAAGCTTTCAGGTTATTCAACATACACTTCTTCTTGCAAGTAACCATTTAGAAATGCGGATTTCGCATCTAATTGGTAAGCTTTCCAACCTTCTTTAGCAGCAAGAGCTATTAGAAATTTGATTGTCTCGTGCCTTGCAATTGGTGCAAACGTATCTCCACAATCAATACCTGATTGCTGCACGTAACTCTTTTCTACCAATCTTACTTTATGCTTGTTTATAGTACCATCTGCATTGAGCTTGATCCTAAAGACCCACTTCACTCCAATTGCCTTTTTGCCTTGAGGGTTTTTCACCAACTCCCAAGTCTTGTTTTTGTTTATCAGGCTGATTTTAGTTTCCATGGCTTCTCTCAGTGTCTCGAACTGATTTGCATCATAGAAAGTAATTGGATCACACAATGCTAGGTGGCATCTCTCATATACATCTATCAAGGGTCTTATACCTCGGACATCGGCCAAGGGTCTTGTACCTCGGACATCGGTCACGGATCTTGTATCTCGAACATCGGCCAGAGGTTTTGTACCTCGGACATCTATAACGGGTCTTGTACCTTGGACATTGGCCAGGGGTCGAACATCGGTCACGGATCTTATATCTCGGACCTCGGCTAGGGGTCTTGTACCTCGAACATCTGTCACGGGTCTTGTATCTCGAACATCGGCCAGGGATCTTGTACCTCGAACATCTATCATGGGCTTTGTACCTCGGACAATTGGCCAGGGATCTTGTACCTCGGACATCGGCCAGGGGTCTTCTACCTCAGACATTAGTCAGGGGTCTTTTACCTCGGACAGGGAACAAAGGTCTAATACCTCAGATATCAGTCAGAGGTCTTTTACCTCGGACATCGAATAGAGTTCTTGTATCTTGGATGCTTCTCTCAGATGCATCAGGTAAAGGTCTTGTACCTCGAATGCTTCTCTCGGATGCATCAGTCAATGGTCTTGTATCTCAGATGTATCAGTCAAGTATCTTGTACCTCGGATGCATCTCTCATATACATCGGACAGGTGTCTTGTACTTCGGATGCCTCTATCATATACATCGGACAAGGGTCTTGTACGTCGGATTCCAATGACATTTTCATCATCTGAATCAGCCTCCTCCTTAATTTCATTATGTTCTTGGATAAAATTCTCTTCTGAGGCTTGAACTTTACTCTTTTCCCAATTCCATCCTACTTCAAAGCTTTTATCTTTCATTCCAACATTTAGAATTTCACTTCCATGTTGATCATATATTGTGCAAGACTTATCTTGAAAATTTAGAGAATATCAATTTTCAAGCATTTATCCCACACTCAACAAGCTTTGATTAATTTTAGGTACATATAACACATTTTAAATGAGTTTAGTACCTGTTGAAGTTTCCACAGCAACATCTCCTTTGCCTTGGACTTGGGAAACAAAGCTTCTATCTAAGCACTTAAAGAGATCAACATCATGTGTCATATGTTGAGTACAACCACTATCCACCAACCAAGCTTCTTTACTACCGTTTTCTGCATAACATGTAGCAACAAACAGCCTTTCCTCACTTTGCCATGCTTTATCAGCAACTTGTACCTGGTGTGCTTGTTGTATTGGTTCTACTTTGTTTTTGCAACCTTTTTTAACATGTCCAAGTTATTTGCATGCTCTACATTGAACATTAGGCCTAAACGAGCAATATTTTTCAGAATGGTTGTCCTTTTTGCAGAGAGCACATCACAAACTTCTTTCTTTCACCCTCTCTATTTGTACGAACACCATCTCGTCCTTTGTCATTACTTCCTCCACCTTGCTGCTTCCTTTGGTTATTGTTTGCTGGAGCCTTGCCTTTTTGTAGTGCTAGAAAAGCACTTTTTGGAGCCTCTTCTTGTCTTTTAGATTTTCTTTGTTCAATTGCTTATAAAGCATTAACAAGCTCTGACAAAGAAATCTGATTCAAGTCTTTTGACTCCTCCAAGAATGAAATCTTTGCTTCGAACTTCTCTGGTAAGCTAACTAACACTTACTCCACCATTCTTCTGTCACTCAGCTCCTCTCCAAGAATTCTGATTTGGTTTACTACCTTCATTAGTCTGTCAATGAAGTCTTTTACCAACTCAGAATCCTTCATTTTTAAAGTTTCGAACTCCCTCCTTAAGTTCAATATCTGCATTTGTCTTGTTCTTGCACTTCCCTGGAACTCTTCTTTCAGCTTGTCCCGGACCTCTTTAGCTGTAGTGCAAGTCATAATTCTGGTAAACATTACTTCTGAAAGACCAGCATGTAAAGCTGATAAAGCCTTAAACTTTTTTGCAACCTCCTCACTATGTTGCTTTATTTGAGCGATAATGGCATTTGATGTCAAAGGGGGAGGATTTCTATTGGTCTCTACAACTTCCCACAAGTCAAAAGCTTGAAGGTAAGCTTTCATTTTTATAGACCACATGGCATAATTTTCTCCATAAAATATAGGAGGTGATGGAGTAGAAAAATGAGTTGAAGCCATTTAAAAAAACAAGGAAAGGTAGAAGGAAGGTTTCTGTATTTTTTGCTATTTCACTCACAGCCCCACTAAGATCATTAGAGCTCTGATACCATTTATAGGATTTTTAAACAAAAAACACACAGCAAAAGGAAAGGAAAGAAAACAAGGAGCGTAAATAGGTGTGAAAACTTGTTTCATTCATTTCTGGACAAAAATATATAAACATAAGCTTACAATAGTAAATCACCTACTTTTCAACTACTATTGCAGTAATCATACCACCAAAAGATAAGCCATACTTTGGCTACCTAATACAACAATATTTTACCAAAAAGCTAAATATAAAGTAACTAAACATCAAAAAGTAACTAAGACACCAACAAAGGTGTCATTATACTAACAATGCCACTTGTGAAGTTCTTACAGCAATGGTAAAGTGAAAGCTTACTTAAATTAGTAGGTAATCTGCCTTCCCCAAATGACTCCATTTCTGGACAGTCAGAAATATCCAAAGATAGAAGAGAGGGAACAAGGGTGTTCATGTGATCAGGCAATGACCTCAATTTATCACACCATTCGATTGAAAACTCTTGCATGATGGGAGCAGGCAAGCCTCCTTGAGGGAAAGATACAAACTCACGGCAGTTATTTAATTGATGCATATAAGAGAATGGAATTGGAATTCTGCACCACTTGCTTGTTCCAATAATGTAAGAGACTCTAGGCATTGTAGATCATCCAAATGAATGGACTTCATGAAATTACAACTTGACTTTATTTCCATCTCTTTAAGGGATGGAAAGCAATGCTTACCTAGGAACTCTAGTTTGTTGTGTTGGCTAAGTTGGACAGTTTCTAGAGTTTCAAGTAAGCATAGGCCTCCAATTAATTTCGGACAACTACTTAGATAAAGCTTCTTAAAACTAAGGAAATGATCAACTTCGTCCCCTTCAATAAATGACCACTCTTTCCACTCTGGCATATCTTGGAATCACAACGATTGTAAGCATCTAAATGGCTTACTTACCATCGAACAGCCCATGTTGCAATAGAACTCATCGCCTATTTTTGTCAGTTCATCAAATCCTCTAATCTCAAGTTCTTTTAGGAATGGAAGCTGGCCAAGAGTCGGCAACAGCAAACATCTTTTACATCCAAGTAGGTGTATCCGTTCTAAATTACAAAATGAATGATCTCCAATCCAGTTTGGAAATTGTTCACTCATGTAATATTAAATTTTGATAAACTTGATGTTTGTGTGAGGTTGCAATCTATCCAGTACCTGTTCATGCATTGGGGAGCAATAAGTACCAGAATTAGTAAAGCTTCAATCAAATTCTAAGTGGCTGAGGTACTGTTTATCTTTTAAATTGGCCATTGAGACATCTTCAACATCCAGAACATTTTTGAGCTCTAAAATACGAATACTGCCTCTCAAAAGTTGAAGATTTTGCAACTCCTTAATTGTAGGCCCACTATGTTTGCCCACCATAAAATAAGGTAATATTTGCAAATCTTTCAAATTACCAATTCCTACGGGTATGTTACACCCGACTTTGTATTCCAGCTCAAGATAGCGCAAATTAATTAGCTTTCTCATGTCAGGTGGCAACCGCTTTAGCCTTGAACAATTTCTCAAAAGTAATGTCTGAAGATTGTACAAAGTACAAACTGTATGTGGCATCTCTTCAATTAAGCTGGAAGATAAATCCAAATATCTTAGAGATTTCAAGTTTCCAATTGAATCAGGCAACTTCAAAATCTGAAAGTCACATAAAGATAGCACTCTTAAGCTTGACAAGGGGAATTCTTGTCTGATTACTTGAGACATGTATAATTGTTTGTCACAAGACAATGATGAGTAGAGAAAGGTGTGAAAATACTTATGCTTATCTCTAGAAAGTGATGAGAAGAACATGGTGCGCAAATGCTTATGGTTATCTCTAAGTGTACCTTTTTACTCCAGACCACGAGCACCACATCCTCCAAAATATGACAAATGTCAAACCTTTTTTGAAGGCTTGGAGTCTCCTTCATCCCATCTCCAACATAATTCTCCACTAATAAATGTAGCCAGATCATTCACGAGGTCATGCATGCCAAAATGAATTGATCCATCCCTACCTTTTGATTGTTGAAATAATGATCTTGATAATATTTCATGAAAGTACTCTTCGCCAACTTCTTCTATCCTTTGCTTTTTGGAGGGTTGGATGAGATCTTCAGGCATCCATAACTTGATTAATTGATCTTTATCAATTTCATGGTTTTTGGCGAACATTAAGCAGTAAGAAAAATATTGTTTAATATGTGCGAGTAAATAATGATAACTTATCCATAGAACAGGAAGAATGCTATTTTTTTCTTTGGGCAATTCCCATAGGTCATTGTTTAGTATTTTCAACCATTCTTCTGGATTTAGTTGATGATGTAAGAGACCACCAAGCGATTTTATTGCCAAAGGAAGACCTTGACACTTTTGGACAATTTTTTTGCCGATTTCTTCTAATTTTGGATGGGTTGATGGCTGATCTACATTGTTGAAGGCATGTTCTACAAACAATTTCCAACAATCATCACCGGACAATGTTCCTAAGTGATAAGATGGAACATCACGCATCACTAAAGCAATACCATCATTTCGTGCGGTAACAATGATTTTACTTCCACATGCTACAGATTCAAAAGGTTTTTTTAACTCATCCCAGCTTGTATTCCTCTCGTTCCAAACATCATCTAGAATGAGTAAAAACTTTTTTCCCTCCAAAGCCTTCTTCAATATAACTTGAAGTGTATTTAGGTTCAGGGCATCATAGGTTTGTCCAGTGACTACTTCCTTTGCAATTTCTTTTGTTATTCTGAAAATATCAAATTGTTCTAATGCATAAACCCAGGCCATTTTGTCAAAACATTTCTCACCCTGTCATCATTGTAAATGAGCTGAGCAAGAGTGGTCTTTCCAACCCCACCCATGCCTACGATGGGAATTATAGATATCTTGTTGCTGCTTGTAATTTCATCTGATAGCAAAAAGTTAATGATGGCTTCTTTTTAAGAATACCTACCATACACACCAGGTTCTTCCACTAAAGAAGTTGCAGGCGTTCTTTGTGAAAGCATGTTTTGAACACAACCTTGCAAACCAAGTTGATCTTTTTCATTTAAAATATATTCTAATAAATCAAGGATCTTCTCTATCTTTTCCTTTGCTCTATTTAGAGTTAGGAAGATTCTCTGTACCTTAAACGTAAATGCAGATTCACCTTCCACTTTCCAAGCCAAAACTTCAGTATTTATCCTATCCATCAAGTCTTGTGCATCATAGATTACTTGTTGGAGTTCATCAAGCCACTTTTTCACATCTGGGTTTTCGATTTGCTTCTTCTCAGCATCATTCAGCACCGCAGTAGCTGACAACAACTTCAACTTCATCTTCTCTAGCAGCTGATCACCAAGGCTCTTTCTTTGGAAGAATCTTAAGACCTCCTGCGAAGCCATCCTCTTAAGCAATCCATCGAGGGAACCAGAGAGCAAAGCTCCAACCACCAGTTCTACTGCCATGTTTTGTCGACTATATGCTAAAGGGAATTGCAATACAATGGATGGAAACTCTCTAGTAGGAAAGAAGGAAAAGTTTCCAGATTGTATTAATCTTATTAGATAACATAAGTCTTTAGAATACCATATGAGATGCTACCTGAGGTTAATGTTTTTGATTTGTTTGTTCATTTATTTGTTTATCAAAAATGTTGGGTTTTCTTTAAAAAAGTACAAAGGATTTTAACATCTATTTGTTAATTTGCTCAAAAAAATTGATAAAAAAATAAATAAATAAGAATAGTATGCAATGATGAGAAAGTTAGGGTAGGTAAATTACATAACATAGTAATAATAATATTGTGAGGGAAGAAAAAAGAAAAAAAATATTTTAGAAATTTCAAAATCACTGTCAAACAGAATATTAGGATGATTGTCAGCTAAATGACACGGTGCTGAACCAACCAATCAATATGCACTCAATAAAATTCAACTAAAATAGAAATCGGACTTTTCTCTCTTCTGCCGAATGCGTTTTTTCAAAGCTTTGCCATATCTCTATCTCACACTTTATTAAAATAGAATTATGTTCATACCTTGAATTGTAACAAAAAGATCGAGGACAGAGCTTTCAGACTCCATAGCCAAATCTGTAGCAACAGATCTACTAGAGAGCTTGTATCCAAGTTCAATTCTATGAATGAAAAAGAATAAATAAATAAATAAGACAACACTGATCATTTTAAATCATATAGTACTCAATCAAGCACACAACCAAAAATATATTAATGAAAATGATATAGCACCATGAATATATAAAAGCCAAAATAAGCTCCTCCGACCACCTGAAGGGTTACAGAGAAAAAATGAAGCTACTCCTACTAGATGTGCATCTATAATTTGGTTTTCACAAAAGGAGTTTGAAAGATAGTTTAAATGGTTTCTGGTGTTCGAAACTCAGAGAAATGGCTTTGTATATCATCTAATTTCTCTTCCTTAGTCAACGCCCGGGAAGCATCCTGCTGCTAACATCTTTGTCATTTTATTCCCAAGAATAAATATAAAAGGCATACGGTTTAGAAATTTTCATCATATTTCTTAGGATTTCACGTTAGCCTCACTAGCCTACAAAAAAATTGACATCTCATCCACTCTTGCAACTTTTTTTTTAAAAAAAAAAAGAAAAAAAAGAAAAAATACTAAAACTAATATATTCATAGCAAACAGAGAAAACAGAGCAATGCAGAGAAAACAGAGTGATGCACCATTTTCCATGTCTCGACCGCTTCCTCTTCTCAAACTACTGTGCTTTCTCATCTAAATGATGCGTACTAATTTGTGATTCTTAGGTGAAAGTTATATAAATTTGAAATTTTATTGAAATTTGTGTTTTTTTTTTTTTCCTCCCCTTAATTCATCTTCTCAAGAACAAAACAGAGCAGTTGTTAGTGGTTGGTTTGGATTTCGGTGCTTCCAAATTTAAGCACAAGTAGACCTAATGATTACCATTATTATCATTTTTATTCCTTTTTTTATTATTGTTATCTGAAATTCTTAATTGATATTTTGAAAGGAATGTTGTTTCAAATTTAGATGGTTGATTTTCATAGTATTAGAAGTGCTGTGGCTCCTTCTGGTCCAATGGAAAAGAAAATGGGTTTTATATAGTTCATAGCAAAAGGGACATGGTTGAAAAGCCTTAATCTATAAATTTCCAAACTTTTTATTTTGCCTTATTATTTTTTTTTTTTAGCAATTCATAAGTCTGTCTCCACCTCAAATTTAGCAAAACACAATCATTGGTATCAAAACAAGAAAGATAAGTAAGCAAGTCCTTGGTCAAGCAAGAGTTGGAGCTTGTCATAGAAATAAGTTCACTACTTTCAAGCCAGAAGAGGTGTTTGAAGGCCTTGCCAACGCCCTCCTTTGGAAATGAATCTAGTGTAACGTTTTAAGGAATTTGAATGATTTGGACGGTTTGTAATAGTGGGCATTAAATGAAATTTATTTTGTTGCCGTTTTGGGTTTTTGGAAAAGGAAAGAGTCAAAGAAGAAAAAGAAAAAGGCTTTTCTGGGATACGAGAAAAAAGAGGGAGAAGAGAGTAGGAAAAACGATTGTTTTTTTAATTCTTGTTTGAACAGTGAAAAGATTTTCTAAAAGGTTTGCATTTAGAGAGTGGTAAAGCAAAGGTATACAAAAGGTTCGAGGGAAAGCTTTGGTGGTGCTGCATCCAAACATTTTCGATTCCGTTATATCCTGGAAGATAACGTCAGAAAACATCTGCACCGGTGGGACGAAAATTGTCTTAAGGACACTGTGGTATCACACAAGCCTCGGACTATTTTTTCAACCAGCAGATTAAAACTAAGGACATATAGGTTTTTATTTTATATTTTTATTTCCTATATTTGATAATGATTATTGACAATTGTTATTCCACATATATCCATGTTATTTTTCTAACATTCTTAAGACAATTTTCCGCATGAATATATGTTTATATATGTGGATTGTTCAATCTCGTTGTTGATTAGTAACTTTCAGGTGTAAAGTATTTTGTTTAAAAAAAAAAAAAAAAGGCTTCAAACCCGAGTGGGTTGTGTGATGGACATGTGGTATTTTTTGTTTTTACTTATTCAAATGTTTATAAATATTTTTGTAAAATATACATGTCCATGATTTGATCTATTTGTTGTGTTGGGTTTGTTAGAAAGTTGTTTCTTATGGGTTTGAAAATTCTTGGGCAATTCCTTATCATTGTTTAAAATTAAATTTTTTTTTTCAAAAATTGAATTACCCATGAATTTTAAGATTTTTGATGATTTTTGGCCAATTTTTGGTGCTGGATTAGCGAAAAAGAGGTGAAAAAATATGAAATGGGTCAGAAAACCTGTTTACCAGTAAAATAGGTCGAATTTGACCCGGTTGGAAGTTAAAGAAGGGTTAACAATGGGTAAATGGGCCGAATTTTGGGTTAATGGGTCTGAAATTGGGTACTGTTGGATCTGGCCCAGTTCAAAGACCCAACTTAGGTTAGAACAGCCTACTGTTCAACCCAAGGCCCAAGCCCAGATAAGACCCAGCCCACATGAACAGTGGCCCAATTGGTATGGGCAAGGCCACGTGTCGACCATCAGCGACGCCACATGTCATCCTCTGAGAGATCCACGTGTCTGATCATTGAGTTGACACGTTGTGACCTATTACAAGTGCCACGTGTCGATCTCCCATGGTGCCACGTGTCAGCATATAACAGCACCACGTGTCGTCGCCTTAAGTGTGCCATGTGTCACGTTGTGAATGAGCCACATGTTGGCCTCCGAAGACGCCATGTGTCGGTTTGTGGGTATGCCACATGTCGGCCTCTGGCGACGCCACGTGTCAGTGACAGTATGTGAACAGTGCCTGTGAACAATAAATTTTGTGGGTGTATACAGAAACCCTAGAAAATCATATTGTTTGTGTTTTCCTATTGGAAATTGGTTGGAATTAGTTTGTTAAGATAGAATAACAACTAATTGATTTTTGGTTTTTGTGATTTTACAGAAATGGCAAGTGGAGATGTGCCCGTTGCACAAGTGGCAAAACAGACTCCTGTGGTTCAAGCTCCTCTTACTGCAAGTCATGCAGAAAGACTTGAGAAGTTCGGTGGAGCGAATTTCAAAAGGTGGCAACAGAAGATGTTGTTTTACCTGACTACATTGGGCCTTGCAAGGTTCCTAACTAAGGACGCACCACCTAGTAGTGAAAAGAGTGACAGAGAAACTCTGATGGCGGTGGATGTGTGGAAGAATTCTGATTATTTATGTCGGAATTATGTCCTTAGTGGCCTATCTGATTCCCTATACGGAGTGTACTGTAGTGCGAAGTCAGCGAAAGAGCTGTGGGAAACTTTGGATCGGAAGTACAAGACTGAGAATACTGGATCCTGAAAGTTTGTGGTAGGCAGATTTTTGGACTATATGATGGTGGATACCAAGCCACTAATGAGTCAGGTACATGAGTTGCAAGTGCTCATCCAAGAACTTCTTGCTGAAGGGATGATCATTAATGAAGCCTTTCAAGTAGCTTGTATGATTGAGAGACTTCCTCCAAGCTGGAGTGACTTCAGGAATTATCTGAAGCACAAAAGAAAGGAGATGGATATGGAGGCTCTTGTTAGCAAGCTTCACATAGAAGATGATAATAGGAGAACTGACAGGAGATCCATGAAGGCCGCTGTGAAGGCCAATGTTGTGGAGCATAGGAGTAGCTCCAAAAGTCAAAAGAAGAAACCTGGAATGAGTTCCAAGTTGGGGCCTAAAGGAGGCATCTCCAAAAAGGCCAAGTTCCAAGGAAAATGCTTCAATTGTGACAAGATGGGTCACAGAGCGGCAGATTGTAGATTGCCGAAAAGGAAAAGGAACAAGGAGGCACAGATGATAGAGCACATAACAAGAGAGGTTAATGATATTGCCCTAAGTGCTGTTGTCTCTGAGGTGAACTTAGTGGGTTCTAACCCAAGAGAGTGGTGGATAGATACAGGTGCAACCCGCCACGTGTGTGCAGATAGGAGCATGTTCACCTCCTTCGAACCAAAGGCAAATGGAGAGAAGTTGTTCATGGGTAACTCTGCCACATTGAAAATCTAAAGGGAGGACAAGATTGTCCTGAAGATGACCTCTGAGAAGGATCTGACTCTAAATAGTGTATTGTGTGTACCAGACATTCGAAAGAATTTGGTGTCTGGATCGCTGCTAATCAAACATGGTTTTAGATTAGTGTTTGAGTCAGACAAAGTTATCTTGTCCAAGTATGGGATGTTTATGGGAAAAGGCTATGAAGTCAATGGTATGTTCAAATTGAATGTAATGACTGTAAAGCCAGAGTTTATTAATAATAAAGCTAGTAATTCTTCCGTTTACTTGCTTGAGTCTTCCATTTTGTGGCATGGTAGACTAGGTCATGTTAATTTTAATACTCTGCGGAGGTTAATTAACTTGAATCATATTCCCACGTTTGATATTGATACCAAACATAAGTGTAAAACTTGTGTAGAAGCGAAATTAACGAGTTTATCATATCAAACAATTGAAAGAAATAATGAACCTCTGGATTTAATACATAATGATGTATGTGATTTAAAGTTTGCACCGACTAGAGGTGGTAATAAATATTTTATCACCTTTATTGATGATATCATGAAATATTGCTATGTGTACCTGCTTAAGAGCAAGGATGAGGCCATAGAGAAATTTATTCTCTATAAAACGGAAGTTGAGAATCAACTCACCCGCAAAATTAAAGTGATCAGAAGTGATTGTGGTGGAGAGTATGTAACTCCATTTGGAGAGTATTGTGCTCAACATGGCATAATACAAGAAGTTACTCCACCATATTCGCCACAATCGAATGGTGTGGCTGAACGAAAAAATAGAACTTTGAAAGAAATGATGAATGCAATGCTGTTAAGTTCTGGAGTACCTCAGAACTTATGGGGAAAAGCCGTTTTGTCGGCAAACAACTTTTTAAATAAGGTGCCCCGTAAAGATCAGGTGAAAACACCTTATGAACTTTGGAAAGGAAGACAACCTACCTATAAATATTTACGAGTGTGGGGGTGTCTTGCCAAAGTTGTGGTACCTACTCCTAAAAAGGTAAAGATAGGTCCCAAGATAGTAGATTGCATCTTCATAGGATATGCACAAAATAGTAGTACATATCGGTTTCTCGTGTATAAGTCAGAGATTCCTGATATACACAAGAATACAATAATGGAATCGAGAAATGCATCATTTTTCGAACATAATTTTCCGTATAAAGTTGAAGAAGGATCGAGTTCATCTAAACGAACTTATGATGCTATCAGTGATGATAATCATGATAGTGATCAAGATCAAGAGACTGAAGTTGAGACTGAGGTTGAATTAAGACGAAGCAAAAGAGTAAGAACGAAAAAATCCTACAGTCCAAATTTTCTTACTTATATGCTAGAAAGTGAACCTCAAAGCTTCCAAGAATCTGTTATTTCTCCTGAAAGAAATTTATGGAAAGAAGCCATAAAAAGTGAGATTGATTCCATATTGCAAAATCATACCTGGGAATTAGTAAATCTTCCTCCAGGTTGTAAACCATTAGGTTACAAATGGATATTTAAAAGGAAGATGAAAGCAGATGGAACAATAGATAAATACAAGGCAAGGCTTGTAATTAAAGGATACAAGCAACAAGAAGGCCTTGACTATTTTGATACTTATTCTCCGATGACGAGAATAAATTCCATAAGAATGGTACTGGCGATTGCTGCATTGTGGAATCTTGAAGTACATCAAATGGATGTGAAAACAGCCTTTCTTAACGGAGATCTCGATGAAGAGATCTACATGGAGCAACCTAAGGGTTTCTCTGTACCAGGACAAGAAAACAAAGTCTGTAGATTGGTAAAGTCCTTGTATGGACTTAAACAAGCCCCAAAGTAATGGCATCAAAAATTTGATAGTGCCATGCTTAGTGATGGATTTAAGATAAATGAGTGTGACAAGTGCATCTATGTAAAAGATATAGAGAATGGATATGTCATTCTTTGTCTGTATGTAGATGACATACTCATAGTAGGTAGTGACGACAATATGGTCCAAACTACAAAAACGATGTTGAAATCCAAATTTGATATGAAAGATATGGGGCTTGCAAATGTGATTTTAGGGATGAAAATCAGGAGGACTTCGAATGGTATCATTCTTAGTCAAACGCATTATGTAGATAAAATACTGGCTAATTTTAGTAAAGATGACATTAATATAGCCAGAACACCCATTGATGTGAGTTTACACTTATCTAAGAATAAAGGAGAGAGTGTAGCTTAAGTGGGATATACAAGGGTGATTGGAAGTTTGATGTACTTAATGAATTATACAAGACCAGACTTAGCCTATGCTATAAGTAGACTAAGTAGATACACGAGTAATCCAAATGATGAACATTGGAAAGGAATCGTTAGAGTATTAAGATACTTACGATATACTCGTGAATACGGACTGCACTATACGAGATATCCTACTGTATTAGAAGGATACAATGATGCTAACTGGATATCAGATATAAAGGATTCAAAATCCACTAGTGGCTATGTATTTACATTAGCGGGTGCAGCTGTAACGTGGAAGTCCTCAAAACAAACAGTGATAGCTCGATCCACGATGGAATTAGAGTTCATCACATGAGATAAATGTGGAGAAGAGGCAGAATTGCTACGCCAATTCTTATAGGACATTCCAAGGTGGCCTAAACCTGTGCCAGCTATAAGTATACATTGTGATAGTCAATCTGCGATTGACAGGGCATAGAATATTATGTATAATGGAAAGTCTAGACATATTCGTCGTAGACACAATTCTATTAGACAGTTAATCTCAACTAGAGTTATCTTGATAGACTATGTAAAGTCAAAGGATAACATTGCGGATCCTCTAACCAAAGGGTTAAATAGAGAACTAGTTGAGAAGTCATCGAGGGGAATGGGATTGAAGCCCGTGAGTAAAGTCGATACGATGGAAACCTAACCTAGTTGATTGGAGATCCCAAGATCTAAGTTTAATAGGACAACGCAATTGTAAAGACTGGTATGAATCACTGTGGGGGTTAATCCTCTGCCCATCCCTATGATGAAACAGTGATAGATAGAGGTTAAGCATGAAGTATGCTTTTAATGATTCCTAAAAGTGTGTGTTTAGTAATCTATGTATAGTTATGGTGATTACATTGGAAATAGGAATCACCTATGTGAGAGAGAAGAGTGGCCGCTTCAAAGGAGAATTGTTAAAGGCGCAATTCTTTAAAAACTCTCATAGAATCAGGCAGGTGTTCCAGGTCAAAATGAACACAACAGTGAGAACTGAAGTGTACCAGGAAGGAATCTGTGTGAACTATGTTGTCATTTATACAAATGACGAAATGGTTCAAAGATATCGCATCTACCATTAGTCAGTAAAGAAGATATAGTTTCACAAGGGAAGGTTCAAAGAGTAACATCTACCTATCCTATGTAGGTTCCAACTGCAGAGCTTTACCACCAGAGTCTTACATAGTCCTTAGAAGTCAAATCATTCATGTGGGGGATTGTAACATTTTAAGGAATTTGAATGATTTGGACGGTTTGTAATAGTGGGCATTAAATGAAATTTATTTTGTTGCCATTTTGGGTTTTTGGAAAAGGAAAGAGTCAAAGAAGAAAAAGAAAGAGGCTTTTCTGAGGTACGAGAAAAAAGAGGGAGAAGAGAGTAGGAAAAATGATTGTTTTTTTATTCTTGTTTGAACAGTGAAAAGATTTTCTAAAAGGTTTGCATTTAGAGAGTGGTAAAGCAAAGGTATACAAAAGGTTCGAGGGAAAACTTTGGTGGTGCTACATCCAAAAGTTTTCGATTCCGTTGTATCCTGGGAGACAATCGTCAGAAAACATCTGCACCGGTGGGATGGAAATTGTCTTAAGGACACTGTGGTATCACACAGGCCTCGGACTATTTTTTCAACCAGCAGATTAAAACTAAAGACATATAGGTTTTTATTTTATATTTTTATTTCCTGTATTTGATAATGATTATTGACAATTGTTATTCCACATATGTACACATATATCCATGTTATTTTTCTAACATCCAAAACTTCATTTATGCGGTTGATATTGAAGTATGTAAAAGATGAGAGTGTTTGCAGATCCCATTGGATAAGATTGGGGGCTGGGGGGAACAATTTTCTTCCTTCTCCAACCGAACCCAATTTCATAAAACTTTTCTACACTCCTTTTTGCTTACACTTCTTTATTAAGTCCAATTCTCAACCTACTCAAGCAGTAAAATTAGCAAAATTAAATTGAAAATTAAAAGCAGGAACAAGAAATACTGCAGAAGATGGAAAAGTACCCTGAGAACTAAATGAATGTAATGCTTTGTACATAATGGAGGTTCTTAACTAAAATCCTGTATAAATGCCCTTTCCAAATTATAATTTCACTATTTGTATTAAATAAATGTTTATATAAAGAACTTGTCAATCTAAAACAAAGTTTCTAACGATCTATAATATAATCAAAAACATGCCGCTACTCATCCAACAAATGTAATGAGATAAAACTTCAAAAATCAACATTTAAGAAAACAATGAACCTCGCAGACAATATGAAATCTCCTTCACATTCATCAGAACAACTCTTTAGCCACCTAGCAGCATGAAGTTCATACCCATAACCTCATAAATATCCACAAATTAAACACAATAAAATTGTCAATTTGCATAATGTCAAACTAAGATGATATGAAGGTCCAAAGGAAAGGAACAAAGGATCCTCTTCTTCTCGTCAAAGTAAGGACCAGTCAACCTTGAAACGTTCTTAGGGAAAGTAAAAATGCTTCAACCCAACACCAAAGCTGAGAAAAAGAACAAATAGATAGTTTAAATCCCACTCCTCATGAAAGATCTTACTCTTAGGACCTGAAAATGTAAGTTTAGAAAGTTTAATCCAATGAAACATGATAATTAGTGAACAAAATCATTTTCAAACTATGCAGGTATAAATGAAACAATTAAAACCTTAAAAACATTATATGCATATTATGAAAACTTGTTTCCCAAGTAAAGTGGATATCAATGAGAAGCAAATATTTGGTATCAAGAAAATAAAAAGTAAATTTCCAATACAATTATAAGAAAAGTTAGCAACAATTTTCTGCTTAATCTTTTTTCAAAAAGCACTTTTAAGTACAACAATGAAGAATGCATATACAAGTCCTCTGTTCTCACTGACTAAGGCATTATAGAACCTTCTCAGTTTCTTAGTTTCCAGTAGAATGTTTTCATATGAACTGTAACCAAAAGGGAACTGCAACTCTACAAGTGGAAACGTTAAGCACTAGGAAGCAAAGGAGAAATACGTATCAACACAACAAATCTTGTATCAAGTGACATGTTTCTTGGCAAAATGAAAACCATAACTAAAAAGAATATTAGTGACAACTTTAAGATTTATAGCAAATTTGTTTTCTTCAACTACTAGTGTTTATTTATTTTGGACGAAGCTTTAACTATTAGTCATTTGCGCTTATGATCCATAAATATGTAAGTGATATGAGCAATCTTGTGCCAATATTCTCCTATATCTCTCAGGCATCGGGATTTTAGGTAAGCACATTCTTTGATAATCAAACTGTAAGAGATGCTGGCAACCACTTCTGTGGTATTAACCAAAGTTCATTGTAGTGCATTAATGTCAACTTTTCAAGGGATACAAGGCTTAGTAAAGTCTTGCCTTTCAGGGATTTAAGATGGGGACATTCAATGGAAAGTTCAGTGAGACTCATTGGCAGCAGTCCCTTTGCGGAAATGAATCCAATGCTTCATCTCTGATGTTTAATTGTATAAGAGAGTTGAGTGTTTGGACATTGCAGTACTGAACATCACTTGTGATGATCTTACTGCAATTGTACAGGGCATGCTTATTTAAATTAGAAGGTAATCCGCCTTTCCCAAATGACTCCAGTTCTGGACAACGACATGCACACAAATATTGAAGAGACGGAAGAAGGGTGTGCATGCATTCAGGCAAAGACCTTAAGTTGTCACAACCTAGGATCCAAAAACTCTTGCATGTTGGGGGTACAAAATCCTCCTTAGGGAAATGATACAAACTCGGGGCAAAGATTTAATTGGATGTACATTAAAAAAGAGGAGTTCTGAAAGAGAAGCTTGTCGTTCCAAGAAAGTTGGGATTCCAAGCATTGGAGATTCTCCAAATGAAGCTCATTAAGCATTGTTAAGTAGTCCAATCAAATGGAATTCATAAAATGACAGCTCCTTCATATCTCCAACCTTCTAAGTGATGCATAGGAATGCTTATATGGGAACTCTAGTTTGTTACATCCCAGGTAAGCATAGACCTCCGGATAGTTTTGGACAATTACTTAGATACACCTTCTTAAAACTAGGGAAATGATCAACTCTGTCGTCCCCTCTAATAATGACCACCATTGCCATTCTGGCATATCATGGATTCACAATGATTCTAAGTATCTAATTGGCTTACTGACCATGGAACAACCCCTGCTATAATAGAACTCATCACCTAGTTTCACAAGTTCATCAAATCCTTTAATCTCAAGTTCGTTGAGAAACAGAAGGTGGCCAAGAGGCGGTAACAAACAAAATTTGCTACATCTAAATGGGTATACGTCCATAACTAGCCGGTCATGCGATTTAGATTTTAGGTGTGAAAAGAAAAAATAAAGAATGGTGAGCTTGGTCGATTTTCTTACCTTTGTATTGGTGCACATTTTTGTATTTTGAATTCACTTCATTCATGTTTGGTCTCCACGCTTAGAGCAATTAAGTAACATATGCCTCATTGCTAAGCTGACCTGCTAAATATTTGTCCGTTAATACCTAAATATGCAATCCTTCTTGAATGCAAACAGACTAAAATATCTTTCCTTTTAAGATTTATGTGAAAAGAGATCATTTTGTTGTACTGATAAGATTCCTCTAGAAATTCTGTTCCTATTTCTACGTGATAATTGACTTGATCAAAATTATATATTTATATTTATTCAATTTCCAAAAAGGGAAAAAAAGAATTATATATTCATATGGTTCACATGAATTTCAATTCTAAACCTAAAATCAGCTTATTATGAGTTTGAGAAATAAATGGTGTTAAAATTTTATTGGTCAGTTATATAAGAATTAAAAGTTCTATTGGATTAAGTTTAATAAATTTCTATTGGTTAGTCAAAAGAGTAGTTTAGAAGTTATGTTGGAGTTAAACAATTTCCAAAAAAGCACTATAATTATATAATATGTCACAATAAGGTTCCTAATTCTACACGTTTCATTTCCTTGCACAATTCCTTTTGGCATAGAGACGAAAACATGGCGGCAGAAGATGAAGATATAATTATGAAGTTCACTACAACGTTGTTGTTGGTGGAGGCTAATGAAGTGTATAATAGATTTTTGCATCGGCAAATTATCAGATGCTTTATTGTGATGAATTGTCTTGATGGCCTACGAGGAGCAATCTATGATGCATAGGATTTGATAGGGAAGATCAACGCTAGAGCTCTGCCAAGCAAACTGGAACATGGATCTCTACCATGCAGATTAAAGAACTTCATCACATCTACGCTCACCGCTAAGAAAATGAGGAAAGAGATGGAGGAGATTTGTGGTGATTTACAAAGTTTATTAAGATTGAAAGTTTTAGGTAATGGTGTTGAAAATATTTTTATCAAGAGTGACTTCCATGAGTGATATTGTAGAATGTGGTGGTATTTTTGGCAGGGATGCTGATAAAGAAGCCATCATTGAGTTGTTGTTATCAAATAAAGAGAAGGTATCTGTTCTTCCTATTGTAGGCATGGTGGGGATTGGGAAGACCACCCTTGCTCAGACTGTTTACAATGTGTTGGATTTTTGGAACAAAAAACACAGCAAAAAGGAAAGGAAAGAAAACAAGGAGCGTAAATTGGTGTGAAAAACTTACTTCATTCATTTCTGGACAAAAATATATAAACATAAAGCTTACAATAGTAAATCACCTACTTTTCATCTACTGTTGCAGTAATCATACCACCAAAAGACAAATCATACTTTGGTTACGTAATACAACAATGTTTTACCAAAAAACTGAATGTAAAGTAACTAAACATCAAAAAGGAACTAAGACACCAACAAAAGTGTAATTACACTAACACTCCTCCTTGACACTTTTGTTGGAAACACTAAGATCATTTCTTAATGTTTTAAACCTTTTTCTTGGCAAGGCTTTTGTCAAAATATCAGCAAGCTGGACCTCAGACTTGCAATGAACCAGCTTCACTTCACCATTTCTTTCAGCTTATAAACTTTGTCTTCCTTTCCTTGAACAACAAAGCTTTCAGGTTGTTTAACATACACTTCTTCTGGCAAGTAACCATTTAGAAATGCGGATTTCACATCTAATTGGTAAACTTTCCAACCTTCTTTAATAGCAAGAGCTAGTAGAAATTTGATTGTCTCATGCCTTGCAACTGGTGCAAATGTATCTCCATAATCAATACCTTATTTCTGCACATAATTCTTTTCTACTAATCTTGCTTTATGCTTGTTTATTGTATCATCAGCATTGAGCTTGGCCCTAAAGACCCACTTCACTTCAATTTCCTTTTTGCCTTGAAATTTTTTCACCAACTCCCAGGTCTTGTTTTTGTTTATCATGCTGATTTTAGTTTCCATGGCTTCTTTTCGTGTCTTAAACTGATTTTCATCATAGAAAGTAATTGGATCACACAATGCTAGGTGGCATCTCTCATATACATCTGTCAAGGGTCTTATAACTCGGACATTGGCCAGGAGCCTTGTACCTCGGACATCGATCACGGATCTTTTACCTTGGACATCGGGCAACGGTCTTTTAACTCGGACATCGGTCAGGGGTCTTTTACCTCGGACATCGGCCAGGGGTCTTGTACCTCAAACATCGATCACGGGTCTTTTACCTCGGACATTGGTCAACGATCTTCTACCTCGGACATCGGTCAGGGATCTTTTACCTCGGACATCGGACAAAGGTCTTATACCTTGGACATCAGTTAGGGGTCTTTTACCTCGGACATCGGCTAGGGGTCTTATACCTCAGATATCGATCACGGGTCTTTTACCTCGGACATCGGTCAACGGTCTTCTACCTCGAACATCGATCAAGGGTCTTTTACCTCAGACATCGGACAGACGTCTTATATCACAGACATCGGTCACGAGTCTTTTACCTCGAACATTGGATAAAGGTCTTGTATCTCGGATGCTTCTCTCGATTGCATCGGGTAAAAGTCTTGTACCTCATATGCTTCTCTCGGATGCATCGGTCAAAGGTCTTCTACCTCGGATGCTTCTCTCGGATGCATCGATCAAAGGTCTTCTACCTCGGATGCTTCTCTCATATACATCGGACAGGGGTCTTGTACTTTGGATGCCTCTGTCATATGCATCATCTGAATTAGCCTCCTCCTGAATTTCATCATGTTCTTGGATAAAATTCTCTTCTGAGGCTTGAACTTCACTCTTTGTCCAATTCCATTCTACTTCAAAGCTTTTATCTTTCATTCCAACATTTAAAATTTCACTTCCATGTTGATCATATATTGTGCAAGACTTATCTTGAAAATTCAGAGAATATCCATTTTCAAGCATTTGTCCCAGACTCAACAAACTTTGATTAATTTCAGGTACATATAATACATTTGAAATGAGTTTAGTACCTGTCGAAGTTTTCATAGCCACATCTCCTTTGCCTTGAACTTGAATAAAGTCTCCATTTCCAATTTGGACTTGGGAAACAAAGGTTCCGTCTAAGCACTTGAAAAGATCAGCATCATGTGTCATGTGTTGAGTACAACCACTATCCACCAACCAAGCTTCTTTACTACCGTTTTCTGCATAACATGTAGCAACAAACAGCCTTTCCTCACTTTGCCATGCTTCATCAGCAACTTGTACTTGGTATGCTTGTTGTATTGACTCTCCTTTGTTTTTACAAACTTTTTCAACATGTCCAAGTTGTTTGCATGCTCTACATTGAACATTAGGCCTAAACCAGCAATATTTTTCAGAATGGTTGTCCTTTTTGCAATGAGAGCACATCACAAACTTCTTTCTTTCACCCTCTCTGTTTGTACCAACACCATCTTGTCCTTTGTCATTACTTCCTCCACCTTGCTGCTTCTTTTGGTTATTGTTTGCTGGAGACTTGCCTTTTTATAGTGCTAGAAAAGCACTTTCTGAAGCCTCTTCTTGTCTTATAGATATTCTTTGTTCAGTTGCTTGTAAAGCATTAACAAGCTCTGACAAAGAAATCTGATTCAAGTCTCTTGACTCCTCCAAGGATGAAATCTTTGATTCGAACTTCTCTGGTAAGCTGACCAGTACTTTCTCCATAACTCTTCTGTCACTCAGCTCCTCTCCAAGAATTCTGATTTGGTTAACTACCTTCATTAGTCTGTCAATGAAGTCTTTTACCAACTCAGAATCTTTCATTCTTAAAGTTTCGAACTTCCTTCTTAAATTCAATACCTGCATCTATCTTGTTCTTGGACTTCCCTGGAACTCTTCTTTCAACTTGTCCCGAACCTATTTGGATGTAGTGCAAGCCATAATTCTGGTGAACATCACATCTGAAACACCAGCATGTAAAGCAGATAAAGCCTTAAATGTTTTTGCAACCTCCTCACTATGTTGCTTTATTTGTACAATAGTGGGATTTGCCGTCAAAGGGGGAGGATTTCTATTGGTTTCTACAACTTCCCACAAGTCAAAAGCTTGAAGATAAGCTTTCATTTTTATAGACCACATGGCATAATTTTCTCCAGAAAATATAGGAGGTAATGGAGTAGAAAAATGAGTTGAAGCCATTAAAAAAGGAAGGAAAGGTAGAAGGAAGGTTTCTGTATTTTTTGCTATTTCACTTATAGCCCCACTAAGATCATTAGAGCTCTGATACCATTTGTTGGATTTTTGGAACAAAAAACACAACAAAAAGGAAAGGAAAGAAAACAAGGAGCGTAAATTGGTGTGAAAAATTTACTTCATTCATTTCTGGACAAAAATATATAAACATAAGCTTACAACAGTAAATCACCTACTTTTCATCTACTATTGCAGTAATCATACCACCAAAAGACAAGTCATACTTTGGTTATTTAATACAACAGTGTTTTACCAAAAAGCTGAATATAAAGTAACTAAACATAAAAAAGGAACTAAGATACCAACAAAAGTCTCATTACACTAACACAATGAAATTGACGATAGGGTTATGGGTAGACCTATTTTGACATCAAATTATGGGTTAATCTTGGGTAAGAAATGGAGGACCTAGATTTACTTCAAGTTAGATTGGAGAAGAAATTGAGAACGAAAAAGTTTTTACTGGTTTTGGATGATGTTTGGGGCTTGAATTCTTTGCAGTTTTGGGATAAATTCAAGAAGTGTTTTGAATCAACAAAGCATGGAAGTAAAATCATCATGACAACTCAAAACGAAGAGGTTGCAGAAGTGGTAAGTGGTCTTCCATCTTATCACTTAAGAACCATGTCTCATGAGGATTCTTGGCAACTGTTCCAAAAATATACCTTCAAAAGATATGGCTTTAACCATGTGGATCCAGAGTTGGAAAGAATTGGTAGAGAAATTGTTGATAAGTGCCAAGGTCTTCCACTGGCAGTGAAGTCGCTCGGCCATTTTCTGAGTAATCATCAAAACAGTTACAGTGCTAACGACAGGTGGAAGCATTTACTTAATAGTAATGTTAGTGATATATGTAACTTGCACATAAAGGAGAATGATATTCTTAAAGCTCTATGGAGGAGTTACTACTATTTACCTCCCCATCTCAAGCAATGTTTTGCTCACTACTCGATATTCCCAAAAGGTTACGAGTTCAATAAGGATGATTTGATCAAGTTATGGATGGCTAAAGACCTATTGGAACCCCAAAATAGCATTGGGATGGAAAAAGTAAGCAAAGAATATTTTGACAACCTTTTGTCAAGATCGTTCTTTCAACAATCTATAAAGGGTGATAAATCACAATGTCTCACAATGCATTACCTTGTGCATGATTTTGCTACTTATATTGCTGGAAAATTTTATTGTAGGCTGGAAGATAGCAACTCAATTAAGGATCCAGAGGAGATTAGACATTGTTCATACATGGATGTATGCTTCTCTGGTGACAAGAAGTATAAAGATTTAAAAAGAGCTAAGCATCTACGAACTCTTCTCTCATTATCATCATTGCAATTGGATTTTAACAAAAGAGAATTGAAGTCAAACAATTTGGCATTGGCAAAGTTGTTGCCAGCATTTAAATGTTTAAGAGCACTCTCTTTGCTCAACTCTTGTATCTCAAAGTTGCCTGATTCAATTGGGGATTTGAAGCTCCTAAAATATTTGAACTTATCAAGAAGTAAAATCGAAGAGATCCCTGAAACACTTTGCACTCTGTACAATTTACAAACACTACTTTTGAAGGAATGTAGAAGGCTTAGGAAGCTACCAAGCAAGATGGGAATGCTAATCAATTTGCGTCATCTTGATATTTCATAGAGATTTGAAAGATGAAAGAGATGTCTCTATGACAACTTCATGAAGGTTTGGTAACCTAACTTTAGAATGTGGTTTGGTATTCAGATTGAATCTCGCACTTTTGTGTGATTCATTTGGATATTTTTATTTGCATTTTTCTGTGGTGTTTCATTTGGATTTTAATTTCAGGACGGGTGTAATAGTATGTTTAGCAATTATTAAAATTACATGTTTGGACAAAATTTTAATTTGTTTTAAACTGCTATTTTTAAAAAGATAGATGTGTAAATTGATAGGCATGGATATTATGGAGTGACAAATTTGTAATCATTTCATTTCAGTCAACAATTTCATAACTGTACAAATGAAGATTGATTGGCTTGTGCTTTTATGTCTTTTATGTCTTTTGTTCCATTGATTTAAACTTTACATTTGTTGCAGGATCCAACAGCTTAACTGCTTAATGATTTTGATTTTCCTCTATCAACCACTCTTACTTGTCTTGCAATCAACTCGCTAAAAGTAAAGAGGTTCCCACTTTCATTTGTGCTCGGTTGGAGTTGTCGGAAGCACCCCTCTTGTGGAAATGAATCCAGAACTTCATTTATGCAATAGATTTTGAAGTACATAAGAGATAAGAGTGTTTGCAGATCAAATTGCATACTGTGGTGGGGTGGTTAATTATGCATGTGTTATGCAATTTTCTTTACTTGCATTGATGTACATTTATGTTTTATGATTTGACTTTATTCATATTTGTTCTCTATGCTTAAAGCAAATAAGTAAAAATGTGTTTTTATTGCTAAGTTGACCCCTGCAAAGTATATGTCCATTAGCACTCAAATATGCAATCCTTCATACATGCAAACAGACTAAAATGACTTTTAATTTAAGATTAGTTTAATGTCAAGAGAGACTTTATTGTACAGATAAAATTCCTCTAGAAATTCAATTCCCGTTTTTAATTGATAATTGACTTGATAACTTATTCAATTGGGTAAGTTTTTTCTTGGATGCTAGTACAATATAATTATACGGAAATTCTATGGTGAGGACGGTCCGCATGAGGACCGCAGTATTAGTGACGGTTTTTCATAGTATTAACGACGATTTCTTAGAAAATCGTCACCAATACTATGAAAAACCATCACCAATACTGTAGTCCGCATGAGGACCGTCCGCACCATAGACGGACTGTATAATTATATATATATATATATATATAGCGAGAGAGAGAGAGAGAGAGTACTTCCAGTCTGAATGTTGCATTGGAGCTATAGTATATGTATGTCTGTAAAGCATGAGTGCTGTATGTTTTTTTCTCTGAATGCTTAGCATTTTGATTATTTATTAATTTTTATTTATGCAATTTCATATATCACTGTTA
This sequence comes from Ziziphus jujuba, assembly GCF_031755915.1. NCBI lineage: Eukaryota > Viridiplantae > Streptophyta > Magnoliopsida > Rosales > Rhamnaceae > Ziziphus > Ziziphus jujuba. The sequence continues at coordinate 5,096,025 of NC_083380.1, forward strand.
TTATTATTATTATTATTATTTCACAAGTTCATTTATCTGAATATTTCAGAATGTAGACCTTGATTTTCAAAATACAACAGAAGCTACAAACTCTATTCCAATGCCTTTATCTTATTGTTTGTTTTTAGGTAAGCGAGAGCTGTTAATCATTAACAAAAGATAATGGTCCTCACTGGTGTTTGGCAAAACAAAGATGACTTATACATGTTTTTTTGTGAGCTATAAAATCATGAATCAAATAATACCTTCATTGTTGTTGAATGGACTTACAGTCTAATACATATAATCTTTGTTTCATATATATATATATATATATATAATATGAAAAAACCATACCATCCAAGGTCTGAATGCTGTGATTGCATGAAAAGTTCAGAGTCTAGAAATATTAGGACTATTTTTTGTTAGTTTTTGGTACTTCGATTTCTTGTTGTGTAATCACATTTACCATATGAAAATATATTATAATTTTCTACAATTATCTACGGTAAATTGAAGAGCATATTGCGAAAAACCAAATCAACACAAAATTTTGTCCAAACATGTAAAATTCTAATAATAATTGCCAAACATACAAGCTAAAATAAAAATCCAAATGAAATACATAAGAATGTGCAGAAAACAATAAAATCACCTTCCAACTAGATACCTATTCAGCCACACCATAAAGTCTGTCACTAAACCATCATAAAGTTGTCATAGAGACATCTCTTCCTCTTTCATGTTTGTTGATGTAATATCAAGATGACATAAATTGATTAGCCTTCCCATCTTGCTTGGCAGCTTTCTAAGCCTTCTACATTCCTTCAAAAGCAATGATTCTAGACTGTACAGAGTGCAAACTGTTTCAGGGATCTCTTCGATTTTACTTCCAGATAAGTTCAAATACTTTAGGAACTCAAATCCCCAATCGAATCAGGCAACTTTCAGATACAAGAGTTGCGCAAAGAGAATGTTCTTAACAATTTAAATGCTGGCAACAACTTTGCCAATGCCAAATGTTCGACTCCAATTCTCTTTCACCAAAATCCAATTGTGACGATGATGGTAAGAGTAGAGTTCGTAGATGCTTTGCTCTTTTTAAATCTTTATACTTCTTGTCATCATAGCTGCATACTTCCATATGTGAAAAATGCCGAATCTACTCTGGATCCTTAATTGAGTTGCTATCATCCAATCTACGATAAAGTTTTCCAGCAACATAAGTAGCAAAATCATGCACAAGGTAATTCATTGTGAAACATTTTGATTTATCACCCTTTACAGATAGTTGAAAACGATCATGACAAAAGGTTGTCAAAATACTTTTCCCCAATGTATTCCATCCTCATGTAATTTTGGGGTATCAATAGGTCTTCAGCCATCCATAACTTGATCAAGTCTTCCTTATCGAATTCATAACCTTTTGGGAATATCGAGCAGTAGGCAAGACATTGCTTGAGATGGGGAGGTAAATAGTAGTAACTTCTCCATAGAGCAGTAATAATATCATTCTCTTTTATGCACAGGTACCATTTATCTACATTACTACAAAGTACCTCATCCCATTTACATTTTTCGTAAATCTTTACATGGTTACTTAGCAAACAACCAAGCAACTTCACTGCTAATGGAAGACCTTGGCACTTTTCAACAATTTGTCTGCCAATTATTTCTAATTCTGGGTGTACACCTAGATTCACGTCGTCAAAGGCATATCTTTTGAAGGCATATCTTTGGAACAATCGGCAAGAATCCTCATGAGACATGGTTCTTAAGTGATAAAATAGAAGATTACCCATCGCTCTTGCAACCTGGTTGTTTTGAGTTGTCAGGATGATTTCACTTCCATGCTTTGCCCATCGAAAATGACTCTTGAATGTATGCCAAAGCGGCAAAAAATTCTGAAACGAAACATAATCCAAAACCAGTAAAAACTTTTTCATTCTCAATGCTTTCACGAATGTTTTATGAAGTACATTTAGGCTCTTCCCTCTGTCAAAGTCTTGTCCAGTAACTTTTTCTGCAGGTAACTTTGTCTTCTTCCTGCTCCAACCAAAACCATTTCCTGAAACTTTTTCTAGAATCCCTTCAGCTTCCACTTCTTTATAATGTTCAATTCTCAAATTACTCAAGCGGTAAATAATGACAAAATAAAATTGAAAAGTAAAAGCAGGAAGAAGAAATAATGCAGAAAACAGAAAATTTCTTAGTGAGAACTAACCAGAACAGGACACAAGTCAAATGAATATATTGGAGAATAAATGAAAATTCTAAATTTATCTAGAACTCTCAAGTAAAATCATATATTCTCCCTTCCAAAATATAATCCCGTTATTTAATATATAAAAAAAAAAAATGTTTGTTCACAAAAGAGAACTTGTCAATCTAAACAAGGTTTCTAACTTTCTATAATAGAATCAAAACATACCACTTCTCATCCAATAACTGTACTGATATAAAACTTCAAAATATACATCATAAGAAAGAGAGAGGAAAAAAAAAGGCAACAAATACAAAAACAGAACAAACAAACAAACTAGCAGACAACACAAAAATCTCCTTTGCATCATACATCAGATTCAGAACAACTATTTAGCTGCATTGCCACATAAAAAAGTTCGTGTCCTTAGCCACTTAAAAAATCAAGACATCTAACAAATTAAAATTGTCAATCGGCACATTATCAAATTAAGATGAAAATCCATAAGAAATGAACAGACTATTCTCTTCTTCCCATCGATTGCAACAACTACACCAACAACATGAGCCCACATAAAAATCTAGCAGTCACAATAAGAACCTACCAATCTTGAAACATTCTCAGGGAAACAATATATATATATATATTCAACCAGCACCACATTTGGGGCAAAATCAAACAGAGCGCTTAATCCCACTCATTATGAAAGGTTTCTATTGTAACTTGAAAATGTGAGCTGAAGTAAGTTTAATCCAATGGAAGATGATAGATAGTGAAGAATATCATTTTCAAACCAAGTGGGTGAAACAGCTAAAAAAGAAATAAAAAATACTGAGAACATTATATCTATATAATGAAAACTTGTTTTCCAAGTAACTTGGATATTAACGAAAAGCAAAATTATATTTGATATATGAATATTAAAATTAAAATTTCAACATTATCATAATGTATGTAGATCTAATCACAATGTTCTGCCTAGACCTTGTCAGAAAGCACTTACAAACATGAGGAGTGCATATAAAAGTCCTCTGTCGTACTGACTGAGGCAATTTATAGAACTTCTTCATTTTCTCAGTTTTCATTACAACGTTTTCATAAGAGTTCTCACAACAAGGCAATCGCAACTCTACAATTAGAAACATTGAGGATGTGAGGTGAGGTGTTGTAAGGCGATACCATTTAGTCATTTTAGATGTGGAAAATGAAGGATCGTCAGTTCAGTCATAGTCATGGGAAGACGTGCATCCCCTGGAAATGAATCCCGAACTTCTACACGGCTGATTGTGAAGTATATAGGAGATGAGAGTGTTTGCAGATCCTATTGAAAAGTTTGAAGGCAATCCTGGCCACTTCTGGAAATGAATCCAGTTCAGGCAAAGGACTTATCATGCATGAACTGAACAGTAGGAAAAAGGCTGTGCATCTGTTCATGCAGAGACTTCAACTCTCTTGCAACAATCAGTTTCATGTGATTTGTAGATTTTGCATTGTTTCATTTATAAATAAAATTTTTCAAGCTTAAAAAAAAAAAAGTTTCTAGCTTACTAAAATATAATCAAAACATACCACTACTTATCCAATAAATGTACTGAGATAAAACTTCAAAAATAAACTTCAAGAAAACAAAACGGGAAACAAAAGAAAAGAACCTAGCAGACCATATGAAATCACCTTTACATTCATCAGAACAACTATTTAGCCACATGGCAGCATAAAGTTCATTTACATAACCTCATAAAAATTCAAAAATTAAACACATTAAAATTGTCAATCTGCATAGTTTCAAATTAAGATGAAAATCCAAAGGAAATGAACAGGGGATCCTCCTTTTCTCATCCATCGCAACAGCTACACCAGCACCATGAGCCCACATAAACATCTAAAATTCAGTTACACTAAGAACCAATCAATCTGGAAATATTCTACTGGAAACAAAATAAATAAACAAATAAAATAAAAATAAATAAAAAGCTTCAACCAGCACCAAAATTTAGGCCAACAGATCAAAACAGAGAGCTTATATCCACTAATCGTGAAGAGATCTTAAAGTTTAATCCCATGAAAGATGAAAGTGGAAAATATCAAACCATGTGGGTATCCATGAAACAGAAAAAATAAATAAATAAATAAATAAATTGTGAACAGTATATGCATATTATGAAAACTTGTTTTCCAAGTAACTTGGATATTAATGAAAAGCAAAATTCTATTTGGTATCTTGAAAAAACAAAAAAAAAAACAAAAAAACAAAAAACAAAAAAAAAAACAAAAAAAAGGAAAGGCAAAAAAAGGGTATATTTCAAGACAATCATAGTATAAATTTAACCATAATTTGAAAGCTTATTTTTTCAGAAGCATGAGGCATTTCATAAACTTTCTCATTCTCTTCATTTCTAGTAAATTTTTGTGTAAGAGTTCTAACCAAAAGAAAACTGCAACTCTGCTAGTAGAAACGTTAACCACAAAGAAGCAAAGGAAAAATACATATCAACACAACAAATCTAGGATCAAGTGATAAATTTCTTAGTGACAATTAAAATCACAACTAAAAGTTACTGCTAGCGACAACCATAAGATTTATCGCTAATTTGTTTGCTTCAACTACTAATCTCATTGTTGTTGTTGTTATTATTATTATTATTATTATTTATTATTATTTTTTTATGGAAGAAGAGTACTAGTCATTACTATTTATTTAAAAAATATTTGAAAGCTTTCCTAAGTAAAAGTGAATTAGTATATATTAGCTACATGGTAGTAATATCCTTGGTTTCCACTACTTTTAAAACTAAAACTGATTAAGGCTTAAGCGGGTTGCATCAAAATAAAAACATTATAGAAATGAAAAGCATGTACATGAAATGAAAATACAGTATATAAAATATATTAAAAAAAAAAAAAAGTTACTACATTCAAGAGCAAGGAGGAAGTATATATAGACGTTGGTAAAGTAAATAAATAGAAATCCAAATGAAACTTACACAAAAATGTCTAGCATATATGAAACTATAAAATGACCTATAAACTAAGCATAGGAGCATGTAAAATAAGCAGAGTTCCCCAAACAAACCCATTTCATAACTTTTTTTCTAGAATCCCTTTAGCTTCAACTTCTTTATAAAGTCTATTTTTCAAAATACTCGAGCAGTAAACAGTTTAACAACTAAAATGGTTACAAGAAATAGTGCGGAAAAATAGAGAATTACCCAGAGAATTAACCAGAATAGAACAGAGGATGTCTTAAATCACTATAATATAAAGGGTGTGAGCAATCGTCAGCCAATCTTCACCTGTATCTATCTGATATTGTTGTTCTAGCCAATCACATTGAAAGATACCAAGATCAGAAAGAGATTTTGGCAACCCTTCTTCAGGCAACAGCTGAAGCTCTTGGGGGAGTCAAGTACAGCTAAGGCCTTGCCATTCAGAGATTTAAGGTGAGAAAGATATCCGATATGAAGATCAAGCACAATGATTAGCAAGAAACCTCCTCCAGAAATGAATCCAGCTCTTCATCTACGCCAATGATCTCCAGGAATGCAAAGAGGGTTGATTCTTTGCAGATCCTGCTGAAAGCTGTTGGTGAAAAGCTTAATGCACCAGTAAACCTTGAGACTATTCATATATGGTGGCAATGCACATTCCAGAAATGAAACAAGCTCTGGACAACTAATCAGATATATAAAATCAAAGAGTGGAAGAAGTGTGTTCATGTTCTCAGGCAATGGCCCCAAAATTTTCCAATCTTTGATCCGACACTCATCCATATTTGGAGCAGCCAATCCTCCTAGTGGAAAATAGACAAAACTTGGGGCAAGTTGTTAACGCGAAGCATCTCAAATGGTGAAGTGCAGGCCAAGGTTGTGGAAATTCAAAGAACTGCAGACTAAACCACTAAATGATAATGAAATAAATAAATATTTCAAATTAAAGCAGGAACCTGAAAGAATAAAGGTGTTAAAAAGAAAATTTCCAGAGGAAGAAATTGAACAGGACATATGTGATATCAATGCATAGTGCTAGTACATCAGATATATACTTGAGGGATGTGAGCAATCATACGGTATAAAATCTCCTTCACATTCATCAGAACAACCATTCAGCCACATAGCAGCATAAAGTTCATTCCCAAAACCTCATAAAATTCCACAATTAATCAGATTAAAGTTGTCAATCCGCATATGTCAAATCAAGAAATAAACAGAGGATCCTCCTCTTCTTATCCATTGCAACAACTACACAGGCATCATGAGCCCACATAAACATCTAAAATTCAGTCACAATAAGAACAGTCACTCTTGAAACATACTCAGGGGAAAATGCTTCAACCAGCACCAAATTTAAGGCAAAAGATCAGACAGAGAGCTTATATCCCAGTCATCATTAAGAGATCTTACCATTGGAAAAGTTTAATCCAGTGAAAGATGATAGAACAGTATTATTTTCAAACCATGTGCTTATATATGAAACGGCAAAACATTTGAGAACACTAGATATATATTATGAAAACTCGTTTTCTAAGTAACTTGGGCATAAATGAAAAGCAAAGCAACTATTGGTATCGTGAAAATAAAAAGTTAATTTCCACCACAATTGCAATGTAAATTTACCCACAATTTTCTGCTTGATCTTTTTTTTCAGAAAACATTTTTTAAGTACAAACATAAGGAGTGCATATACAAGTCTTCTGACCTCACCAAGGCATTTCAACTTTCTTAGTATCGTAGTATCTGTTAAAATGTAAACTTTGCAAGTAGAAACATTAAGCGCAAAGAAGCAAAGGAGAAATATATACATCAATACAACAAATCTTGTATCTGGTGACAAATTTCTCAGCCACAAAATGAAAATAATAATTAAAAGTGACTGTTGGTGATAAGCATAAAATTTATAGCTGATTTATTTGCTTCAACCGCTATTCATTCAAATACTTGAAATTTGAAAGCTTTCCTATGTAAAAATGCACAACTTTGCTAAAAAGTAGTAATATATGTTTTTGGCTTCCACTACTTTTCAAACTAAAACTGATTAAGCTTTAAGCAGTGCATCAAAATAAAATATTATAGAAAAAGAAAAGTGTATACATAAAATGGAAATAGTGTATAAAATATATTAAATAAATATAATACATACAAAAGTGAGGGGTGAAATGTATACAGATGTTGAGAAATCTTATGCCAATCTTTTCCTATGTCTCTCAGGCATCGATATTTTATGTAAACACATTGATTGATGACCAAATTGATAAGAGATTCTGGCAACCCCACCTGCAGCATGAGCCAAAGTTCATTGCAGTACGTTATGACCACTCTTCAAGGACAAGGTCCTGATGTTTAGGCCTTTAAGACGGGGAGAAGATTGGATGGAGGGTTGGGTGAGACTTGTTGGCAGCATCCCCTCCTTTGGAAATGAATCTGCTGCTTCATCTTTGATAACGGTTTTTAATTCTGTAAGAGAGGTGAGTGTGTGGACATTGCAATTCTGAAAATCACTTGTGGAAATCTTATCGCAACCGTGCAGTTTAAGCTTATCTAAACTAGAAGGTAATCCACCTTCCCCAAATGACTCCAGTTCTGGACAACAAATTACTCGCAAAGATTGAAGAGATGGAAGAAGAGTGTGCATGCGGTCAGGCAAAGACCTTAACTTGTTACAACCTACAATCCATAATTCTTGCATGTTGGGAGCAGACAATCCTCCTTGGGGAAATGATACAAACTCAGGGCAGCGGTGTAATTCCATGTACCTTAGAAACATGAGTTCTGAAGGAGAAGCTGGTCGTTCCAAGAAAGTAAGGGATTCCAGGCTTTGGAGATCCCCCAAAAGGAGCTCATTAAGCATTGGTAAGCAGTCCAAATGAATGGACGTCATAAAATCACAACTTGACATTATGTCCAACCTTCTAAGGGATGCATAACATTGCTTACCCGGGAACTCTAGTTTGTTGCACCCTCTAAGATTGACAGTTTCTAAGGTATCAAGTAAGCAAAGGCCTCCGGATAGTTTTGGACAATATCTTAGACATAACTTCTTAAGACTAGGGAAAGGCTCGACTCCTTCCCCTCCAATAAATGACCACTCTTGTAACTCCCGCATATTAACTATTTGCAATGATTCTAAGTATCTAAATGGCTTAGTGACCATGGAACAACCCCTGCCGTAATAAAACTCATCACTTATTTTCTCCAGTTTATCAAATCCTTCAATCTCCAGTTGTTTGAGAAATGGAAGCTGGCCAAGCGGCGGCAACAAACAACATTTGTTACATCCAAATAAGCTTAGCTGTTCTAAATTACCAAATGAATAATCACCAACCCAATTTGGAAATCTTTCCCCTCTGTAAAATGAAATTTTTAGAAACTTGATGTTTGTGTGAGGTTGCAGTCCATTAAGTACCTCTTCATGCTTTGGGGGGCACTTATCATCATAATCAGAGCTCCAAGTCCAATCATATTCTAAGTCACTGAGGTACTGCTTATCCTTCAAATTCGCCACCACGACATCTTCAGCATCCACAATATTTTCTAGCTTTAAAATACGAAGACTGCCTCTCAAAAGTTGTAGACCTTGTAACTCCTTAATGGTACACCCACCACCATGTTTGCCCAAAATAATATAACTTAATGTCTGCAAATCTTTCAAATTGCCCATTCCAATTAGCATGCGATCCTCTAAATGATATGTGCCTTTAAGGTCAAGGTGACGCAAATTGATTAGCTTTCCAATGTTGGTTGGCAACCGCTTTAGCATTGAACAATTTCTCAAAAGCATTGTCTGCAGATTGTACAAAGTACAAACTGTATTCGGCAACTCTTCGATTTTAGTTAATGATAAATCCAAATATCTTAGAGATTTCAAGTTCCCAATTGAATCGGGCAACTTCGACATAGGATTGCCATATAAAGATAGCACTCTCAAGCCCGATAATGTTAAGAATGATTTCTGCAATTGTATATCATCAGAATAATATGATGAACACAAGAACATGGTACGCAAATGCTTAGCTCCAACTAAATTTTCATACTTCAACAGATGATGATCATCTCTTACTCGGAAATGTGACAAATGGCGAATCTTGCTTAAAGGCTTATTGGAGTCTCCATCATTCCACCTCAGATAGAATTCCCCACCAATAAATGCAGCAAGATCATTCACAAGGTCATGCATGCTTAAATAAATTGATTGACCTGAACCTTTTGATTGTTGAAATAATGATCTTGACAATAATTCATGGGAGTACTCTTCGCCAACTTCTTCTATTGTCTTCCTTTGGGAGGGTTGTATAAGATCTTCAGCCATCCATAACTTGATTAAATCATCTTTATCAATTTTGTGGTTTTTGGGAAACATTGAGCAGAAAGCAAAACATTGTTTAAGATGTGCAGGTAGATGATAATAACTCAACCATAGAGCTGGAAGAATGCTATTTTTCTCTATGGGCAATTCCCATATGTCACTGTTTAGTATTTTCACCCATTCTTCTGGATTTAGTTGATGACGTAAGAGACCACCAAGCGATTTTATAGCCAAAGGAAGACCTTGACACTTGTGGACAATTTTCCTGCCGATTTCTTCCAATTTTGGATGAGCAGATGGTTGATGTACATTGTTAAAAGCATGTTTTACAAACAATTTCCAACAATCATCACCATGCAATGTTCCTAACTGATAAGATTGAACATCGCGCATCACTGAAGCAACACCTTTATTTCTTGTCGTCACAATGATTTTACTTCCACAGGCTCCAGATTCAAAAGGTTTTTTTAATTCATCCCAACTTGTATACTCCTCATTCCAAACATCATCAAGAATGAGTAAAAAAAATTTTCCTTTCAATTTTTCCTCCAACCTAACTTGAAGTATATCAAGGTCTTGCCCATCGTATGTCTGTCCAGTGACTCTATCTGCAATTACTTTTGTTATTCTAAAAATATCAAATTCTTCTGATACATGAACCCATACTTTGTAGTCAAAACATTTTTTCACCCTGTCATCATTGTAAACGAGCTGAGCAAGTGTAGTCTTCCCAATCCCACCCATGCCTACAATGGGAATAACAGATATCTTTTGGCTACTTGTTCCGACATCTGATAATAAAAAATTCATTATGGCTTCTTTGTCAGCATCCCGGCCATAAACACCAGATTTTTCTACCAAAGAAGTTGCAGGTGTTGTTCTTGGTAAAATTATGTTTCGAACACCACTTTGCAAACCAAGTCGATCTTTTTCCTTCAAAATGGTTTCTAATCTATCAAGAATCTCCTTTAATTTTTGCCTTACTTTTTTATTGGCAGTAAACGCAGTTGAGATTAAGTTCTGTACCTTAAGTGATGTAGATGATCCACCTTCCACTTTGCGCACCAAATCTCTAGTGTTGATGTTATCCATCAAGTCCTGTGCTTCATAGATTACATGTTGGAGTTCATCAAGCCACTTTTTCACATTTGGGTTTTCAATTTGCTTATTTTCAGCATCATTCAGCACTTCATCGGCTGACAGCAACTTCAACTTCATCTTCTTCAGCAGCTTATCATTGAGCCTCTTTCTTTGAAAGAATTCAAGGACGTCGAATGAAGCCATCCTCTTAATCAACACTTCAAGGGAAGCAGAGAGCAAAGCTCCAACCACCACTTCTGCTGCCATGGGGAAACTCGCTAAGAAAACTCTCTCTCACTGTCTAAGTTTGAAGGATAAAGAAAAAACTGAAAATGAAAACTAGCCCAAGCAGCGCAAAAGAATTGAAGATTCAAGCTTGTGGCACAGATTGAAGAAACCAGCTACTCCACATAACAAAAGAACTAGCTACCAGATCATATGCCTTAGCTCAGCAGTTTGACAACGTCACATGGATGGGTCCCATATTTTATTTTTATTTGTGTTTTACTAAATACACTAAACACAAAAATAATTAATGCATCTGAAGTAAAATTTGCTGACTTCTAGCCTTCTAACCCTGCTTGTGACATGATCGATTACTTAACATGTTGGCTAACCGATTAGCCAACATGCTGGTTAATTCTGAACCACGAAAAAAAAAATCATTGACTTGTCAAATTATCTATACGCCGTGAAAAAAATTCAACAAAAACAGGAACATTCTGGAGAGAGAGAGAGAGAAAAAAAAAAATCCAGTACTCTCAGAGTGCTGAGTTTTTGGGTACTTCAACCTATCATCTAACAACATGTGGATACTTTTTCCACGTCAGAAATTCATCCAAAAAACTTAAAATTTTCCCTAATTCACGAATACTCTTCTGTGTTCTCTAGTTTCATTTGTTTTTTGCATTCAAATTCTTTGCATTTCCAATCAAGACCAAGTTTTGATTGTTTTCGAGCATTCATATTGTACGATTCATGAACTCGCATTTGTGTCCCGCAATACGCATAAAATTACATTACAAACAAAAAGATAATGCTGTGAAGAAGATGTTGTTTTCAAAAGCAGCAAATCATAGTGAAAGAAGAAGTAGACACGTGGCCTGAAAACCAAAACCTTAAGGTAAAAGAAGAAAGACTAAACCTATGGCGAAAAGAAGAGCCACAAATAGCCCTCTGTCATCAACAAGTACGGACCGGCGGAAGTCCCTTGTCCCTGTTCTCCGACTGGTTTGCTCTTGCTCAGTACTTTGGTAAACTGAAGAGGAACTAACGGGTTGGGTTTGGGAAATTTTCAGTTTTTTTTTTGGAAAATTTTCTGACGTGGAAAAAAAGATATCCACATGTCATTAGATGGTAGGAAAGAGTACATTAAAACTCAGTACTTTCGGAGTACTAGATTTTTTTCCTTTGCCACATGTAATATCTCAGCAGTTGACAACTTCACGTGGATGGGTCCCATAAATACAAACAGCAATTTGCATCCAAAGTCAAATTTGCTGGCTTGTAGCCTTCAAGCCCTGATGATATTAGTGCCGTGAAAGACTCACTGCTTTGTCAACAGATTTGGTAAGAGTTTGTAGCACCTTGCAGAATAGAGTATTTTAGAAAAACTTTGTATGAGTTTCATCTATACCATTAAGTTTGCGTCTAATTTTCCTAGACCAACTAAAACTTAGCTTGGCTCCTTTATATCTGTATCTTTTTGACTTTTGGGATCATCCACCAAGATTAATGTCATTTGTTTATTTGATTTTTTTTTGCTTTGAATGCACTAACAAGAAAATAATTAACCCTTCTTATACCTTTCTTAATTATTAAGGTGCTGTGCTGGTTATTTTGAGACCAAATTTTTTTTTTTTTATTTCAATAAGATTCACAATTTGACAAATAAAAGCTTTTGATTTTTTTTCAAGTGAATATTGTTCATTCATAAAAATATATATATAATAATAATAATAAAAATGGAAAAGTGAATGTAATTGTTCGGTGTTTGTGTATAAAACATCAAAATCCTTGTACTAAATATAATATGCTTTCCTGTCCATCCAAACAGCTCTTCAGCAACAGCAACATAAAAAGTATGTTCCCAAAACCTTCATAATAACCAAAGAAAAATCTGTCAATCTGCATAACTACAGAAAGATTTATATCCAAGGAAATAAATTATCACAAATCATGGAACACAAAACAGAATCTTACTATCCATTTCATAACTACAAAACCGAATGTGCACAATTACAAAGATAAAAACTATTCACCCTACTCACATAAAAAAATATCAGATTCAAATACAAGAATATATATCATGATTTCTAACAAAAAAAAAAAAAAATACATATATATACAAGTTACTAAATGATCCTCTGCTTTAAGGATGCCTCATCCATAAACTTTTCAAGGCAAAAGAACAACAAGAGCACTTGTGGCAAACTCATGAAGCAGTCAAACTCTTCAAACCTGCAACGAATGTCCACAGAGTTTAATTCTAATAAAAACAATAGGTAACATTGCAAGCATGCAATTATCAAAAGCATGAGAAAAAATAGATTATGTATATTATCAGCATTTGTTTGTCCAAGTAACTTGGGAATTAACAAAAAAACCATAGCATCTTGAAAAATAATAATTCCAGCATCATTAATATTACATATATGTTAATCTATAATTTCTACTTGATGTTTCCAGAAAAACCAGCATTATTTAAAATGTTTGCATAAGAACTCACCAAAAGGTATACTACAAGTACAAAGTTAAAGCAAAATGAACCAAGCAGAGGAGCATGTAAAAGCAGCCATTCTAAAGTAAAAAATTGGCATGCTCATCTTAGAAGAAACAGAACATGGATATAGTGGTGCTGGGCAGAAGAGCCAGATTAATGTATCGTTGAGTTTGGGTATGTGAAACCTTTGCCTCTATAAAGCTAACAGCCTCATGCTTAGACTAACTGGATATCATATCAATTTCATATATTGGATTAAAAATACACAAATTTTTGTAGCTGTACAAATCTATGTTCCTCCTGCACCAACCAAACCCTTTTCATAAATTTTCCTAACATACCTTCAGCTTCCACTTCTTAAAAAGTTCAATTCTCAAAATACTCCAGCAGTAAAAAAAAAAAAAATGAGAAAATAAAATTGAAAACTGAAATGCAGTTGCAATATATAGTGCAGAAAATAGAAAAGTACCATGAGAACCAACAAGAACAGGACAGAAGAACTCTTAAATGAATATCACACGAGGGATGTGAACAATCTTAGACCAATCTTCCCCTGTGTCTCTCTGGCAACGTCTTTCTAGCCAAGCACATTGAAAGATTATCAAATCAGAGAGAGATTTTGGCAACCCTTCTTCAGGCAACAGCTGAAGCTCATTGCAGCAAGAGATTGACAAGTGCTTGAGGGAATCCAGTTGTTGTAAGGCTTTTCCATTCAGAGATTTAAGGTGAGGAAGATATCTGATATGGAGATCGACCAGAGTGATTGGAAACAACCCCTCCTCTGGAAATGAAGTTAACTCTTCATCTATGCCAATAATCTCCAAGAACGTAAGAGAATTGAGTCTTTGCAAATCCCACTGAAAGCGGTTGGTGAAAAGCTTATTGCACCAGTAAACCTTGAGTTTATTTATACCTGGTGGCAATCCACATTCTGGAAATGAAACAAGCTCCGGACAACTAATTAGAGATATCGACTGAAGAGATGGAAGAAGGGTGTTCATGTTTTCAGGCAATGACCTAAAATTTTTGCAATCTTCAATGTGAAACTCATCCATGTTGGGAGCAGCCAATCCTCCTTGTGGAAAAGAGACAAACTTTGGGCAAGTTGTTAACTTGAAGCATCTCAAAGAGTGAAGTGCAGGCCTAGGTGATTGTGAAAATTCAAAGGACTCCAGGTTCACACAGTAGTCCAGATCAAGCTCATTAAGCTTTGGAAAGTAGTCCAATAGAATAGACTTCATAGAATCACAACTATCAGAGATTTTCAACCTTTTAAGGGATGCATAGCAATGAATTCCTGGGAAATCTAAATTATGGCATCCACTAAGTCTGATGCTTTCTATTGTATCAAGTAAGCAAAGATTTCCAGTTAGCTTTGGACAACCTTCTAAATAAAGCTCTTTAAGATTAGGGAAAACAACTCTGTCTTCTCCAATAAACGACCACTCTTGCCATTCCCGCATGTGGCGAAACTTTAAGAATTCTAAGCTTCTAAAAGGCTTAGCCATGGAAGAACCAGCATGACAAAACTCATTTCCTATTTTCACCAATTCATCAAATTCTATGATACAGAGTTTCTTGAGAAATGGTAGCTGTCCTAGTGGTGGCAAGAAACAACATTTCTTGCATCCTTCCAAGTGGATCTGTTCTATGTTACAAAATGAATTATCTCCCACCCATTTTGGAAATTGTTCACCTCTGTAAGAGTTGATTTGGAGCACTTTTATATTTGTGTGGGGTTGCAGCCCATTAAGTACGTCTTTGTGATTTTCAGTGGATTCTTCAGAATTAGAATCCCAAAAGAACTGCAATTCAGTCAAGAACTTCTTGTCCTTCAAATTTCCCATCAAGGTGTCTGCAACATCAACAACATTTTCAAGCCTTGAAATTCGAAGTATTCCATGCAAAAGTTGAAGATCTTCTAACTCCTTCAAGGTAGAACCGGTACTACCTTTACCCAAAATGAAATCTGTTAATGTCTGCAAATCTTTCAATTTACCAATTTGGTGTGGCAACTCTACTAAGCCTGTTGATGTAATGTCTAGATGACGCAAATTGATTAGCCTTCCCATGTTGGTTGGCAGCTGCCTAAGCTTTTCACATCCCTTCAAAAGTAGGGTCTGCAAATTATACAGAGTGCAAACTGTATTAGGCATCTCTTCAATTATAGTCTCAGATAAATTTAAGTACTTTAGGAACTTCAAATTCCCAATTGACTTTGGCAACTCTTGAATAAGACATCTACGTAAAGATAACACTCTTAAGCATGGTAATGTTGGCAATAATTTTGACATCACCATGTTCTTTGATGCTATGTAATTATAGGGAGAAGCATACTTTGATGATAAGAATAAGGTCTGCAGTCGCTTAGCTCCACATAAAGACTCATACTTGTTCATGTCAAGTATGTTTTCTTTCACATGTGACACATGAAGAATCTTGCTTAGCACCTTATCCAAGTTGCTATCATCAAACCTCAAACAAAATTCTCCAACTATAAATGTAGCTAAATCGATCACAAGATCATGCATGACATAACAAACCGACTTATCCAAACTTAACGACTGTTGAAAAAATGATCTTGATAATAGATGGTCGAAGTATTCTTCTCCAACTTCTTCTATTCTTTTGTTTCTTTGAGGTTGTAACAGATTTTCAGCCATCCACAACTTGATTAGATCTTCTTTATTGATTTCATAATCCTTGGGGAAAATTGAGCAATAAGCAAAACACCGCTTAAGATGTGAAGGTAGATAGTGATAGCTCAACCATAAAGCTGGCAGAATGTTGTTTTTCTCCTTGGGCAACTCCCACGTATCACTAGTCAATATCTTCTCCCATTCCTTTGGATTTCGTTGATGGCGTAAAAGACTACCTAGTGATTTCACTGCTAAAGGAAGACCTTTGCACTTTTTAACAATCTGCCTACCAATTACATCTAATTTTGGATAGGCACATGGATCTTCATTGTGGAAGGCATGCCTTACAAATAGTTCCCAACAATTCTCATCCGACATAGTATGCAGCTTATAGGATGGAACATTACGCATAACTGAAGCAACACTTTCATTTCGCGTCGTTACAATGATTTTGCTTCCATATTCTCCAGATTTAAAAGGCTTCTTCAACTCCTCCCATAGGAAATAATCCTCATTCCAAACATCATCTAAAATAAAAAGAAACTTTTTCCCTTTCAAAGCTTCCTCCAATGTAACTTGAAGCACATCAAGATCTTTGACCTCAATTATTTGGGATGTAACTCTTTCTGCAATCAACTTTGTTATTTTGAAAACATCAAATTCATCTGAAACAGAAACCCACGTTTTGAAATCAAAAGGTTTATTCATGACCCTATCATCGATATCCTTATAAACGAGTTGAGCAAGGGTAGTTTTCCCAACTCCACCCATCCCAACTATTGGAATTACAGATATCTTGTTGCCACTAATTTCATCCGATAATAACAACTTGATAATGGCTTCCTTATCAGAATTCCTACCGTAAACCCCATATTCTTCTAACAAAGAAGTTGCAGGTAATCTCTGAAAAGGCCTATTTTGAACACCCTCTTTCAAACCAAGATCATCTTTCAGTCTAACAATATATTCCAATCTATCAAGAATCTCTCCCATCTTTTGCTCTATTTTTCTAGCAGTAAACTTAGCTGAGACAAAGTTTCGTACCTTTTGTGAAGCAGATTGACCATCAAGTTTGCTTCTCATAGCTTTGTTGTTGATCTTATCAACCATGTACTCTGCATTATAAATCACTTCTTTGAGTTCATCAAGCCACTTTTTCACTTCTGGGTTTCTCATCTGCTGCTCTTCAGCATCATTCAGAACTATGTTAGCTGAAGACAACTTCATCTTTATCTTGTTGAGGAGTTGACCACTGAGCTTCTTTCGCTTGAAAAAGTCAATGACCTCCCACGAAGAAATCCTCTCGAACAATACTTGAATTGAAGCAGAGAGCAAAGGACCAACAACTAGTTCGGTTGCCATATATATTTTGTTTGATCTTGTTGTGCCACCAGAACAGCAGAAAAATGAATAAAACTACCAAATTAAGCAGCAAAGAAAGAGAAGTTTGTTTAAGCAAAAAAAACAAAGAAAGAAAGAAAGAGAAGTTTGAGTTATTTTTCAGACCACTTGCTTTACCAAATTACGTATGTGTCTTCCGCAACGATGCTGAAGCTTCCTAGTGTTGTTATTTTTGTATTTTTTTTTATTTTTTTTTTCTTTTTGTATATTTTATGTTTATCCTCGATTCTAGCGCCATACCTCATTGACCACACTGTTTTTTTTTTTTTTTTTGAAAATATACCACTTGACTTTCTAAAAAAGAAAACTTTATAATGTTTGTAATTTGAAAGCAATTTTTTTTTTAAATGATCATTAAATGATTCAAAAAGCAATTTTGTTTCCTTTGAAGCTTGAATTTTGTCAAAAATACAAAATCTAGAACACAATTTTTTATATATTTTTATGATCTTATAAGAATTTTTCTGGGTACAAAAGCTTATCTAATCTTTATGTTATCCTTTTTGTTTTTACTCATAATTTTTTAATCTCAATTCAGAAATGGTTTCAGTATATAATTTACATTATTTCTGATATCGACTTATATATATTTATATATATATATATATATTTGGTAAAAATATACAGAATAAAATTAACAAAAAATAAAAAACAAACAAACAAAACTTAAATAATGAAAAAAAAGAAAAAGAAAAAGAAAAAGCAAAGTAGAGATCCAGATGGCGCTGCAATGCCTTGAGTAGTCCAATTAACAGCTGGCATTAGGGCCAAATGTCCCCTTGCATTTAATAGTTAAATACATCTTGGTCCTTGCCTAATATATAGTCTGTTGCTCTATATGGTTTGGATAAGAAATCTATTTCAGCCTCATAATATACATGAGAAAATAGAGGCAATCTCTAGCAAATCATTTAGCAAAACAACCAAATGAGAAGGAGAAATGGGCTGTCCTTTCTTCTAGCTTTCACCTGCTTTGGAGCTCACTGCAATGAAAGATCTCAAAATTTTTTGAGGAGAATAAGGATTTGATGGGCGTTTCTGCATTTGAAGAGCCTTATAAACCTTTTTCATGTTTTGGGGTAGGCAATCCTCCTCCATCATACAAACTTGCAAAATTGAATAAATACAAATAAGCATTGATTGTTTTGAAAATGCAAGGGATTCTATATAGACTTGGACAATCAGACAAATGAGATACATTGGGAAGCTCATTATGAAATGTATGTTGTGTATATAAACTTGGCAGTACCATATTAACTTACAGGTAACATATACTTTGTATACATGTATATATACAACTTTTCGAGTGAGGTAAGGTGTTCTGAGGCCATCCTGTCCTCCTCTGCAAAATGAATCCAGAACTTCATTGAAGGGCCTAATTTTTAAGTGTGTAAGAGGAGAGAGTTTAATTGCATGCATGTGCATCTGTTCAGGCAGAGACTCAACCTCTAGCAGCCAATGATGTCAAGCTCTTTCATATTGGAGGCAGAAAAAAGCATCCAAAACAAACCACCAGCATCATTTCATACAGTCCCGAGATTGAAATTGGAAGAAAACAGAGAAATTCAAGCATTTAATTTAACATCCCTTTCCATCCATCCAAACAAACTATCCTGCAACGCAAACATCTAATAATTAAGCACATTATTCCTGTCAATCTGCAGCACAGTGAAAAAAATTGAAAATTCCAAGCAAATATCAATAATCCCAGCTTAGAACAGAAAATCCTCGTCATCCCTTACAAGTACATGAACCAGTTAATCTGCATTGCTACAATAGAATTCAAGTGAAATAAAGTACTGTTCATACCATGAAGTGTAACAGAAAACAATCTTAGGAAGAACAGATAGCTCCCCCAACAATCAAATCTAAGACAGATAGCTCCCCCAACAATCAAATCTAAGGAAAAAGATCAACCAGAGAACTTGCATCACATTCATGGAGTGGTATAAATATGGAACCTGCAAATGTAAGTTGAGAAAGCTTTATTATTCCATAAAGATGTGAACAGAGGATATGTAAGCCATTTGTCTGTCAAAGTAATTTGGATTACATAAAAAAGATAATAGCAAAATAGAAACTGAAAAATAATAAAATAGTGCAGAAAAACAAGAGGTACCATGAGAAAGTAGGAGAAGCAAAAGAGAAGTTGACGCCTTGATGCTCAATGATCATCACATGCAACTATAATCCATCTTTATGTGAGCAATGTGGGAGATCTTGGGCCAGTCTTCTCCAATATATCTCTGGCACCGTTGTTTAAGCAAAGGACAATCATAGATTGTCAAAACAGAAAGAGATGGAGGAAGTCCTTCTGGCAAGCACTGGAGCACTTGGCAACGAGAAATTCCCAACCGTTTAAGGGAGGAGAGTTGTTGAAAGGCATTTCCATTTAAAGCTTTAAGGTGTGGAAGCGAGTTGATTGTGAGACAATTAAGAGAGGTTGGCAGCAGCCCCTCCTCTGGAAAT
Organism: Ziziphus jujuba; assembly: GCF_031755915.1. Taxonomy (NCBI): domain Eukaryota; kingdom Viridiplantae; phylum Streptophyta; class Magnoliopsida; order Rosales; family Rhamnaceae; genus Ziziphus; species Ziziphus jujuba. The sequence goes on from NC_083380.1 coordinate 5,115,817, forward strand.
GAATCCAACACATGTTCATCCATGTTGGATATTTGTATGGAATGAAAACAAGTGAGTGTTTGAAGATTCCATAGCATGCGGTTGGAGAATAGCTTATTGCAACATGAAATTTCAAGATGTTCTAATTTTGAAGGCAATCCACATTCTGGAAATGACTCCAGCTCTGGACAATTCGATATACTCAACAAGCAAAGAGATGGAAGAAGGGTGTTCATGTGTCCAGGCAGTGACCTTAACATGTTGCAATCTTCAATGCGAAAATCTTCCAGATTGGGAGCATGAAGTCCACCATGGGGAAATGATACAAACTTTGGGCAATCTTTTAGTTGGAACCTTGTCCGAAAGGGCAGCATAGGTGGGTGAGGTTGTTCTGAACATGTAAGTGACTCCAGATTCTCACAAGATTCCAGACTAAGCACTTCAAGCATAGGGAAGTAGTCCAAAACAATGGAGTTTATATTATCACAACTCTTACTAATTTCCAACCGTTGAAGGTTGCCATGACAGTGCTGCATTATTCCTGCCAATACTAGATTTCTGCATTCTTCTATGTGGACTTGTTGTATGGTATTTGGTAAACATATGCATGCAGTTAATTTCGGACAATATCCCAAAACAAGCTTCTTAAGATCAAGGAAAGAATCAATAAGTGACCACTCCTCCCACTTGCGCAGATCATAAAATTTTAAGAATTCAAGACATCTAAATGGCCTGGCTGAAATTGAACAACCACTGCAGTAAAACTCATCACTTATTTTAACCAATTCATCAAATCCTGTAACACTTAGATGTTTGAGAAAAGGTAGTTGCCCGAGAGGTGGCAAAATGCTACATTCCCCACATCCTTCAAGTTGTATCTCTTCTAAATTACGAAATGAAGGATCTCCCAACCATTTTGGAAACTGTTCACCACTGTAGTTTTGAATTTTGAGTAACTTCAAGCTTGTGTGAGGTTCCAGCCCATTAAGTACTGCTTTATGCATTCCGTAATTATCAAAACCATTTAAGCCCCAAGAAAACTCTAATTCAGTAAGGCACTTCTTGTCCGTCAATTTGGCCATTAACACATCTTCAACCTTGAATATGTTGTTTAGTTCTGAGAAACAAAGTTTTCCATGCAAATGTTGAAGATATCTTAATAACTCCATGGTATAGCCACAATATTTTCCCACAACAAAATTAGTCATTGTTTGCAAGTCTTTCAAATTACCAATTTCTATAGGCATCCTTTCTAAGTTTGTGTCCACAAGGTCAAGATGGCGCAAGTTGATCAGCCTTCCCATGTCAGCTGGCAACAACTTCAGTTCTCTACAATGTGACAAAATTAGAGTTTGCAAATTGTACAGAGTACAAAGGAAAGTGGGAATCTCTTTAATTTTAGTCCCACTTAAATTTAAATACCTTAAAAGCTTTAAATTCCCAATGGAATCAGGCAACTCTGTGATAGAACTTCCATTCCAAGATAACACCCTTAAGCATGTTAATGCTGGCAATGACTTGGCCACTAGGTTTTGCAAATGCAATTGTATCACGCCATAACATTGTGATGGAAAGAAGAAAGTTCTCAAACTCTCAGCCGTTGATAAATATTCGTATTTCTTCAAGTCATACTTTTCTTCTTTCTCATGTGATAGATGACGAACTTTGTTGAGAAACTTATTTGTGCTGCTAACATCCAAGCTTAAGCAAAATTCTCTGGCTACAAATGTGGCTAAATCATGTACAAGATCATGCATGGTATAGCAAATTGGTGATTTTTTGAACCAAGATTCTCTTAATACTTGTCGAAATAGTGATCTTGATAACAACTCATTAATGGCCTCTTCTCCAACTTGTTCTATTCTCTTCTTCTTTTGGGGTTTCAGCAGATCTTCTGCCATCCACAACTTGATTAAATTTTCTTTGTCAATTTTATAGTTCTTTGGGAACACCGAGCAGTAAGCAAAACATCGTTTAAGATGCATAGGTAGATAATGATAACTCAACCATAAAGCTGGAAGAATATTGTTTTTCACTGTTGGCAACTCCCACATATCACTTTTCAGTATATTCTTCCATTCTTCTGGATTTAGTTGAGAACGCAAAAGACTACCAAGTGACTTCACTGCTAGAGGAAGACCTTGGCACTTTTTGACTATTTGTCTACCAATTTCTTCCAATTCCGGATAGGCACAAGGATCTACACTGTTAAATGCATGCTTTACAAATATCTTCCAGCAGTTCTCATCACACATTGTTCGTAAATGATATACTGGGATGCTATCATGCATCACAGATGCAACACTTTCATTGCGTGTTGTCACAATAATTTTGCTTCCAAATGCTCCACATTCAAAAGGCTTCTTGACCTCTTCCCACTGTTGGTAATCCTCATTCCAAACATCATCAAGAACAAGGAAAAACTTTTTTCCTTTCAATGCCTTATTTAATTCCAATTGAACTAAATCCAAGTCCTGGTCATCCTTAAATGTATGGCCAATCACTCTATATGCAACTGTTTTTGTTATTTTGAAAATATCAAATTCATTTGATACAGAAACCCATGCTTTGAATTCAAAACATTCCTTCACCCTCTCATCATTATAAACAATTTGAGCAAGGGTGGTCTTTCCAATCCCACCCATGCCTACTATGGGAATCACAGACATGTTGTTTCCCCTACAGTGATCATTTTCTAGCAGCAACTTAATGATGGCTTCTTTGTCCTCATCTCTGCCATAAACACTAGATTCTTCTACAAAAGAAGTTGTTGGTAGTCTTCCTAAAGATCTATTTTTAACAGTATCACCTCCTCTCAATCCAAGATTATCTTTTTGTTTCAAAATAAATTGTAATCTATCAAGTATCTCTGTCATCTTTGGTTCTACTTGCTCATTAAATGTAGTAGTAAAGGTAGTTGAGATGAGGTTCAGTACCTGATGACCACCTGAGCTGCTTCCTTGTTCATCAAAACCTTCTTCTATCTTGCATCGCAGAGCTTCGGTATTGATCTCTTGCAACAAGTCCTCGGCATCATAGATTGCTTCCTGGAGATGACCAAGCCACTCCCTCACATATGGGTTGCTGATCTGCTTCTTCTCAGCATCATTGAGCACTGAATCAGCTGACAACAACATAATCTTCATCTTCCTCAGCAGCTTTTCATTGAGTTTCTTTCCCCTGATGAAGTCAACGATCTCTAGAGAAGCCATCCTCTCGAACAATACCTGAAGTGAAGCAGAGAGAAAAGCTCCACCCACCAGTTCCAATGCCATGTTTTTGTCTTTGGGAAGATCTCTATTTCAAACACCAGTTGAAAGCTCAGATATGAGCAGAAGTACTTCCTGAAACCTTTGGCAATATACAGTACCATCAATATCAGGGAAGTTTCCCATTTCTAGATCTATTCATTATATTTTTTCTATTGTTTTTCTAATTGGTCAGGAATTAACTGATAACCAACAATCAAACTCAAGTTTATTTTGTGTTTATGTGTCTTTAAGTGTTTGGAGGAAAATCCTAAACAAATCCTCAGACAAATATTTCCATAAAAGAATTAAATTTTTTTTTTTTTGGTAAATTCCATAAAAGAATTAATTGTATATATCTATTAGAATCAGTTACATATTATATTAATTACAAAGTTACATATTATAATATATGACATTGCGCATGCATGTTGTAATTTTCAAAAAAAAAAAAAAGGAAAAAGAAAGAAAGAAAAAAAAAACCCTTGTTGTAGTGATTAATATTGTTGTAACAGCATAAAATTATTTGATTAATTAATAATTATTTATATTTTTTCAACTACTAATATATATATATATATAGACATGATCTCTTATGCTGTTCATGTATATTGTTATTTTCTATTACTAAGTAGGCATGAAGTGTAAATTGTATCAGAAATATATGGGAGTAGGGTCAAAAACAATATTAAAAAAGAGTTAGGTTATATGATAGAAGAAAAAAATTGTTAATTTTATAGCCTGCACTTTCTTCTATTTTTCTCCAGCCATTTGGAGAGAAGGTTCTGTTTTTAATAAAAAAAAGTGAATGGGAAAGTTCCGCTCCAGACAAAGACAATGCCCAACTATACAAAACATAAAACAAAGGGAAAAATAATTTAAAAAGGGCACTCTGTTCCAAAAAAAATAAAGAAAGAATTTTTTTTTAGGTAGATAAAAAAGTAAAGAAGTAAAGAAACAAAGAAACTACACTGCATGTACTGGAAATGTAATTGGACAAAGATGCTCTTTCTTTACCGATGCTTTTATAAAATCTTCATTTATATGCTGTTTCCTTTTAAATAATATGGAGTATATATTATTTTCATGATGAAAATGGTGGGATTGTTACGTGTAGAGACACTGTCAATGCGGTATAATTACCCCTTTCTTCGAAAATAAGGTAGTTGAAGCATTTAGCGTGAATGTCTTTTTTTCTTTTTCTTTATTAGTAGACTATTTGTGCCACTACCAGTAAAGGGCTCTATATTTTATAGACACATTTCCTGCTTTTTATTTAAAAAATAATAATAATAAAAAAAATAAGAAGACAAATTTAATCTCATAACTTGAATATAGATGGATTAACGTTGTCTTTGGACTATAATATTACTGATAAAACATATCACCAATGTATGACTTGTGTACAAAATTTTAATAAGCAGATACATACATACATCTATATATATATATATAAAAGATTTATTGTACACTTAAAAAAAAAAAAATCTGATTATTAGTGTTTTCGAGGCGGTTTATCAGAAATAATAGGATGATTTTCCACCACTTGGAACTTTTCAGTCCTGTTTGTTTCTTCGTGTTTAGCTACAGATTGTACAGCACTAAGGATGGCCCAAGTTTTAGAGGCACATCCTAACGTAGAAAATTTATTATTAATACTGCTTGATTACTTTGTTCTTGTATAAATTTCCTTTCTCTTGAAGAAAATGCTCCAGTCCCAATCATGTTACCACAATTCACTTGTAATTTTGATGGAGCATTTATGTTTGTCGGCTTATATGGGTATTAGTCTCAGGTTACAGAACGCAGAATTTCCACATCTACATGCCTTGAGGAGTCCGATTAACAGCTTGTAGCACCCGGGCCAAATAGCTCCTTGCATTTAGTACTCAAGTACTTATTTGTCCTTGTCTAATAGTTGTGTAATCTTTGTGGTATGGATAAGTGCCATTGGAACCTTATGACATACATATATGAGAAAATAGAGCAATCTCTAGCAAATTTGATTTAGCGAAACGCCCAGATGAGAAATAGCAAGTGGGCTGTCCTTGTACCTCTCAGCCGCTCCGGATTTCACTGCAATGAAAAATCCCAATTTTTTTTTAAGCAAAATAAGGATTTGATGGGGCCTTTCTGAATTTTAAGAGCTTTATGAACCTTTTTCATGTTCTGGATATGTACAGTATGATGTGTATATAAATTTGGTAGCACCGTATATACTTAAGGTAACATATGCTTTATAGACATGTAATGTATTTGTACAAAACATATATACACCCTAATGACTTGAAGACTAGGAAATAGTGGAGATTATGTCATTCACCTGAATGCATAATTACACCAGCAATAAGTTGAATAAAAAAGCTCATTGGTACCGATGTTTAGGCAAAGGACAATCATAGATTGTCAACATAGAAAGAGAAAATCCTTCTTCTTGCAGGTACTGGAGCTCTTGGCGGTGAGGAGTCCCCCACCGTTTACGGAAGGAGAGCTGTTGAAAGGCCTTTCCATTTAAGGGTTTTAGGTGTGGAAGTTAGGTTATTAGAAGACAAGTGAGAGTGGTTGGCAGCAGCCCCTCCTCCAGAAATAAATCTAACAGAAGTTCATCCATGTTAGATATTCGTAGGGAATGAAAAACAAGTGAGTGTTTGAATATTCCATTACATGCGATTGGCAAAGAGCTTATTGCAATTGGAAATTTTCAAGATGTTCTGACTTTGAAGGCAATCCACATTCTGGAAATGACTCCAGCTCTAGACAATTCCATATACTCAACCAACGAAGAGATAGAAGAAGGGTGTGCATGTGTTCAGGCAGTGACCTCAACTTGTTACTATCTTCAATCCGAATATCTTACAGGTTGGGAGCACGCAGTCCACCCTTGGGGAAATTGTACAAACTTTGGGCCATCTGTCAGTTGTAACCTTGTCAGAAATGGGAGTATAGGAGGGTGAGGTTGTTCGGAACATGTAAGCAACTCCAGATTCTCAGAAGATCTGCTCCGTGAACTGTCTCTATGTTTTTCTCGACATCAGCAGCCTTAAAATACAAATAATAACAAAATATGAGAACAGAAAAGATCATGTATATTATCAAAATTTCTTTGTTGATAGCATCATGAAAATGAAAATATTCGGATAAGAGCTCACCAAAAGCAACTGCAAGTACAAAAGTTAAGTGGAATGTAAGTAGCAGAATAGTTGGTACTTCATGCATTCTACTTTTCATAAAAGTTTCTGAATTTTGATCCTCTTGGATTCTACTGCTTTTCAAAACAAAATTTTGTTGTTGCTAGTCACTTTTCAAACTATTTAAGCAGTAAATAATAAAATAAAATTGAAAATGACAAGTAGGCTCATATATTATTGCAGAAAAGATAAGATACCCTGAAAGAACTGGAGAACTAAGGAGAAGTACGTACATGTTAATGCATATTCATTGCTCATCATATGTGCTTATTATCGATCCTTATGCAAGCGATATGAGAAATCTTGTGCCAATCTTGCCCTGTGTCTCTCTGGCACCTTTGTTTTAGGAGAGCACATTTAGAGATAGACAAATCAGAAAGAGATGGAGGCAATCCTTCTTCAGGCAAGAGTTGGAGCTCATTGCAGCCAGAAATTAACAGACTTTCAAGGGAGGCAAGGTGCTGAAAGGCCATCCCATTTAAGGATCTAAGGTGATGAACCAATTGGATATTGAGATGAATGAGAGAGGTTGGAAGCAGCCCTTCCTCAGGAAATGATTCCACCACTTCATCGATGCTGGCAATGTGTAAGACTGTAAGAGACGTCAGTCTTTGCAGATTCCACTGCAGCCGGCTTGCAAAAAGCTTATTGCAATTATAAATTCTAAGCATATTTAAATTCGATGGCAATCCACATTCAGGAAATGACTCCAGTTCTGGACAGTCAGTTAGAGATAGAGACTGAAGAGATGGAAGAAGGATGTGCATCTGTTCGGGCAGTGACCTCAAGTTCTTGCAATCTTCGATCTCAAACACTTTCATGTTTGGGGCATGCAGTCCTTGTGGAAATGCCACAAATTTTGGACAGATTCTTAGATGGAGAGCTGTAAGAGAGAGAACCACAGGACAGAGTTGTTCTGCGAATGTAAGAGACTCCAGATTGATACAAAATCTTAAACTAAGCACTTCAAGCATTGGCAAATAGTCTAATGCAATGGACTTCATAAAATAGCAGCTATGCTGTATCAGCAGCCTTCGAAGTGATCCATAGCAGTGCTGTACTGAGAACTCTAATTTTTCACATCCTGTAATCTGGACATCTTCTATCGTATCAGGTAAGCATAGACCTCCTGTTAATTTTGGACAATCTTCCAAAACAAGCTCCTTAAGTTGTGGGAACGAAACTCCATCCCCACTGACAAATGACCAGTCCTCCCAAACAGGCATAGAGCTAAATAACAAGAATTCTAAGCGTTGAAATGGCATAGTCATGGAGGATCCACTGCCATAAAATTCATCACCTATTTTCACCAATCCATCGAAATTCATAATACGAAGTTGTTTGAGAAATGGTAGCTTCCCTAGTGGCGGCAACATGCTGCATTCCCTGCATCTTTCAAGGTGTATTTCTTCTAAATTACAAAATGAATCATCTCCCACCCATTTTGAAAACTGGCCACCTCTATAAAACTTAATTTTGAGTGACTTCAAGTTTGTATGAGGTTCCAGTCCATCAAGTACCTCCATCTGCTTTTCATAATAAACAAACTCTTCAAAGCCCCAAGAAAACTCTAACTCTGTAAGGTGCTTTTTATCCTTCAATTTGGCCTCCAACACATCTTCAACATTAACAATATTTTGTAATCCTGAAAAACAAAGTTTTCCACGCAAATGTGGAAGATCTCCTAGTAACTTGATGGTATATCCACTGTATTTTCCCACAACAAAATCAGTTAGTGTTTGCAAATCTTTCAATTTACCCATTTCTAATGGCATCCTTTCCAGATGTGTGGATGAGATGTCAAGATGGCGCAGGTTGATCAGCCTTCCTATGACGGAAGGCAACAACTTGAGTTGTATACAATCTGACAGAATTAGTGTTTGCAAATTGTACAAAGTACAGATTGTATTAGGCACCTCCACAATGTCAGTCTCAGACAAATCTAAATACCTTAGGAGTTTCAACTTCCCTATTAAATCAGGCAACTCCACGATAAAACATCCACGCAAAGATAGCACTCTTAAGCCTGTTAATGTTGGCAACAACTTTGCTGCTACTGACTGCAATTGTGTGTAGTCATGACATCGTGATGGTAGGAAGCAGGTACGCAGATACTTAGCTCCAATTAAAACCTCATACTTCTTCAAGTCATATCTCTTCTCTTTCACTTGTGACAAATGGCGGATCTTGCTTGGTAGATTAATTGAGTCAATATCATCCAAACTCAAGAAAAATTCACCTGCTGCAAATGTAGCTAAATCGTTTACAAGATCATGCATGATGTAACAAATTGATCTATCCCAATTTATTGACTGCTGAAACAATGATCTTGTTAATAGGTATTGAAAGCACTTTTCTCCAACTTCTTCCATCCTCTTTCTTTTCTGGCAATTCAAAAGACCTTCTGCCATCCATAACTTGATTAAGTCTTCTTTGTTAATTGGATAGTTTTTAGGAAATATCGAGCAGAATGCAAAACATCGTTTAACATGTGAAGGTAGATACTGATAACTCAACCAAAGTGCTGGAAGAATGTAATTTTTCTCTTCAGGCAACTCCCACATTTCACTTTCTAGTATCTTCTCCCATTCCTGTTGATTTAGTTGATAACGTAAAAGACTACCAAGTGATTTGACAGCTAAAGGAAGCCCCTTACACTTAATAACAATCTGCTTACCAATTTCTTCCAATTTTGGATGAGCACATGGATCTACATTGTTGAAGGCATGCTTTACAAATAATTTCCAACAATTCTCATTGGACACTATTGGTAATTGATAAGATGGAACATTATTGCGCATCACAGATGCAACACTTTCATTGCGTGTTGTCACTATAACTTTGCTTCCACATGCACCATATTGAAAAGGTTTCTTAACCTCTTCCCACAGAAAGTAATCCTCGTTCCAAACGTCATCGAGAATGAGCAAGAACTTTCTCTCTCTCAAAGCCTTCTCCAATTTAATTTGCAGAAGATCCAGGTCATGGCCAAAAAATGTTTGGGAAGTCACTCTCTCAGTAATTGTTTTTATTATTTTGAATACATCAAATTCTGCTGATACAGAAACCCAAGCCTTGAAGTCAAAGCATTTCTTCACCCTCTCATCATTGTATACAAGTTGAGCAAGAGTGGTCTTACCAATACCACCCATGCCAACTATGGGAATCACAGACATGTTATCGCCACTACCATTATCTATTAGCAACAACTTAATAACGGCTTCTTTGTCATCATTCCTGCCATAAACACCAGATTCCTCTACAGAAGAAGTCGCAGGTAATCTCCGTGAAGGTCTTGTTTGAACACCTTCTTTTAAACCAAGAGCATCTTTTTGATCCAATATAAATTCTAATCTATCAAGTATATCTACCATCTTATATTCTACTTGTTTATTAAAAGAAGTGGTAGTGCTAGATGAGAAGAGGTTAAGTACCTGATGACTTGAGCTGCTTCCATATTCAGCTTCCATTTTGCATCTCAAAGCTTCAGTATTTATCTCATCTACCAAATCCTCTGCATCACAGATTGCTTCATGGAGTTCATTAAGCCACTCCCTCACAGCTGAATTCGATATTTGCTTCTCCTCAGCATCATTCAGCACAGAATTAGCTGATAACAATTTAATCTTCAACTTCTTGAACAACCCTATGTTGAGTTTCTTTCCCCTGATGAAATCAACCAATTCAAGTGAAGTCATCCTGTCAAACAACACCTGAAGTGAAGCAGAAAGAAAAGCTCCACCCACCATTTCACCTGCCATGATTATGTCTTTTAACAAAAGAAACCGAAGAAGCTTGAGAGGTCTTTCTAGAGTCTAGACTGCCACCGTAGAAACCAGATAAAAAGGCACTTTACTTAATCAGAGCCACATTAGAAATCTCTTGCAGAATATGTGTGGCACAAAGTTCCATCCCGGAAATTTAACAACGAAATAGAAGATAGTACACGTTTGGAATGGTTTGCACTAAAAGACAGACCAAAAATACAAATAAAAAGTCAACCAATTTAAGAGCAAAGTCCTGAATGAAACGTGGAAAGCTTAACCAAAAGTATGGATGAAAATTTTGCACTGAAAAAGACAGCTTGGTATAAAAAATTTGCACTGAAAAAGACAGGTCGGTATCTTAACAGTAAAATTTGGGTGTATTAATCCCTTTTAGAGGGTGTATATAAAACAACCCTTCAAGTCCAACTCAAAGAGCTTGGAGCGACGATATCAACAGGCATAGGGAGAGATTAAAAGAGGGTGGAGAACAGAGAGACAGAGGAAATGCCGTGAACCACAAGCTAATGCTGTCCTCTCTGCAAGAAGCATTAGACTGGCCCAAGAAATCTGCTTTGGACCCGTTAAGCACACCGTTTTGCAGGACCTCGGCCGCTTCCACTTGTCAAACTGCTGATGCTTTTCCCTTCTGCTTCCATCATTGAAGAACACTCTTTTCTAGGGTAAGCTTTCTCTTCTTTCTTATATATTCTGTTTGGTTTTCCCGGTTTAGTGATTGGGGAATCGGAAAGACTTGAGTTTCAGGAAAGAAAGGAAGGCAAAAGAGTGAACTTTTTTTCAAAAAAAAAAAAAAAAAAAAAAAAAAAAAAAAAAAACAATAAAAAAGGTAGTTAATTTATATCAGAAAAGAAACTGATATAAATTTTCTCTTTTATTTCTTGGTGCATTTCCTCAAGAAACAAACAGGGCATTTTTGACTTCTTGTGAGCGGTGAGTTGTGAGTGGGCTGGCTCCTTTGTTTCCATAACCGTCTAGCACAAACACGACTGAAGCTTAAGCATGATTAGGACAAAACGATTACTGTTGTTGTTTGGTGGTTTTTGTGATCATTGTGTTCTTAAATTCTTAAAATATAATGTTAAGGATCAGATGAACTTAATTTCTCATCTCCTGAAATGTTTCTTTGATTTGTTAAAAAACTGTTTTTTTTTTTTTTTTTTTTTTTTTTTTTTTTTGGTACACATCAAATATGTTTAATTTGAATCTCTGAACCCTTGCTGGGCATCCAATAATCACAACATTTGTAAGGAAGCTATTAGAAGTGCCTTAGCTGCATTTCTTTCCTAACTGCAATGAAAACTTTGGGCACAAGAAATGCAGTTTCTAATTCAATAGTAGTGTGTTGTTTTTGGTATTATTAGCAGTGATTTGGCTCTTTCTGATTTATGGACAAATGGCTTTTACTTAGTTCGTAGCAAAAGGGATATGGGTGGAAGCCTTAATCTACAAATATATTCAACTATCTGAAGTGTATTCCTGGATATCCACATAAAGATCCATTAAATTATACACGATGAAACTTGTCAATTTGAGTACTTGCAGAGATGGAAACCAAAATAAAATATAATAACAAAAATCCATTCATATGCATCCCAAGAAACTTACATCAAGTGAAATTTGTCTGGCATAATAAAGTTATCCAGTAAATTGAAAATATTTATAAAGTTCATAAATCACACAGAAAACCAAGATGTTTCAACCACACTGAACTGGATCCGATGCAAAAGATCAAGTAGAGAGCCGGTATCAAAGTCTTGATGGAAACCATAAGATCCTGCAAAATTAAGCGGTTCAAAATGCTACTGCTTCAAAAATGTTACAATAAGCAATTAAGCAACATTTTTCAATCATGTAGGTACATAATTCATGCACATAGCAAAAAGTCTTTGCATATATTTATCAGAGAATTACTTGGAAATTGCCCAAAAACGGTTCCACATTTCCACCATTAAAATTAAACTAAGAATTAACTTGTTTGAGCATATACTAATCAAAAACAGCATTTTGTTTTAAAAATACAAAAATTACTCATTCAAAAACTAGAAAACTAATTTCAGGTACATGACCAAACACAAGTTAAATGTTTGCATCACTATCATGCAACCAACCGATATTTTTGTTTTACTTATTGTTTCCTTAAGATAAAAGTTACAAACAGAAAGTGGAAATATATTTTAGTCCTCACTGCCTGACTTCTTGGCCACTCTATGATACAATTTCTTAGTTTCCTGTAATATATATGAAGTTTCCGGTAAATGTGTCATACTTCTTTGTGAATATAAAAGTGTGCCTAATTGATAAAATTCTTCTTCTTCTTAATAAAAATTAAAAGCAGTTCACGGAAATAGGCAGAGTAAGGACGTACCTGAAGGATATTGAAGTAAGAGAACATGACACATATTCCATGCCAATGCTACAATATTTGAGTAGAGCTCACAGGATGCAGTAACAAATTGGCATAATGAAGATGATGACGAGATTCCAAGTGGTATTGAATGAGAGATTGGCAAGCACTCCTCCAGAATCAAATCCAACAAAACCCAGCTCCATACTTACAGCATGTATTGCAAACAGATTATTGCACTCTACTATATATATGTACAATATATATATGGACACATACATTTATATATCAGCTCTTATATTTCTAAAGTACTCGAACTTGTCACATCCGCTAATGTGGACAGATTCCATGGTACTGGGTAGACTTATGCGTCCAGTTAATTTTGGACAATCTACCAAAACAAGCTCCTTCAGTTGAGGAAAAGTCCCTCTAACGTGCCCTCTGATGAATGACCACTCCTGCCACTCCGGCAAATACCTAAAACTTAAGAGTTCTAGGCATTTAAATGGCTCACCAGTCACTGAACAATCACTGTAATAAAACTCATCGCCTACTCTCACCAGTTCATCAAATCCCATAATTTCAAGTTGTTTGAGAAATGGGAGTTGCCCAAATGGCAGAAGGTGGTGACATTTCTTACATCCATATAGCTGTATCTTCTCTATATTATAGAATGAAAGATCTGCCACCCATTCGGGAAATCGCTCACCTCTATAATATGTGATTTGTAGTGCCTTGATATTTCCATGAGGTCGCAGTCCACTGAGAATCTCTGTATCCTTTTGGGGGTTGCAATCAATATCAGCATCATCATCATAGCCCCACAGCAACCGTAATTCAGTAAGGTACTTCTTAATCTTCAAGTTCGCCGCCAAGACATCCTCAACGTCAACAACATTTTTAAGTCCTGCAATGCGAAGGCTTCCATGCAATTGTTGAAGACCTCCTAATGATTTGATGGTAGACCCACTGTCTTTGCTCAAAACAAAGTCAGTTAATGTTTGCAAATCTTTTAAGTTACCAATTTCTGATGGCATCTCTTCTATACCTGTGAACGTAATGTCCAGATGACGCAAGTTGATGAGCTTTCCAATGTCAGTTGGCAACAACTTGAGATCTTCACATTCTTTCAAAAGCAGAGTATGCAGATTGTAGAGAGTACAGATTGCAGTAGGCAACTCTTTGATTTTAGTGTTGGATAAATCCAAGTACCTTAGAAGCTTTAACTTCCCTATGGAGGCAGGCAACTCTGTGATAGAATATCCTGACAATGAAAGCGCTCTTAGACATGTTAATGTTGGCAGCCAGTTTGCTACTACCAAGTTCTGCAATTGTATGTTGCCAAAATGCTGTGATGACAAGAAGGTTCGCAGATGCAAGGATCTTAACAAAGCATTATGCTTCTCCAAGTCGTAGGCACATGCTTTCACATGTGATGCATGACGAATCTTGCTGGGAAGTTTATTTGCGTTGAACCTATCATCCAACCTCAAACAAAATTCGCTCGTTATGAATGTAGCTAAATCATTCATGAGCTCGTGCATGGTAAAATTACTTGAATCATCCAAACTTATTGGCTGCTGAAATAAGGATCTTGATAAAAGGTTGTTTACATACTCTTCTCCAACTTCTTCTATCCTCTTGTTATTTTTGTGTGGCAAAAGATCTTCTGCCATCCATAACTTGATTAAATCTTCTTTATTAATTTCATATTCCTTGGGGAATATTGAGCAATAAGCAAAACAGCGCTTAAGATGTGAAGGTAGGTAATGATAACTCAACCATAGAGCTGGAAGAATATTGTTATTCTCCAACTCCCACATGTCGCTGTTTAGTATGTTCTCCCATTCTTCCAGTTTTGATTGATGACTCAACAGGATTCCAAGCGATTTAACAGCTAAAGGAAGACCGTTGCACTTTTGGACAATTTGTCTACCAATTTCTTCAAGCTTTGGATGGTCATATGGATTTGCATTGTTGAAGGCATGCTTTACAAATAATTCCCAACTATCCTCCTTAGACATTGTTTTCAAACAATAAGATGAAACGTTACGCATTACTGATGCAACATGATTACTGCGTGTTGTCACGATAATTGAACTTCCATGCGCTCCAGACATGAAAGGTTTCTTGAACTCATCCCATAGAAAATCATTGTCGTTCCAGACATCGTCTAGAACAATCAGAAACCTTTTACCCTTCAGAGCCTCCTCCAGTTTAACTTGATGTAGATTCAGGTCCTCGCTTGTATATGCCAGACCAGAAATTGTCAGCAAAATTTCTTTTGTCATTCTGAGAACATCAAATTGATGTGATACAGAAACCCATTCTCTGAAATCAAAACGTTCCTTCACCCTTATGTCGTTGAAAATCAGTTGAGCAAGGGTGGTCTTGCCAATCCCAGCCATGCCTACTATCGGAATGACAGATATGTTGTTGCCAATATCATCACTCCTCAGCAATGAGTTAACAATGGCTTCTTTTTCGCCATCCCTGCCGAAAACACCAGATGCTTCTACCAAAGAAGTTGCAGGTAATCTTCCTGAAGGTCTACATCCTGCAGCTTCTCTCAAACCAAGAGATTCTTTTTGTTCTAAAATATCATTTAGTTTCTCAAGTATCCCCGCTATTTTCTTTTCTACATTTCTGTTGAATGAAGAGAACTTAGCTGTGATGAAGTTCAGTACCTTTTTTGAGCTGCTTCCAGTAGATTCATCCTTCAATTTGTATCGCAAAATTTCAGCGTTGATCTGTGCCACCAAGTCCTCTGCTTCATAGATTGCTTCATTGAGGTCATCAAGCCACTTCTTCACATCCGAATTCCCAATTTGCTTCTCCTCTGCATCATTAAGAACTGCCTTAGCTGATGACATCTTCCTCTTCAATTTCTCTAGCAGCCTGTGATCGAGTCTCTTTCCCCGGACGAAGTCAACGAACTCCTCTGAAGCCATCCTATCAAACAGCACTTGAAGGGTAGCAGAGAGGAAAGCTCCACCCACCACTCCTGCATCCATAATTTGGTTTCTCACAAATGGTGTTTTAAGTTTGAAAGTTGAAGGGAGAAAAAAAGCTATATCTTTGGTTGCTGAAAGAGTGTTTAATTTCTGCAGTAAGAAACTCAAAGAATCATCTATGTATCTGATCTAAGTTCTAACAAAGTCTTCCTCACTCGGTCAATGCCATAGGGGAAGCATCCTACTGACATCTTTTGTCATTTTCTTATCTGCTTTTTCGTATTCCGGTTTCTGTTGTCTGGGTTCACACGTTAGAAAATTCAACCATTTCTTGTCATTGGACTTGGGGTCACAGACTCACGGTAGGAAGGGGGGTCCTACTCCAAAGAATAATTGACATCTCTCACCGACCCTGGCAACTTGCAAGACGAAACATGACCAGAGAATTGTGGAGCCCTCGGTGCCAATAATTGCAAAAAATCCAAACAAAAAGAAGATGGGTACTGGATTTTTTTTTTTTTTTTTTTAGGTATAATTTGCTACATGAGTGTCTATACAGTTCCTTTTTTTTTTTTTTTTCATATATATATATATATATATATAATTTGCTACGTGAGTGTTTATACAGTTCGTTTAGGTTTTATGAAGGACCAACCAGTTCCTTCAGGACACCCTTGAATTATCGAAAGACCCAACATCAAAGAAACCCAAAATCAAAAGAGACCCACCTCACATCGGTACGTGAGATTGGATAGGCCAGTCAAATAGAGCTAGCAAAAACTAAAACTTAAACCCTCTTGGTATTGGGTTTGCTAAGGTCTAAAGGTGACAGAGAAAACAGAGAGAGAGAGAGAGAGAGAGAGAGAGAGAGAGAGCTAGAAATGCTGTCAGCAAGATGCGTTTGGTGGTGGGCTGTTACGAGTTTAGGAGGCCACAAGCTCCTGGTTTCCTCTATGAGAAAATTTCCCTACACAAGTAGTAGCCCCCGCTCTCTCTCCTCTCTTCGCTGCTGCTTCCAACCCATTCAGCACACCACTTTCCAGGCCTTGGCGGCTGCTTCCACTTCTCAAGCAGCTAGTGATGCTTTCTCATCCACTGCCGTCCCTGAAGTTCCCGCTATCTCGGGTATCTTTCTGTTCATTCTTATATATTGTTTGGCTGCCGCCAAAATCATTGGGAAAGAAAACAACTTTTATATTTTCAGGAAGGAAAGGACAGAAATATAATACATTCGTTTTCCTTCCATTAATTTGTCTTCTCAAGAACCAAAACAGAACAGTCGTGAGTGGTGGGCCTGGGATTGGGGTTGGCTGATTTTTATTTCACTCACTGTTTCGTGTTAAAAATTCAAAATTTAGCTTCCTTTTTTTTTTTCTTTTTTCTTTTTTTTTCCCTGTGTTTTTGGTTGTTTGTATATTAGTAGGACTAAATGATTATTGTTGTTGCTTGTGAAAATATGATTATCTTGAAATTATTAATTATGAGGTGAATGCCGTGATAAGGATTGGCGGATGTTATGTTGAGCTATATCTTCGGCAACAAGAAGGCCACAGAAGTTGCTCACTTGTATGACCCTTATTGTCTCCTCTCCTGAAATACATATTTGTATCACTTATTTACATCTGCCATGGATTTGAATCTTCAAAAGTGCTAATTCCGCACACCCCCCCACCACCACCCCAAAAAAAAAAAAAAAAAAAGGAAGAAGATAAAGAATCTTCAAAAGTGTTTTTTCTACACATTGAATGTGTTTCTTTTCTTAATTTTATCTGAATGTTTATTCTTAGATTGTGGTTAAATTCCACCTCTCCTTTTTATGCCGAGATTTCTGATTCTGCTCCTGTCTCTGGATCCATTATTGGTTTTGCACCAGTCACACCATGTTTACAAATTTCCTGACCAGTTTTTTTTTTTTAGAAATTTTATTTTTTTTCTTTGCTTTATACTAGATATGAGCTTAACCAGCTATTTCTGAGTCTCTGCCAAAGCAGTTTATGAGTGTTGTGTAGCTCATTATGTGGGACCAGCAAAATGATACATTTCCAAAAATGATGTTGCCTTCTAGTTTATCCTGTGCTGGTGTTTGAGTTTAACATTTAACATCTGCTATTCTTTTTTCTTTTTTCTTTTTTTTTTTTCTTCTTTTTTTTTTATTGCCCCCAATTTTGATAGGATTTGGGAACGTATTGTAAGAAAAGGAGATACGGTCATTGATGCCACCTGTGGCAATGGTTATGATACCTTAGCATTGCTCAGAATGGTTGCTGATGAATCGGGGCTGGGTCGAGTTTATGGGTTTGATGTTCAGAAAGTTGCTTTGGAGAATGCTTCTTCGTTGCTGGAAGTGTCAGTCAATCCAAATGAGGTGTCTCTATCTCATAGTTTCTCTTTAGTGAAACTTTCACTTCTGTCTAAATGATGAAAATGTGTGTTATAGTTTATGCATTGGAGGTTATCCTGTATTGCAATTTTGAATAATTACATATTGCACCTCCAGTCAACTAAATCTATTGTACAAAAACAGCACCTGGAGTCTGATTACATGAAAATATCTATTGATTTATAATTCAATGTTTCTATGATTTTATAATCTTAAATTTACAATTATCTATATTCTTTTGCAGAAGGAACTTGTAAAGCTCTTCCATAGATGCCACAGTGAAATGGCTGAAGTTCTTCCAGAGGATACCTCTGTGAGGTAGTACTCACTATAATTCAAACTTCACGAGCCCATGTTGTCTTTTTATTTTTGAAAATTAGTATTTTAGATTTTAATTTACTCCTGTCTCTGCCATTGTAACTTTTAGTATGAATTCGTTAAAATACTCACACCTTGATAGTTGAGAAACTCTGATTTTCAGAGCCTTAATTCCTGAAGGAATGCTAAAACCATTGCCGAATTTGATGGGTTGGATATTTTCAGGCTTATTGCTTTCAACCTAGGCTATCTTCCTGGTGGTGACAAATCAGTAGTAACAGAGTCTCAAACAACAGCAGAAGCATTAACTGTTGCAAAGGAAATCTTAATGCCAGGAGGACTTATCAGCTTAGTGGTTTATGTGGGGCATCCTGGTGGAAGGTAACACTTCTGCCTAACTAGATTATTATCTCTCTTACGTTTCATGCTTGATTTTTCATGGCCCAGATTTTAATGGACTCTTTAATCATCTTCTTTTGAGAGTAAATTTCTTTCTCCCCTAATTATTAGAATGAATAGATCAAAACGGCCTCTATAGAAAGCGAGCATGTTTGAACATCTAGAATTAGAAGCTTTTTTAGAGCTTCTATTATCCAAATAATGTTGATTTATTTTGTTGCTGTTGTTTTAATTGTTTCTGGGTCCAGGGAAGAGTTGGAGACTGTGGAAGAGTTTTGTTGGAAATTACCAGTTGAGAATTGGACCTGTTGCAAAATCCAGATGTTAAACAGACAATTGGCTCCAATACTTGTTTTCTTGTTCAAGAAATGTTGAATTGACATATTGGATGACTGGTTTTTGAATCTTTCTTAGTTAAAAATCATAGGAATAGTTAATTTTTTACATCAATAAATTCAACCGAAATAGAATACAACAATACGGTGTTTCATCATAAATCCTATACAATCCAGTCAATTTACACTCTTTACATTTGCCGGCAAAACGTGTGGTAGAAGATCAACCAGAGAACTTTGAATCAAACTCATTAAGCGACCTAACTCTTGAAACCTGCAATTGTAAGTTCAGAAAGTTTAATTCCATGTAAAACGAGAATGAACGTTATTTTCAAATCAAGGCTGGCACACAATCAAACATTAGAGAAACATCTTTGTTACCAGAATAAATAAAAAAATTCCACTTATGATGCTTACTTTTGCAAAACTATCCATAATGTGGAGGATGCGGACTGCAAGATACCAGAATCATGTAATTGAGGTGTGTGTGTGTTTCTCTGTTACCAGAATAAATAAAAAAATTCCACTTATGATGCTTACTTTTGCAAAACTATCCATAATGTGGCGGATGCGCTTTTGCAAAACTATCCATAATGTGGAGGATGCGGACTGCAAGAAACCAGAACTGTGTGTGTGTGGATGCTTACTTTTGCAAAACTATCCATAATGTGGTGGATGCGCTTTTGCAAAACTATCCATAATGTGGAGGATGCGGACTGCAAGAAACCAGAATTGTGTGTGTGTGTGTGTGTGTGTGTGTGTGTGTGTGGATGCTTACTTTTGCAAAACTATCCATAATGTGGAGGATGCGGACTGCAAGAAACCAGAAGTGTGTGCAAGAAACCAGAATTGTGTGTGTGTGGATGCTTAATTTTGCAAAACTATCCATAATGTGGAGGATGCGGACTGCAAGAAACCAGAAGTGTAAGAGTGTGTGTGTGTGTGTGTGTGTGTGTGTGTGTGGAGGATGCGGACTGCAAGAAACCAGAAGTACGTGTGTGTGTGTGTGTGTGTGTGTGTGTGTGCGTGTGTGGTACGTGTGTGTGGAGGATGCGGACTGCAAGAAACCAGAAGTACGTGTGTGTGTGTGTGTGTGTGTGTGTGTGTGTGTGTGTGTATGGTACGTGTGTGTGGAGGATGCGGACTGCAAGAAACGTGTTTGTGTGTGTGTGTGTGTGGAGGATGCGGACCGCAAGAAACCAGAAGTACGTGTTTGTGTGTGTGTGTGTGTGGAGGATGCGGACTGCAAGAAACCAGAAGTAAGTGTGTGTTATGTGTGTGCGGACTGCAAGAAACCAGAAGTACGTGTGTGTGTGTGTGTGTGCGCGCGCGTTAACATCTAATCTGAAGTTGAGAGAACTTGCAACTACTGAAACCTT
Organism: Ziziphus jujuba; assembly: GCF_031755915.1. NCBI lineage: Eukaryota > Viridiplantae > Streptophyta > Magnoliopsida > Rosales > Rhamnaceae > Ziziphus > Ziziphus jujuba. The sequence continues at coordinate 5,136,126 of NC_083380.1, forward strand.
TCCCACATGTAAATTATAAGTAGCAAGAGAAAGGTAGAAGTCCACCGTTACAGTCGAAGAACGAGCAAATCAAAAAAGGCTGCTTAGTGAATACAAGAGATGGATGTAGAACCTGTTTCTTAGATAATTTCTATGATATTGTATCAGGCAAACTTTATTTGGAAAAACTTGCTCGAGCAATTAACAAAAAGTAAGTGCTTTCTTACTTAAGAGGAGAATCTGACTTGAGGCTTTGATCAGAGAGAATATATAATAACGTATGATACAAGACTACTCTCCCTGAAATATGATAAAACATATATCTAAGCACTTAGAATTTTATGTATATTTAAAACAAACTATATTATGGTAGAAAGATGGGTGTCCAAAGCTCTTTGCCATTTACTCTAACGCATGGAACATTTGTAGACTTCGAGAGAAACCAGAGTAGTAGGAAGCAGATTACTTTTTATCCTAACTTTAAAAAAATAAAAATAAAATAAACAAATTAATTAAGAAAGAAAACGATCGCGATGGGACTCGAACCCACAATCTCCCGCTCCGGAGGCGAGCGCCTTATCCATTAGGCCACGCGATCACTTATTGTTCTTTATTCTTGCTTTTAAATACTTACCGTAATAACAAGGCGCAAACTTCAACATAAATGCCACTTGTCCACGACCACATTATTATCTTCCTCTTTGATGTTAGTCAACCTGAAATGATATTAAAAAATATATATACTTGGCTTTATTTTGTTGCCTTGGGAACTATCATCTAATACCGTTAGTTTAGACGAAGCGTGCTAGCTCGCGTGGTCGAGAGCCGCTGCCTGCGCCTCTGGTGCGCGGGCTCGAGTCATTTGGGTGGGGTGGGTCTAGGGGACAGTCGAAAAAAAAAAAAAAAAAAAAAATTCCTAAATTAATCCCTCTCCACTTCTTTTACCATTTTCTTGGTAAGCTAGCAGGGCCAAGAAAAAGATCAATAATATTAACATCAAACAGCCAATCATCAAGTATTAAGATTTTGTTTGGATGAACCATTAACCATTGACTAAATCCACAGTGGGTAACTTTTCCCTCAAGGCATTGGTGTTGCTTTGTTTCTTACGTTCCTCATCGAAGATTAGTTTTGTTTTAAAATACAAACAAAAGGCTTTTTTTTTTTTTTTTTTTCTTATGAACTTTTGACAATCAAAAGAAAAGGTGAAGTCCAATAATATGATCGAACTCATAATTATAAAATTGAACAATGATTTTTTTAAACCAAAAAAAAAAGGGCTTATAAAAGGACCAACTCAACCATTATTCTCTATACAACATCCTTAAAAAAGAGATTCAAATTAAGGGTAAACCCTATGCTGTTCATGTCACAATTGAGTTTACGACAATACTTTATCGACATTTTATGAAGTTTCAACAGGTGTATCAGGATTTCCTCCCCATTCAGTCCAAGATCCATCATACACTGCGACATCAGACTTGCCGAGCCGATGAAGACCCTAACATAGGAAAACAAAGTATTAGACTTTAATTTTAACCGTTTGCACAAACGAAGATGACATGATTTCTTACCAAAAATATGATTTCCAATAAAATAGAAAGAAGAAGAAACTTCAGAGAGAATAATTAACATTTCTTGTTGAGGACAAAGAATGCAAGCTTTTAGTATTAAGAACTGTATTGATGCTACAAGCTTCTTTGCAGCATTCTTTTTCTTTATTTATTTTCCCTTCTATCAATCTGGAATTGCATGAATAGGTCTTCAAATTCACACATACAGCTAATCGTAAATCCATTTTGTTAAGGGGGGATATAGGGAAGTTAAGACTACGAGAAGAAAGGGATGTGATGGATACATAACGACCAATCTTCTTTGTTTTGTTGTTCATTGAAATGAAAGACACTAAATGGTGTCCCAGGCTAAAATAACACACATATATAAATATAATAATAATAAAACAAAAGTATATATATAATATATATATATATATATAGAGAGAGAGAGAGAGAGAGCAATTACCAGAGCAAGAATACAGGCAGTTACACCAGTACCGCATGAAGTAACAACAGGGCTTCCCAAAGAGATGCCTGCAGTATACGATTAGATCATCAAGCAACTGCATTGTATTTTACTGAAAAGCACGTACCTAATTTAATTAATTCTTTTCCAAAGAAACATGTAACACTAAATTCAAAAAGAAAGTTAAAGATATTTTTTCCCCATTCCAATTCTATAACCTGGTTCAACACTCACTTCCCCTTCAAAACTTGTAAGGTATATATAATACATCACTCTATTCAGGTAACATCAACATCTAAGAAGCTCAATTAATATGAAGAAACCTAGCATAATTTCGTGTTGTCACAACAAGTTTATGCTAAATAAAGTTATTCTTTCACCCATCTATAATGCAGATAATGTATGTTCCATACACTATATTAAATTGGAAAAAAGAAAATTGTATATCAAACATTTAAATTTTAACCTAATTAGATTCATGGACCATCAAATTGCTTCTGTATATTGTGTTGGTACAAATGAATTTATATCCAAAATACGTATATCAAATATTTAAATGTTAACTTAATTGCTTCATGGACTATCAAATTGCTTCTGTATATTGTGTTGATACAATTAATTTATATCCAGAATATGTATAATCGAAGATTAGAATTAATTATGTAACAAGATTTATCAACTATTATTAGTAGCTCCCGAAATGAAGTAAACAACAAAAATTTACGAAGCTCTACAGATATTACTTTAAGAAAAACCATTTACAATTGATAAAAGAAGGTTTACCTTCTTGATCAAATCGTTTTTTCAGCTCATCCGCTGGTAAGAGTGTCTGTGAACTATCCAACAACTGCAGAAAAACACCCTTGTTTGATAAACCACAAAAATTGGGATATTTATGCTTGCTTTGAAGAGAAAAGAAATAATCTGTTGACTGATTTAGTCCACTAAAATTATTGGATCTAGAAACTGGAATCTCAAATTAGAATCCAAACATTCAATGTCAACACAGGACATTGTCTGCATACAGGGTGTCTAAAAGCATGCATCTTTCTTCAAGTCATGACACAATTTTCAAACCTGGGCAAAAGGAATGCACTTGCTGCCAGGTACATGACCACTTCTTATCCCTTTCCTAGGTTCTGTAGCAGTTCCATCAAATCTGCAAGATCAAATCTCCATTAAATCCAAGAATGTCATGCTATAGGTTTTCCGGTTTTCAGGAGTAGCAATCAAACTTTCATTTCCATCTAAAATTGGTTTTTTTAAATCAGCTCTTCTAATTCTAACAAGGACTCAACAAAATTAGGCATTGGCTTTTGAGTTGAACGGACAAGCTACATAGAAGGTTGGTTTACAGCAAGCAGCCATGCAAAGTGATATTTATAGTGGCCAACAGTAGTTTAATTCTTATATGGGCAGCATAAGCCAGGAATGCATGCCCTTTGAGTTGGAACTCCTATTGAAGTATTACATTATACAGAACCTATCTTCTTTCTTGAAATCCCCATCCATATTTGTCAAATCATTATATTATAATAGTAAATTTACTTTTACTAAAACCATTACATTTTAGAATTTAGTAAAATATAATTTTTTTTTTTTTTTTTTTCGGGTGAAAAGGGAACCAGAGGCGCAAGAAGTATATTACAACATCACAAGTGATAAAAGCACCCATACAATCTGTTTTAAATAAATGGAAGACCCAAGGAGCTTTATCAAAAGCATGGAATCCTAAGCTACGGTGACTGTGTATAGCAAGGTATCAACTACCTTATAAAAATATAAGTCCCTTTAACATAGGATACTTGCACATAATATATTTAACCGCCAAAAAACAATGTATTATTGAAGAAAATCATCCCTATATGCGGATTTTTGCTTTGGAATAAAGAATAAAGAATACCTGGCCTTTGATCGAGCATCTATTTGTTGGTGAGTCCCTTCCCCAATGTTTTTTTTAACCTGGAAAGTAAAAGATCACATTGTGGATAGATATGAGTAGAGAAAGTATTTATTATAAACCATGTTTTTCACCTAAAGTTAAAAATAGCTCAACTATTCATTGATTAGAGGTCCATGGTCATGGATAGTATGAAAGACAGACAACCCGAAAACACATTAACAGTAGCATTTCTGATGTTAAGAATCATTTTGGGGAGAGAGAAAAAAAAAAAAAAATCAGACTAGCAGCTTCACTGTTTTAATACTAAAAGAAGATATATCCCAACCTGCTCAAGAGTCCATACAAGATGTGGCTGAAACTTTGTCTGAAATGTAATTGGCCCAACCTACATGACGAAGTTACATTTACTTAAACTACTGGCAATCGATGTCACAAAGTAAAACTTGAAAAGAACGCAGGTTAGAAAGGGAGAGGGAGAGAGGGGGAGAGAGAGAGAGAGAGAGAGAGAGAGGAAAATGTACACACACACACATACAAAAAAAAAAAAAAAAAAAAAAAAAAAAAAAAAAAAAAAAAAACAACAACAACAACAACATAGGATATGCAGTCCAAAAAGGCGACGCAAAAGAGAACAGCTTTAGGTCTCCACTCAAGACAAATTTATCATATTCATTTATTCTTTCTAGATATAAAAAGAGATGCATACATTTTCTGGAAATAAAAAGGTAAAGAAGAATTATAAAATTTCATTAGCATACACAATCACCTATGCCTTTCAGTTGCAATACAGAAAAAACTATCTGGAGTCTCTCAAGCTGAAGACACTGTATAACTTGTTCATGAAACTCAATCAAATCCTTATAATAAAATAACTATTGCAAACCGTACAGACAAAGAAAGGTTAATAAAAGATAAAAGTACAACATGAACTATAAAAATTTACTACATTAGGCAGCTATACATTCAATTAAAAAGCAACCAAAGAAGGAAAGAAAATTACAATATAGTTTATTCTGAATTCATACCAGATACATACTCATAAATAGGAATCAAAAGAAAAAAGAAGATAGAATGTTAAGAGCAAATAAGTAAATTATTTACTTACTGCCTGTCCCTGATACGCTTTCTCTATGGCCTCGCTGGCAGCACTAGCTTTCAGAATTGCATCACCAGAGGAAGCACTGGATTCAACATCATATCCTGATGCACGCCATCTTGGCAGGCCTCCATCTAAAACCCAGATTCTGTCATGCCCAAAAACTCGGAACATCCTTGTCATTGGATAACCAAAAATATTAGTTTAAATACTCAACCAAAAGGACAAATACAAAAAGTGTGTATAGTACACAGAGTCCAGTGTTTAATTATAATACAAAACTCACCACCAAACACGAGCTGCACTAAAAATCCCTTTCCCATCATACACTACCAGATCATCTTTGTTCTGGATGCCAAGAGCAGAAACAGCAGCAGCAAAAGCTTCCTCTGATGGCAACATGTGTGGTAACTGATACAAGCCAAATTTCTACATCATAAATAAATAGAAAAACAAAGGAAGACCCTAGGATCTATAGCAGAATTTTTTTCTAGCAGGGCATTAGAGGCACACCCAAATCCAAGAAACAAAATTTACAGTGATTAGAGGTGAAGCTAGCAATGGATTGAACTATAAATTTACAAAACAAACTTAATATGAAATATCTTAAGTCTTAACATAAATATAGTACAAAATACAAGATGCTCCCCACTCAGTAAGGGAACAAAGAAAAGAGAATAAAAAAATGTTATCTCACATTTGAGGTTCGATCTGAAATTCCATCAACGTCAAAGAAAAGGGCACCAGGAATATGAGCAACCTGCAAAGGTACACAAATTTTAATCAACTAACAGGAATCAGAGCGAAGCTGACAATATACAGATTACAACAAAACATGAAGAACTTCAATAAAGGAAGGGATGAAGGATCATATCTCCAAAATAGCATAAGCCAAAATTTTCCAGGATTTAAACTAATAGACTTAAAATTTCATGACAATTTACAGTTTGATTCAAAATAATCATAGTTAGAACCTGATACTCTTGAATTGGATTCCTTTGCTCATCAGGCATGTACCAAGATGCATCAAGCACCTGAATAACATAAACAAAGGATAATTACAAAAACATAGAATCTCAAGTAAGGAAAATGGATTTGGTAATAAGAAAATGCATTTGGTAACAATTTCTTATATCCAAAAAGGATTATTATAGTGACAGTAAATGGCATAAAATATACACTGCTTTTGCAGGAGCGGGTCAAAAGTCCATATAATAAATATCCATGTTCACTTGCACATGCACACGCACACAACCTCATATCTATGTGTATGTGTATAGAGAGAGAGAGAGAGAGAGAGAGAGAGAGAGTGATCAACAATAGTCATTCCACATCACAAAGGATAAAACAGTAGAAAAAGTAATTGACAAATTCAAAGTTTTCCAGATTTTGTCAAAATACCTTAAGATTAGGGTCCTTGAGGTTAGCATGAAGCCAGTCGGCAGGAACAACAGGCTCATTCACAGATACATATCGTTTTGAAAAATCAGCTCTTTCCCCAGCTAATGAAGAAGCCATAGCCCGAGGAACCCAACCAATTGTTCTTTTAAATGTTGTACGGGTTGGATCAACCAGAGAATAAAATGGTCTCTTCTGCAGTAATAGGAAAACCATAATTTTATATATGATCACAAGAATCATAGTTTGAATCCACTACACATTAAAAAAAAGAAAGGGATAATCTTAAGTATCAGGTTAACTTTGACACTAGAGATTATAGCATGAAGTCCCTAAAAAACTTTGAAACAAGTAAAGGGTCTAGCTATCAAACTAATCGATCAGTAAATATGCTGCGTAGAACAAATAAATTTCAAACAATCATGGTAATAAGTTTGTTAGAAAAGCTGTCTCAATTTGAGTCTGATCGTACAACTGCGAAAAAGCTTTGCAAAACAGTCTTTTCAGTTAACACCTTTGACACATTTAACTAAAAAGACTTCATCCACTGTAATATTTATAGCAGCCATTGCAGCTAAGAAAAAAAAAAAAAAAAAAACATAAAAGTCGATAACTTCACTGAATAAATTATCATGTAAAGACAGAATCAATAAAAGCTGTGCACAACAGTCTTTGCAGTTAACACCCTTGACAGAACGATGATTTAACTAAAAAGGATTTATTCATCATTTTTTTTATAGCAGCCATTGCAGCTAAGAAAAATACATAAAAGTCGATAACTTCAATGAATATTATCATGCACAGACAGAAGCAACAAAAACAAGCCATCACCTTTCATTCTTTACTATTTGGTACGTTAATTCACATACTATACTCACCAGCAAGAACACTGCACTTTACACTTGCATAGGTAAAGCTAACTCCAATAACGACCACTAATAAAAATAAAATAAAATAATAACAAAGAAAAAAAACAAAAAATTATTTTTTTCCCTCGTCCGAGATAATTTTTTTCCTTGGGCAAAAGAGTCAAACTGAGTAGCTTCAAACTTCGCAACATCCTTATGGGCAGATGAATATAGTCAAGCGCATAGATCATATACATAGAGGTAACCAAATTTCTTCGCACCCAAATTAACCAAATTTACCACAAATCACTCAAAACGCACAAGTAAACAAGAACTCATCAGGAATAAACAACCCAGATACATATAGTACAATAAACCCAGAAATTTACCAACCTAGCTGATCAAAACAACCAAGTAAAAAGAAAGTTAGACAAACAGAATTATTATTCGAAGCTAAAAATCAAAACCCAGTAAAAAAAAAAAAAACAAAAAAAAAAAAACAAAAATAAGCAAACAAGGAAGAAGATTGATGAGAAAGAATGAAAGGAGGAATTACATTAAAAAGGGAAGAGAAAAGTCGGGGCTTTTGACTGAGAGAAGACGAAGGGTGAATCAAGCAACGACCGAAAAGGGTCCGGGTGATAGGAGCTAAAGCCATTCACTGAGATGGGAAAATAAGCATAAAAATGGGGCAATGGCTCTTTGGGAGTCTCTCAGTCACAAGTCAGCGAAAAGAAGCAAAACGACAAATGGGTTGAGGAGTGTCACTGCCACTGAGGAATAAGTTAAACGCGTTAATAGCTTTTTTTACCGCTGTTGTTGGTGTGCCCAAGGCCTCTTCCTCCTGGGATACAAAAGAGTCCATCCTCCACTTGGATGTTTTGCCAAGGACTGTTTGGATGAAGATTTTTTATAAAAGTGCGCTTTTTTTTTCTTTTTTCTTTTTTTTTTTTTTTTAAGTGTAGGAGTTTTTAGAATTAAAGATAATAAAAACGTTTTTTTCTTTTTTCTTTTTTCTTTTCTTTCATGTAATAAATTTTTGATTGTTTTGTTTATGGGGTAAGGCATCCATTCTTTTTTTTGATAAATAATAAGGCATCTATTATAGTCAATGATTTTTTTTTTGAAAAAAAAATGTCTCGTTTAATACAATGTCTTTTAGACAGGAAAAAAAGAAAAAAAAAAAAAAAGAAAAGCACTTTTCTTTAAAAGCTCCGTCTATAAAGCACCTATAAAACGTTATTTTTTATATTTGATTTATTTTCTAAATTCAAATTTTTGTTTTTCTTGAGCTCAATTTTGTCAAGAAAATCTTTCTTCTTTGCATTTTAATATAAAAAAATTCTCAAGAAATATTATGAAAAAAAAAATTTGTGAAGAAAATTATATGCTTTACTTCTTTTTGGCAATAACTTTTACCATAAAAATTCACACTAATCTGTTATTCGATAAAAGAAAGAAAGTTCTATAGAATTTCTCTAAACCTGTTTGATAAAAACCATAAAAGTTTTTTAGTGAAAGTTGTCAGTCACATTTTCAGTATATATTCCACTATAGAAGTTCTATAAAACTGTTATAAAAGGCTTATGGAAGAAGCACAAAGCTAGTCCTTCCAGTAAAAGCAGAATATCTACTTTTGGATGGCCTGTAAAGTCCATCTCCATAACGGAAAAGGACCCCTCCATAACCTAAGCACCACCATTTTCATAAGTTTAGCCTCACTAACCCTACCTTCTGCTTCTTTTATACCAACAGCTTTAGAACTTTTGCCGTCTAATAATTACATAATTAAAAAATAAATAAATAAATAAATAATAAAATGGTAGACAAAACACTTATAATTCAGTAGAAAAAGAGCCATGTGGCAGTTTTAAAGGTATACGTGTCAGCCTCTCCTTGAGAGAATCTGTCACGTATTCACTATAACATTGCATATGATCGGTCTTAGAACTCTCTCTCTCTCTATATATATATATATATATGGGGAAGCTGATAGTGGGGGGAACAATTTGTGTTCGAGAAAAATGGCAAAGAGCAAGGATGATATAAAGTATGGAACTGCACAGGCAAGGCTATCAGAGGATGAAGCAGTGAGGGTCGCTTACAAGCATGGAACTCCTCTTGAAGGAGGGAAAGTAGCTGATTCTGAACCTGTTGATTTATTCTCAAGTGCTCACAGTATTTCAAAGGCTAGTACTCATCAACAGGATCAGCCTGCAGATTCTTCCACTACTAATCAATCTCAGCAGCATCATGAGCCTCACATGGATGAAGGAGAAGGAGGAGGTAGGGAGTCCAATACGAGAAGTGCTAAATTCCCCAACAAATCCCCACCTTCTCTTAACACTAAATACGTCTAGGGAAACTCAAGTACTAAATGCCTCTAAAGAGTTGTAATTTTGCTTTACTTTCTTTTTGCCTTTCCTGTCTTTCTTCTCTTCCCCACTGCTTGTTTGGGGCGTAGATTTTGATATAATGAAGGCCCATGTTGCCAATGTTTAAAATAAGTTTCTATTTTCCTTTTCACGTATTGTCTCTCTGTGGAGCATGTGAGAAAAGAGTAGGCATTTTTATTTACAAAAACAAATACTTTGTTATGTGGTTCATGGAATTCTCCATATGGACATCCCTTTCTAGAATGTAATTAGATATGCATAACAATAAAACTTGCTGTAACACATAAGAGGATTGTGATTTAGAAATTACCAAAGTTTATACTTCAAATTAATGAATATTACAGAGTCACGATAATCTCAAGAGCACAAGAAGTCTGTATGATTGACCTTTTAGTCTGCGTTGTTACTACCCTTTGTGACCATAAATAACCATTTTAAACCACTCATTACAAATGGATACAACAAGGGCCAAACCTGATTATTCAGGCGAATCTGGAAAATGTATTAAGAAAATGAAATGAAAGATTGAGACAAAGATGTTTTCCCGGTTAATAAGCCAACAAAAAGATAATCAAAAAGGAAACCCATCACGGCTGTTCTTCTTTGATTCTATTGCCAATCGTTTTACCCTCTTTGCATTCATGTAACACGCCATCAATTCATCAGCAATTTCCTTTGGATGACAAGTAATAAACGCTTCCAAAAACCTCTTCTCCTTCATCCTCAAAGCCTTCAGCAATTCGGGTCCTTTAATCTGCAAGTCAAGACCCATTTCCTGCAACTTTGCTGCAAGAAGTATTCTGGGTCTAAGCCCAGCCTCCAAATTAGTGTACAGCAAAAATGGATGTTCAAGTACCACTTTAGCAGGAAGCTTCATTGTTCCAATAATGAAAGTCATATTCCTCTGAACTTTATCCACAGAAAGTGTAAGCACAAATGGAGAACGTCCAAAAAGACCAAAAACCTCATCTTCTGAGAACCCAAATTTCTCAAAATTTGCTAGTTTTCGACCAATTGTTTCAGACCTGGATATACCAATGAGAGTAACAACGTACTTGTACATCTTTGAATCCTTGGAAAGCTTGGTTTTGCGTATATATTCCATCTTTTCATCACCAAAAGAAGTTCTTGCTATCATTGTTGGACGCGAGAGAAGCATTGTGATCAAATCCTCTCTGCTCAAACCCATTTCTTCATACAAAGCAATGGCGGGCTTGATTGTCTTGTGGAAGTCATAAGTGAATAGAGAAGGATTCCTAACAAGGGCTTTCACAAGAACTTCCTTGGACCCAAAAATCGTCATAAAAAACTGAAGCCGCTCATCAAGACAACGGTTTATCCGACAACTGAGGAATCTAGGACGACAGTTGATGATCTTCACAAGGTCAGGAGCAGAGATTCCCAACCCACTGAGAATCTTGAGCTTAAATTGAAGACTGTTCAAATCAGCATTCCGCAAAGAAGGTCTGCGCATGAATATCATCGACAAATCATTATCATTGCAACCCCATCTCTTAAGAATCTCTGTAGAGTCACTCGGTTGATTCCCATCTTCTTCCCTTGGGCTCTCTTCCTCAGTTACACAATATGTCGAACAGGTGGTGAACGTGGGAATTGCATAAGTTCTCTGAACTGGGTATTTGGGCAAAGAGAACAAGTGCGACGAAACTGGGAAAAGAACAGAGCGGAGTTTGATTAGAGCATTAACTCCGGATTTCATGTCAATGGTAAAGAAATGCAGAGGAAACACTAACACTGACCCAGAAAGGATTTTCAACCATCAAAGCGCGAAAGCAGGGAAAACGGAAAACTGGGAATTGATTAAAACGAAGCTCTTATTTGAATTGTTCTTTGCGATAGAATGAAAGCAGCTGCAAATAACTTGATCGAAACCATTAAAGCCCGGAGCTTTTATTCTGTGAGGCGCAATGAATAGCCTACGAGTAAAAATGCTTGGCCTTGTATGAAAGGAGAGGCAAAGAATAGAAAGCGAGTATACTGATGTAGATTTTAAAATGGCGAAGGGTAGGCCCTTTGAAAAAAATAGAGAGATTTTTAATTATTATTATTATTATTATTATTTATTGTTGCTAAAAGAGTCATTTTTATGTTTATGTTTGCGGTTAGGCCCTTAAAAAAAGTACAAATTATAAACCAGGCTTTTTCCTTTCTTACCTTTACAATTTTCTTTTCACTCATAAGTTTTCACAATATAATAATATAATTATTTTGTAATTAGTATAATTTTTATTTGCCAGACCATTGATGCTAAGCCCATTTTTTTGCTCCATTCTCTGTCAAAATTGTACATAGCTATTGTCTCTAAAACATCTTCAAAGAACTTTCATATGGTGAGGCATGTAAAGCAGCCTAAAATCATATTTGATTTGATTTGATATCCTATCGTTCGAGGCCTAGTTACAGTTTTCAAAAGCTTGGCCGAGTGGTCAAAAAACAAAACAAATCTACCCCTGCTCAACTGGATCAACTCCTATGGAAGCCCAGCCAAAGTGGTAAAAAAAAAAAAAAAAGAATGTATTTTCTATCACATCCATTCCTGTGCTCATCTATATATCAATTCCTATGCTAAACAGCCAAAAAGAACCAATCACCATAGTTAAAGACTTTAAGACCTCTTTGAACGACGTTTATAGGTTTTCAATGTCTTTGTAACAGTCTCAAAACCTGAGTTCAGTCTGTCACCAAAACCCTCTCCCAACTTCAGCTCATGATAAGTCAAGTTGTCATCTTTAGACCAAGTGGCCGGAGACATTTTGTTTTCACAACCAGTTCTGTTGGTTTTGCTGGATTCCTCACAATTTTCAATGTCTTCTTTACCAGCAGAGCTTTCTTGAGAAGGCATTTGCATGTTAACACAGCCTGTAGGACCGAAAGTTTGAACATCAGTTGAATTATAGAATGATGGCCTGATTAATTTTCTCCGGGGTTGACGTTCAAATGTGCCATTGCTCTTTGAACCATCTCTACAGTCTCTTTCCTCAGTTAGATTCCCTCTCTTCAGCATTTCACCCATCTGGACATCCTTCTTAAAATGCTCTTTGCATTCATGTTTCCTAACTGAAACTACAGGTTCCCTTTTCAGTGTCTTTGAACCATCTCTGAAGTCTCTTTGCTCAGTTGCATCCCTTCTCTTCAGCATTTCACCCTTCTGGATAACCTTCTTAGAATGCTCTTCATATTCATGTTTCCAAATTGAAACTACAGGTTCTGTTATCAATTTCTTTGAACCATCTTTATGGTCTCTTTCATCGGTTGTATCCTTTCTCTTCAGCATTTCACACATCTTGACACCCTTCTTAAACTGCTCTTCATATTCATGTTTAGAAATTGAAAGTACAGGTTCTCTTCTCATCATCGTCAAACCATCTCTACAGTCTCTTTCATTGGTTGGATCCCTTCTCTTAGGGATTTTATCCATCTGGATACCCTTCTTATATTGCTCTTCATATTCATGTTTCCGAATTGAAACTACAGGTTCTCTTATCAATGTCTTCCGGAGGTCATTTTCCTGCAATACATCCGACCATGTTTCCATAGAATTGTCCACTATGCAACTGTCATTTTTTACTGGAACAGTTTGTTTGGTTTTTCTTGCGTTCTTGTTCTGCTTACCATTTACCCACTGCAACCTTGAGAAGACAGAATTATCCCGCCTAACAGACTCTGAAACCTTACCCAAGCGAGCAAACACACCAGATCTCTTCACTACAGAAACCTCACTGTTATCTCCATTGTAATCTAATAGATTGTTTGGAAAGGACGATGGTAGGTAATCTCCAAAATTAGTTCTAAGATCTTCAGAAAAGTGTACTAAGTTTCCTGGCTCCTCTCCATAGATACTTGGCTGATTGAAAGATAAGGAAGTTGGAATGAAATCTCCAAGGTTGGTTCTACAATCTTCAGAATAGTGTTTCAAGTATTGTGACTCCTCTCTATAGATACTAGGCTCATTGACAGTGAAGGATGCTGGTATCAAATCTCCGACGTCACTTCTAAGATGTTCATAAGAGTGTTTCAAATTTTCTGGCTCCCCTCTATACAAAATAGGTTCACTGTAATATGATATATGGCTAGGGAGGGACAAAGGTATGGAATTTCCAAGGCCAGTTCTGAGATACTCAGAAGCATGCAAGTATTCTGGCTCCTCTCTATGCATAATAGATTGACTTCCCCGACCAAAATTACTCATAGCAGATTCATGTCCTAACGTGCTGCAATCACTTCCTACCACATCTAAGTTTCCACAAGATAATTTCCTTCGGGAATTTGGATTTCGTTTCTCCATTTCTTCAACTTCTATAACAAACTTGTGATGATGTTTCTTGACATGCCGTTTCTTGTCACATGTTAAATTTTGGACATTTGCATCTTCCACCTTTCTACAATGGAACAAACTTAACAGCATATTGACCTGCTTTAAACCATATCAAATACTAAACACTTTATTCTAAAGGAATACACAGACATACATACTTATTACGGAACTACAAAATTATTGTTCAAGATGCATAGAAAGAAAGTAAACCTGATCTCGAGACAAACCCAAATTAAATTTGTTATGAGTGAAGTAATTCTCCTTGATTGGGTCTCGGAACTCATTTTCACAAAGAGGATGGCAGTTCCAAATTGTGGTAAATCGAACCTGGTTAAATGTAAAGCATAATATGCATTAAGAAATTTTCTTTTTGTCAAGAAACAAGGGAATAAAATAGCCGAAAAGTGACACATAAAGTGACTAAACCCATCTACTCACAAAAATAAAAGAATAAAGATGGACACCCATCTTGGTGCAAGAACAGAGAAGGAAACTGCAAATAATTTATCTTGGATACAAAGAGCACTACCTGTGCAGGAAATTGCCTTCCAGATGAAGTAAATGCATGAGGAATGATATCCATCTCGCCATTAGAAGTTGCCTTAAAAACACCATAGAGTTCTCGCTTCTCATATTCAAACAGAAATAAAATCATCCCAGGCTTTACATCCCTAACAAAATCAGCATAAGAGTGGGAAAGTGCAAATATCTTTCTTTCCAAACACTCTCCGAAAGTAGTGCAACTCGCCATGAAGATTGCACCAGACTCTGGAAACTGACCAGATACCTCATTTTTCTGCAAGCCCTTCGATTTCATCTGTCTTGAGAAAGACAGATCCAAACCCAGTAATAATTATGACAGAGAGGAAAGATCCCAACTACTAGCTAATACTCAAGAATAAGCTCCAAGTACCTTTTATTTTAGCTCAACTGAGACAAAAGAGCAAAAACATGAAAGAGTTTCAAGTCGGTCAGAAGAAGCAAATTACAATTATAATTCACATAAAAAATCATGGAGACTGTTAGCTTATGGCCAATATGATCTTGTTAGTTTCAGAATCACAAACAGTTCCAATGAAAGCATTACAACTTCGATGCAATAACAGGAAAGTCATGATCCAAATTTCCAACTAATTGCATAAAATTTATATATAATGATCAAAGTTTAACTGATAGCATTAGCTTTACACAAGCCAAACTTAATGGAACCAGAAAAAATAAGTTCGTGTCTGCACCAAACTTAATGAACCAAAAAAAATAACATCCAAGTGTCTACAGATTAAGACATACATTTTTAAGGTACCCCAACAGGAGCTGCGCTAAAAGACCAAATAATAATAATGCACTAAAATAATCAGATTTAATGTGGTACTTTTATTCCTATGAAAAATTTAGAAGGTTCTGAATTAAAGTTCTTAAATAAATTCTGACGTGTAAAATAGAGACTAGAAAATATTTGAAACAAAAGGGAAAAAAAAATTATTTTCGAACTAAAAACCTAAAAAGCTTGAACTTCTATACTATTATTACCATCAGTGCAGTGCTTCAAGTATTATAATCGAAAAATCAATTTTTTTATTATTTTATACCCAAAAATCAAACTCACTAAACCCAAATTTTCATTCCAACATATATAAAACAACATTAATCTCTCTTCTTCTCTCTATTTCTTTCCACGTTTACCAATCCCAACATCATTTGGGTGCCAAGAAAACCCAAAGAAAAGGGGAAAAAAATTTTGGTTTTTAGAATAGAAATAGTACATTATGGTTTCCGAAAGAAGAAAATTACTGATAAAGTTTTGAACTTGCAAACCTCTTTTTAACTCCTAAAGCAAAATATTGAATCTTTCTCTTCTACCCTCCATTTTCTTCCTCCCATATTCCCAGCATTTTAGGCAGAGAAACACAGGAAAATAAAAGCGAGAGAGAAAAACCAACTTTTTTTCATGTTCAAAAACTGTACCTTTTTACTTGGGTCTGTTAGATTGAGAGAGCGGGAGAGTACCAATTTCTGAATTTTGCTGCATAAAGAAACAAGCCCCGAAAAGCACTAACCGACAAAAATAATATAATAATTAAATAAAAATCGGATAGAGAAATAGAGTGACTGTGACAACTATCAGCCGTTGGATCAATTTTCATTCTGTTTTGGATGGTAATTTTTCTAGCCGTTGGATTCCTTGGTTTACTTCTGTTTTTAATAATTTTATATTCCTAGGTCAACTGCATTTCCTTCTTCTCCGTTGACTACAGTTTTATAACTCTCCCAAAAAATTTTTAAAATAATTTAATGCATAATAAATCATCATCTGGTTATTTATTAGCTTTTTATTTATTTATTTATTTATTTTTGCTATTGGTTAAAACAACCAATTCTTAAGGATGAAATTTCTGGCTTTACCTTGGAAGCTGATCAAGGTTTCTTTTTTTATTTTATTTTATTATATTCCCCAATCGAAGTTACCATATATATACAAACATTACCCGAATTATTTTCTATATTTAGTATGTTATTTGGTTTCAGCAATTGATACAATTTGATAGTTTCAGCCCAAAAAAAAAAAAAAAAAAAAAATTGATACCTTTTGATAGTGATGCTAGGTCTGTTATGAATAAGGAATTGTGTCTAACAAGCTCTTTACTTCAAACCCCGCTCATTATTGCTCATTATTTACAGAAGAAAAGAAAGATGTTGATTTTGTCAATAAAACAAAAATGCTAACAAAGATTCAAAAAATGTTGCACAGAGAATACGATCTCATCTTCTTGTTCTATCTTGGATGACTTCCCATTCTTGAAACTTGTCAATATCTTCCTCATCATCATCTCCACTAGCCGTCCCCTTCTTGCATCCTTTCTCCTTAATTTTCCTTACAGAATTCAAACACAAGTTTCATTAATCAATAACAAACCAATCATATTTAATATGGAAGTGCAATTATATTTACTATCTAGCAAACCAATGAGAACATAACATGCATAATATTCAAGGCACCCCAAAATTATAACAAAAGGATATAAAAACATAGCTGTAAGCACGCAGTCAATTAAAGAAATAATTATATAAGGTTTAGGAATAGAACTATTTAAACTAATCATAAACTGAAAATTTGTTGAATGGATGCAAAAAAAGAGTCAGCCCGTCTATCAGTGGTTTTTGCTACAGAGAATGCCCCTCACAATCCCACCTCACCATCAGCTTTCAGCTTCTGAGGACTTGTAAAATGACGGTCGAACCAATTTTCTCCTTGGCCGACTTTCAAATGTGGAGTTGCTCTTCTCTTCGGCCAAGGTTTCTAGTTGATTGTTTCCATTCAACGTGGAGTTGCTATTTGAACCTTCAACAACGACTCTTTCCTCATTTGGATCCCTTTTCTTCAGCAATTTATCAGTCTGGATACCACTCATAAAATTGTATTCACATTCATCATTCTGAAATGAAACAACAGGTTCTCTTATGGATGTCTTCCACTGGTCATCTTCCTGCAATATATCCAAGGATGTTTCTACTGACATGTCCACTTTACAACTGTATCTTGCCTGAACAGTGTAGTTGGCTTTCCTTACCTTCTTGTTCCTCTTTCCATTTCCCCACCTCAACCTTGTGGAGGTTGCATTATCCTTCCTAACAGGTTCTGAAACCTTACCCAATCGCGCAAATACGCTGATTCTCTTCTCCACCACACAATCCCCATTCATAGCTCTATGGCAATCTCCTACATTCTTAGGGCAGGGCAAAGGTATGGAATCTTCAAGAAGAGTTTTAAGATCATTGGGATTGTGTTTCATATTTGCAGGCTCCTCAATAAACACTATAGGTCCACCACAATCTAATACATCATCAGGGAAGGACAAAGGTATAAAATCTCCAAGGTCAGTTCTTAGATCTTTAGAAGATTGATTCAAGTTTTGTGGCTCCTCTGTATGCATACCGGCTCCATTTTGATCGGTAGTATCGTCCAAGGGGGACAATGGTATGAAATTTTCAAGGTCATTATTAAGATCTTTGGAAGACCCTTTCAAGTTTTCTGACTCCTCACTGTTCATGCTGAGTTGACTTCCCTGACCAAAGTTACTCAAACCAGAGTCACGTCCTAAAGAGCTGCAACCAGTTCCTGAAATCAGTGAGCAACTGATACAATGGGCCTCATGACACTCAGTGTCATTAGAGGAAGTGCTTCTCAGTTGCTTGCATATCCGATCCAACACTCCACTACTAATTCTCCTTCTGGTTTTAAGACTTCTCTTCTCCCTTTCTTCATCTCCACCATGAAATCTGTGGCGTTTCTTGTTACACGTTAAATTTTGAACTAGTGCAACTTCCACTTTTCTGGAACTGAACAATCCTAAAAGTCCATTGACCTGCTTTAAACCATATCAAATCTTAAATAGATTGTTCTATAGGGAAACATACACTTCCATACGTTAAAACTTTATGCACATTAACCATTGTACTGTCAAAGATGGATAGGAAAAAAGTAAACCTGTTCTCGAGACAAACCAAAATTAAATTTTTTAGGAGTAAAGTAGTTGTCCTTGATGAAATCACAGAACTCGCTTTCATGAAGACGATTAGAATTCCAAATTGTGGTAAATCGAACCTGGATAGAATGTAAAGCACAACAAGCATTATATAAAAATCGGAAAATAAAAAATGAGAAAGAAATACCCAAAATTCATACAAAAGGAAACTATTCCGATCTGCTAAAAGGGTAAAAATTCATACCAGTCCACGAACAGAGAAATATAAAGACCAATACCTGAGCAGGAAACTTCATTCCAGAAGAATTATATGCATGAGGAACAATATTCATTGCTCCATCAGAACTCGCCTCAAAAACACCATAGAGTTCTCGATTCCCATATTCAAAGAGAAACAAAATCATCCCAGCCTTTATTTCTCTGACAAAATCAGCATGTGCAAAGGGAAGTCCAAAGATCTTTCTTTCAAAACATTCTTCCATTGTAGTGCAATTCGAAATGAAGATTGCACCATACTCAGGAAACCGTCCTGATGCGTCATTTCTCTTAAAACCCTGAAATTTCATAGCTGTCCCAAAAAGACGAATCCAAACCCACTAAGAATTATAACGGAGAGAAAATCCAACCTAACTACTCGTTTACCCTCAAAATTAAACTCAAAAATCCTTTTTCTTCTAGCTCAAGCTACGCAACAGTGAAAGATAAATCAGAACCAATATTCACATAAAAAAAAAAATATATATATATATATATATATATCAAGAAGTCAAATAGTTTACGTCCAAATACCATAAATTTAGTTCCATAATCGCAAATCAACACCATTAAAGGTATTTCAGCCCAGCTACTAGTTTACAGTCAAAACTAAGCTCAAAAATCCTTTTCACATAAAAAAAAAAATAAATAAATAAAAAATCAAGAAGTCTAAAACAGTTAGCGTCTGAAATACAAAATCAATTTAGTTCCAGAATCACAACCAACTCCATTAATCAAAGGCATTTTAAGCTTCGGAGCAAATACGACATAAGTCATATCCAACTAATTATTTTGACTTTAACCCCCCAAAAAAAAAAAAAAAAAAAAAAGAAGAAGAAAGGAACCTGGTAACACCCAAATTTCAATCTTATTCTCTCTATGTTTCACACTACAGTTAAGAAGCCGCATGCAAATGTCTAACTTCTTAAAGGAAAATTACTCATTATCGTACTCTCTTCTTCATTTTTTTTTTCCCCTCTTATTTTCTCAGCAACCAAACAAGGCGTGAAAAACTAATAAACAAAATCAAAGAAAGAGAAAACCGATTATTTTTTATTTTTCACGTACCTTTTGGAAGTTGGTAGGTTAGGTACGGAAAGCGGGAGAGAGAGCAAAATTCTTTAATTTGGCACTTTGCAGGGAGAATATATATACGTATATATATATATATATATACCCGTTAAACAAAATGGGAGAAAGCGAAATCTTAAGGGGGGTGAAAAGAAAAAAAAAAGACCAACTCTGGCTATCAGCTGTTGGATCTATTTTTATTTTTATTCATCGATGTCATCCTAATCTTGTTTTTAATTTTATTTATTTATTTTGGCAATGGTGACCCGTTATTTGCTTTTTGGGAAGTAAATAATGAAAATAAGAACAAATTACGTATAAATTCCTAGAATACTGCCGTAGTTCGATTTAATTGATTAACCTATTTTATACCTTGAAGCTTGTCATTTCTTTTCTTTTCTTTTCTTTTCTTTTTTCCCCATTTTATTCCCTAATTTTATTTCAAATATTATATTAATAAGAAAAATAAGTTACAATATTATATTAAAGAAAAAAAAAATTTCTGAGTTTTTTATCACTTTGACAGTTCTGCATTCAATCTTACCACACACAGTAAATTATCAAGCTATATAATTATAAGGTCAAATATCTACTATGCAATTTCCCAATGGCTATGTTCACTTGGATTTCCAATGATGTTCAACATATGGTATTTTTTTTTTTTTTTTCTTTTGCTTTTCATAGGGGAAATAAACATAATAGACAGCATGCCAATCTGATATTTTACTTCAAAACCTAACTCATAAATTAAGGGGTGGGGGAAAAAAAAGAGAGAGAGAAATAAATGCTAACTAAAATTAACAAAATTTCCAAAATTGTTGCATAGAGCAGCCAATCTCATTTTCTCTTTGACTTCTTAGACGACTTTCCGTTCTTGAAGCTAGTATACCTATCAAAACCTTCTTCACCATCATCTCCACCACCACCCCTTCTCTTCTTGCCTCCTTTCTCTTTAAGTTCCTACAGATGTTCAACAAAGAGTTTCATTAACCAATGACTAGAAATATAAAATATGTTATTCTGTGCAGTGAAACATATTTATAAAAGCGGCAATTACAATGGCAGATAATCTTTTAGCCTCATTGACACGTTCATATAGTAAAAGAACTTCCTCTTGTTGAGCAGGATATTCAGCTAACTTCTTCCCTGAAACATTAAAACATGTCGTAAGTCTCTCGAACAACCTTTCTTCGATGCTTGATGGAACAAATAAGCAAGCATCCCTTACCAATTAGCTGCTCAATCTGTAGATACCACTCCAACTCATACTGACTCAATAGGGAGACCGCCACACCAGATCTTCCTGCCCGAGCAGTTCTTCCCACTCGATGTATATAATCCTGCAGCCCACATGAAGTTAGTAAATTAGGGTATGGATAACAAGTTCACAACTAGTGAACTAATTATTTCTAATATTCATCATATAAAGAGATAGTTAAACAAGAGAACAAATATTACTGAATAAAGATATAAATGTCTTATACATAACTCCAGAACTAAATTGGAACGTAAAAGGAGGTGCAGAAAATAGAGAAGCTTATTGGTCAATTTCATCTCAATATGCTAGGATGATCCATGGAATATTATATATCAGATTTAACCCTAGGATAGGACAGAAGACAGTAAGACTGACCTTGGAGTTCATAGGGATATCATAATTAATAACCACATCCACAGATGGAATGTCCAGTCCTCGACTTGCCACATCAGTGCATATAAGTATATTACACTCTCCAGCCTTGAACATATTTAAGGCTCCAAGTCTCTTTGGCTATCAAAAGAAATTAGGTTGGACAACATCTGAAAAACAACCAAAAGAGAGGGAGAGGCAAGGCATTTTAAATCACCATGAAAAATTAAATGTATATACCTGGCTCATTTGACCACTAATTGGGATGGCCCTAAAGCCAAGTTTTCGAAGAGTCACAGCCAGAAAGCGTGTTGCATCGCACGTACGGGTGAAAACCATCGTTGTAGATCCAGTCATTTCAGTAAGCATATAAACTAGATAGCAATCCTGCAAGCACAAGATATCCAAGTAAAATATTAAGTTCCAACCACATATATCAACTGAAACAAACCACATGTCATACAGCAAATTAGATTACTGTTCATACCAACTACAATACTTCATAAGCACAATTTTCGAATTAAGGAGCTTGCTTCTAGGTTAAACAAAGCAAGACAATATTACATCTTACATTAGTCATGTATTTTCAAGCCGCTGCAAAACATATCACATCTTCAGGTTTACTACTTATTTCTGCCCATGTCATGAAATTTGGAAGTATGTGATGGAAACTAGAAGTTGTTATAACTAGGGATAATTCATTTATCCCTCCACCTTAATAAGATTTAATAAAGTTGTATAGCTTTTAAGTCCAGAAGACTAAATATTTTCACATGATTGACATATTGCTCAAGCATTTGTTAGAGCAATTAGGGGACTCCTTTCCACCATCCTTGAGAATAACATCATTAAAAAGGGGATATTTTAGCCAATAAGAAAGTTTACCAACAAAACTACCCGATATTCATTAACAATCAATTAAACTTAAGCGTCAGAGCTATTGGTATGTATCACCGCCTAACAGCCATAATACTTGGATAGAAATAACATAATTTCTAGAAATCAACAAAATAATTCTAATACCAAGATAAGGAGTAACCTTATATTTAGCAGGCACAAAGCAATATTGTTGCTTCAGTGTGTCAACAGTAGAATATTTTGATGCAGCTTCAATCTGTAATTACCAAAAACAAGATAATCACTAGCATTCAGGGGGGCCCAAAAAAAGAAAAAATCTATGAATCAACATGCGGAATTATTTTACTGTACCTTCACAGGGTTCCTTAGACAAGCCCTTTGAAGCTTTCGAACCTGAATCAAGAACAACAATGTATGTGAAAGATTCAGAATTGTTTTTACCAGGCAAAAAAACACATTCAAAATCTTAAAATATTTTACATTTATAACAGAAAACCATATTTGAAGATGCTAGCATTAATTTCTTAAGTCGATGAAACTCTGGTAAACATTCTAAAAACCCTTGGCATCAGCAATAACAAAAGTGCTGTAATAACTCTATACAAAGGCCATAATCTTTGCACAAGAAGTGGATGTTGCAGACTAGAAAACTGAAAGTGTGTAATGCAACTCTAAATAATATCGTAAAAGTGTTCCCAAAATACAGGAAACATAAATTAAGGGGGCCATTGTGAGTCTTTTAAAAAGTTTCACCTGCTTTGGGAAGCAGGTGGCATAAGAGCAGGAACAGACAATACCGCATTGCATATAAGGAATTGAATTCTACCAGTTTCTTGGAAATTGATAATGGTATATCTGACACATGCTTTCAAAAGTAATTCAAGGTACAATAGTATATTACCTTTTTGGTCATAGTAGCAGAAAACAAATATGTTTTCCGCTCACGAGGGATCACATTAAGAATTTCATCAAGTGATTTCTCAAAGTCCTCATTAAGCAACCTGTCTGCCTCATCTAAAACCTGCTCAACGTGCATGCACATCATACAACTGATCAAAAATTATAGAATATAGTGAAACTTTAGAAAGTAAAATAAATGTCATATAGATGCATACCAGATATTTCAGAGTGCGGAGAGAAAAGCCCTTTGTGTTTTTTAAGTGATCCATAAGGCGTCCAGGTGTAGCAACCTACGAGGAAATAAAATTAAAAAGTTAGAAAAGAAAATAATAACAGAATCTAGCAAGGCCACCAATCTAGAGGAACAAACACTTACAATAATGTGCGGCCTCTTTGCAAGGTTGATAGCTTGTTGCCCCATGTCTATCCCTCCAACAAGCTACAGCAATTTGAAAACAATGTTAAGCAACATAGTCAATGTCAACAGTAAACAAAAATTAACAACCTCCCAACCAGCAACATCAGAATGTGAGCACAAGACTCTTGATCATGAAAAGGGCAGAGTCATTAGCAACATCAGAATGTGAGCACAAGACTCTTGATCATGAAAAGGGCAGTCATTCTTTATTTTCTTATTTAGTTAATTCAACATTACGGAAAATAAACAACAGAGACAGAACTTTAAGACACTTATTAGCACAAGATTACTAATCATTTTACTAGAATTCATATATGTTGATCGTTGTGAAAAGCTTAAGGTTAAAAATCCATTGTCCTAAAGCTAATAATCACAACGTTCTTATATGCAAAAATGTTGCGAGATTTAATTTAAACTAACTGCTCACCACTGCACATTTAAGGCCAATTTCAGATCCTAAAGCTTCAAACTGCTCGGAAATCTGAATTGCAAGCTCTCTGTAACAACAAGATCAAACAATTCAATGCTAGAAGGAAAAACTCTAAATTCCCCGTTTCACAATCAACTTATTGAAAAACAATAACTAACCTAGTTGGTGACAATACGCAAGCAAAAAATGGATGTTGAGCTTCTAAAAGAGCTTGCAATATGGGAAGAGCAAAAGCACCAGTTTTACCTGAACCCGTTTGAGCAAGTCCAATCAAGTCCTTCCCTACAATAACAAAAAAATGCATATTTGAGCACCATAACATCAAGTATAAGTATAGGTGAAACGGATACAGACCCATTTGGTTAATTGGTTTCCGAAAGGGGAAAAAAGATAAAACAAAATAATTTTTTTTAATCTTTAGAAAGAGAATATTTTTATCACAAAATTATGCAAATAAAGTGAAAAGGGAACAACTTGGGCATTTATATTTGACAAAATAAAACCAGAAAGAGCAAAAGAGAGAGAGAGCAAAAACCTTCAAGAGCATGAGGAATGGCTTCGGCCTGAATTCTGGAAGGGTTTTTCCAACCCAATTTATCACACGCCGCCACCAATTGCTCGCATACTCCCAAACCCTCAAACGTCTTGACCTCCTCGTTTTCGTTTTCCTCAGACGCCATTTTCAATCCTTAATTTACCCTTAAAAAAATAAAAAAAATAAAAATAAAAAAGCATTTTTTCTCCTTCAAATTTACTATGATTCAGCTTTGGCTCAATTGTTTAACTTGCAAGCTAAAAATATATAATTATAAGAAAAAAAAAGTTATATATATATATATATATATTCTACGCAGAAAGCAAGCTGAACCTTCTACGACGCTGTACGAGAAAGAGGATGAACCGACGAGAGTGAGTATCTGAACCAGGGGAAGCGTGAAGTTTTAACTGGCTGGTGATAGCTAACGTTAAAAAACGGCGTCGTATCCTCGAATGAACCAGCGAAGAGAGAGAAAAAAAATCTGAACCCAAGAGGTGCAGTGTAGGGTTTTAGACGCTGATAGCTTCTTCTGCTTCTCCTCCTTCCCCTACGGCGCTCTTTGGTCGAAAAGTTTTAAAAACGATGCCTTCGCTCATATTTATATTTTATGTATTTCCATGTATTTTTATTTAAGTCGAAGTAATATTTGTGTCTGCCCAGAAAATAATAACAATAATAATTAATAATAATATACAATAAAATTAATAAATCACAATCTGGTTATTAGCTTTCTGAAAAATCATAAAAATAAACTAGTAATGGGAAAAATAAACTATAGCTTCATTAGTTTTAGATTTTTTTTTTTCCTCAACTTAGTTACCAGTATTATATAAAATTAAAAAATTAAATAAAAAATACCCAAAAACTTTTTTTTGGAATAGTAAATTGGTTTGAATTGGAATAAACTATTTTAAAATTTGATTTATCTATTACAACAATTTTACTATTTATCACTAACAATGATAATATTGAAACCATTCATGTTAAATGAATAATTCTATTATCTAATAAAAGAAAATGAACCCCTTTTAGGATACAAATTAAATTATCACATACTATATTCTACAGGTGTTCCATCACCCATCACAATGGGCACCAAATAATATTTTTCAAGTATAATTTTGACACCATTTGAAGGTGATGTTAGAAAAAAAGTGTTTCAGCAATTGAATGCTTAATCATTGCCAATCATCATACATTTCTATAAGCGATCTTATCGCACAAAATTCTAACAAAGAATACTAAACTATGCTCATTTATTAAACTATGCACATTTCAATAGTGTCAAATATCAACTATACAGATTTTATAAATGTCAATTTTCGTGTGTTTTCCCAGTGGTGTTCAACATATGCTCTTTTCTTTGGCTTCACGAGGGAGCTAACATAGCAAGCCAAACTGATATTTACAACAAATTCCAACTTAAGAAACTAAGAAAAATAAATAAATAAATAAATAGTAACTAAAAAATAACAAAACTCCAAAATTGTTGCATCAGAGCAGCCAATATCATCTTCTCCTTGACTTCTTGGACGACTTTACCTTCCTGAAACTGTAAATATCTCCATCATCATCATCATCATCTCCTCCATCAGCCCTCCTCTTCCTGCCCCCTTTCTCTTTAATTTCCTACAGATGTTCAACACGAGTTTCGGTAACCAATGACTGCAAACAAAATATGATAATGCCCTGGTAGTGGAACTACACATATGAAAATCAAGGCTATCAAATGTATAGAAAACCAAACTAGAAAGAACAATTAAACTACGGTAGATATGCTATCAATGAAACCAATCAGAACAACACATTCATAACATTCAAGGTGTTCAGAGGAAACTTCAATCATGTAGCAAGTGTATGAGATGCCAAAGGGTCTAAACAAGGGCAAGGGGCCATCATTCATCTTGATTTTTGAAGGCTTGACAGTAAGGCATGGTGGACAAATTAGTTGTCAGCAAAAGCACCGACTCCTGGCAATTCATAAATAGAAAAAGCAGATGAAGACAGAATCAGCAAGATAAAAAGGATTATTACAATAGTGGACAATCTTTTTGCTTCCTCGACACGCTCATGTAATAGAAGAACTTCCTCCTCCTGAGCAGGATATCCACTTAACTTCTTGCCTAAAAAGTAGAAACATTTTGTAAGTCTCTGGAATACTTTTTCTTGGATGCTTAATGGAAGAAATACGAAAGCATCCCTTACCAATAAGCTGCTCAATCAGTAAATACCACTCCAACTGATACTGATCCAATAGGGAGACTGCAAACCCGGATCTTCCTGCCCGAGCAGTTCTTCCCACTCGATGTATATAATCCTGTGACCCACTTGAAGTTAGTATATTCGGGTATAGATAACGAATATTAGTGAAACAAGTCTTTGTATATTCATCATCTTAAAGTGGTATTGAACAAAAAGAGCCAAAATTACAGAATAAAATAAGATTTAAGTGTCTCATACATGACTCCAAAAAATAATTGAAACACACTAGGATGTGCAGAAGATTGAGAAGCTCATTGGTCGATTACATATATCAGATTCAATGCTAGTACAGGACATAAGACAACAAGACTGACCTTGGACTCAAAAGGGATATCATAATTAATAACCACATCCACGGATGGAATATCCAGCCCTCTACTTGCCACATCAGTGCATATAAGTATATTACACTCTCCAGCCTTGAACATATTTAAGGCTCCAAGCCTCTTTGCCTGTCAAAGGAATTGCATCAATGAGGTTGGACAAAATTTGGAAAACAACCATACAGAAAGGGAAAACCATAAGGTTCAAAGCATTAGAGAAAATTATATGCATATTGGAGAAAATAAATGTATATACCTGGCTCATTTGACCATTAATTGGGATCGCCCTAAAGCCTAGTTTTCGAAGAGTGATAGCCAGAAAGCGTGTTTTATCACATGTGGAGGTGAAAACCATCGTTGTACATCCAATCATTTCAGTCAGCAAATAAACTAGATGACAATCCTGGAAAGATGATAAATCCAAGTAAAAAATTATATTCCAATAGTGCATATACCAGCCAAAATCAAACCACATTCATACTGCAAATATACAACACTTCAAAACGACAATCTACAAATTAAGGAGCTTTCCCCTAAGTTACAGATTAAGGGAGACAATATTACATCTTAAAGAAGTCATGCCTTTTCAAGCCACTCCACAACTGACAACACAATCACATCTTCAGCTTTCATGCTATCCACAACGTGAATTATGGAAATATTTGACTGAAACT
This sequence comes from Ziziphus jujuba, assembly GCF_031755915.1. Lineage (NCBI taxonomy): Eukaryota > Viridiplantae > Streptophyta > Magnoliopsida > Rosales > Rhamnaceae > Ziziphus > Ziziphus jujuba. Next base: position 5,163,947 of record NC_083380.1, read on the forward strand.
AGAAGATGATATAACTAAGGGTAATTCCTTATATGCTTCTTCGTCGAATTAAGTAATTAATTAAAACCTTAAACAAAATTTATAAAATTGTATAGCTTTTATGTCCAGAAGACAAATATTTTCAAATTATTGAAATATTCCTCAAGTATTTTTTAGATCAATTAGCGGACTCCTTTCCACCATCCTCAAGAATTAGATCTTTAAAATAGAGATGTTTTTCCCATTTTCACCAACAAAAACTAAACAATAACCATTAATAATAAACTCACGTGTCAGACCCATTGGTTTATTACCACTTACAAGCCATAATACTTAAATAGAAATAAAATAATTTCTAGAAATCCCCAAAAGAAGTTTAAAACCAAGGTAAGGAATAACCTTATACATAGAAGCCATAAACCAATACTGTTGCTTCAGTGTGTTAACTGTAGAATATTTTGATGCTGCTTCAATCTGTAATAACCACACACCAAATAATCACAGTACTATTCGAGAAAAAACAATGAACCAATGTGACATGCAGAATTATTTTACCGTACCTTCACAGGGTTCCTTAGACAAGCCCTTTGAAGTTTTCGGACCTGAATAAAGAATTAAAATGCATGTGAACAATTTGAATTGTTTTTAATTGGCAAAAAACAAATTGAAATCCTTAAAATATTTTTCAATTATAATACAAAAGCACAAATTAGGGGACACTAGCAATGATTTTTTGAGTGTATGAAACCCTGGTAAACCTTCTAAAATCCATTTGGTGCCAACAATAACAAAATTTCCATGAACTCTATATAAAGGGCCATAATCTTTAAACCAGAAGTAGATGATGCTGACAAATGAAAACTAAAAGCATGAAAAAAAAAAAAAAAAAAAAAAACTCTAAATAAGATGGTGAAAGTGTTCCCAAAATCTGACTTGTTATGATGTAGAAAACTATACCCACCACTACAAGGAAACATAAATTAAGCGGACCATTCTGAATCTTTTAAAAGGTTTCACATGTTTCAGGAAGCATGTGGCAGGATTTACCATATATGGCTATGTAGAGATGATAATTTTTTAAATATATATATATATATAAAAAATAAAAAAATAAAAAATAAAAAAAACACCTCAGGAACAAACAAATGTTGCAGTGCATATAAAGTACTCAATTTTATCAGTCCTTGGAAATTGAAAATAGTATATCTAAAACTTGCTTCACAAGTAACTCAAGATACAATAATATGTTACCTTTTTGGTCATAGTAGCAGAAAATAAATATGTTTTTCGCTCACGGGGGATCACATTCAGAATTTCATCAAGTGATTTCTCAAAGTCCACATTAAGCAATCTGTCTGCCTCATCTAAAACCTGCTCAATATGTATGGACAACATAAAACTGATCAGAGAAGATAAAACAAAAATAAAAATTTAAAAAGTAAAATAATGTCAGATAGAAGGGAAAACCAGAAATTTCAGTGTACGAAGAGAAAAACCCTTCGTATTTTTTAAATGATCCACAAGGCGTCCAGGTGTAGCAACCTAAAACAGAGGGCATGAAATTAAAAAGTCAGAAAACAAAATAATAAAAGATTCTAGCAAGGCTATCAATCCAAGAAACAAACACTTACAATAATGTGCGGCCGCTTTGCAAGTTTAATTGCCTGTTGCCCCATGTCTATCCCTCCAACAAGCTACAACAATTTCAAAACAATGGTAAACTACATAATCAATGTCAACAATGAACTGAAATGAATAATCTTGCAACCAACCACATCAGAATGCTTAGCAAGACATTCTTGATCATCAAAAGGGTGCAGTCATTCTCTATTTTCTTATTGAGTTGATTCACCATAAGGGAGGACAAATAATACAAACAGATGATTAATACACTGATTAGCACAAGATTACTGAATTCAAACATTGTTGATTGTTATGTAGAGGTATAAAGCCAAAACCAGTTTTCCGAAAGCTAAAATTTATTGAGCAAATTCAAGGTGATAATCACTACATTCTTACATGCAAAAATTCTATGAGACTTAATTTAAACTAACTGCTCACCACTGCACATTTAACACCGATTTCAGACCCTAAAGCTTCAAACTGTTCGGAAATTTGAATCGCAAGCTCCCTGGAACAAGATCAAACAGTTAAATGATTCAATGTTTGGGGGAAAAGACAAAATTCCAATTAAAAATCAAGTTTACGAAAAAAGATAACTAACCTTGTTGGTGACAATACGCAAGCAAAAAATGGTCGTTGAGCTTCTAAAAGGGCTTGCAATATGGGTAGAACAAAAGCACCAGTTTTGCCAGAACCCGTTTGAGCAAGTCCAATCAAGTCTTTCCCTACAACAACAAAAATGAATCTTTCAGGACCAGAACATCGAGCATGCGATATAGACCCATCAATTTTCTTAATCCTACAGAGATAAATATTTTCATCACAACTCGGGCATTTATACTTGAAATGCCAAAGCACCAAAACGTTAAGCATAGCTGAAACAGATATAGACATCTTTTTAATACAGATATTTTCATCACCATACCATACAAATAAAATAATGAAAATTTAAAACTTGGGCATTTATATTTGACAAATAAAAAAGCAAAAAACAGAGAGAGCAAAAACCTTCAAGTGCATAAGGAATAGCTTCGGCCTGAATTTTTGAAGGGTTTTTCCAACCCAATTTATCACAAGCCACCACCAATTCCTTGCATATCCCCAAACCTTCAAACGTCTTTACCTCCTCCTTTTCGTTTCCTTCCGACAACATTTTTAAATCCTTAATCTGCCCAAAAAAAAAAAAAAACTGTATTTTTTACTCCTTAGAATTTACTACTAAGCTTTTTCTGCTCAATGTTTGTCACTCGGAGCCTAAGAATTATATATTTAAAAAAAAAAGTAAAAATACTATATGGTCTATATAGAAAGCAAGCTATACCCAGCGAGAGTGAATGTAGAAACCAGGTGAACCGTGAAGGTTTTAACTGACTGCTAATAGCAAACCTTGAAACGACGACGTAGTCTGGAATGAACCGGCGGGAGTGAAAATATGAACCAGAGGAACAGTAGGTTATGCGGGTTAAATTAATTGCTTTTTCTACGGCGCGCTAAAAACGATGCCTTTTGCTCTATATATTTTGACCTTTTTATTCATTTTTTTAAAATTAAAAAAATATATATTTTGAACTTTTTTTTTTTTTTTGGGGGGGGGGGGGGTAGGATTATCAATATTATGTTGATATTTGCATTTTAGTCCTTTAATTTAGCACTTTAGTCCTTTAATTTTATTTTGTAATGCTGTTTGATCCTTAAATTTTTCTTTTTTCAGTCTAATTTCATTAGTTTTGAGACATGCAGATTGTAAATCAGACAAATCTCTCCGGCATGTTGCTTTAAATACACTTGCGTATTTAAAAACAATTAAAAGTAATAAAAAAAAAATCTAAGACTTAAAATGTAACACCCCGTCCCAAATCGCACCGGAATCCGTGCACGTTGACCGAGGTTGACTGTTGACCGTTGACCGAAGGGGTCAAAAGTTGACTTTTTGACTCGGTGGGAATTTTGAGTTGACTAGGGTACCGTGGCGAAGTGCATGACGCCCTGAGTGCGTAGACTAGTAGCACGTCGAAAACGGAGCTACGGTTTGAAAGTTATGGGCAAAACAAGTTGAAGTGTAAACTGTCTAAAAGGTGCCGGGAGTTGACTTTTTCTTGTGATGTAATTGTGAGTTGACTCTTGTATGGTTGTAAAGTACTCGTCGATACGAGTTCATAGACTAGCGGCACGCTTAAATCGGACATGTGGTTAAAAAGTTATGGACGTTTGAAGTTTACCGGATACCGTATTATTTTAATGTTTTTGGGTCGTGAACAGTGAAATGCCACGTGTCAGCTTCTGAGTGGTCCACGTGGCATGAACAGTGTCACACAGGGTTTTAATTTTGAAAAACTCTCGGGGAAGAGAGAGAAAGAGAGAGAAGAGAGAGAAAGAGAGAGAGGAGAGAGAAAGAGAGAGAGAGGACCCGCCGGCCGCCGGCCATTTTCACGTTTTCCGGCCTAGTTACTGTACACGCGCCGGCCAGCCAGATTGCCCACCTCATTTCCGGCAAAACCTCCAAATTTCACGGCGAACGGCCGCCGGACGCGCCCGGATCGGACGTCCGAAGTTTGGCGGCGATTTTTCCCCTCCACCGCCGGCCACCGCGAATCGGCACTATTCCGGCCGATGTACAGTACACGCGCCATACACCCAGCATCCTCTCCTCAAGTCCGGCCTACCCACCAAAAATCACGGCCATCGGACCACCGACGCGCCGGGATCGGAGCGTTTTCCGGCGAGGGGTCGAAAATCTTCAAACGGTGATTTCTCCGCCGTCCGACCTCCGTTTTGCTCACCGTCGGTCCCGTTGGATTGCTCTCCTCACGATCTACAAATCTGCAAAATTTCACAGCAAACGGCCACCGTCGGAAATTACTGTTCCGGCGACGGTTGCCGGTGACGTGGCGGCCCGCCGGAAATTACTGTTCCGGCGAGTACCCCGAAAATTCCGGCCAGCTCCAGTCCGTAGTGTTCGACCTCCTGAACCCAAATCCGACTTCCGTTTCCACCAATTCGCGACGGTTTGGGAGAATTGCAGAGCCGAAACCCGAAAAGCTTCCCGATAAAATTCAAACCCCGTCGGGTACGATCATCGAAAATTAAGACCGGATCTGTGATTAGCATCACTCGAGCTTCGATTCGGTATATAACTCGTAAATTCTAGATATCGTTTGTGTTTTGACCCCCCCGGGTACCGGGTATTATTTACCCGAATAAAATATTAATTTATTTGACTGTCTGTGAATTTTGTTCTAGGAGCACCGGTGAGTCGTAGAATTGATCCCGTAGTGGATCATGGGTTAATTGCGTGCTCCAGGTGAGTGACCCACCTTCAAATTAATTTTGGGGAATTTAATTGATGAATATATTATGTGTGAATTAAATATTTGGAATTTAATTTCTATGTGCCAAATATTTATTGGATTTATTGTAGAATTATTTATGAATTTATTGGATTTAAGAAAATGCGAATTCTACAAAATTATGCCGTGTGGAATTATTTTATGGTTTTGAGGATTTTGAAATTGGTGTGGTTTTAATGGTAAATTGGGCATGATTTGATTTTCAAATATTTCAAAGAAAATATTTGGTTATATTGGTGATTTCAATTTTTATAAAATATGCCCATGGAATATTATGAGATTTGATTATGATATTTCGAGAAATTATTTATGCTATTGGGAAAATGTGGATATTTGAATTGATGGATTTGGAAGTTGGTGGATTTGAAAATCATGGAATTTATGGTATGGATTATAAGGAAATTGTGGAGAATTTTCCGGTTCAAGCGGATGGATTATGCCCGCTATGCTTATGAAAAATGTGAAATTTGTTTTATGATTTAAATTTATGGATTTTATGATTTTTAGATGCACCGTGCACGTACTGGTGTTCTGATTATGTGATATGGTATATGTGATATGGTTAGTGTGCACACGGTTGTGATTAGCGCGCAGGTGGGTGTGATTAGCGCGCAGGTGATGTGATTAGCGCGCAGGTGGGTGTGAGTAGCGCGCGGTTGATATTATGAGGGTGTCCTGTGGATGCCATCGGAGAGGGCGGCCACCCCCCTTTGGCCGGGACACCAGGTTAGCAGCGGCGCTGTGGGACGCCACGCGACCGTATGCCGGTTTCTTTCTATAACCTCCTGTCTGGCGGTACCTTGGGACGCTGGGTACTGTTGGCGCCACTGGTATATAGTGGGTGCATCAAATGATTTTCAGAACTGTGTTTTAAAAATAAAATGTTTGGAAACTGTATTGGAAAAATAAAATTAATTATTACTGCTTCCGATATTTAATTATTTGATGTCTTGGTTTTCGGGGAATATGAATAAAGGGTTTTGTGAAAATGTTTTAAAAGGGGAACCTTTCCAACTGAGAGAATTGTAAGGGTTTTGAGAGAAATTATTATTTCCAAATAATTATTATTTATACTTATTACTGTGATATTATATGGTATAGTAGTAGGGTCGCTCACTGAGATGATTAGCATCTCACACTCTTAAATTCCGTTCCTCTAGGTTCCAGGTTGTCGGTGTTCATTCGGATCGGACTTGATCTTCCTCGCTGTTTTACTTCGTGAAGTACCCTGTTCTTCTTTATTGCGGTTGTACTATTTCTTTCATTCTTGTTGTATTTATTTTGCACTGGATTACTGTATTTTTGTTTTGAAGTGCTGGAATTTGTGGAACCAATTTGTAGTTTGTGGGAGGAATAAGGGGATATTTTTGAAGTGTGTTTTCAGTGCAGGTAAATTTGTGGTAAGTAAATCCCTTAGGGGAGGTGCTGCCGGATTTTCCGTTGGAAGGTTCGGTGGTATTTCCCTGGGATCAGGGCTGTCTAGGGTTCCGGGGAAGGAATTCTGGACGGGTCCTGACAGTTGGTATCAGAGCTCTAGGTTCTAGTATTCCGAAGGGACTGTGCATTGTTGTGTGTCCCATCCATGTCTAGTCTCTCGTTTTACCCGCGTGGAAGCGTTCTTTCTGTTTGTCTCGAAGTAAATTCGTTGCCCGAGTTTGAATAACTCTAATCTTCGAGGGTGTCAATTAGGATCATCTAGCCTAACGGGAAATTCCTATGGCCTAGTCGATGGTCGAGGATGCCTTTTCTTTTCGAAGGTCAAGCTTATCATCGTGAATGGTATCCGTTTCGTTCATGGAGAAGAAGGATGATTGCCTAAGGATGTGTGTCGATCGATTTCAAGGCGTCAAAATATTTTCCCGATCGATTATCAAAATTTAAATGCTTTTCAAAGTGGTATTTGAAATTAAAGGTGTTTTATTCAAGTATTTTTGGTTTGTGCTCGTACATGTATCTGTATGTTATATTGTTGATATTATACTGCACCATATGGAGGCGGCGAACCAATGTGGTCCATGTAGAGCTAGCCCCATGATCATGTTGCCTACGAGCCCGGGGAATTGGACGGCCAATATAGGCAACCACCCTGGTTTGTATTGGTAGCAGAGTGTCGGTGACAGTTGGAATCATGGATTACGTAACATGTAGAAGGTGTCGTACGTACCTCCATTACAAGCGTGCATATTTTATTTTATGCTATGAATTTTAAGATATGATTTTCAATGTGGAGTTTTAACAACTGCCTATGCAAGTTAGGTATATTTGAAAAATATATTTTATTATTTGTTTTATGTTATGGTTTTTTCAAGAGCGACTTAAGGGTTAAGTATTGCCAGTCGAGAATCCAAAGAAGGGTATCGTTGAGTTCAAAAAGGAGATCTTAAAGGAAGTACGCGATTCAAAGTATGCGATACCCCCCAAGGGTATAAAGACGTATGGAATGCTCACTGGATGACATGGTGGTTTGGCACGATAAAGGAAGTTGCAAGATCCGAATAAAGGTACTTAAGTCACCGACAAGTAAAGTAGGGAGATGTAAATATGGATTTCGTGCTTAAACTATCGTTCACAAAGAGAAGGTACGACAGCGTTTAGAGAATCAAGCAAGCTCCGGATAGCGACTAAAGTTCTACTTGGTGGTTGATGAGGTTAATGAGATGAGGATGATTCCTTAGGCATGGTTGGATGTTTAAGCATGGTTATTTTCATTCTAGAAGCTAAGATCTTGATATCTTATTTCCTTGGAGATTTAAGGTTCGTATTGGTGGTGCTTTATCGATTCAAGGTGGTTGAGATTGTTGGTGATAATTTACAATGATAAGGAGTATGATTTTTGGGACGGAGTTAGAATTTAAGAAGTGTGGAATACTTTATTGGGTTAAGGATCTAGTGATTTGTTCATAGTATTGGTGGTGATGCTAGAATTAAGATTTAAATTTCTTATTGCTTGAGGTGTGGATTCATGGAATTTATTTGAAATAAGGGAAACTTAGGGTTTTCAAGAATGATATTTGGATGTTGAGAATTTTATTCATGACCTTGATGAATTTAGTTAAAAGAAAGATTGATGTTTGTCGAGGTTAAGACTATTGGTTAATCAATGAGGAGCAGGGGCTTTATAATTGTAAGTACTAGGAGGGTAATCGAAGATAAGTGAATTAATCTCAACCTTAACTTGGTGATACCAGTATTTGAGGAAATTAGACTTAAGTTCTAATCTAACCTTTTAAAGTGCTGATCGAGTCACGAGAGTTGGTTGTTGGTTTAAGGATGCATGCTTTAGAAGCACCTTATGGTTAGCGTTCGACTATGACCAAGACTTGCAGATCGTGTTCTCGTGGACCAATTTGAATATCCTTAATTAGTGGGCATGAGAAGGAAAGTTGCACAAGAGGGAAGTTAAAGTCACTATTAGGCGAATGTAGTGGCAGATGCCTTGAGTAAGAAGGCTACTGGATCTTTTGCTCACATCCAAGTCATCCAACTACCTCTCATGGTGGAGTTGAAGAAGATGGGGGTGTTAATGCATATGCATCCTTCAGGAGTTCTTATGGCTAGCTTCCAGGTACGACCGGTGTTGGTGGATCGTATAGTAGAGACCCAAATGGAAGATCCTAAGTTGAGGACAATTAAGGGCAAGGTACAAGAAGGTCTTGATCCGGAATTTTCCATAAGGAGGGATGGAGCCCTCGTGTATAAAGGACGACTTTGTGTTCCGGATACCCCAGGACTCAAGAAGGAGATTTTAGAGGAGGCGCACAGCTCGATGTATGCGATGCATCCTGGGAGTACCAAGATGTACCGGACGCTTGTTAAGTATTATTGGTGGATTGGTATGAAGAGAGAAGTGGCAGACTTCGTATCAAAGTGTTTGATTTGTCAACAAGTGAAAGCAGAAAGACAGAAGCCTTCGGGACTACTCCAACCTTTACCGATTCCCGTGTGGAAGTGGGAAGAACTCAACATGGACTTCGTATTCAAGCTTCCTTCCACACCTAGAAGGTACGACGGCATTTGGGTAATCATTGATCGTCTCACCAAGTCAGCACACTTCCTACCGGTACGAGAACATTTTTCACCCGAGAAGTTAGCCCAGTTGTTCGTGCAAGGCATACGTGAGATCAGTTCAAGATGGCCTTCTCTACTGAGTTTTGTCCTCCTGCCTACCGTGAAGCAAGAAGGAGAGAGTTCGAGGAACTACGACAGGGGAACATGACGGTGACAAAGTACGAGAGGAGATTCCGAGAACTATCAGAATTCTACATGCACCTAATTCCCGACGATCACACAAAGAAGGTGAGGTTCATAGACGGATTGAAAGAGAGTATCGGCTACACCCTTTCTGGATCAGTACATCCCACCTATCAGTCCGCCAGGGATGCAGCGCTCGAGCTAGAGAGACAGGAGAAGATACACAGACCCTCGAGGCGCAGATCATTCGAAGGTTCGTATAGCGGAGTACCTCGACAAGGGGCAGCTAAGAAGAGCCATAGCTCAGGCTCAGACAGTGATGGGTTAAGCCCACGAGGCAGATTCCAGAGGAGAGATAGTTATCGCATGCCCCAGCCAGCTCGCCATTCGATCAGTGTGGATGCAAGCTCGTATCAGCAGTCACGCATTGGTTCTCCGCGGATTTGTCCACTTTGTAGGGGGAATCATTCTGGGCAGTGTCAGATGGATGGTTTATGCTTTCGGTGTGGGCAGCCAGGTCACATAAGGAGGGATTGCCCTTATGGTAGCGGCAGTGTGCTAGAAGTAGGTCGACGGACACAGCATACGGGGATATTTCCAGGACAGAGTTCCCAGGGGAGTCAGCCAGTAGGAGTTTCTTCGGGATCAGTCCAGCCGTCTGCAGGATCGAGTCGAGGTAGAGGAAGGAGACCCCAGCAGACAAGTCAAGGCCGGGTGTTTGCTATGACGCAGCAGGGAGCCAGGACTACGCCCGACGATTTCACAGATCAAGTGATGGAAGCAGACCTGATCCTGTTGGATCTATCCAGACTTGAAGTAGTGTTGGGCATGGATTGGTTGGCAAGGAACTACTTAGTCGAGGAAGCGACATGGGAGCCCGAAGCGCAGGTGCGTGATCAGAACCCTTGTTTGTTCCAGTGACGCGTGGAAATTTCGAGGACGAAATTTTTGTAAGGGGGGAAGGCTGTAACACCCCGTCCCAAATCGCACCGGAATCCGTGCACGTTGACCGAGGTTGACTGTTGACCGTTGACCGAAGGGGTCAAAAGTTGACTTTTTGACTCGGTGGGAATTTTGAGTTGACTAGGGTACCGTGGCGAAGTGCATGACGCCCTGAGTGCGTAGACTAGTAGCACGTCGAAAACGGAGCTACGGTTTGAAAGTTATGGGCAAAACAAGTTGAAGTGTAAACTGTCTAAAAGGTGCCGGGAGTTGACTTTTTCTTGTGATGTAATTGTGAGTTGACTCTTGTATGGTTGTAAAGTACTCGTCGATACGAGTTCATAGACTAGCGGCACGCTTAAATCGGACATGTGGTTAAAAAGTTATGGACGTTTGAAGTTTACCGGATACCGTATTATTTTAATGTTTTTGGGTCGTGAACAGTGAAATGCCACGTGTCAGCTTCTGAGTGGTCCACGTGGCATGAACAGTGTCACACAGGGTTTTAATTTTGAAAAACTCTCGGGGAAGAGAGAGAAAGAGAGAGAAGAGAGAGAAAGAGAGAGAGGAGAGAGAAAGAGAGAGAGAGGACCCGCCGGCCGCCGGCCATTTTCACGTTTTCCGGCCTAGTTACTGTACACGCGCCGGCCAGCCAGATTGCCCACCTCATTTCCGGCAAAACCTCCAAATTTCACGGCGAACGGCCGCCGGACGCGCCCGGATCGGACGTCCGAAGTTTGGCGGCGATTTTTCCCCTCCACCGCCGGCCACCGCGAATCGGCACTATTCCGGCCGATGTACAGTACACGCGCCATACACCCAGCATCCTCTCCTCAAGTCCGGCCTACCCACCAAAAATCACGGCCATCGGACCACCGACGCGCCGGGATCGGAGCGTTTTCCGGCGAGGGGTCGAAAATCTTCAAACGGTGATTTCTCCGCCGTCCGACCTCCGTTTTGCTCACCGTCGGTCCCGTTGGATTGCTCTCCTCACGATCTACAAATCTGCAAAATTTCACAGCAAACGGCCACCGTCGGAAATTACTGTTCCGGCGACGGTTGCCGGTGACGTGGCGGCCCGCCGGAAATTACTGTTCCGGCGAGTACCCCGAAAATTCCGGCCAGCTCCAGTCCGTAGTGTTCGACCTCCTGAACCCAAATCCGACTTCCGTTTCCACCAATTCGCGACGGTTTGGGAGAATTGCAGAGCCGAAACCCGAAAAGCTTCCCGATAAAATTCAAACCCCGTCGGGTACGATCATCGAAAATTAAGACCGGATCTGTGATTAGCATCACTCGAGCTTCGATTCGGTATATAACTCGTAAATTCTAGATATCGTTTGTGTTTTGACCCCCCCGGGTACCGGGTATTATTTACCCGAATAAAATATTAATTTATTTGACTGTCTGTGAATTTTGTTCTAGGAGCACCGGTGAGTCGTAGAATTGATCCCGTAGTGGATCATGGGTTAATTGCGTGCTCCAGGTGAGTGACCCACCTTCAAATTAATTTTGGGGAATTTAATTGATGAATATATTATGTGTGAATTAAATATTTGGAATTTAATTTCTATGTGCCAAATATTTATTGGATTTATTGTAGAATTATTTATGAATTTATTGGATTTAAGAAAATGCGAATTCTACAAAATTATGCCGTGTGGAATTATTTTATGGTTTTGAGGATTTTGAAATTGGTGTGGTTTTAATGGTAAATTGGGCATGATTTGATTTTCAAATATTTCAAAGAAAATATTTGGTTATATTGGTGATTTCAATTTTTATAAAATATGCCCATGGAATATTATGAGATTTGATTATGATATTTCGAGAAATTATTTATGCTATTGGGAAAATGTGGATATTTGAATTGATGGATTTGGAAGTTGGTGGATTTGAAAATCATGGAATTTATGGTATGGATTATAAGGAAATTGTGGAGAATTTTCCGGTTCAAGCGGATGGATTATGCCCGCTATGCTTATGAAAAATGTGAAATTTGTTTTATGATTTAAATTTATGGATTTTATGATTTTTAGATGCACCGTGCACGTACTGGTGTTCTGATTATGTGATATGGTATATGTGATATGGTTAGTGTGCACACGGTTGTGATTAGCGCGCAGGTGGGTGTGATTAGCGCGCAGGTGATGTGATTAGCGCGCAGGTGGGTGTGAGTAGCGCGCGGTTGATATTATGAGGGTGTCCTGTGGATGCCATCGGAGAGGGCGGCCACCCCCCTTTGGCCGGGACACCAGGTTAGCAGCGGCGCTGTGGGACGCCACGCGACCGTATGCCGGTTTCTTTCTATAACCTCCTGTCTGGCGGTACCTTGGGACGCTGGGTACTGTTGGCGCCACTGGTATATAGTGGGTGCATCAAATGATTTTCAGAACTGTGTTTTAAAAATAAAATGTTTGGAAACTGTATTGGAAAAATAAAATTAATTATTACTGCTTCCGATATTTAATTATTTGATGTCTTGGTTTTCGGGGAATATGAATAAAGGGTTTTGTGAAAATGTTTTAAAAGGGGAACCTTTCCAACTGAGAGAATTGTAAGGGTTTTGAGAGAAATTATTATTTCCAAATAATTATTATTTATACTTATTACTGTGATATTATATGGTATAGTAGTAGGGTCGCTCACTGAGATGATTAGCATCTCACACTCTTAAATTCCGTTCCTCTAGGTTCCAGGTTGTCGGTGTTCATTCGGATCGGACTTGATCTTCCTCGCTGTTTTACTTCGTGAAGTACCCTGTTCTTCTTTATTGCGGTTGTACTATTTCTTTCATTCTTGTTGTATTTATTTTGCACTGGATTACTGTATTTTTGTTTTGAAGTGCTGGAATTTGTGGAACCAATTTGTAGTTTGTGGGAGGAATAAGGGGATATTTTTGAAGTGTGTTTTCAGTGCAGGTAAATTTGTGGTAAGTAAATCCCTTAGGGGAGGTGCTGCCGGATTTTCCGTTGGAAGGTTCGGTGGTATTTCCCTGGGATCAGGGCTGTCTAGGGTTCCGGGGAAGGAATTCTGGACGGGTCCTGACATAAAATGCATTAAAAATTGAATTTTAAAGATTAAAGTGTTAAAAATAAAGTTTAAGATTATAATATAATTATGGATATAAAGATGTCTTTTGCTTTATATCTTACCATTTTGTTTTGGTAGGTTTATATTATTTTTCTTCCAAAAACCTATGGGTTATTGATATCTACATTTTGGTTTTTAATTTTTTTTTCTGTCATTTTAGACCTTTAGTTTTACTTTTTTGGTGCTTTTTAATCCTTAATTATTTTTTAGTTTAATTTCATCAAATTTGAGACATTGTACTATGACAAAGAACAATAAAATTACAAAAAAAATTTTGTTATTTGTTATTACTAATAAAAATAAACAATTTGTTTAGTAAATTTTAATTAAAGTATTTAATATTATTATTTGTATATTAAAATTATAAAAATAAATTATTTAATGATAACTATTTGAATTATCATCCCATAATCATTCATCAATTATGATACATAGTATTTTTCATGTATAATAAAAAAATATCATAAGTCTTTTTTATGTTTGGAAGTAAAAAAAGAAAAAAAGAAAAAGAAAATCTCCTATATATATTGCTTCAAATACACCTGCATATCTAATAAAGGTTAAAAAGTAGACAAAAATAATTAAAAGATCAAAATGCATTTAAAGCTTAATTTTAAATATAAAATGCTAAAAACGGTTTAAGAATTAAAATACAATTATAGATATAATTCTACAACTAACAAAGTCAATGATCTTAAAAATATTGGCCTCTTTAATTTTAAAATCTTATTTCATGTACAATTTTGTGGTTTTATATTAATAGAATTTTCCCTTTTAATATTTTAATAAAATAAATAATCAATTTTCATTTGTCTAATAATATTTAATAAATTTAATATTTATAATATGAGTATTTTCTTCTATTACATTACTTGAAACTTAAGTTTCCTTATTCTTAAATTTGCATGCAATTTTTTTTTTTTTTGGGAATTAAATTTGTAGGCAATTTCATTTGGCAATTTTAATTTAATTCAATTTAATTTGACATTTTGGTTCGAAAAGTTTATCACCCTCAATGTCCTACTAAACGGCGTCGTAAAAACTTGTGCCTTTGCTTATGCTCGACTGTCTTCTTTAGCATTCTCGGCAAGAAACCTCCTTTTCTCTGTCTCTCTCTGTCTCTCACTGTTTCTTGGACGCGTCTCATTCATTTTTTTAAGGTAATTGAAAATCGCCACTAAAATCCCGACGACTGGTTGAATCTCCGTTTGGTTGCCCAGAAAACTAAATTTTATTTGTTTTATTTCTATTACAAAAAGATATCTTTTTTTTTTTTTTTTTTTGGTGTTTTTGATTGAAATTTTTTTGCTTGTGAATCCTGATAGTCGTGGAATGATTAAGTGTTTTCTAGCTCCATGAGCTTTAAAAATCGGTGTTCTAAAACGAATTCGATATATATGTTGTATTTATGCATGTATATATTCAGCTTTTTAGTGGGCACTTGTAAAAATTTACATGATTTTAGCAATGTAAATATGAAATCTTGATGATCTTGAAAAATGCTGAATTGGGATTTCTTGAGAATTTTCCAATGCGTCTTCGTTTCAGTTTGTGTGTGTCTATGTATTTATTTCTTCCTGTGAGTGTGACTGTGTGTGATGGGTGCTCTTACTGTTTCGGATCTGCTGGTTCCCATATATTAAAGTTCAATTTTTTTTTTTTTTTTAATTTTGGAATTCTCTGGCTGCAGGCTTTTCCTACACATTATGGGGGACAGTCAGTACTCATTCTCTCTTACCACTTTCAGGTATAAATTCTGAACTAATTATTGGTCCAAAACAATACTTACGAGGTTTCTCGTTTTTGTTGGTTTTTGCTCCATAAGTAACATGATTTTGTTTCCCTTTTTGTGATATGTTATGCACAGTCCTTCTGGTAAGCTTGTTCAGATTGAACATGCTCTAACTGCAGTTGGGTCTGGCCAAACGTCTTTAGGGATTAAAGGTATATAATATCATCACCATGTTTAATTAATATTTTGTGTTATTTCTTGATTTTATGAACTTTAGACTTGTTGTGGGAGTCCTCGCATATTTCATTTCTTGGATACAGCTTATGGATCTGATCAAACTTTAATCAAGTTACTTTAAACTTGTAGTATATGAGAAAATGATCAAATTTTTTTTGTTGTTAACATTTCCGTTGCATCTTAATCTGTTTGAACAGCTGCTAATGGTGTTGTCATAGCAACAGAGAAAAAACTGCCGTCTATCTTAGTTGATGAAGCATCTGTAAGTGAAGAATTACTCTTTATAGAGTACATTTCCCTTTTTCCATTGGAAAATTGAATTTTTGTTTCACATGTTAAGTTGCTTAATTGCAGGTTCGGAAGATTCAGCTATTAACCCCTAACATTGGAGTTGTTTACAGGTTTGTTTTGTATGCAAGTATCTATTTGTTTAGGGTTAATTGTTTGATGCAAATATGGTGTCATTGGTGCTATACTGCTTCAATAGTCTGTTCTATCATGGCATTGAGCCAATGAGATGTTTATGGCAATAACTATACCTTTGCAATTATGGGTTGTATGTGAAATGAAGTATTAAGGCTCTGTACCATATGCATAAAATTTACTTTTTTTAACCTCTTTCATATTTTGATGCATCCAAAATTGGAGATATCATAAGTTGATAATCTACAAAGGCATTAGGAATATAACTGAAACCTTATCACTATTAATATTTTTAAAAAGAAAAAATTGTTATAACTTCTTTGACATTTGAAATTTATTATCATCTCTCATGCAGTGGCATGGGTCCTGATTTTCGAGTTTTGGTCCGAAAGAGTAGGAAGCAGGCAGAGCAATATCATCGGTTGTACAAAGTATAAATCAAATTCCTTTGTGCTTTTTGTTTTCATTGTCTGAGCTATGGTTTACTCTGAGAAATTCTGACTTAAAAGGGATTACACAAAGTATTGTTTCTGCCAACTTCCTGGTTTACTTTTTGGTACTTTATGCAGTTGGTCTTAAACTACTATTGTTTGTATAATTGATCAATAGAACTTGCAATCTGACTTGATGATGGTATTGTGCAGGAACCAATCCCTGTTACACAACTTGTGAGGGAAACTGCTGCTGTTATGCAGGAGTTTACTCAGTCAGGGTAATCATCTATCCTTTCTTATTTTCATTTTTTTTTTTTTTTCATCAGTCTTGTTAATATACATATGATATTAATCTATTATATTTGGATTTTTGTGGATCTAAATCTTTTAATTATGCTTATGTTCGGTTTCTGTGCCAGTCCATGTATCTTTAATCTTCTAAAGGCAAAGTATTAAAAGGAAACAGTGTTCAAAGTAAAAAGGAAAAGATAGAAAAGGAAGATAATGGTTAAAAAAGATAAATGAAGTTGACAGCATTTGAGGAGGATGTAAATGCTTTATTGCCCTGTAAATAACTCTAAAATATGCCAATTTAGTGATCGTCTTCAGTCTAAAACTGTTGACCGGTTACAATTTGAGTTGGAGGTATTTTGTTGCATCGTGTCTTGTTTGGTACATTGGATAAGTAGATCAAATTGCATTGACTGCACTAGTTAGTAATTTTATGTATCTTTGATGCAGGACTTGATTAGGCCAGTACAATCCACTGTCAAATAAATCTCTTTATAAATTATTTTTCTCTTTTCAAAATTCTGATTTGTCCTTTTCTGTAACATAGTGGTGTAAGGCCATTTGGAGTTTCACTGCTGGTTGCTGGGTTTGATGATAAAGGGCCACAATTATATCAGGTGTGTGGGATTCTATATCCATTTACACTACTATGGTTACATGTGCATTTTCTTAAATATACAAAAAACAAAGTACTAGAATCTCCTATAATTCATTCTTGCTGATGCCGTAGGTGGACCCATCTGGTTCATACTTTTCGTGGAAAGCTTCTGCAATGGGGAAAAATGTCTCTAATGCAAAGACATTTCTTGAAAAGAGGTGAGTTGTTAATGTAGAGTAGTGTATCTGATGTCTTTGTAAATTATTTGAGAGTTTGTAGTTATGGTAAATTAACTATTTTCATTTTCTTTCCTTATTAACTAGGCATGTTTGTTTCAAGAAATTATCGAGGACAAGAGATTGCCTTGTTATAGCCTAGGGTTAAAGAATATTGGATTACTTGATGTCCGTTAACAGAGACTCGTCTATTCCATTCCCTTTTTCATTCTAAAGGAGTTCTTTGTAACATTGACAAACATGCTTCTTCCTCTTCTAATGCTTTTAACGGTTCAACTTGATATTCTTATAGGTATACTGAGGACATGGAGCTTGATGATGCTGTCCACACTGCAATATTAACCCTGAAGGAAGGGTAGGTAGTTGATCTCCAGGTTTCTGCACCAAATAATATAACCACTAAAGTCTTATCTATGAAATCATCTATCATAAATTGCATGGAAATGGGATATAAGCGATTTATTTTTCATGTTTTCATATTCTTCAAGTCATCGTGGCTAGCCATCTATAAGCTTTTACCTTCCATAGGGGCTTCCCATATATGATAAATGTAAAATAGAACAGTTTAGCTGTCTCTTCATTGATTTATCAAATCCTTATGAAAGCTTCAGTCTAGGCTTGTTCCATAATTATGTAAGGTAATACTCTAATAGAAGTTTTAAGTTTCATGGTAGTTAATTTCATTCATTGTGCAAAGCATAAGTAAAACTCTCTTCTTGTTTTGTTACAAAAGGCGATCCTTTAGAATCTATTCCATGTGATCCAGGTTTGAAGGACAAATCTCTGGCAAAAACATTGAGATTGGCATAATCGGCACTGACAAAAAGTTCAGGCAAGTTTACCTGTTTTATTTCCCTGCACACCCTTGGGTGTGGATGCATCTTAGAATTGCTGTTTGACTATGTTTCTCCATTAACTCAGTAGATTTAATAGTAAAATTGCAGAAGGAAACAAATATATTGGCTATGGTGATATGGGATAGATGTTGGCTTGGTGTAGCTAAAATGTCTTTTTGCTTACTTTCACATATAAGAGGCTTGATTGATTTTGTCCAATGTTGCTCTGTAGAAAAGTTTTATTTCTTTAAATCCCATGCAACCGTCATGTTTGTTATTTGTGCTTATTTTGCTGCAGAGTTCTTTCACCTGCGGAAATTGATGATTACTTGGGCGAAGTTGAGTAATCATCTGAAATTACTGAAGAAAACCAGGAATATATTTCACTATATTGTCAGAATAGGGTCAATTTGTAGACTGTCGTAGACTGTAAGACTATTTTGGCAGAGCTATAATAGTTTGCAAACGTCTTCCTGCTCCCCTCTTCTGTGTAATAGGCAGAGTCAGCTTGCAGATGTTTTACTTTTCATGTTAATCCTTACAAACTGAGCACTCGTTTCTTCTTCTTTAAAATATTACAATTTACAATTAGTCTTGACTCAGATAAAAGACAATAGCTTATATTTGATGAGTAGCATTATGCCTATAATTCCCGTATTGAGACTTTTTCTTCATTCACTGTGACAGGCCTGATAACAGGAAAAATAAAAAAGTAAATAAATAAATAAATAAAGGGAAGGAATTTTGATAAACGTTGTTTCCCCCTCTCTATTAGCCATTTATTGTCGTTCATTAATGTTTCCCTACAAGAATAAAATAAGATATAATGATTGCAGTGAATTATTTGTCTTAAAGCTTGGAGTTCTTTTACGAGTCAACCAACAATGAAGAAAATACAGTCTAAATAACTCCAAAAAGCAGGAAAAAACTTTTCTTTACAAATTACACGTAAGCTTTCCTATTGTGGAGGGAAAAAAAGCTCACCTTGAAAATTTCAAAATAAAGGGTTTTCTGTGCATACTTAGACTATACAGGCTATCCCAATAGATGATGGGATTTCAAAACTATTCTCTAAACATAAAAAGGTGCCTCAAAATGACTTCATTACCAAAAGTCAGCACAAGAACATTTGCCATCGCTAAAATGGTGAAACCTATAAGGATCCCTCAGTATGATCTTCCTCCCAACTGTTCCACTGACAAACTTATAGACAGAATGGCAATCACCACAAACACGAAGATTCTTGAAGATCCTAATAGGTGAACCTTGTGGAGTATTGATCAATCCGAAGGCAAGGGCAATTCTCTCACTATGGTTCCAAAGATTATGTTCCTTCTGTTCTTCATCTGTATCATGCAGTGCATAGCTTGTATCAGCAACATAGCCTGCTTCTCGAATCATCTTCATAAGCTCAGCCAACTTGCTGTAAATCTGTGGAGTCTGAGGATGAGATTTTTCACCCATCCCAAATTTACTTATCTGGCCTTTCAACTTAACCCAACTGCAAGCAGGCTGCTTCTTTATGTTGTTCGATCCCATTTGACTCCTTACATTCTCTACGTCTTCCCATCTCCCAGTAGTTGCACAGATATTTGAATAAAGAACATAAGCGGAATCATCTGAAGGGTCCAATTTAACAAGATTTTCTACAGCTGTTCTCCCTAGCTCTAAATTGCAATGGATTTTACATGATGCTAGCAAGCTCCTCCAGACAAGATCACTAGGAGGAACCGGCATTTCTTTAATAAATTTTTCAGCCTCAGAAAGCCTTCCTGATCGTCCAAGAAGATCAATTATGCACACACAATGCTCTGTTGCAGGTGGAACACCAAAAGTTGCAGTCATTGAAGTGTAATATTCAAGACCTTCGTCCACCAGACCCCCATGACTACATGCAGATAGAAGTGAGACAAAGGTGACATGGTCAGGTTTCTGTCCCCAGTTTAGCATTTCATGAAATGTCTCCCTAGCCTTCTGGAAACTCCCATGTCTAGAAAAAGATGATATCATTATGTTCCATGTTAATCTTGACCTGTTAATTGGTGCGGGAAGTATTCTTAAAACATCATCCATTTCGCCACACTTTCCATACATACTCATTGCTGCATTTGTAACATAATGGTCTGATTCAAAACCAAGTTTAACTGCCAAACAATGTAATTGTTGACCTTCCTCTAATACAGCCAAGTCACCACTCACCGAAAGTGCCACAGAGAAGCTAAACTGATCTAAATCTATCCCAGTATTTCTCATCTTCAAAATCATTTTTAAAGCTTCTTCAGCATAGCCATTATGAGCATATGCAGCAATGATAGCATTCCATGTGATGGAATTTTTGTTAGCTAATACATAAAAGATGGAATTGCCTGAACTTAAATCACCACAATTGGCATACATTGTTATAAGAGAACTCTGCACATACTTATCAAATTCAAATCCCATCACAACTATATGTCCGTGGATGGGCATCCCATGTTTCCGTAGACCATCAGGAGTCAAGCAACCACCAAGAACATTAACCATTGTGATGTAGTTTTCTGGTATACCTTCTTCTCTCATCATATTAAAAGCTTTTATTGCCTCATTTGGTTGCTCATTCTCAGCATGGCTTCCGATAAGAGCATTCCAAGTTACTTCATCTCGCTTTGGCATCGTTTGTGATACCTTCTTCGCTTCAGTCATTATACCAGACTTTCCATACATGGTGACTAATGCATTACCAACGACCAAATTGCCCTGTAACCCTGCGAGGATAGAAATAGCATGAAGCATCCTGCCTTCATGGAGAAATTCAGGGCTAGAACAAGCAGACAATGCACTTGTGATAGTTACATAGTTCATTAACTTTCTCATCCGAAGCATTTCAGAGAAAAGGTCCAAGGCATTTTGGCATTCCTCATTCTGACCATAGCATGCTACCATGGAGTTCCATGAGACTAAATCCTTCTCTGCCATTCTCTGGAAAACGGACTCTGCATCTCTACATCTACCTGCCATTGAATACATATTCAGGAGAGTATTTCCCACATATACATTTGATTCCAAACCCAGTTTTACTACAAGTCCTTGAATTCCTCTTCCCCGGTTTAAATTGTCTGCAGAACTGCACACCGTTAACAATGTTGAAAGTGTAGTAGAATTCACTTCTTTATGGACATGCCTCATCCAATAGAAATATCTTAAAGAATTTTCACAAAGCCCATTCTGTGCGTTTGCAGTAATAATTGAATTCCATGAGATAGTGTCACGTTCAACCATGTTATCAAATACATAGCAGGCCTCGTCCACACTACCACAGCTACCATACATGGCTATAAGGGAGTTTAACACAGAAACATTAGTCTCAAATCCAGACTTTATAACATGCCCAAGAACTTGAAGACCCAAAAATTGGTCACTAAGCATCCCACAAACACTGATAACTGCAGCAATTGTATTCTCATTGCAAAATATATTTTCATACCTCATACGCTTATAAGTATCGATAGATTTCCCTAATTCTCCATTATCTGTATACCCAACTATTAAAGATGTCCAAGTGACAACGTTCCGGTCAGGCATCTCTTCAAAAAGCTTCTGGGCATCAGAGGCATGCCCATAGGTGCCATAGAAATGCAACAAAGAAGTACCCACGAAAACATCACTTAACAAACCAATTTTAACAACGAACCCATGAACTTGAACTCCTTCACTAAACTTACAACCAGACTTATCACATGCTGTTATCATACTAGAAATCAGAAACCCACTTGGCTTGACGCCATGGCCACAAACCTCTCTAAAAAATCCAATTGCTTCAGGGTACATACCCACTCGGACATATCCCGACATCATCGTATTCCAAGAAGCTTCATTTCTTTCGGACACATCATCGAACACGTGCCGTGCTTGTTCTATACGGTCAAACCTGGGATACATACTTACTAAAGTATTCGAATAAAATACACTGAAAGGCAAAATACCCTTTACGCATAGTCCATGTAATGCTCTGCCATTGATTTCTTTGGTGATTTCTGAGAACCCCTTTCGAGGAAAGCTCGAGATTTCGGAGTTGGGGTGGTTTAAAATGAACCGGACACCAAAGTCTGCGACTTTTTCCGGGCATGGAGCAGAGACAAGTTGAGGATTTAGGTGGTTTAAGCGGTAGAAGATGGAAAAACAAGCAATGGGTTTTGGAAGAGAGCATTTGGAGAGTGAGAGTAGTTTGCAGTGCGTAGCCAGCTCTGCACCTTCTCTGTTGGAGATTTGGATATTGAAGAAGTGCAATGAGCTTATGGATTCGTTTCTGAACTGGCTGTGGTTGGGTTTCCCGCGCATGGCGTGTATAGATGTTACTCAGCCCATTTCGGGAAATGCATGGTTCGGCTACACCAGTCAGCAGATGACACATGGCAGTGTGGACCCACTCCTCTGACTTAGTTTTTTAATTCTTGTCGTGTCCCACTGTCTGTGTTTTCTTAAGGTCCAAGCATTGGTCAAACACTAGTAAGAATACAGAGGAGGATTGGCCAAAAATTGCACACATCCCTCGCTTAAAAATTAACAAGTGTGAGTCATTTCAATGTGCTAATTCCTTTTTCCTCATTTATATACTTTGTTAGAGTACTGATTATGTGTTCTGTTTGTTCGCAAGATAAACTTATCAAAATCCTATATATTATTTGATCTTTTAACAAAATATATATATAAATATATATATATATATATATATATATTTTTTTTTTTCTTTTCTTTCTTTCTATAATACTACTTGTTACTTTCTTTATGTCATGCTATTATATATATCTTATATCCATATTTTAATAAATTTTATTTCTTTGCATTGCCGGATGCGATCGCAATCACCTTCTCATCCAATTTGTTCTCGGGGCATGATTCCTTGTGCTTCATTGCTTTTCAGCTGAACCAAAGCATCGCTAGATATAGCTAATTTTTATTTTATTTTTTATATAACAATTGACATATTGCTTTTAACTTTCTTCTTTTTTTTTTTTTTTTTCTTTTTTACAATTTTTTTTTTTTAGATGAATTCTATCCAAAATCTCATTTTCTATAAATAATAACACTAACTGTACCAACTTGCCAACCATTAGTTTATTTGACATACCATTTAATAAATGATATTAAGTATTCTGAAAACATATGTTGCTCATCATTTTCCATTCCAATATACATTTTGTGCCAAATACACTTTGTCTTTGATCGAGCACGTTTGAAATGTAGGACAACATTGGATTATATAAAGTTTAGCCCGATCAAAGTCCAATCCAATTTAGTTTTGCATTTCAAACAAACTGTTTGATTTTAATTTCTTTTGCTAAAAATATTTCCTGGAACACATACAAGTATGTTGCTTTCAACTTTTGTTTCTTGTTTGACCATCCGGTTAATTACAAATGTTTCTACCAGGACTCGTTTCTGAACCCATTTCATCAATTTTCCAAGGATTTGTTGTCCCTGCTTCTCATTTAATGTTTTTGTTTCTGTACTCATTTAATAACAACCTAATGATTGTATTTCTTCGATTCCAAGTTCTCTCTACTGCAGTTACAATTTTGGAAGCAAAAATGCTGTCAGTCACCATAGCTGATTCAATGCTACCAAGCTTTTTGGTTTTCATATTCAGTTGCATGTAGCTCTTCTAGCCGATTTCAATGTTAAGGTAACTGCTTCATATTACCATGCATGCTCTCTTTTAACTGTCTCAAACTGCTTCTGAGATATGACTTCTTGTCCATGAATCTATGAAGCTTCATTTGTGTGTTTGTTTAAGGGATGCAGACTAATCTCAAGAAAGTAATACAATGTTGCCAAAACTTATAAAATAAATAAAATACAATAAGTTGAAAAGATACAGAGGATACTCCACATCAATGTAGACCAGAAAATCCAGTGACCTTGACTATTGGTGGTTATATATATGTAGGAACTCCATTGAATACGAACAATTCAGAATTGGAGCCTCTACGAAAGAATTCTCTCCTCTCCTCAAAGTCTCAGGTAAAAGTCAAAAGCATTTGGAAACTGGAAACTTTTTTATGTGAAGATGGAGAGTATATATATAGCTCCAAAATGCCTTTGAATGTGAAAGTTTTTGCATTTGATTTATATATTCAAGGAAAGTTTTTTGTGTACACATACTCAAAATTAAATGTTGATTTCTTGCAGATACACCATGCTTCTATCCTCCAGTTTTTGTACATACAATACAACTGCGTCTTTCCTCTAGATTCTTCCACTGCAGGCGTTGATTTATCCTCTCACTCAGTTTTGTATGGATTCTCATAGATCTACCTTGTGCTAAGAGGGTGAAGCTGATCTAGAAGTTGTGAAGCTGCTCTGAAAGTTGCCAACTCTCGCTTGCTTTGATCTTATCCTCTAGCCTTGATCTTATCCTCTAGCCATTTGGAAGCTCTGAAAAGTTTGTACTAATTTGTTAAGCAGCCACTATTTGAATATACTTGTTAATATTACTAGATTTTCTTCAAGAAGCACCTTTCATTCTTTGATATTTTGATTTTCTCTTGTGAATTGATGATAATAAAAGATCGTAAACTGAATAGAACAAAGTACACTAAATACAAAAACAAAAGCAAAATGAAAGTGATCAAAATGCTCTGCAGCCTTTCATGCTTTGATTTTCCACTTATTTTTATCACTCCATGGTCCCGTTACAATGCCTTCATCATATGGGGATTCAAGTGTTTGGTTGCTCCAAGCCTTGACAAAGCCTGAAAACATTTCTCGAAACAGACTCTGATCATAAGTCAGAACCCAAAAAAAAAAAAAAAAAAAAAAAAAAAGAATATATATATATATATATATATATTGTCCTCATTGGACAGCACCTGGAAGATGTATTTCTCAAAAGAATAATGAAAAAAACCTTCCAATAGAATCCAACAAACTCAAACAACAGCAACACCACCACCCAAACCTTCAGTTATAATGAACTGGACGCCAATGTATATGCAACTTTTTTACTAGAATGGAAGTGAGACAAAGTTATGGATTTAGGCGGCTGTGAATCCAATGGCTACACGTACCACGCTTGTAGATTTCATATCCCTTGCTATTCTATATGTTATGTTCATATTATTAGGGAAATTATTATTGCTCATACTAAATTTATTTCTTTGCATTGTGGAATGCAATGGCCGTCACCTTCTCATCCATTTTGTTCTTTTCAGTTCATGCTCATTAGTTTTTTTTAAGTTCATGGTGGAAGACCTAACAATTAGGAATTAACAATGTACAATGTTTCCTAGTTGGATAGGGCATTATTCATTTAGTCACATAGTATCTCTGTATCTACTTAACTGTAGAAATAGTTATTGGATGCCTTCGCTAGGACAACTACCCTCCCTGAGACGTCTTGAAATTAGTGGACCAGATAGGGTGGAGAGAATAGGTGATGAATTTTATTATTGCAGCAGCAGTTTAGGTGATGAAATTTACTATTGCAGCAGCAGTACTAGTACTGGTTCTTCTCCATGATTACACCATCACCATTTCAGTCCTTGCAGTCTTTATCTCTTAATACGTTACGTGAATTAAGAGAATGGAAGAAGTGGTCATTGATGGGAGTTGGCTAGACGAGAAGGTGCAGGAGCTTTCTCACAACTTAAAAACCTTCAATTAAGAGAATGTCCGAAGATTAATGGGGACTACTTTTCTTGTCATCTTCCATAGTCCACAACTCTTATCATCTTTCAAGGATGCCAACAACCGGTGACTTCACTCCGAACTCATCAACTTCCATGCCTGGGTAAATTGGAGCTCTATTATTGTTCAGAGGTGGTGTCATTTTCACCACAAGGTGGATTGCCCTCCGATATCCATACAATTCATATCAGGGTATGTGATATGTTGGAGTCACTTGCAAATCATGGATGGCCTTCAAATTTAAAATTGCTTCATATTTACCATCGCAAAAACCTGTTTGTGGACGTGGATTCATTTACGGGGGAAGGGCAACTTCCCACAACTCTAACTTGTCTTAAGCTTGAATATCTTCAAAAGCTTAAATCCTTCAATGGAAAGGCTCTTCGAGACCTGATCTGCCTTGAACAACACAGCATTGAAACGTGCAGTGAGCTGCAGTGCTTGCCAGACGAAGGGCTGCCCAATTCTCTTTCTGAGTTGAATATCATATGGTGTAATTCTCTAAGTAAACGGTGCAAGAGAGATACAGGGGAAGATTGGCCGAAAATTGCACACATCCCTGGCATCAACATTACCGGTAAGTCATTTCAATATTAATTCATTTTTCCTGATTTGATTTTTATACCCAGACTACTTATCTTCTGTTTTTTCCCAAGATAAAATATCAAATTCTTATATATACTTAATATTTGTATAGAAGTTGTTGATTATTTCTACTTTTCCATGTTTCTTTAATACCATTTGTAGATTTGACATCCCATACTACTCTATATCTTATATACCATATTATCGAGGTAATTAATATTGCTCGATGCTCATACTAAATTTATTTGTTTGCATGATGGAATGCAATCGCAATCACCTTCTAATCCATTCTTTTGTCTGGCATGATTCCTTGGGCTCCATTGCTTTTTGGCCTAATCATCATATGCATCACTGGCAGAAGACGAAGAGATATAATATAGTATTTGAACATGTCCATCTTTAGGTATTTCTTTTCCATTTTTTTTTCATTTTATAATTTAATTTATACAATACAATCATTGACATACTGCTATTGGTGGTTATGTAAGAACTCCTTTGAATACCAACAATTCAGAATCGATATCTTGACTATCGGTGATTATATGATTTTAGAAAAACAAAAGTTCTGGAATATGTCTTTGAAATACCACATGACTTGGGATGTAAGCAATTAATTTTGTATCTTATTTTTATTTTCTTCAACTCAATTTAGCTAGCCACCTATAAGCTTTTACCTTCCAGAGGGTTTTCGCATATATGATCAAGGTAACATATAACAGTTGTCTTGTCTCCTCTTTGACATGTCTAATCCTTATGAAAGCTTCAGTAAAAGCATATTCCATAATAACGTAGGGCAATATTCTAATGGAAGTGCAAGTTTCATGGCTAACTAATTCCGGTGATTGTGCAATACATTAAACAAGCCTTTCTCTTGATCTGTTACAAAAGTAATCCTTTGTGACCTATTCCATGTGTGTTCCAGGTTTGAAGGACAAATCTCTGGCAAAAACATTGAGATTGACAAAAAGTTCAGGCAAGTTGACCTGTTTTATTTCCTTGCACAACTCTTGGTATGGATGCATCTTACATAGTTGATGTTTGACTATACTTCTCCATTTCCTCAGTAGGTTTTCTAGTAAATTACTGTAGGAAACAAACATAACAAGCTATAGAATATACGAGATAGATGTTGGCTTTGTGAAATAAAAGTGTAACATCCCACATCGGTTGGAAAGGGGAACGAAGCATGGCTTATAAGTGTGTGGATACATTTCCCTTCAAGAGACCTTTTTCCTGTGACCCACCGTTGTACTAGGGTCGGGAAGAGCAAAATCGTGCGGGCCTGGCCCAAAGCGGATAATATCTTGATGCGGGTGGACTGAGTTATTATAGTGGTATCAGAGCCGGACCCGGATCGGTGTGCCAGTGAGGACACTGGACCCTAAGGAGGGTGGTTGAGGACACTGGGCCCTAAGGAGGGTGGATTGTAACATCGGTGTGCCGGACCCGGATCGGTGTGCCAGTGAGGACACTGGACCCTAAGGAGGGTGGTTGAGGACACTGGGCCCTAAGGAGGGTGGATTGTAACATCGGTGTGCCAGTGAGGACATTGGGCCCTAAGGAGGGTGGATTGTAACATCCCACATCGGTTGAAAAGGGGAACGAAGCATGGCTTATAAGCGTGTGGATACCTTTCCCTTCAAGAGGCCTTTTCCTGTGATCCACCGTTGTACTGGGGTCGGGAAGAGCAAAACAACGGTCGGGAAGAGCAAAACCATGCGGGCCGGGCCCAAAGCGGACAATATCTTGATGCGGGTGGACTGAACTGTTACAAAAAGTGCATTGTTGATTTTGTCCAATGTAGTTATAGGGTAAGAGCTTTGTTTCTTCAAATATCATTTAATAGTTCATGTTTATTGTCTGTGCTTATTTTGATTCAAAGTTCTTTCACCTGTGGAAATTGATAATTACTTGGCTGAAGTCAAGTAAATCTTCTGATATATCTTAATACACTTAGGACTAGTATAGTAGCATTTGTATACTTAACACTAAAATAAAATCCAGTAAGTTGGAAAGATACAGAGGATACCTTACATCCATTTAGACAAGCAAATCTGGTGACCTCGACTATTGGCAGTTTGTAGGAACTTCATTGAATCCCAACAATTCAGAATTGAAGCCTCCACGGAAGAAATCAAAAGCATTTGGAAATTGGAAACTTTTTAAGTGAAGATGGATATTGTATATAGCTCTCCAAAATGTCTTTGAATGCGAAAGGTAAGTAGAATCAAAATCAATTTTTTTTTTTTTTTTGGTTGGGCGATGAGAATCAAAAGCATTGTATTTGATTTATATACAAGAAAATTTTTGCTTACAAATACTAAAAATGAAAGATTGATTTATTGCAGATACAGCATGCACCAATTCTCCAATATATTTTCTTTAGATTCTCCACTACGTTGGTTTCTCCACTCACTCCGTTGTATGGATTCTCACACATCCACCATGTGTTAAGAAGGTGAAGCTGATATAGAAAGTTGCCAACTTTTCCTTGCCTTGATCGTACTCTCTTGCCATTTGGAAGCTCAGAAAAGTTCATGCTAAGTACTTTAGCCATTCTGTGTCAGCCATTATTTGACTATTATTGTCAAAGTTACAGGATTCTTCAAAAAGCATCTCTCATTGTTTAACATTTTAAATTCCTTTTTGTTGAGTTATATACGAAGAGCACATATGTTCTGTTCTGTTTGTTCCCAAGAATGAGATAAACATATCAAATTCTTATATGTGTAATGTACACAGTACTTAATCTTTGATTCACCCAAAAAAAAAAACAAAAATGTTACTTGGTCTTTGTATTTAAGTGCCTTGTTGGTTGTTTTTACTTGTCCATGTTTAACAAATATCTTCTTGATTTTCTTTTCTTTTATTTTCTTTCTAGAATTCATATCCGATGCTAATTTTATATGTTATATACTGCTATATTATTAGGGAAATTAATATTAATGCTCATACTAAATTCGTAGATTTCTTTGCATGATCGAATGCATCCAGTTTGTTTTGGGGCATGATTCCTTGTTTAGCCATCATTGCTTTTTCAGCCGAACCATCAGCTTTGCTGAAATTGACCCAACTAGAAGATAAGATGAATGTATAGTACTACGATCTATCTCAATAATGCCAACCCATCCATCTTCATGACAATGGGACCCAAAACAAAGAAGAGGAAGGCCACTAGGCCGATGAGAGATGGCTTTGAAGACTCAAAAATATTATTTGCATCGTCCCTCTCAATTTCTTGTCCTTGTTCGGTCTCATTTTTCTAGCTACGGAGACCCTTTTATCTCCCTTCTCTCTCATTTGGACTCACCTGAGATGCCATATCTCTTTTTTGCTTAAATGAGATATCATATCTCTTGTCTTAAAGCTTTCAAAGAATCAGCCACCGGGTCCATCTATTATTATCTTTTTAATTACATGTTTGATATCATATACTAGCATTATGGAAATTATTATTGCTCATGCTAAATTTAGTTTTTTCAACGATGGAACGCAATGGCAATGACCTTCTCTTTCATTTTCTTCTTCTTCAGCTCATGCTTATTAGTTTCTTCTTTATAAATCAATCACCTTCTTTTTTTTTATTTATTTTTATTTTTTATAAATGATATCTGGTTGATTTTATTCTATGTTATATGTCGGCGGTCGTGGATAATAACTCCTAAAATTGTTTTTGTACCTAATAGACGCCTCAATTGATCAGGAATGGGATTTTCGACTGTAAAGGGATTTTTTTTTTTTTTTCTCTATTAGAACCAAAAGCCCATAATTTGATTCTGAAGTACTGTTTATACAAAGAAGGAATCCTCTTTGTTCCGGACGATATTTGGAATGAGAATAGTCTTTCATTCATTTAATTAATCCTTGTGACAATTGCCTTGAAATTATTGAGATGGTACATGAAAAGAAAATTAAAGGAAAAAAAAAAAGGACCAAGAAAAGAATTGTGCAAAATTTTTCAACTTAGGTACGAACTGTCTCAATAATGAATAATGCCACTGCCAACCCAATTTCGTGAAAGTGGGACCCAAACGCGTTGGAGGAAATTTCGCCACATATATAGAAAATGAAAAAGTAAACAAAATCAATTACCAAAAAGAAAAAGTAAATAAATATATTACCCAAAAATAGAAAAATAAATAAATATAATATGGTAATCTAATTCTCAGATGGTATTATCTATTGACTTGGGAAGGCTTTGTAATTCTTGTTGTGTCTGGGTTTTCTAAGGTCCAGCAGCTAGTCAACATCCCTCGGAAATCAATCTGGCTTTATTTACTGAGTTTCATATTTTTCTTCTCAAATTATACAACTTTGTTCTTATTGAGTTTTATGTTAACTATCAAATTTTCATGTGAACTAATCAAACTCGTCTCAAGCACAAAAGCAAAGTTATATTTTTTCTGAAAGTGATAAATACCCAATATTTACTTGAGACCGCTTGGCAGGCTAAAATAATATGGGACCGGGTTGGAATAGATTAGACTTACTTTTAGAGAAGGTTTACTCCAGTTTCCATGTTTGTTACAATTTTTTTTTTTTTTTTTTAAATTTTGGCTAGTTCTCTTTATTAGGCTCAACTACTGAAAAAATGCCAGCTCAAATAATTAAAATTTTATCAATCTTTTATATTTGGTACTCAAACTACCCTTGTTATCCTTAATGTTGACAAACAAAATAAAGAAAAAAATAAAAAATAATTACCTACCGTTGTCTTCAACTTTTCAAAATCAACACTACGTCCAAACTGATTCACTTTATCTCCACCTTCCATTGTCATTTTCATTTTACACTTGGCTCTCTCAAACATTATAGATTAATCGACCAAAAACAAAGCACACCATAAATTTAACTAAAAAAGTAAAATTTTTATTTTAGTATCCATTATGAGTGTATTTTGTGTAAAAATTAAAGTTAATGTAATTTCAAGTTCTAGAAAAAAAAAAAAGGTTTATTTTTCCTTTTATCATCAAAAATGAATATTTAGGGGGTGTATTCGATTAGGAATTTAATGGATTTTAAAAGATTTTAAAAGTCCAAAGATATTCAATTAAGATTTTTATGGAATCTATTAAAGTATTAGGGTATTCAATTTAGAATTTTATAGAATCTATATAAATCTGATGTTATTCAATTATGACTTTTTAAAAGTCCATAAAAGTCTGTTGGTATTCAAAAAGTCATTAATTTAGAAGGATTTTACAAATTGATGGATTTGATTGGATTTTGAGACATTAGGTATAAATACTCAAGCCTTTCACAAATCCAGTCTCCACCCCAAAGATTTCATTGGATTGTAAAACACAAAACATTGAGTGAGACCCTGCTTTGAGACAGAACAAAGAACGAAGAATAGACGGACAAACCCAACCCGCTGGATGAACAGTTGAACAAAACTGGCGAATTGACGGTAACCAAAACAACGATCTTTCCTGTGGGTTCTCTCCCCGTGCTTCCTTGCTTGATCTGATTTTTTGGGTATGATTCAATTTTTCTGCTTTTTTCGCATTATCCGGCTGTTGTTTGATAAAAACCCAAATCAATGTTGTGAAAGTTTTGAATTTCGAGTGAGAAGTTTTGAGTTATAAAAACAAAAAAAAAAAAAGAGTGAGAAATTTTGAGTTTCTAAGGAACGTATCTATTAATGTATCTGTTATCTGCTATCTGCTATTGTAAATATATTCATATATGTTTAGCCTTAGTGTAAAAAGAAATAGAAGGTTGTGCAGCCGTACTTTAGTACCAATTAACTTGTTCTTTTGAAGCATTATTAACAGTACATGTCCACCATCTTTATACATAATCTCCATCGATCTTTTCCAGCACATCCCCCCCTCTTTCTTGAGCCATAAACACATAGACGAAAGCCCCCCCCCCCAACACACACACACACACACACACACACATAGAGACGAAAGCAAGAGCATAGAAACAACTGTCAGATGACAAAAATTTTGAGGGGTTAGTTTTCAGGAGGGTAAAGATCATCTCAGATCAATGATCAATGATCAATGTATTTTCTTTGTACCCAAAAATAAAAAATAAAAAATAAAAAAAGGAAACAGATGGATAGTGATGATCACCGCCTCTGAAGAAAGGAAAAAAAATGGTTGGTAGATTAGGCATAATAGATGTGAATGTCAGAAGCTAGCCTCACAATTTTCCATCAATTAATAAATTTATATAGCTTTGAAGAAAAAAAAAAAAAAAAGAGTTGGTAGATTAGGCACAATGAGTGTGCACGTCAAAAGCTAGCCACACAATTTTCTATCAATTAATAAATTTATATTATAATATATATATATATATATATATAGTTTCTTGTACTTAATTAAAAACACTTCCACAAGAATTTGTGCTTTGGCTACTGTTTCCACTATGAGTGACTGATTTGGTGTTCCATCATTATTATTGTTATATATGTATACTTCTTATACTAATTTAACACACTTCTCCAAAAAGTTGTGTTTTGGTTTCTGTTTCACTGTCAATGGCTGACCATGTTTAGTGTTCCATCATTATTATTATTTGTTACGAAAATATTACTGCCTACTTGCACTCAAAAAATATATACTATGCTATAGTACTACATGTTCATGCATATATATATATATATATGATTTCAGAAAAAATTAGAAAAATACATTATTTTTTGGTTGTAGTTAATAGTCTTTTAAAATGCATTATGAATCTAATATGATTTATTAAATATTTTTAATCTGATTTTATATTTTGATGAGTTAGAATGTGAATATTTTGATCTTTTTTATTATATGTTTAATTTATAATATATATATATACATATATATAAATGTGATTCAACTATTCATGGGCTTTATATTTAGATATTCATTGTTACAATGGGAGATTCACAACGAAAAGGCAAAACTGCATATAACATATGGACCTCACAAGAGAGTAATATGTTGTTAGAACTGATGGTTGATGCTGCTAATCGTGGATGGCGTGATAATAATGGTGTATTTAGCAAACTAACTGTGGAAAGTAAGATACTTCCTAAGCTAAATGAAGCACTTGGATGTAATAAAAATTATACTCAATATCAGGGTCGCTTGAAATGGTTTAAAACGTATTATCAAACATTTTCTCAACTCATGCGTTTCAACTTTGGTTTTGGATGGGATGCAGCCACACAAAGATTCACTGCCACAGATGAAATATGGGATAATTACTTTAAGGTGAGGTTATAAATTTTCATAAAAATGTATTTTATATTATTATATCTTATATATATCTATATATATATATAGATATATTTTTTTTGTATTTTTATATGTTAACAAAATATTATATTTATTTTATTTTGTTTTATTTTTTTTACAGTCTCATCCAAACCAGAAACACCTTCGAACAGACACTTTTGCTGACTTTGAGGATTTAAAAATTGCTGTTGGAAATGGAACTGCCATTGGAAAAAACTCTATTGGATTGGGAGACGATACAGATGCAAGAATTTATGGACAAGATGAAAGTACACATGGTAGGATAGATGACTATGTATATGATGAGATTAACGAGGTATATGTTCCAACTCAACTCGATCCATCATGCCAAGCACCTTCACTCGGACATAATGAACCATCAATGTCAGAGTTCGATCCAAATTTAGAAGTTCCCATGGAAAATGTTGTTCAAAGAAAGCGAACTAGAAATGAATATGAAGGGAATACTCGTTCATTTGATCAGAATGCCACTCGAGTTTATCTTCTAGAAAAACTTTCTCATGGTTTGGACTCGATTGGAAAAATTGCCACTGAAATTTGGGGTATGTATAATCTAATGGAGAAAAGGGAAAAGGCAACTAGTGAAAAGGAGAAAAAGAATGATATTTGGAATGTTATTAAGGAAACTCCAAATTTAGATAACATTGGTCGCTATAAAGCACTTGCATTGATTCAGAAAATGGGAGTTAAAGATGCATTCTTGAAGATGTTACCTGAAGAGCGCTCAGAATGGATATCATTTAATATGGAATGAGTGTTAAAACATATATTTAGCTATAACTATTTTATGAAATAGGTTTTTAGTTTTGATATATTTTTCTCTCTAGTTTGTTTAAGTGAATTTTTTCATTTGCTTTATTGTTCAATTTGTATTGAATTGAATTTTTCATTAAAGATTTTTTTTTCCCTTCCTGATATTATTATTTTTTATGACATTTCATATTTTCTAATAATATTTGATGTTATGTCTTAGATTAATAGAGAAAATGGAACTGGAAGAACTGGGAGAAAGAGATACACAAGAAGATGAAGAATTTTATGAAACCATTAAATTAATATTGTTAGCAATTCAAGCAATACCTGAGGTATTAGATGCACTAATGATTAGCATTTGTGATGAATATATTGAACATCCACTAGCTCGACGACCAATCACTCCTAAAGGGTATAATTATATTCATAAAGTATTGAAAAAAGATCCTCAACATTTTCGGCAACTCTATAGGATGTATCCTAATGTATTTTTGAAGTTATGTAAAATTATTAGAGAAAAAACATATTTACAGGATACAAGATTCATTTGTATTGAAAAAAATGCTTGCAACATTTTTACTTATTATATGTCAAAATTCTCGCTATCGTATGACTTGTGAAACATTTAGTCGATCACATTTCACAATGAGCAAAAACTTCAACAAAGTTTTGAGGGCTTTGAACATAATAGCACCAGATATGATGGTTAAACCAAAATCTACAGTGCCAAGTAAAATAAGAGAACATACAAGATTTTACCCTTACTTCAAGGTAAGTAATGAATGTTTTACCTATTTATTTTTTTAGTAATAATAATTATTGTCATTATTGTTATTATTAGTGTTGTAATTATTATTCAGAACACCTTATGTTTTATGTTAGTTATAAAATTTATTATTTCTTTTAGGATTGTATTGGAGCTATTGATGGCACATATATACCAGCAACAGTAAAGGGTCGTGATGTAAGTAGCTATCGTAATCGCCATGGAAAAATTTTACAAAATGTATTAGCAGCTTGTAACTTTGATTTGGAGTTCATATACGTGCTTAGTGGATGGGAGGGTTCGACTCATGATTCAAAATTACTACATGATGCTTTATCAAGGAGGAATAGACTTAAAGTGCCACAAGGTATATATATTTTTTTATTATATATATTTTTCAATATGTACTAATTTTTACAAAATAATATTTATGAATTAATAATTAATATCTTATATTTTTAGGTAAATATATTCTTGTGGATTGTGGATTTCCAAATTGTCGACAATTTTTAGCTCCATTTAGAGGGGTTCGATACCATTTGCAAGATTTTTCTGGTCCAGGTCGTCATCCTGAAACTGCAGCTGAATTATTCAATCTCCGTCACTCTTCTTTAAGAAACGTAATTGAGAGGATATTTGGTATATTCAAATCTAGATTCACAATTTTTAAGTCTCCACCTCCATTTCCATTTAAAACACAAGCAGAGCTAGTTTTAGCTTGTGCAGGATTGCACAATTTTCTTCGCAAGGAATGTCGCTCTGATGAGTTTCCTATAGAGTCAAATGATGAATCTCCATCATTGTTATTAACACAAGAAACTGAAGAAAATAATTTTGAAGAGCTGGTTGAAAGTTAAGAGCAACAACGAGAGAATGCTAATGAATGGAGAACTACAATGGCTTCAAATATGTGGGTGGATGCCCAAAATGCAAGAAATCAAAGTAATGAGCAATGAGTTTTTTTTTTTTTTTTTTTTTTTTTAAATAAAATTTTGTATACAATAATAATAATAATAGAGATGATATAAGACTATTTGATATATTTATCTAATTTTATTTTAATTTTTCTTGACAATATTTTTTTCAAAAATATTTTAAGGATAGTATTATTAAAGTTTAATATTCATGTATATGTTGTTTGCCTATTTGTTAATTTGTTCGATATCATAAATGTTCAACAATGCTAATGGTATGATTAAAAAAAAAAAAACTATGCTTATAGTATAGAATAAATGATATTATTCACCAAAATAGTAAAATGAATTATATAAAAATATTTAAAATCATTAGAATTCCATCAAAATCTATTAAAGTCTATAATATAAGTCTCATAAACTCCATTAAATTCCATATAGAATTGTAATAAAATTCATACGGAGTTTGTTAAATTCTAAGTAAATCCATAAATTCCATCAAACATTTTAACTCTTTTAAAATCCATTAAATTTTTAATTGAATACATCCCCAGTTTTTCCAAAAACCTCCAACTCGCTTTCTTTGGGCCTCCACTAACTACTAGTCGTTTATGAAATAATTTGGAAAAATCAAGTTTTTATCACATGGCCTATGATTGGCCATTGGGGGCTTTACAAATTAAAAAAATTTTGAAAAAATAATTTTTTTTTCAAAATCTCTTTGCCATTGAGTTCCCTAACGGCTGGTTGAGGAATCCAATGGTATCCCATCAAAGTTATACTGACAACTCTTTTTTTTTTTGTCTTCTTTGGTAACCCAATTCACATTAACCAAACTTTTATTTTACACTGTAGAAGATGTTCTAAACCTTGAACTAAATCTCAATAACACATTTTTTTTTTATGAAAAAAGAAAAAAAGAAAAACCTTATTTTACTACATCGTGAAATTGATTTTCACCCTTTATTCTTCAGATATACGAGAGACATTCCAAACTGGAATATAAAATAAATAATTTCTCTTTTTTTTTTTTCTTTTTTTTTTTTAATTTCATTCACAGATCTGTGTGACAATTGCCTTGGAATCATTAAGAGTTTACATGGATTGAAGTAGGACTGTGAAACAGAATTGTGGAAATTATTGAGATAATACTAGTACTGCAATCTCAATAATTCCGACCCATCACCATGGCAATGGAAGCCAAAGCGGAAATTTCACCATGGAAAAAGTGAAAAAGAAACCGACAACAAATTAAAGTAAAAAAATAATAGCAATCTTCTCACGCGGTGCTGTCTGTTGACTTGGAGGAAGGCTTTAATAAGGATAATAATAATTATAATAAAAAGGAATTGCAATTTGCACGCCTACAATATTGACCAAAGAAAATAATTTTAGGATATACAAGAAGTGCAATAAAGCAATTGCTTTCCCTTCCATACAACACAACCACAACCCAACACAACACAACACAAACTCTCTCCTGCTGGTCAGTTGCCCTACCTCTATCTGTTTGCAATTCAAGAGCTGGCTAGCTTTCCATATCCATGGCTGCTGAGCTGATTGCTGGTACTTTCCTTTTCACTTCCTTTGAGAAGCGCTTCGATATGATCATTTCTAGGGATGTCCTCAAATTTGATAGAGGAAAGAAACTCGACGATGGGTTGTGCAAGAAGTTCAAGATCCTGTTAGCAGAGAAGTACCCACGAAAACATCACTTAACAAACCAATTCTAACAACAAGGCTATGAACTTGAACCAAACTTACAAGCAGATTTATTACATGCATTATCACACTAGAAATCAGAAACCCACTTAGAAATGTACTCGGCTACTACAACTCGTGAAATTCACAGTTGGGCCGGTACCATTCAAGAGCTGCCACATGGCAGCGTGGACCCACTACTTTGACAGAGCTTTATTTTTTGTTGTTGGGTCTGGGCTTTCTAAAGTCCGGCTGGCTTCATTTGTTAAATTTCTTTTCTTTTTGTTTTTCAAATTATAACACCTTATTCTTATTTATTTTTATTTTTTATTTTAAAGGTTTGTTGCACTTATAAAGGGAGACGTGGCAATTCCTTCACAATTTCTTTTATTTTCTTTAATTCTCTAGTGTCATTTTCATCCCACTTGTTAGCAGCTTTTCTTTTTAATTTCTTTTGCAATTTTTCTTTTAATTGGGCTCCATCTTTTATGAATTTACTAGCATAATTGAGATGTCCTAAAAACGATAGTAATTCTTTCTTGGTTTTAATTCATTAGGAAATTCTTGAATTTTCTTAGATAGTATCCTTTAGTTTCACGGTGTTGCAATTTAAATCTTTAAATCTTAATTTGGTACAAATTGATCCAATTGAGAACCAAAAACATATTTGACATGATTTAATGCTCTAATATGAAATATTAAAATTATATTCATTAAATTGTAATTTAAAACCTATAAATTATGTTTTGCCATTGTTAATATGAAAAAATAAATTTGAAGTTAATTACTAAAATGGTTAGTTAGATAATTAGTATGAAAAAAAAAACGGTGTGACAATTGAGCTTAATCATCTTTCTTACCTAATACACATTCGATATTAAAATGAATATGTTGCTTTTTAAAAATTGGTTCATTGAATTAATCCGTGTGTGTGACAAATGCTTTAGAATTATTGAGATAATACATAACTTGTGAAAAATCTTCAGCAAAGTATAAATAAAATATTTGCCCCTACTAGAAAATGACATTTTATAGAAACTTTGGAAAAAGCATCTTAATAATGTCAAGCCTACTTCATTAGAATGGGACCCAAAAGTAGAAAATGGAAAAGAAAAAAACGAGCCAAAAAAAAAAATAAAAAAAAGAACAGAAAACAAGATAGCAATCTTCTCAGATAGTTTTGTCTGTCGCTTTTTCTTTTTAATTTCTTTTCTTTTCTTTCTTGCTGCTGAATTACGCGTTCTTTTCATTATGCACTAATCATAAGTTAAGGAATAAAGGCAATAATAAAAAGGAAGAGCACTTAGCAAAGCCAACATTGATTAAAGAAACAACTTTAAGATTCAACAAGCATCAAGCTATTCCCAGCTCTACTTCCATACAACACAACACAAAGCAACACAAACTCTCTCTTGTTGATCAGTTGCTCTACATCTTTCTGTTTGCAAGTCAAGAGTTAGCTAGGCTTTCCATATCCATGGCTGAATTGATTGCTGGAGCTTTTTTCACCGCTTCTTTTGAGCGGTTCTTTAATATGATTATTTCTGGGGAGGTCCTCAAGTTTGTTAGTGGAAGGAAACTCGATGATGGGATGCTCAAGAAGTTCAAGACCATGTTGCTGTCTGTTAAGGCATTGCTGAATGATGCTGAGAAGAAGCAAATATCCGACCCAGATGTGAGGCAGTGGCTGGATGAGCTCAAAGACACCATGTACCATGCAGAGGACTTGGCTTATGAGATCGAGACTGAAGCTTTGCGATGCAAGATTGAAGGTGGTCAGTCTGGAAGCCGCATATTCCAGGTATTTAACTTCTCATCTAGATTCAATATTAAGAATCTTGAAGATAGGATAGTGGAGATCTTTCACACACTAGAAGGCATTGTGAACCAAAAAGATCTCTTTGGTTTGATTACCTCAGAAGTTGTTCGTCAGAATAGATCTTCATCATCTTCTCCACAACTACTACCTGTGGAAGAAGAATCTGAAATTTATGGCAGAGAACAAGACAAAGCTGTCATCATTAGGCTGCTACTGTCTGATGATCATGATGATGTGGTAGGTGGTGATAATAAGATATCTGTAATTCCCATTGTGGGCATGGGCGGTATTGGCAAGACCACTCTTGCTCAACTTGTTTATAATGATGTCAATGTGATTAAAAAGTTTAACCTCAAAGCTTGGGTTACAGTGTCAACTGAATTTGATGTTTTCACATTGACCAAAACAATTTTCGAACTGATCACTAAACAAAAGGATTGCGGCATCAAGCATCCAGAGCAACTTCAATATGAATTGAAGAATGTCATACAAGGGAAGAAGTTTCTCTTTGTTCTAGACGATGTTTGGAATGAAGATTATAACCTTTGGGATAACTTAAGGAGTCAATTTGCATTTGGAGCATCAGGGAGTAGAATCATTGTGACAACACGCTCTAAAATCATTGGATCTATGATGGGTGGAATCATTCCAAATCTTGAGCTTGGAACAATATCAGATGAAGATAGTTGGCAATTATTTGCAAAATATGCATTCCAAAAAATAATAGATCGAAGTGCACTTCAAGAGTTTGAAGAAATCGGTAAAAAAATTGTTGGAAAATGCAATGGCCTTCCTTTAGCTATTAAATCGCTCGGTGGTCTTTTGTGCTCCAAAAACCATATCCATGAATGGGAAGAGATACTAAACAGCGACACATGGAAGTTGAAGCAGTGTAACATTCTTCCTGCTCTTTGGTTGAGCTACAACTACTTGCCTGCACATCTTAAATGGTGTTTTGCTTATTGTTCGATTTTTCCTAAAGATTTCAAAATTGAAAAGGAAAGATTAATTTTGTTATGGATGGCAGAAGATCTTTTACAACCCCAACAAAATATGACGCTAGAAGAAATTGGAGAGAAGTACTTTAATGATCTTGCATCAAGGTCATTCTTTCATCACCATAAATATGGTTATTTTACCATGCATGACCTTGTGAACGATTTGGCTACCTTTGTTTCTAGAGAATTTTGTTTAAGGTTGGATGATGATTGCCCAAAAGTTTTAACAGAGAAGACTCGTCATTTGTCTTACATGACATTTAAGAGCCATGATACCAAGAGGCTAACGGAATATTTATCCAAAAATAAGGTGTTGCGCACTTTATTGTTTGAATATCTAATGCCCGAACAATTTTCGGCAAATCTTGAACAATATTTGAAAGGGATGCGATGTCTAAGAGTGCTTTCTCTATCTGCTAGAACTATTGTCGTTAATACAAGGGCAGACTCTAATTTGATTCCTATTACGACAGCACTTGATTTGATTGGCAATTTGAAGTTTTTAAGGTATTTAAATCTATCTAGTACTGATATTAAAGAATTATCGGATACAATTTGTACTCTTTACAATTTGCAGACTTTCCTTTTACGGGGATGTAAAAATCTTTATAGGTTGTCTCGTTCAATCGGTAAGTTGAAGCACCTAAGACGTTTGGACTTGCTTGTGTGTTGTAACCTTAAAGAGATACCCGACGCGTTGTGTGATTTGTACAATCTGCGTACTCTGAATTTGAGTCATTGTATTTCTCTTTCTAGTCTGCCAACCAATATGTCCAGATTGGTCAACCTACACTATCTGAACTTTTCTGATACAGAGGTGACAGAGATGCCACCGCAAATGTGCAAATTGAAACATTTGCAATGTTTAACACCTGCCTTTCTTGTAGACAAAAATGGTGGGTGTAATATTAGAGAGTTGGGTAATCTTCAAGATCTGCGTGGTTCTCTTGCGATCAAAAATCTTGAAAATATAGTGAATGTTGGAGATGTTAGGGAGGTCAAATTGAAAGATAGTAGGTATATTACAAAGGTTGAATTAGAGTGGTGTGGTGAAACAGATGATTCAGAGAAAGCACGAGAGGTACTTGACGGGCTTCAACCTCACACAAATGTCCAAAGGCTAAGGATTACGAATTACCAAGGTACAAGCTTTCCGAGTTGGGTAGGACATCAGTCATTCAGTCACATAGTATCTCTGTCTCTATCTCGATGTAGAAATTGTTATTTGCTGCCACCGCTTGGACAGCTACCTTCCCTGAAAAATCTTGACATTTGTGGATTTGAAATGGTGGAAAGAATAGGTGATGAATTTTATTATTCCTGCGGCAGCAACAGTAGTAGCGGTTCTTCTTCCATGATTAATGCACCAGTACTAGTACCATTCAAGTCCTTGGAATCTTTACGCCTTTCTGGTTTCAGTGAATTAAGAGAATGGAAGGAGTGGTCATTAACGATGGGAGGTGACGTTGGAGGAGGTGAAGGTACTGGAGCTTTCCCAGAACTCAAAATGCTTAGTTTAAAAGACTGTCCGAAGATAAATGGGGACTGCTTACATTGTAATCTTCCATCCTCCACAACTCTTGTAATCTGGTGCGGATGCCAACAACTGATGGCTTCACTCCCCAGTCATCAACTTCCATGGCTGGGTCATTTGCGGCTAGACAATTGTTCGGACGTGGTGTCATTTCCACCACAAGGTGGATTGCCCTCCAATATCCATACAATTCATATTTTTGCATGTGTTAATCTGGAGTCACTTACAAAACAGGGATGGCCTTCAAATTTAAAATTGCTTTGTATTAATCACTGTAAAAACCTGTTTTTGGACGTGGATTCATTTCCGGAGGAAGGGCAACTTCCCGCAACTCTCACTGGTCTTAAGCTTCAATGGCTTCCAAATCTTAAATCATTAAATGGAAAGGCTCTTCGAGACCTGGTCTGCCTTGAAAGACTCATCATTAATTATTGCGATCAGCTGCAGTGCTTGCCAGAAGAAAGGCTGCCCGATTCTCTTTCTCGGTTGAAAATCACAAGCTCCCGTAGAAGTTGTCTAACCGACAGGTGCAAGAGAGATACAGGGGAAGATTGGCCAAAAATTGCACATATCCCTCGCATCAACATTTCGAACGGTAAGTCATTTCAATATTAATTCCTGTTCCTGATTTGATTTATATACGTACACTTCTTATGCTCTGTTTGTTCCCAACATAAACATACCAAATTCCTGTATCTGTAATTTATCTGTTACTCAATCTTCGTATTATTTTTACTTGTCCAATTTTAATAAATATGTTGTTGTTGTTGTGGTTTTTTTTTTTTTTTTTTTTTTTAATCCCTTCTCTTTTCTTATATTTTCTTTCTGTAACATCACTAGTAGATTTCATATCCCATGCTATTCCATACGTTATATACATATTATTTGGGAAATTAATATTGCTCATGCTTTTCAGGCCGCGGAGGGGTATCTATAGATTCGGATGAAGAGTACTTTTCATTCGATGATAAGTACTAGTTTTACTGAACATGTACCTATTTAGGTAATATATATATATATATATATATATATTACAATAGTTGACATTTTGCTTCAACTATTTTTTTACAAAACTTTTATTTTTAGATGAATGTTATCGCATCACTTTATTTTTATAAATAATAATGCTTCCATATCAATTTGTCAAACATTAATATATTTAACAAACGTTTTCCATATAAATCGCTGATATAAATATAACCGATAATTATAGCATTACTGTTCTACAAACAATTGTTACTCATCATTCTCCATTCCAATACCCATTTATGCCAGATACACTTCGGGCATGTTTTAAATGTATCATTAAAGTCCAATCCAATTTAGATCTACATTTCAAATAAACCTTTTAATCTTTATTGTGTTGAAATATTACCGAGAATATTGACCGACCTATTACAAAAGTACTCTATTAGGCTCGCTCTAACTCATTTAATTAAATTTTCAATGATTTATCTCTGCTTCTCATTCAATTTACACTGTTAGTAATTAAAATACGTCATCAATTTACACTAGCCAGTTTAAAATAATTTCAGTTTGAGATGGGTTATTACACACTTTTGGAAAAACCTAATCATTATATTTCATGGATTCCAAGGTCTGGAAAAACCTAATGATCATATTTCATGGAGTCCATGTTCTCTCTACTGCAGTTACAATGTTGGAAGCAGACGTGCTGTCATTCACCATAACTGATTCAATACTGCCAAGCTTTTTGGTTTTCATATTCAGTTCTAGCTCTTCTTGCATTTCAATGTTCAGGTAACTGTTTTATACTCATTAACTGCCTCAAACTACTTTTCAGATTCGAATCCTTAATATATGAATCTACGAAGCTTCATTTGTGATTTTAACGCATGCAGACTAATCTATGAAAATGATACAATGTTGCATAAGTGAAAAGAAAGTCGTAGAAGATAAGTACAAAAGCTTCATTACATCTGAAAATTTTCTTCAAAACATGCTCTTTTTGGATAAAAGGTTAAATTAGTTTATATAATCTTGGTACAACGATGCCTAGTACAGAAGCACTTGGATCCTAGAAACTAAAATAAAATCCAATAATTTGAAAAGATAAAAGTGAATACCATACATCCATTTAGATCAGCACATCCAGTGACCTTGTCTATTGCGGTACGTAGGAACTCCATTGAGTACCAACAATTCAGAAATGGAGCTACT
The DNA here is from genome assembly GCF_031755915.1 of Ziziphus jujuba. Taxonomy (NCBI): domain Eukaryota; kingdom Viridiplantae; phylum Streptophyta; class Magnoliopsida; order Rosales; family Rhamnaceae; genus Ziziphus; species Ziziphus jujuba. The sequence goes on from NC_083380.1 coordinate 5,208,069, forward strand.
GTGGAAGAAATTCTCACCTCTCCCGGGAGTCACAGGCAGAAATCAAAAGCATTTGCAAATTGGAAACCTTTTATGTGAAGATGGAAACGGTATATGGCTCCAAAATGTCTGAATGTGAAAAGTAAGTAGAATCAAAAGCATTTATTTGATTATATTCAGGGAAAATTTTTGCTTACACTTGCTCAAAATGAAAACTTGATTTCTTGCAGATACACGATGCATCTCTATCCTCCATTATGTATAACTGCTTCTTTTCTCTAGAAGAACCACTGCATCAATTTCTCCCCTTCACCTTGTGCTATGAAGGTGAAGCTGATTTAGAAGTTGCCAACTTTCCCTTGCCTGGATCTTATCATGTTACCATTTTGGAAGCTCATAGAAGTTTATACTATGTTGTAAAGTACCGATTCTGTGTCAGCCACTAATTGAATATACTCGTTCATGTTACGAGATTCTATAAGTATCTTTCATTGTTTGAGATTTTGATTTTCTCTAACGAATTGAAGATAACAAAAGATAGTACACTAATTAGAACAAAAGTAACACTAAATAGACCAAAAAGACACTAAATACAAAAACATAAGCAAAACAAAAGTGGTTACAGGCTGCAGCCTTTCATGCTTTGATTTTCCACTTACGAGCACTCCTGGGTCTGTTTACAATGCCTTCATAATACTGGGATTCAAGTGTTTGGTTGTTCCAAGCCTTGATATAGCGTGAAAACATTTCTCGGGCAGACTCTAATGATAAGTCAGAAAAAAAACACATCTTTTTCTTCCTTCAGCCATGTAGAAAATTCATTGTTCTTTAAGAAATAGTCATCGTTGGACAGCTCTAGGAAGTTGTATTTCTAAAAGAATAATGAAAAACACCATCCATCAAAACCCAACAAATTCAAACACCACCACCACCACCACCAAAACCTTCAGTTTTCTACTAAAACCTGAGCAAAGATTGAAACAGAAACAAAAAATCCTAAGGTTGTGAGCCAACTTGACGAATAATCATATCAAAATGTTAACCACAAATGAGCTTTAGCTTTTTTTGTGGCATGCCCCTTGTTGAATATCTCTAGATAAAGTACCTCGTGAAAAAGTACCTTAACATCCCCGTCAGGGGAACTTGCTCTTCTGTAATTACCCCTGGAGGGAAAAGAGGTTGGACAACTATCCTTGGCATCCATGCTATTGGCCTGTCTACCAGACTCCTACTGTCCTATTACTAAGCATTCTCTCTTAACTTGCCTAAGGGTGTTAGCATTGATTGGGAAAGAAGGAACCAGTAATCCATTCAAGAGAACCTTACCCCAGAGAACTCGAAGGGAGAGAAAGAACTCTTCAACATAGTCCCAAGAAGGTGATCTATGACCCCTAGAAAGAAGTGCCACTAAGAAAAGAAGGATAAGTCATATAGGCATAATTTAGATAAGAAAATTACCAAGAGGCGATTACCTTTGTCATGTTTATCTTTCTGCTTATCCTTTGATTTCTTCTCTGAGACAAAACAACAAGCCAATATTATAAGAATTTTCGCATCTAGAAGCTCACACCTGATATGGTAAGAAACAGGTAACTACCAAAGTCTCAACTTATCATATAACTTAAACCAATAAAACAATGTAACTTCTCAAAAAGTTTATAGCGGTTCCCATTTGATTGGACTGTTTATAGAAAGATAACTAGATACCTTTTACCTGTCTCTATTTTATTACCATGCCTGGCTAATTTAAACCAATCTTCTCAGAAGTCGACCAAAATCAGGTTCAATAAGACTAATTAGCAGTGACAACAGCTCTACCATTGAAACATAAATTTAAAAGAGACACTTTCCTAAATCCATGCAGGTAAAACCATATCACAAAATTGGCAATAGACATAAAAAACTAAGCATACTGCAACAAACATAGTACACTAATTGCGGTGGCATATCGACTACCATCATAAGGGAAGATATAAATTAATGTTTACAAAGCTCGTAACATAAATAGCTATGCTTCCCTATTACCAATGAACCAAGAAATTGTCGTAATTGAATTATCAGAATCCAAAACTAAGTACTAATGCCTACCATGGTTGTCCTCAGAATTCAGAACACATGCCTCTTCAGCTCATAACACCAACAATTATATGAGCATGCGTACTCATTTTAAGCCCAAAAATCTCATACATAGACAAGAAACTCTGAGAAAAATTAAAAAAAAAATAAAAAAATCCATAAATTCATATTCAAGACGGACAAATAAAAGTTGTACCGTTAAGGGAATGGCGTTTGGAGTGCCTATGCAGCTTTCCTTGTCCCTTGACTTGTCTTTCTTACCACTCCTGTGTTTCCTAGTCGCGCCTTCTACCCTTCTCTGCCTCTTGTTTCTATTATCATCTGAACAGCCACACAATACCAGGACCCGAAAAAATTAAAAAAAAAAATAAAAAAATCACAAGACATTCAACACAAAACCTAACTGACACTGCAAATTCAAAGTTGACAAGGAAGGTATAATAATTTAGGAAAAAATAATTTTCGGTTTTGCAAAACTTAGGCTAAATTTAACACAAAACTAGAACAACATAAATATAATTAGATTTTTTTTTTTTCTTTTTCTGATGTTCATTTAATTTCCAGGGCAACCACACCAAAAATATAAATAAATACATAAATAAATAAAAAGAAGAGCTTTCGAAGAATTACAAAACAGAAACGAAAAAAGGAAGAGAATTTGAAGCAAATATTTGAAGTACCTTCTTCGCTTCCCATTCTTCTTCTTGGATTTTCTATCGCTCCCCATTTGAGACTGAACCCAAACAATTTAACTTTCAGGTATTTTATGGGTGTGAATACCCTAAAACAAATTCTCTCCTTTTCTAACCCACCCAAAAAAAAAAAAAAAAAAAAAAAAAAATTGTCTGCTTTTCTCTGTTCACTTATTTGATTTACAAAACACCATCTTGAGATTACAACATTTGCGTGACCGACCCCAATTCCCCAACTTAAAATACTCTTTTACCCCAGCTGTCAGGTCCCAAACTATAGTAGAAAAAGGCAGTTTCGTCTTTTCATTGCTAACTGATTGTTCTAATGGAAATATGTTTCCCTCTTTATTTTGTCACTATAATCTCTACTCTTCAAAGATGTTGAGCAAAATGAAGTATCGATTTTTGGCTGTGATCCTGATTTTCTCCATATTCATTTCCTTCAAAAATCCAGAACCAAAACCAATAAGAGCCAATAACTCAACTTTCTTTTTATGTTGGGATATAGAATTCTGATTATCGTCCACAAAAAATTTAGTGGCATGTGTTCGGTTTCTAATTTTTACTTCTCTGTAGAAAGCAAATAGAAAGAGTTTAATAAAACCAAACCATCCTGGTTCAGTCCAAAGGGAAAATTTTCAATCTCTTACTTAATAAACATCTATGATATTTGAAACTAAAATATTATTCACTGCGATTTGCATGTGTCATAATTGAAGCTTTTTAATGGATAGTACATAGAAAATCCCCTGATTTTATATTTACAGAAGCGCAAGGTTTCTTTGCAAAAATAAAAATAGTTAAAATATAAATTAGTAAAAACAAAATGCTATAATTAGAATAACACATGCATAGAAATGGGAAAATCCATAATTGGGGGTTTAACTAACTGTACATTGGTAAGAAAATTCGGGGAAATGCATCAGTTTCTTGAAAACAGTTTCTACAGAAGAGAAGAAAACATCAAAACCATAACTCTTCCCTCCATATTGCACATAAAGGTATTCTTTCGGAGACAACGGTGGGGGTAGAATCTCACTTATCTCCGGTACATCTGAGGTGGGTGATCAAGGTTTGTCTTTCTTCATCACAGAGTAATAATAATCATCATCGACAAGAAGCCAAACAAGATCCGGGTCGATACAAGCAAGCCCATGAAGAGCATTGATGGATGCATCTCGAAGCCCCACAACCCCACTACAAGCAATCCCCACCACAAGACCGCTGACCTTCTTTAGAACAACTTCCAACGCCGAAGCACTTCCTTTTGTTCCGGGACAAATCCGCAATCATATTGAGCACTGCTACTTGGACTTTCAGAGTTTGGGAGTTTCAGCCACTGAGTCCTCTGAAGAACTGGAATTAATGCATCTGTAGGGAAGTTGGTAGAGGGATTCTTTCTTCTTTTACATTGGACAACTTTCTATATATGGAATGGTGAAGCGGACAAGAGTTTCCAGAAATTGGAACCATCCGTATGAAAGTGGCTCGATAAGAAATCTTCTCCGCTGATTTGTACAACATTGCTTACCACACTCAAAGATCTTCCAACAGCCTGATAACGGAAGGCACAGTGAACTTGACAGAATCACTTCTTCAACTCTTTCTTTAGTATCTCTCTCATGCCTATATGCCTCTTCCACTTTTGCAAGTGCCATTACACCATATGCATCATATTTAGAAAATAAAATTGGAAATATATATATATATATATATATACACATGAATAATAGTTACATCAACTATTTTAAAACAAAACACTTCGATAAGAAATGGGCCCAAATGAAAAAAAAAAAAAAAATTTATTTCTTGGCAAAATTACAATTTACTACCATTAATTTTTCAAAAAGTTGCATTTTCAACGTTATGTTTTCCTTTGTCAAAATTCAACCATGATAAAATATATAAAAACACAAGAAAGATTAGATTTTCTAAAATAAAATAAAAATAATAAGATAAATAAATGTCACTTTCTTTATATTACTAAATGGAGATTTATTTTACAAGCTAATGGTTAAGCACGAGTCGGAAAAATAAGCGGACACGTACCTCGTTATTTGTCAGCCCTTGTTACCCAAACTTGTAGATCAAGTTCAAAAAATGTTAAAAAAACTGATGTCAAGTCCAAAAATCAGTGCTGAATGATGCTGAGAAGAAGCAAATCACCGACCAAAATGTGAGGAAGTGGCTCGATCTGCTCAAAGACACCGTGTACAATGCAGAGGACTTGGCCTGTGAGATGGAGACTGAAGCTTCGCTATGCAAGGAGAAAGATCAGTCTCGAAAACGCAAATTCCAGCAGGTATTCGAATCCATCTCATCTATATTCCATACTGATAACAATCTAGAAGATAGGATAGTGGAGATCATTCACACACTAGAATACCTTGTCAACCAAAAACATCTCCTTCGTTTGATCAGCACATCAAAAGGTGTTCATCGTAACAAGTCATCATCATCTTCTCCAACTACTACCTGTGGAAGATGAATCTGATATTTATTGCAGAGAACATGACAAAGCTGGCATCGTTAATCTGCTGTTATCTGATGATGATGATGATCATGTGGTAGGCGCTAACAAGATATCTGTAATTCCCATTGTGGGAATGGGTGGTATAGGCAAGACCACTCTTGCTCGCCTTGTTTACAATGATGTCAAAATCATAAAAAACTTTGAACCTCGAAGCTTGGGTTATAGTGTCAGATGAATTTGAGGTTTTCAAATTGACAAAAACAATTTATGATCAAATAATCACTGGTCAAAAAGATTGCAATATCAAGCACCCAGATCAACTTCAATATGAATTGAAGAAGGTTATAGACGTGAAGAAGTTCCTCTTTGTTTGATCAGCAAATCATCAAAAGGTGTTCATCATAACAAGTCATCATCATCTTCTCCACAACTACTACCTGTGGAAGAAGAATCTGATATTTATTGCCGAAAACTTGACAAGGCTGTCATCGTTAATCTGTGTTGGATATTATATGAAAAAGTGTTTAAAATGAAAGCTTAAATTTGAAGAGATTGAAAAAAATACTTGTTTGGTAGAAGAAAAGAGGGTGGCCTAGACTAATTAAAATTGAAGGAAGAGAAGAGTTAAAAAATACAGAAGGAATGCAGGTTATAATTTCTTTATTTTTCTAAAATTAATACAAAACAAGAGTACAAGCCTATATATAAGCTAAAAGAGGCAGTTCCAAAGTAACTACCGCCATATGCATGCTTTGCTGTTTTCTTTTTCTTACAAGTGAAAATACAACTCATGAGGACACATGTCAATCTCTCAATTATCTAATCGATACATATAAAGCTAGCTTACATGTGGCAACTTGCTATGGCTTTAGTAAACAATTTTGACTCCCTTTCATTAATTGCTATCATCAATTGCAACATTAATTGCAACATAAGTGTAATTTCTTGAATCTTCACCACTCAACCGACTTTGCCAAATTACAAATTATTATTATTATTATTTTATTTTTTTAACACCCCCTCTTAATTTGTAATTTTGGCAAAGCTCTTAAAGTCTTCTAGCTTTTTTGTTGTTGTTGGTTTTGTAAAAATATCTGCTAGTTGCTCAAATGTGTTGATAAATTCAAGTTTAATTTCAACTTTTTTAGCCAAATATCTGATGAAATGATGTCGAATTTCTATGTGCTTTGTCCTCCTGTGGAACATTGGATTTTTTGTCATTGCTATTACTAACATATTATCGCATCTGATAATTGTTAGAATAGTTTCTTTATGTTGCATATCTGATAAAAATCTTCAAAGCCATACTGCTTCACTTTCTGCATTTGTAGCGGATATATATTCTGCTTCTGCCGAAGATAATGCCACGGTCCTTTGCTTATTTGATGACCAAGAAATTGGTTTTGTACCTAAGCAAAATAAATATCCTGAGGTGCTTTTGCGGTCATCTACGGAGTATACCTGGCAATTCGTATTGGTGGGTCGTGTTCGTGTCAACCCGTTTAATAATCGTGTCAAAAATGCCTAACCCGAACACGACCCATTTATTAATCGTGTCAGGTACCTAAAACACTAACCCGACCTGTTTATAAACAGGTCAACACGACACGACCTGTTTAACACGATTATTTTAACGGGTCATGTTGACCTATTAACCCGTTAACCTAAAATTGACCTATTAACCTGAAAACTAACCTATTAACCTGTTAACCCGAAAATTTTATTTATTTTTTCTTTATTTTTATGTTTTTGTTTTATTAAAGATGTATTTTTTGTTTTTAAAAAATTAGTAATAGAAAATTATTTTTATAAAATTTTTAATTTATAATATTTTTTAGTTATTAAATATTATATTAGTGATAAAATATTAATTTAAAATTAAATTTAAATGGGTTGTAATAGGTGTATAATCGTGTCGGGTTGAAACTGACACGTTTAATAAATGGATCTTAACGGGTCAATTTCGAGTTAAATAGGTTAACCCGAAAATGACACGATTAATAATCGTGTTAAACGGGTTGACCCGATTATGACCCGAACCCATTTATAATAAACCCAAACCCATTTATTCCGTGTCGTTTTCGAGTCGTGTCGCCGTGTCATGATCCAAATTGCCAGGTCTACTACGGAGCCTGCCCAATCATTGTCTGTATATTCGATGAGCTTGTTAACTGCTTCTTTGGCATACTTAATTCCAAGCTTTCTGGTACCTTATAGATAGCGAAAGATTCACTGCAGTGTGGTGATTTTTACTTGGTTCGTGCATGAATCTAGAAACATAACTAACAGCAAAGACAATATCTGGCTTGGTATTTGTTAGATAAATAAGGCATCCAACTAAGCTTATGTAATTTGTTGCATCAGCTTTTTCTGCACCATCATCCTTACACAACTTCTCATTTAATGCCATTGGTGTAGACACTAGTTTACAGCTATCCATGTGAAACCGTTTGAGAAGAGCATTCAAATATTTTTCTCGAGAAATAAATATTTCTCCTTTTGCTTGTTGAACTTGGATGCCAAGAAAATATTTCATTTGGCTGAGATCTATCATCTCATATTCTTTCATCATTGCTCTTTTGAATTCTTCTACCATTTTTGGATTAGTACCAGTATAAATCAAATCATCAACATATAACCAGACAATAAGAATATCTTGCATACCTTCTTTTTTGACATATAAAGAGGGCTCACTTGGACTCCGTTGAAATCCACTTTGTCTGAAGTATGAATCAATTTTGCTATTCCAAGCTCATGGTGCTTGCTTTAATCCATATAATGCCTTCTTCAATCGTAAGACTTTGTTTTCTTTTCCTTTGATGGTGTAACCCAAAGGTTGTTCCACATATACTTCCTTTTTTAGTTCTCCATTAAGGAATACTGATTTGACGTCCAGTTGACAAATAGGTACCTCCATGTGAGTAGCTAATACGAGAACTATTCTAATAGTTTCCATTCGAGCAACTAGTGCGAATGTCTCATTGAAGTCGATTCCTGGCTGTTGCGAATAGCTTTCTGCGACTAACCGTGCTTTGTACTTTTGAATTGTTCAATCTTATTTGTACTTGGATTTGTAGACCCATTTGAGTCCAATAACATCTTTGCCTTTGGGTAGATCCACAAGGTTCCCATGTATCATTCTTTTCAATTGTTGCAATTTCTTCATCCATTGCTTTAATCCAAATATCTTCTTTTACTGCTTCTTCAAAATTTTGAGGCTCACATGCAAAAAATGCCATATTAGTAGATTCATAAATATCTACGAGTGAGCATACCTTTCTTGGTGGTGATTCATCATCTGAAGATATATCCATTATTTGGACTGGGCGTGGAGATTCTTATCGACTTGTGCTTGGACCAGGGTCTTAAATTGGTTGAGAATCTGACTTATCCTGAATAGGAATTTCTTCAAATATTTTTGCTCTTGTTTTAGGAGTGCTTTCCCAATTCCATGCTGCAGATTCATCAAAGATAACATCTCTAGAACTTATCAACTTAGTTGTTTTTAGATTGTACAACTGGTAACCTTTTGACTCACTTCTGTATCCAAGGAATATATATTTATCTCATTTTTCATCAAATTTTTTTCTATATTGTGAGGGGACATGTGCGTAAGCTACGCATCCAAATACTTTTAAAAGTTGTACCTGGGGCTTTTGTTTGTGTCATGCTTCATATGGAGTCTTATTCAAGACAACTCTTTTGGAGATCTATTCAAAATGTAGATGGTAGTGTTGATGGCTTCTGCCCCAGTAATTATTAGGAAGACCTTTCTCCTTTAGCATACTTTTGGCCATTTCTACAATTGTTCCATTTTTTTCGCTCAGCTACACCATTTTGCTGCGGGGGTGTGTCGAACACCGAGTTGTCTTTGAACTCCATTTTTCTTGCAGTACTCCATAAATGGTTTAAACATGAATTCTCCTCCATTATTTGTTCGAAATGTCTTCAGTGGCTTTCTGACTAGCTTTTCTACAAGCGCTTTGAATTCTTGGAATATCGAAAAAGCTTCTGACTTTTCTTTTAGAAAATATACCCACATCATTCGGGTATAATCATCAATAAATAAAAGGAAGTATCTTCTTCCATTTAGAGATGGAGTTCTAGTTGGTCCAAAAATATTTGAATGTACCAATTCTAATGGTGCCTTTGCTCTTCAGGTATTTTTGGGAAACTGCAATCTATGCATTTTTCCATGTATGCATCCTTCACAGACTCTATCTATGTGGGCAATAGGAGGTAGGCCTAAAACCATATTTTTTTCTTTTAATAATTTTAGGCCATTATAATTTACATGCCCATATCTTAAATGCTATAAGTATGACTCATCCAATTTTTGACTTTGAAAAGCTAATTTTTCATCACGTGGCATAATAAGAGGAAAAACATTATTTTGATTCATTTTTATTTTGCCACCATGATGTTTTTATTTTTATCGATAATTGTGCTTTCTTATCCATCAAAAATTACAGAATAATTTTTTCGAAGTAACTGGCCAACACTTAAGAGATTTGATGTTAAGCCAGGAACATAAAGCACATCATGGATGAGTTTAGAGTTACCTCCTTTAGAGTTTACTGCTATTACTCCTTTTCCTTTGGCTTCATGTGACTTTCCATCTCCAAGCTTTACTTCAGATAAAATTTTTTTATCCATCTTCACAAAGAGTTGTGGATCACCTGTCATATGACTACTACATCCACTATCCAAAAACTATGTATGTTTTGATTCTTGTTTAACAGGCATACATGAATAAAAAACTTGACTATCTTCAACCTTTTCAGAATAATTAACTTCATTCCTTTCTTGCATGTCTTTATACCAACAATCTCTTTGTGAATGATTAGAAATTTTACACTTTATGCATTTAAAACGACAATCTTTTGACTGATGCCAAGGTTTTTTGCAAATAATGCAATAAGGTTTAGAATTACCCAGGAAATTTCTTTGCTCATAATGATTTCTTCCTCCTCTGCCTCGGCCTTGATTACCACGTCTTCTTCTGAAGGAACCTCCTCTTCTTGTTGAGTTGCTTGTTGAGGATGCCAAATTCCTTTCTGTGATGTTGCAATTTGATTTGAATGCTTGCTCCACAGGTTGATTGGAAAACCTGCTCATTCTTTTTTCATGTGTTTCGAGAGAGCCAAATAGTTGATCCAAAGAGTATGTTTTTAAATCTTTGGATTCTTCTATAGCTACAACAATATGCTCAAATTTTGCTGGCAAACATCTTAATATTTTTTCTACAATTTTTGATTAGCAATAGTATCTCCATAACTTCTAATTTGGTTAATAATTCTAGAAACTCTAGAAGAAAAGTCTTGGATATTTTCGTTTTCTTTCATTACTAAATTATCGAATTCTCTCCAAAGAGTTTAAAGTTTAATGGAGATTACCTTTTCATGGCCTCCAAATTGTTGTTTTAGAATTTCCCATGCAGCTCTAGATTTTGTTGCATTTGATATTCTAGGGAAGATGTTTTTACTTACCCCTTGTTGAATGAAAAGTAGTGCTTGTGCATCTCTTTGGATGTTTTGCTTGTACTCCTTCTTTGCTCCTTCCGTCCACGATTGTAGTTGCTCGGGACTTGCAGGCTCATCATAGCCTTCTTGAATTATATCCCACAAATCTTATAAGATAAAAAGGGTTTTCATTTGGATGCACAAAAACCATAATTCTCACGGGTAAAGATGTGAATTAGATTTTGGGCATAACTAAATGTTGATTGGTTATTGGCTACCATGGGTATTTTATAAAGGGGCCAAGAATGTGGCTTTGATACCAAATTTGTTGGATATTATATGAAAAAGTATTTAAAATGAAGGCTTAAATTTGAGGAGATTGAAAAAATACTTGTTTGGTAAAAGAAAAGAGGATGGCCGAGACTAATTAAAATTGAAGGAAGAGAATAGCTAAAAAATAAAGAGGGAATGCACGTTATAATTTCTTTATTTTTCTAAAATTAATACAAAACAAGAGTACAAGCCTATATATAAGCTAAAAGAGGCGGTTCCAAAGTAACTACTGCCATATGCATGCTTTGCTGTTTTTTTTTTCTATACAAGTAAAAATACAACTCATGAGGACACATGTCAATCTCTCAAGTATCTAATCAATACATATAAAGCTAGCTTACATGTGGCAAAAACAATTTTGACTCCCTTTCATTAATTTTTATCATCCATTGCAACATTAATTGCAACACAAATGTAATTTCTTGAATCTTCACCACTCAAAGGACTTTGCCAAATCACAAATTATTATGATTATTATTTTATTTTTTTTAACAATCTGCTGTTATCTGATGATGATCATGATCACGTGGTAGGCGCTAACAAGATAGCTGTAATTCCCATTGTGGGAATGGGCGGTATAGGCAAGACCACTCTTGCTCGCCTTGTTTACAATGATGTCAAAATCATAAAAAACTTTGACCTCGAAGCTTGGGTTATAGTGTCAGATGAATTTGACGTTTTCAAATTGACAAAAACAATTTTTGATCAAATAATCACTATTCGAAAAGATTGCAATATCGAGCACCCAGATCAACTTCAATATGAATTGAAAAAGGTTATAGAAGGGAAGAAATTCCTCTTTGTTTTTGACGATGTTTGGAATAAGAATTATAACCTCTAGGATAACTTAAAAAGTCAATTCAAATTTGGAGCATTGGGGAGCAAAATCATTGTGACAACACGTGATTAAAACATTGGATCTACAATGGGTACTTTTCAAAATCATTATCTTCAAATAATATCGGATGAAGATAGTTGGCAATTATTTGCAAAATGCATTTCAAAAAATAATAGATAGAAGTGCACTTCGAGAGTTTGAAGAATTCAGTAGAGGAATTGTTAGAAAATGCAATGGCCTTCCTTTAGCTATCAAATCACTTGGTGGTCTTTTGTGCTCCAAAAACTGTATCGATGAATGGGAAGATATACTAAATAGTGATATATGGAAGTTGCAGTGTGACATTCTTCCTGCTCTTTGGTTGAGCTATCACTATGTGCCCTCGCATCTTAAACAATGCTTTGCCTATTGTTCAATTTTTCCTAAAGATTACAAATTCGAAAAGGAAAAATTAATTTTATTGTGGATGGCAGAAGATCTTTTGCAACCACGACAAGATAAGACTCTAGAAGAAATCAGAGAGGAGTACTTTAATGATCTTACATCAAGGTCATTCTTTCATCACACTGAACATGGTTGTTTTTGTTGAAATATAAACTTGATTTTTTGGGTTATTATTTTGTGGGCCTTGGTTACTTAGGGTCCAAGTTTTCTTAAAGTCCAAGTTTTAGAAACTTCTTTTAGGGTAATTTTATGATGTTTTATGTAGGTAGGGTTAAGTATTAGTATAAATAGTGTTATGTTTTTTCCTTTGGTATGCTGTAAGCCACAAAAGCAGAGAATCATTCAATAAACCAGCAGCTACAGTTTTCTTTCCTTCCTTCGGGTTTTGCTCGTTGTTTTACTGTTCTGTTTTGTTTTGTTTTGCTGTTCTGTTTTGTTTTGTTTTGCTTCTGGTTTTTGTTTCCATTCAACAAAGTGGTATCAGAGTTTGGTTGAACAATTTCGTGAACAGTAGCAACGTAAACAGTAGCGTGAACAGCAACGACGTAAACAGTAGCGTGAACAGTACGACGTGAACAGTACGACGTGAACAGTAGCATAAACAGTTGCGTGAATAGTCCGTGATAAAAAAAAAAAGGCCAATACTAGTATGGTCCCTTTCCAAGTTCCAACACTCAACAAGAATAACTATGACAACTGGAATATCAAGATCAAGGCTCTCCTTGGTGCCCAAGACGTATGGGAGATAGTGGAGAAAGGCTGCGTCGAAACAGAGAATGAAGTTAGTTTATCTCAAAATCAAAGAGATAGTTTGAGAGACTCAAGAAAGAGAGACAAGAAAGCTCTCTATCTAATCTATCAGGGATTAGATGATGATGCGTTTGAGAAGATCTCGGAAGCCAAGTTGGCTAAAGAAGCATGGGAGAAGCTTCAAATCTCTTACAAGGGAGCCGATCCAATCAAGAAGGTACGACTTCAAACCTTAAGGGCCGAGTTTGAAACGCTGCATATAAAGGAAGGAGAACTCATATCTGATTATTTTCTAGAGTTTTGATGGTGACCAATCAATTAAAAAGGAATGGTGAAAAATTAGATGATGTTAAGATCATGGAGAAAATTCTTAGATCATTAGATTCAAAGTTTGATCATATTGTTGCCATTATCGAAGAAACAAAAGATTTGGGAGCTATGTCATTGGAGCAGCTCTTGGCTTCATTGCAAGCTTATGAAGAAAAGAAAAAGAAGAAGGAAGGAATAGTGGAACAGTTGTTCAAGACTCGAATTGAAGCAACTAAAGAGGAAACCAGTAGCGGTCACAATGATCGAAGCCAACAAGGACGAGGCCGTGTGCGAGGACGTGGCCGCTGGCAAGGACCTAGATGGGGCTGGAAGTTTGGTGATGATCATAACAGCAACTTTCAAAGAGGAAGAGGATCAACAAGAGGCCGTGGGAGAGGTTTCTCAGCACCAAGGTATGATAATAAGTTCCATGTAAAGTGTTACAAATGTGGGAAACTTGGTCATTATGCTTCCGAATGTAGAACCCCTGGCTACAATAAAGTTGAAGAGAAGGCCAACTATGTCGAAGAAAGAAGTCAAGAAGATGGTACCTTGTTATTGGCTTACAAAGATAATGAAAGAAGTGAAGACCATACATGGTACTTGGATACCGGTGCAAGCAATCACATGTGCGGAAGGAGAGGCATGTTTGTGGAGCTTGATGAATCCGTGAGAGGCAATGTATCTTTTGGGGATGAATCCAAGGTAGCAGTAAAAGGAAAAGGCAGCATCCTCATTCGGTTAAGGAGCGGAAAGCACCAGTTCATATCAAATGTATATTATGTGCCGAGTATGAAGAGCAACATCTTGAGTCTTGGACAACATTTGGAGAAAGGTTATGATATTCATCTAAGAGACAACCATCTTTGTATAAGGGACAATGCAAGTAACTTAATAGCCAAGGTACCGATGTCAAGAAATAGAATGTTCATGTTCAACATTCAAAATGATGCTGCCAAGTGTCTCAAGGCATGCTACAAAGATGGGTCTTGGCTTTGGCATCTTAGATTTCGGCATTTAAATTTTGGAGGTCTAGAGTTGCTGTCCAAAAGGGAGATGGTGAGAGGATTACCTTGCATTCGTAATTCAGATCAAGTTTGTGAAGGGTGCTTACTTGGAAAGCAATTTAAAAAAAGTTTTCCCAAAGAGACAACTTCAAGAGCTCGAAAGCCGCTGGAACTTATACATGCTGATGTGTGCTGTCCGATGAAGCCTAGTTCACTTGGTAAGAGTTACTATTTCCTTCTTTTCATTGATGGTTTTTCAAGAAAGACGTGGGTATATTTTTTGAAAGAAAAATCAGAGGTATTTGGGAATTTTAAGAAGTTTAAGGTTCTTGTTGAGAAAGAAAGTGGCTGTTTGGTTAAAGCTATGAGATCTGATCGAGGAGGAGAGTTCACATCAACTGAATTCCAGAAATATTGTGAAGAACATGGAATTTGAAGGTTTTTAACAGTACTAAGATCCCCCCAACAGAACGGTGTGGTAGAAAGGAAGAATAGGACAATCCTAGATATGGCAAGAAGCATGCTTAAAAGCAAGAGATTGCCCAAGGAGTTTTGGGCAGAGGCGGTTGCATGTGCTGTCTACCTATCTAACCGATCTCCAACAAGCAGTGTGTGGGGAAAAACACCTCAAGAAGCTTGGAGTGGAAGGAAGCCCGGTATTTCACACCTAAAAGTGTTTGGAAGCATAGCTCATGCCCATGTACCTGATGAGAAAAGAAGCAAATTGGATGACAAAAGTGAGAAGTACGTCTTCATTGGCTATGACATAAACTCCAAAGGGTACAAACTCTACAATCTTAAGAGTAGGAAAACAATAATCAGCTGGGATGTTATATTTAATGAAGAAGAAGAGTGGAATTGGGAATCACATGATGAAAGCTACAATTTTCTCCCATATCTTAAAGAGGAAGAAGTGGAACAGACAGGTATGGAGCTAATAAGAGAGGAGCTTATCACCCCACCAGCTTCACCAACAGCAAGTCTTCAAGAAGGCGAAAATTCAAGTGAAATGGCCCCACGGTTTAGGAGTTTACAAGAGATATATGAAGTAACCGAAAACCAGGATGATCTCACTTTGTTTTGTTTATTTGCTGATTGTGAACCCGTGAACTTCCAAGAGGCAATGAAAGACAAAAATTGGAAGAATGCCATGGATGAGGAGAAAAAAGCAATCAAGAAGAACAAAACTTGGGAACCAGCTTTACTTCCACAAAAATCCAAGGCTATTGGTGTGAAGTGGGTGTATAAAGCCAAGAAGAATGCTAAAGGTGAGGTTGAAAGGTATAAGGCAAGGTTGGTAGCGAAAGGCTATAGTCAAAGGGCTGGTATAGACTCTGATGAAGTTTTTGCACCTATTGCACGACTAGAAACGGTAAGGTTAATCATCTCATTGGCAGTTCAACACAATTGGAAAATACATCAAATGGATGTGAAGTCTGCGTTCTTAAATGGAGTTCTCGAAGAAGAAGTTTACATCGAACAACCACAAGGATATGAAATCAAGGAACAAGAAGACAAAGTCTTAAGGTTGAAGAAAGCACTTTATGGGTTGAAGCAAGCACCAAAAGCTTAGAATGCTAGAATTGACAAGTATCTCCAGGAAAGGAATTTTATCAAGTGTCCATATGAGCATGCACTTTACATTAAAATTAAAAGAGATGATATATTGATTGTGTGCTTGTATGTAGATGACTTAATTTTCACGGGCAACAATCCAAGTATGTTTGCCGAGTTTAAGGAGGAGATGATGAGGGAGTTTGAGATGACCGATATTGGGCTCATGTCTTACTATCTCGGCATTGAAGTAAAGCAAGGAGGTGAAGGCATATTAATTACTCAAGAAGGGTATGCTAAGGAGGTACTTAAGAAGTTTAAAATGGATGATGCAAATCCGGTTGGTACACCAATGGAATGTGGAGTCAAGTTATCAAAGCATGAGGAAGGAGAAAAGGTGGATCCAACATTTTTTAAGAGCTTGGTTGGAAGTTTAAGATACTTGACATGTACAAGGCTGGATATTCTTTATGCCGTAGGAGTTATAAGTCTATACATGGAGAATCCAACAACAACTCACTTGAAGGCAGCAAGAAGGATTCTTCGTTATCTAAAAGGTACAATAAGTTTTGGTTTGTATTATTCAACTTCCGACGATTACAAGCTTGTTGGATATAGTGATAGTGATTGGGGTGGAGATATAGATGATCGTAAAAACACAAGTGGCTTTGTGTTTTATTTGGGAAATAAGGCGTTTACATGGATGTCAAAGAAGCAGCAAATTGTTACTCTTTCAACATGTGAAGCGGAGTATGTAGCTGTCACCTCTTGTGTTTGTCATGCAATTTGGCTTCGAAACTTGTTAAGGAGGTTGGGCTGTCCACAAGAAGAACCAACCAAGACTTACGTGGATAACAAATCAGCAATAGCCCTTGCCAAGAATCCTGTTTTTCATGATCGAAGCAAACATATTGATACGCGTTATCATTATATTAGAGAATGCATTATCAAAGGAGATGTACAGCTAGAGTATGTGAAGACTCATGATCAAGTAGCCGATATTTTTACCAAGCCTCTCAAGCATGAAGTCTTTGTTAAATTGAGAAGTCTAATAGGAATAACTAATCAAGTTTAAGGGGGAGTGTTGAAATATAAACTTGATTTTTTGGGTTATTATTTTGTGGGCCTTGGTTACTTAGGGTCCAAGTTTTCTTAAAGTCCAAGTTTTAGAAACTTCTTTTAGGGTAATTTTATGATGTTTTATGTAGGTAGGGTTAAGTATTAGTATAAATAGTGTTATGTTTTTTCCTTTGGTATGCTGTAAGCCACAAAAGCAGAGAATCATTCAATAAACCAGCAGCTGCAGTTTTCTTTCCTTCCTTCGGGTTTTGCTCATTGTTTTGCTGTTCTGTTTTGTTTTGTTTTGCTTCTGGTTTTTGTTTCCATTCAACAGTTTTACCATGCATGACCTTGTTAATGATTTGACTACCTTTGTTTCTAGAGAATTTTGTTTATGGTTGGATGATGGTTACTCAAAAGTTTTTACAGGGAAGACTTGTCATTTGTCATGCATGACATATGTGAGCCATGATATAAATAATCTAGAGGAATATTTGTCAAAAAATAAGGTGTTGCGCAGGTTATTGTTTCAATCTAGAATGTTGCCCAACAGTTTTTGACAAATCTTGAACAATATTTGAAACCAATGAGATGTCTAAGAGTGCTTTCTCTATGTCAGAGTTGTATTAAAACAGGCTTTGATTTGATTGGCAGTTTACAGCTTTTAAAGTATATAGATTTGCCTCATACTGAAATTGAAGAATTACTCGATACAATTTATACTCTCTACAATTTGCAGGCATTCTTGTTAAATACATGTAAGCATCTGCATAGGTTGTCTAGTTCAATTGGCAATTTGAAACATCTAAGATTCTTGGACTTGTCTTATTGTAGTAAAATTGAAGAGATACCCAACACATTGTGTGATTTCAAGGATCTGCGTACTCTAAATTTGATGGGTTGTCAAGATTGGGCAAATGCTATCTGGACTTTTCAAATACAAAGGTGACAGAGATGCCACTGCAAATTTGTGAAATGAAACATCTTCAATATTTAAAACCAGCTTTTCTTGTAGACCAAAATGACAGACAAAATATTAAAGAATTGGGTAATCTTCATGATCTGCGTGGTTCTTTATGGATAAAAACTATTGAAAATATAATAAAGGTTGGAGATGTTTCGGAAGCCAAATTGAAAGATAAGAAGCATATTACAGGTCTCCGATTGGAGTGGTGTGGTGAAACAGATGATTCAGAGAAAGCACGAGTGGTACTTGAAAAGCTTCAATCTCACGCAAGTGTCTAAGACCTAAGAATTTGGAATTACCAAAGGACAAAATTTCGAGTTGGATAAGGCATCATACATTTAGTCACATAGTATCTCTGTACCTACTTAATTGTAAAAATTTGTTATTTGCTACTGTAGCTTGGATAGCTACCCTCCTTGAACCATCTTCATATTTGGGGATTAGAAATGGTGGAGAGAGTAGGTGATGAATTTTATTCCTGCAGCAGCACTAGTATTGGTTCTTCTTCCATGATTAATACACCAGTACCATTCAAGTCCTCGGAAATTTTATACCTTGGTGATTTAAGAGAATTGAGAAAATGGAAAGAGTGGTCTTTAATGATGGGAGGAGATGTTGGAGGACGAGAAGGTACTAGAGCCTTCCCACAACTTAGAAGGCTTAGTTTAAGAGAATGTCCCAACATAAATGGGGACTACTTACGTTGTAATCTTCCATGCTCCACAAACTCTTCAAATCTTATCGGGATGCCAACAACTGGTGGCTTCATTCCAAAGTCATCAACTGGTGAATTGCAGCTAATTCGTTGCTCAAAGTTGGAGTCATTTCCACCACAAGGTGGATTGCCCTCCGTTATCCATACAATTCAAATTTTGGGTTATGAAAAATTGGAGTCATTTGCAAAACAAGCATGGCCTTCAAATTTAAAGTCACTTGAAATTTGCGATTGCAAAAACCTACTCATGGACGTGGGTTCATTTCCGGAGGAAGGGCAACTTCCCACACGTCTGACTTATGTTAAGCTTCAATCTCTTCCAAAGCTTAAATTGTTAAATGGCGACGAGTGAAACATAAATGGAAGAGGAGAAAAAAAAAATTATAAAAATGAGATAATTAGAGTGGAGTGAAAGCAAAAAAATACATAAATAAATAAATAATTAGGATAATTGAGAGTAAACAGCGTTTATGATATCAAGGAAGTTGATATAGACTTTTTAAAATGACTAGGATATGATAGCATGTATGGTATTTTTTTATTGGTCATGTACACCAACGTGGATTCCATTTGGTACACATTATGTATAGGAAAATTTCTCATTTACATATTGCTTTTAAACTTTATTCTTTTTTAAAATAAAATTGTTATATTTAGATGAATTCTATCTCATCACGTCAATTTCTATAAATAATAATTCCTTCTGCCATTTAAAGACCCTTATGAATTTATATGATGTATAATTTAATACCATCCAAAGGCATTCCATTTTGTCCCTCCGGCACAACCTAATGATTTTATTTCTTGGATTCCAAGTTCTTTTTACTGCAGTTACAATGTTGGAAGCATAAGTGCTGTCATTCACCATAGCTGCTGATTCAATACTGCCAAGCTTTTGGTTTTCATATTTAGTTCTAGCTCTTCTTACGCATTTCAATGTTCAGGTAATCGCTTCCTATATATATATTACCATGCATGCTCTCTTTAGCTGTCTCAAACTGCTTCTGAGATTTGAATCCTTTTCCCCGAATCTATAAGCTTCATTTGTGAGTTTAAGGCTGTGATGATTCTTGAATCAAGAAATTTCAAAGAATTGTGTAAACCTAAAGCTCTATTTGACTATATTTTCTGTTTTCAGTTTTCAAAATATTATTTTAAAAAAAATAAAACTATTTTTATTTGCTTTTTGAAAACAAAAGTGTTTGGCCAGTGATGTTTAAAAACAATTTTCAAAACTAAAATATAGAAAACAAAAAACATCATTTTAATGTTTTTTAAAACTAATGGCCAAACAGGTAATTTTTCGTTTTGAAAACAGTTTTTTGTTTTATAAAATAGAAAATTATTTTAAAACCTAATGGTCAAACAAGCCTTAAGTTTTCTAAGAAAAAAAGAAGAAGGAAAACTCGAGAGAAAATTGAGAGAAAATTTCTGTTGTCTTTATTCAAGAATGATTGCTTGCTAACTAACTGACTATATTTATACATGTATGTCAACTGTTGTAACAGCTGTAACAACTTTAAAGCAAAGCAAAAAGAAGAAACATGCATATTTTACAAGTCTGTTAAGCCAGCTGGCATTCTAACAAGTTGTTAAGCTGAACTTGCATCTTCTTCAGTCGACAGCTTGCTGCTGAAGCTTTGTACTAACTTGTAAACCAAAACAGTTCCAACAAAGGCATGCCAGCTAATCTCTGAAAGTAATACAATGTTGCGAAAATGAAAGAAAGTCTGAAGATAAAAACTTTTATTGAAAACATGCTCCTTTTGATAAAAGGGTTAAATTAGTTTATATAAACTTAGTACACAAATGACTATTATAAGTTTAGTATAATCTTAGCACTTGGATCCTAGAAACTAAAATAGAATCCAATAAGTTTAAAAGACACAGAGGATGTAACTTGCATCAATTTAGACCAGCATTTTCGGTGACCTTGACTATTGGTGGTTGTGTAGGAACTCCGTTGAATACCAACAATTCAGAAATGGAGCCTCTATGGAAGAAATTCTCTCCTCTCCTAAAAGTCTCAGGTAGAAATTAATGTGAAAAGTAGAAACTTTTTATTTGAAGATGGATACCGTATACAGTTCCTAAGTGCCTTTGAACGTGAAAAGTAGAATCAAAAGCATTGTATCTCATTTCATATTCAGGGAAATCTTTTGCTTACACATACTCAAAATGAAATTTTGATTTCTTTTAGATGCATCATACACCTATCCTCAAGTATATATATAACTGCTTCTTTTCTCTAGATTCTTCCACTGTGTTGATTTTGCTTCTGTTTTATGGATTCTCATGTATTTATCTAGTGCTAAGAAGGTGAAGCTGCTGTTGGAAGTTGCCAATATTCACCTAGCCTTGATCTTATCCTCTTGCCATTTGGAAGCTTAGAGAAGTTAATACTATGTATGCTGTAAATGAACCATTCTGTTTCAGTCACTATTTGAATACTCTAGCCAATATTACTAGATTCTGCAAGAAAGCATATTTCTTTGTTTGAGAGTTTGATTTTCATGCTTTGACTTTTCCAGTTATGAGCACTCCTCCGCTTATCATGCCTTGATAATATCGGGATTCAAGTGATTGGTTGTTCCAAGCCTTGACAAAGCCTGAGACAGAGGTTTTTGCTCCATGGCAATATCATTGCCCTTGTCTGAGTTTCTTGAAGATATTAGAATTAGGATTATCATCCAAATATTAAAAAATAAAAAATAAAAAAATAGTGGTTTGTGTTCGGTCTCTGACTTTTCCTCCTCTGTTATGTTACTTAGACTATTTTGTATAAAGCAAATAGAAAGAATTTAATAAAATCTAATTTAACCCAAACGAAAATTCTTACTTTATAAACAATGTCTATGATCTTCGGGAAATCTGAGGTGGATGCATGCCGAAGCCCCACAACACCAGTACACCCAACCCCCACCACAAGACCACTGACCCTCTTTATAATGACTTCCAATGCAGAAGCACTTCTTTTGTTCCGAGACAAATTAATTAGCAATCATATTCAATACTGCAACTTGCAACTTGGACTTTCAGGTTGGAAGTTTTTAAGTCATTTTGGGTACTGCCTCCACATGGCAATGGGACCCACTATGCTGACTTTGTTTTGTAATTTTGGTTGGTTATGGGCTTCTATAATGTACATAAGTTTTGCGGCATATAATCTAATTTAGGGTCTATTTGATATAGTTAATAAAAATAGAATTTTAGTTTGTAGGATTTTATATAATAGATTTTTTTGAAAAAGAATTTTTATTAAAAAGTTAATAAATGGTTGGTTTTAAATAAAAAAAATATATTAAATGCTCAATGAGTTTCCATATAAGTTAAAAAAAACCACATTAAATGCTAATTGAATTTCCATATAAGCTCAAAAGAATAGCTTTTCTAAAGAAGCAAAAAATTTGAGCTTCTCTAAAATAGCTTGTTTTGTCAACAAGTACTTGTTGATTTTTATCAAACATTTTTATTTTTTAATAAAAAACTTTTGATCTTCAAGTCAAGCTTTTGACCTTAAAAAAAGTTCTGGCAAACAGACACTTAGTTCTGCATTTTTAAAGAAAACTCTTTAATTATAATTTTTGTCCTAAAAATATTCCTTTAAATGCATGATATAATTTATAATGCTTCCAATTTTTTATTTTTTTTTTCTTGTCGAATGCATAGGCTTGATCTTTCTAGTACAACTACTAAGAGAACACCTCCAAATTTTATGAAACTGTTCTTTCGGTCAATTTACACTTTGAAGTATTTAAAACAAAAAAAAAAAAAATTCGTTTCAGACTTTATTTTTGGAAGTGACATATAATAAAATCTGATCTCTTTTCCTTGTCATTGTAGGTGGCACAAATTTTCTGATTACCCAAAAAAAAAAAAAAACAAACACTTTGTAAGTTTTCTTTCTCTTTTGTTCCTGCCATTTAAAGACTTACGAATTTATCCCATCTAAGGGTAATCCATATGGTTAATGGTTATATTTCTTTTATTCCAAGTTCTATCTATTGCAGTTAAGAACGTTAATGTTGGAAGCAAAAGTGCTGTCATTCACCATATAGCTGCTTCAATGTATACTACCAAAGCTTTTTGGTTTTCAAATTCAGCTCTTCTTGGATTTGAACTTTGAAGTATTCAGGTAACTGCTGCCTACTACCTTATGCATCTGTTAGCGGTGAAAGTCCTCCCCCCTTGCCTAGCTACGAGAGGTTGTTCTCCTCAGTTCGAAATTTGGGCTTGAATCACCTGCAAAAAGACCTCAAACCAGGTTGCCTGTTGGGCATCTTCAACTCTAGTTTTTGATCTTAGTATGCAGATGCATAGCTTATGGGTGGATACGGATCTCCTTTTATACTACTCTGCCTTGTTGATTTCCGGTTGCTTTGCTGTTTACTTTGTGTGTTCAACTGGTTTTCCTTGTTCTACATGGTTTGCCATTTACCAGAGTGGTTTGGTGGCCAAGCTGGCACATTAGGGGCATGGCCATCGAAACACATACATTGGTGATATGTCTGGTATCTGGCAGCTTTATTGATTTGGGCTTTACACTCATTTGCAACTGGGGAATTTGGCCCCGATACCCCAGTTTGAAAGCCTTTAATGAAACATACCCACTTCCTTTTGAGGTTTTTTGTTTTACCCTCTGTTTTTTTGATATTCCCAAACTACCCTTTTCAAATATCAAAAGGAAAAAATATACATGAAAAGCACGAAGAAAAGAGGAAGAGAAAGTAGGAGAGAATGGCGAAGCAGCTACCGAAGAGTTCTTCAAGAGGAGAGATGAGTGGAGGAAGTATCCTAGGCTCAGCGATCAGCTCCGCCATACTTTTCTAGGATTTAGTCTTGGAGTCGCCCCCTTTGGCATCTACCTGGTCGATGACTAGATCTACAACCTTCCTCCTCTTCTTCTGGGTCTACTTTTAATGGTGTACTTTTTGTTGGGTTTTTCAAGAAATCTTCAAAATAGAAAAATACAATTAGAATCCTATAGTCAAAACCCTAGCTTGGCTTTTGTCATTGGGACTTGGCAGGTGGAAGTTTATTTTGGAAGCCGCAACAGGAGGAATCAGTCATGGTTAGATTCAATTATGCTATATTTTTCATCTTTTTTTCTTAAATTTATTGCTTTTCTTACTTTGGGTAGGGAAAAAAAAAGTAAAAATTTGTTTTAAAAATGCAAAACTTTAGCATTTCAGTTTTATCAAGTTTTATGAATTCTTGATTGTGTATGTTTTTATGATAAATTTTTAGGTGAAGTATTCGAGAGAGCCTAATCCTACCAAGTGTGAGTAATTTTTCACCTTTTTTTTTTTAATTGTTGTTGTTGATTTTTCAAATTTTGTTGGCCACTGAGAAAATCTTGGAAAAAGGAGGAGCGAAGTTAATTTTTTGAAATATTAAAGTTGCATTTTTGAGCGAAAGATATTGATTTTTCTTAGTTAATGATATTGAATTTGGTCTAAAACAAGGCTTTTCACTAGGGATCTTCTTCAGTGTTTAAACAAAAGTTAGATTGGTTAAGCATGGTTTTAGTTTTGGAAAATTTATTGTTAATGTTGTTTTTTATGATCTTAATCAGCCTGCAAAGCTAGAGGATTAGACCAATGAGTTCGTTTTAAGGTATGCTTGTTCAACTTGATTGCCTTTGGGATTTCAGTGTTTTATTGGAAGTCTGAGATGGTGAATACCTTTAATAATGTTAAAGTTCAATGAAACAGTAATTTTTAATATAGTAAATCAGTGATAGTATGTCAAGGGTTAGGTTAGATCAACAATACAGGAAATTTGACTTAAAAAATAATCAGTAAATAGAGCTCAATCTCAGAAAAAATTGGTTTGATATCTAGTATGCTAATGATTTTGAAATATGACTTAACCAAGTTAATGCTTTGTTTTCATTATATTCTCTCTTCAGAATACTAGGGAAACAACCAATGCTACCATGCAGGCCCTTTGGAATACTGTAAGCAACATGTCACTTACACAAACCCTCCTAGAACATAAGGAGTGAAGAAAAAGGGATAGTAATGCAATAATGACAATGGTGATTAAACGGTAAAGCCTTCTAAGATTATGTTTTACTCTCGACTTAGCACTAGTGAACTGTTTATGGCAATAGATCCAAATACGAAGCATCTGTTGTATTATGAGGACAAGGCAGACCATTCAAAAGGATCTATATCTAGAGAAGTTGTTGCTTGTTGAAAATACTTTGATATCTCTGCACAACGACAAATAGGTTAATTCCTCAAATCTCTCCATCAAAAGTAATTTGGTTGTTTTTAGGTTGCTTATTACTATGGTATGGAAATGTGGTAATTTTTAGTCTTCAGTTATTTTTTTTGCCATTATTATTATTCTTATTATTTTTTCACCTTCCATTTTTGATAAGTACATATGAGTGGAATGAAAAAGGTACTGGTACATGATGTACATTGTTCAGTTTAGCTGCTTATGTTATATTTATAAGTTGTGGTTGAAATTCTAAGCGGATAAACACAATATTTCTTTATCCTTATAGTATGATGCAAATAATGGGGAATTTTTCTTTTTCACCAATTTGGATTGTATATTAAGTTCATTGTTTATTCAGTTTCCTTTTCACTACTTTCTTTCTTGTAGTCATGACTCATGACCAAGCTGTTTAGTTTTTGGCACCTCGGTCTTATACTGGTTCCTATTTTGTCATATCTGCTGTTTTACTTTTAATTTTCTATACCTTGTGATAAGCAATAGTTCTACAAACTACCATCTATTCTTTAAAGCCCATTTGATAGGTGGACCTATAAGGTATATTATTAGGTTCATTGGAATATAATAATGGAAGCTATATTGAGTTGGGACATATGAGGGTCCTATGCTGTTATTGGAAGATAGAAATTTCTTTTTTGTTCACTTCCTTCCTTTTACTATGGTTTTATGTACCAAAATGTCTTTTAGAGTTAAGGTCTTTGTATGCATGATAGACATGGATATTTTTTTCCATGGGCTTGTCATTTCTTATTTTGATTGAATCTTGAATCTATGCTTACAAAGTTTCTCATTTGTAGGATTGCTACATTGACATTTGCTCCCCAGAGGTTCTTAGCCTTTTTACTGACAATTTTGATCACCAACATCTACGACGCCATTTTGTCGAGGGATTGCTTGTTGATGATGTATGTATTTCAAATTAACTATCTATTATGTTAAAAAAAAAATTTAAACTGTCAACTGGATTTACATTTCCATCTTATACTTATATATTATATTACATAAATGGAGGCACAGATACACATACATGATGCTTGTGCCTCTACCAACATAAATTCTGCATATATTATTGAAACTTTATGTTTTAAAATGTAACGGAACTCTCTTTGATTAGAATGTAGCAGAATTATTTCATGACTATGCTTAGCTGTCCATAAACTTGTCTAGTTATGTTGGATAAGAATGCATATGGATAAAGATTTATTCATGGTAGAAATTTCTTATATTTTTTGTTGAGATGTAGTTTAGTACCTTTTGTCAAGTGAATATGCATTTTGTCCTCTTGGGCATGTCAACCTTTATATTCATTTTAGTTTTGGAATTGTTCTAAGGTAACCATATATCCATTCAGATTATGCGTTACAAAATATTCACACATGAAATTCATTCAAGCTATGCGGCTAGACTTGACAATTTCCGCAGTTATGACACTGTTAGGAAGGACATAATTCAGCGATGGACATATCCATTGGTGCCAGGTGTTAAGTTTTTTGGGAACTCTTCGATTAAATTGGAAAGATAGGGGATGTATCAAGCATCAGGTAATTATCACAAAGTTGTTATGGGATATCCTTCTTATAATTGTTTAAAGAGTTGAGAATTTTCTCATGTACTCATAGCTTTATGAACGGTATCATTTATGTTAAATATTCACATAAAAGAGAGTACCAAGTAATTTGACTTTAAGTCTGCTAGAATCCTTATTTAAACATTTCTTTGTTACTTACGTTAAACTAATATTTATTTCTGTTGATATTAATAAATGCAACTAAAATAGTAGAAAAGCTCTTATCAGATAGTTGCACTTATTGGTGCTTATTACTGAAGAATAGCTTCACCTCTCTCTCTCTCTCTCTCTGAGAGAAAGGAGCTTTCACCTATTTTCATGGAAATGACCAAATAGATGTACACAATTTAAAGTGCAACATAATCTTCATTTTTAGAGTACAACATATCATCATCTCTAATTTCTACTGTGCTACTCAATTGCATTTATACATAAGCTTCTTTGAGTATCCTGTATGGCTTTTAAATTATTTTATAATGGAATGAAAATTAGTGTGATTCTTGAGGGAAATACCAAAATGTGAATGGTTGCATGCTAACGTTACTGAATTCCTACTATTTCGTTCAAGCTACAAAAATTCTTTCTCTTACATTTGTTTGACTTTTATATGTTGCCACGGAGATAACATGTTTTTTCATTGGTATGGCAGATAACTAGACGTGCTTTCTCCTCAATCGATTCAAACTATATCTATGTGGAAGTTGTTGATTATGAGGTGAATTATTTAAAGGTTGATTAAGAGGGTTCCAGTGCAACATGATTTTCATGGATCTATGAACTCTGGCTTTCAATTCAATAGCAAGGATTAGGTCATTTTTGAAATTGTACTCTAATATGAGCTACTTGAATCATCTATAGCCCTTGTAACATTCAAATACTTGCAATTTTTTTTTCTTTTTCATGTTTCTTAATGGAAAATTTACTTTTTTCATTGTTGGTTGGAGGAGCAAGACCATATGTCAGTCGAACTGCATCTTAATAAAAAATTTGTGTTAATATTTTATCAAAAAGTATAAACATTTTAAAAATATAAGTTATATTTTCATAAGGTACATTCACAATTATTAATATAATTATATTTAAGCATAAAAAAAAATATAAAATACATATATGCACGATTATTTTTTATTAATAATATAGATGCTAAATATAACTTTAGTAATGATCCTTAACAAAAGAATCCACAAAAAATGGGAAAAAAGTGGAAAATTTTCAAATAAATTTGATTACAGATGGTGCATCGGTATATTTTAGGATTTTTTCTCTTCAGGATCATTGAAGAATGTATATTATGCATGTTGTTACATTTAACACACATTAAGGATCTTATGGGGGCCAAAAGATTGGTAAAATGTGATTACCATAGGGGTTTCGATAACTATCGATGAAACCTATGGTAATTTTTCCAGCAACTACAAATTAATTACCATAGGTTTCATAGGTAATTACTGAAGTCGCTACGGTAATCAAATTTTTGTGCCAATTTGAGAACTGTTTTAGGACTTTTGGGGTTTTTTCTCTTTAGGATCATTGAAGAATGTATATTTTGCATGTTGTTGCATTTAACACACATTAGGAGACTTGTGGGGGCCAAAAATTGGTAAAATGTGATTACCATAGGGGTTTCGTTAATTACCGATGAAACCAACGGTTATTTTTCCAGCAACTACAAATTGATTACCGTAGGTTTCATCGGTAATTACCGAAGGTCCTACGGTAATGAAATTTTTGTGCCAATTTGAGAACTTTTTCAGAACTTTTGGAATTTTTTCTCTTTAGGATCATTAAAGAATGTATATTTTGAATGTTGTTGCATTTAACACACATTAGGGGACTTGTGGGTGCCAAAAAATTGGTAAAATATGATTACCATAAGGGTTTCGGTAATTACTGATGAAATCTACGATAATTTTTCCAGCGACTACAAATTGATTACCGTAGGTTTCATCGGTAATTACCAAAGGCCCTATGGTAATCAAATTGTTGTGCCAATTTGAGAACTTTTTTAGAACTTTTGGGATTTTTTCTCTTTAGGATCATTGAAGAAAGTATATTTTGCATGTTGTTGCATTTAACACACATTAGGGGACTTGTGGGGGCCAAAAAATTCATAAAATGTGATAACCATAGGGGTTTCGGTAATCACTGATGAAACCTACGGTAATTTTTCCAGTAACTACAAATTGATTATCATAGGTTCCATCGGTAATTACCGAAGGCCCTACGGTAATCAAATTTTTGTGCCCATTTAAGAACTTTTTCAGAACTTTTGGGGTTTTTTCTCTGTAGGATCATTGAAGAAAGTACATTTTGCATGTTGTTGCATTTAACACACATTAGAGGACTTGTGGGGGCCAAAAAATTGGTAAAATGTGATTACCACAGGGGTTTTGGTAATTACCAATGAAACCTACGGTAATTTTTCTAGCAAGGACAAATTGATTACCGTAGGTTGCATCGGTAATTACCTAAGACCCTATGGTTATAAATTTTCTTTGGCAATTTGAGAACTTTTTCAGAATTTTTTGGATTTTTTCTCCTTAGGATCATTAAAGAATGTATATTTTGCATGTTGCATTTAACACACATTAGGGGACTTGTGGGGGCCAAAAATTGGTAAAATGTGATAACCATAGGGGTTTCGGTAATTACCGATGAAACCTACAGTAATTTTTCCAACAACTACAAATTGATTGTCATAGGTTTCATCGATAATTACCGAACGCCCTATGGTAATCAAATTTTTGTGCTCATTTGAGAACTTTTTGCAGAACTTTTGGGGTTTTTTCTCTTTAGGATCATTGAAAAAAGTATATTTTGCATGTTGTTGCATTTAAGACACATTAGGGGACTTGTGGGCACTAAAAAATTGGTAAAATGTGATTACCACAAGGGTTTCGGTAATTACCGATGAAACCTACGGTAATTTTTCCAGCAAGAACAAACGATTACCGTAGGTTGCATTGGTAATTACCGAAGACCCTACGGTAATAAATTTTTTTTGGCAATTTGAGAACTTTTTATGAACTTTTGGACTTTTTTCTCCTTAGGATCATTGAAGAATGTATATTTTGTATGTTGTTGCATTTAACACACATTAAGGGACTTGTGGAGGCAAAAAAATTGGTAAACTGTGATTACCATAGGGGTTTCGGTAATTACCGATGAAACCTACGGTAATTTTTCCAGTAAGGACAAATTGATTACCGTAGGTTTCATCGATAATTACCAAATGCCCTACAGTAATCAAATTTTTTTGCCAACTTGATAACGTTTTCAGAATTTTTGGTGATTCTATTGACAGCTTCTCCAGCCTCCTTGACGCTGATTTTTCAAAAGAAACCTTGGCGAGTAACGTTAGAAACTTAAAAACACCCACAAATCCTAGTAGAACCGCCACAAAACCACCATTTGCTAAAGACCCAGATTCTTCCGATCCACCATTCAAGTATTTCTGAAGCAGTAGAGAAGAAACAACCACAAGTGAGAAGGTAAAAGCATTCCGATACTCGTAGAAATAAAGGTGGGATTGAAGATGGGCATCGTCGAGCATTAACCTGAAGATCTGAGCATTGCTTTCTTCGAACTCAAACTTGTTGTCTTTAGATTTGGTCCTCTTTCTAATCTTAGTAATGAGAACCCAGAAGCCAAATCGGAGGAGCCATAAATTTTTTCCTTATATTATCTAAAATAAAGGACATACAGGTCTTTTAAAATTTTTTTAAGGATGTAATGGATATTAAAGGACCAAAAAAAAAAAGTTGACCGATGAAGGGGTATATATCATCATAGCCCTTCTAAAAGGGACATTGGGCTAAATTCCCCTTTGCAGCTCTATATTATTGGATCAGCTTTAATATCATGATTTAGCCCTTTGGGCCTCATTTTTAGGGCCTCTCCTATTGTGTTTTTCAGGGCATGACAGCATGGTCTCTCTAAACGTTTCAACTGCTTCTGAGATTTGAACCTTCGTCCAAGGTTCCATGAAACTTCTTTTGCCAATTTAAGGCATGCACGACTAATCTCATGAAAGCAATTTACAATTTCGCCGAAATGAAAATAAAATTTTAGAAGATGAATAGTCATAGCTTCATAGCATCCAAAAATCTTCTCCAAAACATTTTTTTTTCCTTATTTCTTTTATAAAAGGGTGTTAATTGGATTTTAGTACATTTTAATTTAAGCAAGTGTAATTTTGACTTTTAAATTTAAAATATTCCAATTAAAGCCCTCAAATTTCAATATGTTGAATTTTGGCCAAATTGAATTGTTAACTAACAATGGTTAAGAGTTTGGGAGTATTAAAATGCAATTTTGTTGAAATTAAAAGACTTAAATTGCAACAAGTTTTAACTAGAAAGCTTGAGTTGCAAAATATGTAATTTCATATTGATTTAATATGGTGCAACCATTAACTACCTTTAAAATAAATCAATTTGACCAAAATGTAACAAATTAAAATATAAAGATTTAGAATTGAATATTTTAAATTTTGAAGACTGAAAATGAATTTTTTTTCCAAATTAAGAAAAACAAAATACTAAAATGAAGTCTATAGTCGAAAAGATTTTATCTTATCATGCGTATCACTTCTTTACTATGTATAGGCCCATATGTAGGCATAGGTTATAAATATGTATACATGGTTGATAATCAATGATCATTGGAGCTACATTGGTTATACAAAATCTTGGATAACACAATTAAATTTGGAATTACATACAAAGAATGGTGGCTTCCATATACGTTCATAAAAGAAAAAAAAAATTGTTCTTATTTATTATTTATTTTTTTTTATTGTAACTTTTTGCTCCCTAACTACCCATCCTGGCTCTGCAATAATTTTGTAAAGTTAAAAATACAAAATACATATAACTATGTAACATTAATTTTTTAAAATTTCTTTATAAATTGTTCTATTTTGTTTGGTATTATCTTAATTTATACCGTCTTATATTAAATTTCAAAAAAAAAAAAGAAATAAGACAAAAAATACTGCATATTTAAACTAAACTGCTTATAAAACAAATACTTTACTATCAATATGAGAATTTTATTATTTATTTATTTTGGTTAAAACTATCAATGGGAGAGTTGTTATTGTTAGAATACATAACACAAAGTAACATATCCGGCTTTGGTGACTGAACCATAATAACCTAAGATATTTTTGTTTGTTGATGTTTAATGTTTTTTGAGTTTAGTTGTAATTGAAAAAAAAAAAAGGAGTTGAGGGCCAGCTCAACTGAAGGTTATCAGCTCTTGTTTGTTACCAAAACGATGAGAGTTTAGAATTTCTTACCACGTACTACGCAAAAATTGATATCTAGCGACACTCACTTAGCAACGCTACGAAATAAACGCATTTGAAAAAATAAAACCGCGATTTTGAGGTTAAAGCGTCAGTAAAAATTCAATAAATATACGACGTATCCAAAAACTGTCGACATCAAAAGATCGCTAAAAACAAAAAACACGCGACACATCCGTTAAGGGTTGCTGAATGTGGTGCTGACTAGAGGCGCCATTAATACTGCATGTATATTTTATCTTAATTGTATTGTATGTTTAAATGCTACTCATAAAAAATGAATACCAACCACTAATCTATGTTTACATAATAATAAAATTTAATTATATAAGGTTGTTGTTCAATTATATAATTTTTCTTGTATAGCTTATTCTTGCAAATCTCTTAAATAGTATTTTTTTTATTTCAACTACAAATAACCAGTAAAAATATTAGAGCAACATAACTGAGCTGGTTTTTTTATTTTTTGGTTTTTTCAATAAAGGTAACAGACGACGTACTATTTAGATTGTGCGTCACCTGCTACCTTCCTTTTACTTTTTAATTTTTTTTAAGTTCTTTTAAACAATCTAATTTTATTTCAACAATAAATAACCAGTAAAAATATTAGAGTAACAAAACTGAGATTTTTTTTTTTAATATATAGTTAACAGGTGACGAACTATTTAGATTGTGCATCGCCTGTTCACTCTTATCTTTTTTTTTTTTAGTTCCTTTAATCAATCTAATTTTATTTCAACAACAAATAAGTAGTAAAAATATTAGTGTAACATAACTGAGCTGTTTTTTTATTTATTTTTTATTATATATGTTACAGGCGATGCACTAATTAGATTGTACGTCGTCTGTTCTCTTCCCTTTACTTTCTAATTTTTTTTAGTTTTTTAAATAATCTAATTTTAATTCAACAACAAATAACCAGTATGTGAGGACTCGTCCAAAATTCCTCACCAGAACCCTAGACAAGCCCTGATCCCAGGAAAACCCTACCGGACCTTTCAATGGAAAATCCGACAGAACCTCCCCTAAGGGTTGGACTTACCACAAATTCTTGCACTGAAACAACACTTCTATAAACGCCACCTTATTCCTCCCATCTTACTACAATTTGTTTCCACAAATTTACAGCACTCCAAAATAATAACAGGGAATTAATGCAGTATTTAATAAAATGTGTCCAATACAGTATACAGAGCATTATACAAATAAATATGAAATTAATACAATGTTAGATAAAGAAGCAATACAAGATGAAGAGGAAAAAGGGAGGAAATGCTTCTTGGACTTTCGACAATGAACTGAGACGTCGGGTTCGCCTCGGACGATCAACGTCTACCAATCCTTGTACCTAAGGGAACGGAATTTAGAAATATGAGATGCTAATCATCTCAGTGAGTGATCCTATCTACTGTACAATTATAATAGTAACGATAATTATAGTACATTTGGTTAATTAAGAATAAATAAGTAAATAAATAATAATTAATTGAAAATAATATTTTCTCTCAAAATCCTCACCATTCACTCCTTTGGAAAGGTTCCCCTTTTAAAACATTTTCGTAAAACCCAATATTTTATGCCCCGAAAATCAAGGAATAATTAATTTAATAAATAATTAAATAATTCAAATACAAATAAAATGTAATGAAATATAATAAAATAAATTTAGAATACTTGCATTAAAGAAATATAACATAAAGGAAAGATTCAATATATAATTCATAAAATTTGATTTAATAAATCAAAATAAACAGTATCAAAAATATAATTTAAATAATTACAAATAATCATGTAAAATAAGTGGTAAAAAAATACTATAATATTCATTTTGAAATATTCAACCAACCTATATAACATTTTTATGGCAAGATGCATTTTAAAAATATTAATTTAAAATAAATGACATAAAATATGAATAAATACATTTTAGAAAATACTAATTGGAAAGAGATGATAAAACAAATTAAATACATTTAATTTAAATACGATTTTAAAACTTTAAAATTTGAAATTTATATCTAGAAAATAATACTTGATGCACCACACTATATACCAGTAATGCCCTATGATACCTAGCATCCCGAGCACCATCTGGCGTGAGGTTAAAAAAAGAAACTTGCATACGGTCGCTTCGGCGTCCCGACAGCGCCGCTGCTTAAACCGTCATCCCGATCATGGAAATGGACGACTTATGGCCAATATCAAACTTGCCTGCC
This sequence comes from Ziziphus jujuba, assembly GCF_031755915.1. Lineage (NCBI taxonomy): Eukaryota > Viridiplantae > Streptophyta > Magnoliopsida > Rosales > Rhamnaceae > Ziziphus > Ziziphus jujuba. The sequence goes on from NC_083380.1 coordinate 5,242,070, forward strand.
CTCGGTCCAATGGTAACTCACGGGAGACATTATAACTTGCACTCTCATAGTACAGAACACCAGTACTGTATGAGTGCGTCTAAAACAAATAACCAAGTTTATTATTAAAATACCAAATTTTTCCAAAATTCACCGTGAGAATTTTACCATTTTTCAAATTCACCATCCCACGTTTTTCTTTAATAACACCAGCATAAATCCATCAATAATATATAATTTTTCTCATATCATAAAATCAACTAGATAAATTTCAAGTGCATAAATATATATTTTGAGAGCACCATAACTTAAATCAATATTTTTCTTGAAATATTGAAAATCAAATCATACCAAAAATAATATTAAAACCACATGAATTTCATATATAATTTAATTCCACAAATCCTCAATACCATAAAATAATTTCCACAATGCATAATTTTATATAAATGCATTTTTTTTATTAATCAAAATAAATTCACAAATACATTCCGTAATAAATCAAATAATATTATTTTTACAATTCCTTTAAATATCAAATTGTCATAAAATCTAGATTTCCATAATTTATCAAAAATCATATATTTCAATTTATTCAAATATGGGCATCAAAATTTAATTCACAATTTATCTAACAATTAACATAAAATAAAAACATTCAAGTATTAAAATATCACAATATAATTAATTTGACTCCCAAAATTAATTTAGAAGGTGGGTCACTCACCTCAAGCACGCAATTAACCCAAGATCCTCCATGGAATCAATTCCACGACTCACACGTACTCCTAGAACAACAATATTACACAACTCAAATAAATTAATATTTTATTCGGGTAAACAATACCCGGTATCCGGGGGGACTAACACAAACGTTAACCAAAATTTACGAGTAATATACCGAAATGAAGCTTATGGAACGAAGATCGCATTACCGGCCTCTATTGGCCCCAATTTCGCCCGTGGTGGTTAGAATTTGCCCGGGAAGTATCAGCCAAACTTTATCTCCTCATAACTCACGAACCACTTCGAATTTAAACAATTGGAGACCATATTTGAACTCAGAGGACCCAAAATAGGGGGCAAGAAGTGGAAGATCGAACTGAGTTGGCCGGAAACGGCGAGAATCGCAGGAAAACTCAAACCCACCGCTGCCGACTTCACCGGCCCGATCTGGGCGCGTCCGACGGTGTTTGGCTGGGAAATTTGGAGGGTGGCGTCACCGGGGAATGGGCTCCTTCTCTGGCCGGCCCGTGTGGCCGTCTGGTGACCGAAATTTGAGAAACGGCAAGGAACCGAGAGGAGGAAAAAGGAAAGGAAAAGAAAGAAGAAGAAGAAAGGTTCGGGGGGGCTGGGGGGTGTTTTTCCCACATGGGGGAAGGAAAAAAAGAAAAGAAAAAAGAAAGAAAAAGAAAAGAAAAGAAAACAAAAGAAAATAATTAAATAATATTAAAATAATATTATTGTATAGAATAATAATAAAATATTATGGTATTTAATCATGGTTGACATGTGGCATCTCACCGTTGTGACACATGGCACCCTTTATTAAATCACACGTGGCACATTGTTCATATATTTAAAAATAATATTAAAATAATACTGTTTTTGAAAAACTCTACAGGTCCATAACTTTCAAACCACATGTCCAAATTGGACGTACCGCTGGTCTATGAACTCGTATCGATGAGTACTTCACAACTATGCATGAGTCAAAGCTCAACTTTACATGAACAAAAAGTCAACTCCGGCACCCCTTGGACAGTTTGGACCTCAACTTGTTTTGCTCATAACTTTCAAACCATAGCTCTGTTTTCAACGTACTACTAGTCTATGAACTCGTGAAAACGTGTATTTTTTAACAGTACATCAGTCAATGTGAAATTCCACCAGGAGCAAAAAGTTAACATTTGACCCCTTCTCGGTCAACGACGGTCAAACCGAGTCAACCTTGGTCAAATTGAGAAATTTCCGATGTACTTTGGGACGGGATGTTACAAGTAAAAATATTAGACCGATAAAAACGAGCTTTTTTTTTTTATATATATATATAGTTAATAGGCGACGCACTATATAGATTGTGCGTAGCCTATTTTCTCCTCTCCTTTTTTTTTTTAGTTCTTTTAATTAATCTAATTTTAATTCAACAACAAATAACCCATAAAAATATTAGAGCAACATAACTGATCTGGTTTTTTTTTTTTTTTTTTGTTATATGTGTAACAAGGGACACACCAATAAGATTATGCGTTGCCTGTTCTCTTTTCACTTTTTTTTTTTTAGATCTTTTAATCAATATAATTTTATTTCAATAATAAATAACCAGTAAAAATATTAGTGCATCAAAATTGAGCCTTTTTTTTATTTTTATATAGTTAATAGGCGACGCACCAATAAGATTGTGCATCGCCTGTTCTCTCTTCACTTTTTTTTTTTAGATCTTTTAATCAATCTAATTTTACTTCGATAATAAATAACCAGTAAAAATATTAATGCACCAAAACTGAGCCTTTTTTTTTTTTTATATAGTTAACAGGCGACGCATTACTTAGATTGTGCGTCGCTTGTTCTCTTCTCATCTTTTTTTTTTTAATTCTTTTAATAAATCTAATTTTATTTCAATAACAAAAAACCAGTAAAAATATTAGAGCGCAAAAACTGAGCTTATTTATTTATTTTTTGTTTCATATAGTAAACATGCGACGCACTATTTAGATTATGCGTCGCCCTTTCTCTCCTCATCTTTTTTTTTTAATTCTTTTTAATCAATCTAATTTTATTTCAACAACAAATAATCAGTAAAAATATTAGAGTGCTAAAACTGAGTTTTTTTTTTTTAATATAGGTAATAGGCGACGCACTATTTAGATTGTGGGTCGCTTGTTATCTTTTTAAGTTTTTTTTAGTTCTTTTTTTATATATAGTTAACAGGCGACGCACTATTTAGAATTTGCGTCGCCTGTTCTCTCCTCACTTTTTTTTTTAGTTCCTTTAATAAATCTAATTTTATTTCAACAATAAATAACCAGTAAAAATATTAGAGCACTAAAACTGAGTTTTTTTTATTTATTATATATAATTAACAGGCGACGCACCATTCTTCAACAAATGCATTGCCTTTTCTTCTTTTTTTTTTCAATTTTTTTGTTTAAACATTTAGAAACCCATAAAATAAAATAAAATCAAAATAGGACCATGACAAGAATTAAACCTAGAACCTCTTACACTCTCAAGAAATCACCATACCACTAGGCCAAATGACTTGTATGTACTAATACAACAAAAACTAGCTAATATAGTGTTAGGCGACGCATTATTTAAAGAATGCGTCGCCAAATAGATGAATAGGCGGCACATTCTTCAACAAATGCATTGTCTTTTCTTTTTTTCTTTTTTAATTTTTTTGTTTAAACATTTAGAAATCCATAAAAAAAAATCAAAATAGAATCATGGCATCGCCAAATAGATGAATAGGCGGCACATTCTTCAACAAATGCATCGTCTTTTCTTTTTTTCTTTTTTAATTTTTTTGTTTAAACATTTAGAAATCCATAAAAAAAAATCAAAATAGAATCATGAAAAGAATTGAACCCAGGACCTTCTACACTCTCAAGAAATCACCACACCACCAGGCCAAATAACTTGGATGTAATAATACAACAAGAACTAGTTCATATAGTTTTAGGCGACGCAGTCTTTTAAGAAAGAGTCGCTAAATAGACGAAAAGGCAACGCATTTGTCAACAACTACTTCGCCGTTTCACCCAACCAATTTTTAACTTTTTTTCAATTTGAAAGTTGTTTTTAGTAATTTTTTAATTTTGCAAATATGCTTTTTTTTTTTAATTTGTAGATGAGCAATCAACAAAACTAATTAAAGATAAAAAAAAAATGGAATAGGAGACGCATTTTAATGGATTTGCGTCGCTTGTTCCTTCAATTATTTTTTATTTTTTTTTAAAAAAATGTAATTTAATAGACTTTCAATTTTTAAAAATAAGTAAACTATCATTGACCACAAACACATGAAAGTTAAGCTCATTTAATGTACTTATGTAGATAATTTGGTCAATAAATGTTTGTTGAATTAGAATTCTATATTCGGTATCCTATCTCAAATTAGGTCTTGAGATATTTTGTGTCTCGTCTATACACATATATGTGAATAATTGAGAAGAGCATTGACAAAACTACTTTCTATTTTTAGATCAATGGAATTTATGTTCATTGGATTGCTACATGAATATATTTGTAGATGAACAATTAAAAAATTCTTTAAAGATTATAAAGAAAATATAAAAAATAAAACAGGCGACGCTTTTCGACTGTAATGCGTCGCTTCATCCCAAAATTCAAGAACAGGTGACCATTTTTAAAGAAAATGCGTTGCCTGTTCTCTCAATTAAAAAAAACAAAAATTTTGAAAGACATGCAAATTTTATAAAGAATAAAGGTGTACTTGAAAAATAGAAAAATAAGCAGCAATCGTCGATATTTTGCTTCGCATTTTTAAAAAATATTTCAAGTTTTTATTTGTAGATGAAAAATAAAAAATTAACCAAAGAAAAAAAATGCAATTGGGAGAAAAGGAGTGTTTTTTCCATTTTTTGAAAATTTTTGGTTGCGTTTTAAAATTTTTACGCGCTCTTTTAAACCCCTTTTTCTTTTTTAAAACTACATCAAGTACACTACCTAATAGACATTAGATTTGTAAGCAATCTAAAAGAGACTTGAAGAGTGAGATATTTCTGGTTTCATTTTTCATTTGCCTACATTGTCGTCGGACGGGAAACTGGATTTCTCTGTATCGCCCTCGTGATTTTCTGGGTTTCTTCTTTCTTTGTCTCCATCATTTAAGTGAGTTTCTTTTTTCTTTGTGGTTGGCGGAGACATGAGGTGGGTTGTTTCTTTTTTTTTTTTTTCCCATTTTAACTGTAGGTTAGTTCGTTGGGTTTTATTAATCTTGCTTTTGTAGAAATTTTGTTTGTGATATTGCTTGACATTGTTTTGCTAAGTTCAACAAGTATTTTATATTGAAGATCAACTTGATTCAAGATGGTCTATTGTTTTAACTTCACCATAACATCGTACTTTTGTTAAAGAAGATGTTCTTGAAGATACTACGGTGGCTCACAATCCATTTGTCATATAGTTGCCAAGTATCGATGAAAATGATAATGAGGATGAATGTGAGAGTGACTATGTTTGTAATGACTGTGAGGAGAGAAATGTGCCTTGTCAAATCTTAAGAATAATGGTAATATTTTTTAAATTTTCATTTACTAAATTACAAATTTAATAATGATTAATATTTTATTTCTTTTGCATAAGTGTTATTAACTTTTTTAATTTTTTTCATATGCAGTATGAGGGTATAATATCGTCAACAAGAGGACGTCAACTTCCATCTCAATGAGGTGTAATATTAAATTTGTTATGAAAAATACAATAGTTTACAAATTATGTAAAAATATGTCAATGAGATGATATTTAATTTATTTGATTATTAATTTGTTATGACAAAATATTTATTTTAAATTTTTGTATTCTAATTATTTTGAATGAAGCTAGTTTTCATTTCTTTGTATTTTAATTATTTTTATATTTTTACTATTTTAATCACTTTTCACAAAATTTAAAAAAAAAAAAAAAGAGGCGACGCATTAACAAATAATGCATCGCTAAAAGTGTCGATGCGTCGTTAAATAGGTGACTCTATTAATGTGTTGTTAAATAATCAATGCATCGCTAAACAGGCGATTCATTAGCGACTAATATATTTAGCGACGCTATATGAAACAGTTGCTAATATATTTTTAACGACATTATTGTGAAGCATCACTATAAGTGGATTGATGGAATGCGTCGCTAAAAATCAATACGCGTCGCTAAAAATCAAAATATAGGCGACTCTCATACTGCGTCACTTGTTATCTTATGAATTTAACAACAGGACGTTAAACGATGCTATGCGAGACGTCGTTACTTATTTTATGCAACGCATTTAATGCATCGTTTATAAATGTGATTCTAATAGTGATGTGGATCAAATCCAAAATTTAATTAAAAATAAAATAAAATAAAATAAGACAAAATTTCGGTGCGCATCACAACTCGAAAAAGTAGAATGATTTAAATAAAATTAATTTAAAATGAAAATGAAAATGAAATAAAGAGCCAGGCGGTCCACTTTGCCAAGTTTATTAGTATTTCTCTATCTTCACCTTGTGAGCACCAACCACGAATTAAAAATTAAGAAATCAAAAAAGGAAATAGGAAGCGTACATGGACCAAAGAAAATAATTAGCAATTAATTAAAATAATTTATTCCCGCACATTAATTGCATGCATAGAAATCAGTGTCTCATTTTAAGCAAGAAGCAAGAAAAAAAAAGAATGCAAAACGTTACTCAGCCAGCACTATTCACGGTTGGGCTGGTACCATTCAAGAGTTACCACATAGCAGTGTGGACCCACTGCACTTACCGAGCTTTTTGTAATTTTTGTTGTTAGGTCTGGGTTTTCTAAGGTCCAACCACTGGCTAGTCAACATTACTCAGAAATCAAGCTGGTTTCATTTGTTAAATTTCTTTCATTTTTTTTTTTAACTCAAATTTTAACACTATATACTTGGTACCCTCTAGTTTTATGGTGTTGCAATTTAGATTTTTTATTTTAAAGTCTACCACATTAAGTTTTTTTTTTTTATTATTTTTGTTTTGGTACAAATTAATCCAATTGAGATGATATCGGAAAAGATAATTGACATGATTTGATGGTCCAATGTCAAAATATTAAATTATATTCATTAAATTGTTTTTTTTTTTGAAACCTATATATTATGTTTGCTGTTATTAATCTGAAAAAAAAAATTGAAGTTAATTAACAAAATGTGAGTTAGATTATTAGTATGACAAGATCGGTGTGATAATTGCGTTTAATCATTTTTCTTACCTAAAACACACTCGATATTAAAATGAATATGTTGCTTTTTTAAAACTGGTTCATTGACATAATCCGTGGGTGTGACAACTGCTTTAGAATTGTTGAGATGGTTACATAAATTGTGAAGCTTGGGCAAAATATATATAAAAAATTTGCCCCTGGTAGAAAATCAAGGACATTGTATAGAAAACTGTGGAAAAGGCATCTTAATAATGCCAACCCAACTTCATGAGAATGGGACCCAAATGTAGAGACCGGAAAATAAAAAACGACCAAAAGAAATAAATAAATAAGATAGCACTCTTCTCAGATAGCGTTGTCTGTTGCTCTTATCCTTTCTTTTATTTTATTTTCTTGCTGCTGAATTACGCGTGCTTATTCATCATGCACTAATCACAAATTAAGGAATAAAGGTAATAGTAAAAGGAAAGAGCAGTTAGCAAAGTCAACATTGACCAAATAAACAACTTTAAGATTCAACAAGCATAAAGCTCTTCCTAACTCTACTTCAATACAACACAACCCAACCCAAACTCACTCTTGCGCTGATCAGTTGCTCTAATTCTTTCTGTTTGCAAGTGAAGAGCTTTCTTTCCATATCTATGGCTGAACTGATTGCTGGAGCCTTTTTCACCGCTTCTTTTGAGCGGTTCTGTAATATGATTCTTTCTGGAGAGGTTCTCAAATTTGTTAGCGCAAAGAAACTCAATGATAGGATGCTCAAGAAGTTCAAGACCATGTTGCTGTCTGTTAAGGCATTGCTGAATGATGCTGAGAAGAAGCAAATATCCGACCCAGATGTAAGGCAGTGGCTGGATGAGCTCAGAGACACCATGTACGATGCAGAGGACTTGGCCTACGAGATCCAGACTGAAGCTTTGCGATGCAAGATTGAAGGTGGTCAGTCTGGAAGCCGCATATTCCAGGTATTTAATTTCACATCTAGATTCAATATTAAGAATCTTGAAGATAGGATAGTGGAGATCTTTCACACACTTGAAGGCGTTGTGAACCAAAAAGATCTCCTTGGTTTGACTCCATCAGTAGGTGTTCATCTGAATAGATCTTCATCATCTTCTCCACAACTACTACCTGTGGAAGAAGAATCTGATATCTACGGCAGAGACGATGACAAAGCTGCCATCGTTAAGCTGCTGCTGTCTGATGATGATCATGATGATGTGGTAGGTGGTAATAAGATATCTGTAATTCCCATTGTGGGCATGGGCGGTATTGGCAAGACCACCCTTGCTCATCTTGTTTTTAATGATGTCAACGTGGTGAAAAAGTTTGACCTCAAGGCTTGGGTTACAGTATCAGATGAATTTGATGTTTTCACATTGACAAAAACAATTTTTGAAACAATCACTGGGCAAAAGGATTGCAGTATCAAGCATCCACATCAACTTCAATGTGAATTAAAAAAGGCTATAGAAGGGAAGAAGTTTCTTTACGTTCTAGATGATGTTTGGAACGAAAATTATAACCTTTGGGATAATTTAAGGAGTCAATTTACATTTGGAGCATCAGGAAGTAAAATCATTGTTACTACACGCAATGAAAAAATAGGATCTATGATGGGTACCGTTCCCATTTATTATATTGGAATAATATCAAATGAAGATAGTTGGCAATTATTTGCAAAACACGCATTCCAAAAAATAATAAATCGAAGTGCACTTCAAGAGTTCGAAGAAATCGGTAGAAAAATTGTCAGAAAATGCAATGGCCTTCCTTTAGCTATTAAATCGCTTGGTGGTCTTTTGTGCTACAAAAAGCATATCGATGAATGGGAAGATATACTAAATAGTGACACATGGAAGATGGAGGAGTGTAACATTCTTCCCGCACTTTGGTTGAGCTACAACTATTTGCCTCCACATCTTAAACGGTGTTTTGCTTATTGTTCAATCTTTCCTAAAGATTTTGAAATTGACAAGGAAAGATTAATTCTGTTATGGATGGCAGAAGATCTTTTACTGCCCCAAGAAAATATGACGCTAGAAGAAATTGGGGAGAACTACTTTAATGATCTCGTATCAAGGTCATTCATTCATTATACTAAAGGCGTTGTATTCCCTTATTACCATATGCATGACCTTGTTAACGATTTAGCTAGCTTTGTGTCAGGAGAATTTTGTTTGAGAATGGGTGATGGCTCCTTCAAAGGTACTACAGGGAAGATTCGTCATTTGTCTTACATGACATCTAAGAGCCATGATATCAAGAAGCTAGAAGAATATTCATCCAAAAGCAAGGTGCTGCGCTCTTTATTGTTTGATTCTAGAATATTGTCCGTACAATTTTTGGCAAATCTCGAACAATGTCTGAAAGGGATGCGATGCCTAAGAATGCTTTCTCTATGTGAGAATCATATTATGACATGCTCTGGTTTGGTTCCTATTACGATAAGCCTCGATTTGATTGGCAATTTGAAGCTTTTAAGGTATTTAAACTTATCTAATACTGATATTAAAGAATTACCCGATACGATTTGCACTCTATACAATTTGCAGACTCTCCTGTTAGAATATTGCACACATCTTTATCGGTTGTCTAGTTCAATCGGCAATTTGAAGCACCTAAGATACTTGAAGTTGTCAGCGTGCCGTAACATCAAAGAGATACCTGATGGATTGTGTAATTTGCACAATCTGCATTATCTGGGATTGAGGAATTGCAATTCTCTTTCTCGTTTACCAACCAATATGTCAAGAATGATCAACCTGCGTTATCTGTACTTTTTCAATACTGGGGTGAGAGAGATGCCACCACAAATGTGCAAATTGAAACATTTGCAACATTTATCACCTGCCTTTCTTGTAGACAAAAATGGTGGGTGTAATATTAGAGAGTTGGGTAATCTTCAAGATCTGCGTGGTTTTTTTGGGATAAAAAATCTTGAAAGTATAGTGAATGTTGGAGATGTTAGGGAGGCCAAATTGAAAGATAAAAGGCGTATTACAGTGGTGGAATTAGAGTGGTGTGGTGAAACGGATGATTCAGAGAAAGCACGAGAGGTACTTGAGGCGCTTCAACCTAACACAAATGTCCAAAACCTAAGAATTTTGAATTACAAGGGTACAAGCTTTCCGAGTTGGATAGGGCATCATTCATTCAGTCAAATAGTATATCTGTCTCTATCTGGATGTAGTAATTGTTATTTGCTGCCGCCACTTGGACAGCTACCTTCCCTGAAAGATCTTGAACTTCGGGGATTTGAAATGGTGGAGAGAATAGGTGATGAATTTTATTATTCCTGCAGCAGCGGTAGTATTGGTTCTTCTTCCATGACTAATGCACCAGTACTAGTACCATTCAAGTCCTTGGAATCTTTACGCCTCAAGGATTTCAGTGAATTAAGAGAATGGAAGGAGTGGTCATTAATGATGGGAGGTGATGTTGGAGGAGGAGAAGGTACTAGAGCTTTCCCATTACTCAAAACGCTTAAATTATCAGGTTGTCCGAAGATAAATGAGGACAGATTACCTTCTAATTTTCCATCCTCCACAACTCTTCTAATCAGGGAGGGATGCCAACAACTGGTGGCTTCGCTCCAAAGTCATCAACCTCCACGGCTGGGTGAATTGCTGCTACATAATGCAGACGTGGTGTCATTTCCACCACAAGATGGATTGCCCTCCAATATCCATACAATTTTAATTTTTGGATGTGACAAACTGAAGTCACTTGCGAAACAGGGATGGCCGTCAAATTTGAAATCGCTTCGTATTGAAAGTTGCAAAAACCTGTTGGTGGACGTAGATTCATTTCCGGAGGAAGGGCAACTTCCCACAACTCTGACTCGTCTTAAGCTTGTATATGTTGAAAAGCTTAAATCATTAAATGGAAAGGCTCTTCGAGACCTGGTCTGCCTTGAACGACTCAGCATTAAACATTGCCATCAGCTGCTGCGCTTGCCAGAAGAAAGGCTACCCGATTCTCTTTCTCGGTTGACCATCACAAGCTCTATTGGTCGGCTAGCCTACAGGTGCAAGAGAGATACAGGGGAAGATTGGCCAAAAATTGCTCACATCCCTCGCATCAAAGTTGTTAGTAAGTCATTTCAATATTTGATTCCTTTCTTCATGATTTGATTTTATATACGTACACTACTTATGTTCTGTTTGTTCCCAACATAAACATATCAAATTCCTATATATATAATTTATATTTTTTTTCTTTTTTACTTGTCCAAGTTCAATAATTTTTTTTTTTCTTTTCATTTCTTTCTGTAAAATTACCAGTAGATTTCGTATCCCATGCTATATTCTATACGTTATATACATATTATCTGGAAAATTAATATCGCTAATGCTTTTGGCAGAACTTCCTTGATTCAAGATTCGGATGAAGAGTAGTTTTAATGAACATGTCCCTCTTTAGGTAATTTACATATATATATATATATATATATATTATTGTTGACATTTTGCTTCAACTTTTTCTTTTACAAAAGTTTTACTTTTAGATGAATGTTATGTCATCTCTTCACTTATTTTAAACAATAATGTTACGATGCCAATTTGTCAAACATTAATATATTCGACACACAATTTTCCATATATCATTGGTATAAATATAATTGATACTTATAGCATTAGTGTTCTACAAGCACTTGTTACTCATCATTTTGCATTCCGATTCCCATATGTGCCTAATACACTTTGTGCATGTTTGAAGTGTAGCATTAAAGCCCAATCCAATTTAGTTTTACATTTCAAATAAACCATTTAATCTTAATTTTGAGTTAAAATATTTTCGAGGATACATATGTGTATGTTGCTTTCATCTTTTATTGCTTGTTTGATCGTCCGATTACAAAAGTACCTTATCAGGGTCGTTCTGAACTCATTTGATTAAATTTCCAAGGATTTGTCTCTGCTTCTCATTCAATTTACATTTTTAGTAATTAAGATAAGTCATCAATTTACATTTGCCAATTCAAAAGAATTTCAGTTTGAGATGGGTTTTTACACACCTCTGGAAAAACCTAATGATTATATTTCATGGATTCCAAGTTCTCTCTACTGCAGTTACAATGCCGGAAGCAGAAGTGCTGTGATTCACCATAGAGGATTCGGCACTGCCAAACTTTTGGGTTTTCCTATTCAGTTGTAGCTCTTCTTGCATTTCAATGTTCAGGTAACTTTGCATGCTCTCTTTAACTCTCTCAAACTACTTTTCAGATTTGAATCCTTAATACATGAATCTATGAAGCTTCATTTGTGATTTTAACGCATGCAGACTAATCTCATGAAAATGACACAATGTTGCATAAGTGAAAAGGAAATTTTAGAAGATAAGTACAAAAGCTTCATAGCATCCGAAATTTTTCTTCAAAACATGCTCTTTTTGGATAAAAGGTTAAATTAGTTTCCACAATTTTGGTACACGGATGCCTCGTACAGTAGCGCTTGGATCCTAGAAACTAATAAATCCAATAATTTGAAAGATAAAGAGAATACCATGCATCCATTTGGATCCGAAAATCCGGTGACCTTGACTGTTGTGGTGTCTAGGAACTCCATTGAATTCCAACAATTCAGAATTGGAGCTACTATGGAAGAAATTCTCGCTTTTCCTGAAAGTCTCAGGCAGAAATCGAAAGCATTTGGAAATTTGGAACTTTTTATGTGAAGATGAAAATGGTGTACAGCTCCAAAATGTCTTTGAATGTGAAAAGTAAGTAGAATCAAAAGCATTGTGTTTGATTATATTCAGCGAAAATCTTTGCTTACACAACTCAAAATGAAATTTTGATTTCTTGCAGATACATGATGCACCTCTATCCTCCAGTATATATAACCACTTTTCTCTAGAAGAACCACTGCGTTGATTTCTCCTCTTCACCTTTCGCTATGAAGGTGAAGCTGATTTAGAAGTTGCAAACTTTCCCTTGCCTTGATCTTATCCTCTTGCCATTTTGGAAGCTCATAGAAGTTTGTACTATGTTTTAAAGCAGCCAATCTATGTCAGACACTACCTGAATATACTTAATATTACTAGATTCTATAACACGTATCTTTCATTGTTTGAGATTTTGATTTTCTCTTACGAATTGAAGATACCAAAAGATAGTACACTAATTAGAACGAAAGTAACATTAAATAGATCAAAAGTACACTAAATACAAAAACATAAGCAAATCAAAAGTGATTACACGCTGCAGCATTTCATGCTTTGAATTTCCACTTATGAGCACTCCTGGTCCGCTTACAATGCCTTGATAATATTGGGATTCAAGTGTTCGGTTGTTCCAAGCCTTGACAAAGTCTGAAAATATTTCTTGGGTAGACTCTGACGATAAGTCAGAAAATCTTCTTTCAGCCATGTGCAAATTCATTGCTCTGAGAAATAGTCATCATTGGACAGCTCGTGGAAGTTGTAATTCTGAAAGAATAATGAAAAATACCATGCATCAGAACCCAACATAGTTAAATACCATCACCACCCCCCAAACCTTCAGTTTTTTACCAGAACACTCATCTAATATTTGGAAGTACCTTCTTCTTCGGAGGCTGAAGAAGAGCTTCTCTTCCTATTCTTCTTCTCGTATTTCCTATCGCTCCCCATAATTTGAAACAGAACCAAAGCAATCAACTTTTTCATGTAATTTAGTAGGCTTAAATATTGAAATAAATTCTTTTCTCGCTACTCACTTATTTTATTTAGAAAACACCATCTTAAGAGTACAATATTTACGTGTCCGACCCCAATTCCCCAACTTTAAATACTCTTTTCCCCCCAACAGTCCCTGCCATATTCGTAAGGTACAAATATATTTTCAAAAAATATTTTTATAATAGTGTTCAGATAACTTTTAAAAAATATTTTTGATTTTCAAAAACATCTTCTTGCATTCTGATTGAAATTAATAAAGACTAGCTTTTTAGAAGTACATGTAAATAAACATTTACTATGCCAAACAAGGCATCCTATTTTGTATGAAAAATTGTCTGACAAATCAAATCATCCAAACGAAAATTTTTTAGTATTTCTTTCCATGAACATCTATGATATACGAACCTACTCTTGAACCACAATTTGGATGTGTTATAATCGACTTTTTTAACAGAGTGTATAGAGAAGCCCGTAATTTTATATTTACAAAATTACAAGGCTCATTTGCAAGGGGAAAAAATGGACCAAAAAAAAAAAAAGGTAAAAACAATATGCTATAGATATCAAGAACACAATCAACAGGAATGAGAATTTCAAAGGTCATATATATATATATATATATATATTCATAAATTGTGTAATAACTAACGGTACCTTTGGTAAGAAAATTCAGGAAAGTGCGTCAGTTCCTTGAAAACAGTTTCTACAAAAGAGAAGAAAACATCAAAACCATAATTCATCCCTCCATATTGCACATAAAGGGTGGGGGTAGAATCTCACTGATCTCTGATAAATCTGAGGTGGGTGATCAAGGTTTGTCTTTCTTCATCACAGAGTAATAATAAACATCATCAACAAGAAACCAAACAAGATCCGGGTCGATACAAGCAAGTCCATGAAGAGCAATGATGGATGCATCTCGAAGCCTCACAACGCCACCACAAGCAATCCACACCACAAGACGATTGACCTTCTTTAGAACAACTTCCAATGCCGAAGCACTTCCTTTTGTTCTGGGACAAATTAGCAATCATATTGAGCATTGTCACTTGGACTTTCAGAGTTTGGGAATTTCAGCCACCGAGTCCTCTGAAGAATTGGAATTAATGCATCTGTAGGGAAGTTGGTATATGGAATGGTGAAGTGGACAAGAGTTTCCAGAAATGGGAACCATCCGTATGTAAGTGGCTCGATAAGAAATCTTCTCCTCTGATTTGTACAACATTGCTTACCACACTCAAAGATCTTCCAACAGCCTGATAACGGAAGGCACAGTGAACTTGACAGAATCACTTCTTCAACTTCTTCTTTAGTGTAACATATAGGTTGTGACACCCCATACCAAAAAATATACATGATTAAACAAGTTTAACTAAGTTAACTAAGTTTGACCAAGTTTGACCAAGTGAACAATATGTGGGTCCAAGTTGACTTTTTTGATAGCCAATATTTTTTATTTGAATGAAATATCATTGCGTAGATCTCGTCGATATGAGTTCATTGACTAGTGGCACATCAAATTCCGAGTCACAGATAAAAAGTTATGGTCCTGAGAAGTTTTAAGCATAAGTTTTATATCAGTGTCCAAACTAGTCCCTAGTTTTTGTCTGTTAGTGACCTTAGGCTCTATATAAGCCTTGGTAAGCATGCCAAATAGGAACCAAAGCCCAAAATACCTACTTCGTCTCCAAAATCGGAGATATTCTCCCCTAAGACCCATTGGTTCGAAATGGGTCGTTTCTACCCGTTTACCGTCAGACCGGGTCACCGCTGTTTTGATCATTTCCAACCAACCACCACTTGCACGCGTAGCCAAGTATAAAGGTCACTTGAAGGTGAGCTCAACCATGAAATTTCACGACAAACGGCGGCCGGACGCGCCCAGATCGGGCCGGCGAGGTCCTCGGTAGCCTGTGAGGTGGATCGCCGAATTTTCTCATTTTTTGGCCGTTTTAGGCCATCCCATACACCTTTTCCACTATTTTTGACCCCTATGAACTCATTTCCATGGTTATTTTTCCCATATTCCTTACCGTTTGGGAGATACGACGACAGAAACTTCGGCCAAAGCTTCACCCAAGTTTTTCGGCCACCAGAGGAAACTTTAGACCAAGGTGAGCATACTGGTAGGTTCTTTGTCTCTTGGGCTTTCCATCAATATAAAATTTATGAATTTTGGAGGTTGTTTGATAATTTCTCTATTTTTTGGTCAATTAGTTAATTTTCGGATAAGTTAGGGACTGTGTTTGGACAAAATTGGTCAAATTAGTTAAAATTGAAGTTGAATTAGTGAAATTGGATATTATTAGGATCCATTAGGTGGTTCAATTTTGAACTATTAAGCTTCTGGTGAAAATCCCCAATTTTGGGTATTGGGTCCTGAGGACACACGGTATAATTAGACTGTCCGGTATCCAATTTATGCAATTTTGTAGTACTGTAAATTATTTTGAGACATTTGAGTTATACAAGTGTCTTTGGTTTAGTTGTTTGGAGCCTGAGAAATATTTTATCATATTACGTGCACTCGAGTTGAGCCTGAAGACGATCCTATGGAGGAGCAGACATGAGCATCTACAGTACTGTGAGTGGCTATTAGTTTTAAAAATGTTTTGGGTATATAGTATAATATATATATGTGGTTTGAGTATTTTACTTATACCTATCGTTTGATTTGAATGCTCATTCTATAGATACTTGAGGATCTGCTGTTACTTATATGTGTTATCATTTTATATGACTTTTAATAATATTTTAAGTAATTTTCAATTTTAATGGGTCTATAAATGGACTTGTGGTATTTAAATATCTTGGTAATTAAATTGAGATTTTAAATCATTTTGGAAACTATTTGGTTTGAGAAACCAGATTGAAAATCATATGATTTTGAGCATGATCAAATATTTTATAATTTTATGTGCTTAAAATTGGTTTATAGTGAATATACTTCACTGTGGTATTTCTGGTTTTCATATGAAATAATGTTTTGAGATTTTTGAAGTATTTAAATAAGCAGTGGAAGTCTAAATGTTAAATTATGATTTATGATACAGTATCGTTTGGAAAATCATATATATAATCTTACAAGATTGTTTCAAAGATACTGTATTAGTTATTTTTAAACTGATGTACCATGTAATGCCAATATCTTGGATCAGTATTATATTATATTATATTACAGCGCACTAGATTTACCATGGTGCCGTGAGGTTGGTTTCATCCAACGGTTATCTATTATTACCATGGACTGTGAGGTCGGGTTTATCCGACGATTTATTATTATTATTACCACGATGCTGTGAAGTTGATTTCATCCAATGGTTATCTATTATTACCACGGACTGTCAGGTTGGGTTTATCCGACTGTTTTTTATTATTACCATGGTGCCATGAGGTTAGTATCATCCAACGGTTTATTATTGCCACGGATCGTGACATTGGATACTCCCAACGATTAATTGATATTTTCGTGACACCTTTCATATATTGAGGGTCGTGAGGTGGGTGTCTCCCACGGTTTACAGATTGGTACATCGTTTAGTACATTTTGCACGTTTGAATATATTGTTGATTTACAAATATTGTGGTGATTTCTGCATTCTCATATTTATTTGGTGGAACTGTATTTATTATATTTTATGCTCAAATATTTATATCTTGATTTGAGACATTTTATAATATTACAATGATCGTTCATTTTATATTTGAGCATTGGTTTTATGATATTAATTTGAGATACAAATTTGGGTTTTGTGAAATGATTTTTAAATAGGAAACTTTTCAAATGAGTGGAACGAGAGGTCTTGAGGAAAGATTTTTCATAAATGAATTATTATTTTTCTATTATATTATGCCACTCACTGAGATTTCTTTATCTCATGTTTTATTTGTTTTAAATTCATTCCCCTAGGTCCAAGCAGCTAGTAGCAGTCTACCCCGCGCACAGTTTATCGCTTGTTTCTTTCCACTACAGTAGCCGTATTTATCCTTTCTTTGTCTATTGCTATCTTCTGGACTTATTTATTATTTATTTGTACTCCTAGACTTCGTTGACACTCTTAGAATGCTTTGATTTTAAATATGGAACTCAATAGAGACCATGGTACTTATGTGTGTAGTTATGGCCTGTAGTATAGTAGGCCAGTTGTGGATTTGACGCTGTTGTGGATTTATTTTTATATATACATATTGAGGTATTATTGTTATCGCATGTGTTCGTTGTCCACATTTTAAGGTGAGGTTCCATTGGATATTCTCTAAGGATTGTCTGGTGGTACTTCACCAGACGGGACCACCCGGGAAATCTTGGGAGGGTTCCAAGGGCGGGTCCTGTCAGCATGGTATCAAAGCTTTAGGTTCTAAATTTTTGGGGGTTGCGCATTGCTGTGCAACTCATCTTGTGTTTTGCATACTTTCCTAACCTATTTCTTGAAATTGATTTCATTTCTTTTGTTCGTGGAAATAGTTCCATTTTTCCTTATGGCACACAGAGGTAGACGTAGGTCTTAGCAGGCTTCAGCCGAAAGTACAGATGCACCCACTTATGAGGAGCATCTTGTCGAGTGCCTGGTTCGATCACTCGAGAGGAGTCAGTTTACTCGATATACTGTTGATCAGGCTCGTAGACTTGGAGCAGTGAGTTTTGATGGCTTCACGGACCCTATTGTAGCCCTATCTTGGTTAGATGATATGGAGAAAATCTTAGATGAGGGTATGCAGTGTCCGGATGAGGACAGAGTCAGGATAGCTAATTTTATGCTAGGGGGTAATGCAAGAAAGTGATGGGCTTAAAAGAGGACTAGGAGACACCACACTTGAGCACAGTTTAAGATCGCTTTTCATACTGAGTTCTGTCCTCCAGGTTTTATTAAGACTAAGAGACTAGAGCTTGAGACACTCACTCAGTGTAGCATGATAGTTTCTAAGTACGAGCGGAGGTTCAGGGAGCTATTGGAGTTTTGTCCCAATTTAGTTGCGAATGAGGTTAGCAAGAAGAGGAGGTTCCTCGATGGATTGAGTGAGCCCATAGCTTTGAGCATCTCAGGTGTTGTTCACCCCAGATATCAGTCGATGAGAGATGCTGCCTTTGAGGTAGAGAGATAGGCTCTGATGCGCAAGACTTAGCACCGATCATAAGATAGTTTATCTTCGGGGAGCCTCAACTAGGGATCGTCGAAGAGGGGTAGTTTCAGTTCAGGATCTTCGGGCAACAGAGGATCCAGAGGGGGTAGGCATGATGCTAGTGGTAGCAGATTTTAGAGAGGTGGACATACCCAAGGTGTTGGATTTCAATCAGTGAGTAGTGGGAGTAGTCATTTTCAGAGGTCCTCAAGCCAAGGTGGTTTAGGTTCTGCATGTAGCCCTTGTGGCAAGTCTCATGATGGACCATGCCAATGGGATGGATCATGCTTTCTGTAACATCCCACATCGGTTGGAGAGGGGCACGAAGCGGTCTTTATAAGGCTGTGGATACCTCTCCCTTCAGGACGCGTTTTGTGAGCAAAACCTTGAGGCCAGGGGGGAGAGAGGGTGTGAACCCTGGGCCAAAGAGGACAATATCCTGATGCGGGTGGTCTGGGCTGTTACAGTGGTATCAGAGCCAGTACCCGGATCGGTGTGCCAGCGAGGACGCTGGGCCCCAAGGGGAGAGGATTGTAACATCCCACATCGGTTGGAGAGGGGCACGAAGCGGTCTTTATAAGGCTGTGGATACCTCTCCCTTCAGGACGCGTTTTGTGAGCAAAACCTTGAGGCCAGGGGGAGAGAGGGTGTGAACCCTGGGCCAAAGAGGACAATATCCTGATGCGGGTGGTCTGGGCTGTTACAGTGGTATCAGAGCCAGTACCCGGATCGGTGTGCCAGCGAGGACGCTGGGCCCCAAGGGGGGAGGATTGTAACATCCCACATCGGTTAGAGAGGGGCACGAAGCGGTCTTTATAAGGCTGTGGATACCTCTCCCTTCAGGACGCGTTTTGTGAGCAAAACCTTGAGGCCAGGGGGGAGAGAGGGTGTGAACCCTGGGCCAAAGAGGACAATATCCTGATGCGGGTGGTCTGAGCTGTTACACTTTCAATGCCGATAGTCAAGAAATTTCAAGAGAGATTGCCTTTATCGAGGTCAGACCCAGGTTAGAGCCTCAAGATCAGGTGCTCAGTTTCAGCAGACCAGTGGGAACAGAGGACAGGATACTCACACGGGTCAGACTTCAGGCGGCTCTACGAGCACTGGGCAGCAGTCGGCACCTGCAGCTAGAGGCCGAGGTCAGAGGGGACAACCACCTACTAGAGGCAGGGTGTATGCTATGACCAGGCAGGAGGCACAGGCAACCCCCGATGTTATGACGAGTACATTATCTATATTTGGTAATGATGCACGTGTACTCATTGACCTAGGGGCTACACATTCTTTTATTTTACGTGAGTATGTTGCACGAGTCAGGATGACTCCTGTAACACCCCGTCCCGAACCATGTCGGAATTTTTACACATTGACCGAGGTTGACTGTTGACCGTTGACCGAATGGATCAAAAGTTGACTTTTTATTCCGGTTGGAATTCTAGGTTGACTGAGGTACCGTTACGAAGTACACGTTGGCACGAGTTCGTAGACTGGTAGCACATTGAAAACGGAGCTACGGTTGGAAAGTTATGAGCAAAACAAGTTGAGGTCCAAACTGTCCAAGGGGTGCCGGAGTTGACTTTTTATTCATGGAAGGTTGAGCTTTGACTCATGCATGGTTGTGAAGTGCTCGTCAATACGAGTCTGTAGACTAGCGGCACGTCCGATTTGGGCATGTGGTTTGAAAGTTATGGACCTGTAGAGTTTTTCAAATACTGTATTATTTTAATATTATTTTTGAACATATAACGATGTGCCACGTGTGACTTAATGAAGGTGACCATGTGTCACCATGTTGAGAAGCCACATGTCAACCATGTTTAAAATCAAATTATTTTATTATTATTTTAAATAATAATATTGTTATTTAATTATTTAATTATTTTTATTTTTATTTTCCTTTTTCTTTTTCTTTTTCTTTTCTTTTTCTTTTTCTTTTTCTTTTTTCCCCACGTGGGAAAACACCCCCTTTCTTTTCCCTTCCCTTCTTCTTCCCCGAGCCCGACAGAGGCAAGACAAAAATGCACAGCTTTTTCTCTCTCTTTCTCTCTCCTTTGACTCTCTCTTTGACCGACCGGTTGGTCGGATTTCAGTCGTCGGAATGCCACACACGCCGGCCACCGGGGAAGCCCACCTCGCCGCGATCTCGACCCCCAAATTTCCCGGCCTGTCGCCGCCGGACGCGCCCAGAACGGGCCGGTGAAGGCTGCGGCGGCCGGTTATGTATTTCCAGCGATTCTCGCCGTTTCCGACCAACCCAGCCCGACCCATACCTCTATCCCACCATTTTCGACCCCTCTGAGTCCATTTCCGGGGTTAGATTGCCCAAAATCCCCACCGTTTGAAAGATCCCTCAAGTTTAAAACCGGCCAAAGCTTCCCGACCAAATTCCGGCCACCTCCGGCGGAATTGGGGTCGATGGAGACCGGATTGGTAATCCTCGTTCCACGAGCTTCGATTCGGTATATTATTCGACCATTTTGGTTAAAGTTTGTATTTGACCCCCCGAGTACCGGGTATTATTTACCCGATTAAAATATTAATTTATTTGACTGTCTGTGAATTTTGTTCTAGGAGCACCGGTGAGTCGTGAAATTGATCCCATAGTGGATCGTGGGTTAATTGTGTGCTCCAGGTGAGTGACCCACCTTCAAATTAATTTTTGGGAATTTAATTGGTAAATATATTATGTGTGATTTAAATAATTGGAATTTAATTCCTATGTGCCAAATATTTATTTGATTTATTGTGGAATTATTTGTGAATTTATTTAATTTAAGAAAATGTGCATTTTACAAATTTATGCCATGTGAAATTATTTTATGGATTTGAGAATTTTGGAATTTTTGTGGTTTTAACATTAAATCGGGCATGATTTGATTTTCAAATATTTCAAGGAAAATATTTGCTTATGTTGGTGATTTCAATTTTTATGAAATATGCCCATGGAATATTATGAGATTTGATTATTATATTTCGAGAATTATTTATGCTATTGGGAAAATGTGAATATTTGAATTGCTGGATTTGGGAGTTGGTGGATTTGAAAATCATGGAATTTATGGTATTGATTATAAAGAAATTATGGAGAATTTTTCGGGTTCAAGCGGATGGAATATACCCGCTGTGTTTATGCAAAAGTGTGAGTTTTGTTATATAAATTCAATATGTGGATTTTATGATTTTTAGATGCACCGTGCACGTACTGGTGTTCTGTTTATATGTGATATGGTTAGTGTGCACACGGTTGTGATTAGCGCGCAGGTGGGTGTGAGTAGCGCGCGGTTGATATTATGAGGTTGTCCTGTGGTTGCCATCGGATGAGGGTAGGCCACCCCCCATGGCCGGGACACCAGGTTAGCAGCGGCGCAGTGGGACGCCACGTGACCGTATGCCAGTTTCTTTCTATAACCTCCTGTCTGGCGGTACCTTGGGACGCTGGGTACTGTTGGCGCCACTAGTATATAGTGGGTGCATCAAATGATTTTCAGAACTGTGTTTTAAAAATAAAATGTTTGGAAACTGTATTGGAATTAAAATTAAAATTATTACTATTTCTGGTATTTATTTGATGTCTTGGTTTTTGGGGATTACGAACAAGGGTTTTGTAAAAAGGTTTTAAAAGGGGAACTTTTCCAACTGAGAGAATTGTAAGGGTTTTGAGAGAAATTATTATTTCCAAATAATTATTATTTATCTACTTATTACCGTGGTATTATATTGTATAGTAGATAGGGTCACTCACTGAGATGATTAGCATCTCACACTCTTAAATTCCGTTCCCCTAGGTCCAGGTTGGAGACGTTGATTGTCCGGGGCGAGCCCGACGTCTCAGTTCGTTGCCGAAGGTTCAAGAAGTTTTTCTTCACTTTTTCCTCTTCATCTTGTATTGTTTCCTTATCTGTCATTTTATAAATTCCATATTTATCTGTTTAATGCTCTGCATACTGTATTGGACACATTTTATTTATGCATTGGGTTGCTGCTGTTTTTGTTTTGAAGTGCTGTAAATTTGTGGAACAATTTGTAGTCTGTGGGAGGAATAAGGGAATGAATTTTTGAAGTGTGTTTTCAGTGCAGGTAATTTTTGGTTAGTCCTACCCTTAGGGGAGGTGCTGCCGGATTTTCTGTTGGAAGGTTCGCTGGTATTTTCCTGGGATCAGGGCTTGTCTAGGGTTCCGGGGAAGGAAGTCTGGACGGGTCCTGACAACTCCCATTCCTTTAGGATGTTGCTTGGAGCTTGCCACAGCCACAGGAGAGTAATTATGGCCTAGTCAAATGCTTAGAGGTAGCCTACTTTGTATTAAGGGCCAAGTTATGGAGGCCGATTGACCTTGTTAGATCTCCAAGGGTTGGATGTGATTCTCGGCATGGATTGGCTTGCTTCACATCATGCTTCAGTGGATTGTTTCTGCAAGGAGGTGATATTTAGATGACCTGGTCTACCAGTAGTGGTCTTCTATGGAGAGCGGAGGCAGACACCTTCAGGTTTGATTTCTGCTATCTATGCTAGATGTTTACTTTAGAAGGATTGTAAGGTGTATTTAGCTCACATAGTTGATACTCAAATTAGTAAGTTGAGGTTGAAGGATGTACTAGTGGTGAAGGATTTCCCAGATGTGTTTCCTGATGATCTTCCAGGTTTACCTCCTAAGCGGGAGATAGACTTTCCCATTGAGTTAGTCCCTGGCACAGCTCCTATTTCCTTACCACCTTATCAGATGGTACCAGCTGAATTGAAAGAGTTGAAGGCTCAGCTACAAGAGTTAGTAGAAAGAGGATTCATTAGGCCTAGCATTTCACCTTGGGGCGCATCGGTGTTATTTGTGAAGAAGAAGGATGGTACCTGGAGATTGTGTGTAGATTATAGGTAGTTGAATAAGGCCACCATACGTAACCAATACCCTTTTCCTCGGATTGATGATCTTTTTTATCAGCTTCAGGGTGCTAAAGTGTTTTCCAAGATTGACTTGAGATCAGGATACCATCAGTTGAGAATTAGGGAATCAGACATTCCCAAAACTGCATTCAGGACAAGATACGGGCATTATGAGTTTTTGGTGATGTCTTTTGGACTCACCAATGCCCCTGCAGTTTTTATGGACTTAATGAATTGGGTTTTCCATCCATATTTAGATCGGTTCATTATTGTTTTCATTGATGATATTTTGGTGTACTCGCGGAGCGAGATAGAGCATGAGATGCATTTGAGTTTGGTGTTGCAAACCTTAAGGCAACACTAATTGTATGCCAAGTTTAGCAAATGTGAGTTTTGTGTAAGTCGAGTGGGATTTCTTATACATGTAGTTTCTACTGATGGCATTTATGTAGATCCTCAGAAGGTAGAATCAGTGTTGAATTGGGAGCAACCCACTACGGTGACAGAAGTACGGAGTTTCCTAGGTTTAGCAAGGTATTACCGCAGGTTCATCAAAAGATTCTCCAAGATAGCAAGACCACTTCACTATTTGATCAGGAATGGAGTTAAGTTTGAATGGACTGACAAGTGTGAGGAGAGCTTCCAAAAATTGAAGGAAAAGTTTACTTCAGCTCCTATTCTGACATTACCAGAGGGCAATGAAGGTTTTGAGGTTTATAGTGATGCTTCACGTCAAGGTTTGGGTTGTGTTTTGATGCAGCATAAGAGAGTTGTTGCCTACTGTAACACCCCGTCCCAAAGTACAACGAAAATTTTCCAACTTTGACCGAGGTTGACTGTTGACTTTGACCGTTGATCGAATGGGTCAAAAAATTGACTTTTTGACTCGAATGGAATTCTAGGTTGAATGAGGTACCGTTACAAAGTACATGTTGGCACGAGTTCGTAGACTAGTAGCACGTTGAAAACGGAGCTATGGTTTGAAAGTTATGAGTAAAACAAATTGAGGTCCAAACTGTCCAAGGGGTGCCGAAGTTGACTTTTTATTCATGCAAAGTTAAGCTTTGACTCATGCATGGTTGTGAAGTACTCGTCGATACAAGTCCGTAGACTAGCAGCACGTCCGATTTGGACATGTGGTTTGAAAGTTATGGACCTGTAGAGTTTTTCAAATAGTATATTATTTTAATATTATTTTTAAACGTATAACAATGTGCCATGTGTGACTTAATAAATGTGACCATGTGTCACCATGGTGAGATGCCACATGTCAACCATGCTTAATACCATATTATTTTATTATTGTTATTTTATATAATAATATTATTATTAATATTATTTAATTATTTAATTATATTTTCTTTTCTTTTTCTTTCTTTTTCTTTTCTTTTTTTTCTTTTTTTTTCCTCCTTTCCCCCATGTGGGAAAAAAGGGCCACGGGCCTCTTCTTCTTTCTTCTTCTTCTTCCTCCTTCTTCTTCCTTTCCCTTCCTTTCTCCCTCTCGGGTTCTTGCCCTTTTTTCTAATTCCGGCCACCGAACGGTCACACGCGCCAGCCAGGGAAGAAGCCCGTTCGCCGGCAATGCCGACCTCCAAATTTCCAGCCCAGACGCCGCCGGACGCGCCCAGATAGGGCCAGTGAAGTCGACGGCGGCGGGTTAAGTTTTTCTGGCGATTCTTGCCGTTTCCGGCCAACCCAGTCTGGTCTTCCACCCATTTTCTCCTATTTTGGGTCCTCTGAGTTCAAATATGGCCTCCAATTGTTTAAATTCGAAGTGGTTCGAGAGTTATGAGGAGATGAAATTCGGCCTGTACTTCCCGGGCAAATTCCGACCACTACCGACGGAATTGGGGTCAATGGAGGCCGGTAATGCGATCCTCGTTCCATAAGCTTCATTTCGGTATATTACTTGTCAATTTTGGTTAACGTTTGTGTTTAACCCCCCGGATACCGGGTATTATTTACCCGAATAAAATATTATTTTATTTGACTGTGTGTGAATTGTTGTTCTAGGAGCACGTGTGCGTCATGGAATTGATCCCATGGAGGATCTTAGGTTAATTGCATGCTCCAGGTGAGTGACCCACCTTAAAAACTATTTTCGGGTGATGATTTATATTTATTTGGTGATATTTGAATATTTGGAAAATATATGTATGTGGTTGGAATTTTATAAAATTGGGTATTTATTTTATAATGTCAAATTTCGGATGTTTGGTTATATGCATACATATATATATTTTGATGCCATGATTGAATATTGGAGAAATTCAAAGAATTTATGATTTAAATTCTGGATTATTATTATTATTATTTTACTGAGAATTTTCATGTACAATCAAGGGCTTATGAAGAGAAAATATATTTAAATATTTTTGTGAGCCTTATACATTATTTTGGAAAAAAAAAAATTGATTTAAAGGATTTGAAGAAAAATATTGGTATGATGGTACTGTATGTTTTGAAAAGGTAATTATGCATTTATAATGCGAGTAAACCATATTTCTTTTCTATATTGATGATTTATGGTGAGAAATGCAAGGAATGTGGGATTGGAAATTTTTATAACTCCCACGGTAAATTTCGGAAATTTTTGGTAATAATAAAAATGGGTTATTGGTATTTATTTTATTTTAATTATTTTGGACGTACTTATGCAGTACCGGTGTTCTGTACTGTACATGAGATTGTGATTAGCGTGCAAGTTTTCGTCTCCCGTGAGTTAGCTATGGACCTGAGGGCAGGCTGGTTTAGTATAGTACACATAACCGCCCTCCTTCTAGGCCAGGATGACAGGTTTTAGTAGCGGCGCTGTCGGGATGCCGAAGCGACCGTATGTCGGTTCTCTCTTTAACCCCCGCCTGAGGATGCTGGGGACGCTAAGTACCGTAGGGCATCACTGGTATATAGTGTGGTGTGTCTTGCTATTTTCAATTTGAATTTTTTTTTAAACTTATTATTTGGAAATACTATTCAATTAAAAAGGTTAATTTATTTAAATTTTACCGTTTATTTCAAATAAATAATTTTTATGGCATTTTTCTATATGATTTATTAATTGTTATTAAAAATTTACTTTATTCCGGATTATTTTTCTGAGTGCATTGGATTCCAAAAATTGTTGCATTTTATTGGTATTTATTGATTAAATATTTTCATATAAATTGTGGTGCTCTATATTATTATTTGCATGATTTTGTATTTTAAATGTGGATATTCCATTTATTTATTATTTAATTAATTATTTATTGGCTACCTTGATTTTGGGGAAATATAATTGCTGGTTTTTGTGAAATATTTTAAAAAGGGAACTTTTCCAACCGAGTGAACCGTGAGGGTTTTGAGAGAAATATTAATTTCAATTAATTATTATTTATTTACTCATTTATTGTTAATTATTCAAATGTACTATAATTTTCGTTACTATTATAATTGTACAGTAGATAGGGTCACTCACTGAGATGATTAGCATCTTACGTTTTTAAATTCCGTTCCCTTAGGTTCGGGATGGTAGACGACATCAGAATCAAGCTTGACGTTTGTTGCTGTTGAGTTTCAAAGAGTTCTGCTTCCTTGTATTCTATTATATTATTGTTTCCTATTTCATGTTGTATAACTTTCACACTTATCTGTAACTTATGATGCTCCGTATATTTACTGAACCTATTGTATTAATACTGCATGAATTTCCTGTTTATTTTATCGGAGTGCTGAAAGTTGTGGATTAAATTGTAGTAATGTGAGAGGAATAAGGGGATGTTTCTAGAAGTGTGTTTTCAGTGCAGGAAAATTGTAGTGAGTCCAACCCTTAGGGGAGGTTCTATCGGATTTTCCATTGGAAGGTCCGGTAGGGTTTCCCTGGGATCAGAGCTGGTCTAGGGTTCCGGTGAGGAATTTTGGACGAATCCTGACACCTACGCTTCTAGGCAGTTGAAGAAGCACGAGCTGAATTATCCAACCCACAACTTAGAGCTTGCTGCGGTGATCTTCGCCTTGAAGATTTGGAGACACTACTTATATTGTCAGGACCCGTCCAGAATTCCTTCCCCGGAACCCTAGACAGCCCTGATCCCAGGGAAACCCTACCGGACCCTCCAACGGAAAATCCTACAGAGCCTCCCCTAAGGGATTTACTTACCACAAATTACCTGCACTGAAAACACACTTCTATAAACATCCCCTTATTCCTCCCACAAACTACAATTGTTCCACAAATTTCAGCACTTCTCAAAAGCAACAACAGTTCAGTGCATAAATAAAAACAGAAGTATCCCAATAGTATACAGAGCTTTAAGAAGTGCTAAACAACATAAATACAACAAGGCTGAAAAGAAATAATACACTGAAATGAAAGAGTACAAAGATACTTCTCGAAACACAACAGCAGCGGAAAACTTGGTTCGCTCCGGAAGAACATCTACCACCACTTGCACCTAAGGGAACGGAATTTAAGAGTGTGAGATGCTAATCATCTCCGTGAGTAACCCGAACTACTGAACACCTTTTGTGATAATAAAAATAATAGTAATAACAATTAAGGAATAAAACAAATACCAACAATTAATAAATAAATAATAATAATAACGGTTGGAAAATAATAATTTCCCTCAAAAATCTCACCAATCGCTCCGTTTGAAATGTTCCCTTTTTAAAACCTTTTCACAAAACCCGATGTACATACCTCCTGAAAACCAAGGGATTAAACCATTTGATAAACAATAATTAAATAAATAAATACCCCAAATATATAATTAAAATGTAATAAATTATAATAAATACTTTTGAACACCTTTGGGGTTTAAAACATTATTTGCAAATTACACCGACGCACCACACCATATACCGATGATGCCCTCCGATACCCAGCGTCCCGAGCACCGACTGGCGGGGGGTTAAAGAGAGAAACCTGCAACGATCACTTCGGCGTCCCGACAGTACCGCTGCTAAAAACCATCACCCGGCCAAGGAGGGGGGCGGCTGTGCGCAACAATAACCTTGCCTGCCCACGGTCCAATGGCAACTCACGGGTGAAGTAATAACCGTGCGCTAAACCAGATAATAACCGCGCACTACCACGTGTCCATACACCATACACCAGAACACCAATACTGTATGAGTGCATCTAAAAATAAACATAAGTAACCAACCGTACCGTTTTTTCAACAACCACCGTGGGAAGTATACCAAATTTTCACAAAACACCATCCCACATATTTTTATTTAATAACCCGGTACGAAACATTGATAACCAACAAACCACAAATTTTCTCGAAGTACGAGATGCAACCATAAAAATACCGCAGGCATAATTTATAAATTATAACCAAATATTTTCGTAAAATATTTAACCCAATTATGCCCGGAAAATCAATACTGAAAACCATGTACAAATACCACTGAAATACGCTTTGCTCATGCATAATAAATAAATTAAACCACAATAAAACCATAATTAAATCACACCACATGAGCATAATTTAAATATCAATTTAAATACCAAATAAACATAATTAGTTGTCCAAAATAATTTTTGAAGGTGGGTCACTCACCTGGAGCACGCAAATCAACTAAGATCCTCCTCGGGATCAACTCCACTACTCGCGCGTGCACCTAAACAACCACAGTGCACAAACCAAAAATATTAATATTTTATTCGGGTAATTCCCATATGGATACCCGGGGAGCGAACGCCAAACGATATCTAAAGGTTACGAGTTATATACCGAATCGAAGCTCGCGTGATGAGGATCACGGATTCGGTCTTACATTCCGGTGATCAGACCCGACGGGGTCGGAATCTCGCCGGAAAGCTTTTCGAGTTTCGGTTTTGCAATTCTCCCAAACCGTCATGAATTGGCAGAAACAGAAGCCGGATTCGGGTTCAGGAGGTCGAACACAGTTGACTGGAGCTGGCCAGAAATTTGAGTACTCACCGGAACAGTACTTTCCGGCGAGCCGCCGCGGTCACCGGCAACCGTCGCCGGCGGCGGCGCGTGCGGTGGCCGTTGGTCTTGAAATTTTTCAGACTTGTAGATCTTGAGGAGAGCAACCCAACAGGACCAGCGGTGAGCAAAACGGAGGTCGGACGGCGGAGAAATCACCCTTTGAAGATTTCCGGCCCCTCGCCGGAAAACGCTCCAATCCCAGCGCGTCGGTGGTCCGATGGCCGTGATCTTCGGAGGTCCGATCCGGGCGCGTCCGGCGGCCGTTCGCCGTGAAATTTGGAGGTTTTGCCGGAAATGAGAAGGGCAAGCTTACTGGCCGGCGCGTGCACAGTAACTCGGCCGGAACAGTGGAAAAATTCCGGTGGCCGGCGGTCTCTTTCTCTCTCTTTCTCTCTGTTCCCTGGGAATTTTAACAAATAAAAACCCCTGTGTGACACTGTTCATGCCACGTGGACCAATCAAAAGCTGACACATGGCATTTCACTGTTCACCGACCCAAAAACATTAAAATAATACGGTATCCGGTAAACTTCAAACGTCCATAACTTTTTAACCGGATGTCCGTTTTGAGCGTACCGCTAGTTTGTGAACTCGTATCGACGAGCACTTCACAGCCATACATGAGTCAAAGCTCATTTCCCCAAAAATAAAAAGTCAACCCCGGCACTCCTTGGACAGTTTGGACCGCAACTTGTTTCGCCCATAACTTTCAAACCGTAGCTCTGTTTTCGACGTGCTACCTGTCTACGAACTCGTGGCATCGTGCTCTTCGCCACGGTACCCTGATCAACTCGAAATTCCCATCGAGTCAAAAAGTCAACTTTTGACCCCCTTCGGTCAACGGTCAAAGGTCAACCTCGGTCAACGTGCACGGATTCCGGTGCGATTTGGGACGGGGTGTTACAACCTTCCCCCCTTACAAAAATTTCATCCTCGAAATTTCCACGCGTCACTGGAGCAAACAAGGGTTCTGATCACGCACCTGCGCTTCGGGCCCCTACGTCGCTTCCTCGACTAAGTGGTTCCTTGCCAACCAATCCATGCCCAAAACTACTTCAAGTCCGGATAGATCCAACAGGATCAGGTCCGCTTCCATCACTTGATCTTCGATGCAGAAGAAACATTCCTTGATTAACTGGCTAGGCCACAAGGATTCTCCTGCAGGAGTGGCTATTTCTAGCAGACATTCGAAAGGAGTAGGGGTCATACCGACCCGAACGACAGACTCTCTTGAGATGAACGAATGTGTTGCTCCCGGGTCTATAAGTACATGTGCGTCATTACCAAAAATATTCAAAGTACCTGTGAAATCGTCGGGCGTAGTCCTGGCTCCCTGCTGCGTCATAGCAAACACCCGGCCTTGACTTGTCTGCTGGGGTCTCCTTCCTCTACCTCGACTTGATCCTGCAGACGGCTGGACTGATCCCGAAGAAACTCCTACTGGCTGACTCCCCTGGGAACTCTGTCCTGGAAATACTCCCGTATGCTGTGTCCGTCGACCTGCTTCTAGCACACTGCCACTACCATAAGGGCAATCCCTCCTTATGTGACCTGGCTGCCCACACCGAAAGCATAAACAATCCATCTGACACTGCCCAGAATGATTCCCCCTACAAAGTGGACAAATCCGTGGAGAACCAATGCATGACTGCTTATACGAGCTTGCATCCACACTGATCGAATGGCGAGCTGGCTGGGGCATACAATAACTATCTCTCCTCTGGAACCTGCCTCGTGGGCTTAACCCATCACTGTCTGAGCCTGAACTATGGCTTTTCTTAGCTGCCCCCTGTCGAGGTACTCCGCTATAAGAACCTTCGAAAGATCTGCGCCTTGAGGGTCTGCGTATCTCCTCCTGTCTCTCTAGCTCGAGCGTTGCATCCTTGGCGGACTGATAGGTGGGATGTACTGATCCAGAAAGGGTGTAGCCGATGCTCTCTTTCAATCCGTCTATGAACCTCACCTTCTTCGTGTGATCGTCGGGAATCAGGTGCATGCAGAATTCTGATAGTTCTCGAAATCTCCTCTCGTACTCGGTCACTGTCATGTTCCTCTGTCGCAGTTCCTCGAACTCTCTCCTTCTTGCCTCATGATACGCAGGAGGATAAAACTCAGTAGAGAAGGCAATCTTGAACTGATCCCACGTATGCCTTCTGCGGGTCTTCTCTATTTGCCACCACTTCCGGGCGTCTCCTTCTAACATGAACCCAGAAATCCTCACCATATCTTCATCGGGGCACTGCATCCCCTCTTCCAAGATTTTCTCCATGCTGGATAGCCACTTCAAGGCTGCAGCTGGGCCTTGGCTTCCATCGAACTCCACGGCTCCTAAACGTCGAGCCTGATCCACGGATCGATTACTAGAGCTTGAACCCCCTAAGGCTCTAGTTAGTTGAGAGACCAGATTTCTAAGGCTAGAACGACTTTCGGAACTCTCAGCTGAGCGTTCCCGAGTCCTATGTGTGTCCCGCCGAATCATCGTAGTAGATTCTGAAGAAACAAACAAGAGTTTAGAAACAGGGACACTTAAGCACGATTACGAAAGGAAGGAATTTACGGATGGGCTGTACAGCAATGCACAGTCCCTTAGGATTACAAGAACCTATAGCTTTGATACCAACTGTCAGGACCCGTCCAGAATTCCTTCCTCGGAACCCTAGACAGCCCTGATCCCAGGGAAACCCTACCGAACCCTGCAACGGAAAATCCGACAGAGCCTCCCCTAAGGGATTTACTTACCACAAATTACCGGCACTGAAAACACACTTCTATAAACATCCCCTTATTCCTCCCACAAACTACAATTGTTCCACAAATTTCAGCACTTCTCAAAAGCAACAACAGTCCAGTGCATAAATAAAAATAGAAGTATCCCAATAGTATACAGAGCTTTAAGAAGTGCTAAACAACAGAAATACAACAAGGCTGAAAAGAAATAATACACTGAAATGAAAGAGTACAAAGATACTTCTCGAAACACAACAGCAGCGGAAAACTTGGTTCGCTCCGGAAGAACGTCTACCACCACTTGCACCTAAGGGAACGGAATTTAAGAGTGTGAGATGCTAATCATCTCCGTGAGTAACCCGAACTACTGAACACCTTTTGTGATAATAAAAATAATAGTAATAACAATTAAGGAATAAAACAAATACCAACAATTAATAAATAAATAATAATAATAACGGTTGGAAAATAATAATTTCCCTCAAAAATCTCACCAATCGCTCCGTTTGAAATGTTCCCTTTTTAAAACCTTTTCACAAAACCCGATGTACATACCTCCCGAAAACCAAGGGATTAAACCATTTGATAAACAATAATTAAATAAATAAATACCCCAAATATATAATTAAAATGTAATAAATTATAATAAATACTTTTGAACACCTTTGGGGTTTAAAACATTATTTGCAAATTACACCGACGCACCACACTATATACCGGTGATGCCCTCCGATACCCAGCGTCCCGAGCACCGACTGGCGGGGGGTTAAAGAGAGAAACCTGCAACGATCACTTCGGCGTCCCGACAGTACCGCTGCTAAAAACCATCACCCGGCCAAAGAGGGGGGCGGCTGTGCGCAACAATAACCTTGCCTGCCCACGGTCCAATGGCAACTCACGGGTGAAGTAATAACCGTGCGCTAAACCAGATAATAACCGCGCACTACCACGTGTCCATACACCATACACCAGAACACCAATACTGTATGAGTGCGTCTAAAAATAAACATAAGTAACCAACCGTACCGTTTTTTCAACAACCACCGTGGGAAGTATACCAAATTTTCACAAAACACCATCCCACATATTTTTATTTAATAACCCGGTACGAAACATTGATAACCAACAAACCATAAATTTTCTCGAAGTACGAGATGCAACCATGAAAATACCGCAGGCATAATTTATAAATTATAACCAAATATTTTCGTAAAATATTTAACCCAATTATGCCCGGAAAATCAATACTGAAAACCATGTACAAATACCACTGAAATACGCTTTGCTCATGCATAATAAATAAATTAAACCACAATAAAACCATAATTAAATCACACCACATGAGCATAATTTAAATATCAATTTAAATACCAAATAAACATAATTAGTTGCCCAAAATAATTTTTGAAGATGGGTCACTCACCTGGAGCACGCAAATCAACTAAGATCCTCCTCGGGATCAACTCCACTACTCGCGCGTGCACCTAAACAACCACAGTGCACAAACCAAAAATATTAATATTTTATTCGGGTAATTCCCAAATGGATACCCGGGGAGCGAACGACAAACGATATCTAAAGGTTACGAGTTATATACCGAATCGAAGCTCGCGTGATGAGGATCACGGATTCGGTCTTACTTTCCGGTGATCGGACCCGACGGGGTCGGAATCTCGCCGGAAAGCTTTTTGAGTTTCGGTTTCACAATTCTCCTAAACCGTCGTGAATTGGTGGAAACGGAAGCCGAATTCGGGTTCAGGAGGTCGAACACAGTTGACTAGAGCTGGCCGGAAATTCAAGTACTCGCCGGAACAGTACTTTCCGGCGAGCCGCCGCGGTCACCGGCAACCGTCGCCGGCGGCGGCGCGTGCGGTGGCCGTTGGTCGTGAAATTTTTCAGACTTGTAGATCTTGAGGAGAGCAACCCAACGGGACCGGCAGTGAGCAAAACGGAGGTCGGACGGCGGAGAAATCACCGTTTGAAGATTTCCGGCCCCTCGCCGGAAAACGCTCCGATCCCGGTGCGTCGGTGGTCCGATGGCCGTGATTTTTGGTGGGTCGGCCGGACTTGAGGAGAGGCTCAAGGGTGTACGGCGCGTGTGGCCAGAAAATGGCCGGAAATGGGTCGATTTGCGGTGGCCGGCGGTGGAGGGGTAAAACTCGCCGCCGATCTTCGGAGGTCCGATCCGGGCGCGTCCGGCGGCCGTTCGCCGTGAAATTTGGAGGTTTTTCCGGAAATGAGGAGGGCAAGCTTACTGGCCGGTGCGTGCACAGTAACTCGGCCGGAACAGTGGAAAACTTCCGGTGGCCGGCGGTCTCTCTCTCTCTCTTTCTCTCTCTTTCTCTCTGTTCCCCGGGAATTTTAACAAATAAAAACCCCTGTGTGACACTGTTCATGCCACGTGGACCAATCAAAAGCTGACACATGGCATTTCACTGTTCACCGACCCAAAAACATTAAAATAATACGGTATCTGGTAAA
The DNA here is from genome assembly GCF_031755915.1 of Ziziphus jujuba. Lineage (NCBI taxonomy): Eukaryota > Viridiplantae > Streptophyta > Magnoliopsida > Rosales > Rhamnaceae > Ziziphus > Ziziphus jujuba. Next base: position 5,276,768 of record NC_083380.1, read on the forward strand.
CTTCAAACGTCCATAACTTTTTAACCGGATGTCCGTTTTGAGCGTGCCGCTAGTCTGTGAACTCGTATCGACGAGCACTTCATAACCATGCATGAGTCAAAGCTCATTTCCCCAAAAATAAAAAGTCAACCCCGGCACTCCTTGGACAGTTTGGACCGCAACTTGTTTCGCCCATAACTTTCAAACCGTAGCTCTGTTTTTTACGTGCTACCTGTCTACGAACTCGTGGCATCGTGCTCTTCGCCACGGTACCCTGATCAACTCGAAATTCCCACCGAGTCAAAAAGTCAACTTTTGACCCCCTTCGGTCAATGGTCAAAGGTCAACCTCTGTCAACGTGCACGGATTCCGGTGCGATTTGGGACGGGGTGTTACTTATATGGAGCTACTTGTCAGTTCTTTACTAACCATAAGAGCCTTAAGTATTTGTTTACTCAAAAAGAGTTAAATTTAAGGCAAAGGAGATGGATGAAGTTGCTCAAGGATTATGATTGTACTATTGACTATCACCCAGGCATGGCAAATGTAGTAGCCGATGCATTAAGTAGGAAGTCTACAGGCTCATTAGCTTATATACAGATAATACAGCTTCCTTTGATGGTTGAGTTGAGAGAGTTAGGTGTTGATTTGCGGATGCATAATTCTGGAAGATTTTTTGCTAGCTTCCAACTACGATCGATACTTGTGGATCGTGTTCTCGAGGCTCAGCTGGAAGACCCTTACTTGATGAGCATGAGGAAGAAAGTTAAAGAAGGGGGACAACCAGACTTCACTATTAGAGGTGATGGAGCCTTGATGATTAGTACTAGGCTCTGTGTCCCCGCAAATGAAAAGCTGAAAAGGCAAATACTGGAAGAAACCCATAGTTCTGCCTATGCTATGCACCTCGGAAGCACCAAGATGTACCGTACCTTAAAAGAATATTACTGGTGGGTAGAGATGAAAAGAGAAATTGCTGAGTATGTATCCAAGTGTTTCATTTGCCAGCAAGTGAAGACGGAAAGATAAAAGCCTTTTGGACTCCTACAACCTTTACCCATCCCAAAATGGAAATGGGAGCGCATCACGATGGATTTTGTATTCAAGCTTCCCCCCACAGTTCAGAGGCATGATGGTATTTGGGTGATCGTGGATCGACTCACTAAGTCTACACATTTCCTACCCATTCGTGAGAAGTTTTCTCTTCAAAAGTTAGCAGAACTCTTTATGAATCATATAGTAAGCTTGCATGGAGTGCCAAAATCGATTATATCTGATAGAGATTCACGGTTCACTTCGAGATTTTGGTGAAGATTAATGAATGAACTTGGTGTCAAGTTGAATTTGAGTACTGCTTTTCACTCTCAGACCGATGGACAATCTGAGAGGACTATTCAGACCTTAGAGGACATGTTGAGATCATGTGTGCTATAGTTCAAGGGGAATTGGAATGAGTATCTACCTTTAGCATAGTTCACCTACAACAATAGCTATCACTCGAGCATTGAGATGTCACCTTTTGAGGCGTTGTATGGGAGACAATTTCGGACTCCATTATGTTGGAATGAGATGGGTGAAAGGAAACTTCTAGGCCCTGAGATTGTACAGGCAACAGTGGACAAGGTCAATATTATGCAGGCCAAGTTTAGAGCAGCACAAGAAAGGCAAAAGAGCTATGCAGATGTGCGTAGGAAGGATCTCGAGTTTAAGGTTGGCGATTGAGTATTTTTAAGGCTATCTCCTTGGAAAGGTGTAGTACGTTTTGGAAAACAAGGAAAACTAAGTCCTCGCTACATTAGACCGTATGAGATAGCAGAGAGGATAGGTCCAATGGCTTATAGGATTGACTTTCCGAAGAAGCTTTCTTGAGTCCATGATGTTTTTCACATCTCCATGCTCCACAAGTATATCTCAAACCCGTCACATGTGTTGGAGACATAGGAGATTGAATTGAGGGATGACTTTTCTTATGAGGAGCAGCCAGTGCAGATTTTAGGAAGGGAAGAGAAAAGGCTTCACAACAAGACTATAGCTTTGGTGAAGGTTCTTTGGAGAAACCACCTTGTCCAGGAGGCAACTTGGGAGCGAAAGGATCCAATGCGGAGTCAGTATCCTTACCTCTTTCAAAACTAAGGTAGGAATTTCATGGATGAAATTTCTTTAAGGGGGTAGGTTGTGACACCCCGTACCAAAAAATATACATGATTAAACAAGTTTGACCAAGTTGTGACACCCCGTACCAAAAAATATACATGATTAAACAAGTTTGACCAAGTTTGACCAAGTTGACTAAGTTTGACCAAGTTTGACCAAGTGAACAATATATGGGTCCAAGTTGACTTTTTTGATAGCCAATATTTTTTATTTGACTGAGATACCATTGCGTAGATCTCATCAATATGAGTTCATAGACTAGTGGCACATCAAATTCCGAGTCACGGATAAAAAGTTATGGTCCTGAGATATTTTAAGCATAAGTTTTATATTAGTGTTCAAACCAGTCCCCAGTTTTTGTCTATTAGTGACCTCAGGCTCTATATAAGCCTTGGTAAGCGTGCTAAATAGGAACCAAAGCCCAAAATACATAGTTCATCTCCAAAACCCGAGATATTCTCCCCTCAGACCCATGGGTTCGAACTGGGTTGTTTCTACCCGTTTACCATTGAATTGGGTCACTGCCGTTTTAATCATTTCCAGCCAACCATCACTTACACACAGCATCCAAGTAGGAAGGTCACTTGAAGGTGAGCTCAACCGTGAAATTTCACGACAAACAGAGGCCGGACGCGCCCAGATCGGGCCTGTGAAGTCCATGGAGGCCGACGAGGTGGGTCGCCAGATTTTCTCATTTTTTGGCCGTGTCAAGCCAACCCATAAACCTTTTCTACTATTTTTAACCCCTATGAACTCATTTCTGTGGATATTTTGCCCAGATTCCTTACCATTTGCGAGATCCGACGACAGGAACTTCAGCCGAAGCTTCACTCAAGTTTTCCAACCACTGGAGGAAACTTTGGACCAAGGTGAGCATACTGATAGGTTCCTTGTCTCTTGGGCTTTTCGTCAATATAAAATTTGTGAATTTTTGAGGTCGTTTGATAATTTGTCCATTTTTGAGTCAATTAGTTAATTTTCAGATAAGTTGGGGACTGTATTTGGACGAAATTGATCAAATTAGTTAAAATTGAAAATGAATTAGTGAAATTGGATATTATTAGGACCCATTAGGTGGTTCAATTTTGAAATATTAGGCTTCGGGTGAAAATTCCCAATTTTGGGTATTAGGTCCTAAGGACACACAGTATAATTGGATTGTCCGGTGTCCAATTTATGCAATTTTGTAGTACTGTAAATTATTTTGAGACATTTGGATTATATAAGTGTCTCTAATTTAGTTGTTTGGAGCCTAAGGAATATTTTATTTTATTACACGCACTCGAGTTGAACCTGAAGGCGATCCTGTGAAGAAGCAGGCGTAAGCATCTACAGTACTGTGAGTAGTTATTAGTTTTAAAAATATTTTGGATATATAGTATAATATATTTATATATATATGTGGTTTGAGTATTTTACTCATACCTATCATTTGATTTGAATGTTCATTCTATGGATACATGAGGATCTGCTTTTACTTATATGTGTTATCATTTTATATGATTTTTGATAATATTCTAAGTGATTTTCAATTTTAATGGGTCCATAAATGGACTTGTGGTATTTAAATATCTTGGTAATTAAATTGAGATTTTAAATCATTTTGGAAACTATTTGGTTTAAAAAACCAGATTGAAAATCATATGATTTTAAGTATGATCAAATATTTTATAATTTTATGTGTTTAAAATTGGTTTATGGTGAATATATTTCACTGTGGTATTTCTGGTTTTCGTATGAAATGATTTTTTGAGATTTTTAAAGTATTTAAATAAGCAGTAGAAGTCTAAATGTTAAATTATGATTTATGATACAGTATCGTTTGCAAAAGTATATATATAATTTTACAAGATTGTTTCAAGAATATTGTATTGGTTATTTTTAACCGATGTACCATGTAATGCCAATATCTTTGATCGGTATTATATTATATTATATTACAGCATGCTGGATTTATCACGGTGCCATGAGGTTGGTTTCATCCAACGGTTATTTGATGGTTTATTATTATTACCACAGTTCCATAAGGTTGGTATCATCAAACGATTTATTATTGCCATGGACCGTGATGTTGAGTACGTCCCGATGGTAATTGATATTTCCACGACACCTTTCGTATATTAAGGGTTGTGAGGTGGGTGTCTCCCACGGCTTATAGATTGGTACATCGTTTGGTACATTGTGCAAGTTTGAACATATTGTTGATTTACAAATATTGTGGTGATTTCTGCATTCTCATATTTATTTGGTGGAACTGTATTTATTATATTTTATGCTCAAATATTTATATCTTGATTTGAAACATTTTATAATATTACAATGATCGTTCATTTTATATTTGGGTATCGGTTTTATGATATTAATTTGGGGTACAAGTTTGGGTTTTGTGAAATGATTTCTAAATGGGAAAACTTTTCAAACGAGTGGAATGAGAGGTCTTGAAAGAAAGATTTTTCATAAATGAATTATTATTTTTCTATTATATTATGCCACTCACTGAGATTTCTTTATCTCATGTTTTATTTGTTTTAAATTCGTTCCCCTAAGTCCAGGCAGCTAGTAGCAGTCTACCCCGCGCATAGCTTATCGCTTGTTTCTTTCCACTACAACAGCCGTATTTATCCTTTATTTATCTATTGTTATCTTCTGGACTATTTGTACTCCTAGACTTCGTTGACACTCTTAGAATGCTCTGATTTTAAATATAGGACTCAGTAGAGACCATGGTACTTATGTGTGTAGTTATGGCTTGTAGTACAGTAGGCCGGTTATGGATTTTACGTTGTTGTGGATTTATTTTTATATATACATATTGAGGTATTATTGTTATCGCATGTGTTCATTATCCACGTTTTAAGGTAAGGTTCCATTGGATATTCTCTAAGGATTGTCTGGTGGTACTTCACCAGACGAGACCACCCGGGAGATCCTAGGAAGGTTCCCGGGGCGGATCCTATCATAGGTAATATATATATATTTTAAAAGAAAAGGGTTTTACAACTATTTATTTTAAAAGAAAAAAAAATAGAGTATTTATCTTAATAGGTTTTGTTATAAGTATATTTCAATTTCATTAGGGAATTGAAAAAAAAAAAAAAAAGGGTATTTACTCTATTTTTGGTTTTATAAAAAGGAAGAAAAAAAATACACTTTACTTTTACGTTGTTTTCAACTTTGCGCCGCTACGGTATCAGGTAAGTCTTTTGCTTCTTTTTTAAGGGCTCTTGATCTTAATTTAGGGTTTTGGTTTTCCATTTAAGATTGTTAAGGATCCAATATCTTTGAAGATTTTTGAATTCTAGACAAGTTTTGGAGCATAGGAAGTTTTCAATTTATTAAAAAATTTTGAATTTATGCATTCTATCTGGTTTTTCTGTGCGACTACAATATGATTCGTATGTAAAAAATTTCAAAACACATCCAAAAAAAGTTATTTTTATCTGAAATTTTTTATACTTTATTCTATGTATGTCTAATATTAGTATAAAAAATTTGACTTCAAATTCTTTATATTTTGGCCATGATGATTTTCTAAGTTACCTATGTCCAGCTGTCTGAATTTATTTTCTGGTCTATTTAGTAAAGAATAAAATTCGATTTAAAATAGTTTTTGATCTTTATTTGACTAATAATTTTTATATAGCATTATTACTATATATAGTTAAACTCTGTAATATATTACTTCTTTTGGATTTGTATTTTATTTTTAATGAATTTTTAGGTAGACCAGACTCCCTGTGAAATACTAATTTACAGTTTCTGTCAATTAGTTACTAAATTTAATTTGACCATGTTTTCGACCTTTGTTTGGCTTTTAAAATTTTATATGAGTATATAAGAGTGTCTAGTTTTAATCTATAAAATTTCAAATGCATACAAAATTTCATGAAAGAGAAACAAATTAAATATTAATTGAAGGTTTCTGAAAATCTAATAGTTGTAGTATTTCTTTGTTAACTTTTCAATGAGTTTTGAATAGTTTTTCATTATTATTTTATGAAATGGTTTTAATCATAGTCACTTATGCATGTGTTTAGTACACGCATAATTTTTCAGGCTTAGATGATATTGTTTGAATAAGAAATTGAATTCTTGTTTAGAGACTGTTAATGGATTAATATGTTTTTATTTGGCTTTTGGTGATTTGATTTTGTTTCTAAGCTTATGATTTTAAGATTTGGGGCTTACACTATGATGATCTTATGGTATCAACTCTTATTCATTTAATTTGAATTTAAGAGCTTGATTATGGGATTTATACGTAAGATATTTATAGTATATGATGGTTCTGTTTTATATTGATGAGAAACTATTGGTATTATTCATAGGTTGTTAATCTATTGTGGACTTTGCTGATCAAGGTAAGTTACTGGACTTTTTAAAAAATCGAAACCATAGCAAATATGTACTTATGTCATTGATTTATTTATGCTTTTCTATAAGTTTATGTTTTATGAAATATATATGTATTGTACAAAGAAATTATTGGATTATTGATATATGTATTTTTGCTCTAGTTGTTGGTATTTAGTAGGCATTATGTGATACGTTATGATATGTTATGATATGTTTTCGGATGTTGAGATGAATCATGTAATGGTATTTCTCTAGTGATTTATGGTTCTTTACCTTCGAGTTTATACGTATTATTTCATGTGAGAGGACCTACTGATGATCACAATAGAGGTATGATTTATATCTTCGGATATGAGTGTTTGTTTTTAAAATTTATGTTCCCCACTTGTTATCGCCTTGCACTCGAGTTTATATGGATTACCAATGGATAATATTATGTTATGCCAAGTTCTACTATGTAGTTAACAATTAGAGTTTATAAGAAAATTATGTTTACGTTGCCAAAGGTTATTTTTTAATATGTATTTGTTATTATTTTAAATATTTTCTTATTTTTTGTATTTATGTAAAATCCAGTAGCTTGCTGAGTTTTATACTTATTATTTATTGTTATGGTTTTAGATATCCCATAGTTCCAAAGTAGCTGGATTTGGCATATGATAATGGTGTTTAGTTGTTTTTATTTTTATACTAGTTAGCTTAAAAGACCTTTTGAATGTTAAAGTTTATTTTTGTTCTTTATCTTTGGAGATATTTTAAATATTATTTATGATTGATATTTGGAGAGTTTTTATGTTCCGCAATATAAGTTTTATCGAGTGTTTTAAATACAACTTTTATAACATTTCAAGTATTTAGACTTCGAATGTGACATTTAGTATCTCTCTCATGCCTATATTACACCATATACTTCATATTTAGAAAACAAAATTGGAAAAATATATATATACATGAATAATAGTTACATTAACTATTTTAAAACAAAACACTTTGATAAGAAAAGTAGCTTCTTGAGCTCAAATAAATAAATAAATAAATAAAAGATTTTTATTTCCTGGCAAATCTTATAAAAATTACAATTTACTACGATTAATTTTCAAAAAGTTGCATTTTGATGTCACATGTGCAACTTTAAGTTTTCCCTCGTCAAAAGTCAACCATGATAAAATAGTTTTCCTTTGTCAAAAGTCAACCACGATAAAATATATAAAAGCACAAAAAAGATTAGATTTTCTTAAAAAAATAAAATAAAAATAAAAATAATAAGATAAATACATGTCACTTTCTTTCTATATGGAGATTTATTTTACAAGCTAATGGTTAAGCACGCGTCGGATAAATAAGCTGACACGTACCTCGTTATTTGTCAGCCCTTGTTACCCAAACTTGTAAATCAAGTTCAAAAAATATTTAAAAAATGATATAAAGTCCAAAAATCAATAATTAAAAGAAAAACAAGAAGTTTCCAGCTGTTGTTACTTAGATTCAACTCAAAATAATAAAAATAAAATAAAGAGAAAAAAGTAGCAATTAGCAAGCCAACGTTGACAGAGGGCACAAGTTCTAGGATTTAACAAGCAGAAAAGCTAATATTGCTTCCACTCCCTTACAAGTTACAACATACAACCTAGTTAAACTCCCTCTTTGCGGATCAGTTGCTGATCTACATCTGTTTGCAAATCAAGAGGCCTTCCATATCCATGGCTGGTGAACTGATTGCTGGTGCTTTCCTTTCCGCCTCCTTTGAGAAGTTCTTCGATATGATAATTTCTAGGGAGGTCCTAAAATTCGTCAGAGGAAAAAAACTCGACGATGGGTTGTGCAAGAAGTTCGAGATCCTGTTAGTGTCGGTTAAAGCAGTGCTGAATGATGCTGAGAAGAAGCAAATCACTGACGAAAATGTGAGGAAGTGGCTCGATCTGCTCAAAGACACCTTGTACAGTGCAGAGGACTTGGCCTGTGAGATGGAGACCGAAGCTTCGCTATGCAAGGAGAAAGGTCAGTCTCGAAAACGTAAATTCCAGCAGGTATTCGAATCCATCTCATCTATATTCCATACTGATAACAATCTAGAAGATAGGATAGTGGAGATCATTCACACACTAGAATACCTTGTCAACCAAAAGCATCTCCTTCGTTTGATCACTACATCACAAGGTGTTCATCATAACAAGTCATCATCATCTTCTCCACAACTACTACCTGTGGAAGAAGAATCTGATATTTATGGCAGAGAATATGACAAAGCTGTCATCATAAATCTGCTGTTATCTGATGATGATCATGATCATGTGGTAGGCGCTAACAAGATATCTGTAATTCCCATTGTGGGAATGGGCGGTATAGGCAAGACCACTCTTGCTCGCCTTGTTTACAATGATGTCAAAGTCAAAAAAAACTTTGACCTCAAAGCTTGGGTTACAGTGTCAGATGAATTTGACGTTTTCAAATTGACAAAAACAATTTTTGATCAAATAATCACTGGTCAAAAGGATTGCAATATCAAGCACCCAGATCAACTTCAATATGAATTGAAGAAGGTTATAGAAGGGAAGAAGTTCCTCTTTGTTTTCGACGATGTTTGGAATAAGAATTATAACCTCTGGGATAACTTAAAGAGTCAATTCAAATTTGGAGCATCAGGGAGTAAAATCATTGTGACAACACGTGATCAAAACATTGGATCTGCAATGGGTACTTTTCAAAATCATTATCTTCAAATAATATCGGATGAAGATAGTTGGCAATTATTTGCAAAACATGCATTCCAACAAATAATAGACCGAAGTGCACTTCGAGAGTTTGAAGAAATCGGTAGAGGAATTGTTAGAAAATGCAATGGCCTTCCTTTAGCTATCAAATCACTTGGTGGTCTTTTGTGCTCCAAAAACCGTATCGATGAATGGGAAGATATACTAAACAGTGATATATGGAAGTTGCAGTGTGACATTCTTCCTGCTCTTTGGTTGAGCTATCACTATTTGCCTTCGCATCTTAGACAATGCTTTGCTTATTGTTCAATTTTTCCTAAAGATTACAAATTTGAAAAGGAAAAATTAATTTTATTGTGGATGGCAGAAGATCTTTTGCAACCACAACAAGATAAGACTCTAGAAGAAATCGGAGAGGAGTACTTTAATGATCTTACATCAAGGTCATTCTTTCATCACAATGAACATGGCTGTTTTACCATGCATGACCTTGTTAACGATTTGGCTACCTTTGTTTCTAGAGAATTTTGTTTAAGGTTCGATGATGGTTACTCAAAAGTTTTTACAGGGAAGACTCGTCATTTGTCATGCATGACATATGTGAGCCATGATATGAAGAATCTAGAGGAATATTTATCAAAAAATAAGGTGTTGCGCACGTTTTTGTTTCAATCTAGAATGTTGCCCAAACAGTTTTTGACAAATCTTGAACAGTATTTGAAACCAATGAGATGTCTAAGAGTGCTTTCTCTACGTCAGAGTTGTGTTACAACAGGCTTTGATTTGATTGGCAGTTTAAAGCTTTTAAAGTATATAGATTTGTCTCATACTGAAATTGAAGAATTACCTGATACAATTTATACTCTCTACAATTTGCAGACATTCTTGTTAAATACGTGCAAACATCTTCATAGGTTGTCCAGTTCAATTGGCAATTTGAAACATCTAAGATTCTTGGACTTGTCTCATTGTAGTAAACTTGAAGAGATACCCAACACATTGTGTGATTTGAAGGATCTGCGTACTCTAAATCTGATGGGCTGTCAATCTCTTTCTTGTTTACCAGCTGATATGTCAAGATTGGTCAACCTATGCTATCTGGACTTTTCGAGTACAAAGGTGACAGAGATGCCACTGCAAATTTGTGAATTGAAACGTCTGCAACATTTAGAACCTGCCTTTCTTGTAGACCATAATGGCGGACGTAATATTAAAGACTTGGGTAATCTTCAAGATCTGCGTGGTTCTTTTTGGATAAAAAATATTGAAAATATAATAAATGTTGGAGATGTTTCGAAAGCCAAATTGAAAGATAAGAGGCATATTACATGTCTTCGATTGGAGTGGTGTGGTGAAACAGATGATTCAGAGAAATCACGAGTGGTACTTGAAAAGCTTCAACCTCACACAAATGTCCAAGACCTAAGAATTTGGAATTACCAAGGTACAGGGTTTCCAAGTTGGATAGGGCATCATTCATTTAGTCACATAGTATCTCTGTACCTACTTAATTGTAAAAATTGTTACTTGCTTCCGTCGCTTGGACAGCTTCCCTCCTTGAAAGATCTTAATATTTGGGGATTAGAAATGGTGGAGAGAATAGGTGATGAATTTTATTCCTGCAGCAGCATTAGTATTGGTTCTTCTTCCATGATTAATACACCAGTACCATTCAAGTCCTTGGAAATTTTATACCTTGGTGATCTAAGAGAATTAAGAGAATGGAAGGAGTGGTCTTTAATGATGGGAGGAGATGTTGGAGGAAGAGAAGGAACTGGAGCCTTCCCACAACTTAGAAAGCTTAGTTTAAGAGAATGTCCCAACATAAATGGGGCCTGCTTACCTTGTAATCTTCCATCCTCCACAACTCTTCAAATCTTCTCTGGATGCCAACAAGTGGTGGCTTCACTCCAAAGTCATCAACTTCCATGGCTGGGTGAATTGCAGCTAATTCGTTGCTCAGAGTTGGAGTCATTTCCGCCACAAGGTGGATTGCCCTCCAATATCCATACAATTCAAATTTTGGGTTGTGAAAAATTGGAGTCACTTGCAAAAAAGGGATGGCCTTCAAATTTAAAGTCACTTGAAATTTGCGATTGCAAAAACCTATTCATGGACGTGGGTTCATTTCCGGAGGAGGGGCAACTTCCAACAACTCTGACTTGTCTTAAGCTTGAATCTCTTCCAAAGCTTAAAACATTAAATGGAAAGGCTCTTCGAGACATGGTATGCCTTCAACAACTGACTATTGATGATTGCCGTGGGGTGCAATGCTTGGTAGAAGAAGGGCTGCCCGATTCTCTTTCTGAGTTGAATATCATATGGTGTAATTCTCTAATCAAACGGTGCCAGAGAGATACAGGGGAAGATTGGCCAAAAATTGCACACATCCCTCACATAGAGATCACGGCTGGTAAGTCATTTCAATATTAATTCCTTTTCCCCAATTTGAATTATATACGTACTCTAATTGTGTCCTATTCGGTCCCAACATAAACATATCAACTTCCTATATATGTCATCTATATATTAGTCATAGTGGTGGAACCAGGAATTTTTCTTAAGAGAGACACAATTAGATTTTCATCTTTTTAGTTAAAAATAATATATTTTTGACTATATGAGTGATGTACTACGTGAATTATTAATTAAAATCAATTGGATAAAAGTAATAATTAATTACTTTAAAGTAAAATAAATACTAAAAAGAAAAAGTAACCAAAAAAAATCTAAAACACTTGAAAAATAGTTTTTTTTTTTTTTTTTTTTTGGTAATCATATTAAAATATTTTATACTTAAATAGGAGTGAAATGTCTTGAACACATGACTTCACTTGAGTTTTCACTACAATTATCACATTATTAAAAATGAATATAAAAAATTTCAATTAGAAATGTATGAAATTAAGACTGTTGTTAGCTACAATGTTACACCTAACTAAAAAGTATGATAATTAAAATTTTAATTAATAATATGCTAATTTTATACAATATGGACTGTTACATTTTATTTTAGCTATTAATGTCAATAGAAAGGTTAATAGAGAGACTATGTGGATCATTGAATTGGAGAAATCAAAATGCTAAATTCAACCGAAAACAAAAATGAAAGGGAAAATAAATAATTTAGGAGGGGCATCATTTCAATATAGGGGGGAAAAATTAAGAATATATTTGAAAATTAGCAAATAATTTTCAAAAAATAAAATTGAGGGGGGCAAGTGCTCCCCCTGGGCACACAGTGGATCCGCCAGTTGATCTTTGTATGTTGTGGGTTGTTTTTACTTGTCCTTGTTTAATAAATATCTTTTTTTTTTTTCCCTTTTTTCTTTTTTACCTGTAATACTACTTGTTAAATTTCATACCCATGCCATTCTGTATGTTGTATACATATATATTATTAATGTAATTAACATTGCTCGTACTAAATTTATTTCTTTGCATGATGGAATGCAATGTCAATCACCTTCTCGTCCAATTTGTTTTCGGGCATGATTCCTTGGGCTTTATTGCTTTCCAGCCGAATCGGACGAAGAGATATAATGAACAGTACCTCTTTAGGTATTATTATTACTATTAATTTTTATTACAATCATTTACATATTGCTTTTAAACTTTTTTTTTAAGGAAAATTGTTATTTTTAGATGAATTTTATCTCATCACGTCAATTTCTATAAATAATAACTCGTTCTGCCATTTAAAGACCCTTGTGAATTTATAAGATGTATAATTCAATACCATTCAAGGGCATTCATTTTGTCCCTCTGGCACAACCTAATGATTTTATTTCTTGGATTCCAAGTTCTCTCTACTGCAGTTACAATGTTGGAAGCATAAGTGCTGTCGTTCACCATGGCTGCTGATTCATATACTGCCAAGCTTTTTGGTTTTCATATTCAATTCTAGCTCTTCCTGCATTTCAATGTTCAGGTAACCGCTTCCTATGCATATTACCATGCATGCTCTCTTTAGCTGTCTCATGCTGCTTCTGAGATTTGAATCCTTGTCCACGAATCTATAAGTTTCATTTGTGAGTTTAAGGCATGCAGGCTAATCTCATGAAAGTAATACAATGTTGCGAAAATGAAAATAAAGTCTTAAAGATAAAAACTTTTATTGAAAACATGCTCTTTCTGATGAAAAGGTTAAATTAGTTTATAAAATCTTAGTACACAAATGCCTAGTATAAGTTTAGTATAATCTTAGCACTAGGATCCTAGAAACTAAAATATATAGAATCCAATAAGTTGAAAGATACAAAGGACAACTTGCATCAATTTAGACCAGTAAAACCGGTGACCTTGACTATTGGTTGGTGTGTAGGAACTCCACTGAATGCCAACAATTCAGAATTGAAGCCTCTATGGAAGAAATTCTCTCCTCTCCTAGAAGTCTTAGGTAGAAATTCATGTGAAAAGTAGAAATTTTTATTTGAAGATGGATACTGTATACAGCTCCAAAATGTCTTTGAATGTGAAAAGTAGAATCAGAAGCGTTGTATTTGATTTTATAATCAGGGAAATTTTTTGCTTACACATACTCAAAATGAAATTTTGATTTCTTGCAGATGAACCATGCACCTATCCTCAAGTATATGTATAATTGCTTCTTTTCTCTGTTTTATGGATTCTCATGTATTTACCTAGTGCTAAGAAGGTGAAGCTGTTGTTGGAAGTTGCCAACTTTCCCTCACCTTGATCTTATCGTCTTGCCATTTGGAAGCTCAGAGAAGTTTATACCGTGTATGCTGTAAATGAGCCATTCTTTTTCAGTTACTATTTGAATATTCTAGTAGATTCTGCAAGAAGCATATTTCATTGTTTGAGATTTTGATTTTCATGCTTTGATCTTTGTAGTTATGAGCACTCAATCTCTTACGAAGCCTTGATAATATCGGGATTCAACTGTTTGATTGTTCCAAGCCTTGACAAAGCCTGAAACAGTGGTTTTTGCTCCATGGCTGAGTTTATTGAAGATATGATATTAAAATTCGGAGTATCATCCACATATTAAAAAAATAATAATAAAAAAAATAGCGGTTTGTGTTTGGTTTCTGACCTTCCGTCCTCTCTTATGTTATTTAGACTATTTTATATAAGCAAATAGAAAGAGTTTAATAAGACTAAACTATCCTAATTTAACCCAAACAAAAATTCTTACTTTATAAACAATATCTATGATATTCAAACCTATTCCTAATTAAAATATTATACATTACGATTTGTATGTGAATTTCATGAGAATGGGAATGGAAATTTCATAGGTTTATATATATATATATATATGTAATTGGGGTTTTAACCAACTGTACTTTTGGTAAGACAATTCCCTGGAAATGAATGAGTTTCTTGAAAACAGTCTGTGCAGCAGAGGAGTCAACATCAAAACCATAAGTCGGCCCTCCATATTGCATATAAAGTTATTCTTTCTTAGACAACGGTGAGGGTGGTAGAAGGATTTGTCCTTCTTCTTCATAGAGCAATAAACATCAGCTAGACACAACCAAGTCCATGAAGGGCATTGATGGATGCATCTCGAAGCCCCACAACACCACCACACGCAATCCCCACCACAAGACCACTTCCAATGCCGAAGCACTTCTTTTGTTCCGAGACAAAATAGCAATCATATTGAATACTGCAACTTGGACTTTCAGATTGGAACTTTTTAAGTCATTTCGAGTGCTGCCGCCACATGGCAGTGGGACCCACTATGCTGACCTCGTTTTGTAATTCTTGCTGGTTCTGGGTTTTTATGATGTACATAAAAGGTTGGCCCAAGCATATTAGTCAACGTTACTTTAGAAATCAAGCTGGCTTCATTTGCTAAATTTCCCCCTTTTTTTTTTTTTTTTTTGGCCCCTTTTTTGGTCTTCTCAATTGTAATACTTTATTCCTGTTGAGTTTGTTTTGACAATCAAACTTTCATGTGACTAAATCCAACTCAACTCCCGTAGAAAAAGAAAACATAATTTTTTTTGGAATATATTAACACCCAACAGATATTTAAGGTATAATCCAGTTTAATTCTGCATTTTTAAAGGAAACTCTTTAATTATAATTTTTGTCCTAAAAAGATTCCTCTGAATGCATGATATAATTTATTGTGCTTTCAATTTTTATTTCTTGTTGTATTCATAGGCTTGATATTTAAGGTAAAACTACTCAGAAAACACTTTCAAATTCTCATCAATGTATTCTTTTAGTCATTAAGGGAAATCCTCAATTTACACTTTGCAGTATTTTAAAAAAAAAAAAAAATCAGTTTCAGAATTTATTTTTGAAAGTGACATATAATACAATCTGATCTCCTTTTCCTTGTCATTGCAGGAGGCACAAATTTTCTAATTAAAAAAAAAAAAAAAAAACACCAATTAAGATTTCTTTCTCTTTTACTCCTGCCATTTAAAAACTTACAAATTTATCCCATCTGATGGCTTATTTGGTAAAAGAGAAAATATTGAAGAAAAACTAATATTCAAGAATTAATTTCATAGGATTTAATTTCCTTAAAATAAATTTTTTTAGTTTTTTTTTTTTAAGTATTTAGTTAATTATAAAAAAAATAAAATTTATAAATAATTAAATAAATTTATATATTAAAATTAAAAATGAAAACTGTATTTAAAAAATTACATAAAACTAATTTTTTCAAAAATTTTAAAATCACACCTCTTCTTCAGACCTGCCGCCTTATGCATGTGTTAACAGTGAAAGTCCTCCCTCCTTGCCTAGCTACGAGGGGTGGTTCTACTAAGACCTGCAAAAAGACCCCAAACCAGGTTGCCTGTTGGGCATCTTCAACTCTAGTTTTTGATCTTAGTATGCCGATGCGTACCTTATGGTTTGCCATTTACAAGAGCGGTTTGGTGGCCAAGCTGACTCATTAAGGTCATGGCCATCGATACAAACAAGTGATATGTTTGGTATGTCACAGTGTTATTGATTTGGGCTTTGCATTCACTTGCAGCTTCAATATTATTGGATCAGCCTTTGTATCATGATTTTGGGCCTCATTTTCTGGGCCTCCTCTGAAATATTCTTTAGGGTATAGCAGCACGTGTCTCTAAACGTTTCAACAGCTTTTGAAATTTGTCTTCGTCCAAGAATCCATGAAGCTTCTATTGCGCGTTTTGGGCGTGCACGACTAATTTCGTGAAAGTAATTTACAATGTTGCCAAAATGAAAATAAAATTTTAGGATATAAACAGTCATGCTCAATCGTTCTAAGTCCAACGAAACCTTCATAGCATCTCAAAATCTTCTCCAAAACATGATTGTTTGTTTTTTTTTGTTTTTTTTTTTTAAATTTATTTTAAAAGGAGTGTTTATTGCATTTTAATACTTTCTAATTTGAAAATGTTGCAATTTCAGTTTTTAAATTTACACTTTTCCACTTAGGCCTCCAATTTCAATTTGATCAAACTAATTGTTAACTGACAATGGTTAAGAGTTTGAAAATATTAAAATGCAATTTTGTTAAAACTAAAAGATTTAAATTGCAACAAATTCTAACCAAATGGTTTAAGTTGCAATAAATTGTAATTGCATATTGATTAAATATAACGTAACTAATATAAGGTAACTATTAATCACTATTACAAGAAAATTGTAATTGAAAAAATGCAACGTATTAAAATTTAAAAATTTAAAATTGAATTGTTTAAATTTTAAAAAATTGAAAATGCAATTTTTTCAAATTAAAAAAAAAAAAACACTAAAGTGAAATCTATAATGGATAGGATTTCATCTTATCATGCGTATCACTTCTTTGCTATGTATAGGCCCATATGTAGGCATATGTTATAAATATATATACATGGTTAATAATCAATTAAAATCTTGGTTAACAGCATTAAATCTGGAATTACATACAAACAATGGTGGCATCCATATACATTAAAAAAAAAAAAAGTTGTGATTTTTTTTTTTTTTTCCATTTTAACTTTTTGCTCCCTAACTACCACATCCTGGCTCTGCCAATAATTCTGTAAAGTTAAAAATACGAAATTCATATAATTGTTCTATTTGTTTATACGAAATTCATATAATTGTTCTATTTGTTTATAACTATGTAATTATGTAACCTTGGAAGATCTTTGCATTAGTGGATTAGATATGGTGGAGAGAATACGTGATGAATTTTACTGTTCCTGCAGCAGCACTATTAGTGGTTCTTCTTCTATGATTAATGAACCAGAACCTGTACCATTCAAGTACTTGGAATCTTTATACTTTGGTATTTTAAGAGAATTAAGAGAGTGGAAGAAGTGGTCAATAATGAAAATGATGGGAGGTGATGTTGGAAAAGGAGATGGTACTGGAGCTTTCCCACAAATCAAACGCCTTTATTTAAAAGGATGTCCGAAGATAAATGAGGACTGCATACCTCTACAACTCTTATAATCAAGAAGGGATGCCAACAACTGGTGGCTTCACTCTGAAGTCATCAACTTCCATGGCTGGGTGAATTGCACCTGCAATTTTGTTCAGCGCTGGTGTCATTTCCACCACAAGCTGGATTGCCTTCCAGAATCCATATACACTTCATATCAGGTTTTCTGGTAAACTGGAGTCACTTGCAAAACAGGGATGGCCTTCAAATTTAAAATCGCTTCATATTTCCCATTGCCAAAACCTGTTTGGGGGACATGGATTCATTTACAGAGGACGGGCAACTTCCCACAACTCTGACTTGTCTTGACCTTAATGATCTTCCAAAGCTTAAGTCCTTGAATGGAAAGGCTCTGCGAGACCTTGTCTTCCTTCAACAAAGGACCATTGATTTTAGCGGTGGGGTGCAATGCTTGCCAGAAGAAGGGCTGCCAGATTCTCTTTCTGAATTGAATAAGCAAGGGTGTCATAGTTCGGTTGCTGACCGGTGCAAGAGAGATACAGGGGAGGAAATTGCACACATCGCTCACGTCAACATTTGGCCTTGTAAGTAATTTCAATATTAGTTCCTTTTTCCTGATTTGATTTTATATACGTACACTACTTATGTTCTGTTTGTTCCAAACATAAACATATCCAATTCCTGTATATGTCATGTATGTATCACTTTAGTCTTTGTACGTTGTTGGTTGTTTCCACTTGTCCTTGTTTGATAAATATATTTTTTATTTTTTTTCCCCCTTTTTCTGTAATATTCATGCCATTCTATATGTTATATACGTATCATTAGTGTAATTAACATAATAAATTTATTTCTTTACATGATGGAATGCAATCGCAATTACAGTCTCATCCAATTTGTTTTCGAGCATGATTCCTTGAATTTTAATGCTTTTCAGCCAAATCGGACTACGAGATATAATGAAAACGTCTCTCCTTAGGTATTACTATTCTTTTCTAATACAATCATTTACATATTGCTGTTAGCTTTTCTTTTTCTTTACAAAATTCTACTTTTTAGATGAATTCTATCTGATCATGTGAATTTCTATAAATAATAATTCCTTCTGCCATTTAAAGACCCTTAATGAATTTATATGAGGTTAAAATTCAAACCATTCAACAGCATTTCATTTTGTCCATCTCGCACAACCTAATGATTATTTTCCTTGGATTCCAAGTTCTCTATAGCAGTTACAATGTTGGAAGCATAAGTGCTGTCATTCACCATAGCTGCTGATTCAGTACTGCCAAGCTTTTTGGTTTTTATATTCAGTTCTAGCTCTTCGTGCATTTGAATGTTCAGTTCTAGCTCAAAATTTTCTTCAAAACATGCTCTTTTTGAATGAAGGGTTTAAAATGGTTTATATAATTTTAGTACACTCATGCCTAGCATAGTAGCTCTTGGATCCTATAATTAAACTAAAATAAATCCCAATTAGTTGAAAAAGATGCAGAGAATATCTTATGTTAATTTAGACCAGCGAATCTGGTGACCCTGAAATTGTAGCCTCTATTGAAGAAATTCTCTCCTCTCCAAAAAGTCTCAGGTAGAAATAAAAAGCATTTGGAAATTGGAAACCTTTTATGTGAAGATAGATATTTTATATAGCTCCAAACTTCTTTAAATGTGAAAAATAAGTAGAATTCAAAGCATTGTATTTGATTTATTATATTCAGGGAAAATTTTTGCTTACACATACTCAAAATGAAATTTTGATCTCTTGCAGATACACTAGGCACCTCTAACCTTCAGTATATATAACTGCTTCTTTTCTCTAGATTCTTCCACTGCGTTGACTTCTCCTTTCAATCTGTCTTATGGATTCTCATATATCTACCATGTGCCAAGAAGGTGAAGCTGATCTAGAAGTTGCCAACTTTCCCTTGCCTTGATCTTCCACTCTTGCCATTTGGAAGCTCTGATAAATTTATATTAAGTTGTAAGACAAGAATTCTTTGAATATGCTTGTCAAGAACCATCTTTCATTGTCTGAGATTTTGATTTTCTCTTATGAATTGAAGATACCAAAAGATAGTATACTAATTAAAGTAAACATTGGAGTTGTTTACAGATTTGTTTTGTAAAACAAGTATGGATTTGTTTGAGGTTTAGATATTTGATGCAAATATAGGGCCATTCAATGTTCTGTTATGTCATGGTACCGTGCTAGTGAGTTGTTTACGGCAATAACTATATTGTTGCACTGTGTATGAAAAGAAGTAACAAGGCACTCTACCATATGCTTAAGATTTAGTACTTATGTCATGTTTTTCTGCATCGAAAATTTAGGTAGATATCATAAGCTGATAATATACAATGGCACTTGGAAGAGAGCTAAAATTTAATCACTAACTTTTTACTTAAATTTTTAATTGTTATGACTTCTTTGACATTTGAAATTTACTATCATCTCTCATACAATGGCATGGATCCTGATTTTCGAGTTCTTGTCCCAAAGAGTAGGAAGCAGGCGGAGCATTATATAGGTTGTACAAAGTATAAATCAACTTCCTTTATGCTCGTCATTTTCATTGACTGAGCCATGGATTTACTCCAAGAAACTGTGACGCAAAAGGGATTCGACAAAGTATTGTTTGTACAAACTTCCTGGTTTACTTTTTGGTACTTTGTTCAGTTGGTCTGTAAACTAATAATGTTTGTATAATAGATCATTGGAACTAGCAATTTGACTTGATGATTGTATTACGCAGGAACCAATCCCTGTTACTCAACTTGTGAGGGAAACTGCTGCTGTTATCCAGGAGTTTACTTAGTTAGGGTAATTTTCGATCCTTTCATGTTTTCCCTTATTTCTATCAGTTGTTTGTATGCATAGGAGATTTATCTGTTTTATGTTGGGTTTTTATAGACCTAAGTCTTTCTAAGTATGCTTATGTTTGGTTTCTGCGACAACCCATATAGTCAATCTTCTAAAGGGAAATTATAAAAGAAATACTATTCAAATTAAAAAGGAAAAAGGTAGAAAAGGAATATAATGGTGTAAAAAAATAATAATAATAAAAGATAAACGAAGTTGACAGGATTTGAGTTGGAGGCTATTTGGTGACTTGTGTCTTGTTTGGTGTGTTGGATAAGTAGGTCAAATTGAATTGGCCGCACTAGTTAGTAGTTTTACCCATCTCTGATGCGGGCTTTGATTTGGCCAGTACAATCCCCTGTCAGATAATCTCTCCTTTAATGTTTTGTTATTCTTTTTTTATTCTTTTATTTTTTTTCCCCCTCTGTTTCCAGGATTCTGATTTCTCCTTTTCTGTAATGTAGTGGCTCATTTGCATATACTGTGGTTGCATGTGCGTTTTTTTAAAATATGAAAAAAACAAAAAATTCCAGAATCTCCTACAATTCATATTTTGCTGTAGGTGGACCCACCTGGTTCATACTTTTTCTGGAAAGCTTCAGTAATGGGGAAATATGTCTCGAATGCAAAGACATTTCTTGGGAAGAGGTGAGTTAAGAGTAAAGTATATGATATCGTAGTAAATTGCTCAAGAGTATGTTGTAGATGGTAGATTAAGTTATGTATTTTCGTTTCACTTCCTTATTAAGTCTACATGTTTTTCAATGAAGTATTTTGAATATGTTGCTTTTTGATTGTCTTGTAGTTATGTAACAAAGTCATATATTTGATTCTATTTTGTTCATTCTAAGTTCTTTATACGATTGTTATGGTCCCGCTTCAGATGGTTTTCACGGTTCAACTTGATACTTTTAAAGGTATACCGATGACATGATGCTCGATCATGCTGCTCGTACGGCAATGTCTAACCTTGAAGTAAGGGTATGTATTTACCTTATATGTTTCTGCACTAAAATATGACCGTTGAAGTATAATATATGAAGTCATCTATCATAAGTTGCATGGAACTGAGATGTAAGAAATAGAACAGTTTCGTTGCAAAAGAATCTTCTTTGACATCTCTAATCCTTGCCATTTGCCAAAGCTTCAGTTCAGGCTTGGTTTCCATAATTATGCAGGGCGATATTCTCATGGAAGCGCAAGTTTCATGTCTAGCTAACTCAAAACAAGCAGTGGGTTTTGGAAGAGAGCATTTGGGGGGAGAGAGAGAGAGAAAGAGAGAGAGAGAGAGACAGAGACAGAGACAGAGCTATTTTGCAGTGCCTAGCCAGCTCTGTATCTTCTTTGTAATATTGAAGTGCAACGAGCTTGATGGTGGTTGGGATTCCCGATACGAAATCAGTATCTCACTTTAAGCAAGAAGAAAGAAAAAATAAATAATAACGATGGAAAATGTTACTCAGCTAGCACAATTCACGGTTGGGCTGGTACCATTCAAGAGTTGCCACATGGCGGTGTGGACCCATTGCTCTAAGTGAGCTTTGTAATTGTTGTTGTTAGGTCTGGGTTTTCTAATGTCCAACCACTGGCTACTCAACATTACTCAGAAATCAAGCTGGCTTCATTAGTTAAATTCCCCTTCCTTTTTTTTTTTTGGTTTTTTGCCCCCTCAAATTTTAACACTTTATACTTGATACCCTCTAGTTTCATGGTATTGCGATTTTGGTTTTTTTGTTTTAAAATCTACCATATTAAGCCTTTTATTTATAGATTTGATACAAAGATCCAATTGAATAGGATGCCGAAAATATATTTGATATAATTTAATGGTCTAACATGATATATTAAATTATATCCATTAAATTGCGTATTTTAAAACCTATATATTATGTTTGCCGTTATTAATCTGAAAAAAAATAAATTTGCAGTTAATTGACAAAATAGTGAGTTAGATTATTAATATTAAAAAAATCAGGTGTGACAATTGCGTTTAATCATTTTTCTTACCGAACGCACATTCGATATTATAATGTATAAGTTGCTTTTTTAAAATTGGTTCATTGAGTTGATCCGTTTGTGTGACAACTGCTTTGGAGTTATCAAGATGCTACATAAATTGTGAAAAAGCTTCCGCAAAATATATATAAAAAATTTGCCCCTGTTAGTAAATTAAGGCATCTTAGGAATGCCAACCCAACTTCATGAGAATGGGACCCAAAAGTAGAGACGGGAAAAGAAAAAACGACCAAAAAAAGTAAGATAAGCATCTTCTTTTCTTGCTGCTGAATTACGCGTGCTTATTCATTATGCACTAATCACAATTTAAGGAATAAAGGTAATAATAAAAAGGAAGAGCACTTAGCAAAGCCAACATTGACCAAAGAAACAACTTTAAGATTTAACAAGCATAAAGCTCTTCCTGATTCTACTTCCATACAACACAACACAGCCCAAACTCACTCTTGCTGATCAGTTGCTTTACATCTTTCTGTTTGCAATTCAAGAGCTTGCTTTCCATATCCATGGCTGAACTGATTGCTGGAGCCTTTTTCACCGCTTCTTTTGAGCGGTTCTTTAATATGATTCTTTCTGGAGACATTCTCAAATTTGTTAGTGGAAAGAAACTCAATGATGGGATGCTCAAGAAGTTCAAGACCATGTTGCTGTCTGTTAGGGCACTACTGAATGATGCTGAGAAGAAGCAAATATCCGACCCAGATGTGAGGCAGTGGCTGGATGAGCTCAAAGACACAATTCAGAATTTTATAGAATCTATATAAATCTGATGTTATTCAATTATGACTTTTTAAAAGTTCATAAAAATCTGTTGGTATTTAAAAAGTTATTAATTTAGAAGGATTTTATAAATTGATGGATTTGATTGGATTTTGAGACATTAGATATAAATACTCAAGCCTTTCACAAATCCAGTCTCCACCCCAAAGATTTCATCGGATTGTAAAACACAAAACATTGAGTGAGACCCTGCTTTGAGATAGAACAAAGAACGAAGAACAGACGGACAAACCTAACCCGCTGGATGAATAGTCGAACAAAACTGGCGAATTGACGGTAACCAAAACAATGATCCTTCTTGTGGGTTCTCTCCCCGTGCTTCCTTGGTTGATCTGATTTTTTGGGTATGATTCAATTTTTCTGCTTTTTTTGCATTATCCTTCTATTGTTTGATAAAAACCCAAATCAATGTTGTGAAAGTTTTGAATTTCAAGTGAGAAGTTTTGAGTTAAAAAAAAAAAAAAAGAGAGTGAGAAAATTTCTAAAGAACGTATCTGTTATCTGCTATCTGCTATTGTAAATATATTCATATATGTTGTATATATGTTTAGCCCTAGTGTAAAAAGAAATAGAAGGTTGTGAAGCCGTACTTTAGTGCCAATTAACTTGTTCTTTTGAAGCATTATTAACAGTACATGTCCACCATCTTTATACATAATCTCCATCGATCTTTTCCAGCACAGCCCCCCCTCTTCCTTGAGCCATAAACACATAGACGAAAGCCCCAACACCCCCCCCCCCCCAACACACACACAGACGAAAGCAAGAGCATAGAAACAACTGCCAGATGATAAAAATTTTGAGGGGTTAGTTTTTAGGAGGGTAAAGATCATCTCTGATCAATGTATTTTCTTTGTACCCAAAAATAAAAAATAAAAAATAAAAAATAAAAAAAGGAAACAGATGGATAGTGATGATCACCATCTCTGAAGAAAGGAAAAAAATGGTTGGTAGATTAGGCATAATGAATGTGTATGTCAGAAGCTAGCCTCACAATTTTCCATCAATTAATAAATTTATATAGCTTTGAAAAAAAAAAAAAAAAGAGTTGGTGGATTAGGCACAATGAGTGTTCACGTCAAAAGCTAGCCACACAATTTTCTATCAATTAATAAATTTATATTATAATATATATATATATATATATATATAGTTTCTTGTACTTAATTAAACACACTTCCCCAAGAATTTGTGCTTTGGTTACTGTTTCCACTATGAGTGACTGATTTGGTGTTCCATCATTATTATTGTTATATATATATATACTTCTTGTACTAATTTAACACACTTCTCCAAAAAGTTGTGTTTTGGTTTCTGTTTCACTGTGAATGGCTGACCATGTTTAGTGTTCCATCATTATTATTATTTGTTACGAAAATATTACTGCCTACTTGCACTTAAAAAATATATACTATGCTATAGTACTACATGTTCATGCATATATATATATATATATATAATTTCAGAAAAAATTAGAAAAATACATTATTGTTTGGTTGTAGTTAATAGTCTTTTAAAATGCATTATGAATCTAATATGATTTATTAAATATTTTTAATCTGATTTTATATTTTGATGAGTTAGAATGTGAATATTGATCTTGTTTATTATATGTTTAATTTATAATATATATATATATATATATATATGTGATTCAACTATTCATGGGCTTTATATTTAGATATTCATTGTTACAATGGGAGATTCACAATGAAAAGGTAAAACTGCATATAACACATGGACCTCACAAGAGAGTAATATGTTGTTGGAACTGATGGTTGATGCTGCTAATCGTGGATGGCGTGATAATAATAGTGTATTTAGCAAACTAACTGTAGAAAGTAAGATACTTCCTACGCTAAATGAAGCACTTGGATGTAATAAAAATTATTCTCAATATCAGAGTCGCTTGAAATGGTTTAAAACGCATTATCAAACATTTTCTCAACTCATGTGTTTCAACTCTGGTTTTGGATGGGATGCAACCACACAAAGATTCACTGCCACAGATGAAATATGGGATAATTACTTTAAGGTGAGGTTATAAATTTTCATAAGAATGTATTTTATATTATTATATCTTATATATATATATATATAGATATATTTTTTTTTGTATTTTTATATGTTAACAAAATATTATATTTATTTTATTTTGTTTTATTTTTTTTTACAGTCTCATCCAAACCAGAAACACCTTCGAACAGACACTTTTGCTGACTTTGAGGATTTAAAAATTGCTGTTGGAAATGGAACTGCCATTGGAAAAAACTCTATTGGATTGGGAGACGATACAGATGCAAAAATTTATGGACAAGATGAAAGTACACATGGTAGGATAGATGACTATGTATATGATGAGATTAACGAGGTATATGTTCCAACTCAACTCGATCCATCATGCTAAGCACCTTCACCTGGACATAATGAACCATCAATGTTAGAGTTCGATCCAAATTTAGAAGTTCTCATGGAAAATGTTGTTCAAAGAAAGCGAACTAGAAATGAATATGAAGCAAATACTCGTTCATTTGATCAGAATGCCACTCGAGTTGATCTTCTAGAAAAACTTTCTCATGGTTTGGACTCGATTGGAAAAATTGCCACTGAAATTCGGGGTATGTATAACCTAATGGAGAAAAGGGAAAAGGCAATTAGTGAAAAGGAGAAAAAGAATGATATTTGGAATGCTATTTAGGAAACTCCAAATTTAGATAACATTGGTCGCTATAAAGCACTTGCATTGATTCAGAAAATGGGAGTTAAAGATGCATTCTTGAAGATGTTACCTGAAGAGCGCTCAGAATGGATATCATTTAATATGGAATGAGTGTTAAAACATATATTTAGCTATAACTATTTTATGAAATAGGTTTTTTGTTTTGATATATTTTTCTCTCTAGTTTGTTTAAGTGAATTTTTTCATTTGCTTTATTGTTCAATTTGTATTGAATTGAATTTTTCATTAAAGATTTTTTTTTTCCCTTCTTGATATTATTATTTTTTATGACATTTCATATTTTCTAATAATATTTGATGTTATGTCTTAGATTAATAGAGAAAATGGAACGGGAAGAACTGGGAGAAAGAGATACATAAGAAGATGAAGAATTTTATGAAACCATTAAATTAATGTTGTTGGCAATTCAAGCAATACTTGAGGTATTAGATGCACTAATGATTAGCATATGTGATGAATATATCGAACGTCCACTGGCTCGATGACCAATCACTTCTAAAGGGTATAATTATATTCATAAAGTATTGAAAGAAGATCCTTAACATTTTCGGCAACTCTATAGGATGTATCCTAATGTGTTTTTTGAAGTTATGTAAAATTATTAGAGAAAAAACATATTTACAGGATACAAGATTCATTTGCATTGAAGAAATGCTTGCAACATTTTTACTTATTATAGGTCAAAATTCTCGCTATCGTATGACTCGTGAAACATTTAGTCGATCACATTTCACAATGAACAAAAACTTCAACAATGTTTTGAGGGCTTTGAACACAATAGCACCAGATATGATGGTTAAACCAAAATCTACAGTGCCAAGTAAAATAAGAGAACATACAAGATTTTACCCTTACTTCAAGGTAAGTAATGAATGTTTTACCTATTTATTTTTTTAGTAATAATAATTATTGTCATTATTGTTATAGTTTTGTTATTATTAGTGTTGTAATTATTATTCAGAACACCTTATATTTTATGTTAGTTATAAAATTTATTATTTCTTTTAGGATTGTATTGGAGCTATTGATGGCACACATATACCAGCAATAGTAAAGGGTCGTGATGTAAGTAGCTATCGTAATCGCCATGGAAAAATTTCACAAAATGTATTAGCAGCTTGTAACTTTGATTTGGAGTTCATATACGTGCTTAGTGGATGGGAGGGTTCAGCTCATGATTCAAAATTACTACATGATGCTTTATCAAGGAGGAATGGACTTAAAGTGCCACAAGGTATATATATTTTTTTATTATATATATTTTTCAATATGTACTAATTTTTACAAAATAATATTTATGAATTAATAATTAATATCTTATATTTTTAGGTACATATTTTTTTGTGGATTGTGGATTTCCAAATCGTAGACAATTTTTAGCTCCATTTAGAGGGGTTCGATACAATTTGCAAGATTTTTTTGGTCCAGGTCGTCATCCCGAAACTGCAGCTGAATTGTTCAATCTCCGTCACTCTTCTTTAAGAAACGTAATTGAGAGGATATTTGGTATATTCAAATCTAGATTCATAATTTTTAAGTCTGCACCTCCATTTCCATTTAAAACACAAGCAGAGCTAGTTTTAGCTTGTGCAGGATTGCACAATTTTCTTCGCAAGGAATGTCGCTCTGATGAGTTTCCTATAGAGCCAAATGATGAATCTCCATCATCGTTATTAACACAAGAAACTGAAGAAAATAATTTTGAAGAGCTGCTTGAAAGTCAAGAGCAACAACGAGAGAATGCTAATGAATGGAGAACTACAATGGCTTCAAATATGTGGGTGGATGCCCAAAATGCAAGAAATCAAACTAATGAGCAATGAGTTTTTTTTTTTTTTTAAATAAAATTTTGCATACAATAAAAATAATAATAGAGATGATATAAGACTATTTGATATATTTATCTACTTTTATTTTAATTTATTCTGACAATGTTTTTTTTAAAATATTTTAAGGATAATATTATTAAAGTTTAATATTCATGTATATGTTGCTTGCCTATTTGTTAATATTTGTTAATTTGTTTGATATCATAAATGTTCAACAATGCTAATGGTATGATTAAAAAAAAAAAAAAACTATGCTTATGGTATAGAATAAATGATATTATTCACCAAAATAGTAAAATAAATTATATAAAAATATTTAAAATCATTAGAATTCCATCAAAATCTATTAAAGTCTATAATATAAGTCTCATAAACTCCATTAAATTCCATATAGAATTGTGATAAAATCCATGTGGAGTTTGTTGAATTCTAAGTAAATCCATGAGTTTCATCAAACATTTTAACTCTTTTAAAATCCATTAAATTCCTACACTACTAAAAAAATGCCTTTTAACAACCATTAATTTGGCTGCAAATCATCCAATTTTGGTCGCCAGTGGCTTTTAGAGACCAAAAAACCGTGGTCACCACGTGGTCGCTTAAACGTAGTAACAGATTCTATTTAGTAACTAATATATGTTGGTTGCTAAATCAGTTGAGGTTTTAGTGGCTAGTTTTTAAGGATTTTGTGACCATAAATTAGTCTTTAAAACGCCTTGAATAGTAAAAAGGACACCAATTTTAAGCTTTTACCGACCAATTATAAAATATGAGCAACCAATATTTTGTCACTCAATGCTGTGTTGGTGACTATTTATGGTCACTTTAAGCATATATTTTAGTCATAAAAACTTATAACTTCGTAACCAAAAAATGTTATGGGACCAATTATTAAAATATTCATGGCCAAAATTATGGTCACTAAAAACTGTATTCAATAACAAAATGTTCCAGTCATCAAAAGAGGTTTTAAACGACCATGTAGTTGGTTGCAAAAATATGGTTTTAGCAGCAATGTGATTTGGTCGAAGAATTTAGTTTCAACGACTTATTATTTGGTCCTTAAATAGTGTTTGAGTGACACATTTTTGTAGTCACTAAAATTGTTGGTATAGTGGCTAGTTACAATTGGTGGCAAATTTTATTACTTTGTAACTATTATTTGGTCGTCGAGAAACCTTTCACTAACGAATGTTATGGTTAATAATAATAATCATTGGCAATTTGAAATGCATTTTAATGACAAAAATATTAGTCATTATATCCCTTTTTCACTGTATACCAAAATAAAGGGCATTATCAATTACCAATATTGGGTTTCTATAAACCTTTATTTTGGTATCAATTACCAATAGATTGGTAGTGAATTATGCTTATGAATGTTAATAAATATTAATAATATTGTATAATTTCAATTATATGTTTAACCAAAAAGTATAAAACTGATTATATTATTATAAATTTCATTACATACATGAAATTGATATCACACTATATTTACATTGCAAACACAAAATATTAAAGAAGAAAAAGCATCTGTAGATAACATAAATAAAGCAAACAATATAATTTATACTTGTGAGATGCTACAATGTAATTTGAAAAGCACGCACCAATATCCATGGTTATTGTAATCGTACCATAAACTGTATCAACGCATGTTTGTTGTAATCATACCATCTCATTCTTAAATATAAAAAAACATTAAAAAAAATTGAAGACAAAATACAAACGAAACAAAATAGAAACAAATTACTAATTGATTGATATATTGGGGAAAAAAAATGTGCATAACTGATTCAGCTCCAATAGTATTCTATAATAAATATCCTTCAATTCCATTGAAATTCTCCAAGAACACTAAATGCATTTGTGAATATTTGACAAATAGAGGCAATAATAAAATTTAGGAAAAAAAAGACAAACTCTAAAAAATGCAATAATAATTTCACCAATAAAACATTTTTTATTAAGCCAATAACATTCATGATTGAGCATAAATTCACAAATGAAAATACATAATTAATTTTCAATCAAAACAAACTCTACACAAATATACAAGTAATTCTCAATCTAAAAATAACTTGCACAAGGTAAAACATTGAAGGAAATAGAATCACTGTTACTCTAAATATTATCATGAATTGGAATAAAAACAAATATACATATGTATATATATATATATATATATTTATATTTTTATATATCTAATCCTCCTAATTCACTTTAAGAAATATCCTATTAGGATCATGTTCGGCACTGTAGATGTAATCAATTGCAACAAAAAAAAAGAAAAAGTACTCTTTTTTGTCATTAGGTGCTTATCCAAGATGATAAGATGGTGCAATATATTTTATTATGATGACACCCCTGTTTTAAAAAATAAAAGCATATTGGAATTGATGATGACATAAAAATAAAGAAATTATTAAGTGAGAATATAAATATAAGTAATTAATATATGCAAATAAACCACATTCAAAAGACAGCATAGGTTAACCTATAGTTAAAAAGGAGCATGATCAGCATAAACATGAATATAAATAATTACACAAATACAACAGTATGATGAAGAGAAATCATTACATAAATACACCAGTACAAGTAATTAGTATATGCAAAGTGAAGGAACTTTCTAATATGTCCAAGGTGATAACATGGTGCATTATAATCATATTGTGATAAAACTTTAAAGAATAAGAGTATATGCAAAGTGATGACAATAAAAACAAAAACGAATTATTAGCTGACAATATGAACATTCTGGACTTAATATATATATATATATATATATGCTAGTAAGCTATATTAAAAAAGCAACATATAGTTATAGTAAATTAGTTTGAAATGGAGCATAATCATCTTTAACATGAACAGAAATCATTACATAGGAAACTGAAAAAAGGAAAAAAAAAATATATAGTTATTTATGCAAATGAGTCAGTATCCTCACCGGTTTCACCATTACTTAACAACTCATCTTCACTATCATTGTCGGTTTCCTCATTGTACTCCCCATTATCTTCATTCTCTGTGCCACTATCTGCATCTTCATAATCTTCACTCTCTGCACCACTACCTGCATCTTCAAAATCTCCACTCTCTGCCTCACTATCTGCATCTTCATAGTTTGTTGCACTCTTCAAATTAATTTCTATTGGGTCAATATCTTCACGATTAAGACGTTCAATATCAATTGATTCAAATAAATTTTGAATGTCCATTGAATCATTTTCTTGATAAGCATCCAACTCATAAACTTCAAATGAATCACCATGATCATCACCTTCATCTAATCGGTCTGGAAAATCCCACAGATGACGGTGATGCACGTTTCGAACCACTTTCCAATGTTGACCCATCTTGTAATCATCCACGTAAAACACTTGTTTAGCTTGTGAGGCAAGGACAAAAGGGTCATTCTTATACCAATATGAAGTGACATTAATGCTTGTGATTTGAAACTATGTGATCATCTTTTTCTTTTTCACATTTGTGTCAAACCATGCACATCTAAAAAGTACAACAGAGTGTTTGGACCTATAGTCTAACACAAGAATGTCTTCTATTATCCCATAAAAGTCACAAGATTCACCATCATGATCACCTCCAACCCAAATTCCACAATTTTGAGTGACACGCCTATCATCACAAACTTTTGTGCGATATCGAACTCCATTTACTACACATCCACTATATGATCTTATTCCATAATCAGGACCACATGCTAGTGAGTACAACTCATCAGTTACCATTGGATATTTACATCTACTGAAATATTTTAATTAATTAACAATACTTACATATCAAGCTGGAATTTTACCTTTTATAATTAAAAAATACATACCCTTTGTTCAAACCATTGTGGAAATTCCTTTTCTTGTACCTACAGAATACTTGTGACACCCCTGTTTTGCAATAGTTTGGTGTGCTCACTGCAAAAATGTAATTTAATTAGAAGTATGGATTTATAATTTACTTATTTTGAACTTCAACTAATAATATATAAGTTTTGGTTCTTACTCAAAATATGGCTGCAACTCACAGCAATTTTAAAGGATGTATCAATGAGCTTTTTTATAATCATCATCTTTTAGTTCAACAAATTGAGGTTTCCCTAACAAGTTCACAGGTTGAGTGAATACTGATAAAGTCGAAGCAATCTGATTCTCACCATCTTTATTACGTTCTGGCCGATTGAATCCAGTTTCAATACCATGAAGGTACATTGAACAATAAGTTAATGCCTCATTGACAACATAACCCTCTGCTATTGAACCTTCTGGATGAGCTTTATTTCTCACATATTTTTTCAATGTTCCCAAAGCTCTAATAATGAATGAAAAATATCATAAAAATAAAAAAAAAAGTAAAAAAAATTAAAAATTAAAAGAATGTAAATTGATTGATCAACTTTAATAACCAAAGGCTTTACCTTTCAAAAGGATACATCCAACGAGTATGTACTGGTCCTGCCATTTTTGCCTCATATGGTAGGTGAACTACTAGATGAACCATGATATCAAAAAAGGCTGGAGGGAATATTCTTTCCAATTTACACAATGTAAGTATTATCCCCTCTTGTAACATATCCAAGTCTGAAACAGATAGAGTTCGTGCACAAAGTTTTTGGAAGAACATGCACATTTCAATAATTGTTCCACAAACCTCTTTCTTAATGTAAGGTCTTATACGCACGGGAAAAAGTTGTTGCAAAAGAACATGACTATCATGAGTTTTCAAACCTGATATCTTACCATCCTTAATGTTCACATTCTTTGAAATATTAGTAGCATAGCCATCTAGAAATTTGACAGACTTCAAAAACTTACAAAACTCATGTTTTTCATCCCTTGTTAATGAAAAACATGCCAAAGGTTTCAAAACTTTACCGCTAGTTTCTTGTAAATGCAATTCTTTTTGAATATTCAGATCCTTTAAATCCATACGTGCCTTGTCAGTATCCTTCAATTTACCTTTGATGTCCAACATTGTTCCAACTATATTATCACAAATGTTTTTCTCAATATGCATCACATCCAAATTGTGCCGAAATTTTAATTTAGACCAATATTCTAGTTCAAAAAATATGCTTTTCCTTGTCCAATTTAATTCACAGGCAGCACGTTTTCTCTTTTTATCCACATTGTTGTAATATTTCAGCTCCTGAAAACTGCCTTGGAGCTAACCTTCGTTCAGGCTTTCCATCATATTGTCGATTATTTCTCCGTGCATGATTTATGGATAAATATCGATGATGTCCCATGTAACAAATCTTACTTCTTAAAGCTTGGGAAGAAGTATCTTCATTACAAGTCGGACATGCTTTGTATCCTTTGGTACTCCATCTAGAAAGTGTTTCATATGCTGGAAAGTCATGTATTGTCCACAACACTGCTGCATGCATTGTAAACCTCTCCTTTTTAGAGATGTTATAAGTGGTGACACCATTTGTCCATAGATCTTTCAATTCATCAATCATAGGCCGTAAGTACACATCAATGTCTTTTCCAGGTACCGTTGGGCCTAGTATTAATAGTGACATCATCGAAAAAGTCTCTTTCATGCACTTCCAAGGTGGCAGGTTATAAGGCACTAACATCACTGGCCACATGCTATACGAAGTACTCATGTTACTAAAAGGATTAAATCCATCAGTGGCAGCACCTAGCCGGACATTACGAGGATCCATAGCAAATATCGGATATTGTTCATCAAAGTGCTTCCATGCTTCTCCATCTGCTGGATGCCTCAATACTCCATTTGTGTTAGGACGCTTCTCTTTGTGCCATCTCATATCAATAGCAGTATGGCGAGATGTAAATAATCTTTGCAATCTTGGAATGATAGGAAAATATCGAAGCACCTTTTGAGGGATCCTTTTCCCCTCAATACCTTGAAATTTGTATCTCGGTTCAGCACATATTGGACATTTATCCAATTCAGCTGATTCTTTCCAAAACAATGCACAATCCCATTTACAAGCATGAATCGTTTCATATCCTAATCCAAGTGCATGAAGTGTACATTTTGCCTTGTAGTAAGACTTTGGCAATTTAGTACCCTCTGGAAGTGCTTCCTTTAGAAGTTCAAGCAACATACTAAATGACTTGTTACTCCAATGGTTTAAAGCTTTTATATGCATTAACCTGACCAAAAAAGTCAATGCAGAGAACTTTGTACACCCTGGATATAACTCCCTTTCAACTTCAGCAAATAATCCTGAAAATTCTTTATTTCTATGATCTTGATCTCCAATGTGACCTTCATATGCATCTACATCAATATCCATGTCACCTGCAGCATCTTGCAATGCTACCATGATATTGTCATTATCATCTTCTTCCCTATCATGTTCAACAGCTTCATCATCTTCCTCAAAACCCATTTCAATACCTTGAAAATTCAATGCCTCTCCATGATAAATCCAATTGTGATAATCTGGTGAAAATCCTTTCACCCATAAATGTCGTTCAACTACACTTATATCTTGGAAATACACATTCCGACAATATCGACAAGGACATCTAGTCCTATTATCTTCATCTAAATGATGTTTAGCCAATTCAATAAATGATTTAACACCATTTGTGTATTCATCTGACAGCTTATCATGACACCATATCCATTTTTTTCCATAACTTCCTAGAAGAAACCAATAGTATAGTTATAAGGATATAATATATCAAGCACTTAAAATAACTTAACTTGTACAATATTGAAGCTAAAATGGGTTTAAGTGTAACATCCCACATCGGTTGGAGAGGGGCACGAAGCAGTATTTATAAGGCTGTGGATACCTCTCCCTTCAAGACGCGTTTCCAGCTTCCGCTGCGAAAGTAAAACCGTGAGGGGGGCTACGGCCTGGAATACCCCAAAGCGGACAATATCTTGATTGGGCCTGGGAGGCCTGGACCAGTGGGACTGGCAGGTGTAGGGGTGGGATCCCTAACCATTAGGACGCGTTTTGTAGCAAAACCTTGAGGCCAGGGGGGAGAGAGGGAGTGAACCCTGGGCCAAAGAGGACAATATCTTGATGCGGGTGGACTGGGCCGTTACATTAAGTGTCTCAATACACAGCAAGATAGCATTAAAGGATAGGAAATTAAAAGAATAATAAACTAGTTAACTAGCAAAAGGAGAACAGATATTGCAATATTCATATACTCAAAGACATGAAATGGTCTATTTAAAAAAAAAAAACAACAAAAAGAACAATGATAGGTATACTAAGCATTATTCATTCCACTAATATTTGTTTTTGGAGTATATTCATAGCCATCTAGAATTAACATTGATAATCAACTTCACTTTATCATAATAAAGATAAAACTTCAATGACCTTGTGTCCATTGTGTTTTCTTATAGCATGATCCTTTTTAAAGGTGACAGCAAGGTAGTGGAAGCACAATGTCAGGAGCTGCTAATATATATTTATGTATCACATAAAAATTATATGTATGTAGATATACTTTATTGAAAAAAATAAGAATAGAAATTTCCTGCTTACTAGGCATTAAGTTATGGCTAAACTGTGTGATATAGAGTTATCTTGTAACATAATATTTTAAATAGAATGTGGACAATGTTATTATGTTTCTATGATGACTTGGTTTACAAGCTGATTTGGAGTTTGGCAAGTATCCCTACATTTGGTTATTTCAATTGCTCTGCCACATGATTTCGTGTAGATGCACTACTTTTATTGTTTTTGCCAAAATAATAAATTAGTTTTTTCAATCTTATTGGAGGGTAAGTCAAATGGAAAAAACAACCTCATCCACAAACAACCAAACCATAATTCCAGGAAATGACATATAATTACGCTTAGAAATTATGAAAACCAAATAGGATATGGAAATGTAATTTGTATAAGTCATAGGAACTAAACGTATTCACCTAATCCTATATATGCTGCAATAAGCTCTAAGTTGTTCCAACAAAGAATGCAGGTTACATATATTTGTTTTCCTATTGACTCATCATGTAGTTTGGTATGAACCCAAAAACAAAAATCTGATATATTTTTCAATATTTACAGTACTAGAACTCTGTCATTTACATAAAGACACCACAAACTCAGAGAGAAAATGTCTCTTACCAAGAATGCCTTCTTTAGATCATGAAGAACCTTTTTCCCTCTCGGCTCATCACATCCAACTGAAAATCCAACCAGCTCCTCAATCCAGTTGCTTTCGTTTGATATGTATAAAACCCAATCATTCACGTATACCTTACAAGCTGAGCAAAAATACATATGAAGAATGACTTCTTCAGTCAGTCAAAATTCTGGAATT
Organism: Ziziphus jujuba; assembly: GCF_031755915.1. Lineage (NCBI taxonomy): Eukaryota > Viridiplantae > Streptophyta > Magnoliopsida > Rosales > Rhamnaceae > Ziziphus > Ziziphus jujuba. The sequence goes on from NC_083380.1 coordinate 5,312,846, forward strand.
GGACGAAATTTGATAGGTGGTAGCAGAGGTAATAAGCTGTATTTTGAAAAGAAGAAAACAAAACTGAGAGAGAGGTTGAGAGTGTTACCGGTTGAAATGGACGCACAGAGGGGTGGACTCCTATCACACAAAATGTTTCAAATGGGGATTTGCTTTTGCTAAAACGTAAACATAAGGGACAGATTGGGATTTTAGCAAAATGAAATAAATGAGAAATATGAAAAAAGGCGGCAAAACTTCCCACCAAAGTAGAAATTCATATTTGGGTTTCACTTTCCAATATAAATTTCCATTTACTTTCTCTATTTTGCTTTCTTTTCTTTCTTTTTCTTTTTTTTTCTTCTGTCCAAATCATATGAACCTAAGAATTAACCATATAAAAATTTAAGATTCATATGACAAATATTGTAATATACATTTTCTATAAAACAATGTCCATATATATATATATATGTTAAATAACAATGAAAGCTATATGTATGGAAAGTGAAAAATGTATTTAGCCCATCTTAATTAATCAAGTGTAAATTATTAGGAAACATATTTATAATGTGGTTAAGTATCAGAAAAGTTTATGTGCATTTGTATTTATTTTATATCATGATCATGAGTTTGAATTTAAACACTAATGATAATATATATATATATATATATATATAAATGTACAAGTATCTTTGTAGATTAGTATGTAAATAACATTTTTCTTTGTATGATAAAAACCATAATAACATAACAAATGTTCATTGAGAAAACAAAGAAGGATCAAAATCATAATAATTAAACACATATTTTATATATAATTATACGGCAACATATAGTATCTCAAATAAATTGCGGACTATATATATGTATGGGGTCGTGTTCTATCAAAAATATTTGACAAATATGTTTGACAAAGCGCACTAGCAATTGCAGGATCATTCAATAGTTGAAAATTGATATATTTTAAATATATTATAATTTTGAAAAAGAATTATTTTTATTATCTATTTTAATAAAAATAAGCGATTATTTACCATTAGCTAATAACAGTTAAGGATCGCTAATATATGTCAAACCCCTAATTTGTACACAGTACATTCCACTATATACATATAGTTACTTATAAAAACTATGCTATAATACATCTAAGCCCTTAAGATTTGTAATAAGGTTTGTTATAATTTGATGTTAGAAAAATACACTAAGACCGTGAATGTTAGACGTTTTCCATCAAACTATTTGTACAATCAAAATATCTTCCAACAACTTATAAATATAAATTTCACAATTAATCATTAAGGGAGTAAGAATTTGTAAATTTTATAATTAATTATTAAAATAAAAAATATATAATCATAAATAATTATTACGTTATGTCGGTAATAATCGTGGCACTAATTTGCGAAAACAAAAAAATGATAAGAATATTAAGTAAAACAAAAAGATTTGACAAATAATAATCAATTACATTAAAAGTGTTTTTCCTGGCATAGAACCAATTATTAATTTACAACACGTTTATTATAAATTCATAGTCAAAAGTTAAGCATTCATTGAGGCACAAAATATATATACATATATATATATATGTGTGTATACATATAATTTTGCATGTGAACAGTAAAAAATACATTAAAAATTAAAAATAAGTTACTTCAAAAATAAGTATAACATTAAAGTTAGTGAAAAAAACCAAAAAAAAAAAAATTCGAACTAGTGCAAAATAAAGAAAATGCAGCTTGCCTCCTCTCGAGTTTAAACAACATTAATATAAACAAGCTTTTTTTTTTTTTTTGTCTCATTATGTTTATTCTTGTTATTGAGAACAATAAAATGTAAAAAAAAAAAAAATAACAGAAAAACAAAATTAAAATCATGTAGGGGAGAGATGGAATCCCACAAACTATTTTTCATTTTGCATTTTTTATCCTTAATTTAATTATTTAAGTTTGCATTTTTGTCCTCAAGTTCGTTTAACCTCCTAAACCTTTAAAACATTGCAGTTAAATGTCGTTCTACCATGGAGAGGGCATAGTATCGAATTCAGTCAAAATCCATGTCATAATTATAGGATTATAAAGTAGTGTCCTTGCCTACACATAATTGTCATTGCATACATTTATATACTTACACTACAAACAGAAAGTAGTGTATCAAAAGGACTGTAAGCTGAGCACTTGTGCCTGTACATGCTTTGCAAAAAGACTTGTGATTGCAAATGTCTATAACCATGCATAGTGCCAAAAATTCACCTGTGAATGCAAATATTTTGCATTCTAACTTTGTACACTATCAAAAAACTATGTATAGGTGAATTTTAATGCTATGCATATCACAAGCAGAAACCATAACATCAAGTTATTGTTGCAGTAGGTGGTGGTGGTGGCGGCGACTGGCTGGGACGTGAAGGATGCTGACTCACATCTAAGAATGCAGAAAGTCTGGCAATGAGTTCTGCCTGTTGATCCACAACTTGTGCAAGTCTTTTTACCTCAACCTTGTAATCTTCAAACTCTGTAGCCACCTGAGGGGTAGGTTGGTTAAGCAGCCTGCTATAGCTCTTTCTTGGAGCTGGTCTAACACCAGAAATGAATCCAGCATTTCTACCTAGGACTTATGCACGAATGTCAGCTTCTGTCAAAAAAACCGGTGCACCAGTATCATCAGGAGAAGCATCATCTTGTGTCTGCTGCGTTTGTGCTTCTTGTAGCCGAACCATCTCATTCTAACAACATGAAAGGTATAAAAATGTCATTATAAGATATTACAAGTATGTCAAACCAATTAAGGAGTGATAAGTAAAACTTACATATCTTGATTCAGCTATAACATTATTCCATCCTTTTTTTTTGTGTCCAGTGTGTTCTCTTGAAAAACTCAATCTCACCAATTGGTTCATTTGGAGATGACTACAAAATAAAAAGAAAGATAATTTTACTTGCATGCTTAAACAAAGGGAAAGTCACATTCACATTTGGGACTAAACCTTCTGTATGTATATATATATATATATGTATATATAGACACTTATATAACATTATAATCATAATCTCCAACTTCAATTCAACATCCCAATGAATCACCAAGATTCATAGCTTAGAAATAGCTCACAAACAAAGGTAACAACAAATCAACAGAATCACATAGAACTATAGCTACAAGGCAGTAGAAATCCAATATCAACAAAGTTGAAGCATAAAAGGTTTGTCGGAATAACAAAGGTAGTAATAGTAAATGTCCTTTTTAGCTGATACTGTTGACATTTTTGCCTTTTTATCATGGCAATGAAACTAAATAGTCATTAAAGCCATGGAATTCTAAGCTCAAACCCAATTCTGCTATAGATACATGACATATATTATAAACTGTCAAAGGACCAAAACTAGTAAAAATCCATTAGCATCCAATGACAACCAAATTTCAATAGACATAAGATGCATGAGCAAGAGATTATCCTTAAAATTGCTAAGTAAACACTAAGATATCAAAGATATTAATGCAATTGGAAATTTCACTTATCAAGCACTTTATGAACCGAGTATTTACCATAATATGGAAAAATAATAAAGAAAAAATAATCCATTCTCAAATATAACTAAAGTAATTGTTGAAGAATGTCAAACCAGTGCTGCCCTTGTTGCAATAAACGATCTTGATCCAGCATGATGATTATATAGCCTTTTAGCCCTATTACATTGCCCTGCTTTAGAACGTTGCTGTATATATAAAATAAATGGTTTAGAATATGATAAAATATACACATGAATTTAAAAAATGTTTGAAACAGTTTAAATAGTTCTAACTCACCAAAAATTCTGGACTCTCAAAATGAGCACACAACCACTCCCAATCTTCTTCACATCGTATTCTTTTTGGTCTAAATTGCAATGGGTCTTTGCCTTGCATCTTACACAGCTTGAAATGATTGTTGCAATAACTCCTATTGTTTTTGTACCTATCATGACAATGCCTCTCAACAATCTCTATCCATTGAGGATAATTCAAATCAATGTCAAACCGATCCTTATACACAAAAGGAAAATAAAACCTTGTTAGTTATTATAATACTGATATGGTATATTAATGATATGAGTCTAAGTTTTACTCACAGCAATATGTTTGTAGACAATTTTCCTTTCATCATCATAAGCATATTTCCATCCCTTCAATCTTGGTGAAACAAAGTTACGCACAGCAATGCCAATCTGATTGGCAAAGGGAGAACAATGGTCACCATATGCATGCATATCCCCATCACTTACTTGGACGCGAAGTTTAGTATTGAATGCCATTGTTTTAAGAATTTCCAATCCTCGCGTAATGCCACGTGTATTTTTCTTCATTAAACCTACAAAGTGAAATAATGTTAATTAATAATACTATGTAATATAGATTCTCAATTTACATAACATATATGATAGATTACCAACATACCAGTGGATACAGGTGTATCTTCAGTACTCTCATCTACAGGATCTATAGGAGAATGACCTCTAGACGATGTAATATTTGGAATTGGTGTTTCCACATACTCTGGACCACTAGGTATTGATGTCTCACTAGGCGTTGGTGTTGTGGAACGATCTGGTGTTTGCATAGGTTGTCGACCTCTAGGGGATGGTGTCTCCATAGGCGATGCAGTCCTTCTAGATGATGCTGTCGTCCTAGGAGACCTCCTAGGAGCCAAATTCTCTCTTTGTGATGGTGTCCTCCTAGGGACCAAAGTCTCTCTTTCTGCTGGGGTCGTCCTAGGAGGTCTCTCTTTGTGCTGGGGTAGTCCTAGGAGACCTCCTAGGAACCAAAGTCTCTCTTCCTGGTACATATCTTGATCTCTTAGGTGGCATATTTAAAGGAATATTTTGGCAATATTTGTTTCCCCTATATTACCATCCTGCAAACATAAAAAATAATATCAATACTATATCTAAGGGATTGATATTGTCAATAATCTTAATCATTCAATCCTTTTGTTATACGTATATATATATATATATATATATACATACATGTATATATGCATAAATGAAGCAATCATCACTGATCTTGTGGAAATGTTATAGTCCCTTCTTATTCTATCTCTCAAACTCACATATTTATATATGTACATACATCTATATAGATGGAGGATGCCATCAGTATTCCAATCTCCACAAATTATGCATCATGCCTACAGAAGGTGATCATAAATAATATTTAGACAATTAGTTATATATATTCAACAGGAGTTATTCTAATTTGATTTCTCCATTCAATTCCCAATATGCAATAATATTATATATTGATATTCAATTACATTTTGCTCTGTTATGGGTGTTTATTATTAGACAAGTTACAGAGTCCATTATTCAACATTCAACAATTTAGAAGTTCTTAAAAGTCCCAATCCAAAAAAACCAAAATATAGTAAAAATCTAGAAACTGTCTTATTTGTTTATAGGTTGGAAAACCATATTTACTTCTTTACCTCAAGTTTTTTTCCCATTTTCGGTTACCCTTTTTTTTTTTCTTTCTTTTTTCTTTTCTTTTTCTTTTTTTACATTTTGATTCAGTATCTCTCAAAAACAAAAAATCTCAAGCCATCAAATTACGATGCTTGTGTTTTTTTCAAAAGCAACAGAGCAGTTCAAGAAAATTCCAATCCATGAAAACTCATTACATTATGTTAAGAACATAGGAAAAAAGATAAAAATGAAATTATGTATCAACATGTGGGAAAAATTTCTAGAACTTTATTGTTTGAAAATATCAACCACATTGCCAAAAACCAATAACATATAGGGCCAGAGACTCCTCTCACTCAATATACCTATCTCTCACAAAACACCACAACAAACATAGAGGGAAAAAAAGAAGAAGTTATAGATGTCTCTTACTAAGAATAGATTTGCTTCCTCTCATGTCCCTAATAAATCCTTCAATCCTTCCTTTATCAGCTCATTAAATCCAGTTGACTTTTTGTCATACGTAACAAAGAACTAACCCATCTTTCACCTACGTTTCATGGAATGAGCAACTTAGGGAAAAATGAAGAAACAGAGAAAAGAAAAAGCACAGAGAGAAAATGGGAGAGGAAACACACTTGAGATGGAGCTTGAGAGAGATGCCCATCCAAGCAGTCAGAAGCAACGAATGGTCAGAGAGGTGAGGCAATCCAAAGGGGGCAGCACAACTCTTGGAGAGAGTTTTAGAAAGGAAATAGGGCCGGTGCAATTTTATCATCTAAAGGGTTTTATGGGGATCATCCATCCAAAAATGGTTCTATCGGGATTGTAACCAAAAATACAAAAAACAAATAAAACCTGTTTTTTTTTTTTAAGTAAATATTTCTTTACAAAATGCAGCTTCATTGTGGATTATTTTATTAATATTATTATTAACACCTTTTGTATCTATTTAATAGCCACTGACATGGTAGCTCAAACCATTAAATTACCAATTTCATGTTTCTTTTTCTTACATTTAGTCAAGGTTCTCACTTCCCGCCAAAATGGAAAAGCATGTGGATGGTTTCCTACCCTTGCATTTACTCACCAAACATAGTTGGTCGCTGACGGCATTAAACTAAACCTATTATAAACTTTTTTTTTATATTTTATTATTTTAAATTCCATTTAGTGACCAATATTTTCGTCACAAATATAACATTTGACCACCCAAAATAATTTGGTCGTGGAATGCCTTATGCTAACATTATTTGCTATTTTTCCTTAAAAAAAAATTTTAAGTTATATTATTAGTGATTAATATATTGGTCCTTTATAAATACTTTTAGTGACCAACAGTGGTTGGTCATTGAAACTTCATGCTCCCGCCAAAAAAAAAAGGTGGGAAAGCTTCCCGCCCTGCTTTTTTAACTACCAAATAGTTTTTGGTCAGCGAAAATTTATATTTGTGACCAAATTTCTAGTCAGCATAACAGGTCAACCAAAATTCTACACGTTTCTCTTACTATCGTTTCTGCGACTAAATATCGGTCGTTGTTTTATTCATTCGGTGACCATTACTTTTTCGTCACTGACAGCATAGTCGCTAATTCCCATTTTTTTTGTAGTGCTAATTGAATACACCCCCCTAAATCATTAAATGGAAAAGCTCTTCGAGACCTGGTCTGCCTTAAACGACTCACCATTAATCAATGCAATCAGCTGCAGTGCTTGCCAGAAGAAAGGCTGCCCGATTCTCTTTCTTGGTTGAATATCACAAGCTCTCATAGTTGGCTAGCCGAGAGGTGCAAGAGAGATACAGGGGAAGATTGGCCAAAAATTGCTCACATCCCTCGCATCAACATTGTTGGTAAGTCATTTCAATATTTAATTCCTTTCTTCATGATTTGATTTTATACACGTACACTACTTATGTTCTGTTTCTTCCCAACATAAACATATCAAATTCCTACATATTTAATTTATATGTTACTCAATTTTTTATTTTTTGTTTGTCCAAGTTTAATAAATATCTTTTGTTTTTTTCCTTTTCTTTCCTTTCTGTAATATTACTAGTAGATGTCGTATCCCATGCTATTCTATGCATTATATACATATTATTTGGGAAATTAATATTGCTCATGCTTTTCAGGCAATTCAAATGCAATTGTATATTCGGATGAGGAGTAGTTTTAATGAACATGTCCCTCTTTAGGTAATTTACGTGTGTGTATATATATATATTTATATATTATTGTTGACATTTTGCTTCAACTTTTTCTTTTACAAAATTTTAACTTTTAGATGAATTTTAACTCATCGCTTCATTTTTTTTAAAAAAAATAATGCTACCATACCAATTTGTCAAACATTAATATATTTGACACACAATTTTTCACATGTCTTTGGTACAAATAAAGTTTATGCCTATAGCATTATTGTTCTAGAAACACTTGTAACTTATCATTTTCCATTCCAATACCCATTTGTGCCAAATACACTTTGAGCATGTTTGAAATGTAGCATTAAAATCCAATCCAATTTAGTTTTACATTTAAAATAAACCAAATTTAATCTTAATTTTGAGTGAAAATATTTCCGAGAATACATATATATATGTTGCTTTCAACTTCCATTGCTTGTTTGATCGCCTGATTACAAAAATACTCTATCAGGATCGTTCTAAACTCATTTGATTAAATTTTCAAAGATTTATCTATGAGATTCCACATCGGTTGGAAAGGAGAACGAAGTGTGCCTTAAAAGAGGGTTAGATACCTTTCCCTTGAGACGCGTTTTGGCAAAACCGTGCGAGCTAAGCCCAAAGTGGACAATATCTCATGCGGGTGCTCTAGGCTGTTACAGATGGTATAGAGCCAGTACCCGAATCGGTGTGCCAGCAAGGACGCTGAGCCCCAAGGGGGGAGGATTGTGAGATCCCACATCGGTTGGAAAGGGAAACGAAGCATGCCTTAAAAGAGGGTGTGGATACCTTTCCCTTGAAATGTGTTTTGACAAATTATCTCCGCTTCTCATTCAATTTACACTGTTAATAATTAAGATAAGTCATCAATTTACACTTATTAGAGTTTCAATTTGAGATTGGTTATTACTTACCGCTGGAAAAACCTAATGATTATATTACATGGATTCCAAGTTCTCTTTACTGCAATTACAATGTTGGAAGCAGAAGCGCTGTCATTCACCATAGCTGATTCAATACTGCCAAGCTTTTCGGTTTTCATATTCAGTTCTAGTTCTTCTTGCATTTCAATGATAAGGTAAATGCTTTCTTTTACCACGCATGCACTCTTTAACTATCTCAAACTACTTTTCAGATTTGAATCCTTAATACATGAACCTATGAAGCTTCATATGTAATTTTAACGCATGCAGACTAATCTCATGAAAATGATACCATGTTGCATAAAGGAAAAGAAAGTCTTAGAAAATAAGTACAAAAGCTTCATAGCATCTGAAAATTTTCTTCAAAACATGCTCTTTTTGGATAAAAGGTTAAATGAGCTTCTATAATCTTGGTACACCGATTTCCTAGTACAGTAGCACTCGGATCCTAGAAACTAAAATAAAATCCAATAATTTGAAAAGATAAAGAGAATACCATACATCCATTTAGATCAGCAAATCCAGTGACCTTGACAATTGTGGTACATAGGAACCCTATTGAGTACCAACAATTCAGAATTGGAGCTACTATGGAAGAAATTCTCACCTCTCCTAAAAGTCTCAGGTGGAAATCAAAAGCATTTGGAAATTGGAAACTTTTTATGTGAAGATGGAAATGGTATATAGCTCCAAAATTTCTTTGAATGAGAAAAGTATGTAGAATCAAAAGCATTGCATTTGATTATATTCAGCGAAAATCTTTGCTTACACTTAAAAGGAAATTTTGATTTCTTGCAGATACATGATGCACCTCTATCGTCCAGTATATATAACTTATATTCTCCTTTTCACCTTGTGCTATGAAGGTGAAGATGATTTAGACGTTGCAAAATTTCCCCTGCCTTGATCTTATCCTCTCGCCATTTCGGAAGCTGATAAAGTGTATACCATGTTGAAAAGCAGCCATTCTATGTCAGACACTACTTGAATATATTAGTCAATATTACTAATTCAATAAGAAGTATCATTCACTGTTTGAGATTTTGATTTTCTCTTATGAATTGAAGATACCAAAAGATAGTACACTAATTAGAACAAAAGTAACATTAAATAGACCAAAAGTACACTAAATACAAAAACATATGCAAAACAAAAGTGATTACAAGCTGCAGCCTTTCATGCTTTGAATTTCCACTTATGAGCACTCCTGGGTCCGCTTACAATGCCTTCATAATATTGGGATTCAAGTGTTTGGTTGTTCCAAGCCTTGACAAAGTCAGAAAACATTTCTCGGGCAGACTCTGATGATAAGTCAGAAAAAAACACATCTTTTTCTTCTTTCAGCCATGTAGCAAATTCATTGTTCTTTGAGAAATAGTCATCATTGGATAGCTCGTGGAAGTTGTAATTCTGAAAGAATAATGAAAAATACCATCCATCAGAAACCAACCATATTCCAACACCAACTTGACAAATAATCATAGTTTTTCATAATAAGGTTGTAGGAGCTCCAAATGTTAACCATAAATGTGCTTTAGCTTCATTTGTGGCATGCCTCTTATTGAATATCTCTAGATAAAGTGCCTCATGATAGAGCACCTTAACATCCCCTGTCAAAGGAACTTGTTCTTCTGTAACTACCCCTGGAGGGTACAGGGGTTGGACAGCTATCCTTGGCATGCATGCTACTGGCCCCCCTACTGAGCTCCTACAGTCCTATTACCAAGCATTCTCTTTACTTGCCCAAATGTGCTAGCATTGATTGGGAAGGAACTAGTAAGCCACTCAAGAGGACCTTACCCCAGAAAACTCAAAAGGGAGAGAAAAAAGATTCTTCAACATAGTCCCAAGAAGTTCATCTACTAACCCTAGAAAGAGGAGCTACTAAGAAAAGAAGAATATAGGCATAATTTAGATAAGAAAATTACCGAGTGTCCATCACCCTTGCAATGTTTATCTTTCTGCTTCTCCTTTGATTTCTTCTCTGAGACAAAACAACAAGCCAATATTATAAAAATTTGCCCATCTACAACCTCACACCTGATACAATAAGAAACAGGTAACCATAGAAGTGTGAACTCATTTTATAACTTAAACCAATAAAACAATATAACTTCTTAAAAAGTTTTTGGCGGTTCCCAATTTTTTGAACTGTTTATAGATAGATAACTAGAGACCTTTTTCCCTGTCTCCATTTTATTACCATGCATGGCTAATATAAATCAATCTTCTGAAAAGTCAACCTAGTAAGCCATGGATACATATCCAAATCAGGTTCAATAAGACTAATTAGCAGTGACAAGAGCTCTACCATTGAAACGTAAATTTAAAAGAGACTTCCTAAATCCAGGCAAGTAAAAGCATATCGCAAATTCACAATACAAATGTCAAAAACTAAGCATACTGAAACAAAAATTGTACAATGATTGCCATGGCATATCGATTACCTTAAGAAGGGAAGATATGAATTAGTAACAAAAAAGCCCATAACACACACACACACACACACACACACACACACATATATATATATGCTTCTCCATGATCAATGAACCATGAAACCATCACATTTCAATTATCAGAATCCAAAATTAACTACTATTACTAATGCCTAGCACGGTTGGACCTCAGGATTCAAAATACATGCCTCTTTAGCTCTAACAAATGCAGTTAAATTAGAAGTGATAATAACACCGACAAAACAATTATATGAGCATGAATATTCATAGAACGCCCAAAAAATCTCATTAATAAACAAGAAAACTCAAAAAAAAAACAAAAAAACAAAAATTATATTCATATTTGAAACCGACATATTAAAAATTGTACCTTTACGGGCAAGACATCTTTTGGAGTGCTTATGAGAGCTTTCCTTGTCTTTCTTACCACTCCTGTGTTTCCTCTCCTCGTCTTCTACCCTTCTTTTCTGCCTCTTGCTTCTGCCCTCATCTGACCTCCCCACAATACCAACAACTCAGAACAGAAAAATAAATAATAAAAAATCAACACAAAACCTAGCTGACACTTCAATTTCAATGTTGAACACAAAACCACAACAGCATAAATATGAAATTTTAGATTTTTTTCCCCCCTTATGTTCATCAATTTTCAAGCCAACTAGACAAAAAAATAAAAATAAATAAATAAATAAAATAAAAAGAAGAACTTTAGAAGAAATAGAAAACAGAATCGAGAAAAGAAAAAGAATTTAAAGCAAAATCTTTCGAAGTACCTTCTTCTTCGGAGGCTGAATAAGAGCTTCTCTTCCTATTATTCTTCTGGGATTTCCTATCGCTCCCCATAATTTGAAACTGAACCAACGCAATCAACTTTTTCATGTAATTTAGTAGGCTTCGTTATTAAAACAAATTCTCTTTGCTCGCTATATGCACTTATTTTAAACACTCTTTTCCCCCAACAGTCCCTGCCATATTCGTAAAGTACAAATAACCTAACCTATAGTAGAAAGGTTGTTTCGTCTTTTTGCAAAAAGCTAAGTAATTGTTCTAAATGGAAATATATTTCCCACTTTATTTTTCTCTCTAGTCCCTACCTTCCAAAGACGTTTGAGCAAAATGATGCTTGGATTTTTGGCTCTGATCCTTATTTTCTGCATATTCATCTCCTTCAAAAATTAATAACTCAACCTTCATTTTATATTGGAATATAGGAATTCGAACTCTAATTATTGTATGAGTTTATATTGATGATATTGATGTTCAAATTTGGATAATTGTACTAAGCTTGTGTTCTATCTTTGATCTTTCATCCTCTCCTATTTTATTACTTAGGCTCTGTTTCGAATAAGCTACTTCTAACTTTCAAGGCTTAAAGCTATTTATAATATTGTTCAGATAATTTTCAAAAAATATTTTTGATTTTCAAAAACAGCTTCTTGCATTCTAATTCAAATTAATAAAGACTAGCTTTTTAGAAAGTACACGTAAATAAGCATTACTATGCCAAACAAGGCATACTATTTTGTATGAAAAATTATCTAACAAACTAAATCATCCAAATGAAAAATTTTCAGTATTTCTTTCTATGAACATCTATGGTATACGAACCTACTCCTCAGCCACAATTTGGATGTGTTATAATTGACTTTTTTAACCGTGTATAGAAAACCCTGTAATTTTATATTCACAAAATTACAAGGCTCATTTGCAAGGGGGAAAAAAAAAAGGGACAACACAAAAAAATTAAAAAAATTAAAATAAAATAAAAAATAAAAAAAGGAAAAACAATATGCTATAAAAAACAGGAACACAATCAATAGCAATGAGAATTTCAAAGGTTATATATATTCACAAATTGTGTAATAACTAATGGTATGTTTGGTAAGAAAATTCTGAAAAATGCATCAGTTAGTTTCTTGAAAACAGTTTCTACAGAAGAGAAGTCAACACCAAAACCATAACTCTGCCCTCCATATTGCACATAAAGGTATTCCTTCGGAGACATCGGTGGGGGTAGATTCTCTGCGATCTCCGGAAAATCTGAGATGGATGGTGAATGTAATACCCCGTCCCAAAGTACATTGGAATTTCTAAAATTTGACTAAGGTTGACCGAGGTTGACCGTCATTGACCGAGAAATGATCAAATGTTGACTTTTTACTCCTGATGGAATTTCACATTGACCGAGGTACCATTAAAAAGTACACGTTGTCACGAGTCTATAGACTAGTAGCATGTTAAAAACGGAGCTACGGTTTGAAAGTTATGAGCAAAACAAGTTGAGATCCAAACTGTCCAAGGGGTGCCGGAGTTGACTTTTCGTTCGTGCAAAGTTGAGTTTTGACTCATGCATAGTTGTAAAGTACTCATCGATACGAGTTCATAAACTAGCGGTACGTCCGATTTGGACATGTGGTTTGAAAGTTATGGACCTGTAGAATTTTTCAAATACATTATTATTTTAATATTATTTTTAAATATGTGAACAGTATGCCACGTGTGACTTAATAAAGGGTGCCATGTGTCACAACGGTGAGATGCCATATGTCAACCATGATTAAATACCATATTATTTTATTATTATTTTTATTCAATAATATTATTTTAATATTATTTAATTATTTTCTTTTATTTTCTTTTCCTTTCCTTTTCTTTTCTTTTTTTTTCTTTTTTTTTTCCCTTCCCCCACGTGGGAAAAACACCCCAGCGCCCCCCCCCCCAAAACCTTTCTTCTTCCTTCTTCTTTCTTTTTCTTTTCCTTTCCTTTTTCCTCCTCTTGGGTCCTTGCCGTTTCTCAAATTCCGGCCACCGGATGGCCACACGCACCTGCCAGGGAAGGAGCCCATTCCCCGGTGATGCGACCCTCCAAATTTCTCGGCCAAACGCCGCCAGACGTGCCCAAATCAGGCCGGTGAAGTCGGCGGCGGTGGGTTTGAGTTTTTCGGTGATTCTTGCCGTTTCTAGCCAACCCAGTCTGATCTTCCACCCCTTTCCCCCTATTTTGGGTCCTCTGAGTTCAAATATGGTCTCCAAATGTTTAAATTCAAAGTGGTTAGCGAGTTATGAGAAGATGAAGTTCGGCCGGTACTTCCCGGACAAACTCCAACCACCACCGGCGGAATTAGGGTCAATGGAGGCCGGTAATGCGATCCTTGTTCCATAAGCTTCGTTTCGGTATATTACTCGTAAATTTTGGTTAACGTTTGTGTTAAACCCCCCGAGTACTGGGTATTATTTATCCAAATAAAATATTAATTAATTTGAGTTGTATAATATTGTTGTTCTAGGAGCACATGTGCATTGTGGAAATGATCTCATGGAGCATCTTAGGTTAATTACGTGCTCGAGGTGAGTGACCCACCTTCAAATTAATTTCAGGAATTAAATTTGTGAATATTTTGTGTGAATTGAATATTTGAAATTTATATTTTATGTTTCAAATATTTAGTGGATTTATATGTGGAAATGTGATGCTCAATTGAGTGAATCAAAATATTTATATATTAAGAAATATTTTGATCTAAAGAATTTTATGGAATTGAAATTGAAATTATTAATTATTAAATTAATTTGTTGGAATATTTCATAATTGAATATTTCAAAAATATGTTTATGTGTTCGATATTATGAGAATTTCTATTTAGAATTGTATTTCCAATTTATAATGTTTTTAATATATGTTTTGGTGCCAAAAGAATATATTTGGGAATTTAAAGAAATTGTGGTTTTGATTTATTTTAATTATTGCTATGGTTATTATTTAATTATTGTGCACAATTATATGAATTAATGATATATGGAATTTATATGGTTTTCATATTATTGATTTTAATTGATTTTTCAGAATTTGAGAAAAATATAGATTTAAATTATTATGTTTCAAAAATATTGATGCATTGAAATATTAATAGCTTGACCTTATGCCATTGAAAAATTTGTATATTGAAATTGATGGAAATTGTGCGATGGATTTATGACGATGATTTATAAGGGAATTGTGAAAAATTTACGAGTTTAATTGGATGGAATAAACCCGGTAATATTTATGAGGTTTTGAGGTTTGAAAATAAATATATTGATTTTATGATTTTTAGATGCACCATACACGTATTGGTGTTCTTTATACATGGATATTATTAGCTCGCAGGTGGATGTGATGAGTGCGCAGGTAGGTGTGAGTAGCGCACAGGTGATTATAGGGTTGTCCTGTGGTTGCCATCGGATGAGGGTAGACTGCCCCTCCATGGCCGAGATGCCTGTTAGCAGCGGCCCGGTGGGACGCCATGCGACCGTATGCCGGTTTTTCTCTTTAACCTCCTATCTGGCGGTACCTTAGGACGCTGGGTACTGTTGGCACCACTGGTATATAGTGGGTGCATCAAGTGGTTTTCGGAACATAATTTTCAAAATAAATATTTTGAAATTGTATTTAAATTAAGAATATATTTAATGTTGTTTTTATTATTTATTTCAAATGGAAGTTTTAATTTGATTTAATTGTTACTTTGCTTAATTATTCAATAAATTGATTTATTTTAATTATTTAATTAATTCATGAATTGTTTTAATGTGAGTTTTATTAATATTTCGGTATTAATTGTTATGACATGCATTAATTATTTAGTAAATGTTATAAGTTATTTTTATTTCAATTTATTTCATTATAAATTTACATTCTTGAATTATCGTATTTTATTAGAAAACTATTGACTAATTGTTTTCCTTGGTTTTCGGGGCATACAAATAGCGGGTTTTGTAAAACGTTTTAAAAAGGAAACCTTTCCAACGGAGTGAATGGTGAGGGTTTTGAGAGAAATATTATCTTCAATTAATTATTATTTATTTACTTATTTATTCTTAATTAACCAAATGTACTATAATTATCGTTACTTTATAATTGTACAGTAGATAGGGTCACTCACTGAGATGATTAGCATCTCATATTTTTAAATTCCGTTCCTCTAGGTACAAGGATTGGAAGACGTTGATCGTCCGGGGCGAGCCCGACATCTCAGTTCATTGCCGAAAGTCCAGAAAGCATTTCTTCCATTTTTCCTCTTCATCTTGTATTGCTTCTTTACCTGACATTGTATTAATTTCATATTTATTTGTATAATGCTCTGTATACTGTATTGGACACATTTTATTAAATACTGCATTAATTTCCTGTTATTATTTTGGAGTGCTGTAAATTTGTAAAAATAAATTGTAGTAAGATGGGAGGAATACGGTGGTGTTTATAGAAGTATCTTTTCAATGCAAGAAATTTGTGGTAAGTCCAATCCTTAGGGGAGGTTCTGCCTGATTTTCCATTGAAAGGTCCGGTAGGGTCTCCCTGGGATCAGGGCTTGTATAGGGTTCCGGTGAGAAATTTTGGACGGGTTCTGACAGTGAAGGTTTGTCTTTCTTTGTCACAGAGTAATAAACATCAGCTAGAAGAAGCCAAACAAGATCTGGGTCTATACAAGCAAGTCCATGAAGGGCATTGATGGATGCATCTCGAAGCCCTACAACACCACTACAAGCAATTCCCACCAGGCACAAGGCAATTGGTGTGAAGTGGGTGTATGAAGCCAAGAAAAATGCCAAAGGAGAAGTTGAAAGATACAAGGCAAGATTAGTGGCGAAAGGTTACAGTCAAAGAGCTGGCATCGACTATGATGAGGTATTTGCTCCCGTTGCTTGACTAGAAACTGTTAGACTAATTATTTCATTGGCAACTTAAAATAATTGTAGGATACATCAAATGAATGTGAAATTGGCCTTCCTAAATGGAGTCCTTGAAGAAGAAGTCTATATTGAGCAACCACAAGGCTACAAAGTCAAGGGAAAAGAAGACAAGGTTTTAAAGTTAAAGAAGGCACTCTATAGGTTGAAACAAGTACCAAGAGCGTGGAATGCTTGAATTGACAAGTACCTCCAAGAAAGAAATTTCATCAAATGTCCATATGAGCATGCACTCTACATTAAAATCCAAAATGGTGATATCTTGATGGTGTGCTTGTATGTAGATGACCTGATCATCACATGTAGGAATTCAAGCATGTTTGACGAGTTTAAGAAAGAAATGACAAAGGAGTTCGAGATTACCAACATTGGGCTTATTTCTTACTACTTCAGCATTGAAGTAAAGCAAGAAGACAAAGGCATCCTAATCACTCGAGAAGGCTATGCTAAGGACGTGCTTAAGAAGTTCAAGATGGATGACTCTAATCCGGTCAGCATACCAATAGAATGTGGAATCAAGCTATTAAAGCATGAGGAAGGAGAAAGAGTGGATCCAATACTCTTTAAGAGCTTGGTTGGAAGTTTACGATATTGGACATGCACAAGGCCGAGTATTCTCTATATAGTTGGAGTCATCAGCCAATACATGGAGAATCCAACAACAACTCATTTGAAGGCGGCAAAAAGAATTCTTCGCTATCTTAAAGGTACAACAAACTTCGGTTTGTACTACTCTATTTCTAATTATTACGAGCTTGTAGGATATAGTGATAGCGATTAGGGTGGATATATGGATGATCGTAAAAGCACAAGTGGCTTCATAATCTACATGGGAGACACCGCCTTCACATGGATATCAAAGAAGCAGCCGATTGTCACTCTTTCTACATGTGAAACAGAGTATGTAGCTGCTACTACATGTGTTTGCCATGCAGTTTGGCTCCGAAACTTGTTAAAGGAGTTGGGTTATCCACAAGAAGAACCAACCAAGATTTGCATGGATAATAAGTCAGCAATAGCTTTGGCCAAGAACCAAGTCTACCATGATCGAAGTAAGCACATTGATACGCATTATCATTACATTAGAGAGTGTAGAGCGAAAAAGGATGTACAACTGGAGTACATGAAGTCTCATGATCAAGTAGCTGATATCTTCACCAAGTCTCTCAAGTAAGAAAATTTTATCAAATTGAGAAGTTTGATTGGAGTAACGAAATCACGTTTAAGGGGGGGTGTTGAAACATAAAGTTGATTTTGGATTATTAGTGTTTGGGCCTTAGTTGTAACATCCCACATCGGTTGGAAAGGGGAACGAAGCATGGCTTATAAGCGTGTGGATACCTTTCCCGTCAAGAGGCCTTTTCCTGTGACCCACTGTTGTAATGGGGTCGGGAAGAGCAAAACCGTGCGGGCCGAACCCAAAGCGGACAATATCTTGATGCGGGTGGTCTGGGCTGTTACAGTGGTATCAGAACCGGACCCGGATCGGTGTGCCAGTGAGGACGCTGGGCCCTAAAGAGGGTGGATTGTAACATCCCACATCGGTTGGAAAGGGGAACGAAGCATAGCTTATAAGCGTGTGGATACCTTTCCCTTCAAGAGGCCTTTTCCTGTGACCCACTGTTGTAATGGGGTCAGGAAGAGCAAAACCGTTCGGGCCGGGTCCAAAGTAAACAATATCTTGATGCGGGTGATCTAAGCTGTTACATTAGTTGTTTAAGTAAAGTCCAACTTCTAGAAACATCTTATCTAAATAAGAGCCTAGTATGTTCTAGAGAAATTTCATCTAGAAGCTTATTCTAGAGTAATCCATGGAGTTTTCTAGAATGTGTAGGGAAGTTTGTAATTATGTAGAAAATTCTAGAGATAAATTCTAGAGAGTCATTTGTAACCATTAAATTAGAATTGGCAAAATCCTAGCCAATGGTTTAGGATGTGCCACTAGTATAAATAGAGGTAATGTCTTTGAGTTTAGATGATGCCAAGAAAAGGCAAGAAGTGAGAAATAAAACAAGTAGCCTCTTTCTCTAAATCCTCTATTTTTCAAGTTTTACCTCTAAACTTCAAAAATTTTTTCAACAAAGTCGACATCAAAACCATAAATCAGCCTCCATATTGCTCATTAATGAGACAATGGTGAGGTTAGAATCTCACTGATGCTCGAGAAATCTTGTTGGATAATATATGAAAAAAAATGTTTAAAATGGAAGCTTGAAAAATGAAAAGCTCTCTTATTCTATTAAAACAGATTGGATACAAGTGTATATATAAAGCTTCAAGAGGCAGTGAAATGAGATTACAACCATCATATTTATCTAAAAGAAATAACTAGACCAAGCCCATGTTTTATATAATTTTCTACACATATCAACTTTCTATGTTTTTAAGTAAACAACTTAACTTCATTTCATTAATTGCAATATAGGTGTCAGCATCCTTTCTTCAATCTTAACGAAACACAACCTCAACTGTCTTTGTCGAATTACAAATACTGCAACTTGGACTTTCAGATTGGAAGTTTTTAAGTCATTTTTGGTACTGCCGCCACATGGCAGTGGGACCCACTAGGCTGACCTCGTTTTGTAATTCTTGTTGATTCTGGGTTTTTATGTACAATAAAATGTTGGCCCAAGCATATTAGTCAACGTTACTCCAGAAATCAAGCTGGCATCATTTGCTTATATCTCTTTTCTTTTTCTTTTCCTTCTCCATTGTAATACTTTATTCCTATTAAGTTTTATTTTGACAATCGAACTTTCATGTGACTAAATCAAACTCAACTCACGCACAAAAAGCAAACATAAAATATTGTGGAATATATTAATACCCAACAGACACTTAGGGCCTATTTGGTAGGATGTATTACGCGGTATTGGGACGTAATGTATTACTAATACAAGGCTTGGTGATAGCTGATACGCAAAGGGTATTGTATTGTGTAATACCCTTTTGTGTATTTTCTTTGTATAATTTAATACACAGCTTTTTCTTTGTATTGCCTAATACAACGCAGCTTCTCCCTACTGCTTCTCTCCCACTGCTCTTTGATAAGTCTTCTCCCTTTTTTTTTCTTTTTTTCTCTCTAAATCTGTTTTTTTGGAATTCCTTTTTTTTCAATAAATCTCTCTTCAATAAACAAGATCCCAATCAAACCTAGAACCAAAAATCTAAAAAAAAAAAAAAAAAAATTTCACCTGCTGAAAAAAAAAAAAAAAAGAACATCAGAGCCAAACTTCATCAGCTCCCCTTTATCGCATTTGATGGATTTGAGCTCATGGGGAATGTAAAATTCCGCCAATGGCTATATCCCAGAGCTGATAGTCATCAACGGCGATAAGTTTAGGGTCGGGAAGCAAGCAGCTTTTACAGTACTTGAGGATGAAAACCCAAAAACTCAGTTTGTTTTTTTATTTTTTATTTTTAATTTTTGCAAACTTTCATCAAAAGATGAAAACCCAATTGAAAATGATAAGAACCCAGCGAAGAAATTCTAAGAACGAGGATTTTCCATGCATATAAAGAATGGGTTTTGGGTCTTTTTCTGTGAAAGTTTGGGTTTTCCTTTTCTTTTCTAATGTTTGTTCCTGGTTGTGAAGATTGGTCAAAGATGAGAACTTTTTCAATGTTGGAAGGTTCTTGTGGCTTTGTAATCATGATATTTTTTTTTTAATAAATATATATTCGGGTGAAAGAGTTTGTTTTTATAAAATAAAAATAATCAAAAATAATATAATACAATACACTTTTATACCAAATATTATATTATTTTATAAAATTCAATACCAAATACAGTATATGTATAATATAATATATTTCAATACAATCCAATACAATACAATTCATACCAATACAATTCAATACTGCATACCAAACGAACCCTTAAAGCATAATCCATTAATTTGTACTAAAAATATTCCTCTGATTGCATGATATAATTTAAAATGCTTTCAATTTTTATTTCTTTTCGAATTCATAGGCTTGATCTTTCTGGTAAAACTACTAAGAAAACACCTCCTAATTTTATTAAACTATTCTTTTAGTAATTAAGAAAGATCCTCGATCTCCACTTTGAAGTATTAAAAATATAAAAATAAAATCAGTTTCAGACTTTATTTTTGGAAGTGACATATAATAAAATCTGATCTCTTTTCCTTGTCATTGTAGGTGGCACAAATTTTCTGATTAACCCCCAAAAAAAAAAAAAACAATGTAAGTTTTCTTTCTCTTTTGTTCCTGCCATTGAAAGACTTACGAACTTATCCCATCTAAGGGTAATCCATATGATTAATGGTTATATTTCTTTGATTCCAAGTTCTATCTACTGCAGTTAAGTACGTTAATGTTGGAAGCAAAAGTGCTATCATTCACCATATAGCTGCTTCAACATACTGCCAAAGCTTTTTGGTTTTCAAATTCAGCTCTTCTTGGATTTGAAGTATTCAGGTAACTGCTGCCTACTACCTTATGCATGTGTTAACGGTGAAATTCCTCCCTCCTTGCCTAGCTACGAGAGGTTGTTCTCCTCAGTTCGAAATTGGAGCTTGAGTACACCTGCAAAAAGACCTCAAACCAGGTTGCCTGTTGGGCATCTTCAACTCTAGGTTTTTTATCTTAGTGTGCAGATGCGTAGCTTATGGGTGGATGTGGATCTCCTTTTATACTACTCTGCCTTGTTGATTTCCGGTTGTCTTGCTGTTTACTTTGTGTGTTCAACTGGTTTTCCTTGTTCTACATGGTTTGCCATTTACCAGAGTGGTTTGCTGGCCAAGCTGGCACATTAGGGGCATGGTCATCGAAACACATATGTTGGTGATATGTCTGGTATCTCGCAGCTTTATTGATTTGGGCTTTGCACTCATTTGCAGCTCTATATTATTGGATCAGCTTTAGTATCATGATTTCGCCCTTTGGGCCTCATTTTCTGGGCCTCTCCTATTGTGTTTTTTAGGGTATAACAGCATGGTCTCTCTGAACGTTTCAACTGCTTCTGAGACTTGAACCTTCGTCCAAGGTTCCATGAAACTTCTTTTGCCAATTTAAGGCATGCATGACTAATCTCATGAAAGTAATTTACAATTTCACCGAAATGAAAATAAAATTTTAGAAGATAAATAGCCATAGCTTCACAGCATCCGAAAATCTTCTCCAAAACATATATATATTTTTTTCCTTATTTCTTATAAAAGGGTGTTAATTGGATTTTAGCACTTTTTAATTTAAGCAAGTTCTAATTTTGACTTTTAAATTTAAAATATTCCAATTGAGGCCCTCAAATTTCAATATGTTGAATTTTGGCCAAATTGAATTGTTAACTAACAATGGTTAAGAGTTTGGGAGTATTAAAATGCAATTTTGTTGAAATTAAAAGAATTAAATTGCAATAAATTTTAACTAGAAAGCTTAAGTTGCAAAAAATGTAATTTCATATTGATTTAATATGATGCAACCATTAACTACCTTTAAAATAAATCAATTTTACCAAAATGTAAAAAATTAAAATTTAAAGATTTAAAATTGAATATTTTAAATTTTGAAGACCGAAAATGAAATTTTTTTCCAAATTTTAAAAAATATATATATACTAAAATGAAGTCTATAGTGGAAAAGATTTTATCTTATCATGCATATCACTTCTTTACTATGTATAGGCCCATATGTAGGCATAGGTTATAAATATGTATACATGGTTAATAATCAATGATCATTGGAGCTACATAGGTTAAACAAAATCTTGGATAACACAATTAAATTTGGAATAACATACAAAGAATGGTGGCTTCCATATACGTTCATAAAGAAAAAAAAAAAAAAATTTGTTGCTATTTATTATTTATTTTTTTTATTTTAACTTCTTGCTCCCTAACTACCACATCCTGGCTCTGCCAATAATTTTGTAAAGTTAAAAATACAAAATACATATAACTATGTAAGCTTTAAATTGTTTAAATTTCTTTATAAATTGTTCTATTTTGTTTGATATTATCTTAGTTTATACCATCTTATATTAAATTTAAAAAAAAAAAAAGAAATAAGACAAAAAAATACTGCATATTTAAACTAAACTGCTTATAAAACAAATACTTTACTATCAATATGAGAATTTTATTATTTATTTATTTATTTATTTTGGTTAAAACTATCAATGTGAGAGTTGTTATTGTTAGAATACATAATACAAAGTAACATGTCATGGTTTGGTGATTGAACCATAATAATCGAAGATATTTTTATTTGTTGATATTTAATGTTTTTCGAGTTTTGTTGTAATTGAAAAAAAAAAGGAGTTGAGGGCCAGCTCAGCTGAAGGTTACACATCGGAGAGTGGGAGCTCTTGTTTGTTAGCGAAAGGATGAGAGTTTAGAATTTCTGACCACGTGTATCAAGTCCAAAATTTAAATAAAAATAAAATAAAATAAAATAAGACAAAGTTTCCAGTTGGCATCACAATTCGAAAAAGTAGAATGATTTAAATAAAATTAATTTAAAATGAAAATGAAAATGAAATAAAGAGCCAGGCAGTCCACTTTGCCAAGTTTATTATCATTTCTCTATCTTCACCTTGTGAGCACCAACCACGAATTAAAAATTAAGAAATCAAAATAATAAAATATATTTTATTAAATAATAAAAAGGAAATAGGAAGCGTACATGGACCAAAGAAAATAATTAGCAATTAATTAAAATAATTTATTCCCGCGCATTAATTGCATGCATAGAAATCAGTGTCTCATTTTAAGCAAGAAGCAAGAAAAAAAAAGAATGCAAAACGTTACTCAGCCAGCACTATTCACGGTTGGGCTGGTACCATTCAAGAGTTACCACATAGCAGTGTGGACCCACTGCACTTACGAGCTTTTTGGAATTTTTGTTGTTAGGTCTGGGTTTTCTAAGGTCCAACCACTGACTAGTCAACATTACTCAGAAGTCAAGCTGGTTTCATTTGTTAAATTTCTTCCATTTTTTTTTTAACTCAAATTTTTGTTGTTAAATTTCTTCCATTTTTTAAAGTCTACCACATTAAGTTTTTTTTTTAATTATTTTTGTTTTGGTACAAATTAATCCAATTGAGATGATATCGGAAAATATATTTGACATGATTTGATGGTCCAATGTCAAAATATTAAATTATATTCATTAAATTGTTTTTTTTTTTGAACCTATATATTATGTTTGCTGTTATTAATCTGGAAAAAAAAAATTGAAGTTAATTAACAAACTGTGAGTTAGATTATTAGTATGACAAGATCGGTGTGATAATTGCGTTTAATCATTTTTCTTACCTAAAACACATTCGATATTAAAATGAATATGTTGCTTTTTTAAAACTGGTTCATTGAAATAATCCGTGTATGTGACAACTGCTTTAGAATTGTTGAGATGCTTACATAAATTGTGAAGCTTGGGCAAAATATATATAAAAAATTTGCCCCTGGTAGAAAATCAAGGACATTGTATAGAAAACTGTGGAAAAGGCATCTTAATAATGCCAACCCAACTTCATGAGAATGGGACCCAAATGTAGAGACCGGAAAATAAAAAACGACCAAAAAAAATAAATAAATAAGATAGCACTCTTCTCAGATAGCGTTGTCGGTGGCTCTTATCCTTTTTTTTATTTTCTTTTCTTGCTGCTGAATTACGCGTGCTTATTCATCATGCACTAACCATAAATTAAGGAATAAAGGTACAGCTAGCAAAGTCAACATTGACCAAATAAACAACTTTAAGATTCAACAAGCACAAAGCTCTTCCTAACTCTACTTCAATACAACACAACACAACCCAAACTCACTCTTGCTGATCAGTTGCTCTAATTCTTTCTGTTTGCAAGTGAAGAGCTTTCTTTCCATATCTATGGCTGAACTGATTGCTGGAGCCTTTTTCACCGCTTCTTTTGAGCGGTTCTCTAATATGGTTCTTTCTGGCGAGGTTCTCAAATTTGTTAGCGCAAAGAAACTCAATGATAGGATGCTCAAGAAGTTCAAGACCATGTTGCTGTCTGTTAAGGCATTGCTGAATGATGCTGAGAAGAAGCAAATATCCGACCCAGATGTAAGGCAGTGGCTGGATGAGCTCAGAGACACCATGTACGATGCAGAGGACTTGGCCTATGAGATCCAGACTGAACCTTTGCGATGCAAGATTGAAGGTGGTCAGTCTGGAAGCCGCATATTCCAGGTATTTAATTTCACATCTAGATTCAATATTAAGAATCTTGAAGATAGGATAGTGGAGATCTTTCACACACTTGAAGGCGTTGTGAACCAAAAAGATCTCCTTGGTTTGACTCCATCAGTAGGTGTTCATCTGAATAGGTCTTCATCATCTTCTCCACAACTACTACCTGTGGAAGAAGAATCTGATATCTACGGCAGAGACGATGACAAAGCTGCCATCGTTAAGCTGCTGCTGTCTGATGATGATCATGATGATGTGGTAGGTGGTAATAAGATATCTGTAATTCCCATTGTGGGCATGGGCGGTATTGGCAAGACCACCCTTGCTCATCTTGTTTTTAATGATGTCAACGTGGTGAAAAAGTTTGACCTCAAGGCTTGGGTTACAGTATCAGATGAATTTGATGTTTTCACATTGACAAAAACAATTTTTGAAACAATCACTGGGCAAAAGGATTGCAGTATCAAGCATCCACATCAACTTCAATGTGAATTAAAAAAGGCTATAGAAGGGAAGAAGTTTCTTTACGTTCTAGATGATGTTTGGAACGAAAATTATAACCTTTGGGATAATTTAAGGAGTCAATTTACATTTGGAGCATCAGGGAGTAAAATCATTGTCACTACACGCAATGAAAAAATAGGATCTATGATGGGTACCGTTCCCATTTATTATATTGGAATAATATCAAATGAAGATAGTTGGCAATTATTTGCAAAACACGCATTCCAAAAAATAATAAATCGAAGTGCACTTCAAGAGTTCGAAGAAATCGGTAGAAAAATTGTCAGAAAATGCAATGGCCTTCCTTTAGCTATTAAATCGCTTGGTGGTCTTTTGTGCTACAAAAAGCATATCGATGAATGGGAAGATATACTAAATAGTGACACATGGAAGATGGAGGAGTGTAACATTCTTCCCACACTTTGGTTGAGCTACAACTATTTGCCTCCACATCTTAAACGGTGTTTTGCTTATTGTTCAATTTTTCCTAAAGATTTTGAAATTGAAAAGGAAAGATTAATTCTGTTATGGATGGCAGAAGATCTTTTACTGCCCCAAGAAAATATGACGCTAGAAGAAATTGGGGAGAACTACTTTAATGATCTCGTATCAAGGTCATTCATTCATTATACTAAAGGCGTTGTATTCCCTTATTACCATATGCATGACCTTGTTAACGATTTAGCTAGCTTTGTGTCAGGAGAATTTTGTTTGAGAATGGGTGATGGCTCCTTCAAAGGTACTACAGGGAAGATTCGTCATTTGTCTTACATGACATCTAAGAGCCATGATATCAAGAAGCTAGAAGAATGTTCATCCAAAAGTAAGGTGCTGCGCTCTTTATTGTTTGATTCTAGAATATTGTCCGTACAATTTTTGGCAAATCTCGAACAATGTCTGAAAGGGATGCGATGCCTAAGAATGCTTTCTCTATGTGAGAATCATATTATGACATGCTCTGGTTTGGTTCCTATTACGATAAGCCTCGATTTGATTGGCAATTTGAAGCTTTTAAGGTATTTAAACTAATCTAATACTGATATTAAAGAATTACCCGATACGATTTGCACTCTATACAATTTGCAGACTCTCCTGTTAGAATATTGCACACATCTTTATCGGTTGTCTAGTTCAATCGGCAATTTGAAGCACCTAAGATACTTGAAGTTGTCAGCGTGCCGTAACATCAAAGAGATACCTGATGGATTGTGTAATTTGAACAATCTGCATTATCTGGGATTGAGGAATTGCAATTCTCTTTCTCGTTTACCAACCGATATGTCAAGAATGATCAACCTGCGTTATCTGTACTTTTTCAATATTGGGGTGAGAGAGATGCCACCACAAATGTGCAAATTGAAACATTTGCAACATTTATCCCCTGCCTTTCTTGTAGACAAAAATGGTGGGTGTAATATTAGAGAGTTGGGTAATCTTCAAGATCTGCGTGGTTTTTTTGGGATAAAAAATCTTGAAAGTATAGTGAATGTTGGAGATGTTAGGGAGGCCAAATTGAAAGATAAAAAGCGTATTACAGTGGTGGAATTAGAGTGGTGTGGTGAAACGGATGATTCAGAGAAAGCACGAGAGGTACTTGAGGCGCTTCAACCTAACACAAATGTCCAAAACCTAAAAATTTTGAATTACAAGGGTACAAGCTTTCCGAGTTGGATAGGGCATCATTCATTCAGTCAAATAGTATATCTGTCTCTATCTGGATGTAGTAATTGTTATTTGCTGCCGCCACTTGGACAGCTACCTTCCCTGAAAGATCTTGAACTTCGGGGATTTGAAATGGTGGAGAGAATAGGTGATGAATTTTGTTATTCCTGCAGCAGCGGTAGTATTGGTTCTTCTTCCATGACTAATGCACCAGTACTAGTACCATTCAAGTCCTTGGAATCTTTACGCCTCAAGGATTTCAGTGAATTAAGAGAATGGAAGGAGTGGTCATTAATGATGGGAGGTGATGTTGGAGGAGGAGAAGGTACTAGAGCTTTCCCATTACTCAAAACGCTTAAATTATCAGGTTGTCCGAAGATAAATGAGGACAGCTTTCCTTCTAGTTTTCCATCCTCCACAACTCTTCTAATCAGGGAGGGATGCCAACAACTGGTGGCTTCGCTCCAAAGTCATCAACCTCCACGGCTGGGTGAATTGCTGCTACATAATGCAGACGTGGTGTCATTTCCACCACAAGATGGATTGCCCTCCAATATCCATACAATTTTAATTTTTGGATGTGACAAACTGAAGTCACTTGCGAAACAGGGATGGCCGTCAAATTTGAAATCGCTTCGTATTGAAAGTTGCAAAAACCTGTTGGTGGACGTAGATTCATTTCCGGAGGAAGGGCAACTTCCCACAACTCTGACTCGTCTTAAGCTTGTATATGTTGAAAAGCTTAAATCATTAAATGGAAAGGCTCTTCGAGACCTGGTCTGCCTTGAACGACTCAGCATTAAACATTGCCATCAGCTGCTGCGCTTGCCAGAAGAAAGGCTACCCGATTCTCTTTCTCGTTTGACCATCACAAGCTCTATTGGTCGGCTAGCCTACAGGTGCAAGAGAGATACAGGGGAAGATTGGCCAAAAATTGCTCACATCCCTCGCATCAAAGTTGTTAGTAAGTCATTTCAATATTTGATTCCTTTCTTCATGATTTGATTTTATATACGTACACTACTTATGTTCTGTTTGTTCCCAACATAAACATATCAAATTCCTATATATATAATTTATATTTTTTTTTCTTTTACTTGTCCAAGTTCAATAATTTTTTTTTTTCTTTTCATTTCTTTCTGTAAAATTACCAGTAGATTTCGTATCCCATGCTATATTCTATACGTTATATACATATTATCTGGAAAATTAATATCGCTAATGCTTTTGGCAGAACTTCCTTGATTCAAGATTCGGATGAAGAGTAGTTTTAATGAACATGTCCCTCTTTAGGTAATTTACATATATATATATATATATTATTGTTGACATTTTGCTTCAACTTTTTCTTTTACAAAAGTTTTACTTTTAGATGAATGTTATGTCATCTCTTCACTTATTTTAAACAATAATGTTACGATACCAATTTGTCAAACATTAATATATTCGACACACAATTTTCCATATATCATTGGTATAAATATAATTGATACTTATAGCATTATTGTTCTACAAGCACTTGTTACTCATTTTGCATTCTGATTCCCATATGTGCCTAATACACTTTGTGCATGTTTGAACTGTAGCATTAAAGCCCAATCCAATTTAGTTTTACATTTCAAATAAACCATTTAATCTTAATTTTGAGTTAAAATATTTTCGAGGATACATATGTGTATGTTGCTTTCACCTTTTATTGCTTGTTTGATCGTCCGATTACAAAAGTACCTTATCAGGGTCGTTCTGAACTCATTTGATTAAATTTCCAAGAATTTGTCTCTGCTTCTCATTCAATTTACATTGTTAGTAATTAAGATAAGTCATCAATTTACATTTGCCAATTGAAAAGAATTTCAGTTTAAGATGGGTTTTTACACACCTCTGGAAAAACCTAATGATTATATTTCATGGATTCCAAGTTCTCTCTACTGCAGTTACAATGCCGGAAGCAGAAGTGCTGTGATTCACCATAGAGGATTCGGCACTGCCAAACTTTTGGGTTTTCCTATTCAGTTGTAGCTCTTCTTGCATTTCAATGTTCAGGTAACTTTGCATGCTCTCTTTAACTCTCTCAAACTACTTTTCAGATTTGATTCCTTAATACATGAATCTATGAAGCTTCATTTGTGATTTTAACGCATGCAGACTAATCTCATGAAAATGACACAATGTTGCATAAGTGAAAAGGAAATTTTAGAAGATAAGTACAAAAGCTTCATAGCATCCGAAATTTTTCTTCAAAACATGCTCTTTTTGGATAAAAGGTTAAATTAGTTTCCACAATTTTGGTACACGGATGCCTAGTACAGTAGCGCTTGGATCCTAGAAACTAATAAATCCAATAATTTGAAAGATAAAGAGAATACCATGCATCCATTTGGATCCGAAAATCCGGTGACCTTGACTGTTGCGGTGTCTAGGATCTCCATTGAATTCCAACAATTCAGAATTGGAGCTACTATGGAAGAAATTCTCGCTTTTCCTGAAAGTCTCAGGCAGAAATCGAAAGCATTTGGAAATTTGAAACTTTTTATGTGAAGATGAAAATGGTGTACAGCTCCAAAATGTCTTTGAATGTGAAAAGTAAGTAGAATCAAAAGCATTGTGTTTGATTATATTCAGCGAAAATCTTTGCTTACACAACTCAAAATGAAATTTTGATTTCTTGTAGATACATGATGCACCTCTATCCTCCAGTATATATAACCACTTTTCTTTAGAAGAACCACTGCGTTGATTTCTCCTCTTCACCTTTCGCTATGAAGGTGAAGCTGATTTAAAAGTTGCAAACTTTCCCTTGCCTTGATCTTATCCTCTTGCCATTTTGGAAGCTCATAGAAGTTTGTACTATGTTTTAAAGCAGCCATTCTATGTCAGACACTACCTGAATATACTTAATATTACTAGATTCTATAACACGTATCTTTCATTGTTTGAGATTTTGATTTTCTCTTACGAATTGAAGATACCAAAAGATAGTACACTAATTAGAACGAAAGTAACATTAAATAGATCAAAAGTACACTAAATACAAAAACATAAGCAAATCAAAAGTGATTACACGCTGCAGCATTTCATGCTTTGAATTTCCACTTATGAGCACTCCTGGTCCGCTTACAATGCCTTGATAATATTGGGATTCAAGTGTTCGGTTGTTCCAAGCCTTGACAAAGTCTGAAAATATTTCTTGGGTAGACTCTGACGATAAGTCAGAAAATCTTCTTTCAGCCATGTGCAAATTCATTGCTCTGAGAAATAGTCATCATTGGACAGCTCGTGGAAGTTGTAATTCTGAAAGAATAATGAAAAATACCATGCATCAGAACCCAACATAGTTAAATACCATCACCACCCCCCAAACCTTCAGTTTTTTACCAGAACACTCATCTAATATTTGGAAGTACCTTCTTCTTCGGAGGCTGAAGAAGAGTTTCTCTTCCTATTCTTCTTCTCGTATTTCCTATCGCTCCCCATAATTTGAAACAGAACCAAAGCAATCAACTTTTTCATGTAATTTAGTAGGCTTAAATATTGAAACAAATTCTCTTTTCTCGCTACTCACTTATTTTATTTAGAAAACACCAGTAGAAGGGTTTGTTTCGTATTTTTAGGAAAGCTAACTAATTGTTCTAAATGGAAATATATTTTCAAAAAATATTTTTATAATAGTGTTCAGATAATTTTTAAAAAATATTTTTGATTTTCAAAAACATCTTCTTGCATTCTGATTGAAATTAACAAAGACTAGCTTTTTAGAAGTACATGTAAATAAACATTTACTATGCCAAACAAGGCATCCTATTTTGTATGAAAAATTGTCTAACAAATCAAATCATCCAAACGAAAATTTTTTAGTATTTCTTTCCATGAACATCTATGATATGCGAACCTACTCTTGAACCACAATTTGGATGTGTTATAATGGACTTTTTTAACAGAGTGTATAGAGAAGCCCGTAATTTTATATTTACAAAATTACAAGGCTCATTTGCAAGGGGAAAAAATGGACCCAAAAAAAAAAAAGGTAAAAACAATATGCTATAGATATCAAGAACACAATCAACAGGAATGAGAATTTCAAAGGTCATATATATATATATATATATATTCATAAATTGTGTAATAACTAACGGTACCTTTGGTAAGAAAATTCAGGAAAGTGCGTCAGTTCCTTGAAACAGTTTCTACAGAAGAGAAGAAAACATCAAAACCATAACTCTTCCCTCCATATTGCACATAAAGGTATTCTTTTGGAGACAACAGTGGGGGTAGAATCTCACTGATCTCTGATAAATCTGAGGTGGGTGATCAAGGTTTGTCTTTCTTCATCACAGAGTAATAATAAACATCATCAACAAGAAACCAAACAAGATCCAGGTCGATACAAGCAAGTCCATGAAGAGCAATGATGGATGCATCTCGAAGCCTCACAACACCACCACAAGCAATCCACACCACAAGACGATTGACCTTCTTTAGAACAACTTCCAATGCCGAAGCACTTCCTTTTGTTCTGGGACAAATCAGCAATCATATTGAGCATTGTCACTTGGACTTTCAGAGTTTGGGACACCGAGTCCTCTGAAGAATTGGAATTAACGCATCTGTAGGGAAGTTGGTATATGGAATGGTGAAGTGGACAAGAGTTTCCAGAAATGGGAACCATCTGTATGTAAGTGGCTCGATAAGAAATCTTCTCCTCTGATTTGTACAACATTGCTTACCACACTCAAAGATCTTCCAACAGCCTGATAACGGAAGGCATAGTGAACCTGATAGAATCACTTCTTCAACTTCTTCTTTAGTGTAACATATAGGTTGTGATACCCCATACCAAAAAATATACATGATTAAAAAAATTTAACTAAGTTAACTAAGTTTGACCAAGTTTGACCAAGTGAACAATATGTGGGTCCAAGTTGACTTTTTTGATAGCCAATATTTTTTATTTGAATGAGATACCATTGCATAGATCTCGTCGATATGAGTTCATAGACTAGTGGCACATCAAATTCCGAGTCACGGATAAAAAGTTATGGTCCTGAGAAGTTTTAAACAAAAGTTTTATATCAGTGTCCAAACCAGTCCCTAGTTTTTGTCTGTTAGTGACCTTAGGCTCTATATAAGCCTTGGTAAGCATGCCACATGGGAACCAAAGCCCAAAATACCTACTTCGTCTCCAAAATCGGAGATATTCTCCCCTAAGACCCATTGGTTCGAAATGGGTCGTTTCTACCCGTTTACCGTCAAATCGGGTTACCGCTGTTTTGATCATTTCCACCCACCCACCACTGACACGTGCAGCCAAGTAGAAAGGTCACTTGAAGGCGAGCTCAACCATGAAATGTCATGACAAACGACAGCCGAACGCGCCCAGATCGGGCCGGCAAAGTCCGCGGTAGCCGGTGAGGTGGATCGCCCAATTTTCTCATTTTTTGGCCGTTTTAGGCCATCCCATACACCTTTTCCACTATTTTTGACCCCTATGAACTCATTTCCATGGTTATTTTTCCCATATTCCTTACGGTTTGGGAGATACGACGACGGGAACTTCGGCCAAAGCTTCACCCAAGTTTTTCGGCCACCAGAGGAAACTTTGGACCAAGGTGAGCATACTGGTAGGTTCTTTGTCTCTTGGGCTTTCCATCAATATAAAATTTATGAATTTTGAAGGTTGTTTGATAATTTCTCTATTTTTGGGTCAATTAGTTAATTTTCGGATAAGTTGGGGACTGTGTTTGGACAAAATTGGTCAAATTAGTTAAAATTGGAGTTGAATTAGTGAAATTGGATATTATTAGGATCCATTAGGTGGTTCAATTTTGAACTATTAAGCTTCTGGTGAAAATCCCCAATTTTGGGTATTGGGTTCTGAGGACACACGGTATAATTAGACTGTCCGGTGTCCAATTTATGCAATTTTGTAGTACTGTAAATTATTTTGAGACATTTGAGTTATACAAGTTTCTTTGGTTTAGTTGTTTGGAGCCTGAGAAATATTTTATCATATTACAGGCACTCGAGTTGAGCCTGAAGACGATCCTATGGAGGAGCAGACATGAGCATCTACAGTACTGTGAGTGGCTATTAGTTTTAAAAATGTTTTGGGTATATAGTATAATATATATATGTGGTTTGAGTATTTTACTTATACCTATCGTTTGATTTGAATGCTCATTCTATAGATACTTGAGGATCTGCTTTTACTTATATGTGTTATCATTTTATATGACTCTTAATAATATTTTAAGTAATTTTCAATTTTAATGGGTCTATAAATGGATTTGTGGTATTTAAATATCTTGGTAATTAAATTGAGATTTAAAATCATTTTGGAAACTATTTGGTTTGAGAAACCAGATTGAAAATCATATGATTTTGAGCATGATAAAAAATTTTATAATTTTATGTGCTTAAAATTGGTTTATAGTGAATATACTTCACTGTGGTATTTCTGGTTTTCATATGAAATGATGTTTTGAGATTTTTGAAGTATTTAAATAAGTAGTGGAAGTCAAAATGTTAAATTATGATTTATGATATAGTATCGTTTGGAAAATTATATATATAATCTTACAAGATTGTTTCAAGGATACTGTATTAGTTATTTTTAAACCGATGTACCATGTAATGCCAATATCTTGGATCAGTATTATATTATATTATATTACAGCGCACTAGGTTTACTACGGTGCCGTGAGGTGGTTTCATCCAACAGTTATCTATTATTACCATGGACTGTGAGGTCGGGTTTATCCGACGATTTATTATTATTATTACCACGATGTCGTGAAGTTGGTTTCATCCAACGGTTATCTATTATTACCAAGGACTGTCAGGTCGGGTTTATCCGACGGTTTTTTATTATTACCATGGTGCAGTGAGGTTGGTATCATCCAACGGTTTATTATTGCCACGGACCGTGACATTGGATACTCCCAACGATTAATTGATATTTCCGTGACACCTTTTGTATATTGAGGGTCGTGAGGTGGGTGTCTCCCACGGTTTACAGATTGGTACATTGTTTAGTACATTTTGCACGTTTGAACATATTGTTAATTTACAAATATTGTGATGATTTCTGCATTCTCATATTTATTTGGTGGAACTGTATTTATTATATTTTATGCTCAAATATTTATATCTTGATTTGAGACATTTTATAATATTACAATGATCGTTCATTTTATATTTGAGCATCGGTTTTATGATATTAATTTGAGATACAAATTTGGATTTTGTGAAATAATTTTTAAATGGGGAACTTTTCAAATGACTGGAACGAGAGGTCTTGAGGAAAGATTTTTCATAAATGAATTATTATTTTTCTATTATATTATGCCACTCACTGAGATTTCTTTATCTCATGTTTTATTTGTTTTAAATTCGTTCCCCTAGGTCCAGGCAGCTAATAACAGTCTACCCCGCGCACAGCTTATCGCTTGTTTCTTTCCACTACAGCAGCCGTATTTATCCTTTCTTTATCTATTGTTATCTTCTGGACTTATTTATTATTTATTTGTACTCCTAGACTTCGTTGACACTCTTAGAATACTTTGATTTTAAATATGGAACTCAATAGAGACCATGATAGTTATGTGTGTAGTTATGGCCTGTAGTATAGTAGGCCAGTTGTGGATTTTACGCTGTTGTGGATTTATTTTTATATATACATATTGAGGTATTATTGTTATCGCATGTGTTCGTTGTCCACATTTTAAGGTGAGGTTCCATTGGATATTCTCTAAGGATTTTCTGGTGGTACTTCACCAGACGGGACCACCCGGGAGATCTTGAGAGGGTTCCAAGGGCGAGTCCTGTCAGCTTGGTATCAAAGCTTTAGGTTCTAAATTTCTGGGGGTTGCGCATTGCTGTGCAACTCATCTTGTGTTTTGCATACTTTCCTAACCTATTTCTTGAAATTGATTTCATTTCTTTGGTTCGTGGAAATAGTTCCATTTTTCCTTATGGCACACAGAGGTAGACGTAGGTCTTAGCAGGCTTCAGCCGAAAGTACAGATGCACCCACTTATGAGAAGCATCTTGTCGAGTGCCTGGTTCGATCACTCGAGAGGAGTCAGTTTACTGGATATACTGTTGATCAGGCTCGTAGACTTGGAGTAGTGGGTTTTGATGGCTTCACGGACCCTATTGTAGCCCTATCTTGGTTAGATGATATGGAGAAAATCTTAGATGAGGGTATGCAGTGTCCGGATGAGGACAGAGTCAGGATAGCTAATTTTATGCTAGGGGGTAATGCAAGAAAGTGATGGGCTTAAGAGAGGACTAGGAGACGCCACACTTGAGCACAGTTTAATATCGCTTTTCATACTGAGTTCTGCCCTCCAGGTTTTATTAAGACTAAGAGACTAGAGTTTGAGACACTCACTCAGTGTAGCATGATAGTTTCTAAGTACGAGCAGAGGTTCAGGGAGCTATTGGAGTTTTGTCCCAATTTGGTTGCGAATGAGGTTAGCAAGAAGAGGAGGTTCCTCGATGGATTGAGTGAGCCCATAGCTTTAAGCATCTCAGGTGCTGTTCACCCCACATATCAGTCGATGAGAGATGCTGCCTTTGAGGTAGAGAGATAGGCTCTGATGCCCAAGACTTAGCGCCGATCATATGATAGTTTATCTTCGGGGAGCCTCAGTTAGGGATCGTCGAAGAGGGGTAGTTTTAGTTCAGGATCTTCAGGCAACAGAGGATCCAGAGGGGGTAGGCATGATGCCAGTGGTAGTAGATTTCAGAGAGGTGGACATACCCAAGGTATTGGATTTCAATCAGTGAGTAGTGGGAGTAGTCATTTTCAGAGGTCCGCAAGCCAAGGTGGTTTAGGTTCTGCATGTAGCCTTTGTGGCAAGTCTCATGATGGACCATGCCAATGGGATGGATCATGCTTTCAATGTGGATAGTCAGGAAATTTCAAGAGAGATTGCCTTTATCGAGGTCAGACCCAGGTTAGAGCCTCAGGATCAGGTGCTCAGGTTCAGCAGACCAGTGGGAACAAAGGACAGGATACTCACACGGGTCAGACTTCAGGCCGCTCTACAAGCACTGGGCAGCAGTCGACAGCTGCAGCTAGAGGCAGAGGTCAGAGGGGACAACCACCTACTAGAGGCAAGGTGTATGCTATGACCAGGCAAGAGGCACAGGCGACCCCCAATGTTATGACGAGTACATTATCTATATTTGGTGATGATGCACGTGTACTCATTGACCTAGGGGCTACACATTCTTTTATTTTACGTGAGTATGTTGCACAAGTCAGGATGACTCCCATTCCTTTAGGATGTTGCTTGGAGCTTGCCACACCCACAGGAGAGTAACTATGGCCTAGTCAAATGCTTAGAGGTAGCCTACTTTGTATTAAGGGCCAAGTTATGAAGGCCGATTTGATCTTGTTAGATCTCCAAAGGTTGGATGTGATTCTCGGCATGGATTGGCTTGCTTCACATCATGCTTCAGTGGATTGTTTCCACAAGGAGGTGATATTTAGATGACCTGGTCTACCAGTAGTGGTCTTCTATGGAGAGAGGAGGCAGACACCTTCAGGTTTGATTTCTACTATCTATGCTAGATGTTTACTTTAGAAAGGTTGTAAGGGGTATTTAGCTCACATAGTTGATACTCGAATTAGTAAGTTGAGGTTGAAGGATGTACTAGTGGTGAAGGATTTCCCAAATGTGTTTCCTGATGATCTTCCAGGTTTACCTCCTGAGCGAGAGATAGACTTTCCCATTGAGTTAGTCCCTGGCACAGCTCCTATTTCCTTACCACCTTATCGGATGGTACCAGCTGAATTGAAAGAGTTGAAGGCTCAGCTACGAGAGTTAGTAGAAAGAGGATTCATTAGGCCTAGCATTTCACCTTGGGGCGCGTCGGTGTTATTTGTGAAGAAGAAGGATGGTACCTGGAGATTGTGTGTAGATTATAGGCAGTTGAATAAGGCCACCATACGTAACAAATACCCTTTGCCTCGGATTGATGATCTTTTTGATCAGCTTCAGGGTGCTAAAGTGTTTTCCAAGATTGACTTGAGATCAGGATACCATCAGTTGAGGATTAGGAAATCAGACATTCCCAAAACTGCATTCAGGACAAGATACGGGCATTATGAGTTTTTGGTGATGTCTTTTGGACTCACCAATGCCCCTGCAGTTTTTATGGACTTA
This sequence comes from Ziziphus jujuba, assembly GCF_031755915.1. Taxonomy (NCBI): domain Eukaryota; kingdom Viridiplantae; phylum Streptophyta; class Magnoliopsida; order Rosales; family Rhamnaceae; genus Ziziphus; species Ziziphus jujuba. The sequence goes on from NC_083380.1 coordinate 5,350,082, forward strand.
ATGAATTGGGTTTTCCATCCATATTTAGATCGGTTCGTTATTGTTTTCATTGATGATATTTTGGTGTACTCGCGGAGCTAGAAAGAGCATGAGATGCATTTGAGTTTGGTGTTGCAAACCTTAAGGCAACACTAATTGTATGCCAAGTTTAGCAAATGTGAGTTTTGTGTAAGTCGAGTGGGATTTCTTATACATGTAGTTTCTACTGATGGCATTTATGTAGATCCTCAGAAGGTAGAATCAGTGTTGAATTGGGAGCAACCCACTACGATGACAGAAGTACGGAGTTTCCTAGGTTTAGCAGGGTATTACCACAGGTTCATCGAAAGATTCTCCAAGATAGCAAGACCACTTCACTATTTGATCAGGAAAGGAGTTAAGTTTGAGTGGAGTGACAAGTGTGAGGAGAGCTTCCAAAAATTGAAGGAAAAGTTGACTTCAGCTCCTATTCTGACATTACCAGAGGGCAATGAAGGTTTTGAGGTTTACAGTGATGCTTCACGTCAAGGTTTGGGTTGTGTTTTGATGCAGCATAAGAGAGTTGTTGCCTACTGTAACACCCTGTCTCAAAGTATAACGAAAATTTTCCAACTTTGACCAAGGTTGACCGTTGACTTTGACCGTTGATCGAATGGGTCAAAAAATTGACTTTTTGACTCGGATGGAATTCTAGGTTGACTGAGATACCGTTACAAAGTACACATTGGCACGAGTTCGTAGACTAGTAGCACGTTGAAAATGGAGCTACGGTTTGAAAGTTATGAGCAAAACAAGTTGAGGTCCAAACTGTCCAAGGGGTGCCAGAGTTGACCTTTTATTCATGCAAAGTTGAGCTTTGACTCATGCATGGTTATGAAGTACTCATCGATACGAGTTTGTAGACTAGCAGCACGTCCAATTTGGACATGTGGTTTGAAAGTTATGGACCTGTAGAGTTTTTCAAATACTGTATTATTTTAATATTATTTTTAAACGTGTAACAATGTGCCACGTGTGACTTAATAAATGTGACCATGTGTCACCATGGTGAGATGCCACATGTCAACCATGCTTAATACCATATTATTTTTATTATTGTTATTTTATATAATAATATTATTTTTAATATTATTTAATTATTTTATTATATTTTATTTTCTTTTTATTTTCTTTTTCTTTCTTTTTCTTTTCTTTTTTGCTTTTTTTTTTCTCCTTTCCCCCACGTGGGAAAAAGGGCCACGGGCCCCTTCTTCTTTCTTCTTCTTCTTCCTCCTTCTTCTTCCTCCTTCTTCTTCCTTTCCCTTCCTTTCTCCCTCTCGGGTTCTTGCCCTTTTTTTTAATTCCGGCCACCGGACGGTCACACGCGCTAGCCAGGGAAGAAGCCCGTTCGCCGGCGACGCCGACCTCCAAATTTCCCGGCCAGATGCCTCCGAACGCGCCCAGATAGGGCCAGTGAAGTTGACGGCGGCGGGTTAAGTTTTTCTGGCGATTCTTGCCGTTTCCGGCCAACCCAGTCCGGTCTTCTACCCTTTTTCTCATATTTTGGCTCCTCTGAGTTCAAATATGGCCTCCAATTGTTTAAATTCGAAGTGGTTCGAGAGTTATGAGGAGATGAAATTCGGCCTGTACTTCTCGGGCAAATTCCGGCCACCACCTGCGGAATTGGGGTCAATGGAGGCCAGTAATGCGATCCTCGTTCCATAAGCTTCATTTTAGTATATTACTGGTCAATTTTGGTTAACGTTTGTGTTTAACCCCCCGGGTACCGGGTATTATTTACCCGAATAAAATATTATTTTATTTGACTGTGTGAATTGTTGTTCTAGGAGCACGTGTGCATCGTGGAATTGATCCCATGGAGGATCTTAGGTTAATTGCATACTCCAGGTGAGTGACCCACCTTAAAAACTATTTTCGGGTGATGATTTACATTTATTTGGTGATATTTGAATATTTGGAAAATATATGTATGTGGTTGGAATTTTATAAAATTGGGTATTTATTTTATAATGTCAAATTTTGGATGTTTGGTTATATGCATACATATATATATTTTGATGCTATGATTGAATATTGGAGAAATTCAAAGAATTTATGATTTAAATTCTGGATTATTATTATTATTATTTTACTGAGAATTTTCATGTACAATCAAGGGCTTATGAAGAGAAAATATATTTAAATATTTTTGTGAGCCTTATATATTATTTTGGAAAAAAAAAAATTGATTTAAAGGATTTGAAGAAAAATATTGGTATGATGGTACTGTATGTTTTAAAAAGGTAATTATGCATTTATAATGCGAGTAAACTATATTTCTTTTCTATATTGATAATTTATGGTGAGAAATGCAAGGAATGTGGGATTGGAGATTTTTGTAACTCCCACCGTAAATTTAAGAAATTTTGGTAATAATAAAAATGGGCTATTGGTATTTATTTTATTTTAATTATTTTGGAAGCACTTATGCAGTACCGGTGTTCTGTACTGTACATGAGATTGTGATTAGCGCGCAGGTTTTAGTCTCCCATGAGTTACCTATGGACCTGAGGGCAGGCCGGTTTAGTATAGTACACATAACCGCCCTCCTCCTAGGCCAGGATGACAGGTTTTAGCAGCGGCGCTGTCGGGAAGCCGAAGCGACCGTATGCCGGTTCTCTCTTTAACCCCCGCCTGAGGATGCTCAGGATGCTGAGTACCGTAGAGCATCACTGGTATATAGTGTGGTGTGTCAGGCTATTTTCGATTTGAATTTTTTTTTAAACTTATTATTTGGAAATACTATTCAATTAAAAATGGTTAATTTATTTAAATTTTACCGTTTATTTCAAATAAATAATTTTTATGGCATTTTTCTATATGATTTATTAATTGTTATTAAAAATTTACTTTATTCCGGATTATTTTTCTGAGTGCATTGGATTCCAAAAATTGTTGCATTTTATTGGTATTTATTGATTAAATATTTTCATATAAATTGTGGTGCTCTATATTATTATTTGCAGGATTTTTTATTTTAAATGTGGATATTCCATTTATTTATTATTTAATTAATTATTTATTGGCTACCTTGATTTTGGGGAAATATAATTGTTGGGTTTTGTGAAATGTTTTAAAAGGGGAACTTTTCCAACCGAGTGAACCGTGAGGGTTTTGAGAGAAATATTAATTTCAATTAATTATTATTTATTTACTCATTTATTGTTAATTATTCAAATGTACTATAATTTTCATTACTATTATAATTGTATAGTAGATAGGGCCACTCACTGAGATGATTAGCATCTCACGTTTTTAAATTCCATTCCCATTGGTTCGGGCTGGTAGACGACATCAGAATCAAGCTCGACGTTTGTTGCTGTTGAGTTTCAAAGAGTTATGCTTCCTTGTATTCTATTGTATTATTGTTTCCTATTTCATGTTGTATAACTTTCACACTCATCTGTAACTTATGATGCTCTGTATATTTACTGGACCTATTGTATCAATACTGTATGAATTTCTTATTTATTTTATCTGAGTGCTGAAAGTTGTGGATTAAATTGTAGTAATGTGGGAGGAATAAGGGGATGTTTCTAGAAGTGTATTTTCAGTGCAGGAAAATTGTGGTGAGTCCAACCCTTAGGGGAGGTTCTGCCAGATTTTCCATTGGAAGGTCCGGTAAGGTTTCCCTGGAATCAGACCTTGTCTAGGGTTCCGGTGAGAAATTTTGGACGGATCCTGACACCTACGCTTCTAGGCAGTTGAAGAAGCACGAGCTGAATTATCCAACCCATGACTTAGAGCTTGCTGCGGTGATCTTTGCCTTGAAGATTTGGAGACACTACTTATATGGAGCTACTTGTCAGTTCTTTACTAACCATAAGAGCCTTAAGTATTTGTTTACTCAGAAAAAGTTAAATTTAAGGCAAAGGAGATGGATGGAGTTGCTCAAAGATTATGATTGTACTATTGACTATCACCCAGGCAAGGCAAATGTAGTAGCCGATGCATTAAGGAGGAAGTCTACAGGCTCATTAGCTTATATACAGATAATACAGCTTCCTTTGATGGTTGAGTTGAGAGAGTTAGTTGTTGATTTGTGGATGCATAATTCTGGAAGATTTTTTGCTAGCTTCCAACTACGACCGATACTTGTGGATCGTGTTCTCGAGGCTCAGCTCGAAGACCCTTACTTGATGAGCATGAGGAAGAAAGTTGAAGAAGGGGGACAATCAGACTTCACTATTAGTGGTGATGGAGCCTTGATGATTAGTACTAGGCTCTGTGTCCCTGCAAATGAAGAGCTGAAAAGGCAAATACTGGAAGAAACCCATAGTTCTGCCTATGCTATGCACCTCGGAAGCACCAAGATGTACCGTACCTTAAAAGAATATTACTGGTGGGTAGAGATGAAAAGAGAAGTTGCTGAGTATGTATCCAAGTGTTTCATTTGCCAGCAAGTAAAGACGGAAAGATAAAAGCCTTTTGGACTCCTACAGCCTTTACCCATCCCAAAATGGAAATGGGAGCGCATCACGATGGATTTTGTATTCAAGCTCCCCCCCACAGTTCAGAGGCATGATGGTATTTGGGTGATCGTGGATCGATTTACTAAGTCTACACATTTCCTACCCATTCGTGAGAAGTTTTCTCTCCAGAAGTTAGCAGAACTCTTTATGAATCATATAATGAGCTTGCATGGAGTGCCAAAATCGATTATATCTGACAGAGATTCACGGTTCATTTCGAGATTTTGGTGAAGATTAATGAATGAACTTGGTGTCAAGTTGAATTTGAATACTGCTTTTCACTTTCAGACCGATGGACAATCTGAGAGGACTATTCAGACCTCAGAGGACATGTTGAGATCATGTGTGCTACAGTTCAAGGGGAATTGGAATAAGTATCTACCTTTAGCATAGTTCACCTACAACAATAGCTATCACTCGAGCATTGAGATGTCACCTTTTAAGGCGTTGTATGGGAGACAATTTCAAACTCCATTATGTTGGAATGAGATGGGTGAAAGGAAACTTCTAGGCCCTGAGATTGTACAGGCGACAGTGGACAAGGTCAATATTATGCAGGCCAAGTTTAGAGCAGCACAAGAAAGGCAAAAGAGCTATGCGGATGTGGGTAGGAAGGATCTCGAGTTTAAGGTTGGCGATTGAGTATTTTTAAGGCTATCTCCTTGGAAAGGTGTAGTACGTTTTGGAAAACAAGGGAAACTAAGTCCTCGCTACATTAGACCGTATGAGATAGTAGAGAGGATAGGTCCAATGGCTTATAGGATTGACTTGCCGGAGAAGCTTTCTTGAGTCCATGATGTTTTTCACATCTCCATGCTCCATAAGTATATCTCAGACCCGTTACATATGTTAGAGACATTGGAGATTGAATTGAGGGATGACTTTTCTTATGAGGAGCAGCCAATGCAGATTTTAGGAAGGGAAGAGAAAAGGCTTCACAACAAGACTATAGCTTTGGTGAAGGTTCTTTGGAGAAACCACCTTGTCCAGGAGGCAACTTGGGAGCAAGAGGATCCAATGCGGAGTCAGTATCCTTACCTCTTCCAAAACTAAGGTAGGAATTTCATGGACGAAATTTCTTTAAGGGGGTAGGTTGTGACACCCCTTACCAAAAAATATACATGATTAAACAAGTTTGACCAAGTTTGACCAAGTGAACAATATATGGGTCCAAGTTGACTTTTTTGATAGCCAATATTTTTTATTTGACTGAGATACCATTGCGTAGATCTCATCAATATGAGTTCATAGACTAGTGGCACATCAAATTCCAAGTCACGGATAAAAAGTTATGGTCCTGAGATATTTTAAGCATAAGTTTTATATCAGTGTTCAAACTAGTCCCCAGTTTTTGTCTATTAGTGACCTTAGGCTCTATATAAGCCTTGGTAAGTGTGATAAATAGGAACCGAAGCCCAAAATACATAGTTCATCTCCAAAACCCGAGATATTCTCCCCTCAGACCCGTGGGTTCAAACTAGGTCGTTTCTACCCGTTTACCATCGAATTGGCACCGCCGTTTTGATCATTTCCACCCAACCATCACTTACACACACCATCCAAGTAGGAAGGTCACTTGAAGGTGAGCTCAACCGTGAAATTTCATGATGAACGGAGGCCAGACGTGCCCAGATCGGGCGGGCGAAGTCCGCGGAGGCCGGTGAGGTGGGTCGCCAGATTTTCTCATTTTTTGGGCCATTTCAAGCCAACCCATACACCTTTTATACTATTTTTGACCCCTATGAACTCATTTCCGTGGATATTTTGCCCAGATTCCTTACCGTTTGCGAGATCCGACGATAGGAACTTCAGCCGAAGCTTCACTCTAGTTTTCTGACCACTGGAGGAAACTTTGGACCAAGGTGAGCATAATGGTAGGTTCCTTGTCTCTTGGGCTTTTTGTCAATATAAAATTTGTGAATTTTGGAGGTTGTTTGATAATTTCTCCATTTTTGAGTCAATTAGTTAATTTTCGGATAAGTTGGGGACTGTGTTTGGACGAAATTGATCAAATTAGTTAAAATTGAAAATGAATTAGTGAAATTGGATATTATTAGGACCCATTAGGTGGTTCAATTTTGAAATATTAGGCTTCGGGTGAAAATCCCCAATTTTGGGTATTGGGTCCTAAGGACACACGGTATAATTGGATTGTCCGGTGTCCAATTTATGCAATTTTGTAGTACTGTAAATTATTTTGAGACATTTGGATTATAAAAGTGTCTCTAGTTTAGTTGTTTGGAGCCTGAGGAATATTTTATTATATTACACGCACTCAAGTTGAACCTGGAGGCGATCCTGTGAAGAAGCAGGCGTAAGCATCTATAGTACTGTGAGTAGTTATTAGTTTTAAAAATATTTTGGATATATAGTATAATATATATATATATATATGTGGTTTGAGTATTTTAATTATACCTATCATTTGATTTAAATGTTCATTCTATGGATACATGAGGATCTGCTTTTACTTATATGTGTTATCATTTTATATGATTTTTGATAATATTTTAAGTGATTTTCAATTTTAATGGGTCCATAAATGGACTTGTGGTATTTAAATATCTTGATAATTAAATTGAGATTTTAAATCATTTTGGAAACTATTTGGTTTGAGAAACCAGATTGAAAATCATATGATTTTAAGCATGATCAAATATTTTATAATTTTATGTGCTTAAAATTGGTTTATGGTGAATATATTTCACTGTGGTATTTCTGGTTTTCATATGAAATGATGTTTTGAGATTTTTGAAGTATTTAAATAAGCGGTGGAAGTCTAAATGTTAAATTATGGTTTATGATACAGTATCGTTTGCAAAAGTATATATATAATCTTACAAGATTGTTTCAAGAATATTGTATTGGTTATTTTTAAACCGATGTACCATATAATGCCAATATCTTGGATCGATATTATATTATATTATATTACAGCGTGCTGGGTTTATCACGGTGCTATGAGGTTGGTTTCATCCAATGGTTATCTATTATTACCACGGACTGTGAGGTCGGGTTGATCTGATGGTTTATTATTATTACCACAGTTCCATAAGGTTGGTATCATCCAACGATTTATTATTGCCATGGACCGTGACATTGAGTACGTCCCGATGGTAATTGATATTTCCACGACACCTTTCGTATATTGAGGGTTGTGACGTGGGTGTTTCCTACGGTTTATAGATTGGTACATCATTTGGTACATTGTGCACGTTTGAACATATTGTTGATTTACAAATATTGTGGTGATTTCTGTATTCTCATATTTATTTGGTGGAACGGTATTTATTATATTTTATGCTCAAATATTTATATCTTGATTTAAGACATTTTATAATATTACAATGATCGTTCATTTTATATTTGGGTATCGGTTTTATGATATTAATTTGGAGTACAAGTTTGGGTTTTGTGAAATGATTTCTAAATGGGAAAACTTTTCAAACGAGTGGAACGAGAGGTCTTGAAAGAAAGATTTTTCATAAATGAATTATTATTTTTCTATTATATTATGCCACTCACTGAGATTTCTTTATCTCATGTTTTATTTGTTTTAAATTCGTTCCCCTAGGTCCAGGTAGCTAGTAGCAGTCTACCCCGCACACAGTTTATCGCTTGTTTCTTTCCACTACAGCAGCCGTATTTATCCTTTATTTATCTATTGTTATCTTCTGGACTTATTTGTACTCCTAGACTTCGTTGACACTCTTAGAATGCTCTGATTTTAAATATAGGACTCAGTAGAGACCATGGTACTTATGTGTGTAGTTATGGCCTGTAGTACAGTAGGCCGGTTATGGATTTTACGCTGTTGTGGATTTATTTTTATATATACATATTGAGGTATTATTGTTATCGCATGTGTTCATTATCCACGTTTTAAGGTAAGGTTCCATTGGATATTTTCTAAGGATTGTCTGGTGGTACTTCACCAGACGAGACCACCGGAGAGATCCTGGGAAGGTTCCCGGGGCGGATCCTGTCATAGGTAATATATATATATATATATATATTTTAAAAGAAAAGGGTTTTACAACTATTTATTTTAAAAGAAAAAAAAATAGAGTATTTATCTTAATAGGTTTTGTTATAAGTATATTTCAATTTCATTAGGGAATTGAAAAAAAAAAAAAAAAGGTATTTACTCTATTTTTGGTTTTATAAAAAGGAAGAAAAAAAAATACACTTTACTTTTACGTTGTTTTCAACTTTGCGTTGCTAGGGTATCAGGTAAGTCTTTTTCTTCTTTTTCTTCTTGCCCTAAAAGCTATTAGGGTTAATATTAAGGGCTCTTGATCTTAATTTAGGGTTTTGGTTTTCCATTTAAGATTGTTAAGGATCTAGTATCTTTGAAGATTTTTGAATTCTAAACAAGTTTTGGAGCATAGGAAGTTTTCAATTTATTAAAAAATTTTGAATTTATGCATTCTGTCTGGTTTTTCTGTGCGACTACAATATGATTCGTATGTAAAAAATTTCAAAACACATCCAAAAAAAGTTATTTTTATCTGAAATTTTGTATACTTTATTCTATTTATGTCTAATATTAGTATAAAAAAATTTGACTTCAAATTCTTTATATTTTGGCCATGGTGATTTTCTAAGTTACCTATGTCCAGCTGTCTGAATTTATTTTCTGGTCTCTTTAGTAAAGAATAAAATTCGATTTAAAATAGTTTTTGATCTTTATTTGACTAATAATTTTTATATAGCATTATTACTATATATAGTTAAACTCTGTAATATATTACTTCTTTTGGATTTGTATTTTATTTCTAATGAATTTTTAGGTAGACCAGACTCCCTGTGAAATACTGATTTACAGTTTCTGTCAATTAGTTACTAAATTTAATTTGACCATGTTTTCGACCTTTGTTTGGCTTTTAAAATTTTATATGAGTATATATGAGTGTCTAGTTTTAATCTATAAAATTTCAAATGCATACAAAATTTTATGAAAGATAAACAAATTAAATATTAATTGAAGGTTTCTGAAAATCTAATAGTTTTAGTATTTCTTTGTTAACTTTTCAACGAGTTTTGAATAGTTTTTCATTATTATTTTATGAAATGGTTTTAATCACAGTCACTTATGCATGTGTTTAGTACCCGCATAATTTTTTAGGCTTAGATGATATTGTTTGAATAAGAAATTGAATTATTGTTTAGAGACTATTAATGGATTAATATGTTTTTATTTGGCTTTTGGTGATTTGATCTTGTTTCTAAGCTTATGATTTTAAGATCTGGGGGTTACGCTATGTTAATCTTATGGTATCAACTCTTATTCATTTAATTTGAATTTAAGAGCTTGATTATGGGATTTATACGTAAGATATTTATAGTATATATATAGGTTGTTAATCTTTTGTGGACTTTGTTGATCAAGGTAAGTTACTGGACTTTTTAAAAAATCGAAACCATAGCAAATATGTACTTATATTATTGATTTATTTATGCTTTTCTATAAGTTTATGTTTTATGAAATATATATGTATTGTACAAAGAAATTATTGGATTATTGATATATGTATTTTTGCTCTAGTTGTTGGTATTTAGTAAGCATTACATGATACGTTATAATATGTTATGATATGTTTTCGGATGTTAAGATGAATCATGTAATGGTATTTCTCTAGTGATCTATGGTTCTTTACCTTCGGGTTTAGACGTATTATTTCATGTGAGAGGACCTATTGATGATCATAGTAGGGGTATGACTTATATCTTCGGGTATGAGTGTTTGTTTTTAAAATTTATGGTCCCCACTTGTTACCGCCTTGCACTTGAGTTTATATAGATTACCGATGGATAATATTATGTTATGCCCAATTCTACTATGTAGTTAACAATTATAGCTTATAAGAAAATTATGTGTACGTTGCTAAAGGTTATTTTTGAATATGTATTTGTTATTATTTGAAATATTTTCTTATTTTTGTATTTATGTAAAATCCAGTAACTTGCTGAGTTTTATACTTATTATTTATTGTTATGGTTTTAGATACCCCATAGTTCCAAAGTAGCTGGATTTGGCATATGATAATGGTGTTTAGTTGTTTTTATTTTTATACTAGTTAGCTTGAAAGACCTTTTAAATGTTAAAGTTTATCTTTGTTCTTTATCTTTGGAGATATTTTAAATATTATTTATGACTGATGTTTGGAGAGTTTTTATGTTCCGCAATATAAATTTTATTGAGTGTTTTAAATATGACTTTTATTACATTTCAAGTATTTAGACATGAGGTGTGACATTTAGTATCTCTCTTATGCCTATATGCCTCTTCCACTTTTGCCAGTGCCATTACACCATATACTTCATATTTAGAAAACAAAATTGGAAAAATATATATATACATGAATAATAGTTACATTAACTATTTTAAAACAAAACACTTTGATAAGAAAAGTAGCTTCTTGAGCTCAAATATAAAAAAAATAAAATAAAAAATAAAAAGATTTTATTTCCTGGCAAATCTTATAAAAATTACAATTTACTACGATTAATTTTTCAAAAAGTTGCATTTTGATTTCACATGTGCAACTTTAAGTTTTCCTTCGTCAAAAGTCAACTATGATAAAATAGTTTTCCTTTGTCAAAAGTCAACCACGATAAAATATATAAAAGCACAAAAACGATTAGATTTTCTTAAAAAAATAAAATAAAAATAAAAATAATAAGATAAATACATGTCACTTTCTTTCTATATGGAGATTTATTTTACAAGCTAATGGTTAAGCACGCGTCGGATAAATAAGCGGACACGTACCTCGTTATTTGTCAGCCCTTGTTACCCAAACTTGTAAATCAAGTTCAAAAAATATTTAAAAAATGATATAAAGTCCAAAAATCAATAATTAAAAGAAAAACAAGAAGTTTCCAGCTGTTGTTACTTAGATTCAACTCAAAATAATAAAAATAAAATAAAGAGAAAAAAGTAGCAATTAACAAGCCAACGTTGACAGAGGGCACAAATTCTAGGATTTAACAAGCAGAAAAGCTAATATTGCTTCCACTCCCTTACAAGTTACAACATACAACCTAGTTAAACTCCCTCTTTGCGGATCAGTTGCTGATCTACATCTGTTTGCAATTCAAGAGGCGTTCCATATCCATGGCTGGTGAACTGATTGCTGGTGCTTTCCTTTCCGCCTCCTTTGAGAAGTTCTTCGATATGATAATTTCTAGGGAGGTCCTAAAATTCGTTAGAGGAAAGAAACTCGACGATGGGTTGTGCAAGAAGTTCGAGATCCTGTTAGTGTCGGTTAAAGCAGTGCTGAATGATGCTGAGAAGAAGCAAGTCACTGACGAAAATGTGAGGAAGTGGCTCGATCTGCTCAAAGACACCTTGTACAGTGCAGAGGACTTGGCCTGTGAGATGGAGACCGAAGCTTCGCTATGCAAGGAGAAAGGTCAGTCTCGAAAACGTAAATTCCAGTAGGTATTCGAATCCATCTCATCTATATTCCATACTGATAACAATCTAGAAGATAGGATAGTGGAGATCATTCACACACTAGAATACCTTGTCAACCAAAAGCATCTCCTTCGTTTGATCACTACATCACAAGGTGTTCATCATAACAAGTCATCATCATCTTCTCCACAACTACTACCTGTGGAAGAAGAATCTGATATTTATGGCAGAGAATATGACAAAGCTGTCATCATAAATCTGCTGTTATCTGATGATGATCATGATCATGTGGTAGGCGCTAACAAGATATCTGTAATTCCCATTGTGGGAATGGGCGGTATAGGCAAGACCACTCTTGCTCGCCTTGTTTACAATGATGTTGTAAAGAATAATTAAAGGGTCAAAGCTCAACCCTAATTGATATTCATTCACATATATATATCGTACCTGCAGCAATTCTAATTAAGGTAAAACTCTTTGTTTAGGAAACAATCCTAAACAATAGCAACTACATCCCTAAAACATATCTACATGCCTAAAACATATCATAATATCTCAACACCCTCCCTCAAGTTGGAGCATGGGGTGCAAAAATGCCCAACTTGGCAAGAAGAAAATCAAATTGTTTCTTTCCAAGAGCCTTGGTAAAAATATCCGCCAATTGTGTAACAGTAGGAACATATGACGGAGCAATCAAACCATCTGTTATCGCATCCCGAACAAAGTGACAATCAACCTCAATGTGTTTGGTGCGTTCATGAAATACTGGATTTTTGGCTATATGAAGGGCTGACTGACTATCACAAAAGAGCTTGATTGCCTTTGGGTGGGGCACACCCAAGCTCAGAAGCAACCCCTTCAACCATTTGAGCTCACAAGTAACTGCTGCCATAGCTCGGTATTCCGCTTCTGCAGACGAGCGGGAAACCGTGTGTTGCTTCTTTGTCTTCCAAGAAATAGGAGAGTGCCCAAGAAACACTAGCCATCCAGACAAAGAGCGTCTAGTGACTGGACATGCTGCCCAATCAGAATCACACCAACCATGCAGGGACAGATCACTATCTGCACGTAACAAGATACCTTGATTCAGAGTACCTTTCAAATAACGAACGACTCTCAAAGCCGCCTCCCAATGCTCAATTCTAGGCTCCTGCATAAACTGAGATAATATATGAACCGAGTAGGCCAAATCTGGACGGGTCACTGCCAGATAAATGAGTTGACCTACTAATCGGCGATAGGACTCAGGATTCGACAAGAGCTCCCCATTTATGAGTCCTAATCTGTGATTTTGCTCGATTGGGAAGCCACACGGTTTGGCTCCCAATAATCCGGCCTCCGATACAATGTCAAGCGTGTACTTGCGTTGACACAAGAACAAACCAGCCGAACTCCTTGCCACCTCAATTCCGAGGAAATACTTCAAAGCACCAAGATCTTTCATCTTAAAACAATCACTGAGATAGGCTTTAAAGGTCTTAAGTGCAGCGGAATCATTCCCAGAAATAATAAGATCGTCGACATACACTAGCACATTTATTTGAATATTACCCTTAGTGTAAGTAAAAAGAGAATAATCAGAGTAGGATTGTAAGAAACCATACCCTTTAAGAGCCGTGACCAACTTTGCAAACCAACATCTCGGAGCCTGTTTCAACCCATAAAGAGATTTTCGTAACCTGCAGACCAAGTTCGGATCGGAATGCTCAAATCCTGGGGGTAACTTCATATACACTTCCTCCTCAAGATCTCCATGCAAAAAGGCATTGTGAACATCCATCTGATGAAGTTCCCAATTTTTCGAAACCGCAACAGCCAAGAAAACACGCACCGTAGTCATTTTGGCAACTGGAGAAAATGTCTCATTATAATCAATACCGGCTTCTTGATGATTCCCCATAACTACTAATCTGGATTTGAGCCTTTCAATATCACCGTTCGAGAAGTACTTGGTTCTGTAAACCCACTGACTTCCCAAAGCACGTTTACCCTTTGGAAGAGGTTCAAGAGTCCACGTACCATTTTCCTCCAAGGCCCGAATCTCCTCCTGCATTGACTTTTGCCAACCTACATCTTTCATGGCCTCTTTAAACGATTTAGGATCATTGTTCGAAATAATAGCAGCAAGAAACTTTCGATAATGTACAGAAAAATTGTCACAATTTATATAATGTGCGATGGGATAAGGAGTACCTGAGGGATGCTGTGGAGATGGAGTGGCGGGAGATGGACTTTCAGGAACCACTAGATGAGTAACAAAATCTCGTAATAAAACCGAAGGATATTTTTCCCTCATGCCCTTTCCCATAGGAACAGCCTGCCCATTGCTTGGATTGTCAAGCCCAGGTGAATCGGGCCCAGCTGTGGAAACAACGTCCGGCCCAGGTGAAAGAGGCGCTAAAGAAGCCTCTGTGTGGGCCGGCCCACCCTCCCTCAAGCCCATGTCTAGATCTGTATCAAAATGGGGCGCCGGATTTTGGTGGGTTTGGGGATCAGGGTGGATGAGATTGGGAGTTGGTGTTTGGGCTTGTGGGTGAGGCAAATCAGCACCATCATCAACAAAATCAGCAAAATCACTATCAATTTTAACATTTACAGTAGGCACAATATTGTCCGGAATAATATTGACAGCATCCGGGTTACCAAACGGAAAGACATCCTCAAAGAACTTGACATCACGAGAAACAAAAAATTCCTTTTTATCCAAATCAAACAACTTCCACCCCTTCTTTCCAAACGGGTAACCCAAAAACACACATTTTCGACTTCGACTTGCAAATTTGTCACCTTTGGATTTTTGATCATGAGCAAAACTAAGACAACCAAAGGTGTGAATTGCCTCATATGAAGGAGGGGTGCCAAACAGGATTTCGAATGGTGTTTTATTGTGTAACAAAGGAGAGGGAGTGCGGTTGATTAAATGAGCTGCGGCAAGAACACTCTCTCCCCAAAAATAAATAGGCAAAGTGGCTTGAAAGCGTAAGGCCCGCCCCACATTTAAAATATGCTTGTGTTTTCTCTCAACCCTCCCATTTTGTTGCGGGGTACCCACACATGAAGTTTGGAATAAAATACCAGTTGCAGAAAAATAGTCAAGGAGGCATTGAAATTCTGTACCATTATCACTTTGAACAACTTTCACTGTTTGAGAAAATTGTCGATCTACCATTGCAATAAAAGACATAAACATCCGAAAAACTTCTGTTTTATCGACCAGCAAATAAATCCACACAGCTCTTGAAAAATCATCAACAATAGTTAAAAAAAAAACGAGCTCCACAAGAAGAAACATGTTTATAAGGACCCCACAAATCACAATGTATTTTCTCAAAAATTCTAGTTGCCTTATTGTCACTTAAAGGAAATTTGGCTCTAGGATGCTTAGCACGAAAACATATTTCACAAGCTTTATTTAAACTACCCTTAAGATTGCTAACTGGAGGAAGTAACTTCACTACTTTCTCTGAAGGGTGTCCCATCCTTTTGTGCCACAACTCCAAAGTCGATGCTGCGTTGTGGACAGAAACATGTTGTATCGAATCACCTTCAGCTCCGCCGAAGTAGTAAAGTCCATCTCGCCTAACTCCCGTTCCAATCAGCTCCCTGGTGTGGTCCTGTATAGCACATATATAAGAGTTAAATTGGACAATACAATGTAAGTCATCATTCAATTGTGAAACCGAAAGTAAGTTGCAATTGAGTTTCGGCACATAAAGAACGTTTTTAAGAGTGATTTTATCCGACAATCGAACTGAACCGGATTGGGTCGCAA
The DNA here is from genome assembly GCF_031755915.1 of Ziziphus jujuba. Lineage (NCBI taxonomy): Eukaryota > Viridiplantae > Streptophyta > Magnoliopsida > Rosales > Rhamnaceae > Ziziphus > Ziziphus jujuba. The sequence continues at coordinate 5,365,767 of NC_083380.1, forward strand.
CAACGGATTCACCATTAGGAAGTCCAACCGGACACTCAAACAACGCCATAGTATCAAATAACCAAGACAAATCACCGGTCACATGATGAGTAGCCCCGGTGTCAATGATCCATGACTTCGTGTCAAACTTACCGTTCAACCTATCATCCGGAACTTGAGCATTACCAATTAACCCCGCAAGAGCTTGCCATTGTTCGGGTGTGAAGAGTTGATCGGGAGAACTTTTAGTAGAGGATGCTCCAACTGTACTACTGGCTGCATTAGCACGAGCTGAACCACGCCCACGACCAGCCAGCTGACGACTACGGCCAACACCCCCATCCGCCTTGTTTTGATCCGACCACCCCTCGGGATATCCCACTATTTCATAGCAATGATTTTTGTCATGGCCATGCTTGTGACAGTGAGGACAAGCAACAAGGGACCAACAAGTTGAAGACTCATGCCCTGTCTTCTTGCAGTGACTACACACGGGCCTCTCCGTTTTTCCCCGTCCTCTTCCAGCGCCGGTACGGACAGCAAAGCCAAGAACCTCTGCTGGCTTGTCTTCTGTGACTGTCTTGGCAAGCCGCACACGCTCATCCTGTATCACCAGTTGGTATGCTCGATCAAGCGAAGGCAAAGGATCTTGAGAAAGAATATTGGTTCGTAATTGAGCGTACAATTCAGTATTGAGTCCCATCAAGAAGTCATGTAATTTTCCCTGTTCACGTCTTGCTTGGTGCAATGATGCGGCAGTACAAGACGAGCAACAATTGCAAGAAATTAGCGGTTCATGCTTAAATAATTCCTCCCATAATACATTCAGTTTGCCATAGTAAGTTGTAACAGACATAGATTTTGGTTGCTCACACTTAGCAATTGAAGTCTTCAACTGGTGAATTCTTGGGCCATTAACCATAGCATATCGTTGCTTAAGGTGTTCCCATAAGCGTTTCGCATCACGAAATTTAGATAGGGTACTTTTTACCTCTGGATCGATTGTGTTTGTAATCCAAGAAACCAACATTGCATTGACGGTGTTCCAATCAGATTGGGTATATGGAGGTTGCGGTCCGGTGATAGTGCCTTCCAGAAATTCGAACTTGCGGCGTGCCTCCAATGCTAATTGAATATCTGAAGCCCAATCATCGTAATTGTCTCCGCGTAAGCGAGTGGGAGTGATGAAGTCCCCTGGTCGGTCTCCTGTGCCGAGAAAAAAAGGTGAATTCATCTCCATTTTAGGTGGCAGCGATGGTGGTTGTTCATCGCCGGCCATTGTTTTATTGTGTGTCTATGTCTCGCTCTGATACCATGTAAAGAATAATTAAAGGGTCAAAGCTCAACCCTAATTGATATTCATTCACATATATATATCGTACCTGCAGCAATTCTAATTAAGGTAAAACTCTTTGTTTAGGAAACAATCCTAAACAATAGCAACTACATCCCTAAAACATATCTACATGCCTAAAACATATCATAATATCTCAACAGATGTCAAAGTCAAAAAAAACTTTGACCTCAAAGCTTGGGTTACAGTGTCAGATGAATTTGACGTTTTCAAATTGACAAAAACAATTTTTGATCAAATAATCACTGGTCAAAAGGATTGCAATATCAAGCACCCAGATCAACTTCAATATGAATTGAAGAAGGTTATAGAAGGGAAGAAGTTCCTCTTTGTTTTTGACGATGTTTGGAATAAGAATTATAACCTCTGGGATAACTTAAAGAGTCAATTCAAATTTGGAGCATCAGGGAGTAAAATCATTGTGACAACACGTGATCAAAACATTGGATCTGCAATGGGTACTTTTCAAAATCATTATCTTCAAATAATATCGGATGAAGATAGTTGGCGATTATTTGCAAAACATGCATTCCAACAAATAATAGACCGAAGTGCACTTCGAGAGTTTGAAGAAATCGGTAGAGGAATTGTTAGAAAATGCAATGGCCTTCTTTTAGCTATCAAATCACTTGGTGGTCTTTTGTGCTCCAAAAACCGTATCGATGAATGGGAAGATATACTAAACAGTGATACATGGAAGTTGCAGTGTGACATTCTTCCTGCTCTTTGGTTGAGCTATCACTATTTGCCTTCGCATCTTAGACAATGCTTTGCTTATTGTTCAATTTTTCCTAAAGATTACAAATTTGAAAAGGAAAAATTAATTTTATTGTGGATGGCAGAAGATCTTTTGCAACCACAACAAGATAAGACTCTAGAAGAAATCGGAGAGGAGTACTTTAATGATCTTACATCAAGGTCATTCTTTCGTCACAATGAACATGGCTGTTTTACCATGCATGACCTTGTTAACGATTTGGCTACCTTTGTTTCTAGAGAATTTTGTTTAAGGTTCGATGATGGTTACTCAAAAGTTTTTACAGGGAAGACTCGTCATTTGTCATGCATGACATATGTGAGCCATGATATGAAGAATCTAGAGGAATATTTATCAAAAAATAAGGTGTTGCGCACATTTTTGTTTCAATCTAGAATGTTGCCCAAAGAGTTTTTGACAAATCTTGAACAGTATTTGAAACCAATGAGATGTCTAAGAGTGCTTTCTCTACGTCAGAGTTGTGTTACAACAGGCTTTGATTTGATTGGCCGTTTAAAGCTTTTAAAGTATATAGATTTGTCTCATACTGAAATTGAAGAATTACCTGATACAATTTATACTCTCTACAATTTGCAGACATTCTTGTTAAATACGTGTAAACATCTTCATAGGTTGTCCAGTTCAATTGGCAATTTGAAACATCTAAGATTCTTGGACTTGTCTCATTGTAGTAAAATTGAAGAGATACCCAACACATTGTGTGATTTGAAGGATCTGCGTACTCTAATCTGATGGGCTGTCAATCTCTTTCTTGTTTACCAGCTGATATGTCAAGATTGGTCAACCTATGCTATCTGGACTTTTCGAATACAAAGGTGACAGAGATGCCACTGCAAATTTGTGAATTGAAACGTTTGCAACATTTAGAACCTGCCTTTCTTGTAGACCATAATGGCGGACGTAATATTAAAGACTTGGGTAATCTTCAAGATCTGCGTGGTTCTTTTTGGATAAAAAATATTGAAAATATAATAAATGTTGGAGATGTTTCAAAAGCCAAATTGAAAGATAAGAGGCATATTACATGTCTTCGATTGGAGTGGTGTGGTGAAACAGATGATTCAGAGAAATCACGAGTGGTACTTGAAAAGCTTCAACCTCACACAAATGTCCAAGACCTAAGAATTTGGAATTACCAAGGTACAGGGTTTCCAAGTTGGATAGGGCATCATTCATTTAGTCACATAGTATCTCTGTACCTACTTAATTGTAAAAATTGTTACTTGCTTCCGTCACTTGGACAGCTTCCCTCCTTGAAAGATCTTAATATTTGGGGATTAGAAATGGTGGAGAGAATAGGTGATGAATTTTATTCCTGCAGCAGCACTAGTATTGGTTCTTCTTCCATGATTAATACACCAGTACCATTCAAGTCCTTGGAAATTTTATACCTTGGTGATCTAAGAGAATTAAGAGAATGGAAGGAGTGGTCTTTAATGATGGGAGGAGATGTTGGAGGAAGTGAAGGTACTGGAGCCTTCCCACAACTTAGAAAGCTTAGTTTAAGAGAATGTCCCAACATAAATGGGGCCTGCTTACCTTGTAATCTTCCATCCTCCACAACTCTTCAAATCTTCTCTGGATGCCAACAAGTGGTGGCTTCACTCCAAAGTCATCAACTTCCATGGCTGGGTGAATTGCAGCTAATTCGTTGCTCAGAGTTGGAGTCATTTCCGCCACAAGGTGGATTGCCCACCAATATCCATACAATTCAAATTTTGGGTTGTGAAAAATTGGAGTCACTTGCAAAAAAGGGATGGCCTTCAAATTTAAAGTCACTTGAAATTTGCGATTGCAAAAACCTATTCATGGACGTGGGTTCATTTCCGGAGGAGGGGCAACTTCCAACAACTCTGACTTGTCTTAAGCTTGAATCTCTTCCAAAGCTTAAAACATTAAATGGAAAGGCTCTTCGAGACATGGTATGCCTTCAACAACTGACTATTGATGATTGCCGTGGGGTGCAATGCTTGGTAGAAGAAGGGCTGCCCGATTCTCTTTCTGAGTTGAATATCATATGGTGTAATTCTCTAATCAAACGGTGCCAGAGAGATACAGGGGAAGATTGGCCAAAAATTGCACACATCCCTCACATAGAGATCACGGCTGGTAAGTCATTTCAATATTAATTCCTTTTCCCCAATTTGAATTATATACGTACTCTAATTGTGTCCTATTCGGTCCCAACATAAACATATCAACTTCCTATATATGTCATCTATATATTAGTCTTAGTGGTGGAACCAGGAATTTTTCTTAAGAGAGACACAATTAGATTTTCATCTTTTTAGTTAAAAATAATATATTTTTGACTATATGAGTGATGTACTACGTGAATTATTAATTAAAATCAATTGGATAAAAGTAATAATTAATTACTTTAAAGTAAAATAAATACTAAAAAGAAAAATTAACCAAAAAAAAATCTAAAACACTTGAAAAATAGTTTTTTTTTTTTTTTTGGTAATCATGTTAAAATATTTTATACTTAAATGGGAGTGAAATGTCTTGAACACATGACTTCACTTGAGTTTTCACTACAATTATCACATTATTAAAAATGAATATAAAAAATTTCAATTAGAAATGTATGAAATTAAGACTATTGTTAGCTACAATGTTACACCTAACTAAAAAGTATGACAATTAAAAATTTAATTAATAATATGCTAATTTTATACAATATGGACATTTACATTTTATTTTAGCTATTAATGTCAATAGAAAGGTTAATAGATAGACTATGTGGATCATTGAATTGGAGAAATCAAAATGCTAAATTCAACCGAAAACAAAAATGAAAGGGAAAATAAATAATTTAGGAGGGGCATCATTTCAATATAGGGGGGAAAAATTAAGAATATATTTGAAAATTAGCAAAATAATTTTCGAAAAATAAAATGAGGGGGGCAAGTGCTCCCCCTGGGCACACAGTGGATCCGCCAGTTGATCTTTGTATGTTGTGGGTTGTTTTTACCTGTCCTTGTTTAATAAATATCTTCTTTTTTTTTTTTCCCTGTTTTCTTTTTTACCTGTAATACTACTTGTTAAATTTCATACCCATGCCATTCTGTATGTTGTATACATATATATTATTAATGTAATTAACATTGCTCATACTAAATTTATTTCTTTGCACGTTGGAATGCAATGTCAATCACCTTCTCGTCCAATTTGTTTTCGGGCATGATTCCTTGGGCTTTATTGCTTTCCAGCCGAATCGGACGAAGAGATATAATGAACAGTACCTCTTTAGGTATTATTATTACTATTAATTTTTATTACAATCATTTACATATTGCTTTTAAACTTTTTTTTTAAGGAAAATTGTTATTTTTAGATGAATTTTATCTCATCACGTTAATTTCTATAAATAATAACTCGTTCTGCCATTTAAAGACCCTTGTGAATTTATAAGATGTATAATTCAATACCATTCAAGGGCATTTCATTTTGTCCCTCTGGCACAACCTAATGATTTATTTCTTGGATTCCAAGTTCTCTCTACTGCAGTTACAATGTTGGAAGCATAAGTGCTGTCGTTCACCATGGCTGCTGATTCATATACTGCCAAGCTTTTTGGTTTTCATATTCAATTCTAGCTCTTCCTGCATTTCAATGTTCAGGTAACCGCTTCCTATGCATATTACCATGCATGCTCTCTTTAGCTGTCTCATGCTGCTTCTGAGATTTGAATCCTTGTCCACGAATCTATAAGTTTCATTTGTGAGTTTAAGGCATGCAGGCTAATCTCATGAAAGTAATACAATGTTGCGAAAATGAAAATAAAGTCTTAAAGATAAAAACTTTTATTGAAAACATGCTCTTTCTGATGAAAAGGTTAAATTAGTTTATAAAATCTTAGTACACAAATGCCTAGTATAAGTTTAGTATAATCTTAGCACTAGGATCCTAGAAACTAAAATATATAGAATCCAATAAGTTGAAAGATACAAAGGACAACTTGCATCAATTTAGACCAGTAAAACCGGTGACCTTGACTATTGGTTGGTGTGTAGGAACTCCACTGAATACCAACAATTCAGAATTGAAGCCTCTATGGAAGAAATTCTCTCCTCTCCTAGAAGTCTCAAGTAGAAATTCATGTGAAAAGTAGAAATTTTTATTTGAAGATGGATACTGTATACAGCTCCAAAATGTCTTTGAATGTGAAAAGTAGAATCAGAAGTGTTGTATTTGATTTTATAATCAGGGAAATTTTTTGCTTACACATACTCAAAATGAATTTGATTTCTTGCAGATGAACCATGCACCTATCCTCAAGTATATGTATAATTGCTTCTTTTCTCTGTTTTATGGATTCTCATGTATTTACCTAGTGCTAAGAAGGTGAAGCTGTTGTTGGAAGTTGCCAACTTTCCCTCACCTAGATCTTATCGTCTTGCCATTTGGAAGCTCAGAGAAGTTTATACCGTGTATGCCGTAAATGAGCCATTCTTTTTCAGTTACTATTTGAAAATTCTAGTAGATTCTGCAAGAAGCATATTTCATTGTTTGAGATTTTGATTTTCATGCTTTGATCTTTGTAGTTATGAGCACTCAATCTCTTACGAAGCCTTGATAATATCGGGATTCAACTGTTTGATTGTTCCAAGCCTTGACAAAGCCTGAAACAGTGGTTTTTGCTCCATGGCTGAGTTTATTGAAGATATGATATTAAAATTCGGATTATCATCCACATATTAAAAAAATAATAATAAAAAAAATAGCGGTTTGTGTTCGGTTTCTGACCTTCCGTCCTCTGTTATGTTATTTAGACTATTTTATATAAGCAAATAGAAAGAGTTTAATAAGACTAAACCATCCTAATTTAACCCAAACAAAAATTCTTACTTTATAAACAATATCTATGATATTCGAACCTATTCCTAATTAAAATATTATACATTACAATTTGCATGTGAATTTCATGAGAATGGGAATGGAAATTTCATAGGTTTATATATATATATATATATGTAATTGGGGTTTTAACCAACTGTACTTTTGGTAAGACAATTCCCTGGAAATGAATGAGTTTCTTGAAAACAGTCTGTGCAGCAGAGGAGTCAACATCAAAACCATAAGTCGGCCCTCCATATTGCATATAAAGTTATTCTTTCTTAGACAACGGTGAGGGTGGTAGAAGGATTTGTCCTTCTTCTTCATAGAGCAATAAACATCAGCTAGACACAACCAAGTCCATGAAGGGCATTGATGGATGCATCTCGAAGCCCCACAACACCACCACACGCAATCCCCACCACAAGACCACTTCCAATGCCGAAGCACTTCTTTTGTTCCGAGACAAAATAGCAATCATATTGAATACTGCAACTTGGACTTTCAGATTGGAACTTTTTAAGTCATTTCGAGTGCTGCCGCCACATGGCAGTGGGACCCACTATGCTGACCTCGTTTTGTAATTCTTGCTGGTTCTGGGTTTTTACGATGTACATAAAAGGTTGGCCCAAGCATATTAGTCAACGTTACTTTAGAAATCAAGCTGGCTTCATTTGCTAAATTTCCCCCTTTTTTTTTTTTTTTTTGGCCCTTTTTTTGGTCTTCTCAATTGTAATACTTTATTCCTGTTGAGTTTGTTTTGACAATCAAACTTTCATGTGACTAAATCCAACTCAACTCCCGCAGAAAAAGAAAACATAAATTTTTTTGGAATATATTAACACCCAACAGATATTTAAGGTATAATCCAGTTTAATTCTGCATTTTTAAAGGAAACTCTTTAATTATAATTTTTGTCCTAAAAAGATTCCTCTGAATGCATGATATAATTTATTGTGCTTTCAATTTTTATTTCTTGTTGTATTCATAGGCTTGATATTTAAGGTAAAACTACTCAGAAAACACTTTCAAATTCTCATCAATGTATTCTTTTAGTCATTAAGGGAAATCCTCAATTTACACTTTGCAGTATTTAAAAAAAAAAAAAAATCAGTTTCAGAATTTATTTTTGAAAGTGACATATAATACAATCTGATCTCCTTTTCCTTGTCATTGCAGGAGGCACAAATTTTCTAATTAAAACAAAAAAAAAAAAAAAAAAAAACACCAAGTAAGATTTCTTTCTCTTTTATTCTTGCCATTTAAAAACTTACAAATTTATCCCATCTGATGGCTTATTTGGTAAAAGAGAAAATATTAAAAAAAAACTAATATTCAAGAATTAGTTTCATGGGATTTAATTTCTTTAAAATAAGTTTATTTATTTTTTTTAGTGTTTAGTTAATTATAGAAGAAAATAAAATTTATAAATAATTAAATAAATTTATATATTAAAATTAAAAAATAAAACTGTATTTAAAAAATTACATAAAAACTAATTTTCTCAAAAATTTTAAAATCACACCTCTTCTTCAGACCTGCCGCCTTATGCATGTGTTAACAGTGAAAGTCCTTCCTCCTTGCCTACTAGCTATGAGCGGTGGTTCTACTAAGTTCCAATTTTGGGCTTGAAAACACCTGCAAAAAGACCCCAAACCAGGTTGCCTGTTGGGTATCTTCAAGGGTTTTTGTCAAAAATAACCACCGTATAAAAGCACACTTGAAAAATAGCAAAAAATATTTTTTTTAAAAATATAGCCAACTTTTTACTTATTTGGACGAAGATACCCTTAATGAAGATTTTGTTTATTTTTGTTTTTTTTTTCTCTATCAAAAAGCATGTTTTTCTTTTGTTTTGTTTTGTGGTTTTTGGTTGCTTCTTACTTTCCCTTTCGAAGCTTTCCCTTTCAACAGCTAGGGTTTCTTTCCCCTTGCCCTTTCGAAAAGCTCGATCAGATCACTGTAACCTAAATCATGACTTGCATGTACAACTGGCACATCAACAACAGAATCTATTGACTCTTCAAGCACAGTCCTTTGCAGTACATGCCTCCCCAACCCTTTCTTCAGTTACCTCTCTATTGACTCCTCCATCTTCTGCCCAACCAAATGAGAAACACAAATCCAGATCCTCTTTCTTAGGTGGAAATTGTTTCACTCCAGAGTCTAAGAGAAAAGGGGCTGATGAAGCAGTTAAAGAGCTTTGCCGGACAGTGAAGGCATTAGAAGCAGAAATTGAGAAAATAAAAAAAAGATCACACTTCACAATAAAAGAAAAAGGATGACCTCATTCGCAAGCTTTCGAGGAAGAATGAAAAACCAGTGGAAGGACTACAAGGGGAGGGGGCAAAAAGGTAGTCACAAAGGCCAGTTTAAGGTCAAAGGAGCCAAGCATAGGGGAGTTAAAGAGCCCAAGTCACCGTTTTCGGTCACCACTCCCAACAGCTAAGAAATGAAGCTTTTGGGACATAACAACGGCTAAGAGTCCTTCAATTGCTTCATTAAATGGAAGGAAAACTAGAAGCCATGTCATTTCTGGACCCTTTGCTGTTCCATCCATGCTTCTTCAGGTACTCTAAATCTTTCCCTTCTTGAATTTTCTTTTTTAAAAATACATGATCTGATTGAATTCTAATTGGAAATGGCTAAAAAGCTTCTGGTTAAAAATGTCTTTTCAGTCTAGAAAGCTCATGGCTCTCATTATCATATATAATTATGCATATGAGTTTCTTTGTTCTATAACTAATGCAACTTCCATTCCCATGTTTCTGGTTTCTGTTTTTGTCTGGACCTCGCATTCAATTACATGAAACAACCAAGTTTTGTTCGACAGAAGACAGATTGTTTGAGGTGACAGAGAATATGAAAAGAGGAAAGAAATGAATGACCAAGGTAATCCTTGCTATATTATCCTGCTTAAGCCTGGTCAGATCAACAGGGAAGGAGGACAATTGTATGATTGTAGATGCTTGCTGTCCTTCCGTTCTTGTATGTGGTCAACACAGAAGGAAATCATTATTATGTTACTTTTCTTATAAGCAGCAAGATTCATTCGTTCTTTTCGTTTTCTTTTTTACCTTTCAATGTTATTTTGTTCCAATCTCTTATTGACTAAAATGTATTCAGAGAGCAAGTCCTATTATTTCTTCTCTCCTTGTAACCTAAGCTTGTTAATCACTAAGATACCCTTTAAATGATTGATTTGGTAAACAAAAAGAACCATGTTTATGGAAGCCCATGTTTATATAAGGAATTTGTTAATAAGATGCTTGGAGTTAAATTGGTACATAGTTCTTTATGCTCGTAGACTTTTTTTATATTGGACCTTCAAGAAGAGTGTAGCATTTTTCAATTGTTGATTTTTGAGATTCTTTCTAAAATATTAAATGAGGGCCATGAGCATTCTAAAGAAAATGACAGGGCAAAATTTAATCCAAATAAAAGCACCAATTACATTTTCTGCAATTCTGACTTGTGTCTATTTTCTTCAACCTTGATTTTGGGGCATTTGATTGGTGCATTTTAAAGGTTTTTATGAATGCTAATTGCCAAGATTTGAGCAAACATAAAAAGGCATCATTCTTATTGTTATATAAAATAAAACAATGTGTCAGAATTTAGAGATGAATTTAAAGTTAGTCTGAATATCTTTCTATCAAGAAGGTATTGGGGAGTTGATAACTTATTAGGTTGTATGTGAATCTCTCAATTTAACCACAAATTTCAAACTTTAGGCTGAAATTTTACATAGGTACTCATCAAATCAAGTTCAGTTAATCTAATAATGAAATACTAGTTCATTTCCAAGAACTCGAAAGAGATGCCAACTTCTAATTTGATTTATTATTATTACAAATATTGTTTGGAGGTTAAGTTTTGAAAAATTTAAACTTGCCCATTCTCCTTAGCACTCCTGATTAAGAATCCATAAGTCCTATTTTATTTTACGTTCAATATGAATGGCCAGGTTTCTACTAAGACATAATGATAACCATCAATGACATTTTTTTCATTCAAAAGAAAACAGAGAACAAAATTCCAAAAGCCATTGCTCACAAAGTGCAGATTACCAGTGACATTCACATAAGATGAAATAGAGTTTTTCAGGAGGAAATATGCATATGAGGCGTACAACAAAGAACTAAGCATATAAGTTAGGTGGTGATGCATTTTTCTTTTCTTTTATCATGTTTATAGATGCATATTATTTATTATATTATACTTGTAATTGTAAAGATAATGGTGGCTTATAATGCTCATTTAACGAAGATAACGATGTGTTATTGATGTAAGGATAACTAATTGACCTTATAGAAAATGTGCCATATTTATTTATTAGAATTTCATTATGCACAAGCATCTTACGAGCTCAACTGCAGATTCTGAAAAATTTTCCGCTTGTCGGAAAATATTTCCTCCAGGAGGAAAAGTTTTCCTCCTGTTTTCCTCCTGGAGGAAATATTTTCCTCCGGTCGAAAATCCCATATGGAGACCAATTGAAGTTTCTGGATAATTTTCCGCCAGGCGAAAATTTTTTCCTCCAAGCTGAAATCGTTTTCCTCTGGTTGAAAAAAATTTCCTCCAAGCGAAAATTGTTGAATAATATTTACTCCTATCGGAAATTAATTTTTTCTACTTGGAAAATCAATTTCTAATAGATTATTTAAGTTGATAGTGGGGTAAAAAAATTAAGAGTGAAGAAATATATTATATAAGATGAACATGGAATTAACAAAAAATGTATTAACGTTTAAAATCAATAACCATTTTAAATAAAAGAAAAAATGATATATGTTTGTTTTTCTTTTCAAAATCATTTGGACATTTCATAAAATGATATGTAAACTAAAGATTTAAAATCAACTCCAGAAAGCCTCTTTTCATTTGGGATTAAATTAAAACAAAAAAAAAAGATTACTAATAAATCTTCCACCGTGAAGTAGAAAATATTATATCCAATATATGAAATAATTATCAAAACATATTAAACCATAACACTAAATTAAAACTTTCTAATTCGAAGCATAAGACAATGGATTCGTACATCTCTGCCTATAATGTCCAACACCACCGCATCGGCTACATCTACGTAAAATAATATTTTCACCACCGCATTGGCTACATCTACGTCCAATAGGTAGAGATTCGTACATCTCTGCCTATAATGTCCAGTCGCAGGCTTTGTCAATTTTGCACCTGGAGTACGTCGCTCATAAAACTACCTTTGCAGTAAATCTCATATGTGCTTTATTAATGCTACTATTGGCATCTCTCTAGCATCTAGCAAAATGCCATTCAAGCTTTCTGCAATATTGGTGGTCATGATAGTGTACCTTCTACATGGACAAAGAGAACGTGCCCACCTTGTAGGGTCACATGATCGAATGTACTGGACAGCCCTACTGTTTTTTGCCTTAATTTGCCCCATATAAAACTCAAAATCTTCAACGAAATATGCATTAGCTGCGAGCATGAAACATTGTATTATTGATTCATCTTTCACATGTAACACCTCGTCCCGAACCATGTCAGAATTTTTGCACGTTGACCGAGGTTGACTGTTGACCTTTGACTTTGACCAAAGGGTCAAAAGTTGACTTTTTAACCCGATTGGAATTCTAGGTTGACTGAGGTACCGTTGCGAAGTAAACGTTGGCACGAGTTCGTAGACTAGTAGCACGTTGAAAACGAAGCTACGGTTTGAAAGTTATGAGAAAAACAAGTTGAGGTCCAAACTGTCCAAGGGGTGCCGGAGTTGACTTTTTATTCATGCAAAGTTGAGCTTTGACTCATGTATGATTGTAAAGTGTTCGTCGATGCGAGTCCGTAGACTAGTGGCACGTCCGATTTGGACATGTGGTTTGAAAGTTATGGACCTATAGAGTTTTTCAAATACTGTATTATTTTAATATTATTTTTGAACATGTAACGATGTGCCACGTGTGACTTAATGAAGGTGACCATGTGTCACCATGTTGAGAATCCACATGTCAACCATGTGTAATATCATATTATTTTTTTATTATTTTAAATAATAATATTATTATTAATATTATTTAATTAATTTTAATTTATTTCTTTTTTATTTTCCTTTTTCTTTTTCTTTTTCTTTTTCTTTTTTTTTCTTTTCCCCACGTGGGAAAAAAGGGGACCCAGCCCCGTTTCTGTTCTTCTTCCTCTTCTTCTTCTTCTTCTTTTCTTCTTCCTTTCCTTTCCTTTCTCCCTCTCGGCCTCACCGTATTTTTCAAATTCCAGCCACCCATAAGCTGTCAAATTCTAGCCCGTGACAAGCGGAGGGAGGAGGCGAGCTCGGCTGCAAAATGGTTTAATTGCGTGCTCCAGGTGAGTGACCCACCTTTAATAAATATTTTGGGGTAATTAATTATATTTAATTGCTGTTAAATTGGTATCTGAAATTATGCTCATGTGGTGGAATTTAAATCTAGTCGGGAAAAAATATTATTTTATATATATATTTACCCATTGGTGCTAAATGGAATTTTTGGGTTATTAAGAAATCCCCGATTTTTATTGTTGTGATTAAATGGTATTTATTACACATGAGCAAGTATTTTCAGTAATTCGTTGTGTTTGGATTTTATATTATTTTTGGGCATAATTGGTTTGAATATTTTAAGAAAATTATTTGTTCAAATTGGTGGTTTAATTTTCATAATTATGCCCGTGGTATATTATTTGTTGAACCGCGTGTTGCAAGGAAAATTATTTTTATCCGTTGTCGATGTTTTCGTACCGATTTGTTGAATGAAAATATGTGGGATGGTAAGTGTGAAAATTTGGTATATTTTCCACGGTAATTTTGGAAAACGGTACGGTTGGTTTAATAATTATTTTCGACGCATTCACGCAGTATTGGTGTTTTGGTATATGTATATGTGGTTCAGCGCGCAAGTATTATTATTTCTCCCGTGAGTTGCCATTGGACCGTGGGCAGGCAAGTCTTATATAGTGCACATAGCCACCCCCCTCCTTGGCCGGGATGATGGTTTCAGCAGCGGTACTGTCGGGATGCCGAAGTACCATTTGCAAGTTTCTCTCTTTAATCTCCCCGCCAGTCGGTGCTCAGGACGCTGGGTATCGGAGGGCATCACTGGTATATGGTGTGGTGCATCAAGTACAAATTTTTTTTCGGATAGAAATTTCAAACCCCAAAGAGTACAAAATTATTTATTATAATTTATTACAGTTTATTTATATTTGGGGTATTTATTTATTTATTTGTTGTTTATTAAATTATTTGGTCCCTTGGTTTTCGGGAAGTACGAATATCGGGTTTTGTGAAAATGTTTTAAAAGGGGAACATTTCCAACGGAGTGAATAGTGAGGGTTTTGAGAGAAATTGTTACCTAAATTGTTTATTTATTTATTTATTTATTTGTTCGGTATTGGTTAATTAAATACCTTTATTTGGTATATTATTAATATTAAAGGTGTACAGTAGATAGGGTCACTCACTGAGATGATTAGCATCTCACGTTTTTAAATTCCATTCCCCTAGGTCCAGGTTGAGAGACGTTGATCGTCCGGGGAGAGCCCGACATCTCAGCTCGTTGCCGAAAGTCCAAGAAGTATTTCTTCCCTTTTTCCTCTTCATCTTGTATTGTTTCCGTATCTGTCATTGTATAAATTCCACATTTATTTGTATAATGCTCTGTATACTGTATTGGACATGTAGTTGTTCGTTATGCACTGAGTTACTGTTATATTTTGAAGTGCTGAAATTTGTGGAATCAAATTGTAGTATTGTGGGAGGAATAAGGGGATGTTTATAGAAGTGTGTTTTCAGTGCAGGTAATTTTTGGTTAGTCCTACCCTTAGGGGAGGTGCTGCCGGATTTTCCGTTGGAAGGTTCGGTGGTATTTCCCTGGGATCAGGGCTTGTCTAGGGTTCCGGAGAGGAATTCTGGACGAGTCCTGACACGTATGTCCATTTGCTTTAGTATTTCTGCTTATATGGTACGTGCACAACGCATGGTATGCATTGGGAAAAAACTTTGCGTAATGCCCTTTCAATAAAAGGGTGTCTATCACTCACAAACACCAAATCTGGAAAAATCTTCGATGGCATCCTTGAGGTTTTGGAAAAACCATGTATATGCTTGCTTGTTCTCTCCATCTCCAATGCCGAAAGCCAAAGGATATATTTGCTTATTGCCATCCATGCCCGATGCAATATACATGTACCCTTTGTATTTCCCTTTCAATGTAGTTGCATCAACAGCCAACACGGGTCTTATGTGGGATTTAAATCCCCTAATGCTTACTCCAATCGCCATAAAGAAATATACAAAATTGTTATTATCATCTGTTTTGATACATGTAACAGTCCTAGGGTTCTTCAACACTAACTCATAACAGTAGGCAGGTAACTTAGCAAAATTCTCCTCTGGAGATCCCCTAATACTGTTAAGTGCATACTCTTTACCTCTCCATGCTTTGTTGTAGCTTATGTTCACCCCATATTTCTGCAAAAAATCATGTTGAATTTGTTTGGGTTTGTAAACAAGTGCAATACCTTTATATTTAGATTTAATACATTGCCCGATAATCCGGCTACTGGCCTGCTTATGTTCTCGATGCACGATATCTAACGAGTAACTGTGTACATTATCAAAAATTCTCACAACAAATATTTCTCCATTTTTAAATGTGGTTGCACGTAGTCGCCATTTACAAGTATTTTCCAAGCATACAACCTCATACCGTTGTGTAGTTGACCGTGTCACCTTGAACTCCTTATTTTCTCGCATGCAATAAATACTCAGTTTATTCTGTAGGTCACGTTTGTTGCGAAATAATTGTCCAACTACTATGCTCTCACAGCCAGTGAACTTTGACGAAAATATGGCCATAAAACCACTTCTGTTGCTCGATGATATGTGGTCACTTGTAGCATGATGAACCCTAACATCATCAACTCCTTCATTGTTCATTTCAGGATGCATATCATTATCATTGTCCGGCAACTCATGATCAAAATCTACATCATTATGATCAACATCATCCCCTGCTGCATTGTAATTCTCATCATGATCAATATGATGTAACTGCTTATACTCCTCATCGTTAGGAAACTGTTCAGCATAGTCACCTCCAACATCAACTCCTTCGTGGATGTTAAATGATGTCCAGGCCCCACGAACATCAACTTGATCTTTAAACTGAGTTTCTTGAACCATAATTTCCTGAGATGTAGCCTGAATAGGTTCAGTACCGGAAGCTTATGGTAGACGAACGCCAATTGGAGGACAAGAAAAAGAATGAAGATTACTCCCACTATCCGAAGCAAATGCTGTTTGATGAACATTTCTACATACATGTTAAACTTTCGAAATCACCTCAACATACAATGGAGGCCGCATCATTGTCATCCCTCCATTCCTCACTTCTTGAAGAAAGCATTTCACATCCCTATCACATCGTATTTCTGTAGGATCCAACTTTTCTGTACATCGTCCATATATCCATTTTAGCTTTAGCAAATATTCATTTCGATCTATCTCAATAGAATTGAAAATCTCATCCTCTAACTCTGATTTTGTGCATCTCTTGCTGACGGAAACCATTATATTTTTACCATTTCGATATTCCCAATTACCACCATCATTTTGTACCAATGTTCCATTGTAGAAAACCGCAATTACAATGTCATCATCTTCCATTTTACTACAAAATTAAATGAATAACGTTAAACTAAATCAATAAATATATAAAATTTTGAATAATACTAAACAAACATATTAACTGTATTAAAAAAGTTGATTCTGTTTTTTTTTTTTTTTTCGCCACATATAGATTTTTCCTACTGACGGAAAATTGGCGAAAAACTGGCGGAAAATTGACTGAAATTTTGCGAAAACTGACAAATTGGAGGAAATTGGCGGAAGTTCATCTTTTTCGCCAAATTTCCTCCGTTTTTATTGTTTTTCTCAATTTTCAGTTTTACACAAAATTTTCTCCATTTTCAAACCATATACCACCTAAGTATCTTTAAAATCACATATAACAGCTCATAAATTAATTTCTTGCATACCCATATTAAATAAAAAGCTTAAAAAACCCTAAACTAATAAAAAATACAAGAAAAAAGAGAAAGAGAAAAAACAAAAAAAATACATATTTCCTTACTTTCATCTAATAAAAAAAAAAGATAAAATTTTAATCTGAGTTTAGTTTGAGATATGAGAAAATACAAAAAAATGAGAGTGAGAGGAGATGAGATGCAAAGAGTGGCTTTAGAGAAACCCCATGAACGGCTGTGTAGAAACCCCACGAACGGCTGTGTAGAGGAAGAAAGGAAAGGGTAAAAAAAAACCTTTTGCGTAATTTTCAATTTTATCAAGGGTATTTTTGTCGCAAGGTGGTTATTTTTTTAAAAAAAAAATTTTGCTATTTTTCTAAAATGGAGTTATAAGGTTTCTATTTATCGAAAAAAACCCTATCTTCAACTCTAATTTTTGATCTTAGTATTGCCGATGCATACCTTATGGTTTGCCATTTACAAGAGCGGTTTGGTGGCCTAGCTGACTCATTAAGGTCATGGCCATCGATACACACAAGTGATATGTTTGGTATGTCACAGTGTTATTGATTTGGGCTTTGCATTCACTTGCAGCTTCAATATTATTGGATCAGCATTTGTAATCATGATTTTGGGCCTCATTTTCTGGGCCTCCTCTGAAATATTTTTTAGGGTATAGCAGCATGTGTCTCTAAACATTTCAACAGCTTTTAAAATTTGTCTTCGTCCAAGAATCCATGAAACTTCTTTTGCGCGTTTTAGGCGTGCACGACTAATTTCGTGAAAGTAATTTACAATGTTGCCAAAATGAAAATAAAATTTTAGGATATAAACAGTCGTGCTCAATCGTTCTCCAAAACATGATTGTTTGTTTTTTTTTTTTGTTTTTTTTTTAAAATTTATTTTAAAAGGAGTGTTTATTGCATTTTAATACTTTCTAATTTGAAAATGTTGCAATTTCAGTTTTTAAATTTACACTTTTCCACTTAGGCCCTCCAATTTCAATTTGATCAACTTTGATCAAACTAATTGTTAACTGACAATGGCTAAGAGTTTGAAAATATTAAAATGCAATTTTGTTGAAACTAAAAGATTTAAATTGCAACAAATTCTAACCAAATGGTTTAAGTTGCAATAAATTGTAATTGCATATTGATTAAATATAACGTAACTAATATAAGGTAACTATTAATCACTATTAAAAGAAAATTGAAATTGAAAAACTGCAATATATTAAAATTTAAAAATTTAAAATTGAATTTTTTAAATTTTAAAAAATTGAAAATGCAATTTTTTCAAATTAAAAAAAAGAAAACACTAAAGTGAAATCTATAATGGATAGGATTTCATCTTATCATGCGTATCACTTCTTTGCTATGTATAGGCCCATATGTAGGCATATGTTATAAATATATATACATGGTTAATAATCAATCAAAATCTTGGTTAACAGCATTAAATCTGGAATTACATACAAACAATGGTGGCATCCATATACATAAAAAAAAAAAAAAAAGTTGTGATTTTTTTTTTTTTCCATTTTAACTTTTTGCTCCCTAACTACCACATCCTGGCTCTGCCAATAATTCTGTAAGTTAAAAATACGAAATTCATATAATTGTTCTATTTGCTTATACGAAATTCATATAATTGTTCTATTTGTTTATAACTATGTAATTATGTAACCTTGGAAGATCTTTGTATTAGTGGATTAGATATGGTGGAGAGAATACGTGATGAATTTTACTGTTCCTGCAGCAGCACTAGTAGTGGTTCTTCTTCTATGATTAACGAACCAGAACTTGTACCATTCAAGTACTTGGAATCTTTATACTTTGGTATTTTAAGAGAATTGAGAGAGTGGAAGAAGTGGTCAATAATGAAAATGATGGGAGGTGATGTTGGAAAAGGAGATGGTACTGGAGCTTTCCCACAAATCAAACGCCTTTATTTAAAAGGATGTCCGAATATAAATGAGGACTGCTTACCTCTACAACTCTTATAATCAAGAAGGGATGCCAACAACTGGTGGCTTCACTCTGAAGTCATCAACTTCCATGGCTGGGTGAATTGCACCTGCAATTTTGTTCAGCGCTGGTGTCATTTCCACCACAAGCTGGATTGCCTTCCAGAATCCATATACACTTCATATCAGGTTTTCTGGAAAACTGGAGTCACTTGCAAAACAGGGATGGCCTTCAAATTTAAAATCACTTCATATTTCCCATTGCCAAAACCTGTTTGGGGACATGGATTCATTTACAGAAGAAGGGCAACTTTCCACAACTCTGACTTGTCTTGACCTTAATGATCTTCCAAAGCTTAAGTCCTTGAATGGAAAGGCTCTGCGAGACCTTGTCTTCCTTCAACAAAGGACCATTGATTTTAGCGGTGGGGTGCAATGCTTGCCAGAAGAAGGGCTGCCAGATTCTCTTTCTGAATTGAATATGCAAGGGTGTCATAGTTCGGTTGCTGACCGGTGCAAGAGAGATACAGGGGAGGAAATTGCACACATCGCTCACGTCAACATTTGGCCTTGTAAGTAATTTCAATATTAGTTCCTATTTCCTGATTTGATTTTATATACGTACACTACTTATGTTCTGTTTGTTCCAAACATAAACATATCCAATTCCTGTATATGTCATGTATGTATCACTTTAGTCTTTGTATGTTGTTGGTTGTTTCCACTTGTCCTTGTTTGATAAATATATGTATATATATATATATTTTTTTTTTCCCCTTTTTGTGTAATATTCATGCCATTCTATATGTTATATACGTATCATTAGTGTAATTAACATAATAAATTTATTTCTTTACATGATGGAATGCAATCGCAATTACCGTTTCATCCAATTTGTTTTCGAGCATGATTCCTTGAATTTTAATGCTTTTCAGCCAAATCGGACTACGAGATATAATGAAAACGTCTCTCCTTAGGTATTACTATTCTTTTCTAATACAATCATTTACATATTGCTGTTAGCTTTTCTTTTTCTTTACAAAATTCTACTTTTTAGATGATTTCTATCTGATCATGTGAATTTCTATAAATAATAATTCCTTCTGCCATTTAAAGACCCTTAATGAATTTATGTCAGGACCCGTCCAGAATTCCTCCCTGGAACCCTAGACAAGCCCTGATCCCAGAGAAACCCTACCGGACCCTCCAATGGAACATCCGGCAAAACCTCCCCTAAGGGATGGACTTACCACAAATTACCTGCACTGAAAACACACTTCTATACTCATCCCTTTATTCCTCCAGCAAACTACAAATTGTTCCACAAATTTCAGCACTTCTCAACAATAACAACAGTCCAGTGCATAAATAAAACATAAGTGTCCCAATAGTATACAGAGCTTTAAGAAGTGCTAATCAACAGAAATACAACAAGGATGAAATAAATAATACACTGAAATGAAAGAGTACAAAAGTACTTCTCGAACTCAATAGCAGCGGAAAATTTGTTCGCTCCGGAAGGACATCTACCACCACTTGCACCTAAGGGAACGAAACTTAAAAATGTGAGATGCTAATCATCTCAATGAGTGACCCTAACTACTGAACACTTTTAATGATAATAATAATAATAATAATAATAATTAAGGGAATTGAATAAATACCAACAATTAATAAATAAATAATAACAACTGTTGGAAATAATAATTTCCCTCAAAACTCTCACTAATCACTCCATTTGAAATGTTCCCTTTTTAAAACAATTTCATAAAACCCGATGTACATACTTCCCGAAAACCAAGGGATTAAATAATTTAATAAACAACAAACAAATAATTAAATACCCCAAATATAAATAAAATGTACTAAATTATAATAAATAATTTTTGAACACCTTTGGGGTTTTAAACTTTATTTGAGAACTACACTTGACAATTACACTTGACTTGACGCACCACACCATATACCAGTGATGCCCTCCTATACCCAGCGTCCTGAGCACCGACTGGCGGGGGGATTAAAGAGAGAAACTTGCAAACGGCACTTCGGCGTCCCGACAGTACTGCTGCTGAAACCATCATCCCGGCCAAGGAGGGGGGCGGCTGTGCGCAATAACAAACTTGCCTGCCCACGGTCCAATGTCAACTCACGGGTGAAATAATAATACTTGCGCGCTGAACCACATATACATATACCAGAACACCAATACTGTGTGTGTAACACCCCGTCCCGAATCATGTCGGAATTTTTGCACGTTGACCGAGGTTGACTGTTGACCGTTGACCGAAGGGGTCAAAAGTTGACTTTTTGACCCGGTTGGAATTCTAGGTTGATTGAGGTACCGTTACGAAGTACACGTTTGCACGAGTTCATAGACTAGTAGCACGTTGAAAACGAAGCTACAGTTTGAAAGTTATGAGCAAAACAAGTTGAGGTCCAAACTGTCCAAGGGGTGCCGGAGTTGACTTTTTATTCATGCAAGGTTGAGCTTCGACTCATGCATGGTTGTGAAGTGCTCGTCAATACGAGTCCGTAGACTAGCGGCACGTCCGATTTGGACATGTGGTTTGAAAGTTATGGACCTGTAGAGTTTTTCAAATACCGTATTATTTTAATATTATTTTTTAAACGTGTAACGATGTGCCACGTGTGACTTAATGAAGGTGACCATGTGTTACCATGGTGAAATGCCACATGTCAACCATGTTTAAAATCAAATTATTTTATTATTATTTTAAATAATAATATTGTTATTTAATTATTTAATTATTTTTATTTTTATTTTCCTTTTTCTTTTTCTTTTTCTTTTCCTTTTTCTTTTCTTTTTCTTTTTCTTTTTCTTTTTCTTTTTTCCCCACGTGGGAAAACACCGCCTTTCTTTTCCCTTCCCTTCTTCTTCCCCGAGCCCGACAGAGGCAAGACAAAACGCACAGCCTTCTCTCTCTCTCTCTCTCTCCTTTGACTCTCTCACCCTTTCTCTGTTGACCGGCGTTTTGATCGGATTTCAGTTGCCGGAATGCCACACGCGCCGGACACCGGGGAAGCCCACCTCACCGCGACCTCGACCCCCAAATTTCCCGGCCTGTCACCACCGGACGAGCCCAGATCGGGCCGGTGAAGCCGGGGGCGGCCGGTTATGTTTTTCCGGCGATTCTCGCCGTTTCCGACCAACCCAGCCCGACCCATACCTCTATTCCACCATTTTCGACCCCTCTGAGTCCGTTTCCGGGGTTAGATTGCCCAAAATCCCCACCGTTTGAAAGATCCCTCAAGTTTAAAACCGGCCGAAGCTTTCCGGCCACCTCCGGCGGAATTGGGGTCGATGGAGACCGGATTTGTAATCCTCGTCGCTCAAGCATCGATTCGGTATATTATTCGACCATTTTGGTTAAAGTTTGTGTTTGACCCCCCGGGTATTGGGTATTATTTACCCGAATAAAATATTAATTTATTTGACTGTGTGTGAATTGTATTCTAGGAGCACCGGTGAGTCGTGGAATTGATCCCATGGTGGATCATGGTTTAATTGCGTGCTCCAGGTGAGTGACCCACCTTTAAAAATATTTTTGGGATAATTAATTATATTTATGTGGTGTTAAATTGATATCTGTAATTGGTGCTCATGTGGTGTATTTTAAATACAATCGAGAAAAATATTATTTTATATATATTTACCCATTGGTGCCGAATGAAATTTTGGGGTCATTAGAAATTCCCGATTATTATTTTATTGTGATTAAATGGTATTTATTACACATGAGCAAGTATTTTCAGTAATTAATTGTGTCTGGATTTTATATCATTTTTGGGCAATTAATTATGTTTAATTGGTATTTAATTTATGCTCATGTGGTGTGATTTAATTATGAATTATATTGTGGTTTAATTTATTATGCATGAGCAAAGTGTATTTTGGTAGTATTTGTACGTGGTTTCAGTATTAATTTTTTGGGCATAATTGGGTTAAATATTTTACGAAAATATTTGTTTAAAGTTTATAAATTATGCCCACGGTATTTTTATGGTTGCATCTCGTACTTCGAGAAAATTGTGGGTTGTTGGTTATCAATATTTCGTACCGGTTTATTAAATAAAAAAATATGTGGGATAGTAAGTGTGAAAATTTAATGTATTTCCCACGGTAATTTTGGAAAAACGGTACGGTTGGTTAATAATGTTTATTTTTAGATGCACTCATATAGTATTGGTGTTCTGGTGTATGGACACGTGGTAGCGCGCATGTATTATGTGGTTTAGCGCGTGGTTATTATTTCTCCCGTTGTTGCCATTGGACCGTGGGCAGGCAAGTTTGTTATTGGCCACAGCTGGCCCCCTCCTTGGCCGGGAGATGGTTTCAGCAGCGGTACTGTCGGGACGCCGAAGTGCCGTTTGCAGGTTTCTCTCTTTAACCCCCCCGCCAGTCGGTGCTCGGGACGCTGGGTATCGGAGGGCATTATCGGTATATGGTGTGGTGCGTCAGGTGTAAATTGCAACTAATGTTTTAAACCCCAAAGGTGTTCAAAATTATTTACTATAATTTATTATATTTTAATTATATATTGGGGTATGTATTTATTTATTCATTGTTTATCAAATGGTTTAATCCCTTGGTTTTCGGGAAGTACGTACATTGGGTTTTGTGAAAAGGTTTTAAAAAGGGAACATTTCAAACGGAGCGATTGATGAGAGTTTTGAGGGAAATTATTATTTCCAACGGTTATTATTATTTATTTATTTATTGTTGGTATTTATTCAATTCCCTTAATTGTTATTATTATTATTATTAAAAGTGTTTAGTAGTTAGGGTCACTCATTGAGATGATTAGCATCTCACGTTTTTAAGTTCCGTTCCCTTAGGTGCAAGTGGTGGTAGACGTTCTTCCGGAGCGAACCAAGTTTTCCGCTGCTGTTGTGTTTCGAGAAGTACTTCTGTATTCTTTTATTTCAGTGTATTATTTCTTTCATCCTTGTTGTATTTCTGTTGATTAGCACTTCTTAAAGCTCTGTATACTATTGGGATACTTATGTTTTATTTATGCACTGGACTGTTGTTGTTTTTGAGAAGTGCTGAAATTTGTGGAACAACTTGTAGTTTGTGGGAGGAATAAGGGGGTGATTATAGAAGTGTGTTTTCAGTGCAGGTAATTTTTGTTAAGTCCTACCCTTAGGGGAGGTGCTGCCGGATTTTCCGTTGGAAGGTTCGGTGATATTTCCCTGGGATCAGGGCTTGTCTAGGGTTCCGGGGAGGAATTCTGGACGGGTCCTGATAGTGTGAATGCGTCTAAAATAATTATTAAACCAACCGTACCATTTTCCAAAACTACCGTGGGAAATACATTAAATTCTCACACTTACCATCCCACATATTTTTATTTAATACATCGGTACGAACCATCGATAACAAACAAACCACAACTTTCTCGAAATACGAGATGCAATCATAAAAATACTGCGGGCATAATTTATAAAATTTAAACAAATATTTTCATAAAATATTTAACCCAATTATGCCCGAAAAATAATACTTAAAACCATGTACAAATACTACCGAAATACACTTTGGTCATGCATGATAAATAAATTAAACCACAATAAAATTCATAATTAAATTGCACCACATGAGCATAATTTAAATACCAATTAAACATAATTAAATGCCCAAAATAATTTTTGAAGGTGGTTCACTCACCTTGAGCGCGTAAATCAGCTAAGATCCTCCGCCGGATCAACGCCACTACTCGCGCGTGCACCTAAACAACCACAGTATACCAACCAAATATATTAATATTTTATTCGGATAATTCCCAAATGGGTACCCGGGGAGCGAACACCAAACGATATCTAAAAGTTACGAGTTATATACCGAATCGAAGCTCGAGTGACGAGGATCACGGATTCGGTCTTACTTTCCGGTGATCGGACCCGACGGGGTCGGAATCTCGCCGGAAAGCTTTTCGGGTTTTGGCTCTGCAATTCTCCCAAACCATCATGAATTGGCGGAAATGGATGCCGGATTCGAGTTCAGGAGATCGAACACAGTGGACAAGGGCCAGCGGTGAGACTAGGTACTCGCCGGAACAGTAACTTCTGGCGAGCCGCCGCGGTCACCGGCAACCGTCGCTGGCGGCGGCGCGTACGGTGGCCGTTGGCTGAGATTTTTTGCAGATTTGTAGATCGAGGGGAGAACAATCTAACAGGACCGGCGGTGAGGCAAACGGAGGCCGAACGGCGGAGAAATCACGGTTTGAAGATTTCCGACCCCTCGCCGAAAAAAGCTCCGATCCCGGCACGTTGGTGGTTTGGTGGCCGTGAAATTTGGTGGGTCGGCCGGACTTGAGGAGGTGGTGATGGCTAGCTGGCGCGTGTGGCCGGAAAATGGTCGGAAATGGGTCAATCGGCGGTGGAGGGAAAAAAGTCACCGCCGATCTTCGCCGCCTCGATCCGGGCGTGTCCGGCAGCCAATGGCCGTGAAATTTTGAGGTTTTGCCTAAAATGGGGAGGGAATCTTGCTGGCCGGTGCGTGTACAGTAAATCTGTAACATCCCACATCGGTTGGAGAGGGGCACGAAGCGGTCTTTATAAGGCTGTGGATACCTCTCCCTTCAGGACGCGTTTTGTGGACCCACCGTGTAACTGGGGTCACAGAAGCAAAACCTTGAGGCCAGGGGGGAGAGAGGGTGTGAACCCTGGGTCAAAGAGGACAATATCCTGATGCGGGTGGTCTGGGCTGTTACAAAATCGGCCGGAAAATTTGAAAATCTCTGGTGGCCGGTCGGATTCTCTCTCTCTTTCTCTCTCCTCTCTCTCTTTCTCTCTCTTCCCCGAGATTTTTATCAAATAAAAGCCACCGTGCGACACTGTTCATTCCACGTGGAACAATCAGGTGACGACACGTGGCATTTCACTGTTCATCGACTCAAAAACATTAAAATATTATGGTATCCGGCAAACTTCACGTGTCCATAACTTTTTAACCGTATGTCTGTTTTAAGCGTGCCGCTAGTCTGTGAACTCGTATCGACGAGCACTTCACAACCATGCATGAGTCAAAGCTCATTTCCCCATAAATAAAAAGTCAACTCTGGCACCCCTTGGACAATTTGGACCTCAACTTGTTTTGCTCATAACTTTCAAACCGTAGCTCCGTTTTCTACGTGCTACTAGTCTACGAACTCGGGGCATCATGCACTTCGCCACGGTACCTTGGTCAATTGGAAATTCCAACTGGAACAAAAAGTCAACTTTTGACCCGCTCGGTCAACGGTCAACGTGCACGGATTCCGGTGCGATTTGGGACGGGGTGTTACATTTATATGAGGTTAAAATTCAAACCATTCAACAGCATTTCATTTTGTCCATCTCGCACAACCTAATGATTATTTTCCTTGTATTCCAAGTTCTCTATAGCAGTTACAATGTTGGAAGCATAAATGCTGTCATTCACCATAGCTGCTGATTCAGTACTGCCAAGCTTTTTGGTTTTTATATTCAGTTCTAGCTCTTCGTGCATTTGAATGTTCAGGTAACCGCTTCCTATATATGTTACCGTGCATGCTCTCTTTTACTGTCTCAAATTGCTTCTGAGATTGGAATCCTTATGCATGAATTGTGAGTTCAAGGCACACAGACTTATTTCATAAAAATAATACAATGTTGTGAAAATGAGAAGAAACAGAAGATAAGAACAAAATCTTCATAGCATCTCAAAATTTTCTTCAAAACATGCTCTTTTTGAATGAAGGGTTTAAAATGGTTTACATAATTTTAGTACACTCATGCCTAGCATAGTAGCTCTTGGATCCTATAATTAAACTAAAATAAATCCCAATTAGTTGAAAAAGATGCAGAGAATATCTTATGTTAATTTAGACCAGCGAATCTGGTGACCCTGAAATTGTAGCCTCTATTGAAGAAATTCTCTCCTCTCCAAAAAGTCTCAGGTAGAAATAAAAAGCATTTGGAAATTGGAAACCTTTTATGTGAAGATAGATATTTTATATAGCTCCAAACTTCTTTAAATGTGAAAAATAAGTAGAATTCAAAGCATTGTATTTGATTTATTATATTCAGGGAAAATTTTTGCTTACACATACTCAAAATGAAATTTTGATCTCTTGCAGATACACTAGGCACCTCTAACCTTCAGTATATAGAACTGCTTCTTTTCTCTAGATTCTTCCACTGCGTTGACTTCTCCTTTCAATCTGTCTTATGGATTCTCATATATCTACCATGTGCCAAGAAGGTGAAGCTGATCTAGAAGTTGCCAACTTTCCCTTGCCTTGATCTTCCACTCTTGCCATTTGGAAGCTCTGATAAATTTATATTAAGTTGTAAGACAAGAATTCTTTGAATATGCTTGTCAAGAACCATCTTTCATTGTCTGAGATTTTGATTTTCTCTTATGAATTGAAGATACCAAAAGATAGTATACTAATTAAAGTAAACATTGGAGTTGTTTACAGATTTGTTTTGTAAAACAAGTATGGATTTGTTTGAGGTTTAGATATTTGATGCAAATATAGGGCCATTCAATGTTCTGTTATGTCATGGTACCGTGCTAGTGAGTTGTTTACGGCAATAACTATATTGTTGCACTGTGTATGAAAAGAAGTAACAAGGCACTCTACCATATGCTTAAGATTTAGTACTTATGTCATGTTTTTCTGCATCGAAAATTTAGGTAGATATCATAAGCTGATAATATACAATGGCACTTGGAAGAGAGCTAAAATTTAATCACTAACTTTTTACTTAAATTTTTAATTGTTATGACTTCTTTGACATTTGAAATTTACTATCATCTCTCATACAATGGCATGGATCCGGATTTTCGAGTTCTTGTCCCAAAGAGTAGGAAGCAGGCGGAGCATTATATAGGTTGTACAAAGTATAAATCAACTTCCTTTATGCTCGTCATTTTCATTGACTGAGCCATGGATTTACTCCAAGAAACTGTGACGTAAAAGGGATTCGACAAAGTATTGTTTGTACAAACTTCCTGGTTTACTTTTTGGTACTTTGTTCAGTTGGTCTGTAAACTAATAATGTTTGTATAATAGATCATTGGAACTAGCAATTTGACTTGATGATTGTATTACGCAGGAACCAATCCCTGTTACTCAACTTGTGAGGGAAACTGCTGCTGTTATCCAGGAGTTTACTTGGTCAGGGTAATTTTCGATCCTTTCATGTTTTCCCTTATTTCTATCAGTTGTTGGTATGCATAGGAGATTTATCTGTTTTATGTTGGGTTTTTATTGACCTAAGTCTTTCTAAGTATGCTTATGTTTGGTTTCTGCGACAACCCATATAGTCAATCTTCTAAAGGGAAATTATAAAAGAAATAATATTCAAATTAAAAAGGAAAAATATAGAAAAGGAATATAATGGTGTAAAAAAATAATAATAATAAAAGATAAACGAAGTTGGCAGGATTTGATTCGGAGGCTATCTGGTGACTTGTGTCTTGTTTGGTGTGTTGGATAAGTAGGTCAAATTGAATTGGCTGCACTAGTTAGTAGTTATACCTATCTCTGATGCGGGGTTTGATTTGGCCACAATCGCCTGTCAGATAAATCTCTCTTTTAATGCTTTTTTTTTTTTTTTTCCACACACCACACCACACCCCACCACCCCCCTCACCCCCCCCCCCCCCCCCCCCCCCCCCTTCTCTGTTTCCAGGATTCTGATTTCTCCCTTTCTGTAATGTAGTGGCTCATTTCCATATACTATGGTTGCATGTGCGTTTTTTTAAAATATGAAAAAACAAAAAGTTCCAGAATCTCCTACAATTCATATTTTGCTGTAGGCGGACCCACCTGGTTCATACTTTTTCTGGAAAGCTTCAGTAATGGGGAAATATGTCTCGAATGCAAAGACATTTCTTGGGAAGAGGTGAGTTAAGAGTAAAGTATATGATATCTTAGTAAATTGCTCAAGAGTATGTTGTAGATGGTAGATTAAGTTATGTATTTTCGTTTCATTTCCTTATTAAGTCTACATGTTTTTCAATGAAGTATTTTGAATATGTTGCTTGGTGATTGTCTTGTAGTTCTGTAACAAAGTCATATATTTGATTCTATTTTGTTCATTCTAAGTTCTTTATACGATTGTTATGGTCCCGCTTCAGATGGTTTTCACGATTCAACTTGATACTTTTAAAGGTATACCGATGACATGATGCTCGATCATGCTGCTCGTACGGCAATTTCTAACCTTGAAGTAAGTGTATGTATTTACCTTATATGTTTCTGCACTAAAATATGACCGTTGAAGTATAATATATGAAGTCATCTATCATAAGTTGCATGGAACTGAGATGCAAGAAATAGAACAGTTTCGTTGCAAAAGAATCTTCTTTGACATCTCTAATCCTTGCCATTTGCCAAAGCTTCAGTTCAGGCTTGGTTTCCATAATTATGCAGGGCGATATTCTCATGGAAGCGCAAGCTTCATGTCTAGCTAACACAAAACAAGCAGTGGGTTTTGGAAGATAGCATTTGGGGGGAGAGAGAGAGAGAGAGAGAGAGAGCTATTTTGCAGTGCCCAGCCAGCTCTGTATCTTCTTTGTAATATTGAAGTGCAACGAGCTTGATGGTGGTTGGGATTCCCGATACGAAATCAGTATCTCACTTTAAGCAAGAAGAAAGAAAAAATAAATAATAACGATGGAAAATGTTACTCAGCTAGCACAATTCACGGTTGGGCTGGTACTATTCAAGAGTTGCCACATGGCGGTGTGGACCCATTGCTCTAAGTGAGCTTTGTAATTGTTGTTGTTAGGTCTGGGTTTTCTAATGTCCAACCACTGGCTACTCAACATTACTCAGAAATCAAGCTGGCTTCATTAGTTAAATTTCCCCTTCCTTTTTTTTTTTTTTGGTTTTTTGCCCCCTCAAATTTTAACACTTTATACTTGATACCCTCTAGTTTCATGGTATTGCGATTTTGGTTTTTTTGTTTTAAAATCTACCATATTAAGCCTTTTATTTATAGGTTTGATACAAATTGATCCAATTGAATAGGATGCCGAAAATATATTTGATATAATTTAATGGTTTAATATGATATATTAAATTATATCCATTAAATTGCGTATTTTAAAACCTATATATTATGTTTGCCGTTATTAATCTGAAAAAAAATAAATTTGCAGTTAATTAACAAAATAGTGAGTTAGATTATTAATATTAAAAAAATCAGGTGTGACAATTGCGTTTAAACATTTTTCTTACCTAACGCACATTCGATATTATAATGTATAAGTTGCTTTTTTAAAATTGGTTCATTGAGTTGATCCGTTTGTGTGACAACTGCTTTGGAATTATCAAGATGCTACATAAATTGTGAAAAAGCTTCGGCAAAATATATATAAAAAATTTGCCCCTGTTAGTAAATTAAGGCATCTTAGGAATGCCAACCCAACTTCATGAGAATGGGACCCAAAAGTAGAGACGGGAAAAGAAAAAACGACCAAAAAAAGTAAGATAAGCATCTTCTCAGATGGTGTTGTCTGTTACTTTTTCTTTTCTTTTATTTTCTTTTCTTGCTGCTGAATTACGCGTGCTTATTCATTATGCACTAATCACAATTTAAGGAATAAAGGTAATAATAAAATGGAAGAGCACTTAGCAAAGCCAACATTGACCAAAGAAACAACTTTAAGATTTAACAAGCATAAAGCTCTTCCTGATTCTACTTCCATACAACACAACACAGCCCAAACTCACTCTTGCTGATCAGTTGCTTTACATCTTTCTGTTTGCAATTCAAGAGCTTGCTTTCCATATCCATGGCTGAACTGATTGCTGGAGCCTTTTTCACCGCTTCTTTTGAGCGGTTCTTTAAAATGATTCTTTCTGGAGACATTCTCAAATTTGTTAGGGGAAAGAAACTCAATGATGGGATGCTCAAGAAGTTCAAGACCATGTTG
Organism: Ziziphus jujuba; assembly: GCF_031755915.1. Classification (NCBI taxonomy): domain Eukaryota; kingdom Viridiplantae; phylum Streptophyta; class Magnoliopsida; order Rosales; family Rhamnaceae; genus Ziziphus; species Ziziphus jujuba. The sequence continues at coordinate 5,396,662 of NC_083380.1, forward strand.
CTGTCTGTTAAGGCACTGCTGAATGATGCTGAGAAGAAGCAAATATCCGACCCAGATGTGAGGCAGTGGCTGGAGGAGCTCAAAGACACCATGTACCATGCAGAGGACTTGGCGTATGAGATCGAGACTGAAGCTTTGCGATGCAAGATTGAAGGTGGTCAGTCTGGAAGCCGCATATTCCAGGTATTTAACTTCTCATCTAGATTCAATATTAAGAATCTTGAAGATAGGATAGTGGAGATCTTTCACACACTTGAAGGCGTTGTAAGCCAAAAAGATCTCCTTGGTTTGAGTCCATCAGAAGGTGTTCATCAGAATAGATCTTCATCATCTTCTCCACAACTACTACCTGTGGAAGAAGAATCAGATATTTATGGCAGAGACCATGACAAAACTGTCATCGTCAAGCTGCTGCTGTCTGATGCTGATGATGATCATGATGATGTGGTAGGTAGTAATAAGATATCTGTAATTCCCATTGTGGGCATGGGCGGTATTGGCAAGACTACCCTTGCTCAACTTGTTTATAATGATGCCAATGTGGTGAAAAAGTTTGACCTCAAAGCTTGGGTTACAGTGTCAGATGAATTTGATGTTTTCACATTGACAAAAACAATTTTTGAAACGATAACTGTGCAAAAGGATTGCAGTATCAAGCATCCACATCAACTTCAATGTGAATTAAAAAAGGCTATAGAAGGGAAGAAGTTTCTCTTTGTTCTAGACGATGTTTGGAACGAAAATTATAACCTTTGGGATAACTTAAGGAGTCAATTTACATTTGGAGCATCGGGGAGTAAAATCATTGTGACTACACGCAATGAAAAGATTGGATCTATGATGGGTACCGCTCCCATTCATTATCTTGGAATAATATCAGATGAAGATAGTTGGCAATTATTTGCAAAACATGCATTCCAAAAAATAATAGATCGAAGTGCACTTCAAGAGTTTGAAGAAATCGGTAGAAACATTGTTAGAAAATGCAATGGCCTTCCTTTGGCTATTAAATCACTTGGTGGTCTTTTATGCTCCAAGATGCATATCGATGAATGGGAAGATATACTAAACAGCGACACTTGGAAGATGCAGGAGTGTAATATTCTTCCCGCTCTTTGGTTGAGCTACAACTATTTGCCTCCACATCTTAAACGGTGTTTTGGTTATTGTTCAATTTTTCCTAAAGATGTTGAAATTCATAAGGAAACATTAATTCTGTTATGGATGGCAGAAGATCTTTTACGACCCCAACAGAATATGACATTAGAAGAAACTGGGGAGAAATACTTTAATGATCTCATCTCAAGGTCATTCATTCATCATACTAAAGATTTTTCATGCCCTGATATCGATCATTACCATATGCATGACCTTGTTAACGATTTGGCTAGCTTTGTTTCAGGAGAATTTTGTTTGAGGATGGATGATGGCTCCTTAAAAGGTATCACAAAGAAGACTCGTCATTTGTCTTGCTTGACATCCAAGAGCCACGATGTCAAGAAAGTAGAGGAATATTTATCCGAAAATAAGGTGTTGCGCACTCTATTGTTTGAATGTCTATTATATGCCGAACAATCTTTGGCAAATCCTGAACAATATCTGCAAGGGATGGGATGTCTAAGAGTCCTTTCTCTATCTAATCCTGTTAAAACAAGCTATGCTACAATTCCTATTACGACAAGCCTTGATTTGATTGGCAATTTGAAGCTTTTAAAGTATTTAAATTTATCCGGCACCGATATTGAAGAATTACCCGATACAATTTGTATTCTTTACAATTTGCAGAGTCTCCTGTTAAGTGAGAGTAGACGTCTTTATAGGTTGTCTAGCTCAATCGCCAATTTGAAGCACCTAAGATACTTGGACTTGTCAATGTGTAGTGAGATTAAAGAGATACCTGATGCATTGTGTGATTTGCACGATCTGCATACTCTGATTTTGACTGATTGTATTTCTCTTTCTCGTTTACCAACCGATATGTCAAGATTGGTCAACCTGCATCATCTGTACATTATCGGTACTGCGGTGAGAGAGATGCCACCGCAAATGGGGAAATTGAAACATCTGCAATGTTTAACAGCCGCCTTTCTTGTAGACAAAAATGGTGGGTGCAATATTAGAGAGTCGGGTAATCTTCATGATCTGCGTGGTTCTCTTACGATCAAAAATCTTGAAAATATAATGAACGTTGGAGATGTTAGGGAGGCCAAATTGAAAGATAAAAGGTATATTACAAAGGTTCAATTAGAGTGGCGTGGCCACACAGATGATTCAGAGAAAGCACGAGAGATACTTGACGGGCTTCAACCTCACACAAACGTCCAGACACTGGGAATCAGTAATTACCAAGGTACAAGCTTTCCGAGTTGGATAGGGCATCATTCATTCAGTCACATAGTGTATCTGTCTCTAGCTGAATGTAGTAATTGTTATTTGCTGCCGCCGCTTGGACAGCTACCTTCCCTGAAAGATCTTGACCTTCGGGGATTTGAAATGGTGGAGAGAATAGGTGATGAATTTTATTATTCCTGCAGCAGCGGTTGTATTGGTTCTTCTTCCATGACTAATGCACCAGTACTAGTACCATTCAAGTCCTTGGAATCTTTACGCCTTTTTGGTTTCAGTGAATTAAGAGAATGGAAGGAGTGGTCATTAAAGATGGGAGGTGACGTTGGAGGAGGTGAAGGTACTGGAGCTTTCCCACAACTCAAAATGCTTCAATTATCATGCTGTCCGAAGATAAATGGGGACTCTTTACCTTCTAATTTTCCATCCCTCACAACTCTTCGAACCTGGGACGGATGCCAACGACTGGTGACTTCACTCCAAAGTCATCAACTTCCATGGCTGGGTGAATTGGAGCTATGTTGTTCAGGCGTGGTGTCATTTCCACCACAAGGTGGATTGCCCTCCAACATCCATACAATTCTAATTAATAATTGTCCTGAACTGAAGTCACTTGCAAAACAGGGATGGCCTTCAAATTTAAAATCGCTTCATATTCGATATTGCGAAGACCTGTTTGTGGACGTGGATTCATTTCCGGAGGAAGGGCAACTTCCCACAACTCTGACTCGTCTTAAGCTTATGAACCTTCAAAAGCTTAAATCATTAAATGGAAAAGCTCTTCGAGACCTGGTCTGCCTTAAACGACTCACCATTAATCGTTGCAATCAGCTGCAGTGCTTGCCAGAAGAAAGGCTGCCCGATTCTCTTTCTTGGTTGAATATCACAAGCTCTCATAGTTGGCTAGCCGAGAGGTGCAAGAGAGATACAGGGGAAGATTGGCCAAAAATTGCTCACATCCCTCGCATCAACATTGTTGGTAAGTCATTTCAATATTTAATTCCTTTCTTCATGATTTGATTTTATACACGTACACTACTTATGTTCTGTTTCTTCCCAACATAAACATATCAAATTCCTACATATTTAATTTATATGTGATGCAGCTGCAATATATTAGTTTCTTGTCTAAACGCAGTGTTTTATTTCCTTTTACTTTTCCTTGCTGATATGGCTTGTTTTGTTATTTTAATTGCTGAGGTGGCTTCATGCCTTTTAACATTTCACCCTGCGTGGTGACAAAGAGGGATATAAACAAAGTAGTTGTAAAAAAAAGACAGATTTGGTAATTTCTGGAAATAGACTGAAAATGCTGGTTTTCTCTCATTCTTCGTGACTCATGCTGGAATTGGACCAGAGTTGGATCTGGACAGGAATGAGAGCCTGAGATCTGCTCCTTGGTAATTTCCTCTAGGATTTTCTGCATCAAATTGGTATCAGAGCCCACAGGTCCCAGGTTATCCTCTCTGAAATTTCCATGGCTGGTTCCGGTGAAAGCTCTCAACGAAATTCTGGCGAGGACCCAAGCTCGAAAATGCTCTTATCTGCTGTGGCTAAGTTAGATCAGAAATTCGACACCCTTTCTAATGAGATTCGGCAACTCTGTGCTGCAATACATTCTGGTCTGACATTGAAATCTGGAACTGCTGGTTCTAATCTCCCAGAGCACTCCGGCGACCGATCTGCAGCAACACAGATGCCACAGACGCCCATTCCTTTGGCACATCCAGCAGATCCACTCCTCCAAGATTCGCCTCCTCCTCGAATTCCTAGAACTCAACACCGTCAATTTCTGGATGTTCAGCAATGTATTCCACTCTCAATCGACTCGGACTCGGAAGATGAGATGGAGACAATGGCCATGAATCGAGCCCCTCAAGCTGGTCCTAACAGGTATGCTCGAGACCACCAACCTTCAGACTACCGAATTAAAGTTGATATTCCAAATTTTGATGGGTCTCTGAATATTAAGGATTTTCTTGATTGGGTACAAACTGTTGAGTCTTTCTTTGAGTATATGTCCATACCGGAGGATAAACAGGTTCGTTTGGTGGCTTACAAATTCCGTGGGGGAGCCTCGGCATGGTGGGAACAGGTTCTGAGTAATAGACGAAAACAAGGAAAGGGTCCGATACAATCGTGGTCACGGTTACGCTGAATGTTGCGAGCCAGATTTCTCCCCGTTGATTTTGAGCAAATCCTTTACCAGCAGTATCACCATTGCCACCAAGGTAACCGTTCTATTAGTGAGTATACTGAAGAATTTTATAGACTCAGTGCTCGGGTGAACTTGAATGAAAATGAAGGCCAACTAGTTGCTAGATATGTGGCTGGGTTACTTACTCCAATTCAAGAAAGAATAGAGCTTAGTCCTGTGTGGAATCTGAGTGAAGCTGTCAATTTAGCTTTCAAGATTGAAAAGCAAATTGAGAGGCATGTAACTAAAACACCAGCTAAGTGGAAACCCATGAGTGAATTGTACCCACCAAAAATTAAATCACTATCACCAGCAGCACCTTACCAAAAGGCCACCCCTGCTGATAATTCCATGAAAAATACCAGCAAACCCCAAAACCAACCCAACAGACCTTCAAATCCTTATGCCCGAAACTTTCCACTCAAGTGTTTCAAGTGTGGCCAGCAGGGTCACAAATCTAATGAATGCCCACTGCGTAAACAGGTTAATATAGTGGAGACTCGGGACGATTCGGGAGAAGAGTTTGCCACCGTGGGGGATGAAATCGAGTTGGTGGATGAAGACCAAGGTGAACCAGTTATTTGCATCATCCAGAAGCTATTGTTCTCTCCTAAACACCCCATGGAGCCTCAACGACATTCAATTTTCAAAACCAAATGTACTATCAACAAGAAGGTGTGTGAGGTGATTATAGACAGCGGGAGCAGCGAGAACATAGTGTCCAAGTCCTTGGTTAAAGCCTTGAAGCTTCCTACTATGAGTCACCCGAATCCTTACAAGGTGGGTTGGATTAAAAAGGGCATCGAAACCAAGGTCACTGAGCTGTGTAAAGTTCATTTCAGTATAGGAAAATATTATGCCGATGAGGTTGTTTGTGATGTTGTGGAGATGGACGCATGCCATATTCTCTTAGGCCGACCTTGGCAGTTCGACAACTCTGTAACGCATGATGGTCGACAAAACACACATTCGTTTCAATGGAATGGGAAGAAAATTGTCCTACTCCTTTCCAAGCCCCAAAATGACCCTACTCTGCTGCCCACATCTGGAGTATCACCAGAACAACTTTCGGGAAAGGGTCCTATACTTTTAACAACCTCGAGAAAACATTTTGAACTTCAAGCTAAACACTCACAGATTTGTTTCGGTATTGTAGCTTCACTTCAAGCCCCTGCAGATTCTCAATGTCCACAACCCATTCTCCAACTTCTTCAAGAGTTTGCTGAAATCTGTCCAAGTGAACTGCCGGATTCTCTACCACCCATGAGGGACATCCAACATGCCATTGACTTGCTACCCGGAGCCAAACTTCCTAATCTCCCTCACTACCGAATGCCACCAAAAGAAGTTCAAATCCTACAGCAGATGGTTGAGGACTTGCTGAAGAAGAACCTTATCCGAGAAAGCCTAAGTCCTTGTGCAGTACCAGCTCTTCTAGTCCCCAAAAAGAATGGTGAATGGAGAATGTGTATTGACAGCCGTGCTATCAATAAGATAACTACCAAATATCGGTTTCCCATTCCCCGGTTGGAAGACATGTTAGACAAATTAAGTGGGGCTCAAGTGTTCTCTAAGTTGGATCTTCGCAGCGGTTACCATCAAATCCGGATAAGACCTGGAGATGAATGGAAGACCGCCTTCAAGACTCCTATGGGTCTCTACGAGTGGCAGGTCATGCCCTTCGGGTTATGCAATGCACCGAGTACCTTTATGCGTTTGATGAACCAAGTTCTACAACCTCTCATTGGCATCTGTGTGGTGGTATATTTCGACGATATTCTTGTGTACAGCCACTTAACCGAAACCCACATTGAGCATGTGCAGCGGGTATTTGTGATACTCAAGGAAAACCATCTGTATCTTAACCTCAAGAAATGCGTATTCATGACCCCAGAACTTTTTTTCCTCGGGTTTATTGTGGGCAAGCATGGAATCAAGGCCGACCCCTCAAAGGTAGCTGCAATCCGTGATTGGAAAACACCTTCAACAGTCACTAAAGTTCGCAGTTTCCATGGACTCGCAACTTTCTATAGGCGCTTTGTGCGCAACTTCAGTTCTATCGCAGGCCCACTAACAGACTGCCTCAAGAAAGGAAAATTCCAATGGGGGCCTGCTCAGCAGCAAAGCTTCGAAACTCTGAAAAAACATCTTACTGAGGCACCGGTATTGGCACTTCCAGATTTCGACAAAATCTTCGAAGTCGAAACGGACGCGTCTTCAACGGGCATTGGGGCTGTCCTTATGCAAGAACAGCGTGCTATTGAGTTTTTCAGTGAAAAGTTGTGCCCTGCCCGTCAATTGTGGTCGGCCTACGAACAAGAATTATATGCTATCGTGAGAGCTTTCAAGCATTGGGAACATTACCTGATCCAGCGGGAATTTGTTCTTCATTGTGACCACCAAGCTTTGCAACATTTCAGTTCACAAAAGCACATCAACAAGATGCACATCCGATGGTCCCAATTTCTTCAAAAATTTCCGTACTCATTCCACCACAAAGCTGGGAAACACAATCGAGTGGCAGATGCTCTCAGTCGCAAGGTGTGCCTCTTGAACAAGTTGCAAATCGAGGTTGTGGGATTCGACGCTCTCCAAGACCAATACCCCGATGATCCCGACCTAGGACACATTTGGCAAAAATGTCGTTTGCATGAGGCAGCCGACGATTTTCATATTCATGATGGCTATCTCTTCAAAGGGCTCCAACTATGTATCCCTCGAACTTCTCTTCGTTTTCAGCTTATAAGAGACCTTCATGGAGGTGGTTTGGCTGCTCATACTGGAAGGGACAAAACAATTTCCTTGCTTGAAGAACGCTACTTTTGGCCTCACCTCAAACGAGATGTCACCAAATTTGTCAAACATTGTGCTGTTTGTCAAGCCGCTAAAGGCCAGCAACAAAACACCGGCCTCTACACACCCCTGCCTGTCCCAAATCATATTTGGGAGGACATTTCACTTGATTTTGTCCTCGGTCTGCCACTTTCACAGCGCAAAGTCGACTCCATTTTGGTTGTAGTTGATCGGTTCTCCAAGATGGCTCATTTTCTTCCTTGCAAGAAAGCTGTCGATGCTTCGTATGTGCCAACCTGTTTTTCCGTGAAATTGTGAGACTTCATGGCATACCGAACTCCATCACCTCTGACAGAGATGTAAAGTTCATTAGCCATTTTTGGAAAACTTTGTGGCGCAAGTTTGAAACGGTGCTTCAGTTTAGCAGTGCTTATCACCCTCAAACGGACGGTCAAACCGAGGTTGTGAATCGAACTCTTGGTTCCATGCTGCGTAGCCTTGCAGGTGACTCTCCAAAACAGTGGGACTCATACTTGCCCCAAGCTGAATTTGCCTATAACAGCATGGTCAATCGTTCCACAGGATTTAGTCCCTTTGCAATCGTCTATACCAAACCTCCCAACCATATTGTTGACCTTGTCTCCACCTCTTTCCCTCCTCACACAGCTGCTGACACTTTGGCCCATAGAATTCAAGATATTCACACCCGGGTCCAGCATAATCTGAATGCCAGCAATGCTCGTTACAAGGCTACAGCTGATCTCCATCGTCGCCATAAGTCGTTTGAAGTTGGTGATCTTGTCATGGTTCATCTTCGGAAAGAGAGGTTTCCTGTCGGTGCCTACAACAAACTCCAAGCTAAAAAGATAGGTCCTTGTCGCATAATACAAAAACTTGGAGATAATGCCTACCAACTTGAGCTCCCTTCACATCTAAAGATTTCCAATACATTCAACGTTGCTGATCTTTTTGAATACCACCCCCCTGATGTCGCTGATGTTGCTGATTTATCTTCCTCGCTCGTGGTCGAGCCCTCTTCAAGTGTGGGTGAATGATGCAGCTGCAATATATTAGTTTCCTGTCTAAACGCAGTGTTTTATTTCCTTTTACTTTTCCTTGCTGATATGGCTTGTTTTGTTATTTTAATTGCTGAGGTGGCTTCATGCCTTTTAACATTTCACCCTGCGTGGTGACAAAGAGGGATATAAACAAAGTAGTTGTAAAAAAAAGACAGATTTGGTAATTTCTGGAAATAGACTGAAAATGCTGGTTTTCTCTCATTCTTCGTGACTCATGCTGGAATTGGACCAGAGTTGGATCTGGACAGGAATGAGAGCCTGAGATCTGCTCCTTGGTAATTCCCTCTAGGATTTTCTGCATCAATATGTTACTCAATTTTTTATTTTTTATTTTTTTTTTGTTTGTCCAAGTTTAATAAATATCTTTTGTTTTTTTCCTTTTCTTTCCTTTCTGTAATATTACTAGTAGATGTCGTATCCCATGCTATTCTATGCGTTATATACATATTATTTGGGAAATTAATATTGCTCATGCTTTTCAGGCAATTCAAATGCAATTGTATATTCGGATGAGGAGTAGTTTTAATGAACATGTCCCTCTTTAGGTAATTTACGTGTGTGTGTATATATATATATATATTATTGTTGACATTTTGCTTCAACTTTTTCTTTTACAAAATTTTTACTTTTAGATGAAGTTTAACTCATCGCTTCGTTTTTTTTTTTTCAAATAATGCTACCATACCAATTTGTCAAACATTAATATATTCGACACACAATTTTTCACGTCTTTGGTACAAATAAAGTTGATGCCTATAGCGTTATTGTTCTAAAAACACTTGTAACTTATCATTTTCCATTCCAATACCCATTTGTGCCAAATACACTTTGAGCATGTTTGAAATGTAGCATTAAAGTACAATCCAATTTAGTTTTACATTTAAAATAAACCAAATTTAATCTTAATTTTGAGTGAAAATATTTCCGAGAATACATATATGTATGTTGCTTTCAACTTCTATAGCTTGTTTGATCGTCTGATTACAAAAATACTCTATCAGGCTCGTTCTAAACTCATTTGATTAAATTTTCAAAGATTTATCTCTGCTTCTCATTCAATTTACACTGTTAATAATTAAGATAAGTCATCAATTTACGCTTATCAGAGTTTCAGTTTGAAATGGGTTATTACTCACCGCTGGAAAAACCTAATGATTATATTACATGGATTCCAAGTTCTTTTTACTGCAGTTACAATGTTGGAAGCAGAAGTGCTGTCATTCACCATAGCTGATTCAATACTGCCAAGCTTTTCGGTTTTCATATTCAGTTCTAGTTCTTCTTGCATTTCAATGATAAGGTAATTGCTTTCTTTTACCACGCATGCACTCTTTTAACTGTCTCAAACTACTTTTCAGATTTGAATCCTTAATACATGAACCTATGAAGCTTCATATGTGATTTTAACGCATGCAGACTAATCTCATGAAAATGATACCATGTTGCATAAGGGAAAAGAAAGTCTTAGAAAATAAGTACAAAAGCTTCATAGCATCCAAAAATTTTCTTCAAAACATGCTCTTTTTGGATAAAAGGTTAAATGAGCTTCTATAATCTTGGTACACCGATTTCCTAGTACAGTAGCACTTGGACCCTAGAAACTAAAATAAAATCCAATAATTTGAAAAGATAAAGAGAATACCATACATCCATTTAGATCAGCAAATTCGGTGACCTTGACAATTGTGGTACACAGGAACCCTATTGAGTACCAACAATTCAGAATTGGAGCTACTATGGAAGAAATTCTCACCTCTCCTAAAAGTCTCAGGCGGAAATCAAAAGCATTTGGAAATTGGAAACTTTTTATGTGAAGATGGAAATGGTATATAGCTCCAAAATGTCTTTGAATGAGAAAAGTATGTAGAATCAAAAGCATTGCATTTGATTGTATTCAGCGAAAATCTTTGCTTACACTTAAAATGAAATTTTGATTTCTTGCAGATACATGATGCACCTCTATCCTCCAGTATATATAACTGATTTTCTCTAGAAGAACCACTGCGTTGATTTCTCCTTTTCACCTTGTGCTATGAAGGTGAAGATGATTTAGACGTTGCAAAATTTCCCTTGCCTTGATCTTATCCTCTCGCCATTTCGGAAGCTGATAAAGTGTCTACCATGTTGAAAAGCAGCCATTCTATGTCAGACACTACTTGAATATACTAGTCAATATTACTAATTCAATAAGAAGTATCGTTCATTGTTTGAGATTTTGATTTTCTCTTATGAATTGAAGATACCAAAAGATAGTACACTAATTAGAACGAAAGTAACATTAAATAGACCAAAAGTACACTAAATACAAAACCATAAGCAAAACAAAAGTGATCACAAGCTGCAGCCTTTCATGGTTTGAATTTCCACTTATGAGCACTCCTGGGTCCGCTTACAATGCCTTCATAATATTGGGATTCAAGTGTTTGGTTGTTCCAAGCCTTGACAAAGTCAGAAAACATTTCTCGGGCAGACTCTGATGATAAGTCAGAAAAAAATCACATCTTTTTCTTCTTTCAGCCATGTGGCAAACTCATTGTTCTTTGAGAAATAGTCATCATTGGACAGCTCGTGGAAGTTGTAATTCTGAAAGAATAATGAAAAATACCATCCATCAGAACCCAACCATATTCAAACACCAACACCCGCCCGCCCACCCGCCTCCCCCCCCCCCCCCCCACCCCAACAACCCAAAAAAAGAAAAAAGAAACCAAAAAAAAAAAAAAAAAAAAAAGGAAGAAAACTTCAGGTTTTTACCAAAACACTCAGCTAAGATGTAAAAAGAGACAAAATCCTAAGTTCATAACCCAACTTGACAAATAGTCATAGTTTTTCATAATAAGGTTGGAGGAGCTCCAAACGTTAACCATAAATGTGCTTTAGCTTCATTTGTGGCATGCCTCTTATTGAATATCTCTAGATAAAGTGCCTCATGATAGAGTACCTTTAACACCCCCTGTCAGAGGAACTTGTTCTTCTGTAACTACCCCTGGAGGGTACAGGGGTTGGACAGCTATCCTTGGCATGCATCCTACTGGCCCACCTACTGAGCTCCTACAGTCCTATTACCAAGCATTCTCTTTACTTGCCCAAAGGTGCTAGCATTGATTGGGAAGGAAGGAACTAGTAAGCCATTCAAGAGGACCTTACCCCAGAAAACTCAATGGGAGAGAGAAAAAATTCTTCAACATAGTCCCAAGAAGTTCATCTACTAACCCCAGAAAGAGGAGCTACTAAGAAAAGAAGAATATAGGCATAATTTAGATAAGAAAATTACCAAGTGTCCATCACCCTTGCGATGTTTATCTTTCTGCTTATCCTCTGATTTCTTCTCTGAGACAAAACAACAAGCCAATATTATAAAAATTTGCCCATCTACAACCTCACACCTGATACAGTAAGAAATAGGTAACCACAGAAGTGTCAACTCATTTTATAACTTAAACCAATAAAACAATATAACTTCTTAAAAAGTTTTTGGCGGTTCCCAATTGTTTGAAATGTTTATAGAAAGATAACTAGAGACCTTTTTCCCTGTCTCGATTTTATTACCATGCATGGCTAATATAAATCAATCTTCTGAGAAGTCAACCTACTAAGCCATGGATACATATCAAAATCAGGTTCAATAAGACTAATTAGCAGTGACAAGAGCTCTACCATTGAAACGTACATTTAAAAGAGACTTTCCTAAATCCAGGCAAGTAAAAGCATATCGCAAATTCACAATAAAAATGTCAGAAACTAAGCACACTAAAACAAACATAGTACAATGATTGCCATGGCATATCGATTACCTTCAGAAGGGAAGATATGAATTAGTAACAAAAAAGCACATACCATAAATATATATATATATATATATATATATGCTTCTCCATGATCAATGAACCATGAAACCATCACAATTCAATTATCAGAATCCAAAATTAAGTACTATAACTAATGCCTAGCACGGTTGGACCTCAGGATTCAGAATACATGCCTCTTCAGCTCATGACAAATGCAGTTAAATTAGAAGTGATAACGGCACCAACAAAACAATTATATGAGCATGAATATTCATAGAATGCCCCAAAAAATCTCATTAATAAACACGAAAACTCAAAAAAAACAAAAAAACAAAAAAAAAAAAACAAAAAAGAAAAAAAAAATCAAAAATTCATATTCGAAACCGACATATTAAAAATTGTACCTTTACGGGCAAGACGTCTTTTGGAGTGCTTATGAGAGCTTTCCTTGTCTTTCTTACCACTCCTGTGTTTCCTCTCCTCGTCTTCTACCCTTCTTTTCTGCCTCTTGCTTCTGCCCTCATCTGACCTCCCCACAATACCAACAACTCAGAACAGAAAAATAAATAAATAAAAAATCAACACAAAACCTAGCTGACACTTCAATTTCAATGTTGACAAAGAAAGTAGAATAAATTTAGGAAAAATTAATATACGGATTTGCAAAACTTAGGCTAAATTGAACACAAAACCACAACAGCATAAATATGAAATTTTAGATTTTTTTTTTCCTTATGTTCATCAATTTTCAAGCCAACTAGACAAAAAAAAAATAATAAAAAAATAAAATAAAAAGAAGAACTTTAGAAGAAATAGAAAACAGAATCGAGAAAAGAAAAAGAATTTAAAGCAAAATATTTGTAAGTACCTTCTTCTTCCGAGGCTGAATAAGAGCTTCTCTTTCTATTCTTCTTCTCGGATTTCCTATCGCTCCCCATAATTTGAAACTGAACCAACGCAATCAACTTTTTCATGTAATTTAGTAGGCTTCGATATTAAAACAAATTCTCTTTGCTCGCTATATCCACTTATTTTAAATACTCTTTTCCCCCAACAGTCCCTGCCATATTCGTAAAGTACAAATAACCTAACCTATAGTAGAAGGGTTGTTTCATCTTTTTGCAAAAAGTTAAGTAATTGTTCTAAATGGAAATATATTTCCCACTTTATTTTTCTCTCTAGTCCCTACCTTCCAAAGACGTTTGAGCAAAATGATGCTTGGACTTTTGGCTCTGATCCTTATTTTCTGCATATTCATCTCCTTCAAAAATTGATAACTCAACCTTCATTTTATATTGGAATATAGGAATTCGAACTCTAATTATTGTATGAGTTTATATTGATGATATTGATGTTCAAATTTGGATAATTGTCCTAGGCTTGTGTTCTATCTTTGATCTTTCCTCCTCTCCTATTTTATTACTTAGGCTCTGTTTCGAATAAGCTACTTCTAACTTTCAAGGCTTAAAGCTATTTATAATATTGTTCAGATAATTTTCAAAAAATATTTTTGATTTTCAAAGGCAGCTTCTTGCATTCTAATTCAAATTAATAAAGACTAGCTTTTTAGAAAGTACACGTAAATAAGCATTTACTATGCCAAACAAGGCATACTATTTTGTATGAAAAATTATCTGACAAACTAAATCATCCAAATGAAAATTTTTCAGTATTTCTTTCTAAATAATAATAAAATAATATAGTATTTAATCATGGACATGTGGTTTGAAAGTTATAGACCTGTAGAATTTTTCAAATACAGTATTATTTTAATATTATTTTTAAATATGTGAACAGTTTGCCACGTGTGACTTAATAAAAGGTGCCATGTGTCAAAACGGTGAGATGCCATATGTTAACCATGATTAAATACCATATTATTTTATTATTATTTTATGCAATAATATTATTTTTATATTATTTAATTATTTTCTTTTATTTTCTTTTCCTTTCCTTGTCTTTTCTCTTTTGTTTTCTTTTTTTTTCCCTTCCCTCACGTGGGAAAAACACCCCAGCCCCCCCAAACCTTTCTTCTTCCTTCTTCTTTCTTTTTCTTTTGCTTTCCTTTTTCCTCCTCTCGGGTCCTTGCCGTTTCTCAAATTCCGGCCACCGAACGGCCACACGCACCTGCCAGGGAAGGAGCCCATTCCCCAGCGATGCCACCCTCCAAATTTTCTGGCCAAACACCGCCAGACGTGCCCAGATCGGGCCAGTGAAGTCGGCAGTGGTGGGTTTGAGTTTTTCGACGATTCTCGCCGTTTCTGGCCAACCCAGTCCAATCTTCCACCCCTTTCCTCCTAGTTAGTCCTCTGAGTTCAAATATGGTCTCCAATTGTTTAAATTCAAAGTGGTTCGCGAGTTATGAGGAGGTGAAATTTGGCCTGTACTTCCTGGGCAAATTCCGACCACCACCGGCGGAATTGGGGTCAATGGAGGCCGGTTATGCGATCCTCATCCATAAGCTTCGTTTCGGTATATTATTCATAAATTTTGGTTAACGTTTGTGTTAAACTCCCCGAGTACTGGGTATTATTTATCCGAATAAAATATTAACTTATTTGAGTTGTGTAATATTGTTGTTCTAGGAGCACGTGTGCGTCGTGGAATTGATCTCATGGAGGATCGTGGGTTAATTACGTGCTCGAGGTGAGTGACCCACCTTCAAATTAATTTCGAAAATTAAATTTGTGAATATTTTGTGTGAATTGAATATTTGAAATTTATATTTTATGTTTCAAATATTTAGTGGATTTATATGTGGAAATTTGATGCTCAATTGAGTGAATCAAAATATTTATATATTAAGAAATATTTTGATCTAAAGAATTTTATGGAATTGAAATTGAAATTATTAATTATTAAATTAATTTGTTGAAATTTTTCATAATTGAATATTTCAAAAATATGTTTGTGTGTTCGATATTATGATAATTTCTATCTAGAATTGTATTTCCAATTTATAATGTTTTTAATATATGTTTTGTTGCCAAAAGAATATATTTGGGAATTTAAAGAAATTGTGGTTTTGATTTATTTTAATTATTGCTATGGTTATTATTAAATTATTGTGCACAATTATATGAATTAATGATATATGGAATTTATATGATTTTCATATTATTGATTTAAATTAATTTTTGAGAATTTGAGAAAAATATGGATTTAAATTATTATGTTTCAAAAATATTGATGCATTGAAATATTAATGGCTTGACCTTATGCCATTGAAAAATTTTTATATTGAAATTGATGAAAATTGTGCGATGGATTTATGACGATGATTTATAAAGGAATTGTGGAAAATTTATGGGTTTAATTGGATGGAATAAACCCGGTGATATCTATGAGGTTTTGAGATTTGAAAATAAATATATTGATTTTATGAGCAGGTGGATGTGATGAGTGCGCAGGTAGGTGTGAGTAGCGCACAGGTGATTATGAGGTTGTCCTGTGGTTACCATCGGATGAGGGTAGACCGCCCCTCCATAGCTGGAACACCTGTTAGCAGTGGTCCGGTGGGACGCCACGCGGCCATATACCGGTTTTTCTCTTTAACCTCCTATCTGGTGATATCTTAGGACACTGGGTACTATTGGCGCCACTGGTATATAGTGGGTGCATCAAGTGGTTTTCGGAACATGATTTTCAAAATAAATATTTTGAAATTGTATTTAAATTAAGAATATACTTAATGTTGTTTTTATTATTTATTTCAAATGGAAGTTTTAATTTGATTTAATTGTTCCTTTGCTTAATTATTCAATAAATTGATTTATTTTAATTATTTAATTAATTCATGAATTGTTTTAATGTGAGTTCTATTAATATTTTGGTATTAATTGTTATGACATGCATTAATTATTTAGTAAATGTTATAAGTTATTTTTATTTTAATTTACTTCATTATAAATTTAGATTCTTGAATTATCGTATTTTATTATAAAACTATTGACTAATTGTTTTCCTTGGTTTTCGAGGCATACAAATAGCGGGTTTTGTAAAACATTTTAAAAAGGGAACCTTTCCAACGGAGTGAATGGTGAGGGTTTTTAGAGAAATATTATCTTCAATTAATTATTATTTATTTACTTATTTATTCTTAATTAACCAAATGTATTATAATTATCGTTACTTTATAATTGTACAGTAGATGGGGTCACTCACGGAGATAATTGGCATCTTATATTTTTAAATTCCATTCCCCTAGGTACAAGGATTGGAAGACGTTGATCGTCCGGGGCGAGCCCGACGTCTCAATTCATTGCCGAAAGTCCAAGAAGCATTTCTTCCCTTTTTCCTTTTCATCTTGTATTGCTTCTTTACCTGACATTGTATTAATTTCATATTTATTTGTATAATGCTCTGTATACTGTATTGGACACATTTTATTAAATACTGCATTAATTCCCTGTTATTATTTTGGAGTGCTGTAAATTTGTGAAAACAAATTGTAGTAAGATGGGAGGAATACGGTGGTATTTATAGAAGTGTGTTTTCAATGCAGGAAATTTGTGGTAAGTCCAACCCTTAGGGGAGGTTCTGCCAGATTTTCCATTGGAAGGTCCGGTAGGGTCTCCCTGGGATCAGGACTTGTATAGGGTTTCGGTGAGAAATTTTGGACGGGTCCTGACAGTGAAGGTTTGTCTTTCTTTGTCACAGAATAATAAACATCAGCTAGAAGAAGCCAAACAAGATCTGGGTCGATACAAGCAAGTCCATGAAGGGCATTGATGGATGCATCTCGAAGCCCTACAACACCACTACAAGCAATTCCCACAAGGCACAAGGCGATTGGTGTGAAGTGGGTGTACAAAGCCAAGAAAAATGCCAAAGGAGAAGTTGAAAGATACAAGGCAAGATTAGTGGCGAAAGGCTACAGTCAAAGAGCTGGCATCGACTATGACGAGGTATTTGCTCCCGTTGCTTGACTAGAAACTGTTAGACTAATTATTTCATTGGCAACTTAAAATAATTGTAGGATACATCAAATGAATATGAAATTGGCCTTCTTAAATGGAGTCTTTGAAGAAGAAGTCTATATCGAGCAACCACAAGGCTACAAAGTCAAGGGAAAAGAAGACAAGGTTTTAAAGTTAAAGAAGGCACTCTATGGGTTGAAACAAGTACCAAGAGTGTGGAATGCTTCAATTGACAAGTACCTCGAAGAAAGAAATTTCATCAAATGTCCATATGAGCATGCACTTTACATTAAAATCCAAAATGGTGATATCTTGATTGTGTGCTTGTATGTAGATGACCTGATCCTCATAGGTAGCAATTCAAGCATGTTTGATGAGTTTAAGAAAGAAATGACAAAGGAGTTCGAGATTACTGACATTGGGCTTATTTCTTACTACTTCAGCATTGAAGTAAAGCAAGAAGACAAAGGCATCCTAATCACTCAAGAAGGCTATGCTAAGGAGGTGCTTAAGAAGTTCAAGATGGATGAATCTAATCCGGTCAGCACACCAATAGAATGTGGAATCAAGCTATCAAAGCACGAGGAAGGAGAAAGAGTGGATCCAACACTCTTTAAGAGCTTGGTTGGAAGTTTACGATATTGGACATGCACAAGGCCGAGTATTCTCTATGCAGTTGGAGTCATCAGCCAATACATGGAGAATCCAACAACAACTCATTTGAAGGTGGCAAAAAGAATTCTTCGCTATCTTAAAGGTACAACAAACTTCGGTTTGTACTACTCTATTTCTAATGATTATGAGCTTATAGGATATAGCGATAGCGATTAGGGTGGAGATATGGATGATTGCAAAAGCACAAGTGGCTTCGTGTTCTACATGGGAGACACTGCCTTCACATGGATATCAAAGAAGCAGCCGATTGTCACTCTTTCTATATGTGAAGCGGAGTATGTAGCTGCTACTACATGTGTTTGCCACGCAGTTTGGCTCCGAAACTTGTTAAAAGGGTTGGGTTATCCACAAGAAGAACCAACCAAGATTTGTGTGGATAATAAGTCAGCAATAGCTTTCGCCAAGAACCAAGTCTTCCATGATCGAAGTAAGCACATTGATACGCATTATCATTACATTAGAGAGTGCATAGTGAAAAAGGATGTACAACTGAAGTACATGAAGTCTCATGATCAAGTAGCCGATATCTTCACCAAGCCTCTCAAGCAAGAAGATTTTATCAAATTGAGAAGTTTGATTGAAGTAACAAAATCACGTTTAAGGGGGGGTGTTGAAACATAAACTTGATTTTGGATTATTAGTGTCTGGGCCTTAGTTGTTTAAGTAAAGTCCAACTTCTAGAAACATCTTATCTAAATAAGAGCCTAGTATGTTCTAGAGAAATTTCATCTAGAAGCTTATTCTAGAGTAATCCATAGAGTTTTCTAGAATGTGTAGGGAAGTTTGTAATTATGTAGAAAATTCTAGAGAGTCATTTGTAACCATTAGATTAGAATTGGCAAAATCCTAGCCAATGGTTTAGGAGGTGCCACTAGTATAAATAGAGGTAATGTCTTTGAGTTTAGATGATGCCAAAAAAAGGCAAGAAGTGAGAAATAAAACAAGTAGCCTCTTTCTCTAAATCCTCTATTTTCAAGTTTTACCTCTAAACTCCAAAATTTCCTTTCAACAAAGTCGACATCAAAACCATAAATCAGCCTCCATATTACGCATAAATGAGACAATGGTGAGGTTAGAATCTCACTGATGCTCGAGAAATCTTGTTGGATAATATATGAAAAAAATGTTTAAAATGGAAGCTTGAAAAATGAAAAGCTCTCTTATTCTATTAAAACAAATTGGATACAAGTATATATATAAAGCTTCAAGAGGCAGTGAAATGAGATTACAACCATCATATTTATCTAAAAGAAATAACTAGACCAAGCCCATGTTTTATATAATTTTCTACACATATCAACTTTCTATGTTTTTAAGTAAACAACTTAACTTCATTTCATTAATTGCAATATAGGTGTCGAAATCCTTTCTTCAATCTTAAGGAAACACAACCTCAACTGTCTTTGTCGAATTACAAATACTGCAACTTGGACTTTCAGATTGGAAGTTTTTAAGTCATTTTTGGTACTGCCGCCACATGGTAGTGGGACCCACTAGGCTGACCTCGTTTTGTAATTCTTGTTGATTCTGGGTTTTTATGTACAATAAAATGTTGGCCTAAGCATATTAGTCAACGTTACTCTAGAAATCAAGCTGACTTCATTTGCTTATATCTCTTTTCTTTTTCTTTTCCTTCTCCATTGTAATACTTTATTCCTATTAAGTTTTATTTTGACAATCAAACTTTCATGTGACTAAATCAAACTCAACTCACGCACAAAAAGCAAACATAAAATATTGTGGAATATATTAATACCCAACAGACACTTAGGGCCTATTTGGTAGGATGTATTACTCGGTGCTGGGATGTAATGTATTACTAATACAAGGCTTGGTGATAGTTGATACGCAAAGGGTATTGTATTGTGTAATACCTTTTTGTGTCTTTTCTTTGTATAATTTAATACACAGCTTTTTCTTTGTATTGCCTAATACAACACCGCTTCTCCCTACTGCTTCTCTCCCACTGCTCTTTGGTAAGTCTTTTTTTTCTTTTTTTCTCTCTAAATCTGTTTTTTTTTTTGGAATTCTTTTTCTTTCAATAAATCTCTCTTCAATAAACAAGATCCCAATCAAACCCAGAACAAAAAATCTAAAAAAAAAAAAAAAAAATTTCACCTGCTGAAAAAAAAAAAAAAAAAGAACATCAAAGCCAAACCTCATCAACTCCCCTTTATCGCATTTGATGGATTTGAGCACATGGGGAATGCAGAATTCCACCAATGGCTATATCCCGGAGCTGATAGTCATCAACGGCGATAAGTTTAGGGTCGGGAAGCAAGCAGCTTTTACAGTACTTGAGGATGAAAACCCAAAAACTCAGTTTGTTTGTTTTTTTTTTTTTTTTATTAATTTTCACAAACTTTCATCAAAGGATGAAAACCCAATTGAAAATGATAAGAACCCAGCGAAGAAATTCTAAGAATGACGATTTTCCATGCATATAAAGAATGGGTTTTGGGTCTTTTTTTGTGAAAGTTTGGGTTTTTCCTTTTCTTTTCTAATGTTTGTTCCTGGTTGTGAACACTGGTCAAAAATGAGAACTTTTTCAACGTTGGAGGGTTCTTGTGGCTTTGTAATCATGATTTTTTTTTTTAATAAATATATATTTGGGTGAAAGAGTTTGTTTTTATAAAATAAAAATAATCAAAAATAATATAATACAATACACTTTTATACCAAACATTATATTATTTTATACAATTCAACACCAAATACAGTATATGTATAATATAATATATTTCAATACAATCCAATACAATACAATTCATACCAATACAATTCAATACTGCATACCAAACGAGCCCTTAAGGCATAATCCATTAATTTAGTTCTACATTTTTACAAGAAACTCTTTAGTTATAATTTTTGTACTAAAAATATTCCTCTGATTGCATGATATAATTTAAAATGCTTTCAATTTTTATTTCTTTTCGAATTCATAGGCTTGATCTTTCTGGTAAAACTACTAAGAAAACACCTCCAAATTTTATTAAACTATTCTTTTAGTAATTAAGAAAGATCCTCAATCTCCACTTTGAAGTATTAAAAAAATAAAAATAAAATCAGTTTCAGACTTTATTTTTGGAAGTGACATATAATAAAATCTGATCTCTTTTCCTTGTGATTGTAGGTGGCATAAATTTTCTGATTAACCCAAAAAAAAAAAAAAAAAAAAAAAAACAAAACTATGTAAGTTTTCTTTCTTTTTTGTTCCTTCCATTTAAAGACTTACGAACTTATCCCATCTAAGGGTAATCCATATGGTTAATGGTTATATTTCTTTGATTCCAAGTTCTATCTACTGCAGTTAAGTACGTTAATGTTGGAAGCAAAAGTGCTGTCATTCACCATATAGCTGCTTCAACATACTGCCAAAGCTTTTTGGTTTTCAAATTCAGCTCTTCTTGGATTTGAAGTATTCAGGTAACTGCTGCCTACTACCTTATGCATGTGTTAACGGTGAAAGTCCTCCCTCCTTGCCTAGCTACGAGAGGTTGTTCTCCTCAGTTCGAAATTGGAGCTTGAGTACACCTGCAAAAAGACCTCAAACCAGGTTGCCTGTTGGGCATCTTCAACTCTAGGTTTTTTATCTTAGTGTGCAGATGCGTAGCTTATGGGTGGATATGGATCTCCTTTTATACTACTCTGCCTTGTTGATTTCCGGTTGTCTTGCTGTTTACTTTGTGTGTTCAACTGGTTTTCCTTGTTCTACATGGTTTGCCATTTACCAGAGTGGTTTGCTGGCCAAGCTGGCACATTAGGGGCATGGTCATCGAAACACATATATTGGTGATATGTCTGTATCTCGCAGCTTTATTGATTTGGGCTTTGCACTCATTTGCAGCACTATATTATTGGAGGGGAATTTGGCCCAATACCCCTGTAGGACCGAGCTTCATGAATTTTGCCCCCTCAATTCATTTCTTTTTTGATCTACCCCTTAATATCCCTTATAACCCTCAAACAAAAAACAATTACTTACATATCCTTTTATTTTTAAAACCAAACAAAAATAAACTATTCCTTTTCTAAACGTCTTTACACTTTCACAAATACAAAAATACAAAAAAAGCAAACAA
Organism: Ziziphus jujuba; assembly: GCF_031755915.1. NCBI lineage: Eukaryota > Viridiplantae > Streptophyta > Magnoliopsida > Rosales > Rhamnaceae > Ziziphus > Ziziphus jujuba. Next base: position 5,418,541 of record NC_083380.1, read on the forward strand.
ACAGCTTTATACATGAACACACAAATACAAACAACCAAACCGAAGCTGTCGTGGAAAAGGCAAACATTAGGATCTCATCTCAGCACAGGGAATAAGGTAATTGGTTGAATCTTTTTCTTTATTTGTTGCCGTGGGATCGGTGTGGGTTGTTTTTGTGTGGATTTGGCTTTATGTTTATTTCTTTCGTTGCCGTGGAGTGGGTTTTTATTTATAATTTTTGTGTTTATATTTTTTGAAGATTTAGGATAGATTTATATTGGGCATTAGTAGGAAATGAAGAGAGGAAAAAAATGGGACCGGTTTGGCCTTGATCAGTGGCCGGAGGTGGAAGAAATATCCCGGTGAAGAATCGGGTCGGTAGTGGTTTAGGTGGGTTTATTTTTTGAAGATTTAGGATAGATTGATATTGAGCATTAGTAGGAAATGAAGAGAGGAAAAAAATGGGACCGGTTTGGCCTTGATCGGTGGCCGGAGGTGGAAGAAATAAATGGGTCAAGAATCGGGTCGGTGCTGGTTTAGGCGGGTTCGGGTCGACCCGAACAAGGGTTGAAGATGGATTGAACGACATGTCGTCTGGGATGAACGACACCCAGACGACACGTCGTTTTTTTTTTTTTTTTTAAATTTTTATAAAAAAATGTTTTTTTTTGGGTATAGATATATATATAGAATTGAAGATAAGAGAAAGAGAGAAAGAGAGAGAGAGAGAGAGAGAGAGAGAGAGAGAGAGAAATTAATTAGAGAAAAAATGAGAGAAATACTTTATGATTATTTTTTTGGGTATTTTTTGGGAAAGAATGAGAGAAAGAGAGAGAGAGAGAGAGAGAGAGAGAGAAATTAATAGTAATTCATAAAGGAATGTAATACCGTCAAGAATTCCCTATTAGATTTTTTCCTTGTATTCATATACAAAATAATGAAATATATTATGAATTTTGTGTCACAAATATGTATGAAAACTAGGATGGCGTTTATTTGATCCAAAAAGCATAAAAGCATCCTGTCTAGATAAAGGTAATATGTTTTAACGGTTGTTGACTAAGACCAAAAGGACCCTTACAAGCAGCAACATCAACATACCCATCCTTTCCACAAATTCCAACACATGCTGAAACCCTTAAATTACCATAATATATATATATCAGAGAGAGAGAGAGAGAGAGAGAAAGAGAGAGAGAGAGAGAGAGAGAGCAAAAAGAAGTGAGGTCGCCGACTACTAGAAGACTGCACTTTGTTCTACAAATAAATAGAAAAGAAAAAATGCTTATACATGTCAAAACTCTCCAATGGGGAATAAACTGTATAGTATCAAAGTGCTCTTCCTCTGCTGGCTGATGCTATTGCTATGGATATGTTAAAACTAAAACCTCTCAAGTGTGCATATAATCACAAGAAGCACCCTTCTTGCAATGACCACTCTCATGATACTTGCAAACTCTCTGTCCCTTAAACGGAGGCCTTGAAGAACCTCCCCCTCCCCCTCCCCCTCCATTACCAAACGATGACTGCCTGTTCCAAGGTTTATTACCCCCACCATAACCAGAATCCCCACCGTGAGATCCTCTATCCCTCTGATTTGAGTATCTATCTGCATTATGATTCCGTTCGCTTCCCCATTTCCCTTGGTTTCCCTGTTGGTGCGCCCCAACCCGGATTTGGATTTCCTGGTGGTTGCCCTTGACCAGGAGAAAAGAGAAAAATACTTTATGATTAATTAGAATTGAAGTTGAGAATTCCAGAGTAGTACTTTCTAAAGGTATAGATATATATATATATATATAGAGAGAGAGAGAGAGAGAAAGAGAGAGAGAAGATCGATGCATAAAATTTTCGGTACATGGTTAGCTAGAAGCAAACACGCAAACACTTTATCCCCACAAAAGAAAAAAATAAAAAATTAAAGAAGAAGAAGAAAGAAATATTTAGATGGCATGCACACTGCTATACATTAAATGTTCAGTAAATGTTATGGCATGCACAATATCCTTAGGAAGAGAGCGTATGAAATTGAGGATTGCGAATATTTATACATGTATGTATACATAGTTGACAATGTTGTTAAAGGTAGATAAAAGTTTATTAATGTTGTCAATGTACATTTGTAGGTTGTACTTTATAATGGCACCAAAGAGGAACTTGCGACGTCAACCGAAGAAGGGAGTTAAGAAGGTGGAAAGTAAGAGACGCGGTGGTAGCACAGCAGCAGCACCCGACTCTAAGCGTATACGTACTACTAGGAAGAAATCCAAATCTGAGACGGAAAGCACCAAACTTCGAGGGCACGTTCCACTTTCCTCTCCCCCATCTGATACGGTAAGTTTTATATTCATTTAGGTTGTTTTGTGCGGTAAATGATAAGACATGTGACAGTATTTATTCATGAATGTGAAAACTGAAGAAAAACTTCACCCGATGGCCATCGGTAATTGCCGATAGGCCATCGGGCTTTTTTTTTAGTTCATTGTAGGTTGATTACCGATGGTTTCATCGGTAATTACCACTTGTGCAAAAATGTGAACCCATATGTCTTAAGATTTAGTTGGAAATTATTATTATCAAGTTAGGGTGGAAAAATAGGGTATGATTAAATCGTTGATGTCAGTTCCATTTATGTAATTCATATTGCAGCCCATCGATGCTCCAAAGGAACGGATGTTGCAGGATGCCGATATAAATAAAGGTAGGGCACATTCATTCGGGAATCCAATAGGGGCGAACAAAGTAATTACAAGTGTCCTCACAAGTGAGCAGCTCGAAAAGTATAGACAAACATGTTTTGGACACTTACTTGACATGAAGAACCTCCGGTTCTCTGGTCAGTTAGTGCATCACCTGCTTTGCAGACAAGTTGAGTCCAACAATCCAGAAGTACTGGAGTTTAACTTCGGCGGATCTGTAGTGCGGTTTACGAAGTGGGAATTCACACTCATTAGTGGGTTAAAGTTTTGTAGGTACCCTTCGATGTATGATTTGCAAATTTCCAAAGGAAATGAGTTGCGCACGAGGTTGCTAGATGACAGGAGTGACTTGAAACCGCCCGAACTGGAACGACTATTCAAGGATACACTTTTTGTGGATGATTGGGATGCTGTTAGAATTGCGTTACTATATTTCTTAGTTCATGGTGTACTCAGAATGGATCCGAAGGTTCAAATAAAAAGAAAATTCATTGATTTGGTTGCTGATCTCGACGTATTTAATTCCTACCCTTGGGGCATTCTGAGCTACAAGGAGACGATCAACTCATTCCACAATGCATTCCAGCTACGAGGATGAGGACGTGCAGTAAAGAATATATCACAGTATTATGACCTAAAAGGTTTTCCATTGGTGTTTCAGGTACAGTAATATATTTAATACATGTAGCGTTTACTTAAAATTTATATTTAATAACCTATAATTTGTATTTTGTAGGTGTGGCGGTTTGAAGCAATCCCTGATTTTGGTAACCAATTTGCCGACCGGTTGGAAACCCGTTGTCCAAGGATCCTTGGATGGCATACTCCAAGGCAACCGAACCATTTTGTTGTCCATAATTGGTTCTCCTCCAATAGCAATGTAAGGCAAATTTTGTTTAGACTACATGGTACGACTACATTCAAGTTACATTACCATAGTCAGTTTCCAAATTTACTTTTTTTTTTCCTTTCTTCATTGCATGTAGTATGTTGTGCACTGGACGTTAGATGCTACCGATGAGGAGAAGACTATGGATTACTGGCGAACAATAGCAGTTGACATACATGAAGTTCGCTACACGTCACCTCCAATTGTAGCACCAATAGTTGGCGCTAAAGATGTTAGCGCTAAAGATGCGTCCAAAGCTGGGGAGCATTCTAGTGGCCCTCCAGATTCTAATTTCAGGGTATGCAATTGTTACTTGCATGCAAATTTGTATTTCATATGTTGTACTAATATATGTTGACTTATGTTTTGGATATTGATATTGATTAGCTTGCTTGCTTGGAGGCAAAAGTTGATGAATTAAATAAAGAGATGGCAGCGTTAAGGAAGATGCTTAGTTCTGTTATTGACCAACAAAAGCATCAGGTATCATTTAGACAACTTAGTATACTTTACTTTAGTGCTTCAGCATTATTAAATTACATATTGTAATTCAGCAATTATTTGTTGTTAGAGTTTGGGAACTGCAAAAATAATCATTGTGTTTTGCAGGCCGAGCATCATATGCATAGCCATTCACCGTCATCTTCGGTTAGACCATCATCCCCTGTGGCACCGTCTGTTGGAGAGGAAGCTGAAGAATTTAATGCACCCATACACGGTTCCAATGGTAGGAAGGAGGATGATGATTGTACTACACCGTTTGAGCCTATCGTACCTGGAGGACCCTATGTGGAGGATTCCTGGGCTTTGGTGCCATATCGGCCTTTACATTTCGGGTGGGATATTGGTGCTCCAGCTGACAGTCCACATCATGACCAATCAGCTGAGATTGAGGTGGAAGATTGGAAGCATAACGTTGGTGATACAAGCCGATTCGGTCGAGTTTACCACCAGTCACATCACGTCATCTCTCCTTACACCGACCCGTGTAAAAAGAAGGTCAAATTTAATCTTACTCGACCTATTGATGCATCAAAGGAGAGGGCGTTCGATGAGTGGTATAGGGTGGCACCGAAGGAAGCAACCGTGTGTACATCTTATATGACGGTGGGAAAGGAATTTTTTGCTGAGCTACTGACCGATGAAGGATGGTTGAATTCCGATGTAAGTTATATGTTTTATGTTCATGCAAAATCATTGTGGTCCTATGTTTGGAATGATGTTTTATTTATCACCTCGCACTTGTTACTTATTTCCTTTAATGTGGTTTTGCAGCATATTGACACTATTTTGTATTTCATACGAAAAAGACAGTTTGATAATGAGAAGATGTTCACCAACACCTGTGCCATATTAGACGTGTTATTTTGGGTAAGATGATGGGATGCTACTGCGTTGCTTAATGTTATATTGATGATATTTTATATTGTATATATTTCATTATTTGGCAGTCATCCATCAAAGGGCGTTATCCCATATGGAGCGCATCTCGTAGCACATATTCATGTGATGCGACCCTTTGTAACTATGTGCATGGGAGGTCACCCAAACCTAGCGTGTCGTGGCGGATATGTGATTATGTAAGTCCATACATATATTGAAAAAAATTCTCACTAAGTTTCCCATTTTGTGGATAATGATGTTATGTTCTAATTTGCAGGTGTACATCCCTGTCAACAATGGAGGCGCGCATTGGTTGGCAGCATGTGTGGACTTGAAGGCCCGGCATATTGATTTATACGATCCAAATATGGGAAATAAATATGTCCAGAATAGAGAGTTGAAGAATGCGGAATGCCTTACGTATATACTGCCTTACCTATTGAGGGATGGGGGATATTACGGGAAGAATCCGGATGTGTCTCCCACTTTAGATCCATTCACGATGACCATGATCAAAGATGCACCCCGCCAAGATAATGGGTATGAATATGTTGTCATTTCAAACAACTTGTATTGCTGCTGTTTTTTATTGTGGTTACGTGTGAAAATACACGTAGTTGGTTTTCATTAATGCTAATCATTAATGCTATTCTGCAGGGGTGATTGTGGCGTCTACGCTCTGAAATTTATTGAGTACATGAGAGTAGTGAGGAGAACCCTTCATTTGGTCCGCAAGACATTATGTTTTTTAGAAAAAAATATGCTGTTGATTGGTACTTTAATAAACTTTCAATGTAGATCGTATGTTTAATGTTATGACGGTCTATACTAATGTTATCTTAATATGCTGAACCTATCTTTACTAATGACAACCGTTGAAAAAAAAAAAGAAAAATGATAAAAGATAAAAAAAAAAAAAAACCCACGGTTGTGGTAAAAATTAAAGGAAAGATGATTATCGATGGTGCATCGATAATTCCCGATTCACCATCGGTAATTACAGAAACGCTTTTTCGTAACCAATAAATAAACCCTGGAAAAATTACCAACGGTTTCGTCGGTAATTTCCGAATGTGTACAGTCCATCAAGTTTTACCAATTTGTTGGGCCCCATAAGTTCCATAATGTGTGTTGAATGCAAAAACATGGCAAATAGGGATTCTAAAATTGTACTAAGGAGAGAAAATCCCAAAATTTCATAAAAGCATATCAAATTTTGCAAAAAAATTGATGACTGTTCACCCTCGGTAATTCCCGAGGAAATCGTCGGTAACCACTAAATTCCTTCAGGAATAATTACATACAGTTTCATCGGTAATTCCCGAGAGTGTACAGTACATCATGTTTTGCCAATTTTTTGGACCCCACAAGGCCCCTAAGGTGTGTTGAATGAAAAAACATGCAAAACATGGATTCTATAATTGTACTAAGGAGAGAAAATCCCAAAATTTCATAAAAGTGTATCAAAGTTTGCAAAAAATAAGTATACTGTTCACCCTCGGGAAATTACCGATGAAACTGTCGGGAAAATTAAAATGCCCTCTGGAAAAATTACCGACATTTTCGTCGGTAATTTCCCGAGGGTGTACAGTAAGTATATTTTGCCAATTTTTTTTACCCCACAAGCCCCTTAAGGTGTGTTGAATGAAAAAACATGCAAAACATGGATTATATAATTGTACTAAAGAGAGAAAATCAAAAAATTTCATAAAAGTGTATCAAAGTTTGCAAAAAATAAGTTTACTGTTCTCCCTCGGGAAACCACAAATGCCCTCTGGAAAAATTACCGACATTTTCGTCGGTAATTTCCCGAGGGAGAATAGTGTACATATTTTTTGCAAAATTTGATACACTTTTATGAAATTTTTTGATATTCTCTCCTTAGTACAATTATAGAATCCATGTTTTGCATGTTTTTTCATTCAACACACCTTAGAAAGCCTTGTGGGGTAAAAAAAATTGGCAAAATATGCTTTTTTGTACACCCTTGGGAAATTACCGACGAAACTGTCGGTACTTTTTCCAGAGGGCATTTGTATTTTTCCGACAGTTTCGTCGGTAATTTCCCGAGGGTGAACAGTATACTTATTTTTTTGCAAACATTGATACACTTTTATGAAATGTTGGGATTTTCTCTCCTTAGTACAATTATAGAATCCATGTTTTGCATGTTTTTTCATTCAACACACCTTAGAAGCCTTGTGGGGTAAACAAAATTGGCAAAATATGCTTTTTTGTACACCCTCGGGAAATTACCGACGAAACTGTCGGTACTTTTTCCAGAGGGCATTTGTATTTTCCCGACAGTTTCGTCGGTAATTTCCCGAGGGTGAACAGTATACTTATTTTTTTGCAAACTTTGATACACTTTTATGCAATGTTGGGATTTTCTCTCCTTAGTACAATTATAGAATCCATGTTTTGCATGTTTTTTCATTCAACACACCTTAGAAAGCCTTGTGGGGTAAAAAAAATTGGCAAAATATGCTTTTTTGTACACCCTCGGGAAATTACCGACGAAACTGTCGGTACTTTTTCCAGAGGGCATTTGTATTTTCCCGACAGTTTCGTCGGTAATTTCCCGAGGGTGAACAGTATACTTATTTTTTTGCAAACTTTGATACACTTTTATGAAATGTTGGGATTTTCTCTCCTTAGTACAATTATAGAACCCATGTTTTGCATGTTTTTTCATTCAACACACCTTAGAAGCCTTGTGGGGTAAAAAAAATTGGCAAAATATGCTTTACTGTACACCCTCAGGAAATTACCGACGAAACTGTCGGTACATTTTCCAGAGGGCATTTGTATTTTCCTGACAATTTCGTCGGTAATTTCCCGAGGGTGAACAGTGTACTAATTTTTTGCAAACTTTGATACACTTTTATGAAATGTTGGGATTTTCTCTCCTTAGTACAATTATAGAATCCATGTTTTGCATGTTTTTTCATTCAACACACCTTACAAGCCTTGTGGGGTCCAAAAAATTGGCAAAATATGCTTTACTGTACACCCTCTGGAAATTACCGACGAAACTGTCGGTACATTTTCCAGAGGGCATTTGTATTTTCCCGACAGTTTCGTCGGTAATTTCCCTAGTGTGAACAGTATACATATTTTTGCAAACTTTGATACACTTTTATGGAATGTTTTGATTTTCTCTCCTTAGTACAATTATAGAATCCATGTTTTGCATGTTTTTTCATTCAACACACCTTAGGGGCCTTGTGGGGTAGAAAAAATTGGCTAAATATTCCGTACTGTACACCCTCGGGAATTACCGACGAAACTGTCAGTAATTTTTCCAGAGAGTATTTGTATTTTACCGACGATTTCTCCGGGAATTACCGATGGTGAACAGTCATCAATTTTTTTGAAAAATTGGATACACTTTTATGAAATTTTGGGATTTTCTCTCTGTAAGGATTCTTTTCACATATACCAGGTTAGGCCATCTGCCTCTGTGCTAATAAGCCTTTGCAATTCAAATTTTTTTATGATGCTGAAGAATGATGCCTAAAATTCACACAGCAGCATGCATCTCTAGCCGTCTTTGTGCTAAGATTTTCAAATTTGTTCAGAATGCTTTGAAGCAACCTGTGTGTCCACCGTTCTTGTGTCATGCTTTCTCTTGCTTCATCTCTTTGATCTAGATGTGCGGGTCTTTGTAGGATGCTTTACAGCATGCTCTTGGATGCCCAACACTACATTTTCATTGGTATTGCGTTTTGATGGTACATTGACATCCAGAGGAGGATCAATTATCCATCTGTAAAGAGACCACACTAATGTCAAATGCATGTGCATAGGAAGAGATTCTGCTAAATGAATTTTAATTAAATAGGCAATTGACTGTCATGATTTTTGTGTGTCAATGATATATATTGAAATTTAGATGGCTTGATGAGGGGTGGGGGGAAAAAAGCATTTCCATATGACATAATTATTGACTAAAGGTAAAGATTTGCTGAACCAAAGTAAAATAAAAAAAAGCATGCTACATAAAATCATAGTACAATTATATAAGTCAATTGTTTAAAGGATTGTAGTCAAATTGCAAGTAAGAAAGCCCTTGGGAATGAGGTCAGAGGACTGAACAGAAATACATTGAAATGCCACACCAATACCACTTGACCACTTGAAACAATGCAATGACATTCACTTGAAAAGAGAAGTTGAGCATCATTGTCACATTCACAGGTAGGTTACTAATTTTAAGTTCTACCCATGTGTGATATTCAAAATCACAATTTCACAGCCACAATTTTATGCTTTGAAAATAAATTAGAGACGCATAGTACTTAGAAATTGAAGGATATAACAGCATAAAGTTTAACATGACAAGATTATTACAAAACATTTCTACCAATTGTATATGATCATTGGCACTGTTCACTCCATCTATGCTTCAAATTTTTTAAGCAACCATGACAGCTTTCAGAATGCAAAAACCATATGCACTATAAAATGGAAAATGGATTGGAGACACAATAGGAAAGAAGATATGGTACCTGTAGGGCCAAACCATAACCGCCATTCACATCTTGCTCGAAATAAAGTAACTGGAAAATAAAGCAATTAGATTATAAATTTAATGTCACACCAGCAACACAAAAGAAAATGCAGATGCAGAGAGAGAGAGAGAGAGAGAGAGAGAGAGAGAGAGAGAGAGAGAGAGAGAGAGAGAGAGAGAGTTCATAGTCATCAAACATGGTATATAAACAATTTAAATGCAAAAATATGAAATATACATACCTTAAATTTGCCTTGTGCATTTGAAGTAACTCTTTCTACAATACCACACTCGGCTTGTTGCTCGTTGATTGTAACACCAAAGAAATGAGCATTTTGCTTATCCACCTGCAACAAAACAAAATCAACCAAACGGAAAATTCTAGAAAGAATGAAAGTCCATGATAACAAACATGAAAGCACCTTTCCACTAACTGATGACAGAATGGAATGTATCCCTAGTTGGCTGTACTCCATCCAGCATCATATCATCATACATATCTCTCAGCAAGAAATGCCTACCACCACCGTTATTAAAAAAAAAAAAAAAACAGAACACAACTTTCACAATTTCTCTTTCACAATTTCTCCCAAAAAAAAAAAAAAATTCCCAACACCACTAACAGAAAATCAAAATTAGAGCTATTCCCTACCTGTTGCTTCTGCTTCTGCTCCTAGGGCTCTCTAAAATCCTGCAGTTTTCTCTCTGAGTCACCTCTTCACCATCTCCTTCAAAACGCGCAGTCTCCACGCTTACAATCCGGCCGATTCATGAAAGGAAACAGAGGGCTCCTAAGGTCTGGTTATGGATAAAGAGATGGAGGGGAAAAGTCGAAGAAAGGAAAGAAAAAAACATATAAAAAAAAAACACATAAGGGTATTTTGGGATTTTAAAAGATTGAAGGGGTAGATCAAAAAAGAAATGAATTGAGGGGGCAAAATTCATGAAGCTCGGTCCTATGGGGGTATTGGGCCAAATTCCCCATTATTGGATCAGCTTTAATATCATGATTTCCCCCTTTGGGCCTCATTTTCTGGGCCTCTCGTATTGTGTTTTCTAGGGTATAACAGCATGGTCTCTCTAAACGTTTCAACTGCTTCTGAGATTTGAACCTTCGTCCAAGATTCCATGAAACTTCTTTTGCCAATTTAAGGCATGCATGACTAATCTCATGAAAGTAATTTACAATTTCAACGAAATGAAAATAAAATTTTAGAAGATAAATAGTCATAGCTTCATAGCATCCGAAAATCTTCTCCAAAACATGTTTTTCTTTTTTTTTTTTTTTCCTTCTTATTTCTTTTATAAAAGGGTGTTAATTGGATTTTAGTACTTTTTAATTTAAGCAAGTTGTAATTTTGACTTTTAAATGTAAAATATTCCAATTGAGGCCCTCAAATTTCAATATGTTGAATTTTGGCCAAATTGAATTGTTAACTAACATTAGTTAAGAGTTTGGGAGTACTAAAATGCAATTTTGTTGAAATTAAAAGACTTAAATTGCAACGAATTTTAACTAGAAAGCTTAAGTTGCAAAAAATGTAATTTCATATTGATTTAATATTATGCAACCATTAACTACCTTTAAAATAAATCAATTTGACTAAAATGTAACAAATTAAAATTTAAAGATTTAAAATTGAATATTTTAAATTTTGAAGGCCGAAAATGAAATTTTTTTCCAAATTAAAAAAAAAATACAAAAAATGAAATCTATAGTGGAAAAGATTTTATCTTATCATGCATATCACTTCTTTACTATGTATAGGCTCATATGTAGGCATAGGTTATAAATATATATACATGGTTAATAATCAATAATCATTGGAGCTACATAGGTTATACAAAATCTTGGTTAACACAATTAAATTTGGAATTACATACAAAGAATGGTGGCTTCCATATACATTCACAAAGAAAAAAAAAATTGTTTTTATTTTTTTATTTTATTTTAACTTTTTGCTCCCTAACTACCACATCCTGGCTCTGCCAATAATTTTGTGAAGTTAAAAATACAAAATACATATACGTTTGAATTGTTTAAATTTCTTTATAAATTGTTCTATTTTGTTTGATATTATCTTAACTTATACCGTCTTATATTAAATTTCAAAAAAAAAAAAAAGAAATAATAGAAAAATACTGCATATTTAAACTAAACTGCTTATAAAACAAATAGTTTACTATCAATATGAGAATTTTATTATTTATTTATTTATTTTGGTTAAAACTATCAATGTGAGAGTTGTTATTGTCAGAATACATAATACAAAGTAACATGTCATGGTTTGGTGATAGAACCATAATAATCTAAGATATTTTTATTTGTTGATATTTAATGTTTTTTCAAGTTTAGTTGTAATTAAAAAAAAAAAAAATGGAGTTTAGGGCCAGCTCGGCTGAGGGTTACACAGCGGAGAGTGGGATTCGGCATCAAGTCCGATGTGATTGTCAGCTCTTGTTTGTTACCGAAACGATGAGAGTTTAGAATTTGTGACCACGTGGATCAAGTCCAAAATTTAATTAAAAAATAAAATAAGACAAAGTTTCCAGTTGGCATTACAACTCGAAAAACTAGAATGACTTAAATAAAATTAATTTAAAATGAAAATGAAAATGAAATAAAGAGCCAGGCAGTCCACTTTGCCAAGTTTATTATTATTATTTCTCTATCTTCACCTTGTGAGCACCAACCACGAATTAAAAATTAAGAAATCAAAATAATAAAATATATTTTGTTAAATAATGAAAAGGAAATAGGAAGCGTACATGGACCAAAGAAAATAATTAGCAATTAATTAAAATAATTTATTCCCGCGCATTAATTGCATGCATAGAAATCAGTGTCTCATTTTAAGCAAGAACCAAGAAAAAAAAGAATGGAAAAAAAAGTTACTCAGCCAGCACTATTCACGGTTGGGCTGGCCATTCAAGAGTTACCACATAGCAGTGTGGACCCACTGCTCTTACCGAGCTTTTTGTAATTTTTGTTGTTAGGTCTGGGTTTTTTTCTAAGGTCCAACCACTGGTTACTCAACATTACTCAGAAATCAAGCTGGCTTCATTTGTTAAATTTCTTTCATTTTTTATTTTTTTTACTCAAATTTTAACACTTTATACTTGGCAACCTCCAGTTTTTTATGGTCTTGCAATTTAGATTTTTTATTTTAAAGTCTACAACATAAGAATTTTTTTTTTTTTTTGATTTGGTACAAATTAACCCAATGAGATGATATCGAAAGATATATTTGACATGATTTGATGGCCCAATATATATAATGTTTGCTGTTATTAATCTGAAAAAAATATTTATATATTTGAAGTTAATTAACAAAACGTGAGTTAGATTATTAGTATGAAAAAATAGGTGTGACAATTGCGTTTAATCATTTTTCCTACCTAATACATACTCGATATTAAAATGAATATATTGCTTCGTTAAAATTGGTTCATTGAATTAGTCCGTGTGTATGACAACTGCTTTGGAATTGTTGAGATGGTACATATATTTTGAAACAGGTTAGGCAAAATATTTCAAGCGAAAAAAAAAAAAAAAAAAAAAACAGCTTGGGCAAAATATATATAAAAAATTTGCCCCTATTAGAAAAATGAAAACTGTGGAAAAGGCATCTTAATAATGTCAACCCAACTGCATGAGAATGGGACCCAGAAGTAGAGACCGGAAAATAAAAAATGACCAAAAAAAAAAAAGAAAAGAAAAAAGATATATAGCACTCTTCTCAGTTAGCGTTGTCTGTTGCTTTTTTTCTTTTCTTTTCTTTTCTTATTCATTATGCACTAATCAAAATTAAGGAATAAAGGTAATCATAAAAGGGAAGAGTACTAAGCAAAGCCAACGTTGACCAAATAAACAACTTTAAGATTTAACAAGCATAAAGCTCTTCCTGATTCTACTTCCATACAACACAACACAGCCCAAACTCACTCTTGCTGATCAGTTGCTTTACATCTTTCTGTTTGCAATTCAAGAGCTTGCTTTCCATATCTATGGCTGAACTGATTGCTGGAGCCTTTTTCACCGCTTCTTTTGAGCAGTTCTTTAATATGATTCTTTCTGGAGAGGTTCGCAAATTTGTTAGTGGAAAGAAACTAAATGATGGGACCCTCAAGAAGTTCAAGACCATGTTGCTCTCTGTCAAGGCATTGCTGAATGATGCTGAGAAGAAGCAAATATCCGACCCAGATGTGAGGCAGTGGCTGGATGAGCTCAAAGACACCATGTACCATGCAGAGGACTTGGCGTATGACATCGAGACTGAAGCTTTGCGATGCAAGATTGAAGGTGGCCAGTCTGCAGGAAGCCGCATATTCCAGGTATTTAACTTCTCATCTAGATTCAATAGTAAGAATCTTGAAGATAGGATAGTGGAGATCTTTCACACACTAAAAGGCGTTGTGAACCAAAAAGATATCCTTGGTTTGAGTCCATCAGAAGGTGTTCATCAGTATAGATCTTCTCCACAGCTACTACCTGTGGAAGAAGAATCTGATATTTATGGCAGAGACCATGACAAAGCTGTCATCGTTAAGCTGCTGCTGTCTGATGATGAGCATGATGATGTGGTAGGTGTTAATAAGATATCTGTAATTCCCATTGTGGGCATGGGCGGTATTGGCAAGACCACCCTTGCTCAACTTGTTTATAATGATGTCAATGTGGTGAAAAAGTTTGATCTCAAAGCTTGGGTTACAGTGTCAGATGAATTTGATGTTTTCACATTGACAAAATTTTTTTTTGAAACAATCACTGGGCAAAAGGATTGCAGTATCAAGCATCCACATCAACTTCAATGTGAATTAAAAAAGGCTATAGAAGGGAAGAAGTTTCTCAACGTTCTAGACGATGTTTGGAACGAAAATTATAACCTTTGGGATAATTTACGGAGTCAATTTACATTTGGAGCATCAGGGAGTAAAATCATTGTTACTACACGCAATGAAAAAATAGGATCTATGATGGGTACCGTTCCCATTTATTATATTGGAATAATATCAAAAGAAGATAGTTGGCAATTATTTACAAAACACGCATTCCAAAAAATAATAGATCGAAGTGCACTTCAAGAGTTTGAGGAAATCGGTAGAAAAATTGTTAGAAAATGCAATGGCCTTCCTTTAGCTATTAAATCGCTTGGTGGTCTTTTGTGCTACAAAAAGCATATCGATGAATGGGAAGATATACTAAATAGTGACACATGGAAGATGGAGGAGTGTAACATTCTTCCTGCTCTTTGGTTGAGCTACAACTATTTGCCTCCACAACTTAAACGGTGCTTTGCTTATTGTTCAATTTTTCCTAATGATTTTGAAATTGAAAAAGAAAGATTAATTCTGTTATGGATGGCAGAAGATCTTTTACTGCCCCAAGAAAATATGACGCTAGAAGAAATTGGGGAGAACTACTTTAATGATCTCGTATCAAGGTCATTCATTCATTATACTAAAGGCGTTGTATTCCCTCATTACCATATGCATGACCTTGTTAACGATTTAGCTAGCTTTGTGTCTGGAGAATTTTGTTTGAGAATGGGTGATGGCTCCTTCAAAGGTATTACAGGGAAGATTCGTCATTTGTCTTACATGACATCTAAGAGCCATGATATCAAGAAGCTAGAAGAATATTCATCCAAAAGTAAGGTGTTGCGCTCTTTATTGTTTGATTCTAGAATATTGTCCGTACAATTTTTGGCAAATCTCGAACAATATCTGAAAGGGATGCGATCCCTAAGAGTGCTTTCTCTATGTGAGAATCATATTATGACATGCTCTAGTTTGGTTCCTATTACGATAAGCCTCGATTTGATTGGCAATTTGAAGCTTTTAAGGTATTTAAACTTATCTGATACTGATATTAAAGAATTACCCGATACGATTTGCACTCTATACAATTTGCAGACTCTCCTGTTAGAATATTGCACACATTTTTATCGGTTGTCTAGTTCAATCGGCAATTTGAAGCACCTAAGATACTTGAAGTTGTCAGCGTGCCGTAACATCAAAGAGATACCTGATGGATTGTGCAATTTGCACAATCTGCATTATCTGGGATTGAGGAATTGTAATTCTCTCTCTCTTTTACCAACCAATATATCAAGATTGGTCAACATGCGTTATCTGTACTTTTTCAATACTGGGGTGAGAGAGATGCCACCACAAATGTGCAAATTGAAACATTTGCAACATTCATCACCTGCCTCTCTTGTAGACAAAAATGGTGGGTGTAATATTAGAGAGTTGGGTAATCTTCAAGATCTGCGTGGTTTTTTTGGGATCAAAAATATTGAAAATATACTGAATGTTGGAGATGTTAGGGAGGCCAAATTGAAAGATAAAAGGCGTATTACAGTGGTTGAATTAGAGTGGTGTGGTGAAACGGATGATTCAGAGAAAGCACGAGAGGTACTTGAGGGGCTTCAACCTAACACAAATGTCCAAAACCTAAGAATTTTGAATTACAAGGGTACAAGCTTTCCGACTTGGATAGGGCATCATTCATTCAGTCACATAGTATCTCTGTCTCTATCTGGATGTAGAAATTGTTATTTGCTGCCGCCGCTTGGACAGCTACCTTCCCTGAAAGATCTTGAACTTGGGGGATTTGCAATGGTGGAGAGAAAAGGTGATGAATTTTATTATTCCTGCAGCAGCAGCAGCAGTAGTGGTTCTTCTTCCATGATTAATGCACCAATACTAGTACCATTCAAGTCCTTGGAATCTTTACGCCTCAAGGATTTCAGCGAATTAAGAGAATGGAAGGAGTGGTCATTAATGATGGGAGGTGATGTTAGAGGAGGAGAAGGTACTAGAGCTTTCCCACTACTCAAAACGCTTAAATTATCAGGTTGTCCGAAGATAAACGGGGACAGCTTACCTTCTAGTTTTCCATCCTCCACAACTCTTCTAATCAGGGAGGGATGCCAACAACTGGTGGCTTCGCTCCAAAGTCATCAACTCCCACGGCTGGGTGAATTGCTGCTATATAATGCAGACGTGGTGTCATTTCCACCACAAGATGGATTGCCCTCCAATATCCATACAATTTTAATTTTTGGATGTGACAATCTGAAGTCACTTGCAAAACAGGGATGGCCATCAAATTTAAAATCGCTTCGTATTGAAAGTTGCAAAAACCTGTTGGTGGACGTGGATTCATTTCCGGAAGAAGGGCAACTTCCCACAACTCTGACTCGTCTTAAGCTTGTAGACCTTAAAAAGCTTAAATCATTAAATGGAAAGGCTCTTCGAGACCTGGTCTGCCTTGAACGACTCAGCATTAAACATTGCCATCAGCTACCGTGCTTGCCAGAAGAAAGGCTACCTGATTCTCTTTCTCGGTTGACCATCACAAGCTCTCTTGGTCGGCTAGCCTACAGGTGCAAGAGAGATACAGGGGAAGATTGGCCAAAAATTGCTCACATCCCTCGCATCAAAGTTGTTAGTAAGTCATTTCAATATTTGATTCGTTTCTTCATGATTTGATTTTATATGCGTACACTACTTATGTTCTGTTTGCTCCCAACATAAAAATATCAAAATCCTATATATGTAATTTATATGTTTTTTTTTTTTTTTTTTTTTTTACTTGTCCAAGTTCAATAAATATATTTTTTTTCTTTTCATTTCTTTCCGTAAAATTACAAGTCGATTTCGGATCCCATGCTATATTCTATACGTTATATACATATTATCTGGGAAACTTATATTGCTCATGCTTTTCTGGCAGAACTTCCTTAATTCAAGATTCGGATGAAGCATAGCTTCAATGACCATGTCCCTCTTTAGGTAATTTACATATCCATATATATATATATATATATATATATTATTGTTGACATTTTGCTTTCAACTTTTTCTTTTACAAAAGTTTTACTTTTAGATGAATGTTATGTCATCTCTTCACTTATTTTAAACAATAATGTTACGATACTAATTTGTCAAACATTAATATATTCGACACACAATTTTCCAGATGTCTTTGGTATAAATATAATTGATACTTATAGCATTGTTGTTCTACAAGCACTTGTTACTCATCATTTTGCATTCCAATTCCCATATGTGCCTAATACACTTTGTGCATGTTTGAAATGTAGCATTAAAGCCCAATCCAATTTAGTTTTACATTTCAAATAAACCATTTAATTTTAATTTTGAGTTAAAATATTTCGAGGATACATATATGAATGGTGCTTTCACCTTTTATTGCTTGTTTGATCGTCCGATTACAAAAGTACTCTATCAGGCTCGTTCTGAACTCATTTGATTAAATTTTCAAGGATTTGTCTCTACTTCTCATTCAACTTACACTGTTAGTAATTAAGATACGTCATCAATTTACACTTGCCAATTCAAAAGAATTTCAGTTTGAGATGGGTTATTACAAACCTCTGGAAAAACCTAATGATTATATTTCATGGATTCCAAGTTCTCTCTACTGTAGCTACAATGCCGGAAGCAGAAGTGCTGTTGTAACACCCCGTCCCAAATCGCACCGGAATCCGTGCACGTTGACCGAGGTTGACCGTTGACCGAGCGGGTCAAAAGTTGACTTTTTGTTCTAGTTGGAATTTCGAGTTGACCAGGGTACCGTGGCGAAGTGCACAATGCCCCGAGTTCGTAGACTAGTGGCACGTCGAAAACGGAGCTACGGTTTGAAAGTTATGAGCAAAACAAGTTGCGGTCCAAACTATCAAAGAGGTGCCGGAGTTGACTTTTTATTTCTGGGGAAATGAGCTTTGACTCATGCATGGTTATGAAGTGCTCGTCAATACGAGTTCACAGACTAGCGGCACGCTTAAAACGGACATCCGGTTAAAAAGTTATGGACGCGTGAAGTTTGCTGGATACCGTAATATTTTAATGTTTTTGAGTCGATGAACAGTGAAATGCCACCTGTCAGCTTCTGATTGGTCCACGTGGCATGAACAGTGTCGCACAGTGGCATTTATTTGACAAAATTCTCGGGGAAGAGAGAGAAAGAGAGAGAGGAGAGAGAAAGAGAGAGAGAGTCCGACCGGCGCCGGAATGTTTTCAAATTTTCCGGCCGAATTACTGTACACGTGCCGGCCAGCAAGGTTCCCCTCCCCATTTCCAGCAAAACCTCAAAATTTCACGGCGATCGGCCTCCGGACGCTCCTAGATCGGACGTTCGAAGATCGGCGGCGAGTTTTTCCCTCCACCGCCGATCCACCCACTTCCGGCCATTTTCCGGCCACACGCGCCTGACACCGTTCATCCTCTCCTCAAGTCTGGCCGACCCACCAAGTTTCATGGCCATCGGACCACCGACGCGTCGGGATTGGAGTGTTTTCCGGAGAGGGGCCGGAAATCTTCAAACCGTGATTTCTCCGTCGTCCGGCCTCCGTTTGCCTCACCGCCGGTCCCGTTGGATTGCTCTCCCCACAATCTACAAATCTGCAAAAAAATCACAGCCAACGGCCACCGCACGCGCCGCCGCCGGCGACGGTTGCCGGTGACTGCGGTGGCTCGCCGGAAATTACTGTTCCGGCGAGTACCCAGTCTTCCGGTCGGCTCTAGTCCACTGTGTTCGACCTGCTGAACCTGAATCCGGCATCCGTTTCCACCAATTCGCGACGGTTTGGGAGAATTGCGGAGCCGAAACCCGAAAAACTTTCCGGCGAGATTCCGACCCCGTCGGGTCCAATCACCGGAAAGTAAGACCGAATCAGTGATCCTCATCACTCGAGCTTTGATTCGGTATATAACTCGTAACTTTTAGATATCGTTTGGTGTTCGCTCCTCGGGTACCTATTTGGAAATTACCCGAATAAAATATTAATATTTTTGGTTGGTGCACTGTGGTTGTTTAGGTGCGTGTACGAGTGGCGGAGTTGATCCCAAGGAGGATCTTAGTTGATTTACGCGCTCAAGGTGAGTGACCCATCTTCAAAAATTATTTTGGGCAATTAATTATCTTTAAATTGGTATTTAAATTATGCTCATGTGGTGTGATTTAATTATGGTTTTATTGTGGTTTAATTTATTATGCATGAGCAAGGTGTATTTCGGTAGTATTTGTACGTGGTTTTCAGTATTAATTTTCGAGCATAATTGGGTTAAATATTTTACGAAAATATTTGTTTAAATTTTATAAATTATGCCTGCGGTATTTTTATGGTTGCATCTCGTATTTCGAGAAAATTGTGGTTTGTTGTTATCAATATTTCGTACCGGTTTATTAAATAAAAATATGTGGGATGGTAAGTGTGACAATTTAATGTATTTCCCACGGTAATTTTGGAAAATGGTACGGTTGGTTAATAATGTTTATTTTTAGACGCACTCATACAGTATTTGTGTTCTGGTGTATGGACACGTGGTAGCGCGCAGGTATTATGTGGTTTAGCGCGCGGTTATTATTTCTCCTGTTGTTGCCATTGGACTGTGGGCAGGCAAGTTTGTTTGCGCACAGCCGCCCCCCTCCTTGGCCGGGAGATGATTTCAGCAACGGTACTGTCGGGACGCCGAAGTGCCGTTTGCAGGTTTCTCTCTTTAACCCCCCCCCCCCCCCGCCAGTCGGTGCTCGGGACGCTGGGTATCGGAGGGCATCACCGGTATATGGTGTGGTGCGTCAGGTGTAAATTGCAAATAAAGTTTTAAACCCCAAAGGTGTTCAAAATTATTTACTATAATTTGTTATATTTTAATTATATATTGGGGTATGTATTTATTTATTTATTGTTTATCAAATGGTTTAATCCCTTGGTTTTCGGGAAGTACGTACATTGGGTTTTGTGAAAAGGTTTTAAAAAGGGAACATTTCAAACGGAGCGATTGGTGAGTGTTTTGAGGGAAATTATTATTTCCAACAGTTGTCACTATTTATTTATTAATTGTTGGTATTTATTCAATTCCTTTAATTGTTATTATTATTATTTTATTATTATTAAAAGTGTTTAGTAGTTAGGGTCACTCATTGAGATGATTAGCATCTCACGTTTTTAAGTTCCGTTCCCTTAGGTGCAAGTGGTGATAGACGTTCTTCCGGAGCGAACCAAGTTTTCCGCTGCTATTGTGTTTCGAGAAGTACTTCTGTACTCTTTTATTTCAGTGGATTATTTCTTTCATCCTTGTTGTATTTCTATTGATTAGCACTTCTTAAAGCTCTGTATACTATTGGGACACTTATGTTTTATTTATGCACTGGACTGTTGTTGTTTTTGAGAAGTACTGAAATTTGTGGAATAATTTGTAGTTTGCGGAAGGAATAAGGGGATGAGTATAAAAGTGTATTTCAGTGCAGGTAATTTGTGGTAAGTCCATCCCTTAGGGGAGGCTCTGCCGGATTTTCCATTGGAGGGTCCGGTAGGGTTTTCCTGGGATCAGGGCTTGTCTAGGGTTCCGGGGAGGAATTCTGGACGGGTCCTGACAGCTGTGATTCACCATTGAGGATTCGGCACTGCCAAACTTTTTGGTTTTCATATTCAATTGTAGCTCTTCTTGCATTTCAATGTTCAGGTGACTTTGCATGCTCTCTTTAACTCTCTCAAACTACTTTTCCGATTTGAATCCTTAATACATGAATCTATGAAGCTTCATTTGTGATTTTAACGCATGCAGACTAATCTCATGAAAATGACAAAAGCTTCATAGAATTTGAAATTTTTCTTTAAAACATGCTCTTTTTGGATAAAAGGTTAAATTAGTTTCCATAATTTTGGTACACGGATGCCTAGTACAGTAGCACTTGGATCCTAGAAACTAATAGATCCAATAATTTGAAAGATAAAGAGAGTACCATGCATCCATTTGGATCAATAAATCCCGTGACCTTGACTATTGCGGTATGTAGGAACTCCATTGAATTCCAACAATTCAGAATCGGAGCTACTATGGAATATATTCTCGCTTTTCATGAAAGTCTCAGGCAGAAATCGAAAGGATTTGGAAATTTGAAACTTTTTATGTGAAGATGAAAATGGTATATAGCTCCAAAATGTCTTTGAATGTGAAAAGTAAATAGAATCAAAAGCATTGTGTTTGATTATATTCAGCGAAAATCTTTGCTTACACTTAACTCAAAATGAAATTTTGATTTCTTGCAGATACATGATGCGCCTATATCCTCTAGTATATATAACTACTTTTCTCTAGAAGAACCACTGCATTGATTTCTCCTCTTCACCTTTCGATATGAAGGTGAAGCTGATTTAGAAGTTACAAACTTTCCCTTGCCTTGATCTTATCCTCTTGCCATTTTGGAAGCTCATAGAAGTTTGTACTATGTTTTAAAGCAGCCATTCTATGTCAGACACTACTTGAATATACTTATTATTTCTAGATTCTATAACACGGATCTTTCATTATTTGAGATTTTGGTTTTCTCCTATGAATTGAAGACACCAAAAGATAGTACACTAATTAGAACAAAAGTAACATTAAATAGATCAAAAGTACAGTAAGTACAAAAAACATAAGCAAAATAAAAGTGATTTCATGCTGTAGCATTTCATGCTTTGAATTTCCACTTATGAGCACTCCTATTCCACTTACAATGCCTTGATAATATTGGGATTCAAGTGTTCTGTTGTTCCAAGCCTTGACAAAGTCTGAAAACATTTCTCGGGCAGACTTTGACGATAAGTCAGAAAAAAACACATCCTTTTCTTCTTTCAGCCATGTAGCAAATTCATTACTCTGAGAAATAGTCATCATTGGATAGCTTGTGGAAGTTGTAATTCTGAAAGAATAATGAAAAATACCATCCATCAGAACCCAACATATTTAAACACCACCACTGTGAGATCCTACATCGGTTGGAAAGCGGAACGAAGCATGCCTTAAAAGAGGGTGTGGATACCTTTCCCTTGCGAGGCGTTTTGACAAAACCGTGCGGGCTGGACCTAAAGTGGACAATATCGCATGCGGGTGGACTGGGCTTTTACAACCACCACCCCCCAAATCTTCAGTTTTTTACCAGACCACTCATCTAATATTTGGAAGTACCTTCTTCTTCGGAGATTGAAGAAGAGCTTATCTTCCTATTCTTCTTCTTGCATTTCCTATCGCTCCCCATAATTTGTGATAAAATATCTTAACAAATTTAGTTAAGATAAATATGTAAACCTATATGTATGTGCAAGTATATTTGTAATTTTTATATGACTTATCACATAATCTTCGACTCTTGTATAAATACCACTACGTTAATGAAATACAGTTATTCCAGCCATATTATTTTCAACTTTATCATGGTATCAGAGCTTGCAAAAATATCTCAGCTTACAATTTCATCTCCTAAATTCCCATAACTTAATGAAGTTTCTCTGCCAAATTACAATTTTCCTTTTCAGCTTCAGAATGATAATTATATACTATGGAAAACTCGGATGTCGCCTGCCATCATAGGAAGCAAACTTGAAGGTTTTATTAATGGAGCTTTTTGTGAGCCATCAATGGAGATTGCAGCTACAAAAGGCACCAGTCAAGCTACACAAATCAACCCAAAATACTTGCTATGGAGACGCTTGGATCAAGCACTTTTGGGATGGATGCTTTCATCTGTGTCACCTCAAGTTCAAACTCAGATTACAAAATTGGTAACCTCTTTTCAGCTTTGGAACTCTTTAAATAAACTTTTTGGAAATTAGTCCAAGGCAAAACTAATGCAATTGAAATTGCAACTTCAATCTATGAGAAAGGGATCACTTACCATGACTGAATATCTATCTAAAATGAAAGAGATATCAGACAATCTAACCATGGCAGGTTATTCAATTTCCACTGATGATTTTGTGATGCATGTCCTTCAAGGGCTGCCAATTGAATACGATCCAGTAGTTTTAAATATAAATTCAATCAGTGGATTAGTCAAGATTGAAGATGTTCAGGCCATATTGTTAAGCCAAGAAATTCGCCTTCAACAACAAACTACTTCAGAATCTATTTTGTCGGCCAATATTGGTACTTCTAGGAATAATGACCACTATGTTGGGTCAAACAAAGCAAGTTGGGATGAAAGGTCATCAGGCTGTGGAAGAGGAGTTTGCGAAGGATATGGCAATAGAGGTAGAGGCCGTGGTTCTGGAGGTGGCTTTAGGGTCTATTGTCAATTGTGTAGGGTGCCAGGTCATGTTGTTGCTAAGTGTTGGCACAGGTTTGATCGAGACTTTGTTGGTGGGATGCATGTTCTATAGCTATTTTCTTAATCAATAAATCGCCAACAAAAATTCTAAATTTTAAGCCCCCACTTGAAAAATTATTTCGAAAATCCTTTGATTATTCTTTTTTAAAAATATTTGGATGTGAGTGTTATCCTTTTATCAGACTTATCAAAATAATAAATTTTCTTATCACTCTGAAAGATGTATTTTTATTGGTTATAGTCAAAATCATAAAGGATATAGATGCCAGAGTATTACTATAGGTAAAATATATATTACTCCACATGTAATATTTAATGAAAATGTATTTCCTTATCTTGATAAAACTATAGGGTGGCGAGGACTTCGACTGCCTTGTATCAGGTGAAGAGAAGGGGGTGGTAGGCTCAGTAGGGCTCGAACCTACAATATAATTGTTATGAGCGGTACATTTCAACCAATTAAACTATAAGCCCCTACGGATCTCTACATACAATTTGATCACTTCGAAAAGAGCGGATGGAAAGGGGGACCTTTGCTCTATCCACTTCGTCCTCTTCCGAGGAAAGGGGGGGGGGGGGGGGGGGGGACGGAGGACATCAATTCTAACTCTAGCCATTCTTTTCCTTCCTTAAGTGTTATAGTACAGGATAATAACCACCATCCAAGTCACGGACCATCTTTAACTTCTCCTTGTCCAACACCTTTTTCACTTTATTCAACATCAACTCCCAATGTAAGTCATTCTCATCCATTATTATCTAAAATGTCACATGCTCTTAATAATGCTCAACAAACAAAGGTCATATCACATCCTAGCACCATGCCGTCTCCTTCACAAGAATCCAACCCACGTGATAGTGCTCCACTAACACAGATATCAATTCCTGCAACTTCTAGCTTGCACCAGAGACAACCTGTGGACACCACAACCAACATGAGAGACACTCAATTGTTCCTTGATCCTCCTGCTGCTTTGTCAAAATCCACACATCCAATGGTCACCCGATCCAAGCTTGGTATTTCCAAAAAGAAAATGTTTAAATGTTCCATAGAAAATTTTCTTCACACTGAACCTGTCACTATTACTCAAGCCCTTCAGCCACCTCCATGGAAATGGCAATGCAGAATGAACTTGATGCTTTATCAAAAAATAAAACATGGTCTCTTGTGCCTTATGATCCCAAAATGAACGTGCTTGGAAATAAATGGGTATTTCGGCTTAAAAGGAATCCTGATGGATCTATACAATGGTATAAGGCATGGCTCATGGCAAAAGGTTTTCATTAAGCTACTAGAGTTGATTATACAGACACCTTCAGTCCCGTAATCAAACCAACAACCATTCGGGTGGTACTGTCCATTGTAGTTTCAAGAGGTTAGCCAGTAAGACAAATTGATATTAATAATGCTTTCTTAAATGGTGAGTTACACGAAGAGGTCTACATGACGCATTCGGTGGGATTCTCCGATGTAACACCCCGACCCAAACCACATCGAAATTCATGCACATTGATCAAGGTTGACCGTTGACCGAGTGGGTCAAAAGTTGACTTTTTGTTCCAGTTGAAATTTCTAGTTGACCAGGGTACCATGGCGAAGTGCATTATGTTCCGAGTTCGTAGACTAGTAGCACGTCGAAAACGGAGCTACGGTTTGAAAGTTATGGGCAAAACAAGTCGAGGTGCAAACTGTCCAAAAGGTGCCGGGAGTTGACTTTTTGTTGTTGTGTAATTTTGTTTTGACTTTTGTATGGTTGTAAAGTACTCGTCAATATGATTTCATAGACTAGAGGCACGCTTAAATTGGACATTTGGTTAAAAAGTTATAGATGTTTGAAGTTCGCCGGATACCGTAATATTTTATTATATCTGGCTTAAGTGCACAGTAACGCCATGTGTCGTCACCTGATTGGTCCACGTGGATGAACAGTGTCACCCACGGTGGCTTTTATTTGGCAAAAACGCCGGGGAGGAGAGAGAAAGAGAGAGAGAACGACCGGCCGCTGGAAATCATCAAATTTTTCGGCCGATCCTTGCTACATGCGCCGGCCAAATGGGAGCACCTTCCCATTTCCGGACAAACCCTGAAATTTCACGACCACCGGTCGCCAAACGTGCCCAGACTAAGCCGGTGAAGCTCGGCGGCGATTTTTCCCCTCCACCGCCGGCCACCGCCGTTGACTTGTTTTCGGCCGGAAGTCACTGTTCCGGCGAGTACCCAGTTGCACCGCCAGTCCCTGTCCACTAATTCCAACCTCCTGAATCCAAATCTGGCGTCCTTTTCCTCCAATTCGCGACGGTTTGGGAGAATTGAGGAGTCGAATCCCAAAAGCTTTCCGACGAGATTCCGGCCACCTTGGGTCTAATCTCCAGAAAGTAAGACCGAATCCGTGATCCTCATCACTCAAGCTTCGATTCGGTATATCACTCGTAATTTTTAGTTGTCGTTTGTGATCGCTCCCCGGGTACCCATTTGGGAGTTACCCGATTAAAATATTAATATATTTGGTTGGTGTACTATGGATGTTTTAGGTGCACGTGCGAGTAGTGGAGTTGATCCTGCGGAGGATCTTAGCTGAGATACGCGTTTAAGGTGAGTGACCCACCTTTAAAAATATTTTGGGGCAATTAATTATGTGTAATTGGTGTTTAATTGATATTTGAATTATGCTCATGCGGTGCAATTTAATTATGATTTTATTGTGATTTAATTTTAATTATTATGCATGAGCAAGGTATTTTCAGTAATAAATCGTATGTGGTTTTAAATATTATTTTTGGGCATAATTGGTTTAAACATTTTATGAAAATTATTTGCTTAATTTGGTGGTTTAAATTTTATAATTATGCCCACGGTATTTTATTTGTTGAACCTCGTATTACGAGAAAAAATTATTGTTTTATTGGTTATTGATGTTTTCGTACCGGGTTGTTAAATGAAAATATGTGGGATGGTAAATGTGAAAATTGGTATATTTCCCACGGTAATTTTAGAAAGAATGGTACGGTTGATTTAATAATTATTTTAGACGCATTCATACAGTATTGGTGTTCTAGTATATGTATATGGTTAGCGCGCAAGTATTATGTCTCCCGTGAGTTGCCATTGGACCGTGGGCAGGCAAGTTTGATATTGGCCATAGCCGCCCCCTCCTTGGCCGGGATGACGGTTTCAGCAGCGGTACTGTCGGGATGCCGAAGTGCCGTTTGCAAGTTTCTCTCTTTAATCTCCCCACCAGTCGGTGCTCAGGACGCTGGGTATCGGAGGGCATCACCGGTATATGGTGTGGTGCGTCAAGTGTAAGTTTTCAAATAAAATTTCAAACTCCAAAGGTGTTCAAAAATTATTTATTATAATTTGTTACATTTTATTTACATTTGGGGTATTTATTTATTTATTGTTTATTAAGTTGTTTGATCCCTTGGTTTTCGGGAAATACGAATATCGGGTTTTGTGAAAATGTTTTAAAAAGGGAACATTTCCAATGGAGTGGTTAGTGAGAGTTTTGAGAGAAATTATTAGTTTTAACTGTTATTATTTATTTACCTATTTAATTGTTGGTATTAATTAAATTTTCTTATTTGTTATATTATTATTATTAATATTAAAAGTGTTCAGTAGCTAGGGTCACTCACTGAGATGATTAGCATCTCACGTTTTTAAATTCCGTTCCCTTAGGTGCAAGGGGTGGTAGACGTTCTTCCGGGACGAACCAATTCTCCGCCGCTATCGTGTTTCGAGAAGTACTTTTGTACTCGTTCATTTCAGTTGTATTATTTCTTTCATCTTTGTTGTATTTTCTATTGAATAGCACTTCATGAAGCTCTGTATACTATTCTGGGCACTTATGTTTTAATTATGCACTGGGTTGCTGTTATTGTTGTGAAGTGCTGTAAATTTGTGGAATCAATTTGTAGTTTTGTGGGAGGAATAAGGGGATGAATATAGAAGTGTGTTTTCAGTGCAAGTAATTTTTGGTAAGTCTTACCCTTAGGGGAGGTGCTGCCGGATTTTCCGTTGGAAGGTTCGATGGTATTTCCCTAGGATCAAGGCTTGTCTAGGGTTCCGGGGAGGAATTCTGGACGGGTCTTGACATCCAATGCAACTCATCTTAACTTTGTGTGTAAACTCCATAAATCACTTTATGGTCTCAAACAGCCACCACATGCTTGGTTTGATAAACTCAAAGGTACACTTTTACAATGGGGTTTTAAGCATTCTAAAGTTGATTCTTCCTTGTTCCTTCTTCATTGTGATGTTGGATGTATCTGGCTATTACTATACGTGGATGACATTTTGATGACCGGTTCTTCTTTATCTCTCATCAACAAGTTTGTTTTTCAATTAAACAAAACTTTCTCTCTTAAAGATCTTGGTTCAGTATCCTATTTTCTGGGCATAGAAGTTGTTAGCGATGTCAATGGCATGCATTTGTCACAAACTCGATATATTGAGGATCTCCTACAACAAACTGGTATGGCTGATTGTTCCATTAGTCCAACCCCTGCTAGCATAGGCATTCAATTCAGTAAAACTGTTAGTGCTTTCAAGAATGTTTTTATGTACAGTAGTACCATTGGAGCTCTTCAATACTTGACAATTACAAGACCGGAAATTGCTTTCATAGTAAACAAATTGAGCCAGTTTATGCACAAACCTACAGATATGCATTGGAGTGCATGTAAACGGGTCCTTTGTTATTTATAAGGTACTAAAACCTTTCGACTTTAGATTCGACCCTCTTTTAATATTACAATCTCAGGTTATACAGATATGGATTGGGCCTCAGATGCTAGGACCCATCCAAAATTCCTCACTGGAACCCCAGACAAGCCCTGATCCTAGGGAAACCCTACCGGATCATCCAATGGAAAATCCGGCAGAACCTCTCCTAAGGATTGGACTTACCACAATTTTCCTGCACTGAAAATATACTTTTATATACACCATCTTATTCCTCCCACATTACTACAATTTAAGTTTCACAACTGGCAGCACTTCGATAACAAATTATATAAAAGGCATATAATGGAATTAACTTAGTAAATAACCAATAAAAATATACCATCATAGATTCTTGTCCGCCCACACCACCCACTTAGTGCTACACATGTCAAATACACTTTAAATATCATTTTTACAAATATGCCAATGCGTAACATAGAAAGAAAGGTAAAACAACATCACATTAACAATAAAAAAAAAAACTATAACAAACGCTTTAATGATGATGGTATTGATACAACTTGCCTGAGGGCTATTATATTCCCATACATATATTAATGTAATGCAACTTGCCTGAGGGCTATTATATTCCCATACATATATTAATGTAACTTGCCTGAGGGCTATCATATTCCCATACATGTATTAATGTAACTTGCCTGAGGGCTATCTCACTTACCCAGAGGCTACCACTTGTCCGAAGACTATTATACTTGCCCGTAGGCTGTGATACTTATCCGAATGTACCATATGGTAGTAATAATAATAAAAACAATAACAAAATTAAAATTAAAGATCTCATAATAGTGTTAATAAAAATAAAAATAA
Organism: Ziziphus jujuba; assembly: GCF_031755915.1. Classification (NCBI taxonomy): domain Eukaryota; kingdom Viridiplantae; phylum Streptophyta; class Magnoliopsida; order Rosales; family Rhamnaceae; genus Ziziphus; species Ziziphus jujuba. Next base: position 5,447,683 of record NC_083380.1, read on the forward strand.
AAATAATAACCAATAGTAACAACTATAATTATAATAATGATAATAATAGAAATTGGAATTACAATAAAAATAATCATTATAAATAATAATAACAATCCCGATAACAGTGATAATAATGATTTAAATAAATAGTTAAATACAATTAATAGTAATAAGAATATAATAACATCGATTAAGAATATTAGTAAGAAATTAAATCACATATAGATAACATAACATAAATACATAAAATCATATCTTAAAATCCATGGCATAAAATCAAATATGCACGCTCGTAATAGAGATACGTACGATACCTTCTGACATGTTACGTGATCCATGATTCCAGCTGTCGCCGGCACTTTGCTACCAATACAAACCATGGTGGTTGCCTATATTGGCCATCCGATCCCCTGGACTCGTAGGCAACATGGTTATGAGGCTAGCTCTACATGGACCACATTGGTTCGCCGCCTCCGTATGGTGCGGTATATAGAGTATAATATCAAATAATATAACATACAAATATATGTAAGAACATATACAAAAAATACTTGATCCACCATACTATATACCAATGGTGCCCGAAGGTACCCAGCGTCCCGAGCACCGACTGACAGGAGGTTAAAGAGAGAAACTTGCATACGGTCGCTTCGGCATCCCGACTGTGCCGCTGCTTAAACTGTCATCCCGGCCATGGAGGGGGGCGGCTTATGGCCAATATTAAACTTGCCTGCCCTCAGCCCGAAGGCAACTCACGGGAGACATTACAACTTGCACGCTTATCATAATCACATATACAGTACAGAACATCGGTACGTGTATGAGTGCATCTTCGATTGGCTTGAAACCGCCGGCGGTCGTCGGAATTTTCGTCGAAAGCTACTGCCGACTTGCCCCCCCCCCCCCCTGGTACACCATGAACGAGCTTGAATTGGAGAAATTGAAAGGCACCATCAGCTTCAGAGGATCCAAATTAAGGGGACCAAGAACACAGTCGGGAATGGCAGGAATCTGGTGACCAGACGGGGTGCTGCCGCTGGCTTCCATGGCTGTTTTTCGATGCGTCAACGGCTTCCCCGGTGACCAGAGCACACTTCGATGAAGCTCACATGATGGGCTGCAAGGTGGTGTGGTCGGTGCAGCTTGGGTGCGCTGGAACATGGCGGATTCGGCCGGATAAAGAGAGATAGCTGCAGCCGCTTCCACCGCCCGATCTGGGCGCGTCGCTACCTGACTGGCCACCAATTTTGGCAGCCAAGCTTGACGGCGACTGAGCTATGTCTATGGCTGGCCAGTCTGAGCAGTGGGTGGCCGGAAATGATGAAAGCCGATGGACCCGAAGGAGAGGAGAAAGGAGGAAGAAGAAAAAGAAGGCAGAAGAAGAAGGATCGGGAGCTGGGTCCTCTTTTCCCACGTGGGGGAAGGGAAAAAAAGAAAAAAAGAAAAGAAAAAGAAAAAGAAAAAGAAAATAAAAGAAAATAAATAAATAATATTTAAATAATATTATTGTATAAAATAATATGGTATTTAATCATGGTTGACATGTGGCATCTCACCGTTGTGACACATGTCACCCTTTATTAAGTAACACGTGGCACACTGTTCACATATTTAAAAATAATATTAAAATAATACCATATTGGAAAAACTCTAAAGGTTCATAACTTTCAAACCACATGTCCAAATCGGACGTGCCACTAGTCTATAAACTCGTATCGACGAGCACTTCACAACCATGCATGAGTCAAAGCTCAACTTTACATTAACAACAAGTCAACTCTGGCATCCCTTGGATAGTTTGGATGTAACACCCAGTCCTAAAATATAATGAAAATTTTCCAACTTTGACCAAGGTTGACCGTTGACCGTTGACTTTGATCGTTGACCAAGAGATTAAAAGTTGACTTCTTGACTCGAATGGAATTCTAGGTTGACTGAGGTACCGTTACGAAGTACACGTTGGCACGAGTTCGTAGACTAGTAGCACGTTGAAAACGGAGCTACGGTTTGAAAGTTATGAGCAAAACAAGCTGGGGTCCAAACTGTCCAAGGTACCCGAGTTGACTTTTTATTTATGGGGAAATGAGCTTTGACTCATACATGCACATCCGATTTGGACATGTGATTTGAAAGTTATGGACCTGTAGAGTTTTTCAAATACTGTATTATTTTAATATTATTTTTTAAACGTGTAACAATATGCCACGTGTGACTTAATAAATGTGACCATGTGTCACCATGTTGAGATGCCACATGTCAACCATGCTTAATATCATATTATTTTATTATTGTTATTTTATATAATAATATTATTTAATTATTTTTAATTTATTTTCTTTTTCTTTCTTTTTCTTTTCTTTTTTCTTTTTTTTTCTTTTCCCCCACGTGGCAAAACACCAGCGCCCCCCCCCCCCCCCCCCCCGAGCCTTCTTCTTCCTTCTTCTCCTTCCTTCTTCATTTTCTCCTTCCCGCCGATACATCTCTCTCGCTGCTGCACATTTTTCGACCACCACCTTGCTACACGTGCCTGCCAAAGAGGAGCGGGGGATGGAGGTGAGCTTGGCTGCAAAATTTTATGGCCACCGGTCGCCGGACGCACCCAGATCAGGCCGGAGAAGCTGCCGGTCGGAAATTTTCTCTCTCCTCTTTTTTTTTGTGTTTTCCGGATCCAGCTCACCCCATACCTCTATCTCACCATTTTCGACCCCTCTGAGTCCATTTCCGGGGTTAGATTACCCAAAATCCCCACTGTTTGAGAGATCCCTCAAGTTTTAACTCGACCGAAGCTTTCCAGCCAAATTCTGGCCACCGCCGGTTGAATTGAGCTCAATGGAGGTCGGTAATTTGATCCTCATCTCACAAGCTTTCCATAGACATATAATTTGTCAATTTTGGTTAACGTTTGTGTTAGACCCCCCCGGGTACCGGGTATTATTTACCCGAATAAAATATTAATTTATTTGACTGTATGTGAATTGTTGTTCTAGGAGCACATGTGCATCGTGGAATTGATCCCATGGAGGATCTTAGGTTAATTGCGTGCTCTAGGTGAGTGAGCCACCTTCAAATTAATTTCGGAAATTAAATTTGTGAATATTTTGTGTGAATTGAATATTTGAAATTTATATTCTATGTGTCAAATATTTAGTGGATTTATATGTGGAAATTTTGATGCCCACATTTGAATAAATCAAATCATATTTTGATTTTTGACAAATTATGGAAATTTGGATTTTATGGAAATTTGATATATAAAGGCATTGTGATATTGATATTAATTGATTTATTGTGGAAGTTATTGGTGGATATATTTTGATTAAAGAAAATATGCATTATATAAATTTATGCAATGTGGAAATTATTTTATGGTATTGAGGATTGTGGAATTCAATTATATATGAAATTCTTGTGGTTTTAATATTATTTTTGGGCATGATTTGATTTTTAAATATTTCAAGGAAAATATTTGTTTAAGTTGGTGGCTTCAATTTTTATAATTATGCCCATTGAATATTATGTGATTTAATTTATTATATTTTAAAAATATTATGCCATTGGAAAATTTTGAATATTTAAATTGGTGGAAATTGAGAGCTAGTGGATTTGAAAATTATGGCATTTATGTGATGAATTTATGGCGATGATTATAAAGGAATTGTGGAAAATTTGCGGGTTTAATTGGATGGAATAAACCCGGTATGTTTATGGAAATTTGAGATGCATTAATTTATGATTTTTAGATGCACCATACACGTACTGGTGTTCTGATATATGGATGTGATTAGTGTGCACATGGATGTGATTAGCGCGCAGGTAGGTGCGAGTAGCGCGCAGGTAATTTATGGGGTTGTCCTGTGTTTGCCATCGGATGAGGGTAGGCCGTCCCTCCATGGCCGGGACATCTGTTTGCAGCGGCGCGGTGGGATGCCACGTGACCGTATGCCCGTTTCTCTCTATAACCTCCTGTCTGGCGGTACCTTGGGACGCTGGGTACTGTTGACGCCACTAGTATATAGTGGGTGCATCAAGTGATTTTCAGAACTGGAATTTTTAAATAAATATTTTGAAATTGTATTGGAATTAAGAACATAATTGATGCTGTTTTTATTATTTATTTGAATGGGGATTTTAAATTGATTTAATTTTTCCCTTTACTTAATTATTCAATAAATTAATTTCTTTTAATTATAAATTTTGAATGCTTGATTTATTTTATTTTATTTGATATTTAGTCGAATAAATTGATGTCTTGGTTTTCGGGAAATACGAATAAAGGGTTTGTGAAAATGTTTTAAAAGGGGAACTTTTCCAACTGAGAGAATCGTAAGGGTTTTGAGAGAAAATATTATTTCCAATTAATTATTATTTATCTACTTAATTATCATGGTATTATAATTGTACAGTAGATAGGGTCACTAATTGAGATGATTAGCATCTCATATTTTTAAATTCCGTTCCTCTAGGTACTAGGTTTTGTCGATATTCATTCAGAGCAGACTTGATCTTCATCGCTGCCTTAGTTTGAGAAGTACCTTTGTCTTCATTTATTGCAATTGTAATATTTCTTTCATCCTTGTTGTATTATATGCTTAATAGTACTTCATGAAGCTCTGTATACTGTCTCGGACATTTATGTATTAATTATGCACTGGATTATTGTTATTAATTTGGGGTGTTGCAAATTTGTGGAATTACATTGTAGTAATATGGGAGGAATAAGGGAATGAATATAGAAGTGTGTTTTCTGTGCAGAAAATTTATGGTAAGTCGATCCCTTAGGGGAGGTTCTGGCAGATTTTCCATTGGAGGGTCCGGTAGGGTTTCCTTGGGATCAAGGCTTGTCTAGGGTTCCGGTGAGAAATTTTGGACGGGTCCTGAGGCCAGGGGGGAGGATTGTAATATCCCACAACGGTTGGAGTGGGGCACGAAGCGGTCTTTATAAGGCTGTGGATACCTCTCCCTTCAAGACGCGTTTTGACAAAACCTTGAGGCCAAGGGGGAGAGAGGGAGTGAACCCTGGGCCAAAGAGGACAATATCTTGATGCGGGTGGTACTGGGCTGTTACAGTGGTATTAGAGCCGGACCCGGATTGGTGTGCCAGCGAGGACGCTGGGCCCGAAGGGGGGAGGATTGTAACATCCCACATCGGTTGGAGAGGGGCACGAAGCGGTCTTTATAAGGCTGTGGATACCTCTCCCTTCAAGACGCATTTTGACAAAACCTTGAGGCCAGGGGGGAGAGAGGGAGTGAACCCTGGGCCAAAGAGGACAATATCTTGATGCGGGTGGTACTGGGCTGTTACATTGGACCTCAACTTGTTTTGCTCATAACTTTCAAACCGTAGCTCCGTTTTCAACATGCTACTAGTCTATGAACTCGTGACAACGTATACTTTTTAATGGTACCTTGGTCAATGTGAAATTTCATCAGGAGCAAAAACTCAACATTTGACCCCTTCTCGGTCAACGACGGTCAAACCCGGTCAACCTTGGTCAAATTTGAGAAATTTCCGGTGTACTTCGGGACGGAGTGTTACATCAGATGTTGATGATAGAAGATCTATAGACAGTTATTGTATTTTTCTGAGACAAAATTTAGTTTCTTGGTCCTGAAAGAAGCATCATGTTGTTGCTCATTCTAATACTGAATCAAAATATAGATCTCTGGCTAATGGTGCCACAGAAGTTCTTTGGTTACAGTCCTTACTCAATGAGTTACAGGTTGAGTTAAACAGATGTCTAGTTATTTGGTGTGATAATGTGGGGGTTGGTTATCTTGCTGAAAACCCGATTCATCATCAACGGATGAAACATATAGAAATTGATGTTCATTTGTTCGTGATAGAGTAATTCAAAAGAAATTAGAGGTTCATTATGTGCCTAGTTCTGAACAAATTACAGATGTCTTAACCAAAGTTCTTCCTTCCTCACAGTTTTTGTTGCTACGGTCCAAGCTCAATCTGAAGGCATCCCCATTTCGCTTGCGGGGGAATGATAAAATATCTTAACAAATTTAGTTAAGATAAATATGTAAACCTATCTGTATGTGCAAGTCTATCTGTAATTTTTATTTGACTTATCACATAGTTTTTGACTCTTGTATAAATACCACTACGTTAATGAAATACAATTATTCCAGCCATATTATTTTCAACTTTATCAATTTGAAACAGAACCAAAGCAATCAACTTTTTCATGTAATTTAGTAGGCTTAAATATTGAAACAAATTCTCTATTCTTGCTACTCACTTATTTTATTTACAAAACACCATTTTAAGAGTACAATATTTATGTGTTTGACCCCAATTCCCCAACTTTAAATACTCTTCCCCCCCCCCCCCCCCCAACACTCCTTGCCATATTCGAAAGGTATAAATAACCTAAACTATGGCTGTTTCGTATTTTTAGGAAAGCTAACTAATTGTTCTAAATGGACATATATTTTCAAAAAATATTTTTATAATAGTATTCAGATAATTTTTAAAAAATATTTTTGATTTTCAAAAACATCTTCTTGCATTCTAATTGAAATTAATAAAGACTAGGTTTTTAGAAGTACATGTAAATAAACATTTACTATGCCAAACAAGGCATTCTATTTTATATGAAAAATTGTCTAACAAACCAAATCATCCAAACGAAAATTTTTCAGTATCTCTTTCCATGAACATCTATGACATACGAACCAACCCTTGAACCACAATTTGGATGTGGTATAATTGACTTTTTTAACAGAGTGTACAGAAAAGCCCGTAATTTTATATTTACAAAATTACAAGGCTCATTTGCAAGGAGAAAAAATGAAGGACAAAAAAAAAGTAAAACAATATGCTATAGATAACAAGAACACAATCAACAGGAATGAGAATTTCAAAGGTTATATATATATATATACATATATTCTCAAATTGTGTAATAACTAACGGTATATATATACATATATTCTCAAATTGTGTAATAACTAACGGTACATTTGGTAGAAAATTTAGGAAAATGCATCAGTTCCTTGAAAATAGTTTCTACAGAAGAGAAGAAAACATCAAAACCATAACTCTTCCTTCCATATTGCACATAAAGGTATTCTTTTGGAGACAACGGCGGGGGTAGAATCTCACTGATCTCTGGTAAATCTGAGGTGGGTGATCAAGGTTTGTCTTTCTTCATCACAGAGTAATAATAAACATCATTGACAAGAAGCCAAACAAGATCCGGGTCGATACAAGCAAGCCCATGAAGAGCATTGATGGATGCATCTCGAAGCCCCACAACGCCACTACAAGCAATCCCCACCACAAGACGGCTGACCTTCTTTAGAACAACTTCCAACGCCGAAGCACTTCCTTTTGTTCCGGGACAAATCACCAATCATATTGAGCACTGCTACTTGGACTCTCAGAGTTTGGGAGTTTCAGCAACTGAGTCCTCTGAAGAACTGGAATTAATGCATCTGTAGGGAAGTTGGTAGAGGGATTCTTTCTTCTTTTACATTGGACAACTTTCTATATATGGAATGGTGAAGCGGACAAGAGTTTCCAGAAATTGGAACCATCCGTATGAAAGTGGCTCGATAAGAAATCTTCTCCACTGATTTGTACAACATTGCTTAACACACTCAAAGATCTTCCAACAGCCTGATAACGGAAGGCACAGTGAACTTGACAGAATCACTTCTTCAACTCCTTCTTTAGTATCTCTCTCATGCCTATATGCCTCTTCCACTTTTGCAAGTGCCATTACACCATATGCATCATATTTAGAAAATAAAATTGGAAATATATATATATATATATACACACATGAATAATAGTTACATCAACTATTTTAAAACAAAACACTTCGATAAGAAATGGGCCCAAATGAAAAAAAAAAAAAGATTTTTATTTCTTGGCAAAATTACAATTTACTACCATTAATTTTTCAAAAAGTTGCATTTTCAACGTTAAGTTTTCCTTTGTCAAAATTCAACCATGATAAAATATATAAAAACACAAGAAAGATTAGATTTTCTTAAAAAAATAAAATAAAATAAAAATAATAAGATAAATAAATGTCACTGTCTTTATATTACTATATGGAGATTTATTTTACAAGCTAATGGCTAAGCACGAGTCGGAAAAATAAGCGGACACGTACCTCGTTATTTGTTTGCCCTTGTTACCCAAACTTGTAGATCAAGTTCAAAAAATGTTTAAAAAACTGATGTCAAGTCCAAAAATCAGTGCTGAATGATTCTGAGAAGAAGCAAATCACCAACGAAAATGTGAGGAAGTGGCTCTATCTGCTCAAAGACACCATGTACAATGCAGAGGACTTGGCCTGTGAGATGGAGACTGAAGCTTCGCTATGCAAGGGGAAAGATCAGTCTCGAAAACACAAATTCCAGCAGGTATTCGAATCCATCTCATCTATATTCCATACTGATAACAATCTAGAAGATAGGATAGTGGAGATCATTCACACACTAGAATACCTTGTCAACCAAAAACATCTCCTTCATTTGATCAGTGCATCAAAAGGTGTTCATCGTAACAAGTCATCATCATCTTCTCCAACTACTACCTGTGGAAGAAGAATCTGATATTTATTGCAGAGAACATGACAAAGCTGGCATCGTTAATCTGCTGTTATCTGATGATGATCATGACCATGTGGTAGGCGCTAACAAGATATCTGTAATTCCCATTGTGGGAATGGGCGGTGTAGGCAAGACCACTCTTGCTCGCCTTGTTTACAATGATGTCAAAATCATAAAAAACTTTGACCTCAAAGCTTGGGTTATAGTGTCAGATGAATTTGAGGTTTTCAAATTGACAAAAACAATTTATGATCAAATAATCACTGGTCAAAAAGATTGCAATATCAAGCACCCAGATCAACTTCAATATGAATTGAAGAAGGTTATAGAAGTGAAGAAGTTCCTCTTTGTTTGATCAGCACATCATCAAAAGGTGTTCATCATAACAAGTCATCATCATCTTCTCCACAACTACTACCTGTGGAAGAAGAATCTAATATTTATTGCAGAAAACTTAACAAGGCTGTCATAGTTAATCTGTGTTGGATATTATATGAAAAAGTGTTTAAAATGAAAGCTTAAATTTGAAGAGATTGAAAAAAATACTTGTTTGGTAAAAGAAAAGAGGGTGGCCGAGACTAATTAAAATTGAAGGAAGAGAAGAGTTAAAAAAATACAGAAGGAATGCAGGTTATAATTTCTTTATTTTTCTAAAATTAATACAAAACAAGAGTAGAAGCCTATATATAAGCTAAAAGAGGCAGTTCCAAAGTAACTACCGCCATATGCATGCTTTGCTGTTTTCTTTTTCTTACAAGTAAAAATACAACTCATGAGGACACATGTCAATCTCTCAATTATCTAATCGATACATATAAAGCTAGCTTACATGTGGCAACTTGCTATGGCTTTAGTAAACAATTTTGACTCCCTTTCATTAATTGCTATCATCAATTGCAACATTAATTGCAACATAAGTGTAATTTCTTGAATCTTCACCACTCAACCGACTTTGCCAAATTACAAATTATTATTATTATTATTTTATTTTTTTAACACCCCCTCTTAATTTGTAATTTTGGCAAAGCTTTTAAAGTCTTCTAGTTTTTTTTGTTGTTGTTGGTTTTGTAAAAATATCTGCCAGTTGCTCAAATGTGTTGATAAATTCAAGTTTAATTTCAGCTTTTTTAGCCAAATATCTGATGAAATGATGTTGAATTTCTATGTGCTTTGTCCTCCTGTGGAACACTGGATTTTTTGTCATTGCTATTACTGACATATTATCGCATCTGATAATTGTTAGAATAGTTTCTTTATGTTGCATATCTGATAAAAATCTTCAAAGCCATACTGCTTCACTTGCTGCATCTGTTGCGGATATATATTCTGCTTCTGCCGAAGATAATGCCACGGTCCTTTGCTTCTTTGATGACCAAGAAATTGGTTTTGTACCTAAGCAAAATAAATATCCTGAGGTGCTTTTGCGGTCATCTACGGAGCCTGCCCAATCACTGTCTGTATATTCGATGAGCTTGTTAACTGCTTCTTTGGCATACTTAATTCCAAGCTTTCTAGTTCCTTATAGATAGCGAAGGATTCACTGCAGTGTGGTGATTTTTACTTGGTTCGTGCATGAATCTAGAAACATAACTAACAGCAAAGACAATATTTGGCCTGGTATTTGTTAGATAAATAAGGCATCCAACTAAGCTTATGTAATTTGTTGCATCAGCTTTTTCTGCACCATCATCCTTACGCAACTTCTCATTTAACGCCATTGGTGTAGACACCAGTTTACAGCTATCCATGTGAAACCGTTTGAGAAGAGCATTCAAATATTTTTCTCGAGAAATAAATATTTCTCCTTTTGCTTGTTGAACTTGGATGCCAAGAAAATATTTCATTTGGCCGAGATCTATCATCTCATATTCTTTCATCATTGCTCTTTTGAATTCTTCTACCATTTTTGGATTAGTACCAGTATAAATCAAATCATCAACATATAACCAGACAATAAGAATATCTTGCATACCTTCTTTTTTGACATATAAAGAGGGCTCACTTGGACTCCGTTGAAATCCACTTTGTCTGAAGTATGAATCAATTTAGCTATTCCAAGCTCATGGTGCTTGCTTTAATCCATATAATGCCTTCTTCAATCGTAAGACTTTGTTTTCTTTTCCTTTGATGGTGTAACCCAAAGGTTGTTCCACATATACTTCCTTTTTTAGTTCTCCATTAAGGAATACTGATTTGACGTCCAGTTGACAAATAGGTACCTCCATTTGAGTAGCTAATATGAGAACTATTCTAACAGTTTCCATTTGAGCAACTAGTGCGAATGTCTCATTGAAGTCGATTCCTGGCTATTGCGAATAGCTTTTGGCGACTAACCGTGCTTTGTACTTTTGAATTGTTCAATCTTATTTGTACTTGGATTTGTAGACCCATTTGAGTCCAATAACATCTTTGCCTTTGGGTAGATCCACAAGGTTCCCATGTATCATTCTTTTCAATTGTTGCAATTTCTTCATCCATTGCTTTAATCCAAATATCTTCTTTTACAGCTTCTTCAAAATTTTGAGGCTCACATGTAAAAAATGCCATATTAGTAGATTCATAAATATCTACGAGTGAGCGTACCTTTCTTGGTGGTGATTCATCATCTGAAGATATATCCATTATTTGGACTGGGCGTGGAGATTCTTACTGACTTGTGTTTGGATCAGGGTCTTGAATTGGTTGAGAATTTAACTTATCCTGAATAGGAATTTCTTCAAATATTTTTGCTCCTGTTTTGGGAGTGCTTTCCCAATTCCATGCTGCAGATTCATCAAAGATAACGTCTCTAGAACTTATCAACTTAGTTGTTTTTAGATTGTACAACTGGTAACCTTTTGACTCACTGCTGTATCCAAGGAATATATATTTATCTCATTTTTCATCAAATTTTTTTCTATATTGTGAGGGGACATGTGTGTAAGCTACGCATCCAAATACTTTTAAAAGTTGTACCTGGGGCTTTTGTTTGTGTCATGCTTCATATGGAGTCTTATTCAGGACAGCTCTTGTTGGAGATCTATTCAAAATGTAGATGGTAGTGTTGATGGCTTCTGCCCAGTAGTTATTAGGAAGGCCTTTCTCCTTTAGCATACTTTTGGCCATTTCTACAATTGTTCTATTTTTTCGCTCAGCTACACCATTTTGCTGCGGGGTGTGTCGAACACCGAGTTGTCTTTGAACTCCATTTTTCTTGCAGTACTCCATAAATGGTTTAGACATAAATACTCCTCCATTATTTGTTCGAAGTGTCTTCAGTGGCTTTCCGACTAGCTTTTCTACGAGCGCTTTGAATTCTTGGAATATCAAAAAAGCTTCTGACTTTTCTTTTAGGAAAAATACCCACATCATTCGGGTATAATCATCAACCAATGGAAGGAAGTATCTTCTTTCATTTAGAGATGGAGTTCTAGTTGGTCCAAAAATATTTGAATGTACCAATTCTAATGGTGCCTTTGCTCTTCAGGTATTTTTGGGAAACTGCAATCTATGCATTTTTCCATGTATGCATCCTTCACAGACTCTATCTATGTGGGCAATAGGAGGTAGGCCTAAAACCATATTTTTGTCCTTTAATAATTTTAGGCCATTATAATTTAAATGCCCATATCTTAAATGCTATAAGTGTAACACCCCGTCCCGAACCATGTCGGAATTTTTGCACGTTGACCGAGGTTGACTGTTGACTGTTGACTTTGACCGTTGACCGTTGACCAAAGGGGTCAAAAGTTGACTTTTTGACCCGGATGGAATTCTAAGTTGACTGAGGTACCATTACGAAGTACACGTTGGCACGAGTTCGTAGACTAGTAGCACGTTAAAAACGAAGCTACGGTTTGAAAGTTATGAGCAAAACAAGTTGAGGTCCAAACTGTCCAAGGGGTGCCGGAGTTGACTTTTTATTTATGGGGAAATGAGCTTTGACTCATGCATGCTTGTGAAGTGCTAGTCGATACGAGTTCACAGACTAATGGCACGCTTAAAACGGACATCCGGTTAAAAAGTTATGGACGCATGAAGTTTGCCGGATACCGTAATATTTTAATGTTTTTGAGTCGATAAATAGTGAAATCCCACGTGTCGTCACCTGATTGGTCCACGTGGATGAACAGTGTCACCACTGTGGCTTTTATTTGACAAAAAGCTCGGGGAAGAGAGAGAAAGAGAGAGAGGAGAGAGAGAGAAAGAGAGAAACCGACCGGCCGCCGGATTTTGACCAATTTTCCGGCCGATTCTTGTTACACGCGCTGGCCAGACAGAAGCCTCTCCTCATTTCAGGCCAAACCCCAAAATCTCACGACCGCCGGACGCGCCCAGATCGAGGCGGCAAAGATCCGCGGCGATTTTTCCCTCCACCGCTGGCCACCGCCGTTTGCCCTGTTTCCGGCCATTTTCAGGCCACACGTACGAGCCACCCCTCACCACCTACTCAAGTCCGGCCTACCCACCAAATCTCATGGCCACCGGACCTCCGACGCGCCGGGATCGGAGCGTTTTCCGGCGAGGGGCCGAAAATCTTCAAACCTCGATTTCTCCGCCGTCAGGCCTCTGTTTGCCTCACCGCCGGTCCCGTTGTTACCCTCTCCCCTCAATCTACAAAACCACCAAAAATCTCAGCCAGCAGCCACCGCACGCGCCGCCGCCGGAGACGGTTGCCGATGACCGCGGCTGCTCCCCGGAAGTTACTGTTCCGGGGAGTACCCAGTTGCACCGCCGGTCCTTGTCCACTGTTTCCGACCTCTTGAATCCAAATCCAGCATCCTTTTTCGCCAATTCGCGATGGTTTAAGAGAATCGAAGAGTTGAATTCCGAAAGCTTTCCGGCGAGATTCCGGCCGCCTCGGGTCCGATCACCGGAAAGTAAGACCGAATCGGTGATCCTCGTTCCACGAGCTTCGATTCGGTATACTATTCGACCATTTTGGTTAACGTTTGTGTTTAACCCCCCAGGTACCGGGTATTATTTACCCGAATAAAATAGTAATTTATTTGACTGTGTGTGAACTGTGTTCTAGGAGCACGGGTGAGTCGTGGAATTGATCCCATGGTGGATCATGGTTTAATTGCATGCTCCAGGTGAGTGACCCACCTTTAAAAATATTTTGGGCAATCAATTATGTTTAATTGGTATTTAAATTATGCTCATGTGGTACAATTTAGTTATGGTTTTATTGTGATTTAATTTATTTATTATGCATGAGCCAAGTATATTTCGGTAATAGTCGTACGTGGTTTTAAGTATTATTTTTGGCATAATTGGTTTAAATATTTTATGAAAATATTTGTTAAATTTGTGGTTTAATTTTATAATTATGCCCACGGTATTTTATCTGTTGAACCTCGTTTTACGAGAAAATTATGGTTTATTTGTTATCGATGTTTTCGTACCGGTTTGTTAAATAAAAATATGTGGGATGGTAAGTGTGAAAATTTAACATATTTCCCACGGTAATTTTGGAAAACGGTACGGTTGGTTTAATAATTATTTTAGACGCACTCATACAGTATTGGTGTTCTGCTATATATACACGTGGTTTAGCGCGCAAGTATTATGTCTCCTGTGGTTGCCATTGGACCGTTGGCAGGCAAGTTTGATACTGGCCACAGCCGCCCCTCCCTTGGTCGAGATGACGGTTTCAGCAGCGGTACTGTTGGGATGCCGAAGTGCCATTTGCAAGTTTCTTTCTTCAATCTCCCTGCCAGTCGGTGCTCGGGATGCTGGGTATCGGAGGGCATCACTGGTATATGGTGTGGTGCGTCAAGTGTAATTTTCAGATAAAGTTTCAAACCCCAAAGGTGTTCAAAAATTATTTATTTATTTATTTATTGTTTATCAAATGTTTGATCCCTTGGTTTTCGGGAAGTACGAATATCGGGTTTTGTGAAAATGTTTTAAAAGGGGAACATTTCCAACGGAGTGAATAGTGAGGGTTTTAAGAGAAAATATTACTTCAATTGTTTATTATTTATTTATCTATTTAATTGCTGGTATTAATCAAATCCCTTTATTTGTTATACTATTAATATTAAAGGTGTTCAGTAGATAGGGTCACTCACTGAGATGATTAGCATCTCAAGTTTAAATTCCGTTCCCCTAAGTCCAGGTTGGGAGACGTTGATTGTTCGGGGCGAGCCCAACGTCTCAGTTCGTTGCCGGAAGTCCACGAAGTATTTCTTCCCTTTTTCCTCTCTATCTTGTATTACTTCTTTATCTGTCATTGTATAAATTCCACATTTATTGTATAATGCTCTGTATACTATATTGGACGTGTAGTTGTTAATTATGCACTGAGTTACTGTTATTTATTTTGAAGTGCTGAAATTTGTGGAAACAACTTGTAGTTTTGCGGGAGGAATAAGGGGGATGTTTATAGAAGTGTGCTTTCAGTGCAGGTAATTTTTGGTAAGTCCTACCCTTAGGAGAGGTGCTGCCGGATTTTCCGTTGGAAGGTTCGGTGGTATTTCCCTGGGATCAGGGCTTGTCTAGGGTTCCGGGAAAGGAATTCTGGGCAGGTCCTGACAATAAGTATGACTCATCCGATTTTTGACTTTGAAAAGCTAATTTTTCATCATATGGCATAATAAGAGGAAAAACATTATTTTGATTCATTTTTATTTTTGCCACCATGATGTTTTTATTTTTATCGATAATTGTGCTTTCTTATCCATCAAAAATTACAGAATAATTTTTTCGAAGTAACTGGCCAACACTTAAGAGATTTGATGTTAAGCCAGGAACATAAAGCACATCATGGATGAGTTTAGAGTTACCTCCTTTAGAGTTTACTGCTATTACTCCTTTTCCTTTGACTTCATGTGACTTTCCATCTCCAAGCTTTACTTCAGATAAAAATTTTTTATCCATCTTCACAAAGAGTTGTGGATCACCTGTCATATGACTACTACATCCACTATCCAAAAACCATGTATGTTTTGATTCTTGTTTAACAGACATACATGAATAAAATACTTGACTATCTTCAACCTTTTCAGAATAATTAACTTCATTCCTTTCTTGCATGTCTTTATACCAACAATCTCTTTGTGAATGATTAGAAATTTTACACTTTATGCATTTAAAACAACAATCTTTTGACTGATGCCAAGGTTTTTTGCAAATAATGCAATAAGGTTTAGAATTACCCAGGAAATTTCTTTGCTCATAATGATTTCTTCCTCCTCTGCCTCGGCCTTGATTACCACGTCTTCTTCTGAAGGAACCTCCTCTTCTTGTTGAGTTGCTTGTTGAGGATGCCAAATTCCTTTCTGTGATGTTGCAACTTGATTTGAATGCTTGCTCCACAGGTTGATTGGAAAACCTACTCATTCTTTTTTCATGTGTTTCGAGAGAGCCAAATAGTTGATCCAAAGAGTATGTTTTTAAATCTTTGGATTCTTCTATAGCTGCAACAATATGCCCAAATTTTGCTAGCAAACATCTTAATATTTTTTCTACAATTTTTGATCAGCAATAGTATCTCCATAACTTCTAATTTGGTTAATAATTCTAGAAACTCTAGAAGAAAAGTCTTGAATATTTTCGTTTTCTTTCATTACTAAATTATCGAATTCTCTCCAAAGAGTTTAAAGTTTAATGGAGATTACCTTTTCATGGCCTCCAAATTGTTGTTTAGAATTTCCCATGCAGCTCTAGATTTTGTTGCATTTGATATTCTAGGGAAGATGTTTTTACTTACCCCTTGTTGAATGAAAAGTAGTGCTTGTGCATCTCTTTGGATGTTTTGCTTGTACTCCTTCTTTGCTCCTTCCGTCCACGATTGTAGTTGCTCGGGACTTGCAGGCTCATCATAGCCTTCTTCAATTATATCCCATAAATCTTATGAGATAAAAAGGGTTTTCATTTGGATGCACCAAAAACCATAATTCTCACCAATAAAGATGGGAATTAGATTTTGGGCATAACTAAATGTTGATTGGTTATTGGCTGCCATGGGTATTTTATAAAGGGGCCAAGAATGTGACTTTGATACCAAATTTGTTGGATATTATATGAAAAAGTATTTAAAATGAAGGCTTAAATTTGAGGAGATTGAAAAAATACTTGTTTGGTAAAAGAAAAGAGGATGGCCGAGACTAATTAAAATTGAAGGAAGAGAATAGCTAAAAAATAAAGAGGGAATGCACGTTATAATTTCTTTATTTTTCTAAAATTAATACAAAACAAGAGTACAAGCCTATATATAAGCTAAAAGAGGCGGTTCCAAAGTAACTACCGCCATATGCATGCTTTGCTGTTTTTTTTTTCTATACAAGTAAAAATACAACTCATGAGGACACATGTCAATCTCTCAAGTATCTAATCAATACATATAAAGCTAGCTTACATGTGGCAACTTGCTATGGCTTTAGTAAACAATTTTGACTCCCTTTCATTAATTGTTATCATCCATTGCAACATTAATTGCAACACAAATGTAATTTCTTTAATCTTCACCACTCAAAGGACTTTGCCAAATTACAAATTATTATGATTATTATTTTATTTTTTTTAACAATCTGCTGTTATCTGATGATGATCATGATCATGTGGTAGGCGCTAACAAGATAGCTGTAATGCCCATTGTGGGAATGGGCGGTATAGGCAAGACCACTCTTGCTCGCCTTGTTTACAATGATGTCAAAATCATAAAAAACTTTGACCTCGAAGCTTGGGTTATAGTGTCAGATGAATTTGACGTTTTCAAATTGACAAAAACAATTTTTGATCAAATAATCACTGGTCAAAAAGATTGCAATATCAAGCACCCAGATCAACTTCAATATGAATTGAAAAAGGTTATAGAAGGGAAGAAATTCCTCTTTGTTTTTGACGATGTTTGGAATAATAATTATAACCTCTAGGATAACTTAAAAAGTCAATTCAAATTTGGAGCATCGGGGAGTAAAATCATTGTGACAACACGTGATTAAAACATTGCATCTACAATGGGTACTTTTCAAAATCATTATCTTCAAATAATATCGGATGAAGATAGTTGGCAATTATTTGCAAAATGCATTTCAAAAAATAATAGATAGAAGTGCACTTCGAGAGTTTGAAGAATTCAGTAGAGGAATTGTTAGAAAATGCAATGGCTTTCCTTTAGCTATCAAGTCACTTGGTGGTCTTTTGTGCTCCAAAAACTGTATCGATGAATGGGAAGATATACTAAATAGTGATATATGGAAGTTGCAGTGTGACATTCTTCCTGATCTTTGGTTGAGCTATCACTATGTGTCCTCGCATCTTAAACTGTTAGAAAATCATAACACAACAAACACAACAGGACTTATCGAGGTTCGGTCAAGATGACCTACGTCCTCGTTGCTCCGGTGAGAGCTTCTGGCCTCTTGTTAATCTTGCAGTAGTTACACAAACTAACACCTTTTGTATACACACAGGTTTTCACATAGAAAACATACACACCAAAATCCAAAGCCCCAGTATACACCCTTTAACAATCACTCAATCTCACTTAGAGATTATTTCTCACTCAGAAAATAATACAATTAAAGGAAAGGTAAAGAAGAATCTTGGAGCTCCTCTCTCGTTCACAAGCTTGAAGAAAGACTGGTTTCTGTTATTTCTATTTCTTCTATCGAAAGGAAAGAGTTCTGTGCATATATATATTACACACCAGCTTCAAAACGACGTCGTCCAACTTATACCGTTATTCTGTTACAATATGCTGGAAATGACTGCTTTGCCCTTTTTTATTTCCAAGTAAATGAAACGATGCGTTTTGCTCTTCTGAGACTTATCAATTTAATCAACTCAAGTCTTCTCCAAATATTGACTTCATGCATACACCAGACCTTTGCAAGATGCATTTGTGGATTATATCTTCACATATCTCCACCTAATCCACAAATTTAACCAAAAATAGAAGCTCATCACCATCTCAGCAAAATTCTTCACAAATTGGTCAGCTTGCTCCTATTCGAAGCAGGTTCTTGCAAGTACTAAACTTGCCAACAGTGAGCACTTTTGTTCCCATTTCTGCAGGATTAAACTCTGTAGGAATCTTCTCCAATCTGACTACTTTCTGAGCTGTCAAATCTCGAATGAAATGATATCGAACTTGAATGTGCTTAGATCTCTCATGAAAAACTGGATTTTTACATAAATGAATTGCACTTTAACTATCCGAGTACAAAGTGACCTCCTGCTTGAGCACTTTAAGCTCTGTCAGTAACCCTTTAAGCCAAATGGCTTCTTTTGCAGCCTCAGTTGCTGCCATATATTCTGACTCAGTAGTTGACAAGGCCACCACAGGCTGCAACTGAGATTTCCAACTTATGCAGTTTCCACACAAGGTAAATGCATAAGAGGACATCAATCTTCTCTTGTCCCTATCTCCTGCATAAGCAGAATCTAGGTATCCATTAAGCTCCACTTCACTTGAATCCTTCTTATAAATCAACCCTTCATTTGCTGTATGCTTCAAATACCTTAGAAGCCATTTTAAAGCTTCCCAATGACCTCGGCCAGGATTTGCCATAAATCTGCTCAAAACACTGATAGCATGAGCTAGATCAGGCCTAGTTAGAATCATAGCATACATCACTGAGCCCACAGCATTAGTATAAGGAACTGCTATCATATCTTCCTTCTCCTGCTCAGTTGATGGGCACTGCTCACTTGACAATTTGAAATGTCCACCAAGAGGTATACTTGCAGGTTTTACATCTTCCATTGAAAACCTTGAAACTACCTTCTTAATATATGAAGATTGTATCAACTTCATTTCACATCTTGACCTGTTTCTCACTATCTCAATGCCCAAAATCTTCTTAGTTGGTCCAAGGTCCTTCATCTCAAACTCTGACTTTAACAAATTCTTCACAACTTGTATAATTCTGCCATTTGGTCCAGCTAGAAGCATATCATCTACATATAACAGTAGATACACTGCCTTATATGTCATAGGATCTTTAAAGTATAAACAGTTGTCAAAATCACTTCTCTCAAAACCAGATTTAACCACAAATGAGTCAAAACGTTTATACCATTGCCTTGGTGATTGCTTAAGTCCATATAGTGACCTTTTAAGCAAGCACACCAAATCTCCACCTTTTTCCTTTAATTTCAAAACCTTCAGGCTGCTTCATGTATATTGTTTCTTCCAATTCACCATGAAGAAAGGCATTCTTGACATCTAGTTGTTCTAACTCCCACTCGAAATGAGTCACTAATGCCAACATGACTCTTATACTTGTATACTTCACAACAGGTGAAAAAACCTCATTGTAGTCTATTCCTTCCACCTGTGTAAATCCCTTGGCCACTAATCTGGCCTTAAACCTTACTGGTTCAGATTTGGACATACCTTCTTTGACCTTGTAGATCCATTTACAATCTACAACTCTTTGATTTGTTGGTGTTGGTACTAAGTCCCAAGTTCTGTTCTTATGGAGAGATTCCATTTCTTCCTTCATGACCTCTTTCCATTTTGCTAACTCCTTAGAATTTACTGCTTCTTTGTAACTCCTTGGCTCATTGTCAGTAAGTTCTTCATATGCCACCAAGGCATAAGCAATGCAGTCTGCATAACTGTACTTTCTGTTAGGTTTCACTGTCCTCTTAGCTCTATCTCTTGTCAGCAAATATCCAGGTGATGCTATGTTCTTATTCCTTGTACTTGGTGACTGCTGTTGAGTGTGATCATCTTCAGAATCTGCCTCAGATTGTGCAGGTGTTACTTTTTCTAGTTCCTCACCTGTTTCAGGTTCTTCTATTCCTTCTGAAGTTGACCTTCTCACAAAGCCTTCACTGTCTTGGTTTTCGACTTCAGGAAACAAACTTATACTTCGTGTCTCCACTTTGTTGCTCATTTCATCACCTGCACTGTTAGTATCTTTGCAAGGCATAGAGGTTTCATCAAACATAACATCTCTGCTAATAATAACTTTAAAACCTCTACTCTCTCTATCCCAAAGCCTATAGCCTTTAACTCCCTGAGGGTAACCTAAGAAAATACATTTCAAACTCCTAGGTTCAAGTTTCCCCTCAGATTGATGTACATATGCAGCACAGCCAAAAACCCTCAGTTTGCTATAATCAGGCTTCTTTCCAAACCACATTTGTTCTGGTGTTCTAAAGTTTAAAGCTGTAGAAGGTGACAAGTTCACCAAATGCATGGTTGTCATTACAGCCTCACCCCAAAACAACTTAGGTAATCCAGATGACACTAGCATGCATCTCACCTTATCGAGTAGGGTTCTATTCATTCTTTCAGCCACACCATTTTGCTGTGGTGTGAATTTTACAGTTCTATGCCTTAAAATACCATTTGATTTGCAAAAATCATCAAATTCTCGACTGCAAAACTCTAGACCATTGTCTGTTCTTAAAATTTTAACAGTTTTGCTGGTTTGATTTTCAACTAGCAATTTCCACTCTTTAAACTTAGAAAAAACCTCACTTTTAGCCTTTAACAAGTATATCCAGACTTTTCTAGAGTAATCATCAATTAAGGACAAGAAATACCTGTTTCCACTCTGTGTTTGCACTCTAGCAGGTCCCCACAAATCAGCATGTACATAATCTAAGACAGACTTGGCTCTATTCGAGCTCAAATTAAAACTAAGTCTATGTTGTTTGCCCAAAATGCAAGTTTCACAAGACTCCAAATTACTTACTATATCCTTATAAAAAACATTCTGTTTATTCAAGTAATACAGGCCTTTTTCACTAATGTGACCTAATCTCTTATGCCATAAAGCAGTTTTATCAGCAGTTGAACTTATAGAAGCAGTACTTGAATTAACTAATGGTTTACCAAGCAAGACATATAAACCATTTTTCTTCTGACCCTTCATTACTACAAGTGATCCTTTGGTCACTTTCATGACACCATTCTCTGCTTTATAGGATAAGCCAGACTCATCTAACATGCCAAGGGAAATTAAATTTCTCTTCAACTCAGGTACATGCCTTACTGCTGTGAGGGTCTTAACAGTACCATCTACTAACTGTAACTGCACATTACCAATGCCAGTTACTGAACATGATCGATTGTTGCCTAGCAACACTTGGCGACCATCACACTTAGTATATGAGTTAAAACAACTCATGTCAGGACACATGTGGAAAGAACAGCCAGAATCCAACACCCACTCAGTATGATTTTGACTTGTGGACACTACCAAAACTTCACAGGCTCTACATCAGTGTAGGCCACTGCTAAATCACCAGACTCTTGACTCTTTTCTTTCTCATCTTTCTTCTTCTTGAAACAGTTTTTAATAATGTGTCCCTCTCTCTTACAGTAATAGCACCTTCTACCCCTAGATCTTGATTTAGACCTAAAAGTCTCCCTTGACTTACTTCTATGGTCACTATGACCCCAACTTCGAGTAGAACTCCTACCCCTCACAGTAAGTCCTTCACTTTTGGATTCAGACTTTAATTCCAGGTCTCTAGATCGAAGGGCACTTACAACAGTATCTAAGGTCAAGGAATCTCTGCCATACTTAATGGCATTCTTTACTTCTCTATAGGTCTCAGGCAATGAATTCAATAAAATCACAGCATGATGTTCATCATCAAAAGTAACTTTACAATTTGCAAGACTTAAGATTAAACGATTAAAAGCATCAAGATTTGTGTCCAAATCCTTAGTAGTATCCATCTTAAAGCCAAAAAATTGTTCAAGTAGAAGAATTCTATCAGGTAAAGATCTTACCAGATAAAGCTGTTCAAGCTTTTGCCACATTTGAGAAGTAGTGCTTACATCATCAACTTGCCTCAGAACACTATCGGAGAGATGCAGTATAATTGTGCTCATTGCAATTTCATCGATCTCATGCTTCTTTTCATCAGTAACATCAGTAGCATAAATTCCATCGATTGCCTTAGCCACCTTCATTTGCACCAGTACTGCCCTCATTTTCTTGCGCCACAGCAAGAAATCACCTTTGCCATTGAATACATCAATTTCCAACTTTGTAGACATTCTTGACTTCTTGAAAGATTGAGAAACCCTCACACAGATGATTCTCACAGAAAACTCACAAAACACAGGACCAAGAATCAAGAATACTCAACCAGGCTCTGATACCACTGTTAGAAAATCAGAACACAACAAACACAACAAGACTTATCGAGGTTCGGTCAAGATGACCTACGTCCTCGTTACTCCAGTGAGAGCTTCTGGTCTCTTATTGATCTTGCAGTAGTTACACAAACTAACACCTTTTGTATACACACAGGTTTTCACATAGAAAACATACACACCAAAATCCAAAGCCCCAGTATACACCCTTTAACAATCACTCAATCTCACTTAGAGATTATTTCTCACTCAAAAAAGAATACAATTAAAGGAAAGGTAAAGAAGAATCTTGGAGCTCCTCTCTCGTTCACAAGCTTAAAGAAAGACTGGTTTCTGTTATTTTTGTTTCTTCTATCGAAAGGAAAGAGTTCTGTGCATATATATATATTACACACCAGCTTCAAAATGACGTCATCCAACTTATACCGTTATTCTGTTACAATATGCTGAAAATGACTGCTTTGCCCTTTTTTATTTCCAAGTAAATGAAACGATGCGTTTTGCTCTTCTGAGACTTGTCAATTTAATCAACTCAAGTCTTCTCCAAATGTTGACTTCATGCATACACCAGACCTTTGCAAGATGCATTTGTGGATTATATCTTCACATAAACAATGCTTTGCCTATTGTTCAATTTTTCCTAAAGATTACAAATTCGAAAAGGAAAAATTAATTTTATTATGGATGGCTGAAGATCTTTTGCAACCACGACAAGATAAGACTCTAGAAGAAATCGGAAAGGAGTACTTTAATGATCTTACATCAAGGTCATTCTTTCATCACACTGAACATGGTTGTTTTACCATGCATGACCTTGTTAATGATTTGACTACCTTTGTTTCTAGAGAATTTTGTTTATGGTTGGATGATGGTTACTCAAAAGTTTTTACAGGGAAGACTTGTCATTTGTCATGCATGACATATGTGAGCCATGATATAAAGAATCTAGAGGAATATTTATCAAAAAATAAGGTGTTGCGCAGGTTATTGTTTCAATCTAGAATGTTGCCCAACAGTTTTTGACAAATCTAGAACAATATTTGAAACCAATGAGATGTCTAAGAGTGCTTTCTCTATGTCAGAGTTGTATTAAAACAGGCTTTGATTTGATTGGCAATTTAAAGCTCTTAAAGTATATAGATTTGTCTCATACTGAAATTGAAGAATTACCCGATACAATTTATACTCTCTACAATTTGCAGGCATTCTTGTTAAATACGTGTAAGCATCTGCATAGGTTGCCTAGTTCAATTGGCAATTTGAAACATCTAAGATTCTTGGACTTGTCTTATTGTAGTAAAATTGAAGAGATACCCAACACATTGTGTGATTTCAAGGATCTGCGTACTCTAAATCTGATGGGCTGTCAAGATTAGGCAAATGCTATCTGGACTTTTCAAATACAAAGGTGACAGAGATGCCACTGCAAATTTGTGAAATGAAACATCTTCAATATTTAAAACCAGCTTTTCTTGTAGACCAAAATGACAGACAAAATATTAAAGAATTGGGTAATCTTCATGATCTGCGTGGATCTTTATGGATAAAAACTATTGAAAATATAATAAATGTTGGAGATGTTTCGGAAGCCAAATTGAAAGATAAGAAGCATATTACAGGTCTCCAATTGGAGTGGTGTGGTGAAACAGATGATTCAGAGAAAGCACGAGTGGTACTTGAAAAGCTTCAATCTCACGCAAGTGTCTAAGACCTAAGAATTTGGAATTACCAAAGGACAAGGTTTCCGAGTTGGATAAGGCATCATACATTTAGTCACATAGTATCTCTGTACCTACTTAATTGTAAAAATTTGTTATTTGCTGCTGTAGCTTGGATAGCTACCCTCCTTGAACCATCTTCATATTTGGGGATTAGAAATGGTGGAGAGAGTAGGTGATGAATTTTATTCCTGCAGCAGCACTAGTATTGGTTCTTCTTCCATGATTAATACACCAGTACCATTCAAGTCCTCAGAAATTTTATACCTTGGTGATTTAAGAGAATTGAGAAAATGGAAGGAGTGGTCTTTAATGATGGGAGGAGATGTTGGAGGACAAAAAGGTACTAGAGCCTTCCCACAACTTAGAAGGCTTAGTTTAAGAGAATGTCCCAACATAAATGGGGACTGCTTACGTTGTAATCTTCCATCCTCCACAAACTCTTCAAATCTTATCGGGATGCCAACAACTGGTGGCTTCATTCCAAAGTCATCAACTTCCATGGCTGGGTGAATTGCAGCTAATTCGTTGCTCAAAGTTGGAGTCATTTCCACCACAAGGTGGATTGCCCTCCATTATCCATACAATTCAAATTTTGGGTTATGAAAAATTGGAGTCATTTGCAAAACAGGCATGGCCTTCAAATTTAAAGTCACTTGAAATTTGCGATTGCAAAAACCTACTCATGGACATGGGTTCATTTTCGGAGGAAGGGCAACTTCCCACACGTATGACTTATCTTAAGCTTGAATCTCTTCCAAAGCTTAAATTGTTAAATGGTGACGAGTGAAACATAAATGGAAGAGGAGAAAAAAAAATTATAAAAATGGGATAATTAGAGTGGAGTTAAAGCAAAAAAATACATAAATAAATAAATAATTAGGATAATTGAGAGTAAACAGCATTTATGATATCAAGGAAGTTGATATAGACTTTTTAAAATGACTAGGATATCATAGCATGTATGGTATTTTTTTATTGGTCATGTACACCAACGTGGATTCCATTTGGTACACATTATGTATAGAAAAATTTCTCATTTACATATTGCTTTTAAACTTTATTCTTTTTTAAAATAAAATTGTTATTTTTAGATGAATTCTATCTCATCACGTCAATTTCTATAAATAATAATTCCTTCTGCCATTTAAAGACCCTTATGAATTTATATGATGTATAATTTAATACCATCCAAGGGCATTCCATTTTGTCCCTCCGGCACAACCTAATGATTTTATTTCTTGGATTCCAAGTTCTCTTTACTGCAGTTACAATGTTGGAAGCATAAGTGCTATCATTCACCATAGCTGCTGATTCAATACTGCCAAGCTTTTGGTTTTCATATTTAGTTCTAGCTCTTCTTACGCATTTCAATGTTCAGGTAACCGCTTCCTATATATATAATATCATGCATGCTCTCTTTAGCTGTCTCAAACTGCTTTTGAGATTTGAATCCTTTTCCCCGAATCTATAAGCTTCATTTATGAGTTTAAGGCTGTGATGATTCTTGAATCAAGAAATTTCAAAGAATTGTGTAACCCTAAAGCTCTATTTGACTATATTTTCTGTTTTCAGTTTTCAAAATATTATTAAAAAAAAAACTATTTTTATTTGTTTTTTGAAAACAAAAGTGTTTGGCCAGTGATGTTTAAAAATAATTTTCAAAACTAAAATATAAAAAACAGAAAACATCATTTTAATGTTTTTTAAAACTAATGGCCAAACAGGTAATTTTTCGTTTCGAAAACAGTTTTTTGTTTTATAAAACAGAAAATTGTTTTAAAACCTAATGGTCAAACAAGCCCTAAGTTTTCTAAGAAAAAAAGAAGAAGGAAAACTCGAGAGAAAATTGAGAGAAAATTTCTGTTGTCTTTATTCAAGAATGATTGCTTGCTAACTAACTGACTATATTTATACATGTATGTCAACTGTTGTAACAGCTGTAACAACTTTAAAGCAAAGCAAAAAGAAGAAACATGTGTCAGGACCCGTCCAGAATTCCTTCTCCGGAACCCTAGACAAGCCCTGATCCCAGCAGCACCTCCCCTAAGGGTAGGACTAACCAAAAATTACCTGCACTGAAAACACACTTCTAAAAACATCCCCTTATTCCTCCCACGTTACTACAAATTGATTCCACAAATTTCAGCACTTCAAATAATAACAGTAGCAACCCAGTGCATAAATAAAACATAAGTGTCCCAATAGTATACAGAGCTTTAAGGAGTGCTAATCAACAGAAATACAACAAAGATGAAAGAAATAATACACTGAAATGAAAAAGTACAGAAGTACTTCTCGAAACACAACAGCAGTGGAAAACTTGGTTCGCTCCGGAAGAACGTCTACCACCACTTGCACCTAAGGGAACGGAACTTAAAAACGTGAGATGCTAATCATCTCAATGAGTGACCCTAACTACTAAACACTTTTAATGATAATAAAATAATAATAATAATAATAATTAAGGGAATTGAATAAATACCAACAATTAATAAATAAATAATTACAACTGTTGGAAATAATAATTTCCCTCAAAACTCTCACCAATCGCTCTGTTTGAAATGTTCCCTTTTTAAAACAATTTCACAAAACCCGATGTACATACTTCCCGAAAACCAAGGGATTAAACCAGTTGATAAACAATAAATAAATAAATACATACCCCAATATATAATTAAAATGTAATAAATTATAGTAATTAATTTTTTTGAACACCTTTGGGGTTTAAACATTATTTGCAAATTACACCTGACGCACCACACCATATACCGGTGATGCCCTCCGATACCCAGCGTCCCGAGCACCGACTGGCGGGGGGGTTAAAGAGAGAAACCTGCAAACGGCACCTCGGCGTCCCAACAGTACCGCTGCTGAAACCATCTCCCGGCCAAGGAGGGGGGCGGCTGTGGCCAATAACAAACTTGCCTGCCCACAGTCCAATGGCAACAACGGGAGAAATAATAACCGCGCGCTAAACCACATAATACCTGCGCTACCACGTGTCCATACACCAGAACACCAATACTGTATGAGTGCGTCTAAAAATGAACATTATTAACCAACCATACCGTTTTCCAAAATTATCGTGGGAAATACATTAAATTCTCACACTTACCATCCCACATATTTTTATTTAATAAACCGGTACGAAACATTAATAACAACAAACCACAATTTTCTCGAAATACGAGATGCAACCATAAAAATACCGCGAGCATAATTTATAAAATTTAAACAAATATTTTCGTAAAATATTTAACCCAATTATGCTCGAAAAATATTATTTAAAACCACGTACAATTAATACCGAAACATACTTTGCTCATGCATAATAAATAAATTAAACCATAATTAAATCATACCACATGAGTCTAATTTAAATACCAATTTAAATACCAATTAAACATAATTAATTGCCCAAAATAATTTTTGAAGGTGGGTCACTCACCTGGAGCACGCAATTAAACTATGATCCACCATGGGATCAATTCCACATCTCACCGGTGCTCCTAGAACACAATTCACACACAGTCAAATAAATTAATATTTTATTCGGATAAATAATACCCGGTACCCGGGGGGTCAAACACAAACGTTAACCAAAATGGTCGAATAATATACCGAATCGAAGCTTGAGCGATGAGGATTACAAATCCAGTCTCCATCGACCCCAATTCCGCCGGAAGTGGCCGGAATTTGGCCAGAAAGCTTCGGCCGGTTTTCAATTCCTCGTATCTCGCAAACCGCTTCGAATTTTTGAGATTGGAGGCCATTTTTGGACTCAGAGGACCCAAAATAAGGGGAGAGGGATGGCAATTCGGACTGGGCTAGCCGGAATACGGCGAAATCGCCGGAAAAATTTTCAACCGCCGCCGCGACTTTGCCGGCCCGATCTGGGCGCGTCGCCGGCCTGCCGGTAGCCAAATTTGGCTGGTGAACTCGCCGGCGTGTGGGCTTGGACGGTGGCCGGCGCGTGCGTGGTTCTGGTGGCCGGAAAAAGAAAACACGGTGAGAGAGAGGGACGGTCGGAGGGAGAGAAAAAGTTTGCGTGTTTTTGATGGCTCGGGGAAGAAGAAGGGAAAAAAAAAAGAAAAAAAAAAGAGAAGGAGGTGTTTTCCCACGTGGGAAAAGAAAAGAAAAAGAAAAAGAAAAGAAAAAGGAAAAGAAAAAGAAAAAGAAAAAGGAAAAAAAAAAGAAATAATTAAATAATATTAATAATAATATTATTATTTAAAATAATAATAAAATAATTTGATTTTTACACATGGTTGACATGTGGCTTCTCAACATGGTGACACATGGTCATCTTCATTAAGTCACACGTGGCACATCGTTACGCGTTTAAAAATAATATTAAAATAATACGGTGTTTGAAAAACTCTACAAGTCCATAACTTTCAAACCACATGTCCAAATCGGACGTGCCGCTAGTCTACAGACTCGTATCGACGACCACTTCACAACCATGCATGAGTCAACGCTCAACTTTGCATAATAAAAAGTCAACTCCGGCACCCCTTGGACAGTTTGGACCTCAACTTGTTTTGCTCATAACTTCAAACCGTAGCTCCGTTTTCAACATGCTACCAGTCTACGAACTCGTGCCAACGTGTACTTTGTGACGGTACCTCATTCAACCTAGAATTCCAACCGGAACAAAAAGTCAACTTTTGACCCCTTCGGTCAATGGTCAACAGTCAACCTCGGTCAACATGCAAAAATTCTGACATGGTTCGGGATGGGGTGTTACACATGCGTATTTTACAAGTCTGTTAAGCCAACTGGCATTCTAAGAAGTTGTTAAGCTGAGCTGGCATCTTCTTCAGTGGACAGCTTGCTGCTGAAGCTTTGTACTAACTTGTAAACCAAAACAGCTCCAACAAAGGCATGCAAGCTGATCTCTGAAAGTAATACAATGTTGCGAAAATGAAAGAACGTCTGAAGATAAAAACTTTTATTGAAAACATGCTCTTTTTGATAAAAGGGTTGAATTATTTTATATAAGCTTAGTACACAAATGCCTATTATAACTTTAGTATAATCTTAGCACTTAGATCCTAGAAACCCAAAAAAGAATCCATTAAGTTGAAAAGACACAGATGATAACTTGCATCAATTTAGACCAGCAAATCCGGTGACCTTGACTATTGGTGGTTGTGTAGGAACTCCGTTGAATACCAACAATTCAGAAATGGAGCTTCTATGGAAGAAATTCTCTCCTCTCCTAAAAGTCTCAGGTAGAAATTAATGTGAAAAGTAGAAACTTTTTATTTGAAGATGGATACCGTATACAGTTCCTAAGTGCCTTTGAACGTGAAAAGTAGAATCCAAAGCATTGTATCTCATTTTATATTCAGGGAAATCTTTTGCTTACACATACTCAAAATGAAATTTTGATTTCTTTTAGACGCACCATACACCTATCCTCAAGTATATATATAACTGCTTCTTTTCTCTAGATTCTTCCACTGTGTTGATTTTTCTTCTGATTTATGGATTCTCATGTATTTATCTAGTGCTAAGAAGGTGAAGCTGCTGTTGGAAGTTGCCAATATTCACCTAGCCTTGATCTTATCCTCTTGCCATTTGGAAGCTCAGAGAAGTTAATACTATGTATGCTGTAAATGAACCATTCTGTTTCAGTCACTATTTGAATACTCTAGCCAATATTACTAGATTCTGCAAGAAAGCATATTTCTTTGTTTGAGAGTTTGATTTTCATGCTTTGACTTTTCCAGTTATGAGCACTCCTCCGCTTATAATGCCTTGATAATATCGGGATTCAAGTGATTGGTTGTTCCAAGCCTTGACAAAGCCTGAGACAGAGGTTTTTGCTCCATGGCAATATCATTTCCCTTGTCTGAGTTTCTTGAAGATATTAGAATTAGGATTATCATCCAAATATTAAAAAAAGAAAAAATAAAAAAATAGTGGTTTGTGTTCGGTCTCTGACTTTTCCTCCTCTGTTATGTTACTTAGACTATTTTGTATAAAGCAAATAGAAAGAATTTAATAAAACTAAACCATCTAGTTTAACCCAAACAAAAATTCTTACTTTATAGACAACGTCTATGATCTTCTATGATCTTCGGGAAATCTGAGGTGGATGCATACCAAAGCCCCACAACACCAGTACACCCAACCCCCACCACAAGACCACTGACCCTCTTTATAATGACTTCCAATGCAGAAGCACTTCTTTTGTTTCGAGACAAATTAATTAGCAATCATATTCAATACTGCAACTTGCAACTTAGACTTTCAGATTGGAAGTTTTTAAGTCATTTTGGGTACTGCCTCCACATGGCAGTGGGACCCACTATGCTGACTTTGCTTTGTAATTTTGGTTGGTTATGGGCTTCTATAATGTACATAAGTTTTGCAGCCTATAATCTAATTTAGGGTCTGTTTGATATAGTTGATAAAAATAGAATTTTAGTTCATAGGATTTCATATAATAGATCTTTTTGAAAAAGAATTTTTATTAAAAAGTTAATAAATGGTTGGTTTTAAATAAAAAAAAATATATTAAATGCTCAATGAGTTTCCATATAAGTTAAAAAAACCACATTAAATGCTAATTGAATTTCCATATAAGCTTAAAAGAATAGCTTTTCTAAAGAATCAAAAAATTTGAGCTTCTCTAAAATAGTTTTTTTTGTCAACAAGTACTTATTGATTTTTATCAAACATTTTTATTTTTTAATAAAAAAACTTTTGACCTTCAAGTAAAGCTTTTGACCATAAAAAAAGTTCTGCCAAACAGACACTTAGTTCTGCATTTTTAAAGAAAACTCTTTAATTATAATTTTTGTCCTAAAAATATTCCTTTCAATGCATGATATAATTTATAATGCTTCCAATTTTTTATTTTTTTTTTCTTGTCGAATGCATAGGCTTGATCTTTCTAGTACAACTACTAAGAGAACACCTCCAAATTTTATGAAACTGTTCTTTCAGTCAATTTACACTTTGAAGTATTTAAAACAAAAAATAAAAAAAAAATCCGTTTCAAACTTTATTTTTGGAAGTGACATATAATAAAATCTTATCTTTTTTCCTTGTCATTGTAGGTGGCACAAATTTTCTGATTACCCAAAAAAAAAAAAAAAACAAACACTTTGTAAGTTTTCTTTTTCTTTTGTTCCTGCCATTTAAAGACTTACGAATTTATCCCATCTAAGGGTAATCCATATGGTTAATGGTTATATTTCTTTGATTCCAAGTTCTATCTATTGCAGTTAAGTACATTAATGTTGGAAGCAAAAGTGCTGTCATTCATCATATAGCTGCTTCAATGCATACTACCAAAGCTTTTTGGTTTTCAAATTCAGCTCTTCTTGGATTTGAACTTTGAAGTATTCAGATAACTGCTGCCTACTACCTTATGCATCTGTTAGCGGTGAAAGTCCTCCCCCCTTGCCTAGCTACGAGAGGTTGTTCTCCTTAGTTCGAAATTTGGGCTTGAATCACCTGCAAAAAGACCTCAAACTAGGTTGCCTGTTGGGCATCTTCAACTCTAGTTTTTTATCTTAGTATGCAGATGCGTAGCTTATGGGTGGATATGGATCTCCTTTTATACTACTCTGCCTTGTTGATTTCCAGTTGTTTTGCTGTTTACTTTGTGTGTTCAACTAGTTTTCCTTGTTCTACATGGTTTGCCATTTACCAGAGTGGTTTGGTGGCCAAGCTGGCACATTAGGGGCATGGCCATCGAAACACATACATTGGTGATATGTCTGGTATCTTGCAGCTTTATTGATTTGGGCTTTACACTCATTTGCAGCAGGGGAATTTGGCCCGATACCCCAATTTGAAAGCCTTTAATGAAATATACCCACCTCCTTTTGAGGTTTTTTGTTTTACCCTCTGTTTTTTTAATATTCCCAAACTACCCTCTTCAAATATCAAAAGGAAAAAATATACATTAAAAGAACGAAGAAAAGAGGAAGAGAAAGTAGGAGAGAATGGCGAAGCAGCTACCGAAGAGTTCTTCGAGAGGAGAGATGAATGGAGGAAGTATCCTAGGCTCACCGATCAGCTCCGCCATACTTTTCCAGGATTTAGCCTTGGAGTCGCCCCCCTTTGGCATCTACCTGGTCGATGACCAGATCTACAACCTTCCTCCTCCTCTTCTTCTGGGTCTGCTTTTAATGGTGTACTTTTTGTTGGGTTTTTCAAGAAATCTTCAAAATAGAAAAATACAATTAGAATCCTATAGTCAAAACCCTAGCTTGGCTTTTGATATTGGGACTTGGCAGGTGGAAGTTTATTTTGGAAGCCGCAACAGGAGGAATCAGTCATGGTTAGATTCAATTCTGCTATATTTTTCATCTTTTTTTCTTAAATTTATTGCTTTTCTTACTTTGGGTAGGGAAGAAAAAAGTGAAAATTTGTTTTAAAAATGAAAAACTTTAGCATTTCAGTTTTATCAAGTTTTATGAATTCTTGATTGTGTATGTTTTATGATAAATTTTTAGGTGAAGTATTCAAGAGAGCCTAATCCTACCAAGTGTGAGTAATTTTTCCACCTTTTTTTTTTAATTGATGTTGTTGATTTGTCGAATTTTGTTGGCCACTGAGAAAATCTTGGAAAAAGGAGGAGCGAAGTTAATTTTCTGAAATATTAAAGTTGCATTTTTTAGCGAAAGATATTGATTTTTCTTAGTTAATGATATTGAATTTGGTCTAAAACAAGGCTTTTCACTAGGGATCTTCTTCAGTGTTTAAACAAAAGTTAGATTGGTTAAGCATGGTTTTAGTTGTGGAAAATTTGTTGTTAATGTTGTTTTTTATGATCTTAATCAGCCTGCAAGGCTAGAGGATTAGACCTATGAGTTCGTTTTAAGGTATGCTTGTTCAACTTGATTGCCTTTGGGATTTCAGTGTTTTATTGGAAGTCTGAGATGGTGAATACCTTTAATAATGTTAAAGTTCAATGAAAAAGTAATTATTAATATAGTAAATCAGTGATAGTATGTCAAGGGTTAAGTTAGATCAACAATACAGGAAATTTAACTTAAAAAATAATTAGTAAATAGAGCTCAATCTCAGAAAAATTTGGTTTGATATCTAGTATGCTAATGATTTTGAAATATGACTTAACCAAGTTAATGCTTGTTTTCATTATATTCTCTCTTCAGAATACTAGGGAAATAGCCAATGCTACCATGAAGGCCCTTTGGAATACTGTAAGCAACATGTCACTTACACAGACCCTCTTAGAACATAAGGAGTGAAGAAAAAGGGATAGTAATGAAATAATGACAATGGTGATTAAACGGTAAAGCCTTCTAAGATTGTGCTTTACTCTCGACTTAGCACCAGTGAACTGTTTATGGCAATAGATCCAAATACGAAGCATCTGTTGTATTATGAGGACAAGGCAGACCATTCAAAAGGATCTATATCTAGAGAAGTTGTTGCTTGTTGAAAATACTTTGATATCTCTGCACAACGACAAATAGGTTAACTCCTCAAATCTCTCCATCAAAAGTAATTTGGTTGTTTTTAGGTTGCTTATTACTATGGTATGGAAATGTGGTAAATTTCAGTCTTCAGTTATTTTTTCTGCCATTATTATTATTCTTATTATTTTTTCACCTTCCGTTTTTTATAAGTACATATGAGTGGAATGAAAAAGGTACTGGTACATGATGTACATTGTTCAGTTTAGCTACTTATGTTATATTTATAAGTTGTGGTTGAAATTCTAAGCGGATAAACACAATATTTCTTTATCCTTCTAGTATGATGCAAATAATGGGGAATTTTTCTCTTTCACAAATTTGGATTGTATATTAAGTTAATTGTTTATTCAGTTTCCTTTTCACTACTTTCTTTCTTGTAGTCATGACTCATGACCAAGCTGTTTAGTTTTTGGCACCTCGGTCTTATACTGGTTCCTATTTTGTCATATCTGCTGTTTTACTTTTAATTTTCTGTACCTTGTGATAAGCAATAGTTCTACAAACTACCATCTATTCTTTAAAGCCCATTTGATTGGTGGACCTATAAGGTATATTATTAGGTTCATTGGAATATAATAATGGAAGCTATATTGAGTTGGGACATATGAGGGTCCTATGCTGTTATTGGAAGATAGAAATTTCTTTTTTGTTCACTCCCTTCCTTTTACTATGGTTTTATGTACCAAAATGTCTTTTAGAGTTAAGGTCTTTGTATGCATGATAGACATGGATATTTTTTTCCATGGGCTTGTCATTTCTTATTTTGATTGAATCTTGAATCTATGCTTACAAAGTTTCTCATTTGTAGGATTGCTACATTGACATCTGCTCCCCAGGGGTTCTTAGCCTTTTTACTAACAATTTTGATCACCAACATCTACGACGCCATTTTGTCTAGGTATTGCTTGTTGATGATGTATGTATTTCAAATTAACTATCTATTACGTTAAAAAAAAATTTAAACTGTCAGCTAGATTTACATTTCCATCTTATACTTATATATTATATTACATAAATGGAGGCACAGATACACATACATGATGCTTGTGCCTCTATCAACATGAATTCTGCATATATTATTGAAACTTTATGTTTTAAAATGTAACGGAACTTTCTTTGATTAGAATGTAGCAGAATTATTTCATGACTATGCTTAGCTGTCCATAAACTTGTCTAGTTATGTTGGATAAGAATGCATATGGATAAAGATTTATTCATGGTAGAAATTTCTTATATTTTTTGTTGATATGTAGTTTAGTACCTTTTGTCAAGTGAATATGCATTTTGTCCTCTTGGACATGTCAACCTTTATATTCATTATAGTTTTGGAATTGTTCTAAGGTAATCGTATATCCATTCAGATTATGGGTTACAAAATATTCACAAATGAAATTCATTCAAGCTATGCGGCTAGACTTGACAATTTCCGCAGTTATGACACTGTTAGGAAGGACATAATTCAGCGATGGACATATCCATTGGTGCCAGGTGTTAAGTTTTTTGGGAACTCTTCGGTTAAATTGGAAAGATAGGGGATGTATCAAGCATCAGGTAATTATCACAAAGTTGTTATGGGATATCCTTTTTATAATTGTTTGAAGAGTTGAGAATTTTCTCATGTACTCATAGCTTTATGAATGGTATCATTTATGTTAAATATTCACATAAAAGAGAGTACCAAGTAATTTGACTTTAAGTATGCTAGAATCCTTATTTAAACATTTCTTTGTTACTTATGTTAAACTAATATTTATTTCTGTTGATATTAATAAATGCAACTAAAACAGTAGAAAAGCTCTTATCAGATAGTTGCACTTATTGGTGCTTATTACTAAAGAATAGCTTCACCTCTCTCTCTCTCTCTCTCCCTGAGAGAAAGGAGCTTTCACCTATTTTCATGGAAATGACCAAATAGATGTACACAATTTAAAGTGCAACATAATCTTCATTTTTAGAGTACAACATATCATCATCTCTAATTTCTACTGTGCTTCTCAATTGCATTTATACATAAGCTTCTTTGAGTATCCTGTATGGCTTTTAAATTATTTTATAATGGAATGAAAATTAGTGTGATTCTTGAGGGAAATACCAAAATGTGAATGGTTGCATGCTAACGTTACTGAATTCCTACTATTTCGTTCAAGCTACGAAAATTCTTTCTCTTACATTTGTTTGACTTTTATATGCTGCCACGGAGATAACATGTTTTTTCATTGGTATGGCAGATAACTAGACTTGCTTTCCCCTCAATCGATTCAAACTATATCTATGTGGAAGGGGTTGATTATGAGGTGAATTATTTAAAGGTTGATTAAGAGGGTTCCAGTGCAACATGATTTTCATCGATCTATGAACTCTGGCTTTCAATTCAATAGCAAGGATTAGGTCATTTTTGAAATTGTACTCTAATATGAGCTACTTGAATCATCAATAGCCCTTGTAACATTCAAATACTTGCAATTTTGTTTTCTTTTTCATGTTTCTTAATGGAAAATTTACTTTTTTCATTGTCGGTTGGAGGAGCAAGACCATATGTCAGTCGAACTGCATCTTAATAAAAAATTTGTGTTAATATTTTTATCAAAAAGTATAAACATTTTAAAAATATATGTTATATTTTCATAAGGTACATTCACAATTATTAATATAATTATATTTAAGCATAAAAAAATATATATAAAATACATATATGCACGATTATTTTTTATTAATAATATAGATGCTAAATATAACTTTAGTAATGATCCTTAACAAAAGAATCCACAAAAAATGGGAAAAAAGTGGAAAATTTTCAAATAAATTTGATTACAGATGGTGCATCAGTATATTTTGGGGTTTTTTCTCTTTAGGATCATTGAAGAATGTATATTATGCATGTTGTTACATTTAACACACATTAGGGATCTTATGGGGGCCAAAAAATTGGTAAAATGTGATTACCATAGGGGTTTCGATAACTATCGATGAAACCTACGGTAATTGTTCCAGCAACTACAAATTAATTACCATAGGTTTCATTGGTAATTACCGAAGCCGCTACGGTAATCAAATTTTTGTGCCAATTTGATAACTTTTTTATGACTTTTGGGGTTTTTTCTCTTTAGAATCATTGAAGAATGTATATTTTGCATGTTGTTGCATTTAACACACATTAGGAGACTTGTGGGGGCCAAAAAATTGGTAAAATGTGATTACCATAGGGGTTTCGTTAATTACCGATGAAACCAACGGTTATTTTTCCAGCAACTACAAATTGATTACCATAGGTTTCATCGGTAATTACCGAAGGTCCTACGGTAATGAAATTTTTGTGCCAATTTAAGAACTTTTTCAGAACTTTTGGAATTTGTTCTCTTTAGGATCATTAAAGAATGTATATTTTGCATATTGTTGCATTTAACACACATTAGGGGACTTGTGGGCGCCAAAAAATTGGTAAAATGTGATTACGATAAGGGTTTCAGTAATTACTGATGAAATCTACGATAATTTTTCCAGCGACTACAAATTGATTACCGTAGGTTTCATCGGTAATTACCGAAGGCCCTATGGCAATCAAATTTTTGTGCCAATTTGAGAACTTTTTCAGAACTTTTGGGATTTTTTCTCTTTAAGATCATTGAAGAAAGTATATTTTGCATGTTGTTGCATTTAACACACATTAGGGGACTTGTGGGGGCCAAAAAATTCATAAAATGTGATAACCATAGGGGTTTCGGTAATCACCGATGAAACCTACGGTAATTTTTCCAATAACTACAAATTGATTATCATAGGTTCCATCGGTAATTACCGAAGGCCCTACGGTAATCAATTTTTTGTGCCCATTTAAGAACTTTTTCAGAACTTTTGGGGTTTTTTCTCTGTAGGATCATAGAAGAAAGTATATTTTGCATGTTGTTGCATTTAACACACATTAGGGGACTTGTGGGCGCCAAAAAATTGGTAAAATGTGATTACCACAGGGGTTTCGGTAATTACCGATGAAACCTACGGTAATTTTTCCAGCAAGGACAAATTGATTACCGTAGGTTACATCGGTAATTACTGAAGACCCTAGGGTAATAAAATTTTTTTGGCAATTTGAGAACTTTTTTCAGAATTTTTTGTTTTTTTTCTCCTTAGGATCATTAAAGAATGTATATTTTACATATTTCATTTAACACACATTAGGGGACTTGTGGGGGCCAAAAATTGGTAAAATGTGATAACCATAGGGGTTTCGGTAATTACCGAACGCCCTACGGTAATCAAATTTTTGTGCTCATTTAAGAACTTTTTCACAACTTTTGGAGTTTTTTCTCTTTAGGATCATTGAAAAAAGTATATTTTGCATGTTGTTGCATTTAAGACACATTAAGGGACTTGTGGGCACTAAAAAATTGGTAAAATGTGATTACCACAAGGGTTTAAGTAATTACCGATGAAACCTACGGTAATTTTTCCAGTAAGGACAAATTGATTACCACAGGTTTCATCGATAATTACCGAATGCCCTACAGTAATCAAATTTTTTTGCCAACTTGATAACGTTTTCAGAATTTTTGGTGATTCTATTGACGGCTTCTCCAGCCTCCTTGACGCTGATTTTTCAAAAGAAACCATGGCGAGCAATGTTAGAAACTTAAAAACACCCACAAATCCTAGTAGAACCGCCACAAAACCACCATTTGCTAAAGACCCAGATTCTTCCGATCCACCATTCAAGTATTTTTGAAGCAGTAGAGAAGAAACAACCACAAGTGAGAAGGTAAAAGCATTCCGATACTCGTAGAAATAAAGGTGGGATTGAAGATGGGCATCGTCGAGCATTAGCCTGAAGATCTGAGCATTGCTTTCTTCGAACTCAAACTTGTTGTCTTTAGATTTGGTCCTCTTTCTAATCTCAATAATGAGAACCCAGAAGCCAAATCGGAGGAGCCATAAATTTTTTTCTTATATTATCTAAAATAAAAGACATACAGGTCTTTTAAAATTTTTTTTAAGGATGTAATGGATATTAAAGGAAAAAAAAAAAAAGTTGACCAATGAAGGGGTATATATCATCATAGCCCTTCTAAAGGGGACATCGGGCTAAATTCCCCTTTACAGCTCTATATTATTGGATCAGCTTTAATATCATGATTTAGCCCTTCGGGCCTCATTTTCTGGGCCTCTCCTATTGTGTTTTTCAGGGCATGACAGCATGGTCTCTCTAAACATTGCAATTGCTTCTGAGATTTCAACCTTCGTCCAAGGTTCCATGAAACTTCTTTTGATAATTTAAGGCATGCACGACTGATATCATGAAAGCAATTTACAACTTCACCGAAATGAAAATAAAATTTTAGAAGATGAATAGTCATAGCTTCATAGCATCCGAAAATCTTCTCCAAAACATGTTTTTTTTTTTTTTCCTTATTTCTTTTATAAAAGGGTGTTAATTGGATTTTAGTACTTTTTAATTTAAGCAAGTGTAATTTTGACTTTTAAATTTAAAATATTCCAATTGAAGCCCTCAAATTTTAATATGTTGAATTTTGGCCAAATTGAATTGTTAACTAACAATGGTTAAGAGTTTGGGAGTATTAAAATGCAATTTTGTTGAAATTAAAAGACTTAAATTGCAACAAATTTTAACTAGAAAGTTAAGTTGCAAAAAATGTAATTTCATATTGATTTAATATGATGCAACCATTAACTACCTTTAAAATAAATCAATTTGACCAAAATGTAACAAATTAAAATATAAAGATTTAGAATTGAATATTTTAAATTTTGAAGACCGAAAAGGAATTTTTTTTCCAAATTAAGAAAAAAAAAATACTAAAATGAAGTCTATAGTGGAAAAGATTTTATCTTATCATGCGTATCACTTCTTTACTATGTATAGGCCCATATGTAGGCATAGGTTATAAATATGTATACATGGTTAATAATCAACGATCATTGGAGCTACATAGGTTATACAAAATCTTGGATAACACAATTAAATTTGGAATTACATACAAAGAATGGTGGCTTCCATATACGTTCATAAAGAAAAAACAAAAAAAAAAATTGTTCTTATTTATTATTTATTTTTTTTATTTTAACTTTTTGCTCCCTAACTACCACATCCTGGCTCTACCAATAATTTTGTAAAGTTAAAAAATACAAAATACATATAACTATGTAACATTAATTTTTTTAAATTTCTTTATAAATTGTTCTATTTTGTTTGGTATTATCTTAATTTATACCGTCTTATATTAAATTTCAAAAAAATAATAATAAGACAAAAAATACTGCATATTTAAACTAAACTGCTTATAAAACAAATACTTTACTATCAATACGAGAATTTTATTATTTATTTATTTTGGTTAAAACTATCAATGGGAGAGTTGTTATTGTTAGAATACATAACACAAAGTAACATATCAGGCTTTGGTGACTGAACCATAATAATCTAAGATATTTTTGTTTGTTGATGTTTAATGTTTTTCGAGTTTAGTTGGAATTGAAAAAAAAAAATGGAGTTGAGGGCCAGCTCAACTGAAGGTTATCAGCTCTTGTTTGTTACCAAAACGATGAGAGTTTAGAATTTCTTACCACGTACTACGCAAAAATTGATATCTAGCGACATTCACTTAACGACGCTACGAAATAAACGCATCTAAAAAAACAAAACCGCGATTTTGAGGTTAATGCGTCAGTAAAAATTCAATAAATATATGACGTATCCAAAAACTGTCGACATCAAAAGATCGTTAAAAACAAAAAACACGCGACACATATGTTAAAAGTTGCTGAATGTGGTGCTGACTAGAGTCGCCATTAATACTGCGTGTATATTTTATCTTAATTGTATTGTACGTTTAAATGCTACTCATAAAAAATGAATACCAACCACTAATCTATGTTTACATAATAATAAAATTTAATTATATAAGGTTGTTGTTCAATTATATAATTTTTCTTGTATAGCTTATTCTTGCAAATCTCTTAAATAGTATTTTTTTATTTCAACTAAAAATAACTAGTAAAAATATTAGAACAACATAACTGAGCTGGTTTTTTTATTTTTTATTTTTTTGTTTTTTGTTTTTTTCAATAAAGGTAACAGACGACGTACTATTTAGATTGTGCGTCACCTGTTACCTTCCTTTTACTTTTTAATTTTTTTTTAAGTTCTTTTAAACAATCTAATTTTATTTCAACAATAAATAACCAGTAAAAATATTAGAGTAACAAAACTAAGATTTTTTTTTTTTTTAATATATAGTTAACAGGTGACGAACTATTTAGATTGTGCATCGCCTGTTCACTCTTATCTTCTTCTTTTTTAGTTCTTTTAATCAATCTAATTTTATTTCAACAACAAATAAGTAGTAAAAATATTAGAGTAACATAACCGAGCTGTTTTTTTATTTATTTTTTATTATATATGTTATAGGCGATGCACTAATTAGATTGTACGTTGTCTGTTCTCTTCCCTTTACTTTCTAATTTTTTTTAGTTTTTAAATAATCTAATTTTATGTCAACAACAAACAACCAGTATATCAAGACTCGTCCAAAATTCCTCACCGGAACCGTAGACAAGCCCTGATCCTAGGAAAACCCTACCGGACCTTCCAATGGAAAATCCAGCAGAACCTCCCCTAAGGGTTGGACTTACCACAAATTCCTGCACTGAAAACACACTTCTATAAACACCACCTTATTTCTCCCATCTTACTGCAATTTGTTTCCACAAATTTACAGTACTCCAAAATAATAACAGGGAATTAATGCAGTATTTAATAAAATGTGTCCAATACAGTATACAGAGCATTATACAAATAAATATGAAATTAATACAATGTCAGATAAAGAAGCAATACAAGATGAAGAGGCAAAAAGGAGGAAATGCTTCTTGGACTTTCGGCAATGAACTGAGACGTCGGGCTCGCCCTGGACGATCAACGTCTACCAATCTTTGTACCTAAGGGAACGGAATTTAGAAATATGAGATGCTAATCATCTCAGTGAGTGATCCTAACTACTGTACAATTATAATAGTAACGATAATTATAGTACATTTGGATAATTAAGAATAAATAAGTAAATAAATAATAATTAATTGAAAATAATATTTTCTCTCAAAACCCTCACCATTCACTCCTTTGGAAAGGTTCCACTTTTAAAATATTTTCGTAAAACCCAATATTTTATGCCCCGAAAATCAAGGAATAATTAATTTAATAAATAATTAAATAATCCAAATACGAATAAAATGTAATGAAATATAATAAAATAAATTTAGAATACTTGCATTAAAGAAATATAACATAAAGGAAAGATTCAATATATAATTCATAAAAATTGATTTAATAAATCAAAATAAACAGTATCAAAAATATAATTTAAATAATTACAAACAATCATGTAAAATAAGTGGTAAAAAAATACTATAATATTCATTTTGAAATATTCAACCAATCTATATAATATTTTTATGGAAAGATGCATTTTAAAAACATTAATTTAAAATAAATGACATAAAATATGAATAAATACATTTTAGAAAATACTAATTGGAAATAGATGATAAAACAAATTAAATACGTTTAATTTAAATACGATTTTAAAACTTTAGAATTTGAAATTTATATCTGGAAAATAATACTTGACGCACCACACTATATACCATGATGCCCTATGATACTCAGCGTCCCGAGCACCATCTGGCGTGAGGTTAAAGAGAGAAACTTGCATACGGTCGCTTCGGCGTCCCGACAGTGCCGCTGCTTAAACCGTCATCCCGGTCATGGAAAGGGGCAACTTATGGCCAATATCAAACTTGCCTGCCCTCGGTCCGATGGTAACTCACGGGAGACATTATAACTTGTGCGCTCATAGTACAGAACACCAGTACTGTATGAGTGAGTCTAAAACAAATAACCAAGTTTATTATTAAAATACCAAATTTTCCAAAATTCACCGTGGGAATTTTACCATTTTTCAAATTCACCATCCCACATTTTTCTTTAATAACACCAGCATAAATCCATCAATAATATATAATTTTTCTCATATCATAAAATCAACTCAATAGATTTCAAGTGCATAAATATATATTTTCAGAGCACCATAACTTAAATCAATATTTTTCTTGAAATATTGAAAATCAAATCATACCAAAAATAATATTAAAACCACATGAATTTCATAGATAATTTAATTCCACAAATCCTCAATACCATAAAATAATTTCCACAATGCATAATTTTATATAAATGCATTTTTTTTATTAATCAAAATAAATTCACAAATAAATTTCGTAATAAATCAAATAATATTATTTTTACAATTCCTTTAAATATCAAATTGTCATAAAATCTAGATTTCCATAATTTATCAAAAATCATATATTTCAATTTATTCAAATATGGGCATCAAAATTTAATTCACAATTTATCTAACAATTAACATAAAATAAAAACATTCAAATATTAAAATATCACAATATAATTAATTTGACTCCCAAAATTAATTTAGAAGGTGGGTGACTCACCTCAAGCATGCAATTAACCCAAAATCCTCCATGGGATCAATTCCACGACGCACACGTACTCCTAGAACAACAATACTACACAATTTAAATAAATTAATATTTTATTCGGGTAAATAATACCCGGTATCCGGGGGGACTAACACAAACATTAACCAAAATTTACGAGTAATATACCGAAACGAAGCTTATGGAACGAGGATTGTATTACCGGCCTCTATTGACCCCAATTCCGCCGGTGGTGGTCAGAATTTGCCTGGGAAGTATCAGTCGAACTTCATCTCCTCATAACTCGCGAACCACTTCGAATTTGAACAATTGGAGACCATATTTAAACTTAGAGGACCCAACATAGGGGGAAAAAAGTGGAAGATCAGACTGGGTTGGTCGGAAACGGCGAGAATCGCTGGAAAACTCAAACCCACCGCTGCCGACTTCACCGGCCCGATCTGGGCGCATCCGACGGTGTTTGGCCGGAAAATTTGGAGGGTGGCGTCACCGGGGAATGAGCTCCTTCTCTGGCCGGCGCGTGTGGCCATCCGGTGACCGAAATTTGAGAAACGGCAAGGACCCGAGAGGAGGAAAAAGGAAAGGAAAAGAAAGAAGAAGAAGAAAGGTTCGGGGAGGCTTTTTACCACATGGGGGAAGGAAAAAAAGAAAAGAAAAAAGAAAGAAAAAGAAAGGAAAAGAAAATAAAAGAAAATAATTAAATAATATTAAAATAATATTATTGTATAGAATAATAATAACATATTATGGTATTTAATCATGGTTGACATGTAGCATCTCACCGTTGTGACACCTGGCACCCTTTATT
The DNA here is from genome assembly GCF_031755915.1 of Ziziphus jujuba. Classification (NCBI taxonomy): domain Eukaryota; kingdom Viridiplantae; phylum Streptophyta; class Magnoliopsida; order Rosales; family Rhamnaceae; genus Ziziphus; species Ziziphus jujuba. The sequence goes on from NC_083380.1 coordinate 5,491,822, forward strand.
AAGTCACATGTGGCACATTGTTCATATATTTAAAAATAATATTAAAATAATACTATTTTTGAAAAACTCTACAGGTCCATAACTTTCAAACCACATGTCCAAATCGGACGTACCGCTAGTCTATGAACTTGTATCGACGAGTACTTCACAATCATGCATGAGTCAAAGCTCAACTTTACATGAACAAAAAGTCAACTCCGGTACCCCTTGGACAGTTTGGACCTCAACTTATTTTGCTCATAACTTTCAAACCGTATCTCTGTTTTCGACGTACTACTAGTCTATGAACTCGTGACAACGTGTATTTTTTAACGATACCTCAGTCAATGTGAAATTCCACCAGGAGCAAAAAGTTAACATTTGACCCCTTCTCGGTCAACGACGGTCAAACCTGATCAACCTTGGTCAAATTGAGAAATTTTCGATGTACTTCGGGACGGGATGTTACAAGTAAAAATATTAGACCGATAAAAACGAGCTTTTTTTTATATATACATATATATATATATATAGTTAACAAGCGATGCACTATGTAGATTGTGCGTAGCCTATTTTCTCCTCTCCTTTTTTTTTAGTTCTTTTAATTAATGTAATTTTTATTCAACAAAAAATAACCCATAAAAATATTAGAGCAACATAACTGATCTGGTTTTTTTTTTTTTTTTTTTTTGGTTATATGTGTAACAAGGGATGCACCAATAAGATTATGCGTCGCCTGTTCTCTTTTCACTTTTTTTTCTTTAGATGTTTTAATCGATATAATTTTATTTCAATAATAAATAACTAGTAAAAATATTAGTGCACCAAAACTGAGCTTTTATATATATATATATATAGTTAATAGGCGACGCACCAATAAGATTGTGCATCTCCTGTTCTCTCTTCACTTTTTATTTTTAGATCTTTTAATCAATCTAATTTTACTTCGATAATAAATAACCAGTAAAAATATTAATACACCAAAACTGAGTTTTTTTTTTTTATATATAGTTAACAAGCGACGCATTACTTAGATTGTGCATCGCTTGTTCTCTTCTCATCTTTTTTTTTTTTTAATTCTTTTAATAAATCTAATTTTATTTCAACAACAAATAACCAGTAAAAATATTAGAACGCAAAAACTGAGCTTATTTATTTATTTTTTGTTTCATATAGTTAACATGCGACGCACTATTTAGATTGTGCGTCACCTTTTCTCTCCTCATCTTTTTTTTTTTTTAATTCTTTTAATCAATCTAATTTTATTTCAACAACAAATAACCAGTAAAAATATTAGAGTGCTAAAACTGAGTTTTTTTTTTTTTTAATATAGTTAACAGGCAACGCACTATTTAGATTGTGGGTTGCTTGTTATCTTTTTAAGTTTTTTTTAGTTCTTTTTTTATATATAGTTAACAGGCGACGCACTATTTAGAATTTGCGTCGCTTGTTCTCTCCTCAGTTTTTTTTTTTTTTAGTTCTTTTAATAAATCTAATTTTATTTCAACAACAAATAACCAGTAAAAATATTAGAGTGCCAAAACTGAGTTTTTTTTATTTATTATATATAATTAACAGGCGACTCACCATTCTTCAACAAATGAATTGCCTTTTCTTCTTTTTTTTCAATTTTTTTGTTTAAACATTTAGAAACCCATAAAAAAATCAAAATAGGACCATGACAAGAATTGAAGCTAGAACCTCTTACACTCTCAAGAAATCACCACACCACTAGGCCAGATGACTTGTATGTACTAATACAACAAAAACTAGCTAATATAGTGTTAGGCGACGCATTATTTAAAGAATGCGTGACCAAATAGATGAATAGGCGGCACATTCTTCAACAAATGCATTGTCTTTTCTTTTTTTCTTTTTGAATTTTTTGTTTAAATATTTGGAAATCCATAAAAAAAAAATCAAAATAGAATCATGAAAAAAAATGAACCCAGGACCTCCTACACTCTCAAGAAATCACCACACCACCAGGCCAAATAACTTGGATGTAATAATACAACAAGAACTAGCTAATATAGTTTTAGGCGACGTAGTCTTTTAAGAAATAGTCGCTAAATAGACGAAAAGGCAAAGCATTTGTCAACAACTGCTTTGCTGTTTCACCCAACCAATTTTTAACTTCTTTTCAATTTGAAAGTTGTTTTTAGTAATTTTTTAATTTTGCAAATATGCTTTTTTTTTTTAATTTGTAGATGAGCAATCAACAAAACTAATTAAAGATAAAATTAAAAAAAAAACATGGAATAGGAGACGCATTTTAATGGATTTGCGTTGCTTGTTCCTTCAATTATTTTTTATTTTAAAAAAAAAAAGCAATTTAATAGACTTGTAATTTTTAAAAATAAGTAAACTATCATTGATCACAAACACATAAAAGTTAAGCTCATTTAACGTACTTATGTAGATAATTTGGTCAATAAATGTTTGTTGAATTAGAATTCTATATTCGATATCCTATCTCAAATTAGGTCTTGAGATATTTTGTGTCTCGTCTATACACATATATGTGAATAACTGAGAAGAGCATTGAAAAAACCACTTTCTATTTTTAGATCAATGGAATTTATGTTCATTGGATTGCTACATGAATATATTTGTAGATGGACAATTAAAAAATTCTTTAAAGATTATAAAGAAAATATAAAAAATAAAACAGGCGATACTTTTCGACCGTAATGCGTCGCTTGATCCCAAAATTCAAGAACAGGTGACCCCTTTTTAAAGAAAATGCGTCGCCTGTTCTTTCAATTAAAAAAAATAAAAATTTTGAAAGACATACAAATTTTATAAAGAATTAAGGTGTACTTGAAAAATAGAAAAATAAACAGCAATCTTCGATATTTTGCTTTGCATTTTTAAGAAATATTTTAATTTTTTATTTGTAGATGAAAAATAAAAAATTAACCAAAGAAAAAAAAAATGCAATTGGGAGAAAATGCGCATTTTTTCCATTTTTTGAAAATTTTTGGTGCGTTTTAAAATTTTTACGCTCTCTTTTGAACTCCTTTTTCTTTTTTAAAACTACATCAAGTACACTACCTAATAGATATTAGATTTATAAGCAATCTAAACGAGACTTGAAGAGTGAGATATTTCGGGTTTCTTTTTTCATTTGCCTACATTGTCGTTGGCCGGAAAACTGGATTTCTCTGTATCGCCCTCGTGATTTTCTGGGTTTCTTCTTTCTTTGTCTCCATCGTTTAAGTGAGTTTCTTTCTTCTTTGTGGTTGGCGGAGACATGAGGTGGGTTGTTTTTTTTTTTTTTTTTTTCCATTTTAACTGCAGGTTAGTTCGTTGGGTTTTATTAATCTTGCTTTTGTAGAAATTTTGTTTGTGATATTACTTGACATTGTTTTGCTAAGTTCAACAAGTATTTTATATTGAAGATCAACTTGATTCAAGATGGTCTATTGTTTTAACTTCACCATAACATCATACTTTTGTTGAAGAAGATGTTCTTGGAGATACTACGATGGCTCACAATCCATTTATCATATAGTTGTCAAGTATCGATGAAAATGATAATGAGGATGAATGTGAGAGTGATTATGTTTGTAATGAATGTGAGGAGAGAAATGTGCCTTGTCAAATCTTAAGAATAATGGTAATATTCTTTAAATTTTCATTTACTAAATTACAAATTTAATAATGATTAATATTTTATTTATTTTGCATAAGTGTTAATAACTTTTTTAATTTTTCCATATGCAATATGAGGGTATAATATCGTCAACATGAAGACGTCAACTTCCATCTCAATGAGGGTGTAATATTAAATTTGTTATGAAAAATACAATAATTTACAAATTATGTAAAAATATGTCAATGAGATGATATTTAATTTATTTGATTATTAATTTGTTATGACAAAATATTTATTTTAAATTTTTATATTCTAATTATTTTGAATGAAGCTAGTTTTCATTTCTTTGTATTTTAATTATTTTTATATTTTTACTATTTTAATCACTTTTCACAAAATAAATAAAAAAAAGAAAGGACGACGCATTAACAAATAATGCATCGCTAAAAGTGTCGATGCGTCGCTAAATAGGTGACTTTATTAATGCGTTGTTAAATAGTCAATGCGTCGCTAAATAGGCGATTCATTAGCGACTAATATATTTAACGACGCTATATGAAACAGTTGCTAATATATTTTTAATGATATTATTGTGAAGCATTGCTATAAGTGGATTGATGGAATGTGTCGCTAAAAATCAATACGCATCACTAAAAACTAAAATATAGGCGACTCTCATACTGCGTCACTTGTTGTCTTACAAATTTAACAACAAAACGTTAAACAATGTTGTACGATACATCGTTACTTATTTTATGCAACGCATTTAATACATCGTTTATAAATATAATTCTAGTAGCGATGTGGATCAAATCCAAAATTTAATTAAAAATAAAATAAAATAAAATAAGACAAAGTTTTCGGTGCGCATCACAACTCGAAAAAGTAGAATGATTTAAATAAAATTAATTTAAAATGAAAATGAAAATGAAATAAAGAGCCAGGCGGTCCACTTTTCCAAGTTTATTATTATTTCTCTATCTTCACCTTGTGAGCACCAACCACGAATTAAAAATTAAGAAATCAAAATAATAAAATATATTTTATTAAATAATAAAAAGGAAATAGGAAGCGTACATGGACCAAAGAAAATAATTAGCAATTAATTAAAATAATTTATTCCCGAGCATTAATTGCATGCATAGAAAGCAGTGTCTCATTTTAAGCAAGAAGCAAGAAAAAAAAAAAGAATGCAAAACGTTACTCAGCCAGCACTATTCACTGTTGGGCTGGTACCATTCAAGAGTTACCACATAGCAGTGTGGACCCACTGCACTTACCGAGCTTTTTGTAATTTTTGTTGTTAGGTCTGGGTTTTCTAAGGTCCAACCACTGGCTAGTCAACATTACTCAGAAATCAAGCTGGTTTCATTTGTTAAATTTCTTTCATTTTTTTTTTTAAACTCAAATTTTAACACTATATACTTGGTACCCTCTAGTTTTATGGTATTGCAATTTAAATTTTTTATTTTAAAGTCTACCACATTAAGTTTTTTTTTATTATTTTTGTTTTGGTACAAATTAATCCAATTGAGATGATATCGGAAAATATATTTGACATGATTTGATGGTCCAATGTCAAAATATTAAATTATATTCATTAAATTGTTTTTTTTTTAAACCTATATATTATGTTTGCTGTTATTAATCTGAAAAAAACATTGAAGTTAATTAACAAAATGTGAGTTAGATTATTAGTATGACAAGATCGGTGTGATAATTGCGTTTAATCATTTTTCTTACCTAAAACACACTCGATATTAAAATGAATATGTTGCTTTTTTAAAATTGGTTCGTTGAAATAATCCGTGTGTGTGACAACTGCTTTAGAATTGTTGAGATGGTTACATAAATTGTGAAGCTTGGGCAAAATATATATAAAAAATTTGCCCCTGGTAGAAAATCAAGGACATTGTATAGAAAACTGTGGAAAAGGCATCTTAATAATGCCAACCCAACTTCATGAGAATGGGACCCAAATGTAGAGACCGGAAAATAAAAAACGACCAAAAGAAAGAAATAAATAAGATAGCACTCTTCTCAGATAGCGTTGTCGGTGGCTCTTATCCTTTCTTTTATTTTATTTTCTTGCTGCTGAATTACGCGTGCTTATTCATCATGCACTAATCACAAATTAAGGAATAAAGGTAATAGTAAAAGGAAAGAGCAGTTAGCAAAGTCAACATTGACCAAATAAACAAATTTAAGATTCAACAAGCATAAAGCTCTTCCTAACTTTACTTCAATACAACACAACCCAACCCAACCCAAACTCACTCTTGCGCTGATCAGTTGCTCTAATTCTTTCTGTTTGCAAGTGAAGAGCTTTCTTTCCATATCTATGGCTGAACTGATTGCTGGAGCCTTTTTCACCGCTTCTTTTGAGCGGTTCTGTAATATGATTCTTTCTGGCGAGGTTCTCAAATTTGTTAGCGCAAAGAAACTCAATGATAGGATGCTCAAGAAGTTCAAGACCATGTTGCTGTCTGTTAAGGCATTGCTGAATGATGCTGAGAAGAAGCAAATATCCGACCCAGATGTAAGGCAGTGGCTGGATGAGCTCAGAGACACCATGTACGATGCAGAGGACTTGGCCTATGAGATCCAGACTGAAGCTTTGCGATGCAAGATTGAAGGTGGTCAGTCTGGAAGCCGCATATTCCAGGTATTTAATTTCACATCTCGATTCAATATTAAGAATCTTGAAGATAGGATAGTGGAGATCTTTCACACATTTGAAGGCGTTGTGAACCAAAAAGATCTCCTTGGTTTGACTCCATCAGTAGGTGTTCATCTGAATAGATCTTCATCATCTTCTCCACAACTACTACCTGTGGAAGAAGAATCTGATATCTACGGCAGAGACGATGACAAAGCTGCTATCGTTAAGCTGCTGCTGTCTGATGATGATCATGATGATGTGGTAGGTGGTAATAAGATATCTGTAATTCCCATTGTGGGCATGGGCGGTATTGGCAAGACCACCCTTGCTCATCTTGTTTTTAATGATGTCAACGTGGTGAAAAAGTTTGACCTCAAGGCTTGGGTTACAGTATCAGATGAATTTGATGTTTTCACATTGACAAAAACAATTTTTGAAACAATCACTGGGCAAAAGGATTGCAGTATCAAGCATCCACATCAACTTCAATGTGAATTAAAAAAGGCTATAGAAGGGAAGAAGTTTCTTTACGTTCTAGATGATGTTTGGAACGAAAATTATAACCTTTGGGATAATTTAAGGAGTCAATTTACATTTGGAGCATCAGGGAGTAAAATCATTGTTACTACACGCAATGAAAAAATAGGATCTATGATGGGTACCGTTCCCATTTATTATATTGGAATAATATCAAATGAAGATAGTTGGCAATTATTTGCAAAACACGCATTCCAAAAAATAATAAATCGAAGTGCACTTCAAGAGTTCGAAGAAATCGGTAGAAAAATTGTCAGAAAATGCAATGGCCTTCCTTTAGCTATTAAATCGCTTGGTGGTCTTTTGTGCTACAAAAAGCATATCGATGAATGGGAAGATATACTAAATAGTGACACATGGAAGATGGAGGAGTGTAACATTCTTCCCGCACTTTGGTTGAGCTACAACTATTTGCCTCCACATCTTAAACGGTGTTTTGCTTATTGTTCAATCTTTCCTAAAGATTTTGAAATTGACAAGGAAAGATTAATTCTGTTATGGATGGCAGAAGATCTTTTACTGCCCCAAGAAAATATGACGCTAGAAGAAATTGGGGAGAACTACTTTAATGATCTCGTATCAAGGTCATTCATTCATTATACTAAAGGCGTTGTATTCCCTTATTACCATATGCATGACCTTGTTAACGATTTAGCTAGCTTTGTGTCAGGAGAATTTTGTTTGAGAATGGGTGATGGCTCCTTCAAAGGTACTACAGGGAAGATTCGTCATTTGTCTTACATGACATCTAAGAGCCATGATATCAAGAAGCTAGAAGAATATTCATCCAAAAGTAAGGTGCTGCGCTCTTTATTGTTTGATTCTAGAATATTGTCCGTACAATTTTTGGCAAATCTCGAACAATGTCTGAAAGGGATGCGATGCCTAAGAATGCTTTCTCTATGTGAGAATCATATTATGACATGCTCTGGTTTGGTTCCTATTACGATAAGCCTCGATTTGATTGGCAATTTGAAGCTTTTAAGGTATTTAAACTTATCTAATACTGATATTAAAGAATTACCCGATACGATTTGCACTCTATACAATTTGCAGACTCTCCTGTTAGAATATTGCACACATCTTTATCGGTTGTCTAGTTCAATCGGCAATTTGAAGCACCTAAGATACTTGAAGTTGTCAGCGTGCCGTAACATCAAAGAGATACCTGATGGATTGTGTAATTTGCACAATCTGCATTATCTGGGATTGAGGAATTGCAATTCTCTTTCTCGTTTACCAACCAATATGTCAAGAATGATCAACCTGCGTTATCTGTACTTTTTCAATACTGGGGTGAGAGAGATGCCACCACAAATGTGCAAATTGAAACATTTGCAACATTTATCACCTGCCTTTCTTGTAGACAAAAATGGTGGGTGTAATATTAGAGAGTTGGGTAATCTTCAAGATCTGCGTGGTTTTTTTGGGATAAAAAATCTTGAAAGTATAGTGAATGTTGGAGATGTTAGGGAGGCCAAATTGAAAGATAAAAGGCGTATTACAGTGGTGGAATTAGAGTGGTGTGGTGAAACGGATGATTCAGAGAAAGCACGAGAGGTACTTGAGGCGCTTCAACCTAACACAAATGTCCAAAACCTAAGAATTTTGAATTACAAGGGTACAAGCTTTCCGAGTTGGATAGGGCATCATTCATTCAGTCAAATAGTATATCTGTCTCTATCTGGATGTAGTAATTGTTATTTGCTGCCGCCACTTGGACAGCTACCTTCCCTGAAAGATCTTGAACTTCGGGGATTTGAAATGGTGGAGAGAATAGGTGATGAATTTTATTATTCCTGCAGCAGCGGTAGTATTGGTTCTTCTTCCATGACTAATGCACCAGTACTAGTACCATTCAAGTCCTTGGAATCTTTACGCCTCAAGGATTTCAGTGAATTAAGAGAATGGAAGGAGTGGTCATTAATGATGGGAGGTGATGTTGGAGGAGGAGAAGGTACTAGAGCTTTCCCATTACTCAAAACGCTTAAATTATCAGGTTGTCCGAAGATAAATGAGGACAGCTTACCTTCTAATTTTCCATCCTCCACAATTCTTCTAATCAGGGAGGGATGCCAACAACTGGTGGCTTCGCTCCAAAGTCATCAACCTCCACGGCTGGGTGAATTGCTGCTACATAATGCAGACGTGGTGTCATTTCCACCACAAGATGGATTGCCCTCCAATATCCATACAATTTTAATTTTTGGATGTGACAAACTGAAGTCACTTGCGAAACAGGGATGGCCGGCAAATTTGAAATCGCTTCGTATTGAAAGTTGCAAAAACCTGTTGGTGGACGTAGATTCATTTCCGGAGGAAGGGCAACTTCCCACAACTCTGACTCGTCTTAAGCTTGTATATGTTGAAAAGCTTAAATCATTAAATGGAAAGGCTCTTCGAGACCTGGTCTGCCTTGAACGACTCAGCATTAAACATTGCCATCAGCTGCTGCGCTTGCCAGAAGAAAGGCTACCCGATTCTATTTCTCGGTTGACCATCACAAGCTCTATTGGTCGGCTAGCCTACAGGTGCAAGAGAGATACAGGGGAAGATTGGCCAAAAATTGCTCACATCCCTCGCATCAAAGTTGTTAGTAAGTCATTTCAATATTTGATTCCTTTCTTCATGATTTGATTTTATATACGTACACTACTTATGTTCTGTTTGTTCCCAACATAAACATATCAAATTCCTATATATATAATTTATATTTTTTTTCTTTTTTACTTATCCAAGTTCAATAATTTTTTTTTTTTTCTTTTCATTTCTTTCTGTAAAATTACCAGTAGATTTCGTATCCCATGCTATATTCTATACGTTACATACATATTATCTGGAAAATTAATATCGCTAATGCTTTTGGCAGAACTTCCTTGATTCAAGATTCGGATGAAGAGTAGTTTTAATGAACATGTCCCTCTTTAGGTAATTTACATATATATATATATATATATATATATTATTGTTGACATTTTGCTTCAACTTTTTCTTTTACAAAAGTTTTACTTTTAGATGAATGTTATGTCATCTCTTCACTTATTTTAAACAATAATGTTACGATACCAATTTGTCAAACATTAATATATTCGACACACAATTTTCCATATATCATTAGTATAAATATAATTGATACTTATAGCATTAGTGTTCTACAAGCACTTGTTACTCATCATTTTGCATTCCGATTCCCATATGTGCCTAATACACTTTGTGCATGTTTGAAGTGTAGCATTAAAGCCCAATCCAATTTAGTTTTACATTCAAATAAACCATTTAATCTTAATTTTGAGTTAAAATATTTTCGAGGATACATATGTGTATGTTGCTTTCATCTTTTATTGCTTGTTTGATCGTCCGATTACAAAAGTACCTTATCAGGGTCGTTCTGAACTCATTTGATTAAATTTCCAAGGATTTGTCTCTGCTTCTCATTCAATTTACATTGTTAGTAATTAAGATAAGTCATCAATTTACATTTGCCAATTCAAAAGAATTTCAGTTTGAGATGGGTTTTTACACACCTCTGGAAAAACCTAATGATTATATTTCATGGATTCCAAGTTCTTTCTACTGCAGTTACAATGCCGGAAGCAGAAGTGCTGTGATTCACCATAGAGGATTCGGCACTGCCAAACTTTTGGGTTTTCCTATTCAGTTGTAGCTCTTCTTGCATTTCAATGTTCAGGTAACTTTGCATGCTCTCTTTAACTCTCTCAAACTACTTTTCAGATTTGAATCCTTAATACATGAATCTATGAAGCTTCATTTGTGATTTTAACGCATGCAGACTAATCTCATGAAAATGACACAATGTTGCATAAGTGAAAAGGAAATTTTAGAAGATAAGTACAAAAGCTTCATAGCATCCGAAATTTTTCTTCAAAACATGCTCTTTTTGGATAAAAGGTTAAATTAGTTTCCACAATTTTGGTACACGGATGCCTAGTACAGTAGCGCTTGGATCCTAGAAACTAATAAATCCAATAATTTGAAAGATAAAAAGAATACCATGCATCCATTTGGATCGAAAATCCGGTGACCTTGACTGTTGCGATGTCTAGGAACTCCATTGAATTCCAACAATTCAAAATTGGAGCTACTATGGAAGAAATTCTCGCTTTTCCTGAAAGTCTCAGGCAGAAATCGAAAGCATTTGGAAATTTGGAACTTTTTATGTGAAGATGAAAATGGTGTACAGCTCCAAAATGTCTTTGAATGTGAAAAGTAAGTAGAATCAAAAGCATTGTGTTTGATTATATTCAGCGAAAATCTTTGCTTACACAACTCAAAATGAAATTTTGATTTCTTGCAGATACATGATGCACCTCTATCCTCCAGTATATATAACCACTTTTCTCTAGAAGAACCACTGCGTTGATTTCTCCTCTTCACCTTTCGCTATGAAGGTGAAGCTGATTTAGAAGTTGCAAACTTTCCCTTGCCTTGATCTTATCCTCTTGCCATTTTGGAAGCTCATAGAAGTTTGTACTATGTTTTAAAGCAGCCATTCTATGTCAGACACTACCTGAATATAATATTACTAGATTCTATAACACGTATCTTTCATTGTTTGAGATTTTGATTTTCTCTTATGAATTGAAGATACCAAAAGAGAGTACCCTAATTAGAACGAAAGTAACATTAAATAGATCAAAAGTACACTAAATACAAAAACATAAGCAAATCAAAAGTGATTACACGCTGCAGCATTTCATGCTTTGAATTTCCACTTATGAGCACTCCTGGTCCGCTTACAATGCCTTGATAATATTGGGATTCAAGTGTTCGGTTGTTCCAAGCCTTGACAAAGTCTGAAAATATTTCTTGGGTAGACTCTGACGATAAGTCAGAAAATCTTCTTTCAGCCATGTGCAAATTCATTGCTCTGAGAAATAGTCATCATTGGACAGCTCGTGGAAGTTTTAATTCTGAAAGAATAATGAAAAATACCATGCATCAGAACCCAACATAGTTAAATACCATCACCACCCCCCAAACCTTCAGTTTTTTACCAGAACACTCATCTAATATTTGGAAGTACCTTCTTCTTCGGAGGCTGAAGAAGAGCTTCTCTTCCTATTCTTCTTCTCGTATTTCCTATCGCTCCCCATAATTTGAAACAGAACCAAAGCAATCAACTTTTTCATGTAATTTAGTAGGCTTAAATATTGAAACAAATTCTTTTCTCGCTACTCACTTATTTTATTTAGAAAACACCATCTTAAGAGTACAATATTTACGTGTCCGACCCCAATTCCCCAACTTTAAATACTCTTTTCCCCCCAACAGTCCCTGCCATATTCGTAAGGTACAAATAACCTAAACTACAGTAGAAGGGTTTGTTTCGTATTTTTAGGAAAGCTAACTAATTGTTCTAAATGGAAATATATTTTCAAAAAATATTTTTATAATAGTGTTCAGATAACTTTTAAAAAATATTTTTGATTTTCAAAAACATCTTCTTGCATTCTGATTGAAATTAATAAAGACTAGCTTTTTAGAAGTACATGTAAATAAACATTTACTATCCAAACAAGGCATCCTATTTTGTATGAAAAATTGTCTGACAAATCAAATCATCCAAACGAAAATTTTTTAGTATTTCTTTCCATGAACATCTATGATATACGAACCTACTCTTGAACCACAATTTGGATGTGTTATAATCGACTTTTTTAACAGAGTGTATAGAGAAGCCCGTAATTTTATATTTACAAAATTACAAGGCTCATTTGCAAGGGGAAAAAATGGACCAAAAAAAAAAAAGGTAAAAACAATATGCTATAGATATCGAGAACACAATCAACAGGAATGAGAATTTCAAAGGTCATATATATATTCATAAATTGTGTAATAACTAACGGTACCTTTGGTAAGAAAATTCAGGAAAGTGCGTCAGTTCCTTGAAAACAGTTTCTACAGAAGAGAAGAAAACATCAAAACCATAATTCTTCCCTCCATATTGCACATAAAGGTATTCTTTTGGAGACAACGGTGGGGGTAGAATCTCACTGATCTCTGATAAATCTGAGGTGGGTGATCAAGGTTTGTCTTTCTTCATCACAGAGTAATAATAAACATCATCAACAAGAAACCAAACAAGATCCGGGTCGATACAAGCAAGTCCATGAAGAGCAATGATGGATGCATCTCGAAGCCTCACAACGCCACCACAAGCAATCCACACCACAAGACGATTGACCTTCTTTAGAACAACTTCCAATGCCAAAGCACTTCCTTTTGTTCTGGGACAAATTAGCAATCATATTGAGCATTGTCACTTGGACTTTCAGAGTTTGGGAATTTCAGCCACCGAGTCCTCTGAAGAATTGGAATTAATGCATCTGTAGGGAAGTTGGTATATGGAATGGTGAAGTGGACAAGAGTTTCCAGAAATGGGAACCATCCGTATGTAAATGGCTCGATAAGAAATCTTCTCCTCTGATTTGTACAACATTGCTTACCACACTCAAAGATCTTCCAACAGCCTGATAACGGAAGGCACAGTGAACTTGACAGAATCACTTCTTCAACTTCTTCTTTAGTGTAACATATAGGTTGTGACACCCCATACCAAAAAATATACATGATTAAACAAGTTTAACTAAGTTCACTAAGTTTGACCAAGTGAACAATATGTGGGTCCAAGTTGACTTTTTTGATAGCCAATATTTTTTATTTGAATGAGATACCATTGCGTAGATCTCGTCGATATGAGTTCATAGACTAGTGGCACATCAAATTCCGAGTCACGGATAAAAAGTTATGGTCCTGAGAAGTTTTAAGCATAAGTTTTATATCAGTGTCCAAACCAGTCCCTAGTTTTTGTCTGTTAGTGACCTTAGACTCTATATAAGCCTTGGTAAGCATGCCAAATAGGAACCAAAGCCCAAAATACCTACTTCGTCTCCAAAATCGGAGATATTCTCCCCTAAGACCCATTGGTTCGAAATGGGTCGTTTCTACCCGTTTACCGTCAGATCGGGTCACTGCTGTTTTGATCATTTCCAACCAACCACCACTTACACGCATAGCCATGTAGAAAGGTCACTTGAAGGTGAGCTCAACCATGAAATTTCACGACAAACGGCGGCCGGACGCGCCCAGATCTGGCCGGCGAAGTCCGCGATAGCCGGTGAGGTGGATCGCCGAATTTTCTCATTTTTTGGCCGTTTTAGGCCATCCCATACACCTTTTCCACTATTTTTGACCACTATGAACTCATTTCCGTGGTTATTTTTCCCATATTCCTTACCGTTTGGGAGATACGACGACGGAAACTTTAGCCAAAGCTTCACCCAAGTTTTTCGGCCACCAAAGGAAACTTTGGACCAAGGTGAGCATACTGGTAGGTTCTTTGTCTCTTGGGCTTTCCATCAATATAAAATTTATGAATTTTGGAGGTTGTTTGATAATTTCTCTATTTTTGTGTCAATTAGTTAATTTTCGGATAAGTTAGGGATTGTGTTTGGACAAAATTGATCAAATTAGTTAAAATTGAAGTTGAATTAGTGAAATTGGATATTATTAGGATCCATTAGGTGTTAAATTTTGAACTATTAAGCTTCTGGTGAAAATCCCCAATTTTGGGTATTGGGTCCTGAGGACACACGGTATAATTAGACTGTCCGGTGTCCAATTTATGCAATTTTGTAGTACTGTAAATTATTTTGAGACATTTGAGTTATACAAGTGTATTTGGTTTAGTTGTTTGGAGCCTGAGAAATATTTTATCATATTACAGGCACTCGAGTTGAGCCTGAAGACGATCCTATGGAGGAGCAGACATGAGCATCTACAGTACTGTGAGTGGCTATTAGTTTTAAAAATGTTTTGGGTATATAGTATAATATATATATGTGGTTTGAGTATTTTAGTTATACCTATCGTTTGACTTGAATGCTCATTCTATAGATACTTGAGGATCTGCTGTTACTTATATGTGTTATCATTTTATATGACTTTTAATAATATTTTAAGTAATTTTCAATTTTAATGGGTCTATAAATGGACTTGTGGTATTTAAATATCTTGGTAATTAAATTGAGATTTTAAATCATTTCGGAAACTATTTGGTTTGAGAAACCAGATTGAAAATCATATGATTTTGAGCATGATCAAATATTTTATAATTTTATGTGCTTAAAATTGGTTTATAGTAAATATACTTCACTGTGGTATTTCTGGTTTTCATATGAAATGATGTTTTGAGATTTTTGAAGTATTTAAATAAGCAGTGGAAGTCTAAATGTTAAATTATGATTTATGATACAGTATCGTTTGGAACATTATATATATAATCTTACAAGATTGTTTCAAGGATACTGTATTGGTTATTTTTAAACTGATGTACCATGTAATGCCAATATCTTGGATCAGTATTATATTATATTATATTACAGCGCACTAGGTTTACCACGGTGCCGTGAGGTTGGTTTCATCCAACGGTTATCTATTACTACCATGGACTGTGAGGTCGGGTTTATCCGACGATTTATTATTATTATTACCACGATGCCATGAAGTTGGTTTCATCCAACGGTTATCTATTATTACCACGGACTGTCAGGTCGGGGTTATCCGACGGTTTTTTATTATTACCATGGTGCCGTGAGGTTGGTATCATCCAACGGTTTATTATTGCCACGGATCGTGACATTGGATACTCCCAACGATTAATTGATATTTCCGTGACACCCTTCGTATATTGAGGGTCGTGAGGTGGGTGTCTCCCACGGTTTACAGATTGGTACATCGTTTAGTACATTTTGCACGTTTGAACATATTGTTGATTTACAAATATTGTGGTGATTTCTGCATTCTCATATTTATTTGGTGGAACTATATTTATTATATTTTATGCTCAAATATTTATATCTTGATTTGAGACATTTTATAATATTACAATGATCGTTCATTTTATATTTGAGCATCGGTTTTATGATATTAATTTGAGATACAAATTTGGGTTTTGTGAAATGATTTTTAAATGGGAAACTTTTCAAATGAGTGGAACGAGAGGTCTTGAGGAAAGATTTTTCATAAATGAATTATTATTTTTCTATTATATTATGCCACTCACTGAGATTTCTTTATCTCATGTTTTATTTGTTTTAAATTCATTCCCCTAGGTCCAGGCAGCTAGTAGCAGTCTACCCCGCGCACAGCTTATCGCTTGTTTCTTTCCACTACAGCAACCGTATTTATCCTTTCTTTATCTATTGTTATCTTCTGGACTTATTTATTATTTATTTGTACTCTTAGACTTCGTTGACACTCTTAGAATGCCTTGATTTTAAATATGGAACTCAATAGAGACCATGGTACTTATGTGTGTAGTTATGGCCTGTAGTATAGTAGGCCAGTTGTGGATTTTACGTTGTTGTGGATTTATTTTTATATATACATATTGAGGTATTATTGTTATCGCATGTGTTCGTTGTCCACATTTTAAGGTGAGGTTCCATTGGATATTCTTTAAGGATTGTCTGGTGGTACTTCACCAAACAAGACCACCCGGGAGATCTTGGAAGGGTTCCAAGGGCAGGTCCTGTCAGCTTGGTATCAAAGCTTTAGGTTCTAAATTTTTGGGGGTTGCGCATTGCTGTGCAACTCATCTTGTGTTTTGCATACTTTCCTAACCTATTTCTTGAAATTGATTTCATTTCTTTTGTTCGTGGAAATAGTTCCATTTTTCCTTATGGCACACAGAGGTAGACGTAGGTCTTAGCAGGCTTCAACCGAAAGTACAGATGCACCCACTTATGAGGAGCATATTGTCGAGTGCCTGGTTCGATCACTCGAGAGGAGTTAGTTTACTGGATATACTGTTGATCAGGGTTGTAGACTTGGAGCAGTGAGTTTTGATGGCTTCACGGACCCTATTGTAGCCCTATCTTGTTTAAATGATATGGAGAAAATCTTAGATGAGGGTATGCAGTGTCCGGATGAGGACAGAGTCAGGATAGCTAATTTTATGCTAGGGGGTAATGCAAGAAAGTGATGGGCTTAAGAGAGGACTAGGAGACACCACACTTGAGCACAGTTTAAGATCGCTTTTCATACTGAGTTCTGCCCTCCAGGTTTTATTAAGACTAAGAGACTAGAGCTTGAGACACTCACTCAGTGTAGCATGATAGTTTCTAAGTACGAGCGGAGGTTCAGGGAGCTATTGAAGTTTTGTCCCAATTTAGTTGCGAATGAGGTTAGCAAGAAGAGGAGGTTCCTCGATGGATTGAGTGAGCCCATAGCTTTGAGCATCTCAGGTGTTGTTCACCCCACATATCAGTCGATGAGAGATGCTGCCTTTGAGGTAGAGAGATAGGCTTTGATTCGCAAGACTTAGCACCGATCATATGATAGTTTATCTTCGGGGAGCCTCAACTAGGGATCATCGAAGAGGGGTAGTTTTAGTTCAGGATCTTCGGGTAACAGAGGATCCAGAGGGGGTAGGCATGATGCTAGTGGTAGCAGATTTTAGAGAGGTGGACATACCCAAGGTGTTGGATTTCAATCAGTGAGTAGTGGGAGTAGTCATTTTCAGAGGTCCGCAAGCTAAGGTGGTTTAGGTTCTGCATGTAGCCTTTGTGGCAAGTCTCATGATGGACCATGCCAATGGGATGGATCATGCTTTCAATGTGGATAGTCAGGAAATTTCAAGAGAGATTGCCTTTATCGAGGTCAGACCCAGGTTAGAGCCTCAGGATCAGGTGCTCAGTTTCAGCAGACCAGTGGGAACAGAGGACAGGATACTCACACGGGTCAGACTTCAGGCGGCTCTACGAGCACTGGGCAGCAGTCGGCACCTGCAGCTAGAGGCAGAGGTCAGAGGGGACAACCACCTACTAGAGACAGGGTGTATGCTATGACCAGGCAGGAGGCACAGGCGACCCCCGATGTTATGACGAGTACATTATCTATATTTGGTGATGATGCACGTGTACTCATTGACCTAGGGGCTACAGATTCTTTTATTTTATGTGAGTATGTTGCACAAGTCGGGATGACTCCCATTCCTTTAGGATGTTGCTTGGAGCTTGCCACAGCCACAGGAGAGTAATTATGGCCTAGTCAAATGCTTAGAGGTAGCCTATGGAGGCCGATTTGATCTTGTTAGATCTCCAAGGGTTGGATGTGATTCTCGGCATGGATTGGCTTGCTTCACATCATGCTTCAGTGGATTGTTTCCGCAAGGAGGTGATATTTAGATGACCTGGTCTACCAGTAGTGGTCTTCTATGGAGAGCGGAGGCAGACACCTTCAGGTTTGATTTCTGCTATCTATGCTAGATGTTTACTTTAGAAGGATTGTAAGGGGTATTTAGCTCACATAGTTGATACTCAAATTAGTAAGTTGAGGCTGAAGGATGTACTAGTGGTGAAGGATTTCCCAGATGTGTTTCCTGATGATCTTCCAGGTTTACCTCCTAAGCGGGAGATAGACTTTCCCATTGAGTTAGTCCCTGGCACAGTTCCTATTTCCTTACCACCTTATCGGATGGTACCAGCTGAATTGAAAGAGTTGAAGGCTCAGCTACAAGAGTTAGTAGAAAGAGGATTCATTAGGCCTAGCATTTCACCTTGGGGCGCATCGGTGTTATTTGTGAAGAAGAAGGATGGTACCTGGAGATTGTGTGTAGATTATAGGCAGTTGAATAAGGCCACCATACGTAACAAATACCCTTTTCCTCGGATTGATGATCTTTTTTATCAGCTTCAGGGTGCTAAAGTGTTTTCCAAGATTGACTTGAGATCAGGATACCATCAGTTAAGGATTAGGGAATCAGACATTCCCAAAACTGCATTCAAGACAAGATACGGGCATTATGAGTTTTTGGTGATGTCTTTTGGACTCACCAATGCCCCTACAGTTTTTATGGACTTAATGAATTGGGTTTTCCATCCATATTTAGATCGGTTCGTTATTGTTTTCATTGATGATATTTTGGTGTACTCGCGGAGCGAGATAGAGCATGAGATGCATTTGAGTTTGGTGTTGCAAACCTTAAGGCAACACTAATTGTATGCCAAGTTTAGCAAATGTGAGTTTTGTGTAAGTCGAGTGGGATTTCTTATACATGTAGTTTCTACTGATGGCATTTATGTAGATCCTCAGAAGGTAGAATCAGTGTTGAATTGGGAGCAACCCACTATGGTGACAGAAGTACGGAGTTTCCTAGGTTTAGCAGGATATTACCGCAGGTTCATCAAAAGATTCTCCAAGATAGCAAGACCACTTCACTATTTGATCAGGAAAGGAGTTAAGTTTGAGTGGACTGACAAGTGTGAGGAGAGCTTCCAAAAATTGAAGGAAAAGTGGACTGGCAATGAAGGTTTTGAGGTTTATAGTGATGCTTCACCTAAAGGTTTGGGTTGTGTTTTGATGCAGCATAAGAGAGTTGTTGCCTACTGTAACACCCCGTCCCAAAGTACAACGGAAATTTTCCAACTTTGACCGAGGTTGACCGTTGACTTTGACCGTTGATCGAATGGGTCAAAAAATTGACTTTTTGACTCGGATGGAATTCTAGGTTGAATGAGGTACCGTTACGAAGTACACGTTGGCACGAGTTCGTAGACTAGTAGCACGTTGAAAACGGAGCTATGGTTTGAAAGTTATGAGCAAAACAAATTGAGGTCCAAACTGTCCAAGGGGTGCCGAAGTTGACTTTTTATTCATGCAAAGTTGAGCTTTGACTCATGTATGGTTGTGAAGTACTCGTCGATACGAGTCCGTAAACTAGCGGCACGTTCGATTTGGACATGTGGTTTGAAAGCTATGGACCTGTAGAGTTTTTCAAATACTATATTATTTTAATATTATTTTTAAACGTGTAACAATGTGCCATGTGTGACTTAATAAATGTGACCATGTGTCACCATGGTGAGATGCCACATGTCAACCATGCTTAATACCATATTATTTTATTATTGTTATTTTATATAATAATATTATTTTTAATATTATTTAATTGTTTTATTATATTTTATTTTCTTTTTCTTTCTTTTTCTTTTCTTTTTTTCTTTTTTTTTCTCCTTTCCCCCACGTGGGAAAAAAGGGCCACGGGCCTCTTCTTCTTTCTTCCTCCTTCTTCTTCCTTTCCCTTCCTTTCTCCCTCTCGGGTTCTTGCCCTTTTTTTTAATTTCAGCCACCGGACGGTCACACACGCCAACCAGGGAAGAAGCCCGTTCGCCGGCTACGCCGACCTCCGAATTTCCAGCCTAGACGCCGCCGAACGCGCCCAGATAGGGCCAGTGAAGTCGACGGCGGCGGGTTAAGTTTTTCTGGCGATTATTGCCGTTTCCAGCCAACCCAGTCTGGTCTTCCACCCCTTTTCTCCTATTTTGGGTCCTCTGAGTTCAAATATGGCCTCCAATTGTTTAAATTCGAAGTGGTTCGAGAGTTATGAGGAGATGAAATTCAGCCTGTACTTCCCAGGCAAATTCCGGCCACCACCGACGGAATTGGGGTCAATGGAGGCCGGTAATGCAATCCTCGTTCCATAAGCTTCATTTCGGTATATTACTCGTCAATTTTGGTTAACGTTTGTGTTTAACCCCCCGGATACGGGGTATTATTTACCCGAATAAAATATTATTTTCTTTGACTGTGTGTGAATTGTTGTTCTAGGAGCACGTGTGCGTCCTGGAATTGATCCCATGGAGGATCTTAGGTTAATTGCATGCTCCAGGTGAGTGACCCACCTTAAAAACTATTTTCGGGTGATGATTTATATTTATTTGGTGATATTTGAATATTTGGAAAATATATGTATGTGGTTGGAATTTTATAAAATTGGTATTTATTTTATAATGTCAAATTTCAGATGTTTGGTTATATGCATACATATATATATTTTGATGCCATGATTGAATATTGGAGAAATTCAAAGAATTTATGATTTAAATTCTGGATTATTATTATTATTATTTTACTAAGAATTTTCATGTACAATCAAGGGCTTATGAAGAGAAAATATATTTAAATATTTTTGTGAGCCTTATACATTATTTTGGAAAAAAAAAAATTGATTTAAAGGATTTGAAGAAAAATATTTGTATGATGGTACTGTATGTTTTGAAAAGGTAATTATGCATTTACAAGGCGAGTAAACCATATTTCTTTTCTATATTGATGATTTATGGTGAGAAATGCAAGGAATGTGGGATTGGAGATTTTTATAACTCCCACGGTAAATTTCAAAAATTTTTGGTAATAATAAAAATGGGTTATTGGTATTTATTTTATTTTAATTATTTTGGACGTACTTATGCAATACCGGTGTTCTATACTGTACATGAGATTGTGATTAGCGTGCAGGTTTTAGTCTCCCGTGAGTTAGCTATGGACCTGAGGGCAGGCCGGTTTAGTATAGTACACATAACCGCCCTCCTTCTAGGCCAGGATGATAGGTTTTAGCAGCGGCGCTATCGGGACGCCGAAGCGACCGTATGCCGGTTCTCTCTTTTACCCTCGCCTGAGGATGCTCGGGACGCTGAGTACCGTAGGGCATCACTGGTATATAGTGTGGTGTGTCAGGATATTTTCGATTTGAATTTTTTTTAAAACTTATTATTTGGAAATACTATTCAATTAAAAATGGTTAATTTATTTAAATTTTACCGTTTATTTCAAATAAATAATTTTTATGGCATTTTTCTATATGATTTATTAATTGTTATTAAAATTTACTTTATTCCGGATTATTTTTTTGAGTGCATTGGATTCCAAAAATTGTTACATTTTATTGGTATTTATTGATTAAATATTTTCATATAAATTGTGGTGCTCTATATTATTATTTGCATGATTTTGAATTTTAAATGTGGATATTCCATTTATTTATTATTTAATTAATTATTTATTGGCTACCTTGATTTTGGGGAAATATAATTGCTGGTTTTTGTGAAATGTTTTAAAAGGGAAACTTTTCCAACCGAGTGAACCATGAGAGTTTTGAGAGAAATATTAATTTCAATTAATTATTATTTATTTACTCATTTATTGTTAATTATTCAAATGTACTATAATTTTCGTTACTATTATAATTGTACAGTAGATAGGGTCACTCACTGAGATGATTAGCATCTCACGTTTTTAAATTCCATTCCCTTAGGTTCGGGCTGGTAGACGACATCAGAATCAAGCTCGACGTTTGTTGCTGTTGAGTTTCAAAGAGTTCTGCTTCCTTGTATTCTATTGTATTATTGTTTCCTATTTCATGTTGTATAACTTTCACACTCATCTGTAACTTATGATGCTCTGTATATTTACTGAACCTATTGTATTAATACTGCATGAATTTCCTGTTTATTTTATCGGAGTGCTGAAAGTTGTGGATTAAATTGTAGTAATGTGAGAGGAATAAGGGGATGTTTCTAGAAGTGTGTTTTCAGTGCAGGAAAATTGTGGTGAGTCCAACCCTTAGGGGAGGTTCTGCCGGATTTTCCATTGGAAGGTCCGGTAGGGTTTCCCTGGGATCAGAGCTTGTCTAGGGTTACGGTGAGGAATTTTGAATGGATCCTGACACCTACGCTTCTAGGCAGTTGAAGAAGCACGAGCTGAATTATCCAACCCATGACTTAGAGCTTGCTGCGGTGATCTTCGCCTTGAAGATTTGAAGACACTACTTATATGGAGCTACTTGTCAGTTCTTTACTAACCATAAGAGCCTTAAGTATTTATTTACTCAGAAAGAGTTAAATTTAAGGCAAAGGAGATGGATGGAGTTGCTCAAGGATTATGATTGTACTATTGACTATCACCCAGGCAAGGCAAATGTAGTAGCCGATGCATTAAGTAGGAAGTCTATAGGCTCATTAGCTTATATACAGATAATACAGCTTCCTTTGATGGTTGAGTTGAGAGAGTTAGGTGTTGATTTGCTGATGCATAATTCTGGAAGATTTTTTGCTAGCTTCCAACTACGACCGATACTTGTGGATTGTGTTCTCGAGGCTCATCTCAAAGACCCTTACTTGATGAGCATGAGGAAGAAAGTTGAAGAAGGGGGACAATCAGACTTCACTATTAGAGGTGATGTAGCCTTGATGATTAGTACTAGGCTCTGTGTCCCCGCAAATGAAGAGCTGAAAAGGCAAATACTGGAAGAAACCCATAGTTCGGCATATGCTATGCACCTCGAAAGCACCAACATGTACCGTACCTTAAAAGAATATTACTGGTGGGTAGAGATGAAAAGAGAAGTTGCTGAGTATGTATCCAAGTGTTTCATTTGCCAGCAAGTGAAGACGGAAAGATAAAAGCCTTTTGGACTCCTACAGCCTTTACCCATCCCAAAATGGAAATGGGAGCGCATCACGATGGATTTTGTATTCAAGCTTCCCCCCACAGTTTAGAGGCATGATGGTATTTGGGTGATCATGGATTGACTCACTAAGTCTACACATTTCCTACCCATTCGTGAGAAGTTTTCTCTTCAGAAGTTAGTAGAACTCTTTATGAATCATATAGTGAGCTTGCATGGAGTGCCAAAATCGATTATATCTGACAGAGATTCATGGTTCACTTCGAGATTTTGGTGAAGATTAATGAATGAACTTGGTGTCAAGTTGAATTTGAGTATTGCTTTTCACTCTCAGACCGATGGACAATCTGAGAGGACTATTCAGACCTTAGAGGACATGTTGAGATCATGTGTGCTACAGTTCAAGGGGAATTGGAATGAGTATCTACCTTTAGCATAGTTCACCTACAACAATAGCTATCACTCGAGCATTGAGATGTCACCTTTTGAGGCGTTGTATGGGAGACAATTTCGGACTCCATTATGTTGGAATGAGACGGGTGAAAGGAAACTTCTAGGCCCTGAGATTGTACAAGCGGCAGTGGACAAGGTCAATATTATGCAGGCCAAGTTTAGAGCAGCACAAGAAAGGCAAAAGAGCTATGCGGATGTGCGTAGGAAGGATCTCGAGTTTAAGGTTGGCGATTGAGTATTTTTAAGGCTATCTCCTTGGAAAGGTGTAGTACGTTTTGGAAAACAAGGGAAACTAAGTCCTCGCTACATTAGACCGTATGAGATAGCAGAGAGGATAGGTCCAATGGCTTATAGGACTGACTTGCCGGAGAAGCTTTCTTGAGTCCATGATGTTTTTCACATCTCTATGCTCCACAAGTATATCTCAAACCCGTCACATGTGTTGGAGACATTGGAGATTGAATTGAGGGATGACTTTTCTTATGAGGAGCAACCAGTGCAGATTTTAGGAAGGGAAGAGAAAAGGCTTCACAGCAAGACTATAGCTTTGGTGAAGGTTCTTTGGAGAAACCACCTTGTCCAGGAGGCAACTTAGGAGCGAAAGGATCCAATGCGGAGTCAATATCCTTACCTCTTCCAAAACTAAGGTAGGAATTTCATGGATGAAATTTCTTTAAGGGGGTAGGTTGTGACACCCCGTACCAAAAAATATAAATGATTAAACAAGTTTGACCAAGTTGACTAAGTTTGACCAAGTTTGACCAAGTGAACAATATATGGGTCCAAGTTGACTTTTTTGATAGCCAATATTTTTTATTTGACTAAGATACCATTGCGTAGATCTCATCAATATGAGTTCATAGACTAGTGGCACATCAAATTCTGAGTCACGGATAAAAAGTTATGGTCCTGAGATATTTTAAGCATAAGTTTTATATCAGTGTTCAAATCAGTCCCCAGTTTTTGTCTATTAGTGACATCAGGCTCTATATAAGCCTTGGTAAGCATGCTAAATAGGAACCAAAGCCCAAAATACATAGTTCATCTCCAAAACCCGAGATATTCTCCCTTCAGACCCGTGGGTTCGAACTGGGTCGTTTCTACCCGTTTACCATCAAATTGGGTCACCGCCGTTTTGATCATTTCCAGCCAACCATCACTTACACACAACATCCAAGTAGGAAGGTCACTTGAAGGTGAGCTCAACCGTGAAATTTCACGACAAACGGAGGCCGGACACGCCCAGATCGGGCCGGCGAAGTCCATGGAGGCCGACAAGGTGGGTCGCCAGATTTTCTCATTTTTTGGCCGTTTCAGGCCAACCCATACACTTTTTCTACTATTTTTAACCCCTATAAACTCATTTCCGTGGATATTTTGCCTAGATTCCTTACCGTTTGCGAGATCCGACGACAGGAACTTCAACTGAAGCTTCACTCGAGTTTTCCGACCACTGGAGGAAACTTTGGACCAAGGTGAGCATACTGGTAGGTTCCTTGTCTCTTGGGCTTTTCGTCAATATAAAATTTGTGAATTTTGGAGGTCGTTTGATAATTTCTCCATTTTTGAGTCAATTAGTTAATTTTCAGATAAGTTGGGGACTGTGTTTGGACGAAATTGATCAAATTAGTTAAAATTGAAAATGAATTAGTGAAATTGGATATTATTAGGACCCATTAGGTGGTTCAATTTTGAAATATTAGGCTTCGGGTGAAAATTCCCAATTTTGGGTATTGGGTCCTAAGGACACACTGTATAATTAGATTATCCGGTGTTCAATTTATGCAATTTTGTAGTACTGTAAATTATTTTGAGACATTTGGATTATATAAGTGTCTCTAGTTTTTTAGTTGTTTGGAGCCTGAGGAATATTTTATTTTATTACACGCACTCGAGTTGAACCTGGAGGCGATCCTGTGAAGAAGCAGGCATAAGCATCTACAGTACTGTGAGTAGTTATTAGTTTTAAAAATATTTTGGATATATAGTATAATATATATATATGTGGTTTGAGTATTTTACTTATACCTATCATTTGATTTGAATGTTCATTCTAAGGATACATGAGGATCTGCTTTTACTTATATGTGTTATCATTTTATATGATTTTTGATAATATTTTAAGTGATTTTCAATTTTAATGGGTCCATAAATGGACTTGTGGTATTTAAATATCTTGGTAATTAAATTGAGATTTTAAATCATTTTGGAAACTATTTGGTTTGAGAAACCAGATTGAAAACCATATGATTTTAAGCATAATCAAATATTTTATAATTTTATGTGCTTAAAATTGGTTTATGGTGAATATATTTCACTGTGGTATTTCTGGTTTTCGTATGAAATGATTTTTTGAGATTTTTGAAGTATTTAAATAAGCGGTGGAAGTCTAAATGTTAAATTATTATTTATGATACAGTATCGTTTGCAAAAGTATATATATAATCTTACAAGATTGTTTCAAGAATATTGTATTGGTTATTTTTAACCGATGTACCATGTAATGCCAATATCTTGGATCGGTATTATATTATATTATATTATAGCATGCTGGATTTATCACGGTGCCGTGAGGTTGGTTTCATCCAACGGTTATCTATTATTACCACGGACTGTGAGGTCGGGTTTATCTGATGGTTTATTATTATTACCACAGTTCCATAAGGTTGGTATCATCCAACGATTTATTATTGCCATGGACCGTGACTTTGAGTACGTCCCGATGGTAATTGATATTTCCACGACACCTTTCGTATATTAAGGGTTGTGAGGTGGGTGTCTCCCACGGTTTATAGATTGGTACATCGTTTGGTACATTGTGCACGTTTGAACATATTGTTGATTTACAAATATTGTGGTGATTTCTACATTCTCATATTTATTTGGTGGAACTGTATTTATTATATTTTATGCTCAAATATTTATATCTTGATTTGAAACATTTTATAATATTACAATGATCATTCATTTTATATTTGGGTATCGGTTTTATGATATTAATTTGGGGTACAAGTTTGGGTTTTGTGAAATGATTTCTAAATGGGAAAACTTTTCAAACGAGTGGAACGAGAGGTCTTGAAAGAAAGATTTTTCATAAATGAATTATTATTTTTCTATTATATTATGCCACTCACTGAGATTTCTTTATCTCATGTTTTATTTGTTTTAAATTCGTTCCCCTAGGTCCAGGCAGCTAGTAGCAGTCTACCCCGCGCATAGCTTATCGCTTGTTTCTTTCCACTACAGCAGCCGTATTTATCCTTTATTTATCTATTGTTATCTTCTGGACTATTTGTACTCCTAGACTTCATTGACACTCTTAGAATGCTCTGATTTTAAATATAGGACTCAGTAGAGACCATGGTACTTATGTGTGTAGTTATGGCCTGTAGTACAGTAGGCCGGTTATGGATTTTACGCTGTTGTGGATTTATTTTTATATATACATATTGAGGTATTATTGTTATCGCATGTGTTCATTATCCACGTTTTAAGGTAAGGTTCCATTGGATATTCTCTAAGGATTGTCTGGTGGTACTTCACCAGACGAGACCACCCGGGAGATCCTAGGAAGGTTCCCGGGGCGGATCCTATCATAGGTAATATATATATATATATATATATTAAAAGAAAAGGGTTTTACAACTATTTATTTTAAAAGAAAAAAAAAATAGAGTATTTATCTTAATAGGTTTTGTTATAAGTATATTTCAATTTCATTAGGGAATTGAAAAAAACAAAAAAAAAAGGGTATTTACTCTATTTTTGGTTTTATAAAAAGGAAGAAAAAAAAATATACTTTACTTTTACGTTGTTTTCAACTTTGCGCCGCTACGGTATCAGGTAAGTCTTTTCTTCTTTTTTAAGGGCTCTTGATCTTAATTTAGGGTTTTGGTTTTCCATTTAAGATTGTTAAGGATCCAATATCTTTGAAGATTTTTGAATTCTAGACAAGTTTTGGAGCATAGGAAGTTTTCAATTTATTAAAAAATTTTGAATTTATGCATTCTATCTGGTTTTTCTATGCGACTACAATATGATTCGTATGTAAAAAATTTCAAAACACATCCAAAAAAAGTTATTTTTATCTGAAATTTTTTATACTTTATTCTATGTATGTCTAATATTAGTATAAAAAAATTTGACTTCAAATTCTTTATATTTTGGCCATGGTGATTTTCTAAATTACCTATGTCCAGCTGTCTGAATTTATTTTCTGGTCTATTTAGTAAAGAATAAAATTCGATTTAAAATAGTTTTTAATCTTTATTTGACTAATAATTTTTATATAGCATTATTACTATATATAGTGAAACTCTGTAATATATTACTTCTTTTGGATTTGTATTTTATTTTTAGTGAATTTTTAGGTAGACCAAACTCCCTGTGAAATACTAATTTACAGTTTCTGTCAATTAGTTACTAAATTTAATTTGACCATGTTTTCGACCTTTGTTTGGCTTTTAAAATTTTATATGAGTATATATGAGTGTCTAGTTTTAATCTATAAAATTTCAGATGCATACAAAATTTCATGAAAGAGAAAAGAAATTAAACATTAATTGAAGGTTTCTGAAAATCTAATTGTTGTAGTATTTCTTTGTTAACTTTTCAATGAGTTTTGAATAGTTTTTCATTATTATTTTATGAAATGGTTTTAATCATAGTCACTTATGCATCTGTTTAGTACACGCATAATTTTTCAGGCTTAGATGATATTGTTTGAATAAGAAATTGAATTCTTGTTTAGAGACTGTTAATGGATTAATATGTTTTTATTTGGCTTTTGGTGATTTGATCTTGTTTCTAAGCTTATGATTTTAAGATTTGGGGCTTACGCTATGATGATCTTATGGTATCAACTCTTATTCATTTAATTTGAATTTAAGAGCTTGATTATGGGATTTATACGTAAGATATTTATAGTATATGATGGTTCTGTTTTATATTGATGAGAAACTATTGGTATTATTCATAGGTTGTTAATCTATTGTGGACTTTGCTGATCAAGGTAAGTTACTGGACTTTTTAAAAAATCGAAACCATAGCAAATATGTACTTATGTCATTGATTTATTTATGCTTTTCTATAAGTTTATGTTTTATGAAATATATATGTATTGTACAAAGAAATTATTGGATTATTGATATATGTATTTTTGCTCTAGTTGTTGGTATTTAGTAGGCATTATGTGATACGTTATGATATGTTATGATATGTTTTCGAATGTTGAGATGAATCATGTAATGGTATTTCTCTAGTGATTTATGGTTCTTTACCTTCGAGTTTAGACGTATTATTTCATGTGAGAGGACCTACTGATGATCACAATAGAGGTATGACTTATATCTTCGGGTATGAGTGTTTGTTTTTAAAATTTATGTTCCCCACTTGTTACCGCCTTGCACTCGAGTTTATATGGATTACCGATGGATAATATTATGTTATGTCAAGTTCTACTATGTAGTTAACAATTAGAGTTTATAAGAAAATTATGTTTACGTTGCTAAAGGTTATTTTTGAATATGTATTTGTTATTATTTTAAATATTTTCTTATTTTTGTATTTATGTAAAATCCAGTAGTTTGCTGAGTTTTATACTTATTATTTATTGTTATGGTTTCAGATATCCCATAGTTCCAAAGTAGCTGGATTTGGCACATGATAATGGTGTTTAGTTGTTTTTATTTTTATACTAGTTAGCTTAAAAGACCTTTTGAATGTTAAAGTTTATTTTTGTTCTTTATCTTTGGAGATATTTTAAATATTATTTATGATTGATGTTTGGAGAGTTTTTATGTTCCGCAATATAAATTTTATTGAGTGTTTTAAATACAACTTTTATAACATTTCAAGTATTTAGACTTCGAATGTGACATTTAGTATCTCTCTCATGCCTATATGCCCCTTCCACTTTTGCCAGTGCCATTACACCATATACTTCATATTTAGAAAACAAAATTGGAAAAATATATATATACATGAAAAATAGTTACATTAACTATTTTAAACACTTTGATAAGAAAAGTAGCTTCTTGAGCTCAAATAAATAAATAAAAGATTTTTATTTCCTGGCAAATCTTATAAAAATTACAATTTACTACGATTAATTTTTCAAAAAGTTGCATTTTGATGTCACATGTGCAACTTTAAGTTTTCCCTCGTCAAAAGTCAACCATGATAAAATAGTTTTCCTTTGTCAAAAGTCAACCACGATAAAATATATAAAAGCACAAAAAAGATTAGATTTTCTTAAAAAAATAAAATAAAAATAAAAATAATAAGATAAATACATGTCACTTTCTTTCTATATGGAGATTTATTTTACAAACTAATGGTTAAGCACGCGTCGGATAAATAAGCTGACACGTACCTCGTTATTTGTCAGCCCTTGTTACCCAAACTTGTAAATCAAGTTCAAAAAATATTTAAAAAATGATATAAAGTCCAAAAATCAATAATTAAAAGAAAAACAAGAAGTTTCCAGCTGTTGTTACTTAGATTCAACTCAAAATAATAAAAATAAAATAAAGAGAAAAAAGTAGCAATTAACAAGCCAACGTTGACAGAGGGCACAAATTCTAGGATTTAACAAGCAGAAAAGCTAATATTGCTTCCACTCCCTTACAAGTTACAACATACAACCTAGTTAAACTCCCTCTTTGCGGATCAGTTGCTGATCTACATCTGTTTGCAATTCAAGAGGCGTTCCATATCCATGGCTGGTGAACTGATTGCTGGTGCTTTCCTTTCCGCCTCCTTTGAGAAGTTCTTCGATATGATAATTTCTAGGGAGGTCCTAAAATTCGTTAGAGGAAAGAAACTCGACGATGGGTTGTGCAAGAAGTTCGAGATCCTGTTAGTGTCGGTTAAAGCAGTGCTGAATGATGCTGAGAAGAAGCAAATCACTGACGAAAATGTGAGGAAGTGGCTCGATCTGCTCAAAGACACCTTGTACAATGCAGAGGACTTGGCCTGTGAGATGGAGACCGAAGCTTCGCTATGCAAGGAGAAAGATCAGTCTCGAAAACGTAAATTCCAGCAGGTATTCGAATCCATCTCATCTATATTCCATACTGATAACAATCTAGAAGATAGGATAGTGGAGATCATTCACACACTAGAATACCTTGTCAACCAAAACCATCTCCTTCGTTTGATCACTACATCACAAGGTGTTAATCATAACAAGTCATCATCATCTTCTCCACAACTACTACCTGTGGAAGAAGAATCTGATATTTATGGCAGAGAATATGACAAAGCTGTCATCATAAATCTGCTGTTATCTGATGATGATCAGGATCATGTGGTAGGCGCTAACAAGATATCTGTAATTCCCATTGTGGGAATGGGCGGTATAGGCAAGACCACTCTTGCTCGCCTTGTTTACAATGATGTCAAAGTCAAAAAAAACTTTGACCTCAAAGCTTGGGTTACAGTGTCAGATGAATTTGACGTTTTCAAATTGACAAAAACAATTTTTGATCAAATAATCAGTGGTCAAAAGGATTGCAATATCAAGCACCCAGATCAACTTCAATATGAATTGAAGAAGGTTATAGAAGGGAAGAAGTTCCTCTTTGTTTTCGACGATGTTTGGAATAAGAATTATAACCTCTGGAATAACTTAAAGAGTCAATTCAAATTTGGAGCGTCAGGGAGTAAAATCATTGTGACAACACGTGATCAAAACATTGGATCTGCAATGGGTACTTTTCAAAATCATTATCTTCAAATAATATCGGATGAAGATAGTTGGCAATTATTTGCAAAACATGCATTCCAACAAATAATAGACCGAAGTGCACTTCAAGAGTTTGAAGAAATCGGTAGAGGAATTGTTAGAAAATGCAATGGCCTTCCTTTAGCTATCAAATCACTTGGTGGTCTTTTGTGCTCCAAAAACCGTATCGATGAATGGGAAGATATACTAAACAGTGATATATGGAAGTTGCAGTGTGACATTCTTCCTGCTCTTTGGTTGAGCTATCACTATTTGCCTTCGCATCTTAGACAATGCTTTGCTTATTGTTCAATTTTCCCTAAAGATTACAAATTTGAAAAGGAAAAATTAATTTTATTGTGGATGGCAGAAGATCTTTTGCAACCACAACAAGATAAGACTCTAGAAGAAATCGGAGAGGAGTACTTTAATGATCTTACATCAAGGTCATTCTTTCATCAAAATGAACATGGCTGTTTTACCATGCATGACCTTGTTAACGATTTGGCTACCTTTGTTTCTAGAGAATTTTGTTTAAGGTTCGATGATGGTTACTCAAAAGTTTTTACAGGGAAGACTCGTCATTTGTCATGCATGACATATGTGAGCCATGATATGAAGAATCTAGAGGAATATTTATCAAAAAATAAGGTGTTGCGCACGTTTTTGTTTCAATCTAGAATGTTGCCCAAACAGTTTTTGACAAATCTTGAACAGTATTTGAAACCAATGAGATGTCTAAGAGTGCTTTCTCTACGTCAGAGTTGTGTTACAACAGGCTTTGATTTGATTGGCAGTTTAAAGCTTTTAAAGTATATAGATTTGTCTCATACTGAAATTGAAGAATTACCTGATACAATTTATACTCTCTACAATTTGCAGACATTCTTGTTAAATACGTGTAAACATCTTCATAGGTTGTCCAGTTCAATTGGCAATTTGAAACATCTAAGATTCTTGGACTTGTCTCATTGTAGTAAAATTGAAGAGATACCCAACACATTGTGTGATTTGAAGGATCTGCGTACTCTAAATCTGATGGGCTGTCAATCTCTTTCTTGTTTACCAGCTGATATGTCAAGATTGGTCAACCTATGCTATCTGGACTTTTCGAATACAAAGGTGACAAAGATGCCACTGCAAATTTGTGAATTGAAACGTCTGCAACATTTAGAACCTGCCTTTCTTGTAGACCATAATGGCGGACGTAATATTAAAGACTTGGGTAATCTTCAAGATCTGCGTGGTTCTTTTTGGATAAAAAATATTGAAAATATAATAAATGTTGGAGATGTTTCAAAAGCCAAATTGAAAGATAAGAGGCATATTACATGTCTTCGATTGGAGTGGTGTGGTGAAACAGATGATTCAGAGAAATCACGAGTGGTACTTGAAAAGCTTCAACCTCACACAAATGTCCAAGACCTAAGAATTTGGAATTACCAAGGTACAGGGTTTCCAAGTTGGATAGGGCATCATTCATTTAGTCACATAGTATCTCTGTACCTACTTAATTGTAAAAATTGTTACTTGCTTCCGTCGCTTGGACAGCTTCCCTCCTTGAAAGATCTTAATATTTGGGGATTAGAAATGGTGGAGAGAATAGGTGATGAATTTTATTCCTGCAGCAGCATTAGTATTGGTTCTTCTTCCATGATTAATACACCAGTACCATTCAAGTCCTTGGAAATTTTATACCTTGGTGATCTAAGAGAATTAAGAGAATGGAAGGAGTGGTCTTTAATGATGGGAGGAGATGTTGGAGGAAGTGAAGGTACTGGAGCCTTCCCACAACTTAGAAAGCTTAGTTTAAGAGAATGTCCCAACATAAATGGGGCCTGCTTACCTTGTAATCTTCCATCCTCCACAACTCTTCAAATCTTCTCTGGATGCCAACAAGTGGTGGCTTCACTCCAAAGTGATCAACTTCCATGGCTGGGTGAATTGCAGCTAATTCGTTGCTCAGAGTTGGAGTCATTTCCGCCACAAGGTGGATTGCCCACCAATATCCATACAATTCAAATTTTGGGTTGTGAAAAATTGGAGTCACTTGCAAAAAAGGGATGGCCTTCAAATTTAAAGTCACTTGAAATTTGCGATTGCAAAAACCTATTCATGGACGTGGGTTCATTTCCGGAGGAGGGGCAACTTCCAACAACTCTGACTTGTCTTAAGCTTGAATCTCTTCCAAAGCTTAAAACATTAAATGGAAAGGCTCTTCGAGACATGGTATGCCTTCAACAACTGACTATTGATGATTGCCGTGGGGTGCAATGCTTGGTAGAAGAAGGGCTGCCCGATTCTCTTTCTGAGTTGAATATCATATGGTGTAATTCTCTAATCAAACGGTGCCAGAGAGATACAGGGGAAGATTGGCCAAAAATTGCACACATCCCTCACATAGAGATCACGGCTGGTAAGTCATTTCAATATTAATTCCTTTTTCCCAATTTGAATTATATACGTACTCTAATTGTGTCCTATTCGGTCCCAACATAAACATATCAACTTCCTATATATGTCATCTATATATTAGTCTTAGTGGTTGAACCAGGAATTTTTCTTAAGAGAGACACAATTAGATTCTCATCTCTTTAGTTAAAAATAATATATTTTTGACTATATGAGTGATGTACTACGTGAATTATTAATTAAAATCAATTGGATAAAAGTAATAATTAATTACTTTAAAGTAAAATAAATACTAAAAAGAATAATTAACCAAAAAAAAATCTAAAACACTTGAAAAATAGTTTTTTTTTTTTTTTTTTTTTTTTTTTTGGTAATCATGTTAAAATATTTTATACTTAAATGGGAGTGAAATGTCTTGAACACATGACTTCACTTGAGTTTTCACTACAACTATCACATTATTAAAAATGAATATAAAAAATTTCAATTAGAAATGTATGAAATTAAGACTGTTGTTAGCTACAATGTTACACCTAACTAAAAAGTATGACAATTAAAAATTTAATTAATAATATGCTAATTTTATACAATATGGACAGTTACATTTTATTTTAGCTATTAATGTCAATAGAAAGGTTAATAGAGAGACTATGTGGATCATTGAATTGGAGAAATCAAAATGCTAAATTCAACCGAAAACAAAAATGATTGGGAAAATAAATAATTTAGGAGGGGCATCATTTCAATATGGGGGGGGAAATTAAGAATATATTTGAAAATTAGCAAATAATTTTCAAAAAATAAAATTGAGGGGGGCAAGTGCTCCCCCTGGGCACACAGTGGATCCGCCAGTTGATCTTTGTATGTTGTGGGTTGTTTTTACTTGTCCTTGTTTAATAAATATCTTCTTTTTTTTTCTTCCCTTTTTTCTTTTTTACCTGTAATACTACTTGTTAAATTTCATACCCATGCCATTCTGTATGTTGTATACATATATATTATTAATGTAATTAACATTGCTCGTACTAAATTTATTTCTTTGCATGATGGAATGCAATGTCAATCACCTTCTCGTCCAATTTGTTTTCGGGCATGATTCCTTGGCTTTATTGCTTTCCAGCCGAATCGGACGAAGAGATATAATGGACAGTACCTCTTTAGGTATTATTATTACTATTAATTTTTATTACAATCATTTACATATTGCTTTTAAACTTTTTTTTTAAGGAAAATTGTTATTTTTAGATAAATTTTATCTCATCACGTCAATTTATATAAATAATAACTCGTTCTGCCATTTAAAGACCCTTGTGAATTTATAAGATGTATAATTCAATACCATTCAAGGGCATTCCATTTTGTCCCTCTGGCACAACCTAATGATTTTATTTCTTGGATTCCAAGTTCTCTCTATTGCAGTTACAATGTTGGAAGCATAAGTGCTGTCGTTCACCATGGCTGCTGATTCATATACTGCCAAGCTTTTTGGTTTTCATATTCAATTCTAGCTCTTCCTGCATTTCAATGTTCATGTTGTAACACCCCGTCCCAAATTGCACCGGAATTCGTGCACGTTGACCGTTGACCGAAAGGGTCAAAAGTTGACTTTTTGACTCGGTGGGAATTTCGAGTTGACCAGGGTACCGTGGTGAAGTGCACGATGCCCCGAGTTCGTAGACTGGAAGCACGTCGAAAACGGCGCTACGGTTTGAAAGTTACGGGCGAAACAAGTTGCGGTCCAAACTGTCCAACGAGTGCCGAGGTTGACTTTTTGTTTTTGGGGAATTGAGCTTTGACTCGTGCATGGTTATGAAGTGCTCGTCGATACGAGTTCACAGACTAGCGGCACGCTCAAAACGGACATCCGGTTAAAAAGTTATGGACGTTTGAAGTTTACCGGATACCGTATTATTTTAATGTTTTTGGGTCGGTGAACAGTGGAATGCCACGTGTCCACTTCTGATTGGTCCACGTGGCATGAACAGTGTCACACCGGGGTTTTTATTTATAAAAATCTCGGGGAAGAGAGAGAAAGAAAGAGAGGAGAGAGAAAGAGAGAGAGAGAGAGACCGCCGGCAACCGGAATTTTTCCACTGTTCCAGCCTATCTACAGTACACGCACCGGCCAGCAACGTTGCCCTCCTCATTTCCTGCAAAACCTCCAAATTTCACGGCGAACGGCCGCCGGACGCGCCCGGATCGGACCTCCGAAGTTCGGCGGCGAGTTTTTCCCCTCCACCACCGGCCACCGCAAATCGACCCACTTCCGGCCATTTTCCGGCCACACGCGCCGTACACCCTTGATCCTCTCCTCAAGTCCGGCCGACACACCAAAAATCACGGCCATCGGACCACCGACGCGCCGGGATCGAAGCGTTTTCCGGCGAGGGGCCGGAAATCTTCAATCGGTGATTTTTCCGCCGTCCGACCTCCGTTTTGCTCACCGCCGGTCCCGTTGGATTGCTCTCCTCACGATCTACAAATCTGCAAAATTTCACGACCAACGGCCACCGCACGCGCCGTCGCCGGCGACGGTTGCCGGTGACCGCGGCGGCTCGCCGGAAAGTACTGTTCCGGCGAGTACCCAGTTTTCCGACCAGCTCCAGTCCGCTGTGTTCGACCTCCTGAACCCGAATCCGGCTTCCGTTTCCGCCAATTCGCGACGGTTTGGGAGAATTGTGGAGCCGAAACTCGAAAAGCTTTCCGGTGAGATTCCGACCCCGTCGGGTCCGATCACCGGAAAGTAAGACCGAATCCGTGATCCTCATCACGCGAGCTTCGATTCGGTATATAACTCGTAACCCTTAGATATCGTTTGGTGTTCGCTCCCCGGGTATCCATTTGGGAATACCCGAATAAAATATTAATATTTTTGGTTTGTGCACTGTGGTTGTTTAGGTGCACGCGCGAGTAGTGGAGTTGATCCCGAGGAGGATCTTTGTTGATTTGCATGCTCCAGGTGAGTGACCCACCTTCAAAAATTATTTTGGGCAATTAATTATATTTAATTGGTATTTAAATTGGTATTTAAATTATGCTCATGTGGTGTGATTTATTTATGAATTATATTGTGGTTTAATTTATTATGCATGAGCAAGGTGTATTTTGGTGGCATTTGTACGTGGTTTTTAAAATTGATTTTCCGGGCATAGTTGGGTTAAATATTTTACGAAAATATTGGTTTAAATTTTATAAATTATGCCCGCGGTATTTTTATGGTTGCATCTCGTATTTCGAGGAAAATTGTGGTTTGTTGCTTATCAATGTTTCGTATCGGATTGTTGAATAAAAATATGTGGGATGGTGTTTTGTGAGAATTTGGTATACTTCCCACGGTAATTTTGGAAAACGGTACGGTTGGTTATAAATGTTTATTTTTAGACGCACTCATACAGTATTGGTGTTCTGGTGTATGGTGTATGGACACGTGGTAGTGCGCGATTATTATGTGGTTT
This sequence comes from Ziziphus jujuba, assembly GCF_031755915.1. NCBI lineage: Eukaryota > Viridiplantae > Streptophyta > Magnoliopsida > Rosales > Rhamnaceae > Ziziphus > Ziziphus jujuba. The sequence continues at coordinate 5,528,917 of NC_083380.1, forward strand.
AGCGCACGGTTATTACTTCACCCGTGAGTTGCCATTGGACCGTGGGCAGGCAAGGTTATTGTTGCGCACAACCGCCCCCCTCCTTGGCCGGGTTGATGGTTTTAGCAGCGGTACTGTCGGGACGCCGAAGTGACCGTTGCAGGTTTCTCTCTTTAACCCCCCGCCAGTCGGTGCTCAGGACGCTGGATATCGGAGGGCATCACCGGTATATGGTGTGGTGCGTCAGGTGTAATTGTCGGTGTAAATTGCAAATAAAGTTTCAAACCCCAAAGGTGTTCAAAAATTATTTATTATAATTTATTACAGTTTATTTATATTTGGGGTATTTATTTATTTATTTATTTATTTATTTATTTATTTATTTATTTGTTGTTTATTAATTTATTTGGTTCCTTGGTTTTCGGGAAGTACGTACATCGGGTTTTATGAAAAGGTTTTAAAAGAGGAACATTTCCAACGGAGTAAATAGTGAGGGTTTTGAGAGAAAGTATTACTTCAATTGTTTATTTATTTATTTATTATTTAATTGTTCGATATTGCTTAATTAAATTCCTTTATTTTTATATTATTAATATTAAAGGTGTACAGTAGATAGGGTCACTCACTGAGATGATTAGCATCTCACACTCTTAAATTCCGTTCCCCTAGATCCAGGTTGGAGACGTTGATTGTCCAAGGCGAGCCCAACGTCTCAATTCGTTTGCCAAAAGTTCAAAAAGTTTTTCTTCCCTTTTTCCTCTCTGTCTCGTATTGCTTCTTTATCTGTCATTTTATAAATTCCACATTTGTTGTATAATGCTCTGTATACTGTATTGGACGTGTAGCTGTTCTTTATACACTGGGTTGCTGCTGTTGTTTTATTTTGAAGTGCTGAAATTTGTGGAACAAGTTGTAGTTTGCGGGAGGAATAAGGGGATGAGTTTAGAAGTGTGTTTTCAGTGCAGGTAATTTGTGGTAAGTAAATCCCTTAGGGGAGGCTCTGTCGGATTTTCCGTTGGAGGGTCCGGTAGGGTTTCCCTGGGATCAGGGCTGTCTAGGGTTCCGGGGAAGGAATTCTGGACGGGTCCTGACAGTTCAGGTAACCACTTCCTATGCATATTACCATGCATGCTCTCTTTAGCTGTCTCATGCTGCTTCTGAGATTTGAATCCTTGTCCACGAATCTATAAGTTTCATTTGTGAGTTTAAGGCATGCAGGCTAATCTCATGAAAGTAATACAATGTTGCGAAAATGAAAATAAAGTCTTAAAGATAAAAACTTTTATTGAAAACATGCTCTTTCTTATGAAAAGGTTAAATTAGTTTATAAATCTTAGTACACAAATGCCTAGTATAAGTTTAGTATAATGTTAGCACTAGGATCCTAGAACCTAAAATATATAGAATCCAATAAGTTGAAAGATACAAAGGACAACTTGCATCAATTTAGACCAGTAAAACTGGTGACCTTGACTATTGGTTGGTGTGTAGGAACTCCACTGAATACCAACAATTCAGAATTGAAGCCTCTATGGAAGAAATTCTCTCCTCTCCTAGAAGTCTCAGGTAGAAATTCATGTGAAAAGTATAAATTTTTATTTGAAGATGGATACTGTATACAGCTCCAAAATGTCTTTGAATGTGAAAAGTAGAATCAGAAGCGTTGTATTTGATTTTATAATCAGGGAAATTTTTTGCTTACACATACTCAATATGAAATTTTGATTTCTTGCAGATGAACCATGCACCTATCCTCAAGTATATGTATAATTGCTTCTTTTCTCTGTTTTATGGATTCTCATGTATTTACCTAGTGCTAAGAAGGTGAAGCTGTTGTTGGAAGTTTCCAACTTTCCCCCGCCTTGATCTTATCGTCTTGCCATTTGGAAGCTCAGAGAAGTTTATACCGTGTATGCTGTAAATGAGCCATTCTTGTTCAGTTACTATTTGAATATTCTAGTAGATTCTGCAAGAAGCATATTTCATTGTTTGAGATTTTGATTTTCATGCTTTGATCTTTGTAGTTATGAGCACTCAATCTCTTACGAAGCCTTGATAATATCGGGATTCAACTGTTTGATTGTTCCAAGCCTTGACAAAGCCTGAAACAGTGATTTTTGCTCCATGGCTGAGTTTATTGAAGATATGATATTAAAATTCGGATTATCATCCACATATTAAAAAAATAATAATAATAAAAAAAATAACGGTTTGTGTTCGGTTTCTGACCTTCCGTCCTCTATTATGTTATTTAGACTATTTTATATAAAGCAAATAGAAAGAGTTTAATAAGACTAAACCATCCTAATTTAACCCAAACGAAAATTCTTACTTTATAAACAATATCTATGATATTCGAACCTATTCCTAATTAAAATATTATACATTACCATTTGCATGTGAATTTCATGAGAATGGGAATGGAAATTTCATAATTGGGGTTTTAACTAACTGTACTTTTGGTAAGACAATTTGTAACACCCCGTCCCGAATCGCACCGGAATCCGTGCACGTTGACCGAGGTTGACCGTTGACCAAGGGGTCAAAAGTTGACTTTTTGACTCGGTGGGAATTTCGAGTTGACCAGGATACCGTAGCGAAGTGCACGATGCCACGAGTTCGTAGACTGGTAGCACGTCGAAAACGGAGCTACGGTTTGAAAGTTATGGACGAAACAAGTTGCGGTCCAAATTGTCCAGGGGTGCCGGAGTTGACTTTATTTTTGGGGAAATGAGCTTTGACTCGTACATGGTTGTGAAGTGCTCGTCGATACGAGTTCACAGACTAGCGGCACGCTCAAAACGGACATCCGGTTAAAAAGTTATGGACGTTTGAAGTTTACCGGATACCGTAATATTTTAATGTTTTTGGGTCGGTGAACAGTGAAATGCCACTTGTCAGCTTCTGATTGGTCCACGTGGCATGAACAGTGTCACGCAGGAGTTTTATTTGTTAAAACACTCGGGGAAGAGAGAGAAAGAGAAAGAGGAGAGAGAAAGAGAGAGAGGAGAGAGAAAGAGAGAGAGGAGAGAGAGAGAGAGTCACCGACCGCCGGTCATTTTCAAGTTTTCCGGCCTAGTTACTGTACACATGCCGGCCATCCAGATTGCCCACCTCATTTCCGGCAAAACCTCCAAATTTCACGGCGAACGGCCGCCGGACGCGCCCGGATCGGACGTCCGAAGTTTGGCGGCGATTTTTCCCTTCCACCGCCGGCCACCGCGAATCGGCACTATTCCGGCCCATCTACAGTACATGCGCCGTACACCCATCATCCTCTCCTCAAGTCCGGCCTACCCACCAAAAATCACGGCCATCGGACCACCAACGCACCGGGATCGGAGCGTTTTCCGGCGAGGGGCCGGAAATCTTCAAACGGTGATTTCTCCGCCGTCCGACCTCCGTTTTGCTCACCGCCGATCCCGTTGGGTTGCTCGCCTCACGATCTACAAGTCTGCAAAATTTCACAGCCAACGGCCACCGCACGCGCCGCCGCCGGCGACGGTTGCCGGTGACCGTGGCGGCCCGCCGGAAATTACTGTTCCGGCGAGTACCCAAAATTTCCGGCCGGCTCCAGTCCGCTGTGTTCGACCTCTTGAACCTGAATCCGGCTTCCGTTTCCGCCAACTCGCGACGGTTTGGGAGAATTGCGGAGCCGAAACCCGAAAAGCTTCCCGACGAAATTCCGACCCCGTCGGGTACGATCCTTGGAAATTGAGACCGAATCTGTGATCAGCATCACTCGAGTTTCGATTCGGTATATAACTCGTAAATTCTAGATATCGTTTGTGTTTTGACCCCCCGGGTACCGGGTATTATTTACCCGAATAAAATATTATTTTATTTGATTGTCTGTGAATTTTGTTCTAGGAGCACCGGTGAGTCGTAGAATTGATCCCGTGGTGGATCATGGGTTAATTGCGTGCTCCAGGTGAGTGACCCACCTTCAAATTAATTTTGGGGAATTTAATTGATGAATATATTATGTGTGAATTAAATATTTGGAATTTAATTTCTATGTGCCAAATATTTATTGGATTTATTGTAGAATTATTTATGAATTTATTGGATTTAAGAAAATGCGAATTCTACAAATTTATGCCGTGTGGAATTATTTTATGGTTTTGAGGATTTTGGAATTGGTGTGGTTTTAATGGTAAATTGGGCACGATTTGATTTTCAAATATTTCAAGGAAAATATTTGGTTATGTTGGTGATTTCAAATTTTATAAAATATGCCCATGGAATATTATGAGATTTGATTATGATATTTCGAGAAATTATTTATGCTTGGAAAAAATGTGGATATTTGAATTGATGGATTTGGGAGTTAGTGGATTTGAAAATCATGGAATTTATGGTATTGATTATAAAGTAATTGTGGAGAATTTCCCGGTTCAAGCGGATGGATTATGCCCGCTATGTTTATGAAAAATGTGAAATTTGTTTTATGATTTAAATTTATGGATTTTATGATTTTTAGATGCACCGTGCACGTACTGGTGTTCTGATTATGTGACATGGTATATGTGATATGGATATTGTGCACACGGATATGATTAGCGCGCAGGTGGGTGTGAGTAGCGCGCAGGTGATATTATAAGGGTGTCCTGTGGATGCCATCGGAGAGGGTGGCCACCCCCCTTTGGCCGGGACACCAGGTTAGCAGCGGCGCAGTGGGACGCCACGCGACCGTATGCCGGTTTCTCTCTATAACCTCCTGTCTGGCAGTACCTCGGGACGCTGGGTACTCTGGCGCCACTGGTATATAGTGGGTGCATCAAATGATTTTCAGAACTGTGTTTTAAAAATAAAATGTTTGGAAACTGTATTGGAATTAAAAATATAATTATTACTGTTCGGATATTTATTTGATGTCTTGGTTTTCGGGGAATATGAATAAAGGGTTTTGTGAAAATGTTTTAAAAGGGGAACCTTTCCAACTGAGAGAATTGTAAGGGTTTTGAGAGAAATTATTATTTCCAAATAATTATTATTTATACTTATTACTGTGATATTATATGGTATAGTAGTAGGGTCGCTCACTGAGATGATTAGCATCTCACACTCTTAAATTCCGTTCCTCTAGGTACCAGGTTGTCGGTGTTCATCCAGAGCGGACTTGATCTTCATCGCTGTTTTACTTCGTGAAGTACCCTGTTCTTCTTTATTGCAGTTGTACTATTTCTTTCACTCTTGTTGTATTTATCTTGCACTGGATTACTGTATTTTTGTTTTGAAGTGCTGAAATTTGTGGAACCAATTTGTAGTTTGTGGGAGGAATAAGGGGATATTTTTGAAGTGTGTTTTCAGTGCAGGTAAATTTGTGGTAAGTAAATCCCTTAGGGGAGGTGCTGCCGGATTTTCCGTTGGAAGGTTCGGTGGTATTTCCCTGGGATCAGGTCTGTCTAGGGTTCCGGAGGAGGAATTCTGGACGGGTCCTGACAGTTGGTATCAGAGCTCTAGGTTCTAGTATTCCGAAGGGACTGTGCATTGTTTTGTGTCCCATCCATGTCTAGTCTCTCGTTTTACCCGCGTGAGAGCGTTCTTTCCGTTTGTCTCGAAGTAAATTCGTTGCTCGAGTTTGAATAACTCTAATCTTCGAGGGTGACAATTAGGATCATCTAGCCTAACGGGGAATTCCTATGGCCTAGTCGATGGTCGAGGATGCCTTTTCTTTTTGAAGGTCAAGCTTATCATCGTGACTGGTATCCGTTTCGTTCATGGAGAAGAAGGATGATTGCCTAAGGATGTGTGTCGATCGATTTCAAGGCGTCAAAATATTTTCCCGATCGATTATCAAAATTTAAATGCTTTTCAAAGTGGTATTTGAAATTAAAGGTGTTTTATTCAAGTATTTTTGGTTTGTGCTCGTACATGTATCTGTATGTTATATCGTTTGATATTATACTGCACCATATGGAGGCGGCGAACCAATGTGGTCCATGTAGAGCTAGCCCCATGATCATGTTGCCTACGAGTCCAGGGGATTGGACGGCCAATATAGGCAACCACCCTGGTTTGTATTGGTAGCAGAGTGTCGGCGACAGTTGGAATCATGGATTACGTAGCATGTAGAAGGTGTCGTACGTACCTCCATTACAAGCGTGCATATTTTATTTTATGCTATGGATTTTAAGATATGATTTTCAATGTGGAGTTTTAACAGTGGGCATGAGAATGAAAGTTGCACAAGAGGAAAGTTAAAGTCACTATTAGGCGTGATGGTAGTGTAGTGATAGTGGATAAGGCCTCTAGTATACTTGCTAAGTTACGCTGCCGACAAGTGGAAGCGGGAAAGCAGACATCGGCATGCAGCGTAATTCATGTGTTGTTGCTACAAAAGAACATCGAATACCTGTCAGTCGAGGAAGCGATGTGGAAACTCGAGGCACTACTTGTATGGAGCCACGTGCCAAATCTATACCGACCACAAGAGCCTCAAGTATATTTTCACACAGAAGGAGTTAAATATGAGGCAAAGGTGATGGATGGAGTTGGATGGAGCCCTCGTGTATAAAGGACGACTTTGCGTTCCGGATATCCCAGGACTCAAGAAGGAGATTTTGGAGGAGGCGCACAGCTCGATGTATGCGATGCATCCTGGGAGTACCAAGATGTACCGGACGCTTGTTAAGTATTATTGGTGGATTGGTATGAAAAGAGAAGTGGCAGACTTCGTATCAAAGTGTTTGATTTGTCAACAAGTGAAAGCAGAAAGACAGAAGCCTTCGGGACTACTCCAACCTTTACCGATTCCCGTGTGGAAGTGGGAAGAACTCAACATGGACTTCGTATTCAAGCTTCTTTCCACACCTAGAAGGTACGACGGCATTTGGGTAATCATTGATCGTCTCACCAAGTCGGCACACTTCCTACCGGTACGAGAACGTTTTTCACCCGAGAAGTTAGCCCAGTTGTTAGTGCAAGGCATACGTGGGATCAGTTCAAGATGGCCTTCTCTACTGAGTTTTGTCCTCCTGCCTACCGTGAAGCAAGAAGGAGAGAGTTCGAGGAACTACGACAGGGGAACATGACGGTGACAGAGTACGAGAGGAGATTCCAAGAACTATCAGAATTCTACATGCACCTAATTCCCGACGATCACACGAAGAAGGTGAGGTTCATAGACGGATTGAAAGAGAGCATCGGCTACACCCTTTCTGGATCAGTACATCCCACCTATCAGTCCGCCAGGGATGCAGCGCTCGAGCTAGAGAGACAGGAGGAGATACACAGACCCTCGAGGTGCAGATCATTCGAAGGTTCGTATAGCGGAGTACCTCGACAAGGGGCAGCTAAGAAGAGCCATAGCTCAGGCTCAGACAGTGATGGGTTAAGCCCACGAGGCAGATTCCAGAGGAGAGATAGTTATCGCATGCCCCAGCCAGCTCGCCATTCGATCAGTGTGGATGCAAGCTCGTATCAGCAGTCACGCATTGGTTCTCCGCGGATTTGTCCACTTTGTAGGGGGAATCATTCTGGGCAGTGTCAAATGGATGGTTTATGCTTTCGGTGTGGGCAGCCAGGCCACATAAGGAGGGATTGCCCTTATGGTAGCGGCAGTGTGCTAGAAGCAGGTTGACGGACACAGCATACGGGGATATTTCCAGGACAGAGTTCCCAGGGGAGTCAGCCAGTAGGAGTTTCTTCGGGATCAGTCCAGCCGTCTGCAGGATCGAGTCGAGGTAGAGGAAGGAGACCCCAGCAGACAAGTCAAGGCCAGGTGTTTGCTATGACGCAGCAGGGAGCCAGGACTACGCCCGACGATTTCACAGATCAAGTGATGGAAGCAGACCTGATCCTGTTGGATCTATCCGGACTTGAAGTAGTGTTGGGCATGGATTGGTTGGCAAGGAACTACTTAGTCGAGGAAGTGACATGGGAGCCCGAAGCGCAGGTGCGTGATCAGAACCCTTGTTTGTTCCAGTGACGCGCGGAAATTTCGAGGACGAAATTTTTGTAAGGGGGGAAGGCTGTAACACCCCGTCCCGAATCGCACCGGAATCCGTGCACGTTGACCGAGGTTGACCGTTGACCATTGACCGAAGGGGTCAAAAGTTGACTTTTTGACTCGGTGGGAATTTCGAGTTGACCAGGGTACCGTAGCGAAGTGCACGATGCCACGAGTTCGTAGACTGGTAGCACGTCGAAAACGGAGCTACGGTTTGAAAGTTATGGACGAAACAAGTTGCGGTCCAAACTGTCCAGGGGTGCCGGAGTTGACTTTTTATTTTTGGGGAAATGAGCTTTGACTCGTACATGGTTGTGAAGTGCTCGTCGATACGAGTTCACAGACTAGCGGCACGCTCAAAACGGACATCCGGTTAAAAAGTTATGGACGTTTGAAGTTTACCGGATACCGTAATATTTTAATGTTTTTGGGTCGGTGAACAGTGAAATGCCACTTGTCAGCTTCTGATTGGTCCACGTGGCATGAACAGTATCACGCAGGAGTTTTATTTGTTAAAACACTCGGGGAAGAGAGAGAAAGAGAGAGAGGAGAGAGAAAGAGAGAGAGGAGAGAGAGAGAGAGTCACCGGCCGCCGGTCATTTTCAAGTTTTCTGGCCTAGTTACTGTACACATGCCGGCCATCCAGATTGCCCACCTCATTTCCGGCAAAACCTCCAAATTTCACGGCGAACGGCCGCCAGACGCGCCCGGATCGGACGTCCGAAGTTTGGCGGCGATTTTTCCCTTCCACCGCCGGCCACCGCGAATCGGCACTATTCCGGCCGATCTACAGTACATGCGCCGTACACCCATCATCCTCTCCTCAAGTCCGGCCTACCCACCAAAAATCACGGCCATCGGACCACCAACGCACCGGGATCGGAGCGTTTTCCGGCGAGGGGCCGGAAATCTTCAAACGGTGATTTCTCCGCCGTCCGACCTCCGTTTTGCTCACCGCCGGTCCCGTTGGGTTGCTCGCCTCACGATCTACAAGTCTGCAAAATTTCACAGCCAACGGCCACCGCACGCGCCGCCGCCGGCGACGGTTGCCGGTGACCGTGGTGGCCCGCCGGAAATTACTGTTCCGGCGAGTACCCGAAATTTCCGGCCGGCTCCAGTCCGCTGTGTTCGACCTCTTGAACCTGAATCCGGCTTCCGTTTCCGCCAACTCGCGACGGTTTGGGAGAATTGCGGAGCCGAAACCCGAAAAGCTTCCCGACGAAATTCCGACCCCGTCGGGTACGATCCTTGGAAATTGAGACCGAATCTGTGATCAGCATCACTCGAGTTTCGATTCGGTATATAACTCGTAAATTCTAGATATCGTTTGTGTTTTGACCCCCCGGGTACCGGGTATTATTTACCCGAATAAAATATTATTTTATTTGATTGTCTGTGAATTTTGTTCTAGGAGCACCGGTGAGTCGTAGAATTGATCCCGTGGTGGATCATGGGTTAATTGCGTGCTCCAGGTGAGTGACCCACCTTCAAATTAATTTTGGGGAATTTAATTGATGAATATATTATGTGTGAATTAAATATTTGGAATTTAATTTCTATGTGCCAAATATTTATTGGATTTATTGTAGAATTATTTATGAATTTATTGGATTTAAGAAAATGCGAATTCTACAAATTTATGCCGTGTGGAATTATTTTATGGTTTTGAGGATTTTGGAATTGGTGTGGTTTTAATGGTAAATTGGGCACGATTTGATTTTCAAATATTTCAAGGAAAATATTTGGTTATGTTGGTGATTTCAAATTTTATAAAATATGCCCATGGAATATTATGAGATTTGATTATGATATTTCGAGAAATTATTTATGCTTGGAAAAAATGTGGATATTTGAATTGATGGATTTGGGAGTTAGTGGATTTGAAAATCATGGAATTTATGGTATTGATTATAAAGTAATTGTGGAGAATTTCCCGGTTCAAGCGGATGGATTATGCCCGCTATGTTTATGAAAAATGTGAAATTTGTTTTATGATTTAAATTTATGGATTTTATGATTTTTAGATGCACCGTGCACGTACTGGTGTTCTGATTATGTGACATGGTATATGTGATATGGATATTGTGCACACGGATATGATTAGCGCGCAGGTGGGTGTGAGTAGCGCGCAGGTGATATTATGAGGGTGTCCTGTGGATGCCATCGGAGAGGGTGGCCACCCCCCTTTGGCCGGGACACCAGGTTAGCAGCGGCGCAGTGGGACGCCACGCGACCGTATGCCGGTTTCTCTCTATAACCTCCTGTCTGGCAGTACCTCGGGACGCTGGGTACTCTGGCGCCACTGGTATATAGTGGGTGCATCAAATGATTTTCAGAACTGTGTTTTAAAAATAAAATGTTTGGAAACTGTATTGGAATTAAAAATATAATTATTACTGTTCGGATATTTATTTGATGTCTTGGTTTTCGGGGAATATGAATAAAGGGTTTTGTGAAAATGTTTTAAAAGGGGAACCTTTCCAACTGAGAGAATTGTAAGGGTTTTGAGAGAAATTATTATTTCCAAATAATTATTATTTATACTTATTACTGTGATATTATATGGTATAGTAGTAGGGTCGCTCACTGAGATGATTAGCATCTCACACTCTTAAATTCCGTTCCTCTAGGTACCAGGTTGTCGGTGTTCATCCAGAGCGGACTTGATCTTCATCGCTGTTTTACTTCGTGAAGTACCCTGTTCTTCTTTATTGCAGTTGTACTATTTCTTTCACTCTTGTTGTATTTATCTTGCACTGGATTACTGTATTTTTGTTTTGAAGTGCTGAAATTTGTGGAACCAATTTGTAGTTTGTGGGAGGAATAAAGGGATATTTTTGAAGTGTGTTTTCAGTGCAGGTAAATTTGTGGTAAGTAAATCCCTTAGGGGAGGTGCTGCCGAATTTTCCGTTGGAAGGTTCGGTGGTATTTCCCTGGGATCAGGGCTGTCTAGGATTCCGGAGGAGAAATTCTGGACGGGTCCTGACACAATTCCCTGGAAATGAATGAGTTTCTTGAAAACAGTCTGTGCAGAAGAGGAGTCAACATCAAAACCATAAGTCGGCCCTCCATATTGCATATAAAGTTATTGTTTCTTAGACAACGGTGAGGGTGGTAGAAGGATTTGTCCTTCTTCTTCATAGAGCAATAAACATCAGCTAGACACAACCAAGTCCATGAAGGGCATTGATGGATGCATCTCGAAGCCCCACAACACCACTACACGCAATCCCCACCACAAGACCACTTCCAATGCCGAAGCACTTCTTTTGTTCCGAGACAAAATAGCAATCATATTGAATACTGCAACTTGGACTTTCAGATTGGAACTTTTTAAGTCATTTCGAGTGCTGCCGCCACATGGCAGTGGGACCCACCATGCTGACCTCGTTTTGTAATTCTTGCTGGTTCTGGGTTTTTATGATGTACATAAACGGTTGGCCCAAGCATATTAGTCAACGTTACTTTAGAAATCAAGCTGGCTTCATTTGCTAAATTTCTCCCCCTTTTTTTTTTTTTTTGGTCTTCTCAATTGTAATACTTTATTCCTACTGAGTTTGTTTTGACAATCAAACTTTCATGTGACTAAATCCAACTCAACTCCCGCAGAAAAAGAAAACATAAATTTTTTTGGAATATATTAACACCCAACAGATATTTAAGGTATAATCCAGTTTAATTCTGCATTTTTAAAGAAAACTCTTTAATTATAATTTTTGTCCTAAAAAGATTCCTCTGAATGCATGATATAATTTATTGTGCTTTCAATTTTTATTCCTTGTTGTATTCATAGGCTTGATATTTAAGGTAAAACTACTCAGAAAACACTTTCAAATTCTCATCAATGTATTCTTTTAGTCATTAAGGGAAATCCTCAATTTACACTTTGCAGTATTTAAAAAAAACAAAAAAATCAGTTTCAGAATTAATTTTTGAAAGTGACATATAATACAATCTGATCTCCTTTTCCATGTCATTGCAGGAGGCACAAATTTTCTAATTAAAAAAAAAAAAAAAAAAACCAAGTAAGATTTCTTTCTCTTTTATTCCTGCCATTTAAAAACTTACAAATTTATCCCATCTTATGGTTTATTTGGTAAAAGAGAAAATATTAAAAAAAAAACAATATTCAAGAATTAGTTTCATAGGATTTAATTTTTTTAAAATAAGTTTTTTTAGTTTTTTTTTTTTAATGTTTAATTAATTATAGAAAAAAATAAAATTTATAAATAATTAAATAAATTTATATATTAAAATTAAAAAATAAAATTGTATTTAAAAAATTACATAAAATCTAATTTTCTTAAAAATTTTAAAATCACACCTCTCCTTCAGACCTGCCGCCTTATGCATGTGTTAACAGTGAAAGTCCTCCCTCCTTGCCTAGCTACGAGGGGTGGTTCTACTAAGTTCCAATTTTGGGCTTGAAAACACCTGCAAAAAGACCCCAAACCAGGTTGCCTGTTGGGTATCTTCAACTCTAGTTTTGATCTTAGTATGCCGATGCGTACCTTATGGTTTGCCATTTACAAGAGCAGTTTGGTGGCCATCGAAACACACAAGTGATATGTTTGGTATGTCACAGTGTTATTGATTTGGGCTTCAATATTATTGGATAAGCCTTTGTATCATGATTTTGGGCCTCATTTTCTGGGCCTCCTCTGTAATATTTTTTAGGGTATAGCAGCACGTGTCTCTAAACGTTTCAACAGCTTTCGAAATTTGTCTTCGTCCAAGAATCCATGAAACTTCTTTTGCGCGTTTTAGGCTTGCACGACTAATTTCGTGAAAGTAATTTACAATGTTGCCAAAATGAAAATAAAATTTTAGGATATAAACAGTCATGCTCAATCGTTCTAAGTCCAACGAAACCTTCATAGCATCTCAAAATCTTCTCCAAAACATCATTGTTTGTTTTTTTTTTTTTGTTTTTTTTTTTTAAATTTATTTTAAAAGGAGTGTTTATTGCATTTTAATACTATCTAATTTGAAAATGTTGCAATTTCAGTTTTTAAATTTACACTTTTCCACTTAGCCTCCAATTTCAATTTGATCAAACTAATTGTTAACTGACAATGGTTAAGAGTTTGAAAATATTAAAATGCAATTTTGTTAAAACTAAAAAATTTAAATTGCAACAAATTCTAACCAAATGATTTAAGTTACAATAAATTGTAATTGCATATTGATTAAATATAACGTAACTAATATAAGGTAACTATTAATCACTATTACAAGAAAATTGAAATTTAAAAAATGCAACATATTAAAATTTAAAAATTTAAAATTGAATTGTTTAAATTTTAAAAAATTGAAAATGCAATTTTTTCAAATTAAAAAAAAAAACACTAAAGTGAAATCTATAATGGATAGGATTTCATCTTATCATGCGTATCACTTCTTTGCTATGTATAGGCCCATATGTAGGCATATGTTATAAATATATATACATGGTTAATAATCAATCAAAATCTTGGTTAACAGCATTAAATCTGGAATTACATACAAACAATGGTGGCATCCATATACATTAAAAAAGAAAAGTTGTGATTTTTTTTTTTTTTTCCATTTTAACTTTTTGCTCCCTAACTACCACATCCTGGCTCTGCCAAGTTAAAAATACGAAATTCATATAATTGTTCTATTTGTTTATAACTATGTAATTATGGAACCTTGGAAGATCTTTGTATTAGTGGATTAGATATGGTGGAGAGAATACGTGATGAATTTTACTATTCCTGCAGCAGCACTAGTAGTGGTTCTTCTTCTATGATTAATGAACCAGAGCCTGTACCATTCAAGTACTTGGAATCTTTATACCTTGGTATTTTAAGAGAATTAAGAGAGTGGAAGAAGTGGTCAATAATGAAAATGATGGGAGGTGATGTTGGAAAAGGAGATGGTACTGGAGCTTTCTCACAAATCAAACGCCTTTATTTAAAAGGATGTCCAAAGATAAATGAGGACTGCTTACCTCTACAACTCTTATAATCAAGAAGGGATGCCAACAACTGGTGGCTTCACTCTGAAGTCATCAACTTCCATGGCTGGGTGAATTGCACCTGCAATTTTGTTCAGCGCTGGTGTCATTTCCACCACAATCTGGATTGCCTTCCAGAATCCATATACACTTCATATCAGGTTTTCTGGTAAACTGGAGTCACTTGCAAAACAGGGATGGCCTTCATATCAGGTTTTCTGGTAAACTGGAGTCACCTGTTTGGGGACATGGATTCATTTACAGAGGACGGGCAACTTCCCACAACTCTGACTTGTCTTGACCTTAATGATCTTCCAAAGCTTAAGTCCTTGAATGGAAAGGCTCTGCGAGACCTTGTCTTCCTTCAACAAAGGACCATTGATTTTAGCGGTGGGGTGCAATGCTTGCCAGAAGAAGGGCTGCCAGATTCTCTTTCTGAATTGAATAAGCAAGGGTGTCATAGTTCGGTTGCTGACCGGTGCAAGAGAGATACAGGGGAGGAAATTGCACACATCGCTCACGTCAACATTTGGCCTTGTAAGTAATTTCAATATTAGTTCCTTTTTCCTGATTTGATTTTATATACGTTCACTACTTATGTTCTGTTTGTTCCAAACATAAACATATCCAATTCCTGTATATGTCATGTATGTATCACTTTAGTCTTTGTACGTTGTTGGTTGTTTCCACTTGTCCTTGTTTGATAAATATATTTTTTATTTTTTTTCCCCCTTTTTCTGTAATATTCATGCCATTCTATATGTTATATACGTATCATTAGTGTAATTAACATAATAAATTTATTTCTTTACATGATGGAATGTAATCGCAATTACCGTCTCATCCAATTTGTTTTCGAGCATGATTCCTTGAATTTTAATGCTTTTCAGCCAAATCGGACTACGAGATATAATGAAAACGTCTCTCCATAGGTATTACTATTCTTTTCTAATACAATCATTTACATATTGCTGTTAGCTTTTCTTTTTCTTTACAAAATTCTACTTTTTAGATGAATTCTATCTGATCGTGTGAATTTCTATAAATAATAATTCCTTCTGCCATTTAAAGACCCTTAATGAATTTATATGAGGTTAAAATTCAAACCATTCAACAGCATTTCATTTTGTCCATCTCGCACAACCTAATGATTATTTTCCTTGGATTCCAAGTTCTCTATAGCAGTTACAATGTTGGAAGCATAAGTGCTGTCATTCACCATAGCTGCTGATTCAGTACTGCCAAGCTTTTTGGTTTTTATATTCAGTTCTAGCTCTTCGTGCATTTGAATGTTCAGGTAACCGCTTCCTATATATGTTACCGTGCATGCTCTCTTTTACTGTCTCAAACTGCTTCTGAGATTGGAATCCTTGTGCATGAATTGTGAGTTCAAGGCACACAGACTTATTTCATAAAAATAATACAATGTTGTGAAAATGAGAAGAAACAGAAGATAAGAACAAAATCTTCATAGCATCTCAAAATTTTCTTCAAAACATGCTCTTTTTGAATGAAGGGTTTAAAATGGTTTATATAATTTTAGTACACTCATGCCTAGCATAGTAGCTCTTGAATCCTATAATTAAACTAAAATAAATCCCAATTAGTTGAAAAAGATGCAGAGAATATCTTATGTTAATTTAGACCAGCGAATCTGGTGACCCTGAAATTGTAGCGTCTATTGAAGAAATTCTCTCCTCTCCAAAAAGTCTCAGGTAGAAATAAAAAGCATTTGGAAATTGGAAACCTTTTATGTGAAGATAGATATTTTATATAGCTCCAAACTTCTTTAAATGTGAAAAATAAGTAGAATTCAAAGCATTGTATTTGATTTATTATATTCAGGGAAAATATTTGCTTACACATACTCAAAATGAAATTTTGATCTCTTGCAGATACACTAGGCACCTCTAACCTTCAGTATATATAACTGCTTCTTTTCTCTAGATTCTTCCACTGCGTTGACTTCTCCTTTCAATCTGTCTTATGGATTCTCATATATCTACCATGTGCCAAGAAGGTGAAGCTGATTTAGAAGTTGCCAACATTCCCTTGCCTTGATCTTACACTCTTGCCATTTGGAAGCTCTGAGAAATTTATATTAAGTTGTAAGACAGCCATTCTTTGAATATGCTTGTCAAGAACCATCTTTCATTGTCTGAGATTTTGATTTTCTCTTATGAATTGAAGATACCAAAAGATAGTATACTAATTAAAGTAAACATTGGAGTTGTTCACAGATTTGTTTTGTAAAACAAGTATGGATTTGTTTGAGGTTTCGATATTTGATGCAAATATAGGGTCATTCAATGTTCTGTTATGTCATGGTACCGTGCTAGTGAGTTGTTTACGGCAATAACTATATTGTTGCACTGTGTATGAAAAGAAGTAACAAGGCACTCTACCATATGCTTAAGATTTAGAACTTGTGTCATGTTTTTCTGCATCGAAAATTTAGGTAGATATCATAAGCTGATAATATACAATGGCACTTGGAAGAGGGATAAAATTTAATCACTAACTTTTTGCTTAAATTTTTAATTGTTATGACTTCTTTGACATTTGAAATTTACTATCATCTCTCATACAATGGCATGGATCCTGATTTTCGAGTTCAGGTCCCAAAGAGTAGGAAGCAGGCGGAGCATTACATAGGTTATACAAAGTATAAATCAACTTCCTTTATGCTCGTCATTTTCATTGACTGAGCCATGGATTTACTCCAAGAAACTGTGACGTAAAAGGGATTCGACAAAGTATTGTTTGTACAAACTTCCTGGTTTACTTTTTGGTACTTTGTTCAGTTGGTCTGTAAACTAATAATGTTTGTATAATAGATCATTGGAACTAGCAATTTGACTTGATGATTGTATTACGCAGGAACCAATCCCTGTTACTCAACTTGTGAGGGAAACTGCTGCTGTTATCCAGGAGTTTACTTAGTTAGGGTAATTTTCGATCCTTTCATGTTTTCCCTTATTTCTATCAGTTGTTTGTATGCATAGGAGATTTATCTGTTTTATGTTGGGTTTTTATAGACCTAAGTCTTTCTAAGTATGCTTATGTTTGGTTTCTGCGACAACCCATATAGTCAATCTTCTAAAGGGAAATTATAAAAGAAATACTATTCAAATTAAAAAGGAAAAAGGTAGAAAAGGAATATAATGGTGTAAAAAAATAATAATAATAAAAGATAAACGAAGTTGACAGGATTTGAGTCGGAGGCTATTTGGTGACTTGTGTCTTGTTTGGTGTGTTGGATAAGTAGGTCAAATTGAATTGGCTGCACTAGTTAGTAGTTTTACCTATCTCTGATGCGGGGTTTGATTTGGCCAGTACAATCCCCAGTCAGATAAATCTCTCTTTTAATGTTTTTTTTTTTTTTTTTTTGGTGCCCCCTCTGTTTCCAGGATTCTGATTTCTCCTTTTCTGTAATGTAGTGGCTCATTTGCATATACTATGGTTGCATGTGCGTTTTTTTAAAATATGAAAAAAAAACAAAAAGTTCCAGAATCTCCTACAATTCATATTTTGCTGTAGGTGGACCCACCTGGTTCATACTTTTTCTGGAAAGCTTCAGTAATGGGGAAATATGTCTCGAATGCAAAGACATTTCTTGGGAAGAGGTGAGTTAAGAGTAAAGTATATGATATCTTAGTAAATTGCTCAAGAGTATGTTGTAGATGGTAGATTAAGTTATGTATTTTCGTTTCATTTCCTTATTAAGTCTACATGTTTTTCAATGAAGTATTTTGAATATGTTGCTTGGTGATTGTCTTGTAGTTCTGTAACAAAGTCATATATTTGATTCTATTTTGTTCATTCTAAGTTCTTTATACGATTGTTATGGTCCCGCTTCAGATGGTTTTCACGGTTCAACTTGATACTTTTAAAGGTATACCGATGACATGATGCTCGATCATGCTGCTCGTACGGCAATTTCTAACCTTGAAGTAAGGGTATGTATTTACCTTATATGTTTCTGCACTAAAATATGACCGTTGAAGTATAATGTATGAAGTCATCTATCATAAGTTGCATGGAACGGAGATGCAAGAAATAGAACAGTTTCATTGCAAAAGAATTTTCTTTGACATCTCTAATCCTTGCCATTTGCCAAAGCTTCAGTTCAGGCTTGGTTTCCATAATTATGCAGGGCGATATTCTAATGGAAGTGCAAGTTTCATGTCTAGCTAACACAAAACAAGCAGTGGGTTCTGGAAGAGAGCATTTGGGGAGAGAGAGAGAGAGAGAGAGAGAGAGACAGAGCTATTTCGCAGTGCCTAGCCAGCTCTGTATCTTCTTTGTAATATTGAAGTGTAACGAGCTTGACGGTGGTTGGGATTCCCGATACGAAATCAGTATCTTATTTTAAGCAAGAAGAAAGAAAAAATGAATAATAACGATGGAAAATGTTACTCAGCTAGCACAATTCACGGTTGGGCTGGTACCATTCAAGAGTTGCCACATGGCGGTGTGGACCCATTGCTGTAAGTGAGCTTTGTAATTGTTGTTGTTAGGTCTGGGTTTTCTAATGTCCAACCACTGGCTACTCAACATTACTCGGAAATCAAGCGGGCTTCATTAGTTAAATTTCCCCTTTTTTTTTTTTTTTTTTTTGTTTTTTGCCCCCTCAAATTTTAACACTTTATACTTGATACCCTCTAGTTTCATGGTATTGCGATTTTGGTTTTTTTGTTTTAAAATCTACCATATTAAGCCTTTTATTTATAGGTTTGATACAAATTGATCCAATTGAATAGGATGCCGAAAATATATTATGATATATTAAATTATATCCATTAAATTGCGTATTTTAAAACCTATATATTATGTTTGGCGTTATTAATCTGAAAAAATAAATTTGCAGTTAATTAACAAAATAGTGAGTTAGATTATTAATATTAAAAAAATCAGGTGTGACAATTGCGTTTAAACATTTTTCTTACCTAACGCACATTCGATATTATAATGTATAAGTTGCTTTTTTAAAATTGGTTCATTGAGTTGATCCGTTTGTGTGACAACTGCTTTGGAATTATCAAGATGCTACATAAATTGTGAAAAAGCTTCGGCAAAATATATATAAAAAATTTGCCCCTGTTAGTAAATTAAGGCATCTTAGGAATGCCAACCCAACTTCATGAGAATGGGACCCAAAAGTAGAGACGGGAAAAGAAAAAACGACCAAAAAAAGTAAGATAAGCATCTTCTTTTCTTGCTGCTGAATTACGCGTGCTTATTCATTATGCACTAATCACAATTTAAGGAATAAAGGCAATAATAAAAAGGAAGAGCACTTAGCAAAGCCAACATTGACCAAAGAAACAACTTTAAGATTTAACAAGCATAAAGCTCTTCCTGATTCTACTTTCATACAACACAACACAGCCCAAACTCACTCTTGCTGATCAGTTGCTTTACATCTTTCTGTTTGCAATTCAAGAGCTTGCTTTCCATATCCATGGCTGAACTGATTGCTGGAGCCTTTTTCACCGCTTCTTTTGAGCGGTTCTTTAATATGATTCTTTCTGGAGACATTCTCAAATTTGTTAGTGGAAAGAAACTCAATGATGGGATGCTCAAGAAGTTCAAGACCATGTTGCTATCTGTTAAGGCACTGCTGAATGATGCTGAGAAGAAGCAAATATCCGACCCAGATGTGAGGCAGTGGCTGGATGAGCTCAAAGACACCATGTACCATGCAGAGGACTTGGCGTATGAGATCGAGACTGAAGCTTTGCGATGCAAGATTGAAGGTGGTCAGTCTGGAAGCCGCATATTCCAGGTATTTAACTTCTCATCTAGATTCAATATTAAGAATCTTGAAGATAGGATAGTGGAGATCGTTCACACACTTGAAGGCGTTGTAAGCCAAAAAGATCTCCTTGGTTTGATTCCATCAGAAGGTGTTCATCAGAGTAGATCTTCATCATCTTCTCCACAACTACTACCTGTGGAAGAAGAATCAGATATTTATGGCAGAGACCATGACAAAACTGTCATCGTCAAGCTGCTGCTGTCTGATGATGATCATGATGATGTGGTAGGTAGTAATAAGATATCTGTAATTCCCATTGTGGGCATGGGCGGTATTGGCAAGACTACCCTTGCTCAACTTGGTTATAATGATGCCAATGTGGTGAAAAAGTTTGACCTCAAAGCTTGGGTTACAGTGTCAGACGAATTTGATGTTTTCACATTGACAAAAACAATTTTTGAAACGATAACTGTGCAAAAGGATTGCAGTATCAAGCATCCACATCAACTTCAATGTGAATTAAAAAAGGCTATAGAAGGGAAGAAGTTTCTCTTCGTTCTAGACGATGTTTGGAACGAAAATTATAACCTTTGGGATAACTTAAGGAGTCAATTTACATTTGGAGCATCGGGGAGTAAAATCATTGTGACTACACGCAATGAAAAGATTGGATCTATGATGGGTACCGCTCCCATTCATTATCTTGGAATAATATCAGATGAAGATAGTTGGCAATTATTTGCAAAACATGCATTCCAAAAAATAATAGATCGAAGTGCACTTCAAGAGTTTGAAGAAATCGGTAGAAACATTGTTAGAAAATGCAATGGCCTTCCTTTGGCTATTAAATCACTTGGTGGTCTTTTATGCTCCAAGATGCATATCGATGAATGGGAAGATATACTAAACAGCGACACTTGGAAGATGCAGGAGTGTAATATTCTTCCCGCTCTTTGGTTGAGCTACAACTATTTGCCTCCACATCTTAAACGTTGTTTTGCTTATTGTTCAATTTTTCCTAAGGATTTTGAAATTAGAAAGGAAATATTAATTCTGTTATGGATGGCAGAAGATCTGTTACGACCCCAACAAAACATGACTCTAGAAGAAATTGGAGAGAAATACTTTAATGATCTCATATCAAGGTCATTCATTCATCATACTAAAGATTTTTTATTCCCTGATATCAGTCATTACCATATGCATGACCTTGTTAACGATTTGGCTAGCTTTGTTTCAGGAGAATTTTGTTTGAGGATGGATGATGGCTCCTTAAAAGGTATCACAAAGAAGACTCGTCATTTGTCTTGCTTGACATCCAAGAGCCACGATGTCAAGAAACTAGAGGAATATTTATCCGAAAATAAGGTGTTGCGCACTCTATTGTTTGAATCTCTATTATTTGCCGAACAATCTTTGGCAAATCTTGAACAATATCTGCAAAGGATGGGATGTCTAAGAGTCCTTTCTCTATCTAATCCTGTTCAAATAAGCTATGCTGCAATTCCTATTACGACAAGCCTTGATTTGATTGGCAATTTGAAGCTTTTAAAGTATTTAAATTTATCCAGCACCGATATTGAAGAATTACCCGATACAATTTGTATTCTTTACAATTTGCAGAGTCTCCTGTTAAGTGAGTGTAGACGTCTTTATAGGTTGTCTAGCTCAATCGGCAATTTGAAGCACCTAAGATACTTGAACTTGGCAATGTGTAGTGAGATTAAAGAGATACCTGATGCACTGTGTGATTTGCACGATCTGCATACTCTGATTTTGAGCAATTGTAATTCTCTTTCTCGTTTACCAACCGATATGTCAAGATTGGTCAACCTGCATTATCTGTCCTTTTTCGGTACTGCGGTGAGAGAGATGCCACCGCAAATGGGCAAATTGAAACATCTGCAATGTTTAACACCCGCCTTTCTTGTAGACAAAAATGGTGGATGCAATATTAGAGAGTTGGGTAATCTTCATGATCTGCGTGATTCTCTTACGATCGAAAATCTTGAAAATATAATGAACGTTGGAGATGTTAGGGAGGCCAAATTGAAAGATAAAAGGTATATTACAGAGGTTCAATTAGAGTGGGGTGGTCAAACAGATGATTCAGAGAAAGCACGAGAGATACTTGACGGGCTTCAACCTCACACAAACGTCCAAAAACTAGGAATAAGAAATTACAAAGGTACAAGGTTTCCAAGTTGGATAGGGCATCATTCATTCAGTCACATAGTGTATCTGTCTCTATCTGGATGTAGTAATTGTTATTTGCTGCCGCCGCTTGGACAGCTACCTTCCCTGAAAGATCTTTATTTTTGGGGATTTGAAATGGTGGAAAGAATAGGTGATGAATTTTATTATTCCTGCAGCAGCAACAGTAGTAGCGGTTCTTCTTTCATGATTAATGCACCAGTACTAGTACCATTCAAGTCCTTGGAATCTTTGTACCTTAATGGTTTCAGTGAATTAAGAGAATGGAAGGAGTGGTCATTAACGATGGGAGGAGGTGAAGGTACTGGAGCTTTCCCACAACTCAAAATGCTTCAATTATCATGCTGTCCGAAGATAAATGGGGACTCCTTACCTTCTAATTTTCCATCCCACACAACTCTTCGAATCTGGGACGGATGCCAACCACTGGTGACTTCACTCCAAAGTCATCAACTTCCATGGCTGTGTGAATTGGAGCTATATTGTTGTTCAGGCGTGGTGTCATTTCCACCACAAGGCGGATTGCCCTCCAACATCCATACAATTCTAATTCATAATTGTCATGAACTGAAGTCACTTGCAAAACAGGGATGGCCTTCAAATTTAAAATCGCTTTATATTGGATCTTGCGAAGACCTGTTTGTGGACGTGGACTCATTTCCGGAGGAAGGGCAACTTCCCACAACTCTGACTCGTCTTAAGCTTGTGAAACTTCAAAAGCTTAAATCATTAAATGGAAAAGCTCTTCGAGACCTGGTCTGCCTTAAACGACTCACCATTAATCATTGCAATCAGCTGCAGTGCTTGCCAGAACAAACGCTGCCCGATTCTCTTTCTTGGTTGAATATCACAAGCTCTCATAGTTGGCTAGCCGAGAGGTGCAAGAGAGATACAGGGGAAGATTGGCCAAAAATTGCTCACATCCCTCGCATCAACATTGTTGGTAAGTCATTTCAATATTTAATTCCTTTCTTCATGATTTGATTTTATACACGTACACTACTTATGTTCTGTTTCTTCCCAACATAAACATATCAAGTTCCTACATATTTAATTTATATGTTACTCAATTTTTTGTTTTTTATTTTTTTTTTTGTTTGTCCAAGTTTAATAAATATCTTTTTTTTTTTTTTTTCCCCTTTTCTTTCCTTTCTCTAATATTACTAGTAGATGTCGTATCCCATGCTATTCTATGCGTTATATACATATTATTTGGGAAATTAATATTGCTCATGCTTTTCAGGCAATTCAAATGCAATTGTAGATTCGGATGAGGAGTAGTTTTAATGAACATGTCCCTCTTTAGGTAATTTACGTGTGCACATATATATATATATATATATATATATGTTATTGTTGACATTTTGCTTCAACTTTTTCTTTTACAAAACTTTTACTTTTAGATGAATTTTATCTCATCGCTTCGTTTTTTTTTTTTTTAAATAATGCTACCATACCAATTTGTCAAACATTAATATATTCGACACACAATTTTTC
Organism: Ziziphus jujuba; assembly: GCF_031755915.1. Classification (NCBI taxonomy): domain Eukaryota; kingdom Viridiplantae; phylum Streptophyta; class Magnoliopsida; order Rosales; family Rhamnaceae; genus Ziziphus; species Ziziphus jujuba. Next base: position 5,552,302 of record NC_083380.1, read on the forward strand.
ACGTCTTTGGTACAAATAAAGTTGATGCCTATAGCGTTATTGTTCTAGAAACACTTGTAACTTATCATTTTCCATTCCAATACCCATTTGTGCCAAATACACTTTGAGCATGTTTGAAATGTAGCATTAAAGTCCAATCCAATTTAGTTTTACATTTAAAATAAACCAAATTTAATCTTAATTTTGAGTGAGAATATTTCCGAGAATACATATATGTATGTTGCTTTCAACTTCCATTGCTTGTTTGATCGCCCGATTACAAAAATACTCTATTAGGCTCGTTCTAAACTCATTTGATTAAATTTTCAAAGATTTATCTCTGCTTCTCATTCAATTTATAATGTTAATAATTAAGATAAGTCATCAATTTACACTTGTCAGAGTTTCAGTTTGAGATGGGTTATTACTCACCGCTGGAAAAACCTAATGATTATATTACATGGATTCCAAGTTCTCTTTACTGCAGTTACAATGTTGGAAGCAGAAGCGCTGTCATTCACCATAGCTGATTCAATACTGCCAAGCTTTTCGGTTTTCATATTCAGTTCTAGTTCTTCTTGCATTTCAATGATAAGGTAACTGCTTTCTTTTACCACGCATGCACTCTTTAACTGTCTCAAACTACTTTTCAGATTTGAATCCTTAATACATGAACCTATGAAGCTTCATATGTGATTTTAACGCATGCAGACTAATCTCATGAAAATGATACCATGTTGCATAAGGGAAAAGGAAGTCTTAGAAAATAAGTACAAAAGCTTCATAACATCCGAAAATTTCTTCAAAACATGCTCTTTTTGGATAAAAGGTTAAATGAGCTTCTATAATCTTGGTACACCGATTTCCTAGACAGTAGCACTTGGATCCTAGAAACTAAAATAAAATCCAATAATTTGAAAAGATAAAGAGAATACCATACATCCATTTAGATCAGCAAATCCGGTGACCTTGACAATTGTGGTATATAGGAACCCTATTGAATACCAACAATTCAGAATTGGAGCTACTATGGAAGAAATTCTCACCTCTCCTAAAAGTCTCAGGCAGAAATCAAAAGCATTTGGAAATTGGAAACTTTTTATGTGAAGATGGAAATGGTATATAGCTCCAAAATGTCTTTGAATGAGAAAAGTACGTAGAATCAAAAGCATTGCATTTGATTATATTCCGAAAATCTTTGCTTACACTTAAAATCAAATTTTGATTTCTTGCAGATACATGATGCACCTCTATCCTCCAATATATATAACAGCTTTTCTCTAGAAGAACCACTGCGTTGATTTCTCCTTTTCACCTTGTGCTATGAAGGTGAAGATGATTTAGACGTTGCAAAATTTCCCTTGCCTTGATCTTATCGTCTTGCCAGTTCGGAAGCTCATAAAGTGTATACCATGTTGTAAAGCAGCCATTCTATGTCAGACACTACTTGAATATACTAGTCAATATTACTAATTCAATAAGAAGTATCTTTCATTGTTTGAGATTTTGATTTTCTCTTATGAATTGAAGATACCAAAAGATAGTACACTAATTAGAACGAAAGTAACATTAAATAGACCAAAAGTACACTAAATACAAAACCATAAGCAAAACAAAAGTGATTACAAGCTGCAGCCTTTCATGCTTTGAATTTCCACTTATGAGCACTCCTGGGTCCGCTTACAATGCCTTCATAATATTGGGATTCAAGTGTTTGGTTGTTCCAAGCCTTGACAAAGTCAGAAAACATTTCTCGGGCAGACTCTGATGATAAGTCAGAAAAAAACACATCTTTTTCTTCTTTCAGCCATGTGGCAAACTCATTGTTCTTTGAGAAATAGTCATCATTGGACAGCTCGTGGAAGTTGTAATTCTGAAAGAATAATGAAAAATACCATCCATCAGAACCCAACCATATTCAAACACCAACACCCGCCCCCCCAACAACCAAAAAAAAAAAAAAAAAAAAAAAAAAAAAAAAACAAAGAAGAAAACTTCAGGTTTTTACTAAAACACTCAGCTAAGATGTAAAAAGAGACAAAATCCTAAGTTCATAACCCAACTTGACAAATAGTCATAGTTTTTCATAATAAGGTTGGAGGAGCTCCAAACGTTAACCATAAATGTGCTTTAGCTTCATTTGTGGCATGCCTCTTATTGAATATCTCTAGATAAAGTGCCTCATGATAGAGTACCTTTAACATCCCCTGTCAGAGGAACTTGTTCTTCTGTAACTACCCCTGGAGGGTACAGGGGTTGGACAGCTATCATTGGCATGCATGCTACCGGCCCACCTACTGAGCTCCTACAGTCCTATTACCAAGCATTCTCTTTACTTGCCCAAAGGTGCTAGCATTGATTGGGAAGGAAGGAACTAGTAAGCCATTCAAGAGGACCTTACCCCAGAAAACTCAAAGGGAGAGAGAAAAAATTCTTCAACATAGTCCCAAGAAGTTCATCTACTAACCCCAGAAAGAGGAGCTACTAAGAAAAGAAGAATATAGGCATAGTTTAGATAAGAAAATTACCAAGTGTCCATCACCCTTGCGATGTTTATCTTTCTGCTTATCCTTTGATTTCTTCTCTGAGACAAAACAACAAGCCAATATTATAAAAATTTGCCCATCTACAACCTCACACCTGATACAGTAAGAAACAGGTAACCACAGAAGTGTCAACTCATTTTATAATTAAACCAATAAAACAATATAACTTCTTAAAAAGTTTTTGGCGGTTCCCAATTGTTTGAAATGTTTATAGAAAGATAACTAGAGACCTTTTTCCCTGTCTCCATTTTATTACCATGCATGGCTAATATAAATCAATCTTCTGAGAAGTCAACCTACTAAGCCATGGATACATATCAAAATCAGGTTCAATAAGACTAATTAGCAGTGACAAGAGCTCTACCATTGAAACGTACATTTAAAAGAGACTTTCCTAAATCCAGGCAAGTAAAAGCATATCGCAAATTCACAATAAAAATGTCAAAAAGTAAGCACACTGAAACAAACATAGTACAATGATTGCCATGGCATATCGATTACCTTCAGAAGGGAAGATATGAATTAGTAACAAAAAAGCACATACCATAAATATATATATATATATATATGCTTCTCCATGATCAATGAACCATGAAACCATCACAATTCAATTATCAGAATCCAAAATTAAGTACTATAACTAATGCCTAGCACGGCTGGACCTCAGGATTCAGAATACATGCCTCTTCAGCTCATGACAAATGCAGTTAAATTAGAAGTGATAACGACACCAACAAAACAATTATATGAGCATGAATATTCATAGAATGCCCCAAAAAATCTCATTAATAAACACGAAAACTCAAAAAAAAAAAAAAACAAAAACAAAAACAAAAAAAACAAAAAAAACAAACAAACAAACAAACAAACAAACAAACAAAAAAGAAAAAAAAATTCAAAAATTCATATTCGAAACCGACATATTAAAAATTGTACCTTTACGGGCAAGACGTCTTTTGGAGTGCTTATGAGAGCTTTCCTTGTCTTTCTTACCACTCCTGTGTTTCCTCTCCTCGTCTTCTACGCTTCTTTTCTGCCTCTTGCTTCTGCCCTCATCTGACCTCCCCACAATACCAACAACTCAGAACAGAAAAATAAATAAATAAAAAATCAACACAAAACCTAGCTGACACTTCAATTTCAATGTTGACAAAGAAAGTAGAATAAATTTAGGAAAAATTAATATACGGATTTGCAAAACTTAGGCTAAATTGAACACAAAACCACAACAGCATAAATATGAAATTTTAGATTTTTTTTTTTTTTTTCCCCTTATGTTCATCAATTTTCAAGCCAACTAGACAAAAAAAATAAATAAATAAAATAAAATAAAAAGAAGAACTTTAGAAGAAATAGAAAACAGAATCGAGAAAAGGAAAAGAATTTAAAGCAAAATATTTGGAAGTACCTTCTTCTTCGGAGGCTGAATAAGAGCTTCTCTTCCTATTCTTCTTCTCGGATTTCCTATCGCTCCCCATAATTTGGAACTGAACCAACGCAATCAACTTTTTCATGTAATTTAGTAGGCTGTGATATTAAAACAAATTCTGTTTTCTCGCTATATTCACTTATTTTATTTACAAAACATCATCTTAAGAATACAATATTTGGTATCCGGCCCCAGTTCCCCAACTTTAAAATACTCTTTTCCCCCAACAGTCCCTGCCATATTCGTAAAGTACAAATAACCTAACCTATAGTAGAAGGGTTGTTTCGTCTTTTTGCAAAAAGCTAAGTAATTGTTCTAAATGGAAATATATTTCCCACTTTATTTTTCTCTCTAGTCCCTACCTTCCAAAGACGTTTGAGCAAAATGATGCTTGGACTTTTGGCTCTGATCCTTATTTTCTGCATATTCATCTCCTTCAAAAATTGATAACTCAACCTTCATTTTATATTGGAATATAGGAATTCGAACTCTAATTATTGTATGAGTTTATATTGATGTTCAAATTTGGATAATTGTACTATGCTTGTGTTCTATCTTTGATCTTTCCTCCTCTCCTATTTTATTACTTAGGCTCTGTTTCGAATCAGCTACTTCTAACTTTCAAGGCTTAAAGCTATTTATAATATTGTTCAGCTAATTTTCAAAAAATATTTTTGATTTTCAAAAGCAGCTTCTTGCATTCTAACTCAAATTAATAAAGACTAGCTTTTTAGAAAGTACACGTAAATAAGCATTTACTATGCCAAACAAGGCATACTATTTTGTATGAAAAATTATCTGACAAACAAAATCATCCAAATGAAAATTTTTCAGTATTTCTTTCTATGAACATCTATGATATACGAACCTACTCCTGAGCCACAATTTGGATGTGTTACAATTGACTTTTTTAACCGTGTATAGAAAAGCCTGTAATTTTATATTCACAAAATTACAAGGCTCATTTGCCAGGGAGAAAAAAAAGGGACAACACAAAAAAATAAAAAAATAAAGGAAAAACAATATGCTATAAAAAAACAGGAACACAATCAATAGCAATGAGAATTTCAAAGATTATATATATTCACAAATTGTGTAATAACTAACGGTACATTTGGTAAGAAAATTCCGGAAAATGCATCAGTTTCTTGAAAACAGTTTCTACAGAAGAGAAGTCAACATCAAAACCATAACTCTGCCCTCCATATTGCACATAAAGGTATTCCTTCGGAGACAACGGTGGGGGTAGATTCTCTGCGATCTCCGGGAAATCTGAGATGGGTGGTGAAGGTTTGTCTTTCTTTGTCATAGAGTAATAAACATCAGCTAGAAGAAGCCAAACAAGATCCGGGTCAATACAAGCAAGTCCATGAAGGGCATTGATGGATGCATCGCGAAGCCCTACAACACCACTACAAGCAATCCCCACCACAAGACCACTGACCTTCTTTAGAACAACTTCCAGTGCTGAAGCACTTCTTCTGTTCCGGGACAAATCAGCAATCATATTGAGCACAGCAACTTGGACTTTCAGATTGGAAGTTTCAGCCACAGAGTCCTCTGAAGAACTGGAAATGCTTCTGTAGGGGAGTTGTAAAGAGATTCTATCTTCTTTTACATTGGACTTTCTATGGAATGGTGAAGTGGACAAGAGTTTCCAGAAATGGGAACCATCCATATGGAAGCGGCGCGAAAAGAAATCTCCTCCACTGATTTGTACAACATTGCTTACCACACTCAAACATCTTCGAACAGCCTGATAACGGGAAGAGTACGGACCCATCATTAGTTCAATAAGGTTTTTGGTAGATACAATTTGGATGGGAAAATAGAAATTTGCTATGCATCTCTAAAGAAATGAGAGCATAGAAAGGAATGATTACTCACCACTGGGTTTTTGTTTTGAATACAAACGACCAAGAAGGGCCATATTTTATTCATTGCTGGAAGCAACCTATTCTCATCAGTCCCTTCATCAGAGGCATCAAGAGTATCTTGAAGGCGATATAATGAACTTGAACGAATCACTTCTTCAACTACTTCTTTAGTATCTCTCTCATGCCTGTAAGCCTCTTCCACTTTGGCCAGTGCCATTACACCATGCTTCGTATTTAGAAAAGAAAATTTCAAAATAAAAACAAAAAATGAATAAGAGTTCATCAACTACTTCTAAACAAAATGCTTGATAAGAAAAGTAGCTTCCTGAGTTCAAGTTAGCAACTATGTGACATTGACATGCATCACTATGATAGATTTGGAAACTATTGAATCAAAAAGATACCTCAACTATATCCAGGGCAAGCAAAGTAGCTGCTTGCTTTTGAGAAGCTAGTAGAGGGATCACAGTAGTAATACACGAACCAGCAATGGATCCAACTGATCGTCTGTATCTCTTCATGTCATTCAACTTAAATGAAATGTTTTCCAATTCTACACGCAAAATATTATAATTAAAATCAGAAACAATAATCTACCCCTTGTTCCTCACTTTTTTATTAAGTAATAAAAAAATAAAAAAAAGGCTAATGATTAAGTACCATAGTTTCCGATAGAATCACCTGATTCAATCTGAGGAACATGAATGTCATTTTTATTTTGTGATTTTGAAATGTGCCTGCCATCCCTTCTCTCTTTCTTTTCAGCATCAGAAATTACAGATTTAACATGCACACAATAAGAGTATGCTTGTGCGGGTAATGAACAAGCCTCATGCTTTGATGCTTTGGCAATCTCTGCAACAGCCTAAGAGAAAACAAAATTTGGACCATTGAGCTGGATATCCTATCTGACCAAACTTTTCATAATAGATAAGATCAGTTTTTTTTTTTTTTTTTTTTTAAGGATATGAATAGGACTTAGAACGACCTTTAGAAAAGGAACAGTTAATTCAGGGTGCTGATGCCTGCCAAGAATTTCAAGTTCCAGTGAAACAGAGCGCATCTGCACAATTCTTTAATATCAAATCATGAGCATTATAATTTCAATGCAAAACGAGTTAATTCATCTATCTATATAACAATAATGAAGATAAAGAAAACACAAAAAACCCTGCCAAAGAATCAAAATTCAATAGCAAGAACTCAAACTAACGGTTACATTTATCCACAACTATTAAATTGAATAGATAACCTCCAATAAGCATAAAAAATGTGAACAATTTGGATGCATTGTGATCCAACACATACCGGCTCCTCCAATAGAGGCAATATCTTCGTAGTTACTCCAAGATAGGAAAGCATAGCAGCAAGCACATTAGGCACATGAGGATTAAGATCCAGGTGACGCAGCTGCCGACATATTGAATCAATCACATAATCTGCATTTTCCATTACAAGGCACCCAACCTACAAGGTATTGAAGGCAAAAAGGTCAGTAACCCTAGAATCATGCTGACAATTAACGAGATTTTGCCACAGAAACATACTGTTGGATAGCCTGATGTAACAGCAAGTATATGTAGTACAGCATCAGAAGCACTTCTAACATTGTAATCCCAAGAAATGAGATTCTCTAGCAACAGATAGAGAGAGGAATGAAGAAATCCACATGAAGAAAAGTCTTTCCCAAGGCAGATACTAATGATGCCTATTCCTTCAATAATAACCTGTTTGAGGAGAACAAAGCTACTATTAGTGTTAAGTAAATCTGCTAAAGCATATAAATTAATGATTAAACCAAGTCAAATGTATAACAACAATGGAAAATATATATATATTTCCTGCTGTAGCATAGCTGTGTCACGAAAGAAGTATAGACTAATATCTTCATCTTCCCGATCAGGATCTACAAGGGAAGAGTTGCATTCTATTGGAAGATCCCATAATTCAGGACATAGATACTCATGCAAGATTCTACCAATGCAATCGATCAAGTGACTCCTTGCACCCTTTTCCTGAGAAACCTTCCAAGTAGATTCAGAAAGCATTTGACATTTGATCATATGAAGCTGATCATCAGAAAACCCTTCACCAAACTCTTGACCTTCTTTCTTCATTATCCTGGATTTCTGAAACATCCTTGTGAAAAAATTGATTGACTGCTCAGATATACCAAATATCAACTCATTTAGAATACATGCTGCAGTGCTAGCCTGGCGTAGTAACTGTCCTGAACCGGTTCTATCATACCAAGTGTGCCAACTCTCTTTATTAAATTCCTTCAGGCGAACCTCAGAGACCAACTTGCGCAAGTAACCCAGAGGAATTTCAGTAACAAGTGATAAATGCACTCCACCTCTAATGTCTAGCAAGAAATAGAAGTGAAATTGCACAACATAAATACAAAGCCAAAAGCTTAGAGATAAAAATTACAAAATTAATAAATAAATTCCAAGCGTTGAGATGACCTGCCATTAAAGATAAACCTACAAGTCTAAGAATTCCTGAAAGAGATTGGTATAGCTTTTGGCCACCAATGTAAACAAACCAAGGAGGCATCCGTGGAAGCTCATAACTCTTCTGCACATTTTGCTCTGGATATGATATATCTTTTTCCTGAATGGCGACAACCTTTGAACTTTTAGGAGCAGTAGTCCAGACAGTCAGGATATCATTGGTGAAATTATCTCCAGCTTTTAGCTCAGCAACAGAATCAAGATATCCAACTGATGATGGCCTTGCAGTGACAAGCTTGTCAAGAGAACCAGCAAAAACTGAATTCTGACTCAAACATAGGGCAAAAACGTCCAAGAAACGAGCTGCCGCTACCTACATAATTACCACCAATCCCGACCCCACCCAGAAAGGAAATGAAGGGTTTATTTCATAAATAGGAAAAACGAATCTGGAAGGAGAAAAATGATTGATGCAGTTTCTTCACGTCTGCTTTTTTTGTTTCTTTATGTAAGTTCCAATATTTCTTAATTAATAAATAAGAAAAAAGAGATAGAAAGAGAGAGACATACAGGGGACTGGAGGAGTTGCTCCACGACAAACTGAGGACCAGAGTAATAAATTATAACAAGTAACTGCCGAGCATGCGAAATTGCAAGAACGTCCTCACTTCCAAGCACCACTTTTGGAAGCTTATCGATGAGCCTGGTTATGGAAACATTATTACGTAACATGGAAGTTCCTTTCTTAAAGGGCAACCTGGTCGGTAAGTGCAAATCTATCTAAAAACAGAAGACACACAAACCTGTGAAAAATCTCAGCAAGATCATGTTCCAATTGATGTTTTCCACTTGAAAAGGAATATTCAAGGAACTCTTGTGCAGCTGCAGATACCTCTTCGGAGTCATCAACAACCAAAACACACAAAGTCTCCTGCATGTGTAGAATCCAAAAACATATTATAACTTTACTGACAATTCAAGGAAACATTTATGTGTATCCCATCAAGAAAGTTGCAAAACAACATTGACAAAGCAAGAAGGCTAATAAGATGAAAAAACAGACACAAAAAGCAAATGAGCTTCTTAGCTTCTTAGCTTCATCTAGAGACCACATGTATACAGACACCAAAAAAACAGCTTTGGTTTGGAAGCATTTTGGAGAAATTATGAACAGCCTAAAGTATGTATGAAGTATAAAACCCCATACAATTTCCAAACATAGAACTATATATAATGCCAGAACAATGAATGAAGTATCAAACCCCATACAATTTGCAAACATAGAACTATATGATGCCAGAACAACCTATTTAACAAAAACATTTAGGCAGCCAAGCAAAATAAATGCAATAACATATTGCCAATGCATCATTATTAGCCAACAACAATGTTAGCCCAAAAGAATCAAACACGCAAATCTAGTTCTAAGCTCACCAGAAGCATCAATCTGCTCTGCTTCAGTGTGTAGCTGCAGTTTGACAAAAGTCCTAGTATGGCTGCAACAAGCCCTTTTCTGACCTTTTTCACAGGATGAATGCAAATCTGACAAAAATTTTGAAAGATTCACTGATTGAGTAAAAATAATTAACAGCGAATTTACTGAAGAAAAAATGGATTACAAAGGCAATGAAGAGCCTAGGAAAAACTGCTACAAGTACCAAAAAGGAAATTTACATTTGGAAAAGTTGCACCCAATAATTTATCCACGTGAACTGAAGTTTTCTCAATCCAATCTTTTGTACGATTAACACGAAAAGATCCAATGTCCTTGCCCGAATTCATTTTCTTCTCGAATTTGAATTCAGGCGTAGTTGCTTTTACCCTTTGAGCATTTGAATCTCCTGCAACAACTTCTCTATGACCCTGAGCTTTAACTGGCAAGCAACGGAGCTTCTCCATAAAAGATTGTGTGGACATATTATTGTTTGAACTAATGACAGTTTTAACATCTACGGACATATCCAGGCTGGACATATTAGCATCATCCTGCAGAACTATCACAAGGAACTCAGCCAATCCTCGAAGTGCTTGATCAATTGCTTCAGCACTTCCAGCAGCCCCACTGGTCATCCCTTTTGAAGCATGCAAAACTTTGGCGATTTGACTAACAACACCAGGTAAAAAGAAAGCTAATGCATCAGGTGTACCAACCTGTAAAAACATACCGCAAATAAAGCATGCCAAAAATTCCTTAGAAACTAAAAACTAGAGAACAAGAAAATCCTAGCTAATGTAATTGAAAGTATCCAATCTTTTCCTCACTAAAAGGAGGACGTTTTCTAATTTCGATGGTAAGGCAAGCGACCAGTAGCACAGAGAAGATTACAAATTTACCTTGGCAAAAAGCGCACGTAGTGTCAAAAAGGCTTCAACACGAAGCTTTGCACTGCCTCGATGTCCTCGTGCAGCCTCAGTGTCTGCAGCCTTTGCAGAAAAAATATAAGGAAATAAAGAACAGAACAAAATATTATCATCGCAAGTTAATTAACTACTAAATAATGCAATTTAACTTACTTTGAGAAGAAGAGACAGCCAATGCCCAACGGCAGCTGATGCATTTTGGGACCGGAGAAATGCAAGTAAACATTCCTCTGGTTCTGAATCATGCTTTGATGATCTACCCAGCAGAGTTTTAAGATCTACATCGTCTAAAACGGTTTGAAAACAAAAGGTTTGTTTACAAGAACACGACTTATCAGAGCATGGATGTAAACTCAAAAGCAGTGCCCTGAAACATTTAATAATTCCTTCACGAAATTCTTCTGAGGCATCAGATGGAGAAAGCAAAGCCCCAGAAGTCAATTTTTTAAGGACTACAACCATCTGCAAAGAAAAAATCACTTATCACACCTTAGATGGATCCATCCTTTGTCAATTTTAAAATAAGTTAAACATAAGGGCATTAGGGAATATAATTTGCAAGAAAAGATAATCTAGCACATTATATAGTACAACCAAAGCAACTGTCTTTCATTACCAGCATGAGGCACAAATATCAAATATCCATGAAACTGAAGCTATGACAACATTTTTTATCAGATTACCTGTTCCACTGATCCTAAATGACTCTTAAAGTTTAAATCAGATTACCTGTTCCACAGATCCTAAATGACACTTTCCCAAAAGTTCCTCCAAACACTGAAGCATGCCTTCTGCCACTTTGTCACTCACTTTATGAGGCTTTTTTAGAGCATTAGTCATCTCCACGTTCCCTTCAGAATCAACTTTCTCCGGGGTTCTACATTCAACTGTGGCATCTAATATAAGCAATAACGGGAACAATGTATAGCTGAAACACAGAAAAAACACATTGACATCATAAATGTGAAGAACATATTATTACCAGCACATATATTTACATGGTAAAAAAGAAACCCAAATACGATATATAAATTGAGGAAGTTTTTTTAGTTTCCTTGTACTCAAGATTCATGATGCACTAGATAAAGTCATTTAGTACATAATGAACATAAAGCTCAACTAGTTGGGCCATATTATAACGCTCAACTAAATTTATATCAAAAAAATTCAGAGTGATTTCTCTTAGATGAACTCTACTCTACATTTGTAGTAATCACAATGACCAAACAGAGTGGAACAGTTGATGAACTCTACTCTACATTTGTAGTAATCACAATGGCCAAACAGAGTGAAACAGTTGGAAAGGCTGAAAGGGTATGCTTCCCTCAACTGGAGGAACAGCCCAGAATCTAGAACATGAAAATTTTGTCAAACAACATCACACTCTATGTAAGAAAAGTAGTGAAAATGATTTTCAAAGCTTACGCATAAATGTTTTATACACAACAAAACAATACACAATCATTTTCCATAAAAAATGCAATGCATGTATTATATAATTTTGTTTTTCAAAAAAAAAAAAAAAAAAAGGGTACAACTTTAAGGTCAAAGAACCAAACTTTGAATTCGGAATTTAGTCTTACTCGAAAAAGGGTTGGAGAGTATGAGGAGGAGATTGACGAAGGAGCTGAAGCAGAGAAGGGAGTGCAGAGGAATGCTTTTTTGGGTTTTGGTGAAGCTCCAGAAGCTCTAAGCAGTAAGGTTTTAGTTGTTCGAATACTTCGCTTCTTCTTCTTCTTATTTGTTCTTCTTCTTCGTCTTCTGATACTACCATTGCTGCTTCTGCGTAATCACCGATTCGCACCATTGTTAGAGGGTGAGAGACGAGAGAAACTGAACCCAGAAACCGCGAATTACAGAGATTGTTCCAGTAACCCAAATTTCTCCTCCAATTTTATATTTAAGGCCTTTTTATTATTATTAATTTTTTTAGCAAATAAGCATTTAAGGCTAATAGTCAATTTTTTGGTTCAATTAACAGAATTAAAAAATAAATAAAAATATACTAGAAATTCTGGTTTTTTATATATATATATATATATATATTCTAATTTCTCTGTGCTTTTTAATTACAAAATTGATGAGCCCAAATTATATGGGCCGGACCTATTAAGAATGTATAGAATGCAGATGATGGCCCTAACTATGTTCATGGACCCAAGTCCATTATCTTTTCTCGATGCGACTTTAAATGCATTTACGTTTCGCCCCCTCTTTTAACGTCTATTTACGAACACAAAACGTGGCATTCATAGGAATACAAACCTTGATTGTCACGCGGCTAGCCCTTATAAGGATTTGGATAAATGCATTCATAAAGATTAGGGCGCAAAAATTACTTCTTCTTTCTTTACCCTTTTTTTTTTTTTTTGTGTGGTGTAATTTACTAAAAAATTGAAACCATATAAATTATAAACTTTGAAAAAAGTTGAATAAATTTACTATGTTGTTTTAATAATAAATTAATTGAATGATGTTTTATTCCAAAAAAAAAAAAAAAGTTGAATAAATTTATTATGTTTTTTTTTTAAGAAAATATATGTTGTTTCACAATTAAAAGGAAAATAAACAGTATGTGCATGATATATATAATGCAGAAAGTTTAAAGTGCCCACTAAAGTTTTCACAGAAGATTAATATTATATGGTGAATTTAATATTCCAAGTATTTTTGTATTCACATGGGTATTCATGAGAAGACCAAGTAAAAGATTTATATGATCGAATTCATCAAGTTTTGTTTTCTTACATTTCAATCAATGGAAGGCATATCCAGAGGCGGACCCAAGGAAGTGGGCAGCCGGTTGGGGCTGCAGAGTCCCCTCTGATATTCCCCACAAATCCAGAATCCTCCACCAAAGTCTAGAATATCCTTACACACATACACACAACGATTTTGATAAAAATTTGCATTTGGTACACTTTAGGAAACAAAATCAAACTTTCAAATATAGTTTAATCCTCCAAATTTAATATTTAGGTTTTTAAATCATTATTGATCATGAAGTTACAGTATAATATGATAATTAATATTTTGGAATGAAATAGATAATAAATGTTGTAGTTAGCATTGCATATTTAATTTTATTTTTAATATGTAATTTAATATTAAATTTTTTTATAATATATTTTTATTTAAAATAATTTTAAGTTGTTTTTATTTTATTTATTTTTGTTTTTAAGTTTTGCTAATTATTTTCGTAACATGTTACTTTTACTTTTGTTTTATTCCAATATATATATATATATATATTTAGACAATTACTTCTAACTTATAATTGTAATAAGTTTACAATTAAACATTTTATTTTGATATATATGCTCCTATAAACAATGATGTTGAATTCAAATCCTCATTTTAAATATAAAAAGTAAATAAAATAATTATGAATGGAGCATGGTCTCCTGTTATTAAAACATTTATGCTTCAAAAGTATCCAGTAGTTGTGGAATCTATACAAGCCAACTCTATTCAAAAACAATATATATATATATATATATATATATCTTTTTAAATCGGCTCCTTCTTACCAAAGTTTTTAGATCCGCCCTCAAATATATCTTTAATCTGAACTGCTTAAAAATTTAATAATTTGCTGCAATCCCCTTTCATAGACAAAATCATATTTTCGAAAACATATAAAAGTAATATATATAATCTATTAAACTATAGAAATCTTGGGTATCATCATTTATAAAATATTCATAATAAACTAAAAATTTTATTTAATCCAAAATAACTGTTCGATAGAATCCAATAAATGATTTTTGCTTCAAATTAAGCCTTTTCTTTCTCTTCTATGTTTATATGAAAGTCCAACATTTACACTTTAGTTTTTTTTTTTTCTCTAGTGAATATCTCCAATGACAAAGTTTCAAAAACTACCACTTCAGTTTGATCTTTTCAAATTGTGGGTCTTTTCTAATTTTTTATTATTATTATCTTTTTCCATTTTTTTCCATGTATTCATATGGTTCCCACACAAAAGTCAAAATCAAAGTTGGTGGTAATTCGGACATCTTTCTATCATTCAAGTAGTACTGTCTTTCAACAAAGGGGATTGTACTTGCAAGTGATACTTGTTCCTCAATTCTTTAAAAGGAGTTTTAAGAAGTCATGCTTTTAATGGTAGTAAGTGGATCAGACATCACCTACCCACTATACATAAAATATATGGTGCTCATTAGTTGGATGTTGGTGGTCAATTTCATGCTTTCTTCAATAGTGATCCCCAACAATTTGTTAAGTATAAGCCACCATTATCAGAAAGATATCTCTCATCAACTTCATTACAATTTTGGAATACTTGCTTTAATCATTATTTTATAATTTATATAAATTATGGTAGTCGTAAATTGTGTTCCCCTTTTAGAATTGTGGCTATACATTTTTAGATATTGTTTGGAATGATTACCCTAAAGCTCAAAGGCAACTTCTTGTAGTGTTTAGACAAATTTTGAAAAGCTCATAACCAAAACCATAAAATATATATATATATATATATATATATATATATATATATATAGCTCTTCTCATAAAAGAATAAATCAAAGAAGCAAAGTGATGACAAACATACAGCTTTAATTAGCATTAATTAGTTTCTCAAATAATAATATGATTTAAAAATCAACATTTAGTTTTGAAATTTAAAATATGCGTATTCAAATTCAAAATCATTACACGAAAATATAATAGTTTAGCTACTAAAAAATTTCTACATGGACAAAACTTATTCATAATTTTTCTTTACCTCATAGTATAGCAAAAGAGTGCTACAGAGACATGCTTAAAGAGTACACTAATCGTTAAATCATTGGTAATATTAACAAAATTTTAAGCCACACAAATATTGGTGACACGTATGTTTGCAAGTTTAAGTAATATATTAAACTCAATTTATGTTCACGCTATCTGTTCATAAAACTTAACCATCAATGATAACCTAGAATTTTCAATATTTAAGACTTTATTTTAAAATGAATGCGTGGATTAATTGCATACATAGATACGTGACACAAATATAAGTATACACATTTGTGAACAATGGAAAACGATATTCTAAAAATAGTTCATGTCAGCATAAATTAGGCATGAATCTCCAAGAAAAAGCAACAGCTGGGCCATTATATTCAATACAGGTTGATATATTATATTTTTTTATAAATAATATCCGGGTTTAATTTGCAGGATTTTCACAAGGTTAATTGAATAATAAAAAGCTATAGCTGTACTAGTTCATGACCTTACCCATTGGTCATCACCTGGACTGATTTTTAAATTCCTATAGCATAGAAAAAATGGTACTAACTTAGAAAAATAGCAGAACAAGACGACCAACTTATTGTTTAAAAATAAAGTTTGGTAAGATCTCATTCAAATGATTAAAAACTAGCACAATCCAACAAATATACCTCTCGTTTTTATTCTTTTTTTTTTTTTTCCTTATATATATTGAAACTTTATAAATGTTTACATGTCGCTATTCTTACACAACCATATGGTTCAATTTGTTGGTTCGTAAATTCCACGTAAAGGTCATATCAGAGTCGTTGATTGGCTTAACTTCAAGGGAATCTTGCTAGATTTCTAGGTAGCTCTTTTTGTCAAAGTCTCTATAGCAATATTTTGTACTTTCAAAGTTAGCTAGCTTCAAGCTTTGTGGGTACACAGTGAAAAATGATAAGAGTCCCCCAAAAATGTTTAGTACGTACGTGAGAATATATATATATATATATATATATATATCAAACTCACCACCAAACATTTTGACCTCACGAAATCACTTAAAGTAACGGAAAGTAACATATGCTTTAATTATATCTGGATTTTCTCTCTTATTTTTTATTCACACTCGTACCCAATTAATATATTACACCATTTAAAAAATTATGGCAAAGAGAAAAAATAAATAAATATATGTAAAAAGTAACTGATGGTTTTTCTGCCTGACAACAACATAAACAAGGAAAAATAAAGCAAAAAAACTCCATCATTATAATATATATTTGTTCGGTCCACATTAATTGTATATATTTGATATACTTTCGGAAGAAAAACATCAATTTCCATCATACATCATAGAAACGTCCCTACTAACTTATAAAGTCAGGAATATATTATCAATCTACAATACTTTCATTTATGGAAACACAAGTTAATTAAGTCAATGTATTGAAAGCTCTCTCTATCACTAACAATAAAAACTAATGGTTTCAATTTAATATTTAGATAGGCGATTTCTTTGGCAAAGAGGGCCACATTGGACAGTAAGTAGTGGTCGTGAGGCATGGATCAAATTCTTGCACTCCTACTCTTGCTTCTTCCTCAATGTCACATTGAAAACTCTCTTTGACATCATGATCTTTTGCTACAAGTTCTTGCAGGTTTTCATCACCATCATCATTCTCTTTTGCTGTTGCTTCTAACCCAAGTTCATTTTCTAAGTATCTGAACCATTTCTTGTTCTCAATCTCTCTGCTATGTTCTTCTTCAAAACTTGAGCTATGGCAATGGACTTGATGATGATCATGGCCATGATTATTATTAGGCTGAAAAGGACAAAGATTGTCTAACATGTCCCAGAAATCAAAATCAGCCTCCAATGGAATTACTTCATCATCGGGTTGATTCACCTCCATAGTATTAACATCATAATCTAACAGCATCAGATCCATGTAATTCTCCTGGTGATCATGATCATCACCTGGCTTTGAAACTTCAACTATTTGACTAGAGTTTGACCCAATTGAATCATAAGAAGAAACAGAGAAAGAGCTTGTAACTTCTTTCAATGGTTCCTTTTTCACTTGGGCATGATGATCATGATCATGATCATGATCAATATTTTTCTCTAAGTCTTTGCGATGATGATCAGATTGAATATCATTCCCAACTAGTTCTGGTGATTCAAAATTGTGCTTATTTCCACTCGACAAAACCGAATTTGACGAAGACAATGAGGATGATGATGATGATGATGATGATGATGGTGATGAAGATGTTATGGAGGATTCCTTTGATATTTGATCATCAGAAGCAGCAGTACTATTTTTGGATGAAATTCTTTTCTTCAAATGAGTGTTCCAAACATTCTTGATCTCATTGTCTGTTCTCCCTGGTAAATGGGATGCAATTTTTGACCACCTGGACATTAATGATAATAAATTGAATTTTATATAAAATTACAGAGAGTGAAAAATTTTATAAAACTATGTATTAAAATTAATTTGAGATAATATGTCAAACATCATAGAGTAAACCTAGCTACCTGTTTCCCAAAGCTTTGTGAAGCTTAATTATGGTTTCCTCTTCCTCTTTAGTGAAGTTTCCACGCTTAACGTCAGGTCTGAGGTAATTAATCCATCTCAAACGACAACTTTTCCCACACCGCAATAACCCTGTTCGATATCAAAAAATATAATATTAAAAATAATAACCATAACTATGGGTTAAAATGGTTTAACATGTTTTAATTGTTTTACCTGACACTTGAATTTTTTTATTATTTGAATAAAAGTTGAAGTCTAGGCTAGGCCAGGCTAATTTGCAGTTTAACTCATTCTTTCTTTTTTTTTCTTTTTTTTTTTTCTTTTTTTATTGTTTTGTCATTTAAAAAGTTTTTATCTATTTAACTATGGTGGTTTTGAAGAATTTAACACCGAATATTTTAATGTGTTCATTGATTAGAATTGAAAAAGGGGGAAATGGAAACCATCTGGTAACCATGCAAAGACTCTGCATACTTTGATAATGACAATAGTCAGGCCGCAACTATTTTCATTACTGGAATACCAACTTTTTTTAATATATAAATAAAATAAATAATAAATAAAATATAGGTTGGTAGGATATTCCTAACTCGACGAGACATAACAAAAGTAAGCAACGGATTTACCAAAATTGACTATTTATTTTATTTCAAATAAAAAAATTGACTATTTATTTCCTTTAAAGTGGCCAGAAACGTAAAATAAAATAAAATAGCCCATGAGCTAAATGAAAATGTGAAAAATAGGACAAATTTTTAAATCTTCAACTTTTTCCATTTCAATATAAGGGGATAATATTAGTTGTTTTAATATACATGTGTTTTCCTTCACATTAATGTGTATGAGACTAGTAGTGGATATTCCATATCTGATATTATAATTGGAATAAAGTTAAAAAGAAGGTAAACTGTTATCTCTTTTTTAATTTCAGATTTAAAAAAAAAAAAAAAAGCGGATCTCAGATTTTAAATTTTTTAATAAAAAAAGTAAAATAAGGTTGAATTTGGAGTCCCACAAAAAGTTTGTAGAAGACGTTTCAAACTTGGCAAGTTAGTGTATTTGGTAACAAATTTCTGGTGAACCAAATCATGTAACAATACACAAACAGTACTACTTGGTAAACCACATTTTCATATGCGTCAGAATATACTAAATAATTATTCAGACATATATTTGGATATATTATAGAAAAATACTGAAACTCCTGTTGTCAAATTTCAAATATATATCAAAAAATTACTTTTAAAATACTGTATTTTTAAAGAAATGAGGTAGGAGATAGTGAAAGAAATTGCCAACCCAACAAGAGGAAAGAAAAAGATACTTTTTAAAATTTTTTTTAAAAAAAAAGGAAATTAATTAAATACCCAGAAAGCATTAATGTAAAGGAAATTAAAGGTTTTTCTTTATCAATGTTGTTTTTCTTTTTTTTATCTTTTTGTTTTTTGTATGTATACATGGAAATGCAATGAATAATCCAAAAAACTATCATTTTGTGTAGAATAAATCCAAGACAGAGTCAATTCTTTGCAGAAAACAGAGTAACACAACTCAGATTTCTGGGTTTCAGAAATTGCCATTTGAAAGAGTACACTCTGTCAAGGTTCGTGATGAACAACATTGTCTTGTGGTACATCAATGGTCATGGTGGTGACCATAATGATGGTGATCAATATCATTGTAATAATATATATATACATATGCTATATATGTATAGATAGAGAGACAGAGAGAGAGGGATGGAAATTAATTACCGGCTTGCTTAGGGAGAGCTCTCCAGTTTTCATGGCCAAATTTCTGAATGAAAGTGATAAGCCTCAAGTCCTCAGCAGGACTCCAAGGACCTCTCTTCACTTGTGTTTTATCACAGCATGGTGCTCTTCCCCTCCCCATGTCTCTCTCTTGCCACTCGCTTGATATCAAAATGCAAAAACACTCGGTTTTCTTTCTTAGTTTTTTTCTTTTTCTCACATAACAAACAGGTTCAATTTGTATCTCTAATACAACATATATAGAGTCATTTACTCATCACCCTCTTTCTCACTATAACTTATAGATATAAGTGGGTGTGTATATACATATATATATATATAGAGAGACAGAGAGAGAGAGAGAGAGAGCAAAAAGAGAGGTAGGGAGAGAGAGAGAGAGAGAGAGAGAGAAAGGAGAGAGAGATTGAGATGTCTGTGCGCAAAAGGCCACAAGGTTCATGCCTCAAAATAGGATACCCCCTTTTGATGCAATAAAT
Organism: Ziziphus jujuba; assembly: GCF_031755915.1. Classification (NCBI taxonomy): domain Eukaryota; kingdom Viridiplantae; phylum Streptophyta; class Magnoliopsida; order Rosales; family Rhamnaceae; genus Ziziphus; species Ziziphus jujuba. The sequence goes on from NC_083380.1 coordinate 5,572,466, forward strand.
AGAAGGAGATCCAGAGAGATTACCAAATATCCATAATTCCCCATAAAATAATAAATTATTCATTTGTCTTCTATTGCTACAGTCTTTTCCCAACTTCAGTAAGCTTAATCTCCTGTTCTTATCCAATATGGAAAAGAAATTAATTCCCATTGATGTGAAAATTTTTTTTGCTCTCCTACAATTGATCCTATAGTAATCTAATATGGGTTTGAAATCATAGCCATTCATCTTGGCAAAACTGACATCATGTTACCATATTTGTGATGTCATCTTTGTTTTCCTACCTTACAATCGTATGTGTGATGTAAGGAAAACGAATATTTTTTTTTTTTTTTTTGTGTGTGTGTCATTATTAAGTTTGAGAACGTTTTTTTCATTTGGTCATGTTTAAGAGCTTTTTTAATTTTAGCTTTTGCACAACTTCTCTCCTTTTCTAATTATTATATTTGCTACCATGTCACTTTTGGTAAGTTCATTAGTAGGATTTCTTGCCAATTCAAAGTGACACTATGGAGCATATGGCAAGCTAAATGCTAACATGTATAACCCATATATATTTGTTCTCTCTGTTTTTGTCCAAGAAAATATATCTTCAAGGTTGAATTCACCCTATATAACATCTTTAATTTATTACCATATTGGTTTTATATGTATTATGTACAATGTCTATGATTTATATTTTTACCATATTTAGGGTAGTAATGCATTCTTGATATAATTCTATAAATATTAAATCTTATTGTTGATTTTGGTAGCGGATATGAGTTTATTCTGGTGATGTTCATACAAACTATAGTACTACCATCCGGTTATCCCATTATTGCTTTGTTCATTTTAAAAAATAAAATTAATTATCTAGAATTATAATGAGTGCACGAAACAAAATTCAATATTTTAGTAAGAGATATGGTCATGGTGAAGAAAATCGGCTTTGTAATCAAAGTGATAATACTCCCTTTTTTCAACTTATAGCATAATGATTGTGAATTTACAAGACTTATTATCATTTTGATTCCCACATAGCAAAAAGACTTGGTGTCTCGATTTGAATGACAGAGAGAAAGTACATTAGGATTTCGCTTTAGTTTCACTCTTTGTTTTTTTTTTTTTTTTTTTTTGTTTCCCATTTTCCACAATATTCTGCTAGCTCCATTCCATCTAATTAATTATAAATATTTATATTATTTAATAATAGGCCTTTTTGGTAAAGAGCCAAAAGAAGGGAAATGCCATTAGCATAGTGACAAGCTCCAGCTACTTTCCCTTTAATGCAACCGGTATTAGAAATCCAGATTTGGAAGATGGTTTGTACTGTACTGTTTATATTATGCATTTAACTTGGTCAGTGTTTATATTATGCATTTAATTTGGTCAGTGATTTACAACGATAGTAACTAATAATATTTTTCAATTGCCATTATTAGAAAAATATCATTAACCCCTGTTAGTTTGTGGACATTTATTAAAAAACCATCGTTGATATATAAAAATATATCCATCACTTGGTAATTAGTTTCCCAACAAAGTGTATCATTTAGTTAGCCAAAAAAATTGGCAATTGTTGAATTTTAAAACTATAAATAAATTAATTAACTAATATTAAAACTAGTATAAACTTCTCATAATCAAATCAAATATTTGCTATCATTAGAAAAAAATATTGTAAACAAACCTAACGCAGCCCAATTAGTCCTTGACATGTTTACTGCAAACTATTTTTGTCTTCCTCTAGATTAACAAAGAAAAAAATCTTTATCATTTATGACACAGCTTGATTAGGATTTAGACAGGAATGATTGAAGATTCTCTCTTCAGCGGTGGAAAATTTTGATTCTTTATTACTTTTCAAAAATGCTGGTAAGAACCGCCCTATTTTTGTATCTATATGTTTTGACTTCTTCTTAGCCATGCTATAAGTATATATTATATAATTGGTTGCATATATTATATAAATTAATTTCTCTTTGTTTTTTTCTCAATTAATGGAGAAATGCAGAGGAAGAACTTGTAATAAAAATAGTAATAATAAACCATTTTATTAAGCACAGTGGTTGCGGTTAAGACATTTTCATTCCCATTAAGAAAGCTATTAACTTCATGAAGTGAGCATAGAAAGAATGTCTTGGTTATATAAACCATCAAGGAATACTAAGATTTTTATGGAATGCAAAGTAAACAAAGAATATTAATTAACCACTAAAAAAACTTGTTTGGTCTTGTAAAAAGGGTGGTTTGAAAATGGTTTTTAATTACCCAGTAAAATAATAAAAAAGTCTAAAAATTCATTGGCTATGCTCATCATAGGTCAATGAAGGCTATGAAACACATACTACCTACATGACAACTAGCCAATCATCTTTCTTACCCGATTGATCGATTATTGTTATATTTTTATTTTTTATTTATATATACAAGAGCGGACAAATCAAACACAACTCATTGATAAAAAGCCTTAGTCATATGATTTAGGTGACCCGCCCAAGTTAGTGCCTTTTGAATACCATACAACATTGACATTCAAATAATAAATTTTAATTTTAATTTTCTTAGCTTGTGCCAAACCCCTACCCCATGCAATCCTGTATATACGAGTAGTCTAACAAAGTCCAACCATTTGAAAATGACCCCACAAAAAAAAAAAAAAAAGCCCTTTAATTATTATATAAAAATATATATCATTTAAGTCTTTTGTTAGGAAAACTAACATTAAAATGCTTTTACCATTTGGTACCTAATCTTGACATCTTTTATTTGGGTTAGTAGAATTTCACTAACCATTTAAGACTTTTCATGACTAATTAACCAAGTAGCTAGACAAATCCAATTGGGAAACAGAGACAGAGTACTCTGACAAAAAGAGAAAAACATTTTTTTAAAAAAGAGAAAAGTGTTTTGAAAAATAAATAATAATAATTGCATTTGCATGACATATAGCTTACATGTTAGCAGACAAGTGGCATGCTTTTTTTGAGTTGCAAAGTGTTTGTACAAGAAGTGCTTTTTGAGTACTGTGAACACGAATTGCCAAGTACACGAGTGGTTTGGATTTTGTTGTAAGATAGATCGAGTTTGAAATACAGGTACAAAACCAATTTGAGTCATTCATTTTTTTAGTTCAAAATGGACACCAAACATGCCCTTTTTTTTTTCGTTTTTTTTTTTTTTTTCAAATGAAATGACTTAATCATTCTTCAGTTGGGTGGTAGGTCTCGTTGACATTGGTATACCCTATTAGACTTGGAGTATAATTTAAAATTCTTAATACAAAATTATCAACCTAAAATTGATTTCATTTATTACATGTTGAATTTCAAACGTCAAAATTTAAATAATTACAGTCACATACGAAATATGTATATAATACACTAAAATATCTAGTATTTTTTTTTTTTTTTTTTACTGGGCGATATATAACCAAATTTAAACTAAAAAGTATAAACATATTTACACATGTTACCCATTTTATATTGGGCTACATCGCTTAATAAAATAAACTCCCAAAATATAGATTGAATTGTTTCAAGAAAAGCTAAGAAAGCATGGTGCATGGCCATCAAGGACTTGAAAGTTTAATATTTAGCAAGAATGCCAAGAGTATATCCAATTGTTTGTATCATATATTATTATTAAAAAAAATTGTTTGTATTATATATTTCGTATATTCAATTTCTTATGTGAAGTGTTGGAAAAAGTTTTCTATAATATCATAATAGCTGCTTCTAGAGATTGAATCGACAACGGTAGGACACGAATATTTTTTCTTTATTTTCCGAAGGAGATGGAACTTGACAACTTCATATTCAATAGCTAATTTTATCTTTTCAATATATATATATATATATAGCTAATTTTATTTTCCAATATTTAATCTATACTCCAAGGACTAGGGAATTTTGTCTACTTTAATTGTTAAACTTGATGGTGTATATATATATGTATATATATAATATAATAAACAGAATTTTTTTTTAGGCAAATGCTAAACAAAATTAACACTTAGTACCTAACTACATGTCTAACATATGTGTATATATATTGTGTCAACTTATATATTTTTTTTGAAATGATATACATACATATATATATATATATATATTCATTAAAGTCAAAAATATGGACTAAAAGATTTTCTACATTTAGATGGTTTCCTGCAATTTCAGAGCATTAATCTATAATGGAGGAGAAGAAGAACTACATAGCTGGTAGGTTATAAAAAGTTCTTCAAGTCTTTAGTGGTGTATAATCAACATGATTACGAGGGAAAGGGACTGAAAAGTAAAAATCTGTATAAAAAATACAAGTGTTTTGGTAATCATTTCCAATATACATTTTATGTTCTCGATAACGTGGAGCAAAATGCTTACTTCTTAGTTGTGTGACCAGTAAAACTATCATAAAAGAAATAGTTGATTACTAAAAAAATTTCCAAAAGGCTGTATATATTTTCAAGATATTCATTGTTATATCTCTCTTTCAATGCACTCCAATGAACCTTTTTTATTTTTTTATTTTTTTTCCCACTAGACTTGGTATTCACAAGACATTGCTTGAAAAGAGGATGATTCACTCCTCATAAAATTGATAAATTTACTACTTAATGCCAATATTTTAAAAGGCAAAATTGCAAAGTGAGATGTTACACTGCTCATGAGGTGAGACGTAAACCACAGAGTGTTTGGAGCAGTATGATTTTTAAATATAGAAAATAATTATATAAAATGTTAAAATATATTTGAAATTATAAGAATTAATATATCTAAAACACATGATATTCTATTATTTCTTATTAAAAAGAAAATAAAGTGATTCATTTTAGAACACTTGAGTGATGAAATAAAATAAAAAAATTTAAAACACTCAGTGTGATTAGTTCACTTTTATAAAATTGTAAAGGAACTTCAAATTTATTATACATAAATATTATATTTTAACAACAACGGCCAACGGGGGTAGGACTGTGTTTCTTGGGCAGAAGTATAAATACCTGGACAAAATGGCTGCCCAAGTTGATTTTGAAAATAGCTTTTAAGGCAGCGTTGATGTTCGTGTTCGATAGTGCACTCCAATATTCACCCAAATTTAAAAATAAAAATAAAATTAAAAAAAAAAGAGGCATTTGGGAATGTGTTAGGCAAAAAAGTAGTAATAATTTGTTCATATATATATATATATATATATATAAATAAAATATGAAAATCAGCACTCAAAAGTGCTTTTCCAAATAAATGCTGCAAATCAAAACAAAATAATACCAAAGTGCGTTAATTAACTATCAAAATACCATAAACAATTTTAAAAGCCTTTTTATATTTTACTTATTTTATTGTATATAATCAAACATTCCACCATTTTATTTTTGTAAATTACAATTTAATAAAAAAACGCTACAAAAATAAGTGGTACGGTGAATAAACACTCATAAAAAAAATTAATAAAAAAAGAAAAAAAAAAAAAAAAAAAAAAGCATTAACATCCACACGGTAATACTCATACCCTAGATCATCTAAAAGTTGGAAAAAGCATATAACAAGGACCTGCAAGAAACAATGACCAGAAGGTGCGGCAAAATGGCAAATGTCACTGCCGCAGATATATTTTGTCCACAGTAATTAACTTAGAAACAGGATTTCTGTTATGTATTCCGAATTTCCAACAAGACGCATTCAACTCTACGTTTATCAAGCACCATTATAACCCAATAAAGCCAGAACAGGTTCATTTGAAACCACAGATTACATTTAAAGATTTCCACCCCTCAGTGCAAGCACCAAATGAAGTACAGAGCCACCCTCGATGTTGTAGTCTTTAGCTGTTTTGTCATCTGCAAGCTGCTTGCCAGCGTAGATAAGCCTGCAAACCACAAGTTGAACTAATCAGACCTTTCATTCTCATACAAGGGATAAAGAGTATCATAATTGACGAAGGAAAATATAAACATATATATAAGCAGCGAGTAGTTAATAATGTGGCAACAGAATTTCATAATGAATAAAATGTCTGTCAAGCAATACACAAAAGCACAGGGTATGAAATTCGCAAATTCTGATAATTGCAATGTCGCTTCTATTCTATGGGTATAATTTGAACAATGCACTACCTAAATTATATGGAAGAGACAACCAGAGATCAGAGTCATGTTGAAGCTATATGAATAACAATAACTGATTTAACTTTCCAAAAATATACTAAACTTGCACAACAATGAAATTTTATTGAAAACGAGACTAAATATGATGTCAAAATTTTGATATATCATTTCTGTTTAAATTCCTCATATTTGAAATCCTTGTATTTTCATAAGCCCAAAAATGCAAGCTAATTATATGCAAGAAGAGGAAAAATAGAAACACTAACAATTTACCAAATAACCACATAAAACTGATGGAGCTAAAAGTAAACACCTAGACACAACTCAAATCCAACTACTTATTGCTTCGGTTTCACCAAGTACGATAATCAAAAATAAAATACAGACCTTTGTTGCACTGGAGGTATTCCTTCTTTTTCCTCCACCCTCTCCTTGATCCTATCAATGGTGTCTGTTGGTTCAATATCAATCTCGATTTCTTTCCCAGTGAGAGTCTTCACCTTGATCATGGTTCCTCCCCTAAGCCTCAAGACCAGGTGAAGAGTCGACTCCTTTTGGATGTTATAATCTGCAAGAGTTCGTCCATCTTCCAATTGCTTACCAGCAAAAATCAATCTTTGTTGATCAGGAGGGATGCCTTCCTTATCCTGAAACCAAAAAAACCCTTAATTAAAGCATGAACATTACAACTTTCAAAACCACCCCCTTTTCAATTGCAATAACAACAAGAAAAAAATTGTTAACAAAAAGGGTATCCAATGGAAGCATGTTAACCAAGATAAAGAATTTAATACACAGACACACTTAACAAGAACACAAGAGCACCTAAGAATGTAACTAGCTTCAGATTTGATAATGATATGTCTATATTACTTTATCTAGCCATCATCACCAAACTGCAAAACTGGTCTCTTGCTGTTTTCCATGATCAAAAATCAACAATCTGAACTTTAGTCTTTTCCAATTTTTTAGTAACCTTTTTCAAATTTAAATTTAATCATTCCGAAGTTCCACATGAAGATTACGGACAACTTAAGGTACTACATCATACAACTTCGACTTAAAAGTATGACTTATAACCAACACTATCTTCTTCAAAATTACAAACTTCAATTCAGAACAATGATTGGATAGCGTCATACATATAAGTGGGGTGTGTGTGTGTGTGTGTGTGTGTGTGTGTGTTAATTTTAGGCAAAAAGGAACTCATATAAAGAGTTAAACCAGTAACACTATTTTCAATTTAGGCTTTTCATAAATTAGCTGCTAAAGAAATACAGATTTTTGGAGGACCAATATAATAGATTTTATTTGTTCAAACTGCCAGAAAAAAAATATACATATATTTTTAAAAAAGATTTAACTTTACCTTTTCCTAACTGGCTGCCTGCAAAAAGAACAAGAAAAAAGTATAATTTTTCATAATTAACATCATCAATAAGATGTTCTTTATACCCATAAAGATATAAAGACCCAAAACTTTCTCAGCACTCAAACGGATTGATACAAAGAACCAAATACTTAAGCATAAAACTGCATAACAAATCAACAAGAACACAGAACTATTCAAAGTAAACATAATTCCAAGTTACCTAAAGTTGACCCCAAAGATCAAAACTCACTGAAAGAACAATAACAACGAAATCGAATCAATACCCAGCAAACCCATGATCATAACCGATACCTCAGCCCTAACTCCAAGAAACTATTCACCAAAAAATAAAATAAATAAAGCAATAAATTTTTTTCCGAGAACCATAAATATTTCAAACCCGGATAAGAAAAACAAAGCCAATACATATAACAAAAAAAGAGCAAGAACCCAGTAAAACATGCAATTCTAAATTCCTTAATTAAAAAAAAAAAAAAGGGAAAACAGTACCTGGATCTTGGCCTTAACATTATCGATGGTGTCACTGCTCTCAACCTCGAGAGTGATGGTCTTGCCGGTTAGGGTTTTCACAAAAATCTGCATCTTTCTTCTTATTCTTCTTCTGGTTTTTTCTTCTTAGAGAGAGGGAGGGGGAGAGAGAGAAAGAGGGAGAGAATTAGAGTCGGATATCTGTGGGAGAGTTTATGCGAATTTGGGAGTGTCCGTGACCGAGTGTGAGAGTGAAAAAAAATATATATTAAAAAAATAATAAATTAAAAAAAAAAAAAAAAAGTATATAAATTTATATATTCTGCGAAATTCTTATTTGTGTGCGCGCGCTCTGTATAAAGGGAAGCAAGCAAAAGCAGCTATCAGGAATCTCTTTTTCTCAATTGCCAAATTGTGATTGGAAATGAAAACCCCAACTGGCCCCACTTTCTTATATTCCTATTTTATGTTGGATTATGATATCTTTTAAAAACAAAAAAACAAAAAATCTACAATTTTATCTTTTATTTTTTATAAAAATAAAATCCCAAAAATTTTATTTAATGTGTTTCTGAAATTTTCTACTATTCAAAATTACAATATATATATTTTTTTTTTGGGACTGAATATTACGATATAATATGAGTGATTTTCATTGTTTACAATATGTAACTTTATATAAACATTAGAGGTCATGAATAAAAGTCGAACAGAAATAAATAGAAAATATTAATAATGTCCTCCATTAAGTTTTTATATGCATGTGTAATATTATAGTTTTATTCTTTTTTTTTATTATTATTTTTGGGTTGACAATGTATTATAGTTTTTTTCTTTCTTGGTCATCAGGCATGCTATATATAGTTGAAGGTTATACATTTTGGTTTTGTGCTTCCCCTCGGGTTGACTATAATCTCCAGCACTCAATTTGGCATGTGACATCAATGCATGATAATATAAACAAGTTATGCATATATACCCTCATTAGAACTGTTTTAGATCAAAGTCAAATAAAATACAGGTCAACATTTAAAGAGAAAACATACATATATATATATATATATATATATTATTCCTATATGTTTGCTATTAATTATAGCTAATTATTGATTTTGTTTAGGAATGATAATTTACTCCGATTTTCTTTATCCTCGTGGTGCTACATGCTTAATAAAATAAGGATTCCCCAATTAATTTGTGCGGCAAGCAGGGACAGAACAAATTTTTATCCTTGGTCAGGCTCGAAGAATTTGGTCCTCGCCCCATATCCGTCGTATTTATATATATATATATATACATACATATATAAGAAAAATATTATTATTATTATTTATTTATTATAATATATATATATAAGAAAAATATTATTATTATTATTTATTTATTATAATATATATATATATATATTTGATTTAAAAAGAGTGTAAAAATATTAACAAAGTTTTAAATGTGTTCTTTTAAAAAATTAAAAACATTAAAATAATTAATTAAATGAAAAAACAGGACGGGAAATGGAAAATCCCATCCCATTTTAGAAAATTTCCAACCCCTCTCATCCCCACTCCATGGCATGCCAAGATTGAGAGGGGATGAAGATGGAGATTGGAATCTCCCTGGGACGGGAAATAGAGGAGGCCGGCCCCGCCCCGCCCCAGCCCGTCCCTAGTTTTGTTAAAGATTCATATGGCCCAACTTACTCATAGCTCCACTTCAGCCCAAAATATGAAATCCAACTAAATACGGGCCCAACAAACATGTCCAACTAGTTTGACCCACGGATCTGCCTGCGTAACGCATTTATTAATGACGGCTTCATAAAATAGAAACTTTCTTTGATAATTTATTGTTTTCTAAAAAAATATAATTAGTAAACATTTTTTTTTTAATATTGAGAATAGGGAATTTAAATTTAAATTATTAGAGGAGAAAATAATGATTTTTCACCATTAGCAGTCCCAATAGAGAAAGTAATTCGCAAACTTAAGATTTCAATAATTTTGTCAAACTTTGCGACTTTGTACATTTTTCATTCAAGCTCTACACGCGTTGAAATTTCATTTCATAGATTTTATCGAAGTCAAAGTAACTTTTGTAACAATATTGTAACAGAACCTAAGTTCATTAACAGCTCTTTTATTATTATTATTATTATTTTCACTTTTTTTGGCCAACAATTTCATTTGAGTTTCGTACAGTTAAAAATAAACAAAATTAATCTCTGCCTCAATAAAAATAAAAGAGGAGGCGAAAAAAAAAAAATTCAAGTGGAATAGGCAAAGGCAGGGAATCAAACCAGTATTTGTAGCATTTAGTAGGTTTATTGATTGGATGTCTCTTTCTTACATTGAACTCTCTCCCAACTCAATAATAAATAAATAATAAATGAAACAATCCAACAAACTTAATCAAGTAATCAAGTTGAATTTTTTGAACAAACTAATTAATATTAATCTCTCTCTCTCTCTCTCATCATCATCATCATAAATAACCCCACTCCCTCCACAATAAGGTCGGTGGCGTTTTAAAACGGACTGCTTAGGTAAGCTTTGTGGTGAGGGTTTGAAACTTTGAACGGCTACAATCTACAAGGAGTTCAACATAGAGCATTATCTAAAAAGTTGATGACCAAAAAAATAATAATAATAATAATTAAAATAAAATAATTTGTTACAATATGATTAGGTATAGGCAAATTCTTTTTCCAAGTAGCTTCCTCTTTTATTTGGATCCTATAAAGTAATTTTGTAGTTAATGCTATGAACCCTGCAAAAACACAAAAGTGAGACAAAGAATACTTAGAAGATAGGAGTGGATGCTTACATATATGAAATTGATCCTCATTGTAAGATTTAAAATGTTTTCAATATTAGACTCATAAAAAGATAAAATCCAAACATTAAACAAATGAAAAGAAAAAAAAAAAGGAATATGGCTTTAAAAAAAAAAAAAAAAAATTGTTGACTAAGTGCATGACAATTATCCTATCCAAAACAATTCAATAAGAAAATTATTATTTATCAAATAATTATGAACTCGAATATTCATGACTCAAATTTACAAAATTGTACGAGGAAGGTTTTGAATCTTAAAATTAGTATTGTATATTTCTAAATACACTTTGCTTGGGCCAAACAATGGATTTTATGCATCACCTCCATACTCCTTTCCGTATGATACATTTAAAGTGTAAATAATAATTATAATAAATAAACATAAAAAAATAATAAAGTAGGGAAATGAAGACAATAGTGAATACAATCTAAGATTGACCCATTTTATTCTTTTATATCTCAGAAATATGTCTATTGGGATTTTAGAAAGACATTAAAGTTGACTATTGAATTGTCTTCAAGGCAATTAAAAAATTATATTGATTGGTTTGAATATTTGGCAACCAAATAAAGTTTGAAAATTTATCTCCATGTGAATGATTCTTATTATTTTATTTTCTGCTTTGGATTAGGCATTGGAATACAGTATCATTTATATTTGTCATGGTTTGGTCATATCTCAAGGGGCTTGCCAGTATTAAATGTTGCATTGAAAACTTTATGGTTTGTAATAAATACTTGTGACTTCCTTGGCCTAGAACAATGATAATATAAAGACAAAAGCCAAATGAAATGTATTTGCAATAAAATATTAAATATTTAAACAAAAGCAAGATGTATAATTTAAGTTAATTAGTATGAAGTATGAATATTTTGGTCCTATCCATATAGTTACTACCCCATACATGTATACCAATTAAAATTCATTTAATATGCTCTTTAACATTGTGAATAAAATAAAATATAAGATAAATCCTAGTTTAGTGCACCTCGAGGAGAATTTAATGTTGTCATTTCTTTTTCTCTTATTAATGTCTTTAATTTCATGTATTTAATAGTATTAAAATTTATTACATAACATGTTTCAAGGAAAAAAAAAATCTCACATAACAGCTTTAATTTTTAATATCTTTTTTTTCTTTTTTTTAATATGTATATCAAAAGTTGGTTGCATTCATCACAATTTCTTTTAGGGCGAATGTATGTATCTGAACACTTAATAATTCTTAAATTTATTTGAATTATGGTTTTTCTGTTATTTAAATATAAATATTTAATGTTAATATGATTGGTCATATTATTGAAATTATATTTTAAATAACATTAAATAGTTCTGAACTAAAAACTTGTAACCGCATAAAAAATTTTGAAATAATATCTCTGTAGAAAAAATTAAATAAAGCAACAAAAATAATAATTATTTTTATATTTGACCTTCTGAAAACAAGAAATCAACTATTCCAACTACTATTTAGCCTGCCATTGCAATCCAAAATTAAATTTTCATGGAACATGTGTGTGTATAAACCAAACGTACAACTAAAATCTTGAAAAGAAGTCAAAATTCAGAGTACTTTCTTCGAATAAATTTCATCTTCTACTTCACCCAGTCCATGTAAAGTGCTTTGATAATATTGATAATCCGAATATAGCCCTAAAAAAAAAAAAAAAAAAAAAAGGGTACAAAGAGTGAATAAGAAAAAGTTGAAGGGGTAAAAATGAAAAATAATATTCCAACTAAGAAAGGGCCCAGAGGATTCATCCAAAGCAAGCAATAAATGCGACCATAACTATAGGTGCCTCAAATTTCTTGAATTCTCCTCCCACTCCTCCACAACTCCTTCAATTAATAACCCCAAAAAACATTAAATGAAACAATTAATCAAATTTAACCAATTCACTGATTATGAATATTTATTTTTTAAAAAATAAAATTTAATAGATATTGAAATATAGTTAAGGAATTAAATATATAATTTCTTTTTCTTTTTTTATTAGTCATTTTTATATAACCCATATAACGGGGTTATATTTACCACCATATATAGCTCCATTCAACCACAAAAACCCTTCATTTCTCTCTCTCTCTCTCTCTCTCTCTCTCTCTCTCTGTGAAACCAGAAGAAGAAGAAGAAGAAGCTTTGTGAAAACCACAAATGGCTGCTGACGTGACCTCTCTTGTTCGGGTTCTGAACGGATACAAGGATGATCAGCATCGAACGGTGGGTAGTGATTCTAGCGCTGAGAAATCTGCGGCTCTAATTACTCGGGACTTGCTTGGTGGATCCGCATCCAAGCTTGTGAATGAGACCCAAGAACTGGACCTCGATTTGCAGGTTCCTAATGGATGGGAAAAGCGTCTGGATTTGAAGGTTGGTTTGAATTTTCTCATCTTGGGTCTGTCTGTTTCCCCGGAAAATATGTGCTTTCTTTCCATAATTTTCCAGGAAAATTACTTGTCCTGTTTCAGCAGATGTTGGATTTCAATTTCATTTGATTGATTCTTGTGCTGTTTTCTGTTGTTCTTGCAATTGGGTTGCTCTCAATTATGTGTATATGATATGAAATTCAGTTGTTCATCTCAATATTTTTCTATATGTGCTTTCCTAATATTTTTGTTCGTTTTCTAGTATTTTGTTTCCTTTTGTTTTCTCTTTGTTTGCTGTGAAAAAAAAAAAATATATATATATATATATTAAAAAGGAAAAAAAATAAATTATAACTTGATTCAGTCTGTTGCTTTTGATAATCGAAAATATAAAATAAGTGAATCTCAAATTCGATCCTTTTATAATGTCTCTGTTTGCAACTTTGTTTTCTTCTTTTTTCCTTTCTTGGAGTGTTTTTTTGGTTTCAATGTAACAGCACTAGACTTTGACTTTTCATATTCTTCATACTTGTTCCCTGAACTTCCTCTGCAATTGACCATTTATTATTGATCTTCTATGAATATATTGAATATTTATAATTTACAAATATCTTTTAAAAATGAGCTATAAACAATAAGATTTGGATACTCTAATTTTTGTTCCTTTTTTTTTTTTTTTTTAATAAATGAGTGTTGATTTTGAAAAAAAAAATATATATATATATATATAGTAATTTATACCATGAGGATATGTGATGCTCTTCAATGCTATGAAACTTCTAATCCCACTACACATTCTTTTAAAAGCTGCTTTTATGTCATTGATTAGTTAATTGTATTAATTTCAGATTGTGAATTTGTTTATTGGTATAGTTTACATATATAGCATATGCTTAACACATGGTACCTATAATGGTTGCAGTCAGGGAAAGTCTACCTACAAAGATGCAATGCTACACATTCAACTTCAGTCTCAGACCATAACAATCATAGCAATCCAACAGTTCCAAAGCTTCAAGATTTAAATTTCCCGCCGTCACCATCGTCTAAAACCCCATTGAACCTTTTCGACGATGGTAGCTTGGAGTTGAAGTTAGTGTCATCACCCCCATCCTCATCCAATTATCAAAGTGTATGCACCTTAGATAAAGTAAAATCTGCACTTGAAAGGGCAGAGAAAGAGCCTGCTAAAAGGCGTTCATCATCGATATGGAAATCGTCTTTGTCGTCATCGCCATCTTACTCGTCTTCATCGTCTTCGATGAAAGAAACACAGGAAGAAGAACATGAAGAGAAGCTGTTGTCATCTCCATTTGCAGCAGGCTGTCCTGGATGCTTATCTTATGTGTTGATAATGAAAAACAACCCAAAATGCCCTAGGTGTAACTCTGTTATACCATTGCCTATGATGAAGAAACCTCGAATTGACCTAAACATGACAATTTGAAGGATGGAAGGAAAAAAAAAAAAAAAAAAAATGAAAGTTATTTGAGCTTCATATTATTTTTGTATATGATAGATTACAAGTAGGTGTTTCTTCTTAAGAACTCAGATTTGTTAGGAATAGGAGAGTATGTACATTTCAAAAAAAGGTCTGTGTTTTTCTTCTTTTCTTTTTCAAGCATAATTGATAGAAGTTCTCATCCAATTTCTTCAATCTACTTTTTTAAGTTGTAGTTGTTTTTTGTCCATGTTCATAGTGAGAATACAGTTGAAAATTTTTAGGAACTGTTTCTGAATTTGTCTTGGCTTAAATTACCATTGGACATTTTCTGTTTTCTCCATCTTGGATTTTGATATTAAATGTAAGAAATTTATATTTGAAATTCATATATAGAACATGGAAAATAGTACTCTGAATTCAAAAAGGAAGAATAAAGAAAAAAATCATTCAAAGTCTAAAAAATCCATCTTTTATGCAGATTTTTGTGCAAGGGAAATGACATGGTAATATTGTATTATTTAAGTTATTTATTTTTTATTTTATTTATATAAATTGTTGATGGATACAAGCAAATCAGTGCCGTTACGAGCACATAATCAGGTGAAGTTAATGCTCTTAAATTCTTAAGGGAAAAAAATCATCTTTGTTGAAACAAAGTTCAATTACTTTACTGTTGCTGACAAGCCATTAAAAAAAAAAAAATGAAAGCAAAAAATAAAAAAGCCACAGATTACAAATACTTTACGTACGGGACTGGTTTTTTTTTTTTGCTTTTGGCATTTTGCTCCCTCTTTAGTGATCAGCATTAATTCACATTCAATCAAGTCACACGCAATCAAACCTAATACCTACTTAGCCCAATGACTCATCAAACTAGGAACATTATAATATCTAATTTATTATTTTATCAATTTTCATTTCTAATGAGGCAGAACCTATGACTCTATTAAAGAATATTGAATAGGATTAATACTTGTAGTCCCAGAGATATTAATCTTCCATAAAATAATAATAAATAAATAAAACCAAAGTATCTTTTTTTTTTTTTCTCACAAAATGTAAAATTATACTCTCAAAGTTGATAGATCTTTTACTGTTTTACATGTACTTACACAAAACTACACAATGGAGTAAAATAAACAAAACCCCAAAATAAATCTCATTTTCCATATCAAAGGTTTTTTTTTTTTTTCCTTTTTATTTTATTTTATTTTATTTTTTTGTTTTCAAGAACTGCGGCTAAGCTAAGAAAAGGGCATCACATCAAACAATTCTTTGTGCATATTTTTAACATTTCTGATTGGCATTGGAGCAATTAGTTTCTTTCAAAAAACAGAGTAACATTAATTGGACACCTACTATAGCGTCCCTTCATAATTTGGTGCTGAGAATTGTAAGCTCATTAATTTCACATTTGAGTAGAGAAAATATGTGAAAATAAAAAATAAAAAAAAATCTGTTTTTGCGATGGGTATATTAATGCTATAAGGTGGCATTCACACCACAATAAATATACTTCTCCTTCCTGACTATTTTGTAATTGTTCTGCAAAATAACCTTTACAGAATCTGACCCAATTGAAATAAATCCAAACTATTTATTATAAAAGAGAGAGATAAATAATAATAATAATAATAACAAAATAACAAAATTTAAGCACAAAAACTTTGGGACCTCTAGTATTGAAAATTTGGATACATTATAATCATCACTAATAATGATCTCTAATCCATTTTTATGATATGTTCATTTTAAGTATTCTAAATACAAAAATAAAAATAATAATTAAATAAAAAAAAGAAAATTTTTGGATTAATCCACATGGTTAGGGTATGTCTGGTATTAGTCCATCTCCAGGGAGTTTTTGGTATGGGATTAATAAAATGGGAAAGTGATGTACAAAAATATGGTTGTGTCCTATAAATGTTTGAAAAGAGCATTCAACTACACTTTGTCGAACTGATGTGCTTAATGGTTTGCTGCATGAAGCTAATTATGGCCATTTACTAGACCAATTCATTAATATACCTAACACACATTAAATGAGAATTTAATTTTATCATAGTCTTTAAAGTTATGCATACCTACCTTCTTATATCAGCTTAAATGTTTTCTTTCCTAAATTAACTAAAAAGAAAAATACAATAAATAAATATATAAGAAAATTGTATTTTTTTCTAAAAAAATAAAATAATTTCTATCAATATATTTTGCAACGAATATTTTCAAATTTCCTTGTGGATAATGTTATAAAACTAGAATTCATTTTATTAACATGGAGATTAAGTAGGATAAAACCTAGTCATATATTTAAGATCATCTGTACTATTTAAAAAAATAAATATGAAAAAAGAAATTATGATTATTCTATAAAATGGGTTAACTTCGTGAAAAAATAATCTAAAAAAGCAAGGTGTTTTAATGGTGGACAAGGGGAAGAATTGAAATCTCAACTATCCCACCAAATATATTGCTTTACAATCATGTATGTATTAAATTTAGGTATACCTTGTTCTTCTCAACCATTAACTCTACCATACTTTGTTGAATTTATTTAATTACTTACCATCAAAATATATAGAGAGAAAAAAAAAAAAAAAAAAGAAGAAGAAGAAGAAGAAGAAGAAAAAGAAAAGCCATCCATATTCATCTTCGTCATGCTAAAAGGAGAATAATAAAAAAACATTTATTTTCACATCTATTTGGTAGAGGTAGATGAGCGATAAGGGAAGTATAAATTGATGGGGAAAATATATAAAGTCCTACAATTTCCAAAGTCAGAAATGTCAAGCTTAAATTGGGCGTCGAAGTATTTGCAAAGGAAACCACAAAGTACTGTACATCCCATTGCAATTAGAATGTATGCCATTTTACTTTACTCTCTTTATAATTAACTGTCCTTTTACCTTCTTTTTTTGTTTTGTTCTTGTTTTTTTTTTTTTTCACTCTGGCATGAAAAAAAATAATATAAAAATAAGTTCTTCAATAATTAACATGACATTTATGCTTTCACATAATGACGCAGGAAAACATTGAGTTCTGTGAGTAGGTACTGAACAGGGGTGAATTAGTTTTTGTGTTCTTCTGAAAAACTTATTCAATACTTTGCATTTTGCATAGCATACTTTTGAAACAGTTGGTGATGTCGACTATGCAATTACACGTGATTATGGTGATCAAATGGTTTTTGCCAGCTACAACAGGCTGCTTACCTAATATTGGTTCTATTAGTCTTTGAATAATAATGTTTGTATCTACACTTTTATTTTTTAACATTTTCTTCTGATGTTTTGATTTTTAAATTTTATTTTTTTGGAATACGTTGCGTAATATACTTTATAATATAGTAATAACAAATTACAAAATCAGATAATTTTTCAAGTTCCTGCATGTTGTATCCAATACATTATATATTTTAAACTGCTAAAAGGTAAGGAAAAATAAAAGTTTTATGGACTAAAATACATTAAAAATTGAAGTTTTATGGCCAAAAGATGAGTAGAATTCATTCAAAAGAATTCAATTTTATCCTCATCCTTTCTTAAGAAAGTCACCATATGAATATATACAATGTCCATGTAAAATGTGTTGCTATATTTCTATTTATTGGACAACTTTAGTTAGTGTCCCCACTTTTAAGCCAAAATAGTGTTTTGCAAATTGCAATACAGTATGATATGATTTCGTGGGAGTAACGAAATTATAATTGGCACAACAAATTAATAATTGCTTGCCACCTCTGATTTTGTGCTTCACGATAAACATGGGTTTCATGTGCAATAAAAGTAAAAAATATATAGCTCAAACAGTCTCCTACACCCTACAAAAATTGGCAGATTCGATTTGGGACAAACAAATTTCATCACTGTCAAGTGTCAACCTTTTGGCTCCTTTGCTTCACTAATCTTTTTGAAAGAATCAAATTTACCCTTAATCGAATTATAATTCATTCAATATTTCACATTTTATATATGCATTTCATTGTAAGATTTTGTTATCAGTTTTTACATATTTGTTTTATATTTAGTTATTACATATTGAAAAACTTTTTATTCACCAAAAACTAACAAAAATAATTATTCTATTGCAAAATACTTTTGTTATTACATAAGATGACTTGATTCTGTTGTTTTAGTATGGAGGGGTATAATTTCCATGGAAACAGTTTAGTGCAAATCCACTATAATTTCTTTTTGGGGGAGCTAAAAAAACCGCTATTATTTCTTTTTTTCAAAGATACATAGTTTGAATCCTTATCCCAATATAACACCAGTATAAAATATATTTTATATTTATATATTTATAAAATAATAGTGGGTTTGAAAATTTGATTGGATATTTATAATATTAATAAGAACACCTTTATAAGTTTATAACCATTAACAAACAAGTGGCAATTAATAAGACATGCATATACATTACATATGTGTGCTCACGCATACGAAATGATGATATCACCCATTTATTATTTTGAAATATTAAATGATGATAAGAGTTATTTTGTCAAACCAATTTTTTTTTGGTCTCCCTGTGTGTTCTGAGCTTCATGGTAGGTCAGCAACTTTAAAGACATATTGAACAGTACTAATTGAGTTTTTGCATTTATCATCTGTTAGATATATGAATGAATTGCTCTCTGCTTACCCAAATTTTGAAAAAAAATAAAAAAGTCCCACATAGTTTTCCAACTTCAATATTAATATATGTACTTCGACAAAATTTAGGTAAATGCTATTTTCAATCATTTAAGAAGGCAACCATGTTTCAAATCCATAATAGGTTAAAGAGAAAAATAAAGTCAGGAAATCACATTTTATGCTTGTGATTTATATAACTTTCTAGAAATTGTTGAAATCTCTCTACGGTATATGGTTCTTGATCATATTCAATTATTATGATTTTGACTTAATATCTTTGAAAACAAATACACGTACATAATTATAATACCAATATTCATAGCTAAATTATACACAATCATAAATAATTGAAAATGTTAAAGAGAAATTATTATGATTTTGACGCAATATCTTTGAAAACATATACGCGTACATAATTATGTACGAATATTCATAGCTAAATACACACAATGATATATGGTACAAATTTCTACTAATATGAATATTCACAGAAGCAATTCTGATACAGTCAGAAAATGATAAGAATTTTTTAGTAAAGGTGGTTTATATGGTAAGCCATATAATTTAAATATGTTTTTTTTTCTTTTTTAACAAAACACAAAAATATAAGTAGCAATCCATTAAATTTGCATGGGAGCCATTAAAATTTGTTATAGAAAGTTAATTGAATTTTTTTTTAATTTGATTTTTTATTAATTTTTCCAAAGTGACAAATGTAATGCCTTGCAAATTTTATAAAATCCTTATAGGAACCTTACTATATCAAAATAATTCATGGATATACATGTATAAATATTGTAGTCAATTTTAAATAAAATTTATTTTATTTTATTAAATTAAAATTTATTTTTTTATGATTATTGGATCACATAAAAAACTAAAATTTAAAGTTCAAAAAGTGGTTAAATATGAATTTATTTAGTACATTAAAACTCTATTTTAAAAAAATAAATTTTATCGGAATTCGATAATAAATAAATATAATTTTAAATATCAATTTTTGATGCAATTTAAAAGCTGAAAAAA
This sequence comes from Ziziphus jujuba, assembly GCF_031755915.1. Lineage (NCBI taxonomy): Eukaryota > Viridiplantae > Streptophyta > Magnoliopsida > Rosales > Rhamnaceae > Ziziphus > Ziziphus jujuba. The sequence goes on from NC_083380.1 coordinate 5,592,721, forward strand.
AAAAATTTTGTGTTAATTCTCATATTAAAAATCTTAATTGAGTTTATGTTTAAATATTGATATAATTTTTCACAAAGCCTATAAAGAAAAGTAAAAACCGGTACCCAAAAGAAAAAAAATCTATCTTGATATGTACAGTTTAAATTTACAAGTTTTTGAGAAAGAATGATTCAGACAATAATTAACTAAAAGAGTGACATAAAAATAATGATGAAGGTCAGCTCAACTATATTAAATAAGGTAAATTATACAATAAAAAAGCAAAAAGAAAAAAAATACAAGAGCTAATTGCACTTAATATTCTATAGTTTGGAAAAAGTTATACTTTCGATCCCCATCTTTAAAATTTAAAATTTCAATTTATCTCATTTTGATCCAATTGGATTTTTGCCAAGTCGGTTAACAATTCGAGAGTATTAAAAAGCAAGTTTTTTTTAAAATAGAATAAAATTGCAACAAATTAAAATTAAAAAATCTAAATTGTAACAAATTATATTTTAATATTGCTTAAATATGACAACAAATTAAACACAATTAGCCAAAATATTCAATTTGACTACGGATGATAATTTACCCTGATCTGTTATGTGCTAACGGTGCCCCATCCCTAATGGGGCGAGAATTCTCCGGTTAATCATGATGGCGGGATAGGGACGGGGCAAATTTTACTGCCTCCGGTCGAGATTGGGGTGGGAAATATAGTCCTGCCCCATTTACATATAAAAAGATAAATAATAATAATAATAATAATAATATTCTTTGTTATATATATTATTTGATTTAAAAAAATACAACAAAAATTAACTAAGTTTTAAAATTTTAATTAAATTTTAAAAAATAATTAAATGGAAAAATAGGATAGGGATAAGGATCCCTTCCCCCATACGAGGAATCCTTGTCCTGTCCCAACTTCCTAGTATATGAGAAATGGGGGAGAAATGTATGGGAAATCCCCACAGGGTGGAAAACAAGGAAGGCTGGTTCCACCTGGACTAGCCCATTGTCGTCCCTTAATTTGATCAAAATGCAATAATTTGAAATACAAAGGATGAAATTAAAATGTTCAAAATTAAAAGATCGGACGTGCAACTTCCCCAACTAGAAGGTATTAAAATGTATTTAATATATTGCACAAATTGCTCCTCCGCTTTCAAGGTTTTTCATATATGCAATTTTTAATTTTTTTTTTTAATTTTCCATATTCTTGATCTGAGAGTTTCAACCTTATTTTGTATACTCTTTTTTCTTTAGTTACATTTTGAAATATGGTGGTGAACATGTTTTTTTTTTTTTTTTTATTTGACATCAATGTAAAATATGAAAATTTAAAAATAATATTTCTATCCTTTTAAAATTTATTTTATAAGTAAATTTATTTTTCATAAAATTAAAATACCAACTTATGGCCAACTTTTTTTTTAATTTGTTTATTTTTGTATATGTTAATTAAGTTTGATAAAGAGAAATGGAGTATATGGAAGGAAAATAAAATTACAAAAGAAGTTTGTGCAATTTCTAAAAGGCAAAGGATGTTTATGAAAAAAACTTGCACTAAAAGGGGAGTTTGTGTGATTTACACTATTAAAGGGATTACACTTTGCTTTTTCTACCTTCAGATTCAAATAATTACAAGACTAGCTGGCTGGAATCTAATAGTAATAACATTATTATTATTATTATTATTTAGTAATAACATTAATTGATCCCTACATAAATTCAAATTGAATTGATTTGGACTGGATGAATATCTTCCAACTTTCCAAATTAATTTGACAAGATTAGAAGCTTTTTATGTATAAATTAATAAATTGATATATATTATAGTTAATGTTATGTTTTACGACCCTCCCATTATTAATTAAAAGGTACACTACCATTTAATTCTTATTACTCTTTTTATTTCAAAATTCTAAAAAAGTATATATCTAACTTTGCCACTTTGATGTTCCGACATTTAATGATAATATATACAAAACAATCTCATATCTGCATCTGGTTCTAATTCATTATTAAGCTTTTCTAAATTTGAATTATGACACCAACTCTGTAACAACAATATTAATTAATAGGGCCACTGTACCACCAATTGATAATCTCACCCTCCACCCATCAGCCTATATAAAACAGTATAATAAATACCACTAGCATTAATTTTCAAATTTCTTTTTCTAAATCAACAATTAATGAGTCTACCAAATAAAAGTGACCTACTTTTAGGAAAAATACAGATTACGATATTGATGAGTATTTTTCTTTCCAAGGTTTTAGAAAAATAATTAAGCCTACATCAATCACAAACAAGGCTTTAAAAGTCTCAAATCTACCAATACAGGGCATAATTAATTAGAAGTTTTTCTTTAATGAAAACATTAATTGGTCTCCATCATGATCATTAAGAATTGTTCAACTAAATAAACCTGTAAACATTTATGAGACGCGTGGAATTTATGATCCAAAAAAGCCACAATTAATGCAAAGAAGTTGAAAGGTCCAAAGCAAAGTTAAATTGGCAATAAATGTAAGACCCAGAGGGTCCAGAAACTGTGTGGTCATGAGTTAGGCTTTGGGGATATATATATATATATATATATATATACACACAAGTAATTGAAAGAGAAGGCATAAATATATGTGTGTGTACATGTGGGTGAGAGTGAAAGGTAAAGTCAAAGGTTTTGGATGTTAGCCGCCAGAGAGTACTCGTGTGCTACCTTACAAAGTACAAAAATTATTTTGTTTTGCTTCTCAAGCATGTGTCCACCTATATGTATTTGTATTTTTCCCTATTAATTGCTCAATTATTTTGTTTGTTGAATGGGATTTTTTAATAAAAAATATCATAACATTTTTTCATCAATTCAAATAAATCTAATGTAAATAATAAATATGCAAAGTTTTTAGTGTTTACAAATTTATACGGTATATAAACTGAATTGCAAATCTGATTGAATTCAGCTTAGAGTTGAATGTCAAAGGTCATTGCTAGCGCATAGATTTGATAGGAATGACCTATAGATACATATAGATAAACCTGTTTCCTAACGGGTTAAATTTAAATTTTTTGAATCCTTTTGGTAATTTAACAAATCTTACACATATAGGTTTAAATTAAATATGTTCAAATTACATTACTATCTAATTTAAAAATTTAACATTTGTAAAAACTAAAATGATATACAGATGAAAGAAAATAATATACGCACGAACACGGACATAAACTCACTTTCAAACAAATTAAATTTTTGGAAAAAGTCATAATTTAATAATGACAATATTAAAGCTTGAAGGACAAATTCATCAGTACGTCTCTCAGCAGTTACTTGGCCTGTGAAACTTTCTACTCCTTTCGAGGGTTAATTTTTGTGACTGTCCCTGTCTCAAATCAATGCAACATTTTCTATGCTTCTTTTTTTATTTATTTATTTATTTTATTTACTTTTTCTTCCTGCCCATAGATATCATACTTTTCATATAATTTTAAACTGGAACTTCATAATAACTAGTTAGCCACTTTTCTTGGGGACCAACTCAATATCTATTTTGTTCCTTTGCTATCAATAATAATCGTTGCAGGATTAATTCAGTGCACAGCTCCATGAACCATTACTAATTATATATATGTATATATATATATATATATATATACCAAAGAGTAAAAACAATATTCTTTTGTATGATGAAATAGTATTTATGAGAGTAAAACTTCGAATCAAAAGTTAAAAACAATGAAACATAATATAAAAACACTCTACGCAACAAATTGAGTATAAAATGTGAAAGAAAAAAAAAATTTAAGAATTACGTGGATAAAAGAATTACTTGCAATCAATGAGAGCTTTCCTAGTAATCAATGAAAGTTGGACCAAACAGTTGTTTGGATAATAACTAATATCTAATTCTCTGGATGTACATGCATATAAATATAATATATGTATATTTTTTTATTTTATATGTCTCATGAATGCATATTCGTGATGTTGCCAACACGACACCGACGATAAAATTTGTGAGGCACCACAACAATCATTATGGATCCCAACAGGATATCATAGACGTACATATATATGTGTGTGTATATATATATATATATATATGCGTGTGTTCTCCAAATTTTTCTGGTGAAATAATTAAAACCTATGATCTAGACGTGACCTAATTTATAAGCAGATTATTCTTGAAAATATATATTCTTTTTCATTTAGAAATGCATGTTCATCCAATGCCTTAGCGATGATAGACTTTAAAAAGTCGTGTTAGAAGCCGTTTTTGGAAGCTTGGTCACCAACTAACTGTTCCTTTCATTTATTAGATCATTAGCTAGCTAGCTTTATCTCAAACAACTTCTAGAATTTCATGACCAATTTTAATTGACAGGAAAAAGAAAAAATCTAGCTGGCTAGCTTTTTGATCATGATTCATGACAAATTACTAAAAGGTCACATTTTAAAAAGTATGATATTATTTTCATACATTAATTTAGACGATAAGTCTAATGGTGTGAGAGCAAATAAAAGCAATATTCCTCTTTTTTTTTTTTTTTTTTGGTGAGAGAACAATATTACTCTTGAATGTCGAAAAGGGTTGAAAGATTTAACCTTAATTGTACTTTGATAATCTTGATTTGTAAGGTTTGTGATTTAGACTTTTAATTTTTAAAAGAAACATTTTAGACACTTAATTTTTAAACTTGTTACATATTGGTGCAATTTTTGATTTTGACAAAATAACTTGATAACTATTTTGTCAAGAAATTTGCAGTAGAGTTTATGAGAAAATAGATTAAGGTATTGATCATTAAGAAAAAAGCCAAATTATTGCAAATTTATTTGGTCAAAATTGAGAATTAGACCGTTTTAAATAAATTTAAAAATTAATGACCTAAATGATTATTTTCAAAATTAAGGATCTAAATTGTAAAACAAGTTAAAGATATTAAAAATCCTATTAAGTATTAATCCAAAGATTTTAAGCCAATTTTTAGTGAATCACAGATCTTTATCAGTCTTATGTGTTTGTGAGGATTCTTTGCCTATGCAATGCGAAAATGAAATTAAAGGTAATTTCTAGTTGCTTTTATTAAGCATAATTTTTTCGGACAAAAGGGTAGTTGGCGATGAAATATCAAAAAATGGCCTGCAGGGTAGTAAGTGAGAAACTCATTTATTGGTTAATTGATAACTATAAGACTCCTTTTGATGAATTAGGGATGAGAAATTTCATCACTTGGCCTCGAAACTAAGACCAGGGAGATATTACAAACAATCATTGCCAACAGGAATAGCGTAAAAATTTGTTAACTTTGTGAATCATTATCCTCAACACATTATTAATCTTCTAAAGTTGTCTATCCCCTTTTGGCTTTTTTTTTTTAAATAATAAATAAATAAAATTGAGTTTCACTTTGAAGGTATATAGATCAGGTTTGCCAAAATAAAGAAAAACAGAAAAGAAAAAAATAGTTTAATAAAAGCTTACACTAAAATGAAAATCGAAGTTATTCTTTTTTTCTTTTTTTTAATTTCTAATTTTTTTTTGCTGTACTGAACTCCATGATCAGAGTCATGAATCTTTTCCTTTGCACTGATATGATGGTACAATATTGAACATAACCCACAACCTTACTTTGGAAAAAAAAAAAAAAAAGTTAAAGTTCTTTTAAATGTTAATGCTCACCCACCTGCAACTTTTCTAACTATGTTGCAGAAAAGAAACTGTAACTCCTGCTACAAACTTTCAACATTATACCCAACTTAAAGTGAAGAACTTCTTCAAGCATGTCAAGGACACCATTACTAATTTTGGAAACCACCAATTTATTTATTTAGACTTGTATTTATGCATTTTTATTGCATTACTTTTAAATTCCAAAATGTTTCTACTTTTCTTATAATAAAGAAATTAAAATATTGGTGGATTTGATATGTACTCAAATTTTGTTGAGCCTTATAAATATTCTGAAAAGTACTTGTTCTCTTACACTTTCGTGGAAATCATCTATATGATGTGAATGCTTTTACTGCATGATATGAATTATGACCATTAGTACAAAAAATAAAAATAAAAAGACAGAAGAAAAATAAATTATTCTGTACCTAACAGACATTAAATGGAAATACAAATTCATTCATTAAGTGGTATTTTACATTGCCTACCTAACCTCCAAGCAAAATCAATGTCGATCTCTCCACATATTCACTTTCAATGAGTAGTTTATAAATTTTGCAGGTAGCCTTTGGAAAGATGGGCCATATATCAATATCTAGTACCTTTTCAAAAATTATTAAAAAAAAAAAACGAAAAAAATAGAAAAAAGGAAAAGATAGAACTTACATTAGACTTTGAGTTGTTGTCAACAATCTGAAACTTTAAAAAAAATTCCAATTCACTTGGTGGAAATTGACATTAGAATGATGAAAATAATGATATTTTATGAATTATATATTCTTTATATCCTCCTTTTTTCTCATAGTCAAAATCTTTAAACTTTATGCCTCAGTTAGCCTTGTGGGGTTTCAAAGATATTAATTTTATTAAAAAGAAAAATACAAAAATTCAGGATCCATAAAAAAAAAAAAAGGAAAAAAAGAAAAGAAAACAGAGCGTATTATATGTTTCATTCTCATTCCCACGGCTAATGTTAGACTGAAACAAAACATTGAAAAAGCAATTGTGGGGAGGCAATTTTGAATGCTTGTGGGTTTGGTCAACATCAAAAATTTATGTGATTGGTTCAACTAAAACAAAACTCTCACATTAAATGAGACACTTGGAATTTATGATGCCAAACTACATGAATCACACCATGGGGATGAGAGTTTTTGAAAGGTCTAAAAAAAACCAGCAATAAATGATATAAATGGGGACCATTTAATAAGTTTTCCTCTAAAATAGCCCTCATGTATTTCATGCTATGTTTTTTGCAATTTTTTTGTTAGGATGAGCACGTGTTTATGAATATCTGGCGTGTTTTGTGGGAGAAAATAGAAAGAGGCAAGTGTCTTAATTTTCTTTTTCCAGGTGAGATTAAAAATTTGCAATTAGATTTTTTGCCCACCACCACAAAACTAGCAAATAGTGATTTTGCACCGAACTATTCCAGTAGAAATAAAATATTTGAATTGATAAATTGGAAAATAAAAATAATAATAATCTAATAATTTTTTATTTTTTTTAATTTTTTTTTTTTGCTTGGAATAATTTTTTAAGTTTTAAGTTTTAACTTTTCCTATCCTTTTATTTTTGGTTTTTTTAATTAATTTTTAATAATTTAAATTATTTTACAATGAGACATTTTTCAATTGGGCCCAAGATTAAACTTAACGAAGCCCAAAAAGCCTTGACCCAGTCCAATCTGGTTTAAAATCAACTTTGGGTCTGTTTATTATAGTCCAAACACGAATTTCATCCCCCCCCCCCCCCCCCCAAAAAAAAAAAAAAAAAGAGAGAGAATGTAGGGTTTGAGGTTGGTTTTCAATCTTCGGCAAACACAGCAGAAGAAGAGTTTCTGTTGGAGCTTCAAAATCAGAGTCACCGAAAAAGCACTTTCAGAGATTCTTGAAGAAGACGTTGTTGTTTCATTTTTCGAAGGCTTTGAGCTTGAAGTTTCGGAAGTGGTTATCGTCGAAAAGGTGTGCGAACACACAGTTATGATTGATTATCGTTTCAACCATAAAGAGGAAGTGAAAGAAAAAAAAAAAAATTATTATTATTATTTTTTTGGTCTCGAACTTCAATTTTTTCAATCCAGAGCTTAAGTCTCACCGAAAATAATGAGTTTTGATTGGATTCAGAACTTAAATTTCTGTTGTAATATTGATTATTAGTCTTATAATGCTGTCTTTTTTCTCTCTCTCTTTTTTTTTTTTTTTCTTTTTTTGGGTGCGATATTGGATTTCTTATTCGCCATTGTAGGTTTGAAGGTTTTGATTTTCACTACATTTTCCAATCCTTTCTTTTTTGAGTGTGTTTGAGTTATTTTCAGCATTTTTCAACGGAATGGTGAAGAAGCAGAAGCAGAAGATAATTCTGCCGCCCGACCTCCCTCCGGATATAAATGAGGACGAAATCGAGGTTTCTGACGAGGACTTGCAGTTTGTCAATGAGAATCGAGAATATGCTGGCTTTGTCTCTCGCTTGGATACTAAATCCATCACAAAGTACGTCTTTTGAAATCTTATTTTTGAATTAGAATTAGTGTATCATATATATGTATATATATGTGTGTGTGTGTGTGTGCATTTGCTTTGGTATGAAGATTATATGCTGAAATTTGGAATTTTTATTTGAAATTTTGAAGTTTTAAGCATAATGGCTAGAACACAACTTTGTATTTCATAGTATGTATGTTTTGTAGTTGTAAAGGAGACAAATTTTTCTGTGTCTTTAATAAGTGGTACTCTTTTATTTATTTATTTATTTTCTGTTGGCATTTAAAGGCATGTTACTCGCGTTGCTGATGTGAAAGAAGATGCTTTAGAAGCTTTGTATGAGAAGCGCTTGAAGAAGAAATTATTGCAGAGAGAACAGGAGGAGGATAGCAAACTTCAAGTTGATCATGTAGAAGCCCTTCCTATCAAAACATTAGATGGACAACTCAAATACCGAACAGGTACCTTACTGCCCATCTCTCCTTTTCAATCTGTCTCTTTTCACTCTTTCTCTCTTGGGGGAGTTGTATATATGTAGTGTTCAATCACCAGACATGCATGATTTATGTTATTATTGTGTTCTACAGTAACAAAGCCATCAACAGCATCGGAAAGTGGTGTTACTGGAGAACGGGAGACTGGTGGCGATGATGAGGATGATACTGCAGGTAAAAGCATTGTTAAGCTGACAAAGGCAGAAAAGAGGGCAAAGCTTAAAAAGAGTAGGAAAGAAGCAAAAAAACAAGGGAAGGAGTTGGATGAGAGTGAAGCCGAACAAACTCCACAAGCAGTAGTGCTGGTATACTGTGATCGAACTTGCGATGTTTATTAATTTATTTTTCTGTTATTCATCTTCGTTGAAACATATAACTTGTCTACCTAGCTTGATTCAATTCGGAATTAAGACCCTGAAATATAAAATTTATCATTCAAAAGCAAGAGAAGAAAGGTTAAGAATATGGCAAAGTTAAACATTTGCCTAGGCTGGAGTGGTCAACAAATTCTCTTGAAATTTTTACATGTGTCTCATGTAGCTTCTTGCTCTTTGCTAGGCTGAGGTAAAGGAAGATCTAACAGCTGAAGAAGCTTTTGAAAATAAGAAGCGTAAGCTCGCAGAGCTAGGAATTGCACTACTTGCTGACCCAGAGTCAAATATTAAATCTCTGAAGGAGTTTTTACAACTATGTAAAGATAATGATCATGCAATTGTCAAACTTGGACTCCTATCTCTGTTGGCTGTTTTTAAGGATATTATCCCTGGGTATGAATTCTATTGACCTATGGTTTGATGATGCATGTTGCATGGCGTATTCATTATTTTATTTTATTATTATTAATTTTTTTGGTGGTATTCACGTTTAAACTGAACTCTTTTAATGTATGTGACAGCTACCGGATTAGACTTCCTACTGAGAAGGAGCAGGAAATGAAGGTTTCTAAGGATGTTAAAAAGATGCGGTTTTATGAATCAACACTTCTATCTTCATACAAGGTTAGTATTCCTTTTTTTAAATGCCTATTATGTACCAAATGTTCCTTGAATGCTTCATTCTGGTCCATGGTTGAGCAATACAGTGAGGAAGAACATTTAAATTAATTATCTTCTTGTTTACATTCTATGAATGACATAAAATCTTTTTCTCTTTTTGATGCTTGTTTTAAAGGCATACCTGCAGAGGTTGACAGCATTAGAAAAGCAGTTGTCATTTCAACAAGTGGCCATTCGCTGTATCTGTACTTTGCTTGATGCAGTACCCCACTTCAACTTCCGAGAGAGCTTGTTAGGTGTTGTTGTCAGAAATATAGGTTCGCCAGATGATGTCATAAGGTTCTGTTTCATATGGTTTCATTGTTTCTTAAGTTATCAATTCAGACATCTTATTTAAGAATCTTTTTAGAATGGGAATTTAGAAATGTATAAACTATCCAGTTTAAACCATGGTTCAACTTCAAAATGGAGCAATATGCTGAAGGACTAAATATTTTTGTTTCACGTAGTTCACTGTTGCTTACCTAACGGTCATGCTGCAGTATTTTATAGAATGCAGAGTTTCCCAAAATGTTACTTGTTTTGCTGTTTGGTTAACCATGGCATTTTGAGATGCTGAATTTATAAAGTTCAAAATTCGGTTTTAATTGTTAAGGGTTTTGTTTTTGGCTAGTTGTCATGGGTCCTTGAGTGTTTCTCTTTCTGGCCACCCAAAAGATGGCCTTTGTGATGTTTTGATCATAGTGGGCATTGGTGATTGCTGGTAATTGGTCTTGTGTTATAATTTTGAAAAATATGCTTCACTTTTTTCTTATTTAATTGAAATATCTGCTATATAGGAGACTTTGTTGTTCTACTATAAAGTCACTTTTTAAAAATGAGGGAAAACATGGCGGTGAAGCTACTGTGGAGGCTGTTCGATTGATTGCACATTATGTGAAAGATCATAATTGTCAATGGCATCCCGATTCAATTGAGGTATGATATTATTCTAAAGCAGCATCTCCAAATCTCCCAATTGAGTGATAAATGATATATATTTTTAGGATAGGATAGTTATATTTTCTCAATGTATGGCTTTCTTCTATTTATCTGACCATTATGTATTGAATATTATGGCAGGTTTTCTTGTCTTTGTCATTTGATGAAGATATTTCGAGGCCAGAAAAAGCTGATGAGAAGAATAAAGGAAAAAACAAGAAAAATAAGAAAAGAAAGAGTGTTGAGGAGCCAAGTCAGTTGCAAGACAATAGAAGGAAAAGAAGTAAGCAAGAGTTGACGGAAAAGATGAGAGAGGAGGTATAGCATTCACTGGCCTCTTGAATTTGATCGTTTCAAATTTGTTTCATTTATGATAAATGCTTGTGATGCCTTACACAGGTTAATGCGGATTACAAAGCTGTCGCATTTACCCCCAATGTTGCAGAGCAGAGAAGGAAGCAGTCAGAGACACTTTCTGCTGTTTTTGAGACATATTTTCGCATCTTGAAGCATGCATTGCAGTCAATTGCTGCCAGGTTGGCTGCTACCTTGTGCAGAATAATTGTAGTGTTCTGTTTTTGACATATGTAGGCCTTTATGTTCTGTATGGTGCAACTGCAAATCCACAATCTCAAATAAGAAATATCCATTCAATAGATTTAGCGTGCTTTGTGAATACTTTGAGAATGATGTTTGAAGTTGTATATGGATTGAGTTGTGGTCTTTTATTTGATCAATAGAAACAGGTGGGATTATTTGATTGATGGAAGGCCATTTTATCTTTTCCTGATTGGGTACTCTGTTATTATTTTTATAAATTAAATGCAGACTGGGTGCTATTTTATAAATGAAGGTTGTAAAACGCTTCTTGTTTTACATTTGTGCTCAGGCCTGAAGTGGATGCCTCTCTATCTGCTGGTGGATCTGGTTCTCACCCTTTGCTTGCCCCCTGTCTCAAAGGATTAGGAAAATTTTCACATCTAATTGATATAGATTTCATGGGCAACCTTATAGATCATCTGAAGAGGCTTGCTTCTGGTGGCAGTATCTCTGAAAACAATTCTGGAAAGTGTTTGACGTCTTTGACAGTATCTGAGCGCCTTCAGTGTTGCATTGTTGCTTTTAAGGTGATGCGGACCAACCTTGATGCCTTGAATGTTGATTTGCAGCAATTCTTTGTCCAACTTTACAATCTTATCTTAGAGTATAGGCCTGGAAGGTGAGTGCCAAACCTTTCTTTTCCTTCTACTAACTGGGCTCAGTGTGGACCTATAAGCATTTGTGATGTTGGGTATGAGTGAAGATTTTAGTTAAAGTTTGACTTTTATGACAATGTTCAATTTGCTTGTGCTAGTGCCCTCACTAGTAGCGTATATTTCTCTTGAGTTCTGAATTTGCTTTCCTTGTTTCTAGTGATGTGTCATGAAGCAGATGTATCTTAATGATATCTCTTGTTCTTGCTTTTGTGGAGCAGAGATCAGGGTGAAGTGTTAACTGAAGCTCTGAAGGTAATGTTATGTGATGATAGACAACATGACATGCAAAAGGCTGCTGCATTTGTAAAACGTTTAGCCACTTTCTCACTGTGTTTTGGATCTGCAGAGTCGATGGCTGGTAAGTCCTTTTATGCAATTATATTTTGTTATAAATAAACTATGGTTTCCTTATCTTTATTATACTTGGTCTTGGATCATTTTTCAGCCTTGGTCACTTTGAAACACCTTCTTCAGAAAAACATCAAGTGCCGAAATTTGTTGGAAAATGATGCTGGAGGTGGCTCAGTTTCAGGTTCCATTGCGGTAAGCTCTTGCTGAAATTATTCTTCAATACAAGCTGCTTTTTAATTAAAATATGCTCAACTAATTTACTTGTACTGTTTGAACTTTTATTAATAAGTTTTGGTGGGTTAAGGGAAAAGCTATTGGATAATCCAAACAGCTCCAAACTAGTGGAAGGTTTTGCAATGATTCACCTGGTTTACTTTGTTTGCAAAAAGTGGGTGGGTTTTTTGAGGTCAGCACATTGGATTAGAGAATCCGGTCGTGGTGGCCAAAAGTGTCATTTTGCTCATAGGATTCTCTCAATTTGACCTTAATGATGTCTCTTTGATTTGTATTTTGGTCTCTAATATCTGTTATGTCTCTCTGCTAATTTCTTAGATTCATTTTGTCTTTTTCGGGCAAAAATGGTAAATGCCTCATTTTCTCCATTTCTTTTCCACCTCTTCCTGTACCTCCCTTTCCATGTCTCTGGTTTCTAGAAACAGGCCCCTTCATGAACTTGAAGTTTATCTAAGCACCACTTACAGTGTGACTAAATACATCTCAGTCAACAAACATGTGCACGAGGTTAGAGAGTTAAAATACTGATAGGTGCAGTTACCGAAGGCCTTATAGCAGTAATATCAATTTATATTAATAGTGGATTTTTTTGTAGTAGTTGCTATTCTGTGATTATATAATACAAGTTATTTTGGTTCTGTACCTGTTCTGCAATTTCGTTCTATCATCAGTCGAAGCTCTTTACCCAGATAACAATATATAATCTTAACTCTTTTTCTCATTTTTTTTTTCTTCGTTTTTTTGGGTCGAGTAACTCTCTCTCTCATTGATGTACAGAAATATCATCCATATGAGAAAGACTCCAATTTAAGCGGTGCTCTTGCTTCAGTCCTTTGGGAACTGAATCTCCTGTCGAAGCATTACCATCCAGCGATCTCACTTTTGGCTTCAAATATTTCAAGCATGAGCGTTGCTAATAACCAGGTTTATCTCTCTAATATCTCCCCCATACAAGCTTTCACTGATATGTCCCTTGAACGGGAAACATTCGATCCGCCAAGCGGTATCAACAAATCAAATAACAAGAGAAAAAGAGGAATCGGTTCGTCCATATCTGCTAGTGTGGAGACTTCTGGGGAGACAAGTTCAATTGATGAAGATGAGTTGAGAAAGAAACTCTCTGCGCATTTCATGCTTCTTCGTGACATTAAGGAGAACAAGAAGTTGAGGAGTGAGCTAGAACATGTAACTTCATCCCTACAACAACACAAAGAGTACAAGCAGCAAAAGAGAAAAACGACGCAAAGGCCTAAATCCAAGAAAAAGTTAGTCTAAGATGATGCTTTTGGCCTTCGGCAAATTTTGACAAAAATGAGTAAAATAATATGGTTTTGAACAGTATTATATTTCGTTGTTTACATTACCGTATTTAATGCAGAGAATTACCTGTGGTTTTGTTTAATCTCAGTCAATATTAGTAATCATAAAGTTACAAAAAGTGATCGTAAATTATTTCCTAACACTCCTGCATATAATCGAACCAAAGGCTCTATGAATCCAAAACATTCTAAGATAGTAAAATAAATCTTACAATTTTCCTGTAAAAAGATAAAAGTATAACTAGTTAAAAAAGTAAAAAACTAGCGAGTAATTATGGGATTTATAAGTACAATATCTGTTTCATGAGAGGAGCAGAGCATAGCCACAGATATAATGAGTGATGCTGATTAATCTTCAGTCATGCCAATTCTTGGGTCTATATGCTAAGCAGAATCCACGTGGCAAAATATCAGTGATCTCTTATCCAATATCTCTAAGAGTGGTCTCCATGCCCAAAAACTATAACAGACTAAAAGCAAAAGCTCCTCCATGTTTGGCTTTGCAAACCAATTTAGATTCCTACCAAAATGGAGGCTGGTCTTGCATGTTATGCCCACGGAGGTTTTCTTCCTAATATTTCATCTCAGCATTCAGCCTCTCTAGTACTGTCTTCTCCATCCATCTCTCCATCTTTCAACTCAAAGGTACTAACTTTTTACTGCAACCTGACATAGATAACCATATATTAAATATGCATATACATGTACGAAGAGATCATCTGTTGGATACTTAACGTCTGATTACATATAATTCGTGAATTATATTACCATCCTCGCCATATATTTTGGATGATTAAGTGTATGTAATGTTACAACCTAACATAGATCACCATATATTAAACATGCATATACATTTATACATAAAATTGTTAGGCATCTAACATATAATTACATATGATTTATGAATTATATTTACCGAAGTTACATGCTAGACTGGGCTCCGTACATTATATATGATTATATGTATGTATGTCAGAGAGAGAGTAGAGCTGTGACGTTGATGCATTGAAGAATGAAGTAATAATATTGATAAATTAATGATTAATGCATGCATGACAGGTTCTGAAACCAAGCTCGCTATTTGGCGAATCCTTACGTACGGTGCCAAAATCATCAATAAAGGTTTTAAGAACAAAGAGTTCTCTGTTACCCAGATGTGAGATTGGAGATAGTTTGGTAAGATCATAAGATTATTCATAGAAAACTATATTGTTATTTCATAAAACCAATTTTTGTAAGAGCTTAAACACCTCTTTTTAGGTGTTCAATATGTATATGGCAAAATTTGTCTGTAGTGGGCGAGTTTGGATAAGTTAAAAGGTGAAAACGAATTAATTGGATGTGTGAAATTTTTGTAGGAAGAATTCCTAACGAAATCAATCCCTGATAGAGGACTGATTGCATTGTTGCTCTCCATGGGAGAAGCATTAAGGACCATTTCCTTCAAAGTAAAGACAGCTTCATGTGGTGGAACGGCTTGTGTGAATTCCTTTGGAGACGAGCAGCTTGCTGTGGATATGCTTGCCGATAAGCTTCTTTTTGAGGTTAGACTAATTAACCTCCTTAACCAAATTATAATTATATAGAAACACTGTTTTCCTAGTTTCAATTTAAGGTATTAATACTGAACTTCAGATGCAGAAAGTGTCCAAGTTTCAATTTCAACTACTAAGTACTAAGCAGCAACTTTTTTCAGCGAAAAATCCCACCATGAACAAGTCTCGTGGTGTTTAGTGTGGACATGGGCTTTCTTGAATTTAGTAAAAATAGTAGAATTGGACCCAAAATTGATTCTTGATTCGTAATCTTAATTTGGGTTTCCATTTCAATTTGTAGGCATTAACTTACTCACACTTCTGCAAGTATGCTTGTTCTGAAGAAGTTCCTGAGCTCCAAGACATGGGAGGCCCAGTTCAAGGTCAGCAAGTCCAATATGAGAAAAGTTTATTCAACTTCTGTCAATGCAAATATCTAATAAACCCATGATTGAAATGGTTAACTTATGAGGAAGTTAACAATTTACAACTTGATCATGATCACAGGTGGATTCAGTGTGGCTTTTGATCCACTTGATGGATCCAGTATTGTGGACACAAATTTCACCGTGGGGACTATTTTTGGGGTGTGGCCTGGAGATAAGCTAACTGGGGTAACAGGAAGAGATCAAGTTGCTGCAGCCATGGGGATTTATGGTCCAAGAACTACTTACGTTCTTGCTCTTAAAGACGTCCCCGGAACCCATGAATTCCTTCTTTTGGATGAAGGTTTTGCTGACAAACTAATTAACAAACACAATCCAATTATAATGTTAATTAAGTTAGAAAAGTTGTATGACTCACTTTCTCATGTTTCATTGATCAGGAAAATGGCAGCATGTTAAGGAAACAACAGAAATTGTTGAAGGAAAGCTTTTCTCTCCTGGAAATCTGAGAGCTACATTTGACAACCCTGAATACAACAAGGTCTCACTGGCTAAATTTCTTTTTTATTTTTTTATTTTTTTCCTTGCTAACTGTTTTTTGGGAAAATTATTATTAACTTCTTCGTTTTTTTTCACTCAATAGCTTATCAACTTTTATGTCAAGGAGAAATACACTTTGAGATACACTGGTGGAATGGTTCCGGATGTTAACCAGGTTTTTCACTCTGCTTCACTTTACAAATCCTGTTTTTGCCATGTTCTAAATTATAATATGAAATTCTAGAAAAGCTAAAGCAATTCTCGCTTCCATTGGCCGCAATGGTGATACGAAAATGTACAACAAAACATTCTGAAATGCTCCTATTTCTTATGCAGATTATTGTAAAAGAGAAGGGTATTTTCACAAATGTGACATCCCCAACTTCCAAGGCCAAGCTAAGACTGCTGTTTGAAGTAGCCCCTCTGGGTTTCTTGATTGAAAAAGCTGGAGGTTATAGCAGTGATGGCACTCAATCAGTGCTAGACAAAGTGATAAAAAATCTTGATGACAGAACCCAAGTTGCTTATGGATCCAAAAATGAGATTATCCGGTTTGAAGAAACTCTATATGGATCCTCCAGGCTCAAGGAGGCAGTTCCTGTTGCTGCTTAGATTATTTTCTACTTCCCAGTTCCTACAATTTTTCCCCTTTTTTCCTTAATTTGCAAGAAAACATTTTAAAATATCCTAATATTGAAGTTTGTATCATATATAGTGCATGAAATGAAGTTAAATGAAGACTTAGAAACACAAGGTTGAAGATTTTCATGTTAAGACGTTTTAAAAAACAAAAAAAGTCAAGCCAAAAGTCATAATTGTAATTATCCTAGAGGTGCTCTTTTGAAGTAGAATCATATTTGATCTTATAAGCAGAGTCAAAAACTGGGAACAACTTGTTCCAAACTTCTAACTTTTAGCTATTAAGATCATGTCCTGTTTGATCTGTTTCCAAGCTCAAAACCTCAAGCTATTGAGTTAATTTGAAAACCCACTTTTCAGTTTTTAACTCTTCTATTTAGGATTAGCACCCCTGTTACAATGTGTATATATATATATGGCTAAAATGTGCATTATTACAAAGTATATTCCTCTGCTTTGTAAAGTACCTTTAAGTACGTAATTTTTTTCTTTTCTGGGTTATGGAAGATCTGCAAAATAAAGAAATGCCAACATTAATTAAATTCAAATTCAACATACTAAGATATATGTTTATATGAATGTGAGGCATGTGAGTCATATCCAAAGCCTCACATGTTCTTCCTAATTTTGCATTATTTTGTGGGAATAGCCTATTCTTGGATACCTTTTGATTATCATGTTCCATTAATGGAGATTCTGAAACAATCCCCAAACAGCAGAAATACCTTGGCTTTTCGAAACCTCATCAAAAAACTAACACATGTGCTTATGATTACAAAACTTCATATACCAAACATGATCTGGAACGTGACTATAACTACTCCAAAAAAGCCGAGCTTTCCATGTGCCATGACTGCACCAAATTAACACATTACCAGTATTATTCATTTTCAATCAACTTCACCACCATGTGTTATAGTCTAATTTTACAATAATATTATGTGTTTTTTTTTTGTTTTTTTTTTTTTTTTTTGACAATTTGAGAGTGGAGATTTTATCACCAACCTTGAATCCAAAACTTGATGGTTATCACTAATGATCATTGCCAATTAGGTTGTTTCAAAACAACATAAAAATGTAGTTTTAAACTTCTTTTTCATGAAATTATTTATTAAAGACCTAACTCCTAATTCCTGGTAATTGTATCATTGACTTGACTTATTCTTCAATGACCATAAAAATAAAAAGTATAAACGATCATATGAGCACGAAGTTTCTAATAATAAATAGTTTTTTTTCTTTTTTAATTAGGAATTTACAATATATTCTGAACTTGAAAAGAGATTAATGTAAAAAAGTCCATTTTACATTAATTTGCAAAAGCAACATTACTATTATATATTATAAAAGCATGAAATAGTATAAATATATACTTGTACGTCTATATTACACATATGACATGCTACAATATTTCCCAAATTATGCTGATCTAATTCACTTCGAACGGATGCACCTTTTTTAGTGGCTTATCTTGTAGCCGCAAAGCAAGTCTTGATTGTATTTGATTCCGTGGTCCATTTTATACCTGATAGACTTGTGATTAGGAAATTTATACAATTAATCCTCAACCATGTATTTATCTTTGCTTAATTATTAATTCTAAGTTTTGTTTTACATTAGAAAGTTGAACTCAAAAGTAATTAGCCCAAAAAAAGTGTGTATTAATCAACAAGATTCCACTTATTAAAAGCAAGCAAAGAGATAAGGCAGATTGAACTTGCTTGTACGTTGTAATTAAACTGTTTTTTCTTTGACCCACCATAACTTGCATTCATTATTTATTTAAAGGTTGAGATCACATGATGCCACTTAATGGAGGAAACAATTTACAATTACAAAATGCTACGGTTTTTTGTGCCGAAAACTTTGTATAATAATGTTAGATATATGTTAATTTTCAGGATATTATAATTTAACGAAACATAACAAAAGAATTTTAATACTGAAAATTTTGAAGGTAATTAAAACTATAACTATGTATACATCATTTGTTATGTCATCATTCATATATATATATATATATACATATATGGAATTAAGTGAACCAATACTAATTTTAGAATTTAGTGATATTGTCATTGTTTGAAAATTTCACCCACCAATGAATATAAAGTGATAGATTTGGAAATCAGAAGGTCATCATTTAGGAGCAAAAGTATATATATTATTCGTTCAACAATATGTGATTGATACATATCTAGATAACTGCTAACTTCCTGACTTTTATATGTCCTCAGAGTGTGATTATAAGTCTATATTTGTATAATATCCTCAGAGTGTGATTATAAGTCTATATTTATAACTATATATAATTATTCCTTCTCTTTCATTCTGTTATGTAATCCCCGTGACTTTTCTATTAGTTTCTCATTTATATAAATTAATATATTAGAGAGAGAGAGAGAGAGAGAGAGAGAGAGAAGAACTGGAACTAATAAAGAAGGTTGGAATTAATGGTAACTAAGTGTAGCTACTTCGACATGTGAACTCTGCAAATAAGCTTGACTCTTGATGCTGAGTAAATACTAATATAAGTGGCCATATGTCACAGGGGATTTATTGTCTCTGTCTCCATGTGTCCAAACATGGGGCTGTTCTGTTCAAAAAAACATAAAAAATAAAAAAAATAATTCTCTTCTTCTATTAATTAATTAATTAATACTCACTCCTTCCCTAATATATAATATTTTTTTAAAATAAAAGAAAACAAAACAAAATTCTAAGAAGCTAGCTGCATTTTTTTTTTAAATAACAAAAATGAAAAGCAAAAATGGGCTGTCCAAGATCTCCTTCATTTTAGAATATTATAAATCCTATGAATGGTTAGGCATGTGATACCACTCATTGTACATTTTCATCTTTTTCTTTATGAATCAAAGTTTTTTAACTATTTGATTTCTCTCCGAAGAGTCTCACTCTCTATCTCAATATATATTATATGTATTTATATATTTTCCTCCTCAAACACAACATTTTATATTTTAAGAATTTTAATGGCTGCAAATGCAATCAATTTTGCAGCTTGTACCATGTGCCTTCTGGCGATATTGAAGGCTATGCATTTTCCTGCTACTGTTCCACCACGCGTCCAATATGTGTACACAGTTGGTTCAACATTATTTTCAATTATAATTATTAACATTTTATTCTTTTATTTTTTCTTATACAAATTACACTGGTATACATATATATATATCTTTTCTTTTGTTCTGTTTAGATCATGATCATGAAGCCCTTTTCAAAAACTGGCACGCGTAATATGTTTTCTGATCCATATAGATGACAATATTCTTTTTGCATTATAATTATAAGCTATCTACACTTCATGACCGACCCACTTCAAGAAAATATTATTGAAGATTTGGACTAGGATCATATAGTTAACAATTGGCAATAAGAATAAATATATACAGCAATAATTGTCCAACAATTCCTATTGGGTAATACGTCCACGTTGATCTTACCGTATATCTGTCTAAAATTAGTATATAACCTATGATCTTGGAAGTTCATATATCTTCTGAACTACTTAGCTAGCAGCCTGTACACAGCTTTTATATTCTCCGACTATATACTATATATATAATGCTGCCACATATATATCCTACTTAATTTTTAATTTCTCTTTCCCGAAAATAAAAAAATAATCTCTCTAAAATATATCAACTTTTTTCGATCGGTGGCTAACCGTGTTCATACTACTCTATACCCATATAAATTTATTTTGGGTAAAAATTAACATCATTAATTAATCGGAAATTATTCTTTGTTCCTTTTGTTTTTGAAAAATGTATATTTTTTTTCCTTTTTAATCCATTTATATTATTATAATGTGGCATTGAAATTATGATTGAACCCTCATTAAGCCAATTAAATAAGAAAGAAATAAAGAAAATTATAATTAAAGAAATTAAAGTATTTTCTTGTTGATCTATATATATATATATATATTATATATAATTGAATTAGTTAATACGTTACGATCATATCAACTGACGTTCGAAGAGCATAAAATTAAAAGATTCTTCAACCTAATTCAAATATGACAACCTTGGAAGTTTCCTATCTGATAAGAGATTTATTAAGAGAGCAGGTAAGTTGAATATTCCAATTATTTAAAATAAATAAATAAATAAAAACATACTTGATCAAACAATCTGTCCACTTCCTTTTCCGTATCAAACTTTCTGTTTTTTTCCACATTCAATTAGTTGTCTACATAGCTATATATAGCTAGCCTTTGTAGTAATACGATATTTTTATACAATATATGTATTAATATACACATATGATCAGGTATACGTGCTAATTAAGATTGCATGGAAATGGTACAATTTTCTATGTACAGATTAGATCCAATGTATGTAATATATATAGGGGGGGAAAAACATTTATATATAAATATATTACAAATTAAGTCAATCATTAGCTAGCCAAAGTCAATATTCAAGAACATGATCATCAGAGATTGCTTTACCAGCCAACCAGCAGTCAAGTAAAGTAGTATAAGCGAGAGATTGATCAGTTTTTGGTCATACATTTCGGCCACAATTTTCAACTAATGCACTAAATCGTCGTTTTCCAAAGCTATCAAATTGCATTAATAAAAACAAAAAAACAAAAAAAAAAAAAAAAAGAGAGAGAAAAAAAGCTGATCAACCAAAAGACTCACAAGTCGATATTTTTCTACTTCTCCAGGCGTAAATCCTACGTCCTACTGACATTCCAAAGGACTACTTTCCTCATCTTAAGCTATTCTCCTAGAAATTTTCTTCCAATTTATAATGTACAACATTTCCAATTTATAATGAACAACATTAACTTGATAATATCTAATAATTTAAAATTAAATTAATTAAGGATATGAATTACTCGTGTATTTATCGTGTTATTATATTTTCACATTATAAATTAAAAAGCAGCATCAAAGAGATTGTATATATATATATATATCAATTCTGTTATGATACAAGCAACGACACTGACCAAATTATGATGAGCGTTCCTTATTGTATTATATATAAGCTTGACAATTCATAATTTGATTATATTTAATTCACGGTCAAATTATCATTTTAATTTATAGTTTAAAATTAAATTAATTAAGGATATGATCATTTAGACATTTACCATATTATTATATCTTCACATTATAAATTAAAAAGTTAAAAATTGCATTGAGGAGATTGTATATATATATATATATATCAATATTAATTCTCCTATGATATAAGCAATCACACTGACCAAATTATTATACATTATATATATATATGTTCATGTTCATCTTTGGTGCTCTTATCCTGTGGCCGCAAAGAAAGATTGTAATTTCTGTCTATATTGTTTTTCCAAGGCAAATGTCACGTGTATGTGGGAAAAAAGTGGGACCTTTGTTATAAAACATTATTCAACTTAATTTATACTCCAGTGTAATCAAAATCAAAAATTTCCGTTAATCATACACTAGAACAAATTTGTTTGTTAGCATAAAGAAAGTCATATATACTGATTATGTTCTTCCAAAAAAATTTCTTGTGGGGTCTCTCACCAACATGCAAAACCAAAGAAAAGGACGATTCTCCCACTAGTTATTGTCCATCATTTCTTTATTTACCCTACTCACATGTCACTACATTAACAGTACCCAAATTCCATTTTTCTCTTCTCTTTTTTTCTTTTTCTTTTCCTTTTTTTTTATAAAAAAAGAAAAAAAAAAAAAAGGAAAAAAAAATGGTTTCGGTCGGGTCACAAAAGTAAACGTCAAAGTTCAGGACAATGGGCATGTTTGAATTTTGAGATGGGATTTATAATTATAGAGAATTTTCAATGACTGAATTAGTTGTATATCTATCTCATACATAATTAAATGGTAGCAATTAAAATCAACTAATGTCCATCTATTAATTGTGAGAGTTTTTTCGGTTGAAAGATACTTAATAAGCATTTAATGAAGGACAACAATATTATTTTTTTTGCCCATTGCAATCATTAATTTCCTCTTGGAGCTAAATGCTAATTAATTAGGATAGAAATCAGATTAAAGCAAAGGGTACGTACTCTACTTTGTACCATACCCAGTCGATTTCTATGTCATTTTCATCCACTTGATTTAGTTTTCTATATGTCCGTCCCCTTTTTCTCGTTTACCAATCCATATATTATAAACTTATCCGCTTCTATTCATGTTTAAAAATATATATTTACATATATATAATTAGGCTAACATTAGTTTTTAGTATTATTTTTACTTTATTAGCCTTTAAAATTTAAAAACAAATTATTAATAGCTCATTGTTGATTTTGTGATACATTATGAAAAAGTAAATTTTATAAGAAAACAAATAATTAAAAATAGATTTATTATATTAGCCGGCTGATGATCGGTCAAATTTACTGCATATATATAGCTTTTCATTTCATATCAATTTTTAGAAATTAAAAGAATACTGAATTCCAATTCCAATTGAGGAATAATCAAAAGCAAAACCACTAACCTATGCATCTTTGTCAACTTTCATACGGCCTTCCAAAGCAACTTTTAAAATTCCTTCAGCAAATATGTATATACGTATAAAATATAAATCTACACTTCAACTAATACCACAATAAAGCTCCTGGTTAACTGGTTAAACAGTATAATGAAAGATTTATTTCAAAATTAAGCCTATAAATATATCATATATATGTGCTTGAATATTAGTTAATTATAATAATCCATTAGTTTGCAATTTGCAATGGGTCATGAAACATGTTCATTTTGGCGTCATGATCGTGATGCAAGAAAGTAGTAGTGCTAGCTTAATTAGGATAAAAAGAAAAGAAAAGAAAGGAAAATAAAATAATTAAGTAGAACTGCTTCTGCCACATATATATATATATATATATACACACAGAGAAAAAGTAGACAAATTGTTTATTTTTTTTAAAACGTTTAAAATAATTATATGCTTATTTTAATATTTCAAATCCATTATCAATATCTTTTAATTATAAAAGTAACCTATCAATCGTGATGCAAGAAAGTAGTAGTGCTAGCTTAATTAGGATAAAAAGAAAAGAAAAGAAAGGAAAATAAAATAATTAAGTAGTACTGCTTCTGCCACATATATATATATATATATACACAGAGAAAAAGTAGACAAATTGTTTGTTTTTTTAAAACGTTTAAAATAATTACATGCTTATTTTAATATTTCAAATCCATTATGAATATCTTTTAATTATAAAAGTAACTTATCAATTAAATTAGCAACGTTAAGCGCAGCCAATTTAATTGGGAAAATGGAATAAGCAAAATGCAGACCTATAGCAAACCTAATCCACATTAGGTGGCTAAGCATATTTAACCCCAAATATTATTCAATTTGACATTGCTTTAGGTGGGGAATATCGTACATCCTTGATTTGTGCATGTTTTGCTTAGTCTAATCTAATTGATTAAATTAATAATTACAATCTTCAATTTATATTTTCTTGGTATTGATAGATTGATAAGACAGTTTTTACAATCTTTATTTTATCAATCATTAGTGTTGCCTGATTGACCAACTGCCGGATCATCCGTATGCTAGAATTTTATTTCCCCTTTCATGGTAAGTTATTGTTTGGTTAATTTTTCTTCGATTAATTTGCTTCCGTTTGAACTTTCTGATTTACCAACTTTTTGATTTTTTATTTATTAATATTGAATTCATTTAATTATTTGAGTTACCGTGATTTTGGATTATTCGGACAAAAATTGTAGGCTGGAAAAATGGCTGTGGTTTCCCAAACAAAGTTTTTACCTAATTTCTTTTACAATTTGAATTAATAGATCTAGCCAACAAGAAAATCATTCCATTAGAAGGAAAATAATAATGATATGATACCATTTTGTGGTGCTTAGTAAGTCAATTAAAGAGTTGGTGTAGATTCCTATATCGAGGTAGTAATTTTTTCGTTTACTTTTTTTTCTTTTTCATAAAATCAAATTCTCTAAATTTTGAACCTCCTATTTCACATTAATTATCTCAAACAATGAAATAAAATAATGGTATATCTTCGATCAAATTATTTGTATTCGAATTTTTTAGATCTAAGAATAAAGTAGCGATGAAGCTCTCTGTTAAAAATTATAATAATAAATAAAACGTTAATTACATTCCATAATCCATCCCAATCCGAAAAACACTTTTCATATGATAAAAATTAAAAACAAATTTGTTAAATATAGAATATTCAACTTTAAAAATACATATGCTTTTTTATATGTATAATATGCAAAAAAGAAAACTAATTGAACAGAAGAAATTAAATAATTGTTTTTTTGTTTGGTAAGGCAAATAAATAATTGTTGATTGCCAGTGATTCTATGAGGTCTTCTCGAATAATTGTTTTTATAAAAAAAAAATTATGTAATGAATTTTGTACTCTCTTTAAAAAACAGAAAACTTTACAAAACGAAATCAAAACCAAACAGAAATTGTAGTAGTCCTTCTAAATAAAATAAGCTTTTTTAAAAAAAACTTAAAACTATTAGAAGATCAATAATTGCAATTAGTGGTGATAAAAAATAGAAAAAATAAAAAACTTACTCAGTCAGAAAATCATATTATTTAAATTTAGAAAGATAAAAAATAAAAACCAATTGTGAGGATGCTTGCTTGAGCTTCAGCTACCACCGTCAAGATGGAATATCCCCCATCATTATCCCCACGCAAAAGCCATCAAAACTATCACCAATCAAGGTGACGAAAATACCCTTAGAAAATTCCAAAATCACCAAACCAACCCACTGTCTCCTTTCTTCACGAAAACAAATAATGAAAGAGCCACCGCAAAATCGCGGTATTTACATTTCTGACCTGTCCAAGCCAACAGGGTAAGCTTATGTCAGACATCTCTCAGATCCGTTACGGACGTTACATATTATCTCCCCCCCCAACCCCCCGGGGACAAAATCTCAGCCGGACCCATTTCCGTAAATTTAACCAATTTCAAGCCTGCTTGTTGGAGGAGTCGCCATTTTTGCCTGTGAAGTTTGGGGTCTGAGAAACCGCAGGAAAATATGGGGTGGCTGTTTGGATGCCGAGAAAATGCAATTAATCGAGTACGAGATTTGACACTTGCACTTGCGAAAATTGCGGATGTAATAAAACTTCTTACTCACGTTAAAATAGAAAAAAATTGGGAAAAAATAAAAAACACAAAAAGAAAATAAGATCTTTTCCTCTATTTTTTTTTTTTTCTACTGACATTTTTGTCCATTTTTCTGATCAACGACTCCACAAGGGTAAGATCCAAATTTTCCTTACATTTCTTCAGCTTTTTTCCCGCGATTTTCAAGGAGCCAAACAAAAATAATAGAAAGAGAAATTGACAAAAAAAAAATAATTAACATGTAATTTCCTTTTCACCATTGCACTTTTCATTCAGCAACAGAACACTTGTAGGCAGTATTTTTCCTTTACACCCAAAAAAAAAAAAAAAAAAAAGAAACTAAATTGTTCATCCTCCTGCATCGTTTTTTTCGATCGAGAAGTGTATTTACAGAAAAGAGAAAGACAAAAACATCTCTCTAAATTACGAAATCTACCAAAGATCTCTCTCCGAAGAAAAAAAAAAACCGAAAGATTTTCTTAGAACAGTTCTGAAATATTCTAAAGGAAATCGTCGGAGAGAGACGCGAGGAGGTCGTTGAGGTCAGGTGACTGGTCAAGACCGAGACGAAGAGCTTCAAGAACGCGCTCGAAGACGAAGACATGGCAAGGGATTCGAAGCACACCTTTCTGCTCGTAGCCATACTCCTGAGCCGATTTGTTGAGGAGCTCGATGAAAATCGGGTGGTTGAGCACCTCCGCACTCACAACGAAACGCTCCATCTCTTCTCCAACGTAGACCGGCACGTGTCCTTCGGGAACCACATGCTGCGAACCTCCACCACTACGACGTCGTTGGAGCTTCACTCTGAACGATTCGACACGGCGAGGCCGGCGGGAAGTTGAATCGGAGCGCAGGAGACAGTACTGAGACGAGTCGGCGACTTTGGAAAGACGGCGGATAAGCTGCTTCATATTTAGTGAGAAAATGGAGAGGATAGAGTAAGAGAGAAAGAGAGTGTTTGGAGAGCGAGAAAGAGTTGCAGAGCGGGAGAGAAAATTGAGAGAGAGAGTAGGTAGGAGGGGGTGGATGGGGGAATATATAAAGGGCAGGAAAGGGAATAAGAAAATGGAAGGGTGAGTGTGTATTGAGTAATGTAAGACATGGAAAGGTGATGATGAGAGAAGGTTGAGAGGTACAGGTAGGCGTACTTGGCAGGTACAATTACTCTCTCTCTCTCTCTCTCTCTCTCTATTTCTTTCTTTTATTTTATTTTTTATTTTAATTAATTAATTAATTTTATTTACTAATCTGCAATTTTTATTTAATTTTTTTAAAAAAAAATATTAGCGTATATTGCGTCTAAAACTTAGGACTCAAATTCAGGGCAGGTAAGACTGGATGTTTTGCACTGTGCTTTTTCTTTATCTCTCTCTCTCTCTCTCTCTTTCGATTTTTCTTTTTTGTTTTTATTTTTATTTTTTATTTTTAGATTTGGCGATCTACTCTTATCTAAACCAGTTGAGTTAATTCAAAATAGTTGTGATTTTATCTATGAAATTTTTTTACTACCATTTAATACAGAAATAGCATATTCTTAGAATATATGGTGAATTACTTAGTTTTTAATTTTTGTATTAATTAGGATAATTGTTTTGACATAGTTATTAATTGTGGATTTTATATATACAAACTATGTGCGGTTTATTGCTAGAAAACAAAGGTGATGAGCAGGAATTAAGTTTTTTGGATTCCATTCTTTTAATTGAAAAAAGATTAAAAGTAAAGCAGGGGAGAAGTATTTTGTCCCCTTTTAATCACAATCGGATTTGACAATTACCCACTTAATGCAACTTCTACTTCTACACCACATTTTTATGCCATAGATTCATATCCTTATCCACCTTTATTATTAAAAACCTTGGTTATGAATTTTATTAGAAATTGAATTCAAATTGATTAATAAAGAATATTGTTTTATTTTCACAATAAAATCAAACTTTTAATTGAGTAGTTTCTTGCTTCCTTTTCTTAAATACTTATAAATAATTTGATAAGTATTTGTAAGTTGTGTATGAACATAGAATACGTGTTGATGTCAGGAACGGAACAACTCATCATAATGACTTTGCAATAATGATAATAATATATATATATATTTATTTATTTATATTTTTTCTCAATATTTTAATATATCACCACACTTATACTAATACTGATTTTAGTCAATTAAGCTGCGATAAAAAAATTTTATTCCAATTACATGAATTAAAATAAGTAACTCCTGTTCACATTATAAGTTTCATAAGAGAAACACACAAAGAGGTATTAACTTCTCTATTAATTCATTTCAAGCCAAAAAAAAACAAAAAAAAAAAACTTCTCTATTAATTCGTATTTAATTCTTACACTACAATAAATTTTGATAAAAAGATTAAAAAAGAAAAAGAAAAAGAAAAAGAAAAAAACCAACTCTATCTCTAACCCTTAGAAGTAAAAAAGCCATAAGTTACTTAAAAACATTCAACTTATCCATTTTATCCATTTCATTTAATGAACCCCAAGCCATCTATTTAATGAATTTTGTTTTTATTTTCAGTATATTTTTCAATATATATATATATATAATAGTTATAACGCTTATCTTGATTCATTTAAAGAAACATAAATTTTTTTCTTTAATTTACCCACTCATCAAATTTCTTATCAGAATTCAAATTAAATATTGAAAAAGAGTTATTTATCACTATTTTATCAGTGATTCTATATGCTTTTAACAATTTAAATAGCTGTAGGATAAAATTACCTTTTCTAAATTAAAATTTTAAAATAATGAAATACTATTATGAAAAATAGAACAACCATCTATAACAATTAAACACATCAAACAAATTTAATAATTAATAATAGTTATCACCTACCATATAGTGATTGATTTTGTTCAAAGTATGTTTAGAATAAAGAAACAAATACAGAATCAGATATAACTAATTAACAAGAACTATGTTGACAGTGGTTGTAAATATCGATACTTAGACTCTAAGTATAGTTCATATAAATTTGTCTACTTAATGATCAATTTTATAGATTGTCAAAAAATTACCCTGTTTTCTCTTATTTAATTCTTCAAAATTTATTAATTTGTTTTGTAAAACTCTAGAATTCATAAATAGTCGTGAGAAATTCATTATAAATAAATTAAAAAAATATAAACAACAAAAATTCATGAAGTAGGAAAAACGTTTTTGAGTCTTTTGATGAGATAAGGAATGCGCAATTAGAGGGCCGGACGAGTCCCCTATTCTCCGTAGTCCGTTGCAGTACATTTCCGTGACTCTCAATCGCTTCCCCTTCTAGCGGCTCCTTGTCTCCCTTACACCGCATTATTATTACCCTTTCCATGTCACTTTTGCCCCACTTCCTGTCATTTAGTCCGCGTGACTCGCACGCGCGATTGAGGCGAGTTAGGATTTAGGAGATTAGTGGTAGCTTTTTGAAGAACAAGGAAAAATGGTGAGAGATTTTCATGTTCCTCCTTTTTTGTTGCTAAAAGAGAAAGAAAAGAGAGCCCCAAAGCTATTCCCTTTTGGTAAGAATTGAAACAAACTCTTTTCCCAAAATTGTGAAAATCTTTGCACTAAGACCTCTCTTTCTTTCATAGTTCTTGAGAAGTGAGTCAGATCTGAATTGTGATTGAGATGCATGAACTCTGTCGTTGTAGGATTCAAGTAAAACATCTTTGAGAAAAAAAATTTCTCGGGAAAATATTTTTTTTTCTTAGAAAATTTTGGCTGGTAGTATTTCAACGTGAGTAGAATTGAAAGCAAATATTTATTATTAGTAACGTTTTGGTCTTGGATATAATAATGGAGTTTTCAATTCAGTTACATTTTGGATTTTTCCATGTGGAATAATATAAAAAACAAAACAAAAGTAATTAAGAAAGCTAATATATATTTGCAAATAATACACATAATATTTATTTTTGACATTGGTTATGATGCATTAGTTAATTTTAGCAACAGTTGCAATTGTACGCTAGCTTCTTCTTTTATTGTACTATATATATATATATATATATATATATTTATGGTTTTCACGATTCATGAATTAGTTTTGTTTTTATTAATTTTTTTAAGAAAAAAAAAATTCTGTTAGAATTTTCTATCTAAATAGGGCTGGGTTTTATATACATGTGAAAGAGAACAATAACCATACTGATAACTCAAACAAAATACAAAGCCTTTTTGAACAGAGCATACACAATATTCATAAATGGTATATGAGAGTAGAGCTACTCTCATATACAAAATAAAATGCTGGCTAATATTAGTAGCTAAAAAGTTTGCTAAGGTAAATAATGGTCGAGGTTCATAATGTTATAAGATAAAAGGGAATTGTTCAATTGAATTGTGAAAATTTATAGCTCATGTCAAATAGTGAATCATAGTTAGAGTTTGTTATCGAAAATAATAATTAAATTCGAGATGACATTTATACTGTCAAGATTCGAGATGATATTTATAATGCTACAGGACAAAAAGGAATCGCCCAACTAAATTGTGAAAATTTATAGCTCACTCAAATGATACGTAGTAATTAAAATTTATTATTGGAAATAATAATTGGATTCAAATTGACATTCACAATACTATAAGACAAAGGGAATGGCCTAACTAAATTGTGAATATTTATAGCTTACTAAAAATAGTAAATTTTTGTCTAAATTGAGTCCTTTATTTTTTTTAATAAATTGGGGAGAAAAATTTTAACACTAGGTTTAAGTTTAAAATTTAAAAATTATTATTAATAGTCATTGTCAACAAAATTATTATTAAATGTTTATAAATAACATTTTTAAGCAATATATAGAAAACTAATACATTTTGAAGTGTAACATGACACGATGTAATATATATAATCTTACATGAACAATGCCTACAATTTAAAGTAAAGGTTATATAAGAAAGGTTAAATTACTACATATATACAAATGTACATATATATACATATGTATATTATAATGTACATGTTATCCATAACAGAAGATAAATTTTGTTAGGCATGCTACACGAACTACAGGACAGGAAATCCAGAGTTTGCGGAAATATGTCTCATCCGAAAATTGTGAAAGAAAAAGTGTTGCTTTAGTATCAACAAGGAATTAATGAAACTCATAGAGGTTGATATTATGTATGTGTCTTTGCCAAATCAAAACTCAGCCAAATCCATAAAGTTAGGCTTAATTTTTGTTTTACACAATTGCTGTGAGAAGGGGAGCAAAAATGCTTAATTTGAACAAGACAGATTCTTCATTGGATATCCTTTTGACCTTGTGAATTAAGAAAGACAAAACCTTGCCATTAATTTATTGCTAAATCTCAAGAAAATAATTAATTTTTGTTTGAATAAAAAAGAAATGGGTTTCATATTTAAGATCTTGAGACAGAAAAAGAATGGTGAGGATGACTTTTAACTGAAAATTATAGTAATGGCGAGGATGCCTTCTAACTGAAAATTATAGTAACGGAAAACAAAAGAAAGAAAAGGACACCATAAAAACAAAGATATTAAAGCCAGTATTTTGTGTGTGTGTGTGTGTGTGTGTGTGTGTGTGTGTGTGTGTGTGTGTCCGCGCGCAGGAATTCAAAACTGAAAGGTCAATTTAATTA
Source organism: Ziziphus jujuba (assembly GCF_031755915.1). NCBI lineage: Eukaryota > Viridiplantae > Streptophyta > Magnoliopsida > Rosales > Rhamnaceae > Ziziphus > Ziziphus jujuba. The sequence goes on from NC_083380.1 coordinate 5,624,348, forward strand.
ACCTGTTGCATATCTTTTTTCGGTTAAGGGGGGAGTTGCATATCAACTCCTTCATTAATTACCTTATGAATCTTTAAAATGGTAAGAGATATTTCGGTTAATTTATCATTTTTTTATTTGGGTTAATTTATCTTTCTACTATCACATACTTTGGAATCAAAAAAAAAAGAAAAAAAGAGAGGATAATTTGGTTATTATCCATGAGTCATAAATCAAAGTGATAGCTAGTGCCCAATAGGTAGGGTACTATTGCGGCTGTGGGGAATTCGGCAGTGTCTAAAATTCTACTAGCTAGCTAGTTGGAATGCCTCTCTGGCTTCCTAAAATTGAACAAAATTAATACTACACCAAAAAACACAAAACCAAGAAAATAAAAAATCAAAATCAAAATTTTGGATCATCTATACCTACAAGGCATCTATAATATATGCTTTATTTAGTTTGTCCAATAAAATTTGTAAATTATATGAGGTGAGAGAAACTAACGTATGCTAAAAACAGAGCATTATTATCTCTCTGTAATTACAAGGAAATATGCTATAATAAACATTTGAATGGCTTTCAAAATTTCTTCCATATATATATTTTTTTCCGAACTCAAACATACCCAACTTCTTTAACACCCTTGTTTTGAATTCATTATTGATTATAGCATCCATGGTTCATAACATTTGGTTATATGTATAAAAAATAGAATGTTTGAATTTGATGGCCAATACGTTTGAGGATGTTTGATAAAAATAATAATATCCGAAAATGGTTTTCTTGGAGTTGGAACTTCATCCAATCAATTAAATAACCCCCAATTTGCTGTTATTAGTTTATTTATTTATATTGTTACATATATTCTACTACATGTATATGAACTAAGCCACCTCACAACATGTAATATATTTGTTTATTTCGGAAATCAAAAGAGCCATGTTATCTAATATACACGATATTATATTATTCAATTTTTTTAATTTTTGAAATTGAGTAATATTATATTAGTTCCATGTTGAACTGTGAACTGTGCCAGCTTGAAAGCCTTTCAATCATTTTAGAGACAGAGAAAAAAGAGGGAAGCGATTCACACTGTATCTCACAGTTGTAGCTCAACCGCGTTGAAATCCATTTCTAGCCAATCATTCACTTAACTGCCGCTTCTCTTGATTGGCTGTCACGCAGACCATACTGATGATCTGGATCAATAAATCACGTTACTTCCTAAATCCCATACTCTATATATATATATATATATAATATTATATAATTATACTTTATACATTTCTAATATTCTCTAAGGTTAACAAAAATTATTATATACAAATTTTTTTGTATAAAATTAATATTTAATAAAAGGGATTTTTGGGAAGTTTCTCTTATTATATATTTGGTAAACATCTCATCTTCTCAGTATTAATTCAGTTTTCAAGTCAACACGTCATGCAGAAAACTTGAAATATGAACGAATAAATGTAATTCTTTTATTTATTTATTTTGATAAGAATAATAATTTTAAATTAATGATTGTTTGACTTATAAATTGAGGTCAAATACGTTAGTATTTTTTTTAATTAAATTTGTGAATTCTTTTTGTTTTTTTTTTTTTTTAACACTAAGATCATATATATATATTGGTGAACATCCTAAAGATCATGATATATGTATAGAAAAGAGTAAGATCATGATTATGGTGGATGCGTGCCTTTACAAGCATGCTAAAATTCTCGAACCAAAAAAGGCTCCTTTTCACATGACTAGTTAAGCTGGCACTGTAATTCATACACAGAATATAACCCTTTTATTGAATAGTTTAGAAGTTAAAATCAAAAGTAAAAATGAATTTTTTTTTTCTTTTACCTAATATAAGATAAGCTATACATGTTCACATTTTCATGCATCTAGGAAGTAGCATATGTTAAATATTAATTTAACAAAAAAAGAGAAAGCCAAAACGAAAACCATAATTAACTTGGTGATCTAACTCTATATATGCATGCACGCATTATGCTACAAGATTAAATTTGGGATATAACATGCTTTATTCGCATTTTAATTTACATACCCCTATGAATCTAGCTAGTTATATACCTAGCCAGCCATTTTTATAACTCTCTGAATTATTTAATACAATTAATTTTTATTCATTTTTACTCTAAAAAGTAATAAGAAGAAAATAGAAAAACAAAAAAAAAAAAAAACTTTGTTCAACTATATCATCATCACAGTCCATATTTTGATTACAACGATTTTCTTCCTATCTCATTTATAAAAAAAATAAAATAAAAAGAATAAAAGGAATGTAGGAAAAACCTATTTTTCCATTATAGTTGTTAAAAAAGGACGTTTGGTTTAGATTATACGCGAAAGCTACGGAATTTTTTTCTTGCAAGACAAACATCTAAAACCGTCTACAAAGAAAATATTGAAGGGTTTCTCTAGCTTTTCCTTCTTTTTTATTTCTTTTTTTTTTAAATAATTATAATTTACATATGAGGAAGTTCAATTTCACCCAAAAAAAAAAAAAAAAAAAAAGAAGAGAAAATCAATAATAAGTTCGGTGTCTAAAACAAAATGAAAGAGTTACATCATCAATCGGTCATAACCATTATTCAAGTTGGGAAGCTTCATTGGAAGATTACTTCATTTTTTTAAAGCTTAATTTTACCTACCACCAGGGGAAAGAAAAATTGTAATATTTTGTGGCTGTAAAATGCCAATCAAATCATGTTACCTAAGAACAATGGAAATCACAAACTAACAAAGTTTTATAACAGGATTCTCGAAAGATCAAGAACGATTAGATATGTTTTTTCTTCTTCTACCATGCAATTGTCTCATTCCCTTTGGTTCGTACAAAATCAAACATTTGAATCCCATCCAAAAAAAAAAAAATTATTAAACTTTTCAAACCACGTTGGATGACCAATATATATATATATATACATATATAATGTTCGTTTGCTCTGGTTTAATAATATCTAGAAGGTTTTGTTTCCAACAACCAAAAAAAAAAAATCTTTCATACTCATTAATTATTCTTCTCCACCACTAAAGTCTCGTCACAATACAAACCTTTAATAATTTTAATCACTTAAAAAGTTATACATATCAGGTTATTGATGTTGATTTTCCTTCTGGTCGGTTACAAAATTAATTGTTTTCATTATTAGTTTTTGACCAACCAAAAATGCTTGTTACTTTTCTGCAGTTTCATTACAATCAATGTTTCTATTTATTTATTTTTTTTTTCGGTCATCACCTTCTTTCTACAAATCAGTGTCATGTTTAATTATTCTTTTTTTAAAAATGAAAAAAAATGAATATTGAGATTGTAAATTGAACATTTTATTTATCACTTTTAGCTAGCTGGTGTTTTTTGTTTTTTCCTCTTCATACTTTTCACTTGTACGTTTTGACTCAATTTTTATACTCGCATATTATACAAAAAGTAAAAAATAAAAAATAAAAATAATACTTGCAAGGTAAGAAAGAGTAAAAATTGAAATTAAAAATTAGATGTAAAAAGAATAAAAATATCCATAAAATATATTTTTTAAATTAGAGAAGAAATATATTATTTAATCAAGATTTGAGAATATATATATATATATATATATATGAAACTGAAGGAGTAGTATAGTAGCAGTACGGTGGAAGCGTGGAGGTGGAACAGGTGGGACCCACAAACGCACAGAGACGCGCAAACCGTCAGATGGAAAGAGAGAGAGGGAGGCAGTTTAATGAGGGAAGTTGGAGAATCCGTAATGGCCGTACGGTCGCATGGACAGCAGTACCGAAACTCACCGACCCAACTTCCAATGCTTCTTACGTGGGCTCCACCTCCCATGTGCTCTCTCTCTCTTCTAAAACTTTTTATTATTTTTATTATTATTATTATTATTTTTTACTTCTGAATTTTCAAATTTTCTAAAAATATTATTAATACGTGTTATATATTTTTTTTTTCTGAAAAGTTAAATATAAAAAGTTTTGATTTTTTGGTGAATTTTGTTTTTTTTTTTTTCTTTTTCGGTGAACGTATGAAAAGTTTTGATTGATTGCAATCTTATTGTTATAAATTTAATTGACCTGAAAAACAATTAGTTCAAAATTAGTAATCGAAAATTAATAATGAGTTCAACTATTGACAAATACTAAATTTGGTTTATAATTAAAAGGTTTCACTAAAAATAAAACTACATATATATATACACATATAGATATAGGGTTTTTAATATACTCAAATATGATATTTTTTAAATAAAAATATTAATTTTGATGTGTATAGTATATAATAAAATTGATATTTTTATCAAAAAAATATCAATTTTAAATGTGATTCATATTGAAACTATACTGTAAAATTTTACTATAGGTGTATATATATATATATATTTATTTATTTAAGGTTGAAGATTCCAAATTAGGTTATTTTTAAAAAAATAATAACTATTACCATTCAATTATTCTAGCATGGGCTAGACTACTAAAACTAATTTTTTTTTTAATAAAAATAAAACTTAATCAACCAAAATTAAAGCTAAGCAAATTTGGACTGTAATTAATGCTATAGCTTATAAAAATAAGCAAATAAAGGATTAACAATCGATTTGTAAATTTAAAACGTTATTTTATATGAATTTGTGATTTTGTTTTTTGAGATATGTGAATTTGTAAATTTAAAACGTTATAATTATACATTCATACAAAAATGAGCATACTCTATGCGTGATTTTTATATTATTTGTGTTAAATTAATAGCAATAAAGTAAGCAAAAATTAGACTTTTCTTTCTTTCTAGATGCGGAATAATATGCTGAGCTTGACCCATCTACCCAGTACCTGGATGCCCACAAGATTGTTTGTAGTCCTAGCTAATTAGACATTATTAAAGCCGATTTAGTCTAATCCATGCATTCAAGTCGTAGTTTTGAAGAATTAATTAATAGCATAGATATCTGTTTTTTTTTTTCAGATATTTTGCATAATTAACAGGCATAAAAGTGAATTTAAATATATTTATATTTATAAAATGTATATTTTGGTAATATATATAATACAAATTAATGAATACATTATAGGTCACTAATTAAATAATTGTTGGAAATATAACTTAATTAGCTAGAAGGGGTACGCTGAAAACAATGGATGGCATATTTCAACTAATACTTGTTAGTTTAAAGATGTAGCAAATTTTATTCAAGCTTAGCAATGTATATCGAAAAACCACAAAAAATAAAATAATAATAAATTAATAAAAACTTGATTCAATCCTAACTTTGTAGATTAGCAAGAACACATGGATTATTTAAGAAGTCCAATCCCATCTGTTTATACGATTAATATATATGACATAAACATAAGGTACTTAAAAAAAAAAAAAAAAGGAAAAAAAAGAAAATTAGATTGACCAATAAAAAAGAACTTAGAGTAAAGGATTGAATAGTGAGGTAGCTTAGTTAAGTAAAACTTTAATTTGCTGCAACGTTCACATAGAAGTGATTAAATCTGCTAATAAAAATGTCTTTTAAAAAAAAGAAAAAAGATTACTGTTTTTTATTTTTTGCCCTTTTGACAGATTGGACCCAAAGATTACTAATATCCCAAATACAAGCAAGTATATTTGGTACATGTGTAAATTTATTTAGATTTTTAATAATTATAAATGTCCAAATATTCAACCAGTGTTGTATTTATTAATCACAAGTATTGTGAAGTACGGTCGTGTGATTATAAATATATATGTAAATAAGACATCTATAACTTGACCAGAAAGAAAGAAAAAAAAATTAGTACTTCCACTAGCATAAGTTAATTAGTTTCACACTCAATTGTAATTTGTTCATAGGATTTGGACTAATCTTATGAGTTCATACCAAAAAATTTATCATCTAATTTTTTAATTTCAAATATTGTCATAATCAACGTTACAAAAAGCAAAAAGTCAACAATGCAAATTTGATATAGAATTTATAAACCTAATTTGGTCTGTCGACCATGACCGTCTAATGAGAATAAAACAATAAAATAAAAAGATTAAAAAAATAATAGTTGTTCTTTTTTTCCTTTTTACGAGAAATAGTTGGTTGAATATATATATATATATATCTATATAATATATACTCGACTAATAAATCGACCATATATTACATATATTACTACTCGCTAATTTATAAAGGAAAATTATTGATAAGTGTGACCATATATTAGTGTCCTTTTTTTACTTTATATGAATAATATGCTTATAAGTAATAATTGATAAGTACAATCATACTTTGATGTAAATGGGTCAATCGTGATAGAATCAAATACTTTATCCAAGCATGAATTCAATACCAATAAAATTTGAAAAATAACCTTCTTAAAAAAAAAAAATCTAAATTTATGAATACATTGACTTTGATTTAAAAAAATTAGCATAAGCTGAATGTTGAATTTATTTATGAGCCACTGCTCGAGAGAAAAATCGGGGGTACAATCCATACTACAAACATTACCCATTCCTATCATTATTGTTTCATATTTTTATGCTTTCTCTCATTTTCTACTTTCTACATGTTATTTTTTCTTTTATTTAGTTTCATTTTTCAGTTGTAATATTTATTTTTCTATTTCAGGAGCCAGGAGGTACGTGTATATATATATATATATATAATTGGCCGGTGCAATTGCTTATCATATTATTTATTTATTTATTTTAATTTTCCTATATAATTTAATTAGCCATGCATGTATTGCAACCATCCGAAAGCCAGCCGATCGAAGTACAATTCCACAAGACTAAGAGTATGATTAAGATTTTTAAGATTTAAATTTTAATTCCATTCATATTTCACTTTTTTATTTTTTAAAAATTTTAAAGAAATTAAGAAGGATATGAAGTATGAACATTGGTTATGGGTCTTAATCTTTTTTTTTTTTCTTTTTTTAAAAAAAGTAGTCTTCTTTTATCATAATTTAAATATATATTAACATGCAATTCAAATTTTTAATAGCCAAAAAAATAATAGCTTGTGTACTACGATTGGGTATCGTTTCCATTAGTCCTGTAAAGAAATTCCAAAGACAAAATTATTATTTATTCAGACACTAATTTTCAATTTGAATCCCCACGTCCCTTTCTATACGTTACAACAATAAATAATATGGCTGCCACAGCATGGTTTTAATTTTTATTTTCTTGCTTAGTTTTCCTTATGGAAATGAATGTGTAGCTTTAGAATGTCTATGTGGATAAGGGCAACCATATGAGACACAAAAACATATACACATATATTTTATTGAAGATGGCAAACAATATGAATTCTATTTGTTTGAGATAACCAATGTTTTAGAACATTGCATTTTTCACAATTTTCTACTTTCTCACGGAAACAACTAAACATTATAAGGTGCAATTGTCTCATTCTAATTGGGTCAAATGCATGTGTTAAAAACTCCCCAAGTTTATCCACAGAGATTAAAAAGTGTCAATAGCCAAATATACATAAAGTTCACATGATAATTTTTTTTCATTTTCTGTTACTATCACAGCTACAAATGCTTGGCCTAACTTTTTGATTAATTTGTTTTTAAACTTGCTTTTAGTTTGTTTAGGTAAAGTAGCTGCATGTCGGCTAACTTTATATAATTGCTTCAAAATTCAAATAGTATTTATCTCTCACATGGTTCATGAGCGATACATCCACGTCCAATATCGTAACAAATATATATATATATATATATATAGATATATATCCACGTCCAATTTGGTCAAAAAAAACCAAAAAAAAAGGAAAAAGAAACCAAATTGGACGTGGATATATATATATAGGATTTATGGAGTGAATATTCGCAATTTGCTCAAACACAGCACGTCTTTTTTTTTTTTTTTCTTTCACTTTTTTAAGTCAAAAGTTTCTTTCTTTTCAATGGTTAACTAATATTGATAGAAATTCCAAAGACACGAAAAACTAAAAATAAATTTTTAAACCAAAAAAAAAAGTTAAAAGGAAAAAAGAGTACAAGAGCAGCCTATGTAGTAGGAGCTGAGGTGGTTTGTGGGCCCAACAATAAAAAGAGATTTAACATGTAGGCCAGGGTATAAAAGTAGAAGAGGGCTTAAAAGATGGGGTCCACAAAAGCCCAAGTGGCAGAATATCTAGTCATGAAAGTCGCCTTTCCGTGAGGGTTCGTACATAAAGTCGTACAAAGAGACCAAAACACACCGACCCACTGATTGCTCCTTCCGTTTACTAGGCCCAGTACTCGATAAAAAAAAAAAAAAAACAAAGAAAACGACAGCAGGTATGAGCGTATTGGATATTTTTCACTAAAAAAAAATAAAGAAAAGAAAAAAAAAGCACTATTTCCCTTCATATCCATATATTATATCCCATATCGATCTCATCCTCGAACTCAATTACTTTTCTTCAACTCTATCAACTTGCAAATATAAAAATTTTCTCAAATTGTTCCTTGTTTGGATCTTTAATCTTTGTGACTGCTTTGTCAATTTGCATGGGAACCAAGATGTAGATTGATTTGGAAAAATCCGAAAGAAAAAAAAAAAGTTCTTGATTTTTTTTAATATGTATATATATTTTTTTCAAGTTTCGAGAGTTCTAGTTCAAAGTCTAATTCCTTAGTTTGGGATTCGTTGGGTTTTAATTGTCTTTACTAGTTTTGGAAGAATATTATTTGTCATCAAGCACGATATAAATTCTAGTTATCTACCAATTGTCTAAATATGATGGTAAATCATAAATCCTACTTAGAAAAAGTTTTATAATATAGACGTAACTCAACCAATTTTTTTTTTTTTTCCAAAAAATAGTAACTATTGTGAATGGCATAATCAATTTCTATTAATCACCCATAAACAAGTTTAAAAGCACACTTTTAGATCTCTCCTTCTTTAGTGAGGCTCATCTTTTTCGATAGGTCTTAATAGTCAATTAGAAGATCTTGTAAATTTTTGTTAGACATTTTTATTGAAAACTCAATATCAGGTCACCTTTGTGTTTAATAATGTATTGCGTCATTTTCAAATTAGTAAAGTTAATACTTATTTGATCCCTTCTACCATATATTCTTGAAAATTTTATTAAAGAAAAAGAGGGTAATTTCTAGAATGTAAAATTTTATTAAAGAAAAAAGAAGGGTGATTTCTAGAATGTTAGTGGTTACGAAAACTTTAATGTTTCCAAGTCCACGACTTGAATAGATGGTCAGTCAAACTGTACGTGGCCCAGGGAAAATTTCCACGAATTTAATTAGCTCTATAGTATTATTTTCTAGTATTTATAATATGGTCAATTGAAGAATAAATTATTCAATTTTTGAGCTTTGGTAAAGAAAGAAGTTTTATCAATTTAATGATCTCACCAAACTTGTCCATGCTTGGCTTATATTTAGCTTGTGTCTAACTGCAGCAGAGACAACTGGGAGGCAGGCCTTTGTATTATTTCTCATAATATTTTGTCATTGTCTTAGTCCCAAAGAGACATATTAATCAACTTGGCCCTCTCACTCAATTTTAATTTTTAATTTGTTTTTTTGTTTTGTATATTGAATTAAATTACAAAAAGAAGGAAACTCTATATATATAGACATGCATTGGTGCATCGACTTTATTGTCACCAGGTTTTGTTTGGGTTTTTGTTTTTTTGTTTTTTATTATTATTTAATTTTTTGATTTGAAATGAAGAAATTTCTAACCATGTGAGCACCTTTGACATTTTCAAATGTCCAAAAAATGGGTTGAGATAGAATTAGAATTATAAAATATTATATATATATATATATATATGATATGGTAAAAAATTTATGATTAAAAAAAATATGAAAAATAGTATTTATAATCCATTATATTTGTATTATTTTCGTAATTTGATAATTATAAGTGATATTTTTTGATAAATCCTCTACAATATCAAAATTATATATATATATATATATATATTTAAAAATTAAAATTTTAAATAATATTATATAAATATGTGCTTAAACAAAGATGGCTGTTTATTTAAACTAAAATTTCATTAAAATTCAATTTTCTTTCTAATAACTTTTTATAACGAAAAAGTTGATAGGAGTGGAGCACCAAGCAAAAGTTAATTCAAAGCAAATACGTAAGGATTTCATCCTCATATAAAAATATTTAATTTGAATGCAACATTACAGCAAACTAATAGTAATTCAGTGATTTGTTTAGCTTTATGCGTTGCTTTCTCTCCACCAATCAAGGATTAAATCCATCTCTCTCTCTCTCTCTCTCTCTCTCTCTCTCTCTCTCTCTAAGTTGCAAACCAGATTCGACATTTTTTTGTTTTGCTTTACCAATTAGACATTTAAAATATGTTTTTGTTGGTGAAAGGCAGATAAATATTACCCAACAAATCCGTACCAAATCTGACAAATTTTTGCATATCTCTTTATATATACGCTTTCTTTTTCGTTAAAAGTAGAAGTGGAGTCAATTCCAACAAAAAAAACCAATGGATTTTTTTCCATCATCATGTCATTAATACTGTTATTACATGCATATATTTAAATGAAAATTGACCAATCCATTTTTTTTTTCCTTTAATATACATATACACTCATCTCCTAATCTATGCATGTATAATTAATTAATTAAGAATCTTGTTAAGGTTTAAATTAATATTAATTATTTTGTGCTGGATAGCTAGCTAGAAAGGAGAGTGAATTGAAGTTTTTACCATCTTGCATAAACAACCTTTTAATTTCATGCAGACAAAGGCAATCTTATACGTATATAAATGGTGAAAAGTGATACAGAATATGGCGTTGTCCATATGGTGAACTCCAAATTAGAGATGATAAGGGAAATCTTATTAAAGATGCCAAAATCATGGTGATTGATCAAAACTCATATTGTAATTTTTGTGAAGGAGGTGTTTATGTCTCTCCCATGTAAGTTAATAAATTTAACTTACCCATCAATGTCTTGGGGCAGCAAACTAGTTTTTCTCGCTTTTGATAATCCAGCTATTTGAAGGAAGCCAATGCACCTTTCTAGCAATCTGATGCAAAGTTTTCTTGTTCATCTTATATATAAAAAGAGAAGACAGAAAATTGCTTATATATATATATATATATTAAATATATATGCTTGTTAATGATTTAACACTATTTGAATTGAGAAAATTGTTAATTAATTAAAAGTCAATAACTTCACTGGAGGTGTTGTTATACAACTATAAATATGTGGAAATGATATATAATCCAAATTTCTCCTATTATAATATGTAGGTGTCATTGTCTTTGAGGATACAAGATAGCTAGATTTCTGCCATTAATTAAACTGAGAAAATCCCATAATTATGCGAAGCTAATTAAGCTAGCTTAATTAATTGATTCCCTTTTAAGTTGATCAGTAGATATTTATTTATTTTTTAATTTTTTTTTTTGAGAAAAAGGAGAGTGGCATTGAAAATTAGACATCTATAATTTCTTCATTGGTTCCTATATCTAAGGGATTGATTTCATGATAAGACTAATAGCTATTGATATCCCTACTCATAATTTAGAGTACAATTTTATTTATTTATTTTTTATAAAGTACGACGTTATTCTCCAAGGTATTTCATATGGTACTTGCTTAGAAGCCTCATAGTAATTTAAACCAAAGGGGTCGTTGAATTTTACTCATATATTTCGTATATAAACTCCCTTCTAGAAAGTTGTTTTTCTAAGATATTTCTCTCCTCCTCCTATTTTAATGTAGCAAAGTAAGATTGCGTAAATTCTTATTTCTTTATTAATATTTGAACGAAACAAAAATTTGTCATTAATTATAAAAATACATAAACCAGTAAACTAGCCAACAAGCTACTAATAATCAAAGTAAACCATTAAACTAGCCAACAAATTACAAATAATATGTAGCTCATAGCTGGTGTATTGACCATTTTAATTTTTACGAAAGCTCGATACTCATGACCATTGAATATTGAAATGGAAAATTGGTCCCCGATGATCATATACTTAAATACAAAATTATTTATAAAACAAGTAAGATTTTGAAAGTACAATATAGACTATGATTGGTTTACAGCGTTACCAAAAAATAAATAAAAGTACTTGAAAATTATAAGTTCAAACTTTTGGACTTTGAAATAAAATATCTTGGTATTTTGTTGGAAATTTAAATCTAATATTTCTAATTTCTGATATCAAAACCATCCATTTCAAAAAGGAATTTGTAATTGGGAAACAGCTCATATATATATATATATATATATGTGGTTTATATAAAAGAAGAAAAAATTTGAACTTTAGACTCGTGGCCTGGCGTGACGTGTGGACTCAGCGGTGGGGGACCCCCGTAGAATCGTACATATAGACGGCCACCGATTGACTCGTTGGCCTAGAGGGTCCCACAAGACAATAAAGAGAGAGGAAAAAAAAAAAACAAGAAGAAGAAGAAGAAAAAGAAGTGGAAAAACAACAGAGTATGACATGGAAATCCATTTTATTTATTTTTGGTCTTCTCAATTCCTGTCATTTAATGCAAAAAAAACACAGACAGATTTGAGAGGATGCCCTGTCCACGTCATTTCTTGTTCTTTCTTCCAAGCTATGGAAGTTTTACTTTCCAACCACTTGATTTTGATTTTTTTTTTATTATAAGAAAAAGATAATAAATTTTGTTGGTTTTTGGATTTATGTGTGTGTTTATTAAATTTTAAGCATGATTACCCCAAAAAATTCCTCTTGAACCACTTTGGACAATTTAGACAAATAATATTTCGCATCTCTATTTTTTTTATATGTAATTATTTCTCCTTTAAAAAAGAACTTATTAATCCTATCCATAGAGATAATGTAATAAAACAAAAACAAAGATATTAGAAACAGAAAAAAAAAAAAACAAAAAAAAAAAATAAAACGAAAAACAAAAAACAAAAAACAAAAAGAAGGAAAAACTTGGGTCCAAGTTTTGACTTGAATCCATTAATAAGAGAGTTGGGTTGGTGAGGGGCAGAAATGGTAGTCCAACCATAGATGGGTGAGGTGTCAGTCCAATCCAAAACCCATAACTACAATCATGTTGAGTTGTTGACTGGGCCTTAAACATGTAGGCCACGCCTTGCCTTAAATTTTCATGGACTTTCTCAATTTGTTCTTTCTGTGCATAATTCCCACCCACATTTTCTATTTTACATTGAATAATATTTTTACATAAAAAGAAACTCCTCAAAACCCTTTTTTTTTTTTGTTTTTTGTTTTTTTCACAACTGTGTATTTCTTAGAAAATATAAGGTTTTTTTAAAAAAAATTATTATCCGGTAATATTAATTCTTGTCTTGGTCATGGAATCACTATGCAAGTTTCGGCTTGAAATTAATTTCTTTTTTTGGTCTTGGATTTCAATGAGCCAGTTGGAGATATAAACTTGAAAACCATGTGTTTGTATTTTGATGTTTCTTTTGAATAATTATTATTATTATTATTTTTGGGTCAAGGATTTTGATCAAGGTTAGGTTTTGATGGAGATGGAAAATAATTAATATATCAATGCAGGAATGGAAGGGGAATATCTAAAAGGAGTCTCAAAGTGGTGTCCCATTGCAACTAGGCAACTCCCTAACTCTAAAGGCATTGTCAGTTTTCCAAATCCAAAAGGATGCACAACAGAGCAACAAAATTGATGACAAAATGATAAAAATATGGGGTAAAACTTACAATAATACAAACTTACGCATTTTTCTTAATTACAATAAGCTGACTAGAGCATATCGGCAGGTTGAGTGTAAGTATTAGATTCCTTGACTTTGATAATCCAACATCAACAACCATTTTGTTTTAAAATCACATGCCAAGCTAGTTTGATTCATCAGAAACTATCTTGTTAGGAATATAAAATTAACTACTAAGCTGCCTTTCAATAACCAGTTCATTTATCAATTTTTTTTTTTTTGGTTTTTTCTTCTAACTTTTTGTGTAGTTTATTTTTTCAATAATTTGTTAATGTTTTAAAGTTTGTTAGACGAATCAATAATTACAAATATTAAGAAGGAAAAAAAAAAAACAAAAATTATAAACCAATACAATTTTAAGTTATGTTTCATTTTTTTTATCTTTACATTTATAGTTAATAAAGATATCTAATTATCATTAATTAACATTAACAAACTATTAAAGTGAGTAAACTATAAGCAATTTAAAAAAAAAAAAAAACAATAAAAATGAACTTGTTATTAAATGAGGCTTTACTTAATGTTGATGGTGATGAAGATATATTTATATAGTTTCACTATAATAAGCAACATATCCAAATTATGGTAAATTTTTTTTTATAAGATTACATAAAATTTCAAAATTTAACCATTTGATTACATGCAACTTATAATCAAATTACAGGACTATATGTATATTTACACATGCTTATTATAATTTAGATAATATTACCAATCAAAGCAAAAATTATATATTATAATTTATAAAAATATAAAATATTAAACTTTAGGGTTTAGTGAAATATATGATTGGAAAAATGGTAAACAAGGGCAAAAGAAGTGGTCCGTGGGTGTCCTTTAGGTATACGTAGGAGTCACGAGAGATTGTTCCCTGAGTGAAAAGACCTGAAAGCAACATTACAACAACTAGTGTAACTCTTTGTTCTACTTAAATTAGGTTTCTCATTTATGTGGGGGCAACATATATTTTGCTTTTATTTAGTTTTTTCTCTGCTTTTATAATGGTCGGCTTCCATGTGCAGCTTTGTCTCCAATACTATATATACACACACACACATATTATTCATGAAAATAGGACCACTTAAAAGAAAATTTAATTTTTAAGACTTTGTTTGGTTATTTTTTTTATGAGGATCTGCTTCCTACTTTTTCAAGCATGATTTTAAGCAGCTTTTATGAGAGTAGCACCGCCTCACTCTTTTGTCTGAGCGTGTGCCGATAGAAAATTGGATAATAAATGATAAAAAGGTTACTAATTATAATATTACAATGTCAGCATCAGTCAAAAATGAAATATTTATAGGATAAAAAAAAATATATTTCTTATAAAAAAAAGAAAAAAAAAGAAAAAGAAAAGAAGAATGAAATGTTTTCTACTTGAAAAATAATGCAATTACAAAATAAAAAAAAAGTCCAGAAGGCCCACTATTTTTGGGCTGAATGTAGAAGTTGAACAGTGATGGCAGTAATAGGGCCTGAAAGTCTGCTGGTGATGATTCCAGGTTAGGCCTATTGGGTAAATCTCTAAGCACCCTGACTTCTCTCTTTTAGCCTAATCCAATAGTTAATGGACTCGGTTAACGTATCAAATCCATCACATCTTCATTTCGCCCCCCCCCCACACACACACACAAAAATCCATTTACAACTTCCATTTCAATGAAAATGGAAACTATGGGGAGAACACAATGGTAAAGTTCATTATTGTTCAATAGGATAACTATTCAATTCCAAACCCACCTTAAATACCCAAAAAAATAAAGGAAAAAAAAAAAATGAAAACCCATTTTCAAATCAGTTTGGTCATCGGCATATAATGTTGTTATCTCTCTCTCTCTCTCTCTCTTTAAATCTATGATATATTCGAGCGAAAATGTTACTTTTTTTTTTTTTGGTTGTTTTGTTTTATCAAAAGAGTGGAAGTATTACTTAAACTATTAATCTTTTGTTATAATGCAATGTCAAATATAAATTAGCAATGCTACAAGACTGCCCAATATTAAATTTGTTTCTTGTCCAAACAATAATTTTGAATTTGAAATCCTCGTTATCCCAAATATAAATAAAAGTACAAATTAACATTTTCAATACAAATTTTCATGTTATGCCTTTTTGTCTAAAAAAATGAAAATTCATCGGATGATACTCCCTCTAGAACTTTTAGTTTTATATTTTTATGCTCTTTTGGATGTCAAAGCATAAGAGCTTAGAAGTGACCTCTACATGAAAGTGAAAGAACATGCTCACCATCGTATTGGCTAATCAAAAAGACTTTTTTTAAGGCTAAGTGGCTATAATATAAGGAAGACTTAAAACTGCAAGTCTACCGGTTGATGCATTTGTTAATTATATATATATATATATATAATGGCATTTTTTTTTGCCATAATATATATATATATATATAGTGGTATTTAATAGTAAATAGTTGGTCACCAAAACTTTAACTGTCAAAATTGCCTCTTGCTCTTAACAAAAGGAAACGGAATTCGAGGTCAACGAACAACTTCATTTGAGTTTTGATTTAATGCAACTGTCCTAGTTATTTGTAATTAATTAAGTGGAAACGTAAAATATTATAAATGGGACATGCATATATGTGATGAGGTCCAGGCCGTCCAGGAAGCAAGATTAAACAAAACAAAAATGTATAGTACGATTTGTAGAATCCTCAACTTATCTTCCTCTATGAAAAAAAAAAAAAAAAAAAAACTGAAAAAAGGAATTGAATCCGATATGGGGTTAGGTTTGGTCCAATAATAATTTGTCGAAGATTATAAAATTTGAAGTTTCGCTTTAGACCATGCGTGAAGGCTCTATTTTACCCAAAAAAAAAAAAAAAAAAAAAAAGCGTGCGGAGGCTCTAATATAAAAACAATCCATATTGGTCAATAGTATTTGTATGGACGCTTCTCGGTAAATTATGTACATGATAATTTTCAAAAAAAAAAAAAAAAAAAAAAAAAAAATAGAAGAAGAAGAAAGTATAGTATGTGATATACCTACGTAAACTAGTATATATGGCGCGAATTCAAATTTCTAGCCAATATATATATATTTATATATATGTGCAACTTTTGTTCCAATTATATATAATTAAGGAGTTTGACGAAATAGTCAGTCAATCAACTCAACCTTTTTTTTTTTTTTTTTTTTGATAAATAGCCAATCAACACAACTTGATATGTATTAATGATTAAAAGTTCCTTTTACACACACACACACACACATATATATATATATGTTCTTAATTAATTAACTTTAAAGATCTGAAATCTATGTATATATTATTTATTTAATTAAAAAATGTATATATATTACTTGTATTTGAAATTATAAATGTCAACCAATACAGCTTGCAATTCGCTTCTTAGATGACATAGAAAGGAAAAAAAAAAAAACATGAAAATCCATTCTTATCCACCTAACCACCCACCCATCCTCATCATAGTATTTTACTGTACAACCTATTAATTGGTGTCATAAGAAATTACAAATGACGAGACAGCAAAATTTAGTAAAATACTAATTTGTAATTGACAGAATTTTTATTCTTGCTAATTTTTTTTTTTTATATAAATCATCTTTACTATTTTATATGGAAATATTTTAATTAAATTATTTAATTTTATTATTTTTTATATTAAAATTTTAAAAGTAAATTTTTTAATAATAATTATTTAAATTATTATATAGTATGTAGATTTTATTGGTTATGATTTATGTAATTTTTTTATAATAAATTTTTTTACATACTATACCATATACAATGGATAATGCATAAATACCCATTTATAGTTTTATACCTACTTTGGTGTCTATATGTAAGCAACTGAAAAATAATAAAAAGAAACAACTTTTAAACGAAAATGCAAAAGGGAAATCGTACAGTACTAATCCATTCACAATCTTGCATTCATATATAAATTAAGAAAAGCCACATCAAAATGTCTAATTTTGTTATATAATAATTGAAAATGAATATAATATTCATTAACTTAACAATCGTTGCCATACATTCATGTGTATATCTTAAGAAAAGCTTCACAGAAATGCCTAATTATACAACAAATTCAAAATACTAAAAACTGAATAAGTATTTTCACTTTTCGTATCGGAATATTATTATATTATATATCTAGAAGTTATCTTGAAAAGTTATTTCTTTTATGAAACCTTAATTTCTTTCCAGGACAAAAAAAATGATTTGTGCCACCAATATCATGTGTCAAAAATAATATATATGTATATATATATATATATATATATATATATAATTTAGAGGCTGCTAAGCAAAATGTGAACAAAAAGGATAAAAAAAAAAAAAAAAAACACAAAACGAGTGAACTTGGAAACATCACGCATGGATACCAATGATCAAAAAAAAAAAAAAAAAAGCATTTTATTAAATATATACACCAATATGAACCCATTTTAATTTTTATTTGTTTTGGCTACGGAAAATGAAACATAAACAAAGTTATTTTCTGTGACATAAACTATTTTAACAATAATTTTAAGCAATTGATCCAAAGTTGGATTCAATATGTATATATATATATATATATATATATATATATGTATACACATACATATTAGAATATTGTATACGTAAAACGAATGTGACTCTTCTCAAGTGTAAAAAATAAAAATCAGATCATATTCAAAACTAGATCAGGCTGCACGTTATATTGAGCCATTACAGCAACAGTACTAAATGTATTCGAAACAGATTCTAATTAAAATAAACGAAAAAATTAAGAAAAAAATCATGGATGGAGTTGATCAAACATTTTTCAATATATAATTTAGTGTTCTATAAATTTGTGTATATATATATACATATAATTTGTTGATGAGCATGTGAATATTCATGAGTTGATGGGAATAAATATTGTTCAAGTTGGGCTTTCTAATTTGAAGGTGGTGGCTTTGAGAAAAAATTGACCAACTTTAGAGAGTTGGAGACCCCAAATGGCTTTGAGTGGTCTGCGCAGATTGGTACGGAGACATCAACTTGTAATGCGTCTTAATTGAATTATATTAGTTAATGCCTAAATGGGAGGCTTTCAATTTTTTACTATTATATAGTATATAATTAAATAGTTCTATTCAACTTGGTTGTCATTGTCAATATTTCATATATATATATATATAACCTAGAAGTTGGTTTTTCGTCCTTGTGGCTCTGCAAATTATTAATCCTTTATTCTCTCTTTTCTTTATCTTTCAATAGCTCTGTGATTTCATAGACTATACGCAGGATTAGCTCCATTAAATTTAAGTCGGCGTGGTAGAGAAATTAAAGACCAAAATTCATGTCAGGACCCGAATGGGGTTTTCTCTTTGCTAATTTGTATGCTGTCTGCATAATTGGCCTTCTTGCTTCTTTAACCATTGCTCAGAATGAAACTCAACAAGCCACTACAGATCCTTCTGAAGGTCTCTCTCTCTCTCTCTCTCTCTCTCTCTCTCTCTCTCTCTCATCTTTTGCTTTCTCATTGTGTGTTTGTGTAGAAGCTCGTTAAATGCATATATATTAAGAGTAGTGCTATAGCTTTTTAATGTAGACAGAAAATCACTACCCGAAGAACATTAATGCTAGCTATGCAAGATCATTTTTAACCTCTTTAATATGATGGTACATCTTCATCTTCAAATTAATGTTACTTTGTGGAGCAAAAGCTCCTTCTCATTTTCTCTTGTGGAACGCTGGAGCCGAATAGCTGTACTTAAGTATATACATATTATTTTATTTCCTGCTTATTATATTTGATTTTGTTAGGTTTATGTTTATATATACATATAAATATATATATGTATCAGAGTTGCTATATTGAGGACATTGTTTACAACATAAGATTTTGTTTACAACACAAGATTAGAATGTTCTTGATGTACCGAATGTTGAATATATCATTTAATGAAATAATAATAAAACCTTATTTGGATAAACAATAATTTTTAATATTCGCTACGCTACTAAAGTGCTCAACACAAAATGAAAATTATATTTTTAATAAATTAAAACTTTATATATACAGAAATAATATACATTATAGAGAGAAATTGTGAAAAACGATATTTATAGTTATTAAATCCATATAATTTTTATGATATGTAAATAACTATCATTCATAATCTCTCTTTATAACTCCTTACCATATTAAAATTATATATATATATATATATAGACTATTATACGTGAATGTGTATATATGTTTGATTTGATGCATGCACCATGAGCAGTGAGAGCTTTAAATGCGATATTTGAACAATGGAATCTGAAGGCAGAGGAGCACTGGAACATAAGTGGGGAGCCATGCAGTGGAACGGCCATAGATTCCACACCAGTTGACAATTACGACCCCTTCATCAAATGTGACTGCTCTTTCAATAGTAGCACCGTTTGCCATGTTACCCAATTGTGAGCCAAAGCTATTACTCTTTTAATATTTATTCAAATTCTTCTGACTTCAAAAAATGGATATGATTGAAAATTAAACAATTTTTTTTTTCTAACAAAATTGAATTAAAATTTTAATTGACTTTATTTTACAATATATATGTATTTATTTTCAAAAAAATGAAAAAAAAAGATTGTTGGACAAGTTGAATTTTGCATGCTTATTTAAGTCATATTCAATACGTCAAAGTCCAAATTAAGGAAGTTACTTGGGGATAAGTTGTTTTCTTACGCTATACGCTAAAGAGTGGATTTTGTACGCAACCTTCATATATATATATATATATATATATTTTTTTTTTTTTTAGTAATATGTGCAACTTTCATATATAAATACACAATGGTTACTGATCTGTCCCTTTTAATTTATTTTCTGTGCATTAAAAAAAAAAGTCAAAAATTAAAAAGCAAGGATAAAATAGATAATTGACATAAAAGAACATCCCCTTTCTATTCTTACCTGTGGGGACCTATGAGTTATAAATCTTTGGTTGCAAGGTCTCTCCCCAAAAATTTATCAAAAACCATCCTCAGCTTTTAATTGTATTTGGTATGATATTCTACTTTGATTAGATAATACTGAATTAGATTGGATCTAAGTTAAAAAAGGAAAAGAAAAAGAAAATTAACTTAACAAAATTATTCCGTTTTCGAGATCATATCATCATAAAAAAAAAATTACCTAAAAAAGAAAAAATAATAATTTGATTGCTTGTTTAATTTGAAATAAATTGTTTGCAGGAGAGTTTATGCAATAGATGTTGTTGGTCCAATTCCAGAAGAGCTATGGACTCTGACTTACCTCATGAATCTGTACATTTTCTTTTAAAACATTGTTATTTAATTTAATTCTTCTTTTCACAGGCTAACACAATAATTAGTGTCTAATATTTTTTCAACATGATCTACTTATTGCAGAAATTTAGCACAAAATTACTTGACAGGTCCTCTGTCTCCATCCATTGGGAATCTTACTCGCATGCAATGGCTGTAAGACCCAAATAAAATTTTTCATTTGAAACTCAGAAATTACAAATAACATAAATAATCTATTATTGAATCCACACTTCTTCTTTTTTTTTTTTTTTTTTTTTTTGTGGCCACTATTAGGAGCCTTGGTATCAATGCATTTTCAGGGGAGGTTCCAAAGGAACTAGGACAACTTACTGAACTATTATCTTTGTAAGTTACTCTCATCCTTAACCTCGTTGTGTGTGTGTGTGTGTGTATATAAAGGTGTACTTTTTTGTTCTACGGGTTGTTTCTACCAAATAGAGTTTAGTAGAAATCTAGAAACTATACCCATTTGTTGGGTTATATATATATATATATATACTTTGCTTGAATATTTATCTGTTGGCTATTGTTAATGTAATAGGGCTTTTGGGGGAAACAATTTCTCTGGTCCTCTACCACCTGAGCTAGGGAATCTATCCAAATTACAACAACTGTAAGTTCTTCTGATTTGCGGTTTCAAATAATTAATGTCTTTTCTAAGATGAATTTAGAGTTCTAAGTATAGTGAAAAAAAAAAAAAAAATGGAAATGGTTTGAAAATACCTTTCAAATTCACAATCTGATGGATATATAAAGAAAGTGTGGAGAAATAGATATTGAAATGCAGCAGATTCATGAAAGTTGTTTATTTTGACAGTTACATTGACAGTTCTGGTATTAGTGGTGAGATTCCTTCAACATTTGCTAATCTACAAAACTTGGTTACAGTGTAAGAACTTTATGACCATGTTGCTTCCCTTGCCTCCCCCCCCAAGTAGTCATACATAGGAAAATTTGTTTGGATAATCTTTCTTAAGGAAATACTTTCTGTGATTTGTTGCAGGTGGGCATCAGACAATGCATTCACTGGTCAGATACCCGAGTTCATAGGAAATTGGACGAAGCTTCAGACCTTGTAAGACAACTTGAATAAACATTTATTCTGAATATGAAACACTACTAACCGACTCTAATTGCTTTCTCAATAGGAGGACTAATAATTAGTTCCTTAATCTATGTTTCTGTAGGAGGCTTCAAGGAAACTCTTTTGAAGGTCCTATACCAGCTTCATTTTCCAATCTGAATTCTATGTTAGAGTTGTGAGTATCTACATCTATTAGTGAGGATTTTTTTTTTAATATGCACGGATTTGTATAGAAAATAATAATTTTTGTTATATATTTATAGGCGTATAAGTGAATTAGCTAATGGGAGCTCTTCTCTTGAATTTATCAACGATATGAAGAATCTTAGTGTCTTGTAAGTTTCATGGTTTCTTGCTTAAAATTAAGTACTTTCTAGTGCTTAGTTTGTCTTATTTTGATTGAAATGTGTAATATAAATTCTTGTTTGTGCATCCTGCAGGGTACTGAGGAACAACAACATTTCTGACACATTTCCATCCAATATTGCAGAATACAAACAGTTGACGCAGTTGTAAGTTTGGACTATGTAAATGTAGTGTAATATTTTATTTTGTGTTTTACTTTCTATCTTTTGACCTTCCTTGAATCTTATATTTTTTGTTTATGCTTACAGGGATTTGAGCTTCAACAACATAAGAGGGCAGATTCCAGACTCTCTTTTCAATAATTTGACTTTACTCTCTTATCTGTAATGTTCATGTCTCTTTGATATTCAGTTATATATATACATTCCAACTGGGATTCAGTCCTTAAACTGAAAAGTGCATGTTGTTTTTCTGTTTCCAAAATCAGGTTTCTTGGGAACAATCAGTTAAATGGTACCATTCCTGGACAAAAAAGATCTTCATCTCTGGTCAATATGTAAGTATTTCTCATATAACATATTCCATGTTTATAATACATAAAGAAGGAATTTTCAATGTATATTTTTGGTGAAGACAGTCAAATTCCATATTCCTTGGGTTTGTCTTACTAAGGACGCTAATGTTGTTTCTTTTCATTTCCTTGCAGAGATTTGTCATACAATAATTTAGTGGGAACCATTCCTTCTTGGGCAAATAATCAAACAAATTTACAGCTGTAAGTCATCAGAATTTCATGAAACATTTAGCCCTCTTTTCTTTTGTTAAATTCCATTGCCTTCCAGTTACAAGAAATTCTAATTTGAGAGTGAGATTTCTTTTGTGGGAAATATGCAGTAACCTTGTTGGCAACAACCTCACAATTGATCAAACTTCAAACAACAAGTAAGTCTTTCAACATTCTATGATTGGCCTCTAACCTCTTGACCATCTTTCTTTCTCTGCTTCTTCATGAAGCACTCGAATGTTCTCAACCAAGTGCTATGATTCTCTTTCGCTTTCAGTTCTAGTCTTCCTTCTGGGTTGAACTGCCTTCAAAAGGACTTTCCATGCAATCGGGGCCGTGGGACCTGTAAGTGGAGTTAAAAGCAATATAAAAATACATATGTATGCATGGTGGATAGGCTCTTAACTCATGTATTCTGGTGCTGCAGATTCCCAGTTTGGGATCAAGTGTGGAGGTCCTCAAATTACTTCTTCTAGTGGAATAGTGTTGGAGAGGGACAATGAGACTCTTGGTCCAGCAACATACTATGTTAGCGATACAGAATCATGGGGAGTTAGCAATGTTGGGTTTTTCACAGGGAACAAAATCCTCAATATATAACTCATTCATCTTCTCAATTCACAAATACTTTAGACTCCGAAGTATACCAGACAGCAAGGCTCTCTGCTTCATCATTAAGATACTATGGTTTGGGGCTTGAGAATGGTAACTACACTGTCACCCTCCAGTTTGCAGATGTAGCTTTCGAAGATGCTCAAACTTGGAAAAGTCTTGGAAAGCGTATATTCGATGTTTATATACAGGTTTGTGCCTTACAAAACTAGTTTTGTTTCCTTTGAAATCTATGTTTTTTTCAATCAAATCATAGTCCAAAATGGAACTTAATCATGAGAGCCTCATTTGTTTGGCTATGTATATGGCAGGGAAAACTTGTATTAAAAGATTTCGATATAAAAAAAGAGGCAGGTGGAATATCAACCCGAGCTGTGAATAAGGAATTTACGGCTCGGGCTGTATCAGAAAACTATCTTGAAGTTCATCTTTTTTGGGCTGGAAAAGGTACTTGCTGTATACCTCTTCAGGGTACCTATGGACCTTCTATCTCAGCCATCAGTGCTAAACCAGGTAATATAGAGTACTAAACCATTTTACTAGATTCAATCAAATATATATATATATTTTTCTTATGTACTGATTCTTCTGCCATGCTTGCACCATATGACTGACTACTGACTTTCTGATACAGAATTCACTCCTACTGTCAGTAACAAACCTCCAACCAGTAAGAATTCAAAGAACAACACTGGTATGATTGTGGGGATTGCTGTTGGTGTTGGTGGTTTTAGCTTTCTGGCTGTTTTGGCTGCTTTCTGTATTGTTCAAAGAATAAAGAGGTCTCGCACCAATGACGATGAAGGTTAGCCATTTCTTCTGTCCTGTAGTTTGTTGGTTGTGGTTCTTGAACTAGAAAATCCTGCTGGATCAATGCCTAAAAGTCTAGTTTTTGGGTTAAATTGGATTCCATAAGGTATATCCATTTTATGCTATATATTGTGTTAAGAGTTTAGTCCCTAGAAAGTTGTGCATAAATTACTAGATTATGTAGGAAAGTAAATTTGTTGACACTCAGAAGAAGAAAAGGAAAAGAAAAAACAAAGCAAAATAAAAATTAAAAAACAAAAACAAAATGACTAGTAGACAAACATGTATAAGGTGATGTTGATGGTAGTTATGTTTGATCTGGTGCAGAGCTCTTAGGGATGGATGTTAAGCCATTCACTTTCAGCTATGAAGAGCTAAAGATAGCTACAAATGACTTCAATTCTACTAATAAATTGGGAGAGGGAGGATTTGGGCCTGTTTACAAGGTATGCCTTTACTTTAATCAAGATTTATATTGATGCTACTTCAATTTTCCTACTTTTTGTATTAACAATTTATTCAACAGGGAACACTTGTTGATGGCAGGGCAATTGCTGTTAAGCAATTATCCCTAACATCCCACCAAGGAAAGAGCCAGTTTGTGAATGAAATTGCCACAATCTCAGCAGTCCAACACCGGAATCTGGTCAAATTGTATGGATGCTGCTACGAAGGACAAAAAAGAATGCTCGTTTATAACAGTGTCTCTGAGACTCACTTCCAAAGAAACGAAGTCAATACCCAAACCTTTTGCTTTCTTATTGGATACATGATAGATTGGCAAAGAAGGTTTTTCATCTGAAAGAAATGGCAGAAACATAAATATTTTCCTTCGTGTTTTATATTATATATGAGCGAACTTCATTCTTTTCCCCTTACATACTAATAAAAGCATTGAAATCTTACTTTTGCAAAAGGCACCAAATAGCATGTTTTTCTAAACCTTGCAAATTAATGAAAATTTACCTTTCAGGAAGGCTAAAATCAGGGTATAGTTCTTCTAAAATCTTTGAAGTCCCAACATTGTTCATAACAGTTCCTACTAAAATATATGGTCCACTAGCTGAAGCTACTTCAAATGCTTGAATATGTGCATATGCTACATCTCTAACATCAACAAACCTATAAACCATGTTGGCTAAGGTTTGTGATCCTGCAGGCAAAATTTACAAAACAAGCTCAACAGTTTGAATCACAAGGTATTTTTCAGTAGAAACAGGAAAGTTTAACTTCTAAGACTTCTAGTTAGTAGTTTGGGCAAATTTAACTTATTATTATAATTCCTAGTTTAGGCAAAATTCTTCCTGAATATCAAAATCTACTAGTTACTAGGTTGTATCTATCTTTAACATGCTAGCTGCGACAAATAAAGCTTCTAAACTTTCTGTCAAATGCTGAATTTAGAAAATACGAGGTACTAAACTGTACCATTTATATGATTCAGAACAATCTCTGCTGGCACATTAAGAGTTGCCTGTAAGAAAGTACCAATAGTAAACTCTGGATGTATGGTGACCACGTCAATCATGTTTTCTTTTGCAAACTTCCATGTAGCATCCTCAGCTAAAGATTTTGAAAATGCATACCAATTCTGGACAAGAAAAATATATGACAAAAAAACATTTAGTAGTTTTACTTTTATATATGATTAGATGGTTGAAATTCTATATATTATTTCTACTAAAAGCATAGTTGAACTATAACCACCACAAGAGGTGGCTTAGAGAAGCGTTAAGCAATACGTCCCATAGAAATTACATACAGAAACTCAACCCACCTTCAACTCCTCACAAACAGCAAGATTTGAAAACCATGTCTCATCAACTACCACATCGGTTATGAGAGGTTTCCCATTGATTGTAAGTGAAACCATGGAAGATGTTACAACTACTCTCTTCACAGAAGGAAATTTTACACATGATCTTAGAACATTCAATGTTCCCTTGTGATTAAGTGAACTATAGCCTTCTTGATCCTGGGTTCAAGTGCAAGGGGCATGCAAATGGAATTTCCCTGAAAGGGTCTTTTCCTAAACCCTTTCAAATTATGAGGTATTTCAAAACACCTCCGTTTTTTTATTCAATTACTAAAAATTAAAAGAAAAGACAGATGGAAATTCATAGATTAGAATGAGGATATAGTCCAGTGGGTCACAAACCAAACCCAAACATTGGGTAGAGTCATTTTGTTTTTTCGTTTCAAAGGAATATTACAATAGATAAGAATTGCAAGAAAGTTCTTGCTTGATATCTTGTAGCCTTGTGGTCAAGTAACTTGAAAAAGCTAGATCCCTTTTTTCTTGGTTTTTTAACATGTAGAACTCTTGAGGTCACATGGAAAATTTGACCGGATGAACATGTTTCATTTACTAATAATGTGTTTGATATAATTGTTTAAAAAAAGAGACAAAAACCCATCTAATGGTTTGATATTTGCTGACTATCTGCCAGACTAAAAGCACATTTTTTTTTTTTTTTTGGGGGCATTTTCTGTCTTTATCTTTCAGGTTGTCTAACAGGAAGAGCGTCAATTTTTGATCATCAAGTTGAAAAAAAACTTCAACATAGTGGGTCCCCCACACCTTATGTAAGAGGAAGTGTATATACATTTGATGTATTGAAGTCTTTCTCTCCATCAAGTTTACTTGGATTATTCTGTAAGTTCCATTGAAGAGAGAGATAATGGAATTTGGGGTTATTGATATAATTAAAAAATGACGATACAAAATTACCAAAAGGCAATGCCATGTGGATGTGTGGGACCTGCATTTTGTCTAAAGATGGTGCATCCCAAAGGTCAGCCTGCAGGTGCTTAGTGGGTCAGTATATTATATGACTTAAAGCTTATTTTTCATAGGCAATACTGCCCAACCTTCTAGTCCTGTGGTCAAGTGGGTGAGTCGTGTACACAATATTACAGGTTCGAGAAGAGGCAGGCAAAACAAAAAGAATAGAAAAAAAATTGAGGTACTTTAAAGTACCTCCCTTTTTGTTTTTTTCTCTAAAATTCTATTATTCATTTACAACATGGATTTTCAACTTAATAATAAAAATTTAATTTCTACAACAATTACACATATTTAACCTGTAATGTAACAAATTAAGAAACACGGAAATACTCCAAGATTTTCTCATTTCAAAAATAAAAAACTGGAACTAGAATTCCTGCTGCAAATCCCAACCTAACACACCCTCAAATGAAACCACTTACCAATAAAGCTCTCATCACCAATAACTTTTTAAAATTTGGCTTCAAAAGTATCTATTATTAAGTGAGAAAGAAGAATATATCCATGGTGATAATGTGTGAGAATGGGAAGAACCAGTTAGAACAGTGATTGGTAGAAAAGAAAAATATTTTTGGCCTGAGAAATCTGAGCACATTGGGAAAGTACCTTAGGAAAGTTTTGATCCTTTTTGCACCCCCCTCTCCTCTAAAAAAAAAAAAAAAAAAAAAAAAAAAAAAAAAAGAGAAGAAAATAAAAGGAAAAATAAAGGGATGATCTCAAGTTAAAGCAGTAGTATTTTTCATGTTCACTGAACTTCCACTGTAATCTTGTGATTTTGAACTCACGGTGAAATGAAAGTCATATCATGCAAAGATTAATGATTTCAATATGCATGTATGTCCCCTTACAATTAATGCAATAAGTTAATTATGAATAGATCATCACATTAATATAAAAAATTTTATAGTATTTTCAATCTTGAAGAATATTGATAAAAGTAGATTTTAATTTAAAATTTGTAGTATTTTTATTTTTTATTTTCTTCCAATTACTATAATAAATTGATATTTAATACTGATAATTTCATCTCTACCGAATATAAATATGTTTGATTTGGAAGGTCTCAAATTTAAACATACAGAAAAATAAAAATTATTGATGATATGGTTGATCTTTAATAAATTGGAAAAATTGCAAGCTGAGTTCTGCCAATAATCTTGTAGCCTGGTGGTCAAGTGACCTCCAAAACAAGGTCTTCTTGGTCCTAGGTTCAATTATGGGACATGGAAGTATAAGAGCTTGTCTTAGGGAAATGAAAGAGAAATGAACAACAATTGCAGACTATGAGGTATTTCAAAATGTGGTTAATAAGAAGATGACCAATTAGAAAAATATAAACCTAGAAGGTATAACTCTGCAACATCATGTACCGTTGTGGTCAAGTTACTTGTAAAGGTGTTTTGATCCCAGGTTCGAGTGTTGGCACCATATATTTATTTGTTTATTTATTTTCAATCGGAACCTGCTGTTTCCCATCAATGAGGTATTTTAAAATACCTCTGTTTTTTTATTCAATTTAAAAATAGGTCAATTTCACCCCCCCCAAAAAAAAAAAAAAAAAAAACAAAAAAAAAAAAGGGAAGAAGAAAAAAAGAAAACTTAAATAATAGTCAAAGAGAAATAAACTTTTTTACTTTTTTTTTTTAAAGGGAAAATTTCCTATTCAAAAAAAAAAAAAAAAAAACGGTTGAAGAGAAACAACTTTTTCTAAGGAAAGTAGGTAATATTGGTGCGGATGAGATCATGAAAACTAGTTTGATAAATAAGAAAAATAAAAATAAAAAAATTGCAAAATAAGGTTTGCCTGTACTCTTGTAGCATTGTGATTAAGTAACGGGTCTCCTTGATCCTGAGTTCAAGGTGTATGGGCAAGCATGCATGTATAATATGCAGAGTTTACTTTGGAATTTATGCAAATCTTTTATTTTCTTCTAATTTATTATACTAAGTTTGTATTGAAAACCGATGATTCCATCTCTGTTAGATTTAGAGGCTCAAAAAATTGCAAGATGAGGTTTGCCTGTGATCTTGTAGCCTGGTGGTAAGGTGACCTCAAAGAGGCCTATTTGGTCCTAGGTTCAATTGTGGGCATGCAATTTGGAGATGCTGTTATTTACCCTCACAAAATATGAGGTATATCAAAATACCTCTGTTTTTTGGTTCAACTAGTGAAAGGTCAAAGAGAGAACAAAGTTTATAGATATGTTTTTTATTTTTATATTTTGGTATAGTTCAAGCTCTCTGCACATTTCAAAAATTATGCCTGTGGGAAGGGTTGATAAGAAGATAAGTTCTTAGAAAAGTGAAAATTGCAAGTTTAAGATTGCCAAAACCTTGTAGCCTGGTGGTCAGTGTACCTGCGAGGGTCCTCCTGATCTCAGGTTCAAGTATTGGCACAAAATATATATATATATATACACGCGTACGTTTCTTTCTTCCCATGATGAGGTATTTCAAAATACCTCTGTTTTTGGTTTTATCACAAGAAAAATATTGACGTATATTATATATTTATATATAATTTTTTTTTTCAATAAGATCATTACACTTTCACTAGCAAGAAAGAAGATGGAAATTTTTGCTATGCATTAACGATGAGGATGGAATTACTAACGTATAAAAAGTAGAGTGTTAAAGGCATAGTTTGCAGCCTTGTGGTCAATGAACCTAAAAAGGATATTTTGTGTCTTAGGTTCAAGTCTGGGCTTGCAATACCGAACCTGAGGCTAATTGTTAAAAGGTTAGGTATTTCAAAAGACCTTTGGTTTTTTATTCAATTAAAAAATAGATCAAAGAGAGACAAACATTTCTTTGTTAAGGAAAATTTCCAATTGAATTGCAAAACAGGGCTTCCCTGATAACTTCTAGCCTTGTGGTGAAGTAACTTGCAGAAGCTCTCTTTGATACTCGGTTCAAGCTTGGGCAAAAACACGCTCTTTCAGGAAAAATAAATAAATAAATAAAGAGAGGTATAGAGATTGAAACCCTCCTTATGATTTGGCATTTTCCAACCAAATCTGCAAGAATACAACCACCAAACAACGGATACGTGGAAGAGAAATCTTATAATATAAGGAGCCCACCTGAGGACCATCAAAAGGTTTCTACCTAGCAGTGAGAGTATTAGTTTTGATTGTACATTCAATTAACGTTCTGCTATTAATCTTTTTTGCATACTTGTTTTTTTTTTGGTAGAAATTTCCTGATCATGAAGTGTTCTTGAACATAGCACATATATATTTGGTGCTCATTTGATTGCAGATTCCAAAAGCCTAAGCTGATAGGAAAGTGGATCCAACCATGTATAAACCAACAAAATTTATTATCAACACATGCCCCTGATTATACGAGTTGCATTGTCCAACTGCCTTCATAGTCTTTCTAGGAAGGTTTTTCATTAATCACTAATAAAAATGAATAAATAAATACGATACAAAAACCCCACCCATGCACTGCCATGTGGCAGTGTGGGACCAACACTCTACCACATGGCAGTCCACACAGGTGGTCCCAGCCCAACAGTGAGTAGACTAAGATCCAGTGTCTATGTTTGACAGCCTTATAAAACAAAGTTTGAGAAAAGGTTGTACCCACCACCTTGTAGTGGGGTCAGAAAACTTGTAGCAATTTTTATTTTCCTTCAATGATTGTTGGAAGATTTGGCCCAAATGAAGATGTTTTATTAACAAGTTACAGACCCACAGAAATATTAGGATGATGAAAACAAGGATATATATGTTTTATTTGTAATTAAATCCACCATATCATATCCCCTGCCAATTGCATAATTTACATGATTAGAAAACCCTTCTCCTTGAAGCATTCAACACTGTCTCTGAGACTCACTTCCAACGAAATGAAGTCAATGCCCAAACCTTTTGCTTTCTCATTGGATACATGATAGATTGGCAAAGGAGGTTTTTCCTTTTCCCATCTGCAAGAAATGGCAAAAACATAAACATTTTCCTTCGTGTTTTATATTATATATCAGCAAAATTCATTTTTTTCTAAAAGCATTGAAATCTTACTTTTGCAAAAGGCACCAAATAGCATGTGTTTCTAAACACTTGCAAATTAATGAAAATTTACCTTTCAGGAAGGCTCAAATCAGGGTATAGTTCTTCTAAAATCTTTGAAGTCCCAACATTGTTCATAACAGTTCCTACTAAAATATATCTTCCACTTGCTGAAGCTACTTCAAATGCTTGAATATGTGCATATGCTACATCTCTAACATCAACAAACCTATAAACCATGTTCGCTAAGGTTTGTGATCCTGCAGGCAAAATTTACAAAACAAGCTCAAGAGTTTGAACCACAAGGTATTTTTCAGTAGAAACGGGAAAGTTTAACTTCTAAGACTTCTAGTTAGTAGTTTGGGCAAATTTAACTTCTTATTATAATTCCTAGTTTAGGCAAAACTCTTCCTGAATATCAAAATCTACTAGTTACTAGGTTGTATCTACCTCTAACATGCTAGCTGCATCAAATAAAGTTTCTAAACTTTCTGTCAAATGCTGTATTTAAAAAATATGAGGTCCTAGACTGTACCATTTATATGATTCAGAACAATCTCTGCTGCCACGTTAAGAGTTGACTGTAAGAAAGGACCAATAGTAAACCCTGGATGCATGGTGACCACGTCAATCTTGTTTTCTTTTGCAAACTTCCAAGCAACATCCTCAGCTAAAGTTTTTGAAAGTGCATACCAATTCTGGACAAGAAAAATATAAACAAACAAACGTTTAGTAGTTTTACATTTACATATGATTAGAGGGCTGAAATTCTATATGTTGTTTCTACTAAAAGCATAGTTGAACTATAACCGCCACAAGAGGTAGCTTGGAGAAGCATTACGCAATATGTTCCATAGAAATTACATACAGAAACTCGACCCACCTTCAACTCCTCACAAACAGCAGGATCTGAAAACCATGTCTCATCAACTACCACATCAGGTGTGAGAGGTTTCCCATTGATTGTAAGTGAAACCACGGAAGATGTTACAACTACTCTCTTCACAGAAGGAAATTTTACACACGATCTTAGAACATTCAGTGTTCCCTTCACTGCAGGGTCAATTACTTCAGCCTGAAATGTGTGAAGTGAATCATATCAAATTTTCAATATATATATATATATATAGGGATTATATGCATATTGAAGGAATTTTCCTTAACCTCAGGATCACTAGGTGAAATAATAACGGGAGATGCCGTATGGAAAACACCTTCACACCCTTCAACTAGAGAATCAAATGATCCTTCTTCTAGTAAATTTGCTTTAAGCAAGTGAAGTCTTTCTTTAGCTCCATCAAGAGAAAGCAAGTGTTCTGTTTTCTTTGGATCATCTGTGGCATATATAACAACAAAGTTCCACTGAGAATTCATACAACCAAGGGAAACATATATGTAACACTATACTAAGATATCGAAAATTCCACAAACTCACTCAATTTAATCCTTAATTCCATCTAAAATGGATGAACTCCTAGTGGGTTTTGAAAGGAAACACCCAAGTTGTTTAAACAGGTCCCCGATTAACCACAAGTTTTATCATATTCGATACAAGGGTTTAACTTCAAACTCCAAGACCCAAATTTTATTTTTATTTCTTCTAGTAAATTAGGAAACAATCAAAACCCAGAATTTGGAAGTGTAAAAAACTATTCCATATAAGTTTGAACGAGTTAGAAAAAGGGGAAGAATAAAAGTACTCACTTGGGTCCCGAACAGAGGCTTTGACAGTATATCCACGTTGTAATAAGAGTTTCACCAGCCATGAAGCTATGAACCCAGAAGCTCCTGTTACACACACCACCTTCCCTCCTCCACTCATCCTTTGCCTCTCTCCTAGCTCTATACCTGCTTTGCAGTTTTTGTGCAGGAATGAGGGAAGGGATTATAGGGACTATGAGTAGCATTGGAAACCCAGAAAATATTAAAAAAATGATAATGAATGGGGAAAAAAAAATATAAAAAATAATGCTGGACTATGTATAAATAAACTAGTCCATAAACTATTATATTAAAGAACGAGACAGAAAACCCTCCTAATGGTTTGGCCTTTGCTGACCATCTGCAAAGACCGTAAGCATTTTCTGTCTTTATCTCTCTGGTTGTGTAGTTGCTAGTAGGGAGAGCATCATTTGTTTAGCTTTTCTGATCGTCACGTTTTTGCTTGGATTATTCATTGAAGATACTATGGAATTTGTGCTCATTGATAATAATAAGTGCACTGCCACGTGCAAATGTGGGACCTCGAATTGTGCCACATGGCAGTCCATGGATGGTGCATTCCAATGGTTAGCGCGTAGGAGAGTCAACATTTGCTTATTATTTATATTTTAAAAATTTAATGTTTGAGGAAAGATTGTAGATCAAGTGGGTGGGATTTGACCAATCACACGTTCAAGAGAGCAGGTGGGGCAAAAACAAACAACAGCAACAAAAATAACGACACTGCAACCAAAAAGAGGTACTTCGAATACCTCCGTTTTTGGTTTTTTCATCTAT
This sequence comes from Ziziphus jujuba, assembly GCF_031755915.1. Classification (NCBI taxonomy): domain Eukaryota; kingdom Viridiplantae; phylum Streptophyta; class Magnoliopsida; order Rosales; family Rhamnaceae; genus Ziziphus; species Ziziphus jujuba. The sequence continues at coordinate 5,658,244 of NC_083380.1, forward strand.
AAATATATTATTATTCTTTCAGAAAATGGATTTTCTACATAATATCATAATTTCTACAAACTAAAAGAAAAGATAAAAAAATATGAAGGATCGTAATGCCCCTTAGTCTTAGTACGCACTGGTCTTGTTGTTCTTCTCTGTCTCATACATGATTTTTTTTTTTTAATTTATTTATTGGTTTTTTTTTTTTAATTTTTTAATTTTTATTTTTTACAGTTTCATCCACAAATCCAAAATTTCCTCATTGCCAGAGTAAGAGCTCACTTAAGGATTATCAAGAGGTTTCTAGCTAGTAAGGAGACTATTAGTTTTGACTGTACATTCAACTAACCTTCTGCTTTTGGTTGAAATTTTTTGACCATGAAGTTTTCTTGGACATCAATATTTTAGAGAGAATATATATTTGGTGCTCATTTGATTGCAAATTTCAAAAACTTATGCTGATAGGAAGTGGATTCAACTATATATGCTATATCAAACTAACACAATTTTCATCAACACATGCCTCTAATTATATGAGTTGCATTGTCCAACTGCCTTCAAAGTCTTCCTAGGAAGGTTTTTCATTAATCATCAATCAAATAACAAAAAAATAAATAAATAAAATAAAAAAAACAATACACATACAAAAATTCCACCCATGCACTGTCATGTGGACGTGTGGGACCGACACTCTACTGGAAGGCAGTCCAGCCCAGCTGTGAGATCCTCATGAGTTGACTAAGAGTCAGTGTCTATGTTTGACAGCCTTAACAAAAAGCAAAGTTTGAGAATAGATTGTTGCCACCACCTTGTAGTCCTGTGGTTTAGCCACCACTTCCATAGGGCTGAAAACTCGTAACAATTTTTCTTTTTTCCTGCAATGATTCTTGGAAGATTTTATGCTTCATTAACAAGTTACAGAAGATTGGAGTTAGACCTGGCAATTTGGATCATGACACGGCGACACGATTCGAAAACGACACGGAATAAATGGGTTTGGGTTTATTATAAATGGGTTTGGGTCATAATCGGGTCAATCCGTTTAACACGATTATTAATCGTGTCATTTTCGGGTTGACCTATTTAACTCGAAATTGACCCGTTACGACCCATTTATTAAACGTGTCAGTTTCAACCCGACACGATTATATACCTATTACAACCCATTTAAATTTAATTTTAAATTAATATTTTATCACTAATATAATATTTAATAACTAAAAAATATTATAAATTAAAAATTTTATAAAAATAATTTTCTATTATTAATTTTTTAAAAACAAAAAATACATCTTTAATAAAACAAAAACATAAAAATAAAAAAAAAATTCGGATTAATAGGTTAATTTTCGGGTTAACGGGTTAATAGGTTAGTTTTCGGGTTAATAGGTCAATTTCAGATTAACGGGTTAATAGGTCAACACGACCCATTAAAATAATCGTGTTAAACGGGTCGTGTCGTGTTGACCTGTTTATAAACAGATCGGGTTAGTGTTTTAGGTACCTGACACGATTAATAAATGGGTCGTGTTCGGGTTAGATATTTTTGACACGATTATTAAACGGGTTGACACGAACACGACCCACCAACACGAATTGCCAGGTATAATTGGAGTGATGAAAACAAGGACATATATGTTTTACTTGTAATTATATCCACCATGTCATATCCCCTGCCAATGGCATAATTTACATGATGAGAAAACCGGTCTCCTTGAAGCATTCAACAATGTCTCTGAAACTATACCTGGCAATTCGGGTTGGTGGGTCGTGTTCGTGTCAACCCGTTTAATAATCATGTCAAAAATGCCTAACCCGAACACGACCCATTTATTAATCGTGTCAGGTACCTAAAACACTAACCCGACCTGTTTATAAACAGGTCAACACGACACGACCCGTTTAACACGATTATTTTAACGGGTCGTGTTGACCTATTAACCCGTTAACCTGAAATTGACCTATTAACCCGAAAACTAACCTATTAACCCGTTAACCCGAAAATTAACCTATTAACCCGAAATTTTTTTTTTATTTTTTTAATTTTTTTAATTTTTTTTTATTTTTATGTTTTTGTTTTATTAAAGATGTATTTTTTGTTTTTAAAAAATTAGTAATAGAAAATTATTTTTATAAAATTTTTAATTTATAATATTTTTTAGTTATTAAATATTATATTAGTGATAAAATATTAATTTAAAATTAAATTTAAATGGGTTGTAATAGGTATATAATCGTGTCGGGTTGAAACTGACACGTTTAATAAATGGGTCGTAACGGGTCAATTTCGAGTTAAACAGGTCAACCCGAAAATGACACGATTAATAATCGTGTTAAACGGGTTGACCCGATTATGACCCGAACCCATTTATAATAAACCCAAACCCATTTATTCCGTGTCGTTTTCGAGTCGTGTCGCCGTGTCATGATCCAAATTGCCAGGTCTATCTGAAACTCACTTCCAAAGAAATGAAGTCAATATCCAAACCTTTTGCTTTATCATTGGATACACGATGGATTGGCAAAGGGGGTTTTTCATTTTCCCATCTGAAAGAAATGGCAAAAACATAAACATTTATTTTGTGTTTATACATCAGCAAACTTCATTTTCTATGTCAGACCAAATAGCATGTTTTTCTCAATACTTGCAAATTAATGCAATTTACCTTTCAGGAAGGCTCAAATCAGGGTATAGTTCTTCTAAAATCTTTGAAATCCCAACATTGTTCGTAACATTTCCTACTAAAATATATCTTCCACTAGCTGAAGCTACTTCAAAAGCTTGAATATGTGCACATGCTACATCTCTAACATCAACAAACCTGTAAACCACGTTTTCTAAGATTTGTGATCCTGCAGCCAAAATTTACAAAACAAGCTCAACAGTTTGAAGCACAAAGCATTTTTCAGTATAAACAGGCAAGTTTAACTCCTAAAACTTCTAGTTAGTAGTTTGGGCAAATTTAAACTTTTTATTATAATTCCTAAATTAGGCAAAATTCTTCCTGAATATTAAATCTACTAGTTAGTAGATTGTATCTACTTTAATATGCTAGCTGCATCAAATAAGGCTTCTAAACTTTCTGTCAAATGCTGCATTTAAAAAGATTAGGTCCTGAACTATACCGTTTATATTATTCAGAAAGATCTCTGCTGTCACATTAAGAGTTGATTGTAAGAAAGGACCAATAGTAAAACCCGGATGTATGGTGACCAAATCAATCTCGTTTCTTTTGCAAATTTCCAAGTAGCATCCTCAGCTAAAGTTTTTTAAAGTGCATGCCAATTCTGGAGAAGAAAAATATTAAACAAAAAAACATTTTGCAGTTTTACTTTTACATAGATTTAGAGGGTTGGAATTCTATATATCCTTTCTACCAAAAGCATAGTTGACCTATAACTGGCAGAATAGGTAGCTTAGAGAAGCATCACGAAAGACATTCCATGGAAATTGCATAAAGAAACTTGACCAACCTTCAATGTTTCACAAACAGGAGGGTCTGAAAACCATGTTTCATCAAACTACCGCATCAGGTGTGAGAGGTTTTCTATTGATTGTAAGTGATACGATGGAAGATGTTACAACCACTCTCTTCACAGAAGAAAATTTTATGCAAGATCTTCGAACATTCCGTGTTCCCTTCACTGCAGGGTCAATTACTTCAGCCTGAAATGTGTGAAGTAAACCATATCAAATTTTCAATATATATATATATATATATGTATTTTTTTTTTTTTTTTTTTATTGGGAGTTTAAGCATGTTGAAGGATTTTTATTAACCTGTGGAACAGTAGGTGAAATAATAACGGGAGATGCTGTATGGAAAACACCTTCACACCCTTCAATTAGAGAATGAAATGATTCTTCTTCTAGTGAATTTGCTTTAAGCAATTGAAGTCATTCTTTAGCTCCATCAAGAGAAAGCAAATGTTCTGTTTTCTTAGGATCATCTGTGGCATATATAAACAGAAATCAACAAAGTTCCAATGAGAATTCATACAACCAAGGGAAACATATATGTAACACTATACTAAGATATCAAAAATTCCACAAACTCAATTTAATCCTTAATTCCATCTAAAATGGATGAACTCCTAGTGGGCTTTGAAAGGAAACACCCAAATTGTTTAAATAGGTCCCCAGATTAACCACAAGTTTTATCATATTTGATACAAGGGTTTAACTTCAAACTGCAAGACCCGAATTTTATTTTGCTTCTTCTAGTAAATTAGGAAACAATCAAAACCTAGAATTTGGAAGCATAAAAAACAATTCCATATAGGTTTGAACAGGTTAGAAAAAGGGGAAGAATAAAAGTACTAACTTGCGTCCCGAACAGAGGCTTTGACAGTATATCCACATTGTAATAAGAGCTTCACCAGCCATGAAGCTATGAACACAGAAGCTCCTGCTACACAGACACAACCTTTCGTCCTCCACTCATCCTTTGCTCCTCTTCTTGCTCTATGCCTTCTTCTTTGCAGTTTACGATGATTTGCGGGAATGAGGGAATGGGCCATAGTGATTATGAGTTGCAATGGAAACCAGCAAAAATATTCATTCAAGATACTATGGTGGTCAAAGATGATGCCACGTGGAATGGGACCCACACTCTGCCACATGGCAGTCGAATGATGGTGCATCCCCCAACGGTTAGCGTGCAGGGGAGTTGCCAGTGTTTACTTATTCAAGAATTACATTCGACAAAAAATGGTGCCCCACCCATCTAGTTCACGTGGTCAAGGGGTTAAGTTATGTTCCGGATCACAGGTTCAAACGATGAGGCGGGCAAAAACAAACAACAACCAAAACAACAACACCAAAACCAAAAAGAGGTACTTCAAAGTACCTTGGTTTTTGCTTTTTTACTCTAAAACTCTATTATTATTCATTCAGAAAATGGATTTTCTGCATCATATCATAATCCCTGCAACAAATTATACCACATTAACGTCAAATGAAACAAATTAAGGGGAAGAGAAAAACAAAAAGAAAAAGAAAAAAGACATTATGATAGAGTGTGATGCCCCCTGGTCTTTTTGTTATATGTCTCAGCCATGATATACTTTGTACAGTTTCATCCACAAATCAAAAATAGACTTCACTCCAAAATTTCCTCATTGCTACCTGTTGCTTGCGAGATCAAGTGAGGACAGCTATTGCAGTTCTGATATTGTTTCAGGAATGTTGCCACTGATATGGTTTCTGGACAAGTTCAAGATACCAAACCCTGTAGTTTTGTTATTTCTTTAGGAAAATCTCCACTGGGATTGTTTCCAGAGAGATCTAGACTAATTACAGGGGAAAGTGTCTTGGTGTATCTTTGAGGTTGGCCTTTGTACTCACAACCAAGTAATGTTCATAGTAGCTTCCTCTGAATGTCCTAAAAAACATATAGTAGTTTGTGTTTTGGATTTGGGTCATGGATTTTAGATGCCTAAAACTAGAAGGGATGCTGCCATTGAACTGGTTTTCTGCTAGGTTCAGAACTTGTAGTGAGCTTAAATTTGATAACATGGAAGGAGTTCTCCAGTAAATGCATTTGATAGCATCTATAGAGAGAGATACTCTTAATGGACTTGGTAACTGGCCTTCTGACTGATTGAATGAAACATTCAAGGTTGTTAGATTAGGAGAAATATCCCAAAACCAGGATGGTATAGTGCACGATATGCTAGCATTTGAAACATCAAGAAATGTTACTTCCTTTTGTGTTTTAAGCCAAACAGGAAACCATATGGCATGAACCCATATCAAGATCCTGGACTTGGAAAGGAGGGACCTAGCTTGAACTAACATTCAATGAGAAAGAGTTGGAGGACAAAAACAAATGTTTTAGCTTTCCATGCTCTAGAAAATGTGCTCTAGTGAGTATACCAGTCAAATGATTGAAAGAGACATCAAGCATAGACAACTTAGAAAGATGATCTACAGTTTCTCGCAATGTCCCACTTAGTCTATTTTTTCTAGTACTAGTTCTGTAAGATTTTGTGTTGATTCTCCAAAAGAAGCAGGGTTTGGACCATGTATTGAGTTGTTGTACAAGTTTAGCTTAACAAGATTCTCAAGTTTACTCAACCATTCTGGTAATTTACCAACAAGTTGATTGGTGGACAAATCCAAATACTTCAAGCTAGGAAGTGGACTCTAAGAAAAGTAGTGTTCTATTCCTTCAAGAAATTCGGGTAAAGTACCAGTCAAGTTATTAATGCACATACGAAAAAGGTCCATGTTGTAGAGTTTGCCAATGGATTCTGGAATACCACCTTCAACATTATTAAGATATCAAAATGAGTAAGAAATGTCATATTTCCAGAGGAAACAGGAAGTTTCGAATGGAGTTTTTTATCTGAGAAATCAAGGACTTGTATCTTTTCCCATTTTCCTTTGAACAATTGATAAGTACTTGCTGTAAGATTTTTAATCCCAGCAAGATATAAAATCTGCAACTTGGGCACCAAGTGGAATCCTTCCAGAGAAACCAGAATAGCTCATATCAACACTAATAAGGCTACTAATAGTGACAAGCCAATCTGGTATTTTGGAGTTGAATTTGTTAAAAGAAAGGTATACTACAGCAAGTGAAGGTAAATTGAGAAAGGTAAGAGGTGGAATTGAACCAGATAAGAGACAAGAAGACAGATCCAACTCAGTTAAAGATATAAGCTTGCTTAGTGTCCTAATCCAATCTAATCCCACCATTGAAAGGTTGACTCCTCGCATCACAAGATGCTTTAGAGAGACAAGACCTTTTAACCATTCAAGATTCTCAACATATGAACTTCACGAGTACTTCAAGTCATGATACTCCAAGCTAGAGAGGTTTCTTAAAGTTGAAGGAATTGCACCCCAAAACCCAGCATTTGAGAGGTTTAGATATTGCAAATTCTCCAAAGATCCAAAAAAGCCAGGAATTAAGATACCAAATGTGTTGGAACTCATGTCTGAATGTCTCAATGACTTTAGTTTTGTCAATGAAGGACTAATTTCACCACTGAGGTTCTAGTATCCATACCTATTAGAAGAATCATCATGTTGTGGATATGGGTTAAGTATAGATCAATTGCAATCACAACTTTTGTCCTGTTTTTGCAGCTTATTCTGTTAGGACCCGCCCAGAATTCCTCTTCGGAATCCTAGACAAGTCCTGATCCCAGGGAAATACCACCGAACCTTCCAACGGAAAATCCGGCAGCACCTCCCCTAAGGGTAGGATTTACCAAAAATCACCTGCACTGAAAACACACTTCTATACTCATCCCCTTATTCCTCCCGCAAACTACAAATTGATTCCACAATTTACAGCACTTCAAAAATAACAGTAAATCAGTGCGCAAATAATAACTACATGTCCAATACAGTATACAGAGCATTATACAATAAATATGGAATTTATACAATGACAGATACGGAAACAGTACAAGATGAAGAGGAAAAAGGGAATAAATATTTCTTGGACTTCGGCAACGAACTGAGACGTCGGGCTTGCCCCGGACAATCAACGTCTCCAACCTGGACCTAGGGGAACGGAATTTAAGAGTGTAAAATGCTAATCATTTCAGTGAGCGACCCTATCTACTGTACACCTTTAATATTAATAGTATACCAAATAAAGGGATTTAATAAATCAATACCGAACAAATAAATAAATAAATAAATAAACATTTGAAGTAATACTTTCTCTCAAAACCCTCACTATTCACTCCGTTGGAAATGTTCCCCTTTTAAAACAATTTCACAAAACCCGATATTCGTACTTCCCGAAAACCAAGGAACCAATTAATTTAATAAACAACAAATAAATAAATAAATAAATACCCCAAATATAAATAAACTGTAATAAATTATAATAAATGATTTGTACCCTTTGGGGTTTGAAATTTCTATCCGAAAAATTTGTACTTGACGCACCACACCATATACCAGTGATGCCCTTCGATACGCAGCGTCCTGAGCACCGACTGGCGGGGAGATTAAAGAGAGAAACTTGCAAACGGCACTTCGGCGTCCCGACAGTACCGCTGCTGAAACCATCATCCCGGCCAAGGAAGGGGGCGGCTGTGGCCAATAACAAACTTGCCTGCCCACGGTCCAATGGCAACTCACGGGTGAAATAATAATACTTGCGCGCTGAACCACATATACATATACCAGAACACCAATACTGTGTGAATGCGTCTAAAATAATTATTAAACCAACCGTACTGTTTTCCAAAATTACCGTGGAAAATATACCAAATTTTCACACTTACCATCCCACATATTTTTATTTAACAAACTGGTACGAAAACATCGATAACCAACAAAACCATAATTTTTCTCGTAATACGAGGTTCAACAATTCAAATACCGCAGGCATAATTTATAAAATTAAACCACCAATTTGAACAAATAATTTTCTTAAAATATTCAAACCAATTATGCCCAAAAATAATATAAAATCCAAACACAACGAATTACTGAAAATACTTGCTCATGTGTAATAAATATCATTTAATCACAATGAAATAATAATCGGAAATTTCTAATGACCCCAAAATTCCATTTAGCACCAATGGGTAAATATATATATAAAATAATATTTTTCCCGATTATATTTAAAATACGCCACATGAGCACCAATTACAGATATCAATTTAACACCACATAAATACAATTAATTACCCCAAATACATTTTCAAAGGTGGGTCACTCACTTGGAGCATGCAATTAACCTAAGATCCACCATGGGATCAATTCCATGACTCATCCGTGCTCCTAGAACAAAATCCACACACAGTCAAATAAATTAATATTTTATTCGGGTAAATAATACCCGGTACCCGGGGGATCAAACACAAACATTATCCAAAATAGTTGAATAATATACCGAATCAAAGCTTGAGCGACGAGGATTACAAATCCGGTCTCCATTGACCCCAATTCCACCGGAGGTGGCCGGAATTTGGCCGGAAAGCTTCGGCCGATTTTCAATTTCTCGTATCTCGCAAACCGCTTCAAATTTTTGAGATTGGAGGCCATATTTGAACTCAGAGGACCCAAAATAGGGGGAGAGGAGGTTTAATTTGGACTGGGCTGGCCGAAAAACACAAGAAAAGAGGAGAGAGAAATTTTTCCGGTCGGCGGCTTCTCCGGCCAGATCGGGGCGCGTCCGGCGGCCGGTGACCGTGAAAATTGGCGGCCGAGCTCGCCTCCTCCCTCCGCTCATCACTGGCCGGCACGTGTAGCTTATGGGTGGCCGGAAAATGTGCAGTAGGGAGAGAGAGAGAGAGACGGGCGGTGGGAAGGAAGAAAGAAAGAAAGAAAGAAAGAAGAAGAAGAAGAAGAAGAAGAAGGAGAAGGATCGGGCCCCGTGGCCCTTTCTTTCCCACATGGGGGAAAATAAAAGAAAAAGAAAAAGAACAAGAAAAAAATAAAATAAAATAATAAAAATAATTCAATAATTAAATAATATTAATAATAATATTATTATTTAAAATAATAATAAAATAATTTGATATTACACATGGTTGACATGTGGCTTCTCAACATGGTGACACATGGTCACCTTCATTAAGTCACACGTGGCATATCGTTACACGTTTAAAAAATAATATTAAAATAATACGGTGTTTGAAAAACTCTACAGGTCCATAACTTTCAAACCACATGTCCAAATCGGACGTGCCGCTAGTCTACGGACTCGTATCGACGAACACTTTACAACCATACATGAGTCAAAGCTCAACTTTGCATGAATAAAAAGTCAACTCTGGCACCCCTTGGACAGTTTGGACCTCAACGTGTTTTGCTCATAACTTTCAAACCGTAGCTCCGTTTTCAACGTGCTACTAGTCTACGAACTCGTGCCAACGTGTACTTCGTAACAGTACCTCAGTCAACCTAGAATTCCAATCGGGTCAAAAAGTCAACTTTTGACCCCCTTCAATCAACGGTCAAAGTTGAAAATTTTCTGTTATACTTTGGGACGGGGTGTTACAATCTTCCCCCCTTACAAAAATTTCATCCTCAAAATTTCTTACGTCGCTGAAACGTATACGAATATTGATTGCGGATTTGTGCCTCAAGCTTCCACGTCGCTTCCTCGACTGACAGGTATTCGATGTCCTTTCGTAGCAATAACAGATGAGTTACGCTGCATACCGATGTCTGCTTTCCCAAAAGTACTAACTTGCACGCCACAAAACCAAGCCTTCCAATAACTCTGTAGAACCAATTTAACAAGAAGTTGGCTTTCTTTGTCAACCAAGCGTACGACTCTCTTCTACGGAGATAATTTCAGAAAACTCAATCTCGGACTTTGAATTCAACATCTTTTCCATGCACGTCGGCTTAACTGATTTGTCGATTCCTAAGCGGTCTTCAAACTCTCTCAGATGACTTTCGCCTTATTCGTAGTCATTCGTAGGTGTTCGCATCCAATTCATGTTGGTCATCGTATGGTGCTTCTCTTCACCTACTTCACTTCAACACTGTGGAGTTCGGCGCTGTCTTCCATATGGAATCTCATACAAAGACGCCTCGATGCTTGCTTGGTGGCTAATATCGTAACGAATCCTATCGGTGGAAATTGCTCAATCCAGCTCCTTCCGACATTGCATAATGCACGGTCTCAACATAACTTCCAAGTGTGAATTCTGCACTCTACTTGTCCAATGACCTGTGGTGGAAGGCGATGCATAAGTCTCGCTCCAAGTGTCTTTGTTAACCTTCATCATAGTCTTGAAATAAAGCTCGAATCTCAAACAGTCGTGATGGCGATTGATGCTCTATGTAGACTCATAATACGCTTTACGAACAGCTTGGCCGACTTGTCTCAGTAAGAACCACTCTCGTACCAGGAAAAAGTGCGCTACATTTCCACTTCCTGCTTCCACTTATCGGCAGCTTAAGTACCTTTATTCGAATCCTGCAACTTCCTTTATCGTGCCAAACCATAATGTCTTCTAGTGAGCATTCCATACATCTTTGTACCCTTGGGGTGTATCGCATACATCGAATCACATGCTCCCCTTAGGATCTCCTTCTTGAACTCAACGATATCCTACTTTGGATTCTCAATTGGCGATACTTAACCCTTATCAGAGCCAGACCAGGATTGGTGTGCCAGCGAGGACGCTGGGCCCTAAGGAGGGTGGATTGTAACATCCCACATCGGTTGGAAAGGGGAACGAAACATACCATATAAGTGGGTGTGGATACCTTTCCCTTGCGAGGCCTTTTCCTGTGATCCACCGTTGTTCTGGGGTCGGGAAGAACAAAACCGTGCGGGCCGGGCCCAAAGCGGACAATATCGCATGCGGGTGGTCTGGGCTGTTACATATTCCCTGCCATTGACAGCAGTTTCTTCCCTTCCACGAGGAAAGTCTATTTTCAAGATCATCAGTACCATTTTTGAAATCGATAAGAGTTTCTCGGTCGGACTCCAAACATTCAATCAACTGAGCATCACGATTCATAAAACTCCTCCCGTTATAAAGAAGAGAATCAATAACATCAATGGAAGCATTTTCATTGTTTGCATAGCTACAACTCAAAAGTTCACTACTTTTAAACTTAGTTCCCTTGAAGAGCAAGTAACTTGATTATGAATATTAGATAAGGCCAGAGGAAAAGTTGATGAAATGGAATTTGAATTCAAAGCTCTACATATATATATATATATATATAGGGTTGTTGAAAACTTGACATTTGTGTCAGGACCCTTCTCTGGAACCCTAGATAAGCCATGATCCCAAGGGAAATCCTACCAGACCGTCCTGAGGGAAATCCAACAACATCTCCCCTAAGAGTAAAGCATGCCCAAAACTTTATCTACACAAAAACGCACTCCTATATTGTACCATCTTATCCCTCCCACCTTACTACAATTAAATTTTACAAACGATAGCACTTTGATAACAAATCATATGAAACACACACACACATATATACAATAGAAATAATTTACTAAATAACCAAAATATACCTTTTACATATTCATGTCCGCCCGCACCACCCACTTAGTGCCATACATTTCCAAATACACTTCAAATATCGTTTCACCAACATACCAATTCGTAATATAGAAAGAAAGGGAAAACAACATCACATTAACAATAATAAACAATAACAATCGTTTTAATGATGATAGTATTATTGTAACTTGCCTGAGGGCTACCATATTACCATATATGCCCAAAGACTATCATACTCATCCGAAGGCGATCACCTGTCCAAGGGTTGTCACATAACCACACTTGCTCATGGGCTATCTCACCTGCCCAAAGGCTACCACTTGCCCGAGAACTATTATACTTGTCCGATGGCTATCTTTCTTGTGAAGTCCCACATCGGTTGGAAAATGGAAAGAAACACTCCATATAAGTGGGTGTGGATATCTTTCCCTTGCGAGGTCTTCCCATGAGGGAATGTAAAACCGTGCAGGCTAGGCCTAAAGCGGACAATATCGTGATTAGGCCTGGAAGCCCGTGCTAGTGGGATTGGTAGGTAGGGATTGTAAGAGGATTCCTCCTAACAATTGTGAGGTCTTTTAAAACCTTGAGGGCTGGGTTCTAAGAGGATTTTCCAGGCCCAAAGAGAACAATATCGCATGCAGGTGGTCTGGGTTGTTACAGATGGTGTCAGAGCAGCACCCCAATCGGTGTGCCAACAAGGATGCTGGGCCCCAAGGGGGGAGGATTGTGAAGTCCCACATCGGTTGAAAAAGGGAACGAAGCACGCCTTATAAGGTGGTGTGGATACCTTTTCCGTACGACGCGTTTTGACAAAACCTTGAGGGCTGGGTTGTAAGAAGATTCCTCAGGCCCAAAGAGGACAATATCAGTCTCGGGTGGTCTGGGCTATTACAGTTCTTGCCCGTAGGCTGTGATACTTGTCCAAAGGTACCATATGATAATAACAATAATAATAATAAATAAAGGGATCAACAATTATAAATAATCATAATAAATAATAACAACAATCTCAGACAACAGTGACAATAATGATTAAATAAATAGTTAAATACAATTAATAGTAATAAGAAAATAATAACATCGATTAAGAATATTAGTAAGAAATTAAATCACAAATAGATAACATAACATAAATACATAAAATAATATCTTAAAATCCATAGCGTATAATGAAATATGCACGCTAGTAATGGAGATACATACGATACCCTCTAACATGCTACGTGATCCATGATTACAGTTGTCGTTGGCACTTTGCTGCCAATACAAACCAGGGTGGTTACCCATATTGGCCGTCCGATCCCCTAGACTTGTAGGCAATATAGTTATGAGGCTAGATATACATGGACTACATTGGTTTGCCACCTCCGTATGGTATGATATATACAATATAATATCAAATAATATAACATATAAATATATTTATACACATATATAAAAGATACTTGATGTACCATACTATATACTAGTGGTGTCTGAAGGTACCCAGCATCCCCAGCACCGACTGACGGGAGGTTAAAGAGAAAAACTTACATACGGTCGCTTCGGCATCCCGACAGCGCTGCTGCTTATAACCGTTATCCCATCCATGGAAGGGGACGGCTTATGGCCACTATATCAAACTTTCCTACCCTCAAGTCCATAGCAGCTCCCGGGAGATATTACAACTTGCGCGCTTATCACACTCCACCCGCGCACTAATCACATCCACAACTACAGAGCAACGGTACATGTATGGGTGCGTCTCAAAAACTATATATTTGTAATATTATAAAATAATTAACTTTTGATAAAATATAGTCGAATAAATATGCTTTATCAAATATATAAAATTCCATGCTTAAATAAATAATTAAATACATAAATAAAATTTTGATCACAATAATTTAATATAGTAAATTCCTCAAACATTCAAATCAAATTATACCAAAATTATCATCAAGGCCACATACAATTTCACATATAATTAAAGATATAGAAATACATTTTATTATATGCCATCTATAGATATCTATGTATATTCACATATCTATATGTTCATACATTTAGATATATATATATATATATATACATGTAAAACCTTTAACAAACAATTTAACAAACGCAATGTCCACATACGTATGTATACATAAATTTTGGTATGCATAAACAAAGGCTTCAACAATACATATTTAAACGGATATATATATATATATATATAAAATGCATGTCTTTACCAACATTCCCATACACATGTACATAGAAAAGCACACACATATATATATATACAATTTAATTTAAATCTCCTTTTTTTCACATTTAATTTAATAATTTAATCAAAAATAACAACTTCTCAAATACACATCCATAATTTACAAACAAGATATCAATGTAAAGCTAAAGATATGGAGAATACAATTCTAACCTTCGATTGGCTTGAAACTACCAGTAGTGGCCGGAAATTTTGTCGGAAGCCGCTGCCAACTTGCCCCTCCTTTGTACGCCATGAAGGAGCTTGAATTGGAGCAAACAAAGGTCACCATTAGCTTCAGAGGATCCAAATCAAGGGGAAGGGACCGAGAACACAGTCGGAAACGGTGGAAATCCGGTGACCAGAAGGGGTGCTATCGTCGGCTTCCATGGCTGTTTCCCGGCTCGTCAACGGCTTCCCTGGCTATCAGAGTACACTTTGGTGAAGCTCACATGATGGGCTGCCAGGTGGTGTGGTCGGTGTAGCTTGGGTGCACCGAAACACGGCGGATTCGACCGGAGAGAGACACGGCTACCACTGCTTCCACCGTCCGATCTGGGCACGTCGCCAGCCGACCAGCCACCAAATTTGACAGCTAAGCTCACCGACGACTGAGCTATGCCGATGCCCCGCGCATCTGAGCAGTGGGTGGCCGGAAATGATGAAAGCCGATAGACCCAAGGGAGAGAAGAAAAGAGGAAGAAAGGAAGGAAAGGAAGAAGAAGGAAGACGGTTTTCCCCTCGTGGGGAGAAGAAAGAAAAAGAAAAGAATAGAAAAATAAATAAATAAAATAACACTAAAATAATAATATAATAATATAAATAATAACAAAATAAAATAATATAATATTTAATTAATACAACACGTGGTAGTTTTCCATCGTAACACATGGTTCTCTTTAACTATGATACATGGCAACCTTCAAATGGTGACACATGATGCAACTTTAAGGACTCTTTGAAGTATTTTGCTATCCAGTAAAACCAGTTTTGGAAAACACAATTACAACTTTACAGACCCATAACTTTCCAACCGTAGGTCTGATTTAAGCGTGCTACCAGTCCACAGACTCGTATTGACGAGCACTTTCATATAATCTATGGGCTAACATCGAAATCCATGTAAATAAAAGTCAACTCCGAGTTTGTTGATCAGTCCGGATAGTATCTTGTTTCACTCATAACTTTCAAACTGCAGCTTCGTTTTCAACATGCTACTAGTCTATGGGCTCGGATTGATGTGTACTCTGCAATGGTATCTTGGTAAATGCAAAATTCTCTTTGAATAGAAAAGTCAACATTTTGACCTACTTGGTCAACCCTCGATCAACGTGAAAATTTCTGATGTATTTTGGGACGGGGTGTTAGCACCTGCAAAGGACGGTATGAAATTGATCATTGACTTTTGAGAGCTGCAAATATGTCTTCTTTCCAAATCAACGAAAAAGCCCCAAATTAAGGAAATAAAATTATATCTTGATTATGCTTTCATACTTACTTGACATGGATGCGATCATTCTCTAATGAAAAGTTCTCTTAATTCCATGCCAAGAAATGCATAAACTATACTACTTGACACTTTCAAACATGAAGACTTTTTCATAGAAACTTTATGCAGAGTTTATGCAGAGTTTATCTTTTTCTTTAGGATGCATTTTTTAGAAAATCCTGCTATTCTTTAGGATACTTTAGTTGGAACTTTAAAGATCTAAATATCAAAAGCAATTTGATAAAAATGGGTCTTACAACAAAGATTTTTGGAAATTATGAACAATATGGAAAATTTGGTTCTTACTTTTATTGTTTGATTTCAAAAAATATATATATATATATATTGTTTATAATTTTTATTGTGGCTCGGATTTTAGAGGAAAAAGTAAATATATAATCTGGTTATTAGAGAATCAAAGAAGTTGAAAATTATGGTGGGCTTGAAGTAACATTGCCATGCATAGATTTTGTTCATTAATTTTTTAAATGTAGTTCCTTGTGCAAAAATTCCCTCCAAACCAAAAGGAATAGAAAAAACTGAGAAATTGATAGCTCAAGCTTAATCAAATGTCCTCCAACAGGTTCACTAATTTACTGTTAACCATTTGTATAGTTAACTGATTGCTTACAGAAGATTGGCATACTGAATCAAAGTGATGAATATGTTTTACTTGTAAAATATGTCCATCATAAGGCATTCAATGGGGCAGTTTAAAAGTTGACATAATCCTTTTCCTTTAGGCTTTCAACTGTGTCCCTAAGACTCACTTCCAAAGGAATATAATTAACACCTAAACTTTTTGCTTTCTCCTTGGATACTTGGTGGTTTTGCAAGAAGGGCTTGTCATCTTCACATCTGAAAAATAATGGGGGCGGGGGGAAAAATTAGAGTTTTACCATATATTAGTTAATTTCACTGGAATATTTTAAGCATCCAAAAAAAATTGACATTTCCATATAATATGGTTTTTGATCAGCAAGAGAAAAAACTAAACAAAACACATTTATTATCTAGATTATATTTTTCGCGAAGGGAATGATAGAGGCATGTTTCATCTTACTTGTAACAGACAACTTACTTGTCAGGAAGGCTCAGAGTCGGGTAGATTTCTCTTAAACTCTTCAAAGCCTCAAAAACATGTGCAACATGTCCAACTAAACAATACCTTCCTCTTGCAGAAGGGACTTCAAACGCTTTAATATGTGCATCTGCAACATCTCGAACGTCAACAAATCTATAAACCATATTGCGGAAGGTTTGAGCTCCTGCACCCAAAAGAACAATATAATGTAATGAAAATTCGATAAAATTACTTATGAAGTTCATGTGACTAATTTTATTATATTCTTATCTAATTGTAATACATAGTTTATGAAAAAATGTTACACTGTAAACATAACATTTATTATTAGTCTATACTTAATCATGCAAGAAAAAGTATGAGTTGCTGAAATATACCATTTAAAAGCTTCAGAATGATCTCTGTAGAGAAATTTAGAGTTGGCTGTAAGAGAGGACCAATCACAAGTCCTGGATGTATGGTCACTAAGTCAATCCCTTTTTCTTTAGCAAATTTCCAAGCAGCCTCTTCAGCTAAAGTTTTTGAAAGAATATACCAAAGCTGGAAACAGGAGAAATACAAGACAGTAAAAATATGTAAAATTTGATGACTACTGTAACCCTGCCTAGCAAAATCATTAGCAAACGTTCAAACGAACATGGAACAGAAAATTTTTGTTTGACTGTAGATTGAGAATCTGAGGGTGCAATGCTGACTATTCTACAGAAGCAGCAAAGAGTAATTTTCAAAGTCAAAATCTGCAAAATAGTCATGAGACTAATGACAGGTTTTATATAAACTGTTAATACGAATAAGTATGAGGCACATATACGAACACACCTTCAATTCCTCACAGAAAACAGGATCCGAAAACCATGTTTCATCAACTACAGCATCAGGTGCCAAACGTTTTCCATTGTATATAACCGTAGCAATGGAAGATGTTATAATGACTCTCTTGATACAAGGATGTTTTGCACAAGATCTTAGAATATTGAGTGTTCCTTTCATGGCAGGGTCAATTATTTCAGCCTGAAATATGCAGAAGAATAATAGTACCATAATTTACAAACGTAACAAGCAAAATTAAATTCCAAAAATCTGTAACTCAACAACCAAGTCAGATTCTATCAAACCAGAAAACTTTTTATTTTGATGAAAAATGGGATTATGACATTGAAAATTTCGGGATTGAATTAACAGTATAGCTATTAACCTGTGGATCAGCGGCTGAAACAACTAAAGGGGAAGCGGTATGGAAAACACCTTCACACCCCTCAACTAATGCATCAAAAGATCCTTCTTCCAATAAATCTGCTCTAAACAAATGAAGTCTTTCCTTAGCTCCATCCAGCGAGAGCAAGTGTTCGGTTTTCTTTGGATCATCTGCGAAATGCATGAACATAATTAGAACAATAATTGAAAATTCATATGAGATGCAAAAAACATGTACAAAATTGATGAAGGCATGAAAGATTGAGCACACAGTCAACATGATCAAGCCTTGATTCATTCTAGCTAACCAAGATGAAATAAATTCCATTAGTATGTATACATATATATGTATATATGTAAATGAGAACCAAAATCATCCATATGTTATTTTTGGTAGTACTAAGTTTCAAAGACCACAAAATATATCAACCATTGCTATTCAGAGTAAGATTAAAAACTTGGAATTTGGAAGCCAAAAACTTGTTTTTTGAGAACAATTTGATATAATCTTTGGTTATCACGAAAAAGGAAGAGTAATATTGAACAAACTTGGGTCACGAACAGAGGCTTTGACAGTGTAACCACGTTTTAATAAGAGCTTCACCAACCATGAAGCTATATAACCAGAAGCTCCTGTTACACACACCACCTTTTCTTCTCCATTCATCTTTTTTTTTCTTTCTCACAACTCCGGGATTTCTTTACAGTTTATGATGATTTGCAGAGGAATGGAAAAAAAAAATATATATCTATATATATATATATATATGCACATAGGGACTATGAATACAAACATATATTAAAACAGCTAATCATTATTGGGGAAGAAAAAGTCAATGATCTTCGAATTCTTCACTGCTGACTTATTTATTTATTTATTATAAGGGTAAAATAGACGCTATCATAGAGATGTCCAATTATAATACTACCCCACCAGCATATAAAATATGATATTTAACAAAGTGGAAGAAGGGCAGTCTAGGCGACGATCTTAACGGTTCAGATTGTGGTTTCCTCTTCCTATGATATTTCATTTGGGTGAGTTCCAAACTTATTTGTTCGATGAACATTTTGTTGAAGCCAAGTTATATGTGAGCCTCTAAATATTTAGAGAAAATTTTTGTTGTATAGTTACAATAAAAAAAAAAAACAAAGACCAACATTAATTGCCTGAATTTTGAAAGACCAAAATATGTATCAAAAGATTGCTATGCGTATTCGAACTTAGATTCGAAACTCCGGTTTCGGAAATTAGAAGTGAAAGTTACATATAACAATTTGATCATCGAAAAAAAAGAGAAGAAAAGAGTAATGTATGGATCTAACTTGGGTAGCGAACAGAGACTTTGACAGTGTATCCACGTTGTAGTAAATGCTTTACAATCCATGAAGCTATATAGCCAGAAGCTCCGCTAACACACACCACCTTTCCTTCTCCAATCATCCTCTGTTTTTCTCTGTTTCTCTCTGTATCTCCAAGCTTATGATTTATAATACGTGCTTTTCAAGCGAATTGACTGGAGTTGGTTGACCTTTTAATGGGAAAGTTCAAATAAGGCGCTTAGATATTTATTATATTAAAAGGGGAAAAATATATTTAACATTTCAAAAAAATTTAAAATTTTGTTTTTCTTTTCTTTTGTATTGAAACTCGCTAATTGGAAATTTTAAAATTTGGAGTAATATAATGGTAGTTGAGAATCATTCAACAAAAATAAAAAGTTTAGTATTTTTTTTTTTTAAAATTGAGTTCATTACTCTGAAAGCTTAAAAAGCCATTTTCAAATCATTTTTATAAATGCATATTATAGGCATACAGCAAATATTTTTGACTTCTATAGAATTGAAATCAATAACTTGTACAATTAACGGACTACTAATAATTCGGCTGCTTTAGTGGTCTATCATCTTTGAAGAAGGAAACTTCTAGAGAAAGAAACCTGTTTGGCTTTTTTTTTTTTTTTTTTCAGTTTTTAAAATATTATTTTAAAAATAAAAAAAAATAGAAAACTGTTTTTATTTGTTTTATGAAAATAAAAAATATTTGGTCAGTGGTATTTGAAAACAATTTTTAAAATAAAAAACAGAAAACAGAAAATATTATTTTAATATTTTCTAATTTTTTTAATTTATTTTTTAAAACTGTTTTTTGAAAACTAATGGCTAAATGGATTTATCTTTGTCTTAGAAACAATTTTTTATTTTGTAGAATACAAAACTGTTTTAAAACAAATTGGCCAAACAGGATACTTACCATAAAATATCTTTGCTCTCGGGTGAAGAAACTAAAGTGATTGAAAGGTGATATTGGAGAAAAAGTTCTATTAACTAAATTAATCCAATGAAGCCGATATGGTTTAGCTTCAAAGTTTCCACTTGCATTTCATGGGGCTAAAACCAAGTTCCATAAGACCGAAAACTTATAACTAATTAAATTGCCATTTCCTACAATGATTTCCAACAGTGAGACAGCCCTTGGCAATGTGAGAATTGTCCAACTCTGTTTTGATTATGAATTGCAAGCTTCATTAATCCTAATTCTAAGAAATTAAGTGAAACATACAGTTAATTGATGTTAGGAATAATAATTAAGGAGACCAAAAAAAAAAAAAAAATGAAGGGTATTGGATTTCAAAGTTTACTGGAACCTATCTTTATTCAACAAATTAGAAAATTTATATAATAGTGTAAGTATACCAAACTATGATCCAATTCAACATATTGAAAAAAATTTAAAAAACCATGGAATGACGATCCAATCAATAAATAGCTGGGTACTGCTCTGTTTATTTATTTATTTTTTTTTTGTTTTGGTTGCTTATTTACGATTAAAACTCAGCAATGGGAACCTTTCCACACACTTGAATACAACACAGGCACTAAAAGAAACTGGAAAAAGAAAGGGTGGAATGTGGATATCATAAACTACCTTATTTTTCCTCCACAATGAAATGTGCATTAGTATTCTGAGAATTACAATTTTCTTTTTCTCCTCAATGAAGCGTGCATTAGTATTCTGAGAGTCCTCATTTCTTATTCGGGAGTGAATTATAAAGGCAGGCACATAGAGATGAGGTTCCTGCAGGTTTTTGAGAATGTTTAGCTCTTATGCCTGGGAGTACTGTTCTGTGCTCCAATTTCTGCAATAAAACATTGAAAATCTGGTTAAATTCTATAAATATGTTGGACTCCTCCAAAGAACAAAGGTTGTTAATTGATTTACGTACCTAAACAAATTAAATTGTTGAGAACATTCTCCTAGAAAACCAACCAAAAGCTTTGATCAATCTTAAGCCAATCACCAACTGGTTTTCTATGGCATTCCTTGGTGTGAATTTGTGGGATGCATCACAAAGTAGTAGCAATTTTTTAAATTGATTTGCCGTTGTATATCAGAAATATGATCAAAGCTTTATATGTCAGAAAGAATTACAAGCAGAATGTTTTCAAAAGCTAAGAAAATGCCACCTGTGGTTACCATGCATGCCTGAATCCACCATCATAACAACAGTTTGGTATCATGGACATGTATCAATGTAGTAACAGAATGAATACCTCAAAAACCTAGTTTGAGTTAATACACACACACACACACACATAAGAGTATAAATTATCAGAATGAAGAAAACCAGTGAACAACAAAATCAAAATCTACACAAGAGGAGGCAGGAAAATGGGTAATAACTGATTACCCTTTCGGTTCTTCTCCTTGCAAAATTACTCAACCCATAGTTTTGAATAAGAAACCTTAATCCTTTAGCTCAACTTTGTTTCCTGCTTTGTTTTGGATCTGCAACATATAATTAACTTAGAAATGTTCTTCAAATGGTAAGCTCTAAAATTGGACATTTTACAATTTTGTAATCAGTTTGTAGCATTAATGATCATTACCAATTTATGATCATCGTTTGAAATTCATTTATTTGCAAAATTATGGTAGTCAAAAGCTCTTAAATACCTTCCAATCATCAGGTTCTGCAGACAAAACAAAAAGAGTAAGTACACACAAATCCTTCAAACAATCAAAAAAGAGGACAGTGAAGTGCTTACATAGCAGAAGCAGTAGACGGTATAGAAAGACTTGATTCCAAAGTCAACATTGGGATGTGAGAAACGTTGTGCCACTCCTCCCCTGTTTCCCTTTGACATCTTTGCATTAAGATAGGGATCACAAATAGAAAGTGATTGCAAAGAGGTGAGCTTATGCATTCCCTCATGTAGGGATGTCAAGTTGTGGCACTCAGACATTTGAACTTCTTTAAGTGATTTGAGGTTGCATATCCATTCTGTAATAGTCACAAAATTGTCACAGTCATTGATACAAAGCTTTTAGAGGGTGGTAGCATATAGAAGCCCATAAGAGAGAGTTCACTAAATTCTAGAGAACGAAGGCTTTTGAAAGCTTGCCGATCACTATTGTATACGTCAAGCTTTTGGCAATTCCTAACGCCTAATTTTTGAAGAGGTGAGATGCTGAATATCAGGAGACAAGTACATCAGTTTGGGACAGTGATAAATCAAAAAGATGTTGAGAGAAGCAAGGCTCTTTTTCAATGTTTGCTCTTTAGCAATATCAAGAAACCTTAAACTTGAGAGAGGAGAGAAAGATGAAGGTGAGGATGAAGATTTCTGTCAACTCATCAGCAATGTTTGCTTCGAAGACTTTAAGCTAGAATGTTCCAGCTTAAGACTTTTTTTCAGATAAGGGTAAAGGGGCATGGAAGTCAATCTGGGGCAATATCGGATACTTGATTTAGAAAGACTAAGAAATGAAGGCAAACAACTACCATCTTCTTCACCATTCACTACTTCACCGTGATTCTTTCACTATCCCTTTTCGTTGGGCAAGCCATCAAGCTTGAGGCTTTGTAAGGTTGCTAGCAGTGGTGTAGGTGACACTAGGTCATCGGTTACACTGTACCAAATATACTGCAGACAAGGCAATGCAACCAACTCCAATGATTTGAGACAAGGGGGTGTTTTCAGTGGCAATAAATTTTGGCATTTACATCCTTCTAAGCTGAACTCGACAAGTCTGGTGAGTGATGGAAGCCAACTTGGAAGTTTAACACCAAGGTAGGAAATCAAAGACAGTTCTTCCAGATTTTATGTTGGTTGTAGGCTTTCCAATGTAATTTCATAATCAATAGGCTCCACTGCAGCAACATCAAATTCATATAGACAAATTAACTCTCAACAACGAAGATGTGGTTTTTCCTTCAATTTTGCGTCCTTAAAGTCTAAACTGGCATCTTTTTCGCATCTCAAATTTTTTATAGTCGACTCCCCTCTCAAGTTGTTCGGTTCCATTAGTTTTTTAAGCCCACCTGCCTCACCATTATGCTTAGAGGTAGGACCAATGTCCCTGTCTGGTATGAATTCGTTTAATGTCTGAAGGTTAGTTAACTCTCCCAGTCCACACGCATATGAGTCAAATGGGTAGATTTATTCTCAAGATGCCAGAGATTGACCAGCTTCTTTAAGTCTTTTGGGAATTGTTTGATTCCAGTGCAATAGGATAGCTTCAATGTTCACAAATTCTGCAGGTTGGTGATAGAATTGGGCAGTGTCTTGATTTAAAATATTATAGGAAAGACCAAGAAACCTTAAGTGTTTCAATTTACCAATTGAATTTGGCACTATCTCAACCTCAGATTTGTGAAGACCTAATGTTTGCAAGAACATAAAACTTGAAACAGTTCTATCAAAGCTTAAACTTATCTGGCTTTCATGGTTCATGAAGAAAAAGAATTGTCCAAATCTTGTTCTCCTGGGACAGAAAGGTTGGAACTAGTCTTGATGGATCTAATGAAATGCAAAAGACAAGTATTGGGTTCTTTTGCCTATATTTTATTTAACGGAATGCAACGTAGCACTTTGTTCTTGCTATTTGTATTGCAAGATCATGCATTTTGCATGTTATTATATCACCTAACTCATTTTCTTCAACTTCTTGAAAGAATCATCTCCAAAATAAATCCTTGACATACTTGTAACCCATTTCCTTTAAGGATTGAGTAAGAGCTGAGGACGTAATAAATCCTTGTGCCATCCAAAGTTTTATTTAGTTTTCAACATCAATAACATGATCTTTTGGAAATAATCTACACTAGGCATAACAATATTTCAAATGTGATGGAAGGCTATCGTAGCTAAGTGTGGGTAGAATATCATTTTCAATTAGAGGTAGATTGAAAATTCCATTTTAAGGAATAAGGACCACTCTGTTTTTGAATTTTTAGAATACAACATTCTTCCATTTGTTCTAATGGCAAGGAGAATTGCTCCACACTTTTCCATAATTTCCATTGCAATTTTCAAAGTTTTTGTCATATGGCTCTTGTCTACGCTTGAAAGCTACTTTTTTAAATAAGGACCATGATCTGTCTTTATCTAAAGTCCCCAAAATATATGGTTTCATTGTGCTGGTAATCTCTCCAACTACTTTACTGCAAGTTGTTATATTCTACTCCCCTTTGCATCATTTGATAGTAAGTTTTTCAAGTTTATCCATAGTTCTTGATTCTCATTCCACACATCATCTAGTACAAGAAAATATTTCTTTCCTTTAATCTTTTTTCAAAGTTCTTTCTGCAATTGATCGATCTTGATGTTTCATAAAGTTTTATAACTTGCAGATTTAATAACAAGTGACTCACATTTAATCATCAGAGACACACGCCGACGTCTTCAAATCAAAATTCTTTTTTGAACCTTCTCATCATTAAACACAAGTTGAGCTAGTATGGTTTTTCCTAAACCTCCACAACCCACTGCTGCCAAAACCAACACATTCTCTTCAATGTTGGGATCTAACAAAAGTTCTAGGATAGCCATTTTATCGTCTTCCTTCCCAATAACTTCTTCTTGAGGTATAAAACAGTGACTCTGGTCCCTAGCTCTAGACACAACTTTAGCATCCGCACGATGGACCTCTAAATGGAAATGCCTATCAGCTGCAATAGCAGCTGGTTTCTCCTTGATATCTTTTATTTGGAGAGCCATGTTGCAATGACACACAAGTTGGTTTGAGGATGAGAAGAAAGTGCAAACCTGCTCAATCATAGTATCTCCATTCATCACTTGTCACTACAAGCCTTCAGTAGAGACATCATCCATTAAGTCATCAGCCTTGTAAATTGCATCTTCAAGCCTCTTGAGCCAGCTTCTGACTTGATTGGTTATGAGCGGCTTCTCCTCAGCATCAAGAAGTACATCTTTGATTGTTGAAATGGTTTCCTCAAGTTGTGAAAGCTCATATTTTGCACCCCAGATTGATACAATCTCTTGCACAGCTACAGAAATTGAGTTCCTATTAATCCTGTTTGCAATGCCAAAAGGGATTGGTTCTGCCATGGTTGGCTTGTTTGGAGTGTGGAAAGCAAAGTGTTTAGAGGTTTGCAAGGTGAAAAGATGAGCTGCAAAGCAGTGGAGATGAAACTCTTACTCTTTCATTATAATACATTAATAAATCTGCAGTTTTTTTTCTTTTTCTTTTTCTTTTTCAATAAAGTGATTGCATTTTACAACTAATACAAGAAGACAACAACAATAGTACAGAGGAGAAGACTCAGGTCTAAAGAAAAAGTAATCCATGCAAAGATATGTGTTGTTGCCCAGTTTGACATATACTGACCACCTAAAAAATGATTAATTGAATGGTGATTAACAGGACATGTGCTGTTATTCAATCTTTGTTGATAGATATTTTAGAAACTATTAAATATTTGAATGGATTCAAACTTCTATAAGCTTCAAATCAATAACCAAACCCTAAAAAAGTACATGACCCACCCTCTGAAACTCCGATTTTATTGACATCCCAAAGCAGAATACTTTATCTACTCTTTTGTAAATGCTTTATAGAATAGAGTTGCAGTTGCTTTTATTAGGTGATTTGATACCGCTTAGAATGGTCCATAATAATGCATACATATATGAGAGGAAAAAGCTAGATGATTATTGATTAGAGAAAAAAGAGAAAAAATAAATAAAAAGCTAGATAATATTATTATGACCTAGTCATTTGTATTTGATGCGAATAATGTTACCGAAAGTAACATTCATAAGCAGCATATAAGTCTAACATTGCCTTGCCAGCAAAAATAGTACTTGTATGATACATAGGAGATTTGATGCTTATTTTATTGGTATATCAATCCTCATTTCATATAGTTAACTAACCACAGAAGACCGGGATAATTAACAAGATTTGTTCTGTTTTGTTATTGTTATCCATCATGTCCTGTTCAAAGACACCATTCTAAACATTAACGAAACCCTTCTCCTTTAAGCTTTCAACAGTGTCCTTTAAGACTCACTTCCAAAGGAATGAAATTCACACCCAAACTTTTTGCTTTCTCCTTGGATACTTGGTAGATTGGCAAGAGGGGCTTGTCATCTTCACACCTGAAAGTACTGCAAAGATAGAAATTTTTGTCCTTGAGAGTTTTATCACATATCATAAAATTTCATTATAAAGGTAAAAAAAATGGATATCTTGATCTAATATGAAACGAAAGAAATCTAACATTCACTGTAGTTAAGGATGAATCATTTGAGCAATAAACAAACAAAAACCATATGGACTGATTGGAAATTTCATTAAAAAAAGAAAAAAAAGACATTTTGATCTAACATGAGACGTATGAAATCTAATATTCATTGCGATGAAGCATGGAATCATTTGAGCAACAAACAGTTGAAAACCTTATAGACTGCTTGATGATGGAATAAAGCATGGAAAGCATTGAAACTATTTTGTGTGTAGTTGGAGTCTTAGCGTATAAAAGTTAAAAAACAAACACAGCCAAGTAGAAACAAATCGTCTTAGCGGTATTTATACAATGTGAAGTAAACGTTTAGAAGCTCCTATTATGTAAAAAACCCAATGCTTAACATGAATTGACATGGACTAATAAGGAATATAGATCAAGCTTGATTACTTTTTAAAAATGCAGCATAGAAGCATGCCTTTATGATACTAGCAAATGTAAACTTACTTTTTGGGAAGGTCCTAGGAAGGGTAGAGTTCTTTTAAGATCTTTAAAGCCTCAATAAAGTGTGCAACGCGTCCAACTAAACAATATCTTCCACTGGCTGAAGGAACTTCAAATGCTTGAATGTGTGCATAAGCAACATCTCTAACATCAACAAATCTATGAACTACATTGGGGAAGGTTTGAGCTCCTGCATCCAAAAGAATGGAAAGTTAGATTCTAGTAGTCGAAAGCTTTGAATTGGAAATATCTGGTTATTTTTTCTATTATATATTTATACTTTTATGAAGTAACGCTAATAGAGGTACATGAGTTGACATACTGTATGTCTAGAGTTTCAAGCACTCTACAAAGGTCAGAGTATCTGTGTATAGCAGCTATATCAAGAAAAGGGATTCTAGCTTTGCATCATATGCCGCCTCACTCATGTAAGTAAAAGGATTAGTTGCAAGATGGTACTAGCTATAAGCTTTAGAATAGGCTCTACAGACAAATTAACAGTTGGCTGTAAGCGAGGACCAATCACAATTCCTGGATGCAGTGTGACTAAGTCAATCCTATTTTCCTTTGCAAATTTTCAAGTAGCCTCTTCTGCTAAAGTTTTTGAAACCATATACCAAGCTGAAGTGGAAAAAATAAATAAATAAGACGGTGAACATACAAGAAAACTGATGCATAAGTTACTTTACTTTTCTCTTATCATATCCTAGCAAATGGTAAAAAGAATTAAATTAGATACATTAACACAATGATACAAGATTTACATTCTAATTCTGTTTTTACTAAAATGATTGTTGAAATATAATACAAAGGCTATAAATTTCTCATAAGTTATGTCTACGAAGATGTAACACCCCGCCCCAAAGTACAGCGGAAATTTTCCAACTTTGACCGAAGTTAACCGTTGACTTTGACTTTGACTTTGACTTTGACCATTGACCAAAAGGGGTCAAAGTTGACTTTTTATTTCGGTTGGAATTCTATGTTGACTGAGGTACTGTTATGAAGTACACGTTGGCACGAGTTCATAGACTAGTAGCACATCGAAAACGGAGCTACGGTTTGAAAGTTATGAGCAAAACAAGTTGAGGTCTAAACTGTCCAAGGGGTGCCAGAGTTGACTTTTTATTCATGCAAAGTTGAGCTTTGACTCATACATGGTTGTGAAGTGCTCGTCGACACGAGTCCGTAGACTAGCGGCACGTCCGATTTGGACATGTGGTTTGAAAGTTATGGACCTGTAGAATTTTTCAAATACTGTATTATTTTAATATTATTTTTAACGTGTAACGATGTACCACGTGTGACTTAATAAATGTGACCATGTGTCACCATGTTGGGATGCCACATGTCAACCATGTTTAATACCAAATTATTATTTTATTGTTATTTTATATAATAATATTATTTAATTAATTTTTAATTTATTTCTTTTATTTCTTTTTCTTTTCTCTTTTATTTTTTTTCTTTTCCCCCACCTGGGAAAAAAGGCCACGGGGCCTATTCTTCTTCTTCTTCTTCTTCCTCCTTCTTCTTCTTCTCTTTTCTTTTCTTCTCTCCTTTCGGTCCACCGGCCTTCACCAATTCCGGCCACCCATTGCCTAAACGCGCCGGCCATAGATGTATCCCAGCCGCCGGCGAGCTCACCAGCCAAATTTGGCGGCCAGCCGGCCGGCGACGCACCCAGATCGGGCGGTGGAAGCGGCGGCAGCCGTCCCTCTCTCTCCGACCGATTGATCACCGTGCAGACGGCAGCAGGCCACACGCGCGGGACAGACCGGCGACCCACGACGGCACGACCTTGGTCACTCAATCTCCCGCTGGTGGGGTGGCTAACGCGCTGGGATCGGCCAACAACGCCGGCGGCCGGTGTGTCGCTGGTTTACCCATTTTCCGGCAGCCACCGGTCATGCAACCGGTCTTTTCCCACTAATTTGGACCCTCTGATTCCGATTCTGAGCTCCAATTAACTCAACTCCCATCGATTTGCAAGGTACAAAGAGATCATAATCGACCGAAGCTTTCCGGCCAAATTCCGGCCACCGCCGGTGGAATTGGGGTCAATGGAGACCGGTAATGCGATTCTCGTTCCACAAGCTTCGATTCGGTATATTATTCGACAATTTTGGTTAACGTTTGTGTTTAACCCCCCGGGTACCGGGTATTATTTACTCGAATAAAATATTAATTTATTTGACTGTGTGTGAATTATATTCTAGGAGCACAGGTGAGTTGTGGAATCGATCCTATGGTGGATCATGGTATAATTGCGTGCTCCAAGTGAGTGACCCACCTTGAAAACTATTTTGGGCAATTAATTATATTTATGTGGTGTTAAATTGATATTTGGAAATTATGCTCATGTGGTGGAATTTAAATATAATTGGGAAAAATATTATTTTATATATATATATATAGATATATTTTTCCATTGATGCTAAACGGAATTTTGGGTCATTAAGAAATTCCCGATTATTATTTTATTGTGATTTAATTGTATTTATTATACATGAACAAGTATTTTCATTAATTAATTGTGTTTGGATTTTAATATTATTTTTGGGCATAATTGGTTTAAATATTTTAAGAAAATTATTTGTTTAATTTGGTGGTTTAATTTTTATAATTATGCCCGTGGTATATTATTTGTTGAACCTCGTGTTACGAGAAAAATTATTGTTTTATCGTTATCAATGTTTTCGTACCAGGTCTGTTAAAGGAAAATATGTGGGATGGTAAATGTAAAAATTGGTATATTTCCCACAATAATTTTGGAAAGAACGGTACGGTTGATTTAATAATTATTTTAGACGCATTCATACAGTATTGGTGTTCTGGTGTATGTATATGGTTAGCGCGCAAGTATTATGTCTCCCGTGAGTTGCCATTGGACCGAGGGCAGGCAAGTCTTATATATTGTGCATCAGCCGCCCCTCTCCTTGACCGGGATGATGGTTTCAGCAGCGGTACTATCGGGACGCTGAATTATCGTTTGCAAGTTTCTCTCTTTAACCCCTCCTCCCAGTCGGTGCTCAGGACGCTGGATATCGGAGGGCATCACTGGTATATGGTATGGTGCGTCAAGTACAAAATTTTTCGGATAGAAATTTCAAACCCCAAAGAGTACAAAAATTATTTATTATAATTTATTACATTTTAATTATATTTGGGGTATTTATTTATTTATTGTTTATTAAATTATTTGATTCCTTGGTTTTCGAGAAATACGAGTATCGGGTTTTGTGAAAATGTTTTAAAAGGGGAACATTTCCAACGGAGTGAATAGTGAGGGTTTTGAGAGAAAGTATTACCTTCAAATGTTTATTATTTATTTATTTAATTGTTGGTATTAATTAAATTCCTTTCTTTGTTATATTATAAATATTAAAGGTGTTCAGTAGATAGAATCACTCACTGAGATGATTAACATCTCACGTTTTTAAATTCCATTCCCCTAGGTCCAGGTTGGGAGATGTTGATCGTCTGGGGCGAGCCCAACGTCTCAGTTTGTTACCGAAAGTCCAAGAAGTATTTCTTCCCTTTTTCCTCTTCATCCTGTATTACTTCTTATTTGTCATTGTATAAATTCCACATTTATTTGTATAATGCTCTGTATACTGTATTGGACATGTAGTTGTTATTTATGCACTGAGTTACTGTTATTTATTTTGAAGTGTTGAAATTTGTGGAATCAATTTGGAGTATTGTGGGAGGAATAAGGGGATGAATTTTAGGAGTGTGTTTTCAGTGCAGGAAATTTTTGGTAAGTCCTACCCTTAGGGGAGGTGCTGCCCGATTTTCCGTTGGAAGGTTCGATGGTATTTCCTTGGGATCAGGGCTTGTCTAGGGTTCCGGGGAGGAATTCTGGACGGGTCCTGACAGAAGAAGTTTAAGTAAGATATTCCTTCAGGTAAATTAATAAGAAACCTGGAAAGAGGTTATAAAAAACTAAACATGTAAGCACTTACCTTCAGCTGCTCACAGTATACAGGATCTGAAAACCATGTCTGATCGATTACTACATCAGGGCTCAGAGGTTTTCCATTGAACAAAACTGAAACCATGGAAGAGGTTACAACCACTCTTTTTACCGAAGGGACTTTTACACATGATCTGAGAACGTTTAATGTTCCCTTCACTGCCGGGTCAATTAGCTCTGCCTGAAAATCAACAAAATAATGCATAAACCCACAAGTACTGGGTGAACGAAAACCCTGAAAAAAATGCAAGGCACTACAGTCTAGTTGAAGACTGGAATTATCCATGTTTTCAAATTAATATTACTAACCTGTGGATCATTAAGTGCAACGATTACAGGAGATGCTGCATGGAAAACGCCTTCACAGCCATCAACTAAAGCATCAAAAGATCCTTCGTCCAACAGATTAGCTTTAAACAAATGTAGTCTTTCCCTAGCTTCATCAAGCGAAAGCAAGTGTTCTGTCTTCTTTGGATCATCTATGACATACATATACAGAATTAGAAGTTCCACTCAGATTCCATTGAGAAAATCTGGAAGTTAAAGAAAGAAAAGAAATGAAAAAGAAAAACAGAGAAGAGAGAGAGAGAGAGAAGAAAGAACTCTGTTTAGTTTTCTGGAAACTTCGATACAGCTATTTTCATTAGTTATATTGATATTTATACAAGAGACAAAACTATATATTTTGTTGTTTTCTTTTTCTTTTTTTTTTTAACAGAAAGTGGTTACTGTTCACGCCATATCAGCAACGTGGCTACTTCTTACAACATTCCCCCTTCAAACTCATTTTTTTTAACAAAAGAAAAAAAAGAGTTTGACAAGACAAAAAGAAAATATTCCCCCTTTGATTTAAACAACCTAAACACCATTTACAACTTTGAGTCTGGACTTTAAGTATAAGAACCTTACTGTGCCTAAAGCCTTTGTGAAGACATCTGCTACCTGCTCTTTAGTTGGTACATATCTGATTTCAATAGACTTGTTCAGCACCTTGTCTCTAACAAAATGTATATCCAGCTCAATGTGCTTTGTTCTCTGATGAAGAACAGGATTTGAAGCTAAAGCAGCAGCACTCAGACTATCTGTCCAGATCAAAGGTGTCGGCAATGTAACTTGCAATTCTATAAGTAGATTTTGTAGCCAGCATAATTCTGAAGTTATATGAGCTAAGGCTCTATATTCAGCTTCGGTACTTGAACGAGCAACCACAGCTTGCTTCTTAGAGCTCCAAGAGATTAAATTGGAGCCAAGAAAAATTCCATAACCACTGGTGGATCGCCTATCATCCCGATCACTAGCCCAATCAGAATCAATAAAACCATGTATAACCAATTTCACAGAGGAATGTAATTGTAAACCATGATCTGCTGTACCCTTTAAGTACCTCAACAATCTTTTACAAGCTTCCCAATGAGAAGAAGTTGGTGCATGAACAAATTGACTAAGTTTATTAACAGTAAAACAGATATCAGGTCTTGTTATAGTAAGATATTGAAGACTTCCAATGGTACTTCTAAAAAGTTTTGGATCAGATAAAGGATCACCTTCAGCTAAAGAGAGAGGCTTACTAACAATAATAGGTGAAGGATAGGATTTTGCACCATCCATACCCGTTTTCTTAAGAAGATCACTAATATACTTAGTTTGAGTGAGTAACATGTCTTTGGAGTTCCGCTTGACTTCAATGCCCAAGAAAAAATGTAAGTCACCCAAATCCTTCAAAGAAAACTGAGAATTAAGATCTGAAATAAGCTTTTGAATGATAGATCCATTAGATCCAATAATGATAATATCATCGACGTATACCAACACTAAAGTATAAGCTGATTTTGTTCTGAGAACAAACAAGGATGAATCTGAAACGGAATTTCGAAATCCTTTAACTAATAAAACCTGTTTCAGTTTATCATACCAAGCTCTTGGAGCTTGTTTTAACCCATACAAAGCCTTATGAAGTTTACACACATGAGTAGGAAACTTCTTACTTTCATAACCTTGTGGTTGAGAAAGATAAACAACCTCATGCAAATCACCATTAAGAAAAGCATTGTTGAAGTCCAACTGTTTCACAATCCACCCTTGAGCAACAGCAAGACTAAGCACTAGTCTTATTGTAGTAGGCTTGACAACAGGACTGAAAGTCTCATTAAATTCAAACCCAGGTTGCTGATGAAATCCTTTTGCTACCAGCCGAGCTTTATAACGTTCTACAGAACCATCAGCATTTCGTTTAATACGAAACACCCATTTATGACCAACAATATTCATCCCCGAACAATAAGGCACCAAGGACCAGGTGTTATTTTTAATGAGAGCTTCATACTCTTTATCCATTGCATTTCTCCACTTAGGATTTGACAAAGCTTCATGAACAGACTTAGGTTCTTTTTCTTCAACACCAGCACAAAAGGAAGATTGATGAACATAAAAAACTTTTGGTTTCAAAGCCCCTGTCTTTGATCTAGTTTGCATAGGATGAAGAGAAACCAACGTTGATTTTTGAGAAGAGAGTGGTGGTAAAACAACATCAAGCTGTACACCTGGTATAGTGGAAGAACTCGAAACAACAGGCAAAGAGGCAACATCAACAGGCAGAGAACTTGTGGACTCAAGATGTAAAGAATCATTAGCTGGAACAGCCTCATCCGAAGAAGATGATACACGGTGAGTAGACATTAATGGAGCTGTAGAGTTCAAACAATCTGATGAATCAAATGTACCAGCCAAGTTAGGGAGAGATGAAGAAGAATTCTGAGAAGTATGATCACCAAAAGAAGAAGACTTCAATAATATCAGTGGTGTATTTGATATTTCAGAAGCTGGAGGTACTGACTTGGACAGATGCTGTAGAAAACCAGTAGAGAATGGAAAATCCTGCTCATTGAAAATAACACTCCTAGCAATATAAATCTTCCCGGTCTTGCTTAAGCACTTATAGCCCTTGTGATCAGCACTATAGCCAAGAAAGACACACTTTTCACTATGAAACGGAAACTTGTGCTGCTGATAAGGCCTTAAAAATGGATAACAGGCACTGCCAAAAACTTTAAGAAAACCATAATCTGGAAGTTTGTGAAACAACATTTGATAAGGACTTTTAGAACTAAGAATAGCAGTAGGCAACCGATTGATGATATATACTGCTGTACTAAAAGCAACAACGGGAAACATGCCTCCACCACTTGGACAAGAATTATTAAAACTAGCACCAAATTGAGGAACAGTAGAACCATACACTCCAGGTTGCAACATGCCAGAAAATGGAGTTGAAACACCACCAAAAACAGATGAAGGATTGTAAAACTGAGAAAAATTAGCATTCACACCAGTATGTTGAAATGCAGAAGGAAAATTAGCCTGAGCAGTAGGAGGACCAGAAAAACCTTGAAAGACAGAATGACCAGTATTGGAATCACGATAATAGCACACATTTGCTAAATGACCATAAATGCCACAAATTTGGCACTGTGGTTTCCAAGATCTACCACTGCGACCTCGACCTCTTCCTCTGCCATAAAAACCTCTATTTCTACTATCATCATACCTTCCTCGTTCACCAAATTTACCAAAACCAGAATCAACATTACCAGAAGTATGTAGAAAAGAACGACCATTACTAGCAGAGTGATCAATATTAGACAAAGGAGAGGAAGTGTGAGAGCCTAACTGCAACTGATTATTAAAGGCACTAGCAAGATTTGTAGAATTAAATGCATTCAGAGTAGTATTTTGCTCAAGAGTTGCTTCATAATGTGAAAGATAAGTCTTTACCTCCTGTAAGCTTGGTAATGGAGGCCGACTGGTATAATTGACACGAATGGTCTCATATTCTGGTCCCAATCCCGTGAGAATACACATAACCAATTCCTTTTCAGACACAAAGAAACCAGCAGCACACAATTGATCTGCAATTTTCTTCATTTTCTTGCAATAATCGATAATCCTCATAGATCCTTTCTTGGTGGTTTGCAATTGGTTCCTAAGCTGAAGCATTGCAATTTCAGATTGAGAGGCATAATTTTCTTCAATTGTAACCCAGAGTCGTCTTGAAGTTTTTAAGCCAATTAGATCTCCAAGTTCCTCAACTGTAATGGCCGAAACCAACCAGCCAAGCAAAAATTGATCTTGCAAGATCCATAGTTGTTGTTCAGATGAAAATTTTGAAAGGCTGTCATCATTTACCTCCAGATCACCAAAGACAAAATCGCGCATAAAGTGAGGCTCATCAAGAAGAACAAATTTTTCAAGCTTATAACCTCTCAGAATTGGTAGAATCTGAGACTTCCAGATGAGAAAATTTTCATCTGTCAACTTCAGAATACTGCTGGGAAACGGAGACACCGTAATCAACGAAGCATCAAAACGATCTGTTATTGAATTGCCTAAAGAATCTACCATTTTTGTACCTTCAGAGTTCACCATTTTCAGATCTACGGATCAAATATCAGCTCTGATACCATGAGAAAATCTGGAAGTTAAAGAAAGAAAAGAAATGAAAAAGAAAAACAGAGAAGAGAGAGAGAGAGAGAAGAAAGAACTCTGTTTAGTTTTCTGGAAACTTCGATACAGCTATTTTCATTAGTTATATTGATATTTATACAAGAGACAAAACTATATATTTTGTTGTTTTCTTTTTCTTTTTTTTTTAACAGAAAGTGGTTACTGTTCACGTCATATCAGCAACGTGGCTACTTCTTACAACATCCATAAGCAAATAAACACGAACAATTTCTTGCCAATGTGCTTTCTTTCTGTTCCAACAAACAGAACCTACAACCTCACTCAACCCATTAAATTGGGATGATTGTTTTTTCCTGTCTCTCTCTTCCTCATACCCCAAACAAGGATTTAACTACAAAACCACAAGACCAACATTTTCCTGAAACTCAACAGCCACAACACATACATACAAAACTTTGCTCTTCAGATTCTATATTCTGGGATTTATCTTTTTTTTTTCCCTAACAGTAAACAATAATCATAACCCAGAATTTGGAATTGAAAACCATTTAGAAAACTATTTTAATATAAATCTGAACAAACCAAGAGAGAAAGAGTAAAGAACACCAACTTGGGTCTCGAACAGAAGCTTTGACAGTGTATTCACGTTCCAGTAAGAGCTTCACCACCCATGAAGCTATGTAACCGGAAGCTCCTGTTACACACACCACCTTTTGCTCTCCTCTCATGATTCTCTCTCTTTGCTCTAATCTGTACTGGACCCTTTTATCAAAATGTGTCCCAAATATCTTCGCTAGATGTTGTTGTAATGGGAAAGAAAAAGTTAACGATTATGCAGTTTATGTTATGTTGACGATAAATTTTTAGAATATTGAAAAGTACTACGTACGACGCACATGGCCATTGACTAAACCACGTCCTCAAAAAAATAAAATAATATAAAATTGCTTCACAGTCCACTTTCTAAATTATTAGTACAAATTTTAACTCTTTATTTTTTTTTAATTTTTAATTTTATATATATATATATATATTATTTTTTTCTTTTTAAAGAAAAATTCCCATCCTTGTTGCACTCATTGAATTCCCATTCTTGTTGCACTCATTGAATCAAAACTTATAGAAAACATTATCAATGAATTGTATTTTATTTATTTATTTATTTATTTCAGTAGGGAAAACTCCACGTGACAAAAATGGGACAAAACGGTCCCATCTGCAAATGTCCATAATAATGCATGCATATACGAGAGGAAAAAGGATGGATGATTATTGATTAGCAAAAAAATAAAAATAAAAATAAAAAAGTCAGATATATCATTATGACCTACATCCTTATGAAACACGTTTCTAAAAGTAACATTCATAAGTAGCACATAAGCCTAGCATTGCCTTGCAAACAAAAATATTGTTTGTATGATATGTAGGAGATTTGATGCTTAATTTATTTATATAGTAATCATTATT
Source organism: Ziziphus jujuba (assembly GCF_031755915.1). Taxonomy (NCBI): domain Eukaryota; kingdom Viridiplantae; phylum Streptophyta; class Magnoliopsida; order Rosales; family Rhamnaceae; genus Ziziphus; species Ziziphus jujuba. The sequence goes on from NC_083380.1 coordinate 5,695,087, forward strand.
TCATATTGTTAAGTAATTACAAAAGCATGAGATGATAAACAAGATATGTTCTGTTTTGGTGTTGTTATCCATCATATCTTGCTCAAAGACACCAATCTAAACATTAACGAAACCCTTCTCCTTTAAGCTCTCAACAGTGTCCTTAAGACTCACTTCCAGAGGAATGAAATTCACACCCAAACTTTTTGCTTTCTCCTTGGACACTTGGTAGATTGGCAAGAGGGGCTTGTCGTCTTCACACCTGAATATAATGGAAAAACAGAATTTTTGGTCCTTAATAGTCTATTACATATCAGCAAATTTCATTATATGAACAAAAAAATTGACACTTTGATCTCATATTAGAGGTTAGAAATCTAATATTCATTGTGATGAAGCATGAAATCATTTGAGCAACAAACAGTTGAAAACCATATAGACTGTTTGGTGATCGAAGAACATGATATAGCATGGAAAGCATTGAAACTGTGGTTTTTGTGTGTGCTTGAAGCCATGGCATAGAAAATTTAAAAACATGCACAATCAACCATGTTAGAGACAGTTACCATGCAAACTAAATGTTTAGAAGCTACTATAATGTAAAAAGGGAACCCCCAATGCTTAACATGACTTGACATGAACTAATAAGGAATATAGATCAAGCTTGATTACTTTTGCAAAATGCAGCATAGAAGCATGCCTTTATAATACTTGCAAATGTAAACTTACTTCTCAGGAAGGTTCAAGGAAGGGTAGAGTTCTTTTAAAATCTTCACGGCCTCAATAAAGTGTGCAACACGTCCAACCAAACAATATCTTCCATTGGCAGAAGGAACTTCAAATGCTTGAATATGTGCATAAGCAACATCTCTTACATCAACAAATCTATGAACTACATTGGGGAAGGTTTGAGCTCCTGCACCCAAAAAAATGAAAAAAAAAAAAAAGAGCAGAAATGGAAAATTAGGTTCTAGTAGTTGATAGTATTGAATAAGAAGTCTGGTAGTTATTTTTTTCATTATATATTTATAATTTTATGAAGTAGCAGGAAATCAAGGCACATGAGTTGACATTGATGTCAACATCTAAAGCTTCAGGCACTCTTGAAAGGTCAACGTATCCATGTACATTAGCTGTACCAAGAAAACTGGTTCTAGCTTTGCATAAAATTCTGACTCGCTCATGCAAGAAAAAGGATTAGTTGCAAGATGGTACCAGTTATAAGCTTCAGAATAGGCTCAACAGAGAAGTTAATAGTTGGCTGCAAGAGAGGACCAATCACAAGCCCTGGATTTAGTGTGACTAAGTCAATCCTATTTTCCTTTGCAAATTTCCAAGCAGCCTCTTCAGCTAAAGTTTTTGAAACCATATACCAAAGCTGAAAAGCAAAAAGAATATATAACACAGTGATAATAGAGGAAAACAATACAATGATACAAGATTTATATTCTATCATGTTTTTATAAAATAATCACTGAAATATAATACAAATGCTATAAATTTCTCATAACTGTTGTCTACAAAGAAGTTTATATAAGATATTCCATTAAAGTAAATTAACAAGAAATTTGGATACAGATTATAAAAAAACTCATGAACATAAGTACGCACCCTCTGCTTCACACAAAACTCAAGATCTGAAAACCATGTCTCATCAACCACCACATCAGGATTCAAGGGCTTTCCATTGAATAAAACTGAAGCCATGGAAGATGTTACAACCACTCTCTTTACAGATGGGACTTTTGCACATGATTTGAGAACATTTAGTGTTCCCTTCACTGCAGGGTCAATCAGTTCTGCCTGAAAATCAACCAGATAATGCATAAATTTACAAGTGCTGGGCAAACGAATACCCAAAAATAATAAATAAATAAATAATGCTAAGGCCCTGCAGTCTATGTTTTCAAATTTCATGATGGAATTGATAGTAGAGCTAATATTATTAACCTGTGGATCATTGACCGAAAAGAATACAGGGGATGCCATATGGAAAATGCCTTCACAGCCATCAACTAAAGCATCAAAAGATCCTTCGTCCAATAAATTAGCTTCAAACAAATGTAGTCTTTCCTTAGCTCCATCAAGCGAAAGCAAGTGTTTTTTCTTCTTTGGATCATCTATGAGCGTCACATGCATATACAGAATTAGAAGTTCCACTCAGATTCCATATGCAAATAAACATGAACAATTTTTTTTTCATGTGCTTTCTCTCTGTTTCAACATACAGAACATTATACCCTCTCGACAAGCTATCAAAACCTGCAACCTCACTATAATTCAAGCTTCACTTCCATCAAACCATCAAATTGGGATAAATTTCTAATAGTATTAAGAAAACATTCAAAAGGAGACAACCCTAAAACAAGGATTTAACTACAAAATCACAAGACCAACATTCCGTGAGATTCAACAACTGGAACACATACATACAAAAACATACAGAACATTATACCCTTTCGACAAGCTATCAAAACTTACAACCTCAATTCAAGCTTCACTTCCATCAAAACATCAAATTGGGATAAATTTCTAACAGTATTAATAAAACCTTCAAAAGGAGACAAACCCAAAACAAGGATTTAACTACAAAATCATGAGACCAACATTCCGTCAAATTCAACAACTAGAAGACATACATAAAAAAAAAAGCTAGCTCTTCTGATTCTATATTCTGGGATTTCACCTTTTTTTTTTTTTTTTTTTCCTCCCTTTCAGTAAACAACAATCAAAACCCAGAATTCGGAATTGAAAACCATAAACAGAACTATTTAATATAAATGAGCAAGGCAATTAAAAGACAAAAAAAGAAAAAAAAGAAAAAAAATAAAAGGGAGTAAAGAAAACCAACTTCGGTTTCGAACAGAAGCTTTGACAGTGTATCCACGTTGCAACAAGAGCTTCACCACCCACGAAGCTATGTAACCGGAAGCTCCTGTTACACACACCACCTTTTGCTCACCTTCACTCATGATTCTCTCTCTGCTCCGGACCTTTTATCAATGTGTGTCCAAAATATATTCTCTAGATGTTGATAGAATGCGAAAGAAAAGTAATAATTTTATAACTAATTATAAATTCTTAGAGTAAACGATGTATTTTATAAAAAAAAAAAAAAAGTGGTCCCACAGTTCCAGCTACTAAATTAATTATTAGCACAAATTTTAACTTTTTTCTTTTTTTATTTATCCTTTTTAAAGGAAAATTTCCATCCGTGTTGCACACTGAACCAAAGCTTGTAATAAAAACATTATAATTGAATTGAAGGTTTTTTCAGCGGGAAAACACCACGTGACAAAAAATGAGACAAAACATATGACCGTTTAGACAATTATTGGCTCCCAAGCTCAGGACCATTTGTCAAAGTTTGGTCAATATAAATGCTAAAAGAGCAAGAAAAGCATATTCCAATGTGAAAGTACTTTCAAAGCCAGATTTATAAAACATCACCTTTATAAAATATGCTATAGAAAGATTTGATGTATTTTGGATTGTCCTAAAACTGACAAGTATGAAGTTCAACAACAATCAGATTGAAAATAATAATTGAATAATGGTGGAGGAAATTTTTTCTTGTCACCATTGAATCAGAGGAAACTAAATCAGAGTAAAATTCAAGCTTGGTACGTCCAAAATACATGGAAATTAGACTAACATCTAAACATAAAGGAGATATCCAATAATACTGTCTATTATATGCCACAGTATAAACTCACACACTCAACTATATATGATATTAAAGAAAGAGAAACCATATTTGAGAATTACCATAAAGTTTCTTGTAGAGAAAGCATTAAGTTTGATTGTATATGTATAAAATTCTATTCTATTGGGTTATATTAGGTGGATTATGTTGACTGTTGATGATCAGCGGTAGTACTAGTACTTACCGATTTATTATCATTATTAGAGAATTTATTGTTGCACAAATGCAGCTGCTGATCATCCAAAACTCTTAAATATCTTTTCCAACCAGGTTCTATACCGGGAGAAAAAAAAAAAAAAAAAAAAAAGAAGGAAGACATTGCATATGCATGCATGGAGTTATAATGCATCACCAGAAGTAGATGGTTGAGAATGATGAATGGTAGAATCTGTTGAATCCAAAATCAACTTCTGAAAGTAAGCAACCTTATGCCAATCCTCCCCTGTTCCCCTTCGACATCTTCGAGATAAGATTGACCTCTAAGAAATAGTAAGCAATTGCAGAGTGGTGAGCTGATAGATTTCTTAAGGTAGGAATGTCAATTTTTCATGTTCGGAAATTTCAACTTGTTTGAGTGATTTGAGGTTGCTGAACCATTCTGGAATAGCCATCAAATTCTTATAGTCACAAAAAATAAGATCTTGTAGAGTGGTAATGTGTTGAAGCCCAACTGGTAGAGTTTCCAATTATTGAAGCTCTCAAAAATAGAGACAATGAAGGCTTTTAAGACCTTCCCGCATATATTGATCCCATTCAAGTCAACAATATCTTGTCAATTCTTAATCCATAGATGTTGAAGAGAGGTGAGATGTTGACAGGATCAAGTAAGTTTTTTCCAACCCAAGATCTTTCAGATATGGATAAAGCCACTTGGAAGTCAATCTGGGGTAGTCCTCAATGGTTAATTCAGCAAGACAAGAAAATGATGCTAAACAACAACTATCACCTTCTTGACCATCCAGTACTACTACTACATGAACTTTCCACCAATAAGGCAAGTCTCGAAGCCAAAGGATTTCCAAGGTTGATAGAAGTGCTGTTGGCAAAGCCAAATCATTGGTTATATTATTGTTAGAAATATACTCCAAACAAACAAGCTTGGTATACATTGTTGGATCTGCTCTTTTGTAGCTTTAGAGATAAAGTGATTTGATATTAAGCATGTACAATGATCCCTCATATTTTAAGTAAGCAGAATTTCAAGTACTTGATGCATTTGGATTTTTCCTTAAAAGTTAGCTTCTTAGTTTCCACTGGCATTCATGGGGCTAAAATCAAGTTCCACATGGATAAAAACATCTACGAAGTTGTTATTTCCCGCAGTGATTTGCACACAACTTTTAGATAATAAGACCTCCCACTGTTAGTAACTTAAAAGCTGCTAAATGATAAAGAATATTGGACCCAATGAAATAACTTCAGATCAACAAGGATGCTAAGGAACCTGTTGAAATTACCTAACCGTTAACAAATTACAGAAAACTGGGGTATCAAAACAAGATATGGTCTGTGTGTTATTGTTTTCGAACATATCTTGATCAAAGACATCAATCTAAACACATTAAAAAAAACCCTTCTCCTTTAGGCTTTCAACAGTGTCCTTAAGACTCATTTCAAAAGGAATGAAATTCACACCCAAACTTTTTGCTTTCACCTTGGATACTTGATAGATTGGCAACAGGGGGTTGTCATCTTCACACCTGGAAGTAATAAAAAACATAATTTTTTTTTGTGCTTCAGGGTTTATCACATATCAGCAAATTTCATTGTAAGCATCAAAATAAATATAGACTATTTTGATCTAATATGAGAGGCATGAAATCTAATAAACATTATGATGAAGCATGAAACAGTTGGAAACCATATAGACTGCTTGGTAATTGAAAACCTGATAAATCAGGGAAAGCATTAAAACTGTGTTTCTTGTGTATTTTTGTGTTCCATTATCTTAATCTACTCTAATGCTATTTATCCATTTAAAAAATTGAAAGTAATGCAAGTTCTGAATACAAATCAGGGGAAACATGGTCTGACAGTAGATTAGTATACTTGGAGCCTTAGCATAGAAAAGCTAAACGTAAGCACAACCAAATAGACATACATCATCTTAGAGGCATTACCATGTAAAGTAAAAGTTTAGAATTTAAAAAGGAACCCCAATGCTTAACATGACTTGACATGAGCTAATGAGCAATATAGATCAAGCCTGATTGCTTTTGAAAAATGCAGCAGAGAAGCATGCTTTATAATATTTACGAATGTACACTTACTTTTCAGGAACTTTCAAGGAAGGGTAGAGTTCTTTTAAAATCTTGAAAGCCTCAATAAGGTGTGCAACACGTTCAACTAAACAATATCTTCCACTGGCAGAAGGAACTTCAAATGCTTGAACATGGGAATAAGCAACATCTCTAACATCAACAAATCCGTAAACTGCATTGGGGAATGTTTGAGCTCCCGTACCTTTTTAAAAGCACCAGAAATGGAAAATTAGGATCCATAGTCAATCGTTTTGAGTAGGAAGCCCTCCAGTTATTACCATTATTGTATTTTTTGGGTTATTAATTGGCTATGCTCATAGTTGCACTTTGGTTCTCAATTTATTTATTTTTTTCATATTGGCATTTTAGTCCTTAAGCCTTTGATGGTGCACTTTGGTCCTTAAAACTACTTTTAGTCTTACAACACACTTACCAGAACAAGGAAAACAATGACAACAACCTCACTAGATTCCTACATTTTGCATCAAGTACATTAAACATCTCAAAAGTGCTAATAAGTAGACAAAAATAGCTGAAAGATCAAAGTGCACCAAAGATTAACGTTTAAGGACCAAAGTGCCAAATATATATATATATGTATATGTAGTTTGGGGAAAAAAGTGCAACTATGAATATAGTCCAAGGTCTAATATAGCTAATAACTTTTTTTGTTTTAATCATACATTTATTAAGTGGTGGGAGATCAAGTTACATAGTTGACATCAATGCCAACGTCTTAAGCTTCAGGCACTCTTGAAAGGATAGAGTATCTATATATATCAGCTGTATCAAGAAAAGTGGATCTAGTTTCACATCAAATGCTGCATCAATCATGGAATAAAAGGGATCGGTTGCAAGATGGTACCGGTTATATCCTTTAGCAAAGCCTCTACAGAGAAATTAATAGTTGGCTGCAAGAGAGGACCAATCACAGGCCCTGGATGCAGTGTGACTAAGTCAATCCTATTTTCCTTTGCAAATTTCCAAGCAGCTTCTTCAGCTAAAGTTTTTGAAACCATATACCAAAGCTGAAAAAGAAAAGTTATATTTAAAACAGTGAACATATAGGAAAACTGATGCATAAGTCACTTTACTTTTCACTTACCATATCCTAGTTTAAAACAGTGAACATATAGGAAAACTGATGCATAAGTCACTTTACTTTTCACTTACCATATCCTAGCTAAGAGATAAAAGAACTAAAAAGGAGATCTAAATACAATGATACAAGATTTATCTTCTATCCTATTTTCACTAAAATTATCATTGACTATAACTTTCTGATAAATGGTATATATATATAAAAAAAAAAAAAGGTTTATGTAAAATATCACAATGAAATAAATTAACAAGAAACTTGGAAAGAGATTAAAACAAAATAAAAATAAATTAGACTTAAACATGTAAGTATGCACCTTCTGCTGCTCACAATATACAACGTCTGAAAACCATGTCTCATCAACTACCACATCAGGGCTCAGAGGTCTTCCATTGACGGCAACTGAAGCCAAGGAAGATGTCAAAACCACTCTCTTTATAGAAGGGACTTTTACACATGATTTGAGAACGTTTAGTGTTCCCTTCACTGCAGGGTCAATTAGTTCTGCCTGGAAATCAACAAAATAATGCATAAATCTACTATTATTGGGTGAACCAAAATCCGAGAAAATGATGTAAAGGAACTGCAGCCTTTGTTTTCAAAATTTCATGATGGAATTGATGGTAGAGAAATATTATTAACCTGTGGATCATTGACTGAAAGGAGTACAGGGGATGCTATATGGAAAACGCCTTTACAGCCATCAACTAAAGCATCAAAAGCCCCCTCAACCAATAAATCAGCTTTAAACAAATGTAGTCTTTCCTTAGCTCCATCGAGTGAAAGCAAGTGTTCTGTCTTCGTTGGATCATCTGTGACATACGTATTAAGAAGTAGGAGTTCAATTGAGATTTCATATGCAACAAACATGAACAATTTATATCCTGGTGCTTTCTTTGTATTTCAATATACAGAACATTATACCCTTTGACAAGCTACCAAACCTACAACATCATTCAATTCTAGCCTCAATTCCATCAAATTGGGATGAATTTCTAATAGCACTAAGAAAACCTTCAAAAAGAGACCCTCTTTTTTCTTTTTTCTCTTTTTTTTTTTTTTTTTTTGGTTTTGGGGGGGGGGGGGGTTGCACCTATGTCACCAAAACTTTGTACCGATATGCAATTTGCCCTGAACTCTATAATTGTCACTCATGTCCCCCAAACTTTTAAAAACTATGCAACTATAGCCAATAGTCATATGTATGGGGGCATAAGTGTGAATTTCTGCAAAGTTTAGGGGTGTGACAGATGCAAAGTTCTTGGGTCAAATTGAAAATTGATACAAGGATCAGAGGTGTAGATGTAAATAACCCTTGTTTGTCTGTATGGTTTTTGGGTTTTCTCTGTTTCTAACACCAAAATTAAAGATTTAACTACAAAACCACAAGACTAACATTTCCAGAAATTCAATAACCAGATCACATTCATACAACAGCTTGCTCTTCAGATTCCATATTCAGGGATTTACCTTTATATATCTCAGTAAACAACAATCAAAACCCATAATTTGGAACTCAGTGTACCATTTACATAAGTGGCCTTTGAGAAAAAAAATCTGAATAAGGCAGTTTACAAACAAATAAAAAAAGGAAGAGTGGGGAAACAGACTTGGGTCTCGAACAGAAGCTTTGACAGTGTATCCACGCTCCAATAAGAGCTTCACCACCCACGAAGCTATGTAACCAGAAGCTCCTGTTACACACACCACCTTTTGCTCTCCTTCACTCATGATTATCTCTCTCTCTCTCTCTCTCTCTCTCTCTCTCTCTCTCTCTCTCTCTTTCTCTCTCTGTGCTAGGTGTTGTAATTATAGGAAAGCAATGAAAGCCAGAAATGGGAAAAATGACCTACCAACCCAATGTACTAAGAAAAGTTGTACTACAGATCACCTACTAAATTTTTGGTACGAATTTTCCTTTTTCATTTCCTTTTTGTTATTTCTTTTTAGAGAAAAATACCAATCAGTATTGGGGTATCATTGAATAAAAAATCTTTAAAAACATATCAATGAATTGAAGTCTTATCAGTAGGCAATCTCCACGTGACAAAATGGCAAAAAACGTTCCTATCTTTTCTGTTACACATAGTCCTTTCTAAATTTGTTACGTGGACTATCTGTCACTTCCAAGGTCAGGACCATTTGCCAAAGTTTGGTCAGTGTAAATGTCAAAAAGAGCAAGAGTAATTTTATATCCAGCTTCATTGAACATCTCCCTTACAAAGTATGCTATAGAATCTCAAGTTCATGTTCCATAGGGATGAAAACTTGTAGATGATGAGGGTCTCCCACTGTTACTGACAAATTCAAAAGCAGCAAAATGATAAACAATATTGGACGCAAATGAAATAATTTGAGAGCAACAAGGATGACAGGGAACAGGTTCAAATTACCTAAGTGTTAACAAATTATGGAAAATTGGGGTAACAAAACAAGATATGTTCTGTTTGTTGTTGCTTTCCATCATATCTTGTTCAAATACAATAATATATAACACTAACAAAACCATTCGCCTTTAGGCTTTCAACGGTGTCCTTAAGACTCACTTCCCTAGGAACGAAACTCATACCCAAACTTTTTGCTTTCTCCCTGGATACTTCTGTAGATTGGTATGAAGGGCTTGTCATCTTGACACCTGAAAGTAATGAAAAATGAATTTTTTTTTTTTTTTTTTTTTTTGGGGTACTTCAGAGTTTATCACATATCAGCATATTTTGTTGGAAGTGCTAAAATAGATAGGCAATTTTGATCTCATATGAGAGGAAAGAAATCAAATATAAATCATGATGAAATCATTTGGCAACAAACAATTGGAAACCATCTTGATTGCTTGGTGATTGAAAAACCTGATAAAGCATGAAAGAATTGAAACTGAGTTTCTGTGTGTATTTTTGTGTCTCATTATCTTTCAATCTTTTAATGCTATTTTATCCCTTTTATACATGGAAAGTTATGCAAAGTTCTGAATAAACACCAGAGGCCACACGGTTAGACAGTAGACCAGTATACCTGGAGCCTCAACATCGACAAAAACACAACTGATGGAATTTAAAGCGGCAATCTTTTTCTACGTGCCCAAATTTTCTACAGACTTTGCACTGTCGTTTTCCTTTAAACCAACCGTCTTTTTCCAAATGACTTTTTTTTTGGCAAATATCACAAGTAGGATATGTGCTATTTCTAGAATTTTCTTGTGGTTTTCTCCATCCATCTTTAATATTTTGAGACCTCCTTTTTATTTTAGATTGAAAGGCGTTTTCCAAAGAATTTTCATTTCGCCTACTTAGTCTTTTCTCATATGCTTCTAGAGAGCCCATTAATTCTCTTGCTGTTAAATTTTCATTATCATTTGATTCTTCTATAGCAGTAATAATTGCATCATATTTTTCTGTGCAACTAATTAAAAATTTTTCTACTATTTTCTTTTCAAAAATATTCTCCCCATAGGCTCTCATTTGATTAACTAGTTCTTTTATTCTTGAGTAGTAATCTTTAGCGGTCTCATTATCTTTCATTTTTAAATTTTCAAATCTCTTTTCAGAGTCTGTAGTTTTAGGGCACGTACCTTAACCTTGCCTTGAAACTTCTCCTATAGCTTATCCCATGCCTCCTTTGCTATTGTAGCTCCCATAATCCTTGGAAGATTTCATCCGCCACCGCTTGTTGCAAAACAAACAAAGCTTGGGAATCTTTTTGTTGATTCTCATTAAGAATGGTAATATCAGCAGGAATAGTGTAGTCCTTACTGACAATACCCCGTAATAATTTTTGGGATCTAAAATAACTGGTCATTTTTATAGACAAAAAATCGTAGTTTTCACCGCTAAAGACTGGATCTAGAATTGTACGGAAGGTGTTCTTGGCCATGGTGAGTGAAAATAACTACGCCCAGTTTATGAACTAACTAGGCTCTGATACCACTAAAGATATTTATTGAAAGATATTGTGGGATACTCTCAGTGGAGAAAGGAAAGGAAAAAGGATAAGATAGAGCTACTTTTTAAAAATGCTTTTGCAAAATGCCGCATAAGCATGCTTTTAATACTCGCAAATGAAAACTTCTTTTTCAGGAAGGTTCAAGGAAAGGTAAAATTCTTTCAAAATCTTCACAACCTCAATAAAGCGTGCAGCACTTCCAACTAAACAATATCTTCCATGGCAGAAGGAGCTTCGTATGCTTGAATATATGCATATGTAACATCTCAAACTTCAACAAATATATAAACGAAATTGGGGAATGTTTGAGCTCTTGCACCCAAAAGAACAAGAACATAGCAGAAATGGAAAATTAGGTTCCAGCAGCCAATGGTCTACAGTAGGAAGTCTGCTACATTATTTGCAGAAATGGAATTGATAGTAGAGCTAATATTATTAACCTGTATCATTGACTGAATGGACTACAGAGGATGCCATGTGGAAGATGCCTTCATAGCCATCAATTAAAGCACCAAAAGCTCATTCGTCCAATAAATCAGCTTTAAACAAATGTAGTATTTCCTAAGCTCCAAACAGCAAAAGCAAGTGTTCTGTGTTGTGTGGATCATCTGTGAGCGTGACATTCATATACAGAATTAGAAGTTTCACTCAGATTATATATGCAAATAAACCACAACACTTTATTTCCATGTGCTTTCTTACTGTTTCAACGTACTGAACATTATATCATTTTGACAAACTATCAAAAGCAAAAACCTAACTCAATTCAAGCCTCACTTCCATCAAACCATCAAATTGGGACGAATTTCTAATGGCATTAAGAAAACCTTCAAAAGGAGATAAACCCAGAACAAGGATTTAACTACAAAATCACAAGACCAACATTTCGTGAAATTCAACAACCAGAACACATACATGCAAAATCTGGCTCTCCAGTTTCTATAACCTAGATTTTATCTTTTTTTCTTTCAGTAAACAAAAATCAAAACATTAAAAGCCATATACAAAACCATTTAATATAAATCTGAACAAGGCAATTAAAAGAGGAAGGGGAAGAGTAGAAATCCAACTTAGTTCTTGAACAGGAGATTTGACAGTGTATCCACGTTGTTATAAGAGCTTCACCACCCATGAAGCTTATGCAACCTGAAGCTCCTGCTGCACACACCAACTTTTGCACTGTCTCTCTCTCTCTCTCTCTCTCTCTCTCTCTCTCTCTCTCTCTCTCTGCGCTTTGATCTGCTCTTGACCCTTTTATCGAAGTGTGTCCAAAATATCTTCTCCAGATGTTGTTATAATGGAAAAGAAAAGTAATGATTATGTAATTGATTATAAATTTTTAGAATATACGATGTACTAAAAAATAGAGTTGTCCCACGGTTCTTCTACCAATTAATTATTAGTACAAATTTAAACTTTTATTTTTATTTTTGTTAAATGTTCTTATTAAATCGAAATTCCCATCCGTGTTGCAATACTTGAAAAAACATTATCAATGAATTGAAGTTTTTTTCAGTAGGAAAACTCCATGTGACAAAATGGGATAACATAAAACGTTCCTATTTGACCATATACACTAGTCTTTTCTTGACAACTTGCTACATGGACCATTATTCATTCACTCCCAAGCTGAGGACCATTTGTCAAAGTTTGGTCACTTTAAATGCTGAAAAGAGCAAGAAAAGCTTGCATATTCGAATGGGGAATGTAATTTCAAATATTGATGTACTTGGAATTTCATAAAAAAGGCAGGAAGGCGGTTCAACGACAATCAGATTGAAAATGACAATTCAACACTGGCGGAGGAAAATTTTACTTGATATGAATTCAAACTTGGTACCTCCAAGATATATGGAAATTAGACAAATATCTATCTTCTTCTTTTCCACTCTTTTTAATTTCTTTATAATTTTATTTTTGGTTTTGGAAGATATTCAAAACTTCTAATGAATGGGGAAGAAAATCTAATGACCTTTGTATTCGACACTGCTGTTTGTTAAAATCTAATGACCTTTGTATTCGACCCTGCTCTTTGTTAAAATCTAATGACCTTTGTATTCGACGCTGCTGTTTGTTAATTATAATCCAAAAATAAACCCTAAAAAGATATCCAATAATAATACTATGGTATAAACTTGCATACTAAAGCTCTTATTGGCATTGCTCCTAAGAAGCCAACGGTAGCTTTTAAATCTTAAAAGTTGTTTCTGGGAATTTTTGAGTAGTTTACTAGAAGTGCTTTAGATTTCCAGGAGAACTTTTAACGAAAGCCAATAAAAAATGGCTTCTTTACAAATCATTAGAAGCAGAAATAAAAGCAAAAACTATGTCAAAGAAAGCTTTAAATTACTTATGATCTTAAAGAAAGAGAAACCACACTCAAAAATCATCAAAAGGTTCCACTGAAGAGGCTAGTGAATATGCGCAATAATATTTTAATAAGTTGATTTACAATAATTTTTGTATTCATTGAGTGCAGCAAACCAAAAGAAAAAAGAGTGTTCTGATTTTTATTGTTTTCCAACATATCTTGTTCAATGACATCAATCTAAACATTAACAAAACCCTTCTCCTTTAAGCTTTCAACAGTGTCCTTAAGACTCACTTCCAAAGGAATGAAATTCACACCCAAACTTTTTGCTTTCTCTTTGGATACTTGGTAGATTGGCGATAGGGGTTTATCATCTTCACATCTGAAAGTAATGAGAAATATAACTTTTTTTTTTTCTTGCTTCAGATCACATATCAGCAAATTTCATTGTTAGCACCAAAATAAATAGACTATTTTCATCTAACATGAGAGGAATGAAATCTAATAAACTTTATGATGAAGCATGAAACAGTTGGAAGCCATCTAGATGGCTTGGTGATTGTAAAACCCGATATATCAGGGAAAGCATTGAAACTGTGTTTCTTTGTGTGTATTTTTGTTACCATTTTCTCTATTCTAATGCAATTTATCCATTTGATACATGGAAAGTAATTCAAGTTCCGAATACAAAGCAGGGTAAACACAGTTTGACAGTATAATAGTATAGTTGGAGCCTTAGCATAGAAAAGTTAAACATATGCACAACGAAATAGACAAACATCATCTTAGAGGCATTTAACATATAAGGTAAAAGTTTAATGGCTCCCATATGTAAAAAGGAACCCCAATGCTTAACATGACCTGACATGAACTAATAAGCAGTATAAATCAAGCCTTATTGCCTTTGAAAAATGCAGCAGAGAAGCATGCTTTATAATATTTGCAAATGTAAACTTACTTTTCGGGAAGATTCAAGGAAGGGTAGAGTTCTTTTAAAATCTTCGAAGCCTCAATAAGATGTGCAACACGTTCAACTAAACAATATCTTCCATTGGCAGAAGGAACTTCAAATGCTTGAACATGTGAATAAGCAACATCTCTAACATCAACAAATCCATAAACTGTATTGGGGAATGTTTGACGTCCTTCACCTAAAAGACCAAAAAAATAAAACGGAAAAGAAAAAACCAGCAAAAATGGAAAATTAGGTTCTATACTCAATAGTTTTGGGAAGAAACCTGCTTGTTGTTGTTGTTATTATTATTATTATTTTTGGGTTATTAATTGGCAATGCTCATAACGGCACTTTGGTTCTTAAACTCTTTTCTTTTTTTATTTTAGTTTTTGTTAAGCATTTTAGTTCTTAAACTTTTTATGGTGCACTTTGGCTTTCGATACTATTTTTAGCATACAATACACTTACTAGGACAAGAAAAACCAATCACATTACAATATTAGACAATCTCACAAGATATCTACAAGTTGCATTAAATACATTAAACAACTCAAAATTGCTAAAAAAGTAAACAAAAATAGTTGAAAGACCAAAGTGCACCAAAAATTGAAGTTTAAGGAACAAAGCGCCAAAAAAAAAAAGAAAAGAAAAAAAACAGTTCATGAAAAAAAGTGCAACTATGGATATTGTTTAAGGACTAATAAAGCTAGTCGGAAATTAAGGCATTTGAGTTGACATCAATGTCAACACCTAAAATTTCAGACAATCTTGAAAGGTGAAAGTATATATATATTAGCATCAGCTGTACCAAGAAAAGTTGTTCTAGCTTGGCATAAAATTCTGCCCCGCTCATGCAAGAAAAATTATTAGTTGCAAGATGGTACCAGTTATAAGCTTCAGAATGGGCTCTACAGAGAGGTTCATAGTTGGCTGCAAGAGAGGACCAATCACAAGCCCTGGATGTAGTGTGACTAAGTCAATCCTATTTTCGTTTGCAAATTTCCAAGCAGCCTCTTCAGCTAAAGTTTTTGAAACTATATACCAAAGCTGAAAAAGAAAAAGAGTATATAACACAGTGAACATATAGGAAAAAAGATGCAAAAGAAACTTTACGTTTCACTTACCATATCCTAGCTTATAGCAAAAAGAACTAAAAAAGATTTATAATTTTTTCCTATTTTTACTAAAAAACATCATTAACTATAAATTTCTAATAAATGGTATCTAAAAATATGTTTATTATGTAAGATATCCCAGTGAAAGAGATTATAATAAAAACACTTTAACATGTAAGTATGCACCTTCTGCTGCTCACAGTATGCAACATCTGAAAACCATGTCTCATCAACTACCACATCAGGAGTAAGAGGTTTTCCATTTGCGGCAACTGAAGCAAAGGAAGATGTTACAACCACTCTCTTTATAGAAGCGACTTTCAGACATGATTTGAGAACGTTTAGTGTTCCCTTCACTGCAGGGTCAATTAGTTCTGCCTGATAATCGACAAAATAATGCATAAATCTACTATTACTAGGTGAACGAAAATCCGAAAAAATATGTAAGGCATTGCAGTCTTTGTTTTCAAATTTCATGATGGAATTGATCTTAGAACTAATATTGCTGACCTGTGGATCATTGACTGAAAGGAGTATAGGGGATGCTGTATGGAAAACACCTTCACAGCCATCAACTAAAGGATCAAAAGCTCCTTCATCCAATAAATTAGCTTTAAACAAATGCAGTCTTTCCTTAGCTCCATCGAGCGAAAGCAAGTGTTCTGTCTTCTTTGGATCATCTGTGACATATATATTCAGGAGTTCACTTGGAATTCCATATGCAACAAACATGAACAATTTATTTCCACGTGCTTTCTTTGAATTTCAACATACAGAACATAATACCCTTTAACCAGCTGCCAAAACCTACAAACTCTCTCAGATCTAGCCTCAGTTCCATCAAATTGGGATGAATTTCTAATACCATTAAGAAAACTTCAAAAGGAGACCTTTCTTTTGGAGGAGGGGGTTGCACCTATGTCACCTATGTCCTTTAAACTATTAAAAACATTGCAACTATAGCCTATAGTCATATGTATCGAGCATAAGTCTTCATGTCTGCAAAGTTTAGAGGGCATATGTGACAAATGCAAAATTCATGGGGCAAATTGAAAATTTATTCAAAGCCATAGATGTAAACAAACCATTATTTGTTTGTTTGTTTGTTTCTTGTTTTTGGTTTTTTTTCTTTTTTCTTTTTTTTTTTTTTTTCCTTCTCTGTTTCTGACACCCAAATTAAAGATTTAATTGCAAAACCACAAGATCAACATTTGCTGAAATTCAATAACCAGAAAACATACAACAACTTACTCTTCAGATTATATATTTCTGGGATTTACCTTTTTTCTAATTCAGTAATCAGCAATCAAAACCCATAATTTAGAACTCAAAGAACCATTTAAAAAAGTGGCTTTTGAGAAGTAAAATCTGAAAAAGGCAATTGTAAAAAAAAAAAGAAAAAAAAAAATGGAAGAGTAGGAAAACAAACTTGGTTCTCGAACAGAAGCTTTGACAGTATATCCACGTTCCAGTAAGAGCTTCACTACCCACGAAGCTATGTAACCGGAAGCTCCTGTTACACACACCACCTTTTGCTCTCCACTCATGATTCTTCTCTCTCTCTCTCTCTCTCTCTCTCTCTCTCGGTGCTAGATGTTGTAATTATAGGAAAGCAAAAAAAGCCAAAAATGGAAAAATGAATTTTTACCAAACCCATGTACTAAAAAAAGTTGTACTACACATCCACCTACTAAATTTTTGGTAACAAATTTCCTTCTTGTTATTTCTTTTTAACGAAAAATTCCAATCAGTTCTGGAAAATCATTAAATAAAAAATCTGTAAAAACATGTCAATGAGTTGAAGTCTTTTCAGTAGGAAATCTGCACGTGAAAAACTGACAAAAAAACGTTCCTATCGTTGCCGTTACACTTTAGCCCTATCCTAAATTTGTTACGTGGGCTTTTTCTGACTTACAAGCTCAGGACCATTTGCCAAAATTTGGTCAATGTTGTTGCAATTAATGCTGCATATTTATAAAGAGAAATTAAAAATAAATAAATACTTTTCTAGAACTACTTAAGTGGCAAGTAAGACATGGAGATTGATGAAGATATTTTGTGTAAGTGTTTAACTTGATTTCCTAGAATATTAGTATGTGTAAGTGTTTTACTTTGATTTGACTTCTTAGAACATTCATGTGTATAAATATTTAAGTTTAACTTGATTTTCTAGAACATTCATGAATGATTTAATTGGCCAATGAACCAACCTTTTATTTGTGTAAATAGGAAGTTGTTGCTTGCACAACATATATAGCAATTACATTAAAAAAAAAAAAAAAGTCATATTTTATATTTCTTTCTCCACCAAGAGTATCCCATCTTTTACTCAAATAATTCAACTTATTTCTACCTTCCTTTGTCACCTAAATCAAAATACCCTTCAAACAAATTCCATCAAATGTAAATGTCAAAAAGAGAAAGTTTAATTTCAAATCCAGCTTCACAGAACATCTCTTTTACCAAATATGCTATAGAATCTCAAGTTCATGTTTCGTAAGGATGAAAATTTGTAGATGATAAGAATCCCCTAAAGGATCATGTTGACTTAGAAGGCTCTAGAATTAACTAGTATATTTGGTATATTTGGCTGGCAAGTAAAGCATTGAAATTTGTGAAGAAAATATCTAAAATTGAGAATGAGAGCACGGAATGAAGAAGTCTAGATGATGTGAGAGTCGGCTAAAGCAACCGACAGTAACAAGTATAAAAGGAAGTTTTGGCTTGCATACACTCTGAGCTACCCAGGTGAGCTACAAGGAGGCTCTCGGTTAGTGCGTGTGAAAGCAAGCTTGGGCAGAGTGCTAATGTGGAACGAAAGCTAATGAACTTTGATTCATTGCTGCTTTTTTTATTAACTATAAGACAAAATTAAACACAAAGGGGATACCCAATAATGGGCGTAGAGCAAAAGCTTTATGCTGCCACTACTATGACTAGTAGTAATAGTATTTACCATTCTGGAATAGTAGCAAAAGCTTTGACGTTGCTGAACCATTCTGGAATAGCTATCAAACTTCTTATAGTCAGGATGGTAAGACCATGAAGGCTTTTATGACATCCCCACATATATTGATCCCTTCTAAGTCAGAAATATCTTGACAATTCCTTATCCATATATGTTGAAGAGAGGTGAGATGTTGAATATTAGGATACAAGTACTTTAATTTTGGACAACAATGAATCAACAGGAATTCGAGAAAAGTGAGGCACTTTAGCCCATCTGGAAGAGTGTAGATTCATAATGCTAGAAATCTCAACATGCTTCAAATTTGAGAGGAGACGCTGACGACACTCACTGGCATTGTTTGTTTGAAAGGCTTCAAGCAAGTATTTTTTTCAAACGAAGATCTTTCAGATGTGGGTAAAGTGGCATGGAAGTCAATAGGGGGCAGTCCTCGATGGTTGATTTAGAAAGACAAGAAAATGAAGATAATAACTATTATTATCTTCTTCACCATCTAATACTACTGCTACATGATCCTTCAGACCAATTAGGCAAGTCTTGAAACCTAAGGGTTTGAAAGGTTGATAGTAGCGTTGTTTGCAAATCCAAGTCGTTGGTTACATTTTTGTTTGAGATATTGTCCAAACATGGCAAGTCAAACAACTTTGAGGACTTCAGAAAAGGAAGTTGATTCAGTGGCATCAAATTTTGGCATTCCTTACATCCTACCAAGATCAACGTGCCAAGTCTTGTAAGCAAAGGAACCCAACTTGGACCTGTAACACCACAGTAATAACTTAAAGACAATTTTTTAAGATTTGGGTGTGGTTGCACATGGAGGTAGAGGACAGAAATGCAGAATCTTGTGTGGCACACTCAACTATTGGAAACTAACCTTAAGATATATATTGTTGGACCTGCCTTTTACTAGCCATAGGGATAAGCGGTGATCTAACATTAAGAACTTCCAATAATCCCTCAGATTTTTCAAGTAAACAGAGTTTCAAGTTCATCTATGCTTCATAGATTGATTTATTTTGGATTTTCCTTAAACGTTGGAAGCTCAGTTCATTTTATTCTCCATACAGCGAAGCTATTATGATTGAGCTTCTCAGTTTCCACTGGCATTCATGGTGCTAATATAATCAAGTTCCATAAGGATGAAAACTTGTACAAAGTTGTTATTTCCTACAGTGATTTGCACTTGTACATAATATGAAAGTCTTCCTACTATTACTAAAACAACTTAAAACCAGCTAAGTGATAAAGAATATTGGACCCAAATGAAACAATTTGAGATAAACAAGGAAGCTAGGGAGCAGGTTGAAATTACCTGACCGTTAACATATTACAGAAGACTGGGGTAACAAAACAATATATGTTCTATCCGTTATTATTGTTTTCAAACATATCACTGGGGTAACAAAACAAGATATGTTCTGTTATTACCCAAAAAAAAAAAAAAATATAATACGTCCTGTTTGTAATTGTTTTCCAACATATCTTGATGAAAGACATCAATCTAAAAATTAACAAAACCTTTCTTCTTTATGCTTTCAACAGTGTCCTTAAGAATCACTTCAAAAGGAATGAAATTCACACCCAAACTTTTTGCTTTCTCCTTGGATACTTGATAGATTGGCAGTAGGGGGTTGTCATCTTCACATCTGCAAGCAATGAAAATCAGAATTTTTGCTGTGCTTCAAAGTTTATCACATAGCAGCAGATTTCATTTAGGCACCAAAATAAATATGATATAAGAGGAATCCAATCTGATAAACATGATAAGAAATGCAATCTGACATTGAAACTGTGTTTCTGTGTGTATATTTGTGTTCCATTATCTTTCTCTATTCTAATGCTGTTTATCTATTTAATACATGGAATGCAAGTTTTGAATACAAATCAGGGGAAAGCAGATTAGTATACTTAGCAGAAAAGTTAAACATAAGCACAACCAAGTAGACATACATCATCCTAGAGGCGTTTACAATGTAAGGTAAAAGTTCAGAAGCTCCCATCAGGTAAAAAGGAACCCGGATCCTTAACATGACTAGATATGAAGTAATAAGCAATATAGATCAAGCCTGACTGCTTTTGAAAAATGCAGCAGAGAAGCTATAATATTTGCAAATGTACACTTACTTTTCAGGAAGGTTCAAGGAAGGGTAGAGTTCTTTTAAAATCTTCAAAGCATCAATAAGGTGTGCAACGCATTGAACTAAACAGTATCTTCCCCTGGCAGATGGAACATCAAATGCTTGAACATGTGAATAAGCAACATCTCTAACATCAACAAATGCGTAAACTTCATTGGGGAGTGTTTGAGCTCCTGCACATAAAAGACCAAAAAAAAAAAAAAAAAAAAAAAAAAAAAAGCAGAAACGGAAACTAGGTTCTATAGTCAATAGTGTTGAGTAGGAAGCCTGCTTCTTGTTATTAATATTATTATTTGGGTTGTTAATTGGCTATACTCATAATTCCACTTTGGCTCTTAAACTTTTTTTATAAATTTTTTAGGCATTTTACTCCTTAAACCTTTTAAGGTGTAATTTGGCCCTTAAAACTATTTTCATATCATATAATACATTTACTAGAACAATAAAAACAATGACATCATAATATTAGACAATCTCACAAGATTCCCACATGTTGCATCAAGTGCATTAAATATCTCGAGATTGCTAAAAAGTAGACAAAATAGCAGAAGGACCAACGTGCACGAGAAAAAAAACAAAAAAGTGTACGGGAACAAAGTGCATCTATGGATATAGTTCAAGGACTAACAGAGCTAATAAGTTTTCTTTTTTAATCATATATTTATACTTTTATGAAGTAGCAGGAAATAAAGGTGCGCAAGTTGATATAAATGTCAACGTCCAAAGTTTCAGGCACTCTTGAAAGGTCAAAGTATCTATATATACATCAGCTGTATCAAGAAAAGTGGTTCTAGCTTTGCATCAAATTCTGCCTCGTTCATGCAAGAAAAAGGATTAGTTGCAAGACGGTGTACCCGTTATAAGATTCAGAATAGGCTTTACAGAGAGGTTAATAGTTGGCTGCAAGAGAGGACCAATCACAAGCGCTGGATGTAGTGTGACCAAGTCAATCCTATTTTCCTTTGCAAATTTCCAAGCAGCCTCTTCAGCTAAAGTTTTTGATACCATATACCAAAACTGGGAAAGAAAGAAAACACATATACAGCACGGTGAACATATAGGAAAACTGATGCATAAGTTACTTAATTTTCACTCACCATATCCTAGCTAATAGCAAAAAGAACTAAAAAAGAGATCCAATTACAATGATATAAGATTTATATACTATAACCTATTTTTGGTAAAATCATCATTGACTATAAATTTCTAATAAATGGTATCTTAAAAAAAAAATGTTTATGTGAGATATTTGTTGAAGTAAATTAACAAGAAAGTTGGAAAGAGATTATTAAAAATAATAATAAAAATAAAAAAAATCTTTAACCCGTAAGTATGCACCTTCTGCTGCTCACAATATACAGGATCTGAAAACCAGGTCTCATCGACAACCACATCAGAGCTAAGAGGTTTTCCATTGAGAGCAACTGAAGCAATGGAAGATGTTACTACCACTCTCTTTATAGAAGGGACTTTTACACATGATTTGAGAACGTTTAGTGTTCCCTTCGCTGCTGGGTCAATTATTTCAGCCTGAAAATCAACAAAATACGGTATAAATCTACTGTTACTAGGTGAATGAAAATCTGAAAAAATAATGTTAAAGCATTGCAGTCTCTGTTTTAAAATTTCATGATGGAATTGATTGTAGAGCTAATATTATTAACCTGTGTATCATTGGCTGAAACGAGTACAGGCGATGCTGCATGGAAAACACCTTCACAGCCATCGACTATAGCATTGAAAGCCCCTTCATCCAATAAACCAGCTTTAAACAAATGTAGTCTTTCCTTAGCTCCATCGAGGGAAAGCAGGTGTTCTGTCTTCCTTGGATCGTCTGTGACATACATATCTAGAAATAGGAGTTCAATTGGGATTCCATATGCTGTGAAGTCCAGCCGCACCACCACTGCACTGACAGTGTGAAGACTGCTCAGCCACCATCTTTGACAATGGCCATTGCTGCATTTAACACCGAACTCCAACTTGCTCAACAATTATGGACTACTGTTAGAAGCGGTTGAAGATTGTGGCCATGCATCCGACCTTGTAAGCATATAAATAGGTTCATCCCGTTGCATGCAAGGCAAGCCAAGAGAACAAGATCAATATCATCCTAAGTGAGGAGTATTGAGAGTAAACTCCGAGAGAGAGAGTGTTTAAGTTCCAGAGAGAGCTTGAGAGAACAGTGAGCAATTCCAGAGAGAATTTGACAGTGTAGAGAGGTGTTCCACGTAAGAATCCTCCACGAGAGAAGTTTTTATTTTTATATTCTATTTCCAAGAGAGTAATAGAATTCTTTTTATTTTTCTTCTCATATTTCTTCTCTAAAGTGGTCAGAGAACCACAACAAGTGGTATGAGAGCTCCAGGTCGAGAGCTTGGGTTCAAAATTTGAAGAAACAGAGCCTCTGTTCTTCAAGTTGGTGTTTCGAAAAGTTGCTCAAATAATTAATTTGACAATACCAGGTGAAAGTACTCGACGAGAAGAGAACAACCAAGTTCGCCGAAGAGAAACACAGAGCTTCACGCGCCCACACATGCCGTCTGAAATTTTCTGCAGCAGATCACGCGCCTCACGCGCCGTCTGGAGGTTAAGACTACCACGTCAGCAGACACGTCAGCGCACTCAACCACGTCATTTGCCACGCTACTCGACACGTCGTCAGCCACGCAATTGCCACGTGTTGACAGGTCAACATAGTCTGCCATGTCATCAGAAGTTTCTGAAATTACGGAACAGCCCCTGAATTGTTGGAAATTACAGATTGGCCCTTTAGTTTCTGTATTTACAGGTTGACCCAGAATTTTTTATGAAATTACATTTTTGCCCTAAAATTTCTGGTAATTATATTTTGACCCCGGAAGAGTCAAGTCCACCATTTTTGGCAGTTCCGGACGCAACGGTTAACTTCGTTTTTCCAAATTTGGCTCCATTTTTGGTCAAGCCATAATGTCAATGGAAGAATCATCTTCGGGAGCTATGGTTAAGCTCACTGCCATAAATTATACACTTTGGAGACCTCAGATGGAAGATCTCCTCAATTGTAAGGATCTGTTTGATCCTATAGAAGCTAAAGGAGAAAACCCCAATTCCAGCAAAGAAGCAGAATGGAAGAAATTAAACAAGAAAACGATCAGTCAGATCAGGCAATGGATCGACCACAATGTCTTCCATCATGTAGCGAAGGAAACAGATGCATATGCCTTTTGGACAAAATTGGAGGACATGTACCAGGCCAAAACTGCTCTGAACAAAGCCCTGTTGCTTAAGCGATTGGTAAATCTAAAATTACAGAGTGGAACTTCTGTAGCCGAGCATACCAGTGAGTTCTAGAGCTTGGTAAATCAACTATCTGCTGTGGATTACCAACTAGGGGATGAGGATCAGGCCTTCCTACTTCTAAGCTCTCTTCCAGATAGTTGGGAGACATTGGTAGTCTCTCTCAGCAATTCGGCCCCGAATGGCAATCTTACTATGTCTATGGTTAAGGATGCCTTATTTAATGAAGAGGTCAGGAGAAAGGACATTGGCATGGATCAGTCACATGCCCTCGTCATAGAGAGAGGAAGACAGCAAAGAGGTGGTCGAGATAGGGGGAGAGGCAGGAGCAAGAGCAGAGACAGATCTACAGACGGCAAAAAATCATCATATAAGTGCTATCATTATGGCCTGGAGGGTCACATGAAGAAGAACTGTAGAAAGTTGTTGAGAGAGCAGAGACTCCAAGGTAATCAGCCGAAGAAGGATGGAGAGACACTAGTCACTGTTACAGGAGAAGTGGCGCTCTGCTCCACCGAAGAAGAGACATACCTTCATATATCAACCCAAGATGTTGAGTGGGTAGTCGATACTGTAGCATCCTACCATGTCACTCCACATAGAGATTTCTTCAAAACGTACAAAGCAGGAGACTTTGGTACGGTAAAGATGGAAAATTCCAGTTTCGTAAAAATTATGGGAACTGGTGATATTCAGGTAAAAACGAATGTTAGTTGTACAATAACTTTGAAGGATGTCCGTCATGTTCCAGATCTTCGGCTTAATCTACTTTCGGGAGCAGCCTTAGACAAGCAAGGCTATGACAACTACTTCAGCAAAGGCACATGGAAAATGACGAAAGGTGCCATAGTTGTGGTCCGAGGACATATTTGTGGAACACTGTACAAAACTCATGTGAAGATATGTGCAGATAGCATCAATATTGCAGAAGGATAGGCGTCTCAAAATCTGTGGCACCAGAGATTCGGTCACATGAGTGAAAAAGGATTGTCCACTTTGGCAAGGAAGAAGCTTATCACTGTTTGCAAGGATGCTGCACTAGATCCTTGTAATCACTGCTTGTTTGGTAAGTAACATAGAGTCTCCTTCAGCTCCTCTGCATCGAGAAGATCAGAGTTACTTAGTCTGGTGCACTCTGATGTTTGTGGTCCCATGGAGGTGGAATCATTAGGTGGCAACAAGTATTTCTTGACCTTCATTGATGATGCTTCTCGGAAGGTATGGGTATATTTCTTGAAGGCAAAGGACCAGGTATTGGATTACTTCAAACTGTTTCATACCATGGTAGAGCGTGAAACAGGAAAGAAGCTAAAATGTCTCCGCTCAGATAATGGAGGCGAGTATACTTCCAAGGAGTTCGATGCCTACTACAGAAAACACGGCATTCGACATGAGAAGACGGTCCCTCGCACCCCACAACATAATGGAATAGCTGAAAGAATGAACCGAACCATTATGGAAAAGGTCAGAAGTATGATCAGTATGACTAAGCTGCCAAAGCCATTCTGGAGAGAAGCTGTTCATGCCGCCTGCTATTTAATCAACAGATCACCGTCAATACTGTTGAATTTTGAAATTCCGGAGAAAGTGTGGTCGGGTAAGATTCCCTCCTACTCTCATTTAAGAGTGTTTGATTGTTTAGCTTATGTACGTGTATCCAAGGAGCTCAGACAAAAGCTCGATGTAAGATCTACTCCATGCATCTTTATAAGATATGGAGATGAAGAATTCGGATACAGGTTATGGGACCTAAAAACAAAGAAGGTTATTAGAAGCAGGGATGTAGTATTCCATGAAAACTAGACAATGGAAGACATTGAAAAGCCTAGAATGTCTCCTAATCCAGCACCAGCACAAATAGCCACAGAGGATAATGAGGTGCATGAAGATATACCAGAAGCAGACCAGGAGGAAGAAGGGGATAATGAGCAAGGGGAGACTCAATCCTCTCAAGCAACTGCAGGGCCATCACAGCGGTCAGATGATGGTACACCTCCTGAAACTAGTGGTTTACAAGTTCGGAGATCTGAGCAAGGCCGAATTCCATCAAAGAGATTTCCAGAATCTGACTATATTCTACTTACTGAAGAGGGGGAGCCAGAGAGTTTCCAGGAAGCTGTTTCTCATCAAGAGAAGGAAAAGTGGCTGCAAGCAATGCAAGATGAGATGGAATCCTTGCAGAAAAATCATACTTATGAGTTGGTTGAGCTTCCAACAGGAAAGAAGGCACTAAAGAATAAATGGGTGTTCAAGCTCAAGAAAGATGGCAGCGGAAGGGTGGTGAAACACAAAGCTCGATTGGTAGTCAAAGGATTTCTTCAGAAGAAAGGAATTGACTTTGATGAGATTTTTTCACCAATGGTAAAAATGACTTCAATTCGAGTCATTTTTGGTTTAGTAGCAAGTCTAAACCTAGAGCTTGAACAGATGGATGTGAAGACAGCATTTCTTCACGGTGATTTACATGAGGAAATCTACATGGAGCAGCCAGAAGAATTTGAAGTTTCAGGGAAAGAAAACCTCGTATGCAAGCTGAAGAAGAGCTTGTATGGCCTCAAGAAAGCACCAAGACAATGGTACAAGAAGTTTGACTCATTCATGGTGAGTCAAGTCTATAAAAGGACTGCAGCAGACCAGTGTGTTTATATCCAAAAATTTTCAGGTGGAAACTTCATTGCACTTTTGCTATATGTGGATGACATGTTGATCGTTGGACAAGATGCAAGAAGATTAGTCAGCTGAAGAAAGAATTGTCTAAGTCCTTTGATATGAAAGACTTAGGACCAGCTTAACAAATTTTGGGAATGCAAATAATCCGAGACAGGAAGAATAAAAGGTTATGGCTATCTCAAGAGAAGTATGTTGAACGGGTGATAAAGAGATTCAACATGGATAAAGCCAAACCGGTCAGCATTCCACTTGCAAATCATTTCAAGTTGAGCAAGAGATTGTGCCCCTCATTCAAAGAAGAGATAGAGGAGATGGCTTCAGTACCATATTCTTCAGTTGTAGGAAGTCTGATGTATGCAATGGTGTGTACCAGACCAGACATTGCTCACGCAGTAGGTATTGTCAGCAGATTTCTTTCAAATCCTGGAAAGAAACACTGGGAAGCAGTCAAATGGATTCTCAGGTATCTTAAAGGTAGAACGAAGCTGTGCTTGTGCTACGAGGGAGGTGATCCAATCTTAGAAGGTTATACAGATGCAGATATGGCCGGAGACCCTGATAATAGAAAGTCTACATCAGGTTATCTCTACACTTTTGTGGGGGGAGCTATGTCATGGTGGTCAAGATTTCAGAAGTGTGTTGCTTTATCCACTACTAAAGCAGAGTACATTGCCGCAGCGGAAGCGGGTAAGGAAATGTTGTGGTTAAAGCGTTTTCTCACAGAATTGGGCATCAAGGAAGAAGACTACAAGATACATTGTGATAACCAAAGTGCCATGGATTTGAGCAAAAACTCAATGTATCATTCCCTTACAAAGCACATTGACATCCGCTATCATTGGATACGCGAAGTAATAGATCAACAGTTGCTGAAACTAATGAAGATCCACACAAAAGAGAATCCAGCAGATATGCTAACAAAAGTTGTTGCTCAAGAGAAGCTGAAGCTATGCAGAGACATAGCCGGAATGGATGGCAGATGACCATTAGTTTAAATGCGGCTGGAGGGGGAGAATTGTGAAGTCCAGCCGCACTACCACTGCACCGACAGTGTGAAGACTGCTCAGCCACCATCTTTGACAAAGGCCATTGCTGCATTTAACACCGCACTCCAACTTGCTCAACAATTGTGGGCTACTGTCAGAAGCTGTTGAAGATTGTGGCCATGCAACCGACCTTGTAAGCCTATAAATAGGTTCATCTCGTTGCATGCAAGGCAAGCCAAGAGAGAAAGATCAATATCATCCCAAGTGAGGAGTATTGAGAGTAAACTCCGAGAGAGAGAGTGTTTAAGTTCCAGAGAGAGCTTGAGAGAAGAGTGAGCAATTCCATAGAGAATTTGATAGTGTAGAGAGGTGTTCCACGTGAGAATCCTCCATGAGAGAAGTTTTTATTTTTGTATTCTATTTCCAAAAGAGTAATAGAATTCTTTTTATTTTTCTTCTCATATTTCTTCTCTAAAGTGGTCAGAGAAC
Source organism: Ziziphus jujuba (assembly GCF_031755915.1). Lineage (NCBI taxonomy): Eukaryota > Viridiplantae > Streptophyta > Magnoliopsida > Rosales > Rhamnaceae > Ziziphus > Ziziphus jujuba. The sequence continues at coordinate 5,722,979 of NC_083380.1, forward strand.
CACAACATATGCAACAAACTTGAATAATTATCTCCATGTGCTTTCTTTCAATTTCGACAACAGAACATCATACCCTTTGACAAGCTTCCAAAGCCTACAACCACACTAAATTCTAGCCTCAATTCCTTCAAATTGGGCTGAATTTCTAATAGTATTAGGAAAACGTTCAAAAGGATATATACATATACATATATATATATATATATATATATATTTCCTTTCTTGACCCTGGTACCTAAACTTTGCACCGATTTGCGATTTTCCTCTGAACTTTGCAATTCTTACCTATGTCCCCAAACTATTGAAAACTTTGCAACTATTGCCTACAGTCATATGTACGGGGGCATTGGAATTTCACATAAGTTTGAATTTCTGCAAAGTTTAGGAGGCGTATGTGACAAGTGCAATGTTCATGGGACCAACTGAAAATCGATATAAAGATCAAAAGGCATAGATATAAATAACATATTTTTGGACAATATAGATGTAAATTACCTTCCTTTGTTTGTTTTTCTTTGTTTTGTTTTTATTAATTTAATTTAATTATTTTGCTGTTTCGTTTCTTCACCCCCCCCCCCCCCCCCCCCTCTGTTTCTAACACCCAAATTAAAGATTTAATTACAAAACCATAAGACCAACATTTTCTGAAATTCAATAGCCAGAACACATACATACACCACAGCTTGCTCTTCAGATTCAATGCTTTGGGATTTACCTTTCTTCTATCTCAGTAAACAACAATCAAAACCCACAATTTACCATTAAAGTGGCTTTTGAAAATTAAAATTCGGACAAGGCAATTAAAAAAAAAAAAAAAAAAAAAGGAAGAGTAAGAAAACCAATTTGGGTCTCGAACAGAAGCTTTGACAGCGTATCCACGTTCCAATAAGAGCTTCACCACCCACGAAGCTATGTAACCGGAAGCTCCTGTCACGCACGCCACCTTTTGCTCTCCACTCATGATTCTTCTCTCTCGCACTCTCTCATTCTGTGGTAATTATAGGAAAGCAATGAAAGCCAATGAACGTTTACCAAACTCATCTACTAAAAAACGTTGTCCTAAATACAGGTCACCTACTAAATTTTCGGTACAAATTTTCCTTTTTTATATCCTTTTTGTTATTGCTTTGTAAAGAAAAAATCCAATCAGCATTGGAATATCATTGAATAAAAAATTTGTATGAACATAACAATGAATTGAAGTATTTTAAGTAGAAAAACTCCACGTGACAAAATGACAAAAAAAGGGTCCTATCTTTGCTGTTACACTTTAGTCCTTTTCTAAATTTATTACGTGGGCCATCTGTCAATTCCAAGCTCAGGACCATTTGTCAAAGTTTGGTCAATATAAATGTCAAAAAGAGCATGAGTAATTTCAAATCCAACTTAGTAGAACATCTCCTTTACAAAATATACTATGTATGAAAGTTTAAAGTATTTGGATTTTCCTAAAAATATTATGTATGAATATTGGTGGAGGAAAATTCAACTTGTCATAACGGAATCAGAGAGGAAACTAAATTAGGAGTAATACTCAAAATTGGTACCTCCAAAGTACATGGAAATTAGACAAATATCTGTTGGATGAAAACAAAACACCAAAAGCAAAAACAGAAACAGAGCAGCAAAATAGAGAGCAAAACAACCGAAGAAGGAAAAAAAAAACCACTGCTGGTTTATTTAATGGTTCTCAGCTTTTGTGGCTTGCAGCATACACAAGAAAAAAAAACATAACAATATTTATACAAATAATTAACCCTACCTACATAAAACATCATAAAATTACCATAAAAGAAATTTCTAAAACTTGGACTCTAAGAAAACTTGGACTCTAAGTAACTAAAGCCCACAAAATTAATTATTAAAAAAAACAATAAAAAATCAAGTTTATATTTCAACAATATGTATGTTCTGTCCACTCAGAATTCAAGTAAACAGAGTTTCAAGTACTTCCACTGTGCTTCCAATTTCCAGGGTTGATGAATTTGGATTTCACTTAGAAGTTGGAAGTTGAATTCATTTTGTTCTCCATGCGGTGTAGCTAATATGATTGAGCTTCTCAGTTTCCACTGGCATTTATGAGGCCAAAATCATGATCCATAGGAATGAAAACTTGTAGATAATAAGAATCTCCTGCTGTCATCACCCACGAAGCTATGTAACCGGAAGCTCCTTTTACGCACACTACCTTCTGCTCTCCTCTCATGATCCCCCTCTCACTTTCTCTCTCTTTGCTCTGCTCTGAACCTTCTGTCTAGGGGGTGTGCAAACTAGATTAGATGTAAAAGGCCATTGACCAAACCCATTTTCAAATCAACTACTAAATTTTCACTACAAATTTTCACTTTTTGTGGTTTTTTGTTTTTAAAAAAGAAAAATTCCTGTCCATGTTGCAATCATTGAATCAAAACTTGTAATAACATAATAAATGAATTGAAGTTTTTATGGTAGGAAAACTCCATGTGGCAAAATGGGAAAAACCGATCCTATCTCGTCCGTTTACAATTGTCTTTTTGCCAATTTGCTACATGACTGTTTGTGAAAGTTTGGTCAATGTATATGCTAAAAAGATAAGCATATCCGAATGAGAAAATGTAATTTCAAAGCCAGCTTTATAGGACATTTACTTAATAGAATATGCTATAGAAAGATTGATCTGCGTATTTGAATTTTCCTAAAATTGGAAGCATATATGAAGTACAACGACAGTCAGAATGAAAATGATAATTGAATAGTGGTGGAGGAAAGCCCATCAACTTGTCATGATTATGCTGTAGGTTAATATTTTTGTATCTTATTGAGTGCCAAAAACTAAAATAAAAGGAAAAAAATGATAATTAATTGTAGTACTTACCACCTTAACATCACCTCCATCACCATTAGAAAATTCATTTATTGCACAAATGCAGTTGCCAATTGAAACCTCTTAAATATATTTTCCAACCAGGTATTACCAACAAAAAAGAAAAAGAATGCAAATTGAAACACAAATCCAAGGAAGTGTATTAAAAAGGAAGATAATGCATGCATGAAGCTATAAACTATTACAGATTACCAGAAAAAGTAGATGATTAAGAATGATGAATGGTAGAATCAGCCGAATACAAAATCAAGTCCAGAAGGTGAACAACCTTATGCCAATCCTCCCTTATTTTCCTCTTGACATATTTGAGATAAGATTTGGGCACTTAGTAATAGAAAGTGATTGCAAAGAGCTGCGCTGATAGATTCCTTGTGGTAGGAATGTCAATTGTTTCAAGTTTAGAAAAAATTTCGACATGTCTAAGTGATCTGAGGTTGCTGAACCATGTATTCTGGAATAGCCATTAATCAATCTTATAGCCATGGATAGTAAGATCTTGTACAGTGATGATGTGTGGAGGTCATGCAGTAGAGTTTCCAATTGTTGAAGCTCCCAAAGATAGGGACCATGGAGGCTCTCAAGACCTTCCTACATATTCCCATCTAGGTCAGCAATCTCTCGGCAATTCTTAATTCATAGATGTTGAATATTAGGAGACAAGTACTTTAATTTTGGACAATAATGAATCCACAGGGATTTGAGAAAAGAGAGGCACCTTTAGCCCATCTGGAAGAGATTGTTCATCCTCAATGCTAGAAATCTCAATATGCTTCAAATTTGAGAGAGGAGACGCTTACTATACTTATTAGCATTGTTTGTTTGAAAGGCAGCAAGTGTTATTTTAACCCAAGATCTTACTGATATGGGTAAAGTGGCATGGAAGTCAATTTGGGGCAGTCCCTGAAAATTAGATCAGAAAGACAAGAAAATGAAGGTAAACAACAGCTATCAACTTCTTCAGTCTTCACCATCCAGTACCTAGACGATCCTTCCACCATCCCTTTGGATTAGGCAAGTCTCGAAGCTGGACGTTTTTCTAAGTTTGATAGTAGCGCTGTTGGTGATGCCAAATGTTGTTTGAAATATACTTCAAAGAATGCAAGTCAAACAACTTCAAGGACTTAGACAAAGAAGTTGATTCGGTGGCAACAAATTTTGGCATTTCTTACATCCTACCAAGACGAATGTGACAAGTCTTGTAAGTCGAAGGAGACTGACTTGGAGGTGTAAAACCAGAGCAATAACTCAATGCATTTCAGATTTAGTGTGGTTGCAGGCTTTCCAATGTAATTTCATAATCAACAGCCCCATTTGCATCAGCATCATCACTTCTATGTGGCCAAAATGACAAATGACTAACATCTTATTTTTCCTTTATTTTTGCATTCTTATATGCCATGCTATCATCTTTTCCATGTCTTAATTTTTCTAATAGCCAGTTCATTAAGCGCATCCTCCTTACTATTTTGCAGCTAAGGGTAGAACCAATGGGGTTGTCCCAATATGAAATTTTTAAATTTTTATTTTTATTTTTATGTTTTGCAGAAATCCAACGTGAAATTTCTTAAAAGTCTTGAGGTTAGTTAATTCTCCCGGTCCATGTGGGATATAAATCAAACCATCACATAGATCATTCTCAAGATGTCTGAGATTGACTAACTTCTTGAAGTCTCTTGGGAATTCTTGTAAACAACTGCAGCATGATAGTTTCAGTGTTTGCAAATTCCTTAGCTTGGTGACAGGAAAATAAGATCTTAACATATGCAAGAACTCAACTCATACCATATCATACCATATGTCTAATAGTCGAGGTAAGAATTTCACCACTTCTAGCTAAATGCAAAAATACAAGTTATTTAAGAACAGGGTAGTGATGGTGTGTAGCCCCACGGAAATGGTGTTTCCTTCTTCGAAATCAGATTTTCAGTTTATTTAGCTCCTAAGAGATGGAGGGAAAAGACTAAATGAAGAATCTTTCATGGCCCACTCAAGTACTTCCAATAATACCTCAGATTTGAAGTAAACAAAGTTTTAAGCACTTCTCCATGCTTCCTAGACTGATGCATTTGGATTTTCCTAAAAAGCTGGAAGTTCAGATTATTTTGTACTCCATGCAGTGAAGCTAACATGGTTGAACTTCTCAGTTTCCACAGGCATTCATGGGGCTAAAATCAAGTTCCATAAAGCTGAAAACTTGTACCAACCTGTTATTGCAACAGTGATACACGGCTTGTAGATGATAAGAAACTCCCACTTTTACTGAAAAACTTAAAACGAAGCTAAATTATAAAGAACATTGGAGACAAATTAAATAATTTGAGAGTAACAAGGATGCTAGAAAACAGGTTCAAATTACCTTTCTGTTAACAAATTACAGCAGACTGGGGTAACAAAACAAGATATGATCTACTTGTTATTGTTTTCCAACACATCTTGTTCAAAGACGTTGATCTAAGCATTAATGAAACCCTTCTCCTTTAGACTTTCAACGGTGTCCTTAAGACTCACTTCCAAAGGAATGAAATTCACACCCAAACTTTTTGCTTTCTCCTTGGATACTTCGTAGAGCATGAAGGGCTTGTCATCTTCACACCTGAAATTAATGAAAAACAGAATTTTTTTCTACTTCAAAGTTTATTGCATATCAGCAAATTTCATTGTAAAGAAGAATAACAGATAGAGAATTTTGACCTAATATGTGAGGAAAGAAATCCAATATACATTATAATGAAACATGAAATCGTTTGAGCAACCACCAAGACTGCTTGGTGATTGCAAAACCCAATAAAGCATGGAAAGTATTGGAATTGTGTTTCTGTGAGTTTATTTTTGTGTCTCATTATCTTTCTCTCTTTCAATGCTAGTCATCCATTTAATATATGGCAAGTAACGCAAAATTCTGAATACACACCAGGGACAAAACTGTATGACAGTAGATTAGTATACTTGGAGCCTTAGCATAGAAAAACACAATCACAACCAAGTAGAAACACATTATATTTACCACAAAAAATGACCATGAACTGACAAAAACTAATAAGGCAAATAGGTAAAGCTTGATTGCATTTGCGAAATGCACCATAGAAGCATGACTCTTAATACTTGCAAATGGAAACTTACTTTTCTGGAAGGTCCAAGGAAGGGTAGAGTTCTTTCAAAATCTTCAAAACCTCAATCATGTGTGCAACTCGTCCAGATAAACAATATCTTCCACTGGCAGAAGGAACTTCAAATGCTTGAATATGTGCATATGCAACATCTCTAACATCAACAAATCTATAAACTATGTTGGGAAAGGTTTGAGCTCCTGCACCCAAAAGAACAAGAAAATAGCAGAAATGGAAAACAAGGTTCCACCAGCCGTCAATGTCTAAAGTTCAGGAACTCTAGAAAGGTCAAAGTATCTATCTATATATATATATATATATATATCTATACATCAGCTGTATCAAGAAAAGTGATGATGCCTCAACTCATGCAAGAAAAAGGATTAGTTGCAACAGGGTACCAGTTGTAAGATTCAGAATAGGCTCCACAGAGAAGTTAACGGTTGGCTGTAAGAGAGGACCAATCACAAGTCCTGGATGTAGTGTGATTAAGTCAATCCCATTTTCTTTTGCAAATTTCCAAGCAGCCTCTTCAGCTAGAGTTTTTGAAACCATATACCAAAGCTGGAAAAGAAAAATATATACAGCACAATAAACATATAGGAAAATTGACGCATGATTTCCTTTACTTCTCTGTTACTATATCCTTGCTAACAATAAAAAAGAACTAAAAAATAGATATAAATAGAAATGATGGCTTTATATTCTATGCTGTTTTTACTAAACTCATCATCGTAGTATAAATAGTAGTGCTATAAATTTTGCATAAATGGTGTCTGAAAAGAAGTTTATATAAGCTATTCTGTGGAAGTAAATTGATAAACTTAGAAAGAGATAATAAAAGCTTAGCCCATATTGATATAGTACACACCTTCATCTGCTCACAATATGCAGGATCTGAAAACCATGTCTCATCAATTACCACGTCAGGGCCCAGAGGTTTTCCATTGAATCCAACTGAAGCCATGGAAGATGTCACAACCACTCGCTTTACAGAAGGGGCTTTTGCACATGATCTCAGAACGTTTAATGTTCCCTTCACTGCAGGGTCAATTAGCTCTGCCTGAAATTACAAAATTATGCATAATTATATAAGTAATGGACTAACGAAAACCCAGGGAAAAAAAAAAATGTTTAGGGCATTGCAGTCAAAGAATTAACCTGTGGATCATTGACTGAAAAGGTTACAGGGGATGCTGTATGGAAAACGCCTTCACAGCCATCAACTAAAGCATCAAAAGCTCCTTCATCCAATAAATCAGCTTTAAACAAATGTAGTCTTTCCTTAGCTCCATTGAGTGAAAGCAAGTGTTCTGTCTTCTTTGGATCATCTATGACATACATATACAGAATCAGGAGTTAAAAACTGAGATTTCATATGCAATAAACATGTGTAATTAGAACTTGCTCGCAGTCAAGCCATTCATTTCCATGTGCTTTCTTTATGTTTCAACATACAGAATACTATACCCTTTGACAAGCTATTATCAAAACATAAAAACCTCAATCAATTTCAACTCTCAACTCCATCAAATTGGGGAGGAAAAAAGAAAAAAAAAAAAAAAGAGACAATATTATTTTTAAGGTTTTTGTTTATTTATTTATTTATTTATTTTTTTCATCACCCAAAACAAGGATTTGACTACAAAACCACAAGACCAACATTTCCTCAGATTTTATATTCTGGGTTTTATTTTGTTTTACATTTTTTTCCTAACAATAAACAACAAACAATCAAAACCCAGGATATGGAATAAAAAACTATTTACGAGACTAATTGATATAAATCTGAAGAAGCCAATAAAAAAGGAAGAGTAAAGAAAACCAACTAGGGTCTCGAACAGAAGCTTTGACAGTGTATCCACGTTCCAGTAAGAGCTTCACCACCCACGAAGCTATGTAACCGGAAGCTCCTGTTACACACACCACTTTTTGCTCTCCATCCATGATTACTCTGCTCTCTATGCTTTGCTCTGTCTGGTCTGGACCATTTTGTCAAAGTCTGTCGAAGATGGGTTGACCAGATGTTGTACTTAAGAAAGAAAAGATACGATGTAAATGGTCATTATTGTCCGAACAGAACAGATCACCTACTTAAATTTTAGTACGAATTTTCTTGTTCTTTTTTTTTAAGATAAATATTCCCATCCGTATTGGAATCATAATTATTGAATTTGGTAATATATATATATATATATATATATTAATCAACTGAATTTTTATCTTTTTCTTTTTTTGTTCAGTAGGAAAAGTCCATTTGACAAAATAAGTAAAAACGTTCCCATCTGACAGTTTTACACTTGTCTTTTCCTAAATTTTACTACGTGTAGTAATCACTACCTTGCTCAGCTTTGGACCATTTTGTCAAAGTTTTGGTCAAGAATATATAGCATTTATAAAAGGGAATATACGGTATTACCCCCCTTAAAATTTGATTTAAATATAATTCATTTCTTTTAATTTTGAAAATTTAATGAACTGCTTTTTTAAGTTTTAAAATGTCACCACCTTTCTCTCTTAATGTCTCATGAAAATAGTAAGAAGAGCATATTCCACAACCAAGTATCATTGGCAAACGAGTAAACATAAATTCCATAAGCTTAAAAAATTGCTTATCATTTCGTGCTATAGTGATTTGAACATAAGCTATATAAAATAACTGTTGGAAGATTCTGTACATATGTGTTTGATTATGTGTTTTTTTTTTTTAAAATAGTTATGAGCTGTACAGATATTTAGAAATCAGTTTTATTTTATTTTATTTATATTTAGAATTAAAGGGATTTATTATCTATTATGTATCCTAGAAAAGGTTATAAAACCTAATGTACAGAAGCATAATAAAATATCTCATTATTCATATTTTTTTTTGTTTCTATTTTATATGGTATCAGAGCAGGTTAAACCTATCTGTGAAAAAGTGTGGTGCCATGAACAATACCTACGTAAACAGTAATCATACATGAACAATAACCCCATGTGAACAGTTCCTCGCGTAAATAGTACTTTCTGCGTTTCTGCACTAAAAATGTCCGAAATCACATCCAATTTTCAGCCCCAATCTTCTCAATCTGAGCCTCAGATTGCCCGGAATTTACCTGAAAATCACCCTTTTTAGATCACTACAATCCGACTAAATGGTGACAATTTTCTCCGGTGGTCACAATCTGTTCGAATGTATATCAGAGGAAGAGGGAAAATTGGCTATATCACAGGAGACACAAAGAAGCCCAATGTGAATGATTTAGCCTATGCTATTTGGGATGCTGAAAACTCCATGGTAATGACATGGTTGGTTAATTCTATGGCTGAAGAGATAGGGGCAAATTATCTCTGCTATTCTACAGCCAAGGAATTATGGGATAATGTCTCACAAATGTACTCAGATTTAGAGAATCAATCCCAAGTTTATGAATTAACTCTACAACTTGGAGATATTCGCCAAGGTGAGGACTCTGTGACTAAATATTTTAATTCTCTTAAGAGAATTTGGCAGGACCTAGATTTATTCAATGATTATGAGTGGAAGTCACCCGATGACTGCAATTACTACAAGAAGATGGTGAATGTTGGCCGAGTCTTCAAGTTTCTTGCAGGTTTAAATGTTGAATTTGATGAGGTTCGTGGCCGGATTATTGGAAGGAACCCTTTGCCCCCAATTGGTGACATCTTTGCAAAAGTACGTAGAGAAGAGAGCCGGAGACAAGTGATGCTAGTGAAGAAGACTGCAAGTACAACCGAACCTGTGGAAGGATCAGCCCTAATTATATCCAAAGCCCAAGTCAGTCGAAAGTCATTCCAAAATCAGCGGGTTGGAGACAAGTATAACCTACGCTGTGATTACTATGGGAAACCTCGCCATACTCGAGAGAATTGCTACAAGTTGCACGGTAGACCACCCATCGGAAGGATGAGCAAATCTGGTAAACAGCGTTTACCCTTAGCAAACGACGCAGAATCATCTCCATTCAGTAAAGAACAACTAGATCATCTTCTTAAACTTCTAAAATCTTATTCATCACTTAATACTCCTGTCGGTTCTATGGCACAAACAGGTAGCAATTCTTTGGCACTCTCAGTTCTAGGAAAATCATATCCTTGGATCATAGATTCAGGGGCCTCTGATCATATAACAAGTTACTCTAACCTGTTCAGTTCCTATTATCCTTGTTCTGGTATTGATAAAGTGAGAATAGTTGAAGGTAGTTTGTCATCTATTGCAGGAAAAGGAAACATTAAAATTTCTGAAAAAATTACTCTAAAATCTGTTTTACATGTTCCAAAACTTGCCTGCAGTCTTCTTTCTGTCAACAAACTATCTAAAGATACTAATTGCTCCATTCTCTTCTTTCCTTCCATTTGTATTTTTCAGGACCAGAACTCGGGGAAGATGATTGGAACTGCTAGAAAGATAAATGGGCTCTACTACTTTGATGAAACCGCTACTGGTAATAAAAAAGTTCATGGCCTAAGTAGTACTAGTTCAAACCCTGTCTATGATCAAGTTATATTATGGCATAAAAGATTAGGATATCCTAGTTTTCCATATCTTAAATATTTATTTCCTAAATTATTTAAAGGAATTGATTGTTCGAAACTTCATTGTGAGTCTTGTCATTTGGCTAAAGATCATCGAGTTTCATTTCCAATAAAATCTTATCTTGCTTCAAAACCATTTTATTTGTTTCATAGTGATGTTTGGGGTCCTTCTAAGGTTACTACACTTTCTGGCAAAAAATGGTTTGTAACTTTTATTGATGACCATACAAGAGTGTGTTGGGTTTACTTGTTGGAAAAGAAATCAGAGGTTGAACAAAGATTTAAAGAATTTTTCCTAATGATTGAAAATCAATTTCAAACCAAGATTAGTATTTTAAGATCAGATAATGGGACTAAATACTTTAATAAATATTTAGGAGCATTTCTGACCCAAAAATGTATTATTCATCAATCAACTTGTCGTGATACACCACAACAGAATGGAATTACTGAAAGAAAAAATAGACATCTTCTTGAGGTAGCTAGAGCCATCATGTTTTCTATGAATGTACCTAAATATCTATGGGGAAATGCAATCCTAACTGCTTGTTATCTAATAAATAGAATGCCATCTAAAGATTTCAAATATGAAACACCTTTACAGATTCTGAAAACCTTTTTCCCACATCTCGGATAACTCTACAAGATCTTGAACGGAGACCTAAAGGAAGAAATATATATGGACCTACCACCCGGATTTGAAGAAAGTCTTGGAAGAGGCAAAGTTTGCAGTTTAAAAAAATCCTTATATGAGTTGAAACAATCACCAAGAGCTTGGTTTGAACGATTTAAGGATGTAGTAAGGAGGCACGGATTCTCACAAAGCCAAGCTGATCATACTTTATTTTTCAAGAACTCCACCGAGGGTAAGATAGCGGTTTTGATAGTGTATGTAGATGATATTATAATAACTGGAAATGATCTGTTCGAGATTAACAAGCTGAAGAATAAGCTTGAGGTTGAATTTGACATTAAAGACCTCGAAAAGCTTAGGTATTTTCTAGGGATGGAGTTTACAAGGTCCAAGGAGGGAATTTTCATCAACCTACGAAAATACATTCTTGATTTGCTCAAAGAGACAGGGATGACAGGTTGTAAAGCTACAGAAACTCCAATAGACCCAAATGTGAAGCTAAAAGCAGCAACAACAACTGAGGTGGTTGATCGAGAACGCTATCAAAGACTAGTGGGAAGGCTAATCTATTTATTGCACACAAGACCTGATATAGCTTTTGCAGTAGTCTAGTAAGTCAATTTATGCATTCACCTGGATCTACTCATTTTGAAGCTGTGATCAGGATTTTGAGATATCTAAAAGGAACTCCGGGAAAAGAACTTTTGTTCAAAAGTAAGGGTCATCTCCAAGTTGAAGCCTACACAGATGCAGATTGGGCAGGTGATATAAATGATACAAGATCTACCTCAAGCTACTGCACTTTGATAGGAGGGAATTTGGTCACTTGGAGAAGCAAAAAACAGAATGTTGTAGCAAGGAGTAGTGCAGAGGCAGAATTCCGCTCTGTTGCACATACGTTTTGTGAAGTGTTATGGATCAAAAGACTCCTAGAAGAATTGAAGATTCCTACACCAGCACCTATTAAAGTCTATTGTGATAATAAGGCAGCTATTTCCATAGCTCATAATCCAGTTCTACAAGATAGAACAAAACATGTAGAAGTGGATAAACATTTCATCAAGGAGAAGATAGACAGCGGTGTGATATGTATGTCTTACATACCCACCATGAGCCAAGTAGCGGATGTTCTTACCAAAGGAATTCCTAGAGGGCAGTATGAGAACTTAGTTAGCAAGCTTGCCATGAGTGATATATTCATGCCAGCTTGAGGGGGAGTGTTGGAAGATTTTGTACATATGTGTTTGATTATGTGTTTTTTTTTTTTTTTTAGGTAGTTATGAGCTGTACAGATATTTAGGAATCAGTTTTATTTTATTTTATTTATATTTAGAATTAGGGGATTTATTACCTATTATGTATCCTAGAAAAGGTTATAAAACCTAATGTACAGAAGCATAATAAAATATCCCATTATTCACATTTTTTCTGTTTCTATTTTATAATAACAAATTACAACGAGGTTGGGATAGAGAAACAACAGAATATATATATATATATATATATATATCACATTATCTTATTCCTTTAGGCTATCAACAGTGTCCTAAACTCATACTGCTTTCTCCTCTGGATACTTGGTGAGGCTTCTCACTTTCCCATCTTGAAGTCATGAGGAACAACAACCTTTTCCTTAGAGCTCTATCATATCACTGAACCTTCACAATTTGTACTTGCATAAAAATTGAGATTTTCCAATATAATACAGTACATACTTCCCTCTCCCTTCTACATAAAAATAGAAAAATAAATAATAATTATAAACTAGGAAAACAATACTTTGAAGATTGAAATATAGATACAGAAGTGACGGTTAATAGATGAGAAACAGAGTCAAATAAACATAATACAATTTATAAATGAAATTATAAGAGCTATTAGGTGAAAAGGGAACTTGACAAGTAACATGAGTAACATGAGTTGACATAAACTAGTGACAAAGAAAGCAGAGTATGCATTTCAAGATAACAAAGTGAAGAAAGAAAGCATACTCTCATCTTCTTTGGTTCCTCTGCTGTCTAGTTCTATACTTCAACCACAGGAATAGTATTCTATCTACAACTTTCTCAACAGCATTGAAGTATGCTACACTCCAAGACCTTTTCATCGCGATTACCAGATAAGGAACAAGAATTCCTACTGCAAATCCCAATCCAACACTCAAGTAAAACCACTTATCGGTAGAAGTGTCACCACTTCTACTATTCTTCGAAGTATTCAATCCCTTTTCTGGATCAACATCATCTTCATCATCACTTGGACATTTTACATCAAGTGGAATACCACAAAGGCCAATGTTTCCAGCAAAAAGGGGTGCATCAAAAGTTGTCATATGATCTGTATAAGGGATCCTACCAGAGAAGTTATTGTTTGACAAAATCAGGAACCCCAAAAATAAGAGTGATGCCAAACTTCGAGGAATAGAACCTGAGAGCTTATTACTTGAGAGATCAAGTGATGACAATTGCTTCAACTTTGAAATGCTCTCTGGAATGTGTCCACTGATACGGTTTCTTGACAAATTTAGAAACACTAAACCCGACAATTTTGTTATCTCTTTTGGAAGATCTCCACTCAAATTATTTCCAGAGAGATCCATGTTGACTACAAGGGAGGGGATCTTGCTGAAAATCAAAGACTGGTCTTTCATATTCACAACCAAGTTTTCTTCATAAAGTTTTCCAAACATCCCATAGAGTAGATGGCGGTTTATGTTTTGGACTCGTGTTATAGCTTTGAAATCTCCAAAGCTAGCTGGTATGCTACCTTGGAACCGATTTTCTGCCAGGTCCAGGACTTGCATTGAACTTAAATTTGATAGCACCGGTGGAAGTTCTCCCGAAAATGCATTGCCTCTCAATCTGAGAATTCTTAGTCCTTCAAGACCTTTCCCAATCCATGCTGGAATTGTACCTGTTAATCTGTTGTTTCCAAGATCCAACGTCTCCAAACTTGCTAAGTTTTGGAAAGATGATGGGATCTCTCCAGAGAGGTTGTTGTCATTTAGGTGCAATGTTTGAAGCATACTTAAGAAGCCTAAGTCAACAGGGATACTTCCAGATAAATTGTTTTTACTAAGGTCCAGTGCTTTAATGTAAAAACAATTCACAAAGACTGATGGAATACTTCCTATTAGGTTGTTATTGGAAAGATCAATGACTTGAAGACTAGGATTGTTGCTTATAGAAGCTGGGATTTCTCCAGTTATTTGGTTGTCGGAAATCGAGAGGAAAATTAGGGAACCACTAATGTTATATGGAATAGTACCAGAAAGTTTAATTTTGGATACATCGAGAAAGTAAAAATCGTCACTTGGAAGAGGAATGGACCCTTTGAAGAGGTTTGAGCTGACATCAACCACTGCGTTTGATGCCAAGTTTAGAAGACTTGGCAGATGACCTTCTAATCGATTGTAAGAAATATTCAACGATGATAGCTTAGAGGAATGTCCCAAAACCAGTTTGGAATGGAGCCAGAAATGTTAGCATCTGACAAATCCAAATCATTGATTTCCTTTTGTGAGTTAAGCCATGCAGGAAACGAAGGACCTAAATGGCATAAAATGTATGTCAAGACGCCAGACTTGGAATGTCCGAACCCAATTGGATCTAATATTCATGGTGAAAGAGTTTGAAGATAGGCATAAATATTTTAGCTTACTGAGATTTGAAAAATGTGTTTCAGTAACCATACCCGTCAATTGATTGGAAGAAACATCCAAAGAAGACAGCTTAGAAAGTTGTCCCAAACTTTCTGGGAGGGGACCATTCAATTCATTCCCATTTAGCCACAGAACAGAAAGATTTTTGTAGTGATCCTAAAGAATCTGGTATAAGACCATATAGAAAGTTATTCGACAAATCAAGATGGACAAGATTCTTAAGATGACCAAGCCATTGTGGTAAGCTACCTAACAAGTGATTTTGTGACAATTTCAAGCGCAATAGACTTTCAGAAAGGCAGTTTTCTATGCCTTGATGGAATTCTGGTAAGGTTCCAGTCAAGTTATTATCTGATATACTAAAATACATTAAGTTGCAGAGTTTTCCAATTGAGCTTGGAATCTCACCCTCAACATTGTTTGTAACACCCCATCCTAAAGTACAACGGAAATTTTCCAACTTTGACCAAGGTTGACCGTTGACTGTTGACTTTGACCGTTGACCATTGACCAAGGGTCAAAAGTTGACTTTCTGACTTGGATGGAATTCTAGGTTAACTGAGGTACCGTTACGAAGTACACGTTGGCACGAATTTGTAGACTAGTAGCACGTTGAAAACGGAGCTACAGTTTGAAAGTTATAAGCAAAACAAGTCGAGATTCAAACTGTCCAAAAGGTGCTGGGAGTTGACTTTTTATGGTTGTAGAATTTTGCTTTGACTTTTGTATGGTTGTAAAGTACTCGTCGATACGAGTTCATAGACTAATGGCACGCTTAAATTGGACACCTGGTTAAAAAGTTATGGACATGTGAAGTTTTTCGAATACCGTAATATTTTAATATATCTGGCTTAAGTAAACATTGATGCCACGTGTCGACATCTGAGAGGTCCATGTGGATGAATAGTGTCACCCACGGTGGCTTTTATTTTGGCAAAACGGCGGGGGAGGGGAGAGAAAGAGAGAGAGGAGAGAGAGGGAGAGAAAAAACCACCGGCCGCCGGAGTTGCAAACTTTTCCGGCTGAATCTTGCCACACGCGCCAGCCAGGCAAGAGCACCTCTCCATTCCCGGCCAACCCCTAAAATTTCACGGCCAACCGACCGGAGATGCGCCCGGATCGGAGCGTTTTCTGGCGACGGCGATTTTTCCCCTCCACCACCGGCCACTGCCGTATGACCCATTTTTGGCCATTTTCAGCCCACACGCGCCAGCCAACCCTCACCATCTCCTCATTTCCGGCCGGCCCACCAAATTTCACGGTTACCGGACCTCCGACGTGCCGAGATCGGAGTATTTTTCGGCGAGGGGCCGAAAATCTTCAAACCCAAATCTCTTCGCCATCCGGCCTCTGTTTGCCTCATTGCCGGTCCCGTTGGAACCCTCTTTATTCAATCTATAAAACTCCCAAAAATCTCAGCCATCGGCCACCGGACGAGCCGCCGCAGGCGACGGTTGCCGGTGACCTCGACGGCTCACCGAAGAAATCACTATTCTGGCAAGTACCCAGTTGCACCGCCGGTCCTTCCCCACTAATTCCGACCCCCTGAACCCAGATCCGGTATCCTTTTCCTCCAATTCGTGACGGTTTGGGAGAATCAAGGCTCTAAAGGCCAAGAGCTTTCTGGCAAGATTTCGGCCACCACCGGTCCGATCTCCGGGAAGTAAGACCGGATTCATAATCCTCGTCACTCAAGCTTTGATTCGGTATATTACTCATCAATTTTGGTTAACGTTTGTGTTTAACCCCCGGGGTACCGGGTATTATTTACCCAAATAAAATATTATTTTATTTGACTGTGTGTGAATTGTTATTTTAGGAGCACGTGTGGATTGACGAATTGGTCCTATGGTGGATCGTGGGTTAATTGCGTGTTCCAGGTGAGTGATCCACATTTAAAACTATTTTGGGGTGATTAATTATATTTATTTGGTGTTAATTTGGTATCTAGAATTATGCTCATGTGGTGGAATTTAAATATAATTGTGGAAAAAATATTATTTTATATATATATATACCCATTGGTGCTAAACGGAAGTTTGGGTTATTAAGAAATTTTCGATTATTATTATTGTGATTTAATTGTATTTATTACGCATGAGCAAGGTATTTTCATTAATTAATTATATCTAGATTTTAATATTATTTTTGGGCATGATTGGTTTAAATATTTCAAGGAAAATATTTGTTTAAATTGGTGGCTTCAAATTTTATAATTATGCCCGTGAAATATTAATTGGTGGACTTTGTGATACGAGAAAAATTATTTGTATATTGTTATCGGTGGTTTTATACCGGAAATGTTAAAGGAAAATGTGGGATTGTGAATTTGAAAAATGGTGTAATTCCCACGGTGAATTTTGGAAAATTGGTACTTTAATAATAAATTTAATAATTGGTTTTAGACGCACTCATACAGTATTGGTGTTCTGGCTGTATATGTGGATTAGCGTGCAAGTTTTATGTCTCCTGTGAGTTGCCATTGGACCGAGGGTAGGCAAGTTTGATATTGGCCATAGCTGCCCCCCTCTGTGGCCGGGATGACGGTTTCAGCAGCGGCGCTGTCGGGACGCCGAAGCGACCGTATGCAAGTTTCTCTCTTTAATCCCTCCGCCAGTCGGTGCTCGGGACGCTGAGTATCGGAGAGCATCACTGGTATATGGTGTAGTGCGTCAAGTATAAATTTTCGGATAGAAATTTCAAACCCTAAAGTGTTCTAAAATTATTTATTGTGTTTTATTACATTTTATTTATATTTGGATTATTTAATTATTATTTATTAAATTAACGATTCCTTAATTTTTGGGCATAAGAATAATCGGGTTTTGCGAAAATGTTTTAAAAGGGGAACTTTTCCAACCGAGTGAATGGTGAGAGTTTTGAGAGAAATATTATCTTCAATTAATTATTATCTATTTATTTTTATATTCTTAATTAATCAAGTGTACTATAATTATTATTAATATTATAATTGTACAGTAGTTAGGGTCACTCACTGAGATGATTAGCATCTCATATTTTTAAAATTTCGTTCCCCTAGGTCCAGGTTGGGAGACGTTGATTGTTCGGGGCAAGCCTGACGTCTCAGTTCATTACCAGAAGTCCAAGAAGCATTTCTTTCCTTTTTTCTCTTCATCTTGTATTGCTTCATCTGTCATTGTATTAATTCTACATTTATTTGTATAATGCTCTGTATACTGTATTGGACATGTAGTTGTTATTTATGCACTGATTTACTGTTATTCATTTGGAGTGCTGTAAATTTGTGGAATTATATTGCAGTAACGTGGGAGTAATAAGAGGATGTATATAGAAGTGTGTTTTCAGTGCAGGAAATTGTTGGTAAGTCCAACCCTTAGGGGAGGTTCTGCCAAATTTTCCATTGGAGGGTCCGGTAGGGTTTCCCTTGGATCAGGGGTTGTCTAGGGTTCCGGTGAGGAATTTTGAACGGGTCCTGACATTGTTGGCACCAAGGGCTAGGTCAGTGAGAAATGTCAGGTTTCCAATGGAAGCAGGAAGTTTCCCATGAAGTTTATTGCCTGCTAAATTAAGAACTCTTATCATCTCCCACCTTCCTCTAAACAATTGATGGCAACTTGCTGTAAGCTTGTAGTTACTATTAAGAACTAAAATCTGCAAATTAGGGAGGTCACTAAAACCAAGTGGAATTCTTCCATAAAAGTTATTTAATGTTAAATCCAAGGAAACGAGGTTGCTAATATTGACAAGCCAATCAGGTATTTTTGAATTTAAGGAGTTGTAACTGAGATCTAGGACAGCGAGAGAAGTTAAATTTACAAAGGTGAGAGGTGGGATGGGAGCAGATAACATACAACTAGATAGATGCAACTCAGTTAACGATGGAAGCTTGTTCAGTGTCCTAATCCAGTCTGATCCTGCCATTGAAAGATCAACTTCATTCATCACAAGATGCTTTAGAGATATAAGGCCTGTTACCCATTCAAGATTATCAACATGTAATCTCCTAGAGTCCTTCAAATCAAAATATAGCAAGCTAGAGAGGTTTCCTAAATTTGGAGGAACTGCACCACTAAACCCTGCATTTGAGAGGTTTAGATATTGCAAATTTTTCAAAGATCCAAAAAATTCAGGAATTGGGTTGTCATCGAATGTGTTGAAACTCAAGTCTAAATGTCTCAAGGACTTGAGTTTTGTCAATGAAGATCTAATTTCCCCACTAATGTTCCAGAATGCATACCTGCCAGAAGAATCCAAACCAGCTTCAGCTTCTCGATATGGATTATGGAGATCCACTGAAATAACAGCTCCAGTAGTGTTCTCACAGCTTATTCCCCACCACTGACAGCAGTTGCTTCCCTCCCATGAAGAAAGCCGGTTTTCAGGATCATGAAGTCCATTCTTGAAGTCAATAAGAGCTTCTCGGTCTGACTCCAAGCAATTCATCAACTTAGCATCAGTGTTAGGAAGAAATTCTCCTATAATTATAAAGCAGAGAATCGGTAACATTAATGGAAGCCCCGCAACTGTTCCCATCATAGGAACAACCTTTATGTAAAAAAAAAAAAAAAAAAAAAAAAAAAAAAGGTGTTTTGGTGAAGAGGAAGAAGAAACTTTGCATTCAAAGTAACATATAAAGCAATGTGAAGTAGTGGCTGTATTTATCCATGATAAAGTTAGTGGTGATTAATAATTTAAAATTGCCAAAAGCATTGTCTCTAACTAACTCCATCAGAAACCTTTAAAAACTATGTTCTCCTCTGTTGTTCCGATCAATTCACTTTCGGTATTACGTGGTGATGACAAATAGTATTAACCCGTTATGAATTTGTTGACAAGCAGGTTCTTTTTCCAAGCCAATGAGGAAATCGCTTCCTTTTCTTTTTCTTAGCTCTGTTGGTGAGTGGTTTCTGCCAGATTCTGGGCAGAAAATGATAAACTATACAAAAAGACTACAACTAAATCTAATAATGATCATCAGCTTCGTTTTTCAAAAATTTGTTGCAGTTTATTCCACAAAAGGCTTTTACTTTAATAATGACATTTGGCATATAGTTGGAATTGGTTGCATCCTTAATACCCTTTTGATTTTTCAAACCTGCTTTCTCTGTTTTTCTTTCTCTGCAAATGGAATATAGATTTGGAAAGCCCCACAGAGTGATTTAGTAGAAGAAAATGGGCATAGCATTTGATTAAAATAAAAGGTACAAAAAAGAAACCTTTAAAGCATTCTATAGTAGGCTTTTTTATTTTCAATGGCTTAAGTCTTTGATATAATATAAAACTGAAGTACGCTTCGCTCAAAGATTTTATAGGCTTCATTCAAAGATTCTATCATTCCCAATATGAATAAGGAACTAGAAAATCCTACTGAAATTCCCAATCCAACACTAAAGATGTAACCAATATTATGTAGAACATCATCATCATCATCACCTAGACAATTTACAGTAGGTGGAGTAGAACTCAGACGATCTTCTATTATCATATCTTCTTACCAAATCAATAAGGAAGCCATAATGCAATTGAGTCTATCTGATATCGGTGTAAATTTTTTTATTCTTAGCTTTCTTGGTGACAAAGTTCCCTGCCAGCTTTTATGCAGAATACAAGAAAGACTATATATTACTTGTTTAATATAGATAATAATGATCAGCTTCATTTTTGCAAATTGTTTGCAATTTCATTCCACAAAGCAGGCTTACTTTAATAATGACATTCCACAGAGTGATTTAGTGGGACATGACGTTACAGCATTTGATTAAAATAAAAGGTAATTAAATGGACCCTTTAAACCATTCTGTAGTTTATACTATGACGTTTGAAAATTGTTTTTTTAGTTGTTGGGCCATAATCGTCTATGTTTTACTTGTCATGGCCGGAGCTTAACATAAAAAACTATTCCTTTCCACCCCCTTCAATTACAATCTGTCATGGTTCAACATATGTGGAAATGTTTAAAAAATGATTGATCTAAAGCTATATATATATATATATATTTATATCCATCATCCATGTTAACTAATAAATACTTAATTTCTACTTTCACCTGGTAGAATAACATAATCCGTATAAATTTATTTTGGAAACGAAAATTAGACCTAAGCAGATTTTAATTTAAATAAATGAATAAAAGTGGTATTGAGAATGGTTGACAAAGTAACAGAGCCTATATACTACCATAGTAAATCCAAGTAAAAACACATTATTAAGGGGAAAAAAAAACTAGTTAGTCCTTAAACTTGTGGTTTTATAAGTAACACAAAGTATGTCAACACCTGATATATACTAGTATTGTTAAGGGAATGATCATAACATGCTAACGAATGCTTAAACTGGCAAATTATATTTATTTATTTTTTTTATCAGGCACTCTGTACTTGCACTCACTCTGTAGCCCATCAAAAATAGCTGTTTGTAAGGCCAGTTATCTCTGAAGTCTAAACAGAGATAGAAAATTTGTTGGACTACAAAATTCTAGTCAGGCTTGTGTACATATACTCCAATTTATTTTTGGGACACCAATATATAGATATAGTTATCATACAATTTTATACTCCTCTGCTTTTATTGAGATATTGATTTTTTTTTTTTTTTCTGTGAAGCAGATGCAAAATTTTAAATTGCAAAAACAAAATACAGAGTTGTCACCCAAAACCAAGTCTTTTTGGTTTGAATGATCATCTTCAAAGTAAATAAAAGATTTATTTGTTCATTCAAGCAAGAGGAAGTTATATGCATAGCTCTTTAAGCTTCCAGTAATTGAAGGAAAATCTGAATACAGAGATCGCCCTTCTTTCTGTAGCCTGATAATCAAGAAACTCTATCTTCCCTGGTGATGCCTTCTTGTCCTCTGTTGTATGGTTCTATCTTTCAACCACAGATATAGAATCCTTTCAACAACATCATCTGCAACATCAAAGTAGAAAACACTCCAAGATTTTCTCATTGCCATTATCAGAATTCCAGCCGCAAATCCCAATCCAATACTCGAAGTAAAACCACTTATCAACAAAGCTGTCACCAGACTCACCACTTGTAGTATACTTATCCGGATCATCGCCTGGACATTTTAAAGTAAGTGGATCACCGCAAAGTCCTGGGTTTCCAGCAAAAGAGGATGCTTCAAAAGTTGTCAAATGATCCTTGTAAGGGATCCTACCTGAGAAGTTCTTGTTTGACAAATTCATGTAGCCCAAAGATGAGAGTGATGCCATACTTTGAGGAATAGCACCTGTGAACTTATTACTTGAGAGATCAAGTGATGACAATTGCTTCAACTCCGGAATCCTCTTGGGAATGTGTCCACTAATATGATTTCTGGACAAGTTCAAAAAAACTAATCCCAATAATTTTGTTATTTCTCCAGGAAGATCTCCAGTCAAATTATTTCCTGAGAGATCTAAGCAAACTACAAGGTTGAGGATCTTGTTGAATATTCGAGACTGGCCTTTCATAGTCAAAACAACATTTTCTTCATAATACTTGCTGATTATCATAGATACCGATTGTAAGTTGAGTGCCCCATAGAATAAATAAATGTTATTGGTTTGGACTTCCGACATAGCTTTGAAATCTCCAAGGCAAGCAGGAATGCTGCCATTCAACTGATTTTCTGCCAAGTCCAGGACTTGTAACGAACTTAAGTTTGATAGCGCCGATGGAAGTTCTCCAAAAAATGCATTCGACCTCAAGATGAGAATCCTCAAACTTTGGAAACCTGCTCCAATCCATAGTGGAATTCTACCCATTAATCTGTTGTTTCCAAGATCCAGAGTTTCCAAACTTGATAAGTTTTGGAAAGATGATGGGAGCTCTCCTGAGAACTCGTTGTCATCTTGGTGCAATGTTTGAAGCATACTTAGCTGACCTAAGGATCCAGGAATATTCCCAGATAAATTGTTCTTACTGAGGTCTAATACCTGGAGCATTGAACTTTCCCCTTTGCATGATGGAATACTTCCTGTTAAGCTGTTATTTGAAAGATCAATGACTTGGGCAAATCTCTTACATATAGAAGCTGGGATTTCTCCATCTATCTGGTTGTTCGAAATAGAGAGAAAACTAACTGAACCATCAAAGTTACTTGGCATAGGACCAGAAAATCTATTATTGGACAAATCACGTAAGTCACTCCTGAAAATTGGAAGACTAATGGGACCTTCGAAGAGGTTTGAACTCAAATCAATATCTGGTTAAGAATTAGGAAATGGTAATGAACTTGGTAGCTGACATTCTAAGTGATTAAAGGAAACATTCAACAGTACCGCATTAGGGAAAACTTCCCAAAACCAAAAGGGTATGGTACCATAAATTCTAGCATTTGACAAATCGAAATACCTGATATCCTTTTGTGACTTAAGCCAATGAGGAAATGAAGGACCCAAATGGCATGAACGCATAAAAAGATACAAGAGTTGGATTGGGGGAACCCAGTTGGAGCTGACATTCAAGGCGAAAGAATTTGAAGACAGAGCTAAATAACTTAGCTTGCCTTGTTTTGAAAAATGGGTTTCAGTGACTATACCCATCAAATGATTGGAAGAAGCATCAAAGGTATCCAACTCAGGAAGTTGTCCTAAACTTTCTGGGAGTGTCCCATTTAATTCATTCCTTTGTAGCCACAAATCAACAAGGTTTTGCAGTAATCCTAAAGAATCTGGGATGGGACCATATAAAGAATTAGTGGACAAATGAAGATGTACGAGACACTCAAGATGGCCCAACCACTCTGGTAACTTACCAACCAAGTGGTTGTCCGACAAATCCAAGTACTGCAAACTGGGTAGTGGCCGCCTGGAAAGGCAATTTTCTGTTACTTCAAGTAACCCGGGTAAAGTTCCAGTCAAGTTATTACTTGACATATGAAAAAGCATCAGGTTGCAAAGTTTGCCAATGGATCTTGGAATCCCTCCCTCAATATTATTCTTTCTGAGATCAAAGAGAGTGAGGAATGTCATGTTTCCAATGGAACTGGGAAGTTCCCCATGTAGTTTATTGGAAAATAAATTGACTACTTCTATCTTCTCCCATCGTCCCATCAACAATTTATTGCAATTTCCTCTGATATTGTCATTCTCAGCAAGATTTAAAAACTGCAAATTTGGCAACTCGCCAAAACCAAGTGGAATTCTTCCAAACAAGTCACTATTGCTTATATCCAACGTAACAACGCTGCTAATATTGACAAGCCAATCAGGTATTTTTGAATTGAAGGTGTTAAGATTAAGATCTAATACAACAAGAGAAGTTATATTTACAAAGGTAAGAGGTGGAATGGAACCGGATAAACTACAGAAAGATAGATGCAACTCAGTTAAGAATGGGAGTTTGTTAAGTGTCCTAATCCAGTTTGATCCTACCATTGAAAGATTAACTTCATTCATGATTAGATGCCTTAGTGAAACTAGACCTGTTGCCCACTCAAGATTATGAACAAGTAAATCCAACGACTCGATATCAAGATACTGCAAGCTAGAGAGGTTTCCTAAATTTGGAGGAAGTGCACCACTAAACCCAGCATTTGACAGGTTTAGATATTGCAAATCTTTCAAATATCCAAAAAATTCAGGAATCAGATTGTCATTGAATGTGCTGAAACTCAAGTCCAAATGTCTTAAGGACTTCAGTTTTGTCAATGAAGGTCTAATTTCTCCACTGAGGCTCCAGAAGTCATGCCTGCTAGAAGAACCATGTGGATTATGGAGATCAACTGCAATAACAGCTCCAGTAGTGTTGTTGCAGCTTATTCCTTGCCATTGACAACAGTTGCTTCCCTTCCATGAAGAAAGCCGGTTTTCAGGGTCATGAAGGTCAGTCTTAAAGTCCATAAGAGCTTCTTTGTCTGAATCCAAGCAATTCACCATCTCAGCATCAATTCTGGGAAGAAATTCTCGTGCCATAAAGCAGAGAATCAGTAACGTTAATAATGGAATCCATGTAATTGTTTCCATGAGGTACAACATTTATGCCACACCAAAAACAAAATCTCAATATAAGCTTCGTTTTTTATAAGAGGATGAAGAAACTTTGAATTCAATGTAATATATATAAACAATTTAACATAGTACTTGGCTCTATACATTATTGTTTTCTTTTTAATTAAATAGTGGATATATTTATGAATGAAAAAGTTAGTGCTGATAATATAAAATTGTTAAAAGCTAGTTCCTCCATTGTTGTTCCACGGTGATGATGACAATTAATAGTAGTATAGACTCAATACCGACTTTGAAGACAAACTGGTCTTGTCCAAAAGAGAATGAAGAGGCCACTGAGAAAATGTCTTTACCTGCTTTTATGCATAAAAGAATAAACTATAATAAAAAAGACCACAAGCCAGTAATATATATCATTAGCTTAATGTAAGATATAATGATCATCAGCTTCATTTTTGAAAATTTGCTGGAATCTATTCCACCAAAAAGACCCACTTTAATAATGAAGTTATGGATATGGTTGGAATTTGTTGCTTCTTTCATGCCTTTTGTTTCTTCAATCCTGCTTTCTCTGTTTTCTTTATCTGCAAAGAGATGAAATTTGAAAGCCCCACATAGTGATTTGTGGGGGAGAAAATTGGCACAATATTAATTCGATTAAAATAAAGGGCAAATAGAGAATTGAAGCGTGTTTCTTCAGTAGTTGGGTTGGATCGTAATCATCTAGCTTTTGCCTTTCATGATCTCTGAAACTTAACATATATATGAAACTATTCGTTTTCATAACCCCTTCCAATTATAATTTATAAATAGACCACAATAAAGCATCTCTGAAATTTTTGAAAATTGAATGATTCATTTTAGTGTGTATTACTATTTTATTTCTACAGGTCATAATTTTGCTATAATGCACTCTGGAAATAAAATTCAAGCTAAGCAGATTATTTAAATAATCAAAATAAAAAAAGTATACAAAGTCTTTTTTTTTCCTCTGAAGATGAAATAAAAATAGTATACAAAAACCTTCTCTCTCTCTCTCTCTCTCTGTGAAAATGGTAGACAAATTAATAAAGCCTACATATACACATAGCAAACCCAACAAAGAATGCATTATCAAGGAGAGGATAGCCCTTAAACTTGTGATTTTATAATTATTGCAAAAACATGAAAATCAAAGAATTAATTATTATATTTATGTGGCTCACATGTATTTCAGTTCAACTAACTGAAGTTGGTTTCATTCAAAGATTTTCTCATTGCTAATATGAATAAGGATCCTGCAGAGATTCCGAATCCAACATTGAAGCTGTCACCACTACCATCTAAAACATCATCATTGTCACTTGGACAATTTTACTTTAGGTGACAAAGTCAATAAGGAAGCCATTGAGAAAATTCCAAGTGATAATGCTATTGTGTCTGCTACCTGATCATGATGTCAAATATTTTATCCGTAGCTTGAAGTTCTCTGTCAGCTTTTATGCAGAAAAGAATAAAGAATAACAAAAATTGTTACTAGCAAGTTTATATATATATTACTTATTTAGCATAAAAGATATTGAACATCAGTTTCATTTTGCCAAATTTTCTTGCAAATTTTTTTTTTTTTTTTCACAAAACAGGCTTACATCAATAATTATATTTCACAGAGTGATTAGCGCAAGCTAGAGAGGTTTCTTAAATAAAGATGAATTGCACCACTAAACTTAGTATTTGAGATGTTTTAACACTAAACTTAGTATTTGTGTATCGTTAAGTATTTGAGAGGTTTTAACACTAAACTTAGTATTTGTGTATTAATTGTTTATTTATTTTTATAAACATGTAATTTTCTTATATAAACAAACAATTATGAAACATACTTTCGAAATGTTCGTCCAAAAAAATTAAAATGGTTATATCAATATCTATTTGAAAATCACAAATAAGGGGTATTGTAAACAAGAAAAATTAAATTGATAAAAAAATATTTTTGATATTAATTTGTGTTCAGCATAATATGGAGATTATAAAGTGAAGGGATCTTCCTCCTCATATTCCATTTATTAGAAAGGTAAACTTTTTCACCCAAAAAAAAAAAAAAAAAAAAAGAGAAAGAAAGAAAAAATCCCAAATGTAAAATTTTACTAAATTGGGCTGAAATTAGGCATATAATGGCCATCAGTCAAGCCCAATTTTCAGCTGACCCTCATGCTAGTTGGGCTAGGAAAGCGAGAGAGAAAATTAATAATAATATTGACAATAATTTGAATTTTGAAAAACCAACGGTAAGAAAAATTCGAATTTAGGAACGGCAATATTTTCTTTCCCTGGTTTTTAGCCCTTGTTATATTTCTACATTATGAAACTTCTCATGCTGAAACCCTTCTGTTTCTCTGGAAGGAAAATAATAATAATAATAATAATGGGTCAGACAGAGGAACAGAGATTGTTGAAAAAGGTGATGAGATCGGCAGGTGTCTGCGACGCCATCAATCGGCGTTCCCAGAGAAATTGGGCAAGACAGAGACTTTTTCTTACCCTCTGATTACTATTTAGGGCTTTTGTCTCATTTTTTAGGGTTTATTATTATTTTTTGTTTTCACTCTCTGCTGTGTATCTTAACTTCTACTTTGTCTTTGGTGTGCAGGTGTTTGAAAGCACAAATCAGAGGATTCCCAAATGTTTAATGGTAAAGGTGAGTAATTTTCTTAATTGCCGTTTGGGTTTTGAAAAGGAAAGAAAATAACTTGATTTTTAGCATATTTTTCTTGTAATTTTCTTCTTGTTTTATAATTGTGGTTGTGGGTTTGACTCGAACAACCAACATTGGAATTGCTGGTTATAATTGTTTTGGAAATCACATAGTTTTGTAATTTACGATGTATGGGTTTTGCTTTTTTATGGGGTCTGATGGTTGGTTTTTATTTTTATTTTTTTTTATTGATTGAATCCTTGCAGGTTGTGGTTACCGGGTAATTGTTTTGGGAGTGACTGAACTGAAGAAGCATCATTGAGATTGCTGGTGATCATGGTTACCAGGTAATGGTTTCGAAAATCACATAAAATCATGTAATTTTCACACATGGGTTTTGCTTTTGGATTCAGTCTGATGGGTGATTTAATTATTTAGACAATTTTGATTTGCATGTAACTCAGAGAAGTAAATGTTGTTAGATTTGTTTGTGCAGTAAAATTGTTAGATTTGTTTGTACAATAAAATTACATTTCCAAGTGTGCTTGTATATTTGGTTGTTTCCCCTTTAAGTCATTTTTTCATAAAATACTTGAACAGTGTTAGGAGGAAAATAAATCATTTATATTAGATTAATGACTTATAGAAAACAATTACATGGACACAGCATAAAACATCCATACATGCAGCGGGATCCACACACATGATAACCTTTGGGACACTAACACATAAACACTTCGCATTATTTAGTAACTCTAACATGAGATCTCTCTCTCTAGGAGCCTACTCTACTCAATGAGTAACTCACATTACATGGCACCCTAGCTTCCCTTTTTATAGCATGCGCATGGGTTGCTAAATTCACTCAAACCTTCTGGATTTCTCTTCAAAGTCGGAGCAAAACTTAGATATTTTCTTCACCAATTCCAAAGCTTTACTTGCTGTCCAAATATATAATTCTAAAAACACCAGTCAATGTTGAATATCCTTCAAATAGTTACTCAAGTATACAAAATATTTAACAAACGACCCAACAGCAAATGTAACGTCATTGAAGTTAGGACAAACAAGAAAAGAAAAAGGAGAGCAAAACTAAAGAAAATTAAAGACTTAAAGGAGAAAAAACACAATGAGGTGGTAATCTGAAAGGAAATTCATTCTTCTTGGTATTTGGCAGGTGACTCGTAAAAAATGATGTGAATTTTTAGGTAAGGTAGTAGCAGGGTGACTCAAAAGGGGTGGTGAAAATGCATAAAGAAGGTGCCACTTGGGGTTTATAATAGACACCATCTAATGCATGGGATCTGACAAGGCTTGGCATGATCCAAGTAAGACCTTACATTACCAAGTATTAGCTAATATAATTTGCATCTTGTGCTGGTATCTTGTTATTGATTGAATGAGTTTAAACTATTATGAATCAGTTTAAGTTTAAAAACTAAAGTTATGTAGTATTGAAATCCTAAAACATTTGGACCTCTGATTCCATCCATGTTTTAAACATAAGTTACGTAACTGTGTTAACCTCCAAAACATGATCAGATTTTTCAATGTTTATTAATGTAGAAATAATTTTAAATAAAAGTTGACAATAAAATTGATTTTTTATTATTTTAAAAAGGTGTAAGAGGCATAATTAAACGGACTTTACATGATATCTGTTTTTCCTCTGAATGTTAAGATGTGAAAACGGTTATGCTCTTTGCCAACTGCTAACTATGACATTATTGCATTAGTTATGTGTGCTTTTCGGGCATATTGGCATTCTGGTCTAGAATTTTCGAACCATTACAAAGATTTCCAAAACTATGGTGCTTGCAACTGTGTCATGTTGCAAGTGGTTGTTATTCATATTCCCAAACAAGAATAAAATACTTGCAAATGGTTGCAGGCTTCCCTGCTGGTTTGTTAGTCCAAATCCCCCGGATGGTGTCTACCACATTGAGTTTCCTCTGTCTTTTTTCTCTTTTAATATTCTTAAGAGTATATGATGTATTCCATGATTAAATCAACCTCGTCTTCCTTAATTCTCAGTTTCTGACTTCAAATTTGGATGGGGAAACTAATGTAACGATCAGAAAGGCATCTGAATGGAATAGGGATTGTTTAACTCCAGAGAAAGTGTCTGCATTTTGGTTGGCAAGGAGAGAACGTTACATTCAAGCATG
This sequence comes from Ziziphus jujuba, assembly GCF_031755915.1. NCBI lineage: Eukaryota > Viridiplantae > Streptophyta > Magnoliopsida > Rosales > Rhamnaceae > Ziziphus > Ziziphus jujuba. The sequence continues at coordinate 5,752,542 of NC_083380.1, forward strand.
CCTAATGCATGCTTACTTTGCAAAGGTATAAATAATTTTTCTTGTCGTTTTGTACCTCATTCTCAATTGATCTATCTTTTACCTCTCAAAAAATAAAATTCTCGTATTTATTAGTTAGTCATGTTCAAAAACTGTAAGTGGTGATCTATGTGACATTTGCTTAAAGTCCTACCGCCATGACATTACAGTTTATCCTCAATAGTTTATCAGTTTTATATTTTTGCTCATTACGTTTGGTTTTGTTTATCTTACGATATGTATATTTCCATGACAGACTTGCTTACCTGCACATGTACATGTATTTTTTTTTTTTTGGTAAATCACTTGTACATGTACTTGGATGATAGTCTTGCTGATAATTTTCATTTTTTATTTCTGTAGTAATTACAGCTGGTCTTTGGCTTCCCTCTATACACAATAAAAGACTTTTCATTGATGTGTAAATAAGAAAATGTCAGGGGTGTATGTATATTATTTGTAAAGCAAGGTTGAGTCCCTCTGTACTCTTTGTTAATAAAAAAATATGAAATTTTTGGCGGTTGGGTGAAGAGAATCATGCGGGAATTGCCCGAGGTTCTCTTCCTTCTTGTTGGAGTGCCGTGCGTGTCTCTCTTTCTGTCTCTCATTTGCTTCCTTTCCCTATGTCCTTAAAAAAATTAAATGTAAACCAAAAAAAAAAAAAAAAAAAAAAAAAAAAAACAAAAAAAACAGAAAGAAAGGAGCTATACTTTTATTATAAAATAATATATACACAAAAAAAAAAAAAAAAAACATAAAATGAAACGCATTGAAGAAACCAACCATTAAACAAATAAGAAATTAGTAAAAGATTATATGTGCAAAAAGAACATTTAAGTAAATTAGTAATGATTAAAAAAAAGTAAATTAGTAAAACAGCCTAAAATAGGCCTAAAAAAACAAAATAAAAAAAACAAAATAAGAAATTTGAAATACACGTTAAGAAAAGTAATGAAATTAGTAAACTTAGCTCAAATAAGAAATTAACAAAATTTTTATATTGTTTTTAATTTTATATTGTTAAGTTTTAATATATATTGTTATTATCTCACTAAAAACAGCTTTTATAAAGAACATAATTTAAAATATTCTTCATCTAAGTATAGTTTACACAATTTTAATATACTTAAAAAACTTAAAAAGAAAAAAATTAATTACTTGCAATAATTATTAAGGAGATAGTCTTAAAAAGTTTAAGACTAGTAGATAATTTAATATTTAAGTTTTTTTTTATTCAGTTTTTCCAGTACTATTTAACCAAAAAAAAAATTATCATATATTCAAGTATAAATTTAACAGTACATTGAAACTAAGATTTACCTTAAAAAACAGTTATTGGATAAAAGGCTTTTACATGTAATAATTATCAACATAGATAAAAATAATGCATTATAATGGATGAAAGACACACCATTAATTACTATATAAATAGGAAACTAGGGTATACCTTAGAAAACACTAATTTGATAAACGACTTGAATACGCATGCAGTAATTATCAACATAGATAGAAATGTATGAGAATATAAAATTTACATTAAAAAAGATTATCGAAAAGAATACATAATATAAATTCAGATATGGTATAACTAGCCAATGGTGTCCATGAGAAGATGATTATATAGATAAAAAATAGAATTGTCAAGAATAAAATAGAGCCACAATAAGCTTGATTCTATATTACTATTTTGGACCTAAAATACATGCCAGAAAAGATCATCCACTTTATATATTTAGGACCTAAAATCTAAAATACATGCCAGAAAAGATAATCCAAGCAAGGATTAAACAACTGTGTAATCTTACCATTCGAGGCCTCAAAGAGCGAATGGAAAATTCCGACCGATTCAGCGGTACGTAGTTGCAGATCCCGATTTCTCTCGCGCAGTTCGTAGTAAAGGGATGTCTGTGCGAGTCTTCCAGGCTTCTTGTCCCCAAAAAGATCCAAGATGACCTAGACAACAGACAACAATTTCTTTATTTAGTAATTATTGCTAAAATTCTATAACTAAAAATAAATAATTAAATAACACCCTCACCCCATACGTAACAAATCCATCTAGGTTGGCCTCACGGAGAGGAGAAGCCTCCCTCACCACCAGCGTGCAAGTATGGCGCTTCCTGTTGACGATTACTTCCCCAACCTTCTCGAGCTCCTTCAGCTCATCCATGACGATCCTTCTGACGCAATCCCTGCCATTGTGCTTTCGGTTGATGCCGTGCTAAGTCCTCACTTCTCGCACGTGTCAACACAGATCAGTAATGCGCTTATCAGCAGCATCCTTCATGAAATCGACGATGATAACTCGAAGCTGTGGAGTCGCCATTTTCGCTTCTGATATATATATATATATATATATAGTTTTGGGTTCTTGAAAAGCAGATGGGATGGAAGAAGAAGATGAAGATAGCAAAATAGGGCTCGGGCATTTGTACGAGGGAGTTTGACCATGGGCTTGGTGTACAGTGGCACAAGGCCCCACTTTGGTCCAGCCCCAAGTTTACAAATATATATTTTAAATTTTTCTATTTTTTAAATATTTAAAATCGTTTAAAACATTGAAATATTAAAATGTTTTAGTAAAAATAATCATAAGAGATAGGCCTTTTTATTATTTTAGGTTGTTTTTATTAATTAGACATTAATATTTTTAAATGATATTGTCATTTCTCAAAACAAAAAATTAGATCATAATTATCTTCTTCTTTTTCCTTCCAATAAAGCTACAATTTTGGTAGTTTAATGAAAGAACAACTTAATTGTTGTATTTTGATTACTGATTTGCATCTAAAAATACTAGAATAGCAAATTTTAAATGAACTTTTAGAATTGTCAAAATATTAAAACATGTAATTTTGATTTCTTTTTATTTAATAAAAATTATTGTTTTTGCTTATTTTATTTATTATTATTTTTTAAATGTTAATAAAAAGATAAATTATAAAATTAGACCAAGGCCCCAAAATTTTAGGCCAGCCCAATGCAAGTGGACTTACAAAGTGGATAGTATCATTGAATGAATAGCAACCTTTACCCAATATTTAGGCAAACAAATTGATTGTAACATTATTAATTTTTCAAAAGTTAAAAAAATGACCTCAACGATGAATATCCCCTCACTTCATACAATTTTTATTCAAATCATTGGTTCCCCAAAAAAAAAAAAAAGGCAAAAAGTTATGATAAGATAATAAAGAGAGACAGAAAGAACTTGAATGTGGTGGATAAGTTGTTAGTAAGGGTATAGTTAAAATAATACAAAAAATATGGGTAGATAAAGAAAAAAAGCATCCAAAGGAGGATGTATGTATCATTAAACACCTATTTGAGTGGGTATTGAGCCAAATTCCATAAAATTTTGTGATGTTTTGAAAAGATAATGACTCTTGAACAAACTAATTGTGTATAATTTCTTAGTTATATTAGGTCATGAGTCTCCTGACGTAAAAAAAGAGTTGCTTAATTATTATTGCAATTAAATCGATGATTTGCATAACTACTTTCATAAGATTTGATAAATAAAAAAGAAGTTTGTATTGTGAAGTTGAAAATGGTGCTTGACCAGATAGTATACCTTTGGGTCAATTGTTATGTATATTTGATACTGATCAAAGTCACTTTCAGCTAGAATTAGATCAACTTTGGTCGAAGGTTCTATATATCTGTCTCATAACTATGATCAATTTGATGTTTTTTATTTAGGTGGTGTGTGTATAGGTAAAATAATGAACCAAGGACACGTCACAAAATTTTGGTCCAAATGGATAGCGACAACATTGCCACGTATGAACAAAAAAGTGACACATCAGCAGTAGTACTACAATGGCTTGGTTAGAGGTAGATGACTCGGATCCAACAAGTGGAATAAGAGCCATGTGTCTGAGAAAAAGCATCCAACGTAGATCATCTGAGATAATTCAAATTCAAATCGGGTCAACAGAACCCAAAAAATCCTCCTTAATTATGTTACTAAATATATTCTAACTTTAACTGCTATAAAGGATACAAAGTCATCCCGTTTCAAGGTATGAGAAATTGACCAACTCTAAACAATTTCAACTTCCTTTGTTTGTTGTCTGACTTGAGGGTCGAAGTGCCTTGGGCCAGTAATACACCGGTGCCTAGGTGACTTGTCCTTCATTTCTCTGTCTCGCAGATGTACTGTTACTGCCATATCCTCAATCCATGTGACCATATTTTGTTGAATTGGAAGCCAACCGAATTTCGACATCAACAGTTTAGCTCACCAGGTAGGGAAAAATCCTTGCTTTGAAAACTGAAGTGGAAACACTTCAAACACAAATTTAGGAGATGGTGGCAACACACGACCAAGCCCAAAAGGCGAATCAAGAACTGATGCAGCAATGGAAACAATTTCTCCCTCTTCCAGGAGTAAGAAGAGAAGAAGTGGTGGAAAAGCATAAGAGGGATGTAAGCCAAGACAAGTCACCCTAGGATAGGCTATCAAAATCTTAATCGCTCCACAATATAGCTTTAAAAAGTCACAATGACAAGGAACGGAAGAGGAGACATGGCCAGGTTGAGGGGAACTTCAAACATGAAGAAACCACCTCATGAAGATTTTAAAGAAGATTTGAGAGAGATTGTACAAGAGGAAGTCAAAAGACAGAAAGGAGTAGCCCAATTTAACCAACGATGGGTCTCAAATCTGGTACATACACCATTCACCAAATGGATAGCTAAAACATCTCGGTTTGTCCCACCAAAATTCGACCTCTATGATGGTGCAGCTGACCATTGGACCATTTAACGCACAAACACCAAGCCATGTTCCCACTCGGACTGCCCCATTATAAAAGAGAGGCTATAATGTGCAAAATCTTTGCTACTAGTCTCAAAGGAGCAACACTTACCTCGTTTGATAGTTTTAAACCAGAATCAATTCATTCATTTGAGGAGCTCGTGAACCATTTCGGAGCACAATTCGCCTTCAGCATGAAAGTTAAGAGAGAAGTGAATCACCTTTTCACCATAACTCCCGAAAGGAATGAATCTTTGAAAGCTTATACGCAAAGATTCAATAAAGAAAAGGTCACCATCCTAGATTGCAATGAATTAATTGCAATTGAAGCCTTCAGGAAATGGTTACTACGGGAAAATTGGTTATACGAGTCGCTCATGAAAAGAGTCCCTGAGACCATGATTGAAGCAATGTGTCAAGCAACGAAGTATATCAACCTAGAAGATGACCAAAAGATGAAAAAAAGGGACAGCGCAAGAAGAGTCAAGAAGGGCGAGCCGGTGGTGGAGATAAAAAGAATGATACTTCGATAGCAACCCGCTCGACCCTTCAAACTTCAGATAAAAGAAACAAAGGCTGATAGAAGAAGGCAAGATGAGGTTAGCGATCCCCCCAAACATTATTCTCTGATAGTCTCTCCTGAATGCTTGGTCGAACATTTGGAAGGGAAGAAGTATGTAAAGTGGCCAAAGAAGATGACAACAGATCCATGTCACCGAGATGGAGGAAAGATTCGGTAAGTACCCCTAACAGAAAAGCCCTAAGGATGGAATCAACCCCCAGATTGTATTCTCGGATCATGACACGAAAAGGTTGCATATGCCACACAATGATGCACTAATCATCAAAAAGGACATAGCAAACAATTTGGTTTCAAGAATTCTCATAGACAACGGAAGCTCGGTCTACATCATCTTTTTGTCAATGTTGAACAAAATGAAGTGGAAAAGCAACAATATAGAGAAGGTCAATGCTATGAATCTTGTCAGATTCAATGGCAAAACAAGCCGAGTCATGGGAAAAGTAATCGTGCCATCCTAGCAAAAGGCAAAACGATGCTTTTGAAAATGATGGTGATTGATGCAGATTTAGCGTACAGCGCCATTCTGGGAGACCTTGGATCCACTCAATGGGAGTTGTACAATCTTCCTACCGTCAGGTTGTAAAGTTCCCCATTGGAAATCAGATTGTGGCTGTGCAGAATGATCAAGTTAGTGCCTAAAATTGCTACGTGGCGACCATGAAAGGAAAAAATTATGGAGATAAATAGCAATCAAGAAACCTTAAGACCTCAACCGAAGAGGTAAATGAAGTTGAAAGTCCTAAGACTGTCATAGAAGTAGTATTGGACGAGGAGAAGCCAAACCAAAAGTTTAGAATTGGAGCAAATCTATCCGAAGAAGTGAAAGAATGGTACCTGGTGGATGCACCATCTTTACATGAAATGTTAAGCTTCCTGGACGCGTAATCAGGATATATCAAATTCTGATGCATCCAGAAGATCAAGAAATGACCTCATTTATGACCGATCGAGGAATCTACTATTACATGGTAATGCCCTTCATACTTAAGAATACAGGTGCAACCTACCAAAGGTTAGTGAAAAAGATGTTTAAAGATCAGATCGAGAAAATGATGGAGATCTTTATAGATGACATGCTTGTGAAATCAGCTAAAGCGGAGGATCATCTAGACCATTTGGGGCAAACTTTCGATGTGCTGGAAAAATAGAGGATGAAGCTCAATACGACAAAGTGTAGTTTTGGAGTTCTAGGAGGAATATTTAAAGATCAGATCGGGAAAACGATGGAGATCCGTATAGATGAGATACTCATGAAGTTAGCTAAAGCGGAGGATCATCTAGACCATTTGGGGCAAACTTTCGATGTGCTGGAGAAATACAAGATGAAGCTTAATATGACTAAGTGTAGTTTTGGAGTTCCAGGAGGAATGTTTAAAGATCAAATTGGGAAAACCATGGAGATCTATATAGATGACATGCTCACAAAATCAGCTAAAGCGGAGGATCATCTAGACCATTTGGGGCAAACTTTCGATGTGCTAGAGAAATACTGGATGAAGCTTAATACGACGAAGTGTAGTTTTGGAGTTCCAGGAGGAATGTTTCTCAGACATGTTGTCACTCAAAGAGCGATCGAAGCAAATTCGAAACAAATCAAAGCCTTTGTAAATATGCCTTCTCTCTGAACGAGAATAGAAAAAATGAAATTAAACAACACAATTGCAGCCTTAAGCCGATTTATATAAAGGTCTCTGATAGAAGTTATAAGAGTTGATGGATTACATCGGTTGCGGTATCAAACAAGGATGTTAGTTTGGTTCTCATAAAAAACAAGGGAGGAAAACGACACTGGATCTTTTAAATGAGTAAAATATTGTCGGATATTGAAACAAGATACACAAGCATGGAGAAATTGGTCTTGGCACTGGTCGTGATAGTTAGGAAAATCAAGCTATATTTCCAAAGCAACAAAAAAGATGTAGTATCGGCATATCCGATACGATCTGTCTTAAACAAGCCATCGGCATAACTGTGAGGATGGCGGTTTGTGCAGCAGAGTTAGTAAACTATAGGGTTGATATGTCCCAAGATCGGCCAGTTAATCTAAAATATTAGATGATTTCTTAGCAGAACTCGCAGTGCCTAAAGTTGAATCCCAAATAGGAACCTCATAAGAAAGGATCGAGTCATGTAGTCTATTCGTCGACATATCTTCAAATGACAAAGTGTCGGGAGCTCCAATTGGAGAACTTGTTGAACACTCTCTTCGTATAAGATTTTAGTGCACAAATAACGTGGCAGGGTATGAGGCTTTAATTACAGGATTAAATTTAGCCTACTAATTAGGAGCACGAAAGCTGAATATATAGAGTGACTCAGCATTAGTAGTAAGCCAGGTAAGTTGGAATTTTATGGCTACTAATCCTGTAATGGCAGCTTAATTGCAGAAGATAAGACAATTGTTAGAAATGTTCGAAGATACCGAAATAATGCAATTGCCAAGGGATCAGAATAATCTTACAGATGCACTAGAAACATAGCTTCTTCGGTCTTGTCCAATCAGGAAGGAACAATTCCTATAGAATTTCTTCTGAATAAAAGCATATCCGAAGGAGAAAGTCTTTCGACCAGTGATTAGATTGATGAAAAAAGCTAGATGATGCCAATCATTGAATATATTAACAGGGGTAGTCAACCTTTGGACAAATCCGAAGCAAGGAAATTGAGGATAGTCACCAAGATATTGTATCCTCGAAAAAAAACTTCATCGAAAATCTTATCAAGGACCCTTGTTGAGGTGTTTGGGACCAGTTGCAGCATTGAAAAAAATGGTCGAAGTACATGAAGGCCATTGTGGCAATCACACCGGATGAAATCGTTGTCTCGAAAAATAATACTACATGGTTTCTCTTGGCCGATTCTAGTGAAAGATTGTGAAAGGTCTTGAAAGAATGTGATAAATGCCAGAGGTTTCCACCTTTACACCATGCATCAGCAAACGAGCTCACGAGCATATCAAGTCCTTGGCCCTTCATGCTATAGGGAATCGATATTATTTGTCCATTCCCCATGGCTTTTAGACAACTGATATTCATTCTGGTAGCAACTGATTATTTCTTGAAAATGGATTGAAGCCGAAGATTATCCGTAGATCAAGGTGCCCCATTTGATAAATTTGGTATGGAAATTCATTATATGTAGATTTGGTTCCGCGAGAGTACTGATTTTGGATAACGAGTCCCAATTCATCAGCGAAGGATTCAAGAATTTTTGCAAAGAATGGAAATCAAACTCCGATATTCTTCTTCGAGACATCGTCAAGGAAATGGCCAAGCTGAAGCATGACATAAGTGTATATTGAATACTCTGAAAAAGCGACTTGAAGATGGAAAAGGTTTATGGGCCGAAGAACTCCCTAGAGTCCTTTGGCCATTTAGGACAACAATCTGAGCCCAAACAAACCAATCACTATTCTGCCTTTTGTTTGTAGATGAAGCAGTCACTCCTGCTGAAATATCACAAGGAGTTTATGCACGAGAGGATACCTCAGAAAATTAATGATCTCTTAATGAAACGAGCACTTGACGAGACTAAAGAAATGAGAGAAGCTGCTTCCATCAGACTGGCAATATATTAGCAAATAGTAGCGAAGCATGATAATCCAAAAGTTAACCTCTGATCTTTCGAGTAGGGGATTTAGTCCTTCCTAAATTTTTCTTGGAGGAGAAGAACGCAATGTTGTGATGTTAGGACCAAACTGCGAAGGGCCTTAGAAAGTTATCTCGATCGTTTCTTGGAGGAGAAGAATGCAATGTCGTGAAGTTAGGACCACACTGGGAAGGGCCCTACAAATTTATCTCGATCGTTCGGCCAGGAACATACAATATTTAGAATCTTAGAGGCAAAACTATTCTGAGAAATTGGCATTCAGATAATTTGTGGATATATCACTCGACGTCTTTTTTATGAAATTGAATTGAAAAAAAATGTAATCGATGTACATACATTATTTTAAAGTCATTTAAAGCAATAAAAGCAACAACACTAGTCATTCAGATATAACAGAAGATGAGTAAAGAAAAATTTTCATTGATTATTAGCAAAATTTACAATAGCAACAAAACCCAAAAAGTACTGGGTATACATTGGATATTTTTTCGAGATACATATATATATATATATATATATATATAACTGTGAATTCTTCTTCAAGTGGAACACAATGTCTTCTACTACTTCCATTCTCCCTAGGACGAGTTAGGAAGTTATTCATAGAAGAAATCCCTCAAAAGATGAAAGCTGCTCCCCACGATAAAAAAAGAACTCCTCTAGAATAACTTTGAGGAGTGGGAACTCCACCAAGAGTCGTGCTGGAATTCAGGAAATAGGCGGGTGGATAATTTTATTGATTTGGAAATGAAACTATCCACGCTCCTCACTGAAATATCTGCCCACCCTAGAAGGCCGAAGACCCTACAAAGAACCCTCAGCCAATGAGATCAACATTGCTAGTACCGAATAGCCATCACCAAGAGAATAAAGATCATTGGTGCCAGCATCCCCTAAACATTCCCACTCCTTAGTGAAAATGTTGAAGATACTGGCAATGATTGTAACACCCCGTCCCGAATCATGTCGGAAATTTTTGCACATTGACAGAGGTTGACTGTTGATCGTTGACCGAAGGGGTCAAAAGTTGACTTTTTAACCCGGTTGGAATTCTAGGTTGACTGAGGTACGGTTACGGAGTACAAGTTGGCACGAGTTCGTAGACTAGTAGCACGTTGAAAAACGGAGCTACGGTTTGAAAGTTATGAGCAAAACAAGTTGAGGTCCAAACTGTCCAAGGGGTGCCCGAGTTGACTTTTTATTCATGCAAGGTTGAGCTTTGACTCATGCATGGTTATGAAGTGCTCGTCGATACGAGTCCGTAGACTAGCGGCACGTCCGATTTGGACATGTGGTTTGAAAGTTATGGACCTGTAGAGTTTTTCAAACACCGTATTATTTTAATATTATTTTTAAACGCGTAACGAGGTGCCACGTGTGATTTAATGAAGGTGACCATGTGTCACCATGGTGAAATACCACATGTCAACCATGTGTAAAATCAAATTATTTTTATTATTATTTTAAATAATAATATTATTATTAATATTATTTAATTAATTTTAAATCATTTCTTTTTATTTTCCTTTTTCTTTTTCTTTTCTTTTTTCTTTTTCTTTTCTTTTCCCCACGTGGGAAAACACTTTCTTTTTTTTCTTTTTTCTTTTTTTTCCTTTCCCTTTCCTTCCCTTCTTCTTCCCCGAGCCCGACCGAGACGAAAAGAAACCCAGCAAAGACTTCTCTCTCTCTCTCTCTCTCCTTTGACTTTCTCACCCTCTCTCTTTGACTGACCGGTTCGCCGGATTTCAGTCGTCGGAATGGCACACACGCCAGCCATCGGTGTAGCCCACCTCCTCGCGACCTCGGCCTCCAAATTTCCCGGCCTGTCGCCACCGGACGTGCCCAGATCGGGCCGGTGAAGCCGGCGGCGGCCGGTTATGTTTTTCCGGCGATTCTCGCCATTTCCGACCAAACCAGCCCGACCCATACCTCTATCTCACCATTTTCGACCCCTCTAAGTCCATTTCCGGGGTTAGATTGCCCAAAATCCCCACCGTTTGAAAGATCCCTCAAGTTTAAAACCGGCCGAAGCTTTCCGGCCAAATTCCGGCCACCTCCGGATCGATGGAGACCGGATTGGTAATTCTCGTCGCTCAAGCTTCGATTCGGTATATTATTCACCTACTTTGGATAACGTTTGTGTTTGACCCCCCGGGTACCGGGTATTATTTATCCGATTAAAATATTAATTTATTTGACTGTGTGTGAATTGTGTGCTAGGTGGATCATGGTTTAATTGCGTGCTCCAGGTGAGTGACCCACCTTCAAATTAATTTTGGGAATTTAATTGGTGAATATTATGTGTGATTTGAATATTTGGAATTTAAATTCTATGTGCCAAATATCTATTTGATTTATGGTGGAATTATTTGTGAATTTATTTTGATTAAAGAAAATATGCATTATATAAATTTATGCCATGTGAAATTATTTTATGGGTTTGAGAATTTTGAAATTTTTATGGTTTTAATATTAAATTGGGCATGATTTGATTTTCAAATATTTCAACGAAAATATTTGTTTATGTTGGTGACTCCAATTTTTATAAAATATGCCCATGGAGTATTATGGGATTTGATTATTATATTTCGAGAAATTATTTATGCTATTGGGAAAATGTGAATATTTGAATTGGTGGATTTGGGAGTTGATGGATTTGAAAATCATGGAATTTATGGTATTGATTATAAAGAAATTGTGGAGAATTTTCCGGGTTCAAGCGGATGGAATATACCCGCTGTGTTTATGCAAAATGTGAAATTTGTTATATAAATTAAATTTGTGGATTTTACGATTTTTAGATGCACCGTGCACGTACTGGTGTTCTGTTTATATGTGATATGGTTAGTGTGCACACGGTTGTGATTAGCGTGCAGGTGGGTGTGAGGAGCGCGCGGGTGATATTATGAGGTTGTCCTGTGGTTGCCATCGGATGAGGGTAGGCCACTCCCCATGGCCGGGACACCAGGTTAGCAGCGGCGCAGTGGGACGCCACGCGACCGTATGCCGGTTTCTTTCTATAACCTCCTGTCTGGCGGTACCTTGGGACGCTGGATACTGTTGGCGCCACTGGTATATAGTGGGTGTATCAAATGATTTTCGGAACTGTGTTTTAAAAATAAAATGTTTTGAAACTGTATTGGAATTAAAAATATAATTATTACTATTTCTGGTATTTATTTATTTGATGTCTTGATTTTCGGGGAATACGAACAAAGGGTTTTGTGAAAAGGTTTTAAAAGGGGAACTTTTCCAACCGAGAGAACTGTAAGGGTTTTGAGAGAAATTACTATTTCCAATTTATTATTATTTATCTACTTATTACCGTGATATTATATTGTATAGTAGATAGGGTCACTCACTGAGATGATTAGCTTCTCACACTCTTAAATTCCGTTCCCCTAGGTCCAGGTTGGAGACGTTGATTGTCCGGGGCGAGCCCGACGCCTCAGTTCGTTGCCGAAGTCCAAGAAGTATTTCTTCCCTTTTTCCTCTCTACCTTGTATTACATTCTTATCTGTCATTTTATAAATTTCACATTTATCTGTATAATGCTCTGTATACTGTATTGGACGTGTAGTTGTTCTTTATGCACTGATTTACTATTTTTTTTGAAGTGCTGAAATTTGTGGAATCAATTTGTAGTATTGTGGGAGGAATAAGGGGATGTTTATAGAAGTGTGTTTTCAGTGCAGGAATTTTTGGTTAGTCCTACCCTTAGGGGAGGTGCTGCCGGATTTTCCGTTGGAAGGTTCGGTGGTATTTCCCTGGGATCAGGGCTTGTCTAGGGTTCCGAGAAGGCAATTCTAGACGGGTCCTGACAATGATGATCTCATTGCCTAAGCGAGACCATTGTAACCAGAGCAATGATTTTACTGGCATACAGAAAGAAGAAAAGTGAAGAAAAAGAAGAGCAGGTGAAAGGAGAAAGACAAACCCAAAAAGCAATGCCACATTTATGGAACAAACAGTGGAACCACCTCGCCCTATATTTAGGCCTTCTCAAAGTGTACGGCACATTACGAGCCTAGAAAATAGGAAAGAAATCCATGCCGTACACGTAAGTGAAGCCTTTCCATATTGTGATTTACTCACATCTTTTCGAATCTCGATAATCATATCTGTTGTCATAATTATCTTTGATTACGATAATCCTACAGAATCGAGATGTCATGATGCCATCAATAAGGATGTGGAACAGCACAAGAAGAACGCCTGCCCTAAAAGGTTGAGCCTTCACAATAAAAGCTTCAAACTAGTCTCGGACTAGATCAGTCCTAAATAAAAAGGTAAAAATGAAAAAAAAATAAACCAAAAAGAATTCAATTCTTATAGCTGGACTTAAAATTGAAAAAATGTTGTTTCAATTTCTCACCTTACAGAACCTATTCTTCTTTGTGCTGCGACTGAAAATGACTTCTTTGACAACCTTATTTCCATCAGGGTCCTATTTCAATATAAATGACTACAAAGTCAATGTCGCATATGGATAAAGGAGAATCAGAATTAATAAATAAATAAATAAATACTAGAAACTATAATATATATTATAGTTTTTTGAATTTTTATCTAGATTGTTTCATAAGTTGGAAAGGGAGGGTACAATCCATGGAATTAAAATTAGTAGGACCAGCCCTTCCATCTTTCATTTATTTTTTGCGGATAATATCATGATTTTTTGTAGAGCTAATCAAGAGGAAGTCAAAGCAGCGAGTGATTGCTTGAAGCTGTACCGCCGATGGACTGCTCAGATGGTGAACACTGCGAAATCTAGGTGTTTCTTCTCTAAGAATGTAACAGGAAGTCTCAAAGCTAACATCAAACATATCCTCAATATGAAAGAGCTCCCAAAAGATGCTAAATACCCGAGAAACCTGCTGTTGATTGAGCACAGTAAGATTAAAAGCTACGAGGAGCTCCGGAAAAGACTTATCTCGCAGTCGGGTCGATTTGTGCTAGTAAAAACAATGATCTCTTCAATGCCTACCTATGCCATGTCCTCCACAAAATTTCCAAAGAGCTGGTACAGGCATTTCGATAGCATGGCCAACCGATTTCTTTAGAACAGCGAAAGTGATCAAGAGAAGTTAACTTGTCTTGTTTCTTGGAAGAGACTTTGTCAACCTAAATCAGCAAGAGGGTTGGGACTAAAACAACTAGAAGATGTTAACAGAGCTTTTTTGTGTAAATTAGGTTGGTCGCTGGCAAACAACTTTGACTTGATGTGGGTGTAAGCCTTAAAAGCTAAGTATTCTCAGACTTTATGCATTGTACTTGGAAAAAATCGTGCTCTTGGTTTTGGAAAGGCATTTTAGGTGTGAGACCCAACCTAGCTAAAGGTATGTATTATAAGATTGGTAATGACCGTGGCATCAACTACTAAGAGGATCCTTGGATTCCCAATATGCTTAATTTTCGTCCTACTTCTACTCTGAATAGCACTAGCTTGCAGGTTGGGATGGTTGACTCTCTTTTGTTTCCAAGTGGTGAATGGAATATACCTCTTCTGGAACAAATTTTCAATAGGGACTCTGTAAACAAAATTTCCAACATTTTCTGGGTTGATACATATTTGGACGATAAGCTAATCTGGATGGGGAGCTCTTCAGAGAAGTTTTTAGTTAAATCGATGTACCAATTCTTAAATCCAGCAGCTTTCAACAATCGAAAATGGTGGAATTTTCTCTAGAATAGTAATCTCCATGACAGGTTGAAGTTTTTTATGTAGAGACTATCCTCTCGCAACCTCCCAGTATGTGCAACTCTAGTTAGTCATAATTGGCAGATTGATGATCCCAGATGTCCCTGTGGGTGTAATAATATCGAAGATGAAACTCATCTTTTTTTCCACTGCAATGTAGCTTGATCCATCTAGTTGGCTTCCCCTTGGAGTGTCAGATGGTTGGAAGATCCCTCTCTTAACCTGGACTCTTATCTTGAATGGCTTTCAAAACCAGATACACATCTGCCAGTCCACCCTAAGGATACAAGCAAATTCTTCCTCTCAGCGGTGATCCTTCATACTATTTGGAAAGTGAGAAATCTTTTCCAATTTGAGGGTATAACTTGTAATCTTAAGGAACAAGTCAAAATCATTTACAACAACGTTGATGAATTCTTGGCCACTTCATCCTCCCCCAATGGACCTCCTATCGGTGCTCAATTGACTAATCCTTCGTGGAGACCCCCTCCTTTAGGAACAATCAAAATTAATTCAGATGCTTCTACGGGTCATGGCAGTGCGAGTTTAGGTCTTGTTGTCAGAGACCACTTTGGAAGGGTCCTTAAAGTTCAAGTTCTTTAGGAACACATAGACATTCTTGAGGCTGCTGAAGCAGCATCCATTCTGAGGGCAGTTCAGGTAGCTTTGGAAGAAGGCTACTCGAATTTATGTTGTGAAAGTGATGCTAAATTAATTATGCAAAGTATAAAGAACCCAGACAAATGCTACAGCCATTGGACTGTAGTAAGTTTCCTTCAGAAAATCTTGGATTTATACCCTTATTTTGAATCCATCAGTTTTAGCTTGACTCCAAGATAGAGCAACACCTTGGCTCATCTTGCATCCAGATGGGGCCTTATGAACGATAGCATAGGCATTGTCTCTCTTTTCACCATCTCTTCTTCTTTTGTTGAAATAATGGACCATTAAATGATTTAATATCATTTTCCTGCTTCCTTGGCATCTTTGTATATGTTTGGTTGCCTTTTTTGGTTAATATAACCCCCCTTTTAAGGAAAAAAAAAAAAGTAGCATCTTAGGGTGCGTTTAATACGCAGGATAGGTTCAAATAGGACTAGATCAGACAGGATAGAATAGTACATTCTTGTGTTTGGTATAGCTCCGGATTGAATATTGGACTAGTTGTTTCATGTTTGATGTAGGATTGAACTATTTTATAATTTTTTACTTTTTTAAAAGTGAAAAATTTTAAAATTCTATTTATAATTACAATAAAAAAATAATATATTTAATTAATATTGTAAATTTATATATTTGTATTTACATATGAAATTTAATTTTTTATTACACCCACAAACTATATTAATTTATAATTTAAAAATAAATGAAAATTAAATTATAACATAATATTTTCTAAATAACAATTAATTAAAAATGAAGATAATTAATGAACTTTTCTAATTGTAATTTTTTTTTTACATTGTAATTAAATTGTAATTTTATTTTACACCCACAAATTACATTAATATATGGTTTTTAAAATCAATTAAAATGAAATTATAATATGTAAATCATAACTAACAATTAACAACAAATAAAAAAAGTTAATATTATATTTAATTAAGAACTTGTTGATAACATAGATTTCACATACTTGTCCGCATACATATGTAAAGGATAATTTCCTTATACAACAAATAAGTAAATACACCCATTGATAATAATCCAAATAAACAGCCTAATATGAAACCATTACAGCATTCATTATTAGTTAGCACGCGTATAGGCGGTGAACTCTCATAGATATCAAACTCTATATTCTTCTCGACTTCAATATCTCTTATCGTGGCACACTAAGACCCAATTCTGAATATTTTCAAAAGAAAACAGAGCACATATATTAGCATTGATGCACATAAGCAACATAACTAAAACCCCATGTAGATTTCAACTTCGAAAATTGTTTAATTAATGTTTGTAAGCACCAATGTCCATGATCTTAGATCAACATCTGAGTTGTGTGTGTGTATATATATATATATATTGTATACATATTATATATATTTATATATACATACATATATATTTCATGTAATTGATTGTTTAATTGGTCAAGGAGATTCATGCATGCCCCACGGCCAAAAGACTAATAAATAATGTAACAAAAATTTAAGAATTCAATAAGTCATTTAGAATTATAATCTATACAAGCAAACTAAACCGATATGAACAATGAAGTGGTAAAACTTGGGGACATTTTCTAATGAATGCCTGAGAATTAGTCAGCTCACCAACACATTTAGATAAAGGTAAATTGAACAAAAGAAAACTAAACCTTTTCAACTGAAGTATTGGTAAATGCCAACAAATTACAACCAGAACATACAGCTGTCCCATTTTGATCCAAGTCCATAATCTCACCAACCATTTAAAAACCATGGCCTAGGGGGCTTGTAATTCTTCAAGAGCATACAATCAATGGAATAGCTACAAATCAAAGTCATGGTGACATTTTCTCCATTTGATTTGGCACTGAAGTTTTATCATTCCAAAATCATAAGAATGCTGTTGCGATTATAGCACCATAGAACTAGCATAGAAGGCAAGAATTTCACAAATCTCCTTTGATAAATATGTGCTTTTTAGTCTTGCAACTTAGATAAAAAAAACCTCCTTGGAAAATGTGCAATTAGGTAGTTTTTAGTGCATAAGTTACCAAAAGCACATTTTCTCTCCATATTATGATGAGCTGATTTGATGTGATTCTGTTCGTGCCCACACATCCATCCATGTCTTGGAGGACATCCATACCTCGGAGGGCAACCAGACCTCGGATTCCTCGGAGGGCATCCATAGGTCAAAGGACATCCACACCTCGGGGAGCATTTTACCTCAGACAACATCAGTCCATCCATGTCTCGGACAACACTAGTGTCATCCATGTCTCAGACAACACCAGTTCCTTTGGACATCAACAGCACATTCATACCTCGGAAAACGTTCTCATGTAAACCATCTGCATTATAGAAGCCATATATATATATATATATATTATATTTGTTTCAAAATAACACTAAACTTAGTTGAATATTGATCAAATTTGTTTACTATATGATATGGTATTATTTTATTAGTTTGATTTTCTGTTTACTTATTCATGAATATATCAGCTAACAATAATGTTATTTGTTGCTTTTCATTTGGATTTAATTGCCTTTTGATTGCTTTGCAGTGAATAACAACAGAAAATAAGGCTTCTTTAGTTTTTGAATTAATTTTTTTTTCAAGAAGAAAAATTTAAAGAGCACTAAATCTTTAAGCCATAACCATCAATCGAATTCAATATATGCCGTGCCGTGAGTCACTTGTATTGTGACAATGTTCATTTATCTATGTTTCTTTCTTATTATATTAGTTGTCATAACTGTTATGCTTGTAAACTACCTAGCTGATTAACCTCACCTATAAGGATTGTAAACGTTATCAGTTGTTACATGTACTCATTATTTTCCCATGGGAGGCATCAATTCAAGTTACATAATTTTTTCCAAGTACTCTATTTTATTTATTCATTTTTGTTACATGATCTTTGTTAGAGATTCAATTTGCCCATGGGAGGCATCAAATCAAGTTACACGATCTTTGGTAGTTAACTTGTAGCTGGTGGCCATTGTATAAATATAATATGGAAGGCATCAATCAAGTGTGATTGAAAAGACATGTATAGTATAGGAAAACAGGAAAACGGGCTGCTCTATCCTCCTTTTATTACACCAATAATCACTCAAAGATTCAAGTGCTATTTAACCAAGTCTCTGTTTTGTATAATTTTCACGCTTGCTTTGGATCCTTTTTAAGAAAAATCTCCTAAGAACAAGATCACAACATAGTTTGAGAGACATTATAATAAAATTACCCAAATTTATGATCATGGCCTCCTCCTTCTTCATGAGCTATCTCCTATTTCCTATTTACTAGCTTGTTATCTCTGAGCTTTGGGTTTGAACGAAAAGTAGGCACCAATGCAGCCAGCCGCCTTCAAAACTATCATGCTATTCCCATCTCCTCTCTATTTCCGTCGACCATCTGCACCCCCTCTACTAAAGGTTCATATTTAACCACCTATTTACTTTTATTATGTAACATCCCACATCGGTTGGAGAGGGGCACGAAGCGGTCTTTATAAGGCTGTGGATACCTCTCCCTTCAAGACGCATTTTGACAAAACCTTGAGGCTTGGGGGGAGAGAGGGAGTGAACCCTGGGCCAAAGAGGACAATATCTTGATGCGAGTGGTACTGAGCTGTTACAGTGGTATCAAAGCCAGACCCGGACTGGTGTGCCAGCAAGGACGCTGGGCCCCAAGGGGGGAGGATTGTAACATCCCACATCGGTTGGAGAGGGGCACGAAGCGGTCTTTATAAGGCTGTGGATACCTCTCCCTTCAAGACGCGTTTTGATAAAACCTTGAGGCCAATGGGGAGAGAGGGAGTGAACCCTGGGCCAAAGAGGACAATATCTTGATGCGGGTGGTACTGGGCTGTTACATATTAGCTATATACTTATTATATATACCAAATTAATCTTAACATTAGATATATAATTATGGAATTCTGCTACTTTCCCATAATAGTATGGGCGTCCAATGTCAGATAACATTTTTTAATGATGTTAGCTTAGGTGCTCGCACTATTTTAGTAGATAGATGTTTTCATGATAAAATTACTATCACAATATGTGATATATTATTTAATTAATTAATATTAATGATTCTGATCTTACGATTAGGTAAAAGGCAAAGTTGTTATGCTCCTACATCCCCATGCATGTAGACAAGAAGTTATGGTGACGGATCACAAACAACTGGATACTTGAGCAGAGAAACAATCACATTAAGGCTATACGACAACCAGGTGTTGGAAGATTTCCTCTTTGGCTGCGACAAACTCTCTTTCGTCGAACAGTCTGCCCAGAAATACAACCGTATGTTCTCTTACTGCCTACCAACCAACTCCAGCTCATCTGGATTCTTAACCTTTGGCAAAGATGTCGACAAAGCTGCTTCCGCCGATGTGAAATACATCCCATTAACCACAGTTTCTGAATACTTTTACGGCGTAAAATTGGATGATATTATTTTAGAAGGCATTCCATTAGGGATTTCACCAGTTAATCTTTTTTCATTCCCTGGCACCGTTATTTGCGATTTGAATTTCGTAGATACATGGAATTTCAAGGTTATACATTGATATCACCAATCAGTATACTGGATACTTGCTATGACTTGAATTTTATAACAAAGGTGCCCTTGCCAATAATAAGCTTTCTGTTTGCTGATGGAACTATGGTGGAGTTGGATCCGAATGGCATATTTTATGTATTCAGACTTTATCGCCAGGGTTGTTTGGCATTTGCCAGATTCTCTGACTATACTGGGCACACTATCCTGGGGAATACCATTCAGCGAACAATGGAAGTGGTATGTGATATTGATGGAGGCAGAATTGGTTTTGGTTCTTCTACTTGTGAATAATTTAGATATATATATATATATATATGAAAATTCTATGGTGAGGATGGTCCGCATGAGGACCGCAGTATTGGTGACAGTTTTTCATAGTATTAACGACGGTTTCTTAGAAAATCATCACCAATACTATGAAAAACTGTCACCAATATTGTGGTCCGCATGAGGACTGTCCGCACCATAGACGGACTGTATATATATATATATATATGTAAACCAGATTTGGTTGCATGTACGTTTTTAAAAATTAATGAAACCATGTTCAACTCACCAAAATTATGTCAAAATCAAATATCAAATCTTTAAAAAGAATCATATTTACAAAAATGCATTCAACAGATATGTATATTCAAAATCACATAAATGATTCTAGAGAAGCATCTTCAATAATAAATTAAAAAACAAACTAAATAGAATAAATGAAAATGATAAAACAATATTCAAAATATTAATTGGGAAAAATTATTTTTATATAGCAAAAATGGTTAAAAAAAGGGGGGGGGGGCGGGTGGTAAAAGATTAAATTGTGGAAAAAAAAAATTTAACAAAGAAGAATTATCATGTAGCGAAAATAAAAAAAAGAACCCAAAAAAAAAAAGCATTAATCCTAAAAAAATTAATGGGAGAAATTCTTTAGAATCTTGTTATTTATCATCATTCGTGATAGTTATCAATTTATGTGATAAGTTTTAATTGGAAGCATATAATTCTATCATTTTTTTTTATACTAAAACTTTAGAATAACTTTCTAATGGACACTTGTCATGTAGAATGATTTCTTTGAATTATAGTTTTTGTTTTTTTTATTATTTTTTTTTTTTGGATCTTAGACCTTCAGTATTCGGTGGATCCCATCATTTCCGACTAAGCCACAGGACTCCATCTTTCTGGTGGTCATTGGGCCCCGATTAATCGGAATAAAATCGGGTTAGACCATAAGGGTGTAAAGCTCTCCCAGCCCCAATTTTCTCCATTCACAGTGCTCGAACCCGAAACCTTACTTAAGGGGAATAGGTGCCGAACCATCTGAATCAACTGGCATTTGATACGAACCTAGGACGACCTGCTCCTAAACCCGTATTATATTAGCCCGGATCTTAATTAAGTTCAAGTTCTAATGGAATTGACCTCAACCCCTAACCAACCTGTGGTTAGAAACCTTGGTATAATGTAGATGCCACAATAGGGGATGGAAAACCTATTGATAAGTCAAGCTAAAACAACCAATTCGCTAATGGTGTTTTAGGTGTTCTCAAAGAACAAAGAGATAATTAATCTCACAAGTATTTTCTTAATCAAATCAAAGTTTAAAGTTATATTATTAATGAAATATAAGCCTTTAAATAGGCTTTGAAAGAAACAAAATAAACCCTAAAAACCCTAGGAAAAACCGGCCACACAATGGAGAAGTCTACCTTGGCCGAAACTTTCCTTTTCCTAATCTAATTTGGATTAATTAATTCCTTTATTTTGAATTAGGAATTAATTAATTTACAATGAAAATAATAAAATAATAACTTTCCTAATCTTATTTGTCCAGAAAATAAATAAATAGAAACTAAAAATAATGGTAGTTTCCTAAAACAAAAAGTAGAATAAAATTAGGAAACTAAAATACTAGTTTTTTGACTAATTTGACTTTGACCAATCTTTGACCAAAGTGAGCTCCAAATCAGCTTCTAGATGCTTTGAACGATGCCAAATAAACTGAATATGAAGGCCCACACGTTGCCCATGCTTGGAAAAATAAGAAAAGGCTAATACAGTAAAGCCAGCAAGCAATACAGCAAATTCGGCCAAATTGTTGAAGCTGTCCGTACAAGCCCTTTTTGATTGCATTTGAGGCTGATTTAACTTGATTCCATGACCTCTTAGGCATATTTATTGAACCCATAAAGCATTGGAACCATTTCATGCTTCTCGGACTCCAAAAATGTACCAAAACCGTCACCCGGGTCCGTATCGGCTTCCACCACTTGGATGCGTAGAATAGGCTTTGTATCTTCAAGTATGGACAAGCTCTATTGAGATTGATTAACCCCTGTATAAATACTTCCAGGTTGTCCTTAAATCTCTTAATTTGAGCTCTTGTGATTGGCCTAGTCTTCATCCGTGTCGAGTCAGCACCCCAGCGGGTTATCGGTTGAGCGGGCTCGGGCGGAATCACATCATTCCCCTCCTCTTGAAAAGGATTTGTCCTCAAATCAAGATCATCACCTGCAGCAAAAGGAGTTAAATCAGCAACATTAAATGCAGCACTCATGTTATACTCACCCGGTAAATCAAACTTGTAGGCATTCTTGTTATTCTGCTCCAAAACTTGAAAAAGTCCATCCATAGGCGGCATGAGCTTTGACTTTCTTTGTTTAGAAAACCTTTCCTTTCGTAAGTACAACCAAACCAATTCTCCTGGGTCAAACACTATTACAACAAAATCTAGAAATACATGCTCATTATGGTAAAAATTACACTTTTTAAAGTTAGCAAACAATATTTCCCAAATTTTCAAATTACCACTAAGTAAAGCTCTCAACAATGCAGATAAAGTTCTATGCAATAAAGACATCTTTAAATAAGTATCTTTAAAGTTCATGGTCAGCAATGATTTCTTATTCATAATTACTTTATCAACATCACCAAAGCTAAGATAAAAATTAATATTTTTCCATTCTTGTCTTCCTTTTCCTTTCTCACTCAATGCCATCTCACCTTCCTCACTCTCGGCTTTTGCACCAAATTTTTCACTCTTGGTTTTATTAAAATCTTTCCACACAACCTGAGTATTAGAAGACTTACCTTGGATAGCAAGCTCACCTTTTCCCTCTTGATTGGATGGTAGTCCACTTGGAATTTCATTTGGGAAGACATCTCCAAATTCCTTCAAAAGAGAAATCATTGAACTTGGCAATTCAAGTTCTTCAAAGTTAGTTTGATCATTAAAATAATTTTCTTTATAAATCATGACCAGCAAAGGTTTCTTACACTCAATAACCTTATTAATATCCCCTAAACTCAAATAAAGATTCTGGTTTTTCCTCTCTTTTCTTTCTTTTCTTTTTCTTTCCTCGGTTTGGCTCTCATTGGCGGAAATTTCTGGTTTTTTTATGCTTTCGGGTTTGCTCTCTTTTCTCACCTCTCTCTCAGCTTTTTCTTGGTCTTTCCACTCAACATGAACCTTAGAACCCTTACCTTGGTCAGCAACCTCAACCTTACCTTCTTGAATGGATGGTGAAGCCGTTGGTGCCATGCTTGCTTTTTCCTTGAGCTTTTCGGCTTCTCTCCTTTGTTGCATTTGTAATTGGTCCTTATAAACCTCTTTAGGAGATAATGGTTCCAGCTTGATCTTCTTCCCTTTAAACCCGAAAACAATACTATTTTCTCGACCAAAATGAGTAGCATCTTTATCAAATTGCCATGGTCTACCTAATAGTATATGTCCGGCAATCATAGGCACAATATCACATAAAACTACATCCTCATATCTACCTATATTAAATTTTACTTTGGCTTGTTTGTTTACTTTCATCTCACCACTATCATTAAGCCATTGTAATCTATAAGGTTCTGGATGTTTAATTGTTTTCAAGCCTAATTTATCAACTACAAGATTACTTATCACATTAGTACAACTCCCACTATCTATAATCATGCTACAAATTTTACCTTGTATTTCGCAGCGAGTGTGGAAGATGTTTTCCCTTTGTATCTGCTCTTCATCTTTGTAGACAGCAAGTACTCTCCTTGAAAGCAAGTTTAATTCAGCATTGGATGCTTGCAAGGTTTCGGGTTCATCCTCCAAGTCCTCCTCCTCTTGCTTGGCTTCATCCTCACTTTCTTCACTTTCTGATTCTAGCTCGTCATTGCCCTTTAACACCATGATTCTTCTATTCGAGCATTGGCTAGCAATGTGTCCTCCTCCTTGGCACTTAAAACACACACAACATCATGAGTTCTAGAAGGTTTAGGATCTAATTTTACCTCATTCTTTGGTGCTTGGACAGATTTGGTTCTAGTCTCATTCCTTGGCCAGTTTGAACTTTCTTCTTTGACTTTCGGCTTTAGCTTGCTTTCATAGATGGGATTGTTCCTCCAGCCACTTGAATTGGACCTTCCACTATTGGAAACACCTCCAAACCATGATCTTACACCCCTCCTCTTGAATTGATGCTCTAATTTAATAGCCACATGCAACATCTCCTCCAATTCCACATATTGTTGCAATTCTAGTTGATTGGCTATTTCACGATTCAAACCAGCAAGAAACCTTGCCATGGTTGCTTCCCTATCTTCATTCAAGTTCAATCTCATCATAAGCATCTCCATCTCCTTGTAATAATCCTCCACAGATCCATGTCCTTGAGATAAAGATTGAAGTCTTTGATGCAGCAACCTATGATAGTGTGATGGTACGAATCGCTTCCGCATGGCTCCTTTCATTTGTCGCCATGTAGTAATCAAGTCATCACCAACCCTCCTTCGGGTGCTTTGCTCATTTGTCCACCATTGGAGTGCATAATGGCCAAACTCCATTGCTGCCAACTTCACCTTCTTACCTTCCGAATAGTTGTGGCAGTCAAAAATCATCTCCATTTTTTCTTCCCACTCCAAATAAGCTTCGGGATCACTTTTACCCATAAAAGGTGGGATATTAACCTTGATATTTCCCAAATCATCATCTGTATCTTCCCTCCTATATCTCCCACAGCCAGCTCTATCTTGGACAGCAAAGGTTTTGTCCATACCTTCCTCAAAGTCGCCGTCGAATGGCTCCTCATCAAATTCCTCTCTCGGCCTCTCGCGACCTCCTCGTCCTCCATGGAATTCTTGCCTATTTCTTGTATTCGGCCTTCCTTGTGAGGCTTCTAGTCTTCCCACTCTTTGATTTACATGCTCAACTTGATCACTAACCCGCTGTATTGATTCCAAAACAGCTCTCATGTCCACTTGGTCTCCACTCCCGATAGCTCGGTCATTGCCATGGAATGCTACGGACTCTTCCTCATTGATCCTCAAGGGTGGATCCCCTCTTCTTATTCTAGAATCTGCCATGTTAGTAAAATACTGCAAAAATAAAATAAATCCTCACAATATTCACTCCCTCACGTGTTTCACTCAAACAAGGTCTCGACACTCGTGTTTGCACACTAGTTTCGACTTTTACCCTCTTTTAAGCTCTCACACTCTTGCCTTTTTCCACTCAATGAATTATCTCAAAGTTCTAATTAAAACACCCACAAAACAGCAATTAGATCACTAGTATGTTTTAATTAAACTTATCAACAAAGCAGTAGCAAAAAGTAGGCAATACCGAAAGAATCCAACAAATCCTAATTTTTCGGCTTTCTAGACAAGAAAACACAAAATAATGGGAAAACGTTGGAATTTTTGAAAACCACACCAGATGGTAGTAGATTATGAGTTCAAGAATAAAATTCCAGAAAAAGAAATTCAAATACGAACAAGAATCAAAGAGAACAAAATTATAGAAAAGTGTTGGTTGTTGTTCTTGTAATTCAAGTTTTGTATCAATTCCTTTATCTAATTTTAATCCAAATAATTTAAGCACCCAAAATCCAAATATCCAGCAGCAAAAATAATTCTCCAGCAACTCAAATATTGAATAAATAATAAAAACCCAGCAGCTCCAACAAATTTTCAGCAAACAAATCAAACTCCAACAAACCGAAATATTTTTTTTTTCGTCTTTTTTTTTTTTTTTTTATTCGGCTTTACCTTCTTTTTTTTTTTTTTCACTCACAGAACATAAACAACTGCAGTAGCAAGAATAATTACCAAAATTACAATTCCAACTCCAAAACAAACACCAAACCCGTGACCTCCAAATAAACAAAATGTGCAGTTTTTTTTTTTTAAATGTTGCCGCAAACTTTTTTTTTTCCTGTTTTCTTTTTTTTTTTTTTTGAATATATGAATGCAAATATTTAAGACTAAAACAGCAAAGAAAAATCAACAAAAACCAAATTAACAAGAACAATGATAAAAGACAACCAACAAACTAGGAAACAAAAATACGATAAAACTAGGAAATCCTAATTCAACTAGGAATGAATTTTATTTATTTTTTTTTTTTTTCAGATGCTGAACGTGTATAGGATGGATGCAACCTTAACCTAATGCTAAAATTGCAGAATAACACAAAAACAAATAAACCAAATAAAGATAGATCAAACCTGAACAAAATTTAGCTCTGATACCAAATGATACGAACCTAGGACGACCTGCTCCTAAACCCGTATTATATTAGCCCGGATCTTAATTAAGTTCAAGTTCTAATGGAATTGACCTCAACCCCTAACCAACCTGTGGTTAGAAACCTTGGTATAATGTAGACGCCACAATAGGGGATGGAAAACCTATTGATAAGTCAAGCTAAAACAACCAATTCGCTAATGGTGTTTTAGGTGTTCTCAAAGAACAAAGAGATAATTAATCTCACAAGTATTTTCTTAATCAAATCAAAGTTTAAAGTTATATTATTAATGAAATATAAGCCTTTAAATATGCTTTGAAAGAAACAAAATAAACCCTAAAAACCCTAGGAAAAACCGGCCACACAATGGAGAAGTCTACCTTGGCCGAAACTTTCCTTTTCCTAATCTAATTTGGATTAATTAATTCCTTTATTTTGAATTAGAAATTAATTAATTTACAATGAAAATAATAAAATAATAACTTTCCTAATCTTATTTGTCCAGAAAATAAATAAATAGAAACTAAAAATAATGGTAGTTTCCTAAAACAAAAAGTAGAATAAAATTAGGAAAATAAAATACTAGTTTTTTGACTAATTTGACTTTGACCAATCTTTGACCAAAGTGAGCTCCAAATCAGCTTCTAGATGCTTTGAACGATGCCAAATAAACTGACTATGAAGGCCCACACGTTGCCCATGCTTGGAAAAATAAGAAAAGGCTAATACAGTAAAGCCAGCAAGCAATACAGCAAATTCGGCCAAATTGTTGAAGCTGTCCGTACAAGCCCTTTTTGATTGCATTTGAGGCTGATTTAACTTGATTCCATGACCTCTTAGGCATATGTATTGAACCCATAAAGCATTGGAACCATTTCATGCTTCTCGGACTCCAAAAATGTACCAAAACCGTCACCCGGGTCCGTATCGGCTTCCACCACTTGGATGCGTAGAATAGGCTTTGTATCTTCAAGTATGGACAAGCTCTATTGAGATTGATTAACCCCTGTATAAATACTTCCAGGTTGTCCTTAAATCTCTTAATTTGAGCTCTTGTGATTGGCCTAGTCTTCATCCGTGTCGAGTCAGCACCCCAGCGGGTTATCGGTTGAGCGGGCTCGGGCGGAATCACATCAGCATTGGTATAGTTTTTTGTTTTTTGACTGATGGATTCTTTGATTCCAAATCTCTCAAAGTAAGGTATAATTGGTTTGCCAGATGGAGGATTAAACCAAAAAGAAACATCATATGCATAATAAGTTCACCTTCTTTAAAATAAATTCAAATAAATAAACAAAATGGAATGTCATTAAAATAAAAGAGAATACCCGGATTTCAACCTCAGCACAAAATCATACATATATATATATATGTATGTATAAGTTGTTAGATTTTATGGATCTAAATATATATAATAAATTTCATAAATCATAAATCACTAACCTCCCATCGTAGCCATTGATAGATTAAATTTTTAATCCTGCAAAATAGAAAACAATGTAAAGTAGTGTCTATGGACACACTACTCTCAAACCACTCTCAGATATTTGAAAACCCTAATATCAAAATACTGTATGGCATGTGTTTGTTTGCTTGCCCTAGACTTTTTATAGTCTCTGCAAGTCACACTTACCCATTAATTTTAATACACACAAATACTAATAATTTAATAATAAAATAATACTAGGAAAAATATGGATAAGTCAATGGGCTTATAAAGAGAGTTGGTCCTCCAGTCCAACGGGCCAACTGAAGTCTTATAGAGAGTGTGTGACCAAGGGCCCTACTATAAAATATTAAAATAAGCCAATCCCATTAATGGCATAAATAGGCCCTGTAAATGATTAGTTGATTATACTAAGTCTACAAACTATTTATTTATTTAACATTCTCCCACTTTGACTACATAATCATCATCATATATATAATCCAAACTCACTTACTATAGAATCTCTCGAACCATAATAGCATTTCATCTAAATATATAGCATACCGACATGGCACAACAATATACTAGACTAGGCAGTAGAAATTTTCTTTGTAAGTCTCCCAAAACATGATACCATTTCAAGTGAACACTTTGCATGCCATAAACTCAGTCTAGGTAGTAGAGATTTACCTAACCATGTGCAATCCCCCCAACACACAATACCATTTCATTCGAGCACATTGTGTATCGACAAGATACATCAATATACCCAAATTAGGTAGTAGGGACTCACCATGGCACCTGTGGATCAACATACACATATACATAGACTAATAGTCTCAACAGGCCTATAAACATGAGGAGCAATAATATGTGTAATAAATCATCTCATAAATATATAATGATCCACATACATCAATGTATCAAAATAATAAATAATACTTAACATGGATATTACTACAGAAAATATAACAAAATCCCACTGACCCATAGCAGTCTCAGCTGTCTAACAATCCCATACGGAATACATGCTCCTCAAATATGCCTATAGGTAAGGCATTGGTCAGTGGATTTGCCACCATGCTGTAAGTAGGCGTGTGAATTATAGTAATGAAGCCTTCTTCAACTTTCTCCTTAACTACAAAATACTTAACATCAATGTACCTTGCATTAGGGGTACCTTTTAAATTATTGGAGAAAGATACTGCTGCAGTATTATCACAATACATCATAATAGGCCTCTTAATGGAGTCAACCACTCCCAAGTCACAAATAAAATTCTAAAGCCAAACTGCATGACGAGTAGCCTCATAATACGCCATATACTCTGCCTCCATAGTCGAGGATGCCGTTACTAACTGTTTGGCACTGCGCCAAGATACAGCACCTCCTACCATGATAAATATATATCCAGTGGTATATTTCTTATCATCCACACAGCCCTTTACAATCTGCATCACTATAACAAACAACATCTAGGGAGTTGGTACATCAATATGTCAACATATGATCTTTAGTACTCTGAAGATGCCTAAAGACCTTCTTAACTGTTTAGTAATGAATAGGACCAGGATTGCTCATAAATCTACCAAACACACCCACAGCAAAGCTAAATCAGGCTGTGTACATAGTTGAGCATATATCAAACTACCCACTACTGAAGAATAGCGAACATTTCTCATCGCCATCCTCTCTTTATCATTCTTGGGACATTGATCCTTAGAAAATCTTTCACCTTTTGTGATTGGTACACTTCCAGGAGAATAATTATGCATATCAAATCTCTTAAGGATTCTATTAATATAGGCTCTTTGAGACAATTGTAACACATAATTAGTCCTATCTTGAACAATCTTGATGCCCAAAACAAAAGAAGCCTCTCCAAGATCTTTCATATCAAAATGGTTGCATAACATCTACTTTGTCTCAGCCAACAGGTCAGTGTCATTAGTAGCCAGAAGTGTAACACCCCCTCCCGAAAGACGTCAGAAATTTTCATGTTGACCGAGAGTTGACCAAGTTTGACCGTTGGCTAAATGGGTCAAAATGTTGACTTTTTGCTTTAAAGGGGATTTTGCACCGACCAAGGTACCATTGCAGATTTCACATCAATCTGAGTCCGTAGACTAGTAGCACGTTGAAAATGGAGCTACGGTTTGAAAGTTATGAGCAAAACAAGTTGAGGTCCAAACTGTCCAAGGGGTGCTGAAGTTGACTTTTTGTTCATGCAAAGTTGAGCTTTGACTCATGCATGGTTGTGAAGTACTCGTCGATACGAGTTTATAGACTAGCGTACGTCCAATTTGGACATGTGGTTTGAAAGTTATGGACCTGTAGAGTTTTCAAATACAGTATTATTTTAATATTGTTTTTAAATATGTAAACTGTGCGCTAGTGTTACTTAATAAAGGGTGCCATGTGTCACAACGGTGAGATGCCACATGTCAACCATGATTAAATACCATATTATTTTATTATTATTTTATACAATAATATTATTTTAATATTATCTAATTATTTTATTTTTTTTCTTTTTCTTTCTTTTTTTTTTCTTTTTTTCTTTTTTTCTTTTTTTTTTTCCTTCCCCCACGTGGGGAAAAATCCCCCAGCCCCCTCCCCCTAAACCTTCTTCTTCTTCTTCCTCCTCCGGATGGTCCCTCTCTCCCGGTCTGTGTTTTTTTTTTTTCGGTCATCAGACAGCCGCACGCGCTAGGCGACGGGATGGGCCACACTAGGTAAACCCGACTATTGAATCTCTGGCTGGTTGGCTGACGGACGCGCTGGGATCGGAGCCCAACATTGGCGACCGGCGTCCTCCTTGTTGACCAGTTTTCCGACCGGCGTCCTCCATTGTTGACTAGTCCTTTCCCATGAATTTGGGCTCCCTGAGTCCGTTCCCAAGCTCGGATTGGCTTAAATCTTGCTCATTCGTGAGGAATGATAGAACCCATTTCGGCAGCAACTTCTCGGTAGGATTCCGGCGAGCTCCGATGGCGATTAGACCAATTGAAGGTATATTCTTGATGCTGTCATTATATGCTTCGAGTTGGTAGCTAGAATGCAAATTATAATTGAGTAATTAGGGAGTTGCCATTGATGGAGCTAGGTTGTGTTTATGTTGAAATTGGATAGAGGTTGGGTAAGTCCTCAGCCAATTGCCATTACATTTGAGTTCTTAATGGTTGTTGAGGCTAAAGGAATGGTTAATTTGAATTAATTGACAAGATATTGAAAAATCCCAAATTTACAGTTTAGGCCATACGGGTTCATCCTGTTTTCTACCAAATTAGGGTGGACAAAGTTGATATTATCAAGCAGAAGGTGTAAAAGGATTGTTATAGATTTTGTGAGTTTACTTGTTATGTTAATTGGAATTATTATACGAAAATTATAGTTAGCATGTTTATAGATTGATATATATATATACACACACACACATGTACGGTGAACATATGATGCATATATTTATGTATACACATGTACTGTGAACATATGATGCATATATGTATATATATATATATATATATGTATTTATATATATTGTAATGGGCATATACATATATATATATATATATTTATATATATGGAGATGTGTGATTTTATATGAAAATACATAATTATATATATGTGAATATATGTGTGTGTGTGTGTGTGTGTGTGAATATATATATATATATATATATCTATGTACTTGTGTGCATAAAGAGATTTATACATATGTATTTTATATCATTCAAAATTTTGAAGTATATCATATATGTTTTAAATTTTAAGAGATATTGTTATTTGATTTTAATGTGTTATTTTTATGTGATTTAAATATATTCGTTATATAGAATTTATTATATCATATGTGTTTAATATTTAAGAAACTGCTATTTAAATTTTTGATGCTAAGTTATGTTGATTTAGTATATATGTTGCCTCATATTTATATTTTGGGTTGTTAAAGGTTTTACATATATATTTAAATGTGTGAAAATGTAAATATATATATATATATAGATATGCGAATATATACGTAGATATCTATGGATGACTTATAATAAACTTTATTGTGACATCTTTAATGTATTTCTGTATTTTTACTTGTATGTGAAATTGTATGTGGCCTTGATGATAAATTTTGGTATAATTTGAATTGAAGGATTGAGAAGAAAAAGATAATTATATTAAATTATTGTGATCAAGAATATCCGTATATTTGATTATTTATTATTTATTATTATTGTTTATGTATTTGAATAAAGCATATGAATTGGATTATATTTTATCTAAATTTAATATTTTATAATATTACGAAATTTATGTTTTTTTTTTTTAAGATGCACCCATACACGTACCGGTGTTCTGTACTGTATATGTGATTATGATAAGCACGCAAGTTATAATGTCTCCCGTGAGTTGCCATCGACCGAGGGCAGGCAAGTTTGATATTGGCCATAAGCTGCCCCACTCCATGGCCGGGATGACTGTTTAAGCAGCGACGTTGTCGGGACGCCGAAGCTACCGTATGCAAGTTTCTCTCTTTAACCTCCTGTCAGTCGGTGCTCGGGATGCTGGATACCTTCGGGCACCACTGGTATATAGTATGGTGCATCAAGTATTTTTTATATGTTCGTACATATATTTGTATGTTATATTATTTGATATTATACTGTATATACCACACCATATGGAGGTAGCAAACCAATGTGGTCCATGTAGAGCTAGCCTCATAACCATGTTGCCTACGAGTCCAGGGATCGGATGGCCCATATAGGCAACCACCTTGGTTTGTATTGATAGCAAAGTGCCAGCGACAGCTGGACTCATGGATCATGTAGCATGTTAGAAGGTATCGTACGTATCTCCATTACGAGCGTGCATATTTCATTTTATGCTATGGATTTTAAGTTATGATTTTATGTATTTATGTTATGTTATCTATTTGTGATTTAATTTCTTACTAATATTCTTAATCGATGTTATTATATTCTTATTACTAATAATTGTATGTAACTATTTATTTAATCATTATTGTCACTGTTATCGGGATTGTTATTATTATTTATAATGATTATTTTTATTGTAATTCCAATTTCTATTATTATCATTATTATAATTATAGTTGTTATTATTGATTATTATTTTTTTTTTTTTATTAACACTATTATGAGATCTTTAATTTTAATTTTGTTATTGTTTTTATTATTATTACTACTATATGGTACCTTCGGATAAGTATCACAGTCTACGGGCAAGAAAGATAGCCATGGAACAAGTATAATAGTCCTTGGACAAGTTGTAGAATTTGGGTAAGTTAGATAGCTCTCAGGCAAGTTACACTAATACATGTATGGGAATATAATAGCCCTTAGGCAAGTTACATCAATACCATCATCATTAAAATATTTGTTATAGTTTTTTTTTTTATTATTGTTAATGTGATGTTGTTTTACCTTTCTTTCTATGTTACGCATTGGCATATTTGTAAAACGATATTTAAAGTGTATTTGACATGTGTAGTACTAAGTGGGTGGTGTGGGTGGACGAGAATCTATGATGGTATATTTTAATTGGTTATTTACTAAATTAATTCCATTATATGTCTGTTATATAATTTGTTATCGAAGTACTGCCAGTTGTGGAACTTAAATTGTAGTAATGTGGGAGGAATAAGGTGGTGTATATAGAAGTGTATTTTCAGTGCAGGAAAATTGTAGTAAGTCCAACCCTTAGGGGGGTTCTGCTGGATTTTCCATTGGAGGGACCAGTAGGGTTTCCATTGTAGGGTTCCAGTGAGGAATTTTGGACGGGTCCTGACAAGAAATATGTCATCAACATACAATACCAGAAATATAAAACTGCTTCCATTGACCTTTATATATATGCATCTATCAATAACATTCTCCTTAAAGCCATTTCTGATGACAACCTCATCAAACTTAAGATACCATTGCCTCAAAGCCTGCTTAAGACCATAAATTGACGTCTTAAGCTTACAAACCAATTTACCATTCCCTGTTTGCTGGAAGCCAACTGGTTGAACCATATACACATCTTCAAATAAATCACCATTCAGAAAAGCACTTTTGACATCCATCTAATGCAACTCTAGGTCATAATGTGCCACAATTACCATCATGATTCTAAAAGAATCCTTTGTTGATACAGGAGAGAAAGTCTCTGTGTAATCAATTCCTTCCTTCTAGCTAAATCCTTTGGCTACAAGTCTAGCCTTATACCTCTCTACTTGACCATTAGAGTCTCTTTCAGTCTTAAAGACCCATTTGCACCCTATAGGCTTGCTACCTAATGGTAACTCAACTAAATCCTAAACACCATTTGATGCCATGGATTTCATTTCATCTTCCATTGCATCAAACCAAAAATTTGAGTGCAAATCGCTTATAGCTTCCTCATAAGTGACTGGATTTGAATCATCACTTATGTTAAAATCATGCTCCTGCAAGTAAACATTGTAGTCATCAAGAATAGCTGACCTCCTAGTCCTTTGTGACCTTCTCAAAGGCACATCAGCATCTACAATAGCTGGGATATTCTGCTCTTCAATGATGGGTTCATCCTAATCAACTACTGGTTCATCAACTACTGGATTAATAATATCTCTATCAGGAACTACAACATTGGGAATGAATACATTTTCTTCTTTAAATTGAGGCTCCCTTGGACCATTACTATCATCAAATCCAAAATCATGTTCAAAATAAACATTCATATCTGATTCAACAATTCTTGTGGTGTGAGATGGACAAAAGAATCTTGAACCCCTAGATCCTATATAATAGCCAACAAAATTCCCACTTATAGTTTTAGGATCCAACTTCTTAACCTGGGGATTGTAAATCCTTACTTCAGCTTTGCAACTCCATAGTCGAAAATGATGCAAATTAGGCTTTCTCCCTGATCACAACTTAAAAGGAGTCTTAGGAACAGATTTACTTGGAACTTGATTCAAAATATAAGCAGTCGTCCTTAAAGCCTCTCCCCATAAGTAATCTGGCAAGCTAGAATTTGCCAACATAGATCGACCATGTCCAACAAAGTGCGATTTCTCCTCTCAGCTATGTCATTCTGCTGAGGTGTACCAGCCATTATATATTGTGCATCAATGCCACACTCACGTAAATAGATTGTGAATGGCCCTAGGTTCCGTCCAGTCTCATCATATCTGCCATAAAATTCACCACCTCTATCAGACCTCACAATCTTTATCTTCTTATTCTTTTGAAGCTCCATCTTTACTTTAAACTCCTTAAAAGAAACTAAAGAATCTGATTTCTCACGGATAAGCTCAACATGTCCATAACGAGAAAAATCATCAATAAAGGTAATAAAATACCTATAACCACCCAAAGCAGTTGGAGTGAAAGGTCCACATACATCAGTATGGATTAATTCCAAAACATCACCACACCTTACTATCTTATCCCTTCTAACCTTGGAAGCTAGCTTCCCTTTCACACATTTTACATAAGTCGACAGATTGGAGAAATCAAGATTAGCAAGTATTCCATCCTTCACTAACCTTTCCATCCTGTGCCTAGAAATATGTCCCAAACGTTTATGCCACAACATTGAGGAATTATCATTAACTCTTGGACGTTTAGAAGCAATAACAGGGGCAAAAACAGAATTAATAGAAGAATTTAGACCATTACTAAATAAATCAAGTCTATATAAATTGCCACATAAAGTTCCAAAACCAACAACTTTATCATCCTTATACATCTCAACTTTATTATTCCCAAACAAAAAACTAAAACCTTGACTATCCAAAAGTGAAATAGATAACAAATTCCTCCTAATTGAGGGTACATATGAAACTTCTTGTAATTCTAAAACATATCCAGTGGCAAGCTTCAACTTGATTGTTTCCATGATATCTACCTTCACTTTTGAGTTATCTCCCATATAAACATGCTGCTCAAGATTGGTTGGCCATTTTCCCTTATCATCCCCTGCAATTAATTAGTTCATGAATTGTTGCTCCAGTATCAAACCACCAAGTATTCATAGGCACATTAATAATATTGATCTCAATCATTAAAATATTAATTTTCTTCTCTTGCTTTCCTTTCAAATTCCAACACTCTATCTTCTTATGTCCAACTTTATTACAGTAGCCACACCTTTCAGTGAAGTACTTTTTCCTTTTTCCTATCTAATAAGCATCATCATACTTAGTATTATTCAAAAAGTCCAAATAATAATGCTTCTCATTCATATCGAACTTGATAAATTTCTTTCCTATCTTCTCAAGAAGTTGCTTTGCTATATCAACCTTAGGAATACTAGCATATATAGCTTCATCCATGTAATTCTCCATCATCATTATGCAGCACTTATTAGAATGCTTCCAATCCTCATAAAGTTTTCTAATTACTGCACTACTATCATTAGTTGGTATCTTGAGTGAATCTATCTCCAAAGGCAAATCCAATTTCATAAATGTCAAATTCATAACCAAGGTTTTTTTTCACTTCTGATAATTTATCACATCCAATTTCATCATGGCAGTCATAGGCAGAACATTCGGGGTGCTACTAACTGTGAAAATAGTAAACACAATAAAACATTTAATATATATAAAACAAAAAATATTTTCCAGCCCCTTAACACAAAACATAAAATATCAATATCGCTAGGGTCTTTGTAGCACTAAAGATACCCTTTCGCAGGCCAGGGATAGTCAACCAAATAACCACAATCAAATGTATTGAACTGAATCACCGATAGGGTACTCAGAACCTGCGATACATGGCATTTAATTAACTTCCATTGCCATTCCAGGCGTCATACAAAACAACTAAAACTACCAACAGGGTAGCCTAGTTACCCGTATAGAACCTGGTTAACAAGTGGGAGAAAATAACAAATTGGCAATTTCATGAAATAGGCAAATATAAAACATCCTATCCACTATGCCAACAAACATTATATTGGTACACATAATGCAGATAAAATAAATCTCATGATATGTGAGTACCCAAAATTCCACACTACTATACCAACTAGGCACAAAGCCTCTTTAGGGAAAGCTAACACAATCAATTTACCAAGCATAGATATGTAATTTAATTCAATAAAATTGGAATGAAATAAATAAACAAATAAATAAATGAATAACATCCCATTTTTTTTTCTGGTTAATAAGAGTGAACAATAGATAAATAAACAAATAACCAAACAAATAAATAAACAAAATAAAAATAAAAAGGAAAAAAGTTTTTTTTTGGCTGCTGACGTCATCAAACGACATGTCGTGCTGACATCAGCACCAAGGCTCCAAACGGCATGCCATTTCTCTATTCTTTTCACCCAACCGGCTCACGGGTGACCCGGTTCCACTCCAAACGGGTCACGCGACTTGCTATTTTCACCCGACTTTATCTCTCCGTTCCGGCCACCCTTTTCAACGATTCCGACCGCTTTAGGTTCTTCCGGTTACGGGAAATTGTTTCCCCAATTCAATTTGAATCAAAAAACCTCCAAAGTTTAACACCCAAACAATATGAATTAGGCCTTTAAACAAGAATTTTCAGATCCAATTTCGAAGTTTTCAGTCCAAATTAACTCAAAAAACTAATTCCATTCGACTTAGAGAACAAGAACCACAATACCCAAACCAAAAATTCGTACAAAACACAATTTTCTCAATATTTTGCAAAAGCAATATACAGTTGAAAATTTTAC
Organism: Ziziphus jujuba; assembly: GCF_031755915.1. Lineage (NCBI taxonomy): Eukaryota > Viridiplantae > Streptophyta > Magnoliopsida > Rosales > Rhamnaceae > Ziziphus > Ziziphus jujuba. The sequence goes on from NC_083380.1 coordinate 5,790,062, forward strand.
AATTATTATTATTATTATTGAGTATATAACAGTCGGATTATATTTCATAGACAATCAACATATAATGTAACACCCCGTCCTGAAGTACATCGAAAATTTCTAAAACTTGACCAAGGTTGACTGGGTTTGACCGTTGTTGACCGAAAAGGGGTCAAATGTTGACTTTTTGCTCATGATGGAATTTCACATTGACTGAGGCACCATTAAAAAGTGCACATTGTCACGAGTCCATAGACTAGTAGCACTTTGAAAATGAAGTTATTGTTTGAAAGTTATGAGCAAAACAAGTTGAGATCCAAACTGTCCAAGGGATGCCCGAGTTGACTTTTTGTTCGTACAAAGTTGAGCTTTGACTCATGCATGGTTGTAAAGTACTCGTCGATACGAGTTTATAGACTAGTGGCACGTTCGATTTGGACATGTGGTTTGAAAGTTGCGGAGCTATGAAGTTTTTCCGAGACAACATTTACTATTCATGGATCTGTATGTGTGTGAATATTGGTGCCACATGTAAAAAAAATGGACCCACCCGTGAGTGCACAATGGCACCCACAAGCGTTTTGACTAGCTGAGAAGGGGAGGGAGGAGAGAGAAGGAGAAGGAGGAGAGAGAGCTAGAGAGAGAAACCCAACCAGCCACCAGAATAGTACACGTGCCACCCTAGCTTAAAGCCCACCTGAAAACCGACCGGCCAGCCAAAAATCATGGCCAACCGACCTCCGACGGGCCTGGATCGAGACTTTTTTGGGTGGCCAATCTGATTATTTCAAACCCAGATTTCTCCCTATTCCGAACTCCATTTGCCTCACCGTTGGTCCCGTTGAGTTACCCATCACCAGATCTACCACTTCACCAAAAATCAGGACCAGTGGCCACCGGATGCACCGCTAGTGGTGGCGGATTCCGATAACCATGGCAGCTCATCGGAAAACCCAATTTCGGTGAGTTTCTGATCACCCCACCTATCCTTCCCCACTAATTCGACCTCCCTAAACCCAAATCCGAGGTCGTTTTCCTTCAATTTGTGATGGAGTGAGAGAATCGAGGACTTGAAATCCGAGAGCTTTCCGGCGAGATTCCGGCCACCTTGGGTTCGATCTCCAGGAAGTAAAACCAGATTCGTAATCCTCGTTTTACAAGCTTCGATTCGGTATATTACTCATAAATTTTGTTTAACGTTTGTGTTAAACCCCCCGGGTACCGGATATTATTTATCTGAATAAAATATTAATTTATTTGAGTTATGTAATATTGTTGTTCTAGGAGCATGTGTGCATCGTGGAATTGATCCCATGGAGGATCTTGGGTTAATTGCGTGCTTGAGGTGAGTGACCCACCTTCAAAATTATCTTGGGATGTTAAAATATATATATTTTGTGTTAATTGGTTATTTGAAAAATATGTTTAATGTGTTGAATATTTAGTAAATTTATATTTGGAATTTTAATTCCAAAATTGAATGGAATTAAATATTTGTACATTATAAAATATTTTGGTTTTAAGGAATTTGAGATTTTGGTAATTATTATCAAATTTCATTGTTGGAATATTTCATAATGGAATATTTCAAAAATATGTTTCTGTGTTCAATATTATGAGAATTTCTATCTAGAATTGTATTGTCAATTTATAATGTTTTTAATATATGTTTTGGTGCCAAAAGAATATATTTGGGAATTTAAAGAAATTGTGGTTTTGATTTATTTTAATCATTGCTATGGTTATTATTAAATTATTGTGCACAATTAGATGAATTAATTATATATGGAATTTATATGGTTTTCATATTACTGATTTAAATTGATTTTTGAGAATTTGAGAAAAATATGGATTTAAATTATTATGTTTTAAAAATATTAATGCATTGAAATATTAATGGCTTGACCTTATGCCATTGAAAAATTTGTATATTCAAATTGATGGATTTGAACTTGATGGATTTTAAAATGATGGATTTATGATGAGGATTAAAGAAAAATGTGGGAATGTGAGTTTGAGAAATGGTATAATTCCCACGGTGAATTTTGGAAAAAATTTGCGTATTTTAATAATAAATTTGGTTATCTGTTTTAGACTCACTCATACAGTACTGGTTTTCTGTACTGTATATGTGGATGAGCGCGGAAGTTATAATGTCTCCCGTGAGTTTCCATCGGACCGAAGGCAGGCAAGTTTTATATAGTGCACATAAGCCGCCCCTCTCCATGGCCGGGATGACGGTTTAAGCAGCGGCGCTGTCGGGGTGCCGAAGCGACCGTATGCAAGTTTCTCTCTTTAACCTCCCACCAGATGGTGCTCGAGACGCTGGGTATTATAGGGCATCACTGGTATATAATGTGGTGCGTTAAGTTATTTTCTTGATATGAATTTCAAACCAAGATGGTTTAAAATCGTATTTAAAATTAAATGTATTTAATTTTTGTTTTATTGCTTATTTGAAACTAATATTTTCTAAAATGTAATTATTCATATTTTATGTCACTTATTTTAAATTAATATTTTTAAAATGCATCTTGTCATAAAAATATTATATAGATTGGTTGAATATTTCAAAATGAATATTATAGTATTTTTCTACCACTTATTTTACATGATTGTTTGTAATTATTTAAATTATATTTTTGATACTGTTTATTTTGATTTATTAAATCAAATTTTATGAATTATATATTGAATTTTTCCTTTATGTTATATTTCTTTCATGCAAGTAATCGAAATTTATTTTATTATATTTCATTACATTTTATTCGTATTTGGATTATTTAATTATTCATTAAATTAATTATTCCTTGATTTTTGGGGCATAAAAGATTGGGTTTTGCGAAAATATTTTAAAAGGGGAACCTTTCCAATGGAGTGAATAGTGAGGGTTTTGAGAGAAAATATTTTTTTCAATTAATTATTATTTATTTACTTATTTATTCTTAATTAATCAAATGTGCTATAATTATCGTTACTATTATAATTGTACAGTAGATAGGATCACTCACTGAGATGATTAGCATCTCATATTTCTAAATTTCATTCTCCTAGGTATAAGGATTGGGAGACGTTGATCGTACGGGGCGAGTCCGACGTCTCAGTTCATTGCCGAAAGTCCAAGAAGCATTTCCTCCCTTTCTCCTCTTCATCTTGTATTGCTTCTTTATCTGACATTGTATTAATTTTATATTTATTTGTATAATATTATGTATACTGTATTGGATACATTTTATTAAATACTGCATTAATTCCCTGTTATTATTTTGGAGTGCTGTAAATTTGTGGAAACAAATTGTAGTAAGATGGGAGGAATAAGGTGGTGTTTATTGGAGTGTGTTTTCTGTGTAGGAAATTTTGTGGTAAGTCCAACCCTTAAGGGAGGTTATGCCGGATTTTTCATTGGAGGGTCTGGTAGGGTTTTCCTGGGAGGGCTTGTCTAGGGTTCCGGTGAAGAATTTTGGACGAATTCTGACATATAATATCTGATTAATAAAGGAAGAGCAAACAATAATAAAAATAAATATCATGTAATCAATGTACAGATCATCAATGACCGAATATATGCTATTCAATCCGATCATCATAGATACAACGAAGACGATTACAAAGAAATTTATTATGCATATTAACTATGCTCTGATACCAATTGTTAGATTTTATGGATCTAAATATACATAATAAATTCCATAAATCATAATCACTAACCTCCCATAGCAGTCATTGATGAATTAAATCTTTAATTCTGCAAAATAGAAAACAATGTAAAGTAGTACCTATGGACACACTACTCACAAACCACTCTCAGATCTCTGAAAACCCTAATATCAAAATACCATATGGCATGTGTTTGTTTGCTTGCCCTAGACCTTTTATAGTCTCTGCAAGTCACACTTACCCATTAATTTTAACACACACAAAATACTAATAATTTAATAATATAATAATATTAGAAAAAATATGGGTAAGTCAATGGGCTTATAAAGAGTGTTGGTCCTCCAATCCAATGGACCAACTGGAGTTTTATAGAGAGTGTGTGACCAAGAATCCTACTACAAAATATGAAAATAAGCCAGTCCCATTAATGGTATAAATAGGTCCTGTAAGTGAGTAATTGATTATGCTAAGTCGACAAATTATTCATTTATTTAACATAAGTTTCTTTTTAGCAGCTTCGAACTTGATCAGAAAGGTGGTGGTTTCCAAACTCGAGGATTTCTCTATTACTGGCTTAATGGTTTCGTCTTGGTAGAGTAGTTGAGGTCCATGCTTCTCGACTATATTCAGTGGTAGTTTGTTGACAATCACTTCTACAAGGTCCACTATTAGTTGCTTTGTGGTCTCGTCTTGGTAGAGTTGAGGTTCATGCTTCCCTACTACGTTCACGTTCAATGATTTTCTGTTGATATTCATTGCATGGCATTCAAATTAGAATTAAATCTAAATAAAAAACAATACTAAAGCTATTATAGGCACTAAAATATTTATCAAAAATATTGTTAATATATTATTGGTTGATATATCTATAGATGAGTGACTAAAAACTTTGTAATATTTAAATATTATCATATATCATTAGGTAAACAAATTTAATGAATATTTAGGTAAGACTAATACTACTATTATTTTTATTTGGGTTATAGAGAAACAAATGGAATGTATATATATTTAATTTAAAATTAAAAATATATGCTGGGTGTTACTTTGTTGGAGAAATTAAGTCCTGAAGAAAAAATGAAAAACATTGATAGAAAAAAAAAAAATCACTAACAGATGCGTAAGAACTCATTCATGTGGTGAGTTCGTCAATATGTATTACAAGGGAACTCTCTTTTCTTGTTTATTCATTTTTATTTTGAAGAAAGAGACATTTTAAATATATTAGTTATATAAATACAAAATTTCACCCAAAAAAAATTAACATCGAAAAAGAAAAGGCTATGGACATTGACATCCTTTTAATTTCTTTTTTACCAGACGACTATATACCTCCTCGATAAATTTTTTTTTCAGAAAGTCTTGATCAGATATTGATTAGGAAAGGTCAAAACCACAAAGATATTGAACTCAAAGAGAGGAGATGGAACAACGTGAGATTTTTGGACATGCACCTTTGGTGGAGGGTTGGCCGATGGTCTCGGGAATAGAGAGGAGATGGAACAACGTGAGATTTTTACCTTCAAAACTTTGTTAAGGCAGCTGAGGGATAACAAGCAAGAGGCCATGATAATTACTTTCTGATACTGTTTATTAAAATATCTCTCTAACTAATTAATCTCTCGTTCTTGGACATGCATACTCTATATATTATAGGTAGAGAGAGACTAAGTGACCTCATCACCCTATTGGGACACAGTTTTATTGTAATTATATAGTTTTCGAAGACATTTCAGGTTTAAAAAATTGGGAATTGAAAAAAACACGGTGTTTGTGGATTTTTCTTACCAAAGACAAGCAAGCAGTTCGGTGAAAATTATGCGAAACTCTTGAATCGTTGCGTGATTCTTGTTGTAAATGGAAGAATACAGCAGCCGGTTTTCCTTTTCCAACATTATAGGGCCTGTCTTAAATAAGTCATAATCATAATTAATGATTTGAATGATTTTAGGAAATAAGAGATATAGTTGAGAGTTTACATAATATTTTTTTATCTTTTTTCTTTAATGATATGGATTAATATGAGGAAAAAGAAATACAAAATGCAAAATTGAGTTTTAGCTTCCAATTTTGAGTGACTTGCAAGTAAAGCTAACATCTCTTAGAAACAACAAAAAAAATAAAATAAAATTTGCAATGTATGGAAATCAAGGGAAAATATGCTCAATGCATTTCATATCCATTTCACCATCAATCTCGAGATAAGCATGTGAAAATTTTTGCCAATGTAAGGAATTTTCACGCACCTTAATTTCTACCCCACCATAGTCTCTATACATTTTTTTTTTCCAACTTATTTCTTCCCTACCTTTCTATCATTCTATATTTTCCTTTTTTTTTTTTTTTTCATCCAAGCATTAAGGATATATATATATCCACAACAATTTATATATATATATATATATATATTCTGAACATTTAAAGTAATTTCCCCTCCTAACCATAGTGTCTCAAACCCATAACTTTTTAATCATAAGTGTGGATGACTTACCAACTAAACTAATATCACTTATTTCATAATAGAAAATGAAATATTGTTTGGGAGCCTTCATTAAGCTTAAATTATTATTTTGTTTTTCTTTCCATCCAAGCATTAAGGCTTATGCTACAAATTGCTGCTGCTGCTTCTGCTGCTCTCTCTCTCTCTGTGTGCAAGAATTTGATTTTATTGTCACAATTTTGTGACAAAAATTATTGTAAGAATTATGTGACCTAAAAAGAACTCTTTGTTCTAGTGATACCCTCTAGATGTGTAATAGCATAATGTACATATATATATATATATATATGCTTTGTAGCAAAGATCGAATGCATGATCATGCTTTATTACAGAGGAAAGACAAAAGCTTCCCCTGAACATTAACTGACTTTGAACAAGATCAATATCAAGCCAAAATGTGGATGAACCTGAACTGAAATTTAATTGGTCAAGTGCTGTATGATACAGTAGATTCGCTGCACATAACCACCACTGGCAAAAACAAAGAATAAAATGAAATAAAAAGAACATGTACAAATCTTTATAAAAGGGAAAAGAGGCCACAAATCCTCTATCACATGGCAAATTGGATCATTGCGTGATTTTTGTTGTAAAGGGAAGACACAGCAGCCCGCTTTCCTTTTCCATTATTATAGGTCTTGCTTTAAATAACTCATAATCATAGTTGATGATTTGAATGATTTTAGGAAATAAAGAGACATAGTTGAGAGTTTCTTATAACATTTAAGATTTGTCTTTTTTTTCTTTAATGATATGAATTAGTGTTAGGGAAAAAAAAAATACAAAAATACAAAATAGAGGTTAGCTTCCAATTTTGAGTGACTTGCAAGTTATGTCAAACAAAGATCTCTTAGGAAAAACAACAACCAAAAAAAAAAAATTAAAATAAATAAATAAATAAATAAAAAGAAAAAAAAAAAAAAAAAAAAAAAAGGGATTGCAATGTATGGAAATCAGGGGAAAATCTGCTCAATGCACTGCATATAAATTCACCATCAATATCAACAAAGAGGATGCCAAAATTCTTGGGCCAATAGTCCTCTTTTTTCTTCCTGCCACCATTGGTTTAGCAAAGGGCATCCATAGATTTTCAAATAAGAAAGAGAAGTAGACAGCCATTCTTCTGGCAAGCACTGCAACCCATCGCAGTAAGAAATGGACAACTCTTTAAGGGATGTAAGATGTCGAATTCCCTTGCTGCTTGACGATTTAAGGTTTGCAAGACAGTATAGGCAGAGTTTAACCAAAGAAGTTTGAAGCATACCTCCTCTGGTAATGAATCCAATACATCTTTCCATTTAATTGTGGACAATTTTACAGAACACTCTGTATTAGGCAATTATTCTTCAAGTTCACGAAAAGACAAATCCATCAGGTTCTTCAAATTTCCAATTGGATTAGGCAATCCAATAAGATAGTTTCAATGTGACAATACAAAAAACTCTATTAGCGGTTCATTGTGGATAAAGGTTAGCACTGCCATATGTGGTTTTACATTCTATATATGTCCTCTCCTGGCCCTGATGTTAACGGGATGAATTTGAGAAATTGTGGTTATTTTTCATGATTTTAGTTGCCAATTTTCTTTTCCAAACGATAGACACTTCAAACTCTTGGAACTGGAAATGTTTTAATATAACACTCCAAAGGTGAAAAATTTTGCTGTCAAGGTGCTGAAGAACTATCTTACATATTGTAAAGGAAACCACAAGCTTACAGCTAGAATTAAACTACATTATCTTCTGCCACAAGCAATGCATGAACATCAACATTGGGAAACAAAAGTAATAAAGAAAGGAAGTGAATTCAGTTTTTCTGAATACATGATTAAATTCCATTAGCTATGCTATACTATCGGAGATTGTATATGAATGTCTGCTACAACAGAAAGTTGAGATCTATCCCCAGCTAAAGCAGAAGCTTGGCACTGTTGAAATCAACTATGGTTATAAGACAAGCAGTCAGTTCAAACAATGAGGGAACTTTCGAACTGGAAGGGAAAACCCTGTGAAGATTTCATTCAAGCAGTGATAAACCATGAAGAAAGAATTTAAGTTGCATGCAATATATCAGTTTAAACAAGTTCTAAGATTTTCTATATAATTGTAAAGATTATAATTTGAAATTCTTGAGTTAGAAACAGGAAAACAACCAGAATTTATAAAAGGAAAAGAGGCCACAAAATTGCTATCACATGGCAAATTGAATCTCTAACAAAGATCATGTAACTTGCCAATTCTATGAGGATTTATGAAGCTAACTGAGAGGCATACCTTAAAAAAGCAAGAATTAAATTTCGATTTGTGGTACAATGTTGTGAAGTGCTTTAAACGTTCCTGTAAATTCCTGCAGAAAGGTAGTATAAAATATACATCTTTTCATTATTACTGTGTAATTTCTGGTTTTTATCACCTGAATGAATTGAGAAAAACCATCTTTTTGGAAACTTGATGCTGACTGCAATATACCATAGCTAAAAGTCAAATGGCAGTGGAAAGTAGGAAGGTAATCAAAACCCAGCTATCAATTCCCAAAAACAGTTGGTAAAAGTCATAGAGTCTGTGGTAGTAGGTAATAGATACCTGAGCACTAAAATGGCCAAGAAGAGCTAGAAATGAATCTCAAAACGAAAAAGATTTTCACTATTGAATCATCTATTGAGAATAACTATACTTTGCTTCCAACAATGGTACTGCAATTGTGAGAACTTGGAAATGAATCTTTATCACAAGGTAGTTAAATAGTGAGGAAAAAAGTTTATAATAGAACAACAGCATAATAACAAATCGCTTTTATATTTTTTTCTGATTTATCCACAACTGCAGGGCTGTGCCAGAGTGAGGACATGAGCTGCATTTAAATGGATATCGAATATTTACATCTAAGTATAGCTACTTTTACGAAGCAAAAACGAAGAGAATCTTACTGAGTTGTTTTTTCATTACTAAAATCGAACCACCTACAATGAAAAAGAAAGCATGTGTATATTAACACTTCCAAAAATAAATCTCAAATTGAAACTAATTTAAACCCCAAAAAATGTAAATTGAGCCATATGCATAATGCTAAAGGGAAACTTTTAGGTGGTTAGAAACACACATTTAAATGAGATTAGAGGTTAGCTGCATTTATGCTTTAAAAAACAACAAGTTGGGTCATAATGAGTGATGATGTTTGAATTCATCTGAAAATCAAAAGACACTGAAGGTATTATATCAAAGATTGTAGAAAATATTACCTGAACATTTTTACACAGGATAGACAGGTCTATCCCTGGCCAATTTGAATATGGATCACCTGGGTATACGTGAGGGATGTGAGCAATCTCGGACAAATCTTTCCCTAGGCAACTTGGGCTTACCAAAGGACAGGAACTGATGTCCAAAAGAGACAGCGAAGCCTCGAGACCTTCTTCTGGCGAGCAATCAAGTTCTGGGCAAAGTGAAATTTTCAAATGTTGAAGGCAGGAAAGATGTCAAAAAGCCTTGCCAATAAAGGATTTTAGTTTTGAAAAAAAAAAATAGCTCGAGAGAAATTAAAGTGGTAGGAAGTTGTCCTTCCTCAGGAAATGAAAGTGGTTTCGTCTATCTGCCACCTATTTTCCAAACGAAGCAATAAGCATCCCAAAAGTACCTTTCTATCTCTTTTTTCTGGTCTTAGTTGGACTCTTAAGACATTGCAAAAATGTCAACCACCGCACAGTACTAACCGTTTATTTTCCTCTTTTGCCCAAATGAACAACACTGAAAAAAAGTGAGGCAACCCATTTTTTTTTTTTTTTTTTTGTTTGTTATTTTTGGAGTTGAAAAAGTTAAAGAAATTAAACACAGTCAGGAATAATTGCAATGATCAAAGGGAGTAGAGTTGGTTACAGTTTATAAATAAGCAAATCCAATGCTCATCTGCTTAGATGGCAAATGACTTATGCTCTTGCACAAGACATGAGCACAAATGGGCGTCATTGTCCTATTGATTTTGTGTTGAAACCCTTGATGTAATAACTCTTCTTTTGAATTTTGAGACAGAAAATGAGAAGGTTTTTTACCCCCCCCCCCCCCCCCCCCACAAAAAAAAAAAAGAAGAAGCCAAATTAATGAATAAAATAAAATAACAAAAGACTTCAAAATAAAAATGCATACTTGGTCCGAAACCATGGTTGTTAAAATCCTAAATTTTGTTGCATACTGAGTCTGAAACCATGACAAAATACAGCAATCCTAAATTTTATTGCAGCTTCAGGGGGTTAGCTTCTGCATTAGCTGTTACCTAGGCGTTGATTCCTCATATAAATTCAACCTGAAAAATATCTATAGTAAAGAGGAAGAAACTTCTCTGCTGCAACAAACTACACAGGCCTTTGCAATGGCCAAGGTTATGTACATTCTTACATGCAAATAAAAAACAAATTTACAGATAGAACTGAATTGCACTGTCTTCTACTTACACTTAATCGTAGAACATTAACACTTAATTAAAAAAAAATAAAAAATGAAGAAAATGAAGAAAGGAAACAGTAAGTTTTGCAGTTTGTTAAATATATGCTTAGATTCTGTTAACTATTCAACGCAATCAGAGACTGGTAGAATGCAAAAAATTCTCCAATACTGAAGTATCAGCAATTAATAAAGTGCTACAACCTCAATTAAGATCACCCTCGGGTAAACAGAAGCTTGGCATTGTTGAAATCAAGTAGATGAGGGACAAGATTTCATTTCAAACAAGGAGTGAATTGGGAATTGAACCCTGCCAAAAGTTGGGGGGAAAAAAAAAAAAAAAAAAAAAACCTTTATGATATTAATATAAGATATATGAGTTCAAAGTATCAAACAAATTTAAAATTATCTATTTACCTCCAAATATTTCAAGTGAAAATTTAAGAGTTTATAACATAAAAGAGCAAGAGCAAAAACCAGAATTGTTAAAAGACAGGCCATGCTATGAGAGATTAAATAACGGCATATTGAAACTCCAATAAAGATCAAGTAAATAAAAAATTCCATGAGGATGCTTGTGGTAACCAACAGAGAAGTATATCTTACAAGTAGCTGCAGAAAATCACAGTTAGCAGTTCCATGCTAAAAGTATGTCTTCCACATCCTTCAAATACCTGCAGAAAAATCTGCAGTATTAGCAAGAGAATATAAAATCCACAATATTATCTCATTAATGTGTAATACATGGTTTTATTACGTGAATGAATTAAAAAAAAGTTAAGTCTTGGTATTAAACATCTTAAATACAATCGGTTATGTAGGGGATGTTGACTGCAATACACCAGAGCCACAGTCGAATAGCAGTGAAAAAGGGAGCTCAAACCCCAGCAATCATGAGCTGGGATTGCAATAAATGAAATTGCATATAGCTTCTTCAATGAGGATTCAAATCCCGAAATCACTTTGAAACAATTAGAGAGTCCGTGGTAGCATATAGTAGTTACCTGAAGCTGAAATGGTCAAGATGAGCTACAACTCTGTTTCAAAGTCAAAAAAATTGTTGTTGGATCAGCTACTGTGAGTGACACAACTTTGCTTCCAAAAATGTAACCGGACCAAGAAAACTTAGACATGAAATCTTATTCCAAAAATTAATTAAAACAGTGAGGAATTGAGTTGGTAATTTGAACTGTAAGGGTAATAACTGTGGATATATTACCACTGGGCGGTGCCAAAGGAATAAAATGGACTGCATTTAAATGGGTGTTGAACATTGCATCAAGTATAGCTATTTTTAAATTCTTAGCCAAAAAATTAAAAAGTTTAAATGCTTTTACTCAAGAAAAAGGGGAAGAAAATCTCACTCCATGGTTTATTGTGAGAAAACGTGAGCCACCTACATTGACAACGATAGCTTTATATAATTTAACACAATCAAAAATAAAACTCTCCAACTTCAAATATTTCAAACTAGAAAAATATAAAATTTGGACCTTTCTTACCACGTAATTAGATTCATTGGCAAGGAGGGACACATCTGCATGGTACTGTGACAAGCATTGCAGCTGATGGCAGGAAGAAGTATCATTTCTAACATGGAAATGGTATGCAGCATTTGGCCCTCTGTGACAAAGAAACATCATGAGTACTGCACGTACAAAATTTTGACTTCAACTCCTGCAACAAGAAATTTTTTGGATAGTTTATAGTGAGAACTAGGAACTTATATCTGACATTATTCCTGAAATTTAATTGTACAAATTGAGCATAGCAACAAATTAATACTTTTCAGAATAGGTGAGACATCAACCATGGATGAACAATATGAATAAAATTTTAACAAATAGTAACCAAAAAAAAAAAAAAATACTAAGAAGAAAAAAATTTCACAGTATTTAATACAAGAGAGAAAACATATTATCACATTAATGAGGATCGGTGTTAAATGGCCTTGCCGTTTAAGGATTTAAGGTTTGGAAGCATTGATAGATGAAGAGAAATGAGAGTGGTTCGCAGGCATTCTTCTACTTCTGGCAAGTTCTGTAATTGGTCGCATGATTCAATAGACAAGCTTTGAAGGGAGGTGAGGTGTCGAAAGGCACTGCCATTTAAGGATTTCGGGTTTGGAAGCTTATCTAGCCTGAGAGAAGTGTTGATCTCTTTATATATCCCTTCTATCTGTAAGTCTGTAAGGGAGGTGAGCCTTCTCAGATTCCACTCAGTCATGCTGTGCTCCCTGAATAGCTTTTCGCATCCACAATCTAGAGTGGTTTTAAATTGGAAGGCCATCCCTCTTCTGAAAAGGAGACCCGATGCTTGCAACACTATATTTTTATTGTTTTGACAGTTTTTGAATTTAAACAAGAGCTTCCCCTGCATATTAAATGACTTTGAAGAAGATCAATATTAAGCCAAATGTGTGGTTGAACCTGAACTGAATTTTAATTGGTCAAGTGCAGCATGATACAGTAGATCCACCTACATATAACCACCAATGGTAAAAAGAAAGAATAAAATCAAATAAAAAGAATATGTACAAATATGTATAAAAGGAAAAGAGGCCGCAAAACTCACAGGCTAAATCCATTTTTAGATAATTAGTTACCCACTAAAACAAAAGCCTCAATTTGAAAATATATATTTAGAACTGAAGCAGGGAAACATATTGTTATCACATGAGTGTAGTAAAAGACATTTTTAGCTGGATGCTGAACAAAGAATAGAGAAATGAGAAAAACCTTCTTCTGGCATGCATTGCAGCTGATAGCAGGAAGAAAGAGCTTTTGAAATTTGGAAATTGAAAGGCAATCCCTACTTAATCGAAATAGCTCCAGGTTTTGGTCCATTGCGGAAACGAGTACCATGACTACTGCTCAAACAAACATTTGAATTTGTTTATATATTCAAAAGAATATTTCTAACACTCATAGAAAAGGAAAAATAAATGCAAGCATTATATGACAAAGATTGAAGAAAGTAAATACCTAAATGGTATTTAGAGAATGCATGAATCATACGTCTTTTGTCTGGGTCTTAGTGGTGCTCTCAGACATTGGAAAGTATCAACCACTGTACAGTACTAACCGTTTATTTTCCTCTTTTGCCCACTTCATGGTTGGAAAATATTATTTATGCTAAGAACGAAATAAAATTAAAAACACTGAAAAAAGTGAGGGAACCATTCTTTTGTTTGTTATTTTTTGGCTGAAAATGTTAAAGAAATTAAAATAGTCAGGAATAATTGCAATGATCAAAGGGAGTAGAATTGGTCGCAGTTTATAAATAGCAAATCCACCACTCATTTTCTCAAATGGCAAATGACTAACGCTTTTGCACAAGACATGAACACAAATGGGTGTCATTTTCCTATTGATTTTGTGGTCAAAAGGCCATGTATATAAACCCCTAGATGTAAATGTAATAACTTTTCTGCAGAATTATGAAAAAGAAAATGAGAAGTTTTTTACGTCAAAAAAAAAAATGATAAATAAAATAAAAAACAGCACTTAATTGAAAATGCATACTAAATCTGAAACTATGGTTATTTATTTATGTATTTTTTGGTAATGCTGACACTGTGATTGTTAATATCATATATATATATATATATATTTATATATGACAAAATAGACAATCCTAGATTTTGCGGCAGCTTCATGGGGGTTAGCTTCTGCATCAACTGTTACCTAAGGCATTGAAACCTTATACAAATTCAACCTGAATAATAGCTTTAGAAAAGAGGAAGAAACTTCTCTGCTGCAACAACTACACAGGCCTTTGCAATGGCCAAGATTATGTGCTTTCTCACATATGAAGAAAACAAGTTTACAGATTAGAACTGAATTACATTATCTTCTACGTACACTTAATAGTAGAACATCAACATTAAAAAAAGAAACAGAGGAAGCTTTGCAATTTGTTGGATATATATTTTTAAATTCCATTAGCTATGCAATGCAGTTAGAGAGTGAGACTATGGTAGCGCAGAAGGTTCTCCAATACTGAGATATCAGTAACCAGTAAAGTGCTACAACTGCAATTGAGATCATCCCCAGTTAAGCAGAAGGCATTGTTGAAATCAAGTAGATGAGACAAGAGTTCAGTTTAACAAGGAAGGAATTGGGAAACGAAACCCTGCAAAGAGGTCATTAAAGTAATGAGAAAAAGTGAAAAAATGAACCTTTCTAATATTCAATATATGATATATAAGTTCAAAGAATCAAACAGATTAAAAATTATCTGTTTACTTTCAAATATTACAAGTGGAAATTCAGGAGTTTATAACATAAAGAGCAGGAACAGATACCAGAATTGTTAAAAGAACAGAGGCACTCCTACCAGGTTATCAGATGGCATATCGAAACTCCAACAAAGATCAAGTAAATAATGAATTCCAGAGGATGCTTGTTGTAACCAACAGAGAAGTCTATCTTATAAATAGCTGAAGCAATTTACAATTGGCAGTTCCATGCTAAAAGTATGCCTTTCATGTCCTTCAAATGCCTGCAGTAAAATCTGCAATCTTAGCAAGCAGATAAAAAATACAATATATCATTTCTTGAATGTATAAGGGATGGTTTTTATTACCTGAATGAATGAAGAAACTGCAGTCTTTGGAAACAGTGTAAGCCATTAGCCACTTTTAAATTCTTGGCCAAGACAAAATAAATTATCAATACATTTCCTTGAGGAAAAAAGGGAAAAGAATCTTAGTCCATGGTTTTTAACGAGAAAACGTGAGCCTACTACAATGAAAATGAGAGCTTGATAAATTATAACACAACCAAAAATAAAAATCTCCAACATCAAATATTTCAAACTAGAAAAATGTAAAACTTGAACCTTCTTTTTTTTTTTTTTTTTTGGGACTTAAAGAGTACGTTGAATGACAAGCAGGGATATCTACATGGTGGTGACCTCATATGAATTCTGAATTAAGCTGAGTATCCTGTAAATTCCTGCACAAAAATCCACTCTCTTAGATTGAAGCTGGTATAATACATAAATATCTTTTCATTAATGTTTAATATCTGGTTTTTGTTACCTGTATTAACTAAGAAAGTCCTTTTTTGGGAACTCAAACATCTGATACACAAGCGGTTTCAGGGGACTCTAACAGCAATAGACCAGTGTCACATGCTAAATAGCAATGAAAAGTAGAGAGCTCAAACGCCACCAATCATGCATGCTGGGATTGCCAGAAAAGAAGTTTCATAGTTTCTTAAATAAGGATTCAAATCCCAATTCCCAAAAGCACTTTGAAACAATCAATCAATATGTGGTAGCAGGCCTTAATCACCTGCAGATTGAAATGATGAATAAGAGCTAGAGCTGTATTTCAAAACAAAAGAGCACATCGTTATTTAATCAGTTACTAAACTTTATTGCAACTGATAGAAGTTTGAAATGAAACCTTATTACAGGTTAGTTTAGATTGGGAAGAAAAGAGTTTTCTGACATACCAACCGCAGAAAATGACATTCACTGCATTTTCTTTCTCTATCTTGGACTGTAGGGCCAATGAGCAAGAGCAACAATGAGATTTGATAAAAGAGAAGAGCAGGCATGGCAACAACAACCTCTAATGAAGATCAAGTGAATTATTAATTTGATGAGGAAATTCTAGTTACAATCCAAGTGTAGTATGAGAGAGGAAGATTGGTGCAACCTATAGAGAAGCAGTTATCGCAGGGGAAGCTGAGTTGTTACAATTGGCAGTACCCCATGTTGTCATATGCTTTATTCATTCTGTAAATTCCTGCAGAAAAATCAGCTGTCTTAGATTGAAACTGGTATAGAATACATGTAACATTTCAATAATTTTTAAAATGTTGTTTTTAATTCCTGAATGGATTTTAAAGGTCCATTTTTGGTTGGAAACTTATACATCTGAAATAAGTTACAGGACTGATCTGTATAAAAGAATATGTACAAATCTGTATAAAAGGAAAAGAGATCACAAAACTCACAGGCCCCAGGAGGAAATGACTCCATTTTTGGATAACTAGTTACCCACGATAACTCAAGTTATGGATATCGACAATCTGAAAGTAACATTTGCTCACTGGACTGTACGTTAAGAGTTGTCAAAGATGGAAGATAATCAGGTAAGCATTCTCAATAGTTTCAACAATGAAGAAAAGTGATTCAATTTAGTCCAGGTTCCCCAACTAATCAAAAGCTTGTCATTGTTGAAATCAGGCAGGTGACCAAACATGGAGTGAACTGGAAATTATAACCCTGTCAAGAATTTATTAAAGTAATAAGAAAACTATATATACTTCCGCAGATTGCTAATGAAAATTCTGAAATTTGCAACATAACAAGCATGAGCAACAATCATGATTTGATAAAAAGGAAAGAGGCACCGCAACAGGACCACCACATGGCTCGTTGAAACTCTTAACTAAGATCATTTAAATAATTAATTTCATGAGGAAACGATGCTAGCTGCAACCAAATGTAATATGGGAGAGGAAGATTGGTGCTACATAGAGAGAAGACTATCTTACAAATAGCTGGAAGATAAATACAATTGGCTCAGTAGTATGCTGCTGTCATATGCTTTAAACATTTTGTTAGTTCCTGCAGAAAAAATCCCGTCGAAGCTGGTGTCAAATACACAATTATCTTTCGTTAACGTGAAATATTTTGTTTGTATTATCTGTATGAACTAAGAAAGTCCATTTTTGAGAACTTTAACATCTGAAATACAATCATTTATGCAGAATAGGGAGCTTGAAACCCGGCAATTACGCACTCGGGGTACAAGAAATAAAGTTTCACAGTTTCTTGGATAAGGTTTCAATTCCTGATTCTCAAAAGCACTTTGAAACAGTCAACGAATGTGTGTTAGCAGGTATTCATCCATCTGAAGACTGAAAAAATAAAGAAGAGCAATAAATGTAATTTGCAAACAAAAATCCCACCATTAATGAATCAGCTACTGCGAATGAAAAGACATTGTTTCCAGAAATGAAACCTTATCACAAGTTAGTTTAAACAGGGAAGAAAACAGTCTTCTAACATACCAACAACAGCAGAATAAGACATGCACAGCATGTTCTTTCTGCCTATAACAGGGGATGTATTACAAGAAATGGACTGCATTTAAATGGGTATTCAACATTACACCAAGTATAACCACTTAAAAAAAAAAAAAAAAAAAAAAAAAAAAAGAGAACATTAATTAGTAGTCGTTAGATAAGAAAATGTGAGCAACCTATGATGACAAGGAAAAGCATGCATATAAAACAAAGCATTGAATTGAATACTTTTTGAAGTGAAGCAGAGAAACATGTTGTGATCTCATATAAATTGTAGTAAAGGACCCTTTTAGCTGGATATTGAACTAAGAAAAGAGAAAAAAGAGACGACCTTCTGCTGGGAAGCATTGCAGTGGATAGCAGGAAGAAAGAGCATTTAGAATGTGGTAAGGCAATCCCTCCCTCCTCCCTTGTGGAAATAGCTTCAGGTTTGGTCCATTGTGGGGAAACAAGTACCATGACTAGTGCACATATATTCAAACGCTAGAATTTGATTAGAAGTTGAAAAACAATAATTCTAATTAACTAGCATCCACAAAATTAAAAGAAAAATAAATAAAAGCATATTTATATGACTAAGATTGTGGAGAAGAAATACCTGAAAAGTTTACAGAGAAGGCATGGATCTTATGTCTTCGTCATCTATTTGTATGCTCAGGATGTGTTGGATCTTGGGCCAATCTTCCCCTGTTCCTCTCTGACACCGCGGCTTCATCGAAGGACACTGCCTGATATCCAAGTGAGAAAGAGATGCGGGCAGCCCTTCCTCTGGCAAGCACCGGAGCTGTTGGCACTTATGAATATCCAATTTTTGAAGGGAAACGAGGTGTTGAATGGCCTTGCCGTTTATGGATTCAAGGTTTGGAAGATTCCGTAGAGTAAGAGTAGTGAGAGTGGTGGGCAGCCCTTCCTCTGGCAAGCACTGGAACTGTTTGCAATCCGAAATGCACAATATTTGAAGGGAAGTGATGTGTCGAAAGGCCTTGCCATTTAAGGATTTCAATTTTGGAACATCACGTAGCCAAAGAGAAGTGAGAGAGGTGGGAAGCTGTCCTTCCTTCTCCGGAAATGTATCCACCACTTCACCTGTTGACCAGATTCGTAAGGTCATCAGAGAGGTAAGCATTCCCAGATTCCACTTCATGCTGTTGGTGTGGGCGAATAGCTTTTTACAAGATATAATATCAAGCGATTTTAAATTTGACGGCCATCCCTCTTCCGAAAGCGACACCAGTTTATTACATCGGGTTAAATGAATTTTCTGGATATTGGAGGGCAATCTTCCTTTCGGAAATGTCTTCGTTTTGGGAGATGCACGTATGATAAGCCAACCCAGCAACGGATATCGACACATTGAGAGTGCAATCAGGTGATCATTGTTGCATATGGTAAGATATGTCAACGATGGAAGATTATTCGGTAGGGCATGCTTTTTTTAGCTTCGGACAATCTTGCATAAAAAGCGACTTAACATTTGGGAAAACACCGCCTTCCACTTCCACCAATGACCACTCCCGCCACTCTGCCATATTTGAAAATCTTAATCGTTGTAAGGATTGGAATGGCTTAGTGATCACAGAAGAAGAAGAAGAAGAAGAGGAGGAACCACCACCATCACTATCACTGTAAAATTCACCGCCAATCCTCTCCACCATCTCAAATCCACGAATTACGAGGTCTTCCAAGGAAGTTAACTGTCCCAGCGGAGGCAACAAATAACAATTTTTACAATTAGACAACTCAACTCTTTTTATACAAGAAAATAATCGGTGTCCAACCCATGGTGAGAAACTTAAACCTCCATAATTTTCAATAGATAGGCACTCGAGATTTGAAGGAGGTTGGAGTCTGCCAAGAACCTCGCGTGCTTTAAGTGGATCATCAGTATAACCGCTCCATTTTAATCTCAGACTAGTGAGACATTTCTTATCCTTCACATTGGCCTGTGAAACATCTTCAACATTTATTACATTCTCTAGTCCTCTAATACTGAGATGACCGTGCAGATTTTGAAGCTTACCCAATTCTTTAATATTAGATCCACTGTCTTTGCCAATAACAAACTCATCTAATGTTTGCAGAGCTTTTAAGTTGGACATTTCCGGTGGCATCTCTCTTAAAGATGTCCCTAAAATGTTGAGACGACGCAAGTTGATGAGCTTTGTGATACTGCTTGGTAAATGAGTAAGCTTACGACAATAGGACAATTTTAGTGTATGCAACTCCTGCAAATTACATAATGATTCAGGTACCCTTTCAATAGAAGAAGAAGTCAAATCCAAGTACCTTAGATGTTTCAAATTGCCAATTGAATTTGGCAACCCAGTCAGAGCAGTGCAACCATTCAATAGTAGAGTCTGCAGATTGTACAGAGCACAAATTGTATCAGGTAATTCTTTAATTTGGGCCCCAGATATATTCAAATATCTTAAGAGCTTCAAATTTCCAATTAAATTGACTACCTTCATGATGAGATGACCTTCAGTCGAATAGTCATATGCATTTGCAGAAAGCACTCTTAGGCATTGCAATGATTGCAACTCTTGAGGATGCATCAAGTATTTTTCTCTAACTTCGTAACGTTCATCCAATAATAGAAGAGTGCGCAATACCTTATTTTTACCCAAATCCAAATTTTTCTTGATATTATGGGATTTACGTCCTTTATAGGAGAAATGACGAGTCTTACTTACAAGGAAACTTGAGCAATTGTCATCTAAACTTAAACAAGACTGTCCTGAGACAAATTTTGCTAAATCATTTACAAGATCATGCATAGTAAATCTGCCATATTGATTGGTAAGAATCAATGATCTTGAAATTAGATCCTTAAAATATTCCTCTCCAACTTCTTCTGGTGTTTTAGTTTCCTGTGGTTGTAGAAGATCTTGTGCCATCCACAATAAAATTAGCGTTTCCATTTCAAGTTCATAATCTTTAGGAAAAATGGAGCAGTAAGCAAAACATCTTTTTAGATGTGATGGCAAATAATAATAGCTCAACCACAGAGCTGGAAGAATATCACACTTGCCCAAATTCCATGTATCATTCTTTAGTATATTTTCCCAATATTTGGGATCTTGTTCTGTGCGCAAAAGCCCACCGAGTGATTTTATTGCTAAAGGAAGCCCTTTGCATTTTTGAACAATTTGTCTACCAATTTTTTCCAATTTTTGATAAACACTTGGCTGCACGTTACCGAGGGCATGTTTTTCAAATAGTCTCCAACAATCTTCATTTGGGATTTCTTTTAGTTGATATTGATTTGGAGCACCAGCCATCATTGAAGCAATATCTATAATGCGTGTTGTTGCAATAATTTTACTTCCAGATGCGGCTGATTCAAATGAACTCTTTAGATCATACCAACATTTATAATTCACATTCCAAACATCGTCGAGAACTAAGAGAAATTTTTTCCCTTCCAAAGAAAGCTTCAGTTCAAGTTGAAGTTGAAATGTTTCCTTGATGGTACAATTTTGGGAATCGGTGAACGTCTCATAAATTGCTTTTGTTAATGTGAAAACATCAGATTCTTCTGACACCGTAATCCAAGCTTTGATGTCAAAAGGTTTGGTCATGATCCTGTCATCAATAGTCCTGTAAACAGACTGAGCAAGCGTGGTCTTGCCGATCCCACCCATGCCGACAATGGAAATCACAGATATTCTGTCACTACCTCCACTTGCTTCATCAGATTCAGATAGCAACAACTTAATGATGTCTTCCTTATCAGCATCCCTCCCATAAATATCAGATTCTTCCACTAAAGTAGCTGCAGATAATCTTGTGAAAGGTCTGGTTTGAACACTACCTTCTTTCAAACCAAGATGTTTCTTTTGTTCCATAAGATCTTCTATCGTGTCAACGATCTCCACCATCCTGGCTTCCACATCCTTAACAGCGATTCTAGATGAGAAGAAGTTGCGTACCTTAACAAATGTGCTGCTTCCTGCACAGTGATCTTCAATCTCAGATCGCAAAGCTTCAGTGTTGATCTCGAACACCAAGTCCTCTGCGATATAGATTGCATCTTTGAGCTCCTCAAGCCAGTTACTCACATCTGAGTCCGTGAGTTGCTTCATCTCAGCATCATTCAGCACTCTGTTAGCAGACAATAGCACGATCTTCAACTTCTTGAGCAGCCCTTCATTGAGTTTGTTTCCACGAACGAAGTCAACCACCTTTTGAGACGCCATCCTATCAAACAGAACCTGAAGAGAAGCAGAGAGAAAAGCTCCACCCACCAGTTCGGCAGCCATGGTTAATTTGATTTTTCGAGCAGAGAAAGAAATATGGTGTGAAACAAATAGTTGATTTTGGTCTTTCAGAAAGGTGATAGAGAGCTTGAAAGAAATATGGTGGTTGGAGATCTCAGAATGCAAAACAGAGAGTTTTTTTTTGGTTGACTAAAAGCAGAGAGAGTTTTGGGTTACGTACTGCTGTAAAAACTTGTAATAAAATTGTCATATGTGAAAGCACATTGTTTTTATAAAAGCACTTTTGCTTTTTTAGTAATAGTCATCCAATTTTCTCAAGATGCATGGTTATTATTGTTTTTGTAAAATTGAATCAATTTTAAATTAATTAAAAAATTATGTTTTTAAAAAAAATACTGAAATGAGACCGAATGAAGTTGGTGAGTTTCAATAATATTTTTATTTTACATAATTAGTTTTTTTATTTATTTTTAGAAAAAAAAGAAATTAAAAATAATTTTTCAACAATTGAACTCTATTAGATTTTGCCAAGTCCATGACGTCCTGAGAACCCATCCTATCAAATATCACCTGAAAGCAGAGAGGAAAGCTCAACCAAACAGTTCGACAGCCATAGTTAGGTGTGGTAATAATCACACAGTAAAGGAAATTGAAAGATGAAATGGATTAGATTATTAAAATCTAACTGGATTTGCCTTCTCACTCATTGCCATCTTAAAGCTTTTATTTTATTTTATTAATTTTTTTAGTAAATCATCTTAAAAATTTTATTTTTATTTTATTTATAAACTTATCTGCAATAGTAGCAGGAGTTAATGAAGAACGCATGCTTGCTTTATGCCGTGGCCCCAATAAAGAATTATAAAATTTATTTGCAAAACCACTGGTCTGAAAGTAATATTGGTTTATGATGACTTACAAAATTAAAAAATGTGTTTTGTAAGTAAAAAAATTTAGTAAATACTTAATAAAGAGATGATTGATCAAGTAATTAGAAGTTAATTAGTAAAAAGATGGATGAGGTCGAAATGGTGAGCTTCAATAATGTTATGATTTTGTTTTTAAGTGATTCTAAAATTAAGAAATATAATATAATTAATTTTTAAAAAACAAGAAAATGAATAATAATTTTTTGAACAATTTTTGGCAATTTTTTTTTTCTTTTGCAAGTCTAATGAATAGTAATCCTTGTCATCCCTGTA
Organism: Ziziphus jujuba; assembly: GCF_031755915.1. Classification (NCBI taxonomy): domain Eukaryota; kingdom Viridiplantae; phylum Streptophyta; class Magnoliopsida; order Rosales; family Rhamnaceae; genus Ziziphus; species Ziziphus jujuba. The sequence goes on from NC_083380.1 coordinate 5,813,099, forward strand.
CAGTACTACTAGTATATTGTTGCTGTGTTGGTATAGTTTCAATTTTTACTACTCTCAAACGAAAAGATTAAGATGATATATTGAAAAGAGGGAGAAACGTCCTTTTATCTTTTATTTTTAGCTTAAATGGTGGTGAAATCTTGCTTAATCAATAATTGAAATAATCAAATATCCTTTTCCTTAATTTAACAAAGGATTCATGCATATGTGGTTATTGATGTAGCTGCAGTTTTTTAGTAGAATTGAAATATAGACTTGAAAAATTGATAAAGGAAACTCTAATAAGACTTGGACATCTACCAAGTAGATCTTTATTATATTCCTTTAATTATTTCTAGTATTGAAGTTCACATCTGCATTGTTACTGGGTTAATTAATTGGCCTCGTGGTCCATCTTTGTGTTATATTATATCTAATTAAGTATTTTATTTGTGTGGTAATATCTAGATTGGATCTAACTACTGCATCTTATCTTTAATGCCATCTGGAAAGTTTCTGTTTAATCTTTATATTTTGTTAAATTTTGGCCGGATTTAAGTATTTGAAAATTGAACTAGCCTGCACTACTGGAGCAGGAGTTGAAGAAGACGAATCAGGCCTGTAAAACCCTTGATAGTGGCACAAGGATGAAGACAAGAGGGCTCAACATGGGCTATGTAGTGCCCCAAGAAAGAAATACAAAATTTACAAACCACTTGTCTTTTTTTTTTTAATTAAAAAAAAAAATTCGTTACGATAATTTGTCAGATTAAAGATGTGTTACGTAATTATCAAAATTGGAAAAAAAAAAAATAGCATTTACATATTCAATGGAGAGCATCCGAATAATTGAAGGTTAGTGAAAAAAGATTGAAGGACGAGCACAAAAGATATGGTCAGTCTCAATATATACTTAAACGATTTTATTTTTCTAAAATTAAAAATAATATAATATAATTGATTTATTTTTAAAAAACAATTTATTCTTAGTGAATCTCCCAAGACAGTGGTTGTGTATTCTGTTTTTAAAGGTTAGCGAATGCCATATGCGCTTTTAGTGGCCAAGCATGTTCTCTTTCTTGTACCTGAAATTTCTGGTTCAATTTGCAGTCTGTGTTTGATGATTTTAATTTTCTTATTATATTGCTTAATCTCGTAACTACACTCAAAAACTTGAATAACTCCTGAAAATTGGAGATATTTTAATTTAAATATCAGAGGTGAACTTTTTTATTTCGAGGTCCTGAAGTACTTCCAGATTAACATGCAAGGGAACAGGGCCGGCTCAACCAATTTGGTGGCCTAAGGCAATAATAAAATGGTAAGTAATAAAAAAAAGAAAAAAAAAAGTAAGTATTCAAAATTTGTTTTGTTTGGTTTGTTTGTTTGTTTTTATTTTTTTTAAATTTTGACAGAAAAAAATTGCTAGTTAAAATGTTAGAATGACAGTTATTGTCACATTCCTAATTCATATAAAAAGGACAGTTATTGTCACATCCATTAATTCATATAAAAATTATAAAATAATAAAATATGGAAAAATAATTACAAGAATGAAAAATTTTATTGATAAAACGAAATTAGTATACATTTACAATAATTAAAATATAAAAGAAAATTAAAAAAATTAAAAGTTGACACTTTTTTTGAAAAATTAATTAGAGAAAATTATTTATTTAAATATTTGATTGATTCTAACTTAGAAGTTAAAGAATTATTAGTTTTCTGTATATTTCCAAAAAGATAACAACAAAACTACTATATTTAACATAACAAATAATTTTTAAATTTTTTTTAATGTAAAAAATACATATAATTAATAAGGAAAATTTTTTTAGGGTCCTCTTTTCATTGTGGGCGCTAGGCAGACGCCTCATTTGTCTCACCCTTAAGCCGGCACTGCAAGGGAAGAACATCAACATTGGAAAGAGAAAGAAATGAGAGAAAGGAAGTTTTGAAGTTATATATTATCTTACATTCATTAAATTAATTTTAAGGAATAACTTAATATAATTAATTCAATTACATGCATGTCATGTATATTATTCCCCATCAGCGCTAAGTTTTTCATCTGAGCCTCATTCACTTACGAACAATGTTCATTCACTTATGCTCTCTTTTACTTTTATTTATTTATTTTTGCTCTCTTTCACAATTCACAAAATGAAAATTAATGTAGCAGTTGGTACAAATATGCGGATATATTTTTATAATTCTTGGTCCCATATAATGTGACTTACTCTTGGTCCCACAGTTCCAATCAAATGGACATGGAAAAAAGAAAAATTTGGTTCCAAGTCTGACACTTTTGCTTCTGTCATAATTGAGGGAGCCTTTGCGTTCAAATGAACATGTACTCCCCCGGCCCTGAAGTTGGATGAATTTGAGAAATTGTGGTCGATTTTGATGATTTTATTTACTTGCTGATATGCTTTTTCATTCAATACACACTTCAAGCGCTTGAAATTGGAAATGTTTTAATAGAAAACTCAGAGGTGAAATTTTTGTTGTCAAGGTGCCGAAGAACTTTCTTACACATTGTAAAGGAAACCACAAGCTTACAACTATAATTAAACTACATTATCTTCTGCCACAAGCAATGCAAGAATACATTTTTAGCTTAATATGCAATATATCAGTTTAACACAAGTTCTAAGATTTTCTATATAGCTTCAAAGATCATAATTGAAAATTCTTGAGTTAGAAACATGAAGAACATGCGTAACAACCAAAATTGATAAAAGGAAAAGAGGCCACAAAACCGTTATCACATGGAAAATAATTAAATCTCTAACAAAGATCGAGAACCACACCTTACGAATAATAAAAGACAATATTTATCGCAATTGAATTTACAATGAATGTAAATTTTTAGCCTTCTAATTTTTAATTTAAAAAAAAAAAAAAGAACAAAAAAGAACAAAATTCCCCTCCCTTGCTTTAGGTTTCTAATTTTTCCCTCTTCTATCTTCATCTATCTACTTACTTTCTCTACCCATTGTTCTCTCTATTTTTCTCCACTTTACTTTTCTGCATTCTATATCTACTTTTCTCTACTCTACCTTCCTTTCTCCCTTGCACCATTTTCTCCATCTACATTTTATGTCCACTCTCTCCTTTAATTTCTATCTTATTTAGATTTCTCTCCACTTTATCTTATACCTTTTATCTTATACCTTCCACCCTTTTCTTCTCTAAACCTTCGCTATACTTCTACTTTAATTTCTATCTTATTTAAATTTCTCTCCACTTTATCTTATACCTTCCACCCTTTTCTTCTCTAAATCTTCGCTATACTTCTACCACTTCCTTCATAGACCTCTAATCTCTTATTATCTTTTAAACTTTCTATCTCCACTCTTTTCCTCTACATTTTTTCCACTATGTTCTTTTTCTAATTACTTTGCCTGTTTATTCTAGTTGCTTTCTCCATTTGGCTAATGCTTTCTTATGAAATACTACTTTATGTCCGTAATTACATCAATTAATTATCACTAAGTATTCTCATGTATTATTATTATTATGATTATCATTATTATTCTTATTATTATTATTTCATTCTATTACATCTCTATTTTTGACAATTATTAAGTGTAATCTAGCAAGTCATTTATCCAATAATTGTTTTTTAAAGGTAAATTTTCAGTTCCTATTCATATTTAAGTTTAAGAGTTAACATGAATAAAATATTTCTACTAGGTTTAAGTATTTCTAATGTTATTTTCTTAATACTTATTACGTGTAATAAAAGAATTTACCAGAAGTTTTAGTCATATTAAAATTAGAATATATTTTTAAATATATAAGTATTTTTCCTTCAAAAATAAAATAAATATATAACAGTTTCTTTTCTTAACTTTCTTAACATCTAGCTTACAGGCTTGCTAGTTTCTTCACTCTTCTTTACTTTTTCTTAACTTGTTTATTCATTAATTTTTGAAAAATTACTTAATGTTGTTTACTAGTTCCTTCTTTTTTAAATTCGTTATAAATTTTTATTACATGCATAGTTTTCTTAACTTGTCTTCATAATTTCCTATTTGTTTACTAGTTAGTTCCTTTAATGTTTTTATTTTTATTTTGTATATATTACAATAGTAGTTCCTTTTCTATATTTAATTTTTAAGAACATCAAAAATAAATTTCGATAGCATATGGAATAAATAATTTTTGAAAGCAAACTAGCAATAAAGTGCATAGAGAAATTAATAAGAGAAAAATAAACAAAAAGTGAGGGCGAAAAAAATGCAGCAAGAGAAAGTAAAAAAGAAACAGAATTGAAAACTATAAAGAAAGTAGGGGGTTCTTGACAAAGAAAATAGAGAGAAAAAAACTAGGGAAAATAAAAAAATAAAAAAAAAAGTATAAAGAAAAAGCACTGAGAACAAGTAAAGAGATAACAAAAAAGAGAAAGGAAGGAAAAAACCAAACAGAGAAATAAAGTCAAGCAAGAAAAGATGCAGACAAAGAGGAGAGGGAAAAGCAGAAACAAAATGCAGAGATACAAACAGAGTGAAATTGGAGGGAGAAGAAAATGGAATGGGAAAGAAAGCAAATGAGAGACAAGAAAAGAGACACACACAGCACACCACAACCCACACAATAGGGAAGAGAACCTTGGGCGATCCCCGAGCGTAATTTCGTACTTTCATACCTTTTTTTTTTTTTTTTTATTAAACAGAGTTATCAGTACAAACTTTCTTATTTACACAGCCCTGAACCATCTTTTCTACTTTGTATGCAGCCTTGAAGCATTCATAGACGTTTGCAATCTCATTAGGACATGGTTGTCAAAATGCGCTGTCAATAAATGATGTCAATCAAACGGACAAGTTAATTTCCTATAAAATAACAAATTTGCGGCATCTCAAGAATGCATATCGTTAAGGATAAGAAAAATGCATCTAACATGAAGATTTAAAAACTATATATGAAACTATGTAATATTTAAAATGAAGCTGACAAAATTCTTTCATTATTTTTCTACTTGTCAAAATGCGCTGTCAATAAATGATGTCAATCAAACGGACAAGTTAATTTCCTATAAAATAACAAATTTGCGGCATCTCAAGAATGCATATCGTTAAGGATAAGAAAAATGCATCTAACATGAAGATTTAAAAACTATATATGAAACTATGTAATATTTAAAATGAAGCTGACAAAATTCTTTCATTATTTTTCTACTTGTTTGCACAATGTTTCTTCACATTGAAACATAAATAAAATCCAAAAGAATATTTTCATAGGAAATTAAAACCCAATGTAATACGTGAAAATAATTTAAACTATAGGGGATGTTTAAGTAATGTACAGTAAATAAACTTTGGCACTTAAGCAAGGATTAAGAGTTAATATTCACCTTTGTAACAAGTTTCGAGAACAAATAGATACTCAGAAGCTGAATTTTTTAACATGACTTGATTATACAGCAACAAGGGATTTTGACCCCACTGAAATGAAAGTAATAGTAAGTTTAAGAGATCTGTCCCAAAAATTATACATCTGGGTATTGAAGCATCTCACTCAAAGGTCAGACAATGTGAACCTACTAAACATCTCAGCATATCAATAAAAAAGAAAAGGAGCCAAAAACCGAATAACATTTGAAGCAGAGAGAATACAAGAACTGCAAACTCTGCTATCATGATTTACATCCATGCGGTAAAGTTCAATTAGGAAGGAGATTTGCTTACCATATGATCAGCGCTTGCATGCATGCAGTCATCCTTAGTCTTCACCAATGAATCCTAAGGAACAACTTGAATAATGAAATAATGACAAAAGAGATAACAATGTACAAGGAAAAGCATAAAAAAAGAGAAAGGGAATGGTTTCGCTGATTATGATTTTCTGGTAAGAATGATACCTGAATATTAGTTAGGTTCTATAAGATCAGATGTACAGTAGCTGAAAGAGGGCATTCCCTGCAATACGCGTTCGCACTTATAAGCCATCATAAATTTATCACAGAAAAGAAAGCAAACTTCAAATGAGTAAGGTTTATGACTTTATAAGTACAAAAGACAGAATGCATCGAGCAACTTTTTCTTTTGTAACACAAAGATTACATAAATGATACTTGGATAACTTATATTAGATTTTTCTTTTAAACTTTTTCCCAAATTTGAATTGCAGCTAATATGGATGTAATTGGTTTGGGAATTGTTTTTCTACGGATCAGATTGCCATGGCAAGGTCCTGAGTCCAAAGATAACTGAAAGAAAGCTTTGTAAGTTCAAACTATCAAGGCTTATAAATGAAATTTAAAAAAATAAATTTGGAGATGCTAGTAATAAAATTTGTATACCATTATCCATAAGATACTTATAAAATATATGCACACATTTTAATTTTTCGAGATCATAAGACTTGAATTTGTTCCATCAAATCATCTATCCTATAAAAACAATTTATCCTTTTTGTGACTGTTATTTTTTTAGTCTAAAACTTTAACATTATTCTTGCAATTTTATAAAATTAGTTAGAAACCCAAGAAGTTCTAAAGAGATCAGAAACTTACAAAGGATATGCATCTCTCTAATTTCTAAGGTTTCTACCATGTCCATGGTTTGATCTTTAGCACAGGGAATCTCGTTCCTATCATCTCCGCAATCAGTTAAAGCAGGCTGAAAGTATCTTATTTCAACCAAAACCCATTTGATTTTGGATACCAATAATAAGCATAGGCAAGCTGTAAGCTTAATTCTAAAAGGTTTATGAATGAAAAAAAAAAAAAAAACATGTCTTTTTGGGCAGTCTAAAGAATGAATGCACAGATGACCAAGAGAACTACGGACAATCTTTAAAAAGAAGACAAAATGGAGCAAGAATGCAAGAATGCAAGATTGCATAAATGATACTTTGACAACTTACAATAGATTTTTCTTTTAACCCTTTTCCTAGCATTCAATTGTCGCTAATATGGATGTAACGGGTTTGGAATTTATTTTTTATTTTTTAGCATGCCAATGTTCTGAGTTCAAAGACAACTGAAAAGCAAGTTTCCCAAGTTCAAAACTTGCACAATTATTATAAAATCAAGCAACAGAAATTAAAATAACTAGGAAAGACACAAATAACCAAGAGCTAAGAGCTAATACGCCAAAGGGCTTAAGAGGAAAAAATAAAATAAAATACAAAAACATTAAAGATTTTTTTTTCCCCCTTGTTTAGTTGAACTACGTCGTTAAAAAAAATGAAAACAAAACCGTAGTTTGCTCTTGGCCCAAGAGATTCCAAACTCCAAACAAAACTTAATTCGGCAAGAAATTCTTTAAACAAAGAAAGCAGAGAAGTGGGGGGACAAACTTACGAGAGAAGGGGGCATCGGTTCCATTTCATCGTAGAATTCATGAATATTCAAAGATGTGGGTTCCCTTTGATCTTTCGCTGCCATTGACACAGGATTGCTCTGCTTCACACTGTACGGAAAGTCTCGAGGGTTTGGTTTCCCTTCGGTCTCTGAGTGGTGATTAGGGTCGGCTCTCTCTTTTTGGTTCTTTGATTAGCCTCATCTTTATCTGTTTGCCCATGAAATCAGAGTCAAAATTGCTCAGGTTAGGATGGAGAGGAGAGAAAAAAGAAAAAAAAAAAAAAAAAAAAGGTCAAAAATTACAAAACAAAGAAGTGGGGACGAACTTACAAGAAAGGGGCATAGGTGAGATCAGCTTCCAACCAAACCAGCTCCGGTGGTGGAGTCCAATTCCTATTTCCTCAGCCATCGCCATGTGAAAGGTTAGGGTCTACAACATTTTATGGTTACTTAGAAAATCGAACGAAGAGGAATCCATTTACAGAGTCGAACACAGCTCTCAACGGTCCAACTTTTCAAAATTTGAAAATATCGAATCGTCAGAATTTTTGCCCTTGCATTTAAATGTTAATACGTGCATTACTGCATTTAAAAATGTTTTATGAGATTATTTTTTTAAAAAATAATTATTATTTATAAAACAGAGAGAAAGAGTTTTTTTTTTTAAATATTTTAAAATGAGAAATGAATTTAAAAAAAGTTGGTGAGTCTCAACAATTTTGTCTTTTTTTTTTTTAATTTTTTTTATAACAGTGATTTTAGAATTAAGCAAATAAATATGGTACCCTAAACTTTATTTATTTTTAGAAACAAGAAACTTGAATTAAAAAAATATTATTTAAATAATTTAAACAATATTATTGTAATTCCCGACCAAACTAAAATTAAAAAAAAAAAAAAACCCAAGTTTTATATACATGAAATATTTTTTTTTTCTTTTTCTTTTTCATCCAATCATTTAAGACTATCTCCGCAACAATGCATAAATAATCGATAGTGCAATTGTTTGAAAACTTTCATTAAGCTTAGGCCTTGTTTTGATAATAGTGAAGTTAGCAATGATCTAATTTCCCCCCCAAAAAAAAAAAAATTGAATATTTATTTTAAAATTAAAAAAATATGAATTTATGATCATTTCCATCTATATGGAATGGAAAAATATATATATAAATTATTTTATCTATTAAGATATCATTTTCAGAATTAAAAAAAAAAATAGTTCTAGAATTTTTTTTAAAAATATAAATTTATTATTATTTTATTATACAATATTAAACTTAATAACTTATAAATCCTAACTTAATTACCTAATTACTTAGAAATCTTTTGTCTGTTCCTAGATGGACTCTCAGGGAAATGTCAACCAATGTACATTACTAACCGTTCATTTTCCACTTTTGCCCACTTCGTGGTTGAAATATATTATTTATAATAAAAATGTAAAATTGGGAAAACACTGAGAAAAGCGAGGAAAACCTTCTTTTGTTTGTTATTTTTTGGTTGAAAATCTTTTAACATTATCAGAAATAATGGCAATGATCAAAGGGAGTAGAGTTGGTTGCAGTTAATAAATAAGCAAATCCAATACTCTTTTTCTTAAATGGCAAATGACTTATGCTCTTACACAAGACATGAGCACACATGGGTGTCATTTTCCTGTTGATTTTGTGTTAAAAAGACCACATATACAACCCTAGATGTACCAACTCTTCCTTAGAATTTTGAGACACAAAATGAAAATTTTTTTTTAACCCCGAAAAAGAAAAAAAAGAAAAAAAAAAAAAAAAGAAAGGGGCCAAATTGATAAATAAAATAAAAAAAGACCTAAAAATGAGAACGCATACTAAGTATGAAACTATAGTTGTTAATATCATATATATACATATACATATATGACAAAATATAGACAATCCTAAATTTTGTTGCAACTTCATAGGATTAGCTTCTGCATTAGCTGTTACCTAAGGCATTGAAACCTTATACAAATTCAACCTGAATAATAGCTTTAGTAAAGTGGAAGAAACTACTTTGCTGCTAGAACTACACACGCCTTTGCAATGGCCAAGATTATGTACATTATTACATGTAAAGAAAAAACAAATTTACAGATAGAACTGAATTACACTTCGTCTAGTAACACTTAATGGTAGAACATCGACATTAAAAAAAGATAAAGAAAGGAAACTGAGGAAGCTTTGCAGTTTGTTGAATATACGCTTTAATTCCATTAGCTATTCAACGCGATTAGAGAATGAGACTGTGGTAGCAGCAGAAGATTCTCCAATACGGAAATATCAGCAAACACTACAACTGCAATTGAGATCAACCCCATTTAAACAGAAGTTTGGCGTTGCTGAAATCAAGTAGATGTGAGAAGAGATCAGATCAAACAAGGAGGCAACTCGAAATTGAAACCTTGCAAAAGTTCATTAAACTAATGAGAAAAAGTGAAAAAAAATGAGGAAGCTTGGTATAACCAACATAGAAGTATATCTTACAAGTAGTTGCAGAAAATCACAGTTAGCAGTTCCATGCTAAACGTATGCCTTCCACATCCTTCAGTGCCTGCAGAAAAATATGCAGCAATTAGCGAGTGAATATAAAATGAACAATATCGTTTTATTAATATGCAATACACGGTTTTATTACCTGAATAAATTAAAAAAGTCCAATCCTTGGTATTAAACATCTGAAATACAATCGGTTATACAGGGGATGCTGGCTGCAATACACCAAAGCCAGAGTGAATATCAGTGAAAAGTACGGAGCTCAAACCCCACCAATCATGAGCTAGGATTGCAGGAAATTAAATTACATAGCTTCTTGGATGAGGATTCGAATCCCAAAATCACTTTGAAACAATCATAGAGTTTGTGATAGCATGCTTTATATACCTGAACAGGGAAATGGTAAAGATGAGCAGCAACTGTGTTTCAAAACCAAGAAAACTTTTGTCATTATTGGTTCAGACTCTGACAAAACTTTTCTTCCAAAAATGTAACCGTACCAAGAGAACTTGGACATGAAACCTTATTCCAAATTAATTAAAATAGTGAGGAATTGATTTTTGTAATATACCTACAGCATAATAAGAAATTCACGGCATTTTGTTTTTCTATCTAGAACTATAAGGGCGATAACTGTGGACATATTACCACTGGGCTGTGCCAAATGGACCAGATGGACTGCATTTAAAAGGTTCTTGAATATTGAATCAATTTTAATTTCTTAGCCAAAAAATAATTAAAATAAAAGTAAAAATAATTAAAAAAAGTATAATGCTTTTAATTAAGAAAAAAGGGAAGAAAAATCTTACTCCATGTCTTTGAAGGGCAAACTATGAGCCACCCACCTACAATGACAATGAGAGCTTGTATATAATATATAACACAACCCATACTAAAACAGTCCAAATTCAAGTACTTTAAACTGGAAAAATTTAAATTTAAAAGAGTACATTGAATGACACAGGGACATCTTCATGTTGCTGATCTCATATGAATTCTGAATTGTATCATGACTGCTGCACATATATACGAACAAAATCTGAATAAGATTAGATGTTAGAAAAAAAATAAAAAGATCAGAATCTAATTTTTAGCGTCTGATCCCTGATAAAATTGAATACAAATTGAGGATACCAACAAATTGAAGGATATGGATAAAATTTTAAAACATGCTAAAAAAATAATAAAAAAAAAATTGCACAGTATTTGCTATGAATGAGAAAAACACTAACATGTATTTATAGAATGAGGTAGTGGTATTATATTCATTTGAAAAATGAAAAAAACAAAAAAACCGCACCTGAAAATATCCAAGAGAAAAGAGATATTTGTGTAGAACACGCATCATATGTCATAAACCATTATCATCGTCAAAACCCATAGCTATCAAAGCCGATACATATGCGAGGGATGTGAGCAATCTTAGGCCAATCTTCCATCCCTCTCCGGCATCGTTGTTGCAGCGAAGAACATAATTGGATTTCTAACTCCAAAAGAGATGCGGGCAGTGTTTCTTCTGGCAATCTCTGTAGCTGGGGGCACTCAAAAAGCGACAATTTTTTAAGGGAGGGTAGGCGTTGAATGGCCTTTCCGTTTAAGGATTTCAGGTTTCTAAGCACTAATAGATGAAGAGAAGTGAGAGTGGTTGGTGTAATTGTAACAGAGATGAACAAAGTAGATAAGAGAATGCAGTAATTAGAAAGCTTGCTTTGTTATTGATGCTACTATTAAATATATACACAATGGACGTAACTGTTGTGACTACTAGATGTGGTCAACCTATAACTACCAGATATATATATATATAACTACATGACATAATACACATCGTTACATGAGATAGCTATGTTATCCTATCATGCCCCCTCAAGATTTGGGGCCTGATGAGAACACAAATCTTGTCACATAAAGTATGAAAGTGCTTCCGGCCAAGTGGTTTAGTCAAGACATCCGCAAGTTAATCATGAGTTGAGACATGTAAGACCCGGATGGATCCATCAGCCACTTTTTCCCTTACGAAATGAAAGTCAATTCGAACATGTTTCATTTTAGAGTGGAGTTTACAAACATAAGTTGCACTTAGATTATCACAATAGATGACTGGAGAAGAAGCAGGCAGAACACGAAGCTCGTGAAGAAGAGTCTGTAACCAACAAACCTCAGAGGTGGTGTGAGCAATGGCTCGATACTCAGCTTCGGTAGATGATCTGGAAACTGATTACTGTTTCCTAGAAGACCATGATATGGGATTATGGCCAAGAAAAACAATGTAGCCAGTGGTAGAGGTACTGTCATCGTAGTTGCCAGCCTAATCGGCATCAGAAAAAGCATGCAAGATCAATGGAGTGTCAACCTATATGAGAGAGTGCCATTGAGGTATCAAAGCAGCCATTTCACCGCCATCCAGTGCAATTCAGTGGGACGTTGCATGAATTGTGAAAGCTTGTTGATAGTGAAGGCGATGTCCGTCCTGGTGAAGGTAAGATATTGAATGCTGCCAACAACTTGTCTATGTTAAAGTGTGGCAATTTTGCCACTTGATGGTGCATGTCATCGGCTAGCATGCACACCTTGGTATCAAATCCTTTCCTTTTATGAGTTTATATTTTTTTGTATGTTTTTAATTGATTCAAGGTATATTTTGATAATGTTTTGTGCCTAAGTTATGTATGCAAAATTATAGGCAAAATTATGCACAAAAGAGTATGAATGTTATGCTTGAAATGCCTATGGTGCTGGATTCATAATTTCCAGCAACATAGTTCCACTATTTATCTTATATCTCAAGTTGAAAATGGATTTTTGGGCTGAAATTTTGAGGGATGTCTACAGACATATATAGAAGACTATGGTTTAAATTTCAGGTCAAAATCACATGGAAAAGTCCATTTTCTATTCCAAACAGATTGCTGTATCTGATGGGCCCAGTATGCAGAGTATGGGCCAGTTTTGGAGCTGTTTGGCTCATGATCCGGTTCCAGAACTTTCCTAGCTCTTGGAACAATATTTATTGATGACCAAGGATGCTTCAAACCAAGTTTCATAAGCAGAGACAAAGGGGAACTAAGTAGGTGAAGCTAGTTTGGTTGTTTACCCAAACTAGTTAAACAATAGGAACTTAGTTCAAACCATGTGCCACTTTTTACTATATTTGGAATAGACATGTTGCAGCTGGTTTTTGACTTTTTTGTGTATGAAAAGTTAGGTGTTGACCATTTTACTTTTTAAATTTCAAATACTTTACTCATTTTGTAAGCTCACATGCTTGGCATGTGTGAACTAGTTGTAATTTCAAGCTTATATTGTAAAATGAATGAAATGGCTACTTATCCAAGCCTCATTTTCAAAACCCAACGTGTTCCTCTTCTTCTTATCTCTTCTTCAACACCTTAGAACACTTTAGGAACCCTAAAAACTAGAAAACACCATAACCAAAACCTAAAAACACAACTCACACACAACCATTCCCAAGAGCATCACCAAAAGCTTGCTTGTTGCTAACACTTCAAGCTAGCTTGCTCTTGGTCATAACCTTCTCACCCCAACAAAGTGGTATCAGAGCAAGGCATATTTTTTGTGAGATTTGTGAGGTTTTTGGGCTGGTTCATTCCTTGAGAGTGAAGAGATACTTGAAATCACAAATATATTTTCATATTCCTTCATACTAGAAAGCAACATTCACATGGCTTCTTCAAGTTTTTCAACTCCTTCTCCTCCTATCTTCAATGGGGAGAACTACAAAATTTGGAGTATCAAGATGCAAGCCTACTTGAAGGCTTATGATCTTTGGTCACCATAAATCCCCAAGAACCCGAGCCTTTGAGACAAGGGGCAACGGTAAACCAAATCAAGCACCATGAGGAAGAATTGGCTAAAGGTTTCAAGGCTCTCACCGCCATTCATTCTTGTATTAGTGATACCATTTTCTCAAGGATAATGGCATGTGAGAGTGCCAAAGAAGCTTGGGACAAACTTCAAGATGAGTTCCAAGGGAGTGCAAGGACAAGGCAAATGTAAATCCTTAACCTAAGGAGGGAGTTTGAGACTATCAAGATGAAAGACAAAGAAATGGTTAAGGAGTTCACCACAAGGCTTCTTAATGTGGTGAATCAAATTAGGGTGCTAGGTGAAAGATTAAGTGACCAAAGGATTGTGGAGAAGGTGTTGGTCTCCTTGTCCGAGAGGTTTGAAGCTAAGATATCTTCATTGGAGGAGTCAAGGAACCTAAATGAAATTTCCTTGACCGAGTTGGTGAATGCCTTGCAAGCTACGGAGCAAAGGAGGAGGATTAGACATGAAGAATCAATGGAGGCTGCATTTATGTCTAAACAACATCAAAAGACACAAAATCAAAAGAAGAACAAGCTTAAGGTCATAAAGGAGAAAGGTGAAACTAGCAAACCCGAGAGGAAGTCCTATGAACCTTGTCACCATTGTAAGAAGAAAGGTCATCATCCAAGAAGGTGTTGGTGGAGGCCGGATGCATTTTGCCATAAATGCCAACAAAAGGGTCATGTGGAGAGAGTATGCAAGGCAAACAAGAAAGATAAGCAACAAGTAAATGTTGCTAAAGATAATGCAAGTGATAGTGAATCCGAAAAGTTGTTTGTTGCTACTTGTTTTAGTAGCATCAAGAATGATGAAGGATGGATCATTGATAGTGGAGCAACACACCATATGTCTCACAAGCATGAGTGGTTCACAAACTTGGATAGGAGCAGCCACAACAAAGTTAAAATTGGAAATGGAGCCTTGATGGAAGTGAAAGGCAAAGGAGATGTGGTGATACACACCACCAAAGGTATCAAAACTATCCATGATGTTCTCTATGTACCTTCTTTATGTGAGAACTTACTTAGTGTAGGTCAAATGCTTGAGAACAAATATGCATTACACTTCTCAAACATGACATGCACTATAGTTGATCCACATGGAAATGAATTAATGTGTGTTGGAATGAAGAACAAGAATTTTAGGTTGAATATGGATGAAAATGGTGCATCGGTTGCATTGAACACCAAAGTTGAGAACACCTCTCAACTTTGGCATAAAAGACTAAGCCATGCTAGCTTTAAGTCATTGGTAGGCACACATGAACTTGTTAGAGACATGCCATTGGTGGAGAAGCAAGAACATGTGTGTGAAGTGTGTCAAAAAGGAAAGCATACTAGGCTAGCATTTCAATCTTGTTCTTGGAGATCAAAGGAGAAGTTAGGACTTATACATTCGGATATTTGTGGTCCTATGAGTGTTCCATCCTTAAATGGCAGCAAGTATTTCATAACTTTCATTGATGATTACTCAAGAATGTGTTGGGTGTATTTCCTTGAAAGAAAATCACAAGCTTTGGAGAAGTTTGTAGAATTTATGAAGTTAGTGCAAAATCAATCCGGTTGCACTATAAAGGTGTTAAGGACTGACAATGGTGGGGAATACACAAGTGAGGCTTTCAAACAACTTTGTAAGGATCATGGTATAGTTCATCAATTCACTACACCATACACACCACAACAAAATGATGTATGTGAAAGGAAGAATCGTACCATCATGGAGATGGCTAGATGTTTGTTGTTTGAAAGTGGCTTGCCAAAGAAGTTTTGGGCCGAAGGAGTTAATACATCCATCTACATCCAAAATAGGCTTTACTCAAAGTCTTTGAGGAGTAAAACCCCATTTGAGCTTTGGTTTGGATATAAGCCTTCTTTTGATCATCTAAGGGTATTTGGAAGCATTTGTTACATCCTAGTACCACAAGAGAAGAGAGGAAAGCTTGATGAAAGGTCACAAGTTGGTGTTTTGGTTGGCTATAGTGATGTGACCAAGGGATATAGAGTGTATAACTTGGAAACCAAGAAACTTGTGATAAGTAGAGATGTGAAAGTTGATGAAGAAGCTAAATGGGTTTGTAGTAAGGAGGAGTTGGCTAGTATGGATGAAGACAATCGGCTTGAAGCTCATGATAACGATGAGGAACAAGGAAATGATGAAGGTGCTGCCCATGATGATGAATATGATGAGAATGAGCTAGAAATCTCCATAGGGGCTGATTTGGAGATTGGTGATGGTGTGAGAGGCACAAGACCTCTTAATGAGATTTATGAAAGGTGTAATGTGGCATTGAGTGATCCAATCAATGTCCATGAGGCTATGGCAAGAAAAGAGTGGAGACAAGCCATGCAAGATGAAATCGATGTGATAAACAAGAATGACACTTGGAGCTTGGTAACAAAACCGAAGGGAAAGAATGCTATTGGGGTGAAGTGGATCTTTAGGACCAAGTACAATCCGGATGGGTCCATAAATAAGCATAAGGCAAGGCTTGTTGTCAAAGGATATGCACAACAAGCCGGTGTGGATTATGGAGAGACTTTTGCACCGGTTGCAAGGATGGAAACCATAAGACTTCTTCTTGCAATTTCGGCACAAAAGTCTTGGAAAGTATATCACCTTGATGTGAAGTCAGCCTTCTTGAATGGAATATTGAAGGAGGAGGTCTATGTTGTGCAACTCGAAGGTTTTGTGAAGAAAGAAAGTGAAGAAAAGGTATACAAGCTACACAAGGCCTTGTATGGCCTTAAACAAGCTCCTAGGGCATGGTATGCCAAGATAGATGGTTTTTTGACAAAGCATGGATTTAGGAGGAGTCCTAATGAGCCTACATTGTATATTATGACTCATAGTTGCATGGTGTTGGTGTCTCTTTATGTTGATGACCTTCTAGTGACCGGTGGTAATGAGAAAGAAGTGAGCAATTTCAAAAGTGAGCTAGAATTGAACTTTGAGATGTCTAGCCTTGGAGAGATGAAATACTTTCTTGGAATTGAAGTTGTCCAATCATCCAAGGGCATCTTCATATCTCAAGAAAGCTATGTGAAGGAGCTGCTCAAGAAGTTTGACATGGAAGATTGTAATAGCGTTGCCACACCTATGAATGAAGGCACCAAGTTGGTGAAGGATGATGATTCTCCAAAGGTAAATCCTTCCATCTATAGAAGTTTAATTGGTAGCCTTTTATATGTATGCTCTACTAGACCGGATATCATGTTTAGTGTGGCTGTTTTGTCAAGATTTATGCATAGTCCATCACAAAATCATCTTAGTTGTGCAAAAAGAATCCTAAGGTATTTGAAAGGTACTAGTGATTTTGGTATATGGTACAAGGATGGCATGAATGAAGCTTTGCTTGGTTATAGTGATAGTGATTGGGCTGGTTCTTTGGATGATAGCAAGAGCACATCGGGCTACATTTACACTCTTAGAAATGGTCCTTTCTCATGGAATTCCAAGAAGCAACAAACCGTTGCACAAAGCACCGCGGAAGCCGAGTATATTGCTTGCTCAAGTTGTGCTAATCAAGGTCTTTGGCTTAGGAAATTATTGGAGGACTTGAGCTTGAAGCAAGAGGAAGCCACGGTAATATTGTGTGACAATACTTCAGCAATAGAAATTGCACAAAATCCAGTCCAACATGGGAGGACCAAGCATATACCGGTCAAGTATCATTCCTTAAGGGAATTTGAAGCAAATGGTGAAGTGAAGTTGGAGTATGTGACTTCCGAGGAGAACTTGGCGGATATCTTCACCAAGCCATTGGGAAAGAAGAGATTTGAGATATTGAGAGGACTTCTCAATGTCTCATACAAAATTGCCAAGGAGGAGTGTTAAAGTGTGGCAATTTTGCCACTTGATGGTGCATGTCATCGGCTAGCATGCACACCTTGGTATCAAATCCTTTCCTTTTATGAGTTTATATTTTTTTGTATGTTTTTAATTGATTTAAGGTATATTTTGATAATGTTTTGTGCCTAAGTTATGTATGTAAAATTATAGGCAAAATTATGCACAAAAGAGTAGGAATGTTATGCTTGAAATGCCTATGGTGCTGGATTCATAATTTCCAGCAACATAGTTCCACTATTTATCTTATATCTCAAGTTGCAAATGGATTTTTGGGCTGAAATTTTGAGGGATGTCTACAGACATATATAGAAGACTATGGTTTAAATTTCAGGTCCAAATCACATGGGAAAGTCCATTTTCTATTCCAAACAGATTGCTGTATCTGATGGGCCCAGTATGCAGAGTATGGGCCAGTTTTGGAGCTGTTTGGCCCATGATCCGGTTCCAGAACTTTCCTAGCTCTTGGAACAATATTTATTGATGACCAAGGATGCTTCAAACCAAGTTTCATAAGCAGATACAAAGGGGAACTAAGTAGGTGAAGCTAGTTTGGTTGTTTACCCAAACTAGTTAAACAATAGGAACTTAGTTCAAACCATGTGCCACTTTTTACTATATTTGGAATAGACATGTTGCAGCTGGTTTTTGACTTTTTTGTGTATGAAAAGTTAGGTGTTGACCATTTTACTTTTTAAATTTCAAATACTTTACTCATTTTGTAAGCTCACATGCTTGGCATGTGTGAACTAGTTGTAATTCCAAGCTTATATTGTAAAATGAATGAAATGGCTACTTATCCAAGCCTCATTTTCAAAACCCAACGTGTTCCTCTTCTTCTTATCTCTTCTTCAACACCTTAGAACACTTTAGGAACCCTAAAAACCAGAAAACACCATAACCAAAACCTAAAAACACAACTCACACACAACCATTCCCAAGAGCATCACCAAAAGCTTGCTTGTTGCTAACACTTCAAGCTAGCTTGCTCTTGGTCATAACCTTCTCACCCCAACAGTCTATACACTGTAGCAGAAGAGAATGGGTTGCCATCTTGGGCACCTAGAAAGGGAAAGAGGGACATCAGAGTGGCTACCGCATGGGAGTTGTCCATGTGAGTTCGCTGTAACAACTTAGAGAGGTATTTCTGTTGAGTTAGAAATAGACCTTTGTCGGTGTGCAGAACTTCGATGCCCAGAAAATAGTGTAGGTGCCCCAAGTCTTTCATGGAAAACCGATTAGATAGAGAAGTCACAAACTGGTCGAGGATATTATTGTCATTACCCATGAAAACCAGATCATCCACATAAACCAAGAGATAAAGTATAGTCTTTCCTTTTGCCGGAATGAATAGAGAGGAGATTGAGTGAGAGTTGATGAAACCATATTGAAGAAGAAAATTACGTAATTCATGAAACCAAGCCCGTGGGGCTTGTTTCAGGCCATATAATGCTTTGTTCAATCGACATACATACGAAGGAGTTGTAGCACTGACAAATCCTGGAGGTTGAGACATAAATACTTGCTTAGTGAGAGTGCCATGCAGGAAGGCATTGTTGACATCCATTTGTTGGATCGGCCAATTTTGAGTTAATGCAAGGCAAAGCACCGTTTGTATGGTAGTCGGTTTGTTTTACAACTTGGCTAAAAGTGTTCGAATAATCGATGTCTGGTTGCTAGTGAAATCCTTTTGCAACCAAACAGGCTTTATATCGTTCCACAGTTCCATCAGAGCGACGTTTGATGCGAAATATCCATTTACATCCTACCATATTTTGGCCAACAGATGGAGGGATGAGGTCCCAGGTTCTATTAGCAAGTAAGGCGTTGTATTCGGCATTCATTTCTTCACGCCACTCTGGAGAATTGAGAGCTTGATTTACTGTCTGAGGTTTAGTGGAGGAAAGGGTGAGCTTGGCTGGATAAAAATCAGAGAGCTTTTTTGGTTTGAATATATTATTGAGAGTGTAGGTCCGCATGGCATGGGTACGACGTGGATAAGAAAGGATGGGTGATATAGAAGAATGAGGATTACGTGTAGGTGAAAAACTTACCCGTGGGTCCTTGTCGTGTGAACCATGTGAATGGGTCAGTGAGCTGACATTTGGTGAGGATGATCGTGGGGAGTGGAGATGAACTCGAGAGAGAGATGGAGTTTGTGTAGATGAGGAGGAAGAGTATGGTTAACGTGACTTGACTTGGATAGATAAGAGTGGGTAGAGTCCAAGTTGTATATGGAGTTATCAACAGCATCAGTAGATGACGAGGAAAGAGATGAAGTTATGGTTGTAAAAGGAAAAATGTTTTCTATAAAGGCAACATGCCATGAGGAATAAAAAGTGTGGGATATGGGCTCATAACATAGAAAGCCACTTTGAGACCGTAAAGGTCCAAGATTAACACATGGTTTAGATTGAGACTCCAGTTTGTGGGTTGTGTATGGCTTGAGCCATGGATAACATAGACACCCAAAGATTTTGAGGGATTTATAATTAGGAATTATTTTAAACAAAATTTCATATGGAGATTTATTTTCCAGTGTAGGTGTAATCAGTCGATTTATGAGATATGTGGCTGTAAAGAAGGCATACGTCCAAAATTGAGGTGGAAGACTAGCATGGGAAAGTAAAGAAAGACCTGTCTCACGAACCTGCCTGTGACGTCTCTCAGCAAAGCCATTATGCTGACGCGTTATGGGGTGGCGAAAAAATTAGAAATGCCATGGTTTTGGAAGAATGATTTTAAGGTAGTAAATTCACCACCATTATCCGAATAAAAAGAAATAATGGGAAGCTGAAAATATTTTTCAACAATATTTTTAAAATTAACAAATGTTGAAAAAGCATCAGATTTATTTTTAAGAGGATAAAACCAGATATATTTAGAATAGTGGTCCACAAAAATAACATAATAATTGATCCATCTAGAGATATAATTGAGGTAGGCCTCCAAACATCAGAGTAGATAAGCTAAATAGGTTAAGTTGTAGAGAAAGAAGAATTACCAAAAGGTAATTTGTGAGATTTATTACAATGACATGGATTACAATTGAAATTTAAATTGGATCAAATTGGAAGAGAAAAATGTGAGACAAGTTGATGGAGAACTCTATTGGAGGGATGACCAAGTCTGTGATGCCAATCATTTAAACTGGTTCTGACACTGGAATAGACAACAGGAGAAACAGATTGAGACTCCGGCCATTCATACGTTCCACCATTAAGGGGGCCTTTGAGAAGTACCACACTCATCTGTATATCCTTGACAAGAAAACAATGAGGTAAAAATTCAATGGAAGCATTATTTGTTTGGCAGAATTTTGAAACAGATAGGAGGTTTCTTTTCATGGCAGGAACACATAATACATTGTTTAAACGAAAAAAATTAGAGGAGGTAGTTAGAGTGGTAATACCAGTATGAGTGATGGGTATTTTACTACCATTTCCTATAGCAATCTTGTCAGGCCCATCATATGTTGTATGAAGAGAGAGATTTCGAATATCAAAGGTTACATGGTGGGAGGCGCCAGAGTCAATGAGCCAAGAAGAGTCGCTGGGTTCTGATAGGGCAGGTCCAAGAATGGAGTTGGTATGATAGGCTTAAGGCTGTGGGTTCTTAGGAAAAGATGCTTGATGTTGTCACTACAGAAAAAATGGGAATTAGCAACTATGCTGTCAGTGACGAAAAAGTAATGGTCACTGAATGAATAAAACAACGACCGATATTTAGTCGCAGAAACGATAGTAAGAGAAACGTGTAGAATTTTGGTTGACCTGTTATGGTGACCAGAAATTTGGTCACAAATATAAATTTTCACTGACCAAAAACTATTTGGTAGTTAAAAAGGCAGGGCGGGAAGCTTTCCCATCTTTTTTTTTTGCAGGAACATGAAGTTTCAATGACCAACCACTATTGATCACTAATAATATAAGTTAAATTTTTTTTTAAGGAAAAATAGCAAATAATGTTAGCATAAGGCATTCCACGACCAAATTATTTTGGGTGGTCAAATGTTATATTTGTGATGAAAATATTGGTCACTAAATAGAATTTAAAATAATAAAATATATAAAAAAAGTTTATAATAGATTTAGTTTAATGTCGTCAGTGACCAACTATGTTTGGTGAGTAAATGCAAGGGCGGGAAACCATTCACATGCTTTTCCATTTTGGCGGGGAAGTGAGAACCTTGACTAAATGTAAGAAAAAGAAACATGAAATTCGTAATTTAATGGTTTGAGCTACCATGTCAGTGGCTATTAAATAGATACAAACGGTGTTAATAATAATATTAATAAAATAATCCACAATGAAGCTGCATTTTGTAATGAAATATTTACTTAAAAAAAAATAGATTTTATAATTATTTTAGATTTTATTACATATATAGTCCCTAACCTATATGAAGCTGCAGTTGCTCCCTTCTAGTTTGTACTTACTTGACAATTTTTTCAATATTTTTGGATGAAATTCATTATGCACTAATGATAGTAGGCAATAGAGTTTAGGGTAAAATGATAAGAAAAAAAATTTTAAATCAAAGTATGAATCATGGTATACTCAACCACCTTGTTTAAATAGATGTTTCTTAATAATTGTATACTTGATTAAATTTGTGTGAAGTAGTTATATTAACCACTGTCCACACATATAATTTTAGTTAACAATTGATAATTTATATATAACTAATAACATTATTATATGAATATTTTATATTGAAGCATTTATCATACAAAATATCAAAATTGACATTTCTAAAAAAAAAAAAAATTAAATGTTTACAACCAAATTGCAAATATATCCTTTTTAGGTGAAAAGCTAAAACCAGTGGATGGTTTGATAACGCTCCATATAGACCCATAGATCAATTTATTTATTTTTTGTATTTTTGGTTACAATCCCCATAGAACCATTTTTGGATGGATGATCCCCATAAAACCCTTTAGATGATAAAATTGCACGGCCCTATTTCCTTTCTAAAACTCTCTCCAAGAGTTGTGCTGCCCCCTTTGGATTGCCTCACCTCTCTAGCCTTTCGTTGCTTCTGACTGCTTGGATTGGCATCTCTCTCAAGCTCCATCTCTGGTGTGTTTCCTCTCCCATTTTCTCTCTGTGCTTTTTCTTTTCTCTGTTTCTTCATTTTTCCCTAAGTTGCTCATTCCATGAAATGTAGGTGAAAGATGGGTTAGTTCTTTGTTACGTATGAAAAAGAGTCAACCGGATTTAATGAGCTGATAAAGAAAGGATTGAAGGATTTATTAGGGATGTGAGAGGAAGCAAATATGTTCTTGGTAAGAGACATCTATAACTTCTTCTTTTTTTCCCTCTATATTTGTTGTGGTGTTTTGTGAGAGATAGGTACATTGAGTGAGAGGAGTCTCTGGCCCTATATGTTATTGGTTTTTGGCAATGTGGTTGATATTTTCAAACAATAAAGTTCTAGAAATGTTTCCCACATGTTGATACATAATTGCATTTTTATCTTTTTTCCTATGTTCTTAACATAATGTAATGAGTTTTCATGGATTGGAATTTTCTTAAACTGCTCTGTTGCTTTTGAAAAAAACACAAGCATCGTAATTTGATTGCTTGAGATTTTTTTCTTTTGAGAGATCCTGAATCAAAATGTAAAAAAAGAAAAAGAAAAGAAAAAAGAAAGAAAAAAAAAAGGGTAACCGAAAATGGGTAAAAAACTTGAGGTAAAGAAGTAAATATGGTTTTCCAACCTATAAACAAATAAGACAGTTTCTAGATTTTTACTATATTTTGGTTTTTTTGGATTGGGACTTTTAAGAACTTATAAATTGTTTAATGTTGAATAATGGACTCTATAACTTGTCTAATAATAAACACCCATAACATAGCAAAATGTAATTGAATATCAATATATAATATTATTGCATATTGGGAATTGAATGGAGAAATCAAATTAGAATAACTTATGTTGAATATATATAACTAATTGTCTAATTATTATTTATGATCACCTTGTGTAGGCATGGTGCATAATTTGTGGAGATTGGAATACTGATGGCATTCTCCATCTATATAGATGTATATACATATATAAATATGTGGGTTTGAGAAATAGAATAAGAAGGGACTATAACATTTCCACAGGATCAGTGGTGATTGCTTCATTTATGCATATATACATGTATGTATATATATATATGCATAACAAAAGGATTGAATGATTAAGATTATTGACAATATCAATCCCTTAGATATAGTATTGATATTATTTTTTATGCTTGCAGGATGGTAATATAGGGGAAACAAATATTGCCAAAATATTCCTTTAAATATGCCACCTAAGAGATCAAGATATGTACCAGGAAAAGAGATTTTGGTTCCTAGGATGTCTCCTAGGACTACCCCAGCACAAAGAGAGACTTTGGTCTCTAGGAAGTCTCCTAGGACAACCCCAGCAGAAAGAGAGACTTTGATCCCTAGGAGGACACCATCACAAAGAGAGAATTTGGTTCCTAGGAGGTCTCCTAGGACGACAGCATCATCTAGAAGGACTACATCGCCTATGGAGACACCATCCCCTAGAGGTCGACAACCTATGCAAACACCAGATCGTTCCACAACACCAACGCCTAGTGAGACATCAATACCTAGTGGTCCAGAGTATGCGGAAACACCAATTCCAAACATTACATCGTCTAGAGGTCATTCTCCTATAGATCCTGTAGATGAGAGTACTGAAGATACACCTGTATCCACTGGTATGTTGGTAATCTATCATATATGTCATTAATATACCATATCAGTATTATAATAACTAACAAGGTTTTATTTTCCTTTTGTGTTTAAGGATCAGTTTGACATTGATCTGAATGATCCTCAATGGATAGATATTATTGAGAGGCATTGTCATGATAGGTACAAAAACAATAGGAGTTATTGCAACAATCATTTCAAGCTGTGTAAGATGCGAGGCAAAGATCCATTGCAATTTAGATCAAAAAGACTACGATGTCAAGAAGATTGGGAGTGGTTGTGTGCTCATTTTGAGAGTCCAGAATTTTTGGCGAGTTAGAACTATTTAAACTGTTTCAAACTTTTTTTAAATTCATGTGTATATCTTATCATATTCTAAACCATTTATTTTATATATACAGAAACGTTCTAAAGCATGGCAATGTAATAGGGTTAAAAGGCTATATAATCATCATGCTGGATCAAGATCGTTTATTGCAACAAGGGCATCACTGGTTTGACATTCTTCAACAATTACTTTAGTTATATTTGAGAATGGATTATTTTTTCTTTATTATTTTTCCATATTATGGTAAATAGTCGGTTCATAAAGTGCTTGGTAAGTGAAATTTCCAATTGCATTAATATCTTTGATATCTTAGTGTTTACTTAGCAATTTTAAGGATAAACCTCTTGCTCATGCATCTTATGTCTATTGAAATTTGGTTGTCATTAGATGCTAATGGATTTTTACTAGTTTTGGTCCTTTGACAGTTTAAAATATATGTCATGTATCTATAGCAGAATTGGGTTTGAGCTTAGAATTCCATGGCTTTAATGACTATTTAGTTTCATTGCCATGATAAAAAGGCAAAATTGTCAACAGTATCAGCTAAAAAGGACATTTACTATTACTACCTTTGTTATTCCGACAAACCTTTTATGCTTCAACTTTGTTGATATTGGATTTCTACTGCCTTGTAGCTATAGTTCTATGTGATTCTGTTGATTTCTTGTTACCTTTGTTTGTGAGCTATTTCTAAGCTATGAATCTTGGTGATTCATTGGGATGTTGAATTGAAGTTGGAGATTATGATTATAATGTTATATAAGTGTCTATATATACATATATATATATATATATATATATATATATACAGAAGGTTTAGTCCCAAATGTGAAGGTGACTTTCCCTTTGTTTAAGCATGCAAGTAAAATTATCTTTCTTTTTATTTTTTAGTCATTTCCAAATGAACCAATTGGTGAGATTGAGTTTTTCAAGAGAACACACTGGACACCAAAAAAAGGATGGAATAATGTTATAGCTGAATCAAGATATGTAAGTTTTATTTATCACTCCTTAACTGGTTTGACATACTTGTAATATCTTATAATGACATTTTTATACCTTTCATGTTGTTAGAATGAGATGGTTCGGGTACAAGAAGCACAAACGCAGCAGACATAAGATGATGCTTCTCCTAATGATACTGGTGCACCGGTTTTTTTGACAGAAGCTGACATTCGTGCATAAGTCCTACGTAGAAATGCTAGATTCATTTCTGGTGTTGGACCAGCTCCAAAAAAGAGCTACAGCAAGCTGCTTAACCAACCTACCCCTCAGTTGGCTACAGAGTTTGAAGATTACAAGGTTAAGGTAAAAAGACTTGCACAAGTTGTGGATCAACAGGCAGAACTCATTGCCAGACTTTCTGCATTCTTGGATGTGAGTCAGCATCCTTCAAGCCACAACCAGTCGCCGCCACCACCACCACCTACTGCAACAATGACTTGATGTTATGGTTTCTGCTTGTGATATGCATAGCATTAAAATTCACCTATACATAGTTTTTTGATAGTATACATAGTTAGAATGCAAAATATTTGCATTCACAGGTGAATTTTTGGCACTATGCATGGTTATAGACATTTGCAATCACAAGTCTTTTTGCAAAGCATGTACAGGCACAAGTGCTCAGCTTACAGTCTTTTTGATACACTACTTTATGTTTGTAGTGTAAGTATATAAATGTATGCAATGACAATTATGTGTAGGCAAGGACACTACTTTATAATCCTATAATTATGACATGGATTTTCACTGAATTCGATACTATGCCCTCTCCATGGTAGAACAACATTTAACTGCAATGTTTTAAAGGTTTAGGAGGTTAAACGAACTTGAGGACAAACATGCAAACTTAAATAATTAAATTAAGGATAAAAAATGCAAAATGAAAAATAGTTTGTGGGATTCCATCTCTCCCCTACATGATTTTAATTTTGTTTTTTTTTTTTTTAATAACAAGAATAAACATAATGAGACAAAAAAAAAAAGCTTGTTTATATTAATGTTGCTTAAACTCGAGAGGAGGCAAGCTGCATTTTCTTTATTTTGCACTAGTTCAAATTTTTTTTTGTTTTTTTCACTAACTTTAATGTTATACATATTTTTGAAGTAACTTATTTTTAATTTTTAATGTATTTTTAACTGTTCATAGGCAAAATTATATGTATACACACACACATATATATATATATATATGCACACATATATATATATATATATGTATATATATATTTTGTTCCTCAATGAATGCTTAACTTTTGACTATGAATTTATAATATACGTGTTGTGAATTAATAATTGGTTCTATGCCAGCAAAAACACTTTTAATGTAATTGATTATTATTTGTCAAATCTTTTTGTTTTACTTAATATTCTTATCATTTTTTTGTTTTCGCAAATTAGTGCCACGATTATTACCGACATAACGTAATAATTATTTATGATTATACATTATTTATTTTAATAATTAATTATAAAATTTACAAATTCTTACTCCCTTAATGATTAATTGTGAAATTTATATTTATAAGTTGTTGGAAGATATTTTGATTGTACAAATAGTTTGATGGAAAACGTCTAACATTCACGGTCTTAGTGTATTTTTCTAACATCAAATTATAACAAATCTTATTACAAATCTTAAGGGCTTAGATGTATTATAGCATAGTTTTTATAAGTAACTATATGTATATAGGGGAATGTACTGTGTACAAATTAGGGATTTGACACATATTAGCGATCCTTAACTATTATTAGCTAATGGTAAATAATCGCTTATTTTTATTAAAATAGATACTAAAAATAATTCTTTTTCAAAGTTATAATATATTTAAAATATATCAATTTTCAACTATTGAATGATCTTGCAATTGGTAGTGCGATTTGTCAAACATATTTGTCAAATATTTTTGATAAACACGACCCCATATATATATATAGTCCACAATTTATTTGAGATACTATATGTCGCCGTATAATTAATATAAAATATGTGTTTAATTATTATGATTTTGATTCTTCTTTGTTTTCTCAAGGAACATTTGTTATGTTATTATAGTTTTTATCATACAAAGAAAGATGTTATTTATATACTAATCTACAAAGATACTTGTACATTTATATATATATATATATATATATATTATCATTAGTGTTTATATTCAAACTCATGATCATGATATAAAATAATTGCAAATGCACATAAACTTTTCTGATACTTAACCACATTATAAATATGTTTCCTAATAATTTACACTTGATTAATTAAGATGGACAAAATACATTTTTCACTTTCCTTACATATAGCTTTCATTGTTATTTAACATATATATATATATATATATATATGGACATTGTTTTATAGAAAATGTATATTACAATATTTGTCATATGAATATTAAATTTTTATATGGTTAATTCTTAGGTTCATATGATTTGGACAGAAGAAAAAAAGAGAAAAAGAAAGAAAAGAAAGCAAAATAGAGAAAGTAAACGAAAATTTATATTGGAAAGTGAAACCTAAATATGAATTCCTACTTTGGTGGGAAGTTTTGCCGCCTTTTTCCATATTTCCCATTTATTTCATTTTGCTAAAATCCCAATCTCTCCCTTATGTTTACGTTTTAGCAAAAGCAAATCCCCATTTGAAACATTTTGTGCGATAGGAGTCCACCCCTCTGTGCGTCCATTTCGACCGGTAACACTCTCAACCTCTCTCTCAGTTTTGTTTTCTTCTTTTCAAAATACAGCTTATTACCTCTGCTACCACCTATCAAATTTCATCCAATTCCAGAATTTTGGCTGAATGAAGAAGTCATTCTTCATATGTATTTTTGCTCAGCTTGTAAGGTATTTTTGTACGTGAATGATTGGGTTTTATACATATCAAACAAAAGCAACTGAATTGAGGAGCTGGTTGGATTTTCAGCTGGATGTGATGAGCCGAGAGGGAAAAGGTTCTTCATAACCTAAGGAAGGCATTCTTGGTAAGAGACATTTTCTTTCTGAGTTTGTGGTGTCTTTATGTAAATGACAGAGTTCTAGTACTGTAAATATTGAAAAATATATCAGATTTTTATTTTTGGGTTCATACCAAACTACATGATGAGTCAATAGGAAAACAAATATATGTAACCTGCATTCTTTGTTGGAACAACTTACAGCTTATTGCAGCATATATAGGATTAGGTGAATACTTTTAGTTACTATGACTTATACAAATTACATTTCCATATCCTATTTGGTTTTCATAATTTCTAAGCGTAATTATATGTCATTTCCTGGAATTATGGTTTGGTTGTTCATGGATGAGGTGGTTTTTTCCATTTGACTTACCCTCCAATAAGATTGAAAAAACTAATTTATTATTTTGGCAAAAACAATAAAAGTAGTGCATCTACACGAACTTAAGCCCAAAAATCATATGGCAGAGCAATTGAAATAACCAAATGTAGGGATACTTGCCAAACTCCAAATCAGCTTGTAAACCAAGTCATCATAGAAACATAATAACATTGTCCACATTCTATTTAGAATATTATGTTACAAGATAACTCTATATCACACGGTTTAGCCATAACTTAATGCCTAGTAAGCTGGAAATTTCTATTCTTATTTTTTTCAAGAAAGTATATCTACATACATATAATTTTTATGTGATACATAAATATATATTAGCAGCTCCTGACATTGTGCTTCCACTACCTTGCTGTCACCTTTAAAAAGGATAATGCTATAAGAAAACACATTGGACACAAGGTCATTGAAGTTTTATCTTTATTATGATAAAGTGAAGTTGATTATCAATGTTAATTCTAGATGGCTATGAATATACTCCAAAAACAAATATTAGTGGAATGAATAATGCTTAGTATACCTATCATTGTTCTTTTTGTTGTTTTTTTTTTTAAATAGACCATTTCATGTCTTTGAGTATATGAATATTGCAATATCTGTTCTCCTTTTGCTCTTTAACTAGCTTAATATTCTTTTAATTTCCTATCCTTTAATGCTATCTTGCTATGTATTGAGACACTTAAACCCATTTTAGCTTCAATGTTGTACAAGTTAAGTTATTTTAAGTGCTTGATATATTATATCCTTATAACTATACTATTGGTTTCTTCTAGGAAGTTATGGAAAAAAAATGGATATGGTGTCATGATAAGCTGTCAGATGAATACACAAATGGTGTTAAATCATTTATTGAATTGGCTAAACATCATTTAGATGAAGATAATAGGACTAGATGTCCTTGTCGATATTGTCGGAATGTATATTTCCAATATATAAGTGTAGTTGAACGACATTTATGGGTGAAAGGATTTTCACCAGATTATCACAATTGGATTTATCATGGAGAGGCATTGAATTTTCAAGGTATTGAAATGGGTTTTGAGGAAGATGATGAAGCTGTTGAACATGATAGGGAAGAAGATGATATGATGGTAGCAATGCAAGATGCTGCAGGTGACATGGATCATAGAAATAAAGAATTTTCAGGATTATTTGCTGAAGTTGAAAGCGAGTTATATCCAGGGTGTACAAAGTTCTCTGCATTGACTTTTTTGGTCAGGTTAATGCATATAAAAGCTTTAAACCATTGGAGTAACAAGTCATTTAGTATGTTGCTTGAACTTCTCAAGGAAGCACTTCCAGAGGGTACTAAATTGCCAAAGTCTTACTACAAGGCAAAATATACACTTCATGCACTTGGATTAGGATATGAAACGATTCATGCTTGTAAATGGGATTGTGCATTGTTTTGGAAAGAATCAGCTGAATTGGATAAATGTCCAATATGTGCTGAACCGAGATACAAATTTCAAGGTACCGAGGGGAAAAGGATCCCTCAAAAGGTGCTTTGATATTTTCCTATCACTTCAAGACTGCAAAGATTATTCACATCTCGCCATACTGCTATTGATATGAGATGGCACAAAGAGAAGCATCCTAACACAAATGAAGTATTGAGGCATCTAGCAGATGGAGAAGCATGGAAGCACTTTGATGAACAATATCCGATATTTGCTATGGATCCTCATAATGTCCGGCTAGGTGCTGCCACTGATGGATTTAATCCTTTTAGTAACATGAGTACTTCGTATAGCATGTGGCCAGTGATGTTAGTGCCTTATAACCTACCACCTTGGAAGTGCATGAAAGAGACTTTTTCAATGATGTCACTATTAATACCAGGCCCAACAGCACCTGGAAAAGACATGTACTTACGGCCTATGATTGATGAATTGAAAGATCTATGGACAAATGGTGTCACCACTTATGACATCTCTAAAAAGGAGAGGTTTACAATGCATGCAGCAGTGTTGTGAACAATACATGACTTTCCAGCATATGGAACACTTTCTGGATGGAGTACCAAAGGATACAAAGCATGTCCGATGTAACATCCCACATCGGTTGGAGAGGGGCACGAAGCAGTCTCTATAAGGCTGTGGATACTTTTCCCTTCAAGACGCGTTTTGACAAAACCTTGAGGCCAGGGGGGAGAGAGGGAGCGAACCCTGGGCCAAAGAGGACAATATCTTGATACGGGTGGTACTGGGCTGTTACATCCGACTTGTAATGAAGATACTTCTTCCTAAGCTTTAAGAAGTAAGATTTGTTACATGGGACATCGTCGATATTTATCCATAAATCATGCATGGAGAAATAATCGACAATATGATGGAAAGCCTAAACGAAGGTTAGCTCCAAGGCAGTTTTCAGGAGCTGAAATATTACAACAGTTAGATAGGACAATTGAGAGCAGACCGTTCTGAGAGCAGACCGTTCTGGACAAGCATCATCAGTTAGATAGGACAATTATTACAACGGAATCGAACGTGTCATTGTTCTGAACTCATCTGTCTTAGTGGGCTTAAGCTTTTATATATTTAACCGGGAAATAATAAACATGTTCAAGTTTATTCCACCAAATCCATTAATCCCATATCCTGAAGGACCCGAGCAACATATAAAAGAAGTTGGGAGATAAACCATGTTTCAAGTAGGTTTCATCCAAACCAGAAACCTATCATCCAAACCACAAAGCCTATATCCAAAACAATATATGATAGAAATTGAGCAGGCTACTGCCACTTCTAAGAAACAAATCATGTTTTAAGTAAACACGGTTTTTTTATTCAAACAAATAGCAGAACTGATGAAATAAGTATGTTGTGTATATATAGCTCAGAGCATTCAGCTTTATTGTAGTTGATAGGTTTTAAAGTCTTGAACAATATCACTAACAATATGTCGGAAGCTTCCATGAATGTTAGGTGACAGACTCAGAAGGAAGACCAGTATAGTGAGTCTCACAGCGTTTGAAGGACTTTTTAACATAGCACTATTACATTTCCATAGGATGAAAAAATACTTAACTTTAATTCAGTTTAATTGGAAAGCTCCAAATTAGCCCTCGAAAAGTATGTTTAGGTGTGTTGTAAATGTGTATCTATGCTGTCTATATATATGCCATATTAAGTTTAAAGTGTTTTATTATGATTACGTATTTCTATCCAAATGAATACAGAGGCATTTTTCATTTTATTTTTTATAGCCCAGTTGTAGCTTCTGGGTACTCTTTCTGGTAGTGTAACATGATGATGCTTGTCTAAGTATTATGTTTGTAAACTATAATGACGTTGTGCTTTTTCATCTTTTTTTTTTTTTTTTGGTAGTTTATAATGACCTTCTGCATTTTTTTTTTTTTGGATCAATTTATAGACTTTTTAATGAATTAATTGTTTAACAAGTTAGCAGCAATGCAAGCATTTTGTTGTCGTTGAAAATTTTGTTACTTACCTAAGCCCCTAATTTGTCTTTGCCCTGTCTTACGTTTATTGCTCTGTTTTTGAAAGTTGAAGTAAAAACTTAACAACTAAATAATGGGAAATTGACCAGGCCAAAGCTTGTATGCGTACATAGAGCTGGTTGCAAAAATAAATCATGTTTTACACAGAGGAGATAGTACTGGTTTTAAATATAAAAAGGAATATCACCAGCATAATGCTTACCGGCTCTGAAGAAGGTTGAGAGAAAGCTAAAGGTGAAAAAAAATAAATAAAAAAAGGACTTCAAAATAAAAATGCATACTTGGTCTGAAACTATAGTTGTTAAAATCCTAAATTGCGTACTGAGTCTGAAACTATGACAAAATACAGTAATCCTAAATTTTATTGCAGCCTCAGGGGTTTAGCTTCTGCATTAGCTTTTACCTAAGGCACTGATCCCTCATACAAATTCAACCTGAAAAATATATTTAATAAAGAGGAAGAAACTTCTCTGCTGCAACAAACTACACGGGCCTTTGCAATGGCCAAGGTTATGTACATTCATGTAAAGAAAAAAAAAAAAAAAGATAGAACTGAATTACACTGTCTTCTACTTACACTTAATCGTAGAACATCAACATTTAATTAAAAAAAAAAATGGAAAATGAAGAAATGAAACAGCGGAAGTTTTGCAGTTTGTTAATATATATGCTTAGATTCTGTTAACTATTCAACGCAATTAGAGACCGGTAGCATGCAGAAAATTCTCCAATACTGAAGTATCAGCACTCAATAAAGTGCTACAACAGCAATTGAGATCACCCCCACGTAAACAGACGCTTGGCATTGTTGAAATCAAGTTGATGAGAGACAAGATTTCATTTCAAACAAGGAGTGAATTGGGAATTGAAACCCTGCCAAAAGTGGGGGGGGGGAAAAAAAAAACCCATATGATATTAATATAAGATATATCAGTTCAAAGTATCAAACAAATTTAAAATTACCAATTTACCTCCAAATATTACAAGTGAAAATTTAAGAATTTATAACATAAAAGAGCAAGAGCAAAAACCAGGATTGTTAAAAGACAGAGGCCATGCTATGAGATTAAATAATGGCATATTGAAACTCCAATAAACATCAAGTAAATAGAAAATTCCATGAGGATGCTTGTGGTAACAAACAGAGAAGTATATCTCTGCAGAAAATCACAGTTAGCAGTTCCATGCTAAAAGTATGTCTTCCACATTCTTCAAATACCCTGCAGAAAAATCCGCAGTATTAGCAAGGGAATATAAAATGCACAATATTATCTCATTAATGTGCAATACATGGTTTTATTACCTGAATGAATTAAAAAAAGTTAAATCTTTGGTATTAGACATCTGAAATACAATCGGTTATGTAGGGGATGCGGACTGCAATACACCAGAGCCACAGTCGAATAGCAGTGAAAAAAGGAAGCTCAAACCCCTGCAATCATGAGTTGGGATTGCAATTGTTGTAGAATTCTGGAACTATTTCTAGAATAAAGAAACCGAACAAAAAACACACAAATTTACCGAGGTTCGGTCAAAATCGACCTACGTCCTCGTTGCTCAGGTGTTGAGCTTTCTGCACTATGTAAATGTAGTGTTTACAAGGTTACTCACAAACCATCAATCAATGGTGGATTCACACAAGAATACCAAAACCAAGAATCCAAGATCCCAATACACCCATTCACTCTTCGATCTCCATAGAGATCTCTCTTAAACCCACGTTGAGAATACAAAGAAACAAGAAAGAATGGCTTTCAAAACTCAAAGGGACTCACCTCGCACAAAGCTTTCTCTCGGGTCTGCAACTTTTTCCACTCTCTGTTTTTCTATATCTGATATATGAAGAAGAAGACCAAAATATATATATTTATTTCCAGAAACAACAAAACGGTGCGTTCAATTAATCCCAGCAGCTCCAACGTGGCAAGCAACTTGTGAAATAACCTTCTGCCCTTTAATAAACTGATGTGGCAGCAAAGTGTTGTCTTTTTGGAACCTGGAAATCTCCTCTTCTTTTTTCTCTGACCAGCAGCTTGTAAACACATATATAGCTGACTAGATTTGAGGATTATTTTACTCACAGCAATAAATGAAATTACATATAGCTTCTTCAATGAGGATTCAAATCCCAAGATCACTTCGAACCAATCAGAGAGTCCGTGGTAGCATATATTAGTTACCTGAAGCTGGAATGGTCAAGATGAGCTACAACTGTGTTTCAAAGCCAAAAAACTTGTTATTGGATCAGCTACTGTGAATGACACATTGTTGCTTCCAAAAAGGTAACCCGACCAAGAAAACTTGGACATGAAATCTTATTCCAAAAATTAATTAAAACAGTGAGGAATTGAGTTCGTAATTTGAACTGTAAGGGTAATAACTGTGGATATATTACCACTGGTTGGTGCCAAAGGGATGAAATGGACTGCATTTAAAATGGTGTTGAACATTGCATCAAGTATAGCTATTTTTAAGTTCTTAGCCAAAAACTAAAAAAGTATCAGTACATTGACAAGGAGAGCTTGTCTATAATTTAACAAAATCAAAAATGAAACTCTCCAACTTCAAATATTTTAAACTAGAAAAATGTAAAATCTGGACCTTTCTTACCACGTAATTTGATTCGATGGCAAGCAGTGACACATCTGCATGGTACTGTGACAAGCATTGCAGCTGATAGCAGGAAGAAAGATCATTTCTAACATGGAAATGGTATGCAGCATTTGGTCCTCTGTGACAAAGAAACATCATGAGTACTGCACGTACAAAATTTTAACTTCAACTCCTGCTAAAAGAAAATTTCTTGGATAGTTTATAATGAGAACTAGGAACTTATATCTGACATTGTTCCTGAAATTTAATTGTACAAATTGAGCATAGCAACAAATTAAGACGCTTCAGAAATAGGTGAGTCACCAACCATGTATGAACAATATGAATAAAATTTGAACAAATAGTGTTAAGAAAAAAAAAAAACACAGAAAGACAAAAATTTCACAGTATTTGATAGAAGAGAGAAAACATATTATCACATTAATGAGGGTAGGTGCTAAATGGCCTTGCCGTTTAAGGATTTAAGGTTTGGAAGCAATGATAGATGAAGAGAAGTGAGAGTGGTTAGTAGGAATTCTTGTACTTCTGGCAAATTCTGTACTTGGTCGCATGATTTCAGGTTTGGAAGCTTATCTAGCCTGAGAGAAGTGTCTTTCTCTTTATATATCCCTTCTATCTGTAAGTCTGTAAGGGAGGTGAGGCATTCTCAGATTCCACTCAGTCATGCTGTGCTCCCTGAATAGCTTTTCGCATCTACAACATGGAGTGGTTTGTAATTGGATGACCATACCTCTTCTGAAAAGAAGATCAGTTGCTTGCAATACCATATTTTTATTGTTTTGACAGTTTTTGAATGTAAACAAGAGCTTCCCCTGCATATTAACTGACTCTGAAGAAGATCAATGTCAGGCCAAACATGTGGTTGAACCTGAACTGAATTTTAAGGTCAAGTGCAACACGATACAGTAGATCCACCTACACATAACCACGAATGGTAAAAACAAAGAATATGTGCAAATATGTATAAAAGGAAAAGAGGCCGCAAAACTCACAGGCTAAATCCATTTTTGGATAATTAGTTACCACTAAAACCAAAGCCTCAAATTGAAAATATATATTTAGATAACTGAAGCAGGGAAACATATTGTAATTTTATGAATGTAGTAAAAGACATTTTTAACTGGATGCTGAACAAAGAAAAGAGAAGTGAGAAAAACCTTCTTCTTGCATGCATTGCAGCTGATAGCAGGAAGAAAGAGCTTTTGAAATTTGGAAATTTAAAGGCAATCCCTACTTTGTGGAAATAGCCCCAGGTTTTGGTCCATTGCGGAAACGACTACCATGACTACCGCTCAAACAAACATTTGAATTTGTTTTTATATTCAAAAGAATAGTTCTAACACTCATAGAAAAGGATAAATAAATGCAAGCATTATTATATGACAAAGATTGAAGAAAGTAAATAGTATTTAGAGAATGCATTAATCGTATGTCGTTTGTCTGGGTCTTAGTGGTGCTCTCGGACGTTGGAAAGTATCAATCACTTACTAACCGTTTATTTTCCTCTTTTTCCCATTTCATGGTTGAAAAATATTATTTATGCTAAGAACGAAATAAAATTAAAAACACTGAAAAAAGTGAAGGAACCATTCTTTTGTTTGTTTTTTTTTGGCTGAAAAAGTTAAAGAAATTAAACATAGTCAGGAATAATTGCAATGATCAAAGGGAGTAGAGTTGGTCGCAGTTTATAAATAAGCAAATCCAATACTCATTTTCTCAAATGGCAAATGACTTATGCTGTTGCACAAGACATGAAAACAAATGGGTGTCATTTTCCTATTGATTTTGTGGTGAAAAGACTATATATATACAACGCTAGATGTAAATGTAATAACTTTTCTTTAGAATTAATTATGAGAGAGGAAATGAGAAGTTTTTACAGCAAAAATATATATATATATATATATATAAATTATTAAAAAATTGATCAATAAAATAAAAAACAGGACTTAATTGAAAATGCATACTCAATCTGAAACTATGGTTATAATTATTATTATTATTATTTTTTTTGATAATGCTGAAACTATGGCTGTTAATATCATATATATATATATATAAATATAAATATATGACAAAATAGAGACAATCCTAAATTTTGCTGCAGCTTCATGGGGGTTAGCTTCTGCATTAACTGTTACCTAAGACTGAAAAAACCTTATACAAATTGAACCTGAATAATAGCTTTAGAAAAGGGGAAGAAACTTCTCTGCTGCAGCAACTACACAGGCCTTTTGCAATGGCCAAGATTATGTGCTTTCTCACATGTGAAGAAAAAACAAGTTTACAGAATAGAGCTGAATTATCTTCTACTTACACTTAATATTAGAACGTCAACATTAAAAAATAGAAACAGAGGAAGCTTTGCAATTTGTTGAATATATATTTTTAAATTCCATTAGCTATTCAATGCAATTAGAGAGTAAGACGATGGTAGCACAGACGGTTCTCCAATACTGAAATATCAGGAGCCAGTAAAGTGCTACAACTGCAGTTGAGATCAACCCCAGTTACGCAGAAGGCATTGTTGAAATCAAGTAGATGAGATAAGAGTTCATTAAGGAGTTCATTACAGTAATGAGAAAAAGTGAAAGAATGGACGTTTTTAATATTCAATACATGGTATATCAGTTCAAGAATCAAACAAATAAAAAATGATCTATTTACTTTCAAATATTACAAGTGGAAATTCAGGAGTTTGTAACATAAAGAGCAGGAACAGCAACCAGAATTGTTAAAAGAACAGAGGCACTACTGTGAGATTATCAGATGGCATATCAAAACTCCAACAAAGATCAAGTAAATAATAAATTCCAGAGGATGCTTGTTGTAACCAACAGAGAAGTATATCTTAGAAATAGCTGAAGCAATTTACAATTGGCAGTTCCATTCTAAAAGTATGCCTTTCATGTCCTTCAAATGCCTGCAGAAAAATTTGCAATCTTAGCAAGCAGATATAAAAGACAAAATATCATTTCTTGATTGTATAATGCTAGGCTTTTATTACCTGAACGAATGAAGATACTGCAATCTTTGGAAACAGTGTAAGCCATTAGCTACTTCTAAATTCTTAGCCAAGAAAAATAAATTATCAATATACCTTTTCCTTGATGAAAAAGGGAAGAGAATCTTACTTCATGGTTTTAAAGAGAAAACGTGAGCCACATACAATGACAATGAGAGCTTGTATAAAATATAACACAGCCAAAAATAAAAATATCCAAAATCAAATACTTTAAACTAGAAAAATGTAAAATTTCAACCTTCTTTTTTTTTTTTTTTTTTACTTAAAGAGTACGTTGAATGACACGCAGGGATATCTACGTGGTGGTGATCTCATATGAATTCTGAATTAAGCCGTAGTATCTTTTTAATGAGAAAACATGAGCCACCTACAACGGCAATGAGAGCTTGTATGAAATATAACACAGCCAAAAATAAAAATATCCAAAATCAAATACTTTAAACTAGAAAAATGTAAAATTTGAACCTTTGTTTTTTTTTTTTTTTTTTTTTTTTGAACTTAGAGAGTATGTTGAATGACAAGCAGGGATATCTACATGGTGGTGATCTCATATGAATTCTGAACTGAGCCATAGTATGCCGTAAATTCCTGCATAAAAATCCACTGTCTTAGATTGAAGCTGGTATAATACATATATATCTTTTCATTAATGTTTAATATCTGGTTTTTGTTACCCGTATGAACTAAGAAAGTCCTTATTTGGGAACTCAAACATCTGATATAGAAGCGGTTTCAGGGGACTCTAACAGCAATAGACCAGTGTC
Source organism: Ziziphus jujuba (assembly GCF_031755915.1). Taxonomy (NCBI): domain Eukaryota; kingdom Viridiplantae; phylum Streptophyta; class Magnoliopsida; order Rosales; family Rhamnaceae; genus Ziziphus; species Ziziphus jujuba. The sequence continues at coordinate 5,851,855 of NC_083380.1, forward strand.
ACATGTTAAATAGCAATGAAAAGTAGGGAACTCAAATCCCAGCAATCAAGCATGCCGGCATTACAAGAAATGAAGTTTCATAGTTTGAAACAATCAGTGAATATGCGGTAGCAGCCATTAATCACCTGAAGATTGAAATGATGAATAAGGGCTAGAACTGTATTTTAAAACAAGAGAGCTCACCATTGTTTAATCAGCTACTAAACTTCGTTGCAACTGATAGAAGTTTGAAATGAAACCTTATCACAAGTTACTTTAGATTGGGAAGAAAAGAGTTTTCTGATACCAACTGCAGAAAATGACATTCACTGCATTTTCTTTCTCTATCTGGGACTGCAGGGCCAATAAGCAGGAGCAACAATGAGATTTAATAAAAGGGAATTGTAGGCACGGCAACAACAACCTCTAACGAAGATCAAGTAAATTATTAATTTGGAGGAAACTCTAGTTACAATCCAAGTGAAATATGAGAGAGAAAGATTGGTGCCACCTACATTTAGAAACAGTTCTTGCATAGCAGCTGAGTAGATAAAATTGGCAGTACCCCATGTTGTCATATGCTTTATTCATTCTGTAAATTCCTGCAGAAAAATCAGCTGTCTTAGATTGAAACTGGTATAGAATACATATATCATTTCAATAATGTTTAATATGCTGTTTTTAATCCCTGAATAAATTTTAAGAAAGTCCATCTTTAGTTGGAAACTTATACATGTGGAATAAGTTACAGGACTGATCTGTACAAAAGTATATGTACAATTCTGCATAAAAGGACAAGAGGTCACAAACTCACAGGCCCTGGAGGGAGTGACTCCATTTTTGGATAATTAGTTACCCACAATAACTCAAGTTATGGATATTGACAATCTGAGAGAGAGATTTGCTCACTGGACTGCACGTTAAGGATGGAAGATAATCAGATAAGCATTCTCAATAGTTTCAACAATCAAGAAAAGTGATGCAACTTTTAGTCAAGGTTCCCCAACCTATCAAAAGCTTGTCATTGTTGAAATCGGGCACGTGACACAGTTCAGTCCAAACATGCAGTGAACTGGAAATTATAACCCTGTCAAGAATTTATTAAAGTAATAAGAAAACTACACATACTTCCACAGATTGCAAATGAAAATTCTGAAGTTTAAAACATAATAAGCGTGAGCAACAATCATGATTTGATAAAAAGGAAAGAGGCACCGCAACAGGACCACAACATGGCATGTTGAAACTCTTAACTAGGATCATTCAAATAATTAATTTCATGAGGAAATGCTAGTTACAACCCAAATGTAATATGGGAAAGGAAGATTGTTGCTACATAAGAAATAATATCTTACAAATAGCTTGAAGATAAATACAATTGGCTCAGTAGTATGCTGCTGTCATATGTTATGCTGCTGTCATATGTTTTAAACATTTTGTTTGTTCCTGCAGAAAAAAATCCCATCTTCGATCAAAGCTGGTATCAAATAAACAATTATCTTTCGTTAACGTGAAATATTTTGTTTTTAATACCTGAATGAACTAAAAAAGTCCATCTTTGAGAACTTTAACATCTGAAATACAATCATTTATGCAGAATAGGGAGCTTGAAACCCAGCAATTATGTACTACGCGTTACAAGAAATAAATTTTCACAGTTTCTTGGATAAGGATTCAATTCCCGATTCTCAAAAGCACTTTGAAATGGACAACAAATGTCTGGTAGCAGGTATTAATCCATCTGAAGACTGAAAATAAAGACAAGCAATAAATGTAATTTGCAAACAAAAATCCCACCATTAATGAATCAGCTACTGTGAATGAAAAGAAATTGTTTCCAGAAAAGAAACCTTAGCACCAGTTAGTTTAAACAGGGAACAAAAGAGTTCTCTAACATACCAACAACAGCAGAATAAGACATGCACAGCATTTCTTTGTCTGTCCAGGAAAGCAAGGCCGATTACAGGGGATATTTTACAAGAAATGGACAACATTTAAGGTGGTACTAAACATTAGACCAAGTATTACCAGTTAAAGAAGAAAAGAACAGAATCTTTTAATTAGTAGTTGTTAGATAAGAATGTAAGCAATCTATAATGACAAGGAAAAGTATGCATATAAAACAAAGCATTGAATTGAAAATAATTTTGGAACTGAAACAGAGAAACATGTTGTGATCTCATATAAATTGTAGTTAAGGACCTTCTAGGTGGGTATTGAACTAAGAAAAGAGAAAATGAGACGACCGTCTACTGGTAAGCATTGCAGTGGATAGCAGGAACAAGGAGCATTTAGAATGTGGTAAGTTTAAAGGCAATCCCTCCCTCATCCCTCGTGGAAATAGCTTCACGTTTGGTCCATTGTGAGGAAACAAGTACCATGACTAGTGCACATATATTAGAACACTAGAATTTGATTAGAAGTTGAAAAAAAACAATTCTAATTAACTAGCATCAACAAAATTAAAAGAAAAATAAATAAAAGCATATCTATATGACTAAGATTGTGGAAAAGAAATACCTGAAAATTTTATAGAGAAGGCATGGATCATATGTCTTCATCATCTATTTGTATGCTTAGGATGTGTTGGATCTTGGGGGCAGTCTTCCCCTGTTCCTCTCTGACACCGTGGCTTTAGCAAAGGACACTACATGATATTCAAGTGAGAAAGAGATGCGGGCAGCCTTTCCTCTGGCAAGCACTGGAGCTGTTGGCATTTATAAATATCCAAGTTTTGAAGGGAAGGGAGGTGTTGAATGGCCTTGCCGTTTATGGACTCAAGGTTTGGAAGACACCATAGCTCAAGATTAGTGAGAGTGGTGGGCAGCCCTTCCTCTGGCAAGGACTGGAACCATTTGCAATCCCAAATGCGCAATGTTTGAAGGGAGGTGATGTGGTGAAAGGCCTTTCCATTTAAGGATTTCAAGTTTGGAACATCAAATAGCTCAAGAGATGTGAGAGAGGTGGGAAGCTATCCTTCCTCCACTGGAAATGTATCCACCACTTCACCTACCGACGAGAGTTGTAAGGTTGTCAGAGATGTAAGCATTCCTAGATTCCACTTCATGCTGTTGGTATGCACGAATAGCTTTTTACAGTATCTAATTTCAAGTGATTTTAAATTTAAAGGCCATCCCTCTTTTGATAGCGAAACCAATTCATTACATTGGTCAATTTGAATGGTATGAATATTGGAGGGCAATCTTTCTTTCGGAAATGTCTTCATCTTTAGACATGAATGTATTTTAAGCAAACCCAGTGACGGATATTGACACATTGAGAGTGAGGCAACCAAGTGATCACTTTCCCATATTTGAAGAGCTTCCAACGATGGAAGATTATTCGGTAAGCATACTTCTTTTAGCTTCGGACAATCCGACAAAAAAACCTCCTTAACATTTGAAAAAACAGCACTTTCCACTTCCACCAATGACCACTCCCTCCACTCTACCATATTTGAAAATCTTAACTTTTTTAAGGATTGGAATGGCTTAGTGATCACAAAAGAGGAAGAACCATCACCATCACTATCGCTGTAAAATTCATTGCCAATCTTCTCCACCATCTCAAATCTACGAATTATGAGGCCTTCCAAGGAAGTTAACTGTCCCAGCGGAGCCAACAAATAACAATTTTTACAATTAGACAACTCAATTCTTTTTATACAAGAAAATAATCGATGTCCAACCCATGGTGAGAAACTTAAACATCCATAATTTTCAAAAGATAGGTGCTTGAGATTTGAATGAGGTTGGAGCCTGCCAAGAACCTCGCGTGCTTTAAGTGGATCATCAGTATAACCGCTCCATTTTAATCTCAGACTAGTGAGACATTTCTTATCCTTCACATTGGCTTTTGAAACATCTTCAACATTTATTACATTCTCAAGTCCTCTAATACCAAGATGACCGTGCAGATTTTGAAGCTTACCTAATTCTTTAATATTAGATCCATTGTCTTTACCTATAACAAACTTTTCTAATCTTTACAGACCTTTTAAAGTGGACATTTATGGTGGCATCTCTATTAAACTTGTCCCAGAAATGTCGAGATGACACAAGTTGATGAGCTTTGTGATATTGCTTGGTAAATGAGTAGGCTTATGACAATTGGACAATTTTAGTGTATGCAACTCGTGCAAATTACATAATGATTCAGGTACCTTTTCAATAGAAGAAGAAGTCAAATTCATGTAGCTTAGATGTTTCAAATTTCCAATTGAATTAGGCAACCCAATAAACACAGTACAGCCATTCAATAGTAGAGTCTACAGATTGTACAGAGCACAAATTGTATCAGGTATTTCTTTAATTTGGGCCCCAGATATATTCAAATATCTTAATAGCATCAAATTTCCAATTAAATTGACTATCTTCATGATGAGATGACCTTCATTGAAGTAATATGCATCTGCAGAAAGCACTCTTAGGTATTGCAATGATTGCAACTCTTCAGGATGCATCAAGTATTTTTCTCTAACTTCGTAATATTTATCCAATACTAGAAGAGTGCGCAACACCTTATTTTTACCCCAATCCAAATTTTTTTTGCTATTATGGGATTTACGTCCTTTATAGGAGAAATGATGAGTCTTACTTACAATGACACTTGAGAAATGGTTATCTAATCTTAAATAGGATTGTCCTGAGACAAATTTTGCTAAATCATTTACAAGATCATGCATAGTAAATAAGCCATATTGATTGGTAAGAATGAATGATCTTGAAATTAGATCCTTAAAATGTTCCTCTCCAACTTCTTCTGGTGTTTTAGTTTCCTGTGGTTGTAGAAGATCTTGTGCCATCCACAATAAAATTAGCTTTTCCATTTCAAGTGGATAATCTTTAGGAAAAATCGAGCAGTAAGCAAAACATGTTTTTAGATGCGATGGCAAATAATAATAGCTTAACCACAGAGCTGAAAGAATATCACACTGTGCAAATTCAATATATTATTCTTTAGTATATTTTCCCAATATTTAGGATCTTGTTTTGAGCGCAAAAGACCACCGACTGATTTTATTGCTAAAGGAAGCCCTTCGCATTTTTGAACAATTTGTCTACCAATTTTTTCACATTTTTGATAAACACTTGGCTCTACGTTGCCGAGGGCATGTTTTTCAAATAGTCTCCAACAATCTTCATTTGGGATTTCTTTTAGTTGATATTGATTTGGAGCCCCAACCATTATTGAAGCAATTTCTATAATGCGTGTTGTTGCAATAATTTTACTTCCAGGTGTAGCTGATTCAAATGAACTCTTTAGATCATACCAACATTTATAATTTACATTTCAAACATCGTCAAGAACTAAGAGAAATTTTTTCCCTTCCAAAAAAACCTGTTGAAATATAAATTTGATTTTTGGGTTATTATTTTGTGGGCCTTGGTTACTTAGGGTCCAAGTTTTCTTAGACTCCATGTTTTAGAAACTTCTTTTATGATAATTTTATGATGTCTTATGTAGGTAGGGTTAATTATTAGTATAAATATTGTTATGTTTTTGCTTGTGGGTGCTGCAAGCCACAAAAGCTGAGAACCATCGAATAAACCAGTAGTTTTTTTTCCCTTCTTCGGTTGATTGCTTTCTGTTTTGCTGCTCTGTTTCTATTTTTTCTTCTGGTTTTTTGCTTTCATCCAACAAAGTGGTATCAGAGCTTGATATCTACATGAACAGTAGCATAAACAGTGTGTGCATGAATAGTAGCTTACCCGAAACAGTAGAATGAATAGTATTGCATGAACAGTACCCCGATGATAAAATTGTTTGTGTAGCCAAAAGATGGCCAATAATGGTATGGTTCCCTTCCAAATTCCAACACTCAACAAGAACAACTATGATAATTGGAGTATCAAGATCAAGGCTTTGCTTGGTGCCCAAAATGTGTGGGAGATAGTGGAGAAAGGCTACATCGAATCAGGGAATGAAGGTGGTCTAACTCAAAACCAAAGAGAAAATTTGAGAGACTCAAGAAAGAGAGACAAGAAAGCTCTCTATCTAATCTATCAAGGATTAGATGATGATGCATTTGAGAAGATCTCGAAAGCCAAATCAGCTAAAGAAGCATGGGAGAAGCTTCAAATCTCCTACAAGGGAGCTGATCCAGTCAAGAAGGTGCGGCTTCGGACCGTGAGAGTTGAGTTTGAAATGCTGAATATAAAGGAAGGAGAAGTCATATCTGATTATTTTTCTAGAGTTTTGATGGTGACCAATCAATTAAAAAGGAATGGTGAAAAATTGAATGATGTTAAGAACATGAAGAAAATTCTTAGATCATTAGATTCAAAGTTTGATCATATTGTTGCCATTATCCAAGAAACAAAAGACTTGGAAGCTATGTCATTGGAGCAGCTTTTGGGTTTATTGCAAGCTTATGAAGAAAAGAAGAAGAAGAAGGAAGGAATAGTGGAACAATTGTTTAAGACCCGAATTGATGCAACTAAAGAGGAAACTAGCAGCTATCACAATGATCGAAGCCAACAAGGATGAGGCCGTGCGAGAGGACGTGGCCACGGGCAAGGACCTGGACAGGGCTAGAAGTTTGTTGATGATCATAACAGCAACTTTCATAGAGGAAGAGGATCAACAAGAGGCCTTGGGAGAGACCTTTTAGCACCAAGGTATGATCATAAGTCCCTTGTAAAGTGTTACAAATGTGGAAAATTCGGTCATTATGCTTCCTAATGTAGAACCTTTGGCTACAATAAGATTGAAGAGAAGGCGAACTATGTCAAAGAAAGAAGTCAAGAAGATGGTACCTTACTATTGGCTTACAAAGATAATGAAAGAAATGAAGACAATACATAGTATTTGGATACCAGTGCAACCAATCACATGTGCGGAAAAAGAGGCATGTTTGTGGAGCTGGATGAATCTGTGAGAGGCAATGTGTCTTTTGGGGATGAGTCTAAGGTAACAGTAAAAGGAAAAGGTAGCATCCTCATTCGGTTAAGGAGTGGAAAACACCAATTGATATCAAATGTATATTATGTGCTGAGTATGAAGAGTAACATCTTAAGTCTTAGATAGCTTTTGGAGAAAGGTTATGATATTTATCTAAGAGACAACCATCTTTGTATAAGGGACATTGCAAGCAACTTAATAGCCAAGGTGCCGATGTCAAGAAATAGGATGTTCATGTTCAACATTCAAAATGATGCTACCAAGTGTCTCAAGGCGTGCTACAAAGATGGATATTGGCTTTGGCATCTTAGATTCGGACCTTTTTTGGAGGTTTAAAGTTGCTGTCCAAAAGGGAGACGGTGAGAAGACTACCTAGTATTCACAATCCAGATCAAGTATGCAAAGGGTGCTTACTTGGAAAACAATTCAAGAAAAGTTTTCCAAAGGAGACAAATTCAAGAGCCCGAAGGCCATTGGAGCTCATTCACACTGATGTGTGTGATCCTTTAAAGCCAAGCTCACTTGGTAAGAGTAACTATTTTTTTTTATTGATGATTTTTCAAGAAAGACATGGGTGTATTTTTTGAAGGAAAAATCAGAGGTGTTTGAAAACTATAAGAAGTTTAAAGCTCTTGTTGAGAACGAAAGTGGCCTTTTGATCAAATCCATGAGATCTGACCAAGTTTACATCAAATGAATTCCAAAAATATTGTGAAGAACATGGAATTTGGAGGTTTCTAATGGTGCCAAGATCCTCCCAATAGAACGGTGTGGTAAAAAGAAAGAATAGAATGATCCTAGATATGGCGAGAAGCATGTTTAAAAGTAAGAGATTGCTGTAGGAGTTTTAGGCAGAGGCAGTTGCATGTGCTGTCTACCTATCTAACCGATCTCCAATAAGAAGTGTGTAGGGAAAAACACCTCACGAAGCTTGGAGTGGAAGGAAGCCTGGTATTTTACACCTATGAGTGTTTGGAAGCATAGCTCATGCACATGTACAAGCTCTACAATCTTAAGAGTGGGAAAACAAAAATCTACCAAGATGTTATATTTAATGAAGAAGAAGAGTGGAATTGGGAATCACATAATGAAAGCTACAATTTTTTCCGATATCTTGAAGAGGAAGAAGCAGAATAGCTAGGAATGGAGCAAATGAGAGAGGAACTGATCACCCCACCAGCTTCACCAACCACAGGTCTTGAAGAAGAAGGAAGTTCAAGTGAAAGGGCCCCACGGCTTAAGATTTTACAAGAGATATATGAGGTAACCAAAAACCAAGATGATCTCACTTTGTTTTGTTTATTTGCTGATTGTGAACCCGTGAACTTCCAAGAGGCAATGGAAGACAAGAATTGGAAGAATGCCATGGATGAGGAGATAAAAGCAATCAAGAAGAACGAAACATGGAAACCAGCTTTACTTCCATAAGGATCCAAGGCTATTGGTGTGAAGTGAGTGTATAAAGCCAAGATGAATGCTAAAGGTGAGGTTGAAAGGTATAAGGCAAGGTTGGTAGCAAAAGGCTATAGTCAAAGGGCTGTATAGACTATGATGAAGCTTTTCCACCTGTTGTACAGCTAGAAACAGTAAGGTTAATCATTTCATTGGCGGCTCAACACAATTGGAAAATACATCAAATGGATGTGAAGTCTGCATTCTTAAATGGAGTTCTTGAAGAAGAAGTTTACATCAAACAAGCACAAGGATATGAAATCAAGGGACATGAAGACAAAGTCTTAAGGTTGAAGAAAGCACTTTATAGGTTGAAGCAAGCACCAAGGGCTTAGAATGATAGAATTGACAAGTAATCTCCAAGAAAGGAGTTTTATTAAGTGTCCATATGAGCATGCACTTTGCATTAAAATTAAAAGAGATGATATATTGATTGTGTGCTTGTATGTAGATGACTTAATTTTCATGGGCAACAATCCAAGTATGTTTGCCAAGTTTAAGGAGGAGATGATGAGAGAGTTTGAGATGACCGATATTGGGCTCGTGTCTTACTATCTTGGCATTGAAGTAAAGTAAGGAGGTGAAGGCATTCTAATTACTCAAGAAGGGTATGCTAAGGAGGTACTTAAGAAGTTTAAGATGGATGAGGCAAATCCGGTTGGCACACCAATGGAATGTGGAGTCAAGTTATCGAAGCATAAGAAAGGAGAAAAAGTGGATCCAACATTTTTTAAGAGCTTGGTTGGAAGCTTAATATATTTGACATGTACAAGGCCAGACATTCTCTATGCAATAGGATTTATAAGTCGTTACATGGAGAATACAACAATAACTCATTTGAAGGTTGCAAAAAGAATTCTTAGATATCTAAAAGGTATAACAAGTTTTGGTTTGTATTATTCAACTTCCAATGATTACAAGCTTGTTGGATATAGTGATAGTGATTGGGGTGGAGACATAGATGGTCGTAAAAGCATAAGTGGCTTTGCGTTTTATTTGGGAGATACAGCTTTTACATGGATGTCAATGAAGCAGCAAATTGTTACTCTTTCAACATGTGAAGCGAAGTATGTAGCTACCACCTCATGTGTTTGTCATGCAATTTGGCTTCAAAACTTGTTAAGGAAGTTGGGTTGTCCATAAGAAGAACCAACCAAGATATATGTGGATAATAAATTAGCAATTGCCTTGGCCAAGAATCCTATTTTTCATGATCGAAGTAAACATATTGATACACATTATCATTATATTAGAGAGTGCATTGTCAAAGGAGATGTACAGCTGGAGTATGTGAAGTCACACGATCAAATAGCTGATATTTTTACCAAGCCTTTCAAGCATGAAGTTTTTGTCAAATTGAGAAGTCTAATTGGCATAACAAATTAAGTTTAAAGGGGGGTGTTGAAATATAAACTTGATTTTTAGGTTATTATTTTGTGGGCCTTGGTTACTTAGGGTCCAAGTTTTAGAAACTTCTTTTATGGTAATTTTATAATGTTTTATGTAGGCAGGGTTAATTATTAGTATAAATATTGTTATGTTTTTGCTTGTGGGTGCTGCAAGCCACAAAAGCTGAGAACATTGAATAAACCAGCAGCAGTTTTTTTTCCCTTCTTCGGTTGATTGCTCTCTGTTTTGCTGCTCTGTTTCAGTTTTTGCTTCTGATTTTTTGATTTCATCCAACGAAACCTTCAATTTAAGTTGAAGTTGAAAATTTTCCTTGATGGTGCAATTTTCGGAATTAGTGAATGCCTCATAAATTGCTTTTGTTAATGTGAAAACATCAGATTCTTCTGACACCGTAATCCAAGCTTTGATGTCAAAGGGTTTGGTCATGATCCTATCATCAATAGTCCTGTAAACAGATTAAGCAAGCATGGTCTTACTGATCCCATCCATACCGACAATGGAAATCATAGATATTCTGTCGCTACCTCCACTTGCTTCATCAAATTCAGATAGCAACAACTTAGTGATGGCTTCCTTATTAGCATCCCTCCCATAAATATCAGATTCTTCAACCAAAGTAGCTACAGATAATCTTGGGAAAGGTCTGGTTTGAACACTACCTTCTACCAAACCAAGATGTTTCTTTTGTTCCATAAGAAATTCTAGGGTGTTTAGAATCTCCATAATCTTGGCTTCTATATTCTTAATAGTGATTCTAAACGAGAAGAAGTTGCATACCTGAAATAGTGTGTGGCTTCCAGATTGACTTTCAATCTCATATTGTAGAGCTTCAGTGTTGATCTCGTACACCAAGTCCTCTGCATTGTAGATTGCATCTTTGAGCTTGTTCAGCCATTTCCTCACATCTTTGTCAGTGAGTTGCTTCATCTCATCACCATTAAGCACTCTGTTAGCAGACAATAACATGATCTTCAACTTTTTGAACAGCCCTTGATCGAGCTTCTTTCCACGAATGAAGTCCATGACATCCTGAGAAGCCATCCTATCAAGCAACAGCTCAAGGGAAGCAGAAAGCAAACCTTCACCAACCAGTTCGAGAGCCATGGTTGGGTATGGTAGTAATCGCACAACAAAGATTGTTGCCAGATGGAAAAGGGAAAGCTTCAAGGGAAAAAACAGAGAGTTTGTGGTTTGTTGAATGCAATGTGTTAGAGCAATAGCTTTGGTGTTAGATCTTAACATATATTTTATTCCGGGTGGAAATTTTAGGCTGGGTTCAGATGCCTTCCTTTTTTTTTTTTTTTTTTTTGATAAAAGGTTTAGATGCCTTGCTTTTTTGATAAAGTTTAGATGCCTTCCTTAATCAAAGCAATAGCATGCAGGCTTATTAAATTAGTGCTCCAATGTATAAGAAGACAAATAAATTCTTAGAAAAATAAAATTAAAAGACACAAATAGGCATGATTTTTTTGACTTTCTTTCTTATAGCCATCTTGAAACTTTATTTTATTTTACCAATTTTTTGTTAGACTCCCGCAATTTAAAATTGAACTTGTCTACTCCAGATAGTAGCAAGAGTTGATGAAGAGCAAGTTACCCAAAAAAAAAAAGGAAAGAAAGAAAAAAAAGCTTATGAAGAGCACATGCTTTATGCAGTGGGCCAAGAAATTTAAAGGGATATAAAATTAATATCCTAAGATCACTTGTGTTATGAATTAATATTGATGTATGATGATTTAAAAAATCAAAAAATATATGTGTTTAGTGATTATAGAATTTGTAAAAAAAATTAGTTAGTAAATTAATAAAAAGAGGATCAAGTAATTAAAAGTTGGTAAAAGTATGAATGAGGTTGAATTGGTGAGTTTCAGTAATGTTATCCAAATTATATAATCATGATGAAAATAAACAATACGTGAAGTACTTATTTGGTATACATAATTTTGATGATTTGAAATTGTTTGAATTCTATATATCAAAACATCTTATTTCATTCGGATTATGTAATCAAGAAGTAAATAGATGATACGTGAAGTATTCATGTGACATGTAACACCCCGTCCCGAATCGCACCGGAATCCGTGCACGTTGACCGAGGTTGACCATTGACCGTTGACCGAAGGGGTCAAAAGTTGACTTTTTGACTCGGTGGGAATTTCGAGTTGACCAGGGTACCGTGGCGAAGTGCATGACGCCCTGAGTTCGTAGACTAGTAGCACGTCGAAAACGGAGCTACGGTTTGAAAGTTATGGGCAAAACAAGTTGAAGTGTAAACTGTCTAAAAGGTGCCGGGAGTTGACTTTTTCTTGTGATGTAATTGTGAGTTGACTCTTGTATGGTTGTAAAGTACTCGTCGATACGAGTTCATAGACTAGCGGCACGCTTAAATCGGACATCCGGTTAAAAAGTTATGGACGTTTGAAGTTTACCGGATACCGTATTATTTTAATGTTTTTGGGTCGTGAACAGTGAAATGCCACGTGTCAGCTTCTGAGTGGTCCACGTGGCATGAACAGTGTCATGCAGGGTTTTAATTTTGAAAAACTCTCGGGGAAGAGAGAGAAAGAGAGAGAAGAGAGAGAAAGAGAGAGAGGAGAGAGAAAGAGAGAAAGAGGACCCGCCGGCCGCCGGTCATTTTCACGTTTTTCCGGCCTAGTTACTGTACACGCGCCGGCCAGCCAGATTGACCACCTCATTTCCGGCAAAACCTCCAAATTTCACGGCGAACGGCCGCCGGACGCGCCCGGATCGGACGTCCGAAGTTTGGCGGCGATTTTTCCCCTCCACCGCCGGCCACCGCGAATCGGCACTGTTCCGGCCATTTTCCGGCCACACGCGCCTGACAGCCTTGATCCTCTCCTCAAGTCCGGCCTACCCACCAAAAATCACGACCATCGGACCACCGACGCGCCGGGATCGGAGCGTTTTCCGGCGAGGGGTCGAAAATCTTCAAACGGTGATTTCTCCGCCGTCCGACCTCCGTTTTGCTCACCGTCGGTCCCGTTGGATTGCTCTCCTCACGATCTACAAATCTGCAAAATTTCACAGCAAACGGCCACCGTCGGAAATTACTGTTCCGGCGACGGTTGCCGGTGACGTGGCGGCCGGCCGGAAATTACTGTTCCGGCGAGTACCCCGAAAATTCCGGCCAGCTCCAGTCCGCAGTGTTCGACCTCCTGAACCCAAATCCGACTTCCGTTTCCACCAATTCGCGACGGTTTGGGAGAATTGCGGAGCCGAAACCCGAAAAGCTTCCCGATAAAATTCCGACCCCGTCGGGTACGATCATCGGAAATTAAGACCGGATCTGTGATTAGCATCACTCGAGCTTCGATTCGGTATATAATTCGTAAATTTTAGTTATCGTTTGGTGTTCGCTCCCCGGGTACCCATTTGGGGATTACCCGAATAAAATATTAATATTTGTGGTTTTGGTACTGTGGATGTTTTAGGTGCACGTGCAAGTAGCGGAGTCGATCCTGCGGAGGATCTTGATTGAGATACGTGCACAAGGTGAGTGACCCACCTTCAAATTAATTTTGGGGAATTTAATTGATGAATATATTATGTGTGAATTAAATATTTGGAATTTAATTTCTATGTGCCAAATATTTATTGGATTTATTGTAGAATTATTTATGAATTTATTGGATTTAAGAAAATGTGCATTTTATAAAAGTATGCCATGTGAAATTATTTTATGGATTTGAGGATTTTGAAATTGGTGTGGTTTTAATGGTAAATTGGGTACGATTTGATTTTCAAAGATTTCAAGGAAAATATTTGGTTATGTTGGTGATTTCAATTTTTATGAAATATGCCCATAAAATATTATGGGATTTGATTATGATATTTCGAGAAATTATTTATGCTTGGAAAAAATGTGGATATTTGAATTGATGGATTTGGGAGTTGGTGGATTTGAAAATCATGGGATTTATGGTATTAATTATAAGGAAATTGTGGAGAATTTCCCGGTTCAAGCGGATGGATTATGCCCGCTATGTTTATGAAAAATGTGAAATTTGTTTTATAATTTAAATTGTGGATTTTATGATTTTTAGATGCACCGTGCACGTACTGGTGTTCTGATTATGTGATATGGTATATGTGATATGGATATTGTGCACACGGATATGATTAGCGCGCAGGTGGGTGTGAGTAGCGCGCGGTTGATATTATGAGGGTGTCCTGTGGATGCCATCGGAGAGGGCGGCCACCCCCCATTGGCCGGGACACCAGGTTAGCAGCGGCGCAGTGGGACGCCACGCGACCGTATGCCGGTTTCTTTCTATAACCTCCTGTCTGGCGGTACCTTGGGACGCTGGGTACTGTTGGCGCCACTGGTATATAGTGGGTGCATCAAATGATTTTCAGAACTGTGTTTTAAAAATAAAATGTTAATGAAAAATATAATTGTTACCGCTTCTGGTATTTAATTGATGTCTTGGTTTTCGGGAAATATGAATAAAGGGTTTTGTGAAAATGTTTTAAAAGGGGAACCTTTCCAACTGAGAGAATTGTAAGGGTTTTGAGAGACATTATTATTTCCAAATAATTATTATTTATATACCTATTACCGTGGTATGATAGTGTAGAGTAGTAGGGTCGCTCACTGAGATGATTAGCATCTCACACTCTTAAATTCCGTTCCTCTAGGTACCAGGTTGTCGGTGTTCACTCGGAGCGGACTCGATCTTCCTCGCTGTATTTGTTCGTGCAGTACCTTGTTCTTCTTTTACTGCAGTTGTACCATTTCTTTCACTTTTACTGTATTCTGTATTTTGTAGTACTTCATAAAGCTCTGTGTACTGTATGGGACACTTATGTATTTGTATTGCACTGGATTACTGTATTTTTATTTTGGAGTGCTGAAATTTGTGGAACCAGTTCGTCGTACTGTGGGAGGAATAAGGGAACAATTATAGAAGTGTGTTTTCAGTGCAGGAAATTTTGTGGTAAGTCCATCCCTTAGGGGAGGTTCTGCCGGATCTTCCACAGAAGGGTCCGGTAGGGTTTCCCTGGGATCAGGGCTTGTCTAGGGTTCCGGTGGGGAACTTTGGACGGGTCCTGACAGTTGGTATCAGAGCATAGGTTCTTGTAATCCTAAGGGACTGTGCATTGCTGTACAGCCCATCCGTAAATTCCTTCCTTTTGTAATCGTGCTTAAGTGTCCCTGTTTCTAAACTCTTGTTTGTTTCTTCAGTAATCGACTACGATGAGTCGGCGGGACACACGTAGAACTCGGGAACGCTCGGCTGAGAGTTCCGGGAGTCGATCAAGCCTTAGAGATCTGGTCTCTCAGCTAACTAGAGCCTTAGGAGGTTCAAGCTCTAGTAACCGATCCGTGGATCAGGCTCGACGTTTAGGAGCCGTGGAGTTCGATGGAAGCCAAGGCCCAGCTGCAGCCTTGAAGTGGCTATCCAGCATGGAGAAAATCTTGGAAGAGGGGATGCAGTGCCCCAATGAGGATATGGTGAGGATTTCTGGGTTCATGTTAGAGGGAGACGCCCGGAAGTGGTGGCAAATGGAGAAGACCCGCAGAAGGCATACGTGGGACCAGTTCAAGATTGCCTTCTCTACTGAGTTCTGTCCTCCTGCCTACCGTGAGGCGAGAAGGAGAGAGTTCGAGGGACTGCGCCAGGGAAACATGACGGTGACAGAGTACGAGAGGAGGTTCCGGGAGCTGTCAGAGTTCTGCATGCACTTGATTCCCGACGATCACGCGAAGAAGGTGAGGTTCATAGACGGGTTGAACGAGAGCATCGGCTACACCCTTTCTGGGTCAGTACACCCCACCTATCAGTCCGCCAGGGATGCAGCGCTCGAGCTAGAGAGACAGGCGGAGATACACAGACCCTCGAGGCGCAGACCGTTCGAAGGTTCGTACAGCGGGGTACCTCGACAGGGGGCATCTAAGAAGAGTCATAGTTCAGGCTCAGACAGTGGTGGGTTCAGCCCTCGAGGCAGATTTCAGAGGAGAGGCGGCTATCGTATGCCCCAACCAGCGCGCCATTCCATCAACGGCGGCACGAGCTCATATCAGCACTCTGGGTTTAGCCCCAAGCCATTCTGCAGACGTTGCAATAGAGCACACCATGGGATTTGCCAGTTTGAGGGTGTGTGCTTTCAGTGTGGGCAGGCGGGACATATTAAGAGAAATTGCCCTTATGGAGAGGCGGGAGTGTTAGGGGCGAGCCCACCATCACATCAGGCCAGTGGGTCGCGGGGTCAGAGTTCCCGAGGGAGTTATGCAGTAGGAGGTTCATCGGGATCAGTCCCACAGCCTGTTGGACCGAGCAGGGGTAGAGGACGGAGGCCCCAGCAGACAGGGCAGGGTCGAGTGTTTGCGATGACGCAGCAGGAGGCCCTAGCTACACCGGACGTCGTGGCAGGTACGTTGAATATATTTGGTAATGATGCATTAGTACTTATAGACCCGGGAGCAACACATTCATTCATCTCCAAGGAATTCGTCACTCGGGTCGGTATGACCCCTACTCCTTTAGAATGTCTGCTAGAAATAGCCACTCCTGCAGGAGAATCCTTGTGGCCTAGCCAGTTAATCAAGGAATGTTTCTTCTGCATCGAAGATCAAGTGATGGAGGCGGACTTGATCCTGTTGGATCTGTCCGGACTTGATGTAATTTTGGGCATGGATTGGTTGGCAAGGAACCATGCATCTGTAGACTGTTTCAGCAAGGAAGTTACATTCAGGAGGCCAGGGTTGCCAGAAGTAGTATTCCGTGGAGGAGTTGGAAGGCCCTTACCGAGGTTGATATCTACCCTTACCGCCAAGAAGCTACTGAATAAAGGTTGCCAGGGGTATTTGGCTCATGTGATAGATACCCGAGTAAGTGGGGTCAGGTTGGAAGACATGCCCGTTGTGAGGGATTTCCCGGACGTGTTTCCTGAGGAGTTACCAGGATTGCCTCCGGAAAGGGAAGTTGACTTTCCCATTGAATTGATTCCAGGCACCGTGCCTATTTCTCTACCACCGTATCGGATGGCTCCAGCGGAGTTAAGGGAGCTAAAGGTCCAGTTGCAAGATTTGGTAGATAAGGGGTTTATTAGACCAAGTATATCGCCGTGGGGAGCCCCAGTTTTGTTTGTAAAGAAAAAGGATGGTAGTCTAAGGCTGTGTATAGACTACCGACAACTTAATAAGGTCACCATTCCTAATCGCTATCCGTTGCCAAGGATAGATGATCTATTCGACCAACTCCAAGGTGCCAAGGTGTTCTCCAAGATCGACTTGAGGTCGGGATACCATCAGTTAAGGATCCGAGAGTCGGACATTCCTAAGACTGCCTTTAGGACGAGGTACGGACATTATGAATTCCTAGTGATGTCGTTCGGACTCACCAATGCCCCAGCAGCTTTCATGGACTTGATGAATAGGGTGTTTCGTCCGTACTTGGATCATTTTGTCATTGTATTTATCGATGACATTCTGATCTATTCAAGGAGCCAAGAAGAGCACGTGAGGCATTTGAAGAGAGTGCTCCAAACTCTAAGACAGCATCAGCTATATGCTAAATTCGACAAGTGTGAATTCTGGTTGAATCAAGTGGGTTTTCTCGGACATATCGTGTCGGCAGAAGGTATCTATGTGGACCCTGATAAGGTAAAGGCAGTGTTGAGTTGGGAGCGCCCTACCACTGTGAGGGAGGTACGAAGTTTTCTTGGATTAGCGGGTTACTACCGTCGTTTTATTGAAGGGTTTTCAAGGATTGCCGGGCCGCTTCATAGATTGACCCGAAAGAATGTTGAATTTAGTTGGACGGACAGGTGTGAACAGAGTTTTCAGGAGTTGAAGCAAAAGTTGACATCCGCACCTGTTTTAACTTTACCTGATGGGAATGAAGGTTTTGAGGTTTATTGTGATGCATCCCATCAAGGGTTGGGTTGCGTGCTAATGCAGAATCAAAGGGTGGTAGCGTATGCATCTCGGCAATTGAAGCAGCACGAACAGAATTACCCTACGCACGACTTAGAATTGGCGGCGGTAGTCTTTGCTCTAAAGAAGTGGAGGCACTACTTGTATGGGGCCACGTGCCAAATCTATACCGACCACAAGAGCCTCAAGTATATTTTCACTCAGAAGGAGTTAAATATGAGGCAAAGGCGATGGATGGAGTTGTTAAAGGATTACGACTGTGTGATTGACTATCACCCGGGTAAGGCGAATGTAGTGGCAGATGCTTTGAGTAGGAAGGCTACTGGATCCCTTGCTCACATCCAAGTCATCCAACTACCTCTCATGGTGGAGTTGAAGAAGATGGGGGTGTTAATGCATATGCATCCTTCAGGAGTTCTCATGGCTAGCTTCCAGGTACGACCGGTGTTGGTGGATCGTATAGTAGAGACCCAAATGGAAGATCCTAAGTTGAGGACAATTAAGGGCAAGGTACAAGAAGGTCTTGATCCGGAATTTTCCATAAGGAGGGATGGAGCCCTCGTGTATAAAGGACGACTTTGCGTTCCGGATATCCCAGGACTCAAGAAGGAGATTTTGGAGGAGGCGCATAGCTCGATGTATGCGATGCATCCTGGGAGTACCAAGATGTATCGGACGCTTGTTAAGTATTATTGGTGGATTGGTATGAAGAGAGAAGTGGCAGACTTTGTATCAAAGTGTTTGATTTGTCAACAAGTGAAAGCAGAAAGACAGAAGCCTTCGGGACTACTCCAACCTTTACCGATTCCCGTGTGGAAGTGGGAAGAACTCAACATGGACTTCGTATTCAAGCTTCCTTCCACACCTAGAAGGTACGACGGCATTTGGGTAATCATTGATCGTCTCACCAAGTCGGCACACTTCCTACCGGTACGAGAACGTTTTTCGCCCGAGAAGTTAGCCCAGTTGTTCGTGCAACGCATTGTAAGTCTTCATGGAGTACCGTTAGCCATCGTCTCCGATCGAGATCCGCGCTTTACTTCACGACTATGGCGGAAGTTGGCTGATGCACTAGGAGCAAGACTTAACTACAGCACCGCTTTTCACCCACAATCTGATGGACAAGCAGAGCGCACAATCCAGACATTAGAAGACATGCTAAGGTCTTGCATTATGCAATTTAGCGGTAGCTGGGATGAACAACTGCCACTGATAGAGTTTGTCTACAACAACAGTTATCAAGCGAGTACTGGAATGTCCCCGTATGAAGCTTTATATGGGAGACAGTGTCGGACACCTTTGTGTTGGAGTGAGGTAGGAGAAGAGAGGCTCCTTGCAACAACTAATGCGGTCGGATCTGAGTATTTAAGGATGACCTTGGACAAGGTGAAGATCATTAGGGATCGATTGAAGGTTGCCCAAGATAGACAGAAGAGTTACGCCGATGTGCGTAGAAAGGATTTGGAATTCGAGGTAGGAGATTGGGTATTCCTAAAATTATCTCCATGGAAAGGAGTAGTACGTTTTGGACGACGAGGTAAGTTGGGTCCTCGTTATATTGGGCCTTACGAGGTTACGGAGAGGATTGGCCCGGTGGCGTATAGGTTGGCGTTACCGGAAGAGCTAGCTCGAGTACACAACGTGTTTCATGTGTCGATGCTACGGAAGTATATTACAGACCCTTCGCACGTACTCGAGAGTCCGGATATAGAGATAAGGGAAGATCTTTCGTATGTGGAGCAGCCAGTACAGATTTTGGATCGCGAGGAACGCACGCTACGCAACAAGACGTCCGAAGTTTGGCGGCGATTTTTCCCCTCCACCGCCGGCCACCGCGAATCGGCACTGTTCCGGCCATTTTCCGGCCACACGCGCCTGACAGCCTTGATCCTCTCCTCAAGTCCGGCCTACCCACCAAAAATCACGACCATCGGACCACCGACGCGCCGGGATCGGAGCGTTTTCCGGCGAGGGGTCGAAAATCTTCAAACGGTGATTTCTCCGCCGTCCGACCTCCGTTTTGCTCACCGTCGGTCCCGTTGGATTGCTCTCCTCACGATCTACAAATCTGCAAAATTTCACAGCAAACGGCCACCGTCGGAAATTACTGTTCCGGCGACGGTTGCCGGTGACGTGGCGGCCGGCCGGAAATTACTGTTCCGGCGAGTACCCCGAAAATTCCGGCCAGCTCCAGTCCGCAGTGTTCGACCTCCTGAACCCAAATCCGACTTCCGTTTCCACCAATTCGCGACGGTTTGGGAGAATTGCGGAGCCGAAACCCGAAAAGCTTCCCGATAAAATTCCGACCCCGTCGGGTACGATCATCGGAAATTAAGACCGGATCTGTGATTAGCATCACTCGAGCTTCGATTCGGTATATAATTCGTAAATTTTAGTTATCGTTTGGTGTTCGCTCCCCGGGTACCCATTTGGGGATTACCCGAATAAAATATTAATATTTGTGGTTTTGGTACTGTGGATGTTTTAGGTGCACGTGCAAGTAGCGGAGTCGATCCTGCGGAGGATCTTGATTGAGATACGTGCACAAGGTGAGTGACCCACCTTCAAATTAATTTTGGGGAATTTAATTGATGAATATATTATGTGTGAATTAAATATTTGGAATTTAATTTCTATGTGCCAAATATTTATTGGATTTATTGTAGAATTATTTATGAATTTATTGGATTTAAGAAAATGTGCATTTTATAAAAGTATGCCATGTGAAATTATTTTATGGATTTGAGGATTTTGAAATTGGTGTGGTTTTAATGGTAAATTGGGTACGATTTGATTTTCAAAGATTTCAAGGAAAATATTTGGTTATGTTGGTGATTTCAATTTTTATGAAATATGCCCATAAAATATTATGGGATTTGATTATGATATTTCGAGAAATTATTTATGCTTGGAAAAAATGTGGATATTTGAATTGATGGATTTGGGAGTTGGTGGATTTGAAAATCATGGGATTTATGGTATTAATTATAAGGAAATTGTGGAGAATTTCCCGGTTCAAGCGGATGGATTATGCCCGCTATGTTTATGAAAAATGTGAAATTTGTTTTATAATTTAAATTGTGGATTTTATGATTTTTAGATGCACCGTGCACGTACTGGTGTTCTGATTATGTGATATGGTATATGTGATATGGATATTGTGCACACGGATATGATTAGCGCGCAGGTGGGTGTGAGTAGCGCGCGGTTGATATTATGAGGGTGTCCTGTGGATGCCATCGGAGAGGGCGGCCACCCCCCATTGGCCGGGACACCAGGTTAGCAGCGGCGCAGTGGGACGCCACGCGACCGTATGCCGGTTTCTTTCTATAACCTCCTGTCTGGCGGTACCTTGGGACGCTGGGTACTGTTGGCGCCACTGGTATATAGTGGGTGCATCAAATGATTTTCAGAACTGTGTTTTAAAAATAAAATGTTAATGAAAAATATAATTGTTACCGCTTCTGGTATTTAATTGATGTCTTGGTTTTCGGGAAATATGAATAAAGGGTTTTGTGAAAATGTTTTAAAAGGGGAACCTTTCCAACTGAGAGAATTGTAAGGGTTTTGAGAGACATTATTATTTCCAAATAATTATTATTTATATACCTATTACCGTGGTATGATAGTGTAGAGTAGTAGGGTCGCTCACTGAGATGATTAGCATCTCACACTCTTAAATTCCGTTCCTCTAGGTACCAGGTTGTCGGTGTTCACTCGGAGCGGACTCGATCTTCCTCGCTGTATTTGTTCGTGCAGTACCTTGTTCTTCTTTTACTGCAGTTGTACCATTTCTTTCACTTTTACTGTATTCTGTATTTTGTAGTACTTCATAAAGCTCTGTGTACTGTATGGGACACTTATGTATTTGTATTGCACTGGATTACTGTATTTTTATTTTGGAGTGCTGAAATTTGTGGAACCAGTTCGTCGTACTGTGGGAGGAATAAGGGAACAATTATAGAAGTGTGTTTTCAGTGCAGGAAATTTTGTGGTAAGTCCATCCCTTAGGGGAGGTTCTGCCGGATCTTCCACAGAAGGGTCCGGTAGGGTTTCCCTGGGATCAGGGCTTGTCTAGGGTTCCGGTGGGGAACTTTGGACGGGTCCTGACATGACATATATAACTAGAATAATTTGAAACCATCCAAGTTCTGCATAAGTACTAAATATATCTTGTTTAATCTAGTATAATTCAGACAAAAATGAACATTATGTAAAATAGTTATTCGATAAACATAATCTAGATTATTTGAACTTGTTTGAATTTTGTATATGAGATGTATCCTATTTCATTTGGATGAATTAATTTGGATCGAAAAAGATTGTTGAAGATGAAATAACAAGGATTTAGAAGTTAGGGATATAGTGTAGCGTATGTAGTATGTGTACTTAATTTAAAGGAATTAGGGGTAATTATATGTAGTATATGTATTTAATTATATTTAAGGATAAATTAGGGATTACTGAAATGGTGTAAGTTATTAAAATTGAAATAAAACTAAGAGTATGTAACATGTAGTGTGCGTATTAAATTTCATAGCATGAATAGAACAATCATTTTTTTTAAATGATTCTAAAACTAAGAAAATATATCATTATTTTTTCATTGATTTATTTTTTATAACAAGAAAATGAATAATAATTTTTTGAACAAATTTTGACTTTTTTTTTTTTTTTTGTAAGTCTAATATATAATAATCCTTTGTCAACCACATTTACAGTACTAATCCCACTATCTGTTGCTGCTTTTTTCTAGTTTGAAGTTTTACTACTCTCAACCCAAATGAAAAGATTAAGATCATGTATTGAGAAATGTAGAGGAACGTTCTTTTATCTTTTTATTTTTAGCTTGAATGGTGTTGAAATTTTGTTGAGTCAATAATTGAAATGACTAAATACCCTTTTATTAATTCAAATCCAATAAACTTCTCCTTAATTTAACAAAGAATTCATTCAGGGTTATTGATGTAGCTGCATTTTTATTTTTATTATGCTATATATGTTGAGGAAAAAGTGGAGTCATTTTCGAATGATGCTCAAATAAACCAGATAACCCTTTATGTTCTCAATTACGTCTTTTGGATTTTGATGCAGAAATGAAAAGTTTTTACCCAGTTAAAATGAAACCAATTTGATAAGCATAATGAAATAGTCTTGGAAAATTGATAATGGATACTCAATGTCTTAAACTCTAATAAGACTTGGAAAGATCTACCAAGTAGATCTTTATTTTATTCCTTTAATTATTTCTAGTAGTTAAATTCACATGTCTGTTTGTTACTGGCTTAATTAATTGGCTGCATACTCCGTCATTGTCTTAGATTATATCTAATTAAGTTTTTTTTTCTTTTTTTTCTTTTTTTTTTTTTTTTTGTGATAACATCTAGGTTCTAATCTTTATTTTATTTAATTTTTGCTGGATTTCAAGTATTTAAAAATTGAACTTGTCTACACTAGCAGCCAGAGTTGACGAAGAAGTCATGTGATCACATGGGCTATGTGGTGCCTCCATGAAGAAATATTAAATTTATAAAACAAGTTGTCTTATAAATAAGATCGTTTACGGTGATTTACAAAATTAAAAATGTGTTTTGTAGTTATGGACTTTGAAAAAATTAAATAGCGATTACATATATTCAATAAAGAGAGCATCAAAGTAATTGAAAGTCAGTAAAAAAATAAAAAATAAAAATTGATGGATGACCTAAAAAAAAGTCTCAACACTTTAACGATTTTATTTTCTTAAAACTAAAGAATATGATATAAATGATTTATTTTTAAAAACAATTTATTCGTGGTGAATCTCCCAGGACAGTGGTTATGTATTCTGTTTATAAAGGTTAGCAATGCCTATGTGCTTTTAGTGGCCAAATAAGTTCGTCTTTCTTGTCAATAAGGTTAGTGGTTCAATTTTAGTTTGTTGTTATTTTGCTTAATTTCCCAATCTACAATTGAATAACCCCTGAAAATTGGAAAGATAGTTTAATGTAAATCTCGGAGATGAACATTTTGCTGTCTAGGACCTGAAATAATTCCAAATTAACATGCAAGGCATTAACGTCAACACTGGAAAGAGAAAGAAATATTGAGAGAAAGGAAGTTTGCAAGCTTTCTACATCTTATATGCACATTCACTAAAAATCAAAGTTTGAGAAATAACTTAATAATATTAATTAATTTAATTATATGCGTGCCTTGTATATCATTCCTCTTCAGTATTTGGTTTTTCATATGAGCCAAGTACTCAACTGTGAACATGGAAAGTGAAAAATAACAATATCCCTCTGTTCTACATTTTTTTTTATATGAAGTCATGAAAGAAATGAAATTTTGCAGTTTGTTGTTTCCCTTTGCCCCACTTCCGTTTAGCAAAGGCATCGGAATTTTTCTAGGAAACTTCCAAAGTGGAATTTATAATGCCAATGCAACCCAAACCCATAAAACAAATGCAACAAACTTACAGTCAGAAGTAGAAAAGAAAAGAAAAAATGGATAACCATTTAACTCATTTTAGGTGCTTAGCTCATTCCTAATATATTTGCAACCTGATCTATCCCAAACAATCATCTATATTGCAATCCAGCAAGACAAGATTGAGAATCCATACACTAATTAAATCATAGAGGTGATGTGAACGAATAAGGTGTAAAGTCATTATGTTTTTGTATTCATAATTCATTTTTACCTTATCAAACCATGGAAATATAAATGGAAAAAGAAAAAGAAAATAAAATAAAGAAGCTCAGACAATAGAGGAAATAGAATTTTCTAATGCTCAACAATCTCCTGCACCAGAGCATTAGAAACTGCAAAACATTACCTTTCATTTGTCCATTATGTAATGGTTCCAAAAATATTATGTGGAGCATTTTAAATTGAAACCAAGTGTTTGAGGAGGGACATATCCACCTTATAAGAACGACAACCTTTTCATAAGGATTTTGAAGAATGTAGAACTCCAAACAATCAACTCCTAGAATCACAAAGCTATATTATTTTGTCTAAAGTTCTAGATTATTTTATTTTATTTTATTTTTATTTTTTTACCAATTTTATGAATGATAGGTTTCACATACAACATAGAACCTGTTTTCATTAGTACAGTTCATAATGTTATTATAATTTAATAGTGGGATTTTAAATTAAAATTCGAAGGTCTTTCTTAAATATCAACATACATATGGTTCAAGTTACATGTAATATACTCCAAAGTGTAAACAAATCTTTAAATTATCATGAATTTCTTCCTCAAAGTCATTAAATGAGTCGATGCTTGGCTTTTTCATTGAATAACTTTTATTTTTTTGTTGGTTGGAAGTAAAACCTTTTACTTCACTAGAAATGCAGCCTATATTGAAATTCAATTGATGGTTATCACTTAAAGATTTAGAGCTCGTTTAGCATAGTCTTCAAGAAGTTAAAAATAATTTCTGAAATTCAAAAACTACTTATGAAAGTATGAAAGTGTTTGGATAATTATTTAGAAATATTTTTAACCTTCAAAAGCAAAGCCAATAAAAAGTAGCTTTTTTAAAAAGCAACTTTGGAGAAGTGAAAGAAGAAGCAAAAGCATAACATTAAACTGTGTCAAACAGCGCATTTTAGTCCTCTTTTAAATTTGGCTTTTTAAAAAAATTGAATTCAGACTAAAAGAGGCCTTTTCCCTTTTTTGACAATGCACTTCTTATTGATAAAATTGGTGGTTGTTCATCGAATTCATCATATCATGCTTGGAGTTATTAATTATAAAAAGAAAAGAAAAGAATCATCGTCCTTGAAGTAGTGGCCCCAATTTATTTAAGTATATGATAGCCACCCGATCAAGGTCTTCTACATATATTTTATATAGAAAATTAACTGGTAGTTTAATTTTTTGCTATCGAAAAATGAAATCGTGTATTCTGGTGAAGAATAATAATTTTGTTTTTGAATAATAAAAATAATATTATCGCAATTGAATTTACAATTAATGTAAATTATATATATCCTTAAAAAAAAAAAAATTAAAAACTCCCCCTCCCTTTCTTTAACTCTATTTTTTCTGTCTTCTATCTACTTACTCTCCCCAATTTTTCTCTCTATTTTCCACCATTTCTTTACTTTTCAGCATTCTATCTCTACTTTTGTCTCTACCTTCTCTTTTATTTTCTCCCTTGCACCATCTTCTACATCTAAATTTTAACTCCACTTACTCTTTCAATTTTTCTCTTATTACATTTCTCTTTACTTTATCTTATACCTTCCATTACTTTCTTCCTCTATACTTTCTCTATTCTACAACCTTTTCCATTGACCTCAATCGCTTGTTATCTTTTAAACTCTATCTCTAGTTTTTTTCTCTACACTTTATCTACTACATTCTCTTTCTAATTACTATTAAGTTCTTATTTTAGTTGCTTTCTCCATTTGACTATTGCCATAAAGTAAACAATTTACTCCACACGCTATCAATATTTTCTTATAAAATCCTACTTCATGTCCTTAATTACATCAATTAATTACCGCCATGTATTCTCCTGGACTAAATTTTTTAACGTTTCAGTAAATTTCTATTTGTTTTCATGATTATTAAAAATAATTATCTAGCAAGTCTTCTATCCAATTTTTTTTTTTAAGTTAAATTTTAGTTTCCTATTTATTTTTAAACTTATGAGCTAAAATGAACATGATATATCTATTAGTTTTAATGTTTTTTTCAATGCTATTTTCTTAATTATTACTACATGTAATGAAAGAATCTACCCAAGTTTTAGTCATATTAAAATTTAAAATATATAATAAATTAGAATATGTTTTAAAATATACAAGGTATTTTCCCTCAAAAATTAAACAAAATATATAAATTTTTAATTACAGAATAACAATATATGTTAAAATTTAGCAATATTCAGTTAAACAAATATCAAAATTTTGTTGATTTCTTATTTTAGCATCTAATTTCTTAACTTTTCGAACTTCCTTAACATCTACTTTATGGCTTACTAGTTTCTTTGAAAAAAATTTTAATGAAAGCATAAAAAAATATATTAAAATTTAGCATTATTCAGTCTACCACAATATCAAAATTTTGTCGATTTCTTACTTTAGCTACTAGTTTCTTACCTTATTTAACATTTACTAGTTTCTTCACTTGTCCCTTCGATTTCAGTTTTTTTATTTTTTATTTTTTTATTTTTGCATTCATTTTCTTAGCTTTTGAAAAAAAAAAAAAGATTTCTTGACTTGTCTTTTTCCAAAAAAAAGAAAAAAAAAAACTATCATTTTAATTTCTTATAAAATTTTATCAAATGCATCGTTTCTTTACTTGTCTTCACAATTTCTTATTTGTTTACTCTTTTTTTTTTTTTTTTAATTTATCCTTTTCTATTTTGCACATATTATCATAATAGTTCCTTTTCTATTTTCAATTTTTTAAGGACATCAAAGCTAAACAACGGTAGCACATGGAACAAAAATTTTTTGAAAGCAAACTTGACATAAACTACATAAAGAAATTAATAAGAGAAAAGTAGAAGAAAAAGTGAGAGAAAAAATGCAGCAAGAGAAAGTCAAAAGGAAACAGCGTAGAAAACTAGAAAGAAAGTAGATGGTATTGTTGAGAAAGAAAATAGAAAAAAAAAAAAAACTGGAAAAAAATAGTATAAAGAAAAAGCAATGAGAAAAAGTAAAGATATAACAAAAAAGAGAGAAAGTAAAGAAAAAAAACCAAACAGAAAAATAAAGTCAAGCGAGAAAGCATAAAGAAAGAGGAGAAGAAAAGCAGAACAAAATGCATAGACAGAAACAAAGTGAAATTGGCAAGAGAAAAAAAAATTGAAAGGTAAGAAAAGCAAATGAGAGACAAGAAGAGAGACACACATAGCACACCAACCCACACAAGAAGGAAGGGCTTGGGCAATCCCCGAACGTTTCTCTTCACCCAAACACCCAAAATTTCATATATATATATATATATATTATTAAATAGAGTTATCATTACAAACTTTCTTATTTACACAGTCTTGCACCTTATTCTACATTGTATGTAGCCTAGAAAGCATTCAGCAGATGTTGACAATCTCAACAGGACACAGTTGTCAAAATGTGCTGTCAATAAAATATGTCAATCAAACGAACAAGTTAATTTCTTATAAAATAACAAATTCGATGCATCTCAAGAATGCATACCATTCAAGATAAGAAAATTTCATCTAACATGAACATTTAATGTCAGGATCCGTCCAAAATTCCTCACTGGAATCCTAGACAAGTCCTGATTCCAGGGAAATCCTACTGGCCTTTCTAATGGAAAATCCGGCAGAGCCTCCCCTAAGGGTTGGACTTACCACAAATTTCCTGCACTGAAAACACACTTCTATAAACACCACGTTATACCTCCCATCTTACTACAATTTATTTCCACAAATTTACAGCACTCCAAAATAATAACAGGAAATTAATGCAGTATTTAATCAAATGTATCCAATACAGTATACAGAGCATTATACAAATAAATATGAAATTAATACAATGTCAGATGAAGTAATACAAGATGAAGAGGGAAAATGGAGGGAATGCTTCTTGGACTTTCGGCAATGAACTGAGATGTTGGGCTCGCCCCGGACGATTAACGTCTTCCAATCCTTGTACCTAGGGGAACGGAATTTAGAAATATGAGATGCTAATCATCTCAGTGAGTGACCCTATCTACTGTACAATTATAAAGTAACGATAACTATAGTACATTTGATCAATTAAGAATAAATAAGTAAATAAATAATAATTAATTGAAGATAATATTTTCTCTCAAAACCCTCACCATTCACTCCGTTGGAAAAGTTCCCCTTTCAAAACATTTTCGCAACACCCGTTATTTGTATTCCCCGAAAACCAAGGAATCAATTAGTTAACTAAATATGAAATAAAATATAATAAATCAAGCCTCCAAAATTTATAATGAAAATAAAATAGGAATAGAAATAAAAAAATAATTTCGTAACAATTACTAAATGATTAATAAATGTCATAAACAAATAATACAAAAATATTAATGAAACTTACATTAAGACAATTCAGAAAATAATTAAATAATTAAAATAAATCAATTTATTGAATAATTAAGCAAAGGAAAAATTAAATCAAATTAAAACCTCCATTTGAAATAAATAATAAAAACAATATTAAATATATTCTTAATTTAAATACAATTTCAAAATATTTATTTTGAAATCCAAGTTCTGAAAATCACTTGATGCACCCACTATATACCAGTGGCGCCAACGGTACCCAACGTCCCGAGGTATCGTTAGACAGGAAGTTAAAGAGAGAAACTGGTATACGGTCGTGTGGCGTCCCATCACGCCGCTGCAAACAGGTGTCCCGACCATGGAGGGGCGGCCTACCCTCATCCGATGGCAACCACAGGACAACCCCATAATCACCTGTGCACTACTCACACCTACCTGCGCACTCATCACATCCACCTGGGCGCTAATCATACCCATACATGAAGAACACCAGTACGTGTATGGTGCATCTAAAACTCGTAAATCATAAATCAATAATTTTATTATCTCAAAATTTCATAAATATCATCGGGTTAATTCCATCCAATTAAACCCATAAATTTTCCACAATTCCTTTATAAATCATCGTCATAAATTCATCGCATAAATTCCATCAATTTCAAATCCCCCATCTCTCAATTCCATCAATTTAAACATTCAAATTTTCCAATGGCATAAATATTTTGGAAACATAATCAATTAAATCAATATTTCTTTCACAAATATTCAAAAACCAATTTGAATCAAATATGTCATTTAATCCTCATAAAATCCACAATAATCAAAATTCTCATAAATATACATTTCAAACACATAATAAACCCATCGATGAAATTATCAATAAATTAAATAAATATTTTTTTTTCCATTTCATAAAATTCTTTAAATCAAAATATTTCTTAATATATAAATATTTTGATTCACTCAATTGGGCATCAAATTTCCACATATAAATCCACTAAGTATTTATCACATAGAATATAAATTTCAAATATTCAATTCACACAAAATATTTGCAAATCTAATTCCCGAAATTAATTTGAAGGTGGGTCACTCACCTCCAGCACGTGTATCAATCGAGATCCTCTGCAGGATCAACTCCACTACCCACACGTGCACCTAAAATATCCACAATACACAAAACTAATTATTTTAATATTTTAATAAGGTAACTCCCAAATGGGTACCCGGGGAGTGGACACAAACAACAACCAAAATTGATGAGTAATATACCGAATCGAAGCTTGAGTGACGAGGATTACGAATCCGGTCTTACTTCTCGGAGATGGAACCCGAGGTGGCCAGAATTTCGCCGGAAAGCTCATGGATTTTAAACCCTCGATTCTCACAATCCGTTGAGATTTGAGGAAAGGGGACACCGAATATGAGTTCAGAGGGTCGGAATTAATGGGAAAAGAGAGGCGGTGTAGTCGGAAACTCGCCAGAAAGTCAATTTTCCTGGCGACCCACCGTGGTCACGGGAACCCGTCACCACCAGCAGCGTGTCCTATGGCTGCTGGCCATGATTTTTGGTGGGAAGGTAGATCTGGTGATGGGTAACTCAATGGGACTGGCAGTGAGGCAAACGGTGCCGGAATAGGGAGAAATCGGGGTTTGAAGGAATCGGTGCCGCCGTCAGAAAAAGCCTCTATCCGGGCGCGTCGGCGGTCGGTTGGCAGTGGTTTTTGGCTGGCTGGCCGGTTTTCAGGTGGTCTTCAAGGTGGGGTGGCACGTGTGAGGAAAGGGTGGCCGAAAAATGGCTAAGTGGCGATGGCTGATTGGTTTCTCTCTCTAGCTCTCTCTCTCTCTCTCTCCTCCCCTCTTTCTCTCTCCTTCCATCGGCTCACGCATTTTTGCCTGAATAAAAGCCACCCGTGGGTGACACTGTTCACTCACGGGATTGGCTGAAATTGCAACACGTGGTACATATTGTTCACTTAAGCCAAATATATTAAAATATTACGGTATTCGGAAAACTTCACATATCCATAACTTTTTAACCAGATGTCCAATTTAAGTGTACCGCTGGTCTATGAACTCGTATCAATAAGTATTTTACAACATACAAAAGTCAAAACAAAATTCTACAACCATAAAAAGTCAACTCCCGACAACCTTTTGGACAGTTTGGCTCTCGACTTATTTTGCCCATAACTTTCAAACCGTAGCTTCGTTTTTGACGTGCTACTAGTCTACGAACTCGAGGGCATCATGTACTTCACTACGGTACCACGATCAACTAGAAATTTCAACTGGAACAAAAAGTCAACTTTTGACCCACTCGGTCAACGATCAACCTCGATCAATGTGCAAGAATTCCGATGTAGTTTGGGACGGGGTGTTATTCTCAGGACCGTGGGCAGGCAGGTTTGATATAGTGCACATAGCCGCCCCCCTCCTTGGCCGGGATGACGGTTTCAGCAGTGGTACTGTCGGGACGCCGAAGTGCCGTTTGTAAGTTTCTCTCTTTAATCTCCCGCCAGTCGGTGCTCGGGACGCTGGGTATCGGAGAGCATCACTGGTTTATGGTGTGGTGCGTTAAGTACAAATTTTTCGGATAGAAATTTCAAACCCCAAAGAGTCCAAAAATTATGTATTATAATTTATTACATTTTAATTATATTTTGGGTATTTATTTATTTATTGTTTATTAAATTAATTGATCCCTTGGTTTTCGGGAAGTACGAATATCGGGTTTTGTGAAAATGTTTTCAAAATGGGAACATTTCCAACGGAGTGAATAGTGAAGGTTTTGAGAGAAAATATTACTTCAATTGTTTATTATTATTTTATTTATCTAATTGTTGGTATTAATTAAATTCCTTTATTTGTTATGTGATTAATATTAAAGGTGTTCCGTAGATAGGTTCACTCACTGAGATGATTAGCATCTCACATTTTTAAATTCCGTTCCCCTAGGTCCAGGTTGGGAGACGTTGATCGTCCGGGGCGAGCCCAACGTCTCAGTTCGTTGCCGAAAGTCCAAGAAGTATTTCTTCCCTTTTTCCTCTCCATCTTGTATTGCTTCTTTATCTGTCATTGTATAAATTCCACATTTATTGTATAATGCTCTGTATACTGTATTGGACATGTAGTTATTATTTATGCACTGGGTTGCTGTTATTCTTTGAAGTGCTGTAAATTTGTGGAATCAAATTGTAGTATTGTGGGAGGAATAAGGGGATGACTATAGAAGTGCGTTTTCAGTGCAGGAAATTTGTGATAAGTCTTACCCTTAGGGAAGGTGCTGCCGGATTTTCCGTTGGAAGGTTCGATGGTATTTCCCTGGGATCAGGGCTTGTCTAGGGTTCCGGGGAGGAATCTTGGATGGGTCCTGACAGTTACATTTAAGGACAATCAGGAGAACAAATTTACCTTTATAACAAGCTTGGAGAACAAAGAGATATGTGACGTCAAATTTCTGAAACTATCAGTATATCTCAGCACTTGATCATACAACAACAAGGGATTTTGACCCCACAGCAATGAGATTAATGCAAGTTTAAGAAACCTGCTCCAAAATTGTACATTTGAGTATTGAAGTGTCTCAATCAAAGTTATACAATTTTAACTTACCAAACATCCCGCCATATCAATAAAAAAGAAAAAGGTGCCAAAATCCAAATACATTTGGAGCATTCCTTTCCAACCAATTTCTTCAAATCTCAATGCAGGGAACCCAAGAACTATAAATAACATGATCAGCATGTTTTAGGACTTGATCATACAGCAAGAAGGAAATTTGACCCCACTAAAATGAAATTTATAGTAGGTTTAAGAAATCTACTCCAAAATTGTACATCTCGATATTGAAGCATCTCAATCAAAGGTTAGATAATGTGAACCTACCAAACATAAAAAGAAAAGGAGCCAAAAACCAAATTGTAAAATAGAGAGATTGGTAAAATACCATGCTTATCTCATTGAGGAGAATAGACGTGTATCATACGCTACAAAGGACCTCACAAGATTACAGTGAGATAATTGAGCCTATAGGTAGGGAAATGATACAATCCATATTTACAGTTGATACAAATATACATAAAAGGAAGGTTAAGATTAACATTTGAAGCATTCCTCATGAATCAATTTCTTCAAATCTCAATGGCCAAGAACTACAAATCTCTACTATCATGACTTACATCCATGCAGAAGTTGAAATCTATAAAAGGGATAATCAATTGGAAAGGAGATTTGCATGCCAAATGATCAGAGCTTGCATGCATATATGCAGTCATCCTTAGTTTTCACCAATGGAATCCTAAGCCATAACTTCAATAATAATGACCAAAGAGATACAATGAGCAAAGAAAAGCATAAAAAATAGAAAGAGAATGTTTTTGCTGATAATGATTGTAACACCCCGTCCTGAAGTACATCGGAATTTCTCAAATTTGACCAAGGTTGACCAGGTTTGACCATCGTTGACTGATAAGAGATCAAATGTTGACTTTTTTCTTTTGATGGAATTTCACATTGACCGAGGTACCATTACGAAGTAGAAGTTGTCACGAGTCCATAGACTAGTATCACGTTGAAAACGGAGTTACGGTTTGAAAGTTATGGGCAAAACAAGTTGAGGTCCAAACTGTCCAAGGGGTACCCGAGTTGACTTTTTGTTCATGCAAAATTGAGCTTTGACTCATGCATGGTCGTGAAGTACTCATCGATATGAGTTTATAGACTATCAGCACGTCTGATTTGGACATGTGATTTGAAAGTTGTGGACTTGTGAAATTTTTCCGAGACATCATTTACTATTCATGGATCTGTATGTGTGTGAACAGTGGTGCCACGTGTCAAAAAGTGGACCCACCCATGAGTGTACAGTGGCACCCACGGGCGTTTTGACTGGTTGAGAAGGGGAGGGAGGAGAGAGAAAGAGAAGGAGGAGAGACAGAGAGAAACCTAACCGGCCAACCGCCTTTCACCTATTTCCGGCCGCCAGAACAGTACACGCATCATCCTAGCTTGAAGCCCACCTGAAAATCGGCTGGCCAGCCAAAAATCACGGCCAACCGATCGCCAACGTGCCTGGATCGAGACATTTTCTGGCGGCAGCGCCAATTACTTCAAACCCAGATTTCTCTCCATTCTGATCTCCGTTTGCCTCACCGCGAGTCCCGTTGACTCACCATTTGTAACGGCCTAGTCCACCCGCATCAAGATATTGTCCTCTTTGGCCCAGAGTTCACTCCCTCTCTCCCCCTTGGCCTCAAGGTTTTGTCAAAATGCGTCTTAAAGGGAGAGGTATCCACAGCCTTATAAGGACCGCTTCGTGTCCCTCTCCAACCGATGTGGGATGTTAAAATCCTCCCCCCTTGGGGCCCAGCATCCTTGCTAACACACCGATCCGGGTACTAGCTCTGATACCACTGTGTCAGGACCCGTCCAAAATTCCTCACCGGAACCCTAGACAAGCCCTGATCCCAAGGAAACCCTACCGGACCCTCTAATGGAAAATCCGGCAGAACCTCCCCTAAGGGTTGGATTTACCATAAATTCTTGCACTGAAAACACACTTCTATATTCATTCCCTTATTCCTCCCACAATACTACAAATTGATTTCCACAAATTTATAGCACTTCAAATGAATAACAGTAATCCAGTGCATAATTAATACATAAGTGTCCAAGACAGTATACAGAGCTTCATCAAATACTATTAAGTATAGAATACAACAAGGATGAAAGAAATATTACAATTGAAATAAACAAAGACAAAGGTAACTTCTTGAACTACGACAGCGACGAAGATTTGGTTCGCTCCGGAAGAACATCTACCACTCCTTGCACCTAAGGGAACGGAATTTAAAAACGTGAGATGCTAATCATCTTAGTGAGTGACCCTATCTACTAAACACTTTTAATACTGATAATATAACAAATAAAGGAACTTAATTAACACCAACAATTAAATAGATAAAAAAATAATAAACAATTGAAAGTAATAATTTCACTCAAAACCCTCACTATTCACTCCGTTGGAAATGTTCCCTTTTTAAAACATTTTCACAAAACCCGTTATTTGTATTTCCCAAAAACCAAGGGATCAATTAATTTAATAAACAATAGATAAATACCCCAAATATAAATAAAATGTAATAAAATATAATAAATAATTTTTGAACACTTTGGGGTTTGAAATTTCTATCTGAAAATTTATACTTGACGCACCACACCATATACTAGTGATGCCCTCTGATACCCAGCGTCCCGAGCACCGACTGGCGGGGAGGTTAAAGAGAGAAACTTGCATACGGTACTTCGGCGTCCCGATAGTACCGCTGCTGAAACCGTCATCCCGGCCATGGAGGGGGGCAGCTATGTGCACTATATAAAACTTGTCTGCCCTCGGTCCAATGGCAATTCACGGGAGACATAATAACTTGCGTGCTAACCACATATACAACCAGAACACCAATATTGTATGAGTGCGTCTAAAATAATTATTAAATTTCTTATTACCGTAACGATTTTCCAAAAATCACCGTGGGAAATATACCAGTCTTCAAATTCACCGTCCCACATTTTCCTTTAACATTTCCGGTACGAAACCATCGATAACGATATACAAATAATTTTTCTCGTAACGCGAGATTCAACAAATAATATTCCACGGGCATAATTATCAAATTTGAAACCACCAATTTAAACAAATAATTTCCTTAAAATATTTAAACCAATTATGCCCAAAAATAATATTAAAATCCAGATACGATTTATTACTGAAAATACCTTGCTCATGCGTAATAAATAAAATTAAATCACAATAATAAAAATCGGGGATTTCTTAATAACCAAAAACTCCGTTTAGCACCAGCAAACATATACGTACTTATAAAATAATATTTTTCCACAATTATAATTAAATTTCCACCACATGAGCATAATTCCAGATATCAATTTAACACCAAATAAATATAATTAATTACCCCAAAATATTTTTAAAGGTGGGTCACTCACCTTAAGCACGTATATCAATCAAGATCCTCCACAGGATCAACTCCACTACCCACACGTGCACCTAAAACATCCACAATACACCAAACCAATTATATTAATATTTTAATTAGGTAACACCCAAATGGGTACCCGGGGAGCGAACACAAACGACAACCAAAATTGACGAGTAATATACCGAATCGAAGCTTGAGTGACGAGGATTACAAATCCGGTCTCACTTCCCGGAGATTGGACCCGAGGTGGCCGAAATCTCGCTGGAAAGCTTTTGGGATTCAACTCTTCGATTCTCTCAACCCGTCACGAATTGGAGGAAAAGGACACTGGATTTGGATTCAGGGGGTCGGAATTAGTGGAGAGGGACCGGAGACGGGACTGGGTACTCGTCGGAACAGGGATTTCTCCGGCGAGCCATCACGGTTACCGGCAACCGTCGCCACCGGCGGTGCATGCGGTGGCTAGTGGCTGAGATTTTTGGGGGTTTTGTAGCTTGAAGGGAGAGGGTCTCAAAGGTACCAGCGGTGACAAGAATGGAGGCCGGAATGTGAAGATCTAGGCGGTTGAAGGAATCGGTGCTGCCGTCGAAAAAACCCCCGATCCGGGCGCGTCGCTGGTCGGTTGGTCGTGAAATTTTAGGGTTTCACCGGGAATAGGGAGGCACTCCCATCTAGCTAGTGTGTGTGGCAAGAATCGGCTGGAAAATTTCGCAACTCCGATGGCCGACGATTTTCTCTCCCCCTCTCTCTCTGATACGAACCTTGGACGACCTGCTCCTAAACCCGTATTATATTAGCCTGGATCTTTAATTAAGTTCAAGTTCTAATGGAATGGACCTCAACCCCTAACCAACCTATGGTTAGAAACCTTGGTATAATGTAGACACCACAATAGGGAATGGAAAACCTATTGATAAGTTAAGCTAAAACAACCATTTCTCTAATGGTGTTTTAGGTGTTCTCAAAGAACAAAGAGATAATTAATCTCACAAGTATTTTCTCAATCAAATCAAAGTTGTATTCTTATTGAAAAATAAGCCTTTAAATAGGCTTTGAAAGAAACAAAATAAACCCTAAAAACCCTAGATAAAACCGGCCACACACATAAAGAAACCTAGTTGGCCGCAACTATACTTCCTTTCCTAATCTAAGTTTGATTAATTAATTCCTTTATATTAAATTAGGAATTAATTAATTTACAATAAAATAAAAACCTTCCTAAAGTTATTTGTCCAGAAAATAAATAAATAAAAACCCAAAAAGAAAGAAAGTCAATCGCAAATTAAGTAACAAGTTGACTTTGACATCTAGGCGGAATTATTCAACCGAGCTAACTTATGTCTGCCTGATGTCCGAGCTAACTTATGGCCTATCCGAGCTAACTGATGTCTCTCCAAGCTAACTTGTGTTTGGCCGAGCTAACTGATATCTGTCCGAACTAAGTTGTGTCTGGCCAAGCTAATGGATGTCTGTCCGAGCTAAGTTGTGTCTAGCCGAGCTAACAGATGCTTGTCCGAGCTAAGTTGTGTTTGGCCGAGCTAAGTTACATCCGATGTCCGAAGTCCGAGATCAGATGTCCGAGATAGTTGATAGCCGAGGTGGAATGTTGACCGAGGTATAAATGTGCTGTTGATGTCCAAAGAAACTGGTGTTGTCCGAGACATGAATGGACTGATGTTGTCCGAGGTAAAAATGTTCCCCGAGGTGTGGATGTGCTCCGACGTATGGATGCCCTCCGAAGTATGGATATCCTTCGAGACATGGATGGATGTGTGGGCGCGGGCAGAAGAGGTATCCGAGGTATGGTTGCACTCCGAAGTATGGATATCCTTCGAGACATGGATGGATGTGTGGGCACGGGCAGAATCACATCATTCCCCTCCTCTTGACAAGGATTTGTCCTTAAATCAAGAGCATCACCTGTAGAAAAAAGAGATAAGTCAGCAACATTAAATGTCGTACGAACATTAGACTCACCCAGCAAATCAAACCAAATCAAATTTCCATCTCGACGTAGCATAAGCTTGGACTTCCCTTGCTCGGGAAACCTTTCCTTTCTTAGGTGCAAATCTCCTGGATCAAACACTATCACAACAACGACTAAAAATTCATGCTCATTATAGCAAAAATGACTTTCTTTAAAGTTAACAAATAATCTTTTCCAAATTTTCAAATTGCCACTAAGTAAAGCTCTCAACAATGCAGATAAAGTTCTAAGCAATAAAGACATCTTTAAATAAATATCTTTGAAATTCATGGTCAGTAATGATTGCTTATTCATAATCACTTTATTAACATCACCAAAGCTAAGATAAAAATTTATATTTTTCCTTTCTTGTCTTCCTTTTCCGTTCTCACTCATGGCCATCTCACCTTCCTCACTCTCGGCTTTTGCACCAAATTTCTCACTCTTGGTTTTATTAAAATATCTCCACACAACCTGAGTATTAGAAGACTTACCTTGGATAGCAAGCTCACCTTTTCCCTCTTGACTGGATGGTAGTCCACTTGGACTTTCATTTGGAAAGACATCTCCAAATTCCTTCAAAAGAGAAATCATTGAATTTGGCAATTCAAGTTCTTCAAAGTTAGTTTGATCATTAAAATAATTTTCTTTATAAATCATGATCAGCAAGGGTTTTGTACATTCAATAGCCTTATTAATATTCCTAAAACTCAAATAAAAATTCCGGTTTTTCCTCTCTTTTCTTTCTTTTCTTTTTCTTTCATCGGTTTGGCTCTCATTGGCGGAAATTTCCAAATTTTTTGTGCTCTCGGGTTTGCTCTCTTTTCTCACCCCTCTCTCAGCTTTTTCTTGGTTCTTCGACTCAATTTGGGTTTTAGAAAGCTTACCTTGATCAGCAACCTCAATCTTACCTTCTTACAAGGATGGTGAAGTCGTTGGTACCATACTTGCTTTATCCTTGAGCTTTTCGGCTTCTCTCTTTTGTTGCATTTGTAATTGGTCTTTGTAAACCTCTTTAGGAGATAATGGCTCCAGCTTGATTTTCTTCCCTTTAAACCTGAAAAAAACACTATTTTCTCGACCAAAATAAGTAGCATCTTTATCAAACTGCCATGGCCGACCTAATAGTATATGTACAGCAATCATGGGTACAATATCACATAAAACTACATCCTCATATCTACCTATATTAAATTTTACTTTGGCTTGTTTGTTTACTTTCATCTTACCACTATCATTAAGCCATTGTAATCTATATGGTTCAGGATGTTTTATTGTTTTTAAGCCCAATTTATCAACCACAAGGTTACTTATTACATTAGTACAACCCCCACTATCTATAATCATGCTACAAATTTTACCTTGTATTTCATAACGAGTGTGGAAGATGTTCTCACGCTGAATTTGTTCTTCATCCTTGTAGACAGCAAATACCCTCCTCGAGACCAAATTTAGCTCAACATTTGATGTGTTTAATGGTTCGGCCTCTTCATCAAGTCCTTCATCTTCTTGTTCAATTTCAGCCTCACTAGCCTCACTTTCGGATTCCACCTCTCCATTACCCCTAATTACCATTATCCTTCTATTTGGGCATTGGCTGGATATATGTCCTCTTCCTTGGCACTTGAAACAAATAATTTCTCTTGACTTTTGAGGTTTAGGTTCAGATTTTATCTCACCTTTAATGGCTTGGACAGATTCGATTTTAAATTCTTTCCTCGGCCGATTGGTAGCTTCTTCACCATGTTTCGGCTTCAGCTTGCTTTCATAGGTGGAATTGTTTTCCCAGCCACTTGAACTTGTCCTTCCATTGCTAGAAACTCCTCCAAACCGTGTGCTAACACCCCTCCTCTTGAATTGGTTCTCAAGCTTAATTGTTACATGCAACATCTCCTCCAATTCGAAGTATTGTTGTAATTCAAGTTGGTTGGCAATGTCACAGTTCAAACCATCAAGAAATCTCACCATTGTTGCCTCTCTATCCTCATTCATATTCAACCTCATCATTAACATCTCCATCTCTTTGTAATAATCCTCCATGGACCTGCTTCCTTGAGACAAAGATTGAAGCCTTTGAAGCAGCAATCAATGGTAATAGGACGGAACAAACCGCTTTCTCATGGCTCCTTTCATTTGTCGCCATGTTGTAATCAAGTCATCACCAACTCTCCTTCAGGTGCTTTGCTCATTTGTCCACCATTGGAGTGCATAATGGCCAAACTCCATTGCTGCCAACTTCACCTTCTTACCTTCCGAATAGTTGTGGCAGTAAAAAATCATCTCCATTTTTTCTTCCCACTCCAAATAAGCTTCGGGATCACTTTTACCCATAAAAGGTGGGATGTTAACCTTGATATTTCCCAAATCATCATCTGTATCTTCTGATACGAACCTAGGACGACCTGCTCCTAAACCCGTATTATATTAGCCCGGATCTTAATTAAGTTCAAGTTCTAATGGAATGGACCTCAACCCCTAACCAACCTGTGGTTAGAAACCTTGGTATAATGTAGACGCCACAATAGGGGATGGAAAACCTATTGATAAGTCAAGCTAAAACAACCAAATCTCTAATGGTGTTTTAGGTGTTCTCAAAGAACAAAGAGATAATTAATCTCACAAGTATTTTCTTAATCAAATCAAAGTTGTATTCATATTGAAAAATAAGCCTTTAAATAGGCTTTGAAAGAAACAAAGTAAACCCTAAAAACCCTAGGTAAAACAGGCCACACAATAAAGAGTTCTATGGTGGCCGAAATTCTCACTCCTTTCCTAATCTAATTTGGATTAATTAATTCCTTTATTTTGAATTAGGAATTAATTAATTTACAATGAAAATAATAAAATAATAACTTTCCTAAACTTATGTTTCCAGAAAATAAATAAATAAAAACTAAAAAGTAATGGTAATTTCCTAAAACAAAAAGTAGAATCAATTTAGGAAACTATAATACTAGCTTTTTGACTAAGTTGACTTTGACCAATCTTTGACCAAATTGAGCTCCAAATCAGCTTCTAGATGCTTTGAAGGATTCCAAATAAACTGAATATGAAGGCCCACACGTTGCCCATGCTTGGAAAAATAAGAAAAGGATAATACAGTAAAATACAGTAAAGCCAGCAAGCAATACAGCAAATTCGGCCAAATTGTTGAAGCTGTCCGTACAAGCCCTTTTTGATTGCATTTGAGGCTGCTTTAACTTGATTCCATGACCTCTTAGGCATATGTATTGAACCCATAAAGCATTGGAACCATTTCATGCTTCTCGGACTCCAAAAATGTACCAAAACAATCACCCGGGTCCGTATCGGCTTCCACCACTTGGATGCGTAGAATAGGCTTTGTATCTTCAAGTATGGACAAGCTCTGTTGAGATTGATTACCCCCTGTATAAATACTTCCAGGTTGTCCTTAAATCTCTTAATTTGAGCTCTTGTGATTGGCCTAGTCTTCATCCGTGTCGAGTCAGCACCCCAGCGGGTTATCGGTTGAGCGGGCTCAGGCGGAATCACATCATCTTCCCTCCTCTATCTTCCACGGCCAGCTCTATCTTGGACAGCAAAAGTTTCGTCCATACCTTCTTCGAAGTCTCCACCGAATGCTCCTCATCAAATTCCTCTCTCGGTCTCTCGCGACCTCCTCGTCCTCGGCCTTGCCCTCCATGGAATTCTTGCCTATTTCTTGTGTTTGGAATTCCTTGGGAAACTTCTAGCCTCCCCATTCTTTGATTCATATGTTCAACTTGAGCACTAACCCGCTGTATTGACTCCAAAACAGCTCTCATGTCCACTTGATCTCCACTCCCGGTAGCTTGGGCATCACCATGGAATGCTACGGACTCCTCCTCATTGATCCTCAAGGGTGGATCTCCTCTTCTTATTCTAGAAGCTTCCATGTTAGTATAATAATGCAATAGAAATAAAATAGGACCTTACCAATTTCACTCCCTTACGTGTTTCACTCAAATAAGGACTCGACACTCGTGTTTGCACACTTGTTTCGGCTTTTACCCTCTTTTAAGCTTACACACTCTTGCCTTTTTCCACTCAATGGATTATCTCAAAGTTCTAATTTAAACACCCACAAAACAGCAATTAGATCACTAGTATGTTTTAATTAAACTTATCAACAAAACAGAAAGCAAAAGGTAGGCAATATCGAAAGAATCCAACAAATCCTAATTTTTCGGCTTTCTAGACAAGAAAACACATAAAATAATGGGAAAACGTTGGAATTTTTGAAAACTGCACCAGATGGTAGCAGATGATGAGTTCAAGAATAAAATTCTAGAAAAAGAAATTCAAATACGAACAAGAATCAAATTGAACAAAAATATAGAATAGTTGTTGGTTGTTGTTCTTTGTAATTCAAGTTTTGTATCAAATCCTTTAACTGATTTTAATCCAAATAATTTAAGCACCCAAAATCCAATTATCCAGCAGCAAAGATAACTCCCCAGCAACTCAAATATTAAATAAATAATGAAAAAACCAGCAGCTCCAACAAATTTCCAGCAAACAGGTCAAACTCCAACAAACCGAAATATTATTATTATTATTATTATTTTTATTCGGCTTTACCTCTTCTTTTTTTTTTTTTTTTTTACTCACAGAACATAAACAACTGCAGTAGCAAGAATAATTACCAAAGTTGCAATTCCAACTCCAGAAATTCACCAAACCCATGATCTCTAAATAAACACCAATGTGCAGTTTTTTTTTAAAATTTTTTTTTTTTTTATATATATGTTGCTGCAAACTCTTTTTTTTTTTTTTTTTTGGGAATATATGAATGCAAATTTTTAAGACTAAAACAGCAAAGAAAAATCAACAAAAATCAAAATTAACAAGAACAATGATGAAAGACAACCAACAAACTAGGAAACAAAGAAAACAATACGGTAAAACTAGGAATGAATTTTTTTTTTTTTAAAGATGCAGAACGTGTAGGGGATGGATGCAACCTTAACCTAATGCTAAAATTACAGAATAACACAAAAACAAATAAAGCAAATAAAGATAGATCAAACCTGAACAAAATTTAGCTCTGATACCAAATGATACGAACCTAGGACGACCTGCTCCTAAACCCGTATTATATTAGCCCGGATCTTTAATTAAGTTCAAGTTCTAATGGAATGGACCTCAACCCCTAACCAACCTGTGGTTAGAAACCTTGGTATAATGTAGACGCCACAATAGGGGATGGAAAACCTATTGATAAGTCAAGCTAAAACAACCAATTCTCTAATGGTGTTTTAGGTGTTCTCAAAGAAAAAAGAGATAATTAATCTCACAAGTATTTTCTCAATCAAATCAAAGTTGTATTCTTATTGAAAAATAAGCCTTTAAATGGGCTTTGAAAAAAACAAAATAAACCCTAAAAACCCTAGATAAAACCGGCCACACACATAAAGAAACCTAGTTGGCCGCAACTATACTTCCTTTCCCAATCTAAGTTTGATTAATTAATTCCTTTATATTAGATTAGGAATTGATTAATTTACAATAAAATAAAAACCTTCCTAAAGTTATTTGCCCAGAAAATAAATAAATAAAAACCCAAAAAGAAAGAAAGTCAATCGCAAATTAAGTAACGAGTTGACTTTGACATCTAGGCGGAATTATATCTTCAACCGAGCTAACTTATGTCTGCCTGATGTCCGAGCTAACTTATGGCCTATCCGAGCTAACTGATGTCTCTCCGAGCTAACTTGTGTTTGGCCGAGCTAACTGATGTCTTTCCGAACTAAGTTGTGTCTGGCCGAGCTAATGGATGTCTGTCCGATCTAAGTTGTGTCTGGCCGAGCGAAGTTACATCCGATGTCCGAAGTCCGAGATCAGATGTCTGAGATAGTTGATAGCTGAGGTGGAATGTTGTCCGAGGTATAAATGTGCTGTTGATATCCAAAGGAACTGGTGTTGTCCGAGACATGGATGACACCAGTGTTGTCCGAGACATGGATGGACTGATGTTGTCCGAGGTAAAAATGCTCCCCGAGGTGTGGATGTGCTCCGATGTATGGATGCCCTCCGAGGTATCCGAGGTATGGTTGCCCTCCGAAGTATGGATATCCTCCGAGACATGGATGGATGTGTGGGCGCGGGCAAAAGAGGTATCTGAGGTATGGTTGCCCTCCAAAGTATGGATATCCTCCGAGACATGGATGGATGTGTGGGTGCGGGCAGAATCACATCACTCTCTCCTCTCTTTCTTTCTCTCTCCTCCCCCATCGTTTTACCAAATAAAAGCCACCGTGGGTGACATTGTTCACCCACGTGGACCACTCAGGTGTCGACATGTGGCGTTACTATGCACTTAAGCCAGATATAATAAAATATTACGGTATTCGAAAAACTTCACACGTCCATAACTTTTTAACTAGATGTCCAATTTAAGCGTGCCGCTAGTCTATGAACACGTATCGATGAGTACTTTACAACCATATGAAAGTTAAAACAAAATTCTACAACGATAAAAAGTCAACTTCCGGCACCTTTTGGACATTTGCACCTCGACTTGTTTTGCCCATAACTTTCAAACCATAGCTCCGTTTTCGACGTGCTACCAGTCTACGAACTCGGGGCATCATGCACTTCACCACGGTACCATGGTCAACTAGAAATTTCAACTGAAACAAAAAGTCAACTTTTTGACCCACTCGGTCAACGGTCAACCTCGATCAACGTGCAAAAACTCTGATATGGTTTGGGACGGGGTGTTACAACCTTCCTCCCTTATTAGAATTTCGTCCTCGAAATTTTGCACATCACTGGAACAAAGAGGGATACTGATCACGCATCTGCGCTTCAGGCTCCCACGTTGCTTCCTCGATTAAATGATTCCGCCATAAAACTTTAACTAAAGGAATAGTCTTGTTACATAGCACTTGCTCCTCGCGATCCAAAATCTGTACTGGTTACTCTACATACGAAAGATCTTCCCTTAATTCTATGTCAGAAGTCTCGAGTACGTGTGATGGGTCTGCAATATATTTCCGTAGCATCGACACATGAAATACGTTATGCACTTGGGGTAGCTCTTCCGGTAATGCTAGTCTATAAGCCACGGGGCCAATCCTCTCCGTAATCTCATAAGGCCCAATATAACGAGGACCCAACTTGCCTCGTCGACCAAAGCGTACTACTCCTTTCCATGGAGATAACTTTAGGAATACCCAATCTCCTACTTCGAATTCCAAATCCTTCTTGCACTCATCGGCGTAACTCTTTTGTCGATCTTGGGTAACCTTCAACCGATCCCTAATGATCTTCACCTTGTCCAAGGTCATCCGTAAATACTCAGATCCAATCCAACAGCATTATTCGTTGTAAGGAGTCTCTCTTCTCCTACTTCACT
Organism: Ziziphus jujuba; assembly: GCF_031755915.1. Classification (NCBI taxonomy): domain Eukaryota; kingdom Viridiplantae; phylum Streptophyta; class Magnoliopsida; order Rosales; family Rhamnaceae; genus Ziziphus; species Ziziphus jujuba. Next base: position 5,896,829 of record NC_083380.1, read on the forward strand.
CTAGCACAAAGGTGTCCGACACTACCTCCCATATAAGGCCTCATACGGGGATATCCCAATACTCGCCTGATAACTGTTGTTATAGACAAATTCTATCAATGAAAATTATTCATCCCAACTACCGAGAAATTGCATAGCACAAGACCTTAGCATGTCTTCTAATGTTTGAATTGTGCTCTCAGCTTGTCCATCAGATTGCGGGTGAAAGGCGGTGCTGTAGTTAAGTCTTGCTCCTAATGCATCAGCCAACTTCCGCCATAGTCGTGAAGTAAAACGTGGATCTCGATCGGATACGATGGCTAGCGGTACTCCATGAAGACTCACAATACGTTGTACGAACAACTGGGCTAACTTCTCGGGTGAAAAATGTTCTCGTACCGATAAGAAGTGTCCCGACTTGGTAAGACGATCAATGATCACCCAAACACCATCATATCTCCTGGGTGTAGAGGGAAGCTTGAACACAAAATCCATATTGAGTTCCTCCCACTTCCACACGAGAATAGGTAAGGATTGGAGTAGTCTTGAAGGCTTCTGTCTTTCTGCCTTTACTTGTTGACAAATTAGGCATTTTGATATAAAATATGCCATTTCTCTCTTCATGCCAATCCACCAATAATACTTAACAAGCGTTCGGTACATTTTGGTACTCCCAGGATGCATCGCATATATCGAGCTATGCACCTCTTCTAAGATCTCCTTCTTGAGTTCTGGAATATCAGGAACGCAAAGTCGTCCTTTATGCACTAAGGCTCCATCCCTCCTTATGGAAAACTCCGGATCAAGACCTTCTTATTCCTTGTTCTTAATTGTTCTCAATTTAAGATCTTCCATTTGAGTCTCCAATATACAATCCACTAACACCGGTCGCACCTGAAAACTAGCTATAAGAACTCCCGAAGAATGCATATGCATTAACACCCCCAATTTCTTCAACTCCACCATGAGAGGTAGTTGGATGGCTTGAATGTGAGTAAGAGATCCGATAGCCTTCCTACTCAAAGCATCTGCCACTACATTCGCCTTGCCTGGGTGATAATCAATCACACAGTCATAATCCTTCAATAACTCCATCCATCTCCTTTGCCTCATATTTAATTCTTTTTGAGTGAAAATGTACTTGAGGCTTTTGTGGTCGGTATAAATTTGGCATGCTGCCCCATACAAGTAGTGTCTCCACTCCTTGAGAGCAAAGACTACTGCCGCCAATTCTAAGTCATGCGTAGGGTAATTTTGTTCGTGCTGCTTCAATTGCCGTGATGCATACGCTACCACCTTTTGATTTTGCATTAGCACGCAACCCAACCCTTGATGGGATGCATCACAATAGACTTCAAAACCTTCATTCCAATTAGGTAAAGTTAAGACAGGTGCGGATGTTAACCTTTGCTTCAATTCCTGAAAACTCTGCTCACACCTATCCGTCCAGCTAAATTCAATCTTCATTCGGATTAAGTTATGAAGCGGTCCAGCAATTCTCGAAAATCCTTCTATAAAACGACGATAGTATCCCGCTAATCCAAGAAAACTTCGTACTTCTCTCACAGTGGTAGGGCGCTCCCAATTCAACACTGCCTTCACCATATCAGAGTCCACATAGATACCTTCGGCTGACATGATATGTCCGAAAAAACCCACTTGATTTAACCAGAACTCGTACTTGTCGAATTTAGCATATAGCTGATGCTGCCTTAGAGTTTGGAGCACTCTCTTCAAATGCCTCACCTGCTACTCTTAGCTCCTAGAATAGATCAGGATGTCATCTATAAATACAATGATGAAACGATCTAAGTACGGACGGAACACCCTCAAATCCATAAAAGCTGCTGAGGCGTTAGTAAGTCCGAATGACATCACTAGGAATTCATAATGTTCGTACCTCATCCTAAAAGCAGTCTTAGGGATATCCGACTCTCAAATCCTTAACTGATGATATCCAGATCTCAAGTCGATCCTGGAAAACACTTTGGCACCTTGGAGTTGGTCAAATAGATCATCTATCCTTGTCAACGGATAACGATTAGGGATGGTCACCTTGTTAAGTTGTCGGTAGTCGATGCACAGTCTTAGACTACCATCCTTTTTCTTCACAAACAACACTGAAGCTCCCCATGACGATATGCTTGGTCTAATAAACCCCTTATCTACCAAATCTTGCAATTGGACCTTTAGCTCCCTTAACTCCGTTGGAGCCATCCAATACAGTGGTAGAGAAATAGGCATGGTACCTGGAATTAATTCAATGGGAAAGTCAACTTCCCTTTCCAGAGGCAATCTGGTAACTCCTCAGGAAACACATCTAGAAAATCCCTCACAACGGGCATGTCTTCCAATCTGACCCCACTTACTCGGGTATCTATCACATGAGCTAAATACCCTTGGCAACCCTTATTCATTAGCTTCTTGGCGGTGAGGGTAGATATTAATCTCGGCAAAGGCTTCCCAACTTCACCACGAAATACCACTTCAGGCAAACCTCGCCTCCTAAATGTAACTTCTTTGCTAAAACAATCTACGGAAGCATGGTTCCTTGCTAACCAATCCATGCCCAAGATTACGTCAAGTCCGGATAGATCCAACAGGATCAAGTCCGCTTCCATCACTTGATCTTCGATGCAGAAGAAACACTCCTTGATCAACTGGCTAGGCCACAAGGATTCTCCTGCAGGAGTGGCTATTTCTAATAGACATCCTTAAGGAGTAGGGGTCATACTGACCCTAGTGACAAATTCCTTAGAGATGAACAAATGTGTTGCTCCCGGGTCTATAAGCATACGTGCATCATTACCAAAAATATTCAAAGTACCTGTAACAACGTCAGGTGTGGCCCGGGCTTCCTGCTGCATCATAGCAAACACTCGACCTTGACCTGTCTATTGGGGCTTCCTTCCTCTACCTCGATTCGATCTTGCAGATGGTTGGGCAGATCCCGAAGAACCTCGTACTGCTTGACTCCCCTGGGAACTCTGACCCTAAAATACACCAGTATACTGTGCTCGCCGACCTGCCCCTAGCATACTGCCACTACCATAAGGTCACTCCCTCCTTATGTGGCCTGGCTGCCCACACTAAAAACATATACCATCCATCTGGCACTGGCCGAAATGCTTCCTTTTACAAATTGGACAAGTCTGCGTAGGACCAAAGTGTGACTGCTGATACGAGCTTGTATCCCCACTGATTGAATGGCGAGCTGTCTGGGACATACGATAACTGCATCTCCGCTGAAATCTGCCTCGTGGGCTCGGTCCACCACTACCTGATGAGCCTGAACTATGGCTCTTCTTAGACGCTCCTTGACTAGGTGCCCCACTATATGAACCTTCATATGATCTACGCCTCGAGGGTTTTCACATCTCCACCTGTCTCTCTAGCTCCAGCGCTGCATCCCTAGCGGACTGATAAGTGGGATGTACTGATCCAGCAAGGGTGAGGGCTATGTTCTCGTTCAAGCCATCTATGAACCTCACCTTCTTCGCATGATTGTCAGGAATCATGTGCATGCAGAATTCGGATAGTTTCTGAAACTTTCTCTCGTACTCGGACACAGTCATATTCCCCTGTCACAGCTCCTCGAACTCTCTCCTTCTGGCCTCACGGTAGGTAGGAGGGCAATATTTGGTAGTGAAGGCAACCTTAAACTGATCCCATGTATGCCTTCTATGAGTCTTTTCTACTTTCCACCACTTCCAGGCTTCTCCTTCTAACATGAAACCAAAGATCCTGACCATATCTTTGTCAGGACACTGCATCTCCTCTTCTAGGATTTTCTCCATGTTGGATAGCCAATTCATGGCTGCAGCGGGGCCTTGGCTTCCATCGAAATTCACGGCTCCCAATCGTCGAGCCTGATCCACAGATAGATTACTAGAGCTTGAACTCCCTAAAGCTCGAGTTAGTTGAGAGACAAGTTGCCTAAGGCTCGATCGACTCCCGGAACTCTCAGCCGAGTGTTCCTGAGTACCACGTGCATCCCGCCTATGCATCGTAGCAAATTCTGAAGAAACAATAAGAGTTTAGAAACAAAGACACTTAAGTACGATTACAAAAAGGAAGAAATTTACAGATGGGCTGTACAGCAATGCGCAGTCCCTTAGGATTATAAGAACATATGCTCTGATACCACTGTAACGACCTAGTCCACCCGCATCAAGATATTGTCCTCTTTGGCCCAAGGTTCACTCCCTCTCTCCCCCCTGGCCTCAAGGTTTTGTCAAAATGCGTCTTAAAGGGAGAGGTATCCACAGCCTTATAAAGACCGCTTCGTGCTCCTCTCCAACCGATGTGGGATGTTACACCATTCCCCGATCTACCTTCCCACCAAAAATCACGACCAGTGGCCACCGGATGCACCACCGACGGTGAAGGGTTCCGGTGACCACTGCGGCTCATTGGGAAATCGACTTTCTGGCGAGTTTCCAGTTGCACCACCCATCCTTTCCCACTAATTCCGACCTTCTAAACCCAATTCTTAGCGGATTGTGAAAATTGAAGGCCTAAAATCCGAGAGCTTTTCGGCGAGATTCCGGCCACCTTGGGTCCTATGTTAAACCCTCATTTCACAAGCTTCGATTCTGTATATTACTTATAAATTTTGGTTAATGTTTATGTTAAACCCCCCAGGTACTGGATATTATTTATCCCAATAAAATATTAATTTATTTGAGTTGTATAATATTGTTGTTCTAGGAGCACGTGTGCATCGTGGAATTGATCCTATGGGGGATCTTGGTTGGATTGCGTGCTCGAGGTGAGTGACCTACCTTCAAAATTATTTTGGGATGTTAAAATATACATATTTTGTGTTAATTGGTTATTTGAAAAATATGTTTGATGTGTTGAATATTTAGTAAATTTATATTTGGAATTTTGATGCTAAAATTGAATGGAATTAAATATTTGTACATTATAAAATATTTTGGTTTTAAGGAATTTGAGATTTTAGTAATTGTTATCAAATTTCATTGTTGGAATATTTCATAATGGATCCACAATTATAAAACAAGTCACTATTGCTTATATCCAACGTAACAACGCTACTCATAGTGACAAGCCAATCAGGTATTTTTGAATTGAAGGTGTTAAGACTAAGATCTAATATAACAAGTGAAGTTATATTTACAAAGGTAAGAGGTGGAATGGAATCGGATAAACTACAGAAAGATAGATGCAACTCAGTTAAGAATGGGAGTTTGTTTAGTGTCCTAATCCAGTTTGATCCTACCATTGAAAGATTAGCTTCATTCATGATTAGATGCCTTAGTGAAACTAGACCAGTTACCCACTCAAGATTATGAACAAGTAAATCCAACGACTCGATATCAAGATACTGCAAGCTAGAGAGGTTTCCTAAATTTGGAGGAATTGCACCACTAAACCCAGCATTTGACAGGTTTAGATATTGCAAATCTTTCAAATATCCAAAAAATTCAGGAATCAGATTGTCATTGAATGTGCTGAAACTCAAGTCCAAATGTCTTAAGGACTTCAGTTTTGTCAATGAAGGTCTAATTTCTCCACTGAGGCTCCAGAAGTCATGCCTGCTAGAAGAACCATGTGGATTATGGAGATCAACTGCAATAACAGCTTCAGTAGTGTTGTTGCAGCTTATTCCTTGCCATTGACAATAGTTGCTTCCCTTCCATGAAGAAAGCCGGTTTTCAGGGTCATGAAGGCCAGTCTTAAAGTCCATAAGAGCTTCTTTGTCTGAATCCAAGCAATTCACCATCTCAGCATCAATTCTGGGAAGAAATTCTCATGCCATAAAGCAGAGAATCAGTAACGTTAATAATGGAATCCATGTAATTGTTTCCATGAGGTACAACATTTATGCCACACCAAAAACAAAATCTCAATATAAGCTTCCTTTTTTATAAGAGGATGAAGAAACTTTGAATTCAATGTAATATATATAAACAATTTAACATAGTACTTGGCTCTATACATTATTGTTTTCTTTTTAATTAAATAGTGGATATATTTATGAATGAAAAAGTTAGTGCTAATAATATAAAATTGTTAAAAGCTAGTTCCTCCATTGTTGTTCCACAGCGATGATGACAATTAATAGTAGTATAGACTCAATACCGACTTTGAAGACAAACTGGTATTGTCCAAAAGAGAATGAAGAGGCCACTGAGAAAATGTCTTTACCCGTTTTTATGCATAAAAGAATAAACTATAATAAAAAAGACCACAAGCCAGTAATATATATCATTAGCTTAATGTAAGATATAATGATCATCAGCTTCATTTTTGAAAATTTGCTCGAATCTATTCCACCAAAAAAGACCCACTTTAATAATGAAGTTATGGATATGGTTGGAATTTGTTGCTTCTTTCATGCCTTTTGTTTCTTCAATCCTGCTTTCTCTGTTTTCTTTATCTGCAAAGAGATGAAATTTGAAAGCCCCACATAGTGATTTGTGGGGGAGAAAATTGGCACAATATTAATTCGATTAAAATAAAGGGAAAATAGAGAATTGAAGCGTGTTTCTTAAGTAGTTGGGTTGGGTCGTAATCATCTAGCTTTTGCCTTTCATGATCTCTGAAACTTAACATATATATGAAACTATTCGTTTTCATAACCCCTTCCAATTATAATTTATAAATAGACGACAATCAAGCATCTCTGAAATTTTTGAAAATTGAATGATTCATTTTAGTATGTATTACTATTTAATTTCTACTGATCATAATTTTGCTACAATGCACTCTGGAAATAAAATTCACGCTAAGCAGATTATTTAAATAATCAAAATAAAAAAGTATACAAAGTCTTTTTTTTAACTCTAAAGATGAAATAAAAATAGTATACAAAAACCTTCTCTTTCTCTCTCTCTCTCTCTCTCTCTCTGTGAAAATGGTAGACAAATTAATGAAGCCTACATATGCACATAGCAAACCCAACCAAGAATGCATTATCAAGGGGGGGGGGGGGGGGAGGAGAACACTTGATAGCCCTTAAACTTGTGATTTTATAATTATTGCAAAAACATGAAAATCAAAGAATTAATTATTGTATTTATGTGGCTCACATGTATTTCAGTTCAACTAACTGAAGTTGGTTTCATTCAAAGATTTTCTCATTGCTAATATGAATAAGGATCCTGCAGAGATTTTGAATCCAACATTGAAGCTGTCACCACTACTATCTAAAACATCATCATTGTCACCTGGACAATTTTACTTTAGGTGACAAAGTCAATAAGGAAGCCATTGAGAAAATTCCAAGTGATAATGCTATTGTGTCTGCTACCTGATCATGATGTCAAATATTTTATCCGTAGCTTGAAGTTCTCTGTCAACTTTTGTTGGTTATGTGATTCAAAGAAGTCAAAGCTTGAGTTATTTTTCTGCATAGTTGCTGTCATCAAAACTATGTCGTTTCAACCTTATATCATTAAAAAAAACTGTGAGTTTTGGCTTGGTGGTTTAAAGAGAAGCTGGCAGTCACGTAAAGGCTTTCCAAGAGTCCTAACAGCAATAGAGATATGCAACAATAGTTCTACAGTAGCAACAGTTCTGCAGCAACAACAATTCTACAACAACCGTTTTCTTTGGTGTTAATATAATTTAAGTTCTCTTTCTCTTTCCCTTTAAGGTTTTCTCTTTAGTATTCTCTTGGGTGAGAGTTGTGAGGTAAGAAAGGTTGTAAAAGGGGATTTTGGGTCTGGTATATGGGTTTTAGGTGGAGCTTCTAAAACAAAGAAAGAGAACTAGATAAGCTGTAAAACACATTCAGTTATAGTGCATTTGAACTCCTTGTGGAGCTCCGAGGACGTAGATTCAATCTTGAATCGGACCTCGTACATTCTGTGGTGTTTTGATCTAGTTTATTATTTAATTTCTTGAATATTTGTGTTGCTGAAATTGTAACAGTGGTATCAGAACATTTTCAATACATTCAAGGATTAGAGAAATTAATTCCTGCCTGCAACGTGTTTGATAAAATTCCTAAGAAGCAACTTATGGGTTCAAAAGTTGAACTTGAAGTATTCAATGGTAAAGGGGATTTGGAGGCAAAAGATGAAGGCTATTCTAGTCTAGCAGAGAGTGGCAAAAGCATTAGACAATTCCTTCCCTCCAGAACTGACCGAATGACAGAAGAAGGATATGGATGAGATAGCTTATAGCACCATAATCCTCCATCTTGCAGATAATGTTCTGAGAAAGGTAAATGATTCAGTTAGTACCTTTGCTCTTTGGAAAAAATTAGAACAATTATATTCTGTAAAAATCTCTTCCCAACAAAATATATCTTCTAGAAAAATTCTTTGGATTCAAGATGAATCCTTCTAAGGATTTAGATGAAAATCTAGATGAGTTTAATAGGTTGTGCTTGGATTTAGCAAACTGTAATGCGAAGTTTTCAGATGAGCACCAAGCTGTGATTTTACTAAATTCAATTTCTGAAAGCTACAAGGAAGTAAAGAATGTAATTAAATAAGGGAGAGAGGTTCTAACTACTGAAATTGTAATAAGTTCTTTAAGATCCAAGGAATTAGAGATGAAAATTGAAAAACAAGAAAATATACATGGAGAAGGACTTATTACTAGAGGCAGAAAAGGTAGTAAAGATTCTGGAAAGTATAATAATAATTGGATAAGCAAATCTAGAGGGAAGAGTAGATCTAAGTCTAGAACAGGAGGAAAAAGGTGCTTCTATTGTCAAAAAGAAGGGCATTTTATCAAAGATTATTACAAAAGGAAGAACAAAGAAAGCAGAGAAAATAGAGAAAGATCTGAAGAAGATGGAGATGCTGCTCTAGCCAGCAATGAGAGTGAAATTGGTGATGTTCTTGCTGTATCAACTGATCAAGCAAGTCAAGAATGGATACTAGACTCAGGCTGCACCTTTCACATGTGTCCAAGAAAGGATTGGTTTAGGAACTACAAAAGGATCAGTGGTGGACAGGTTCTATTGGGAAACAATATGGCTTGTAATGTGGTTGGGATAGACAATATCTCAATCAAAATGGCAGATGGAGTGGTTAGAATATTGACCAATGTGAGGCATGTACCAGATTTACAAAGAAATTGATTTCTGTTGGGGTATTGGATGAAGCTGGATACTCTTGCAAATCTGAAAATGGACAAATGAAGATTTCAAATGGAGCTTTGACAGTTATGAAAGGTATCAAGAGGAATGGACTATATGTTCTTCAAGGGCAAACAGTAATAGGCTCTACGGCAACTACAAGTTTAGAAAGTCATGATGAAACACAACTATGGCATAGAAGATTGGGGCACATTAGTGAAAAAGGGGTTTCAAGTACTGAACAAACAAGGTTTCTTTGGAATAAATAAGATCAGTAAAATAGAATTCTGTGAGTATTGCATTTTGGGGAAGCAACACAAGTTGAGTTTCAAGCTAGGCTCACACAAATCAACCTCAATCTTGGATTATGCACATGCAGATTTGTGGGGACCTTCAACAACACTAACTCATGGAGGTAATAGGTATTTTTTTATCTATTATTGATGATTTCTCTAGAAAGGTTTGGGTTTTTCTTTTAAAGCATAAAAATGAAGCTTTTACAAAATTTAGATTCTGGCATGCTTTAGTGCAAAACCAAACCAGCAAGAAAATCAAAGTTTTAAGAACTGATAATGGTCTTGAGTTTTGCAATTATGAATTTGATAATTTTTGTAAAGAAAATAGCATCTTGAGACACAAAACAGTTCCATATTCCTCTCAACAAAATGGTGTTCCTGAGAGGATAGGAAAAGGTTAGATGTATGCTCACTAGTTCTGGTTTACCAAAACTTTTCTGGGGTGAGGCTATTATGACAGCAGCATATTTAGTTAATAGATGCCCTTCAACAGCTATTGAGTTGAAAACTCCAGAAGAAAAGTGGAGTGGTCACCTAGGGGATTATACAAAACTGAAAGTTTTTGGATGTGCAGCTTATGTACATCATAATGATGGAAAACTTGAGCCTAGGTCTATTAAATGTGTTATTCTAGGCTATCCCGAGGGAGTTAAAGGATATAGACTATGGGTTAGAGACTCAAAAAGCTATAAAACAATTATTAGTAGAGATGTTTTGTTTAAGGAAGATATAATGCCTTGTTTGAGCGACCAAGTTGCAGATTCTAGTAAAACACCTACTAAAAATACGGTACAGCTTGAGGTGGAGCCTTATAACCAGCCAAGTAGTAAAGAAACTCAACAGCCAGTAAGTGAAACAGGTGAATTTCAACAAGTACAACCGCTGGAAGTAGTAGATGTACCTCAAGGAGAGACAACACCTCAACAAAATCAAAGATCTGTCATCTCACAGTAGTATAATCCACTACAACATTACCAACTTGCCAGAGATAGAGAACGAAGGGTGGTAAGAACCCCAACCAAATTTAATCCTTCTGATTATAATATGTTTGCTTTGGTTTCATATCAGGATCTTTCAGAAAATGAACCACAGTCATATACCGAGGCAGTAAGAGATAAACAAGCTAAGTAGTGGCAAAATGCCATGTTAGAGGAGTTAGAATCTCTACATAAGAATTAGACATGGATTTTAGTTCCCAAACCAAAAGATCAGAAGTTGGTAGATTGCAAATGGATATTCAAGGTGAAAGAAGGTATGACAGATTCAGAACCTATAAGATTTAAAGCTAGACTTGTGGCCAAAGGATTCACACAAGTAGAAGGTATAGATTACAAGGAAATCTTTTCTCCTGTGATCAAGTATATAACTATTAGAGTAATACTATCTTTGGTAGCTCATTTCAATTGGGAATTGGAGCAGCTAGATGTTAAGATAGCTTTTTTACATGGAGAATTAGATGAGACAATTTATATGAAACAACCTGAAGGTTTTGAGGTGAAGAATTCAAAACAGGAGCTGGTTTGCCTATTAAAAAGGTCATTATATGGGCTGAAATAATCCCCTAGGCAATGGTACAAGAGGTTTGACACCTATGTAATTAGAATTGGTTTTAAGAGGAGTAGTTATGATAGCTGTTTGTGTTACAAAGGTGAAAATATTAATTTTTCAGTTTATCTACTTCTATATGTGGATGACATATTGCTTGCTGGTTAAAGTTTAGAGACTATTAATCAAGTTAAGGAAGCTTTGAAAGCTGAATTTGATATGAAGGAGCTTGGACCTACAAAGAAGATTTTGGGAATGAGTATTAAAAGAAACAGATGAAAGAATTGGTTATTATTGAATCAGGAAGATTACATTCCAAAAATCCTTTCTAGATTTTCAATTTCAGAATCAAGATCAACAAGTGTTCCTTTGGAAAATCACTACAAGTTATCTGCAAAGCTTTGTCCTAGCACTGAAGAAGAACAAGAGGAAATGGCTGGTGTTCCATACTCCAATGCAGTTGGTTCTGTCATGTACACCATGATTTGTTGTAGACCGGATTTGGCTCATGCGATCAGTGTTTTGAGTAGGTATATGGCTAATCCAGGAAGAGAACATTGGGAAGCTATGAAGTGGCTGTTAAGGTATTTGAAAGGAACTTCAAATTTTGGTTTAGTATTTAATCATTGCAAAGATGGTGTGGTACTTAGAGGCTATGTAGATGCTGATTATGGAGGAGATAGAGATAGAAGAAGATCTACTTCAGCTTATATATTTACTATGTGTGACAATTGTGTTAGTTGCAAATCACAATTACAATCTTAGGTAGCTTTTTCCACAGCTAAGGCCGAATATGTTACAACAACAGCAGCTATGAAGGAAGCACTTTGGTTGAAAGGCATGTTAGAAGAGTTGAAGTTGCTGGAGCAAAAGGTAGTGGTTTATTCAGATAGTCAGAGTTCTATTCAACTTGTAATAATCCGGTTTTTCATGAGAAGACTAAGCATATTGATATTAAATATCATTTTAATAGAGATGTGGTTGAGGAAGGTTTGGTAAAGTTGGAAAAGATATCCACAGAAAGGAATCCTACAGATATGGGAACTAAGGTGTTACCTGTGAGCAAGCTTGAGTTTTGCAAAAGTTTGCTCAAGATTGATACAAGTTGATAATGAAGAAAGTGAGCTGAGAAGCAAAGGAAGTTCAATGCACTTTATATTGCTTGACTTATTTGAATCAAGGTGGAGATTGTTGGTTATGTGATTCAAAGAAGTCAAAGCTTGAGTTATTTTTCTGCATAGTTGCTGTCATCAAAACTATGTCGCTTCAACCTTATATCATTAAACAAAATTGTGAGTTTTGGCTTGGTGGTTTAAAGAGAAGCTCGCAGTCACGTAAAGGCTTTCCAAGAGTCCTAACAACAATAGAGATATGCAGCAATAGTTCTACAGCAGCAATAGTTCTGCAGCAGCAACAATTCTGCAGCAACCGTTTTCTTTGGTGTTAATATAATTTAAGTTCTCTTTCTCTTTCCCTTTAAGGTTTTCTCTTTAGTATTCTCTTGGGTGAGAGTTGTGAGGTGAGAAAGGTTGTAAAAGGGGATTTTGGGTCTGGTATATGGGTTTTAGGTGGAGCTTCTAAAACAAAGAAAGAGAACTAGATAAGCTGTAAAACACATTCAGTTATAGTGCATTTGAACTCCTTGTGGAGCTCCAAGGACGTAGATTCAATCTTGAATCGAACCTCGTAAATTCTGTGGTATTTTGATCTAGTTTATTATTTAATTTCTTGAATATTTGTGTGCTGAAATTGTAACAGCTTTTATGCGGAAAAGAATAAAGAATAACAAAAATTGTTACTAGCAAGTTTTTATATATATTACTTATTTAGCATAAAAGGTATTGAACATCAGTTTCATTTTGCCAAATTTTCTTTCAAATTTTTTTTTTTTCACAAAACAGGCTTACATCAATAATTATATTTCACAGAGTGATTAGTGCAAGCTAGAGAGGTTTCTTAAATAAAGATGAATTGCACCACTAAACTTAGTATTTGAGATGTTTTAACACTAAACTTAGTATTTGTGTATTGTTAAGTATTTGAGAGGTTTTAACACTAAACTTAGTATTTGTGTATTAATTGTTTATTTATTTTTATAAACATGTAATTTTGTTATATAAAAAAACAACTATGAAACATACTTTCGAAATGTTCGTCCAAAAAAATGAAAATGGTTATATCAATATCTATTTGAAAATCACAAATAAGGGGTATTGTAAATAAGAAAAATTAAATTGATAAAAAAATATTTTTGATATTCATTTGTGTTGAGCATAATATGGAGATTATCAAGTGAAGGGATCTTCCTCCTTATATTCCATTTATTAGAAAGGTAAATTTTTTCACCAAAAAAAAAAGAAAAAAAAAAAAGAGAGAAATAAGAAAAAATCCCACATGTAAAATTTTACTAAATTGGGCTGAAATTAGGCATATAAGGGCCATCAGTCAAGCCCAATTTTCAGCTGACCCTCATGCCAGTTGGGCTAGGAAAGCGAGGGAGAAAATTAATATTAATATTGATAATAATTTGAATTTTGAAAAACCAACGGTAAGAAAAATTCAAATTTAGGAACGGCAATATTTTCTTTCCCTGGTTTTTAGCCCTTGTTATATTTCTACATTATGAACTTCTCATGCTGAAAACCCTTCTGTTTCTCTGGAAGGAAAATAATAATAATAATAATAATGGGTCAGACAGAGGAATAGAGATTGTTGAAAAAGGTGATGAGATCGGCAGGTGTCTGCGACGCCATCAATCGGCGTTCCCAGAGAAATTGGGCAAGACAGAGACTTTTTCTTACCCTCTGATTGCTATTTAGGGCTTTTATCTCATTCTTTAGGGTTTCTTATTATTTTTTGTTTTCACTCTCTGTGGTGTATCTTAACTTCTACTTTGTCTTTGGTGTGCAGGTGTTTGAAAGCACAAATCAGAGCAAAGAACAGAGGATTCCAAATGTTTAATGGTAAAGGTGCGTAATTTTCTTAATTGCCTTTTGGGTTTTGAAAAGGAAAGAAAATAACTTGATTTTTATCATATTTTTCTTCTAATTGTCTTCTTGTTTTATAATTGTGGTTGTGGGTTTGACTCGAACAACCAACATTGGAATTGCTGGTTATAATTGTTTTGGAAATCACATAGTTTTGTAATTTACGATGTATGGGTTTTGCTTTTTTATGGGGTCTGATGGTTGGGTTTTTTTTTTTTTTATTGATTGAATCCTTGCAGGTTGTGGTTACCGGGTAATTGTTTTGGGAGTGACTGAACCGAAGAAGCATCATTGAGATTGCTGGTGATCATGGTTACCAGGTAATGGTTTCGAAAATCACATAAAATCATGTAATTTTCACACATGGGTTTTGCTTTTGGATTCAGTCTGATGGGTGATTTAATTATTTAGATAATTTTGATTTGCATGTAACTCAGAGAAGTAAATGTTGTTAGATTTGTTTGTGCAGTAAAATTGTTAGATTTGTTTGTACAATAAAATTACATTTCCAAGTGTGCTTGTATATTTGGTTGTTTCCCCTTTAAGTCATTTTTTCATAAAATACTTGAACAGTATTAGGAGGAAAATAAATCATTTATATTAGATTAATGACTTATACAAAACAATAACATGGACACAGCATAAAACATCCATACATGCAGCGGGATCCACACACATGATAACCTTTGGGACACTAACACATAAACACTTAGCATTATTCACTAACTCTAACATGAGAGCTCTCTCTCTAGGAGCCTCCTCTACTCAATGAGTAACTCACATTACATGGCACCCTAGCTTCCCTTTTTATAGCATGCCCATGTCGGTTGCTAAATTCACTCAAACCTTCTGGATTTCTCTTCAAAGTCGGTGCAAAATTTACATATTTTCTTCACCAATTCCAAAGCTTTACTTGCTGTCCAAATATATAATTCTAAAAACACCAGTCAATGTTGAATATCCTTCAAATAGTTACTCAAGTATACAAAATATTTAACAAACAACCTAACAACAAATGAAACATCATTGAAGTTAGGACAAACAAGAAAAGAAAAAGGAGAGCAAAACTAAAGAAAATTAAAGACTTAAAAGAGAAAAAACACAATGAGGTGGTAATCTGAAAGGAAATTCATTCTTCTTGGTAGTTGGCAGGTGACTCGTAAAAAATGATGTGAATTTTTAGGTAAGGTAGTAGCAGGGTGACTCAAAAGGGGTGGTGAAAATGCATAAAGAAGGTGCCACTTGGGGTTTATAATAGACACCATCTAATGCATGGGATCTGACAAGGCTTGGCATGATCCAAGTAAGACCTTACATTACCAAGTATTAGCTAATATAATTTGCATCTTGTGCTGGTATCTTGTTATTGATTGAATGAGTTTAAACTATTATGAATCAGTTTAAGTTCAAAAACTAAAGTTATGTAGTTTTGAAATCCTAAAACATTTGGACCTCTGATTCCATCCATGTTTTAAACATAAGTTACGTAACTGTGTTAACCTCCAAAACATGATCAGATTTTTCAATGTTTATTAATGTAGAAATAATTTTAAATAAAAGTTGACAATAAAATTGATTTTTTATTATTTTAAAAAGGTGTAAGAGGCATAATTAAATGGACTTTACATGATATCTGTTTTTCCTCCGTATGTTAAGATGTGAAAACGGTTATGCTCTTTGCCAACTGCTAACTATGACATTATTGCATTAGTTATGTGTGCTTTTCGGGCATATTGGCATTCTGGTCTAGAATTTTCGAACCATTACAAAGATTTCCAAAACTATGGTGCTTGCAACTGTGTCATGTTGCAAGTGGTTGTTATTCATATTCCCAAATCCCCCGGATGGTGTCTACCACATTGAGTTTCCTATGTCTTTTTTCCCTTTTAATATTCTTAAGAGTATATGATGTATACCATGATTAAATCAACCTAGTCTTCCTTAATTCTCAGTTTCTGACTTCAAATTTGGATGGGGAAACTAATGTAACGATCAGAAAGGCATCTGAATGGAATAGGGATAGTTTAACTCCAGAGAAAGTGTCTGCATTTTGGTTGGCAAGGAGAGCACGTTACATTCAAGCATGTCTAATGCATGCTTACTTTGCAAAGGTATAAATAATTTTTCTTGTCGTTTTGCACCTTATTCTCAATTGATCTATCTTTTACCTTTCAAAAAATAAAATTCTCGTATTTATTAGTCATGTTCAAAAACTCTAAGTGGTGATCTATGTGACATTTGCTTAAAGTCCTACCGCCATGACATTACAGTTTATCCTCAATAGTTTATCAGTTTTATATTTTTGCTCATTACGTTTGGTTTTGTTTATCTTACGATATGTATATTTCCATGACAGACTTGCTTACCTGCACATGTACATGTTTTTTTTTTTTTTTTTTTTTTTGGGTAAATCACATGTACATGTACTTGGATGATAGTCTTGCTGATAATTTTCATTTTTTATTTCTGTAGTAATTACAGCTGGTCTTTGGCTTCCCTCTATACACAATAAAAGACTTTTCATTATGTGTAAATAAGAAAATGTCAGGGGTGTATGTATATTTGTTGTAAAGCAAGGTTGAGTCCCGCTGTACTCTTTGTCAGTAAAAAAATATGAAATTTTTGGCGTTTGGGTGAAGAGAATCATGCGGGAATTGCCCGAGGTTCTCTTCCTTCTTGTTGGAGTGCTGTGCGTGTCTCTCTTTCTGTCTCTCATTTGCTTCCTTTCCCTATGTCCTTAAAAAAATTAAATGTAAACAAAACAAAAAAAACAAAAAAAAGAAAAAGAAAGGAGCTATATTTTTATTATAAAATAATATATACAAAAAAAAAATAATAAAAATAAAATAAAATAAAATGAAACGCATTGAAGAAACCAACCATTAAACAAATAAGAAATTAGTAAAAGATTATATGTGCAAAAAGAACATTTAAGTAAATTAGTAATGATTAAAAAAAAGTAAATTAGTACAACAGCCTAAAATAGGCCAAAAAAGACAAAATAAAAAAAATAAAATAAGAAATTTGAAATACACGTTAAGAAAAGTAATGAAATTAGTAAACTTAGCTCAAATAAGAAATTAACAAAATTTTTATATTGTTTTTAATTTTATATTGTTAAGTTTTAATATATATTGTTATTATCTCACTAAAAACAGCTTTATAAAGAATATAATTTAAAATATTCTTCATCTAAATATAGTTTACACAATTTTAATATACCTAAAAAACCTAAAAAGAAAAAAATTAATTACTTGTAATAATTATTAAGGATATAGTCTTAAAAAGTTTAAGACTAGTAGATAATTTAATATTTAAGTTTTTTTTTTTTCCTTAAGTTTTTCTAGTACTATTTAACCAAAAAAAGTTTATCAGATATTCAAGTATAAATTTAACAGTACATTGAAACTAAGATTTATCTTAAAAAACAGTTATTGGATAAAAGGCTTACATATAATAATTATCAACATAGATAAAAATAATGCATTATAATGGATGAAAGACACACCATTAATTACTATATAAATAGGAAACTAGGGTATGCCTTAGAAAACACTAATTTGATAAAAGACTTGAATACGCATGCAGTAATTATCAACATAGATAGAAATGTATGAGAATATAAAATTTACCTTAAAAAAGATTATCGAAAAAAATACATAATATAAATTCAGATATGGTATAACTAGCCAATGGTGTCCATGAGAAGATGATTATATAGATAAAAAATTGAATTGTCAAGAATAAAATAGAGCCACAATAAGCTTGATTCTATATTACTATTTTGGACCTAAAATACATGCAAGAAAAGATCATCCACTTTTATATTTAGGACCTAAAATCTAAAATACATGCCAGAAAAGATAATCCAAGCAAGGATTCAACAACTGTGTAATCTTACCATTCGAGGCCTCAAAGAGCGAATGGAAAATTCCGACCGATTCAGTGGTAGTTGCAGATCCCGATTTCTCTCGCGCAGTTCGTAGTAAAGGGATGTCTGTGCGAGTCTTCCAGGCTTCTTGTCCCCAAAAGGATCCAAGATGACCTAGACAACAGACAACAATTTCTTTATTTAGTAATTATTGCTAAAATTCTATAACTAAAAATAAATAATTAAATAACACCCTTACCCCATACGTAACAAATCCATCTAGGTTGGCCTCACGGAGAGGAGAAGCCCCCCTCACCACCAGCGTGCAAGTATGGCGCTTCCTGTTGACGATTACTTCCCCAACCTTCTCGAGCTCCTTCAGCTCATCCATGACGATCCTTCTGACGCAATCCCTGCCATTGTGCTTTCGGTTGATGCCGTGCTAAGTCCTCACTTCTCGCACGTGTCGACACAGATCAGGAATGCGCTTATCAGCAGCATCCTTCATGAAATCGACGATGATAACTTGAAGCTGTGGAGTCGCCATTTTCGCTTGTGATATATATATATATATATATATATATATAGTTTTGGGTTCTTGAAAAGCAGATGGGATGGAAGAAGAAGAAGAAGATAGCAAAATAGGGCTGGGGGATTTGTACGAGGGAGTATGACCATGGACTTGGTGTACAGTGGCACAAGGCCCCACTTTGGTCCAGCCCCAAGTTTACAAATATATATTTTAAATTTTTCTATTTTTTTAAATATTTAAAATCGTTTAAAACATTGAAATATTAAAATGTTTTAGTAAAAATAACCATAAGAGATAGGCCTTTTTATTATTTTAGGTTGTTTTTATTAATTAGACATTAATATTTTTAAATGATATTGTCATTTCTCAAAACAAAAAATTAGATCATAATTATCTTCTTCTTTTTCCTTCCAATAAAGCTACAATTTTGGTAGTTTAATGCATGAACAACTTAATTGTTGTATTTTGATTACTGATTTGCATCTAAAATACTAGAATAGTAAATTTTAAATGAACTTTTAGAATTGTCAAAATATTAAAATATGTAATTTTGATTTCTTTTTATTTAATAAAAATTATTGTTTTTGCTTATTTTATTTATTATTATTTTTTAAATGTTAATAAAAAGATAAATTATAAAATTAGACCAAGGCCCCAAAATTTTAGGCCAGCCCAATGCAAGTGGAATTACAAAGTGGATAGTATCATTGAATGAATAGCAACCTTTACCCAATATTTAGGCAAACAAATTGATTGTAACATTATTAATTTTTCAAAAGTTAAAAAAATAACCTCAACGATAAATATCCCCTCACTTCATACAATTTTTATTCAAATCACTGGTTCCCCAAAAAAAAAAAAGGCAAAAAGTTATGGTAAGATAATAAAGAGAGACAGAAAGAACTTGAATGTGGTGGATAAGTTGTTAGTAAGGGTATAGTTAAAATAATACAAAAAATATGGGTCGATAAAGAAAAAAAGCATCCAAAGGAGGATGTATGTATCATTAAACGCCTATTTGAGTGGGTATTGAGCCAAATTCCATAGAATTTAGTGATGTTTTGAAAAGATAATGACTCTTGAACAAACTAATTGTGTATAATTTCTTAGTTATATTGGGTCATGAGTCTCCTGACGTAAAAAAAGAGTTGCTTAATTATTATTGCAATTAAATCGATGATTTGCATAACTACTTTCATAAGATTTGATAAATAAAAAAGAAGTTTGTATTGTGAAGTTGAAAATGGTGCTTGACCAGATAGTATACCTTTGGGTCAATTGTTATGTATATTTGATACTGATCAAAGTCACTTTCAGCTAGAATCAAATCAACTTTGGTCGAAGGTTCTATATATCTGTCTCATAACTATGATCGATTTGATGTTTTTTATTTAGGTGGTGTGTGTATAGGTAAAATAATGAACCAAGGACACGTCACAAAATTTTGGTCGAAATGGATAGCGACAACATTGCCACGTATGAACAAAAAAGTGACACATCAGCAGTAGTACTACAATGGCTTGGTTAGAGGTAGATGACTCGGATCCAACAAGTGGAATAAGAGCCATATGTTTGAGAAAAAGCATCCAACGTAGATCATCTGAGATAATTCAAAATACCATGGAAGCCGACGTACATGTTGAATTACCGAATATAAAAGGCATGAGGCAAAACTATTATCGAATAAATGTTGGGATTTTATTACAAAAATCCTGAAGATCAGGAATCAAAATGGGTAAAGCAGCAATCAAGATTCTTTCAAATCAAATTCAAATTGGGTCAACAGAACCCACAAAATCCTCCTGAAATATGTTATAAATATATTCTAAATTTAACTGCTATAAAGGATACAAAGTCATCCCGTTTCAAGGTATGAGAAATTGACCAACTCTAAACAATTTCAACTTCCTTTGTTTGTTGTCTGACTTGAGCGTCGAAGTGCCTTGGGCCAGTAATACACCGGTGCCTAGGTGACTTGTCGTTCATTTCTTTGTCTTGCAGATGTACTGTTACTACCATATCCTCAATCCACGTGTCCATATTTTGTTGAGTTGGAGGCCAATCGAATTTCGACATCAACAGTTTAGCTCACCAGGTAGGGGAAAAATCCTTGCTTTAAAAACTGAAGTGGAAACACTTCAAACACAAATTCAGGAGATGGTGGCAATGCACGACCAAGCCCAAAAGGCGAATCAAGAACTGATGCAGCAATGGAAACAGTTTCTCCCTCTTCCAGGAGTAAGAAGAGAAGAAGTGGTGGAAGAGCATCAGAGGGATGTAAGCCAAGACAAGTCACCCCAGGATAGGCTATCGAAATCTCAATCACTCCGCAATATAGCTTTGAAAAGTCACAATGACAAGGAACGGAAGAGGAGACATGGCCAGGTTGAGGGGAACTTCAAAAATGAAGAAACCACCTCATGAAGATTTTAAAGAAGATTTAAGAGAAATTGTACAAGAGGAAGTCAAAAGACAGAAAGGAGTAGCCCAATTTAACCAACGATGGGTCTACATACACCATTCACCAAATGGATAGCTAAAACATCTCGGTTTGTCCCACCAAAATTCGACCTCTATGATGGTGCAGCTGATCCATTGGACCATTTAAGGCATAAACACCAAGCCATGTTCCCACTCGGACTGCCCCATTATAAAAGAGAGGCTATAATGTGCAAAATCTTTGCTACTAGTCTCAAAGGAGCAGCACTTATCTCGTTTGATAGTCTTAAACCAGAATTAATTCATTCATTTGAGGAGCTCGTGAACCATTTCGGAGCACAATTTGCCTTCAGCATGAAAGTTAAGAGAGAAGTGAATCACCTTTTCACCATAACTCCGGGAAGGAATGAATCTTTGAAAGCTTATACACAAAGATTCAATAAAGAAAAGGTCACCATCCTAGATTGCAATGAATCAATTGCAATTGAAGCCTTCAGGAAATGGTTACTACGGGAAAATCGGTTATACGAGTCGCTCATGAAAAGAGTCCCTGAGACCATGATTGAAGCAATGTCTCAAGCAACGAAGTATATCAACCTAGAAGATGACCAAAAGATGAAAAAAAGGGACAGCGCAAGAAGAGTCAAGAAGGGCGAGCCGGTGGTGGAGATAAAAAGAATGATACTTCGACAGCAACCCGCTCGACCCTTCCAACTTCAGATAAAAGAAACAAAGGCTGATAAAAGAAGGCAAGATGAGGTTAGCAAGTCCTCCAAACATTATTCTCTGATAGTCTCTCCTGAATGCTTGGTCGAACATTTGGAAGGGAAGAAGTATGTAAAGTGGCCAAAGAAGATGACAACAGATGTAACACCCCGTCCCGAACCATGTCAGAATTTTTGCACGTTGATCGAGGTTGACCGTTGATCGTTGACTTTGACCGTTGACCAAGGTTCAAAAGTTGACTTTTTGACCCGATTGGAATTCTAGGTTGACGGAGGTACCGTTACGAAGTATGCGTTGGCACGGGTTCGTAGACTAGTAGCACGTTGAAAACGGAGCTACGGTTTGAAAGTTATGAGCAAAACAAGTTGGGGTCCAAACTGTTCAAGGGGTGCCAGAGTTGACTTTTTATTCATGCAAGGTTGAGCTTTGACTCATACATGGTTGTGAAGTGCTCGTCGATACGAGTCCGTAGACTAGCGGCACGTCCGATTTGGACATGTGGTTTGAAAGTTATGGACCTATAGAGTTTTTCAAATACAGTATTATTTTAATATTATTTTTTAAACGCGTAACGATGTGTCACGTGTGACTTAATGAAGGTGATCATGTGTCACCATGTTGAGAAGCCACATGTCAACCATGTGTAAAATCAAATTATTTTTATTATTATTTTAAATAATAATATTTTTATTTAATTAATTTGAATTTATTTCTTTTTATTTTCCTTTTTCTTTTTCTTTTTCTTTTTCTTTTTTTTCTTTTCCCCACGTGGGAAAAAAGGCCATGGGGCCCGATTCCTTTTCTTCTTCTTCTTCTTTCTTTCTTTCTTTCTTCCTTCCCACCGACCGTCTCTCTCTCTCTCTGCTGCACTTTTTTCGGCCGCCGGAACCATGCACTCGCCGGCCACCGTCCAAGCCCACACGCCAGCGAGCTCACCAGCCAAATTTGGCTGCCGGCCGACCGGCGACGTGCCCAGATCGGGCCGGTGAAGCCGGCGGCAGCCGGTTATGTTTTTCCGGTGATTCTCACCGTTTCCGACCAACCCAGCCCGACCCATACCCATATTCCACCATTTTCGACCCCTCTGAGTCCAAATATGGTCTCCAATCTCAAAAATTCGAAGCGGTGTGCGAGATACGAGGAATTGAAAATCGACCGAAGCTTTCCGGCCAAATTCTGGCCACCTCCGGCGGAATTGGGGTCGATGGAGACCGGATTTGTAATCCTCGTCGCTCAAGCTTCGATTCGGTATATTATTCGATTATTTTGGATAACGTTTGTGTTTGACCCCCCGGGTACCGGGTATTATTTAACCGATTAAAATATTAATTTATTTGACTGTGTGTGAATTTTGTTCTAGGAGCACCGGTGAGTCGTGGAATTGATCCCATGGTGGATCATGGTTTAATTGCGTGCTCCAGGTGAGTGACCCACCTTCAAATTAATTTTGGAAATTTAATTGGTGAATATTATGTGTGATTTGAATATTTGGAATTTAAATTCTATGTGCCAAATATTTATTTGATTTATTGTGGAATTATTGGTGAATTTATTGAATTTAAGAAAGTGCGCATTATATAAATTTATGCGATGTGAAATTATTTTATGGTTTTGAGAATTTTGAAATTCTTATGGTTTTAACATTAAATCGGGCATGATTTGATTTTCAAATATTTCAAGGAAAATATTTGTTTATGTTGGTGGTTTCAATTTTTATAAAATATGCCCATGGGATATTGTGAGATTTAATTATTATATTTCGAGAAATTATTTATGCTATTGGGAAAATGTGAATATTTGAATTTGTGGATTGGGAGTTGGTGGATTTGAAAATCATGGAATCTATGGTATTGGTTATAAAGAAATTGTGGAGAATTTCCGGGTTCAAGCGGATGGTTTAAACCCGCTCTATTTATGCAAAATGTGAAATTTGATATATAAATTAAATACGTGGATTTAATGATTTTTGGATGCACCGTGCACGTACTGGTGTTCTGTTTATATATGATATGGATATTGTGCACACGGATGTGATTAGCGCGCAGGAGGGTGTGAGTAGCACGCAGGTGATATTATGAGGTTGTCCTGTCGTTGCCATCGGATGAGGGTAGGCCACCCCTCCATGGCCAGGACACCAGGTTAGCAGCGGCGCAATGGGACGCCACGCGACCGTATGCCGGTTTCTTTCTATAACCTCCTGTCTGGCGGTACCTTGGGACGCTGGGTACTGTTGGCGCCACTGGTATATAGTGGGTGTATCAAATGATTTTCAGAACTGTGTTTTAAAAATAAAATGTTTTGAAACTGTATTGGAATTAAAAAATATAATTATTACTGTTTCTGGTATTTATTTGATGTCTCGGTTTTCGGGGATTACGAACAAGGGTTTTGTGAAAAGGTTTTAAAAGGGGAACTTTTCCAACTGAGAGAATTGTAAGGGTTTTGAGAGAAATTATTATTTCCAATTAATTATTATCTATCTACTTATTACCGTGGTATTATATTGTATAGTAGATAGGGTCACTCACTGAGATGATTAGCATCTCACACTCTTAAATTTCGTTCCTCTAGGTACCAGGTTGTCAGTGTTCATTCGGAGCGGACTTGACCTTCCTCGCTGTTTTAGTTCGTGAAGTACCCTGTTCTTCTTTCATTGCAGTTGTAATATTTCTTTTACTCTTGCTGTATTCTATACTTAGTAGTGCTTCATAAAGCTCTGTATACTGTATGGGACACTTATGTATTTATTTTGCACTGGATTACTGTATTTATTTTGAAGTGCTGAAATTTGTGGAACCAACTTGTAGTACTGTGGGAGGAATAAGGGGACAATTATAGAAGTGCGTTTTCAGTGCAAGAAATTTTGTGGTAAGTCCATCCCTTAGGGGAGGTTCTATCGGATTTTCCATAGGAGGGTCCGGTAGGGTTTCTCTGGGATCAGGGCTTGTCTAGGGTTCCGGTGAGGAATTTTGGACTGGTCCTGACAACAGATCCATGTCACTGAGATGATAGAAAGATTTGGTAAGTACCCCTAATAGAAAAGCCCTAAGGATGGAATCAACCCCCAGATTGTATTCTCGGATCATGACACGAAAGGGTTGCATACGCCACACAATGATGCACTAATCATCAAAAAGGACATAGCAAACAATTTGGTTTCAAGAATTCTCATAGACAACGGAAGCTCGGTCGACATCATCTTTTTGTCAACGTTGAACAAAATGAAGTGGAAAAGCAACAATATAGAGAAGGTCGATGCTATGAATCTTGTCGGATTCAATGGCAAAACAAGCCGAGTCATGGGAAAAGTAATCGTGCCATCCTAACAAAAGGCAAAACGATGCTTTTGAAAATGATGGTGATTGATGCAGATTTAGCGTACAGCGCCATTCTGGGGAGACCTTGGATCCACTCAATCGGAGCTGTACAATCTTCCTATCATCAGGTCGTAAAGTTCCCAATTGGAAATCAGATTGTGGCTGTGCAGAATGATCAAGTCAATGCCTAAAATTGCTAAGTGGCAACCATGAAAGGAAAAAATTATGGAGACAAATAGCAATCACGGAACCTCAGGACCTCAACCGAAGAGGTAAATGAAGTTGAAAGTCCTGAGACTGTTATAGAAGTAGTATTGGACGAGGAGAAGCGGAACCAAAAGTTTAGAATTGGAGCAAATCTATCCGAATAAGTGAAAGAACGGTACCTGGTGGATGCACCATCTTTACATGAAATGTTAAGCTTCCTGGATGTGTAATTAGGATATAATCAAATCCTGATGCATCCAGAAGATCAAGAAATGACCTCATTTATGACCGATCGAGGAATCTACTGTTACATGGTAATGCCCTTCGTATTTAAGAATACAGGTGCAACTTACCAAAGGTTAGTGAAAAAGATGTTTAAAGATCAGATTGAGAAAATGATGGAGATCTTTATAGATAACATGCTTGTGAAATCAGCAAAAGTGGAGGATCATCTAGACCATTTGGGGCAAACTTTCGATGTGCTGGAAAAATAGAGGATGAAGCTCAATATGACAAAGTGTAGTTTTGGAGTTCTATGAGGAATGTTTAAAGATCAGATCGGGAAAATGATGGAGATCCGTATAGATGAGATACTAGTGAAGTTAGCTAAAGCGGAGGATCATCTAGACCATTTGGGGCAAACTTTCGATGTGCTGGAGAAATACAGGATGAAGCTCAATACGACTAAGTGTAGTTTTGGAGTTCCAGGAGGAATGTTTAAAGATCAAATTGGGAAAACCATGGAGATCTGTATAGATGACATGCTCGCAAAATCAGCTAAAGCAGAGGATCATCTAGACCATTTGAGGCAAACTTTCGATGTGCTGGAGAAATACTGGATGAAGCTCAATACAACGAAGTGTAGTTATGGAGTTCCAGGAGGAATGTTTCTCAGACATGTTGTCACTCAAAGAGCGATCGAAGCAAATCCGAAACAAATCAAAGCCTTTGTAAATATGCCTTCTCTCCGAACGAGAATAGAAAAAATGAAATTAAACGACAGAATTGCAGCCTTAAGCCGATTTATATAAAGGTTGTCCGATAGAAGTTATAAGAGTTGATGGCTTACATCGGTTGCAGTATCAAACAAGGACGGTAGTTTGGTTCTCATAAAAAACAAGGGAGGAAAACGACATTGGATCTTCTAAATGAGTAAAATATTGTCGGATACTGAAACAAGATACACAAGCATGGAGAAATTGGTCTTGGCACTAGTCGTGATAGTTAGGAAAATCAAGCTATATTTCCAAAGCAACAAAAAGATGTAGTATCGGCATATTTGATACGATCTCTCTTAAACAAGCCATCGGCATAACTGTGAGGATGGCAGTTTGTGCAACAGAGTTAGTAAACTATAGGATTGATATGTCCCAAGATCGGCCAGTTAATCTGAAATATTAGATGATTTCTTAGCAGAACTCGCAGTGCTTGAAGTTGAATCCCGAATAGGAACCTCACAAGAAAGGATCGAGTCATGTAGTCTATTCGTCGACATATCTTCAAATGAAAAAGTGTCGGGAGCTCCAATTGGAGAACTTGTTGAACACTTTCTTCGTATAAGATTTTAGTGCGCAAATAACGTGGCAGAGTATGAGGCTTTAATTACAGGATTAAATTTAGCCTACTAATTAGGAGCACGAAAGCTTAATATACAGAGTGACTCAGCATCGGTACTAAGCCAGGTAAGTTGGAATTTTATGGCTACTAATCCTGTAATGGCAGCTTACTTGCAGAAGATAAGACAATTGTTAGAAATGTTCGAAGATACCGAAATAATGCAATTGCCAAGGGATCAGAATAATCTTGCAGATGCACTAACAAACATAGCTTCTTCGGTCTTGTCCAATCAGGAAGGAACAATTCCTATAGAATTTCTTCTGAATAAAAGCATATCCAAAGGAAAAAGTCTTTCGACCAGTGATTGGATTGATGAAAAAAGCTGGATGATGCCAATCATTGAATATATTAACAGGGGTAGTCAACCTTTGGACAAATCCGAAGCAAGGAAATTGAGGATAGTCACCTAGATATTGTATCCTCGAAGAGAAACTTCATCAAAAATCTTATTAAGGACCCTTGTTGAGGTGTTTGGGACCAGCTGCAGCATTGAAACAAATGGTTGAAGTACATGAAGGCCATTGTGGCAATCACACCGGATGAAATCGTTGTCTCAAAAAATAATACTACATGGTTTCTCTTGACCAATTCTAGTGAAAGATTGTGAAAGGTCTTGAAAGAATGTGATAAATGCTAGAGGTTTCCACCTTTACACCATGCACTAGCAAATGAGCTCACGAGCATATCAAGTCCTTGGCCCTTCATGCTATAGGGAATCGATATTATTTGTCCATTCCCCATGGCTTTTAGACAACTGATATTCATTCTGGTAGCAACCGATTATTTCTCAAAAATGGATTGAAGCTGAAGCTTATCCGTAGATCAAGGTGCCCCATTTGATAAATTTGGTATGGAAATTCATTATATGCAGATTTGGTTCAGCTAGAGTACTGATTTTGGATAACGGGTCCCAATTCATCAGCGAAGGATTGAAGAATTTTTGCAAAGAATGGAAATCAAACTCCGATATTCTTCTCCGAGACATCCTCAAGGAAATGGCCAAGCTGAAGCATGACATAAGTGTATATTGAATACTTTGAAAAAGCGACTTGAAGATGGAAAAGGTTTATGGGCTAAAGAACTCCCTGGAGTCCTTTGGCCATTTAGGACAACAATCCGAGCCCAAACAAACCAATCACTATTCTACCTTATGTTTGTAGATGAAGCAGTCACTCCTGCTGAAATATCATAAGGAGTTTACGCACGACAGGATACCTCAGAAAATTAATGATCTCTTAATGAAACGAGCACTTGACGAGACTGAAGAAACGAGAGAAGCTGCTTCCATCAGACTGGCAATATATTAGCAAATAGTAGCGAAGCATGATAATCCAAAAGTTAACCTTGGATCTTTCGAGTAGGGGATTTAGTCCTTCCTAAATTTTTCTTGGAGGAGAAGAACGCAATGTTGTGAAGTTAGGACCAAATTGCGAAAGGCCTTAGAAAGTTATCACAGTCGTTTCTTGGAGGAGAAGAATGCAATGTCATGAAGTTAGGACCACACTGGGAAGGGCCCTACAAAGTTATCTTGGTCGTTCAGCCAGGAACATACAAGATTTAGAATCTTAGAGGCAAAACTATTCCGAGAAATTAGCATTCGGATAATTTGTGGATATATCACTCGACGTCTTTTTTATGAAATTGAATTGAAACAAACTGTAATCGATGTACATACATTATTTTAAAGTCATTTAAAGCAATAAAAGCAACAACACTAGTCATTCAGATATAACAGAATATGAGTAAAGAAAAATTTTCATTGATTATTAGCAAAATTTACAATAGCAACAAAACCCAAAAAGTACTGGGTATACATTGGATATTTTTTCGAGATACATATATATATATATATATATATAACTATGAATTCTTCTTCAAGTGGAACACAATGTCTTCTACTACTTCCATTCTCCCTAGGACGAGTTAGGAAGTTATTCAGAGAAGAAATCCCTCAAAAGATGAAAGCTGCTCCCCATGATAAAAAAAGAACTCCTCTAGAATAACTTTGAGGAGTGGAAACTCCACCAAGAGTCGTGCTGGAATTCAGGAAATAGGCGGGTGGATAATTTTATTGATTTGGACATGAAACTATCCACGCTCCTCACTGAAATATCTGCCCACCCTAGAAGGCCGGAGACCCTACAAAGAACCCTCGGCCAATGAGATCAACATTGCTAGTACCGAATAGCCATCACCAAGAGAATAAATATCATTGGTGCCAGCATCCCTTAAACATTCCCACTCCTTAGTGAAAATGTTGAAGATACTGGCAATGATGATCTCATTGCCTAAGTGAGACCATGGTAACCAGAGCAATGATTTTACTGGCATACAGAAAGATGAAAAGTGAAGAAAAAGAAGAGTAGGTGAAAGGAGAAAGACAAACCCAAAAAGTAATGCCACATTTTGGGAACAAACAGTGGAACCACCTCGCCCTATATTTAGGCCTTCTCAAAGTGTACGGCACATTACGAGCCTAGAAAATAGGAAAGAAATCTATGCCGTACACGTAAGTGAAACCTTTCAATATTAAGATTTACTCACATCTTTTCGAATCTCGATAATCATATCTGTTGTCATAATTATCTCTGATTACGATAATCCTACAGAATTGAGATGTCATGATGCCATCAATAAGGATGTGGAACAGCACAAGAAGAACGCTTGCCCTAAAAGGTCGAGCCTTCACAATAAAAGCTTCAAACTAGTCTCGGACTAGATCAGTCCTAAACAAAAAGGCAAAAATGAAAAAAAAAAAAAACAAAAAGAATTCAATTCTTATTGCTGGAGTTAAAATTGAAAAAATGCTGTTTCAATTTCTCACCTTACAGAACCTATTCTTCTTTGTGCTGCGACTGAAAATGACTTCTTTGACAACCTTATTTCCATCAGGGTCCTATTTCAATATAAATGACTACAAAGTCAATGTCGCATATGGATAAAGGAGAATCAGAATTAATAAATAAATAAATAAATAAGTAAATAAATAAATACTAGAAACTATAATATATATTATATTTTTTGAATTTTTATCTAGATTGTTGTTTCATAAGTTGGAAAGTGATGTGATTCCGCCCGAGCCCGCTCCACCGATAACCCGCTGGGGTGCTGACTCGACACGGATGAAGACTAGGCCAATCACAAGAGCTCAAATTAAGAGATTTAAGGACAACCTGGGAGTATTTATACAGAGGGTAATTAATCTCAATAGAGCTTGTCCATACTTGAAGATACAAAGCCTATTCGAAGCATCCAAGT
The DNA here is from genome assembly GCF_031755915.1 of Ziziphus jujuba. Taxonomy (NCBI): domain Eukaryota; kingdom Viridiplantae; phylum Streptophyta; class Magnoliopsida; order Rosales; family Rhamnaceae; genus Ziziphus; species Ziziphus jujuba. The sequence goes on from NC_083380.1 coordinate 5,926,664, forward strand.
GGTGGAAGCCGATACGGACCCGGGTGACGGTTTTGGTACATTTTTGGAGTCCGGGAAGCATGAAATGGTTCCAATGCTTTATGGGTTCAATACATATGCCTAAGAGGTCATGGAATCAAGTTAAAGCAGCCTGAAATGCAATCAAAAAGGGCTTGTACGGACAGCCTCAACAATTTGGCCGAATTTGCTGTATTGCTTGCTGGCTTTACTGTATTTTACTGTATTAGCCTTTTCTTATTTTTCCAAGCATGGGCAACGTGTGGGACTTCATATTCAGCTTATTTGGAATCCTACAAATCATCTAGAAGCTGATTTGAAGCTCAAAGAGGTCAAAGAATTGGTCAAAGTCAATGTAGTCAAAAAGCTAGTATTTTAGTTTCCTAATTTTATTCTACTTTTTGTTTTAGGAAACTACCATTATTTTTAGTTTCTATTTATTTATTTTCTGGACAAATAAGATTAGGAAAGTTATTATTTTATTATTTTCTTTGTAAATTAATTAATTCCTAATTCAAAATAAAGGAATTAATTAATCCAAATTAGATTAGGAAAAGGAAAGTTTCGGCCAAGGTAGAATTCTTCATTGAGTGGCCGGTTTTTCCTAGGGTTTTTAGGGTTTATTTTGTTTCTTTCAAAGCCTATTTAAAGGCTTATTTTTCATTAATAAGATAACTTTAAACTTTGATTTGATTAAAAAAATACTTGTGAGATTAATTATCTCTTTGTTCTTTGAGAACACCTAAAACACCATTAGAGAATTGGTTGTTTTAGCTTGACTTATCAATAGGTTTTCCATCCCCTATTGTGGCGTCTACATTATACCAAGGTTTCTAACCACAGGTTGGTTAGGGGTTGAGGTCCATTCCATTAGAACTTGAACTTAATTAAAGATCCGGGCTAATATAATACGGGTTTAGGAGCAGGTCGTCCTAGGTTTGTATCATTTGGTATCAGAGCTAAGTTTTGTTCAGGTTTGATCTATCTTTATTTGTTTTATTTGTTTTTGTGTTATTCTGCAATTTTAGCATTAGGTTAAGGTTGCTTCTATCACCATACACGTTCTGCATCTTAAAAAAAAAAAAAAAAAAAATTCATTCCTAGTTGAATTAGGATTTCCTAGTTTTATCGTATTTTTGTTTCCTAGTTTGTTGGTTGTCTTTTATCATTGTTCTTGTTAATTTGGTTTTTGTTGATTTTTCTTTGCTGTTTTAGTCTTAAATATTTGCATTCATATATTCAAAAAAAAAAAGAAAAAAAAAAAAAAGAAGTTTGCGGCAACATTTAAAAAAAAAAAAAAAAAACTGCACAATTGTGTTTATTTGGAGGTCACGGGTTTGGTATTTGTTTTGGAGTTGGGATTGCAATTTTGAAAATTATTCTTGCTACTGCAGTTGTTTATGTTCTGTGAGTGAAAAAAAAAAAAAAAAAAAAAAAGAGGTAAAGCCGAATAAACAAAAAAAAAAAAAAAAAAAAAAAAAAAAAAAACAGAAAAAATATTTCGGTTTGTTGGAATTTGATTTGTTTGCTGGAAATTTGTTGGAGCTGCTGGTTTTTGATTATTTATTCAATATTTGAGTTGCTGGGAAGTTATTTTTGCTGCTGGAAATTTGGATTTTGGGTGTTTAAATTTTTTGGATTAAAATTAGTTGAAGGAATTGATACAAAACTTGAATTACAAGAACAACAACCAACACTTTTCTATATTTTTGTTCTCTTTGATTCTTATTCGTATTTGAATTTCTTTTTCTGGAATTTTATTCTTGAACTCATAATCTACTACCATCTGGTGCAGTTTTCAAAAATTCCAACGTTTTCCCATTATTTTGTGTTTTCTTGTCTAGAAAGCCGAAAAAAAAAAAATAGGATTTGTTGGATTCTTTCGGTATTGCCTACTTTTTGCTTCTGTTTTGTTGATAAGTTTAATTAAAACATACTAGTGATCTAATTGCTGTTTTTTGGGTGTTTTAATTAGAACTTTGAGATAATTCATTGAGTGGAAAAAGGCAAGAGTGTGTGAGCTTAAAAGAGGGTAAAAGTCGAAACTAGTGTGCAAGCACGAGTGTCGAGACCTTGTTTGAGTGAAACACGTGAGGGAGTGAATATTGTGAGGATTTATTTTATTTTTGCAGTATTTTACTAACATGGCAGATTCTAGAATAAGAAGAGGAGATCCACCCTTGAGGATCAATGAGGAAGAGTCCGTAGCATTCCATGGCAATGTCCGAGCTACCGGGAGCGAGGACCAAGTGGACATGAGAGCTGTTTTGGAGTCAATACAGCGGGTTAGTGCTCAAGTTGAGCATGTGAATCAAAGGATGGGAAGGCTAGAAGTTTCCAAAGGAATTCCGAACACAAGAAATAGGCAAGAATTCCATGGAGGACGAGGAGGTCGCGAGAGATCGAGAGAGGAATTTGATGAGGAGCCATTCGGTGGAGACTTTGAGGAAGGTATGGATGAAACTTTTGCTGTCCAAGATAGGGCTGGCCGTGGAAGATATAGGAGGGAAGAAACAGATGACAATCTTAGCAATATCAAGATCAACATCCCACCATTCATGGGAAAAAGTGACCCCGAAGCATATTTGGAGTGGGAAGAAAAGATGGAGATGATATTTGACCGCCATAATTATTTAGAGGCTAAGAAGGTGAAATTGGCAGCAATGGAGTTTGGCCATTATGCACTCCAATGGTGGACCAATGAGCAAAACACTCGAAGGAGAGTTGGTGATGACTTGATTACTACATGGCGACAAATGAAAGGAGCCATGCGGAAGCGATTCGTACCATCACACTATCATAGGTTGTTGCATCAAAGACTTCAATCATTATCTCAAGGACATGGATCCGTGGAGGATTATTACAAGGAGATGGAGATGCTTATGATGAGATTGAACTTGAATGAAGATAAGGAAGCAACCATGGCAAGGTTTCTTGGTGGTTTGAATCATAAAATAGCCAATCACCTAGAATTGCAACAATATGTGGAGTTGGAGGAGATGTTGCATATGGCTATTAAATTAGAGCATCAATTCAAAAGAAGGGGTGTAAGATCATGGTTTGGAGGTGTTTCCAACAGTGGAAGGTCCAATTCAAGTGGCTGGAGGAACAATCCCATCTATGAAAGCAAGCTAAAGCCGAAAGTCAAAGAAGAAAGTTCAAACTGGCCAAGGAAGGAGATTAGAACCAAATCTGTCCAAGCACCAAAGAATGAGGTAAAATTAGATCCTAAACCTTCTAGAACTCATGATGTTGTGTGTTTTAAGTGCCAGGGAGGAGGACACATTGATAGCCAATGCCCGAATAGAAGAATCATGGTGTTAAAGGGCAATGATGAGCTAGAATCGGAAAGTGAAGAAAGTGAGGATGAAGCCAAGCAAGTGGAGGAGGACTTGGAAGATGAACCCGAAACCTTGCAAGCATCCAACGATGAATTAAACTTGCTTTCTAGGAGAGTACTTTCTGCATACAAAGATGAGGATGAGATTCAAAGAGAGAACATCTTCCACACCCGATGTGAAATTCAAGGTAAGATTTGTAGTATGATTATTGATAGTAGAAGTTGTACTAATGTAATAAGTAACCTTGTAGTTGATAAATTGGGCTTAAAAACAATAAAACATCCTAAACCATATAGATTACAATGGCTTAATGATAGTGGTGAGATGAAAGTAAGCAAACAAGCCAAAGTAAAATTTAGTATAGGTAGATATGAGGATGTAGTCTTATGTGATATTGTACCCATGATTGCTGGACATATACTATTAGGTAGACCATGGCAATTTGATAAAGATGCTACTCATTTTGGTCGAGAAAATAGTATTGTTTTCAGGTTTAAAGGAAAGAAGGTCAAGCTGGAACCATTATCTCCTAAAGAGGTTCACAAAGACCAATTACAAATGCAACAAAGGAGAGAAGCCGAAAAGCTCAAGGAAAAAGCAAGTATGGCACCAACGGCTTCACCATCCTTTCAAGAAGGTAAGAATGAGGTTGCTGATCAAGGTAAGGTTTCTAAGACTCATATTGAGTGGAAAGATCAAGGAAAAACCGAAAGAGAGGGGGAAGAAAGTGGTAAACCCGAGAGCTTGGAGAAGGAAGAAAAATCCGAAGGTTTGCGCCAATCCAAGGGGAAAAAAGAAAAAGAAAGAAAAGAAAGGTTAAGTAGCAACTTTTATTTGAGTTTAGGGGATATTAATAAGGTTATTGAGTGTAAGAAACCTTTGCTGGTCATGATTTATAAAGAAAATTATTTTAATGATCAAACTAACTTTGAAGAACTTGAATTGCCAAGTTCAATGATTTCTCTTTTGAAGGAATTTGGAGATGTCTTCCCAAATGAAATTCCAAGTGGACTACCATCCAATCAAAAGGGAAAATGTGAGCTTGCTATCCAAGGTAAGTCTTCTAATACTCAGGTTGTGTGGAAAGATTTTAATAAAACAAAGAGTGAAAAATTTGGTGCAAAAGCCGAGAGTGAGGAAGGTGAGATGGCATTGAATGAGAAAGGAAAAGGAAGACAAGAAAGGAAGAATATAAATTTTTATCTTAGCTTTGGTGATGTTAATAAAGTAATTATGAATAAGAAATCATTGCTGACCATGAATTTTAAAGATACTTATTTAAAGATGTCTTTATTGCATAGAACTTTATCTGCATTGTTGAGAGCTTTACTTAGTGGTAATTTGAAAATTTGGGAAATATTGATTGCTAACTTTAAAAAGTGTAATTTTTACCATAATGAGCATGTATTTCTAGATTTTGTTGTAATAGTGTTTGACCCAGGAGAATTAATTTGGTTGCACTTACGAAAGGAAAGGTTTCCTAAACAAAGAAAGTCAAAGCTCATACCGCCTATGGATGGACTTTTTCAAGTTTTGGAGCCGAATAACAAGAATGCCTACAAGCTTGATTTACTAGGTGAGTATAACATGAGTGCTGCATTTAATGTTGCTGATTTAACTCCTTTGCTGCAGGTGATGATCTTGATTTGAGGACAAATCCTTTTCAAGAGGAGGGGAATGATGTGATTCCGCCCGAGCCCGCTCCACCGATAACCCGCTGGGGTGCTGACTCAACACGGATGAAGACTAGGCCAATCACAAGAGCTCAAATTAAGAGATTTAAGGACAACCTGGGAGTATTTATACAGAGGGTAATTAATCTCAATAGAGCTTGTCCATACTTGAAGATACAAAGCCTATTCGAAGCATCCAAGTGGTGGAAGCCGATACGGACCCGGGTGACGGTTTTGGTACATTTTTGGAGTCCGGGAAGCATGAAATGGTTCCAATGCTTTATGGGTTCAATACATATGCCTAAGAGGTCATGGAATCAAGTTAAAGCAGCCTGAAATGCAATCAAAAAGGGCTTGTACGGACAGCCTCAACAATTTGGCCGAATTTGCTGTATTGCTTGCTGGCTTTACTGTATTTTACTGTATTAGCCTTTTCTTATTTTTCCAAGCATGGGCAACGTGTGGGACTTCATATTCAGCTTATTTGGCATCCTAAAAATCATCTAGAAGCTGATTTGAAGCTCAAAGAGGTCAAAGAATTGGTCAAAGTCAATGTAGTCAAAAAGCTAGTATTTTAGTTTCCTAATTTTATTCTACTTTTTGTTTTAGGAAACTACCATTATTTTTAGTTTCTATTTATTTATTTTCTGGACAAATAAGATTAGGAAAGTTATTATTTTATTATTTTCTTTGTAAATTAATTAATTCCTAATTCAAAATAAAGGAATTAATTAATCCAAATTAGATTAGGAAAAGGAAAGTTTCGGCCAAGGTAGAATTCTTCATTGAGTGGCCGGTTTTTCCTAGGGTTTTTAGGGTTTATTTTGTTTCTTTCAAAGCCTATTTAAAGGCTTATTTTTCATTAATAAGATAACTTTAAACTTTGATTTGATTAAAAAAATACTTGTGAGATTAATTATCTCTTTGTTCTTTGAGAACACCTAAAACACCATTAGAGAATTGGTTGTTTTAGCTTGACTTATCAATAGGTTTTCCATCCCCTATTGTGGCGTCTACATTATACCAAGGTTTCTAACCACAGGTTGGTTAGGGGTTGAGGTCCATTCCATTAGAACTTGAACTTAATTAAAGATCCGGGCTAATATAATACGGGTTTAGGAGCAGGTCGTCCTAGGTTTGTATCAGAAAGGGAGGGTACAATCCATGGAATTAAAATTAGTAGGACCAGCCCTGCCATCTTTCATTTATTTTTTGTGGATAATATCATGATTTTTTGTAGAGCTAATCAAGAGGAAGTCAAAGCAGCGAGTGATTGCTTGAAGCTGTACTGCCGATGGACTGCTCAGATGGTGAACACTGCGAAATCTAGGTGTTTCTTCTCTAAGAATGTAACATGAAGTCGCAAAGCTAACATCAAACATATCCTCAATATGAAAAAGCTCCCAAAAGATGCTAAATACCCAAGAAACCCGCTGTTGATTGAGCACAGTAAGATTAAAAGCTATGAGGAGCTCCGGAAAAGAGCGGAACAAAGACTTCAAGGATGGAAGAACAGACTTATCTCGCAGTCGGGTCGATTTGTGCTAGTAAAAACAATGATCTCTTCAATGCCTACCTATGCCATGTCCTCCACAAAAATTCCAAAGAGTTGGTACAGGCATTTCGATAGCATGGCCAACTGATTTCTTTGAAACAACGAAAGTGATCAAGAGAAGTCAACTTGTCTTGTTTCTTAGAAGAGACTTTGTCAACCTAAATCAGCAAGAGGGTTGGGACTAAAACAACTAGAAGATGTTAATAGAGCTTTTCTATGTAAATTAGGTTGGTCGCTGGCAAACAACTTTGACTTGATGTGGGTGTAAGCCTTAAAAGCTAAGTATTCTCAGACTTTATGCATTGTACTTGGAAAAAATCGTGCTCTTGGTTTTGGAAAGGCATCTTAGGTGTGAGACCCACCCTAGCTAAATGTCTGTATTATAAGATTGGTAATGACAGTGGCATCAACTACGAAGAGGATCCTTGGATTCCCAATATGCTTAATTTTCGTCCTACTTCTACTCTGAATAGCACTAGCTTGCAGGTTGGGATGGTTGACTCTCTTTTGTTTCCAAGTGGTGAATGGAATATACCTCTTCTGGAACAGATTTTCGATAGGGACTTTGTAAACAAAATTTCCAACATTTTCTGGGTTGATACATATTTGGACGATAAGCTAATCTGGATGGGAAGCTCTTTAGAGAAGTTTTTAGTTAAATCAATGTACCAATTCTTAAATCCAGTAGCTTTCAACAATTGGAAATGGTGGAATTTTCTCTAGAATAATAATCTCCATGACAGGTTGAAGTTTTTTATGTAGTGACTATCCTCTCGCAACCTCCCAGTATGTGCAACTCTAGTTAGTCATAATTGGCAGATTGATGATCCCAGATGTCCCCGTGGGTGTAATAGTATCGAAGATGAAACTCATCTTTTTTTCCACTGCAATGTAGCTTGATCCATCTAGTTGGCTTCCCCTTGGAGTGTCAGATGGTTGGAAGATCCCTCTCTTAACCTGGACTCTTATCTTGAATGGCTTTCGAAACCAGATACACATCTGCCAGTCCACCCTAAGGATACAAGCAAATTCTTCCTCTCAGCGGTGATCCTTCATACTATTTGGAAAGTGAGAAATCTTTTCCAGTTTGAGGGTATAACTTGTAATCTTAAGGAACAAGTCAAAATCATTTACAGCAAGGTTGATGAATTCTTGGCCACTTCATCCTCCCCCAATGGACCTCCTATCGGTGCTCAATTGACTAATCCTTTGTGGAGACCCCCTCCTTTAGGAACAATCAAAATTAATTCAGATGCTTCCATGGGTCATGGCAGTGCAAGTTTAGGTCTTGTTGTTAGAGACCACTTTGGAAAGGTCCTCAAAGTTCAAGTTCTTTAGGAACACATAGACATTCTTGAGGCTATTGAAGCAGCATCCATTCTGAGGGCAGTTCAGGTAGCTTTGGAAGAAGGCTACTCGAAGACAGAGTAATACCTTGGCTCACCTTGTGCGAGTGATGCTAAATTAATTATCCAAAGTATAAAGAACCCAGACAAATGCTGCAGCCATTGGACTATAGTAAGTTTCCTTCAGAAAATCCTGGATTTATACCCTTATTTTGAATCCATCAGTTTTAGCTGGACTCCAAGACAGAGCAATACCTTGGCTCATCTTGCATCCAGATGGGGCCTTATGAACGATAGCATAGGCATTGTCTCTCCTTTCACCATCTCTTCTTCTTTTGTTGAAATAATGGACCATTAAATGATTTAATATCATTTTCCTGCTTCCTTGGCATCTTTGTATATGTTTGGTTGCCTTTTTTGGTTAATATAACCCCCTTTTTAAGGAAAAAAAAAGTAGCATCTTAGGGTGCGTTTGGTACGCAAGATAAGTTCGGATCGGACTAGATCAGACAGGATAGAATAGTACATTCCTGTGTTTGGTATAGCTCCGGATTGAATATTGGACTTGTTGTTTCATGTTTGATGTAGGATTGAACTATTTTATAATTTTTTACTTTTTTAAAAGTGAAAAATTTTAAAATTCTATTTATAATTACAATAAAAATATAATATATTTAATTAATATTGTAATTTTATATATTTGTATTTACATATGAAATTTAATTTTTTATTACACCCACAAACTATATCAATTTATAATTTTAAAAATAAATGAAAATTAAATTATAACATAATATTTTATAAATAACAATTAGTTAAAAATAAAGATAATTAATGAACTTTTCTAATTGTAATTTTTTTTTACATTGTAATTAAATTGTAATTTTAGTTTACACCCACAAATTACATTAATATATGGTTTTTAAAACCAATTAAAATGAAATTATAATATGTTAAATCATAACTAACAACTAACAACAAATAAAAAAAGTTAATATTATATTTAATTAAGAACTTGTTGATAACATAGATTTCACATACTTGTCCGCATGCATATGGAAAGGATAATTTCCTTATACAACAAATAAGTAAATACACCCATTGATAATAATCCAAATAAACAGCCTAATATGAAACCATTACAGCACTCATTATTAGTTAGCACGTGTATGGACGGTGAACTCTCATAGATATCAAGGTCTATATTCTTCTCTACTTCAATATCTCTTATCGTGGCACACTGTGACCCAATTCTGAATATTTTCGAAAGAAAACAAAGCACATATATTAGCATTGATGCACATAAGCAACATAACTAAAACCCCATGTAGATTTCAACTTCGAAAATTGTTTAATTAATGTTTGTAAGCACCAATGTCCATGCTCTTAGATCAACATCCGAGTTTTGTGTGTGTGTATATATATATATTGTATATATATTATTTATATTTATATATACATACATATATATTAATAATAATTTATATATATTTCATGTAATTGATTGTTTAATTGGTCAAGGAGATTCATGCATGCCCCACGGCCAAAAGACTAATAAATAATGTAACAAAAATTTAAGAATTCAATAAGTCATTTAGAATGATAATCTATACAAGCAAACTAAACCGATATGAATAATGAAGTGGTAAAACTTGGGGACATTTTCTAATAAATGCGTGAGAATTAGTCAGCTCACCAACACATTTAGATAAAGGTAAATTGAACAAAAGAAAACTAAACCTTTTCAACTGAAGTATTGGTAAATGCCAACAAATTACAACCAGAACATACAGCTGTCCCATTTTGATCCAAGTCCATAATCTCACCAACCATTTAAAAACCATGGCCTAGGGGGCTTGTAATCCTTCAAGAGCATACAAACAATGGAATAGCTACAAATCAAAGTCATGGTGACATTTTCTCCATTTGATTTGGGACTGAAGTTTTATCATTCCAAAATCATAAGAATGTTGTTGCGATTACAGTACCATAGAACTAGCACAAAAGGCAAGAATTTCACAAATCTCCTTAGATAAATATGTGCTTTTTAGTCTTGCAACTTAGATAAAAAAAAACCTCCTTGGAAAATGTGCAATTAGGCGGTTTTTAGTGCATAAGTTACCAAAAGCACATTTTCTCTCCATATTATGATGAGCTGATTTGATGTGATTATGTCCGTGCCCACACATCCATCCATGTCTCAGACGACATCCATACCTCGGAGGGCAACCATACCTCGGATACCTCGGAGGGCATCCATACGTCGGAGGACATCCACACCTCGGGGAGCATTTTACCTCAAACAACATCAGTCCATCCATGTCTCGGACAACACTGGTGTCATCCATGTCTCGGACAACACCAGTTCCTTTGGACATCAACAGCACATTCATACCTCGGACAACATTCCACCTCGGCTATCAACTATCTCGGACATCTGACTCTTGTTCAACTATTTCGGACATCTTACTCTTGTCCAACTATCTCGGACATCTTATTCTTGGACAACATCAACAATCTCGGCCAATTGACACTATATAGTTCGGACACAAGCTAACTCGGATGAAAGGCATGTTCGAACACAAGCTAACTTGGATGGAAGACAAGCTCGGTCATGAGTTAGCTCGGTTGAAGACATAATTCAGCCTAGATGTAAAAGTCAACTCGTTACCTAATTTGCGATTGACTTTCATTTTTTTTTGGGTTTTTATTTATTTATTTGCTGGACAAATAAGTTTAGGAAAGTTTTTATTTTATTATTTTGTTTGTAAATTAATTAATTCCTAATTGAAAATAAGGGAATTAATTAATTAGATTAGGAAAAGGAAAGATTCGGTCAAGCTAGAACTCTTCATTGTGTGGCCAGTTTTTCCTAGGGTTTTTAGGGTTTATTTTGTTTCTTTCAAAGCCTATTTAAAGGCTTATTTTTCAATAAGAATACAACTTTGATTTGATTAAGAAAATACTTGTGAGATTAATTATCTCTTTGTTCTTTGAGAACACATAAAACACCATTAGAGAATTGGTTGTTTTAGCTTGACTTATCAATAAGTTTTCCATCCCCTATTGTGGCGTCTACATTATACCAAGGTTTCTAACCACAGGTTGGTTAGAGGTTGAGGTCCATTCCATTAGAACTTGAACTTAATTGAGATCCGGACTAATATAATACGGGTTTAGGAGTAGGTCGTCCTAGGTTCGTATCATGATTGCTAATGGTTAGAATTTATTTTTCATAACTTTCAGCACTATTACTTCATATATATAAGAATCAGACCTACAAATCCTAACATATTGTATCTTGAACACTGGATTAAATCATCGTTCTCAGGAGGTCTCGGCTCGGTTCTAGAGCTAAGTATCTCAAATTTAACAAGAATAACATAGACTAAATATCTATTCCAAGCTCTTATTTAGCTTTCTTTGCAGACAAGAAGTTGGACTTAGGGCAATTAGCAACCCAACAAGCACACAAGAGTCAGATTGATGCTCTGCGGCAGAAAACTTTTACTTATCAATATGAACCAACATAAATAGGTCACTAATTTCAGTGAATCATCATAAGAACTTTTTATTCAAATATCAAACAATTATATAGAAAAGTTGCTTACAGATACTAAACACAAAACATTGGAGATATCAAACTCGTGGGTTTGAACAGCAGAGCACACCTTGAGACAATGACCTTAACCTCCTGGAGTCAAAACCGAGGCAAGATGTGAGCCGAGCATAAGATACCGCTGAGTGAAGGGGAAGCAGAGATTGAGCACAACCCAACTGAGAAACAAACCTGAAATTTCAAATTAAAATGAAAGGTTGAATCTTTTCACAAGTTAAAAGAAACCCACTTGAGAAAAGGATCTAAATTACAAGTCCTAAAAATAAAAATTCCAAAAAGAAATAAATAAACAAAAAATCTCGATATGAAGAGGGTTGGGTCCTTGCAAATCTGGTAGGGATTTAAGAAGTGATGGAAATTTGGGGTCCTTGCAAATTGTAGCCCTAAATTTTCTAGATCGAGTAAGATCGGCTTTCATTTCAAATAGAAAGAGAAGAAAGGTCACGAAATGGAAGGAAGAAGGAGAAGAAGGTCAAGAAATGTCTGGAATAGATACAGAGATGCAGAGATGGAGGGTAGAGTAAGAACCATACTCACCAGCGGTGTTTGTCTCTCTGAGAGGTGCAGATGTCCAGCGAGAGAAACAATCGTTCACTGGAAAAGAGAGCTCCTTCAATTGTTGATATGATCCGAGGATCTGCTTCGGCAAGAGAACACTCTCGAAGTGAGCTAAGCTTCATTTGAGTTTGGGACAAAAATGATCCGGGGGGGGGGGGGGGGAGATGGGTTAGATGAATCCCAATAAATTGGAATTAAAACACTGTTTAGGATAAGTTGTCCGGATCTCAAATTGTAAAACGAAACATTAGATTGGAACACAGTCCCATCCAATCCTACCAATCCCACTTACCAAACACACCCTTATCGTATTAGTAAGAAGGTGTCAAAGGATTTTAAATGCATTCCATATGGATAAACTTAACATTACTTTTGTTTAATAAATTGTAAAGTGGAATTTTGGCATAAATAAATATTTTAATGATTTAACAATTTTAACAATGTATTTGGATGATTTTTATTTTTTTTATTTTAAATACTTATAAATCAGAACTAAAAAAAAAATGGTTAAATTTCGATTTAATATCTGATAAGAGTTTTAAAAAATGGAATTTTATAAAAATGAAAACTAACATAAGGGAGATATGTTAATATTTTTCCCAAAAAAAAAATAATAAAGTAGGAATCTTTAAGGATAATTACCTATTTACTTTTTCTAGTTTTCATCGAGGATAAAAAAGGGCTTCCGTTTTCATTTCGTGTCCCAAAATCTTGTGGAGCCCTAGAGAAATCTAATTTATTATCCTCCTACGACAGTGCTATTCATAGAAGATTCGGCCGGGTTCCTCAGTAATTCTCCTATTTTATCTATTGCATAGCGTTTATGTTTGGTGCTTTTCAAAGATTTTCTTTTGACTCCGGGTTAGTTCTCCTCCCTTACCTCCAATTTAACTTTCCCTTTTCGTCGTTGTGTGCCTGTCCCATTCTTTGCTAAAATGTCGACTTCTATGGGTAATCCTGAAAATTTCACCCAATATAGTGAACCTTCTTCTTCGGATGAAGACTTTGATGTTTCCTGGACCGAAACTAGAACTAAACACCTTCACGACCCTTATTAAGTAAAGGGAAAAAAACTGACCCGTCTAGTTTCAAAATTGTTTACAAATCTGTAAATGACCTTAACATTATCAGAGCCAAATATATGATTCCCGACTGTATAAAACTTTTTCTGGCTGAGGATGACGAAAGAGCACCTTCATATCGGGAGGGATTTATATGTATGTATGAATATTTTCTTAACTTAAGGCTTTGTTTTCCTCTACCTCCTTTCATTCGTGAATTTTGTTCATATTTCAATCTCTCCCCTGGTCAATTAATGCTTAACACATGGCGTGTTCTTTTGGCTACACAAATCCTAATAAACCTCTATAGCATTATGATACGAACCTAGGACGACCTACTCCTAAACCCGTATTATATTAGCTCGGATCTCAATTAAGTTCAAGTTCTAATAGAATGGATCTCAACCCCTAACCAACCTGTGGTTAGAAACCTTGGTATAATGTAGACGCCACAATAGGGGATGGAAAACCTATTGATAAGTCAAGCTAAAACAACCAATTCTCTAATGGTGTTTTAGGTGTTCTCAAAGAACAAAGAGATAATTAATCTCACAAGTATTTTTTTAATCAAATCAAAGTTGTATTCTTATTGAAAAATAAGCCTTTAAATAGGCTTTGAAAGAAACAAAATAAACCCTAAAAACCCTAGGAAAAACAGGCTACACATAAGGAAACCTAGTTGGCCGCAACTATACTTCCTTTCCTAATCTAAGTTTGATTAATTAATTCCTTTATTAAATTAGGAATTAATTAATTTACAATAAAATAAAAACCTTCCTAAAGTTATTTGTCCAGAAAATAAATAAATAAAAATCCAAAAAGAAATAAAGTTGACTTTGACCGAGCTGAATTATGTCTTTGACCGAGCTAACTTATGTCTGCCTGATGTCCGAGCTAACTTATAGCCTATCCGAGCTAACTGATGTCTGTCCGAGCTAACTTGTGTCTGGCCGAGCTAACTGATGTCTGTCCGAGCTAAGTTATGTCTGGCCGAACTAACTGATGTCTGTCCGAGCTAAGTTGTGTCTGGCCGAGCTAAGTTACATCCGATGTCCGAAGTCCGAGATCAAATGTCCGAGGCAAGGCTTCGATGTCCGAGACAAAGGTGTCCGATATAAAATGTCCGATGTATGGGTATCCGATGTATCAGCCTCCACCACTTGGATACTTAAAACAGGTCTTTTATCTTCAGGTATGGACAAGCCCTTTTGAGAATGAATTACTCTCTGGATAAAGGCAGCAAGGTTATCCTTAAACCTCTTAGCTTGAGCCCTAGTGATTGGTCCAGTCTTCATCCGTATCGGATCAGTACCCCAGCGAGTTGTCGGTGGTGTGAGCTCGGGGTGGGTTCGCATCACATTAACCTCAATGTCAACACTTTGTTGTTGTTGTACGAGGTTAGAGAAAATTCTCGTGACTATCACCAATACATCTTACATTCTCGCTGAAACAAGAAATTATTTACAGAAACTTCCTCTGGTGATAAGGACTGGAAGAAAAAATATTTCTTCATTTCGGGTGAGTGGGGTTGTGAAGTATCTAATTCAAGGTCGGTTAGGATAGATTGGAATTTACATTTTGGTGAGTTTTGTGTTTTTTCCTTCCTTTCGTAGATATAAACACTTTTTGCTTTGATTTTGACTATATATTTTCCCTTTTGCAGATCCTGCTTTAAATACTCTTCCAGAATACTCTGAAGAACAAATCTCAGCTTCAATTCAACTGGCATCAATAGAGAGTCTCTCTTTACCCACCATTCTAACTATGGAGAACTTAAAAAAAGCAGGTCTCCACATGGCTAGTGAACGAGTCGTAGCTCAGAAGGCAAGGGAAGCTAAGAAAGTCAAAACGCAGAAGAGGAAAGAAGCTCCCGAGACATCTCGCGCTGAGGAAGTTACACGTGAGAAACGTCAGGCTATTTCCACAACTTCCGAAATTATTGACAAGGCTTCAGCTACACCTCCAAATCCTCCTATTGGTTTTACCGACTTGGTTTATTCTTCTATGCATAAAGGGGAGAAAACTCTTCCCCCTAAAAGAGTTAGATTTGAGGGAGATGGGGATATTTGAAGGGCTTTTTAGTTCAAGTCATCTAATGGAAAAGAAGTTGTGATTACTTTTCCATAGGATTTCACAGTTCAGAAATCGGATTAAGATTTTCTTAACCTGACTCTATCAATGCTACCTCCTGAAGATGAGAGTAGGATGGCTAGCCATTCTACTTTGGAGCTCATGAAGAAAAAAGCTGCTCAACTTTTTTATATGGCTCAGAATTGCACAGTGGCTGCTGAAAGAGTTAAAACTTTGGAGGATAATGTAAAGTGGTTGTCCTTTTTAAACTCATCTTTAACTCAGAAAAACCATGAAGTCGAGATTTCTATGAATGCTGTTAAGGAGAAACTCGCTAAGGTAGAAAGAGAGAGGGACAAACTACAATCAAAGTCCGAATCTCTGAAAAAATATCTGGAGGAAAGAATTACGGCAGCCGAGATTAATACTGAAGCTTTGTAGGAAAAAACTATAAAGGCCTTAAAGCTTTCTAAGGACTTGAAGAAAGCTATGGCTTTAGCAAGTATTATCAAAGCTCATTGCTCAGACAAGGGATACCATCACAGTTGGAGTGAATGCAAGAAGAAATATTTGGTTGAAGATCTTTCAACTGCATCTTCCGACGTCGCTTTATCAAGCGATGTGGTTTTTAATCTCTCGGATGTCGAAGGTGATGAGGTGACTTCAGGTTCGATTCATGATGAAGCTTGTGTAGGGGGTTTCGACCTTGCTGTGAACCCTGACATTGGGATGACAACAAATGCTAGCTTGATTCCTTCTAGTTCAGCGAATCTGAATTCATCGATCACGATCGAGGAAGATGAGAACAACCCTGACATCGCGGCTGAAGATTCTTAACTTGCATGTCTTTTTTTTTTTTTTGATAGATTTCCTTCATAATTATGTTTGGGGATAAACATAACTTGTAGCTTTTTGTTGCGGATAAATGTTATCTACTTTTTTTTATCCCATCTTTTGAAATTCAAATTCTTTCCAATTCCAGGTTCTAGTTTTTATGGATTTTGAAAAGTTTTTTAGGCCATATATTTACAACCTTTGTTGCCATATTAAACTTATATAACTTGTCCAACGAATGACTGGCTTCTGTTTTATTATTCAATCAAGCTTTTGACTAGGTAAGATGCAAAGGGACTTAAGAAATTCCACCTTTTGCTCTTGTGATTGTTTGGATAATAAAATAATAACCAGATCTTTCGATTTGCAATCTTCAGTGAACCAATGTTCCTCTAGTTGCTGCCTTTATATGACACTTCCAAAGCTTGATTGGATGTTAAAACTACTGTTGGAATGTCCTTTTGAAGATCACTGCTTCAGTTCCAAATGGCCTTCAGTTTCATGAGCATTTTTTTAAGGAGGCTCCGGAGTTCCAAGAGTTTCGGGTGGGTTTTCTTTGAGTTTCATGGTTGCCATTTAAGAGGGCTCCAAAGTTTTGGGCATCTTGATTCTTCGGCTAGAAGGGACCGAACTGATGATGGATCCACCTTATTTGCCTTAGGGTGGAAAAATTTTGTCCTTCGATCACTCGGAAGAAGATTCCAAGCAGCTGATGAAATTGTTCGGAGCTGAAATTGCTGCCGTGTTGTAGCTTTCTGCTTAAACTTTGTCTTCCTGTATTAGATTTGTAGCTTTTACGAAACACTCAAGCTTATTGTAATTGAGCATCCGAGCTAAATTTGTAATTTGATCTATTTAGAAATAGAATAAAATCTTTATATTCATATAAAGGTATTTGTTTCGATGTCTGCAACATAATTTTATTTTTTTTAATCAGTGTCCGATCTTTGATCTTCAACTTAGATCGGAAAATTGGTGAATAGAAATGTAGCCATTCATTTCCCATTTGCAAAGGTTTAATCTGCTAACTTGAAAAATGCCTTTCGCAATGTTATTTATAAACATTTCATAACATTTATAATCGGTTACTTGTCCTTTCTGTGGTAAATGAATCGTAAAATTATATGTATTATTGATTGAATTCACTACTAAATACAATAATATTTTTGTCTTTATATTAACAAAAAAATTTTGCTCTTGAAGATTGTGAGGAGGTCTATATAGTAAACAAATTCAATGGAGTTTGCATTCCACACAAACTTCAGTGAGAATGCAAAAACATTGTACGACATTCAATAAAATGTACAACTTTGTTAAAATTAATTTCATAGGGAATATTGTTCAAATAGTAGGATGAGATAGTACAACACTGCAAATTTTTTATTCATGTGTCCCTCGCAGCAATCGGATGTGTGGTTGGTTCCAACTTCAAGCAGCCACTCTTGAATGGCTAAACTATAATTGGAGTGGGTGCCCTAGGCCGCACAGAGGTGAGAAAATTTTGAGGGAATTACTCAACCCCATGACACGACCATGAAAGGAAAAACTTATGGAGACAAATAGCAATCACAGAACCTCGGGACCTTAACCGAAGAGGTAAATGAAGTTGAAAATCCCGAGACTGTTATAGAAGAACTTGCTGGACGAGGAGAGACAGAATCAAAAGGTTAGAACTGAGCAAATCTATCCGAAGGAATGAAGGAACCGTTTCGAAACTTTCTAAAGGGAAGAAAGCATTGCTTCACTTGGGATTTTTCGGACATGGAAGGAACAAATCTGGAGATAATCACACACCAATTAAATGAAGATCCGAAAGAAGTCGAGTCATCAATGAAGAAATACAAAAGTTGAAGGATAGTGGACTCATTCGGGCTGTACATTATCTGGAATGGCTTGCAAACGTGGTGGTAGTGATGAAAAAGAATGGAAAGCCACGAGTCTGTATTGATTTCAGACACATAAACAAGGCATGACCTTAAGACAATTTCCCTTTCCCGATGGTCGAAACCTTGGTGGATGCAACAGCTGGTTATGAAATGTTAAGAAAAGACATCATTTGTGACCGACCTAGGAATCTACTGTTACAAGGTAATGCCCTTCGGACTTAAGTACGCAGGTCCAACTTACAAAAGGTTAGTGAAAAAGATGTTCAAAGATCAGATCGAGAAAACAATGGAGATCTATGTAGATGACATGCTCATGAAATTAGCTAAGGCGGAGGATCATCTAGACCATTTGGGGCAAACTTTCGATGTGCAAGAGAAAAACAGGATGAAGCTCAATCCCACGAAGTGTACTTTTGGAGTTCCAATAGGGTTGTTTCTTAGACATGTTGTGACTTAAAGGAAGATCGAAGCAAATCTGAAGGAAATCAATGCCTTGGTAGATATGCCTTTTCTTCGAACCAAAAAAAAAAAAGGTAATGAAATTAAACAGCAGAATTGCACCCTTAATCCGATTTATGTCAAGGTCTTGAGATAGAAGTTATACATTCTTAAAGATTTTGTCTAGACCGACGAATGTGAGGTAGCATTTCGAGAGTTGTTGGCTTACCTCGGTTCACCTCCCCTTTTGGTGAAACCAAACAACTGAGACGTAGTTCAGTTATATCTACTAGTATAACTGAAATTGGTTTTGACCATTAGTTCGTTTTGGTAAAAAACAACACCCAATCTTCTACATGAGCAAAATCTTGTTGGATACTGAAACAAACTACATAAGCAAGGGGAAATTGGTCTTCGCACTGGTCATGACAGTCAAGAAAATCAAGCCATATTTCCAGAGCAACAAAGAAGATGTAGTATCGGCATATCGGATACGATCTCTATCAAACAAGCCCGATAAAGCTGGGAAGATGGCGGTTTGGTCGGCGGAGTTAACGGACAATAGGATTGATTATGACCCAAGATAGGTCATTAAATCCCAAATATTATAAGAGGGTTTCTTAGCAGAATTTGCAGTGCCAGAAGTTGAATCCCAAAGAGGAACCTCACAAGAAAGCACCGAGTCATGGAGACTATTCGTTGATCGATCTTCAAATGAAAAATGTTTGGGAGCTAGAATACTACTGAAAACTCCAATTGGAGATTGTCGAACACACTCTTCACTTTGGATTTCAAGCCCCAAATACCTTGGCAGAATATGAGGCTTTGATTGCGAGATTAAATGTAGCCTACAAATTCAGAGCACGGAAGCCGAAGATACACAATGAGTAAGTATCGATAGTAATTCATGTAAGTTGGAATTTTATGGCTACTAATCCTGTAGGGGTAGCTTACTTGCAGAAGCTAAGATAGTTGCTAGAAAATTTGGAAGATACCTAGATAAAGTAATCATCGAGGAATGAAGCATAGCTTCTTCGGTCAAGTCCAATCAGAAAAGAACCTTTTCGATAGAATTTCTTCCCGAAAAAAGCATATTTGAAGTTGAAATTCTCTTGACCAGTGATCAGATTGATGAAAAAAGCTGCATGATGCCAATCATTGAATATATTAATCAGGGTAATCAACCTTTGGACAAATCCGAAGCAAGGAAATTGAGGATAAAGTCTGCTAGATATTGTATCCTCGAAGATAAACTATATCAAAAATCTTGTCAAGGATCCTTTTAAGGTGTTTGGGACCAACTACAGCATTGAAAGTCATATCCATAGTACATGAAGGCCATTGTGGCAATCACTCCGGAGGAAAGAGATGTATCAGAAAATTATACTACAGGGTTTCTATTGGCCGAATCTAGTGAAAGATACCGAAAGGTATTTGAAAGAATATGATAAATGCCAGAGGTTTGCACCTGTACACCATGTACCAGCAAACAAGTTCACAGCATGTCCAGTCCTTGGCCCTTCATGCGATGGGCAATCGATATTATTTGTCCATTCCCCTTGGCTTCTAAACAATGGAGATTGATTCTATTAGCAAAGACCAAGGTGTCGCATTTGATAAATTTTGTATGGAAATTTTTTTATACAGATTTGGCTTGATGAGAGTATTGATTTCGTATAACTGGTCCCATTTCATCAGCGAAAGATTCAAGATTTTCTGTAAGGAATGAAAGATAGAACTCTGATATTCTTCTCCTAGGCATCCTTAAGGAAATGGCCATGCTAAAGCATCAGATTGGAGTATAATGAATACTCTGAAAAAGCGACTTGAAGATGGAAAAGGTTTATGGGCCGAAGAACCCTTTTGAGTCCATTGGGCATATAGGACAATGATTCGATGCCTAAGATACCACTCACCATTCTCCGTTGTGTACGGAGTCAAAGCAGTCATTCTTGCCAAAATATCAGAAAGGAGTTATATGCACAAGCAGATACCCCAAACAAATAAAAGATCCCTTGATGAACTAAGCACTTGACAAGACTGAAGAAATGGGAGAAGCTGCTTCCATCAGACTTGCAAAATATCAACAAATTACAACAAAGCATTATAATTCAACAGTCAAAGTAGGGGATTTCTTCCTCAGGAAATCTTTTCTTGGAGGAGAAGAATGCAATGTCGAAAGTTAGGACCAAACTGGGAAGGGCCTTAAAAAGTTATCTTGGTCGTCCGGCCATGAACATACAAGATTCAGAATTTTAGAGCCAAAACTATTAGGAGAAATTGGCATTAAGATAATTGGTGGATTTGTCACTCGACGTCTTTTTTCTAAAATTGAATTGCTACAAAATGTAATCGATGTACATACATTATTTTACAATCACCAGAGCAATAAAAGCAACAACAGCATTCATTCAGATATAACAGAAGATGAGTAAAGAAAAAGTTACATTGATTATTAGCAAAATTTACAATAGTTACAAAACCCAAAGAGTACTGGGTATACATAAAACATTATTCTCTGACAGTCTCTCCTGAACACTTGGTCGAACATTTGGAAGGGAAGACGTATGTAAAATGGCCAAAGAAGATGACAAGATCCATGTCACCGAGATGCAGGAAAGTTTTGTGCTTTCCATAACGATTATGGCCACCTTACTGCAGACTGCAAACAGCTGAAGTGGGAGATTGAGGTGCTGTTCAAATGAGGATACTTGACGGAATTTATACCAACTGAAAGGGAAAAAGCTAGATGTAGAGGACGAGTCTTAAAAGAAGTACGACAACATTATAAACACCATCCATGGTGGTTTTGCATGTGGAGGAACCTCGATGAAAGAAAGAGAGAAACATATCAAGCTGGAATCAACCCACCAGATTGTATTCTCGGATCATGACACAAAAGGGTTGCATATGATACATGATGATGCACTAATCATCAAAACTGACATAGCAAACAATTTAGTTTCAAGACTTCTAATGGACAGCGGAAGTTCGGTCGACATTATCTTTTTTGTCAACGTTGAACAAAATGAAGTGGAAAAGTGACAATATAGAGAAGGTCGACGCTATAAATCTTGTTAGATTCAATGATGAAACAAGCCGAGTCATGGGAAAAGTAACTGTGCCCATCCTGACAAAAGGTAAAATGGTGCTTTCGAAGATGATGGTGATTAATGCAGATTCAGCATACAACACCATTCTATGGAGACCATGGATCCTGTCAATGGGAGCTGTACCATCTTCCTACCATCAGGTCGTGAAGTTACCCATTGGAAATCAGATTGTGGCTGTGCAGATTGATCAAGTCAGTGCTCGAAATTGCTATGTGGCGACCATGAAAGAAAACACTTATGGAGACAAACAGCAATCATGGAACCTCAGACCCTTAACCAAAGAGGTAAAGGAAGTTGAAAGTCCCAAGACTGTTATAGAAGCAGTGCTGGACGAGGAATAGCAGTGCACATAGCTGTTGCCCATTCAGCTCTTAATTGGTTGACAACATGTGGCAGCGAAGTCATACCCTCATACTGCACATGCAGTTAATTTCATCAACAATTGCATACAAATATAAGAAATTAATACAAACATTTATAAAGATCTTAAGTACAGGAAATTAGATATGCTACATGTGATTTTATGTCCTCGTATTCTATTCGTTGCCTAATGATATCCCGCATTATCATCAAGATGTAGTAACCACATTTGACACTCCCAGGCTGCTTAGGAGTCTAAATTTGCATACATAATAGCATCTGTAATATTAGGTAAGAAATTTGCAAAATGTGTTTGATAGGTAAGTAAAGTAAGAACAACAACCATTTCTCACTATAACAGCACTATTTACCTTTGTATCTCTATACCATTTAATTTATTTTTTCATTGTCTACCCTGTCCTCCATGCAACGAATGTAGTATATCATCAACACATACATTGTATCGTTATAATAATATTACAAAATGTTGTTTAAATTTCATTACAAATGAATGATTATAATTAATTGTTTTTTAACTTATTTGTCGATCAAGGATTTAAAGTCAGTATGGATTTGATTCTTATGACTCTCCAAAGAATCAAAGAACCAAGCATATGCAAAGTATGTGTTAACAACCCCTAACATCCAATGCTTGCTACAACCCAGTAATAAATTATTAGTTAATATGTGCAGAACTAGTAAATTAATTAAGTTACAAATTACTGTAACTTAACACCACCTACCTTGCACAGTACGGAAATAACCATAATTGGCCGCGCGTTGCATATTTCCATTTACTCAAAATATGTTCCATCCGCTGTTCTAAGTTGAGATTCCCAAATGGTGTAATCAGTATGGGATGAACAAAGCAATACTTCCCTGCATCCGATGTGGTTCTGATTCCATTATATAAGTGCCTGCCAATATCCATGAATCAACGTACAAGTAAACATAAAATTTTACATTGGATAACATATAAACTACACACGCATTTTGTAGTTTTGTTACCTTATGTAAAACAATATGCACTCTAAAGATATTTCTCACATGTTGCAGAAATCGGTTATGTCAACCTTCGATATGCTCAATTCTTGTACATTCCCCTCAGTTCCTCTTTCCGTTGGGAGTATCCATAAATGATTGCACTAAAAGCCTTCTATTCATCTTAGTAATTCCTGAATCGATGGGGTATGAATTACTGGATCATAACTCATCCACCACATTAGGGTCCTCCACATGTGGTTTATGTGTCCCACATTAGTGTTCTCCGCATGTGGTACATGTGTCTCCCCCACATGTGGTGGCTTATAACCACCTGGAACTTCATTCACATGTGTATCCTCCACATGTGGTGGGTTATAACCATCTGGTATCTCCACCACATGTGTTGCCTCCTCATGTGGTGGGCTGTAACCACCTAAAACTTCCTCTACATGCGGTACATGTGGTGGCCATGGGATGGACATTCCCTATAAATATCAAAAGAAAATTATTTAAGTACAACAACACTACACTGGCTAAACTTAATAACATAATTAGCACAAACCAAACGGATGAAATGGTACCTCTGAATCTGGAAAAATGACAAGACTGATTGGCCATACAATGACTGCACCTTCAGCTTCTCCTACACGCCCAAAGGTAGACGTCGGCACATGCAAAGGGGCACCTGGCCTTAACACTGACTTTCAAATGATGCTAGCCTAGCTTAACACTGTGGCACACATCCGTTAGGAGATAAGGGAACACAGTGCCATGTGCTACAATATTATTGGCACTGCCTAGGGCAAGCTAGCATTTAAGACCCTTTGAGACAATGTTAAAACTAATTAGTATATCTCTATCTGTACATGTGATAATAACATATAGATAACATAATTAATAAACAATCAATATATACATAGACCTTATATGTATATATTAATGATAAATTTGAAATTGAATTATTTGTGATTTGTCAAAATACCTCTGAATATGTCGATTATGATGGATGAACAGGAGAAGCATCAGGCTGAGTAGGTGATGGCGTCGGTCAATTGGCAACATCCTCGTCATGTTTCCTTTCCTCAATGGGCAAAGACTGCTCCCCATGTGTATTAGTCTCCGATTCGAGGATAATACCACATGCAAATGCTAGTTGATTGAGCTTCTTTCCGTTGGATTTCTGTTGAACAACCTCCCACATACCACGGACCATCATCTTTAGATTAGCAATTCTGTCGAACTTATCCTTTTTTTTCGAAGGTCGGCTAGGGACTGAACCTGAAGGTACCAAGATTGGATGTGCTGCATCTGTCTGTGGATCTGTGGCGAGTTCAGAACTTCCAGGAACTTCACCTTGGGTCGGACCCAAACTTCTTCCTCGCTCTCAATGTTCGAGAGATTGAAAATAGCATCCTCAATAATGAGACTTGCTAAGGCCATGGCCTTCTTCAAATCCTTAGAAAGTTTTCAAGGATTCAATAGTCTTCACTTCCAGTGCATCGTTGGCATTCTCAGCTGCTATTGTTCTCTCTCTCACATCCCTTTTCAAGGTCTCAGATTCGGATTGCAGTTTATCCCTCTCCTTTTTAACCTTAGCAAGTTTTTCCTTGGCAGTATTCAAAGCAATTTCAGCCTCATGGTTATTCTGGGTCAAAGACAAACTCAAAGAAGTAAACTTTTTCATGTTATCCTTTAGAGGTTTGACTTTATTGGCAGCTACAATATAGTTTTGGGCCATCAAATAAAGATGAGCAGCGGCTTGTTCCATGAGTTGCGCAGTAGTATTGTTCCTCAAGAGGTAGCATTGCCTTAGTGAGGTTAAGCAGATTTGGATTCGACTTGCTCACTGAAAAACCCTCAGAAAAAGTAATTACAACCTCCTTCCCATTAGAAGACTCGGATCAAAAAATCCTTCATAGGTTTTCGGCACCGTCGGATCTCATTGTTTTCGGAGGAAGAGGTATCTCCCCTCTACCCATAGAAGAACCAACCAAGTCCGCCGAGCCAGCAGAAAGATTTGCCTATGTAACTTAGGTTTCTTCAAAAGCCCAGAGTTTCTCATGTAAAACTTCTTCTACGTGAGATGTCTCGAGAGCTTCTTTCCTTTTTCGTGTCTTGGCCTTTTTAGCTTCTTTAATCTTCTGAAGCCTGGATAGATCCATATCAGCCATGAGTCTCTTGCAAGCCATGTGAAGACCAGCTTTGACAGGACCAGCCCCGGGGACCCTTCCAGGATCTCCCTGGTGGTCCCGCCTGGTGAAGTACCACTGGACAATTCCTAAGAATATCCAATGGAACTCCACTTGACACATGGACAACCCACACAAGTAATATCAATAATACCCCAACATATAAATATAAATAAATCCACAACAGCATAAAAGTCCACAACTGGCCTAAGGTACTACAGGCCATAACCAAAACATAAATACCGTGGTCTCTACAGAGTCCCAAATTTAATATCAGAGCATTCTAAGAGTGTCAACAAGGTCTATGAGTACAAATAAGAAATAAATAAGTCCAGAAGATAACAATACGTAAAGAAAGGATAAATACGGCTGCTGTAGTGGAAGGAAACAAGCGGTATGCTGTGCGCAAGGTAGACTGCTACTAGCTGCCTGGGCCTAGGGGAACGAATTTAAAACAATAAAACGTGAGATAAAGAATCTCAGTGAGTGGCATAGTATAATAGAAAAATAATGATTTATTTTCGAAAAATCTTTCTCTCAAGACCTCTCATTCCACTCGTTGAAAGGTTCACCGTTTAAAAAGCATTTCACAAAAACCCAAACTTGTACCCCAATTAATATTATGTAAACCGGTGCTCAAAAGTATGAAGGAACGATCATTGTAATATAATGAAATGTCTCAAATCATGATATAAACATTTGGGCATAAAATATAATGAATACAGTTTCACCAAATAAATATGAAAAAGTAGAAATCACCACAATATTTGTAAATCAACAATATATATAAACATATGATATACCAATATACAAACCATGGGATACACCCACCTCACGACCCTCAATATATGAACGGTGTCGTGGAAATAATAAATAACCTTCGGGACGTACCCAACCTCACAGTCCATGGCCATAATAAACCGTTGGATGATACCAATCTCACGGCACCGTGGTAATAATAACAAACCTTAAACCCGACCTCACAGTCCGTGGTAATAATAGATAACCGTTGGATGAAACCAACCTCACGGCACCGTGGTAAACCCAGCGCGCGGTAATATAATATAATATAATACTGATCCAAGGTATTGGCATTACATGGTACATCAATTTAAAATAACCAATATAGTATTCATGAAACAATCTTGTAAGATTGTATATATACTTTTCCAAACAATACTGTATCATAAATCATAATTTAACTGTCAAGCTCAACCGCTTGTTTAAATATTTCAAAATTTTCAAATCGTCACTTCATATGAAAACCAGAAATACCACAGTGAAATATATTCACCATAAACCAATTTTAAGCACATAAAATTATAAAATATTTGATCGTGCTTAAAATTATATGATTTTCAATCTGGTTTCTCAAACCAAATAGTTTCCAAAATGATTTAAATTCTCAATTTAATTACCAAGATATTTAAATATCACAAGTCCATTTATGGACCCATTAAAATTTAAAATCACATAAAATATTCTCAAAAATCATATAAAATGATAACGCATATATGTGAAGTAAATATTTATATACGCATAAAACAACATTCCAATCAAATGATATATAAACGTAAAATATTTAAACCACATATATACTATACTATGTACCCAAATCATTTAAAAATAATATAACCACTCACAGTACAGATGCTGCTCAACTTTGCTCTCATGCAGGCTCACCTCCAGTCTCAGTACCAGTGCCTGTCATAATATAAAAATATTTCTTAGACTCCAATAACTAAACTAAAGGCATTATTATAACCCAAATTCCTTACAATAATTTATCGAACTCTAAAATTTTTGAAATTGGATACCGGGCGGTCCAATTATACCGTGTCCCCTTCGAACTCGGTACTCCAAATTGGGGCTTTTCGCCCTAAGCCTAATTTTTTGCAATTGACCCACCAAACAGGTTCCAATAATATCTAATTGCACTAATCCAACTCTAATTTCAACTGATTTGACCTATTGTTGTCCAAACACAGTCTAATTTTTATCTGAAAGATTAATAAAATAACCCGAAAATAGGAAAATTACAAAACGATCTCCAAAATTCACAAATTATATGTCTATGGAAAGCCCAAGAGACAAGGAGTTCACCAGTGGCCTTACCTTGGTCCGATGACTCCTCCGGTGGCCGGAAAATCGAGGTAAATTTTTAGCCAAGTTTAAACTTGAGGGATCTCTCAAACGGTGGGGATTTTGGGAAATCTAACCCCGGAAATGGACTCAGAGAGGTAAAAAATGGTGGAATAGAGGTATGGAGTGAGCTGGGTTGGCTTAAAAACACACAAATCGAGGAGAGAGAAAAACTCCGGCCGTCGAGCTTCGCCGACTCGATCTGGGCGCATCCGTCGTCCGGTGGCCGGAAAATTTTAGGGCCAAGCTCGCCTTCTCCCTCCGCTCCTCTCTGGCCGGCGCGTGTGGCAAAGTGGTGGCCGTCGATGGGTCAAACGGCGTAAATCTGGTTGGAGGTAAAAAGGGTCGGTTGGAGCCCGTGGGTATGGGGTGTTTTTTTTTTTTTTTCTCGGGTTTTTTGGAGAGGAAAAGAGTACTTTTGGGTTTTTCTTCCTGTTTGGCACAATTAAAGAGGCGTATATAGAGCCTAAATCACTAACAAACAAAAATTGGGGACTGGTTTGGACACTGATATAAAACTTATGTTTAAAACTTCTTAGAACCATAACTTTTTATCCATAACTCGAAATTTGGCGTGCCGCCAGTCTATGAACTCGTAATGACGAGATCTATATAATGGTACCTCAGTCAAACCAAAAATATTAACTGTTGAAAAAGTCAACTCGGACCCACATATTGTTCACTTGGTCATTCTTGGTCAAACTTAGTCAAACTTATTTAATTATGTGCATTTTTTTGGTACGGGGTGTTACAAGCTTTCTTGAAATTCTCGGTAGTAAGAATTGTGGGTAAGGAAAAACTTTCTACTGTTGCTAGTTGGATTGAAACTGTAATCTGTTCCTCCAGATATTTTGGAAGAATATTCAAAGCAAGATCGTCGAAAGGGAAAGCATGTAATCAAAACCAAAGCAAGGGGTATCTATATTAAATAAAGAGAAGCTCACAAAAATGAAAATTCCAATCCATCCTAAATGGCCTTGATTCTGGGACCTCACAACCCCACTCGCCATAAACAAAGAAATATTTCTTCTAATATTTATCACCAGAAGAAGTCTCGGTAAATAATTTCTTGTTTCAGCGGGAATGCAAAATATAACGGTGAAAGTTGACATTTTAGCAAAGAAAAGGATAGGCACAACAACGACGAAAAGGAAAAGTTAAATTGAAGGTAATGGCAGGAGAACTAACCCGGAGTTAAAAGAGAGTCTTCGAAAAGCACCAAACGTAAACATTATGCAATAGAGAAAATAGGAGAATTACCAAGGACCCAGGCCGAATCTTCTATGAAAAGCACTATCTCAGGAGGATAATAAAATAGATTTCTCTAGGGCTACACAAGACATTGGGACACAAAATAAAAATGAAAGCCCTCTTTTATCCTCGATGAAAACTAGAAAAAGTAAATAGGTAATTGTCATTAAAGATTCCTACTTTATTTTTTTTTTATTTTTTATTTTTTTACAAAAAATATTAATATATCTCCCTCAGTTAGTTTTAATTTTTATAAAATTCCATTTTTTAAAACTCTTATCAGATATTAAATCGAAATTTAACCTTTGTTTTGTTGAGTTCTGATTCATAAGTATTTAAAATTAAAAAGTAAAAATCACGCAGATACATTGTTAAAATTGTTAATTCATTAAAATATTTATTTATGTCAAAATTCCACTACGATTTATTAAACAAAAGTAATGTTAAGTTTCTCCGTATGGAATGCATTTAAAATCCTTGGACACCTTTCTTACCAATACCATGCGACGCTACTGTCCTGGCTGATAGGTATCCAATGTATTGGCTCAGGGATTTGTATATCCAGGGTTGTGTTCTCCCTGAAATTGCTATCCACCGCTTGCTCTCCAACTCTCCGTTTCTTGAACGTTTTTCTGTTGCAGATATACTTGAAACTCACAACTCAAGATTGTTCCCCCTCTCAATCCCAAATTCTTTAGAATAACGCAGTCCCCCCAGTACTGTAGTCTGAAATACATCGAAATCTCTTCCTTCTCCTCGAGTGATCATCATCATCAGAATCAGCATCCAATCCTTAATTTGATGGAAATGGAAATGGATACTTGTCATCCTCCGTCAGCAAACATAAAAATCAACATATTTGCTCCGAATCTCTCCTATTTAATGATCCGTTTCTGGGAGGACTTCAAATTTGATAGTTATCGGACTCTACTGCCTCAAATCAAGAGACTTCATCTGTGCATTTGCTCTGAGGTTACACCCAATTATTTATTTGTTTATTTTTATTTTTATTTATTATTATTATTATTTGATTTTTGGGATTATGTCAATTTTTGGTTTATGTGTGAGTGTTTTTTTTTTTTAATTTGGTTATTTATTAGGTTCTCATTGAGACGCCGGCTGATCCAGTTCCTGAATTTAGTAAGCTCGAGCGTTTGCATTTTCAAATGATGTTTACAATTTATAGTTTGCCAGCTTTGTAGGACATTCACATAATAAAATATGCTATAGAAACACATAATAAAACATGCTATAGGAACACTGATGTACCTATTTGGATTTTCCTGAACTTGGAATTATATATGAAGTTCAACGATAGTCAAATTGAAAAATGATAAATGAATAGTGGTGGAGCTGATAGAGATGATGGAGGTTGCTGAACCATGCACTCTGGAATAGCTACTAATTAATTTTATAGCCACGGATAGTAAGATCTTGTAGAGTGATGATGCATTGAGGTCATGTGGTAGAGTTCCAATTGTTGAAGCTCTCAAAGGTAGAGGCCATGAAGGCTTTTAAGACCTTCCTACATATTCCTATCTATGTTGGCAATCTCTTGGCAATTCTTAGTTCATAGATGTTGAATATTAGGAGACAAGTACTTTAATTTTGGACAATAATGAATCCACAGGCTTTTGAGAAAAGTGAGGCACCTTTAGCCCGTCTGGAAGAGATTGTTCATCCTCAATGCTAGAAATCTCAATATGCTTCAAATTTGAGAGAGGAGACACTTGCTGACTATACTCATTTGCATTGTTTGTTTGAAAGGCAGCCAACTGTTTTTTCAACCCAAGATCTTACTGATATGGGTAAAGCGGCATGGAAGTCAATCTGGGGAAGTCCTTTATAGCTAGATCAGAAAGACAAGAAAATGAAGGTAAACAACAGCGATCATCTTCTTCAGTCTTCACCATTCAGTACCTAGACGACCCTTCCACCAACCCTTTTTTACGCAAATCTCGAAGCCAGAAGCTTTTGTAAGTTTGACAGTAGTGCTGTTGGTGAAGCCAATTGTTGTTTGAAATATACTCCTAAGAATGCACGTCAAACAACTTCAAGGACTTCAGACGAAGAACTTGATTCAGTGGCCACAAATTTTGGCATTTCTTACATCCTACTAAGACGAATTTGACAAGTCTTGTAAGCGAAGGAGACTGACTTGGAAGTGTAAAACCAGAGTAATAACTCAAAGACAATGCATTTCAGATTTGGGTGTGGCTGTAGGCTTTCCAATGTAATTTCATAATCAACAGACTCATTTGCATCAATATCATCACTTCTATGTGGCCAAAATAACTCAAATGACTAATTTCTTGATTTTCCTTTATTTTTGCATTCTTATATACCATGCTATCATCTTTTCCATGTCTTAATTTTTCTAATAGCCAATTCACTAAGCACATCTACCTCACTATTTTCCAGCTAACGGTAGAACCAATGGGGTTGTCCCAAATGAAATTTTTATATTTTTATTTTTATTTTTTGCAGTAATCCAATATGAAATTTCTTAAAAGTCTTGAGGTTAGTGAATCGTCCAAGTCCATGTGGCATATAAATCAACGTGTCACATAGGTCATTCTTAAGATGTTTGAGATTGACTAACTTCTTGAAGCCTCTTGAGAATTCTTGTAAGCAACTGCAGCGTGATAGTTTCAGTGTTTGCAAATTCTGTAGCTTGGTGATAGGAAAATGAAGATCTAACATATGCAAGAACTCAACTCCCACCATATGTCTAATGATTGAGGTAAGAATTTCACCAACTCTAGCTAAATGCAAAAATACAAGTTATTTAAGAACAGAGTAGTGATAGTGTGTAGCCCCACGGAAATGGTGTTTCCTTCCTAGAGATCAGAGTTTCAGTTTTGTTAGCTCCTAAGAGATGGAGAAAAAAGATTAAAATGAAGAATCTTTCATGGGCCACTCAAGTGCTTCCAATAATACCTAAGATTTGAAGTAAAAAACGTTTTAAGCACTTCTCCATGATTCCTAGATTGATGCATTTGGATTTTCTTAAAAGACTAATATGTTTGAGCTTCTCAGTTTCCACAGGCATCCATGGGGCTAAAATCAAGTTCCATAAAGCTGAAAACTTGTACCAACTTGTTATTTGCTATAGTGATTTGCACATAACTTGCAGATGATAAGAAACTCCTACTTTTATTGAAAAACTTAACAAGAAGCTACATTATAAAGAATATTGGACACAAATTAAATAATTTGAGAGCAATAAGGATGCTAGGAACAGGTTCAAATTACCTTACTGCTAACAAAGTACTGCAGACTGGGGTAACAAAACAAGATATGTTCTATTTGTTATTGTTTTCCATCATATCTTGTTCAAAGACATTGATCTAAACATTAACAAAACCCTTCTCCTTTAGACTTTCAACAGTGTCCTTAAGACTCACTTCCAAAGGAATGAAATTCACACCCAAACTTTTTGCTTTCTCCTTGGATACTTTGCAGGTTGGCGTGAGGGGCTTGTCATCTTCACACCTGAAATTAATGAAAAACAGAATTTTTTTCTACTTCAAAGTTTATTGCATATCATCAAATTTCGTTGTAAAAAAGAATAACAGATAGAGAATTTTGACCTAATATGCGAGGAAAGAAATCCAATATACATTATAATGAAGCATGAAATCGTTTGAGCAACCACCAAGACTGCTTCGTGATTGCAAAACCCAATAAAGCATGGAAAGTATTGGAACTGTGTTTCTCTGAGTGTGTTTTTGTGTCTCATTATCCCTCTCTATTTTAATGCTAGTCATCCATTCAATACATGGAAAGTAACGCAAAATTCTGAATACACACCAGGGACAATTCTGTATGACAGTAGATTAGTATACTTAGAGACTTAGCATAGAAAAACACAATCACAACCAAGTAGAAACACATTATATTTACCACAAAAAATTACCATGAACTGACAAGAACTAATAAGGAAAATAGGTAAAGCTTGATTGCATTTGCAAAATGCACCATAGAAGCATGACTCTTAATACTTGCAAATGGAAACTTACTTTTCCGGAAGGTTCAAGGAAGGGTATAGTTCTTTCAAAATCTTCAAAGCCTCACTCATGTGTTCAACTTGTCCAGATAAACAATATCTTCCACTGGCAGAAGGAACTTCAAATGCTTGAATATGTGCATATGCAACATCTCTAACATCAACAAATCTATAAAATTCGTTGGGAAAGGTTTCAGCTCCTGCACCCAAAAGAAAAAGAAAATAGCAGAAATGGAAAACAAGGTTCCACCGGCCAAATGTCTAAAGTTTCAGGCACTCTAGAAAGGTCAGAGTATCTATATATATACATATATATATCAGCTGTACCAAGAAAAGTGATGCTGCCTCACTCATGCAAGAAAAAGGATTAGTTTCAAGAGGGTACCAGTTGTAAGATTCAGAATACGCTTCACAGAGAAGTTAACGGTTGGCTGTAAGAGAGGACCAATCACAAGTCCTGGATGTAGTGTGATTAAGTCAATCCCATTTTCTTTTGCGAATTTCCAAGCAGCCTCTTCAGCTAGAGTTTTCGAAACCATATACCAAAGCTGGAAAAGAAAAAATTTACAGCACAATAAACATATAGAAAAATTGATGCATGATTTCCTCTACTTCTCTCTTACTATATCCTTGCTACCAGTAAAAAAGAACTAAACAATAGATATAAATACAAATGATGGCTTTATATTCTATGCTGTTTTTACTAAACTCATCATCGTAGTATAAATACTAATGCTATAAATTTTGCATAAGTGTGTCTGAAAAGAACTTTCTATAAGATATTCTATAGAAGTAAATTGATAAATTTAGAATGAGATAATAAAAGCTTAGCCCATATTGATACAGTACACACCTTCATCTGCTCACAATATACAGGATCTGAAAACAATGTCTCATCAATTACCACATCAGGGCCAAGAGGTTTTCCATTGAATCCAACTGAAGCCATGGAAGATGTTACAACCACTCGCTTTACAGAAGGGGCTTTTGCACATGATCTGAGAACGTTTAATGTTCCCTTCACTGCAGGGTCAATTAGCTCTGCCTGAAATTAACAAAATTTTGCATAAATCTATAAGTACTGGACTAACGAAAACCAAGGAAAAAATGTTTAGGCCATTGCAGTCAAAGAATTAACCTGTGGATCATTGACTGAAAATGTTACAGGGGACGCTGTATGGAAAACACCTTCACAGCCATCAACTAAAGCATCAAAAGCTCCTTCATCCAATAAATCAGCTTTAAACAAATGTAGTCTTTCCTTAGCTCCATTGAGTGAAAGCAAGTGTTCTGTCTTCTTTGGATCATCTATGACATACATATACAGAATCAGGAGTTCGAAACTGAGATTTCATATGCAATTAACATGTATAATTAGAAGTTGCTCGCAGACAAGCCATTGATTTCCATGTGCTTTCTTTATGTTTCAACATACAGAACACTACATCCTTTGACAAGCTATTATCAAAACCTACAAACCTCACTCAATTTCAACTCTCAATTCCATCAAATTGGGAAAAAAAGAAAGAAGCAATATTATTTTTAAGGTTTTTGTTTTCGTTTTATTTTTATTTATTTTTTTCATCACCCAAAACAAGGATTTGACTACAAAACCACAAGATCAACATTTCCTGAGCTTCAACAACCAGAACAAATTAATACCGAAAGCTTGCTCTTCAGATTTTATATTCTGGGTTTATTTATTTATTTATTTTTCCTAACAATAAACAACAAACAATGAAAACCCAGAATATGGAATAAAAAACCATTTACAAGACTAATTGATATAGATCTGAAGAAGCCAATTAAAAAGGAAGAGTAAAGAAAACCAACTTGGGTCTCGAACAGAAGCTTTGACAGTGTATCCACGTTCCAGTAAGAGCTTCACCACCCACGAAGCTATGTAACCGGAAGCTCCTGTTACACACACCACCTTTTGCTCTGCTCCACCCATGATTCCTCTGCTCTCTCTGCTTTGCTCTGTCTGGTCAGGACCTTTTTGTCAAAGTCCGTCGAAGATGTGTTGACTAGATGTTGTACTTAATAAAGAAAAGATACGATGTAAATGGTCATTATTGTCCGAACAGAATGGATCACCTACTTAAATTTTAGTACGAATTTTCTATATGTATATATTTTTTTAAGAAAAATATTCCCATCCGTATTGGAATCATAATTATTGAATCAAAACTTGGTAAAATATATATATATATATTAATCAACTGAATTTTTATCCTTTTTTTTTTCTTTTTCTTTTTTGTTCAGTAGAAAAAGTCCATGTGACAAAATTAGTAAAAACGCTCCCATCTGACAGTTTTACATTTGTCTTTTCCTAAATTTTACCACGTGTACTAATCACTACCTAGCTCAGCTTGGGACCATTTTGTCAAAGTTTTGGTCAAGAATATATAGCATTTATAAAAGGGAATATATGGTATCACCCCCTTAAAATTTGATTTAAATATAATTTATTTCTTTTAATTCTGAAAATTTAATGAACTGCTTTTTTAAGTTTTAAAATGTCACCACCTTGACTCCCTTAATGTTTCATGAAAATGGTAAGAAGAGCATATTCCACAACCAAGTATCATTGGCAAACGAGTAAACATAAATTCCATAAACTTAAAAAATTGCTTATCATTTCCTGCTATAGGGATTTGAACACAAACGATATAAAATAGCAAATTACAGTGACGTTGGGATAGAGAAACAAAAGAATATATATATTATATATAAAATATTATCTTATATGTTGAGAAATATATATATATATATATATATATATGTATTATCTTATATGTTGAGAAACCCCTCTTCCTTCAGGCTTTCAACAGTGTCCTAAACTCATATCGCTTTCTCCTCTGGGTACTTGGTGAAGCTTCTCACTTTCCCATCTTGAAGTGATGAAGCAACCTTTTCCTTAGAGCTCTATCATATCACAGAACCTTCACAATTTTTACTTGGACAAAAATTGAGATTTTCAAATATAATACAGTGCATGCTTCCCTCTCCCTTCTACATAAAAATAAATAAATAAACAAGGAAAAAAATACTTTGAAGATTGAAATATAGATACATAAGTGATAGTTAATAGATGAGAAACACAGTCAAATGAACATAACACAATTTATAAATGAAATTACAAGAGCTATTAGGTGAAAGGGAACTTGACAAGTAACATGAGCTAACATGAACTAGTAACAAAGAAAGCAGGGTCTGCATTTCAAGATAACAAAGTGAAGAAAGAAAACATACTCTCATCTTCTTTGGTTCCTCTGCTGTCTGGTTCTATACTTCAACCACAGGAACAGTATTCTATCTACAACTTTCTCAACAGCATCGAAGTAGGCTACACTCCAAGAACTTTTCATCGCGATTACCAGATAAGGAACAAGAATTCCTGCTGCAAATCCCAATCCAACACTCAAGTAAAACCACTTATCAGTAGAAGTGTCACCACTTCTACTACTCTTCGAAGTACTCAATCCCTTTTCTGGATCAACATCATCACCTGGACATTTCACATCAAGTGGAATACCACAAAGACCAATGTTTCCAGCAAAAAAGGGTGCATCAAAAGTTGTCATATGATCTGTATAAGGGATCCTACCAGAGAAGTTATTGTTTGACAAATTCAGGAACCCCAAAAATGAGAGTGATGCCAAACTGCGAGGAACAGCACCTGAGAGCTTATTACTTGAGAGATCAAGTGATGACAATTGCTTCAACTTTGAAACGCTCTCCGGAATGTGCCTAGTCATATGGTTTCTTGACTAGTTCAGAAACACTAAACCTGACAATTTTGTTATCTCTTCTGGAAGATCTCCACTCAAATTATTTCCAGAGAGATCCATGCTGACTACAAGGGAGAGGATCTTGCTGAAAATCAGAGATTGGTCTTTCATATTCACAACCAAGTTTTCTTCATAATATTTCCCAAATGTCCCATAGAGTAGATAGCGGTTTATGTTTTGGACTCGTGTCATAGCTTTGAAATCTCCAAAGCTAGCTGGTATGCTACCTTGGAACTGATTTTCTGCCAGGTCCAGGACTTTCATTGAACTTAAATGAATAGCACTGGAGGAAGTTCTCCCGAAAATGCATTGCCTCTCAATCTGAGAATCCGTAGTCCTTCGAGACCTTTCCCAATCCACGCTGGAATTGTACCTGTTAATCTGTTGTTTCCAAGATCCAACCTCTCCAAACTAGCTAAGTTTTGGAAAGATGATGGGATCTCTCCAGAGAGGTTGTTGTCATTTAGGTTGTTGTCATTAAGGTGCAATGTTTGAAGCATACTTAGGAAGCCTAAGTCAGCAGGGATTCTTCCAGATAAATTGTTTTTACTAAGGTCCAGTGCTTTAATGTAAAAACAATTCACAAAGACTGATGGAATACTTCCTATTAGGTTGTTATTGGAAAGATCAATGACTTGAAGACCAGGATTGTTGCTTATAGAAGCTGGGATTTCTCCAGTTATCTGGTTGTCGGAAATCGAGAGGAACATTAGGGAACCACTATTGTTATATGGAATAGTACCAGAAAGTTTATTTTTGGATACATCGAGAAAGTAAAAATTGTCACTTGGAAGAGGAATGGATCCTTTGAAGAGGTTTGAGCTGACATCAACCACTGCGTTTGATGCCAACTTTAGAGGACTGGGCAGATGACCTTCTAATCGATTGTAAGAAACATTCAATGATGATAGCTTAGAGGAATGTTCCCAAAACCAGTTTGGAATGGAGCCAGAAATGTTAGCATCTGACAAATCCAAATCATTGACTTCCTTTTGTGAGTTAAGCCATACAGGAAATGAAGGACCCAAATGGCATGAATGTATGTCAAGACGCCAGACTTGGAATATGGGAACCCAATTGGATCTAATATTCATGGTGAAAGAGTTTGAAGATAGGCGTAAATATTTTAGCTTGCCAAGATTTGAAAAATGTGTTTCAGTAATCATACCCGTCAATTGATTGGAAGAAACATCCAAAGAAGACAGCTCAGAAAGTTGTCCCAAACTTTCTGGGAGGGTACCATTCAATTCATTCCCATTTAGCAGCAGAACAGAAAGATTTTGCAGCGATCCTAAAGAATCTGGTATTGGACCATATAGAAAATTATTCGACAAATCCAGACGGACAAGATTTTTTAGCTGACCAAGCCATTGTGGTAAGCTACCTACCAAGTGATTTTGTGACAATTCCAAGCGCAACAGACTTTTAGAAAGACAGTTTTCTATTCCTTGATCAGTTTTCTATTCCTTGATGGAATTCTGGTAAGGTTCCAGTCAAGTTATTATCTGATATACTAAAATACATTAAGTTGCAGAGTTTACCAATTGAGCTTGGAATCTCACCCTCAACATTATTGGCACCAAGGGCTAGGTTAGTGAGAAATGTCAGGTTTCCAATGGAAGCAGGAAGTTTCCCATGAAGTTTATTGCCTGCTAAATTAAGAACTCTTATCATCTCCCACCTTTCATGATCTCTGAAACTTAACATATATATGAAACTATTCGTTTCCATAACCCCTTCCAATTATAATTTATAAATAGACCACAATCAAGCATCTTTGAAATTTTTGAAAATTGAATGATTCATTTTAGTATGTATTACTATTTAATTTCTACTGGTCATAATATTGCTACAATGCACTCTGGAAATAAAATTCACGCTAAGCAGATTATTTAAATAATCAAAATAAAAAAAGTATACAAAGTCTTTTTTTTAACTCTGAAGATGAAATAAAAATACCTTCTCTCTCTCTCTCTCTCTCTCTCTCTCTCTCTGTGAAAATGGTAGACAAATTAATAAAGCCTACATATACACATAGCAAACCCAACTAAGAATGCATTATCAAGGAGGGGGGATGGGGGGGAACACTTGATAGCCCTTAAACTTGTGATTTTATAATTACTGCAAAAACATGAAAATCAAAGAATTAATTATTATATTTATGTGGCTCACATGTATTTCAGTTCAACCAACTGAAGTTGGTTTCATTCAAAGATTTTCTCATTGCTAATATGAATAAGGATCCTGCAGAGATTCCGAATCCAACATTGAAGCTGTCACCACTACTATCTAAAACATCATCATTGTCACCTGGACAATTTTACTTCAGGTGACAAAGTCAATAAGGAAGCCATTCAGAAAATTCCAAGTGATAATGCTATTGTGTCTGCTACCTGATCATGATGTCAAATATTTTATCCGTAGCTTGAAGTTCTCTGTCAGCTTTTATGCAGAAAAGAATAAAGAATATCAAAAATTGTTACTAGCAAGTTTATATATATATTACTTATTTAGCATAAAAGATATTGAACATCAGTTTCATTTTGCCAAATTTTCTTGCAAATTTTTTTTTTTTTTTTCACAAAACAGGCTTACATCAATAATTATATTTCACAGAGTGATTAGCGCAAGCTAGAGAGGTTTCTTAAATGAAGATGAATTGCACCACTAAACTTAGTATTTGAGATGTTTTAACACTAAACTTAGTATTTGTGTATTGTTAAGTATTTGAGAGGTTTTAACACTAAACTTAGTATTTGTGTATTAATTGTTTATTTATTTTTATAAACATGTAATTTTGTTATATAAACAAACAATTATGAAACATACTTTCAAAATGTTCATCCAAAAAAATTAAAATAGTTATATCAATATCTATTTGAAAATCACAAATAAGGGGTATTGTAAACAAGAAAAATTAAATTGATAAAAAATATTTTTGATATTAATTTGTGTTGAGCATAATATGGAGATTATAAAGTGAAGGGATCTTCCTCCTTATATTCCATTTATTAGAAAGGTAAATTTTTTCACCAAAAAAAAAAAAAAAAAAAAGAAAGAAAGAAAAAATCCCAAATGTAAAATTTTACTAAATTGGGCTGAAATTAGGCATATAATGGCCAGGGTTTTTTCGAAAAATAGCCACCGTACAACTCCATTTTTGAAAAATAGCAAATTTTTTTTTTTTAAAATTAGCCAACTTTTAGTACATCAGGACCAAAATACCCTTTGTACTTTTTTTTTTGGGGTCCATTTTCTCTCCCGAAATGCAACTTTCTTTTATTTTGTTGTTTTGGTTTTTTTTTTCCTCCATTCCCTTTTCCTTTCGAAACACAACTAGGGCATTCGAACAAAGCTAAGCTTTCCCTTTCCCTTTAGAAACACACCAGCACCATTTTCTGTAACACCCCGTCCCAAAGTACAACGGAAATTTTCCAACTTTGACGGAGGTTGCCCGTTGACCGTTGACCGTTGACCGTTGACCGTTGACCGAAGGGGTCAAAAGTTAACTTTTTGACTCGGATGGAATTCTAGGTTGACTGAGGTACCGTTGCGAAGTACACATTGGCACGAGCTCATAGACTAGTAGCACGTTGAAAACGGAGCTAAGGTTTGAAAGTTATGAGCAAAACA
Source organism: Ziziphus jujuba (assembly GCF_031755915.1). Taxonomy (NCBI): domain Eukaryota; kingdom Viridiplantae; phylum Streptophyta; class Magnoliopsida; order Rosales; family Rhamnaceae; genus Ziziphus; species Ziziphus jujuba. The sequence continues at coordinate 5,966,517 of NC_083380.1, forward strand.
AGTTGAGATCCAAACTGTCCAAGGGGTGCCGGAGTTGACTTTTTATTCATGCAAAGTTGAGCTTTGACTCATGCATGGTTGTGAAGTACTCATCGATATGAGTCCGTAGACTAGCGGCACGTCCGATTTGGACATGTGGTTTGAAAGTTATGGACCTGTAGAGTTTTTCAAATACTGTATTATTTTAATATTATTTTTAAGTGTGTAACGATGTGCCACGTGTGACTTAATAAATGTGACCATGTGTCACCATGTGGAGATGTCACATGTCAACCATGCTTAATACCCTATTATTTTATTATTGTTGTTTTATATAATAATATTATTTTTAATATTATTTAATTAAATTATTTTATTTTCTTTTATTTCTTTTTCTTTTCTTTTTTTCTTTTTTTTCTTTTCCCCACGTGGAAAAACACCTTCTTCTCTTTTCTTTTCCTTTTCTTCCCTTCTCCTTCTTCCCCGAGCCCGTAAAAAAACCAGCAAGGAATTCTCTCTCTCTCTCTCTCTCTCTCTCTCTCTCCTTTGACTCTATCCCCCTCTCTCTTTGATCGACCGTTTTGGCCAGATTTCAGTGGCCGGACGGCCACACGTGTCGGCCACCGGTGAAGCCCAGTTCCACGCGACCCCAACCTCCAATTTTCCCGGCTAGTCGTTGCCGGATGCGCCCAGATCGGGCCGGTGAAGTCGGCGGCAGCGGGTTAAGTTTTTCCGGCAATTCTCGCCGTTTCCGGCCAACCCAGCTCGACCCATACCTCTATTCCACCATTTTTCAACCCCTCTGAATCCATTTCTAGGGTTAGATTGCCCAAAATCCCCACCGTTTGAAAGATCCCTCAAGTTTAAATTCGACCGAAACTTTCATGCCAAATTTCCGCCACCGCCAGTCGAATTGAACTCAACGGAGGTCGGTAATGTGATCCTTATCTCACAAGCTTTCCATAGACATATAATTTGTCAATTTTGGATAACGTTTGTGTTTAACCCCTCGGGTACCAGGTATTATTTACCTGAATAAAATATTAATTTATTTGACTGTGTGAATTGTGTTCTAGGAGCACCGTTGAGTCGTGGAATTGATCCCATGGAGGATCTTAGGTTAATTGCATGCTCCAGGTGAGTGCCCACCTTGAAAACTATTTTGGGCAATTAATTATATTATGTTGTGTTAATTTGATATCTGGAATTTATGCTCCTGTGGTGTATTTTAAATATAATCGGGAAAAAAATATTATTTTATATATATATTTATCCATTAATGCTAAACGAAATTTTGGGTTGGTAAGAAATTCCCGATTATTATTTTATTGTGATTTAATTGTATTTATTACACATGAGCAAGTATTTTCAGTAATTAATTGTGTCTGGATTTTATATTATTTTTGGGCATAATTGGTTTGAATATTTTAAGGAAATTATTTGTTTAAATTGGTGGTTTAATTTTTATAATTATGCCCATGGTATATTATTTGTTGAATCTCGTGTTACGAGAAAAATTATTGTTTTATCGTTATCGATATTTTCGTACCGGATATGTTAAAGGAAAATATGTGGGATGGTAAATGTGAAAATTGGTATATTTCCCACAGTAATTTTTGGAAAAACGGTACGGTTATAATTAATTTAATAATTATTTTAGACGCACTCATACAGTATTGGTGTTCTATTATATATGTGGTTTAGTGCGCAAGTATTATGTCTCCCGTGAGTTGCCATTGGACCTTGGGCAGACAGGTTTGATATAGTGCACATAGCCGCCCCCCTCCTTAGCCGGGATGACGGTTTCAGCAGCGGTACTGTCGGGACGCCGAAGTGCCGTTTGCAAGTTTCTCTCTTTAATCTCCCCGCCAGTCGGTGCTCGGGTCGCTGGGTATCGAAGGGCATCACTGGTATATGGTGTGGTGCGTCAAGTGTAAATTTTCAGATAGAAATCTCAAACCCCAAAGAGTACAAAAATTATTTATTATAATTTATTACATTTTAATTATATTTGGGGTATTTATTTATTTGTTGTTTATTAAATTATTTGATCCCTGGATTTTCGGGAAGTACGAATATCGGGTTTTGTGAAAATGTTTTAAAAGGGGAACATTTCCAACGGAGTGAATAGTGAGGGTTTTGAAAGAAAATATTACTTCAATTGTTTAGTATTATTTATTTATTTAATTGTTGGTATTAATTAAATTTCTTTATTTGTTATATTAATATTATTAAAAGTGTTCGGTAGATAGGGTCACTCACTGAGATGATTAGCATCTCACGTTTTTAAATTCCATTCCCTTAGCTCCAAGTTGGGAGACGTTGATTGTCCGGGGCGAGCCCAACGTCTCAGTTCGTTGCCGAAAGTCCAAGAAGTATTTCTTCCCTTTTTTTTTTTCCTCTCCATCCTGTATTACTGCTTATCTGTCATCGTATTAATTTCATATTTATTTGTATAATGCTCTGTATACTGTATGGGACATGTAGTTGTTATTTATGCACTGAGTTGCTGTTATTCTTTGAAGTGCTGTAAATTTGTGGAATCAATTTGTAGTAATGTGGGAGGAATAAGGGGACGATTATAGAAGTATGTTTTCAGTACAGGAATTTTGGTTAATCCTACCCTTAGGGGAGGTGCTGCCGGATTTTCCGTTGGAAGGTTCGGTGGTATTTCCCTGGGATCAGGGCTTGTCTAGGGTTCCGGGGAGGAATTCTGGACGGGTCCTGACATTTTCACTTCAAGCAAAATTGTCCTCCCATTCGCCAGTGTCATAGAAGAACCCGTTTTTGGAAAATTGTTCTCCCTCCCCATGCCCATGTGATGTTGTTTGATTTTCGTCTTTGAGCAGAGAGACAAGTTTCTGGAAAATCAAAATTAGCTTGCAAATTTCTATAGAAGGTCCTCGTTTTCGTCATTTAGTTTGCCGAAGAAGAAAGTGAAGGAATCGCTGAAGGACTAGCTAAAAGAGGTAAGAGTTTCAAGAACTTTTTTTTGACTAAAAATATGGACTGAAAATCAGATTGTGGAATGTAGGGGCCACGTGAAGCCGATTTTCTTCTACATACTGTCTCTCTCTCTTTCTTTTTCTCCCTGCCTTTGCTAGCTTCTATCACTCTCACAAGAACACTAATGCTCTATTCTTCACCACATCTCCCTGTGTCCTTGTAATTTAGTTGCTTCTTAAATATTTTAAGTAATATGAATTATCCTTAGTTATTTTTAAATTTAGATTCTTTAAGGCTTGTACAGCTGTTAAAACACGTTTATTGTACAGTTAACCTCCATTTCATTGGACAGATTGTTGGAATTTTGTATGGGTTTTTATGGAAACTTTACCAATACTAAATAATTAGCAGAGTTCCTAGTCACAATTTCAGGATTTATTATGTCTACAGACTTAGATGAAGAACTTTTTTATATTTTTAAAATAGAAATGGTTTGCCTTTCGCTTCTCATGGTAGGTTGATTAAAATGTTTTGAAGAATTGAGCTATAAATTGTCAGCAGGGATGTATTTGATTATTTATAGCTTGTGAACTTTGTTTTTTTTTTTTTTTTTTTGATTGCCGTTACTTCTAATGTTTCAAAGATTCATTTATGGACCCCTGCAATTCTCAATGGCTTAAATTATGTCTATAGTTTGACGTAGTATGTTTAAGGCTATTTTCAAAATCTTTTCAATGCCCATTATCAATCGGTATTAGGGTTTGGAGTATTTGGTAATGATGAGTGATGAATAGAAGTTTAGTAAAGTGAATTGTTTAGAAGATTCATATAACCCATGGATGGAGAGCAGTCTACAGAGTGTTTCTTGGATAAGCTATTTTTTTCATTTACTTGCAATAGGGAACTAGATAGATAAGTTTACAGAGTTTTCCTTTTGTTTTTATTTGAAAATTACCGTTTTTTGACTGGTTAGTTCTCCACCCTGGTGTAGATTTGAATATGCTTCTGCATTGTCATTGATATTTCTATAAGTATTTTACTTGTTAATATTATATACCTGATCTTTTCCTTGTGTTTAAATTTTATTTTATGCAATTATTTCTGCTAGTTTTTGCTTGCTAATATGCCAATGCTTTTATCTTTGAATGTTGTTACTGCTTTGCCAATTTTATTATGACTGTCCATAATGCTGTTAGTTTCATTGTCAGTGCATCTCATATGGTATTATGTGTATTGCATGGTAGGCATGGATAATTCTTCTTTTCTGATTAATTAGTTTTACTAGTAGCATTTACAAAGAAAATTATTATTCTAGAAAGCATGATATATTTAGTTTTTGTATCATCCATGCCTTCTGCTATAATTTTGTTGCTTGTTATATCTTACTTTTATCTCTAGCATATAATTTCATATATAATATACATCTGCGTGATCTCTTGAAGTAGACATGTCTTGATCTGCTGCCTAAGTTTAGGGTGCATCTTTTTTTAACCTTGTCAAATTGTAACAGTGAATTTTTAATGCATTAAGTAAGAGTTCTAAATTATTTTTAGTCTATAAGGGATTTTTAGTGGATATATAATCTTTGTAAACATAGAGTTATCAAGATTCACAACTTGAGAAGGGTAGCCTAATCTTTCTGCCAATGTTCGATTTGGCGTTCCAAAAATTTTCCCTTTTTTTTTTTTTCTTCTTCTTCTTCTTCTTCTTTCATACAATAATATGAAATTGAAATGGAAAATAAAATCGTTTGGGCAAAGAACATAAGGTCGTAACATGATGTAATACAACCTAATAACATTTTCTAACAATAAAAAGTACAATACCTGTAGATAAGCTTACCTCTACCTTCCTCCACGCTGGACAGAGATAAATGTTTTCCAATTAATGTTAAAACTTATAAACACCTCCTAAATGCTGTCGTCAAATAATTCATCACTGGTTTGATTCTTTAGGAGCAATAATAGAAATATTTCTTTAGCTGAGTAGGCTTTCAGTGGTATTTTGATTATGGATCTACCCCGCTTGACATTGATGGTAAAAATGCCCCTTCCTGGAGTCATCCGAAATTTGCTGTAGAATATACTGCAGCCCTCCAAATAAATAACTCCTTATCACATATAAAATAGAACTAAAAAATGGGACTAAGGTTTTAGTTATAGTCTAATATCCCTCCTACCTATTTTGAAAATGTCTTTAAGACACAGGCATAAACATTTTATTTTTTATTTTTTATTTTTCGAGTTTGTGGTGCAAATGGTAATCCTCATTTCCTAAAAAATGTTAGGCATCCTAAGCTTCCAATTTCTCAGATTATTGTTGTCATAATAGTTTTCTTACTAATATGGAATTCCACCGTGCAAATGTCATTTGTAAATAATTCACCTTTATTTTATTCATGTTATTGGGGATGATGATGGTCAGCTTGCAATCCTTAATTTATGTCTATAAATATAACAAGGGGACATATTGTCAGGTCCAAAACAGCAAAATTAAAATATTGCAAATAATTTTTTTTATGCTATGCTAGTGAGTGAGTGTTATTATGTCTGCATAAAAAAGAAATAGAGAGAAATGGCAATGGGGATTGGTGTTATAGTTTAATATTCCTACTTCTTGATCCAAGAAACAAAATAAAACCTTTTATATTGCCCTTTGAAATATATAAAAAGTGAGAAAATCTGGAAATTTTATGCAATGATTTTGTATATTTTTGTAGTTATTTAGTTGTTAGTAGTTCGTGTGGTTTTTTTCTGTTGGTGGAAAATTTTCAAATTTCTCATATGCTCTTGTTCATTTGAATAGAAATCAAAGAAAGAATATACAAGGAGACATTTATCTATTTGAACTTCCAGGCTCCATCTTATCATTAGCTAGGTAAGCAGTATTCTGTGCCCTTTCATATACACATCTTACACATATAATATGCTAAGTTTGATTACTGCATGGTTACTAATATTGATTTTCTATTTCTTTCAGCATTGGAGGAGCAAGTGATGGACTGAGCAGAAAATTGAAGCACAAAATTTGCGATCGTAGAGTTACAAGTGCAAGCTGATAAAATTACACATACACTCACAGAGATAGAGAAAGAGAGAGAGATATATATAAATAGATAGAGAAGCATTGGTGGTGGTTTGTCCCCCATTAATGTATGTTGCTTCTCTGTACAACATAGAAAATATTTTACAAACTAATTTCGCTTTAATGTAAAGAACTTATCTGAAAACCTTTAGTTGTGCTGTATTGAATGAGTTTTAGAATTGTTGATAATTTCCATGATGAATTATTTTAGAGATGATAAGTCATCTCTTTATAAATTGCTCAATTTTGAACCTTTGTCATTATGCGCTATGCTTATAATATTGTGTTATTTGATGTGACGGAAATGTTTGTGTTGCTTGGTTAGAATGTGAAATATGAAATTAAAACTATTGTTAAGTTGTGTTTTTGTTTGAATTTAATGGGAGGTTTGAATGTGAAACCATAATATATCTATAGGTTATCCTTAGGAAGCAATGTATAATGTACACTACTAATGTATAATGTATTATGCACTGGTTTGAAAAGATTCTTTAGCCATTTTCATTATATTATTGCACAAATCCCGTTAGGTGTATGTTATTTAGGTTTTGGAAAATTTTCCACCCGGAGGAAAATATTTCCTCTTTTTTTCCTTCTGGAGGAAAATTTTTCCTCCAGGCGGAAAATTTATTCCTCCAGGCGGAAAAATTGTCCTTCAGGCTTTCCTCGTGTCGGAAAAAACGTTTCCTCCATCTGTTATGCTTTGTTGTATTTGATTTGCAGATAAATGGATTCAGATTACCAATGAAGGTTTTGGGGCTCGGAGATATCGAGGGCAAAGGTTAATTGTAGATCGAACTTCTGGAAAGCCATGTCGGATACTAAGTTCAAGTTGACTCCAGACCAAATAAAGAAGTTTGAAGATAGCTGTTTCGGCCACTTTTTGAAGGCCAACGAGATACAATTTAGTGGCCACATCGTCAACCGCATACTATACAGGCAGTGTGTTTTCGACGACAAGGATTCTATGGTATTCAATTTTGGAGGGTGTAACACCCCGTCCCAAATCGCACCGGAATCCGTGCACGTTGACTGAGGTTGACCGTTGACCGAGTGGGTCAAAAGTTGACTTTTTGTCCCAGTTGAAATTTCTAGTTGACCAGGGTACCGTGGTGAAGTGCATGATGCCCCTAGTTCGTAGACTACTAGCACATCGAAAACGGAGCTACGGTTTGAAAGCTATGGGCAAAACAAGTTGAAGTGCAAACAGTCCAAAAGGTGCCGGGAGTTGACTTTTTCTTGTGGTGTAATTTTGTTTTGACTCTTGCATGGTTGTAAAGTACTCGTCGATACGAGTTCATAGACTAGTGGCACGCTTGAATCGGACGTTTAGTTAAAAAGTTATGGACGTTTGAAATTCGCCAGATACCTTAATATTTTATTATATCTGGCTTAAGTGCACAGTGATGCCACATGTCAGCTCCTGATTGGTCCACGTGGAATGAACAGTGTCACACTGTGGCTTTTATTTGACAAAAATCTCGGGGAAGAGAGAGAAAGAGAGAGAGAGTCCGATCGGCCACCGGAGTTTTTCAAATTTTCTGGCCGATCCACCATACACGCGCCAGCCAGCAAGAAGCCCCTCCCCATTTCTAGCAAAACCCCAAAGTTTCACGGCCATTGGCCGCCGGACGCGCCCAGATCGAGGTGGCGAAGATCGGCGGCGATTTTTCCCTCCACCGCCGGCCACCGCCGATTGACCCCTTTCCGGCCATTTTTCGGCCACACGCGCCAGCTAGCCCTCACCACCTCCTCAAGTCCGGCCGACCCACCAAATTTCACGGCCACCGAACCTCCGACGCGCCGGGATCAGAGCTTTTTCCGGCGAGGGGCCGAAATTCTTCAAACCCCGATTTCTCCGCCGTCTGGCCTCCGTTTGCCTCAACGCCGGTCCCGTTGGATTCCTCTCCCCTCGATCTACAAATCTCCAAAAAATCTCAGCCAACAGCCACCACATGCGCCGCCGCCGGCGACGGTTGCCGGTGATCGCGGCGGCTCGCCGGAAGTTACTGTTCTGGCGAGTACCCAGTCTCACGACCGGCCCCTGTCCACTGTGTTCGACCTCCTGAACCCGAATCCGGCATCCGTTTCCGCCAATTCACGACGGTTTGGGAGAATTGCGGAGTCGAAACCCGAAAAACTTTCCGGCGAGATTCCGACCACCTCGGGTCCGATCACCGGAAAGTAAGACCGAATCCGTGATCCTCATCACTCGAGCTTCGATTCGGTATATAACTCGCAACTTTTAGATATCGTTTGGTGTTCGCTCCCTGGGTACCCATTTGGGGATTACCCGAATAAAATATTAATATATTTGGTTGGTACTGTGGATGTTTTAGGTGCGCGTACGAGTAGTGGAGTTGATCCTGCGGAGGATCTTAGCTGATTTACGCGCTCAAGGTGAGTGACCCACCTTCAAAAAATATTTTGGGTAATTAATTATGTTTAATTGGTATTTAAATTATGCTCATGTGGTACGATTTAATTATGGTTTTATTGTGGTTTAATTTATTTATTATGCATGAGCAAATTATATTTCGGTAATAATCGTACGTGGTTTTAAGTATTAATTTCGGGCATAATTGGGTTAAATATTTTATGAAAATATTTGTTTAAATTTTATAAATTATGCCCGTGGTATTTTTATTGTTGAACCTCGTACTTCGAGAAAATTGTGGTTTATTTGTTATCGATGTTTCGTACCGATTTGTTAAATAAAAATATGTGCGATGGTAAGTGTGAGAATTTAATATATTTCCCACGGTAATTTTGGAAAACGGTACGGTTGGTTAATAATGATTATTTTAGACGCACTCATACAGTATTGGTGTTCTGGTGTATGGACACGTGGTAGCGCACAAGTATTATGTGGTTTAGCGCGCAAGTTTTATTTCTCCCGTAGTTGCCATTGGACCATGGGCAGGCAGTTATTGGCCACAGCCGCCCCCTCTCCTTGGCCGGGATGATGGTTTCAGCAGTGGTACTGTCGGGACGCCGAAGTGCCGTTTGCAAGTTTCTCTCTTTAACCCCCCCCCCCCAGTCGGTGCTCGGGACGCTGGGTATCGGAGGGCATCACTGGTATATGGTGTGGTGCGTCAAGTGTAATTTTCAAATAATGTTTCAAACCCCAAAGGTGTTCAAAAATTATTTATTATAATTTATTACATTTTAATTATATGTTGGGGTATGTATTTATTTATTTATTGTTTACCAAATGGTTTAATCCTTTGGTTTTTGGGAAGTACGTACATCGGGTTTTGTGAAATTGTTTTAAAAAGGGAACATTTCAAACGGAGCGATTGGTGAGAGTTTTGAGGGAAATTATTATTTCCAACAGTTATTATTATTTATTTATTAATTGTTGGTATTTATTCAATTCCCTTAATTGTTATTATTATTATTTTATTATCATTAAAAGTGTTTAGTAGTTAGGGTCACTCATTGAGATGATTAGGATCTCACGTTTTTAAGTTCCGTTCCCTTAGGTGCAAGTGGTGGTAGACGTTCTTCCGGAGCGAACCAATTTTCCGCTGCTATCGTGTTTCGAGAAGTACCTCTGTACTCTTTCATTTCAGTGTATTATTTCTTTCATCCTTGTTGTATTTCTGTTGATTAGCACTTCTTAAAGCTCTGTATACTATTGGGACACTTATGTTTTATTTATGCACTGGATTGCTGCTGTTGTTGTTGTTGAGAAGTGCTGTAATTTGTGGAACAACTTGTAGTTTTGTGGGAGGAATAAGGAGGTGATTATAGAAGTGTGTTTTCAGTGCAGGTAATTTTTGGTAAGTCCTACCCTTAGGGGAGGTGCTGCCGGATTTTCCGTTGGAAGGTTCGGTGGTATTTCCCTGGGATCGGGGCTTGTCTAGGGTTCCTGCCGGGAGACGTGCAAGAAAGGTAGCAGCTGCTAAGCAAAGTATAGATATTGGGAGGAGGGATAGGAAGGCGGCAGCAGCTATTACAACTCCTTATAGTGTTGGAGGCTTGCGGAAAAAACTACAGTGCACTTTACCCGGTGCATCTTCTACTTTGAAGTTCGACCTATACAAACCAATACCCACACAACTTGTAAAAATTTTTGACCAATTTATGAAGTCCGGTTGGGCAGCAAAGGTTTATATGGATATTTTGATTGCGGGTAAAGACTTTTTCCAGTTGCTTACAACCAGTGAGAAGTGGCTGAATCACGATGTAAGTATTTTTCAATCAAGATTTGGGTAAGTAATGGCCAGGTGTCCTATATGGGGCTATTATGATTTTGGGTAACTAATAAATTATTTTGTTGTAGGTATACATTGAGCAGTGTTATGGAAAGTTCCTCGCCAATCCATCTAAGTTCAAATTCTCATACGCAATGCAAGAATATGTGCTGGGGATTCGAATGAAGGAGTCCAAGCCATGGAAATGTGTAAATCATGTAAAATATACATGTCCAAATTGTGTAATGTTAACTATTCATTTATTCATGTGCCTTCCTTTATTTGTTGTACTAATTGAAATCCTGTAATATATTGACAGTTGTTGATTCCACTAAACAAGCGCAACATACATTGGCTGGTAGGGCACGTGAACTTGAAAGAGCGTCGTATGACTGTATATGACTCAGATAAGGTTGGTAACCGAAACAGGGGAGAAATTTATTTCCAGAAATTATGCATAATATTACCATATTTACTGCAATCTGCATCCTTTTATGAGCAGCGGCCGGATCTTGTAGACTCCGTTGATGAGTTTACATGTGAATTGGCACAAAATACCCCTTAGCAAAATAACGGGTAAAACCCCTTAATACGTACATGTTTGTTGAATAAATATTAACTATTGGATATGGTTCTAATAATACTAATATATGTTATAATAATTGTTTTTTTTGTAGTGGTGACTGTGGCATGTTTACACTCAAGACCATCGAATTTTTACATGCTAGATTACCAGTGACATTCACACAAGATGACATGGAGTTCTTTAGGAAGAAGTATGCATATGAGGCTTACAACAAAGAACTAAGCATATGAGCTGAGTGGTGATGCATTTTTCTTTCCTTTTGTCATGTTTATAGATGCATATTATTTATTATATTTGACTTTTAATTGTAAATATAATGGTGGCTTATAATGTTCATTTAACACCGGTGGCCAAATATCCGGCCGAATGGCCAGCCGAATCGCCGGGATCGGCCTCCATAGCCGGCGGCCGGTGTGCAACCGGTCCTTTCCCACTAATTTGGATCCTCTGAGTCCAAATATGGCCTCCAATCTCAAAATTTCGAAGTGGTTTACGAGATACGAAGAATTGAAAACCGGCCACCTCCGGCGGAATTGGGGTCGATGGAGACCGGATTTGTAATCCTCGTCGCTCAAGCTTCGATTCGGTATATTATTCGCCTATTTTGGATAACGTTTGTGTTTGACCCCCCGGGTACCGGGTATTATTTACCCGAATAAAATATTAATTTATTTGACTGTGTGTGAATTGTGTTTTAGGAGCACGGGTGAGTCATGGAATTGATCCCATAGTGGATCGTGGGTTAATTGCGTGCTCCAAGTGAGTGACCCACCTTCAAATTAATTTCGAAAATTAAATTGTGATTATTATGTGTGATTTGAATATTAGGAATTTAAATTCTATGTGCCAAATATTTATTTGATTTATTGGTGAATTTATTGGATTTAAGAAAATGCGCATTTTATAAATTTATGCCATGTGAAATTATTTTATGGTTTGAGAATTTTGAAATTCTTGTGGTTTTAACATTAAATTGGGCATGAGTTGATTTTCAAATATTTCAAGGAAAATATTTGTTTATGTTGGTGACTCCAATTTTTATAAAATATGCCCATGGGATATTGTGAGATTTAATTATCATATTTAGAGAAATTATTTATGCTATTGGGAAAATGTGATTAATTGGGAGTTGGTGGATTTGAAAATCATGGAATTTATGGTGTTGATTATAAAGAAATTGTGGAGAAATTCCGGGTTCAAGCGGATGGAATAAACCCGCTATGTTATGCAAAATGTGAAATTTGATATATAAATTAAATATGTGGATTTTATGATTTTTAGATGCACCGTGCACGTACTGGTGTTCTGTATATATGTGATATGGATATTGTGCACACGGATGTGATTAGCGCGCATGTGGGTGTGAGTAGTGCGCAGGTGATATTATGAGGTTGTCCTGTGGTTTCCATCGGATGAGGGTAGGCCACCCCTCCATGGCCGGGACACCAGTTAGCAGCGGCGCAGTGGGACGCCACGCGACCGTATGCCGGTTTCTTTTTATAACCTCCTGTCTGGCGGTACCTTGGGACGCTGGGTACTGTTGGCGCCACTGGTATATAGCGGGTGCATCAATTGATTTTCAAACTGTGATTTTAAAAATTAATATTTTGAAATTTGTATTGGAATTAAAAATATAATTATTACCGTTTCTGGTATTTATTTGATGTCTTGGTTTTCGGGGATTACGAACAAGGGTTTTGTGAAAAGGTTTTAAAAGGGGAACTTTTACAACTGAGAGAATTGTAAGGGTTTTGAGAGAAATTATTATTTCCAATTAATTATTATCTATCTACTTATTACCGTGGTATTATATTGTACAGTAGATAGGGTCACTCACTGAGATGATTAGCATCTCACACTCTTAAATTCCGTTCCCCTAGGTCCAGGTTGGAGACGTTGATTGTCCGGGGCGAGCCCAACGTCTCAGTTCGTTGCCGAAGGTTCAAGAAGTTTTTTCTTCCATTTTTCCTCTTCATCTTATATTGTTTCCGTATCTGTCATTGTATAAATTCCACATTTATTTGTATAATGCTCTGTATACTGTATTGGACATGTAGTTGTTCGTTATGCACTGAGTTGCTGTTATATTTTGAAGTGCTGAAATGTGTGGAATCAATTGTAGTATTGTGGGAGGAACAAGGGGATGTTTATAGAAGTGTGTTTCAGTGCAGGTAATTTTTGGTTAGTCCTACCCTTAGGGGAGGTGCTGCCGGATTTTCCGTTGGAAGGTTCGGTGGTATTTCCCTGAGATCAGGGCTTGTCTAGGGTTCCGGAGAAGGAATTCTGGACGGGTCCTGACATGGTCAGTCACAGGCTTTGTCAATTTTACACCTGCAGTACGTCGCTCATAAAACCACCTTTGCAGTAAATCCAGTATGTGCTCTATTAATGCTACTATTGGCATCTCTCTAGCATCTAGCAAAATGCAATTCAAGCTTTCTGCAATATTGGTGGTCATGATAGAGTACCTTCTACATGGACAAAGAGAACATGCCCACCTTGTAGGGTCACATGATCGAATGTACTGGGCAGCCCTACTGTTTTTTGCCTCAATTTGCCCCATATAAAACTCAAAATCTTCAACCAAATATGCACTAGTTGCGAGCATGAAACATTGTATTATTGATTCATCTTTCGCATGTCCATTTGCTTTAATATTTCTGCTTATATGGTACATGCACAACGCATGGTATGCATTGGGAAAAACTTTGCGTAATGCCCTTTCAATAACGGGGTGTCTATCACTCATAAACACCAAATCCGGAAAATCTCTGATGGCATCCTTGAGGTTTTGGAAAAACCATGTATATGCTTGCTCATTCTCTCCATCTCCAATGCCGAAAGCCAAAGGATATATTTGCTTATTGCCATCCATGCCCGATGCAATATACATGTACCCTTTGTATTTCCCTTTCAATGTAGTTGCATCAACAGCCAACACGGGTCTTATGTGGGATTTAAATCCTCTAATGCTTGCTCCAATTGCCATCAAGAAATATACAAAATTGTTATTATCGTTTGTTTTGATACGTGTAACAGTCTCAGGGTTCTTCGACACTAACTCATAACAGTAGGCAGGTAACTTAGCAAAATTCTCCTCTGGAGATCCCCTAACATTGTTAAGTGCATACTCTTTACCTCTCCATACTTTGTTGTAGCTTATATTCACCCCATATTTCTGCAAAAAATCATGTTGAATTTCTTTGGGTTTGTAAACACGTGCAATACCTTCATAATTAGATTTGATACATTGCCTGATAACCCGGCTACTGGCCTGCTTATGTTCTCGATGCACGATATCTAACGAGCAACTGTGTACATTATCAAAAATTCTCACAAAAAATATTTCTCCATTTTTAAATGTGGTTGCACGTAGTTTCCATTTACAGGTATTTTCCAAGCATACAACCTCATACCGTTGTGTAGTTGACCGTGTCACCTTGAACTCCTTATTTTCTCACATGTAATAGATACTCAGTTTATTCTGTAAGTCACGTTTGTTGCGAAATAATTGTCCAACTACTATGCTCTCACAACCAATGAACTTTGATGAAAATATAGCCATAGAACCACTTCTGTTGCTCGATGATATGTGGTCACTTGTAGCATTATGAACCCTAACATCATCAACTCCTTCATTGTTCATTTCAGGATGCATATCATTAACATTGTCTAGCAACTCATGATCAAAATCTACATCATTATGATCAACATCATCCCCTGCTGCATTGTAATTCTCATCATGATCAATATGATGCAATTGCTTATACTCCTCATCGTTAAGAAACCGTTCAGCATAGTCACCTCCAACATCAACTCCTTCATGGATGTTAAATGATGTCCAGGCCCCACATCAACTTGATCTCTAAACTGAGTTTCTTGAACCATAATTTCCTGAGATGTAGCCTGAATAGGTTCAGTACCAGAAGCTTGTGGTAGACGAACTCCAATTGGAGGACAAGAAAAAGAATGAAGATTACTCCCACTATCCGAAGCAAATGCTATTTGATGAACATTTCTACATACATGTTCAACTTTTGAAATTACCTCAACATACAATGGAGGCCACATCATTGTCATCCCTCCATTCCTCACTTCTTGAAGAAAGCATTTCACATCCCTATCACATCGTATTTCTATAGGATCCAACTTTTCTGCACATCGTCCATATATCCATTTTAGCTTTAGCAAATATTCATTTCGATCTATCTTAATAGAATTGAAAATCTCATCCTCTAACTCTGATTTTGTGCATCTCTTGCCAACGGAAACTATTATATTTTTACCATTTCGATATTCCCAATTACCACCATCATTTTGTTCCAATGTTCCATTGTTTAAAACCGCAATTACAATGTCATCATCTTCTATTTTACTACAAAATTAAATGAATAACGTTAAACTAAATCAATAAATATATAAAATTTTGAATAATACTAAACAAACATATTAACTGTATTAAAAAGTTGATTCTGTTTTTTTTTTCGGCCAAATATAGCTTTTTCCTACTGGCAGAAAACTGGCGGAAAATTGGCGGAAAATTGGCGAAAATTCATCTTTTTTGCCAAATTTCCTCTGTTTTTACTATTTTTCACAATTTTTCAGTTTTACACAAAATTTCCTCTATTTTCAAACTATATGCCACCTAAATATCTTTAAAATCACATATAACAGCTCATAAATTAATTTCTTGCATACCCATATTAAATAAAAAGCTTAAAAAACCCTAAACTAATAAAAAATACAAGAAAAAAGAGAAAGAGAAAAAACAAAAAAAACACATATTTCCTTACTTTCATCTAATAAGAAAAAAGATAAAATTTTTACCTGAGTTTAGTTTGAGATATGAGAAAATACAAAAAAATGAGAGTGAGAGGAGATGAGATGCAAAGAGTGACCTTAGAGAAACCCCACGAACGGCTGTGTAGAGGAAGAAGGAAAGGGTAAAAAAAAAAAAAATCTTTTGCGTAATTTTCAATTTTATCAAGGGTATTTTTGTCCCAAGGTGACTATTTAAAAAAAAAAAAATTTTGCCAGTTTTTTAAAATGGAGTTGTAAGGTGGCTATTTTTCAAAATAACCCTAATGGCCATCAGTCAAGCCCAATTTTCAGCTAACCCTCATGCTAGTTGGGCTAGGAAAGCGAGAGAGAAAATTAATAATAATATTGATAATAATTTGAATTTTGAAAAACCAACGGTAAGAAAAATTCAAATTGAGGAACGGCAATATTTTCTTTCCCTGGTTTTTAGCGCTTGTTATATTTCTACATTATGAACTTCTCATGCTGAAACCCTTCTGTTTCTCTGGAAGGAAAATAATAATAATAATAATAATGGGTCAGACAGAGGAACAGAGATTGTTGAAAAAGGTGATGAGATCGGCAGGTGTTTGCGACGCCATCAATCGGCGTTCCCAGAGAAATTGGGCAAGACAGAGACTTTTTCTTACCCTCTGATTACTATTTAGGGCTTTTGTCTCATTTTTTAGGGTTTATTATTATTTTTTGTTTTCACTCTCTGTGGTGTATCTTAACTTCTACTTTGTCTTTGGTGTGCAGGTGTTTGAAAGCACAAATCAGAGGATTCCCAAATGTTTAATGGTAAAGGTGCGTAATTTTCTTAATTGCCTTTTGAGTTTTGAAAAGGAAAGAAAATAACTTGATTTTTATCATATTTTTCTTCTAATTTTCTTCTTGTTTTATAGTTGTGGTTGTGGGTTTGACTCGAACAACCAACATTGGAATTGCTGGTTATAATTGTTTTGGAAATCACATAGTTTTGTAATTTACGATGTATGGGTTTTGCTTTTTTATGGGGTCTGATGGTTGGGTTTTTTTTTTTATTGATTGAATCCTTGCAGGTTGTGGTTACCGGGTAATTGTTTTGGGAGTGACTGAACTGAAGAAGCATCATTGAGATTGCTAGTGATCATGGTTACCAGGTAATGGTTTTGAAAATCACATAAAATCATGTAATTTTCACACATGGGTTTTGCTTTTGGATTCAGTCTGATGGGTGATTTAATTATTTAGACAATTTTGATTTGCATGTAACTCAGAGAAGTAAATGTTGTTAGACTTGTTTGTGCAGTAAAATTGTTAGATTTGTTTGTACAATAAAATTACATTTCCAAGTGTGCTTGTATATTTGGTTGTTTCCCCTTTAAGTGATTTTTTTCATAAAATACTTGAACAGTGTTAGGAGGAAAATCAATCATTTATATTAGATTAATGACTTATAAAAAACAATTACATGGACACAGCATAAAACATCCATACATGCAGCGGGATCCACACACATGATAACCTTTGGGACACTAACACATAAACACTTAGCATTATTTAATAACTTTAACATGAGAGCTCTCTCTCTAGGAGCCTACTCTACTCAATGAGTAACTCACATTACATGGCACCCTAGCTTCCCTTTTTATAGCATGCCCATGTCGGTTGCTAAATTCACTCAAACCTTCTGGATTTCTCTTCAAAGTCAGTGCAAAACTTAGATATTTTCTTCACCAATTCCAAAGCTTTACTTACTGTCCAAATATATAATTCTAAAAACACCAGTCAATGTTGAATATCCTTCAAATAGTTACTCAAGTATACAAAATATTTAACAAACGACCCAACAGCAAATGTAACATCATTGAAGTTAGGACAAACAAGAAAAGAAAAAGGAGAGCAAAACTAAAGAAAATTAAAGACTTCAAAGAGAAAAAACACAATGAGGTGGTAATCTGAAAGGAAATTCATTCTTCTTGGTAGTTGGCAGGTGACTCGTAAAAAATGATGTGAATTTTTAGGTAAGGTAGTAGCAGGGTGACTCAAAAGGGGTGGTGAAAATGCATAAAGAAGGTGCCACTTGGGGTTTATAATAGACACCATCTAATGCATGGGATCTGACAAGGCTTGGCATGATCCAAGTAAGACCTTACATTACCAAGTATTAGCTAATATAATTTGCATTTTGTGCTGGTATCTTGTTATTGATTGAATGAGTTTAAACTATTATGAATCAGTTTAAGTTTAAAAACTAAAGTTATGTAGTTTTGAAATCCTAAAACATTTGGACCTCTGATTCCATCCATGTTTTAAACATAAGTTACGTAACTGTGTTAACCTCCAAAACATGATCAGATTTTTCAATGTTTATTAATGTAGAAATAATTTTAAATAAAAGTTGACAATAAAATTGATTTTTTATTATTTTAAAAAGGTGTAAGAGGCATAATTAAATGGACTTTACATGATATCTGTTTTTAAGATGTGAAAATGGTTATGCTCTTTGCCAACTGCTAACTATGACATTATTGCATTAGTTATGTGTGCTTTTCGGGCATATTGGCATTCTGGTCTAGATTTCGAACCATTACAAAGATTTCCAAAACTATGGTGCTTGCAACTGTGTCATGTTGCAAGTGGTTGTTATTCATATTCCCAAACAAGAATAACATACTTACAAATGGTTGCAGGCTTCCCTGCTGGTTTGTTAGTCCAAATACCCCAGATGGTGTCTACCACATTGAGTTTCCTCTGTCTTTTTTCTCTTTTAATATTCTTAAGAGTATATGATGTATACCATGATTAAATCAACCTAGTCTTCCTTAATTCTCAGTTTCTGACTTCAAATTTGGATGGGGAAACTAATGTAAAGATCAGAAAGGCATCTGAATGGAATAGGGATTGTTTAACTCCAGAGAAAGTGTCTGCATTTTGGTTGGCAAGGAGAGCACGTTACATTCAAGCATGCCTAATGCATGCTTACTTTGCAAAGGTATAAATAATTTTTCTTGTCGTTTTGTACCTTATTCTCAATTGATCTATCTTTTACCTTTCAAAAAATAAAATTCTCGTATTTATTAGTCATGTTCAAAAACTGTAAGTGGTGATCTATGTGACATTTGCTTAAAGTCCTACTGCCATGACATTATAGTTTATCCTCAATAGTTTATCAGTTTTATATTTTTGCTCATTACGTTTGGTTTTGTTTATCTTACAATATGTATATTGGTTTTCTTTTTTTTTGGTAAATCACATGTACATGTACTTGGATGATAGTCTTGAACAAACTAATTGTGTATAATTTCTTAGTTATATTAGGTCATGAGTCTCCTGACGTAAAAAAAGAGTTGCTTAATTATTATTGCAATTAAATCGATGATTTGCATAACTACTTTCATAAGATTTGATAAATAAAAAAGAAGTTTGTATTGTGAAGTTGAAATGGTGCTTGACCAGATAGTATACCTTTGGGTCAATTGTTATGTATATTTGATACTGATCAAAGTCACGTTCAGCTAGAATTAGATCAACTTTGGTCAAAGGTTCTATATATTTGTCTCATAACTATGATCGATTTGATGTTTTTTATTTAGGTGGTGTGTGTATAGGTAAAATAATGAACCAAGGACACGTCACAAAATTTTGGTCCAAATGGATAGCGACAACATTGCCACGTATGAACATAAAAGTGACACATCAGCAGTAGTACTACAATGGCTTGGTTAGAGGTAGATGACTCGGATCCAACAAGTGGAATAAAAGCCATATGTCAGAGAAAAAGCATCCAACGTAGATCATCTGAGATAATTCAAAATACCATGGAAGCTGACGTACATGTTGAATTATCGAATATAAAAGGCACGAGGCAAAACTATTATCGAATAAATGTTGGGATTTTATTAACAAAAATCCTGAAGATCAGGAATCAAAACGGGTAAAGCAGCAATCAAGATTCTTTCAAATCAAATTCAAATCGGGTCAACAGAACCCACAAAATCCTCCTGAAATATGTTACTAAATATATTCTAACTTTAACTGCTATAAAGGATACAAAGTCATCCCGTTTCAAGGTATGAGAAATTGACCAACTCTAAACAATTTCAACTTCCTTCGTTTGTTGTCTGACTTGAGCGCTGAAGTGCCTTGGGCCAGTAATACACCGGTGCCTAGGTGACTTGTCGTTCATTTCTCTGTCTCGCAGATGTACTATTACTGCCATATCCTCAATCCACGTGTCCATATTTTGTTGAGTTGGAGGCCAACCGAATTTCGACATCAACAGTTTAGCTCACCAGGTAGGGAAAAAATCCTTGCTTTGAAAACTGAAGTGGAAACACTTCAAACACAAATTCAGGAGATGGTGGCAACGCACGACCAAGCCCAAAATGCGAATCAAGAACTGATGCAGCAATGGAAACAACTTCTCCCTCTTCCAGGAGTAAGAAAGAAGAAGTGGTGGAAGAGCATCAGAGGGATATTGTCAGGACCCATCCAAAATTCCTCACCGGAACCCTAAACAAGCCCTGATCCCAGGGAAACCCTACCGGACCCTCCAATGGAAAATCCGACAGAACCTCCCCTAAGGGTTGGACTTACCACAATTTCCTGCACTGAAAACACACTTCTATATTCATCTCTTTATTCCTCCCACATTACTACAAGTTGATTCCACAAATTTACAGCACTTCAAATGAACAATAGTAATCCAGTGCATAATTAATACATAAGTGTCCACTACAGTATACAGAGCTTCATGAATTACTATTAAACATTGAATACAACAAGAGTGAAAGAAGTATTACAATTGCAATAAATGAAGACAAAGATACTTCTCGAACTAAGATAGCGATGAAGATCAAGTCCGCTCCGGATGAATACCGACAAACCTAGTACCTAGAGGAACGAAATTTAAAAAAATATGAGATGCTAATCATCTCAGTGAATGACCATATCTACTGTACAATTATAATACCACGATAATTAAGAAAATAAATAATAATTAATTGGAAATAATATTTTCTCTCAAAACCCTTACGATTCTCTCGGTTGGAAAAGTTCCCCTTTTAAAACATTTTCACAAAACCCGTTATTCATAATCCCCGAAAACCAAGGAATCAATTTATTCAACTAAATATCAAATAAAATAATAATAATAATCAAGCATTCCAAATTTATAATTAAAAAGAAATTAATTATTGAATAATTAAGTAAAGGGAAAATTAAACCAATTTAAAATCCTCATTCAAATAAATACCAAAAACAGTATTAATTATATTCTTAATTCCAATACAATTTCAAAATATTTATTTTAAAATCTCAGTTCTGAAAATCACTTGATGCACCCACTATATACCAGTGGACCCAACAGTACCCAGCGTCCTAAGGTACCGCAAGACAGGAGGTTATAGAGAGAAACCGGCATACGGTCGCGTGGCGTCCTACCGCGCTGCTGCAAATAGGCATCCCGGCCATGGAGGGGCGGCCTACCCTCATCCGATGGCAAACACAGGACAACCCCATAAAATCACCTGCGCGCTACTCACACCCACCCGCACTCTAATCACATCCGTGTGCACACTAACCATATCACATATAAACAGAACACCAGTACGTGTATGGTGCATCTAAAAATCATAAAATCCACATATTTATTTTATATATCAAAATCTCAAATTTTCCATAACATACCGGGTTTATTCCATCCAATTAAACCCGTAAATTTCCCACAATTCCATTATAATCGTCGCCATAAATTCCATGATTTCCAAATCTACCAACTCCCAAATCCACCAATTTAAATATTCAAATTTTTCCAATGGCATAAATATTTTTGAAATATAATAAATTAAATCACATAATATTCCATGGGCATACTTATCAAAATTGAAGTCACCAACATAAACAAATATTTTCCTTGAAATATTTGAAAATCAAATCATACCCAAAATAATGTTAAGACCGCAAGAATTTCATATATAATTGAATTCCACAATTCTCAATACCATAAAATAATTTTCACATGGCATAAATTTATATAATGCATATTTTCTTCAATCAAAATAAATCCACCAATAATTTCCACAATAAATCAATTAAATATTTAACACATAGAATATAAATTTCAAATATTCAAATCACACATAATATTTACAAATTTAATTCCCGAAATTAATTTGAAGGTAGGTCACTCACCTGGAGCATGTAATTAACCTAAGATCCTCCATGGGATCAATTCCACCACTCACCCATGCTCCTAGAACACAATTCACACATAGTCAAATAAATTAATATTTTATTCGGTTAAATAATACCCGGTACCCGGGGGGTTAAACACAAACGTTAACCAAAATTGTCGAATAATATACCGAATCGAAGCTTGAGCGACGAGGATTACAAATCCGGTCTTACTTCCCGGAGGTCGGACCGTTGGTGACCGGAATCTCGCCGGAAAGCTTTCGGGATTCAACTCTTCGATCCTCTCAATCCGTCGCGAATTGGCGGAAAAGGACCCCGGATTTGGATTCAGGGGGTCGGAATTAGTGGAGAGGGATCGGCGGTACAACTGGGTACTCGCCGGAACAGTGATTTTCGGCGAGCCCCCGCGGTCACCAGCAATCGTCGCCAGCGGCGGCGCGTGCGGTGGCCGATGGCTGAGATTTTTGGGGGTTTTGTAGATCAAGGGAAGAGGATTCCAACGAGACCGGCGGTGAGGCAAATGGAGGCCGGAGGGGCGAAGAAATCGGGGTTTGAAGGTTTTCGGCACCTCGCCGGATGTTCGGTGGCCGTGAAATTTGGTGGGCTGGCCGGAAATGAGGAGATGGTGAGGGGTGGCTAGCGCTTGTGGCTTGAAAACGGCCGGAAATGGGTCAAACGGTGGTGGCCAGCGGTGGAGGGAAAAATCACCGCCGAGCTTAGCCGGAAATGGGGAGGCGCTCCCATCTAGCTGGCACGTGTAGCAAGGATCGGCCGGAAAATTTGTCGATTCCGGCGGCCGGTCGTTTCTCTCTCTGCCTCTCTCTCTCTCTCTCTCTCTCTTTCTCTCTCTTCCCCGTCGTTTTTGCCAAATAAAAGCCATCGTTGGTGACACTGTTCACCCACGTGGACCAATAAGGTGACGACACGTGGCATTACTGTGCACTTAAGCCAGATATAATAAAATATTACGGTATCCGGCAAACTTCACACGTCTATAACTTTTTAACCAGATGTCCGATTTAAGCGTGCCACTAGTCTATGAACTTGTATCGACGAGTACTTTACAACCATACAAAAGTTAAAACAAAATTATACAACGATAAAAAGTCAACTCCCGGCACCTTTTGGACAGTTTGCACCACGACTTGTTTTGCCCATAACTTTCAAACCGTAGCTCCGTTTTCAACGTGTTACTAGTCTACGAACTTGTGCCAATGTGTACTTCGTAATGGTACCTCAGTCAACCTAGAATTCTATCCGAGTCAAAAAGTCAACTTTTGATCCCCTTCGGTCAACGATCAAAGTTAAAGTCAACGGTCAACCTTCAACCTCGGTCAAAGTTGGAAAATTTCTGTTGTACTTTGGGATGGGGTGTTACAGATATAAGCCAAGACAAGTCACGCCAGGATAGGCTATCGAAATCTCAATCGCTCCGCAATATAGCTTTGAAAAGTCACAATGACAAGGAACGGAAAAGGAGACATGGCCAGGTTGAGGGGAACTTCAAAAATGAAGAAACCACCTCATGAAGATCTTAAAGAAGATTGGAGAGAGATTGTACAAGAGGAAGTTAAAAGACAGAAAGGAGTAGCCCAATTTAACCAACGATGGGTCTCAAATATGGTACATACATCATTCACCAAATGGATAGGTGAAACATCTCAGTTTGTCCCACCAAAATTCGACCTCTATGATGGTGCAGCTGATCCATTGGACCATTTGACGTACAAACACCAAGCCATGTTCCCACTCGGATTGCCCCATTATAAAAGAGAGGATATAATGTGCAAAATCTTTGCTACTAGTCTCAAGGGAGCAGCACTTACCTCGTTTGATAGTCTTAAACCAGAATCAATTCATTCATTTGAGGAGCTCGTGAACCATTTCGGAGCACAATTCGCCGTCAACATGAAAGTTAAGAGAGAAGTGAATCACCTTTTCACCATAACTCCGGGAAGGAATGAATCTTTGAAAGCTTATATGCAAAGATTCAATAAAGAAAAGGTCACCATCCTAGATTGCAATGAATCAATTGCAATTGAAGCCTTCAGGAAATGGTTACTACGGGAAAATCGGTTATACGAGTCGCTTATGAAAAGAGTCCTTGAGACCATGATTGAAGTAATGTCTCAAGCAGCGAAGTATATCAACCTAGAAGATGACCAAAAGATGAAAGAAAGGGACAGCACAAGAAGAGTCAAGAAGGGCGAGCCGGTGGTGGAGATAAAAAGAACGATACTTCGATAGCAACCCGCTCGACCCTTCCAACTTCAGATAAAAGAAACAAAGGCTGATAGAAGAAGGCAAGATGAGGTTAGTGATCCTTCCAAACATTGTTCTTTGATAGTCTCTCCTGAATGCTTGGTCGAACATTTGGAAGGGAAGAAGTATGTAAAGTGGCCTAAGAATATGACAACAGATCCATGTCACCGAGATGCAGGAAAGATTCGGTAAGTACCCCTAACAGAAAAGCCCTAAGGATGGAATCAACCCCCAGATTGTAATCTCGGATCATGACACGAAAGGGTTGCATACGCCACACAATGATGCACTAATCATCAAAAAGGACATAGCAAACAATTTGGTTTCAAGAATTCTCATAGACAATAGAAGCTCGGTCTACATCATCTTTTTGTCAATGTTGAACAAAATGAAGTGGAAAAGCAACAATATAGAGAAGGTCGATGCTATGAGTCTTGTTGGATTAAATGGCAAAACAAGCCGAGTCATGGGAAAAGTAATCATGCCATCCTGACAAAAGGCAAAACGATGCTTTTGAAAATGATGGTGATTGATGCAGATTTAGCGTACAACGCCATTCTGGGGAGACCCTGGATCCACTCAATGAGAGCTGTACAATCTTCCTACCATCAGGTCGTAAAGTTCCTCATTGGAAATCAGATTGTGGCTGTGCAGAATGATCAAGTCAGTGCCTAAAATTGCTACGTGGTTACCATGAAAGGAAAAAATTATGGAGACAAATAGTAATCACAGAACCTCAGGACCTCAACCAAAAAGGTAAATGAAGTTGAAAGTCCTGAGACTGTTATAGAAGTAGTATTGGACGAGGAGAAGCTGAACCAAAAGTTTAGAATTGGAGCAAATCTATCCGAAGAAGTGAAAGAACGGTACCTGGTGGATGCACCATCTTTACATGAAATGTTAAGCTTCTTGGATGCGTAATCAGGATATAATCAAATTCTGATGCATCCAGAAGATCAAGAAATGACCTCATTTATGACCGATCGAGGAATCTACTGTTACATGGTAATGCCCTTCGTACTTAAGAATACAGGTGCAATTTACCAAAGGTTAGTGAAAAAGATGTTTAAAGATCAGATCAAGAAAATGATGGAGATCTTTATAGATGACATGCTTGTGAAATCAGCTAAAGCAGAGGATCATCTAGACCATTTGGGGCAAACTTACGATGTGCTGGAAAAATAAAGGATGAAGCTCAATACGACAAAGTGTAGTTTTGGAGTTCTAGGAGGAATGTTTAAAGATCAGATCGGGAAAACGATGGAGATCCGTATAGATGAGATACTCATGAAGTTAGCTAAAGCGGAGGATCATCTAGACCATTTGGGACAAACTTTCGATGTGCTGGAGAAATACAGGATGAAGCTCAATACGACTAAGTGTAGTTTTGGAGTTCCAGGAGGAATGTTTAAAGATCAAATTGAGAAAACCATGGAGATCTGTATATATGACATGCTCGCAAAATCAGCTAAAGCGGAGGATCATCTAGACCATTCGGGGCAAACTTTTGATGTGTTGGAGAAATACTGGATGAAGCTCAATATGACGAAGTGTAGTTTTGGAGTTCCAGGAGGAATGTTTCTCAGACATGTTGTCACTCAAAGAGCGAACGAAGCAAATCCGAAACAAATCAAAGCCTTTGTAAATTTTCCTTCTCTCCGAACGAGACTAGAAAAAATGAAATTAAATGATAGAATTGCAGCCTTAAGTCGATTTATATAAAGGTCGTCAGACAGAAGTTATAAGAGTTGATGGCTTACATCGGTTGCAGTATCAAACAAGGACGTTAGTTTGGTTCTCATAACAAACAAGGGAGGAAAAAGACACTGGATCTTTTAAATGAGTAAAATATTGTCAAATACTGAAACAAGATACACAAGCATGGAGAAATTGGTCTTGGCACTGGTCGTGATAGTTAGGAAAATCAAGCCATATTTCCAAAGCAACAAAAAAGATGTACTATCGGCATATCCGATACGATCTCTCTTAAATAAGCCATCGGCATAACTGGGAGGATGGCAGTTTGTGCAGTGGAGTTAGCAAACTATAGGATTGATATGTCCCAAGATCGGCCAGTTAATCTGAAATATTAGATGATTTCTTAATAGAAGTCGTAATGCCTGAAGTTGAATCCCAATAGGAACCTCACAAGAAAGGATCGAGTCATGTAGTCTATTCGTTGACGTATCTTCAATGGAAAAGTGTCGGGAGCTCCAATTGGAGAACTTGTTGAACACTCTCTTCGTATAAGATTTTAGTGCGCAAATCACATGGTAGAGTATGAGGCTTTAATTACAGGATTAAATTTAGCCTACTAATTAGGAGCACGAAAGCTAAATATACAGAGTGACTCAGCATCGGTAGTAAGCCAGGTAAGTTGGAATTTTATGGCTACTAATCCTGTAATGGTAGCTTACTTTCAGAAGATAAGAAAATTGTTATAAATGTTCGAAGATACCGAAATAATGCAATTGCCAAGGGATCAGAATAATCTTGCAGATGCACTAACAAACATAGCTTCTTCGGTCTTGTCCAATCAGGAAGGAACAATTCCTATAGAATTTCTTCTGAATAAAAGCATATCCGAAGGAGAAAGTCTTTCGACCAGTGATTGGATTGATGAAAAAATCTGGATGATGCCAATCATTGAATATATTAACAGGGGTAGTCAACCTTTGGACAAATCCGAAGCAAGGAAATTGAGGATAGTCACCTAGATATTGTATCCTCGAAGAGAAACTTCATCGAAAATCTTATCAAGGACCCTTGTTGAGGTGTTTGGGACCAGCTGCAGCATTGAAAAAAATGGCCGAAGTACATGAAGGCCATTGTGGCAATCACACTGGATGAAATCGTTGTCTCGAAAAATAATACTACACGGTTTCTCTTGGTCGATTCTAGTGAAAGATTGTGAAAGGTCTTGAAAGAATGTGATAAATGCCAGAGGTTTCCACCTTTACACCATGCACCAGTAAACGAGCTCACGAGCATATCAAGTCCTTGGCCCTTCATGCTATAGGGAATCAATATTATTTGTCCATTCCCCATGGCTCTTAGACAACTGATATTCATTCTATTAGCAACCGATTATTTCTCGACAATGGATTGAAGCCGAAGCTTATCTGTAGATCAAGGTGTCCCATTTGATAAATTTGGTATGGAAATTCATTATATGTAGATTTGGTTCGGCGAAAGTACTGATTTTGGATAACGGGTCCCAATTCATCAGCGAAGGATTCAAGAATTTTTGTAAAGAATGGAAATCAAACTCCGATATTCTTCTCCAAGACATCCTCAAGGAAATGGCCAACCTGAAGCATGACATAAGTGTATATTGAATACTCTGAAAAAGCGACTTGAAGATGGAAAAGGTTTATGGGCCGAAGAACTCCCTGGAGTCTTTTGGCCATTTAGGACAACAATCCAAGCCCAAACAAACCAATCATTGTTCTGCTTTATGTTTGTAGATGAAGCAGTCACTCCTGCTGAAATATCATAAGGAGTTTACGCATGAGAGGATACCTCAGAAAATTAATGATCTCTTAATGAAACGAGCACTTGACGAGACTGAAGAAATGAGAGAAGCTGCTTCCATCAGACTGGCAATATATTAGCAAATAGTAGCGAAGCATGATAATCCAAAAGTTAACCTCGGATCTTTCGAGTAGGGGATTTAGTCCTTCCTAAATTTTTCTTGGAGGAGAATAACGTAATGTTGTGAAGTTAGAACCAAACTGCGAAGGGCCTTAGAAAGTTATCTCGATCGTTTCTTGGAGGAGAAGAATGCAATGTCGTGAAGTTAGGACCACACTGGGAAGGGCCCTACAAAGTTATATCGGTCGTTCGGCCAGGAACATACAAGATTTAGAATCTTAGAGGCAAAACTATTTCAAGAAATTGGCATTCAGATAATTTGTGGATATATCACTTGACGTCTTTTTTATGAAATTGAATTGAAACAAAATGTAATCGATGTACATACATTATTTTAAAGTCATTTAAAGCAATAAAAGCAACAACACTAGTCATTCAGATATAACATAAGATGAGTAAAGAAAAATTTTCATTGATTATTAGCAAAATTTACAATAGCAACAAAACCCAAAAAGTACTGGGTATACATTGGATATTTTTTCGAGATACATATATATATATATATATATAACTATGAATTCTTCTTCAAGTGGAACACAATGTCTTCTACTACTTCCATTCTCACTAGGACGAGTTAGGAAGTTATTTGGAGAAGAAATCCCTCAGAAGATGAAAGCTGCTCCCCACGATAAAAAAAGAACTCCTCCAGAATAACTTTGAAGAGTGGGAGCTCCACCAAGAGTCGTGCTGGAATTCAGGAAATAGGCGGGTGGATAATTTTATTGATTTGGAAATGAAACTATCCACGCTCCTCACTGAAATATCTGCCCACCCTAGAAGGCCGGAGACCCTACAAAGAACCCTCGGCCGATGAAATCAACATTGCTAGAACTGAATAGCCATTACCAAGAGAATAAAGATCATCGGTGCCGGCATCCCCTAAACATTCCCACTCCTTAGTGAAAATGTTGAAGATACTGGCAATGATGATCTCATTGCCTAAGCAAGACCATGGTAACCAGAGCAATGATTTTACTGGCATACAGAAAGAAAAAAAGTGAAGAAGAACAAGAGCGGGTGAAAGGAGAAAGACAAACCCAAAAAGCAATGCCACATTTATGGAACAAACAGTGGAACCACCTCGCCCTATATTTAGACCTTCTTAGAGTGTACGGC
Source organism: Ziziphus jujuba (assembly GCF_031755915.1). NCBI lineage: Eukaryota > Viridiplantae > Streptophyta > Magnoliopsida > Rosales > Rhamnaceae > Ziziphus > Ziziphus jujuba. Next base: position 5,995,323 of record NC_083380.1, read on the forward strand.
ACATTACGAGCCTAGAAAATACGAAAGAAATCCATGCCGTACACATAAGTGAAACCTTTCCATATTGTGATTTACTCACATCTTTTCAAATCTCGATAATCATATCTATTGTCATAATTATCTCTGATTACGATAATCCTGCAGAATCGAGACGTCATGATGCCATCAATAAGGATGTGGAACAGCACAAGAACAACGCCTACCCTAAAAGGTCAAGCCTTCACAATAAAAGCTTCAAACTAGTCTCAGACTAGATCAGTCCTAAATAAAAAGGCAAAAATGAAAAAAAAAAAAAACCAAAAAGAATTCAATTCTTATAGCTGGAGTTAAAATTGAAAAAATGTTGTTTCAATTTCTCACCTTATAGAACCTATTCTTCTTTGTGCTGCGACTGAAAATGACTTCTTTGACAACCTTATTTCCATTAGGGTCCTATTTCAATATAAATGACTACAAAGTCAATGTCGTATATGGATAAAGGAGAATCAGAATTAATAAATAAATAAATAAATAAGTAAATAAATAAATACTAGAAACTATAATATATATTATAGTTTTTTGAATTTTTATCCAGATTGTTTCATAAGTTGGAAAGGGAGGGTACAATCCATGGAATTAAAATTAGTAGGATCAGCCCTGCCATCTTTCATTTATTTTTTGCGTATAATATCATGATTTTTTGTAGAGCTAATCAAGAGGAAGTCAAAGTAGTGAGTGATTGCTTGAAGCTGTACTGCCAATGGACCACTCAGATGGTGAACACTGTGAAATCTGGGTGTTTCTTCTCTAAGAATGTAACAGGAAGTCTCAAAGCTAATATCAAACATATCCTCAATATGAAAGAGCTCCCAAAAGATGCTAAATACCCGAGAAACCCGCTGTTGATTGAGCACAGTAAGATTAAAAGCTATAAGGAGCTCCGGAAAAGAGTTGAACAAAGACTTCAAGGATGGAAGAACAGACTTATCTCACAGTCGGGTCGATTTGTGCTAGTAAAAACAATGATCTCTTCATTGCCTACCTATGCCATGTCCTCCACAAAAATTCCAAAGAGCTGGTACAGGCATTTCGAGAGCATGGCCAACCGATTTCTTTGGAACGACGAAAGTGATCAAGAGAAGTCAACTTGTCTTGTTTCTTGGAAGAGACTTTGTCAACCTAAATCAGCAAGAAGGTTGGGACTAAAACATCTAGAAGATGTTAATAGAGCTTTTCTGTGTAAATTAGGTTGGTCGCTAGCAAACAACTTTGACTTGATGTGGGTGTAAGCCTTAAAAGCTAAGTATTCTCAGACTTTATGCATTGTACTTGGAAAAAATCGTGCTATTGGTTTTGGAAAGGCATCTTAGGTATGAGACCCACCCTAGCTAAAGGTCTGTATTATAATATTGGTAACGAAAGTGGCATCAACTACTAAGAGGATCCTTGGATTCCCAATATGCTTAATTTTTCCTACTTCTACTCTGAATAGCACTAGCTTGCAGGTTGGGATGGTTGACTCTCTTTTGTTTCCAAGTGGTGAATGGAATATACCTCTTCTGGAACAGATTTTTGATAGGGACTCTGTAAACAAAATTTCCAACATTTTCTGGGTTGATACATATTTGGATGATAAGCTAATCTGGATGGGGAGCTCTTCAGAGAAGTTTTTAGTTAAATCAATGTACCAATTCTTAAATCCAGCAGCTTTCAACAATCGGAAATGGTGGAATTTTCTCTAGAATAGTAATCTCCATGACAGGTTGAAGTTTTTTATGGAGAGACTATCCTCTCGCAACCTCCCAGTATGTGCAACTCTAGTTAGTCATAATTGGCAGATTGATGATCCCAAATGTCCCCATGGGTGTAATAGTATTAAAGATGAAACTCATCTTTTTTTCCACTATAATGTAGCTTGATCCATCTGGTTGGCTTCCCCTTGGAGTGTCAGATGGTTGGAAGATCCCTCTCTTAACCTGGACTCTTATCTTGAATGGCTTTCGAAACCAGATACACATCTGCCAGTCCACCCTAAAGATACAAGCAAATTCTTCCTCTCAGCGGTGATCCTTCATACTATTTGGAAAGTGAGAAATCTTTTCCAGTTTGATGGGTATAACTTGTAATCTTAAGGAACAAGTCAAAATCATTTACAGCAAGGTTGATAAATTCTTGGCCATTTCATCCTCCCCCAATGGACCTCCTATCGGTGCTCAATTGACTAATCCTTCGTGGAGACCCCCTCCTTTAGGACAATCAAAATTAATTCAGATGCCTCTATTGGTCATGGCAGTGCGAGTTTAGGTATTGTTGTCAGAGACCACTTTGGAAAGGTCCTCAAAGTTCAAGTTCTTTAGGAACACATAGACATTCTTGAGGCTGCTGAAGCAGCATCCATTTTGAGGGCAGTTTAGTTAGCTTTGGAAGAAGGCTACTCGAATTTATGTTGTGAGAGTGATGCTAAATTAATTATCCAAAGTATAAAGAACCCGGACAAATGCTGCAGCCATTGGACTGTAGTAAGTTTCCTTCAGAAAATCCTGGATTTATACCCTTATTTTGAATCCATCAGTTTTAGCTAGACTCCAAGACAGAGCAACACCTTGGCTCATCTTGCAATCAGATGGGGCCTTATGAACGATAGCATAGGCATTGTCTCTCCTTTCACCATCTCTTCTTCTTTTGTTGAAATAATGGACCATTAAATGATTTAATATCATTTCCTGCTTCCTTGGCATCTTTGTATATGTTTGGTTGCCTTTTTTGGTTAATATAACCCCCTTTTTAAGGAGAAAAAAAAGTAGCGTCTTAGGGTGCGTTTGGTACGCAGGATAGGTTCGGATCGGACTAGATCAGACAGGATATAATAGTACATTCCCGTGTTTGGTATAGCTCCGGATTGAATATTGGACTAGTTGTTTCATGTTTGATGTAGGATTAAACTATTTTATAATTTTTTACTTTTTTAAAAGTGAAAAATTTTAAAATTCTATTTATAATTACAATAAAAAAATAATATATTTAATTAATATTGTAAATTTATAAGGACAAAGTCCAACGTCGCCGAACGCACCGGGATCGGGCCTCCATTTTCGGCGACGGCAAGTTGATTTTCCAGTAATCCGGCCATCACCCGACCAAATTGATACTCCTTTCTACTATTTTTGGACCCTCTGAGTTCAATTTTGAGATCCATTCAGCTCAATTCCTTGCTGCTTGAGAGATATGGGAAGTTGAACTTTGACCGAATCTTTCCGTCCATTTTCCAGTCACCGCCGGTCGAATTGAGCCCAATGGAAGTCGGTAACATATTCCTGATCTCTTTAGCTTTCTATAGGTACCTTTTTTGTGAATTATGATGGAGTATTTTGAAAGATGCCATTTTTGGATAAAATAATATTATTTTAATGTGGTAATATGAAAAATGTATGTTTAATGTTTAAATAATTGCTATTTATATTGATGATGTCCAATTGTGTTGAATTGCATAAATATGGGTTGAATTAATGTTTCTAAAATTTGGAAAGCTGTAGATTTTAAACAACTGTTAAATTATTGCTAACTTTACTGTGAGGTTATGTGAAGTTATGATAGCTAATAGAATGTATCTTTATATGCTTAATTATTTGTGGAATTGTATGTGGTTCTATTGACATTTAGTATGAATTAATTTGAAGGTTTGCGGAATTAATTATATTGAATTATTGTGATCGAAACTATACTTACGTGTTTAATTATTTATTTATGCATGAAATTTTGTGAATTTGATAAAAGTGCATAAATTTAAGTGTATCATATAAAAATTCAAATTTTATAATATTATACTATATTTAAAAAATATATAATATTATAAAATATTTTTTTATCGGTTTTCGATGCACCATACATGTACCAATGTTTTGTAGTTGTGGATATGATTAGCGCGCAGGTGAATGTGGATGTGATTAGTGCGCAGATTATAATGTCTCTCGTGAGTTGCCATCGGACCGAGGGCAGGAAAGTTTGATCTTGGCCATAGCCGCCCCCCTCCATGGCCGGGATGACGGTTTAAGTAGCGGCGTGGTGGGACGCCATAGGACCATATGCCGGTTTCTCTCTTTAACCTCCCCGTCAGATGGTGCTTTGGGACGCTGGGCAACGTAGGACACCACTGGTATATAGTATGTGCATCAAGTATCTTTTGTATATATATATATGTTATATTTGTATGGATCACACCGCATAGGGACATCGATCCGATGTGGTCCGTGAAGAGCTAGCCTCATAACTATGTTACCTACGAGTCCAGGGGATTGGATGGCCAATCTAGGCAACTACCCCGGACTGTATTGGTAACAGGGTGCTGACGGCAGCTGGAATAATAGATTGCGCAACATATTGGAGGGTATTGTTTGTACCCCTGATATGACTGTATATTTGATAATATTTTTTTTGAATTTTAAATGATTATTTGATCTCATATTATTCTATCTATTCATAACCTGATTTTATAACATTATGCTCAATTGCTTTTATTGTCATTACTATTATTAATATTATTCTCGTTATAAAAATTACATTATTATTTATCAGAATTATGTTTACAATTATTTTCATTATTACTAATATTATCATCATCATTATGATTATTATTATTATTATTTTTATTATTATTGCCATTATTTATTTTTATTTTTATTATTTTTATTATTTCTATTATTATTATTAGCATATGATATATCCAGACATGTATCACAGCCTACGACCAAGAAAGATAGCCATTGGGCAAGTATAATGGTCCTTGGACAAGTGGTAGCCTTTGGCAGGTGAGATAGTCCTTGGGACAGCTGTGATTATGTGATAGTTCTTAGACAAGTGATTACCTTCAAGTAAATATGATAGATGATATTAGTACTATTTTCATCATGAAAATGATTGCTACTATTATTATTGTTGTTGATGTGATGATTTTTTTACTTTTCTTCTTATATTACGCATCGGTATATTTTGTAACATTATTTGAAATATATTTGAATGTACGACAATCAGTGGGTGGTGTGGGCGGAGGTGAATGATTAAAGATATATTTGGTTGTTTATTTAGTTGATTATTCCTATTGTATATATATACGTATATGTTTTATATAAATTGTTATCGGAGTGCGGCCACTGTGAAAATTATTGTAATAAGGTGGGAGGAATAAGATGGTACCTTATAGGAGTACATTTTCATGCAGGTAAATTTTGGGCATGTTTTACCCTTAGGGGAGATGCTGCCGGATTTTCCATAGGACGATCCGGTAGGGTCTTCCTGGGATCAGGATTTGTCCAGGGTTTCGGGAAGGGATTTTGTACTGGTCCTGACAAATATAACTTGGCCAAGCTCAACCATTTGGAAGGCCAACACATATACACAAACATTCTCTCCAGTAAATATCAATTCACTAAAGGAATAATAAATTCCCATAAACTTTTAACCTCGTAACTTGCTCAATCGACCAAACACTTGCCTAATCCACAAAACCAGGAAACGAAAATGATCAAACAGAAATGACCAAAAAAAAAATTTAAATAAAAAAAATCAATAAGAATATGGAAAGGCATAAGCTTTAAGTTCATGATCAAATACTCAATTGGAGAAGAATATGCTACAAAAAATTGATAATCAAAAGAATCATGAAGCTCAGATGGAAAATACATACATCGAACAAGCACAAGCACATATATACATACATATATATATATATATATAAGTATAAATATAAAAATGAAAAGAAAAAACCAAAAGAAGAAGAAGAAGAAGAAGAATAAATCCTAAAAGACAGAAAAGAGAAAAAGAGAACCTTGAGGAGGAAAAAAAGAAGATGGCGAAGGAGGGTGGATGGAGTGGTGAAAGAAAAGAAGACGAAGAAGAAGAAATCTTCGCCGGCCAGAGATGGTGGAGACAGAGGGTGCGTTAGGCATATATAATGGACTCTCTGTATGATAGAAATATGATAGAAATATGAAATTATGCCCTAATTCTCTCTCTCTCTCTCTCTCTCTCTCTCTTTTTCTATTTATCTTTCTATTTTGGAAAATGATATGAAAGTCGAAGACAGTGGGGGAAGCTACACTCACCCAAAAAGAACGCTTTGCTATTTGACTCGGAATGCAAGCAATAGTGAGCTATGGCACACTTTCTGTGTACTTGAAGATTTTGAGCAAACAAGAAGAAAAAAAATGTTAAAGTTGTTGGAAAGAAATACAGACGGCACCAGTGCTTTCAGAGAAAGGTTACCTTGCAGCTGTGGCAACAACTAGCCCGTGGTGGGAGGACGACGATGGCGAACGGCATGACAGTGGTGCGAAGATGACGATGGTGGTGAACGGTATGGAAGGCATTGCCTTTTGTGTCTCTCCTCTGTCTCTGGTGGCTCTCAATCAAACGACTCTTGTCGACACAACAATGGGCGAGGACTATGCGGGCGAACGAGAGAAGAATGTTAGTGAAAATGGCGATCGGGATGCTCTTTTTTGAAAAGCCCTAGCTGCGTTTTCAAAGGGAAAGTAGAAAAAAGAAAATCGAAACCAAAAAAAAAAAAGACAAAAGGCTTTTTGATAGAGAAAAGAACAAAAATAAATAAATAAATAAGGGTACTTTAGTCCGAATGTGTAAAATATTGGTTAGTTTTTAAAAAAGAAAAAAAATTTGCTATTTTTCACGTTTTAAGTTATACGGTGGCTAGTTTTCAAAACAAAACCCCGAATGTAACCCAATGTTGCTTGGGCTAGGAGAGTGAGAGAGAGAAAATTAATAATAATTTGAATTTTGAAAAACAAACGGTAAAAAAAAAAAATCGAATTTAGGAATGGTAATATTTCTTTTCTTGGTTTTTAGCCCTCCTTATATTTCTACATTGTGAACTTCCCAAGCTGAGAATCCATGTCTTTCTCTGGAAGGAAAATAAATAAATAAATAATAATAATAATCGGTAAGACAGAGGAAGAAATATTGTTGAAGAATGTAATGGGGTCGGCCAGTGTCTGCCACTCCATCAATCAGCGATCCCAAGAAATTGGTTAAGATGCAAAATTTTCTTACTCTCTGATTACTATTTAGGGCTTTCGTCTCATTATTTAGGGTTTACTATTATTGTTTGTTTTCACTCTCTGTGGTGGATCTTAACTTCTACTTTGTCTTTAATTGTAAAATGTTTAATTGTCAAGGTGCATAATTTTCTTAATTACCTTTTGGGTTTTGAAAAGGAGAGAAAATGACTTGATTTTTATTATATTCTTCTTGTTTTATACTTGTGGTTGTGGGTTTGACTCAAAGAACCATCATTGGAATTGTTGGTTATAATTGTTTTGGAAATCACATAATTTTGTAATTTACGCATATGGGTTTTGCTTTTCTATGCAGTCTGATGGTTGGGTTTATTTATTGATTCATTCCTTGAAAGTTGAGGAACTATTGATGAAATTGATGATTGTGGTTACCAGGTAATTATTTTGGGAGTGATTGACTCAGAGAAGCATCATTGAGATTGCAGGTGATCACGGTTATCATGTAATGGTTTTAAAAATCACATAAAATCTTGTAATTTTCACATATGAGTTTTGCTTCTGGATGCATTCTAATGGCTGAGTTAATCAGTTAGATAATTTTGATTTGCATGTAACTCAGAGAAGTAAATGTGGTTAGATTTGGTTGTACACTAAAATTGCATTGCCAAGTGTCCTTGTAAATTTTGTTGTTTCCTCTTTGAGTGATTTTTTGGTAAAACACTTGCATAGTTAGTTAAGTATACAAAACATTTAATAAACAAAACCCTAACAACAAATAAAACATCATTGAAGTTAGGACAAAATGAAACCAAAACAGAGAGCAAATGTAACACCCTGTCCCGAAGTACATCGGAAATTTCTCAAGTTGACCGAAGTTGACTATCATTGACCAAGAAGGGTCAAACTTTGACTTTTTGATTCGGCAAGGATTCTAGGCTGATCAAGGCACCATTGCGAAGTAAGCATTGACCTGAGTCCGTAGACTAGTAGCATGTCGAAAATGGAGCTACGGTTTGAAAGTTATGACCAGTACAAATTGTGGTCCGAATTGTCTGCGGGTGTTAGAGTTGACTTTTTATTCTTATAAAATTGAGCTTTGACTTATGTATGGTTGTGAAGTACTCATCGATACGAGCTCGTAGACTAGTGACATGCTTGATTTGGACATGTGATTTGAAAATTACGGACCTTTGAAGTTTTTCCGATGCAACTGTTACTATTCATTGATATGAGTGTGTGAACAATGATACCACATGTAACATTAAAAAGGATGCCATGTATCACGACAAGAAAATGCCACATGTCAAACATAATTAAATATTATATTATTTTATTATTTTATATTATATTATATTATTATTTTTATATTATTTTATATGCTTATTTATTTATTTTCATTTTCTTTTCTTCTCCCCCACGTGGGAAAAATAGGGGGGGCGGGGCTCTCTTTCTTCTTCTTTTCTTCTTCTTCTTCTTTCAGGAACTCTTTGGAGCTTTCCCTTTCTTCCTCCCTGCTGGTCATCCTCCTCCTTGTGCTGCCATCAATGCCAGCTGGAATGAGCATCACCGCCATGCCCAGCTGACGACCCATCATGCCAGAAATTCCATGGTGCTCGCCGTTCATCAAGACGGTGGGAGACACATTGGAAAACACCATAAAAGCCGGCGACTGGCTTCCTTTCAATGCGTTGGATTTTGGTTGTTTCCGGTCAACTTCTGGTCCTTTCTCGCTAATCTGAACCTTCTAAAGATGATGGTGATCCACGTTTAGCTCAATTTGAGCTTGTTTGTGGTGCACCAAGAGGACATGCTTGACAGCGCCTCCCAATAGAAATTTCGACCACCGCCGATGAGCTACGCTAAGTTACTCTAAATATTGGAAGCTCCCATTTGATATATCATATGTCAATTGATTGTGGGTATTTAGAAATTTGTTATTTTTGGGCTAATATTTATAAATGTTATGAATTTGAATAGTTTATGAATATATGTATACGAGTATATATATATACACACATATACATATGTGCGTGTGTATCCTAATGTGAGGTTTTGACATGTATTAGAATTCACAATGCTAAGGTGGTTTAAATTCTTGAGGATTTTGAGATTATAAATGTGAAAGGTTCCTATATATATATATATATATCTATATACTCAATTAAAAGTTCACCAACAGAAATGGTGCATGGATACCAAGAAGCTTTGGTTGGCATTGAGTTTGGGTTAGTAATTGGAACATTATACTGTGTACTATAGTTAGGTGATCATAATGCCTAACTTTTAACTTCTTAAATTTATATATATATATATATATATATATATGCATGTGCATGTACATATACATCTTCTTAAATTTATATATATATATATATGCATGTGCATGTACATATACATGAGACATATATATATATATGTAAGTTCGTGTGTATGTGAATATATATATATATATATATGCTTAGTATATAAAGATGTTTACACATATTATATTTTATATCATTCAAATTTTTGAACAATCTTATACATGTGTTAAATTGTAGGAGGAGTTGCCATTTGATTTTAATGTGTTATTTTTATATGGTTTAAATATATTAGTTATATAGAATTTATTGTATTATATGTGTTTAATACTAAGAAACTACTATTTAAATTTATGATGCTAAGTTATGTTGGATATTTAACTAAGTTATTCTTTATATTGAAGATTCCAAATTGTGTTGAATTGAATTACTATGAAAGAGATTAATTTTATGAAATTATGATTTAAATTTTATTAAGTTTATTGTTGATTCAAATGTTGAAATTTTGATGCATAAATAATCCATTTATGTGATTTTAATTATGTAACAATTTTTATATTGTTTTGGCGAAAATTGATTTCATGGATTTGAAGAAAATTATTTATTTAAAATTAAGTATTTTCAAAAAATATATTTATGCATTAATTAATTAATTAATTTATTCATACACTTGATTTTACCTTATTTTATGGAAACTCATTATTTTAATAATACTACAAAAATTTAGAGTTTTAGCTGCACTATACATGTACCGGTGTTCTGTAGTTGTGGATGTGATTAGCGCATAGGTTGATTTATAAGGTTGTCTTGTGGTTGCCATCGAACCGAGGGTAGGCATGGTATAATGCATAGTGAGCATCAGCCACCCCCTTCCATGGCCAGGACGCCTGTTATTAGCCGCGCGATGGGGCGCCATGCCACCGTATACTGGTTTCTCTATCGTAGGACATCACTGGTATATAGTATGTACATCAAGTATCTTATATATATATATATATATGTATATATTATATTTGTATGTATCACACTATACGGGAACAACAATCTAATGTGGTCCATGAAGAGATAGCCTCGTAATTATGTTGCCCACGAGTCCAGTCCAGGGGATTGGATGGCCAATCTAGGCAACCACCTCTGACTGTATTAGTAGCGTGGTGTTGGGGATAGTTGGAATCATGGATTGTGCATCATGTTGGAGGGTATTGTTTGTACCCCTGATACAAGTGTATACTTCATAATATATTTTGAATTTTAAAATATTATTTGACCTCGTACTATTTTATCTAATTATGACCTGATTTTCTAACATTATACTTAATTGCTTTTATTGTTATTACTATTATTAATATTATTCTTGTTATTAATATTACAATTATTATTTATCAGAATTATGTTTACAATTATTTTCATTATTACTAATATTATTATCATCATTATGATTATTATTATTTTTTTATTATTGCCATCATTTATTTTTATTTTTATTATTAGTATTATTTCTTTTATTATTATCATCATATGGTATATCCAGACAAATATCATAGCCTACGGGCAAGAAAGATAGTCACTGGGCAAATATAATAGTCCTTGGACAAGCGGTAGCCTTTGGACTGGTGATTTAGTCCTTGGGATAGCTGTGATTATGTGATAGCCCTTGGACAAGTGATTTCCTTCGAGTACGTATGACAAATGATATTAATACTATTTTTATAATGAAAACGACTGTTATTATTATTATTATTGTTGTTGATGTGATGATTGTTTTACTTTTCTTCCTATATTACGCATCGGTATATTTTGTAAGACGATATTTGAATTGTATTTGAAATGTATGGCAATAAATGGGTGGTGTGGGTGGACGTGAATGATTAAAGGTATATTTGGTTGTTTATTTAGTTGATTATTCCTATTGCATATATATACATATATGTGTGTGTGTTTTATACAAATTGTTATCAAAGTGCTGACATTGTAGAAATTATTGTAGTAAGGTGGGAAGGATAAGGTGGTACCATATAGGAGTACATTTTTGTGTAAGTAAATTTGGTGGTAACTCCTTTCCTTAGGGGAAATGTAGCTGGATTTTCTATTGGAAGGTTCGGTAGTGTTTCTCTAGGATCAGGACTTGTCCAGGGTTTAGGTGAGGGGTCTCAGATGGGTCCTAACAGCAAAAGTGAGATTAACTAATGACTAAAAGGAGAAAAAACACAATGGGGTGGTAAACTGAAAGGAAAGTCATTCTTCTTGGTATTGGGCAGGTGACTCGTTAAAAATGATTGAATTTTTAGGTAAGGTAGTGGCAGGGTGACTCAAAGGGGTGGTGAAAATGCATAAAAAAGTTGCCACTTGGGGTTTATAACAGACACCATCTAATGCATGGGATCCGACAAGGCTTGGCATGGTCCCAGTAACACCTTACATTACCAAGTATTAGCTAATATAATTTGTATTTAGTTTTGGTATCTCTCTCATATTTCCTTCCCTAGTTATTGATTGAATGAGTTTACACTATTTTGAATCAGTTTAAGTTTAAAAACGAATGTTATGTCATATTGAAATCCTAAAACATTCCAACCTCTTATTCAATTCGTGTTTTAAACATAAGTTAAATAACTGTGTTTACCTCCAAAACACAATCAGATTTTTTGATGTATATTATTGTAGAAATAATTTTAAATGAAAGTTGACAATTAAATCGATTCGTTGCTAATCTAAAAAGGTGTAAACGGCGTAGTTAAATGGACTTTACATGATATCTGTTTTCCTCCTTATGTTAAGATGTGAAAATGGTTTTGCCCTTTGCCAACTGCTAACTATGACATTATTGCATTAGTTATTTGTGCTTTTGGGGGTGTATTGCATTATTGCTAGAATTTTTGAACCATTACAAAGACTGCCAAAACTGTTGTGCTTGCAATTGATGTCATGTTTCAAGCTTCAAGTTGTGCACTTAAGATTTGTACCACGCAAACTATGTATGTTGTGCCTGAAATTGTTGTGATATGCTTCATGCTCTTGTTGGTTTAAACTGGTTGTCAAGTGACTTTTTTTCTATATGCTATCAGCTTTTGGAGCAAAATTTATTTGTAGATTATGAAGATGTTACGATGCTTCTGCAGAATAGCTAATGGACAATGTCTTTTTTTTTTTCCTGTATTTTTTTTTTGAAGAAAAAATAAATATATTACCTGGAAAATGTGCATGAATAGAGGATGCAATTGCTTAGATGTCAAGAATATTTATTTAATAGTGACATTTCATTATATCCTTCTTGATATTCTTAGAACTATGCTGATGATGTTGTAATTCATATTCCCAAACAAGAATATAATACTTGCCAATGGCTTGTTAGTCCAAATCCCCCAGATGGTGTCTACTACACTGAGTTTCCTCTGTCTTTTCTCTCTTTTAATATTTTTAAAAGTGAAGTCTTTTTTTATATGATGTATACCATGATTAAATCCACCTAGTCTTCCTTAATTCTCAGTTTCTAACTTCAAATTTAGATGGGGAAACTATTGTAAAAATCAAAAAGGCATCTGAATGGACTAGGGATTATTTAACTCCAGAGAAAGTGTCTGAATTTTGGTTGGCAAGGAGAGCACATTACATTTAAACATGCCTAATGCATGCTTACTTTGCAAAGGTAAAAATAATTTTGCTTGTCAGTTTGTACCTTGTTCGCAATTGATCTATTGATCTTTAACGTCTCAAAAAACAAGATTCTCTTACTTATTAGACATGTTCAAAATCTATAAGTGGTGACCTATGTGACATCTGCCTAAAGTCCTACTGCCATGACGTTACAGTTTATCCTCATAGTTTGTCAATTTTATATTTTTCCTCATTATGTTTGGTTTTGCTCTTATAACTTGTATATTTGCATGATAGACTTGCTTACCTGCAAATGTACATGTATTTTTCTTGTGGTAAATCACATGTACATGTACATGCATGATAGTCTTGCTGATAATTTTCATTTTTTTGTTTATGTAGTAATTACAGATGGTCTTTGGCTTCCCTCTCTACACAATAGAAGACTTTTCATGGATGTGTAAAAAAGAAAATGTCGGGGGTGTATATTTTTTGTAAAGCAAGGTTGAGTCCTGCTGTGATAACTCTTTGTTAATGACAAAATCTAAAAATTTTGGCATTTAGGTGAAGAGAATCATGCGGAAATTGCCCGAGGTTCTCTTCCCTCTTGTGTGGGTTGGTGTGCTGTGCATGTGAAGTCCCACATCTATTGGAAAGGGAAACGAAGCATGGCTTATAAGCGTGTGGATACGTTTTCATTGCGAAGCCTTTTAAAACCTTGAGGGCTGGGTTGTAAGAGGATTTCTCAGACCCAAAGAGGACAATATCGCATGCGGGTGGTCTGGGCTGTCACAGTGCATGTCTCTCTTGTCTCTCATTTGCTTCCTTTCCCTTTCAATTTTTCTCACTTGAATTTCTCCCTGTCTCTATCTCTGCATTTCTTTTTCTGCCTTTCCTTCTCCTCTTTCTCAATGCTTTCTCTCTTGACTTACTTTCTCTATTTTGTTTTTTCTTTACTTTCTCTTTTGTTGTTATCTCTTTACTTTTTCTCACTGCTTTTTCTGTATACTTTTTTCTATTTTATTTCTCAACACCTGCTACTTTCTCCCTAGTTTTCTTGTCTGCTTTTTTAAACTTTCTCTTACTGACTTTTTTTCTCTCAACTTTCTTTTCTATTTTCTTTTACTAATTTCTTTGTGCTCTTTATTTCTAGTTTACTTTCAACGTGACATTATAGCCCTAGGGTAAATTATTTATTCCACATGCTATCAATGCTTAGTTTTGATATGTCCTTAAAAAAATTAAATGTGAAAGAAAAAAAGAAAGAAAGGAGCTATACTTTTATTATAACGAACTATAGTAATGTTATAACAAAATGAAACCAACCATTAAACAAATAAGAAATTAGTAAAAGATTAGATGTGCAAAAAGAACATTTAAGTAAATTAGTAATGATAAAAGAAAGAAAAAGTAAATTAGTAAAACAACCTAAAATAGGCATGAAAACAAAATAAAACAAGAAACTTAATAAGAAATTAGAAACACAATTTAAGAAACGTAAAGAAATTAGTAAACTTAGATAAAATAAGAAATTAACAAAATTTTGTTATTGTTTTAATTTTATATTGTTAAATTTTAATATATATTGTTATTCTCTCAGTAAAAAGAAAAAAAAATTCATAAAGACTATAATTGAAAATATTCTTCATCTAAGCATAATTTACAATTCTTTCCAAAAAAAAAAAGGTAAAGTTTACATTTTTAATGTAATTAAAAAACTTAAAAAAAAAAAAAGAACTTCAGGTAAATTCTTTCATTACTTGTAATAATTATTAAGAAAATAGTAGTAAAAGAACTTAAAACTATTAGATAATTTAATATTTAAGTTTTTACTTTAAGTTTTTTTAGTACTAATTTTTAAAAAAAAAACACTATTAGATATATTCACGTATAAACTTAATAATAAACAGAAACTAAGATTTACCTTAACAATCTTTATTGGATAGAAGACTTGCGTGTAATAATTATCAACATAGATAATTAATAATAATGTATTAGAAAAGAAAATTTACTTTAAAAAATTATCGAGGAGAATACATAGCGTTAATGGATGAAAGACTTACCATTATAATTAGTATATAAATAGGAAATTAGAGTTTACCTTAAAAAAACAGTAACTTGATAAAAGACTTACAGACACATGTACTAATTATCAACATAGATAGAAATATACGAGAAAAGAAAATTTACCTTAAAAAAATAATCCAAAAGAATGCATAGTGTAATGAATGAAATACTTATAATTAAGGACATAAAATAGGATTTGCAAGACGGCACTGATAGTTTGTGGAATAAGTCATTTACTTTGTTGCAATAGCCAAATGGAGAAAGCAACTAGAATAAGGAGTTAGAGTGATTAGAAAGAGAATGTAGTATAAAAAGTGTAGGGTGAAAAGGTGGCAATAGGAAGTTTAAAAGATTATATAAGATTAGATATCTATGGAGAAAGTAGTGAAACGTGTAGAGATTGTTTTTAGAAGAAAGTGGTGAAAAGGTGTAAGATAAGTAGAAAGAAATGTAAATAAAAGAGAAATTAAAAGAGAGAGTAGAGACAAAAATGTAGATAGGAAAGATGTTAAGGGGGAAAAAGTAAAGAAAGGGTGGATTTGATAAAAGTAGAGACAGAATGCTAGAAGTATAGAAATGGGGGAGAAAACAGAGATAAAATGAAAAGAGAAAGTAAGTAGATAGATGAAGATGGGAAGAGAGAAAGTGAAGAGAAAGACAAAATAAGGGGGGAGCTTTAGAAATTTTTTTTTTTTTTCAATATATGTACTTGGTTTCATTCATTTGTAATAAATTGAATTTCAATAATTACATTTCATTTTTTGTTTTTCACTAATAGAATACATTTCTGATAATTTGACTCTATGTTGGGTTGGCTTTTTATAGTTTGTTTAGAAAATAACATAATCAAACTGCCACTTAATTTTCCAATTTTATATAGAAGACGTTGATCTAATGGTTATATAGACTAAGTTGGATTATAAACACCCCCTAAATTTACCTTTATGAAATGGATTGTCAAAAAGCCTAGTCTGAGGGGAAAGGTCTATGAGAATGGCATCTTGGGGAAGACCACTAAATCTGTAAGCCACAAACCGTCCATTAAATTTCAATATATAATGCATTCTGGTGGAGAAGAAATTCTTACTTTCGTATACAAAAGGAGTTTAATAGTTATTGGAAGTAAGAGCAAAGGAAAATATCAGAAGACTTCCAAAGAGCAAAGGAAAATATCAGAACACTTCCAACCAACAAAACGATAAAAATAGAAAAGTTGAATTTAATGAGCAACCAAGACAGACTCATTTAACAACTTATGAGTCAGAATTTTATGATACGGTAATATGTTTACACTAGTATAGATGGAATTTGAATGCTGTTTTAAAACATATTTATGTTGATATTCAAAATTACTTTTAAATTTCATTATACATCCCAATATGTTTTTTGGCATTATCAACTATACAAATGAAAACAGGTTCTGTTCTATGTGGACCTATCACTCAGAGGAGGGGAGAGTTTTTGCCTTCTTTTTTTTTTTTTTCTTTTTCAAGAATATGTACTTGGTTTAATTCAGTCACAATAAATTCAATTTCAATAAGTACATTTCATTTTTGTCTTCCACTTATTAGAATACATTTCCTTCACTATATTAGAAAACAAAGATAATTTTATAGTATTTTCAAATTCTATATACATCGAAGACCTTGACCTAATGGCTATCATATACGGAAACAAATTGACCAAGTTGGATCATAAAGCACTAAATTTACCAATTACAAATGCATTGTTAAGGAGCCTTGTAAGCCACAAACCATCCATTGGATTTCAATATGTAATGCATTCTAAGTGAAGAAAAAGTTTTTAATTTCATACACGAGGAATTTAGCAGTTATTGGAAATGAGAACAAAGGAAAAGATCAGAACAACTTCCAAACAACAAAAAGTTTTTTTTTAAAAAAAAGGCTTAATCCATGAGTAAGCCATGTATAGTTTCATTAATGACTTTTGAGGCAGAATTTCATGATAATGAAAATATATATTTACCTTTAAATTTTTATTGTAAATCCCAATATTTGTTTAAGCATTCATTATGTCGCTAGCAAATAAACTCTCTTCGTCATAAACTATCTTTCAATGACTTTAGCTAATTGGGTGATAAATATTACTGCTCCTATTTAAAAAAAAGGCAATAATTTTTTCATGAAAGTTGGCACTTAAAATGTAAATGATATTTTATAGTCATTAAGCTTTTTTTTATTTTTTTTATTTTTTGGTTTTTATCCAATATTCTACATTCCTTATTTCAAATCTCAAAAGAAGGTCTTCGTCCTTCTATGTTTCTCAAACTTTAACGTTTAAAACTTTGTACTCAAATGTTCATTACTTCGATATATATATATATATATATATATTTGTTTTTCATTTGTCAACGTAAAAAATTCAACATGATAGGGAACTTTTTTATATATAAGATTCTTTATTTGAAAATAATTACAACAGAAGAAACAAATAAATGGGGGGGAAGGGAAACGGAAACAAAAAACAAAAACCAAAGAAAGGACAAAAGTACTAAAAAAAAAAAATGAAATAAAAAACATGTACATTGCTTACAAAGAATTTAACTCAGACTGAGTTGGTGACTACAAAGAGAAGACTTTAAAAACACCTCTACACAAAAGCATTTTATAGTAGAAGCGTATTTCTTCAGCGGTTGGGTTATAATCAGAAACCAGAAATGAAATTGAAAAATAAACTATGTATTGGTGAAGAAGGAAGAAGCATCTTATATAAGAACAAACTTCCAATTAACCTACAATAATATGAAAGTATAGAAAATTTGGATTGAATGAGAAACCAAAATATGAACAACTTTTGAGGAAGCCATGGAAAAAAATTCATGATCATGTAAAGCTAATTTATCCTTTTTTCTTTTCATATTTTCCGCAGTCTCATGGTAAAATATAGTTATAATTGTCAAAAAGTATGGAAAATTGTTTATAGGTATAAAATAAAGCTATGCATGCCTTTCCACCTTATATATTCACATAATATATTTCTTCATGATATAATTTCTACAAGTTGCCTATTATATTTATATTCTATGTTTTAACCAATCATGGTCTTCTCTCTACAACTTGAATTGATACATTTGCTCTTCTATATTTCAACCATGCATGTTGAAAAGTCTATGGGAATCTAGTATTGTAAAACTATATATAAAAGTAATCATTTTCTAGTGTTTGATGAAATGTGTATTTTATTATAATAATCAAATAGAGAGTGACCCTCAAGGCAAGTATGTCGCTTTACCAAGTCAGTGATAAAACAATTTTCTCTCCCTGATATTGATATACAAATTTCTTTCCTGGACCTTAGCTCCCTTTATGGCAGACAAGAATAAAACTATAACAAAAGTGGCTAAAAAGCAAGTCATTTTGGTTGTTAACATAGATAATAGTGATAATCAGATTCATTTTTTTCCAAATTTGTTGAAATTTTATCCACGAAAAGGCTTACTTTAAGGATGACATTTGCAATAATAGTTTGAAGATGTTGCATCCTTATCTTTTGATTATTCAAACCTGGTTTCCCACTTTTCTTTCTCTGCAAATTTTAAAACTTGCTCTCTTTGGATTTTCAGCAAACTCTATGTGTTCTTTATTCTCTCTCTTTCTCTCTCTCTCTTTTTAGGGTAAATGGTGGCACTTTGATCCTTAAAGTCAATTTTTGCTTGAGATTTTGTCCTTCAAGCGCTAAAAAATGATTAGTTTAAGGACCATTTGTGCAAGCATAATTCAAGAGGAAACGCACCAATTACCCTATTTTTAACATCAATCATACCTACTGTAGTTTTCTAGTAGAAATTAGAAAATAAAGAAAAAGAATATAAAGAAATGAAACACCAATTATGCTGCCATGGGAATACCATTTCTCGTACTTTCGGTAACAAGATCCATATCAAATAGAAGAGATTAGGAAAGCCCCACATAAAATAATCATCTAGCTTTTCGCCTTTCATATATTAGAGTAGCTTAACATATAAAATAATTCCTTTTCACCACCATTCAATTATTATCTAACAATTTTACAACGATGAGTGATTCACAGCTATATCAATCCATATTATTTACTAATTATTTTCTACTTTTGTCTAGTCAAAATTCTGGTAGCATAAGATCGTAAAAGTTGTTTGCCTTCCTTTTTATTAACTGTAAACTACTATCACGTTATGTTATAAATAAACCCAAAGCTAAGAAGGTTATTTAAATAATTGACTGAAAAAGGCATGTGAATGCCTGAAAAATTAGATATCCAACCCAACTAAGAATGCATTATTAAGATTTAAAAAAAGAAAAAAAAAAGAAAAAGTATAGTCTTTAAAACTGTGGTTTAATAAGCAATACAAAGCATGTCAATGTCTGATTCAGTATTGTTAAGGGAATGATCCCATTATGCTGATAGATGCTTAAATCAAGCGGAAATTGAAAAAAATGAGAAAACTAACTGAAGATGGATCAAGAAAACCAATTTTTTGTTTATCAAATCATTTTTATGCATGTAAAGTACTCACTCTGTAGACTGTAGGCAATATTAATAAGTAGCTGTTCGTGATTCTAAGGAGGAAAGACTATATTTAACAAACCATTTATTGACAAGTATTTCTTGAAACATTTATAAATAGCAAAGTTTGTTTGGGTCGAATGAGACTTGACAAAATAAAGCATTAAAGGCTATTGGTTTTAACATTTTTCATCAATCTGCAAGCATTAAAGCCCTACTTAGACGTCGGATTTTAGCAGAAGTTCTCTCCTTTAATATCAAATAAAGTTGCGAGAGATATTATAAAGGCAATTCAACTTTTGTAATATGGAGATTAACTCTCTAGTCTTGAGTAAAGAAAAACACTCATGTCTGATTAGTTCCCATTAAAATCTTGGGAGAAAATAATTTTTTTTCAAGAGCTATATATATAAAATGTGCGGCAAAAGTAATGACTTTTTTGCTTTTAAAGTTTCTTATCAGATGTAAGAATAACATGGTATCTAATACAAATGATAACTTTTGAAGCAGTGAGCTTCTATGCAAGGAAATTATGGAAAACCAGAAATGACAAAAGGCTTTGCTTATTACTTGAGTTGACAAAAGGTTTTGCTTAGTATAGTTTCAAATTATATTTTTGTTTACATGCATAACTAATTAATGTTGTTTTTTAGAACTGGAAAGCTATTTTGCAATTACAAGGCTAAACAGAGGCAAGTCCTGTTTTTGTTTTCTGTTTTGGTGATTGATTTTTCCTTTTTTTTCCTTTTTTTTTTTTTTTGGGGGGGGGGGGGGGGGGAGGGAAGGGGTGTGTTTAAAGTAAGAATGTCAAGCGAGCAAGGAAGTTATGCTCCCTCCTCCCTGTAAAATTGGTGTAACAACCTCAAACATATGAAATTGACACAATGGGGAAGCCAAGAATATGCATGTCAATATTCAAGCTAATACGCTTCACGGCACTTAACCAGAAATTTCACAAATATCGTAAGGCTGAAAACTAGTAGAAAATTAACATTTACTATAATATTGATTGAGCACGGCTTTTAAAACCATCACAAATTACAGAAGGTAGGGATAGTGAAACAGAAAAAAGAAATGTACTACTTGTAATTATATAATCTACGAGGAGATCCTTCTCCTTCATGCTTTCAACAGTGTCCCTGAAATTCACTTCCCAAGAAATGTAGTTGACATTGAAAACCTCTTTGCTTCCTCCTTGAATATTTGGTGAAGCTTCTCACCTTCCCCAACTGGAAGTAGTCACAAACAGAAATGACATTTTCTGAGTTTAGTACAGTAAGTAAATGAGAAACGCATTGTCAAAGAAACATATTATTATTTAGGAGTGAAACTTTAGAAGTACTATTTAACAAAACATATTATTATTCAGGAATGTTACTTTAGAAGTACTATTTATCAAAAAGCCAGTTTGACAATGTAACCTGACATGAACAAAGAAAGGAAAGCAGATATAGTAACAAACTGAAGAAAGAAAACATACTCTTTATCTTCTTCGCTGATTCCCTCCAGTCCTCTGCTTTATGGTTCTATATTTCAACCACAGATATAGTATTCTATCCACAGCTTTATCAACAACATCAAAGTAGGCTCCACTCCACGGTTTTCTCATTGCCGTTATCAAATACGGGACAAGAATTCCAGCTGCAAATCCCAATCCAATGCTCAAATAAAACCACTTATCAGTGAAGCTGTCACCATTACCAGTATCCATGGGAGTCATCCATTCCTTATCCGGTTTCCCATTTTTGTCATCACCTGGACATTTTACAGCAAGTGGACCACCACAAAGGCCAACATTTACAGTAAAAGAGGATTCATCAAACGTGACCATCTGATCTTTATAAGGAATAGGATCAGACAACTCATTGTTTGACAGATTCAGATACCCCAGGAATGAGAGTGACCCCAAGCTTTGAGGAATAGCGCCGGAGAACCTATTACTTGAGAGATCAAGAGAATACAATTGCTTCAGCTTCGAAATGCTTTTGGGAATGTGACCTGTGAAATGGTTTCTTGACAAGTTGAGAACGATCAAACCCAACAAGTTTGTCATTTCTATAGGAAGATCTCCACTCAAGTTATTCCTTGAGAGGTCTAGCATGGTTACAAAAGAGAGGGTCTTGGTGTATCTTAGGAGTTGGCCTTTCATATTTACAATAAAGCTTTCATAGTAGTTGCCAAGCTGCGTGGTACTTGTTGATAAACATGAAATATGCTTGTAAAATACACCAGACAAAATGACCATAAACTATATAGAAATTCTTCTGTTAAAACATTCATATATCATTTCTTCATACATAAATTCATTAAGTTTTACAAGGCTATTTAAACTAGGAACATAATTTCAGAAACAATGAATATGGATGTGGACTGAGAACAATAATTACATATCACACTCCTAGAAGTCTTAGTACATGCATACATGCATCTGTGTCTATAAACTTATCAACTTTCTAATAAACAAACTTTATCTTCAAGATACATGGAATAATTCTCAACTAACAGTACCTACGTAGCTATCAGGATGCTTCCTAGTTCCGGAATTTTGGTGTGTAGGGGCAGCCCCATACAATAGATAACGGTTAATGATTTGGGCTTGTAACATAGCTTTAAAATGTCCAAAGCTAGCTGGAATACTGCCTGTCAACTGATTTTCTGCTACGTCCAGGACTTGTAGTGAACTTAAATTTGATAACAGAGCTGGAAGTTCTCCTGAAAATGAATTAGACCTCAAGCTAAGAATTCTTAGATTTTCAAATCCTTTCCCAATCCATGGTGGAATTCTACCCTTTAATCTGTTGTTTCCAAGATTTAGGGTCTCCAAACTCGATAAGTTTTGGAAAGATGATGGGAGCTGTCCGTAGAGATTGTTGTCGTTTAGGTGCAATGATTTAAGCTCACTTAATTCACCCTGTTGGAATATAACCTGCTGTGCTGACGTGGAGGCTAAGGCAAATATTGAAAATGAGATCATACAGGTGTATTTCACAGTGGCTTATATGCCACGTGTTATGGAACTAACTAGAAGAATGAGAAAATGAGTGCATGAAAGTGTGAGAGAGAGAAAATACAGATTTATGCTTTTTATATAACAGAATTGTAATCATTTACATTTTTCATTATGTAAGCAAAAATATACTCTCTTCTCTCTGTCATATACACCAGAAAATATATACACGTTTTTTTGCTCTCCTAACTTCTCTCTCTCTCAAGCTATCATCATCCATAATATACAATCTCTCAAGCTCCATTAACATGGTATCAGAGCAGGTTGAATCTGCGTTGGGAGTAAATACTGTGCTCTAAAAAAAAAAAATAGAAACAGAGCTCGAGCAATTCTGAGCTCGATTGAAGAGTGTAGGCTAGTATTACAGATCTGAAGCATCAATGGCTGGATCTGAAGTAAGGGCTCCTGTATTTTCAGGAGAGAACTATGAATTTTGGAGAATCAAGATGGTCACCATTTTCAAATCCTTCGGGCTTTGGAAATTTGTGGAGAAAGGAATTCCAGTTTCTGCTGGGAAGCTAAAGGGGAAAATCGAAGAGGCTGAAGGAAGCTCAGCAGGTGAAGATGATGAACAGATGATGGAGTCTTACATGAAGGATGCAAAAGCTTTGGGGATTATTCAAGGTGCTGTTACCGATCAAATTTTTCCAAGGATAGCAAATGCAGAGACTGCAAAAGAAGCTTGGGAGCTCTTGTACAAAGAATTTCACGGTGGAGATCAGGTAAGATCTGTGAAATTGCAAAGTTTAAGGAGAGATTTCGAATACACTAGGATGAAGGATGATGAAACACTATCCAATTATCTTACAAGACTAAATGATCTAGTAAACCAGATGAAAACGTTTGGAGAGACACTGTCAAATGAAAGAATGGTTCAAAAGGTATTAATTAGCTTAACAAAAGCATATGAACCAATCTGTTTGGTGATAGAAAATACTAAGGATTTGACATCAGTGGAATTTCAAGAAGTAATTGCGATTTTGAAGAGTCAAGAGCAGAGACTTGACCAGCAAGTTACTAATTCTACAGAGAAAGCATTCTCTACATTGTCTGTGAATTCCAAAATACAAAACAAAGGAGTGTCACAATCTAATGTAGCTAAGTTTCAAAAGTCATGGTCCTCAAAAGAGAAGAAATGGGAACCTAAACAAAAATTTCAGCAAAGGTTTCATGGAGCTCAAGTGACAAACACACATGCTGCAAACACTGTTCACGGAGGGAGTAGATGGCAGGTTGGAAGCAGTCAAGATAATTCAAAACCACAATGCAGAACCTGTGGCAAGTATCATTTTGGAGAATGTAGATTTAAAGGCAAGCCAAAATGCTATAATTGTGACAGGTTTGGACATTGGGCAAGAGAATGTACAATTGGAAGAAATGTGCAGAAAGCCAATTGTACAAATCAGATGGAAATGACAGGGAATATGTTTTATGCAGCAAGTGAGACTCATGACTCAAGCAAAAACAGTGAATGGTACATAGACAGTGGCTGCAGCAACCATATGACAGGAAATATCAGTTTATTGACTGATGTGAAGAGAAATATGTTTGGAAGGGTTCAAATGCCTAATGGAACACTAGAGAATATTGCTGGGAAAGGAACATTGGTGATTGACACTGACAAGGGAAAAAGACATATCAAAGAGGTACTATATTTACCTGGCTTGAAAGAAAACCTGTTGAGTGTTGGTCAAATGGATGAGCATGGCTATTATCTGACATTTGGTGGTGGAATGTGTCATGTGTATGATGGACCTACGCTTAAGAATCTGATTGTGCAAGTCAAAGCAAAAACAAATCGATGCTATCCGTTGACTATGACATCGTGTGAGCAGGTTGCATTAACAGTTCAAACTGAGCTGAGTATGGAAATTTGGCATAAAAGAATGGGACATCTTCATTCAAATGCTTTGCTTGAATTAAAAAGGAAGAATATGGTTGTGGGATTGCCAAAGCTTGGAGAAACGATGAAGGTCTGTGAAGGCTGCCAATTTGGAAAGCAACATAGAGAAGTTTTCCAAAAGAATGGTGCATGGAAAGCAGATCAGCCACTGCAATTAGTTCATACAGATTTGTGTGGACCAATGCAAACAGAGACACTTGCTGGAAACAGGTACTTTATGCTGTTTGTAGATGACTGCACACGCATGGTTTGGGTGTATTTTTTAAGAAACAAATCTGAAGCTCTTATCTGTTTTAAGAAATTTAAAGCAATGGTTGAGTTGCAAAGTGGTTTTAAACTTAAGTGTCTAAGAAGTGATAAAGGAGGAGAATTTCTGTCTGCAGAGTTTATAAAATTCTGTGAATCTGAGGGAATTCAAAGACAAATGACAGTGGCTTACATTCCTCAACAGAATGGGGTAGTTGAAAGGAAGAATCGGGTGGTCATTGAAATGGCCAAGGCCATGCTACATGATAAACAAATGCCCTACTACTTGTGGGGAGAAGCTGTTCACACAGCTGTCTATCTGCTAAACAGATGTCCTACTAAAGCCTTGAATGGGGTGACACCTTTCGAAGCCTATAGTGGAAGAAAACCTGGTGTAGGACATTTGAAAATTTTTGGATCCATTTGTTATGTTCATGTACCAGCTGAAACAAGGCAGAAATTGGATTCAAAAAGTGTGAAAGGAATTTTTGTTGGCTATGGAACCTGTGAGAAGGGGTATAGGATATTTGATCCTATAGTTAAAAAATTGATTTTATCAAGGGATGTTATATTTGATGAAGAAAGCTCATGGAATTGGAAGGAAGATGAGAGAAATAATGGAGGAAGGATAATTTCAGCAACCAAGGATGGTTGTAAAGTCTCAGAAGAAGTGAATCCAGCATTAAAAGACACTTACTATACACCAGAAAAATCAGCTCAAATTGTGCAAAATTCAAGGGAGACTACAGGCAGCAGCAGGGACAGTTCATATGCACCTAGGGGTACTAGCACTGACCCTACACACACTGAAACAGGTGGAAAGCATGCTGAATATGATCATACACCAGTAAAATGGAGGAATTTGACTGATATTATGGCAAAATGCAACAACTGCATCATTGAACCCGAAGACTACAATGAAGCAGCACAAAATCAGTCTTGGATCAATGCAATGACAAATGAGTTGAGGATGATTGAGAGGAATAAAACTTGGGAGTTGGTGAGTAGACCAGCAGATAAGCCTGTAATTGGGGTTAAATGGGTATACAAGACAAAACTTAATCTTGATGGCTCAATTCAGAAAAACAAAGCGAGGTTAGTGGCTAAAGGATATGCACAGAAACCAGGAGTGGATTTTAATGAAACTTTTGCCCCTGTTGCAAGACTTGACACAATTAGGACCTTAATTGCTTTAGCAGCTCACAAAAGCTGGAAATTGTACCAGCTTGATGTTAAGTCAGCCTTTTTAAATGGTGTGTTGCAGGAAGAGGTCTATGTAGAACAACCAGATGGTTTTGTCATTGAAGGGCATGAGGATAAAGTATATAAGCTGCATAAGGCATTATATGGATTGAAACAGGCTCCTCGAGCCTGGTATAGTGAGATTGATGCATATTTCAGTGAGGGTGGTTTTCAAAAGAGTCAAAGTGAGGCCACTCTTTATACAAAGACCAGGGGAGAAAAAGGAATACTCATTGCAGCCATATATGTTGATGACATAGTGTATACAGGAAATGATGATGAAATGTTGCATTGGTTTAAGGCAGATATGATGAAAAGATATGAAATGACAGACTTGGGATTGTTACATCATTTCCTTGGAATGGGAGTAATACAAACAAGTTCCAGCATTTTCGTGCACCAGAAAAAATATGCTTCTACATTGCTGAACAAGTTTGGCTTAACTGATTGTAATCCAGTTCTTACACCATTAATTGCAAATGAGAAACTTAGCAAGGAAGATGGAAGTGGAACTGCAGATGAAGAGATGTATTGAAAGGTAGTGGGAAGTCTTCTATATCTGACAGCAACAAGACCAGATATTATGTTTGCTGCAAGTTTACTGGCAAGGTTCATGCATTGTCCCACAAAGAAGCATCTTGGTATAGCAAAAAGAGTATTAAGGTATGTCAAAGGTACCTTAGATTATGGAATAGAATATGTCAAGGGACAACAAGCTGTTTTAGTAGGGTACTGTGACAGTGACTGGAGTGGTTCTGTGGATGATATGAAAAGCACATCTGGATATGCATTTAGCTTTGGTAGTGGTGTATTCTCATGGGCTTCGGTTAAACAACATTGTGTAGCACTCTCTACAGCTGAGGTAGAATATATAAGTGCCTCAGAAGCAACTGCACAGGCAATTTGGCTTCGGTTTGTGTTGGAAGATTTTGGTGAAATGCAAGTGAGAGCTACACCTCTACACTGTGATAATACCTCAGCCATTGCCATCACAAGGAATCCAGTCTTTCACCAGAAAACTAAACACATAGACAGAAGATATCACTTCATCAAAGAGGCCTTGCAGAATGGAGTTGTAGATCTGACATTTTGTGCTTCCAAAGAACAAATTGCAGATATATTTACCAAATCATTACCAAGGGACAGATTCAATTATTTGAGGGAAAAGCTTGGAGTTGTCTCAGCACAGAGGTTACAGGGGAGTGTTGGAATATAACCTGCTGTGCTGACGTGGAGGCTAAGGCAAATATTGAAAATGAGATCATACAGGTGTATTTCACAGTGGCTTATATGCCACGTGTTATGGAACTAACTAGAAGAATGAGAAAATGAGTGCATGAAAGTGTGAGAGAGAGAAAATACAGATTTATGCTTTTTATATAACAGAATTGTAATCATTTACATTTTTCATTATGTAAGCAAAAATATACTCTCTTCTCTCTGTCATATACACCAGAAAATATATACACGTTTTTTTGCTCTCCTAACTTCTCTCTCTCTCAAGCTATCATCATCCATAATATACAATCTCTCAAGCTCCATTAACACACCCAAGAATGTAGGAATGGCTCCAGACAAATGGTTGTAGCCTATGTAACATTTGCATCGATTTTGCAAATGAGCTAGAAGAATACAGCATCAATTACTTTGTTACTTCCCTATAGCATGTAGCACAGTTAACTAGTTACATATCGTTTTCCAGTGTTAAATCTGTTTCAATATTGATAGTATATAATGCTTATCTATATGCCATTTACGTGTTATCAGTATCATTCTCTTTCCCTAATCATATTAGTTATCATTTTGGACTATTTATATATGTATGTTTTATTTATTCAAAAGTAGGTCTATTTGAAGATATAGTCCGTGTTCAAATATAACCTGTCCCATCTATGTACATCATGTATTAGAGGAGGTGGAGCAAATTTTTGAGCAAGGACAGAGAAACTGCATATAAATTGACATTCTTCACAAGACTTCACTAATTATAGGTGTCTTCCATTATGTGAATTCCAATAGCCTTCTCATATGTGCATAAAAATTGAATGCAATAGGAGATTGTGGAGTTCAATCATAAGGTCATACTGCCATGACCCTACAAGTTATCCTCATCGTTCTTCAATTTTATATTTTTGCTACTTATGTTTGGATTTTTTTCTTAGAACTTATATATTTGCATGATAGACTTGCTTATTACCTGCACACGTACATGTTTGTGCATGATAATCTTTTTTTATTATTTCTGCAGTTATTACAGTTGGTCTTTGGCTTCCCTTTTCTTTTTTATTTCTGCAGTTATTAAAGTGTGGTCATTCTTGTTTTATTTTATTTTATTTTATTCCTGCAGTTATTACAGTTGGTCTTCGGCTTCCCTTTCTACACAACAGAAGACATTTCATGGATGTTTAAATAAGAAAATGTGAGGCGTTATGATTGTTGTAAAGCAAGGTTGAGTCCTGCTATGATAACTCTTCTTAATAAAAAAAGATGATGAAGTTTTTGGTGTTTGGGTGAAGAGAATCGCACGGGATTGCCCAAGGTTCTCTTCCCTCTTGTGTGGGTTTGTGGTCGTCTGCGTCTCTCTTCTTGTCTCTCATTTGCTTTCTTTCCTTTTCAATTTCTCTCTCTCCAATTTCTCTCTGTTTCTATCTCTGCATTTTCTTTTTCCTGCTTTTCCCTCTCCTCTTTCTCTATGCTTTCTCTCGGCCTTCTTTCTCTATTTGGTTTTTTTTTTTTTTCTGTTTTTTGATATCTCTTTAAATTTTCTAACTACTTTTTCTTTATAATACTTCTTTTCCATTTTTTGCTCTCTATTTTCTTTCTCGACACCCTCTATTTTCTCCTCTGGTTTTCTACTCTGTTTCTTTTTTAACCTTCTCTTACTGCTGTTTTTTCTCTCCACTTTTCTTTCTATTTTCTTTTACTAATTTCTGTGTGCTCTTCATCTCTAGTTTGCTTTCAAAGTTATGTTATTGCCATAGGGTAAATTACTTATTCCACATGCTATCTATGCTTACTTTTTATATGTCCTTAAAAAATTAAATATTAAAAAAAAAAAAAGCTTTACTTTTATTAGAACTGTACTATTTACCAAAAAAACATAAAATAAAATAAAATGAAACATATTGAAAAAACTAACCACTAAACAAATAAGAAACTAGTAAGATTAAATGTATATATATATAGAAAAAAAAATCAAGTAAAGGAAAAAAAAAAAAAAAAACCTAAGATAGGCATATAGGAGAAAAAAAAAACTAAATAAGAAATTAGAAAGACAAGTTAAGAAAATGTATAGAAACTAATAAACCTACCTAAGGTAAGAAATTAACAAAATTTTGATATTGTTTGTAAATTAATATTGCCAAATTTTAATGTATATTGTTATTTTTTTAAAGAAAAACTTTTAATATATTCTTTATCTTAGTATATTTTAAAATTTTATTATAATTAAAAAACTTAAAAAGAAAAACGAACTTCAGGTAAATTCTTTCACTACATGTAATAATTATTTAGAAAATAGTATTAAATGTAAATAGATATTCATGTCGTCTTATAAACTTAAATGTAAATAGAAATTAAAATTTACCTTAAAAAACAGTTATTAGATAAAAGACTTACTACATTGCTTGTAAAAATTATCAACATAATAGTAATAATGTATTAGAAAAGAAAATTTAATTTTAAAAAAATTATCCAAACGAAAACATTAAACTAAAATTAATTAATAAATAAATAAATATAGTAATGGATGAAAGACTTACTATATCTAATTACTATAAATATAAATAGGGAAGTAAAATTTACCTTGAAAAACAGTTGTTTTGATAAAAGACTTAAAAAGTTTAGCATAAAAAAAATTTAGAAAAAAAATTTAGAAATATATTAGAAAAAAAAATTAGCTTACAAAAAATTATCCAAACGAATGCATAGTCCTAATGGATGAAATACTTAAAAGTAATTTATATAATTAAGGACATAAAATAGGATCTTACAATAAGGCATTGATAGCTTGTGGAATAAATGGTTTACTTTTGTGGCAATAACCAAATGGAGAAAGCAGCTAGAATAAAGAGTTAGAGTAATTAGAAAGAGAAGGTAGTATAAAAAGTGTAGGGTAAGAAAGTAGAGATAGAAAGTTTAAAAAATACCATTGAGATTAGAGATTCATGCAGAAAGTTGTGAAAAGTGAGAGATAGTTTTTGGAAGAAGAAAGTGGCGAAAGGTGTAAGATAATTTGAAAGAAATGTAAATAAGAGAGAAATTAAAAGAGAAAGTGGAGATAAAATGTAGACAGGGAAAATGTTGTGGGAAAAAAGGTAAAGAGAGGGTGGAGTGGATAAAAGTAGGCAAAAAGACACAATACTGAAAGCATAGAAATGGGGGGAGAAAATAGAGAGAAAAATGGAAACAGAAAGTAAGTAGATAGATGGAGGTGGAAGAGAGAAAGTGAAGAAAGAGACAAAATAAGGGGGGGGGGGGGGGAGTTTTTGCCTTTTTTATTTTTATTTTATTTTATTTTATTTTAAGTATATGTACTTTGTTTTATTCATTTGTAATAAATTCAATTTCAATAATTACATTTTATTTTTGTCTTTCAGAATATTAGATACATTTCCTTCACTATTATTACATAATCAAGTTAGCATTCAATTTTCAAAATCTATTTAATAGACCTCGATCTAATGGCTATCATATACATTTTTATATATATATATATATATAAATTAATGGTTATCACATACTTGGAAACAAATTGATTAAGTTGGATTATAAACACCCACTAAATTTATCAATAAGAAATGCATTGTCAAAAAGCCTAGTTTGAGGGAGGGAAAATGCCTATGAGAATGGCATCTAGGGGAAGAGCGTTAAATATGTAAGTCACAAACCATTTATTGAATTAAAATATATAATGCATTCACGTGAAAAAGACGGTTTTACTTTCATACACAAGGGGGCTATTGGAAATTATTAGAAAGAAGAGCATAGGGAAAGATCAAAACAATGAGCTCATTTAGTGACTTTCGGGGCAGAATTGCATATAATAATGTAAATCTATAAATTTATACTTGGAGAATAGATGGAATTTATATGTCGTTTGTGAACCATATATATGCTGATATTCAAAATTACCGTCAAATTTTCATTCTAAATCCCAATATTCGTGTAAGCATTTATTATCTGGCTAATAAATAAACTCTCTTGTCATAAACTATCATTCGTTGGTGTTAGCTATTGTACTACTACTATATGAAGGAAAAAATAAAAAAATAAATAAATAAATAAAAAAGGCAATACTTTTTTCGACAAAGTTGTACTTAAAATGTAATTGGTAGCTTATACTCATTAAGCTTCTTTTAAAAAATAGAAAATTTAATCCAGTATTCATTCCCCTGTTTCAAATCTCAAAAAAGGTCTTCCTGTTATATTTATTAAACTTTACCATTTAAAACCTTGTATCCAACTGTTTATTGTGTCAAAATATTTATATGTACTTTTATTTTTCCTTTGCTGAACGTAAAAAAATACACATGATGCGGAGCTTTTTTGTAAGATTCTTTATTTGAAGATGATTACAATAGAAGGAAATAAATAAATGAAAAACAAAAGCAAAAACAAAAAAGACAGCCCATCAACAAGTAAAGGTGAAGAGATCTGATACTGGTGTTGACTTTCAACAGGTAAGAGGTGGAATGTGTGAAGTCCTACATCGATTGGAAAGGGGAACGAAGCATGCCTTATAAAAGGGTGTGGATACCTTTCCTTTGAGATGCGTTTTGACAAAACCGTATGGGCTAGACTCAAAGCAAACAATATCTCATGCGGATGGTCTGGGCTGTTACAGAATGAGTCTAGACAAGCTATGTAGAAAAAGAATACTTCAACTCAATTAACCATGGAAGCTTGTTAACAATCCCAATCAACTCTAAACCCTCCACCATTGAAAGATCAACTCCATTCATAACAAGTTACCTTAAAGAGACAAGACCAAAATCCATTTCACGTCATCAACAACCAAACTCCTATCAATATTCAGATCGAGATACTTCAAATTTGATAGTTTTCCTAAACTTGGAGGAATCACACCAGTGAATACAGCATTTGAGATGTTTAGATATTGCAGATTCTCCAAATATTCAAAGAAATTAGGAATTGGGATGCTAGGGAATGTGTTCAAGCTCAAGTCCAAATGTTTCAATGATTTGAGCTTTGTTAATGAAGGCCTGATTTGGGCACTGAGATTAAAGAATCCATACCTGCTACAAGAATCATGAGATTGCAGATGTGGGTCATGGAGATCAACTGCAATAACAACTCCTGTATTGCTATCACAACTTATTCCCCACCATTGACAACATTTGCTTCCTTTCCAAGAAAAAAGCCGATTTTCAGGATCATGAAGACCATTCTTGAAGTTTATAAGAGCCTTTCTACCTGAGTCCAAGCAATTCATCAACTGTGCATAAGGAAGTAGGAATAATGGCACCAGAAATAATATTGTTTCCATAAAGTAGAGATCCAGAAACAAGTTCACAAATACCATCAATATCTACCGGAGGGGCAGCAATGAAAGCGATAATAAATACAAAAGTTGCGGTCAATAATGTAGGGATCATCAAAACACCAAACCATCCAATGTAAAGACGGTTTTCAGTGCTGGTTATCCAGTTACAGAAGCGACCCCATAGGCTTTCGCTTTCGTGTCTTGTTATTGTAAAGCAGAGAATCAATAACCTCATAATCGTTTCCATCAAAGGTCCAACCTTTTATGCCAGAAAGTATTGATGAAATTTCAATATAAACTGGCTTTTGGTAAAGAGGAAGAAGAAACTTTTATTTCATATTATAAGATCATATAAAGAGTTACTGAAAATAAAAGCTGGGAAAAAGATAAAGAACACCTATTAACCAACAAAAAGATTGAGAAATATAAAAGATGAAATCAATGGGGAAGTGAGGAATTATTTGTGGCTTTTAAGGTAAGCGACTCCTTTTTGTAAGTCAGTGAAGGAAGCTACAGAGAAAGTCATGATTATGTAGTTGCTGAAAATCTATGTACTATAACATTAATTATCTGAATTTTTTATTTTTGTTGAACCACATGAGCTTTGATCATCATATTAGTCTTTGCATAGTAATATTATCCATTGTACTAAAGAAATTGGGTTTTACTGTATGTGAGATGTGTTACTCATAAAATTGATAGAAAAGAAGACATAGAACTTCAGAAAAGATAACATAATAAGTTTACTGTGTACATATGATATCTAAAATTATGTACTTTCTAAAATGTAGCAGTATGCTAGCTCATAATCGGTTCCAAGTGAGTTTTGACCGTTAATAAAGCTTTTGAGCAACTAAAAAGATGGTCTAAATAGAGACTTAACTCAAGCATTGTGAGTTTAGAAGGTGATTTATCCAAACTTTTACATTAATTAAAAAATCCTAATGAAAAGCTTCTTAGGCATAAAACAATTATTATGGTTTCCATTTGAAATGCTGGACATAATGCAACTACCCGGGTTGCATTCAGTAATTGTAATAGAACCTTGCTTAACTTGTTTTCTTCAAGTCTTTCCTTGCCCTGTGTTTAATGGGAAACAAGCGGCAATTTTTCACAGTTTTAATTGCTTTAGTGTAGGACACTTTATGCTAGCCTTTCTTCATGTTTTAATTGCTTTAGTGTAGGAGACTCTATGCTGGCTCAACCAGATGATGATCTCTTGGCTGAGAAAAGGAAAACCTAAAAAAACTTTTCTAATTGCTTGCCATCACTGTTTGAATGTCAGGACCCATCCAAGATCATTCACCGAAACCCTGGACAAGCCCTGATCCCAGGGAAACACCACCGAACCTTCTAATGGAAAATCCGACAGCATTTCCCCCAAGAGAAGAACTTACCACAAAATTTACTTGCACAAAGTTACACTCCTATATGGTGCCACCTTATCCATCTCACCTGACTACAATAATTTCTACAGTGGCAGCACTTCGATAACAATTTATATAAAACACATACGTATATATGTGCAATAGGAATAATCAACTAAATAAACAACCAATTATACCTTTAATCATTCACGTTCGCCCACACCACCCACTGATTGCCGTACATTTCAAATATTATGTTACAAAATATATCGATGCGTAGTATAAGAAGAAAAGTAAAACAATCATCACATCGACAACAATAATAATAATAGCAATCGTTTTCGTGATAAAAATAGTACTAATATCATCTGTCATATTTACTCGTAGGTAATCACTTGTCTAAGAACTATCACATAATCACAGCTGTCCCAAGGACTATCTCACCGTCCCAAAGGCTACCACTTGTCCAAAGACTATTATACTTGCCCAATGGCTATCTTTTTTGCCCGTAGGCTATGATACTTGTCCGGATATATCATATGCTAATAATAAAAATAGAAATAACAAAAATAATAAAAATAAAAATAAATAATGGCAATAATAATAAAAAAAAATAATAATAATCATAATGATGATGATAATATTAGTAATAATGAAAATAATTGTAAACATAATTCTGATAAATAATAATTGTAATATTAATAACGAGAATAATATTAATAATAGTAATGACAATAAAAGCAATTAAGTATAATGCTAAAAAATCAGGTTATAAATAGATAGAATAATACGAGATCAAATAATAATTTAAAATTCAAAAAAATATTATCAAATATACACTCGTATTAGGGGTACAAACGATACCCTCTAACATGTTGAGCAATCCATGATTCCAACTGTCGCCAGTACCCTGCTACCAATACAATTTGGAGTGGTTGCCTAGTGTCACGTCCCGCGAAAAAGGACTTCCCGATAGCGAAGCAAGTTGGGAACCTGCTATCGCGCTTTGGCAATTTGAAGATTACATCAAGAGGTTCCATGAAGAAAGCTCGACGAGGACGTCGACGGCATAGGTGGGGGAGAATGTCACGGTTGAAGCATTTCATCAAACACTTGGTGAGCATTCTCTCCATTTTGGGCCTTGCAATCCATTTTGGGCCTTATAATCCACTTTGGGCCTATTTTGTGCCTTACAATGGGCCAAGCACCTAGAGTAGTGTAGAATTCTCTAGAACCTTGTAGAGAACTCTAGGTCAAGCCATGTACATATCCATTCTAGATGTTTCCTTAGATATTTTATGTAAAGGAGGTGGGAAGGATCTAGACACCCATTCTCCTCCGTAGGATTAAAGCAATTATAGCCGTAGGATTAAGCTTTGTATGCCTATAAATAGGTGGAGGCCTCATTTGGCTAAACCATCCAAAAATCCAACCATCCAAGAAATCCAAGGATCCAAGAATCTAAGCTACATTTGTAAAGCTCTCTTTGTAGCAATATACTTTCATTCTCCCAAACTCTCTTTGTGCTCTAGCTTTCTTTGCTTAGCTTTCTCTTCTAGTGGGCAAAAGGCTTACTTAGTTGCAACAAAGGGTCGGAATAGCAACTAAGGCCGCACGGCTTGAAGGGTAAACAAACAAGTCCGTGACAAGTGGTATCAGAGCCCAAGGTTAAAGCTAGCATCTAGAGCAAAATGTCTTCATCAGAGGTTGTGATTGAAGGAGCAAGGGGAAGGGAGGTCATCCCCGAAGCTGCAAGGAAGGGACGTGGGCGTTCAAAGTCGAAGGACGTTCTCACCGCCATGGAGACCAAGGTGGTCAAGATGGAGTTGGCCGTTGCCGACATGTTGGAGCGGCTTGATTGTGTGGAGCAAGGCATGGAGGAGCTCGATGGTCGTGTGGGTGACCAAGTGGGGGAGCTTAGAGGTACCATGCAAAGCACCAACGAGGCCAACACCGAAGCATGGCGTCATGAAAGCCAAGCTTTCCAAACAAAGGTAATTGAAACCTTGTCCCTTATGCAAGCTCAATTAGATGAGTTTAAGAAGAGAGAAGAGAGAGGAACGAGGGATGTGAGGATGGAAGGTGGGGGAGACAAGTTCTATGAAACTCCCCAAAGTAAGGAACATCAAAGAAGGCCACCATTACCTAGCCAAGATTGGAAGAAAGGAGCCAAGCCCGAACTAAAGCCAAAGAGAAATTGCTTCCTATGTGACGGTCCCCATTGGGCAAGAGATTGTCCAAAGAGGAAGTCATTAAGTGCCATGCTCGAAGAGAGGGAAACTAAAGAGCAAACACAAATAGGTTCCTTACAGCTGTTGAATGCTATCAAGGCTGCTCCTACGGAGACAAAGAAGAGTGGCCTAATGTTTGTGGAGGCAAAACTCAATGGGGTGCCCACCAAGGCGTTGGTGGACACGGGTGCCTCACATAATTTCCTATCGGTGGAGGAGGCGCAAAGGCTTGGGATCGAGGCAACCAAAGAAAGGGGCTCCGTAAAGGCGGTGAACTCGGATGTAAAGCCACTCCAAGGAGTTGCTAGAGGTGTGCAAACCACCATCGGCGATTGGGAGGACCAATTGAACCTAACGGTGGTGTCCATGGATGACTACAAGGTTGTCCTTGGTATGGACTTCTTCAACCAAGTAAAGGCTTTCCCACTCCCATTTGCAAGCAAGTTATGCATCATGGATGGGGGAACGACGTGCATGGTGCATACGGAACAAGCTAGCAAGCGGAAGGCCAAGGTTTTGTCAGCATTGCAAGTTGAGAGGGAGAAGCAAATCAACTTGGCTGCTGCCCAAAAGCCTAATGAGGATGCCTCAAACCATGCCAAGACATCTCCTAAGGTACAACATGTGCCAAAGGAGTTGCACCAAGGGAGCTTGCGTGCATTGGCTTCAAGTCGTGGAGACGACAAGAGAAAGCACGAAGAGGCTAAGGAAGGGAACTTAGCCAAACCATCACCTCAACAAAACGAGGTACATGACGGGAAGGCACGACGCTATGAAGAGTCACTTCCCATTGTGAGGAAAGGGGGCACGGAGGCCCTAGTGAAAGGTAAGTCAAAAGGGGCACCCTCGACGATAGTGACTTCACCCGCCAAGAGTGTTGAAGCCACACCTGGGGGTCGAGTCGGTCAACATAAAGGCATACCCAACTACACCAAATACTTGGTGAAGGGGAAGGACCTGCCGGATGGTGAAGTAAGTGGGGAGCACGAAGATACACAACGGCAACTCAAAGATCACATTCGGCGGGCAAGGAAGAAGGCGCGACGAGGGCGTCGCGAGTTTAGGTGGGGGAGAGTGTCACGTCCCGCGAAAAAGGACTTCCCGATAGCGAAGCAAGTTGGGAACCTGCTATCGCGCTTTGGCAATTTGAAGATTACATCAAGAGGTTCCATGAAGAAAGCTCGACGAGGACGTCGACGGCATAGGTGGGGGAGAATGTCACGGTTGAAGCATTTCATCAAACACTTGGTGAGCATTCTCTCCATTTTGGGCCTTGCAATCCATTTTGGGCCTTATAATCCACTTTGGGCCTATTTTGGGCCTTACAATGGGCCAAGCACCTAGAGTAGTGTAGAATTCTCTAGAACCTTGTAGAGAACTCTAGGTCAAGCCATGTACATATCCATTCTAGATGTTTCCTTAGATATTTTATGTAAAGGAGGTGGGAAGGATCTAGACACCCATTCTCCTCCGTAGGATTAAAGCAATTATAGCCGTAGGATTAAGCTTTGTATGCCTATAAATAGGTGGAGGCCTCATTTGGCTAAACCATCCAAAAATCCAACCATCCAAGAAATCCAAGGATCCAAGAATCTAAGCTACATTTGTAAAGCTCTCTTTGTAGCAATATACTTTCATTCTCCCAAACTCTCTTTGTGCTCTAGCTTTCTTTGCTTAGCTTTCTCTTCTAGTGGGCAAAAGGCTTACTTAGTTGCAACAAAGGGTCGGAATAGCAACTAAGGCCGCACGGCTTGAAGGGTAAACAAACAAGTCCGTGACACTAGAGTGGCTGTCCAATCTCTTGGACTCGTAGGCAACATAGTGACGAGACTAGCTCTTCAAGGACCACATCGGATCATTGTCCCCGTATGGTGTGATACATACAAATATAACATATATATATATATATACAAAAGATACTTGATGCACATACTCTATACCAATGGTTTCCTACGGTGCCCAGTGTCCCAAAGCACCATCTGACGAGGAGGTTAAAGAGAGAAACCGGCATACGGTCGTGTGGTGTCCCACCGCGCTGTTGCTTAAACTGTCATCCTGGCCATGGAGGGGGACGGCTATGGCCAATATCAAACTTGCCTGCCCTCGGTCCGATGGCAACTCATGGGAGACATTATGTCAGGACTCATCCAAAATTCCTCACCGGAACCCTAGACAAGCCCTGATCCTAGGGAAAACCCTACCGGACCTTCCAATGGAAAATCCGGCAGAACCTCCCCTAAGGGTTGGACTTACCACAAATTTTCTGCACTGAAAACACACTTCTATAAACATCACCTTATTCCTCCCATCTTACTACAATTTGTTTCCACAAATTTATAGTACTCCAAAATACTAACAGGTAATTAATGCAGTATTTAATAAAATGTGTCCAATACAGTACACAGAGCATTATACAAATAAATATGAAATTAATACAATATCATATCAAGAAGCAATACAAAATGAATAGGAAAAAGGGAGGAAATACTTCTTGGACTTTTGGCAATAAACTGAGATGTCAAGTTCGCCCCCGGACAATCAACGTCGATTAACCTGGACCTAAGGGAACGTAATTTAAAAATATGAGATGCTAATCATCTCAGTGAGTAACCCAATCTACTATACAATAATAATAGTAATAATAATCATAGTACACTTGATTAATTAAGAATAAAAAAATAAATAATTAATAATTAATTGGAAATAATATTTTCTCTCAAAACCCTCACCATTCACTCCGTTGGAAAAGTTCCCCTTTTAAAACATTTTCACAAAACCCAATATTTTATGCCCCAAAAATCATGTAATAATTAATTAAATAATCCAAATACGAATAAAATATATTTAGAATACTTGCATTAAAGAAATATAACATAAAAGTGAAATTCAATATATAATTCATAAAATTTGATTTAATAAACTAAAATAAACAGTATCAAAAATATAATTTAAATAATTACAAACAGTCCTGTAAAATAAGTAGTAAAAATATTATAAAATTTTATTTTAAAATATTCAACCAATCTATATAATAAAAATATGGAAAGATGCATTTTAAAAATATTGATTTAAATAAGTGACATAAAATATGAATAATTCTATTTTAGAAAATACTAATTGGAAATAGATGATAAACAAATTAAATACATTTAATTTAAATGCTGCTTTAAAACTTTAGGATTTGAAATTTATATCTGAAAAATAATACTTGACGCACCACACTATATACCAGTGATGCCATATGATACCGAGTGTCCCAAGCACCATCTGGCGGGAGGTTAAAGAGAGAAACTTGCATACGGTCGCTTCGGCGTCCCGACAGCGCAGCTGCTTAAACCGTCAACCCGGCCATGGAAAGGGGCGGCTTATATGTACTATATAAAACTTGCCTACCATCGGTCCGATGGCAACTTACGGGAGACATTATAACTTGCGCGCTCATCCACATATAGAGCACAGAACACTAGTACTGTATGAGTGCGTCTAAAACAAATAACCAAATTTATTATTAAAATACGTAATTTTTTCCAAACTTAACCGTGGAAATTATACCATTTTTCAACTCACCTTCCCATATTTTTTTCTTTAATTCTCATCATAAATCCATCACTTTAAAATCCACCAAGTTCAAATCCATCAATTTGAATATACAAATTTTTCAATGGCATAAGGTCAAGCCATTAATATTTCAATGCATAAATATTTTTAAAACATAATAATTTAAATCCATATTTTTCTCAAATTCTCAAAAATCAATTTAAATCAATAATATGAAAACCATATAAATTCCATATATAATTAATTCATATAATTGTGCACAATAATTGAATAATAACCATAGCAATAATTAAAATAAATCAAAACCACAATTTCTTTAAATTCCCAAATATATTCGTTTGGCACCAAAACATATATTAATAACATTATAAATTGGCAATACAATTCTAGATAGAAATTCTCATAATATTGAACACATAAACATATTTTTGAAATATTCCATTACGAAATATTCCAACAATGAAATTTGATAATAATTACCAAAATCTCATATTCCTTAAAACCAAAATATTTTATAATGCACAAATATTTAATTCCATTCAATTTTGGCATCAAAATTCCAAATATAATTTTACTAAATATTCAACACATAAAATATATTCTTCAAATAACCAATTAACATAAAATATATATATTTTAACATCCCAAAATAATTTTGAAGGTGGATCACTCACCTCGAGCACGCAATTAACCCAAGATCCTCAATGAGATCAATTCCACGCGCA
Source organism: Ziziphus jujuba (assembly GCF_031755915.1). Lineage (NCBI taxonomy): Eukaryota > Viridiplantae > Streptophyta > Magnoliopsida > Rosales > Rhamnaceae > Ziziphus > Ziziphus jujuba. Next base: position 6,035,578 of record NC_083380.1, read on the forward strand.
CACGTGCTCCTAGAATAACAATATTACACAACTCAAATAAATTAATATTTTATTCGGGTAAATAATACCCGATACCCGGGGGGTTTAACACAAACGTTAACCAAAATTTACGAGTAATATACCGAAACAAAGCTTATGGAACGAGGATCGTATTACCGGCCTCCATTGACCCTAATTCCACCAGTGGTGGTCGGAATTTGCCCGGGAAGTATCGGCCAAACTTCACCTCCTCATAACTCGCGAACCACTTCGAATTTAAACAATTGGAGACCATATTTGAACTCAGAGGACCCAAAATAGGGGGAAAGGGGTGGAAGATCGGACTGGGTTGGCCGGAAACAGCAAGAATCGCAGGAAAACTCAACCCACCGCCGCCGACTTCACCGGCCCGATCTGGGCGCGTCCGGCGGCATTTGGCCGGGAAATTTGGAGGGTGGCGTCGCTAGGGAATGGGATCCTTCCCTGGCTGGCGCGTGTGGCCGTCCGGTGGCCGGAATTTAAGAAACGGCAAGGACCCGAGAGGAGGAAAAGGAACGGAAAAGAAAGAAGAAGAAAGAAGAAGAAGAAAGCTTCGCCGGGGGGGGGGGGGGGGCTGGGGTGTTTTTCCCACGTGGTGGAAGGGAAAAAAAAAAGAAAAGAAACAGAAATAAAAAGAAAATAATATTATTGTATAGAATAATAATAAAATAATATGGTATTTAATCATGGTTGACATGTGGCATCTCACCATTGTGACACATGGCACCCTTTATTAAGTCACGCGTGGCACACTGTTCACATATTTAAAAATAATATTAAAATAATGCAGTATTTGAAAAATTCTATAGGTCTATAACTTTCAATCCACATGTCCAAATCGGACGTACCGCTAGTCTATGAACTCGTATCAACGAGTACTTCACAACCATGCACGAGTCAAAGCTCAACTCCGGCACCCCTTGGACAGTTTGGACCTCAACTTGTTTTGCTCGTAACTTTCAAATCATAGCTTCATTTTTTACGTGCTACTAGTCTATGAACTCGTGACAACATGTACTTTTTAATGGTACGTCGGTCAATGTGAAATTCCATCAGGAGCAAAAAGTCAACATTTAATCCATTCTCAATCAATGAGGGTCAAATCCGGTCAACCTTGGTCAAATTTTAGAAATTTTTGGTGTACTTCAGGACGGGGTGTTACACATTACAACGTATGTGCTAATTACATCCACATCCAGCTGGGCGCTAATCACATCCACAACTACAGAACATCGGTACGTGTATGGTGCATCTAAAAACTATAAATTTTTTATAGTATTATTAAAATAATAAGTTTCGATAAAATAAGATAAAATCAAATTTATGAATAATAATTTAATTTATTTATTTATTTATTTATAAATGTATTTTTTGGAAATACTAAATTTTAAATAAATATTTTCTTCAAATCCATGAAATCAATTTTTACCAAAACAATATAAAAATTCTTACATAATTTAAATCACATAATATATTTTTGTTATCACCGTAGTTTAACACAATTAATTCCTCAAGTTTCAGTTCAATTCACAACAAATATCATTTAATCCACATATAATTTCACAACTTCACATATAAATAAGTATAAAAAAATATATTTTAACAGATACCATAATCTCACAATAAAATTAACAATAATTTAATAATAATTTAATAGTGGCTTAAAACTACAACTTCCTAAACTTTCAAAAATATTATTTCAAATCCCTACTTATTCAATTCAACATGCATCTGGCATCTCCATTATAAATCATTATTTAAATACTACACATATACATTTTTTCAGACTACCACATTAAACTAATATTTGATGTAAAAATGGCATCTTTCAAAATACTTCATCATAATTCACAAATGAGCTACCTATATGAAGTTAAAGAGACGAGAAATATGTTACCGACTGGCGATTACCGGAAAATGGATGGAAAGATTCGGTCAAAGTTCAACTTCTCATATCTCTCAAACAATAAGGAATTGAGCTGAATGGATCTCAAAATTGAGCTCAGAGGGTTCAAAAATAGTAGAAAGGAGTATCAATTTGGCCGGGTGATGGCCGGATCACCAGAAAACCAACTTGCCATTATTGACGATAGAGGCCCAATCCCCATGCATCTGGCGACGTTCGGCCTTGTCCTTTCAGTTACTGGCCAGGTTTTCCACTGGCTTTCCACCTTTCTAGCGTGTATGGCCGTCTGGCGGCAAGAAGAGATGCAGCAAGGAGAGATCGATGAGAGGAAGAAGAAGGAAGAAGAAAGAAGAAGAAGAAAAGACGAAGAAGAAGAGGGGGCCCCGTGGGGGGTTATTTTTCCCACGTGAGGAAAGAAAGAAAATATATAGAAAAAGAAAAAGAAAATTAAAAAATATAAATAAATAAACAAATAATATTAAAATAATATTATAATAGTATAATATATAAAATAATAACAAAATAATATAATATATCATTTACTTGTGTCTAACATGTGGCATTTTCTCATCATGACACACGGCACCATTACTAAGTTACACGTGGCATACACTGTTCATAAAAAATAATATTAAAATAATACGGTATTTGAAAAACTTTGCAGGTCCATAACTTTAAAACCACATGTCCGAATCATGCATGCCACTAGTCTACAAACTCGTATCGACGAGTACTTCAGAACCATATATGAGTCAAAACTCAATTTTACAAAAATAAAAAGTCAACTCCAGCACCCTCGGACAGTTCAGACATCAACTTGTTTTACTCATAACTTTCAAACCGTAGCTCCATTTTTTACGTGCTACTACTCTACGGACTCGAATCGATGCGTACTTTGAAATGGTGCCTTGGTCAATCTAGAATTCTTACTGAGTCAAAAAGTCATAATTTGACCTTTCTCGGTCAACAACGGCCAACTTGAGAAATTTTCTGATGTATTTCGGGACAAGGTGTTACATTGAAACTAATATTTGAACTTCCTTTTTGTTCTATCCTCTAGATTTTTTTACAGTTTCATACAAAAATATTAAGTCGAAAGAACAAGACAAAGAAAAAACAAGATGTAGAAAAGTAAAAAACTCATTCATACGGATTAAAGACATCCATGCATTTCCATCTTATTCATTCATTTTTAGATTCCTTTACAAAGCAATTTCAACAAGTAGTAAATATAGCTAAAATATCAATAAAAAAAACACAATCTTGACAAGTAAAACGACAAAAAAGAAGAAGAAAAAAACTATATTCACTGTTGTTTCCCTTTATTCCTCTTCTGCATGGTTCTATGTTTCAACCATAAATATAGTATTCTTTTTAGAATTTCATCCACAGCACCAAAATAGCTCTAGGATTTCCTCATAGCCAATATCACAAAAGGAACCAGAATTCCTATTGCAAATCCCAATCCAATGCTCAAATAAAACCACTTATCAACAAACTGTCACCACCATTATTATCTTTGGGAGTAGTCCAACCCTTATCTGAATCTTCTTCATCATCTCCTGGACATTTTACAGCAAGTGGAGTCTCACAAAAGCCAAGGTTTCCACTAAAAGAGGGTGAATCAAAAGTTGACAGATGATCCAAATAAGGAATCCTTCCATATAAGTTATTGTTTGAAAAATTCATATACCCCGAAAATGAAAGCAATCCCAAACTTTAAGGAATAGTACCTGAAAACTCATTGCTTGGGAGATCAAGCAACAACAATTGCTTCAACTCTGAAATGCTCTTAGGAATGTGTCCACTTATATGGTTTCTAGACAAGTTCAAGACCACCAAACCCGACAATTTTGTTATCTCAATAGGAAGATCTCCACTCAAATTATTTCCTGAGAGGTCTAGGCTGGTTAGAAAGGAGAGAGTCTTGGTGTATGTTCGAAGCTGTCCTTTCAAATTCACAGTAAAGTTTTCTTTGTAGTAGCCCCCCCATACAAGAGATAATGGTCGAGTTGTAACACCCCATCCTGAAGTACACCGAAAATTTCTCAAATTTGACCGAGGTTGACCAAGTTTGACCATCATTGACCGAGAAAGGGTCAAATGTTGACTTTTTGCTTCCGATGGAATTTCACATTGACCGAGATCCCGTTACGAAATACATGTTGGCACGAGTTCATAGACTAGTAGCACATCGAAAACGGAGCTACGGTTTGAAAGTTATGAGCAAAACAAGTTGAGGTCCAAATTGTCCAAGGGTGCCGGTTGACTTTTTCTTTTTGGGGATATGAGCTTTGACTCATGTACGAATGTGAATTACTCATCGATATGAGTCTGTAGACTAGCAGTACACCTGATTTGGACATTTTGTTGAAAAGTTATGGACCTGTAAAGTTTTTCAAATACAATATTATTTTAATATCATTTTTAAACATGTGAATAGTATGCCACGTGTGACTTAATAAAGGGTGCCATGTGTCACGATGAGGAGATGCCACATGTCAACCATATTAAAAACTATATTAACTTAATATTATTTTATTATTTTATTATTTTATTATTTTATTATTTTCATTATTTTATTATTATTATTATTATTTTAAAAAAATTTCTTTTTTCCTCACGTGGGGAAACACCCATGAAAATTTCTTTCTTTTTCTTTTTCTTTTTCTTTTCTTCTTCTTCTTCTTTTTCTTCTTCCTTCGTCCTACTTCCTTCTTTCTCCCTCTCGGCTTCACCCTGCTTTTTTTTTTTTATTTTTCAATCATATGAAGCCGCATGCGCCTGATGGGGAGGAAGAGGGGGAAGATTCCAGCCAGCAGTCGGAAAATGGCGGCCAACCATCACCGGATGCGGCCGGATCGGGCTTCGTTGCCGGCGACGGCAAGATTGGCTCCATTGGCAATCCGACCACCACCTGGCCAAATTGATACTCCTTTCCACCTATTGTGGACCTCCAAAACTCGATTTTGAGGTCCATTCAGCTAAATTCCCTGCCGTTTGTGTAACGGCCCAGTCCACCCGCATCAAGATATTGTCCTCTTTGGCCTAGGGTTCACTCCCTTTCTCCCTCCTGACCTCAAGGTTTTGTCAAAACGCATCTTGAAGGGAGAGGTATCCACAGCCTTATAAAGACCGCTTCGTGTCCCTCTGCAACCGATGTGGGATGTTACAATCCTCCCCCCTTGGCGCCCAACGTCCTCGCTGGCACACCGATCCGGGTACTGGCTCTGATACCACTGTAATGGCCCAGTCCACCCGCATCAAGATATTGTCCTCTTTGGCCCAGGGTTCACTCCCTCTCTCCCCCCTGGCCTCAAGGTTTTGTCAAAACGCATCTTGAAGGGAGAGGTATCCACAGCCTTATAAAGACCACTTCGTGCCCCTCTCCAACCGATGTGGGATATTACAATCCTCCCCCCTTGAGGCCCAGCATCCTCGCTGGCACACCGATCCGGGTACTGGCTCTGATACCACTGTAACGGCCTAGTCCACCCGCATCAAGATATTGTCCTCTTTGGCCCAGGGTTCACTCACTGAGATGATTAGCATATCATATTTTTAAATTCCGTTCCCTTAGGTGCAAGGGGTAGTAGACCTTCTTCAGGAGCGAACCTAATCTCCGTCGTTGTCTCAGTTCGAGAAGTTACCTTTGTCTTCATTTATTTCAATTGTAATATTTCTTTCATCCTTGTTGTATTCTATGCTTAATAGTACTTCATGAAGCTCTGTATACTGTCTCGGACATTTATGTATTAATTATGCACTGTATTACTGTTATTCATTTGGAGTGCTGTAAATTTGTGGAATCAACTTGTAGTAATATGGGAGGAATAAGGGGATGAATATAGAAGTGTGTTTTCAGTGTAGGAAATTTGTGGTAAGTTCAACCCTTAGGGGAGGTTCTGCCGAATTTTCCATTGGAGGGTCCGGTAGGGTTTTCCTGGGATCAGGGCTTGTCTAGGGTTCCGATGTGAAATTTTGGACGGGTCTTGACAGTTGGTATCAGAGCCAGTACCCGAATCGGTGTGCCAGCGAGGACTGAAACATCCCACATCGGTTCGAGAGGGGCACGAAGCGGTCTTTATAAGGCTGTGGATACCACTCCCTTTAAGACGCGTTTTGACAAAACCTTGAGGCCAGGGGAGAGAGAGGGAGAGAGAAAATCGCCGGCCACCAAAGTTGCAAAATTTTCTGGCCGATTCTTGCCACACGTGCCAGCCAGACAGGAGTGCCTCTCGATTCCCGGCCAAACCCCAAAATTTCACAGCCAACCGACCGGCGACTCGCCCGGATCAGGGCTTTTTCCAGCGGCGGCGCCGATTCCTTCAACCGCCGAGATCTCCATATTCTGGCCTCCATTCTTGTCACCGCCGTAACCGTTGAGACCCTCTCCCTTCGATCTACAATACCCCCAAAAATCTCAGCCACCAGCCACCGCATGCGCTGCTGGCGGCGACGGTTGCTGGTGTCCGCGACGGCTCGCTGGAGAAATTCCTATTCCGGCGAGTACCCAGTCTCGTCTCCGGTCCCTCTCCACTAATTCCGACCCTTTGAATCCAAATCCGGTGTCCTTTTCCTCCAATTCGCGATAGTTTGAGAGAATCAAAGAGTTGAATCCCGAAAGCTTTCCGACGAGATTTCGACCACCTCGGGTCCGATCTCCGAGAAGTAAGACAGGATTCGTAATCCTCGTCACTCAAGCTTCAATTCGGTATATTACTCGTCAATTGTGGTTGTCGTTTGTGTTCACTCCCCAGGTACCCATTTGGGTGTTACTCGATTAAAATATTAATATATTTGGTTTGGTGTATTGTGGATGTTTTAGATGCACGTGTGGGTAGTGGAGTTGATCTTGCAGAGGATCTTGATTAATATACGTGCTTAAGGTGAGTGACCCACCTTGAAAACTATTTTGGGGTGATTAATTATATTTATTTGGTGTTAAATTGATATCTGGAATTATGCTCATGTGGTGGAAATTTAAATATAATTGTGGAAAAATATTATATATAAGTACGTATATGTTTATTGCTGCTAAATGAAAATTTGATTTATTAATGGATTTTTTATCATTATTGTGATTTAATTGTATTTATTACACATGAGCAAGGTATTTTCATTAATTAATTGTGTCTGGATTTTTATATTATTTTTGGGCATAATTGGTTTAAATAATTTAAGGAAAATATTTGTTTAAATTGGTGATTTCAAATTTGATAATTATGCCCGTGGAATATTATTTGATGGACTTTGTGCTAGGAGAAAAATTATTGGTATATTGTTATTGATGGTTTTGTACCGGAAATGTAAAGGAAAATGTGGGATGGTGAATTTGAAAACTGGTATAATTCCCACGGTGATGTTTGAAAAATCGGTACGGTAATAAAGAATTTAATAATTGGTTTTAGATGCACTCATACAGTATTGGTGTTCTGGCTGTATATGTGGATTAGCGCGCAAGTTATTATGTCTCCCGTAAGTTACCATTGGACCGAGGGCAGGCAAGTCTTATATATTACGCATCAGTCGCCCCCCTCCGTGGCCGGGATGACGGTTTCAGCAGCGGCGCTGTCGGAACGCCGAAGCGTCGTATGCAAGTTTCTCTTTTTAACCTCCCTGCCAAACGGTGCTCGGGACGCTGGGTATCGGAAGGCATCACTGGTATATGGTGTGGTGCGTCAAGTATAAATTTTCAGATAGAAATTTCAAACCCCAAAGTGCTCAAAAAATTATTTATTATATTTTATTACATTTTATTTATATTTGGGTTATTTAATTATTATTTATTAAATTAATTGATCCCTTGGTTTTTGAGAAATACGAATAACGGGTTTTGTGAAAATATTTTTAAAAAGGGAACATTTCCAACGGAGTGAATAGTGAGAGTTTTGAGTGAAATTATTACTTCAATTGTTTATTATTATTTATTTATTTAATTGTTGGTGTTAATTAAGTTCCTTTATTTGTTATACTATTAATATTAAAAGTGTTCAGTAGATAGGGTCACTCACTGAGATGCTTAGCATATCATATTTTTAAATTCCGTTCCCTTAGGTGCAAGGGGTAGTAGACGTTCTTCCGGAGCGAACCTAATCTCCGTCGCTGTCTCAGTTTGAGAAGTTACCTTTGTCTTCATTTATTTCAATTGTAATATTTCTTTCACCCTTATTGTACTCTATGCTTAATAGTACTTCATGAAGCTCTGTATACTGTCTCGGACATTTATGTATTAATTATGCACTGGATTACTGTTATTCATTTGGAGTGCTGTAAATTTGTGGAATCAACTTGTAGTAATGTGGGAGGAATAAGGAGATGAATATAGAAGTGTGTTTTTAGTACAGGAAATTTGTGGTAAGTTCAACCCTTAGGGGAGGTTCTGCCGGATTTTCCATTGGAGGGTCCGGTAGGGTTTCCCTGGGATCAGGTGTAACATCCCACATCGGTTGGAGAAGGGCACGAAGCAGTCTTTATAAGGCTGTGGATACCTCTCCCTTTAAGACACATTTTGACAAAACCTTGAGGCCAGGGGGGAGAGAGGGAGTGAACCTTGGGCCAAAGAGGACAATACCTTGATGCGGGTGGACTGGGCCGTTACAGTGGTATCAGAGCCAGTACTCGGATCAGTGTGCCAGCGAGGACGCTGGGCCCCAAGGGGGGAGGATTGTAACATCCCACATTGGTTGGAGAGGGGCACGAAGCGGTCTTTATAAGGCTGTGGATACCTCTCCCTTCAAGACGCGTTTTGACAAAACCTTGAGGCTAGGGGGGAGAGAGGGAGTGAGCCCTAGGCCAAAGAGGACAATATCTTGATGCGGGTGGATTGGGCCGTTACAGCAATACAATTCTAGATAGAAATTCTCATAATATCGAACACATAAATATATTTTTGTAATATTCAATTATGAAATATTCCAACAAATTAATTTAATCATTAATAATTTCAATTTCAATTTCATAAAATTCTTTAGATCAAAATATTTCTTAATATATAAATATTTTGATTCACTCAATTAAGCATCAAATTTCCAAATATAAATCTACTAAATATTTATCACATAAAATATCAATTTCAAATATTCAATTAATACAAAATATTCACAAATTTTATTCCCGAAATTAATTTGAAGGTGGGTCACTCACCTCGAGCATGCAATCCAACCAAGATCCTCCATCAGATCAATTCTACAGCTCACACGTGCTCCTAAAACAAAAGTATTACACATGATCAAATAAATTAATATTTTATTTGGGTAAATAATACCGAGTACCCGGGGGATTTAACACAAACGGTGTTCAAAATTTGTAAATAAGGTATCAACAGAAAGCTAAGGGGACGAGAAATACGTTACCAATCTCCGTTGGACTCAACTCGACCGGATGTGGCCGGAAAGTGGACGGACGCTTTCGGCCGAACTTCAACTTGTCGTGTCTCCCAAACTGTAACAGTCCAGCACCACCCACATCAAGATATTGTCCTCTTTGGTCTAGGGTTCACTCCCTCTCTCCCCCCTGGCCTCAAGGTTTTGTCAAAACGCGTCTTGAAGGGAGAGGTATCCACAGCCTTATAAAGACCGCTTCGTGCCCCTCTCCAACCGATGTGGGATGTTACAATCATACCCCCTTGGGGTCCAGCGTCCTCGCTGGCACACCGATCCGGGTACTGGCTCTGATACCACTATAACAGCCCAGCACCACCCGCATCCAGATATTGTCCTCTTTGGCCCAGGGTTCACTCCCTTTCTCCCCCTTGGCCTCAAGGTTTTGTCAAAACGTGTCTTGAAGGGAGAGGTATCCACAGCCTTATAAAGACCGGTTCGTGCCTCTCTCCAACTGATGTGGGATGTTACAATTGCCAATTTATAATGTTTTTAACATATGTTTTGGTGCCAAAAGAATATATTTGGGAATTTAAAGAAATAGTGGTTTCGATTTATTTTAATTATTGCTATGGTTATTATTCAATTATTGTGCACAATTATATGAATTAATTATATATGGTTTTCATATTATTGATTTAAATTGATTTTTGAGAATTTGAGAATAATATGGATTTAAATTATTATGTTTCAAAATATTTATGCATTGAAATATTAATGGCTTGACCATATGCCATTGAAAAATTTGTATATCCAAATTGATGGATTTGAACTTGATGGATTTATAATGATAATTTAAAAGAGAATGTGGAAAATTACGGGTTTAATTGGATGGAATAAACCCGATGATATTTATGTATGGAATGCACCATACATGTACTGGTGTTCTATGTATATGGATGTGATTAGTGCGCAGGTAGATGTGGTGAGTGCGCAGGTGGGTTTGAGCAGCGCACAGGTGATTTATGGGGTTGTCCTGTGGTTGCCATCGGATGAGGGTAGGCCACCCCTCCATGGCGAGGATGCCTGTTAGCAGCGACATGGTGGGACGCCATGCGACTGTATGCCGGTTTCTCTCTTTAAGTGGGTGCATCAAGTGGTTTTCGAAACATGATTTTTAAAATAAATATTTTGAAATTATATTTAAATTAGAATGTATTTAATGTTGTTTTTGTTATTTATTTCAATTGGAGATTTTAATACAAATTTTATGGAATTTTATTATGTTTTTAATTACCTATTTATATTAATGTTTTAACAATGCATTTTATCTTGATTTTACTATTTACATTGATTTGATGATTTTAAAGAGATCTTACTATGTTCTTACCATTTATTTTAAATGGAGGTTTTAATTTGGTTTAATTATTCATTTATTTAATTGTTCAATTAATTAATTCATTCTAATTATTTTAATTCTTTCCTGAATTGTCTTAATGTAAGTTTCATTAATATTTTTGTATTATTTGTTTATGACATTTATCAATTATTTAGTAATTGTTACAAAATTATTTTTATTTTTATTTATATTTTATTTTCATTATAAATTTTGGATCCTTGATTTATTATACTTTATTTGATATTTAGTTGACTAATTGTTTCCTTGGTTTTCGGGACATACAAATAGTGGGTTTTGTAAAACGTTTTAAAAAGGAGAACATTTCTAACAGAGTGAATTGTGAGAGTTTTGAGAGAAAACATTATTTCAAATATTTGTTATAATTATTTATTTAATTGTTGGTATTGATTAATTAAGTTTCTTTTATTGCTATATTATTAATATTATAATTGTGTAATAGATTGGATCACTCACTGAGATGATTAGCATCTCATGTTTTTAAATTTCATTCCCCTAGGCCCAGGTTGGGAGACGTTGATCGTCCAGGGTGAGCCCGACGTCTCAGTTCATTTCCGAAAGTCCAAGAAGCATTTCCTCCATTTTTCCTCTCCATCTCGTATTGCTTCATCTGTCATTGTATTAATTTCATATTTATTTGTATAATGCTCTGTATACGGATTGGACAGATATTTGTTTAATTGCTTACTGATTCCCTCTTATTATTTTGGAGTGCCGTAAATTTGTGTAAACAAATTGTAGTAAGGTGGAAAGAATAAGGGGATATTTCTAAAAGTGTTTTTCGTGCAGGAAAATTTTATGTTAAGTCCAACCCTTAGGGGAGGTTCTGCTATATTTTTCATTGGAGGGTCCGATAGGGTTTCCTTGGGATCAGGGCTTATCTAGGGTTCCGGTGAGGAATTTTAAACGGATCCTGACATGAGTGCCCTATAAAATAGATAATGTGGTTAATGTTTTGGACTTGTGACATAGCTTTGAAATCTCTAAAGTTAGCAAGAATACTGCAGTTCAACTGATTCTTTGCCAGGTCCAAGACTTGTAATGAGCTTAAATTTGATAGTAGTGGTGGAAGTTCTCCTAAAAATGAATTAGACCTCAAGCTAAGAATTCTTAGACTTTTGAAACCTTTCCCAAACCACGGTGGTATTCTACCCATTATCCTATTATATCCAAGATCCAGTGTCTACAAACTAGATAAGTTTAGGTAAGATATTGGGAGATATCTAGAGAGCTTGTTGTGTCAGGACCCGTTTAAAATTCCTCATCGGAACCCTAAACAGGCCCTGATCCCAGGGAAACCCTACCGGACCTTCCAATGGAAAATCCGGCAGAACCTCCCCTAAGGGTTGGACTTAGCACAAATTTCCTACACTGAAAATACACTTCTATATACACCACCTTATTCCTCCCACATTACTACAATTTAATTCCACAATTTAGAGCACTCCAAAATAATAACAGGGAATTAATACAGTATTGAATAAAATGTGTCCAATACAGTATACAAAGCATTATGCAAGTAAATATAAGATTAATACAATGTCAGATAAATAAGCAATGCAAGATGAAGAGGAAAAATGGAGGAAATGCTTCTTGGACTTTGGACAATGAAGTAAGACGTCAGGCTCGCCCCGAACAATCAACGTCTCCCAATCCTTGTACCTAGGAGAATGGAATTTAGAAATATGCTATGCTAATCATCTCAATGAGTGACCCTATCTATTGTACAATTATAATAGTAACGACAATTATAGTACATTTGGTTAATTAAGAATAAATAAGTAAGTAAATAATAATTAATTGAAAATAATATTTTCTCTCAAAACCCTCACCATTCACTTCGTTGGAAAGGTTCCCCTTTTAAAACATTTTCGTAAAACCCAATCTTTTATGCCCCAAAAATCAAGGAATAAATTAGTCTACTAAATATCAAATAAAATATAATAAATCAAGCATCCAAAATTTATGATGAAAATAAAATAGGAATAGAAATAAAAATAATTTCGTAACAATTACTAAATGGTTAATAAATGTCATAAACAAATAATACAAAAATATTAATGAAACTTACATTAAGACAATTCAGGAAATAATAAAATAATTAGAATGAATCAATTAATTGTACAATTAAATAAATAAATAATTAAATCAAATTAAAACCTCCATTTAAAATGAATGGTAAGAACATAGTAAAATCGCTTTAAAAATCAGCAAATCAATATAAATAGTAAAATAAATCATTTAATTAATAAAAAAAATACTTAAATCAATTTAATCATCTATTTGAAGTAAATGATAAAACTATAAAAGAATTTATTTGAAAACACCAATCCATTTAAATAGTAAAATAATCAAGGTAAAATGCATTTTAGAAACATTGATTAAATAAATTATAAAAATTCCATTAGATACATTTTTATTTTAAATACTCTTTAAAAACATTATTATTTGGAAATAATATAAAAAGCTACTTGACGCACCACACTATATACCAGTGATGTCCCATGATACCCAGCGTCCCGAGCACCGTGTAACGGGAGGTTAAAGAGAGAAACTTGCATACGGTCGCTTCGGTGTCCTGACAGCGCCGCTGCTTAAACCGTTATCACGGCCATGGAGGGGGGTGGCTTATGGCCAATATCAAACTTGCCTGTCCTCGGTCCGATGGCAATCACAGAAGATATTATAACTTGCGCGCTCATCCACATATACAGTACAGAACACCAGTACTGTATCAGTGCGTCTAAAACAAATAACCAAGTTTATTATTAAAATACGCAATTTTTTCAAAATTCAACGTGGGAATTATACCATTTTTCAAATTCATCATCCCACATTTTTCTTTAATAACACCAGCATAAATCCACCGATAATAATATACAATTAATTTTTTTCCCCAAATCATAAAATCAATCAAATAATATTCCAAGGGCATAATTATATAATTTTGAAACCACCAAACTTAAGCCAATATTTTCCTCGAAATATTTAAAACCAAATCATGCTAAAAAATAATATTAAAATCCAAATACACTTAATTAAATGAAAACACCTTGCTCATGCGTAATAAATATAATTAAATCACAATAATAAAAATCAAGAATTCCTTAATAAACCAAATTTTCATTTAGCATCAATAAACATATATATATATATATATATAAAACAAAATTTTTACCACAATTATATTTAAATTCCACCACATGAGTATATTTCTAAATATTAAATTAACACAAAATAAATATAATTAATCACCCCAAAATAGTTTTAAAGGTGGGTCAGTCACCTCGAGCACGCAATTAACCCAAGATCCTCCATGGGATCAATTCCACGGTACCAACGTGCTCCTAGAACAACAATATTACATAGCTCAAATAAATTAATATTTTATTCAGATAAATAATACCCGGTACTCAGGGGGGTTTAACACAAACGTTAACCAAAATTTACGAATAATATATCAAAACGAAGCTTATGGAACGAGGATCACGGATTAAGGCTTACCTCTCGGAGATCGGACCCGTGGTGGCCAAAATCTCATCGGAAAGCTCACGAATTTTAAGCCTTCGATTCTCACCATCCGTTAGGAATTGAGGAAAGTGGACGCTGGATTTGGGTTCAGAGGGTCGGAATTAGTGGGAAAGGAGGGGCGGTGCAGCTGGAAACTCGTCGAAAAGTCAATTTCCCGGTGAGCCGCAGTGGTCACCGGAATCCGCCACAGCTAGTGGCACATCTTGTGGCCACTGGCCGTGATTTTTGGTGAGAAGGTAGATCTGGTGATGGGTAACTCAACGGGACCGATGGTGAGGCAAACGGAGGTCGGAATATGGAGAAATCTGGGTTTGAAATGATCGGCATTGCCATCGGAAAAAGCCTCGATCCGGGCGGGTCGGCTGTCGGTTGGCCGTGATTTTTGGCTGGCCGGCCGGTTTTCAGGTGGGCTTCAAGCTAGGGTGGCGCGTGTACTGTTCCAGTTGCTGGAAATGGGTGAACAGAGGTGGCCGGTTGGTTTCTCACTCTAGCCCTCTCTTTCTCTCTCTCTCCTCCTTTCTTTCTCTCTCCTCTCCCCGGCTCCTGTGTTTTGCCAAAATAAAAGCCACCTGTGGGTGACACTGTTCACTCACGGGATTGGCTGAAAATGCAACACGTGGCACATACTGTTCACTCAAGTCAAAATATATTAAAATATTACGGTATTCAGAAAACTTTACATGTCCATAACTGATACGAACCTAGGACGATCTGCTCCTAAACCCGTATTATATTAGCCCGGATCTTAATTAAGTTCAAGTTCTAATGGAATTGACCTCAACCCCTAACCAACCTATGGTTAGAAACCTTGGTATAATGTAGGTGCTACAATAGGGGATGGAAAACCTATTGATAAGTCAAGCTAAAACAACCAATTCTCTAATGGTGTTTTAGGTGTTCTCAAAGAACAAAGAGATAATTAATCTCACAAGTATTTTCTCAATCAAATCAAAGTTGTATTCTTATTGAAAAATAAGCCTTTAAATAGGCTTTGAAAGAAACAAAATAAACCCTAAAAAAAACCCTAGGTAAAACAGGCCACACACATAAAGAAACCTAGTTGGCTGAAACTATACTTCCTTTCCTAATATAAGTTTGATTAATTAATTCTTTTATATTAAATTAGGAATTAATTAATTTACAATGGAAAGAATAAAACAAAAACCTTCCTAAAGTTATTTGTCCAAAAAAATAAATAAATAAAAACCCAAAAAAAATAAAGTCAATCGCAAATTATGTAATGAGTTGGCTTTGACATCTAGGCTGAATTATGTCTTCAACCGAGCCAACTTATGTCTGCCTGATGTCCGAGCTAACTAATGGCCTATCTGAGCTAACTGATGTCTGTCCAAGCTAACTTGTGTCTGGCCGAGCTAACTGATGTCTGTCCGAGCTAAGTTATGTCTGGCCGAGCTAACTGATGTCTGTCCGAGCTAAATTACATACGATGTCCGAAGTCCGAGATTAGATGTCCGAGGCAAGGCTCCGATGTCTGAGGCAAGGGTGTCCGATATAAAATGTCCGATGTATGGGTATCCGATGTATCAGCTTCCACCACTTGGATACTTAAAACAGGTCTTTTATCTTCAGGTATGGACAAGCCTTTTTAAGAATGAATTACTTTCAGGATAAAGGCAGCAAGATTGTCCTTAAACCTCTTAGCTTAAGCCCTAGTAATCGGTCCAGTCTTCATCCGTACCGGAACAGTACCCCAGTGAGTTGTCGGTGGTGCGAGCTCAGGCGGGTTTACATCAATAACTTTTTAACCAGATGTCCAATTTAAGCGTGCCGCTAGTCTATGAACTCGTATCGATGAGTACTTCACAACCATGCATGAGTCAAAGCTCAACTTTGCATGAATAAAAAGTCAACTCTGGCACCCCTTGGGCAGTTTGGATCTCAACTTGTTTGGCTCATAACTTTCAAACCGTAGCTCCGTTTTCAACGTGCTACTAGTCTATGAACTCGTGACAACGTGTACTTTTTAATGGTACCTTGGTCAATGTGGAATTCCATCAGGAGTAAAAAGTCTACATTTGACCCCTTCTCAGTCAACGACGGTCAAACCCGGTCAACCTTGGTCAAATTTGAGAAATTTCTGGTGTACTTTGGGACGGGGTGTTACATGTTGTCACTTAGGTGCAAGGTTTGAAGCTCCCTTAATCGACCCATGGATTCAGGAATTTTACCAGATAAATTATTCATACTGAGGTCTAATACTGTCAGGAAAGAACAATTTCCAATGCATGATGGAATATTTCCTGTTAAGTTGTTACTCAAAATATCAATGACTAAAAGATGATGATTATTAGCTATAGAAGCTGGGATTTCTCCATTTATATAGTTGTCAGAAAGAGAGAGGACATATAAATCATAACTCATGTTCTTCGGAATAGTACCAGAAAATTTATTTTTGGATAGATCAAGAAATTTATTGTTGTCATTTGGGATAGGAATGGACCCATTGAAGAAGTTTGAGCTGAAATCAACCATTGCAAATGGAGCTAAGCTTAATGGACTCAGTAGGTGACCTTCTAATCATTATGGGAAACATTCAACAATATTAAGATGGAGGAACGTTCCTAAAACTAGTAGGGCATGGAATCGATGATGCCTGACATTTGAAAAATCTAAATTAATGACTTCCTTTTGTGACTTTAGCCAAGCAGGAAATGCAGGACCCAAATGGTATGAACCTATATGAAGATACTAGACTTAGAATGGGGGAACCCAATTGGAACTGACATTCAAGGTGTTAAAAGATAGAAGTAAATGTTTTAGCTTACCTTGCTTTAAAAAATGTTTCAATGACTATATCCATCAAATGATTGGAAGAGCCATCAAAAATATCAACTCAGAAAGTTGTCCTAAACTTTCTAGAAGAGTTCCATTTAGTTCAGAAAGAATTTTCAGTAAACCTAAAGAAGCTGGGATGGGACCATGACGAGAGCTATAGAGCAAACAAAGTTCAACAAGATTCTTGGGCTGACCTAGCCATTCTGGTAACTTACCAACCAGGTTATTGTTTGACAAATCCAAATCCTGTAGACTAGGTGTTGGCTTCTTGGAAAGACAATCTGTTCCTTCAAGGATTTCAGATAAAGTACCAGTCACATTATTACTTGATATATCAAAATGCATCAGGTAGTAAAGTTTTCCAATAGAGTTTGGAATCTCACCCTCAACATGATTTTCAAGAAGATTTAAGCGAGTAAGTAATGTCATGTTTCCAAGGGAAGTAGGAAGTTTCCCTTGTAGATTATTGGATGCAATATCAAGGACATGTATATATCTTTTCCCATCTTCCCCTCAACAATTCATGGCAACTTCCTGTGAGATTATGATTACCAGCAATATATAAAAACTGCAAATTAGGCAACTCATTAAAACCAAAAGTCAATTAGGTATTTCTGGATTGAAGGTGTTAAAACTAAGATCTAAGGAAACAAGTGAAGAAACGTCTACAAAAGCAGGAGGTGGAATGGTAACATATAAGCTACAAAATGAGAGGTGCAGCTCAGTTAAGGATGGGAGTTTGTTTAGTATCCGAATCCAGTCTGATCCTACCATTGAAAGATTCACTCTTTCATCACAAGATGTTCTAAAGAGACAAGACTTGTCACCCACCCAAGATTATCAACATAAGAACTCCAAGACTCAACATCAAGATACTGCAAGCCAAAGAGGTTCCCTAAATTTAGAAGAATTGCGTCACTAAACCAAGCATTTGGGAGATTTAAATATTGCAAATTTTTAAAAGATCCCAAAAATTCAGGAATAAAGTGTAACAAAAATTGTTACTAGCAAGTCCATATTACTTGTTTAGTAGAAAATATTGAACACCAGCTTCAGTCTTCCAAATTTTCTTGCAATTTATTCCGAAAAACAGGCTTACGTTAATAATGACATTTCACAGAGTGATTAGTATTTAGTGCAAGCTAGAAAAGTTTCTTAAATGTGGAGTAATTGCACCACTAATTTAGTATTTGAGAGGTTTAAATACTAAACTTAGCACTTTTGTACTATTTATGCATTTGTATAAAAATGTACTTTTATTACCTAAACAAATAATTTTCAACATTCCTTTTGAAATGTCTATCCAAAAAAATTAAAATGGTTATCATTAATATATTTGAAAAAAAATGGTATAAAAGCAAAGAAAAATGTATTGTGAAAAAATTAAATTGATAAAAAGAATATTTTTTATATTTCTTTGTGTTGAGCATAATAGGCGATTATAAAGTTAAGGGATCTTCCTCCTTATTTTCCATTTATAAGAAGTGTACAATTAAAAAAAAAAAATGTGATCTTTCTTCTTACTTCGTTTTGTACCTTATTCTCAATTGATCTATGGATGTTTGACCTCTCAAAAAAATAAGATTCTCTTATTTATTAATCAAGTTCAAAAACTGTTAGTGTTGACCTACACGACATTTGCCTAAAGTCCTAGCTGCCGTGACATCACAGTTTGTCCTCATAGTTTGTCAAATTTATATTTTTGCTAATTATGTTTGTTTTTCCTCTTATAACTTTTATATTTGCATGATAGACTTGCTTACCTGCACATTTACATGTATTTTTTATTTATTTATTTATTGGTAAATCACATGTACATGTACTTACATGATAGTCTTGCTGATAATTTTCATTTTTTATTTCTGTAGTAATTACAGCTGGTCTTTGTCTTCCCTCTCTACACAATAGAAGACTTTTTATGGATGTGTAAACGAAAAAATGTCAGGGGTGTATATTTGTTGTAAAGCAATGTTGAGTCCCGCTGTGATAACTCTTTGCTAATAAAAAAATATGAATTTTTTGGCGTTTGGGTGTAGAGAATCATGCGGGAATTGCCCGAGGTTCTCTTCCCTCTTGTGTGGGTTGGTGTGCTGTGTGTGTCTCTCTTCTTGTCTCTCATTTGCTTCCTTTCCCTTTCTATTTTTCTCACTCGAATTTCTCTCTGTTTCTATCTCTGCATTTCTTTTTCTGCTTTTCCCTCTCCCCTTTCTCAATGCTTTCTCTCTTGACCGTCTTTCCCTATTTTGCTTTTTCTTTACTTTTTCTCACTACTTTTTCTTTATACCTTTTTTTTCCCTTTTTTTTTCTTTTTTTCCATTTTTCTCTCTATTTTCTTTCTCAACACCTACCACTTTCTCTCTAGTTTTCTACTATGTTTCTTTTAACTTTCTCTTACTGCCTTTTTTCTCTCCACTTTCTTTTCTATTTTCTTTTACTAATTTCTCTTTATGCTCTTTATTTCTAGTTTACTTTCAAAGTGAAGTGATAGCTGTAGGGTAAATTATTTATTCCACATGCTATCAATGCTTAGTTTTGTGTCCTTAAAAAAATTATTTATGTCCTTAAAAAAATTAAATGTGAAAAAAAAGCATAAAATGAAACATATTGAAGAAACCAACCATTAAACAAATAAGAAGTTAGTAAAAAATTATATGTACAAAAAGAACATTTATGTAAATTAATAATGATAAAAAACAAAAAGAAAAAAAAAAGTAAATTAGTAAAACAACAAAAAATAGGCATAAAAAGCAAAATAACAAAAACTAAATAGGAAATTGGAAACACAAGTTACGAAAAGTAAAGAAACTAGTAAACTAGGTACAACCGTTATACGAGACACCAAAAACAAAATCCCATTATGAACTTTAGTTTTACCAAAGAGGATGAAGAATGTGAGATCCCACATCAGTTGGAAAGAGGAACAAAGCATGCCTTATAAGATGGTGTGGATACTTTTCCCTTACGACGCATTTTGACAAAATCGTACGGACTGGGCCCAAAGTGGACAATATCGCATGCAGGTGATCTAGGCTGTTACTGTAACACCCCGTCCTAAAGTACACCGAAAATTTCTCAAATTTGACCAAGGTTGACCGGGTTTGACCATCGTTGACCGAGAAGGGGACAAATGTTGACTTTTTACTCCTGATGGAATTTCACATTGACCGAGGTACCGTTAAAAAGTACACGTTGTCACAAATTCATATACTAGTAGCACGTCAAGTACATGTTGTCACGAATTCATAGACTAGTAGCACGTCGAAAACGGAGCTACGGTTTGAAACTTATGAGCAAAACAAGTTGAGGTCTAAACTGTCCAAGGGGTGATGGAGTTGACTTTTTGTTCATGCAAAGTTGAGCTTTGACTCATGCATGGTTGTGAAGTACTCATCGATATGAGTTCATAGACTAGCGGCACGTCCGATTTGGACATGTGGTTTGAAAGTTATGGACTTGTGGAGTTTTTCAAATACATTATTATTTTAATATTATTTTTAATATGTGAACAGTGTGCCACGTGTGACTTAATAAAAAGGTGCCATGTGTCACAATGGTGAGATGCCACATGTCAACTATGGTTAAATACCATATTATTTTATTATTATTTTATACAATAATATTATTTTAATATTATTTAATTATTTTATTTTATTTTCTTTTTATTTCTTTTTCTTTTTTTCTTTTTTCTTCTTTTTTCTTCCCCCACGTGGGAAAAAACAGCCTAGCCCCCCCCCCCTTCGAATTCTTTCTTCTTCTTCTTCCTTTCCTTTCCTTTTCTTCCTCTCGGGCCCTTGCCATTTCTTAAATTCTGGCCAACGAACGGCCACACATGCTGGCCACTGGTGAAGCTCAGCCGTCGGCGAGCTCAGGCGCCAAGTTTGGCGGCCGGTCGGTAGGCGACGCGCCCAGATCGGCGGTTGAAGCCGGCGGCGGCTCATTTTGTTTTTCCGGAGATTATTGTCGTTTCAGGCTATTCTCGCCGTTTCCGGCCAGCCCTGTAACATCCCACATCGGTTGGAAAGGGGAACGAAGCATGGCTTATAAGCATGTGGATACTTTTCCCTTCAAGAGGCCTTTTGCCAGTGGGACTGGCAGAAACAAAACCGTGCCGGCTGGCCCCTAAGCGGACAATATCTTGATGCAGGTGGACTAGGCTGTTACAAGCCCAGTCCGGATTGCCACCCCTTTCCCCCTATTTTGGGTCCTCTGAGTTCAAATATGGTCTCCAATTATTTAAATTCAAAGTGGTTCATGAGTTATAAGGAGGTGAAGTTCGGCCGGTACTTCCCGAGCAAATTCTGACCACCACCGGCAGAATTGGGGTCAATGGAGGCCGGTAATACGATCCTCGTTCCACAAGCTTCGATTCGGTATAGTACTCGTCAATTTTGGTTAACGTTTGTGTTAGTCCCCCCAGGTACCGGGTATTATTTACTCAAATAAAATATTAATTTATTTGAGATGTGTAATATTGTTATTCTAGGAGCACGTGTGCGTCGTGGAATTGATCCCATGGAGGATCTTGGGTTAATTGCGTGCTCAAGGTGAGTGACCCACCTTCAAATTAATTTTGGGAATTAAATTTGCAAATATTTTGTGTGAATTGAATATTTGAAATTGATATTCTATGTGATAAATACTTAGTGGATTTATATGTGGAAATTTGATGCCCAATTGAGTGAATCAAAATATTTATATATTAAGAAAATATTTTGATTTAAAGAATTTTATGAAATTGAAAAAATATTTATTTTAATTATTGATAATTTCATTAATGGATTTATTATGTGTTTGAAATGTATATTTATGAGAATTTTGATTATTGTGGATTTTATGAGGATTAAATGACATATTTGATTCAAATTGGTTTTTGAATATTTGAGAAAGAAATATTGATTTAATTTATTATGTTTCAAAAATATTTATGCCATTGGAAAATTTGAATATTTAAATTGATGGAATTGAGAGCTGGTGGATTTGAAATTGATGGAATTTATACAATAAATTTATGATGATGATTTAAAAGAGAATATGGAAAATTATGGGTTTAATTGGATGGAATAAACCCGATGATATTTATGAGATTTTGAGACTGGAAAATAAATATATTGATTTTATGATTTTTAGATCACCATACACGTACTGGTGTTCTTTGCTCATGGATTTGATTAGCGCTCAAGTGGATGTGATGAGTGCACAAGTAGGTGTGAGTAGCGCACAGGTGATTATAGGGTTGTCCTGTGGTTGCCATCAGATGAGGGTATGCCGCCCCTCCATGGTCAGGATGCCTGTTAGCATCGGCACGGTGGGACGCCATGCGACCGTATGCCGGTTTCTCTCTTTAACCTCCTGTCTGGCAGTACCTCGGGACGCTGGGTACCGTTGGTGCCACTGGTATATAGTGGGTGCATTAAGTGGTTTTTAGAACTTGGATTTCAAAATAAATATTTGAAATTGTATTTAAATTAAGAATATATTTAATGTTGTTTTTATTATCTATTTCAAATAGAGGTTTTAATTTGATTTAAATTTTCCTTTGCTTAATTATTCAATAAATTGATTTATTTTAATTATTTAATTATTTCATGAATTGTTTTAATGTGAGTTTTATTAATATTTCAGTATTAATTGTTATGACATGCTTTAATTATTTAATAATTGTTATAAGTTATTTTATTTCAATTTATTTCATTATAAATTTGGATTATTTAAATTTTTATTAAATTAATTATTCCTTGATTTTTGGGGCATACAAATAGCGGGTTTTGTGAAAATGTTTTAAAATGGAGACTTTTCCAACTGAGTGAACTGTAAGGGTTTTTGAGAGAAAACATTATTTCAAATATTTATTATGATTATTTATTTAATTGTTTGGTATTGATTAATTAAATTTCTTTTATTATATTATTAATATTATAATTGTACAGTAGATAGGGTCACTCACTGA
Organism: Ziziphus jujuba; assembly: GCF_031755915.1. Lineage (NCBI taxonomy): Eukaryota > Viridiplantae > Streptophyta > Magnoliopsida > Rosales > Rhamnaceae > Ziziphus > Ziziphus jujuba. Next base: position 6,058,515 of record NC_083380.1, read on the forward strand.
GATGATTAGCATCTTATATTTTTAAATTCCGTTCTCCTAGGTCAAGGTTGGGAGACGTTGATCGTCCGGGGCAAGCCCGACATCTCAGTTCATTGCCGAAAGTCCAAGAAGCATTTCCTTTTTTTTTTCTTCTTCATCTTGTATTGCTTCTTTATCTAACATTGTATTAATTCCACATTTATTTGTATAATACTCTGTATACTGTATTGGACATTTAGTTATTAATTATGCACCGATTTCCTATTATTCATTTGGAGTGCTGCAAATTTATGGAATTAAATTATAGTAATGTGGGAGGAATAAGGGGATGTATATAGAAGTGTGTTTTCAGTGCACGAAATTTGTGGTAAGTCCAACCCTTAGGGGAGGTTCTGCCAGATTTTCCATTGGAAGGTCCGGTAGGGTTTCACTGGGATCAAGGCTTGTCTAGGATTCCGGTGAGGAATTTTGGACGGGTCCTGACAGTTACACTTGGTACCAGAGCCGGTATCCGGATGGCTGTACCAGCCCCAAGGAGGGAGGATTGTGAGATCCCACATCGGTTGCAAAGGGGAACGAAGCACGCCTTATAAAGTAGTGTGGATCCAAAGCGGACAATATTACATGCAACTGGTGGTTTGGGATGTTACAAATAAACTTTGAAGTTAAAGTAATATATAAACAATTTAACGTTGTGGCTGCATTTTATTAGTATTTTCTTTTAACCAAATAGTAAATGTATTTGCGATTAAAAGAATTGTTAGAAGCTTTTATTAGTATTTTCTTTTAACCAAATAGTAAATGTATTTGCGATTAAAAGAATTGTTAGAAGCTAGTTTCTCCATTGTCTCTCTATGGTGATGACAAATTGTAGTATAGACTCAATACTGTCTATTTATGTAACCTGAAGTTCCTGTTACACACACCACTTTTGCCCTCCACTCATAACATTTCTCTCTCTCTCTCTGCTCTGCTCTGGACCTTTTGTCGAAGTGTGCCCTAAGTATCACTCTTTTTCCATCAGTGCTAGATGTTGTTATAATGGGAAAGAAATGAAAATGAAAAATGGGAAAGAAAATTAGATACAATGTAAATGACAATTGACCAAACCCATGTACTAAAATTTTGTCACACGGATTACCTTCTAAATTTTTAATCCAAATGTTGGCTTTTTTTTTTTCCCTTTTTTTTTCTTTTAAAGAAAAATTCCAATCCGTATTGGAATCATTGAACCAAAACTAGTAAGAAAAATATCAACGAATTGAAGTTTTTGCTCAGTGGAAAACTCCACGTGACAAAATGAGAAAAAAGTTTCTATTCACTGTTCACACTTGTCAAAGTTTGGTCACTGTAAATGCTATAGAAAGATTGATGCAATGAGGTTTCTTAAAAGTTGGACGTTCAGTTCAATTATTTTATATATTACAAGCTGATCATAGGCTTCTCAATCCCATGATTAAGGTAAAAAATATACAGCAGCATATCATTTCCTTCTTCTTTTTTTTTTTTTTTTTTTTTTTTTTGGGTTGTTGTTTTGGGTAAATAGCTGCATATCATTTCCTTCAATATTGATTTGAACACAACGTTTATATAAAATAACAAATTAAATAAGGCTGGGAAAGTGAAACAAAAGAGTAGATATATTTTGTAATTATATACATTATCTGTGTTGAGGAAACCTTTCTCCTTCAGGCCTTCAAACAGTTTTTCATAAACTCACTTCCAAAGAAATGAAACCTTTTCTTCTCTTTTAGGATATTTGGACCAAATAATTTGGTGAGGTTTCTCACTTTTCCATCTTGAAGTTAAGAACAGAAACCTTTTCCTTAGACCACCATCACATCACTAAACCTTCACAACTTTTACTCGTAAAAAAATTGAGATTTTCAAATATAATAAAATACATGCCTCCCTCCCTTCTAGGCAAAAAAAATAATAAAGAGAAGAAAAAACAAATGCTTTGAAGCACGAAATGTAGATGATACATAAGTAATAGTTCATAGATGGGAAGCACATTTTCAAATAAACGTAATACTATTTCAAAATGAAACTATAGAAAAACTATTGAGTGAAAAGGGATTTTGACAAGTAAAATGAATTGACATAAACCAGTAACAAAGACATAAACCAGTAACAAAGAAAGCAGGGTATGCATTTCTAGATAACTAAGTGAAGAAAGAAAACAGACTATCATCTTCTTTGGTTACTCCCTCGATTCCTCTGCTGTCTGGTTCTGTATTTCAACCACAGATATAGTATTCTATCAAAAACTCTCTCAACAGCATCGAAGTAGGCTACACTCCAAGACCCTTTCATCGTGATTACCAGATAAGGAACAAGAATTCCTGCTGCAAATCCCAATCCAATGCTCAAGCAAAACCATTTGTCGACAAAGCTGTCACCACTTGTATTAGCCTTTGGAGTAGTCAATCCCTTTTCTGGATCATCATCATCATCATCATCATCACTTGGACATTTTACATCAAGTGGAATGCCACAAAGGCCAGTGTTTCCGGCAAAAGAAGGTGCATCAAAAGTTGACATATGATCTGTATAAGGGATCCTACCAGAGAAGTTATTGTTTGACAAATTAAGGAACCCCAAAAATGAAAGTGATGCCAAAGTTCGAGGAATAGCACCTGAGAACTTATTACTTGAGAGATCAAGTGATGACAATTGCTCCAACTTTGAAATGCTTTCGGGAATGTGTCCGCTGATATGGTTTCTGGACAAGTTCAGAAACACCAAACCTGACAATTTTGTTATCTCTCTTGGAAGATCTCCACTCAAATTATTTCCTGAGAGATCTATGCCAACTAAAAGGGAGAGGATCTTGCTGAAACTCTGAGACTGGTCTTTCAGAGTTACAACAAACTTTTCTTTATAATAGGTAGTCCCATACATCCCATAAAGCAGATAATGGTTTATGATTTGCTTTTGTTTCAGAGCTTTGAAATCTCCAAAACTAGCTGGAATGCCGCCATGGAACTGATTTCTTGCCAGGTCCAAAACTTGTATCGAACTTAAATTTGATAGCACTGGTGGAAGTTCTCCTGAAAATGCATTGGCTCTCAAGCTAAGAATTCTCAGTCTTTCGAAACCTTTCCCAATCCATGGTGGAATTCTACCAATTAATCTGTTGTTTCCAAGATCCAGTGTCTCCAAACTTGCTAAGTTCTGGAAAGATGACGGGATCACTCCGGAGAACTTATTGTCATTTAGGTGCAATGTTTGAAGCAAACTTAGGTAACCTATGATGGCAGGGATTTTTCCAGACAAATTGTTGTTACTGAGGTCTAGTGCTTTAATATAAAAACAGTTGGCAAAGCTTGATGGAATGCTTCCTGTTAAGTTGTTATTAGAAAGATCAATGACTTGAAGACCAGGATTGTTACCTATAGAAGCTGGGATTTCTCCATTTATCTGGTTTCCAGAAATAGAGAGGAAAACCAAGGAACCACTTATGTTATCTGGAATAATACCAGAAAATTTATTTTTGGAGACATCAAGAAAGTAAATTTTGCCGGCTGAAAGAGGAATGGACCCTTTGAAGAGGTTTGAGCTGAAATCAACCACTGCATTTGAAGCTAAGTTTAGTGGACTTGGTAGACGACCTTCTAACAGATTATAAGAAACATTCAACCATAAAAGGCTAGAGGAATGTTCCCAAAACCAGTTGGGTATGGAGCCAGAAATGTTAGCATCTGAGAAATCCAAAGTTATGACTTGCTTTTGTGACTTAAGCCACGCAGGAAATGAAGGACCCAAATGGCATGAATGCATATCAAGATACCAGAGTTGGAATGGGGGAACCCAACTGGAACTGATATTCACGGTGAAAGAGTTCGAAGATAGATACAAAAGGTTTAGCTTCCCTAGCTTTGAAAAATGTGTTTCAGTAACTATACCCATCAAATTATTGGAAGAAACATCGAGATAAGACAAATCAGGAAGTTGTCCCAAACTTTCTGGCAAAGTTCCGTTTAGCTCATTCCTTGCCAGACTAAGAACAACGAGACTCTTGAGCTGACTAAGCCATTGTGGTAATTTACCAACCAAGTGATTTTGTGACAAGTCCAAGTTTAACAGACTAGCCAGTGGCCTTTTAGAAAGGCAATTTTCTATTCCTTCAAGGAATTCAGGTAAAGTTCCAGTCAAGTTATTACCTGACATTAAGAAATGCATCAGGTTGCAGAGTTTTCCAATAGAGCTTGGAATCTCACCCTCAACTTTATTGGAACCAAGATTCAAGTAGGTGAGAAATGTCATGTTTCCAACGGAAGCAGGAAGATTCCCATGTAGTTTATTTCCCCCTAAATCAAGAACTCTTATCTTCTCCCATCTTCCTCTAAGCAATTGATAGCAACTTGCTGTAAGATTGTAGTTACTACTAAGAATTAAACTCTGCAAATTAGGAAGGTTGCTAAAACCAAGTGGGATTCTTCCAAAGAAGTTATTTAAGGTTATATCAAAAGCAACAAGGCTGGTAACATTGACAAGCCAATTAGGTATTTTTGAATTCAACTTGTTGTAACTGAGATCTAGGACAACAAGAGAAGTTAAATTTACATAGATGAGAGGTGGAATGGTACCAGATAAACTACAATCAGATAGATGCAACTCAGTTAAGAATGGGAGCTTGGTCAGGGACTTTATCCAGTCTGATCCTACCTCTGAAAGATCAACTTCATTCATCACAAGATGCTTTAGAGAGACAAGACCTTTTACCCATGCAAGATTATCAACAAGTAAACTCAAAGACTCGAGATCAAGATACTGCAAGCTAGACAAGTTTCCTAAATTTGGAGGAACTGGACCACTAAACCCAGCATTTGAGAGGTTTAGATATTGCAAATTTTTAAAAGATCCAAAAAATTCAGGAATTGGGTTGTCATCGAATGTGTTGAAACTCAAGTCCAAATGCCTTAAGGACTTCAGTTTTGTTAATGAAGGTCTAATTTCCCCACTGAAGCTCCCGAGTTCATACCTGCCAGAAGAATCAAAATCTTGCAGATGAGGATTATGAAGATCAACTGCAATAACAGCTCCAGTAGTGTTCTCACAGGTTATTCCCCGCCATTGACAGCAGTTGCTTGCCTTCCATGAAGAAAGCCAGTTTTCAGGATCATGAAGACCGTTCTTGAAGTCAATTAGAGCTTCTCGGTCCGACTTCAAGCAATTCATCGTCTCAGCATCAGTGTTGGGAAGAAATTCACCTATGATTGAAAAGCAGAAAATCAGTAACATTAATGGGAGACCTCTAATTGTTTCCATCATAGGTAAAACCTTTTTGCAAGAAACCATAAACAAAATTTCAAGAGTATAAATTTTGTTCTAGTGAAGAGGAAGAAGAAACTTTGTATTCAAAGCATGCAAAAGTAGTCGTATTTATTCTTGAAAAAGTTAGTGCTGATTAATAATATAAAATTGCTAAATGGACTGTGGTTCAGCATTACACGGTGATAACAAATGGTATAGACTCATTACCGAATTTGGAGACAAGCAGGTCGAATTTTCAAGCCAATGAGGGAACCACTGAGAAAAAGCTCTCTCGGTGAGTGATCTCTCAAGCTTTTAATCAGAAAATAATAAACTATAGCAAAAATGACTACAATCAAATCTATATTACTTCTTTAACGCAGATACTAATGATCATCAGCTTCTTTTTTCCAAATTTGTTGCCATTTATTCGACAAAAAGCTTACTTTAATGGTGACATTTTGCATATATTTGAAATTAGTTGCACCATTTATACATTTTGATTCTTCAAACCAGCTTTTTCTCTCTTTATATCTATGTAAACAGAATAGATTTGGAAAGCCTCACTGAGTGATTTAGTGGAAGCAAACAGACACAGCTTATGATTAAAACAAAGGGCAAATAGAAGGAACCTTTAAAGCATTCTATAGTAGGATTTTTGCCTTTCAACACTGAAGTCTAAGATATAATATAAACTAAAGTAGGTTTCATTCAAATATTTTCTCATTGCCAATGTGAAAATTTAAATCCAACACTCAAGCTGTCTCTCTGTTAGGAAACCACAAATAAAATGCCATGTGATAATGCTATTGTTGTGTACCTGATATTCATGTAAATTTTTTTATTCTTACGTAGTTCTTTGCCTGATTTTATGCAGAAAACAATAAACTCTAACAAAAATGGTTACAATGAGAAGTCCATATTACTTATTTAATAAGGTAATAATGAAGATCAGCTTCAATTTTCCAAAATTTGTTGTGATTTATTTCAGAAAGCCGGCTTATTTTAATAATGAGATTCCAGAGAGTGTTTTAGTGGGAGAAAAAAACTGTACAGCATTTGATTAAAAGAGTAAACAGATGTATCTTTTAAAGCCTGCTGTATTTTATAGTATGATATTTGAAAAGTGTTGTTTAATAATGACATTTGGAATAATAGTTTGATTATGTTGTATCCTTAGATTTTGATTGTTCAAACCTGGTTTCTCTCTTTTTTTTCTCTGCAAATTTTAAAATTTGCTTTCTTTTGATTTTCTGCAAACTTTGTGTGTTCTTTACACTCTCTCTCTCTCTCTCTCTCTCTCTCTCTCTCTCTCTCTCTCTCTCTCTTAATTTTAAATTTTTTTCCCCAACCTCTTTTGCTTGGTTTAAACACCAATCATATTAACTGTAGTTTTCTTTGTAGTACAAATCAGAAAATTAAAAAAAAAAAATGGATAAAGAAATCAAATACCAAATCTTTCTATCATGGAAATACCATTTCTGTTACTTTTGGTAACAAGATCCATATCAAATAGAAGAGATTAGGAAAGCCACAGTTAAAGCCATGATAATGTAAAGCTAACCATTCATTTTTCCCATCGGATTTCTCAGTCTCAAAATAAAATATAGTTAAAAACTGTTTAAATGTATGGAAATTACTTATAGGTATAAAGCAAAGCTATGCATGCCTTTTCACATTATCTATTCATATAACAGATTTCTTCATGATATTATTTCTACAAGTAGGAAAAAAAGCTTTTCTTTTTTCTTTTAAGGCTATATACTTCACTTGTAAATAACGATCTCTGCAAGTTGTCTGTTAAATTGATATTCTACGTTTCCACCAATCAGTCATGATCTTTTCTCTACAGCTTCAATATAAAAAGGTGACATGTTTCCCTTCTACATTGCAATCATGCATGATGAAAGTCATGGGAATCTAGCATTGCAAACTTGATGAAAGTTGATCATTCTCTAATATTTTTTGAAAAGTGCATGTATTACTGTACATATATAGTCAAATAGAGAGTGACCCTCAAGGGAACTAAGTCTCTATAGCAAGTTAGAGATAAAGCGCAATTTTCTCTACCTGATATTGATATACGAATTTCTTTCTTCTTAGCTTTCTTTATGGCGGACAATATTAAACTTTAACAACCATCAGCTTGATTTTTTTTTTTTTTTTTCCTTCCAAAATTTTAGAAATTTATTCCACAAAAAGCTTTCTTTAATTTTGACAGTTGAAATAATAGTTTGAATTTGTGGCATCCTTAGCATTTGATTCTTCAAACCTGCTTTCTTTCTTTTCTTGGTCTGCAAATTTTTAAATGTTCTCTCTTTTGATTTTCTGCAAACTTTTGGTTCTATGTATTCTCTCTCTCTCTCTCTCTCTCTCCCCCCCCCCCCCCCCCCCCCTCTCTTTTCTTTTCCTTTGTTCTTTTTTCCAAGTTTAATTTTCCGCAAACTTGGTTCATACTGTAGTTTTGTCTATAGTACAAATTAAAAAATAAAGAAAAAAAATTCATAAAAAATTAAACAGCAAATTTTCTACCATAGAAATGCCACTTCTGTTACACTAGTGGACAAGATCCATATCAAATAGTAGAGATTAGGAATACCCCGACATAGTTTTGTGGTCCATCCTATAAAGAAATTTCACGAATCCCATAGATAAAAAATACACTAACTTAAGCACCTTTTATTTATTTAAATCTCAAATTCTTTTGCATTTAATTGAGGGGTCTTTCCAATCAAATTTTACTTGTATATTTCTCATTCACATTCTCTTCCATTGTTCTCTAATTGTGTTTTTTTAATACCACAAAGCAAAACAAAATAAGAGTTTCCCACTGCAAAATAGAAATTTGACAAAGTGGATATGCATTCTAATGATTTTAACGAGTTTCATCCAACTGCAAGTATTAAGCGGATTTGAGCAGAGCTCTCTTCTTTACTATCAAATTCTGAAACATATTATAAAATCTAAAACTGGATAAGTGGATTGATTCTCATCACTGTAATGTGCTTTAAAGTAATAACTTTTGCTAAAGTTTCATTGAATCAGAGAATTAGTAACATTAATGGAAGACCTATACTTGTTTCCATCAGAGGTACAAGCTTTATGCCAGCAGAAACCATAAAATTGAAATGTAAACCGGGTTTTGGTGAAGAGGAATATAAGAAGCTTTCGTAAGAACAGACTTTCAACTAACAAAAAGATGAAAATATAGAAAAGTTGAATTCAATGATAAACCAAAAAATGATCCACTTTTGAAGAAGCCACAGAGAAAGTTATGATCATGTAAAGCTAGTTAGTCCTTCCCATCGCTGGAATATAGATACTCTTGTTAGTGCTTCCTTTTTCGTTGTTTTTCCTTTTCAGATTTTCCATAGTCTTAAAGCAAAATATAGTTAAAAATTGTTCAAATATATGGAAAAAGAAATATATATATTTAGGTATAAGGTAAAGTTGTGCATGCCTTTCCACATTATATGTTCGCAAAATAGATTTCTTCATTATACAATTCTACAGCTAGGTAATGAAGCTAAAAATTATTCACAGGTAATTCAATGATAATCTCTGCAAGTTCTTTGTTATTTCTTTTCTATATTTCAACCATGCATGATAAAAAGTCTATGGAAATCTAGTATTGTAAAATTATATAAAAAGTATTCATTGTTTAGTATTTGATGAAAAGCGTATATATTATATTAAACATATAATCAAATAGAGATTGAATCTCAAGGCAGGTATGTCTCTTTATCAAGTTGGTGATAAAGCATTTTCTCTGCCTGATTTTGGTATACAAATTTGTTTCTTCTTATCTCTATTTGTCGCAGGCGAGAATAAACTATAACAAAAATAGCTACAAAGCAAGTCATTTACTTGTTTAATAGATAATGGTGATCATCAGCTTCATTTTTTCTCCAAATTTGTTCAAATTTATTCCACAAAAGGCTTACTTTAATGGTGACATTTGTAATAATAGTTGGAATTTTTGCATCCTTAACTTTTGACTCTACAATGCAAACCAGCTTTCTCTCTTTTCCTTCTTTACAAATTAATTTTAAAATTTGCTCTCTTTTGATTTTCAGCAAATTTTTGTGTGTTCTGTATGTTCTCTCCCATCTTTCTCTCTTTTTTTTTTTCTTTTTTATTTTTAACATGAATAATGCTTGAATCTGTAGTTATCTTTATAGTACAGATTAGAAAATAAAGAAAAACAATGGATAAAGAAATCAAACACCAAGTCTTCTACCATAGAAATTTGATTTCTGTTAGTTTTGGTAGCAAGATCTATATCAGATAGAAGAGATTAGGAAAGTTCCACAGAGTGATTTTTGGGGGAGAAAACAGGCCCAGCATTTGATTTAAAAAGTATTCTATAGTTTATGGCATGAAATTTGAAGCGTGTCTTAAGGATTTTGACCATAAAATAATCATCTAGCTTTTTACCTTTCACAGTAGCTTAACATATAAAAATGTTCCCGTTTCACCACCTTTCAATTATAGACCACTACCATCCAACATCTCTTCAATTTTTTAAAGATGAGTGACTAACAGCTATATATATATATATATATCCATGCTAATTAATTACTACTTAATTTCAACTTTTACCTGGTCGAATTTTTGGTAGAATAAGATCATAAAAGTTATTTGTCTTCCTCAATATTAGCTGTAAAATACTATCTCTTTAATTAATGTGGAAATAACAACAAAGCTAAACGGATTATTTAAATCATTGAATATTTGATAAATTAGATACCAACCCCACTAAGAAGGCATTATTAAGGAAGAAAAACTATATTGTCTATAAAACTGTGTTCTCATCAGCAATGCAAAGCATGTTGATCATAAGTAATGACAGCATAAATTGAGTGGAAAATTATAAAATGAACTGAAGATGGTAGAAGACAACAATATTTTTGTTTAACGAATCATTTTACAATTTGATCATAAGTCATGAAAGCGTTTTACATGTACAGTCGTCACTCTGCAGACTGTAGGCCATAATATAAGTATCTGTTTGTATTTTAAGGAGCAAGGACTACATTTAACAAGCCATATATTGACAAATATTTAGTAAAAAGGGAAAAGTCCTTGGCCCACCTCTACAAAGTTCCTCCATTCAAATTTTGACAAGTGTTATAAAATTTATTTGACTAGAATTTGAACCAGCCAAATAAGCCAAATCAAAATAGAAAAAAAAAAATTGTATTGGGAAAAAAATTATTAAATTTGGAAAAATTATTTTTAGGTGTTAAATATTGAAAAAACAAACTAAAAAAATAAATGGAAGAAAAAATTAAACATAGAAATTTTTACTCGGCAAATAGGAAAAAACATTTCCAAACATTTAACTGGAGAAAAATTTTTAATGAAGAGAAATTTCAAGTGGAAAAATGGGGGGCAAAAAAATTTAAGCCCTAATCAGCTAATTTTTGCCACTTGTTTAAATTTAGATAGAACTTTGTAGAGAAATGTGGTCCAGAGACCACCTGATTTTTCTGTGGTAAAAAAATTGTTTAAAGAATATAATATGAAATATAAAGATCAAACAGATCAAATAGATGATATGTTTGTTGTTAATCCATATCTATTGAAAAAGCTTAACGTGTTAACATATTAGGTAACGAATAACCTATTAAATTAAATGATAAGTTTAAATATGAATATCTTTGGCATCCATTACTTTAACAGATTATATTTAAATGAGTAAAATTTAATACAAACATCATATGACACGACACAATTTCCTTTCCACATGATCCTTTGCTAAGCCATTATTGTCACCTGGACAATTTTACATTTGGTGAGTAGCACAAATACCTACTTCTTTCACAATATCTTCTTAGAAAGTCAATAAGGAAGCCATTCAGAAAATTCCATGTGATAATGCAACCGTGTCTGTTACCTGATATTGATGTTAAATATTTTATCCTCAGCTTGAACTTCTCTGCCAGCTTTTATGCAGAAAAGAATAAAGTATAACAAAAATTGTCACTAGCAAGTCCATACTACTTGTTTAGCATAGAAAATATTAAGCATCAGCTTCATTTTTCCAAATTTTCTTGCAATTTATTCCACAAAATGGCTTACGTTAATAATGATATTTCACAGAGTGATTAATATCTTGTGCAAGCCAGAGAGGTTTCTTAAACGTGGAGGAACTGCACCACTAAGCTTAGTATTTGAGAAGTTTAAATACTAACTTAGTATTTTTGTATTGTTTATTTGTTAGTATAAAAATGTAATTTTATTACATAAACAAATAATTTTCAACATTCCTTTTGAAATTTTTGTCCCAAAAAATTAAAATGGTTATCATCAATATTTATTTGAAAAAAATATGGTATAAAAGCAGAGAAGAATATATTGTAAAAAAATTAAATTGATAAAAAAAATATATATTTTTGATATTAATTAGTGTTGAGCATAATATGGAGATTATAAAGTTAAGGGATATTCCTCCTCATTTTCCATTTATTAGAAATGTAAAATTTTTTACGCAAAAAAAAAAATAAAATAAAAAAAAAATCCCAAACGTAAAGTTTTAATAAGCTGGGCTGAAATTTGGCATATACAGGCTGAAAGTTCAAGCCCAATTTTCAGCTGACCCAGAGTGTAACCCAATGCCACTTGGGTTAGGAGAGCGATCGAGAAAAATAATAATAATAATAAAATAATAATTTGAATTTTGAAAAACCAACGGTAAGAAAAATTCAAATTTAGGAACGGTAATATTTTCTTACATTCGTTTCTAGCCGTTATTATATTTCTAAATTACGAACTTCTCAGGCTGAGAATCCTTGTCTTTCTCTGGAAAGAAAAGATAATAATAATATTCCAAACAAGAGTATAGTACTTGCCAATGGTTGCAGGCTTTCCTCCCGGTTTGTTTTCTCTTGCTACTAGTCCAAATCCCCCTGATGGTGTCTGCTACATGGAGTATCCTCTTGTCTTTTTTTCTCTTTTAATATTTTTAAGAGTAAGGTTGTTTTCTATTATGATGTATACCATGATTAAATCCACCTAATCTTCCTAATTCTCAGTTTCTGAATTCAAATTTGGATGGGGAAACTAATGTGAAGATCCGAAAGGCATCTGAATGGACAATGGATTGTTTAACTCCAGAGAAAGTGTCTGAATGTTTGTTGGCAAGGACAGAACGTTACATTCAAGCATGCGTAATGCATATACTTACTTTGCAAAGGTATAGAGAATTTTGCTTGTCGTTTTGTGCCTTAATTGATCTATGACCTCTCAAAAAATAAGAATCTCGTATTTATTAGTCATGTTTCAAAAACTGTAAGTGATGATCTATGTGACATTTGCTTAAAGTTCTCTTCCCTCTTGTGTGGGTTGGTTTGCTTTGTGTGTCTCGCTTCTTATCTCTCATTTGCTTCCTTTCCCTTTCAATTTTTCTCACTTGAATTCCTCTCTGTTTCTATCCCTGCATTTCTTTTTCTGCTTTTCCCTCTCTTCTTTCTCAATGCTTTCTCTCTTGACTTGCTTTCTCTATTTTGTTTTTTCTTTACTTTCTTTTTTTTTTTTTTTTGTTATCTCTTTACTTTTTCTCACTGCTTTTTCTTTATACTTTTCTCCATTTTTTTCTCTATTTTCTTTCGCAACACCTTACTACTTTCTTCCTAGTTTTCTTCTCTGTTTCTTTAAACTTTCTCTTGCTGCCTTTTTTTTTTCTCTCAACTTTCTTTTCTATTTTCTTTTACTAATTTCTTTGTGCTCTTTATGTCTAGTTTACTTTCAACCTGAAGTTATAGCCATAGGGTAAATTATTTATTCCACATGATATCAATGCTTAGTTTTGATATGTCCTTAAAAAAATTAAATGTGAAAGAAAAAAAAATAAAGAAAGAAAGAAAAAAAGGAGCTATACTTTCACTATAAACAAATAGCAAAATGAACTCATTGAAGAAACCAACCATTAAACAAATAAGAAATTAATAAACGATTAGATGTGCAAAAAGAACATTTAAGTAAATTAGTAAAACAACCTAAAATAGGCATAAAAACAAAATAAAACAAAAAACTTAATAAGAAATTAGAAACACATTTTAAGAAATGTAAAGAAATTAGTTAACTTAGATAAAACAAGAAATTAACAAAATTTTGATATGGTTTTTAATTTTATATTGTTAAATTTTAATATATATTGTTATTCTCTCAGTAAAATATTCATAATCTAAGTATAGTTTACAATTCTTTCGAAAAAAAAAAGCGTATAGTTTACATTTTTAATGGAATTAAAAAACTTATAAAGAAAAAAAAAAAACTTCAGGTAAATTCTTTCATTACTTGTAATAATTATTAAGAAAATAGTAGTAAAAAAAACTTAAAACTATTAGATAATTTAATATTTAAGTTTTCTTTCTTTTTCTTCTTTAAAGTTTTTCTAGTACAAATTTAAAAAAAAAAAAAACTATTAGATATATTCACGTATAAACTTAATAGTAAATAGAAACTAAGAATAATTACCTTAACAATAGTTATTGGATAAAAGACTTGCATATAATAATTATCAACATAGATAATTAATAATAATGTATTAGAAAAGAAAATTTACTTTAAAAAATTTATCGAGGAGAATACGTAGCGTTATTACCACTATAATTACTATATAAGTAGGAAACTAGAGTTTAACTTAAAAAACAGTAACTTGATAAAAGACTTTCATACACATGTAGTAACTATCAACATAGATAGAAATATACGAGAAAAGAAAAGTTTACCTTAAAAAATTATCCAAAAGAATGCATAGTGACAATGAATGAAATACTCATAATTAATTCATATAATTAAGGACACAAAGTAGAATGTACAGGAAAGCATTGACAGTTTGTGGATTAAATGATTTACTTTGTTGCAATAGCCAAAAGGAGAAAGCAACTAGAATAAGGAGCTAGAGTGATTAGAAGAGAATGTAGTATAAAAAGTGTAGGGTAAAAAGGTGGCAATAGAAAGTTTAAAAGATTATATAAGATTAGAGATCTATGGAGAAAGTAGTGAAAAGTGTCGAGATTGTTTTTGGAGGAAAGTGGTGAAAAGGTGAAAGATAAGTAGAAAGAAATGTGAATCAGAGAGAAATTAAAAGAGAGAGTGGAGACAAAAATGTAGATAGGAAAGATGTTGAGGGGAAAAAAAGTAAAGAGTGCATTTGATAAAAGTAGAGACAGAATGCTAGAAGTATACAAATGGGGGGGAAAACAGAGATAAAAATGAAAAGAGAAAGTAAGTAGATAGATGAAGATGGGAAGAGAGAGAGTGGAGAAAAAGACAAAATAAGGGGGGGAGCTTTTGAAATTTTTATTTTTCTTCAACATACTTGGTTTCATTCATTTGTAATAAATTGAATTTCAATAATTACATTTCATTTTTTGTACTTCACTAATAGAATACATTTTTGACAATTTGACTCCATGTTGGGTTGGCTTTTTATAGTTTGTTTATAAAATAACATAATCAAACTACCACTTAATTTTCAAATTTTATACAGAAGACGTTGATCTAATGGTTATATAGACTAAGATGGATAATAAACACCCCCTCAATTTAGCTTTGAGAAATGCACTGTCAAAAAGCCTAGTCGAGGGGAAAGGTCTATGAGAATGGCATCTTGGGGAAGACCACTAAATCTGTAAGCCACAAACCGTCCACTAAATTTCAATATATAATGCATTCTGGTGGAGAAGAAATTTTTAATTTCGTACACAAAATGAGTTTAATTGCTTTTGGAAGTAAGAGCAAAGGAAAATATCAAAACACTTCCAACCAACAAAAGGATAAAAATAGAAAAGTTGAATTTAATGAGCAACCAAGTATGGACTCATTTAACGACTTATGAGTCAGAATTTCATGATACTGTAATATATTTATACTAGTATAGACGGAATTTGAATGTTGTTTTTTAAAACATATTTATGTTGATATTTAAAATTACTTTTAAATTTCCATTCTAAATCCCAATATTTGTTTTTTCAAGTGTATGCACTTGGTTTAATTCAGTCGTAATAAATTCAATTTCAATAAGTACATTTCATTTTTGTCTTCCACTTATTAGAATACATTTCCTTCACTATATTAGAAAACAAAGATAATTTTATAGTATTTTCAAAATCTATATAGATAGAAGACCTTGATCATATCATATACTTGGAAACAAATTGACCAAGTTGGATCATAAACACCCGCTAAATTTACCAATTAGAAATGCATTGTCAAGAAGCCTAGTTCGAGGGACGGATAAGCCTATGAGAATGGCTTCGAGGGGAAGACCATAAATCTATAAGTCACAAACCATCCATTGAATTTCAATATATAATGCATTCTAGTGAAGAGGAAGGTTTTTATTTCATACACGAGAACTTTAGTAGCTATTGGAAATAAGAACGAAGGGAAAGATCAGAACAACTTCCAAACAAAAAGATAAAAAAATAATAATAAATCTAACGAGTAAGCCATGTATAGTCTCATTTCATGACTTTTGAGGTAGAGTTTCATGATAACGTAAATATATGTTTACACTTGGAGTATAGATGGAATTTCAGTGTTGTTTTTCAACAATATATATGTTGAAATTTAAAATTACCTTCAAATTTTTATTCTAAATCCCCAATATTTGTTTAAGCATTCATTATATAGCCAGCAAGTAAACTCTCTTTATCATAAACTATCTTTCAATGACTTTAGCTAATTGCGTGAGAAATAGTAGTGTTACTATTTGAAAACAAAAAAAATAAGAAAAAGGCAATAATTTTTTCAAGAAAGTTGTCACTTAAAATGTAAATGATATTTTATAGTCATTAAGCCTTTTTTTTTTTTCCTGGTTTTCATCCAATATTCTACATTCCCTATTTCAAACCCCAAAAGATTTTTGTAACAGTCCTAACCACCCGCGTCCGATATTGTTTTCTTTGGACCTGGGGAATCTAAGAATAACCAAGCCTTCAAGGTTTTGTCAAAACTCATCCTCTTACAACCCAACCTTCAAGGTTTTGTCAAAATGCATCGTACGAGAAAGGTATCCATACTCACTTATATGGCATGCTTCACTTCAACCCAGCCTTCAAGCTTTTGTCAAAATGCATCCTCTTACAACCCAGCCTTTAAGGTTTTGTCAAAATGCGTCGTACAAGAAAGGTATCCACACCCACTTATATGGCATGCTTATCCACACACACTTATATGGCATGCTTCGTCCTATCCACACCCACTTATATGGCATGTTTCGCTCCAACCCGGCCTTCAAGGTTTTGTTAAAACGCATCCTCTTACAACCCAGCCTACAAGGTTTTGTCAAAACGAGTCGTACGAGAAAGGTATCCACACCCACTTATATGGCATGCTTATTCATACCCACTTATATGGCATGCTTCGCTCCAACCCAACCTTCAAGGTTTTGTCAAAATGCATCCTCTTACAATCCAGCCTTCAAGGTTTTGTCAAAACGCGTCGTACGAGAAAGGTATCCACACCCACTTATATGGCATGCTTATCCACACCCACTTATACGAGAAAGGTATCCACATCCACTTATATGGCATGCTTCGCTCCTATCCACACCTACTTATATGGCATGCTTCGCTCCAACCCAGCCTTCAAGGTTTTGTCAAAACGCATCCTCTTACAACCCAGCCTTCAAGGTTTTGTCAAAACGCATCCTCTTATAACCTAGCCTTCAAGGTTTTGTCAAAACGCGTCGTACGAGAAAGGTATCCACACCCACTTATATGGCATGCTTATCCACACCCACTTATACAAGAAAGGTATCCACACCCACTTATATAGCATGCTTCACTCCTATCCACACCCATTTATATGGCATGCTTCGCTCCAACTCAGCCTTCAAGGTTTTATCAAAACGCATCCTCTTACAACCCAGCCTTTAAGGTTTTGTCAAAATGCGTCGTACGAGAAAGATATCCACACCCACTTATATGGCATGCTTATCCACACCCATTTATATGGCATGCTTCGCTCCCACACTTATATGGCATGCTTATCCACACCCATTTATATGGCATACTTCGCTCTTATCCACACCCATTTATATGGCATATTTCGCTCCCCTTTCTAACCGATGTGGGAGGGACTTCACAATCCTCCCTCCTTCGGGGCCAGTGTCCTCGCTAGCACAGCGATCCGGGTACTGGCTCTGATACCATATGTAACAGCCCAGACTATCCGTGTCCGATATTGTACTCTTTGGACCCGGAGAATCCTCTTACAACCCAACCCTCAAGGTTTTATCAAAACTCGTCGTACGGGAAAGGTATCCACACCCACTTATATGGCATGCTTCGTTCCCCTTTCCAACCGATATAGGACTTCACATCTTTGTCCTTCTATGTTTCTCAAACCTTACCGTTTAAAACTCTGTACACACATGTTCATTACTTCAAAATATTTTTTTTTTTTTTTCGTTAGTCAAAACGTAAAAATGATGCAAAACTTTTTTACATATAAGAGTCTTTATTTGAAGACAATTACACCAGAAGAAATAAATAAATGGGGGGGAAAAAAGAGAAAAAGAAACCGAAACAAAAATAATAATCAAAGTAACAAAAAAAAAATTGAAATAAAAGACATGTATATTGCTTACAAAGAATTAACACACTTAGTCTTGCTGTACTACTTGTGTATAACAAGACTGAGTTGGCGACTACAAAAAGAATACTTTTTAAGAAAAAACTCTACTCATTCTATCCATTTTTCGACCCTTCAATAATAATTGACCATGGTTCAACTCTGCAATTTTTCCTTCTTTTTTTTTTTTAAATGAAAAAAATAAGTAATCCACAGCCATATATATCCATATTAATTGCTGCAATTCTATTTTGACCTACATCAAATTTGGTAAAATAGTTCATAAAAGTTGTTTGCCTTCTTGTATATAATTAGCTATAAAATACAATCTCTTTAATATGGAGTTACGATAATGCTAAGCAGAGTACTATTCAAAATCATTAAAAGAAATCTTAAAAGTATCAAATTCGTTTACTAAATTTTGGATGCCAACTTATCTGAGTTTATGTGAATGACTAGCAGATTGTTAGAATCTATGTACATTCATGTTGAATTCAAGTAATTGCCAAACTTTTGCTTATTAAATATGTTTAAATTTTATTATCTGGTACTCTTGCATTGCCCCCAATTATAAACACTTGCTGATTGTAGGGCCAATTAAAAACAGAGGAAATTTGTTGGACTCCAGAATTCTTGTCAGGGTTGTAAATATTTGTGTCAACCAAAAATATGTAGATAATCTATTACACAATTTTGTCCTCCAGCCTCTAATTTTAAGAGACATGGGTTTTGTTTTCTATCAAGTAGATGCAAATTTAAAATTGCAATAACAAAACTACATGTTGTCAAGAAAAGCCAAGTTTTTTGGGTTTTAATTATCTTCTACCATCTGAATAAAAGGCTTATTTATTTGATTACCTAAGAAAAAGTTGAATACATAGCATATCAAACTTCCACTAAACAAAGATTATATATTAAGAAAGATAATCTGAATATACAAGGCTTATTTATTTGATCAAGCAAGCAAAAGTTAAATGCATAGCACATCAAACCCCACTAAATAAAGATTGTCTATTAAGAAAGAAATTCTGAATACAGAAACTGCCATTCTCTCCGTAATTTTGTGATCAAGGGTATTGAGCCTGTAAACAACAACAATAAAGAGGTAATCAATAATAATTCTGTATATGGTCCAAATATCAGTTCGAAAAAAAAAATGTTACAGTGGGTACAAAATGCACACACAAGCGTAGAGAATCATCGTCTCAGATTCATTATCAAACTATCACTTGAAAATAAAAGATATACATTATACAGTTAACAACTACTTATATATATGAATTAGCAACTATTTACATATATGAAACCCAACTTACTCTGTTGATACTAATATAAAAATTGAAGCAAAAGCTAGTATCATGGTCTTTGATTGCTCTTCACAAACTTTTACTTCTTTTTCTGAATAAAATGGCTATAACAAAAAGGGATTAAAAAAATAAAAAATAAAAAAAAGAAGGTAATAACTACATGCATGCATTTCCACCATTATTCAATCACATGTCTTTGATTTCAACATAATGGAAGTACTGGAATTTAATCCGAAAAGTAAATCAATGATAAAGGTAATAAATTCAAGAAAGAAAACATATACTTATCTTCTATGCTGATGTTCTCTATTCCTCTGCTGCATGGTTCTATATTTTAACCACAAATATAGTATTCTTTCAGAAACTTTTTCCACAGCATCAAAGTAGCCCACACTCCAAGACTTTCTCATTGACACTACCAGAGAAGGAACAATAATTCCTGCTGCAAATCCCAATCCAACACTCAGGTAAAACCAACTATCTATAGCTTCCTCCATTACTATTATCCTTGTGAATAGTCGATCCCTTATCTGTATCATCAGCGTCTTCATCACCTGGACATTTTACATCAAGTGGACTACCACAAAGGCCATGATTTCCAACATAAGAGGATGCACTGAAAGTGATCATTTGATCTTTGTGGGGAATCTTACCAGTGAAGTCATTGTCCGACAGGTTCAGATACCCCAAAAATGAGAGTGATCCCAAACTTTGAGGAATAGCACCTGAAAACTTATTGTGTGAGAGATCAAGTGATGACAATTGTCTCAACCTCGAAATGCTTTCGGGAATGTGTCCACTGATATGGTTTCTGGACAAGTTCAGAAACACTACGCCCAACAAATTTGTTATCTCTCCAGGAAGATCTCCATTCAAATTATTTCCCGAGAGATCTAAGCTGATTACAAGGGAGGGGCTCTTGGTGAATTCCAGATGCTGGTTTTTCGTGGTTACAACAAAATTTTCCTCATAATAGCCATTCAAACCCCCATATAAGCGAGAATGGTTATGGTTGTGAACTTGGGTCATAGCTTTGAGATTTCCCAAACTAGCAGGTATGCTGCCACTTAACTGATTTCCTGCAAAGTCTATGAGCCGAATTGAGCTTAAATTTGAGAGCGCCAATGGAAGTTCTCCAAAAAATGCATTCGACCTCAAGCTAAGAATACTTATATTTTGAAAACCTTCTCCAATCCATTGTGGAATTCTACCCGTTAATCTGTTTTTCCAAGATCTAATGTCTCCAACAAAGATAAGTTCTGCAAGGGTGTAGGCAGCTCTCCAGAGAACTTGCTGTCGCTTAGGTGCAGCGATTTAAGCTTAGCTGACCCAAGGAGACAGGTATGTTGCCAGACAACTTGTTCTTACTCAGATCTAATACCTCTAGAGAAGTACAATTCCCAATGCTTGATGGAATATTTCCCATTAAGTTGTTACTCGAAAGATCAATAGCATAAATACCAGTAATTTTACCTATAGATATAATTCAAGTTCTAAGAGAAAAGTACCAAAAAAAAAAAACAAAAAAACAAAAAGTTCAAGGATTGAAGTGCCAAAACATATTCAGTTGAACAGGAAACGGGCCAATTGCCCTTTTTTTACACATCAATCTTTTTCTTTATAGTACAAATTAGAAAATAAAGAAATCAAACACCAAATCTTCTAGCATAGAAATATCACTTCTGTTACTTTCGGTAACAAGATCCACATCAAATAGAAGAGATTAGGAAGGCCCCACAAATCAATCCAGCATCTCTGCAATTTTGCAATGATGATTGATTCACAAACATATCTATCCATGGTAATTACTAATTAGTTTCTACTTTTGTCTAGTCAAAATTCTGGTAGCATAAGATCGTAGAAGTTGTGTGCCTTCTTGTATATTAACTGTAAAATACTATCACTTTAAGTTGTAAATAAAAACAAAGCTAAACAGATTATTTAAATAATTGACTAAAAGAAGCACGTAAATGTCTGAAAAATTAGATATCCAACCCAACTAAGAATGAATTATTAAGGTTTAAAAAAAAGAAAAGAAAAGAAAAGAAAAGATAGTCTTTAGAACTGCGGTTTAATAAGCAACACAAAGCATGTCGTCTGATTCAGTATTATTAGGGGAATGATCACATTATGCTGATAGATGCTTAAATCAAGCAGAAATTGAAAAAAATGAGAAAACTAACTGAAGATGGATCAAGAAAACCAATTTTTTGTTTATCAAATCATTTTTATGCATGTAAAGTACTCACTCTGTAGACTGTAGGCAATATTAATAAGTAGCTGTTCGTGATTCGAAGGAGCAAAGACTATATTTAACAGGCCATTTATTGACAAGTATTTCTTGAAACATTTATAAATAGCAAAGTTTGTTAGGTTCGAATGAGACTTGACAAAATAGAGCATTAAAGGCAATTGGTTTTAACTTTTTTCATCAATCTGCAAGCATTAATGCCCTGTTTAGAAGTCGGATTTTAGCAGAAGTTCTCTCCTTTATTATCAAACAAAGTTGTGAAAAATAATATAAAGGCAATTCAACTTTTGTAATATGGAGATTAACTCTCGAGTCTTGATAAAGAAAAACACTCATGTCTGATTAATTCCCATTAAAGTCTTTGGAGAAAAAAAAATATATATATATATATATATTCTTTCCAAGAGCTCTAGATATAAAACGCGGGCAAAAGTAATTGTTTTTTTTTCTTTTAAAGTTTCTTATCAAAGGTAAGAATAACTTGGCATCTAATCCAAATGATAACTTGCGAAGCAGTGAGCTTCTATGCAAGGAAATAATGGAAAACCAGAAATGACAAAAGGCTTTGCTTATTACTTGAGTTGACAAAAGTTTTGCTTAGTGTTGTTTCTAACTACATTTTTGTTTACATGCATAACTAATTAATGTTGTTTTTAGAACTATAAAGCTATTTTGAAGTTACAAGGCTAAACAGAGGCATGTTCTGTTTTTGTTTTTTGTTTTGGCAATTGATTTTTCCATATTCTTATTCTTTTCTTCTTTTTTTCCTTTTTTTTTTTTGGGGGGGGGGGTGTTTTAAAGTAGGAATGTCAAGAAAGCAAGGAAGTTATAGCTCCCACCTCCCTATAAAATAGGTGCAACAACCTCAAATGTGTGAAATTGAATATGCATGTCAATATGCAAGTTAATATGCTTTGCAGTACATAACCAGAAACTTCACAATTTTCATAAGGCTGAAAACTAGTAGAAAATTGACATTCACTACAATGTTGATTTGAACACAGCTTTTAAAACCATCACAAATTATAGAAGGTTGGGATAGTGAAGCAGAAAAAAGAAATGTACTATTTATAATTATATAATCTACGAGGAAACCACCCTTCTCCTCCATCCTTTCAATAGTGTCCCTGAAATTCACTTCCAAAGAAATAAAGTTGACATTGAAAACCTCTTTGCTTTCTCCTTGAATATTTGGTCAAGCTTCTCACCTTCCCTAACTGGAAGTAATCACAAATGGAAATGACATTTTCTGAGTTTAGTACAGTTAGTAGATGAGAAACACATTGTCGAAGAAACATATTATTATTTAGGAATGAAACTTTAGAAGTACTATTTATCAAAAAGTCAGTTTGATAAGTAACTTGACATCAATAAAGAAAGGAAAGCAAATATAGTAGCAAACTAAAGAAAGAAAACATACTCTTTATCTTCGTCGCTGATGCCCTTTAGTTCTCTGCTTTATGGTTCTATATTTCAACCACAGATATAGTATTCTATCCACAGCTTTATCAACAACATCAAAGTAGGCTGCACTCCAAGATTTTCTCATCGCCATTATCAAATACGGGACAAGAATTCCAGCTGCAAATCCCAGTCCAATGCTCAAATAAAACCAATTATCAATGAAGCTGTCACCATTAGCAGTATCCATGGGAGTCATCCATCCCTTATCTGGTTTCTCATTTTCGTCATCACCTGGACATTTTACCGTAAGTGGACCACCATAAATGTCAGGACCCGTCCAAAGTTCCCCACCGGAACCCTAGACAAGCCCTGATCCCAGGGAAACCCTACCGGACCCTTCTGTGGAAGATCCGGCAGAACCTCCCCTAAGGGATGGACTTACCACAAAATTTCCTGCACTGAAAACACACTTCTATAATTGTTCCCTTATTCCTCCCACAGTACGACGAACTGGTTCCACAAATTTCAGCACTCCAAAATAAAAATACAGTAATCCAGTGCAATACAAATACATAAGTGTCCCATACAGTATACAGAGCTTTATGAAGTACTACAAAATACAGAATACAGCAAAAGTGAACGAAATATTACAACTGCAGTAAAAGAAGAACAAGGTACTGCGCGAACAAATACAGCGAGGAAGATCAAGTCCGCTCCGAGTGAACACCGACAACCTGGTACCTAGAGGAACGGAATTTAAGAGTGTGAGATGCTAATCATCTCAGTGAGCGACCCTACTACTCTACACTATCATACCACGGTAATAGGTATATAAATAATAATTATTTGGAAATAATATTTTCTCTCAAAACCCTTACAATTCTCTCAGTTGGAAAGGTTCCCCTTTTAAAACAATTTCACAAAACCCTTTATCCATATTCCCCGAAAACCAAGACATCAATTAAATACCAGAAGCGGTAACAATTATATTTTTAATTCCAATTCAGTTTCCAAACATTTTATTTTTAAAACACAGTTCTGAAAATCATTTGATGCACCCACTATATACCAGTGGCGCCAACAGTACCCAGCGTCCCAAGGTACCGCCAGACAGGAGGTTATAGAAAGAAACCGGCATACGGTCGCGTGGCGTCCCACTGCGCCGCTGCTAACCTGGTGTCCCGGCCAAAGGGGGGTGGCCGCCCTCTCCGATGGCATCCACAGGACACCCTCATAATATCAACCGCGCGCTACTCACACCCACCTGCGCGCTAATCACAACCGTGTGCACACTAACCATCTCACATATACCATATCACATAATCAGAACACCAGTACGTGCACGGTGCATCTAAAAATCATAAAATCCACAATTTAAATTATAAAACAAATTTCACATTTTTCATAAACATAGCGGGCATAATCCATCCGCTTGAACCGGGAAATTCTCCACAATTTCCTTATAATTAATACCATAAATCCCATGATTTTCAAATCCACCAACTCCCAAATCCATCAATTCAAATATCCACATTTTTTTTTCCAAGCATAAATAATTTCTCGAAATATCATAATCAAATCTCATAATATTCCATGGGCATATTTTATAAAAATTGAAATCACCAATATAACCAAATATTTTTCTTGAAATATTTGAAAATCAAATCGTGCCCAATTTACCATTAAAACCACACCAATTTCAAAATCCTCAAAACCATAAAATAATTCCACATGGCATAAATTGTAGAATTCATATTTTCTTAAATCCAATAAATTCATAAATAATTCTACAATAAATCCAATAAATATTTGGCACATAGAAATTAGATTCCAAATATTTAATTCACACATAATATATTCATCAATTAAATTCCCCAAAATTAATTTGAAGGTGGGTCACTCACCTTGTGCACGTATCTCAATCAAGATCCTCCGTAGGATTGACTCCGCTACTTGCACGTGCACCTAAAACATCCACAGTACCAAAACCACAAATATTAATATTTTATTCGGGTAATCCCCAAATGGGTATCCGGGGAGCGAACACCAAACGATAACTAAAATTTACGAATTATATACCGAATCGAAGCTCGAGTGATGCTAATCACAGATCCGGTCTTAATTTCCGATGATCGTACCCGACGGGGTCGGAATTTTATCGGGAAGCTTTTCGGGTTTCGGCTCCGCAATTCTCCCAAACCGTCGCGAATTGGTGGAAACGGAAGTCGGATTTGGGTTCAGGAGGTCGAACACTGCGGACTGGAGCTGGCCGGAATTTTCGGGGTACTCGCCGGAACAGTACTTTCCGGCGGGCCGCCACGTCACCGGCAACCGTCGCCGGAACAGTAATTTCCGACGGTGGCCGTTTGCTGTGAAATTTTGCAGATTTGTAGATCGTGAGGAGAGCAATCCAACGGGACCGACGGTGAGCAAAACGGAGGTCGGACGGCGGAGAAATCACCGTTTGAAGATTTTCGACCCCTCGCCGGAAAACGCTCCGATCCCGGCGCGTCGGTGGTCCGATGGCCGTGATTTTTGGTGGGTAGGCCGGACTTGAGGAGAGGATCAAGGCTGTCAGGCGCGTGTACTGTTTATCGGCCGGAATAGTGCCGATTCGCGGTGGCCGGCGGTGGAGGGGAAAAATCGCCGCCAAACTTCGGACGTCCGATCCGGGCGCGTCCGGCGGCCGTTCGCCGTGAAATTTGGAGGTTTTGCCGGAAATGAGGTGGGCAATCTGGCTGGCCGGCGCGTGTACAGTAACTAGGCCGGAAAAATGTGAAAATGGCCGGCGGCCGGCGGGTCCTCTTTCTCTCTTTCTCTCTCCTCTCTCTCTTTCTCTCTCTTCTCTCTCTTTCTCTCTCTTCCCCGAGAGTTTTTCAAAATTAAAACCCTGTGTGACACTGTTCATGCCACGTGGACCACTCAGAAGCTGACACGTGGCATTTCACTGTTCACGACCCAAAAACATTAAAATAATACGGTATCCGGTAAACTTCAAACGTCCATAACTTTTTAACCGGATGTCCGATTTAAGCGTGCCGCTAGTCTATGAACTCGTATCGACGAGCACTTCACAACCATGCATGAGTCAAAGCTCAATTCCCCATAAACAAAAAGTCAACTCCGGCACCCCTTGGACAGTTTGGACCGCAACTTGTTTCGTCCATAACTTTCAAACCGTAGCTCCGTTTTCGACGTGCTACTAGTCTACGAACTCAGGGCGTCATGCACTTCGCCACGGTACCCTGGTCAACTCGAAATTCCCACCGAGTCAAAAAGTCAACTTTGACCCCTTCGGTCAACGGTCAACGGTCAACCTCGGTCAACGTGCACGGATTCCGGTGCGATTCGGGACGGGGTGTTACAGCCTTCCCCCCTTACAAAAATTTCGTCCTCGAAATTTCCGCACGTCACTGGAACAGATACGGGTACTGCTCACGCATCTGTGCTTCGGGTTCCCACGTTGCTTCCTCGACCAAGTGGTTCCGCCATAAGACCTTAACTAGAGGAATAGTCTTGTTGCGTAGCGTGCGTTCCTCGCGATCCAAAATCTGTACTGGCTGCTCCACATACGAAAGATCTTCCCTTATCTCTATATCCGGACTCTCGAGTACGTGCGAAGGGTCTGCAATATACTTCCGTAGCATCGACACATGAAACACGTTGTGTACTCGAGCTAGCTCTTCCGGTAACACCAACCTATACGCCACCGGGCCAATCCTCTCCGTAACCTCGTAAGGCCCAATATAACGAGGACCCAACTTACCTCGTCGTCCAAAACGTACTACTCCTTTCCATGGAGATAGTTTTAGGAATACCCAATCTCCTACCTCGAATTCCAAATCCTTTCTACGCACATCGACGTAACTCTTCTGTCTATCTTGGGCAACCTTCAATCGATCCCTAATGATCTTCACCTTGTCCAAGGTCATCCTTAAATACTCAGATCCGACCGCATTAGTTGTTGCAAGGAGCCTCTCTTCTCCTACCTCACTCCAACACAAAGGTGTCCGACACTGCCTCCCATATAAAGCTTCATACGGGGACATTCCAGTACTCGCTTGATAACTGTTATTGTAGACAAACTCTATCAGTGGCAGTTGTTCATCCCAGCTACCGCTAAATTGCATAATGCAAGACCTTAGCATGTCTTCTAATGTCTGGATTGTGCGCTCTGCTTGTCCATCAGATTGTGGGTGAAAAGCGGTGCTGTAGTTAAGTCTTGCTCCTAGTGCATCAGCCAACTTCCGCCATAGTCGTGAAGTAAAGCGCGGATCTCGATCGGAGACGATGGCTAACGGTACTCCATGAAGACTTACAATGCGTTGCACGAACAACTGGGCTAACTTCTCGGGCGAAAAACGTTCTCGTACCGGTAGGAAGTGTGCCGACTTGGTGAGACGATCAATGATTACCCAAATGCCGTCGTACCTTCTAGGTGTGGAAGGAAGCTTGAATACGAAGTCCATGTTGAGTTCTTCCCACTTCCACACGGGAATCGGTAAAGGTTGGAGTAGTCCCGAAGGCTTCTGTCTTTCTGCTTTCACTTGTTGACAAATCAAACACTTTGATACAAAGTCTGCCACTTCTCTCTTCATACCAATCCACCAATAATACTTAACAAGCGTCCGATACATCTTGGTACTCCCAGGATGCATCGCATACATCGAGCTATGCGCCTCCTCCAAAATCTCCTTCTTGAGTCCTGGGATATCCGGAACGCAAAGTCGTCCTTTATACACGAGGGCTCCATCCCTCCTTATGGAAAATTCCGGATCAAGACCTTCTTGTACCTTGCCCTTAATTGTCCTCAACTTAGGATCTTCCATTTGGGTCTCTACTATACGATCCACCAACACCGGTCGTACCTGGAAGCTAGCCATGAGAACTCCTGAAGGATGCATATGCATTAACACCCCCATCTTCTTCAACTCCACCATGAGAGGTAGTTGGATGACTTGGATGTGAGCAAGGGATCCAGTAGCCTTCCTACTCAAAGCATCTGCCACTACATTCGCCTTACCCGGGTGATAGTCAATCACACAGTCATAATCCTTTAACAACTCCATCCATCGCCTTTGCCTCATATTTAACTCCTTCTGAGTGAAAATATACTTGAGGCTCTTGTGGTCGGTATAGATTTGGCACGTGGCCCCATACAAGTAGTGCCTCCACTTCTTTAGAGCAAAGACTACCGCCGCCAATTCTAAGTCGTGCGTAGGGTAATTCTGTTCGTGCTGCTTCAATTGCCGAGATGCATACGCTACCACCCTTTGATTCTGCATTAGCACGCAACCCAACCCTTGATGGGATGCATCACAATAAACCTCAAAACCTTCATTCCCATCAGGTAAAGTTAAAACAGGTGCGGATGTCAACTTTTGCTTCAACTCCCGAAAACTCTGTTCACACCTGTCCGTCCAACTAAATTCAACATTCTTTCGGGTCAATCTATGAAGCGGCCCGGCAATCCTTGAAAACCCTTCAATAAAACGACGGTAGTAACCCGCTAATCCAAGAAAACTTCGTACCTCCCTCACAGTGGTAGGGCGCTCCCAACTCAACACTGCCTTTACCTTATCAGGGTCCACATAGATACCTTCTGCCGACACGATATGTCCGAGAAAACCCACTTGATTCAACCAGAATTCACACTTGTCGAATTTAGCATATAGCTGATGCTGCCTTAGAGTTTGGAGCACTCTCTTCAAATGCCTCACGTGCTCTTCTTGGCTCCTTGAATAGATCAGAATGTCATCGATAAATACAATGACAAAATGATCCAAGTACGGACGAAACACCCTATTCATCAAGTCCATGAAAGCTGCTGGGGCGTTGGTGAGTCCGAACGACATCACTAGGAATTCATAATGTCCGTACCTCGTCCTAAAGGCAGTCTTAGGAATGTCCGACTCTCGGATCCTTAACTGATGGTATCCCGACCTCAAGTCGATCTTGGAGAACACCTTGGCACCTTGGAGTTGGTCGAATAGATCATCTATCCTTGGCAACGGATAGCGATTAGGAATGGTGACCTTATTAAGTTGTCGGTAGTCTATACACAGCCTTAAACTACCATCCTTTTTCTTTACAAACAAAACTGGGGCTCCCCACGGCGATATACTTGGTCTAATAAACCCCTTATCTACCAAATCTTGCAACTGGACCTTTAGCTCCCTTAACTCCGCTGGAGCCATCCGATACGGTGGTAGAGAAATAGGCACGGTGCCTGGAATCAATTCAATGGGAAAGTCAACTTCCCTTTCCGGAGGCAATCCTGGTAACTCCTCAGGAAACACGTCCGGGAAATCCCTCACAACGGGCATGTCTTCCAACCTGACCCCACTTACTCGGGTATCTATCACATGAGCCAAATACCCCTGGCAACCTTTATTCAGTAGCTTCTTGGCGGTAAGGGTAGATATCAACCTCGGTAAGGGCCTTCCAACTCCTCCACGGAATACTACTTCTGGCAACCCTGGCCTCCTGAATGTAACTTCCTTGCTGAAACAGTCTACAGATGCATGGTTCCTTGCCAACCAATCCATGCCCAAAATTACATCAAGTCCGGACAGATCCAACAGGATCAAGTCCGCCTCCATCACTTGATCTTCGATGCAGAAGAAACATTCCTTGATTAACTGGCTAGGCCACAAGGATTCTCCTGCAGGAGTGGCTATCTCTACTAGACATTCTAAAGAAGTAGGGGTCATACCGACCCGAGTGACGAATTCCTTGGAGATAAATGAATGTGTTGCTCCCGGGTCTATAAGTACTAATGCATCATTACCAAGTATATTCAACGTACCTGCCACGACGTCCGGTGTAGCTAGGGCCTCCTGCTGGGTCATCGCAAACACTCGACCCTGCCCTGTCTGCTGGGGCCTCCGTCCTCTACCCCTGCTCGGTCCAACAGGCTGTGGGACTGATCCCGATGAACCTCCTACTGCATAACTCCCTCGGGAACTCTGACCCCGCGATCCACTGGCCTGATGTGATGGTGGGCTCGCCCCTAACACTCTCGCCTCTCCATAAGGGCAATTTCTCTTAATATGTCCCGCCTGTCCACACTGAAAGCACACACCCTCAAACTGGCAAATCCCATGGTGTGCTCTATTGCAACGTCTGCAGAATGGCTTGGGGCTAAACCCAGAGTGCTGATATGAGCTCGTGCCGCCGCTGATGGAATGGCGCGCTGGTTGGGGCATACGATAGCCGCCTCTCCTCTGAAATCTGCCTCGAGGGCTGAACCCACCACTGTCTGAGCCTGAACTATGACTCTTCTTAGATGCCCCCTGTCGAGGTACCCCGCTGTACGAACCTTCGAACGGTCTGCGCCTCGAGGGTCTGTGTATCTCCGCCTGTCTCTCTAGCTCGAGCGCTGCATCCCTGGCGGACTGATAGGTGGGGTGTACTGACCCAGAAAGGGTGTAGCCGATGCTCTCGTTCAACCCGTCTATGAACCTCACCTTCTTCGCGTGATCGTCGGGAATCAAGTGCATGCAGAACTCTGACAGCTCCCGGAACCTCCTCTCGTACTCTGTCACCGTCATGTTTCCCTGGCGCAGTCCCTCGAACTCTCTCCTTCTCGCCTCACGGTAGGCAGGAGGACAGAACTCAGTAGAGAAGGCAATCTTGAACTGGTCCCACGTATGCCTTCTGCGGGTCTTCTCCATTTGCCACCACTTCCGGGCGTCTCCCTCTAACATGAACCCAGAAATCCTCACCATATCCTCATCGGGGCACTGCATCCCCTCTTCCAAGATTTTCTCCATGCTGGATAGCCACTTCAAGGCTGCAGCTGGGCCTTGGCTTCCATCGAACTCCACGGCTCCTAAACGTCGAGCCTGATCCACGGATCGGTTACTAGAGCTTGAACCTCCTAAGGCTCTAGTTAGCTGAGAGACCAGATCTCTAAGGCTTGATCGACTCCCGGAACTCTCAGCCGAGCGTTCCCGAGTTCTACGTGTGTCCCGCCGACTCATCGTAGTCGATTACTGAAGAAACAAACAAGAGTTTAGAAACAGGGACACTTAAGCACGATTACAAAAGGAAGGAATTTACGGATGGGCTGTACAGCAATGCACAGTCCCTTAGGATTACAAGAACCTATGCTCTGATACCAACTGTCAGGACCCGTCCAAAGTTCCCCACCGGAACCCTAGACAAGCCCTGATCCCAGGGAAACCCTACCGGACCCTTCTGTGGAAGATCCGGCAGAACCTCCCCTAAGGGATGGACTTACCACAAAATTTCCTGCACTGAAAACACACTTCTATAATTGTTCCCTTATTCCTCCCACAGTACGACGAACTGGTTCCACAAATTTCAGCACTCCAAAATAAAAATACAGTAATCCAGTGCAATACAAATACATAAGTGTCCCATACAGTATACAGAGCTTTATGAAGTACTACAAAATACAGAATACAGCAAAAGTGAACGAAATATTACAACTGCAGTAAAAGAAGAACAAGGTACTGCGCGAACAAATACAGCGAGGAAGATCAAGTCCGCTCCGAGTGAACACCGACAACCTGGTACCTAGAGGAACGGAATTTAAGAGTGTGAGATGCTAATCATCTCAGTGAGCGACCCTACTACTCTACACTATCATACCACGATAATAGGTATATAAATAATAATTATTTGGAAATAATATTTTCTCTCAAAACCCTTACAATTCTCTCAGTTGGAAAGGTTCCCCTTTTAAAACAATTTCACAAAACCCTTTATCCATATTCCCCGAAAACCAAGACATCAATTAAATACCAGAAGCGGTAACAATTATATTTTTAATTCCAATTCAGTTTCCAAACATTTTATTTTTAAAACACAGTTCTGAAAATCATTTGATGCACCCACTATATACCAGTGGCGCCAACAGTACCCAGCGTCCCAAGGTACCGCCAGACAGGAGGTTATAGAAAGAAACCGGCATACGGTCGCGTGGCGTCCCACTGCGTCGCTGCTAACCTGGTGTCCCGGCCAAAGGGGGGTGGCCGCCCTCTCCGATGGCATCCACAGGACACCCTCATAATATCAACCGCGCGCTACTCACACCCACCTGCGCGCTAATCACAACCGTGTGCACACTAACCATCTCACATATACCATATCACATAATCAGAACACCAGTACGTGCACGGTGCATCTAAAAATCATAAAATCCACAATTTAAATTATAAAACAAATTTCACATTTTTCATAAACATAGCGGGCATAATCCATCCGCTTGAACCGGGAAATTCTCCACAATTTCCTTATAATTAATACCATAAATCCCATGATTTTCAAATCCACCAACTCCCAAATCCATCAATTCAAATATCCACATTTTTTTTTCCAAGCATAAATAATTTCTCGAAATATCATAATCAAATCTCATAATATTCCATGGGCATATTTTATAAAAATTGAAATCACCAATATAACCAAATATTTTTCTTGAAATATTTGAAAATCAAATCGTGCCCAATTTACCATTAAAACCACACCAATTTCAAAATCCTCAAAACCATAAAATAATTCCACATGGCATAAATTGTAGAATTCATATTTTCTTAAATCCAATAAATTCATAAATAATTCTACAATAAATCCAATAAATATTTGGCACATAGAAATTAGATTCCAAATATTTAATTCACACATAATATATTCATCAATTAAATTCCCCAAAATTAATTTGAAGGTGGGTCACTCACCTTGTGCACGTATCTCAATCAAGATCCTCCGTAGGATTGACTCCGCTACTTGCACGTGCACCTAAAACATCCACAGTACCAAAACCACAAATATTAATATTTTATTCGGGTAATCCCCAAATGGGTATCCGGGGAGCGAACACCAAACGATAACTAAAATTTACGAATTATATACCGAATCGAAGCTCGAGTGATGCTAATCACAGATCCGGTCTTAATTTCCGATGATCGTACCCGACGGGGTCGGAATTTTATCGGGAAGCTTTTCGGGTTTCGGCTCCGCAATTCTCCCAAACCGTCGCGAATTGGTGGAAACGGAAGTCGGATTTGGGTTCAGGAGGTCGAACACTGCGGACTGGAGCTGGCCGGAATTTTCGGGGTACTCGCCGGAACAGTACTTTCCGGCGGGCCGCCACGTCACCGGCAACCGTCGCCGGAACAGTAATTTCCGACGGTGGCCGTTTGCTGTGAAATTTTGCAGATTTGTAGATCGTGAGGAGAGCAATCCAACGGGACCGACGGTGAGCAAAACGGAGGTCGGACGGCGGAGAAATCACCGTTTGAAGATTTTCGACCCCTCGCCGGAAAACGCTCCGATCCCGGCGCGTCGGTGGTCCGATGGCCGTGATTTTTGGTGGGTAGGCCGGACTTGAGGAGAGGATCAAGGCTGTCAGGCGCGTGTACTGTTTATCGGCCGGAATAGTGCCGATTCGCGGTGGCCGGCGGTGGAGGGGAAAAATCGCCGCCAAACTTCGGACGTCCGATCCGGGCGCGTCCGGCGGCCGTTCGCCGTGAAATTTGGAGGTTTTGCCGGAAATGAGGTGGGCAATCTGGCTGGCCGGCGCGTGTACAGTAACTAGGCCGGAAAAATGTGAAAATGGCCGGCGGCCGGCGGGTCCTCTTTCTCTCTTTCTCTCTCCTCTCTCTCTTTCTCTCTCTTCTCTCTCTTTCTCTCTCTTCCCCGAGAGTTTTTCAAAATTAAAACCCTGTGTGACACTGTTCATGCCACGTGGACCACTCAGAAGCTGACACGTGGCATTTCACTGTTCACGACCCAAAAACATTAAAATAATACGGTATCCGGTAAACTTCAAACGTCCATAACTTTTTAACCGGATGTCCGATTTAAGCGTGCCGCTAGTCTATGAACTCGTATCGACGAGCACTTCACAACCATGCATGAGTCAAAGCTCAATTCCCCATAAACAAAAAGTCAACTCCGGCACCCCTTGGACAGTTTGGACCGCAACTTGTTTCGTCCATAACTTTCAAACCGTAGCTCCGTTTTCGACGTGCTACTAGTCTACGAACTCAGGGCGTCATGCACTTCGCCACGGTACCCTGGTCAACTCGAAATTCCCACCGAGTCAAAAAGTCAACTTTGACCCCTTCGGTCAACGGTCAACGGTCAACCTCGGTCAACGTGCACGGATTCCGGTGCGATTCGGGACGGGGTGTTACAATAAAGGCCAACATTTCTAGCAAAAGAGGATGCATTGAAAGTGAGCATATGATCATTATTAGGAATAGGACCAGAAAATTCATTGTTTGACAGATTCAGATACCCAAGGAATGAGAGTGACCTTAAGCTTTGAGGAATAGCACCGAAGAACCCATTACGCGAGAGATCAAGAGAAGACAATTGCTTCATCTTCGAAATGCTCTTGGGAATGTGACCAGTGAAACGGTTTCTTGACAAGTTGAGAACGACCAAACCCAACAAATTTGTCATCTCTATAGGAAGATCTCCACTCAAGTTATTCCCTGAGAGGTCTATCATGGTTACAAGAGAGAGGGTCTTGGTGTATCTTAGAAGTTGGCCTTTCATATTTACAACAAAGCTTTCATAGTAGTTGCCAAACTCCATGCTACCTATGTAGCCATTAGTATTTTTCCCATATCCGGCATTTTGGTAAATACTGGCAGCCCCATACCACAGATAACGGTTAATGATTTGGGCTTGTAACATAGCATTGAAATGTCCAAAGCTAGCAGGAATACTGCCTGTCAACTGATTTTCTACTAGGTCTAGGATTTGTATTGAACTTAAATTTGATAACAAAGCCGGAAGTTCTCCTGGAAAGGAATTAGACCTCAAGCTAAGAATTCTTAGACTTTCAAAGCCTTTCCCAATCCATGGTGGAATGCTACCATTTAATCTGTTGTTCCCAAGACTTAGGGTCTCCAAACTCGATAAGTTTTGGAAATATGATGGGAGCTGTCCATGGAACTTGTTGTCATTTAGGTGCAATGATTTAAGCCCACTTAATTGACCCAAGAAGGTAGGAATGGTTCCAGACAAATGGTTATTACTAAGGTCTAGTGGAGCAAGACCAGAACAATTTCCAATGCTTGATGGATTACTTCCTATTAAGTTGTTATTGGAAAGATCAAAGACTTTAAGTCCAGGAACAATGTTGCCCATCCAAGCAGGAATTTCTCCATTTATCTGGTTGTTAGCAATAGAAAGGAAAACAAAGGTACCACCGGTAATATTCCATTTATTTGGAATATTACTAGAAAATTTATTTTTGGATAGATTGAGTAAGTAAAAGCTGCCACTTGGAATAGGAACAGAACCACTGAAGTTATTTGAGCTGAAATCCACAATTACACGTGATAGGTACATCGATATAGGGCAACTTTAATGGACTTAGTAGTTGACCTGCTAGCTGATTAAAAGAAAGATTCAAATGTGATAATGAATAAGAAAATTCCCAAAACCAGTCAGGTACGGAGCCAGAAAAGCTAGCATTTGAGAAATCCAAATGCTCGACATATTTTTGTGATTTGAGCCAAGTCGAAAATGAAGGTCCCAAATGGCAGGAACCCATTCCAAGAAAAGAGACCTGGAATGGAAGAACCCAGTTGGAATTGACATCCAAGGTGAAAGAGTTTGAAGATAGATCTAAATGCCCTAGCTTTTTTAGCTTTAAAAAATGTGCTTCAGTAACTATACCTGTCAATTTATTGAATGAAACATCAAAGTACTCCAAATCAGAAAGCTGTCCCAAACTTTCTGGGAGGGTCCCGTTTAGCTCATTCTCTCCTAGACCCAGAATAGTTAGATTTTGCTGTAATATTCCAAAAGAAGTTGGGATGGGACCATATAGAGAGTTATTGGACAAATCAAGGTCAACAAGATTCTCAAGCTGAGCCAACTGCTCTAGTAATTTACCAACCAATTGATTGTTTGACAGGTCCAAAAATTGCAGATTTAGTAGTGGCCTCCTCGAAAGATTTTGGAGTGATCCGAAAGAAGCTGGGATAGAGTCATTTAGAGAGTTACGCCATAAATCAAGGTTTACAAGATTCTCAAGTTAACACAACCATTCTGGTAAATTACCAACCAGGTAATTATCTGACAAGTCCAAATATTGCAGACTAGGCAGTGGCCCCCTAGAAAGATTTTGGAATGATCCGAAAAAAGCTGGGATTTGACCATTTAGATAGTTAAAGGACAAATCAAGCTCAACAAGATTCTCAATGTGACCCAACCATTCCGGTAAATTACCAACCAGGTAATTATCTAACAAGTCGAAAGATTGCAGAATAGGAAATGGATTCCTAGAAAGGCAAATTTCTATTCCTTCAAGGAATTTTGGTAAAGTTTCATTGATGTAATTACGAGACACATCTAACGAAATAAAATTGCAAAGTTTTCCGATTGAGCTTGGAATCCCATTGTCAACACTATTGTCAGAAAGATCTAAGTGACTGAGAAATGTCATGTTTCCAATGGAAGAAGGAAGTTTCCCATGGAGATCATTCCCGCCGAAGTCAAGGACTTGTATCTTCTCCCATTGTCCCCCCAACATTTGATGACAACTTTCTGAAAGACCACTGGCTCCCAGATATAAAAACTGCAAATTTGGTAGTTCACTAAAATCAAGTGGAATTCTTCCATCCAACCAATTATTGCTCATATCCAAAGTAACAAGGCTGCTAACATTGACAAGACAATCGAGGACTTTTGGAAGGAATTGGTTAACACTAAGATCTAGGATAATAATTGAAGTTAAATTTAAAAAGGTAGGAGGTGGAATGGAACCAGATAAGCGACAAGAAGATAGATGCAACTCGGTTAAGGATGGGAGTTTATTCAGTTGCCTAATCCAGTATGATCCTACCATTAAAAGATTAACTTCATTCATCACAAGATGCTTTAGAGAAATAAGACCTGTTAACCATTTTAGATTATCAACAAATAAACTAGACCTTTCCCAAATATCATCACAAGAAACATCAAGATACTGCAAGCAAGAAAGGTTCCCTAAATTTAACGGAATCGCACCACTAAACCCAACATGAGAGAGGTTCAGATATTGCAAGTTTTTGAAAGATCCAAAAAAATCAGGAATTAGGTTGTCATTGAACGTGTTAAAACTCAAGTCCAAACGCCTCAAGGACTTGATTTTCATCAATGAAGGTTTAATTTCCCCACTGAGGCTCCAGAATCCATACCTGTCGAGAGATTCATCATCGTAATTATAAGTTGGACGTGGATTTCGAAGATCAACTGCAATAACAGCTCCAGTAGTGTTTTCACAATTTATTCCCCACCAATGACAACAGTTGCTTCCCTTCCATGAAGAAAGCCTGTTTGCAGGATCATGAAGGCCATTCTTGAAGTCAATGAGAGCTTCTCGGTCCGACTCCATGCAATTCATCAAGTGAGCACCAATGTTGGGAAGAAATTCTCCTCTCACAGAGCACAGAATTAGAAACATTAATGGAAGCCATGTAATTGCTTCCATTAGAGTTACAAACTTGTTTGCCAGAAAATTGCGATTTGGTGTGAAGAGGAAGATCAAGAGGGATAGTTGTTGAAATTAAAAGCAAAGAAAAAGATACATCAATGAAATATAAAGAAGAATATATGTGTGTAGTGAATCAACTGTTAGATAAATAAATAATTTATGGACTTAGCATAATCAATTACTCACTTACAGGATCTATTTGTGCCATTAATGGGACTGACTTATTTTATTATTTTGTAGTAGGGCCCTGGGTCACACACTTTCTATAAGACTCTAGTTGGCCCATTAGACTGGAGGACTAACTCTCTTTAAAAGCCCAATAACTTACCCATATTTTTCCTAGTATTATTATATTATTAAATTATTAGTATTTTGTGTGTGTTAAAATTAATGGGTAAGTGTAACTTGCAGAGACTATAAAAGGTCTAGGGCAAGCAAACAAACATATGCCATACGGTATTTTGATATAAGGGTTTTCAGATATTTGAGAGTGGTTTGAGAGTACTGTGACCATAGACACTACTTTACATTGTTTTCTATTTTGTAGGATTAAAGATTTAATTTATCAATGGCTGCTTTTGGAGGTTAGTAATTTATGATTAATGGAATTTATTATGTATATTTAGATCCATAAAATCTAACAATTGGTATCAGAGCATGGTTAATATGCATAATAAATTTCTTTATGATTAGTCTTCGTTGTATCTATGATGATCGGATTGAACAGCATATATTTGGCCATTGATGATTTGTACATTGATTACATGATATTTAGTTTTATTATTGTTTGCTCTTCCTTTATTAATCGGATATTATATGTTGATTGTCTGTGAAATATAATCCGACTGTTATATACTCAATAATAATAATAATAATAATAATAATAAAATTGTAAAATTTTCGGCCGTATCTTGCTTTTGCAAAATATTGAGAAAATTGTGTGTATGAATTTTTGATCTGGATATTATGGTTCTTTGTTGAATTTCTTTTCTAGATCGGATGGAATATTTTTTAGTTAATTTATGTTTAAAAAAAAAAAAAACACTGGAGTTTGGCGGCCGAATTTCATTATGATTGGGTGTTAAAATTTATGGGTCTTTAGGCCAAATCGATCTATGAATAATATTTTCCACACTGAAAGGAATCTATAGACACCTGAATTGAAGAAAACGGTGGCCCTTTTTTGTGGTTTTCCGTCCGGGTTGGGGAAAAGGGTCGTGCAACCCGTTAACCAGGAATTGCGACCCAGCTCAGTGAAGAAGACGCTGATGTCAGCATCCTTCTTGCGGACGTCATCAACCTAAAATTACCAAAAAAAAGAAAAACCTTTATTTTATTTTATTTGATATATCTTTACATCATTTTATCACTTATTTATTGTTGATTATTTATTCATCTATTGTTTTATTATTATTTTAAAAAAAATTGTTATTTCTTTCTTTATTTGTTTGTTTATTGTTTATTGGTTTATTTATTCCATTCCAAATTTTTGAATTAAATTAAATATCTATGTTTAAAAAAAAAATGGATTGCGTTTGGAGCTTTCCCTAAAGAGGCTTTGTGCCTAGTTGGTATAGTAGTGTGAGATTTTAGGTACTCATCTATCGTGAGACTTATTTTATCTGCATTATGTGTACCAATGTAATATTTGTTGACATAGTGAATGAGATATTTTATATTTGCCTATTTCATGAAATTGCCAATATGTTATTTTCTCCCACTTATTAACTAGGGTCTATACGGGTAACTAAGCTATCCTGTCGGTGGTTTTAATTATTTAGTATGATGCCTGGATTGGCAGTAGAAGTTGATTGAATGCCATGAATCGCAGGTTCTGAGTTATCCTGTCGATAATTCAGTTCAATGCATTTTATTTTGGTTATTTGGTTGACTATCCCTGGCCTGCGAAAGGGTATGTTTAGTGCTACAAAGATCCTAGCGATATTGATATTTTATGTTTTGTGTTAAGGGGTTGGAAAATAGTTGTTGTTTTATATATATTAAATGTTTTATTGTGTTTACTATTTTCACAGTTAATAGCACCCCGAATATTCTGCCTATGACTGCCATGATTAAATTGGATGTGATAAATTATCAAAAGTGAAACAAAAAAGACCTTGGTTATGAATTTGACATTTACGAAATTGGATTTGCCTTTGGAAATAGATTCACTCAAGATACCAACTAATGATAGTAGTGCAGTAATTAGAAAACTTTATGAGGATTGGAAACATTCTAATAAGTGCTGCATGATGATGGAGAATTACATGGATGAAGCTATATATGCTAGTATTCCTAAGTTTGATATAGCAAAAGAACTTCTTGAGGAGTTAAGAAAGAAATTTATCAAGTTTGATATGAATGATAAGCATTATTATTTGGACCTTGTGAATAATACTGATGATGCTTATTAGATAGGAGAAAAGAAAGAGTACTTCAATGAAAGGTGTGGCTACTACAATAAAATTGGACACAAAAAGATAGATTGTTGGCATTTGAAGGGAAAGCAAGAAAAGAAAGGGGATGATAAGGCAAAGGGGGCCAACTAATCTTGGGCAGCATGTTTATATGGGAGATAACTCAAGAGTGAAGGTAGATATCATAGGAACAATCAAGTTGAAGCTTGCCACTAGATATGTTTTAGAATTACAAGAAGTTTCATATGTACCCTCAATTAGGAGGAATTTGTTATCTATTTCATTTTTGGATAGTCAAGATTTTAGTTTTTTGTTTGGAAATAATAAAGTTGAGATGTATAAGGATGATAAAGTTGTTGATTTTGGAACTTTATGTGGCAATTTATATAGACTTGATTTATTTAGTAATGGTCTCAATTCTTCTATTAATTCTGTTGTTGCCCCTGTTATTGCTTCTAAACATACAAAAGTTAATGATAATTCTTCAATGTTGTGGTATAAGTGTTTGGGATATATTTCTAGGCACAGGATGGAATACTTGCTAATCTTGATTTCTTTGATCTGTCGACTTGTGTAGAATGTGTGAAAGGGAAGCTAACTTCCAAGGTTAGAAAGGATAAGATAGTAAGGTATGGAGATGTTTTGGAATTAATCCATACTGATGTATGTGAACCTTTCACTCAAACTGCTTTGGGTGGTTAAATGTATTTTATTACCTTTATTGATGATTTTTTTATTTTTATTTTATTTTATTTTTTTGTTGTTATGAACATTTTGAGCTTATCCATGAGAAGTCAAATTCTTTAGTTGCTTTTAAGGAGTTTAAGGTAAAGATGGAGCTTCAAAAGAATAAGAAAATAAAAGCTATGAGATTTAATAGAGGTGGTGAATTTTATGGCAGCTATATATGATGAGAGTGGACGAAATCCAAGGCCATTTGCAATTTATTTACGTGAGTGTGGCATTGATGTGCAATATACAATGCCTTGTACACCTCAGTAGAATGGCATAGCTGAGAGGAGAAATTGCACTTTGTTGGACATGGTACGATCTATGCTGGCAAATTCTAGCTTGCCAGATTACTTGTGCGGAGAGGCTTTAAGGACGGCTGTTTATATTTTGAATCAAGTTCCAAGTAAAGCCATTCCTAAGACTCCTTTTGAGTTGTGGTCAGGGAGAAAGCTTAATTTGCATCATTTTCGAATATGGGGTTGCAAAGCCGAAGAAAGGATTTATAATCCCCAAGTTAAGAAGTTGGATCCTAAAACTATAAATGGGTATTTTGTTGGCTATTGTATAGGATCTAGGGGTTCAAGATTCTTTTGTCCATCTCACACCACGAGAATTGTTGAATTAGACAGGGCTATTTATTTTGAAGATGATTTTAGATTTGATGATAGTAATGGTCCAAGGGAGCCTTAATTTAGAGAAGGAAATGTATTCATTCCCAGTGTTGTAGTTCCTGATAGAGATATTATTAATCCATTCGTTGATGAACCAGTAGTTGATCAGGATGAACCTATCATTGAAGAGCAGAATATCCCAGCTATCGTAGATGCTGATGTGCCTTTGAGAAATTCACAAAGGACTAGGAGGTCAGCTATTCCTGATGACTATGGGGTTTACTTGGAGGAGCATGATTTTGACATAAGTGGTGATTCAAATCCAGTCACTTATGAGCAAGCCATAAGCAGTTCGCACTCAAACTTTTAGCTGGATGCAATGGAAGATGAAATGAAATTCATGGCATCAAATGGTGTTTAGGATTTGGTTGAGTTACCATTGGATAGCAAGCTTATAGGGTGCAAATGAGTCTTTAAGACTAAAAGAGACTTTAATGGTCAAGTAGAGAGGTATAAGGCTAGACTTGTAGCTAAAAGGTTTAGCCAAAAGGAAGGAATTGATTACACAGAGACATTCTCTCCTGTATCCACAAAGGATTTTTTTAGAATTATTATGGTAATTGTGGTACATTATGACCTAGAGTTGCATCAGATGGATGTCAAAACTGCTTTTCTGTATGGTGATTTATTTGAGGATGTGTATATGGTTCAACCAGTTAGCTTCCAGCAAATAGGGAATGGTAATTTGGTTTGTAAGCTTAAGAAGTCAATTTATGGTCTTAAGCAGGCTTCGAGGCAATGATATCTTAAGTTTGATGAGGTTGTCATCCAAAATGGCTTTAAGGAGAATGTTGTTGATAGATGCATATATATAAAGGTCAGTGGGAGTAGTTTTATATTTCTGGTGTTGTATGTTGATGACATATTTTTTGCTACTAATGACACTGACCTGTTGGCTGAGACAAAGCAGATGTTGTGTAACCATTTTGATATGAAAGATCTTGGAGAGGCTTCTTTTGTTTTGGGCATCAAGATTGCTTGAGATTGGACTAATTATATGTTGCAATTGTCTCAAAGAACCTATATTGATAGAATCCTTAAGAGATTTGATATGCATAATTGTTCTCCTGGAAGTGTACCGGTCACAAAAGGTGAAAGATTTTCTAAGGATCAATGTCCCAAGAATGATAAAGAAAGGATGGCGATGAGAAATGTTCGCTATTCTTCAGCAGTGGGTAGTTTGATGTATGCTCAAGTATGTACACGGCCTAATATAGCTTTTGCTGTGGGTGTGCTTGGTAGATTTATGAGCAATACTGGTCCTATCCATTACCAAGCAGTTAAGAAGGTCTTTAGGTATCTTCAGAGTACTAAAGATCATATATTAACATATCGACGTACCAACTCCCTAGATGTTGTTAGTTATAGTGATGCAAATTATAAAGGGCTATGTGGATAATAAGAAGTGTACCACTAGATATATATTTATCATGGCAGGAGGTGCTGTATCTTGGCGTAGTGCCAAACAGTTAGTGACAGCATCCTTGACTATGGAGGCAGAGTATATGGCGTGTTATGAGGCTACTTGTCATGCAGTTTGGCTTCGGAATTTTATTTGTGACTTGGGAGTGGTTGACTCCATTGAGAAGCCTATTATGATGTATTGTGATAATACTGCAGCAGTGTCTTTCTCCAATAATTTAAAAGGTACCCCTAGTGCGAGGTACATTGATGTTAAATATTTTGCGGTTAAGGAGAAAGTTGAAGAAAGCCTCATTACTGTTGTTCACACACCTACTTATAGCATGGTGGCAAATCCACTGACTAAGACTTTACCAATAGGCATATTTAAGGAGCATGTGTCCTGTATGGGATTGTTAGACAGCTGAGATTGTTGTGGGTTAGTGGGAGTTTGTTATATTTTCTGCAGTAATATCCATGTTGAGTATTATTTATTATTTTGATGCATTGATGTATGTGGATCATTATATATTTATGAAATGATTTATTACACATATTATTGCTCCTTATATTTACAGGCCTGTTTAGACTATTAGTCTATATATATGTGTATGTTGATCTACAGGTGACATTGTGAATCCCTACTATCTAGTTTGGGTATATTGATGTATCCTGTCGATACACAATGTGCTCGGATGAAATTGTATTATGTGTTGGGGGATTGCACGTGGTTAGGTAAATCTCTACTACCTAGGTAAATCTCTACTACCTAGACTGAGTTTATGGCATGCAAAATGCTTAGTTGAAATGGTATCATGTTTTGGGAGATTTACTGAGAGAATCTCTACTGTCTAGTCTAGTATATTGTTGTGTCCTATCGGCATGCTATATATTTAGATAAAATGGTATTATGGTTCGGGAGATTCTATAGTAAGTGAGTTTGGATTATATATATGATGATGATTATATAGTCCAAGTGGGAGAATGTTAGATAAATAAATAATTTGTGGACTTAGCATAATCAATTACTCACTTACAGGGCCTATTTATGCCATTAATGGGACTGACTTATTTTATTATTTTGTAATAGGGCCCTTGGTCACACACTTTCTATAAGACTCTAGTTGGCCCATTAAACTGGAGAACCAACTCTCTTTAAAAGCCCAATGACTTACCGATATTTTTTCTAGTATTATTATATTATTAAATTATTAGTATTTTGTGTGTGTTAAAATTAATGGGTAAGTGTGATTTGCAGAGACTATAAAAGGTTTAGGGCAAGCAAACAAACATATGCCATACGGTATTTTGATATAACGATTTTCAGATATTTGAGAGTGGTTTGAGAGTAGTGTGACCATAGACACTACTTTATATTATTTTCTATTTTGCAGGATTAAAGATTTAATTTATCAATGGCTGCGTTTGGAGGTTAGTAATTTATGATTAATGGAATTTATTATGTATACTTAGATCCATAAAATCTAACATCAACAACAATGTTTGCAGGTGTATATATATATATATCACCGAGGCGGTTCTTTTATTTTCTAACCCAGCCGTGTTTCAAAAATTGGAAAGATGTGAGAGTGGGATCATTGTGAAAGGACTTAGACGCGTATAAGCTTAATACAAAACAAATAAACAAATAAATAAAAATTAAAAAAACATTAAAAAAAACTTTTAGGTTTTTTGGAAATTAAAAAGTATATATAATTCTTTTTTCGTTTCCTTTGTATGTGTGGCAACGAAGAAAAACAGAGGTGAAAAGCTTTTCTTCTATTTTCCTCTACTTCACATTCTGATGCTTACGTATACACCCCACGGCTTCTACCTGGAAGGCAGACCAAAAAGCCAAGATTTATTACATTTGTCTAAACACCCAATCTTGGCCTTACATGTTTCTAAGATTTTACAATTTTTAACTCTTAGATCTATTTTTAAGTTAAGATATATTTACCACAACCTTTTTGGTGGGGGATCACTGTCCAATCGTGTGCAATTACGTATGACATCTGCACATTAACCTTGAACGCTTCAACACGTATATACTTCTACTTTCACTTGGTATAATGACATCATCCGTATAAATTTACTTTGGAAATAAAAATTAGAGCTAAGCAGATGATAATTTAAATAAATGAATAAAATTAGCATTGAGAATGGTTGATAAATTAATAGAGCCTATGTAAGTACATAGTAAATCCAAGTAAGAATACATTATTAAGGAAAAGAAACTAGTTATCCTTAAAATTGTGGTTTTATAAGTAATGCAAAGTATGTAAACGCCTAATATATACTATTATTGTTAAGGGAATGATCATAATATACTATTGAATGCTTAAACTAGCAAATTATATTTATTTTACTTGCACTCACTCTGTGGCCCATCAAATATAGTGTT
Source organism: Ziziphus jujuba (assembly GCF_031755915.1). Classification (NCBI taxonomy): domain Eukaryota; kingdom Viridiplantae; phylum Streptophyta; class Magnoliopsida; order Rosales; family Rhamnaceae; genus Ziziphus; species Ziziphus jujuba. The sequence goes on from NC_083380.1 coordinate 6,103,395, forward strand.
TCTAAGGCCAGTTATCTCTGAAGTCCTAACAGTGATAGAAAATTCGTTGGACTACAAAATTCTAGTCAGGCTTGTGTACATATACTCCAATTTATTTTTGGGACAACCAATATATGGATATACTAATCATACAATTTTGTCCTCCTCTGCTTTTATGAGATATTGATTTTGTTTTCCATGACATAGATTCAAAATTTTAAATTGCAAAAGCAAAATTACAGAGTTGTCACCCAAAACCAAGTGTTCTTGGTTTGAGTGATCATCTCCAATGTAAACCTTCCCCAATCCAGGGTGGAATTCTACCCATTAATCTGTTGTTTCCAAGATCCAGCGTTACCAAACTTGATAAGTTTTGGAAAGATGTTGGGATCTCTCCTGAGAACTTGTTGTCATTTAGGTGCAATGTTTGAACCATACTTAGTTGACCTAAGGATCCAGGAATATTCCTAGATAAATTGTTCTTACCGAGATCTAATGCCTTGAGCTTAGAACTATTCCCAATGCATGATGGAATACTTCCTGTTAAGCGGTTATTTGAAAGATCAATGAATGAAGCTTGACATAAAAAGAATTTTCATTTTCATGACCCGCCCCCTTCATTTATAATCGACCACAATCAGCACATCTGCAATTTTTTAAACTAAGCTATTCACTGCTATAGACATGGGTAATAACTATTGAATTTCTACTTTCAACTTGTGAAAAATTTCATAAAATAAGATAATAAAAGTTTATCTTTATGTATATTAGCCGATATAAAATATTACAATGCACTTTAATGGAAGCCCTGTAATTGCCACCATCAAAGTTACACACTAGATTTATGCCAGAAACCAGAAATGAAATTGACAAAAAAAGAAAAAAAGAAAAAAAAGAAAATTGTGTCTTGCTGAAGAAGGAAGAAGTATCCTATATAAGAACAAACTTCCAATTAACCAACAATAATATGAAAATATTGATAACTTGAATTGAATGAGAAACCAAATTATGAACAACTTTTGAGGAAGCCACGGAAAAATCCATGATCATGTAAAGCTAATTAGTCCTTTTTCCATTCTGATTTTCAGTAGTCTCTTGGTAAAAATATAGTTAAAATTGTTAAAAAGTATGGAAAAATTATTTATAGGCATAAAATAAGGCTATGCATTCTTTTGCACCTTATAATTTCTTCACGTAATATATTTCTTCATGATATAATTTCTACAGGTAGGAAATGAAGCTGAAAAATATTCTTTTATAATACTATATACCATCTTCACTTGTAAATGGTAATCCCAAAAGCTTAAGCTGATGGGAAATAAGTTTTCATTTCATTTATATTTTTCTCTAACACTCCTCTTCAAATGTAAGCTCACCTTTTTTGGGCTTCTCTGTTTTCTTACATTTGTTTTTTTTTTTTTTTTTTAATTTTGGATGGAGTTGTTAAGTTTTGAACTCAGGACCTCTTGGATCTCTGACTCTAATACCAAGTTAAAATACTACTGATCCTAAAAGCTTAAACTGATGGGAAGTGGACTTTCATTTCATTTATATTTTTCTCTGACAAATAGGGAGTGTCCTTCAAGGCAAGTATGCCCCTCCCTTTTCTTGTTCTTTTTCTTTTTTCCTAGTTTAATTTTCTGCAAACTTGGTTTAACGTCAATCATACTTCATACTGTAGTTTTATTTATAGTACAAATTAGAAAATAAAGAAAAAGAATTGATAAAAAATTAAACAACAGATCTTCTACCATAGAAATACCACTTCTGTTACGCTAGTAGACAATCCATATCAAATAGAAGAGATTAGGGATATCCCCACATAGTTTTGTGGTCCATCTTATAAAGAAATTTCACCTTGTAAGGTGTCTGAAACCCATAGAAAAAAAAAATACACTAACTTAAGCACCTTTTTTTAGTTAATCTCAAATTCTTTTGCATTCAATTGAGGGGTCTTTCCTATCAAACTTTATTTGTATATTTCTCATTTACATTCTTTTCCATTCTTTTCCATTGTTATCTAATTGTTTTTTTCAATCCCACAAAGCAAACAAAATAAGAGTCTCCCATTGCAAAATAGAAATTTGACAAAGTGGAGATACTTTCTAATGATTTTAACAAGTTTCATCCATCTGCAATTATTAAGCGGATTTGACCAATGCTCTCCCATTTACTATCAAAATTTTGAAATATATTATAAAATCGAAAACTGGTTAAGGGGATCGATTCTCGACCCAAATCCACTAGTGTTTTGTTTTTGGAAGTGCCACTAGCTTGCCCAAAAAGCCTTTTACAAGTAGAGAAACTTCAACACATATAAGGCACTTAACAATTTCCTTCCGGAGCTATGTGGGATTGTTCATTGATTTTGCCCCATCTTGGTTTGCATCCTACAAGACTCATAGTCTTTACAATTCTTTTTATTTTTCGCTGAAACTACAAAATGTATTCATATCTACATTAATTCCAGCGAACAAACTTTATGAAAAAATTATTTTTTTATTATATAACGCACTTTAAAGTAATAACTTTTGCTAAAGTTTCATCTTAAAGTCATAAACAGCTTCTCGGTCTGACTTGAAGTAATTTATCACCTCAGCATCAGTGTTGGCGAGAAATTCTCCGATAATTATGAAGCAAAGAATTAATAACACTAATGGAAGCCCTGCAATTGTTTCCATAAGAGGTACAAACTTTATGGCAGAAACCATAAAATTGAAATGTAAACTGTGTTTTGGTGAAGAGGAGTATAGGGTTTTACAAGAACAGACTTTCAACCAACAAAAAGATGAAAATATGCAATAGTTGAATTCAATAACAAACCAACAGATGATTCACTTTTGAAGAAGCCACAAGGAAAGTTATGATCATGTAAAGCTAGTTAGTCCTTCCCATAACTGTTTATAGGTATTAAGATATAGTTACTCTTGTTAGTGCTTCCTTTTTCGTTGTTTTTCCTTTTCAGATTTTCCACGGTTTCATAGTAAAATATAGTTAAAAATTGTTCAAAAATATGGGAAAAAAATATTTAGGTATAAAGTATAAGTTATGCATGCCTTTCTACATTATATGTTCACATAATAGATTTCTTCATGATACAATTCTACAGCTAGGTAATAAAGTTGAAAATTCTTCACTGATAATGGTAATCTCTGCAAGTTCTCTGTCAATTTCTCTTCTATATTTCAACCGTGCATGATAAAATGTCTATGGAGATCTAGTATTGTAAAATTATATAAAAAGTAATCATTGTCTAGTATTTCATGAAAAGCGTATATATTATATGAAACATATAATCAAATAGAGATTGAATCTCAAGGCAGGTATGTCACTTTACCATGTCGATGATAAAGCATTTTCTCTGCCTGATTTTGGTATGCAAATTTATTTCTTCTTAGCTCCTTTTGTGGCAGACAAGAATAAACTATAACAAAAACAGCTACAAAGCAAGTCATGCTACTTGTTTAATAGATAATGGTGGTCATTTTTTCCAAGTTTGTTGAAATTTATTCCACAAAAGGCTTACTTTAATAGTGACATTTGAAATAATAGTTTGAATTCGTTAAATCCTTAGCTTTTAACTCTACAATTCAAACCAGCTTTCTCTCTCTCTTTTTTTTTTTTTTTTTTTCCACTACAAATTTATTTTAAAATTTGCTCTCTTTTGATTTTCTGCAAATTTTGTGTTCTGTACCTCATTTCATCTTTTTTCTTTTATGTTTTTTAACATGAATATATAATACTTGACACTGTAGTTACCTTTACAGTACAAATCAGAAAATAAAGAAAAAGAATGGACAAAGAAATCGAACACCACATCTTCTACCATAGAAATTCCATTTCTGTTAGCTTGGGTAACAAGATCTATATCATATAGAACAGATTAGGAAAGTTCCAGAGAGTGATTTTTGGGGGAGAAAATAGGCACACCATTTGATTTAAAAAGTATTGTATAGTTTATAACATAACATTTGAAGCGTGTCTTAAGGACTTGGACCATAAAATAATCATCTAGCTTTTCAGCTTTCACAGAAGCTTAACATATAAAAATGTTCCTTTTTCACCACCTTTCAATTGTAGTCTACTACCATCCAATATCTCTTCAATTTTTTTAAAGATAAGTGTCAAACAGCTGTATATATATATATATATATATATTTATGCTAATTAATTACTATTTAATTTTAACTTTTACCTGATTAAAATTTTGGTAGAATAAGATCATAAAAGTTATTTGTTTTTTTAAATATTAGCTGTAAAATACTATATTTTTAATTAATGTAGAAATAAAAACAAAGCTAAACGGACTATTTAAATCATTGGATATTTGATATATTAGATGCCCAACTGAGAATGCATTGTCAAAGGAAAAAAAAACACACTTGATAGCCTTTAAAATTGTGATTTTATAAGTAATGCAAAAACATGTAAATACAAGAATTAATTGTTATATTTATGTGGCTCACATGTATTTCAATTCAACTGAAAACTAAAGTTGGTTTCATTCAAAGATCTCCTCACTGCTAATATGAATAAGGATCTTGCGCTGAGATTCAAATCCAACACCATCAATATACACTTGACAAAATCTCATGCAATCTATTTACACAATAGAAAACCGTATGAATAATTCAATGTTTGGGTTCAACTAACATCGCATTGTGTTGATAACAGGTCAATTCCAGTGAACAAGCTTTATGAAAAAAAATATTTTTTTATTGCATAATGCGCTTTAAAGTAATAACTTTTGCTAAAGTTTTAAGTCATAAAGAGCTTCTCGGTCTGACTTGAAGTAATTTATCACCTCAGCATCTGTGTTGGCAAGAAATTCTCCTATAACTATGAAGCAAAGAATTAGTAACACTAATGGGGGCCCTGTAATTGTTTCCATCAGAGGCACAAACTTTATGGCAGAAACCACAAAATTGAAATGTGAACTGTGTTTTGGTGAAGAGGAATATAGGCTTTTATAAGAACAGACTTTCAACCAACAAAAAGATGAAAATATGGAAAAGTTGAATTCAATAATAAACCAACAGATGATCTACTTTTGAAGAAGCCACAGGGAAAGTTATGATCATGTAAAGCTAGGTAGTCCTTTCCATCAGTGTTAATTGGTATTAAAATATAGTTACTCTTGTTAGTGCTTCCTTTTTCGTTGTTTTTCCTTTTCAGATTTTCCATAGTTTCTTAGCAAAATATAGTTAAAAATTGTTCAAAAATATGGGGAAAAAATATTTAGGTATAAAGTATAAGTTATGCATGCCTTTCTACATTAAATGTTCACATAATAGATTTCTTCATGATACAATCTACAGCTAGGTAACGAAGCTGAAAATTCTTCACTGGTAATGGTAATCTCTGCAAGTTCTCTGTTATTTCTCTTCTATATTTCAACCGTGCATGATAAAAAGTCTATGGAATCTAGTATTGTAAAGTTATATAAAAAGTAATCTCAAGGCAGGTATGTCACTTTACCAAGTCGGTGATAAAGCATTTTCTCTGCCTGATTTTGATATGCAAATTTATTTCTTCTTAGCTCTTTCTGTGGCAGAGAAGAATAAACTACAAAAATAGCTATAAAGCAAGTCATGTTACTTGTTTAATCGATAATGGTGGTCATTTTTTCCAAGTTTGTTGAAATTTATTCCACAAAAGGCTTACTTTAATAGTGATATTTGAAATAATAGTTTGAATTCGTTGCATCCTTACCTTTTGACTCTACAATTCAAACCAGCTTTCTCTCTTTTTTTTCTTTTTTTTTTTTTTCTCTCTCTCTCTCTACAAATTAATTTTAAAGTTTGCTCTCTTTTGATTTTCTGCAAATTTTGTGTTCTGTACCTTATTTCATCTTTTTTCTTTTATTTTTTTAACACGAATAATACTTGACACAGTAGTTATCTTTACAGTACAAATTAGAAAATAAAGAAAAAGTATGGATAAAGAAATCAAACACCACATCTTCTACCATAGAAATTTCATTTCTGTTAGCTTTGGTAACAAGATCTATATCATATAGAAGAGATTAGGAAAGTTCCACAGAGTGAATTTTGGGGGAGAAAACAGGCACAGCATTTGATTTAAAAAGTATTATATAGTTTATAGCATGACATTTGAAGCGTGTCTTAAGGACTTGGACCATAAAATAATCATCTAGCTTTTTACCTTTCACAGAAGCTTAACATATAAAAATGCTTCTTTTTCACCACCTTTCAATTATTGTGTGCTACCATCCAACATCTCTTCAATTTTTTAAAGATAAGTGACTAACAGCTATATATATATATATATATATATATCCATACTAATTAATTACTAGTTAATTTTAACATTTTTACCTGATTAAAATTTTGGTAGAATAAGATCATAAAAGTTGTTTATCTTCTTGAACATTAGTCTATTTTTTTAATTAATGTGGAAATAAAGACAAAACTAAACGGACTATTTAAATTATTGAATATTTGTTAAATTAGATACCCAACCAAGAATGCATTTTCAAGGGGGAAAAAACACTTGATAGCCTTTAAAATTGTGATTTTATATGTAATGCCAAAGCATGTATATCTAAGAATTAATTGTTATTTTATGTGGCTCACATGTATTTTAATTCAACTAAAAACTAAAGTTGCTTTCATTCAAAGATCTCCTCATTGCTAATATGAATAAGGATCTTGCGCTGAGATTCGAAATCCAACACCATCAATATAGATCTGATAAAATCTCATGCAATCCATTAACACGACATGAAACTGTATGAATAATTCAATGTTCGGGTTTAACTAACACGGCATTGTGTTGATAATAGGTCAATTCATTTACACCTATAGTGTTAACACATCTTAACGGGTGAAACCCACGAATAACCATTTCACTAGTGAAAAAGGGCATTTTAGTTATTTTACTAAAAATAAAAAATTGACATAATTTTATTAATTATAGTTATAGTGTTTTAAACAATTTTATTTTCTAATTTTCCTTTTCCTCAAAAAAAAAAAAAAGTTTCTAATTTCCCAATGTTTGATTTGTAATAAGATATTATTATTTTGTGTTTGTTTAAATATATTTTGATAGCTAAAAACAAAAAATATATATATTTTTGGTAAAAAATAAATATTTTCGGATAGTTAATGTTATTTATTTTTTTACTTATTTTCTTTTTTTTATTTAGTAAAAAGGGAGAAAAATCAGGTGGTCCCTAGGAGTCTAGGACCATCTTCCTCTAGAAAGTCCCTCTATTCAAAATTTGACAAGTGTTAAAAATTTTAAGTAGCCAAATGAGCCAAATCAAAATAGAAAAATAATTTTACTGAGAAAAAATATTAAATTGGGGGAAAAAAAATTTTAGTGTATTGAAGAAAAAAATTAAATAGAGAAATGTTTACTCGGCAAAATAGGAAGAAAAAATTCCGAACATTTAACTAGGGGAAAATTTTTAATGAAAAGAAATTTTAAGTGGAAAAATGGGAAAAAAAAATTTTAAGTCCTAGTCAGTTAATTTTTGCCACTTGTTGAAATTTAAATAGAGGGGTTTTGTGGATTAAGGTGGTCTAGGGACCACTAGATTTCTCCATTAAAGCTATAATTTTGTGTGATTAACTTTTATATTTCTTGAATATATACAACAATATTAATTGTTTTAGCAAAAATACTAATATGAGACAGGGCTTTTTTCAAAAAAAAAAAAAAAATTTGGTTGCTCTTATTAAGTGGCCATTAATATTTGTGTGATTAACTTTTATATTTCTTGAATATATACAACATACAAATCTATTTCATTAAAATTATTATTTTTGCTTATTGTATTTATTATTTATTTTAAATATTGATAAGAAATTAAACTATAAGGTTGGCCTAAGGCCAACAAAATCTCAGGGCCAGCCCCTGCACATTATGAATAGTAGTTGGCAAGGCCAATTAAATTTAGAGAGAAATAGGAAATTTGTATATCTACTCCATTTTTATTTTTTCTGGGTAAATCAAAATCAATAGAATAGAAAACATCTAGTTATATTGATCACACAATTTCGCCGTCCTCTACTCCTATGAGATATTGATTCTGTTTTCTATTAACTAGATGCAAAGTTTTAAACAGCAAAAATGAATCTATAAAGCTTTCACTAAAAACAAAGTGCGTCATCAGCAAAATTAAAATTTCTCTTGGTCTATATAACAGAAAATGGAACTTAATAGTGAAGAATGAAGAATGAAGTGTGTCATCATTAAAGACAGTACTATTGCTATTATGTTGAAAAAAGTATTTGTGCTATTTTTATTTATTAAATATTTGCTAAGAAAAAATAAACAAATAAAAATTATTTGTATAAAAATGTAATTTTATTATATAAAAAAATAATTATGAACATCCTTTTGAAATGTTTGAAAAAAAAAAATTGCTATCATCAACATTTATTTGCAAAAGGAAAAAAATGGCATAAGATCATAGAAAAATATATCCTAAAAAGATTAAAATTGAAATTGATAACATATATACATATATATTTATTTATTTATATTGATTTGTGTTGAGCATGGTATGCAGATTCTTTTTTTTGTTGGGTGAAAAAGCATAATATACAGATTATAAAGTTTAGGCTTAGGGATCTTCCTCTTTATTTTAAATTTATTAGAAATGTATAATTTTTAATAAGTTGGGCTGAAATTCTGGCATATATTACTTAAATCTAAAGCCCAATATTTGGCTGACCCTGATAGGCTACTTAGCTGAAGGCTCAATCCAGTCAAAAAAGCCAGAAGTTGAGGGGAGAGAGAGAGAGTATGCGTAATAATGATAATGATAATTTGAATTTTGAAAAACCAACGGTCAATTAAAAAAATTGAAAATTCGGGGTTTCGAAAAACCAACGGTAAGAAAATTTAAATTCAGGAACGGTAATATTTTTTTTTTCTTGGTTTTTAGCTGTTAATATTATTATAATTAATTATTACATATACATTGCGAACCTCAAATCATTGTCTTTCTCTCTCTCGATCGAAAATATAAAAATAAAATAAAAAAAGAAAAAGAGGAAAAGCTGCGGGAAGAAGAGAGATTGTTGAAGAAGACGAGACGATGGGATTGGCCGGTGTCTGCAACTCCATCACCGATCCCAAAAGAAATTGGGTAAGACAGGGACTCTTCTCACTCTCTGATTGCTATATAGGGCGTTCGTCTCACTTTTTTTAGGGTTTACTATTATTCTTGGTGGATCTTACTTTTTTCTTTGCCTTTGGTGAGCAAAGGTGCGTAATTTGCTTAATTGACTTTTTGTTAGAAAAATATCACTCATCCTTGCTATATAACACAAACAGCTGAGTAATATTGCTATTAGTTTTGACCTGTGAATTTTGAAATCTTTTTTTTTTTTTTTGGGTGCTTTTGTTACTGGAATATGTTATGTGATCTGTAATTATATGGTGATTTTGGCCGAGTTGATTCTTTAGATAACTTTTTTTTGCATGTAACTTAGAGAAGTGAACGTGATTAGATTTGGTTGTACCCAAATCTGTAATAATGAGTGATATCCATCTCCATTAGAAGCATACCCAAGTCTCCTTGTATATCTCGTTGTTTCCTCTTTGAGTGATTTTTCTAAAATACCCGCATAGCCAAGTATACAAAACATTTTATAAACATCATAACAACAAATGAAACTCAATTGAAGTTAGGACAAAAAGAAACGAAAGAAGGAGAGTTTCAAGCACAAATTGTGCACTTAAGATTTCTGCCATGCAAACTATGTTTGTTGTGCCTGCAATGTTGTTAGTTCATACCTCTTGTTAGTTTAAATTGGTTGTCAAGTGAGTTCTTTTCTTCTATATGATACCAGCTTCTGGAAAACAATTTATGGAGGTTTTACGATGCCTCTGCAGAATAGCTATTATGCACAATGTTAGATATATTATTACCTGAAAGATGTGCATGAATATAGGATGCAATTGCTTAGATGTCAAGAATATTTATTTTATGGTGACTTTTGACTATATCCTTCTTGATTTTGCTTTTCCTTTTCTGCTTAAGTTAGAAACCTTTTTTTTCTTCTTTTTTTCTTTTGGAATTTTAACTCTTAGAATTGTGCTGCTGCTGTTGTTATTCATATTCTCACACAAGAATATTATACTTGCCACTGGTTGCAGGTGTCCCTGCTGATTTGCTTTCTCTTATTACTAGCTAAACCCCCCAGATGGTGTCTGCTCATTTAGGTTTCTCCATCCTTTTTCTCTTTTTATATTTTGAAGAGCTATTTCTTGTTAATGTAAAGTATATCATGGTTCAATCCACCTATTCTTCTTTAATTCTTAGTTGTTGCCTTTAAATATAGATGGGGGAAACTAGTCTTGTTAATGTAATGTACACCATGGTTCAATCCACCTAGTCTTCTTTAATTCTTAGTTGTTGCCTTTAAATATAGATGGGGAAACTAATGTGAAGATCAGAAAGGCATCTGAAAAGACTTCGGATTGTTGAACTCCAGAGAAAGTGTCTGAATTTTGGTTGGCAAGGAGAGCAAGTTACCTTCATGCATGCCTAATGTGTGCTCACTTTGCAAAGGAATAGGTAATTTTGCTTGTGGTTTTGTACTTTATTCTCAATTGATCAATATCTTTGTCCTCTCAAAAAATAAGATTCTTTTATTTGTTAGTGGTACATTCAGCTTCAAAAACTGTTGGTTGTAGCCTATGTAACATTTGCATTGATTTTGCAAATGGGCTAGAAGAATACAGCATCAATTACTTTGTTACTTCCCTATTGCATGTAGCACAGTTAACTAGTTACATATCGTTTTCCAGTGTTAAATCTGTTCCAATATTGATAGTATATAATGCTTATCTACATGCCATTTACATTGTTATCAGTATCATTCTCTTTCCCTAATCATATTAGTTATCATTTTGGACTATTTATATATGTATGTTTTATTTATTCAAAAGTAGGTCTATTTGAAGATATAGTCCGTGTTCAAATATAACCTGTCCCATCTATGTACATCATGTATTAGACGAGGTGGAGCAAAATTTGTGAGCAAGGACAGAGAAACTGCATATAAATTGACATTCTTCACAAGACTTTACTAATTATAGGTGTCTTCCATTATGTGAATTCCAATAGCCTTCTCATATGTGCATAAAAATTGAATGCAATAGGAGATTGTGGGGTTCAACCATAAGGTCATACTGCCATGACCCTACAAGTTATCCTCATCGTTCTTCAATTTTATATTTTTGCTTCTTATGTTTGGATTTTTTTCTTAGAACTTATATATTTGCATGATAGACTTGCTTATTACCTGCACATGTATATGTTTTTGCATGATAATCTTTTTTTATTATTTCTGCAGTTATTACTGTTGGTCTTTGGCTTCCCTTTTCTTTTTTATTTCTGCAGTTATTAAAGGTGGTCATTCTTGTTTTATTTTATTTTATTTTATTTCTGCAGTTATTACAGTTGGTCTTTGGCTTCCCTTTCTACACAACAGAAGACATTTCATGGATGTTTAAATAAGAAAATGTGGCTTTTGAGGTAAGCAAGTGACTCCTTTTTGTAAGTCAGTGAAGGAAGCTACAAAGAAAGTCATGATTATGTAGTTGCTGAAAATCTATGTACTATAACATTAACTATCTGAATTTTTTATTTTTGTTGAACCATATGAGCTTTGATACTCATATTAGTCTTTGCCTGGTAATATTATCCATTGTACTAAAGAAATTGGGTTTTACTGTATGTGAGATGTGTTACGCATAAAATTGATAGAAAAGAAGACATAGAACTTCAGAAAAGATAACAATTTTGCTGTGTACATATGATATCTAAAATTATGTACTTTCTAAAATGTAGCAGTATGCTAGCTCATAACCAGTTTCAAGTGAGTTTTGACCGTTAATAAAGCTTTTGAGCAACTAAAAAGATGGTCTAAATAGAGACTTAACTTAAGCTTTGTGAGTTTATAAGGTGATTTGTCCAAAGTTTTACACTATTTAAAAAATCCTAATGAAAAGCTTCTTAGGCATAATACAATTATTATGGTTTCCATTTGAAATGCTGGACATAATGGAACTACCCGGGTTGCATTCAGTAATTGTAATAGAACCTTGCTTACCTTGTTTTCTTCAATTCTTTCCTTGCCCTGTGTTTAATGGAAAACAAGCGGCAATTTTTCACAGTTTTAATTGCTTTAGTCTAGGACACTCTGTGCTGGCCTTTCTTCATGTTTTAATTGCTTTAGTGTAGGAGACTCTGTGCTGGCCCAACCAGATGATGATCTCTTGGCCGAGAAAAGGAAAACCTATAAAAACTTTTCTAATTGCTTACCATCACTGTTTGAAGTTACTAATATTGTAACTAATATTTGAACTTCCTTTTTGTTCTTTCCTCTAGATTTTTTTACAGTTTCATACAAAAATATTAAGTCAAAAGAACAAGACAAAGAAAAAACAAGATGCAGAAAACTAAAAAACTCATTCATACGGATTAAAGGCATCCATGCATTTCCATCTTATTCATTCATTTTTAGATTCCTTTACAACGCAATTTCAACAAGTAGTAAATATAGCTAAAAGATCAATCAAAAGAAACACAATCTTGACAAGTAAAACGACAAAAAAAAAAGAAAAAAACTATCTTCACTGTTGATGCCATTTATTCCTCTTCTGCATGGTTCTATGTTTCAACCATAAATATAGTATTCTTTTTAGAATTTCATCCACAGCACCAAAATAGCTCCAGGATTTCCTCATAGCCAATATCAGAAAAGGAACCAGAATTCCTACTGCAAATCCCAATCCAATGCTCAAATAAAACCACTTATCAACAAACTGTCACCATCCCTGGGAGTAGTCCAACCCTTATCTGAATCTTCTTCGTCATCTCCTGGACATTTTACAGCAAGTGGAGTCTCACAAAAGTCAAGGTTTCCAGTAAAAGAGGGTGAATCAAAAGTTGACAGATGATCTAAATAAGGAATCCTTCCATATAAGTTATTGTTTGACAAATTCATATACCCCGAAAATGAGAGCAATCCCAAACTTTAAGGAATAGTACCTGAAAACTCGTTGCTTGAGAGATCAAGCGACAACAATTGCTTCAACTTTGAAATGCTCTCAGGAATGTGTCCACTTATATGGTTTCTAGACAAGTTCAAGACCACCAAACCCAACAATTTTGTTATCTCAATAGGAAGATCTCCACTCAAATTATTTCCTGAGAGGTCTAGGCTGGTTAGAAAGGAGAGGGTCTTGGTGTACGTTCGAAGCTATCCTTTCAAATTCACAGTAACGTTTTCTTTGTAGTAGCCCTCCCATACAAGAGATAATGGTCGAATGCCCCATAAAATAGATAATGTGGTTAATGTTTTGGACTTGTGACATAGCTTTGAAATCTCCAAAGCTAGCAAGAATACTGCAATTCAACTGATTCTCTGCCAAGTCCAAGACTTGTAATGAGCTTAAATTTGATAGCACTGGTGGAAGTTCTCCTAAAAATGAATTAGACCTCGAGCTAAGAATTCTTAGACTTTTGAAACCTTTCCCAAACCACGGTGGTATTCTACCCATTATCCTGTTATATCCAAGATCCAGTGTCTACAAACTAGATAAGTTTAGCTAAGATATTGGGAGATATCTAGAAAGCTTGTTGTCACTTGGGTGCAAGGTTTGAAGCTCCCTTAATTGACCCAAGGATTCAGGAATTGTACTAGATAAATTGTTCATACTGAGGTCTAATACTGTTAGGAAAGAACAATTTCCAATGCTTGATGGAATATTTCCTGTTAAGTTGTTACTCAACAGATCAATGACTAAAAGATGATGATTATTAGCTATAGAAGCTAGGATTTCTCCATTTATATAGTTGTCAGAAAGAGAGAGGACATACAAATCATAACTCATGTTCTTCGGAATAGTACCAGAAAATTTATTTTTGGATAGAGCAAGAAATTTATTGTTGTCATTTGGGATAGGAATGGACCCATTGAAGAAGTTTGAGCTGAAATCAACGATTGCAAATGAAGCTAAGCTTAATGGACTCGGTAGGTGACCTTCTACTTATTGTGGGAAACATTCAACAATATTAAGATGGAGGAACGTTCCTAAAACCAGTAGGGCATGGAACCGGTGATGCCTGACTTTTGACAAATCTAAATTAATGACTTCCTTTTGTGACTTTAGCCAGCAGGAAATGCAGGACCCAAATGGCATGAACCTATATGAAGATACCAGACTTGGAATGGGGGAACCCAATTAGAACTGACATTCAAGGTGAAAGAGTTAAAAGATAGAAGTAAATGTTTTAGCTTACCTTGCTTTAAAAAATTGTTTCAATGACTATAGCCGTCAAATGATTGGAAGAACCATAAAAAATATCAACTCAGAAAGTTGTCCCAAACTTTCTAGAAGAGTTCCATTTAGTTCATTCCTTCCTAGCCATAATACAGAAAGAGTTTTCAGTAAACCTAAAGAAGCTGGGATGGGACCATGACGAGAGCTATAGAGCAAACGAAGTTCAACAAGATTTTTGGGCTGACCTAGCCATTCTGGTAACTTACCAACCAGGTTATTATTTAACAAATCCAAATCCTGTAGACTAGGTAGTGGCTTCCTGGACAGACAATCTGTTCCTTCAAGGATTTCGGATAAAGTACCAGTCACGTTATTACTTGATATATCAAAATGCATCAGGTAGCAAAGTTTTCCAATAGAGCTTGGAATCTCACCCTCAACATGATTTTCAGGAAGATTTAAGCGAGTGAGAAATGTCATGTTTCCAAGGGAAGTAGGAAGTTTCCCTTGTAGACTATTGGATGCAATATCAAGGACATGTCTAAATCTTTTCCCATCTTCCCCTCAACAATTCATGGCAACTTCCTGTGAGGTTATGATTACCAGCAACATATAAAAACTGCAAATTAGCCAGCTCACTAAAACCAAAAGTCAATCAGGTATTTCTCAATTGAAGGTGTTAAAACTAAGATCTAAGGAAACAAGTGAAGAAACATTTACAAAAGCAGGAGGTGGAATGGTAACAGGTAAGCTTCAAAATGAGAGGTGCAGCTCAGTTAAGGATGGGAGTTTGTTTAGTATCCTAATCCAGTCTGATCCTACCATTGAAAGATTAACTCTTTCATAACAAGATGTTCTAAAGAGACAAGGCTTGTCACCCACCCAAGATTATCAACATATGAACTCCAAGACTCAACATCATCAAGATACTGCAAGCCAGAGAGGTTCCCTAAATTTAGAAGAAATGCGTCAATAAACCCAGCATTTGGAGATTTAAATATTGCAAATTTTTAAAAGATCCCACAATTTCAGGAATAAAGTATAACAAAAATTGTTACTAGCAAGTCCATATGACTTGTTTAGTAGAAAATATTGAACACCAGCTTCATTCTTCCAAATTTTCTTGCAATTTATTCTGAAAAACAGGCTTACGTTAATAATGACATTTCACAGAGTGATTAGTATTTAGTGCAAGCTAGAAAAGTTTCTTAAATGTGGAGTAATTGCACCACTAATCTAGTATTTGAGAGGTTTAAATACTAAACTTAGCATTTTTGTACTATTTATGCATTTGTATAAAAATGTAATTTTATTACCTAAACAAATAATTTTCAACATTCCTTTCGAAATGTCTATCCAAAAAAATTAAAATGGTTATCATCAACATATTTGAAAAAAAAAAATGGTATAAAAGCAAAGAAAAATGTATTGTAAAAAAATTAAATTGATAAAAAGAATATTTTTTATATTACTTTATGTTGAGCATAATATGGTGATTATAAAGTTAAGGGATCTTCCTCCTTATTTTACATTTATAAGAAGTTTACAATTAAAAAAAAAAAAAATGTGATCTTCCTCCTTACTTCGTTTTGTACCTTATTCTCAATTGATGTATGGATCTTTGACCTCTCAAAAAAATAAGATTCTCTTATTTATTAATCAAGTTCAAAAACTGTTAGTGTTGACCTACGTGACATTTGCCTAAAGTCCTAACTGCCGTGACATCACAGTTTGTCCTGATAGTTTGTCAAATTTATATTTTTGCTAATTATGTTTGTTTTTTTTCTTATAACTTTTATATTTGCATGATAGACTTGCTTACCTGCACATTTACATGTTTTTTTTTTTTTTTTTTGGGTGAATCACATGTACATGTACTTACATGATAGTCTTGCTGATAATTTTCATTTTTTATTTCTCTAGTAATTACAGCTGGTCTTTGGCTTCCCTCTCTACACAATAGAAGACTTTTCATGGATGTGTAAACAAAAAAATGTCAGGGGTATATATTTGTTGTAAAGCAATGTTGAGTCCCGCTGTGATAACCCTTTGTTAACAAAAAAACAATATGAAATTTTTGGCGTTTGGGTGAAGAGAATCATGTGGAAATTGCCCGAGGTTCTCTTCCCTCTTGTGTGGGTTGGTGTGCTGTGTGTGTCTCTCTTCTTGTCTCTCATTTGCTTCCTTTCCCTTTCTGTTTTTCTCACTTGAATTTCTCCTGTTTCTATCTCTGCATTTCTTTTTCTGCTTTTCCCTCTCCTCTTTCTCAATGCTTTCTCTCTTGACCTTCTTTCTCTATTTTGTTTTTTCTTTATTTTTTCTCACTGCTTTTTCTTTATACCTTTTTTTTTCTTTTTCTTTCTTTTTTTTTTTTTTTTTTTTTTTTTTTTCCATTTTTCTCTCTATTTTCTTTCTCAACACCCACCACTTTCTCTCTAGTTTTCTACTATGTTTCTTTTAACTTTCTCTTTGTGCTCTTTATTTCTAGTTTACTTTCAAAGTGAAGTGATAGCTATAGGGTAAATTATTTATTCCACATGCTATCAATGATTAGTTTTGATATGTCCTTAAAAAAATTAAATGTAAAAAAAAAAAAAACCAAAAAAGCTATACTTTTATTATAACTATAGTATTATTATAATATATACCCCCCCCCCCCCCCCCAAAAAAAAAAAAAAAAGAGCATAAAATGAAACACATTGAAGAAACCAACCATTAAACAAATAAGAAGTTAGTAAAAATTTATATTTACAAAAAGAACATTTAAGTAAATTAATAATGATAAAAAAACAAAAAGAAAAAAAAAAGTAGATAAGTAAAACAACCAAAAATAGGCATAAAAAGCTAAATAAAACAAAAACTAAATAAGAAATTGGAAACACAAGTTAAGAAAAGTAAAGAAACTAGTAAACTAGGTACAACCGTTATACCTGACACCAGAAACAAAATCTCAATATGAACTTTAGTTTTAGTAAAGAGGACGAAGAAACTTTGAAGTCAAAGTAATACATAAACAATTTAACGTTGTGGCTGCATTTTATTAGTATTTTATTTTAACCAAATAGTAAATGTATTTGCGATTAAAAGAAATTGTTAGAAGCTAGTTTCTCCATTGTCGCTTCATGGTGATGACAAATTGTAGTATAGACTCAATACTGTCTATTTATGAAACCTGAAGTTCCTGTTACACACACCACCTTTTGCCCTCCACTCATAACATCTCTCTCTCTCTCTCTGCTCTGCTCTGGACCTTTTGTCGAAGTGTGCCCTAAGTATCACTCTTTTTTCCATCAGTGCTAGATGTTGTTATAATGGGAAAGAAAATTAGATACAATGTAAATGACAATTGACCAAACCCATGTACTAAAATTTTGTCACACGGATTACCTTCTAAATTTTTAATACAAACGTTGGCTTTTTTTTTCTTTTAAAGAAAAATTCCAATCCGTATTGGAATCATTGAATCAAAACTAGTAAGAAAAATATCAACGAATTGAAGTTTTTGCTCAGTGGAAAACTCCACGTGACAAAATGAGAAAAAAGTTTCTATTCACTGTTCACACTTGTCAAAGTTTGGTCACTGTAAATGCTATAGAAAGATTGATGCAATGACGTTTCTTAAAAGTTGGACGTTCAGTTCAATTATTTTATATATTACAAGCTGATCATAGGCTTCTCAATCCCATGATTAAGGTAAAAAATATACAGCAGCATATCATTTCCTTCTTTTTTTTTTTTTTTTTTTTTTTTTTTTTTTGGGTTGTTGTTTTGGGTAAATAGCTGCATATCATTTCCTTCAATATTGATTTGAACACAATGTTTATATAAAATAACAAATCAAATAAGGCTGGGAAAGTGAAACAAAAGAATAGATATATTTTGTAATTATATACATTATCTATGTGTTGAGGAAACCTTTCTCCTTCAGGCCTTTAAACAGTGTTTTCATAGACTCACTTCCAAAGAAATGAAGTTGATACCCAAACCTTTTCTTCTCTTTTAGGATATTTGGACCAAATAATTTGGTGAGCTTTCTCACTTTTCCATCTTGAAGTTAAGAACAGAAACCTTTTCCTTAGACCACCATCACATCACTAAACCTTCACAACTTTTACTCGTACAAAAATTGAGATTTTCAAATATAATAAAATACATGCCTCTCTCCCTTCTAGGCAAAAAAAATAATAAAGAGAAGAAAAAACAAATGCTTTGAAGCATGAAATGTAGATGATACATAAGTAATAGTTCATAGATGGGAAGCACATTTTCAAATAAACGTAATATTATTTCTAAATGAAATAATAGTTCATAGATGAGAAGCACATTTTCAAATAAACCTAATACTATTTCGAAATGAAACTATAGAAAAACTATTGAGTGAAATGGGATCTTGACAAGTAAAATGAATTGACATAAACCAGCAACAAAGACATAAACCAGTAACAAAGAAAGCGGGGTATACATTTCAAGATAACTAAGTGAAGAAAGAAAACAGACTATTATCTTCTTTGGTTACTCCCTCGATTCCTCTGCTGTCTGGTTCTGTATTTCAACCACAGATATTGTATTCTATCTAAAACTCTCTCAACAGCATCGAAGTAGGCTACGCTCCAAGACCTTTTCATCGTGATTACCAGATAGGGAACAAGAATTCCTGCTGCAAATCCCAATCCAATGCTCAAGCAAAACCATTTGTCAACAAAGCTGTCACCACTTGTATTAGCCTTTGGAGTAGTCAATCCCTTTTCTGGATCATCATCATCATCATCATCACTTGGACATTTTACATCAAGTGGAATGCCACAAAGGCCAGTGTTTCCAACAAAAGAAGGTGCATCAAAAGTTGACATGTGATCTGTATAAGGGATCCTACCAGAGAAGTTATTGTTTGACAAATTAAGGAACCCCAAAAATGAGAGTGATGCCAAAGTTTGAGGAATAGCACCTGAGAACTTATTACTTGAGAGATCAAGTGATGACAATTGCTCCAACTTTGAAATGCTTTCGGGAATGTGTCCGCTGATATGGTTTCTGGACAAGTTCAGAAACACCAAACCTGACAATTTTGTTATCTCTCTTGGAAGATCTCCACTCAAATTATTTCCTGAGAGATCTATGCCAACTAAAAGGGAGAGGATCTTGCTGAAACTCTGAGACTGGTCTTTCACAGTTACAACAAAGTTTTCTTTATAATAGGTAGTCCCATACATCCCATAAAGCAGATAATGGTTTATGATTTGCTCCTGTTTCAGAGCTTCGAAATCTCCATAACTAGCTGGAATGCTGCCATGGAACTGATTTCTTGCCAGGTCCAAAACTTGTATCGAACTTAAATTTGATAGCACTGGTGGAAGTTCTCCTGAAAATGCATTGGCTCTCAAGCTAAGAATTCTCAGTCTTTCGAAACCTTTCCCAATCCATGGTGGAATTCTACCAATTAATCTGTTGTTTCCAAGATCCAGTGTCTCCAAACTTGCTAAGTTCTGGAAAGATGACGGGATCACTCCGGAGAACTTATTGTCATTTAGGTGCAATGTTTGAAGCAAACTTAGGTAACCTATGATGGCAGGGATTTTTCCAGACAAATTGTTGTTACTAAGGTCTAGTGCTTTAATATAAAAACAGTTGGCAAAGCTTGATGGAATGCTTCCTGTTAAGTTGTTATTAGAAAGATCAATGACTTGAAGACCAGGATTGTTACCTATAGAAGCTGGGATTTCTCCATTTATCTGGTTTCCAGAAATAGAGAGGAAAACCAAGGAACCACTTATGTTATCTGGAATAATACCAGAAAATTTATTTTTGGAGACATCAAGAAAGTAAATTTTGCCGGCTGAAAGAGGAATGGACCCTTTGAAGAGGTTTGAGCTGAAATCAACCACTGCATTTGAAGCTAAGTTTAGTGGACTTGGTAGACGACCTTCTAACAGATTATAAGAAACATTCAACCATAAAAGGCTAGAGGAATGTTCCCAAAACCAGTTGGGTATGGAGCCAGAAATGTTAGCATCTGAGAAATCCAAAGTTATGACTTGCTTTTGTGACTTAAGCCACGCAGGAAATGAAGGACCCAAATGGCATGAATGCATATCAAGATACCAGAGTTGGAATGGGGGAACCCAACTGGAACTGATATTCACGGTGAAAGAGTTCGAAGATAGATACAAAAGGTTTAGCTTCCCTAGCTTTGAAAAATGTGTTTCAGTAACTGTACCCATCAAATTATTGGAAGAAACATCGAGATAAGACAAATCAGGAAGTTGTCCCAAACTTTCTGGCAAAGTTCCATTTAGCTCATTCCTTGCTAGAATAAGAACAACGAGACTCTTGAGCTGACTAAGCCATTGTGGTAATTTACCAACCAAGTGATTTTGTGACAAGTCCAAGTTTAACAGACTAGCCAGTGGCCTTTTAGAAAGGCAATTTTTTATTCCTTCAAGGAATTCAGGTAAAGTTCCATTCAGGTTATTACCCGACATTAAGAAATGCGTCAGGTTGCAGAGTTTGCCAATAGAGCTTGGAATCTCACCCTCAACATTATTGGAACCAAGATTCAAGTAGGTGAGAAATGTCATGTTTCCAATGGAAGCAGGAAGATTCCCATGTAGTTTATTCCCCCCTAAATCGAGAACTCTTATCTTCTCCCATCTTCCTCTAAGCAATTGGCAGCAACTTGCTGTAAGATTGTAGTTACTACTAAGAATTAAACTCTGCAAATTAGGAAGGTTGCTAAAACCGAGTGGGATTCTTCCAAAGAAGTTATTTAAGGTTATATCAAAAGCAACAAGGCTAGTAACATTGACAAGCCAATTAGGTATTTTTGAATTCAACTTGTTGTAACTGAGATCTAGGACAGCAAGAGAAGTTAAATTTACATAGATGAGAGGTGGAATGGTACCAGATAAACTACACTCAGATAGATGCAACTCAGTTAAGAATGGGAGATTGGTCAGGGACTTTATCCAGTTTGATCCTACCTCTGAAAGATCAACTTCATTCATCACAAGATGCTTTAGAGAGACAAGACCTTTTACCCATGCAAGATTATCAACAAGTAAACTCAAAGACTCGAGATCAAGATACTGCAAGCTAGACAAGTTTCCTAAATTTGGAGGAACTGAACCACTAAACCCAGCATTTGAGAGGTTTAGATATTGCAAATTTTTAAAAGATCCAAAAAATTCAGGAATTGGGTTGTCATCGAATGTGTTGAAACTCAAGTCCAAATGCCTTAAGGACTTCAGTTTTGTTAATGAAGGTCTAATTTCCCCACTGAAGCTCCCGAGTTCATACCTGCCAGAAGAATCAAAATCTTGCAGATGAGGATTATGAAGATCAACTGCAATAACAGCTCCAGTAGTGTTCTCACAGCTTATTCCCCGCCATTGACAGCAGTTGCTTGCCTTCCATGAAGAAAGCCAGTTTTCAGGATCATGAAGACCGTTCTTGAAGTCAATTAGAGCTTCTCGGTCTGACTTCAAGCAATTTATCGCCTCAGCATCAGTGTTGGGAAGAAATTCACCTATAATTGAAAGGCAGAAAATCAGTAACATTAGTGGGAGACCTGTAATTGTTTCCATCATAGGTAAAACCTTTATGCAAGAAACCATAAACAAAAATTCAAGAGTATAAATTTTGTTCTAGTGAAGAGGAATAAGAAACTTTGCATTCAAAGCGTGCAAAAGTGGTCGTATTTATTCTTGAAAAAGTTAGTGCTGATTAATAAAATAAAATTGCTAAATGGACCGTCTTGGTTCAGCATTACACGGTGATAATAAATGGTATAGACTCATTACCGAATTTGGAGACAAGCAGGTTGAATTTTCAAGCCAATGAGGGAACCACTGAGAAAAAGCTCTCTCGGTGAGTGATCTCTCAAGCTTTTAATCAGAAAATAATAAACTATAGCAAAAATGACTACAATCAAATCTATATTACTTCTTTAACGCAGATACTAATGATCATCAGCTTCTTTTTTCCAAATTTGTTGCCATTTATTCGACAAAAAGCTTACTTTAATGGTGACATTTTGCATATATTTGAAATTAGTTGCACCATTTATACATTTTGATTCTTCAAACCAGCTTTTTCTCTCTTTATATCTATGTAAACAGAATAGATTTGGAAAGCCTCACTGAGTGATTTAGTGGAAGCAAACAGACACAGCTTATGATTAAAACAAAGGGCAAATAGAAGGAACCTTTAAAGCATTCTATAGTAGGATTTTTGCCTTTCAACACTGAAGTCTAAGATATAATATAAACTAAAGTAGGTTTCATTCAAATATTTTCTCATTGCCAATGTGAAAATTTAAATCCAACACTCAAGCTGTCTCTCTGTTAGGAAACCACAAATAAAATGCCATGTGATAATGCTATTGTTGTGTACCTGATATTGATGTAAATTTTTTTATTTTTATGTAGTTCTTTGCCTGATTTTATGCAGAAAACAATAAACTCTAAAAAAATGGTTACAATGAGAAGTCCATATTAATTGTTTAATAAGGTAATAATGAAGATCAGCTTCAATTTTCCAAAATTTGTTGCAATTTATTCCAGAAAGCCGGCTTACTTTAATAAGGAGATTCCACAGAGTGTTTTAGTGGGAGAAAAAAACTGTACAGCATTTGATTAAAAGAGTAAATAGATGTATCCTTTAAAGCCTGCTATATTTTATAGTATGATATTTGAAAAGTGTTGTTTAATAATGACATTTGGAACAATAGTTTGATTATGTTGCATCCTTAGATTTTGATTGTTCAAACCTGGTTTCTCTCCTTTTTTTCTCTGCAAATTTTAAAATTTGCTTTCTTTTGATTTTCTGCAAACTTTGTGTGTTCTTTACTCTCTCTCTCTCTCTCTCTCTCTCTCTCTCTCTCTCTTAATTTTAAACTTTTTTTCCAACCTCTTTCGCTTGGTTTAAACATCAATCATATTAACTGTAGTTTTCTTTGTAGTACAAATCAAAAAATAAAAATAAAAAAATAAAAAAATGGATAAAGAAATCAAATACCAAATCTTCTATCATGGAAATACCATTTCTGTTACTTTTGGTAACAAGATCCATATCAAATAGAAAAGCTTAGGAAAGCCACAGTTAAAGCCATGATAATGTAACGCTAATCATTCATTTTTCCCATCAGATTTTTCAGTCTCAAAATAAAATATAGTTAAAAACTGTTCAAATGTATGGAAATTACTTATAGGTATAAAGGAAAGCAATGCATGCCTTTTCACATTATCTATTCATATAACAGATTTCTTCATGATATTATTTCTACAAGTAGGAAAAAAAGCTTTTCTTTTTTCTTTTAAGGCTATATACTTCACTTGTAAATAGCGATCTCTGCAAGTTGTCCGTTAAATTGATATTCTACGTTTCAACCAATCAGTCATGATCTTTTCTCTACAGCTTCAATATAAAATGGAGACATGTTTCCCTTCGACATTGCAATCATGCATGATGAAATTCATGGGAATCTAGTATTGCAAACTTGATGAAAGTTGATCATTCTCTAATATTTTTTGAAAAGTGCATTTGTTATTGTACATATATAGTCAAATAGAGAGTGACCCTCAAGGCAACTAAGTCTCTATAGCAAGTTAGAGATAAAGAGCAATTTTCTCTACCTGATATTGATATACGAATTTCTTTCTTCTTAGATTTCTTTATGGCTGACAATATTAAACTTTAACAACCATCAGCTTTATTTTTTTTTTTTTTCTTTCCAAAATTTTAGAAATTTATTCCACAAAAAGCTTTCTTTAATGTTGACATTTGAAATAATAGTTTGAATTTGTTGCATCCTTACCATTTGATTCTTCAAACCTGCTTTCTCTCTTTTCTTGGTCTGCAAATTTTTAAATGTTCTCTCTTTTGATTTTCTGCGAACTTTTGGTTCTACGTATTCTCTCTCCCCCCCCCCCCCCCCCCCCCTCTCTCTTTTCTTTCCCTTTGTTCTTTTTTCCAAGTTTAATTTTCTGCAAACTTGGTTCATACTGTAGTTTTATTTATAGTACAAATTAAAAAATAAAGAAAAAGAATTCATAAAAAATTAAAAACCAAATTTTCTACCATAGAAATGCCACTTCTGTTACACTAGTGGACAAGATCCATATCAAATAGTAGAGATTAGGAATACCCCGACATAGTTTTGTGGTCCATCCTATAAAGAAATTTCACGAATCCCATAGATAAAAAATACACTAACTTAAGCACCCTTTATTTATTTAAATCTCAAATTCTTTTGCATTTAATTGAGGGGTCTTTCCAATCAAATTTTACTTGTATATTTCTCATTCACATTCTTTTCCATTGTTCTCTAATTGTGTTTTCTTAATACCACAAAGCAAAACAAAATAAGAGTTTCCCACTGCAAAATAGAAATTTGACAAAGTGGATATGCTTTCTAATGATTTGAACGAGTTTCATCCACCTGCAAGTATTAAGCGGATTTGAGCAGAGCTCTCTTCTTTACTATCAAATTCTGAAACATATTATAAAATCAAAAACTGGATATGCGGATTGATTCTCATCACTGTAATGTGCGTTAAAGTAATAACTTTTGCTAAAGTTTCATCTTAAAGTCATTAAGAGCTTCTCTGTCTGACTTGAAGTAATTTATCACCTCAGCATCAGTGTTGGCAAGAAATTCTCCTATACTTATGAAGCAGAGAATTAGTAACATTAATGGAAGCCCTATAATTGTTTCCATCAGAGGTACAAGCTTTATGCCAGCAGAAACCATAAAATTGAAATGTAAACCGGGTTTTGGTGAAGAGGAATATAAGAAGCTTTTGTAAGAGCAGACTTTCAACTAACAAAAACATGAAAATATAGAAAAGTTGAATTCAATGATAAACCAAAAAATGATCCACTTTTGAAGAAGCCACAGAGAAAGTTATGATCATGTAAAGCTAGTTAGTCCTTCCCATCGCTGGAATATACATACTCTTGTTAGTGCTTCCTTTTTCGTTGTTTTTCCTTTTCAGATTTTCCATAGTCTTAAAGCAAAATATAGTTAAAAATTGTTCAAATATATGGAAAATATATATATATATTTAGGTATGAAGTAAAGTTCTGCATGCCTTTCCACATTATATGTTCTCAAAATAGATTTCTTCATTATACAATTCTACAGCTAGGTAATGAAGCTAAAAATTCTTCACAGGTAATTAAATGGTAATCTCTGCAAGTCCTTTGTTATTTCTCTTCTATATTTCAACCATGCATGATAAAAAGTCTATGGAAATCTAGTAAAATTATATAAAAAGTATTCATTGTTTAGTATTTGATGAAAAGCGTATATATTATATTAAAAAAGAGATTGAATCTTAAGGCAGGTATGTCTCTTTACCAAGTAGGTGATAAAGGATTTCCTCTGCCTGATTTTGATATACAAATTTGTTTCTTCTTATCTCTATTTGTCGCAGGCAAGAATAAACTATAACAAAAATAGCTACAAAGCAAGTCATGTTACTTGTTTAATAGATAATGGTGATCATCAGCTTCATTTTCTCTCCAAATTTGTTGAAATTTATTCCACAAAAGGCTTACTTTAACGGTGACATTTGTAATAATAATTGGAATTTGTTGCATCCTTAACTTTTGACTCTACAATGCAAACCAGCTTTCTCTCTTTTCCTTCTTTACAAATTAATTTTAAAATTTGCTCTCTTTTGATTTTCAGCAAATATTTGTGTTTTCTGCATGTTCTCTCCCATCAACATAAAGAAAAACAATGGATAAAGAAATCAAACACCAAGTCTTCTACCATAGAAATTTGATTTCTGTTAGTTTTGGTAGCAAGATCTATATCAGATAGAAGAGATTAGGAAAGTTCCACAGAGTGATTTTTGGGGGAGAAAACAGGCCCAGCATTTGATTTAAAAAGTATTCTATAGTTTATGGCATGAAATTTGAAGCGTGTCCTAAGGATTTTGACCATAAAATAATCATCTAGCTTTTTACCTTTCACAGTAGCTTAACATATAAAAATGTTCCCGTTTCACCACCTTTCAATTAGAGACCACTACCATCCAACATCTCTGCAATTTTTTAAAGATAAGTGACTACCAGCTATATATATATATATATATATGTGTATATATATATATATATCCATGCTATTAAATACTACTTAATTTCAACTTTTACCTCGTCAAATTTTTGGTAGAATAAGATAATAAAAGCTGTTTGTCTTCTTGAATATTAGCTGTAAAATACTATCTCTTTAATTAATGTGGAAATAACAACAAAGCTAAACAGATTATTTAAATCATTGAATATTTGATAAATTAGATACCAACCCCACTAAGAAGGCATTATTAAGGAAGAAAACTACATTGTCTATAAAACTGCGTTCTCATAAACAATGCAAAGCATGTTGATCATAAGTAATGAAAGCATAAATTGAGTGGAAAATTATAAAATGAACTGAAGATGGATGAAGACAACGATATTTTTGTTTAAACGAATCATTTTACAATTTGATCATAAGTAATGAAAGCATTTTGCATGTACAGTAGTCACTCTGCAGACTGTAGGCCATAATATAAGTATCTGTTTGTATTTTACGGAGCAAAGACTACATTTAATAAGCCATATATTGACAAATATTTAGTAAAAAGGGAAAAGTCCTTGGGCCACCTTCTCTACAAAGTTCCTCCATTCAAATTTTGACAAGTGTTATAAAATTTAGTTGACTAGAATTTTAACCAGCCAAATGAGCCAAATCAAAATAGAAACAAAATTGTATTGGGAAAAAAATTATTAAATTTGGAAAAATTATTTTTAGGTGTTAAATATTGAAAAAATTAAACATAGAAATTTTACTCGGCAAATAGGAAAAAAACATTTCCAAACATTTAACTAGGGAAAAATTTTTAATGAAGAGAAATTTCAAGTGGAAAAATTGGGGGGGAGGGGGGGAGGGAATTTAAGTCCTAGTCAGCTAATTTTTGCCACTTGTTTAAATTTAAATAGAAGAAATTTGTAGAAAAATGTGGTCCAGGGACCACCTGATTTTTCTGCGGTAAAAAGAATGTTTTATAGAATATAATATGAAATATAAAAATCAAACGGATCAAATGGATAATATGTTTGTTGTTAATTCATATCCATTGAAAAAGTTTAACGTGTTAACATATTAGGTAACGAATAACCTATTAAATTAAATGATAAATTTAAATATGAATATATCTGACGTCCATTTGTTTAATAAATTATATTTAAATTTACTAAAATTTAATATGATTATATGACACGACACAATTTCCTTTCCACATGATCCTTTGCTAAGCCGTCATTGTCACCTGGACAATTTTACATTTGGTGAGTAGCACAAATACCTACTTCTTTCACAATATCTTCTTAGAAAGTCAATAAG
This sequence comes from Ziziphus jujuba, assembly GCF_031755915.1. NCBI lineage: Eukaryota > Viridiplantae > Streptophyta > Magnoliopsida > Rosales > Rhamnaceae > Ziziphus > Ziziphus jujuba. The sequence goes on from NC_083380.1 coordinate 6,131,032, forward strand.
GAAGCCATTCAGAAAATTCTATGTGATAATGCAACTGTGTCTGTTACCTGATATTGATGATAAATATTTTATCCTCAGCTTGAACTTCTCTGCCAGCTTTTATGCAGAAAAGAATAAAGTATAACAAAAATTGTTACTAGCAAGTCCATACTACTTGTTTAGCATAGAAAATATTAAGCATCAGCTTCATTTTTCCAAATATTCTTCCAATTTATTCCACAAAATGGCTTAAGTTAATAATGATATTTCACAGAGTGATTAATATCTTGTGCAAGCCAAAGAGATTTCTTAAACGTGGAGGAATTGCACCAATAAGCTTAGTATTTGAGAAGTTTAAATACTAACTTAGTATTTTTGTATTTTTTTTTTTTAGTATTAAAAATGTAATTTTATTACATAACAAATAATTTTCAACATTCATTTTGAAATTTTTGTCCAAAAAAATTAAAATGGTTATCAGCAATATTTATTTGAAAAAAAAAATGGTATAAAAGCAGAGAAGAATATATTGAAAAATAAAATAAAATAAAATTGATAGAAAAAATATTTTTGATATTAATTTTTGTTGAGCATAATATGGAGATTATAAAGTTAAGGGCTCTTCTCTTCCTCCTTATTTTCCATTTATTAGAAATGTAGAATTTTTCACCAAAAAAATAAATAAATAAATAAAATCCCAAACGTAAAATTTTAATAAGCTGGGCTGAAATTTGGCATATATAGACAGAAAGTTCAAGCCCAATTTTCAGCTGACCCAGAATGTAACCCAATGCCACTTGGGTAAGGAGAGCGAGAGAGAAAAATGAATTATTATTATTATTATTATTAATTTGAATTTTGAAAATCCAACGGTAAGAAAAATTCAAATTTAGAAACGGTAATATTTTCTTTAATTCGTTTCTTGCCGTTATTATGTTTCTACATTACGAACTTCTCAGGCTGAGAATCCTTGTCGTACTTGCTAATGGTTGCAGGCTTTCCTCCCGGTTTGTCTTCTCTTGCTACTAGTCCAAATCCCCGGGATGGTGTCTGCTACATGGAGTTTCCTCTGTCTTTTTTTTCTCTTTTAATATTTTTAAGAGTAAGGTTGTTTTTTATATGATGTACACCATGATTAAATCCACCTAGTCTTCCTAATTCTCAGTTTCTGAATTCAAATTTGGATGGGGAAACTAATGTGAAGATCCAAAAGGCATCTGAATGGACTATGGATGTTTAAGTCCAGAGGAAGCGTCTAAATGTTTGTTGGCAAGGAGAGAACGTTACATTGAAGCATGCGTAATGCATACTTAGTTTGCAAAGGTATAGCGAATTTTGCTTGTCGTTTTGTGCCTTATTCTCAATTTATCTATGGATCTTTGACCTCTCAAAAAATAAGATTCTCGTATTTATTAGTCATGTTCAAAAACTTAAAGTGGTGATTTATGCGACATTTGCTTAAAGTCCTGCTGCCAGGACATTACAGTTTATCCTCAATAGTTTATCAGTTTTATATTTTTGCTCATTATGCTTTTTTCTTTTGTTTTTTTCCTTATAACTTGTATATTTGCATGATAGACTTGCTTACATGCACATGTACATGTTTTTTTTTTTTTTTGGTTTTTTTTTTTTTTTCTTTTGGGTAAACAGGTACTTGCATGATAGTCTTGCTGATAATTTTCATTTTTTTTTTTTTAATTTCTGTCGTAATTACAGCTGGTCTTTGGCTTCCCTCTCTACACAATAGAAGACATTTCATGGATGTGTAAATAAGAAAATGTCAGGGGTGTATATTTGTTGTAAAGCAAGGTTGAGTCCCGCTGTGATAACTCTTTGTTAATAAAAAAAATATGAAATTTTTGGCGTTTGGGTGAAGAGAATCATGCGGGAATTGCCCGAGGTTCTCTTCCCTCTTATGCGGGTTGGTGTGCTGTGTTTGTCTCTCTTCTTGTCTCTCATTTGCTTCCTTTCCCTTTCAGTTTTTCTCACTTGAATTTCTCTCTGTTTCTATTTCTGCATTTCTTTTTCTGCTTCTCCCTCTCTTCTTTCTCAATGCTTTCTCTCTTGACTTGTTTCCTCTATTTTGTTTTTTCTTTACTTTCTTTTTTTGTTTTCTCTTTACTTTTTCTCACTGCTTCTCTCCATTTTTTTTTCTCTATTTTCTTTCTCAACACCTACTACATTCTTCCTTGTTTTCTTCTCTATTTCTTTAAACTTTCTCTTATTGCGTTTTTTTTCTATTTTCTGTTACTAATTTCTTTGTGCTCTTTATCTCTAGTTTACTTTCAACCTGAAGTTATAGCCATAGGGTAAATTATTTATTCCGCATGCTATCAATGCTTCGTTTTGATATGTCCTTAAAAAAAAAAAAAAAAAAATTAAATGTGAAAATAAGAAAAAAGAAAAAAAGGAGCTATACTTCTATTATAACTATAGTAATGTTATAATATATACGAAAAAAATAATAAATGAAACTCATTGAAGAAACCAACCATTAAACAAATAAGAAATTAGTAAAGGATTAGATGTGCAAAAAGAACATTTAAGTAAATTAGTAATGATAAAAAAAAAGAAAGTAAATTAGTAAAACAACCTAAAATAGGCATAAAAACAAAATAAAACAAAAAACTTAATAAGAAATTAGGAACACAGTTTAAGAAACGTAAAGAAATTAGTAAAACTTAGATAAAATAAGAAATTAACAAAATTTTGATATCGTTTTTAATTTTTATATTGTTAAATTTTAATATATATTGTTATTCTCTCGGTCAAAAAAATAATAATAAATAAAACTCATAAAGACTATAGTATAAAATATTCGTCATCTAAGTATAGTTTACAATTCTTTCAAAAAAAAAAAAAGTATAGTTTAAATTTTAATTGTAATTAAAAAACATAAAAAGAAAAAAAAACTTCAGGTAAATTCTTTCATTACTTGTAATAATTATAAGAAAATAGTAGTAAAAAAAACCTAAAACTATTAGATAATTTAATATTTAATTTTTTAAAAAAGTTTTTCTAGTACTAATTAAAAAAAAAAGAAAAAAACTATTAGATATATTCACGTATAAACTTAATAGTAAACAGTAACGAAGAATAATTACCTTAAAAATAGTTATTGGATAAAAGACTTGCACATAATAATTATCAACATAGATAATTAATAATAATGTATTAGAAAAGAAAATTTACTTTAAAAAAATTTATCGAGGAGAATACGCAGCGTTATTACCATTATAATTACTATATAAGTAGGAAACTAGGGTTTACCCTAAAAAACAGTAACTTGATAAAAGAAACCCTAAAAAACAGTAACTTGATAAAAGACTTACATACACATGTAGTAATTATCAATATAGATAGAAATATACGAGAAAAGAAAATTTACCTTAAAAAAATTATCCAAAAAAATGCATAGTGGTAATGAATGAAGTACTTATAATTAATTCATATATACTATGCAAAAATTAAGATCTAGCGACATTCACTTAGCGACACTACGAAATAAATGTGTTTAAAAAAATAAAACCACGACTTGGAGATTAATGGGTCAGTAAAAATGCAATAAATAGACGACGCATCCGAAAACTGTCGACGTTAAGAAGTCGCTAGAAACAACAACACACGATACATCCGTTAAGAGTCGCTAAATATTCAGCTGAACAAAGTCGCCTTTAATAGCGTGTGTATATTTTATATGAATTGTATTGTTTAAATGCTACACTAATGAAAAATATTAATCAATCTGATTTTCTTTTAACTTTAAAAACCAGTGAAAATATTTAAGAAAAATAATAAAGCTAGATTTTTATTTTTTTGGTCCCCACATTATTGATATCAGGCGACGAATAATCAACACTATGCGTTGCCTATTAATTATTAATTTTCTTTTTGGTTTTTTGTAAATATTAATCAGTTTATTTTCTTTCAACTTTAAATAAAAAGAGAAAATATTTAAGCAGCATCACAGAGCTTGTTTTAGTTTTTTATTTCAAAAATATTTGTATCAGGCGACGCATATGCATATTGTGCGTCACTTGTTCACCTTCAATTCATTTATTTATTTTTTCATAAAATATTAATCAATCTGATTTTCTTTCAACTTTAAAAACCAGTGAAAATATTTAAGAAAAATAACAGAGCTAGATTTTTATTTTTTTGGTCCGCACATAATTGATATCAGGCAACGCATAACCAACTCTATGCGTCGCCTATGAACTTATTAATTTTTTTTTTTGGTTTTTTGTAAATATTAATCAGTCGATTTTCTTTCAATTTTAAATAAGAAGAGAAAATATTTAAGCAGCATCATAGAGTTTGTTTTAGTTTTTTATTTCAAAAATATTTGTATCAGGCGACGCATATGGATATTGTGCGTCGCCTGTTCACCTTCAATTTATTTATTTTCCTTTTTCATAAAATATTAATCAATCTAATTTTCTTTCAACTTTAAAAACCAGTGAAAATATTTAAGAAAAATAACAGAGCTGGATTTTTATTTTTTTGGTCCCCACATTATTGATATCAGGTGACGCATAACCAACTCTATGCGTCACCTGTTAACTTATTAATTTTTTTTTATTTTTTGTAAATATTAATCAGTCGATTTTCTTTCAACTTTAAATAAAAAGAGAAAATATTTAAGCAGCATCACAGAGCTTATTTTAGTTTTTTATTACAAAAATATTTGTATCAGGCGATGCATATGCATATTGTACGTCGCCTGTTCACCTTCAATTTATTTATTTTCTTTTTTTATAAAATATTAATCAATCTGATTTTCTTTCAATTTTAAAAACCAGTGAGAATATTTAAGAAAAATAACATAGCTGGATTTTTAATTTTTTGGTCCGCACATTTTTTTGGTTTTTTTGTAAATATTAATCAGTTGATTTTCTTTCAACTTTAAATAGAAAGAGAAAATATTTAAGTAGCACCACAGAGCTTGTTTTCGTTTTTTATTTCAAAAATATTTGTATCAGGCGATGCATATGCATATTGTGCTTTGCCTGTTCACCTTCAATTTATTTATTTTCCTTTTTTCATAAAATATTAATTAATCTAATTTTCTTTCAATTTTAAATAACAAGTGAAAATATTTAAGAAGAATCAGAGAGCTTGTTTTATTTTTATTTTTTTTTATAAAAAATATTTGTATCAGGTGATGCATAAGCATGTTGTGCATCACTTGTTATCCTTTTATTTTATTATTTTGTTTTTTGGTTTTCTTAAAATATTAATCAATCTGTTTTACTTTCAACTTCAAATAACCAGCAAAACTATTTAAGAAGCATAAGTGTGTTGGTTTTTGTTTTTTTTTTTTTTGGTTTTTTTTGCATTATTTGTATCAAGCGATGCACAATATGCCCTTTTATTTTATTTTATTTTTTTGGTTTTCTAAAAATATTAATCAATCTGTTTTACTTTGAACTTCACGTAACCAATTAAAATATTTAAGAAGCATAACTATTCTGGTTTTTGTTTTCTTTGCATTATTTGTATCAGGTGACGCATAAGCGTATTGTACGTCACCTGTTACCCTTTATATATATATATATATATATAAATATTTTGATTTTCTAAAAATATTAATCAATTTGTTTTACTTTCAACTTCAAATAACCAGTTAAAATATTTAAGCACATAACTGTGCTGGTTTTTGTTTTTTTTTTGCATTATTTGTATCAGGCGACGCTTAAGCATATTGTGCGTCACCTGTTCACCTTTTATTTTTTTTTAAAATTTTTTTTTTGGGTTTTCTAAAAGTATTAATCAATCAGTTTTACTTTCTCTTTCAAATAACCATTTAAAATTTTTAAGCAGCATAATTGTGTTGGTTTTTGTTTTTTTTTGTTTTTAATTTGTTTTGCAATATCAGGCGATGCACAAGCATTTTGTCCATTTTGTGTTTCAACTCTTTTAATTATTTTTAATATTGTTTGAATTTTTGTAAAATTGGTATGTTTAAAACTAAAGTTCATGCAAAACAAATATTACCTTATGAGCAATTTTTACAAATTGGTCTACGATATTTTATATGTACAAACAAAAGCTATCAACAAAAGCTAGCTATTTCACTACCATGCATAGATATTCATTGGTTTGAAATACTTATGATCATCACTGTTGCCAATTCATCTCTAAATTCGTTGACATTTTCAGCTTGTAACCAAGTGACACCTTCATACTGAACATGAGAAACTTATGTTAATATACAAATAATCATAAATATTAATTATTACATAATAGAAATATGATGAAATCATTAAATTAATAATAATTTACAATTCCTCTTAAGTCCCGGGGAGGAACTTTGCGCCTAATGATATCTCGCATTATCATCATAATACAGTAACCGCATTCCGTACTCCCGGGCTGCATAGGTGTCTAAATTTGCAAACAATAAATTATGTGTAATATTAGATACGAATATATACAAGTATTTAAATTAACTAACAACTAATAATGCTCAGTTTATATATAATAATTACCTTAGTATTTTGCCACCGAAATTTCTTTTTAGATGTCTTCCCTTGGTTCCATGCAACGAAGGAACTATGTAGAAATATATATATATTCTATAATATTATATTGTAGCTTCAGTACATATCCAATATAAGAACAATTAATTAAAAAAATGAGAGTTATTAACTTACTCATCGATCAAAGTTTTTAGATCCTTATCAATTATATTCTTATGAGTCTTCAAAGAATCAAAAAACCATGCTACTGCTTTGTATACATCAACAACACATAGCATCCAATGATTCCTAAAAACACCAATAAATATTTTAGTTAATATGATGTTTTTTGAAATTAATATTTTCACAACATAATTCAATTAAAACTAACACAATATTACCTTGCACAGTAGGGAAAGAACCATAGTTGATTATTTCTTGCATCTTGCCATCTACTCAATATATTTATCATCCGTTTATGAGGGTTTGGATGACCAACCGAAGCAATAATATTCGGATGAACAAAGCAATAATTCCCTTCAAAGGAGCCCATCAATCCCTCACATAAATGCCTACATAATCTGATTACAAGTAATTAGAGTGTTTATAATTAATTAAATTGAAGAATTAGTTATAAACACATCCAAATTTAGGTTACCATATGTAGAACAAGATGCATTCGGAAGATAATTCTTGCATGTAACAAAATCATTTATGTCGCTCCTCGCTATGCCCAACTGTTGTTCTTCCCCAAAGATCTCTTTTTTCATATTAAAAAACCATAAATGATCGCTATCGACATCCTTGATCCAACATAGCAACTCTCGGATCGTTGGGGTAATGACTAAAGGATCAATATTATCATCTTGATCATTCTCAACATTTGACATGTTCGAGCTTCCCTACAAATATCAACAAACAACATTTAAAGTAGAACAAAAATGAAATTATTTTAAACTTCATTATTATATACAAAAACAAAATTATTTTAAACTTCATTATTATATATAGCTGCATCGAACAATACCTCCTCAGATGGCAAGATAACAAGATCTCTTGGCCATGCAACAAATGCACCTTCAGCATCACCGACACGTATGATGTCAAATGATGGAATAGGAAAAGGTACAAATCCATCAATAACGTCATCAACAGTGACCTTATAATTTGCTGCCCCTAGCTTCACACCATAGCGCATATCCGTTGGCAGCGAAGGTACCAAAGTGCCATGTACTACTATATGGCCAACATTGCCTGTGCAAGATTGCATTTTACACCCTGGAAAGTTAAAAATAAAAAATAAAAAATTAATATATGTTGACATGACAATATTCCTTCAACTTAAAGACTTGATCCCATGACCTTATGGCGGTAAGTGGGGCTCTTCAACCATGGGAGCCATATAGATAATAATAACCCACTTAAACATGTATATATATATATAATGAAATAATTACCTCTGAACATCTCATCGGTGATGGATAGATCGGAGGAGCATCAACCTTAGATGTAGATTGGGTCCCATGAGTAGCAACATCATCGACTTAGGTCCTAGGAGCATCAACATCATCGGCTGGGGGGGTCCTTTGAGCAGCAACATCATCGACTTGGATCCCAGGAGTAGCAACATCATCGACTAGATGAATGAGTGACAGAATGTCAATACCCCATGCTGATATGAGCGCATCAACTTGGCAGCACTGTTGCTATTTGAATTTCTGACGATTGCCACTAGACCTTTGAGCAGCATCTCATAGACTGCATTGTTTTCACTTCCCTTCGACTTAGTCTTTTTTTGTGAACTGGGCTTAGGAGTATGGAAAAAGTTAGTCACCGTGTATCCTTTGCCTCGACCCCTAAGCGTACCTCCATACTCCTCTTTTCCCAAAGCTTGTGTGAGGATATCCACCGGAGGTGAAGGCCGAATTTCTCCTTCTGTTGCCTTCTTCTTTAAGTCATTCTACAATATATTTTTTAAATGATTAAACATATTAGTTTATATAATAATGAACTAAATAATAATATATGCAACAAATATTCATAAAAAATACAATACTCACAATTTTTTTCCGGTACATGTTCAGTTTCTTCATTTGCATATTTTCCATCCTTCCCCATACGTGCCTGTATCCATAGGTCATCTCGGTCTACATAATCTTTGGTGCCTCTTTCAAGTTGCTTCAAAAGTTACAAATAAATTAATTTTAATAATGCAAGTGAGTAACAATGACAAAATTAATATGGTTAAATGTAAATAAAAATAAATTGCATACAATGGGTCTTTCTAATCTCGCATAGCCCATTGCACCCATCCTATGCGGATACTTGTTTAATTACCATTTTTCGAATATTTGTGACTTAATGTCTATAAAAGTTATAAACATACATATTAGAAAACCCAAATAATTTAAGTCACCATAAAAAATTTTAATTTTTATATAAATAATGACAGTGCAATTTAATACGACATTAACGTGCATTAAATAAAACTATACCTTGCATTTATCCGACAACCTTTGTTGTACAAAATCATCCCACACCTCTTGGCTTATGAATTCATACATTGATGGTCGATGCTTCAACTTTTTAGGTGTGTCAATATATGGTAGAACAAAATATCTATATAAGTAATTCTTGAATTTTCTCCATTTGTCACAACAAGCTTTTAAAGTTACCTTCCTAAAACTATCATCTTTACCCGTATATTGCTGCAAAATTAAAAAATATATATATATATATTTAGTAACATTGATTGACAAGTAAATCCGCTAAGTTAGAAATGCAAGTAAAATGCATACAAGTTACAAATGCAAAAAAGGAATTATAAAATCTTCATAAATTAAATATGATTCATAATAAACAATATTTAACAATAATGCACTCCGTACCTTTATTGATGCCCATAGGTTATCTTTTAACCTATCTGACACAGCTCTCCAATTAGGTATATTAATTGGTATTGTGCTCCTAGCCAACGAGCCCTCCAAATTGTTCAATCGAACGACCTCAGAATTAATAGCAACTCCAACCTCATTATATTGAGGTTCCAAGCTTTTGTTTCCCACCAAATACTTCCTAAGGCCTTTCATCGTTGTAGCCCGTCGTTTTCTACTCCTTGGGGCTGACGTATTCGATCTTTCCATATCATTGGATGGTGATCCAGTGCCATCCCCATCCGAGAGGACATGTTCATTAAAAGGATCCATAATTCTAGATACAAAAGACATAAACACAAATTAATATTACTAACAATATGAACATAGGGTGTAGTATAATTAATAAACCATTAAGAACAATAATAAATGATAAATTCATGTAATTTATTTACAAAGTGATGCAGTAATAGTATCTTCTTAACATCTATCCCCTTTAAAAGTTATTAACATTTTCAAACACAAAAGGCAAATAAATCACTAATGGATTCTGAGTCGTACAAACGACGTCGTTTTAAGACCTACAATAGAGAACCATCTGTGATACAGTTGACATTTCCCACGCAATTTATAATGGCTATATCTTGAATTTAAACATATAAACACATAATACAAATATTAGCATATCATTTTGCTTTACATACAATTGAACCCCACTCAATAAATATAGCTATTTTTCAAAAAAAAATTTAGCTAACCCATTGTTGATGACAAGACATGTTTTTGACAACACAAAACCCCACCAAAATAAAAGTAACGAACAAAAATTAAAAAAAAAAAAAAACCACCAAACATAATATTTTTTTAAGCAACACATACACCACCGAACCCTAAAATGGATGAAAAATAGCACACCTTTACAAATCCAGCAATCAAGAGGAACTTCAAGCCACCATAGCAGGCAACGGCAATGGCATGGCAGAAACCCAGCAACCCAACCCGGCGATGAGACGGCAAAAATCCCAGCCACCTAACCCTGCAATGGCGAAGTACACGACCCACCCAACCCAGCGATAGCGACGGCCACGGCAAAAGGGTGAAGTGCTTCCAACCCAACCACCAGCAAGAAGGAACTTTGAAATTTAGGAAAGAAACTCACAAAATCCTTCAAACCCTTGAAAGAAACACGAATGCCTAATGAGAGAGTGATCCTTCAAAATCTTCTCATACTTCCTAGATTGCTTCCAACACTCAAGTACCTGTACTTAGGGTTAAATGTTGAAAAGAAAGCCCATTGAAAAATGTGCCATTTTATTTTTTAATATTTCCTGAATATTGGGGAATAAAAAATGGTTATTAAGAACATTTTAGGGGCAAATGAAAATATTTAAAGACACAAAAAAAAGAAAAAATCAAAATACAAAAGAAAAAAAAAAGAAATTAGAATGGGCGACTCATAAAGAAGAAACTATGCCACCTATCAAAAAATAAAAAGCATATAAATTTTAAGTGTTTTGAAAGTTTAAATAGAAAATAAAGTATTCTTGAAAGAAAATCAGATTGATTAAAAAAATAAATAAATAAAAAACTCATTTATGTTGTTTAAATGTTTTCACTGCTGATTTGATGTTGAAAGAAAATCAGATTGATTGGAAAAAAATCAAAAGAAAAATATTTGCTAACAGGTGACGCGGAAATATGCTTATGCGTCGCCTATTAAAAATATTTTTAAAAAAATCTAATTTATGTTGTTTAAACATTTTCACTGGTGATTTGATGCTAAAAGAAAATCAGATTGATTAATCAAAAAGAGCATCTAGAAAAAAACAAAATAAATTGCTAACAAGCAACGCGTAACTATGGTTATGCGTCGCGTGTTACCATGCTTTTGTACCAAACAAAAAAAAGGTTCAGTTAATAAGTTGCTTAAATATTTTACTAGATATTTGATATTGAAAAGAAAATCAGATTGATTTAAAAGAAAAAACCAAAAAAAAAAAAATTTGCTAATAGGCGACGCGGAAATATGATTATGCGTCGCCTATTAAAAATATGTTAAAAAAAAACTAATTTATGTTATTTAAATATTTTTACTGGTGATTTGATGCTGAAAGAAAATCAGATTTATTAAAAAAAAAAAAGATTTACTAACAAGCAACGTGTAACTATGGTTATGTGTCACCTGTTACCATGCTTTTGTAAAAAAAAAAAAAAAAAAAATGTTCAGTTAATAAGTTGCTTAAATATTTTCACTGGATATTTGATATTAAAAGAAAATTAGATTGATTAAAAAACAAAAAACCCAAAAAAAAAAAATTGCTAACAAGCAATGCATAAATATTATTATACGTCATCTATTACCAATAATTTTTAAAAGAAAAACACTTATTTATGTTGTTTAAATATTTTACTGATGATTTGTTACTGAAAGAAAATCAAATTGATTAAACAAAAAGAGCACCAAAAAAGAAAAAAAGTTTTGGTAACAAGCGACGCGTAACTATGGTTATGCGTCACCTATTACCATGCTTTTGGGTTAAAAAAAAAAAAAGTTCAGTTAATAAGTTGCTTAAATATTTTCACTGGATATTTAATATTGAAAAAAAATTAGATTGATTAAAAAATCAAAAACAATATATATATATATATATATGTTTGGTAAAAGGTGATGCAAAAATATGATTATGCGTCACCTATTACCGTTATTTTTTTTACAAAAAACAGCAAACTCATTTATGTTGTTTAAATATTTTCACTGGTGATTTGATGCTGAAAGAAAATCAGATTGATTAAACAAAAGGAGCGCCCAAGAAGAAAAAAAAAAATGGCCAACAAGCGACGTGTAAATATGGTTATGCATAGCCTGTTACCATGCTTTTGTGGGAAAAAAAAAAAGTTCAGTTAATAAGTTGCTTAAATATTTTCACAGGATATTTGATACTGTAAAGAAAATTAGATTGATTAAAAAAAAAAAAAAGATTTGCTAACAGGCGATGTGGAAATGTGGTAATGCGTCGCCTATTAAAATTATTTTAAAAAAAAAATCATTTATATTTTTTAAATATTTTAAATGGTGATTTGATGCTGAAAGAAAATCAGATTGATTAAAAAAAAAGAGCACCCAAAACAAAACAAAAAAGATTTGCTAACAAACGACGTGTAATTATGGTTATGCATCGCCTGTTACCATGCTTTTGTACAAAAAAAAAAAAAGTTTAGTTAATAAGTTGCTTAAATATTTTTATTGGTGATTTGATGCTGAAAGAAAATCAGATTGATTGAAAACAATAAACCAAAAAACATGAATAAATATCTAATAGGCGACTTTTAATTATGCTTATGTGTCGCCTGTTACTAAAATTTTTTACAAATAAAAAAAGAAGAAAAACTATATCATTTATTTTGCTTTAATATTTTCACTGGTGATTTAATATTGAAAGAACATTAGATTGATAAAAAAAATAGGAAAAAAAATTAATGGCTAACAGGGGATGTGTAATAATATTTATGCGTCGCCTATTGTCCTTTTGAAAGGGTCGCCTTAAATTATCTGGCGAGCCATGTATCATTTAATGCGTCACTTGTTATTTCAAAATAAGAAACAAATGTAATCTATTATTTTATTTGGGTTCAAATAAACTATCGTTGATAGCCAAAAACATGAAAGTTCAACTCGTTGAACATACTTACGTCGAGCAATTGGACTGTGGGTCCTTGCTTTAGATCAATTTACAATTGTTATATCCAATCTCAAATTATGTAGTGAGATGTGTTTTTGTGTTTGTGTATACACATATGTGTGAATAATTGAAAAGAGCATTGATAAAATTGTTTTCTATTTTTAGATCAATTGAATTGATGTTCGTGAAAATATTTGTAGATGAAATTTAAAAAAAGTAACTAAAATTAAAAAATAAATTTTAAATACTACTGGATAAGGCGACCCTTTTATATGTATCTGCGTCTCCTGTTTATTTCAAGGAGTTGCTAGTTCATCTAGTTTTTTAAATGAAAAATTACAAATTTAGAGTTATTGCCAAAAGTTTAAGAAGGAAATAAATAGTACTTGGAGAAATTTTTTTTTTTTAAAGAATTAAAAAAAAGGGCATCCCTAAAACTGTTTATATTTTAACGACACAGTTTATTTCAATACGTCACCTGTTTATCAATTTTCTTAAAATTTTTGGCGTGTTTTAAAATTTTATGCGAGATTTGAATACCATTTCTTTTCACAAAATATATGTTAGTAGTACACTTCATAATAGGTGTCAAAATTGGAAGCAATCTAAAAGAGATTTGAAGAGTGGGATATTTCGTGTTTAAGTTTCCATTTGCCTATGTTGCTATCTGGAAGTTGGATTTCTCTGTGTCACCCTCGTGGTTATCTTGGCTTCTTCTTTCTTCGTCTCCATGGTTTTGGTGAGTTTCTTTTCTCTTTATGATTGGCGGTAACATGTGGTGGGTTGGATTATTTTTTATTTATTTATTTCATTATAACCAAAGGTTACGTTCGCTGGATTTTCTTAATCTTGCTTTTGTCGAGGTTCACTGGGTTTTCTTAATATTGCTTTTGTCAATAATTTGTTTGCGATGGATTTTCTTAATCTTGCTTTTGTCGATAATTTTTTGTGTGATATTGTTTGACATTGTTCTGCTTAGATTGGTAGGGAAATGGATAAATCATGGATAACAAAGGATAGAACCTCAAGTGATTTTGCTAAGGGGTTGAATGAATTTTTGAAATTTAGCATCGAGAATGCAAATGATTGTAATGTTGTACTGTGTCCTTGCATGCAATGTGGGAATTTGAAAATCCATACTATTAGGGATATTAAAGGCCATATATATTGAAATGGGTTTGATGTCAACTATCGGCGATGGACTTGCCATGGTGAGTCATGTGCCGATGGTATTGGACCACGTTTGCATTTTGGGAATATTAATGTAGAATATAATGAAAATTATAGTGGTAATAAGGAAGACGTGGTTTTTAACAGCTTAGAAATGACCCGTGCTGCATTAGAAACTTTTGATAATGATCCTAATGAATTTGCTATCTTATTGGAGGATGTGGAGAAACCTTTGTACCCAGGTTGTACCAAATTTACCAAGTTGTCGGCCTTGGTTAAATTGTACAACATAAAGGTAAGATATGGATATTCTGATAAGAGATGTACTGTTGCAATTGCTATCCGAGATGTTATCAAATGACAATGTGTTGCCAACATCCATGTGTAATGTTAGGAAGACTTCGAGTGCTTTGGGAATGGAGTACACCAAGATTCATGCATGTCCTAAAAGTTGTATTTTGTTTAGGAAGGAATATGTGGACCTTAATGAATATCCTAAATGTGGATCTACTAGATGGAAAATTGATAAGAATGGAGTTGTTAGCAATATTCCAAATAAAGTTTTATGGTACTTTCCTATTATTCCTCATTTTAAATGAATGTTTCATAGTGTTGAAACGGCTAAGAATTTGATATGGCATGCCAATGGGAGAAAGGTTAAGATAGGGGAAATGCAACACCCTACGGATTCTCCATCTTGGAAGTTGGTTGATCGTTTATGGCCAACCTTTGAGTCCGAACATAGAAATTTGAGACTTGGGACTGCGGCCGATGGAGTTAACCCACATAATATGTTGAGTAATAGGAATAGTTGTTGCCTGTGATGATGGTTGTGTATAATCTTCCTCCTTGGTTATGTATGAAACAGAAATTTATGATGTTAAGTCTTCTAATTTCTGGACCGAAGCAACCCAGAAATCAAATTGATGTATACATGGAGCTGTTAGTTGAAGACCTGTAGCGATTGCGGAATGAGGGTGTTACGGTCTTCGATGCTTACCGTCAAGAGAAATTCACTTTGAAGGCAGTGTTTCTATGGACAATAAATGATTTCCCAGCTTATGGTAACTTGTCCGGTCATGCAGTGAAGGGATATTATGCTTGTCCAATTTGCAGTGAAAATACTTTTGCTACAAGGCTAAAGCATGGAAAAAAAAAAAGAATTTTACCGGGCATAGAAGATTTCTTCCTCCAATCATCACTATAGAAGGCAAAAGAAGGCTTTCAATGGATTTCAAGAATTTTGAGTGCCTCCAAAACCGTTGAATGGAGAAGAAATCTTAGATAAGCTTAATGCAATGAGTTTTAATAACTCAAACAAGAGGAAAAGGACTATTGATTCTGAAGAATGTTGGAAGAGGAAGTCCATTTTTTTTTAATTGGAATATTGAAAATTTCTCCATGTGCAACATAATTTAGATGTCATGCATATTGAGAAAAATGTTTGTGAGAGCATATATGGTATATTGCTCAATATTCTTGGTAAGACGAAGGACGGACTTAATGCTCGGTTAGATTTACAAGAAATGGGTTTGCAGACAGACTTGGCCCCAAGCCGCAAGGAAATCGAACTTTCCTACCACCAGCCTGCTATACATTATCAAAGCATGAGAAGAAATTGTTTTGTAAGTGTTTGACGGACTTAAAGGTTCTAGATGGTTATTCTTCAAACTTTAGGAATCTTGTTTCAATGGAGGACTTAAAGATGGTAGGATTGAAATCTCATGATTGTCATACATTGATGCAACAACTATTGCCTCTTGCAATTCGTGCAATCCTTCCTAAACATGTGAGACATGCAATTGCAAGACTTTGTTTTTTCTTCAATGCAATTTGCAAGAAGTCTATCATTGTTATTGAATTAGACAAAATTCAAAATGATCTTGTTACAACTTTATGCCTTCTAGAGAATTTCTTCCACCATCTTTTTTTGATGTAATGGTTCATCTAACTGTACATTTGGTTCGAGAGGTAAGATTGTGTGGACCAATACATTTTAGGTGGATATACCCATTTGAGAGGTACATGAAAGTATTGAAAAGTTATGTTCCAAATAAAAATCAGTCAGAAGGTTGTATTGCCAAGGGTTACATATGTGAAGAAGTGATTGAGTTTTATAGTGAATTTCAGAGAGGGTTAGATGCAGTTGGAAACCTAATTGATAGATATCAAAAGTTAAATGATAAGGATGATGTTGGTGTCCCCATTAAAGGTGGAAAAAATCAATCAATTGATCAACAACTTTGGGAGCAAGTCCATAGATGCATACTTTCAAATACACCAGAAGTGGAACCGTATGTCAGGTACATGTTAATGTATAAATTAGTTGATATTTTTAATATATATATATATATATATATATATCAATATGTATAATTTAGTTGATATTTTGAATATATTAATATGCATCAATAAGTTGAAATGTTGGATATTTTTATTAATTACAACAATTTTTATTTGTTTTAGTATTCATTTTGAAGTCTTGAAGTCAAGCAAAAAATAATCGAGGAAAAAAAGCAAAATGGTTTCAAGACGAACAAAAACATACATTTATGTACTGGTTACGTGATAAGGTATGAGAAAGTTAAATATTCAATATATAATATCATTGTTTTAACTTTATTTTTTCATATTTTTTTCAATTGACTAGATTACAAAGAGCGAAGTCAACCTAATCACATAGTTTCTGAAACAATAAGATGGTTAGCCCATGGTCCGCAATGGGTGGTAATGAAACATGAAGGATATGTCATTAGAGGGGTTAGATTCAACACTTTAAATATGGATAATAAGAGGGTCACCCAGAATAGTAGTGTCAAAGTTATTGCCAAAAGTGAGCATTTTGCTAGTGCTAAGGATAATAACCCAATTTTAGCTGAAATGGCATACTATGGGATCATAAGAGAGATTTGGGACGTCGATTACACTATGTTTCGAATTCCAATGTTCAAGTGTGATTGGGCTGACAATAATGGTGTGAAAGTTGATGAGATGGGCTTTACATGTGTTAAATTTAGTAAAATTGGATATAAATCTGACCCATTCATCATGGCTTCATAAGTACAACAAATATTTTATGTTGAAGATCAACTTAATTCGAGATGGTCTGTTGTTTTAACTCCACCACGACATTGTACTTTTGTTGAAGAAGAATTTGTTGAAGAATATGTTATTGGCGTAACTACGATGGCTCACAATCCATTTGCCATACAATTGCCAAGTATTGATGAAAATTGTTAGGACCCGTCCAAAATTCCTCCTCGGAACCCTAGACAAGCCCTGATCCCAGGGAAATACCACCGAACCTTCCAACGGAAAATCCTGCAGCACCCCCCCTAAAGGTAGGACTAACCAAAAATTTCCTGCACTGAAAATACACTTCTATAAACGTCCCCTTATTCCTCCCACGTTACTACAATATAATTCCACAAATTTGCAGCACTCCAAATGAATAACAATAATTCAGTGCATAATTAATAAATAAATGTCCAATACAGTATACAGAGCATTATACAAATAAATATGGAATTAATACAATGACAGATAAAGAAGTAATACAAGATGGAGAGGAAAAAGGCAGGAATGCTTCTTGGACTTTTGGCAATGAATTGAGACGTCAGGCTCGCCCCGGACGATCAACGTCTCCCAACCTAGACCTAGGGGAACGGAATTTAAAAATATGAGATGCTAATCATCTCAGTGAGTGACCCTAACTACTGTACAATTATAAAACCACGATAATTATAGTACACTTGATTAATTAAGAATAAATAAATAAATAATTAATAATTAATTGGAAACAATATTTTCTCTCAAAACCCTCATCATTCACTCCGTTAGAAAAGTTTCCCTTTTTAAAAATCATTTCACCAAAACCCAAACTTGTACCCCAATTGATATCATAAAAACTGATGCTCAAAAATATGAATGAACGATCATTGTAATATTATGAAATGTCTCAAATCAAGATATAAACATTTGAGCATACACTATAATAAATACAGTTCCACCAAATAAATATGAGAATGCAGGAATCACCCCAATATTTGTAACTCAACAATATATATACAAACATATACAATGTACAATACAATGTACCAATATACAAACCGTGGGATACACCCACCTCACGACCCTCAATATATGAACAGTGTCGTGGAAATAATAAATAACCATTGGGACGTACCCAACCTCACGGCCCGTGGCAATAATAAACCGTTGGATGATACCAACCTCACGGCACCGTGGTAATAATAAATAAGTCGTTGGATGAACCCGACCTCACAGTCCGTGGTAATAATAGATAACCGTTGGATGAAACCAACCTCACGGCACCGTGGTAAACCAACACGCTGTAATATAATACTGAACCAAACTCTGGTACTATATGGTACATCAATTAAAAATAACCGATATAGTATCCTACTGTATCATAATCATAATTTAATTGTCAAGTTCAACCGCTTGTTTAAATATTTCAAAATTTTCAAATCGTCATTTCATACGAAAATCAGAAATACCACAGTGAAATATATTCACCATAAATCAATTTTTAAACCCATAAAATTCTTAAAATATTTGAACATGCTTACAATCATAAAATTTTCCATTTGCTTCTCAAATAAATCATTTTCGAAATGATTTAAAACCCTAGTTTAAATACCAAAATATTGAACTACTCCAAGTTCACTTATGAACCCATTAGAATATAAAACCATTTAATACATTGTCAAACCTTACGTAAAATGACAACTTATATTTAATAAGGCAAATATTTTTATATGCATAATCCAAACTTTCAATCAAATGGTATATAAGCCAAATTATTCGAACATTTATATAATATATTATACCCCAAAACAATTTTTAAAACTAATAACCATAGCAATAATTAAAATAAATCAAACCACAATTTCTTTAAATTTCCAAATATATTCTTTTGGCACCAAAACATATATTAAAAACATTACAAATTAGCAATACCATTTATCTTGAAATTCTCTTAATATCAAATACATAAAACATATTTATCAAATATTTAATTATGAGATATTTCAATAATGAAATTTGATAAAATTTACCAAAATCTCAAATTCCTTAGAACCAACACATTTTATGATGCCCAAATATTTAATTCCATTCAATTTTGGCATCAAAAATTCCAAATATAAATTTACTAAATATTCAACACATCAAACATATTTTCAAATAACCAATTAACAAAAAATATATATTTTTTAACATCCCAAAATAATTTTGAAGGTGGGTCACTCACCTGGAGCACGCAATTAACCTAAGATCCTCCATGGGATCAATTCAACGATGCACACTTGCTCCTAGAACAACAATTCACACACAGTCAAATAAAATAATATTTTATTCGGGTAAATAATACCCGGTACCCGAGGGGTTAAACACAAATGTTAACCAAAATTGACGAATAATATACTGAATCGAAGATTGAGTGACGAGGATTACAAATCCGGTCTTACTTTCTGGAGATTGGACCTGAGGTGGCCGGAATCTCGTCGGAAAGCTTTCGGCCTTTAGAGCCTCAATTCTCCCAAACCGTCGTGAATTGGAGGAAAATGACCCCGAATTTGAGTTCAGGGGGTTGGAATTAGTGGGGAGGGACTGGCGGTGCAACTGGGTACTCGCCGGAACTGGATTTTTCGGCGAGCCACCGAATCCCACTGGAAACCACCACCGCTGGTGGCGCGTCCAGTGGCTGTGGCCGAGATTTTTGGGGATTTTGTAGCTCAAGGGGAGAGGGTTCCAACGGGATAGGCGGTGAGGCAAACGGATGCCGGACGGCGAAGAGATCTAGGTTTGAAGATTTTCGGCCCCTCGCCGGAAAATACTCCGATCCCGGTGCGTCGGAGGTGCGGTAGCCATGAAATTTGGTGGGCTGGCCGGAAATGAGGAGGTGGTGAGGGGTGGCTGGCACGTGTGGCCTGAAAATGGCCGGAAGTGGGTCAAACGGAGTTGGCCGGTGGTGGAGGGGAAAAATAGCTGTCACCGGAAAACTCTCTGATCCGGCGTGTTACCATCTAGTTGGCCTTGAGATTTGGGTGGCCGATCGAAATTGAGGAGGCGGAGTCAGTGGGGTGGCGCGTGTCGGGAAAGGGTGGCCGGAAAACAGCTAAATGGCGGTGGCCTGTCGTTTCTCTCTCTAGCTCTCTCTCTCTCTCTCTCCCTCTCCCTTTTCCCTGCCGGCCGGCCCGTTTTGCCAAAATAAAAGCCACCGTGGGTGACACTGTTCACCCATGTGGACCTCTCAGATGTTGACACGTGGCGTCACTGTTCACTTAAGCCAGATATATTAAAATATTACGGTATTCGGAAAACTTCGCATGTCCATAACTTTTTAACCGTAGGTCCAAATTAGGCGTGCCGTTAGTCTGTGGACTCATATCAACGAGTACTTTACAACCATGTATGAGTCAAAGCTCAGTTCCCCATAAATAAAAAGTCAACTCCGACACCCTTGGACAATTTGGACCCCAATCTTGTTTTGCTCATAACTTTCAAACCGTAGCTCTGTTTTCAACGTGCTACTAGTCTATGAACACGTGGCAACGTGTACTTTGAAACGGTACCTCAATCAACCTAGAATTCCATCTGAGTCAAAAAGTCAACTTTTGACCCCTTCAGTCAACGGTCAACCTTGGTCAAAGTTGGAAAATTTTCCGTGTACTTCGGGACGGAGTGTTACAAAAATGATCATGAGGATGAATGTGAGAGTGGCTATGTTCGTAATGGCTGTAAGGGGATATGGATAAATAATATCTTCTAAATAAATTGGTACGTAAATTTATTAACTTATGTTTTAAGTAATATTTATTTATTCATTAATTATTTTTTTCTTATGTGTTTTCCACTTTTAATTAGGATAAATGTGCCACGCCAAATCTTAAGAAGGTAATATTCATTAAATTTTCATTTATCAAATTACAAATTTAATAATGATTAAGTTTTTATTAATTTATTTTGCATAAGTGTTAATAAATTTTTTAATTTTTCCATATGTAGTATGAGGGTGTAATATCATCAACACGAGAATGTTAACTTCCATCTCAATGAGTATGCATATGTCAGAATATATCAATGAGATGATATTTAATTATATTGATAATTGTTTTGTTATGAACAAGTATTTATTTTAAATTTTTGTATTCTAATTATTTTGGACGAAGCTAGTTTGGGTTTTTTTGTATTTTAATTACTTTTATATTTTAACTATTTTAATAAATTTTTAAAAATTAAAAAAAAAAGAAAAGAAATGGCGACACATGAAAATATTTAAAAATTGCCTAAAATATATAGCGACATATAATAAGATAATTTTGGCAACTCATAAATTTCACAACTCTTTACAAAATGTTGCTAAAAGAATTTTTTCCCCATTTTATCGGCATCAATATCTAGCAACACTTAATGAAAACGTCGCTAACAAATTTTTAACGACTTTTTCGTAAAGTGTCGCTAAATGTATGAGTCGTTTTAAGTTAATTGTTGATTGTGTCGCTAAATGAGAAACTGCATCGCTAAAAACACATAAATATGTGACTTTTATAATTTGTCGCTAAACCATATATGCGTCGCTAAATGGGAGACACTAAAAAAGAGTTGCTAAAAATATATGGGTCGCTAACAAGGAGACTCACATAATTCGTCGCTAAATAGGTGACAAAAAAATGCTTTGCTAAAACATACATGAGTCGCTATCTAAATCAATATTTAGCGACTTAAATATTTAGCGACGTTTTATGAACAAGTTGCTAAAACATTTTTAGCGACAATTTATTAAAGCATCGCTATAAGTTCATTGTTATATGCGTTGCCAAACATTAACTTTGCATCGCTAAAAATTATGAATAGGCGACTATTATGATGTGTCGCCTGTTGTATTAGGTATTTAGCGGCAAGACATTTGGTGACTTCGTCGAATGTGTCGTTGTTTATTTCGTGCGATGCAGTAGTTGCATCATTTATCAGCTCGATTCTAGTAGTGATAATTAAGGACACAAATAGGGTTTACAGGAAGGCATTGATAGTTTACGAAATAAATGATTTACCTTGTTGCAATAGCCAAATGGAGAAAGCAACTAGAATAAGGAGCTAGAGTGATTAGAAAGAGAATGTAGTATAAAAAGTGTAGGGTAAAAAGGTGGCAATAGAAAGTTTAAAAGATTATATAAGATTAGAGATTTATGGAGAAAGTAGTGAAAGTGTAGAGATTGTTTTCAGAAGCAAATGGTGAAAATGTGTAAGATAAGTAAAAAAAAAAGTGAATAAGAGAGAAATTAAAAGAGAGAGTGAAGACTTTTATAGGAAAGATGTTGAGGGGAAAAAAGTAAAGAGAAGGTGGATTTGATAAAAGTAGAGACAGAATGCTAGAAGTATAGAGATGGAGGGGGGGGGGGGAACAGAGATAAAAATGGAAAGAGAAAGTAAGTAGATAGATGAAGATGGGAAGAGAGAGAGTGGAGAGAAAGACAAAATAAGGGGGGGGGGGAGCTTTTGAATTTGTTTTTTTTTTTTTTTTCAATATATGTACTTGGTTTCATTCATTTGTAATAAATTGAATTTCAATAATTACATTTCATTTTTTACATTTCACTAATAGAATACATTTCTGACATTTTGACTCCATGTTGGGTTGGCTTTTTATAGTTTGTTTAGAAAATAACATAATCAAACTACCACTTAATTTCCAAATTTTATACAGAAGACGTTGATCTAATGGTTATATAGACTAAGTTGGATTATAAACACCCCTAAATTTATCTTTAAGAAATGTATCAGGACCCGTCCAAAATTCCTCACTAGAACCCTAGACAAGCCCTGATCCTAGGAAAACCCTACCGGACCTTCCAATGGAAAATCCGGCAGAACCTCCCCTAAGGGTTGGACTTACCACAAATTTCCTGCACTGAAAACACACTTCTATAAACATCCCCTTATTCCTCCCACATTACTACAATTTAATTCCACAAATTTACAGCACTCCAAATGAATAACAGTAAATCAGTGCATAATTAATAACTAAATGTCCAATACAGTATACAGAGCATTATACAAATAAATGTGGAATTAATATAATGTCAAATAAAGAAACAATACAAAATGGAGAGGAAAAATGGAAGAAATACTTCTTGGACTTTCGGCAATGAACTGAGGTGTCGGGCTCACCCCGGACGATCAACGTCTCCCAACCTGGACCTAGGGGAACGGAATTTAAAAATATGAGATGCTAATCATTTCAGTGAGTGACCTTAACTACTATACAATTATAAAGCCACGACAATTATAGTACACTTGATTAATTAATAATAAGTAAATAAATAATTAATAATTAATTGGAAAATAATAATTTCTTTCAAAACCCTCACCATTCACTCTGTTAGAAAGGTTCCCCTTTTAAAACATTTTCGCAGAACCCAATCTTTTATACCCCAAAAATCAAGGAAAACAATTAGTCAATAAATTTTGAGTAAAATACAAGAATTTAAGGGTCTAAATTTATAATGGAAATAAAGAATAAGACATCAATGGATACCATAAATAAAATCACAAATAATACTTATATTAAAGAAATTTGGCATAAGAACAAAAATAAATCCAATATATAAATTATAAAATTTATTCTTTAAATCAAGGAAATAACCAAAGGAATATTTTAAATCAATTTAAACATCTATATAAAAGAATTGATAAAAAAATATAACAGAATTTATTTTAAAATATCAATCGATTTAAATGATAAAATCAAGACAAATAACTCTTGAACATTAATGAGAATAGGTAATAAAGTTACAATAACAATTCCATAAAATTTGCGCAAAGCTTTAAATTTAAATAAATAATAAAAACAACGATTTATACAATATATACAATGTACCATACGATGTACCAATCTGTAAACCGTGGGATACACCCATCTCATTACCCTCAATATATGAAAGGTGTCGTGGAAATAATAAATAACCATCGGGACGTACCCAACCTTACGGTCCGTGACAATAATAAACCGTTGGGTGATACCAACCTCACGGCACCATAGTAATAATAATAAACCATCGGATAAACCCGACCTCACAGTCCATGGTAATAATAGATAACCATTGGATGAAACCAACTTCACGGCACCGTGGTAAACCCAGCACGTTGTATTATAATACTGAACCAAACTCTGGTACTATATGGTACATCAATTAAAAATAACCGATACAGTATCCTACTGTATCCTAATCATAATTTAATTGTCAAATTCAACCGCTTGTTTAAATATTTCAAAAATTTTCAAATTGTCATTTCATACGAAAATCAGAAATACCACAGTGAAATATATTTACCATAAATCAATTTTTAAACCCATAAGATTCTTAAAATATTTGAACATGCTTAAAATCATAAAATTTTTCATCTGCTTCTCAAATAAATCATTTCTGAAATGATTTAAAACCCCAAATTAAAAACCAAAATATTTAACAACTCCAAGTTCACTTATGAACCCATTAGAATTTAAAACCATTTAATATATTGTCAAACCTTACATAAAATGACAACTCATATTTAATAAGGCAAATATTTTTATATGCATAATCCAAACATTCAATCAAATGGTATATAAGCCAAATTATTCAAACACATATATATTATATTATACCTCAAAACAATTTTTTAAAACTAATAACCATAGCAATAATTAAAATAAATCAAACCACAATTTCTTTAAATTTCCAAATATATTCTTTTGGCACCAAAACATATATTAAAAACATTATAAATTAGCAATACCATTTATCTAGAAATTCTCTTAATATCAAATACATAAACATATTTATCAAATATTTAATTATGAGATATTTTAACAATGAAATTTAATAAAATTTATCAAAATCTCAAATTCCTTAGAACCAACATATTTTATGATGCCTAAATATTTAATTCCATTCAATTTTGGCATCAAAAATTCCAAATATAAATTTACTAAATATTCAACACATCAACATATTTTCAAATAACCAATTAACACAAAACATATATATTTTAATATCCCAAAATAATTTTGAAGGTGGATCACTCACTTGGAGCACGCAATTAACCCAAGATCCTCTATGGGATCAATTTCATGATGTACACGTGCTCCTAGAACAATAATTCAAACACAGTCAAATAAATTAATATTTTATTCGGGTAAATAATACCTGGTACCCGGGGGGTTAAACATAAACGTTAACCAAAATTGACGAGTAATATACCAAATCGAAGCTTGAGTGACGAGGATTACGAATCCGGTCTTACTTCCCGGAGATCGGACCCGAGGTGGACGGAATCTCGCCGGAAAGCTTTCGGCCTTTAGAGCCTCAATTCTCCCAAACCGTCGCGAATTGGAGGAAAAGGACACCGGATTTGGATTCAGGGGGTTGGCATTAGTAAGGAGGGACCGGCGGTGCAACTTGGTACTCACTGGAACTGGATTTTTCGGCGAGCCACCGCGGTCATCGATAACCATCGCCGGCGGCGGTGCGTCCAGTGGCCGATGGCTGAGATTTTTTGGTGTTTTGTAGATTGAAGGGAGAGGGTTCCAACGGGATAGGTGGTGAGGAAAACGGAGGCCGGACGGCGAAGAGATCTAGGTTTGAAGGTGGCGGCGCCGCCGCTAAAAAAGCCCCGATTCGGGCGCGTCGCCGGTCGGTTGGCCGTGAAATTTGGTGGACTAGCCGGAAATGAGGAGGTGGTGAGGGGTGGCTGGCACGTGTGGCCTGAAAATGGGTCAAACGGCAGTGGCCGGTGGTGGAGGGGAAAAATTGCCGTCGCCGGAAAACTCTTCGATCCCGGCTCGTTAGCGGCCGGTTGGCCGTGAGATTTGGGTGGTCGGTCGGAATTGAGGAGACGGAGGTAGTGGGGTGGCACGTGTGGGGAAAGGGTGGCCGGAAAATGGCTAAGTGGCGGTGGCCGGCCGTTTCTCTCTCTAGCTCTCTCTCTCTCTTCTCTTGCTCTTTCTCTCTCCTCCCCCCGTTTTGCCAAAATAAAAGCCACCGTGGGTGACACTGTTCACCCATGTGGACCTCTCAGATGTCGACACGTGGCGTTTCACTGTTCACCAATTCAAAAATATTAAAATATTACAGTACTTGGAAAACTTCACATGTCCATAACTTCTTAACCAGATGTCCAATTTAAGCGTGTCGCTAGTCTATGAACTCATATCGACGAGCACTTTACAACCATACAAAAGTCAAAGAAAAATTCTACAACCATAAAAAGTCAACTCCCAGCACCTTTTGGACAGTTTGAGTCTCGACTTGTTTTGCCCATAACTTTCAAACCGTAGTCCATTTTCGACGTGCTACTAGTCTACGAACTCGTGCCAAGGTGTACTTCGTAACGGTACCTCAGTCAATCTAGAATTCCATCCGAGTCAAAAAGTCAACTTTTGACTCCCTTCGGTCAATGATCAACCTCGGTCAAAGTTGGAAAATTTCCGTTGTACTTTGGGACGGGGTGTTACAAATGCATTGTCAAAAAGCCTAGCTTGAAAGGAAAGTTCTATGAGAATGGCATCTTGTGAAGACCACTAAATCTGTAAGCCAAAACCATCCATTAAATTTCAATATACAATGCATTCTGGTGGAGAAAAAATTTTTACTTTCGTACACAAAAGGAGTTTAATTGTTATTGGAAATAAAAGCAAAGGAAAATATCAGAACACTTCCAACTAACAAAAATATAAAAATAGAAAAGTTGAATCTAATGAGCAACCAAGAACGGACTCATTTAACAACTTATGAGTTAGAATTTCATAATATTGTAATATGTTTATACTAGTATACACGGAATTTGATTGTTGTTTTTAAAACATATTTATGTTGATATTCAAAATTATTTTTAAATTTTCATTTTAAATCCCAATATTTTTTTTCAGGTATATGTGCTTGATTTAATTCAATTGTAATAAATTCAATTTCAATAAGTACATTTCATTTTTGTCTTCCACTTATCAGAATACATTTCCTTCACTATATTAGAAAACAAAAATAATTTTATAGTAATTTTCAAAATCTATATACATAGAAGACCTTTATCTAATGGCTATCGTGTACTTGGAAACAAATTGACCAAGTTGGATCATAAACACCCACTAAATTTACCAATTAGAAATGCATTGTCAAGAAGCCTAGTTTGGGGGACAGATAAGCCTGTGAGACTTCGAGGGGAAGATCACTAAATTTGTAAGTCACAAACCCTCCATTGAATTTCAATATATAATGCATTCTAGTGAAGAAGAAGGGGGGAAGATCACTAAATCTATAAGTCACAAACCATCATTTGAATTTTAATATATAATGCATTCTAGTGAAGAAGAAGGTTTTAATTTCATACACGAGAAATTTAGTAGCTATTGGAAATAAGAACAAAGGGAAAGATTAGAACAACTTCCAAACAACAAAAAGATATTTAAAAAAAAAAAAGGTTGAATCTAACGAGTAAGCCATGTATGACTCATTTCATGACTTTTGAGGTAGAATTCCATGATAATGTGAATATATGTTTACAGTTGGAGTATAGATGAAATTTCAATGTTGTTTTTGAACCATATATATTTTGACATTCAAAATTACCTTCAAATTTGTATTCTAAATCCCAATATTTGTTTAAGCATTCATTATGTCGCCAGCAAATAAACTCTTTTTATCATAAATTATCTTTCAATGACTTTAGCTAATTGCGTGATAAATAGTACTGTTATTATATGAAAAAATAATAAAAAAGGCAATAATTTTTTCAACAAAGTTGGCCCTTAAAACTTAAATTATATTTTATAGTCATTAAGCCTTTTTTTTTTTCCGTTTTCATCCAATATTCTACATTCCCTATTTCAAACCTCAAAAGATCTTCATTACTTCAAAATATTTATATTTTGTTTTTTTTTTTGTTTGGTCAACGTAAAAATGATGCGGAACTTTTTTATATATGAGTCATTATTTGAAGATAATTACAACAGAAGAAATAAATAAATGGGGAAAAAAGAAAAAACGAAAAAGAAACTGAAACAAAGATAATAACCGAAGAAACAAAAAAAAGTAACAAAAAAATGAAATAAAAGACATGTATATTGCTTAAAAAGAATTTAACACAAGTAGTCTTCTTTTACTACTTGTGTACAACAAGACTGAGCTGGGGACTACAAATAATGATCTTACTAAATCATAATATTACTAAATCATGAAACATCATAGTATTACTAAATCATGAAATACTAGACACCACCTTATAATGGTTTGATGTTTGTTCATATTTTTCCCCAAATCTGTCTTCAAAACATAAAATCCATGACAGAAAGAAAGAAACAAGATAAAAAAAAAAAAAGAAACTGAAAACAGGCTCACCATTCTACATGTTTGAAGCGTGTTTCAGGAGTTGGATCAAAATCATTTAGCTTTTTGCCTTTCATGACTGAGGCTTTGACATATAATGCTATCCATTTTTCAGCTCTTCAATAATAATTGACCATCGTTCAACTCAGCAATTTTCCTTTTTTTTTTTTTAACTGAAAAAATAAGTAATCCACAGCTATATATATCCATATTAATTGCTACAATTCTATTTTGACCTACATCAAATTTGGTAAAATAGTTCATAAAAGTTGTTTGCCTTCTTGTATATTAGCTGTAAAATACAATCTCTTTAATATGGAGTTAAACAATAATGCTAAGCAGAGTACTATATATTCAAAATCATTGAAGAAAACTTAAAAATATCAAATTCGTTTACTAAATTTTGGACGCCAACTTATGTGAGTTTATGTGAATGATTAGCAGATTGTTAGAATCTATGTACATTCATGTTGAATTCAAGTAATTGCCAAAGTTTTGCTTATTGAATATGTTTAAATTTTTATTATCTGCTACTCTTGCATTTGCCCCTATTATAAATACTTGCTGATTGTAAAGCCAATTAAAAACAGAGGAAATTTGTTGGACTCCAGAATTCTTGTCAGGGTTGTCAATATACCCCATTTAATTATTGCGTCAACCAAAATCAACAAAACCAAAAATATATAGATAATCTATTAAACAATTTTTTTCCTCCACCCTCTAATTTTAAGAGATATTGATTTTGTTTTCTATCAAGTATATGGAAAATTTAAAATTGCAAAAACAAAACTACATAGTTGTCAACAAAATCCAAGTTTTTTGGGTTTTAATTATCTTCTACAATCTAAATAAAAGGCTTATTTATTTGATTAAACAAGCAAAAGTTGAATACATAGCATATCAAACTTCGACTAAACAAAGGTTATCTATTAAGAAAGATAATCTGAAGATACAAGGCTTATTTATTTGATTAAACAAGCAAAAGTTAAATACATGGCACATCAAACTTCCACTAGATAAAGATTGTCTATTAAGGAAGAAAATCTGAATCCATAAATAGCCATTCTCTCCGTAGTCTTGTGATCAAGAGTACTGAGCCTGTAACCAACAACAATAAAGAGGTAATCAATAATAATTCAGTTGATGGTCCAAATATCCGTTCAAGAAAAATGTTACAGTGGGTACAAAATGCACACTTAAGGGTAGAGAATCATCATCCCAAATTCATTATCAAAATATCACTTGAGAATAAAAGATATACATTGTATAGTTAGCAACTACTTATATATATGAATTAGCAACAATTTACATATATGAAACCCAACTTACTTTGTCGATTCTAATATAAAATTGAAGCAAAAGCTAGTATCATGGTCTTCGATTGCTCTTCACAAACATTTACTTCTTTTTCTGAATAAAATGGCTATAACAAAAAGGGATTTATTAAAAAAAAAAAAAAAGGGTAATAACTACATGCATGCATTTCCACCATTATTCATTCACATGTCTTTGATTTCACCATAATGGAAGTACTGGAATTTAATCCTAAAAGTAAATCAATGATAAAGGTAATAAATTGAAGAAAGAAAACATACACTTATATTGTCAGGACCCGTCCAAAATTCCTTACCGGAACCCTAGACAAGCCCTGATCCTAGGGAAACCCTACCGGACCCTCCAATGGAAAATCCGGCAGAACCTCCCCTAAGGGATGGACTTACCACAAATTTCTGCACTGAAAATACACTTCTATAACGTCCCCTTATTCCTCCCACAATACTACAAGTTGATTCCACAAATTTCAGCACTCCAAAAATAAATAACAGTAATCCAGTGCATAATAAATACATAAGTGTCCCATACAGTATACAGAGCTTCATGAAGTACTACTAAGTATAGAATACAACAAGAGTGAAAGAAGTATTACAATTGCAATAAAGGAACAACAGGGTACTTCACGAACTAAGACAGCGATGAAGATCAAAACCGCTCCGGATGAACACCGACAACCTGGTACCTAAAGGAATGGAATTTGAAAATATGAGATGCTAATCATCTTAGTGAGTGACCCTATCTACTATACAATATAATATCACGGTAATAACGTAGATAAATAATAATTACTTGGAAATAATAATTTCTCTCAAAACCCTTACAATTCTCTCGGTTGGAAAAGTTTCCCTTTTAAAACCTTTTCACAAAACCCTTCATTCGTATTCCCCGAAAACCAAGTCATCAAATAAATACCAGAAACAGTAATAATTATATTTTTAATTCCAATACAATTTGAAAATATTTATTTTAAAATCCCAGTTCTGAAAATCACTTGATGCACCCACTATATACCAGTGGCGCCAACAGTACCCAGCGTCCCAAGGTACCACCAGACAGGAGGTTATAGAAAGAAACCGGCCTACGGTCGCGTGGCATCCCACCGTGCCGCTGCTAACTGGTGTCCCGGCCATGGAGGGGTGGCCTAGCCTCATCCGATGGCAACCACAGGACAACCTCATAGAATCACCTGCGCGCTACTCACACCCTCTTGCGTGCTAATCACATCCGTGTGGACACTAACCATATCACATATAAACAGAACACCAGTACGTGTACGGTGCATCTAAAAATCATAAAATCCACATATTTAATTTATATATTAAAATCGCAAATTTTCCATAAACATAACGGGTTTATTCCATCCAATTGAACCCGGAAATTCTCCACAATTTCTTTATAATCAACATCATAAATTCCATGATTTTCAAATCCACCAACTCCCCAATCCACCAATTTAAATATTCACATTTTCCCAATAGCATAAATAATTCTCGAAATATAATAATTAAATCACATAATATTCCATGGGCATACTTTATAAAAATTGAAGTCACCAACATAAACAAATATTTTCCTTGAAATATTTGAAAATCAAGTCATGCCCAAATTAATGTTAAAACCACAAGAATTTCGTAATCCTCAATACCATAAAATAATTTTCACATTTGCATAAATTTATATAATGCATATTTTCTTTAATCAAAATAAATTCACCAATAATTCCACAATAAATCAATTAAATATTTGGCACATAGAATTTAAATTCCAAATATTCAAATCACACATAATAATCACAAATTTAATTTCCGAAATTAATTTGAAGGTGGGTCACTCACCTGGAGCACGCAATTAAACCACGATCCACTATGGGATCAATTCCACGACTCACCCGTGCTCCAAGAACACAATTCACACACAATTAAATAAATTAATATTTTAATCGGGGTAAATAATACCCGGTACCCGAGGAGCGAACACAACGACAACTAAAAGTTATGAGTTATATACCGAATCAAAGCTTGAGCGATGAGGATCACGGATTCGGTCTAACTTTCCGGAGATCGGACCCGAGGTGGCCGAAATCTCGTCGGAAAGCTTTCGGGTTTCGACTCCTCAATTCTCCCAAACCATCGTAAATTGGCGGAAAAGGATGCCGGATTTGGGTTCAAGAGGTTGAAAACAGTGGACAAGGACCGACGGTGCAACTGGGTACTTGCCGGAACAGTAACTTCCGGCGAGCCGCCGCGGTCACGGGCAACAGTCGCCGGCGGCAGCTCGTGCGGTGGCCGTTGGCTGAGATTTTTGGTAGTTTTGTAGATCAAGGGGAGAGGGTTCCAACGGGACCGGCGGTGAGGCAAACGGAGGCCGGACGGAGGAGAAATCGGGGTTTGAAGATTTTCGACCCCTCGCCGGAAAAAGCTTCGATCGCGACGCGTCGGAGGTCCGGTGGCCGTGAAATTTGGTGGGCAGACCGGACTTGAGGAGGTGGTGAGGGGTGGCTGGCGCGTGTGGCCAGAAAACGGCCAGAAATGGGTCAAACGGCGGTGGCCGGAAAAATCACCGCCGAGCTTCGCCGCCTCGATGTGGGCGCGTCCGGCGGTCGTGAGATTTTGGGGTTTGGCTAGAAATGAGGAGAGGCTTCCGTCTGGCCGGCGCGTGTAACGAGAATCGATCGAAAAATTGGTCGAAATCCGGCGGCTGGTCGATCTCTCTCTCTCTCTCTCTCTCTCTCCTCTCTTTCTCTTTCTCTCTCTTCCCAGAGATTTTTGTCAAATAAAAGCCACAGCATTGACACTGTTCATCCACGCGGACCAATCAGGTGATGACACATGGCATTTCACTGTTCATCGACTCAAAAACATTAAAATATTACGGTATCCGGCACACTTCACGCGTCCATAACTTTTTAACCGGATGCCCGTTTTAAGCGTGCCGCTAGTCTGTGAACTCGTATCGACGAGCACTTCACAACCATGCATGAGTCAAAGCTCATTTCCCCATAAATAAAAAGTCAACTCTGGCATCCCTTGGACAGTTTGGACCTCAACTTGTTTTGCTCATAACTTTCAAACCGTAGCTCCGTTTTGAACGTGCTACTAGTCTACGAACTCGTGCCAACGTGTGCTTCGTAAGGTACCTTAGTCAACCTAGAATTCCAATCGGGTCAAAAAGTCAACTTTTGACCCCTTGGTCAACCATCAACCTCGGTCAATGTGCAAAAATTCCGACATGGTTCGGGACGGGGTGTTACATATATTCTATGCTGATGCCCTCTATTCCTCTGCTGCATGGTTCTATATTTTAACCACAAATATAGTATTCTTTCTGAAACTTTTTCCACAGCATGAAAGTAGGCAACACTCCAAGACTTTCTCATTGACATTACTAGAAAAGGAACAAGAATTCCTGCTGCAAATCCCAATCCAACATGCAGGTAAAACCAATTATCTATGAAGCTGCCACCATTACTATTATCCTTGTGAATGGTTGATCCCTTATCTGTATCATCATCGTCTTCATCACCTGGACATTTTACATCAAGTGGACTACCACAAAGGCCATGATTTCCAACATAAGAGGATGCACTGAAAGTGATCATTTGATCATTGTAGGGAATCTTACCAGTGAAGTCATTGTTTGATAGATTCAGATACCCCAAAAATGAGAGCGATCCCAAACTGATTTCCTGCCAAGTCAATGAGCTGATTAAGCTTAAATTTGACAGTGCCAATGGAAGTTCTCCAAAAAATGCATACGACCTCAAGCTAAGAATACTTAGATTTTGAAAACCTTCTCCAATCTATTGTGGAATTCTACCTGTTAATCTGTTGTTTCCAAGATCTAATGTTTCCAACCAAGATAAGTTTTGCAAGGACGTAGTCAGCTCTCCAAAGAACTTGTTGTCGCTTAGATGGAGCGATTTAAGCTTGCTTAGCTGACCCAAGGAGCTAGGTATGTTGCCAGACAACTTGTTCTTTGTAACACCTTGTCCCAAAGTACAATGAAAATTTTCCAACTTTGACCGAGGTTGACCGTTAATCGTTGACTTTGACTGTTAACCAAGGGGTCAAAAGTTGACTTTTTGACTCGGATGGAATTCTAGATTGACTGAGGTACCGTTACAAAGTACGCATTGGCATGAGTTCATAAACTATAGCACGTCGAGAACGGAGCTACAGTTTAAAAGTTATGAGCAAAACAAGATTGGGGTCCAAAATGTCCAAGGGTGCCAGAGTTGACTTTTTATTTATGGGGAAATGAGCTTTGACTCATGCATGGTTGTGAAGTACTCATCGATACGAGTCCGTAGACTAGCGACACATCCGATTTGGACATGTGGTTTGAAAGTTATAGACATGCGAAGTTTTCCGAATACCGTAATATTTTAATATTTTTGAATCGGTGAACAGTGAAACACCACGTGTCACGATCTCAGCCATTCTTGTGAGTGCACAGTGGCACCCATGTGGTTTTTCTTAGGTGAGGTGGGAGAGAAGAGAGAGAAAGGGAGAGAGGAGAGAGAAAGAGAGGAGGAGAAACACCGGCCACCACCGATTAGCCATCGTCCGGCCACCGGAGGGCCACACGCGCCACCCCACTGCCTCCGCCTCCTCAATTCCGACAGGCCACCCAAATCTCACAGCCAATCGGCCAGTAACGCGCCAGGATCGGAACGTTTTCCTGCGACGGCCATTTTTCCCCTCCACCATCGGCCACTGCCGTTTGACCCATTTTTGGCCGTTTTCAGGTCACACACGCCAGCCTTCCCTCACCACCTCCTCATTTTCGGCCAACCCCCAAAATTTCACGGCCAACCTACCGGCGACGCGCCCGGAAAGGGGCTCTTTTCGGCGGCGGCACCGATTCCTTCAACCGCCGAGATCTCCACATTCCGGCCTCCATTCTTGTCACCACTGGTCCCGTTGAAACCCTCTCCCCTTGATCTACAAAACCCCCAAAAATCTCAGCCACCAGCCACCGCACAAGCCGCCGGCGATGCCGGTTGCCGGTCCCTCCCCACTAATTCCAACCCCCTGAATCCAAATCCGGTGTCCTTTTCCTCCAATTCACGATGGTTTAGGAGAATGGAGGCTCTAAAGGCCAAGAGCTTTTCGGCGAGATTTCGGCCACCACCGGTCCAATCTCCAGGAAGTAAGACCAGATTCGTAATCCTCGTCACTCAAGCTTCAATTCGGTATATTATTCATCAATTTTGGTTGACGTTTGTGTTAGACCCCTCTGGTACCGGGTATTATTTACCCGAATAAAATATTATTTTATTTGACTGTGTGCAAATTGTTATTTTAGGAGAACGTGTCGATTGACGAATCGATCCTATGGTGGATTGTGGTTTAATTGCGTGTTCCAGGTGAGTGACCCACCTTCAAAATTATTTTGGGATGTTAAGATATATATATTTTGTGTAAATTGGTTGTTTGAAAAT
The DNA here is from genome assembly GCF_031755915.1 of Ziziphus jujuba. Lineage (NCBI taxonomy): Eukaryota > Viridiplantae > Streptophyta > Magnoliopsida > Rosales > Rhamnaceae > Ziziphus > Ziziphus jujuba. Next base: position 6,166,360 of record NC_083380.1, read on the forward strand.
TATGTTTGATGTGTTGAATATTTAATAAATTTATATTTGGAATTTTGGTGCAAAATTGAATGGAATTAAATATTTGTGCATTATAAAATATTTTGGTTTTAAGGAATTTGAGATTTTGGTAATTATTATCAAATTTCATTGTTGGAATATTTCATAATCAAATATTTGGTAAATATGTTTTATGTATTTGATATTAAGAGAATTTCCAGATAAATGGTATTGCTAATTTATAATGTTTTTAATATATGTTTTGGTGCCAAAATAATATATTTGGGAATTTAAAGAAATCGTGGTTTGAATTTAAAGAAAAAAATGTGGGATGGTGAATTTGAAAAATGGTATAATTCCCACGGTGAATTTTGGAAAATTTATACTTTAATAATAAATTTAATAATTGGTTTTAGATGCACTCATACAATACTGGTGTTCTGTACTGTATATGTGATTAGCGTGCAAGTTATAATGTCTCCCGTGAGTTGCCATTGGACCGAGGGCAGGCAAGTTTTATGTAATGCACGTCAGCCGCCCCCTTCGTGGTCGGGATGACGGTTTCAGCAGCGGCACTGTCGAGACGCCGAAGCGATTGTATGCAAGTTTCTCTCTTTAACCCCCTGCCAGTCGGTGCTCGGGATGCTGGGTATCGGAGGGCATCACTGGTATATGGTGTGGTGCGTCAAGTATAAATTTTCAGATAGAAATTTCAAACCCTAAAGTGTTCTAAAATTATTTATTATATTTTATTTATATTTGGATTATTTAATTATCATTTATTAAATTAATTGATTCTTTGGTTTTCGGAGAATACGAATAACGGGTTTTGCGAAAATGTTTTAAAAGGAGAACCTTTCCAACGAAGTGAATAGTGAGGGTTTTGAGAGTAAATGTTATTTTCAATGAATTATTATTTATTTATTTATTTAATTGTTGGTATTGAGTAATTAAATTCCTGTTATTGTTATATTATTAATATTAAAAGTGTATAGTAGATAGGGTCATTCATTGAGATGATTAGCATCTCATATTTCTAAATTTCGTTCCCCTAGGTACAAGGATTGGTAGACGTTCGTCCAGGACGAGCCTGACGTCTCAGTTCATTGACGAAAGTGCAAGAAGCATTTCTTCCCTTTTTCATCTTCATCTTGTATTACTTCTTTATCTGTTATTGTATTAATTCCACATTTATTTTTATAATGCTCTGTATACTGTATTGGACATATTTTATTAAATACTGCATTAATTCCCTGTTATTCTTTTGGAGTGCTGCAAATTGTGGAATTATATTGTAGTAACGTGGGAGGAATAAGGGGATGTATATAGAAGTGTGTTTTCAGTGTAGGAAATTTGTGGTAAGTCCAACCCTTAGGGGAGGTTCTGCCGGATTTTCTATTGGAGGGTCCGGTAAAGTTTCCCTGGGATCAAGGCTTGTCTAGGGTTCCGGTGAAGAATTTTGGACGGGTCCTGACATTCTTACTCAGGTCTAATACCTCTAGAGAAGTACAATTCCCAATGCTTGATGGAATATTTCTCATTAAGTTGTTACTCGAAAGATCAATAGCATAAATACCAATAATTTTACCTATAGAAGGTGGGATTTCTCCACTTATCTAGTTGTCAGAAATAAATAGGAAGTTCAAATATTTACCGAACGAAATGTTATTTGGAATGGTACCGGAAAATTTATTTTTTGACAAATCAATGATCCAAAAGTCGCCACTCAGAATAGGGTTGGCTCCCCTGAAGCTGTTTGAGCTTAAATCAAAACATGCCATTGTCTAATGTTGGAGCATAGTTTAAATGACTTGGTAACTGACCGTCTCGTTGATTATTGGAAACATTCAATGTGGATAGGTTAAGAAAATGTTCCCAAAACCAGTAGGGTACGGAACCAAAAATACTTGTATTTGATAAATTCAAATCTGTGAGTTCTTTTTGTGACTTAAGCCAAGAAGGAAATGAAGGACCATGCAGCATGAATCCATAAGAAGAGTCTCAACTTGGAAAGGGGGAACCCAATTGGAATTGACAGCCAAGGTAAAAGAGCTTGAAGACAAATCTAAAACACATAGCATTTCAAGCTTTAAAAAATGTGTTTCAGTAACTGTTTGGAAGAAACATCAAGGAAAGACAACTTAGAAAGTTGTCCCAAACTTTCTGGGAGGGTCCCATTTAGTTCATTGTCGCTTAGGTTTAGATAGGTAAGCTTTTGCTGCAATATTCCAAAAGAGGCTGGGATAGGACCACACAGAGAGTTACCGGAGGACAAATCAAGCTCAACGAGATTCGCAAGCTGAGTCAGCCACTCCGGTGGTTTACCAACCAAATGATTGTTTGGCAAGTTCAATACCTGCAGACTGGGCAGTGGCTTCCTAGAAAGGCAATTTTCAATTCCTTCAAGGAATTCTGGCAACGTTCCTGTCAAGTTATTTTTTCCTATATTAAAATAGACCAGGTTGCAAAGTTTACCAATAGAGCTTGGAATCCCACCCTTAACATTATTGGAAAAAAGATTTAAGAAAGAGAGAAATGTCATGTTTCCAATGGAGGCAGGAAGCTTCCCATGCAGGCTAATGGATTCCAAGTCAAGGTCTTGTATCTTCCCCTGTCAGGACCCGTCCAGAATTCCTTCCCCGGAACCCTAGACAAGCCCTGATCCCAGGGAAACCCTACCGGACCTTCCAATGGAAAATCCGACAGAGCCTCCCCTAAGGGATTTACTTACCACAAATTACCTGCACTGAAAACACACTTCTATAAACATCCCCTTATTCCTCCCACAAACTACAAATTGTTCCACAAATTTCAGCACTTCTCAAAAACAACAACAGTCCAGTGCATAAATAAAAACATAAGTATCCCAATAGCATACAGAGCTTTAAGAAGTGCTAAACTACAGAAATACAACAAGGCTGAAAGAAATAATACACTGACATGAAAGAGTACAAAGATACTTCTCAAAACACAACAGTAGCGGAAAACTTGGTTCGCTCCGGAAGAACGTCTACCACCACTTGCACCTAAGGGAACGAAATTTAAGAGTGTGAGATGCTAATCATCTCCGTGAGTGACCCTAACTACTGAACACTTTTAATAATAAAATAATATTAATAGCAATTAAGGAATAGAACAAATACCAACAATTAATAAATAAATAATAATAACTGTTGGAAAATAATAATTTCCCTCAAAACTCTCACCAATCGCTCCGTTTGAAATGTTCCCTTTTTAAAACCTTTTCGCAAAACCCAATGTACATACCTCCCAAAAACCAAGGGATTAAACCATTTGATACACAATAAATAAATAAAAACATACCCCAATATATAATAAAAATATAATAAATTATGGTAAATAATTTTGAACACCTTTGGGGTTTAAACCATTATTTGCAATTTACACCGACGCACCACACCATATACCGGTGATGCCCTCCGATACCTAGCGTCCCGAGCACCGACTGGCGGGGGGGTTAAAGAGAGAAACCTGCAACGGTCACTTCGGCGTCCCGACAGTACCGCTGCTAAAACCATCAACCCGGCCAAGGAGGGGCGCGGCTGTGGCCAATAACAACTTGCTTGCCCACGGTCCAATGGAAACTCACGGGTGAAGTAATAACCACACGCTAAACCACATAATAACCGCGTGCTACCACGTGTCCATACACCATACACCAGAACACCAATACTGTATGAATGCGTCTAAAAATAAACATTATTAACCAACCGTACCGTTTTTCCAAAAACCACCGTGGGAAATACATTAAATTCTCACACTTACCATCCCACATATTTTTACTCAATAACCCGGTACAAAACATTGATAACCAACAAACCACAATTTCATCGAAGTACGAGATGCAACCATAAAAATACCGCGGGCATAATTTATAAAATTTAAATAAATATTTTCATAAAATATTTAACCCAATTATGCCCGAAAAATTAATACTGAAATCACGTACAAATACTACCGAAATACACTTTGCTCATGCATAATAAATAAATTAAACCACACTAAAACCATAATTAAACCACACCACATGAGCATAATTTAAATACCAATTTAAATACCAATTAAATATAATTAATTGCCCAAAATAATTTTTGAAGGTGGGTCACTCACCTTGAGCGCGTAAATCAACAAAGATCCTCCTCGGGATCAACTCCGCCACTCGTACGCGCACCTAAACAACCACAGTGCACAAACCAAAAATATTAATATTTTATTCGGGTAATTCCCAAATGGGTACCCGGGGAGCGAACACCAAACGATATCTAAAGGGTTACGAGTTATATACCTAATCGAAGCTCGCGTGATGAGGATCACGGATTCGGTCTTACTTTCCGGTGATCGGACCCGACGGGGTCGGAATCTCGCCAGAAAGCTTTTCGGGTTTTGGCTCCGCAATTCTTCGAAACCATCGCGAATTGGCGGAAATGGAAGCCGGATTCAGGTTCAGGAGGTCGAACACAGCGGACTGGAGCCGGCCGGAAATTCGGGTACTCGTCGGAACAGTACTTTCCGGCGAGCCGCCGCGGTCACCGGCAACCGTCGCCGCCGCCGGCGCGTGCGGTGGCCATTGGTCGTGAAATTTTGCAGATTTGTAGATCGTGAGGAGAGCAATCCAACGGGACTGGTGGTGAGCAAAATGGAGGCCGGACGGCGGAGAAATCACCGTTTGAAGATTTCTGGCCCCTCGCCGGAAAACGCTCCGATCCCCGCGCATCGGTGGTCCGATGGCCGTGATTTTTGGTTGGTCGGCCTGACTTAAGGAGAGGATCAAGGGTGTACGGCGCGTGTGGCCGGAAAATGGCCGGATGTGGGTCGATTTGCGGTGGCCGGCGGTGGAGGGGAAAACTCGCTGCTGATCTTCGGACGTCCAATCCGGGCGCGTCCGGCGGCCGTTCGCAGTGAAATTTGGAGGTTTTGCCGGAAATGGGGAGGGGAAACTTTCTGGCCGGCGCGTGTGCTGTAGATCGGCCGGAACAGTTGAAAAAGTTCGGCGGCCGTCGGATCCTCTTTCTCTCTTTCTCTCTCCTCTCTCTCTTTCTCTCTCTTCCCCGAGAATTTTATCAAATAAAAACCCCTGTGTGACACTGTTCATGCCACGTGGACCAATCAGAAGCTGACACGTGGTGTTTCACTGTTCACCGACCCAAAAACATTAAAATATTACGGTATCCGGCAAACTTCAAACGTCCGTAACTTTTTAACCGGATGTCCGTTTTAAGCGTGCCGCTAGTCTGTGAACTCGTATCGACGAGCACTTCACAACCATGCACGAGTCAAAGCTCATTTCCCCATAAATAAAAAGTCAACTCCAGCACCCCTTGGACAGTTTGCACCGCAACTTGTTTTGCTCATAACTTCCAAACCGTAGCTCCGTTTGGAACGTGCTACCAGTCTACAAACTCGTGCCAACGTGTACTCCGTAACAGTACCTCAGTCAACCTCAGATTCCAATCGAGTCAAAAAGTCAACTTTTGACCCCTTGGTCAACGGTCAACCTCGGTCAACGTGCAAAAATTCTGACAAGGTTCGGGACGGGGTGTTACATCTCCCATCTACCCCCGAACAGTTGATGTCAATTTGCTGTAAGATCATTGTGACCAAGATATAAAAACTGCAAATTTGGAAGGTCACTAAAACCAAGTGGAATTCTTCCAAAGAATCTACCACTGTTTAAATCCAAAGTAACAAGGCTGCTAATATTAACAAGCCAATCAGGTATTTTTGAATTCAAGTCATTAGACCTAAGATCTAGGAAAACAAGTTAAGTTAAATTTACAAAGGTAAGACGAGGAATGGAACCAGATAAGCTACAATCAGATAGATGCAACTCAATTAAGGATGAGAACTTATTTAGTTTCATAATCCAATGTGATCCTACATTTGAAAGATCAACTGCATCCATGTCAAGATGCATAAGAGAAACAAGACCTGTTACCCAATCAAGATTATCAACGTATAAACCCGAATGCCATTCCAAAGTCAGACTATTATCAAGATCAAAATACTGCAAGCTAGAAAGGTTCCCTAAATTTTGAGGAATTGCACCACTAAACCCAGCATTTGAAAGGTTTAGATATTGCAAATTTTTTAAAGATCCAAGAAATTCAGGAATTAGGTTGTCAATGAATGCATTTAAACTCAAGTCCAACTGTCTCAAGGACTTCAGTGTCATCAATGAAGGACTTATATCCCCACTGATAGTAGGGTGTACATACCTGCCAAAAAACTAAAATCCGTCTTGATGTGGATCACGGAGATCAACTGCAATAATAGCTCCAGATGTGTTATCACAACTTATTCCCCACCGTTGGCAACAGTTGCTTCCCTTCCATGAAGAAAGCCGGTTTGCAGGATCATTAAGACCATTCTTGAAGTCAATGAGAGCTTCTTGATCCGACTCCCAGCAATTCATCAAGTGAGCATTTGTGTTGGGAAGAAATTCTCTTGTCATTAAGCTATTTCACTACCATGGGATTACCATTTCTCGTACTTTCGGTAACAAGATCCATATCAAATAGAACAGATTAGGAAAGCCCCACATAAAATAATCATCTAGCTTTTCGCCTTTCATATATAAGAGTAGCTTAACATAAAAAATAATTCCTTTTCACCACCATTGAATTATTGTCTAACAATTTTACGATGATGAGTGATTCACAGCTATATCTATCCATATTTTTTACTAATTATTTTCTACTTTTGTCTAGTCAAAATTCTGATAGAAGATCGTAAAAGTTGTTTGCCTTCCTTTTTATTAACTGTAAACTACTATCACTTTAAGTTATAAATAAAACCAAAGCTAATCAGATTATTTAAATAATTGACTGAAAAAGGCATGTGAATGCCTAAAAATTAGATATCCAACCCAACTAAGAATGCATTTTTAAGATTTAAAAAAAGAAAAAGAAAAAGGGTAGCCTTTAAAACTGTGGTTTAATAAGCAGTACAAAGCATGTCAATGTCTGATTCAGTATTGTTAAGGGAATGATCCCATTATGCTGATAGATGCTTAAATCAAGCGGAAATTGAAAAAAATGAGAAAACTAACTGAAGATGGATCAAGAAAAACCAATTTTTTGTTTATCAAATCATTTTTATGCATGTAAAGTACTCACTCTGTAGACTATAGGCAATATTAATAAGTAGCTGTTCCTGATTCTAAGGAGCAAAGACTATATTTAACAAACCATTTATTGACAAGTATTTCTTGAAACATTTATGAATAGCAAAGTTTGTTAGGGTCGAATACTGGACAAAATAGAGCATTAAAGGCTATTGGTTTTAACATTTTTCATCAATCTGCAAGCTTTAAAGCCCTGTTTAGACGTCGGATTTTAGCAGAAGTTCTCTCCTTTAATATCAAATAAAGTTGTGAAAGATATTATAAAGGCAATTCAACTTTTGTAATGTGGAGATTAACTCTCTAGTCTTGAGTAAAGAAAAACACTCATGTCTGATTAGTTCCCATTAAAATCTTGGGAGAAAATAATTTTTTTTCAAGAGCTATATATATAAAATGTGCGGCAAAAGTAATGACTTTTTGCTTTTAAAGTTTCTTATCAGATGTAAGAATAACATGGTATCTAATACAAATGATAACCTTTGAAGCAGTGACCTTCTATGCAAGGAAATAATGGAAAACCAGAAATGACAAAAGGCTTTGCTTATTACTTGAGTTGACAAAAGGTTTTGCTTAGTATAGTTTGAAATTACATTTTTGTTTACATGCATAACTCATTAATGTTGTTTTTTAGAACTGGAAAGCTATTTTGCAATTACAAGGCTAAACAGAGGCAAGTTCTGTTTTTGTTTTCTGTTTTGGTAATTGATTTTTCATTTATTTTTTCCCTTTCTTTTTTATTTTTTATTTTTTATTTTTTTGGGGAAGGAGTGTGTTTAAAGTAAGAATGTCAAGAAAGCAAGGAAGTTATGCTCCCTCCTCCCTATAAAATTGGTGTAACAACCTCAAGCATATGAAATTGACACGATGGGGAAGCCAAGAATATGCATGTCAATATTCAAGCTAATATGCTTCACGGCACTTGACCAGAAATTTTACAAATATCGTAAGGCTGAAAACTAGTAGAAAATTAACATTTGCTATAATATTGATTGAGCACAGCTTTTAAAACCATCACAAATTACAGAAGGTAGGGATAGTGAAACAGAAAAAAGAAATGTACTACTTGTAATTATATAATCTACGAGGAGATCCTTCTCCTTCAAGCTTTCAACAGTGTCCCTGAAATTCACTTCAAAAGAAATGAAGTTGACATTGAAAACCTCTTTGCTTCCTCCTTGAATATTTGGTGAAGCTTCTCACCTTCCCCAACTGGAAGTAGTCACAAACAGAAATGACATTTTCTGAGTTTAGTACAGTAAGTAAATGAGAAACACATTGTCAAAGAAACATATTATTATTTAGGAGTGAAACTTTAGAAGTACTATTTAACAAAACATATTATTATTCAGGAATGTTACTTTAGAAGTATTATTTATCAAAAAGTCAGTTTGACAATGTAACCTGACATGAACAAAGAAAGGAAAGCAGATATAGTAACAAACTGAAGAAAGAAAACATACTCTTTATCTTCTTTGCTGATTCCCTCTAGACCTCTGCTTTATGGTTCTATATTTCAACCACAGATATAGTATTCTATCCACAGCTTTATCAACAACATCAAAGTAGGCTCCGCTCCACGGTTTTCTCATTGCCGTTATCAAATACGGGACAAGAATTCCAGCTGCAAATCCCAATCCAATGCTCAAATAAAACCACTTATCAGTGAAGCTATCACCATTACCAGTATCCATGGGAGTCATCCATTCCTTATCCGGTTTCCCATTTTTGTCATCACCTGGACATTTTACAGCTAGTGGACCACCACAAAGGCCAACATTTCCAGCAAAAGAGGATGCATCAAACGTGACCATCTGATCTTTATAAGGAATAGGACCAGACAACTCATTGTTTGACAGATTCAGATACCCCAGGAATGAGAGTGACCCCAAGCTTTGAGGAATAGCACCGGAGAACCTATTACTTGAGAGATCAAGAGAAGACAATTGCTTCAGCTTCGAAATGCTTTTGGGAATGTGACCAGTGAAATGGTTTCTTGACATGTTGAGAACGATCAAACCCAACACGTTTGTCATTTCTATAGGAAGATCTCCACTCAAGTTATTCCCTGAGAGGTCTAGCATGGTTACAAGAGAGAGGGTATTGGTGTATCTTAGAAGTTGGCCTTTCATATTTACAATAAAGCTTTCATAGTAGTTGCCAAACTGCATGGTACTTGTTGATAAACATGAAATATGCTGGTAAAATACACCAGACAAAATGACCATAAACTATATAGAAATTCTTCTGTTAAAACATTCATATATCATTTCTTTATACATAAATTCATTAAGTTTTACAAGGCTATTTAAACTAGGAACATAATTTCAGAAACAATGAATATGGCTGTGGACTGAGAACAATAATTACATATCACACTCCTAGAAGTCTTAGTACATGCATACATACATCTGTGTCTATAAACTTATCAACTTCCTAATAAATAAACCTTATCTTCAAGATACATGGAATAATTCTCAACTAACAGTACCTACGTAGCTATCAGGATGCTTCCTAGTTCCGGAATTTTGGTGTGTAGGGGCAGCCCCATACAATAGATAACGGTTAATGATTTTGGCTTGTAACATAGCTTTAAAATGTCCAAAGCTAGCTGGAATACTGCCTGTCAACTGATTTTCTGCTACGTCCAGGACTTGTAGTGAACTTAAATTTGATAACAGAGCTGGAAGTTCTCCTGAAAATGAATTAGACCTCAAGCTAAGAATTCTTAGACTTTCAAATCCTTTCCCAATCCATGGTGGAATTCTACCCTTAATCTGTTGTTTCCAAGATTTAGGGTCTCCAAACTCGATAAGTTTTGGAAAGATGATGGGAGCTGTCCGTAGAGATTGTTGTTGTTTAGGTGCAATGATTTAAGCTCACTTAATTCACCCAAGAAGGTAGGAATGGCTCCAGACAAATGGTTGTAGCCTATGTAACATTTGCATTGATTTTGCAAATGGGCTAGAAGAATGCAGCATCAATTACTTTGTTTACTTCCGTATAGCATGTAGCACAGTTAACTAGTTACATATCGTTTTCCAGTGTTAAATCTGTTTCAATATTGATAGTATATAATGCTTATCTACATGCCATTTACATTGTTATCAGTATCATTCTCTTTCCCTAATCATATTAGTTATCATTTTGGACTATTTATATATGTATGTTTTATTTATTCAAAAGTAAGTCTATTTGAAGATATAGTCCGTGTTCGAATATAACCTGTCCCGCCTATGTACATCATGTATTAGAGGAGGTGGAGCAAATTTGTGAGCAAGGACAGAGAAACTGCATATAAATTGACATTCTTCACAAGACTTTACTAATTATAGGTGTCTTCCATTATGTGAATTCCAATAGCCTTCTCATATGTGCATAAAAATTGAATGCAATAGGAGATTGTGGGGTTCAATCATAAGGTCATACTGCCATGACCCTACAAGTTATCCTCATCGTTCTTCAATTTTATATTTTTGCTACTTATGTTTGGATTTTTTTCTTAGAACTTATATATTTGCATGATAGACTTGCTTATTACCTGCACACGTACATGTTTTTGCATGATAATCTTTTTTTATTATTTCTGCAGTTATTACAGTTGGTCTTTGGCTTCCCTTTTCTTTTTTATTTCTGCAGTTATTAAAGGTGATCATTCTTATTTTATTTTATTTTATTTTATTTCTGCAGTTATTACAGTTGGTCTTTGGCTTCCCTTTCTACACAACAGAAGACATTTCATGGATGTTTAAATAAGAAAATGTGAGGGGTTATGATTGTTGTAAAGCAAGGTTGAGTCCTGCTATGATAACTCTTCTTAATAAAAAGAAGATGATGAAGTTTTTGGTGTTTGGGTGAAGAGAATCGCACGGGATTGCCCAAGGTTCTCTTCCCTCTTGTGTGGGTTTGTGGTCGTGTGCGTCTCTCTTCTTGTCTCTCATTTGCGTCCTTTCCTTTTCAATTTTTCTCTCTCTAATTTCTCTCTGTTTCTATCTCTGCACTTTCTTTTTCCTGCTTTTCCCTCTCCTCTTTCTCTATGCTTTCTCTCGGCCTTCTTTCTCTATTTGGTTTTTTTTATTTATTTTCTGTTTTTTGATATCTTTTTAAATTTTCTAACTACTTTTTCTTTATAATACTTCTTTTCCATTTTTTGCTCTCTATTTTCTTTCTCGACACCCTCTATTTTCTCCTCTGGTTTTCTACTCTGTTTCTTTTTTAACCTTCTCTTACTGCTGTTTTTTCTCTCCACTTTTCTTTCTATTTTCTTTTACTAATTTCTGTGTGCTCTTCATCTCTAGTTTGCTTTCAAAGTTATGTTATTGCCATAGGGTAAATTACTTATTCCACATGCTATCAATGCTTACTTTTTATATGTCCTTAAAAAATTAAATATTAAAAAAAAAAAAAGCTTTACTTTTATTAGAACTGTACTATTTACCAAAAAAAACATAAAATAAAATAAAATGAAACATATTGAAAAAACTAACCACTAAACAAATAAGAAACTAGTAAGGTTAAATGTATATATATATAGAAAAAAAATCAAGTAAAGGAAAAAAAAAAAAAAACCTAAGATAGGCATATAGGAGAAAAAAAAAAACTAAATAAGAAATTAGAAAGACAAGTTAAGAAAATGTATAGAAACTAATAAACCTACCTAAGGTAAGAAATTAACAAAATTTTGATATTGTTTGTAAATTAATATTGCCAAATTTTAATGTATATTGTTATTTTTTTAAAGAAAAACTTTTAATATATTCTTTATCTTAGTATATTTTAAAATTTTATTATAATTAAAAAACTTAAAAAGAAAAAAGAACTTCAGGTAAATTCTTTCACTACATGTAATAATTATTTAGAAAATAGTATTAAATGTAAATAGATATTCATGTCGTCTTATAAACTTAAATGTAAATAGAAATTAAAATTTACCTTAAAAAACAGTTATTAGATAAAAGACTTACTACATTGCTTGTAAAAATTATCAACATAATAGTAATAATGTATTAGAAAAGAAAATTTAATTTTAAAAAAATTATCCAAACGAAAACATTAAACTAAAATTAATTAATACATAAATAAATATAGTAATGGATGAAAGACTTACTATATCTAATTACTATAAATATAAATAGGGAAGTAAAATTTACCTTGAAAAACAGTTGTTTTGATAAAAGACTTAAAAAGTTTAGCATAAAAAAAAATTTAGAAAAAAAATTTAGAAATATATTAGAAAAAAAAATTAGCTTACAAAAAATTATCCAAACGAATGCATAGTCCTAATGGATGAAATACTTAAAAGTAATTTATATAATTAAGGACATAAAATAGGATCTTACAATAAGGCATTGATAGCTTGTGGAATAAATGGTTTACTTTTGTGGCAATAACCAAATGGAGAAAGCAGCTAGAATAAAGAGTTAGAGTAATTAGAAAGAGAAGGTAGTATAAAAAGTGTAGGGTAAGAAAGTAGAGATAGAAAGTTTAAAAAATACCATTGAGATTAGAGATTCATGCAGAAAGTTGTGAAAAGTGAGAGATAGTTTTTGGAAGAAGAAAGTGGCGAAAGGTGTAAGATAATTTGAAAGAAATGTAAATAAGAGAGAAATTAAAAGAGAAAGTGGAGATAAAATGTAGACAGGGAAAATGTTGTGGGAAAAAAGGTAAAGAGAGGGTGGAGTGGATAAAAGTAGGCAAAAAGACACAATACTGAAAGCATAGAAATGGGGGGAGAAAATAGAGAGAAAAATGGAAACAGAAAGTAAGTAGATAGATGGAGGTGGAAGAGAGAAAGTGAAGAAAGAGACAAAATAAGGGGGGGAGTTTTTGCCTTTATTTTATTTTATTTTATTTTAAGTATATGTAATAAATTCAATTTCAATAATTACATTTTATTTTTGTCTTTCAGAATATTAGATACATTTCCTTCACTATTATTACATAATCATGTTAGCATTCAATTTTCAAAATCTATTTAATAGACCTCGATCTAATGGCTATCATATACATTTTTTTTATATATATAAATTAATGGTTATCACATACTTGGAAACAAATTGATTAAGTTGGATTATAAACATCCACTAAATTTATCAATAAGAAATGCATTGTCAAAAAGCCTAGTTTGAGGGAGGGAAAATGCCTATGAGAATGGCATCTAGGGGAAGACCGTTAGATATGTAAGTCACAAACCATTTATTGAATTAAAATATATAATGCATTCACGTGAAAAAGACGGTTTTACTTTCATACACAAGGGGGCTATTGGAAATTATTAGAAAGAAGAGCATAGGGAAAGATCAGAATAATGAGCTCATTTAGTGACTTTCGGGGCAGAATTGCATATAATAATGTAAATATATAAATTTATACTTGGAGAATAGATGGAATTTATATGTCGTTTGTGAACCATATATATGCTGATATTCAAAATTACCGTCAAATTTTCATTCTAAATCCCAATATTCGTGTAAGCATTTATTATCTGGCTAATAAATAAACTCTCTTGTCATAAACTATCATTCGTTGGCGTTAGCTATTGTACTGCTACTATATGAAGGAAAAAATAAAAAAATAAATAAATAAATAAAAAAAGGCAATACTTTTTTCGACAAAGTTGTACTTAAAATGTAAATGGTAGCTTATACTCATTAAGCTTCTTTTAAAAAATAGAAAATTTAATCCAGTATTCATTCCCCTGTTTCAAATCTCAAAAAAGGTCTTCCTGTTATATTTATTAAACTTTACCATTTAAAACCTTGTATCCAACTGTTTATTGTGTCAAAATATTTATATGTACTTTTATTTTTCCTTTGCTGAACGTAAAAAAATACACATGATGCGGAGCTTTTTTGTAAGATTCTTTATTTGAAGATGATTACAACAGAAGGAAATAAATAAATGAAAAACAAAAGCAAAAACAAAAAAGACAGCCCATCAACAAGTAAAGGTGAAGAGATCTGATATTGGTGTTGACTTTCAACAGGTAAGAGGTGGAATGTGTGAAGTCCCACATCGATTGGAAAGGAGAACGAAGCATGCCTTATAAAAGGGTGTGGATATCTTTCCCTTGAGATGCGTTTTGACAAAACCGTATGGGCTAGACTCAAAGCAAACAATATCTCATGCGGATGGTCTGGTCTTGTTACAGAATGAGTCTAGACAAGCTATGTAGAAAAAGAATACTTCAACTCAATTAACCATGGAAGCTTGTTAACAATCCCAATCAACTCTAAACCCTCCACCATTGAAAGATCAACTCCATTCATAACAAGTTACCTTAAAGAGACAAGACCAAAATCCATTTCACGTCATCAACAACCAAACTCCTATCAATATTCAGATCGAGATACTTCAAATTTGATAGTTTTCCTAAACTTGGAGGAATCACACCAGTGAATACAGCATTTGAGATGTTTAGATATTGTAGATTCTCCAAATATTCAAAGAAATTAGGAATTGGGATGCTAGGGAATGTGTTCAAGCTCAAGTCCAAATGTTTCAATGATTTGAGCTTTGTTAATGAAGGCCTGATTTGGGCACTGAGATTAAAGAATCCATACCTGCTACAAGAATCATGAGATTGCAGATGTGGGTCATGGAGATCAACTGCAATAGCAACTCCTGTATTGCTATCACAACTTATTCCCCACCATTGACAACAGTTGCTTCCTTTCCAAGAAAAAAGCCGATTTTCAGGATCATGAAGACCATTCTTGAAGTTTATAAGAGCCTCTCTGCCTGAGTCCAAGCAATTCATCAACTGTGCATAAGGAAGTAGAAATAATGGCACCAGAAATAATATTGTTTCCATAAAGTAGAGATCCAGAAACAAGTTCACAAATACCATCAATATCTACCAGAGGGGCAGCAATGAAAGCGATAATAAATACAAAAGTTGCGGTCAATAAGATAGGGATCATCAAAACACCAAACCATCCAATGTAAAGACGGTTTTCAGTGCTGGTTATCCAGTTACAGAAGCGACCCCATAGGCTTTCGTTTTCGTGTCTTGTTACTGTAAAGCAGAGAATCAATAACCTCATGATCGTTTCCATCAAAGGTCCAACCTTTTATGCCAGAAAGTATTGATGAAATTTCAATATAAACTGGCTTTTGGTAAAGAGGAAGAAGAAACTTTTATTTCATATTATAAGATCATATAAAGAGTTACTGAAAATAAAAGCTGGGAAAAAAGATAAAGAACACCTATTAACCAACAAAAAGATTGAGAAATATAAAAGATGAAATCAATGGGGAAGTGAGGAATTATTTGTGGCTTTTAAGGTAAGCGACTCCTTTTTGTAAGTCAGTGAAGGAAGCTACAGAGAAAGTCATGATTATGTAGTTGCTGAAAATCTATGTACTATAACATTAATTATCTGAATTTTTTATTTTTGTTGAACCACATGAGCTTTGATCGTCATATTAGTCTTTGCATAGTAATATTATCCATTGTACTAAAGAAATTGGGTTTTACTGTATGTGAGATGTGTTACTCATAAAATTGATAGAAAAGAAGACATAGAACTTCAGAAAAGATAACATAATAAGTTTACTGTGTACATATGATATCTAAAACTATGTACTTTCTAAAATGTAGCAGTATGCTAGCTCATAACCGGTTCCAAGTGAGTTTTGACCGTTAATAAAGCTTTTGAGCAACTAAAAAGATGGTCTAAATAGAGACTTAACTCAAGCATTGTGAGTTTAGAAGGTGATTTATCCAAAGTTTTACATTAATTAAAAAATCCTAATGAAAAGCTTCTTAGGCATAAAACAATTATTATGGTTTCCATTTGAAATGCTGGACATAATGCAACTACCCGGGTTGCATTCAGTAATTGTAATAGAACCTTGCTTAACTTGTTTTCTTCAAGTCTTTCCTTGCCCTGTGTTTAATGGGAAACAAGCGGCAATTTTTCACAGTTTTAATTGCTTTAGTGTAGGACACTTTATGCTAGCCTTTCTTCATGTTTTAATTGCTTTAGTGTAGGAGACTCTATGCTGGCCCAACCAGATGATGATCTCTTGGCTGAGAAAAGGAAAACCTAAAAAAACTTTTCTAATTGCTTGCCATCACTGTTTGAATGTCAGGACCCATCCAAGATCATTCACCGAAACCCTGGACAAGCCCTGATCCCAGGGAAACACCACCGAACCTTCTAATGGAAAATCCGATAGCATTTCCCCCAAGAGAAGAACTTACCACAAAATTTACCTGCACAAAGTTACACTCCTATATGGTGCCACCTTATCCATCTCACCTAACTACAATAATTTCTACAGTGGCAGCACTTCGATAACAATTTATATAAAACACATACGTATATATGTGCAATAGGAATAATCAACTAAATAAACAACCAATTATACCTTTAATCATTCACGTTCGCCCACACCACCCACTGATTGCCGTACATTTCATATATTATGTTACAAAATATATCGATGCGTAATATAAGAAGAAAAGTAAAACAATCATCACATCGACAACAATAATAATAATAGCAATCGTTTTCATGATAAAAATAGTACTAATATCATCTGTCATATTTACTCGTAGGTAATCACTTGTCTAAGAACTATCACATAATCACAGCTGTCCCAAGGACTATCTCACCGTCCCAAAGGCTACCACTTGTCCAAAGACTATTATACTTGCCCAATGGCTATCTTTTTTGCCCGTAGGCTATGATACTTGTCCGGATATATCATATGCTAATAATAAAAATAGAAATAACAAAAATAATAAAAATAAAAATAAATAATGGCAATAATAATAAAAATAATAATAATAATCATAATGATGATGATAATATTAGTAATAATGAAAATAATTGTAAACATAATTCTGATAAATAATAATTGTAATATTAATAACGAGAATAATATTAATAATAGTAATGACAATAAAAGCAATTAAGTATAATGCTAAAAAATCAGGTTATGAATAGATAGAATAATACGAGATCAAATAATTATTTAAAATTCAAAAAAATATTATCAAATATACACTCGTATTAGAGGTACAAACGATACCCTCTAACATGTTGAGCAATCCATGATTCCAACTGTCGCCAGCACCCTGCTACCAATACAATTTGGGGTGGTTGCCTAGATTGGCTGTCCAATCCCTTGGACTCGTAGGCAACATAGTGACGAGACTAGCTGTTCAAGGACCACATCGGATCATTGTCCCCGTATGGTATGATACATACAAATATAACATATATATATATATATATACAAAAGATACTTGATGCACATACTCTATACCAGTGGTTTCCTACGGTGCCCAGTGTCCCAAAGCACCGTCTGACGAGGAGGTTAAAGAGAGAAACCGGCATACGGTCGTGTGGTGTCCCATCGCGCTGTTGCTTAAACCGTCATCCTGGCCATGGAGGGGGACGGCTATGGCCAATATCAAACTTGCCTGCCCTCGGTCCGATGGCAACTCATGGGAGACATTATGTCAGGACTCATCCAAAATTCCTCACCGGAACCCTAGACAAGCCCTGATCCTAGGGAAAACCCTACCGGACCTTCCAATGGAAAATCCGGCAGAACCTCCCCTAAGGGTTGGACTTACCACAAATTTTCGACACTGAAAACACACTTCTATAAACACCACCTTATTCCTCCCATCTTACTACAATTTGTTTCCACAAATTTATAGTACTCCAAAATACTAACAGGGAATTAATGCAGTATTTAATAAAATGTGTCCAATACAGTACACAAAGCATTATACAAATAAATATGAAATTAATACAATATCAGATCAAGAAGCAATACAAAATGAAGAGGAAAAAGGGAGGAAATACTTCTTGGACTTTTGGCAATAAACTGAGATGTCAAGTTCGCCCCCGGACAATCAACGTCAATTAACCTGGACCTAAGGGAACGTAATTTAAAAATATGAGATGCTAATCATCTCAGTGAGTAACCCAATCTACTATACAATAATAATAGTAATAATAATCATAGTACACTTGATTAATTAAGAATAAATAAATAAATAATTAATAATTAATTGGAAATAATATTTTCTCTCAAAACCCTCACCATTCACTCCGTTGGAAAAGTTCCCCTTTTAAAACATTTTCACAAAACCCAATATTTTATGCCCCAAAAATCAAGTAATAATTAATTAAATAAATAATTAAATAATCCAAATACAAATAAAATATATTTAGAATACTTGCATTAAAGAAATATAACATAAAAGTGAAATTCAATATATAATTCATAAAATTTGATTTAATAAACTAAAATAAACAGTATCAAAAATATAATTTAAATAATTACAAACAGTCCTGTAAAATAAGTAGTAAAAATATTATAAAATTTCATTTTAAAATATTCAGCCAATCTATATAATAAAAATATGGAAAGATGCATTTTAAAAATATTGATTTAAATAAGTGACATAAAATATGAATAATTCTATTTTAGAAAATACTAATTGGAAATAGATGATAAACAAATTAAATACATTTAATTTAAATGCTGCTTTAAAACTTTAGGATTTGAAATTTATATCTGAAAAATAATACTTGACGCACCACACTATATACCAGTGATGCCATATGATACCGAGTGTCCCAAGCACCATCTGGCGGGAGATTAAAGAGAGAAACTTGCATACAGTCGCTTCGGCGTCCCGACAGCGCCGCTGCTTAAACCGTCAACCCGGCCATGGAAAGGGGCGGCTTATATGTACTATATAAAACTTGCCTACCATCGGTCCGATGGCAACTTATGGGAGACATTATAACTTGCGCGCTCATCCACATATAGAGGACAGAATACCAGTACTGTATGAGTGCGTCTAAAATAAATAACCAAATTTATTATTAAAATACGTAATTTTTTCCAAACTTGACAAAATAGCAAAGTTTGTTAGGATCGAATGAGACTTGACAAAATAGAGCATTAAAGGCTATTGGTTTTAACATTTTTCATCAATCTGCAAGCATTAATGCCCTGTTTAGACGTCGGATTTTAGCAGAAGTTCTCTCCTTTAGCAGGATTTTAGCCCTGTTTCCTTTACTTTCGGCTTTTTTTAATTTTTAATTTTTATTTATTTTTTATTTTTGGTGGGTATCTCTTTACTCTTTCTCACTGCTTTTTCTTTACACTTTTTCCCTTTTTTTTTTTTTTTTTGTTTTTTGGTGGGTATCTCTTTACTCTTTCTCACTGCTTTTTCTTTACACTTTTTTCCCTTTTTTTTTTTTTTTTTTTTTTTGTTTTTTTTCCCTCTCTACCTCCTTTCTCAACACCTTCTACTTTCGCTCTAGTTTTCTACTCTGTTTCTTTTTAACTTTCTCTTATTGCTTTTTTTTTTTTTTTTTGGCCCTCCATTTTTCTTTCCATTTTCTTTTACTAATTTCTTTGTGCTCTTTATCTCTAGTTTACTTTCAAAGTGAAGTTATTGCCATAGGGTAAAATATTTATTCCACTTGCTATTAATGCTTCGATTTGATATGTCCTTAAAAAAATTAAATGTAAAAAAATAAATAAATAAATAAATAAGCTATACTTTTTTTATTAGAACTATACTATCATTATAATATACACGAAAAACAAGGTAAAATGAAACACATTAAAGAAACCAGCCATTAAACAAATAAAAAATTAGTAAAAGAAATATATATGTACAAAAAGAACATTTTAGTCAATTAGCAAAACAACCTAAAATACACATAAAAACAAAATAAATAAATAAATAAGAAATTAACAAAATTTTGATATTCTTTTTTAATTAATATTGCTAAATTTTAATATGTATTGTAATTTTCTCTCAATAAAAAGCTTTTTAAAAGAATATATTTTGAAATCTTAGTATATTTTTAAATTTTCATATAAGAAAAACAGAACTAAGGTAAATTTTTCATTACATGTAATAATTATTAGGAAAGTAGTATTAAAACACTCACGTCTGATTAATTCCCATTAAAATCATTGCAGAAAATAAATTTTTTTAAAGAGCTATATATATATATATATATATAATGCGCCGGAAAAGAATTGATTTTTTTTTTTTTCTTTTAAAGTTTCTTATCAGATTAAGAATAGCATGGCATCTAATCGAAATGATAACGTGTGAAGCAGTGAGCTTCTATGCAATGAAAAAATGAAAACCAGAAATGACTAAAGGCATTGCCTGTTGCTTGAGTTGACAAAAGGTTTTGTTTGTTATAGTTTCTAATTACATTTTTGTTTACATGCATAACTAATTAATGTTGTTTCTGGAACTGGAAAGTTACAAGGCTAAACAGGGGCATGTTCTGTTTTTTTTTTTGTTTTGTTTTGGTAATTGATTTTTCCTGATTTTTTTTTTTTTTTTTTTTTTCCTTTGTTTGGGTGGATTCAAGTAAGAATGTCAAGAAAGCAAAAAAGTTAGCTCCCCCCCCCCCCCCCCCCCTTGTAAAATAGTTGCAACAACCTCAAATGTGTGAAATTGACACAATGAAGTAGCAAAGGATATGCATGTCAATATGCTAGCTAATATGCTTCACGGTACCTAACCAGAAATTTCACAAATATCGAAAGGCTGAAAACTGGTAGAAATTAACATTTACTATAATATTGATCGAACACAGCTTTTAAAACCATCACAAATTATAGAAGGTTGGGATAGTGAAGCATAAAAAAGAAATGTACTACTTATAATTATATAATCTACGAGGAAACCACCCTTCTCCTGCATCCTTTCAATAGTGTCCCTGAAATTCACTTCCAAAGAAATAAAGTTGACATTGAAAACCTCTTTGCTTTCTCCTTGAATATTTGGTCAAGCTTCTCACCTTCCCCAACTGGAAGTAATTACAAACAGAAATGACATTTTCTGAGTTTAGTACAGTTAGTAGATGAGAAACACATTGTCGAAGAAACATATCATTATTTAGGAATGAAACTTTAGAAGTACTATTTATCAAAAACTCGCTTTGACAAGTAACCTGACATCAACAAAGAAAGGAAAGCAGATATAGTAGCAAACTGAAGAAAGAAAACATACTCTTTATCTTCGTCGCTGATGCCCTTTAGTTCTCTGCTTCATGTTTCTATATTTCAACCACAGATATAGTATTCTATCCACAGCTTTATCAACAACATCAAAGTAGGCTGCACTCCAAGATTTTCTCATCGCCATTATCAAATACGGGAGAAGAATTCCAGCTGCAAATCCCAGTCCAATGCTCAAATAAAACCACTTATCAATGAAGCTGTCACCATTACCAGTATCCACGGGAGTCATCCATCCCTTATCTGGTTTCTCATTTTCGTCATCACCTGGACATTTTACCGCAAGTGGACCACCACAAAGGCCAACATTTCCAGCAAAAGAGGATGCATTGAAAGTGAGCATATGATCATTATCAGGAATAGGACCAGACAATTCATTGTTTGACAGATTCAGATACCCCAGGAATGAGAGTGACCCTAAGCTTTGAGGAATAGCACCGGAGAACCTATTACTCGAGAGATCAAGAGAAGACAATTGCTTCAGCTTCGAAATGCTCTTGGGAATGTGACCAGTGAAACGGTTTCTTGACAAGTTGAGAACGACCAAACCCAACAAATTTGTCATCTCTATAGGAAGATCTCCACTCAAGTTATTCCCTGAGAGGTCTAGCATGGTTACAAGAGAGAGGGTCTTGGTGTATCTTAAAAGTTGGCCTTTCATATTTACAACAAAGCTTTCATAATAGTTGCCAAACTCCATGGTACCTATGTAGCCATCAGTATTTTTCCCATATGCGGCATTTTGGTAAATAGGGGCAGCCCCATACCATAGATAACGGTTTATGATTTGGGCTTGTAACATAGCGTTGAAATGTCCAAAGCTAGCAGGAATACTGCCTGTCAACTGATTTTCTGCTAGGTCCAGGATCTGTATTGAACTTAAATTTGATAACAGAGCCGGAAGTTCTCCTGAAAAGGAATTAGACCTCAAGCTAAGAATTCTTAGACTTTCAAAGCCTTTCCCAATCCATGGTGGAATGCTACCATTTAATCTGTTGTTCCCAAGACTTAGGGTCTCCAAACTCGATAAGTTTTCGAAAGATGATGGGAGCTGTCCGTGGAACTTGTTATCATTTAGGTGCAATGATTTAAGCCCACTTAATTGACCCAAGAAGGTAGGAATGGTTCCAGACAAATGGTTATTACTAAGGTCTAGTGCAGCAAGACCAGAACAATTTCCAATGCTTGATGGAATACTTCCTATTAAGTTGTTATTGGAAAGATCAAAGACTTCAAGTACAGGAACAATGTTGCCTATCCAAGCAGGAATTTCTCCATTTATCTGGTTGTTAGCAATAGAAAGGAAAACAAAGGTACCACCGGTAATATTCCATTTATTTGGAATATTACCAGAAAATTTATTTTTGGATAGATCGAGTAAGTAAAAGCTGCCACTTGGAATAGGAACAGAACCACTGAAGTTATTTGAGCTGAAATCCACAACTACACCTGATAGGTACATCGATATAGGGGCATGTGAACCAAACTTTAATGGACTTGGTAGTTGACCTGCTAGTTGATTAAAAGAAAGATTCAAATGTGATAATGAATAAGAAAATTCCCAAAACCAGTAAGGTATGGAGCCAGAAATGCTAGCATTTGAGAAATCCAAATGGTCGACATATTTTTGTGACTTGAGCCAAGTCGGAAATGAGGGACCCAAATGGCAGCAACCCATTCCAAGAAAAGAGACCTGGAACGGAGGAACCCAGTTGGAATTGACATCCAAGGTGAAAGAGTTTGAAGACAGATCTAAATGCCTTAGCTTTTTTAGCTTTAAAAAATGCGCTTCAGTAACTATACCTGTCAATTGATTGAATGAAACATCAAAGTACTCCAACTCAGAAAGCTGTCCCAAACTCTCTGGGAGGGTCCCATTTAGCTCATTCCCTCCTAGAAGCAGAATAGTAAGATTTTGCTGTAATATTCCAAAAGAAGTTGGGATGGGACCATATAGAGAGTTATTGGACAAATCAAGCTCAAGAAGATTCTCGAGCTGAGCTAGCCACTCTGGTAATTTACCAACCAATTGATTGTCTGACAGGTACAATAATTGCAGATTTGGTAGTGGCCCCCTAGAAAGATTTTGGAGTGATCCGAAAGAAGCTGGGATACCACCATTGAGAGAGTTATAGGACAAATGAAGCTCTACAAGATTCTCAAGTTGACCCTACCATTCTGGTAAATTACCAACCAAGTGATTGTCTGACAAGTCCAAGGATTGCAGACTAGGAAGTGGCCTCCCAGAAAAATTTTGGAGTGATCCGAAAGAAGCTGGGATTTGACCATTTAGATAGTTGGAGGACAAATCAAGCTCAACAAGATTCTCAAGGTGACCCAACCATTCCGGTAAATTACCAACCAAGTAATTATCTGACAAAACGAAGGACTGCAGAAGAGGAAATGGCCTCCTAGAAAGGCAAATTTCTGTTCCTTCAAGGAATTTTGGTAAAGTTTCATTGATGTAATTATTGAACATACCTAAGGAAATCAAATTGCAAAGTTTTCCAATAGAGCTTGGAATCCCACCGTCAACGCTATTGGAAGAAAGATCTAAGTGACTGAGAAATGTCAGGTTTCCAATGGAGGCAGGAAGTTTCCCATGTAGATTATTCTCTTTCAAATCAAGAACTTGTATCTTCTCCCATCGTTCCCCCAACAACTGATGACAACTTGCTGAAAGACCATTGTATCCCACATATAAAAACTCCAAATTTGGTAGTTCACTTAAACCAAGTGGAATTCTTCCACCCAACCCACTATTGCTTATATCCAAAGTAACAAGGCTGCTAATATTGACAAGCCAATCGAGGGCTTTTGGATCGAATTGGTTATAACTAAGATCTAGGACAACAAGTGAAGTTAAATTTAAAAGGGTAGGAGGTGAAATGGATCCAGATAATCTACAATTCTGTAGATGCAACTCGGTTAAGGATGGGAGCTTATTTAGTTGCCTAATCCAGTCTGATCCTACCATTGAAAGATTAACTTCATTAATCACAAGATGCTTTAGAGAAACAAGACCTGTTAACCATTCAAGATTATCAACAAATAAACTTGACTCACCCCAAATCTCATCACTAGAAACATCAAGATACTGCAAGCTAGAAAGGTTCCCTAAATTTACCGGAATTGCACCACTAAACCCAGCATGTGAGAGGTTCAGATATTGCAAGTTTTTCAAAGATCCAAAAAAATCAGGAATTGGGTTGTCATTGAACGTGTTAAAACTCAAGTCCAAATGCCTCAAGGACTTGAGTTTCGTCAATGAAGGTTTAATTTCCCCACTGAGGTTCCAGAATCCGTACCTTGCGAGGGATTCATCATCGTACCCAGTTGGACGTGGATTCCGAAGATCAACTGCAATAACGGCTCCGGTAGTGTTTTCACAGCTTATTCCACGCCAATGGCAACAGTTGCTTCCCTTCCATGAAGAAAGCCTGTTTGCAGGATCATGAAGGCCATTCTTGAAGTCAATGAGAGCTTCTTGGTCCGACTCCATGCAATTCATCAAGTGAGCATCAGTGTTGGGAAGAAATTCTCCTCTCACAGAGCACAGAATCAGAAACATTAATGGAAGCCATGTAATTGTTTCCATTAGAGTTGCAAACTTGTTTGCCAGAGAATTGCGATTTAGTGTGAAGAGGAAGATCACGAGGAATAGTTGTTGAAAGTAAAAGCAAAGAAAAAGATACATCAATGAAATATAAAGAAGACGATATGTGTGTTGCGAATCAACAACAATGTTTGCAGGTATATATATATATATATATATATACATCGCCGGGAGACTCTTTCATTTTCTAACCCAGCAGTGTTTCAAACATTGGAAAGATGTGAGAGTGGGGTCATTGTGAAAGGACTTAGACGCGTATAAGCTTAATACAAAATAAATAAATTAATAAATAAAAATTAAAAAACAATAAAAAATGTTTGAGGTTTTTCGGAAATTAAAAAGTATATATAATTCTTTTTTCGTTTCCTTTCTATGCGTGGCAAGGAAGAAAAACAGAGGTGAAAAGCTTTTCTTCTATTTTCCTCTATTTCATTCTGATGCTTATGCATACACCCCACGGCTCCTACCTGGAAGGCTGACCAAAAAGCCAAGATTTATTAGATTTGTCTAAACACCCAATCTTGGCCTCACATGTTTTTAAGTTAAAATATAACGATGTCATCTGCACAACCTTTTTGACTGGGGATCACTGTCCAATCGTGTGCGATTACGTATGACATCTGCACATTAACCTTGAAGACAAAATCCCTTAACTATAAATACTTAATTGTGGTTTTATAATTAATGCAAAGTATGTAAACGCCTGACATAAACTATTATTGTTGAGGGAATGATCATAATAACACACTAATGAATGCTTAAACTGGCAAATTATATTCATTTTACTTGCACTCACTCTGTGCCCATCAAAGTGAGTGCCCGTCAAATATAGTGTTTGTAAGGCCAGTTATCTCTGAAGTCTTACCAGAGATAGAAAATTCGTTGGACTACAAAATTCTAGTCAGGCTTTTGTACATATACTCCAATTTATTTTTGGGACAACAAATATATAGATATAGTAATCATACAATTTTATCCTCCTCTGCGTTTATGAGATACTGATTTTGTTTTCCATGAAGTAGATGCAAAATATGAATTTGCAAAAACAAAACTACAGAGTTGTCACCCAAAACCAAGTGTTTTTGGTTTGAATGACCATCTTCAAAGTAAATAAAAGATTTATTTGTTCATTCAAGCAAGAAAAAGTTAAATACATAGCTCTTTAAACTTCCAGTAATTGAAGGAAAATCTGGATACAGAGATTGCCCTTCTCTGTATTTAACATGCTATAAGCGATATCGCCCTGGTGGGGGACGACTGTGCAATGTTGTGCGATGACCTATGACATATGCCCGAGAACCTTGAACGCTTCAACACATGTAATGCTTGGAAGACAAAATCCCTTGACTCATGCTCGGCCATACATATGAGATGGACTAATTCTATCTTGCTTTTTGTTTCCCTTCTTCTTTGCTTTCAGTCTTGTCATTTCAGTTCCTTTCATTCCCT
Source organism: Ziziphus jujuba (assembly GCF_031755915.1). Lineage (NCBI taxonomy): Eukaryota > Viridiplantae > Streptophyta > Magnoliopsida > Rosales > Rhamnaceae > Ziziphus > Ziziphus jujuba. The sequence continues at coordinate 6,192,585 of NC_083380.1, forward strand.
TAAAGTTTATTTAATTAATCCACCTAAAACTTCAACTGTTCCCACCAACACAATACCAAAGTTGGAAAATTCTTGACGACCAAGTCTCAAACTCATTACAGACTTCTAAAGGAGGCAAGTGGATGTCTTTTTTCCAAGTCAATGAGAAATTCTATGCTCAAGGTCATGGCAGTGTAAATCTGTTTACTTTGCTGAATGTAATTGCTGAGAAATCTCTGTCTGTCATTCATCAATTATGAAAACTACTATTTCTTTCAAATGTACATAATATTTTTCAAATCTGTATTTTTAATTTTACATTATTTAAAAATTCCAGAATAGTTTTATTAGAAAGAAAAAAAAATGTATACAAATATAATTTTCCTAGTTCATTTATTTATCCTTTGAAACAAATTTATCTTTTTAATTGAGGTGGATATATTTTTCTTTTTACTTTTAATATTTATTTACATTTTTTCGAATTATTTTCCATTCAAAAATTAACTTTTAATAATTTATCATAGTTGTGTAACAGCCCAGACCACCCGCATCAGGATATTGTCCTCTTTGGACCAGGGTTCACACCCTCTCTCCCCCTGGCCTCAAGGTTTTGCTCACAAAACGCGTCCCTTCGATATTGTCCTCTTTGGACCAGGGTTCACACCCTCTCTCCCCCTGGCCTCAAGGTTTTGCTCACAAAACGCGTCCTGAAGGAAGAGGTATCTACAGCCTTATAAAGACCGCTTCGTGCCCCTCTCCAACCGATGTGGGATGTCACAATCCTTCCCCCTTGGGGCCCAACGTCCTCGCTGGCACTCCGATCTGGGTACTAAGACCGCTTCGTGCCCCTCTCCAACCGATGTGGGATGTCACAATCCTTCCCCCTTGGGGTCCAGCGTCCTCGCTGGCACTCCGATCTGGGTACTGGCTCTGATACCACTGTAACAGCCCAAACCACCCGCATCAGGATATTGTCCTCTTTGGCCCAGGGTTCACACCCTCTCTCCCCCCTGGCCTCAAGGTTTTGCTCACAAAACGAGTCCTGAAGGAAGAGGTATCCACAGCCTTATAAAGACCGCTTCGTGCTCCTCTCTAACCGATGTGGGATGTTACAGTTGGCTCTTCAACTATACAAAAATTTTATTTTGATTCTTAAACTATGCAAAATTATCGCTTTGGTCTTTAAACTGTGCAAAAGTCTCTTTTTCTTCCTTCTAAAATTACCAACCCTACCTCTGATAAAAAGGCTAACATGGCATGCACTTGTTGCTTCCTTTAGCCAAACTGAATAGACATTCAAAATCAGTAAGACTTTACAGAAAAATCTCTGCCATAACCACATGTTTTCTCAAGACAGCGACATTTCATCCACGTTGGAAAGTGCATGCCAGGCCAATCCATAGATAGAAATATTGTCGGACGAATGGCTCACCGACGTTCGAAAATGCATACCACCCCAATTATTAAGTCATTATACTACTAACCATACATGCCCTCGAAACGTATAATCCGAGAGAGAGAGAGAGAGAGTTCAAGTGAAAAAAAAAAATCCAAATTAAGTTATTCCATTTTCAAATGAAAAATTAAAATTCATTTTTATAATTTTTTTTTCCTTTGACTTAAATGACATGTTTAAATTTTAACTAGATTTAAAATTACATTATTTGGTAGTAGAAAAATAACGGAAAAAAAAATTGAATAAAAATGTGAAAGGAAGTTTCCCTTAAAAAGAGTGAAGCGAGCAGAATTCCTCTATAAAGAAAAATCGGGAACTGTCCTCTCACTGGCCCCACCATCTCTCTCCCCTCAGAAAATTATTGTTTTCTAACCATCAGCATTCATGACAGGCAGCTTGCAAATTTTGCTACATTTCCTCAGTCAAACATGAGAAAAACAAACTGGGCCTAAATCTAAAATACTATCTATCATAAGTATGGAGATGCAGAGTAAAGCTAAGCAGACTATTCAAAATTATTGAATAAAAACTTACATGTACTACAGTGAAGAATATAAAGCTTACAATAACAAAATGAAAAAAACTAACTGAAGATTTCAAGAGAACCAAATTTTTGTTTTGCAAATCATTTTTAAATTTGATCACAAGTAATGCAAAGCACTATACTTTAAAGGCTATATATATTGACAAGTATTTCTTGAAACTGTTAAAAATAGCAGATGGATTGTACTGAAATCTTATAAAATAGAGCATTAATAGAATATTGGTTTTAACAGATTTCATCCATCTGCAAGCAATATCTATTATTTTCGGTAAATATTTTTCACCTTCTAAAACCACATCTAACCCTTTCTTGACTAACACCGCCTTCATTTTCATCTTCTAAAGACTCAAATCATTTGAGCCCATGAATTTCTACATTTAAAACTTAGGATGACACTTTATGATTCTTTTGCTAGTTGGTGTAACCAAGCAACTAGATCCAACATGGAAGAAATTGATTTAAAGCAATTTCCATGCAAAATGGCATTTATGTTGTTCCATAAACACCAACAAGTCCATGCAAAAACCTCACATTGATAGGTAGACAAATGATAAAAAACAGAGTAACATAAACCAGCAAAAAAATGATAAAGTGTCCCCCTAAGTTGGTAAATGTTTCCGATAAATGTTCCTCACCTTCTAAAGCCATATCTAGCCTTTCATTGACTAACACCACCTTCATTTTCATCTTCCAAAGGCCAAAATCATTTGAGCCCGTGAATTTCTCCACCTTAAACTTAGTAGACATGGTCAAGTTTGCTTAGGTACACTATAACCAACCTAGCTTCAATTAAAGGAACCTCTAATTTCACTACAGGAAGCTAACAACAATAAGCTACACAAAAGCCCCAATTCTCCAAACTCCAATCCCTAGATTTTCACCAATCTAGGCTCTGTTACCAATTTGTGGAGATTCAACCTATGTATAGCAAACAATATATATATATCCACAAGCAGCATACAACCCACAACTAGTTCACAAACAAGCAAATATAGATGAAATATATGATTTTAGAACAAACCTATATGAAAATTCTAGAAAGAGAAAGACAAGCACATAAATATAAGAGAAGAGAGGGAGAAAAACTGTAACATCCCACATCATTTAGAAAGGGGAACGAAACATGGCTTATAAACGTATGGATACCTTTCCCTTCAAGAGGCCTTTTCCTGTAACTCACCATTGTACTGGGGTCGGGAAGAGCAAAACCGTGCGAGCCGGGCCCAAAACGGACAATATCTTGATGTGGGTGGTCTGGGCTGTTACAGTGGTATCAGAGCTAGTACTCGGATCGGTGTGCCAGCGAGGACGCTGGGCCTTAAAGGGGGTGGATTGTAACATCCCACATCGGTTGGAAAAGAGAACGAAACACGCCATATAAGTGGGTGTGGATACCTTTCCCTTGAGACGCATTTTGTGGACCCACAGTGTAATGGGATCGCAGAGCAAAACCGTGCGGGCCGGGTCCAAAGCGGACAATATCTCATGCGGGTGGTCTGGGCTGTTACCAAAACACACAAAAGTTTTACGTGGTTCGATCAAGGTGATCTATGTCCATAGGCAAGCAAAGAGATGACGATTTTCATTAACTTGAAGAAATTACAAACTTAATCACCAAGAGCGTGGCACCATTAATGGGATTTTGAACAATCCACTATTTCTCTCTCTAAAATCAGGTAGAAAACCGCTTTCTTATTATTTGGCACGAATTCCTATGCTAACATATTAAAGAGGGGTAAAATAGTAATTTTGTAAAAACCCCTTTTTGTTTCTTTTTTTTTGTTTTTTGGCTTTGCTTTTTTCCTCTTCACTTCATTACCAAATATTATCCCATGAAATCTTTATGTTCACCATTAATTTAGAGTAACAAAAACAACACGCACTTTAATAGAATCCCTATAATTGCCACCATCAAAGGTATACACTAACTTTATGCCAGAAACCAGAAATGAAATTGAAAAAAAAAAAAAAATGTGTCTTGCTGAGGAAGGAAGAAGTATCCTATATGAGGAAAAACTTCCAATTAACCAACAATAATATGAAAATATAGAAAATTTGAATTGAATGAGAAACAAACTTATGAACAACTTTTGAGGAAGCCAAGGAAAAAGTATGGTAATATTTTAGTTAAAATATTAGTAATATTTTAGTATGGTGATATTTCAGTAGTCTCTTGGTAAAAATATAGTTAAAAATTGTTAAAAAGTATGGAAAAATTATTTAAAGGCATAAAATAAAGCTACGTATTCTTTTGCACCTTATAATTTCTTCACATAATATATTTCTTCATGATATGATTTCTACAGGTGGGAAATGAAGCTGAAAAATATTCTTTTATAATACCATACCCCATCTTCACTTGTAAATGATAATCTAGGAAAGTTGTCCGTTTTATTGAAATTCTATGCTTCAACGAGTCATGGTCTTCTCTCTGCAACTTGAATATCAAAAAGAGACATATTTCTCTTCTATATTTACTCTGCATGAATGTTCAAAAGTCTATGGGAATCTAGTATTATAAAATTATATAAAAAGTAATCACTTTCTAGTATTTGACGAAAAGTGTATTTTAATAGGGAGTGACCTTCAAGGCAAGTACGTCTCTTTACGAGGTCGGTGAGAAAGCAGTTTTCTCTTCATAATAATGATAAATAATTTATTTTCTCTGGAGTTGGTCATCCGAATTCTTATTGATCCGATCTAAAAAATTCGTGGTGCGATCCATTTGATGAAAATTTTGCCTCTCTTTATCCATGATTTTTTCTTATCAAAGATTTTCTATATAAATGTATGTGTATTTTGTTCTTATTTTTCTATTTTTATTGTTTTGTTCTATTTTTCGTAACACCTTATTTAAAAAAAAAAAAAAAAAACAAATATCTGTCCTCTCAGCTTCCTTTGTGATAAACAAGAGCAATAAGAGTTTACTTGTATAAGAAACTTGTTAAGCACCTGTTTTTAGTTAAATCTCAAATTCTTTTGCATTCAATTGAGGGGTCTTTCCTATCAAACTTTACTTGTATATTTCTCATTTACATTATTTTCCATTGTTATCCAATTGTTTTTTTCAATCCCACGAAGCAAACAAAATAAGAGTTTCCCATTGCAGAATAAAATTTGACAAAGTGGAGATCCTTTCTAATGATTTTAACAAGTTTCTTCCATCTGCAATTATTAAGTGGATTTGAGCAGTGCTCTCCCTTTTGCTATCAAATTTTGAAACATAGTATAAAATCAAAAACTGGATAAAGGGATCGATTCCACTAGTGTTTTGTTTTTGGAAGTGCCACTAGCTTGCCCAAAAAGCCTTACACTAGTAGAGAAAGTTCAACACATATATGGCACTTCACAATTTCCTTCCAGAGTTATGTGGATTGTTCATTGATTTTGTCCCTTCTTGTTTGCATCCTACAACACTCATAGGCTTTACAATTCTTTTTATTTTTTGCTGAAAGTACAAAATGTATTCATATCTACATTAATTCCAGTGAACAAACTTTATGAAAAAAATTATTTTTTTATTGCATAATGCGCTTTAAAGTACTAACTTTTGCTAAAGTTTTAAGTCACAAAGAGCTTCTCGGTCTGACTTGAAGTAATTTATCACCTCAGCATCTGTGTTGGCAAGAAATTCTCCTATAATTTTGAAGCAAAGAATTAGTAACACTAATGAAGGCCTGTAATTGTTTCCATTAGAGGCACAAACCTGATGGCAGAAACCATAAAATTGAAATGTGAACTGTGTTTTGGTGAAGAGGAATATAGGCTTTTATAAGAACAGACTTTCAACCAACAAAAAGATGAAAATATGGAAAAGTTGAATTCAATAATAAACCAACAGATGATCTACTTTTGAAGAAGCCACAGGGAAAGTTATTATCATGAAAAGCTAGGTAGTCCTTTCCATCACTGTTTATTGGTATTAAAATATAGTTATTCTTGTTAGTGCTTCCTTTTTCGTTGTTTCTCCTTTTCAAATTTTCCATAGTCTCATAGTAAAATATAGTTAAAAATTGTTCAAAAAGTGAAAAATATTTAGGTGTAAAGTATAAGTTATACATGCCTTTCTACATTATATGTTTACATAATAGATTTCATTTCTTCATGATACAATTCTACAGCTAGGTAATAAAGCTGAAAATTCTTCACTGATAATGGTAATCTCGGCAAGTTCTCTGTTAATTTCTCTTCTATATTTCAACCGTGCATGATAAAAAGTCTGCGGAAATCTAGTATTGTAAAATTGTATAAAAAGTAATCATTGTCTAGTATTTTATGAAAAGCATATATATTATATGAAACATATAATCAAATAGAGATTGAATCTCAAGGCAGGTATGTCACTTTTCCAAGTCGGTGATAAAGCATTTTCTCTGCCTGATTTTGATATGCAAATTTATTTCTTCTTAGCTCTTTTTGTGGCAGACAAGAATAAACTATAACAAAAATAGCTACAAAGCAAGTCATGCTATTTGTTTAATAGATAATGATGGTCATTTTTTGCAAGTTCGTTGAAATTTATTTCATGAAAGGCTTACTTTAATAGTGACATTTGAAATAATGGTTGAATTCTTGCATCCTTACCTTTTAACTCTACAATTCAAACCAGCTCTCTCCCTCTTTTTTTTTTTTTTTTTTTCCACTACAAATTAATTTTAAAATTTGTTCTCTTTTGATTTTCTGCAAATTTTGTGTTCTGTACCTTATTTCATCTCTTTTCTTTTATTTTTTTTTAACATGAATAATACTTGACACTGTAGTTATCTTTACAGTACAAATTAGAAAATAAAGAAAAAGAATGGATAAAGAAATCAAACACCACATCTTCTACCATAGAAATTCCGTTAGCTTTGGTAACAAGATCTATATCATATAGAAGAGATTAGGAATGTTCCACAGAGTGATTTTTGGGGGGTGAAAATAGGCACAGCATTTGATTTAAAAAGTATTGTATAGTTTATAACATAACATCTGAAGCGTGTCTTAAGAACTTGGACCATAAAATAATCATCTAGCTTTTTAGCTTTCACAGAAGCTTGACATATAAAAATGTTCCTTTTTCACCACCTTTCAATTGTAATCTACTACCATCCAACATCTCTTCAATTTTTTTAAAGATAAGTGCCAAACAGCTATATATATATAAATATATATATATATATATATTAGTTAATTACTACTTAATTTCAACTTTTACCTGATTATAATTTTGGTACAATAAAACCATAAAAGTTGTTTATCTTCTTGAATATTAGCCCTAAAATACTATCTCTTTAATTAATGTGGAAATAAAGACAAAACTAAACAGAGTATTTAAATCATTGTGATTTTATAAGTAATGCAAAAACATGTAAATATAAGAATTAATTGTTATATTTATGCAGCTCACATGTATTTCAATTCAACTGAAAACTAAAGTTGGTTTCATTCAAAGATCTCCTCATTGCTAATTTGAATAAGGATCTTGCACTGAGATTCCAAATCCAACACCAGAAATACAGATCCAACAAAATCTCATGTAATTCATTAACACGACATGAAATTGTATGAATAATTCAATATTCTGGTTTAATTAACATGGGATCGTGTTGATAACAAGTCAATTCATTTACACCTAGAGTGTTAACACGTCTTAACGGGTGAAACCTGCCAATAACCATTTCACTAGTGAAAAAGGGCATTTTAGTAATTTTACTAAAAATAAAAAATTGACCTAATTTTATTAATTATAGTTATAGTGTTTTAAACAATTTTATTTTCTAACCTTCCTTTTCCTCCCCCCAAAAATAAAAATAAAAAAAGTTTTTAATTTCCCTATGTTTGGTTTGTAATAAGATATTATTATTTTGTGTTTGTTTAAATATATTTTGATAGCTAAAAACAAAAAATATATATATATTTTTGGTAAAAAATAAACATTTTTGGATAGTTAATGTCATTATTTTTTTCTTACATATATATATATATATATTTTTTTTTATTTAGTAAAAAGGAAGAGAAATCAGGTGGTCCCTAGGACCACCTTCCTCTAGAAAGTCCCTCTATTCAAATTTTGACAAGCGTTAAAAAATTTAATGGACTAGAATTTTAAGTAGCCAAATGAGCCAAATCAAAATAGAAAAATAATTTTACTGAGAAAAAATATTAAATTGGGGGAAAAAAAATTTTAGTCTTAAATATTGAAAAAAATTTAAATATTAAATTCAAGAAAAAATTAAATAGAGAAATTTTTACTCATCTGTAAAATAGGAAGAAAAAATCTCGAACATTTAACTAGGGGAAAATTTTTAATGAAAAGAAATTTTAAGCGGAAAAATTGGAAAACAATTTTAAATCCTAGTCAGTTAATTTTAGCCACTTGTTGAAATTTAAATAGAGGGGTTTTGTAGATTAAGGTGGTCTTGGGACCACTAGATTTCTCCATTAAAACTATAATTTTGTGTGATTAACTTTTATACTTCTTGAATATGTACAACAATATTAATTGTTTTAGCAAAAATACTAATATGAGATAGGGCTTCTTCTATTTTTTTTTTAAAAAATTTTTGGTTGTTCTTATTAAGTGGCCATTAATATTTTTAAATGATACTGTATTTTTCCAAAACAAAAAGTACAACCATAACAATCTTTCTTTTTTTCCCCCCACCAATAGAACTATAATTTTGTGTGATTAACTTTTACATTTCTTTAATATATACAACATACAAATCTATTTCAGAATTAAAATTACTATTTTTGCTTATTGTATTTATTATTTATTTTAAATATTGATAAAAAATTAAATCATAAGGTTGGCCTAAGGCCCCCAAAATCTCAGGGCCAGCCCCTGCACATTATGAATAGTAGTTGGCAAGGCCAATTAAATTTAGAGAGAGATAGGAAATTTGTACATAAATTTGTATATCTCTCCATTTTTATTTTTTCTGGGTAAATCAAAATCAATAGAACAGAAAACATCTAGTTATATTGATCACACAATTCCACCGTCCTCTACTCCTGTGAGATATTGATTCTGTTTTCTATTAAGTAGATGCAAATTTTTAAACAGCAAAAATGAATCTATAAAGCTTTCACCAAAAACAAAGTGGGTCATCGGCAAAATTAAAAATTTCTCTTGGTCTATAAAACAGAAAATGGAAACTTAGTAGTGAAGAATGAAGAATGAAGAATGAAGTGTGTCATCATTTAATACAGTACTATTGCTATTATGTTGAAAAAAATATTTGTGCCACTTTTTTTTTTTTTTTTAAATATTTGCTCAGCAAAAATAAACAAATAAAAATTATTTGTATAAAAATGTAATTTTATTACATAAAAAAATAATTATGAACATCCTTTTGAAACGTTTGAAGAAAAAAAATTAAAATTGCTATCGTCAACATTTATTTGGAAAAAAAATGGTATAAGATCAAAGAAAAATATATCCTAAAAAGATAAAAATTGAAATTGATAAAAAGATATATAATTTTTTTATATTGATTTGTGTTGAGCATGATATGCAGAATTTTTGTTTTTTAATTTTTTTGACTGAAAAAGCATAATATGCAGATTAAAAAGTTTAGGCTTAGCGATCTTCCTCTTTATTTTAAATTTATTAGAAATGTATAATTTTTAATAAGTTGGGCTGAAGTTGTGGCATATTTAAGCTTAAATCTAAAGCCCAATATTTGGCTGACCCTGATTATGCTACTTGGGTGAAGGCCCAATCCAGTTAAAAAATCCAGAAGTTGAGGGGGTAGAGAGAGAGAGTGTGCGTAATAATAATAATAATCATAATTTGAATTTTGAAAAAACAACGGTCAATTAAAAAAAATTGAAAATTGAAAATTCGGGGTTTTGAAAAACCAACGGTAAGAAAATTTAAATTCAGGAACGGTAATATTTATTTATTTTTTGGTTTTTAGCCGTTAATATTATTATAATTAATTATTATATATACATTGTGAACCTCAAATCCTTGTCTTTCTCTCTCTCTATCGAAAAAAAAGAAAAAAAGAAAAAGACAAAGAGGATAAGCTGTGGGAAGAAGAGCGATTGTTGAAGAAGACGAGACGATGGGATTGGCCGGTGTCTGCAACTCCATCACCGATCCCTAAACAAATTGGGTAAGACAGGGATTCTTCTCACTCTCTGATTACAATATAGGGCTTTCGTCTCCCTTTTTTTAGGGTTTATTATTATTCTTGGTGGATCTTAATTTTTACTTTGCCTTTGGTGAGTAAAGGAGCGTAATTTGCTTAATTGCCTTTTTGGGTTTTGAAAAAAGAAAGAAAATGGCTTTGATTTTATTATATTTTTTCTTGTAATTTGGTTCTTTGTTTCATTCTTGTGGTTGTGGGAATCACATAAAAATCTTGTAATTTTGACATATGGGTTTTGCTTTTGGATGCAGTCTGATGGGTTAATTCATTCATTCCTTGAAGATTGAAGATCCTCTGATGGAATTTATGGACACTGCTGTGGGTGTTGCGTTCTACGGACAACATTTCAAACCACAATAGAACAGGAATATTACAACTTAAATGGTGCTATCTATTAGTTAGAAAAATATCACTCATCCTTGCTATATGACACAAACAGCTGAGTAATATTGCTACTAGTTTTGACTTGTGAATTTTGAAATCTTACTTTTTTTTTTTTTTTTTTTTTTGTGCTTTTGTTACTGAAATATGTTATGTGATCTGTAATTATATGGTGACGTAGGCTGAGTTAATTCTTTAGATAACTTTGTTTGCATGTAACTTAGAGAAGTGAACGTAATTAGATTTGGTTATACCCAAATCTGTAATAATGAGTGATACCCATCCCCATTAGAAGCATGCCCAGGTCGCCTTGTATATCTGGTTGTTTCCTCTTTGAGTGATTTTTCTAAAATACCTGCATAGCTAAGTATACAAAACATTTTATAAACATCATAACAACAAATGAAACTCAATTGAAGTTAGGACAAAAAGAAACGAAAGAAGAAGAGTTGAAAGCACAAATTATGCACTTAAGATTTCTGCCATGCAAACAATGTTTGTTGTGCCTGCAATGTTGTTAGTTCATACCTCTTGTTAGTTTAAATTGGTTGTCAAGTGAGTTCTTTTCTTCTATATGATACCAGCTTCTGGAAAATAATTTATTGGTCGATTATGGAGGTTTTACGATGCCTCTGCAGAATAGCACAATGTTAGATATATTATTACCCGTAAGACGTGCATGAATATAGGACGCAATTACTTAGATGTCAAGAATATTTATTTTATAGTGACTTTTGACTATATCCTTCTTGATTTTGTTTTTCCTTTTCTGCTTAAGTTAGAAACTTTGCTTTTCTTCTTATTTTTCTTTTGGAATTTTGACTCGTAGAATTGTGCTGCTGCTGTTGTTATTCATATTCTCACACAAGAATATTATACTTGCCACTGGTTGCAGGTGTCCCTGCTGATTTGCTTTCTCTTATAACTAGCCAAACCCCCCAGATGGTGTCTACTCATTTAGGTTTCTCCATCCTTTTTCTCTTTTAATATCATGGTTCAATCCACCTATTCTTCTTTAATCCTTAGTTGTTGCCTTTAAATATAGATGGGGGAAACTGGTCTTGTTAATGTAATGTATACCACCTAGTCTTCTTTAATTCTTAGTTGTTGTTGCCTTTAAATATAGATGGGGGAAACTAGTCTTGTTAATGTAATGTATACCATGGTTCAATCCACCTAGTCTTCTTTAATTCTTAGTTGTTGCCTTTAAATATAGATGGGGAAACTAATGTGAAGATCAGAGAGGCATCTGAAAAGACTTCAGATTGTTTAACTCCAGAGAAAGTGTCTGAATTTTGGTTGGCAAGGAGCGCAAGTTACCTTCATGCATGCCTAATGTGTGCTCATTTTGCAAAGGTATTGGTAATTTTGCTTGTCGTTTTGTACTTTATCTTTGTCCCCTCAAAAAATAAGATTCTTTTATTTATTAGTCATACATTCAGCTTCAAAAACTGTTGGTTGTAGCCTATGTAGCATTTGCATTTGATTTTGCAAATGGACTGGAAGAATACAGCATCAATTACATTGTGTTGTGGTTCTCTGACCACTTTAGAGAAGAAATATGAGAAGAAAAATAAAAAGAATTCTATTACTCTCTTGGGAATAGAATACAAAAAATACAAAAAACTTCTCTTTTGGATTCTCACGTGGAACCTCTCTCTACACTCTCAAATTCTCTCTGGAATTGCTCACTCTTCTCTCAAGCTCTCTCTGGAACTTAAACACTCTCTCTCTTGGAGTTTTCTCTCAATATTTCTCACTTGAGATAATATTGAGCTTGCTCTCTTCGCTTTTCTTGCATACAACGGGATGGAGCCTATTTATAGGCTTACAAGGTCGGTTGCATGGCCACAATCTTCAACAGCCTCTGCAGAACCCACAATTGTTGAACAATCCATTTTCGGTGCAGCAATGGCCATTGTCAAAAATGGTGGCTGTCGGTGCAGTGGTGTCAAAAATGGTGGCTGTGCAATCTTCACACTGTTGGTGCAGTGGTGGTGCGGCTGGACTTCACAATTCTCCCCCTCCAGTCGCATTTAAAACTGATGGTCATCTGCCATCTATTCCAGCTATGTCTCTGCATAGCTTCAGCTTCTCTTGAGCAACAACTTTTGTTAGCATATCTGCTGGATTCTCTTTTGTGTGGATCTTCATCAGTTTCAGCAACTGTTGTCAATGTGCTTTGTACGGGAATGATACATTGAGTTTTTGCTCAAATCCATGGCACTTTGGTTATCACAATGTATCTTATAGTCTTCTTGCTTGATGCCCAATTCTGTGAGAAAACGCTTTAACCACAACATTTCCTTACCCGCTTCCGCTGCGGCAATGTACTCTGCTTCAGTAGTGGATAAAGCAACACACTTCTGCAATCTTTACTGTCATGACACAGCTCCCCCTGCAAAAGTGTAGAGATAACCTGATGTAGACTTTCTATTATCAGGGTCTCCGGCCATATCTGCATCTGTATAGCATTCTAAGATTGGATCACCTCCCCCGTAGCACAAGCACAGCTTCGATGTACCTTTAAGATACCTGAGAATCCATTTGACTGCTTCCCAGTGTTTCTTTCCAGGATTTGAAAGAAATCTGCTCACAACACCTACTGCATGAGCAATATCTGGTCTGGTACACACCATTGCATACATCAGACTTCCTACCGCTGAAGAATATGGTACTGAAGCCATCTCCTCTATCTCTTCTTTGGATGAGGGGCACAATCTCTTACTCAACTTGAAATGATTTGCAAGTGGAATGCTGACCGATTTGGCTTTATCCATGTTGAATCTCTTTATCACCCGTTCAACATACTTCTCTTGAGATAGCCATAACCTTCTATTCTTCCTGTTTAGGATTATTTGCATTCCCAAAATTTGTTGAGCTGGTCCTAAGTCTTTCATATCAAAGGACTTAGATAATTCTTTCTTCAGCTGACTAATCTTCATTGCATCTTGTCCAACGATCAACATGTCGTCCACATATAGCAAAAGTGCAATGAAGTTTCCTCCTGAAAATTTTTGAATATAAACACACTGGTCTGCTGCAGTCCTTTTATAGCCTTGACTCACCATAAACGAGTCAAACTTCTTATACCATTGTCTTGGTGCTTGCTTGAGGCCATACAAGTTCTTCTTTAGCTTGCATACGAGGTTTTCTTTCCCTGAAACCTCAAATCCTTCTGGCTGCTCCATGTAGATTTCTTCATGTAAAACACCATGAAGAAATGCTGTCTTCACATCCATCTGTTCAAGCTCTAGTTTTAGACTTGCTACTAAACCAAAAATGACTCGAATTGAAGTCATTTTTACCACTGGTGAAAAAATCTCATCAAAGTCAATTCCTTTCTTCTGAAGAAATCCTTTGACCACCAATCGGACTTTGTGTTTCACCACCTTTCCGCTGCCATCTTTCTTGAGCTTGAACACCCATTTATTCTTTAGTGCCTTCTTTCCTGTTGGAAGCTCAACCAACTCATAAGTATGATTTTTCTGCAAGGATTCCATCTCATCTTGCATTGCTTGCAGCCACGTTTCTTTCTCTTGATGAGAAACAACTTCCTGTAAACTCTCTGGCTCCCCCTCTTCAGTAAGCAGAATATACTCAGATTCTGGAAATCTCTTTGATGGAATTTGGCCTCGCTTAGATCTCCGAACTTGTAAACCACTGGTTTCAGGAGGTGTACCATCATCTGACCGCTGTGATGGCCCTGCAGCTGCTTGAGAGGATTGAGTCTCCCCTTGCTCAATATCCCCTTCTTCCTCCTGGTCTGCTTCTGGTATATCTTCATGCACCTCATTATCTTCTGTGGCTATTTGTGCTGGTGCTGGATTAGGACAAAAATTCTCGGCACTAGAACTACAATTAGGAGACATTCTGGGCTTTTCAATGTCTTCCATTTTCTGGTTTTCATGGAATACTACATCCCTGCTTCTAATAACCTTCTTTGTTTTCGGGTCCCATAACCTATATCCGAATTCTTCATCTCCATATCCTATAAAGATGCATGGAGTAGATCTTGCATCGAGCTTCTGTCTGAGCTCCTTGGATACATGTACATAAGCTAAACAATCAAACACTTTTAAATGAGAGTAGGAGGGAATCTTACCCGCCCACACTTTTTCCGGAATTTCAAAATTCAACGGTACTGACGGTGATCTATTGATTAAATAGCAGGCGGCACGAACAGCTTCTCCCCAGAATGGCTTTGGCAGCTTAGCCAGACTGATCATACTTCTGATCTTTTCCATAATGGTTCGGTTCATTCTTTCGGCTATTCCATTATGTTGTGGGGTGCGAGGGACCGTCTTCTCATGTCGAATGCCGTGTCTTCTGCAGTAGGCATCGAACTCCTTGGAAGTATACTCGCCTCCATTATCTGAGCGGAGACATTTCAGCTTCTTTCCTGTTTCACGCTCTACCATGGTATGAAACAGTTTGAAGTAATCCAATACCTGGTCCTTTGTCTTCAAGAAATATACCCACACCTTCCGAGAAGCATCATCAATGAAGGTCAGGAAATACTTGTTGCCACATAATGATTCCACCTCCATGGGACCACAAACATCAGAGTGCACCAGACTAAGCAACTCTGATCTTCTCAATGCAGAGGAACTGAAGGAGACTCTATGTTGCTTACCAAATAAGCAGTGACTACAAGGATCTAGTGCAGCATCCTTGCAAACAGTGATAAGCTTCTTCCTTACCAAAGTGGACAATCCTTTTTCACTCATGTGACCGAGTCTCTGGTGCCACAGATTTTGAGACGCCTCTCCTTCTGCAATATTGAGGCTATCTGCACATATCTTCACATGAGTCTTGTACAGCATTCCATAAATATGTCATCGGGCGACAACTATGGCACCTTTCATCATTTTCCATGTGCTTTTGCTGAAGTAGTTGTCATAGCCTTGCTTGTCTAAGGGTGCTCCCGAAAGTAGATTAAGCTGAAGGTCTGGAACATGACAGACATCCTTCAAAGTGATTGTACAACCAACATTCGTTTTTACCTGAATATCACCAGTTCCCATAATCTTTGCAAAACTGGAATTTCCCATCTTTACCATACCAAAGTCTCCTGCTTTGTACGTTTTGAAGAAATCTCTGTGTGGAGTGACATGGTAGGATGCTGCAGTATCGACTACCCACTCAACATCTTGGGTTGATATATGAAGGCATGTCTCTTCTTCGGTGGAGTAGAGCGCCACTTCTCCTGTAACAGTGACTAGTGTCTCTCCATTCTTCTTCGGCTGATTACCTTGGAGTCTCTGCTCTCTCAACAACTTTCTGCAGTTCTTCTTCATGTGACCCTCCAAGCCACAATGATAGCACTTATATGATGATTTTCTACCGTCTATAGATCTGCCTCTGCTCTTGCTCCTGCCTCTTCCCCTATCTCGACCACCTCTTTGCTGTCTTCCTCTCTCTGTGACGAGGGCATGTGACTGATCCATGCCAATGTCCTTTCTCCTGGCCTCTTCATTAAATAGGGCATCCTTAACCATAGACATAGTAAGTTTGCCATTCGGGGCCGAATTGCTGAGAGAGACTACCAATGTCTCCCAACTGTCTGGAAGAGAGCTTAGACGTAGGAGGGCTTGATCCTCATCCCCTAGTTGATAATCCACAGCAGATAGTTGATTTACCAAGCTCTGGAACTCACTGGTATGCTCGGCTATAGAAGTTCCACTCTGTAATTTTAAATTTACCAATCGCTTAAGCAACAGGGCTTTGTTCCGAGCAGTCTTGGCCTGGTACATGTCCTCCAATTTTATCCAGAGGGCATATGCATCCGTTTCCTTCGCTACATGATGGAAGACACTGTGGTCGATCCATTGCCTGATCTGACCGATCATTTTCTTGTTTAATTTCTTCCATTCTGCTACTTTGCTGGGATCGGGGTTTTCTCCTTTAGCTTCTATAGGATCAAACAGATCCTTACAATTGAGGAGATCTTCCATCCGAGGTCTCCAAAGTGTATAATTTGTGGCAGTGAGCTTAACCATAGCTCCCGAAGATGATTCTTCCATTGACATTATGGCTTAACCAAAAATGGAGCTGAATTTGGCAAAACGGAGTTAACCGTTGCGTTCGGAACGGCAAAAAATGGTGGACTTGACTCTTCCGGGGTCAAAATATAATTACCAGAAATTTTGGGGCAAAAATGTAATTTCACAATATTTCTAGGTCAACCTGCAAATACAGAAACTACAGGGGTCAATCTGTAATTTCCAATAATTCAGGGGCTGTTTCGTAATTTTAAAAAATATTGATGACGTGGCAGACTGTGCTGACGTGTCAACACATGGCAGACGACGTGGCAGATGACGTGGCAGGGGTACGCTGACGTGGCTGCTGACGTGGTCGTCTTCAACCTCCAGAAGGCACATGCGGCGCGTGAGGCGCCTGAACTGTTGCAGAAAACTTCAGGCGGCGCGTGCGGGCGCGTGAGACGCTGCGTTTCTCTCCGGCGAACTTCGTTGTTCTCGTCTCGTCGGGTACTTTCACCTGGTATTGTCAAATTAATTATTTGAGCAACTTTTCGAAACACCAACCTGAAGAACAGTGGCTCTGTTTCTTCAAATTTTGAACCCAAGCTCTCGACCTGTAGCTCTGATACCACTTGTTGTGGTTCTCTGACCACTTTAGAGAAGAAATATGAGAAGAAAAATAAAAAGAATTCTATTACTCTCTTGGGAATAGAATACAAAAAATACAAAAAACTTCTCTCTTGGATTCTCACGTGGAACCTCTCTCTGCACTCTCAAATTCTCTCTGGAATTGCTCACTCTTCTCTCAAGCTCTTTCTGGAACTTAAACACTCTCTCTCTCGGAGTTTTCTCTCAATATTCCTCAGTTCCTCTACATTGAGAAGATCAGAGTTGCTTAGTCTGGTGCACTCTGATGTTTGTGGTCCCATGGAAGTGGAATCATTAGGTGGCAACAAGTATTTCCTGACCTTCATTGATGATGCTTCTCGGAAGGTATGGGTATATTTCTTGAAGACAAAGGACCAGGTATTGGGTTACTTCAAACTGTTTCATACCATGGTAGAGCGTGAAACAGGAAAGAAGCTGAAATGTCTCCGCTCAGATAATGGAGGCGAGTATACTTCCAAGGAGTTCGATGCCTACTGCAGAAGACACGGCATTCGACATGAGAAGACGGTCCCTCGCACCCCACAACATAATGGAATAGCCGAAAGAATGAACCGAACCATTATGGAAAAGGTCAGAAGTATGATCAGTATGGCTAAGCTGCCAAAGCCATTCTGGGGAGAAGCTGTTCGTGCCGCCTGCTATTTATTTAATCAACAGATCACCGTCAGTACCGTTGAATTTTGAAATTCCGGAGAAAGTGTGGTCGGGTAAGATTCCCTCCTACTCTCATTTAAGAGTGTTTGGTTGTTTAGCTTATGTACATGTATCCAAGGAGCTCAGACAGAAGTTCGATGCAAGATCTACTCCATGCATCTTTATAGGATATAGAGATGAATAATTCGGATACAGATTATGGGACCCAAAAACAAAGAAGGTTATTAGAAGCAGGGATGTAGTATTCCATGAAAACCAGAAAATGGAAGACATTGAAAAGCCCAGAATGTCTCCTAATTGTAGTTCTAGTGCCGAGAATTTTTGTCCTAATCCAGCACCAGCACAAATAGCCACAGAAGATAATGAGGTGCATGAAGATATACCAGAAGCAGACCAGGAGGAAGAAGGGGATATTGAGCAGGGGGAGACTCAATCCTCTCAAGCAGCTGCAGGGCCATCACAGCGGTCAGATGATGGTACACCTCCTGAAACCAGTGGTTTACAAGTTCGGAGATCTAAGCGAGGCCAAATTCCATCAAAGAGATTTCCAGAATCTGAGTATATTCTGCTTACTGAAGAGGGGGAGCCAGAGAGTTTCCAGGAAGCTGTTTCTCATCAAGAGAAGGAAAAGTGGCTGCAAGCAATGCAAGATGAGATGGAATCCTTGCAGAAAAATCATACTTATGAGTTGGTTGAGCTTCCAACAGGAAAGAAGGCACTAAAGAATAAATGGGTGTTCAAGTTCAAGAAAGATGGCAGCGGAAAGGTGGTGAAACACAAAGCCCGATTGGTGGTCAAAGGATTTCTTCAGAAGAAAGGAATTGACTTTGATGAGATTTTTTCACCAGTGGTAAAAATGACTTCAATTCGAGTCATTTTTGGTTTAGTAGCAAGTTTAAACCTAGAGCTTGAACAGATGGATGTGAAGACAGCATTTCTTCACGGTGATTTACATGAAGAAATCTACATGGAGCAGCCAGAAGGATTTGAGGTTTCAGGGAAAGAAAACCTCGTATGCAAGCTAAAGAAGAGCTTGTATGGCCTCAAGCAAGCACCAAGACAATGGTACAAGAAGTTTGACTCGCTTATGGTGAGTCAAGGCTATAAAAGGACTGCAGCAGACCAGTGTGTTTATATTCAAAAATTTTCAGGTGGAAACTTCATTGCACTTTTGCTATATGTGGATGACATGTTGATCGTTGGACAAGATGCAATGAAGATTAGCCAGCTGAAGAAAGAATTATCTAAGTCCTTTGATATGAAAGACTTAGGACCAGCTCAACAAATTTTGGGAATGCAAATAATCCGAGACAGGAAGAATAGAAGGTTATGGCTATCTCAAGAGAAGTATGTTGAACGGGTGATAAAGAGATTCAACATGGATAAAGCCAAACCGGTTAGCATTCCACTTACAAATCATTTTAAGTTGAGTAAGAGATTGTGCCCCTCATCCAAAGAAGAGATAGAGGAGATGGCTTCAGTACCATATTCTTCAGCGGTAGGAAGTTTGATGTATGCAATGGTGTGTACCAGACCAGATATTGCTCATGCAGTAGGTGTTGTGAGCAGATTTCTTTCAAATCCTGGAAAGAAACACTGGGAAGCAGTCAAATGGATTCTCAGGTATCTTAAAGGTACATCGAAGCTGTGTTTGTGCTACGGGGGAGGTGATCCAATCTTAGAAGGCTATACAGATGCAGATATGGCCGGAGACCCTGATAATAGAAAGTCAACATCAGGTTATCTCTACACTTTTGCAGGGGGAGCTGTGTCATGACAGTAAAGATTGCAGAAGTGTGTTGCTTTATCCACTACTGAAGCAGAGTACATTGCCGCAGCCGAAGCGGGTAAGGAAATGTTGTGGTTAAAGCGTTTTCTCACAGAATTGGGCATCAAGCAAGAAGACTACAAGATACATTGTGATAACCAAAGTGCCATGGATTTGAGCAAAAACTCAATGTATCATTCCCGTACAAAGCACATTGACATCCGCTATCATTGGATACGCGAAGTAATAGATCAACAGTTGCTGAAACTGATGAAGATCCACACAAAAGAGAATCCAGCAGATATGCTAACAAAAGTTATTGCTCAAGAGAAGCTGAAGCTATGCAGAGACATAGCTGGAATAGATGGCAGATGACCATCAGTTTTAAATGCGGCTGGAGGGGGAGAATTGTGAAGTCCAGCCGCACCATCACTGCACCGACAGTGTGAAGACTGCTCAGCCACCATTTTGGACACCACTGCACCGACAGCCACCATTCATGACAATGGCCATTGCTGCACCGAAAATGGATTGTTCAACAATTGTGGGCTACTGTCAGAGGCTGTTGAAGATTGTGGCCATGCAATCGACCTTGTAAGCCTATAAATAGGCTCCATCCCGTTGTATGCAAGCAAAAGCCAAGAGAGCAAGCTCAATATTATCCCAAGTGAGGAATATTGAGAGAAAACTCCGAGAGAGAAAGTGTTTAAGTTCCAGAGAGAGCTTGAGAGAAGAGTGAGCAATTCCAGAGAGAATTTGAGAGTGTAGAGAGAGGTTCCATGTGAGAATCCTCCAAGAGAGAAGTTTTTGTATTTTTGTATTCTATTTCTAAAATAGTAATAGAATTCTTTTATTTTGCTTCTCATATTTCTTCTCTAAAGTGGTCAAAGAACCACAACAAGTGGTTGTAGCCTATGTAACATTTGCATTTGATTTTGCAAATGGACTGGAAGAATACAGCATCAATTACATTGCTACTTCCCCTATATAGCATCTAGCACAGTTAACTAGTTACATATCGTTTTCCAGTGTTAAATCTGTTTCAATATTGATGGTATATAATGCTTATCTACATGCCATTTACATTGTTATCATTCATTCTCTTTCCCTAATCATATTAGTTATCATTTTTGACTATTTATATATATATGTTTTATTTATTCAAAAGTAGGTCTATTTGAAGATATAGTCCTTGTTCAAATTAACCTGTCCCATTTGTGGAGCAAAATTTGTGAGCAAGGACAGAGAAACTGCATATAAATTGACATTCTTCACAAGACTTTACTAATTATAAGTGTCTTCCATTATGTGAATTCCAATAGCCTTCTCATGTGTGCATAAAAATTGAATGCAATAAGAGATTGTGGCGCTCAATCATAAAGTCCTACTGCCATGATCCTACAAGTTATCCTCATCGTTCTTCAATTTTATATTTTTGCTTCTTATGTTTGGATTTTTCTCTTAGAACTTATATATTTGCATGATAGACTTGCTTACCTGCACATAAACACATGTTTTTGCATGATAATCTTTTTTTATTATTTCTGCAGTTATTACAGTTGGTCTTTGGCTTCCCTTTCTACACGGTCGAAGACTTTTCGTGGATGTCTAAATAAGAAAATGTGAGGGGTGTATAATTGTTGTAAAGCAAGGTTGAGTCCTACTATGATAACTCTTATTAATAAAAAAGATGATGAAATTTTTGGCGTTTGGGTGAAGAGAATCACACAGGGATTGCCTGAGGTTCTCTGCCCTCTTGTGTGTGTGTCTCTCTTCTTGTCTCTCATTTGCTTCCCTTTCAATTTTCTCTCTCCAGTTTCTCTCAGTTTCTATCTCTGCATTTTTCTTTTTCCTGCTTTTTGCTCTCCTCTTTCTCTATGCTTTCTCTCAACCTTCTTTCTCTATTTGGTTTTTTCTTTACTTTCTCTTTTTTGTTATCTCTTTACGTTTTCTAACTACTTCTTTCTTTATACTTCTTTTCCATTTTTTCCTCTCTGTTTTCTTTCTCTACACACTCTACTTTCTCTCTGATTTTCTACTCTGTTTCTTTTTTAACTTTCTTTTACTGCTGTTTTTTCTCTCCACTTTTGTTTCTATTTTCTTTGACTAATTTCTCTGTGCTCTTCATCTCTAGTTTGCTTTCAAAGTAATGTTATTGCCATGGGTAAATTACTTATTCCACATGCTATCAATGCTTAGTTTTGATATGTCCTTTAAAAATTAAATGTTAAAAAAGAAAAAAAACTATACTTTTATTAGAAATATACTGTTATTATAATATATACAAAAACAAAAACATAAAATAAAATAAAATGAAACATATTGAAGAAACCAATCAGTAAAATTAGTAAGATTATATGCATAAAACATGTAAGTAAATTAGTAAAACAACCTAAGATAGGCATACAGAACCAAAAATAAATAAATGAATAAAATAAATAAGAAATTAGAAAGACAAGTTAAGAAAACGTAAAGAACCTAATAAATCTACCTAAAGTAAGAAATTAACAAATTTGTAATATTGTTTTTAAACTTTAATATATTGTTATTTGAATAAAAACTTTTAATATTTTCTTTATCTTAGTATATTTCTAAATTTTAATATGATTAAAAAGCTTAAAAAAAAAAAGAATTGCAGGTAAATTCTTTTACTGCATGTAATAATTATTTTCAATTTTTTCTAGTACTATTTAACAAAATATTAGATATTATGTCATCTAATAAACTTAAATGTAAAATACAAACTAAAATTTACCTTAAAAAACAGCTATTGGATAAAAGACATTACATTGCATGTAATAATTATCAACATAGAAAGTGATAATGTATTAGAATAGAAAATTGACCTTTTAAAAAAATTATCCGAACGAATACATGAAACTAAGATTAATTACTATATAAATAAATATAATAATGGATATATAAATATAAGTAGGAAACTAAAATTTATCTTGAAAAATAGTTGTTTTGATAAAAGACCTAAAAGTTTAGCATTAAAAATATAGAAAAAAAAATTTTAAAAATATATTAGAAAATAAAATTTAGCTTACAAAAATTAATATAATTAAGGATATAAAATAGGATTTTACAAGAAGACATTGATAGCTTGTGGAATAAATGGTTTACTTTTGTGCTGATAGCCAAATGGAGAAAGCAGCTAGAATAATTAGAAAGAGAAAGTATTATAAAAAGTGTAGGGCAAAAAAGGGGAGATAGAAAGTTTAGAGATCTATGGAGAAAGTTGTGAAAGTGTAGAGATAGATTTTAGAAGAAGAAAATGGTAAAAGGTGCAAGATAAGTAGAAGGAAATGTAAATAAGAGAGAAATTAAAAGAGAGAGTCCAGATAAAATGTAAATATTGAAAATTGTCGTGGGGAAAAAGATAAAGAGAGGATGGAGTGGATAAAAAGCAAAGATAAAAAGACAAAATGCTCGAAGTATAAAAATGGGGGCAGAAAACAGAGAAAAAAATGGAAAGTAAGTGGATAGACAAAGGTGGAAGAGAGAGAGTGGAGAGAGAGAGAAAATAAGGGGGGGAGTTTTTGACTTTTTTTTTTTTTTTTTAACTTTGTTTTATTCTTTTGTAATAAATACATTTTGTCTTTATCCATATTAGATACCTTCACTATTATTACATAATCAAGCTAGCATTCAATTTTCAAAATCTCTTAGATGGCCTTGATCTAATGGCTCTCACATACTTTTTTTTTTTTTTTTGGGGATAAATTAATGGTTATCATATACTTGGAAACAAATTGACTAAGTTGGATTATAAACACCCACTAAATTTATCAATAAGAAATGCAATGTCAAAAAGCCTAGTTTGAGGAAGGGAAAATGCCTATGAGAATCTAGGGAAAGACCATTGAATATGTAAGTCACAAACCATCCATTGAATTGAAATATATAATGCATTCTCGTGAAGAAGAATGTTTTACATTCATACACAATAGAAATTTAGTAGCTATTGGAAATAAGAGCATAGGGAAAAACCAGAACAACTTCTCAGCAACAAAAAGATAAAAATAAAAAGTTAAATTCAATGAGCTCGCTTAGTGACTTTTGAGGCAGAATTGCATATGATAATGTAAATATAAAAGTTTACACTTGGGGTATAGATGGAATTTATATGTTTTTTTTTAACCATATATTGATATTGATATTCAAATTTTGCCTTCAAATTTTTATTCTAAATCCCAATATTTGTTTAACCATTATTCATCCCGCCAACAAATAAACTCTCTTTGTCATAAAATTGACTTTAGCTAATTGGATGATAAATTGTACTGCTACTATTCGGAAAAAAAAAAGAAAAAAAAAGGCAATACTTTTTTCAACAAAGTTGGTACTTAAAATGTAAATGATAGTTTCTTTTCTTTAAAAAAAAAAAAATGATTAATCATATTCTTCATTCCTCTGTTTCAAATCTCTAAAAAGGTCTTTTATATTTCTTGTACTTTACCATTTAAAACTTTGTATCCAACTGTTTATTACGTCAATATAAATATATATATGTATATTTATTTTCCGTTGGTCAATTTAAAAAAATACACATGATGCGGAACTTTTTGATAAGTCTTTATTTGAAGATGATTACAACTGTAGAAAATAAATAAATGAAAAACAAAAGCAAAAACAAAAACAATAAAAACAGCCCATCACCAGGAAGTAAAGGTGAAGAGACCTGATACTGGTGTTAACTTTCAACAGGTAAGAGGTGGAATGGGACTAGACAAGGTAGAAGAAGAGTACTGCAACTCAGTTAACCATGACAGCTTGTTAACAATCCCAATCAACTCTCCACCCTCCACCATTGAAAGATCAACTCCTTTCATAACATGTTGCCTCAGAGACATAAGACCCAAAACCCATTCAAACATCATCAACAACCAAACTCCATTCCAAATCCCCAACCAAACTCTTATCAATATTCACATCAAGATACTTCAAATTTGAGAGTTTTTTTTTTTTAAACTTGGAGGAATCACACCACTGAATCCATCATTTGAGATGTTTAGATATTGCAGATTCTCCTAAGATCCAAGGAAATCAGGAATTGGGATGCCAGGAAACGTGTTCAAGCTTAAGTCCAAATGTTTCACAGATTTGAGTTTTGTTAATGAAGGCTTGATTTGAGTTTTGTTAATGAAGGCTTGATTTGGCCACTGAGGTTAAATAATCCATACCTGCTACAAGAATCATGAGAATGCGGATGTGGGTTATGGACATCGACTGCAATAACAGCTCTTGTATTGCTATCACTGCTTGTTCCCCACCATTGACAATAGTTGCTCCCTTTCCAAGAAAAAATCGATTTTCGGGATCATGAAGACCATTCTTGAAGTCTATAAGAGCTTCTCTGTCTGAGTCCAAGCAATTCATCAACTGTGCATTAGTTTTAGAAAGAAAATGTCCTGTTACTATAAAGTAAAGAGTCAGTAACCTTATAATTGTTTCCATCAAAGGTCTAACCCTTTTATGCTTGAAAGTATTGATGAAATTTCAATATAAACTGGCTTTTGGTAAAGAGGAAGAAGATACTTTTATTTGATATTATAAGATCAAAAGAATAGTTACTAAAAATAAGAACTAGGGATAAGATAAAAGAACACCTATTAACGAACAAAAAGATGAGAAATATAAAGTTGAATTCAATGGGGAGGTGATGACTTATTTATGGCTTTTGAGGCAAGCAAGTGATTCCTTTTTGTAAGTCAATGAAGGAAGCTGCAGAGAAGGTCATGAACATGTAGTTGCTGAAAATCTATGTAGTATAACATTGACTATCGGAATTTTTTATTTTTATTGAACCTCATGAGCTTTGTTGTTCATATTAGTCTTTCCATAGTAATATTATCCATTATACTAAAGAAATTGAGTTTTACTGTATGTTGTTGAATAAATTAATATTTGTGGACTTGACATAATCAATTACTTACTTGCAGGGTCAATTTATGCCATTAATGGGACTGTCTTATTTTATTATTTTATAGTAGGGCCCTTGGTCACACACTCTCTATAAGACTCTAGTTGGCCCATTGGACTGGAGGACCAACTCTCTTTATAAGCTCATTGATTTATCCATATTTTTCCTAGTATAATTATATTATCAAATTATTATTATTTTATGTGTGTCAAAATTAATGGATAAGTCTGACTTGTAGAGATTATTTAAAGGGTCTAGGGCAAGCAGACATTAAGAATATCATACAGTATTTGGAGATTAGGGTTTTCAGAAATCTGAGAGTGGTTTGAGAGTAGTGTGTCCATAGGCACTACTTTACGTTGTTTCTATTTTGTAGGATTAAAGATCTAATTTATCAATGGCTGCATTTGGAGGTTAGCAATTTATGATTTATGAAATTTATTATGTATATTTAGATCCATAAAATTTCTAACAATTGGTATCAGAGCATGGTTAATATGTATAATAAATTTCATGTGATTATTCAGATTATTACTGTATGTTCGGCCATTGAATAATCTATACATGTTTTTTGTTTATTTTCCTTCTTCTCCGATTCGAATACATGTGTATATTAAGAGAATCAAAATTACATATCTTGTGAATATATAAGATTCATGCCCGATTGTGTTTGTGATGTTTATATATTTGCTGGAATATGTGTGATAATACTTTTGATTATGTATGAATATCTATATATAACCAGATTGCTATTTCTTCATTTAAGAAAAAAAAAAATCAAATCCTTAAAATCCGAATAATGGTTATTGATGCTATTTGAAAACTGGGCTATGTTTTATTGGAGTTTATGGATTGCATGTAGTAGTTTAGATTAATCAATTTGGTTCAAAACCTTGTAAAAACTGTTGATTTTGAAACTTCCATGGCCGAATATAAACCTTGCTTGGATGTTTATTTTGGGTTGATTTTAAATCAAATTGATTTATGGGAAACGTTGCTCAATGGAAGACGAAACTATCGTCGCCGGTATTGCCTGAAACGGAGTCCGGAATAGCGAGATAGAGCCGGGTAAAAAGTCGGGTCGCGGGACCTGTACAGGTTGGAATCGGGTCAGACCTGACCCGGCTAGTTGAGGAAGGAGCGAACGACGTGCCGTTTTGGGCTGACTGCTGATATCATCTGTTGACATTAGCACGACACGTCGTTTGCTGACATCAGCAAATGACGTCAGCAGGCCAAAAAAAAAAACTTATTTTTTTTATTGATTTATTTGTTGTTTATTTATTAATTGATTTAATGATTCAATTGTTCAATTTATTTATTTATTGTTTATTTATTTGTTTAATTATCACATTCCAATTTTATTAAATTAAATTAAATATTTGTGATTGGAAAATTGGATTGTGTGAGCTTACCCAAAAAGGCTTTGTGTCTAGTTGATATAGTAGTGTGGGATTTTAGGTACTCATCTGTCGTGAGACTTATTTTGTCTGCATTATGTGTACCAATGTAATGTGTATTGGCATAGTGGATGGGTTATCTTTTATTTACCTATATCATAAAATTGCCAATTTGTTAATTATCTCTCACTTATTAATCAGGGTCTATATGGGTAACTAGGCTACCCTGTCGATAGTTTTAGTTGCTTTGTATGATGCCTGAAATGACAGTGGAAGTTAATTAAATGCCATGTATTGCAGGTTCTGAGTTGCCCTGTCAGTGATTCAGTTCAATGCATTTGATTGTGGTTATTTGGTTGACTGCCCCTGGCCCGCGTAAGGGTATCTTTAGTGCTACAAAGACCCTAAGCGATATTTATGTTTGTGTTTTTGTGTTGAGGGGCTGAAAAATAGTAATTGAATTGTCTTAAATTTTTTGAATGTCTTGTTGTTTACTATTTTTACAGCTAGTAGCACCCCAAACCTTCTGCCCATGACTGCCATGATGAAATTGGATGGGACAAATTATCAGAAATGGAAGAAAACCTTAGTTATGAATTTGACCTTCATGAAATTGGATTTGGCTTTGGAGATAGATCCACCAGAGATACCGACTGATGAGAGTACTGCAGCGGCTAAGAAACTATATGAGGATTGGAAGCACTCTAATAAGTGGTGTATGATGATGATGGAGAATTACATGGATAAGGCCATATATGCTAGTATTCTTAAAGTGGATACTGCAAAGGGACTTCTTGAGAAGATAGGAAAGAAGTTTATCAAGTTTGATATGAATGAGAAGCATCATTATTTGGACCTATTGAATAATACCAAATATGATGGTATTAAAGGAGTAAGGGACCATATTATGCTACTTTCCTCCTATTATAATAAGTTGAATGACCTTAAGATGGACATTGGAGAGGAGTTCTTGACCTATTCTATAATGAGGAGTCTTCCATCACAGTTTGATAATATAAGGTCGAGTTTGAATACTAAGAAAGAAGGTTGTAGCTTGGAGGAATTGACTGCTATCCTTGTCAAGGAAGATGATGATATTAAATTAAGTAAGTCTAGGTCTGTTGCTATGGTTTCACATCAGGTAGATAAGTGCAAGAAGTTTTTCCAAAAGAAGGGACAAGGATTCAAGCCAGGACAAGGTTTCAAGCCTGGGCAGGGTTTTAACCCCAATAGAAAGAAGTTTTCCGGCATGAAGCCTAAAGGGTCGAGGGATGGTGTTTTTCAGATTAGAGAAAGGAGAGAGTACTTCAATGGAAGGTGTGGATACTGCAATAAAGTTGGACACAAGAAGATAGACTGTTGGACCTTAAAGGGAAAGCAAGAGAAAAAAGGTAATATTTTAATGATTGAGACCAATATTATCGATGTGCCTATGAATTCTTGGTGGTTAGATACTGGAGCAACAATTCATGTTACTAATTCATTGCAGGGGATGATAAGCCGAAGGGGCCCAACCAATCTTGAGCAGCATGTTTATATGGGAGATAGCTCAAGAGTGAAGGTGGACATTGTGGGAACAATTAAGTTGAAGCTTGCCACTGGATATGCTTTGGAGTTGCAAGAAGTTTCTTATGTACCTTCAATAAGAAGAAACTTGTTATCTATTTCTATTTTGGATAGTCAAGGTTATAGTTTTTTGTTTGGAAATAACAAAGTTGAATTATTTAAGGATGGTAAAGTTGTTGGTTTTGGAACTTTATATGGCAATTTATATAAGCTTGATTTATTTAATAATGGTCTCAATTTCTCTGTTAATTCTGTTGTTGCTCCTATTATTACTTCCAAACGCTCAAGAGTTAATGACAATTCCTCAATGTTATGGCATAAACGTTTGGAACATATTTCTAGGCACAGAATGGAAAGGTTAGTGAAGGATGGGATACTTCCTAATCTTGATTTCTCTGATCTGTTGACTTGTGTTGAATGTGTGAAAGGGAAGTTAATTGCTAAGGTAAGAAAGGATAAGTTAGCTAGGTTTGGAGATGTTTTGGAGTTAATCCACACTGACATATGTGGACCTTTTACACCAACTGCTTTGGGTGGTTGTAGATATTTTATTACCTTCATTGATGATTACTCTCGTTATGGACATGTTGAGCTTATTCGTGAGAAGTCAGATTCTTTAGTTGCCTTTAAAGAGTTTAAGGTAAAGATGGAGCTTAAAAAAAATAAGAAAATAAAAGCTGTAAGGTCTGATAGAGATTGCGAGTTTTATGATAGATATGATGAGACTGGAAGGAACTTAAGGCCTTTTGCTATTTATTTGCGTGAGTGTGGCATTGATGCGCAATATACGATGCCTGGTACACCTCAGCAAAATGGCATAGCTGAAAGAAGGAATAGGACTTTGTTGGTTATGGTGCGGTCTATGTTGGCAAATTCTAGTTTGCCAGATTATTTGTGGGGAGAGGCTTTAAGGACGGTGGCTTATATTTTGAATTAAGTTCCAAGTAAGTTCGTTCCTAAGACACCTTTTGAGTTGTGGTCAGGAAGAAAGCCTAATTTGCACCATTTTCGAATATGGGGTTGCAAAGCCAAAGTAAGGATTTATAATCCTCAAATTAAGAAGTTGGATCCTAAAACCATTAGTGGATATTTTATTGGCTATTGTATAGGATCTAGGGGTTCAAGATTCTTTTGTCCTTCTCACACCACCAGGATCGTGGAATCAGACAGGGCCATTTATTTTGAAGATGATTTTGGATTTGATGATAATAATGGAACAAGGGTGCCTCAATTTAGAGAAGAAAGTGTTTTCATTCCCAGTATAGTTGTTCCTGATAGAGATATTGTTGATCCAGTAGTTGATGAACCAGTAGTTGGTCAGAATGAACTTATTGTTGAAGAGCAGGATATTCCAGCTATTGTAGATGCTGATGTACCTTTGAGGAGGTCACAAAAGATTAGGAGATCAGCTATTCCTGATGACTATGATGTTTACTTGCAGGAGCATAAATTTGACATAAGTGATGATTCAGATCCAGTCACTTATGAGGAGGCCATAAGCAATTTCAACTCAAACTTTTGTTTGGATGCAATGGAAGATGAAATGAAATCCATGGCATCAAATGGTGTTTGGGATTTGGTTGAGTTACCATTGGGTAGTAAGCCTATAGGGTGCAAATGGGTCTTTAAGACTAAAAAGGACTCCAATGGTCAAGTGGAGAGGTATAAGGCTAGACTTGTAACTAAAGGGTTTAGCTAGAAGGAAGGAATTGATTATACAGAGAATTTCTCTCCTGTATCCACAAAGGATTCTTTTAGAATCATTATGGCGATTGTGGCGCATTATGACCTGGAGTTGCATCAGATGGATGTTAAGACTGTTTTTCTTAATGGTGATTTATATGAGGATGTATATATGGTTCAACCAGTTGGCTTCCAGCAAACAGGGAATGGTAATTTGGTTTGTAAGCTTAAGAAGTAAATTTATGGTCTTAAGCAAGCTTTGAGGCAATGGTATCTTAAGTTTGATGAGGTTGTCATCCAAAATGGCTTTAAGGAGAATGTTGTTGATAAATGCATATATATGAAGGTCAGTGGGAGCAGTTTTATATTTCTGGTGTTGTATGTAGATGACATACTTTTGGCTACTAATGACATTGACCTATTAGCTGAGACAAAGCAGATGTTGTGCAACCATTTTGATATGAAAGATCTTGGTGAGGCTTCTTTTGTTTTGGGCATCAATATTGTTCGAGATAGGACTAATTATGTGTTGCAATTGTCTCAGAGAGCTTATATTGATAGAATCCTTAAGAGATTTAATATACATAATTGTTCTCCTGGAAGTGTACCGGTTTCGAAAGGTGAAAAATTTTCTAAGGATCAGTGTCCCAAGAATGATAGAGAAAGGATGGGAATGAAGAATGTTCGCTATTCTTCAGCAGTGGGTAGTTTGATGTATGCTCAAGTTTGTACACAGCCTGATATAGCTTTTGCTGTGGGTGTGCTTGATAGATTTATGAGCAATCCCGGTCCTATTCATTATCAAGCAGTTAAAAAGGTCTTTAGGTATCTTCAGGGTACTAAAGATCATATGTTGACATATCGTCGCACCAACTCTCTTGAAGTATTGGGTTAAAGTGATGCAGACTATAAAGGTTGTGTAGATGATAAGAAATCTACCACTGGTTATATATTTCTCATGGCAGGAGGTGCTGTGTCTTGGCGGAGTGCCAAGCAGTCAGTGACAGCATCCTCGACTATGGAGGCAGAATATGTGGCGTGTTATGAGGCTACCCGTCATGCAGTTTGGCTACGGAATTTTATCCATGATTTAGGAGTAGTTGACTCCATTGAGAGGCCTATTATGATGTATTGTGATAATACTGCAGCAGTATCTTTCTCCAATAATTTAAAAGGTACTCCTGGTGCGAAGTATATTGATGTGAAATATTTTGTGGTAAAGGAGAAAGTTGAAGAGGGCCTCATTACTGTTGTTCACACGCCGACTTATAGCATGGTGGCAAATCCACTGACTAAGGCTTTACCGGTAGGCATATTTGAGAAGCATGCGTCCCGTATGGGATTGTTAGGCAGTTGAGACTGCTGTGGGTCAGTGGGAGTTTGTTATGTTTTCTGTGGTAATATCCATGTTGAGTATTATTTATTTCTTTGAATATTTTAATACATTGATGTATGTGGATCATTATTTATTTATGAGATGATTTATTACACATATTATTACTCCTTGTATTTACAGGCCTGTTGAGATTATTAGTCTATGTATATGTGTATGTTGATCCACAGGTGCCATGGTGAATCCCTACTACCTAGTTTGGGTATATTGTTGTATCCTGTTGATACGCAATGTACTTGAATGAAATGGTTTTGTGTGTTGGGGGATTGCACATGGTTAGTTAAATCTCTACTACCTAGACTGAGTTTATGGCATGCAAAATACTCAGTTGAAATGGTATAATGTTTTGGGAGATTTACTGAGAGAATCTCTACTGCCTAGTCTAGTATATTGTTGTGCCCTGTCGGTATACTATATATTTAGATGAAATGGCATTATGGTTCGGGAGATTATATAGCAAGTGAGTTTGGATTTTATATGATGATGATTATGCAGTCCAAGTGGGAGAATGTTGAATAAATTAATATTTGTGGACTTGGCATAATCAATTACTCACTTACAGGGCCTATTAATGCCATTAATAGGACTTGCTTATTTTATTATTTTGTAGTAGGGCCCTTGGTCACACACTCTCTATAAGACTCCAGTTGACCCATTGGACTGGAGGATCAACTCTCTTTATAAGCCCATTGACTTATCCATATTTTTCCTAGTATAATTATATTATCAAATTATTATTATTTTATGTGTGTCAAAATTAATGGATAAGTCTGACTTGTAAAGACTATTTAAAAGGTCTAGGGCAAGCAGACATTAAGAATACTATACAGTATTTAGAGATTAGGGTTTTCAGAAATCTAAGAGTGGTTTGAGAGTAGTGTGTCCATAGTGTGACGGTCCGCATCTTTGGAATGGCCTAGTGGCATTTTCGTAAATATTTGAAGGTCGGGATCTTCGATCCCGGGCCATGGGAAGTTCTTAAGAATGTCACTAGGATGGTGCATATCGAATGGCAAGCCAAGATGTGAAGGTTTGCTAGAGAAAACCCCATTATGATTCCTCGCACAAAGTGATATCTATGGGTGCCAGAAAGGAAATGGCTCAATAAGCTCTTTAGGGGGGTGGTCCGTGTTGGCTCTCCACGGCCCCCGGCTCCGGCTTCTAGCTTGGGCTAAGCGAGCCTCCCATGGGCGACGGCAAGCCATGGGGCGGACATATAGTGCCACGAAGGTGGGCATATGTCTCCGAGGGACAGGGAGTCCCGAGGACAGTACCGGTAGGCGCTACGAGCTGGTATTGCGCGTCACTCCTGTGTCAGAGGCTAAGTGTAGCATTCGCTATGCCGTTTTCTATCGGCTATGCCAAGAACACACGTAGGCCTTTGTTACAAGGTTGTGGCAAATGTGCCAATGAGCGGGGGCTCGGGTTCTGCCTCGCTCAAGAGGGTCGGAAGCTAAATAGGCACGGACGGGGCGACACCGTGCCATCGGGTGACATTCATATGTGGGCTTCCAATCTTGTGTTGCTACCCTGAGGGCATGTTGGCACGATGCTGGTGTGCATGCTCTAGGGTTGGATGCTATTCGAGATGTGCATGGACCAAGGCCCGAGTGAAGAGATGGGTTGCTGGCTAGATCTTGGCACAAGATTGAGTAACAAGCTACCGAGTGGGCGCGAGGCCATCGGGCTAGCTTGCTGAGCGACATGAGCCATGATGACCATGGGAACCTCATGAGCATACAATTGGTATCAGATGGGTCGATATATGAACTCGGATAGTGAAAAGGCTGGCCATGACTGGAGAGTCTTGGCGCCGCACGGTCTATTCCGCTGCATAAAATATAGGACCGTGACAAGTGGTATCAGAGCCCGGTTTGTCCTGCAATAGGCGAACCGAGGAACGGATGGTATTGGTTGGTGATGCTTGGATCCGTAGAACCCCGATGCTACTGTGAAGGGGGCGTTCTTGCATGGAGCGTGGTTAGTTGTGGCAGCATGCCCAACTTGAATATGATGTGGGGGTGTTCACCAAACGAGTACCAGTGTGCGATACAAATACCTTTAACTGGATGCTCGAGCAGCGAGGCAAATGCGAAGTTCATGAATGGGACAAGCATTTGGAATAAGTGACTGGTGCTCAGAAAGGAATTCATGCGTTGTTAAATGAGAGCACAAGCCGTAAGTAGTGCAGTTCTCTTGAATAATTGAGGGCTTGTTAGCCATGTGTTTCTTTTGGGGTATTGGTCTTAAGAATTACAGAAAATACCAAAAATAGATCCATTTTGACGAAGAGTCTTGACAGCCACAAAGAGTGGGGAAGAAAGAGCAAGCCAGTGCGGCTGGGTGGCAGAGGCCACGTTTGTCCAAGAGAAAAGACAACCTTGTCGAAGCGAATGAGAAGTCAAGACGAGTGGATGCGTGGAGCACTGTAAATTTGCCAGAGGGCAAAACTGGCTCAGAGGAGGAGCCGAGATACAAAAGTGAGCAAGATCGAGGCAAAGAACTAAGGAAAGGACTTAGTTCAAGGTGACACTAGGTGTCAACAGCCGAAATAAGGAGGTCGTAGAAGAGAGGACCTCCATTCAAGATGTGGTAACTCGTCGGGAAGAGGATGCCACTTGCGCAAGGGTTGGCGTTGGAAGCCACAAGAATAAATGCACACTCGAGGGATGTTGTGCATAAATTTGCCTTTGGAGAAGGCAAAGCTAGCTTGAGAATTGCTAGCACATCACCATCGTGGAGATGGAAATTTGAGATGCACACTCGAGGGATGTTGTGCATAAATTTGCCTTTGGAGAAGGCAAAGCTAGCTTGAGAATTGCTAGCACATCACCATCGTGGAGATGGAAATTTGAGCGCGGGAACAAGAGCTAAGAAGGGAAACTTAGCTCGTCATGGCAACAGAGTGCCGAGGAAACATGAGGTGGAGTTCAAGAGAGAAAAGAGCTACCACCTGAAGAACTCTCGAGTTTGGGTACCGTTGGGATAGTTGACGTAGGGGCACCACCTGAGAGGAGACGGTGTGCTCGATGAGAGGGTCAATGTCACCATCGGATTACTTGGTAGAGTTCGGTCCACGAGAGGACCTTGAAGGCAAGAGGATGCCTTACTTTGGAGCTCGGGAAGCTATTCGTCCAAGAAGGGACATGAAGTTGGCTAAGAGTGATGCCAACAAGTGAAGAAAGCATTTGTCCAAGGGGGACATGAGTCTGGCTAGGGTGCCAGCGAGATACACAAGAGGCAGAATTTGTCCGAGGGGGGACACCATCTGCATATCGAGCTGAAAGTGCGGGGCGAAGCACTAATTTATGCACAAGGAGGTGCACGTTTTGAGGAAAGCTTGAAGTTTGGGTGAATGCATGCAGTAGGTCCTTGGCCAAGTCCAAGAGTGGGCGCGCGAAGGTCGTCACGGGGGTGATTCTACAGAGGTAGAGGGACGAAGTATGCAGGATCTTGAGTTTGAGCCTGAAGAGCTTATGTGGATGAAAGGTGTTGCGCGGCGTGCAGGAGTCTTGAGGATAGCCAGCGGGCACGTCGATGAGGGCATCGACTTAATGAAGTGGGGGAGGATGTGACGGTCCGCACCTTTGGAATGGCCTAGTGGCATTTTCGTAAATATTTGAAGGTCGGGATCTTCGATCCCGGGCCATGGGAAGTTCTTAAGAATGTCACTAGGATGGTGCATATCGAATGGCAAGCCAAGATGTGAAGGTTTGCTAGAGAAAACCCCATTATGATTCCTCGCACAAAGTGATATCTATGGGTGCCAGAAAGGAAATGGCTCAATAAGCTCTTTAGGGGGGTGGTCCGTGTTGGCTCTCCACGGCCCCCGGCTCCGGCTTCTAGCTTGGGCTAAGCGAGCCTCCCATGGGCGACGGCAAGCCATGGGGCGGACATATAGTGCCACGAAGGTGGGCATATGTCTCCGAGGGACAGGGAGTCCCGAGGACAGTACCGGTAGGCGCTACGAGCTGGTATTGCGCGTCACTCCTGTGTCAGAGGCTAAGTGTAGCATTCGCTATGCCGTTTTCTATCGGCTATGCCAAGAACACACGTAGGCCTTTGTTACAAGGTTGTGGCAAATGTGCCAATGAGCGGGGGCTCGGGTTCTGCCTCGCTCAAGAGGGTCGGAAGCTAAATAGGCACGGACGGGGCGACACCGTGCCATCGGGTGACATTCATATGTGGGCTTCCAATCTTGTGTTGCTACCCTGAGGGCATGTTGGCACGATGCTGGTGTGCATGCTCTAGGATTGGATGCTATTCGAGATGTGCATGGACCAAGGCCCGAGTGAAGAGATGGGTTGCTGGCTAGATCTTGGCACAAGATTGAGTAACAAGCTACCGAGTGGGCGCGAGGCCATCGGGCTAGCTTGCTGAGCGACATGAGCCATGATGACCATGGGAACCTCATGAGCATACAATTGGTATCAGATGGGTCGATATATGAACTCGGATAGTGAAAAGGCTGGCCATGACTGGAGAGTCTTGGCGCCGCACGGTCTATTCCGCTGCATAAAATATAGGACCGTGACAATAGGCACCACTCATACAATATTTGGAGATTAGGGTTTTCAGAAATCTGAGAGTGGTTTGAGAGTAGTGTGTCCATAGGCACCACTTTACGTTGTTTCTACTTTGCAGGATTAAAGATCTAATTTATCAATGGCTGCGTTTGGAGGTTAGTAATTTATGATTTATGAAATTTATTATGTATATTTAGATCCATAAAATTTCTAACATATGTGAGATATGAGATATGTTACTTATAAAATTGATAGAAAAGAAAACATAGAACTTCAGAAAAGATAATAAGTTTGCCATCTCCATATGATACCTAAAAGAATATACTTTCCAAAAGCGTAGCAATATGCAAGTTTATAACTGGTTTCAAGTGAGTTTTGACCATTAAAAAGCTTTTGAGCGACTAAAAAGATAAAGACTTAAGCTTTGTAACTTAGTATTTTTGTACTATTTATTTGTATAAAATTTTAATTTTATTATCTAAACAAATAATTTTCAACATTCCTTTTGAAATGTATCCAAAAAAATTATAATGGTTATCATCAACATTTATTTATTTTTTTAAAAAATGGTATAAATGCAAAGAAAAATATATTGTAAAAAAATTAAATTGATAAAAAGAATATTTTTGATATTACTTTGTGTTGAGCATAATATGGTGATTATAAAAATTATCCAAAAGAATACATAGTGATGACGAATGAAATACTTATAATTAATTCATATAATTAAGGACATAAATTAGGATTTATAGGAAGGCATTGATAGTTTGTGGAATAAATGATTTATTTTGTTGCCATAGCTAAATGACGAAAGCAGCTAGAATAAGGAGTTAGAGAGATTAGAAAGAAAATGTAGGATAAAAAGTGCAGGTAAAAAAGGGGAGATAGAAAGTTTAAAGGAATATATGAGATTAGAGGTCCATGGAGAAAGTAGTAAAAAGTGTAGAGATAGTTTTTAGAAGAAGAAAGTGGTGAAAATGTGTACGATAAGTAGAAAGAAATGTAAATAAGAGAAAAAATTTAAGATTGAGTAGAGACAAAATGTAGATAGGAAAGATGTTGAGGGGAAAAAAGTAAAGAGAAGGTAGACTTGATAAAGTGGACTTGATAAAAGTAGAGATGGGATGCTAGAAGTATAGCAATGGAGGGAAAATAGAGAAAAAAAGGGAAAGTGAAAGTGGAGAGAAAGACAAAATAAGGGGGGAGCTTTTGAATTTTGTTTTTTTTTGTTTTTTTGTTTTTTTTTTGTTTTTTTTTGTTTTTTTTTCCGTTCATTTGTAATAAATTGAATTTCAATAATTACATTTCATTTTTGTCTTGCCTGCACTAGAATACCTTTCAATTTTTGTCTTTCACTACATTAAATTGCATTTCAGAAAATTTGGCTCCATGTTGGGTTGGCTTCCATTGTTTGTTTAGAAAATAACATAGTCAAACTGGCTCTTAATTTTCAAATTCTTTATAGAAGATGTTGATCTAATGGTTATATAGACTAAGTTGATTATAAACGTGCCCTAAATTTACATTCAAAAAATGCATTGTTAAAAAGCAATTTGAGGGAGGGAAAGGTCTATGAGAATATTATCTATTGAATTTCAATATATCATGCATTCTGTTCTATGTGAAACCTATCACTCATAAAATTGGTAAAAAATTAAAAAATTAAAAAAAAATAATATAGAACTTCAGACAAGGTATATAATATAGGAGATGATTTGTCACACCCCAAGTCTAAAATACTTGAAATGTGATAAAAGACATACTTAAAATATTAATGAAACTTATAGTTCGGAACATAAAAAAAACTCTCCAAACATTATTAATAAAAAAAATGTTTAAAAAGTTTCCAAAGAATATGAACAAAAATCAACTCCAACATCCAAAAGGTCTTTCAAGCTAACTGATATAAACCTCATAACAACTAAACACCATTATCATATGCCAAATCCAGCTACCTTGAATTATGGAGTACTTGAAACCATAACATTAAATAATGAGTATAAAACTCAGCAAGCTACTGGGTTTTTGCATATATACAAAAATAAGAAAATACTTAAAATAATAACAAATGCATATTCAAAAATAACCTTCAGCAACGTAAACATAATTTTCTTATAAACTCTAATTGTTAACTACCTAGTAGGACTTTCCATAACATAATATTACCCATCGGTAATCCGTATAAACTCGAGTGCGAGGTAGTAACAAGTGGGGAACATAAATTTTAAAAACAAACACTCACACCCGAAGGTATGAGCCATACCTCTACTGTGATCATCAGTAGGTTCTCCCACATGAAACAATACGTCTAAACTCGAAGGTGAAGAACCATAAATCACTAGAGGAATACCCTTACATGATTCATCTCAACACCCGAAAACATATTGTAACATATCATAACGTATCACATAATACCTACTAAGTACCAACAACTAGAGCAAAAAAATACATATATCAATAATCCAATAATTTCTTTGTACAATACATATATATTTCATAAAACATAAACTTATAGAAAAAAAACATAAATAAATTAATAACATAAGTACATATTTGCTATAGTTTCAGTTTTCAAAAAGTCCAGTAACTTACCTTGATCAGCAAAGTCCACAAAATATTTACAACCTATGAATAATTCCAATAGTTTCTCATCAGTATAAACAGAACCACCATATACTATAATTATTTTTCGTATAAATCCATAATCAAGATCTTAAATTTAAACTAAATGAATACGAGTTGATACCATAAGATCATCATAGCCTAAGCCCCAAATCTTAAAATTATCAGTTTAGAATAAGATCGTATCACCAAAAACCGAATAACACATATTAATCCATAAATAGTCTCCAAATAAGAAATTAATTCCTTATTCAATGACATCATCTAAGCCTGAAAAATTATGGGAGTACTGTACACATACATAAGTGACTGTGATTAAGACAATTTGATAAAATAATAATGAGAAACCATTCAAAACTCATTGAAAAATTAACAAAGAAAATACTGAAACTATTAGATTTTCAGAAACCTTCATTCAATGCTCGAATTGTTTCTCTTTCATGAAATTTTGTATTCATTTGAAATTATGCAAATTAAAACTAGACACACTTATATAATCCTATAAAATTTTAAAAGCCAAACAAAGGTCGAAAACATGGTCGAATTAACTTTAGTAACTTGTTGACAGAAACTGAAAATCAACATTTTACAGGGGGTCCGGTCTACATAAATATTTATTAAAAATAATATACGGGACAAAAAATAGTAATATTTTACGAAATCTAACTATATATAGTAATAATGCTATATAAAAATTATTAGGTCAAATAGAGATAGAAAACTATTTTAAATCGAATTTTATTCTTTACTAAACGGACCAGAAAATAAATTCAGACAGCTGGATATAGATAATTTAGAAAATCACCACTGCCAAAATATACAGAATTTGAAGCTGAATTTTTTTATAATAATATTAGACATACAGAGGATAAAGTATACAAATTTTCAGATAAACATAATTTCTTTTGGATCTGTTTTGAAATTTTTACTTACGAACCATACTGAAATCGTACAAAAAAACCAGACAGAATGCATAAATTCAAAATTTCATAATAAATTGAAAGCAGATCCAAATCAACCCAAATAAATTTATACAGATTCATAAACATGTCTTTTTTCATATATATAAATTGTAGTTCCAAGATAAACTTTTAAGTATTTTCAATAAAATCAAACAATCACTCTGTACAGATTCCCATATAAATTACATATTAGGGTTTCAACAGTAATACTTCAATTTAGCCTTAATCAATGCTTCTAAAACCCCAAAATATCTGAAACAATCTCATATAACATAAAAGAGATCAGAAAACCAACCTTGAGCAACTTCAAAGATTCAAGATCTTCCTTTCTATGCCCCAAAACTCGTTCAGAAATTAAAATCTCCAAAGATACTGGATCCCTAACAATCTTAAATGAATACCAAAACCCTAAATTAAGATCGGATGCTCTTAATATTAACCCTAATAGATTTTAGGGTTAGAAGAACAAGAAGAAGAAGAAGACGACTTACCCGATACCCTAGCATCGTAAAGTTGAAAACAACGTAAAAGTAAAAATAAACGTATTTTTTCCTTCCTTTTTATAAAACCTAAAATATAGTAAATACTCTTTTTTTTCTTTTTTTTTTCAATTTCCTAATAGAATTGAAATATACTTATAACCAAACCTATTAGGATAAAAACTCTATTTTTTTTTCTTTAAAAAAAAAAGTTATCTATAAAACCTTTTTTAAATATATATATATATATATATACCCGTATATTACATGATTGTCTAAAGTTTTACACTTCTTCAAAATCCTAACAAAGAGGTTGAATAAGAAAATGCTACCAAGTACTCTCCATCATTGTTTAAAGCCATTAAAATGGTTAATGTATTGTCTTAGCTCCTTTTAACTGATGTAATATTGCTGTCTAACTAGAAAAAAAAACATGCACTCACAATCAATGAAGACAAGATTTTATCAATGAATATTTCTAAATGAAAGAAAAAAAAACATACACTCACAATTAATGAAGATAACCAATGAAGGTCTAATTTCTCCACTCAGGCTCAAGAATTCATACCTGCCAGAAGAATCATGTGGATTATGAAGATTAAATTCAACTGCGATAACAGCTCCAGTAGTGTTCTCAAATCTTATTTCTCGCCATTGATAACAGTTGCTTCTTCCCTTCCACGAAGAAAGCCAGTTTTCTGGATCATAAAGGTGATTCTTGAAGTCCAAAAGAGCTTTTCAATCTGAGTCCAAGCAATTCACCATCTCAGCATCAGTGCTAGGAGTAAATTCTCTTGTCATAAAGCAGAGAATCAGTAAATGGAAGCCATGCAATTGTTTCCATTAGGTACAACCTTTCTACCAGACACCAGAAACAAAGGCTCAATTAGAACTTTAGTTTTAGTAAAGAGGACGAAGAAACTTTGAAGTCAAAGTAATATATAAACAATTTAACGTTGTGGCTGCATTTATCAGTATTTTCTTTTAACCAAATAGTAAATGTATTTGCCATGAAAAGAAATTGTTAAAAGCTAGTTTCTCCATTGTCGCTCCATGGTGATGACAAATTGTAGTATAGACTCAATACTGTCTATATATGTAACCTGAAGCTCCTGTTACACACACCACCTTTTGCTCTCCACTCATAACATCTCTCTCTCTCTCTCCCCGCTCTGCTCTGGACCTTTTGTCGAAGTGTGTCCTAAGTATCACTCTTTTTTCCATCAGTGCTAGATGTTGTTATAATGGGAAAGAAATGGAAACGAAAAATGGGAAAGAAAATTAGATACAATGTAAATGACAATTGACCAAACCCATGTACTAAAAAGTTGTCACACGGATTACCTTCTAAATTTTTAATACAAATGTTGGCTTTTTTTTTTTTTTTTTTTTTTTTTTTTTTCTATTTAAAGAAAAATTCCAATCCGTATTGGAATCATTGAATCAGAACTAGTAAGAGAAATATCAACGAATTGAAGCTTTTGTTCAGCAGGAAAACTCCACCTGACAAAATGAGAAAAAAGTTTCTATTCACTGTTCACACTTGTCAAAGTTTGGTTACCGTAAATGCTATAGAAAGATTGATGCAATGGGATTTCCTAAAAGTTGGACGTTCAGTCCAATTATTTTATATATAACAAGCTGATCATAGGCTTCTCAATCCCATAATTAAGGTAAAAAATATATAGCAGCATATCATTTCCTTCTTCTTTTTTTATTTTATTTTATTTTATTTTATTTTTTAGGTAAATAGCTGCATATCATTTCCTTCAATATTGATTTGAACACAACGTTTATATAAAATAACAAATTAAAGTAAGGATGGGAAAGTGAAACAAAAGAATTGATATATTTTGTAATTATATACATAATCTATATGTTGAGGAAACCTTTCTCCTTCAGGCCTTCAAACAGTGTTTTCATAAACTCACTTCCAAAGAAATGAAGTTGACACCCAAACCTTTTCTTCTCTTTTAGGATATATATTTGGACCAAATAGTTTGGTGAGGTTTCTCACTTTTCCATCTTGAAGTTAAGAACTTTTCCTTAGACCACCATCACATCATTAAACCTTCACAATTTTTACTCGTACAAAAATTGAGATTT
Source organism: Ziziphus jujuba (assembly GCF_031755915.1). Classification (NCBI taxonomy): domain Eukaryota; kingdom Viridiplantae; phylum Streptophyta; class Magnoliopsida; order Rosales; family Rhamnaceae; genus Ziziphus; species Ziziphus jujuba. The sequence continues at coordinate 6,234,827 of NC_083380.1, forward strand.
TCAAATATAATACAATACATGCCTCCCTCCCTTCTACGGAAAAAAAAATAATAATAATAATAAAGAGAAGAAAAACAAATACTTTGAAGCTTGAAATGTAGATGATACATAAGTAATAGTTCATAGATGAGAAGCACATTTTCAAATTAACATAATACTATTTCGAAATGAAACTATAGAAGAACTATTGAGTGAAAAGGGAACTTGACAAGTAAAATGAATTGACATAAACCAGTAACAAAGAAAGCAGGGTATGCATTTCAAGAAGACTAAGTGAAGAAAGAAAGCAGACTCTCATCTTCTTTGGTTACTCCCTCGATTCCTCTGCTGTCTGGTTCTGTAATTTCAACCACAGATATAGTATTCTATCTAAAACTTTCTCAACAGCATCGAAGTAGGCTACACTCCAAGACCTTTTCATCGTGATTACCAGATAAGGAGCAAGAATTCCTGCTGCAAATCCCAATCCAATGCTCAAGCAAAACCATTTGTCAACTAAGCTGTCAACACTTGTATTAGCCTTTGGAGTAGTCAATCCCTTTTCTGGATCATCATCATCATCATCATCACCTGGGCATTTTACATCAAGTGGAATGCCACAAAGGCCAATGTTTCCAGCAAAAGAAGGTGCATCAAAAGTTGACATATGATGTGTATAAGGGATCCTACCAGAGAAGTTATTGTTTGACAAATTAAGGAACCCCAAAAATGACAGTGATGCCAAACTTCGAGGAATAGCATCTGAGAACTTATTAGTTGAGAGATCAAGCGATGACAATTGCTCCAACTTTGAAATGCTCTCGGGAATGTGTCCACTGATATGGTTTCTGGACAAGTTCAGAAACACTAAACCTGACAATTTTGTTATCTCTCTTGGAAGATCTCCACTCAAATTATTTCCTGAGAGATCTATGCCGACCAAAAGGGAGAGGATCTTGCTGAAACTCTGAGACTGGTCTTTCAGAGTCACAACAAAGTTTTCTTTATAATAGGTAGTCCCATACATCCCATAGAGCAGATAACGGTTTATGATTTGCTTTTGTTTCATAGCTTTGAAATCTCCAAAACTAGCAGGAATGCTGCCATGGAACTGATTTCTTGCCAGATCTAAAACTTGTATCGAACTTAAATTTGATAGCACTGGTGGAAGTTCTCCTGAAAATGCATTGGCTCTCAAGCTAAGAATTCTCAGTCTTTCGAAACCTTTCCCCATCCATGGTGGGATTCTACCAATTAATCTGTTGTTTCCAAGATCGAGTGTCTCCAAACTTGCTAAGTTCTGGAAAGATGACGGGATCTCTCCAGAGAACTTGTTGTCATTTAGGTGCAATGTTTGAAGCAAACTTAGGTAACCTATGATGGCAGGGATTTTTCCAGACAAATTGTTGTTACTATAGGTCCAGTGCTTTAATATAAAAACAATTGGCAAAGCTTGATGGAATGCTACCTGTTAAGTTGTTCTTAGAAAGATCAATGACTTGAAGACCAGGATTGTTACCTGTAGAAGCTGGGATTTCTCCATTTATCTGGTTTCCAGAAATAGAGAGGAAAACCAAGGAACCACTTGATTTATCTGGAATAATACCAGAAAATTTATTTTTGGAGACGTCAAGAAAGTAAATTTTTCCGGCTGAAAGAGGAATGGACCCTTTGAAGAGGTTTGAGCTGAAATCAAGCACTGCATTTGCAGCTAAGTTTAGTGGACTTGGTAGATGACCTTCTAATCGATTAAAAGAAACATTCAACCATGAAAGGCTAGAGGAATGTTCCCAAAACCAGTTGGGTATGGAGCCAGAAATGTTAGTATCTGAGAAATCCAATTCACTGACATTCTTTTGCGACTTAAACCAAGCTGGGAATGAAGGACCCAAATGGCATGAATGCATATCAAGAGACCAGAGTTGGAATGGAGGAACCCAATCGGAACTGATGTTCATGGTGAAAGAGTTTGAAGATAGGTATAAGAATTCCAGCTTGCCTAGCTTTGAAAAATGTGCTTCAGTAACTATACCCATCAAATGATTGGAAGAAACATCGAGATAATACAAATCAGAAAGTTGTCCCAAACTTTCTGGCAAAGTTCCGTTTAGCTCATTTCTTCCTAGACTAAGAAAAACGAGACTCTTGAGCTGACTAAGCCATTGTGGTAATTTACCAACCAAGTGATTTTGTGACAGGTCCAAGTTTAGCAGACTAGGCAGTGGCCTTTTAGAAAGGCAACTTTCTATTCGTTCAAGGAATTTAGGTAAAGTTCCAGTCAAGTTGGTACCTGATATACGAAAATACATCAGGTTGCGGAGTTTGCCAATAGAGCTTGGAATCTCACCCTCAACATTATTGGAACCAAGGTTCAAGTCGGTGAGAAATGTCATGTTTCCAATGGAGGCAGGAAGTTTCCCATGTAGTTTATTGCCACCTAAATCAAGAACTCTTATCTTCTCCCATCTTCCTCTAAACAATTGATAGCAACTTGCTCTAAGATTGTAGTTACTATTAAGAATTAAACTCTGCAAATTAGGAAGGTTGCTAAAACCAAGTGGGATTCTTCCAAAGAAGTTATTTAAGGTTATATCAAGAGCAACAAGGCTGGTAACATTGACAAGCCAATTAGGCATTTTTGAATTCAACTTGTTGTAACTGAGATCTAGGACAGCAAGAGAAGTTAAATTCACAGAGGTGAGAGGCGGAATAGTACCAGATAAACTACAATCAGATAGATGCAACTCAGTTAAGAATGGGAGCTTGGTCAGGGACTTTATCCATTTTGATCCTACCTCTGAAAGATCAACTTCATTCATCACAAGATGCTTTAGAGAGACGAGACCTGTTACCCATTCAAGATTATCAACAAGTAAACTCAAAGACTCGAGATCAAGATACTGAAAGCTAGACAAGTTTCCTAAATTTGGAGGAAGTGCACCACCAAACCCAGCATTTGAGAGGTTTAGATATAGCAAATTTTGAAAAGATCCAAAAAATTCAGGAATTGTGTTGTCATAGAATGTGTTGAAACTCAAGTCCAAATGCCTTAAGGACTTCAGCTTTGTTAATGAAGGTCTAATTTCCCCACTGAAGCTTCCGATTTCATACCTGCCAGAAGAATCAAAATCTTGCAGATGAGGATTATAAAGATCAACTGAATAACAGCTCCAGTAGTGTTCTCACAGCTTATTCCCCTCCATTGACAGCAGTTGCTTCCCTTCCATGAAGAAAGCCAGTTTTCAGGATCATGAAGACCGTTCTTGAAGTCAATTAGAGCTTCTCGGTCTGACTTCAAGCAAATCATCGCCTTAGCATCAGCGTTGGGAAGAAATTCACCTATAATTGAAAAGCAGAAAATCAGTAACATTAATGGGAGACCTGTAATTGTTTCCGTCATAGGTAAAACCTTTATGCAAGAAACCATAAACAAAATTTGAAGAGTATAAATTTTGTTTTAGTGAAGAGGAAGAAGAAACTTTGCATTCAAAGCCTGCAAAAGTGGTTGTATTTATTCTTGGAAAAGTTAGCGCTGATTAATAATATAAAATTGCTAAAGGCACCGTCTTGGTTCAGCATTACACGGTGATAACAAATGGTATAGACACATTACAGAATTTGGAGACAAGTAGGTCCAATTTCAAGCCAATGAGGAAACGACTGAGAAAAAGCTCTCTCGGTGAGTGATCTCTCAAGCTTTTACGCAGAAAATAATAACGTAGATAATAACCATTTCTTCAACAAAAGGCTTACATTAATGATGACATTTGGCATATAGTTGACATTAGTTGCATCATTCATACCTTCTGATTCTTCAAACCAGCTTTTTCTCTTTTTATATCTCTGTTAATAGAATAGATTTGGATACCGACTGATTTAGTGGAACAAAACAGGCACAGCTTATGATTAAAACAAAGGGCAAATAGAAGGAACCTTTAAAGCATTCTATAGTAGGATTTTTGCCTTTCATGACTAAAGTCTAAGATATAATATAAACTAAAGTAGGTTTCATTCAAATATTTTCTCATTGCCAATGTGAAAATATAAATCCGACACTCAAGCTGTCTCTCTGTTAGGAAACCAGAAATAAAATGCCATGTGATAATGCTATTACTGTGTACCTTACATTGACGTAAATTTTTTTATTCTTACCTAATTCTTTGCCAGATTTTATGCAGAAAACTATAAAAGTATAACAAAAATGGTTACAAGGAAAAGCCCATATTACTTGTTTAATAAGGTAATAATGACATCAGCTTCAATTTTCCAAAATTTGTTGCAATTTATTCCACAAAGCCGGCTTACTTTAACAATGACATTCCAGAGAGTGTTTTAGTGGGAGGAAAAAACTGTACAGCATTTGATTAAACGAGTAAATAGATTTATCCTTTAAAGCATTCTATATTTTATTGTATGATATTTGAAAAGTTTTTCTTTAGGCATTGGGTAATAATCATCCAGTGTTTACCTAGCTTACAAAACTATTCATTTTCACCACCTTCAATTTCCAACTCATTGAGGATCTAAGCAGGTCATTTTTCCAAGTCAATGTGGAAGCCACTGAGAAAATGTCTTCTTTTGTTTCTACTCGGCTATCTTGTGAAAGGTCTCTGCCACCTTTTGTGCAGAGAAGAATGAAATATAACAAAAATGTGTATAAACAGGTCTATATAACTTGTTTAATGTAGATAATGATGATCATCAACTTCATTTTTCCAAATTTGTTGCAATTTATTCCACAAAAGGCTTACTTTTAAATAATGAGATTTGGCATTAGTTGGAATTTGTTGCATCTTACCCTTTTTCTTAAATTATGCACTCCCTCTTTTCTTTCTCTGTTTGCCTGTTTTCCAAGCTGCTGAGATTTTGGAAAGCTTCGTACAGACTGATTTAGGGTGGGAAAACAGGCATTAAATTGGATTAAAATAAAGGGTAGATAGATCCATTTCACATATAGTGCATGGTATTTGAAGCGTATTCCTTCAGGAGTTGGGTTATAATCATCTCGCTTTTGCCTTTTTTAATTTTAATTTCTACTCTCCCCTTTTTTAATTTTAATTTGTTCCCGACCTCTGTCGCTTGGTTTTAAACATCAATCATCGTTACTGTAGTTTTGTTTATAGTACAAATCAGAAAATAAAGAAGAAGAATGGATAAAGAAATCAAACACCAAATCTTCTATCATGGAAATACCATTTCTGTTACTCTTGGCAACAAGATCCATATCAAATGGAAGAGATTAGGAATGCCCCACATAAAATAGTTGTTGGATAATATGAGGAAGGTTATTTTAAATGGAGGCTTGGGTCTTTAAAATTATTTATAGGTGTAAAAAAAAAAGCTATGCATGCCTTTGCACCTTAGAATTTCTTCACATAATACATTTCTTCATGATATAATTTATACAAGTATGAAATGAAGCTAAAAATTCTTTTCTAATACTATATGCCATCTTCACTTGTAAATGGTAGTATAGGAAAGTTCTGTTATATTGAAATTCTCTGTTTCAACCAGTCACGGTCTTCTCTCCAGCTTGAACATCAAGAAGAGACGTATTTCTCTTCTATATTTACCATGCATGCATTTGGAAAAGTCTATGGGAATCTGGTATTATAAAATTATATAAAAAGTAATCACTTTCTAGTATTTGACGAAAAGTGTATTTTAATAGTAAGTGACTCTCAAGGCAACTACGTCTCTTTACCAAGTCGGTGACAAAGCAATTTTCTCTTCATGATATTGATATACAAATTTCTCTCCTTATTAAAAAAAATAAAAAAACAAAAACAAAAACAAAAAAAGCAAATTTCTTTCCTCTTAGCTCCCTTTATGGTAAACAAGAATAATACTATAACATAATAACAAAAATGGCTACAAAGCAAGTCATGTTATTTGTTTAATATAGATAACAGTGATCATCAGATTCATTTTTTCTAAGTGTTTTGAAATTTATTCCACAAAAGGCTTTGTTTAATAATGACATTTGGAATAATAGTTTGAATATGTTGCATCCTTAGCTTTTGATTTTATGCTAATTTTCAAATTTTCTCTCTTTTGATTTTCTGCCAACTTTGTGCGTTCTTTAAGCTTTCTCTCTCCCTTTTTTAATTTTAAATTGTTTTTTTCCAATCTCTTTCTCTTGGTTTAAACGTCAGTCACATTTACTGTAGTTTACTTTATAGTACAAATCAGGAAAAAAAAAAAAAAAAGATTAAAAGTCCTTGGGCCACCTTCTCTACAAAGTTCCTCCATTCAAATTTTGACAAGTGTTATAAAATTTAGTTGACTAGAAATTTAACCAGCCAAATGAGCCAAATCAAAATAGAAAAAAAAATATTGAGAAAAAAATTATTAAATTTGGAAAAAATTATTTTTAGGTGTTAAAAATTGAAAAAGAAAAACTAAAAAATTAAAATGAAGAAAAAATTAAACATAGAAATTTTTACTAGGCAAATAGGAAAAAACATTTCCAAACATTTAACTAGGGGAAATTTTCAATGAAGAGAAATTTCAAGTGGAAAAATGAGGGAAAAAAAAAATTTAAGTCCTGGTCAGCTAATTTTTGCCACTTTGTTTAAATTTAAATAGGAGAACTTTGTAGAGAAATGTGGTTGAGGGACCACCTGATTTTTCTGTAGTAACAAGAATGGTTTATAGAATATAATATAAAATATATAGGTCAAACGGATGAAATAGATGATGCGTTTGTTGTTAATCCATATTTATCTAAAAAGTTTAACATGATAACAAATCAGATAACAAATGACCCATTAAACTAAATAATAAATTTAAATATGAATATTTTTGGCTTCCATTAATTTAATAGATTATATTTAAATAAGTAAAATTTAATATGAATACGATATGGTACACACAATTTCCTTTCCACATGACCCATTGCTAAGCTTTCATTGTCCCGAGGACAATTTTACATTTGGTGGGTAGCACAAATACCTACTTCTTTCACAATAGCTTCTTAGAAAGTCAATAAGGAAGCCATTCAGAAAATTCCATGTGATAATGCAACTGTGTCTGTTACCTGATATCGATGTCAATATTTTATCCTCAGCTTGAACTTCTCTGCTAGCTTTTATGCAGAAAAGTATAAAGTATAACAAAAATTGTTACTAGCAAGTCCATATTACTTGTTTAGAATAGAAAATATGAAACATCAGCTACATTTTTCCAAATTTTCTTGCAATTTATTCCACAAAATGGGCTTACGTTAATAATGACATTTCACATAGTGATTAATATCTTGTGCAAGCTAGAGAGGTTTCTTAAACGTCGAGGAATTGCACCACTAAGCTTAATATTTGAGAAGTTTAAATACTAACTTAGTATTTTTGTATTGTTTATTTATTAGTATAAAAATGTAATTTTATTGCATAAACAAATAATTTTCAACATTCCTTTTGAAATTTTTGTCCAAAAAAATTAAAATGGTTATCATCAATATTTATTTGGAAAAAAAAAATGGTATAAAAGCAGAGAAGATATATATTGTAAAACAATTAAATTGATAAAAAATATTTTTGATATTAATTTGTGTTGAGCATAATATGGAGATTATAAAGTTAAGGGATCTTCCTCCTTATTTAACATTTACTAGAAATGAAAAATTTTTCACACCAAAAAAAAAAAAAAAAAAAAAATTCCCAAACGTAAAATTTTAATAAGCTGGGCTGAAATTTGGCATATATAGGCGGGAAATTTGGCCCAATACCCTCATAGGGACGAGGTTAACGATTTTTGCCCTCTCATTTGATATCTTTTTTGTTCTACCCTTTCAATTTTTTATAATCCCAAAATATCCTTATATCCAAATTAAATATTTTTATTCCTTTTTTTTTTCTATGTTTTTTTCTTTCTTTTCTTCCGACTTTTCTCTTCTCCTTATAATCAATATCCAGACCATTAGGAGCCCTCTGTTTTCTTTCGCATCGGCCGGATTGTAAGCTTGGAGACTGCGTTTTGAAGGAGATGGTGAAGAGGCGACTCAGAGAGAAAACTGCAGGGTTTTAGAGAGCCCTAGGAGCAGAAGCAGAAGCAACAGGTAGGCAACAGCAAAGTAGGAAAGCATGAGGCTCATTCGATCAATTACTGGTAATCTTCTCCTCTCCATTTTCAAATTCTTAAGCTTTTCCCCAGACATTTTCTTACTCGTTTCGCTAATAATGAAATAGTTTTTTTTTAAAATAAATAATAAATTTTAGATTGTTATAATTCAGGGCAGTGTAATTCACTGCTGCGAGAGGTGGAAAGGCGATACTTTAGTGCGGTTTCAACAGAGGAATACGTAAGGAGGAACTACGCAAGCAATGTCTCTGAGCATAACACTGTTATCGGTTCTCTCACCGCGCAGAGAAGGTAGATTCTAATTTTGATTTTCTTTTTGTGGTTTTGGGATTTTTTTTTTTTTTTAAGGAGAAATTGTGAAAGTTGTGTTCTTTTTTTTTTTTCTTTTTTTTTAATAACGGTGGTTGTAGGCATTTCTTGCTGAGAGATGTGTATGATGATATGATGTTGGATGGAGTACAGCCAACTAGGGATACATTCCATTCTTTCATCGTTGGAACCATGAAAAGCTCTTGCTTGTAGGACGCTTTCTACTTTTCTGATCAAATGAAATCCATGGGTTTGGTCCCTGATGTATGTATTTGTATATATATGCTTTTTCTTTTTTTTTTCATTTTTGTTTTTTTTTTCACATAGATCTACATTAATTCTTATCTGCTGACTATTAGATTCTTTCAAGATTGGAAATTTTGTATAAAGTTACTTTGTGTTTTTTTTCTTTTTTTTTTTCCCCTAGCTATTACAATGTATTGGTTTGTGTTATAGGTTACTTTATACAACATTTTAGTTTCTTGATGTAGTGCAGATGAACTCTGTCACTGTTGACTTGAGGCCAAAGTGCTTGGTTGGTATTATTTTTTATGGTTACCCTTCTTATTTTAGAATGTATGCAGAAGAAACAAGTTACTACTTTTTCTCTAAGTGATTGATGAAATAGATGGAGCTCCTGGTGATGGCAAAGGTGTTGTGGAGGTTATTCTAAAGATGGTAATTGTGTGTTTTATATTATTATTATTTTTTTGGGTCTTGTGTGTTTTCCATTATTAAATGCTGCTTATTTATTAAATTTAATTGTCTGCATGCTTATTTGTGTTTTAATATAATTGTAGTTATAGTTATTTTATTACTACAATTGCTGTTGGTGATCAAATATAACTGCTTTCGTTGTTATCAGTTATTGTTGTCATGTATAATTCTTGTTTTCCTTAATGTTTAATGCAAACTGTCAGTTATTGCATTTACTTCATTATCAACATGAGAATCATAAGGGAAATTTACTGTTTAAACTCCATGGTTGCACATTCTATACGTTAACATAAACCTCCATTTCTACCGAGGGTAATATATTCAGCTATGGTGGTTTTTATTTCCCAGTGCTCATTATATTTTTCACTTATATTTTATGTTGTTCATATAGGTTTCTGCAGATAAGAAGTCTGCTACAGGGAAGGAGAATTTTCCAAATGAAGAAAATCATGAAAGTACATAGAAAGTTTATCATTCATATGGAGTTTCCTTTTCATGATTCCCTAGAAAATGGTACTTAGAAAGTGTATCATTCATATGGAGTTTCCTTTTCATGATTCTTTTCATGTAAACTAGATAGTATTTTTTGCTTATTGACAGCTACTTGCTTTCTGCAGGGTTCATATATTTGTTCAACCAACAGTTAATCATGTTGTCAGCAGGTGATCCTTGACTACCATGGCTGATGTTTAATTGCTATGACAATTTCAAGCATTTCCATTTCTGATTTCATCTGTTTTATAGACATTTTAGATACTTTGTTGCTTTCATGATTTCTGAAATTTCCTTAGAATTTTTGATATGAAGTCAGTGAATGGAAATAGGATCTATAGATGGAAGACTTAATTATTTTGATTATCGAATTCAATCTTCGGGACAACATATCCACTTGCATACTTACTACTTACAAGACAGTTTGATAATGACTCGCTTTGTGATATTTTTCTTCCTTTGTTGATGTCTAGACCAATAATTCTACTCTTCACTGTTTGCATATAGCATTTATCGCATATGAGGACAGCTAAGGTCTTCAGTTCTCATTATATTTATTTAAATTTTTTTTGAGGGAATCCCTTATTTTATTAAATCAGAGATGCTTTTTTGTCAAGTATTAAAAAAAGTTAGTCATTTTTTTAGGTTGAGATTTAAAACAAAATGCTTTTGTAATTTTCCTTAATTATTTACAGTAATTATTTTCTTTGAAACTTGTATGCTAAATATTGTAACTAACTGCAGATATTTCGTTTGATTTCATCCAGGTATCAAATCTGTCTCCGTTTTAGTGGAGGTGCCCCGTATGCTTTTAATGCTGTCACTAAAGTTTGGTATTATACCAATTGTTGTACCAGTTGGTGTTCGAGATTTTGACATTGATGGGGAACATTGGGTCAATTCGGGATTGATACCAACAGAGGCTTTTGTAGGAGCTGTAATATTCTCTAGGAGCTGTAATATTCTCTAGTTTTTATTCATAAAACACTTGTACAATTTCCTTTTGCTAATTCAGATTTTGTTTTTAGTTTTTGTACATGATTCTCGTGTCAATATGATGTGTAAGGATCCAATTTCATTATTAAATTCTCCATATTATTTGATATATGGAAAAGCAATAAATAAGAAGGATGATAATTTAAATGGATAGTAATTGAGTTCTCCAAATATTGGCTCTTTAGTTTCTGACCATTAGAACTTGTTTGAATGGTATGCATTGAAATGTAGTTAGTTTTAGATTGTAAAATTTGATGCCCAGCTTGCAAGCTTCTTCCAATCACTTTTACATGAACGGCTCCATGGTAGTATATCCAAATGAGAGTTGTTAGGAGGGAATTAATTGTGCACTTGTCAGGATCCATCCAAAATTCCTCACCGGAACCCTAGACAAGCCCTGATCCTAGGGAAACCCTACCGGACCCTCCAATGGAAAATCCGGCAGAACCTCCCCTAAGGGTTGGACTTACCACAAATTTCCTGCACTGAAAACACACTTCTATAAACATTCCCTTATTCCTCCCACATTACTACAATATAATTCCATAAATTTACAGCACTCCAAATGAATAACAGTAATCCAGTGCATAATTAACAACTAAATGTCCAGTACACTATATAGAGCATTATACAAATAAATGTGGAATTAATAAAATGACAGATAAGGAAGCAATACAAGATGAAGAGGAAAAATGGAAGAAATACTTCTTGGACTTTCGGCAATGAACCGAGACGTCGGGCTCGCCCCGGACGATCAATGTCTCCCAACCTGGACTTAGGGGAAAGGAATTTAAAAATGTGAGATGCTAATCATCTTAGTGAGTGACCTTATCTACTGAACACTTTTAATATTAATAATATAACAAATAAAGGAATTTAATTAATACCAACAATTAAATAAATAAATAATAATAACAACTGAAGTAATATTTTCTCTCAAAACCCTCACTACTCACTCCGTTGGAAATGTTCCCTTTTTAAAAAATTTTCACAAAATCCGATATTCGTATTTCCCGAAAACCAAGGGATCAATTAATTTAATAAACAATAGATAAATACCCCAAATATAAATAAAAAGTAATAAAATATAATAAATAATTTTTTTGAACACTTTGGGGTTTGAAATTTCTATCTGAAAATTTATACTTGATGCACCACACTATATACCAGTGATGCCGATACCCAGCAGCCCGAGCACCGACTGGCGGGGAGGTTAAAGAGAGAAACTTGCATATGGTACTTCGGCGTCCCGACAGTACCGCTGCTGAAACCATCTTCCTGGCCATGGAGGGGGGCGGCTATGTGCACTATATAAAACTTGCCTGTCCTCGGTCCAATGGCAACTCACGGGAGACATAATAACTTGCACACTAACACATATACAACCAGAACACCAATACTGTATGAGTGCGTTTAAAATAATAATTAAATTTCTTATTACCGTATCGATTTTCCAAAAATCACCGTGGGAAATATACCAGTTTTCAAATTCACCATCCCACATTTTCTTTTAACATTTCCTGTACGAAACCATCGATAGCAATATACCAATAATTTTCTTGAAACACAAAATCTATCAAATAATATTCCACGGGCATAATTATCAAATTTGAAGTCACCAATTTAAACAAATATTTTCCTTAAAATATTTAAATCAATTATGCCCAAAAAATAATATAAAAATCCAAACACAATTAATTAATGAAAATACTTTGCTCATGTGTAATAAATACAATTAAATCACAATAATAAAAATCGGGGTTTCTGAATAACCCAAAATTCCGTTGAGCATCAATAAACATATACGTACTTATAAACTAATATTTTTCCACAATTATACTTAAATTTCCACCACATGAGCATAATTTCCATATATCAATTGAACACCAAATAAATATAATTAATTATCCCAAAATATTTTTAAAGGTGGGTCACTCACCTGGAGCACGCAATTAACCTAAGATCCTCCATGGGATCAATTCCACGACGAACACGTGCTCCTAGAACAACAATTCACACATAGTCAAATAAATTAATATTTTATTCGGATAAATAATACCCGGTACCCAGGGGGTCTAACACAAACATTAACCAAAATTGACAAATTATATGTCTATGGAAAGCTTGTGAGATGAGGATCACCTTACCGACCTCCATTGAGCTCAATTCAACCGGCAGTGGCCGGAATTTGGCCGGAAAGCTTCGGCCAAGTTTAAACTTGAGGGATCTCTCAAACGGTGGGGATTTTGGGCAATCTAACCCCAGAAATGGACTCAGAGGGGTCGAAAATGGTGAGATAGAGGTATGGGGTGAGCTGGGTTGGCCGGAAAACACACAAATTGAGGAGAGAGAAAAACTCCGGCCGTCGAGCTTCGCCGGCTTGATCTGGGCGCGTCCGGAGACCGGTGGCTGTGAAATTTTGCGGCCGAGCTCGCCTCCGTCCCCCGCTCTTCTCTGGCCAGCACGTGCAGTAAGGTGGTGGCCGGAAATGAAGAAACGGCGAGGGACCAAGAGGAAGAAGGAAAGGAAAGGAAGAAGAAGGAGGAAGAAGAAGAAGAAAGAAAAAGAAGGAGAAGGGGCCCGTGGCCCTTTTTTCCCACATGGGGGAAAAGAAAAAAAAGAAAAAAGAAAGGAAATAAAAATAAAATAAAATAAAATAAAATAAAATAATTAAATAATATTATTATATAAAATAACAATAATAAAATAATATGGTATTAAGCATGGTTGACATGTGGCATCTCAACATGGTGACACATGGTCACATTTATTAAGTCACACGTGGCACATTGTTACACGTTTAAAAATAATATTAAAATAATACAGTATTTGAAAAAACTCTACAGGTCCATAACTTTCAAATCAAATGTCCGAATCAGATGTGCCGCTAGTCTACGGACTCGTATCAATGAGTACTTCACAACCATGCATGAGTCAAAGCTCAACTTTGCATGAATAAAAAGTCAACTCGGGCACCCCTTGGACAGTTTGGATATCAACTTGTTTTGCCCATAACTTTCAAACCGTAGCTCCGTTTTCGACGTGCTACTAGTCTACGAACTCGTGCCAACGTGTACTTTGTAATGGTACCTCAGTCAACCTACAATTCCATCCGAGTGAAAAAGTCAACTTTTGACCCCTTGGTCAACGGTCAAAGTCAGCGGTCAACGGTCACCCTTGGTCAAATTTGAGAAAATTCCTGTGTACTTCGGGACGGGGTGTTACACACTTGTGGAAACTATTTAAATAAATGGATATGAAAGTGTAAAATAAATGTAATAGTTTCCCATTTCTCATCTACCCGCATTTCTCATTCACTGTCGAATAAAGTGGAAAATATTAAAACAATTTTTTTAACCATCTCTCATTTCTCATCTACCCTCATTAACTTCTACCCTCTCTCTTACTCTCCCTACTACCACATTAAATGAATACTGTGTGTCTTCCTCTCTCTTTCTCTTTTGTTGGTTACGTACCTTTCAGCCTTTCTTTGCATTGACGAACATTGCAGAAAATCCCAAAATCTCTTCGGTTCAATTCACTCTCCCTGCATACCCCCAACCTTTTGTGATAACAACAAGACTGAAAATCTTCATTGTAGAGCCCATACACTTCAAAAGGATGTAATTAAATTGTACGTTTCTACAGATCAGAGTTAAAGATTACCTGGTATGTGGATATATATACATATATATATATACATAATTTGGCTTTATGATACTTCTTTACATAATTGTTTTTACCATTTATAGTAATTTTTTTCCATCTTAATGTTTTGAAATCATGAACTCCTAATAGTAAACATAAATGGCTTAATAACTAAGCCAAAAAATAAATACAATATACTTCATATTAATTTTGTTAATTGATTTTACAAAAAATTTTTTCCTAAAATATACTTTATGTATAGCTGATAGATAAAGTCAAAATCAAATCATGACTTAGCCTTAGCACAATACTAGCAGTGAGGAAAAAGTATGAATTGGTACGAACAAAGGACGCGTTATAAACTATAAACAAAAAATTAAATATAATATTATAAAAATGAATCAAAAATGTTTTGTTTGAATTCACAGAAAGATGATATCGAGGTCAAATTTAGAGCATTAGACCTTTCAATGGATCGATTTAATTAATAAATATATATATATATATATTAGCCTAAGAATAAGAATTTAATTAGTCAATATTGTATTAAAAAAATAACCTTTACATGGTCAGAAAGGGAAAACATTGACCAAATATGAAAACTCGTTTGTCTTCTCTATCTAGCAGCTAGTACCTTTTATCAGCTTTCACAGGGTGTGTTATAAATATAAATATGTGTACAGATATGTATACATTTTTCCTTTATATTGGATTCATTGTTTGTCACGTTTTGACATGATATATAAGTGCAAGTTCTATGTTGGTGCTATTTTATGTAAAACAATCCATAAATGGTTTGGAAATTTCCATTTGAAAATTACAACCTTTGTTTGTTACATACGGTCCATCAGTAATTATGAAACACTTGCTTGTTGGAAAATTTAACGGCGGTTCCATCGGAATAGTTAATTTTTCCATTTTCTAAAAGCAAACCGAGTGGACAATCAAATTTTTCCACTTCTCTAATGTTATTGTAAACGAATGACATGCTAAATGTAACTATATTTATGATGTTTAACAAAATAATCCACAGAACATCACATTGTCAACATTGCATCCATTCAAGCTAACGTTATGTTATGATTTAGCACATGTGCCACAGATTTGACATCTTAATCTACTTGATCCACTATGTCTGTCAAGAGTAGCTATTCTACTAGGTGTTAATATGCAACATTTAAACAGCATTTGTACTCATTTACATAAAATGCATTTGTATTTTATCTTTACTCATTTACTGAAAATGCATTTGTATTTGTATTTAAAATGCTATTCCACTAGGCGTTAATAACATAATTGTTTGGCTTATTTTCTGTACTCATTTACTGAAAATGTATTTGTATTTTTTCATTACTTTTGCTTCAGGATTATAGTTAAACCTTCCAGCAAAGATTCTACGATTGTAGAAGTAGATACTTAGTATGTTTTGAATTGGTAAACCTTTTGTGCTCAATGTCAGAAATTTCAGTTTTATTGTTCTACGATGGAACATGGAGTGTATGTTCTGAAGGTACCTGGAGATACCAATGTCAAATAACGAAAATTATACATATCAAAAGGAATTGTACGTTGGCCAAACTTGAAGATGTTGTCTACAAAGCTCTCAACTTAGATTCTACACAACATCAATTAATCTTCAAGTTCATATACCATGTGTGTTTGTCATGTGAGCCGTATGTTGTGGAAAATGATGAAGACCTACAAAGTTTTATAGAAAAGTATAGTTCACACAGACCTCAAGACAGATCTCCACTTATTGTTAATGTGTTATCCAGGGTTCTAAAGAGTATTAATACTGCTGGATGTGTTGTGAATAGGATACCTACAAGTTCAGGATTTATGACTACTGCCCCACTATCTGCGGTTCCCGAGACAGCTACTTGTACCTCTGATGCCGACATGCAGTCCCCAGCGACCGAACTTCATGTGCCGGAAACTGAACCTGGATTCTTTGAAAATCAAATTTATGAAAACAATGTGCAATCTGTGTAACATGATCATGATAATGAGCGCTTCGACATTAATGATATGAATAAATATTATGGACATGATTATGATCAAGATGAACAATTTGAGGTTGAGGTCAACACTGATCGTAGTGAAGATGGGTTACGAGACATTTGTTGGACCTAACATTTGGGACTTTCAACTGGTGATAGTCGACATGGTGAGTCTCCTTATGGTAGTAGTCCAATTGATAATGTGAATGATGATGTGCTTGCCTCTCCTTGTACCGAAAACCATTTGGATATTCGACGGGATTCTACCGCAACCATGGCTGAACTTAGGGTTAACCATCGCTTCTCATCCGTCAATGCCCATGAAATCATTCGAATCAACCAAATCTTTGCGAGTAAGAATGTGCTACAGAAGAAGATTAGTCTTTATGCACTAAGGATAAATTTTGAATTCAAGGTCAAGAAGTCAGATAGAGTCTGATATGAGGTTGTATGTGCAAACGACAATTGCATGTGGCGAATGCGTGCTACCAAGCTACATGGTGATAATACAGAGGCCTTCATGATTAGGGCCTTCAAGGATGAGCATATTTACTCTTTAAATATCATGAAAAGGGATCATCGTCAAGCAACAAGTTCAGTTATTGGAGACATCATCCAGCCAACATTTGATGGGATTTCAAGGCAATACAAAGCTCAAGATATCATGCATGACATTCGCTCTAATTACGAAGTAAACATAAGCTACAACAAAGCATGGGACGCTAAGGAAGTTGCATTATCAGGTTTGTGGGGCACGCCAGAAGATTCATATGCAAAACTTCCTTTATGGAGTCACGTTTTGAAGAGCAAAAATCCGGGCACGTTTACTCGAATTGAAACTGATGATCAAAACAAATTTTTATATTTTTTCATGGCACTTGGAGCTAGCATTAGAGGGTTTCAGCATATGTGGAGAGTCGTAGCTATCGATGGAACTACACTGAAGAATAGATATAGAGGTTTGTTATATATTGCATCATGTTTGGATAGGAACAATCAAATTAATCCACTTGCTTATGGAATAGGCCCTGGGGAGACGGATACGGCTTACACATGGTTTTTTGAGAGCTTTAAAGGAGCGTTTAGGGATGATCCGAATATAGCTTTTATATCGAATAGACACAAGAGCATTGCAAAAGCAATACGTACAGTTTTCTTTAATAACACCATGGCCACTGCACATATCATCTTGGTACAAATTTACGTGCTAAAAAGTTTAAAGGTAATGTCAACGCGATTATACCAACTTTTAATGATACAGCTAGAGCATATATTGTTGAGGATTTTGATAAGGCCATGCAGCTTTTAGAAAAGGTTAGTATTGAAGCTATACAATATCTCAAGGATGCAAGTCCTTCAAAATGGGCTAGATCACATTTTCCGGGCAATAGATACAACATAATGACAACTAACATTGCAGACAGCATGAAATCTGTGCTTATTGATGCTAGGGATAAACCTGTTTTGCCATTACTAGATCACATTCGTGATGTCTTGCAAAGGTGGTGGTATGAACGTCGAACTAACGTAGCTGCAATGCAAACTCCTGTTATTAATTGGTTGGAAAAAATCATGCAGGAGCGCTCAAATAATGGCAGAAGCTTACGTGTTATGCCAATGAACTTATATGAGTTTCAAATTGTTGGCCATGGCATGTTCGTTGGAGTTGTTAACTTAGAAAATAAGACGTGCTCGTGTAAGGAATTTGACATTGATGGATTTCCTTGTATCCATGCAATTGCAGCATGTAAGCATCGACATATTTCTCCATATTTCCTTTGCTTGGCACATTACTCAGTTGACTCACTCCATGATGCATATTCGGAAACCATATATCCACTTGGAGATAAATGTCAGTAGCATGCTCCAGATGACATCATAAACCAGGTTCTACTTCCACCTCAAATTGGCAAACAGTCAGGAAGACCGAGAAAGAAGAGGATTCAATCTCAAGGAGAGGAGCATCATCAATATAGATGCGGGAGGTGCAAACAGGTTGGTCACAGCAGCCGATCATGCTTCGCCGCCATACCTCTTGATAGCACTACCAACCAACAGCACCACTAAAACGAAGGCCCATCAATCGCACGATGCTATATTCAGGCAATGGGGCCATGTTATGAGGTATGCATGTGTATGCAATGTAGTCAGGAATGCAATTAGTTGCTCAACCACGTAACATGTGTTTTGGCATAATAGACGTTGGCTTTATGTGTTCTTTTGTTGTCAAATTCATCTGTCGTATTGTTTTGATAATATATCATTCCGTGTTCAGTTTTTGGTTTAGTTGTTTGTATGTTTCTTACTATTGCATGGATGATATTACTGCCCAATGGTAATGACTGATGCATCATCGGTAATTGACATTTGTACACCGTCATAAAAGAATCACCACAATTCCATCCGGCAACTTCAATCATGTGTGTTCCAACCAATAACATGCTAAATGTAGCATTATTAATGATAAATTCTGACAAAGTAAGAGATCAAAAGGCATTAAAAAATGACAACGTTCAATTTGTTTTTGCTTCAAAAATTACCGAAGGTTTCGTCGGTAATTACCGAAACCCCCATGGCAACCACATTTTACCAATTTTTTGGGCCCCACAAGTCCCATTACATGTGTTAAATGAAAAAACATGCAACATATGGATTATAAAATGATCTTAAGGAGAGAAAATCCCAAAATTACTTAAAAAAATTTTCAAATTGGCCAAAAAAATACGATGACTGTACACTTTCGGTAATTCCCAATGAAATCCTCAGTAACCAACATATATCCTCTGGAAAAATTACCGAAGGTTTCGTCAGTAATTAACGAAACCCCAGTGGTAATCACATTTTACCAATTTTTTGGACCCCACAAGTCCCCTTACGTGTGTTAAATGAAAAACCATGCAACATATGGATTCTCAAATTATCCTAAGGAGAGAAAATCCCAAAATTGCTAAAAAGTTTCTTAAATTGGCCAAAAAAATACGATGACTGTACACTTTCGATAATTCCCGATGAAATCCTCGGTAATCAACATATACCCTCTGGAAAAATTATAGAAGGTTTTGTCGGTAATTACCGAAACCCCAGTGGTAATCACATTTTACCAATTTTTTGGGCCCCACAAGTCCCCTTACGTGTATTAAATGCAAAAACATGTAAAATATGGATTCTAAAATTATCCTAAGGAAAGAAAATCCCAAAATTGCTTAAAATTTTCTCAAATTGGCCAAAAAAATACGATGACTGTAGACTTTCAGTAATTCCCGATGAAATCCTTGGTAACCAACATATACCCTCTGGAAAAATTACCGAAGGTTTCGTCGGTAATTACCGAAATCCTTATGGCAACCACATTTTACCATTGTTATGGCCCCCACAAGTCCCATAATGTGTGTTGAATGCAAAACCATGCAAAATATGGATTCTAAAATTATCCTAAGGAGAGAAAATCCCAAAATTGCTCAAACATTTCTCAAATTGGCCAAAAAATTACGATGACTGTGGAACTTCGGTAATTTTTCCAGAGGATATATGTTGGTTACCGAGGGTTTCATAGGGAACTACCGAAGGCCTACAGTCATCGTATTTTTTTTGGCCAATTTGAGAAATGTTTAAGCAATTTTGGGATTTTCTCTCCTTTGAATAATTTTAAAATCCATATTTTGCATGTTTTTGCATTTAACACACATTATGGCACTTGTGGGGGCCATAACATTGGCAAAATGTGATTAGCACTGGGGTTTCGGTAATTACCGACGAAACCTTCGGTAATTTTTCTAGGGGGTATATGTTTGTTACCGAGGGTTTCATCGGGAATTACCGAAGGTCTACAGTCATCGTATGTTTTCGGCCAATTTGAGATATTTTTAAGCAATTTTGGGATTTTCTCTCCTTAGTATAATTTTAGAATCTATATTTTGCATGTTTTTGCATTCAACACACATTATGGGACTTGTGGGGCTTAAAAAATTGGTAAAATGTAATTACCATAGGGGTTTCGGTAATTACTGATGAAACCTTCGGTAATTTTTCTAGAGGGTATGTGTTGGTTACCGACGTTTTCATCGGTAATTACCGAAGGTCTACAGTCATAGTATTTTTTTTGCCAACTTGAGAAATTTTTTAGAGATTTTGGGGTTTACTCTCCTTAGAATAATTTTAGAATCCATATGTTGCATGTTGTTTCATTTAACACACGTAAGGGGGCTTGTGGGGCCTAAAAAATTGGTAAAATGTGATTTCCAGAGGGGTTTCGGTAATAACCGACGAAACCTTCGGTAATTTTTCCAGCGGGTATATGTTAGTTACCGAGGGTTTCATCGGGAATTACTGAAGGTATACAGTCATCGTATTTTTTTGGCCAATTTGAGAAATTTTTAAGCAATTTTGGGATTTTCTCTCCTTAGGATAATTTTAGAATCCATATTTTGCATGTTTTTGCATTCAACACATATTATGGGACTTATGGGGCCCAAAAAATTAGTAAAATGTGATTACCATTGGGGTTTTGGTAATTACCGACGAAACCTTCGGTAATTTTTCCAGAGGGTATGTGTTGGTTACCGACGTTTTCATCGGTAATTACCGAAGGTCTACAGTCAATGTATTTTTTTTGCCAATTTGAGAAAATTTTTAGAGATTTTGGGGTTTACTCTCCTTAGGATAATTTTAGAATCCATATGTTGCATGTTTTTTCATTTAACACACGTAAGGGGGCTTGTGGGGCCCAAAAAATTGGTAAAATGTGATTACCATAGGGGTTTCGGTAATTAGCTACGAAACCTACGGTAATTAAATATTTTTGCCAATTGGAGAACATTTTCGGAACATTTGGGGGCATTGATGAATGTATAATTTGCATGTTATTGCCGAAAACACCCATTAGCTGAGTATTTGGAGAAAAAAAAAATGTTAATTCATATTACCAAAAGCGTTTCTGTAATTACCGATGGTGAATCGGGAATTATCGATGCACCATCGGTAATCATCTTTGCTTGAATTTTTACCACAACCGAGGGTCTTCTTTTCTCTCTTTTTTTTTTTTTTTTCAATGGTTGTCATTACTAAAGATAGGTTCAGCATATTAAGATAACATTAGTATAGAGTGTCATAACAGTAAACATACGATCTACATTGAAAGTTTATTAAAGTACAAATCAATAGCATATTTTCTTTTGAAAAACATAATGTCTTGCGGGCCAAATGAAGGATTCTCCTCACTACTCTTGTATTCAATAACCACAATAAAACCAACCACGTGTATTTTCACACGTAACCACAATAAAACAGCAGCAATAGAAGTTGTTTGAAATGACAACACATTCATACCCATTATCTTGGCGGGGTGCATCTTTGATCATGGTCATCGTGAATGGATCTAAAGTGGGAGGCACATCCGGATTCTTCTCGTAATATCCCCCATCCCTCAATAGGTAAGGCAGCATATACGTAAGGCATTCCACATTCTTCAACTCTTTATTCTGGACATATTTATTTCCCATATTTGGATCATATAAATCAATATGTCGGGCCTTCAAGTCCACACATGCTGCCAACCAATGCGCGCCTCCATTGGGTGACTTCCCACGCACATAGCTACAAAGGGTCGCATCACATGAATATGTGCTACGAGATGCCTTCCATATGGGATAACGCCCTTTGATGGATGACTGCTAAATAATGAAATATATACAATATAAAATATCATCAATATAACATGAAGCAACGTAGTAACATCCCGTCATCTTACCCAAAATAACACGTCTAATATGGCACAGGTGTTGGTGAACATCTTCTCATTCTCAAACCGCCTTTTTCGTATGAAATACAAAATAGTGTCAATATGCTGCAAAACCACATTAAAGGAAATAAGTAACAAGTGCGAGGTGATAAATAAAACATCATTCCAAACGTAGGAACACAATGATTTTACATGAACATAAAGCATATAGCTTTAATCGGAATTCAACCATCCTTCAGAGGTAAGTAGCTCAGCAAAAAATTTCTTTCCCACCGTCATATAAGATGTACACACAGTTGCTTCCTTCGGTGCCACCCTATACCACTCATCGAACGCCCTCTCCTTCGATGCATCAATATGTCAATTAAGATTAAATTTGACCTTCTTTTTACACAGGTCGGTGTAAGGAGAGATGACATGATGTGAGTGGTGGTAAACTCTACCAAATCGGCTTGTATCACCAACGTTATGCATCCGATCTTCCACCTCAATCTCAGCTGATTGGTCATGATGTGGACTGTCAGCTGAAGCACCGATATCCCACCCGAAATGCAAAGGTCGATATTGTAACATCCCGTCCTGAACCATGTCGGAATGTTTGCATGTTGACCGAGGTTGACCGTTGACCGAAGGGGTCAAAAGTTGACTTTTTACTCTAGTTGGAATTTCGAGTTGACCAGGGTACCGTTACGAAGTACACGTTGGCACGAGTCCGTAGACTGGTAGCACGTCGAAAACAGAGTTACGGTTTGAAAGTTATGGGCAAAACAAGTTGAATTGCAAACTGTCCAAGGGGTGCCCGAGTTGACTTTTTATTTATGGGGAAATTAGCTTTGACTCGTGCATAGTTGTGAAGTGCTCGTCAATACGAGTTCACAGACTAGCGGCACGCTTAAAACGGACATCCGGTTAAAAAGTTATGGACGCGTGAAGTTTGCCGGATACCGTAATATTTTAATGTTTTTGAGATGATGAACAGTGAAACGCCACATGTCAACTTCTGATTGGTCCACGTGGCATGAACAGTATCACACAGTGGCATTTATTTGATAAAATTCTTGGGGAAGAGAGAGAAAGAGAGGGAGGAGAGAGAAAGAGAGAGAGAGAGTCTGACCGGTGCCAAAAGTTTTCAAATTTTTCGGCCGAATTAGTGTACACGCGCTGGCCAGCAAGGTTCCCCTCCCCATTTCCGGTAAAACCTCAAATTTTCACGGCGATCGGCCAACGGACTCTCCCGGATCGGACGTTCGAAGATCGGCGGTGACTTTTTCCCTCCACTGCTGGCCACCGCCGATCGACCCATTTTCGGCCATTTTCCAGCCACACGCACCAGCTAGCCTTCATCCTCTTCTCAAGTCCGACCGACCCACCAAATTTCACGGCCATCGGACCACCGACGCACCGGGATCGGAGCATTTTCCGGCAAGGGGCCGGAAATCTTCAAACCGTGATTTCTCTGCCGTCCGGCCTCCGTTTACCTCACCGCCGGTCCCGTTGGATTGCTCTCCCCATGATCTACAAATCTACAAAAAATCACGGCCAACGGCCACCGCACGCGCCGCCGCCGGCGACAGTTGCCGGTGACCGCGGCGGCTCGCCGGAAGTTACTGTTCCGGTGAGTACCCAGTTTCCCGGCCAGCTCCAGTTCACTGTGTTCGACCTCCTGAACCTGAATTCGGCATCCGTTTCCGCCAATTCGCGATGGTTTGGGAGAATTGTGGAGCCGAAACCCGAAAATCTTTCCGGCGAAATTCCGACGCCGTCGGGTCCGATCACCGGAAAGTAAGACCGAATCCGTGATCCTCATCACGCGAGCTTCGATTCGGTATATAACTCGTAACCTTTAGATATCGTTTGGTATTCGCTCCCCGGGTATCCATTTGGGAATTATCCGAATAAAATATTAATATTTTTGGTTGGTGCACTGTGGTTGTTTAGGTGCGCGTACGAGTGGTGGAGTTGATCCCGAGGAGGATCTTAGTTGATTTACGCGCTCAAGGTGAGTGACCCACCTTCAAAAATTATTTTGGGCAATTAATTATATTTAATTGGTATTTAAATTGATATTTAAATTATGCTCATGTGGTGTGATTTAATTATGGGTTATTGTGGTTTAATCTATTTATTATGCATGAGCAAAGTATGTTTCGGTATTAATTGTACGTGGTTTTAAGTAATATTTTTCGGACATAATTGGGTTAAATATTTTACGAAAATATTTGTTTAAATTTTATAAATTATGCCTGCGGTATTTTTATGGTTGTATCTCGTATTTCGAGCAAATTGTGGTTTGTTGTTATCAATGTTTCGTACCGATTTATTAAATAAAAATATGTGGGATGGTAAGTGTGAGAATTTAATGTATTTCCCACGGTAATTTTGGAAAACGGTACGGTTGGTTAATAATGTTTATTTTTAGACGCACTCATACAGTATTGGTGTTCTGGTGTATGGTGTATGGACACGTGGTAGCGCGCAGGTATTATGTGGTTTAGCGAGCAGTTATTACTTCACCCGTGAGTTGCCATTGGACCGTGGGCAGTCAAGTTTGTTGTTGTGCACAGCCGCCCCCCTCCTTGGCCAGGTTGATGGTTTTAGCAGCGGTACTGTCGGTACGCCGAAGTGCAGTTGCAGGTTTCTCTCTTTAACCCCCCGCCAGTAGGTGCTCGGGATGCTGGGTATCGGAGGGCATCACCGGTATATGGTGTGGTGCGTCAGGTGTAATTGTCTAGTGTAATTTTCAAATAAAATTTCAAACCCCAAAGAGTACAAAATTATTTATTATAATTTATTGCAGTTTATTTATATTTGGGGTATTTATTTATTTATTTGTTGTTTATTAAATTATTTGGTCCCTTGGTTTTCGGGGAGTACGTACATCGGGTTTTGTGAAAATGTTTTAAAAGGGGAACATTTCCAACTGAGTGAATAGTGAGGGTTTTGAGAGAAATTATTATTTCAATTGTTTATTTATTTATTTATGTAATTGTTCGGTATGGATTGATTAAATTCCTTTATTTTTATATTATTAATATTAAAGGTGTTCGGTAGTTAGGGTCACTCACTGAGATGATTAGCATCTCACACTCTTAAATTTCGTTCCCTTAGGTCCAAGTTTTCCGCTGCTGTTGTGTTTCGAGAAGTACTTCTGTACTCTTTTATTTCAGTGTATTATTCTTTCATCCTTGTTGTATTTCTTTTGATTAGCACTTCTTAAAGCTCTGTATACTATTGGGATACTTATGTTTTTATTTATGCACTGGACTGTTGTTGTTGTTGAGAAGTGCTGAAATTTGTGGAACAATTTGTAGTTTACGGGAGGAATAAGGGGATGAGTATAGAAGTGTGTTTTCAGTGCAGGTAATTTGTGGTAAGTCCTACCCTTAGGGGAGGTGCTGCCGGATTTTCCGTTGGAAGGTTCGGTGGTATTTCCCTGGGATCAGGGCTTGTCTAGGGTTCTAGGGAGGAATTCTGGACGGGTCCTGACAGATATTGCACCAAAGCCCAGGAATCCTCCACATAGGTACGATAGGCTTAAACGGTGTAGTACAATCATCATCCTCCTTCCTACCATTGGAACCGTCTATGGGTGCATCAAATTCTTCGGCTTGCTCTCCAAATGACGGTGCCACAGGGGATGATGTTCGAACCGAAGATGACGGTGAATGGCTGTGCATATGATATTCGGCCTGTAAAACACAATGGTTATTTTACAGTTCCCAAACTCTAACAATAAATAATTGCTGAATTACAATATATAATTTAATAATGCTGAAGCACTAAAGTAAAGTATACTAAGTTGTCTAAATGATACCTGATGCTTTTGTTGGTCAATAACAGAACTAAGCATTTTCCTTAATGCTGCCATCTCTTTATTTAATTCATCAAATTTTGCCTCCAAGCAAGCAAGCTAATCAATATCAATATCCAAAACATAAGTCAACATATATTAGTACAACATATGAAATACAAATTTGCGTGCAAGTAATAATTGCATACCCTGAAATTAGCATCTGGAGGGCCACTAGAATGCTCCTCAGCTTTGGACACATCTTTAGCGCCAACATCTTTAGTGCCGACATCTTTAGCACCAACTATTGGTGCTACAAGTGGAGGTGATGTGTAGCGAACTTCATGTATGTTAACTGCTATTGTTCGCTAGTAATCCATAGTCTTCTCCTCATCGGTAGCATCTAACCTCCAATGCACAACATACTACATGAAATGAAGAAAGGAAAAAAAAAGTAAATTTGGAAACTGACTATGGTAATGTAACTTGAATGTAGTCGTACCATGTAGTCTAAAAAAAATTTTCCTTACACTGCTATTTGAGGTGAACCAATTATGGACAGCACAATGGTTCGGTTGCCTTGTAGTATGCCATCCAAGGATCCTTGGACAATGGGTTTCCCACCGGTCGGCAAATTGGTACCAAAATCAGGGATTGCTTCAAACCCCCACAACTACAAAATATAAATTATAGGTTATTAAATATAATTTTTAAGTAAACGCTATGCTGGAATGCATTATGGAATGAGTTGATAATCTCCTTGTAGCTCAGAATGCCCCAAGGGTAGGAATTAAATATCTCGATATCAGCAACCAAATCAATGAATTTTCTATTTATTTGAACCTTCAGATCCATTCCGAGTACACCATGAACTAAGAAATATAGTAACGCAATTCTTATAGCATCCCAATCATCCACAAAAAGTGTATCCTTGAATAGTCATTCCAGTTCGGGCGATTTCAAGTCAGTCCTGTCATCTAGCAACCTCATGTGCAGCTCATTTCCTTTGGAAATTTGCATATCATACATCGAAGGGTACCTACAAAACTTTAAGCCACTAATGAGTGCGAATTCCCACTTCGTAAACCGCACTCCAGATCCACCAAAGTTAAACTCCAGTACTTCTGGATTGTTGGACACAACTTGTCTGCAAAGCAGGTGATGCACTACCTGACCAGAGAACCGGAGGTTTTTCATGTCAAGTAAGTGTCCAAAACATGTTTGTATATACTTTTCCAACTGCTCACTTGTGAGGACACTTGTAATTACTTTGTTCGCTTCTATTGGATTCCCGAATGAATGTGCTCTAACTTTAAATATATCGGCATCCTGCAAGATCCGTTCCTTTGGAGCATCGATGAGCTGCAAAATGAGTTACATAAATGGAACTGACATCAATGATTTAATCATACCCTATTTTTCCACCCTAACTTGATAATAATAATTTCCAACTAAATCTTAAGACATATGGCTTCACATTTTTGCATAAGTGGTAATTACCGATGTAACCATCGGTAATCAACCTACAATGAACTAAAAAAAATCCCGATGGCCTATCTGCAATTACCGATGGCCATCGGGTGAAGTTTTTCTTGAGTTTTCACATTCATGAATAAATACTGACAGATGTCTTATCATTTACTGCACAAAACAACATAAATGAATATAAAACTTACCATATCAGATTTGGGAGAGGAAAGTGGAACCTGCCCTCGAAGTTTGGCGCTTTCCATCTCAGCTTTGGATTTCTGCCTAGTAGTTCGTCGACGCTTAAAGTCGGGTGCTGCTGTGCTACCACCGCGTCTCTTACTTTCCACCTTCTTAACTCCCTTCTTCGGTTGATGTCGTAAGTTCCTCTTTGGTGCCATTATAAAGTACAACCTACAAATGTACACTGACAACATTAATAAACTTTTATCTACCTTTAACAACATTGTCAACTATGTATACATACATATATAAATATCTGCAATCCTCAATTTCATACTCTTTCTTCCTAAGGATATTGTGTATGCCATCTACAAAACATTTACTGACCATTTACTATATAGCAGTATGTTTACTTCTAAATCTTTCTATCTTCTTCTTCTTTAATTTTTTTTTCTTTTTTGGGGATAAAGTGTTTGCGTGTTTGCTTCTAGGTAACCATGTACCTAAAATTTTATGCACCAATCTTCTCTCTCTCTCTATATATATATATATATATCTATACCTTTAGAAAGTACTAACTCTAGAATTCTCAACTTCAATTCTAATTAATCATAAAGTATTTTTCTTTTATCTCCAAGTACTGATTTTTAGTAATAAATTACCCTAGCAAAAAGAAAGAAGAAAAAACTTAAAAGAAAAAAGAAGGTCTGAAAAGCAACTAAGATTTCTAATGCAGTTATAGTCTAAAGTGGGGTTTTAATAGAGCAACCCACAATTGTGGCCAATTATGATGCTACATGCAGAAGCAGATAAAGTGAAATATTGAAATGACTGGAGAGGAAGTAGTCAATTCACCCAAAATAGAAAAACAAGAAAGTGAAGTATAGAGGTGGAAGACTAGATAGAAGCAACGCAACAGACAGATTGTTATAAGCCAATCAAAAGCAGCCCTTAGACTGTATATATACATATATATGTATAATCTAAACATATAGGTTAACTGGACTGCAGCATGTCCACCACTTCTATATGAGTATGTCAACTAATGTAGCTACATCTCTTCCCCATGCTGCTTGTGTTTAACCTGATTTGGTTATAAAAGCTCAGACCTATCGACACCTATATATGCTATACAAATCATTCACTTCATATTTATTTTATCTGTATACAAATCCAAAAAGAAATATAATTAGTTTCCTAAGGGTCAAGTACGTTTTTAAAAAAATTCTTCTTTTCAACCCACAAAAGCAGTTTTCTAGACAAAGTTTGAGTATCATGCACTAGTGAGATAACTCCTTTAGCTTAAGGATTTAAACTTCGATCAGGGTAAAAATCCTTATATCCCTAAGTTGTAACAAATACATATATATACATATATTATGTTTTTTTATTACAAACTAACATTATTACAAACTAACATTATTCTTCATCAAATTCATTGATTTCCCTGCCTTCATCCTTTATTTATTTTCCATGCTCAGGGATGTCGATGGAACCCAAAAAAAATTTTTTTTTATAAAAATTTTAAAATATTAAAAACGATGTGTTGTCTAGGTGCCGTTCATCCTAAACGACATGTCCTTCAATCCATCTTCAACCTTTGACCGGGTCGAGCCGAACTCGCCTAAACTAATCCCGATCCGATTCTTGACCCGGTTATTTCTTCCACCTCCAGCCACCGTTCAAGGCCAAACCGGTGTCATTTTTTTCCTCTCTTCATTTCCTACTAATACCCAATATCAATCTATCCTAAAACCTAGGTTATAATCATTTCCATACAAAAACCTAAATCTTCAAAAATTCCACATTTTTAACAGATTCTAAACACTAAACACAAATCACAAGTTTCAATGTCTCATTGTACTAAATTTGTAAGTATTTAACGGTAAGGCAACAAATAAACACAAAAAATAAAAATAAAAATAAAAACGCACACGTGTCCACGATAAGGCAACAAATAAACACAAAAACAAATCCACACTGGTCACGGCAAGGCTAAAAATCAACACAAAAACAGACCCACACCGGTCCCACGGCAACAAATAAACAAAAATATTCAACCAATTACCTTGGACAGTGCTGACATGAGATGCACTTTTGTTTGGCTTTTCCACGGCAACTTTGGTTTTTTGTATTTGTGTGTATTCGTGTAAAGACAACTTTGTTTAGAAAAAGTAGATTTTTGTTTTGCTTAAAATATAACAGGATATGTAAGTAATTTTTTTTTGTTTTAAGGTTACAATAGATATTGAGGGGTAGAAAAAAAAAGATATCAAATGAGGGGGCAAAAATCATTAACCTCGTCCCTATGAGGGTATTGGGCCAAATTCCCCTATATAGGCTGAAAGTTCAAGCCCAATTTTCAGCCGACCCAGAATGTAGCCCAATGCCACTTGGGTAAGGAGAGCGAGAGAGAAAAATAATAATAATAATAATAATAATTTTTTATTATTAATAATAATTTGAATTTTGAAAAACCAACGGTGAGAAAAATTCAAATTTAGAAACGGCAATATTTTCATTTATTCGTTTCTAGCCATTATTATATTTCTACATTACGAACTTCTCAGGCTGAGAATCCTTGTCTTTCTCTAGAAAGAAAAGAAAATAATAATATTCCAAACAAGAATATAGTACTTGCCAATGGTTGCAGGCTTTCCTGCCGGTTTGTTTTCTCTTGCTACTAGTCCAAATCCCTCAGATGGTGTCTGCTTCATGGAGTTTCCTCTATCTTTTTTTTTTCTTTTTTTTTTTTCTCTTTCAATATCTTTAAGAGTAAGATTATTATTTATATTGATTTATACCATGATTCAATCCACCTAGTCTTCCTAATTCTTAGTTTCTGAATTCAAATTTGGATGGGGAAACTAATGTGAAGATCCGAACGGCATCTGAATGGACTATGGATTGTTTAACTCCAGAGGAAGTGTCTAAATGTTTGTTGGCAAGGAGAGAACGTTACATTCAAGCATGTGTAATGCATACTTACTTTGCAAAGGTATAAATAATATTGCTGGTCGTTTTGTGCCTTATTCTCAATTGATCTATGGATCTTTGACCTCTCAAAAAATAAGGGCCTATTTGGCTATGTTTTTTATTTTTTGCTTTCGAAACATTATTTTCAAAATAGAGAATAGAAAATAGTTTTCTGCTGTTTAATGAGAACAATGAGCATTTGACCATTAGTACTTGAAAATAAGTTTCAAAACTAAAAAACATAAAACATGTTTGGAAAGGTAAAAATAAAAATAAACAATAAAAATGAAAAAAAAAATACAATGGGAGATAAGGGGAAATAAAAAATGAAGATAAGGAAAAAAAAAAATAACTTATAGAAAAACAGAAAAACAATGAAAAAGAAAAGGTTAAAATTGAAAAATTAAAAAAAAAACCTAATAGAAATGGAAAATAAGAAAAAAATAATGGAATAAAGGAAAAATGAAAAATTAGGAAAAAGAACTAAATAGAAGAGAGAGAGAGAGAGAGAGAATATTTGATAAGGAAAAAATGGAAAATAAGGAAAAAGAACAAAATAGAAAATTAAATAATTGATATAAGAAATATTTGCCAAAAAAAAAAACTGATAAAAGAAGTAAGATTAAAAAAAAAAATCTAGTAGGTATATAGTGAAGGAAAGGAAAACAAAAAATAATAATAAAAAAATAATTGATGTAACTTATAAAGGATTAAAAAAAAAAAAGAAGAATAACTATTTTTTTAAGTTATTCTATTAAATTTGTTTTTTAAAAAAAGAAAAAAATAAAATAAGAGAATAAAAAATTTTAATTAGATACATTTATAAAAGCATAATATTCTATTTTTCTCTCTCTAAGATATTCCAAAGAATTAAAATAATATTTTCTTTCTACAACTTTCTTTCTATACGATAGAGAAACATAGACTAAAGAAAAATGATGAAGAAAACAAATTAAAATAATATGTATTTTATTATTTTCAAAACAAGTGAAAACATCATTTTATTGTTTTCTAAATTTTGTTTTTCTTTTTTCATTTGTCGTCTAAAACTGTTTTTGAACATTGATGGTTAAACAGGTAATCTTTTGTTTTAAAAACAATTTTCTATTTTACAGAACAGAAAACTGTTTTAAAAACAGGAGGCCAAACAAGTCTTAAGATTCTCATATTTATTAGTCATGTTCAAAAACTTTAAGTGGTGATCTATGTGACATTTGCTTAAAGTCCTACCGCCATGACATTACAGTTTATCCTCAATAGTTTATCAATTTTATATATTTTTCTCATTATGTTTGTTTGTTTTTTTCTTCATTTTTTTTTCCCTCTTATAACTTGTATCTTTGCATGAGAGACTTGCTTACCTGCACATGTACATGTTTTTTTTTTTTTTTGGGTAAACATGTACATGCATGATAGTCTTGCTGATAATTTTTTTTTATTTTATTCCTGTAGCATTTACAGCTGGTCTTTGGCTTCCCTCTCTACAGAATAGAAGACTTTTCATGGATGTATAAATAAGAAAATGTTAGGCATGTATATTTGTTGTAACGCAAGGTTGAGTCCCGATGTGATAACTCTTTGTTAATAAAAAAAATATGAAATTTTTGGCGTTTGGGTGAAGAGAATTATGCGGGAATTGTTCGAGGTTCTCTTCCCTCTTGTGTGGGTTGGTGTGCTGTGTGTGTCTCTCTTCTTGTCTCTCATTTGCTTCCTTTCCCTTTCAATTTTTCTCACTTGAATTTCTCTCTGTTTCTATTTCTGCATTTCTTTTTCTCCTTTTCCTCTCTTCTTTCTTAATGCTCTCTCTCTTGACTTGCTTTCTCTATTTTGTTTTTTCTTTACTTTCTCTTTTTTATGTTATCTCTTTACTTTTTCTCACTGCTTTTTCTTTATACTTTTCTCCATTTTTTTCTCTATTTTCTTTCTCAACACCTACTACTTTCTTCCTAGTTTTCTTCTTTGTTTCTTTAAACTTTCTCTTATTGCCTTTTTTTCTCTCAACTTTCTTTTCTATTTTCTTTTACTAATTCTTTGTGCTTTTTATCTCTAGTTTACTTTCAACCTGAAGTTATAGCCATAGGGTAAATTATTTATTCCACACGCTATCAACGCTTAGTTTTGATATGTTCTTAAAAAAATTAAATGTGAAAGAAAAAAAAAAAAAGGAAAGAAAGAAAAAAAGGAGCTATACTTTTATTATAACTATAGTAATGCTATAATATATACGAAAAAAATAACAAAAATAAAACTCATTGAAGAAACCAACCATTAAACAAACAAGAAATTAGTAAACGATTAGATGTGCAAAAAGAACATTTAAGTAAATTAGCAATGATAAAAATAAATAAATAAATTAGTAAAACAACCTAAAATAGGCATAAAAATAAAATAAAACAAAAAACTTAATAAGAAATCAGAAACACAGTTTAAGAAACGTAAAGAAATTAGTAAACTTAGATAAATAAGAAATTAACAAAATTTTGATATTGTTTTTAATTTTATATTGTTAAATTTTAATATATATTGTTATTCTCTCAGTAAAAATAAAAAACAAAAGATTCATAAAGACCATAGTTTAATATATTCGGCATCTAAGTATAGATTAAAATTCTATCAAAAAAACAAAAGTATTGTTTACAAAACCTTAAAAAAAAAAAAAAAACTTCAGGTAAATTCTTTCATTACTTGTAATAATTATTAAGAAAATAGTAATAAAAAAATTAAAACTATTAGATAATTTAATATTTAAGTTTTTTTTTTTTAAAGTTTTTCTAGTACTAATTTTTTTTTAAAAAAAGAAACTATTAGATATATTCACGCATAAACTTAATAGTAAATAGAAACTAAGATTTACCTTCAAAATAGTTATTGGATAAAAGACTTGCACATAATAATTATCAACATAGTTAATTAATAATAATGTATTAGAAAAGAAAATCTACTTAAAAAAATTTATCGAGGAGAATACGCAGTGTTATTACCATTATAATTACTATATAAGTAGGAAACTAGAGTTCACCTTAAAAAACAGTAACTTGATAAAAGACTTACATACACATGTAGTAATTATCAACATGGATAGAAATATATGAGAAAAGCAAATTTACTTTAAAAAAATTATCCAAAAGAATGCATAGTGGTAATGAATGAAATACTTATAATTAATTCATATAATTAAGGACACAAAATAGGATTTACAAGAAGGCATTGATATTTTGTAGAATAAATGATTTACTTTGTTGCAATAGCCAAATGGAGAAAGCAACTAATGGAATACATTTCTAACAATTTGACTCGATGTTGGGTTGGCTTTTCATAGTTTGTTTAGAAATAACATAATCAAACTACCACTTAATTTTCAAATTTTATATAGAAGACGTCGATCTAATGGTTATATAGACTAAGTTGGATCATAAACAGCCCCTAAATTTACCTTTAAGAAATGCATTGTCAAAACGCCTAGTCTGAGGGGAAAGGTCTATGCGCATCTTGGGGAAGACCACCAAATCTGTAAGCCACAAACCGTCCATTAAATTTCAATATACAATGCATTCTGGTGGAGAAGAAATTTTTACTTTCGTACACAAAAGGAGTTTAATTGTTATTGGAAATAAGAGCAAAGGAAAATATCAGAAACACTTCCAACCAACAACAAGATAAAAATAGAAAAGTGGAATTTAATGAGCAACTAAGCACAGACTCATTTAACGACTTATGAGTCAGAATTTCATGATACCGTAATATATTTATATTAGTATAAACGGAATTTGATTGTTGTTTTAAAGCATGTTTATTTTGATATTCAAAATTACTTTTAAATTTTCATTCTAAATCCCAATTTTTTTTTTCAAGTATATGTACTTGGTTTAATTCATTCGTAATAAATTCAATTTCAAAAAGTACATTTCATTTTTATCTTCCAGTTGTTAGAGTACATTTCCTTCTCTATATTAGAAAACAAAGATAATTTTATAGTATTTTCAAAATCTATATACATAGAAGACCTTGATCTAATGGCTATCATATACTTGGAAACAAATTGACCAAGTTGGATCATAAACACCCACTAAATTTACCAATTAGAAATGCATTGTCAAGAAGCCTAGTTTGAGGGACAGATAAACCTATGAGAATGGCTTCGAAGGGAAGACCACTAAAATCTGTAAGTCACAAACCATCCATTGAATTTCAATGTATAATGCATTCTAGCGAATAAGAAGGTTTTAATTTCATACACAAGAAATTAAGTAGCTATTGGAAATAACAACAAAGGGAAAGATCAGAACAACTTCCAAACAACAAAAAGATTAAAAAAAAATTAAAATTAAAATTAAAAAAAAAAAGAAGGAAAAAAAAGAAGAAAAGTTGAATCTAACGAGTAAGCCATGTATAGTCTCATTTCATGACTTTTGAGGTAGAGTTTCATGATAACGTAAATATATGTTTACACTTGGAGTATAGATGGAATTTCAGTGTTGTTTTTGAACAATATATATGTTGAAATTCAAAATTACCTTCAAATTTTATTCTAAATCCCAACATTTGTTTAAGCATTTATCATATCGCCAGCAAATAAACTCTATCATAAACTATCTGTCAATGACTTTAGCTAATTGCGTGACAAATATTACTGTTACTATTTGAAAAAATAATAAAAAAAGGCAATAATTTTTTCAAGAAAGTTGGCACTTAAAATGTAAATGATATTTTATAGTCATTAAGCCCCTTTATTTATTTATTTATTTTTTCCCGTTTTCATCCAATATTCTACATTCCCTATTTCAAACCTCAAAAGGTCTTCGTCCTTCTATGTTTCTCAAACTTTACCGTTTAAAACTTTGCACACACATGTTCATTACTTCAAAATATATATATATATATATATATTTTTTTTTGTTGGTCAAAACATAAAAATGATGCGGAACTTTTTTAAATATAAGAGTCTTGATTTGAAGATAATTACAACAGAAGAAATAAATGAATGAAAAGAAAAAGAAACCGAAACGAAACAATAACCAAAGAAACGAAAAAAGTAACAAAAAAATTAAATAAAAGACATGTATATTGCTTACAAAGAATTTAACACAAGTAGTCTTGTTGTACTACTTGTGTACAGACAGAGACGGGTCAGGAGACATCATAATTACTAAATCATGAAATACTAGACACCACCTTATAATGGTTTGATGTTTATTTCTTTTTTTCCCCAACTCTGTCTTCAAAACAGAGAATCCACGAGAGAAAGAAAGAAACAAGAAAAAAATAGAAACTGAAAACAGGCTCACCATTCTACATGTTTGAAGCGTGTTTCAGGAGTTGGGTCAAAATCATTTAGCTTTTGCCTTTCATGACTGAGGCTTTGACCATGATTCAACTCTGCAATTTTCCTCTATATTTTTTTTTTAAATAAAAAAATAAGTAATCCACAGCTATATATATATCCATGTTAATCAGTACAATTCTATTTTGACCTACATCAAATTTGGTAAAATAGTTCATAAAAGTTGTTTTCCTTCTTGTATATTAGCTGTAAAATACAATCTCTTTAATATGGAGTTAAACAATAATGCCAACTTATGTGAGTTTATGTGAATGATTAGCAGATTGTTAGAGTCTATGTACATTCATGCTGAATTCAAGTAATTGCCAAATTTTTGCTTATTGAATATGTTTAAATTTTTATTATCTGCTACTCTTGCACTTGCCCCGGTTATAAATACTTGCTGATTGTAAGGCCAATTAAAACAGAGGAAATTTGTTGGACTCCAGAATTCTTGTCAGGGTTGTAAATATAGCCCATTTAATTATTGCGTGAACAAAACCAAAAATAGATAGATAATCTAATACACAATTTTGTCTTCCAGCCTCTAACTTTAAGAGATATCGATTTTGTTTTCTATCAAGTAGATGCAAAATTTAAAATTCCAAAAACAAAACTACATAGTTGTCAACAAAAGCCAAGTTTTTTGGTTCTAATTATCTTATACAATCTGAATAAAATGCTTATTTATTTGATTAAACAAGCAAAAGTTGAATACATAGCATATCAAACTTCCACTAAACAAAGATTATCTGTTAAGAAAGATAATCTGAATATACAAGGCTTATTTATTTGATTAAACAAGCACAAGTTAAATACATAGCACATCAAACTTCCGCCAAATAAAGATTGTCTATTAAGAAAGAAAATCCGAACACAGAAATTGCCATTCTCTCCGTAGTCTTGTGATCAAGAGTACTGAGCCTGCAAACAACAACAATTAATTCAGTTTATGGTCCAAATATCCGTTCAAACAAAAAATGTTACAGTGGGTACAAAATGCACACATAAGGGTAGAGAATCATCTTCCCAAATTCATTATCAAAATATCACTCACTTGAAAATAAAAGATATCATTGTACAGTTAGCAGGTATTTATATACATGAATTAGCAACTATATACATGTATGAAACCCAACTTACTCTGTTGATTCCAATACAAAAATTGAAGCAAAAGCTAGTATCATGGTCTTTGATTGCTCTTCACAAACTTTTACTTCTTTTTTTGAATAAAATGGCTATAACAAAAAGGGATTAAAAAAAAAAAAAGGTAATAACTACATGCATGCATTTCCACCATTATTCATTCACATGTCTTTGATTTCACCATAATGGAAGTACTGGAATTTAATCCTAAAAGTAAATCAATGATAAAGGTAATAAATTTAAGAAAGAAAACATACACTTATCTTCTATGTTGATGTCCTCTGTTCCTCTGCTGCATGGTTCTATATTTTAACCACAAATATAGTATTCTTTCAGAAACTTCTTCCACAGCATCAAAGTAGGCAACACTCCAAGACTTTCTAATTGACATTACCATAAAAGGAATAATAATTCCTGCTGCAAATCCCAATCCAACACTCAGGTAAAACCAATTATCTATGAAGCTGTCACCATTACTATTATCCTTGTGAATAGTCGATCCCTTATTTGTATCATCATCGTCTTCATCACCTGGACATTTTACATCAAGTGGACTACCACAAAGGCCATGATTTCCAACATAAGAGGATGCACTGAAAGTGATCATTTGATCTTTGTGGGGAATCTTACCAGTGAAGTCATTGTCCGACAGGTTCAGATACCCCAAAAATGAGAGTGATCCCAAACTCTGAGGAATAGCACCTGAAAACGTATTGTGTGAGAGATCAAGTGATGACAATTGTGTCAACCTCGAAATGCTTTCGGGAATGTGTCCACTGATATGGTTTCTGGACAAGTTCAGAAACACTACGCCCAACAAATTTGTTATCTCTCCAGGAAGATCTCCATTCAAATTATTTCCCGAGAGATCTAAGCTGACTACAAGGGAGAGGCTCTTGGTGAATTCCAGATGCTGGTTTTTTGTGGTTACAACAAAATTTTCCTCATAATAACCATTCGAACCCCCATATAAGCGATAATGGTTATGGTTGTGAACTTGGGTCATAGCTTTGAGATTTCCCAAACTAGCAGGTATGCTGCCACTTAACTGATTTCCTGCAAAGTCTATGAGCTGAATTGAGCTTAAATTTGACAGCGCCAATGGAAGTTCTCCAAAAAATGCATTCGAACTCAAGCTAAGAATACTTGGATTTTGAAAACCTTCTCCAATCCATTGTGGAATTCTACCCGTTAATCTGTTTTTCCAAGATCTAATGTCTCCAACAAAGATAAGTTCTGCAAGGATGTAGGCAGCTCTCCAGAGAACTTGTTGTCGCTTAGGTGCAGCGATTTAAGCTTGCTTAGCTGACCCAAGGAGACAGGTATGTTGCCAAACAACTTGTTCTTACTCAGATCTAATACCTCTAGAGAAGTACAATTCCCAATGCTTGATGGAATATTTCCCATTAAGTTGTTACTTGAAAGATCAATAGCATAAATACCAGTAATTTTACCTATAGATATAATTCAAGTTCTAAGAGCAAAGTACCAAAAAAAAACAGAAAAAAAAAAAAAACAAAAAGTTGAAGGATTGAAGTGCCAAAACATATTCAGCTCAACAGGAAACGGGCCAATTGCCCTTTTTTTACACATCAATTTTTTTCTTTATAGTACAAATTAGAAAATGAAGAAAAAGAATATAAAGAAATCGAACACCAAATCTTCTAGCATAGAAATATCACTTCTGTTACTTTCGGTAACAAGATCCACATCAAATAGAAGAGATTAGGAAGGCCCCACAAATCAATCCAGCATCTCTGCAATTTTGCAATGATGAGTGATTCACAAACATATCTATCCATGGTAATTACTAATTAGTTTCTACTTTTGTCTAGTCAAAATTCTGGTAGCATAAGATCGTAGAAGTTGTGTGCCTTCTTGTATATTAACTGTAAAATACTATCACTTTAAGTTGTAAATAAAAACAAAGCTAAACAGATTATTTAAATAATTGACTAAAAGAAGCACGTAAATGTCTGAAAAATTAGATAGCCAACCCAACTAAGAATGCATTATTAAGGTTTAATAAAAGAAAAGAAAAGAAAAGAAAAGAAAAGAAAAGATAGTCTTTGGAACTGCGGTTTAATAAGCAATACAAAGCATGTCGTCTGATTCAGTATTATTAGGGGAATGATCACATTATGCTGATAGATGCTTAAATCAAGCAGAAATTGAAAAAAATGAGAAACTAACTAAAGATGGATCAAGAAAACCAATTTTTTGTTTATCAAATCATTTTTATGCATGTAAAGTACTCACTCTGTAGACTGTAGGCAATATTAATAAGTAGCTGTTCGTGATTCGAAGGAGCAAAGACTATATTTAACAGCCCATTTATTGACAAGTATTTCTTGAAACATTTATAAATAGCAAAGTTTGTTAGGTTCGAATGAGACTTGACAAAATAGAGCATTAAAGGCTATTGGTTTTAACATTTTTCATCAATCTGCAAGCATTAATGCCCTGTTTAGAAGTCGGATTTTAGCAGAAGTTCTCTCATTTATTATAAAACAAAGTTATGAAAAATAATACAAAGGCAATTCAACTTTTGTAATATGGAGATTAACTCTCGAGTCTTGATAAAGAAAAACACTCATGTCTAATTAATTCCCATTAAAGTCTGGAGAAAATATATATATATATATATATATATTCTTTCCAAGAGCTATAGATATAAAATGCGGGCAAAAGTAATTGTTTTTTTTCTTTTAAAGTTTCTTATCGGAGGTAAGAATAACATGGCATCTAATCCAAAGGATAACTTGTGAAGCAGTGATCTTCTATGCAAGGAAATAATGGAAAACCAGAAATGACAAAATGCTTTGCTTATTACTTGAGTTGACAAAAGGTTTTGCTTAGTGTTGTTTCTAACTACATTTTTTATTACATGCATAACTAATTAATGTTGATTTTAGAACCAGAAAGCTATTTTGCAGTTACAAGGCTAAACAGAGGCATGTTGGCAATTGATTTTTCCATATTCTCTCTTCTTCATTTTTTTTTTTTTTAGGTTTTTTAAAGTAGGAATGTCAAGAAATCAAGGAAGCCATAGCTCCCACCTCCCTGTAAAATAGGTGCAACAACCTCAAATATGTGAAATTGACACAATGGAGAAGCTGAGAATATGCATGTCAATAAGCAAGTTAATATGCTTTGCAGTACATAACTAGAAACTTCACAATTTTCATAAGGCTGAAAACTAGTAGAAAATTGACATTTACTACAACGTTGATTTGAACACATCTTTTAAAACCATCACAAATTACAGAAGGTTGGGATAGCGAAACAGAAAAAAGAAATGTACTATTTGTAAAATGTAATCTATGAGGAAACCCTCCTCCTTCATGCTTTCAACAGTGTCCTTAAAATTCATTTCCAAAGAAATAAAGTTGACATTGAAAACCTCTTTGCGTTCTCCTTGAATATTAGGTGAAGCTTCTTACCTTCCCTAACTGCAAGTAATCACAAACAGAAATGACATTTTCTAAGTTTAGTATAGTTAGTAGATGAGAAACACATTGTCAAAGAAACATATTATTATTTAGGAATGAAAGTTTAGAAGTACTCTTTATCAAAAAGTCAGTTTGACAAGTAACCTAACATGAACAAAGAAAGGAAAGCAGATATAGTAACAAACCGAAGTAAAGATACTCTTTATCTTCTTCACTGATGCCTTTTAGTCCTCTGCTTTAAGGTTCTATATTTCAACCACAGGTACAGTATTCTATCCACAGCTTTATCAACAACATCAAAGTAGGCTACGCTCCAAGATTTTATCATCGCCATTATCAAGTACGGGACAAGAATTCCAGTTGCATATCCCAATCCAATGCTCAAGTAAAACCACCTATCAATGAAGCTGTCACCATTACCAGTATCCACGGGAGTCATCCATCCTTATCTGGTTTCTCATTTTCGTCATCACCTGGACATTTTACCAGAAGTGGACCACCACAAAGGCCAACATTTCCAACAAAAGAGGATGCACTAAAAGTGAGCATATGATCATTATCAGGAATAGGACCAGACAATTCATTGTTTGACAGATTCAGATACCCCAGGAATGAGAGTGATCCCAAGCTTTGAGGAATAGCACCGGAGAACCTATTACTCGAGAGATCAAGAGAAGACAATTGCTTCAGCTTCGAAATGCTTTTCGGAATGTGACCAGTGAAATGGTTTCTGACAAGTTGAGAACGACCAAACCCAATAAATTTGTCATCTCTATAGGAAGACCTCCACTCAAGTTATTCCCTGAGAGGTCTAGCATGGTTACAAGGGAGAGGGTCTTGGTGTATCTTAGAAGTTGGCCTTTCATATTTACAACAAGTCTTTCATAGTAGTGGCCAAACTCCATAGTACTTATGTAACACCCCGTTCCGAACCATGTCGGAATTTTTGCACGTTGATCGAGGTTGACTATTGACCGTTGATTGAAGGGGTCAAAAGTTGACTTTTTGTTCTAGTTGGAATTCTAGGTTGACTAAGGTACCGTTACAAAGTACATGTTGGCACGAGTTCGTAGACTAGTAGCACGTTGAAAACGGAGCTACGGTTTGAAAGTTATGAGCAAAACAAGTTGAGGTCCAAACTGTCCAAGGGGTGCCGGAGTTGACTTTTTATTCATGCAAAGTTGAGCTTTGACTCATGCGTGGTTGTGAAGTACTAGTTGATACGAGTCCGTATTTGGACATGTGGTTTGAAAGTTATGGACCTGTAGAGTTTTTCAAATAC
Source organism: Ziziphus jujuba (assembly GCF_031755915.1). NCBI lineage: Eukaryota > Viridiplantae > Streptophyta > Magnoliopsida > Rosales > Rhamnaceae > Ziziphus > Ziziphus jujuba. Next base: position 6,276,400 of record NC_083380.1, read on the forward strand.
AGTATTATTTTAATATTACTTTTTAAACATGTGACGATGTACCATGTGTGACTTAATGAAGGTGACCATGTGTCACCATGTTGAGAAGCCACATGTCAACCATATTTAATATCAAATTATTTTATTATTGTTGTTTTATGTAATAATATTATTTTTAATATTATTTAATTAATTTTAAATTATTACTTTTTATTTCCTTTATTTCTTTTTCTTTTTCTTTTTCTTTTCTTCTCCCCACGTGGGAAAAAAGGCCACGAGGGCCTGTTCTTCTTCCTCCTCTTCTTCTTCTTCTTTTCTTCTTCCTTTCCCTTCCTTTCTCCCTCTCGGCCTCACCGTATTTTTCAAATTCCGGCCACCCATAAGCTACACGCGCCGGCCAGCGATGAGTGGAGGGAGGAGGCGAGCTCGGCCACCAGTTTTCACGGTCACCGGCCGCCGGACGCGCCGATCGGGTCGGAGAAGCTGCCGGCCGGAAAAATTTCTCTCTCCTCGTTTCTTGTGTATTCCAGCCATCCCAGTCCAAATTGCCACCCCTCTCCCCCTATTTTGGGTCCTCTGAGTTCAAATATGGCCTCCAATCTCAAAAAATCGAAGCGGTTTGCGAGATACGAGAAATTGAAAACCGGCCAAAGCTTTCCGCCAAATTCCGATGGAATTGGGGTCGATGGAGACTGGTAATGCGATCCTCGTTCCACGAGCTTCGATTTGGTATATTATTCGACCATTTTGGTTAACATTTGTATTTAACCCCCCGGGTACCAGGTATTATTTACCAGAATAAAATATTAATTTATTTGACTGTGTGTGAATTGTGTTCTAGGAGCACCGGTGAGTTGTGGAAATGATCCCATGGTGGATCATGGTTTAATTGTGTGCTCTAGGTGAGTGACCCACCTTTAAAAATATTTTGGGCAATTAATTATGTTTAATTGGTATTTAAATTATGCTCATGTGGTACAATTTAGTTATGGTTTTATTGTGATTTAATTTATTTAGTATTCATGAGCAAAGTATATTTCAGTAATAGTCGTACGTGGTTTTAAGTATTATTTTGGGCATAATTGGTTTAAATATTTTATGAAAATATTTGTTAAATTGGTGGTTAAATTTTATAATTATGCCCACGGTATTTTATCTGTTGAACCTCGTATTACGAGAAAATTATGGTTTATTTGTTATCGATGTTTTCGTACCGGTTTGTTAAATAAAAATATGTGGGATGGTAAGTGTGAAAATTTAATATATTTCCCATGGTAAATTTTGGAAAATGGTACGGTTGGTTTAATAATTATTTTAGACGCACTCATACAGTATTGGTGTTCTGGTGTATGTACACGTGGTTTAGCGCGCAAGTATTATGTCTCCCGTGGTTGCCATTGGACCGTGGGCAGGCAAGTTTGATATTGGCCACAACCGCCCCTCCCTTGGCCGGGATGACGGTTTCAACAGCGGTACTGTCGGGACACCGAAGTGCCGTTTGCAAGTTTCTCTCTTTAATCTCCCCGCCAGTCGGTGCTCGGGATGCTGGGTATCGGAGGGCATCACTGGTATATGGTGTGGTGCGTCAAGTGTAATTTTTCGGATAGAAATTTCAAACCCCAAAGAGTACAAAAATTATTTATTATAATTTATTACACTTTATTTATATTTGGTGTATTTAATTATTTATTTGTTGTTTATTAAATTATTTGATCCCTTGGTTTTCGGGAAGTACGAGTATCGGGTTTTGTGAAAATTTTTTAAAAGGGGAACATTTCCAACGAAGTGAATAGTGAGGGTTTTGAGAGAAATTATTACTTCAATTGTTTATTTATTTATTTATTTAATTGTTCGGTATTGATTAATTAAATCCTTTTTATTTGGTATATTATAAATATTAAAGGTGTTCAGTAGATAGGGTCACTCACTGAGATGATTAGCATCTCACGTTTTTAAATTCCGTTCCCCTAGGTCCAGGTTGGGAGACGTTGATTGTCCGGGGCGAGCCCAACGTCTCAGTTCGTTGCCGAAAGTTCAAGAAGTATTTCTTCCCTTTTTCCTCTCTATCTTGTATTGCTTCTTATCTGTCATTTTATAAATTTCACATTTATCTGTATAATGCTCTTTATACTTTATTGGACGTGTAGTTATTATTTATGCACTGAGTGCTGTTATTTCTCTGAAGTGCTGTAAATTTGTGGAAACAAATTGTAGTAACGTGGGAGGAATAAGGGGATGTTTTTAGAAGTGTGTTTTCAGTGCAGGTAATTTTTGGTTAGTCCTACCCTTAGGGGAGGTGCTGTCGGATTTTCCATTGGAAGGTTCGGCGGTATTTTCCTGGGATTAGGGCTTGTCTAGGGTTCTGGGGAGGAATTCTGGACGGGGCTTGACAGTTGGTATCAGAGCTCTAGGTTCTAGTATCCCTAAGGGACTGTGCATTGTTGTGCATCCCATCCGTGTCTAATCTCTCGTTTTTCCCGTCTTAAAGCATTCTTTCCCTTTATCTCGAAGCAAATTCGTTGCTTGAGTTTGAATAACTTTAATCTTCGAAGGTGTTAATTAGAATCACCTATCCTAACGGGGAATTCCTATGGCCTAGTCGATGGTCGAGGATTGCCTTTTCTTTTCAAAGGTCAAGTAATGGGGGCAGATCCAATTCTGTGAATCTTTTGGGATCTGAAGTGGTCCTAGATATGGAGTGAGTGGTTCTTAAGTTTATGGCCCAGGTGGTTGATGCCCGAGTAGATGGTGAGCGTTGGGACCGCTAATAGTGGGAAGCAATTCGAAAGCATTTTTCCAGCAAGTTATCTGGATTATGACCGTAAAAAGGATATCAAATTATTATTGACTTGGCTTTGGATATCGATCTATTTCAGTATCGCCATACCGTGCGACTCTATTAAAGTTAAAGGACTTAAAGGCTTAGCTGCAAGATTTGGTGAATAAAGGTTTCACTAGATCAATCATATCATCGTGAATGACATTTGTTCCGTTCATGGAAAAGAAGGATGATTGCCTAGGGGTGTGTATCGACTATCAATGATTTAGCAAGGTCACCACCCATAATCGATACTTATTGTCGAGTATGGATGTGTGTCGATCAATCTCAAGGTGTCAAAATATTTTTTCCTATCGATTATTAAAACTTAAATCCTTTTCAAAGTGATATTTGAAATTTAAGGGTATTTTATTCAAGTATTTTTTGTTTATGTTCGTACATGTCTTTGTATGTTATATTGTTTGATATCATACTGCACCATATGGAGGCGGCGAACCAATGTGGTCCATGTAGAGCTAGCCCCATGATCATGTTGCCTACGAGTCCAGGAGATCGGACGGCCAATATTGGCAACCACCCTGGTTTGTATTGGTAGCAGAGTGTCGGCGACAGTTGGAATCATGGATTACATAGCATGTAGAAGGTGTCGTACGTACCTCCACTACGAGCGTGCATATTTTATTTTATACTATGGATTTTAAGATATGATTTTTTGCATTTGTTCATGTTTTTACTATTGTTCCAATGTGGAGTTTTAACAATTGCCTATGCAAGTTAAGTATATTTGAAAAATATATTTTTTTTTATATTATTTGTTTTATGTTATGGTTTTTCCAAGAGCGACTTAAGGGTTAAGTATCGCCAGTTGAGAATCCAAAGTAGGGTATCGTTGAGTTCAAAAAGGAGATCCTAAAGGAAGCACGTGATTCAATGTATGCGATACACCCCAAGGGTACAAAGATGTATGGAATGCTCACTAGATGACATTATGGTTTGGCACGATAAAGGAAGTTGCAGGATTCGCATAAAGGTATTTAAGTCACCGACAAGTAAAAGTGGGGAATAGAAACGTTTGAAGTAGTTTCAATCCTTGCCCATTTCCTTGCCGGGTGGGGAGATGTAAACGTGGATTTTGTGCTTAAACTATCGTTCACAAAGAGAAGGTACGACAACGTTTAGAGAATCAAACAAGATCCGGATAGCGATTAAAGTTCTACTTGGTTGTTGATGAGGTTAATGGGATGAGGATGATTCCTTAGGCATGGTTAGATGTTTAAGCATGGTTATTTTCATTCTAGAAGCTAAGATCTTGATATCTTATTTCCTTGGAGATTTAAGGTTCGTATTGATGGTGTTTTATCGATTTAAGGTGGTTGATATTGTTGGTGATAATTTACAAGGATAAGGAGTACGATTTTTGGGACGTAGTTAGAATTTAAGAAGTGTGGGATACTTTTATAGGTTAAAGATCTAGTGATTTGTTCATAGTATTGGTGGTGATGTTAGAATTAAGATTTAAATTCCTTATTGCTTGAGGTGTGGATTCATGAAATTTATTCGAAATTGGGGAAACTTAGGGTTTTCAAGAATGGTATTTGGATGTTGAGAAATTTTATTCATGACCTTGATGAATTTAGTTAAAAGAAAGATTGATGTTTGTCGAGGTTAAGACTATTGGTTAATCAATGAGGAGCCAGGGTTTTATAATTGTAAGTACTAGGAGGGTAATCGAAGACAAGTGAATTAATCTCAACCTTAACTTGGTGATACCAGTAATTGAGGAAATTAGACTTAAGTTCTAATCTTACCTTTGAATTGCTGATCGAGTTACGAGAGTTGGTTGTTGGTTTAAGGATGCATGCTTTAGAAGCACTTTATGGTTGGCGTTCGACTATGACCAAGACTTATAGATTGTGTTCTCGTGGCCTAGTTTGGATATCCTTAATTAGTGGGCATGAGGAGGAAAGTTACACAAGAGGAAAGTTAAAGTCACGATTAGGCATGATGGTAGTGTAGTGATGGTGGAAGAGGTCTCTATTATACTTGCTAAGTTAAGCTGCCGACAAGTGGAAGCGGGAAGTGGAAATGTTAGCGCACTTTTTACTGGCATGAGAGTGGTGTTCACGGAGACAAGTTGGCCAAGCTGTTTGTAAAGTGTATCATGAGACTACACAGAGTATCAATCGCCATCATGACTATTGAGATTCGAGCTTTACTTGAAGACTATGATAAAGGTTAACAGATACACTTGGAGCGAGACTTAACGACTGCATCGCCTTCCACCACAGGTCATTGGACAAGCAAAGTGCAGGATTCACACTTGGGAGTTATGTTGAGACCGTATATTATGCAATGTCGAAAGAAGCTGGATTGAGCAATTTCCATCAATAGGGTTCGTTACGATATTAGCCACCAAGTGAGCATCGAGATGTCTTCGTATGAGATTTTACATGGAAGGCAGTTTCAAACCCTACTATACTGGAGTGAAGTAGGTAAGGAGAAGCACCATACGACGACCAACATGAATTGGATGCGAACACCTACGAATGACTACGAATAAGGCAAAGGTCATCCGAGAGAGTTCTGGAGACCGCTCAGGAATTGACAAATGAGTTCAGCCGATGTGCCTGGAAAAGATGTTAAGCTCAAAGTCCGAGATTAAGTTTTGAAATTATCTCCATAGAAGAGGGTCGTATGCTTTGGTTGATAGAGAAGGTCAAGTTCTTGTTACATTGGTTCTACAGGGTTATTGGAAGAATTGGTTTTGTGGCATGCAAGTTAGCATTTTCGGGGAAGCAGACATGGGTATGCAGCGTAACTCACGTGTTGTTGCTACGAAAGGACATTAGAGACCTGTCATGTAAGGAGCGACCAGTACAGATTTTTAAGTCATGAAGAATGCATATGGGTCAATAAGACTATTTTCTCAGATCAAAAGTCTTGTGGTAAATTAATCTAGTCGAGAAAACGACGTGGAAGCTCGAGGCACAAATCAGCAATCAATATTCTTATACGTTTCAGCGATGTAAGAAATTTCGAGGATGAAATTTTTGTAAGGGGGGAAGGTTGTAACACCCCGTCCCGAACCATGTCGGAATTTTTGCACGTTGACCGAGGTTGACTGTTGATCGTTGACTTTGACCATTGATCGAAGGGGTCAAAAGTTGACTTTTTGTTCCGGTTGGAATTCTAGGTTGACTAAGGTACCGTTACGAAGTACACGTTGGCATGAGTTCGTAGACTAGTATCACGTTGAAAATGGAGCTACGGTTTGAAAGTTATGAGCAAAACAAGTTGAGGTCCAAACTGTCCAAGGGGTGCCGGAGTTGACTTTTTATTCATGCAAAGTTGAGCTTTGACTCATGCATGGTTGTGAAGTACTAGTTGATACGAGTCTGTAGACTAGCGGCACGTCCGATTTGGACATGTGGTTTGGAAGTTATGGACCTGTAGAGTTTTTCAAATACAGTATTATTTTAATATTATTTTTTAAACGTGTAACGATGTGCCACGTGTGACTTAATGAAGGTGACCATGTGTCACCATGTTGAGAAGCCACATGTCAACCATGTTTAATATCAAATTATTTTATTATTGTTGTTTTATGTAATAATATTATTTTTAATATTATTTAATTAATTTTAAATTATTTCTTTTTATTTCTTTTTCTTTTCTTCTCCCCACGTGGGAAAAAAGGCCACGGGGGCTTGTTCTTCTTCCTTCTCTTCTTCTTCTTCTTTTCTTCTTCCTTTCCCTTCCTTTCTCCCTCTCGGCCTCACCGTATTTTTCAAATTCCGGCCACCCATAAGCTACACGCGCCGGCCAACGATGAGCGGAGGGAGGAGGCAAGCTCAACCGCCAATTTTCACGGCTGGAAAATTTTCTCTCTCCTCTTTTCTTATGTATTCCGGCCAGCCCAGTCCAAATTGCCACCCCTCTCCCCTTATTTTGGGTCCTCTGAGTTCAAATATGGCCTCCAATCTCAAAAATTCGAAGCAGTTTGCGAGATACGAGGAATTGAAAACCGGCCGAAGCTTTCCGGCCAAATTCGATTCGGTATATTATTCGACCATATTATTCGACCATTTTGCGAGATACGAAACGGTTTGCGATCCTCGTTCCACGAGCTTTGATTCGGTATATTATTCGACCATTTTGGTTAACGTTTGTGTTTAACCCCACGGGTACCGGGTATTATTTACTGGAATAAAATATTAATTTATTTGACTGTGTGTGAATTGTGTTCTAGGAGCACCGGTGATTCGTGGAATTGATCCCATGGTGGATCATGGTTTAATTGCGTGCTCCAGGTGAGTGACCCACCTTTAAAAATATTTTGGGCAATTAATTATGTTTAATTGGTATTTAAATTATGCTCATGTGGTACAATTTAATTATGGTTTTATTGTGATTTAATTTATTTATTATGCATGAGCAAAGTATATTTCGGTAATAGTCGTACGTGTTTTAAGTATTATTTTGGGCATAATTGGTTTAAATATTTTATGAAAATATTTGTTAAATTGGTGGTTAAATTTTATAATTATGCCCACGGTATTTTATCTGTTGAACCTCGTATTATGAGAAAATTATGGTTTATTTGTTATCGATGTTTTCGTACCGGTTTGTTAAATAAAAATATGTGAGATGGTAAGTGTGAAAATTTAATATATTTCCCACGGTAAATTTTGGAAAACGGTACGGTTGGTTTAACAATTATTTTAGATGCACTCATACAGTATTGGTGTTCTGGTGTATGTACACGTGGTTTAGCGCGCAAGTATTATGTGGTTTAGCAAGCAAGTATTATGTCTCCCGTGGTTGCCATTGGACCGTGGGCAGGCAAGTTTGATATTGGCCACAGCCGCCCCTCCCTTGGCCGGGATGACAGTTTCAACAGCGGTACTGTCGGGACGCCGAAGTGCCGTTTGCAAATTTCTCTCTTTAATCTCCCCGCCAGTCGGTGCTTGGAACGCTGGGTATCGGAGGGCATCACTGGTATATGGTGTGGTACATCAAGTGTAATTTTTTGGATAGAATTTTCAAACCCCAAAGAGTACAAAAATTATTTATTATAATTTATTACACTTTATTTATATTTGGGGTATTTAATTATTTATTTATTGTTTATTAAATTATTTGATCCCTTGGTTTTCGGGAAGTACGAGTATCGGGTTTTGTGAAAATGTTTTAAAAGGGGAACATTTCCAACGGAGTGAATAGTGAGGGTTTTGAGAGAAATTATTACTTCAATTGTTTATTTATTTATTTATTTAATTGTTCGGTATTGATTAATTAAATCCCTTTTATTTGGTATATTATAAATATTAAAGGTGTTCAGTAGATAGGGTCACTCACTGAGATAATTAGCATCTCACGTTTTTAAATTTCGTTCTCCTAGGTCCAGGTTGGGAGACGTTGATTGTCCGGGGCGAGCCCAACGTCTCAGTTCGTTGCCGAAAGTTTAAGAAGTATTTCTTTCCTTTTTCCTCTCTATCTTGTATTGCTTCTTATCTGTCATTTTATAAATTCCACATTTATCTGTATAATGCTCTGTATACTGTATTGGACGTGTAATTATTATTTATGCGCTGAGTTGCTGTTATTTCTCTGAAGTGCTGTAAATTTGTGGAAACAAATTGTAGTAACGTGGGAGGAATAAGGGGATGTTTTTAGAAGTGTGTTTTCAGTGCAGGTAATTTCTGGTTAGTCCTACCCTTAGGGGAGGTGCTGCTGGATTTTCCGTTGGAAGGTTCGGTGGTATTTCCCTGGGATCAGGGCTTGTCTAGGGTTCCAAGGGGGAATTCTGGACGGGTCCTGACAGCCTACGTAGCTATCAGGATGTTTCATAGTTACAGCATTTTGGTAAATAGGGACAGCCCCATACAATAGATAACGGTTAATGATTTGGGCATGTAACATAGCTTTAAAATGTCCAAAGCTAGCTGGAATATTGCCTGTGAACTGATTTTCTGCTACGTCCAGGATATGTAGTGAACTTAAATTTGATAACAGACCGGAAGTTCTCTTGAAAAGGAATTAGGCCTCAAGCCAAGAATTCTTAGACTTTCAAATACTTTCCCAATCCATGGTGGAATTCTACCGTTTAATCTGTTGTTTCCAAGATTTAGGGTCGCCAAACTCGATAAGTTTTGGAAAGATGATGGGAGCTGTCCATAGAGCCTGTTGTCATTTAGGTGCAATGTTTTAAGCCCTCTTAATTGACCCAAGAAGGTACGAATGGTTCCAGACAAATGGTTATTACTGATGTCTAGTGCAGAGAGATCAGAACAATTTCCAATGCTTGATGGAATACTTCCTCTTAAGTTGTTATTGGAAAGATCAAAGACTTCAAGTCCAGGAACAATGTTGCCTATCCAAGCAGGAATTTCTCCATTTAACTGATTGTTAGCAATAGAAAGGAAAACAAAGGAACCACCGGTAATATTCCATTTATTTGGAATATTACCAAAAAAATTATTTTTGGATAGATCGAGTAAGTAAAAGCTGCCACTTGGAATAGGAACAGAACCATTGAAGTTATTTCAGCTGAAATCCACAACTACACCTGATAGGTATACCGATAGCTGGGGTTTTGAACCAAACTGTAATGGATGTGGTAGTTGACCTGCTAGTTGATTAAAAGAAAGATTCAAATGTGATAAAGTCAACCTGCTTTTGTGACTTGAGCCAAGTCGGAAATGAAGGACCCAAATGGCAGGAACTCATTGCAAGAGAAGAGACCTGGAATGGAGGAACCCAATTGGATTTGACATCGAAGGTGAAAGAGTTTGAAGACAAATCTAAATCCGATAGCTTTTTTAGCTTCCAAAAATGCCTTCAGTAATTATACCTGTCAATTGATTGGATGAAACATTAAATTTACGCAACCCAGAAAGCTGTCCCAAACTTTCTAGGAGGGTCCCATTTAGCTCATTCCCTCCTAGAAGCAGAATAGTAAGATTTTGCTGTAATATTCCAAAAGAAGTTGGGATGGGACCATATAGAGAGTTATTGGACAAATCAAGCTCAATAAGATTCTCGAGCTGAGCCAGCCACTTTGGTAATTTACCAACCAAATGATTGTCTGACAGGTCCAAGGATTGCAGATTTGGTAGTGGCCTCCTGGAAAGATTTTGGAGTGATCCGAAAGAAGCTGCGATAGAGCCATTTAGAGAGTTACACCATAAATTAAGGTTTACAAGATTCTCAAGTTGACACAACCATTCTGGTAAATTGCCAACCAGGTAATCATCTGACAAGTCCAAATATTGTAGACTAGGCAGTGGCCCCCTAGAAAGATTTTGGAGTGATCCGAAAAAAGCTGGGATTTGACCATTTAGATAGTTCAAGGACAAATCAAGCTCAACAAGATTCTCAATGTGACCCAACCATTCTGGTAAATTACCAACCAGGTAATTATATGACAAGTCGAAAGATTGTAGAATAGGAAATGGCTTCCTAGAAAGGCAAATTTCTATTCCTTCAAGGAATTTTGGTAAAGTTTCATTGATGTAATTATCAGACACATCTAACAAAATCAAATTGCAAAGTTTTCCGATTGAGCTTGGAATCCCACCGTCAACACTATTGCCAGAAAGATCTAAGTGACTGAGAAATGTCAGGTTTCCAATGGAAGAAGGAAGTTTCCTATGGAGATCATTCCTACCGAAGTCAAGGTCTTGTATCTTCTCCCATCGTCCCCCCAACATTTGATGACAACTTTCTGAAAGACCACTGGCTCCCAGATATAAAAACTGCAAATTTGGGAGTTCACTAAAATCAAGTGGAATTCTTCCATCCAACCAATTATTGCTCATATCCAAAGTAACAAGGCTGCTAACATTGACAAGAAAATCGAGGACTTTTGGAAGGAATTGGTTATCACTAAGATCTAGGACAACAAGTGAAATTAAATTTAAAAAGGTAGGAGGTGGAATGGAACCAGATGAGCTACAAGAATGGGGGTTTATTCAGTTGCCTAATCTAGTCTGATCCTACCATTTAAAGATTAACTTCATTCATCACAAGATGCTTTAGAGAAATAAGACTTGTTAACCATTTAAGATTATCAACAAATAAACTAGACTCTTCCCAAATATCATCACAAGAAACATCAAGATACTGCAAGCTTGAAAGGTTCGCTAAATTTAACGGAATCGCACCACTAAACCCAGCATGAGAGAGGTTCAGATATTGCAAGTTTTTAAAAGATCCAAAAGAATTAGGAATTGGGTTGTCGTTGAACGTGTTAAAACTCAAGTCCAAATGCCTCAAGGACTTGAGTTTCATCAATGAAGGTTTAATTTCCCCACTGAGGTTCTAGAATCCATACCTGTCGAGAGATTCATCATTGTAATTATAAGTTGGATGTGGATTCCGGAGATCAACTGCAATAACAGCTCCAGTAGTGTTTTCACAACTTATTCCCCGCCAATGACAACAGTTGCTTCCCTTCCATGAAGAAAGCCTGTTTGCAGGATCATGAAGGCCATTCTTGAAGTCAATGAGAGCTTCTCGGTCCGACTCCATGCAATTCATCAGGTGAGCACCAATGTTGGGGAGAAGTTCTCCTCTCACAGAGCACAGAATCAGAAACATTAATGGAAGCCATGTAATTGCTTCCATTAGAGTTACAAACTTGTTTGCCAGAAAATTGCGATTTGGTGTGAAGAGGAAGATCAAGAGGAATAGTTGTTGAAATCAAAAGCAAAGAAAAAGATACATCAATGAAATATAAAGAAGAAGATCTGTGTGTAGTGAATCAACAACAATGTTTGCAGGTATATATATATATATATACGTCATCGAGGCGATTCTTTCATTTTCTAACCTAGCCATGTTTCAAACATTGGAAAGATGTGAGGGATCATTGTGAAAGGACTTAGACGCGTATAAGCTTAATACAAAACAAATAAATAAATAAATAAAAATTAAAAAAACAATAAAAAAAACTTTTAGGGTTTTTTGGAAATTAAAAAGTATATATAATTCTTTTTTCGTTTCCTTTGTATGTGTGGCAACGAAGAAAAACAGAGGTGAAAAGCTTTTCTTCTATTTTCCTCTATTTCACATTCTGATGGTTACGTTGTCACGACCCGTCCACGATTCCTCCCCGGAACCCTAGACAAGCCCTGATCCCAGGGAAATACCACCGAACCTTCCAATGGAAAATTCGGCAGCACCTCCCCTAAGGGTAGGACTAACCAAAAATTTCCTGCACTGAAAATACACTTCTATATTCATCCCCTTATTCCTCCCACATTACTACAATTTGTTTCCACAAATTTGTAGCACTCCAAAATAAATAATAGTAAACCAGTGCATAATTAACAACTAAATGTCCAATACAGTATACAGAGCATTAAACAAATAAATATGAAATTAATCAATGACAGATAAAGAAGTAATACAGGATGGAGAGGAAAAAGGGAAGGAATGCTTCTTGCACTTTCGGCAATGAACTGAGACGTCGGGCTCGCCCCGGACAATCAACGTTTTAACAAAACCCGAAATTTGTATTTCCCGAAAACCAAGGGATCAATCAATTTAATAAACAATAAATAAATACCCCAAATACAAATAAAATGTAATAAGATATAATAAATAAATTTTGAATACTTTGGGGTTTGAAATTTCTTTATCCGAAAATTTATACTTGACGCACCACACCATATACCAGTGATGCCCTCCGATACCCAGCATCCTGAGCACCGACTGGCAGGAGACTAAGAGAGAAACTTGCATACGGCACTTCGACGTCCCGACAGTACCGCTGCTGAAACCGTCATCCCAGCCAAAGAGGGGGGCGGCTGATGTGCAATATATAAGACTTGCATGCCCTCGGTCCAATGGCAACTCACGGGAGACATAATACTTGCGCGCTAACCACATATACACCGGAACACCAATACTGTATAAGTGCATCTAAAATAATTACTAAATTAATTATTACCGTACCGATTTTCCAAACATTACCGTGGGAAATATACCAGTTTTCAAATTTACCATCCCACATTTTTCTTTAACATACCCGGTACGAAACCATCGATAACAATATAAAAATAATTTTTCTCGTAACACGAGGTTCAACAAATAATATTCTAGGGGCATAATTATAAAATTTAAACCACCAATTTAAACAAATATTTTCCTTAAAAAATTTAAACCAATTATGCCCACAAAATAATATAAAAATCCAGACACAAATTAATTTATGAAAATACCTTGCTCATGTGTAATAAATACAATTAAATCACAATAATAATAATAGTCGGGAATTTCTTAATAACCCAAAATTCTGTTTAGCACCAACAACATATACGTACTTATAAAATAATAATTTTCCACAATTATAATTAAATTGCACCACATGAGCATAATTTCAAATATCAATTAAACACCAAATAAATATAGTTAATTACCCCAAAATACTTTTAAAGGTGGGTCACTCACCTGGAGCACGCAATTAATCCAAGATCCTCCATGGGATCTATTCCGCGACTCACCCGTGCTCCTAGAACAACAACATTACACATCTCAAATAAATTAATATTTTATTCGGGTAAATAATACCCGGTACCCGGGGGCCTAACACAAACGTTATCCAAAATACGCAAATTATATGTCTATGGAAAGCTTACGAGATAAGGAACGTGAAACCAACCTTCGTCGGACCCATTTTGACCCGCGGTGGTCGGAATTTACCCGTGAAGCGCCGGCCGAAATTTAACTCCTCGTATCTCGCAAACCGCTTCGAATTTTAGAAATTGGAGGCCATATTTGGATCAGAAGACCCAAAATAGGGGGAGAGGAGGTTTAATTTGGACTGGATTGGCCGGAATACGGCGGAATCGCCAGAAAAGGGAGGAGCACCACCATCGGCTTCAACAGCCCGATCTAGGCGCGTCACCGTCCGGCCGGCCGCCAAATTTGGCTGGTGAGCTCGCCAGCATGCGGTCTTGGATGGTGGCCGGTGCGTGTGGCTTGTGGTGGCCGGAGAAAGATGAACATGGGAGAGAGAGAGAGATGGCTGGTGGGAAGGAAGAAAGAAGGAAAGAAAGAAGAAGAAGAAGAAGAAGAAGAAGAAGGGGAAGGGGCCCATGCCTTTTTTTCCCACGTGGGGAAAAGAAAAAAAAGAAAAAAGAAAAGAAATAAAAATAAAATAAAATAAATAATTAAATAATATTAAAAATAATATTATTATATAAAATAATAATAAAATAATATGATATTAAACATGGTTGACATGTGGCATCTCAACATGGTGACACATGGTCACATTTATTAAGTCACACGTGGCACATTGTTACACGTTTAAAAAATAATATTAAAATAATACAGTACTTGAAAAACTCTACAGGTCCATAACTTTCAAACCACATGTCCAAATCGGACGTGCCACTAGTCTACGGACTTGTATCGACGAGCACTTTACAACCATGTATGAGTCAAAGCTCATTTTCCCATAAATAAAAAGTCAACTCCGGCATCCTTGGACAGTTTGGACCTCAATTTGTTTTGCTCATAACTTTAAAACCGTAGCTCCGTTTTAGACGTGCTACTAGTCTACGAACTCGTGCCAATGTATAATTCATAGCGGTACCTCAGTCAACCTAGAATTCCATCCCAATCAAAAAGTCAACTTTTGACCCCTTCGGTCAATGGTCAACGGTCAAAGGTCAGCCTTGATCAAAGTTGGAAAATTTTCGTTGTAGTTTGGGACGGGGTGTTACAATCTTCCCCCCTTACAAAAATTTCGTCCTCGAAATTTCTTACGTCGTTGAAACATATAAAAATATTGATTGCGGATTTGTGCCTCGAGCTTCCACGTCACTTTCTCAACTAGATTAATTCACCACGAGACCTTGACTTGAGAAAATAGTCTTACTGATCCACAAGCATTCTTCATGATTTAAAATCTGCACTAGTCGCTCCTTACATGATAGGTCTTCGACGTCTTTTCATAGCAACAATACGTGAATTACGCTGCATACCCATGTCTGCTTTCCCAAAAATACTAACTTGCATACCACAAAACCAATTCTTCCAATAACGCTGCAGAACCAATGTAATAAGAACTTGGCTTTCTTGTTAGCCAAAGCGTACGACTTTCTTCTACGGAGATAATTTGTAAAACTTAATCTCAGACTTCGAATTCAATATCTTTTCCACGCACGTCAGCTTAACTCATTTGTCGATTTCTAAGCGGTCTTCAAACTCTCTTGGATGACCTTCACCTTATTCATGGTCATCCGTAGGTGTTTGCATCCAATTCACGTTGGTCATCGTGCGGTGCTTCTCCTTACCTACTTCACTCCAATATAGTGGGGTTTGACACTGTCTTCCATATAGAATCTCATACGAAGACACCTCGATGCTCGCTTGGTAGATAATATCGTAACGAATTCTATCAATGCCAATTGCTCTATCCAGCTTCTTTCGACATTGCATAATGCGCGGTCTCAACATAACTTCCAAGTGTGAATTCTGCACTTTGCTTGTCCATTGGCCTATGGTGAAAGGCGATGCAGTCGTTAAGTTTCACTCCAAGTGTATCTGTATACACACAACTGTATAGCTCTTCTTCCGAACCTGAGCAGCTTAACTTAGCAAGTATAATAGAGACCTCATCCACTATCACTACACTACCATCACGCCTAATAGTGACTTTAACTTTCCTCTTCATGCCCACTAATTAAGGATATTCAAACTAGACCACGAGAACACGATCTACAAGTCTTGGTCACAGTCGAACGCTAACCATAAAGTGCTTCTGAAGCATGCATCCTTCAAGCACTCTTGGAAAAACCATAACATAAAACAAATAATAAAATATATTTTTCAAATATATCACCAACATAAAATATACACAATTTATCAACCCAAATTAAATTTCCAAACTTCTTCAAAAATCAAAATATACTTTATGAAATTTACTAATTAAATTAATGAAATAATAAATAATAAGAAAATTATTTTAATTAGTTTAAAACACCTTAACTTGCATAGACAATTGTTAAAACTCCACATTGGAACAATAATAAAAACATGAATAAATGCATAAAATCATATCTTAAAATCCACAGCATAAAATGAAATATGCATGCTCGTAATGGAGGTACGTACGATACCTTCTAACATGCTACGTGATCCATGATTCTAGCTGTTGATGGTACTCTGCTACCAATACAAACCAGGGTGGTTGCCTATATTGGCCGTCCGATCCCCTGGACTAGTAGGCAACATGATTATGGGGCTAGCTCTACATGGACCACATTGGTTAGCCGCCTCCATATGGTGCAGTATAAGCAATATAATATCAAACAATATAACGTACAATTACATGTACGAACATAAACAAAAAAAATACTTGAATAAAATACCTTTAATTTCAAATATCACTTTGAAAAGTATTTAATTTTTAATAATCGATCGGAAAAAAAAATATTTTGACACCTTGAGGTTGATCGACACACATCCATACTCGACAACAAGTATCAATTATGGGTGGTGACTTTGCTAAATCGTTGATAGCCGATACACACCCTTAGGCAATCATCCTTCTTTTCCATGAACGGAACAGATGTCATTCACGATGATAAACCTGATCTAGTGAAACCTTTATTCACCAAATCTTGCAGTTAAGCCTTTAAGTCCTTTAACTTTAATGGAGTTGCATGGCATCGCAGTACTGAAATAGATCGATGTCCAAAGCCAATTCAATAATGATTCGATATCCTTTTTGCGGTCGTAATCCAAGTAACTTGCTGGGAAAATGCTTTCGAATTGCTTCCCACTATTAGCGGTTCCAACGCTCACCATCTTCTTTGGCATCAACCACCTGGGCCATAGACCCTTAACAACCATTCTCCGATAGCTCCTTGGAGACAAGGACATAAATTAACCACAGCAAAGGCCTCCTAACTCCTCCACGAAGCACCACTTCGGGTAAGCTGAATCACTTTAACTTTACTCCTTTATGCTAGCAGTCCATAAACATAAGAACTACTCAATCCATATCTAGGACCACTTCGAATCCCAAAAAGATTCACAGAATTGGATATGCCCCATTACTTGACCTTCAAAAAGAAATGGCAATCCTCGAGCATCGACTAGGCCATAGGAATTCCCTGTTAAGATAGATGATTCTAATTGACACCCTCGAAGATTAGAGTTATTTCAACTCGGGCAACGAATTTGCTTCGAGACAAAGGGAAAGAACGCTTTAAGATGGGAATTTAAAGATGTTAGATGCTAATCATCTCAGTGAGTGACCCTATCTACTGAACACTTTTAATTTTAATAATATAACAAATAAAGGGATTTAATTAATCAATACCGAATAATTAAATAAATAAATAAATAATAATAATTGAAGTAATATTTTCTCTCAAAACCCTCACTATTCACTCTGTTGGAAATGTTCCGCTTTTAAAACATTTTAACAAAATCCGAAATTTGTATTTCTCGAAAACCAAGGGATCAATCAATTTAATAAACAATAAATAAATACCCCAAATACAAATAAAATGTAATAAGATATAATAAATAAATTTTGAATACTTTGGGGTTTGAAATTTCTTTATCCGAAAATTTATACTTGACTCACCACACTATATACCAGTGATGCCCTCTGATACCCAGCATTCCGAGCACCAACTGGCGGGAGATTAAGAGAGAAACTTGCATACGGCACTTCGGCGTCCCGACAGTACCGCTGCTGAAACCATCATCCCGGCCAAGGAGGGGGGCGGCTGATGCGCAATATATAAGACTTGCCTGCCCTCGGTCCAATGGCAACTCACGAGAGACATAATACTTGCACGTTAACCACATATAAACCGGAACACCAATACTGTATGAGTGCGTCTAAAATAATTACTAAATTAATTATTACCGTACCGATTTTCCAAAAATTACCGTGGAAAATATATCAGTTTTCAAATTTACCATCCCACATTTTCCTTTAACATACCTGGTACGAAACCATCGATAACAATATAAAAATAATTTTTCTCGTAACACGAGGTTCAACAAATAATATTCTACGGGCATAATTATAAAATTTAAACCATCAATTTAAACAAATATTTTTCTTAAAATATATAAACCAATTATGCCCACAAAATAATATAAAAATCCAGACACAAATTAATTTATGAAAATAACTTGCTCATGTGTAATAAATACAATTAAATCACAATAATAATAATAGTTGGGAATTTCTTAATAATCCAAAATTCCGTTTAGCACCAACAACATATACGTACTTATAAAATAATAATTTTCCACAATTATAATTAAATTGCACCACAAGAGCATAATTTGAAATATCAATTAAACACCAAATAAATATAATTAATTCCCCCAAAATATTTTTAAAGGTGGGTCACTCATCTGGAGCACACAATTAATCCAAGATCCTCCATGGGATCAATTGCGCGACTCACCCGTGCTCCTAGAACAACAACATTACACATCTCAAATAAATTAATATTTTATTCGGGTAAATAATGGCCGGTACCCGGGGGCCTAACACAAACGTTATCCAAAATAAGCAAATTATATGTCTATGGAAAGCTTACGAGATGAGGAGCGTGAAACCAACTTTTGTCGGACCCATTTTGACCTGCGGTGGTCGGAATTTACCCGTGAAGCGCCGGCCGAAATTCAACTCCTCGTATCTCGCAAACCGCTTCGAATTTTGGAAATTGGAGGCCATATTTGGGATCAAAAGACCCAAAATAGGGGGAGAGGAGGTTTAATTTGGACTGGGTTTGCCAGAATACAGCGGAATTGTCGAAAAAGGGAGGAGCACCACCATCGGCTTCAACAGCCCGATCTAGGCGCGTCACTGGCCGGCCGGCCGCCAAATTTGGCTGGTGAGCTCGCCGGCGTGTGGTCTTTGATGGTGGCCGGTGCGTGTGGCTTGTGGTGGCCGGAGAAAGATGAACACGGGAGAGAGAGAGAGTGATGGCCGGTGGGAAGGAAGAAAGAAGGAAAGAAAGAAGAAGAAGAAGAAGAAGAAGAAGAAGAAGAAGAAGAGGAAGGGGCCCGTGCCTTTTTTTCCCATGTGGGGAAAAGAAAAAAAAGAAAAAAGAAAAGAAATAAAAATAAAATAAAAGAAATAATTAAATAATATTAAAAATAATATTATTATATAAAATAATATGACATTAAACATGGTTGACATGTGGCATCTCAACAAGGTGACACATGGTCACATTTATTAAGTCACACGTGGCACATTGTTACACATTTAAAAAATAATATTAAAATAATACGGTATTTGAAAAACTCTACAGAGTCATAACTTTCAAACCACATGTCCAAATCGGACGTGCCGCTAGTCAAAGCTCATTTCCCCATAAATAAAAAGTCAACTCGGGCACCCTTGGACAGTTTGGACCTCAATTTGTTTTGCTCATAACTTTCAAACCGTAGCTTCGTTTTCGACGTGCTACTAGTCTACGAACTCGTGCCAACGTGTACTTTTTAACGGTACCTCAGTCAACCTAGAATTCCATCCCAATCAAAAAGTCAACTTTTGACCCCTTCGGTCAATAGTCAACGATCAACGGTCAGCCTCGGTCAAAGTTGGAAAATTTCCGTTGTACTTTGGGACAGGGTGTTACATACGTATAGACCCCATGGCTTCTACCTGGAGGGCAAACCAAAAAGCCAAGATTTATTACATTTGTCTAAACACCTAGTCTTGGCCTTACATGTTTCTAAGATTTTACAATTTTTAACTCTTAGTTCTATTTTTAAGCTAAGATATATTTACCACAACCTTTTTGATGGGGGATCACTGTCCAATCGTGTGCAATTACGTATGACATCTGCACATCAACCGCTTCAACACGTATATACTTCTACTTTCACTTGGTATAATGACATCATCCGTATAAATTTATTTTGGAAATAAAAATTAGAGCTAAGCAGATTATAATTTAAATAATTGAATAAAATTAGCATTGAGAATGGTTGATCAATTAATAGAGCCTATGAAAGTACATAGTAAATCCAAGTAAGAATACATTATTAAGGAAAAGAAACTAGTTATCCTTAAACTTGTGGTTTTATAAGTAACGCAAAGTATGTAAACGCCTAATATATACTATTATTGTTAAGGGAATGATCATAACATACTATTGAATGCTTAAACTGGCAAATTATATTTATTTACTTGGACTCACTTCGTGGCCCATCTAATATAGTGTTTCTAAGGCCAGTTATCTCTAAAGTCCTAACAGAGATAGAAAATTCGTTGGACTACAAAATTCTAGTCAGGCTTGTGTACATATACTCCAATTTATTTTTGGGACAACCAATATATAGATATACTAATCATACAATTTTGTCCTCCTCTGCTTTTATGAGATATTGATTTTGTTTTCCATGACGTTGATGCAAAATTTTAAATTGCAAAAGCAAAATTGCAGAGTTGTCACCCAAAACCAAGTGTTTTTGGTTTGAATGATCATCTCCAAAGTAAACCTTCCCCAATCTAGGGTGGAATTCTACCCATTAATCTGTTGTTTCCAAGATCCAGAGTTACCAAACTTGATAAGTTTTGGAAAGATGTTGGGATCTCTCCTGAGAACTGTTGTCATTTAGGTGCAATGTTTGAAGCATACTTAGTTGACCTAAGGATCCAGGAATATTCCTAGATAAATTGTTCTTACTGAGATCTAATGCCTTGAGCTTAGAACTATTCCCAATGCATGATGGAATACTTCCTGTTAAGCGGTTATTTGAAAGATCAATGAATGAAACTTGACATAAAAAGAATTTTCATTTTCATGACCCACCCCCTTCATTTATAATCGACCACAATCAGCACATCTGCAATTTTTTAAACTAAGCTATTCACTGCTATAGACATGGGTAATAACTATTGAATTTCTACTTTCCACTTGTCAAAAATTTCATAAAATAAGATAATAAAAGTTGTTTATCTTTATGTATATTAGCCGATATAAAATATTACAATGCACTTTAATGGAAGCCCTGTAATTGCCACCATCAAAGTTACACACTAGCTTTATGCCAGAAACCAGAAATGAAATTGACAAAAAAAAAAAAAAATTGTATCTTGCTGAAGAAGGAAGAAGTATCCTATATAAGAACAAACTTCCAATTAACCAACAATAATATGAAAATATTGATAACTTGAATTGAATGAGAAACCAAATTATGAACAACTTTTGAGGAAGCCACGGAAAAATCCATGATCATGTAAAGCTAATTAGTCCTTTTTCCTTTCTGATTTTCAGTAGTCTCTTGGTAAAAATATAGTTAATATTGTTAAAAAGTATGGAAAAATTATTTATAGGCATAAAATAAGGCTATGCATTCTTTTGCACCTTATAATTTCTTCACATAATATATTTCTTCATGATATAATTTCTATAGGTCGGAAATGAAGCTGAAAATATTCTTTTATAATACTATATACCATCTTCACTTGTAAATGGTTGTAACACCCCATCCCAAAGTACAACAGAAATTTTCCAACTTTGGCTGAGGTTGTCCATTGACCGTTGTCCGTTGATCGTTGACCGTTGACCGAAGGGGTTAAAAGTTGACTTTTTGACTCGGATGGAATTCTAGGTTGACTGAGGTACCGTTACGAAGTGCATGTTGGCACGAGTTTGTAAACTAGTAGCACGTCGAAAACGGAGCTACGGTTTGAAATTTATAGGCAAAACAAATCGAGTTCATAGACTAGCGACATGCTTAAATTGGACATCTGGTTAAAAAGTTATGGACGTGTGAAGTTTTCCGACTACCGTAATATTTTAATATTTTTGAATCAGTAAACAGTGAAACACCACGTGTCGACGTCTGAGATGTCCACGTGGGTGAATAGTGTCACCCACTGTGGCTTTTATTTTGGCAAAACGGCCGGGAAAGGAGAGAGAAGGAGAGAGAGGAGAGAGAGAGCTAGAGAGAGAAACAACTGGCCACCACCGGTTGGCCACCGTCTAGCCACCGGAGGGCCACACGCACCTGCCAGGCTGGAGCACCTCTCCATTTCCGACCGGCCACCCAAATCTCAAGGCCAACCGACCGGCGATGCGCCCGGATCGAAGCGTTTTCCGGCGATGGTGACTTTTCCCCTCCACCACCGGCCACCACCGTTTGACCCATTTCTGGCCATTTTCAAGTCACACGCATCAGCCACCCCTCATCACCTCCTCACTTCCGGCCAGTCCACCAAATTTCACGGCCACCGGACCTCCGACGCGCCTGGATCAGAGTATTTTCCGGCTAGGGGCCGAAAATCTTCAAACCCAGATCTCTTCGCCGTCTGGCATCCGTTTGCCTCACCGCCGGTCCCATTGGAACCCTCTCCCCTTAATCTACAAAACTCTTAAAAATCTCAGCCATCGGCCACCGGACGCGCCGGCGGCGGCAAAGGTTGCCGGTGACCGCTACAGCTCGCCAGAAATCACTGTTCCAGCGAGTACCCAATTGCACCGCCGGTCCTTCTCCACTAATTCCGACCCCCTGAATCCAAATCCGCTGTCCTTTTCCTCCAATTCACGATTATTTGGGAGAGTTGGGGCTCTAAAGGCCGAAAGCTTTCCGGCGAGATTTCGGCCACCTCGGGTCCAATCTCCGGGAAGTAAGACCGGATTCGTGATCCTCGTCACTCAAGCTTTGATTTGGTATATTATTCGTCAAGTTTGGTTAACGTTTGTGTTTAACCCCCCGGGTACTGGGTATTATTTACCCGAATAATATATTAATTTATTTAAGTTGTGTAATATTGTTGTTTTAGAAGCACGGATGCATCGTGGAATTGATACCATGGAGGATCTTGGTTCATTTGCGTGCTACAGGTGAGTGACCCACCTTCAAATAAATTTTGGGAATTAAATTTGTGAATATTTTGTGTGAATTGAATATTTGAAATTTATATTCTATGTGTCAAATATTTAGTGGATTTATATGTGGAAATTTTGATGCCCATATTTGAATAAATTAAATCATATTTTCATTTTTGACAAATTATGGAAATTTGGATTTTATGGAAATTTGATATATAAAGGCATTGTGATTTTGATATTAATTGATTTATTGTGGAAATTATTGGTGGATTTATTTTGATTAAAGAAAATATGCATTATATAAATTTATGCAATGTGGAAATTAATTTATGGTATTGAGGATTGTGGAATTCAATTATATATGAAATTCTTGTGGTTTTAATATTATTTTTGGGCATGATTTGATTTTTAAATATTTCAAGGAAAATATTTGTTTAAGTTGGTGGTTTCAATTTTTATAATTATGCCCATGAAACATTATGCGATTTAATTTATTATATTTCAGAAATATTTATGCCATTGGAAAAGTTGAATATTTAAATTGGTGGAATTGAGAGCTGGTGGATTTGAAAATTATGGTAATTATGCGATGAATTTATGACGATGATTATAAAGGAATTGTGGAAAGCTTATGGGTTTAATTTGATGGAATAAACCCGGCATATTTATGGAAAATTTGAAATTTTGAAATGTGTTGATTTATGATTTTTAGATGCACCATACACGTACTGGTGTTCTGTATATATGGATGTGATTAGCATGCAGGTGGGTGTGAGTAGCGCGCAAGTGATTTATGGGGTTGTCCTGTGTTTGCCATCGGATGAGGGTAGACCACCCCTCTATGGCCAGGACACCTGTTTGCAGCGGCGCGGTGGGACGCCACGCGACCGTATGCCGGTTTCTCTCTATAACCTCCTGTCTGGCGGTACCTCGGGACGCTGGGTACTGTTGGCGCCACTGGTATATAGTGGGTGCATCAAGTGATTTTCAGAACTTGGATTTCAAAAATAAATACTTTGAAATTGTATTCAAATTAAGAACATATTTAATGTTGGTTTTATTGTTTATTTCAATGGAGGTTTTAAATTGACTTAATTTTTCCCTTTACTTAATTCTTCAAGAATTGATTTATTTCATTATAAATTCTGAATGCTTGAATTATTACATTTTATTTGATATTTAGTTGAATAATTGACTCCTTGGTTTTCGGGAAATATGAATAACGGGTTTTGTGAAAAGGTTTTAAAAGGGGAACTTTTCCAACCGAGAGAATCATAAGGGTTTTGAGAGAAAATTTATTTCCAATTAATTATTATTCATCTACTTAAATATCATGGTATTATAATTGTACAGTAGATAGGGTCACTCACTGAGATGATTAGCATCTCATATTTTTAAATTCCATTCCTCTAGGTACCAGGTTTTGTCGGTATTCATTCAGAGCGGACTTGATCTTCATCGCTGTCTTAGTTCGAGAAGTACCTTTGTCTTCATTTATTGCAACTGTAATATTTCTTTCATCCTTGTTGTATTCTATGCTTAATAGTACTTCATGAAGCTCTGTATACTGTCTCGGACATTTATGTATTAATTATGTACTGGATTACTGTTATTCATTTGGAGTGCTGTAAATTTGTGGAATCAACTTGTAGTATTGTGGGAGGAATAAGGAGATGAATATAGAAGTGTGTTTTCAGTGCAGGAAATTTGTGGTAAGTCCAACCCTTAGGGGAGGTTCTGTCGAATTTTCCATTGGAGGATCCAGTAGGGTTTCCCTGGGATCAAGGCTTGTCTAGGGTTCTGGTGAGAAATTTTGGACGAGTCCTGACATGGTAATCTAGGAAAGTTGTCCTTTTTATTGGAATTTCTATGTTTCAACCAGTCATGTCTCTCTGCAGCTTGAGTATCAAAAAGAGGCATATTTCTCTTCTATATTTACCATGCATGCATGTTCAAAAGTCTATGGGAATCTAGTATTATAAAATTATATAAAAAGTAATCACTTTCTAGTATTAAAGTGTATTTTAATAGAGTTGAAATACCACTGATCCCAAAAGCTTAAGCTGATGGAAGATGGGCTTTCATTTCATTTATATTTTTTTTCTAACACTCCCCCTCAAATGTAAGCCTACCTCATTTGGACTTCTCTGGGTCTTTACATTTGCTTTTTTTTTTTTTTTTTTTTAAATTTTGGATGGAGTTGTTGAATTTTGAACTCAGAACCTCATGGATCTCTAGCTCTGATACCAAGTTGAAATACCACTGATCCCAAAAGTTTAAGCTGATGGAAGATGAATTTTCATTTCATTTATATTTTTTTGTAACAAATAGGGAATGACCCTAAAGGCAAGTACATCTCTTTATTAAGTCGGTTAGAAGGCAGTTTTCTCTTCATGATATTGATAAACAAATTTCTTCCTTATTTATTAAAAAAAAAAAAAGCAAATTTCTTTCCTCTCAGCTTCCTTTGTGATAAAGAAGAACAATACTATAACATAATAACAAAAATGGCTACAAAGCAAGTCATGTTAGTTGTTTATCATAGATAGAGTGATCATCAGGTTCATTTTTTCTAGATGTGTTGAAATATATTCCACAAAGGGCTTTGTTTTACAATGACATGTGGAATAATAGTTTTGACTATGTTGCATCTTTAGCTTTTGATTATTCAAACCTTATTTCTCTGCTAATTTTAAAATTTGCTCTCTTTTGATTTTCTGCAAACTTTGTGTGTTCTTTACGCTCTCTCTCTCTCTCCCTTTTTTAATTTTAAATTGTTTTTTTCCAACCTCTTTCGCTTGCTTTAAACGTCAATCATATTTATGTAGTTTTCTTTGTAGTACAAATCAGAAAATAAAGAAAAAATAAATAAAGAAATCAAACACCAAATCTTCTATCAATGGAGATACCATTTCTCTTACTTTTGGTAACAGGATCCATATCAAATTGAAGAGATTCGGAAAGTCACAGTTAAAGCCATGATAATGTAAAGCTATTCAGTCATTTTTCACTACGCGAAAATAGCGATTTAGCGACGCAAAAAAAAAAAAAAGTAAAACGAAATATACAGAGACGCATTATACCACATCGCTTAATGCTCTGTCGCTAAAAATATTAGATAAACAGCGACGTATGAGAAAAGGTCGCTAAAAATGGAGAAACAGCGACGCCGTAAAACCTATGTCGCTAAATATAGATGAAACAGTGACACTATATATACGTCACTAAATGTTAGGATTTTTAGCGACATTTAAAATACTATGTCTCTGTCTTGGCAAATATACGCGTCGCTAAATGTTAGACTTTTAGCGACAAGTTTAATTGTACGTCGCTGTTGAGGAAATTAATATGTCCCTATATATATTGATGTTTAACCTTTAGTGACCTTTATTTCGTGTCACTAAATATTATCGTCGCTAAAAGTTGAATTGGCGACATTTATGTTATGCGTCACTAAATGTTTCATGCGTTGCCCTTTTTGCTTTTTTTATATTTTTTTCTATTTTTTTATTTTTTAATTTGTTAGGGTTTAGTTTATTTTATTTTATTATATTTATTTTTTATAATTGTGTGAAAATTGATTAGAAATTATCAATACCAAAAAATTAAAATAATAAAAATACCAAAATAACTAAAATTATCTTGATCGAAAGTAATTGGAATACAAAAATTGCATAAAAAATATTTTCATAACAAAATAATTATCAAATAAATTAAATATTATTTCATGAACTAGTTTTTGAATTGGTAACTATTGAACTATTGTATATGCGAAAGCAAAAGCAATATTAATTAAATCTCCATGAATGCATACTCGTTGAGATGGAAGTTGACATCCTCTTGTTGAATATATTACACCCTCATAGTACTGCATGAGAAAATTAATAAAATTATAAGCACTTATGCAAAATAAAAAATATTAATTATTAAAAAGTAATTTAGTAGATAATATAGAGAATATTACCGTTGTTTCTTAGGAAAGCAAATAAAAAAATTAATTAAATGTCATAAATATTACTTTGACCATAAGTTAATAAATTTACTTACCAATTTATTTAGAAGGTAGTTTTACTTACCATGGAGATCTCCATGAATTGCATACTCATTGAGATGGATTGTGAGCCGTCGTAGTATCGCCAAGAACATCTTCTTCAACCAATTCTTCTTCAACAAAAGTATGATATTGTGTGGAGTTAAAACAACAGACCATCTCAAATCAAAACAATGTTAAGCAATATCACAAACAAAATATCTACAAAAGCAAGATTAAGAAAATTTAACAAAACTAATCTATGGTTAATATGAAAAAAAATAAAAAAAATAAAAAACTCAACCCACCACATGCAACTGCCAACAACAAAGAAAAAAGAAACTCATCTACATGATGAAGACAAAAAAAGAAAAAACCCAACTCACAATGAGGGTGACACAGAGAAACTCGGCTTTCTGACGGCAATGTAGGCAAATGACAAATGAAATCTGAAATATCTCACTCTTCAAGTCCCTCTTAGGTTGTTTCCAAATCAAATATTTATTAGATAGAGTACTTGATGTAGTTTTGAAAATAAAAGAGATTCAAAAGCCCGCGTACAAATTTCAAAACGCGCCAAAATTTTCAAAAAAATGGCAAAAAAGGCGTAAATTTCAAAATGCGCCAAGATTCAAAAGCCCGCGTAGAAATTTGCAAGTTTTTTAAATTATTATTATTTTTTAAATGAGGGAACAAGAGACTTAATAACCCTCTGATTATGTCGCTTGTTATTGTTGTTCTCTAATTATTTTGTTTCTTAAACATAGTTTATTTTCTGTTTAAAATTGTAAAATTTTAAATTGTAGATTTGTTTTTTCAAAAAATGGAACAAAATAAAACAAAAAATAATAGGCGAAGCAATTTGCTACGACTGCGTCGCCTGTTCCATTTTTTCCTTTTATTTTGTTATTTCCTTTTTTTTTCTTTTTTCATCAGCAAATAAATACTAAAAATAATTCTAAAAAGTATGAAGCAAATATCTGTTATTTTGTTATTTCATTATTCACATATATGTGTATATACAAAACACAAATATCTAAAGATCTAAGATAGGGTATACCAAATATAGAGTACTAATACAACAAGGACTTATTGATCAATTTATCTAAATAAGTATATTAAATGAGCTATACTTTCAGTTATGTGTTTATGCTTCAATGATAGTTTATCTGATTTTACAAGATACATTCCTACAAATATGCAAGTCTTTAAATTGTATTTTGGCTTTTTAAAAAAATAGAAAAAAATAAAGAAAAGGAAAAGGCGACGCAATGTCGCCCGATTGCGTCGCCTGTTGAATTCAGTGGTTATTTTTATTATCGTTCTGTAATTATTTTATTTCTCAAACACATTTTATTTTGTATTTAAACTTCCAAGTATGTAAATTGTTTTATTTTTACAAAAAAATTGAACAAATTAAAAAAAAAAATTGAACAGGCAACGCCATTACTCCTAATTGCATCGTCTGTTTCCTATAATATTTATATTTATTGTTGTTCTCCTTTTATTTTGTTTCTTAAGAAAAAATTATTTTCTATTTCAATTTGCAAGTATGTAAACTATATTTTTGTTTTTTTTAAAAAAAGGGAACGAATAAAAAAAAATGTAATAGGCGATGCACTATTAAAACATTGCATTGCCTATTCCCTTTTAAATAACAAAAATACTATTTCAAATAATTGAAATTTAATAAGAAAATAATTTGTACTTAAAAAACAAAAAACTAAATAAATAATTAACATATTTAATTAATATTTTATTGATATTTTTATTAACTCTTTATTAAAATTTTCAAAATAATTAAATTTTTCACAATATTTTTATTTCCTATCTATTAAATATGTATTAACTATTTATTAAATTATTAATTTTAAAATAATAAAATTATTATATAAGTTAATATTTTATTTATTTGAAATATTAGTTTCCTATGCCTATATTTATTTGAAATTTATTTTCTATCAATTGTATTGTATGAATTTATCTATCAAATAATCTTAATTTGATAAAACCAAAAAGCAACTTTCAAATTGGAGGGAAAAAAAAAAAAAGAAAATGTCACTAAAGCTGGAATAGGCGACGCATTTCTGTGAGACTATTTCCAGATGCGTCGCTAAAAGTAATAATATGAGTGTTTTTCAAAATGCGTCGCTAAATTCACTAAACAGCGACGCATTTCTGTGAGAGTAGTTTCCAGATTCGTCGCTAAATGTAATAATAGGCGACTGTTTTTAAAAATGCGTCGCTAAATGCTTTTTTAAATATAAAAAAGTTTTTAAAATAATTTTTCATTACCTTTTAAACATAAAAAAGATTTTTAAATAATTTTTCAAACCTTTAATGACAATAAAAATAATTATTAATGACACAATTTATTTATTTATTATTATTTTTTTTATATTCATGATCAATTTTTTTTCCCTAAATGTCAGTTAATATTGAAAACACAAATAAATTTGTAAGTTAATTGAAATGTGAATTTCATAAAAAAAACCTTCATATAGGGCGACGCAGAGGACCAAACCCACGTCGCCCCATATCAACTTTTTTTTTTTTTTTTTTTAGATATAGATACATGATCATGTTTTCTTTTATAAATGTCCAATGATATTGCAAACACTAAATAAATTTGCAAGTTAATTGAAATGTGGATTTGATACAAAAACCTTCGTATGGGACGACGCAGAACACTAAAGCCATGTTGCCCCATATCAAATTTTTTTTTTCTTTTTATGTACATGATACTTTTTTTTCTCCTAAATGTCCAATGATATTGCAAACATTAATAAATTTGCAAGTTAATTGAAATGTGAATTTCATATAAAAATCTTCATATGGGGTGACGCAGAGGACTAAATCCATGTCGTGCCAAGACCCGTCCAAAATTCCTCACCGGAACCCTAGACAAGCCCTAATCCCAGGGAAACCCTACCGGACCCTCCAATGGAAAATCCGGCAGAACCTCCCCTAAGGGTTGGACTTACTATATTCATCCCCTTATTCCTCCCACAATACTACAAATTGATTCCACAATTTTACAGCACTTCACAGGAATAATAGTAATAAAGTGCATAAATAAAACATAAGTGTTCAGAATAGTATATAGAGCTTCATGAAGTGCTACTTAATAGAAAATACAACAAAGATGAAAGAAATATTACAACTGAATTGAACAAGTACAAAGGTACTTCTCAAACTACGATAACAGCAGAGATTTGGTTCGTTCCGGAAGAATGCCTATCACCCCTTGCACCTAAGGGAACAGAACTTAAAAAAATGAGATGCTAATCATCTCAGTGAGCGACCCTAGCTACTGAACACTTTTAATAATAATACTATAACGAATAAGGGAATTTAATTAATACCAGCAATTAAATAGGTAAATAAATAATAACAGTTGAAAATAATAGTTTCTCTCAAAACTCTCACTATTCACGCCGTTGGAAATGTTCCCTTTTTAAAACATTTTCACAAAACCCGATATTCGTATTTTCCGAAAACCAAGGGATCAAACAACTTAATAAACAATAAATAAATAAATACCTCAAATGTAATTAAAATGTAAATAAATATAATAAATAATTTTTGAACACTTTGGGGTTTGAAATTTTATCTGAAAACTTATACTTGACGCACCACACCATATACCGGTGATGCCCTCCGATACCCAGTGTCCCGAGCACCGACTGGCAGGGGCTTAAAGAGAGAAACTTGCAAACGGCACTTCGGCATCCCGACAGTACCGCTGTTGAAACCATCATCCCGGCCAAGGAGGGGGGCGGCTGTAGCCAATATCAAACTTGCCTGCCCACGGTCCAATGGCAACTCACGGGAGACATAATACTTGCGTGCTAACCACATATACACCGGAACACCAATACTGTATGAGTGCGTCTAAAATAATTATTAAATTAATTATAACCGTACCGTTTTTCCAAAATCACCGTGGGAAATATACCAATTTTCACATTTACCATCCTATATATTTTCCTTTAACAAACCCGGTACGAAAACATCGATAACAATAAAACAATACTTTTTTTCGTAACACAAGGTTCAACAAATAATATACCACGGGCATAATTATAAAGATTAAATCACCAATTTAAACAAATATTTTCACAAAATATTTAAACCAATTATGCCCAAAAATAATATTAAAACCACATACGATTTATTACTAAAAATACCTTGCTCATGCATAATAAAGAAAATTAAATTGCACCACATGAGCATAATTTCAAATATCAATTAAACACCAATTAAATATAATTAATTACCCCAAAATAGGTTTAAAGGTGGGTCACTCACCTTAAGCGCGTATATTAGCTAAGATCCTCTGCAGGATCAACTCCACTACTCACACACGCACATAAAACATCCACATTACACCAACCAAATATATTAATATTTTAATCGGGTAACTCCCAAATGGGTACCCGGGGAGTGAACACAAACGACAACTAAAAATTACGAGTAATATACCGAATCGAAGCTTGAGTGATGAGGATCAAGGATTCGGTCTTACTTCCCGGAGATCGGACCTGAGGTGGCTGGAATCTTGCCGGAAAGCTTTTGGGATTTAACTCCTCAATTCTCCCAAACCATCGCGAATTAGAGGAAAAGGATGCCGGATTTGGATTCAGGAGGTCGGAATTAGCGGACATGGATCGGCGGTGCAACTGGGTACTTGTCGGAACAGTGACCATCGGCAACTATCGCCAGCGGCGGCGCGTGCGGTGGCTGATGGCTGAGAGTTTTGAGGGTTTTGTAGATCGAGGGGAGAGGATTCCAACGCGATCGGTGGTGAGGCAAACGGAGGCCGGATGGTGAAGAGATCGGGGTTTAAGGTTTTCGGCGCCTCGCCGAAAAATGCTCCGATCCAGGCGCGTCGGAGGTCCGGTGGCCGTGAAATTTGGTGGGTAGGCCAGAATTGCCACAGGTGAGAGACCGGTCAGGCGTGTGTGGCTTGAAAGTAGCCAGAAACGGGTCAACAGCGGTAGCAGGCGGTGGAGGGGAAAATTCGTCGCCGAGCTTCGCCGGCTCGGTCTGGGCGCGTCCGGCCACCGACGGTCGTGAAATTTTGGGGTTCGGCCAGAAATGGGAAGGCACTCCCGTCTGGCCGGCGCGTGTAGCAAGGATCGGCCGAAAAATTTGTCAAGTCCGGCGGCCGGTCGTTTCTCTCTCTCCCTGTCTTCTTATCTGTCCTCCCTGACGTTTTTGCCAAATAAAAGCCACCGTGGGTGACATTGTTCACCCACGTGGACCAATCAGCTGACGACACATGGCGTTACTGTGCACTTAAGCCATATATAATAAAATATTACGGTATCCGGCGAACTTCATACATCCATAACTTTTTGACCAGACGTCCAATTTAAGCGTGTCGCTAGTCTATGAACTCGTATCAACGAGTACTTTACAACCATACAAAAGTCAAAACAAAATTACACAGCAATAAAAAGTCAACTCCCGGCACCTTTTGGACAGTTTCCACCTCGACTTGTTTTGCCCATAACTTTCAAACCGTAGCTCCGTTTTCGATGTACTACTAGTCTACAAACTCGGGGCATCATGCACTTCGCCACGGTACCATGGTCAACTAAAAATTTCAACTGGAACAAAAAGTCAACTTTTGACCCACTCGATCAATGGTCAACCTCGGTCAACGTGCACGAATTCCGATGTGGTTTGGGTCAGGGTGTTACATGTCGTTCCATGTCAAATTATTTATTTATTTTTTTTTTTTATATTCATGATCATTTTTTTCCCTAAATGTCAATTAATATTGAAAACACAAATAACTTTGCAAGTTAATTGACATGTGATTTTCATAAAAAAAAACTTCATATGGGGCGATGCAGAGGACCAAACCCATGTCGCCCCATATCAATTTTTTTTTTTTGTTTAGATACATGATCATGTTTTTTCCCTACATGTCCAATGATATTGCAAACAGTAAATAAATTTGCAAGTTAATTGAAATGTGAATTTGATATAAAAAACTTCATATGGGGCGACGCAGACGACTAAATCCACATCGCCCCATATCAAATTTTTTTTTTTTTTTTATGTACATGATAATTTTTTTTCCCCTAAATGTCCAATGATATTGCAAACACTAAATAAATTTGGAGGTTGATTGAAATGCAAATTTCATATAAAAATCATCATATTTTTTGCCCTTTTCCCTATCTTAGTGGGCAACTCATGTAATTAACGTGGGTCGCCGGATACATTTTTCCTTTTTTTATAAACAAAAATGCAAAATGAAGAGAAACGAGTAATTTATTTGGATTTTGAATTGTAATATCA
Organism: Ziziphus jujuba; assembly: GCF_031755915.1. Classification (NCBI taxonomy): domain Eukaryota; kingdom Viridiplantae; phylum Streptophyta; class Magnoliopsida; order Rosales; family Rhamnaceae; genus Ziziphus; species Ziziphus jujuba. The sequence continues at coordinate 6,309,344 of NC_083380.1, forward strand.
ACTAAACAAATATTGAAACACACTCAAATAACTAATATCAACTAAACTACCTAATAAGTTTTGAGTCATATTGAACGACGCTGAAAAGCAACGTCGCTTAGTATTGTTTGTAGCGACACTAATTGAGTTTTTGTTTCGTACTGTCGCTAGTTGTTTGTCGCTAGATTGCAATTTTTTGGAATATAGCAACGTTATGTGAGGTATGTCGCTATTATTATTGAGCGACACGTTATCTCGCATTCTTTATTACGTCGCAATATGGGTGTCGCTACATCTGAATTGTGTTGTATGTAGCGACTACGAGTGAGGTTCATCGCTATTATTATTATTCAGTGACGTGTTATCGCATATCTTTGTATTAGGTCGCCATATTACTGTCGATAAATCGCTATTTTCGCGTAGTGTTTCCTCTCGAATTTTTCAGTCTCAAAATAAAATATAGTTAGAAACTGTTTAAAAGTATGGAAATTATCATGGCTTTCCACTTTATCTATTCATATAACAGATTTCTTCATCATATTATTTCTACAAGTAGGAGAAAAAGTTTTTTTTTTTTTTTTTTAAAGTCTATATACTTCACTTGTAAATAACGATCTCTGCAAGTTCTCTGTGAGATTGATACTCTATGGTTCAACCAACTGGTCATGATATTTTCTCTACAGCTTCAATATAAAAAGGAGACATGTTTCCCTTTGATATTTCAATCATGCATGATGAAAGTCTATGGGAATCTCGTACTGCAAACTTGATGAAAAGTGATCATTCTCCATTATTTGTTAGAAAGTGCATTTATTATAGTACATATATAGTCAATTAGAGAGTGACCCTCAAGGCAAGTAAGTCTCTATACCAAGTTAGAGATAAAGCAATTTTCTCTACCTAATATTGATATACAAATTTCCTTCTTCTTAGCTTTCTTTATGGCAGACGATATTAAACTTTAACTAAAATGGCTATGAAGCAAGTGCATATCACTTGTTTAATATATATAATAGTGATCATCAACTTGATTTTTTTTTTCCCAAAATTGTAGAAATTTATTCCACAAAAAGCTTTCTTTAATATTGATATTTGAAATATAGTTTGAATTTGTTGCATCCTTACCTTTTGACTCTTCAAACCTGCTTTCTCTCTTTTCTTGCTCTGCAAATTTTAAATTGTGCTCTCTTTTGATTTTCTGCAAACGTTTGTTCTACTCATTCTCTCTCTCTCTCTCTTTCTCTCTCTCCGCCCCTCCCTTTTCTTGTTCTTTTTCTTTTTTCCAAGTTTAATTTTCTGTAAACTTGGTTTAACGTCAATCATACTTCATACTTCATAATTGATAAAAAATTAAACAACAGATCTTCTACCATAGAAATACCACTTCTGTTACACTAGTAGACAATCCATATCAAATAGAAGAGATTAGGGATATCCCCACATAGTTTTGTGGTCCATCTTATAAAGAAATTTCACCTTGTAAGGTGTCTGAAACCCACAGATAAAAAAATACACTAACTTAAGCACCTTTTTTTAGTTAATCTCAAATTCTTTTGCATTCAATTGAGGGGTCTTTCCTATCAAACTTTACTTGTATATTTCTCATTTACATTCTTTTCCATTGTTATCTAATTGTTTTTTTCAATCCCACAAAGCAAACAAAATAAGAGTCTCCCATTGCAGAATAGAAATTTGACAAAGTAGAGATACTTTCTAATGGTTTTAACAAGTTTCATCCATCTGCAATTATTAAGCGGATTTGAGCAATGCTCTCCCATTTACTATCAAATTTTTGAAACATATTATAAAATCGAAAACTGGTTAAGGGGATCGATTCTCGACCCAAATCCACTGGTGTTTTGTTTTTGGAAGTGCCACTAGCTTGCCCAAAAAGCCTTGTACTAGTAGAGAAACTTCAACACATATATGGCACTTCACAATTTCCTTCCGGAGTTATGTGGGATTGTTCATTGATTTTGCCCCATCTTGGTTTGCATCCTACAAGACTCATAGTCTTTACAATTCTTTTTATTTTTAGCTGAAACTACAAAATGTATTCATATCTACATTAATTCCAGCGAACAAACTTTATGAAAAAATTATTTTTTTATTATATAAAGCACTTTAAAGTAATAACTTTTGCTAAAGTTTCATCTTAAAGTCATAAAGAGCTTCTCGGTCTGACTTGAAGTAATTTATCACCTCAGCATCAGTGTTGGCAAGAAATTCTCCGATAATTATGAAGCAAAGATTTAATAACACTAACGGAAGCCCTGTAATTGTTTCCATCAGAGGTACAAACTTTATGGCAGAAACCATAAAATTGAAATGTAAACTGTGTTTTGGTGAAAAGGAATATAGGGTTTTATAAGAACAGACTTTCAACCAACAAAAAGATGAAAATATGGAAAAGTTGAATTCAGTAACAAACCAACAGATGATTCACTTTTGAAGAAGCCACAAGGAAAGTTATGATCATGTAGAGCTAGTTAGTCCTTCCCATAACTGTTTATTGGTATTAAAATATAGTTACTCTCGTTAGTGCTTCCTTTTTCGTTGTTTTTCCTTTTCAGATTTTCCATAGTCTCATAGTAAAATATAGTTAAAAATTGTTCAAAAATATGGGAAAAAAATATTTAGGTATGAAGTATAAGTTATGCATGCCTTTCTACATTATATGTTCACATAATAGATTTCTTCATGATACAATCTACAGCTAGGTAACGAAGCTGAAAATTCTTCACTGGTAATGGTAATCTCTGCAAGTTCTCTGTTATTTCTCTTCTATATTTCAACCGTGCATGATAAAAAGTCTATGGATATCTAGTATTGTAAAATTATATAAAAAGTATTCATTGTTTAGTATTTGATGAAAAGCGTATATATTATATTAAACATATGATCAAATAGAGATTGAATCTCAATGCAGGTATATCACTTTACCATGTCGGTGATAAAGCATTTTCTCTGCCTGATTTTGATATGCAAATTTATTTTTTCTTAGCTCTTTTTGTGGCAGACAAGAATAAACTATAACAAAAATAGCTATAAAGCAAGTCATGTTACTTGTTTAATAGATAATGGTGGTCATTTTTTCCAAGTTTGTTGAAATTTATTCCACAAAAGGCTTACTTTAATAGTGACATTTGAAATAATAGTTTGAATTCGTTGCATCCTTACCTTTTGACTCTACAATTCAAACCAGCTTTCTCTCTTCTTTTTTTTTTTTTTCTCTCTCTCTACAAATTAATTTTAAAGTTTGCTCTCTTTTAGTTTTCTGCAAATTTTGTGTTCTGTACCTTATTTCATCTTTTTTCTTTTATTTTTTAACACGAATAATACTTGACACAGTAGTTATCTTTACAGTACAAATTAGAAAATAAAGAAAAAGTATGGATAAAGAAATCAAACACCACATCTTCTACCATAGAAATTTCATTTCTGTTAGCTTTGGTAACCAGATCTATATCATATAGAAGAGATTAGGAAAGTTCCACAGAGTGAATTTTGGGGGAGAAAACAGGCACAGCATTTGATTTAAAAAGTATTATATAGTTTATAGCATAACATTTGAAGCGTGTCTTAAGGACTTGGAGCTTAAAATAATCATCTAGCTTAACATATAAAAATGCTTCTTTTTCACCACCTTTCAATTATAGTCTGCTACCATCCAACATCTCTTCAATTTTTTAAAGATAAGTGACTAATAGCTATATATATATATATATCCATGCTAATTAATTACTACTTAATTTCAACACTTTTAACTGATCAAAATTTTGGTAGAGTAAGATCATAAAAGCTATTTGTCTTCTTGAATATTAGCTGTAAAATACTATCTCTTTAATTAATGTGGAAATAAAGACAAAGCTAAACGGACTATTTAAATCATTGAATATTTGTTAAATTAGATAAATTAGATACCCAACCAAGAATGCATTTTCAAGGGGAAAAACAAACTTGATAGCCTTTAAAATTGTGATTTTATAAGTAATGCCAAAGCATGTAAATCTAAGAATTAATTGTTATTTTGTGTGGCTCACATGTATTTCAATTCAACTAAAAACTAAAGTTGCTTTCATTCAAAGATCTCCTCATTGCTAACATGAATAAGGATCTTGCACTGAGATTCCAAATCCAACACCATCAATATAGATCCAACAAAATCTCATGCAATCCATTAACACAACATGAAACTGTATGAATAATTCAATGTTCGGGTTTAACTAACAGGGCATTGTGTTGATAATAGGTCAATTCATTTACAGCTATAGTGTTACCACGTCTTAACGGGTGAAACCAGCGAATAACCATTTCGCTAGTGAAAAAGGGCATTTTAGTAATTTTATTAAAAATAAAAAATAGACCTAATTTTATTAATTATAGTTATAGTGTTTTAAACAATTTTATTTTCTAATTTTCCTTTTCCTCAAAAAAAAAAAAGTTTCTAATTTCCCAATGTTTGGTTTGTAATAAGATATTATTATTTTGTGTTTGTTTAAATATATTTTGATAGCTAAAAACAAAAAATATAAATATTTTTGGTAAAAAATAAATATTTTCGGATAGTTAATGTTATTTATTTTTTTACTTTTTTTTTATTTAGTAAAAAGGGAGAAAAATCAGAAGGTCCCTAGGCCCACCTTCCTCTAGAAAGTCCCTCTATTCAAAATTTGACAAGTGTTAAAAATTTTAAGTAGCCAAATGAGCCAAATCAAAATAGAAAAATAATTTTACTGAGAAAAAATTAAAAATTAAAAATTTCTCTTGGTCTATATAACAGAAAATGGAACTTAGTAGTGAAGAATGAAGAATGAAGTGTGTCATCATTAAATACAGTACTATTGCTATTATGTTGAAAAAGGTATTTGTGCTATTTTTTTTTATTAAATATTTGCTAAGAAAAAATAAACAAATAAAAATTATTTGTATAAAAATGTAATTTTATTATATAAAAAAATAATTATGAACATCCTTTTGAGATGTTTGAAAAAAAAAATTAAAATTGCTATCATCAACATTTATCTGCAAAAGGAAAAAAAATGGCATAAGATCAGAGAAAAATATATCCTAAAAAGATTAAAATTGAAATTGATAACATATATACATATATATTTATTTATTTATATTGATTTGTGTTGAGCATGGTACGCAGATTTTTTTTTTTTTTGGGTGAAAAAGCATAATATACAGATTATAAAGTTTAGGCTTAGGGATCTTCCTCTTTACTTTAAATTTATTAGAAATGTATAATTTTTAATAAGTTGGGCTGAAATTCTGGCATATATAAGCTTAAATCTAAAGCCCAATATTTGGCTGACCCTGATAGGCTACTTAGCTGAAGGCTCAATCCAGTCAAAAAAGCCAGAAGTTGAGGGGGGAGAGAGAGAGTATGCGTAACAATGATAATCATAATTTGAATTTTGAAAAACCAACGGTCAATTAAAAAAAATTGAAAATTCGGGGTTTTGAAAAACCAACGGTAAGAAAATTTAAATTCAGGAACGGTAATATTTTTTTTTCTTGGTTTTTAGCTGTTAATATTATTATAATTAATTATTACATGTACATTGCGAACCTCAAATCATTGTCTTTCTCTCTCTCGATCGAAAAGATAAAAATAAAATAAAAAAAGAAAAAGAGGAAAAGCTGTGGGAAGAAGAGAGATTGTTGAAGAAGACGAGACGATGGGATTGGCCGGTGTCTGCAACTCCATCACCGATCCCAAAAGAAATTGGGTAAGACAGGGACTCTTCTCACTCTCTGATTGCTATATAGGGCGTTCGTCTCACTTTTTTTAGGGTTTACTATTATTCTTGGTGGATCTTACTTTTTTCTTTGCCTTTGGTGAGCAAAGGTGCGTAATTTGCTTAATTGACTTTTTGTTAGAAAAATATCAATCATCCTTGCTATATAACACAAACAGCTGAGTAATATTGCTATTAGTTTTGACCTGTGAATTTTGAAATCTTTTTTTTTTTTTTTGGTGCTTTTGTTACTGGAATATGTTATGTGATCTGTAATTATATGGTGATTTTGGCCGAGTTAATTCTTTAGATAACTTTTTTTTGCATGTAACTTAGAGAAGTGAACGTGATTAGATTTGGTTGTACCCAAATCTGTAATAATGAGTGATATCCATCTCCATTAGAAGCATACCCAAGTCTCCTTGTATATCTGGTTGTTTCCTCTTTGAGTGATGCTTCTAAAATACCCGCATAGCCAAGTATAAAAAACATTTTATAAACATCATAACAACAAATGAAACTCAATTGAAGTTAGGACAAAAAGAAACGAAAGAAGGAGAGTTTCAAGCACAAATTGTGCACTTAAGATTTCTGCCTTGCAAACTATGTTTGTTGTGCCTGCAATGTTGTTAGTTCATACCTCTTGTTAGTTTAAATTGGTTGTTAAGTGAGTTCTTTTCTTCTATGTGATACCAGCTTGTGGAAAACAATTTATGGAGGTTTTACGATGCCGCTGCAGAATAGCTATTATGCACAATGTTAGATATATTATTACCTGGAAGATGTGCACGAATATAGGATGCAATTGCTTAGATGTCAAGAATATTTATTTTATGGTGACTTTTGACTATATCCTTCTTGATTTTGCTTTTCCTTTTCTGCTTAAGCTAGAAACCTTTTTTTTTCTTCTTTTTTTCTTTTGGAATTTTAACTCTTAGAATTGTGCTGCTGCTGTTGTTATTCATATTCTCACACAAGAATATTATACTTGCCACTGGTTGCAGGTGTCCCTGCTGATTTGCTTTCTCTTATTACTAGCTAAACCCCCCAGATGGTGTCTGCTCATTTAGGTTTCTCCATCCTTTTTCTCTTTTTATATTTTGAAGAGCTATTTCTTGTTAATGTAAAGTATATCATGGTTCAATCCACCTATTCTTCTTTAATTCTTAGTTGTTGCCTTTAAATATAGATGGGGGAAACTAGTCTTGTTAATGTAATGTACACCATGGTTCAATCCACCTAGTCTTCTTTAATTCTTAGTTGTTGCCTTTAAATATAGATGGGGAAACTAATGTGAAGATCAGAAAGGCATCTGAAAAGACTTCGGATTGTTGAACTCCAGAGAAAGTGTCTGAATTTTGGTTGGCAAGGAGAGCAAGTTACCTTCATGCATGCCTAATGTGTGCTCACTTTGCAAAGGAATAGGTAATTTTGCTTGTGGTTTTGTACTTTATTCTCAATTGATCAATATCTTTGTCCTCTCGAAAAATAAGATTCTTTTATTTGTTAGTGGTACATTCAGCTTCAAAAACTGTTGGTTGTAGCCTATGTAACATTTGCATTGATTTTGCAAATGGGCTAGAAGAATACAGCATGAATTACTTTGTTACTTCCCTATAGCATGTAGCACAGTTAACTAGTTACATATCGTTTTCCAGTGTTAAATCTGTTTCAATATTGATAGTATATAATGCTTATCTGCATGCCATTTACATTGTTATCAGTATCATTCTCTTTCCCGAATCATATTAGTTATCATTTTGGACTATTTATATATGTATATTTTTTTTATTCAAAAGTAGTTCTATTTGAAGATATAGTCCGTGTTCAAATATAATGTCAGGACCCGTCCAAAGTTCCCCACCGGAACCCTAGACAAGCCCTGATCCCAGGGAAACCCTACCGGACCCTTCTGTGGAAGATCCGGCAGAACCTCCCCTAAGGGATGAACTTACCACAAAATTTCCTACACTGAAAACACACTTCTATAATTGTTCCCTTATTCCTCCCACAGTACGACGAACTGGTTCCACAAATTTTAGCACTCCAAAATAAAAATACAGTAATCCAGTGCAATACAAATACATAAGTGTCCCATACAGTATACAGAGCTTTATGAAGTACTACAAAATACAGAATACAGTAAAAGTGAAAGAAATAGTACAACTGCAGTAAAAGAAGAACAAGGTACTGCACGAACAAATACAGCGAGGAAGATCGAGTCCGCTCCGAGTGAACACCGACTACCTGGTACCTAGAGGAACGAAATTTAAGAGTGTGAGATGCTAATCATCTCAGTGAGCGACCCTACTACTCTACACTATCATACCACGGTAATAGGTATATAAATAATAATTATTTGGAAATAATATTTTCTCTCAAAACCCTTACAATTCTCTCAGTTGGAAAGGTTCCCCTTTTAAAACAATTTCACAAAACCCTTTATCCATATTCCCCGAAAACCAAGACATCAATTAAATACCAGAAGCGGTAACAATTATATTTTTAATTCCAATTCAGTTTCCAAACATTTTATTTTTAAAACACAGTTCTGAAAATCATTTGATGCACCCACTATATACCAGTGGCGCCAACAGTACCCAGCGTCCCAAGGTACCGCCAGACAGGAGGTTATAGAAAGAAACCGGCATACGGTCGCGTGGCGTCCCACTGCGCCGCTGCTAACCTGGTGTCCCGGCCAAAGGGGGGTGGCCGCCCTCTCCGATGGCATCCACAGGACACCCTCATAATATCAACCGCGCGCTACTCACACCCACCTGCGCGCTAATCACAACCGTGTGCACACTAACCATATCACATATACCATATCACATAATCAGAACACCAGTACGTGCACGGTGCATCTAAAAATTATAAAATCCATAAATTTAAATCATAAAACAAATTTCACATTTTTCATAAGCATAGCGGGCATAATCCATCCGCTTGAACCGGGAAATTCTCCACAATTTCCTTATAATCCATACCATAAATTCCATGATTTTCAAATCCACCAACTCCCAAATCCATCAATTCAAATATCCACATTTTTTTTTTTCCAAGCATAAATAATTTCTCGAAATATCATAATCAAATCCCATAATATTTTATGGGCATATTTCATAAAAATTGAAATCACCAACATAACCAAATATTTTCCTTGAAATATTTGAAAATCAAATCGTGCCCAATTTACCATTAAAACCACACCAATTTCAAAATCCTCAAAACCATAAAATAATTCCACATGGCATAAATTGGTGAAATACACATTTTCTTAAATCCGATAAATTCACAAATAATTCCACAATAATTCAAATAAATATTTGGCACATAGAAATTAAATTCCAAATATTTAAATCACACATTATATATTCACCAATTAAATTCCCAAAATTAATTTGAAGGTGGGTCACTCACCTTGTGCACGTATCTCAATCAAGATCCTCCGCAGGATCGACTCCGCTACTTGCACGTGCACCTAAAACACCCACAGTACCAAAACCACAAATATTAATATTTTATTCGGGTAATCCCCAAATGGGTACCCGAGGAGCGAACACCAAACGATAACTAAAATTTACGAATTATATACCGAATCGAAGCTCGAGTGATGCTAATCACAGATCCGGTCTTAATTTCCGATGATCGTACCCGACGGGGTCGGAATTTTATCGGGAAGCTTTTCGGGTTTCGGCTCCGCAATTCTCCCAAACCGTCGCGAATTGGTGGAAACGGAAGTCGGATTTGGGTTCAGGAGGTCGAACACTGCGGACTGGAGCTGGCCGGAATTTTCGGGGTACTCGCCGGAACAGTGATTTCCGGCGGCCGCCACGTCACCGGCAACCGTCGCCGGAACAGTAATTTCCGACGGTGGCCGTTTGCTGTGAAATTTTGCAGATTTGTAGATCGTGAGGAGAGCAATCCAACGGGACCGACGGTGAGCAAAACGGAGGTCGGACGGCGGAGAAATCACCGTTTGAAGATTTTCGACCCCTCGCCGGAAAACGCTCCGATCCCGGCGCGTCGGTGGTCCGATGGCCGTGATTTTTGGTGGGTAGGCCGGACTTGAGGAGAGGATGCTGGGTGTATGGCGCGTGTACTGTATATCGGCCGGAATAGTGCCGATTCGCGGTGGCCGGCGGTGGAGGGGAAAAATCGCCGCCAAACTTCGGACGTCCGATCCGGGCGCGTCCGGCGGCCGTTCGCCGTGAAATTTGGAGGTTTTGCCGGAAATGAGGTGGGCAAGCTTTCTGTCCGGCGCGTGTACAGTAACTCGGCCGGAACAGTGACAAAATCCGGTGGCCGGCGGTGGCTCTTTCTCTCTCCTCTCTCTCTTTCTCTCTCTTCTCTCTCTTTCTCTCTCTTCCCCGAGTGTTTTAACAAATAAAACCCCTGCATGACACTGTTCATGCCACGTGGACCAATCAGAAACTGACACGTGGCGTTTCACTGTTCACCGACCCAAAAAAAATATTAAAATAATACGGTATCCGGTAAACTTCAAACGTCCATAACTTTTTAACCGGATGTCCGTTTTGAGCGTGCCGCTAGTCTGTGAACTCGTATCGACGAGTACTTTACAACCATACAAGAGTCAACTCGCAATTACATCACAAGAAAAAGTCAACTCCCGGCACCTTTTAGACAGTTTACACTTCAACTTGTTTTGCCCATAACTTTCAAACCGTAGCTCCGTTTTCGACGTGCTACTAGTCTACGAACTCAGGGCGTCATGCACTTCGCCACGGTACCCTGGTCAACTCGAAATTCCCACCGAGTCAAAAAGTCAACTTTTGACCCCTTCGGTCAACGGTCAACGGTCAACCTCGGTCAACGTGCACGGATTCCGGTGCGATTCGGGACGGGGTGTTACATATAACCTGTCCCATCTATGTACATCATGTATTAGACGAGGTGGAGCAAAATTTGTGAGCAAGGACAGAGAAACTGCATATAAATTGACATTCTTCACAAGACTTCATATAAATTGACATTATGTGAATTCCAATAGCCTTCTCATATGTGCATAAAAATTGAATGCAATAGGAGATTGTGGGGTTCAATCATAAGGTCATACTGCCATGACTCTACAAGTTATCCTCATCGTTCTTCAATTTTATATTTTTGCTTCTTATGTTTGGATTTTTTTCTTAGAACTTATATATTTGCATGATAGGCTTGCTTATTACCTGCACATGTACATGTTTTTGCATGATAATCTTTTTTTATTATTTTTGCAGTTATTACAGTTGGTCTTTGGCATCCCTTTTTTTTTTTATTTTTTTTTTTTTTGCAGTTATTAAAGGTGGTCATTCTTGTTTTATTTTATTTTATTTTATTTCTGCAGTTATTACAGTTGGTCTTTGGCTTCCCTTTCTACACACCAGAAGACATTTCATGGATGTTTAAATAAGAAAATGTGGCTTTTGAGGTAAGCAAGTGACTCCTTTTTGTAAGTCAGTGAAGGAAGCTACAGAGAAAGTCATGATTATGTAGTTGCTGAAAATCTATGTACTATAACATTAACTATCTGAATTTTTTATTTTTGTTGAACCACATGAGCTATGATAGTCATATTAGTCTTTGCATAGTAATATTATCCATTGTACTAAAGAAATTGGGTTTTACAGCATGTGAGATGTGTTACGCATAAAATTGATAGAAAAGAAGACATAGAACTTCAGAAAAGATAACATAACAAGTTTGCTGTGTACATATGATATCTAAAATTATGTACCTTCTAAAATGTAGCAGTATGCTAGCTCATAACCGGTTTCAAGTGAGTTTTGACCGTTAATAAAGCTTTTGAGCAACTAAAAAGATGGTCTAAATAGAGACTTAACTTAAGCTTTGTGAGTTTAGAAGGTGATTTGTCCAAAGTTTTACACTATTTAAAAAATCCTAATGAAAAGCTTCTTAGGCATAATACAATTATTATGGTTTCCATTTGAAATGCTGGACATAATGGAACTACCCGGGTTGCATTCAGTAATTGTAATAGAACCTTGCTTAACTTGTTTTCTTCAATTCTTTCCTTGCCTTGTGTTTAATGGAAAACAAGTGGCAATTTTTCACAGTTTTAATTGCTTTAGTCTAGGACATTCTGTGCTGGCCTTTCTTCATGTTTTGATTGCTTTAGTGTAGGAGACTCTGTGCTGGCCCAACTAGATGATGATCTCTTGGCCGAGAAAAGGAAAACCTATAAAAACTTTTCTAATTGCTTGCCATCACTGTTTGAAGTTACTAAAATTGTAACTAATATTTGAACTTCCTTTTTGTTCTTTCCTCTAGATTTTTTTACAATTTCATACAAAAATATTAAGTCAAAAGAACAAGACAAAGAAAAAACAAGATGCAGAAAAGTAAAAAACTCGTTCATACGGATTAAAGGCATCCATGCATTTCCATCTTATTCATTCATTTTTAGATCCCTTTACAATGAAATTTCAACAAGTAGTAAATATAGCTAAAAGATCAATCAAAAGAAACACAATCTTGACAAGTAAAACGACAAAAAAAAGAAAAAAAAAGAAAAGAAAAAAACTATCTTCACTGTTGATGCCCTTTATTCCTCTTCTGCATGGTTCTATGTTTCAACCATAAATATAGTATTCTTTTTAGAATTTCATCCACAGCACCAAAATAGCTCCAGGATTTCCTCATAGCCAATATCAGAGAAGGAACCAGAATTCCTACTGCAAATCCCAATCCAATGCTCCAATAAAACCACTTATCAACAAACTGTCACCATCCTTGGGAGTAGTCCAACCCTTATCTGAATCTTCTTCATCATCTCCTGGACATTTTACAGCAAGTGGACTCTCACAAAAGTCAAGGTTTCTAGTAAAAGAGGGTGAATCAAAAGTTGACAGATGATCTAAATAAGGAATCCTTCCATATAAGTTATTGTCTGACAAATTCATATACCCCGAAAATGAGAGCAATCCCAAACTTTACAGAATAGTAGCTGAAAACTCGTTGCTTGAGAGATCAGGCGACAACAATTGCTTCAACTTTGAAATGCTCTCAGGAATGTGTCCACTTATATGGTTTCTGGACAAGTTCAAGACCACCAAGCCCAACAATTTTGTTATCTCAATAGGAAGATCTCCACTCAAATTATTTCTTGAGAGGTCTAGGCTGGTTAGAAAGGAAAGGGTCTTGGTGTACGTTCGAAGCTATCCTTTCAAATTCACAGTAAAGTTTTCTTTGAAGCAGCCCTTCCATACAAGAGATAATGGTCAAATGCCCCGTAAAATAGATAATGTGGTTAATGTTTTGGACTTGTGACATAGCTTTGAAATCTCCAAAGCTAGCAAGAATACTACAATTCAACTGATTCTCTGCCAGGTCCAAGACTTGTAATGAGCTTAAATTTGATAGCACTTGTAACATCCCGTCCCAAAGTACAACGGAAATTTTACAACTTTGACAGAGGTTGACCGTTGACTTTGACCGTTGATCGTTGACCGTTGATCGTTGACCGAAGGGATCAAAAGTTGACTTTTTGACTCGGATGGAATTCTAGGTTGACTAAGGTACCGTTACGAAGTACACATTGGCACGAGTTCGTAGACTAGTAGCACTTTGAAAACGGAGCTACGGTTTGAAAGTTATGAGCAAAACAAGTTAAGGTCCAAACTGTCCAAGGGGTGCCGGAGTTGACTTTTTATTCATGCAAAGTTGACCTTTGACTCATGCATAGTTGTAAAGTACTCGTCGATACGAGTTCATAGACTAGCGGTACGTCCGATTTGGACATGTGGTTTAAAAGTTATGGACCTGTAGAGTTTTTCAAATACTGTATTATTTTAATATTATTTTTAAACGTGTAACAATGTACCACGTGTGACTTAATAAATATGACCAGGTGTCACCATGTTGAGATGCCACATGTCAACCATGCTTAATACCATATTATTTTATTATTGTTATTTTATATAATAATATTATTTTTAATATTATTTAATTATTTTTAATTTATTTTCTTTTTATTTCTTTTTCTTTCCTTTTCTTTTCTTTTTTCTTTTTTTCTTTTCCCCCACGTGGGAAAACACCCAGGCCCTCCACCCGAAGCCGTCTTCTTCTTCCTCCTTCTTTTTCCTTTCCTTTCCTTCTTCCTCTCGGGCCCTCGCCGTTTCTTCATTTCCGGCCATCGGACGGCCACACGCGCCAGCCATTGGTGAAGCCCAGTTTCCGGCGCCCAGATCGGGCCAGTGAAGTCGACGGCAGAGGGTTAAGTTTTTCCGACAATTCTCGCCGTTTTCGGCCAACCCAGCTCGATCCATACTTGTATCTCGCCATTTTCGACCCCTATGAGTCCATTTCCGGGGTTAGATTGCCCAAAATCCCCACCGTTTGAGAAATCCCTCAAGTTTAAACTCGATCGAAGCTTTCAGGCCAAATTCTGGCCACTGCCGGTTGAATTGAGCTTAATGGAGGTCGGTAATGTGATCTTTCTCACAAGCTTTCCATAGACATATTACTCATCAATTTTAGTTAACGTTTGTATTTAACCCCCCGAGTACCGGGTATTATTTACCCGAATAAAATATTAATTTATTTGACTGTGTAATATTGTTGGTCTAGGAGCATGTGTGCAATGTGGAATCGATCATATGGTGGATCGTGGTTTAATTACGTGCCCCAGGCGAGTGACCCACCTTTAAAACTATTTTGGGGTGATTAATTATATTTATGTCATGTTAATTTGATATCTGGAATTATGGTCATGTGGTGGAAATTTAATTATAATTGTGGAAAAATATTATTTTATAAGTACGTATATGTTTATTGGTGCTAAACGAAATTTTGGGTTATTAAGAAATCTCCGATTTTTATTATTGTGATTTAATTGTATTTATTACACATGAGCAAAGTATTTTCATTAATTAATTGTATCTGGATTTTTATATTATTTTTTTGGCGTAATCGGTTTAAATATTTTAAGGAAAATATTTGTTTAAATTGGTGGTTTTAAATTTGATAATTACGCCCGTGGAATATTATTTCATGGACTTTGTGCTACGAGAAAAATTATTGGTGTATTGTTATCGATGTTTTCGTACCGGAAATGTTAAAGGAAAATATGGGATGGTGAATTTGAAAACTGGTATAATTTCTACGGTGATTTTTGAAAAATCGGTACGGTAATAAAAAATTTAATAATTGGTTTTAGACACACTCATACATTATTGGTGTTCTGGCTGTATATGTGGATTAGCGCACAAGTTATTATGTCTCCCGTGAGTTGCCATTGGACCGAGGGCAGGCAAGTTTGATATTGGCCATGGCCGCCCCCCTCCGTGGCCGGGATGACGGTTTCAGCAGCGGTGCTGTCGGGACGCCGAATTATCATATGCAAGTTTCTCTCTTTAACCTCCCCGCCAGTCGGTGCTTGGGACGCTGGGTATCGGAGGGCATTACTGGTATATGGTGTGGTGCGTCAAGTATAAATTTTCAGATAGAAATTTCAAACCTTAAAGTGTTCAAAAAATTATTTATTATATTTTATTACATTTTAGTTATATTTGGGGTATTTAATTATTATTTATTAAATTAATTGATCCCTTGGTTTTTGGGAAATACGAACAATCGGGTTTTACGAAAATGTTTTAAAAAGGGAACATTTCCAACGGAGTGAATGGAGAGAGTTTTGAGAGAAATATTATCTTCAATTAATTATTCTTTATTTATTTATTTATTCTTAATTAATCAAGTGTACTATAATTATTATTAATATTAAAAGTGTTCAGTAGTTAGGGTCACTCACTAAGATGATTAGCATCTCACGCTTTTAAATTCCGTTCCACTAGGTCCAGGTTGGGAGACGTTGATCGTCCGGGACGAACTCGACGTCTCAGTTCATTGCCGAAAGTCCAAGAAGTATTTCCTTCTTTTTTTCCTCTCCATCTTGTATTGCTTCCTTATCTGACATTGTATTAATTCCACATTTATTTGTAAAATGCTCTGTATACTGTATTGGACGCATTTTATTAAATACTGCATTAATTCCCTGGTATTTATTTGAAGTGCTGAAAATTTGTGGAATTATATCGTAGTAACGTGAGAGGAATAAGGGGATGAATTTAGAAGTGTGTTTTCAGTGCAGGAAATTTGTGGTAAGTCCAACCCTTAGGGGAGGTTCTGCCGGATTTTCCATTGGAGGGTCCGGTAGGGTTTCCCTGGGATCAGGGCTTGTCTAGGGTTCCGGTGAGGAATTTTGGACGGGTCCTGACAGTTGGTATCAGAGCTCTAGGTTCTAGTATTCCTAAGGGATTGTGCATTGTTGTGCATCCCATCTGCGTCTAATCTCTCGTTTTACCTATCTTAAAGCGTTCTTTCCCTTTGTCTTGAAGTAAATTCGTTGTCCGAGTTTGAATAACTCTAATCTTCGAGGGTGTCAATTGGAATCATCTATCCTAACGGGGAATTCCTATGGCCTAGTCGAAGGTCGAGGATTGCCTTTTCTTTTTGAAGGTCAAGTAATGGGGGCAGATCCAATCTTTGAATCTTTTTGGGATCTGAAGCGACCCTAGATTTGGATCGAGTAGTTATGCATCTTATGTTTATGGACCTCTGGCATAAAGGAGTAAAGTTAAAGTGATTCAGCTTACCTGAAGTGGTGCTTCGTGGATGAGTTAGGAAGCCTTTACGGAGGTTAATTTCTGCCGTCATTGTAAGGAGCTATCGGAGAATGGTTCTTAAAGGTCTATGGCCCAGGTGGTTGATGCCAAAGAAGATGGTGAACGTTGGAACCACTAATAGTGGGAAGCAATTCGAAAGTATTTTTTCCAGTAAGTTATCTGGATTACGACCGTAAAAAGGATATCGAATCATTATTGATTTGGTTTTGGACATCGATCTATTTCAGTACCGCCATACTATGCGACTCTATCAAAGTTAAAGGACTGAAAGGCTCAGCCACAAGATTGGAGGTTTCACTAAGCCAAGCTTATCATTGTGAATGGCATTGTTTCATTCATGGAGAAGAAGGATGATTGCCTAAGGGTGTGTATCGACTATCAACGATTTAGCAAGGTGACCACCCATAATCGATACTTGTTGTCGAGTATGGATGTGTATCGATCAACCTCAAGGTGTCAAGATATTTTTCCGATCGATTATTAAAAATTAAATACTTTTCAAAGTGATATTTGAAATTGAAGGTATTTTATTCAAGTATTTTTTTGTTTATGTTCGTACACGTATTTGTATGTTATATTGTTTGATATTATATTGCATATACAGCACCATACGGAGGCGGCGAACCAATGTGGTCCATATAGAGCTAGCCCTATAATCATGTTGCCTATGAGTCCAGGGGATCAGACGGCCAATATAGGCAACCACCTTAGTTTGTATTGGTAACAGAGTGCCGGCGACAGCTGGAATCATGGATCACGTAGCATGTTAGAAGGTATCGTACGTACCTCCATTACGAGCGTGCATATTTTATTTTATGCTATGGATTTTAAGATATGATTTTATGTATTTATTCATGTTTTTATTATTGTTCCAATGTGGAGTTTTAACAATTGCCTATGCAAGTTAAGATATTTGAAACTAATTAAAATAATTTTCGTATTATTTATTATTTCATTGATTTAATTAGTAAATTTCATAAATTATATTTTGATTTTGAAGAAGTTTGGAAATTTAATTTGGGTTGATAAATTGTGTATATTTTATGTTGGTGGTATATTTGAAAAATATATTTTATTATTTGTTTTATGTTATGGTTTTTCCAAGACCGACTTAAGGTTTAAGTATCGTCAATTTTGAGTCCAAAGTACGATATCGTTGAGTTCAAAAAGGAGATCCTAAAGGGAGCACGTGATTCGATGTATGTGATACACCCCAAAGGTATAAAGATATATTGAATGCTCACTAGGTATTATTGGTGGATGGGCACGATAAAGGAAGTTGCCGAATTGGAATCAAGGTACGTAAGCTGCCGACAAACGGAAGCGGGAAGTAGAAATGTTAGTGCACTTTTCCTGGTATGAAGAATGGTTCTTACTGAGACAAGTCAGCCAAGCTGTTCGTAAAGCATATTATGAGTCTGCATAGAGCATCAATCGCCATTACGTCTAATGGAGATTAGAGCTTTATTTCAAGACTATGACGAAGGTTAACAGATACACTTGAAGCGGGACTTAACTACTGCATCACCTTACACCACAGGTCATTGGACAAGCAAAGTGCAGAATTCACACTCGGAAGTTATGCTGAGACCGTGCATGATGTAATATCGAATGAAGTGGGAATAAGCAATTGTCGTTGATAAGGTCCATTGTAATATTAGCTACCAAGCTAGCATCGAGGTGTCTTCGTGTGAGATCCTATATGGAAGCCAGCATCAAACCCCACTATATTGGAGTGAAGTGGGTGAGGAGAAGCGCCATACGACAACCAACCTAAATTGGATGCAAACACCTACGGATGACTATGAATAAGGTGAAGGTCATCCGAGAGAGTTTGAAAGCCGCTCAAGATCGACGAATGAGTTAAGCCGACGTGCATGGAAATGATGTTGATTTCAAAGTCCGAGATTAAGTTTTTGAGATTATCTTCGTAGGAGAGAGTTGTACGCTTTGGTTGACAGAGAGAGCTAAGTTCTCATTATCTTAGTTCTACGAGGTTATTGGAAGAATTGGTTTTGTAGCATGCAAGTTAGTATTTTCGGGAAAGCAGACATGGGTATGCAGTGTAATTCACGTATTGTTGCTACGAAATGACATCGAAGACCTACAATGTAAGGAGCGACTAAGACAGATTTTAAGTCATGAAGAATGCGTATGGGTCAATAAGACTATTTTCTCGAGTCAAGGTCTTGTGGTGAATTAATCTAGTCGAGAAAGCGACGTGGAAGCTCGAGGCACAAATCCGCAATCAATATTTTTATACATTTCAGCAACGTAAGAAATTTCAAGGACAAAATTTTTGTAAGGGGGGAAGATTGTAACACCCCGTCCCAAAGTGCAACAGAAATTTTCCAACTTTGACCGAGATTGACCGTTGACCGTTGACCTTGACCATTGATCGTTGACTGAAGGGGTCAAAGTTTGACTTTTTGACTCGGATGGAATTCTAGGTTGACTGAGGTACTGTTATAAAGTACACGTTGGCACGAGTTCGTAGACTTGTAGCACTTTGAAAAGGAGCTACGGTTTCAAAGTTATGAGCAAAACAAGTTGAGGTCCAAACTGTCCAAGGGGTGCTTGAGTTGACTTTTTATTCATGCAAAGTTGAGCTTTGACTCATGCATGGTTGTGAAGTACTCATCGATACGAGTTCATAGACTAGCGGTACGTCTGATTTGGACATGTGGTTTGAAAGTTATGGACCTGTAGAATTTTTCAAATACTATATTATTTTAATATTATTTTTAAACGTGTAACAATGTGCCACGTGTGACTTAATAAATGTGACCATGTGTAACCATGTTGAGATGCCACATGTCAACCATGCTTAATACCATATTATTTTATTATTGTTATTTTATATAATAATATTATTTTGAATATTATTTAATTTTTTTTAATTTACTTTCTTTTTATTTCTTTTTCTTTCTTTTTCTTTTCTTTTTTCTTTTTTTCTTTTCCCCCACGTGGGAAAACACCCAGGCCCCCCACCCGAAGCCTTCTTCTTCTTCCTCCTTCTTCTTCCTTTCCTTTCCTTCTTCCACTTGGGCCCTCGCTGTTTCTTCGTTTCTGACCACCGGACGGCCACACGCGCTGGTCATTGGTGAAGCCTAGTTCCCGGTGACCCCGACCTCCAAGTTTCCCCTCCAGACGCCGCCGGACGCGCCCAGATCGGGCAGGTGAAGTCGGCGGCGGCGATTAAGTTTTTTCGGCGATTCTCACCGTTTCCGGCTAACCCAGCTCGACCCATACTTGTATCCCACCATTTTTGACCCCTATGAGTCCATTTCCGGGGTTAGATTGCCCAAAATCCCCACCGTTTGAGAGATCCCTCAAGTTTAAACTCGGCCGAAGCTTTTCGGCCAAATTCCGGCCACCGCCGGTTGAATTGAGCTCAATGAAGGTCGGTAATGAGATCCTCATGTCACAAGCTTTCCATAGACATATTACTCGTCAATTTTAGTTAACGTTTGTGTTTAACCCCCCGAGTACCGGGTATTATTTACCCGAATAAAATATTAATTTATTTGACTATGTAATGTTGTTGTTCTGGGAGCATGTGTGTATTGTGGAATCGATCCTATGGTGGATCGTGGTTTAATTACGTGCTCCAGGTGAGTGACCCACCTTTAAAACTATTTTGAGGTGATTAATTATATTTATGTTGTGTTAATTTGATATCTGGAATTATGCTCATGTGGTGGAAATTTAATTATAATTGTGGAAAAATATTATTTTATAAGTACGTATATGTTTATTGGTGCTAAACAAAATTTTGGGTTATTAAGAAATCTCCAATTTTTATTATTGTGATTTAATTGTATTTATAACACATGAGCAAAGTATTTTCATTAATTAATTGTATCTGGATTTTTATATTATTTTTTGGGCATAATTGGTTTAAATATTTTAAGGAAAATATTTGTTTAAATTGGTGGTTTTAAATTTGGTAATTATGCCCGTGGAATATTATTTGATGGACTTTGTGCTATGAGAAAAATTATTGGTGTATTGTTATTGATGTTTTCGTACCAGAAATGTTAAAGGAAAATGTGGGATGGTGAAGTTAAAAACTGGTATAATTTCCACGGTGATTTTTGGAAAATCAGTACGATAATAAAAAATTTAAAAATTGGTTTTAGACACACTCATACAGTATTGGTGTTCTGACTGTATATGTGAATTAGCGCGCAAGTTATTATGTCTCCCGTGAGTTGCCATTGGATCGAGGGCAGACAAGTTTGATATTGGCCATAGCCGCCCCCTCCGTGGTTCAGCAGCGGTGCTGTCGGGACGCCGAAATACCGTATGCAAGTCTCTCTCTTGAACCTCCCCGTCAGTCGGTGCTCGGGACGCTGGGTATCGGAGGGCATCACTGGTATATGGTGTGGTGCGTCAAGTATAAATTTTCAGATAGAAATTTCAAACCCTAAAGTGTTCAAAAAATTATTTATTATATTTTATTACATTTTAGTTATATTTGGGGTATTTAATTATTATTTATTAAATTAATTGATCCCTTGGTTTTTGGAAAATACGAACAATCGGGTTTTGCGAAAATGTTTTAAAAGGGGAACATTTCCAACAGAGTGAATGGAGAGAGTTTTGAGAGAAATATTATCTTCAATTAATTAATTATTTATTTATTCTTAATTAATCAAGTGTACTATAATTATTATTAATATTAAAAGTGTTCAGTAGCCAGGGTCATTCACCGAGATGATTAGCATCTCACGCTTTTAAATTCCGTTCCCCTAGGTCCAGGTTGGGAGACGTTGATCGTCCGGGGCGAACTCGACGTCTCAGTTCATTGCCGAAAGTCCAAGAAGTATTTCCTTCTTTTTTTCCTCTCCATCTTGTATTGCTTCCTTATCTGATATTGTATTAATTCCACATTTATTTGTAAAATGCTCTGTATACTGTATTGGATGCATTTTATTAAATACTGCATTAATTTCCTGTTATTTATTTAAAGTGCTGAAAATTTGTGGAATTATATTGTAGTAATGTGGGAGGAATCAGGGGATTAATTTAGAAGTGTGTTTTCAGTGCAGGAAATTTGTGGTAAGTCCAACCCTTAGGAGAGGTTCTGCCGAATTTTCCATTGGAGGGTCCAGAAGGGTTTCCCTGGGATCAGGGCTTGTTTAGGGTTCCGGTGAGGAATTTTGGACAGGTCCTGACAGCACTAGTGGAAGTTCTCCTAAAAAGGAATTAGACCTCAAGCTAATAATTCTTAGACTTTTGAAACCTTTTCCAAACCACGGTGGTATTCTACCCATTATTCTGTTATATCCCAGATCCAGTGTCTACATACTAGATAAGTTTAGGTAAGATATTGGAAGATATCTAGAAAGCTTGTTGTCACTTGGGTGCAAGGTTTGAAGCTCCCTTAATTGGCCCACGTATACAGCAATTTTACCAGATAAATTGTTCATACTGAGGTCTAATATTGTTAGGAAAGAACAATTTCCAATGCTTGATGGAATATTTCCTATTAAGTTGTTTTTCAAAAGATCTATGACTAAAAGATGGTGATTATTAGCTATAGAGCTAGGATTTCTCCATTTATATTGTTATCAGAAAGAGAGAGTGTAACACCCCGTCCCAAACCACATCGGAATTCGTGCACGTTGATCGAGGTTGACCGTTGACCTAGTGTGTCAAAAGTTGACTTTTTGTTCCAGTTGAAATTTCTAGTTGACCAGAGTACCGTGGCGAAGTGCATGATGCCCCGAGTTCATAGACTAGTAGCACGTCGAAAACGGAGCTACGGTTTGAAAGTTATGGGCAAAACAAGTTCGTGGTACAAACTGTCCAAAAGGTGCCTGGAGTTGACTTTTTATCGTTGTATAATTTTGCTTTGACTTTTGTATGGTTGTAAAGTACTCGTCGATACGAGTTCATAGACTAGCGGAACGCTTAAATCAGACATCTGGTTAAAAAGTTATAGACGTGTGAAGTTTGCCGGATACTGTAATATTTTATTATATCTGGCTTACGTGCACAGTAATGCCACGTGTCGACATCTGATTGGTCCACGTGGATGAACAGTGGCACCCACGGTGGCTTTTATTTGGCAAAAATGACGGGGAGGAAAGAGAAAGAGAGAGAGGGAGAGAGAGAAACGACCGGCCGCCAGAAATCGTCAAATTTTTCGGCCGATCCTTGCTACATGCGCCGGCCAGACAGGAGCGCCTCCCCATTTCCGGCCAAACCCCAAAATCTAACGACCGCTGGTCGCCGGACGCGTCCAGATCGAGCCGGCGAAGCTCGAAGGCGATTTTCCCCTCCACCACCGACCAATGCCTTTTGACCCCTTTCCGGCCATTTTCAGGCCACACGCGCCAGCCACCCCTCACCACCTCCTCATTTCCGGCTAGCCCACCAAGTTTCATGGTCGCCGGACCTCTGACGAGCTGGGACCAGAGCATTTTCCGACGAGGCACCGAAAACCTTCAAACCCCGATTACTTCGCCGTCCGGCCTCCATTTGCCTCACCGCCGGTCCCGTTGGAACCCTCTCCCCTTGATCTACAAAACCCCCAAAAATCTTAGCCATCGGCCACCGCACGCGCCGCCGTCGACGACGGTTGCCGGTGACCGCGGTGGCTCACTGGAAATCACTGTTCCGGCTAGTACCCAGTTGCACCGTCGGTCCCTCTCCACTGATTCCGACCCCCTGAATCTAAATCCGGGATCCTTTTCCGCCAATTCGCGACGGATTGAGAGGATCGAAGAGTTGAATCCCGAAAGCTTTCCGGTGAGATTCCGGCCACCACCGGTCCGATCTTCGGGAAGTAAGACCGGATTTGTAATACTCGTCGCTCAAGCTTCGATTCGGTATATTACTCATCAACTTTGGTTGTCGTTTGTGTTCGCTCCCCGAGTACCCATTTGGGAGTTATCCGATTAAAATATTAATATATTTGGTTTGGTGTATTGTGGATGTTTTAGGTGCACGTGCGAGTAGTGGAGTCGATCCTGCGGAGGATCTTGATTGATATACGTGCTTAAGGTGAGTGACCCACCTTCAAATTAATTTTGGAAATTAAATTTGTGAATATTTTGTGTGAATTGAATATTTGAAATTTATATTCTATGTGTCAAATATTTAATTGATTTATTGTGGAAATTATTGGTGGATTTATTTTGATTAAAGAAAATATACATTATATAAATTTATGCCATGTGAAAATTATTTTATGGTATTGAGAATTGTGGAATTCAATTATATATGAAATTCTTGTGGTTTTAACATTATTTTGGGCATGATTTGATTTTCAAATATTTCAAGGAAAATATTTGTTTATGTTGGTGACTTCAATTTTTATAAGTATGCCCATGGAATGTTATGTGATTTAATTTATTATATTTCAAAAATATTTATGCTATTGGAAAAATTGAATATTTAAATTTGTGGATTTGAGAGCTGGTGGATTTGAAAATTATGGAATTTATGCGATGAATTTATGATGATGATTATAAAGGAATTGTGGGAAATTTACGGGTTTAATTGGATGGAATAAACCCGGTATGTTATGGAAAATTTGAGATTTTGAGATATAAAATAAATATGTGGATTTTATGATTTTTAGATGTACCATACACGTACTGGTGTTATGTTTATATGTGATATGGTTAGTGTGCATACGGATGTGATTAGCGCGCAGGTGGGTGTGAGTAGCGCGCAGGTGATTTTGTGGGGTTGTCTTGTGTTTGCCATCGGATGAGGGTAAGCCGCCCCTCCATGGCCGGGACACTTGTTTGCAGCGGCGCGGTGGGACGCCATGCGACCGTATGCCGGTTTTTCTCTATAACCTCTTGTCTGGCGGTACCTTGGGACGCTAGGTACCTTGGGACGCTAGGTACTGTTGGCGCCACTGGTATATAGTGGGTGCATCAAGTGATTTTCAGAACTGGAATTTTAAAATAAATATTTTGAAATTGTATTGGAATTAAGAATATAATTAATACTGTTTTTGGTATTTATTTGAAAGGGAGATTTTAAATTGGTTTAATTTTCCCTTTACTTAATTATTCAATAAATTAATTTCTTTTAATTATAAATTTTGGATGCTTGACTTATTATATTTTATTTGATATTTAGTTGAAAAAATTGATGTCTTGGTTTCCGGGGAATACGAATAAAGGGTTTTGTGAAAATGTTTTAAAAGGGGAACTTTTCCAACCGAGAGAATTGTAAGGGTTTTGAGAGAAAATATTAATTCCAATTAATTATTATTTATCTACTTAATTATCGTGGTATTATAATTGTACAGTAGATAGGGTCACTCACTGAGATGATTAGCATCTCATATTTTTTAAATTCCGTTCCTCTAGGTACCAGGTTTGTCGGTATTCATCCGGAGCGGACTTAATCTTCATCGCTGTCTTAGTTCGAGAAGTACCATGTTCTTCATTTATTGAAATTGTAATATTTCTTTCATCCATGTTGTATTCTATACTTAGTAGTACTTCATGAAGCTCTGTATACTGTCTCGGACATTTATGTATTATTTATGCACTGAGTTACTGTTATTCTTTTGGAGTGCTATAAATTTGTGGAATCAACTTGTAGTATTGTGGGAGGAATAAGGAGATGAATATAGAAGTGTGTTCTCAGTGCAGGAAATTGTGGTAAGTCCAACCTTTAGGGGAGGTTCTGCCGGATTTTCCATTGGAGGGTCCGGTAGGGTTTCCCTAGGATCAGGGCTTGTCTAGGGTTCTGGTGAGGAATTTTGGACGGGTCCTGACAGAGAGAACATACAAATCATAACTCATGTTCTTCGAAATAGTACCAGAAAATTTATTTTTGGATAGATCAAGAAATTTATTGTTGTCATTTGGGATAGGAATGGACCCATTGAAGAAGTTTGAGCTGAAATCAACCATTGTAAATGAAGCTAAGCTTAATGGACTCGGTAGGTGACCTTCTAATTATTATGGGAAACATTCAAGAATATTAAGATGAAGGAACATTCCTAAAACCAGTAGGGCATGGAACCGGTGATGCCTGACATTTGACAAATCTAAATTAATGACTTCCTTTTGTGACTTTAGCCAAGCAGGAAATACAGGACCCAAATGGCATGAACCTATATGAAGATACCAGACTTGGAATGGGGAAACCCAATTGGAACTGACATTCAAGGTGAAAGAGTTAAAAGATAGAAGTAAATGTTTTAGCTTACCTTGCTTTAAAAAAATGTTTCAATGACTATAGTCGTCAAATGATTGGAAGAACCATCAAAAGTATCAACTTAGAAAGTTGTCCCAAACTTTCGAGAAGAGTTCCATTTAATTCATTCCTTCCTAGCCATAATACAGAAAGAATTTTCGTTAAACCTAAAGAAGCTGGGATGGGACCATGACGAGAGTTATAGAGCAAATGAAGTTCAACAAGATTCTTGGGCTGACCTAGCCATTCTGGTAACTTACCAACTAGGTTATTACTTGACAAATCCAAATCCTGTAGACTAGGTAGTGGCTTCCTGGACAGACAATCTGTTCCTTTAAGGATTTCGGATATAGTACCAGTCACGTTATTACTTGATATATCAAAATGCATCAGGTAGCAAAGTTTTCCAATAGAGCTTGGAATCTCACCCTCAACATGATTTTCAGGAAGATTTAAGCGAGTAAGAAATGTCATGTTTCCAAGGAAAGTAGGAAGTTTCCCTTGCAGACAATTGGATGCAATATCAAGGACATGTCTATATCTTTTCCCATCTTCCCCTCAACAATTCATGGCAACTTCTGTGAGGTTATGATTACCAGCAACATATAAAAACTGCAAATTAGGCAGCTTACTAAAACTAAAAGTCAATCAGCTATTTCTGGATTGAAGGTGTTAAAACTAAGATCTAAGGAAACAAGTGAAGAAACATTTACAAAAGGAGGAGGTGGAATGGTAACAGATAAGCTACAAAATGAGAGGTGCAGCTCAGTTAAGGATGGGAGTTTGTTTAGTATCCTAATCCAGTCTGATCCTACCGTTGAAAGATTAACTCTTTCATCACAAGATGTTCTAAAGAGACAAGACTTGTCACCCACCCAAGATTATCAACATATGAACTCCAAGACTAAACATTAAGATACTGCAAGCCAGAGAGGTTCCCTAAATTTAGAAGAATTGCGTCACTAAACCCAGCATTTGGAGATTTAAATATTGTAAATTTTTAAAAGATCCCAAAATTTCAGGAATAAAGTATAACAAAAATTGTTACTAGCAAGTCCGTATTACTTGTTTAATAGAAAATATTGAACACCAGCTTCATTCTTCCAAATTTTCTTGCAATTTATTCCAAAAAATAGGCTTACGTTAATAATGACATTTCACAGAGTGATCAGTATTTAGTGCAAGCTAGAAAAGTTTCCTAAATGTGGAGTAATTGCACCACTAATCTAGTATTTGAGAGGTTTAAATACTAAACTTAGCATTTTTGTACTATTTATGCATTTGTATAAAAATGTAATTTTATTATTAAACAAATAATTTTCAACATTTCTTTTGAAATGTCTATCCAAAAAAATTAAAATGGTTATCATCAACATATTTGAAAAAAAATGGTATAAGAGCAAAGAAAAATGTATTGTAAAAAAATTAAATTGATAAAAAGAATATTTTTTATATTACTTTGTGTTGAGCATAATATGGCGATTATAAAGTTAAGGGATCTTCCTCCTTATTTTACATTTATAAGAAGTGTACAATTAAAGAAAAAAAAATGTGATCTTCCTCCTTACTTCGTTTTGTACCTTATTCTCAATTGATTTATGGATCTTTGACCTCTCAAAAAAATAAGATTCTCTTATTTGTTAATCAAGTTCAAAAACTGTTAGTGTTGACCTACCTGGCATTTGCCTAAAGTCCTAACTGCCGTAACATCATAGTTTGTCCTGATAGTTTGTCAAATTTATATTTTTGCTAATTATGTTTGTTTTTTCTCTTATAACTTTTATATTTGCATGATAGACTTGCTTGCCTGCACATTTACATGTATTTTTTTTTTTTTATTTTTTGTTGGTGAATCACATGTACATGTACTTACATGATAGTCTTGCTGATAATTTTCATTTTTTATTTCTGTAGTAATTACAGCTGGTCTTTGGCTTCCCTCTCTACACAATAGAAGACTTTTCATGGATGTGTAAACAAAAAAATGTCAGGGGTGTATATTTGTTGTAAAGCAATGTTGAGTCCTGCTGTGATAACCCTTTGTTAACAAAAAAACAATATGAAATTTTTGGCGTTTGGGTGAAGAGAATCATGTGCAAATTGCCCGAGGTTCTCTTCCCCTTTGTGTGGGTTGGTGTGCTGTGTGTGTCTCTCTTCTTGTCTCCCATTTGCTTCCTTTCCCTTTCTGTTTTTCTCACTTGAATTTCTCTCTGTTTCTATCTCTGCTTTTCCCTCTCCTCTTTCTCAATGCTTTCTCTCTTGACCTTCTTTCTCTATTTTGTTTTTTCTTTATTTTTTCTCACTGCTTTTTCTTTATACCATTTTTTTGTTTTTCTTTTTTCTTTCTTTTTTTTCTTTCCATTTTTCTCTCTATTTTCTTTCTCAACACCCACCACTTTCTCTCTAGTTTTCTACTATGTTTCTTTTAACTTTCTCTTACTGTCTTTTTTTCTCTCCACTTTCTTTTCTATTTTCTTTTACTAATTTCTCTTTGTGCTCTTTATTTCTAGTTTACTTTCAAAGTGAAGTGATAGCTATAGGGTAAATTATTTATTCCACATGCTATCAATGATTAGTTTTGATATGTCCTTAAAAAAATTAAATGTAAAAAAAAAAAAAAAAGCTATACTTTTATTATAACTATAGTATTATTATAATATATACCCCCCCCCCCCCAAAAAAAAAGGCATAAAATGAAACACATTGAAGAAACCAACCATTAAACAAATAAGAAGTTAGTAAAAAATTATATGTACAAAAAGAACATTTAAGTAAATTAATAATGATAAAAAAACAAAAAAAAAGTTAATTAGTAAAACAACCAACAATAGGCATAAAAAGCTAAATAAAGCAAAAACTAAATAAGAAATTGGCAACACAAGTTAAGAAAAGTAAAGAAACTAGTAAACTACGTACAACCGTTATACTAGACACCAGAAAATAAATCTCAATATGAACTTTAGTTTTCGTAAAGAGGACGAAGAAACTTTGAAGTCAAAGTAATACATAAACAATTTAACGTTGTGGCTGCATTTTATTAGTATTTTCTTTTAACCAAATAGTAAATGTCTTTACGATTAAAAGAAATTGTTAGAAGCTAGTTTCTCCATTGTCGCTCCATGGTGATGACAAATTGTAGTATAGACTCAATACTATCTATTTATGTAACCTGAAGTTCCTGTTACACACACCACCTTTTGCCCTCCATTCATAACATCTCTCTCTCTCTCTGCTCTGCTCTGGACCTTTTGTCGAAGTGTGCCCTAAGTATCACTCTTTTTTCCATCAGTGTTAGATGTTGTTATAATGGGAAAGAAAATTAGATACAATGTAAATGACAATTTGTCAAGACCCATCCAAAATTCCTCACCGGAACCCTAGACAAGCCCTGATCCCAAGGAAACCCTACCAGACCCTCCTATGGAAAATCCGGCAGAACCTCCCCTAAGGGATGGACTTACCACAAATTCCTGCACTGAAAACACACTTCTATGACGTCCCCTTATTCCTCCCACAATACGACAAGTTGATTCCACAAATTTCAGCACTCCAAAAATAAATACAGTAATCCAGTGCATAATAAATACATAAGTGTCCCATACAGTATACAGAGCTTCGTGAAGTACTACTAAGTATAGAATACAACAAGAGTGAAAGAAGTATTACAACTACAGTAAAAGAAGAACAGGGTACTTCACGAACTAAGACAGCGATGAAGATCAAGTCCGCTCCGGATGAACACCGACAACCAGGTACCTAGAGGAACGGAATTTGAAAATATGAGATGTTAATCATCTCAGTGAGTGACCCTATCTACTATATAATATAATACCACGGTAATAAGTAGATAAATAATAATTAATTGGAAATAATAATTTCTCTCAAAACCCTTACAATTCTCTCGGTTGGAAAAGTTCCCTTTTTAAAACCTTTTCACAAAACCCTTTGTTCGTATTCCCCAAAAACCAAGACATCAAATAAATACCAGAAACAGTAATAATTATATTTTAATTCCAATACAATTTCAAAATATTTATTTTAAAATCACAGTTCGGAAAATCACTTGATGCACCCACTATATACCAGTGGCGCCAACAGTACCCAGCGTCTCAAGGTACCGCCAGACAGGAGGTTATAGAAAGAAACCGGCATACGGTCGCATGGCGTCCCATCGCGCCGCTGCTAACTGGTGTCCCGGCCATGGAGGGGCCGCCTACCCTCATCCGATGGCAATCACAGGACAACCCCATAAAATCACCTGCGCGCTACTCACACCCACCCGCGCTAATCACATCCGTGTGCACACTAACCATATCACATATAAACAGAACACCAGTACGTGCACGGTGCATCTGAAAATCGTAAAATCCACATATTTAATTTGTATATCAAAATCTCACATTTTGCATAAACATAGCGGGTTTATTCCATCCACTTGAACCCGGAAATTTCTCCACAATTTCTTTATAATCAACATCATAAATTCCATGAAAATCCAACTCCACCAACTCCCAAATCCATCAATTTAAATATTCCAATTTTCCAATAGCATAAATAATTCTTGAAATATAATAATTAAATCACATAATATTCCATGGGCATACTTTATAAAAATTGAAATCACCAACATAAACAAATATTTTCCTTGAAATATTTGAAAATCAAATCATGCCCGATTTAATGTTAAAACCACAAGAATTTCGCAATCCTCAATACCGTAAAATAATTTTCACATTTGCATAAATTTATATAATGTATACTTTCTTTAATCAAATAAATCCATTAATAATTCCACAATAAATCAATTAAATATTTGGCACATAGAATTTAAATTCCAAATATTCAAATCACACATAATATTCACCAATTTAATTTCCGAAATTAATTTGAGGGTGGGTCACTCACCTTAAGCACGTATCTCAATCAAGATCCTCCATAGGATCGACTCCGCTACTTGCACGTGCACCTAAAACATCCACAATACACCAAACCACAAATATTAATAATTTAATCGGGTAACTCCCAAATGGGTACCCGGGGAGCGAACACCAAATGATATCTAAAATTTAGGAGTTATATACCGAATCGAAGCTCGAGTGATGAGGATCACAGATTCGGTCTTAATTTCCGGTGATCGGACTCGAGGTGGTCGGAATCTCACCGGAAAGCTTTCGGGTTTCGACTTCGCAATTCTCCCGAACCGTTGCGAATTGGCAGAAACGGATGCCGGATTCGGGTTCAGGAGGTCGAACACAGTCAGGAGGGATCAGCGGTGCAACTGGGTACTCGCCGGAACAGTAACTTTCGGTGAGCCGTCTCGGTCACGGGCAACCGTCGCCGGTGGTGGTGCGTGCGGTGGCCGTTGGCTGAGATTTTTTTGCAGATTTGTAGATCGAGGGGAGAGGAATCCAATGGGACCAACGGTGAGGCAAACGGAGGCCGGACGGCGGAGAAATCGGAGTTTGAAGAATTTCGGCCCCTCGCCGGAAAAAGCTCCAATCCCGGCGCGTCGGAGGTCCGGTGGCCGTGAAATTTGGTGGGTAGGCCGGACTTGAGGAGGTGGTGAGGGGTGGCTGGCGCGTGTGGAGGGAAAAATCGCCGCCAATCTTCGCCGCCTCGATCCGGGCGCGTCCGGCGGCCAATGGCCGTGAAATTTTGGGATTTTGCCGGAAATGGGGAGGGGCATCCGCATGGCCGGCGCATGTAATGTGAATCGGCCGGAAAATTTGAAAAACTCCGGCAGCCGATCGGTCTCTCTCTCTCTCTTTCTCTCTCCTCTTTCTCTTTCTCTCTCTTCCCCGAGATTTTTATCAAATAAAAGCCATCGTGTGACACTGTTCATTCCATGTGGACAATTCAGGTGATGACACGTGGCATTTCACTGTTCATCGACTCAAAAACATTAAAATATTACGGCATCCGGCAAACTTCACGCGTCCATAACTTTTTAACCGGATGTCCGTTTTAAGCGTGCTGCTAGTCTATGAACTCGTATCGAAGAGCACTTCACAACCATGCATGAGTCAAAGCTCATTTCCCCATAAATAAAAAGTCAACTCCGGCACCCCTTGGACAGTTTGGACCTCAACTTGCCTTGCTCATAACTTTCAAACCGTAGCTCCGTTTTCAACGTGCTACTAGTCTACGAACTCGTGCCAACGTGTACTTCGTAATGGTACCTCAGTCAACCTAGAATTCCAACTGAGTCAAAAAGTCAACTTTTGACCCCTTGGTCAATGGTCAACAGTCAACCTCGGTCAACATGCAAAAATTCCGACATGGTTCGGGACGGGGTGTTACACAATTGACCAAACCCATGTACTAAAATTTTGTCACACGGATTACCTTCTAAATTTTTAATACAAACGTTGGCTTTTTTTTTTTCTTTTAAAGAAAAATTCCAATTCGTATTGGAATCATTGAATCAAAACTAGTAAGAAAAATATCAACAAATTGAAGTTTTTGCTCAGTGGAAAACTCCACATGACAAAATGAGAAAAAAGTTCCTATTCACCGTTCACACTTGTCAAAGTTTGGTCACTGTAAATGCTATAGAAAGATTGATGCAATGAGGTTTCTTAAAAGTTGGACGTTCAGTTCAATTATTTTATATAGTACAAGCTGATCATAGGCTTCTCAATCCCATGATTAAGGTAAAAAATATACAGCAGCATATCATTTCCTTCTCTTTCTTTGTTTTTTTTTTTTGTTTTTTGTTTTTTGTTTTTTTGTTGTTTTTTTGTTTTTTTGTCTTTTTTTTTTGTTTCTTTGTTTTTTTTTTTGTAGTTTTGGGTAAATAGCTGCATATCATTTCCTTCAATATTGATTTGAACACAACGTTTATATAAAATAACAAATTAAATAAGGATGGGAAAGTGAAACAAAAGAATAGATATATTTTGTAATTATATACATTATCTATGTGTTAAGGAAACCTTTCTCCTTCAGGCCTTCAAACAGTGTTTTCATAGACTCACTTCCAAAGAAATGAAGCTGATACCCAAACCTTTTCTTCTCTTTTAGGATATTTGGACCAAGTAATTTGGTGAGGTTTCTCACTTTTCCATCTTGAAGTTAAGAACAGAAACCTTTTCCTTAGACCACCATCACATCACTAAACCTTCACAACTTTTACTCGTACAAAAATTGAGATTTTCAAATATAATAAAATACATGCCTCCCTCCCTTCTAGGCAAAAAAATAATAAATAATAATAAAAATAATAAAGAGAAGAAAAAACAAATACTTTGAAGCTTGAAATGTAGATGATACATAAGTAATAGTTCATAGATGGGAAGTACATTTTCAAATAAACGTAATATTATTTCGAAATGAAATAATAGTTCATAGATGAGAAGCACATTTTCAAATAAACGTAATACTATTTCGAAATGAAACTATAGAAAAACTATTGAGTGAAATGGGATCTTGACAAGTAAAATGAATTGACATAAACCAGTAACAAAGACATAAACCAGTAACAAAGAAAGCGGGGTATACATTTCAAGATAACTAAGTGAAGAAAGAAAACAGACTGTCATCTTCTTTGGTTACTCCCTCGATTCCTTTGCTGTCTGGTTCTGTATTTCAACCACAGATATAGTATTCTATCTAAAACTCTCTCAACAGCATCGAAGTAGGCTACGCTCCAAGACCTTTTCATCGTGATTACCAGATAGGGAACAAGAATTCCTGCTGCAAATCCCAATCCAATGCTCAAGCAAAACCATTTGTCAACAAAGCTGTCACCACTTGTATTAGCCTTTCGAGTAGTCAATCCCTTTTCTGGATCATCGTCATCATCATCATCACTTGGACATTTTACATCAAGTGGAATGCCACAAAGGCCAGTGTTTCCAGCAAAAGAAGGTGCATCAAAAGTTGACATGTGATCTGTATAAGGGATCCTACCAGAGAAGTTATTGTTTGACAGATTAAGGAACCCCAAAAATGAGAGTGATGCCAAAGTTTGAGGAATAGCACCTGAGAACTTATTACTAGAGAGATCAAGTGATGACAATTGCTCCAACTTTGAAATGCTTTCGGGAATGTGTCCGCTGATATGGTTTCTGGACAAGTTCAGAAACACCAAACCTGACAATTTTGTTATCTCTCTTGGAAGATCTCCACTCAAATTATTTCCTGAGAGATCTATGCCAACTAAAAGGGAGAGGATCTTGCTGAAACTCTGAGACTGGTCTTTCAGAGTTACAACAAAGTTTTCTTTATAATAGGTAGTCCCATACATCCCATAAAGCAGATAATGGTTTATGATTTGCTCCTGTTTCAGAGCTTCGAAATCTCCAAAACTAGCTGGAATGCTGCCATGGAACTGATTTCTTGCCAGGTCCAAAACTTGTATCGAACTTAAATTTGATAGCACTGGTGGAAGTTCTCCTGAAAATGCATTGGCTCTCAAGCTAAGAATTCTCAGTCTTTCGAAACCTTTCCCAATCCATGGTGGAATTCTACCAATTAATCTGTTGTTTCCAAGATCCAGTGTCTCCAAACTTGCTAAGTTCTGGAAAGATGACGGGATCACTCCGGAGAACTTATTGTCATTTAGGTGCAATGTTTGAAGCAAACTTAGGTAACCTATGATGGCAGGGATTTTTCCAGACAAATTGTTGTTACTAAGGTCTAGTGCTTTAATATAAAAACAGTTGGCAAAGCTTGATGGAATGCTTCCTGTTAAGTTGTTATTAGAAAGATCAATGACTTGAAGACCAGGATTGTTACCTATAGAAGCTGGGATTTCTCCATTTATCTGGTTTCTAGAAATAGAGAGGAAAACCAAGGAACCACTTATGTTATCTGGAATAATACCAGAAAATTTATTTTTGGAGACATCAAGAAAGTAAATTTTGCCGGCTGAAAGAGGAATGGACCCTTTGAAGAGGTTTGAGCTGAAATCAACCACTGCATTTGAAGCTAAGTTTAGTGGACTTGGTAGACGACCTTCTAACAGATTATAAGAAACATTCAACCATGAAAGGCTAGAGGAATGTTTCCAAAACCAGTTGGGTATGGAGCCAGAAATGTTAGCATATGAGAAATCCAAAGTTCTGACTTGCTTTTGTGACTTAAGCCACGCAGGAAGTGAAGGACCCAAATGGCATGAATGCATATCAAGATACCAGAGTTGGAATGGGGGAACCCAACTGGAACTGATATTCACGGTGAAAGAGTTTGAAGATAGGGACAAAAGGTTTAGCTTACCTAGCTTTGAAAAATGTGTTTCAGTAATTATACCCATCAAATGATTGGAAGAAACATCGAGATAAGACAAATCAGGAAGTTGTCCCAAACTTTCTGGCAAAGTTCCGTTTAGCTCATTCCTTGCTAGACTAAGACCAACGAGAGTCTTGAGCTGACTAAGCCATTGTGGTAATTTACCAACCAAGTGATTTTGTGACAAGTCCAAGTTTAACAGACTAGCCAGTGGCCTTTTAGAAAGGCAATTTTTTATTCCTTCAAGGAATTCAGGTAAAGTTCCATTCAAGTTATTACCTGACATTAAGAAATGCATCAGGTTGCAGAGTTTGCCAATAGAGCTTGGAATCTCACCCTCAACATTATTGGAACCAAGATTCAAGTAGGTGAGAAATGTCATGTTTCCAATGGAAGCAGGAAGATTCCCATGTAGTTTATTCCCCCCTAAATCGAGAACTCTTATCTTCTCCCATCTTCCTCTAAGCAATTGGCAGCAACTTGCTGTAAGATTGTAGTTACTACTAAGAATTAAACTTTGCAAATTAGGAAGGTTGCTAAAACCGAGTGGGATTCTTCCAAAGAAGTTATTTAAGGTTATATCAAAAGCAACAAGGCTAGTAACATTGACAAGCCAATTAGGTATTTTTGAATTCAACTTGTTGTAACTGAGATCTAGGACGGCAAGAGAAGTTAAATTTACATAGATGAGAGGTGGAATGGTACCAGATAAACTACAATCACATAGATGCAACTCAGTTAAGAATGGGAGCTTGGTCAGGGACTTTATCCAGTTTGATCCTACCTCTGAAAGATCAACTTCATTCATCACAAGATGCTTTAGAGAGACAAGACCTTTTACCCATGCAAGATTATCAACAAGTAAACTCAAAGACTCGAGATCAAGATACTGCAAGCTAGACAAGTTTCCTAAATTTGGAGGAACTGAACCACTAAACCCAGCATTTGAGAGGTTTAGATATTGCAAATTTTTAAAAGATCCAAAAAATTCAGGAATTGGGTTGTCATCGAATGTGTTGAAACTCAAGTCCAAATGCCTTAAGGACTTCAGTTTTGTTAATGAAGGTCTAATTTCCCCACTGAAGCTCCCGAGTTCATACCTGCCAGAAGAATCAAAATCTTGCAGATGAGGATTATGAAGATCAACTGCAATAACAGCTCCAGTAGTGTTCTCACAGCTTATTCCCCGCCATTGACAGCAGTTGCTTGCCTTCCATGAAGAAAGCCAGTTTTCAGGATCATGAAGACCGTTCTTGAAGTCAATTAGAGCTTCTCGGTCTGACTTCAAGCAATTTATCGCCTCAGCATCAGTGTTGGGAAGAAATTCACCTATGATTGAAAGGCAGAAAATCAGTAACATTAGTGGGAGACCTGTAATTGTTTCCATCATAGGTAAAACCTTTATGCAAGAAACCATAAACAAAAATTCAAGAGTATAAGTTTTGTTCTAGTGAAGAGGAATAAGAAACTTTGCATTCAAAGCATGCAAAAGTGGTCGTATTTATTCTTGAAAAAGTTAGTGCTGATTAATAATATAAAATTGCTAAATGGACCGTCTTGGTTCAGCATTACACGGTGATAACAAATGGTATAGACTCATTACCGAATTTGGAGACAAGCAGGTTGAATTTTCAAGCCAATGAGGAAACCACTGAGAAAAAGCTCTCTCGGTGAGTGATCTCTCAAGCTTTTAATCAGAAAATAATAAACTATAGCAAAAATGACTACAATCAAATCTATATTACTTCTTTAACGCAGATACTAATGATCATCAGCTTCTTTTTTCCAAATTTGTTGCCATTTATTCGACAAAAAGCTTACTTTAATGGTGACATTTTGCATATAGTTGAAATTAGTTGCATCATTTATACATTTTGATTCTTCAAACCAGCTTTTTCTCTCTTTATATCTCTGTAAACAGAATAGATTTGGAAAGCCTCATTGAGTGATTTAGTGGAAGAAAACAGACACAGCTTATGATTAAAACAAAGGGCAAATAGAAGGAACCTTTAAAGCATTCTATAGTAGGATTTTTGCCTTTCAACACTGAAGTCTAAGATATGATATAAACTAAAGTAGGTTTCATTCAAATATTTTCTCATTGCCAATGTGAAAATTTAAATCCAACACTCAAGCTGTCTCTCTGTTAGGAAACCACAAATAAAATGCCATGTGATAATGCTATTGTTGTGTACCTGATATTGATGTAAATTTTTTTATTCTTATGTAGTTCTTTGCCTGATTTTATGCAGAAAACAATAAACTCTAAAAAAATGGTTACAATGAGAAGTCCATATTAATTGTTTAATACGGTAATAATGAAGATCAGCTTCAATTTTCCAAAATTTGTTGCAATTTATTCCAGAAAGCCGGCTTACTTTAATAAGGAGATTCCACAGAGTGTTTTAGTGGGAGAAAAAAACTGTACAGCATTTGATTAAAAGAGTAAATAGATGTATCCTTTAAAGCCTGCTATATTTTATAGTATGATATTTGAAAAGTGTTGTTTAATAATGATATTTGGAACAATAGTTTGATTATGTTGCATCCTTAGATTTTGATTGTTCAAACCTGGTTTCTCTCTTTTTTTTCTCTGCAAATTTTAAAATTTTCTTTCTTCTGATTTTCTGCAAACTTTGTGTGTTCTTTACGCTCTCTCTCTCTCTCTCTCTCTCTCTCTCTCTCTCTCTCTCTCTCTCTCTCTCTTAATTTTAAACTTTTTTTCCAACCTCTTTCGCTTGGTTTAAACATCAATCATATTAACTGTAGTTTTCTTTGTAGTACAAATCAAAAAATAAAAAAAAAATAAAAAAATGGATAAAGAAATCAAATACCAAATCTTCTATCATGGAAATACCATTTCTGTTACTTTTGGTAACAAGATCCATATCAAATAGAAAAGCTTAGGAAAGCCACAGTTAAAGCCATGATAATGTAACGCTAATCATTCATTTTTCCCATCGGATTTTTCAGTCTCAAAATAAAATATAGTTAAAAACTGTTTAAATGTATGGAAATTACTTGTAGGTATAAAGCAAAGCTATGCATGCCTTTTCACATTATCTATTCATATAACAGATTTCGTCATGATATTATTTCTACAAGTAGGAAAAAAAGCTTTTCTTTTTTCTTTTAAGGCTATATACTTCACTTGTAAATAGCGATCTCTGCAAGTTGTCTGTTAAATTGATATTCTACGTTTCAACCAATCAGTCATGATATTTTCTCTACAGCTTCAATATAAAAAGGAGACATGTTTCCCTTCTACATTGCAATCATGCATGATGAAAGTCATGGGAATCTAGTATTGCAAACTTGATGAAAGTTGATCATTCTCTAATATTTTTTGAAAAGTGCATGCATTACTGTACATATATAGTCAAATAGAGAGTGACCCTCAAGGCAACTAAGTCTCTATAGCAAGTTAGAGATAAAGCGCAATTTTCTCTACCTGATATTGATATACGAATTTCTTTCTTCTTAGCTTTTCTTTATGGCGGACAATTAAACTTTAACAACCATCAGCTTGATTTTTTTTTTTTTCTTCCAAAATTTTAGAAATTTATTCCACAAAAAGCTTTCTTTAATGTTGACATTTGAAATAATAGTTTGAATTTGTTGCATCCTTACCATTTGATTCTTCAAACCTGCTTTCTCTCTTTTCTTGGTCTGCAAATTTTTAAATGTTCTCTCTTTTGATTTTCTGCGAACTTTTGGTTCTACGTATTCTCTCTCTCTCTCTCTCCCTCTCTCTCCCCCCCCCCCCCCCCCCCCCCTCCTCTCTCTTTTCTTTTCCTTTGTTCTTTTTTCCAAGTTTAATTTTCTGCAAACTTGGTTCATACTGTAGTTTTATTTATAGTACAAATTAAAAAATAAAGAAAAAGAATTCATAAAAAATTAAAAACCAAATTTTCTACCATAGAAATGCCACTTCTGTTACACTAGTGGACAAGATCCATATGAAATAGTAGAGATTAGGAATACCCCGACATAGTTTTGTGGTCCATCCTATAAAGAAATTTCACGAATCCCATAGATAAAAAATACACTTACTTAAGCACCTTTATTTATTTAAATCTCAAATTCTTTTGCATTTAATTGAGGGGTCTTTCCAATCAAATTTTACTTGTATATTTCTCATTCACATTCTTTTCCATTGTTCTCTAATTGTGTTTTCTTAATACCACAAAGCAAAACAAAATAAGAGTTTCCCACTGCAAAATAGAAATTTGACAAAGTGGATATGCTTTCTAATGATTTTAACGAGTTTCATCCACCTGCAAGTATTAAGCGGATTTGAGCAGAGCTCTCTTCTTTACTATCAAATTCTGAAACATATTATAAAATCAAAAACTGGATATGCGGATTGATTCTCATCACTGTAATGTGCTTTAAAGTAATAACTTTTGCTAAAGTTTCATCTTAAAGTCATTAAGAGCTTCTCTGTCTGACTTGAAGTAATTTATCACCTCAGCATCAGTGTTGGCAAGAAATTCTCCTATAATTATGAAGCAGAGAATTAGTAACATTAATGGAAGCCCTATAATTGTTTCCATCAGAGGTACAAGCTTTATGCCAGCAGAAACCATAAAATTGAACTGTAAACCGCGTTTTGGTGAAGAGGAATATAAGAAGCTTTTGTAAGAACAGACTTTCAACTAACAAAAACATGAAAATATAGAAAAGTTGAATTCAATGATAAACCAAAAAATGATCCACTTTTGAAGAAGCCACAGAGAAAGTAATGATCATGTAAAGCTAGTTAGTCCTTCCCATCGCTGGAATATAGATACTCTTGTTGGTGCTTCCTTTTTCGTTGTTTTTCCTTTTCAGATTTTCCATAGTCTTAAAGCAAAATATAGTTAAAAATTGTTCAAATATATGGAAAAAGAAATATATATATATATATATATTTAGGTATAAGGTAAAGTTGTGCATGCCTTTCCACATTATATGTTCGCAAAATAGATTTCTTCATTATACAATTCTACAGCGAGGTAATGAAGCTAAAATTTCTTCACAGGTAACTAAATGGTAATCTCTGCAAGTCCTTTGTTATTTCTCTTCTATATTTCAACCATGCATGATAAAAAGTCTATGGAAATCTAGTAAAATTATATAAAAAGTATTCATTGTTTAGTATTTGATGAAAAGCGTATATATTATATTAAACATATAATCAAATAGAGATTGAATCTCAAGGCAGGTATGTCTCTTTACCAAGTAGGTGATAAAGGATTTCCTCTGCCTGATTTTGATATACAAATTTGTTTCTTCTTATCTCTATTTGTCGCAGGCAAGAATAAACTATAACAAAAATAGCTACAAAGCAAGTCATGTTACTTGTTTAATAGATAATGGTGATCATCAGCTTCATTTTCTCTCCAAATTTGTTGAAATTTATTCCACAAAAGGCTTACTTTAATGGTGACATTTGTAATAATAATTGGAATTTGTTGCATCCTTAACTTTTGACTCTACAATGCAAACCAGCTTTCTCTCTTTTCCTTCTTTACAAATTAATTTTAAAATTTGCTCTCTTTTGATTTTCAGCAAATTTTTGTGTGTTCTGTATGTTCTCTCCCATCAACATAAAGAAAAACAATGGATAAAGAAATCAAACACCAAGTCTTCTACCATAGAAATTTGATTTCTGTTAGTTTTGGTAGCAAGATCTATATCAGATAGAAGAGATTAGGAAAGTTCCACAGAGTGATTTTTGGGGGAGAAAACAGGCCCCGCATTTGATTTAAAAAGTATTCTATAGTTTATGGCATGAAATTTGAAGCGTGTCCTAAGGATTTT
The DNA here is from genome assembly GCF_031755915.1 of Ziziphus jujuba. Classification (NCBI taxonomy): domain Eukaryota; kingdom Viridiplantae; phylum Streptophyta; class Magnoliopsida; order Rosales; family Rhamnaceae; genus Ziziphus; species Ziziphus jujuba. The sequence goes on from NC_083380.1 coordinate 6,349,932, forward strand.
GACCATAAAATAATCATCTAGCTTTTTACCTTTCACAGTAGCTTAACATATATAAATGTTCCCGTTTCACCACCTTTCAATTAGAGACCACTACCATCCAACATCTCTGCAATTTTTTTAAAATGAGTGACTACCAGCTATATATATATATATGTGTATATATATATATATCCATGCTATTAATTACTACTTAATTTCAACTTTTACCTCGTCAAATTTTTGGTAGAATAAGATAATAAAAGTTGTTTGTCTTCTTGAATATTAGCTGTAAAATACTATCTCTTTAATTAATGTGGAAATAACAACAAAGCTAAACAGATTATTTAAATCATTGAGTATTTGATAAATTAGATACCAACCCCACTAAGAAGGCATTATTAAGGAAGAAAACTACATTGTCTATAAAACTGCCTTCTCATAAACAATGCAAAGCATGTTGATCATAAGTAATGAAAGCATAAATTGAGTGGAAAATTATAAAATGAACTGAAGATGGATGAAGACAACAATATTTTTGTTTAAACGAATCATTTTACAATTTGATCACAGGCAATGAAAGCATTTTGCATGTACAGTAGTCACTCTGCAGACTGTAGGCCATAATATAAGTGTCTGTTTGTATTTTAAGGAGCAAAGACTACATTTAATAAGCCATATATTGACAAATATTTAGTAAAAAGGGAAAAGTCCTTGGGCCACCTTCTCTACAAAGTTCCTCCATTCAAATTTTGCCAAGTGTTATAAAATTTAGTTGACTAGAATTTTAACCAGCCAAATGAGCCAAATCAAAACAGAAACAAAATTGTATTGGAAAAAAATTATTAAATTTGAAAAAATTATTTTTAGGTGTTAAATATTGAAAAAATTAAACATAGAAATTTTACTCGGCAAATAGGAAAAAAACATTTCCAAACATTTAACTAGGGGAAAATTTTTGATGAAGAGAAATTTCAAGTGGAAAAATTGGGGGGGAGGGAATTTAAGTCCTAGTCAGCTAATTTTTGCCACTTATTTAAATTTAAATAGAAGAAATTTATAGAGAAATGTGGTCCAGGGACCACCTGATTTTTCTGCGGTAAAAAGAATGTTTTATAGAATATAATATGAAAGTCAAACGGATCAAATGGATAATATGTTTGTTGTTAATCCATATCCATTGAAAAAGCTTAACGTGTTAACATATTAGGTAACGAATAACCTATTAAATTAAATGATAAATTTAAATATGAATATATCCGACGTCCATTTTTTTAACATATTATATTTAAATGAGTAAAATTTAATACGATTATATGACACGACACAATTTCCTTTCCACATGATCCTTTGCTAAGCCGTCATTGTCACCTGGACAATTTTACATTTGGTGAGTAGCACAAATACCTACTTCTTTCACAATATCTTCTTAGAAAGTCAATAAGGAAGCCATTCAGAAAATTCCATGTGATAATGCAACTGTGTCTGTTACCTGATATTGATGATAAATATTTTATCCTCAGCTTGAACTTCTCTGCCAGCTTTTATGCAGAAAAGAATAAAGTATAACAAAAATTGTTACTAGCAAGTCCATACTACTTGTTTAGCATAGAAAATATTAAACATCAGCTTCATTTTTCCAAATATTCTTCCAATTTATTCCACAAAATGGCTTAAGTTAATAATGATATTTCACAGAGTGATTAATATCTTGTGCAAGCCAGAGAGATTTCTTAAACGTGGAGGAATTGCACCAATAAGCTTAGTATTTGAGAAGTTTAAATACTAACTTAGTATTTTTGTATTTTTGTTTTATTAGTATTAAAAATGTAATTTTATTACATAACAAATAATTTTCAACATTCATTTTGAAATTTTTGTCCAAAAAAATTAAAATGGTTATCAGCAATATTTATTTGAAAAAAAAATGGTATAAAAGCAGAGAAGAATATATTGTAAAAAAAATAAAATAAAATTGATAGAAACAATATTTTTGATATTAATTTTTGTTGAGCATAATATGGAGATTATAAAGTTAAGGACTCTTCTCTTCCTCCTTATTTTCCATTTATTAGAAATGTAGAATTTTTCACCAAAAAAATGAATAAATAAATAAAATCCCAAAAGTAAAATTTTAATAAGCTGGGCTGAAATTTGGCATATATAGACAGAAAGTTCAAGCCCAATTTTCAGCTGACCCAGAATGTAACCCAATGCCACTAGGGTAAGGAGAGCGAGAGAGAAAAATGATGATAATATTATTATTATTATTATTATTATTATTATTATAATTATTATTAATAATTTGAATTTTGAAAATCCAACGGTAAGAAAAATTCAAATTTAGAAACAGTAATATTTTCTTTAATTCGTTTCTAGCCGTTATTATATTTCTACATTACGAACTTCTCAGGCTGAGAATCCTTGTCGTACTTGCTAATGGTTGCAGGCTTTCCTCCCGGTTTGTTTTCTCTTGCTACTAGTCCAAATCCCCCGGATGGTGTCTGCTACATGGAGTTTCCTCTGTCTTTTTTTTCTCTTTTAATATTTTTAAGAGTAAGGTTGTTTTTTATATGATGTACACCATGATTAAATCCACCTAGTCTTCCTAATTCTCAGTTTCTGAATTCAAATTTGGATGGGGAAACTAATGTGAAGATCCAAAAGGCATCTGAATGGACTATGGATGTTTAAGTCCAGAGGAAGCGTCTAAATGTTTGTTGGCAAGGAGAGAACGTTACATTGAAGCATGCGTAATGCATACTTAGTTTGCAAAGGTATAGCGAATTTTGCTTGTCGTTTTGTGCCTTATTCTCAATTTATCTATGGATCTTTGACCTCTCAAAAAATAAGATTCTCGTATTTATTAGTCATGTTCAAAAACTTTAAGTGGTGATTTATGCGACATTTGCTTAAAGTCCTGCTGCCAGGACATTACAGTTTATCCTCAATAGTTTATCAGTTTTATATTTTTGCTCATTATGCTTTTTTCTTTTGTTTTTTTCCTTATAACTTGTATATTTGCATGATAGACTTGCTTACATGCACATGTACATGTTTTTTTTTTTTTTTTTTTTTTTTTTTTTTTTTTTTTTTTTTTCTCTTTTGGGTAAACAGGTACTTGCATGATAGTCTTGCTGATAATTTTCATTTTTTTTTTTTTATTTCTGTCGTAATTACAGCTGGTCTTTGGCTTGCCTCTCTACACAATAGAAGACATTTCATGGATGTGTAAATAAGAAAATGTCAGGGGTGTATATTTGTTGTAAAGCAAGGTTGAGTCCCGCTGTGATAACTCTTTGTTAATAAAAAAAATATGAAATTTTTGGCGTTTGGGTGAAGAGAATCATGCTGGAATTGCCCGAGGTTCTCTTCCCTCTTATGCGGGTTGGTGTGCTGTGTTTGTCTCTCTTCTTGTCTCTCATTTGTTTCCTTTCCCTTTCAATTTTTCTCACTTGAATTTCTCTCTGTTTCTATTTCTGCATTTCTTTTTCTGCTTCTCCCTCTCTTCTTTCTCAATGCTTTCTCTCTTGACTTGTTTCCTCTATTTTGTTTTTTCTTTACTTTCTTTTTTTGTTTTCTCTTTACTTTTTCTCACTGCTTTTCTCCATTTTTTTTCTCTATTTTCTTTCTCAACACCTACTACATTCTTCCTTGTTTTCTTCTCTATTTCTTTAAACTTTCTCTTATTGCCTTTTTTTTCTATTTTCTGTTACTAATTTCTTTGTGCTCTTTATCTCTAGTTTACTTTCAACCTGAAGTTATAGCCATAGGGTAAATTATTTATTCCACATGCTATCAATGCTTCGTTTTGATATGTCCTTAAAATAAATAAATAAATAAATGTGAAAATAAGAAAAAAGAAAAAAAGGAGCTATACTTCTATTATAACTATAGTAATGTTATAATATATACGAAAAAAATAATAAATGAAACTCATTGAAGGAACCAACCATTAAACAAATAAGAAATTAGTAAAGGATTAGATGTGCAAAAAGAACATTTAAGTAAATTAGTAATGATAAAAAAAAAAGAGTAAATTAGTAAAACAACCTAAAATAGGCATAAAAACAAAATAAAACAAAAAACTTAATAAGAAATTAGAAACACAGTTTAAGAAACGTAAAGAAATTAGTAAAACTTAGATAAAATAAGAAATTAACAAAATTCTGATATCGTTTTTAATTTTTATATTGTTAAATTTTAATATATATTGTTATTCTCTCGGTCAAAAAAATAATAATAAATAAATTTTATAAAGACTATAGTATAAAATATTCGTCATCTAAGTATAGTTTACAATTCTTTCAAAAAAAAAAAAAGTATAGTTTACATTTTAATTGTAATTAAAAAACATAAAAAGAAAAAAAAATTCAGGTAAATTCTTTCATTACTTGTAATAATTATAAGAAAATAGTAGTAAAAAAACCTAAAACTATTAGATAATTTAATATTTAATTTTTTTTAAAAGATTTTCTAGTACTAATTAAAAAAAAAAGAAAAAAACTATTAGATATATTCACGTATAAACTTAATAGTAAACAGTAACAAAGAATAATTACCTTAAAAATACTTATTGGATTAAAGACTTGCACATAATAATTATCAACATAGATAATTAATAATAATGTATTAGAAAAGAAAATTTACTTTAAAAAATTTATCGTGGAGAATACGCAGCGTTATTACCATTATAATTACTATATAAGTAGGAAACTAGAGTTTACCCTAAAAAACAGTAACTTGATAAAAGACTTACATACACATGTAGTAATTATCAATATAGATAGAAATATACGAGAAAAGAAAATTTACCTTAAAAAAATTATCCAAAAAAATGCATAGTGGTAATGAATGAAGTACTTGTAATTAATTCATATATACTATACAAAAATTAAGATCTAGCGACATTCACTTAGCGACACTACGAAATAAATGCGTTTAAAAAAATAAAACCACGACTCTGAGATTAATGCATCAGTAAAAATGCAATAAATAGACGACGCATCCGAAAACTGTCGACGTCAATAAGTCGCTAGAAACAACAACACACGACACATCTGTTAAGAGTCGCTGAATATTCAGCTGAACAAAGTCGCCTTTAATAGCGTGTGTATATTTTATATGAATTGTATTGTTTAAATGCTACACTAATGAAAAATGTTAATCAATCTGATTTTCTTTTAACTTTAAAAACCAGTGAAAATATTTAAGAAAAATAATAGAGCTAGATTTTTATTTTTTTGGTCCCCACATTATTGATATCAGGCGATGCATAATCAACACTATGCGTTGCCTATTAACTTATTAATTTTCTTTTTGGTTTTTTGTAAATATTAATTAGTTGATTTTCTTTCAACTTTAAATAAAAAGAGAAAATATTTAAGCAGCATCACAGAGCTTGTTTTAGTTTTTTATTTCAAAAATATTTGTATCAGGTGGCGCATATGCATATTGTGCGTCGCTTGTTCACCTTCAATTCATTTATTTTCTTTTTTTATAAAATATTAATCAATCTGATTTTCTTTCAACTTTAAAAACCAGTGAAAATATTTAAGAAAAATAACAGAGCTGGATTTTTATTTTTTTGGTCCACACATTATTGATATCAGGCAACGCATAACCAACTCTGTGCGTCGCCTATTAACTTATTAATTTTTTTTTTGTTTTTTGTAAATATTAATCAGTCGATTTTCTTTCAATTTTAAATAAAAAGAGAAAATATTTAAGCAACATTACAGAGTTTGTTTTAGTTTTTTATTTCAAAAACATTTGTATCAGGCGACGCATATGCATATTGTGTGTCGCCTGTTCACCTTCAATTTATTTATTTTCCTTTTTCATAAAATATTAATCAATCTGATATTCTTTCAACTTTAAAAATCAGTGAAAATATTTAAGAAAAATAACAGAGCTGGATTTTTATTTTTTTGGTCCCCACATTATTGATATCAGGCGACGCATAACCAACTCTATGCGTCACCTGTTAACTTATTAATTTTTTTTTTTGTTTTTTGTAAATATTAATCAGTCGATTTTCTTTCAACTTTAAATAAAAAAGGAAAATATTTAAGCAGCATCACAGAGTTTATTTTAGTTTTTTATTACAAAAATATTTGTATCAGGCGATGCATATGCATATTGTACATCGCCTGTTCACCTTCAATTTATTTATTTTCCTTTTTTATAAAATATTAATCAATCTGATTCAACTTTAAAAACCAGTGAAAATATTTAAGAAAAATAACATAGCTGGATTTTTAATTTTTTAGTCCGCACATTATTGATATCAGGCGACGCATAATCAACACTATGCGTTGCCTATTAACTTATTAAATTTTATTTTTTTGGGTTTTTTTTAAAATATTAATCAGTTGATTTTCTTTTAACTTTAAATAAAAAGAGAAAATATTTAAGCAGCATCACAGAGCTTGTTTTCGTTTTTTATTTTAAAAATATTTGTATCAGGCGACGCATATGCATATTATGCTTTGCCTGTTCACCTTCAATTTATTTATTTTCCTTTTTCATAAAATATTAATTAATCTAATTTTCTTTCAACTTTAAATAACAAGTGAAAATATTTAAGCAGCATCAGAGAGCTTGTTTTATTTTTATTTTTTTATAAAAAATATTTGTATCAGGCGATGCACATGCATGTTGTGCATCGCTTGTTACCCTTTTATTTTATTATTTTGTTTTTTGGTTTTCTTAAAATATTAATCAATCTATTTTACTTTCAACTTCAAATAACCAGCAAAACTATTTAAGAAGCATAAGTGTGTTGGTTTTTTTTTTTTTCGGTTTTTTTTGCATTATTTGTATCAAGCGAATTGTGTATCGCCTGTTACCCTTTTATTTTATTTTATTTTATTTTTTTGGTTTTCTAAAAATATTAATCAATCTGTTTTACTTTCAACTTCACGTAACCAGTAAAAATATTTAAGAAGCATAACTATTCTGGTTTTTGTCTTCTTTGCATTATTTGTATCAGGCGACGCATAAGCGCATTGTGCGTCGCCTGTTACCCTTTATATATATATATATATAAATATTTTGATTTTCTAAAAATATTAATCAATCTATTTTACTTTCAACTTCAAATAACCAGTTAAAATATTTAAGCACATAACTGTGCTGGTTTTTGTTTTTTTTGCATTATTTGTATCAGGCGACGCTCAAGCATATTGTGCGGCGCCTGTTCACCTTTTATTTTTTTTAATTTTTTTTTTGGGTTTTCTAAAAATATTAATCAATCAGTTTTACTTTCTCCTTCAAATAACCATTTACAATTTTTAAGCATCATAACTGTGCTGGTTTTTGTTTTTTTTGTTTTTAATTTGTTTTGCAATATCAGGCGATGCACAAGCATCTTGTCCATTTTGTGTTTCAACTCTTTTAATTATTTTTAATATTGTTTGAATTTTTGTAAAATTGGTATGTTTAAAACTAAAGTTCATGCAAAACAAATATTACCTCATGAGCAATTTTTACAAATTGGTCTACGATATTTTATATGTACAGACAAAAGCTGTCAACAAAAGCTAGCTATTTCACTACCATGCATAGATATTCATTGGTTTGAAATACTTGTGATCATCACTGTTGCCAATTCATCTCTAAATTCGTTGACATTTTCAGCTTGTAACCAAGTGACACCTTCATACTGAACATGAGAAACTTATGTTAATATACAAATAATCATAAATATTAATTATTACATAATAGAAATATGATGAAATCATTAAATTAATAATAATTTACCATTCCTCTTAAGTCCCGGGGAGGAACTTTGCGCCTAATGATATCTCGCATTATCATCATAACACAGTAACCGCATTCCATACTCCCGGGCTGCATCGGTGTATAAATTTGCAAACAATAAATTATGTGTAATATAAGATACGAATATATACAAGTATTTAAATTAACTAACAATTAATAATGCTCAGTTTATATATAATAATTACCTTAGTATTTTGCCACCGAAATTTCTTTTCAGATGTCTTCCCTTGGTTCCATGCAACGAAGGAACTATATAGAAATAAATATATTGTATAATATTATATTATAGCTTCAGTACATATCCAATATAAGAACAATTAATTAAAAAAATGAGAGTTATTAACTTACTCGTCGATCAAAGTTTTTAGATCCTTATCAATTATATTCTTATGAGTCTTCAAAGAATCAAAAAACCATGTTACTGCTTTGTATACATCAACAACACATAGCATCCAATGATTCCTAAAAACACCAATAAATATTTTAGTTAATATGATGTTTTTTGAAATTAATATTTTCACTACATAATTCAATTAAAACTAACACAATATTACCTTGCACAGTAGGGAAAGAACCATAGTTGATTATTTCTTGCATCTTGCCATCTACTCAATATATTTATCATCAGTTTATGAGGGTTTGGATGACCAACCGAAGCAATAATATTCGGATGAGCAAAGTAATAATTCCCTTCGAAGGAGCCCATCAATCCCTCACATAAATGCCTACATAATCTGATTAAAAGTAATTATAGTGTTTATAATTAATTAAATTGAAGAATTAGTTATAAACACATCCAAATTTAGGTTACCATATGTAGAACAAGATGCATTCGGAAGATAATTCTTGCATGTAACAGAATCATTTATGTCGCTCCTCGCTATGCCCAACTGTTGTTCTTCCCCAAAGATCTCTTTTTTCATATTAAAAAACCATAAATGATCGCTATCGACATCCTTGATCCAACATAGCAACTCTCGGATCGTTGGGGTAATGACTAAAGGATCAATATTATCATCTTGATCATTCTCAACATTTGACATGTTCGAGCTTCCCTACAAATATCAACAAACAACATTTAAAGTAGAACAAAAATGAAATTATTTTAAACTTCATTATTATATACAAAAACAAAATTATTTTAAACTTCATTATTATATATAGCTGCATCGAACAATACCTCCTCAGATGGCAAGATAACAAGATCTCTTGGCCATGCAACAAATGCACCTTCAGCATCACCGACACGTATGATGTCAAATAATGGAATAGGAAAAGGTGCAAATCCATCAATAACATCATCAACAGTGACCTTATAATTTGCTGCCCCTAGCTTCACACCATGGCACATATCCGTTGGCAGCGAAGGTACCAAAGTGCCATGTACTACTATATGGCCAACATTGCCTGTGCAAGATTGCATTTTACACCCTGCAAAGTTAAAAATAAAAAATAAAAAATTAATATATGTTGACATGATAATATTCTTTCAACTTAAAGACTTGATCCCATGACCTCATGGCGGTAAGTAGGGCTCTTCAACCATGGGAGCTATATAGATAATAATAACCCACTTAAACATGTATATATATATATAATAAAATAATTACCTCTGGACATCTCATCGGTGATGGATAGATCGGAGGAGCATTAACCTTAGATGTAGATTGGGTCCCAGGAGCATCAACATCATCGGCTGGGGGGGTCCTTTGAGCAGCAACATCATCGACTTGGATCCCAGGAGTAGCAACATCATCGGCTGGATGAATGAGTGACAGAAATGTCAATACCCCATGCTGATATGAGCGCATCAACTTGGCAGCACTGTTGCTACTTGATTTTTTGACGATTGCCACCAGACCTTTGAGCAGCATCTCGTAGACTGCATTGTTTCCACTTCCCTCCGACTTAGTCTTTTTTTGTGAGCTGGGCTTAGGAGTATGGAAAAAGTTAGTCACCGTGTATCCTTTGCCTCGACCCCTAAGCCTACCTCCATACTCCTCTTTTCCCAAAGCTTGTGTGAGGATATCCACCGGAGGTGAAGGCCGAATTTCTTCTTCTGTTGCCTTCTTCTTTAAGTCATTTTACAATATATTTTTTAAATGATTAAACATATTAGTTTATATAATAATGAACTAAATAATAATATATGCAACAAATATTCATAAAAAATACAATACTCACAATTTTTTTCCGCTACATGTTCAGTTTCTTCATTTGCATATTTTCCATCCTTCCCCTTACGTGCCTGTATCCATAGGTCATCTCGGTCTACATAATCTTTGGTGCCTCTTTCAAGTTGCTTCAAAAGTTACAAATAAATTAATTTTAATAATGCAAGTGAGTAACAATGACAAAATTAATATGGTTAAATGTAAATAAAAATAAATTGCATACAATGGGTCTTTCTAATCTCGCATAGCCCATTGCACCCATCCTATGTGGATACTTGTTTAATTACCGTTTTTCTGAATATTTGTGACTTAATGCCTACAAAAGTTATAAACATACATATTAGAAAACCCAAATAATTTAAGTCACCATAACAAATTTTAATTTTTATATAAATAATGACAGTGCAATTTAATACAACATTAACGTGCATTAAATAAAACTATACCTGGCATTTATCCGACAACCTTTGTTGTACAAAATCATCCCACACCTCTTGGCTTATGAATTCATACATTGATGGTTGATGCTTCAACTTTTCAAGTGTGTCAATATATGGTCGAACAAAATATCTATATAAGTAATTCTTGAATTTTCTCCATTTGTCACAACAATCTTTTAAAGTTACCTTCCTAAAACTATCATCTTTACCCGTATATTGCTGCAAAATTAAAAAATATATATATATTTAGTAACATTGATTGACAAGTAAATGCTGTAAGTTAGAAATGCAAGTAAAATGCATACAAGTTACAAATGCAAAAAAGGAATTATAAAATCTTCATCAATTAAATATGATTCATAATAAACAATATTTAACAATAATGCACTCCGTACCTTTATTGATGCCCATAGGTTATCTTTTAACCTATCTGACACAGCTCTCCAATTAGGTATATTAATTGGTATTGTGCTCCTAGCCAACGAGCCCTCCAAATTGTTCAATCGAACGGCCTCATAATTAATAGCAACTCCAACCTCATTATATTGAGGTTCCAAGCTTTTGTTTCCCACCAAATACTTCCTAAGGCCTTTCATCATTGTAGCCCCTCGTTTTCTACTCCTTGGGGCTGACGTATTCGATCTTTCCATATCATTGGATGGTGATCCAGTGCCATCCCCATCCGAGAGGACATGTTCATTAAAAGGATCCATAATTCTAGATACAAAAAACATAAACACAAATTAATATTACTAACAATATGAACATAGGGTGTGGTATAATTAATAAACCATTAAGAACAATAATAAATGATAAAGTCATATAATTTATTTACAAAGTGATGCAGTAATAGTATCTTCTTAACATCTATCCCCTTTAACAGTTATTAACATTTTCAAACGCAAAAGGCGAATAAATCACTAATGGATTCTGAGTCGTACAAATGATGTCGTTTTAAGACCTACAATAGAGAACCATCTGTGATACAGTTGACATTTCCAATACAATTTATAATGGCTATATCTTGAATTTAAACATATAAACACATAATACAAATATTAGCATATCATTTTGCTTTACATACAATTGAACCCCACTCAATAAATATAGCTATTTTTCAAAAAAAAATTTAGCTAACCCATTGTTGATGACAAGACATGATTTTGACAACATAAAACCCCACCAAATTAAAAGTAACGAACAAAAATTTAAAAAAAAAAAACCACCAAACATAATATTTTTTTAAGCAACACATACACCACCGAACCCTAAAATGGATGAAAAATAGCACACCTTTACAAATCCAGCAATCAAGAGGAACTTCAAGCCACCATAGCAGGCGATGGCGACGGCATGGCAGAAACCCAGCAACCCAACCCGGCGATGAGACGGTAAAAATCCCAGCCACCTAACCCTGCAATGGCGAAGTACACGACCCACCCAACCCAGCGATAGCGACGGCCATGGCAAAAGGGTGAAGTGCTTCCAACCCAACCACCAGCAAGAAGAAGAAGCAGAGGAAGAAGGAACTTTGAAATTTAGGAAAGAAACCCACAAAATCCTTCAAACCCTTGAAAGAAACACGAATGCCTAATGAGAGAGTGATCCTTCAAAATCTTCTCATACTTCCTAGATTGCTTCCAACACTCAAGTACCCGTACTTGGGGTTAAATGTTGAAAAGAAAGCCCATCGAAAAATGTGCCATTTTATTTTTTAATATTTCCTGAATATTGGGGAATAAAAAATGGTTATTAAGAACATTTTAGGGGCAAATGAAAATATTTAAAGACACAAAAAAAAGAAAAAATCGAAATACAAAAGAAAAAAGAAGAAATTAGAATGGGCGATTCATAAAGAAGAAACTATGCCACCTATCAAAAAATAAAAAGCATATAAATTTTAAGTGTTTTGAAAGTTTAAATAGAAAATAAAGTATACTTGAAAGAAAATCAGATTGATTAAAAAAATAAATAAATAAAAAACTCATTTATGTTGTTTAAATGTTTTCACTGGTGATTTGATGTTGAAAGAAAATCAGATTGATTGGAAAAAAATCAAAAAAAAAATATTTGCTAACAGGTGACGCGAAAATATGCTTATGCGTCGCCTATTAAAAATATTTTTAAAAAAAATCTAATTTATGTTGTTTAAACATTTTCACTGGTGATTTAATGTCGAAAGAAAATCAGATTGATTAATCAAAAAGAGCATCTAGAAAAAAACAAAATAAATTGCTAATAAGCAACGCGTAACTATGGTTATGCGTCGCCTGTTACCATGCTTTTGTACCCAAAAAAAAAAGGTTCAGTTAATAAGTTGCTTAAATATTTTACTAGATATTTGATATTGAAAAGAAAATCAGATTGATTTAAAAGAAAAAAAGAAAAAAAAAATTTGCTAATAGGCGACGCGGAAATACGATTATGCGTTGCCTATTAAAAATATGTTAAAAAAAAACTAATTTATGTTATTTAAATATTTTCACTGGTGATTTGATGCTGAAAGAAAATCAGATTTATTAAAAAAAAAGAGCACCCAAAAAAAAAAAAAAGATTTATTAACAAGCAACGTGTAACTATGGTTATGTGTCACCTGTTACCATGGTTTTGTTAAAAAAAAAAAAAATGTTCAGTTAATAAGTTGCTTAAATATTTTCACTGGATATTTGATGTTAAAAGAAAATCAGATTGATTAAAAAACAAAAAACCAAAAAAAAAAAAATTTGCTAACAAGCGATGCATAAATATTATTATACGTCATCTATTACCAATAATTAAAAAAAAAACACTCATTTATGTTGTTTAAATATTTTCACTGATGATTTGTTACTGAAAGAAAATCAAATTGATTAAACAAAAAGAGCACCAAAAAAGAAAAAAAGTTTTGGTAACAAGCGACGCGTAACTATGGTTTTGATCACCTATTACCATGCTTTTGGGTTAAAAAAAAAAAAAAAGTTCAGTTAATAGTTGCTTAAATATTTTCACTGGATATTTGATATTGAAAAAAAATTAGATTGATTAAAAAATCAAAAACAATATATATATATATATATATATGTTTGGTAAAAGGTGATGCAAAAATATGATTATGCGTCACCTATTACAATTATTTTTTTTTTTTTTAAAAAAAGCAAACTCATTTATGTTGTTTAAATATTTTCAATGGTGATTTGATGCTGAAAGAAAATAAGATTGATTAAACAAAAAGAGCAACCAAGAAGAAAAAAAAAAAAATGGCCAACAAGCGACGTGTAAATATGGTTATGCGTCGCCTGTTACCATGCTTTTGTGGGGAAAAAAAAAAAGTTCAGTTAATAAGTTGCTTAAATATTTTAACAGGATATTTGATATTGTAAAGAAAATTAGATTGATTAAAAAAAAAAAAGATTTGCTAACAGGCGATGTGGAAATGTGGTAATGCGTCGCCTATTAAAATTATTTTAAAAAAAAAACTCATTTATATGTTTTAAATATTTTTAATGGTGATTTGATGCTGAAAGAAAATCAGATTGATTAAAAAAAAAGAGCACCCAAAACAAAACAAAAAAGATTTGCTAACAAACGACGTGTAATTATGGTTATGCATCGCCTGTTACCATGCTTTTGAACCAAAAAAAAAAAAAGTTTAGTTAATAAGTTGCTTAAATATTTTTATTGGTGATTTGATGCTGAAAAAAAATCAGATTGATTGAAAACAATAAACCAAAAAACATGAATAAATATCTAATAGGCGACTCTTAATTATGCTTATGTGTCGCCTGTTACTAAAATTTTTTACAAATAAAAAAAGAAGAAAAACTTTATCATTTATTTTGCTTTAATATTTTCACTAGTGATTTAATATTGAAAGAACATTAGATTGATAAAAAAAAAATAGGAAAACAAAAAAATTAATGGCTAACAGGGGATGTGTAATAATATTTATGCGTCGCCTATTGTCCTTTTGAAAGGGTCGCCTTAAATTATCTGGCGAGCCATGTATCATTTAATGCGTCACTTGTTATTTCAAAAGAAGAAACAAATGTAATCTATTATTTTATTTGGGTTCAAATAAACTATCGTTGATAGCCAAAAACATGAAAGTTCAACTCGTTGAACATACTTACGTCGAGCAATTGGACTGTGGGTCCTTGCTTTAGATCAATTTACAATTGTTATATCCAATCTCAAATTATGTAGTGAGATGTGTTTTTGTGTTTGTGTATACACATATGTGTGAATAATTGAAACGAGCATTGATAAAATTGTTTTCTATTTTTAGATCAATTGAATTGATGTTTGTGAAAATATTTGTAGATGAAATTTAAAAAAAGTAACTAAAATTAAAAAATAAATTTTAAATACTATTGGATAAGGCGACCCTTTTATATGTATCTGCGTCTCCTTTTTATTTCAAGGAGTTGCTAGTTCATCTAGTTTTTTAAATGAAAAATTACAAATTTAGAGTTATTGCCAAAAGTTTAAAAGGATATAAATAGTACTTGGAGAAATTTTTTTTTTTAAAAGAATTAAAAAAAAGGGCATCCCTAAAACTGTTTATCCTTTAACGACACAGTTTATTTCAATACGTCACCTGTTTATCAATTTTCTTAAAATTTTTGGCTTGTTTTAAAATTTTACGCGGGATTTGAATACCATTTCTTTTCACAAAATATATGTTAGTAGTACACTTCATAATAGGTGTTAGAATTGGAAGCAATCTAAAAGAGATTTGAAGAGTGGGATATTTCGTGTTTAAGTTTCCATTTGCCTGTGTTGCTATCTGGAAGTTGGATTTATCTGTGTCGCCCTCATGGTTAGCTTGGCTTTTCTTTCTTCGTCTCCATGGTTTTGGTGAGTTTCTTTTCTCTTTATGATTGGCGGTAACATGTGGTGGGTTGGATTATTTTTTATTTATTTATTTCATTATAACTGAAGGTTAGGTTCGCTGGATTTTCTTAATCTTGCTTTTGTCGAGGTTCACTGGGTTTTCTTAATATTGCTTTTGTCAATAATTTGTTTGCGATGGATTTTCTTAATCTTGCTTTTGTCGATAATGTTTTGTGTGATATTGTTTGACATTGTTCTGCTTAGATTGGTAGGGAAATGAATAAATCATGGATAACAAAGGATAGAACATCAAGTGATTTTGCTAAGGGGTTGAATGAATTTTTGAAATTTAGCATCGAGAATGCCAATGATTGTAATGTTGTACGGTGTCCTTGCATGCAATGTGGGAATATGAAAATCCATACTATTAGGGATATTAAAGGCCATATATATTGAAATGGATTTGATGTCAACTATCGGCGATGGACTTGGCATGGTGAGTCATGTGCTGATGATATTGGACCACCTTTGCATTTTGGGAATATTAATGTAGAATATAATGAAAATTATAGTGGTAGTAAGGAAGACGTGGTTTTTAACAGCTTAGAAATGACCCGTGTTGCATTAGAAACTTTTGATAATGATCCTAATGAATTTGCTATCTTATTGGAGGATGCGGAGAAACCTTTGTACCCAGGTTGTACCAAATTTACCAAGTTGTCGGCCTTGGTTAAATTGTACAACATAAAGGTAAGATATGGATATTTTGATAAGAGCTTTTCATGTACTGTTGCAATTGCTATCCGAGATGTTGTCAAATGACAATGTGTTGCCAACATCCATGTGTAATGTTAAGAAGACTTTGAGTGCTTTGGGAATGGAGTACACCAAGATTCATGCATGTCCTAAAAGTTGTATTTTGTTTAGGAAGGAATATGTGGACCTTAATGAATATCCTAAATGTGGATCTGCTAGATGGAAAATTGATAAGAATGGAGTTGTTAGCAATATTCCAAATAAAGTTTTATGGTACTTTCCTATTATTCCTCATTTTAAATGAATGTTTCGTAGTGTTGAAACGGCTAAGAATTTGACATGGCATGCCAATGGGAGAAAGGTTAAGATAGGGGAAATGAAACACCCTACGGATTCTCCATCTTGGAAGTTGGTTGATCGTTTATGGCCAACCTTTGAGTCTGAAGATAGAAATTTAAGACTTGGGACTGTGGCCGACGGAGTTAACCCATATAATATGTTGAGTAGTAGGTATAGTTGTTGCCTGTGATGATGGTTGTGTATAATCTTCCTCCTTGGTTATGTATGAAACAGAAATTTATGATGTTAAGTCTTCTAATTTCTGGACCGAAGCAACCCAGAAATCAAATTGATGTATACATGGAGCCGTTAGTTGAAGACCTGTAGCGATTGCGGAATAAGGGTGTTACGGTCTTCGATGCTTACCGTCAAGAGAAATTCACTTTGAAGGCAGTGTTTCTATGGACAATAAATGATTTCCTAACTAATGGTAACTTGTCCGGTCATGCAGTGAAGGGATATTATGCTTGTCCAATTTGTAGTGAAAATACTTTTGCTACAAGGCTAAAGCATGGAAAAAAAAAATGAGTTTTACCGGGCATAGAAGATTTCTTACTCCAATCATCACTATAGAAGGCAAAAGAAGGCTTTCAATGGATTTCAAGAATTTGGAGTGCCTCCAAAACCGTTGACTGGAGAAGAAATCTTAGATAAGCTTAATGCAATGAGTTTTAATAACTCAAACAAGAGGAAAAGGACTATTGATTCTGAAGAATGTTGGAAGAGGAAGTCCATTTTTTTTGAATTGAAATATTGAAAATTTCTCCATGTGCAACATAATTTAGATGTCATGCATATTGAGAAAAATGTTTGTGAGAGCATATATGGTACATTGCTCAATATTCTTGGTAAGAAGAAGGACGTAGTTAATGCTCGGTTAGATTTATAAGAAATGGGTTTGCAGATAGACTTGGCCCCAAGCCGCAAGGAAATCGAATTTTCCTACCACCGGCTTGCTATATATTATCAAAGCATGAGAAGAAATTGTTTTGTAAGTGTTTGGCGGACTTAAAGGTTCCAGATGGTTATTCTTCAAACTTTAGGAATCTTGTTTCAATGGAGGACTTAAAGATGGTAGGATTGAAATCTCATGATTGTCATACATTGATGCATCAACTCTTGCCTCTTGCAATTCATGCAATCGTTCCTAAACATGTGAGACATGCAATTGCAAGACTTTGTTTTTTCTTCAATGCAATTTGCAAGAAGTCTATCATTGTTGCTGAATTGGACAAAATTCAAAATGATCTTGTTACAACTTTATGCCTTCTAGAGAATTTTTTTCCACCATCGTTTTTTGATGTAATGGTTCATCTAACTGTACATTTGGTTCGAGAGGTAAGATTGTGTGGACCAATACATTTTAGGTGGATATACCCATTTGAGAGGTACATGAAAGTATTGAAAAGTTATGTTCGAAATAAAAATCAGTCAAAAGGTTGTATTGCCAAGAGTTACATATGTGAAGAAGTGATTGAGTTTTGTAGTGAATTTCAGAGAGGGTTAGATGCAGTTGGAAACCTAATTGATAGTTATCAAAAGTTAAATGATAAGGATGATGTTGGTGTCCCCATTAAAGGTGGAAAAAATCAATCAATTGATCAACAACTTTAGGAGCAAGTCCATAGATGCATACTTTCGAATACACCAGAAGTGGAACTGTATGTCAGGTGCGTATATACATGTTAATGTATAAATTAGTTGATATTTTTAATATATATATATATCAATATGTATAATTTAGTTGATATTTTGAATATATTAATATGCATCAATAAGTTGAAATGTTGGATATTTTTATTAATTACAACAATTTTTATTTGTTTTAGTATTCATTTTGAAGTCTTGAAGTCAAGCAAAAAAAATCGAGGAAAGAAAGCAAAATGGTTTCAAGACGAACAAAAACATACATTTATGTACTGGTTACGTGATACAATATATAATATACATACATTTATGTATGGGAAAGTTAAATATTCAATATATAATATCATTGTTTTAACTTTAACTTTTCATATTTTTTTCAATTGACTAGATTACACAGAGCGAAGTCAACCTAATCACACAGTTTCTGAAACAATAAGATGGTTAGCCCATGGTCCGCAATGAGTGGTAACGAAACATGAAGGATATGTCATTAGAGGGGTTAGATTCAACACTTTAAATATGTATAATAAGAGGGTCACCCAGAATAGTGGTGTCAAAGTTATTGCCAAAAGTGAGCATTTTGCTAGTGTTAAGGATAATAACCCAATTTTAGCTGAAATGGCATGCTATGGGATCATAAGAGAGATTTGGGACGTCGATTACACTATGTTTCGAATTCCAATGTTCAAGTGTGATTGGGTTGACAATAGTGGTGTGAAAGTTGATGAGATGGGGTTTACATGTGTTAACTTTAGTAAAATTGGATGTAAATCTGACCCATTCATCATGGCTTCATAAGTTCAACAAATATTTTATGTTGAAGATCAACTTGATTCGAAATGGTCTGTTGTTTTAACTCCACCACGACATTGTACTTTTGTTGAAGAAGAATTGGTTGAAGAATATGTTCTTGGCGATACTACGATGGCTCACAATCTATTTGCCATACAATTGCCAAGTATTGATGAAAATTGTCAGGACCCGTCCAAAATTTCTCCCCGGAACCCTAGACAAGCCCTGATCCCAGGAAAATACCACCGAACCTTCCAACGGAAAATCCGACAGCACCCCCCTTAAGGGTAGGACTAACCAAAAATTTCCTGCATTGAAAACACACTTCTATAAACATCCCCTTATTCCTCCCACGTTACTACAATATAATTCCACAAATTTGCAGCACTTCAAATGAATAACAATAATTCAGTGCATAATTAATAACTAAATGTCCAATACAGTATACAGAGCATTATACAAATAAATGTGGAATTAATACAATGACAGATAAAGAAGTAATACAAGATGGAGAGGAAAAAGGAAGGAATGCTTCTTGGACTTTCGGCAATGAACTGAGACGTCGAGCTCGCCCCCGACGATCAACGTCTCCCAACCTAGACCTAGGGGAATGGAATTTAAAAATATGAGATGCTAATAATCTCAGTGAGTGACCCTAACTACTGTACAATTATAAAACCATGATAATTATAGTATACTTGATTAATTAAGAATAAATAAATAAATAATTAATAATTAATTGGAAACAATATTTTCTCTCAAAACCCTCATCATTCACTCCGTTAAAAAAGTTACCCTTTTTAAAAATCATTTCACCAAAACCCAAACTTGTACCCCAATTAATATCATAAAAACTGATGCTCAAAAATATGAATTGTCAGGACCCGTCCAGAATTCCCTCCCCGGAACCCTAGACAAGCCCTGATCCTAGGGAAACCCTACCGGACCCTCCAATGGAAAATCCGGCAGAGCCTCCCCTAAGGGATGGACTAACCACAAATTTACCTGCACTGAAAACACACTTCTAAAAACATCCCCTTATTCCTCCCACATTACTACAGATTGATTCCACAAATTTCAGCACTTCTCAAAAACAACAACAGTCCAGTGCATCAATAAAACATAAGTATCCCAATACTATACAGAGCTTTAAGAAGTGCTAATCAACAGAAATACAACAAGGATGAAAGAAATAATACACTGAAATAAAAGAGTACAGAAACACAACAGCGGCGGAAACTTGGTTCGCTCCGGAAGAACGTCTACCATCACTTGCACCTAAGGGAACGGAACTTAAAAACGTGAGATGCTAATCATCTCAATGAGTGACCCTAACTACTGAACACTTTTAATGATAATAAAATAATAATAATAATAACAATTAAGGAAATTGAATAAATACCAAAAATTAATAAATGAATAATAATAACTGTTGAAATAATAATTTCCCTCAAAACTCTCACCAATCGCTCCGTTTGAAATGTTCCCTTTTTAAAACCTTTTCACAAAACCCGATGTACGTACTTCCCGAAAACCAAGGGATTAAACCATTTGATAAACAATAAATAGATAAAAACATACCCCAATATATAATTAAAATGTAATAAATTATAGTAAATAATTTTTGAACACCTTTGGGGTTTAAAACATTATTAGCAAATTACACCTGACGCACCACACCATATACCGGTGATGCCCTCCGATATCCAGCGTCCCGAGCACCGACTGGCGGGGGGGTTAGAGAGAGAAACCTGCAACGGCACTTTGGCGTCCCGACAGTACCGCTGCTGAAACCATCAACCCGGCCAAAAGGGGGGCGGCTGTGCGCAAATAAACTTGCCTGCCCACGGTCCAATGGCAACTCACGGGTGAAGTAATAACCGCGCGCTAAACCACATAATACCTGCGCGCTACCACGTGTCCATACACCATACACCAGAACACCAATACTGTATGAGTGCGTCTAAAAATAAACATTATTAACCAACCGTACCATTTTCCAAAATTACCGTGGGAAATACATTAAATGCACACACTTACCATCCCACATATTTTTATTTAACCAAGCCGGTACGAAACAGCGATAACAATAAACCACAATTTTTTCGAAATACGAGATGCAACCATAAAAATACCGCAGGCATAATTTATAAAATTTAAACAAATATTTTTGTAAAATATTTAACCCAATTATGCCCGAAAAATCATATTTAAAACCACGTACAAATACTACCGAAGTACACCTTGCTCATGCATAATAAATAAATTAAACCATAATAAAACCATAATTAAATCATACCACATGAGCATAATTTAAATACCAATTTAAATACCAAATAAACATAATTAATTGCCCAAAATAATTTTTGAAGGTGGGTCACTCACCTTGAGCGCGTAAATCAACTAAGATCCTCCTCGGGATCAACTCCACCACTCGTACGCGCACCTACACAACCACAGTGTACCAACCAAAAATAGTAATATTTTATCTGGGTAATTCCCAAATGGGTACCCGGGGAGCGAACACCAAACGATATCTAAAGGTTACAAGTTATATACAGAATCGAAGCTCGAGTGGTGATGATCACGGATTCAGTCTTACTTTCCGGTGATCGGACCCGATGGGGTCGGAATCTCACCGGAAAGCTTTTCGGGTTTCGGCTCCGTAATTCTCCCAAACCGTCGCGAATTGGCGGAAATGGATGCCAGATTCGGGTTCAGGAGGTCGAACACAGTGGACTGGAGCCGGCCGGAAGACTGGGTACTCGCCGGAACAGTAACTTCCGGCGAGCCACCACGGTCACCGGCAACTGTTGCCGGCGGCGGCGTGTGCGGTGGCCGTTGGCTGTGATTTTTTTCAGATTTGTAAATCGTGGGGAGAGAAATCCAACGGGATCAGCGGTGAGGCAAACGGAGGCCAAATGGCGGAAAAATCACGGTTTGAAGATTTCCGGCCCCTCACCGAAAAACGCTCCGATCCCGGTGCGTCGGTGGTCCGATGGCCGTGAAACTTGGTGGGTCGGCCGGACTTGAGGAGAGGATAAAGGGTGTCAGGCGCGTGTGGCCGGAAATGGGTCGATCGGCGGTGGCCGGCGGTGGAGGGAAAAACTCACCGCCGATCTTCGAACGTCCGATCCGGGCGCGTCCGGCGGCCAATCGCCGTGAAAATTTGAGGTTTTGCCAGAAATGGGGAGGGGAACCTTGCTGGCCGGTGCGTGTACAGTAATTCGGCCGGAAATTTTGAAAAATTTCGACGCCGGTCGAACTCTCTCTCTCCTTATCTCTCCTCTCTCTCTTTCTCTCTCTTCCCTGAGAATTTTATCAAATAAATGCCACTGTGTGGCACTGTTCATGCCACGTGGACCAATCAGAAACTGACACGTGGCATTTCACTGTTCATCGACTTAAAAACATTAAAATATTATGGTATCCGGCAAATTTCATGCATCCATAACTTTTCAATCGGATGTCCGTTTTAAGCGTGCCGCTAGTCTGTGAACTCGTATCGACGAGCACTTCACAACCATGCACGAGTCAAAGCTCATTTCCCCATAAATAAAAAGTCAACTCCGGCACCCCTTGGACAATTTGGACTTCAACTTGTTTTGCCCATAACTTTCAAATCGTAGCTCCGTTTTCAACGTGCTACTAGTTTACGAACTCGGGGCATCGTGCACTTCGCCACGGTACCCTGATCAACTCGAAATTCCAACTGGAGCAAAAAGTCAACTTTTGACCCGCTCGGTCAACGGTCAACCTCGATTATCGTGCACGGATTCCGGTACAATTTGGGACGGGGTGTTACATGAATGAACAATCATTGTAATATTATTATATGTCTCAAATTAAGATATAAACATTTGAGCATACACCATAAAAAATACAGTTCCACCAAATAAATATGAGAATGTAGGAATCACCCCAATATTTATAACTCAACAATATATATACAAACATATACAATGTACTAATATACAAACCGTGGGATACACCCACCTCACGGCCCTCAATATATGAACAGTGTCGTGGAAATAATAAATAACTGTCGGGACGTACCCAACCTCACGGCCCGTGGCAATAATAAACCGTTGGATGATACCAACCTCACAGTATCGTGGTAATAATAAATAAACCGTCGGATGAACCCGACCTCACAGTCCGTGGTAATAATAGATAACCGTTGGATGAAACCAACCTCACGGCACCGTGGTAAACACAATATGCTGTAATATAATACTAAACCAAACTCTGGTACTATATGGTACATAAATTAAAAATAACCGATACAGTATCCTACTGTATCATAATCATAATTTAATTGTCAAGTTCAACCGCTTGTTTAAATATTTCAAAATTTTCAAATCTTCATTTCATACGAAAATCAGAAATACCACAGTGAAATATATTCACCATAAATCAATTTTTAAACCCATAAAATTCTTAAAATATTTGAACATGCTTACAATCATAAAATTTTCCATCTGCTTCTCAAATAAATCATTTCCGAAATGATTTAAAACCTCAGTTTAAATACCAAAATATTTAACTACTCCAAGTTCACTTATGAACCCATTAGAATATAAAACCATTTAATACATTGTCAAACCTTACGTAAAATGACAACTCATATTTAATAAGGCAAATATTTTTATATGCATAATCCAAACATTCAATCAAATGGTATATAAGCCAAATTATTCGAACATTTATATAATATATTATGCCCCAAAACAATTTTTAAAAGTAATAACCATAGCAATAATTAAAATAAATCACACCACAATTTCTTTAAAATTCCAAATATATTCTTTTGGCACCAAAACATATATTAAAAACATTATAAATTAGCAATACCATTTATCTTGAAATTCTCTTAATATCAAATACATAAAACATATTTATCAAATATTTAATTATGAGATATTTCAACAATGAAATTTGATAAAATTTACCAAAATCTCAAATTCCTTAGAATCAACACATTTTATGATGCCCAAATATTTAATTCCATTCAATTTTGGCATCAAAAATTCCAAATATAAATTTACTAAATATTCAACACATCAAACATATTTTCAAATAACCAATTAACACAAAATATATATTTTTTAACATCCCAAAATAATTTTGAAGGTGGGTCGCTCACCTGGAGCACGCAATTAACCTAAGATCCTCCATGGGATCAATTCCACGATGCACATGTGCTCCTAGAACAACAATTCACACACAGTCAAATAAAATAATATTTTATTCGGGTAAATAATACCCGGTACCCGAGGGGTTAAACACAAACGTTAACCAAAATTGACGAATAATATACCAAATCGAAGCTTGAGTGATGAGGATTACGAATCCGGTCTTACTTCCCGGAGATCAGACCTAAGGTGGCCGGAATCTCGCCGGAAAGCTTTCGACCTTTAGAGCCTCAATTCTCCCAAACCGTCGTGAATTGGAGGAAAAGGACCCCAGATCTGAGTTCAGGGGTTCGGAATTAGTAGGGAGGGACCGACGATGCAACTGGGTACTCGCCGAAATTGGATTTTCAGGCGAGCCACCCAATCCCACTGGAAACCACCACCGCCGATGGCGCGTCAGGTGGCTGTGGTCGAGATTTTTGGGGATTTTGTAGCTTGAGGGGAGAGGGTTCCAACGGGACAGGCGGTGAGGCAAACGAAGGCCGGGCGGCGAAGAGATCTGGGTTTGAAGATTTTCGGCCCCTCGCCAGAAAATACTCCGATCCCGGCGCGTTGGAGGTCCGGTAGCCGTGAAATTTGGTGGGCTGGCCAGAAATGAGGAGCTGGTGAGGGTTGGCTGGCACGTGTGGCCTGAAAATGGCCGGAAGTGGGTCAAATGACATTGGCCGGTGGTGGAGGGGAAAAATGGCCATCGCGGGAAAACTCTCCGATCCGGCGCGTTACCATCTAGTTGGCTGTGAGGTGGCCGAAAAACAGCTAAATGGCGGTGGCTCATAACTTTCAAACCGTAGCTCTGTTTTCAACGTGCTACTAGTCTATGAACACATGGCAACGTGTAAATTGTAACGGTACCTCAGTCAACCTAGAATTTCGTCCGAGTCAAAAAGTCAACTTTTGACCCCTTGGGTCAACGGTCAACCTCTGTCAAAGTTGGAAAATTTCTGGTGTACTTCGGGACAGGGTGTTACAAAAATGATCATGAGGATGAATGTGAGAGTGGCTATGTTCGTAATGACTGTAAGGGGATATGGATAAATAATATCTTCTAAATAAATTGGTACGTAAATTTATTAACTTATGTTTTAAGTAATATTTATTTATTCATTAATTATTTTTTTCTTATGTATTTTCCACTTTTAATTAGGATAAATGTGCCACGCTAAATCTTAAGAAGGTGATATTCATTAAATTTTCATTTACCAAATTACAAATTTAATAATGATTAAGTTTTTATTAATTTATTTTGCATAAGTGTTAATAAATTTTTTAATTTTTCCATATGTAGTATGAGGGTGTAATATCATCAACACGAGAATGTCAACTTCCATCTCAATGAGTATGCATATATCAAAATATGTCAATGAGATGATATTTAATTATATTGATAATTATTTTGTTATGAACAAGTATTTATTTTAAATTTTTGTATTCTAATTATTTTGGACGAAGCTAGTTTAGGTTTTTTTGTATTTTAATTACTTTTATATTTTAACTATTTTAATAAATTTTTAAAAATTTAAAAAAAAGAAAAGAAATGGCGACACATGAAAATATTTAAAAATTGCCTAAAATATATAGCGACATATAATAAGATAATTTTGGCAACTCATAAATTTCACAACTCTTTACAAAATGTCGCTAAAAGAATTTTTCCCCATTTTATCGGCATAAATATCTAGCAACACTTAACAAAAACGTCGCTAACAAATTTTTAACGACTTTTTCGTAAAGTGTTGCTAAATGTATGAGTCGTTTTAAGTTAATTGTTGATTGTGTCGCTAAATGAGAAACTGCATCGCTAAAAACACATAAATATGCGACTTTTATAATTTGTCGCTAAACCATATATGCGTCGCTAAATGGGAGACACTAAAAAAGAGTTGCTAAATATATATGGGTCGCTAACAAGGAGACTCACATAATTCGTTGCTAAATAGGTGACAAAAAAATGCTTTGCTAAAACATACATGAGTCGCTATCTAAATCAATATTTAGCGACTTAAATATTTAGCGACGTTTTATGAACAAGTTGCTAAAACATTTTTAGTGACAATTTATTAAAGCATCGCTATAA
The DNA here is from genome assembly GCF_031755915.1 of Ziziphus jujuba. Taxonomy (NCBI): domain Eukaryota; kingdom Viridiplantae; phylum Streptophyta; class Magnoliopsida; order Rosales; family Rhamnaceae; genus Ziziphus; species Ziziphus jujuba. The sequence continues at coordinate 6,375,922 of NC_083380.1, forward strand.
GTTCATTGTTATATGGTTTGCCAAACATTAACTTTGCGTCGCTAAAAATTATGAATAGACGACTGTTATGATGTGTCGTCTGTTGTATTAGGTATTTAGCGACAAGACATTTGGTGACTCCATTGATTGTGTCGCTGTTTATTTCGTGCAACGCAGTAGTTGCGTCATTTATCAGCTCGATTCTAGTAGTGATAATTAAGGACACAAATAGGGTTTACAGGAAGGCATTGATAGTTTACGAAATAAATGATTTACCATGTTGCAATAGCCAAATGGAGAAAGCAACTAGAACAAGGAGCTAGAGTGATTAGAAAGAGAATGTAGTATAAAAAGTGTAGGGTAAAAAGGTGGCAATAGAAAGTTTAAAAGATTATATAAGATTAGAGATTTATGGAGAAAGTAGTGAAAGTGTAGAGATTGTTTTTAGAAGAAAATGGTGAAAATGTGTAAGATAAGTAAAAAAAAAAATGTGAATAAGAGAGAAATTAAAAGAGAGAGCGAACACTTTTATAGGAAAGATGTTGAGGGGAAAAAAGTAAAGAGAAGGTGGATTTGATAAAAGTAAAGACAGAATGCTAGAAGTTTAGAGATGGGGGGGGGGGGGGGACAGAGATAAAAATGAAAAGAGAAAGTAAGTAGATAGACAAAGATGGGAAGAGAGAGAGTGGAGAGAAAGACAAAATAAGGGGGGGAGCTTTTGAATTTGTTTTTCTTTTTTTTCAATATATGTACTTGGTTTCATTCATTTGTAATAAATTGAATTTCAATAATTACATTTCATTTTTTGCATTTCACTAATGGAATACATTTCTGACAATTTGACTCCATGTTGGGTTGGCTTTTTATAGTTTGTTTAGAAAATAACATAATCAAACTACCACTTAATTTTCAAATTTTATACAGAAGACGTTGATCTAATGGTTATATAGACTAAGTTGGATAATAAACACCCTTAAATTTATCTTTAAGAAATGTGTCAGGACCCGTCCAAAATTTCTCGCCGGAACCCTAGACAAGCCCTGATCCCAGGAAAACCCTACCGGACCTTCCAATGGAAAATCCGACAGAACCTCCCCTAAGGGTTGGACTTACCACAAATTTCCTGCACTGAAAACACACTTCTATAAACATCCCCTTATTTCTCCCACATTATGTAACATCCCGTCCCGAACCATGTCGAAAATTTTTACACGTTGACCGAGGTTGACTGTTGACTGTTGACTTTGACCGTTGACCAAAGGGGTCAAAAGTTGACTTTTTGACCTGGTTGGAATTCTAGGTTGACTGAGGTACCGTTACGAAGTACACGTTGGCACGAGTTCGTAGACTGGTAGCACGTTGAAAACGGAGCTACGGTTTGAAAGTTATGAGCAAAACAAGTTGAGGTCCAAACTGTCCAAGGGGTGCCGGAGTTGACTTTTTATTCATGCAAGGTTAAGCGTTGACTCATGCATGGTTGTGAAGTGCTCGTCGATACGAGTCCGTAGACTAGCGGCACGTCCGATTTGGACATGTGGTTTGAAAGTTATGGACCTGTAGAGTTTTTCAAATACCGTATTATTTTAATATTATTTTTAAACGCGTAACGATGTGTCACGTGTGACTTAATGAAGGTGACCATGTGTCACCATGTGGAGAAGCCACATGTCAACCATGTGAAAAATCATATTATTTTAAATAATAATATTTTTATTTTTTATTTTTCCTTTTTCCTTTTTCTTTTTCTTTTCCTTTTCTTTTTCTTTTTTCCCTTCTTCTTCCCTGAGCCATCAACAAAACACGCACAGTTTTTTTTTTTTTTCTCCCACCGGCCGTCGTCTCTCTCTCACCCGTGTTTTTAAATTCCGACCACCCATAGTCCTCACGCGCCGGCCAGTGACGAGCGGAGGGAGGAGGCGAGCTCAGCCGCCAATTTTCACGGTCACCGGCCGCCGGACGCGCGCCGATCGGGCCGGAGAAGCCGCCGACCGGAAAAATTTCTCTCTCCTCTTTTCTTATGTTTTCCGGCCAGCCCAGTCCGAATTAAACCTCCTCTCCCCCTATTTTGGGTCCTCTGAGTTCAAAAATTGCCTCCAATCTCAAAAATTCGAAGCGGGTTGCGAGATACGAGGAATTGAAAACCGGCTGAAACTTTCCGGCCAAATTCCGGCAACCTCCGGCGGAATTGGGGTCGATGGAGACCGGTAATGCGCTCCTCGTTCCACGAGCTTCGATTCGGTATATCATTCGCCTATTTTGGTTAACATTTGTGTTTGACCCCCCGGGTACCGAATATTATTTATCCGAATAAAATATTAATTTATTTGACTGTCTGTGAATTTTGTTCTAGGAGCACGGGTGAGTCATGGAATTGATCCCGTGGTGGATCATGGTTTAATTGCGTGCTCCAGGTGAGTGACCCACCTTTGAAAATATTTTTGGGGTAATTAATTATATTTATGTGCTATTAATTTGATACCTGTAATTGGTGCTCATGTGGCGTATTTTAAATATAATCGGGAAAAATATTATTTTATATATATATTTACCCATTGGTGCTAAATGAAATTTTAGGTCATTAGAAATTCCCGATTATTATTTCATTATGATTAAATGGTATTTATTACACATGAGCAAGTATTTTCAGTAATTGATTGTGTCTGGATTTTATATCATTTTTGGGCAATTAATTATGTTTAATTGGTATTTAATTTATGCTCATGTGGTACAATTTGGTTATGGTTTTATTGTGGTTTTATTTATTATGCATGAGCAAAGTGTATTTTGGTAGTATTTGTACGTGGTTTTAAATTTGATTTTCCGGGCATAATTGGGTTAAATATTTTACGAAAATATATGTTTAAATTATATAAATTATGCCCACGGTATTTTTATGGTTGCATCTCGTACTTTGAGGAAATTGTGGTTTGTTGGTTATCAATGTTTCATACCGGTTTATTAAATAAAAATATGTGGGATGGTAAGTGTGAAATTTTAATATATTTCCCACGGTAATTTTGGAAAACGGTACGGTTGGTTATTAATGTTTATTTTTAGACGCACTCATACAGTATTGGTGTTCTAGTGTATGGTATATGGACACGTGGTAGCGCGCGGTTATTATGTGGTTTAGCGCGCGGTTATTATTTCTCCCGTGGTTGCCATTGGACTGGGCAGGAAAGTTTGATATTAGCCACAGCCGCCCCTCCCTTGGCCGGGAGATGGTTTTAGCAGCGATACTGTCGAGACGCCGAAGTGCCGTTGCAGGTTTCTCTCTTTAACCTCCCCGCCAGTCGGTGCTCGGGACGCTGGGTATCGGAGGGCATCACCGGTATATGGTGTGGTGCGTCAGGTGTAATTGTCAGGTGTAATTTTCAAATAAAGTTTCAAACCCCAAATGGTACAAAATTATTTATTATAATTTATTGCAGTTTATTTATATTTGGGGTATTTATTTATTTATTTATTTGTTGTTTATTAAATTATTTGGTTCATTGGTTTTCGGGAAGTACGAATATCGGGTTTTGTGAAAATGTTTTAAAAGGGGAACTTTTCCAACTGAGAGAATTGTAAGGGTTTTGAGAGAAATTATTATTTCCAATGAATTATTATCTATCTACTTATTACCGTGGTATTATATTGTATAGTAGATAGGGTCACTCACTGAGATGATTAGCATCTCACACTCTTAAATTCCATTCCCCTAGGTCCAGGTTGGAGACGTTGATTGTCCGGGGCGAGCCCAACGTCTCAGTTCGTTGCCGAAGGTTCAAGAAGTATTTCTTCCCTTTTTCCTCTTCATCTTGTACTACTACTTATCTGTCATTGTATAAATTCCACATGTATCTGTATAATGCTCTGTATACTATATTGGACGTGTAGTTGTTTTTAATGCACTGGGTTGCTGCTGTTGTTTTATTTTGAAGTGCTGTAAATTTGTGAAATCAATTTGTAGTATTGTGGGAGGAATAAGGGGATGTTTTTTTGAAGTGTGTTTTCAATGCAGGTAAATTGTGGTAAGTCCATCCCTTAGGGGAGGCTCTGCCGGATTTTCCGTTGGAGGGTCCGGTAGGGATTCCCTGGGATCAGGGCTTTTCTAGGGTTCCGGGGAGAAATTCTGGACGGGTCCTGACACATTACTAGAATTTAATTCCACAAATTTACAGCACTCCAAATGAATAACAGTAAATCAGTGCATAATTAATTACTAAATGTCCAATACAGTATACAGAGCATTATACAAATAAATGTGGAATTAATTTAATGTCAGATAAAGAAGCAATACAAATTGGAGAGGAAAAAGGAAAGAAATACTTCTTGGACTTTCGGCAATGAACTGAGGCGTCGAGCTCGCCCCGGACAATCAACGTCTCCCAACCTAGACCTAGGGGAACGGAATTTAAAAATATGAGATGCTAATCATCTTAGTGAGTGACCTTAACTACTGTACAATTATAAAGCCACGACAATTATAGTACACTTGATTAATTAATAATAAATAAAAAATTAATTAATAATTAATTGAAAAATAATAATTTCTTTCAAAACCCTCACCATTCACTCTGTTAGAAAGGTTCCCTTTTTAAAACATTTTCGCAGAACCCAATCTTTTATACCCCAAAAATCAAGGAAAACAATTAGTCAATAAATTTTGAGTAAAATACAAGAATTTAAGGATCCAAATTTATAATGGAAATAAAGAATAAGACATCAGTGGATACCATAAATAAAATCACAAATAATACTTATATTAAAGAAATTTGGCATAAGAACAAAAATAAATCCAATATATAAATTATAAAATTTATTCTTTAAATCAAGGAAATAACCAAAGGAATATTTTAAATCAATTTAAACATCTATATAAAACAATTAATAAAAAAAATATAACAGAATTTATTTTAAAATATCAATCGATTTAAATGATAAAATCAAGACAAATAACTCTTGAACATTAATGAGAATAGGTAATAAAGTTACGATAACAATTCCATAAAATTTGCGCAAAGCTTTAAATTTAAATAAATAATAAAAACAACGATTTATACAATATATACAATGTACCATACGATGTACCAATCTGTAAACCGTGGGATACACCCACCTCAGTACCCTCAATATGTGAAAGGTGTCGTGGAAATAATAAATAACCGTCGGGACGTACCCAACCTCACGGTCCATAGCAATAATAAACCGTTGGGTGATACCAACCTCACGACACCGTAGTAATAATAATAAACCGTTGGATAAATCTGACCTCACAGTCCGTGGTAATAATAGATAACCGTTGGATGAAACCAACCTCACAGCACCGTGGTAAACCCAGCACGCTGTAATATAATACTGAACCAAACTCTGGTACTATATGGTACATCAATTAAAAATAACCGATACAGTATACTACTGTATCCTAATCATAATTTAATTGTCAAATTCAACCGCTTGTTTAAATATTTCAAAATTTTTCAAATTGTCAGTTCATACAAAAATCAGAAATACCACAGTGAAATATATTTACCATAAATCAATTTTTAAACCCATAAGATTCTTAAAATATTTGAACATGCTTAAAATCATAAAATTTTCCATCTGCTTCTCAAATAAATCATTTCCGAAATGATTTAAAATCCCAAATTAAATACCAAAATATTTAACAAATCCAAGTTCACTTATGAACCCATTAGAATTTAAAACCATTTAATATATTGTCAAACCTTACATAAAATGACAACTCATATTTAATAAGGCAAATATTTTTATATGTATAATCCAAACATTCAATCAAATGGTATATAAGCCAAATTATTCGAACACATATATATTATATTATATCCCAAAACAATTTTTTAAAACTAATAACCATAGCAATAATTAAAATAAATCAAACCACAATTTCTTTAAATTTCCAAATATATTCTTTTGGCACCAAAACATATATTAAAAACATTATAAATTAGCAATAACATTTATCTAGAAATTCTCTTAATATCAAATACATAAAACATATTTATCAAATATTTAATTATGAGATATTTTAACAATGAAATTTAATAAAATTTACCAAAATCTCAAATTCCTTAGAACCAACATATTTTATGATGCCTAAATATTTAATTCCATTCAATTTTGGCATCAAAAATTCCAAATATAAATTTACTAAATATTCAATACATCGAACATATTTTCAAATAACCAATTAGCACAAAACATATATATTTTAACATCCCAAAATAATTTTGAAGGTGGGTCACTCACCTCGAGCAAGCAATTAACCCAAGATCCTCCATGGGATCAATTCCATGATGTACACGTGCTCCTAGAACAACAATTCAAACACAGTCAAATAAATTAATATTTTATTCGGATAAATAACACCCGGTACCCGGAGGGTTAAACACAAACGTTAACCAAAATTGACGAGTAATATATCGAATCGAATCTTGAGTGATGAGGATTACGAATCCGCTCTTACTTCCCGGAGATCGGACCCGAGGTGGTCGGAATCTCGCCAGAAAGCTTTAAGCTTTTAGAGCCTCAATTCTCCCAAACCTTCATGAATTGGAGGAAAGGACATCGGATTTGGATTCAGGGGGTCGGAATTAGTGGGGAGGGACCGGCGGTGCAACTTGGTACTTCCCAGAACTGGATTTTCCGGCGAGCAGCCGCGGTCACGGGTAACCATCGCCGGCGGCGGCGCGTCCGGTGGCCGATGGCTGAGATTTTTGGGGATTTTGGTAGATCAAAGGGAGAGGGTTCCAACGGGACTAGCGGTGGGGCAAATGGAGGCCGGACGGCGAAGAGATCTGGGTTTGAAGGTGGCGGCGCCGCCGCTAAAAAAGCCTCGATCCAGGCGCGTCGCCTGTTAGTTGGCCGTGAAATTTGGTGGGCTGGCCAGAAATGAGGAGGTGGTGAGGGGTGGCTGGCGCGTGTGGCCTAAAAATGGCCGAAAATGGGTCAAACGGCGGTGGCCGGTGGTGGGGGGGAAAAATCGCCGTTGTCGAAAAATGCTCCGATCCCGGGGCGTTACCGGCTGGTTGGCCGTGAGATTTGGGTGGCCGGTCGAAATTGAGGAGGCAGAGGCAGTGGGGTGGCACGTGTAGGGAAAGGGTGGCCGGAAAACGACTAAGTGGCGGTGGCCGGTCGTTTCTCTCTCTAGCTCTCTCTCTCTCTCTCTCTCTTCTCTCTCGCTTTCTCTCTCCTCCCCCCGTTTTGCCAAAATAAAAGCCATCGTGGGTGATACTGTTCACCCACGTGGACCTCTCAGATGTCGACACGTGGCGTTTTACTGTTCACCAATTCAAAAATATTAAAATATTACGGTATTCGGAAAACTTCACATGTCCATAACTTCTTAACCAGATGTCCAATTTAAGCGTGCCGCTAGTCTATGAACTTGTATCGACGAGCACTTTACAACCATACAAAAGTCAAAGAAAAATTCTACAACCATAAAAAGTCAACTCCCGGCACCTTTTGGACAGTTTGAATCTTGACTTGGTTTGGCCATAACTTTCAAACCGTTGCTCCATTTTCGACGTGCTATTAGTCTACAAACTCGTGCCAACGTGTACTTCGTAACGGTACCTCATTCAACCTAGAATTCCATCTGAGTCATAAAGTCAACTTTTGACCCCTTTGGGTCAACGGTCAACCTCGGTCAAAGTTGGAAAATTTTCGTTGTACTTTGGGACGGGGTGTTACAAATGCATTGTCAAAAAGCCTAGTCTGAGGGGAAAGTTCTATGAGAATGGCATCTTGGTGAAGACCACTAAATCTGTAAGCCAAAACCGTCCATTAAATTTCAATATACAATGCATTGTGGTGGAGAAGAAATTTTTACTTTCGTACACAAAAGGAGTTTAATTGTTATTGGAAATAAAAGCAAAGGAAAATATCAGAACACTTCCAACTAACAAAAAGATAAAAATAGAAAAGTTGAATCTAATGAGCAACCAAGAACGGACTCATTTAACAACTTATGAGTCATAATTTCATAATATTGTAATATGTTTATACTAGTATACACGGAATTTGATTGTTGTTTTTAAAACATATTTATGTTGATATTCAAAATTACTTTTAAATTTTCATTTTAAATCCCAATATTTTTTTTTCAGGTATATGTACTTGATTTAATTCAATCGTAATAAATTCAATTTCAATAAGTACATTTCATTTTTGCCTTCCACTTATCAGAATACATTTCCTTCACTATATTAGAAAACAAAAATAATTTTATAGTAATTTTCAAAATCTATATACATAGAAGACCTTTATCTAATGGCTATCGTGTACTTGGAAACAAATTGACCAAGTTGGATCATAAACACCCACTAAATTTACCAATTAGAAATGCATTGTCAAGAAGCCTAGTTTGGGGGACAGATAAGCCTGTGAGACTTCGAGGGGAAGATCACTAAATCTGTAAGTCACAAACCCTCCATTGAATTTCAATATATAATGCATTCTAGTGAAGAAGAAGGGGGGAAGATCACTAAATCTGTAAGTCACAAACCATCATTTGAATTTCAATATATAATGCATTCTAGTGAAGAAGAAGGTTTTAATTTCATACACGAGAAATTTAGTAGCTATTGGAAATAAGAACAAAGGGAAAGATTAGAACAACTTCCAAACAACAAAAAGATATTAAAAAAAAAAAGGTTGAATCTAACGAGTAAGCCATGTATGACTCATTCCATGACTTTTGAGGTAGAATTCCATGATAATGTGAATATATGTTTACAGTTAGAGTATAGATGAAATTTCAATGTTGTTTTTGAACCATATATATTTTGACATTCAAAATTACCTTCAAATTTGTATTCTAAATCCCAATATTTGTTTAAGCATTCATTATGTCGCCAGCAAATAAACTCTTTTTATCATAAATTATCTTTCAATGACTTTAGCTAATTGCGTGATAAATAGTACTGTTATTATATGAAAAAATAATAAAAAAAGCAATAATTGTTTCAACAAAGTTGGCCCTTAAAACTTAAATTATATTTTATAGTCATTAAGCCTTTTTTTTTTTCCGTTTTCATCCGATATTCTACATTCGCTATTTCAAACCTCAAAAGATCTTCATTACTTCAAAATATTTATATTTTGTTTTTTTTTTTTTTTTTGGTTGGTCAACGTAAAAATGATGCGGAACTTTTTTATATATAAGAGTCATTATTTGAAGATAATTACAACAGAAGAAATAAATAAATGGGGAAAAAAGAAAAAACGAAAAAGAAACTGAAACAAAGATAATAACCGAAGAAACAAAAAAAAGTAACAAAAAAATGAAATAAAAGACATGTATATTGCTTACAAAGAATTTAACACAAGTATTCTTCTTTTACTACTTGTGTACAACAAGACTGAGCTGGGGACTACAAATAATGATCTTACTAAATCATAATATTACTAAATCATGAAACATCATAATATTACTAAATCATGAAATACTAGACACCACCTTATAATGGTTTGATGTTTGTTCATATTTTTCCCCAAATCTGTCTTCAAAACATAAAATCCATGACAGAAAGAAAGAACCAAGATAAAAAAAAAAAAAAAAAGAAACTGAAAACAGGCTCACCATTCTACATGTTTGAAGCGTGTTTCAGGAGTTGGATCAAAATCATTTAGCGTTTTGCCTTTCATGACTGACGCTTTGACATATAATGCTATCCATTTTTCACCTCTTCAATAATAATTGACCATCATTCAACTCAGCAATTTTCCTTTTTTTTTTTTTTAAATGAAAAAATAAGTAATCCATAGCTATATATATCCATATTAATTGCTACAATTCTATTTTGACCTACATCAAATTTGGTAAAATAGTTCATAAAAGTTGTTTGCCTTCTTGTATATTAGCTGTAAAATACAATCTCTTTAATATGGAGTTAAACAATAACGCTAAGCAGAGTACTATATATTCAAAATCATTGAAGAAAACTTAAAAATATCAAATTTGTTTACTAAATTTTGGACGCCAACTTATGTGAGTTTATGTGAATGATTAGCAGATTGTTAGAATCTATGTACATTCATGTTGAATTCAAGTAATTGCCAAAGTTTTGCTTATTGAATATGTTTAAATTTTTATATTCTGCTACTCTTGCATTTGCCCCTGTTATAAATACTTGCTGATTGTAAAGCCAATTAAAAACAGAGGAAATTTGTTGGACTCCAAAATTCTTGTCAGGGTGTCAATATACCCCATTTAATTATTGCGTCAACCAAAATCAACAAAACCAAAAATATATAGATAATCTATTACACAATTTTTGTCCTCCAGCCTCTAATTTTAAGAGATATTGATTTTGTTTTCTATCAAGTACATGCAAAATTTAAAATTGCAAAAACAAAACTACATAGTTGTCAACAAAATCCAAGTTTTTTGGGTTTTAATTATCTTCTACAATCTGAATAAAAGGCTTATTTATTTGATTAAACAAGCAAAAGTTGAATACATAGCATATCAAACTTCCACTAAACAAAGGTTATCTATTAAGAAAGATAATCTGAAGATACAAGGCTTATTTGTTTGATTAAACAAGCAAAAGTTAAATACATGGCACATCAAACTTCCACTAGATAAAGATTGTCTATTAAGGAAGAAAATCTGAATCCATAAACAGCCATTCTCTCCGTAGTCTTGTGATCAAGAGTACTGAGCCTGTAACCAACAACAATAAAGAGGTAATCAATAATAATTCAGTTGATGGTCCAAATATCCGTTCAAGAAAAATGTTACAGTGGGTACAAAATGCACACTTAAGGGTAGAGAATCATCGTCCCAAATTCATTATCAAAATATCACTTGAGAATAAAAGATATACATTGTATAGTTAGCAACTAGTTATATATATGAATTAGCAACAATTTACATATATGAAACCCAACTTACTTTCTCGATTATAATATAAAATTGAAGCAAAAGCTAGTATCATGGTCTTCGATTGCTCTTCACAAACATTTACTTCTTTTTCTGAATAAAATGGCTATAACAAAAAGGGATTTATAAAAAATTAAAAAAAAAAAAGGGTAATAACTACATGCATGCATTTCCACCATTATTCATTCACATGTCTTTGATTTCACCATAATGGAAGTACTGGAATTTAATCCTAAAAGTAAATCAATGATAAAGGTAATAAATTGAAGAAAGAAAACAACACTTATATTCTATGCTGATGCCCTCTATTCCTCTGCTGCATGGTTCTATATTTTAACCACAAATATAGTATTCTTTTTGAAACTTTTTCCACAGCATGAAAGTAGGCAACACTCCAAGACTTTCTCATTGACATTACCAGAAAAGGAACAAGAATTCCTGCTACAAATCCCAATCCAACACTCAGGTAAAACCAATTATCTATGAAGCTGCCACCATTACTATTATCCTTGTGAATGGTCGATCCGTTATCTGTATCATCATCGTCTTCATCACCTGGACATTTTACATCAAGTGGACTACCACAAAGGCCATGATTTCCAACATAAGAGGATGCACTGAAATTGATCGTTTGATCGTTGTAGGGAATCTGTCAGGACCCATCCAGAATTCCTCCCCGGAACCCTAGACAAGCCTTGATCCCAGGGAAATACCACCGAACCTTCCAACGGAAAATCCGGCAGCACCTCCCCTAAGGGTAGGACTTACCAAAAATTACCTGCACTGAAAACACACTTCTAAATTCATCCCCTTATTCCTCCCACAAAACTACAAATTGATCCCACAAATTTACAGCACTTCACAACAATAACAGCAACCCAGTGCATAAATAAAACATAGGTGTCCAAATAGTATACAGAGCTTTATGAAGTGCTAATCAATAGGAAATACAACAAAGATAAAAGAAATAATACAACTGAATTGAACGAGTACAAAAGTACTTCTCGAAACACGATAGCGGCGGAGAATTGGTTCGCTCCGGAAGAACGTCTACCACCCCTTGCACCTAAGGGAACGGAACTTAAAAATGTGAGATGCTAATCATCTCAATGAGTGACCCTAGCTACTGAACACTTTTAATAATAATAGTAACAAATGAGGGAATTTAATTTAATACCGACAATTAAATAAATAAATAATAATAGCAGTTGGAAATAATAATTTCCCTCAAAACTCTCACTAATCACTCCGTTGGAAATGTTCCCCTTTTAAAACATTTTCACAAAATTCGATATTCGTATTTCCCGAAAACCAAGGGATCAAACAATTTAATAAACGATAAATAAATACCCCAATATATAATTAAAATGTACTAAATTATAATAAATAATTTTTGAACACTTTTGGGGTTTGAAACTTTATCTGAAAATTATACTTGACGCACCACACCATATACCTGTGATGCCCTCCGATACCCAGCGTCCTGAGCACCGACTGGTGGGGAGATTAAAGAGAGAAACTTGCAAACGGCACTTCGGCGTCCCGACAGTACCGCTGCTGAAACCGTCATCCCGGCCAAGGAGGGAGGCGGCTGTGGCCAATATCAAACTTGTCTGCCCACGGTCCACTGGCAACCACGGGAGACATAATACTTGCGCGCTAAACCACATATACATACACCAGAACACCAATACTGTATGAATGCGTCTAAAATAATTATCAAATCAACCGTACCGTTCTTTCCAAAATTACCGTGGGAAATATACCAATTTTCACATTTACCATCCCACATATTTTCATTTAACAACCCGATACAAAAACATCGATAATCAATAAAACAATAATTTTTCTCGTAATACGAGGTTCAACAAATAAAATACCGTGGGCATAATTATAAAATTAAACCACCAATTTAAACAAATATTTTCATAAAATATTTAAACCAATTATGCCCGAAAAATAATACTTAAAACCACATACGATTATTACTGAAATATACTTTGCTCATGCATAATAAATAAATTAAATCATAATAAAATCATAATTAAATCGCACCACATGAGCATAATTGAAATACCAATTAAACACCAATTAAATATAATTAATTGCCTAAAATATTTTTTAAAGGTGGGTCACTCACCTTAAGCACGTATATCAGCTAAGATCCTCCGCAGGATCAACTCCACTACTCGCACGCGCACCTAAAACATCCACAGTACACCAACCAAATATATTAATATTTTAATCGGGTAACTCCCAAATGGGTACCCGAGGAGCGAACACAAACGACAACTAAAAATTACGAGTGATATACCGAATCGAAGCTTGAGTGATGAGGATCACGGATTCGGTCTTACTTCCCGGAGATCAAACCTGAGGTGGCCGGAATCTCGCCGGAAAGCTTTCGGGATTCGATTCCTAAATCCTCCCAAACAATCGTGAATTGGCGGAAAAGGATGTCGGATTTGGATTCAGGAGGTCGGAATCAGTGGACAGGGACTGGCGGTGCAACTGGGTACTCGCCGGAACAGTGACTTCCGGCGAGCCGCCGCGGTCACCGGTAACCGTCGCCGGCGGCAGTGCATGCGGTGGCCGTTGGCTGAGATTTTTGGCAGTTTTGTAGATCGAGGGGAGAGGATTCCAATGGGACCGCGGTGAGGCAAACGGAGGCCGGACGGCGGAGAGATCGGGGTTTGAAGATTTTCGGTGCCTCGTCGGAAAACGCTCCGATCCCCGCGCATCGGAGGTCCGGTGGCCGTGAAATTTGGTGGGTAGGCCGGAATTGAGGAGGTGATGAGGGGTGGCTGGCGCGTGTGGTTTCCAAGATCTAATGTCTCCAACCAAGATAAGTTCTACAAGGACATAGTCAGCTCTCCAGAAAACTTGTTGTCGCTTAGATGGAGCGATTTAAGCTTGCTTAGCTGACCCAAGGAGCTAGGTATGTTTCCAGACAACTTGTTCTTTGTAACACCCCGTCCCAAAGTATAACGGAAATTTTCCAACTTTGACGGAGGTTGATCGTTGATCGTTGACTTTAACCGTTAACCAAGGGGTCAAAAGTTGACTTTTTGACTCGGATGGAATTCTAGGTTGACTGAGGTACCATTACAAAGTACGCATTGGCACGAGTTCGTAGACTATAGCACGTCGAAAATGGAGCTACGGTTTAAAAGTTATGAGCAAAACAAGATTGGGGCCAAACTATCCAAGGGTGCTGGAGTTGACTTTTTATTTATGGGGAAATGAGCTTTGAATCATGCATGGTTGTGAAGTACTCATCCATACGAGTCCGTAGACTAGTGGCACATCCGATTTGGACATGTGGTTTGAAAGTTATGGACATGCGAAGTTTTCCGAATACCGTAATATTTTAATATTTTTGAACAGTGAATAGTGAAACACCACGTGTCGCGATCTCAGCCGTTCTTGTGAGTGCACAGTGGCACCCACGTGGTTTTTCTTAGGTGAGGTGGGAGAGAAGAGAGAGAAAGGGAGAGAGGAGAGAGAAAAAAAGGAGGAGAAACACCGGCCACCACCGATTGGCCATCGTCTGGCCACCAGAGGGCCACACGCGCCACCCACTGCCTCCGTCTCCTCAATTCCGACCGGCCACCCAAATCTCATGGCCAACCGGCCGGTAACGTGCCAGGATCGGAGCGTTTTCCGGCGACGGCCATTTTTCCCCTCCACCATCGGCCACTGCCGTTTGACCCACTTTCGGCCGTTTTCAGGCCACACACGCCAGCCATCCCTCACCACCTCCTCATTTCCGGCCAACCCCCAAAATTTCATTCGCCCGGATCGGGGCTTTTTCCGGCGGCGGCACCGATTTCTTCAACTGCCGAGATCTCCACATTCCGGCCTCCATTCTTGTCACCGCCAATCTCGTTGAAACCCTCTCCCCTTGATCTACAAAACCCCCAAAAATCTTAGCCACCAGCCACCGCACAAGCCGTCGGCGGTGACAGTTGCCGGTGATCGCAATGGCTCACCAAAGAAATCACTATTCCGGCGAGTACCCAGTCACGTCTCCGGTCCCTCCCCACTAATTTCGACCCCTTGAATCCAAATCCGGTGTCCTTTTCCTCCAATTCGTGATGGTTTTGGAGAATCGAGGCTCTAAAGGCCAAGAGCTTTCCGACGAGATTTCGGCCACCACCGGTCCGATCTCTGAGAAGTTAGACCAGATTCGTAATCCTCCTCACTCAAGCTTCGATTCGGTATATTATTCATCAATTTTTGTTGACGTTTGTGTTAGACCCCTCAGGTACGGATATTATTTACTCGAATAAAATATTATTTTATTTGACTGTGTGTAAATTGTTATTTTAGGAGCACGTGTAGATTGACGAATCGATCCTATGGTGGATTGTGGTTTAATTGCGTATTTCAGGTGAGTAACCCACCTTCAAAATTATTTTGGGATGTTAAGATATATATATTTTGTGTAAATTGGTTGTTTGAAAATTATGTTTGATGTGTTGAATATTTAATAAATTTATATTTGGAATTTTGGTGCCAAAATTGAATGGAATTAAATATTTGTGCATTATAAAATATTTTGGTTTAAGGAATTTGAGATTTTGGTAATTATTATCAAATTTCATTGTTGGAATATTTCATAATTAAATATTTGGTAAATATGTTTTATGTATTTGATATTAAGAGAATTTCCAGATAAATGGTATTGCTAATTTATAATGTTTTTAATATATGTTTTGGTGCCAAAATAATATATTTGGGAATCTAAAGAAATTGTGGTTTGAATTTAAAGAAAAAAATGTGGGATGGTGAATTTGAAAAATGGTATAATTCCCATGATGAATTTTGGAAAATTTGTACTTTAATAATAAATTTAATAATTGGTTTTAGACGCACTCATACAGTACTGGTATTCTGTACTGTATATGTGATTAGTGTGCAAGTTATAATGTCTCCCGTGAGTTCCCATTGGACCGAGGGCAGGCAAGTTTTATGTAATGCACGTCAGCCGCCCCCCTCCGTGGTCGGGATGACGGTTTTAGCAGCGGCGCTGTCGGGACGCCGAAGCGACCGTATGCAAGTTTCTCTCTTTAACCCCCCGCCAGTCGGTGCTCGGGACGCTGGGTATCGGAGGGCATCACTGATATATGGTGTGGTGCGTCAATATAAATTGTCAGATAGAAATTTCAAACCCTAAAGTGTTCTAAAATTATTTATTATATTTTATTACATTTTATTTATATTTGGATTATTTAATTATTATTTATTAAATTAATTGATTCCTTGGTTTTCGGGGAATACGAATAACGGGTTTTGCGAAAATGTTTTAAAAGGGGAACCTTTCCAACGAAGTGAATAGTGAGGGTTTTGAGAGTAAATGTTTTTTTCAATGAATTATTATTTATTTATTTATTTAATTGTTGGTATTGAGTAATTAAATTCCTGTTATTGTTATATTATTAATATTAAAAGTGTACAATAGATAGGGTCACTCACTGAGATGATTAGCATCTCATATTTCTAAATTCCATTCCCCTAGGTACAAGGATTGGTAGACGTTCGTCCAGGGCGAGCCCGACATCTCAGTTCATTGCCGAAAGTTCAAGAAGCATTTCTTCCCTTTTTCCTCTTCATCTTGTATTACTTCTTTATCTGTTATTGTATTAATTCCACATTTATTTGTATAATGCTCCGTTTACTGTATTGGACACATTTTATTAAATATTACATTAATTCCTTGTTATTCTTTTGGAGTGCTGCAAATTGTGGAAATATATTGTAGTAACGTGGGAGGAATAAGGGGATGTATATAGAAGTGTGTTTTCAGTGTAAGAAATTTGTGGTAAGTCCAACCCTTTAGGGGAGGTTCTGCCAGATTTTCCATTGGAGGGTCCGGTAGAGTTTCCCTGGGATCAGGGCTTGTCTAGGGTTCTGGTGAGGAATTTTGGATGGGTCCTGACATTCTTACTCAGGTCTAATACCTCTAGAGAAGTACAATTCCCAACGCTTGATGGAATATTTCTCATTAAGTTGTTACTCAAAAGATCACTAGCATAAATACCAGTAATTTTACCTATAGAAGGTGGGATTTCTCCACTTATCTGGTTGTCAGAAAGAAATAGGAAGTTCAAATATTTACCGAACGAAATGTTATTTGGAATGGTACCGGAAATTTTATTTTTTGATAGATTAATGATCCAAAAGTCGCCACTCAGAATATGAATGGCTCCCCTGAAGCTGTTTGAGCTTAAATAAAAATGTGCCATTGTCTAATGTTGGAGCATAGTTTAAATGACTTGGTAACTGACCGTCTCGTTGATTATTGGAAATATTCAATGTGGATAGGTTAAGAAAATGTTCCCAAAACCAGTAGGGTACGGAACCAGAAATACTTGTATTTGACAAATTCAAATCTGTGAGTTCTTTTTGTGACTTAAGCCAAGAAGGAAATGAAGGACCATGCAGCATGAATCCATAAGAAGAGTCTCAACTTGGAAAGGGGGAACCCAATTGGAATTGACAGCCAAGGTAAAAGAGCTTGAAGACAAATCTAAAACACATAGCATTTCAAGCTTTAAAAAATGTGTTTTAGTAACTGTGCCTGTCAAACGATTGGAAGAAACATCTAGGAAAGACAACTTAGAAAGTTGTCCCAAACTTTTTGGGAGGGTCCCATTTAGTTCATTGTTGTTTAGGTTCAGATAGGTAAGCTTTTGCTGCAATATTCCAATAGAGGCTGGGATGGGACCGCACAGAGAGTTACCGGAGGACAAATCAAGCTCAACGAGATTCGCAAGCTGAGTCAGCCACTCCGGTAGTTTACCAACCAAATGATTGTTTGGCAAGTTCAACACCTGCAGACTGGACAGTGGCTTCCTAGAAAGGCAATTTTCAATTCCTTCAAGGAATTTTGGCAAAGTTCCTGTCAAGTTATTTTTTCCTATATTAAAATAGACCAGGTTGCAAAGTTTACCAATAGAGCTTGGAATCCCACCCTTAACATTATTGGAAAAAAGATTTAAGAAAGAGAGAAATGTCATGTTTCCAATGGAGGCAGGAAGCTTCCCATGCAGGCTAATGGATTCCAAGTCAAGGTCTTGTATCTTCTCCCATCTACCCCCGAACAGTTGATGTCAACTTGCTGTAAGATCATTGTGACCAAGATATAAAAACTACAAATTTGGAAGGTCACTAAAACCAAGTGGAATTCTTCCAAAGAATCTACCACTGTTTAAATCCAAAGTAACAAGGCTGCTAATATTAACAAGCCAATCAGGTACTTTTGAATTCAAGTCATTAGACCTAAGACCTAGGAAAACAAGTTAAGTTAAATTTACAAAGGTAAGACGAGGAATGGAACCAGATAAGCTACAATCAGATAGATGCAACTCGGTTAAGGATGAGAACTTATTTAGTTTCATAATCCAATGTGATCCTACATTTGAAAGATCAACTGCATCCATGTCAAGATGCTTAAGAGAAACAAGACCTGTTACCCAATCAAGATTATCAACGTATAAACCCGAATGCCATTCCAAAGTCATACTATTATCAAGATCAAAATACTGCAAGCTAGAAAGGTTCCCTAAATTTTGAGGAATTGCACCACTAAACCCAGCATTTGAAAGGTTTAGATATTGCAAATTTTTTAAAGATCCAAGAAATTCAGGAATTGGGTTGTCAATGAATGCATTTAAACTCAAGTCCAAATGTCTCAAGGACTTCAGCGTCATCAATGGAGGACTTATATCCCCACTGATAGTAGGGTGTACATACCTGCCAAAAAACTGAAATCCGTCTTGATGTGGATCACGGAGATCAACTGCAATAACAGCTCCAGATGTGTTATCACAACTTATTCCCCACCATTGGCAACAGTTGCTTCCCTTCCATGAAGAAAGCCGGTTTGCAGGATCATTAAGACCATTCTTGAAGTCAATGAGAGCTTCTTGATCCGACTCCCAGCAATTCATCAAGTGAGCATTTGTGTTGGGAAGAAATTCTCTTGTCATTAAGCAGAGAAGCAGTAATATAAATGGAAGCCCTGTAATTGTTTCCATTAAAGGTACAGCCTTTATGCCAGAATCCATGAAGGGAATTCAATATAAACTGTGTTTTTGTGAAGAGGGAGAAGAAACTTTGAATTGAAAGTAATAGATAAAAAATGTAACCTAGTGGCTGTATTTATGCATGAAAAAAGTTATTGCTAATAATATAAAATTGCCAAAAGCACCATCTTACTGACCCCAGCAGAAACTGGTCTGGACTTGGCTCTCCATTGCTGTTCCATGGTGATGATAAATAATATAGACACGTTACTGAATCTGGAGACAAGCAGGTCATTTTTCCAAGTCAATGTGGAAGCCACTGAGAAAATGTCTTCTTTTCTTTCTACTTGGCTATCTTGGTAAAAAGTCTTTGCCACCTTTTATTCAGAAAAGAATAAAATATAACAAAATTGGATATAAACAGGTCTATATAACTTGTTTATGTAGATAATAATGATCAACAACTTCATTTTTCCAAATTTGTTCCAATTTATTCCACAAAAGGCTTACTTTAATAATAAGATTTGGCATATAGTTGGAATTTGTCGCATCCTAATTCAATACCCTTTTGATTTTTCAATCATGTTCTCCCTCTTTCTTTCTCTGTTGCTTTATCTGCAAGTTGATGACAATTTGGAAAGCCCGACAGAGTGATTTTAGGCGAGTAAAGAGGCGTAAAATTGGATTAAAATAGAGGGTAACTAGATCCATCCTTTAAAGCATTTTATAGTTTATTCATAGTGCATGGTATTTGAAGCTTATTTTCTTCAGGAGTTGTGTTATAATCATCTAGCTTTTGCCTTTCATAATAAAGGTTACCATATAAACTTTTCATTTTCACGACCCCCTTCATTTATAATCGACCACAATAAGAACCTCGGCAATTTTTAAAAAATGAATGATTCACAGCTATGTACATGGTAACTACCACCCAAACTACTTTCCTATCGTCAGAATTTTCATAGAATAAGATAATAAAAGTTATTTATCTTTATGTATATTAGCTGTTATAAAATATATCTTATAATGCACTTTAATAGAAGCCCTGTAATTGTTACCATCAAAGATAGACACTTCATGCCAGAAACCAGAAATGAAATTGAAAAATAAACTGTGTCTTGGTGAAGAATGAAGAAGCATTCTTATATAAGAACAAACTTCCAATTAACCAACAATATTATGAAAATATAGGAAATTTCGATTGAATAAGAAACCAAAATATGAACAACTTTTGAGGAAGCCACGGAAAAATTCAAGATCTGGTAAAGCTAATTAGTCCATTTTTCCTTTTCAGATTTTCCGTAGTCTCATGGTAAAATATAGTTAAAATTGTCAAAAAGTGTGGAAAATTATTTATAGGTATAAAATAAAACTAAGCATGCCTTTCACCTTATATATTCACATAATATATTTCTTCATGATATAATTTCTACAAGTTGGAAAGGAAGATAAAAATTCTTTTACAATACTACATACCATATTATATGTTTCAGCCGATCATGGTCTTCTCCCTACAACTTGAATTGATACATATTTCTCTTCTATATTTTTGAACCATGCATGTTGAAAAGTCTATGGGAATCTAGTATTGTAAAATTATATATAAAAGTAATCATTTTCTAGTCTTTGATGAAAATAGTATTTTATTATAATAATCAAATAGAAGCTATTTTATTATAACAGTATTTTATTATAATAATCATTTTCAAGGCAAGTATATCTCTTTACCAAGTCAGTGATAAAAGCAATTCTCTCGTCCTGATATTCATATATAAATTTCTTTTTCGATCTTAGCTCCCTTTGCGGCAGACAAGAATAAAACTATAGCAAAAAGTGGCTAAAAAGCAAGTCATTTTGGTTGTTTAATATAGATAATAGTGATAATCAGATTCATTTTTTCCAAATTTGTTGAAATTTATTCCATGAAAGGCTTGCTTTAATGATGACATCTGCAATAATAGTTTGAAGATGTTGCATCCTTAACTTTGGATTATTCAACCTGGTTTCTCTCTCTCTCTCTCTTTGCAGGGTAATTGGTGCCACTTTCTTCCTTAAAGTCAAATTTTGCTCGAGATTTTGTCCTGAAGTGCCAAAACATGATCAGTTTAAGGACTATATTTGTGTAAGCAAAATTTCGGATAAGGGCCACTATGCAAGCATAATTCAAGTTCAGGGACAAAGTACGTGAATGTCTGAAAAATTAGATATCCAAACCAACTAAGAATGCATTATTAAGATTTAAAAAAAAAAAAAAAAGATAGTCTTAAAAACTGTTGTTTAATAAGCAATACAAAGCATGTCAATATCTGATTCAGTATTATTAAGGGGATGATCACATTATGCTGATAAATGCTTAAGTTATGTGGAAATTTAAAAAATGAGAAAACTAACTGAAGATGGATCTAGAAACCAAATTTTTGTTTATCACATCATTTTTATGCATGTATAGTACTCACTCTGTAGACCGTAGGCAATATTATAACTAGCTGTTCGTGATTCTAAGAAGTAAAGACTACTTAACAAGCCA
The DNA here is from genome assembly GCF_031755915.1 of Ziziphus jujuba. Taxonomy (NCBI): domain Eukaryota; kingdom Viridiplantae; phylum Streptophyta; class Magnoliopsida; order Rosales; family Rhamnaceae; genus Ziziphus; species Ziziphus jujuba. The sequence continues at coordinate 6,397,355 of NC_083380.1, forward strand.
TTTATTGACAAGTATTTCTTGAAACAGTTATAAACAGAAAAGTTTGTTAGGGTGGAGTGAAACTTGACAAAATATATAGAGCATTAAAGGCTATTTGTTTTAATATTTTTCATCAATCTGCAAGCATTGAGACTATTTAAAAGTCGTATTTCAGCAGAAGTTCTCTCCTCCAATATCAAATAAAGTTGTGAAAGATACTACAAAGGCAATTCAACTTATGTAATATGGAGATTAACTCTCAAGTGTTGAGTAAAGAAAAACACTCAAGTCTGATTAATTCCCCTTAAAATCTTTGGAGAAAATAATTTTTTTTTCAAGAGCTATATATATATATATATATAATGTGCGGCAAACGTAATAAATTTTTTTCTTTTAAAGTTTCTTATCAGATGTAAGAATAGCATGGCATCTAATCCAAATGATAACTTGTGAAGCAGTTAGCTTGTACGCAAAGAAATAATGGAAAACCAGACATGAAAAAAGGCTCTGCTTATTACTTGACTTGACAAACGGTTTTGCTTAGTATAGTTTCTAATTACATTTTCGTTTATGTGCATAACTAATTAATGTTGTTTTTAGAACCCAAAAGCTATTTTGCAGTTACAAGGAGAAACAGAGGCATGTTCTGTTTTTGTTTTTTTGTTTTGGTAATTGATTTTTCCTTTTTCCTTTTTTTTCCCTTTTTTTGGGAGGAAGTGGGGTGGGGGTGGCACGTTTAAAGCAAGAATGTCAAGAAAGCAAGGAAGTTATGCTCCCCCCTCCCTGTAAAATTGGTGCAACAACCTCAAATGTGTGAAATTGACACAGTGAGGAAGCCAAGAATATGCATGTTAATATGCCAGCTAATATGCCTCGCAGCACTTAACCAGAAATTTCACATATTTCATAAAGCTGAAAACTAATAGAAAATTGACATTTACTATAATATTGATCTGAACACAGCTTTTAAAACCATCACAAATTACAGAAGGTTGGGATGGTGAAACAGAAAAAAGAAATGTACTATTTGTAATTAGATAATCTATGAGGAAACCCTTCTCCTTCATGCTTTCAACGGTGTCCCTGAAATTCACTTCCAAAGAAATTAAGCTGACATTGAAAACCTCTTTGCTTTCTCCTTGAATATATGGTGAAGCTTCTCACCTTCCCCAACAGGAAGTACTCACAAACAGAAAAAGCATTTTCTGAGTTTAGTAAAGTTAAGTAGATGAGAAACACATTGTCAAAGAAACATATTATTATTAGGAAGCAGATATAGTAACAAACTGAAGAAAGAAAACATACTCTTTATCTTCTTTGCTGATGCCTTCCTGTCCTCTACTTTGTGGTTCTATATTTCAACCACAAATATAGTATTCTATCTACAACTTTATCAACAACATCAAAGTAGGCTATGCTCCAAGATTTTCTCATCGTCATTATCAAATACGGAACAAGAATTCCAGCTGCAAATCCCAATCCAATGCTCAAGTAAAACCACTTATTAATGAAGCTGTCACCATTACCAGCATCCTTGGGAGCTGTCCTTCCCTTATCTGGTTTCCCATTTTTATCATCACCTGGACATTTTACAGCAAGTTGACGACCACAAAGGCCAACATTTCCAGCAAAAGAGGATGCATTGAAGGTGAGCATCTGATCTTTATCAGGAATAGGACCAGACAATTCATTGTTTGACAGATTCAGATACCCCAGGGATGAAAGTGACCCCAAGCTTTGAGGAATCGCACCGGAGAACCTATTACTGGAGAGATCAAGAGAAAGCAATTCCTTCAACTTTGAAATGCTTTCGGGAATATGACCAGTAATTTGGTTGCTTGACAAGTCGAGAACGAGCAAACCCAACAAATTTGTTATCTCTATAGGAAGATCTCCGCTCAAATTATTTCCTGAGAGGTCTAGTGCCGTTACAAGAGAAAGGGTCTTCGTATATCTTAGAGGCTGGCCTTTCATATTTACAACAAAGCTTTCATAGTAGCTGCCAACAATCTCGTAGTTTCCCCCTCCGAGTATGTAAATGCCACTACGGGAAGGCCTATACAATAGATAATGGTTAATCATTTGGGCTTGTGACATGTGCATACCTTTGAAATGTCCAAAGCTAGGCGGAATACTGCCTACCAACTGATTTTCTGCTAGGTCCAGGATCTGTAGTGAGCTTAAGTTTGATAGCAGAGCTGGAAGTTCTCCTGAAAATGAATTAGATCTCAAGCTAAGAATTCTTAGCCTTTCAAATCCTTTCCCAATCCATGGTGGAATTACACCACTTAATCTGTTGTTTCCAAGATTTGGTGTTTCCAAACTAGATAAGTTTTGGAAAGATGATGGGAGCCGTCCGTAGAGCTTGTTGCCATGCAGGTGCAATGTTTGAAGCCCACCTAATTGACCCAAGAAGGTAGGAATGGTTCCAGACAAGTTGTTATTACTAATGTCTAGTACAGAGAGATCAGAACAATTTCCAATACTTGATGGAATACTTCCAGTTAAGTTGTTATTGGAAAGATCAATGGCTTTAAGATAAGGACCAATGTTACATATTGAAGCGGGGATTTCTCCATTTATCTGGTTGTAAGCAATAGAAAGGAAAACCAAGGACTGGCTTATATTATTTGGAATATTACCAGAAAGTTTATTTTTGGATAGATCGAGTATGTTAATGCCACGTGGTTTAGGAATAGACCCACTGAAGTTATTTGAGCTGAAATCAACTACTGCACCCGTTAAATGAATGACTTGACTTGGAAAGCCAAGTGCACTAAACTCTAGTCGACTTGGTAGTTGACCTGCTAGTTGATTGAAAGAAAGATTCAACCGTAATAAGGGATAAGAAAATTCCCAAAACCAGTTAGGTATGGAGCCAGAAAGGCTAGCATTTGAGAAATCCAAAGACATTACTTGCTTTTGTGACTTGAGCCAAGCAGGAAATGAAGGACCCAAATGGCAGGCTCTCATTGAAAGAGAAGAGATTTGAAATGGGGGAACCCAATTGGAATTGACATTCAATTTGAAAGAGTTTGAAGACAGATCTAAATAACTTAGCTTTTTTAGCTTTAAAAAATGTGCTTCAGTAACTACACCTGTCAATTTATTGGAAGAAACATCAAATGTAGACAACTCGGAAAGTTGTCCCAAACTTTCTGGGAGAGTCCCGTTTAGTGCATTGTCATTTAGTTTCAGATGGGTAAGATTTTGCTGTAATATTCCAAAAGAATCTGGGATGGGACCCCTAAACCCACTATTAGAGAGGTTCAGATACTGCAAATTTTTCAAAGATCCAAAAAATTGAGGAATTGTGTTGCCATCAAATGTGTTGAAACTCAAGTCCAAAAGCCTCAAGAACTTGAGTTTCGTCAATGAAGGTCTAATTTCCCCACTAAGGTTCCAGAATCCAGACGTACCTGTAGATTCATCATAATTATTTGGATATGGGTTATGGAGATCAACTGCAATAACTGCTCCAGAAGTGGTCTCACAGCTTATTCCCCACCATTGACAACAGTTGCTTCCCTTCCATGAAGAAAGCCGGTTCTCAGGATCATGAAGACCATTCTTGAAGTCAACAAGAGCTTCTCGGTCTGAATCCATGCAGTTCGTTAATTGAGCGTCACTGTTGAGAAGAAATTCTCTTGTCACAAGGCAGAGAATCAGAAACATAAATGGAAGCCCTGTAATTGTTTCCATCAGAGCTACAAACTTTTTGCAAGGAAACTGCGTTTTTGGTGAAGAGGAAGATCAAGAGGAATAGTTGTTGAAAATAAAAGCAAAGAAAAAGAAGATGAGTCTTTTTTTTTTTTTTTTTTTTTTGGGCTCTGAATATGGAAGATGACTCTGTGTAGCAAATTAACAATGCTTGAATGTACCCACGACCAACCACTAACGTGGCCTTTTCTAACCCACTAACGGCGGCGTTTCTCTCATTTTCTAAACCAGCCGTGTTGTAAACGTTGGAAAAAATATCCATTAATTTGGATCATTTAATTATTTCTGACATGTAAAAAATGCATTTTTATTTTATGTTATTACTTTTGGATGTGAGAGTGGGCTCGTTGGGAAAGGACGAGACACGTATAAGCTTAATACAATATAAATAAACAACTAAAAATTAAAAATTAAAAACAATAAAAAAATTTTTTTAGATTTTTTGGAAATTAAAAAATATATAATTCTTTTTTCATTTTCTTTCTAGATCAATCAAAGAGCTGTTGACCTAGTTGGAGGTTAAAAGGTGGAATTATATGTAACAATATATTTTTATTGTGAAATATATAATTATAGGGTTATTAGCGCTTTTAGTCCCTGAATTATACTTTCATTTGTACTTGGTCTTCAAACTTTTATTTTTTAGACATTTTGGCAACTAAACTTTAATTTAAGTTACACGTTGGTCCTTAAGATTATTTTTACTAACATGAATAGAAGCCCTAGTATTTGTTTCTATCAAAGGTACACTCTTTATATCTGAAATTACCTGGATATGAGGAATAATTATTGAGTAAGATCAAAGGAAAAGATATTAAAACAATTTGAATCTCAATGAGATACAATTATATATAAATACTAAACTTTGAAAAGGATTTGCTTATAGTAATGTGCACATTGTTGGTTTTTGAGCAGCTAACTGTGACCTGCAACTAAAGAAATTGACAAATATATATATATATATATATAATTCTTCTATAGTGCAGATTCATGCATATCCATCATTAAGTACATGTTATTTTAATTACAAAACCTAATATGCATGAATGCACATCAAAATATAATGCTGATATCCACATCCAAGGGCAGAGGCAGGATGTTCGCCTTTGGGGGCCAAGGTTTTCGTCAAAATATACATATATATACCACAAAAAATTTTAATTTACAACATTTTATAATAGCACAAATAAAAACATGTATTTTTGTTTTGTACGGTTAAAAAGTATATCTAATTTTATTATAGTATTTTAACTGGATCATATATCAATTCATTCAAAAATAAAAAAAATAAAAACAAAACATAAATAAAAATAATATAATATCCTTTATCCTATTAAATTTCTAAAATTATTTAGAATTGAATCTATACTATTTTGGTTTTTTATTTTATTTTATTGTTTTGCAAATATGTTACTACATTCATAGACAATTAAAAAAAAAAAAAAAAACAGATGGAATGGAATTGAAAACGAACAAGAAAAAAACAAAAAGTAAATGATTAAAAATTGGAAGTCAATACATATCAAAGACAACGAGGAGGAAAATTTTTATTTTTTTTTATTTATTATCTTTTTACGGTATATTATAGGACATAAATAGGATGAAAAATATATTGTTTATCTAACTTTAAATGAAAAAATAACTATAAACATTATAATCCAATATTTTCTAAAAATAAATTAATTAAGATCCATATAAAAAAATCCAAAAAAAAAAAATATCCTAGCTTGATTTGAAGACTAAAAAAATTAAAATTAATTTTATAATGAGGCCAACAAAGCTAAAAACTCAAAAAATTTATATAATATATATAAAATATCAAAAGTGAAAATGGGAAGTATGGCCCCTGAAGCCAAAACCCACCTTCGCTCCTGTCTACACTATAAAATTGTCATATAGCCAGCAACCAAGTAAACGCGGCGACGAAGAAAAAACAGAGGTGAATAGCTTTTCGTTCCATTTCACAATCTGGTGCTTACGTCTACACCCCATGGGTTCCACCTCAAAGCAAGACCAAAGGCCAAGATTTATTATATTTGTCTATACCTTCAATCTTGGCCTTAAATGTGTCAAGATTTTACCATACAAGAAAGGTAAAAATATCTCTAAATCTATTTTTAAGTTAAAATATATTCACCACAAAAATTCTACTTTTAAGTTAAATTATATTTACCACGATATCGCCCTGGTGGGGGACGACTGTGCAATCTTGTGCGATTAGCTATGACATCTGCACGATAAACTTGAACGCTTCAACACATGTAATCCTTGGAAGACAAAATCCCTTGACTCATGCTCAGCCATACATATGAGATGGACAAATTCTATCTTGCTTTTTGTTTCCCTTCTTCTTTGCTCTCTGTCTTGTCATTTCAGTTCCTTTCATTCCCTTAAAGTCTATTTAATTAATCCAGCTAAAACTTCAACTGTTCCCACCAATGCAATACCAAAGTTGGAAAATTATTGACGACCAAGTCTCAAACTCATTACAAACTTCTAAGGAGCCAAGTGGGTTTCTTTTTTCCAAGTCAATGAAACTTCTATAGACAAGATCATGGCAATGTAAATCTGTGTACTTTGATGAATGTAATTGCTGAGAAATCTCTGTATGTCATTCATCAATTATGAAAACTACTATTTCTTTCAAACGTACATAATATTTTTCAAATTTATATTTTTAATTTGACACTATTTAAAAATTCTACAATAGTTTTATTGGAAAAGGAAAAATGTATACAAATATAATTTTCCTAGTTCATTTATTTATCCTTTGAAACAAATTTATCTTTTTAATTGAGGTGGACATATTTTTCTTTTAATTTTTAATATTTATAAACATTTTTTCAAATTATTTTTCTCTCAAAAATTAGCTTTTAATAATTTATCATATTTGGCCCGTCAACTGTACAAAATCTTATCTTTATTCTTAAATTATGCAAAAATATCCCTTTGGTCTTTAAACTATGCAAAAGTCTCTTTTTCTTCCTTCTAAAATTACCAACCTTACCTCGGATAAAAAGGATAACATGACATGCACTTGTTACTTCCTTGAGACAAACTGAACTGACATTGGAAAATCAATAAGACGACTTTACAGAAAAATCTCTGCCGTAACCACGTTCTTCTCAAGACAGCGACATCTCTCCAACTTTAGGAATGCATGCCAGACCAATCTGTAAATAGAAATATTATTGGACTACTAGCTCACCGATCGAAGTTGTAAAATGCATAGCACCCCAATTAATAAGTCATTGTGCCACTAAAAGTCATGACGTAACAGAACCATCTTATAATGGTTTGATGTTCATTTTTTTTGTCCTAACCATACACGCCCTCGAAACGTAGAATCCGAGAGAGAGAGAGAGAGAGAAAGAGAGAGAGAAGATGTGTTTAAATCATCCAAATTAAGTTATTTCATTTCCAAATGAAAAATTAAAATTAAATTTTATTGTCCTCTTTTTCATTGACTTAGACGACATGTTTAAATTTTAGCTAGATTTAAAATTATATTGTTTGGTATTAGAAAAATACCGAAGAAAAAAAATTGAATGAAAATGTGAAAGGAAGTTTCCCTTGAAAAAAGTGAGGAGAACAGAATCCCTCTATAAAGAAAAATCGGAACTGTTCTCTCGTTGGCTCCAACATCTTTCTCCCCTCAGCAAATTCTTCTTGTCTCACTATCAGCATTCATGACAGGCAGCTTGCAAATTTTGCTACATTTCTTCATGTAACCAAACATGAGAAAAACAAACTCGGCCTTAAGCTAATTAGTTGGCCAAAATTTTGTACAATAATATGTCTTCTTCCACATTAGCAGTAAAAGACCATCTATCATAATATGGAGATGTAGAATAAAGCTAAGCAGGCTATTCAAAATCATTGAATAAAAACTTACAAGTACTACAACAGTGAAGAATAAAAAACTTACAATTAAAAAATGCAAAAAAAAAAAAAAATAACTGAATTTGTTTTGCAAATCCTTTTTAAATTTGATCACAAGTAATGTAAAGCACTATGCATGTACTAACATTACTCTGTAGGCTACAAGTAGCTGTTCGTAATTTTAAGGAGCAAAGACTATACTTTACAAGCTATATATTGACAAGTATTTCTTCAAACAGTTAAAAATATTGGTTTTAACAGATTTTATCCATCTGCAAGCAATAAGACTCTGTTTGGAAGTCAGATTTTTAGCATAGTTCTCTCCTTTTTTTTTTTTTTTTTTTTTTTTTTTGTAATAATACTAATTGTCTCCTTTTGATATCAAATAAAGCTGTGAAAGATGAGGCCGTGTGGTGGCCCTGATGGTTAGAGGCACCAACATCCCAAAGCCTCACCAGCCAAAAAAAAAAAAAAAAAAAAAAAAAAATGTGCAAGATGCGGAAGTAAAGTTGTGAAAGATACTACAAAGACAATTCAACTTTTGCAAGATGCGGATCAACTCTTGAGTACAGAAAAACACTCGTATCTGATTAATTCCCATTATACAATCTTCTGAGAAAATCAATTTTTCCAAGAGCTATATATAAAATGTGCGTGCTGCAAAACATGCAGATTATAAAATCAAAGGGATCTTCGACCTATGTTCCATTTATTAGAAATGTGAAATTTTAATAAGTTAGAACAAGTGAAAAGTAAAGACTTCTTTTCTGTTTTTTAGGAAGATCTGAAAAAGTAAATACTAAAAAGAGAGAAACATAATGGGGCAGTAAACTGAAAGGAAAGTCACTCTTCTTTGTATTTGGCAGGCAACTATAAAAAGCAATGTGGATTTTAGGTGAGGGAATGGCAGGTGACTCAAAAGGCGTGGTGAAAATGAAAAGGTACGATGTGGGGTTTGTCCCCTCTTTGGCTCTGTTTCTTTTGTCTTGACCCTAAGACATAACAATAAATTAGCTCACTTAGCATCTCGTTGGGGTCTTTTAATTGATTTCTTTGGTATAGTTTCTCCCTTCGTGATCTCTCAGGATTTTGTAGATGTGATGAATTAGGAAAATGGCTTAGTTACCATAGCCTGATTCATTAGCAGCATGCTTTTTTGTTTGTTTTGTATGCCTGCTTTTTTTGGTTAATACAACACCCTTTTTTAGCAAAAAAATATATATATAAACACCCCTTTTTAGCAAATATATATATATATATGCAGTGCAGGTATCTCTCTCATGATTTCCTTCCCTTATTATTGATTGCATGACGTGTTTAAAGTTTAAACTATTCTGACTCAATTTAAATCTTAAAAGAAAAAATTATGGAGTTTTGAAATCCTAAGACACTTGAACCTCTAATTCCATCTATGTTTTAACTTTCAAACATAACTGTTTTACCACTAAAGTATGAACAGAGTTTTAAAATTAATTAATGCATAACTATTTGTTAAATGGAAGTTGACTATTAAATCGATTCATTATTATTCTAAAATGTTGTAATAGATATAGTTAAGTGGACTTTGTATGATATCTGTTTTTCCTCTGCATGTTTAGTGTTGAAATGGTTATGCTCTTTGTCAGCTGCTAGCTATAACTTTATTGCATTGGTTTTGTGTGTTTTGGGGGCGCATCGGCATCATAAATTCTTCATCACTGGGGCTGATCTAGAATTTTTATTTTATTTTATTTTATTTTTTGGGAACAATTACAAAGATTGCTAAAACTTTATACGTTTATTTATTTATTTTTTTGGTGAATAGATTGCCAAAACTGTGGTCCTTAAAATTGATGTAATGTTTCAAGATTTATGTTGTGCAATTAAGATTTCTGCTGTGCAAACTATGTATGTTGTGGATGCAATTGTTGTTATGTGTTTGCTCTTTTAAATTTAAATTGGTTGTCAAGTGAGTATTTTTCTGTATATGCTACCCATTTCTGGAGCAACTTGGTTGTCAAGTTATAGATAATGGAAATTATTTTGATGCCATTGCATAATAGCTATTATGGACAATATTAGAAATATTATTACCTGGATGATGTGCATGAATATAGGATGCAATTACTTAGATGTCAAGTATATTTAATTGTGACTTTTGATTATATCCTTTTATTATTTTGTTTCTCCTTTTTTGTTTAAGTTAGAAACTTTCTTTTTCTTCTTATTTTCCTCTGTTGTTATTCATATTCCCAAGAATGTTATACTTGCCACTGGTTGACATTCTCTGTCTTTCTTCTCCTTTTATATAATGCTGCTGCTGTTGTTATTGATATTCCTAAGAATGTCAAACTTGCCTCTGGTTGCAGGTTCCCTGCTGATTTGCTTTCTCTTACTAATACATACCTACATGGTGTGTGCAACATTTAGGTTCCCTGTCTTTGTTCTCCTTTTATAATTTTTGGATGGGAACTAATGTGAAGATCAGAAAGGCATCTGAAAATAGTTTGGATTGTTCAACTCCAGAAAAATGTTTCGGAATCTTGGTTGGCAAGGAGAGCAAGTTACCTTAAAGCATGCCTAATGTGCGCTGATGCCCTCTAGTTTAGTATATTAGTAAATGTCAAAGAAACATATTATTATTTAGGAATGAAAGTTTAGAAGCACTATTTATCACAAAACCAGTTTGACGAGTAACCAGACATGAACAAAGAAAGGAAAGCACATGTGGTAACAAATTGAAGAAAGAAAACATATTCTTTATCTTCTTCGCTGATGCCCTCTAGCCTTCTGCTTTATGGTTCTATATTTCAACCATAGATATAGTATTCTATCCACGGCTTTATCAACAACATCAAAGTAGGCTATGCTCCAAGATTTTCTCATCGCCATTATCAAATATGGGACAAGAATTCCAGCTGCAAATCCCAATCCAATGCTCAAATAAAACCACTTATCAATGAAGCTGTCACCATTACTAGTATCCTTAGGAGTCATCCATCCCTTATCTAGTTTCTCATTTTCATCATCACCTGGACATTTTACAGCAAGTGGACTACCACAAAGGCCAACATTTCCAGCAAAAGAGGATGCATCGAAAGTAAGCATATGATCTTTATCAGGAATAGGACCAGACAATTCATTGTTTGACAAATTCAGATACCCTAGGAATGAGAGTGACCCCAAGCTTTGAGGAATAGCACCGGAGAACCTATTACTCGAGAGATTTTGTTAGTGTAATGTCACTTTTGTTACTGTCATAAGTTACTTTGTAATGATTAGTTACTGTACTTTCAGTTTTTGATAAAAACACTATTGTATTAGGTAGCCAAAGTATGGCTTGTCTTTTGGCAATATGATTACCACGGTAGTAGGTGAAAATTAGGTGGTTTACTGTTTCTGAAAACTTGTGGTTATATACTATGTCCATAATGAACGAGGGTGTCTAGACCACACCAGTTTAAGCTTCTTTCTCTCTCATTTTTGTTGTGTTTTTTGTTCTAAAATCCAACAAATGGTATCAAAGCTCTAATGATCTTAGAGGGGCTGTGAGTGAAATAGAAAAAATACAAGAAACCTTCCTTCTACCTTTCCTTCCTTTCTAAATGGCTTCAATTCATTTTTCTGCTCCATCACCTCCTATATTTTCTGGAGAAAATTATGCCATGTGGTCTATAAAAATGAAAGCTTACCTTCAAGCTTTTGACTTGTGGGAAGTAGTAGAGACCAAAAGAAATCCTCCCCTTTTAACAACAAATCCCACTATCGCTCAAATAAAGCAACATAGTGAGAAGGTTGCTAAAAAGTTTAAGGCTTTATCTGCCTTACATGCTGGCGTTTCAAAAGTGATGTTCACCAGAATTATGGCTTGCAGTACAGCTAAAGAGGTCTGGGACAAGCTAAAAGAAGAGTTCCAGGGAAGTGCAAGAACAAGACAAATGCAGGTTTTGAACTTAAGGAGGGAGTTCGAAACTTTAAGAATGAAGGATTTTGAGTTGGTAAAAGACTTTATTGACAGACTTATGAAGGTAGTAAACCAGATCAAAATTCTTGGAGAGGAGCTAGGAGATAGAAGAGTGGTGGAGAAAGTGCTGGTCAACTTGCTAGAAAAGTTCGAAGCAAAGATATCATCCTTGGAGAAGTCAAGAGACCTGAATCATATTTCTTTGTCAGAGCTTGTTAATGCTTTACAAGCAACTGAACAAAGAAGATCTATAAGACAAGAAGAAACCTCAGAAAGTGCTTTTTTAGCATTACGAAAAGGTAAGGCTCCAGCAAACAATAATCAAAGGAAGCAGCAAAGTGGAGGAAGTAATGTCAAAGGAAAATGTCGTGTTGGTACAAGCAGAGAAGGTGAAAGAAAGAAGTTTATGAAGTGCTCTTATTGCAAAAAGGACAACCATCCTGAAAAATATTATTGGTTTAGGCTAAATATTCAATGTAGAGTTTGCAAAAACAAAGGAGGACTAGTGCAACAAGCACACCAAGTACAAGTTGCTGATGAAGCACGGAAAAGTGAGGAAAGGCTGTTTGTTGCTACATGTTATGTAGAAAACGGCAACAAAGAAGCTTGGTTGGTGGATAGTGTCTGCACTCAACATATGACTCATGATGTTGATCTCTTCAAGACCTTGGATAGAAGATTTGTTTCCAAAGTGCAAATAGGAAATGGAGATTTTATTCAACTTCAAAGCAAAGGAGAAGTTGTAACAGCCCAGACCACCCGCATCAGGATATTGTCCTCTTTGGCCCAGGGTTCACACCCTCTCTCCCCCCTGGCCTCAAGGTTTTGCTCACAAAACGCGTCCTGAAGGGAGAGGTATCCACAGCCTTATAAAGACTGCTTCGTGCCCCTCTCCAACCGATGTGGGATGTTACAATCCTCCCCCCTTGGGGCCCAGCGTCCTCGCTGGCACACCGATCCGGGTACTGGCTCTGATACCACTGTAACAGCCCAGACCACCCGCATCAGGATATTGTCCTCTTTGGCCCAGGGTTCACACCCTCTCTCCCCCCTGGCCTCAAGGTTTTGCTCACAAAACGCGTCCTGAAGGGAGAGGTATCCACAGCCTTATAAAGACTGCTTCGTGCCCCTCTCCAACCGATGTGGGATGTTACAAGTTCCCCACCGGAACCCTAGACAAGCCCTGATCCCAGGGAAACCCTACCGGACCCTTCTGTGGAAGATCCGGCAGAACCTCCCCTAAGGGATGAACTTACCACAAAATTTCCTGCACTGAAAACACACTTCTATAATTGTTCCCTTATTCCTCCCACAGTACGACGAACTGGTTCCACAAATTTCAGCACTCCAAAATAAAAATACAGTAATCCAGTGCAATACAAATACATAAGTGTCCCATACAGTATACAGAGCTTTATGAAGTACTACAAAATACAGAATACAGTAAAAGTGAAAGAAATAGTACAACTGCAGTAAAAGAAGAACAAGGTACTGCACGAACAAATACAGCGAGGAAGATCGAGTCCGCTCCGAGTGAACACCGACTACCTGGTACCTAGAGGAACGAAATTTAAGAGTGTGAGATGCTAATCATCTCAGTGAGCGACCCTACTACTCTACACTATCATACCACGGTAATAGGTATATAAATAATAATTATTTGGAAATAATATTTTCTCTCAAAACCCTTACAATTCTCTCAGTTGGAAAGGTTCCCCTTTTAAAACAATTTCACAAAACCCTTTATCCATATTCCCCGAAAACCAAGACATCAATTAAATACCAGAAGCGGTAACAATTATATTTTTAATTCCAATTCAGTTTCCAAACATTTTATTTTTAAAACACAGTTCTGAAAATCATTTGATGCACCCACTATATACCAGTGGCGCCAACAGTACCCAGCGTCCCAAGGTACCGCCAGACAGGAGGTTATAGAAAGAAACCGGCATACGGTCGCGTGGCGTCCCACTGCGCCGCTGCTAACCTGGTGTCCCGGCCAAAGGGGGGTGGCCGCCCTCTCCGATGGCATCCACAGGACACCCTCATAATATCAACCGCGCGCTACTCACACCCACCTGCGCGCTAATCACAACCGTGTGCACACTAACCATATCACATATACCATATCACATAATCAGAACACCAGTACGTGCACGGTGCATCTAAAAATTATAAAATCCATAAATTTAAATCATAAAACAAATTTCACAGTTTTCATAAGCATAGCGGGCATAATCCATCCGCTTGAACCGGGAAATTCTCCACAATTTCCTTATAATCCATACCATAAATTCCATGATTTTCAAATCCACCAACTCCCAAATCCATCAATTCAAATATCCACATTTTTTTTTTTCCAAGCATAAATAATTTCTCGAAATATCATAATCAAATCCCATAATATTTTATGGGCATATTTCATAAAAATTGAAATCACCAACATAACCAAATATTTTCCTTGAAATATTTGAAAATCAAATCGTGCCCAATTTACCATTAAAACCACACCAATTTCAAAATCCTCAAAACCATAAAATAATTCCACATGGCATAAATTGGTGAAATACACATTTTCTTAAATCCGATAAATTCACAAATAATTCCACAATAATTCAAATAAATATTTGGCACATAGAAATTAAATTCCAAATATTTAAATCACACATTATATATTCACCAATTAAATTCTCAAAATTAATTTGAAGGTGGGTCACTCACCTTGTGCACGTATCTCAATCAAGATCCTCCGCAGGATCGACTCCGCTACTTGCACGTGCACCTAAAACACCCACAGTACCAAAACCACAAATATTAATATTTTATTCGGGTAATCCCCAAATGGGTACCCGAGGAGCGAACACCAAACGATAACTAAAATTTACGAATTATATACCGAATCGAAGCTCGAGTGATGCTAATCACAGATCCGGTCTTAATTTCCGATGATCGTACCCGACGGGGTCGGAATTTTATCGGGAAGCTTTTCGGGTTTCGGCTCCGCAATTCTCCCAAACCGTCGCGAATTGGTGGAAACGGAAGTCGGATTTGGGTTCAGGAGGTCGAACACTGCGGACTGGAGCTGGCCGGAATTTTCGGGGTACTCGCCGGAACAGTGATTTCCGGCGGCCGCCACGTCACCGGCAACCGTCGCCGGAACAGTAATTTCCGACGGTGGCCGTTTGATGTGAAATTTTGCAGATTTGTAGATCGTGAGGAGAGCAATCCAACGGGACCGACGGTGAGCAAAACGGAGGTCGGACGGCGGAGAAATCACCGCTTGAAGATTTTCGACCCCTCGCCGGAAAACGCTCCGATCCCGGCGCGTCGGTGGTCCGATGGCCGTGATTTTTGGTGGGTAGGCCGGACTTGAGGAGAGGATGCTGGGTGTATGGTGCGTGTACTGTATATCGGCCGTAATAGTGCCGATTCGCGGTGGCCGGCGGTGGAGGGGAAAAATCGCCGCCAAACTTCGGACGTCCGATCCGGGCGCGTCCGGCGGCCGTTCGCCGTGAAATTTGGAGGTTTTGCCGGAAATGAGGTGGGCAAGCTTTCTGTCCGGCGCGTGTACAGTAACTCGGCCGGAACAGTGACAAAATCCGGTGGCCGGCGGTAGCTCTTTCTCTCTCCTCTCTCTCTTTCTCTCTCTTCTCTCTCTTTCTCTCTCTTCCCCGAGTGTTTTAACAAATAAAACCCCTGCATGACACTGTTCATGCCACGTGGACCAATCAGAAACTGACACGTGGCGTTTCACTGTTCACCGACCCAAAAAAAATATTAAAATAATACGGTATCCGGTAAACTTCAAACGTCCATAACTTTTTAACCGGATGTCCGTTTTGAGCGTGCCGCTAGTCTGTGAACTCGTATCGACGAGTACTTTACAACCATACAAGAGTCAACTCGCAATTACATCACAAGAAAAAGTCAACTCCCGGCACCTTTTAGACAGTTTACACTTCAACTTGTTTTGCCCATAACTTTCAAACCGTAGCTCCGTTTTCGACGTGCTACTAGTCTACGAACTCAGGGCGTCATGCACTTCGCCACGGTACCCTGGTCAACTCGAAATTCCCACCGAGTCAAAAAGTCAACTTTTGACCCCTTCGGTCAACGGTCAACGGTCAACCTCGGTCAACGTGCACGGATTCCGGTGCGATTCGGGACGGGGTGTTACAGCCTTCCCCCCTTACAAAAATTTCGTCCTCGAAATTTCCGCACGTCACTGGAACAGATACGGGTACTGCTCACGCATCTGTGCTTCGGGTTCCCACGTTGCTTCCTCGACCAAGTGGTTCCGCCATAAGACCTTAACTAGAGGAATAGTCTTGTTGCGTAGCGTGCGTTCCTCGCGATCCAAAATCTGTACTGGCTGCTCCACATACGAAAGATCTTCCCTTATCTCTATATCCGGACTCTCGAGTACGTGCGACGGGTCTGCAATATACTTCCGTAGCATCGACACATGAAACACGTTGTGTACTCGAGCTAGCTCTTCCGGTAACGCCAACCTATACGCCACCGGGCCAATCCTCTCCGTAACCTCGTAAGGCCCAATATAACGAGGACCCAACTTACCTCGTCGTCCAAAACGTACTACTCCTTTCCATGGAGATAGTTTTAGGAATACCCAATCTCCTACCTCGAATTCCAAATCCTTTCTACGCACATCGGCGTAACTCTTCTGTCTATCTTGGGCAACCTTCAATCGATCCCTAATGATCTTCACCTTGTCCAAGGTCATCCTTAAATACTCAGATCCGACCGCATTAGTTGTTGCAAGGAGCCTCTCTTCTCCTACCTCACTCCAACACAAAGGTGTCCGACACTGCCTCCCATATAAAGCTTCATACGGGGACATTCCAGTACTCGCTTGATAACTGTTGTTGTAGACAAACTCTATCAGTGGCAGTTGTTCATCCCAGCTACCGCTAAATTGCATAATGCAAGACCTTAGCATGTCTTCTAATGTCTGGATTGTGCGCTCTGCTTGTCCATCAGATTGTGGGTGAAAAGCGGTGCTGTAGTTAAGTCTTGCTCCTAGTGCATCAGCCAACTTCCGTCATAGTCGTGAAGTAAAGCGCGGATCTCGATCGGAGACGATGGCTAACGGTACTCCATGAAGACTTACAATGCGTTGCACGAACAACTGGGCTAACTTCTCGGGCGAAAAACGTTCTCGTACCGGTAGGAAGTGTGCCGACTTGGTGAGACGATCAATGATTACCCAAATGCCGTCGTACCTTCTAGGTGTGGAAGGAAGCTTGAATACGAAGTCCATGTTGAGTTCTTCCCACTTCCACACGGGAATCGGTAAAGGTTGGAGTAGTCCCGAAGGCTTCTGTCTTTCTGCTTTCACTTGTTGACAAATCAAACACTTTGATACAAAGTCTGCCACTTCTCTCTTCATACCAATCCACCAATAATACTTAACAAGCGTCCGATACATCTTGGTACTCCCAGGATGCATCGCATACATCGAGCTATGCGCCTCATCCAAAATCTCCTTCTTGAGTCCTGGGATATCCGGAACGCAAAGTCGTCCTTTATACACGAGGGCTCCATCCCTCCTTATGGAAAATTCCGGATCAAGACCTTCTTGTACCTTGCCCTTAATTGTCCTCAACTTAGGATCTTCCATTTGGGTCTCTACTATACGATCCACCAACACCGGTCGTACCTGGAAGCTAGCCATGAGTACTCCTGAAGGATGCATATGCATTAACACCCCCATCTTCTTCAACTCCACCATGAGAGGTAGTTGGATGACTTGGATGTGAGCAAGGGATCCAGTAGCCTTCCTACTCAAAGCATCTGCCACTACATTCGCCTTACCCGGGTGATAGTCAATCACACAGTCATAATCCTTTAACAACTCCATCCATCGCCTTTGCCTCATATTTAACTCCTTCTGAGTGAAAATATACTTGAGGCTCTTGTGGTCGGTATAGATTTGGCACGTGGCCCCATACAAGTAGTGCCTCCACTTCTTTAGAGCAAAGACTACCGCCGCCAATTCTAAGTCGTGCGTAGGGTAATTCTGTTCGTGCTGCTTCAATTGCCGAGATGCATACGCTACCACCCTTTGATTCTGCATTAGCACGCAACCCAACCCTTGATGGGATGCATCACAATAAACTTCAAAACCTTCATTCCCATCAGGTAAAGTTAAAACAGGTGCGGATGTCAACTTTTGCTTCAACTCCTGAAAACTCTGTTCACACCTGTCCGTCCAACTAAATTCAACATTCTTTCGGGTCAATCTATGAAGCGGCCCGGCAATCCTTGAAAACCCTTCAATAAAACGACGGTAGTAACCCGCTAATCCAAGAAAACTTCGTACCTCCCTCACAGTGGTAGGGCGCTCCCAACTCAACACTGCCTTTACCTTATCAGGGTCCACATAGATACCTTCTGCCGACACGATATGTCCGAGAAAACCCACTTGATTCAACCAGAATTCACACTTGTTCAATTTAGCATATAGCTGATGCTGTCTTAGAGTTTGGAGCACTCTCTTCAAATGCCTCACGTGCTCTTCTTGGCTCCTTGAATAGATCAGAATGTCATCGATAAATACAATGACAAAATGATCCAAGTACGGACGAAACACCCTATTCATCAAGTCCATGAAAGCTGCTGGGGCATTGGTGAGTCCGAACGACATCACTAGGAATTCATAATGTCCGTACCTCGTCCTAAAGGCAGTCTTAGGAATGTCCGACTCTCGGATCCTTAACTGATGGTATCCCGACCTCAAGTCGATCTTGGAGAACACCTTGGCACCTTGGAGTTGGTCGAATAGATCATCTATCCTTGGCAACGGATAGCGATTAGGAATGGTGACCTTATTAAGTTGTCGGTAGTCTATACACAGCCTTAGACTACCATCCTTTTTCTTTACAAACAAAACTGGGGCTCCCCACGGCGATATACTTGGTCTAATAAACCCCTTATCTACCAAATCTTGCAACTGGACCTTTAGCTCCCTTAACTCCGCTGGAGCCATCCGATACGGTGGTAGAGAAATAGGCACGGTGCCTGGAATCAATTCAATGGGAAAGTCAACTTCCCTTTCCGGAGGCAATCCTGGTAACTCCTCAGGAAACACGTCCGGGAAATCCCTCACAACGGGCATGTCTTCCAACCTGACCCCACTTACTCGGGTATCTATCACATGAGCCAAATACCCATGGCAACCTTTATTCAGTAGCTTCTTGGCGGTAAGGGTAGATATCAACCTCGGTAAGGGCCTTCCAACTCCTCCACGGAATACTACTTCTGGCAACCCTGGCCTCCTGAATGTAACTTCCTTGCTGAAACAGTCTACAGATGCATGGTTCCTTGCCAACCAATCCATGCCCAAAATTACATCAAGTCCGGACAGATCCAACAGGATCAAGTCCGCCTCCATCACTTGATCTTCGATGCAGAAGAAACATTCCTTGATTAACTGGCTAGGCCACAAGGATTCTCCTGCAGGAGTGGCTATCTCTACTAGACATTCTAAAGGAGTAGGGGTCATACCGACCCGAGTGACGAATTCCTTGGAGATGAATGAATGTGTTGCTCCCGGGTCTATAAGTACTAATGCATCATTACCGAATATATTCAACGTACCTGCCACGACGTCCGGTGTAGCTAGGGCCTCCTGCTGCGTCATCGTAAACACTCGACCCTGCCCTGTCTGCTGGGGCCTCCGTCCTCTACCCCTGTTCGGTCCAACAGGCTGTGGGACTGATCCCGATGAACCTCCTACTGCATAACTCCCTCGGGAACTCTGACCCCGCGATCCACTGGCCTGATGTGATGGTGGGCTCGCCCCTAACACTCCCGCCTCTCCATAAGGGCAATTTCTCTTAATATGTCCCGCCTGTCCACACTGAAAGCACACACCCTCAAACTGGCAAATCCCATGGTGTGCTCTATTGCAACGTCTGCAGAATGGCTTGGGGCTAAACCCAGAGTGCTGATATGAGCTCGTGCCGCCGCTGATGGAATGGCGCGCTGGTTGGGGCATACGATAGCCGCCTCTCCTCTGAAATCTGCCTCGAGGGCTGAACCCACCACTGTCTGAACCTGAACTATGACTCTTCTTAGATGCCCCCTGTCGAGGTACCCCGCTGTACGAACCTTCGAACGGTCTGCGCCTCGAGGGTCTGTGTATCTCCGCCTGTCTCTCTGGTCGAGCGCTGCATCCCTGGCGGACTGATAGGTGGGGTGTACTGACCCAGAAAGGGTGTAGCCGATGCTCTCGTTCAACCCGTCTATGAACCTCACCTTCTTCGCGTGATCGTCGGGAATCAAGTGCATGCAGAACTCTGACAGCTCCCGGAACCTCCTCTCGTACTCTGTCACCGTCATGTTTCCCTGGCGCAGTCCCTCGAACTCTCTCCTTCTCGCCTCACGGTAGGCAGGAGGACAGAACTCAGTAGAGAAGGCAATCTTGAACTGGTCCCACGTATGCCTTCTGCGGGTCTTCTCCATTTGCCACCACTTCCGGGCGTCTCCCTCTAACATGAACCCAGAAATCCTCACCATATCCTCATCGGGGCACTGCATCCCCTCTTCCAAGATTTTCTCCATGCTGGATAGCCACTTCAAGGCTGCAGCTGGGCCTTGGCTTCCATCGAACTCCACGGCTCCTAAACGTCGAGCCTGATCCACGGATCGGTTACTAGAGCTTGAACCTCCTAAGGCTCTAGTTAGCTGAGAGACCAGATCTCTAAGGCTTGATCGACTCCCGGAACTCTCAGCCGAGCGTTCCCGAGTTCTACGTGTGTCCCGCCGACTCATCGTAGTCGATTAAACTGAAGAACCAAACAAGAGTTTAGAAACAGGGACACTTAAGCACGATTACAAAAGGAAGGAATTTACGGATGGGCTGTACAGCAATGCACAGTCCCTTAGGATTACAAGAACCTATGCTCTGATACCAACTGTCAGGACCCGTCCAAAGTTCCCCACCGGAACCCTAGACAAGCCCTGATCCCAGGGAAACCCTACCGGACCCTTCTGTGGAAGATCCGGCAGAACCTCCCCTAAGGGATGAACTTACCACAAAATTTCCTGCACTGAAAACACACTTCTATAATTGTTCCCTTATTCCTCCCACAGTACGACGAACTGGTTCCACAAATTTCAGCACTCCAAAATAAAAATACAGTAATCCAGTGCAATACAAATACATAAGTGTCCCATACAGTATACAGAGCTTTATGAAGTACTACAAAATACAGAATACAGTAAAAGTGAAAGAAATAGTACAACTGCAGTAAAAGAAGAACAAGGTACTGCACGAACAAATACAGCGAGGAAGATCGAGTCCGCTCCGAGTGAACATCGACTACCTGGTACCTAGAGGAACGAAATTTAAGAGTGTGAGATGCTAATCATCTCAGTGAGCGACCCTACTACTCTACACTATCATACCACGGTAATAGGTATATAAATAATAATTATTTGGAAATAATATTTTCTCTCAAAACCCTTACAATTCTCTCAGTTGGAAAGGTTCCCCTTTTAAAACAATTTCACAAAACCCTTTATCCATATTCCCCGAAAACCAAGACATCAATTAAATACCAGAAGCGGTAACAATTATATTTTTAATTCCAATTCAGTTTCCAAACATTTTATTTTTAAAACACAGTTCTGAAAATCATTTGATGCACCCACTATATACCAGTGGCGCCAACAGTACCCAGCGTCCCAAGGTACCGCCAGACAGGAGGTTATAGAAAGAAACCGGCATACGGTCGCGTGGCGTCCCACTGCGCCGCTGCTAACCTGGTGTCCCGGCCAAAGGGGGGTGGCCGCCCTCTCCGATGGCATCCACAGGACACCCTCATAATATCAACCGCGCGCTACTCACACCCACCTGCGCGCTAATCACAACCGTGTGCACACTAACCATATCACATATACCATATCACATAATCAGAACACCAGTACGTGCACGGTGCATCTAAAAATTATAAAATCCATAAATTTAAATCATAAAACAAATTTCACATTTTTCATAAGCATAGCGGGCATAATCCATCCGCTTGAACCGGGAAATTCTCCACAATTTCCTTATAATCCATACCATAAATTCCATGATTTTCAAATCCACCAACTCCCAAATCCATCAATTCAAATATCCACATTTTTTTTTTTCCAAGCATAAATAATTTCTCGAAATATCATAATCAAATCCCATAATATTTTATGGGCATATTTCATAAAAATTGAAATCACCAACATAACCAAATATTTTCCTTGAAATATTTGAAAATCAAATCGTGCCCAATTTACCATTAAAACCACACCAATTTCAAAATCCTCAAAACCATAAAATAATTCCACATGGCATAAATTGGTGAAATACACATTTTCTTAAATCCGATAAATTCACAAATAATTCCACAATAATTCAAATAAATATTTGGCACATAGAAATTAAATTCCAAATATTTAAATCACACATTATATATTCACCAATTAAATTCTCAAAATTAATTTGAAGGTGGGTCACTCACCTTGTGCACGTATCTCAATCAAGATCCTCCGCAGGATCGACTCCGCTACTTGCACGTGCACCTAAAACACCCACAGTACCAAAACCACAAATATTAATATTTTATTCGGGTAATCCCCAAATGGGTACCCGAGGAGCGAACACCAAACGATAACTAAAATTTACGAATTATATACCGAATCGAAGCTCGAGTGATGCTAATCACAGATCCGGTCTTAATTTCCGATGATCGTACCCGACGGGGTCGGAATTTTATCGGGAAGCTTTTCGGGTTTCGGCTCCGCAATTCTCCCAAACCGTCGCGAATTGGTGGAAACGGAAGTCGGATTTGGGTTCAGGAGGTCGAACACTGCGGACTGGAGCTGGCCGGAATTTTCGGGGTACTCGCCGGAACAGTGATTTCCGGCGGCCGCCACGTCACCGGCAACCGTCGCCGGAACAGTAATTTCCGACGGTGGCCGTTTGATGTGAAATTTTGCAGATTTGTAGATCGTGAGGAGAGCAATCCAACGGGACCGACGGTGAGCAAAACGGAGGTCGGACGGCGGAGAAATCACCGCTTGAAGATTTTCGACCCCTCGCCGGAAAACGCTCCGATCCCGGCGCGTCGGTGGTCCGATGGCCGTGATTTTTGGTGGGTAGGCCGGACTTGAGGAGAGGATGCTGGGTGTATGGTGCGTGTACTGTATATCGGCCGTAATAGTGCCGATTCGCGGTGGCCGGCGGTGGAGGGGAAAAATCGCCGCCAAACTTCGGACGTCCGATCCGGGCGCGTCCGGCGGCCGTTCGCCGTGAAATTTGGAGGTTTTGCCGGAAATGAGGTGGGCAAGCTTTCTGTCCGGCGCGTGTACAGTAACTCGGCCGGAACAGTGACAAAATCCGGTGGCCGGCGGTGGCTCTTTCTCTCTCCTCTCTCTCTTTCTCTCTCTTCTCTCTCTTTCTCTCTCTTCCCCGAGTGTTTTAACAAATAAAACCCCTGCATGACACTGTTCATGCCACGTGGACCAATCAGAAACTGACACGTGGCGTTTCACTGTTCACCGACCCAAAAAAAATATTAAAATAATACGGTATCCGGTAAACTTCAAACGTCCATAACTTTTTAACCGGATGTCCGTTTTGAGCGTGCCGCTAGTCTGTGAACTCGTATCGACGAGTACTTTACAACCATACAAGAGTCAACTCGCAATTACATCACAAGAAAAAGTCAACTCCCGGCACCTTTTAGACAGTTTACACTTCAACTTGTTTTGCCCATAACTTTCAAACCGTAGCTCCGTTTTCGACGTGCTACTAGTCTACGAACTCAGGGCGTCATGCACTTCGCCACGGTACCCTGGTCAACTCAAAATTCCCACCGAGTCAAAAAGTCAACGTTTGACCCCTTCGGTCAACGGTCAACGGTCAACCTCGGTCAACGTGCACGGATTCCGGTGCGATTCGGGACGGGGTGTTACAGAAGTGGCTGTGGAAACTTCAACAGGTACTAAACTCATTTCAAATGTGTTATATGTACCCGAAATTAATCAAAGCTTGTTAAGTGTGGGACAAAATGCTTGAAAATGGATATTTTTTGCATTTTCAAGATAAGCCTTGCATAATATATGATCAACATGGAAGTGAAATTCTAAATGTTGGAATGAAAGATAAAAGCTTTGTGGTAGAATGGAACAAGAAGGGGAAATAATGTTTTTTATGCCAAAACTAGTGATGAATCTAAGTTGTGGCATAAAAGACCATGTCATTTTAACTATAACTCCTTGAATCTAATGCATGAAAAGAAATTGGTGGAGAATATGCCTGCCGTCAGCAAAAACCTGGAAGTGTGTGAAGTGTGTCAGCTTGATAAGCAACAAAGGCTGCCATTCCCTTCGAAAGGCACTTGGAGAGCCTCTGAAAAGCTTCAGTTAATTCATAGTGATGTATGTGGACCTATGAGTGAGAATTCTATCAACGGTAGTAGATATTTTTTCACTTTCATAGATGATTTCTCCAGAATATGTTGGGTGTATTTTCCGAAACAAAAAATTTGAAATTGCTGAGATTTTCACTAGCTTTAAAGCCATGGTAGAAAGTCAAACAAAATGTAGCATTAAGGTGATACGATTTGATAATGGGACTGAATATATAGCTCAAAAGTTTGAGTTGAAATGCAAAGAACTGGAATTCAACATCAGCTAACCTCTCCTTATACTCCTCAGCAAAATGGGGTTAGTGAGAGGAAGAACAGGACTATTATGGAGATGTGTAGATGCTTGTTGTTTAACAGGCAATTACCAAAGATGTTTTGGGCTGAAGCAGTGAACACTCAGTGTATTTGCTAAATAAATTACCAACTAAAGCATTGGAGTTTAAAACTCCATATGAGGTGTGGTATGGGATCAAGCCTACCATGGAGCATTTGAAGATATTCAGGAGCATTTGTTATACACATTTTCCTGAAATTAAGAGAGACAAGTTGGATCAAAAAGCTGATATGGGAATTTTTGTTGGTTATAGCAGCATAACAAAAGGGTACAGAGTATATCATTTGAAAACTAACAAGCTAATTGTTAGTAGGAATGTTAAAGTTGATGAAGCTACTGTTTGGAATTGGGAAAAAAGTGAAGTTCAAGCCTCAGAAAAGAAGTTTATCCAAGAACATGACGAGATTCAGGAGGAGAATGATTTAAATGATGAAAATGCTGTTGGAATCCGAGGTACAAGATCCTTGACTGATGTATATGAGAAAAGCATCCGAGGTATAAGACCTCTGACTGATGCATCCGAGATAAGCATCTAAGGTACAAGACCTTTGACTGATGCATCTGGAATAAGCATCTGAGGTACAAGACCCTTCACTGATGCATCCGAAAGAAGTGTCCTAGATACAAGACCCCTGTCTAATGTCCGAGATACAAGACTCTTATCCGATGTTCGAGCTATAAGACCCCTGTTTGATGTCTGAGATACAAGACTCCTGTCCAATGTCTGAGCTATAAGACCCCTATTCGATGTCCGAGATACAAGACCCCTATCCGATGTCCAAGCTATAAGACCCATGTCCGATGTCCAAGATACAAGACTCCTGTCCAATGTCCAAGATACAAGACCCCTGTCCGATGTCCGAGATACAAGACTCCTGTCCGATTTCCGAGCTACAAGACCCCTGTCCGATGTCTGAGATACAAGATCCCTGTCCGATGTCCGAGCTATAAGACCTCTATCTGATGTTCGAGGTACAAGACCCTTGACTGATGAATATCAAAGATGCAACCTAGCATTGTGTGATCCAATTACTTTCAATGACGCAAATCAGTTCAAGACATGGAGAGAGGCCATGAAAACGGAAATCAATATGATTGGCAAAAACAAAACTTAGGAATTGGTGAACAAACCCCAAGGCAAAAAGGCCATTGGAGTGAAATGGGTCTTTAGGACCAAGGTCAATGATGATGGTACAATAAATAAGCATAAAGTAAGATTGGTAGTTAAAGGTTTTGTGCAGCAACCTGGTATTGATTATGGAGATATGTTTGCACCAATTGCAAGGCATGAAACAATTAGATTTTTACTAGCACTTACCGCTCAAAAGGGCTGGAAAGCTTACCATTTAGATGTGAAATATGCATTTCTAAATGGTTACCTGAAGGAAGAAGTATATATTGAACAACCTGAAGGCTTTGTTGTTCAAGGAAAGGAAGACAAAGTTTATAAATTGCATAAGGCTCTTTCTGGCTTGAAACAAGCTCCCAAAACTTGGTATAGCAGAATTGACTCACACCTTGTTGGAAAAAGATTTAAAAGGAGTGAGAATGAGCCTACTTTATACGTGAAGTCAGGTTCAAATGATGAAAAATTGATTGTTTCTCTATATGTTGATGACTTGTTTGTTACAGGAGGAGATTCACAAAGTGTGTTGGAGTTTAAATCTGAAATGCAAAAGGTGTTTGAAATGTCAGATTTAGGAGTGATGAACTACTTTCTTGGCATGGAGATATATCAATTTAGTCATGGCATTTTCTTATCCCAAAAGAAGTATGCTGTGGAACTACTCAAAAAGTTTGACATGGAGAAGTGTAATCCAGCTGACACTCCAATGGTTTACAATCAAAAATTTGAACTTGAAGATGGTGCTGCCAAGATTGAAGTTTCAACCTATAGAAGCCTTATTGGAAGTTTGCTGTATTTATGTGCTTCTAGACTTGACATTATATTTTCTGTGAGTTTGCTTTCCAGATTTATGCATGCTCATTCACATATGCATTATTCTGTAGCTAAAAGAGTGCTAAGGTACATTAGAGGCACCATAGACTATGGTGTTTGGTTTTTGAAGCAAGAAGAAGGCAAGTTGATGGGCTATGTTGATAGTGATTGGGCTGGAAACATGGAGAATTCAAAAAGTACTTCAGGGTACTTATTTTCTCTTGGTTCAGGTTTTTTTTCATGGAGCTCACAAAAACAGGGTTCAGTTGCTCAATCCACAGCTGAAGCTGAATATATTGCTGCTGCAGCTGCTTCAAATCAAGCTTTATGGCCAAGGAAGTTGCTTGTTGATTTAAATGAAAGGCAAGAAGAAGCTACCACAATATACTATGATAACAAGTCTGCAATTTTCATTGCTGAAAATCCAGGTCAACATAGAAGAACAAAGCATATTCCATTCAAATATCATGTTGTGAGAGAAGCTAAAAGAAATGGTGAAGTGAAGCTGGTTCATTGCAGTTCTGAGGTCTAGCTTGCTGATATTTTGAAGAAAGCTTTGCCAAGAAACAGGTTTGAAACACTAAGAAATGATCTTAATGCTTCCAGCAAAAGTGCTAAGGAGGAGTGTTAGTGTAATGTCACTTTTGTTGCTGTCATAAGTTACTTTGTAATGATTAGTTACTGTACTTTCAGTTTTTGATAAAAATACTATTGTATTAGGTAGCCAAAATATGACTTGTCTTTTGGCAATATGATTACCGCAGTAGTAGGTGAAAATTAAGTGGTTCACTATTTTTGAAAACTTGTGGTTATATGCCATATTCATAATGAACGAGGGTGTCCAGAACACACCAATTTAAGCTTCTTTCTCTTTCGTTTTTACTGTGTTTTTTGTTCTAAAATCCAACAGATCAAGAGAAGACAATTGCTTCAGCTTTGAAATGCTTTTGGGAATGTGACCAGTGAAATGGTTTCTTGACAAGTTGAGAATGACCAAACCAAACAAATTTGTCATCTCTGTAGGAAGATCTCACTCAAGTTATTCCCTGAAAGGTCTAGCATGGTTACAAGAGAGAGGGTCTTGGTGTATCTTTGAAGTTGGCCTTTCATGTTTACAACAAAACTTTCATAGTATTTGCCAACCAAAGTATATACATAGTTACGAGCCTAATACAATAGATAACGGTTAATGATTTAGGCTTGTGACGTACCTTTGAAATGTCCAAAGCTAGCTGGAATACTACCTGTCAACTGATTTTCTGCTAGATCCAGGACTTGTAGTGAACTTAAATTTGATAACAGAGCCGGAAGTTCTCCTAAAAATGAATTAGACCTCAAGATAAGAATTCTTAGACTTTCAAATCCTTTCCTAATCAATGGTGGAATTCTACCATTTAATCTGTTGTTTCCAAGATTTAGGGTCTCCAAACTCGATAAGTTTTGCAACGATGATGGGAGCTGTCCATACAGCTTGTTGTCATTGAGATGCAATGTTTCAAGCCAACTTAATTGACCCAAGAATGTAGGAATGGTTCCAAACAAGTGGTTATTACAGAGAGATGAACACAATTTCCAATGCTTGATGGAATACTTCCTATCAAGTTGTTATTGGAAAGATCAATGACTTTAAGTGTAGGAACAATGTTCCAAGCAGGGATTTCTCCATTTAATTGGTCCTCAGCAACAGAAAGGAAAGAAAATGTAGCATTGGTAATATTCCATTTATTTGAAATATTACCAGAAAATTTATCTTTGGATATATCAAGTAAGTCAAAGTTGCCACTTAGAATAGGAATGGACCCACTGAAATTATTTGAGCTGAAATCAACTATTGCACCTGGTACGTATCCCATTAACAAAATTTGTGAACCAAACTTTAGTGGACTTTATAGTTGACCTGTTAGTTGATTAAAAGAAAGATTCAACAGTGACAATGAAGAAGAAAATTCCCGAAACCAATAAGGTATGGAGCAAGAAATGCTAGCATTTGAGAAATCCACATCGTAGACCTGCTTTTGTGACTTCAGCCAAGTCGGAAATGACAAAGGACCCAAATGGCAGGAGCTCATTGCAAGAGAAAAGACCTGGAATGGAAGAACCCAATCGGATTTGACATCCAAGGTGAAAGAGTTTGAAGATAGATCCAAATCTAATAGCTTTTTTATCTTTAAAAAATGCGCTTCAGTAACTATACCTGTCAATTGATTGGATGAAACATCAAAGATACCAACTCAGAAAGCTGTTCCAAACTTTCAGGGAGGGTCCCATTTACCTCATTCTCTCCTAGAAGTAGAATAGTAAGATTTTGCTGTAATATTCCAAAAGAAGTTGGGATGGGACCATATAGAGAGTTATTGAACAAGTCAAGCTCAAGAAGATTCTCGAGCTGAGCTAGCAACTTTGGTAGTTTACCAACCAATTGATTGTCTGACAAGTACAAGTATTGCGGATTTGGTAGTGGCCTCCCATAACGATTTTGGAGTGATCCGAAGGAAGCTGGGATTTGACCATTTAGAGAATTATAGGATAAATAAAGTGCTACAAGATTCTCAAGTTGACCCAACCATTCTGGTAAACTACCAACCAAGTGATTGCGTGACAAGTCCAAGACTGCAGACTAGTCAGTGGCCTCCTAGAAAGGCAAATTTCTGCTCCTTCAAGGAATTTTGGTAAGGTTTCGTTGATGTAATTACCAGACATATATAAGGAAATCAAATTGCAAAGTTTTCCAATAGAGCTTGGAATCCCACCGTCAAGACTATTGCAATTAAGATCTAAGTGACTGAGAAATGTCAGGTTTCCAATGGAGGCAGGAAGTTTCCCATGCAGATTATTCCATCTGAAGTCAAGGATGTCTATCTTCTCCCATCATCCCCTAGACAATTGATGACAACTTTGTGAGAGAAAATTGTCACCCAGATATAAAAAATGCAAATTTGGTAGTTCGCTAAAACCAAGTGGAATTGTTCCACGCATATAATTACTGCTTATATCCAAAGTAACAAGACTACTAATATTGTAACACCCTGTCTTGAAGTACACCGGAAATTTCTCAAATTTGACCAAGGTTGACCAGGTTTGACCATCATTGACCGAGAAGGGGTCAAATGTTGACTTTTGCTTTCGGTGGAATTTCACATTGACCGAGGTCCCGTTACGAAGTACACGTTGGCACGAGTTCATAAAGTAGTAGCACGTAAAAAATGAAGCTACGGTTTGAAAGTTATGAGCAAAACAAGTTGAGGTCTAAATTGTCCAAGGGTACCGGGTTGATTTTTATTTTTGGGATATGAGCTTTGACTCATGTACGAATGTGAATAACTTATCGATACGAGTCCGTAAACTAGCGGTATACCTGATTTGGATATTTTGTTGAAAAGTTATGGACCTGTAAAGTTTTTCAAATATAGTATTATTTTAATATTATTTTTAAATATATAAACAGTATGCCACATGTGTAAAGGGTGCCATGTGTTACAATGAGGAGATGCCACATGTCAACCATATTAAATACTATATTATCTTAATATTATTTATTTATTTTATTATTTTATTATTTTATTAATATTATTATTATTTAAAAAAAATTTCTTTTTTTCTCACGTGGGGAAACACCCATGAAAATTTCTTTCTTTTTCTTTTTCTTTTCTTTTCGTCGTCTTCTTCTTCCTTCTTCCTTCCTTCTCCCTCTCAGCTTCACCCCGTTTCTCTTTTTTTCGATCATATAAAGCCACACGCACCTGATGGGGAGGAAGAGGGGGAAGATTCCGGCCAACAGTCGGAAAATGGTGGTCAACCATCGTCGGATGTGGCCGGATCGGGCTTTGTTGCCGACGACGGCAAGATTGGCTCCGTCGGCGATCCGGCTACCACCCGGCCAAATTGATACTCATTTCCACCTATTTTGGACCTCCAGAGCTTGATTTTGAGGTCCATTTAGCTCAATTCCTTGTCGTTTGGGAGATATGACAAGTTGAAGTTCGGTTGAAACTTTTCGTCCATTCTGCCAGTCCCTGCCGATCAAATTGAGTCCAACGGACATCGGTAATGTATTCCTCATCCCTTTAGCTTTTTGTTGATATCTTATTTACAAATTTTGGACACCGTTTGTGTTAAACCCCCAGGTACCGGGTATTATTTATCCGAAT
Organism: Ziziphus jujuba; assembly: GCF_031755915.1. NCBI lineage: Eukaryota > Viridiplantae > Streptophyta > Magnoliopsida > Rosales > Rhamnaceae > Ziziphus > Ziziphus jujuba. The sequence continues at coordinate 6,427,734 of NC_083380.1, forward strand.
AAAATATTAATTTATTTGATTCTCTGTAATATTGTTGTTTAAGGAGCACGTGTAAGCTGTAGAAGTGATCCTATAGAGGATCTTGGTTGGATTGCATGCTCGAGGTGAGTGATCCACCTTCAAATTAATTTCGAGAATAAAATTTGTGAATATTTTGTATTAATTGAATATTTGAAATTGATATTCTATGTGATAAATATTTAGTACATTTATATTTGGAAATTTGATGCTCAATTGAGTGAATGAAAATATTTATATATTCAGAAATATTTTGATCTAAAGAATTTTATGAAATTGAAATTGAAATTATTAATTATTAAATTAATTTGTTGGAGTATTTCATAATTGAATATTTCAAAAATATGTTTATGCGTTTGATATTATGAGAATTTCTATCTAGAATTGTATTGCCAATTTATAATATTTTTAATATATGTTTTGGTGCCAAAAGAATATATTTGGGAATTTAGAGAAATTGTGGTTTTGATTTATTTTAATTATTGCTATGGTTATTATTTAATTATTGTGCACAATTATATGAATTAATTATATATGGAATTTATATGGTTTTCATATTATTGATTTAAATTGATTTTTGAGAATTTGAAAAAAATATGGATTTAAATTATTATATGATTAGTGTCTATTATATGCCATAGTATAAACTCACACACGAAACTATATATGATATTAAAGAAAGAGAAACCATATTTGAGAATTATCATAAAGTTTCTTGTAGAGAAAGCATTAAGTTTGATTGTATATGTATAAAATTCTATTCTATTGGGTTATATTAGGTGGATTATGTTGGCCGTTGATGATCAGCGGTAGTACTAGTACTTACCGATTTATTATCATTATTAGAGAATTTATTGATGCACAAATGCAGCTGCCGATCATCCAAAATTCTTAAATATCTTTTCCAACCAGGTTCTATACTGGGGAAAAAAAAAAAAAAAAAAAAGGAAGACATTGCATATGCATGCATGGAGTTATAATGCATCACCAGAAGTAGATGCTTGAGAATGATGAATGGTAGAATCTGTTGAATCCAAAATCAACTTCTGAAAGTAAGCAACCTTATGCCAATCCTCCCCTGTTCCCCTTCGACATCTTCGAGATAAGATTGACCTCTAAGAAATAGTAAGCAATTGCAAAGTGGTGAGCTGATAGATTTCTTAAGGTAGGAATGTCAATTTTTCATGTTTGGAAATTTCAACTTGTTTGAGTGATTTGAGGTTGCTGAACCATTCTGGAATAGCCATCAAATTCTTATAGTCACAAAAAATAAGATCTTGTAGAGTGGTAATGTGTTGAAGCCCAACTGGTAGAGTTTCCAATTATTGAAGCTCTCAAAAATAGAGACAATGAAGGCTTTTAAGACCTTCCCGCATATATTAATCCCATTCAAGTCAACAATATCTTGTCAATTCTTAATCCATAGATGTTCAAGAGAGGTGAGATGTTGAAAGGATCAAGTAAGTGTTTTCCAACCCAAGATCTTTCAGATATGGATAAAGCCACTTGGAAGTCAATCTGGGGTAGTCCTCAATGGTTAATTCAGCAAGACAAGAAAATGAAGCTAAACAACGACTATCATCTTCTTCACCATCCAGTACTACTACTACATGAACTTTCCACCAATAAGGCAAGTCTCGAAGCCAAAGGATTTCCAAGGTTGATAGAAGTGCTGTTGGCAAAGCCGAATCATTGGTTATATTATTGTTAGAAATATACTCCAAACAAACAAGCTTGCTATACATTGTTGGACCTGCTCTTTTGTAGCTTTAGAGATAAAGTGATTTAATATTAAGCATGTACAATAATCCCTCATATTTTTAAGTAAGCAGAATTTCAAGTACTTGATGCATTTGGATTTTTCCTTAAAAGTTGGAAGTTCAGTTCATTATGTCATCCATATGGTGAAGCTAATATGAAGAAACTTCTTAGTTTCCACTGGCATTCATGGGGCTAAAATCAAGTTCCACATGGATGAAAACATCTACGAAGTTGTTATTTCCCACAGTGATTTGCACACAACTTATAGATAATAAGACCTCCCACTGTTAGTAACTTAACCGCTGCTAAATTATAAAGAATATTGGACCCAATGAAATAACTTCAGATCAACAAGGATGCTAAGGAGCCTGTTGAAATTACCTAACCGTTAACAAATTACAGAAAACTGGAGTATCAAAACAAGATATGGTCTGTGTGTTATTGTTTTCCAACATATCTTGATCAAAGACATCAATCTAAACACATTAAAAAAAAACCTTTCTCCTTTAGGCTTTCAACAGTGTCCTTAAGACTCACTTCAAAAGGAATGAAATTCACACCCAAACTTTTTGCTTTCTCCTTGGATACTTGATAGATTGGCAACAGGGGGTTGTCATCTTCACACCTGGAAGTAATGAAAAACATAATTTTTTTTTTTGTGCTTCAGGGTTTATCACATGTCAGCAAATTTCATTGTAAGCATCAAAATAAATATAGACTATTTTGATCTAATATGAGAGGCATGAAATCTAATAAACATTATGATGAAGCATGAAACAGTTGGAAACCATATAGACTGCTTGGTAATTGAAAACCTGATAAATCAGGGAAAGCATTAAAACTGTGTTTCTCGTGTATTTTTGTGTTCCATTATCTTAATCTACTCTAATGCTATTTATCCATTTAAAAAATTGAAAGTAATGCAAGTTCTGAATACAAATCAGGGGAAACATGGTCTGACAGTAGATTAGTATACTTGGTGCCTTAGCATAGAAAAGCTAAACGTAAGAACAACCAAATAGACATACATCATCTTAGAGGCATTACCATGTAAAGTAAAAGTTCAGAAGCTCCCATTATTTAAAAAGGAACCCCAATGCTTAACATGACTTGACATGAGCTAATGAGCAATATAGATCAAGCCTGATTGCTTTTAGAAAATGCAGCAGAGAAGCATGCTTTATAATATTTACGAATGTACACTTACTTTTCAGGAACGTTCAAGGAAGGGTACAGTTCTTTTAAAATCTTGAAAGCCTCAATAAGGTGTGCAACACGTTCAACTAAACAATATCTTCCACTGGCAGAAGGAACTTCAAATGCTTGAACATGGGAATAAGCAACATCTCTAACATCAACAAATCCGTAAACTGCATTGGGGAATGTTTGAGCTCCCGTACCTTTTTAAAAGCACCAGAATGGAAAATTAGGATCCATAGTCAATTGTTTTGAGTAGGAAGCCTTCCAGTTATTACCATTATTATATTTTTTGGGTTATTAATTGGCTATGCTCATAGTTGCACTTTGGTTCTCAATTTATTTATTTTTTTCATATTGGCATTTTAGTCCTGAAGCCTTTTGATGGTGCACTTTGGTCCTTAAAACTACTTTTAGTCTTACAACACACTTACCAGAACAAGGAAAACAATGACAACAACCTCACTAGATTCCTACATTTTGCATCAAGTACATTAAACATCTCAAAAGTGCTAATAAGTAGACAAAAATAGCTGAAAGATCAAAGTGCACCAAAGATTAAAGTTTAAGGACCAAAGTGCCAAATATATATATATATATGTATATATAGTTTAGGGAAAAAAGTGCAACTATGAATATAGTCCAAGGTCTAATATAGCTAATAACTTTTTTTGTTTTTATCATACATTTATTAAGTGGTGGGAGATCAAGCTACATAGTTGACATCAATGCCAACGTCTTAAGCTTCAGGCAGTCTTGAAAGGATAGAGTATCTATATATATCAGCTGTATCAAGAAAAGTGGATCTAGTTTCACATCAAATGCTGCATCAATCATGGAATAAGAAGGATCAGTTGCAAGATGGTACCGGTTATATCCTTTAGCAAAGCCTCTACAGAGAAATTAATAGTTGGCTGTAAGAGAGGACCAATCACAGGCCCTGGATGCAGTGTGACTAAGTCAATCCTATTTTCCTTTGCAAATTTCCAAGCAGCTTCTTCAGCTAAAGTTTTTGAAACCATATACCAAAGCTGAAAAAGAAAAGGTATATTTAAAACAGTGAACATATAGGAAAACTGATGCATAAGTCACTTTACTTTTCACTTACCATATCCTAGTTTAAAACAGTGAACATATAGGAAAACTGATGCATAAGTCACTTTACTTTTCACTTACCATATCCTAGCTAAGAGCAAAAGGAACTAAAAAGGAGATCTAAATACAATGATACAAGATTTATCTTCTATCCTATTTTCACTAAAATCATCATTGACTATAAATTTCTGATAAATGGTATATATATATATATATATATATAAAAAAAGGTTTATGTAAAATATCAAAATGAAATAAATTAACAAGAAACTTGGAAAGAGATTAAAAATAAATAAAAATAAATTAGACTTTAACATGTAAGTATTCACCTTCTGCTGCTCACAATATACAACGTCTGAAAAGCATCAAAAGCCCCCTCAACCAATAAATCAGCTTTAAACAAATGTAGTCTTTCCTTAGCTCCATCGAGTGAAAGCAAGTGTTCTGTCTTCGTTGGATCATCTGTGACATACGTATTCAGAAGTAGGAGTTCAATTGAAATTTCATATGCAACAAACATGAACAATTTATATCCTGGTGCTTTCTTTGTATTTCAATATACAGAACATTATACCCTTTGACAAGCTACCAAACCTACAACATCATTCAATTCTAGCCTCAATTCCATCAAATTGGGATGAATTTCTAATAGTACTAAGAAAACCTTCAAAAAGGGACCCTCTTTTTTTTTTTTTTTTTGGGTTGGGGGGAAGTTGGGTTTGCACCTATGTCACCAAAACTTTGTACCGATGTGCAATTTGCTCTGAACTCTATAATTGTCACTCATGTCCCCCAAACTTTTAAAAACTATGCAACTATAGCCAATAGTCATATGTATGGGGGCATAAGTGTGAATTTCTGCAAAGTTTAGGGGTGTAACAGATGCAAGGTTCTTGGGTCAAATTGAAAATTGATACAAGGATCAGAGGTGTAGATGTAAATAACCCTTGTTTGTCTGTATGGTTTTTGGGTTTTCTCTGTTTCTAACACCAAAATTAAAGATTTAACTACAAAACCACAAGACTAACATTTCCGGAAATTCAATAACCAGAACACATTCATACGACAGCTTGCTCTTCAGATTCCATATTCAGGGATTTACCTTTATATATCTCAGTAAACAACAATCAAAACCCATAATTTGGAACTCAGTGTACCATTTACATAAGTGGCCTTTGAGAAAAAAAATCTGAATAAGGCAGTTTACAAACAAATAAAAAAAATAAAAAAAGGAAGAATGGGGAAACAGACTTGGGTCTCGAACAGAAGCTTTGACAGTGTATCCACGCTCCAATAAGAGCTTCACCACCCACGAAGCTATGTAACCAGAAGCTCCTGTTACACACACCACCTTTTGCTCTCCTTCACTCATGACTATCTCTCTCTCTCTCTCTCTTTCTCTCTCTCTGCTAGGTGTTGTACTTATAGGAAAGCAATGAAAGCCAGAAATGGGAAAAATGACCTACCAACCCAATGTACTAAGAAAAGTTGTACTACAGATCACCTACTAAATTTTTGGTACGAATTTTCCTTTTTCATTTCCTTTTTGTTATTTCTTTTTAGAGAAAAATACCAATCAGTATTGGAGTATCATTGAATAAAAAATCTTTAAAAACATATCAATGAATTGAAGTCTTATCAGTAGGCAACTTCCACGTGACAAAATGGCAAAAAAGGTTCCTATCTTTGCTGTTACACAGTCCTTTTCTAAATTTGTTACGTGGACTATCTGTCACTTCCAAGCTCAGGACCATTTGCCAAAGTTTGGTCAGTGTAAATGTCAAAAAGAGCAAGAGTAATTTTATATCCAGCTTCATAGAACATCTCCTTTACAAAATATGCTATAGAATCTCAAGTTCATGTTCCATAGGGATGAAAACTTGTAGATGATGAGGGTCTCCCACTGTTACTGACAAATTTAAAAGCAGCAAAATGATAAACAATATTTGACCCAAATGAAATAATTTGAAGGGAACAGGTTCAAAACTTCAAATTACCTAAGTGTTAACAAATTATGGAAAATTGGGGTAACAAAACAAGATATGTTCTGTTTGTTGTCGTTTTCCATCATATCTTGTTCAAATACAATAATATATAACACTAACAAAACCATTCGCCTTTAGGCTTTCAACGGTGTCCTTAAGACTCACTTCCCTAGGAACGAAATTCATACCCAAACTTTTTGCTTTCTCCCTGGATACTTCTGTAGATTGGTATGAAGGGCTTGTCATCTTGACACCTGAAAGTAATGAAAAATGGTTTTTTTTTTTTTTTTTTTTTTTTTTTTTTTTTTTTTGGGTACTTCAGAGTTTATCACATATCAGCATATTTTGTTGGAAGTGCTAAAATAGATAGGCAATTTTGATCTCATATAGGAGGAAAGAAATCAAATATAAATCATGATGAAGCATGAAATCATTTGGCAACAAACAATTGGAAACCATCTTGATTGCTTGGTGATTGAAAAACCTGATAAAGCATGAAAGAATTGAAACTGAGTTTCTGTGTGTATTTTTGTGTCTCATTATCTTTCAATCTTTTAATGCTATTTTATCCCTTTTATACATGGAAAGTTATGCAAAGTTCTGAATAAACACCAGAGGCAACACGGTTAGACAGTAGATTAGTATACCTGGAGCCTCAGCATCGACAAAAACACACTGATGGAATTTAAAGCGACAATCTTTTTCTACGTGCCCAAATTTTCTAGAGACTTTGCACTGTGGTTTTCCTTTAAATCAACCGTCTTTTTCCAAATGACTTTTTTTATTTGCAAATATCACAAGTAGGATATGTGCTATTTCTAGAATTTTCTCGTGGTTTTCTCCAGCCATCTTTAATATTTTGAGACCTCCTTTTTATTTTAGATTGAAAGGTGTTTTCCAAAGAATTTTCATTCTGCCTATTTAGTCTTTTCTCATATGCTTCTAGAGAGCCCATTAATTCTATTGCTGTTAAATTTTCATTATCCTTTGATTCTTCTATAGCAGTAATAATTGTATCATATTTTTCTGTGCAACTAATTAAAATTTTTTCTACTACTTTCTTTTCAGAAATATTCTCCCTATAGGCTCTCATTTGATTAACTAGTTTTTTTATTCTTGAGTAGTAACCTTTAACGGTCTCATTATCTTTTATTTTTAAATTTTCAAAATCTCTTTTCAGAATCTGTAGTTTTAGGGCACGTACTTTAACGTTGCCTTGAAACTCCTCCTATAGCTTATCCCATGCCTCCTTTGCTATTGTAACTCCCATAATCCCTGGAAAAATTTCATCTGCCACCGCTTGTTGCAGAACAAACAAAGCATGGGAATCTTTTTGTTGATTCTCATCAAGAATGGTAATATCAGCAGGAATAGTGTAGTCCTCACACAATACCCCATAATAATTTTTGAAATCTAAAATAACTGGTCATTTTTATAGACCAAAAATCGTAGTTTTCACTGCTAAAGACTGGAACTAGAATTGTGCAGAAGGTGTTCTCGGCCATGGTGAGTGAAAATAACTACGCCCAGTTTATGATCTAACCAGGCTCTGATACCACTTAAGATATTTATTGAAAGATATTGTGGGATACTCTCAGTGGAGAAAGGAAAGGAAAAAGGATAAGATAGAGCTACTTTTTAAAAATGCTTTTGCAAAATGCCGCATAAGCATGCTTTTTAATACTCGCAAATGAAAACTTCTTTTTCAGGTAGCTTCAAGGAAAGGTAGAATTCTTTCAAAATCTTCACAACCTCAATAAAGTGTGCAACAGTTCCAACTAAACAATATCTTCCATGGCAGAAGGAGCTTCGTATGCTTGAATATATGCATATGCAACATCTCGAACTTCAACAAATATATAAACGAAAATGGGGAATGTTTGAGCTCTTGCACCCAAAAGAACAAGAACATAGCAGAAATGGAAAATTAGGTTCCAGCAGCCAATGGTCTACAGTAGGAAGTCTGCTACATTATTTGCAGAAATGGAATTGATAGTAGAGCTAATATTATTAACCTGTATCATTGACTGAATGGCCTACAGAGGATGCCATGTGGAAGATGCCTTCACAGCCATCAATTAAAGCACCAAAAGCTCATTCGTCCAATAAATCAGCTTTAAACAAATGTAGTATTTCCTAAGCTCCAAACAGCAAAAGCAAGCGTTCTGTCTTATGTGGATCATCTGTGAGCATGACATTCATATACAGAATTAGAAGTTTCACTCAGATTCCATATGCAAATAAACCAGAACAATTTATTTCCATGTGCTTTCTTACTGTTTCAACGTACTGAACATTATATCATTTTGACAAGCTATCAAAAGCAAACACCTAACTCAATTCAAGCCTCACTTCCATCAAACCATCAAATTGGGACAAATTTCTAATGGCATTACGAAAACCTTCAAAAGGAGATAAACCCAGAACAAGGATTTAACTACAAAATCACAAGACCAAAATTTCGTGAAATTCAACAACCAGAACACATACATGCAAAATCTAGCTCTCCAGATTCTATAACCTGGATTTTACCTTTTTTTCTTTCAGTAAACAAAAATCAAAACATTAAAAGCCATATAAAAAACCATTTAATATAAATCTGAACAAGGCAATTAAAAGAGGAAGGGGAAGAGTAGAAATCCAACTTAGTTCTCGAACAGAAGATTTGACAGTGTATCCACGTTGTTGTAAGAGCTTCACCACCCATGAAGCTTATGCAACCTGATGCTCCTGCTGCACACACCAACTTTTGCACTGACTCTCTCTCTCTCTCTCTCTGAGCTTTGATCTGCTCTTGACTCTTTTATCGAAGTGTGTCCAAAATATCTTCTCCATATGTTGTTATAATGGGAAAGAAAAGTAATGATTATGTAATTGATTATAAATTTTTAGAATATACGATGCACTAAAAAATAGAGTTGTCCTATGGTTCTTCTACCAGTTAATTATTAGTACAAATTTAAACTTTTAATTTTATTTTTGTTAAATGTTCTTATTAAATCGAAATTCCCATCCGTGTTGCAATACTTGAAAAAACATTATCAATGAATTGAAGTTTTTTTCAGTAGGAAAACTCCACGTGACAAAATGGGATAACATAAAACGTTCCTATTTGACGGTATACACTAGTCTTTTCTTGACAACTTGCTACATGGAACATTATTCATTCACTCCCAACCTGAGGACCATTTGTCAAAGTTTGGTCACTTTAAATGCTAAAAAGAGCAAGAAAAGCTTGCATATTCGAATGCGGAATGTAATTTCAAATATTGATGTACTTAGAATTTCCTAAAAAAGGCAGGAAGGCGGTTCAACGACAATCAGATTAAAAATGATAATTCAACACTGGTGGAGGAAAATTTTACTTGATATGAATTCAAACTTGGTACCTCCAAGATATATGGAAATTAGACAAATATCTATCTTCTTCTTTTCCACTCTTTTTAATTTCTTTATAATTTTATTTTTGGTTTTGGAAGATATTCAAAACTTCTAATGAATGGGGAAGAAAATCTAATGACCTTTGTATTCGACGCTGCTGTTTGTTAATTATAATCCAAAAATAAACCCTAAAAACATATCCAATAATAATACTATGTAAATGCTATGGTATAAACTTGCATACTAAAGCTCTTATTGGCATTGCTCCTAAGAAGCCAAAGGTAGCTTTTAAATCTTAAAAGTTGTTTCTGGGAATTTTTGAATAGTTTACTAGAAGTGCTTTAGATTTCCATGAGAACTTTTAACGAAAGCCAATAAAAAATGGCTTCTTTACAAATCATTAGAAGCAAAAATAAAAGCAAAAACTATGTCAAAGAAAGCTTTAAATTATTTATGATGTTAAAGAAAGAGAAACCACACTCAAAAATCATCAAAAGGTTCCACTGAAGAGGCTAGTGAATATGCGCAATAATATTTTAATAAGTTGATTTACAATAATTTTTGTATTCATTGAGTGCAGCAAACCAAAAGAAAAAAGAGTGTTCTGATTTTTATTGTTTTCCAACATATCTTGTTCAATGACATCAATCTAAACATTAACAAAACCCTTCTCCTTTAAGCTTTCAACAGTGTCCTTAAGACTCACTTCCAAAGGAATGAAATTCACACCCAAACTTTTTGCTTTCTCTTTGGATACTTGGTAGATTGGCGATAGGGGTTTATCATCTTCACATCTGAAAGTAGTGAGAAATATAACTTTTTTTTTTTTCTTGCTTCAGATCACATATCAGCAATTTTCATTGTTAGCACCAAAATAAATAGACTATTTTCATCTAACATGAGAGGAATGAAATCTAATAAACATTATGATGCATGAAACAGTTGGAAGCCATCTAGATGGCTTGGTGATTGTAAAACCGATAAATCAGGGAAAGCATTGAAACTGTGTTTCTTTGTGTGTATTTTTGTTACCATTTTCTCTATTCTAATGCAATTTATCCATTTGATACATGGAAAGTAATTCAAGTTCCGAATACAAAGCAGGGTAAACACAGTTTGACAGTATAATAGTATAGTTGGAGCCTTAGCATAGAAAAGTTAAACATATGCACAACGAAATAGACAAACATCATCTTAGAGGCATTTAACATATAAGGTAAAAGTTTAATGGCTCCCATATGTAAAAAGGAACCCCAATGCTTAACATGACCTGACATGAACTAATAAGCAGTATAAATCAAGCCTTATTGCCTTTGAAAAATGCAGCAGAGAAGCATGCTTTATAATATTTGCAAATGTAAACTTACTTTTCGGGAAGATTCAAGGAAGGGTAGAGTTCTTTTAAAATCTTCAAAGCCTCAATAAGATGTGCAACACGTTCAACTAAACAATATCTTCCATTGGCAGAAGGAACTTCAAATGCTTGAACATGTGAATAAGCAACATCTCTAACATCAACAAATCCATAAACTGTATTGGGGAATGTTTGACGTCCTTCGCCTAAAAGACCAAAAAATTAAAACGGAAAAGAAAAAACCAGCGAAAATGGAAAATTAGGTTCTATACTCAATAGTTTTGGGAAGAAACCTGGTTGTTGCTGTTGTTATTATTATTATTATTTTTGGGTTATTAATTGGCAATGCTCATAACTGCACTTTGGTTCTTAAACTCTTTTCTTTTTTTATTTTAGTTTTTGTTAAGCATTTTAGTTCTTAAACTTTTTATGGTGCACTTTGGCTTTCGATACTATTTTTAGCATACAATACACTTACTAGGACAAGAAAAACCAATCACATTACAATATTAGACAATCTCACAAGATATCTACAAGTTGCATTAAATACATTAAACAACTCAAAATTGCAAAAAAAGTAAACAAAAATAGTTGAAAGACCAAAGTGCACCAAAAATTGAAGTTTAAGGAACAAAGCGCCAAAAAAAAAAAAAAAAAGAAAAAAAAACAGTTGATGAAAAAAAGTGCAACTATGGATATTGTTTAAGGACTAATAAAGCTAGTCGGAAATTAAGGCATTTGAGTTGACAAACATTGTCAACACCTAAAATTTCAGACAATCTTGAAAGGTCAAAATACCTATATATATATATATATATTAGCATCAGCTGTACCAAGAAAAGTTGTTCTAGCTTGGCGTAAAATTCTGCCCCGCTCATGCAAGAAAAATTATTAGTTGCAAGATGGTACCAGTTATAAGCTTCAGAATGGGCTCTACAGAGAGGTTCATAGTTGGCCGCAAGAGAGGACCAATCACAAGCCCTGGATGTAGTGTGACTAAGTCAATCCTATTTTCGTTTGCAAATTTCCAGGCAGCCTCTTCAGCTAAAGTTTTTGAAACTATATACCAAAGCTGAAAAAGAAAAAGAGTATATAACACAGTGAACATATAGGAAAAAAGATGCAAAAGAAACTTTACTTTTCACTTACCATATCCTAGCTTATAGCAAAAAGAACTAAAAAAGATTTATAATTTTTTTCCTATTTTTACTAAAAAACATCATTAACTATAAATTTCTAATAAATGGTATCTAAAAATATATTTATTATGTAAGATATCCCAGTGAAAGAGATTATAATAAAAACACTTTAACATGTAAGTATGCACCTTCTGCTGCTCACAGTATGCAACATCTGAAAACCATGTCTCATCAACTACCACATCAGGAGTAAGAGGTTTTCCATTGGCGGCAACTGAAGCAAAGGAAGATGTTACAACCACTCTCTTTATAGAAGCGACTTTCAGACATGATTTGAGAACGTTTAGTGTTCCCTTCACTGCAGGGTCAATTAGTTCTGCCTGATAATTAACAAAATAATGCATAAATCTACTATTACTAGGTGAACGAAAATCCAAAAAAATATGTAAGGCATTGCAGTTTTTGTTTTCAAATTTCATGATGGAATTGATCTTAGAGCTAATATTGCTGACCTGTGGATCATTGACTGAAAGGAGTATAGGGGATACTGTATGGAAAACAACTTCACAGCCATCAACTAAAGCATCAAAAGCTCCTTCATCCAATAAATTAGCTTTAAACAAATGCAGTCTTTCCTTAGCTCCATCGAGCGAAAGCAAGTGTTCTGTCTTCTTTGGATCATCTATGACATATATACTCAGGATTTCACTTGGAATTCCATATGCAACAAACATGAATAATTTATTTCCATGTGCTTTCTTTCAATTTCAACATACAGAACATATTACCCTTTAACCAGCTGCCAAAACCTACAAACTCTCTCAGATCTAGCCTCAGTTCCATCAAATTGGGATGAATTTCTAACACCATTAAGAAAACTTCAAAAGGAGAACTTTCTTTTGGAGGAGGGGGTTGCACCTATGTCCCTTAAACTTTGCACTGATTTTCAATTTGCCCCTGAGCTTTGTAAATGTCACCTATGTCCTTTAAACTATTAAGAACATTGCAACTATAGCCTGTAGTCATATGTATCGAGCATAAGTCTTCATGTCTGCAAAGTTTAGAGGGCATATGTGAAAAATGCAAAATTCATGGGGCAAGTTGAAAATTTATTCAAAGATTAAAAGCCATAGATGTAAACAAACCATTGTTTGTTTGTTTGTTTGTTTCTTGTTTTTGTTTTTTTGATTTTTCTTTCTTTTTTTTTTTCCTTCTCTGTTTCTGACACCCAAATTAAAGATTTAATTGCAAAACCACAAGATCAACATTTGCTGAAATTCAATAACCAGAAAACATACAACAACTTACTCTTCAGATTATATATTTCTGGGATTTACCTTTTTTTGTTGTTATATGACACCAAAAAATTGAAGACCAGAATATATATTTTTTATTCACTGCACTACTCTTTATATAGAGCTAACCTTTAACAGAAAAACAAAAATATTTCCTAAACACAAGGCATGACTAACAGCTTCCTAATTTCTAGCTATTAACAAGTAAAACAGCATAACAGCATAAATAATAACAAATATCCTAAAGACTTGGTCAGCTAACTGCATAACAAATATTCTAATGATATTATAATAACATACTTGGACAACAACTCCATATGCAGCTACCTAGGCACTGTTACAACAATTTCTCCTCCTTGCCTAATAGCTGCATAGACTTAGTTTGTTTCTCAGAACTTCGAATCTTGCTTTTGGAAGAGCCTTGGTAAGCACATCTGCAATTTGGTTCTCAGTCTTACAATAAACCAGTTTAACTTCACCAGCCTTCTATTCTTCTCTCAAATGATATAGCTTGATCTTGAAATGCTTTGTCCTTCCATGAAAAATAGGATCATTTGAAATTGCAATGGCAGCTTGGTTATCTACATAAATTTCTGTTGGCTCAGTTTGGTTCATGTGTAAATCTGCTAGTATTTTCCTGATCCAAATTGCTTGATTCACTGTAGCGTTTGCTGCAACATACTCTGCCTCCGCTGTACTTTGAGCTATCACATCTTGCGTTTTTGAGCTCCATGAAAAAATTCCTAATCCAAAACTGAAACAAAAACCTGTTGTGCTTCTCATGTCATCTATAGAACCTGCCCAGTCACTATCAGAATAACCATGAAGCTTAAAAGAGTGACAGCTAGAATATTTAATTCCATAATTTGTTGTGCCCTTGATATATCTTACAATTCGTTTGGCAGCCTGAAAATGCATTTCACTAGCACAATGCATAAATCTTGAGAGCAAACTTACTGCAAACATTATGTTTGGTCTGGTAGCTGTAAGATACATCAAGCAACCAATCAGACTCATGTATAAGCGTTCATCAACTTTTTCAGCTCCATCCTCTTTGCTAAATTTCTCCTTTTGATTCATGGGTGTGCTAGTGCTTTTGCAATCTTCCATATGGAATTTCTTGAGTATTTCCTTTGCATACTTCTTTTGGCTTATGAAGACTCCATGATGGTCTTGCTTCACCTCCATTCCTAGAAAATAGGACATTAAGCCAAGGTCTGTCATCTCAAATGCTTCAAGCATTTTGGCTTTAAATTCTTTCACCAGCATCTCATTGCTTCCTGTTACAAGAAGATCATCAACATAAATAGAAACTATAATTAAGTTAGCATCTGTTTTTTTTATGTATAACGTAGCTTCACTTGGACTTCTAACAAAACCAAGGCTTTGAAGATATTCATTGATCCTGCTGTACCAGGCCCTAGGAGCCTGTTTAAGACCGTATAATGCCTTCTTCAATAAGTAGACCTTCTCCTCCTGTCCCTTGACTTGAAATCCTTCAGGCTGCTCTACATAAATTTCATCTTGAAGATAACCATTTAAAAAAGCAGATTTAACATCCAACTGGTAAATCTTCCATCCCTTTTGTGCAGCTAAAGCAAGTAACATTCTGATTGTATCCAAGCGTGCTACTGGAGCAAAGGTTTCTAAAAAATCTACTCCAAACACTTGACTATACCCTTTCACAACTAATCTGGCTTTGTGTTTATTTACAGAACCATCTGCATTAAATTTGGTTCTGTAAACCCACTTGACTCCAATGACCTTTCTATGTTGAGGTCTATCCACCAACTCCCATGTGTCATTCTTCTCAATCATCTTAAGCTCTTTTTCCATTGCTTCGATCCACTTAACATCCTTTTCAGCTTCTTTAAACTCTATAGGCTCAAACACAGCAATATTACATCTTTCATAAATATCAAATAATAACCTTGTACCTCTAATTGGTTCATCATCTATGTTATCATCCATATTTTGGTGAATTTCAGACCGCTGCTCCTTTACTGACTCCTCCCAGTTCCATTGTCTATCTTCCATGAATGTGACATCTCTACTTACAAGAATTTTTCCACTTTGTGGTTGGAAAATTCTGTAAGCCTTGGATGCTTTACTATATCCAATAAAAACTCCCGGTTCTGCCTTTTTATCGAGTTTCTCTCTTTTCACCTGTGGCACATGAGCAAATCAAAGACAACCAAAAGTTCTTAAATATTGCAGGTCTGGTTTGTAACCAAACCAAGCTTCAAATGGAGTTCTTTTCTGTAGAACTCTGGTTGGCAATCGATTCAACAGATAAACTGCAGTATTTGCAGCCTCCGCCCACAGGTTCTTTGGCAATTCCTTTTCATGCAGCAAACACCTTGTCATTTCCATAATACTTCTATTTTTTCTTTCACTTACACCGTTCTGCTGCGGAGTATACGGTGCTGTAAACTGGTGCTCAATGCCAGCTTCATCACAGAAATTTTTGAAACTATCACAAGTGTATTCCTTTCCATTGTCTGATCTAATTGTTTGCAACCTGTAACCACTTTGATTCTCCACCCAAGTTTTATATTTCCAAAAAACATTAGCAACTTCAGATTTAAATTTAAGAAAATAAATCCAACAAAATATGGTGCAATCATCAATAAATACAATATAATATTTACTGCCATTTAAGGAAGATGTTTTTAGAGGTCCTCCAACATCTGTATGTACCAGTTGAAGTTTGCGTGTTGCTCTCCATGCAGTTTGAGGAAAGGATCTTCTGACTTGCTTTCCATATTGGCAAGCCACACAATCAGAAAGTTTGTCTTCCAGTAATGGTACTCCTTTTACCATTTTGTGATTCTGCATGTATAGAAGTCCAGCATGATGAAAATGCCCAAGCCTTTTGTGCCACAATTCCGCATTGCTTGCACTGCTTGGAAATGCTATCTGCTCCCCCTCCATCAGATTTAGAGCAAAGCTTTTTGCTCTCATTTTCACCTTAAAAGCATCTCTTCCTTCTGCATCTTTAATCCTGCACCAATTGTCTTCAAATATAACTTTGAAGCCCTTCTCAATCAGCTGTCCAACACTAAGTAGGTTTTGGTCAATATCAGGCACATATAAAACGTCAGTAATATACTTCAAACCTGATAAGCTTTCTAAAGCTACAGTTCCTTTGCCTTTGACTGAGATGTATTCCCCATTTCCAATTTTTACTTTGGAAATTTCAGTTTTGTTGAGTTCTTTGAAAAGCTCTAGATCATTAGTCATGTGATGTGTGCAACCACTATCAATCAGCAAGAATCACTAGAACTGTTGCTTGCTGCAAAACAAGTTGCAACAAATAGCTGCTCCTCTTGATGTTGCTCAACAGCAGTATTTGCTTTTCCTTCATGTTGTTGTGACTTACAGATTCTCTCCATGTGCCCAATCTGACCACATTTCCTGCACTTGACATCTGGTCTCCACCAACACTTCCTTTGTGGGTGGTTAGTTTTTTTACAGTATGGGCAAGGTGGATATGTTACCACATCCTTTTTGTCATTGTATTCAGTTTTCTTGCTGTACTTCTTCTTGCTGTCCTTCTTGTCTTTGCCTCCTCCTGAATTTTGTGCCTTTGCTTGAAAAGCACCCTCTACAGATTCTTCTTTTCTCATCATTCGCCTTTGCTCTTGGGCCTGCAATGCATTTACTAATTCTGCCAAGGATATACTTGACAAATCCTTAGATTCTTCTAATGAAGAAATTTTAGATTCGTACTTTTCAGGCAAAGTCACAAGAATTTTTTGTACAATTCGTTCATCAGAAAAATCCTTACCCAGCAACCTCACCTTGTTTACTATGCCCAGCAACTTGTTAGAGTAGTCTTTGATGGTTTCTGTCTCCTTCATTTTCAGCATTTCAAACTCCCTGATCAAGTTAAGCACTTTCATGTTTTTGGTTCTTTCATTGCCTTGGTATTCGCTTCTGAGATAATCCCAAATAGCCTTTGCTGTCTGTAGATTCATGATTCTTGTAAATATGGTGCATGAAACAGCAGAGAATAGACATGCTTTAGCTTTGGACTTCTTTGTCTTCCTCTCTTTGTGAGTCTTTAGTTGTACTATCGTTGGATTTTCTGGCAATGGTAGAACGTCATAGTCCTCCTCTACAGCCTCCCAAAGATCTAATGCCTCAAGATGGACCATCATTTTAATAGCCCAAGCCTGATAGTTATCACCATCAAAAATTGGTGGAGCAATATGAGAAAATGTTGTTTCAGCTTCCATTTCTGAAGGTTTTTGTGTTTCTGGTCTTTCAAGTTACCGGTTTTGGTTTGTGTTTCTGGGTTTGTGTTTAGATTCACTCAACTCACAGATCCCTCAAGAGATGACTTAGCTCACAGATCCCTCAAGAAAAATTGCTCTGATACCAATTTGTTTTTATATGACACCAAAAAATTGAAGACCAGAATATATATTTTTTATTCACTGCACTACTCTTTATATAGAGCTAACCTTTAACAGAAAAACAAAAATATTTCCTAAACACAAGGCATGACTAACAGCTTCTTAATTTCTAGCTATTAACAAGTAAAACAGCATAACAACATAAATAATAACAAATATCCTAAAGACTTGGTTAGCTAACTGCATAACAAATATTCTAATGACTTGGTCAGCTGACAACAACTCCATATGCAGCTACCTAGGCACTGTTACAACATTTTTCTAATTCAGTAATCAGCAATCAAAACCCATAATTTAGAACTCAAAGAACCGTTTAAAAAAGTCGCTTTTGAGAATTAAAATCTGAAAAAGGCAATTGTTAAAAAAAAAAAAGAAAAAAAAATGCAAGAGTAGGAAAACAAACTTGGTTCTCGAACAGAAGCTTTGACAGTGTATCCACGTTCCAGTAAGAGCTTCACTACCCATGAAGCTATGTAATCGGAAGCTCCTGTTACACACACCACCTTTTGCTCTCCACTCATGATTATTCTCTCTCTCTCTCTCTCTCTCTCTCTCTCTCTCTCTCTCTCTCTCTCTCGGTGCTAGATGTTGTTATTATAGGAAAGCAAAAGAAGCCAAAAATGTAAAAATGAATTTTTACCAAACCCATGTACTAAAAAAAGTTGTACTACACATCCACCTACTAAATTTTTGGTAACAAATTTCCTTCTTGTTATTTCTTTTTAACGAAAAATTCCAATCAGTTCTGGAAAATCATTAAATAAAAACTCTGTAAAGACATGTCAATGAGTTGAAGTCTTTTCAGTAGGAAATCTGCACGTGAAAAACTGACAAAAAAACGTTCCTATCTTTGCCGTTACACTTTAGCCCTATCCTAAATTTGTTACGTGGGCTTTCTCTGAGTTACAAGCTCAGGACCATTTGCCAAAATTTGGTCAATGTTGTTGCAATTAATGCTGCCTATTTATAAAGAGAAATTAAAAATAAATAAATACTTTTCTAGAACTACTTAAGTGGCAAGTAAGACATGGAGATTGATGAAGATATTTTGTGTAAGTGTTTAACTTGATTTCCTAGAATATTAATATGTGTAAGTGTTTAACTTTGATTTGACTTCTTAGAACATTCATGTGTATAAATATTTAAGTTTAATTTGATTTTCTACAACATTCATGAATGATTTAATTGGCCAATGAACCAACCTTTTATTTGTGTAAATAGGAAGTTGTTGCTTGCACAACATATATAGCAATTACATTAAAAAAAAAAAAAAAATCAGTCATATTTTATATTTCTTTCTCCACCAAGAGTATCCCATCTTTTACTCAAATAATTCAACTTATTTCTACCTTCCTTTGTCACCTAAATCAAAATACCCTTCAAACAAATTCCATCAAATGTAAATGTCAAAACGAGAAAGTTTAATTTCAAATCCAGCTTCACAGAACATCTCTTTTACCAAATATGCTATAGAATCTCAAGTTCATGTTTCGTAAGGATGAAAATTTGTAGATGATAAGAATCCCCTAAAGGATCATGTTGACTTAGAAGGCTCTAGAATTAACTAGTATATTTGGTATATTTGGCTAGCAAGTAAAGCATTGAAATTTGTGAAGAAAATATCTAAAATTGAGAATGAGAGCACGGAGTGAAGAAGTCTAGATGATGTGAGAGTCGGCTAAAGCAACCGACAGTAACAAGTATAAAAGGAAGTTTTGGCTTGCATACACTCTGAGCTACCCA
Organism: Ziziphus jujuba; assembly: GCF_031755915.1. NCBI lineage: Eukaryota > Viridiplantae > Streptophyta > Magnoliopsida > Rosales > Rhamnaceae > Ziziphus > Ziziphus jujuba. The sequence continues at coordinate 6,447,123 of NC_083380.1, forward strand.
GGTGAGCTACAAGGAGGCTCTCGGTTAGTGCGTGTGAGAGCAAGCTTGGGCAGAGTGCTAATGTGGAACGAAAGCTAATGAACTTTGATTCATTCCTGCTTTTTTTATTAACTATAAGACAAAATTAAACACAAAGGGGATACCCAATAATGGGCGTAGAGCAAAAGCTTTATGCTGCCACTACTATGACTAGTAGTAATAGTATTTACCATTCTGGAATAGTAACAAAAGCTTTGACGTTGCTGAACCATTCTGGAATAGCTATCAAACTTCTTATAGTCAGGATGGTAAGACCATGAAGGCTTTTATGACATCCCCACATATATTGATCCCTTCTAAGTCAGAAATATCTTGACAATTCCTTATCCATAGATGTTGAAGAGAGGTGAGATGTTGAATATTAGGATACAAGTACTTTAATTTTGGACAACAATGAATCAACAGGAATTCGAGAAAAGTGAGGCACTTTAGCCCATCTGGAAGAGTGTAGATTCATAATGCTAGAAATCTCAACATGCTTCAAATTTGAGAGGAGACGCTGACGACACTCACTGGCATTGTTTGTTTGAAAGGCTTCAAGCAAGTATTTTTTTCAAATGAAGATCTTTCAGATATGGGTAAAGTGGCATGGAAGTCAATAGGGGGCAGTCCTCGATGGTTGATTTAGAAAGACAAGAAAATGAAGATAATAACGATTATTATCTTCTTCACCATCCAATACTACTGCTACATGATCCTTCAGACCAATTAGGCAAGTCTTGAAACCTAAGGGTTTGAAAGGTTGATAGTAGCGTTGTTTGCAAATCCAAGTCGTTGGTTACATTTTTGTTTGAGATATTGTCCAAACATGGCAAGTCAAACAACTTTGAGGACTTCAGAAAAGGAAGTTGATTTAGTGGCATCAAATTTTGGCATTCCTTACATCCTACCAAGATCAACGTGCCAAGTCTTGTAAGCAAAGGAACCCAACTTGGACCTGTAACACCACAGTAACAACTTAAAGACAATTTTTTAAGATTTGGGTGTGGTTGCACGTGGAGGTAGAGGACAGAAATGCAGAATCTTGTGTGGCGCACTCAACTATTGGAAACTAACCTTAAGATATATATTGTTGGACCTGCCTTTTACTAGCCATAGGGATAAGCGGTGATTTAACATTAAGAACTTCCAATAATCCCTCAGATTTTTCAAGTAAACAGAGTTTCAAGTTCATCTATGCTTCATAGATTGATGCATTTTGGATTTTCCTTAAACGTTGGAAGCTCAGTTCATTTTATTCTCCATATAGTGAAGCTATTATGATTGAGCTTCTCAATTTCCACTGGCATTCATGGTGCTAATATAATGAAGTTCCATAAGGATGAAAACTTGTACAAAGTTGTTATTTCCTACAGTGATTTGCACTTGTACATAATAAGAAACTCTTCCTACTATTACTAAAAAAACTTAAAACCAGCTAAGTGATAAAGAATATTGGACCCAAATGAAACCATTTTGAGATAAACAAGGAAGCTAGGGAGCAGGTTGAAATTACCTGACCGTTAACATATTACAGAAGACTGGGGTAACAAAACAATATATGTTCTATCCGTTATTGTTTTCAAACATATCACTGGGGTAACAAAACAAGATATGTTCTGTTATTACCCAAAAAAAAAAAAATATATAATACGTCCTGTTTGTAATTGTTTTCCAACATATCTTGATGAAAGACATCAATCTAAAAATTAACAAAACCTTTCTTCTTTATGCTTTCAACAGTGTCCTTAAGACTCACTTCAAAAGGAATGAAATTCACACCCAAACTTTTTGCTTTCTCCTTGGATACTTGATAGATTGGCAATAGGTGGTTGTCATCTTCACATCTGCAAGCAATGAAAATCAGAATTTTTGTTGTGCTTCAAAGTTTATCACATAGCAGCAGATTTCATTTAGGCACCAAAATAAATATGATATAAGAGGAATGCAATCTGATAAACATGATAAGAAATGCAATCTGACATTGAAACTGTGTTTCTGTGTGTATATTTGTGTTCCGTTATCTTTCTCTATTCTAATGCTGTTTATCTATTTAATACATGGAATGCAAGTTTTGAATACAAATCAGGGGAAAGTAGATTAGTATACTTAGCAGAAAAGTTAAACATAAGCACAACCAAGTAGACATACATCATCCTAGAGGCGTTTACCATGTAAGGTAAAAGTTCAGAAGCTCCCATCAGGTAAAAAGGAACCCGGATCCTTAACATGACTAGATATGAAGTAATAAGCAATATAGATCAAGCCTGACTGCTTTTGAAAAATGCAGCAGAGAAGCTATAATATTTGCAAATGTACACTTACTTTTCAGGAAGGTTCAAGGAAGGGTAGAGTTCTTTTAAAATCTTCAAAGCATCAATAAGGTGTGCAACGCATTGAACTAAACAGTATCTTCCCCTGGCAGATGGAACATCAAATGCTTGAACATGTGAATAAGCAACATCTCTAACATCAACAAATGTGTAAACTTCATTGGGGAGTGTTTGAGCTCCTGCACTTAAAGACCAAAAAAAAAAAAAAAAAAAAAAAAGAAAGCAGAAACGGAAACTAGGTTCTATAGTCAATAATGTTGAGTAGGAAGCCTGCTTGTTGTTATTAATATTATTATTTGGGTTGTTAATTGGCTATACTCATAATTCCACTTTGGCTCTTAAACTTTTTTTATAAATTTTTTAGGCATTTTACTCCTTAAACCTTTTAAGGTGTAATTTGGCCCTTAAAACTATTTTCATATCATATAATACATTTACTAGAACAATAAAAACAATGACATCATAATATTAGACAATCTCACAAGATTCCCACATGTTGCATCAAGTGCATTAAATATCTTGAGATTGCTAAAAAGTAGACAAAATAGCAGAAGGACCAACGTGCACGAGAAAAAAAACAAAAAAGTGTACGGGAACAAAGTGCATCTATGGATATGGTTCAAGGACTAACAGAGCTAATAAGTTTTCTTTTTTAATCATATATTTATACTTTTATGAAGCAGCGGGAAATAAAGGTGCGCAAGTTGATATAAATGTCAACGTCCAAAGTTTCAGGCACTCTTGAAAGGTCAAAGTATCTATATATACATCAGCCGTATCAAGAAAAGTGGTTCTAGCTTTGCATCAAATTCTGCCTCGTTCATGCAAGAAAAAGGATTAGTTGCAAGACGGTGTACCAGTTATAAGATTCAGAATAGGCTTTACAGAGAGGTTAATAGTTGGCTGCAAGAGAGGACCAATCACAAGCGCTGGATGTAGTGTGACCAAGTCAATCCTATTTTCCTTTGCAAATTTCCAAGCAGCCTCTTCTGCTAAAGTTTTTGATACCATATACCAAAACTGGGAAAGAAAGAAAACACATATACAGCACGGTGAACATATAGGAAAACTGATGCATAAGTTACTTAATTTTCACTCACCATATCCTAGCTAATAGCAAAAAGAACTAAAAAAGAGATCCAATTACAATGATATAAGATTTATATACTATAACCTATTTTTGCTAAAATCATCATTGACTATAAATTTCTAATAAATGGTATCTTAAAAAAAAATGTTTATGTGAGATATTCGTTGAAGTAAATTACCAAGAAAGTTGGAAAGAGATTATTAAAAATAATAATAAAAATAAAAAAAATCTTTAACACGTAAGTATGCACCTTCTGCTGCTCACAATATACAGGATCTGAAAACCAGGTCTCATCGACAACCACATCAGAGCTAAGAGGTTTTCCATTGAGAGCAACTGAAGCAATGGACGATGTTACTACCACTCTCTTTATAGAAGGGACTTTTACACATGATTTGAGAACGTTTAGTGTTCCCTTCGCTGCGGGGTCAATTATTTCAGCCTGAAAATCAACAAAATACGGTATAAATCTACTGTTACTAGGTGAATGAAAATCTGAAAAAATAATGTTAAAGCATTGCAGTCTCTGTTTTAAAATTTCATGATGGAATTGATTGTAGAGCTAATATTATTAACCTGTGGATCATTGGCTGAAAGGAGTACAGGCGATGCTACATGGAAAACACCTTCACAGCCATCGACTATAGCATCGAAAGCCCCTTCATCCAATAAACCAGCTTTAAACAAATGTAGTCTTTCCTTAGCTCCATCGAGGGAAAGCAGGTGTTCTGTCTTCCTTGGATTGTCTGTGACATACATATCCAGAAATAGGAGTTCAATTGGGATTCCATATGCTGTGAAGTCCAGCCGCACCACCACTGCACTGACAGTGTGAAGACTGCTCAGCCACCATCTTTGACAATGGCCATTGCTGCATTTAACACCAAACTCCAACTTGCTCAACAATTATGGGCTACTGTTAGAAGCTGTTGAAGATTGTGGCCATGCAACCGACCTTGTAAGCCTATAAATAGGTTCATCCCGTTGCATGCAAGGCAAGCCAAGAGAACAAGATCAATATCATCCCAAGTGAGGAGTATTGAGAGTAAACTCCGAGAGAGAGAGTGTTTAAGTTCTAGAGAGAGCTTGAGAGAAGAGTGAGCAATTCCAGAGAGAATTTGACAGTGTAGAGAGGTGTTCCACGTAAGAATCCTCCACGAGAGAAGTTTTTATTTTTGTATTCTATTTCCAAGAGAGTAATAGAATTCTTTTTATTTTTCTTTTCATATTTCTTCTCTAAAGTGGTCAGAGAACCACAACAAGTGGTATGAGAGCTCCAGGTCGAGAGCTTGGGTTCAAAATTTGAAGAAACAGAGCCTTTGTTCTTCAAGTTGGTGTTTCGAAAAGTTACTCAAATAATTAATTTGACAATACCAGGTGAAAGTACTCGACGAGAAGAGAACAACCAAGTTCGCCGAAGAGAAACGCAGAGCTTCACGCGCCCACACATGCCGTCTGAAATTTTCTGCAGCAGATCACACGCCTCACGGGCCGCACGCGCCGTCTGGAGGTTAAGACTACCACGTCAGCAGACACGTCAGCGCACTCAGCCACGTCATTTGCCACGCTACCCGACACGTCGTCAGCCACGCAATTGCCACGTGTTGACACGTCAACATAGTCTGCCATGTCATCAGAAGTTTCTGAAATTACGGAACAGCCCCTGAATTGTTGGAAATTCCAGATTGGCCCCTAGTTTCTGTATTTACAGGTTGACCTAGAATTTTTTATGAAATTACATTTTTGCCCTAAAATTTCTGGTAATTATATTTTGACCCCAGAAGAGTCAAGTCCACCATTTTCAGCAGTTCCGGACGCAACGGTTAACTCCGTTTTTCCAAATTCGGCTCCATTTTTTGTCAAGCCATAATGTCAATGGAAGAATCATCTTCGGGAGCTATGGTTAAGCTCACTGCCATAAATTATACACTTTGGAGACCTCGGATGGAAGATCTCCTCAATTGTAAGGATCTGTTTGATCCTATAGAAGCTAAAGGAGAAAACCTCAATCCCAGCAAAGAAGCAGAATGGAAGAAATTAAACAAGAAAACGATCAGTTAGATCAGGCAATGGATCGACCACAGTGTCTTCCATCATGTAGCGAAGGAAACAGATGCATATGCCCTTTGGACAAAATTGGAGGACATGTACCAGGCCAAAACTGCTCTGAACAAAGCCCTGTTGCTTAAGCGATTGGTAAATCTAAAGTTACAGAGTGGAACTTTTGTAGCCGAGCATACCAGTGAGTTCTAAAGCTTGGTAAATCAACTATCTGCTGTGGATTACCAACTAGGGGATGAGGATCAGGCCTTCCTACTTCTAAGCTCTCTTCCAGATAGTTGGGAGACATTGGTAGTCTCTCTCAGCAATTCGGTCCCGAATGGCAATCTTACTATGTCTATGGTTAAGGATGCCCTATTTAATGAAGAGGTCAGGAGAAAGGACATTGGCATGGATCAGTCACATGCCCTCGTCATAGAGAGAGGAAGACAGCAAAGAGGTGGTCGAGATAGGGGGAGAGGCAGGAGCAAGAGCAGAGACAGATCTACAGACGGTAAAAAATCATCATATAAGTGCTATCATTGTGGCCTGGAGGGTCACATGAAGAAGAACTGTAGAAAGTTGTTGAGAGAGCAGAGACTACAAGGTAATCAGTCGAAGGAGGATGGAGAGACACTAGTTACTGTTACAGGAGAAGTGGCGCTCTGCTCCACCGAAGAAGAGACATGCCTTCATATATCAACCCAAGATGTTGAGTGGGTAGTCGATACTGTAGCATCCTACCATATCACTCCACATAGAGATTTCTTCAAAACGTACAAAGCAGGAGACTTTGGTACGGTAAAGATGAAAAATTCCAGTTTTGCAAAAATTATGGGAACTGGTGATATTCAGGTAAAAACAAATGTTGGTTGTACAATAACTTTGAAGGATGTCCGTCATGTTCCAGATCTTCGGCTTAATCTACTTTCGGGAGCAGCCTTAGACAAGTAAGGCTATGACAACTACTTCAGCAAAGGCACATGGAAAATGACGAAAGGTGCCATAGTTGTGGCCCGAGGACATATTTGTGGAACACTGTACAAGACTCATGTGAAGATATGTGCAGATAGCATCAATATTGTAGAAGGAGAGGCGTCTCAAAATCTGTGGCACCAGAGATTCGGTCACATGAGTGAAAAATGATTGTCCACTTTGGCAAGGAAGAAGCTTATCACTGTTTGCAAGGATGCTGCACTAGATCCTTGTAATCACTGCTTGTTTGGTAAGTAACATAGAGTCTCCTTCAGTTCCTCTGCATCGAGAAGATCAGAGTTACTTAGTCTGGTGCACTCTGATGTTTGTGGTCCCATGGAGGTGGAATCATTAGGTGGCAACAAGTATTTCTTGACCTTCATTGATGATGCTTCTCAGAAGGTATGGGTATATTTCTTGAAGACAAAGGACCAGGTATTGGATTACTTCAAACTGTTTCATACCATGGTAGAGCGTGAAACAAGAAAGAAGCTAAAATGTCTCCGCTCAGATAATGGAGGCGAGTATACTTCCAAGGAGTTCGATGCCTACTACAGAAGACACGGCATTCGACATGAGAAGACGGTCCCTCGCACCCCACAACATAATGGAATAGCTGAAAGAATGAACCGAACCATTATGGAAAAGGTCAGAAGTATGATCAGTATGACTAAGCTGCCAAAGCCATTCTAGAGAGAAGCTGTTCATGCCCTCTGCTATTTAATCAACAGATCACCGTCAATACTGTTGAATTTTGAAATTCTGGAGAAAGTGTGGTCGGGTAAGATTCCCTCCTACTCTTATTTAAGAGTGTTTGATTGTTTAGCTTATGTACATGTATCCAAGGAGCTCAGACAAAAGCTCGATGCAAGATCTACTCCATGCATCTTTATAAGATATGGAGATGAAGAATTCGGATACAGGTTATGGGACCTAAAAACAAAGAAGGTTATTAGAAGCAGGGATGTAGTATTCCATGAAAACTAGACAATGGAAGACATTGAAAAGCCCAGAATGTCTCCTAATTGTAGTTCTAATGCCGAGAATTTTGGCTCTAATCCAGCACCAGCACAAATAGCCACAGAGGATAATGAGGTGCATGAAGATATACCAGAAGCAGACCAGGAGGAAGAAGGGGATAATGAGCAGGGGGAGACTCAATCCTCTCAAGCAACTGTAGGGCCATCACAGCGGTCAGATGATGGTACACCTCCTGAAACTAGTGGTTTACAAGTTCGGAGATCTGAGCGAGGCCGAATTCCATCAAAGAGATTTCCAGAATCTGACTATATTCTGCTTACTGAAGAGGGGGAGCCAGAGAGTTTCCAGGAAGCTGTTTCTCATCAAGAGAAGGAAAAGTGGCTGCAAGCAATGCAAGATGAGATGGAATCCTTGCAGAAAAATCATACTTATGAGTTGGTTAAGCTTCCAACAGGAAAGAAGGCACTAAAGAATAAATGGGTGTTCAAGCTCAAGAAAGATGGCAGCGGAAGGGTGGTGAAACACAAAGCTCGATTTGTAGTCAAAGGATTTCTTCAGAAGAAAGGAATTGACTTTGATGAGATTTTTTCACCAGTGGTAAAAATGACTTCAATTCGAGTCATTTATGGTTTAGTAGCAGGTCTAAACCTAGAGCTTGAACAGATGGATGTGAAGACAGCATTTCTTCGTGGTGATTTACATGAGGAAATCTACATGGAGCAGCCAGAAGAATTTGAAGTTTCAGGGAAAGAAAACCTCGTATGCAAGCTGAAGAAGAGCTTGTATGGCCTCAAGCAAGCACCAAGACAATGATACAAGAAGTTTGACTCATTCATGGTGAGTCAAGTCTATAAAAGGACTGCAGCAGACCAGTGTGTTTATATCCAAAAATTTTCAGGTGGAAACTTCATTGCACTTTTGCTATATGTGGACGACATGTTGATCGTTGGGCAAGATGCAAGAAGATTAGTCAGCTGAAGAAAGAATTGTCTAAGTCCTTTGATATGAAAGACTTAGGACCAGCTTAACAAATTTTGGGAATGCAAATAATCCGAGACAGGAAGAATAAAAGGTTATGGCTATCTCAAGAGAAGTATGTTGAACAGGTGATAAAGAGATTCAACACGGATAAAGCCAAACCAGTTAGCATTCCACTTGCAAATCATTTCAAGTTGAGCAAGAGATTGTGCCCCTCATCCAAAGAAGAGATAGAGGAGATGGCTTCAGTACCATATTCGTCAGCGGTAGGAAGTCTGATGTATGCAATGGTGTGCACCAGACCAGACATTGCTCACGCAGTAGGTTTTGTCAGCAGATTTCTTTCAAATCCTGGAAAGAAACACTGGGAAGCAGTCAAATGGATTCTCAGGTATCTTAAAGGTACAACGAAGCTGTGCTTGTGCTACGAAGGAGGTGATCCAATCTTAGAAGGCTATACAGATGCAGATATGGCCAGAGACCCTGATAATAGAAAGTCTACATCAGGTTATCTCTACACTTTTGTGGGGGGAGCTGTGTCATGGTGGTCAAAATTGCAGAAGTGTGTTGCTTTATCCACTACTGAAGCAGAGTACATTGCCGCAGTGGAAGCGGGTAAGGAAATGTTGTGGTTAAAGTGTTTTCTCATAGAATTGGGAATCAAGGAAGAAGACTACAAGATACATTATGATAACCAAAGTGCCATGGATTTGAGCAAAAACTCAATGTATCATTCCCGTACAAAGCACATTGACATCCGCTATCATTGGATACGCGAAGTAATAGATCAACAGTTACTGAAACTAATGAAGATCCACACAAAAGAGAATCCAACAGATATGCTAACAAAAGTTGTTGCTCAAGAGAAGCTGAAGCTATGCAGAGACATAGCCGGAATGGATGGCAGATGACCATTAGTTTAAACGCGGCTGGAGGGGGATAATTGTGAAGTCCAGCCGCACTACCACTGCACCGATAGTGTGAAGACTGCTCAGCCACCATCTTTGACAAAGGCCATTGCTGCATTTAATACCGCACTCCAACTTGCTCAACAATTGTGGGCTACTGTCAGAAGCTGTTGAAGATTGTGGCCATGCAACCGACCTTGTAAGCCTATAAATAGGTTCATCCCGTTGCATGCAAGGCAAGCCAAGAGAGCAAGATCAATATCATCCCAAGTGAGGAGTATTGAGAGTAAACTCCGAGAGAGAGAGTGTTTAAGTTCCAGAGAGAGCTTGAGAGAAGAGTGAGCAATTCCGGAGAGAATTTGATAGTGTAGAGAGGTGTTCCACATGAGAATCCTCCATGAGAGAAGTTTTTATTTTTGTATTCTATTTCCAAAAGAGTAATAGAATTCTTTTTATTTTTCTTCTCATATTTCTTCTCTAAAGTGGTCAGAGAACCACAACATATGCAACAAACTTGAATAATTATCTCCATGTGCTTTCTTTCAATTTCAACAACAGAACATCATACCCTTTGACAAGCTTCCAAAGCCTACAACCACACTAAATTCTAGCCTCAATTCCTTCAAATTGGGCTGAATTTCTAATAGTATTAGGAAAACGTTCAAAAGGATATATACATATACATATATATATATATATATATTTCCTTTCTTGACCCTGGTACCTAAACTTTGCACCGATTTGCGATTTTCCTCTGAACTTTGCAATTCTTACCTATGTCCCCAAACTATTAAAAACTTTGCAACTATTGCCTATAGTCATATGTACGGGGGCATTGGAATTTCACATAAGTTTGAATTTCTGCAAAGTTTAGGAGGCGTATGTGACAAGTGCAATGTTCATGGGACCAACTGAAAATCGATATAAAGATCAAAAGGCATAGATATAAATAACATATTTTTGGACAATATAGATGTAAATTACCTTCCTTTGTTTGTTTTTCTTTGTTTTGTTTTTATTAATTTAATTTAATTATTTTGCTGTTTCGTTTCTTCACCCCCCCCCCCCTCTGTTTCTAACACCCAAATTAAAGATTTAATTACAAAACCATAAGACCAACATTTTCTGAAATTCAATAGCCAGAACACATACATACACCACAGCTTGCTCTTCAGATTCAATGCTTTGGGATTTACCTTTCTTCTATCTCAGTAAACAACAATCAAAACCCACAATTTACCATTAAAGTGGCTTTTGAAAATTAAAATTCGGACAAGGCAATTTAAAAAAAAAAAAAAAAAGGAAGAGTAAGAAAACCAATTTGGGTCTCGAACAGAAGCTTTGACAGCGTATCCACGTTCCAATAAGAGCTTCACCACCCACGAAGCTATGTAACCGGAAGCTCCTGTCACGCACGCCAACTTTTGCTCTCCACTCATGATTCTTCTCTCTCGCACTCTCTCATTCTGTGGTAATTATAGGAAAGCAATGAAAGCCAATGAACGTTTACCAAACTCATGTACTAAAAAACGTTGTCCTATATACAGGTCACCTACTAAATTTTCGGTACAAATTTTCCTTTTTTATATCCTTTTTGTTATTGCTTTGTAAAGAAAAAATCCAATCAGCATTGGAATATCATTGAATAAAAAATTTGTATGAACATAACAATGAATTGAAGTCTTTTAAGTAGAAAAACTCCACGTGACAAAATGACAAAAAAAGGGTCCTATCTTTGCTGTTACACTTTAGTCCTTTTCTAAATTTGTTACGTGGGCCATCTGTCAATTCCAAGCTCTGGACCATTTGTCAAAGTTTGGTCAATATAAATGTCAAAAAGAGCATGAGTAATTTCAAATCCAACTTATTAGAACATCTCCTTTACAAAATATACTATGTATGAAAGTTTAAAGTATTTGGATTTTCCTAAAAATATTATGTATGAATATTGGTGGAGGAAAATTCAACTTGTCATAACGGAATCAGAAAGGAAACTAAATTAGGAGTAATACTCAGAATTGGTACCTCCAAAGTACATGGAAATTAGACAAATCTCTGTTGGATGAAAACAAAACACCAAAAGCAAAAACAGAAACAGAGCAGCAAAATAGAGAGCAAAACAACCGAAGAAGGAAAAAAAAAACTACTGCTGGTTTATTTAATGGTTCTCAGCTTTTGTGGCTTGCAGCATACACAAGAAAAAAAAACATAACAATATTTATACTAATAATTAACCCTACCTACATAAAACATCATAAAATTACCATAAAAGAAATTTTTAAAACTTGGACTCTAAGAAACTTGGACTCTAAGTAACTAAAGCCCACAAAATTAATTATTAAAAAAAACAATAAAAAATCAAGTTTATATTTCAACAATATGTATGTTCTGTCCACTCAGAATTCAAGTAAACAGAGTTTCAAGTACTTCCACTGTGCTTCCAATTTCCAGGGTTGATGAATTTGGATTTCACTTAGAAGTTGGAAGTTGAATTCATTTTGTTCTCCATGCGGTGTAGCTAATATGATTGAGCTTCTCAGTTTCCACTGGCATTTATGAGGCCAAAATCATGATCCATAAGAATGAAAACTTGTAGATAATAAAAATCTCCTGCTGTCATCACCCACGAAGCTATGTAACCGGAAGCTCCTTTTACGCACACTACCTTCTGCTCTCCTCTCATGATCCCCCTCTCACTTTCTCTCTCTTTGCTCTGCTCTGAACCTTCTGTCTAGGTGGTGTGCAAAGTAGATTAGATGTAAAAGGCCATTGACCAAACCCATTTTCAAATCAACTACTAAATTTTCACTACAAATTTTTACTTTTTGTGGTTTTTTGTTTTTAAAAAAGAAAAATTCCTGTCCATGTTGCAATCATTGAATCAAAACTTGTAATAACATAATAAATGAATTGAAGTTTTTATGGTAGGAAAACTCCATGTGGCAAAATGGGAAAAACCGATCCTATCTCGTCCGTTTACAATTGTCTTTTTGCCAATTTGCTACATGACTGTTTGTGAAAGTTTGGTCAATGTATATGCTAAAAAGATAAGCATATCCGAATGAGAAAATGTAATTTCAAAGCCAGCTTTATAGGACATTTACTTAATAGAATATGCTATAGAAAGATTGATCTGCGTATTTGAATTTTCCTAAAATTGGAAGCATATATGAAGTACAACGACAGTCAGAATGAAAATGATAATTGAATAGTGGTGGAGGAAAGCCCATCAACTTGTCATGATTATGCTGTAGGTTAACATTTTTGTATCTTATTGAGTGCCAAAAACTAAAATAAAAGGAAAAAAATGATAATTAATTGTAGTACTTGCCACCTTAACATCACCTCCATCACCATTAGAAAATTCATTTATTGCACAAATGCAGTTGCCAATTGAAACCTCTTAAATATCTTTTCCAACCAGGTATTACCAACAAAAAAGAAAAAGAATGCAAATTGAAACACAAATCCAAGGAAGTGTATTAAAAAGGAAGATAATGCATGCATGAAGCTGTAAACTATTACAGATTACCAGAAAAAGCAGATGATTAAGAATGATGAATGGTAGAATCAGCCGAATACAAAATCAAGTCCAGAGGGTGAACAACCTTATGCCAATCCTCCCTTATTTTCCTCTGACATATTTGAGATAAGATTTGGGCACTTAATAATAGAAAGTGATCGCAAAGAGCTGCGCTGATAGATTCCTTGTGGTAGGAATGTTAATTGTTTCAAGTTTAGAAAAAATTTCGACATGTCTAAGTGATCTGAGGTTGCTGAACCATGTATTCTGGAATAGCCATTAATCAATCTTATAGCCATGGATAGTAAGATCTTGTACAGTGATGATGTGTGGAGGTCATGCAGTAGAGTTTCCAATTGTTGAAGCTCCCAAAGATAGGGACCATGGAGGCTCTCAAGACCTTCCTACATATTCCCATCTAGGTCAGCAATCTCTCGGCAATTCTTAATTCATAGATGTTGAATATTAGGAGACAAGTACTTTAATTTTGGACAATAATGAATCCACAGGGATTTGAGAAAAGAGAGGCACCTTTAGCCCATCTGGAAGAGATTGTTCATCCTCAATGCTAGAAATCTCAATATGCTTCAAATTTGAGAGAGGAGACGCTTACTATACTTATTAGCATTGTTTGTTTGAAAGGCAGCAAGTGTTATTTTAACCCAAGATCTTACTGATATGGGTAAAGTGGCATGGAAGTCAATTTAGGGCAGTCCCTGAAAATTAGATCAGAAAGACAAGAAAATGAAGGTAAACAACAGCTATCAACTTCTTCAGTCTTCACCATCCAGTACCTAGATGATCCTTCCACCATCCCTTGGATTAGGTAAGTCTCGAAGCTGGACGTTTTTCTAAGTTTGATAGTAGCGCTGTTGGTGATGCCAAATGTTGTTTGAAATATACTTCAAAGAATGCAAGTAAAACAACTTCAAGGACTTAGACAAAGAAGTTGATTCGGTGGCAACAAATTTTGGCATTTCTTACATCCTACCAAGACGAATGTGACAAGTCTTGTAAGTCGAAGGAGACTGACTTGGAGGTGTAAAACCAGAGCAATAACTCAATGCATTTCAGATTTAGTGTGGTTGCAGGCTTTCCAATGTAATTTCATAATCAACAGCCCCATTTGCATCAGCATCATCACTTCTATGTGGCCAAAATGATAAATGACTAACATCTTATTTTTCCTTTATTTTTGCATTCTTATATGCCATGCTATCATCTTTTCCATGTCTTAATTTTTCTAATAGCCAGTTCATTAAGCGCATCCTCCTTACTATTTTTCAGCTAAGGGTAGAACCAATGGGGTTGTCCCAATATGAAATTTTTAAATTTTTATTTTTATTTTTTGCAGAAATCCAACGTGAAATTTCTTAAAAGTCTTGAGGTTAGTTAATTATCCCGGTCCATGTGGGATATAAATCAAACCATCACATAGATCATTCTCAAGATGTCTGAGATTGACTAACTTCTTGAAGTCTCTTGGGAATTCTTGTAAACAACTGCAGCATGATAGTTTCAGTGTTTGCAAATTCCTTAGCTTGGTGATAGGAAAATAAGATCTTAACATATGCAAGAACTCAATTCATACCATATCATACCATATGTCTAATAGTCGAGGTAAGAATTTCACCACTTCTAGCTAAATGCAAAAATACAAGTTATTTAAGAACAGGGTAGTGATGGTGTGTAGCCCCACGGAAATGGTGTTTCCTTCTTCGAAATTAGATTTTCAGTTTATTTAGCTCCTAAGAGATGGAGGGAAAAGACTAAATGAAGAATCTTTCATGGCCCACTCAAGTACTTCCAATAATACCTTAGATTTGAAGTAAACAAAGTTTTAAGCACTTCTCCATGCTTCCTAAACTGATGCATTTGGATTTTCCTAAAAAGCTGGAAGTTCAGATTATTTTGTACTCCATGCAGTGAAGCTAACATGGTTGAACTTCTCAGTTTCCACAGGCATTCATGGGGCTAAAATCAAGTTCCATAAAGCTGAAAACTTGTACCAACCTGTTATTTGCAACAGTGATACACGGCTTGTAGATGATAAGAAACTCCCACTTTTACTAAAAAACTTAAAACGAAGCTAAATTATAAAGAACATTTGTAACGGCCCAGACCACCCGCATCAGGATATTGTCCTCTTTGACCCAGGGTTCACACCCTCTCTCCCCCCTGGCCTCAAGGTTTTGCTCACAAAACGCGTCCTGAAGGGAGAGGTATCCACAGCCTTATAAAGACCGCTTCGTGCCCCTCTCCAACCGATGTGGGATGTTACAATCCTCCCCCCTTGGGGCCCAGCGTCCTCGCTGGCACACCGATCCGGGTACTAGCTCTGATACCACTGTAACGGCCCAGACCACCCGCATCAGGATATTGTCCTCTTTGGCCCAGGGTTCACACCCTCTCTCCCCCCTGGCCTCAAGGTTTTACTCACAAAACGCGTCCTGAAGGAAGAGGTATCCACAGCCTTATAAAGACCGCTTCGTGCCCCTCTCCAACCGATGTGGGATGTTACAACATTTGAGACAAATTAAATAATTTGAGAGTAACAAGGATGCTAGAAAACAGGTTCAAATTACCTTTCTGTTAACAAATTACAGCAGACTGGGGTAACAAAACAAGATATGATCTACTTGTTATTGTTTTCCAACACATCTTGTTCAAAGACGTTGATCTAAGCATTAATGAAACCCTTCTCCTTTAGACTTTCAACGGTGTCCTTAAGACTCACTTCCAAAGGAATGAAATTCACACCCAAACTTTTTGCTTTCTCCTTGGATACTTCGTAGAGCATGAAGGGCTTGTCATCTTCACACCTGAAATTAATGAAAAACAGAATTTTTTTCTACTTCAAAGTTTATTGCATATCAGCAAATTTCATTGTAAAGAAGAATAACAGATAGAGAATTTTGACCTAATATGTGAGGAAAGAAATCCAATATACATTATAATGAAACATGAAATCGTTTGAGCAACCACCAAGACTGCTTGGTGATTGCAAAACCCAATAAAGCATGGAAAGTATTGGAATTGTGTTTCTGTGAGTTTATTTTTGTGTCTCATTATCTTTCTCTCTTTCAATGCTAGTCATCCATTTAACATATGGCAAGTAACGCAAAATTCTGAATACACACCAGGGACAAAACTGTATGACAGTTGATTAGTATACTTGGAGCCTTAGCATAGAAAAACACAATCACAACCAAGTAGAAACACATTATATTTACCACAAAAAATGACCATGAACTGACAAAAACTAATAAGGCAAATAGGTAAAGCTTGATTGCATTTGCGAAATGCACCATAGAAGCATGACTCTTAATACTTGCAAATGGAAACTTACTTTTCTGGAAGGTCCAAGGAAGGGTAGAGTTCTTTCAAAATCTTCAAAACCTCAATCACGTGTGCAACTCGTCCAGATAAACAATATCTTCCACTGGCAGAAGGAACTTCAAATGCTTGAATATGTGCATATGCAACATCTCTAACATCAACAAATCTATAAACTATGTTGGGAAAGGTTTGAGCTCCTGCACCCAAAAGAACAAGAAAATAGCAGAAATGGAAAACAAGGTTCCACCAGCCGTCAATGTCTAAAGTTCAGGAACTCTAGAAAGGTCAAAGTATCTATATATATATATATGTATCTCTATACATCAGCTGTATCAAGAAAAGTGATGATGCCTCAACTCATGCAAGAAAAAGGATTAGTTGCAACAGGGTACCAGTTGTAAGATTCAGAATAGGCTCCACAGAGAAGTTAACGGTTGGCTGTAAGAGAGGACCAATCACAAGTCCTGGATGTAGTGTGATTAAGTCAATCCCATTTTCTTTTCCAAATTTCCAAGCAGCCTCTTCAGCTAGAGTTTTTGAAACCATATACCAAAGCTGGAAAAGAAAAATATATACAGCACAATAAACATATAGGAAAATTGACGCATGATTTCCTTTACTTCTCTGTTACTATATCCTTGCTAACAGTAAAAAAGAACTAAAAAATAGATATAAATAGAAATGATGGCTTTATATTCTATGCTGTTTTTACTAAACTCATCATCGTAGTATAAATAGTAGTGCTATAAATTTTGCATAAATGGTGTCTGAAAAGAAGTTTATATAAGATATTCTGTGGAAGTAAATTGATAAACTTAGAAAGAGATAATAAAAGCTTAGCCCATATTGATATAGTACACACCTTCATCTGCTCACAATATGCAGGATCTGAAAACCATGTCTCATCAATTAACACGTCAGGGCCCAGAGGTTTTCCATTGAATCCAACTGAAGCCATGGAAGATGTCACAACCACTCGCTTTACAGAAGGGGCTTTTGCACATGATCTGAGAACGTTTAATTTTCCCTTCACTGCAGGGTCAATTAGCTCTGCCTGAAATTACAAAATTATGCATAATTATATAAGTAATGGACTAACGAAAACCCAGGGAAAAAAAAATGTTTAGGGCATTGCAGTCAAAGAATTAACCTGTGGATCATTGACTGAAAAGGTTACAGGGGTTGCTGTATGGAAAACGCCTTCACAGCCATCAACTAAAGCATCAAAAGCTCCTTCATCCAATAAATCAGCTTTAAACAAATGTAGTCTTTCCTTAGCTCCATTGAGTGAAAGCAAGTGTTCTGTCTTCTTTGGATCATCTATGACATACATATACAGAATCAGGAGTTAAAAACTGAGATTTCATATGCAATAAACTGTGTAATTAGAACTTGCTCGCAGTCAAGCCATTCATTTCCATGTGCTTTCTTTATGTTTCAACATACAGAATACTATACCCTTTGACAAGCTATTATCAAAACATAAAAACCTCAATCAATTTCAACTCTCAACTCCATCAAATTGGGGAGGAAAAAAGAAAAAAAAAAAAAAAGAGACAATATTATTTTTAAGGTTTTTGTTTTTGTTTTATTTATTTATTTATTTTTTTCATCACCCAAAACAAGGATTTGACTACAAAACCACAAGACCAACATTTCCTCAGATTTTATATTCTGGGTTTTATTTTGTTTTACATTTTTTTCCTACCAATAAACAACAAACAATCAAAACCCAGGATATGGAATAAAAAACTATTTACGAGACTAATTGATATAAATCTGAAGAAGCCAATAAAAAAGGAAGAGTAAAGAAAACCAACTAGGGTCTCGAACAGAAGCTTTGACAGTGTATCCACGTTCCAGTAAGAGCTTCACCACCCACGAAGCTATGTAACCGGAAGCTCCTGTTACACACACCACTTTTTGCTCTCCATCCATGATTACTCTGCTCTCTATGCTTTGCTCTGTCTGGTCTGGACCATTTTGTCAAAGTCTGTCGAAGATGGGTTGACCAGATGTTGTGCTTAAGAAAGAAAAGATACGATGTAAATGGTCATTATTGTCCGAACAGAACAGATCACCTACTTAAATTTTAGTACGAATTTTCTTGTTCTTTTTTTTTAAGATAAATATTCCCATCCGTATTGGAATCATAATTATTGAATTTGGTAATATATATATATATATATATTAATCAACTGAATTTTTATCTTTTTCTTTTTTTGTTCAGTAGGAAAAGTCCATTTGACAAAATAAGTAAAAACGTTCCCATCTGACAGTTTTACACTTGCCTTTTCCTAAATTTTACTACGTGTAGTAATCACTACCTTGCTCAGCTTTGGACCATTTTGTCAAAGTTTTGGTCAAGAATATATAGCATTTATAAAAGGGAATATACGGTATTACCCCCCTTAAAATTTGATTTAAATATAATTCATTTCTTTTAATTTTGAAAATTTAATGAACTGCTTTTTTAAGTTTTAAAATGTCACCACCTTTCCTCTCTTAATGTCTCATGAAAATAGTAAGAAGAGCATATTCCACAACCAAGTATCATTGGCAAACGAGTAAACATAAATTCCATTAGCTTAAAAAATTGCTTATCATTTCCTGCTATAGTGATTTGAACATAAGTTATATAAAATAACTGTTGGAAGATTCTGTACATATGTGTTTGATTATGTGTTTTTTTTTTTTAAAGTAGTTATGAGTTGTACAGATATTTAGAAATCAGTTTTATTTTATTTTATTTATATTTAGAATTAAAGGGATTTATTATCTATTATGTATCCTAGAAAAGGTTATAAAACCTAATGTACAGAAGCATAATAAAATATCTCATTATTCACATTTTTTCTGTTTCTATTTTATATGGTATCAGAGCAGGTTAAACCTATCTGTGAAAAAGTGTGGTGCCGTGAACAATACCTACGTAAACAGTAATCATACATGAACAGTAACCCATGTGAACAGTTCCTCGCATAAATAGTATTTTCTGCGTTTCTGCACTAAAAATGTCCGAAATCACATCCAATTTTCAGCCCCAATCTTCTCAATCTGAGCCTCAGATTGCCCAGAATTTACCTGAAAATCACCCTTTTTAGATCACTACAATCCGACTAAATGGTGACAATTTTCTCCGGTGGTCACAATCTGTTCGAATGTATATCAGAGGAAGAGGGAAAATTGGCTATATCACAGGAGACACAAAGAAGCCCAATGTGAATGATTTAGCCTATGCTATTTGGGATGCTGAAAACTCCATGGTAATGACATGGTTGGTTAATTCTATGGCTGAAGAGATAGGGGCAAATTATCTCTGCTATTCTACAGCCAAGGAATTATGGGATAATGTCTCACAAATGTACTCAAATTTAGAGAATCAATCCCAAGTTTATGAATTAACTCTACAACTTGGAGATATTCGCCAAGGTGAGGACTCTGTGACTAAATATTTTAATTCTCTTAAGAGAATTTGGCAGGACCTGGATTTATTCAATGATTATGAGTGGAAGTCACCCGATGACTGCAATTACTACAAGAAGATGGTGAATGTTGGCCGAGTCTTCAAGTTTCTTGCAGGTTTAAATGTTGAATTTGATGAGGTTCGTGGCCGGATTATTGGAAGGAACCCTTTGCCCCCAATTGGTGACGTCTTTGCAGAAGTACGTAGAGAAGAGAGCCGGAGACAAGTGATGCTAGTGAAGAAGACTGCAAGTACAACCGGACCTGTGGAAGGATCAGCCCTAATTATATCCAAAGCCCAAGTCAGTCGAAAGTCATTCCAAAATCAGCGGGTTGGAGACAAGTATAATCTACGCTGTGATTACTGTGGGAAACCTCGCCATACTCGAGAGAATTGCTACAAGTTGCACGGTAGACCACCCATCGGAAGGATGACCAAATCTGGTAAACAGCATTTACCCTTAGCAAACGAGGCAGAATCATCTCCATTCAGTAAAGAACAACTAGATCATCTTCTTAAACTTCTAAAATCTTATTCATCACCTAATACTCCTGTCGGTTCTATGGCACAAACAGGTAGCAATTCTTTGGCACTCTCAGTTCTAGGAAAATCATATCCTTGGATCATAGATTTAGGGGCCTCTGATCATATGACAAGTTACTCTAACCTGTTTAGTTCCTATTATCCTTGTTCTGGTATTGATAAAGTGAGAATAGTTGAAGGTAGTTTGTCATCTATTGCAGGAAAGGGAAACATTAAAATTTCTGAAAAAATTACTCTAAAATCTGTTTTACATGTTCCAAAACTTGCCTGCAGTCTTCTTTCTGTCAACAAACTATCTAAAGATACTAATTGCTCCATTCTCTTCTTTCCTTCCATTTGTATTTTTCAGGACCAGAACTCGGGGAAGATGATTGGAACTGCTAGAGAGATAAATGGGCTCTACTACTTTGATGAAACCGCTACTGGTAATAAAAGAGTTCATGGCCTAAGTAGTACTAGTTCAAACCCTGTCTATGATCAAGTTATATTATGGCATAAAAGATTAGGATATCCTAGTTTTCCATATCTTAAATATTTATTTCCTAAATTATTTAAAGGAATTGATTGTTCAAAACTTCATTGTGAGTCTTGTCATTTGGCTAAAGATCATCGAGTTTCATTTCCAATAAAATCTTATCTTGCTTCAAAACCATTTTATTTGTTTCATAGTGATGTTTGGGGTCCTTCTAAGGTTACTACACTTTCTGGCAAAAAATGGTTTGTAACTTTTATTGATGACCATACAAGAGTGTGTTGGGTTTACTTGTTGGAAAAGAAATCAGAGGTTGAACAAAGATTTAAAGAATTTTTCCTAATGATTGAAAATCAATTTCAAACCAAGATTAGTATTTTAAGATCAGATAATAGGACTAAATACTTTAATAAATATTTAGGAGCATTTCTGACCCAAAAATGTATTATTCATCAATCAACTTGTCGTGATACACCACAACAGAATGGAATTACTGAAAGAAAAAATAGACATCTTCTTGAGGTAGCTAGAGTCATCATGTTTTCTATGAATGTACCTAAATATCTATGGGGAAATGCAATCCTAACTGCTTGTTATCTAATAAATAGAATGCCATCTAAAGATTTCAAATATGAAACACCTTTACAGATTCTGAAAACCTTTTTCCCACATCTCGGATAACTCTACAAGATCTTGAACGGAGACCTAAAGGAAGAAATATATATGGACCTTCCACTCGGATTTGAAGAAAGTCTTGGAAGAGGCAAAGTTTGCAGTTTAAAAAAATCCTTATATGAGTTGAAACAATCACCAAGAGCTTGGTTTGAACGATTTAAGGATGTAGTAAGGAGGCACGGATTCTCACAAAGCCAAGCTGATCATACTTTATTTTTCAAGAACTCCACCGAGGGTAAGATAGCGGTTTTGATAATGTATGTAGATGATATTATAATAACTGGAAATGATCTGTTCGAGATTAACAAGCTGAAGAATAAGCTTGAGGTTGAATTTGACATTAAAGACCTCGGAAAGCTTAGGTATTTTCTAGGGATGGAGTTTACAAGGTCCAAGGAGGGAATTTTCATCAACCAACGAAAATACATTCTTGATTTGCTCAAAGAGACAGGGATGACAGGTTGTAAAGCTACAGAAACTGCAATAGACCCAAATGTGAAGCTAAAAGCAGCAACAACAACTGAGGTGGTTGATCGAGAACGCTATCAAAGACTAGTGGGAAGGCTAATCTATTTATCACACACAAGACCTGATATAGCTTTTGCAGTAAGTCTAGTAAGTCAATTTATGCATTCACCTGGATCTACTCATTTTAAAGCTGTGTTCAGGATTTTGAGATATCTAAAAGGAACTCCGGGAAAAGAACTTTTGTTCAAAAATAGGGGTCATCTCCAAGTTGAAGCCTACACAGATGTAGATTGGGCAGGTGATATAAATGATACAAGATCTACCTCAAGCTACTGCACTTTGATAGGAGGGAATTTGGTCACTTGGAGAAGCAAAAAACAGAATGTTGTAGCAAGGAGTAGTGCAGAGGCAGAATTCCGCTCTGATGCACATACGTTTTGTGAAGTGTTATGGATCAAAAGACTCCTAGAAGAATTGAAGATTCCTACACCAGAACCTATTAAAGTCTATTGTGATAACAAGGCAGCTATTTCCATAGCTCATAATCCAGTTCTACAAGATAGAACAAAACATGTAGAAGTGGATAAACATTTCATCAAGGAGAAGATAGACAGCGGTGTGATATGTATGGCTTACATACCCACCATGAGCCAAGTAGCAGATGTTCTTACCAAAGGACTTCCTAGAGGGCAGTATGAGAACTTAGTTAGCAAGCTTGCCATGAGTGATATATTCATGCCAGCTTGAAGGGGAGTGTTGGAAGATTTTGTACATATGTGTTTGATTATGTGTGTTTTTTTTTTTTTTTAGGTAGTTATGAGTTGTACAGATATTTAGGAATCAGTTTTATTTTATTTTATTTATATTTAGAATTAGGGGATTTATTACCTATTATGTATCCTAGAAAAGGTTATAAAACCTAATGTACAGAAGCATAATAAAATATCCCATTATTCACATTTTTTCTGTTTCTATTTTATAATAACAAATTACAACGAGGTTGGGATAGAGAAACAACAGAATATATATATATATATATATATATATCACATTATCTTATTCCTTCAGGCTATCAACAGTGTCCTAAACTCATACTGCTTTCTCCTCTGGATACTTGGTGAGGCTTCTCACTTTCCCATCTTGAAGTCATGAGGAACAGCAACCTTTTCCTTAGAGCTCTATCATATCACTGAACCTTCACAATTTGTACTTGCATAAAAATTGAGATTTTCCAATATAATACAGTACATACTTCCCTCTCCCTTCTACATAAAAATAGAAAAATAAATAATAATTATAAACTAGGAAAAAAAATACTTTGAAGATTGAAATATAGATACAGAAGTGATGGTTAATAGATGAGAAACAGAGTCAAATAAACATAATACAATTTATAAATGAAATTATAAGAGCTATTAGGTGAAAAGGGAACTTGACAAGTAACATGAGTAACATGAGTTGACATAAACTAGTGACAAAGAAAGCAGAGTATGCATTTCAAGATAACAAAGTGAAGAAACAAAGCATACTCTCATCTTCTTTGGTTCCTCTGCTGTCTAGTTCTATACTTCAACCACAGGAATAGTATTCTATCTACAACTTTCTCAACAGCATTGAAGTATGCTACACTCCAAGACCTTTTCATCGTGATTACCAGATAAGGAACAAGAATTCCTACTGCAAATCCCAATCCAACAATCAAGTAAAACCACTTATCGGTAGAAGTGTCACCATTTCTACTATTCTTCGAAGTATTCAATCCCTTTTCTGGATCAACATCATCTTCATCATCACTTGGACATTTTACATCAAGTGGAATACCACAAAGGCCAATGTTTCCAGCAAAAAAGGGTGCATCAAAAGTTGTCATATGATTTGTATAAGGGATCCTACCAGAGAAGTTATTGTTTGACAAAATCAGGAACCCCAAAAATAAGAATGATGCCAAACTTCGAGGAATAGCACCTGAGAGCTTATTACTTGAGAGATCAAGTGATGACAATTGCTTCAACTTTGAAATGCTCTCTGGAATGTGTCCACTGATACGGTTTCTTGACAAATTTAGAAACACTAAACCCGACAATTTTGTTATCTCTCTTGGAAGATCTCCACTCAAATTATTTCCAGAGAGATCCATGTTGACTACAAGGGAGGGGATCTTGCTGAAAATCAAAGACTGGTCTTTCATATTCACAACCAAGTTTTCTTCATAAAGTTTTCCAAACATCCCATAGAGTAGATGGCGGTTTATGTTTTGGACTCGTGTCATTGCTTTGAAATCTCCAAAGCTAGCTGGTATGCTACCTTGGAACCGATTTTCTGCCAGGTCCAGGACTTGCATTGAACTTAAATTTGATAGCACCAGTGGAAGTTCTCCCGAAAATGCATTGCCTCTCAATTTGAGAATTTTTAGTCCTTCAAGACCTTTCCCAATCCATGCTGGAATTGTACCTGTTAATCTGTTGTTTCCAAGATCCAACGTCTCCAAACTTGCTAAGTTTTGGAAAGATGATGGGATCTCTCCAGAGAGGTTGTTGTCATTTAGGTGCAATGTTTGAAGCATACTTAAGAAGCCTAAGTCAGTAGGGATACTTCCAGATAAATTGTTTTTACTAAGGTCCAGTGCTTTAATGTAAAAACAATTCATAAAGACTGATGGAATACTTCCTATTAGGTTGTTATTGGAAAGATCAATGACTTGAAGACTAGGATTGTTGCTTATAGAAGCTGGGATTTCTCCAGTTATTTGGTTGTCTGAAATCGAGAGGAAAATTAGGGAACCACTAATGTTATATGGAATAGTACCAGAAAGTTTAATTTTGGATACGTTGAGAAAGTAAAAATCATCACTTGTAAGAGGAATGGACCCTTTGAAGAGGTTTGAGCTGACATCAACCACTGCGTTTGATGCCAAGTTTAGAAGACTTGGCAGATGACCTTCTAATCGATTGTAAGAAATATTCAACGATGATAGCTTAGAGGAATGTCCCAAAACCAGTTTGGAATGGAGCCAGAAATGTTAGCATCTGACAAATCCAAATCATTGACTTCCTTTTGTGAGTTAAGCCATGCAGGAAACGAAGGACCCAAATGGCATGAAATGTATGTCAAGACGCCAGACTTGGAATGTGGGAACCCAATTGGATCTAATATTCATGGTGAAAGAGTTTGAAGATAGGCGTAAATATTTTAGCTTACCGAGATTTGAAAAATGTGTTTCAGTAACCATACCCGTCAATTGATTGGAAGAAACATCCAAAGAAGACAGCTCAGAAAGTTGTCCCAAACTTTTTGGGAGGGGACCATTCAATTCATTCCCATTTAGCCACAGAACAGAAAGATTTTTGTAGTGATCCTAAAGAATCTAGTATAGGACCATATAGAAAGTTATTCGTCAAATCAAGATGGACAAGATTCTTAAGCTGACCAAGCCATTGTAGTAAGCTACCTAACAAGTGATTTTGTGACAATTTCAAGCGCAATAGACTTTCAGAAAGGCAGTTTTCTATGCCTTGATGGAATTCTGGCAAGGTTCCAGTCAAGTTATTATCTGATATACTAAAATACATTAAGTTGCAGAGTTTTCCAATTGAGCTTGGAATCTCACCCTCAACATTGTTTGTAACACCCCGTCCTAAAGTACAACGGAAATTTTCCAACTTTGACCGAGATTGACCGTTGACTGTTGACTTTGACCGTTGACCATTGACCAAGGGGTAAAAGTTGACTTTCTGACTTGGATGGAATTCTAGGTTGACTGAGGTACCGTTACGAAGTACATGTTGGCACAAATTTGTAGACTAGTAGTACGTTGAAAACGGAGCTACAGTTTGAAAGTTATGAGCAAAACAAGTCGAGATTCAAACTGTCCAAAAGGTGCTGGAAGTTGACTTTTTATGGTTGTAGAATTTTGCTTTGACTTTTGTATGGTTGTAAAGTACTCGTCGATACGAGTTCATAGACTAATGACACGCTTAAATTGGACACCTAGTTAAAAAGTTATGGATATGTGAAGTTTTTCGAATACCGTAATATTTTAATATATCTGGCTTAAGTGAACAGTGATGCCACGTGTCGACATCGGAGAGGTCCATGTGGGTGAACAGTGTCACCCACGGTGGCTTTTATTTTGGCAAAACGGCGGGGGAGGGGAGAGAAAGAGAGAGAGGAGAGAGAGAGGGAGAGAGAAAACCACCGGCCGCCGGAGTTGCAAACTTTTACGGCTGAATCTTGCCACACGTGCCGGCCAGGCAAGAGCGCCTCTCCATTCTCGGCCAACCCCCAAAATTTCACGGCCAACCGACCGATGATGCGCTCGGATCGGAGCGTTTTCTGGCGACGGTGATTTTTCCCCTCCACCACCGGCCACTGCCGTATGACCCATTTCCGGCCATATTCAGCCCACACGCGCCATCCAACCCTCATCATCTCCTCATTTCCGGCCGGCCCACCAAATTTCACGGTTACCGGACCTCCGAAGCGCCGGGATCGGAGTATTTTTCGGCGAGGGGCCAAAAATCTTCAAACCCAAATCTCTTCGCCGTCCGGCCTCTGTTTGCCTCATCGCCGGTCCCGTTGGAACCCTCTTTATTCAATCTATAAAACTCCCAAAAATCTCAGCCATCGGTCACCGGACGAGCCGCTGCAGGCGACGGTTGCCGGTGACCGCGACGGCTCACCGAAGAAATTACTATTCTGGCGAGTACCCAGTTGCACCGCCGGTCCTTCCCCACTAATTCCGACCCCCTGAACCCAGACCCGATATCCTTTTCCTCCAATTCGTGACGGTTTGGGAGAATCGAGGCTCTAAATGTCGAGAGCTTTCTGGCGAGATTTCAGCCACCACCGGTCCGATCTCCGGGAAGTAAGACCGGATTCATAATCCTCGTCACTCAAGCTTCGATTCGGTATATTACTCATCAATTTTGGTTAACGTTTGTGTTTAACCCCCGGGGTACCGGGTATTATTTACCCGAATAAAATATTATTTTATTTGACTGTGTATGAATTGTTATTTTAGGAGCACGTGTGGATTGACGAATCGGTCCTATGATGGATCGTGGGTTAATTGCGTGTTCCAGATGAGTGACCCACATTTAAAACTATTTTGGGGTGATTAATTATATTTATTTGGTGTTAATTTGGTATCTAGAATTATGCTCATGTGGTGGAATTTAAATATAATTGTGGAAAAAATATTATTTTATATATATATATATACCCATTGGTGCTAAACGGAAGTTTGGGTTATTAAGAAATTTTCGATTATTATTATTGTGATTTAATTGTATTTATTACGCATGAGCAAGGTATTTTCATTAATTAATTATATCTGGATTTTAATATTATTTTTGGGCATGATTGGTTTAAATATTTTAAGGAAAATATTTGTTTAAATTGGTGGTTTCAAATTTTATAATTATGCCCGTGGAATATTAATTGGTGGACTTTGTGATACGAGAAAAATTATTTGTATATTGTTATCGGTGGTTTTGTACCGGAAATGTTAAAGGAAAATGTGGGATTGTGAATTTGAAAAATGGTGTAATTCCCACGGTGAATTTTGGAAAATTGGTACTTTAATAATAAATTTAATAATTGGTTTTAGACGCACTCATATAGTATTGGTGTTTTGGCTGTATATGTGGATTAGCGTGCAAGTTATTATGTCTCCTGTGAGTTGCTATTGGACCGAGGGTAGACAAGTTTGATATTGGCCATAGCCGCCCCCCTCTGTGGTCAGGATGACGGTTTCAGCAGCGGCACTGTCGGGATACCGAAGCGACCGTATGCAAGTTTCTCTCTTTAACCCCTCCGCCAGTCGGTGCTCGGGACGCTGGGTATCGGAGGGCATCACTGGTATATGGTGTAGTGCGTCAAATATAAATTTTCGGATAGAAATTTCAAACCCTAAAGTGTTCTAAAATTATTTATTGTGTTTTATTACATTTTATTTATATTTGGATTATTTAATTATTATTTATTAAATTAACGATTCCTTGATTTTTGGGCATAAGAATAATTGGGTTTTGCGAAAATGTTTTAAAAGGGGAACTTTTCCAACCGAGTGAATGGTGAGAGTTTTGAGGTATTATCTTCAATTAATTATTATCTATTTATTTATTTATTCTTAATTAATCAAGTGTACTATAATTATTATTAATATTATAATTGTACAGTAGTTAGGGTCACTCACTAAGATGATTAGCATCTCATATTTTTAAAATTCCGTTCCCCTAGGTCCAGGTTGGGAGACGTTGATTGTTCGGGGCAAGCTAGAAGTCTCAATTCATTGCCAGAAGTCCAAGAAGCATTTCTTCCCTTTTTCCTCTTCATCTTGTATTGCTTCATCTGTCATTGTATTAATTCTATATTTATTTGTATAATGCTCTGTATACTGTATTGGACATGTAGTTGTTATTTATGCACTGATTTACTGTTATTCATTTGGAGTGCTGTAAATTTGTGGAATTATATTGTAGTAACGTGGGAGGAATAAGAGGATGTATATAGAAGTGTGTTTTCAGTGCAGGAAATTGGTGGTAAGTCCAACCCTTAGGGGAGGTTCTGCCAAATTTTCCATTGGAGGGTCCAGTAGGGTTTCCTTGGGATCAGGGCTTGTCTAGGGTTCCGGTGAGGAATTTTGAACGGGTCCTGACATTGTTGGCACCAAGGGCTAGGTCAGTGAGAAATGTCAGGTTTGCAATGAAAGCAGGAAGTTTCCCATGAAGTTTATTGCCTGCTAAATTAAGAACTCTTATCATCTCCCACCTTCCTCTAAACAATTGATGGCAACTTGCTGTAAGCTTGTAGTTACTATTAAGAACTAAAATCTGCAAATTAGGGAGGTCACTAAAACCAAGTGGAATTCTTCCATAAAAGTTATTTAATGTTAAATCCAAGGAAACGAGGCTGCTAATATTGACAAGCCAATCAGGTATTTTTGAATTTAAGGAGTTGTAACTGAGATCTAGGACAGCGAGAGAAGTTAAATTTACAAAGGTGAGAGGTGGGATGGGAGCAGATAACATACAACTAGATAGATGCAACTCAGTTAACGATGGAAGCTTGTTCAGTGTCCTAATCCAGTCTGATCCTGCCATTGAAAGATCAACTTCATTCATCACAAGATGCTTTAGAGATATAAGGCCTGTTACCCATTCAAGATTATCAACATGTAATCTCCTAGAGTCCTTCAAATCAAAATATAGCAAGCTAGAGAGGTTTCCTAAATTTGGAGGAACTGCACCACTAAACCCTGCATTTGAGAGGTTTAGATATTGCAAATTTTTCAAAGATCCAAAAAATTCAGGAATTGGGTTGTCATCGAATGTGTTGAAACTCAAGTCTAAATGTCTCAAGGACTTGAGTTTTGTCAATGAAGATCTAATTTCCCCACTAATGTTCCAGAATGCATACCTGCCAGAAGAATCCAAACCAGCTTCAGCTTCTGGATATGGATTATGGAGATCCACTGAAATAACAGCTCCAGTAGTGTTCTCACAGCTTATTCCCCACCACTGACAGCAGTTGCTTCCCTCCCATGAAGAAAGCCGGTTTTCAGGATCATGAAGTCCATTCTTGAAGTCAGTAAGAGCTTCTCGGTCTGACTCCAAGCAATTCATCAACTTAGCATCAGTGTTAGGAAGAAATTCTCCTATAACTATAAAGCAGAGAATCGGTAACATTAATGGAAGCCCCGCAATTGTTCCCATCATAGGAACAACCTTTATGTGAAAAAAAAAAAAAAAAAAAAAAGGCGTTTTGGTGAAGAGGAAGAAGAAACTTTGCATTCAAAGTAACATATAAAGCAATGTGAAGTAGTGGCTGTATTTATCCATGATAAAGTTAGTGGTGATTAATAATTTAAAATTGCCAAAAGCATTGTCTCTAACTAACTCCATCAGAAACCTTTAAAAACTATGTTCTCCTCTGTTGTTCCGATCAATTCACTTTCGGTATTACGTGGTGATGACAAATAGTATTAACCCGTTATGAATTTGTTGACAAGCAGGTTCTTTTTCCAAGCCAATGAGGAAATCGCTTCCTTTTCTTTTTCTTAGCTCTGTTGGTGAGTGGTTTCTGCCAGATTCTGTGCAGAAAATGATAAACTATACAAAAAGACTACAACTAAATCTAATAATGATCATCAGCTTCGTTTTTCAAAAATTTGTTGCAGTTTATTCCACAAAAGGCTTTTACTTTAATAATGACATTTGGCATATAGTTGGAATTGGTTGCATCCTTAATACCCTTTTGATTTTTCAAACCTGCTTTCTCTCTTTTTCTTTCTCTGCAAATGGAATATAGATTTGGAAAGCCCCACAGAGTGATTTAGTAGAAGAAAATGGGCATAGCATTTGATTAAAATAAAAGGTACAAAAAAGAAACCTTTAAAGCATTCTATAGTAGGCTTTTTTATTTTCAATGGCTTAAGTCTTTGATATAATATAAAACTGAAGTACGCTTCGCTCAAAGATTTTATAGGCTTCATTCAAAGATTCTATCATTCCCAATATGAATAAGGAACTAGAAAATCCTACTGAAATTCTCAATCCAACACTAAAGATGTAACCAATATTATGTAGAACCATCATCATCATCATCATCATCATCATCACCTAGACAATTTACAGTAGGTGGAGTAGAACTCAGACGATCTTCTATTATCATATCTTCTTACCAAATCAATAAGGAAGCCACTGAGAAAATTCCATGAGATAATGCAATTGAGTCTATCTGATATCGGTGTAAATTTTTTTATTCTTAGCTTTCTTGGTGACAAAGTTCCCTGCCAGCTTTTATGCAGAATACAAGAAAGACTATATATTACTTGTTTAATATAGATAATAATGATCAGCTTCATTTTTGCAAATTGTTTGCAAGTTCATTCCACAAAGCAGGCTTACTTTAATAATGACATTCCACAGAGTGATTTAGTGGGACATGACGTTACAGCATTTGATTAAAATAAAAGGTAATTAAATGGACCCTTTAAACCATTCTGTAGTTTATACTATGACGTTTGAAAATTGTTTTTTTAGTTGTTGGGCCATAATCGTCTAGGTTTTACTTGTCATGGCTGGAGCTTAACATAAAAAACTATTCCTTTCCACCCCCTTCAATTACAATCTGTCATGGTTCAACATATGTGGAAATTTTTAAAAAATGATTGATCTAAAGATATATATATATATATATATATATTTATATCCATCATCCATGTTAACTAATAAATACTTAATTTCTACTTTCACCTGGTAGAATAACATAATCCGTATAAATTTATTTTGGAAACGAAAATTAGACCTAAGCAGATTTTAATTTAAATAAATGAATAAAAGTGGTATTGAGAATGGTTGACAAAGTAACAGAGCCTATATACTACCATAGTAAATCCAAGTAAGAACACATTATTAAGGGGAAAAAAAAAACTAGTTAGTCCTTAAACTTGTGGTTTTATAAGTAACACAAAGTATGTCAACGCCTGATATATACTAGTATTGTTAAGGGAATGATCATAACATGCTAACGAATGCTTAAACTGGCAAATTATATTTATTTATTTTTTTTATCAGGCACTCTGTACTTGCACTCACTCTGTAGCCCATCAAAAATAGCTGTTTGTAAGGCCAGTTATCTCTGAAGTCTAAACAGAGATAGAAAATTTGTTGGACTACAAAATTCTAGTCAGGCTTGTGTACATATACTCCAATTTATTTTTGGGACAACCAATATATAGATATAGTTATCATACAATTTTATACTCCTCTGCTTTTATTGAGATATTGATTTCTTTTTTTTTTTTTCTTTTTTTTTTTTTTTCTGTGAAGCAGATGCAAAATTTTAAATTGCAAAAACAAAATACAGAGTTGTCACCCAAAACCAAGTCTTTTTGGTTTGAATGATCATCTTCAAAGTAAATAAAAGATTTATTTGTTCATTCAAGCAAGAGGAAGTTATATGCATAGCTCTTTAAGCTTCCAGTAATTGAAGGAAAATCTGAATCAAGAGATCGCCCTTCTTTCTGTAGCCTGATAATCAAGAAACTCTATCTTCCCTGGTGATGCCTTCTTGTCCTCTGTTGTATGGTTCTATCTTTCAACCACAGATATAGAATCCTTTCAACAACATCATCTGCAACATCAAAGTAGAAAACACTCCAAGATTTTCTCAATGCCATTATCAGAATTCCAGCCGCAAATCCCAATCCAATACTCGAAGTAAAACCACTTATCAACAAAGCTGTCACCAGACTCACCACTTGTAGTATACTTATCCGGATCATCGCCTGGACATTTTAAAGTAAGTGGATCACCGCAAAGTCCTGGGTTTCCAGCAAAAGAGGATGCTTCAAAAGTTGTCAAATGATCCTTGTAAGGGATCCTACCTGAGAAGTTCTTGTTTGACAAATTCATGTAGCCCAAAGATGAGAGTGATGCCATACTTTGAGGAATAGCACCTGTGAACTTATTACTTGAGAGATCAAGTGATGACAATTGCTTCAACTCCGGAATCCTCTTGGGAATGTGTCCACTAATATGATTTCTGGACAAGTTCAAAAAAACTAATCCCAATAATTTTGTTATTTCTCCAGGAAGATCTCCAGTCAAATTATTTCCTGAGAGATCTAAGCAAACTACAAGGTTGAGGATCTTGTTGAATATTCGAGACTGGCCTTTCATAGTCAAAACAACATTTTCTTCATAATACTTGCTGATTATCATAGATACCGATTGTAAGTTGAGTGCCCCATAGAATAAATAAATGTTATTGGTTTGGACTTCCGACATAGCTTTGACTCCAAAGCAAGCAGGAATGCTGCCATTCAACTGATTTTCTGCCAAGTCCAGGACTTGTAACGAACTTAAGTTTGATAGCGCCGATGGAAGTTCTCCAAAAAATGCATTCGACCTCAAGATGAGAATCCTCAAACTTTGGAAACCTGCTCCAATCCATGGTGGAATTCTACCCATTAATCTGTTGTTTCCAAGATCCAGAGTTTCCAAACTTGATAAGTTTTGGAAAGATGATGGGAGCTCTCCTGAGAACTCGTTGTCGTCTTGGTGCAATGTTTGAAGCATACTTAGCTGACCTAAGGATCCAGGAATATTCGCAGGTAAATTGTTCTTACTGAGGTCTAATACCTGGAGCATTGAACTTTCCCCTTTGCATGATGGAATACTTCCTGTTAAGCTGTTATTTGAAAGATCAATGACTTGGGCAAATCTCTTACATATAGAAGCTGGGATTTCTCCATCTATCTGGTTGTTCGAAATAGAGAGAAAACTAACTGAACCATCAAAGTTACTTGGCATAGGACCAGAAAATCTATTATTGGACAAATCACGTAAGTCACTCCTGAAAATTGGAAGAGTAATGGGACCTTAGAAGAGGTTTGAACTCAAATCAATATCTGGTTAAGAATTAGGAAATGGTAATGAACTTGGTAGCTGACCTTCTAAGTGATTAAAGGAAACATTCAACAGTACCGCATTAGGGAAAACTTCCCAAAACCAAAAGGGTATGGTACCATAAATTCTAGCATTTGACAAATCGAAATACCTGATATCCTTTTGTGACTTAAGCCAATGAGGAAATGAAGGACCCAAATGGCATGAACGCATAAAAAGATACAAGAGTTGGATTGGGGGAACCCAGTTGGAGCTGACATTCAAGGCGAAAGAATTTGAAGACAGAGCTAAATAACTTAGCTTGCCTTGTTTTGAAAAATGGGTTTCAGTGACTATACCCATCAAATGATTGGAAGAAGCATCAAAGGTATCCAACTCAGGAAGTTGTCCTAAACTTTCTGGGAGTGTCCCATTTAATTCATTCCTTTGTAGCCACAAATCAACAAGGTTTTGCAGTAATCCTAAAGAATCTGGGATGGGACCATATAAAGAATTAGTGGACAAATGAAGATGTACGAGACTCTCAAGATGGCCCAACCACTCTGGTAACTTACCAACCAAGTGGTTGTCCGACAAATCCAAGTACTGCAAACTGGGTAGTGGCCGCCTGGAAAGGCAATTTTCTGTTACTTCAAGTAACCCGGGTAAAGTTCCAGTCAAGTTATTACTTGACATATGAAAAAGCATCAGGTTGCAAAGTTTGCCAATGGATCTTGGAATCCTTCCCTCAATATTATTCTTTCTGAGATCGAAGAGAGTGAGGAATGTCATGTTTCCAATGGAACTGGGAAGTTCCCCATGTAGTTTATTGGAAAATAAATTGACTACTTCTATCTTCTCCCATCGTCCCATCAACAATTTATTGCAACTTCCTCTGATATTGTCATTCTCAGCAAGATTTAAAAACTGCAAATTTGGCAACTCGCCAAAACCAAGTGGAATTCTTCCAAACAAGTCACTATTGCTTATATCCAACGTAACATCGCTGCTAATATTGACAGGCCAATCAGGTATTTTTGAATTGAAGGTGTTAAGACTAAGATCTAATACAACAAGAGAAGTTATATTTACAAAGGTAAGAGGTGGAATGGAACCGGATAAACTACAGAAAGATAGATGCAACTCAGTTAAGAATGGGAGTTTGTTTAGTGTCCTAATCCAGTTTGATCCTACCATTGAAAGATTAACTTCATTCATGATTAGATGCCTTAGTGAAACTAGACCTGTTACCCACTCAAGATTATGAACAAGTAAATCCAACGACTCGATATCAAGATACTGCAAGCTAGAGAGGTTTCCTAAATTTGGAGGAAGTGCACCACTAAACCCAGCATTTGACAGGTTTAGATATTGCAAATCTTTCAAATATCCAAAAAATTCAGGAATCAGATTGTCATTGAATGTGCTGAAACTCAAGTCCAAATGTCTTAAGGACTTCAGTTTTGTCAATGAAGGTCTAATTTCTCCACTGAGGCTCCAGAAGTCATGCCTGCTAGAAGAACCATGTGGATTATGGAGATCAACTGCAATAACAGCTCCAGTAGTGTTGTTGCAGCTTATTCCTTGCCATTGACAACAGTTGCTTCCCTTCCATGAAGAAAGCCGGTTTTCAGGGTCATGAAGGTCAGTCTTAAAGTCCATAAGAGCTTCTTTGTCTGAATCCAAGCAATTCACCATCTCAGCATCAATTCTGGGAAGAAATTCTCGTGCCATAAAGCAGAGAATCAGTAACGTTAATAATGGAATCCATGTAACTGTTTCCATGAGGTACAACATTTATGCCACACCAAAAACAAAATCTCAATATAAGCTTCGTTTTTTATAAGAGGATGAAGAAACTTTGAATTCAATGTAATATATATAAACAATTTAACATAGTACTTGGCTCTATACATTATTGTTTTCTTTTTAATTAAATAGTGGATATATTTATGAATGAAAAAGTTAGTGCTGATAATATAAAATTGTTAAAAGCTAGTTCCTCCATTGTTGTTCCACGGTGATGATGACAATTAATAGTAGTATAGACTCAATACCGACTTTGAAGACAAACTGGTCTTGTCCAAAAGAGAATGAAGAGGCCACTGAGAAAATGTCTTTACCTGCTTTTATGCATAAAAGAATAAACTATAATAAAAAAGACCACAAGCCAGTAATATATATCATTAGCTTAATGTAAGATATAATGATCATCAGCTTCATTTTTGAAAATTTGCTGGAATCTATTCCACCAAAAAAGACCCACTTTAATAATGAAGTTATGGATATGGTTGGAATTTGTTGCTTCTTTCATGCCTTTAGTTTCTTCAATCCTGCTTTCTCTGTTTTCTTTATCTGCAAAGAGATGAAATTTGAAAGCCCCACATAGTGATTTGTGGCACAATATTAATTCGATTAAAATAAAGGGCAAATAGAGAATTGAAGCGTGTTTCTTCAGTAGTTGGGTTGGATCGTAATCATCTAGCTTTTGCCTTTCATGATCTCTGAAACTTAACATATATATGAAACTATTCGTTTTCATAACCCCTTCCAATTATAATTTATAAATAGACCACAATAAAGCATCTCTGAAATTTTTGAAAATTGAATGATTCATTTTAGTGTGTATTACTATTTAATTTCTACAGGTCATAATTTTGCTATAATGCACTCTGGAAATAAAATTCAAGCTAAGCAGATTATTTAAATAATCAAAATAAAAAAAGTATACAAAGTCTTTTTTTTTCCTCTGAAGATGAAATAAAAATAGTATACAAAAACCTTCTCTCTCTCTCTCTCTCTCTCTCTCTGTGAAAATGGTAGACAAATTAATAAAGCCTACATATACACATAGCAAACCCAACTAAGAATGCATTATCAAGGAGAGGAGGGGGAACACTTGGGGAACACTTGATAGCCCTTAAACTTGTGATTTTATAATTATTGCAAAACCATGAAAATCAAAGAATTAATTATTATATTTATGTGGCTCACATGTATTTCAGTTCAACTAACTGAAGTTGGTTTCATTCAAAGATTTTCTCATTGCTAATATGAATAAGGATCCTGCAGAGATTCCGAATCCAACATTGAAGCTGTCACCACTACCATCTAAAACATCATCATTGTCACCTGGACAATTTTACTTTAGGTGACAAAGTCAATAAGGAAGCCATTGAGAAAATTCCAAGTGATAATGCTATTGTGTCTGCTACCTGATCATGATGTCAAATATTTTATCCGTAGCTTGAAGTTCTCTGTCAGCTTTTATGCAGAAAAGAATAAAGAATAACAAAAATTGTTACTAGCAAGTTTATATATATATTACTTATTTAGCATAAAAGATATTGAACATCAGTTTCATTTTGCCAAATTTTCTTGCAAATTTTTTTTTTTTTTTTTTCACAAAACAGGCTTACATCAATAACTATATTTCACAGAGTGATTAGCGCAAGCTAGAGAGGTTTCTTAAATAAAGATGAATTGCACCACTAAACTTAGTATTTGAGATGTTTTAACACTAAACTTAGTATTTGTGTATTGTTAAGTATTTGAGAGGTTTTAACACTAAACTTAGTATTTGTGTATTAATTGTTTATTTATTTTTATAAACATGTAATTTTGTTATATAAACAAACAATTATGAAACATACTTTCGAAATGTTCATCCAAAAAAAATTAAAACGGTTATATCAATATCTATTTGAAAATCACAAATAAGGGGTATTGTAAACAAGAAAAATTAAATTGATAAAAAAATATTTTTAATATTAATTTGTGTTGAGCATAATATGGAGATTATAAAGTGAAGGGATCTTCCTCCTTATATTCCATTTATTAGAAAGGTAAATTTTTTCACCCAAAAAAAAAAAAAAAAAAAAAAAGAAAGAAAAAATCCCAAATGTAAAACTTTACTAAATTGGGCTGAAATTAGGCATATAATGGCCATCAGTCAAGCCCAATTTTCAGATGACCCTCATGCTAGTTGGGCTAGGAAAGCGAGAGAGAAAATTAATAATAATATTGATAATAATTTGAATTTTGAAAAACCAACGGTAAGAAAAATTCAAATTTAGGAACGGCAATATTTTCTTTCCCTGGTTTTTAGCCCTTGTTATATTTCTACATTATGAACTTCTCATGCTGAAAACCCTTCTGTTTCTCTGGAAGGAAAATAATAATAATAATAATAATGGGTCAGACAGAGGAACAGAGATTGTTGAAAAAGGTGATGAGATCGGCACGTGTCTGCGACGCCATCAATCGGCGTTCCCAGAGAAATTGGGCAAGACAGAGACTTTTTCTTACCCTCTGATTACTATTTAGGGCTTTTGTCTCATTTTTTAGGGTTTATTATTATTTTTTGTTTTCACTCTCTGCGGTGTATCTTAACTTCTACTTTGTCTTTGGTGTGCAGGTGTTTGAAAGCACAAATCAGAGGATTCCCAAATGTTTAATGGTAAAGGTGCGTAATTTTCTTAATTGCCGTTTGGGTTTTGAAAAGGAAAGAAAATAACTTGATTTTTAGCATATTTTTCTTGTAATTTTCTTCTTGTTTTATAATTGTGGTTGTGGGTTTGACTCGAACAACCAACATTGGAATTGCTGGTTATAATTGTTTTGGAAATCACATAGTTTTGTAATTTACGATGTATGGGTTTTGCTTTTTTATGGGGTCTGATGGTTGGGTTTTTTTTTTTTTTTTTTTTTTTTTTTTTATTGATTGAATCCTTGCAGGTTGTGGTTACCGGGTAATTGTTTTGGGAGTGACTCAACTGAAGAAGCATCATTGAGATTGCTGGTGATCATGGTGTTGGGGGAGAAAATAATAACTTATACCATATGAAATGACTTCTACAAGACTTTTACATATATATATATATATATATATTTATAAAACATTCATACATTCAATGGGATCCACATATATAATAACCTATAAAACACTTTAACACCTACACACCTGACACTACTAACTTGGACAAGATAGCTCTTTCTCTAGGAGCCTACTCTACTCACTTTAATACGTACACCACTTACACAGACACACATTAGACTCTACCACAACTTTGCTCTCAGTCACACTAACCGAGAGCCTTCTTGGAGCTCCCTTGCTAGCTCACCAAGCAGGGAAGCCAAAGCTTCCTTTTATACTTGACAAAGTCGGTTGCTTTGGCCTACTCAAAGCTTCTAGACTTCTCTACTGTGTACTTGCTCTCATCCTCAATTTTAGATATTTTTTTCACAAATTCCAATGCTCGACTTCCAACCAAGTATATCAAATATACTAGTTAATTCTAGAATCTTCTAGGTCAATATTGACCCTTCACATGGTTACCAGGTAATGGTTCCGAAAATCACATAAAATCATGTAATTTTCACACATGGGTTTTGCTTTTGGATTCAGTCTGATGGGTGATTTAATTATTTAGACAATTTTGATTTGCATGTAACTCAGAGAAGTAAATGTTGTTAGATTTGTTTGTGCAGTAAAATTGTTAGATTTGTTTGTACAATAAAATTACATTTCCAAGTGTGCTTGTATATTTGGTTGTTTCCCCTTCAAGTGATTTTTTCATAAAATACTTCAACAGTGTTAGGAGGAAAATAAATCATTTATATTAGATTAATGACTTATACAAAACAATTACATGGACACAGCATAAAACATCCATACATGCAGCGGGATCCACACACATGATAACCTTTGGGACACTAACACATAAACACTTCGCATTATTTAGTAACTCTAACATGAGAGCTCTCTCTCTAGGAGCCTACTCTACTCAATGAGTAACTCACATTACATGGCACCCTAGCTTCCCTTTTTATAGCATGCGCATGTCGGTTGCTAAATTCACTCAAACCTTCTGGATTTCTCTTCAAAGTCGGTGCAAAACTTAGATATTTTCTTCACCAATTCCAAAGCTTTACTTGCTGTCCAAATATATAATTCTAAAAACACCAGTCAATGTTGAATATCCTTCAAATAGTTACTCAAGTATACAAAATATTTAACAAACAACCTAACAACAAATGAAACATCATTGAAGTTAGGACAAACAAGAAAGGAAAAAGGAGAGCAAAACTAAAGAAAATTAAAGACTTAAAAGAGAAAAAACACAATGAGGTGGTAATCTGAAAGGAAATTCATTCTTCTTGGTAGTTGGCAGGTGACTCGTAAAAAATGATGTGAATTTTTAGGTAAGGTAGTAGCAGGGTGACTCAAAAGGGGTGGTGAAAATGCATAAAGAAGGTGCCACTTGGGGTTTATAATAGACACCATCTAATGCATGGGATCTGACAAGGCTTGGCATGATCCAAGTAAGACCTTACATTACCAAGTATTAGCTAATATAATTTGCATCTTGTGCTGGTATCTTGTTATTGATTGAATGAGTTTAAACTATTATGAATCAGTTTAAGTTTAAAAACTAAAGTTATGTAGTATTGAAATCCTAAAACATTTGGACCTCTGATTCCATCCATGTTTTAAACATAAGTTACGTAACTGTGTTAACCTCCAAAACATGATCAGATTTTTCAATGTTTATTAATGTAGAAATAATTTTAAATAAAAGTTGACAATAAAATTGATTTTTTATTATTTTAAAAAGGTGTAAGAGGCATAATTAAATGGACTTTACATGATATCTGTTTTTCCTCTGAATGTTAAGATGTGAAAACGGTTATGCTCTTTGCCAACTGCTAACTATGACATTATTGCATTAGTTATGTGTGCTTTTCGGGCATATTGGCATTCTGGTCTAGAATTTTCGAACCATTACAAAGATTTCCAAAACTATGGTGCTTGCAACTGTGTCATGTTGCAAGTGGTTGTTATTCATATTCCCAAACAAGAATAAAATACTTGCAAATGGTTGCAGGCTTCCCTGCTGGTTTGTTAGTCCAAATCCCCCGGATGGTGTCTACCACATTGAGTTTCCTCTGTCTTTTTTCTCTTTTAATATTCTTAAGAGTATATGATGTATTCCATGATTAAATCAACCTAGTCTTCCTTAATTCTCAGTT
The DNA here is from genome assembly GCF_031755915.1 of Ziziphus jujuba. NCBI lineage: Eukaryota > Viridiplantae > Streptophyta > Magnoliopsida > Rosales > Rhamnaceae > Ziziphus > Ziziphus jujuba. The sequence goes on from NC_083380.1 coordinate 6,487,357, forward strand.
TCTGACTTCAAATTTGGATGGGGAAACTAATGTAACGATCAGAAAGGCATCTGAATGGAATAGGGATTGTTTAACTCCAGAGAAAGTGTCTGCATTTTGGTTGGCAAGGAGAGCACGTTACATTCAAGCATGCCTAATGCATGCTTACTTTGCAAAGGTATAAATAATTTTTCTTGTCGTTTTGTACCTCATTCTCAATTGATCTATCTTTTACCTCTCAAAAAATAAAATTCTCGTATTTATTAGTTAGTCATGTTCAAAAACTGTAAGTGGTGATCTATGTGACATTTGCTTAAAGTCCTACTGCCATGACATTACAGTTTATCCTCAATAGTTTATCAGTTTTATATTTTTGCTCATTACGTTTGGTTTTGTTTATCTTACGATATGTATATTTCCATGACAGACTTGCTTACCTGCACATGTACATGTATTTTTTTTTTTTTGGTAAATCACATGTACATGTACTTGGATGATAGTCTTGCTGATAATTTTCATTTTTTATTTCTGTAGTAATTACAGCTGGTCTTTGGCTTCCCTCTATACACAATAAAAGACTTTTCATTGATGTGTAAATAAGAAAATGTCAGGGGTGTATGTATATTATTTGTAAAGCAAGGTTGAGTCCCTCTGTACTCTTTGTTAATAAAAAAATATGAAATTTTTGGCGTTTGGGTGAAGAGAATCATGCGGGAATTGCCCAAGGTTCTCTTCCTTCTTGTTGGAGTGCCGTGCGTGTCTCTCTTTCTGTCTCTCATTTGCTTCCTTTCCCTATGTCCTTAAAAAAATTAAATGTAAACCAAAAAAAAAAAACAAAAAAAACAAAAACAAAAAAAAAAAAAGAAAGGAGCTATACTTTTATTATAAAATAATATGTACACAAAAAAAAAAAAAAAAAAAAAACATAAAATGAAACGCATTGAAGAAACCAACCATTAAACAAATAAGAAATTAGTAAAAGATTATATGTGCAAAAAGAACATTTAAGTAAATTAGTAATGATTAAAAAAAAGTAAATTAGTAAAACACCCTAAAATAGGCCTAAAAAAACAAAATAAAAAAAATAAAATAAGAAATTTGAAATACACGTTAAGAAAAGTAATGAAATTAGTAAACTTAGCTCACATAAGAAATTAACAAAATTTTTATATTGTTTTTAATTTTATATTGTTAAGTTTTAATATATATTGTTATTATCTCACTAAAAACAGCTTTTATAAAGAACATAATTTAAAATATTCTTCATCTAAGTATAGTTTACACAATTTTAATATACTTAAAAAACTTAAAAAGAAAAAAATTAATTACTTGTAATAATTATTAAGGATGTAGTCTTAAAAAGTTTAGGACTAGTAGATAATTTAATATTTAAGTTTCTTTTTTTTTCTTCAGTTTTTCTAGTACTATTTAACCAAAAAAAAAATTATCAGATATTCAAGTATAAATTTAACAGTACATTGAAACTAAGATTTACCTTAAAAAACAGTTATTGGATAAAAGGCTTACATGTAATAATTATCAACATAAATAAAAATAATGCATTATAATGGATGAAAGACATACCATTAATTACTATATAAATAGGAAACTAGGGTATACCTTAGAAAACACTAATTTGATAAAAGACTTGAATACGCATGCAGTAATTATCAACATAGATAGAAATGTATGAGAATATAAAATTTACCTTAAAAGAGATTATCGAAAAGAATACATAATATAAATTCAGATATGGTATAACTAGCCAATGGTGTCCATGAGAAGATGATTATATAGATAAAAAATTGAATTGTCAAGAATAAAATAGAGCCACAATAAGCTTGATTCTATATTACTATTTTGGACCTAAAATACATGCCAGAAAAGATCATCCACTTTATATATTTAGGACCTAAAATCTAAAATACATGCCAGAAAAGATAATCCAAGCAAGGATTCAACAACTGTGTAATCTTACCATTCGAGGCCTCAAAGAGCGAGTGGAAAATTCCGACCGATTCAGCGGTAGTTGCAGATCCCGATTTCTCTCGCGCAGTTCGTAGTAACGGGATGTCTGCGCGAGTCTTCCAGGCTTCTTGTCATCAAAAAGATCCAAGATGACCTAGACAAGAGACAACAATTTCTTTATTTAGTAATTATTGCTAAAATTCTATAACTAAAAATAAATAATTAAATAACACCCTCACCCCATACGTAACAAATCCATCTAGGTTGGCCTCACGGAGAGGAGAAACCTCCCTCACCACCAGCGTCCAAGTATGGCGCTTCCTGTTGACGATTACTTCCCCAACCTTCTCGAGCTCCTTCAGCTCATCCATGACGATCCTTCTGACGCAATCCCTGCCATTGTGCTTTCGGTTGATGCCGTGCTAAGTCCTTACTTCTCGCACGTGTCGACACAGATCAGGAACAGTGAAGAAAATATCGATGTCGATGAAAATATCGAAAGTATGAATTTACAGACATATCGATGGAAATATCGATAAGATTATGGAAACTGTAAATTTTTAATTTAAAATACAAATTTTGAGATATAAAATATTTAATATAATAAAATAATATAAAAATTCAATAATTAGAGTACAATAATAATAAAATACTCATCCAATTAAATATATATACTAAAATCTTATATATTATATAACAAAAAAACTAACAATATTATTTATTTATTTTTAAATAGATAAAATTAAATTTATTAAAAAAATAAATAAAATTAAATTAAACATTAAAATAAAAAAATAAAAAGATGTATATTAAAATATTATCATAGTAAAAATCAAGCATATTAAAAATGATAACTAAAAACAATAACATGAATTAGATGAGGTAAAAGCTAAGAATATAATTGAATTAGTTGCTTCTCACTTTTTCATACCACCACGACAAATCACCATCACATAGATTTTTATTTAGTTTTTTATTTTATTCTTTCTCTTTCCTTCCCCACGTGAAAGAAAGATTTCTTTCTTATCTTTTTTTCTTTTCTTCTTTCTCTTTCCCTTCCCCCACGTGAAAGAAAGATTTCTTTCTTATCTTTTTTTTCTTTTCTTCTTTCGCTTTCCCTTCCCCCACGTGGAAGAAAGATTTCTTTCTTATCCTTTCTTCTTCTTCCTCTCTTCCCTTCGTCTTCTTCCTCCCTCCCTTCTGTGCCAGATCAGTTAACAACCAAAAACAAAAAAAACCAAAATTTCCAGGCCCTCTCTTTTCTCTTCACTTCTCTTCTCTTCTCTCTGTGTATCCCCATCTTTTCCCCCTTCATTTTTTCTCCGACCGATTACCACAAACCAAACACACACACAAATCAACACAAACACACCCAACCAGTCCGACCGACATATCCCAGAAACTTCCACCTTTTCCTGTCGACAACCGGCCGATCTTTCCATCTTATCCACCCAAAACCCGAAATCTTCACCGACAATGGACGATTCCGTCGACTTCCATCGATTCCGACGACAAATCGACGACACGCGTGCAAGAAACTTCTTCCCCCCGCTGTCAGTGTCGGACGGGGTCGACAACGGAAACTGTCGCTGACATTTCCACCGTCTCGACGATTTTTGCTTCCCTGATCAGGAATGCGCTTATCACCAGCATCCTTCATGAAATCGACAATGATAACTCGAAGCTGTGGAGTCGCCATTTTCGCTTCTGATATATATATATTTATATATATATATATATAGTTTTGGGTTCTTGAAAAGCAGATGGGATGGAAGAAGGAGATGAAGATGGCAAAATAGGGCTAAGGCATTTGTACGAGGGAGTTTGACCATGGGCTTGGTGTACAGTGGCACAAGGCCCCACTTTGGTCCAGCCCTAAGTTTACAAATATATATATTTTAAATTTTTCTATTTTTTAAAATATTTGAAATCGTTTAAAACATTGAAATATTAAAATGTTTTAGTAAAAATAATCATAAGAGATAGGCCTTTTTATTATTTTAGGTTGTTTTTATTAATTAGACATTAATATTTTTAAATGATATTGTCATTTCTCAAAACAAAAAATTAGATCATAATTATCTTCTTCTTTTTCCTTCCAATAAAGCTACAATTTTGGTAGTTTAATGCAAGAACAACTTAATTGTTGTATTTTGATTACTGATTTGCATCTAAAAATACTAGAATAGTAAATTTTAAATGAACTTTTAGAATTGTCAAAATATTAAAATATGTAATTTTGATTTCTTTTTATTTAATAAAAATTATTGTTTTTGCTTATTTTATTTATTATTATTTTTTAAATGTTAATAAAAAGATAAATTATAAAATTAGACCAAGGCCCCAAAATTTTAGGCCAGCCCAATGCAAGTGGACTTACAAAGTGGATAGTATCATTGAATGAATAGCAACCTTTACCCAATATTTAGGCAAACAAATTGATTGTAACATTATTAATTTTTCAAAAGTTAAAAAAATGACCTCAACGATGAATATCCCCTCACTTCATACAATTTTTATTCAAACCACTGGTTCCCCCCAAAAAAAAAAAGGCAAAAAGTTATGGTAAGATAATAAAGAGAGACAGAAAGAACTTGAATGTGGTGGATAAGTTGTTAGTAAGGGTATAGTTAAAATAATACAAAAAATATCGGTAGATAAAGAAAAAAAGCATCCAAAGGAGGATGTATGTATCATTAAACACCTATTTGAGTGGGTATTGAGCCAAATTCCATAGAATTTTGTGATGTTTTGAACAGATAATGACTCTTGAACAAACTAATTGTGTATAATTTCTTAGTTATATTAGGTCATGAGTCTCCTGACGTAAAAAAAGAGTTGCTTAATTATTATTGCAATTAAATCGATGATTTGCATAACTACTTCCATAAGATTTGATAAATAAAAAAGAAGTTTGTATTGTGAAGTTGAAAATGGTGCTTGACTAGATAGTATACCTTTGGGTCAATTGTTATGTATATTTGATACTGATCAAAGTCACTTTCAGCTAGAATCAGATCAACTTTGGTCGAAGGTTCTATATATTTGTCTCATAACTATGATCGATTTGATGTTTTTTATTTAGGTGGTGTGTGTATAGGTAAAATAATGAACCAAGGACACGTCACAAAATTTTGGTCCAAATGGATAGCAACAACATTGCCACGTATGAACAAAAAAGTGACACATCAGCAGTAGTACTACAATGGCTTGGTTAGAGGTAGATGACTCGGATCCAACAAGTGGAATAAGAGCCATATGTCTGAGAAAAAGCATCCAACGTAGATCATCTGAGATATTTCAAAATACCATGGAAGCCGACGTACATGTTGAATTATCGAATATAAAAGGCACGAGGCAAAATTATTATCGAATAAATGTTGGGATTTCATTAACAAAAATCCTGAAGATCAGGAATCAAAACGGGTAAAGCAGCAATCAAGATTCTTTCAAATCAAATTCAAATCGGGTCAACAGAACCCACAAAATCCTCTTGAAATATGTTATAAATATATTCTAAATTTAACTGCTATAAAGGATACAAAGTCATCCCGTTTCAAGGTATGAGAAATTGACCAACTCTAAACAATTTCAACTTCCTTTGTTTGTTGTCTGACTTGAGTGTTGAAGTGCCTTGGGCCGGTAATACACCGGTGCCTAGGTGACTTGTCGTTCATTTCTTTGTCTCGCAGATGTACTGTTACTGCCATATCCTCAATCAACGTGTCCATATTTTGTTGAGTTGGAGGCCAACCGAATTTCGACATCAACAGTTTAGCTCACCAGGTAGGGGAAAAATCCTTGCTTTGAAAACTGAAGTGGAAACACTTCAAACACAAATTCAGGAGATGGTGGCAATGCACGACCAAGCCTAAAAGGCGAATCAAGAACTGATGCAGCAATGGAAACAGTTTCTCCCTCTTCTAGGAGTAAGAAGAGAAGAAGTGGTGGAAGAGCATCAGAGGGATGTAAGCCAAGACAAGTCACCCCAGGATAGGCTATTGAAATCTCAATCGCTCCGCAATATAGCTTTGAAAAGTCACAATGACAAGGAACGGAAGAGGAGACATGGCCAGGTTGAGGGGAACTTCAAAAATGAAGAAACCACCCCATGAAGATTTTAAAGAAGATTTGAGAGAGATTGTACAAGAGGAAGTCAAAAGACAGAAAGGAGTAGCCCAATTTAACCAATGATGGGTCTCAAATCTGGTACATACACCATTCACCAAATGGATAGCTAAAACATCTCGGTTTGTCCCACCAAAATTCAACCTCTATGATGGTGCAGCTAATCCATTGGAACATTTGACGCACAAACACCAAGCCATGTTCCCACTCGGACTGCCCCATTATAAAAGAGAGGCTATAATGTGCAAAATCTTTGCTACTAGTCTCAAAGGAGTAGCACTTACCTCATTTGATAGTCTTAAACCAGAATCAATTCATTCATTTGCGGAGCTCGTGAACCATTTCGGAGCACAATTCGCCTTCAGCATGAAAGTTAAGAGAGAAGTGAATCACCTTTTCACCATAACTCCGGGAAGGAATGAATCTTTGAAAGCTTATATGCAAAGATTCAATAAAGAAAAGGTCACCATCCTAGATTGCAATGAATCAATTGCAATTGAAGCCTTCAGGAAATGGTTACTATGGGAAAATCGGTTATACGAGTTGCTCATGAAAAGAGTCCCTGAGACCATGATTGAAGCAATGTCTCAAGCAACGAAGTATATCAACCTAGAAGATGACCAAAAGATGAAAAAAAGGGACAGCATAAGAAGAGTCAAGAAGGGCGAGCCGGTGGTGGAGATAAAAAGAACAATACTTCGACAGCAACCCGCTCGACCCTTCCAACTTCAGATAAAAGAAACAAAAGCTGATAGAAGAAGGCAAGATGAGGTTAACGATCCCTCCAAACATTATTCTCTGATAGTCTCTCCTGAATGCTTGGTCGAACATTTGGAAGGGAAGAAGTATGTAAAGTGGCCAAAGAAGATGACAACAGATCCATGTCACCGAGATGCAGGAAAGATTCGGTAAGTACCCCTACCAGAAAAGCCCTAAGGATGGAATCAACCCCCATATTGTATTCTCGAATCATGACATGAAAGGGTTGCATACGCCACACAATGATGCACTAATCATCAAAAAGGACATAGCAAACAATTTGGTTTAAAGAATTCTCATAGACAACGGAAGCTCGGTCTACATCATCTTTTTGTCAACGTTGAACAAAATGAAGTGGAAAAGCAACAATATAGAGAAGGTCGATGCTATGAATCTTGTCGGATTCAATGGCAAAACAAGCCGAGTCATGGGAAAAGTAATCGTGCCATCCTGACAAAAGGCAAAACGATGCTTTTGAAAATGATGGTGATTGATGCAGATTTAGTGTACAGTGCCATTCTGGGGAGACCTTGGATCCACTCAATGGGAGCTGTACAATCTTCCTACCATCAGGTTGTAAAGTTCCCCATTGGAAATCAGATTGTGGCTGTGCAGAATGATCAAGTCAGTGCCTAAAATTGCTACGTGGCGACCATGAAGGGAAAAAATAATGGAGACAAATAGCAATCACGAAACCTCAGGACCTCAACCGAAGAGGTAAATGAAGTTGAAATTCCTGAGACTGTTATAGAAGTAGTATTGAACGAGGAGAAGCCGAACCAAAAGTTTAGAATTGGAGCAAATCTATCTGAAGAAGTGAAAGAACAGTACCTGGTGGATGCACCATCTTTACATAAAATGTTAAGCTTCCTGGACGCGTAATCAGGATATAATCAAATTCTGATGCATCCAGAAGATCAAGAAATGACCTCATTTATGACCGATCGAGGAATCTACTGTTACATGGTAATGCCCTTCGTACTTAAGTATACAGGTGCAACCTACCAAAGGTTAGTGAAAAAGATGTTTAAAGATCAGATCGAGAAAATGATGGAGATCTTTATAGATGACATGCTCGTGAAATCAGCTAAAGCAGAGGATCATCTAGATCATTTGGGGCAAACTTTCGATGTGCTGGAAAAGTAGAGGATGAAGCTCAATACGACAAAGTGTAGTTTTGGAGTTGTAGGAGGAATGTTTAAAGATCAGATTGGGAAAACAATGGAGATCCGTATAGATGAGATACTCGTGAAGTTAGCTAAAGCGGAGGATCATCTAGACCATTTGGGGCAAACTTTCGATGTGTTGGAGAAATACAAGATGAAGCTCAATACGACTAAGTGTAGTTTTGGAGTTCCAGGAGGAATGTTTAAAGATCAAATTGGGAAAACCATGGAGATTTGTATAGATGACATGCTCGCAAAATCAACTAAAGCGGAGGATCATCTAGACCATTTGGGGCAAACTTTCGATGTGCTGGAGAAATACTGGATGAAGCTCAATACGACGAAGTGTAGTTTTGGAGTTCCAGGAGGAATGTTTCTCAGACATGTTGTCACTCAAAGAGCGATCGAAGCAAATCCAAAACAACTCAAAGCCTTTGTAAATATGCCTTCTCTCCGAACGAGAATAGAAAAAATGAAATTAAACGACAGAATTGCAGCCTTAAGCCGATTTATATAAAGGTTGTCCGATAGAAGTTATAAGAGTTGATGGCTTACATCGGTTGCGGTATCAAACAAGGATGTTAGTTTGGTTCTCATAAAAAACAAGGGAGGAAAATGACATTGGATCTTTTAAATGAGTAAAATATTGTCGGATACTGAAGCAAGATACACAAGCATGGAGAAATTGGTCTTGGCACTAGTCGTGATAGTTAGGAAAATCAAGCTATATTTCCAAAGCAACAAAAAAGATGTAGTATCGGCATATCCGATATGATCTCTCTTAAACAAGCCATCCGCATAACTGGGAGGATGGCGGTTTGTGCAGCGGAGTTAGTAAACTATAGGATTGATATGTCCCAAGATCGGCCAGTTAATCTGAAATATTAGATGATTTCTTAGCAGAACTCGCAGTGCTTGAAGTTGAATCCCAAATAGGAACCTCACAAGAAAGGATCGAGTCATGTAGTCTATTCGTCGACATATCTTCAAATGAAAAAGTGTCAGGAGCTCCAATTGGAGAACTTGTTGAACACTCTCTTCGTATAAGATTTTAGTGCGCAAATAACGTGGCAGAATATGAGGCTTTAATTACAGGATTAAATTTAGCCTACTAATTAGGAGCACGAAAGCTAAATATACAGAGTGACTCAGCATCGGTAGTAAGCCAGGTAAGTTGGACTTTTATGGCTACTAATCCTGTAATGGCAGCTTACTTGCAGAAGATAAGACAATTGTTAGAAATGTTCGAAGATACCGAAATAATGCAATTGCCAAGGGATCAGAATAATCTTGAAGATGCACTAACAAACATAGCTTCTTCGGTCTTGTCCAATCAGGAAGGAACAATTCCTATAGAATTTCTTCTGAATAAAAGCATATCTGAAGGAGAAAGTCTTTCGACCAATGATTGGATTGATGAAAAAAGCTGGATGATGCCAATCATTGAATATATTAACAGGGGTAGTCAACCTTTGGACAAATCCGAAGCAAGGAAATTGAGGATAGTCACCTAGATATTGTATCCTCAAAGAGAAACTTCATCGAAAATCTTATCAAGGACCCTTGTTGAGGTGTTTGGGACCAGCTACAGCATTGAAAAAAATGGTCGAAGTACATGAAGGCCATTGTGGCAATCACACCGGATGAAATCGTTGTCTCGAAAAATAATACTACATGGTTTCTCTTGGCCGATTCTAGTGAAAGATTGTGAAAGGTCTTGAAAGAATGTGATAAATGCCAGAGGTTTCCACCTTTACACCATGCACCAGCAAACGAGCTCACGAGCATATCAAGTCCTTGACCCTTCATGCTATAGGGAATCGATATTATTTGTCCATTCCCCATGGCTTTTAGACAACTGATATTCATTCTGGTAGCAACCGATTATTTCTCAAAAATGGATTGAAGCCAAAGCTTATCCATAGATCAAGGTGCCCCATTTGATAAATTTGGTATGGAAATTCATTATATGTAGATTTTGTTCGGCAAGAGTACTGAATTTGGATAAGGGGTCCCAATTCATCAGCGAAGGATTCAAGAATTTTTGCAAAGAATGGAAATCAAACTTCGATATTCTTCTCCGAGACATCCTCAAGGAACTGGCCAAGCTGAAGCATGACATAAGTGTATCTTGAATACTCTGAAAAAGCGACTTGAAGATGTAAAAGGTTTATGGGCCGAAGAACTCCCTGGAGTCCTTTGGCCATTTAGGACAACAATCCGAGCCCAAACAAACCAATCACTATTCTGCCTTATGTTTGTTGATGAAGCATTCACTCCTGCTGAAATATCATAAGGAGTTTACGCATGAGAGGATACCTCAGAAAATTAATGATCTCTTAATGAAATGAGCACTTGACGAGACTGAAGAAATGAGAGAAGCTGCTTCGATCAGACTGGCAATATATTAGCAAATAGTAGCGAAGCATGATAATCCAAAAGTTAACCTCGGATCTTTTGAGTAGGGGATTTAGTCCTTCCTAAATTTTTCTTGGAGGAGAAGAACGCAATGTTGTGAAGTTAGGACCAAACTGCGAAGGGCCTTAGAAAGTTATCTCGGTCATTTCTTGGAGGAGAAGAATGCAATGTCGTGAAGTTAGGACCACATTGGGAAGGGCCCTACAAAGTTATCTTGGTTGTTCGGCCAGGAACATACAAGATTTAGAATCTTAGAGGCAAAACTATTCCGAGAAATTGGCATTCAGATAATTTGTGGATATATCATTCGACGTCTTTTTTATGAAATTGAATTGAAACAAAATGTAATCGATGTACATATATTATTTTAAAGTCATTTAAAGCAATAAAAGCAACAACACTAGTCATTTAGATATAATAGAAGATGAGTAAAGAAAAATTTTCATTGATTATTAGCAAAATTTACAATAGCAACAAAACCCAAAAAGTACTGGGTATACATTGGATATTTTTTCGAGATACATATATATATATATATATATATAAAACTATGAATTCTTCTTCAAGTGGAACACAATGTCTTCTACTACTTCCATTCTCCCTAGGACTAGTTAGGAAGTTATTCAGAGAAGAAATCCCTTAAAAGATGAAAGCTGCTCCCCACGATAAAAAAAGAACTCCTCTAGAATAACTTTAAGGAGTGGGAACTCCACCAAGAGTCGTGCTGGAATTCAGGAAATAGGCAGGTGGATAATTTTATTGATTTGGAAATGAAACTATCCACGCTCCTCACTGAAATATTTGCCCACCCTAGAAGGCCGGAGACCCTACAAAGAACCCTCCGCCAATGAGATCAACATTGCTAGTATCGAATAGCCATCACCAAGAGAATAAAGATCATCGGTGCCAGCATCCCCTAAACATTCCCACTCCTTAGTGAAAATGTTGAAGATACTGGCAATGATGATCTCATTGCCTAAGCGAGACCATGGTAACCAGAGCAATGATTTTACTGGCATACAGAAAGAAGAAAAGTGAAGAAAAAGAAGAGCAAGTGAAAGGAGAAAGACAAACCCAAAAAGTAATGCCACATTTATGGAACAAACAGTGGAACCACCTCGCCCTATATTTAGGCCTTCTCAAAGTGTACGGCACATTACGAGCCTAGAAAATAGGAAAGAAATCCATGCCATACACGTAAGTGAAACCTTTCCATATTGTGAATTACTTACATCTTTTCGAATCTCGATAATCATATCTGTTCTCATAATTATCTCTGATTACGATAATCCTACAGAATCGAGATGTCATGATGCCATCAATAAGGATGTGGAACAGCACAAGAAGAGCGCTTGCCCTAAAAGGTCGAGCCTTCACAATAAAAGCTTCAAACTAGTCTCAGACTAGATCAGTCCTAAATAAAAAGGCAAAAATGAAAAAAAAAAACCAAAAAGAATTCAATTCTTATAGCTGAAGTTAAAATTGAAAAAACGCTGTTTCAATTTCTCACCTTACAGAACCTATTCTTCTTTGTGCTGCGACTGAAAATGACTTCTTTGACAACCTTATTTCCATCAGGGTCCTATTTCAATATAAATGACTACAAAGTCAATGTCGCATATGGATAAAGGAGAATCAGAATTAATAAATAAATAAATAAGTAAATAAATAAAGATTAGAAACTATAATATATATTATAGTTTTTTGAATTTTTATCTAGATTGTTTCATAAGTTGGAAAAGGAGGGTACAATCCATGGAATTAAAATTAGTAGGACCAGCCTTGCCATCTTTCATTTATTTTTTACGGATAATATCATGATTTTTTGTAGAGCTAATCAAGAGGAAGTCAAAGCAGCGAGTGATTGCTTGAAGCTGTACTGCCAATGGACTGTTCAGATGGTGAACACTGCGAAATCTAGGTGTTTCTTCTCTAAGAATGTAACAGGAAGTCTTAAAGCTAACATCAAACATATCCTCAATATGAAAGAGCTCCCAAAAGATGCTAAATACCCTAGAAACCCGCTGTTGATTGAGCACAGTAAGATTAAAAGCTATGAGGAGCTCCGGAAAAGAGCAGAACAAAGACTTCAAGGATGGAAGAACAGACTTATCTCGCAGTCGGGTCAATTTGTGCTAGTAAAAACAATGATCTCTTCAATGCGTACCTATGCCATGTCCTCCACAATAATTCCAAAGAGCTGGTACAGGCATTTCGATAGCATGGCCAACCGATTTCTTTGGAACAGCGAAAGTGATCAAGAGAAGTCAACTTGTCTTGTTTCTTGGAAGAGAATTTGTCAACCTAAATCAACAAGAGGGTTGGGACTAAAACAACTAGAAGATGTTAATAGAGCTTTTCTGTGTAAATTAGGTTGGTCGCTGGCAAACAACTTTGACTTGATGTGGGTGTAAGCCTTAAAAGCTAAGTATTCTCAGACTTTATGCATTGTACTTGGAAAAAATCGTGCTCTTGGTTTTGGAAAGGCATCTTAGGTGTGAGACCCACCCTAGCTAAAGGTCTGTATTATAAGATTGGTAATGACAGTGGCATCAACTACGAAGAGGATCCTTGGATTCCCAATATGCTTAATTTTCGTCCTACTTCTACTCTGAATAGCACTAGCTTGCAGGTTGGGATGGTTGACTCTCTTTTGTTTCCAAGTGGTGAATGGAATATACCTCTTCTGGAATATATTTTCGATAGGGACTCTGTAAACAAAATTTCCAACATTTTCTGGGTTGATGCATATTTGGACGATAAGCTAATCTGGATGGGGAGCTCTTCAGAGAAGTTTTTAGTTAAATCGATGTACCAATTCTTAAATCCAGCAGCTTTCAACAATCGGAAATGGTGGAATTTTCTCTAGAATAGTAATCTCCATGACAGGTTGAAGTTTTTTATGTAGAGACTATCCTCTCGTAACCTCCCAGTATGTGCAACTCTAGTTAGTCATAATTGGCAGATTGATGATCCCAGATGTCCCCGTGGGTGTAATAGTATCAAAGATGAAACTCATCTTTTTTTCCACTGCAATGTAGCTTGATCCATCTAGTTGGCTTCCCCTTGGAGTGTCAGATGGTTGGAAGATCCCTCTCTTAACCTAGACTCTTATCTTGAATGGCTTTCAAAACCAGATACGCATATGCCAGTCCACCCTAAGGATACAAGCAAATTCTTCCTCTCAGCGGTGATCCGTCATACTATTTGGAAAGTGAGAAATCTTTTCCAGTTTGAGGGTATAACTTGTAATCTTAAGGAACAAGTCAAAATCATTTACAGCAAGGTTGATGAATTCTTGGCCACTTCATCCTCCCCCAATGGACCTCCTATCGGTGCTCAATTGACTAATCCTTCGTGGAGACCCCCCTCCTTTAGGAACAATCAAAATTAATTCAGATGCTTCAATGGGTCATGGCAGCGCGAGTTTAGGTCTTGTTGTCAGAGACCACTTTGGAAAGGTCCTCAAAGTTCAAGTTCTTTAGGAACACATAGACATTCTTGAGGCTGCTGAAGCAGCATCCATTCCGAGGGCAGTTCAGGTAGCTTTGGAAGAAGGCTACTCGAATTAATGTTGTGAGAGTGATGCTAAATTAATTATCCAAAGTATAAAGAATCCGAACAAATGCTGCAGCCATTGGACTGTAGTAAGTTTCCTTCAGAAAATCCTGGATTTATACCCTTATTTTGAATCCATCAGTTTTAGCTGGACTCCAAGACAGAGCAACACCATGGCTCATCTTGCATCCAGATGGGGCCTTATGAACGATAGCATAGGCATTGTCTCTCCTTTCACCATCTCTTCTTCTTTTGTTGAATAATGGACAATTAAATGATTTAATATCATTTTCCTGCTTCCTTGGCATCTTTGTATATGTTTGGTTGCCTTTTTTAGTTAATATAACCCCCCTTTTAAGGAAAAAAAAAAGTAGCGTCTTAGGGTGCGTTTGGTACGCAGGATAAGTTCGGATCGGACTAGATCAGACAGGATAGAATAGTACATTCCTGTGTTTGGTATAGCTCCGGATTGAATATTGGACTAGTTGTTTCATGTTTGATGTAGGATTGAACTATTTTATAATTTTTTACTTTTTTAAAAGTGAAAAATTTTAAAATTCTATTTATAATTACAATAAAAAATAATATATTTAATTAATATTGTAAATTTATATATTTGTATTTACATATGAAATTTAATTTTTTATTACACCCACAAAACTATATTAATTTATAATTTTAAAAATAAATGAAAATTAAATTATAACGTAATATTTTATAAATAACAATTAATTAAAAATAAAGATAATTAATGAACTTTTCTAATTGTAATTTTTTTTTACATTGTAATTAAATTGTAATTTTATTTTACACCCACAAATTACATTAATATATGGTTTTTAAAACTAATTAAAATGAAATTATAATATGTTAAATCATAACTAACAATTAACAACAAATAAAAAAAGTTAATATTATATTTAATTAAGAACTTGTTGATAACATAGATTTCACATACTTGTCCGCATACATATGTAAAGGATAATTTCCTTATACAACAAATAAGTAAATACACCCATTGATAATAATCCAAATAAACAGCCTAATATGAAACCATTACAGCACTCATTATTAGTTAGCACGTGTATGGGCGGTGAACTCTCATAGATATCAAACTCTATATTCTTCTCGACTTCAATATCTCTTATCGTGGCACACTGAGACCCAATTCTGAATATTTTCAAAAGAAAACAAAGCACATATATTAGCATTGATGCACATAAGCAACATAACTAAAACCCCATGTAGATTTCAACTTCGAAAATTATTTAATTAATGTTTGTAAGCACCAATGTCCATGATCTTAGATCAACATCCGAGTTGTGTGTGTGTGTATATATATATTGTATACATATTATATATATTTATATATACATACATATATATTAATAATAATTTATATATATTTCATGTAATTGATTGTTTAATTGGTCAAGGAGATTCATGCATGTCCCACGGCCAAAAGACTAATAAATAATGTAACAAAAATTTAAGAATTCAATAAGTCATTTAGAATGATAATCTATACAAGCAAACTAAACTGATATGAACAATGAAGTGGTAAAACTTGGGGACATTTTCTAATAAATGCGTGAGAATTAGTCAACTCACCAACACATTTAGATAAAGGTAAATTGAATGAAAAAAAGAAAACTAAACCTTTTCAACTGAAGTATTGGTAAATGCCAACAAATTACAACCAGAACATACAGCTGTCCCATTTTGATCCAAGTCCATAATTTCACCAACCATTTAAAAACCATGGCCTAGGGGGCTTGTAATCCTTCAAGAGCATACAAACAATGGAATAGCTACAAATCAAAGTCATGGTGACATTTTCCCCATTTGATTTGGGACTGAAGTTTTATCATTCCAAAATCATAAGAATGCTGTTGCAATTATAGCACCATAGAACTAGCACAGAAGGCAAGAATTTCACAAATCTCCTTTGATAAATATGTGCTTTTTAGTCTTGCAACTTAGATAAAAAAAAACCTCCTTGGAAAATGTGCAATTAGGTGGTTTTTAGTGCATACGTTACCGAAAGCACATTTTCTCTCCATATTATGATGAGCTGATTTGATGTGATTCTGTCCATGCCCACACATCCATCCATGTCTCGGAGGACATCCATACCTCGGAGGGCAACCATACCTCGGATACCTCGGAGGGCATCCATACGTTGGAGGACATCCACACCTCGGGGAGCATTTTACCGCGGACAACATCAGTCCATCCATGTCTCGGACAACACTGGTGTCATCCATGTCTCGGACAACACCAGTTCCTTTGGACATCAACAGCACATTCATACCTCGGACAACATTCCACCTCGGCTATCAACTATCTTGGACATCTGATTCTTGTTCAACTATTTCGGACATCTTACTCTTGTCCAACTATATCGAACATCTTACTCTTGGACAACATCAACTATCTTGGCCAGCTGACACTATATAGTTCGAACACAAGCTAACTCAGATGAAAGGCATGTTCGGACACAAGCTAACTTGGATGGAAGACAAGCTCGGTCATGAGTTAGCTCGGTTGAAGACATAATTCAGCCTAGATGTCAAAGTCAACTCGTTACCTAATTTGCGTTTGACTTTCATTTTTTTTTTGGTTTTTATTTATATATTTGCTGGACAAATAAGTTTAGGAAAGTTTTTATTTTATTATTTTGTTTGTAAATTAATTAATTCCTAATTGAAAATAAGGGAATTAATTAATTAGATTAGGAAAATGAAAGATTCGGTCAAGCTAGAACTCTTCATTGTGTGGCTGGTTTTTCCTAGGGTTTTTAGGGTTTATTTTGTTTCTTTCAAAGCCTATTTAAAGGCTTATTTTTCAATAAGAATACAACTTTGATTTGATTAAGAAAATACTTGTGAGATTAATTATCTCTTTGTTCTTTGAGAACACATAAAACACCATTAGAGAATTGGTTGTTTTAGCTTGACTTATCAATAGGTTTTCCATCCCCTATTGTGGCGTCTACATTATACCAAGGTTTCTAACCACAGGTTGGTTAGAGGTTGAGGTCCATTCCATTAGAACTTGAACTTAATTGAGATCCGGACTAATATAATACGGGTTTAGGAGCAGGTCGTCCTAGATTCGTATCATGATTGCTAATGGTTAGAATTTATTTTTCAAAACTTTCAGCACTATTACTTCATATATATAAGAATCAGACCTACAAATCCTAACATATTGTATCTTGAACACTGGATTAAATCATTGTTCTCAGGAGGTCTCTGCTCGGTTCTAGAGCTAAGTATCTCAAATTTAACAAGAATAACATAGACTAAATATCTATTCCAAGCTCTTATTTAGATTTCTTTGCAGACAAGAAGTTGGACTTAGGGCAATTAGCAACCCAACAAGCACACAAGAGTCAGATTGATGCTCTGTGATAGAAAACTTTTACTTATCAATATGAACCAACATAAACAGGTCACTAATTTCAGTGAATCATTATCAAAACTTTTTATTCAAATATCAAACAATTATATAGAAAAGTTGCTTACAGATACTAAACACAAAACATTGGAGATATCAAACTCGTGGGTTTGAACAGCAGAGCATACCCTTAGACAATGACCTTGAGCTCCTGGAGTCAAAACCGAGGCAAGAGGTGAGCCGAGCACAAGATACCGCTGAGTGAAGGGGAAGCAGAGATTGAGCACAACCCAACTGAGAAACAAACCTGAAATTTCAAATTAAAATGAAAGGTTGAATCTTTTCCCAAGTTAAAAGAAACCCACTTGAGAAAAGGATCTAAATTACAAGTCCAAAAAATAAAAATTCCAAAAAGAAATAAATAAGCAAAAAATCCCGATATGAAGAGGGTTGGGTCCTTGCAAATCTGGTAGGGATTTAAGAAGTGATGGAAATTTGGGGTCCTGGCAAATTGTAGCCCTAAATTTTCTAGATCGAGTAAGATCGGCTTTCATTTCAAATAGAAAGAGAAGAAAGGTCACAAAATGGAAGGAAGAAGGAGAAAAACGTCAAGAAACGGCTGGAATAGATACAGAGATGCAGAGATGGTGGGTAGAGTAAGAACCATACTCACCGGCGGTGTTTGTCTCTCTGAGAGGTGCAGATGTCCAGCGAGAGAAACAATCGTTCACTGGAAAAGAGAGCTCCTTCGATTTTTGATACGATCCGAGGATCTGCTTCTGCAAGAGAACACTCTCGAAGTGAGCTAAGCTTCATTTGAGTTTGGGACAAAAATGACCCGCGGGGGGAGGGGGGGGGGATGGGTTAGATGAATCCCAATAAATTGGAATTAAAACACTGTTTAGGATAAGTTGTCCGGATCTCAAATTGTAAAACCAAACATCAGATTGGAACACAGTCCCATCCAATCCTACCAATCCCACTTACCAAACACACCCTTATCGTATTAGTAAGAAGGTGTCAAAGGATTTTAAATGCATTCCATATGGATAAACTTAACATTACTTTTGTTTAATAAATTGTAAAGTGGAATTTTGGCATAAATAAATATTTTAATGATTTAACAATTTCAACAATGTATTTGCATGATTTTTATTTTTTTTATTTTAAATACTTATAAATCAGAACTAAAAAAAAAAAAGTGGTTAAATTTCGATTTAATATCTAATAAGAGTTTTAAAAAATGGAATTTTATAAAAATGAAAACTAACATAAGGGAGATATATTAATATTTTTCCCAAAAACAAAAATAATAAAGTAGGAATCTTTAATGATAATTACCTATTTACTTTTTCTAGTTTTCATCGAGGATAAAAAAGGGCTTCCATTTTTATTTCGTGTCCCAAAATCTTGTGGAGCCCTAGAGAAATGTAATTTATTATCCTCCTACGACAGTGCTATTCATAGAAGATTCGGCCTGGTTCCTCAGTAATTCTCCTATTTTATCTATTGCATAGCGTTTATGTTTGGTGCTTTTCAAAGATTTTCTTTTGACTCCGGGTTAGTTCTCCTCCCTTACCTCCAATTTAACTTTCCCTTTTCGTCGTTGTGTGCCTGTCCCATTCTTTGCTAAAATGTTGACTTCTATGGGTAATCCTGAAAATTTCACCCAATATAGTGAACCTTCTTCTTCGGATGAAGACTTTGATGTTTCCTGGACCGAAACTAGAACTAAACACCTTCACGACCCTTATTAAGTAAAGGGAAAAAAACTAACCCGTCTAGTTTAAAAATTGTTTACAAATCTGTAGATGACCTTAACATTATCAGAGCTAAATATATGATTCCCGACTGTATAAAACTTTTTCTGGCTGAGGATGATGAAAGAGCACCTTCATATTGGGAAGGATTTGTATGTATGTATGAATATTTTCTAGACTTAAAGCTTTGTTTTCCTCTACCTCCTTTCATTCGTGAATTTTGTTCATATTTCAATCCCTCCCCTGGTCAATTAATGCCTAACACATGGCGTGTTCTTTTGGCTACACAAATCCTGATAAACCTCTATAGCATTATGATACGAACCTAGGACGACCTGCTCCTAAACCCGTATTATATTAGCCCGGATCTCAATTAAGTTCAAGTTCTAATGGAATGGACCTCAACCCCTAACCAACCTGTGGTTAGAAACCTTGGTATAATATAGACGCCATAATAGGGGATGGAAAACCTATTGATAAGTCAAGCTAAAACAACCAATTCTCTAATGGTGTTTTAGGTGTTCTCAAAGAACAAAGAGATAATTAATCTCACAAGTATTTTCTTAATCAAATCAAAGTTGTATTCTTATTGAAAAATAAGCCTTTAAATAGGCTTTGAAAGAAACAAAATAAACCCTCAAAACCCTAGGAAAAATCGGCCACACATAAGGAAACCTAGTTGGCCACAACTATACTTCCTTTCCTAATCTAAGTTTGATTAATTAATTCCTTTATATTAAATTAGGAATTAATTAATTTACAATAAAGTAAAAACCTTCCTAAAGTTATTTGTCTATAAAATAAATAAATAAAAACCCAAAAAGAAATAAAGTCAATCGCAAATTAGGTAACGAGTTGACTTTGACATCTAGGCTGAATTATGTCTTCAACCGAGCTAACTTATGTCTACCTGATGTCCGAGCTAACTTATGGCCTATCCGAGCTAACTGATGTCTGTCCGAGCTAAAACCATAAACAATTTCAAATGGAGTAAATTTAGTTGCTGAATGTAAAGACCTATTATATGCAAATTCAACATCTGGCAAACATTCTTCCCAAGTTCTTAAATTTCTACTAATTAGTGCTCTCAATAATGCAGAAAAGGTTCTATTTACTACTTCGGTTGGTCCATCAGTTTGTGGATGACAAGTAGTTGAAAATAAAAGCTTAGTACCTAATTTAGCCCATAAAGTTTTCCAAAAATAGCTTAAGAACTTAGCATCCCTATTCGAAACAATAGTTCTTGGCATTCCATGTAATCTCACAATTGCCTTGAAAAATAAATTAGCAATATTGGATGCATCATCAGTTTTGTTACGTGCAATAAAATGTGCCATCTTAGAAAACCTATCTACTACAACAAATATTGAATCCTGACCTTTCCTTGACCTAGGCAAACCAAGAATAAAATCCATAGACAAATCTACCCAAGGATAGGTAGGAATCGGCAAAGGCTTATACAATCCCTGCGGCTTCAATGTTGATTTTGTTTTTCGGCACTTCAAACATCTTTCACAAATTCTCTTAACATCTCTCCTCATGTTAGGCCAATAAAAATGTTCTTGCAGCAAGGATAAAGTTTTTAAAACACCAAAATGACCCATTAAACCACCCTCATGTCCTTCTCGAACCAATAACTCCCTAATACTACAATTGGCCACACAAAGTTTGTTTTCCTTAAACAAATATCCCTTAAATATGTAAAATTTATTAAATCCATGTTTCAAACATGTTTTAAAAACTTTTTCAAAGTCACTATCATGCTCATAAAGTTCTTTCAAATTGTTCAAATCCAAGCAATCTAGCATCTAAGGTAGAAAAGAGTACATACCTTCGGGATAATGCATCGGCAACCACATTTTCTTTACCTTTTTTGTAGCGGATCACATATGGAAAGGTCTCAATAAATTCAATCCACTTGGCATGCCTTCGGTTGAGCTTTCCTTGACCCTTGATATGCTTCAAAGACTCATGATCCGTATGAATAACAAACTCCTTTGGCATGAGATAATGCTGCCACGTCTCCAAAGCCCTTACCAAAGCATATATCTCCTTGTCATAAGTCGGGTAGTTGAGGGCAGCTCCATTTAATTTTTCACTAAAGTAGGCTATGAGTCTTCCTTCTTGCATTAAGACAGCTCCAATACCTACACCCGAAGCATCACACTCAATTTCAAAAGTCTTAGAAAAATTTGGCAAAACTAACAAAGGTGCATTACACAATTTTTCTTTCAACAAATTAAAAGATTTTTCTTGTACTTCCCCCCATTTAAAGCCGACATTCTTCTTGACAACTTCATTCAATGGTGCTGCTATGGTACTAAAATCCTTGACAAATCTTCTATAAAAGCTTGCCAAGCCATGAAAGCTCCTCACTTGGGTGATAGAAGTAGGAACCGGCCACTCTTGAATTGCCTTCACCTTAGCTTGGTCAACTTTGATTCCTACAGCACTTACTACGAATCCTAGAAACACAAGCTCATCTTTGCAAAATTCACATTTTTTAATGTTAGCAAACAATCTTTGCTTTCTAAGAACTTGCAAAACTTGCCTAAGTTGATCCACATGGTCATCCAAATTTCGGTTATATATTAGAATGTCATCAAAATAAACAACCACAAATTTACCAATAAATGGACGTATTACATGATTCATAAGCCTCATCAAAGTACTAGGTGCATTGGATAATCCAAAAGGCATAACTAACCATTCATACAGCCCATATTTAGTTTTGAATGCGGTTTTCCATTCATCACCTTCTTTCATCCTAATTTGATGATAACCACTCCTAAGATCAATTTTTGTAAACATGCAAGCACCATGCAACTCATCAAGCATATCATCTAATCTAGGAATGGGATGCCTATATTTGATGGTAATGTTATTTATAGCCCTACAATCAACACACATTCTCCAAGAACCATCTTTTTTAGGTACCAACAAAACAGGAACAGCACATGGACTTAAACTGTCACGAATGTATCCTTTATCAAGCAAATCACTTACCTGTTTTTGCAGCTCCTTTGTTTCTTCAGGATTGCTCTTGTAAGCTGGTCTATTTGGTATGGCAGCTCTTGGAACAAAGTCAATTTAATGTTCTATCCCTCGAATGGGTGGTAGTCCACTTGGAATTTCATTTGGGAAGACATCTCCAAATTCCTTCAAAAGAGAAATCATTGAACTTGGCAATTCAAGTTCTTCAAAGTTAGTTTGATCATTAAAATAATTTTCTTTATAAATCATGACCAGTAAAGGTTTCTTACACTCAATAGCCTTATTAATACCCTTTAAACTCAAATAAAAATTGCTACTTAGCCTTTCTTTTCTTTCTTTTTCTTTTTTTTCCCTTGGATTGGCGCACACCTTCGGATTTCTCTTCCTTCTCCAAGCTCTCGGGTTTGCCACTTCCTTTTCCCTCTATTTCGGTTTTCCCTTGATCTTTCCACTCAATATGAACCTTACAAACCTTACCTTGGTAGGCAACCTCAATCTTACCTTCTTGAAAGGATGGTGAAGCCGTTGGTGCCATACTTGCTTTTTCCTTGAGCTTTTCGATTTCTCTCCTTGTTGTATTTGTAATTGGTCTTTGTAAACTTCTTTAGGAGATAATGGTTCCAGCTTGACCTTCTTCCCTTTAAACCTGAAAACAATACTATTTTCTCGACCAAAATGAGTAGCATCTTTATCAAATTGCCATGGTCTACCTAATAGTATATGTCCAGCAATGATGGGAACAATATCACATAAGACTACATCCTCATATCTACCTATACTAAATTTTACTTTGGCTTGTTTATTTACCCTCATCTCTCCACTATCATTTAACCATTGTAACCTATAGGGTTCTGGATGTTTAATTGTTTTCAAGCCTAATTTATTAACTACAAGATTATTTATCACATTAGTACAACTCCCACTATCTATAATAATGCTACAAATTTTACCTTGTATTTCGCAGCGAGTGTGGAAGATGTTTTCTCTTGGTATCTACTCTTCATCTTTGTAGACAGCAAGTACTCTCCTTGAAACCAAGCTCAACTCGGCATTAGATGTATCTACAGGTTCGGCTTCATCTTCGTTGCAATCCTCCTCTTGCTCGGTTTCAGCCCCACTAGCCTCACTCTCGGATTCCACCTCTCCATTACCTTTAATTACCATTATTCTTCTATTTGGGCATTGGCTGGCTATATGTCCTCTTCCTTAGCACTTGAAACAAATAATTTCTCTTGACTTTTGAGGTTTAGATTCAGATTTTACCTCACCTTTAATGGCTTGGGCAAATTCGGCTTTAATTTCTCTTCTTGGCCGGTTGGTAGTTTCTTCACCCAGTTTCAGCTTCAACTTGCTTTCATAAGTAGAATTGTTTTTCCAGCCACTTGAACTTGTCCTTCCACTGCTAGAAACTCCTCCAAACCGTGTGCTAACACCCCTCCTCTTGAATTGGTTCTCAAGCTTAATTGCTAGATGCAACATCTCCTCCAATTCCAAGTATTGTTGTAATTCAAGCTGGTTGGCAATGTCACGGTTTAACCCTCCAAGAAATCTTGCCATTGTTGCCTCTCTATCCTCATTCATATTCAGCCTCATCATTAACATCTCCATCTTTTTGTAATAATCCTCCACGGACCTACTTCCTTGAGACAAAGATTGAAGCCTTTGATGCAGCAACCTATGGTAATGGAATGGCACAAACCGCTTTCTCATGGCTCCTTTCATTTGTCGCCATGTTGTAATCAAGTCATCACCAACTCTTCTTCGGGTGCTTTGCTCAATTTTCCACCATTGGAGTGCATAATGGCCAAACTCTTGCTGCCAACTTCACCTTCTTACCTTCCGAATAGTTATGGCAGTCAAAAATCATCTCTATTTTTTCTTCCCACTCCAAATAAGCTTCGGGATCACTTTTACCCATAAAAGGTGGAATGTTAACCTTGATATTTCCCAAATCATCATCTGTATCTTCCCTCCTATATCTTCCATGGCCAGCTCTATCTTGAACAGCAAAAGTTTCGTCCATACCTTCTTCAAAGTCTCCACCGAATGGCTCCTCATCAAATTCCTCTCTCGGTCTCTCGCGACCTCCTCGTCCTCCATGGAATTCTTGCCTATTTCTTGTGTTCAGAATTCCTTAGGAAACTTCTAGCCTTCCCATTCTTTGATTCATATGCTCAACTTGAGCACTAACCCGCTGTATTGACTCCTTAACAGCTCTCATGTCCACTTGGTCTCCACTCCCGGTAGCTCGGGCATCGCCATGGAATGCTACGGACTCCTCCTCATTGATCCTCAAAGGTGGATCTCCTCTCCTCATTCTTGATTCTGTCATGTTAGTATAATAATGCAATAGAAATAAAATAGGACCTTATAATTTCACTCCCTTACGTGTTTCACTCAAATGAGGACTCGACACTCGTGTTTGCACACTTGTTTCGTCTTTTACCTTCTTTTAAGCTCACACACTCTTGCCTTTTTCCACTCAATGAGTTATCTCAAAGTTCTAATTAAAACACCCACAAAACAACAATTAGATCACTAGTATGCTTTAATTAAACTTATCAACAAACAGCAAGCAAAAGGTAGGCAATACCGAAAGAATCCAACAAATCCTAATTTTTTTCCGCTTTCTAGACAAGAAAACACATAAAATAATGGGAAAACGTTGGAATTTTTGAAAACTGCACCAGATGGTAGTAGATTATGAGTTCAAGAATAAAATTCTAGAAAAAGAAATTCAAATACGAACAAGAATCAAAGAGAACAAAAATATGGAAAAATGTTGGTTGTTGTTCTTGTAATTCAAGTTTTGTATCAAATCCTTTAACTAATTTTAATCCAAATAATTTAGCACTCAAACTCAAATATCCAGCAGCAAAAAAAAAAAAAAAACAACTCTCCAGAAACTCCACATATGGAATAAACAATCAACATAGCAGCAGTTACAAGAAATTTCGAGCAACAAAATTCAACACCAATTTTCAATAAACCGATATATATATATTTTTTTAATATTCGATTTTTTTCTTTTCTTTTTCTTTTTTTTTTCACTCAGTGAATATCAGACACAACTGCAGTAGCAAGAATAAACAACAAATTTGCAATTCCAACTCCAAAACTTCACCAAACCCGTGACCACCAAATAAACACAAATGTGCAGTTTTTTTTTTTTTTTTTGGTTTTTGAATAGATGAATGCAAATATTTAAGACTAAAATAGCAAAGAAAAATCAACAAAAACCAAAATTAACAAGAACAATGATGAAAAACAACCAACAAACTAGGAAACAAAAAATACGGTAAAACTAGGAAATCCTAATTCAACTAGGAATGAATTTTATTTATTTATTTTTTTTAAAGAGGCAGAACGTGTATGGGATGGATGCAGCCTTAACCTAATGCTAAAATTGCAGAACAACATAAAAACAAATAAAGCAAATAAAGATAGATTCAAACCTGAACAAAATTTAGCTCTGATACCAAATAATACGAACCTAGGACGACCTGCTCCTAAACCCGTATTATATTAGCGTGAATCTCAATTAAGTTCAAGTTCTAATGGAATGGACCTCAACCCCTAACCAACTTGTGGTTAGAAACCTTGGTATAATGTAGACGCCACAATAGGGGATGGAAAACTTATTGATAAGTCAAGCTAAAACAACCAATTCTCTAATGGTGTTTTAGGTGTTCTCAAAGAACAAAGAGATAATTAATCTCACAAGTATTTTCTTAATCAAATCAAAGTTGTATTCTTATTGAAAAATAAGCCCTTAAATAGGCTTTGAAAGAAACAAAATAAACCCTCAAAACCCTAGGAAAAACCGGCCACACATAAGGAAACCTAGTTGGCCGCAACTATACTTCCTTTTCTAATCTAAGTTTGATTAATTAATTCCTTTATATTAAATTAGGAATTAATTAATTTACAATAAAATAAAAACCTTCCTAAAGTTATTTGTCCAGAAAATAAATAAATAAAAACCCAAAAAGAAATAAAGTCAATCTCAAATTAGGTAACGAGTTGACTTTGACATCTAGGCTGAATTATGTCTTCAACCGAGCTAACTTATGTCTGCCTGATGTCCGAGCTAACTTATGGCCTATCCGAGGTAACTGATGTCTGTCCGAGCTAACTTGTGTCTGGCCAAGCTAACTGATGTCTGTCCGAGCTAAGTTATGTCTGGCCGAGCTAACTGTTGTATGTCTGAGCTAAGTTGTGTCTGGTCGAGCTAAGTTACATCCGATGTCTGAAGTCCGAGATCAAATGTCCGAGGCAAGGCTCTGATGTCCGAGACAAGGGTGTCCGATATAAAATGTCCGATGTATGGGTATTCGATGTATCAACCTCCACCACTTAGATACTTAAAACAGGTCTTTTATCTTTAGGTATGGACAAGCCCTTTTGAGAATGAATTACTCTCTCGATAAAGGCAGCAAGGTTATCCTTAAACCTCTTAGCTTGAGCCCTAGTGATCGGTCCAGTCTTTATCCATATCAAATCAGTACCCCAGCGAGTTGTTGGTGGTGTGAGCTCGGGCGGGTTCGCATCACATTAACCTCAATGTCAACACTTTGTTGTTGTTGTACGAGGTTAGAGAAAATTCTTGTGACTATCACCAATACATCTTGCATTCTCGCCGAAACAAGAAATTATTTACAGAAACTTCCTCTGGTGATAAAGACTGGAAGAAACAATATTTCTTCATTTCGGGTGAGTGAGGTTGTGAAGTCTCGAATTCAAGGTCGGTTAGGATAGATTGGAATTTACATTTTTGTGAGTTTTGTGTTTTTTCCTTCCTTTCATAGATATAAACACTTTTTGCTTTGATTTTGACTATATATTTTCCCTTTTGCAGATCCTGCTTTAAATACTCTTCCAGAATACTCTGAAGAACAAATCTCAGCTTCAATTCAATTGGCATCAATAGAGAGTCTCTATTTACCCACCATTCTAACTATGGAGAACTTAAAAAAGCAGGTCTCCACATGGCTAGTGAACATGTCATAGCTTAGAAGGCAAGGGAAGCTAAGAAAGTCAAAACGCAGAAGAGGAAAGAAGCTCCCGAGACATCTCGCGCTGAGGAAGTTACACGTGAGAAACGTTAGGCTATTTCCACAACTTCTGGAACTATTGACAAGGCTCCAGCTACATCTCCAAATCCTCCTATTGGTTTTACCGACTTGGTTGATTCTTCTATACATAAAGGGGAGAAAACTCTTCCCCCTAAGAGAGTTAAATTTGAGGGAGATGGGGATATTTGAAGGGCTTTTTAGTTCAAGTCATCTAATGGAAAAGAAGTTGTGATTACTTTTCCAGAGGATTTCTCAGTTCAGAAATCGGATTAAGATTTTCTTAATCTGACTCTGTCAATGCTACCTCTTGAAGATGAGAGTAGGATGGCTAGCCATTATACTTTGGAGCTCATGAAGAAAAAAGCTGCTCAACTTTTTTATATGGCTTAGAATTGCACAGTGGCTGCTGAAAGAGTTAAAACTTTGGAGGATAATGTAAAGTGGTTGTCCTTTTTAAACTCATCTTTAACTCAGAAAAACCATGAAGTCGAGATTGCTATGAATGCTGTTAAGGAGATACTCGCTAAGGTAGAAAGAGAGAGGGACAAACTGCAATCAAAGTCCGAATTTCTGAAAAAATATCTGGAGGAAAGAATTACGGCAGCCGAGATTAATGCTGAAGCTTTGTAGGAAAAAACTATAGAGGCCTTAAAGCTTTCTAAGGACTTGAAGAAAGCTATGGCTTTAGCAAGTATTATCAAAGCTCATTGCTCGGACAAGGGATACCACCACAGTTGGAGTGAATGCAAGAAGAAATATTTGGTTGAAGATCCTTTAACTGCATCTTCCGACGTCGCTTTATCAAGCGATGTGGTTTTCAATCTCTCGGATGTCGAAGGTGATGAGGTGACTTCAGGTTTGATTCGTGATGAAGCTTGTGTAGGGGGTTTCAACCTTGCTGTGAACCCTGACATTGGGATGACAACAAATGCTAGCTTGATTCCTTCTAGTTCAGCGAATTTGAATTCGTCGATCACGGTCGAGGAAGATGAGAACAACCCTGACATCGCGGCTGAAGATTCTTAACTTGCATGTCTTTTTTTTTTTTTTTGATAAAGTTCCTTCATAATTATGTTTAGGGATAAACATAACTTGTAGCTTTTTGTTGCGGATAAATGTTATCTACTTTTTTTTATCCCGTCTTTTGAAATTCAAATTCTTTCAAATTCCAGGTTCTAGTTTTTGTGGATTTTGAAAATTTTTTTAGGCCATATATTTACAACCTTTGTTGCCATATTAAACTCATATAACTTTTCCAATGAATGACTGGCTTCTGTTTTATTATTCAATCAAGCTTTTGACTAGGCAAGATGCAAAGGGACTTAAGAAATTCCACCTTTTGCTCTTGTGATTGTTTGGATAATAAAATAATAACCATATCTTTCGATTTGCAATCTTCAGTGAACCAATGTTCCTCTAGTTGCCGCCTTTATATGACACTTCCAAAGCTTAATTGGATGTTAAAACTACTGTTGGAATGTCCTTTTGAAGATCACTGTTTCAGTTCCAAATGGCCTTCAGTTTCATGAGCATTTTTTGAAGGAGGCTCCGGAGTTCCAAGAGTTTCGAGCTGCTTTTCTTTGAGTTTCATGGTTGCCATTTAAGATGGCTCCAAAGTTTTTGGCATCTTGATTCTTCGGCTAGAAGGGACCGAACTGATGATGGATCCACCTTATTTGCCTTAGGGTGGAAAAATTTTGTCCTTCGATCCCTCGGAAGAAGATTCCAAGCAGCTGGTGAAATTGTTCGGAGTTGAAATTGCTGCCGTGTTGTAGCTTTCCGCTTAAACTTTGTCTTCCTGTATTAGATTTGTAGCTTTTACGAAACACTCAAGCTTATTGTAATTGAGCATCCGAGCTAAATTTGTAATTTGATCTATTTAGGAATAGAATAAAATCTTTATATTCATATAAAGGTATTTGTTTCAATGTCTGCAACATAATTTTATTTTTTTTAATCAGTGTCCGATCTTTGATCTTCAACTTAGATCGGAAAATTGGTGAACAGAAATGTAGCCATTCATTTCCCATTTGCAAAGGTTTAATCTGCTAACTTGAAAAATGCCTTTCGCAATGTTATTTATAAACATTTCATAACATTTATAATCAGTTACTTGTCCTTTCTATGGTAAATGAATCGTAAAATTATATTTATTATTGATTGAATTCACTATTAAATACAATAATATTTTTGTCTTTATATTAACAAAAAAA
This sequence comes from Ziziphus jujuba, assembly GCF_031755915.1. Lineage (NCBI taxonomy): Eukaryota > Viridiplantae > Streptophyta > Magnoliopsida > Rosales > Rhamnaceae > Ziziphus > Ziziphus jujuba. The sequence goes on from NC_083380.1 coordinate 6,516,777, forward strand.
TTTTGCTCTTGAAGATTGTGAGGAGGTCTATACAGTAAACAAATTCAATGGAGTTTGCATTCCACACAAACTTCAGTGAGTATACAAAAACATTGTACGACATTCAATAAAATGTACAACTTTGTTAAAATTAATTTCATAGGGAATTTTGTTCAAATAGTAGGATGAGATAGTATAATACTGCAAATTTTTTATTCATGTGTCCCTCGCAGCAATCGGATGTGTGGTTGGTTCCAACTTCAAGCAGCCACTCTTGAATGGCTAAACTATAGATTTCTTGCATGGTTGTTGGAGGCTGCTCTGTTTGCATACCTGTATCTAAAATTAAATTAAGAATCATCATAAGACTTCCATCTGTGCAACACATCAGGGGTTGCATCATAAAAATTCTCCACAACCATCAAGATATCATCAATATGGACAATAATAGGATTACACGAACACACTTGATATTTTACTAATGATGTCTGAAAAGAGCAGTAAAATAACCTGTTGGAGCAGTCTTAATCAAGAGGCTGATTGGAGTGGTTGCCCTAGGCCGCACAGAGGTGAGAAAATTTTGAGGGAATTACTCACCCCCATGACACGACCATGAAAGGAAAAACTTATGGAGACAAATAGCAATCACAGAACCTCGGGACCTTAACCGAAGAGGTAAATGAAGTTGAAAATCTCGAGACTGTTATAAAAGAACTTGCTGGACGAGGAGAGACAAAATTAAAATGTTAGAACGGAGCAAATCTATCCGAAGGAATGAAAGAACCGTTTCGAAACTTTCTAAAGGGAAGAAAGCATTGTTTCACTTGGGATTTTTTGGACATGGAAGGAATAAATCTGGAGATAATCACACACCAATTAAATGAAGATCCGAAAGAAGTCGAGTCATCAATGAAGAAATACAAAAGTTGAAGGATAGTGGACTCATTCGGGCTGTACATTATCTGGAATAGCTTGCAAACGTGGTGGTAGTGATGAAAAAGAATGGAAAGCCACGAGTCTGTATTGATTTCACACACATAAACAAGGCATGACCTTAAGACAATTTCCCTTTCCCGATGGTCGAAACCTTGGTGGATGCAACAACTGGTTATGAAATGTTAAGAAAAGACATCATTTGTGACCGACCTAGGAATCTACTATTACAAGGTAATGCTCTTCGGACTTAAGTATGCAGGTCCAACTTACAAAAGGTTAGTGAAAAAGATGTTCAAAGATCAGATCGAGAAAACGATGGAGATCTATGTAGATGACATGCTCGTGAAATCAGCTAAAGCAGAGGATCATCTAGTATATTTGGGGCAAACTTTCGATGTGCAAGAGAAAAACAGGATGAAGCTCAATCCCACGAAGTGTACTTTTGGAGTTCCAATAGGGTTGTTTCTCAGACATGTTGTGACTCAAAGGAAGATCGAAGCAAATCTGAAGGAAATCAATGCCTTGGTAGATATGCCTTTTCTTCGAACCAAAAAAAAAAAAGTAATGAAATTAAACAGCAGAATTGCACCCTTAAGTCAATTTATGTCAAGGTCTTGAGATAGAAGTTATACATTCTTAAAGATTTTGTCTAGACCGCCGAATGTGAGGTAGCATTTCGAGAGTTGTTGGCTTACCTCGGTTCACCTCCCCTTTTGGTGAAACCAAACAACGGAGAAGTAGTTTAGTTATATCTACCAGTACAACTGAAATTGGTTTTGACCATTAGTTCATTTTGGTAAAAAACAACACCCAATCTTCTACATGAGCAAAATCTTGTTGGATACTGAAACAAACTACACAAGCAAGGGGAAATTGGTCTTCGCACTGGTCATGACAGTCAGGAAAATCAAGCCATTTTTCCAGAGCAACAAAGAAGATGTAGTATCGGCATATAGGATACGATCTCTATCAAACAAGCCCGATAAAGCTGGGAAGATGGCGATTTGGTCGGCGGAGTTAACGGACAATAGGATTGATTATGACCCAAGATAGGTCATTAAATCCCAAATATTATAAGAGGGTTTCTTAGCAGAATTTGCAGTGCTAGAAGTTGAATCCCAAAGAGGAACCTCACAAGAAAGCACCGAGTCATGGAGACTATTCGTTGATCGATCTTCAAATGAAAAATGTTTGGGAGCTAGAATACTACTGAAAACTCCAATTGGAGATTGTCAAACACTCTCTTCAGTTTGGATTTCAAGCCCCAAATAACTTGGCAGAATATGAGGCTTTGATTGAGAGATTAAATGTAGCCTACAAATTCAGAGCATAGAAGCCGAAGATACACAATGACTAAGTACCGATAGTAATTCATGTGAGTTGGAATTTTATGGCTACTAATCCTGTAAGGGCAGCTTACTTGCAGAAGCTAAGATAGTTGCTAGAAAAGTTGGAAGATACCTAGATAAAGCAACCATCGAGGAATGAAGCATAGCTTCTTCAGTCAAGTCCAATCAGAAAAGAACCTTTTCGATAGAATTTCTTCCCGAAAAAAGCATATTTGAAGTTGAAATTCTCTTGACCAGTGATCAGATTGATGAAAAAAGCTGCATGATGCCAATCATTGAATATATTAATCAGGGTCATTGAGGATAAAGTCGGCTAGATATTGTATCCTCGAAGATAAACTATATCAAAAATCTTGTCAATGACCCTTTTAAGGTGTTTAGGACCAGCTACAGCATTGAAAGTCATATCCATAGTACATGAAGGCCATTGTGGCAATCACTCCGCAGGAAAGAGATGTATCAGAAAATTATACTACACGGTTTCTATTGGCCGAATCTAGTGAAAGATACCGAAAGGTATTTGAAAGAATATGATAAATGCCAGAGGTTTGCACCTGTACACCATGTACCAGCAAACAAGTTCACAACATGTCTAGTCCTTAGCCCTTCATGCGATGGGCAATCGATATTATTTGTCCATTCCCCTTGGCTTCTAAACAATGGAGATTGATTCTATTAGCAAAGACCAAGGTGTCGCATTTGATAAATTTTGTATGGAAATTTTTTTATACAGATTTGGCTTGATGAGAGTATTGATTTCGTATAACCGGTCCCATTTCATCAGCAAAAGATTCAAGATTTTCTGTAAGGAATGAAAGATAGAACTCTGATATTCTTCTCCTAGGCATCCTTAAGGAAATGGCCATGCTAAAGCATCAAATTGGAGTATAATGAATACTCTGAAAAAGTGACTTGAAGATGGAAAAGGTTTATGGGCCGAAGAACCCCTTTGAGTCTTTTGGGCATATAGGACAATGATTCGACGCGTAAGAAACCACTCACCATTCTCCCTTGTGTACGGAGCCAAAGCAGTCATTCCTGCCAAAATATCAGAAAGGAGTTATATGCACAAGCGGATACCCTAGACAAATAAAAGATCTCTTAATGAACTAAGCAATTGACAAGACTGAAGAAATGGGAGAAGCTGCTTCCATTAGACTTGCAAAATATCAACAAATTACAGCAAAGCATTATAATTCAACAGTCAAAGTAGGGGATTTCTTCCTTAGGAAAGCTTTTCTTGGAGGAGAAGAATGCAATGTCGAAAGTTAGGACCAAACTAGGAAGGGCCTGAAAAAGTTATCTTGGTCATCCGGCCATGAACATACAAGATTCAGAATTTTAGAGCCAAAACTATTAGGAGAAATTGGCATTAAGAAAATTGGTGGATTTGTCACTCGACGTCTTTTTTCTAAAATTGAATTGCTACACAATGTAATTGATGTACATACATTATTTTACAATCACCAGAGCAATAAAAGCAACAACAGCATTCATTCAGATATAACAGAAGATGAGTAAAGAAAAAGTTTCATTGATTATTAGCAAAATTTACAATAGTTACAAAACCCAAAGAGTACTGGGTATACATAAAACATTATTCTCTGACAGTCTCTCCTGAACGCTTGGTCGAACATTTGGAAGGGAAGAAGTATGTAAAATGGCCAAAGAAGATGACAACAGATCCATGTCACCAAGATGCAGGAAAGTTTTGTGCTTTCCATAACGATTATGGCCACCTTACTGCAGACTACAGACAGCTGAAGTGGGAGATTGAGGTGCTGTTCAAACGAGGATACTTGACGGAATTTATACCAACTGAAGGGGAAAAAGCCAGACGTAGAGGACGAGTCTCAAAAGAAGCATGACAACATTATAAACACCATCCATGGTGGTTTTGCATGTGGAGGAACCTCGGTGAGAGAAAGAGAGAAACATATCAAACTGGAATCAACCCACCAGATTGTATTCTCGGATCATGACACAAAAGGGTTGCATATGATACATGATGATGCACTAATCATCAAAACTGACATAGCAAACAATTTAGTTTCAAGACTTCTGATGGATAGCGGAAGTTCGGTCGACATTATCTTTTTTATCAACGTTGAACAAAATGAAGTGGAAAAATGACAATATAGAGACGGTCGACGCTATAAATCTTGTTAGATTCAATGGTGAAACGAGCCGAGCCATGGGAAAGTAACTGTGCCCATCCTGACAAAAGGTAAAATGGTGCTTTCGAAGATGATGGTGATTGATGCAGATTCAGCATACAATGCCATTCTGTGGAGACCATGGATCCTGTCAATGGGAGCTGTACCATCTTCCTACCATCAGGTCGTGAAGTTACCCATTGGAAATCAGATTGTGGCTGTGCAGATTGATCAAGTCAGTGCTCGAAATTGCTATGTGGCGACCATGAAAGAAAACACTTATGGAGACAAACAGCAATCATGGAACCTCAAACCCTTAACCGAAGAGGTAAAGGAAGTTGAAAGTCCCAAGACTGTTATAGAAGTAGTGCTGGACGAGGAATAGCAGTGCACATAGCTGTTGCCCATTCAGCTCTTAATTGGTTGACAACATGTGGCGGCCAAGTCATACCCTCATACTGCACATGCAGTTAATTTCATCAACAATTGCATACAAATATAAGAAATTAATACAAATATTTATAAAGATCTTAAGTACAGGCAATTAGATACGCTACATGTGATTTTATGTCCTCGTGTTCTATTCATTGCCTAATGATATCCCGCATTATCATCAAGATGTAGTAACCACATTTGACACTCCCACGCTGCTTAGGAGTCTAAATTTGCATACATAATAGAATCTGTAATATTAGGTAAGAAATTTGCAAAATGTGTTTGATCGGTAAGTAAAGTAAGAACAACAACCATTTCTCACTATAACAGCATTATTTACCTTTGTATCTCTATGCCATTTAATTTATTTTTTCATTGTCTTCCCTGTCCTCCATGCAACGAATGTAGTATATCATCAACACATACATTGTATCGTTATAATAATATTACAAAATGTTGTTTAAATTTCATTACAAATGAATGATTATAATTAATTATTTTTGAACTTACTTGTCGATCAAGGATTTAAAGTCAGTATGGATTTGATTCTTATGACTCTCCAAAGAATCAAAGAACCAAGCATATGCAAAGTATGGGTTAACAACCCTTAACATCCAATGCTTGCTACAAGCCAATAATAAATTATTAGTTAATATGTGCAGAACTAGTAAATTAATTAAGTTACAAATTACTATAACTTAACACCATCGACCTTGCACAGTACGGAAATAACCATAATTGGCCGCGCGTTGAATATTTCCATTTACTCAAAATATGTTCCATTCGCTGTTCTAAGTCGAGATTCCCAAATGGTGTAATCAGTATGGGATGAACAAAGTAATACTTCCCTACATCCGATGTGGTTCTGATTCTATTATATAAGTGCCTACCAATATCCATGAATCAACGTACAAGTAAATATAAAATTTTACATTGGATAACATATAAACTACACACGCATTTTGTAGTTTTGTTACCTTATGTAAAACAATATGCACTCTGAAGATATTTCTCGCATGTTGCAGAAATCGGTTATGTCAGCCTTCGATATGCTCAATTCTTGTACATCCCCCTCAGTTCCTCTTTCCATTGGGAGTATCCATAAATGATTGCACTGAAAGCCTTCTATTCATCTTAGTAATTCCTGAATCAATGGGGTATGGATTACTGGATCATAACTCATCCACCACATTAGGCTCCTCCACATGTGGTTTATATGTCCCACATTAGTGTTCTCCGCATGTGGTACATGTGTCTCCCCCACATGTGGTGAGTTATAACCACCTGGAACTTCATTCACATGTGTATCCTCCACATGTGGTGGGTTATAACCATCTGGTATCTCCACCATATGTGTCGCCTCCTCATGTGGTGGGTTGTAACCACCTAAAACTTCCTCTACATGCGGTACATGTGGTGGCCATGGGATGGACATTCCCTATAAATATCAAAAGAAAATTATTTAAGTACAACAACACTACACTGGCTAAACTTAATAATATAATTAGCACAAACCAAACGGATGAAATGGTACCTCTGAATCTGGGAAAATAACAAGACCGATTGGCCATACAATGACTCACTTTCAGCTTCTCCTACACGCCCAAAGGTAGACGTCGGCACATGCAAAGGGGCACCTGGCCTTAACACCTCCTTGACACTGACTTTTAAATGATGCTAGCCTAGCTTAACACTGTGGCACACATCTATTGGGAGATAAGGGAACACAGTGCCATGTGCTACAATATTATCGGCACTGCCTAGGGCAAGCTAGCATTTAAGACCCTTTGAGATAATGTTAAAACTAATTAGTATATCTCTATCTGTACATGTGATAATAACATATAGATAACATAATTAATAAACAATCAATATATACATAGACCTTATATGTATATTTAATGATAAATTTGAAATTGAATTATTTGTGATTTGTCAAAATACCTCTGAATATGTTGATTATGATGGATGAACAGGAGAAGCATCAGGCTGAGCAGGTGATGGCGTCGGTCAATTGGCAACATCCTCGTCATGTGTCCTTTCCTCAATGGGCAAAGACTGCTCCCCATGTGTATTAGTCTCCGATTCGAGGATAATACCACATGCAAATGCTAGTTGATTGAGATTCTTTCCACTGGATTTCTGTTTAACAACCTCCCACATACCACGGACCATCATCTTTAGATTGGCAATTCTGTCGAACTTATCCTTTTTTTTCGAAGGTCGGCTAGGGACTGAACCTGAAGGTACCAAGATTGGATGTGCTGCATCTGTCTGTGGATCTGTGGCGAGTTCAGAACTTCCAGGAACTTCACCTTGGGTCGGACCCAAACTTCTTCCTCGCTCTCAATGTCCGAGAGATTGAAAATAGCATCCTCGATAATGAGACTTGCTAAGGCCATGGCCTTCTTCAATTCCTTAGAAAGTTTCAAGGATTCAGTAGTCTTCACTTCCAGTGCATCGTTAGCATTCTCAGCTGCTATTGTTCTCTCTCTCACATCCCTTTTCAAGGTCTCAGATTCGGAGCGCAGTTTATCCCTCTCCTTTTCAACCTTAGCAAGTTTTTCCTTGGCAGCATTCAAAGCAATTTCAGCCTCATGGTTATACTGGGTCAAAGACAAACTCAAAGAAGGAAACTTTTTCACGTTATCCTTTAGAGGTTTGACTTTATCGACAGCTACAATACAGTTTTGGGCCATCAAATAAAGATGAGCAGCGTCTTGTTCCATGAGTTGCGCTGTAGTATTGTTCCTCAAGAGGTAGCATTGCCTTAGTGAGGTTAAGCAGATCTGGATTCGACTTGCTCACTGAAAAACCCTCGGGAAAAGTAATTACAACCTCCTTCCCATTAAAAGACTCGGATAAAAAAATCCTTCACAGGTTTTCAGCACCCTCGGATCTCATTATTTTCGGAGGAAGAGGTATCTCCCCTCTACCCACAGAAGAACTAACCAAGTCCGCCGAGCCAGCAGAAAGATTTGCCTATGTAACTTAGGTTTCTTCAAAAGCCCAGCGTTTCTCATGTAAAACTTCTTCTACGTGAGATGTCTCGGGAGCTTCTTTCCTTTTTCATGTCTTGGCCTTTTTAGCTTCTTTAATCATCTGAAGCCTGGATGGATCCATATCAGCCATGAGTCTCTTGCAAGCCATGTGAAGACCAGCTTTGACAGGACCCGCCCCGGGGACCCTTCTAGGATCTCCCTGGTGGTCCCGCCTGGTGAAGTACCACTGGACAATTCCTAAGAATATCCAATGGAACTCCACTTGACACGTGGACAACCCACACAAGTAATATCAATAATACCCCAACATATAAATATAAATAAATCCACAACAGCATAAAAGTCCACAACCGGCCTAAGGTACTACAGGCCATAACCAAAACATAAATACCGCGGTCTTTATAGAGTCCTAAATTTAATATCAGAGCATTCTAAGAGTGTCAACAGGGTCTATGAGTACAAATAAGAAATAAATAAGTCCAGAAGATAACAATAGGTAAAGAAAGGATAAATACGGCTGCTATAGTGGAAGGAAACAAGTGGTATGCCGTGCGCGAGGTAGACTGCTACTAGCTGCCTGGGCCTAGGGGAATGAATTTAAAACAATAAAACGTGAGATAAAGAATCTTAGTGAGTGGTATAGTATAATAGAAAAATAATGATATATTTCCGAAAAATCTTTCTCTCAAGACCTCTCATTCCACTCATTGAAAGGTTCCCCGTTTAAAAAGCATTTCACAAAAACCCAAACTTGTACCTCAATTAATATTATGTAAACCGGTGCTCAAAAGTATGAAGGAACAATCATTGTAATATTATGAAATGTCTCAATTCATGATATAAACATTTGGGCATAAAATATAATGAATACCGTTTCACCAAATAAATATGAAAAAGTAGAAATCACCACAATATTTGTAAATCAACAATATATATAAACATATACAATGTATCATATGATATACCAATATACAAATTGTGGGATACACCCACCTCACGACCCTCAATATATGAACGGTGTCGTGGAAATAATAAATAACCGTCGAGACGTACCCAACCTCACAGTCCGTGGCAATAATAAACCGTTGGATGATACCAATCTCACGGCACCGTGGTAATAATAACAAACCGTCGGGTAAACCCGACCTCACAGTCCGTGGTAATAATAGATAACCGTTGGATGAAACCAACCTCACGGCACCGTGGTAAACCCAGCGCGCGGTAATATAATATAATATAATTCTAATCCAAGGTATTGGCATTACATGGTATATCAATTTAAAATAACCAATATAGTATTCATGAAACAATCTTGTAAGATTGTATATATACTTTTCCAAACAATACTGTATCATAAATCATAATTTAACTATCAAGCTCAACCGCTTGTTTAAATATTTCAAAATTTTCAAATCGTCACTTTATACGAAAACCAGAAATACCACAGTGATTTATATTCACCATAAACCAATTTTAAGCACATAAAATTATATGATTTTCAATCTAGTTTCTCAAACCAAATAGTTTTCAAAATGATTTAAATTCTCAATTTAATTACCAAGATATTTAAATATCACAAGTCCATTTATGGACCTATTAAAATTTAAAATCACTTAAAATATTTTCAAAAATCATATAAAATGATAACGTATATATGTGAAGCAAATATTTATATACGCATAAAACAACATTCCAATCAAATGATATATAAATGTAAAATATTTAAACCACATATATACTATACTATGTACCCAAATCATTTAAAAATAATATAACCACTCACAGTATAGATGCTGCTCAACTCTGCTCTCCTGCAGGCTCACCTCCGGTCTCAGTACCTGTGCCTGTCATAATATAAAAATATTTCTCAGGCTCCAATAACTAAACTAAAGGCATTATTATAACCCAAATGCCTTACAATAATTTATCGAACTCTAAAATTTTCAAAATTGGATACCGGGCGGTCCAATTATACTGCGTCCCTTTCGAACCCGGTACTCCAAATTGGGGCTTTTTGCCCTAAGCCTAATTTTTCGCAATTGACCCACCAAACAGGTTCCAATAATATCTAATTGCACTAATACAACTCCAATTTCAACTTATTTGACCAATTGTTGTCCAAACACAGTCTAATTTTTATCTGAAAGATTAATAAAATAACCCGAAAATAGGAAAATTACCAAACGATCTCCAAAATTCACAAATTATATGTCTATGGAAAGCCCAAGAGACAAGGAGTTCACCAGTGGCCTTACCTTGGCCAAGTTTAAACTTGAGGGATCTCTCAAACGGTAGGGATTTTGGGAAATCTAACCCCGAAAATGGACTCAGAGAGGTCAAAAATGGTGGGATAGAGGTATGGGATGAGCTAGGTTGGCCGAAAAACACATAAATCGAGGAGAGAGAAAAACTCCGGCCGTCAAGCTTCGCCGACTCGATCTGGGCGCGTCCGGAGTCCGGTGGCCGGAAAATTTTAGGGCCGAGCTCGCCTCCTCCCTCCGCTCCTCTCTGGCCGGCGCGTGTAGCAAAGTGGTGGCCGCCGATGGGTCAAACGGCGTAAATCCGGTTGGAGGTAAAAAGGGTCAGTTGGAGCCCGTGGGTATGGGGTGTTTTTTTTTTTTTTTTCTCGGGTTTTTTGGAGAGGAAAAGAGTATTTTTGGATTTTTCTTCCTGTTTGGCACAATTACAGAGGCATATATAGAGCCTAAATCACTAACAGACAAAAATTGGGGACTGGTTTGGACACTGATATAAAACTTATGTTTAAAACTTCTCAGAACCATAACTTTTTATCCGTAACTCGGAATTTGGCGTGCCGCCAGTCTGTGAACTCGTAACGATGAGATCTATACAATGGTACCTCAATAAAACCAAAAATATTAACTGTTGAAAAAGTCAACTCGGACCCACATATTGTTCACTTGGTCAAACTTAGTCAAACTTATTTAATTATGTGCATTTTTTTGGTACGGGGTGTTACAAGCTTTCTTGAAATTCTCGGTAGTAAGAATTGTGGGTAAGGAAAAACTTTCTACTGTTGCTAGTTGGATTGAAACTGCAATCTGTTCCTCCAGATATTTTGGAAGAATATTCAAAGCAGGATCTGCGAAAGGGAAAGCAAGGCATATCTATATTAAATAAAGAGAAGCTCACAAAAATGAAAATTCCAATCCATCCTAAATGGCCTTGATTCTGGGACCTCACAACCCCACTCGCCTGAAACAAAGAAATATTTCTTCTAATATTTATCACCAGAAGAAGTCTCGGTGAATAATTTCTTGTTTCAGCGGGAATGCAAAATATAACGGTGAAAGTCGACATTTCAGCAAAGAAAAGGATAGGCACAACAACGACGAAAAGGAAAAGTTAAATTGAAGGTAATGGCAGGAGAACTAACCTGGAGTTAAAAGAGAATCTTCGAAAAGCACCAAACGTAAACATTATGCAATAGAGAAAATAGGAGAATTACCAAGGACCTAGGCTGAATCTTCTATGAAAAGCACTATCTCAGGAGGATAATAAAATAGATTTCTCTAGGGCTACACAAGACATTGGGACACAAAATAAAAATGAAAGCCCTCTTTTATCCTCGATGAAAACTAGAAAAAGTAAATAGGTAATTGTCCTTAAAGATTCCTACTTTATTTTTTTTATTTTTTTATTTTTTTACTAAAAATATTAATATATCTCCCTCACGTTAGTTTTAAGTTTTATAAAATTCCATTTTTTAAAACTCTTATAAGATATTAAATCGAAATTTAACTTTTGTTTTTTTGAGTTCTGATTAATAAGTATTTAAAATAAAAAAGTAAAAATCACGCAGATACATTGTTAAAATTGTTAAATCATTAAAATATTTATTTATGTCAAAATTCCACTTTACGATTTATTAAACAAAAGTAATGTTAAGTTTATCCGTATGGAATGCATTTAAAATCCTTCGACACCTTCTTACCAATACCATGCGACGCTAATGTCCTGGCTGATAGGTATCCAATGTATTGGCTCAGGGATTTGTATATCCAGGGTTGTGTTCTCCCTGAAATTGCTATCCACCGCTTGCTCTCCAACTCTCCGTTTCTTGAACGTTTTTCTGTTGCAGATATACGTGAAACTCACAAGCTCAAGATTGTTCTCCCTCTCAATCTCAAATTCTTTAAAATAACGCAGTCCCCCGAGTACTGTAGTCTGAAATACATCGAAATCTCTTCCTTCTCCTCGAGTGATCATCATCATCAGAATCAGCATCCAATCCTTAATTTGATGGAAATGGAAATGGATACTTGTCATCCTCCGTCAGCAAACATAAAAATCAACATATCTGCTCCGAATCTCTCCTATTTAATGATCCGTCTCTGGGAGGAATTCAAATTTGATAGTTATCGGACTCTACTGCCTCAAATCAAGAGACTTCATCTGTGCATTTGCTCTGAGGTTACACCCAATTATTTATTTGTTTATTTTTATTTTTATTTATTATTATTATTATTTGATTTTTGGGATTATGTCAATTTTTGGTTTATGTGTGAGTGTTTTTTTTTTTTTTTTTTTAATTTGGTTATTTATTAGGTTCTCATTGAGACGCCGGCTGATCCAGTTCCTGAATTTAGTAAGCTCGAGCGTTTGCATTTTCAAATGATGTTTACAATTTATAGTTTGCCAGCTTTGTAGGACATTCACATAATAAAATATGCTATAGAAACACATAATAAAACATGCTATAGGAACACTGATGTACCTATTTGGATTTTCCTGAACTCGGAATTATATATGAAGTTCAACGATAGTCAAATTGAAAAATGATAATTGAATAGTGGTGGAGCTGATAGAGATGATGGAGGTTGCTGAACCATGCACTCTGGAATAGCTACTAATTAATTTTATAGCCACGGATAGTAAGATCTTGTAGAGTGATGATGCGTTGAGGTCATGTGGTAGAGTTCCAATTGTGGAAGCTCTCAAAGATAGAGGCCATGAAGGCTTTTAAGACCTTCCTACATATTCCTATCTATGTTGGCAATCTCTTGGCAATTCTTAATTCATAGATGTTGAATATTAGGAGACAAGTACTTTAATTTTGGACAATAATGAATCCACAGGCTTTTGAGAAAAGTGAGGCACCTTTAGCCCGTCTGGAAGAGATTGTTCATCCTCAATGCTAGAAATCTCAATATGCTTCAAATTTGAGAGAGGAGACACTTGCTGACTATACTCATTTGCATTGTTTGTTTGAAAGGCAGCCAACTGTTTTTTCAACCCAAGATCTTACTGATATGGGTAAAGCGGCATGGAAGTCAATCTGGGGAAGTCCTTTATAGCTAGATCAGAAAGACAAGAAAATGAAGGTAAACAACAGCGATCATCTTCTTCAGTCTTCACCATCCAGTACCTAGACGACCCTTCCACCAACCCTTTATTACGCAAGTCTCGAAGCCAGAAGGTTTTGTAAGTTTGACAGTAGTGCTGTTGGTGAAGCCAATTGTTGTTTGAAATATACTCCTAAGAATGCACGTCAAACAACTTCAAGGACTTCAGACAAAGAACTTGATTCAGTGGCCACAAATTTTGGCATTTCTTACATCCTACTAAGAGGAATTTGACAAGTCTTGTAAGCGAAGGAGACTGACTTGGAAGTGTAAAACCAGAGTAATAACTCAAAGACAATGCTTTTCAGATTTGGGTGTGGCTGTAGGCTTTCCAATGTAATTTCATAATCAACAGACTCATTTGCATCAATATCATCACTTCTATGTGGCCAAAATAACTCAAATGACTAATTTCTTGATTTTCCTTTATTTTTGCATTCTTATATACCATGCTATCATCTTTTCCATGTCTTAATTTTTCTAATAGCCAGTTCACTAAGCACACCTACCTCACTATTTTCCAGCTAAGGGTAGAACCAATGGGGTTGTCCCAAATGAAATTTTTATATTTTTATTTTTATTTTTTGCAGTAATCCAATATGAAATTTCTTAAAAGTCTTGAGGTTAGTGAATCGTCCAAGTCCATGTGGCATATAAATCAACGTGTCACATAGATCATTCTTAAGATGTTTGAGATTGACTAACTTCTTGAAGCCTCTTGAGAATTCTTGTAAGCAACTGCAGCGTGATAGTTTCAGTGTTTGCAAATTCTGTAGCTTGGTGATAAGAAAATGAAGATCTAACATATGCAAGAACTCAACTCCCACCATATGTCTAATGATTGAGGTAAGAATTTCACCAACTCTAGCTAAATGCAAAAATACAAGTTATTTAAGAACAGAGTAGTGATAGTGTGTAGCCCCACGGAAATGGTGTTTCCTTCCTAGAGATCAGAGTTTCAGTTTTGTTAGCTCCTAAGAGATGGAGAAAAAAGATTAAAATGAAGAATCTTTCATGGGCCACTCAAGTGCTTCCAATAATACCTAAGATTTGAAGTAAAAAACGTTTTAAGCACTTCTCCATGATTCCTAGATTGATGCATTTGGATTTTCTTAAAAGACTAATATGTTTGAGCTTCTCAGAAGCTACATTATAAAGAATATTGGACACAAATTAAATAATTTGAAAGCAATAAGGATGCTAGGGGGAACAGGTTCAAATTACCTTACTGCTAACAAAGTACTGCAGACTGGGGTAACAAAACAAGATATGTTCTATTTGTTATTGTTTTCCATCATATCTTGTTCAAAGACATTGATCTAAACATTAACAAAACCCTTCTCCTTTAGACTTTCAACAGTGTCCTTAAGACTCACTTCCAAAGGAATGAAATTCACACCCAAACTTTTTGCTTTCTCCTTGGATACTTTGCAGGTTGGCGTGAGGGGCTTGTCATCTTCACACCTGAAATTAATGAAAAACAGAATTTTTTTCTACTTCAAAGTTTATTGCATATCATCAAATTTCGTTGTAAAAAAGAATAACAGATAGAGAATTTTGACCTAATATGCGAGGAAAGAAATCCAATATACATTATAATGAAGCATGAAATCGTTTGAGCAACCACCAAGACTGCTTCGTGATTGCAAAACCCAATAAAGCATGGAAAGTATTGGAACTGTGTTTCTCTGAGTGTGTTTTTGTGTCTCATTATCCCTCTCTATTTTAATGCTAGTCATCCATTCAATACATGGAAAGTAACGCAAAATTCTGAATACACACCAGGGACAATTCTGTATGACAGTAGATTAGTATACTTAGAGACTTAGCATAGAAAAACACAATCACAACCAAGTAGAAACACATTATATTTACGACAAAAAATTACCATGAACTGACAAGAACTAATAAGGAAAATAGGTAAAGCTTGATTGCATTTGCAAAATGCACCATAGAAGCATGACTCTTAATACTTGCAAATGGAAACTTACTTTTCCGGAAGGTTCAAGGAAGGGTAGAGTTCTTTCAAAATCTTCAAAGCCTCACTCATGTGTTCAACTTGTCCAGATAAACAATATCTTCCACTGGCAGAAGGAACTTCAAATGCTTGAATATGTGCATATGCAACATCTCTAACATCAACAAATCTATAAAATTCGTTGGGAAAGGTTTCAGCTCCTGCACCCAAAAGAAAAAGAAAATAGCAGAAATGGAAAACAAGGTTCCACCAGCCAAATGTCTAAAGTTTCAGGCACTCTAGAAAGGTCAGAGTATCTATATATATATACATATATATATCAGCTGTACCAAGAAAAGTGATGCTGCCTCACTCATGCAAGAAAAAGGATTAGTTGCAAGAGGGTACCGGTTGTAAGATTCAGAATACGCTTCACAGAGAAGTTAACGGTTGGCTGTAAGAGAGGACCAATCACAAGTCCTGGATGTAGTGTGATTAAGTCAATCCCATTTTCTTTTGCGAATTTCCAAGCAGCCTCTTCAGCTAGAGTTTTCGAAACCATATACCAAAGCTGGAAAAGAAAAAATTTACAGCACAATAAACATATAGAAAAATTGATGCATGATTTCCTCTACTTCTCTCTTACTATATCCTTGCTACCAGTAAAAACGAACTAAACAATAGATATAAATACAAATGATGGCTTTATATTCTATGCTGTTTTTACTAAACTCATCATCGTAGTATAAATAGTAATGCTATAAATTTTGCATAAGTGTGTCTGAAAAGAACTTTCTATAAGATATTCTATAGAAGTAAATTGATAAATTTAGAAAGAGATAATAAAAGCTTAGCCCATATTGATATAGTACACACCTTCATCTGCTCAAAATATACAGGATCTGAAAACAATGTCTCATCAATTACCACATCAGGGCCAAGAGGTTTTCCATTGAATCCAACTGAAGCCATGGAAGATGTTACAACCACTCGCTTTACAGAAGGGGCTTTTGCACATGATCTGAGAACGTTTAATGTTCCCTTCACTGCAGGGTCAATTAGCTCTGCCTGAAATTAACAAAATTTTGCATAAATCTATAAGTACTGGACTAACGAAAACCAAGGAAAAAATGTTTAGGGCATTGCAGTCAAAGAATTAACCTGTGGATCATTGACTGAAAAGGTTACAGGGGACGCTGTATGGAAAACACCTTCACAGCCATCAACTAAAGCATCAAAAGCTCCTTCATCCAATAAATCAGCTTTAAACAAATGTAGTCTTTCCTTAGCTCCATTGAGTGAAAGCAAGTGTTCTGTCTTCTTTGGATCATCTATGACATACATATACAGAAACAGGAGTTCGAAACTGAGATTTCATATGCAATTAACATGTATAATTAGAAGTTGCTCGCAGACAAGCCATTGATTTCCATGTGCTTTCTTTATGTTTCAACATACAGAACACTACACCCTTTGACAAGCTATTATCAAAACCTACAAACCTCACTCAATTTCAACTCTCAATTCCATCAAATTGGGAAAAAAAGAAAGAAGCAATATTATTTTTAAGGTTTTTGTTTTCGTTTTATTTTTATTTATTTTTTTCATCACCCAAAACAAGGATTTGACTACAAAACCACAAGATCAACATTTCCTGAGCTTCAACAACCAGAACAAATTAATACCGAAAGCTTGCTCTTCAGATTTTATATTCTGGGTTTTATTTATTTATTTATTTTTCCTAACAATAAACAACAAACAATGAAAACCCAGAATATGGAATAAAAAACCATTTACAAGACTAATTGATATAGATCTGAAGAAGCCAATTAAAAAGGAAGAGTAAAGAAAACCAACTTGGGTCTCGAACAGAAGCTTTGACAGTGTATCCACGTTCCAGTAAGAGCTTCACCACCCACGAAGCTATGTAACCGGAAGCTCCTGTTACACACACCACCTTTTGCTCTGCTCCACCCATGATTCCTCTGCTCTCTCTGCTTTGCTCTGTCTGGTCAGGACCTTTTTGTCAAAGTCCGTCGAAGATGTGTTGACTAGATGTTGTACTTAATAAAGAAAAGATACGATGTAAATGGTCATTATTGTCCGAACAGAATGGATCACCTACTTAAATTTTAGTACGAGTTTTCTATATATATATATATATATATTTTTAAGAAAAATATTCCCATCCGCGTTGGAATCATAATTATTGAATCAAAACTTGGTAAAAAATATATATATGTATATATATATTAATCAACTGAGTTTTTATCCTTTTTTTTTTCTTTTTTTTCTTTTTTTTTTTTGTTCAGTAGAAAAAGTCCATGTGACAAAATTAGTAAAAACGTTCCCATCTGACAGTTTTACATTTGTCTTTTCCTAAATTTTACCACGTGTACTAATCACTACCTAGCTCAGCCTGGGACCATTTTGTCAAAGTTTTGGTCAAGAATATATAGCATTTATAAAAGGGAATATATGGTATCACCCCTTTAAAATTTGATTTAAATATAATTTATTTCTTTTAATTCTGAAAATTTAATGAACTGCTTTTTTAAGTTTTAAAATGTCACCACCTTGACTCTCTTAATGTTTCATGAAAATGGTAAGAAAAGCACATTCCACAACCAAGTATCATTGGCAAACGAGTAAACATAAATTCCATAAGCTTAAAAAATTGCTTATCATTTCCTGCTATAAGGATTTGAACACAAACGATATAAAATAGCAAATTACAGTGACGTTGGGATAGAGAAACAAAAGAATATATATTATATATATATATAATATTATCTTATATGTTGAGAAATATATATATATATATGTATTATCTTATATGTTGAGAAACCCCTTTTCCTTCAGGCTGTCAACAGTGTCCTAAACTCATATTGCTTTCTCCTCTGGGTACTTGATGAAGCTTCTCACTTTCCCATCTTGAAGTAATGAAGCAACCTTTTCCTTAGAGCTCTATCATATCACAGAACCTTCACAATTTTTACTTGGACAAAAATTGAGATTTTCAAATATAATACAGTGCATGCTTCCCTCTCCCTTCTACATAAAAATAAATAAATAAACAATAATTATAAACAAGGAAAAAAATACTTTGAAGATTGAAATATAGATACATAAGTGATAGTTCATAGATGAGAAACACAGTCAAATGAACATAACACAATTTATAAATGAAATTACAAGAGCTATTAGGTGAAAGGGAACTTGACAAGTAACATGAGCTAACATGAACTAGTAACAAAGAAAGCAGGGTCTGCATTTCAAGATAACAAAGTGAAGAAAGAAAACATACTCTCATCTTCTTTGGTTCCTCTGCTGTCTGGTTCTATACTTCAACCACAGGAACAGTATTCTATCTACAACTTTCTCAACAGCATCGAAGTAGGCTACACTCCAAGACCTTTTCATCGCGATTACCAGATAAGGAACAAGAATTCCTGCTGCAAATCCCAATCCAACACTCAAGTAAAACCACTTATCAGTAGAAGTGTCACCACTTCTACTACTCTTCGAAGTACTCAATCCCTTTTCTGGATCAACATCATCACCTGAACATTTCACATCAAGTGGAATACCACAAAGACCAATGTTTCCAGCAAAAAAGGGTGCATCAAAAGTTGTCATATGATCTGTATAAGGGATCCTACCAGAGAAGTTATTGTTTGACAAATTCAGGAACCCCAAAAATGAGAGTGATGCCAAACTGCGAGGAACAGCACCTGAGAGCTTATTACTTGAGAGATCAAGTGATGACAATTGCTTCAACTTTGAAACGCTCTTCGGAATGTGCCCAGTCATATGGTTTCTTGACAAGTTCAGAAACACTAAACCTGACAATTTTGTTATCTCTTTTGGAAGATCTCCACTCAAATTATTTCCAGAGAGATCCATGCTGACTACAAGGGGGAGGATCTTGCTGAAAATCAGAGACTGGTCTTTCATATTCACAACCAAGTTTTCTTCAAACACCTATTGGACTGCTCAGATGGTGAACACTGCGAAATCTAGGTGTTTCTTCTCTAAGAATGTAACAGGAAGTCGCAAAGCTAACATCAAACATATCCTCAATATGAAAAAGCTCCCAAAATATGCTAAATACCCGAGAAACCCGCTGTTGATTGAGCACAGTAAGATTAAAAGCTATGAGGAGCTCCGGAAAAGAGCGGAACAAAGACTTCAAGGATGGAAGAACAGACTTATCTCGCAGTCGGGTCAATTTGTGCTAGTAAAAACAATGATCTCTTCAATGCCTACCTATGCCATGTCCTCCACAAAAATTCCAAAGAGCTGGTACAGGCATTTCGATAGCATGGCCAACCGATTTCTTTGGAACAGCGAAAGTGATCAAGAGAAGTCAACTTGTCTTGTTTCTTGGAAGAGACTTTGTCAACCTAAATCAGCAAGAGGGTTGGGACTAAAACAACTAGAAGATGTTAATAGAGCTTTTCTATGTAAATTAGGTTGGTCGCTGGCAAACAACTTTGACTTGATGTGGGTGTAAGCCTTAAAAGCTAAGTATTCTCAGACTTTATGCATTGTACTTGGAAAAAATCGTGCTCTTGGTTTTGGAAAGGCATCTTAGGCGTGAAACCCACCCTAGCTAAAGGTCTGTATTATAAGATTGGTAATGACAGTGGCATCAACTACAAAGAGGATCCTTGGATTCCCAATATGCTTAATTTTTGTCCGACTTCTACTCTGAATAGCACTAGCTTGCAGGTTGGGATGGTTGACTCTCTTTTGTTTCCAAGTGGTGAATGGAATATACCTCTTCTGGAACAGATTTTCGATAGGGACTCTGTAAACAAAATTTCCAACATTTTCTGGGTTGATATTATATTTGGACGATAAGCTAATCTGGATGGGAAGCTTTTCAGAGAAGTTTTTAGTTAAATCAATGTACCAATTCTTAAATCCAGTAGCTTTCAACAATCGGAAATGGTGGAATTTTCTCTAGAATAGTAATCTCCATGACAGGTTGAAGTTTTTATGTAGAGACTATCCTCTCGCAACCTCCCAGTATGTGCAACTCTAGCTAGTCACAATTGGCAGATTGATGATCCCAGATGTCCCCGTGGGTGTAATAGTATTGAAGATGAAACTCATCTTTTTTTCCACTGCAATGTAGCTTGATCCATCTGGTTGGCTTCCCCTTGGAGTGTCAGATGGTTGGAAGATCCCTCTCTTAACTTGGACTCTTATCTTGAATGGCTTTCGAAACCAGATACACATCTGCCAGTCCACCCTAAGGATACAAGCAAATTCTTCCTCTCAGCGGTGATCCTTCATACTATTTGGAAAGTGAGAAATCTTTTCCAGTTGAGGGTAAAACTTGTAATCTTAAGGAACAAGTCAAAATCATTTACAGCAAGGTTGATGAATTCTTGGCCACTTCATCCTCCCCCAATGGACCTCCTATCGGTGCTCAATTGACTAATCCTTCGTGGAGACCCCCTCCTTTAGGAACAATCAAAATTAATTTAGATGCTTCTATGGGTCATGGCAGTGCGAGTTTAGGTCTTGTTGTCAGAGACCACTTTGGAAAGGTCCTCAAAGTTTAAGTTCTTTAGGAACAAATAGACATTCTTGAGGCTGCTGAAGCAGCATCCATTCTGAGGGCAGTTCAGTTAGCTTTGGAAGAAGGCTACTCAAATTTATGTTGTGAGAGTGATGCTAAATTAATTATCCAAAGTATAAAGAACCCGGACAAATGCTGCAGCCATTGGACTGTAGTAAGTTTCCTTTAGAAAATCCTGGATTTATACCCTTATTTTGAATCCATCAGTTTTAGCTGGACTCCAAGACAGAGCAACACCTTGGCTCATCTTGCATCCAGATGGGGCCTTATGAACGATAGCATAGGCATTGTCTCTCCTTTCACCATCTCTTCTTCTTTTGTTGAAATAATGGACCATTAAATGATTTAATATCATTTTCCTGCTTCCTTGGCATCTTTGTATATGTTTGGTTGCCTTTTTTGGTTAATATAAACCCCTTTTTAAGGAGAAAAAAAAGTAGCGTCTTAGGGTGCGTTTGGTACGCAGGATAGGTTTGGATCGGACTAGATTAGACAGGATAGAATAGTACATTCCTGTGTTTGGTATAGCTCCGGATTGAATATTGGAATAGTTGTTTCATGTTTGATGTAGGATTGAACTATTTTATAATTTTTTACTTTTTTAAAAGTGAAAAATTTTAAAATTCTATTTATAATTACAATAAAAAAATAATATATTTAATTAATATTGTAAATTTATAAAGACAAGGTCCAATGTTGCCGGACGCACCGGGATCGGGCCTCCATTTTCGGCGACGGCAAGTTGATTTTCCAGTAATCCGGCCATCACCCGGCCAAATTGATACTTCTTTCTACTATTTTCGGACCCTCTGAGTTCAATTTTGAGATCCATTCAGCTCAATTCCTTGCTGTTTGAGAGATATGAGAAGTTGAACTTTGACTGAATCTTTCCATCCATTTTCCAGTCACCGCCGGTCGAATTGAGCCCAATGGAAGTCGGTAACATATTCCTCATCTCTTTAGCTTTCTATAGGTACCTTGTTTGTGAATTATGATAGAGTATTTTGAAAGATGCCATTTTTGGATAAAATAATATTATTTTAATGTGGTAATCTGAAAAATGTATGTTTGATGTTTAAATAATTGCTATTTATATTGATGATGTCCAATGGTGTTGAATTGCATAAATATGGGTTGAATTAATGTTTCTAAAATTTGGAAAGCTGTAGATTTTAAACTACTGTTAAATTATTGCTAACTTTACTGTGAGGTTATGTGAAGTTATGATGGCTAATAGAATGTATCTTTATATGCTCAATTATTTGTGGAATTGTATGTGGTTCTATTGACATTTAGTATGAATTAATTTGAAGGTTTGCAGAATTAATTATATTGAATTATTGTGATCGAAACTATACTTACGTGTTTAATTATTTATTTATGCATGAAATTTTGTGAATTTGATAAAAGTGCATAAATTTAAGTGTATCATATAAAAATTCAAATTTTATAATATTATACTATATTTAAAAAATATATATAATATTATAAAATATTTTTTTATCGGTTTTCGATGCACCATACATGTACCGATGTTTTGTAGTTGTGGATGTGATTAGCGCACAGGTGAATGTGGATGTGATTAGTGCGCAGATTATAATGTCTCCTGTGAGTTGTCATCGGACCGAGGGCAGGCAAGTTTGATCTTGGCCATAGCTGCCCCCTCCATGGCCGGGATGACGGTTTAAGTAGCGGCGTGGTGGGACGCCACAGGACCGTATGCCGGTTTCTCTCTTTAACCTCCCTGTCAGATGGTGCTTTGGGACGCTGGGCACTGTAGGACACCATTGGTATATAGTATGTGCATCAAGTATCTTTTGTATATATATATATGTTATATTTGTATGGATCACACCGTACAGGGACAGCGATCCGATGTGGTCCATGAAGAGCTAGCCTCATAACTATGTTACCTACGAGTCTAGGGGATTGGATGGCCAATCTAGGCAACCACCCTGGACTGTATTGGTAACAGGGTGCTGACGACAGCTGGAATTATAGATTGCGCAACATATTGGAGGGTATCGTTTGTACCCTTGATACGACTGTATATTTGATAATATTTTTTTTTGAATTTAAATGATTATTTGATCTCATATTATTCTATCTATTCATAATCTGACTTTATAACATTATACTTAATTGCTTTTATTGTCATTACTATTATTAATATTATTCTCGTTATTAAAATTACATTATTATTTATCAGAATTATGTTTACAATTATTTTCATTATTACTAATATTATCATCATCATTATGATTATTATTATTATTATTTTTATTATTATTGCCAATTAGTTTCATTATTACTAATATTATCATCATCATTATGATTATTATTATTATTATTGCCATTATTTATTTTTATTTTTATTATTTCTATTATTATTATTAGCATATGATATATCCAGACATGTATCATAGCCTACGGGCAAGAAAGATAGCCATTGGGCAAGTATAATGGTCCATGGACAAGTGGTAGCCTTTGGCAGGTGAGATAGTCCTTGGGACAGCTGTGATTATGTGATAGTTCTTAGACAAGTGATTACCTTCAAGTAAATATGACAGATGATATTAGTACTATTGTCATCATGAAAATGATTGCTACTATTATTATTGTTGTTGATGTGATGATTTTTTTACTTTTCTTCTTATATTACGCATCGGTATATTTTGTAACATTATTTGAAATATATTTGAATGTACGACAATCAGTGGGTGGTATGGATGGAGGTGAATGATTAAAGATATATTTGGTTGTTTATTTAGTTGATTATTCCTATTGTATATATATACGTATGTGTTTTATATAAATTGTTATCGAAGTGCGGCCACGGTGAAAATTATTGTAATAAGGTGGGAGGAATAAGGTGGTACCTTATAGGAGTACATTTTTATGCAAGTAAATTTTGGGCATGCTTTACCCTTAGGGGAGATGCTGCCAGATTTTCCATAGGACGATCCGGTAGGGTCTTCCTGGGATCAGGATTTGTCCAGGGTTTCGAGAAGGGATTTTGGACTGGTCCTGACAAATATAACTTGGCCAAGCTCAACCATTTGGAAGGCCAACACATATACACAAACATTCTCTCCAGTAAATATCAATTCACTAAAGGAATAATAAATTCCCATAAACTTTTAACCTCGTAACTTGCTCAATCGACCAAACACTTGCCTAATCCACAAAACTAGGAAACGAAAATGATCAAACAGAAATGACCAAAAACAAAATTAAATAAAAAAAATCAATAAGAATATGGAAAGGCATAAGCTTTAAGTTCATGATCAGATACTCAATTGGAGAAGAACATGCTTCAGAAAATTGATAATCAAAAGAATCGTGAAGCTCAGATGGAAAATACATACATCGAACAAGCACAAGCACATATATACATACATATATATATATATATATATAAGTATAAATATAAAAATGAAAAAAAAAAACAAAAAGAAGAAGAAGAAGAAGAAGAATAAATCCTAAAAGACAGAAAAGAGAAAATGAGAACCTTGAGGAGGAAAAAAAGAAGATGGCGAAGGAGGGTGGATGGAGTGGTGAAAGAAAAGAAGACGAAGAAGAAGAAATCTTCGCCGGCCAGAGATGGTGGAGACAGAGGGTGCGTTTGGCATATATAATGGACTCTTTGTATGATAGAAATATGATAGAAATATGAAATTATGCCCTAATTCTCTCTCTCTCTCTCTCTCTCTCTCTCTCTCTCTCTCTATTTCTATTTCTCTTTCTATTTTGGAAAATGATATGAAAGCCGAAGACAGTGGGGGAAGCTGCACGCACCCAAAAAGAACGCTTTGCTATTTGACTCGGAATGCAAGCAACAGTGAGCTATGGCACACTTTCTATGTACTTGAAGATTTTAAGCAAACAAGAAGGAGAAAAAAATGTTAAGTTGTTGGAAAGAAAAACAGACGGCACCAGTGCTTTCAGAGAAAGGTTACCTTGTAGCTGTGGCAACGGCTAGCCCGTGGTGGGAGGACGACGATGGCGAACGGCACGACAGTGGTGTGAAGATGACGATGGTGGTGAACGGTATGGAAGGCATTTCCTTTCGTGTCTCTCCTCTGTCTCTGGTGGCTCTCAATCGAATGAATCTTGCTGACACAACAATGGGCGAGGACGATGCCGGTGAACGGGAGAAGAATGTTAGTGAAAATGGCGACCGGGATGCTATTTTTTGAAAAGCCCTAGCTGCGTTTTCAAAGGGAAAGTAGAAAAAAGAAAATTGAAACCAAAAAAAAAAAAAAAAAGACAAAAGGCTTTTTGATAGAGAAAAGAACAAAAAAAAATAAATAAAAAAAACATAAAAAAGGGTACTTTAGTCCGAATGTGTAAAATATTGGTTAGTTTTTAAAAAAGAAAAAAAATTTGCTATTTTTCACGTTTTAAGTTATACGGTGGCTAGTTTTTAAAAAAAAACCCCGAATGTAACCCAATGCTGCTTGGGCTAGGAGAGTGAGAGAGAGAAAATTAATAATAATATTAATAATAATTTGAATTTTGAAAAACAAACGGTAAAAAAAAAAAATTCGAATTTAGGAATGGTAAAATTTCTTTTCTTGGTTTTTAGCCCTCCTTATATTTCTACATTATGAACTTCCCAAGCTGAGAATCCATGTCTTTCTCTGGAAGGAAAATAAATAAATAAATAAATAAATAATAATAATGGGTAAGACAAAGGAAGAAATATTGTTGAAGAATGTAATGGGGTCGGCCAGTGTCTGCCACTTCATCAATCAGCGATCCCAAGAATTGGTTAAGATGCAAAATTTTTCGTACTCTCTGATTACTATTTAGGGCTTTCGTCTCATTATTTAGGGTTTACTATTATTGTTTGTTTTCACTCTCTGTGGTGGATCTTAACTTCTACTTTGTCTTTAATTGTAAAATGTTTAATTGTAAAGGTGCGTAATTTTCTTAATTACCTTTTGGGTTTTGAAAAGGAGAGAAAATGACTTGATTTTTATTATATTCTTCTTGTTTTATACTTATGGTTGTGGGTTTGACTCGAAGAACCATCATTGGAATTGTTGGTTATAATTGTTTTGGAAATCACATAATTTTGTAATTTACACATATGGTTTGCTTTTCTATGCGGTCTGATGGTTGGGTTTATTTATTGATTCATTCCTTGAAAGTTGAGGAACTGTTGATGAAATTGATGGTTGTGGTTACCAGGTAATTATTTTGGAAGTGATTGACTCAGAGAAGCATCATTGAGATTGCAGGTGATCACGGTTATCATGTAATGGTTTTAAAAATCACATAAAATCTTGTAATTTTCACATATGGGTTTTGCTTCTGGATGCATTCTGATGGTTGAGTTAATCAGTTAGATAATTTTGATTTGCATGTAACTCAGAGAAGTAAATGTGGTTAGATTTGGTTGTACAATAAAATTGCATTGCCAAATGTCCTTGTAAATTTTGTTGTTTCCTCTTTGAGTGATTTTTTGCTAAAACACTTGCATAGTTAGTTAAGTATACAAAACATTTAATAAACAAAACCCTAACAACAAATAAAACATCATTGAAGTTAGGACAAAATGAAACCAAAACGGAGAGCAAATGTAACACCCCGTCCATAAGTACATCGAAAATTTCTCAAGTTAACTGAAGTTGACTATCGTTGACCAAGAAGGGTCAAACTTTGACTTTTTGATTAGGCAAGGATTCTAGGATGATCAAGGCACCATTACGAAGTACGCATCGACCTGAGTCCGTAGACTAGTAGCATGTCGAAAATGGAGCTATGGTTTGAAAGTTATGAGCGGTACAAATTGTGGTCCGAATTGTCTGGGGGTGTTAGAGTTGACTTTTTATTCTTATAAAATTGAGCTTTGACTTATGTATGGTTGTGAAGTACTCATCGATACGAGCTCGTAGACTGGTGGCATGCCTAATTTGGACATGTGATTTAAAAATTACGGACCTTTAAAGTTTTTCCGATGCAACCGTTGCTATTCATTGATATGAGTGTGTGAACAATGATACCATATGTAACATTAAAAAGGATACCATGTATCACGACAAGAAAATGCCACATGTCAAACATAATTACATATTATATTATTTTATTATTTTATATTATATTATTATATTATATTATATTATTATTTTTATATTATTTTATATGTTTATTTATTTATTTTCATTTTCTTTTCTTCTCCCCCACGTGGGAAAAATAGGGGGGGCGGGCCGCTCTTTCTTCTTCTTTTCTTCTTCTTCGTCTTTTAGGAACTCTTTGGAGCTCTCCCTTTCTTCCTCCCCGCCGGTCATCCTCCTCCTTGTGCTGCCATCAATGCCAGCCGGAATGAGCATCACCGCCATGCCCAGCTGATGACCCATCATGCCAGAAATTCCATGGTGCTCGCTGTTCACCGAGACGGTGGGAAACACATTGGAAAACACCATAAAAGCCGGCGACTGGCTTCCTTTCAATGCGTCGGATTTTGGCTGTTTCCGGTAAACTTTCGGTGCTTTCTCACTAATCTGAACCTTCTGAAGATGATGGTGATCCCCGTTTAGCTCAATTCGAGCTTGTTTGTGGTGTACCAAGAGGACATGCTTGGTTACTCTAAATATTGGTAATATATGTTTCTCAAGCTCCCATTTGATATATCATATGTCAATTGATTGTGGGTATTTAGAAATTTGTTATTTTTTAGCTAATATTTATAAATGTTATGAATTTGAATAGTTTATGAATATATGTATACGAGTATATATATATATATACACATATATATATGTGTGTGTGTATCCCAATGTGAGGTTTTGACATGTATTAGAATTCACAATGCTAAGGTGGTTTAAATTCTTGAGGATTTTGAGATTATAAATGTGAAAGGTTCCTATATATATATATATATATATATATCTTTATACTCTATTAAAAGTTCACCAATGGAAATGGTGCATGGATACCAAGAAGCTTTGGTTGGCATTGAGTTTGGGTTAGTAATTGGAACATTATACTGTGTACTATAGTTAGGTGATCATAATGCCTAACTTTTAACTTCTTAAATTTATATATATATATATATATATATATATGCATGTGCATGTACATATACATGAGACATATATATATATATATGTAAGTGCGTGTGTATGTTAATATATATATATATATATATGCTTAGTATATAAAGATGTTTACACATATTATATTTTATATCATTCAAATTTTTGAACAATCTTATACATGTGTTAAATTTTAGGAGGAATTGCTATTTGATTTTAATGTGTTAGTTTTATGTGATTTAAATATATTAGTTATATAGAATTTATTGTATTATATGTGTTTAATACTAAGAAACTGCTATTTAAATTTATGATGCTAAGTTATGTTGGATATTTAACTAAGTTATTCTTTATATTGAAGATTCCAAATTGTGTTGAATTGAATTACTGTGAAAGAGATTAATTTTATGAAATTATGATTTAAATTTTATTAAGTTTATTGTTGATTCAAATGTTGAAATTTTGATGCATAAATAATGCATTTATGTGATTTTATTTATGTAACAATTTTTATATTGTTTTGTTGAAAATTGATTTCATGGATTTGAAGAAAAATATTTATTTAAAATTAAGTATTTTCAAAAAATATATTTATGCATTAATTAATTAATTAATTAATTTATTCATACACTTGATTTTACCTTATTTTATCGAAACTCATTATTTTAATAATACTACAAAAATTTAGAGTTTTAGTTGCACCATACATGTACCGGTGTTCTGTAGTTATAGATGTGATTAGCGCATAGGTTGATTTATAAGGTTGTCCTGTGGTTACCATCGAACTGAGGGTAGGTAGGGTATAATGCATAGTGAGCATCAGCCACCCCCTTCCATGGCCAGGACGCCTGTTATTAGCCGCGCGGTGGGACGCCATGCCACCGTATACTGGTTTCTCTATTTAACCTCCCCGTCAGACGATGCTTCGGGATGCTGGACATCGTAGGACATCACTGGTATATAGTATGTGCATCAAGTATCTTTTATATATACATATATATATATATATATATATATTTTTTTTTTTTATATTTGTATGTATCACACTATACGGGAACAACGGTCTAATGTGGTCCATGAAGAGATAGCCTCATAATTATGTTGCCCACAAGTCCAGTCCAGGGGATTGGACGGCCAATCTAGGCAACCACCTCGGACTGTATTGGTAACGTGGTGTTGGGGATAGCTGGAATCATGGATTGTGCATCATGTTGGAGGGTATCGTTTGTACCCGTGATACCAGTGTATGTTTCATAATATATTTTGAATTTTAAAATATTATTTGATCTCGTACTATTTTATCTATTTATGACCTGATTTTCTAACATTATACTTAATTGCTTTTATTGTCATTACTATTATTAATATTATTCTTGTTATTAATATTACAATTATTATTTATCAAAATTATGTTTACAATTATTTTCATTATTACTAATATTATCATCATCATTATGATTATTATTATTTTTTTATTATTGTCATTATTTATTTTTATTTTTATTATTAGTATTATTTCTTTTATTATTATCATCATATGGTATATCCGGACAAATATCATAGCCTACGGGCAAGAAAGATAGTCACTGGGCAAGTATAATAGTCTTTGGACAAGTGGTAGACTTTGGACAGGTGATTTAGTCCTTGGGACAGCTGTGATTATGTGATAGCCCTTGGACAAGTGATTTCCTTCGAGTAAGTATGACAAATGATATTAATACTATTTTTATAATGAAAACGACTGTTATTATTATTATTATTGTTGTTGATGTGATGATTGTTTTACTTTTCTTCTTATATTCCGCATCGGTATATTTTGTAAGACGATATTTGAATTGTATTTGAAATGTATGGCAATAAATGGGTAGTGTGGGTGGACGTGAATGATTAAAGGTATATTTGGTTGTTTATTTAGTTGATTATTCCTATTGCATATATATACATATATGTGTGTGTGTTTTATACAAATTGTTGTCGAAGTGCTGCCACTGTGGAAATTATTGTAGTAAGGTGGGAAGGATAAGGTGGTACCATATAGGAGTACATTTTTGTGTAAGTAAATTTTGTGGTAAGTCCTTTCC
Organism: Ziziphus jujuba; assembly: GCF_031755915.1. Classification (NCBI taxonomy): domain Eukaryota; kingdom Viridiplantae; phylum Streptophyta; class Magnoliopsida; order Rosales; family Rhamnaceae; genus Ziziphus; species Ziziphus jujuba. Next base: position 6,546,674 of record NC_083380.1, read on the forward strand.
TTAGGGAAAATGTAGCTGGATTTTCTATTGGAAGGTTCGGTAGTGTTTCTCTAGGATCAGGACTTGTCCAGGGTTTAGGTGAGGGGTCTTAGATGGATCCTGACAGCAAAAGTGAGATTAACTAATGACTAAAAAGAGAAAAAACACAATGGGGTGGTAAACTGAAAGGAAAGTTGTAACACCCTGTCCCAAATCGCACCGGAATCCGTGCACGTTGACCGAGGTTGACCGTTGACCGTTGACCGAAGGGGGTCGAAAGTTGACTTTTTGACTCGGTGGGAATTGCGAGTTGACCAGGGTACCGTGGCGAAGAGCACGTTGCCCCGAGTTCGTAGACTGCTAGCACGTCGAAAACGGAGCTACGGTTTGGAAGTTATAAGCAAAACAAGTTGCGGTCCAAACTGTCCAGGGGGTGCCAGAGTTGACTTTTTGTTTATGGGGAAATGAGCTTTGACTCATGCATGGTTGTGAAGTGCTCGTCGATACGAGTTCACAGACTAGCGGCACGCTCGAAACGGACATCCGGTTAAAAAGTTACGGACGTTTGAAGTTTACTGGATACCATATTATTTTAATGTTTTTGGGTCGGTGAACAGTGAAATGCCACGTGTCAGCTTCTGATTGGTCCATGTGGAATGAACAGTGTCACACAGGGGTTTTTATTTGATAAAAATCTCGGGGAAGAGAGAGAAAGAGAGAGAGGAGAGAGAAAGAGAGAGAGAGAGAGACCGTTGGCCGCCGGAGTTTTTCCACTGTTCCGGCCAATCTACAGTGCACGCACCGGCCAGCAAGCTTGCCCTCCCCATTTCCGGCAAAACCTCCAAATTTCACGGCGAACGGCCGCCGGACGCGCCCGGATCGGACCTCCGAAGATCGGCGGCGAGTTTTACCCCTCCACCGCCGGCCACCGTAAATCGACCCACTTCCGGCCATTTTCTAGCCAAACGCGCCGTACACCCATCATCCTCTCCTCAAGTCCGGCCGACCCACCAAAAATCACGGCCATCGGACCACCGACGTGCCGGGATCGGAGCGTTTTCCAGCGAGGGGCCGGAAATCTTCAAACGGTGATTTCTCCGCCGTCCGGCCTCCGTTTTGCTCATCGCCGGTCCCGTTGGATTGCTCATCACGCGAGCTTCGATTCGGTATATAACTCGTAACCCTTTAGATATCGTTTGGTGTTCGCTCCCCGGGTACCCATTTGGGAATTACCCGAATAAAATATTAATATTTTTGGTTTGTGCACTGTGGTTGTTTAGGTGCACGCGCGAGTAGTGGAGTTGATCCCGAGGAAGATCTTAGTTGATTTATGTGCTCCAGGTGAGTGACCCACCTTTAAAAATATTTTTGGGGTAATTAAATGTATTTATGTGGTATTAATTTGATATCTGTAATTTGTGCTCATTTGGTGTATTTTAAATACAATCGGGAAAAATATTATTTTATATATATTTACCCAATGGTGCTAAATGAAATTTTGGGGTCATTAGAAAATTCCCGATTATTATTTTATTGTGATTAAACGGTATTTATTACACATGAGCAAGTATTTTCAGTAATTGATTGGGTTTAGATTTTATATTGTTTTCGGGCATAATTGGATTAAATATTTTATGAAAATATTTGTTTAAGTTGGTGGTTTAATTTTATAAATTATGTCCGCGGTATTTTTATGGTTGCATCACGTACTTCGAGAAAATTGAGGTTTGTTGGTTATCAATGTTTCGTACCGGGTTATTGAATAAAAATATGTGGAATGGTGTTTTGTGAAAATTTGGCATACTTCCCACGGTGGTTTTTGGAAAAACGGTACGGTTGGTTAGTAATGTTTATTTTTAGACGCATTCATACAGTATTGGTGTTCTGGTGTATGGTGTATGGACACGTGGTAGTGCGTGGTTATTATGTGGTTTAGCGCACGGTTATTACTTCACTCGTTGTTGCCATTGGACCGTGGACAGGCAAGGTTATTGTTGCGCATAGCCGTCCCCCTCCTTGGCCGGGTGATGGTTTTAGCAGCGGTACTGTCGGGACGCCGAAGTGACCGTTGCAAGTTTCTCTCTTTAACCCCCCGCCAGTCGGTGCTCGGGACGCTGGGTATCGGAGGGCATCACCGGTATATGGTGTGGTGCGTCGGTGTAAATTGTAAATAATGGTTTAAACCCCAAAGGTGTTCAAAAGTATTTACTGTAATTTATTATATTTTTATATATTGGGGTATGTTTTTATTTATTTATTGTTTATCAAATGGTTTAATCCCTTGGTTTTTGGGAGGTATGTACATTGGGTTTTGCGAAAAGGTTTTAAAAAGGGAACATTTCAAACGGAGCGATTGGTGAGAGTTTTGAGGGAAATTATTATTTCCAACAGTTATTATTATTTATTTATTAATTGTTGGTATTTGTTCTATTCCTTAATTGCTATTATTACTACTTTATTAATGATAGAGGTGTTCGGTAGTTCGGGTTACTCACGGAGATGATTAGCATCTCACACTCTTAATTTCCGTTCCCTTAGGTGCAAGTGGTGGTAGACATTCTTCCGGAGCGAACCAAGTTTTCCGCTGCTGTTGTGTTTCGAGAAGTACTTCTGTACTCTTTCATTTCAGTGTATTATTTCTTTCAGCCTTGTTGTATTTCTGTTGTTTAGCACTTCTTAAAGCTCTGTATACTATTGGAATACTTCTGTTTTATTTATGCACTGGACTGTTGTTGTTTTTGAGAAGTGCTGTACTTTGTGGAACAATTTGTAGTATTGTGGGAGGAATAAGGGGATGTTTTTAGAAGTGTGTTTTCAGTGCAGGTAAATTTGTGTTAAGTAAATCCCTTAGGGGAGGCTCTGCCGGATTTTCCTTTGGAGGGTCCGGTAGGGTTTCCCTAGGATCAGGGCTTGTCCAGGGTTCCGGGGAAGGGATTCTGGACGGGTCCTGACAAAAGTCATTCTTCTTGGTATTTGGCAGGTGACTCGTTAAAAATGATTGAATTTTTAGGTAAGGTAGTGGCAGGGTGACTCAAAGGGGTGGTGAAAATGCATAAAAAAGTTGCCACTTGGGGTTTATAACAGACACCATCTAATGCATGGGATCCGACAAGGCTTGGCATGATCCCAGTAACACCTTACATTACCAAGTATTAGCTAATATAATTTGTATTTAGTTTTGGTATCTCTCTCATATTTCCTTCCCTAGTTATTGATTGAATGAGTTTACACTATTTTGAATCAGTTTAAGTTTAAAAACTAATGTTATGTCGTATTGAAATCCTAAAACATTCCAACCTCTTATTCAATCCGTGTTTTAAACATGAGTTAAATAACTGTGTTAACCTCCAAAACACAATCAGATTTTTCGATGTATATTAATGTAGAAATAATTTTAAATGAAAGTTGACAATTAAATAGATTCGTTGTTAATCTAAAAAGGGGTAAACGATGTAGTTAAATGGACTTTACATGATATCTGTTTTTCCTCCTTATGTTAAGATGTGAAAATGGTTATGCCCTTTGCCAACTGCTAACTATGACATTATTGCATTAGTTATTTGTGATTTCGGGGGTGTATTGCATTCTTGCTAGAATTTTTGAACCATTACAAAGACTGCCAAAACTGTTGTGCTTGTAATTGATGTCATGTTTCAAGCTTCAAGTTGTGCACTTAAGATTTGTACCACGCAAACTATGTATGTTGTGCCTGCAATTGTTGTTATATGCTTCCTGCTCTTGTTGGTTTAAACTGGTTGTCAAGTGAGTTTTTTTCTATATGCTATCAGCTTTTGGGGCAAAATTTATTTGTAGATTATGAAGATGTTAGATGCTTCTGCATAATAGCTAATGGACAATGCCTTTTTTTTTCTTGTATTTTTTTTTTTTGAAGAAAAAATAAATATATTACCTGGACAATGTGCATGAATAGAGGATGCAATTGCTTAGATGTCAAGAATATTTATTTAATAGTGACATTTCATTATATCCTTCTTGATATTCTTAGAACTATGCTGATGTTGTTGTAATTCATATTCCCAAACAAGAATATAATACTTACCAATGGCTTGTTAGTCCAAATCCCCCAGATGGTGTCTACTACACTGAGTTTCCTCTATCTTTTTTTTATATGATGTATACCATGATTAAATCCACCTAGTCTTCCTTAATTCTCAGTTTCTAACTTCAAATTTAGATGGGGAAACTATTGTAAAAATCAAAAAGGCATCTGAATGGACTAGGGATTATTTAACTCCAGAGAAAGTGTCTGAATTTTGGTTGGCAAGGAGAGCACATTACATTTAAACATGCCTAATGCATGCTTACTTTGCAAAGGTATAAATAATTTTGCTTGTCAGTTTGTACCTTGTTCGCAATTGATCTATCGATCTTTGACGTCTTAAAAAATAAGATTCTCTTACTTATTAGTCATGTTCAAAATCTATAAGTGGTGACCTATGTGACATCTGCCTAAAGTCCTACTGCCATGACGTTACAATTTATCCTCATAGTTTGTCAATTTTATATTTTTCCTCATTATGTTTGGTTTTTTCTCTTATAACTTGTATATTTGCATGATAGACTTGCTTACTTGCAAATGTACATGTATTTTTCTTGTGGTAAATCACATGTACATGTACATGCATGATAGTCTTGCTGATAATTTTCATTTTTTTGTTTATGTAGTAATTACAGATGGTCTTTGGCTTCCCTCTCTACACAATAGAAAACTTTTCATGGATGTGTAAAAAAGAAAATGTCGGGGGTGTATATTTGGTGTAAAGCAAGGTTGAGTCCTGCTGTGATAACTCTTTGTTAATGACAAAATCTGAAAATTTTGGCATTTAGGTGAAGAGAATCATGCGGAAATTGCCCAAGGTTCTCTTCCCTCTTGTGTGGGTTGGTGTGCTGTGCATGTGAAGTCCCACATCTATTGGAAAGGGAAACGAAGCATGGCTTATAAGCGTGTGGATACCTTTTCATTGCGAGGCCTTTTAAAACCTTGAGGGCTGGGTTGTAAGAGGATTTCTCAGACCCAAAGAGGACAATATCGCATGCGGATGATCTGGGCTATCACAGTGCATGTCTCTCTTGTCTCTCATTTGCTTCCTTTCCCTTTCAATTTTTCTCACTTGAATTTCTCTCTGTCTTTATCTCTGCATTTCTTTTTCTGCCTTTCCTTCTCCTCTTTCTCAATGCTTTCTCTCTTGACTTTCTCTTTTGTTGTTATCTCTTTACTTTTTCTCACTGCTTTTTCTGTATACTTTTTTCTATTTTATTTCTCAACACCTGCTACTTTCTCCCTAGTTTTCTTGTCTGTTTTTTTAAACTTTCTCTTACTGACTTTTTTTCTCTCAACTTTCTTTTCTATTTTCTTTTACTAATTTCTTTGTGTTCCTTATTTCTAGTTTACTTTCAATGTGACGTTATAGCCATAGGGTAAATTATTTATTCCACATGCTATCAATGCTTAGTTTTGATATGTCCTTAAAAAAATTAAATGTGAAAGAAAAAAAGAAAGAAAGAAAGAAAGAAAGGAGCTATACTCTTATTATAACGAACTATAGTAATGTTATAACAAAATGAAACCAACCATTAAACAAATAAGAAATTAGTAAAAGATTAGACGTGCAAAAAGAACATTTAAGCAAATTAGTAATGATAAAAGAAAGAAAAAGTAAAATAGTAAAACAACCTAAAATAGGCATGAAAACAAAATAAAACAAAAAACTTAATAAGAAATTAGAAACACAATTTAAGAAATGTAAAGAAATTAGTAAACTTAGATAAAATAAGAAATTAACAAAATATTCTTATTGTTTTAATTTTATATTGTTAAATTTTAATATATATTGTTATTCTCTCAGTAAAAAGAAAAAAAAATTCATAAAGACTATAATTTAAAATATTCTTCATCTAAGCATAATTTACAATTCTTTCCCCAAAAAAAAAAGGTATAGTTTGCATTTTTAATGTAATTAAAAAACTTAAAAATAAAAAAGAACTTCAGGTAAATTCTTTCATTACTTGTAATAATTATTAAGAAAATAGTAGTAAAAGAACTTAAAACTATTAGATAATTTAATATTTAAGTTTTTTACTTTAAGTTTTTTTAGTACTAATTTAAAAAAAAAAAAAAACACTATTAGATATATTCACGTATAAACTTAATAGTAAACAGAAACTAAGATTTACCTTAACAACATTTATTGGATAGAAGACTTGCGTGTAATAATTATCAACATAGATAATTAATAATAATGTATTAGAAAAGAAAATTTACTTTAAAAAACTATCGAGGAGAATACATAGCGTTAATGGATGAAAGACTTACCATTATAATTAGTATATAAATAGGAAATTAGAGTTTACCTTAAAAAACTGTAACTTGATAAAAGACTTACAGACACATGTACTAATTATCAACATAGATAGAAATATACGAGAAAAGAAAATTTACCTTAAAAAAATAATCCAAAAGAATGCATAGTGTAATGAATGAAATACTTATAATTAAAGACATAAAATAGGATTTGCAAGAAGGCACTGATAGTTTGTGGAATAAGTCATTTACTTTGTTGCAATAGCCAAATGGAGAAAGCAACTAGAATAAGGAGTTAGAGTGATTAGAAAGAGAATGTAGTATAAAAAGTGTAGGGTGAAAAGGTGGCAATAGAAAGTTTAAAAGATTATATAAGATTAGGTATCTATGGAGAAAGTAGTGAAACGTGTAGAGATTGTTTTTAGAAGAAAGTGGTGAAAAGGTGTAAGATAAGTAGAAAGAAATGTAAATAAAAGAGAAATTAAAAGAGAGAGTAGAGACAAAAATGTAGATAGGAAAGATGTTAAGGGGAAAAAAGTAAAGAAAGGGTGGATTTGATAAAAGTAGAGACAGAATGCTAGAAGTATAGAAATGGGGGAGAAAACAGAGATAAAATGAAAAGAGAAAGTAAGTAGATAGATGAAGATGGGAAGAGAGAAAGTGAAGAGAAAGACAAAATAAGGGGGGAGCTTTAGAGTTTTTATTTTTTATTTTTTCAATATATGTACTTGGTTTCATTCATTTGTAATAAATTGAATTTCAATAATTACATTTCATTTTTTGTATTTCACTAATAGAATACATTTCTGATAATTTGACTCTATGTTGGGTTGGCTTTTTATAGTTTGTTTAGAAAATAACATAATCAAACTGCCACTTAATTTTCCAATTTTATATAGAAGACGTTGATCTAATGGTTATATAGACTAAGTTGGATTATAAACACCCCCTAAATTTACCTTTATGAAATGGATTGTCAAAAAGCCTAGTCTGAGGGGAAAGGTCTATGAGAATGGCATCTTGGGGAAGACCACTAAATCTGTAAGCCACAAACCATCCATTAATTTTCAATATATAATGCATTCTGGTGGAGAAGAAATTCTTACTTTCGTATGCAAAAGGAGTTTAATAGTTATTGGAAATAAGAGCAAAGGAAAATATCAGAACACTTCCAACCAACAAAACGATAAAAATAGAAAAGTTGAATTTAATGAGCAACCAAGACGGACTCATTTAACAACTAATGAGTCAGAATTTTATGATACGGTAATATGTTTACACTAGTATAGATGGAATTTGAATGTTGTTTTAAAACATATTTATGTTGATATTCAAAATTACTTTTAAATTTCATTATAAATCCCAATATTTTTTTTGGCATTATCAACTATACAAATGAAAACAGGTTCTGTTCTATGTGGATCTATCACTCAGAGGAGGGGGGAGTTTTTGCCTTTTTTTTTTTTTCTTTTTCAAGTATATGTACTTGGTTTAATTCAGTCGCAATAAATTCAATTTCAATAAGGACATTTCATTTTTGTCTTCCACTTATTAGAATACATTTCCTTCACTATATTAGAAAACAAAGATAATTTTATAGTATTTTCAAATTCTATATACATCGAAGACCTTGACCTAATGGCTATCATACACGGAAACAAATTGACCAAGTTGGATCATAAACACGCACTAAATTTACCAATTACAAATGCATTGTTAAGGAGCCTTGTAAGCCACAAACCATCCATTGGATTTCAATATGTAATGCATTCTAAGTAAAGAAAAAGGTTTTAATTTCATACACGAGGAATTTAGCAGTTATGGGAAATAAGAACAAAGGAAAAGATCAGAACAACTTCCAAACAACAAAAAGTTTTTTTTAAAAAAAAGGCTTAATCCATATGTAAGCCATGTATAGTTTCATTAATGACTTTTGAGGCAGAATTTCATGATAATGAAAATATATATTTACCTTTAATTTTTTATTGTAAATTCCAATATTTGTTTAAGCATTCATTATGTCGCTAGCAAATAAACTCTCTTCGTCATAAACTATCTTTCAATGACTTTAGCTAATTGAGTGATAAATATTACTGCTACTATTTAAAAAAAGGCAATAATTCTTTCATGAAAGTTGGCACTTAAAATGTAAATGATATTTTATAGTCATTAAGCTTTTTTTTTTTTTTTTTTTTGGTTTTTATCCAATATTCTGCATTCCTTATTTCAAATCTCGAAAGAAGGTCTTCGTCCTTCTATGTTTCTCAAACTTTAACGTTTAAAACTTTGTACTCAAATGTTCATTACTTCGATATATATATATATATTTGTTTTTCGTTTGTCAACGTAAAAAATTCAACATGATAGGGAACTTTTTTATATATAAGATTCTTTATTTGAAAATAATTACAACAGAGAAATAAATAAATGGGGGGAAAAAAAGGGAAACGGAAACAAAAAACAAAAACCAAAGAAAGGACAAAAGTACTAAAAAAAAAATGAAATAAAAGACATGTACATTGCTTACAAAGAATTTAACTCAGACTGAGTTGGTGACTACAAAGAGAAGACTTTAAAAACACCTCTACACAAAAGCATTTTATAGTAGAAGCGTATTTCTTCAGGGGTTGGGTTATAATCAGAAACCAGAAATGAAATTGAAAAATAAACTGTGTCTTGGTGAAGAAGGAAGAAGCATCTTATATAAGAACAAACTTCCAATTAACCTACAATAATATGAAAGTATAGAAGATTTGGATTGAATGAGAAACCAAAATATGAACAACTTTTGAGGAAGCCATGGAAAAAAATTCATGATCATGTAAAGCTAATTTATCCTTTTTTCTTTTCATATTTTCCGCAGTCTCATGGTAAAATATAGTTATAATTGTCAAAAAGTATGGAAAATTGTTTATAGGTATAAAATAAAGCTATGCATGCCTTTCCACCTTATATATTCACATAATATATTTCTTCATGATATAATTTCTACAAGTTGCCTATTATATTTATATTCTATGTTTTAACCAATCATGGTCTTCTCTCTACAACTTGAATTGATACATTTGCTCTTCTATATTTCAACCATGCATGTTGAAAAGTCTATGGGAATCTAGTATTGTAAAACTATATATAAAAGTAATCATTTTCTAGTGTTTGATGAAATGTGTATTTTATTATAATAATCAAATAGAGAGTGACCCTCAAGGCAAGTATGTCGCTTTACCAAGTCAGTGATAAAGCAATTTTCTCTCCCTGATATTGATATACAAATTTCTTTCCTCGACCTTAGCTCCCTTTATGGCAGACAAGAATAAAACTATAACAAAAGTGGCTAAAAAGCAAGTCATTTTGGTTGTTTAATATAGATAATAGTGATAATCAGATTCATTTTTTTTTCCAAATTTGTTGAAATTTTATCCACGAAAGGCTTACTTTAAGGATGACATTTGCAATAATAGTTTGAAGATGTTGCATCCTTATCTTTGATTATTCAAACCTGGTTTCCCACTTTTCTTTCTCTGCAAATTTTAAAACTTGCTCTCTTTGGATTTTCAACAAACTCTATGTGTTCTTTATTCTCTCTCTCTCTCTCTCTCTCTCTCTCTTTTTAGGGTAAATGGTGGCACTTTGATCCTTAAAGTCAATTTTTGCTTGAGATTTTGTCCTTCAAGTGCTAAAACATGATTAGTTTAAGGACCATTTGTGCAAGCATAATTCAAGTTCAGGGACCAAAGTATAAAACAAAGTTCAGGGACTGAAGTGCCAAAACATATTCAGTTCAAGAGGAAACGCACCAATTACCCTTTTTTAACATCAATCATACCTACTGTAGTTTTCTTTACAGTAGAAATTAGAAAATAAAGAAAAAGAATATATAGAAATGAAATACCAACTATGCTACCATGGGAATACCATTTCTCGTACTTTCGGTAACAAGATCCATATCAAATAGAACAGATTAGGAAAGCCCCACATAAAATAATCATCTAGCTTTTCGCCTTTCATATATAAGAGTAGCTTAACATAAAAAATAATTCCTTTTCACCACCATTCAATTATTGTCTAACAATTTTACAATGATGAGTGATTCACAGCTATATCTATCCATATTTTTTACTAATTATTTTCTACTTTTGTCTAGTCAAAATTCTGATAGCATAAGATCGTAAAAGTTGTTTGCCTTCCTTTTTATTAACTGTAAACTACTATCACTTTAAGTTATAAATAAAACCAAAGCTATGCAGATTATTTAAATAATTGACTGAAAAAGGCATGTGAATGCCTGAAAAATTAGATATCCAACCCAACTAAGAATGCATTTTTAAGATTTAAAAAAAAAAAAGAAAAAAGAAAAAGGATAGCCTTTATAACTGTGGTTTAATGAGCAATACAAAGCATGTCAATGTCTGATTCAGTATTGTTAAGGGAATGATCCCATTATGCTGATAGATGCTTAAATCATGCGGAAATTGAAAAAAATGAGAAAACTAACTGAAGATGGATCAAGAAAACCAATTTTTTGTTTATCAAATCATTTTTATGCATGTAAAGTACTCGCTCTGTAGACTGTAGGCAATATTAATAAGTAGCTGTTCGTGATTCTAAGGAGCAAAGACCATATTTAACAAACCATTTATTGACAAGTATTTCTTGAAACATTTATAAATAGCAAAGTTTGTTAGGGCCGAATGAGACTTGACAAAATAGAGCATTAAAGGCTATTGGTTTTAACATTTTTCATCAATCTGCAAGCATTAAAGCCCTGTTTAGACGTCGGATTTTAGCAGAAGTTCTCTCCTTTAATATCAAATAAAGTTGTGAAAGATATTATAAAGGCAATTCAACTTTTGTAATATGCAGATTAACTCTCTAGTCTTGAGTAAAGAAAAACACTCATGTCTGATTAGTTCCCATTAAAATCTTGGGAGAAAATAATTTTTTTTCAAAAGCTATATATATAAAATGTGCGGCAAAAGTAATGACTTTTTTGCTTTTAAAGTTACTTATCAGATGTAAGAATAACATGGTATCGAATAGAAATGATTAACTTTTGAAGCAGTGAGCTTCTATGCAAGGAAATAATGGAAAACCAGAAATGACAAAAGGCTTTGCTTATTACTTGAGTTGACAAAAGTTTTTGCTTAGTATAGTTTCAAATTACATTTTTGTTTACATGCATAACTCATTAATGTTGCTTTTTAGAACTGGAAAGCTATTTTGCAATTACAAGGCTAAACAGAGGCAAGTTCTGTTTTTGTTTTCTGTTTTGGTAATTGATTTTTCCTTTTTTCTTTTTTTTTTCCTTTTTTTTTTTTTTTTTTGGGAAGGGGTGTGTTTAAAGTAAGAATGTCAAGAAAGCAAGGAAGTTATGTTCCCTCCTCCCTGTAAAATTGGTGTAACAACCTCAAACATATGAAATTGACACGATGGGTGTCAGGACCCGTCCAAAATTCCTCACCGGAACCCTAGACAAGCCCTGATTCCAGGGAAACCCTACCGGACCCTCCAATGGAAAATCCGGCAGAACCTCCTCTAAGGGATGGACTTACCACAAATTCCTGCACTAAAAACACACTTCTATAACGTCCCCTTATTCCTCCCACAATACTACAAATTGATTCTACAAATTTTAGCACTCCAAAAATAAATACAGTAATCCAGTGCATAATAAATACATAAGTGTCCCATACAGTATACAGAACTTTAGGAAGTACTACTAAGTATAGAATACAACAAGAGTGAAAGAAGTATTATAACTGCAATAAAAGAAGAACAGGGTACTTCACGAACTAAGACAGCGATGAAGATCAAGTCCGCTTCGGATGAACACCGACAACCTGGTACCTAGAGGAACGGAATTTAAAAATATGAGATGCTAATCATCTCAGTGAGTGACCCTAGCTACTATACAATTATAATACCACGGTAGTAAAGTAGATAAATAATAATTAATTGGAAATACTAATTTCTCTCAAAATCCTTACAATTCTCTCGGTTGGAAAGTTCCCCTCTTAAAACCTTTTCACAAAACCCTTTGTTCGTATTCCCCGAAAACCAAGACATCAATTAATTCACTAAATATCAAATAAAATATAATAAGTCAAGCATCCAAAAATTTTAATTTAAAGGAAATTAATTTATTGAATTATTAAGTAAAGAGAAAATTAAACCAATTTAAAATCCCCAATCAAATAAATACTAGAAACAGTAATAATTATATTTTTAATTCCAATACAATTTCAAAATATTTATTTTAAAATCTCAGTTCTGAAAATCACTTGATGCACCCACTATATACCAGTGGCACCAACAGTACCCAGTGTCCCAAGGTACCGCCAGACAGGAGGTTATAGAGAGAACCCGGCATACGGTCGCGTGGCGTCCCACCGCGCCGCTGCTAACTGGTGTCCCGGCCATGGAGGGGCGGCCTACCCTCATCCGATGGCAACCACAGGACAACCTCATAAAATCACCTGCGCGCTACTCACACCCACCTACGCGCTAATCACATCCGTGTGCACACTAACCATATCACATATAACAGAACACTAGTACGTGCACGGTGCATCTAAAAATCATAAAATCCACATATTTAATTTATAAATCAAGATCTCAAATTTCCATAAACATAACGGGTTTATTCCATCCAATTGAACCCGGAAATTCTCCACAATTTCTTTATAATCAACATCATAAATTCCATAATTTTCAAATCCACCAACTCCCAAATCCACCAATTTAAATATTCACATTTTCCCAATAGCATAAATAATTCTTGAAATACAATAATTAAATCACATAATATTCCATGGGCATACTTTATAAAAATTGAAGTCACCAACATAACCAAATATTTTCCTTGAAATATTTGAAAATCAAATCATGCCCAATTTAATGTTAAAACCACAAGAATTTCGCAATCCTTAATACCATAAAATAATTTTCACATTTGCATAAATTTATATAATGCATATTTGCTTTAGTCAAAATAAATTCACCAATAATTCCACAATAAATCAACTAAATATTTGGCACATAGAATTTAAATTCCAAATATTCAAATCACACATAATATTCACCAATTTAATTCCCAAAATTAATTTGAAGGTGGGTCACTCACCTGGAGCACGCAATTAAACCACGATCCACTATGAGATCAATTCCACGACTCACCCGTGCTCCTAGAACACAATTCACACACAGTCAAATAAATTAATATTTTAATCGGGTAAATAATACCCGGTACCCGGGGGGTCAAACACAAACGTTAACCAAAATGGTCTAATAATATACCGAATCGAAGCTCGTGGAACGAGGATCGCATTACCGGTCTCCATCGACCCCAATTCCGCCGGAGGTGGCCGAAATTTGGCCGGAAAGCTTCGGCCAGTTTTCAATTCCTCGTATCTCGCAAACTGCTTCGAATTTTTGAGATTGGAGGCCATATTTGAACTCAGAGGACCCAAAATAAGGGGAGAGGGGTGGCAATTTGGATTGGGCTGGCCGGAAACGGCGAGAATCGCCGGAAAAATTTCACCCCGCCGCTGCAACTTTGCCCGGCCTGATCTGGGCGCGTCGCCGGCCAGCCGGTAGCCAAATTTGGCTGGTGAGCTCACCGGCGTGTGATCTACGTCTATGTCTGGCGCGTGTAGCTTATGGGTGGCCGGAATTTGAAAAATACGGTGAGGCCGAGAGGGAGAAAGGAAAGGAAAGGAAGAAAAAAAGAAAGAAGAAGAAGAAGAAGAGGAAGAAGAAGAAGAAGAAGAAGAAGGGCCCGTGCCCTTTTTTCCCACGTGGGGAAAAGAAAAAAAAGAAAAAGAAAAATAAAAAGGAAAATAAAAAGAAATAAATTAAAATTAATTAAATAATATTAATAATAGTATTATTATTTAAAATAATAATAAAATTATATGATATTACACATGGTTGATATGTGGCTTCTCAACATGATGACACATGGTCACTTTCATTAAGTCACACGTGGCACATCGTTACACGTTCAAAAATAATATTAAAATAATACAGTATTTGAAAAACTCTACAGGTCCATAACTTTCAAACCACATGTCCAAATCGGACGTGCCACTAGTCTATGGACTCGTATCGACGAGCACTTCACAACCATGCATGAGTCAAAGCTCAACCTTGCATGAATAAAAAGTCAACTCCGGCACCCCTTGGACAGTTTGGACCTCAACTTGTTTTGCTTATAACTTTCAAACCGTAGCTCCGTTTTCAACGTGCTACTAGTCTACGAACTCGTGCCAACATGTACTTCGTAACGGTACCTCAGTCAACCTAGAATTCCAACCAGAACAAAAAGTCAACTTTTGATCCCTTCGGTCAACGGTCAACCTCCGTCAAAGTTGGAAAATTTCCGGTGTACTTCGGGACGGGGTGTTACAATGGGGAAGCCAAGAATATGCATGTCAATATTCAAGCTAATATGCTTCACGGCACTTAACCTGAAATTTCACAAATATCGTAAGGCTGAAAACTAGTAGAAAATTAAGGGCCTGTTTGGCCATGTTTTCTGTTTTCTGTTTTTGAAACATTGTTTTCAGAAATGAAAACAGAAAACTGTTTTCTCTTGTTTTATGAAAACAAAGAGCGTTTGGCCATTTATTTTTGAAAACAGTTTTCAATACCAAAAAACAGAAAATATGTTTGGTTACATGTTTTTAAACAGTTTTTTGTTTTTATTTTTATTTATTTATTTTTTTTGGGTTACATACAAGGTTTTTATTTATTTTTCTTTCATACAAAGAACCTTATATATAATATATGTAGCTATAATATATTTATATATATTTACATAATATTAATTCATTTCCATATTAATGAATTATATACATATATAATATAAAATATATATTGAAATCTAATAAAACTTTTTTTTCCATTGAATTTTTTTGTCTATTATTATATAATAAAACGTAGTTGATAGTATATAATAAAATAATTGTTGCTAATAGGAAATTAAATTTTATAAGTCTAATATAAAATCTCCAACTATAAATATCCATTAAATTACTAATTTTACATATGAATAACATAGTCATGCCACATTACTTGTGAAAGCTGATTGCGATAAGCTGCCATAGCTGTTGCTGCTTCGTCTGACAAATCTATACTATTGTTTGATCCACTTGTACTAGCTTCTTCATCTTCAATCTCTTGTTCTTCTTCTTCCCATTGTGTAAACATAACATCATTTTGTGCCGACTTTCGAATGAAATTATGTAGTGTACAACAAGCTATAACTATCAAAGGTTGTCTACTTTGCTTGTAAGGTGGCATCATTTTCAAAATTCGAAACCGCGCTTTCAACACACCAAAGCAACGTTCAATAACATTTCTAAGTGAAGAATGTCTATAATTAAACAATTCTTTTGGTCCTCTTGGTTGGCGACCTCTACCATGATATTCTTGCAAATGATATCTTTCACCTCGAAATGGAGGAAGAAAACCCATGGTACATGGAAATCCAGAATCAACAACATAATATTCACCTAAAAAGATACAAAAAATGAAATCATGTATGGAAATTTTGGTTATTAAAAAACATCAAATAAGACAATCAAATTTTTTATGTTTACCTTCTTTAGGTAATGGAAATTTATTCTCAGATCTTGTAATTGCATCAAGAAAAACTCTTGAATCATTTGCAGTGCCCTCCCAACCAGCATAAACGAAAGTAAACATCATGTTGAAATTGCATGCACATAAAACATTTTGAGTCACTATAGCTTTTCTACCTCTATAGCTAACTTGCTTTTCAGCAGGAACATGTGCGCTTATGTGTGTGCCATCAATTGCACCAATACATTTCTAAAACACCAAAATATTATAGTATTAGTTTTAAAAAAGTAACTAAGAATAACAAAATTCATAAATTATATTTACAAAAGCAAGTATTTACCTCAAACCATGGAAAATATTTTGGATTGTTGACGATATGTGAAGGCAATGGAGAGTTTGTATGACATATCAATTCTTTTCCATGCTGACACAAAGATAAAACAATCAATGAAAAGGCAATAAAAATAATCAACGTGAATAATATATATATATATATATATATTTCATCCAAATAATAATATATATATATATATCTAAAGAAACCCACCAAAAGAAATTTCCACCTACATATATATTTATATACATGTAATTTCCACCTATATATATATATATATATACATGTAGAACTTGGACAAAATCCATAAAAGCACACGGTTCCATATGCTTTGTTTTCTTTTTTTTTTTTTATATATATATAAACATGTGAAAAGGTATCCACATGTCTTTTGTTTAGCCACACAAACTTTTTCTTGGCTCCATGCATATATATATATATATATACATACACATGTCAAAACATCCCATCCTTTATCTTTTTTTCTTTTGTTTGTATATGTATGTATGTGTACACGGTTTCATGTAAACATAAAAGGTGTCCACATGTCTCTCTATTAGGCCACACTTGCACTTATAACAAATCTGTAAAAAAATTAAAGAGAATAATCCATAATTATCCCCATGAAAAGGAAAATTCAATGCGTGTGTAGGTAGGTAGGACCATAAAGATAATGATTTGTCTATTCCAAGCAGCCAAACAAACAACAATCCGAATAACTTTTGTAGAACAAAAAACAAAATAATAATAAGAATCATTTAAAATTATCGACATCTTTTCCAGTGGTGAGAGAGAAGGAAATAATTATGCAGCTTGAAAAGATAAATCACTATTGACTATATTGACTGTGTATTCGATGTGTATTTATCACAGTTCGATCAAAAAACTCTCTCTCTCTCTCTCTCTCTAAATCATAATTAGTAGTGATCGGCAGAAAGAAAAATGTCGAGAGTCTGTTTGTTGCTGTTTTTGTGCTAAATACCAGCGTTGGGGTCTTAGCGGTTGAGGCTTTTAGCAGACAAGATTTCCCTACTGGCTTTCTCTTTGGCGCTGGAACCTCAGCTAATCAGCTTTCTCATATATATCATTTTAAATATATGCATTTTTTTAAAAATAAAATCTCATGATAAGAGCTGGACTATATATATATATATATATATAAATACATACATGCAAGAAGCCATAGAAGTAATTAATGATGTTTATGTTAAAGATATTATTCCATGGAAGGTGGAAGGAGCAGCAAACGAAGATGGGAGGACTCCCAGCATTTGGGATAGTTCTTTTGCTCCTAGTGGTAAGTCATTTCTTCTTTATGAGCAGAGCAGCCTGCCAGTTTATATATAAATTGATTGTAAAGAAAATTAATTTGTTAAAAGAAACTATTAAGATTTAATTATCAACTGGTCCTGTATTTTGGTTCACTACTTTAACTAAGTGGAAGAGTGTTGCAGACCCAAAGCTTTAGGCGTCCTTGTCTCACAGCAAAAAAAGAAAATACCCACACACTTCTGTATAGCTTTTTACCCAGATCACCAAAAAAGCAAAGGCATAGAAAAGGGAAATTCAATATGGCAAAAAAAATTCAGTCAGGACTTATTGAATGACTAATTAACCCTACCAAATTTTTTTTTCACTCTCTTTAATGCTGCAGCCGTATTTGGACAACCTTACAAAAGGATCCATCAAATAATCATCTTGGGTGTCCTCTACTACAAAAATGGAGAAGAGCTGGAAACTAGCTTTACTCCTCCTGCATATATTTCTAAAAGACTCTGCTCTTCATAAGTCCAGAACCAGAAACTGAGCCAACCTCTTCATCATCATCATCAACATCTCCATGAGAAAAAGAGAGTTTTACCAAAAACTGCTATCGTAAAAGAGGTGGGTGAAGTGAAATAGCTGTATTATTAACTAATAGCAATTATTATTCAGAACTTCCTAATTTAATTTCTTTGATGGAATTGGATCATTATTGTCCCGACTGAATTTTTTTTGCCATATCGTGGAATTGGTATGAGCAATTAAACCCAAGAAAAATTCATAATCAATAATAAGCAATTAAACCCAAATCTAAAACAATTACAAACACAATTTATCAACAGAGAATCCAACTAGTATTGAAAGATTTGAGAAGAGAGGAAACCTGATCGGTGAACTTCAGCAGAGATCTGTTTTTGTTGAAGGCACGGCTGACTATTCGAGATCTGTTCGATGGAGATTAGCTGGTGTGTGTGGGTCGACGAGCGGTGAACGTTTCGCAAGCCAGTGAAGGGGCTGGTCGAGCGACGAAGGTGAGAGACAAGAGAGGCCAAGGTGAAAGAACAGGTGGAAACATCTTTTTGATGTTTTCCCAATTTTGTTTTTTTTTTAACTTGTTTTCAGAACTTGTTTTTAGAAACAAATGGCCAAACAGGTATAAAATTGTTTTGGAAACAAATTTCTGTTTTCAAGAACAGAAAACTGTTCTAAAAACAGCTGGCCAAACAGGCCCTAACATTTACTATAATGTTGATTGAGCACAGCTTTTAAAACCATCACAAATTACAGAAGGTAGGGATAGTGAAACAGCAAAAAGAAATGTACTACTTGTAATTATATAATCTACTAGGAGATCCTTCTCCTTCAAGCTTTCAACACTGTCCCTGAAATTCACTTCCAAAGAAATGAAGTTGACATTGAAAACCTCTTTGCTTCCTCCTTGAATATTTGGTGAAGCTTCTCACCTTCCCCAACTGGAAGTAGTCACAAACAGAAATGACATTTTCTGAGTTTCGTATAGTAAGTAAATGAGAAACACATTGTCAAAGAAACATATTATAATTCAGGAATGTTACTTTAGAAGTACTATTTATCAAAAAGTCAGTTTGAAAACGTAACCTGACATGAACAAAGAAAGGAAAGCAGATATAGTAACAAACTGAAGAAAGAAAACATACCCTTTATCTTCTTCGCAAAGGAAAGCAGATATAGTAACAAACTGAAGAAAGAAAACATACCCTTTATCTTCTTCTCTGATACCCTCTAGTCCTCTACTTTATGGTTACATATTTCAACCACAGATATAGTATTCTATCCATAGCTTTATCAACAACATCAAAGTAGGCTCCGCTCCACGGTTTTCTCATTGCCGTTATCAAATACGAGACAACAATTCCAGCTGTAAATCCCAATCCAATGCTCAAATAAAACCACTTATCAGTGAAGCTCTCACCATTACCAGTATCCATGGGAGTCATCCATTCCTTATCCGGTTTCCCATTTTTGTCATCACCTGGACATTTTACAGCAAGTGGACCACCACAAAGGCCAACATTTCCAGCAAAAGAGGATGCATCAAACGTGACCATCTGATCTTTATAAGGAATAGGACCAGACAAATCATTGTTTGACAGATTCAGATACCCCAGGAATGAGAGTGACCCCAAGCTTTGAGGAATAGCACCAGAGAACCTATTACTTGAGAGATCAAGAGAAGACAATTGCTTCAGCTTCGAAATGCTTTTGGGAATGTGACCAGTGAAATGGTTTCTTGACAAGTTGAGAACGATCAAACCCAACAAGTTTGTCATTTCTATAGGAAGATCTCCACTCAAGTTATTCCCTGAGAGGTCTAGCATGGTTACAAGAGAGAGGGTCTTGGTGTATCTTAGAAGTTGGCCTTTCATATTTACAATAAAACTTTCATAGTAGTTACCAAACTGCATGGTACTTGTTGATAAACATGAAATATGCTGGTAAAATACACCAGACAAAATGACCATAAACTATATAGAAATTCTTCTGTTAAAACATTCATATATCATTTCTTCATACATAAATTCATTAAGTTTTACAAGGCTATTTAAAATAGGAACATAATTTCAGAAACAATGAATGTGGATGTGGACTGAGAACAATAATTACGTATCACACTCCTAGAAATCTTAGTACATGCATACATGCATCTGTGTCTATAAACTTATCAACTTCCTAATAAATAAACCTTATCTTCAAGATACATGGAATAATTCTCAACTAACAGTACCTACGCAGCTATCAGGATGCTTCCTAGTTTTGGAATTTTGGTGTGTAGGGGCAGCCCCATACAATAGATAACGGTTAATGATCTGGGCTTGTAACATAGCTTTAAAATGTCCAGAGCTAGCTGGAATACTGCCTGTCAACTGATTTTCTGCTACGTCCAGGACTTGTAGTGAACTTAAAATTTGATAACAGAGCTCGAAGTTCTCCTGAAAATGAATTAGACCTCAAGCTAAGAATTCTTAGACTTTCAAATCCTTTCCCAATCCATGGTGGAATTCTACCCTTTAATCTGTCGTTTCCAAGATTTAAGGTCTCCAAACTCGATAAGTTTTGGAAAGATGATGGGAGCTGTCCGTAGAGATTGTTGTCGTTTAAATGCAATGATTTAAGCTCACCTAGTTCACCCAAGAAGGTAGGAATGGCTCTAGACAAATGGTTGTAGCCTATCTAACATTTGCATTGATTTTGCAAATGGGCTACAAGAATACAGCATCAATTACTTTGTTACTTCCCCATAGCATGTAGCACAGTTAACTAGTTACATATCATTTTTGTTAGGACCCGTCCAGAATTCCTTCCCCGGAACCCTAGACAAGCCCTGATCCCAGGGAAATACCACCGAACCTTCCAACGGAAAATCCGACAGCACCTCCCCTAAGGGTGGGACTAACCAAAAATTACCTGCACTGAAAACACACTTCAAAAAAAAATCCCCTTATTCCTCCCACGATACTACTAATTGATTCCACAAATTACAGCACTCCAAACAATAACAGCAGCAACCCAGTGCATAAATAAAAACAACACGTCCAATACAGTATACAGAGCATTATACAGATCAATGTGGAATTTATAAAATGACAGATAAAGAAGCAATACAAGATAGAGAGGAAAAAGGGAAGAAAAAACTTCTTGAACCTTCGGCAACGAACTGAGACGTTGAGCTCGTCCCGGACAATCAACGTCTCCAACCTGGACCTAGGGGAACGGAATTTAAGAGTGTGAGATGCTAATCATCTCAGTGAGTGACCCTACCTACTATACAATATAATACCACAGTAATACAGTAGATAGATAATAATTAATTGGAAAATAATAATTTCTTTCAAAACCCTTACAATTCTCTCAGTTGGAAAAGTTCCCCTTTTAAAACCTTTTCACAAAACCCCTTATTCATAATCCCCGAAAACCAAGACATCAATTAAATACCAGAACAGTAATAATTATATTTTTAATTCCAATACAGTTTCCAAACATTTTATTTTTAAAACACAGTTCTGAAAATCATTTGATGCACCCACTATATACCAGTGGCGCCAACAGTACCCAGCGTCCCGAGGTACCGCCAGACAGGAGGTTATAGAAAGAAACCGGCATACGGTTGCGTGGCGTCCCACTACGCCGCTACTAACCTGGTGTCCCGGCCATGGGGGGTGGCCTACCCTCATCCGATGGCAACCACAGGACAACCTCATATTATCAACCGCGCGCTACTCACACCCACCTGCGCGCTAATCAAACCCGTGTGCACACTAACCATATCACATATAAACAGAACACCAGTACGTGCACGGTGCATCCAAAAATCATAAAATCCACATATTAAATTTATATATCAAAACTCACACTTTTGCATAAACACAGCGGGTATAGTCCATCCGCTTGAACCTGGAAATTCTCCGTAATTTCTTTATAATCAACACCATAAATTCCATGATTTTCAAATCCACCAACTCCCAAATCCACCAATTCAAATATTCACATTTTTCCAATAGCATAAATAATTCTCGAAATATAATAATTAAACCTCAAAATATTCCATGGGCATATTTTATAAAAATTGGAGTCACCAACATAAACAAATATTTTCCTCGAAATATTTGAAAATCAAACCATGCCCGATTTAACGTTAAAACCACAAGAATTTCAAAATTCTCAAAAACCATAAAATAATTTCACATGGCATAAATTTATATAATGCACATTTTCTTAAATTCAATAAATTCACCAATAATGCCACAATAAATCAATAAATATTTGGCACATAGAAATTAAATTCCAAATATTCAGACCACCCATAATAATCACAAATTTAAATTCCCAAAATTAATTTGAAGGTAGGTCACTCACCTCAAGCACGTATCTCAATCAAGATCCTCCGTAGGATCGACTCCGCTACTCACACGTGCACCTAAACATCCACAGTACACCAAACCACAATATTAATATTTTACTCGGGTAATCCCCAAATGGGTACCCGGGGAGCGAACACCAAACGATATCTAAAATTTACGAATTATATACTGAATCGAAGCTCGAGTGATGGTGATCACAGATTCGGTCTTAATTTCCGATGATCGGACCCGATGGGGTCGGAATTTCGCCGGAAAGCTTTTCGGCTTTCGGCTCCGCAATTCTCCCAAACCATCGTGAATTGGTGGAAACGGATGCCAGATTCGGATTCAGGAGGTCGAACACAGTGGACTAGAACCTGCCGGGAAACTAGGTACTTGCCGGAACAGTACTTTCCGGTGAGCCGCCGCGGTCACCGGCAACCGTCGTCGTCGGCGGCGCGTGCGGTGGCCGTTGGCTGTGATTTTTTGCAGAATTGAAGATCAAGGGAGAGCAATCCAACGGGACCGGCGGTGAGGCAAACGGAGGCCGGACGGCGGAGAAATCACGGTTTGAAGATTTCCGGCCTCTCGCCGGAAAACACTCCAATCCCGGCGCGTTGGTGGTCCGATGGCCGTGAAACTTGGTGGGTCGGCCGGACTTGAGGAGAGGATGAAGGGTGTCAGGCGCGTGTGGTTGGAAAATGGCCGGAAGTGGGTCGATCTGCGGTGGCCGGCGGTGGAGGGAAAAACTCGCCGCCGATCTTCGAACGTCCGATCCGGGCGCGCCCGGCGGCCGATCGCTGTGAAAATTTGAGGTTTTGTCGGAAATGGGGAGGGGAATATTGCTGGCCGGTGCGTGTACAGTAACTCGGCCAGAAAATTTGAAAAATTTCGGCACCGGTCAGACTCTCTCTCTCTTTCTCTCTCCTCTCTCTCTTTCTCTCTCTTCCCCGAGAATTTTATCAAATAAAAACCCCCGTGTGATGCTGTTCATGCCACGTGGAGCAATCAGAAGCTGACACGTGGCATCACTGTGCACTTAAGCCAGATATATTAAAATAATACGGTATCCAGCGAATTTCAAACGTCCATAACTTTTTAACCAAGCGTCCGATTCAAGCGTGCCGCTAGTCTATGAACTCATATCGACGAGTACTTTACAACCATACAAGAGTCAACACAAAATTACACCACAAGAAAAAGTCAACTCTCGGCACCTTTTGGACTGTTTGCACTTCGACTTGTTTCGCCCATAACTTTCAAACTGTAGCTCCGTTTTCGACGTGCTGCTAGTCTACGAACTCAGGGCGTCATGCATTTCGCCACGGTACCTTGGTCAACTAGAAATTCCAACTGGAGCAAAAAGTCAACTTTTGACCCGCTCGGTCAACGGTCAACCTCGGTCAACGTGCACGGATTCCGGTGCGATTTGGGACGGGGTGTTACAACCTTCCCCCCTTACAAAAATTTCATCCTCGAAATTTCCGCACGTCACTGGAACGCATAAGAACATCAGTCGCGGATTTGTGCATCGAGCTTCCACGTCGCTTCCTTGACTAAATTAATTCACCATGAGACTCTGACAGGTCTTCGATGTCCTTTTGTAGCAACAACACGTCAATTACGCTGCATGCCGATGTCTGCTTTCC
Organism: Ziziphus jujuba; assembly: GCF_031755915.1. NCBI lineage: Eukaryota > Viridiplantae > Streptophyta > Magnoliopsida > Rosales > Rhamnaceae > Ziziphus > Ziziphus jujuba. Next base: position 6,570,683 of record NC_083380.1, read on the forward strand.
CGCTTCCACTTGTCGGCAGCATAACATAGCAAGTATAATAGAGGCCTCATCCATTATCACTATACTACCATCACGCCTAATAGTGACTTTAACTTTCCTCTTATGCAACTTTCCTTCTCATGCCCACTAATTAAGGATATTCAAATTAGTCCATGAGAACACAATCTGCAAGTCTTGGTCATAGTCGAACGCTAACCATAAAGTGCTTCTGAAGCATGCATCCTTAAACGAACAACCAACTCTCGTAACTCAATCAGCAATTCAAAAGGTAAGATTAGAACTTAAGTCTAATTTCCTCAAATACTGGTATCGCCAAGTTAAGGTTGAGATTAATTCACTTGTCTTCGATTACCCTCCTAGTACTTACAATTATAAAACCCTTGCTCCTCATTGATTAACCAATAGTCTTAACCTCGACAAACATCAATCTTTCTTTTAACTAAATTCATCAAGGTCATGAATAAAATTTCTCAACATCCAAATACCATTCTTGAAAACCCTAAGTTTCCCTCATTTCAAATAAATTCCATGAATCCACACCTCAAGCAATAAGGAATTTAAATCTTAATTCTAGCATCACCACCAATACTATGAACAAATCACTAGATCCTTAACCCATAAAAGTATTCCACACTTCTTAAATTCTAACTACGTCCCAAAAATCATACTCCTTATCATTGTAAATTATCACCAACAATATCAACCACCTTGAATCGATAAAACACCATCAATACGAACCTTAAATCTCCAAGGAAATAAGATATCAAGATCTTAGCTTCTAGAATGAAAATTAACCATGCTTAAACATCCAACCATGCCTAAGGAATCATCCTCATCTCATTAACCTCATCAACAACCAAGTAGAACTTTAATCGCTATCCGGATCTTGCTTGATTCTTTAAACGCTGTCGTACCTTCTCTTTGTGAATGATAATTTAAGCACGAAATCCATGTTTACATCTTCCTACTTTTACTTATCGGTGACCTAAGTACCTTTATTCGAATCTTGCAACTTCCTTTATCGTGCCAAACCACAATGTCATCTAGTGAGCATTCCATACATCTTTATACCCTTGGGGTGTATCGCATACATTGAATCACGTGCGTCCTTTAGGATCTCCCTTTTGAACTCAACGATACCCTGCTTTGGATTCTCGACTGGCGATACTTAACCCTTAAGTCGCTCTTGGAAAAACCATAACATAAAACAAATAATAAAATATATTTTTCAAATATACCTAATTTGCATAGGCAATTGTTAAAACTCCACATTGGAACAATAATAAAAACACGAATAAGTGCACAAAATCATATCTTAAAATCCATAGCATAAAATAAAATATGCACGCTTGTAATGGAGGTACGTACGACACCTTCTACATGCTACGTAATCCATGATTCCAACTGTCGCCGACACTCTGCTACCAATACAAACTAGGGTGGTTGCCTATATTGGCCGTCCAATCCCCTGGACTCGTAGGCAACATGATCATGGGGCTAGCTCTACATGGACCACATTGGTTCGCCGCCTCCATATGGTGCAGTATAATATCAAACAATATAACATACAAATACATGTACGAACACAAACCAAAAATACTTGAATAAAATACCCTTAAATTTCAAATACCACTTTGAAAAGTATTTAATTTTGATAATCGATCGGAAAAATATTTTGACGCCTTGAAATCGATCGACACACATCCTTAGGCAATCATCCTGCTTCTCCATGAACGAAACGGATACCATTCACGATGATAAGCTTGACCTTCAAAAAGAAAAGGCATCCTCGACCATCGACTAGGCCATAGGAATTCCCCGTTAGGCTAGATGATCCTAATTGACACCCTCGAAGATTAGAGTTATTCAAACTCGGGCAACGAATTTACTTCGAGACAAACGGAAAGAACGCTTTCACGCAAGTAAAACGAGAGATTAGACACGGATGGGTCACACAACAATGCACAGTCCCTTAGGAATACTAGAACCTAGAGCTCTGATACCAACTGTCAGGACCCGTCCAGAATTCCTTCCCCGGAACCCTAGACAAGCCCTGATCCCAGGGAAATACCACCGAACCTTCCAACGGAAAATCCGGCAGCACCTCCCCTAAGGGTAGGACTAACCAAAAATTACCTGCACTGAAAACACACTTCAAAAAAAAGATCCCCTTATTCCTCCCACGATACTACTAATTGATTCCACAAATTACAGCACTCCAAACAATAACAGCAGCAACCCAGTGCATAAATAAAAACAACACGTCCAATACAGTATACAGAGCATTATACAGATCAATGTGGAATTTATAAAATGACAGATAAAGAAGCAACACAAGATAGAGAGGAAAAAGGGAAGAAAAAACTTCTTGAACCTTCGGCAACAAACTGAGACGTTGGGCTCGTCCCGGACAATCAACGTCTCCAACCTGGACCTAGGGGAACGGAATTTAAGAGTGTGAGATGCTAATCATCTCAGTGAGTGACCCTATCTACTATACAATATAATACCACGGTAATACAGTAGATAGATAATAATTAATTGGAAAATAATAATTTCTCTCAAAACCCTTACAATTCTCTCAGTTGGAAAAGTTTCCCTTTTAAAACCTTTTCACAAAACCCCTTATTCATAATCCCCGAAAACCAAGACATCAATTAAATACTAGAACAGTAATAATTATATTTTTAATTCCAATACAGTTTCCAAACATTTTATTTTTAAAACACAGTTCTGAAAATCATTTGATGCACCCACTATATACCAGTGGCGCCAACAGTACCCAGCGTCCCGAGGTATCGCCAGACAGGAGGTTATAGAAAGAAACCGGCATACGGTCGCGTGGCGTCCCACTGCGCCGCTGCTAACCTGGTGTCCCGGCCATGGGGGGCGGCCTACCCTCATCCGATGGCAACCACAGGACAACCTCATAATATCAACCGCGCGCTACTCACACCCACCTGCGCGCTAATCACAACCGTGTGCACACTAACCATATCACATATAAACAGAACACCAGTACGTGCACGGTGCATCCAAAAATCATAAAATCCACATATTAAATTTATATATCAAAACTCACACTTTTGCATAAACACAGCGGGTATAATCCATCCGCTAGAACCCGGAAATTCTCCGTAATTTCTTTATAATCAACACCATAAATTCCATGATTTTCAAATCCACCAACTCCCAAATCCACCAATTCAAATATTCACATTTTTCCAATAGCATAAATAATTCTCGAAATATAATAATTAAACCTCAAAATATTCCATGGGCATATTTTATAAAAATTGGAGTCACCAACATAAACAAATATTTTCCTCGAAATATTTGAAAATCAAACCATGCCCGATTTAATGTTAAAACCACAAGAATTTCAAAATTCTCAAAAACCATAAAATAATTTCACATGGCATAAATTTATATAATGCACATTTTCTTAAATTCAATAAATTCACCAATAATGCCACAATAAATCAATAAATATTTGGCGCGTAGAAATTAAATTCCAAATATTCAGACCACACATAATAATCACAAATTTAAATTCCCAAAATTAATTTAAAGGTGGGTCACTCACCTCAAGCACGTATCTCAATCAAGATCCTCCGTAGGATCGACTCCGCTACTCACACGTGCACCTAAACATCCACAGTACACCAAACCACAATATTAATATTTTATTCGGGTAATCCCCAAATGGGTACCCGGGGAGCGAACACCAAACAATATCTAAAATTTACGAATTATATACCGAATCGAAGCTCGAGTGATGGTGATCACAGATTCGGTCTTAATTTCCGATGATCGGACCCGACGGGGTCAGAATTTCGCCGGAAAGCTTTTCGGATTTTGGCTCCGCAATTCTCCCAAACCATCATGAATTGGCAGAAACAGATGCCGGATTCGGGTTCAGGAGGCCGAACACAGTGGACTGGAGCCGGCCGGGAAACTGGGTACTCGCCGGAAGAGTACTTTCCGGTGAGCCGCCGCGGTCACCGGCAACCGTCGCCGGCGGCGGCGCGTGCGGTGGCCGTTGGCTGTGATTTTTTGCAGAATTGAAGATCATGGGGAGAGCAATCCAACGGGACCGGCGGTGAGGCAAACGGAGGCCGGACGGCGGAGAAATCACGGTTTGAAGATTTTCGGCCCCTCGCCGGAAAACGCTCCGATCCCGGCGCGTCGATGGTCCGATGGCAGTGAAACTTGGTGGGTCGGTCGGACTTGAGGAGAGGATGAAGGGTGTTAGGCACGTGTGGCCAGAAAATGGCCGGAAGTGGGTCGATCTGCGGTGGCCGGCGGTGGAGGGAAAAACTCGCAGTCGATCTTCGAACGTCCAATCCGGGCGCGTCCGGCGGCCGATCGCCGTGAAAATTTGTGGTTTTGCCGGAAATGGGGAGGGGAATCTTGCTGGCCAGTGCATGTACAGTAACACGGCCGGAAAATTTGAAAAATTTCGGCACCGGTCGGACTCTCTCTCTCTTTCTCTCTCCTCTCTCTCTTTCTCTCTCTTCCCCGAGAATTTTATCAAATAAAAACCCATGTGTGACACTGTTCATGCCACGTGGACCAATCAGAAGCTGACACATGGCATTACTGTGCACTTAAGCTAGATATATTAAAATAATACGGTATCCGGCGAATTTCAAACTTCCATAACTTTTTAACCAAGCGTACAATTCAAGCGTGCCGCTAGTCTATGAACTCGTATTGACGAGTACTTTACAACCATACAAGAGTCAACACAAAATTACACCACAAGAAAAAGTCAACTCTCGGCACCTTTTGGACTGTTTGCACTTCGACTTGTTTCGCCCATAACTTTCAAACCGTAGCTCCGTTTTCGACGTGCTACTAGTCTACGAACTCAGGGCGTCATGCACTTCGCCACGGTACCCTGGTCAACTCAAAATTCCAACTGGAGCAAAAAGTCAGCTTTTAACCCGTTCAGTCAACGGTCAACCTCGGTCAACGTGCATGGATTCCGGTGCGATTTGGGACGGGGTGTTACAGTTTTCCAGTGTTAAATCTGTTTCAATATTGATAGTATATAATGCTTATCTACATGCCATTTACATTGTTATCAGTATCATTCTCTTTCCCTAATCATATTAGTTATCATTTTGGACTATTTATATATGTATGTTTTATTTATTCACAAGTAGGTCTATTTGAAGATATAGTCCGTGTTCAAATATAACCTGTCCCATCTATGTACATCATGTATTAGAGGAGGTGGAGAAAATTTGTGAGCAAAGACAGAGAAACTGCATATAAATTGACATTCTTCACAAGACTTTACTAATTATAGGTGTCTTCCATTATGTGAATTCCAATAGCCTTCTCATATGTGCATAAAAATTGAATGCAATAGGAGATTGTGGGGTTCAATCATAAGGTCATACTGCCATGACCCTACAAGTTATCCTCATCGTTCTTCAATTTTATATTTTTGCTACTTATGTTTGGATTTTTTTCTTAGAACTTATATATTTGCATGATAGACTTGCTTATTACCTGCACACATACATGTTTTTGCATGATAATCTTTTTTTATTATTTCTGCAGTTATTACAGTTGGTCTTTGGCTTCCCTTTTCTTTTTTATTTCTGCAGTTGTTAAAGGTGGTCATTCTTGTTTTATTTTATTTTATTTTATTTCTGCAGTTATTATAGTTGGTCTTTGGCTTCCCTTTCTACACAACAGAAGACATTTCATGGATGTTTAAATAAGAAAATGTGAGGAGTTATGATTGTTGTAAAGCAAGGTTGAGTCCTACTATGATAACTCTTATTAATAAAAAAAGATGATGAAGTTTTTGGTGTTTGGGTGAAGAGAATCGCACGGGCTTGCCCAAGGTTCTCTTCCCTCTTGTGTGGGTTTGTGGTCGTGTGCGTCTCTCTTCTTGTCTATCATTTGCTTCCTTTCCTTTTCAATTTTTCTCTCTCCAATTTCTCTCTGCTTCTATCTCTGCATTTTCGTTTTCCTGCTTTTCCCTCTCCTCTTTCTCCATGCTTTCTCTCGGCCTTCTTTCTCTATTTGGTTTTTTTTTCTTTTTTTTCTCTTTTTTGATATCTCTTTACGTTTTCTAACTACTTTTTCTTTATAATACTTCTTTTCCATTTTTTCCTCTCTATTTTCTTTCTCGACACCCTCTATTTTCTCCTCTGGTTTTCTACTCTCTTTCTTTTTTAACCTTCTCTTACAGCTGTTTTTTCTCTCCACTTTTCTTTCTATTTTTTTTTTTACTAATTTCTGTGTGTTCTTCATCTCTAGTTTGCTTTCAAAGTTATGTTATTGCCATAGGGTAAATTACTTATTCCACATGCTATCAATGCTTACTTGTGATATGTCCTTAAAAAATTAAATATTAAAAAAAAACAAAGCTTTACTTTTATTAGAACTGTACTATTTACCAAGAAAAACATAAAATAAAATAAAATGAACCATATTGAAAAAACTAACCACTAAACAAATAAGAAACTAGTAAGATTAAATGTATATATATATATAATAAAAAAAAATCAAGTAAAGGGAAAAAAAAAAAAACCCTAAGATAGGCATATAGGGGAAAAAAAAAAAACTAAATAAGAAATTAGAAAGACAAGTTAAGAAAATGTATAGAAACTAATAAACCTACCTAAGGTAAGAAATTAACAAAATTTTGATATTGTTTGTAAATTAATATTGCCAAATTTTAATGTATATTGTTATTTTTTTAAAGAAAAACTTTTAATATATTCTTTATCTTAGTATATTTTAAAATTTTATTATAATTAAAAAACTTAAAAAGAAAAAAGAACTTCAGGTAAATTCTTTCACTACATGTAATAATTATTTAGAAAATAGTATTAAATGTAAATAGATATTCATGTCGTCTTACAAACTTAAATGTAAATAGAAATTAAAATTTACCTTAAAAATTACTACATTAGTAATAATGTATTAGAAAAGAAAATTTAATTTTAAAAAATTTATCCAAACGAAAACATTAAACTAAAATTAATTAATACATAAATAAATATAGTAATGGATGAAAGACTTACTATAACTAATTACTATAAATATAAATAGGGAAGTAAAATTTACCTTGAAAACAGTTGTTTTGATAAAAGACTTAAAAAGTTTAGCATAAAAAAAATATAGAAAAGAAAATTTAGAAATATATTAGAAAAAAAAAATTAGCTTACAAAAAATTATCCAAACGAATGCATAGTCCTAATGGATGAAATACTTAAAAGTAATTTATATAATTAAGGACATAAAATAGGATCTTACAATAAGGCATTGATAGCTTGTGGAATAAATGGTTTACTTTTGTGGCAATAACCAAATGGAGAAAGCAGCTAGAATAAAGAGTTAGAGTAATTAGAAAGAGAAGGTAGTATAAAAAGTGTAGGGTAAGAAAGTAGAGATAGAAAGTTTAAAAAATACCATTGAGATTAGAGATTCATGGAGAAAGTTGTGAAAAGTGAGAGATAGTTTTTGGAAGAAGAAAGTGGCGAAAGGTGTAAGATAAGTTGAAAAAAATGTAAATAAGAGAGAAATTAATAGAGAAAGTGGAGATAAAATGCAGACAGGGAAAATGTTGTGGGAAAAAAGGTAAAGAGAGGGTGGAGTGGATAAAAGTAGGCAAAAAGACACAATACTGAAAGTATAGAATGGGGGGATAAAATAGAGGGAAAAATGGAAACAGAAAGTAAGTAGATAGATGGAGGTGGAAGAGAGAAAGTGAAGAAAGAGACAAAATAAGGGGGGGAGTTTTTGCCTTTTTTTTATTTTATTTTATTTTAAGTATATGTACTTTGTTTTATTCATTTGTAATAAATTCAATTTCAATAATTACATTTTATTTTTGTCTTTCACAATATTAGATACATTTCCTTCACTATTATTAAATAATCAAGTTAGCATTCAATTTTCAAAATCTATTTAATAGACCTCGATCTAATGGCTATCATATACATTTTTTTTTTACATATAAATTAATGGTTATCACATACTTGGAAACAAACTGATTAAGTTGGATTATAAACACCCACTAAATTTATCAATAAGAAATGCATTGTCAAAAAGCCTAGTTTGAGGGAGGGAAAATGCCTATGTGTAACACCCCGTCCCAAATCGCACCGGAATCCGTGCACGTTGACCGAGGTTGACCGTTGACCGAGCGGATCAAAAGTTGACTTTTTGCTCCGGTTGGAATTTCTAGTTGACCAGGGTACCGTGGCGAAGTGCATGATGCCCCGAGTTCGTAGACTAGTAGCACGTCAAAAATGGAGCTACGGTTTGAAAGTTATGGGCGGGAGTTGACTTTTTCTTGTGGTGTAATTTTGTGTTGACTCTTGTATGGTTGTAAAGTACTCGTCGATACGAGTTCATAGACTAGTGGCACGCTTAAATCGGACGTTTGGTTAAAAAGTTATGGACGTTTGAAATTCGCCGGATACCGTATTATTTTATTATATCTGGCTTAAGTGCACAGTGATGCCACGTGTCAACTTCTGATTGGTCCATGTGGCATGAACAGTGCACAATGGCATTTATTTGATAAAATTCTCGGGGAAGAGAGAGAAAGAGAGGGAGGAGAGAGAAAGAGAGAGAGATAGTCCGACCGGTGCCGGAATTTTTCATATTTTTCGGCTGAATTACTGTACATGCACCGGCCAGCAAGATTCCCCTCCCCATTTTCGGCAAAACCTCAAATTTTCACGGCGATCGGCTGCCGGACGCGCTGGGATCGGACGTTCGAAGATTGGCGGTGAGTTTTTCCCTCCACCGCCGATCGACCCACTTCCGGCCATTTTCCGGCCACACGCGCCTGACACCCTTCATCCTCTCCTAAAGTCCGGCCGACCCACCAAGTTTCACGGCCATCGGACCAACGACGCGCCGGGATCGGAGCGTTTTCCGGCGAGGGGCCGGAAATCTTCAAACCGTGATTTCTCCGCCCTCCGGCCTCCATTTGCCTCACCGCCAGTCCCGTTGGATTGCTCTCCCCACGATCTACAAATCTGCAAAAAATCACAGCCAACGGTCACCGCACGCGCCGCCGCCGGCGAAGGTTGCCGGTGACCTCGGCGGCTCGCCGGAAGCTACTGTTCGACCTCCTAAACCCGAATCCGGCATCCGTTTCCGCCAATTCGCGATGGTTTGGGAGAATTGCGGAGCCGAAACCCAAAAAGCTTTTCGACGAAATTCCGACCCCGTCGGGTTCGATCACCGGAAGTTAAGACCGAATCTGTGATCATCATCACTCGAGCTTCGATTCGGTATATAATTCGTAAATTTTAGATATCGTTTGGTGTTCGCTCCCTAGGTACCCATTTGGAAATTACCCGAATAAAATATTAATATTTGTGGTTTGGTGTACTGTGGATGTTTAGGTGCACGTGCAAGTAGCGGAGTCGATCCTACGGAGGATCTTGATTGAGATACGTGCTTAAGGTGAATGACCCACCTTCAAATTAATTTTGGAAATTTAATTGGTGCATATTACGTATGATTTAAATATTTGGAATTTAATTTCTATGTGCCAAATATTTATTGGATTTATTGTGAAATTATTAGTGCATTTTATTTTGATTAAAGGAAATATGCCTAATATAAAATTATGCCATGTGAAATTATTTTATGGTTTTGAGGATTTTGAAATTCGTGTGGTTTTAATATTAAATCGGGCACGATTTGATTTTCAAATATTTCCAGGAAAATATTTGCTCATGTTGGTGATTTCAATTTTTATAAAATATGCCCATGGGATATTGTGAGATTTAATTATTATATTGCGAGAATTATTTATGCTTGGGAAAATGTGAATATTTGAAATGGTGGATTTGGAAGTTGGTGGATTTGAAAATCATGGAATTTATGGTGTTGATTATAAAGAAATTGTGGAGAAATTTCCGGGTTCAAGCGGATGGACTATACCCGCTATGTTTATGTAAAATGTGAAATTTGTTATATAATTTAAATTTGCGAATTTTATGATTTTTAGATGCACCGTGCACGTACTGGTGTTCTGATTATATGTGATATGGATATTGTGCACACGGATATGATTAGCACGCAGGTGGGTGTGAGTAGCGCGCAGGTGATATTATGAGGTTGTCCTGTGGTTGCCATCGGATGAGGGTGGCCACCCCTCCATGGCCGGGACACTAGGTTAGCAGCGGCGCAGTGGGACGCCACACGACCGTATGCCGGTTTCTTTCTATAACCTCCTGTCTGGCGGTACCTCGGGATGCTGGGTACTGTTGGCGCCACTGGTATATAGTGGGTGCATCAACTGATTTTCGGAACTGTGTTTTAAAAATAAAATGTTTTAAAGCTGTATTGGAATTAAAAATATAATTATTACCGTTTCTGGTATTTATTTGATGTCTTGGTTTTCCGGGAATACGAATAAAGGGTTTTGTGAAAAGGTTTTAAAAGGGGAACTTTTCCAACTGAGAGAATTGTAAGGGTTTTGAGAGAAATTATTATTTCCAATTAATTATTATCTATCTACTATATTACCGTGGTATATTATATAGTAGATAGGGTCACTCACTGAGATGATTAGCATCTCACACTCTTAAATTCCGTTCCTCTAGGTACCAGGTTGTCGGTGTTTATTCGGAGCGTACTTGATCTTCCTCGCTGTATTAGTTCGTGCAGTACCCTGTTCTTCTTTTATTGCAGTTGCAATATTTCTTTCACTCTTGCTGTATTCTATACTTAGTAGTGCTTCATAAAGCTCTGTATACTGTATGGGACACTTATGTATTTATTTTGCACTGGATTACTGTATTTATTTTGAAGTGCTGAAATTTGTGGAACCAACTTGTAGTACTGTGGGAGGAATAAGGGGACAATTATAGAAGTGTGTTTTCAGTGCAGGTAATTTTTGGTTAGTCCTACCCTTAGGGGAGGTGCTGTCGGATTTTCCGTTGGAGGGTTCGGTGGTACTTCCCTAGGATCAGGGCTTGTCTAGGGTTCCGGGAAAGGAATTCTGGACGGGTCCTGACACTATGAGAATGGCATCTAGGGGAAGACCGTTAAATATGTAAGTCACAAACCATTTATTGAATTAAAATATATAATACATTCACGTGAAAAAGACGGTTTTACTTTCATACACAAGAGGGCTATTGGAAATTATTAGAAAGAAAAGCATAGGGAAAGATCAGAACAATGAGCTCATTTAGTGACTTTCGGGGCAGAATTGCATATAATAATGTAAATATATAAGTTTATACTTGGAGAATAGATGGAATTTATATGTCGTTTGTGAACCATATATATGCTGATATTCAAAAATACCGTCAAATTTTCATTCTAAATCCCAATATTCGTGTAAGCATTTATTATCTGGCTAATAAATAAACTCTCTTGTCATAAACTATCATTCGTTGGCGTTAGCTAATTGGGTGACAAATTGTATTGCTACTATATGAAGGGGGGGGAAAAAAAAGGCAATACTTTTTTCGACAAAGTTGTACTTAAAATGTAAATGGTAGCTTATACTCATTAAGCTTCTTTTAAAAAATAGAAAATTTAATCCAGTATTCATCCCATGTTTCAAATCTCAAAAAAGGTCTTCCTGTTATATTTATTAAACTTTACCATTTAAAACCTTGTATCCAACTGTTTATTGTGTCAAAATATTTATATGTACTTTTATTTTTCCTTTACTGAACGTAAAAAAATACACATGATGCAGAGCTTTTTTGTAAGATTCTTTATTTGAAGATGATTACAACAGAAGGAAACAAATCAATGAAAAACAAAAGCAAAAACAAAAAAGACAGCCCATCAACAAGTAAAGGTGAAGAGATCTGATACTGGAGTTGACTTTCAATAGGTAAGAGGTGGAATGTGTGAAGTCCCACATTGATTGGAAAGGGGAACGAAGCATACCTTATAAGAGGGTGTGGATACCTTTCTCTTGAGACGCGTTTTGACAAAACCGTACGGGTTGGACCCAAAGCGAATAATATCTCATGTAGATGGTCTAGGCTGTTACAGAATGAGTTTAGACAAGCTACATAGAAAAAGAATACTGCAACTCAATTAACCATGGAAGCTTGTTAACAATCCTAATTCAACTCTAAACCCTCCACCATTGAAAGATCAACTCCATTCATAACAAGTTACCTTAAAGAGACAACACCAAAATCCATTTAACGTCATCAACAACCAAACTCCTATCAATATTTAGATCGAGATACTTCAAATTTGATAGTTTTCCTAAACTTGGAGGAATCACACCAGTGAATACAGCATTTGAGATGCTTAGATATTGCAGATTCTCCAAATATTCAAAGAAATCAGGAATTGGGATGCTAGGGAATGTGTTCAAGCTCAAGTCCAAATGTTTCAATGATTTGAGCTTTTTTAATGAAGGCCTAATTTGGGCACTGAGATTAAAGAATCCATACCTGCTACAAGAATCATGAGATTGCAGATGTGGGTCATGGAGATCAACTGCAATAACAACTCCTGTATTGCTATCACAACTTATTCCCCACCATTGACAACAGTTGCTTCCTTTCCAAGAAAAAAGCCGATTTTCAGGATCGTGAAGACCATTCTTGAAGTTTATAAAAGCCTCTCTGTTTGAGTCCAAGCAATTCATCAACTGTGCATAAGTTTTAGAAAGAAAATGTCTTGTTACTGTAAAGCAGAGAATCAATAACCTCATAATCATTTCCATCAAAGGTCCAACCTTTTATGCCAGAAAGTATTGATGAAATTTCAATATAAACTGGCTTTTGGTAAAGAGGAAGAAAAAACTTTTATTTCATATTATAAGATCATATAAAGAGTTACTGAAAATAAAAGCTAGGAAAAAGATAAAGAACACCTATTAACCAACAAAAAGATTGAGAAATATAAAAGATGAAATCAATGGGGAAGTGGGGACTTATTTGTGGCTTTTAAGGTAAGTGACTCCTTTTTGTAAGTCAGTGAAGGAAGCTACAAAGAAAGTCATGATTATGTAATTGCTGAAAATCTATGTACTATAACATTAATTATCTGAATTTTTTATTTTTGTTGAACCACATGAGCTTTGATCGTCATATTAGTCTTTGCATAGTAATATTATCCATTGTACTAAAGAAATTGGGTTTTACTGTATGTGAGATGTGTTACTCATAAAATTGATAGAAAAGAAGACATAGAACTTCAAAAAAGATAATATAATAAGTTTGCTGTGTACATATGATATCTAAAATTATGTACTTTCTAAAATGTAGCAGTATGCTAGCTCATAACCGGTTCCAAGTGAGTTTTGACCGTTAATAAAGCTTTTGAGCAACTAAAAAGATGGTCTAAATAGAGACGTAACTTAAGCTTTTTGAGTTTGGAAGGTGATTTATCCAAAGTTTTACACTAATTAAAAAATCCTAATGAAAAGCTTCTATGGCATAATACAATTATTATGGTTTCCATTTGAAATGCTGGGCATAATGCAACTACCCGGGTTGCATTCAGTAATTGTAATAGAACCTTGCTTAACTTGTTTTCTTCAATTCTTTCCTTACCCTGTGTTTAATGGAAAACAAGCGGCAATTTTTCACAGTTTTAATTGCTTTAGTGTAGGACACTCTGTGCTAGCCTTTCTTCATGTTTTAATTGCTTTAGTGTAGGAGGCTCTGTGCTGGCCCAACCAGATGATGACCTCTTGGCCGAGAAAAGGAAAACCTAAGAAAACTTTTCTAATTGCTTGCCATCACTGTTTGAATGTCAAGACCCATCCAAGATCCCTCACCAGAACCCTGGACAAGCCCTGATCCCAGGGAAACACCACCGAACCTTTCAATGAAAAATCCAACAGCATAGGGGTGGGCACGGATTGGGTTGGTTCGGTTTTGGACCGAAATACAACCCAATCCAAACATATCGGTTTTTCTAATTTACAATCCAAACCAAATCATTTATGATCGGTTTGGTTTGGATTGGTTGATCGGTTTGAAACTTACTAATTTATAAATATATAATACAAATAAAAAATTTTCCAAATATAAAATATAAATAATAAATTATAATTATCCAAACATAAAATACAATAAGAATAATACAACATAGTCTACAATGGAAAATAAAGAAGAAAATATAGCAAATGATACACATCATGCACTTATTAAATAACAAACATTAATGTCATCATCTCACTCCTATAAAATCAAATTAAAATTGTTAGAACAAATAATGTAAAATAATACATTCGCCAAAATTCATTCACTTAAGAATCAATGCATAATTCCTTTTCTTTTTTAACTTTAAAACTTTGGTAAATCATAAGTCAATCAATGTTGACAGGTTCACTAATTTTAGTTGATTCTGTAAGCTCTACAAAGATCAAAACAATAAAATTAGCAATAAATTATATTTAAACATTTATATATATATATATAAATATATAAGTAACAATTGGATACAATATATGTAGATATATATATGATGAGGATGTAAAAAATATATATATATTATGGTGATGGTGATGGATTGGTGGTGGGCGGCAACAAAGGTAAATGTTTAGTATATTAAAAATCAATATATAAAAATGGAAAAAAAATTTAAAAACTAATATATAAAAATGAAAAAAAATTCTAAAATTAATATATAAAAATGAAAAAAATAAAAAATATATAATTTTTTAGTTATATAATATATTATTTGGATTGGATTGGATTGGATTGGGTTTATATTTCCAATCCATAACCAATCCAATCCATACAATTTATAATATTTTGAACCCAATCCAATCCAATTAATGTAAAAATCCAATCCAAACCGTTAAAAATGGATTGGATTGGGCGGATTGAACGGGTTGGATTGGATTTTGCCCACCCCTACAACAGCATTTTCCCAAAAAGAAGGACTTACCACAAAATTTACCTGCACAAAGCTACACTCCTGTATGGTACCACCTTATCCATCTCACCTTACTACAATAATTTCTACAGTGTCAGCACTTCGATAACAATTTATATAAAATACATACATATATATATGCAATAGGAATAATCAACTAAATAAACAACCAATTATACCTTTAATCATTCACGTCCGCCCACACCACCCACTGATTGCTGTACATTTCAAATATTATGTTACAAAATATACCGATGCGTAATATAAGAAGAAAAGTAAAACAATCATCACATCAACAACAATAATAGTAACAGCAATCGTTTTCATAATAAAAATAGTACTAATATCATCTGTCATATTTACTCGAAGGTAATCACTTGTCCAAGAACTATCACATAATCACAACTATCCCAAGGACTATCTCACTTGCTCAAAGGCTACCACTTGTCCAAGGACTATTATACTTGCCCAATGGCTATCTTTCTTGCCCGTAGGTTGTGATACTTGTCCGGATATATCATATGCTAATAATAATAATAGAAATAATAAAAATAATAAAAATAAAAATAAATAATGGCAATAATAATGGCAATAATAATAAAATAATAATAATCATCATAATGATGATGATAATATTAGTAATAATGAAAATAATTGTAAACATAATTCTGATAAATAATAATTGCAATATTAATAACGAGAATAATTTTAATAATAGTAATGACAATAAAAGCAATTAATTATAATGCTAAAAAATCAGGTTATGAATAGATAGAATATTAAATAATAATTTAAAATTCAAAAAAATATTATCAAATATACACTCGTATCAGGGGTACAAACGATACCCTCCAACATGTTGAGCAATCCATGATTCCAGCTGTCGCCAGTACCCTGCAACAAATACAGTCTGGAGTGATTGCCTAGATTGGCTGTTCAATCCCCTGGACTCATAGGCAATATAGTGACGAGGCTAGCTGTTCATGGACCATATCGGATCGCTGTTGTAACACCCCGTCCCGAATCACACCGGAATCCGTGCATGTTGACCGAGGTTGACCGTTGACCGTTGACCGAAGGGGTCAAAAGTTGACTTTTTGACTCGGTGGGAATTTCGAGTTGACCAGGGTACCGTGGCGAAGTGCACGATGCCACGAGTTCGTAGACTGGTAGCACGTCGAAAACGGAGCTACGGTTTGAAAGTTATGGATGAAACAAGTTGCGGTCCAAACTGTCCAAGGGGTGCCGGAGTTGACTTTTTGTTTATGGGGAATTGAGCTTTGACTCATGCATGGTTGTGAAGTGCTCGTCGATACGAGTTCACAGACTAGCGGCACGCTCAAAACGGACATCCGGTTAAAAAGTTATGGACGTTTGAAGTTTATCGGATACTGTATTATTTTAATGTTTTTGGGTCGTGAACAGTGAAATGCCACGTGTCAGCTTCTGAGTGGTCCACGTGGCATGAACAGTGTCATGCAGGGTTTTAATTTTGAAAAACTCTCGGGGAAGAGAGAGAAAGAGAAAGAAGAGAGAGAAAGAGAGAGAGGAGAGAGAAAGAGAGAGAGAGAGAGCCACCGCCGGCCACCGGATTTTGCCACTGTTTCGGCCGAGTTACTGTACACGCGCCGGACAGAAAGCTTGCCCACCTCATTTCCGGCAAAACCTCCAAATTTCACGGCGAACGGCCGCCGGACGCGCCCGGATCGGACGTCCGAAGTTTGGCGGCGATTTTTCTCCCTCCACCGCCGGCCACCGCGAATCGGCACTATTCCGGCCGATCTACAGTACACGCGCCATACACCCAGCATCCTCTCCTCAAGTCCGGCCTACCCACCAAAAATCACGGCCATCGGACCACCGACGCGCCGGGATCGGAGCGTTTTCCGGCGAGGGGTCGAAAATCTTCAAACGGTGATTTCTCCGCCGTCCGACCTCCGTTTTGCTCACCGTCGGTCCCGTTGGATTGCTCTCCTCACGATCTACAAATCTGCAAAATTTCACAGCAAACGGCCACCGTCGGAAATTACTGTTCCGGCGACGGTTGCCGGTGACGTGGCGGCCCGCCGGAAATTACTGTTCCGGCGAGTACCCCGAAAATTCCGGCCAGCTCCAGTCCGCAGTGTTCGACCTCCTGAACCCAAATCCGACTTCCGTTTCCACCAATTCGCGACGGTTTGGGAGAATTGCAGAGCCGAAACCCGAAAAGCTTCCCGATAAAATTCAAACCCCGTCGGGTACGATCATCGGAAATTAAGACCGGATCTGTGATTAGCATCACTCGAGCTTCGATTCGGTATATGATTCGTAAATTTTAGTTATCGTTGTGTTTTGACCCCCCAGGTACCGGGTATTATTTACCCGAATAAAATATTAATTTATTTGACTGTCTGTGAATTTTGTTCTAGGAGCACCGGTGAGTCGTAGAATTGATCCCGTAGTGGATCATGGGTTAATTGCGTGCTCCAGGTGAGTGACCCACCTTCAAATTAATTTTGGGAATTTAATTGGTGAATATATAATGTGTGATTTAAATATTTGGAATTTAATTTCTATGTGCCAAATATTTATTTGAATTATTGTGGAATTATTTGTGAATTTATCGGATTTAAGAAAATGTGTATTTCACCAATTTATGCCATGTGAAATTATTTTATGGTTTTGAGGATTTTGAAATTGGTGTGGTTTTAATGGTAAATTGGGCATGATTTGATTTTCAAATATTTCGAAGAAAATATTTGGTTATGTTGGTGATTTCAATTTTTATAAAATATGCCCATGGAATATTATGAGATTTGATTATGATATTTCGAGAAATTATTTATGCTTGGAAAAATGTGGATATTTGAATTGATGGATTTGGGAGTTGGTGGATTTGAAAATCATGGAATTTATGGCATTGATTATAAGGAAATTGTGGAGAATTTCCCGGTTCAAGCGGATGGATTATGCCCGCTATGCTTATGAAAAATGTGAAATTTGTTTTATGATTTAAATTTATGGATTTTATAATTTTTAGATGCACCGTGCACGTACTGGTGTTCTGATTATGTGATATGGTTAGTGTGCACACGGTTGTGATTAGCGCGCAGGTGGGTGTGATTAGCGCGCAGGTGATGTGATTAGCGCGCAGGTGGGTGTGAGTAGCGCGCGGTTGATATTATGAGGGTGTCCTGTGGATGCCATCGGAGAGGGCGGCCACCCCCCTTTGGCCGGGACACCAGGTTAGCAGCGGCGCTGTGGGACGCCACGCGACCGTATGCCGGTTTCTTTCTATAACCTCCTGTCTGGCGGTACCTTGGGACGCTGGGTACTGTTGGCGCCACTGGTATATAGTGGGTGCATCAAATGATTTTCAGAACTGTGTTTTAAAAATAAAATGTTTGGAAACTGAATTGGAATTAAAAAATATAATTGTTACCGCTTCTGGTATTTAATTGATGTCTTGGTTTTCGGGGAATATGGATAAAGGGTTTTGTGAAATTGTTTTAAAAGGGGAACCTTTCCAACTGAGAGAATTGTAAGGGTTTTGAGAGAAAATATTATTTCCAAATAATTATTATTTATACTTATTACTGTGATATTATATGGTATAGTAGTAGGGTCGCTCACTGAGATGATTAGCATCTCACACTCTTAAATTCCGTTCCTCTAGGTACCAGGTTGTCGGCGTTCACTCGGAGCGGACTTGATCTTCCTCGCTGTTTTAGTTCGTACTGTACCCTGTTTTTCTTTTATTGCAGTTGTAATATTTCTTTCATTCTTGTTGTATTTATTATGCACTGGATTACTGTATTTATTTTTTTTAAGTGCTGCAATTTGTGGAATCGATTTGTAGTACTGTGGGAGGAATAAGGGGATAATTTTAGAAGTGTGTTTTCAGTGCAGGTAAATTGTGGTAAGTAAATCCCTTAGGGGAGGCTCTGTCGGATTTTCCGTTGGAGGGTTCGGTAGGGTTTCCCTGGGATCAGGGCTGTCTAGGGTTCCGGGGAAGGAATTCTGGACGGGTCCTGACAGTTGGTATCAGAGCTCTAGGTTCTAGTATTCCTAAGGGACTGTGCATTGTTGTGTGTCCCATCCATGTCTAGTCTCTCGTTTTACCCGCGTGGAAGCGTTCTTTCTGTTTGTCTCGAAGTAAATTCGTTGCCCGAGTTTGAATAACTCTAATCTTCGAGGGTGTCAATTAGGATCATCTAGCCTAACGGGGACTTCCTATGGCCTAGTCGATGGTCGAGGATGCCTTTTCTTTTTGAAGGTCAAGCTTATCATCATGAATGGTATCCGTTTCGTTCATGGAGAAGAAGGATGATTGCCTAAGGATGTGTGTCGATCGATTTCAAGGCGTCAAATATTTTTCCGATCGTTTATCAAAAAAATTAAATGCTTTTCAACGTGGTATTGGAAATTAAAGGTGTTTTATTCAAGTATTTTTGGTTTGTGTTCGTACATGTATTTGTATGTTATAACGTTTGATACTATACTGCACCATATGGAGGCGGTGAACCAATGTGGTCCATGTAGAGCTAGCCCCATGATCATGTTGCCTACGAGCCCGGGGAATTGGACGGCCAATATAGGCAACCACCCTGGTTTGTATTGGTAGCAGAGTGTCGGCGACAGTTAGAATCATGGATTACGTAACATGTAGAAGGTGTCGTACGTACCTCCATTACAAGCGTGCATATTTTATTTTATGCTATGGATTTTAAGATATGAATTTCAATGTGGAGTTTTAACAATTGCCTATGCAAGTTAGGTATAGTTGAAAAATATATTTTATTATTTGTTTTATGTTATGGTTTTTCCAAAAGCGACTTAAGGTTAAGTATCGCCAGTCGAGAAGCCAAAGCAGGGTATCGTTGAGTTCAAAAAGGAGATCTTAAAGGAAGCACGCGATTCAAAGTATGCGATACACCCCAAGGGTACCAAGACGTATGGAATGCTCACTGGATGACATGGTGGTTTGGCACGATAAAGGAAGTTGCAAGATCCGAATAAAGGTACTTAGGTCATCGATAAGTAAAAGTAGGGAGATGTAAATATGGATTTCGTGCTTAAACTATCATTCACAAAGAGAAGGTACGACAGCGTTTAGAGAATCAAGCAAGATCCGGATAGCGACTAAAGTTCTACTTGGTGGTTGATGAGGTTAATGAGATGAGGATGATTCCTTAGGCATGGTTGGATGTTTAAGCATGGTTATTTTTCATTCTAGAAGCTAAGATCTTGATATCTTATTTCCTTGGAGATTTAAGGTTCGTATTGGTGGTGCTTTATCGATTCAAGGTGGTTGATATTGTTGGTGATAATTTACAATGATAAGGAGTATGATTTTTGGGACGGAGTTAGAATTTAAGAAGTGTGGAATACTTTATTGGGTTAAGGATCTAGTGATTTGTTCATAGTCTTGGTGGTGATGCTAGAATTAGGATTTAAATTTCTTATTGCTTGAGGTGTGGATTCATGGAATTTATTTGAAATAAGGGAAACTTAGGGTTTTCAAGAATGGTATTTAGATGTTGAGAATTTTATTCATGACCTTGATGAATTTAGTTAAAAGAAAGATTGATGTTTGTCGAGGTTAAGACTATTGGTTAATCAATGAGGAGCAAGGGTTTTATAATTGTAAGTACTAGGAGGGTAATCGAAGATAAGTGAATTAATCTCAACCTTAACTTGGTGATACCAGTATTTGAGGAAATTAGACTTAAGTTCTAATCTAACCTTTTAAAGTGCTGATCGAGTCACGAGAGTTGGTTGTTGGTTTAAGGATGCATACTTTAGAAGCACCTTATGGTTAGCGTTCGACTATGACCAAGACTTGTAGATCGTGTTCTCGTGGACCAATTTGACTATCCTTAATTAGTGGGCATGAGAAGGAAAGTTGCACAAGAGGGAAGTTAAAGTCACTATTAGGCGAATGTAGTGGCAGATGCTTTGAGTAGGAAGGCTACTGGATCCCTTGCTCACATCCAAGTCATCCAACTACCTCTCATGGTGGAGTTGAAGAAGATGGGGGTGTTAATGCATATGCATCCTTCAGGAGTTCTCATGGCTAGCTTCCAGGTACGACCGGTGTTGGTGGATCGTATAGTAGAGACCCAAATGGAAGATCCTAAGTTGAGGACAATTAAGGGCAAGGTACAAGAAGGTCTTGATCCGGAATTTTCCATAAGGAGGGATGGAGCCCTCGTGTATAAAGGACGACTTTGTGTTCCGGATATCCCAGGACTCAAGAAGGAGATTTTAGAGGAGGCGCATAGCTCGATGTATGCGATGCATCCTGGGAGTACCAAGATGTATCGGACGCTTGTTAAGTATTATTGGTGGATTGGTATGAAGAGAGAAGTGGCAGACTTTGTATCAAAGTGTTTGATTTGTCAACAAGTGAAAGCAGAAAGACAGAAGCCTTTGGAACTACTCCAATCTTTATCGATTCCCGTGCGGAAGTGGGAAGAACTCAACATGGACTTCGTATTCAAGCTTCCTTCCACACCTAGAAGGTACGACGGCATTTGGGTAATCATTGATCGTCTCACCAAGTCGGCACACTTCCTACCGGTACGAGAACATTTTTCACCCGAGAAGTTAGCTTAGTTGTTCGTGCAACGCATTGTAAGTCTTCATGGAGTACCGTTAGCCATCGTCTCCGATCGAGATCCGCGCTTTACTTCACGACTATGGCGGAAATTGGCTGATGCACTAGGAGCAAGACTTAACTACAGCACTGCTTTTCACCCGCAATCTGATGGACAAGCAGAGTGCACAATTCAGACATTAGAAGACCTGCTAAGGTCTTGCATTATGCAGTTTCGTGGTAGCTGGGATGAACAACTGCCATTGATAGAGTTTTGTCCTCCTGCGTACCGTGAGGCGAGAAGGAGAGAGTTCGAGGAACTGCGACAGGGGAACATGACAGTGACCGAGTACGAGAGGAGATTCCGAGAACTATCAGGATTCTGCATGCACCTGATTCCCGACGATCACACGAAGAAGGTGAGGTTCATAGACGGATTGAAAGAGAGCATCGGTTACACCCTTTCTGGATCAGTACATCCCACCTATCAGTCCGCCAGGGATGCAGCGCTCGAGCTAGAGAGACAGGAGGAGATACACAGACCCTCGAGGCGCAGATCATTCGAAGGATCGTATAGCGGAGTACCTCGACAGGGGGCAGCTAAGAAGAGCCATAGCTCAGGCTCAGACAGTGATGGGTTAAGCCCACGAGGCAGATTCCAAAGGAGAGATAGTTATCGCATGCCCCAGCCAGCTCGCCATTCGATCATTGTGGATGCAAGCTCGTATCAGCAGTCACGCATTGGTTCTCCGCGGATTTGTCCACTTTGTAGGGGGAATCATTCTGGGCAGTGTCAGATGGATGGTTTATGCTTTCGGTGTGGGCAGCCAGGTCACATAAGGAGGGATTGCCCTTATGGTAGTGGCAGTGTGCTAGAAGCAGGTCGACGGACACAGCATACAAGGGTATTTCCAGGATAGAGTTCCCAGGGGAGTCAGCCAGTAGGAGTTTCTTCGGGATCAGTACAGCCGTCTGCAGGATCGAGTCGAGGTAGAGGAAGGAGAACCCAGCAGACAAGTCAAGGCCGGGTGTTTGCTATGACGCAGCAGGGAGCCAGGACTACGCCCGACGATTTCACAGATCAAGGGATGGAAGCAGACCTGATCCTGTTGGATCTATCCGGACTTGAAGTAGTGTTGGGCATGGATTGGTTGGCAAGGAACTACTTAGTCGAGGAAGCGACATGGGAGCCCGAAGCGCAGGTGCGTGATCAGAACCCTTGTTTGTTCCAGTGACGTGCGGAAATTTCGAGGACGAAATTTTTGTAAGGGGGGAAGGCTGTAACACCCCGTCCCGAATCGCACCGGAATCCGTGCACGTTGACCGAGGTTGACCGTTGACCGTTGACCGAAGGGGTCAAAAGTTGACTTTTTGACTCGGTGGGAATTTCGAGTTGACCAGGGTACCGTGGCGAAGTGCACGATGCCACGAGTTCGTAGACTGGTAGCACGTCGAAAACGGAGCTACGGTTTGAAAGTTATGGATGAAACAAGTTGCGGTCCAAACTGTCCAAGGGGTGCCGGAGTTGACTTTTTGTTTATGGGGAATTGAGCTTTGACTCATGCATGGTTGTGAAGTGCTCGTCGATACGAGTTCACAGACTAGTGGCACGCTCAAAACGGACATCCGGTTAAAAAGTTATGGACGTTTGAAGTTTATCGGATACTGTATTATTTTAATGTTTTTGGGTCGTGAACAGTGAAATGCCACGTGTCAGCTTCTGAGTGGTCCACGTGGCATGAACAGTGTCATGCAGGGTTTTAATTTTGAAAAACTCTCGGGGAAGAGAGAGAAAGAGAAAGAAGAGAGAGAAAGAGAGAGAGGAGAGAGAAAGAGAGAGAGAGAGAGCCACCGCCGGCCACCGGATTTTGCCACTGTTCCGGCCGAGTTACTGTACACGCGCCGGACAGAAAGCTTGCCCACCTCATTTCCGGCAAAACCTCCAAATTTCACGGCGAACGGCCGCCGGACGCGCCTGGATCGGACGTCCGAAGTTTGGCGGCGATTTTTCTCCCTCCACCGCCGGCCACCGCGAATCGGCACTATTCCGGCCGATCTACAGTACACGCGCCATACACCCAGCATCCTCTCCTCAAGTCCGGCCTACCCACCAAAAATCACGGCCATCGGACCACCGACGCGCCGGGATCGGAGCGTTTTCCGGCGAGGGGTCGAAAATCTTCAAACGGTGATTTCTCCGCCGTCCGACCTCCGTTTTGCTCACCGTCGGTCCCGTTGGATTGCTCTCCTCACGATCTACAAATCTGCAAAATTTCACAGCAAACGGCCACCGTCGGAAATTACTGTTCCGGCGACGGTTGCCGGTGACGTGGCGGCCCGCCGGAAATTACTGTTCCGGCGAGTACCCCGAAAATTCCGGCCAGCTCCAGTCCGCAGTGTTCGACCTCCTGAACCCAAATCCGACTTCCGTTTCCACCAATTCGCGACGGTTTGGGAGAATTGCAGAGCCGAAACCCGAAAAGCTTCCCGATAAAATTCAAACCCCGTCGGGTACGATCATCGGAAATTAAGACCGGATCTGTGATTAGCATCACTCGAGCTTCGATTCGGTATATGATTCGTAAATTTTAGTTATCGTTGTGTTTTGACCCCCCAGGTACCGGGTATTATTTACCCGAATAAAATATTAATTTATTTGACTGTCTGTGAATTTTGTTCTAGGAGCACCGGTGAGTCGTAGAATTGATCCCGTAGTGGATCATGGGTTAATTGCGTGCTCCAGGTGAGTGACCCACCTTCAAATTAATTTTGGAAATTTAATTGGTGAATATATAATGTGTGATTTAAATATTTGGAATTTAATTTCTATGTGCCAAATATTTATTTGAATTATTGTGGAATTATTTGTGAATTTATCGGATTTAAGAAAATGTGTATTTCACCAATTTATGCCATGTGAAATTATTTTATGGTTTTGAGGATTTTGAAATTGGTGTGGTTTTAATGGTAAATTGGGCATGATTTGATTTTCAAATATTTCGAAGAAAATATTTGGTTATGTTGGTGATTTCAATTTTTATAAAATATGCCCATGGAATATTATGAGATTTGATTATGATATTTCGAGAAATTATTTATGCTTGGAAAAATGTGGATATTTGAATTGATGGATTTGGGAGTTGGTGGATTTGAAAATCATGGAATTTATGGCATTGATTATAAGGAAATTGTGGAGAATTTCCCGGTTCAAGCGGATGGATTATGCCCGCTATGCTTATGAAAAATGTGAAATTTGTTTTATGATTTAAATTTATGGATTTTATAATTTTTAGATGCACCGTGCACGTACTGGTGTTCTGATTATGTGATATGGTTAGTGTGCACACGGTTGTGATTAGCGCGCAGGTGGGTGTGATTAGCGCGCAGGTGATGTGATTAGCGCGCAGGTGGGTGTGAGTAGCGCGCGGTTGATATTATGAGGGTGTCCTGTGGATGCCATCGGAGAGGGCGGCCACCCCCCTTTGGCCGGGACACCAGGTTAGCAGCGGCGCTGTGGGACGCCACGCGACCGTATGCCGGTTTCTTTCTATAACCTCCTGTCTGGCGGTACCTTGGGACGCTGGGTACTGTTGGCGCCACTGGTATATAGTGGGTGCATCAAATGATTTTCAGAACTGTGTTTTAAAAATAAAATGTTTGGAAACTGAATTGGAATTAAAAAATATAATTGTTACCGCTTCTGGTATTTAATTGATGTCTTGGTTTTCGGGGAATATGGATAAAGGGTTTTGTGAAATTGTTTTAAAAGGGGAACCTTTCCAACTGAGAGAATTGTAAGGGTTTTGAGAGAAAATATTATTTCCAAATAATTATTATTTATACTTATTACTGTGATATTATATGGTATAGTAGTAGGGTCGCTCACTGAGATGATTAGCATCTCACACTCTTAAATTCCGTTCCTCTAGGTACCAGGTTGTCGGCGTTCACTCGGAGCGGACTTGATCTTCCTCGCTGTTTTAGTTCGTACTGTACCCTGTTTTTCTTTTATTGCAGTTGTAATATTTCTTTCATTCTTGTTGTATTTATTATGCACTGGATTACTGTATTTATTTTTTTTAAGTGCTGCAATTTGTGGAATCGATTTGTAGTACTGTGGGAGGAATAAGGGGATAATTTTAGAAGTGTGTTTTCAGTGCAGGTAAATTGTGGTAAGTAAATCCCTTAGGGGAGGCTCTGTCGGATTTTCCGTTGGAGGGTTCGGTAGGGTTTCCCTGGGATCAGGGCTGTCTAGGGTTCCGGGGAAGGAATTCTGGACGGGTCCTGACAGCTGTCCCCATATGGTGTGATACATACAACTATAACATATATATATATATATATACAAAAGATACTTGATGCACATACTCTATACCAGTGGTTTCCTATGGTGCCCAGCATCCCAAAGCACCGTCTGAAGGGGAGGTTAAAGAGAGAAACCGGTATACGGTTGTGTGATGTCCTACCGCGCTATTGCTTAAACCGTCATCCCGGCCATGGAGGGGGGCGGCTATTGTAACACCCCGTCCCAAAGTACAACGGAATTTTCCAACTTTGACGGAGGTTGACTGTTGACAGTTGACTTTGATCGTTGACGTTGATCGAAGGGGTCAAAAGTTGACTTTTTGCACCGGTTGGAATTCTATGTTGACTGAGGTACCGTTACGAAGTACACATTGGCATAAGTTCATAGACTAGTAGCACGTTGAAAACGGAGCTACGGTTTGAAAGTTATGAGTAAAACAAGTTGAGGTCCAAACTGTCCAAGGGGTGCCAGAGTTGACTTTTTATTCATGCAAAGTTGAGCTTTGACTCATGCATGATTGTGAAGTACTAGTTGATACGAGTCTGTAGACTAGCGGCACGTCCGATTTGGACATGTGGTTTGAAAGTTATGGACCTGTAAAGTTTTTCAAACATTGTATTATTTTAATATTATTTTTAAACGCGTAACGATGTGCCACATGTGACTTAATAAATGTGACCATGTGTAACCATGGTGAGATGCCACATGTCAACTGTGTTTAATATCATATTATTTTACTATTGTTATTTTATATAATAATATTATTTTTAATATTATTTAATTAATTTTTTTAATTTATTTCTTTATCTCTTTTTCTTTTCTTTTTTCTTTTTCCTTTTCCCCACGTAGGAAAACACCTTTCTCTTTTCTTTTCCTTTCCTTCCCTTCTTCTTCCCTGAGCCCGTCAAAAAACCAGCAAGGAATTCTCTCTCTCTCTCTCTCCTTTGACTCTCTCCCCCTCTCTCTTTGACCGACCGTTTGGCTGGATTTCAGTGGCCGGAAGGCCACATGCGCAGGCCACCGGTGAAGCCCAGTCCCCCATGACCCCAACCTCCAATTTTCCCGGCCAGTCACCGCCGGACACGCCCAGATCGGGCCGGTGAAGTCGGCGGTGGCGGGTTAAGTTTTTTCGGCGATTCTCGCCGTTTCCGGCCAATCCAGCTCGACCCATATCTCTATTCCACCATTTTCGACCCCTCTGAGTCCATTTCCGGGGTTAGATTGCCCAAAATCCCCACCGTTTGAGAGATCCCTCAAGTTTAACTTCGGCCGAAGCTTTCCGGCCAAATTTCGGCCACCGCCGGCGAAATTGGGGTCGATGGAGACCGGTAATGCGATCCTCGTTCCACAAGCTTCGATTCGGAGCACGGATGAGTTGTGGAATTGATCCCATGGTGGATCATGGTTTAATTGCGTGCTCCAGGTGAGTGACCCACCTTGGAAACTATTTTGGGCAATTAATTATATTTATGTTGTGTTAATTTGATATCTGGAATTTATGCTCATGTGGCGTATTTTAAATATAATCGGGAAAAAATATTATTTTATATATATTTATCCATTAATGCTAAATGAAATTTTTGGTTGTTAAGAAATTCCCGATTATTATTTTATTGTGATTTAAATGGTATTTATTACACATGAGCAAGTATTTTTAGTAATTAATTGTGTCTAGATTTTATATTATTTTTGGGGCATAATTGGTTTGAATATTTTAAGAAAATTATTTGTTTAAATTGGTGGTTTAATTTTCATAATTATGCCCGTGGTATATTATTTGTTGAACCGCGTGTTGCGAGAAAAATTATTTTTATTGGTTATTGGTTATCGATGTTTTCGTACCGGGTTTGTTAAATGGAAATATGTGGGATGGTAAATGTGAAAATTGGTATATTTCCCACGGTTATTGGTTATCGATGTTTTCGTACCGGGTTAATAATTATTTTAGACGCACTCATACAGTATTGGTGTTCTGGTGTATGTATATGGTTAGCACGCAAGTATTATGTCTCCCGTGAGTTGCCATTGGACCGCGGGTAGGCAGGTTTGATATAGTGCACATAGTCGCCCCCCTCCTTGGCCCTGATGACGGTTTCGGCAGCGGTACTGTCGGGACGCCGAAGTGCCGTTTGCAAGTTTCTCTCTTTAATCTCCCCGCCAGTCGGTACTCGGGACGCTGGTATCGGAGGGCATCACTGATATATGGTGTGGTGCGTCAAGTATGAATTTTTCGGATAGAAATTTCAAACCCCAAAGAGTACAAAAATTATTTATTATAATTTATTACATTTTATTTATATTTGGGGTATTTATTTATTTATTTGTTGTTTATTAAATTAATTGATCCCTTGGTTTTCGGGAAGTACGAGTATCGGGTTTTGTGAAAATGTTTTAAAAGGGGAACATTTCCAACGGAGTGAATAGTGAGGGTTTTGAGAGAAAATATTACTTCAATTGTTTATTATTATTTATTTATTCAATCGTTGGTATTAATTAAATTCCGTTATTTGTTATATTATAAATATTAAAGGTGTTCAGTAGATAGGGTCACTCACTGAGATGATTAGCATCTCACGTTTTTAAATTCAGTTCCCCTAGGTCCAGGTTGAGAGACGTTGATTGTTCGGGGCGAGCCCAACGTCTCAGTTCATTCCCGAAAGTCCAAGAAGTATTTCTTCCCTTTTCCTCTCCATCTTGTATTACTTCTTTATCTGTCATCGTATAAATTCCACATTTATTGTATAATGCTTCGTATACTGTATTGGACATTCAGTTGTTATTTATGCACTGAGTTGCTGTTATTTTGAAGTGCTGTAAATTTATGGAATCAACTTGTAGTTTGTGGGAGGAATAAGGGGATGAATATAGAAGTGTGTTTTCAGTGCAGGTAATTTTTGGTAAGTCCTACCCTTAGGGGAGGTGCTGCCGGATTTTCCGTTGGAAGGTTCGGTGGTATTTGCCTGGGATCAGGGCTTGTCTAGGGTTCCGGGGAGGAATTCTGAACGGGTCCTGACAGCTGTGGCCAATATCAAACTTGCCTGCCCTCGGTCTGATGGCAACTCACGGGAGACATTACAACCTATACGCTAATCACATCCACAACTACAGAACACCGGTGCGTGTATGGTGTATCTAAAAACTATAAATTTTTTATAGTATTATTAAAATAATAAGTTTCAATAAAATAAGATAAAATCAAATTTATGAATAATAATTTAATTAATTTGTAAATATATTTTTTGGAAATACTAAATTTTAAATAAATATTTTTCTTCAAATCCATGAAATCAATTTTTACCAAAACAATATAAAAATTCTTACATAATTTAAATCACATAATATATTTTTGTTATCATGGTAGTTTAACACAATTAATTCCTCAACTTTTAGATCAATTCACAACAAATATCATTTAATCCACAGATAATTTCACAACTTCACATATAAATAAGTATAAAAAAATATATTCTAACAGATACCATAATCTCACAATAAAATTAACAATAATTTAATAATAATTTAATAGAGGCTTAAAACTACAACTTCCTAAACTTTCGAAAATATTATTTCAAATCCATACTTATTCAATTCAACATGCATCTGGCATCTTTCAAAATACTCCATCATAATTCACAAACGAGGTACCTATAAGAAGCTAAAGAGACGAGAAATATGTTACCGACTTCCGTTGGACTCAAATCGATTGGCGATTACCAGAAAATGGACGGAAAGATTCGGTCAAAGTTCAACTTCTCATATCTCTCAAACAATAAGGAATTGAGTTGAATGGATCTCAAAATTGAGTTCAGAGGGTTCGAAAATAGTAGAAAGGAGTATCAATTTGGCCAGGTGATGGCCGGATCGCCAGAAAACCAACTTGCCATTGCCGACGATGGAGGCTCGATTCCCGTGCATCCGACGACGTTTGGCCTTGTCCTTCCAGTTACTGGCTAGGTTTTCCACCAGCTTTCTACATTTCTGGTGCGTATGGCCGTCTGGCGGCAAGAAGAGATGCTGCAAGGAGAGATTGATGGGAGGAAGAAGAAGGAAGAACGAAGAAGAAAGAAGAAGAAGAAAAGACAAAGAAGAAGAGGGGGCCCCATGGGGGGTTATTTTTCCCACGTGACGAAAGAAAGAAAATATATAGAAAAAGAAAAAGAAAATTAAAAAATATAAATAAATAAACAAATAATATTATAATAGTATAACATATAAAATAATAAAAAAATAATATAATATATCATTTACTTGTGTCTGACATGTGGCATTTTCTCATCATGACACATGGCACCATTACTAAGTTACACATGGCATACACTGTTCATAAAAAAATAATATTAAAATCATACGGTATTTGAAAAACTTTGCAGGTCCATAACTTTAAAACCATAAGTCCGAATCAGGCGTGCCGTTAGTTTACAAACTCATATCGACGAGTACTTCACAACCATGTATGAGTCAAAACTCAATTTTACAATAATAAAAAGTTAACTCCGGCACCCTCGGACAGTTCAGACATCAACTTGTTTTACTCATAACTTTCAAACCGTAGCTCCATTTTTTACGTGCTACTAGCCTACGGACTCGGATCAATGCGTACTTCGAAATGGTGCCTTGGTCAATCTAGAATTCTTACTGAGTCAAAAAGTCAAAATTTGACCTTTCTTTATCAACA
Source organism: Ziziphus jujuba (assembly GCF_031755915.1). NCBI lineage: Eukaryota > Viridiplantae > Streptophyta > Magnoliopsida > Rosales > Rhamnaceae > Ziziphus > Ziziphus jujuba. The sequence continues at coordinate 6,601,109 of NC_083380.1, forward strand.
ACAACCAACTTGAGAAATTTTTTGATGTATTTCTGGACGGGGTATTACATTGAAACTACTAAAATTGTAACTAATATTGAACTTCCTTTTTGTTCTTTCCTCTAGATTTTTTTACAGTTTCATACAAAAATATTAAGTCAAAAGAACAAGACAAAGAAAAAACAAGATGCAGAAAAGTAAAAAACGCATTCATACGGATTAAAGGCATCCATGCATTTCCATCTTATTCATTCATTTTTAGATTCCTTTACAAAGCAATTTCAACAAGTAGTAAATATAGCTAAAATATCAATAAAGAAAACACAATCTTGACAAGTAAAACGACAAAGAAAAAAAGAAGAAAAAAACTATATTCACCGTTGTTTCCCTTTATTCCTCTTCTGCATGGTTCTATGTTTCAACCATAAATATAGTATTCTTTTTAGAATTTCATCCACAGCATCAAAATAGCTCTAGGATTTCCTCATAGCCAATATCACAAAAGGAACCAGAATTCCTACTGCAAATCCCAATCCAATGCTTAAATAAAAGCACTTATCAACAAATTGTCACCACTGTAACACCCTGTCCCAAAGTACAACGAAAATTTTCCAACTTTGACCGAAGTTGATCGTTGACTGTTGACTTTGACCATTGACCATTGACCGAAGGGGTTAAAAGTTGACTTTTATTTTGGCAAAACGGCGGGGGAGGAGAGAGAAAGAGAGAGAAGGAGAGAGAGAGGAGAGAGAGAGAGCTAGACAGAGAAACGACTGGCCACCACCGGTTGACCACCGGTTGGCCACCGGAGGGCCACATGATCCAGCCACCCCTCACCACCTCCTCAATTTCGACCAACCACCCAAATTTCACCGCCAACCAACTGGCGAAGCGCCCGGATCGGAGCGTTTTCTGGCGACGGCGATTTTTCCCCTCCACCACCGGCCACCGTCGATTTGCCCAGTTTTCGGCCACCCCAAGCCACACGCGCCTAACCGGTCTCTCACCCATGGGAATTCCAGCCTACCCACCAAATTTCATGGCCACCGGACCTCCGACGCGCCGAGATAGGAGTATTTTCCGGCGAGTGGCCGAAAATCTTCAAACCCAGATCTCTTCGCCGTCCAGCCTCTGTTTGCCTCACCGCCGGTCCCGTTGGAACCCTCTCCCCTCGATCTACAAAACCCCCAAAAATCTCAGCCATCGGCCACCGGACGCGCCGTCGCCGGCGATGGTTGCCGATGACTGTGGCGGCTCGCCGAAAAATCCAGTTCTGGCGAGTACCCAGTTGCACCGCCGGTCCCTCCCCACTAATTCCGACCTCCTGAATCCAAATCCGGTCTCTTTTTCCTCCAATTCGTGATGGTGTGGGAGAATCGAGGCTCTAAAGGCTGAGAGCTTTCCGGCGAGATTCCAGCCACCACCAGTCCGATCTCCGGGAAGTAAGACCGGATTCGTGATCCTCGTCACTCAAGCTTCGATTCGGTATATTACTTGTCAATTTTGGTTAACGTTTGTGTTTAACCCCCGGGTACCGGGTATTATTTATCCGAATAAAATATTAATTTATTTGAGTTGTGTAATATTGTTGTTTTAGGAGCACGGATGCATCGTGGAATTGATCCCATGAAGGATCTTGGTTTAATGGCGTGCTTCAGGTGAGTGACCCACCTTCAAATTAATTTCGGGAATTAAATTTGTGAATATTTTGTGTGAATTTGAATATTTGAAATTGATATTTTATGTGCCAAATATTTAGTGGTTTTATTTGTGAAAATTTGATGCCCAATTGAGTGAATCAAAATACTTATATATTAAAAAAATATTTTGAATCAAAGAATTTTATGAAATTGAATTGAAATTATTAATTATTAAATTAATTTGTTGGAATTTTCATAATTGAATATTTCCAAAATATGTTTATGTGTTCGATATCATGAGAATTTCTATCTAGAATGGTATTGCTAATTCATAATGTTTTTAATATACGTTTTGGTGCCAAAAGAATATATTTGGAAATTTAAAGAAATTGTGGTTTGATTTATTGTAATTATTGCTATGGTTATTAGTTTTAAAAAATTGTTTTGGGGTATAACATAATATATATGTGTTCGAATAATTTGGCTTATATACCATTTGATTGAATGTTTGGATTATGCATATAAAAATATTTGCCTTATTAAATATGAGTTGTCATTTTATGTAAGGTTTGACAATGTATTAAATGGTTTTATATTCTAATGGGTTCATAAGTGAACTTGGAGTAGTTAAATATTTTGGTATTTAAATTGAGATTTTAAATCATTTTGGAAACTATTTGGTTTGAGAAACCAGATTGAAAATCATATAAATTTAAGCACGATCAAATATTTTATAATTTTAAGTGCTTAAAATTGGTTTATGGTGAATATATTTCACTGTAGTATTTCTGGTTTTCGTATGACATGATATTTTGAGATTTTGAAATATTTGAACAAGCGGTTGAACTTGACAATTAAATTATGATTATGATACGGTAGGATACTATATCGGTTATTTTAATCGATGTACCATATAATACCAAAGTTTGGTTCAGTATTATATTACAGCGTGCTGGGTTTACCACGGTGCCGTGAGGTTGGTTTCATCCAACGATTATCTATTATTACCACGGACTGTGAGGTCGGGTTCATTCAACGGTTTTAGTATTATTACCATGGTGCCGTGAGGTTGGTATTATCCAACGGTTTATTATTGCCACGGACCGTGAGGTTGGGTACGTCCCGACGGTTATTTATTATTTCCACAACACCGTTCATATATTGAGGGTCGTGAGGTGGGTGTATCCCACAGTTTACAGATTGGTACGTCGTATGGTACATTGTATATGTTGTATTTAACGTTGTTTTTATTAATTATTTCAATTGGAAAACTTAATACAAATTTTATGGAATTTTATTATGTTTTTGATTTCTTATTTATATTAGTGTTTTAACAGTGCATTTCATCTTGATTTTTCTATTTATATTGATTTGGTGATTTTAAAAAGATCTTACTATGTTTTTACCATTTATCTTAATTGAGGTTTTAAGTTGATTAAATTTTTCCTTTACTTAATTCTTCAGGAAATTAATTCATTTTAATTAAACAATTATTTCATGAATTGTTTTAATGTGAGTTTTATTAATATTTCGGTATTAATTATTATGACGTGGATTAATTATTAGTAACTGTTATAAGTTATTTTTATTTCAATTTATTCATTATAAATTTTGGATGCTCGATTTATTATATTTTATTGGATATTTAGTTGACTAATTGATTCCTTGGTTTTTGGGAAATAGAAATAATGGGTTTTGCGAAAATGTTTTAAAAAGGGGAACTTTTCCAACGGAGTGAATGGTGAGGGTTTTGAGAGACAATATTATTTTCAATTAATTATTATTTATTTATTTATTCTTAATTAATCAAGTGTACTATAATTATTATTACGGTTATAATTATACAGTAGATAAGGTCACTCACTGAGATGATTAGCATCTCATATTTCTGAATTTTGTTCCCCTAGGTACCAGGTTTGGGAGACGTTGATCATCCGGGGCAAGCCCGACGTCTCAGTTCTTTGCCGAAAGTCCAAGAAACATTTCTTCCCTTTTCCTCTTCATATTGTATTGCTCCTTTATCTGACATTGTATTAATTCCACATTTATTTGTATAATGCTCTGTTTACTGCATTGGACATTTAGTTGTTAATTATGCACTGGTTTACTGTTATTCATTTGGAGTGCTGCAAAATTGTGGAATTAAATTGTAGTAATGTGGGAGGAATAAGGGGATGTATATAGAAGTGTGTTTTCAGTGCAGGAAATTTACGGTAAATCCAACCCTTAGGGGAGGTTCTGCCGGATTTCCATTGGAAGGTCCGGTCGGGTTTCCCTGGGATCAGGACTTGTCTAGGGTTCCGGTGAGAAATTTTGGATGGGTCCTAACAACCACCATTATTATCCTTGGGAATAGTCCGACCCTTATCTGAATCTTCTTCATCATCTCCTGGACATTTTACGGCAAGTGGAGTCTCACAAAAGCCAAGGTTTCTAGTAAAAGAGGGTGAATCAAAAGTTGACAGATCATCCAACTAAGGAATCCTTCCATATAAGTTATTGTTTGACAAATTCATATACCCCGAAAATGAAAGCAATCCCAAACTTTAAGGAATAGTACCTGAAAACTCATTGCTTGAGAGATCAAGCGACAACAATTGCTTCAACTCTGAAATGCTCTTAGGAATGTGTACACTTATATGGTTTCTAGACAAGTTCAAGACCACCAAACCCAACAATTTTGTTATCTCAATAGGAAGATCTTCAGTCAAATTATTTCTTTAGAGGTTTAGGCTGGTTAGAAAGGAGAAGGTCTTGGTGTATGTTCGAAGCTGTCCTTTCAAATTCACAGTAAAGTTTTCTTTGTAGTAGCCCTCCCATACAAGAGATAATGGTCGAGTTGTAACACCCCATTCCGAAGTATAATGAAAATTTATCAAATTTGACCGAGGTTGATCAGTTTTGACCATCATTAACCGAGAAGGGGTTAAATGTTGACTTTTTGCTTCCGGTGGAATTTCACAATGACCGAGGTCCTGTTACGAAGTACATGTTGGCACGAGTTCATAGACTAGTAGCATGTCGAAAATGGAGCTACGGTTTGAAAGTTATGAGCAAAAAAAATTGAGGTCCAAATTGTCCAAGGGTGCCGGTTGACTTTTTATTTTTGGGGATATGAGCTTTGAGTTATGTACGAATGTGAATTACTCATCGATACGAGTCCGTAAACTAGCGGTACACCTGATTTGGACATTTTGTTGAAAAGTTATGGACTTGTAAAGTTTTTTAAATACAGTATTATTTTAATATTATGTTTAAATATGTGAATAGTATGTCACATGTGACTTAATAAAGGGTGCCATGTCAACCATATTAAAAACTATATTATTAATATTATTATTATTTTTAAAAAAATTTCTTTTTTCCTCACGTGGGGAAACACCCACGAAAATTTCTTTCTTTTTCTTTTTCTTTTCTCTTCTTCTTCTTCTTCTTCTTCTTCTTCTTCCTTCTTCCTTCTTCCTTCCTTCTCCCTCTTGGCTTCACATTGTTTCTCTTTTTTTTCGATCATATGAAGCCACATGCGCCCGATGGGGAGGAAGAGGGGGAAGATTCCGGCTAGCAGCCGGAAAATGGAGGCCAACCCACACCGGAAGTGGCCGGATCGGGCTTCGTTGCCGGCGATGGCAAGATTGGCTCCGTCGGCAATCCGGCCACGACCCGACCAAATTGATACTCCATTCCACCTATTTTGGACCTCCAAAGCTCGATTTTGAGGTCCATTCAGCTCAATTCCTTGCCGTTTGGGAGACACGATAAGTTGCAGTTCGGTTGAAAGCTTCCGTCCACTTTCCAGCCACCTCCGGTCGAGTTGAGTCCAACGGAGATCGGTAACGTATTCCTCATCCCCTTAGCTTTCCGTTGATACCTTATTTACGAATTTTGAACACCGTTTGTGTTAAACCTCCCGGGTACCGGATATTATTTATCTGAATAAAATATTAATTTATTTCACTCTGTGTAATATTGTTGTTTTAGGAGCATGTGTGAGCTGTAGAATTAATCCTATGGAGGATCTTGGTTGGATTGCATGCTCAAGGTGAGTGACCCACCTTCAAATTAATTTCGGGAATAAAATTTGTGAATATTTTGTATTAATTGAATATTTGAAATTGATATTTTATGTGATAAATATTTAGTAGATTCATATTTGGAAATTTGATGCTCAATTGAGTGAATCAAAATATTTATATATTAAGAAATATTTTGATCTAAAGAATTTTATGAAATTGAAATTGAAATTATTAATTATTAACTTAATTTGTTTGAATATTTCATAATTGAATATTTCAAAAATATGTTTATGTGTTCGATATTATGAGAATTTCTATCTAGAATTGTATTGCCAATTTATAATGTTTTTAATATATGTTTTGGTGCCAAAAGAATATATTTGGGAATTTAAAGAAATAGTGGTTTTGATTTATTTTTATTATTGCTATGGTTATTATTCAATTATTGTGCACAATTATATGAATTAATTATATATGGAATTTATATGGTTTTCATATTATTGATTTAAATTGATTTTTGAGAATTTGAGAAAAATATAGATTTAAATTATTATGTTTCAAAAATATTTATGCATTGAAATATTAATGGCTTGACCATATGCCATTGAAAAATTTGTATTTTCAAATTGATGGATTTATAATGATTGTTTAAAAGAGAATGTGGAAAATTACGGGTTTAATTGGATGGAATAAACCCGATGATATTTATGAAATTTTGAGATTTTGAAAAATATTGATTTATGATTTACAAGTTTTTAGATGCACCATACACCTACTGGTGTTCTGTGTATATGGATGTGATTAGTGCTCAGGTGGATGTGGTGAGTGCACAGGTGGGTGTGAGTAGAGCGCAGGTGATTTATGGGGTTGTCCTGTGGTTGCCATCGGATGAGGGTAGGCCGCCCCTCCATGGCTGGGATGCCTGTTAACAGCGGCACGGTGGGACGCCATACGACCGTATGCCGGTTTCTCTCTTTAACCTCCTGTCTGGCGGCGCTCGGAACGCTGGGTACCGTTGGTGCCACTGGTATATAGTGGATGCATCAAGTGGTTTTCCGAACATGATTTTCAAAATAAATATTTTGAAATTATATTTAAATTAGAATGTATTTAATGTTATTTTTATTATTTATTTCAATTGGAGATTTTAATACAAATTTTATGGAATTTTATTATGTTTTTAATTACCTATTTATATTAATGTTTTAACAATGCATTTTATCTTGATTTTACTATTTATATTGATTTGATGATTTTAAAGAGATCTTACTATGTTCTTACCATTTATTTTAAATGGAGGTTTTAATTTGGTTTAATTATTCCTTTATTTAATTGTTCAATTAATTAATTCATTCTAATTATTTTAATTATTTCCTGAATTGTCTTTATGTAAGTTTCATTAATATTTTTGTATTATTTGTTTATGACATTTATCAATTATTTAGAAATTGTTATAAAATTATTTTTATTTCTATTTATATTTTATTTTCATTATAAATTTTGGATCCTTGATTTATTATATTTTATTTGATATTTAGTTGATTAATTGTTTCCTTGGTTTTCGGGGCATACAAATAGCGGGCTTTGTAAAACGTTTTAAAAAGGAGAACATTTCTAACAGAATGAATTGTGAGAGTTTTGAGAGAAAACATTATTTCAAATATTTATTATAATTATTTATTTAATTGTTTGGTATTGATTAATTAAGTTTCTTTTATTGTTATATTATTAATATTATAATTGTGTAATAGATTGGGTCACTCATTGAGATGATTAGCATCTCATGTTTTTAAATTCCATTTCCCTAGGCCCAGGTTGGGAGATGTTGATCGTCTGGGACGAGCCCGATGTCTTAGTTCATTGCTGAAAGTCCAAGAAGCATTTCCTCCCCTTTTCCTCTCCATCTTGTATTGCTTCATCTGTCATTATATTAATTTCATATTTATTTGTATAATGCTCTGTACACGGATTCAACAGATATTTGTTTAATTGCTTACTGATTCCCTGTTATTATTTTGGAGTGTTGTAAATTTGTGAAAACAAATTGTAGTAAGGTGGAAGGAATAAGGGGATGTTTCTAGAAGTGTTTTTCGTGCAGGAAAATTTTATGGTCAGTCCATAATTTAGGGGAGGTTCTGCCAGATTTTTCATTGAAGAGTCCAGTTGGGTTTCTCTGGGATCAGGACTTGTCTAGAGTTCCGGTAAAAAAATTTGGATGGGTCCTGTGATACGAACCTAGGACGACCTGCTCCTAAACCCGTATTATATTAGCCCGGATCTTTAATTAAGTTCAAGTTCTAATGGAATGGACCTCAACCCCTAACCAACCTATGATTAGAAACCTTGGTATAATGTAGACGCCACAATAGGGGATGGAAAACCTATTGATAAGTCAAGCTAAAACAACCAATTCTCTAATGGTGTTTTAGGTGTTCTCAAAGAACAAAGAGATAATTAATCTCACAAGTATTTTCTTCATCAAATCAAAGTTGTCTTCTTACTGATAACTAAGCCTTTAAATAGGCTACAAAGCCACGAAATAAAACCCTAGAACATAAAGAAAACCAGCCACCACACATAAAGAAACCTAGTTGGCTGAAACTATACTTCCTTTCCTAATCTAAGTTTGATTAATTAATTCCTTTATATTAAATTAGGAATTAATTAATTTACAATGGAAAGAATAAAATAAAAACCTTCCTAAGATTATTTGTCCAGAAAATAAATAAATAAAAGCCAAAAAGTAATGGTAGTTTCCTAAAACAAAAAGTAAAAACAAATTAGGAAACTAAAAATGCTAGCCTTTTTGATCAAGTTGACTTTGATCAATCTTTGACCTCTTTGAGCTTCAAATCAGCTTCTAGATGATTTGTAGGATGCCAAATAAGCTGAATATGAAGTCCCACACGTTGCCCATGCTTGGAAAAATAAGAAAAGGCTAATACAGTAAAATACAGTAAAGCCAGCAAGCAATACAGCAAATTCGGCCAAATTGTTGATGCTGTCCGTACAAGCCCTTTTTGATTGCATTTGAGGCTGATTTAACTTGATTCCATGACCTCTTAGGCATATGTATTGAACCCATAAAGCATTGGAACCATTTCATGCTTCCCGGACTCCAAAAATGTACCAAAACCGTCACCCGGGTCCGTATCGGCTTCCACCACTTGGATGCTTCGAATAGGCTTTGTATCTTCAAGTATGGACAAGCTCTGTTGAGATTGATTACCCTCTGTATAAATACTTCCAGGTTGCCCTTAAATCGCTTAATTTGAGCTCTTGTGATTGGCCTAGTCTTCATCCGTGTTGAGTCAGCACCCCAGCGGGTTATCGGTGGAGCGAGCTCGGGTGGAATCACATCATTCCCCTCCTCTTGAAAAGGATCTGTCCTCAAATCAAGATCATCACCTGCAGTAAAAGGAGTTAAATCAGCAACATTAAATGCAGCACTCATGTTATACTCACCCGGTAAATCAAGCTTGTAGGCATTCTTATTATTCGGGTCAAAAACTTGAAAAGGTCCATCCATAGGCGGCATGAGCTTTGACTTTCTTTGATTAGGAAACCTTTCCTTTCGTAAGTGCAACCAAACTAATTGTCCTGGGTCAAACACTATTACAACAAAATCTAGAAATACATGCTCATTATGGTAAAAATTACACTTTTTAAAGTTAGCAAACAATATTTCCCAAATTTTCAAATTGCCACTAAGTAAAGCTCTCAACAATGCAGATAAAGTTCGATGAAATAAAGATATCTTTAAATAAGTATCTTTAAAATTCATGGTCAGCAATGATTTCTTATTCATAATTACTTTATTAACATCACCAAAGCTAAGATAAAAATTTATATTCTTCCTTTCTTGTCTTCTTTTTCCTTTCTCACTCAATGCCATCTCACCTTCCTCACTCTCGGCTTTTGCACCAAATTTTTCACTCTTGGTTTTATTAAAATCTTTCCACACAACCTGAGTATTAGAAGACTTACCTTGGACAGAAAGCTCACCTTTTCCCTCTTGATTGGATGGTAGTCCACTTGGAATTTCATTTTGGAAGACATCTCCAAATTCCTTCAAAAGAGAAATCATTGAACTTGGCAATTCAAGTTCTTCAAAGTTAGTTTGATCATTAAAATAATTTTCTTTGTAAAGCATGACCAGCAAAGGTTTCTTACACTCAATAACCTTATTAATATCCCCTAAACTCAAATAAAAATTGCTACTTAACTTTCCTTTCTTTCTTTTTTGTTTTTTTCCTTGGATTGGCGCAAACCTTCAGATTCCTCTTCCTTCTCCAAGCACGCGGGTTTGCCACTTCCTTTTCCCTCTCTTTCGGTTTTCCCTTGATCTTTCCACTCAATATGAACCTTAGAAACCTTACCTTGGTCAGCAACCTCAATCTTACCTTCTTGAAAGGATGGTGAAGCCGTTGGTGCCATACTTGCTTTTTCCTTGAGCTTTTCGGCTTCTCTCCTTTGTTGCATTTGTAATTGGTCTTTGTAAACCTCTTTAGGAGATAATGGTTCTAGCTTGACCTTCTTCCCTTTAAACCTGAAAACAATACTATTTTCTCGACCAAAATGAGTAGCATCTTTATCAAATTGCCATGGTCTACCTAATAGTATATGTCCAACAATCATGGGTACAATATCACATAAAACTACATCCTCATATCTACCTATATTAAATTTTACTTTGGCTTGTTTGTTTACTTTCATCTCACCACTATCATTAAGCCATTGTAATCTATAAGGTTCTGGATGTTTAATTGTTTTCAAGCCTAATTTATCAACTACAAGATTACTTATCACATTAATACAACTCCCACTATCTATAATCATGCTACAAATTTTACCTTGTATTTCGCAGCGAGTGTGGAAGATGTTTTCTCTTTGTATCTGCTCTTCATCTTTGTAGACAGCAAGTACTCTCCTTGAAACCAAGCTCAACTCGGCATTAGATGTATCTACAGGTTCGGCTTCATCTTCATTGCAATCCTCCTCTTGCTCGGTTTCAGCCCCACTTTCTTCACTTGCAGATTCCAGCTCACCATCACCCTTTAATACCATGATTCTTCTATTTGGGCATTGGCTGGCTATGTGTCCTCTTCCTTGGCACTTAAAACAAATTATTTCTCTGGATTTTTGAGGTTTAGGATCAGATTTTATCTCACCTCTAAGTGCTTGGACAGATTCGGTCTTGACCTCCCTTCTTGGCCGGTTGGTAGTTTCTTCTCCTAATTTCGGCTTCAACTTGTTTTCATAAGTGGAATTGCTTTTCCAGCCACATGAACTTGTCCTTCCACTGCTAGAAACTCCTCCAAACCGTGTACTAACACCCCTCCTCTTGAATTGGTTCTCAAGCTTAATGGCTACATGCAACATCTCCTCCAATTCCAAGTATTGTTGTAATTCAAGTTGGTTGGCAATGTCTCGGTTTAACCCTCCAAGAAATCTTGCCATGGTTGCCTCCCTATCCTCATTCATATTCAGCCTCATCATTAACATCTCCATCTCTTTGTAATAATCCTCCACGGACCTACTTCCTTGAGACAAAGATTGAAGCCTTTGATGCAGCAACCTATGGTAATGGGATGGCACAAACCGCTTCCTCATGGCTCCTTTCATTTGTCGCCATGTTGTAATTAAGTCGTCACCAACTCTCCTTCGGGTGCTTTGCTCATTTGTCCACCATTGGAGTGCATAATGGCCAAACTCCATTGCTGCCAACTTCACCTTCTTACCTTCCGAATAGTTGTGGCAGTAAAAAATCATCTCCATTTTTTCTTCCCATTCCAAATAAGCTTCGGGATCACTTTTACCCCTAAAAGGTGGGATGTTAACCTTGATATTTCCCAAATCATCATCTGTATCTTCCCTCCTATATCTCCCATGGCCAGTTCTATCTTGGACAGCAAAGGTTTCATCCATACCTTCCTCAAAGTCGCCGTCGAATGGCTCCTCATCAAATTCCTCTCTCGGCCTCTTGCGACCTCCTCGTCCTCGGCCTCGTCCTCCATGGAATTCTTGCCTATTTCTTGTATTCGGCCTTCCTTGCGAGGCTTCTAGTCTTCCCACTCTTTGATTCACATGCTCAACTTGAGCACTAACCCGCTGTATTGATTCCAAGAAAGCTCTCATATCCACTTGGTCTCCACTCCCGGTAGCTCGGTCATCGCCATGGAATGCTACGGACTCTTCCTCATTGATCCTCAAGGGTGGATCCCCTCTTCTTATTCTAGAATCTGCCATGTTAGTAAAATACTGCAAAAATAAAATAAATCCTCACAATATTCACTCCCTCACGTGTTTCACTCAAACAAGGTCTCGACACTCGTGTTTGCACACTAGTTTCGGCTTTTACCCTCTTTTAAGCTCTCACACTCTTGCCTTTTTCCACTCAATGAATTATCTCAAAGTTCTAATTAAAACACCCACAAAACAGCAATTAGATCACTAGTATGTTTTAATTAAACTTATCAACAAAGCAGTAGCAAAAAGTAGGCAATACCGAAAGAATCCAACAAATCCTAATTTTTCGGCTTTCTAGACAAGAAAACACAAAATAATGGGAAAACGTTGGAATTTTTGAAAACTGTACCAAATGGTAGTAGATTATGAGTTCAAGAATAAAATTCCAGAAAAAGAAATTCAAATACGAACAAGAATCAAAGAGAACAAAATTATAGAAAAGTGTTGGTTGTTGTTCTTGTAATTCAAGTTTTGTATCAATTCCTTTATCTAATTTTAATCCAAATAATTTAAGCACCCAAAATCCAAATATCCAGCAGCGAAAATAATTCTCCAGCAACTCAAATATTGAATAAATAATAAAAAAAACCAGCAGCTCCAACAAGATTCCAGTAAACAAATCAAACTCCAACAAACCGAAATAATTTTTTTTTCCTCTTTTTTTTTTTTTTAATTCGGCTTTACCTTCTTTCTTTTTTTTTTTTTTCACTCACAGAACATAAACAACTGCAGTAGCAAGAATAATTACCAAAATTGCAATTCCAACTCCAAAACAAACACCAAACCCGTGACCTCCAAATAAACAAAATGTGCAGTTTTTTTTTTTTTTTTAAATGTTGCCGCAAACTTCCTTTTTTTTTTTTTTTTTTTGAATATTTGAATGCAAATATTTAAGACTAAAATAGCAAAGGAAAATCAAAAAAAACCAAAATTATCAAGAACAATGATAAAAGACAACCAACAAATTAGGAAACAAAGATACGATAAAACTAGGAAACCTAATTCAACTAGGAATGAATTTTTTTTTTTTTTTTTAAAGATGTAGAACGTGTATGGGATGGATGCAACCTTAACCTAATTCTAAAATTGCAGAATAACACAAAAACAAATAAAGCAAATAAAGATAGATCAAACCTGAACAAAATTTAGCTCTGATACCAAATGATAATAACCTAGGACGACCTGCTCCTAAACCCGTATTATATTAGCCCGGATCTTTAATTAAGTTCAAGTTCTAATGGAATGGACCTCAACTCCTAACCAACCTGTGATTAGAAACCTTGGTATAATGTAGACGCCACAATAGGGGATGGAAAACCTATTGATAAGTCAAGCTAAAACAACCATTTCTCTAATGGTGTTTTAGGTGTTCTCAAAGAACAAAGAGATAATTAATCTCACAAGTATTTTCTTCATCAAATCAAAGTTGTCTTCTTACTGATAACTAAGCCTTTAAATAGGCTACAAAGCCACGAAATAAAACCCTAGAACATAAAGAAAACCAGCCACCACACATAAAGAAACCTAGTTGGCTGAAACTATACTTCCTTTCCTAATCTAAGTTTGATTAATTAATTCCTTTATATTAAATTAGGAATTAATTAATTTACAATGGAAAGAATAAAATAAAAACCTTCCTAAGATTATTTGTCCAGAAAATAAATAAATAAAAGCCAAAAAGTAATGGTAGTTTCCTAAAACAAAAAGTAAAAACAAATTAGGAAACTAAAAATGCTAGCCTTTTTGATCAAGTTGACTTTGATCAATCTTTGACCTCTTTGAGCTTCAAATCAGCTTCTAGATGATTTTTAGGATGCCAAATAAGCTGAATATGAAGTCCCACACGTTGCCCATGCTTGGAAAAATAAGAAAAGGCTAATACAGTAAAATACAGTAAAGCCAGCAAGCAATACAGCAAATTCGGCCAAATTGTTGATGCTGTCCGTACAAGCCCTTTTTGATTGCATTTGAGGCTGATTTAACTTGATTCCATGACCTCTTAGGCATATGTATTAAACCCATAAAGCATTGGAACCATTTCATGCTTCCCGGACTCCAAAAATGTACCAAAACCGTCACCCGGGTCCGTATCGGCTTCCACCACTTGGATGCTTCGAATAGGCTTTGTATCTTCAAGTATGGACAAGCTCTGTTGAGATTGATTACCCTCTATATAAATACTTCCAGGTTGCCCTTAAATCGCTTAATTTGAGCTCTTGTGATTGGCCTAGTCTTCATTCGTGTTGAGTCAGCACCCCAGCGGGTTATCGGTGGAGCGAGCTCGGGTGGAATCACATCATCCTGACACGAATGCCCTATAAAATAGATAATGTGGTTAATGTTTTGGACTTGTGACATAGCTTTGAAATCTCCAAAGCTAGCAAGAATACTGCAGCTCAACTGATTCTCTGCCAGGTCCAAGACTCGTAATGAGCTTAAATTTGATAGTAGTGGTGGAAGTTCTCCTAAAAATGAATTAGACCTCAAGCTAAGAATTCTTACACTTTTGAAACCTTTCCCAAACCACGGTGGTATTCTACCCATTATCCTATTATATCCAAGATCCAGTGTCTACAAACTAGATAAGTTTAGGTAAGATATTAGGAGATATCTAGAGAGCTTGTTGTCACTTAGGTGCAAGGTTTGAAGCTCCCTTAATCGACCCAAGGATTCAAGAATTTTACCAGATAAATTGTTAATACTGAGGTCTAATACTGTCAAGAAAGAACAATTTCCAATGCATGATGGAATATTTCCTGTTAAGATGTTACTCAAAAGATCAATGACTAAAAGATGATGATTATTAGCTATAGAAGGTGGGATTTCTCCATTTATATAGTTGTCAGAAAGAGAGAGGACATACAAATCATAACTCATGTTCTTCGGAATAGTACCAGAAAATTTATTTTTGTATAGATCAAGAAATTTATTGTTGTCATTTGGATATGAATGGACCCATTGAAGAAGTTTGAGCTGAAATCAACCATTGCAAATGGAGCTAAGCTTAATGGACTCAATAGGTGACCTTCTAATTATTATGGGAAACATTCAACAATATTAAGATGGAGGAATGTTCCTAAAACAAGTAGGGCATGGAATCGATGATGCCTAGCATTTGAAAAATCTAAATTAATGACTTCCTTTTGTGACTTTAGCCAAGCAGGAAATGCAGGACCTAAATGGCATGAACCTATATGAAGATACTAGACTTGGAATGGGGAAACCCAATTGGAACTGACATTCAAGGTGTTAAAAGATAGAAGTAAATGTTTTACCGTACCTTGCTTTAAAAAATGTTTCAATGACTATATCTATCAAATGATTGGAAGAGCCATCAAAATTATCAACTCAGAAAGTTGTCCCAAACTTTCTAGAAGAGTTCCATTTAGTTCAGAAAGAATTTTCAGTAAACCTAAAGAAGCTGGGATGGGACCATGACGATAGCTATAGAGCAAACAAAGTTCAACAAGATTCTTGGGCTGACCTAGCCATTCTGGTAACTTACCAACCAGGTTATTGTTTGACAAATCCAAATCCTATAGACTCGGTGGTGGCTTCTTGGAAAGACAATCTGTTCCTTCAAGGATTTCGGATAAAGTACCAGTCACGTTATTACTTGATATATCAAAATGCATCAGGTAGCAAAGTTTTCCAATAGAGTTTGGAATCTCACCCTCAACATGATTTTCAAGAAGATTTAAGCGAGTAAGTAATGTCATGTTTCCAAGGGAAGTAGGAAGTTTCCCTTGTAGATTATTGGATGCAATATCAAGGTCATGTATATATCTTTTCCCATCTTCCCCTCAACAATTCATGGCAACTTCCTATGAGGTTATGATTACCAGCAATATATAAAAACTGCAAATTAGGCAATTTACTAAAACCAAAAGTCAATCAGGTATTTCTGGATTGAAAGTGTTAAAACTAAGATCTAAGGAAACAAGTGAAGAAACATCTACAAAAGCAGGAGGTGGAATGGTAACAGATAAGCTACAAAATGAGAGGCACAGCTCAGTTAAGGATGGGAGTTTGTTTAGTATCCTAATCCAGTCTGATCCTACCATTGAAAGATTAACTCTTTCATCACAAGATGTTCTAAAGAGACAAGACTTGTCACCCACCCAAGATTATCGACATATGAACTCCAAGACTCAACATCAAGATACTGCAAGCCAAAAAAGGTTCCCTAAATTTAGAAGAATTGCATCACTAAACCAAGCATTTGGGAGATTTAAATATTGCAAATTTTTAAAAGATCCCAAAAATTCAGGAATAAAGTATAACAAAAATTGTTACTAGCAAGTCCATATGACTTGTTTAGTAGAAAATATTGAACACCAGCTTCATTCTTCCAAATTTTCTTGCAATTTATTCTGAAAAACAGGCTTACGTTAATAATGACATTTCACAGAGTGATTAGTATTTAGTGCAAGCTAGAAAAGTTTCTTAAATGTGGAGTAATTGCACCACTAATCTAGTATTTGAGAGGTTTAAATACTAAACTTAGCATTTTTGTACTATTTATGCATTTGTATAAAAATGTAATTTTATTACCTAAACAAATAATTTTCAACATTCCTTTTGAAATGTCTATCCAAAAAAATTAAAATGGTTCACATCAATATATTTGAAAAAAAAAGGGTATAAAAGCAAAGAAAAATGTATTGTGAAAAAATTAAATTGATAAAAATAATATTTTTTATATTACTTTGTGTTGAGCATAATAGGCGATTATAAAGTTAAGGGATCTTCCTCCTTATTTTCCATTTATAAGAAGTGTAAAATTAAAAAAAAAAAGAAAAAAAAAAAAGAAAATGTGATCTTCCTTCTTACTTCGTTTTGTACCTTATTCTCAATTGATCTATGGATGTTTGACCTCTCAAAAAAATAAGATCCTCTTATTTATTAATCAAGTTCAAAAACTGTTAGTGTTGACCTTCTTGACATTTGCCTAAAGTCCTAACTGTCGTGACATCACAGTTTGTCCTCATAGTTTGTCAAATTTATATTTTTGCTAATTATGTTTGTTTTTTCTCTTATAACTTTTATATTTGCATGATAGACTTGCTTACCTGCACATTTACATGTATTTTTTATTTATTTATTTTTTTGTTAAATCACATGTACATGTACTTACATGATAGTCTTGCTGATAATTTTCATTTTTCATTTCTGTAGTAATTACAGCTGGTCTTTGTCTTCCCTCTCTACACAATAGAAGACTTTTTATGGATGTGTAAACGAAAAAATGTCAGGGGTGTATATTTGTTGTAAAGCAATGTTGAGTCCCGCTGTGATAACCCTTTGTTAACAAAAAAAAATATGAAATTTTTGGCGTTTGGGTGAAGAGAATCATGTGGAAATTGCCCGAGGTTCTCTTCCCTCTTGTGTGAGTTGGTGTGCTGTGTGTGTCTCTCTTCTTGTCTCTCATTTGCTTCCTTTCCCTTTCTATTTTTCTCACTCGAATTTCTCTCTGTTTCTATCTCTGCATTTCTTTTTCTGCTTTTCCCTCTCCCCTTTCTCAATGCTTTCTCTCTTGACCTTCTTTCTCTATTTTGTTTTTTCTTTACTTTTTCTCACTGCTTTTTCTTTATACCTTTTTTTTCCCTTTTTTTTTCCATTTTTCTCTCTATTTTCTTTCTCAACACCCACCACTTTCTCTCTAGTTTTCTACTCTGTTTCTTTTAACTTTCTCTTACTGCCTTTTTTTCTCTCCACTTTCTTTTCTATTTTCTTTTACTAATTTCTCTTTGTGCTCTTTATTTCTAGTTTACTTTCAAAGTGAAGTGATAGCTATAGGGTAAATTATTTATTCCACATGCTACCAATGCTTAGTTTTGATATGTCCTTAAAAAAATTAAATGTGAAAAAAAAACGCATAAAATGAAACACATTGAAGCAACCAACCATTAAACAAATAAGAAGTTAGTAAAAAATTATATGTACAAAAAGAACATTTAAGTAAATTAATAATGATAAAAACAAAAAGAAAAAAAAAGTAAATTAGTAAAACAACCAAAAATAGGCATAAAAGGCAAAATAACAAAAACTAAATAAGAAATTGGAAACACAAGTTAAGAAAAGTAAAGAAACTAGTAAACTAGGTACAATCGTTATACCAGACACCAAAAACAAAATCTCAATATGAACTTTAGTTTTACTAAAGACGATGAAGAATATGAGATCCCACATCAGTTGGAAAGGAGAACGAAGCACGTCTTATAAGGTGGTGTGGATATTTTTCCCTTGTGACACATTTTGACAAAACCGTATGAGCGGGGCCCAAAGTGGACAATATTGCATGCAGGTGATCTAGGCTGTTACACTTGGTATCAGATACACTTGGTATCAAATACACTTGGTATCAGAGCCGGTACTCGGATCGGTGTGCCAGCCCAAAGGGGAGAGGATTGTGAGATCCCACATCTGTTGTAAAGGGGAACGAAGCACGCCGCTCGGATCGGTGTGCCAGCCCAAAGGGGAGAGGATTGTGAGATCCCACATCTGTTGTAAAGGGGAACGAAGCACGCCGTATAAAATGACGAACAATATTGCATGCAGGTGGTTTGGGCTCTTACAAAGAAAATTTGAAGTCAAAGTAATATATAAACAATTTAACGTTGTGGCTGCATTTTATTAGTATTTTCTTTTAACCAAATAGTAAATGTATTTGCGATTAAAAAATTGTTAGAAGCTATTAATATTTTCTTTTAACCAAATAGTAAATGTATTTGCGATTAGAAGAATTGTTAGAAGCTAGTTTCTCCATTGTCTCTCCATGGTGATGACAAATTGTAGTATAGACTCAATACTGTCTATTTATGTAACCTGAAGTTTCTGTTACACACACCACTTTTGCCCTCCACTCATAACATCTCTCTCTCTCTCTCTCTCTCTCTCTGCTCTGCTCTGGACCTTTTGTCGAAGTGTGCCCTAAGTATCACTCTTTTTTTCGTCAGTGCTAGATGTTGTTATAATGGGAAAGAAATGAAAACGAAAAATGGGAAAGAAAATTAGATACAATGTAAATGACAATTGACCAAACCCATGTACTAAAATTTTGTCACACGGATTACCTTCCAAATTTTTAATCCAAATGTTGGCTTTTCTTTTTTTCCCCCCCTTTTTTTTTTTCTTTTAAAGAAAATTCCCAATCCGTATTGGATCATTGAATCAAAACTAGTACCAAAAATATCAACGAATTGAAGTTTTTGCTCAGTAGGAAAACTCCACGTGACAAAATGAGAAAAAAGTTTCTATTCACTGTTCACACTTGTCAAAGTTTGGTCACTGTAAATGCTATAGAAAGATTGATGCAATGAGGTTTCTTAAAAGTTGGCCGTTCAGTTCAATTATTTTATATATTACAAGCTGGTCATAGGCTTCTCAATCCCATGATTAAGGTAAAAAATATACAGCAGCATATCATTTCCTTCTTTTTTTTTCTTTTTTTTTTGTTTGGGTAAATAGCTGCATATCATTTCCTTCAATATTGATTTGAACACAACGTTTATATAAAATAACAAATTAAAGTAAGGCTGGGAAAGTGAAACAAAAGAATAGATATATTTTGTAATTATATACATTACAAAACTCACTTCCAAAGAAATGAAACCTTTTCTTCTCTTTTAGGATATTTGGACCAAATAATTTGGTGAGGTTTCTCACTTTTCCATCTTGAAGTTAAGAACAGAAACCTTTTCCTTAGACCACCATCACATCACTAAACCTTCACAACTTTTACTCGTACAAAAATTGAGATTTTCAAATATAATAAAATACATGCCTCCCTCCCTTCTAGGCAAAAAAATAATAAAGAGAAGAAAAAACAAATGCTTTGAAGCATGAAATGTAGATGATACATAAGTAATAGTTCATAGATGGGAAGCACATTTTCAAATAAACGTAATACTGTTTCGAAATGAAATAATAGTTCATAGATGAGAAGCACATTTTCAAATAAACGTAAAGCTATTTCGAAATGAAACTATAGAAAAACTATTGAGTGAAAAGGGATTTTGACAAGTAAAATGAATTGACATAAACCAGTAACAAAGAAAAGCAGGGTATGCATTTCAAGATAACTAAGTGAAGAAAGAAAACAGACTATCATCTTCTTTGGTTACTCCCTCGATTCCTCTGCTATCCGGTTCTGTATTTCAACCACAGATATAGTATTCTATCAAAAACTCTCTCAACAGCATCGAAGTAGGCTACACTCCAAGACCCTTTCATCGTGATTACCAGATAAGGAACAAGAATTCCTGCTGCAAATCCCAATCCAATGCTCAAGCAAAACCATTTGTCGACAAAGCTGTCACCACTTGCATTAGCCTTTGGAGTAGTCAATCCCTTTTCTGGATCATCATCATCATCATCACTTGGACATTTTACATCAACTGGAATGCCACAAAGGCCAGTGTTTCCGGCAAAAGAAGGTGCATCAAAAGTTGACATATGATCTGTATAAGGGATCCTACCAGAGAAGTTATTGTTTGACAAATTAAGGAACCCCAAAAATGAGAGTGATCCCAAAGTTCGAGGAATAGCACCCGAGAACTTATTACTTGAGAGATCAAGTGATGACAATTGCTCCAACTTTGAAATGCTTTCGGGAATGTGTCCGCTGATATGGTTTCTGGACAAGTTCAGAAACACCAAACCTGACAATTTTGTTATCTCTCTTGGAAGATCTCCACTCAAATTATTTCCTGAGAGATCTATGCCAACTAAAAGGGAGAGGATCTTGCTGAAACTCTGAGACTGGTCTTTCAGAGTTACAACAAAGTTTTCTTTATAATAGGTAGTCCCATACATCCCATAAAGCAGGTAATGGTTTATGATTTGCTTTTGTTTCAGAGCTTTGAAATCTCCAAAACTAGCTGGAATGCCGCCATGGAACTGATTTCTTGCCAGGTCCAAAACTTGTATCGAACTTAAATTTGATAGCACTGGTGGAAGTTCTCCTGAAAATGCATTGGCTCTCAAGCTAAGAATTCTCAGTCTTTCGAAACCTTTCCCAATCCATGGTGGAATTCTACCAATTAATCTGTTGTTTCCAAGATCCAGTGTCTCCAAACTTGCTAAGTTCTGGAAAGATGATGGGATCACTCCGGAGAACTTATTGTCATTTAGGTGCAATGTTTGAAGCAAACTTAGGTAACCTATGATGGCAGGGATGTTTCCAGACAAATTGTTATTACTAAGGTCTAGTGCTTTAATATAAAAACAGTTGGCAAAGCTTGATGGAATGCTTCCTGTTAAGTTGTTATTAGAAAGATCAATGACTTGAAGACCAGGATTGTTACCTATAGAAGCTGGGATTTCTCCATTTATCTGGTTTCCAGAAATAGAGAGGAAAACCAAGGAACCACTTATGTTATCTGGAATAATACCAGAAAATTTATTTTTGGAGACATCAAGAAAGTAAATTTTACTGGCTGAAAGAGGAATGGACCCTTTGAAGAGGTTTGAGCTGAAATCAACCACTGCATTAGAAGCTAAGTTTAGTGGACTTGGTAGACGACCTTCTAACAGATTATAAGAAACATTCAACCATAAAAGGCTAGAGGAATGTTCCCAAAACCAGTTGGGTATGGAGCCAGAAATGTTAGCATCTGAGAAATCCAAAGTTATGACTTGCTTTTGTGACTTAAGCCACGCAGGAAATGAAGGACCCAAATGGCATGAATGCATATCAAGATACCAGAGTTGGAATGGGGGAACCCAACTGGAACTGATATTCACGGTGAAAGAGTTTGAAGATAGATACAAAAGGTTTAGCTTACCTAGCTTTGAAAAATGTGTTTCAGTAACTATACCCATCAAATTATTGGAAGAAACATCGAGATAAGACAAATCAGGAAGTTGTCCCAAACTTTCTGGCAAAGTTCCGTTTAGCGCATTCCTTGCTAGACTAAGAACAACGAGACTCTTGAGCTCACTAAGCCATTGTGGTAATTTACCAACCAAGTGATTTTGTGACAAGTCCAAGTTTAACAGACTAGCCAGTGGCCTTTTAGAAAGGCAATTTTCTATTCCTTCAAGGAATTCAGGTAAAGTTCCAGTCAAGTTATTACCTGACATTAAGAAATGCATCAGGTTGCAGAGTTTGCCAATAGAGCTTGGAATCTCACCCTCAACATTATTGGAACCAAGATTCAAGTAGGTGAGAAATGTCATGTTTCCAATGGAAGCAGGAAGATTCCCATGTACTTTATTCCCCCCTAAATCGAGAACTCTTATCTTCTCCCATCTTCCTCTAAGCAATTGATAGCAACTTGCTGTAAGATTGTAGTTACTACTAAGAATTAAACTCTGCAAATTAGGAAGGTTGCTAAAACCAAGTGGGATTCTTCCAAAGAAGTTATTTAAGGTTATATCAAAATCAACAAGGCTGGTAACATTGACAAGCCAATTAGGCATTTTTGAACTCAACTTGTTGTAACTGAGATCTAGGACAACAAGAGAAGTTAAATTTACATAGATGAGAGGTGGAATGGTACCAGATAAACTACAATCAGATAGATGCAACTCAGTTAAGAATGGGAGTTTGGTCAGGGACTTTATCCAGTCTGATCCTACCTCTGAAAGATCAACTTCATTCATCACAAGATGCTTTAGAGAGACAAGACCTTTTACCCATGCAAGATTATCAACAAGTAAACTCAAAGACTCGAGATCAAGATACTGCAAGCTAGACAAGTTTCCTAAATTTGGAGGAACTGGACCACTAAACCCAGCATTTGAGAGGTTTAGATATTGCAAATTTTTAAAAGATCCAAAAAATTCAGGAATTGGGTTGTCATCGAATGTGTTGAAACTCAAGTCCAAATGCCTTAAGGACTTCAGTTTTTTTAATGAAGGTCTAATTTCCCCACTGAAGCTCCCGAGTTCATACCTGCCAGAAGAATCAAAATCTTGCAGATGAGGATTATGAAGATCAACTGCAATAACAGCTCCAGTAGTGTTCTCACAGCTTATCCCCCGCCATTGACAGCAGTTGCTTGCCTTCCATGAAGAAAGCCAGTTTTCAGGATCATGAAGACCGTTCTTGAAGTCAATTAGAGCTTCTCGGTCTGACTTCAAGCAATTCATCGTCTCAGCATCAGTGTTGGGAAGAAATTCACCTATGATTGAAAAGCAGAAAATCAGTAACATTAATGGGAGACCTGTAATTGTTTCCATCATAGGTAAAACCTTTATGCAAGAAACCATAAACAAAATTTCAAGAGTATAAATTTTGTTCTAGTGAAGAGGAAGAAGAAACTTTGCATTCAAAGCATGCAAAAGTAGTCGTATTTATTCTTGAAAAAGTTAGTGCTGATTAATAATATAAAATTGCTAAATGGACCGTCTTGGTTCAGCATTACACGGTGATAACAAATGGTATAGACTCATTACCGAATTTGGAGACAAGCAGGTTGAATTTGGAGACAAGCAGGTTGAATTTTCAAGCCAATGAGGAAACCACTGAGAAAAAGCTCTCTCGGTGAGTGATCTCTCAAGCTTTTAATCAGAAAATAATAAACTATAGCAAAAATGACTACAATCAAATCTATATTACTTCTTTAACGCAGATACTAATGAGCATCAGCTTCTTTTTTCCAAATTTGTTGCCATTTATTCGACAAAAAGCTTACTTTAATGGTGACATTTTGCATATAGTTGAAATTAGTTGCATCATTTATACATTTTGATTCTTCAAACCAGCTTTTTCTCTTTTTATATCTCTGTAAACAGAATAGATTTGGAAAGCCTCACTGAGTGATTTAGTGGAAGAAAACAGACACAGCTTATGATTAAAACAAAGGGCAAATAGAAGGAACCTTTAAAGCATTCTATAGTAGGATTTTTGCCTTTCAACACTGAAGTCTAAGATATAATATAAACTAAAGTAGGTTTCATTCAAATATTTTCTCATTGCCAATGTGAAAATTTAAATCCAACACTCAAGCTGTCTCTCTGTTAGGAAACCACAAATAAAATGCCATGTGATAATGCTATTGTTGTGTACCTGATATTGATGTAAATTTTTTTTATTCTTACGTAGTTCTTGCCTGATTTTATGCAGAAAACAATAAACTCTAAAAAAATGGTTACGATGAGAAGTCCATATTACTTGTTTAATAAGGTAATAATGAAGATCAGCTTCAATTTTCCAAAATTTGTTGCAATTTATTCCAGAAAGCCGGCTTACTTTAATAAGGAGATTCCACAGAGTGTTTTAGTGGGAGAAAAAAACTGTACAGCATTTGATTAAAAGAGTAAATAGATGTATCCTTTAAAGCCTGCTATATTTTATAGTATGATATTTGAAAAGTGTTGTTTAATAATGAAATTTGGAACAATAGTTTGATTATGTTGCATCCTTAGATTTTGATTGTTCAAACCTGGTTTCTCTCTTTTTTTTCTCTGCAAATTTTAAAATTTGCTTTCTTTTGATTTTCTGCAAACTTTATGTGTTCTTTACACTCTCTCTCTCTCTCTCTCTCTCTCTCTTAATTTTAAATTTTTTCCCCAACCTCTTTTGCTTGGTTTAAGCATCAATCATATTAACTGTAGTTTTCTTTGTAGTACGAATCAGAAAATAAAAAATAAATAAAAAAATGGATAAAGAAATCAAATACCAAATCTTTCTATCATGGAAATACCATTTCTGTTTCTTTTGGTAACAAGATCCATATCAAATAGAAGAGATTAGGAAAGCCACAGTTAAAGCCATGATAATGTAAAGCTAACCATTCATTTTTCCCATCGGATTTCTCAGTCTCAAAATAAAATATAGTTAAAAACTGTTTAAATGTATGGAAATTACTTATAGGTATAAAGCAAAGCTATGCATGCCTTTTCACATTATCTATTCATAGAACAGATTTCTTCATGATATTATTTCTACAAGTAGGAAAAAAAGCTTTTCTTTTTTCTTTTAAGGCTATATACTTCACTTGTAAATAGCAATCTCTGCAAATTGTCTGTTGAAATGATATTCTACGTTTCAACCAATCAGTCATGATATTTTCTCTACAGCTTCAATATAAAAAGGAGACATGTTTCCCTTCTACATTGCAATCATGCATGATGAAAGTCATGGGAATCTAGTATTGCAAACTTGATGAAAGTTGATCATTCTCTAATATTTTTTGAAAAGTGCATGTATTACTGTAGATATATAGTCAAATAGAGAGTGACCCTCAAGGCAACTAAGTCTCTATAGCAAGTTAGAGATAAAGCGCAATTTTCTCTACCTGATATTGATATACGAATTTCTTTCTTCTTAGCTTTCTTTATGGCGGAAAATATTAAACTTTAACAACCATCAGCTTGATTTTTTTTTTTTATTCCAAAATTTTAGAAATTTATTCCACAAAAAGCTTTCTTTAATATTGACATTTGAAATAATAGTTTGAATTTGTTGCGTCCTTACCATTTGATTCTTCAAACCTGCTTTCTCTCCTTTCTTGGTCTGCAAATTTTTAAATGTTCTCTCTTTTGATTTTCTGCAAACTTTTGGTTCTATGTATTCTCTCCCCCCCCCCCCCCCCCCCCCCTTCTTTTTCTTTTCCTTTGTTCTTTTTTCCAAGTTTAATTTTCCACAAACTTGGTTCATACTGTAGTTTTATTTATAGTACAAATTAAAAAATAAAGAAAAAAATTTCATAAAAAATTAAACACCAAATTTTCTACCATAGAAATGCCACTTCTATTACACTAGTGGACAAGATCCATATCAAATAGTAGAGATTAGGAATACCCCGACATAGTTTTGTGGTCCATCCTATAAAGAAATTTCACGAATCCCATAGATAAAAAAAACACTAACTTAAGCACCTTTTATTTATTTAAATCTCAAATTCTTTTGCATTTAATTGAGGGGTCTTTCCAATCAAATTTTACTTGTATATTTCTCATTCACATTCTTTTCCATTGTTCTCTAATTGTGTTTTTTTAATACCACAAAGCAAAACAAAACAAGAGTTTCCCACTGCAAAATAGAAATTTGACAAAGTGGATATGCTTTCTAATGATTGTAACGAGTTTCATCCACCTGCAAGTATTAAGCGGATTTGAGCAGAACTCTCTTCTTTACTATCAAATTCTGAAACATATTATAAAATCAAAAACTGGATAAGTGGATTGATTCTCATTACTGTAATGTGCTTTAAAGTAATAACTTTTGCTAAAATTTCATCTTAAAGTCATTAAGAGCTTCTCTGTCTGACTTGAAGTAATTTATCACCTCAGCATCAGTGTTGGCAAGAAATTTTCCTATAATTATGAATCAGAGAATTAGTAACATTAATGGAAGCCCTATAATTTTTTCCATCAGAGGTACAAGCTTTATGCCAGCAGAAACCATAAAATTGAAATGTAAACCGGGTTTTGGTGAAGAGGAATATAAGAAGCTTTCGTAAGAACAGACTTTCAACTAAGATGAAAATATACAAAAGTTGAATTCAATGATAAACCAAAAAATGATCCACTTTTGAAGAAGCCACAGAGAAAGTTATGATCATGTAAAGCTAGTTAGTCCTTCCCATTGCTGGAATATACACTCTTGTTAGTGCTTCCTTTTTCGTTGTTTTTCCTTTTCAGATTTTCCATAGTCTTAAAGCAAAATATAGTTAAAAATTGTTCAAATATATGGAAAAAGAAATATATATATATATATATATATTTAGGTATAAGGTAAAGTTGTGCATGCCTTTCCACATTATATGTTCGCAAAATAGATTTCTTCATTATACAATTGTACAGCTAGGTAATGAAGCTAAAAATTATTCACAGGTAATTAAATGATAATCTCTGCAAGTTCTTTGTTATTTCTCTTCTATATTTCAACCATGCATGATAAAAAGTCTATGGAAATCTAGTATTGTAAAATTATATAAAAAGTATTCATTGTTTAGTATTTGATGAAAAGCGTATATATTATATTAAACATATAATCAAATAGAGATTGAATCTCAAGGTAGGTATGTCTCTTTATCAAGTCGGTGATAAAGCATTTTCTCTGCCTGATTTTGATATACAAATTTGTTTCTTCTTATCTCTATTTGTCGCAGGCGAGAATAAACTAAAACAAAAATAGCTATAAAGCAAGTCATTTACTTGTTTAATAGATAATGGTGATCATCAGCTTCATTTTTTCTCCATATTTGTTGAAATTTATTCCACAAAAGGCTTACTTTAATGGTGACATTTGTAATAATAGTTGGAATTTGTTGCATCCTTAACTTTTGACTCTACAATGCAAACCAGCTTTCTCTCTTTTCCTTCTTTACAAATTAATTTTAAAATTTGCTCTCTTTTGATTTTCAGCAAATTTTTGTGTGTTCTGTATGTTCTCTCCCATCTTTCTCTCTTTTTTTTTTTTTTTTTAACATGAATAATGCTTGAAACTGTAGTTATCTTTATAGTACAGATTAGAAAATAAAGAAAAACAATGGATAAAGAAATCAAACACCAAGTCTTCTACCATAGAAATTTGATTTCTGTTAGTTTTGGTAGCAAGATCTATATCAGATAGAAGCGATTAGGAAAGTTCCACAGAGTGATTTTTGGGGGAGAAAACAGGCCCAGCATTTGATTTAAAAAGTATTCTATACTTTATGGCATGAAATTTGAAGCGTGTCTTAAGGATTTTGACCATAAAATAATCATCTAGCTTTTTACCTTTCACAGTAGCTTAACATATAAAAATGTTCCCGTTTCACCACCTTTCAATTATAGACCACTACCATCCAACATCTCTTCAATTTTTTAAAGATGAGTGACTACCAGCTATATATATATATATATATATCCATGCTAATTAATTACTACTTAATTTCAACTTTTACCTCGTCAAATTTTTTGTAGAATAAGATCATAAAAGTTGTTTGTCTTCTTGAATATTAGCTGTAAAATACTATCTTTTTAATTAATGTAGAAATAACAACAAAGCTAAACGGATCATATAAATCATTGAATATTTGATAAATTAGATACCAACCCCACTAAGAAGGCATTATTAAGGAAGAAAAACTACATTGTCTATCAAATTGTGTTCTCATAAGCAATGCAAACATGTTGATCATAAGTAATGAAAGCATAAATTGAGTGGAAAATTATAAAATGAACTGAAGATGGATGAAGACAACAATATTTTTGTTTAACGAATCATTTTACAATTTGATCACAGGCAATGAAAGCATTTTGCATGTACAGTAGTCACTCTGCAGACTGTAGGCCATAATATAAGTATCTTTTTGTATTTTAAGGAGCAAAGACTACATTTAATAAGCCATATATTGACAAATATTTAGTAAAAAGGGAAAAGTCCTTGGGCCACCTTCTCTACAAAGTTCCTCCATTCAAATTTTGACAAGTGTTATAAAATTTAGTTGACTAGAATTTTAACCAGCCAAATGAGCCAAATCAAAATAGAAACAAAATTGTATTGGGAAAAAAATTATTAAATTTGGAAAAATTATTTTTAGGTGTTAAATATTGAAAAAACAAACTAATAAAAATAAACTGAAGAAAAAATTAAACATAGAAATTTTTACTCGGCAAATAGGAAAAAAACATTTCCAAACATTTAACTAGGGGAAAATTTTTAATGAAGAGAAATTTCAAGTGGAAAAATGGGGGGGGAGGAATTTAAGTCCTAGTCAGCTAATTTTTGCCATTTGTTCAAATTTAAATAGAAGAACTTTGTAGAGAAATGTGGTCCAGGGACCACCTGATTTTTCTGCGGTAAAAAGAATGTTTTATAGAATATAATATGAAATATAAAAATCAAATGGATCAAATGGATGATATATTTGTTGTTAATCCATATCCATTGGAAAAGCTCAACGTGTTAACATATTAGGTAACGAATAACCTATTAAATTAAATAATAAATTTAAATATGAATATCTCTGGCATTCATTAATTTAACAAATTATATTTAAATGAGTAAAATTTAATACGAACATCATATGACACGACACAATTTCCTTTCCACATGATCCTTTGCTAAGCCATCATTGTCACCTGGACAATTTTACATTTAGTGAGTAGCACAAATACCTACTTCTTTCACAATATCTTCTTAGAAAGTCAATAAGGAAGCCATTCAGAAAATTCCGTGATAATGCAAATGTGTGTATTACCTGATATTGATGTCAAATATTTTATCCTCAACTTGAACTTCTCTGCCAGCTTTTATGCGGAAAAGAATAAAGTATAACAAAAATTGTTACTAGCAAGTCCATATTACTTGTTTAGCATAGAAAATATTAAACATCAGCTTCATTTTTCCAAATTTTCTTGCAATTTATTCCACAAAATGAGCTTACGTTAATAATGACATTTCTCAGAGTGATTAATATCTTGTGCAAGCCAGAGAGGTTTCTTAAACGTGGAGGAATTGCACCACTAAGCTTAATATTTGAGAAGTTTAAATACTAACTTAGTATTTTTGTATTGTTTATTTATTATTATAAAAATGTAATTTTATTACATTAACAAATAATTTTCAACATTCCTTTTGAATTTTTTGTCCAAAAAAAATAAAATGGTTACCATCAGTATTATTTGAAAAAAAAATGGTATAAAAGCGGAGAAGAATATATTGTAAAAAAATTAAATTGATAAAAAAAATATTTTTGATATTAATTTGTGTTGAGCATAATGTGGAGATTATAAAGTTAAGGATGTTCCTCCTTATTTTCCATTTATTAGAAATGTAAAATTTTCCACACAAAAAAAAAAAAAAAAAAAAAAAAAAAAAAACAAAACAAAACAAAACAAAAAATCGCAAACGTAAAATTTTAATAAGCTGGGCTGAAATTTGGCATATATAGGCCGAAAGTTCAAGCCCAGGTTTTTACCGACCCAGAATGTAACCCAATGCCACTTGGGTAAGGTGAGCAAGAGAGAAAAACAAATAATAATAATAATTTGAATTTTGAAAAACCAACGGTAAGAAAAATTCAAATTTAGGAACGGTAATATTTTGTTTTATTGGTTTCTAGCCGTTATTATATTTCTACATTACGAACTTCTCATGGTGAGAATCCTTGTCGTACTTGCCAATGGTTGCAGGCTTTCCTGCCGGTTTGTTTTCTCTTGGTACTAGTCCAAATCCCCCAGATGGTGTCTGCTACATGGAGTATCCTCTTGTCTTTTTTTCTCTTTTAATATTTTTAAGAGTAAGGTTGTTTTTTATTATGATGTATACCATGATTAAATCCACCTAGTCTTCCTAATTCTCAGTTTCTGAATTCAAATTTGGATGAGGAAACTAATGTGAAGATCCGAACGGCATCTGAATGGACTATGGATTGTTTTTAACTCCAGAGGAAGTGTCTGAATGTTTGTTGGCAAGGAGAGAACGTTACATTCAAGCATGTGTAATGCATACTTACTTTGCAAACGTATA
The DNA here is from genome assembly GCF_031755915.1 of Ziziphus jujuba. Lineage (NCBI taxonomy): Eukaryota > Viridiplantae > Streptophyta > Magnoliopsida > Rosales > Rhamnaceae > Ziziphus > Ziziphus jujuba. Next base: position 6,631,402 of record NC_083380.1, read on the forward strand.
GAGAATTTTTCTTGTCGTTTTGTGCCTTATTCTCAATTTATCTGTGGATCTTTGACCTCTCAAAAAATAAGATTCTCGTATTTATTAGTTAGTCATGTTCAAAAACTGTAAGTGGTGATCTATGTGACATCTGCTTAAAGTACTACTCCCATGACATTACAGTTTATCAGTTTTATATTTTGCTCATTATGTTTGTTTTTTTTTTTTTTTTTCCTTCTTATAACATGTATATTTGCATGATAGACTTGCTTACCTGCACAGTACATGAATTTTTTTTTTTTTTTATTGGGTAAATCACATATACATGTTCTTGCATGATAGTCTTGCTGATAATTTCATTTCCTTTTTTTTTTTTTTTTTTTAAGTTCTGTTGTAACTGCAGCTGGTCTTTGGCTTCCCTCTCTGCACAATAGAATACTTTTCATGGATGTGTAAAGAAGGAAATGTCAGGGGTGTATATTTGTTGTAAAGCAAGGTTGAGTCCCTCTGTGATAACTCTTTGTTATTAAAAAAATATGAAATTTTTGGCGTTTGGGTGAAGAGAATCATGCGGGAATTGCCCGAGGTTCTCTTCCCTCTTGTGTGGGTTGGTTTGCTGTGTGTGTCTCTCTTCTTGTCTCTCATTTGCTTCCTTTCGCTCTCTATTTTTCTCACTTGAATTTCTCTCTGTTTCTATTTCTGCATTTCTTTTTCTGCTTTTCCCTGTCTTCTTTCTCAATGCTTTCTCTCTTGACTTGCTTTCTCTATTTTGATAAAAAAACTAAATAAATAAAAAAAGTAAATTAGTATAACAACCTAAAATAGCATAAAAACAAAATAAAACAAAAAACTTAATATGAAATTAGAAACACAGTTTAAGAAACGTAAAGAAATTAGTAAACTTAGATAAATAAGAAATTAACAAAATTTTGATATTGTTTTTAATTTTATATTGTTAAATTTTAATATATATTGTTATTGTCTCAGTAAAAAAAATAAAAAAAAAATTCATAAAGGTAAGTATAGTTTACAATTCTTTCAAAAAAAAAAAAAAAGAAGTATAGTTTAAATTTTGAATGAAATTAAAAAACTTAAAAAGAAAAAAGAATTCAGGTAAATTCTTTCATTACTTGTAATAATTATTAAGAAAATAGTAGTCTTAAAACTATTAGATAATTTAATATTTAAGTTTTTCTTGTACGAATTAAAAAAATATTAAATATATTCACGTATAAACTTAATAGTAAACAGAAACTAAGATTTACCTTAAAAATAGTTATTGGATAAAAAACTTGCACATAATAATTATCAATATAGATAATTAATAATAATGTATTAGAAAAGAAAATTTACTTTAAAAAATTTATCAAGGAGAATACATAGCGTTGTTACCATTTTAATTACTATATAAGTAGGAAACTAGAGTTTACCTTAAAAAAACAGTAACTTGATAAAAGACTTATATACACATGTAGTAATTATCAACATAGATAGAAATATGGGAGAAAAGAAAATTTACCTTAAAAAAATTGGGACTGAATGAAATACTTTTAATTAATTCATATAATTATGGACACAAAATAGGATTTAGAGGAAGGCATTGATAGTTTGTGGAATAAATGATTTACTTTGTTGCAATAGCCAAATGGAGAAAGCAACTAGACTAAGGAGCTAGAGTGATTAGAAAGAGAATGTAGTATAAAAAGTGTAGGGTAAAAAAGTGGCAATAGAAAGTTTAAAAGATTATATAAGATTAGAGATCTATGGAGAAAGTAGTGAAAAGTGTAGAGGTGAAAGATAAGTAGAAAGAAATATGAATAAGAGAGAAATTAAAAGAGAGAGTGGAGAAAAAATGAAAAGAGAAAGTAAGTAAATAGATGAAGATGGGAAGAGAGAAAGTGGAGAGAAAGACAAAATAAGGAGGCGGGGCCCCTGCCACCGGCGCCGGGGGGGGGGGGGTTGGGGCTGTTGATTTTTATTTTTATTTTTTTCAATATTTGTAGTTGATTTAATTCATTTGTAATAAATTGAATTTCAATAATTACATTTCATTTTTTGTATTTCACTAATAGAATACATTTCTGACAATTTAACTCCATGTTGGGTTGGCTTTTTATAGTTTGTTTAGAATTATGATCCAAACAAATTTTATATAGAAGATGTTGATCTAATGGTTATGTAGACTAAGTTGGATTATAAACAGCCCCTAAATTTACCTTTAAGAAATGCATTGTCAAAAAGCCTAGACTGAGGGGAAAGGTCTATGAGAATGGCATCTTGGGGAAGACCACTAAATCTGTAAGCCACAAACCGTCCATTAAATTTCAATATACAATGCATTCTGGTGGAGAAGAAATTTTTACTTTCGTACACGAAAGGAGTTTAATTGTTATTGGAAATAAAAGCAAAGGAAAATATTAGAACACTTCCAACCAACTAAAAGATAAAAATAGAAAAGTTGAATTTAATGAGCAACCAAGTACGGATGCATTTAACGACTTATGAGTCAGAATTTCATGATATTGTAATATGTTTATACTAGTATAGACGGAATTTATTTGTTGTTTTTATAACATATTTATGTTGATATACAAAATTTCTTTCCAAATATTCATTCTTCATCGCAATATATATATATATTTTCAAGTATATATACTTGGTTTAATTCAGTCGTAATAAATTCAATTACAATAAGTACATTTCATTTTTGTCTTCAAGTTATTAGAATACATTTCCTTCACTATAATAGAAAACAAAGATAATTTTATAGTATTTTCAAAATCTATATACATAGAAGACAAATCTAATGGCTATCATATACTTGGAAACAAATTGAGCAAGTTGGACCATAAACACCCACTAAATTTACCAATTAGAAATGCATTGTCAAGAAGCCTAGTTTGAGGGACGGATCAGCCTATGAGAATGGCTTCGAGGGAAAGACCACTAAATCTGTAAGTCACAAACCATCCATTGAATTTCAATATATAATGCAATCTAGTGAAGAAGAAGGTTTTAATTTCATACACGAGAAATTTAGTAGCTATTGGAAATAATAAGAACAAAGGGAAAGATCAGAACAACTTCCAAACAACAAAAAGATAAAAAAATATAAAAAAAATATAAAAAAAAAAGTTGAATCTAACGAGTAAGCCATGTATAGTCTCATTTCATGACTTTTAAGGTAGAATTTCATGATAATGTAAATATATGTTTACACTTGAGTATAGATGAAATTTCAATGTCGTTTTTGAACCATTTGTATGTTGACATTCAAAATTACCTTCAAATTTTTATTCTAATTCCCAATATTTGTTCAAGCATTCATTATATCACCAGCAAATAAACTCTCTTTATCATAAACTATCTTTTAATGACTTTAGATAATTGCGTGATAAATAGTACTGCTACTATTTTAAAAAATAATAAAAAAAAAGGCAATAATTTTTTCAAGAAAGTTGGCACTTAAAATGTAAATGATATTTTATAGTCATTAAGCCTTTTTTTTTTTTTTCCCGTTTTCATCCAATATTCTACATTCCCTATTTCAAACCTCAAAAGGTCTTCGTCCTTCTATGTTTCTCAAACTTTACCGTTTAAAACTTTGCACACACATGTTCATTTCTTCAAAATATTTATATATATATTTTTTGGTTGGTCAACGAAAAAATGATGCGGAACTTTTTTATATATAAGAGTCTTTATTTGAAGATAATTACAACAGAAGAAATAAATAAATGGGGGAAAAAAAAAAAAAGAAACCGAAACAAAAATAATAACCAAAGAAACGAAAAAAGTAACAAAAAAATGAAATAAAAGACATGTATATTGCTTACAAAGAATTTAACACAAGTAGTACACTACTGGTGTACAACAAGACTGAGTTGGCGACTACAAAAAGAAGAGTTTTTATAAAAAAACTCTACACATATGAAACATCATAATATTACTAAATCATGAAATACGAGACACCACCTTATAATGGTTTGATGTTTGTTTCTTTTTTTCCCCAGCTCTGTCTTCAAAACATAGAATCCACGAGAGAAAGAAAGAAACAAGGAAAAAATAGAAACTGAAAACAAGCTCACCATTCTACATGTTTGAAGCGTGTTTCAGGAGTTGGATCAAAACCATTTAGCTTTTGCCTTTCATGGCTGGGGCTTTGACATATAGAATTATTCATTTTCACCCCTTCAACTATAACTGACCATGGTTCAACTCTGCAATTTTCCTTTTTTTTTTTTCTCTTAAATAAAAAAATAAGTAATCCACAGCTATGTATATCCATGTTAATTACTACAATTCTATTTTGATCACCTAGGTCAAATTTGGTTACGATAGTTCATGAAACTGGTTTGCCTTCTTGTCTTCTAGCTGTAAAATATAATCTCTTTAATATGGAGTCAAACAATAATGCTAAGCAGAGTACTAATTTAAAATGGTTGTTTTTTGCGACTCTAAATTAATGGTGAACATGAGGAGTTGATGGGATGATGTCTGGTGATGAAGTGAAGAGGAAGAAAGCAAGAGAAGCGGGAAAAAAAAAAAAAAAAAAAAAAAAAACCCAAAATTACAATTTTGTTCCTTCGTTAATGGTATGTTAGCCTAGGAATTCATGCCAGAACAAGAGAGGGGACTTTTCTACCTGGTTTTAGAGAGAGAAACAGTGGGTTCTTCAAAATCCCATAAATGGTGCCATGCTCTTGGTGATTAAGCTTGGAATCTCTTCAAGATAATGAAAATCATCATCTCCTTGCTTGCCCATGGACGTAGATTACCTTGTTCGAACCACATAAAACTTTTGTGTGTTTTTCTCTCTCTCTCCTCTTATATTTATGTGCTTGTCTCTTTCTCTCTCTAGATTTTTCATTGGGTTTGTTCTAAAATCATCTATTTCATTTATATTTGCTTGTTTGTGGACTAGTTGTGGTTTGTGTGCTGCTTGTAGATATATATATTGCTTGCTATACACAGGTTGAATCTCTACAAATTGGTATCAGTGCCTAGGTTTGTGAAATTCTAGGGATTGAAGTTTGGAGATTTGGGGCTTTTGTGTAGCTTGTTGTTGTTAGCTACTTGTAGTAGAACTAAAGGTTCCTTTGGTTGAAGCTAGGTTGATTACAGTGCTCCCAAGCAAACTTGACCATGTCTACTAAGTTTGAGGTTGAGAAATTCACGGGCTCAAATGATTTTGGCCTTTGGAAGATGAAAATGAAGGCAGTGTTAGTCAAGGAAGGGTTGGATATGGCTTTAGAAGGTGAAGAACATTTATTGGAAATAATAGATGTTAGAAAGAAAAGAGAATTATTGAAAAAGGGCATATAGTTCAATAATTCTTGATCTTAGAGACAAGGTGTTGAGAGAGGTGTTGAAGGAAACAATGGCAGCGGATGTTTGGAGAGTTATGGAAGAGAGGTACATGGCTAAATCGATACCAAACCACAACAATTTGAAGCAACGGCTATACGACTTCAAAATGAAAGAGGGAAGGTCTTTGAGTGATAATCTTGATGACTTCACTAAGTTGATTAAAGATATGGAGAGGATGCAAATCTCAATTGAGAGTGAAGATCAAACGGTGATTTTGCTTAATTATTTGCCTCGAGGAAATGAGCATTTTGTGGATACTCTCAAGGATGGAAGACAAACCTTGGATGTGAAGGAAGTTATAGTGACGATAGTTGCTAAGGATGCCAAGAAAAGCTTGAGTGGCAAGAGTAGTGATGGGTTGGGGCTCACGGTGAGAGGTAGAACCTCGGATCAGCCTAGTGGTAGAAAATGGCGAGGCAAAAGTCAAGGTAGAGTGAAATCAAGGGACAAAATGAGATGCTTCCATTGTAATCAATTGGGGAATTTCAAGAAGGATTGTCCGAAGAGTCTTGGAAAAGGGAAGGAGAAGCAATCCGATGGAGATGCAAGTGTTGTCTCAAAAGGTTATGAAAGCTCCGAAGTAACCGACCGAGACGGCGGTGTTAAGTGGATTCTTGACTCGGGTTATACTTTCCATGTGAGTCTGATAATGAGTTATTTTAATACATTTGAGAAACTAGATGGAGGACGTGTTCTCAAGGGGAACAATGCTGTTTGCAATGTTGAGGCGATTGGTATGATAAAGTTGAAGCTTCATGATGGAGTTGTGAGAACTTTGTCGGATGTGTAGTATATTCCCGGGTTGAAGAGGAATTTGATTTCTTTTGGTACATTGGATGAGCATGGATATAGTTATAAGGCTGAGAGTGGCACTTTGAAGGTCTTGAAGAGTTTAATGGTAGTGATGAAGCCTTCTAAAAAGAATGGCTTGTATATGCTAGATGGAAGTGTAATTCAAGGTGAAGCTTTGGTCTCGGTGAATGAGAAAGTGAGCGACACCTTACTTTGGCATAGAAGGATAGGCCATATTAGCGAGAAAAGGCTAATTGAGCTTAGTAAACAAGGGCTTTTTTGTGGACACAAGGCGAAGAAACTTGACTTTCGTCAACATTGTATCTATAGCAAGCAAGCTAGGGTGAAGTTCAACATTGCAGTGCATCGAACTAAGGGGATCTTGGACTATGTTCATTCCGATGTATGGGGCCCCACGAGAATGAATTCAATGGGTGGTTGTAGAAAATCAAGGATGAGGCCTTCATTAAGTTCAAGAAATGGAAGGTTATGTTTGAGAACCAAACCAGAAAAAAGATGAAGATGCTCTGAACGGATAACGGGCTCGAGTATTGCAATGAGGAGTTCAATTCCTATTGCAATGAGCATGGAATTGTGAGACACAAGACCGTGCAGATGACTCCTCAACAAAATGGTCTTGCCAAATGTGTGAATAGGACCATTTTGGAAACAGTGAGAAGTATGCTTTCCAATGCTAAGCTACCTACAAGTTTTTGGGCAGAGGCTGTGAATACCACGGTGTACTTGATCAATCAGTGTCTGTCGAGTGCTATTGAGTTCAAGACTCCAATGGAGAAGTGGTCCAAGCACGCACTGAATTTAAGTAATCTCAAGGTTTTGGTTGCACTTCGTATGTTCATGTAAACAAAGGCAAGTTACATCCAAGATCTATGAAATGCATTCTCTTGGGGTACCTGGAAGGTGTCAAGGGCTACAGACTTTGGAATACAGATACAAAAAAGTGTGTGATTAGTAGGAATGTGGTGTTCAAGGAGAATGAGATGCTTGGGTTGGCAAAGGATGGGGAATTTTTAAGTGGAGGTGAAGTTGACAAGGAGACATTCGATCTTGGGATTGAGGATAATCCAAAAAAGAAAGTGACTCATGAGGAGCACCGTGATACACAAGTCATTCAAGAACAAGTTGATAAGGTAGTTGATCATACCGATGAGGAGGTGGTTGATGTTGATAACCTCCATAATTACAATTTGGCTCGCGATAGAGAACAGAGACAATCTAAGGCACCGGTGAGATATGGTTTTGCAGATTGTAATGCAAATGCTCTCGAAGTTGGAGAAGAAATGGACTTGGAACCTAACACTTTTGAGGAAGCTTTAGTTTCAAAAGATTCAATAAAGTGGAAGGCAGCCATGGATGAGGAGATGGATTCCTTACATAGGAATCAAACTTGGAAGTTAGTAGATAAGCCTAAAGGTGGAAGGGTTGTAGGTTGCAAGTGGCTGTTCAAGAAGAAGGAAAGTGTACCCGAAGTTGAGGCATCAAAATTCAAAGCTCGATTGGTTGCCAAGGGTTATACTCAAAAAGAAGGAGTGGATTTTAATGAAATATTCTCTCCGATGGTGAGACACAATTCTATTTGGATCTTGTTATTACTTATGGTTCACAAGGATCTTGAGTTGCATCGATTAGACATCAAGACAACATTCTTGCATGGAGACCTTGAGGAAGAGATTTACATGGCTCAACCCGAAGGATATGCAAAGGGTGCCATACCTTGCTTGCTTCAAAAATCCCTTTATGGCTTTAGACAATCTCCTATGCAATGGTATAACAAATTCGACAAGTTTATGCTTGGTATTAGCTTTAAGAGGAGAATGTTTAATCTTTGTGTGTATTACAAAGAGTTGTCGAATGGGGACTTCATTTATATTTTGTTCTATGTTGATGATATGTTGATTGTAACATATGGATGAGATTGATAATTTGAAGAAGTTGATGAGTTCTAAGTTTGAGATGAAAGACCTTGGAGAAGCCAAGAAAATTTTGGGGATCGATATATTTCGAGATAAGGAGAAGCTGGAGAAATTTATCTCTCAAAGGAAGTATATTGGGAAGGTCTTGGAGAGGTTTAACATAAGTGGTGCAAATCCTGTGATCATGCCTTTAGCACCCTACTTCAAATTGTCATCCAAGTAATGCCCGGAAAGTGAACAAGAGAGGGAAAGCATGGCTAAGATGCCATATGCAAGTGCTATAGGTTGCATCATGTATTTGATGGTATGTACTAGATCGGATATCACTCATGCAGTTAGTATAGTGGGTAGATTTATGAGTAATCTAGGCAAACCACATTAGGAGGCTTTGAGATAGATCCTAAGGTATTTGAAGGGATCCATGGATGTTGGCTTATTGTATCGGAAAGAGAACAATGATAATGGTGATTGTGTTGTCAGATATTGTGATATGGACCTTGGTGGTGATCGGGACAAGAGAAAGTCCTTGACGAGTTATATATTTTCGGCTTGGAGTGATACAATTAATTGGAGAGCATCATGGCAACCAATGGTTGCACTCTCAAGTACCGAAGCCAAATATGTGGAGGCAACAGAAGTAACAAAGGAGGCATTATAGTTAAAATTGTTGGTAAATGAACTTGGTGTTCCCCAAAACCAAGTCATTGTGCATTGTGACAACCAAAGTGCAATCTTCTTGGCAAAGAATCAAGCCTTCTCGGACCGTACAAAGCATATAGAAAATAATAACACTTTGTTGGAGAATTGATCGACAAAGGTGAAGTGGATTTGGTGAAGATTGTGGGTGAAAAGAATCCAATGGATATGTTGACCAAGATAGTGCCAACGGAGAAGCTTAGGCTCTGTATGAGTTTAAGCAATGTGCAAAGCAAGTGATGAGGATGTGTGTGCAAGCAAGGAGTGATGGGAAGTGATTTGAAGAGTTTGTGAATTTAGAGTCAAGGTGAAGAAATTTTGTTTTTTGTGACACTAAATTAATGGTGAACATGAGGAGTTGATGGGATGATGTTTGGTGATGAAGTGAAGAGGAAGAAAGCAAGAGAATTTAAAAAAAAAAAAAAAACCCAAATTATGATTTTACCCCTCATTAACGATATGTTAGCCTAGGAATTCATGCCAGAACAAGAGAGGGGGCTTTTCTACTTGGTTTTAGAGAGAGAAACAGTGGGTTCTTCAAAATCCCATCAATGGTGACATGCTCTTGGTGATTAAGCTTGTAATCTCTTTAAAATAATAAAAATCATCATCTGCTTACTTACCGGTGGATGTAGATCACCTTGATCGAACCACATAAAACTTTTATGTGTTTTTCTCTCTCTCTATCTTATCTTATATTTATGCGCTTGTCTTTTTCTCTCTCTAGATTTTTCATTGGGTTTGTTCTAAAATCATCTATTTCATTTATATTTGCTTGTTTGTGGACTAGTTGTAAGTTGTGTACCACTTATGGATATATATATTGCTTGCTATACACAGATTGAAAATCATTGAAAGAAAACTTAGAAGTGTCAAATTCGTTTACTAAATTTTGGATGCCATCTTATGTGAGTTTATGTGAATGATTAGCAGATTGTTAAAATCTATGTACATTCATGTTGAATTCAAGTAATTGCCAGATTTTTGCTTAGTGAATATGTTTAAATTTTATTGTCTGGTCCTCTCGCATTTGCCCCAATTATAAATACTTGCTACTTGTAAGGCTAATTAAAACAGAGGAAATTTTTCGGACTCTAGAATTCTTGTTAGGATTGTAAATATACCCCATTTATTATTGCGTCAACCAAAAATATATAGATAATCTATCACATAATTTTGTCCTCCAGCCTCTAATTGTAAGAGATATTGATCTTGGTTTCTATCAAGTAGATGCAAAATTTAAAATTGGAAAACAAAACTACTTTGTTGTCAACAAAAGCCAAGTTTGTTGGGTTTTAACTATCTTCTACAACATGAAATAAAAGGTTTATTTATTTGATTAAGCAAGAAAAAGTTGAATTACATAGCATATCAAACTTCCACTAAACAAAGATTTTCTATCAAGAAAGATAATCTGTATATACAAGGCTTATTTATTTGATTGAACAAGCAAAAGTTAAATACATAGCACATCAACTTCCACTAAATAAAGATTGTCTATTCAGAAAGAAAATCTGAATACAGAAACTGCCATTCTCTCCTTAGTCTTGTGATCCAAAGTACTGAGCCTGCAAACAATAAAAATAAAGAGGTAATCAATAATATATTATTGCTTGTGGTCCAAATATCCGTTCAAGAAAAATGTTACAGTGGGTTCAAAATGCACACATAAGGGTAGAGAATCATCGTTCCAAATTCATTATTAAAATATCACTTGAAAATAAAAGATATAGATCGTACAGTTAGCAACTATTTATATATATGAATTAGCAACTATTTACATATATGAAACCCAACTTACTCTGTTGATTCTAATATAAAAATTGAAGTAAAAGCTAGTATCATGGTCTTCGATTGCTCTTCACAAACCTTTACATCCTTTTCTGAATAAAATGGCTATAATAAAAAGGATTAACAAAAAACTAATGACTACATGCATGCATTTCCACCATTATTCATTCACATGTCTTTGATTTCACCATAATGGAAGTACTGGCATTTAATCCTAAAAGTAAATCAATGATAAAGGTAATAAATTGAAGACAGAAAACATACACTTATCTTCTATGATGATGCCCTCTATTCCTCTGCTGCATGGTTCTATATTTTAACCACAAATATAGTATTCTTTCTGAAACTTTTTCCACAGCATCAAAGTAAGCAATACTCCAAGACTTTTTCATTGACATTACTAGAAAAGGAACAAGAATTCCTACTGCAAATCCAAATCCAACACTCATGTAAAGCCAATGTAAAGCCAATTATCTATGAAGCTGCCACCATTAATATTATCATTGTGAATAGTCAACCCCTTATCTGTATCATCATCGTCTTCATCACCTGGACATTTTACATCAAGTGGACTACCACAAAGGCCATGATTTCCAACATAAGAGGATGCACTGAAAGTGATCATTTGATATTTGTAGGGAATCTTACCAATGTAGTCATTGTCTGACAGGTTCAGATACCCCAAAAATGAGAGTGATCCCAAACTTTGAGGAATAGCACCTGAAAACTTATTGTGTGAGAGATCAAGTGATGACAATTGTCTCAACCTCAAAATGCTTTCTAGAATGTGTCCACTGATATGGCTTCTGGAAAAGTTCAGAAACACTAAGCCCAACAGATTTGTTATCTTTCCAGGAAGATCTGCATTCAAATTATTTCCCGAGAGATCTAAGCTGACTACAGGGGAGAGGCTCCTGGTGAATTCCAGATGCTGGTTTTTCGTGGTCACGACAAAATTTTCTTCATAATAGCCATTCAAACCCCCATATAAACGGTAATGATTATGGTTTTCAACTTGGGTCATAGCTTTGAGTGTCAGGACCCGTCCAAAATCTCTCACCGGAACCCTAGACAAGCCCTGATCCCAGGGAAACCCTACCGGACCCTCCAATGGAAAATCTGGCAGAACCTCCCCTAAGGGTTAGACTTACCACAAATTTCCTGCACTGAAAACACACTTCTATATTCATCCCCTTATTCCTCCCGCAATACTACAAATTGATTCCACAAATTTACAGCACTCCAAATGAATAACAATAATCCAGTGCATAATTAATACATAAGTGTCCAGGACAGTATACAAAGCTTCATGAAGTAATATTAAGTATAGAATACAACAAGGATGAAAGAAATATTACAATTGAAATAAACGAATACAAAGGTAACTTCTCGAACTACGACAGCGATGGAGATTTGGTTCGCTCCGGATGAACGTCTACCACCCCTTGCACCTAAGGGAAAGGAATTTAAAAACGTGAGATGCTAATCATCTCAGTGAGTGACCCTATCTACTGTACACTTTTAATATTAATAATATAACAAACAAAGGAACTTAATTAATACCAACAATTAAATAGATAAATAAATAATAAACAATTGAAAGTAATAATTCACCCAAAACCCTCACTATTTACTCCGTTGGAAATGTTCCCTTTTTAAAACATTTTCACAAAACCCGTTATTTGTATTTCCTCAAAACCAAGGGATCAATTAATTTAATAAACAATAAATACCCCAAATATAAATAAAATGTAATAAAATATAATAAATAATTTTTGAACACTTTGGGGTTTGAAATTTCTATCCGAAAATTTATACTTGACGCACCATACCATATACCAGTGATGCCCTCCGATATCCAGCGTCCCGAGCACTGACTGGCGGGGAGGTTAAAGAGAGAAACTTGCATACGGTGCTTCGGCGTCCAGACAGCACCGCTGCTGAAACCGTCATCCCAGCCATGGAGGGGGGCGGCTATGTGCACTATATAAAACTTGCCTGCCATCGGTCCAATGGCAACTCACGGGAGATATAATAACTTGCGCGCTAATCCACATATACAGCCAGAACAGCAATACTGTATGAGTGCGTCTAAAACCAATTATTAAATTTCATATTACCGTACCGATTTTCCAAAAAATCACCGTGGGAAATATACCCATTTTCAAATTCACCATCCCACATTTTCCTTTAACATTTCCGGTACGAAACCATCGATAACGATATACAAATAATTTTTCTCGTAGCACAAAGTCCATCAAATAATATTCCACGGGCATAATTATCAAATTTAAAATCACCAATTTAAACAAATATTTTTCTTAAAATATTTAAACCAATTATGCCCAAAACTTAATAATATAAAAAAAAAAATCCAAACACAATTAATTAATGAAAATACTTTGCTCATGTGTAATAAATACGATTAAATCACAATAATAAAAATTGAAAATTTCTTAATAGCGCAAAATTCCGTTTAGCACCAATAAACATATACGTACTTATAAAATAATATTTTTCCACAATTATAATTAAATTTCCACCACATGAGCATAATTCCAGATATCAAATTAACACGAAATAAACATAATTAATTACCCCAAAATATTTTTAAAGGTGGGTCACTCACCTTAAGCAGGTATATCAGTCAAGATCCTCCGCAGAATCAACTCCACTACCCACACGTGCACCTAAAACATCCACAATACACTGAACCAAATATATTAATATTTTAATCGAGTAACACCCAAATGGCTACTCGGGGAGCGAACACAAACGACAACCAAAATTGACAAGTAATATACCAAATCGAAGCTTGAGTGACGAGGATCACGGATCCGATCTTACTTCCCGAAGATCGGACTCGAGGTGGCCGGAATCTCGCCAGAAAGCTTTCGGGATTCAACTCTTCGATTCTCTCAAACCGTCACGAATTGGAGGAAGAGGACACCAGATTTGGATTCAGGGGGTTGAAATTAGTGGAGAGGGATCGGAGACGGGACTGGGTACTCATCGGAATAGGGATTTCTCCGGCGAGCCGTCGCGGTCACCGGCAACCGTCACCGCCGGCGGCGCGTGCGGTGGCCGGTGATTGAGATTTTTGGGGGTTTATAGATCGAAGGGAGAGGGTCTTAACGGTACCGGCAGTGACAAGAACAGAGGCCGGAATGTGGAGATCTCGGCGGTTGAAGGAATCGGCGCCGCCGCCAGAAAAAGCCCCGATCCGGGCGTGTCGCCGGTCGGTTGGCGGTGAAATTTTGGGGTTTGGCCGGGAATCGGGAGGCACTTCCATCTAGCCGGCCCGTGTGGCAAGAATCGGTCAGAAAATTTTCTCTGACCGGCGATTTTCTCTCTCCCTCTCTCTCTTTTCTCTCTCTTTCTCTCTCCTCCCCCATCGTTTTGCCAAATAAAAGCCACCATGGGTGACACTGTTCATCCACGTGGACCTCTCAGACGTCGACATGTGGCATCACTGTGCACTTAAGCTAGATATAATAAAATATTACGGTATTCGGAAAACTTCACACGTCTATAATTTTTTAACCAGATGTCCAATTTAAGCGTGCCGCTAGTCTATGAACTCGTATCGACGAGTACTTTACAACCATATGAAAGTCAAAACAAAATTATACAACTATAAAAAGTCAACTCCTGGCACCTTTTGGACAGTTTGCACCTCGACTTGTTTTGCCCATAACTTCCAAACCGCAGCTCCATTTTCGACGTGCTACTAATCTACGAACTCGGGACATCATGTACTTCACCACGGTACCACGGTCAACTAGAATTTTCAGCTGGAACAAAAAGTCAACTTTTGACCCACTCGGTCAACGGTCAACCTCGATCAACGTGCAAAAAAATTCCGATATGGTTTGGGACGGGGTGTTACATTGAGATTTCCAAAACCTTCTCTAAGATCTAATGTCTTCAACAAAGATAAGTTCTGGAAGGACGTAGGCAGCTCTCCAGAGAACTTGTTGTCGCTTAGGTGCAGTGATTTAAGCTTGCTTAGCTAACCCAAGGAGCCAGGTATGTTGCCAAACAACTTGTTCTTACTCAGGTCTAATACCTCTAGAAAAGTACAATTCCCAATGCTTGATGGGATCTTTCCCATTAAGTTGTTACTCGAAAGATCAATAGCTTAAATACCAGTAATTTTACCTATAGAAGGTGGGATTTCTCCACTTATCTGGTTGTCAGAAATAAATAGGAATTTCAAATAATTACTGAATGAAATGTCATTTGGAGTAGTACTGGAAAATTTATTTTTTGACAGATCAATGATCCAAAAGTTGCCACTCAAAATAGGACTGGCTCCACTGAAGTTGTTTGAGCTTAAATCAAAACTTGCAACGGTACCAATGTCTAATGTTGGAGCATAGTTTAAATGACTTCGTAAATGACCTTCTAGATGATTATTGGAAACATTCAATGTGGATAGGTTAAGAAAATGTTCCCAAAACCAATGCGGTATGGAACCAGAAATACTTGTATTTGACAAATTCAAATCTGTGAGTCTTTTTTGTGACTTAAGCCAAGCAGGAAATGAAGGACCCATGTGGCATGAATCCATATGAAGAGTCTCAACTTGGAAAGGGGGAACCCAATTGGAATTGACAGCCAAGGTAAAAGAGTTTGAAGACAAATCTAAAACACGTAGCTTTTCAAGATTTAAAAAATGTGTTTCAGTAACTATGCCTGTCAAACGGTTGGAAGAAACATCAAGGAAAGACAACTTAGAGAGTTGTCCCAAACTTTCTGGGAGGGTCCCATTTAGTTCATCCTCGTTTAGGTTCAGATAGGTAACATTTTGCTGCAATATTCCAAAAGAAGCTGGGATGGGACCGCATAGAGAGTTACCGGAGGACAAATCAAGCTCAACGAGATTCGCAAGCTGAGTCAGGCACTCCGGTGATTTACCAACCAAATGATTGTTTGGCAAGTGCAACACCTGCAGACTAGGCAGTGGCCTCCTAGAAAGGCAATTTTCAATTCCTTCAAGGAATTCTGGCAAAGTTCCTGTCAAGTTATTTTTTCCTATATCAAAATAGACAAGGTTGCAAAGTTTACCAATAAAGCTTGGAATCCCACCCTTAACATTATTGGAAAAAAGATTCAAGAAAGTGAGAAATGTCATGTTTCCAGTGGAAGCAGGAAGTTTCCCATGCAGGCTAATGGATTCTAAGTCAAGTTCTTGTATCTTTTCCCATCTACCCCCCAACAATTGATGGCAACTTGCTGTAAGATCGTTGTGACCAAGATATAAAAACTGCAAATTTGGAAGGTCACTAAAACCAAGTGGAATTCTTCCAAAGAATCTACCACGGTTTAAACCAAAATTAACAAGGCTGCTAATTTAACAAGCCAATCAGGTATTTTTGAATTCAATTCATTAGACATAAGATCTAGGACAACAAGTGAAGTTAAATTTACAAAGGTAAGAGGAGGAATGGGACCAGATAAGCTACAATCAGATAGATGCAACTCAGTTAAGGATGAGAGCTTATTTAGTTTCATAATCCAATGTGATCCTACATTTGAAAGATCAACTGCATCCATGTCAAGATGCTTAAGAGAAACAAGACCTGTTACCCAATCAAGATTATCAACATATAAACCCAACTGCCATTCCAAAGTCAGACTATTATCAAGATCAAGATACTGCAAGCTAGAAAGGTTCCCAAAAGTTTGAGGAATTGCACCACTAAAACCCAACATTTGAGAGGTTTAGATATTGCAAATTTTTCAAAGATCCAAGAAATTCAGGAATTGGGTTGTCAATGAAGGCATTTAAACTCAAGTCCAAATGTCTCAAGGACTTCAGTTTCATCAATGAAGGGCTTATATCCCCACTGATAGTCGGGTGTCAATACCTGCCAAAAAACTGAAATCCATCTTGATGTGGATCACGGAGATCAACTGCAATAACAGCTCCATAAGTGTTATCACAACTTATTCCCTACCACCGGCAACAGTTGCTTCCCTTCCATGAAGAAAGCCGGTTTGCAGGATCATTAAGACCATTCTTGAAGGCAATGAGAGCTTCTCGATCCAACTCCCAGCAATTCATCAAGTGAGCATTAGTTAGTGTTGGGAAGAAATTCTCTTGTCATTAAGCAGAGAAGCAGTAACATTAATGGAAGCCTTGTAATTATTTCCATTAAAGGTACAGCCTTTATGCCAAAAACCATGAAGGGAATTCAATATAAACTATCTTTTTGTGAAGAGGAAGAAGAAACTTTGAATTGAAATTAATATATAAAAAATGTACCTAGTGGCTGTTTTTATGCATGAAAAAAGTTATTGCTAATAATATAAAATTGTTAAAAGCACCATCTTAGTTCTCCGTTGCTGTTCCATGGTGATGATGAATAATATAGACACGTTACTGAGTCTGGAGAAAAGCAGATCATTTTTCCAAGTCAATGTGGAAGCCACTGAGAAAATATCTTCTTTTCTTTCTACTTGGCTATCTTGGTAAAAGGTCTCTGCCACCTTTTATTCAGAAAAGAATAAAATATAACAAAAATAGATATAAACAGGTCTGTATAACTTGTTTAATGTAGATAATAATGATCCCACTTCATTTTTCCAAATTCGTTGCAATTTATTCCACAAAAGCTTACTTTAATAATAAGATTTGGCATACAGTTGGAATTTGTTGCATCCTAATTCAATACCCTTTCGATTTCAATCATGCTCTCCCTCTTTCTTTCTCTGTTGCTTTATCTGCAAGTTGATGACAATTTGGAAAGCCCGACAGAGTGATTTAAGGCGGGTAAACAGGCATAAAATTGGGTTAAAATAGAGGGTAAATAGATCCATCCTTTAAAGCATTTTATAGTTTATTTATAGGGATGGTATTTGAAGCGTATTTCTTCAGGAGTTGGGTTATAATCATCTAGCTTTTGCCTTTCATAATGAAGGTTAACATATAAAACTTTTCATTTTCATGACCCCCCCCTTCATTTATAATCGACCACAATGAGCACCTCTGTAATTTTTTAAAAATGAGTGATTCACAGCTATGTACGTGGTAACTACTACTGAATTTCTACTTTCCCCTCGTCAAAATTTTCGAAGGATAAGATAATTAAAGTTGTTTATCTTTACGTATATTAGCCGTTATAAAATATATGTTATAATGCACTTTAATGGAAGCCCTGTAATTGTTACCACCAAAGATACACACTTTTTGCCAGAAACCAGAAAAGAATTGAAAAATAAACTGTGTCTTGGTGAAGAAGGAAGAAGCATCTTAATATAAGAACAAACTTCCAATTAACCAACAATAATATGAAAATACAGAAAATTTGGATTGAATGAGAAACCAAACTATGAACAACTTTTGAGAAAGCCACAGAAAAATTCATGATCATCTAAAGCTAATTAGTCCTTTGTCCTTTCAGATTTTCCGTAGTCTCATGGTAAAATATAGTTAAAATTGTCTAAAAGCATGCAAAAAGATTTATAGGTATAAAATAAAGCTATGCATGCCTTTCCACCTTATATATGCACATAATATATTTCTTCATGATATAATTTCTACGAGTTGGAAATGAAGATAAAAATTCTTTTACGATACTGTATACCATCTTCAGTTGTAAGTGGTAATCTAGGAAAGTTGTCTTTTATCTTTATATTCTATGTTTCAACCAGTCATGGTCTTCTCTCTACAACTTGAATTGATACATATTACTCTTCTATATTTCAACAATGCATGTTGAAATGTCTATGGAATCTAGTAGCGTAAAATTATATATAAAAGTAATCATTTCCTAGTATTTGATGAAAAGTGTATTTTATTATAATAATCAGATAGGGAGTGACCCTCAAGGCAAGTATGTCTCTTTACCAAGTCAGTGATAAACCAATTTTCTCTTCCTGATATTGATATACAAATTTCTTTCCTCGATCTTTGCTCCCTTTGTGTCAGACAAAAATAAAACTACATCAAAAGTGGCTAAAAAGAAAATCATTTTGGTTGTTTGATATACATAATAGTGATCATCAGATTCACTTTTTTCCAAAGTTTGCTGAAATTTATTCCACGAAAGGCTTACATTAATGATGGCATCTGCAATAATAGTTTGAAAATGTTGCATCCTTAGCTTTTGATTATTCAAACCTGGTTTCTCTCTTTTCTTTCTCTGAAAATTTTTAAAATTTGCTCTCTTTTGACTTTCTGCAAACTCTATTGTTCTTTACTCTCTCTCTCTCTCTCTCTCTCTCTAGGGTAATTGGCGGGCATTTTGGTCCTTTAAGTCAAATTTTGCTTGAGATTTTGTCCTTCAAGTACCAAAACATGTCAGTTTAAAGACTATTTGTGTAGGGGAAATAATATAAGTATCATTTGCGCAAGCATAATTCAAGTTCTAAGAGCAAAGCTAAACAGATTGTTTAAATAATTGACTAAAAGAAGCATGTAAATGTCCGAAAAATTAGATATCCAATCCAACTAAGAATGCATTATTAAGGTTTCAAAAAAAAAAAAGAAAAAAAAGATAGTCTTTAGAACTGCGGTTTAATAAGCAATACAAAGCATGTCAATGTCTGATTCAGTATTGTTACGCGAATGATCACATTATGCTGAGAAATGCTTAAATTAAGTGGAAATCTAAAAAATGAGAAGACTAACTGAAGATGGATCAAGAAAATCAAATTTTTTTTATCAAATCATTTTTATGCATGTATAGTACTCACTCTGTAGACTGTAGGCAATATTAATAAGTTGCTGTTCGTGATTCTAAGGAGCAAAGATTATATTTAACAAGCCATTTATTGACAAGTATTTCTTGAAACATTTATAAATAGCAAAGTTTGTTAGGTCGAATGAGACTTGACAAAATAGAGAGCATTAAAGGCTATTGGTTTTAACATTTTTCATCAATCTGCAAGCATTAAATTAAGGCCCTGTTTAGAAGTCGGATTTTAGCAGAAGTTCTCTCCTTTTATATCAAATAAAGTTGTCAAAAATATTATAAAGGCAATTCAACTTTTGTATTATGGAGATTTACTCTCAAGTCTTGATAAGAAAGCATCAATGTCTGATTAATTCCCACTAAAATCTTTGGAGAAAATATATATATATATATATTTTTTCCAAGAGCTATAGATATAAAACGCAGGCAAAAGTAATTGCTTTTTTTCTTGTATAGTTTCTTGTCGAAGGTACGAATAACATGGCATCTAATCCAAATGACAACTTGTGAAGCAGTGACATGGCATCTAATCCAAATGATAACTTGTGAAGCGGTAAGCTTCTATGCAAGGAAATAATGGAAAACCAGAAATGACAAAAGGCTTTGCTTATTACTTGAGTTGACAAAAGGTTTTGCTTAGTATAGTTTCTAATTACATTTTTGTTTACATACATATCTAATTAATGTTGTTTTAGAACTAGAAAGCTATTTTGCAGTTACAAGGCAAAACAGACGCATGTTCTGTTTTTGTTTTTTGTTTTGGTAAATGATTTTTCCTGATTCTTTTTTTTTTTTTTTTGTTTTGGGGTTTTTTAAAGTAAGAATGTCGAGAAAGCAAGGAAGTTATTCTCCCCCTCCCTGTAAAATTGGTGTGACAACCTCAAACGTGCGAAATTGACACGATGGGGAAGTCAAGAATATGCATATCAATACGCAAGCTACTATGCTTCACGGTACCTAACCAGAAATTTCACAAATATCGTAAGGCTGAAAACTTGTAGAGAATTGACATTTACTATAATATTGATTGAACACAGCTTTTAAAAGCATTACAAATTACAGAAGCTTGGGATAGTGAAACAGAAAAAAAGAAATGTACTGCTTGTAATTATATAATCTACGAGGAAATCCTTCTCCTTCATGCTTTCAACAGTGTCCCTGGAATTCACTTCCAAAGAAATGAAGTTGACAATGAAAACCTCTTTGCTTTCTCCTTGAATATTTGGTGAAGCTAATCACCTTCCCCAACTGGAAGCAATCACAAACAGAAATGACATTTTCTGAGTTTAGTAAAGCTAAGTAGATGAGAAACACATTGTCAAAGAAACATATTATTATTAGGAACGAAACTTTAGAAGTACTATTTATCAAAAAGTCAGTTTGACAATGTAACCTGACATGAACAGAGAAAGGAAAGCAGATATAGTAACAAACGGAAGAAAGAAAACATACTCTTTATCTTCTTCGCTGATGCCCTCTAGTCCTCTGCTTTGTGGTTCTATATTTCAACCACAGATATAGCATTCTATCTACAACTTTATCGACAACATCAAAGTAGGTTATGCTCCAAGATTTTCTCATCGCCATTATCAAATACGGAACAAGAATTCCGGCTGCAAATCCCAATCCAATGCTCAAGTAAAACCACTTATCAATAAAGCTGTCACCATTGCCAGCATCCTTGGAAGTTGTCCGTCCCTTATCTGATTTCTCATCATCATCATCATCACTTGGACATTTCACAGCAAGTGGACCACCACAAAGGCCGAGGTTTCCAGCAAAAGAGAATTCATCGAAAGTGCTCATATGATCTTTATAAGGAATAGGACCAGACAAATCATTGTTTGACAGATTCAGATAACCCAGAAATGAGAGTGTACCCAAGCTTTGAGGAATAGCACCGGAGAAACTATTACGAGAGAGATCAAGGGAAACCAATAGCTTCAACTTCGAAATGCTTTCGGGAATGTGACCTGTGATTTGGTTTCTTGACAAGTCGATAACGCGCAAACCCAACAAATTTGTTATCTCTATGAGAAGATCTCCGCTCAAATTATTTCCTGAGAGGTCTAGGACGGTTACAAGAGAAAGGGTCTTCGTATATCTTAGAGGCTGGCCTTTCATATTTACAACATAGCTTTCATAGTAGCTGCCAACAATCTCGTAGTTTTCCCATCCGAGTATGTGAATGGAACTACGAGAAGGCCTGTACAATAGATAATGGTTAATGCTTTCGGCTTGTGACATACCTTTGAAATGTCCAAAGCTAGGCGGAATACTGCCTGCCAACTGATTTTCTGCTAGGTCCAGGATTTGTAGTGCGCTTAAGTTTGATAGCAGAGTTGGAAGTTCTCCTGAAAATGAATTAGACCTCAAGCTAAGAATTCTTAGACTTTCAAATCCTTTCCCAATCCATGGTGGGATTACACCACTTAACCTGTTGTTTCCAAGATTTAGTGTTTCCAAACTTGATAAGTTTTGGAAAGATGATGGGAGCTGTCCGTAGAGCTTGTTGTCATTCAGGTGCAATGTTTGAAGCCCACCTAATTGACCCAAGAATGTAGGAATGGTTCCAGACAAATGGTTATTACTAATGTCTAGTACAGAGAGATCAGAACAATTTCCAATACTTGATGGAATACTTCCAGTTAATTTGTTATTGGAAAGATCAATGGCTTTAAGATAAGGACCAATGTTACATATTGAAGCAGGGATTTCTCCATTTATCTGGTTATAACCAATAGAAAGGAAAACCAAGGACTGACTTATGTTATTTGGAATATTACCAGAAAGTTTATTTTTGGATAGATCGAGTATGTTAATGCCACTTGGTTTAGGAATAGACCCACTGAAGTTATTTGAGCTGAAATCAACTACTGCACCTGTTAAATGAATGACTTGACTTGGAAAGCCAAGTGCACCAAACTCTAGTCGACTTGGTAGTTGACCTGCTAGTTGATTAAAAGAAAGATTCAACCGTGATAATGAATAAGAAAATTCCCAAAACCAGTAAGGTATGGAGCCAGAAAGGCTAGCATTTGAGAAATCCAAAAAGTTTACTTGCTTTTGTGACTTAAGCCAAACCGGAAATGAAGGACCCAAGTGGCAGGATCTCATTGAAAGAGAAGAGACTTGGAATGGGGGAACCCAATTAGAACTGACATTCAATTTGAAAGAGTTTGAAGACAGATCTAAATAACTTAGCTTTTTTAGCTTTAAAAAATGTGCTTCAGTAACAACACCTGTCAATTTATTGGAAGAAACATCAAGTGTAGACAACTCGGAAAGTTGTCCCAAACTTTCTGGGAGGGTCCCATTTAGTTCATTCTCATTTAGTTTCAGAAGGGTAAGATTTTGCTTTAATATTCCAAAAGAAGTTGGGATGGGACCATATAGAGAGTTAGAGGACAAACTAAGCACAACAAGATTCTTAAGGCCGCCCAACCATTCTGGTAAATTACCGATCAACTGGTTGCCTGACAAGTCCAAGGACTGCAGACTAGGCAGTGGCCTCCTAGAAAGATTTTGGAGTGATCCAAAAGAATCTGGGATATGACCATTGAGAGAGTTATAAGATAAAACAAGCTTAACAAGATTCTCAAGGTGACCCAACCATTCTGGTAAATTACCAACCAAGTGATTACCTGACAACTCTAAGGACAGCAGACTAGGCAGTGGCCTCATAGACAGGCAATTTTCCGCTTCGTCAAGGAATTCGGGTAAAGTTCCATTCATGGTGTTGCTTGACATGTCCATTAACATCAGGTTGCACAGATTTCCAATTGAGCTTGGAATCCCACCCTCAACATTATTAGAAGCAAGATGTAAGTGACTGAGAAATGTCAGGTTTCCAATGGAAGCAGGAAGTTTTCCATCTAGACGGTTCCTTGATAAGTCAAGGACATGTATCTTCCTCCATCGTCCCCCCAACAACTGATGGCAACTTGCTGTAAGACTATTGTCACCTAGATATAAAAACTGCAAATTTGGAAGGTCACTAAAACCAAGTGGAATTCTTCCAAACAATTCACTTTCAGATATATCTAAATTAACAAGGCTGCTAATATTGACAAGCCAACCAGGTATTTCTGAATGGAATTGGTTATGAATAAGATCTAGGACAGCAAGTGAAGTGAAATTTAGAAAGGTAGGAGGTGGAATGGATCCAGATAATCTACAATTCCTTAACTGCAACTCGGATAAGGATGGGAGCTTATTTAGTTGCCTAAACAAATCTGGTCCTACCATTGAAAGATCAACTTCATTCATCACAAGATGCTTTAGAGAAACAAGACCCGCTGCCCATTCAAGATTATTGACAAGTAAACCCCACAAATGGACATCAAGATACTGCAAGCTAGAGAGGTTTCCTAAATTTGGAGGAATTGCACCACTAAACCCACCATTAGAGAGGTTTAGATACTGCAAACTTTTCAAAGATCCAAAAAATTCAGGAATTGTGTTGCCATCAAATGTGTTGAAACTCAAGTCCAAATGCCTCAGGGACTTGAGTTTCGTCAGTGAAGGTCTAATTTCCCCACTAAGGTTCCATAATCCATACGTACCTGTAGATTCACCATAATTATATGGATGTGGGTTATGGAGATCAACTGCAATAACTGCTCCAGAAGTGTTCTCACAGCTTATTCCCCACCATTGACAACAGTTGCCTCCCTTCCATGAAGAAAGCCGGTTCTCAGGATCATGAAGACCACTCTTGAAGTCAACAAGAGCTTCTCGGTCTGAATCCATGCAGTTCGTTAATTGAGCGTCGGTGTTGGGAAGAAGTTCTCTTGTCACAAGGCAGAGAATCAGAAACATAAATGGAAGCCCTGTAATTGTTTCCATCAGAGCTACAAATTTTTTGCAAGGAAACTGCGTTTTTGGTGAAGAAGAAGATCAAGAGGAATAGTTGTTGAAAGTAAAAGCAAGGAAAAAGATAAAGACCAAAAAAATAAAAAGCATAAATGAAATATATAGAAGAAGTCTCTGTGTAGCAAATTAACAACTCTTGCATGTGTATATATATGCATATATATAAATATACATCACCAAGATAATGAATAAAATGATATAACAAATCAGCTCACAACCAACCACTGATGTGACCTTTACTTTTATTACCCACTAATAGTAATGGGGGCGTTCCTTTCATTTTCTAGCCAGCCGTGCTGCAAACGTTGGAAAAAATATCCATTAATTTGGAATCTTTTAATTATTTCTGATATGTAGAAAATGCATTTTTATTTTATTTTATTAGTTTTGGACGTGAGAGTGGGCTCGATGGGAAAGGACAGCTTAATACAATATAAATAAATAAATAAAAATTTTAAACTAAAAAAAAAAAAAAAGTTTTAGGTTTTCTGGAAATTAAAAAAAAAATTATAATTCTTTTTTCATTTTCTTTCTAGATCAATCAATGAGCTGTTGATCTAGTTGGACGTTAAAGGGTGGAATTATATGTAACAGTATATTTTTACTGCGAAATATATAATTATAGGGTTATTAGCACTTTTAGCCCTGAATTATAATTTCATTTGTACTGGGTCTTAAGCTTTTATTTTCTGGACATTTTGGTTACTAAATTTTAATTTAAGTTAATTACACGTTGGTCCTTAAGATTATTTTTACTAACATGAATAGAAGCCCTAGTATTTGTTTCTATCAAAAGTAGACTATTTATGTCTGAAATTACCTGAATGTGAGGAATAATTATTGAGTAAGATCAAAGGAAAAGATATTAGAACAATTTGAATCTCAATGAGATACAAGTATATATAAATACTAAACGTTGAAAAGGATTTGCTTATAGTAATGTGGACATTGTTGGTTTTTGAGCAGCTAAGTGTGACCTACAAATAAAGAAATTGACGAATATATATATAGAGAGAGATTATCTAAGCATCAGGACTGAACTGACAGTCCAGACCAAAAACATGCCAAAGAATTATATATTTATATAATTCTTCTATAGTGCATATTCATGCATATCCATTATTAAATACATGTTATTTTAATTACAACACCTAATATGCATGAATGCACATCAAAATGTAATTCTAATATCCACATCCAAGGGCAAAGGCAGGATCTTGGCCTTTGGGGGCCAAGGCTTTTGTCAAAATAAAATGTACAACATTTTATAATTGCAAAAAGAAAAAACAGAGGTGAATAGATTTTCCTTTCTATACCGTCAACCTTGGCCTTAAATGTGTCAAGATTTTACCATAAAAGGAAGGTAAAAATATCTCTAATTCTATTTTTGAGTTAAAATATATTTACCATAAAAATTTAATTTTTAAGTTAAAATATATTTACCACGATACCGCCGTGGGGGTGAGATATAATGGTATCAAATCAAATACTATTATTTCAACTGATATTTTAATATGTGTAAATAATTTATTAAATTTTTAAAGCAATATGAAAATAAAAAATAATATTTAAAATATTTATTTTTTTTAATAAATAAAAAATTTAAAAAAATAAATAAATTTGTTATGAATAATAATAATTTGTTAAATTGTTCACACATCTCAAAATATCAGTTAGAATGATAGCACCTGATCTGATACAATCTTGTGCGATTAGCTATGATATCTGTACGATAACCTTGAAAGCTTCAACTCATGTAATGCTTGGAAGACAAAATCCCTTGACTCATGCTCAGCCATACATATGATATGGACTAATTCTATCTTGCTTTTTGTTTCCCTTCTTCTTTGCTCTCTGTCTTGTCATTTCAGTCCCTTAAAGTTTATTTAATTAATCCAGCTAAAACTTCAACTGTTCCCACCAACACAGTGCCAAAATTAGAAAATTCATGACCACCAAGTCTCAAACTCATCGCAGACTTCTAAAGGAGGCAAGTGGGTGTCTTTTTTCCAAGTCAATGAAAAATTCTATGGTGAAGCTCATGGCAATGTAAATCTGTTTACTTTGATGAATGTAATTGCTGAGAAATCTCTGTATTTTATTCATCAATTATGAAAACTACTATTTCTTTCAAACGTACATAATATTTTTCAAATTTGTATTTTTAATTTTACACTATTTAAAAATTCTAGAATAGTTCTACTGGAAAGAAAAAAAAAATTATACAAATATATTTTTCCTAGTTCATTTATTTATCCTTTGAGACAAATTTATCTTTTTAATTGAGGTGGTTCTATTTTTCTTTTAATTTTTAATATTTATTTACATTTTTTAAAATTAATTTCCTTTCAAAAATTAACTTTGAATAATTTATCATATTTCGCCCTTCAACTATACAAGAATCTTATTTTGATTCTTAAATTATGCAAAAATATCACTTTGGTCTTTAAAGTCAAAAAAATCTTATTTTTGATTCTTAAATTATGTTCATTTTTTTTTTGTCCTAACCATACATGCCCTCAAGAGAGAGAGAGAGAGAGAGAGAGAATTAAAATTTTAAAAAAATCCAAATTGAGTTATTCCATTTTCAAATGAAAATTTAAAATTCATTTTTATAGTCTGTTTTTTTCTTTGATTTAGACGACATGTTTAAATTTTAGCTAGATTTAAATCATATTGTTTGGTAGTAGAAAAATACCGGGAAAAAAATATTGAATGAAAATGTGAGAGGAAGTTTCCCTTGAAAAAAGTGAAGAGAGCAGAATTCCTCTATAAAGAAAAATCGGGAACTGTCCTCTCACCGGCTCCAACATCTCTCTCCCCTCAGAAAATTCCTGTTTTCTCACTATCAGCATTCATGACAGGCAGCTTGCAAATTTTGCTACATTTCCTCATGTAGTCAAACATGAGAAAAACAAACTGGGCCTAAATCTAATTAGTTGGGCAAAATTTTGTACAATAATATTTGTCTTCTTCTACATTAGCAGAAAAATACTATCTATCATAAATATGGAGATCCAGAGTAAAGCTAAGCACACTATTCAAAATCATTGAATAAAAACTTAAATGTACTACTACAGTGAAGAATATAAAACTTACAATTACAAAATGAAAAAAACTAACTGAAGATTTCAAGAGAACCAAAATTTTTGTTTTGCAAATCATTTTTAAATTTGATCACAAGTAATGCAAAGCACCATGCATGTACCATACTTGCTCTGTACACTGTAGGCTACAAGTAGCTGTTTGTAATTTTAAAGGTGCAAAGACTATACTTTGAAGGCTATATATATTGACAAGTATTTCTTGAAACTGTTAAAAGTAGCAGATGGATTGTACTGAAATCTTATAAAATAGAGCATTAATAGACTATTGGTTTTAACAGATTTCATCCATCTGCAAGCAATATGACTCTGATTGGAAGTCGAATTTTAGCATAGTTCTCTCTTCTGTTTTTTTTTTTTTTGGGTAATAATCATAGTTGTCTCCTTTTGATATCAAATAAAGTTGTGAAAGATATTACAAAGACAATTCAACTTTTGTAAGATGGGGATCAACTCTTGAGCGTATCTGATTAATTCCCATTATACAATTCCATTTATTAGAAATGTGCAACTTCAATAATTTGGGCTGAAATTTGGCATATATGCCCAACAAGTTCAATATTCAGATGACCATGATATGTAACCCAATGCAACTTCTCCAAGGCCCAACCCAATCAATCGACCCGACATTGAATTTGTAAAAGATAATCCGTAAGAAGGGGGTGAGAGAGAGAGAACTGAAAATTTTGGTTTTTGAAAACCAACGGTAAGAAAAATTCAAATTTAGGAACGGTAATACGTTTGTTTTTTTCTTGGCTGAATTGCTTAAGGGGGAGAAATTATGGGAGGAAGAGAGAGATTGTTGAAGAAGACTTCATCGCCGATCCCAAAGAAATTGGGGTAAAAGACTTCTTACGTCTCTGATTAACATTTAGGGCTTTCGTCTCGTTCTTTTAGGGTTTATTATTATTGTTTGTTTTCACCTTGTCATTGGTGCAAAGGTGTTTGAAAGCACAAATCGTAATTTTCTCAATTTGTCTTTTGGGTTTTGAAAGGGGGACAAAAATGACTAAGATTTTATTGTATTTTCCGTGTAATTTTCTTCCCGTTTTATGCTTGTTGTTGTGCTGGTGATCATGGTTACCAGTTTAAATCAAAACATGAAAGGAAAGTCATTCTTCTTCGTAGTTGGCAGGCAACTGGTAAAAAACGATGTGGATTTTTAGGTGAGGAAATGGCGGGTAACTCAAAAGGGGTGGTGAAAATGCATACAAAAGATTGCTAAAACTGTTTCTTCTCTCTCCACCCCCCCCCCCCCCCCCCCCCCCCTCTCCTCTTCTTGGTGAATAGATTGCCGAAACTGTTGTGCTTAAAATTGATGTCATGTTTCAAGCTTTATGTTGTGAAATTAAGATTCCTGCTTTGCAAACTATGTATTATGTGCATGCAATTGTTGTTATGTGTTTGCTCTTTTAAATTTAAATTGGTTGTCAAGTGAGTACTTTTCTGTATGCTACCTGTTTCTGGAGCAAATTGGCTGTCAAGTGAGCATTTTCCTTTATGCTACCTGTTTCTGAAGCAAATTGGTTGTCAAGTTATAGATAATGGATGCCATTGCATAATAGCTGTTATGGACAATATAAGGAATATTATTACCTGGATGATGTGCATGAATATAGGATGCAATTACCTAGATGTCAACTATTTAATTGTGACTTTTGATTGTATCCTTTTGTTATTGTGGTTTTCCTTTTCTGTTTAAGTTAGAAACTTTGTTTTTCTTCTTATTTTCCTCTGGAATTTTAACACTCAGAATTATGCTGCTGCTGTTGTTATTCATATTCCCAAGAATGTTAAACTTGCCACTGGTTGCAGGCTTCCCTGCTGATTTGCTTTCTCTGGCTGGTATGTACCTAGATGGTGTGTACTACATTTAGGTTTCTCTGTCTTTCTTCTCCTTTTATATTATGCTGCTGCTGTTGTTATTCATATTCCCAAGAATGTTAAACTTGCCACTGGTTGCAGGCTTCCCTGCTGATTTGCTTTCTCTGGCTGGTACATACCTAGATGGTGTGTACTACATTTAGGTTTCTCCATCTTTCTTCTCCTTTTATATTATGCTGCTGCTGTTGTTATTCATATTCCCAAGAATTTTGTAAACTTGCCACTGGTTGTAGGCTTCCCTGCTGATTTGCTTTCTCTTGCTACTACATACCTAGATGGTGTTATTACATTTAGGTTCCCTGTATTTCTTCTCGTTTTATATTTTTAAGATTCAAGTCTTGTTCATGTGATGTATATAACTGTTTAACCCACCTAGTCTTTTTTGATTCTCAGTTGTTGAATTCATAAATTTGGATGGGAACTAATGTGAAGATCAGAAAGGCATCTGAATAGACTTTGAATTGTTCAACTCCAGAAAAAGTTTCTGAATTTTGGTTGGCAAGGAGAGCAAGTTGCCTTCAAGCATGCCTAATGCGCGCTCACTTTGCAAAGCTGTAGGTAATTTTGCTTCTTGTTTTGTACTTTATTATCAATTGATCAATATCTTTGACCTTCAAAAAATAAGATTATTTAACTTATTAGTCAATGTTTTCAGCTTCAAAAACTGTTAGTTGTGGCCTATGTGACATATGCACGGGCTGGAAGAATACAGCATACAAGTACTTCCTACTGCCATGACATTGCAAGTTATCCTCATTTTTCGTCAATTTTATATCTTTGCTTCTTATATTTGGATTTTTCTCTTAGAACTTATCTCTTGCTTAGCTGCACATGTACATGTTTTTGCAAGATAATCGCTGATATTTTCTTTTTGGGTTTTTGTAGTTATTACAGGTTGTATTTGGCTTCACTCTCTGAACAACAGAAGACTTTTCATGGATGTATCAATAAGAAAATGTGAGGGGTGTATAATTGTTGTAAAACAAGATTTGAGTCCTGCTATGATAACTGTTATTACAAAAAAAAAAAAAAAAAAAAAAAAAAGAAATTTTTGGTGTTTGGGACAATCACGTGGGGATTGCCCCGGGTTCTCTTCCCTCTTGTGTGGGATGGTGCGCTGTGTGTGTCTTTTCTTAGTCTCTCATTTGCTTTCTTTCCCTTTCAATTTTTCCTTCACCAATTTCTCTCTATTTCTGTCTCTGCATTTTTTTCCTGCTCCTCTTACTTTCTCTCTTGGCTTTCTTTCTGAAACTATTTGGTTTTTCCTTTACTTTCTCTTTTTTTGGTATCTCTTTACTTTTTCTCACTGCTTTTTCTTTATACATTTTTTTTTCCCTTTTTTTTTTCTCTCTATCTCCTTTCTCAACATCCTCTACTTTCTCTCTAGTTTTCTACTCTGTTTCTTTTTAACATTCTCTTACTGCTTTTTTTTTTTTTTTTGCCCTCCATTTTTCTTTCTATTTTGTTTTACTAATTTCTTTGTGCTCTTTATCTCTAGTTTACTTTCAAAGTGAAGTTATTGCCATGAGGTGAAACATTTATTCCACTTGCTATTAAGGCTTAGTTTTGATATGTCCTTAAAAAAATTAAATGTAAAGGAAAAAAAAAAATAGCTATACTTTTATCAAAACTATACTATTATCATAATACATACGAAAAAATAACATAAAATGAAACACATTGAAGAAACCAATCATTAAACAAATAAGAAATTAGTAAAAGATTATATGTACAAAAAGAACATTTAAGTAAATTAGTAAAACAACCTAAAATACGCATAAAAAAAAAAAAAACACATGAGAAATTAGAAATACAAGTTAAGAAAAGTAAAGAAACAACTTAGCTAAAGTAAGAAATTAACAAAATTTTGATATTGTTTTTAAATTAATATTGCTAAATTTTAATACATATTGTAATTTTCTCACAATAAAAAGCTTTTTAAAAGAATAAATCTTTGGCGAAAATATATATATATTTTTTTCAAGAGCTATATATATATATATATATATATAGAATGTGCGGCAAACGTAATGATTTTTTTTCTTTTCAAGTTTCTTATCAGATATATAGCAAGGCATCTAATCAAAATGATAACTTATCAAGTAGTGAGCTTGTGTGCAAGGAAATAATGGAAAACCAGAAATTACAAAAGGCTTTGCTTGTTCTTGT
Organism: Ziziphus jujuba; assembly: GCF_031755915.1. Taxonomy (NCBI): domain Eukaryota; kingdom Viridiplantae; phylum Streptophyta; class Magnoliopsida; order Rosales; family Rhamnaceae; genus Ziziphus; species Ziziphus jujuba. Next base: position 6,662,698 of record NC_083380.1, read on the forward strand.
GTTGACAAAAGGTTTTGCTCAGTATAGTTTCTAATTACATTTCTTTTTACATGCATAGCTAATTAATGTTTTGTTGGTGAATGCATAAATAATAAATGTTGTTTTTAGAACTAGAAAGATATTTTGCAGTTACAAGGTTAAACAGAGGCATGTTCTGTTTTTGTTTTTTGGTTTGGTAATTGATTTTTCCTGATACTTTTTTTTTTTTTTAAATTTTATTTTGGTTTTTTAAAGTAAGAATGTCAAGAAAGCAAGGAAGTTACGTTCCTCCTCCCAGTAAAATACGTGCAACAACCTCAAACGTGTGAAATTGACACAATGGAGAAGCCAAGAATATGCATGTCAATATGCAACCTAATATGCTTTGCAATACTTAACCAGAAATTTTCACAAATTTTATGAGGCTGAAAACTAGTAGAAAATTGACATTTACTACAGTATTGATTAGCTTTTAAAACCATCACAAATTACAGAAAGTTGGGATAGTGAAACAGAAAAAAGAAATTTACTATTTGTAATTATATAATCTATGAGGAAACCCTTCTCCTTCACGCTTTCAACAGTGTCCCTGAAATTCACTTCCAAAGAAATAAAGTTGACATTGAAAACCTCTTTGCTTTCTCCTTGAATATTTGGTGAAGCTTCTCACCTTCCCCAACTGGAAGTAATCACAAACAGAAATGACATTTTCTGAGCTTAGTATATTTAGTAGATGAGAACCACATTGTCAAAGAAACATATTATTATTTAGGAATGAAACTTTAGAAGTACTATTTATCAAAATGTCAGTTTGACAAGTAACCTGACATGAACAAAGAAAGGAAAGCAGATATAGTAACAAACTAAAGAAAGAAAACATACTCTTTATCTTCTTCGCTGATGCCCCCTAGTCCTCTGCTTTGTGGTTCTATATTTCAACCACAGATGTAGTATTCTATCTACAGCTTTATCAACAACATCAAAGTAGGCTATGCTCCAAGATTTTCTCATCGCCATTATCAAATACGGAACAAGAATTCCAGCTGCAAATCCCAATCCAATGCTCAAGAAAAACCACTTATCAATAAAGCTGTCACCATTACCAGCATCCCTGAGAGTTGTCCGTCCCTTATCTAGTTTCCCATTGTTATCATCACCTGAACATTTTACAGCAAGTGGACCACCACAAAGGCCAATATTTCCAGCAAAAGAGGATGCATTGAATGTGAGCATCTGATCTTTATCAGGAATAGGACCAGACAATTCATTGTTTGACAGATTCAGATACCCCAGGAATGAGAGTGACCCCAAGCTTTGAGGAATAGCACCGGAGAACTTATTACTCGAGAGGTCAAGAGAAGACAATTGCTTCAGCTTGGAAATGCTTTCGGGAATGTGGCCAGTGAAATGGTTTCTTGACAAGTTGAGAACGATCAAACCCAACAAATTTGTCATCTCGATAGGAAGAGCTCCACTCAAGTTATTCCCTGAGAGGTCTAGCATGGTTACAAGAGAGAGGGTCTTGGTGTATCTTAGAAGTTGGCCTTTCATATTTACAATGAAGCTTTCATAGTAGTTGCCAAACTCCATAGTACCTACGTAGCTATCAGGATGTTTCCTAGTTGCGGCATTTTGGTAAATAGGGGCAGCCCCATACAATAGATAACGGTTAATGATTTGGGCTTGTAACATGGCTTTGAAATTTCCAAAGCTAGCTGGAATACTGCCTGTCAACTGATTTTCTGCTAAGTCCAGGACTTGTAGTGAACTTAAATTTGATAACAGAGCCGGAAGTTCTCCTGAAAATGAATTAGACCTCAAGCTAAGAATTCTTAGACTTTCAAATCCATTCCCAATCCATGGTGGAATTCTACCATTTAATTTGTTGTTCCCAAGATTTAGGGTCTCCAAACCGGATAAGTTTTGGAAAGATGATGGGAGCTGTCCATAGAGCTTGTTATCATTTAGGTGCAATGTTTTAAGGCCGCTTAATTGACCCAAGAAGGTAGGAATGGTTCCAGACAAATGGTTATTACTGATGTCTAGTACAGAGAGATCAGAACAATTTACAATGCTTGATGGAATACTTCCTATTAAGCTGTTATTGGAAAGATCAATGACTTCAGCTCCAGGAACAATGTTACCTATCCAAGCAGGAATTTCTCCATTTAACTGGTTGTTAGCAATGGAAAGGAAAGCAAAGGTACCAACGGTAAGATTCCATTTATTTGGAATATTACCAGAAAGTTTATTACTCGATCGAGTAAGTAAAAGCTGCCACTTGGAATAGGAACGGACCCACTGAAGTTATTTGAGCTCAAATCAACTACTACACCAAATAGGTACGCCGATAGACGGGGTTGTGAACCAAACTCTAGTGGACTTGGTAGTTGACCTGCTAGTTGATTAAAAGAAAGATTCATATGTGATAATGAATAAGAAAATTCCCAAAACCAGTAAGGTATGGAGCCAGAAATGCCAGCATTTGAGAAAGCCAAATAGTCGACCTGCTTTTGTGACTTGAGCCAAGTCGGAAATGAAGGGCCCAAATGGCAGGAACTCATTGCAAGAGAAGAAACCTGGAATGGAGGAATCCAATCGGATTTGACATCCAAGGTGAAAGAGTTTGAAGACAGATCTAAGTCCGATAGCTTTTTTAGCTTTAAAAAATGTGCTTCAGTAACTATACCTGTCAATTGATTGGATGAAACATCAAAGATACGCAACTCAGAAAGCTGTCCCAAACTTTCTGGGAGGGTCCCATTTAGCTCATTCTCTCCTAGACGCAGAACAGTAAGATTTTGCTGTAATATTCCAAAAGAAGTTGGGATGGGACCATAGAGAGTTATTGGACAAATCAAGCTCAAGAAGATTCTCGAGCTGAGCTAGCCACTCTGGTAATTTACCAACCAATTGATTGTCTGACAGGTACAATAATTGCAGATTTGGTAGTGGCCCCCAAGAAAGATTTTGGAGTGATCCGAAAGAAGCTGGGATACTACCATTGAGAGAGTTATAGGACAAATGAAGCTCCACAAGATTCTCGAGTTGACCCAACCATTCTGGTAAATTACCAACCAAGTGATTGTCTGACAAGTCCAAGGAGTGCAGACTAGGAAGTGGCCTCCCAGAAAAATTTTGGAGTGATCCGAAAGAAGCTGGGATTTGACCATTTAGATAGTTGGAGGACAAATCAAGCTCAACAAGATTCTCAAGGTGACCCAACCATTCCGGTAAATTACCAACCAAGTAATTATCCGACAAAACGAAGGACTGCAGAATAGGAAATGGCCTCCTAGAAAGGCAAATTTCTGTTCCTTCAAGGAATTTTGGTAAAGTTTCATTGATGTAATTATTGAACATACCTAAGGAAATCAAATTGCAAAGTTTTCCAATAGAGCTTGGAATCCCACCGTCAACGCTATTGGAAGAAAGATCTAAGTGACTGAGAAATGTCAGGTTTCCAATGGAGGCAGGAAGTTTCCCATGTAGATTATTCTCTTTCAAATCAAGAACTTGTATCTTCTCCCATCGTCCCCCCAACAACTGATGACAACTTGCTGAAAGACCATTGTATCCCAGATATAAAAACTCCAAATTTGGTAGTTCACTTAAACCAAGTGGAATTCTTCCACCCAACCCACTATTGCTTATATCCAAAGTAACAAGGCTGCTAATATTGACAAGCCAATCGAGGGCTTTTGGATCGAATTGGTTATAACTAAGATCTAGGACAACAAGTGAAGTTAAATTTAAAAGGGTAGGAGGTGAAATGGATCCAGATAATCTACAATTCTGTAGATGCAACTCGGTTAAGGATGGGAGCTTATTTAGTTGCCTAATCCAGTCTGATCCTACCATTGAAAGATTAACTTCATTAATCACAAGATGCTTTAGAGAAACAAGACCTGTTAACCATTCAAGATTATCAACAAATAAACTTGACTCACCCCAAATCTCATCACTAGAAACATCAAGATACTGCAAGCTAGAAAGGTTCCCTAAATTTACCGGAATTGCACCACTAAACCCAGCATGTGAGAGGTTCAGATATTGCAAGTTTTTCAAAGATCCAAAAAAATCAGGAATTGGGTTGTCATTGAACGTGTTAAAACTCAAGTCCAAATGCCTCAAGGACTTGAGTTTCGTCAATGAAGGTTTAATTTCCCCACTGAGGTTCCAGAATCCGTACCTTGCGAGGGATTCATCATCGTACCCAGTTGGACGTGGATTCCGAAGATCAACTCCAATAACGGCTCCAGTAGTGTTTTCACAGCTTATTCCAGGCCAATGACAACAGTTGCTTCCCTTCCATGAAGAAAGCCTGTTTACAGGATCATGAAGGCCATTCTTGAAGTCAATGAGAGCTTCTTGGTCCGACTCCATGCAATTCATCAAGTGAGCATCAGTGTTGGGAAGAAATTCTCCTCTCACAGAGCACAGAATCAGAAACATTAATGGAAGCCATGTAATTGTTTCCATTAGAGTTGCAAACTTGTTTGCCAGAGAATTGCGATTTAGTGTGAAGAGGAAGATCAAGAGGAATAGTTGTTGAAAGTAAAAGCAAAGCAAAAGATACATCAATGAAATATAAAGAAGACGATATGTGTGTTGCGAATCAACAACAATGTTTGCAGGTATATATATATATATATATATATATCGCCGGGAGACTCTTTCATTTTCTAACCCAGCAGTGTTTCAAACATTGGAAAGATGTGAGAGTGGGGTCATTGTGAAAGGACTTAGACGCGTATAAGCTTAATACAAAATAAATAAATTAATAAATAAAAATTAAAAAACAATAAAAAAATGTTTGAGGTTTTTCGGAAATTAAAAAGTATATATAATTCTTTTTTCGTTTCCTTTCTATGCGTGGCAAGGAAGAAAAACAGAGGTGAAAAGCTTTTCCTCTATTTTCCTCTATTTCATTCTGATGCTTATGCATACACCCCACGGCTCCTACCTGGAAGGCTGACCAAAAAGCCAAGATTTATTAGATTTGTCTAAACACCCAATCTTGGCCTTACATGTTTTTAAGTTAAAATATAACGATGTCATCTGCACAACCTTTTTGACTGGGGATCACTGTCCAATCGTGTGCGATTACGTATGACATCTGCACATTAACCTTGAAGACAAAATCCCTTAACTATATATACTTAATTGTGGTTTTATAATTAATGTAAAGTATGTAAACGCCTGACATATACTATTATTGTTGAGGGAATGATCATAATAACATACTAATGAATGCTTAAACTGGCAAATTATATTCATTTTACTTGCACTCACTCTGTGCCCATCAAAGTGAGTGCCCATCAAATATAGTGTTTGTAAGGCCATTTATCTCTGAAGTCTTAACAGAGATAGAAAATTCTTTGGACTACAAAATTCTAGTCAGGCTTTTGTACATATACTCCAATTTATTTTTGGGACAACAAATATATAGATATAGTAATCATACAATTTTATCCTCCTCTGCGTTTATGAGATATTGATTTTGTTTTCCATGAAGTAGATGCAAAATTTGAAATTGCAAAAACAAAACTACAGAGTTGTCACCCAAAACCAAGTGTTTTTGGTTTGAATGACCATCTTCAAAGTAAATAAAAGATTTATTTGTTCATTCAAGTAAGAAAAAGTTAAATACATAGCTCTTTAAACTTCCAGTAATTGAAGGAAAATCTGAATACAGAGATTGCCCTTCTCTGTATTTAACATGCTATAAGCGATATCGCCCTGGTGGGGGACGACTGTGCAATGTTGTGCGATGACCTATGACATATGCACGAGAACCTTGAACGCTTCAACACATGTAATGCTTGGAAGACAAAATCCCTTGACTCATGCTCAGCCATACATATGAGATGGACTAATTCTATCTTGCTTTTTGTTTCCCTTCTTCTATGCTTTCAGTCTTGTCATTTCAGTTCCTTTCATTCCCTTAAAGTTTATTTAATTAATCCACCTAAAACTTCAATTGTTCCCACCAACACAATACCAAAGTTGGAAAATTCTTGACGACCAAGTCTCAAACTCATTACAGACTTCTAAAGGAGGCAAGTGGATGTCTTTTTTCCAAGTCAATGAGAAATTCTATGCTCAAGGTCATGGCAGTGTAAATATGTTTACTTTGCTGAATGTAATTGCTGAGAAATCTGTCTGTCATTCATCAATTGTGAAAACTACTATTTCTTTCAAATGTACATAATATTTTTCAAATTTGTATTTTTAATTTTACATTATTTAAAAATTCCAGAATAGTTTTATTGGAAAAAAAAATGTATACAAATATAATTTTCCTAGTTCATTTATTTATCCTTTGAAACAAATTTATCTTTTTAATTGAGGTGGATATATTTTTCTTTTTATTTTTAATATTTATTTACATTTTTTCGAATTATTTTCCATTCAAAAATTAACTTTTAATAATTTATCATAGTTGGCTCTTCAACTATACAAAAATTTTATTTTGATTCTTAAACTATGCAAAATTATCGCTTTGGTCTTTAAACTGTACAAAAGTCTCTTTTTCTTCCTTCTAAAATTACCAACCCTACCTCTGACAAAAAGGCTAATATGGCATGCACTTGTTGCTTCCTTTAGCCAAACTGAATAGACATTCAAAATCAGTAAGACTTTACAGAAAAATCTCTGCCATAACCACATGTTTTCTCAAGACAGCGACATCTCATCCACGTTGGAAAGTGCATGCCAGGCCAATCAATCCATAGATAGAAATATTGTCGGACGAATGGCTCACCGACGTTGGAAAATGCATGCCACCCCTATTATTAAGTCATTGTACTACTAACCATACATGCCCTGGAAACGTATAATCCGAAAGAGAGAGAGAGAGAGAGTTCAAGTGAAAAAAAAAAAAAAAAATCCAAATTAAGTTATTCCATTTTCAAATGAAAAATTAAAATTCATTTTTATATATATTTTTTTCCTTTGACTTAGATGACATGTTTAAATTTTAACTAGATTTAAAATTACATTATTTGGTAGTAGAAAAATAACGGGAAAAAAAAATTAAATAAAAATGTGAAAGGAAGTTTCCCTTAAAAAGAGTGAAGAGAGCAGAATTCCTCTATAAAGAAAAATCGGGAACTGTCCTCTCACTGGCCCCACCATCTCTCTCCCCTCAGAAAATTATTGTTTTCTAACCATCAGCATTCATGACAGGCAGCTTGCAAATTTTGCTACATTTCCTCAGTCAAACATGAGAAAAACAAACTGGGCCTAAATCTAATTAGTTGGTCAAAATTTTGGACAATAATATTTGTCTTCTTCTACATTAGCAATAAAATACTATCTATCATAAGTATGGACATGCAGAGTAAAGCTAAGCAGACTATTCAAAATTATTGAATAAAAACTTACATGTACTACAGTGAAGAATATAAAGCTTACAATAACAAAATGAAAAAAGCTGACTTAAGATTTCAAGAGAACCAAATTTTTGTTTTGCAAATCATTTTTAAATTTGATCACAAGTAATGCAAAGCACTATGCATGTACCATACTTGCTCTGTAGATTGTAGGCTACAAGTAGCTGTTTGTAATTTTAACTAGCAAAGACTATAATTTAAAGGCTATATATATTGACAAGTATTTCTTGAAACTGTTAAAAATAGCAGATGGATTGTACTGAAATCTTATAAAATAGAGCATTAATAGACTATTGGTTTTAACAGATTTCATTCATCTGCAAGCAATATCTATTATTTTCGGTAAATGTTTTTCACCTTCTAAAACCACATCATTGAGCCCATGAATTTCTACATCTCAAACTTAGGACGACACTTTATGATTCTTTTGCTAGTTGGTGTAACCGAGCAACTAGATCCAACATGGAAGAAATTGATTTAAAGCAATTTCCATGCAAAATGGCATTTCTGTTGTTCCATAAACACCAACAAGTCCATGCAAAAACCTCACATTGATAGGTAGACAAATGATAAAAAATAGAGTAACATAAACCAGCAAAAAAATCATAAAGTGTCCCTCTAAGTTGGTAAATGTTTCCAATAAACGTTCCTCACCTTCTAAAGCCACATCTAGCCCTTCATTGACTAACACCACCTTCATTTTCATCTTCCAAAGGCCAAAATCATTTGAGCCCGAGAATTTCTCCACCTTAAACTTAGTAGACATGGTCAAGTTTGCTTAGGTACACTATAACCAACCTAGCTTCAATTAAAGGAACCTCTAATTTCACTAAAAGAAGCTAACAACAATAAGCTACACAAAAGCCCCAATTCTCCAAACTCCAATCCCTAGATTTTCACCAATCTAGGCTCTGATACTAATTTGTGGAGATTCAACCTATGTATAGCAAGCAATATATATATATATCCACAAGCAGCATACAATCCACAACTAGTTCACAAACAAGCAAATATAGATGAAATAGATGATTTTAGAACAAACCTATATAAAAATTCTAGAAAGAGAAAGACATGCACATAAATATAAGAGAAGAGAGGGAGAAAAACACACAAAAGTTTTACGTGAGATTAAGGTGATCTATGTCCATAGGCAAGCAAAGAGATGACGATTTTCATTAACTTGAAAAAACTACAAGCTTAATCACCAAGAGCATGGCACCATTAATAGGATTTTGAAGAATCTACTGTTTCTCTTCCTAAAACCAGGTAGAAAACTCCTTTTTTACTATTTGGCACGAATTCCTATGCTAACATTTCATTAAAGAGCGGAAAAATAGTAATTTCGTAAAAAACCCCCTTTTTTTTTTTTTTTGGCTTTGCTTTTTTCCTCTTCACTTCATTACCAAATATTATCCCATAAACTCTTTATGTTCACCATTAATTTAGAGTCACAAAAACAACACGCACTTTAATGGAATCCCTATAATTGCCACCATCAAAGGTACACACTAACTTTATGCCAGAAACCAGAAATGAAATTGAAAAAAAAAAAAATGTGTCTTGCTGAGGAAGGAAGAAGTATCCTATATGAGGACAAACTTCCAGTTAACCAATAATAATATGAAAATATAGAAAATTTGAATTGAATGAGAAACAAAATTATGAACAACTTTTGAGGAAGCCAAGGAAAAAGTTTGATAATATTTTAGTTAAAATATATAGTAATATTTTAGTATGGTGATATTTCAGTAGTCTCTTGGTAAAAATATAGTTAAAAATTGTTAAAAAGTATGGAACAATTATTTATAGGCATAAAATAAAGCTACGTATTCTTTTGCACCTTATAATTTCTTCACATAATATATTTCTTCATGATATGATTTCTACAGGTAGGAAATGAAGCTGAAAAATATTCTTTTATAATACCATACCCCATCTTCACTCGTAAATGGTAATCTAGGAAAGTTGTCCGTTTTATTGAAATTCTATGCTTCAACGAGTCATGGTCTTCTCTCTGCAACTTGAATGTCAAAAAGAGATATATTTCTCTTCTATATTTACTATGCATGAATGTTCAAAAGTCTATGGGAATCTAGTATTATAAAATTATATAAAAAGTAATCACTTTCTAGTATTTGACGAAAAGTGTATTTTAATAGGGAGTGACCTTCAAGGCAAGTACGTCTCTCTACCAGCTCGGTGAGAAAGCAGTTTTCTCTTCATGATAATGATAAACAATTTCTTTTCTTATGTTGGAGTTGGTGATCCGCATCTTTATTGATCCAATTTAAAAAGATTATGATACGATTTATTTGATAAAAATTTTACCTTTTTTTATCCGTAATTTTTTCTCATTAAAAATTTTCTATATAAATATATGTGTATTTTGTTTTTATTTTCCTATTTTTATTGTTTTGTTCTATTTTTCGTAAAACCTTATTTTTCTATTAAAAAAAAAAAAACAAATATCTGTCCACTCAGCTTCCTTTGTGATAAACAAGAGCAATAAGAGTTTACTTGTATAAGAAACTTGTTAAGCACCTGTTTTTAGTTAAATCTCAAATTCTTTTGCATTCAATTGAGGGGTCTTTCCTATCAAACTTTACTTGTATATTTCTCATTTACTTTATTTTCCATTGTTATCCAATTGTTTTTTTCAATCCCACGAAGCAAACAAAATAAGAGTTTCCCATTGCAAAATAAAATTTGACAAAGTGGAAATCCTTTCTAATGATTTTAACAAGTTTCTTCCATCTGCAATTATTAAGTGGATTTGAGCAGTGCTCTCCCTTTTACTATCAAATTTTGAAACATAGTATAAAATCAAAAACTGGATAAAGGGATCGATTCCACTAGTGTTTTGTTTTTGGAAGTGCCACTAGCTTGCCCAAAAAGCCTTACACTAGTAGAGAAAGTTCAACACATATATGGCACTTCACAATTTCCTTCCAGAGTTATGTGGATTGTTCATTGATTTTTTCCCTTCTTGTTTGCATCCTACAAGACTCATAGGCTTTACAATTCTTTTTATTTTTTGCTGAAAGTACAAAATGTATTCATTTCTACATTAATTCCAGTGAACAAACTTTATGAAAAAAATTATTTTTTTATTGCATAATGCGCTTTAAAGTACTAACTTTTGCTAAAGTTTTACGTCACAAAGAGCTTCTCCGTCTGACTTGAAGTAATTTATCACCTCAGCATCTGTGTTGGCAAGAAATTCTCCTATAATTTTGAATCAAAGAATTAGTAACACTAATGAAGGCCTGTAATTGTTTCCATTAGAGGCACAAACTTTATGGCAGAAACCATAAAATTGAAATGTGAACTGTGTTTTGGTGAAGAGGAATATAGGCTTTTATAAGAACAGACTTTCAACCAAACAAAAAGATGAAAATATGGAAAAGTTGAATTCAATAATAAACCAACAGATGATCTACTTTTGAAGAAGCCACAGGGAAAGTTATTATCATGAAAAGCTAGGTAATCCTTTCCATCACTGTTTATTGGTATTAAAATATAGTTATTCTTGTTAGTGCTTCCTTTTTCGTTGTTTCTCCTTTTCAAATTTTCCATAGTCTCATAGTAAAATATAGTTAAAAATTGTTCAAAAAATGAAAAATATTTAGGTATAAAATATAAGTTATGCATGCCTTTCTACATTATATGTTTACATAATAGATTTCATTTCTTCATGATACAATTCTACAGCTAGGTAATAACGCTGAAAATTCTTCACTGATAATGGTAATCTCGGCAAGTTCTCTGTTAATTTCTCTTCTATATTTCAACCGTGCATGATAAAAAGTCTGCGGAAATCTAGTATTGTAAAATTGTATAAAAAGTAATCATTGTCTAGTATTTTATGTAAAGCATATATATTATATGAAACATATAATCAAATAGAGATTGAATCTCAAGGCAGGTATGTCACTTTTCCAAGTCGGTGATAAAGCATTTTCTCTGCCTGATTTTGATATGCAAATTTATTTCTTCTTAGCTCTTTTTGTGGCAGACAAGAATAAACTATAACAAAAATAGCTACAAAGCAAGTCATGCTATTTGTTTAATAGATAATGATGGTCATTTTTTGCAAGTTCGTTGAAATTTATTTCATGAAAGGCTTACTTTAATAGTGACATTTGAAATAATGGTTGAATTCTTGCATCCTTACCTTTTAACTCTACAATTCAAACCAGCTCTCTCCCTCTTTTTTTTTTTTTTTTTTTTTTCCACTACAAATTAATTTTAAAATTTGTTCTCTTTTGATTTTCTGCAAATTTTGTGTTCTGTACCTTATTTCATCTCTTTTCTTTTATTTTTTTTTAACATGAATAATACTTGACACTGTAGTTATCTTTACAGTACAAATTAGAAAATAAAGAAAAAGAATGGATAAAGAAATCAAACACCACATCTTCTACCATAGAAATTCCGTTAGCTTTGGTAACAAGATCTATATCATATAGAAGAGATTAGGAATGTTCCACAGAGTGATTTTTGGGGGGTGAAAATAGGCACAGCATTTGATTTAAAAAGTATTGTATAGTTTATAACATAACATCTGAAGCGTGTCTTAAGAACTTGGACCATAAAATAATCATCTAGCTTTTTAGCTTTCACAGAAGCTTGACATATAAAAATGTTCCTTTTTCACCACCTTTCAATTGTAATCTACTACCATCCAACATCTCTTCAATTTTTTTAAAGATAAGTGCCAAACAGCTATATATATATATAAATATATATATATATATATATTAGTTAATTACTAATTAATTTCAACTTTTACCTGATTAAAATTTTGGTAGAATAAGATCATAAAAGTTGTTTATCTTCTTGAATATTAGTCCTAAAATACTATCTCTTTAATTAATGTGAAAATAAAGACAAAACTAAACGGAGTATTTAAATCATTGTGATTTTATAAGTAATGCAAAAACATGTAAATATAAGAATTAATTGTTATATTTATGCAGCTCACATGTATTTCAATTCAACTGAAAACTAAAATTGGTTTCATTCAAAGATCTCCTCATTGCTAATTTGAATAAGGATCTTGCACTGAGATTCCAAATCCAACACCAGAAATACAGATCCAACAAAATCTCATGTAATTCATTAATTCATTAACACGACATGAAATTGCATGAATAATTCAATATTCTGGTTTAATTAACATGGGATCGTGTTGATAACAAGTCAATTCATTTACACCTAGAGTGTTAACACGTCTTAACGGGTGAAACCTGCCAATAACCATTTCACTAGTGAAAAAGGGCATTTTAGTAATTTTACTAAAAATAAAAAATTGACCTAATTTTATTAATTATAGTTATAGTGTTTTAAACAATTTTATTTTCTAACCTTCCTTTTCCTCCCCCCAAAAATAAAAAAATAAAAGTTTTTAATTTCCCTATGTTTGGTTTGTAATAAGATATTATTATTTTGTGTTTGTTTAAATATATTTTGATAGCTAAAAACAAAAAATATATATATATTTTTGGTAAAAAATAAACATTTTTGGATAGTTAATGTCATTATTTTTTTCTTACATATATATATATATATATTTTTTATTTAGTAAAAAGGAAGAGAAATCAGGTGGTCCCTAGGACCACCTTCCTCTAGAAAGTCCCTCTATTCAAATTTTGACAAGCGTTAAAAAATTTAATGGACTAGGATTTTAAGTAGCCAAATGAGCCAAATCAAAATAGAAAAATAATTTTACTGAGAAAAAATATTAAATTGGGGGAAAAAAATTTTAGTCTTAAATATTGAAAAAAATTTAAATATTAAATTCAAGAAAAAATTAAATAGAGAAATTTTTACTCATCTGTAAAATAGGAAGAAAAAATCTCGAACATTTAACTAGGGGAAAATTTTTAATGAAAAGAAATTTTAAGCGGAAAAATTGGAAAACAATTTTAAATCCTAGTCAGTTAATTTTAGCCACTTGTTGAAATTTAAATAGAGGGGTTTTGTAGATTAAGGTGGTCTTGGGACCACTAGATTTCTCCATTAAAGCTATAATTTTGTGTGATTAACTTTTATACTTCTTGAATATGTACAACAATATTAATTGTTTTAGCAAAAATACTAATATGAGATAGGGCTTCTTCTATTTTTTTTTTTTTAAAATTTTTGGTTGTTCTTATTAAGTGGCCATTAATATTTTTAAATGATACTGTATTTTTCCAAAACAAAAAGTACAACCATAACAATCTTTCTTTTTTTCCCCCCACCAATAGAACTATAATTTTGTGTGATTAACTTTTACATTTCTTTAATATATACAACATACAAATCTATTTCAGAATTAAAATTACTATTTTTGCTTATTGTATTTATTATTTATTTTAAATATTGATAAAAAATTAAATCATAAGGTTGGCCTAAGGCCCCCAAAATCTCAGGGCCAGCCCCTGCACATTATGAATAGTAGTTGGCAAGGCCAATTAAATTTAGAGAGAGATAGGAAATTTGTACATAAATTTGTATATCTCTCCATTTTTATTTTTTCTGGGTAAATCAAAATCAATAGAACAGAAAACATCTAGTTATATTGAGCACACAATTCCACCGTCCTCTACTCCTGTGAGATATTGATTCTGTTTTCTATTAAGTAGATGCAAATTTTTAAACAGCAAAAATGAATCTATAAAGCTTTCACCAAAAACAAAGTGGGTCATCGGCAAAATTAAAAATTTCTCTTGGTCTATAAAACAGAAAATGGAAACTTAGTAGTGAAGAATGAAGAATGAAGAATGAAGTGTGTCATCATTTAATACAGTACTATTGCTATTATGTTGAAAAAAATATTTGTGCCACTTTTTTTTTTTTTTAAATATTTGCTCAGCAAAATAAACAAATAAAAATTATTTGTATAAAAATGTAATTTTATTACATAAAAAAATAATTATGAACATCCTTTTGAAACGTTTGAAGAAAAAAAATTAAAATTGCTATCGTCAACATTTATTTGGAAAAAAAATGGTATAAGATCAAAGAAAAATATATCCTAAAAAGATAAAAATTGAAATTGATAAAAAGATATATAATTTTTTTATATTGATTTGTGTTGAGCATGATATGCAGAATTTTTTTTTTTAATTTTTTTGACTGAAAAAGCATAATATGCAGATTAAAAAGTTTAGGCTTAGCGATCTTCCTCTTTATTTTAAATTTATTAGAAATGTATAATTTTTAATAAGTTGGGCTGAAGTTGTGGCATATTTAAGCTTAAATCTAAAGCCCAATATTTGGCTGACCCTGATTATGCTACTTGGGTGAAGGCCCAATCCAGTTAAAAAATCCAGAAGTTGAGGGGGTAGAGAGAGAGAGTGTGCGTAATAATAATAATAATCATAATTTGAATTTTGAAAAAACAACGGTCAATTAAAAAAAATTGAAAATTGAAAATTCGGGGTTCTGAAAAACGAACGGTAAGAAAATTTAAATTCAGAAACGGTAATATTTATTTATTTATTTATTTTTTGGTTTTTAGCCGTTAATATTATTATAATTAATTATTATATATACATTGTGAACCTCAAATCCTTGTCTTTCTCTCTCTCTATCGAAAAAAAAGAAAAAAAGAAAAAGACAAAGAGGATAAGCTGTGGGAAGAAGAGCGATTGTTGAAGAAGACGAGACGATGGGATTGGCCGGTGTCTGCAACTCCATCACCGATCCCTAAACAAATTGGGTAAGACAGGGATTCTTCTCACTCTCTGATTACAATATAGGGCTTTCGTCTCCCTTTTTTTAGGGTTTATTATTATTCTTGGTGGATCTTAATTTTTACTTTGCCTTTGGTGAGTAAAGGAGCGTAATTTGCTTAATTGCCTTTTTGGGTTTTGAAAAAAGAAAGAAAATGGCTTTGATTTTATTATATTTTTTCTTGTAATTTGGTTCTTTGTTTCATTCTTGTGGTTGTGGGAATCACATAAAAATCTTGTAATTTTGACATATGGGTTTTGCTTTTGGATGCAGTCTGATGGGTTAATTCATTCATTCCTTGAAGATTGAAGATCCTCTGATGGAATTTATGGACACTGCTGTGGGTGTTGCGTTCTACGGACAGCATTTCAAACCACAATAGAACAGGAATATTACAACTTAAATGGTGCTATCTATTAGTTAGAAAAATATCACTCATCCTTGCTATATGACACAAACAGCTGAGTAATATTGCTACTGGTTTTGACTTGTGAATTTTGAAATCTTACTTTTTTTTTTTTTTTTTTTTTTTTGTGCTTTTGTTACTGAAATATGTTATGTGATCTGTAATTATATGGTGACGTAGGCTGAGTTAATTCTTTAGATAACTTTGTTTGCATGTAACTTAGAGAAGTGAACGTAATTAGATTTGGTTATACCCAAGTCTGTAATAATGAGTGATACCCATCCCCATTAGAAGCATGCCCAGGTCGCCTTGTATATCTGGTTGTTTCCTCTTTGAGTGATTTTTCTAAAATACCTGCATAGCTAAGTATACAAAACATTTTATAAACATCATAACAACAAATGAAACTCAATTGAAGTTAGGACAAAAAGAAACGAAAGAAGAAGAGTTGAAAGCACAAATTATGCACTTAAGATTTTTGCCATGCAAACAATGTTTGTTGTGCCTGCAATGTTGTTAGTTCATACCTCTTGTTAGTTTAAATTGGTTGTCAAGTGAGTTCTTTTCTTCTATATGATACCAGCTTCTGGAAAACAATTTATTGGTCGATTATGGAGGTTTTACGATGCCTCTGCAGAATAGCACAATGTTAGATATATTATTACCCGGAAGACGTGCATGAATATAGGACACAATTACTTAGATGTCAAGAATATTTATTTTATAGTGACTTTTGACTATATCCTTCTTGATTTTGTTTTTCCTTTTCTGCTTAAGTTAGAAACTTTGCTTTTCTTCTTATTTTTCTTTTGGAATTTTGACTCGTAGAATTGTGCTGCTGCTGTTGTTATTCATATTCTCACACAAGAATATTATACTTGCCACTGGTTGCAGGTGTCCCTGCTGATTTGCTTTCTCTTATAACTAGCCAAACCCCCCAGATGGTGTCTGCTCATTTAGGTTTCTCCATCCTTTTTCTCTTTTAATATCATGGTTCAATCCACCTATTCTTCTTTAATCCTTAGTTGTTGCCTTTAAATATAGATGGGGGAAACTGGTCTTGTTAATGTAATGTATACCACCTAGTCTTCTTTAATTCTTAGTTGTTGTTGCCTTTAAATATAGATGGGGGAAACTGGTCTTGTTAATGTAATGTATACCACCTAGTCTTCTTTAATTCTTAGTTGTTGTTGCCTTTAAATATAGATGGGGGAAACTGGTCTTGTTAATGTAATGTATACCACCTAGTCTTCTTTAATTCTTAGTTGTTGTTGCCTTTAAATATAGATGGGGGAAACTAGTCTTGTTAATGTAATGTATACCATGGTTCAATCCACCTAGTCTTCTTTAATTCTTAGTTGTTGCCTTTAAATATAGATGGGGAAACTAATGTGAAGATCAGAGAGGCATCTGAAAAGACTTCAGATTGTTTAACTCCAGAGAAAGTGTCTGAATTTTGGTTGGCAAGGAGCGCAAGTTACCTTCATGCATGCCTAATGTGTGCTCATTTTGCAAAGGTATTGGTAATTTTGCTTGTCGTTTTGTACTTTATCTTTGTCCCCTCAAAAAATAAGATTCTTTTATTTATTAGTCATACATTCAGCTTCAAAAACTGTTGGTTGTAGCCTATGTAGCATTTGCATTTGATTTTGCAAATGGACTGGAAGAATACAGCATCAATTATATTGTGTTGTGGTTCTCTGACCACTTTAGAGAAGAAATATGAGAAGAAAAATAAAAAGAATTCTATTACTCTCTTGGGAATAGAATACAAAAAATACAAAAAACTTTTCTTTTGGATTCTCACGTGAAACCTCTCTCTACACTCTCAAATTCTCTCTGGAATTGCTCACTCTTCTCTCAAGCTCTCTCTGGAACTTAAACACTCTCTCTCTCGGAGTTTTCTCTCAATATTTCTCACTTGGGATAATATTGAGCTTGCTCTCTTCGCTTTTCTTGCATACAACGGGATGGAGCCTATTTATAGGCTTACAAGGTCGGTTGCATGGCCACAATCTTCAACAGCCTCTGCAGAGCCCACAATTGTTGAACAATCCATTTTCGGTGCAGCAATGGCCATTGTCAAAAATGGTGGCTGTCGGTGCAGTGGTGTCAAAAATGATGGCTGTGCAATCTTCACACTGTTGGTGCAGTGGTGGTGCGGCTGGACTTCACAATTCTCTCCCTCCAGTCGCATTTAAAACTGATGGTCATCTGCCATCTATTCCAGCTATGTCTCTGCATAGCTTCAGCTTCTCCTGAGCAACAACTTTTGTTAGCATATCTGCTGGATTCTCTTTTGTGTGGATCTTCATCAGTTTCAGCAACTGTTGATCTATTACTTCGCGTATCCAATGATAGCGGATGTCAATGTGCTTTGTACGGGAATGATACATTGAGTTTTTGCTCAAATCCATGGCACTTTGGTTATCACAATGTATCTTATAGTCTTCTTGCTTGATGCCCAATTCTGTGAGAAAACGCTTTAACCACAACATTTCCTTACCCGCTTCCGCTGCGGCAATGTACTCTGCTTCAGTAGTGGATAAAGCAACACACTTCTGCAATCTTTACTGTCATGACACAGCTCCCCCTGCAAAAGTGTAGGGATAACCTGATGTAGACTTTCTATTATCAGGGTCTCCGGCCATATCTGCATCTGTATAGCCTTCTAAGATTGGATCACCTCCCCCGTAGCACAAGCACAGCTTCGATGTACCTTTAAGATACCTGAGAATCCATTTGACTGCTTCCCAGTGTTTCTTTCCAGGATTTGAAAGAAATCTGCTCACAACACCTACTGCATGAGCAATGTCTGGTCTGGTACACACCATTGCATACATCAGACTTCCTACCGCTGAAGAATATGGTACTGAAGCCATCTCCTCTATCTCTTCTTTGGATGAGGGGCACAATCTCTTACTCAACTTGAAATGATTTGCAAGTGGAATGCTGACCGATTTGGCTTTATCCATGTTGAATCTCTTTATCACCCGTTCAACATACTTCTCTTGAGATAGCCATAACCTTCTATTCTTCCTGTTTAGGATTATTTGCATTCCCAAAATTTGTTGAGCTGGTCCTAAGTCTTTCATATCAAAGGACTTAGATAATTCTTTCTTCAGCTGACTAATCTTCATTGCATCTTGTCCAACGATCAACATGTCGTCCACATATAGCAAAAGTGCAATGAAGTTTTCTCCTGAAAATTTTTGAATATAAACACACTGGTCTGCTGCAGTCCTTTTATAGCCTTGACTCACCATAAACGAGTCAAACTTCTTATACCATTGTCTTGGTGCTTGCTTGAGGCCATACAAGCTCTTCTTTAGCTTGCATACGAGGTTTTCTTTCCCTGAAACCTCAAATCCTTCTGGCTGTTCCATGTAGATTTCTTCATGTAAAACACCATGAAGAAATGCTGTCTTCACATCCATCTGTTCAAGCTCTAGGTTTAGACTTGCTACTAAACCAAAAATGACTCGAATTGAAGTCATTTTTACCACTGGTGAAAAAATCTCATCAAAGTCAATTCCTTTCTTCTGAAGAAATCCTTTGACCACCAATCGGGCTTTGTGTTTCACCACCTTTCCGCTGCCATCTTTCTTGAGCTTGAACACCCATTTATTCTTTAGTGCCTTTTTTCCTGTTGGAAGCTCAACCAACTCATAAGTATGATTTTTCTGCAAGGATTCCATCTCATCTTGCATTGCTTGCAGCCACGTTTCTTTCTCTTGATGAGAAACAACTTCCTGGAAACTCTCTGGCTCCCCCTCTTCAGTAAGCAGAATATACTCAGATTCTGGAAATCTCTTTGATGGAATCCGGCCTCGCTCAGATCTCCGAACTTGTAAACCACTGGTTTCAGGAGGTGTACCATCATCTGACCGCTGTGATGGCCCTGCAGCTGCTTGAGAGGATTGAGTCTCCCCTTGCTCAATATCCCCTTCTTCCTCCTGGTCTGCTTCTGGTATATCTTCATGCACCTCATTATCTTCTGTGGCTATTTGTGCTGGTGCTGGATTAGGACAAAAATTCTCGGCACTAGAACTACAATTAGGAGACATTCTGGGCTTTTCAATGTCTTCCATTTTCTGGTTTTCATGGAATACTACATCCCTGCTTCTAATAACCTTCTTTGTTTTCGGGTCCCATAACCTGTATCCGAATTCTTCATCTCCATATCCTATAAAGATGCATGGAGTAGATCTTGCATCGAGCTTCTGTCTGAGCTCCTTGGATACATGTACATAAGCTAAACAACCAAACACTTTTAAATGAGAGTAGGAGGGAATCTTACCCGCCCACACTTTTTCAGGAATTTCAAAATTCAACGGTACTGACGGTGATCTATTGATTAATTAGCAGGCGGCACGAACAGCTTCTTCCCAGAATGGCTTTGGCAGCTTAGCCAGACTGATCATACTTCTGATCTTTTCCATAATGGTTCGGTTCATTCTTTCGGCTATTCCATTATGTTGTGGGGTGCGAGGGACCGTCTTCTCATGTCGAATGCCGTGTCTTCTGCAGTAGGCATCGAACTCCTTGGAAGTATACTCGCCTCCATTATCTGAGCGGAGACATTTAAGCTTCTTTCCTGTTTCACGCTCTACCATGGTATGAAACAGTTTGAAGTAATCCAATACCTGGTCCTTTGTCTTCAATAAATATACCCACACCTTCCGAGAAGCATCATCAATGAAGGTCAGGAAATACTTGTTGCCACCTAATGATTCCACCTCCATGAGACCACAAACATCAGAGTGCACCAGACTAAGCAACTTTGATCTTCTCAATGCAGAGGAACTGAAGGAGACTCTATGTTGCTTACCAAATAAGCAGTGACTACAAGGATCTAGTGCAGCATCCTTGCAAACAGTGATAAGCTTCTTCCTTACCAAAGTGGACAATCCTTTTTCACTCATGTGACCGAGTCTCTGGTGCCACAGATTTTGAGACGCCTCTCCTTCTGCAATATTGAGGCTATCTGCACATATCTTCACATGAGTCTTGTACAGCATTCCACAAATATGTCCTCGGGCGACAACTATGGCACCTTTCATCATTTTCCATGTGCTTTTGCTGAAGTAGTTGTCATAGCCTTGCTTGTCTAAGGGTGCTCCCGAAAGTAGATTAAGCCGAAGGTCTGGAACATGACGAACATCCTTCAAAGTGATTGTACAACCAACATTCGTTTTTACCTGAATATCACCAGTTCCCATAATCTTTGCAAAACTGAAATTTCCCATCTTTACCATACCAAAGTCTCCTGCTTTGTACGTTTTGAAGAAATCTCTGTGTGGAGTGACATGGTAGGATGCTGCAGTATCGACTACCCACTCAACATCTTGGGTTGATATATGAAGGCATGTCTCTTCTTCGGTGGAGTAGAGCGCCACTTCTCCTGTAACAGTGACTAGTGTCTCTCCATCCTTCTTCGGCTGATTACCTTGGAGTCTCTGCTCTCTCAACAACTTTCTGCAGTTCTTCTTCATGTGACCCTCCAGGCCACAATGATAGCACTTATATGATGATTTTCTACCGTCTGTAGATCTGCCTCTGCTCTTGCTCCTGCCTCTCCCCCTATCTCGACCACCTCTTTGCTGTCTTCCTCTCTCTGTGACGAGGGCATGTGACTGATCCATGCCAATGTCCTTTCTCCTGGCCTCTTCATTAAATAGGGCATCCTTAACCATAGACATAGTAAGTTTGCCATTCGGGGCCGAATTGCTGAGAGAGACTACCAATGTCTCCCAACTGTCTGGAAGAGAGCTTAGACGTAGGAGGGCTTGATCCTCATCCCCTAGTTGATAATCCACAGCAGATAGTTGATTTACCAAGCTCTGGAACTCACTGGTATGCTCGGCTATAGAAGTTCCACTCTGTAATTTTAAATTTACCAATCGCTTAAGCAACAGGGCTTTGTTCCGAGCAGTCTTGGCCTGGTACATGTCCTCCAATTTTATCCAGAGGGCATATGCATCCGTTTCCTTCGCTACATGATGGAAGACACTGTGGTCGATCCATTGCCTGATCTGACCGATCGTTTTCTTGTTTAATTTCTTACATTCTGCTACTTTGCTGGGATCGGGGTTTTCTCCTTTAGCTTCTATAGGATCAAACAGATCCTTACAATTGAGGAGATCTTCCATCCGAGGTCTCCAAAGTGTATAATTTGTGGCAGTGAGCTTAACCATAGCTCCCGAAGATGATTCTTCCATTGACATTATGGCTTAACAAAAAATGGAGCTGAATTTGGCAAAATGGAGTTAACCGTTGCGTCCGGAACGGCCGAAAATGGTGGACTTGACTCTTCCGGGGTCAAAATATAATTATCAGAAATTTTGGGGCAAAAATGTAATTTCATAATATTTCTAGGTCAACCTGCAAATACAGAAACTACAGGGGTCAATCTGTAATTTCCAATAATTCAGGGGCTGTTTCGTAATTTTAAAAAATATTGATGACGTGGCAGACTGTGCTGACGTGTCAACATGTGGCAGACGACGTGTCGGCTGGCGTGGCAGATGACGTGGCAGGGGTGCGCTGACGTGGCTGCTGACGTGGTCGTCTTCAACCTCCAGACGGCACGTGCGGCGCGTGAGGCGCCTGAACTGTTGCAGAAAACTTCAGGCGGCGCGTGCGGGCGCGTGAGACGCTGCGTTCTCTCCGGCGAACTTCGTTGTTCTCGTCTCGTCGGGTACTTTCACCTGGTATTGTCAAATTAATTATTTGAGCAACTTTTCGAAACACCAACCTGAAGAACAGTGGCTCTGTTTCTTCAAATTTTGAACCTAAGCTCTCGACCTGGAGCTCTGATACCACTTGTTGTGGTTCTCTGACCACTTTAGAGAAGAAATATGAGAAGAAAAATAAAAAGAATTTTATTACTCTCTTGGGAATAGAATACAAAAAATACAAAAAACTTCTCTCTTGGATTCTCACGTGGAACCTCTCTCTACACTCTCAAATTCTCTCTGGAATTGCTCACTCTTCTCTCAAGCTCTTTCTGGAACTTAAACACTCTCTCTCTCGGAGTTTTCTCTCAATATTCCTCAGTTCCTCTACATTGAGAAGATCAGAGTTGCTTAGTTTGGTGCACTCTGATGTTTGTGGTCCCATGGAAGTGGAATCATTAGGTGGCAACAAGTATTTCCTGACCTTCATTGATGATGCTTCTCGGAAGGTATGGGTATATTTCTTGAAGACAAAGGACCAGGTATTGGATTACTTCAAACTGTTTCATACCATGGTAGAGCGTGAAACAGGAAAGAAGCTGAAATGTCTCCGCTCAGATAATGGAGGCGAGTATACTTCCAAGGAGTTCGATGCCTACTGCAGAAGCCACGGCATTCGACATGAGAAGACGGTCCCTCGCACCCCACAACATAATGGAATAGCCGAAAGAATGAACCGAACCATTATGGAAAAGGTCAGAAGTATGATCAGTATGGCTAAGCTGCCAAAGCCATTCTGGGGAGAAGCTGTTCGTGCCGCCTGCTATTTAATCAACAGATCACCGTCAGTACCGTTGAATTTTGAAATTCCGGAGAAAGTGTGGTCGGGTAAGATTCCCTCCTACTCTCATTTAAGAGTGTTTGGTTGTTTAGCTTATGTACATGTATCTAAGGAGCTCAGACAGAAGTTCGATGCAAGATCTACTCCATGCATCTTTATAGGATATGGAGATGAAGAATTCGGATACAGATTATGGGACCCGAAAATAAAGAAGGTTATTAGAAGCAGGATGTAGTATTCCATGAAAACCAGAAAATGGAAGACATTGAAAAGCCCAGAATGTCTCCTAATTGTAGTTCTAGTGCCGAGAATTTTTGTCCTAATCCAGCACCAGCACAAATAGCCACAGAAGATAATGAGGTGCATGAAGATATACCAGAAGCAGACCAGGAGGAAGAAGGGGATATTGAGCAGGGGGAGACTCAATCCTCTCAAGCACTGCAGGGCCATCACAGCGGTCAGATGATGGTACACCTCCTGAAACCAGTGGTTTACAAGTTCGGAGATTTGAGCGAGGCCGAATTCCATCAAAGAGATTTCCAGAATCTGAGTATATTCTGCTTACTGAAAAGGGGGAGCCAGAGAGTTTCCAGGAAGCTGTTTCTCATCAAGAGAAGGAAAAGTGGTTGCAAGCAATAAAAGATGAGATGGAATCCTTGCAGAAAAATCATACTTATGAGTTGGTTGAGCTTCCAACAGGAAAGAAGGCACTAAAGAATAAATGGGTGTTCAAGCTCAAGAAAAATGGCAGCGGAAAGGTGGTGAAACACAAAGCCCGATTGGTGGTCAAAGGATTTCTTCAGAAGAAAGGAATTGACTTTGATGAGATTTTTTCACCAGTGGTAAAAATGACTTCAATTCGAGTCATATTTGGTTTAGTAGCAAGTGTAAACCTAGAGCTTGAATAGATGGATTTGAAGACAGCATTTCTTCACGGTGATTTACATGAAGAAATCTACATGGAGCAGCCAGAAAGATTTGAGGTTTCAGGGAAAGAAAACCTCGTATGCAAGCTAAAGAAGAGCTTGTATGGCCTCAAGCAAACACCAAGACAATGGTACAAGAAGTTTGACTCGCTTATGGTGAGTCAAGGCTATAAAAGGACTGCAGCAGACCAGTGTGTTTATATTCAAAAATTTTCAGGTGGAAACTTCATTGCACTTTTGCTATATGTGGACGACATGTTGATCGTTGGACAAGATGCAATGAAGATTAGTCAGCTGAAGAAAGAATTATCTAAGTCCTTTGATATGAAAGACTTAGGACCAGCTCAACAAATTTTGGGAATGCAAATAATCCGAGACAGGAAGAATAGAAGGTTATGGCTATCTCAAGAGAAGTATGTTGAACGGGTGATAAAGAGATTCAACATGGATAAAGCCAAACCGGTTAGCATTCCACTTGCAAATCATTTCAAGTTGAGTAAGAGATTGTGCCCCTCATCCAAAGAAGAGATAGAGGAGATGGCTTCAGTACCATATTCTTCAGCGGTAGGAAGTCTGATGTATGCAATGGTGTGTACCAGACCAGATATTGCTCATGCAGTAGGTGTTGTGAGCAGATTTCTTTCAAATCCTGGAAAGAAACACTGGGAAGCAGTCAAATGGATTCTCAGGTATCTTAAAGGTACATCGAAGCGGTGCTTGTGCTACGGGAGAGGTGATCCAATCTTAGAAGGCTATACAGATGCAGATATGGCCGGAGACCCTGATAATAGAAAGTCTACATCAGGTTATCTCTACACTTTTGCAGGGGGAGCTGTGTCATGACAGTCAAGATTGCAGAAGTGTGTTGCTTTATCCACTACTGAAGCAGAGTACATTGCCGCAGCGGAAACGGATAAGGAAATGTTGTGGTTAAAGCGTTTTCTCACAGAATTGGGCATCAAGCAAGAAGACTACAAGATACATTGTGATAACCAAAGTGCCATGGATTTGAGCAAAAACTCAATGTATCATTCCCGTACAAAGCACATTGACATCCGCTATCATTGGATACGCGAAGTAATAGATCAACAGTTGCTGAAACTGATGAAGATCCACACAAAAGAGAATCCAGCAGATATGCTAACAAAAGTTGTTGCTCAGGAGAAGCTGAAGCTATGCAGAGACATAGCTGGAATAGATGGCAGATGACCATCAGTTTTAAATGCGACTGGAGGGAGAGAATTGTGAAGTCCAGCCGCACCACCACTGCACCAACAGTGTGAAGATTGCACAGCCATCATTTTTGACACCACTGCACCGACAGCCACCATTTTTGACAATGGCCATTGCTGCACCGAAAATGGATTGTTCAACAATTGTGGGCTCTGCAGAGGCTGTTGAAGATTGTGGCCATGCAACCGACCTTGTAAGCCTATAAATAGGCTCCATCCCGTTGTATGCAAGCAAAAGCCAAGAGAGCAAGCTCAATATTATCCCAAGTGAGGAATATTGAGAGAAAACTCCGAGAGAGAGAGTGTTTAAGTTCCAGAGAGAGCTTGAGAGAAGAGTGAGCAATTCCAGAGAGAATTTGAGAGTGTAGAGAGAGGTTCCATGTGAGAATCCTCCAAGAGAGAAGTTTTTGTATTTTTGTATTCTATTTCTAAGAGAGTAATAGAATTCTTTTATTTTGCTTCTCATATTTCTTCTCTAAAGTGGTCAGAGAACCACAACAAGTGGTTGTAGCCTATGTAGCATTTGCATTTGATTTTGCAAATGGACTGGAAGAATACAGCATCAATTACATTGTTACTTCCCCTATATAGCATCTAGCACAGTTAACTAGTTACATATCGTTTTCCAGTGTTAAATCTGTTTCAATATTGATGGTATATAATGCTTATCTACATGCCATTTACATTGTTATCATTCATTCTCTTTCCCTAATCATATTAGTTATCATTTTTGACTATTTATATATATATGTTTTATTTATTCAAAAGTAGGTCTATTTGAAGATATAGTCCTTGTTCAAATTAACCTGTCCCATTTGTGGAGCAAAATTTGTGAGCAAGGACAGAGAAACTGCATATAAATTGACATTCTTCACAAGACTTTACTAATTATAGGTGTCTTCCATTATGTGAATTCCAATAGCCTTCTCATGTGTGCATAAAAATTGAATGCAATAAGAGATTGTGGCGCTCAATCATAAAGTCCTACTGCCATGATCCTACAAGTTATCCTCATCGTTCTTCAATTTTATATTTTTGCTTCTTATGTTTGGATTTTTCTCTTAGAACTTATATATTTGCATGATAGACTTGCTTACCTGCACATAAACACATGTTTTTGCATGATAATCTTTTTTTATTATTTCTGCAGTTATTACAGTTGGTCTTTGGCTTCCCTTTTCTTGTTTATTTCTGCAGTCATTAAAGGTGGTCATTCTTGTTTTATTTTATTTTATTTTATTTCTGCAGTTATTACAGTTGGTCTTTGGCTTCCTTTTCTACACGGTCGAAGACTTTTCGTGGATGTCTAAATAAGAAAATGTGAGGGGTGTATAATTGTTGTAAAGCAAGGTTGAGTCCTACTATGATAACGCTTGTTAATAAAAAAGATGATGAAATTTTTGGCGTTTGGGTGAAGAGAATCACACAGGGATTGCCTGAGGTTCTCTGCCCTCTTGTGTGTGTGTCTCTCTTCTTGTCTCTCATTTGCTTCCCTTTCAATTTTCTCTCTCCAGTTTCTCTCAGTTTCTATCTCTGCATTTTTCTTTTTCCTGCTTTTTGCTCTCCTCTTTCTCTATGCTTTCTCTCAACCTTCTTTCTCTATTTGGTTTTTTCTTTACTTTCTCTTTTTTGTTATCTCTTTACGTTTTCTAACTACTTCTTTCTTTATACTTCTTTTCCATTTTTTCCTCTCTGTTTTCTTTCTCTACACACTCTACTTTCTCTCTGATTTTCTACTCTGTTTCTTTTTTAACTTTCTTTTACTGCTGTTTTTTCTCTCCACTTTTGTTTCTATTTTCTTTGACTAATTTCTCTGTGCTCTTCATCTCTAGTTTGCTTTCAAAGTAATGTTATTGCCATGGGTAAATTACTTATTCCACATGCTATCAATGCTTAGTTTTGATATGTCCTTTAAAAATTAAATGTTAAAAAAGAAAAAAAAAACTATACTTTTATTAGAAATATACTGTTATTATAATATATACAAAAACAAAAACATAAAATAAAATAAAATGAAACATATTGAAGAAACCAATCAGTAAAATTAGTAAGATTATATGCATAAAACATGTAAGTAAATTAGTAAAACAACCTAAGATAGGCATACAGAACCAAAAATAAATAAATGAATAAAATAAATAAGAAATTAGAAAGACAAGTTAAGAAAACGTAAAGAACCTAATAAATCTACCTAAAGTAAGAAATTAACAAATTTGTAATATTGTTTTTAAACTTTAATATATTGTTATTTGAATAAAAACTTTTAATATTTTCTTTATCTTAGTATATTTCTAAATTTTAATATGATTAAAAAGCTTAAAAAAAAAAAAGAATTGCAGGTAAATTCTTTTACTGCATGTAATAATTATTTTCAATTTTTTCTGGTACTATTTAACAAAATATTAGATATTATGTCATCTAATAAACTTAAATGTAAAATACAAACTAAAATTTACCTTAAAAAACAGCTATTGGATAAAAGACATTACATTGCATGTAATAATTATCAACATAGAAAGTGATAATGTATTAGAATAGAAAATTGACCGTTTAAAAAAATTATCCGAACGAATACATGAAACTAAGATTAATTACTATATAAATAAATATAATAATGGATATATAAATATAAGTAGGAAACTAAAATTTATCTTGAAAAACAGTTGTTTTGATAAAAGACCTAAAAGTTTAGCATTAAAAATATAGAAAAAAAAATTTTAAAAATATATTAGAAAATAAAATTTCGCTTACAAAAATTAATATAATTAAGGATATAAAATAGGATTTTACAAGAAGACATTGATAGCTTGTGGAATAAATGGTTTACTTTTGTGCTGATAGCCAAATGGAGAAAGCAGCTAGAATAATTAGAAAGAGAAAGTATTATAAAAAGTGTAGGGCAAAAAAGGGGAGATAGAAAGTTTAGAGATCTATGGAGAAAGTTGTGAAAGTGTAGAGATAGATTTTAGAAGAAGAAAATGGTAAAAGGTGTAAGATAAGTAGAAGGAAATGTAAATAAGAGAGAAATTAAAAGAGAGATCCAGATAAAATGTAAATATTGAAAATTGTCGTGGGGAAAAAGATAAAGAGAGGATGGAGCGGATAAAAAGCAAAGATAAAAAGACACAATGCTCGAAGTATAAAAATGGGGGCAGAAAACAGAGAAAAAAATGGAAAGTAAGTGGATAGACAAAGGTGGAAGAGAGAGAGTGGAGAGAGAGAGAAAATAAGGGGGGGAGTTTTTGACTTTTTTTTTTTTTTTTTTTTAACTTTGTTTTATTCATTTGTAATAAATACATTTTGTCTTTATCCATATTAGATACCTTCACTATTATTACATAATCAAGCTAGCATTCAATTTTCAAAATCTCTTAGATGGCCTTGATCTAATGGCTCTCACATACTTTTTTTTTTTTTTTTGGGGATAAATTAATGGTTATCATATACTTGGAAACAAATTGACTAAGTTGGATTATAAACACCCACTAAATTTATCAATAAGAAATGCAATGTCAAAAAGCCTAGTTTGAGGAAGGGAAAATGCCTATGAGAATCTAGGGAAAGACCATTGAATATGTAAGTCACAAACCATCCATTGAATTGAAATATATAATGCATTCTCGTGAAGAAGAATGTTTTACATTCATACACAATAGAAATTTAGTAGCTATTGGAAATAAGAGCATAGGGAAAAACCAGAACAACTTCTCAGCAACAAAAAGATAAAAATAAAAAGTTAAATTCAATGAGCTCGCTTAGTGACTTTTGAGGCAGAATTGCATATGATAATGTAAATATAAAAGTTTACACTTGGGGTATAGATGGAATTTATATGTTTTTTTTTAACCATATATATATTGATATTCAAATTTTACCTTCAAATTTTTATTCTAAATCCCAATATTTGTTTAACCATTATTCATCCCGCCAACAAATAAACTCTCTTTGTCATAAAATTGACTTTAGCTAATTGGATGATAAATTGTACTGCTACTATTCGAAAAAAAAAAAAGAAAAAAAAAGGCAATACTTTTTTCAACAAAGTTGGTACTTAAAATGTAAATGATAGTTTCTTTTCTTTAAAAAAAAAAAATGATTAATCATATTCTTCATTCCCCTGTTTCAAATCTCTAAAAAGGTCTTTTATATTTCTTGTACTTTACCATTTAAAACTTTGTATCCAACTGTTTATTACGTCAATATATATATATATATGTATATTTATTTTCCGTTGGTCAATTTAAAAAAATACACATGATGCGGAACTTTTTGATAAGTCTTTATTTGAAGATGATTACAACTGTAGAAAATAAATAAATGAAAAACAAAAGCAAAAACAAAAACAATAAAAACAGCCCATCACCAGGAAGTAAAGGTGAAGAGACCTGATACTGGTGTTAACTTTCAACAGGTAAGAGGTGGAATGGGACTAGACAAGGTAGAAGAAGAGTACTGCAACTCAGTTAACCATGACAGCTTGTTAACAATCCCAATCAACTCTCCACCCTCCACCATTGAAAGATCAACTCCTTTCATAACATGTTGCCTCAGAGACATAAGACCCAAAACCCATTCAAACATCATCAACAACCAAACTCCATTCCAAATCCCCAACCAAACTCTTATCAATATTCACATCAAGATACTTCAAATTTGAGAGTTTTTTTTTTAAACTTGGAGGAATCACACCACTGAATCCATCATTTGAGATGTTTAGATATTGTAGATTCTCCTAAGATCCAAGGAAATCAGGAATTGGGATGCCAGGAAACGTGTTCAAGCTTAAGTCCAAATGTTTCACAGATTTGAGTTTTGTTAATGAAGGCTTGATTTGGCCACTGAGGTTAAATAATCCATACCTGCTACAAGAATCATGAGAATGCGGATGTGGGTTATGGACATCGACTGCAATAACAGCTCTTGTATTGCTATCACTGCTTGTTCCCCACCATTGACAATAGTTGCTCCCTTTCCAAGAAAAAATCGATTTTCGGGATCATGAAGACCATTCTTGAAGTCTATAAGAGCTTCTCTGTCTGAGTCCAAGCAATTCATCAACTGTGCATTAGTTTTAGAAAGAAAATGTCCTGTTACTATAAAGCAAAGAGTCAGTAACCTTATAATTGTTTCCATCAAAGGTCTAACCCTTTTATGCTTGAAAGTATTGATGAAATTTCAATATAAACTGGCTTTTGGTAAAGAGGAAGAAGATACTTTTATTTGATATTATAAGATCAAAAGAATAGTTACTAAAAATAAGAACTAGGGATAAGATAAAAGAACACCTATTAACGAACAAAAAGATGAGAAATATAAAGTTGAATTCAATGGGGAGGTGAGGACTTATTTATGGCTTTTGAGGCAAGCAAGTGATTCCTTTTTGTAAGTCAATGAAGGAAGCTGCAGAGAAGGTCATGAACATGTAGTTGCTGAAAATCTATGTAGTATAACATTGACTATCGGAATTTTTTATTTTTATTGAACCTCATGAGCTTTGTTGTTCATATTAGTCTTTCCATAGTAATATTATCCATTATACTAAAGAAATTGGGTTTTACTGTATGTTGTTGAATAAATTAATATTTGTGGACTTGACATAATCAATTACTTACTTGCAGGGTCAATTTATGCCATTAATGGGACTGTCTTATTTTATTATTTTATAGTAGGGCCCTTGGTCACACACTCTCTATAAGACTCTAGTTGGCCCATTGGACTGGAGGACCAACTCTCTTTATAAGCCCATTGATTTATCCATATTTTTCCTAGTATAATTATATTATCAAATTATTATTATTTTATGTGTGTCAAAATTAATGGATAAGTCTGACTTGTAGAGATTATTTAAAGGGTCTAGGGCAAGCAGACATTAAGAATATCATACAGTATTTGGAGATTAGGGTTTTCAGAAATCTGAGAGTGGTTTGAGAGTAGTGTGTCCATAGGCACTACTTTACGTTGTTTCTATTTTGTAGGATTAAAGATCTAATTTATCAATGGCTGCATTTGGAGGTTAGTAATTTATGATTTATGAAATTTATTATGTATATTTAGATCCATAAAATTTCTAACAATTGGTATCAGAGCATGGTTAATATGTATAATAAATTTCATGTGATTATTCAGATTATTACTGTATGTTCGGCCATTGAATAATCTATACATGTTTTTTGTTTATTTTCCTTCTTCTCCAATTCGAATACATGTGTATATTAAGAGAATCAAAATTACATATCTTGTGAATATATAAGATTCATGCCCGATTGTGTTTGTGATGTTTATATATTTGCTGGAATATGTGTGATAATACTTTTGATTATGTATGAATATCTATATATAACCCGATTGCTATTTCTTCATTTAAAAAAAAAAAATCAAATCCTTAAAATCCGAATAATGGTTATTGATGCTATTTGAAAACTGGGCTATGTTTTATTGGAGTTTATGGATTGCATGTCGTAGTTTAGATTAATCAATTTGGTTCAAAACCTTGTAAAAACTGTTGATTTTGAAACTTCCATGGCCGAATATAAACCTTGCTTGGATGTTTATTTTGGGTTGATTTTAAATCAAATTGATTTATGGGAAACGTTGCTCAATGGAAGACGAAACTATCGTCGCCGGTATTGCCTGAAACGGAGTCCGGAATAGCGAGATAGAGCCGGGTAAGAAGTCGGGTCGCGGGACCTGTACAGGTTGGAATCGGGTCAGACCCGACCCGGCTAGTTGAGGAAGAAGGCGCGAACGACATGCCGTTTTGGGCTGACTGCTGATGTCATCTGCTGACATTAGCACGACACGTCGTTTGCTGACATCAGCAAATGACGTCAGCAGGCCAAAAAAAAAAACTTATTTTTTTTATTGATTTATTTGTTGTTTATTTATTAATTGATTTAATGATTCAATTGTTCAATTTATTTATTTATTGTTTATTTGTTTGTTTAATTATCACATTCCAATTTTATTAAATTAAATTAAATATTTGTGATTGGAAAATTGGATTGTGTGAGCTTACCCAAAGAGGCTTTGTGTCTAGTTGATATAGTAGTGTGGGATTTTAGGTACTCATCTGTCGTGAGACTTATTTTGTCTGCATTATGTGTACCAATGTAATGTGTATTGGCATAGTGGATGGGTTATCTTTTATTTACCTATATCATAAAATTGCCAATTTGTTAATTATCTCTCACTTATTAATCAGGGTCTATATGGGTAACTAGGCTACCCTGTCGATAGTTTTAGTTGCTATGTATGATGCCTGAAATGACAGTGGAAGTTAATTAAATGCCATGTATTGCAGGTTCTGAGTTGCCCTGTCAGTGATTCAGTTCAATGCATTTGATTGTGGTTATTTGGTTGACTGCCCCTGGCCCGCGTAAGGGTATCTTTAGTGCTACAAAGACCCTAAGCGATATTTATGTTTGTGTTTTTGTGTTGAGGGGCTGAAAAATAGTAATTGAATTGTCTTAAATTTTTTGAATGTCTTGTTGTTTACTATTTTTACAGCTAGTAGCACCCCAAACCTTCTGCCCATGACTGCCATGATGAAATTGGATGGGACAAATTATCAGAAATGGAAGAAAACCTTAGTTATGAATTTGACCTTCATGAAATTGGATTTGGCTTTGGAGATAGATCCACCAGAGATACCGACTGATGAGAGTACTGCAGCGGCTAAGAAACTATATGAGGATTGGAAGCACTCTAATAAGTGGTGTATGATGATGATGGAGAATTACATGGATGAGGCCATATATGCTAGTATTCTTAAAGTGGATACTGCAAAGGGACTTCTTGAGAAGATAGGAAAG
The DNA here is from genome assembly GCF_031755915.1 of Ziziphus jujuba. Taxonomy (NCBI): domain Eukaryota; kingdom Viridiplantae; phylum Streptophyta; class Magnoliopsida; order Rosales; family Rhamnaceae; genus Ziziphus; species Ziziphus jujuba. The sequence continues at coordinate 6,695,689 of NC_083380.1, forward strand.
AAGTTTATCAAGTTTGATATGAATGAGAAGCATCATTATTTGGACCTATTGAATAATACCAAATATGATGGTATTAAAGGATTAAGGGACCATATTATGCTACTTTCCTCCTATTATAATAAGTTGAATGACCTTAAGATGGACATTGGAGAGGAGTTCTTGACCTATTCTATAATGAGGAGTCTTCTATCACAGTTTGATAATATAAGGTCGAGTTTGAATACTAAGAAAGAAGGTTGTAGCTTGGAGGAATTGACTGCTATCCTTGTCAAGGAAGATGATGATATTAAATTAAGTAAGTCTAGGTCTGATGCTATGGTTTCACATCAGGTAGATAAGTGCAAGAAGTTTTTCCAAAAGAAGGGACAAGGATTCAAGCCAGGACAAGGTTTCAAGCCTGGGCAGGGTTTTAACCCCAATAGAAAGAAGTTTTCCGGCATGAAGCCTAAAGGGTCGAGGGATGGTGTTTTTCAGATTAGAGAAAGGAGAGAGTACTTCAATGGAAGGTGTGGATACTGCAATAAAGTTGGACACAAGAAGATAGACTGTTGGACCTTAAAGGGAAAGCAAGAGAAAAAAGGTAATATTTTAATGATTGAGACCAATATTATCGATGTGCCTATGAATTCTTGGTGGTTAGATACTGGAGCAACAATTCATGTTACTAATTCATTGCAGGGGATGATAAGCCGAAGGGGCCCAACCAATCTTGAGCAGCATGTTTATATGGGAGATAGCTCAAGAGTGAAGGTGGACATTGTGGGAACAATTAAGTTGAAGCTTGCCACTGGATATGCTTTGGAATTGCAAGAAGTTTCTTATGTACCTTCAATAAGAAGAAACTTGTTATCTATTTCTATTTTGGATAGTCAAGGTTATAGTTTTTTGTTTGGAAATAACAAAGTTGAATTAGTTAAGGATGGTAAAGTTGTTGGTTTTGGAACTTTATATGGCAATTTATATAAGCTTGATTTATTTAATAATGGTCTCAATTTCTCTGTTAATTCTGTTGTTGCTCCTATTATTACTTCCAAACGCTCAAGAGTTAATGACAATTCCTCAATGTTATGGCATAAACGTTTGGAACATATTTCTAGGCACAGAATGGAAAGGTTAGTGAAGGATGAGATACTTCCTAATCTTGATTTCTCTGATCTGTTGACTTGTGTTGAATGTGTGAAAGGGAAGTTAATTGCTAAGGTAAGAAAGGATAAGTTAGCTAGGTTTGGAGATGTTTTGGAGTTAATCCACACTGACATATGTGGACCTTTTACACCAACTGCTTTGGGTGGTTGTAGATATTTTATTACCTTCATTGATGATTACTCTCGTTATGGACATGTTGAGCTTATTCGTGAGAAGTCAGATTCTTTAGTTGCCTTTAAAGAGTTTAAGGTAAAGATGGAGCTTAAAAAAAAATAAGAAAATAAAAGCTGTAAGGTGTGATAGAGATTGCGAGTTTTATGATAGATATGATGAGACTGGAAGGAACTTAAGGCCTTTTGCTATTTATTTGCGTGAGTGTGGCATTGATGCGCAATATACGATGCCTGGTACACCTCAGCAAAATGGCATAGCTGAAAGAAGGAATAGGACTTTGTTGGTTATGGTGGGGTCTATGTTGGCAAATTCTAGTTTGCCAGATTATTTGTGGGGAGAGGCTTTAAGGACGGTGGCTTATATTTTGAATTAAGTTCCAAGTAAGTTCGTTCCTAAGACACCTTTTGAGTTGTGGTCAGGAAGAAAGCCTAATTTGCACCATTTTCGAATATGGGGTTGCAAAGCCAAAGTAAGGATTTATAATCCTCAAATTAAGAAGTTGGATCCTAAAACCATTAGTGGATATTTTATTGGCTATTGTATAGGATCTAGGGGTTCAAGATTCTTTTGTCCTTCTCACACCACCAGGATCGTGGAATCAGACAGGGCCATTTATTTTGAAGATGATTTTGGATTTGATGATAATAATGGAACAAGGGTGCCTCAATTTAGAGAAGAAAGTGTTTTCATTCCCAGTATAGTTGTTCCTGATAGAGATATTGTTGATCCAGTAGTTGATGAACCAGTAGTTGGTCAGAATGAACTTATTGTTGAAGAGCAGGATATTCCAGCTATTGTAGATGCTGATGTACCTTTGAGGAGGTCATAAAAGATTAGGAGATCAGCTATTCCTGATGACTATGATGTTTACTTGCAGGAGCATAAATTTGACATAAGTGATGATTCAGATCCAGTCACTTATGAGGAGGCCATAAGCAATTCCAACTCAAACTTTTGTTTGGATGCAATGGAAGATGAAATGAAATCCATGGCATCAAATGGTGTTTGGGATTTGGTTGAGTTACCATTGGGTAGTAAGCCTATAGGGTGCAAATGGGTCTTTAAGACTAAAAAGGACTCCAATGGTCAAGTGGAGAGGTATAAGGCTAGACTTGTAGCTAAAGGGTTTAGCTAGAAGGAAGGAATTGATTATACAGAGAATTTCTCTCCTGTATCCACAAAGGATTCTTTTAGAATCATTATGGCGATTGTGGCGCATTATGACCTGGAGTTGCATCAGATGGATGTTAAGACTGTTTTTCTGAATGGTGATTTATATGAGGATGTATATATGGTTCAACCAGTTGGCTTCCAGCAAACAGGGAATGGTAATTTGGTTTGTAAGCTTAAGAAGTAAATTTATGGTCTTAAGCAGGCTTTGAGGCAATGGTATCTTAAGTTTGATGAGGTTGTCATCCAAAATGGCTTTAAGGAGAATGTTGTTGATAAATGCATATATATGAAGGTCAGTGGGAGCAGTTTTATATTTCTGGTGTTGTATGTAGATGACATACTTTTGGCTACTAATGACATTGACCTATTAGCTGAGACAAAGCAGATGTTGTGCAACCATTTTGATATGAAAGATCTTGGTGAGGCTTCTTTTCTTTTGGGCATCAAGATTGTTCGAGATAGGACTAATTATGTGTTGCAATTGTCTCAGAGAGCTTATATTGATAGAATCCTTAAGAGATTTGATATGCATAATTGTTCTCCTGGAAGTGTACCGGTTTCGAAAGGTGAAAAATTTTCTAAGGATCAGTGTCCCAAGAATGATAGAGAAAGGATGGGAATGAATAATGTTCGCTATTCTTCAGCAGTGGGTAGTTTGATGTATGCTCAAGTTTGTACACAGCCTGATATAGCTTTTGCTGTGGGTGTGCTTGATAGATTTATGAGCAATCCCGGTCCTATTCATTATCAAGCAGTTAAAAAGGTCTTTAGGTATCTTCAGAGTACTAAAGATCATATGTTGACATATCGTCGCACCAACTCTCTTGAAGTATTGGGTTAAAGTGATGCAGACTATAAAGGTTGTGTAGATGATAAGAAATCTACCACTGGTTATATATTTCTCATGGCAGGAGGTGCTGTGTCTTGGCGGAGTGCCAAGCAGTCAGTGACAGCATCCTCGACTATGGAGGCAGAATATGTGGCGTGTTATGAGGCTACCCGTCATGCAGTTTGGCTACGGAATTTTATCCATGATTTAGGAGTAGTTGACTCCATTGAGAGGCCTATTATGATGTATTGTGATAATACTGCAGCAGTATCTTTCTCCAATAATTTAAAAGGTACTCCTGGTGCGAAGTACATTGATGTGAAATATTTTGTGGTAAAGGAGAAAGTTGAAGAGGGCCTCATTACTGTTGTTCACACGCCGACTTATAGCATGGTGGCAAATCCACTGACTAAGGCTTTACCGGTAGGCATATTTGAGAAGCATGCGTCCCGTATGGGATTGTTAGGTAGTTGAGACTGCTGTGGGTCAGTGGGAGTTTGTTATGTTTTCTGTAGTAATATCCATGTTGAGTATTATTTATTTCTTTGAACATTTTAATACATTGATGTATGTGGATCATTATTTATTTATGAGATGATTTATTACACATATTATTACTCCTTGTATTTACAGGCCTGTTGAGATTATTAGTCTATGTATATGTGTATGTCGATCCACAGGTGCCATGGTGAATCCCTACTACCTAGTTTGGGTATATTGTTGTATCCTGTTGATACGCAATGTACTTGAATGAAATGGTTTTGTGTGTTGGGGGATTGCACATGGTTAGTTAAATCTCTACTACCTAGACTGAGTTTATGGCATGCAAAATACTCAGTTGAAATGGTATAATGTTTTGGGAGATTTACTGAGAGAATCTCTACTGCCTAGTCTAGTATATTGTTGTGCCCTGTCGGTATACTATATATTTAGATGAAATGGCATTATGGTTCGGGAGATTATATAGCAAGTGAGTTTGGATTTTATATGATGATGATTATGCAGTCCAAGTGGGAGAATGTTGAATAAATTAATATTTGTGGACTTGGCATAATCAATTACTCACTTACAGGGCCTATTAATGCCATTAATAGGACTTGCTTATTTTATTATTTTGTAGTAGGGCCCTTGGTCACACACTCTCTATAAGACTCCAGTTGACCCATTGGACTGGAGGATCAACTCTCTTTATAAGCCCATTGACTTATCCATATTTTTCTTAGTATAATTATATTATCAAATTATTATTATTTTATGTGTGTCAAAATTAATGGATAAGTCTGACTTGTAAAGACTATTTAAAAGGTCTAGGGCAAGCAGACATTAAGAATACTATACAGTATTTAGAGATTAGGGTTTTCAGAAATCTAAGAGTGGTTTGAGAGTAGTGTGTCCATAGGCACCACTCATACAATATTTGGAGATTAGGGTTTTCAGAAATCTGAGAGTGGTTTGAGAGTAGTGTGTCCATAGGCACCACTTTACGTTGTTTCTACTTTGCAGGATTAAAGATCTAATTTATCAATGGCTGCGTTTGGAGGTTAGTAATTTATGATTTATGAAATTTATTATGTATATTTAGATCCATAAAATTTCTAACATATGTGAGATATGAGATATGTTACTTATAAAATTGATAGAAAAGAAAACATAGAACTTCAGAAAAGATAATAAGTTTGCCATCTCCATATGATACCTAAAAGAATATACTTTCCAAAAGCGTAGCAATATGCAAGTTTATAACTGGTTTCAAGTGAGTTTTGACCATTAAAAAGCTTTTGAGCGACTAAAAAGATAAAGACTTAAGCTTTGTAACTTAGTATTTTTGTACTATTTATTTGTATAAAATTTTAATTTTATTATCTAAACAAATAATTTTCAACATTCCTTTTGAAATGTATCCAAAAAAATTATAATGGTTATCATCAACATTTATTTATTTTTTTAAAAAATGGTATAAATGCAAAGAAAAATATATTGTAAAAAAATTAAATTGATAAAAAGAATATTTTTGATATTACTTTGTGTTGAGCATAATATGGTGATTATAAAAATTATCCAAAAGAATACATAGTGATGACGAATGAAATACTTATAATTAATTCATATAATTAAGGACATAAATTAGGATTTATAGGAAGGCATTGATAGTTTGTGGAATAAATGATTTATTTTGTTGCCATAGCTAAATGACGAAAGCAGCTAGAATAAGGAGTTAGAGAGATTAGAAAGAAAATGTAGGATAAAAAGTGCAGGTAAAAAAGGGGAGATAGAAAGTTTAAAGGATATATGAGATTAGAGGTCCATGGAGAAAGTAGTAAAAAGTGTAGAGATAGTTTTTAGAAGAAGAAAATGGTGAAAATGTGTACGATAAGTAGAAAGAAATGTAAATAAGAGAAAAAATTTAAGATTGAGTAGAGACAAAATGTAGATAGGAAAGATGTTGAGGGGAAAAAAGTAAAGAGAAGGTAGACTTGATAAAGTGGACTTGATAAAAGTAGAGATGGGATGCTAGAAGTATAGCAATGGAGGGAAAATAGAGAAAAAAAGGGAAAGTGAAAGTGGAGAGAAAGACAAAATAAGGGGGGAGCTTTTGAATTTTGTTTTTTTTTTGTTTTTTTTTGTTTTTTTTTTCCGTTCATTTGTAATAAATTGAATTTCAATAATTACATTTCATTTTTGTCTTGCTTGCACTAGAATACCTTTCAATTTTTGTCTTTCACTACATTAAATTGCATTTCAGAAAATTTGGCTCCATGTTGGGTTGGCTTCCATTGTTTGTTTAGAAAATAACATAGTCAAACTGGCTCTTAATTTTCAAATTCTTTATAGAAGATGTTGATCTAATGGTTATATAGACTAAGTTGATTATAAACGTGCCCTAAATTTACATTCAAAAAATGCATTGTTAAAAAGCAGTTTGAGGGAGGGAAAGGTCTATGAGAATATTATCTATTGAATTTCAATATATAATGCATTCTGTTCTATGTGAAACCTATCACTCATAAAATTGGTAAAAAATTAAAAAATTAAAAAAAAATAATATAGAACTTCAGACAAGGTATATAATATAGGAGATGATTTGTCACACCCCAAGTCTAAAATACTTGAAATGTGATAAAAGACATACTTAAAATATTAATGAAACTTATAGTTCAGAACATAAAAAAAACTCTCCAAACATTATTAATAAAAAAAATGTTTAAAAAGTTTCCAAAGAATATGAACAAAAATCAACTCCAACATCCAAAAGGTCTTTCAAGCTAACTAATATAAACCTCATAACAACTAAACACCATTATCATATGCCAAATCCAGCTACCTTGAATTATGGAGTACTTGAAACCATAACATTAAATAATGAGTATAAAACTCAGCAAGCTACTGGGTTTTTGCATATATACAAAAATAAGAAAATACTTAAAATAATAACAAATGCATATTCAAAAATAACCTTCAGCAACGTAAACATAATTTTCTTATAAACTCTAATTGTTAACTACCTAGTAGGACTTTCCATAACATAATATTACCCATCGGTAATCCGTATAAACTCGAGTGCGAGGTAGTAACAAGTGGGGAACATAAATTTTAAAAACAAACACTCACACCCGAAGGTATGAGCCATACCTCTACTGTGATCATCAGTAGGTTCTCCCACATGAAACAATACGTCTAAACTCGAAGGTGAAGAACCATAAATCACTAGAGGAATACCCTTACATGATTCATCTCAACACCCAAAAACATATTGTAACATATCATAACGTATCACATAATACCTACTAAGTACCAACAACTAGAGCAAAAAAATACATATATCAATAATCCAATAATTTCTTTGTACAAATACATATATATTTCATAAAACATAAACTTATAGAAAAAAAACATAAATAAATTAATAACATAAGTACATATTTGCTATAGTTTCAGTTTTCAAAAAGTCCAGTAACTTACCTTGATCAGCAAAGTCCACAAAATATTTACAACCTATGAATAATTCCAATAGTTTCTCATCAGTATAAACAGAACCACCATATACTATAATTATTTTTCGTATAAATCCATAATCAAGATCTTAAATTCAAACTAAATGAATACGAGTTGATACCATAAGATCATCATAGCCTAAGCCCCAAATCTTAAAATTATCAGTTTAGAATAAGATCGTATCACCAAAAACCGAATAACACATATTAATCCATAAATAGTCTCCAAATAAGAAATTAATTCCTTATTCAAACGACATCATCTAAGCCTGAAAAATTATGGGATTACTGTACACATACATAAGTGACTGTGATTAAGACAATTTGATAAAATAATAATGAGAAACCATTCAAAACTCATTGAAAAATTAACAAAGAAAATACTGAAACTATTAGATTTTCAGAAACCTTCATTCAATGCTCGAATTGTTTCTCTTTTATGAAATTTTGTATTCATTTGAAATTATGCAAATTAAAACTAGACACACTTATATAATCCTATAAAATTTTAAAAGCCAAACAAAGGTCGAAAACATGGTCGAATTAACTTTAGTAACTTGTTGACAGAAACTGAAAATCAACATTTTACAGGGGGTCCGGTCTACATAAATATTTATTAAAAATAATATACGGGACAAAAAATAGTAATATTTTACGAAATCTAACTATATATAGTAATAATGCTATATAAAAATTATTAGGTCAAATAGAGATAGAAAACTATTTTAAATCGAATTTTATTCTTTACTAAACGGACCAGAAAATAAATTCAGACAGCTGGATATAGATAATTTAGAAAATCACCACTGCCAAAATATACAGAATTTGAAGCTGAATTGTTTTATAATAATATTAGACATACAGAGGATAAAGTATACAAATTTTCAGATAAACATAATTTCTTTTGGATCTGTTTTGAAATTTTTACTTACGAACCATACTGAAATCGTACAAAAAAACCAGACAGAATGCATAAATTCAAAATTTCATAATAAATTGAAAGCAGATCCAAATCAACCCAAATAAATTTATACAGATTCATAAACATGTCTTTTTTCATATATATAAATTTTAGTTCCAAGATAAACTTTTAAGTATTTTCAATAAAATCAAACAATCACTCTGTACAGATTCCCATATAAATTACATATTAGGGTTTCAACAGTAATACTTCAATTTAGCCTTAATCAATGCTTCTAAAACCCCAAAATATGTGAAACAATCTCATATAACATAAAATAGATCAGAAAACCAACCTTGAGCAACTTCAAAGATTCAAGATCTTCCTTTCTATGCCCCAAACTCGTTCAGAAATTAAAATCTCCAAAGATACTGGATCCCTAACAATCTTAAATGAATACCAAAACCCTAAATTAAGATCGGATGCTCTTAATATTAACCCTAATAGATTTTAGGGTTAGAAGAAAAAGAAGAAGAAGAAGACGACTTACCCGATACCCTAGCATCGTAAAGTTGAAAACAACGTAAAAGTAAAAATAAACGTATTTTTTCCTTCCTTTTTATAAAACCTAAAATATAGTAAATACTCTTTTTTTTTCTTTTTTTTTTTTCAATTTCCTAATAGAATTGAAATATACTTATAACCAAACCTATTAGGATAAAAACTCTATTTTTTTTTCTTTAAAAAAAAAAGTTATCTATAAAACCTTTTTTAAATATATATATATATATATATATATACCCGTATATTACATGATTGTCTAAAGTTTTACACTTCTTCAAAATCCTAACAAAGAGGTTGAATAAGAAAATGCTACCAAGTACTCTCCATCATTGTTTAAAGCCATTAAAATGGTTAATGTATTGTCTTAGCTCCTTTTAACTGATGTAATATTGCTGTCTAACTAGAAAAAAAAACATGCACTCACAATCAATGAAGACAAGATTTTATCAATGAATATGTCTAAATGAAAGAAAAAAAAACATACACTCACAATTAATGAAGATAACCAATGAAGGTCTAATTTCTCCACTCAGGCTCAAGAATTCATACCTGCTAGAAGAATCATGTGGATTATGAAGATTAAATTCAACTGCGATAACAGCTCCAGTAGTGTTCTCAAATCTTATTTCTCGCCATTGATAACAGTTGCTTCTTCCCTTCCACGAAGAAAGCCAGTTTTCTGGATCATAAAGGTGATTCTTGAAGTCCAAAAGAGCTTTTCAATCTGAGTCCAAGCAATTCACCATCTCAGCATCAGTGCTAGGAGTAAATTCTCTTGTCATAAAGCAGAGAATCAGTAAATGGAAGCCATGCAATTGTTTCCATTAGGTACAACCTTTCTACCAGACACCAGAAACAAAGGCTCAATTAGAACTTTAGTTTTAGTAAAGAGGACGAAGAAACTTTGAAGTCAAAGTAATATATAAACAATTTAACGTGGTGGCTGCATTTATCAGTATTTTCTTTTAACCAAATAGTAAATGTATTTGCCATGAAAAGAAATTGTTAAAAGCTAGTTTCTCCATTGTCGCTCCATGGTGATGACAAATTGTAGTATAGACTCAATACTGTCTATATATGTAACCTGAAGCTCCTGTTACACACACCACCTTTTGCTCTCCACTCATAACATCTCTCTCTCTCTCTCCCCGCTCTGCTCTGGACCTTTTGTCGAAGTGTGTCCTAAGTATCACTCTTTTTTCCATCAGTGCTAGATGTTGTTATAATGGGAAAGAAATGGAAACGAAAAATGGGAAAGAAAATTAGATACAATGTAAATGACAATTGACCAAACCCATGTACTAAAACGTTGTCACATGGATTACCTTCTAAATTTTTAATACAAATGTTGGCTTTTTTTTTTTTTTTTTTTTTTTTTTTTTTTTTTCTATTTAAAGAAAAATTCCAATCCGTATTGGAATCATTGAATCAGAACTAGTAAGAGAAATATCAACGAATTGAAGCTTTTGTTCAGCAGGAAAACTCCACCTGACAAAATGAGAAAAAAGTTTCTATTCACTATTCACACTTGTCAAAGTTTGGTTACCGTAAATGCTATAGAAAGATTGATGCAATGGGATTTCCTAAAAGTTGGACGTTCAGTCCAATTATTTTATATATAACAAGCTGATCATAGGCTTCTCAATCCCATAATTAAGGTAAAAAACATATAGCAGCATATCATTTCCTTCTTCTTTTTTTATTTTATTTTATTTTATTTTATTTTTTAGGTAAATAGCTGCATATCATTTCCTTCAATATTGATTTGAACACAACGTTTATATAAAATAACAAATTAAAGTAAGGATGGGAAAGTGAAACAAAAGAATTGATATATTTTGTAATTATATACATAATCTATATGTTGAGGAAACCTTTCTCCTTCAGGCCTTCAAGCAGTGTTTTCATAAACTCACTTCCAAAGAAATGAAGTTGACACCCAAACCTTTTCTTCTCTTTTAGGATATATATTTGGACCAAATAGTTTGGTGAGGTTTCTCACTTTTCCATCTTGAAGTTAAGAACTTTTCCTTAGACCACCATCACATCATTAAACCTTCACAATTTTTACTCGTACAAAAATTGAGATTTTCAAATATAATACAATACATGCCTCCCTCCCTTCTACGGAAAAAAAAAAATAATTATAATAAAGAGAAGAAAAACAAATACTTTGAAGCTTGAAATGTAGATGATACATAAGTAATAGTTCATAGATGAGAAGCACATTTTCAAATTAACATAATACTATTTCGAAATGAAACTATAGAAGAACTATTGAGTGAAAAGGGAACTTGACAAGTAAAATGAATTGACATAAACCAGTAACAAAGAAAGCAGGGTATGCATTTCAAGAAGACTAAGTGAAGAAAGAAAACAGACTCTCATCTTCTTTGGTTACTCCCTCGATTCCTCTGCTGTCTGGTTCTGTATTTCAACCACAGATATAGTATTCTATCTAAAACTTTCTCAACAGCATCGAAGTAGGCTACACTCCAAGACCTTTTCATCGTGATTACCAGATAAGGAGCAAGAATTCCTGCTGCAAATCCCAATCCAATGCTCAAGCAAAACCATTTGTCAACTAAGCTGTCAACACTTGTATTAGCCTTTGGAGTAGTCAATCCCTTTTCTGGATCATCATCATCATCATCATCACCTGGGCATTTTACATCAAGTGGAATGCCACAAAGGCCAATGTTTCCAGCAAAAGAAGGTGCATCAAAAGTTGACATATGATGTGTATAAGGGATCCTACCAGAGAAGTTATTGTTTGACAAATTAAGGAACCCCAAAAATGACAGTGATGCCAAACTTCGAGGAATAGCATCTGAGAACTTATTAGTTGAGAGATCAAGCGATGACAATTGCTCCAACTTTGAAATGCTCTCGGGAATGTGTCCACTGATATGGTTTCTGGACAAGTTCAGAAACACTAAACCTGACAATTTTGTTATCTCTCTTGGAAGATCTCCACTCAAATTATTTCCTGAGAGATCTATGCCGACCAAAAGGGAGAGGATCTTGCTGAAACTCTGAGACTGGTCTTTCAGAGTCACAACAAAGTTTTCTTTATAATAGGTAGTCCCATACATCCCATAGAGCAGATAACGGTTTATGATTTGCTTTTGTTTCATAGCTTTGAAATCTCCAAAACTAGCAGGAATGCTGCCATGGAACTGATTTCTTGCCAGATCTAAAACTTGTATCGAACTTAAATTTGATAGCACTGGTGGAAGTTCTCCTGAAAATGCATTGGCTCTCAAGCTAAGAATTCTCAGTCTTTCGAAACCTTTCCCCATCCATGGTGGGATTCTACCAATTAATCTGTTGTTTCCAAGATCGAGTGTCTCCAAACTTGCTAAGTTCTGGAAAGATGACGGGATCTCTCCAGAGAACTTGTTGTCATTTAGGTGCAATGTTTGAAGCAAACTTAGGTAACCTATGATGGCAGGGATTTTTCCAGACAAATTGTTGTTACTATAGGTCCAGTGCTTTAATATAAAAACAATTGGCAAAGCTTGATGGAATGCTACCTATTAAGTTGTTCTTAGAAAGATCAATGACTTGAAGACCAGGATTGTTACCTGTAGAAGCTGGGATTTCTCCATTTATCTGGTTTCCAGAAATCGAGAGGAAAACCAAGGAACCACTTGATTTATCTGGAATAATACCGGAAAATTTATTTTTGGAGACGTCAAGAAAGTAAATTTTTCCGGCTGAAAGAGGAATGGACCCTTTGAAGAGGTTTGAGCTGAAATCAAGCACTGCATTTGCAGCTAAGTTTAGTGGACTTGGTAGATGACCTTCTAATCGATTAAAAGAAACATTCAACCATGAAAGGCTAGAGGAATGTTCCCAAAACCAGTTGGGTATGGAGCCAGAAATGTTAGTATCTGATGTTGGAGACAGAGGACTAAAGGAGAAACCAAGAAAATTGATTTTTATTAATATAAAACAATTGGTACACTCTCACGTATAAAGAGAGCAACACACTCACTCACACAAATGAGCAACACACACTAACACACTCACACTCACTTTATTTTTGACTTACACTAGGACACAAAACACCTTTTCACACTCTTCTCACTCAAAGGACACACACTCACACTCACACGTACAACACTCTCTCTTTTTTCTATTGCTATTGGACATGACACTTAACTCATACATCATCACCTATTTATAGAAGAGAAAGTCGGTTGTGGATACTTCTAGAAATATTTAATTATAGATCTTTTTCTCACCACTTCCAAGGCACTAGTTGTTCTCCATTTTTAAAGAGAAAACAAGATAACTCTAGATTCTTCTAGGGAGCTAAGTCGGCATTGATATTTATCAATACTCCCCCTCAATGTCGACTCTCTTGATTGATTCTCTATTCACCATGTTGAGCATTTCTCTTAACTTTGTAAGCTTGGTAATATTGAGTGCTTTAGTGAATAAGTCTGCCGCTTGATCTTCCGTTTTAACGTGTTGCATTTTAATTTCTTCTAGCAGTACTTTTTCTCTGATAAAATGATAATGTATCTCCACATGTTTTGTCCTTGCATGAAATACCGGATTCTCCGCCAATTGTATTGCTGATTGGTTATCACAATGGAGAGAAACTGCATAGTCAACTTGTTGATGTAAATCTTTAAGTAGTTGTCTTAACCACATACCTTCTTGGCCTGCCATAGCAGCTGCTCTATATTCTGCTTCTGTAGTTGACAGAAACACAGTTGGTTGTCTTTTACTGCACCAAGATACTGCTCCTGAACCAAGGCTGAATATATATCCAGTAGTCGATCGTCGTGTATCATGATCTCCAGCATAGTCGGCATCACAGTAACCAACCAACTTGCATTCCTCTCCTCTTTTATATAGAAGCCCCAAGTTTATAGTGCCTTTAACGTACCTTAATATTCGTCGGACTGCTTCCAAGTGAGGTTTCTTTGGACTTTGCATATACCGACTTACAACTCCAACTGCAAATGAAATATCTGGCCGCGTCAGTGTTAAATAGATAAGACTTCCTACCAATTGTTGGTACATAGTAGCATCCTCCAAGTCTTTTCCTTCATATGCAGATAGCTTAGCATTCACCTCCATTGGAGTTGATATTGGCTTGCAGTCCAACATTCCAAATTTTTGTAATAGATTCTTTGCATACTTTTGTTGACCAAGAAATAAACCTTTCTCTGTTCGGTCAACTTCGAGTCCAAGGAAGTGCTTGAGCTCCCCAAGTTCCTTCATCCGGAAGCGAACTGATAAATTTCTCTTTGTTTGAGAGATTTCATCTTCATGATCTCCTATGATAATTAAATCATCCACATATACTAGCACTATTGCTAGTTTTGTTCCTTCAGTCTTCACAAATAAACTAGAATCTGCAGAAGATACTATATATCCACTTTGAAGAAGGAACTCTGCAATCTTACCGTACCATGCCCGCGGAGCTTGTTTTAGACCATAAAGTGCCTTCCTTAGCTTGCACACGTACTCTAGATTAGTTTTGCTTTCAAAACCCTTTGGCTGTATCATATAAATTTCTCTGTCTAGATCTCCATTCAAGAAGGCATTCTTCACGTCCATCTGCCACAGCTTCCAGTCTTTACTTGCTGCAAGTGCTAGTAGAACACGTACGGTAGTGATCTTTGCTACTGGACTAAACGTCTCATCATAGTCTAGTCCATATTGCTGTGAGAATCCTCGTGCGACTAAACGAGCTTTATATCTTTCAATTGATCCATCATGATGAGTTTTTATCTTGTAAACCCATTTATAGGATATGAGTTTTACAGTTTTGGGTTTAGGCACCAAATCCCAAGTTTGGTTTTGATTTAATGCAGAAATTTCTTCTTCCATAGCCTTTCTCCATTCATGATATTTAGATGCTTCTTCATATGATGTAGGTTCTTTTATATCCTCCATTTCTGTTATTACTACATTAGCGTACCTGGGATTTGGTCTTCGTTGTCTGCTCGATCTTCTTGGTTGTGGAGTTGTCTCTTCGTCATTTTGTTGAAGATTCGACCCGATGTTCTCTGGTATTCCTTGATGTACACCAGACCGCCAGGGACTTTGAGATGATATCGTAGGCTCGTCTGCTACAGTCGGCTCGTCTTCTCCTTCATTTGTTGGCTGGCATGCTTCATATTTTTGCTCCCCCATATTTTGTTGCAGCTTGACCTCAATCTCCTTTGAATTTGGCAACTCTGTATTTTGAGGTGCCCACCAAGAAGATGCTTCATCGAACACCACATTTCGTGAAGTATAACATCGCCCAGTATTAGGGTCACAACATCTCCACCCTTTTCTTTGGCTATCATATCCGACAAAAATGCATCTTATTGCCTTCTTATCAAACTTCATGCGTAAGTGAGAAGGCACAAACACATAGCAAACACAGCCAAAGATTCGAAAGTGGCTTACTGTGGGTTTTATGTTCCACAGTTTTTCAAAGGGTGAGAGGAATCCTAACTTTGCTTGAGGGAGCCTATTAATCACATGAGCTGCTGTATTCATGCACTCGGCCCAAAATCTTCCTGGAACATTTTTTGCATGTAGCATGCTCCGACATGTTTCTGCAAGATGTCGGTTCTTTCTTTCCGCAATACCATTTTGTTGCGGAGTATTTGGACACGTCAATTGATGTCTTATTTTGTATTCTCTTAAATATTGTATAAATTCTCTTGAGGTATATTCTCCCCCATTATCTGTGCATAAGCACTGTATCCTTTTGCCTAATTCTCTTTCTACTTTTTCCTTAAATTGCTTAAATTTTGAAAAGGTCTCAGATTTTTCTTTCATAAAGAAAACCTAGACGTACCTTGAAAAATCGTCAATGCATGTCACCATATAATGCATGCCTCCAACTGATGACTGCTTGATACGCCCGAAGACATCAGAGTGAATGAGTTGCAGAGGCTCTTTTGCTTGGAACTTTGAATCTTCAAATGGTAGTTGATGTGCTTTGCCGTATTGACACCCTGCACAGATTGTGTCGACACCGACATCGAGTTGGGGAAGACCCTTGAGCATTGACTTTTTCATCATCACCTTCAACTTTTTGTAGCTGACATGTCCTAACCGTGCGTGCCAAAGGATTGATGTCTCGTTCCTTCTTGTCTTGTTTACATAGGCAGACTCTGCTGACATCACATAGATAAATTCCAATCGCCGTCCCTTCATTGTTGGTGTACCAGAGATTTTAAGGTCTCGATACACCTTAACATCCTCAGGTCCAAACAATACATAATTTCCTAAAGATGTTAGTTGAGCTACTGACAGCAAATTCTTCTTCATTCCTGGCACATGATAGACATCTTGCAGTTGAACTTGATGGCAACTAAAACGAGGCATGATTGCTGCCTTACCAACGTGAGCTATCGGCAATCTTGAGTCATTTGCCGTCACCACCATACGCCCTCCTTTATACTCTATCATGCTTTGCAGCTTCTCTCTATCTCCCGTCATATGATTTGAACTTCCAGAGTCTATAATCCAATCATTTTTATAATCAATGCACCTAGGGATAACCACTGCAAGTGCCATTTCCCTTTCTTGCATTGAACTTGAGCCATCCATGAGCTCAGCAGTAGCCAAAGATGCTTCAACATCCCATTCATCTTCACTTATATTATTTTGAGGCTCTGGGATAACTATATTACTTTCTGTAAATTTCTTCCTTAGTCTACAGTTTTTAATATAATGTCCTTTTCTTCCACAGTTGAAGCATCTTCCATCATTTCTTTTATTTTCAAAAAATCGTCCATTATTTCTTTTATTTTCTAAAAATTATTGTCTATTTCTATTATTCCTTTGTTCTCCTCTAAAATCTTCTCCATGTTGTTTTACCTTATTAAATTTTTGTTGTTTGGGTCGGCCTTTTCTTCTGCCGCTAAAGAGCGCTTCTTCATCGCTCTTTAGTGAGACCCCAGCCATTTGTTTGATCATATTTTCTTGATCAATAAGTAAATTTTCTAATTCAATCAATGAAGGTTGGACTGGCCAACCTTGAATGGCTGAAATAAATCCTTTAAATTCGGGTCTCAACCCATGTAAAATTATTCTCCTCATTCTAGATTCTGTAATAGGAGAACTAGGATCTAACTCAGTAATTTCGCGACTAAGAGTTTTTACCTTGTTGAAATATTTCTGGATTGTCATGTCGTGCTGTGTTGTTGACAGTAATTCACTCTCGAGAAGCTGCAACCTTGTGTCGTTCTTCCTTGAGAAGAGTCTTGCAAACGTGTCCCAGGCCTCTTTTGGCACTTCAGTATCCCATATGTACTCCAACATCTCTTCTTCAACTGTAGATTTAAGGGCAAACATTGCCTTACCAGCTTTGATATTCCACTTCTTCAAAGCCTCAGCATCCTGTGGTTGCTCGACTTCACTGCCAGCTATGATCTCCCAGAGATCTTGGCCCTTCAAATATGACTTCATGCACGTTGACCACGTGCCGTAATTCTGACTGTTGAGCTTCTTAATACCTCCACCAACTTGAAGGTCTCCCATTATGGTTGCTGGAAATTCCCGCAGCACTACGTAACCTTAGTCTTGACTGCGTGACCACGAACAAGAAGCTCCCACAAAGTCGAACTTGGACCAACCAAGCTCTGATACCAAAAATGTTGGAGACAGAGGACTAAAGGAGAAACCAAGAAAATTGATTTTTATTAATATAAAACAATTGGTACACTCTCACGTATAAAGAGAGCAACACACTCACTCACACAAATGAGCAACACACACTAACACACTCACACTCACTTTATTTTTGACTTACACTAGGACACAAAACACCTTTTCACACTCTTCTCACTCAAAGGACACACACTCACACTCACACGTACAGCACTCTCTCTTTTTTCTATTGCTATTGGACATGACACTTAACTCATACATCATCACCTATTTATAGAAGAGAAAGTCGGTTGTGGATACTTCTAGAAATATTTAATTATAGATATTTTTCTCACCACTTCCAAGGCACTAGTTGTTCTCCATTTTGAAAGAGAAAACAAGATAACTCTAGATTCTTCTAGGGAGCTAAGTCGGCATTGATATTTATCATCTGAGAAATCCAATTCACTGACATTCTTTTGCGACTTAAACCAAGCTGGGAATGAAGGACCCAAATGGCATGAATGCATATCAAGAGACCAGAGTTGGAATGGAGGAACCCAATCGGAACTGATGTTCATGGTGAAAGAGTTTGGAGATAGGTATAAGAATTCCAGCTTGCCTAGCTTTGAAAAATGTGCTTCAGTAACTATACCCATCAAATGATTGGAAGAAACATCGAGATAATACAAATCAGAAAGTTGTCCCAAACTTTCTGGCAAAGTTCCGTTTAGCTCATTTCTTCCTAGACTAAGAAAAACGAGACTCTTGAGCTGACTAAGCCATTGTGGTAATTTACCAACCAAGTGATTTTGTGACAGGTCCAAGTTTAGCAGACTAGGCAGTGGCCTTTTAGAAAGGCAACTTTCTATTCGTTCAAGGAATTTAGGTAAAGTTCCAGTCAAGTTGGTACCTGATATACGAAAATACATCAGGTTGCGGAGTTTGCCAATAGAGCTTGGAATCTCACCCTCAACATTATTGGAACCAAGGTTCAAGTCGGTGAGAAATGTCATGTTTCCAATGGAGGCAGGAAGTTTCCCATGTAGTTTATTGCCACCTAAATCAAGAACTCTTATCTTCTCCCATCTTCCTCTAAACAATTGATAGCAACTTGCTCTAAGATTGTAGTTACTATTAAGAATTAAACTCTGCAAATTAGGAAGGTTGCTAAAACCAAGTGGGATTCTTCCAAAGAAGTTATTTAAGGTTATATCAAGAGCAACAAGGCTGGTAACATTGACAAGCCAATTAGGCATTTTTGAATTCAACTTGTTGTAACTGAGATCTAGGACAGCAAGAGAAGTTAAATTCACAGAGGTGAGAGGCGGAATAGTACCAGATAAACTACAATCAGATAGATGCAACTCAGTTAAGAATGGGAGCTTGGTCAGGGACTTTATCCATTTTGATCCTACCTCTGAAAGATCAACTTCATTCATCACAAGATGCTTTAGAGAGACGAGACCTGTTACCCATTCAAGATTATCAACAAGTAAACTCAAAGACTCGAGATCAAGATACTGCAAGCTAGACAAGTTTCCTAAATTTGGAGGAAGTGCACCACCAAACCCAGCATTTGAGAGGTTTAGATATAGCAAATTTTGAAAAGATCCAAAAAATTCAGGAATTGTGTTGTCATAGAATGTGTTGAAACTCAAGTCCAAATGCCTTAAGGACTTCAGCTTTGTTAATGAAGGTCTAATTTCCCCACTGAAGCTTCCGATTTCATACCTGCCAGAAGAATCAAAATCTTGCAGATGAGGATTATAAAGATCAACTGCATAACAGCTCCAGTAGTGTTCTCACAGCTTATTCCCCTCCATTGACAGCAGTTGCTTCCCTTCCATGAAGAAAGCCAGTTTTCAGGATCATGAAGACCGTTCTTGAAGTCAATTAGAGCTTCTCGGTCTGACTTCAAGCAAATCATCGCCTTAGCATCAGCGTTGGGAAGAAATTCACCTATAATTGAAAAGCAGAAAATCAGTAACATTAATGGGAGACCTGTAATTGTTTCCGTCATAGGTAAAACCTTTATGCAAGAAACCATAAACAAAATTTGAAGAGTATAAATTTTGTTTTAGTGAAGAGGAAGAAGAAACTTTGCATTCAAAGCCTGCAAAAGTGGTTGTATTTATTCTTGGAAAAGTTAGCGCTGATTAATAATATAAAATTGCTAAAGGCACCGTCTTGGTTCAGCATTACACGGTGATAACAAATGGTATAGACACATTACAGAATTTGGAGACAAGTAGGTCCAATTTCAAGCCAATGAGGAAACGACTGAGAAAAAGCTCTCTCGGTGAGTGATCTCTCAAGCTTTTACGCAGAAAATAATAACGTAGATAATAACCATTTCTTCAACAAAAGGCTTACATTAATGATGACATTTGGCATATAGTTGACATTAGTTGCATCATTCATACCTTCTGATTCTTCAAACCAGATTTTTCTCTTTTTATATCTCTGTTAATAGAATAGATTTGGATACCGACTGATTTAGTGGAACAAAACAGGCACAGCTTATGATTAAAACAAAGGGCAAATAGAAGGAACCTTTAAAGCATTCTATAGTAGGATTTTTGCCTTTCATGACTAAAGTCTAAGATATAATATAAACTAAAGTAGGTTTCATTCAAATATTTTCTCATTGCCAA
Source organism: Ziziphus jujuba (assembly GCF_031755915.1). Lineage (NCBI taxonomy): Eukaryota > Viridiplantae > Streptophyta > Magnoliopsida > Rosales > Rhamnaceae > Ziziphus > Ziziphus jujuba. Next base: position 6,715,741 of record NC_083380.1, read on the forward strand.
TGTGAAAATATAAATCCGACACTCAAGCTGTCTCTCTGTTAGGAAACCAGAAATAAAATGCCATGTGATAATGCTATTACTGTGTACCTTACATTGACGTAAATTTTTTTATTCTTACCTAATTCTTTGCCAGATTTTATGCAGAAAACTATAAAAGTATAACAAAAATGGTTACAAGGAAAAGCCCATATTACTTGTTTAATAAGGTAATAATGACATCAGCTTCAATTTTCCAAAATTTGTTGCAATTTATTCCACAAAGCCGGCTTACTTTAACAATGACATTCCAGAGAGTGTTTTAGTGGGAGGAAAAAACTGTACAGCATTTGATTAAACGAGTAAATAGATTTATCCTTTAAAGCATTCTATATTTTATTGTATGATATTTGAAAAGTTTTTCTTTAGGCATTGGGTAATAATCATCCAGTGTTTACCTAGCTTACAAAACTATTCATTTTCACCACCTTCAATTTCCAACTCATTGAGGATCTAAGCAGGTCATTTTTCCAAGTCAATGTGGAAGCCACTGAGAAAATGTCTTCTTTTGTTTCTACTCGGCTATCTTGTGAAAGGTCTCTGCCACCTTTTGTGCAGAGAAGAATGAAATATAACAAAAATGTGTATAAACAGGTCTATATAACTTGTTTAATGTAGATAATGATGATCATCAACTTCATTTTTCCAAATTTGTTGCAATTTATTCCACAAAAGGCTTACTTTTAAATAATGAGATTTGGCATTAGTTGGAATTTGTTGCATCTTACCCTTTTTCTTAAATTATGCACTCCCTCTTTTCTTTCTCTGTTTGCCTGTTTTCCAAGCTGCTGAGATTTTGGAAAGCTTCGTACAGACTGATTTAGGGTGGGAAAACAGGCATTAAATTGGATTAAAATAAAGGGTAGATAGATCCATTTCACATATAGTGCATGGTATTTGAAGCGTATTCCTTCAGGAGTTGGGTTATAATCATCTCGCTTTTGCCTTTTTTAATTTTAATTTCTACTCTCCCCTTTTTTAATTTTAATTTGTTCCCGACCTCTGTCGCTTGGTTTTAAACATCAATCATCGTTACTGTAGTTTTGTTTATAGTACAAATCAGAAAATAAAGAAGAAGAATGGATAAAGAAATCAAACACCAAATCTTCTATCATGGAAATACCATTTCTGTTACTCTTGGCAACAAGATCCATATCAAATGGAAGAGATTAGGAATGCCCCACATAAAATAGTTGTTGGATAATATGAGGAAGGTTATTTTAAATGGAGGCTTGGGTCTTTAAAATTATTTATAGGTGTAAAAAAAAAAAGCTATGCATGCCTTTGCACCTTAGAATTTCTTCACATAATACATTTCTTCATGATATAATTTATACAAGTATGAAATGAAGCTAAAAATTCTTTTCTAATACTATATGCCATCTTCACTTGTAAATGGTAGTATAGGAAAGTTCTGTTATATTGAAATTCTCTGTTTCAACCAGTCACGGTCTTCTCTCCAGCTTGAACATCAAGAAGAGACGTATTTCTCTTCTATATTTACCATGCATGCATTTGGAAAAGTCTATGGGAATCTGGTATTATAAAATTATATAAAAAGTAATCACTTTCTAGTATTTGACGAAAAGTGTATTTTAATAGTAAGTGACTCTCAAGGCAACTACGTCTCTTTACCAAGTCGGTGACAAAGCAATTTTCTCTTCATGATATTGATATACAAATTTCTCTCCTTATTAAAAAAAATAAAAAAACAAAAACAAAAACAAAAAAAGCAAATTTCTTTCCTCTTAGCTCCCTTTATGGTAAACAAGAATAATACTATAACATAATAACAAAAATGGCTACAAAGCAAGTCATGTTATTTGTTTAATATAGATAACAGTGATCATCAGATTCATTTTTTCTAAGTGTTTTGAAATTTATTCCACAAAAGGCTTTGTTTAATAATGACATTTGGAATAATAGTTTGAATATGTTGCATCCTTAGCTTTTGATTTTATGCTAATTTTCAAATTTTCTCTCTTTTGATTTTCTGCCAACTTTGTGCGTTCTTTAAGCTTTCTCTCTCCCTTTTTTAATTTTAAATTGTTTTTTTCCAATCTCTTTCTCTTGGTTTAAACGTCAGTCACATTTACTGTAGTTTACTTTATAGTACAAATCAGGAAAAAAAAAAAAAAAAGATTAAAAGTCCTTGGGCCACCTTCTCTACAAAGTTCCTCCATTCAAATTTTGACAAGTGTTATAAAATTTAGTTGACTAGAAATTTAACCAGCCAAATGAGCCAAATCAAAATAGAAAAAAAAAATTATTGAGAAAAAAATTATTAAATTTGGAAAAAATTATTTTTAGGTGTTAAAAATTGAAAAAGAAAAACTAAAAAATTAAAATGAAGAAAAAATTAAACATAGAAATTTTTACTAGGCAAATAGGAAAAAACATTTCCAAACATTTAACTAGGGGAAATTTTCAATGAAGAGAAATTTCAAGTGGAAAAATGAGGGAAAAAAAAAATTTAAGTCCTGGTCAGCTAATTTTTGCCACTTTGTTTAAATTTAAATAGGAGAACTTTGTAGAGAAATGTGGTCGAGGGACCACCTGATTTTTCTGTAGTAACAAGAATGGTTTATAGAATATAATATAAAATATATAGGTCAAACGGATGAAATAGATGATGCGTTTGTTGTTAATCCATATTTATCTAAAAAGTTTAACATGATAACGAATCAGATAACAAATGACCCATTAAACTAAATAATAAATTTAAATATGAATATTTTTGGCTTCCATTAATTTAATAGATTATATTTAAATAAGTAAAATTTAATATGAATACGATATGATACACACAATTTCCTTTCCACATGACCCATTGCTAAGCTTTCATTGTCCCGTGGACAATTTTACATTTGGTGGGTAGCACAAATACCTACTTCTTTCACAATAGCTTCTTAGAAAGTCAATAAGGAAGCCATTCAGAAAATTCCATGTGATAATGCAACTGTGTCTGTTACCTGATATTGATGTCAATATTTTATCCTCAGCTTGAACTTCTCTGCTAGCTTTTATGCAGAAAAGTATAAAGTATAACAAAAATTGTTACTAGCAAGTCCATATTACTTGTTTAGAATAGAAAATATGAAACATCAGCTACATTTTTCCAAATTTTCTTGCAATTTATTCCACAAAATGGGCTTACGTTAATAATGACATTTCACATAGTGATTAATATCTTGTGCAAGCTAGAGAGGTTTCTTAAACGTCGAGGAATTGCACCACTAAGCTTAATATTTGAGAAGTTTAAATACTAACTTAGTATTTTTGTATTGTTTATTTATTAGTATAAAAATGTAATTTTATTGCATAAACAAATAATTTTCAACATTCCTTTTGAAATTTTTGTCCAAAAAAATTAAAATGGTTATCATCAATATTTATTTGGAAAAAAAAATGGTATAAAAGCAGAGAAGATATATATTGTAAAACAATTAAATTGATAAAAAATATTTTTGATATTAATTTGTGTTGAGCATAATATGGAGATTATAAAGTTAAGGGATCTTCCTCCTTATTTAACATTTACTAGAAATGAAAAATTTTTCACACCAAAAAAAAAAAAAAAAAAAAAAATCCCAAACGTAAAATTTTAATAAGCTGGGCTGAAATTTGGCATATATAGGCGGGAAATTTGGCCCAATACCCTCATAGGGACGAGGTTAACGATTTTTGCCCTCTCATTTGATATCTTTTTTGTTCTACCCTTTCAATTTTTTATAATCCCAAAATATCCTTATATCCAAATTAAATATTTTTATTCCTTTTTTTTTTCTATGTTTTTTTCTTTCTTTTCTTCCGACTTTTCTCTTCTCCTTATAATCAATATCCAGACCATTAGGAGCCCTCTGTTTTCTTTCGCATCGGCCGGATTGTAAGCTTGGAGACTGCGTTTTGAAGGAGATGGTGAAGAGGCGACTCAGAGAGAAAACTGCAGGGTTTTAGAGAGCCCTAGGAGCAGAAGCAGAAGCAACAGGTAGGCAACAGCAAAGTAGGAAAGCATGAGGCTCATTCGATCAATTACTGGTAATCTTCTCCTCTCCATTTTCAAATTCTTAAGCTTTTCCCCAGACATTTTCTTACTCGTTTCGCTAATAATGAAATAGTTTTTTTTTTAAATAAATAATAAATTTTAGATTGTTATAATTCAGGGCAGTGTAATTCACTGCTGCGAGAGGTGGAAAGGCGATACTTTAGTGCGGTTTCAACAGAGGAATACGTAAGGAGGAACTACGCAAGCAATGTCTCTGAGCATAACACTGTTATCGGTTCTCTCACCGCGCAGAGAAGGTAGATTCTAATTTTGATTTTCTTTTTGTGGTTTTGGGATTTTTTTTTTTTTTTAAGGAGAAATTGTGAAAGTTGTGTTCTTTTTTTTTTTTTCTTTTTTTTTAATAACGGTGGTTGTAGGCATTTCTTGCTGAGAGATGTGTATGATGATATGATGCTGGATGGAGTACAGCCAACTAGGGATACATTCCATTCTTTCATCGTTGGAACCATGAAAAGCTCTTGCTTGTAGGACGCTTTCTACTTTTCTGATCAAATGAAATCCATGGGTTTGGTCCCTGATGTATGTATTTGTATATATATGCTTTTTCTTTTTTTTTTTCTTTTTTGTTTTTTTTTTTCACATAGATCTACATTAATTCTTATCTGCTGACTATTAGATTCTTTCAAGATTGGAAATTTTGTATAAAGTTACTTTGTGTTTTTTTTCTTTTTTTTTTCCCCTAGCTATTACAATGTATTGGTTTGTGTTATAGGTTACTTTATACAACATTTTAGTTTCTTGATGTAGTGCAGATGAACTCTGTCACTGTTGACTTGAGGCCAAAGTGCTTGGTTGGTATTATTTTTTATGGTTACCCTTCTTATTTTAGAATGTATGCAGAAGAAACAAGTTACTACTTTTTCTCTAAGTGATTGATGAAATAGATGGAGCTCCTGATGATGGCAAAGGTGTTGTGGAGGTTATTCTAAAGATGGTAATTGTGTGTTTTATATTATTATTATTTTTTTGGGTCTTGTGTGTTTTCCATTATTAAATGCTGCTTATTTATTAAATTTAATTGTCTGCACGCTTATTTGTGTTTTAATATAATTGTAGTTATAGTTATTTTATTACTACAATTGCTGTTGGTGATCAAATATAACTGCTTTCGTTGTTATCAGTTATTGTTGTCATGTATAATTCTTGTTTTCCTTAATGTTTAATGCAAACTGTCAGTTATTGCATTTACTTCATTATCAACATGAGAATCATAAGGGAAATTTACTGCTTAAACTCCATGGTTGCACATTCTATACGTTAACAGAAACCTCCATTTCTACCGAGGGTAATATATTCAGCTATGGTGGTTTTTATTTCCCAGTGCTCATTATATTTTTCACTTATATTTTATGTTGTTCATATAGGTTTCTGCAGATAAGAAGTCTGCTACAGGGAAGGAGAATTTTCCAAATGAGGAAAATCATGAAAGTACATAGAAAGTTTATCATTCATATGGAGTTTCCTTTTCATGATTCCCTAGAAAATGGTACTTAGAAAGTGTATCATTCATATGGAGTTTCCTTTTCATGATTCTTTTCATGTAAACTAGATAGTATTTTTTGCTTATTGACAGCTACTTGCTTTCTGCAGGGTTCATATATTTGTTCAACCAACAGTTAATCATGTTGTCAACAGGTGATCCTTGACTACCATGGCTGATGTTTAATTGCTATGACAATTTCAAGCATTTCCATTTCTGATTTCATCTGTTTTATAGACATTTTAGATACTTTGTTGCTTTCATGATTTCTGAAATTTCCTTAGAATTTTTGATATGAAGTCAGTGAATGGAAATAGGATCTATAGATGGAAGACTTAATTATTTTGATTATCGAATTCAATCTTCGAGACAACATATCCACTTGCATACTTACTACTTACAAGACAGTTTGATAATGACTCGCTTTGTGATATTTTTCTTCCTTTGTTGATGTCTAGACCAATAATTCTACTCTTCACTGTTTCCATATAGCATTTATCGCATATGAGGACAGCTAAGGTCTTCAGTTCTCATTATATTTATTTAAATTTTTTTTGAGGGAATCCCTTATTTTATTAAATCAGAGATGCTTTTTTGTCAAGTATTAAAAAAAGTTAGTCATTTTTTTAGGTTGAGATTTAAAACAAAATGCTTTTGTAATTTTCCTTAATTATTTACAGTAATTATTTTCTTTGAAACTTGTATGCTAAATATTGTAACTAACTGCAGATATTTCGTTTGATTTCATCCAGGTATCAAATCTGTCTCCGTTTTAGTGGAGGTGCCCCGTATGCTTTTAATGCTGTCACTAAAGTTTGGTATTATACCAATTGTTGTACCAGTTGGTGTTCGAGATTTTGACATTGATGGGGAACATTGGGTCAATTCGGGATTGATACCAACAGAGGCTTTTGTAGGAGCTGTAATATTCTCTAGGAGCTGTAATATTCTCTAGTTTTTATTCATAAAACACTTGTACAATTTCCTTTTGCTAATTCAGATTTTGTTTTTAGTTTTTGTACATGATTCTCGTGTCAATATGATGTGTAAGGATCCAATTTCATTATTAAATTCTCCATATTATTTGATATATGGAAAAGCAATAAATAAGAAGGATGATAATTTAAATGGATAGTAATTGAGTTCTCCAAATATTGGCTCTTTAGTTTCTGACCATTAGAACTTGTTTGAATGGTATGCATTGAAATGTAGTTAGTTTTAGATTGTAAAATTTGATGCCCAGCTTGCAAGCTTCTTCCAATCACTTTTACATGAACGGCTCCATGGTAGTATATCCAAATGAGAGTTGTTAGGAGGGAATTAATTGTGCACTTGTCAGGATCCATCCAAAATTCCTCACCGGAACCCTAGACAAGCCCTGATCCTAGGGAAACCCTACCGGACCCTCCAATGGAAAATCCGGCAGAACCTCCCCTAAGGGTTGGACTTACCACAAATTTCCTGCACTGAAAACACACTTCTATAAACATTCCCTTATTCCTCCCACATTACTACAATATAATTCCATAAATTTACAGCACTCCAAATGAATAACAGTAATCCAGTGCATAATTAACAACTAAATGTCCAGTACACTATATAGAGCATTATACAAATAAATGTGGAATTAATAAAATGACAGATAAGGAAGCAATACAAGATGAAGAGGAAAAATGGAAGAAATACTTCTTGGACTTTCGGCAATGAACCGAGAAGTCGGGCTCGCCCCGGACGATCAATGTCTCCCAACCTGGACTTAGGGGAAAGGAATTTAAAAATGTGAGATGCTAATCATCTTAGTGAGTGACCTTATCTACTGAACACTTTTAATATTAATAATATAACAAATAAAGGAATTTAATTAATACCAACGATTAAATAAATAAATAATAATAACAACTGAAGTAATATTTTCTCTCAAAACCCTCACTACTCACTCCATTGGAAATGTTCCCTTTTTAAAAAATTTTCACAAAATCCGATATTCGTATTTCCCGAAAACCAAGGGATCAATTAATTTAATAAACAATAGATAAATACCCCAAATATAAATAAAAAGTAATAAAATATAATAAATAATTTTTTTGAACACTTTGGGGTTTGAAATTTCTATCTGAAAATTTATACTTGATGCACCACACTATATACCAGTGATGCCGATACCCAGCAGCCCGAGCACCGACTGGCGGGGAGGTTAAAGAGAGAAACTTGCATATGGTACTTCGGCGTCCCGACAGTACCGCTGCTGAAACCATCATCCTGACCATGGAGGGGGGCGGCTATGTGCACTATATAAAACTTGCCTGTCCTCGGTCCAATGGCAACTCACGGGAGACATAATAACTTGCACACTAACACATATACAACCAGAACACCAATACTGTATGAGTGCGTTTAAAATGATTATTAAATTTCTTATTACCGTACCGATTTTCCAAAAATCACCGTGGGAAATATACCAGTTTTCAAATTCACCATCCCACATTTTCTTTTAACATTTCCTGTACGAAACCATCGATAGCAATATACCAATAATTTTCTTGAAACACAAAATCTATCAAATAATATTCCACGGGCATAATTATCAAATTTGAAGTCACCAATTTAAACAAATATTTTCCTTAATATATTTAAATCAATTATGCCCAAAAAATAATATAAAAATCCAAACACAATTAATTAATGAAAATACTTTGCTCATGTGTAATAAATACAATTAAATCACAATAATAAAAATCGGGGTTTCTGAATAACCCAAAATTCCGTTGAGCATCAATAAACATATACGTACTTATAAACTAATATTTTTCCACAATTATACTTAAATTTCCACCACATGAGCATAATTTCCATATATCAATTGAACACCAAATAAATATAATTAATTATCCCAAAATATTTTTAAAGGTGGGTCACTCACCTGGAGCACGCAATTAACCTAAGATCCTCCATGTGATCAATTCCACGACGAACACGTGCTCCTAGAACAACAATTCACACATAGTCAAATAAATTAATATTTTATTCGGACAAATAATACCCGGTACCCAGGGGGTCTAACACAAACATTAACCAAAATTGACAAATTATATGTCTATGGAAAGCTTGTGAGATGAGGATCACCTTACCGACCTCCATTGAGCTCAATTCAACCGGCAGTGGCCGGAATTTGGCCGGAAAGCTTTGGCCAAGTTTAAACTTGAGGGATCTCTCAAACGGTGGGGATTTTGGGCAATCTAACCCAGGAAATGGACTCAGAGGGGTCGAAAATGGTGAGATAGAGGTATGGGGTGAGCTGGGTTGGCCGGAAAACACACAAATTGAGGAGAGAGAAAAACTCCGGCTGTCGAGCTTCGCCGGCTTGATCTGGGCTCGTCCGGAGACCGGTGGCCGTGAAACTTTGCGGCCGAGCTCGCCTCCGTCCCCCGCTCTTCTCTGGCCAGCACGTGCAGCAAGGTGGTGGCCGGAAATGAAGAAACGGCGAGGGACCAAGAGGAAGAAGGAAAGGAAAGGAAGAAGAAGGAGGAAGAAGAAGAAGAAAGAAAAAAGAAGGAGAAGGGGCCCGTGGCCCTTTTTTCCCACATGGGGGAAAAGAAAAAAAAGAAAAAAGAAAAGAAATAAAAATAAAATAAAATAAAATAAAATAATTAAATAATATTAAAAATAATATTATTATATAAAATAACAATAATAAAATAATATGGTATTAAGCATGGTTGACATGTGGCATCTCAACATGGTGACACATGGTCACATTTATTAAGTCACACGTGGCACATTGTTACACGTTTAAAAATAATATTAAAATAATACAGTATTTGAAAAAACTCTACAGGTCCATAACTTTCAAACCAAATGTCCGAATCAGATGTGCCGCTAGTCTACAGACTCGTATCAATAAGTACTTCACAACCATGCATGAGTCAAAGCTCAACTTTGCATGAATAAAAAGTCAACTCGGGCACCCCTTGGACAGTTTGGATATCAACTTGTTTTGCCCATAACTTTCAAACCGTAGCTCCGTTTTCGACGTGCTACTAGTCTACGAACTCGTGCCAACGTGTACTTTGTAATGGTACCTCAGTCAACCTACAATTCCATCCGAGTCAAAAAGTCAACTTTTGACCCCTTGGTCAACGGTCAAAGTCAGCGGTCAACGGTCACCCTTGGTCAAATTTGAGAAAATTCCTGTGTACTTCGGGACGGGATGTTACACACTTGTGGAAACTATTTAAATAAATGGATATGAAAGTGTAAAATAAATGTAATAGTTTCCCATTTCTCATCTACCCTCATTTCTCATTCAGTGTCGAATAAAGTGGAAAATATTAAAACAATTTTTTTAACCATCTCTCATTTCTCATCTACCCTCATTAACTTCTACCCTCTCTCTTACTCTCCCTACTACCACATTAAATGAATACTGTGTGTCTTCCTCTCTCTTTCTCTTTTGTTGGTTACGTACCTTTCAGCCTTTCTTTGCATTGACGAACATTGCAGAAAATCCCAAAATCTCTTCGGTTCAGTTCACTCTCCCTGCATACCCCCAACCTTTTGTGATAACAACAAGACTGAAAATCTTCATTGTAGAGCCCATACACTTCAAAAGGATGTAATTAAATTGTACGTTTCTACAGATCAGAGTTAAAGATTACCTGGTATGTGGATATATATACATATATATATACATAATTTGGCTTTATGATACTTCTTTACATAATTTTTTTTACCATTTATAGTAATTTTTTTCCATCTTAATGTTTTGAAATCATGAACTCCTAATAGTAAACATAAATGGCTTAATAACTAAGCCAAAAAATAAATACAATATACTTCATATTAATTTTGTTAATTGATTTTACAAAAAAAAATTTCCTAAAATATACTTTATGTATAGCTGATAGATAAAGGCAAAATCAAATCATGACTTAGCCTTAGCACAATACTAGCAGTGAGGAAAAAGTATGAATTGGTACGAACAAAGGACGCGTTATAAACTATAAACAAAAAATTAAATATAATATTATAAAAATGAATAAAAAATGTTTTGTTTGAATTCACAGAAAGATGATATCGAGGTCAAATTTAGAGCATTAGACCTTTCAATGGATCGATTTAATTAATAAATATATATATATATATATATATTAGCCTAAGAATAAGAATTTAATTAGTCAATATTGTATTAAAAAAATAACCTTTACATGGTCAGAAAGGGAAAACATTGACCAAATATGAAAACTCGTTTGTCTTCTCTATCTAGCAGCTAGTACCTTTTATCAGCTTTCACAGGGTGTGTTATAAATATAAATATGTGTACAGATATGTATACATTTTTCCTTTATATTGGATTCATTGTTTGTCACGTTTTGACATGATATATAAGTGCAAGTTCTATGTTGGTGCTATTTTATGTAAAACAATCCATAAATGGTTTGGAAATTTCCATTTGAAAATTACAACCTTTGTTTGTTACATACGGTCCATCAGTAATTATGAAACACTTGCTTGTTGGAAAATTTAACGGCGGTTCCATCGGAATAGTTAATTTTTCCATTTTCTAAAAGCAAACCGAGTGGACAATCAAATTTTTCCACTTCTCTAATGTTATTGTAAACGAATGACATGCTAAATGTAACTATATTTATGATGTTTAACAAAATAATCCACAGAACATCACATTGTCAACATTGCATCCATTCAAGCTAACGTTATGTTATGATTTAGCACATGTGCCACAGATTTGACATCTTAATCTACTTGATCCACTATGTCTGTCAAGAGTAGCTATTCTACTAGGTGTTAATATGCAACATTTAAACAGCATTTGTACTCATTTACATAAAATGCATTTGTATTTTATCTTTACTCATTTACTGAAAATGCATTTGTATTTGTATTTAAAATGCTATTCCACTAGGCGTTAATAACATAATTGTTTGGCTTATTTTCTGTACTCATTTACTGAAAATGTATTTGTATTTTTTCATTACTTTTGCTTCAGGATTATAGTTAAACCTTCCAGCAAAGATTCTACGATTGTAGAAGTAGATACTTAGTATGTTTTGAATTGGTAAACCTTTTGTGCTCAATGTCAGAAATTTCAGTTTTACTGTTCTACGATGGAACATGGAGTGTATGTTCTGAAGGTACCTGGAGATACCAATGTCAAATAACGAAAATTATACATATCAAAAGGAATTGTACGTTGGCCAAACTTGAAGATGTTGTCTACAAAGCTCTCAACTTAGATTCTACACAACATCAATTAATCTTCAAGTTCATATACCATGTGTGTTTGTCATGTGAGCCGTATGTTGTGGAAAATGATGAAGACCTACAAAGTTTTATAGAAAAGTATAGTTCACACAGACCTCAAGACAAATCTCCACTTATTGTTGATGTGTTATCCAGGGTTCTAAAGAGTATTAATACTGCTGGATGTGTTGTGAATAGGATACCTACAAGTTCAGGATTTATGACTACTGCCCCACTATCTGCGGTTCCCGAGACAGCTACTTGTACCTCTGATGCCGACATGCAGTCCCCAGCGACCGAACATGTGCCGGAAACTGAACCTGGATTCTTTGAAAATCAAATTTATGAAAACAATGTGCAATCTGTGTAACATGATCATGATAATGAGCGCTTCGACATTAATGATATGAATGAATATTATGGACATGATTATGATCAAGATGAACAATTTAAGGTTGAGGTCAACACTGATCGTAGTGAAGATGGGTTACGAGACATTTGTTGGACCTAACATTTGGGACTTTCAGCTGGTGATAGTCGACATGGTGAGTCTCCTTATGGTAGTAGTCCAATTGATAATGTGAATGATGATGTGCTTGCCTCTCCTTGTACCGAAAACCATTTGGATATTCGACGGGATTCTACCGCAACCATGGCTGAACTTAGGGTTAACCATCGCTTCTCATCCGTCAATGCCCATGAAATCATTCGAATCAACCAAATCTTTGCGAGTAAGAATGTGCTACAGAAGAAGATTAGTCTTTATGCATTAAGGATAAATTTTGAATTCAAGGTCAAGAAGTCAGATAGAGTCTGATATGAGGTTGTATGTGCAAACGACAATTGCATGTGGCGAATGCGTGCTACCAAGCTACATGGTGATAATACAGAGGCCTTCATGATTAGGGCCTTCAAGGATGAGCATATTTACTCTTTAAATATCATGAAAAGGGATCATCGTCAAGCAACAAGTTCAGTTATTGGAGACATCATCCAGCCAACATTTGATGGGATTTCAAGGCAATACAAACCTCAAGATATCATGCATGACATTCGCTCTAATTACGAAGTAAACATAAGCTACAACAAAGCATGGGACGCTAAGGAAGTTGCACTATCAGGTTTGTGGGGCACGCCAGAAGATTCATATGCAAACTTCCTTTATGGAGTCACGTTTTGAAGAGCAAAAATCCGGGCACGTTTACTCGAATTGAAACTGATGATCAAAACAGATTTTTATATTTTTTCATGGCACTTGGAGCTAGCATTAGAGGGTTTCAGCATATGTGGAGAGTCGTAGCTATCGATGGAACTACACTGAAGAATAGATATAGAGGTTTGTTATATATTGCATCATGTTTGGATAGGAACAATCAAATTAATCCACTTGCTTATGGAATAGGCCCTGGGGAGACGGATACGGCTTACACATGGTTTTTTTAGAGCTTTAAAGGAGCGTTTAGGGATGATCCGAATATAGCTTTTATATCGAATAGACACAAGAGCATTGCAAAAGCAATACGTACAGTTTTCTTTAATAACACCATGGCCACTGCACATATCATCTTGGTACAAATTTACGTGCTAAAAAGTTTAAAGGTAATGTCAACGCGATTATACCAACTTTTAATGATACAGCTAGAGCATATATTGTTGAGGATTTTGATAAGGCCATGCAGCTTTTAGAAAAGGTTAGTATTGAAGCTGTACAATATCTCAAGGATGCAAGTCCTTCAAAATGGGCTAGATCACATTTTCCGGGCAATAGATACAACATAATGACAACTAACATTGCAGAGAGCATGAAATCTGTGCTTATTGATGCTAGGGATAAACCTGTTTTGCCATTACTAGATCACATTCGTGATGTCTTGCAAAGGTGGTGGTATGAACGTCGAACTAACGTAGCTGCAATGCAAACTCCTATTATTAATTGGTTGGAAAAAATCATGCAGGAGCGCTCAAATAATGGCAGAGGCTTACGTGTTATGCCAATGAACTTATATGAGTTTCAAATTGTTGGCCATGGCATGTTCATTGGAGTTGTTAACTTAGAAAATAAGACGTGCTCGTGTAAGGAATTTGACATTGATGGATTTCCTTGTATCCATGCAATTGCAGCATGTAAGCATCGACATATTTCTCCATATTTCCTTTGCTTGGCACATTACTCAGTTGACTCACTCCATGATGCATATTCGGAAACCATATATCCACTTGGAGATAAATGTCAGTAGCATGCTCCAGATGACATCATAAACCAGGTTCTACTTCCACCTCAAATTGGAAAACAGTCAGGAAGACCGAGAAAGAAGAGGATTCAATCTCAAGGAGAGGAGCGTCATCAATATAGATGCGGGAGGTGCAAACAGGTTGGTCACAGCAGCCGATCATGCTTCGCCGCCATACCTCTTGATAGCACTACCAACCAACAGCACCACTAAAACGAAGGCCCATCAATCGCGCGATGCTATATTCAGACAATGGGGCCATGTTATGCGGTATGCATGTGTATGCAATGTAGTCAGGAATGCAATTAGTTGCTTAACCACGTAACATGTGTTTTGGCATAATAGACGTTGGCTTTATGTGTTCTTTTGTTGTCAAATTCATCTGTCGTATTGTTTTGATAATATATCATTCCGTGTTCAGTTTTTGGTTTAGTGGTTTGTATGTTTCTTACTATTGCATGGATGATATTACTGCCCAATGGTAATGACTGATGCATCATCGGTAATTGACATTTGTACACCGTCATAAAAGAATCACCACAATTCCATCCGGCAACTTCAATCATGTGTGTTCCAACCAATAACATGCTAAATGTAGCATTATTAATGATAAATTCTGACAAAGTAAGAGATCAAAAGGCATTAAAAAATGACAACGTTCAATTTGTTTTTGCTTCAAAAATTACCGAAGGTTTCGTCGGTAATTACCGAAACCCCCATGGCAACCACATTTTACCAATTTTTTGGGCCCCACAAGTCCCATTACATGTGTTAAATGAAAAAACATGCAACATATGGATTATAAAATGATCTTAAGGAGAGAAAATCCCAAAATTACTTAAAAAAATTTTCAAATTGGCCAAAAAAATATGATGACTGTACACTTTCGGTAATTCCCAATGAAATCCTCAGTAACCAACATATATCCTCTGGAAAAATTACCGAAGGTTTCGTCAGTAATTAACGAAACCCCAGTGGTAATCACATTTTACCAATTTTTTGGACCCCACAAGTCCCCTTACGTGTGTTAAATGAAAAACCATGCAACATATGGATTCTCAAATTATCCTAAGGAGAGAAAATCCCAAAATTGCTAAAACGTTTCTTAAATTGGCCAAAAAAATACGATGACTGTACACTTTCGATAATTCCCGATGAAATCCTCGGTAATCAACATATACCCTCTGGAAAAATTATAGAAGGTTTTGTCGGTAATTACCGAAACCCCAGTGGTAATCACATTTTACCAATTTTTTGGGCCCCACAAGTCCCCTTACGTGTATTAAATGCAAAAACATGTAAAATATGGATTCTAAAATTATCCTAAGGAAAGAAAATCCCAAAATTGCTTAAAAATTTCTCAAATTGGCCAAAAAAATACGATGACTGTAGACTTTCAGTAATTCCCGATGAAATCCTTAGTAACCAACATATACCCTCTGGAAAAATTACCGAAGGTTTCGTCGGTAATTACCGAAATCCTTATGGCAACCACATTTTACCATTGTTATGGCCCCCACAAGTCCCATAATGTGTGTTGAATGCAAAACCATGCAAAATATGGATTCTAAAATTATCCTAAGGAGAGAAAATCCCAAAATTGCTCAAACATTTCTCAAATTGGCCAAAAAATTATGATGACTGTGGAACTTCGGTAATTTTTCTAGAGGATATATGTTGGTTACCGAGGGTTTCATAGGGAACTACCGAAGGTCTACAGTCATCGTAGTTTTTTTGGCCAATTTGAGAAATGTTTAAGCAATTTTGGGATTTTCTCTCCTTTGAATAATTTTAAAATCCATATTTTGCATGTTTTTTGCATTTAACACACATTATGGCACTTGTGGGGGCCATAACATTGGCAAAATGTGATTAGCACTGGGGTTTCGGTAATTACCGACGAAACCTTCGGTAATTTTTCTAGGGGGTATATGTTTGTTACCGAGGGTTTCATCGGGAATTACCGAAGGTCTACAGTCATCGTATGTTTTTGGCCAATTTGAGAAATTTTTAAGCAATTTTGGGATTTTCTCTCCTTAGTATAATTTTAGAATCTATATTTTGCATGTTTTTGCATTCAACACACATTATGGGACTTGTGGGGCTCAAAATATTGGTAAAATGTAATTACCATAGGGGTTTCGGTAATTACTGATGAAACCTTCGGTAATTTTTCTAGAGGGTATGTGTTGGTTACCGACGTTTTCATCGGTAATTACCGAAGGTCTACAGTCATAGTATTTTTTTTGCCAACTTGAGAAATTTTTTAGAGATTTTGGGGTTTACTCTCCTTAGAATAATTTTAGAATCCATATGTTGCATGTTGTTTCATTTAACACACGTAAGGGGGCTTGTGGGGCCCAAAAAATTGGTAAAATGTGATTTCCAGAGGGGTTTCGGTAATAACCGACGAAACCTTCGGTAATTTTTCCAGAGGGTATATGTTAGTTACCGAGGGTTTCATCGGGAATTACTGAAGGTATACAGTCATCGTATTTTTTTGGCCAATTTGAGAAATTTTTAAGCAATTTTGGGATTTTCTCTCCTTAGGATAATTTTAGAATCCATATTTTTTCATGTTTTTGCATTCAACACATATTATGGGACTTATGGGGCCCAAAAAATTGGTAAAATGTGATTACCATTGGGGTTTTGGTAATTACCGACGAAACCTTCGGTAATTTTTCTAGAGGGTATGTGTTGGTTACCGACGTTTTCATCGGTAATTACCGAAGGTCTACAGTCAATGTATTTTTTTTGCCAATTTGAGAAAATTTTCAGAGATTTTGGGGTTTACTCTCCTTAGGATAATTTTAGAATCCATATGTTGCATGTTTTTTCATTTAACACACGTAAGGTGGCTTGTGGGGCCCAAAAAATTGGTAAAATGTGATTACCATAGGGGTTTCGGTAATTAGCTACGAAACCTACGGTAATTAAATATTTTTGCCAATTGGAGAACATTTTCGGAACATTTGGTGGCATTGATGAATGTATAATTTGCATGTTATTGCCGAAAACACCCATTAGCTGAGTATTTGGAGAAAAAAAAATGTTAATTCATATTACCAAAAGCGTTTCTGTAATTACCGATGGTGAATCGGGAATTATCGATGCACCATCGGTAATCATCTTTGCTTGAATTTTTACCACAACCGAGGGTCTTCTTTTCTCTCTTTTTTTTTTTTTTTCAATGGTTGTCATTACTAAAGATAGGTTCAGCATATTAAGATAACATTAGTATAGAGTGTCATAACAGTAAACATACGATCTACATTGAAAGTTTATTAAAGTACAAATCAACAGCATATTTTCTTTTGAAAAACATAATGTCTTGCGGGCCAAATGAAGGATTCTCCTCACTACTCTTGTATTCAATAACCACAATAAAACCAACCACGTGTATTTTCACACGTAACCACAATAAAACAGCAGCAATAGAAGTTGTTTGAAATGACAACACATTCATACCCATTATCTTGGCGGGGTGCATCTTTGATCATGGTCATCGTGAATGGATCTAAAGTGGGAGGCACATCCGGATTCTTCTCGTAATATCCCCCATCCCTCAATAGGTAAGGCAGCATATACGTAAGGCATTCCGCATTCTTCAACTCTTTATTCTGGACATATTTATTTCCCATATTTGGATCATATAAATCAATATGTCGGGCCTTCAAGTCCACACATGCTGCCAACCAATGCGCGCCTCCATTGGGTGACTTCCCACGCACATAGCTACAAAGGGTCGCATCACATGAATATGTGCTACGAGATGCCTTCCATATGGGATAACGCCCTTTGATGGATGACTGCCAAATAATGAAATATATACAATATAAAATATCATCAATATAACATGAAGCAACGTAGTAACATCCCGTCATCTTACCCAAAATAACACGTCTAATATGGCACAGGTGTTGGTGAACATCTTCTCATTCTCAAACCGCCTTTTTCGTATGAAATACAAAATAGTGTCAATATGCTGCAAAACCACATTAAAGGAAATAAGTAACAAGTGCGAGGTGATAAATAAAACATCATTCCAAACGTAGGAACACAATGATTTTACATGAACATAAAGCATATAGCTTTCATCGGAATTCAACCATCCTTCAGAGGTAAGTAGCTCAGCAAAAAATTTCTTTCCCACCGTCATATAAGATGTACACACAGTTGCTTCCTTCGGTGCCACCCTATACCACTCATCGAACGCCCTCTCCTTCGATGCATCAATATGTCAATTAAGATTAAATTTGACCTTCTTTTTACACAGGTCGGTGTAAGGAGAGATGACATGATGTGAGTGGTGGTAAACTCTACCAAATCGGCTTGTATCACCAACGTTATGCATCCGATCTTCCACCTCAATCTCAGCTGATTGGTCATTATGTGGACTGTCAGCTGAAGCACCGATATCCCACCCGAAATGCAAAGGTCGATATTGTAACTTCCCGTCCTGAACCATGTCGGAATTTTTGCATGTTGACCGAGGTTGACCGTTGACCGAAGGGGTCAAAAGTTGACTTTTTACTCTAGTTGGAATTTCGAGTTGACCAGGGTACCGTTACGAAGTACACGTTGGCACGAGTCCGTAGACTGGTAGCACGTCGAAAACAGAGTTACGGTTTGAAAGTTATGGGCAAAACAAGTTGAAGTGCAAACTGTCCAAGGGGTGCCCGAGTTGACTTTTTATTTATGGGGAAATTAGCTTTGACTCGTGCATGGTTGTGAAGTGCTTGTCAATACGAGTTCACAGACTAGCGGCACGCTTAAAACGGACATCCGGTTAAAAAGTTATGGACGCGTGAAGTTTGCCGGATACCGTAATATTTTAATGTTTTTGAGATGATGAACAGTGAAACGCCACATGTCAACTTCTGATTGGTCCACGTGGCATGAACAGTATCACACAGTGGCATTTATTTGATAAAATTCTTGGGGAAGAGAGAGAAAGAGAGGGAGGAGAGAGAAAGAGAGAGAGAGAGTCTGACTGGTGCCGAAATTTTTCAAATTTTCCGGCCGAATTAGTGTACACGCGCTGGCCAGCAAGGTTCCCCTCCCCATTTCCGGTAAAACCTCAAATTTTCACGGCGATCGGCCAACGGACTCTCCCGGATCGGACGTTCGAAGATCGGCGGTGACTTTTTCCCTCCACTGCTGGCCACCACCGATCGACCCATTTTCGGCCATTTTCCAGCCACACGCGCCAGCTAGCCTTCATCCTCTTCTCAAGTCCGACCGACCCACCAAATTTCACGGCCATCGGACCACCGACGCACCGGGATCGGAGCATTTTCCGGTAAGGGGCAGGAAATCTTCAAACCGTGATTTCTCTGCCGTCCGGCCTCCGTTTACCTCACCGCCGGTCCCGTTGGATTGCTCTCCCCATGATCTACAAATCTACAAAAAATCACGGCCAACGGCCACCGCACGCGCCGCCGCCGGCGACAGTTGCCGGTGACCGCGGCGGCTCGCCGGAAGTTACTATTCCGGTGAGTACCCAGTTTCCCGGCCAGCTCCAGTTCACTGTGTTCGACCTCCTGAACCTGAATTCGGCATCCGTTTCCGCCAATTCGCGATGGTTTGGGAGAATTGTTGAGCCGAAACCCGAAAATCTTTCCAGCGAAATTCCGACCCCGTCGGGTCCGATCACCGAAAAGTAAGACCGAATCCGTGATCCTCATCACGCGAGCTTCGATTCGGTATATAACTCGTAACCTTTAGATATCGTTTGGTATTCGCTCCCCGGGTATCCATTTGGGAATTATCCGAATAAAATATTAATATTTTTGGTTGGTGCACTGTGGTTGTTTAGGTGCGCGTACGAGTGGTGGAGTTGATCCCGAGGAGGATCTTAGTTGATTTACGCGCTCAAGGTGAGTGACCCACCTTCAAAAATTATTTTGGGCAATTAATTATATTTAATTGGTATTTAAATTGATATTTAAATTATGCTCATGTGGTGTGATTTAATTATGGGTTATTGTGGTTTAATCTATTTATTATGCATAAGCAAAGTATGTTTCGGTATTAATTGTACGTGGTTTTAAGTAATATTTTTCGGGCATAATTGGGTTAAATATTTTACGAAAATATTTGTTTAAATTTTATAAATTATGCCAGCGGTATTTTTATGGTTGTATCTCGTATTTCGAGCAAATTGTGGTTTGTTGTTATCAATGTTTCGTACCGGTTTATTAAATAAAAATATGTGGGATGGTAAGTGTGAGAATTTAATGTATTTCCCACGGTAATTTTGGAAAACGGTACGGTTGGTTAATAATGTTTATTTTTAGACGCACTCATACAGTATTGGTGTTCTGGTGTATGGTGTATGGACACGTGGTAGCGCGCAGGAATTATGTGGTTTAGCGAGCGGTTATTACTTCACCCGTGAGTTGCCATTGGACCGTGGGCAGTCAAGTTTGTTGTTGTGCACAGCCGCCCCCCTCCTTGGCCGGGTTGATGGTTTTAGCAGCGGTACTGTCGGTACGCCGAAGTGCAGTTGCAGGTTTCTCTCTTTAACCCCCCGCCAGTAGGTGCTCGGGACGCTGGGTATCGGAGGGCATCACCGGTATATGGTGTGGTGCGTCAGGTGTAATTGTCAAGTGTAATTTTCAAATAAAATTTCAAACCCCAAAGAGTACAAAATTATTTATTATAATTTATTGCAGTTTATTTATATTTGGGGTATTTATTTATTTATTTGTTGTTTATTAAATTATTTGGTCCCTTGGTTTTCGGGGAGTACGTACATCGGGTTTTGTGAAAATGTTTTAAAATGGGAACATTTCCAACTGAGTGAATAGTGAGGGTTTTGAGAGAAATTATTATTTGAATTGTTTATTTATTTATTTATGTAATTGTTCGGTATGGATTGATTAAATTCCTTTATTTTTATATTATTAATATTAAAGGTGTTCGGTAGTTAGGGTCACTCACTGAGATGATTAGCATCTGACACTCTTAAATTTCATTCCCTTAGGTGCAAGTGGTGGTAGACGTTCTTCCGGAGCGAACCAAGTTTTCCGCTGCTGTTGTGTTTCGAGAAGTACTTCTGTACTCTTTTATTTCAGTGTATTATTCTTTCATCCTTGTTGTATTTCTGTTGATTAGCACTTCTTAAAGCTCTGTATACTATTGGGATACTTATGTTTTTATTTATGCACTGGACTGTTGTTGTTGTTGAGAAGTGCTGAAATTTGTGGAACAATTTGTAGTTTACGGGAGGAATAAGGGGATGAGTATAGAAGTGTGTTTTCAGTGCAGGTAATTTGTGGTAAGTCCTACCCTTAGGGGAGGTGCTGCCGGATTTTCCGTTGGAAGGTTCGGTGGTATTTCCCTGGGATTAGGGCTTGTCTAGGGTTCTGGGGAGGAATTCTGGACGGGTCCTGACAGATATTGCACCAAAGCCCAGGAATCCTCCACATAGGGTCCTCCAGGTACGATAGGCTTAAACGGTGTAGTACAATCATCATCCTCCTTCCTACCATTGGAACCGTCTATGGGTGCATCAAATTCTTCGGCTTGCTCTCCAAATGACGGTGCCACAGGGGATGATGTTCGAACCGAAGATGACGGTGAATGGCTGTGCATATGATATTCGGCCTGTAAAACACAATGGTTATTTTACAGTTCCCAAACTCTAACAATAAATAATTGCTGAATTACAATATATAATTTAATAATGCTGAAGCACTAAAGTAAAGTATACTAAGTTGTCTAAATGATACCTGATGCTTTTGTTGGTCAATAACAGAACTAAGCATTTTCCTTAATGCTGCCATCTCTTTATTTAATTCATTAAATTTTGCCTCC
Source organism: Ziziphus jujuba (assembly GCF_031755915.1). Classification (NCBI taxonomy): domain Eukaryota; kingdom Viridiplantae; phylum Streptophyta; class Magnoliopsida; order Rosales; family Rhamnaceae; genus Ziziphus; species Ziziphus jujuba. The sequence continues at coordinate 6,737,636 of NC_083380.1, forward strand.
AAGCAAGCAAGCTAATCAATATCAATATTCAAAACATAAGTCAACATATATTAGTACAACATATGAAATACAAATTTGCGTGCAAGTAACAATTGCATACCCTGAAATTAGCATCTGGAGGGCCACTAGAATGCTCCTCAGCTTTGGACACATCTTTAGCACCAACATCTTTAGTGCCGACATCTTTAGCACCAACTATTGGTGCTACAAGTGGAGGTGATGTGTAGCGAACTTCATGTATGTTAACTGCTATTGTTCGCTAGTAATCCATAGTCTTCTCCTCATCGGTAGCATCTAACCTCCAATGCACAACATACTACATGAAATGAAGAAAGGAAAAAAAAAGTAAATTTGGAAACTGACTATGGTAATGTAACTTGAATGTAGTCGTACCATGTAGTCTAAAAAAAATTTTCCTTACACTGCTATTTGAGGTGAACCAATTATGGACAGCACAATGGTTCGGTTGCCTTGTAGTATGCCATCCAAGGATCCTTGGACAATGGGTTTCCCACCGGTCGGCAAATTGGTTACCAAAATCAGGGATTGCTTCAAACCCCCACAACTACAAAATATAAATTATAGGTTATTAAATATAATTTTTAAGTAAACGCTATGCTGGAATGCATTATGGAATGAGTTGATAATCTCCTTGTAGCTCAGAATGCCCCAAGGGTAGGAATTAAATATCTCGATATCAGCAACCAAATCAATGAATTTTCTATTTATTTGAACCTTCAGATCCATTCCGAGTACACCATGAACTAAGAAATATAGTAACGCAATTCTTATAGCATCCCAATCATCCACAAAAAGTGTATCCTTGAATAGTCATTCCAGTTCGGGCGGTTTCAAGTCAGTCCTGTCATCTAGCAACCTCATGTGCAGCTCATTTCCTTTGGAAATTTGCATATCATACATCGAAGGGTACCTACAAAACTTTAAGCCACTAATGAGTGCGAATTCCCACTTCGTAAACCGCACTCCAGATCCACCAAAGTTAAACTCCAGTACTTCTGGATTGTTGGACACAACTTGTCTGCAAAGCAGGTGATGCACTACCTGACCAGAGAACCGGAGGTTTTTCATGTCAAGTAAGTGTCCAAAACATGTTTGTATATACTTTTCCAACTGCTCACTTGTGAGGACACTTGTAATTACTTTGTTCGCTTCTATTGGATTCCCGAATGAATGTGCCCTAACTTTAAATATATCGGCATCCTGCAAGATCCGTTCCTTTGGAGCATCGATGAGCTGCAAAATGAGTTACATAAATGGAACTGACATCAATGATTTAATCATACCCTATTTTTCCACCCTAACTTGATAATAATAATTTCCAACTAAATCTTAAGACATATGGCTTCACATTTTTGCATAAGTGGTAATTACCGATGTAACCATCGGTAATCAACCTACAATGAACTAAAAAAAATCCCGATGGCCTATCTGCAATTACCGATGGCCATCGGGTGAAGTTTTTCTTGAGTTTTCACATTCATGAATAAATACTGACAGATGTCTTATCATTTACTGCACAAAACAACATAAATGAATATAAAACTTACCATATCAGATTTGGGAGAGGAAAGTGGAACGTGCCCTCGAAGTTTGGCGCTTTCCATCTCAGCTTTGGATTTCTGCCTAGTAGTTCGTCGACGCTTAGAGTCGGGTGCTGCTGTGCTACCACCGCGTCTCTTACTTTCCACCTTCTTAACTCCCTTCTTCGGTTGATGTCGTAAGTTCCTCTTTGGTGCCATTATAAAGTACAACCTACAAATGTACACTAACAACATTAATAAACTTTTATCTACCTTTAACAACATTGTCAACTATGTATACATACATATATAAATATCTGCAATCCTCAATTTCATACTCTTTCTTCCTAAGGATATTGTGTATGCCATCTACAAAACATTTACTGACCATTTACTATATAGCAGTATGTTTACTTCTAAATCTTTCTATCTTCTTCTTCTTTAATTTTTTTTTCCTTTTTGGGGATAAAGTGTTTGCGTGTTTGCTTCTAGGTAACCATGTACCTAAAATTTTACGCACCAATCTTCTCTCTCTCTCTCTCTCTCTATATATATATATATCTATACCTTTAGAAAGTACTAACTCTAGAATTCTCAACTTCAATTCTAATTAATCATAAAGTATTTTTCTTTTATCTCCAAGTACTGATTTTTAGTAATAAATTACCCTAGCAAAAAGAAAGAAGAAAAAACTTAAAAGAAAAAAGAAGGTCTGAAAAGCAACTAAGATTTCTAATGCAGTTATAGTCTAAAGTGGGGTTTTAATAGAGCAACCCACAATTGTGGCCAATTATGATGCTACATGCAGAAGCAGATAAAGTGAAATATTGAAATGACTGGAGAGGAAGTAGTCAATTCACCCAAAATAGAAAAACAAGAAAGTGAAGTATAGAGGTGGAAGACTAGATAGAAGCGACGCAACAGACAGATTGTTATAAGCCAATCAAAAGCAGCCCTTAGACTGTATATATACATATATATGTATAATCTGAACATATAGGTTAACTGGACTGCAGCATGTCCACCACTTCTATATGAGTATGTCAACTAATGTAGCTACATCTCTTCCCCATACTGCTTGTGTTTAACCTGATTTGGTTATAAAAGCTCAGACCTATCGACACCTATATATGCTATACAAATCATTCACTTCATATTTATTTTATCTGTATACAAATCCAAAAAGAAATATAATTAGTTTCCTAAGGGTCAAGTACGTTTTTAAAAAAATTCTTCTTTTCAACCCACAAAAGCAGTTTTCTAGACAGAGTTTGAGTATCATGCACTAGTGAGATAACTCCTTTAGCTTAAGGATTTAAACTTTGATCAGGGTAAAAATCCTTATATCCCTAAGTTGTAACAAATACATATATATACATATATTATGTTTTTTTATTACAAACTAACATTATTCTTCATCAAATTCATTGATTTCCCTGCCTTCATCCTTTATTTATTTTCCATGCTCAGGGATGTCGATGGAACCCAAAAAAATTTTTTTTTTATAAAAATTTTAAAATATTAAAAACGATGTGTTGTCTAGGTGTCGTTCATCCTAAACGACATGTCCTTCAATCCATCTTCAACCTTTGACCGGGTCGAGCCGAACCCGCCTAAACTAATCCCGATCCGATTCTTGACCCGGTTATTTCTTCCACCTCCAGCCACCGTTCAAGGCCAAACCGGTGTCATTTTTTTCCTCTCTTCATTTCCTACTAATACCCAATATCAATCTATCCTAAAACCTAGGTTATAATCATTTCCATACAAAAACCTAAATCTTCAAAAATTCCACATTTTTAACAGATTCTAAACACTAAACACAAATCACAAGTTTCAATGTCTCATTGTACTAAATTTGTAAGTATTTAACGGTAAGGCAACAAATAAACACAAAAAATAAAAATAAAAATAAAAACGCACACGTGTCCACGATAAGGCAACAAATAAACACAAAAACAAATCCACACTGGTCACGGCAAGGCTAAAAATCCACACAAAAACAGACCCACACCGGTCCCACGGCAACAAATAAACAAAAATATTCAACCAATTACCTTGGACAGTGCTGACATGAGATGCACTTTTGTTTGGCTTTTCCACGGCAACTTTGGTTTTTTGTATTTGTGTGTATTCGTGTAAAGACAACTTTGTTTAGAAAAAGTAGATTTTTGTTTTGCTTAAAATATAACAGGATATGTAAGTAATTTTTTTTTGTTTTAAGGTTACAATAGATATTGAGGGGTAGAAAAAAAAAGATATCAAATGAGGGGGCAAAAATCATTAACCTCGTCCCTATGAGGGTATTGGGCCAAATTCCCCTATATAGGCTGAAAGTTCAAGCCCAATTTTCAGCCGACCCAGAATGTAGCCCAATGCCACTTGGGTAAGGAGAGCGAGAGAGAAAAATAATAATAATAATAATAATAATTTTTTATTATTAATAATAATTTGAATTTTGAAAAACCAACGGTGAGAAAAATTCAAATTTAGAAACGGCAATATTTTCATTTATTCGTTTCTAGCCATTATTATATTTCTACATTACGAACTTCTCAGGCTGAGAATCCTTGTCTTTCTCTAGAAAGAAAAGAAAATAATAATATTCCAAACAAGAATATAGTACTTGCCAATGGTTGCAGGCTTTCCTGCCGGTTTGTTTTCTCTTGCTACTAGTCCAAATCCCTCAGATGGTGTCTGCTTCATGGAGTTTCCTCTGTCTTTTTTTTTTCTTTTTTTTTTTTTTCTCTTTCAATATCTTTAAGAGTAAGATTATTATTTATATTGATTTATACCATGATTCAATCCACCTAGTCTTCCTAATTCTTAGTTTCTGAATTCAAATTTGGATGGGGAAACTAATGTGAAGATCCGAACGGCATCTGAATGGACTATGGATTGTTTAACTCCAGAGGAAGTGTCTAAATGTTTGTTGGCAAGGAGAGAACGTTACATTCAAGCATGTGTAATGCATACTTACTTTGCAAAGGTATAAATAATATTGCTGGTCGTTTTGTGCCTTATTCTCAATTGATCTATGGATCTTTGACCTCTCAAAAAATAAGGGCCTATTTGGCTATGTTTTTTATTTTTTGCTTTCGAAACATTATTTTCAAAATAGAGAATAGAAAATAGTTTTCTGCTGTTTAATGAGAACAGTGAGCATTTGACCATTAGTACTTGAAAATAAGTTTCAAAACTAAAAAACATAAAACATGTTTGGAAAGGTAAAAATAAAAATAAACAATAAAAATGAAAAAAAAAATACAATGGGAGATAAGGGGAAATAAAAAATGAAGATAAGGAAAAAAAAAAACTTATAGAAAAACAGAAAAACAATGAAAAAGAAAAGGTTAAAATTGAAAAATTAAAAAAAAAACCTAATAGAAATGGAAAATAAGAAAAAAATAATGGAATAAAGGAAAAATGAAAAATTAGGAAAAAGAACTAAATAGAAGAGAGAGAGAGAGAGAGAATATTTGATAAGGAAAAAATGGAAAATAAGGAAAAAGAACAAAATAGAAAATTAAATAATTGATATAAGAAATATTTGCCAAAAAAAAAAAAACTGATAAAAGAAGTAAGATTAAAAAAAAAAAATCTAGTAGGTATATAGTGAAGGAAAGGAAAACAAAAAATAATAATAAAAAAATAATTGATGTAACTTATAAAGGATTAAAAAAAAAAAAAAAGAAGAATAACTATTTTTTTAAGTTATTCTATTAAATTTTTTTTAAAAAAAAGAAAAAAATAAAATAAGAGAATAAAAAATTTTAATTAGATACATTTATAAAAGCATAATATTCTATTTTTCTCTCTCTAAGATATTCCAAAGAATTAAAATAATATTTTCTTTCTACAACTTTCTTTCTATACGATAGAGAAACATAGACTAAAGAAAAATGATGAAGAAAACAAATTAAAATAATATGTATTTTATTATTTTCAAAACAAGTGAAAACGTCATTTTATTGTTTTCCAAATTTTGTTTTTCTTTTTTCATTTGTCGTCTAAAACTGTTTTTGAACATTGATGGTTAAACAGGTAATCTTTTGTTTTAAAAACAATTTTCTATTTTACAGAACAGAAAACTGTTTTAAAAACAGGAGGCCAAACAAGTCTTAAGATTCTCATATTTATTAGTCATGTTCAAAAACTTTAAGTGGTGATCTATGTGACATTTGCTTAAAGTCCTACCGCCATGACATTACAGTTTATCCTCAATAGTTTATCAATTTTATATATTTTTCTCATTATGTTTGTTTGTTTTTTTCTTCATTTTTTTTTTCCCTCTTATAACTTGTATCTTTGCATGAGAGACTTGCTTACCTGCACATGTACATGTTTTTTTTTTTTTTTTTTTTGGGTAAACATGTACATGCATGATAGTCTTGCTGATAATTTTTTTTTATTTTATTCCTGTAGCATTTACAGCTGGTCTTTGGCTTCCCTCTCTACAGAATAGAAGACTTTTCATGGATGTATAAATAAGAAAATGTTAGGCATGTATATTTGTTGTAAAGCAAGGTTGAGTCCCGATGTGATAACTCTTTGTTAATAAAAAAAATATGAAATTTTTGGCGTTTGGGTGAAGAGAATTATGCGGGAATTGTTCGAGGTTCTCTTCCCTCTTGTGTGGGTTGGTGTGCTGTGTGTGTCTCTCTTCTTGTCTCTCATTTGCTTCCTTTCCCTTTCAATTTTTCTCACTTGAATTTCTCTCTGTTTCTATTTCTGCATTTCTTTTTCTCCTTTTCCTCTCTTCTTTCTTAATGCTCTCTCTCTTGACTTGCTTTCTCTATTTTGTTTTTTCTTTACTTTCTCTTTTTTATGTTATCTCTTTACTTTTTCTCACTGCTTTTTCTTTATACTTTTCTCCATTTTTTTCTCTATTTTCTTTCTCAACACCTACTACTTTCTTCCTAGTTTTCTTCTTTGTTTCTTTTAAACTTTCTCTTATTGCCTTTTTTTCTCTCAACTTTCTTTTCTATTTTCTTTTACTAATTCTTTGTGCTTTTTATCTCTAGTTTACTTTCAACCTGAAGTTATAGCCATAGGGTAAATTATTTATTCCACATGCTATCAACGCTTAGTTTTGATATGTTCTTAAAAAAATTATGTGTGAAAGAAAAAAAAAAAAAAGGAAAGAAAGAAAAAAAGGAGCTATACTTTTATTATAACTATAGTAATGCTATAATATATACGAAAAAAATAACAAAAATAAAACTCATTGAAGAAACCAACCATTAAACAAACAAGAAATTAGTAAACGATTAGATGTGCAAAAAGAACATTTAAGTAAATTAGCAATGATAAAAATAAATAAATAAATTAGTAAAACAACCTAAAATAGGCATAAAAATAAAATAAAACAAAAAACTTAATAAGAAATCAGAAACACAGTTTAAGAAACGTAAAGAAATTAGTAAACTTAGATAAATAAGAAATTAACAAAATTTTGATATTGTTTTTAATTTTATATTGTTAAATTTTAATATATATTGTTATTCTCTCAGTAAAAATAAAAAACAAAAGATTCATAAAGACCATAGTTTAATATATTCGGCATCTAAGTATAGATTAAAATTCTATCAAAAAAACAAAAGTATTGTTTACAAAACCTTAAAAAAAAAAAAAAAAAAACTTCAGGTAAATTCTTTCATTACTTGTAATAATTATTAAGAAAATAGTAATAAAAAAATTAAAACTATTAGATAATTTAATATTTAAGTTTTTTTTTTTTAAGTTTTTCTAGTACTAATTTTTTTTTTAAAAAAAAAACTATTAGATATATTCACGCATAAACTTAATAGTAAATAGAAACTAAGATTTACCTTCAAAATAGTTATTGGATAAAAGACTTGCACATAATAATTATCAACATAGTTAATTAATAATAATGTATTAGAAAAGAAAATCTACTTAAAAAAATTTATCGAGGAGAATACGCAGTGTTATTACCATTATAATTACTATATAAGTAGGAAACTAGAGTTCACCTTAAAAAACAGTAACTTGATAAAAGACTTACATACACATGTAGTAATTATCAACATGGATAGAAATATATGAGAAAAGCAAATTTACTTTAAAAAAATTATCCAAAAGAATGCATAGTGGTAATGAATGAAATACTTATAATTAATTCATATAATTAAGGACACAAAATAGGATTTACAAGAAGGCATTGATATTTTGTAGAATAAATGATTTACTTTGTTGCAATAGCCAAATGGAGAAAGCAACTAATGGAATACATTTCTAACAATTTGACTCGATGTTGGGTTGGCTTTTCATAGTTTGTTTAGAAATAACATAATCAAACTACCACTTAATTTTCAAATTTTATATAGAAGACGTCGATCTAATGGTTATATAGACTAAGTTGGATCATAAACAGCCCCTAAATTTACCTTTAAGAAATGCATTGTCAAAACGCCTAGTCTGAGGGGAAAGGTCTATGCGCATCTTGGGGAAGACCACCAAATCTGTAAGCCACAAACCGTCCATTAAATTTCAATATACAATGCATTCTGGTGGAGAAGAAATTTTTACTTTCGTACACAAAAGGAGTTTAATTGTTATTGGAAATAAGAGCAAAGGAAAATATCAGAAACACTTCCAACCAACAACAAGATAAAAATAGAAAAGTGGAATTTAATGAGCAACTAAGCACGGACTCATTTAACGACTTATGAGTCAGAATTTCATGATACCGTAATATATTTATATTAGTATAAACGGAATTTGATTGTTGTTTTAAAGCATGTTTATTTTGATATTCAAAATTACTTTTAAATTTTCATTCTAAATCCCAATTTTTTTTTTCAAGTATATGTACTTGGTTTAATTCATTCGTAATAAATTCAATTTCAATAAGTACATTTCATTTTTATCTTCCAGTTATTAGAGTACATTTCCTTCTCTATATTAGAAAACAAAGATAATTTTATAGTATTTTCAAAATCTATATACATAGAAGACCTTGATCTAATGGCTATCATATACTTGGAAACAAATTGACCAAGTTGGATCATAAACACCCACTAAATTTACCAATTAGAAATGCATTGTCAAGAAGCCTAGTTTGAGGGACGGATAAGCCTATGAGAATGGCTTCGAAGGGAAGACCACTAAAATCTGTAAGTCACAAACCATCCATTGAATTTCAATGTATAATGCATTCTAGCGAATAAGAAGGGTTTAATTTCATACACAAGAAATTAAGTAGCTATTGGAAATAACAACAAAGGGAAAGATCAGAACAACTTCCAAACAACAAAAAGATTAAAAAAAATTAAAATTAAAATTAAAAAAAAAAAAGAAGGAAAAAAAAGAAGAAAAGTTGAATCTAACGAGTAAGCCATGTATAGTCTCATTTCATGACTTTTGAGGTAGAGTTTCATGATAACGTAAATATATGTTTACACTTGGAGTATAGATGGAATTTCAGTGTTGTTTTTGAACAATATATATGTTGAAATTCAAAATTACCTTCAAATTTTATTCTAAATCCCAACATTTGTTTAAGCATTTATCATATCGCCAGCAAATAAACTCTATCATAAACTATCTGTCAATGACTTTAGCTAATTGCGTGACAAATATTACTGTTACTATTTGAAAAAATAATAAAAAAAGGCAATAATTTTTTCAAGAAAGTTGGCACTTAAAATGTAAATGATATTTTATAGTCATTAAGCCCCTTTATTTATTTTTTCCCGTTTTCATCCAATATTCTACATTCCCTATTTCAAACCTCAAAAGGTCTTCGTCCTTCTATGTTTCTCAAACTTTACCGTTTAAAACTTTGCACACACATGTTCATTACTTCAAAATATATATATATATATATATATATATTTTGTTGGTCAAAACATAAAAATGATGCGGAACTTTTTTAAATATAAGAGTCTTGATTTGAAGATAATTACAACAGAAGAAATAAATGAATGAAAAGAAAAAGAAACCGAAACGAAACAATAACCAAAGAAACGAAAAAAGTAACAAAAAAATTAAATAAAAGACATGTATATTGCTTACAAAGAATTTAACACAAGTAGTCTTGTTGTACTACTTGTGTACAGACAGAGACGGGTCATGAGACATCATAATTACTAAATCATGAAATACTAGACACCACCTTATAATGGTTTGATGTTTATTTCTTTTTTTCCCCAACTCTGTCTTCAAAACAGAGAATCCACGAGAGAAAGAAAGAAACAAGAAAAAAATAGAAACTGAAAACAGGCTCACCATTCTACATGTTTGAAGCGTGTTTCAGGAGTTGGGTCAAAATCATTTAGCTTTTGCCTTTCATGACTGAGGCTTTGACCATGATTCAACTCTGCAAGTTTCCTCTATATTTTTTTTTAAAATAAAAAAATAAGTAATCCACAGCTATATATATATCCATGTTAATTACTACCATTCTATTTTGACCTACATCAAATTTGGTAAAATAGTTCATAAAAGTTGTTTTCCTTCTTGTATATTAGTTGTAAAATACAATCTCTTTAATATGGAGTTAAACAATAATGCCAACTTATGTGAGTTTATGTGAATGATTAGCAGATTGTTAGAGTCTATGTACATTCATGCTGAATTCAAGTAATTGCCAAATTTTTGCTTATTGAATATGTTTAAATTTTTATTATCTGCTACTCTTGCACTTGCCCCGGTTATAAATACTTGCTGATTGTAAGGCCAATTAAAACAGAGGAAATTTGTTGGACTCCAGAATTCTTGTCAGGGTTGTAAATATAGCCCATTTAATTATTGCGTGAACAAAACCAAAAATAGATAGATAATCTAATACACAATTTTGTCTTCCAGCCTCTAACTTTAAGAGATATCGATTTTGTTTTCTATCAAGTAGATGCAAAATTTAAAATTCCAAAAACAAAACTACATAGTTGTCAACAAAAGCCAAGTTTTTTGGTTCTAATTATCTTATACAATCTGAATAAAATGCTTATTTATTTGATTAAACAAGCAAAAGTTGAATACATAGCATATCAAACTTCCACTAAACAAAGATTATCTGTTAAGAAAGATAATCTGAATATACAAGGCTTATTTATTTGATTAAACAAGCACAAGTTAAATACATAGCACATCAAACTTCCGCCAAATAAAGATTGTCTATTAAGAAAGAAAATCCGAACACAGAAATTGCCATTCTCTCCGTAGTCTTGTGATCAAGAGTACTGAGCCTGCAAACAACAACAATTAATTCAGTTTATGGTCCAAATATCCGTTCAAACAAAAAATGTTATAGTGGGTACAAAATGCACACATAAGGGTAGAGAATCATCTTCCCAAATTCATTATCAAAATATCACTCACTTGAAAATAAAAGATATCATTGTACAGTTAGCAGGTATTTATATACATGAATTAGCAACTATATACATGTATGAAACCCAACTTACTCTGTTGATTCCAATACAAAAATTGAAGCAAAAGCTAGTATCATGGTCTTTGATTGCTCTTCACAAACTTTTACTTTTTTTTTTGAATAAAATGGCTATAACAAAAAGGGATTAAAAAAAAAAAAGGTAATAACTACATGCATGCATTTCCACCATTATTCATTCACATGTCTTTGATTTCACCATAATGGAAGTACTGGAATTTAATCCTAAAAGTAAATCAATGATAAAGGTAATAAATTTAAGAAAGAAAACATACACTTATCTTCTATGCTGATGTCCTCTGTTCCTCTGCTGCATGGTTCTATATTTTAACCACAAATATAGTATTCTTTCAGAAACTTCTTCCACAGCATCAAAGTAGGCAACACTCCAAGACTTTCTAATTGACATTACCAGAAAAGGAACAATAATTCCTGCTGCAAATCCCAATCCAACACTCAGGTAAAACCAATTATCTACGAAGCTGTCACCATTACTATTATCCTTGTGAATAGTCGATCCCTTATTTGTATCATCATCGTCTTCATCACCTGGACATTTTACATCAAGTGGACTACCACAAAGGCCATGATTTCCAACATAAGAGGATGCACTGAAAGTGATCATTTGATCTTTGTGGGGAATCTTACCAGTGAAGTCATTGTCCGACAGGTTCAGATACCCCAAAAATGAGAGTGATCCCAAACTCTGAGGAATAGCACCTGAAAACTTATTGTGTGAGAGATCAAGTGATGACAATTGTGTCAACCTCGAAATGCTTTCGGGAATGTGTCCACTGATATGGTTTCTGGACAAGTTCAGAAACACTACGCCCAACAAATTTGTTATCTCTCCAGGAAGATCTCCATTCAAATTATTTCCCGAGAGATCTAAGCTGACTACAAGGGAGAGGCTCTTGGTGAATTCCAGATGCTGGTTTTTTGTGGTTACAACAAAATTTTCCTCATAATAACCATTCGAACCCCCATATAAGCGATAATGGTTATGGTTGTGAACTTGGGTCATAGCTTTGAGATTTCCCAAACTAGCAGGTATGCTGCCACTTAACTGATTTCCTGCAAAGTCTATGAGCTGAATTGAGCTTAAATTTGACAGCGCCAATGGAAGTTCTCCAAAAAATGCATTCGAACTCAAGCTAAGAATACTTGGATTTTGAAAACCTTCTCCAATCCATTGTGGAATTCTACCCGTTAATCTGTTTTTCCAAGATCTAATGTCTCCAACAAAGATAAGTTCTGCAAGGATGTAGGCAGCTCTCCAGAGAACTTGTTGTCGCTTAGGTGCAGCGATTTAAGCTTGCTTAGCTAACCCAAGGAGACAGGTATGTTGCCAAACAACTTGTTCTTACTCAGATCTAATACCTCTAGAGAAGTACAATTCCCAATGCTTGATGGAATATTTCCCATTAAGTTGTTACTCGAAAGATCAATAGCATAAATACCAGTAATTTTACCTATAGATATAATTCAAGTTCTAAGAGCAAAGTACCAAAAAAAAAACAGAAAAAAAAAAACAAAAAGTTGAAGGATTGAAGTGCCAAAACATATTCAGCTCAACAGGAAACGGGCCAATTGCCCTTTTTTTACACATCAATTTTTTTCTTTATAGTACAAATTAGAAAATGAAGAAAAAGAATATAAAGAAATCGAACACCAAATCTTCTAGCATAGAAATATCACTTCTGTTACTTTCGGTAACAAGATCCACAACAAATAGAAGAGATTAGGAAGGCCCCACAAATCAATCCAGCATCTCTGCAATTTTGCAATGATGAGTGATTCACAAACATATCTATCCATGGTAATTACTAATTAGTTTCTACTTTTGTCTAGTCAAAATTCTGGTAGCATAAGATCGTAGAAGTTGTGTGCCTTCTTGTATATTAACTGTAAAATACTATCACTTTAAGTTGTAAATAAAAACAAAGCTAAACAGATTATTTAAATAATTGACTAAAAGAAGCACGTAAATGTCTGAAAAATTAGATAGCCAACCCAACTAAGAATGCATTATTAAGGTTTAATAAAAGAAAAGAAAAGAAAAGAAAAGATAGTCTTTGGAACTGTGGTTTAATAAGCAATACAAAGCATGTCGTCTGATTCAGTATTATTAGGGGAATGATCACATTATGCTGATAGATGCTTAAATCAAGCAGAAATTGAAAAAAATGAGAAACTAACTAAAGATGGATCAAGAAAACCAATTTTTTGTTTATCAAATCATTTTTATGCATGTAAAGTACTCACTCTGTAGACTGTAGGCAATATTAATAAGTAGCTGTTCGTGATTCGAAGGAGCAAAGACTATATTTAACAGCCCATTTATTGACAAGTATTTCTTGAAACATTTATAAATAGCAAAGTTTGTTAGGTTCGAATGAGACTTGACAAAATAGAGCATTAAAGGCTATTGGTTTTAACATTTTTCATCAATCTGCAAGCATTAATGCCCTGTTTAGAAGTCGGATTTTAGCAGAAGTTCTCTCATTTATTATAAAACAAAGTTATGAAAAATAATACAAAGGCAATTCAACTTTTGTAATATGGAGATTAACTCTCGAGTCTTGATAAAGAAAAACACTCATGTCTAATTAATTCCCATTAAAGTCTGGAGAAAATATATATATATATATATATATTCTTTCCAAGAGCTATAGATATAAAATGCGGGCAAAAGTAATTGTTTTTTTTCTTTTAAAGTTTCTTATCGGAGGTAAGAATAACATGGCATCTAATCCAAAGGATAACTTGTGAAGCAGTGAGCTTCTATGCAAGGAAATAATGGAAAACCAGAAATGACAAAATGCTTTGCTTATTACTTGAGTTGACAAAAGGTTTTGCTTAGTGTTGTTTCTAACTACATTTTTTATTACATGCATAACTAATTAATGTTGATTTTAGAACCAGAAAGCTATTTTGCAGTTACAAGGCTAAACAGAGGCATGTTGGCAATTGATTTTTCCATATTCTCTCTTCTTCATTTTTTTTTTTTTTAGGTTTTTTAAAGTAGGAATGTCAAGAAAGCAAGGAAGTCATAGCTCCCACCTCCCTGTAAAATAGGTGCAACAACCTCAAATATGTGAAATTGACACAATGGAGAAGCTGAGAATATGCATGTCAATAAGCAAGTTAATATGCTTTGCAGTACATAACTAGAAACTTCACAATTTTCATAAGGCTGAAAACTAGTAGAAAATTGACATTTACTACAACGTTGATTTGAACACAGCTTTTAAAACCATCACAAATTAGAAGGTTGGGATAGTGAAACAGAAAAAAGAAATGTACTATTTGTAAAATGTAATCTATGAGGAAACCCTCCTCCTTCATGCTTTCAACAGTGTCCTTAAAATTCATTTCCAAAGAAATAAAGTTGACATTGAAAACCTCTTTGCGTTCTCCTTGAATATTAGGTGAAGCTTCTTACCTTCCCTAACTGCAAGTAATCACAAACAGAAATGACATTTTCTAAGTTTAGTATAGTTAGTAGATGAGAAACACATTGTCAAAGAAACATATTATTATTTAGGAATGAAAGTTTAGAAGTACTCTTTATCAAAAAGTCAGTTTGACAAGTAACCTAACATGAACAAAGAAAGGAAAGCAGATATAGTAACAAACCGAAGTAAAGATACTCTTTATCTTCTTCGCTGATGCCTTTTAGTCCTCTGCTTTAAGGTTCTATATTTCAACCACAGGTACAGTATTCTATCCACAACTTTATCAACAACATCAAAGTAGGCTACGCTCCAAGATTTTATCATCGCCATTATCAAGTACGGGACAAGAATTCCAGTTGCATATCCCAATCCAATGCTCAAGTAAAACCACTTATCAATGAAGCTGTCACCATTACCAGTATCCACGGGAGTCATCCATCCTTATCTGGTTTCTCATTTTCGTCATCACCTGGACATTTTACCGAAAGTGGACCACCACAAAGGCCAACATTTCCAACAAAAGAGGATGCACTAAAAGTGAGCATATGATCATTATCAGGAATAGGACCAGACAATTCATTGTTTGACAGATTCAGATACCCCAGGAATGAGAGTGATCCCAAGCTTTGAGGAATAGCACCGGAGAACCTATTACTCGAGAGATCAAGAGAAGACAATTGCTTCAGCTTCGAAATGCTTTTCGGAATGTGACCAGTGAAATGGTTTCTAACAAGTTGAGAACGACCAAACCCAATAAATTTGTCATCTCTATAGGAAGACCTCCACTCAAGTTATTCCCTGAGAGGTCTAGCATGGTTACAAGGGAGAGGGTCTTGGTGTATCTTAGAAGTTGGCCTTTCATATTTACAACAAGTCTTTCATAGTAGTGGCCAAACTCCATAGTACTTATGTAACACCCTGTTCCGAACCATGTCGGAATTTTTGCACGTTGACCGAGGTTGACTATTGACCGTTGATTGAAGGGGTCAAAAGTTGACTTTTTGTTCCAGTTGGAATTCTAGGTTGACTAAGGTACCGTTACGAAGTACATGTTGGCACGAGTTCGTAGACTAGTAGCACGTTGAAAACGGAGCTATGGTTTGAAAGTTATGAGCAAAACACGTTGAGGTCCAAACTATCCAAGGGGTGCCGGAGTTGACTTTTTATTCATGCAAAGTTGAGCTTTGACTCATGCATGGTTGTGAAGTACTAGTTGATACGAGTCCGTATTTGGACATGTGGTTTGGCAGTTATGGACCTGTAGAGTTTTTCAAATACAGTATTATTTTAATATTACTTTTTAAACATGTGACGATGTGCCATGTGTGACTTAATGAAGGTGACCATGTGTCACCATGTTGAGAAGCCACATGTCAACCATGTTTAATATCAAATTATTTTATTATTGTTGTTTTATGTAATAATATTATTTTTAATATTATTTAATTAATTTTAAATTATTACTTTTTATTTCTTTTTTTTCTTTTTCTTTTCTTCTCCCCACGTGGGAAAAAAGGCCACGAGGGCCTGTTCTTCTTCCTCCTCTTCTTCTTCTTCTTTTCTTCTTCCTTTCCCTTCCTTTCTCCCTCTCGGCCTCACCGTATTTTTCAAATTCTGGCCACCCATAAGCTACACGCGCCGGCCAGCGATGAGTGGAGGGAGGAGGCGAGCTCGGCCACCAGTTTTCACGGTCACCGGCCGTTGGACGCGCCGATCGGGTCGGAGAAGCTGCCGGCCGGAAAAATTTCTCTCTCCTCTTTTCTTGTGTATTCCGGCCATCCCAGTCCAAATTGCCACCCCTCTCCCCCTATTTTGGGTCCTCTGAGTTCAAATATGGCCTCCAATCTCAAAAAATCGAAGCGGTTTGCGAGATACGAGGAATTGAAAACCGGCCAAAGCTTTCCGGCCAAATTCCGATGGAATTGGGGTCGATGGAGACTGGTAATGCGATCCGCGTTCCACGAGCTTCGATTTGGTATATTATTCGACCATTTTGGTTAACATTTGTATTTAACCCCCCGGGTACCAGGTATTATTTACCGGAATAAAATATTAATTTATTTGACTGTGTGTGAATTGTGTTCTAGGAGCACCGGTGAGTCGTGGAAATGATCCCATGGTGGATCATGGTTTAATTGTGTGCTCTAGGTGAGTGACCCACCTTTAAAAATATTTTGGGCAATTAATTATGTTTAATTGGTATTTAAATTATGCTCATGTGGTACAATTTAGTTATGGTTTTATTGTGATTTAATTTATTTAGTATTCATGAGCAAAGTATATTTCAGTAATAGTCGTACGTGGTTTTAAGTATTATTTTGGGCATAATTGGTTTAAATATTTTATAAAAATATTTGTTAAATTGGTGGTTAAATTTTATAATTATGCCCACGGTATTTTATCTGTTGAACCTCGTATTACGAGAAAATTATGGTTTATTTGTTATCGATGTTTTCGTACCGGTTTGTTAAATAAAAATATGTGGGATGGTAAGTGTGAAAATTTAATATATTTCCCATGGTAAATTTTGGAAAATGGTACGGTTGGTTTAATAATTATTTTAGACGCACTCATACAGTATTGGTGTTCTGGTGTATGTACACGTGGTTTAGCGCGCAAGTATTATGTCTCCCGTGGTTGCCATTGGACCGTGGGCAGGCAAGTTTGATATTGGCCACAACCGCCCCTCCCTTGGCCGGGATGACGGTTTCAACAGCGGTACTGTCGGGACACCGAAATGCCGTTTGCAAGTTTCTCTCTTTAATCTCCCCGCCAGTCGGTGCTCGGGATGCTGGGTATCGGAGGGCATCACTGGTATATGGTGTGGTGGGTCAAGTGTAATTTTTCGGATAGAAATTTCAAACCCCAAAGAGTACAAAAATTATTTATTATAATTTATTACACTTTATTTATATTTGGTGTATTTAATTATTTATTTGTTGTTTATTAAATTATTTGATCCCTTGGTTTTCGGGAAGTACGAGTATCGGGTTTTGTGAAAATTTTTTAAAAGGGGAACATTTCCAACGGAGTGAATAGTGAGGGTTTTGAGCGAAATTATTACTTCAATTGTTTATTTATTTATTTATTTAATTGTTCGGTATTGATTAATTAAATCCTTTTTATTTGGTATATTATAAATATTAAAGGTGTTCAGTAGATAGGGTCACTCACTGAGATGATTAGCATCTCACGTTTTTAAATTCCGTTCCCCTAGGTCCAGGTTAGGAGACGTTGATTGTCCGGGGCGAGCCCAACGTCTCAGTTCGTTGCCGAAAGTTCAAGAAGTATTTCTTCCCTTTTTCCTCTCTATCTTGTATTGCTTCTTATCTGTCATTTTATAAATTCCACATTTATCTGTATAATGCTCTTTATACTGTATTGGACGTGTAGTTATTATTTATGCACTGAGTGCTGTTATTTCTCTGAAGTGCTGTAAATTTGTGGAAACAAATTGTAGTAACGTGGGAGGAATAAAGGGATGTTTTTAGAAGTGTGTTTTCAGTGCAGGTAATTTTTGGTTAGTCCTACCCTTAGGGGAGGTGCTGCCGGATTTTCCATTGGAAGGTTCGGCGGTATTTTCCTGGGATTAGGGCTTGTCTAGGGTTCTGGGGAGGAATTCTGGACGGGGCCTGACAGTTGGTATCAGAGCTCTAGGTTCTAGTATCCCTAAGGGACTGTGCATTGTTGTGCATCCCATCCGTGTCTAATCTCTCATTTTTCCCGTCTTAAAGCATTCTTTCCCTTTATCTCGAAGCAAATTCGTTGCTTGAGTTTGAATAACTTTAATCTTCGAAGGTGTTAATTAGAATCACCTATCCTAACGGGGAATTCCTATGGCCTAGTCGATGGTCGAGGATTGCCTTTTCTTTTCAAAGGTCAAGTAATGGGGGCAGATCCAATTCTGTGAATCTTTTGGGATCTGAAGTGGTCCTAGATATGGAGTGAGTGGTTCTTAAGTTTATGGCCCAGGTGGTTGATGCCCGAGTAGATGGTGAGCGTTGGGACCGCTAATAGTGGGAAGCAATTCGAAAGCATTTTTCCAGCAAGTTATCTGGATTATGACCGTAAAAAGGATATCAAATTATTATTGACTTGGCTTTGGATATCGATCTATTTCAGTATCGCCATACCGTGCGACTCTATTAAAGTTAAAGGACTTAAAGGCTTAGCTGCAAGATTTGGTGAATAAAGGTTTCACTAGATCAATCATATCATCGTGAATGACATCTGTTCCGTTCATGGAAAAGAAGGATGATTGCCTAGGGGTGTGTATCGGCTATCAACGATTTAGCAAGGTCACCACCCATAATCGATACTTATTGTCGAGTATGGATGTGTGTCGATCAATCTCAAGGTGTCAAAATATTTTTTCCTATCGATTATTAAAACTTAAATCCTTTTCAAAGTGATATTTGAAATTTAAGTGTATTTTATTCAAGTATTTTTTGTTTATGTTCGTACATGTCTTTGTATGTTATATTGTTTGATATCATACTGCACCATATGGAGGCGGCGAACCAATGTGGTCCATGTAGAGCTAGCCCCATGATCATGTTGCCTACGAGTCCAGGGGATCGGACGGCCAATATTGGCAACCACCCTGGTTTGTATTGGTAGCAGAGTGTCGGCGACAGTTGAAATCATGGATTACGTAGCATGTAGAAGGTGTCGTACGTACCTCCACTACGAGCGTGCATATTTTATTTTATACTATGGATTTTAAGATATGATTTTTTTCATTTGTTCATGTTTTTACTATTGTTCCAATGTGGAGTTTTAACAATTGCCTATGCAAGTTAAGTATATTTGAAAAATATATTTTTTTTTATATTATTTGTTTTATGTTATGGTTTTTCCAAGAGCGACTTAAGGGTTAAGTATCGCCAGTTGAGAATCCAAAGTAGGGTATCGTTGAGTTCAAAAAGGAGATCCTAAAGGAAGCACGTGATTCAATGTATGCGATACACCCCAAGGGTACAAAGATGTATGGAATGCTCACTAGATGACATTATGGTTTGGCACGATAAAGGAAGTTGCAGGATTCGCATAAAGGTATTTAAGTCACCGACAAGTAAAAGTGGGGAATAGAAACGTTTGAAGTAGTTTCAATCCTTGCCCATTTCCTTGCCGGGTGGGGAGATGTAAACGTGGATTTTGTGCTTAAACTATCGTTCACAAAGAGAAGGTACGACAACGTTTAGAGAATCAAACAAGATCCGGATAGCGATTAAAGTTCTACTTGGTTGTTGATGAGGTTAATGAGATGAGGATGATTCCTTAGGCATGGTTAGATGTTTAAGCATGGTTATTTTCATTCTAGAAGCTAAGATCTTGATATCTTATTTCCTTGGAGATTTAAGGTTCGTATTGATGGTGTTTTATCGATTTAAGGTGGTTGATATTGTTGGTGATAATTTACAAGGATAAGGAGTACGATTATTGGGACGTAGTTAGAATTTAAGAAGTGTGGGATACTTTTATAGGTTAAAGATCTAGTGATTTGTTCATAGTATTGGTGGTGATGTTAGAATTAAGATTTAAATTCCTTATTGCTTGAGGTGTGGATTCATGAAATTTATTCGAAATTGGGGAAACTTAGGGTTTTCAAGAATGGTATTTGGATGTTGAGAAATTTTATTCATGACCTTGATGAATTTAGTTAAAAGAAAGATTGATGTTTGTCGAGGTTAAGACTATTGGTTAATCACTGAGGAGCCAGGGTTTTATAATTGTAAGTACTAGGAGGGTAATCGAAGACAAGTGAATTAATCTCAACCTTAACTTGGTGATACCAGTAATTGAGGAAATTAGACTTAAGTTCTAATCTTACCTTTGAATTGCTGATCGAGTTACGAGAGTTGGTTGTTGGTTTAAGGATGCATGCTTTAGAAGCACTTTATGGTTGGCGTTCGACTATGACCAAGACTTATAGATTGTGTTCTCGTGGCCTAGTTTGGATATCCTTAATTAGTGGGCATGAGGAGGAAAGTTACACAAGAGGAAAGTTAAAGTCACGATTAGGCATGATGGTAGTGTAGTGATGGTGGAAGAGGTCTCTATTATACTTGCTAAGTTAAGCTGCCAACAAGTGGAAGCGGGAAGTGGAAATGTTAGCGCACTTTTTACTGGCATGAGAATGGTGTTCACGGAGACAAGTTGGCCAAGCTGTTTGTAAAGTGTATCATGAGACTACACAGAGTATCAATCGCCATCATGACTATTGAGATTCGAGCTTTACTTGAAGACTATGATAAAGGTTAATAGATACACTTGGAGCGAGACTTAACGACTGCATCGCCTTCCACCACAGGTCATTGGACAAGTAAAGTGCAGGATTCACACTTGGGAGTTATGTTGAGACCGTATATTATGCAATGTCGAAAGAAGCTGGATTGAGCAATTTCCATCAATAGGGTTCGTTACGATATTAGCCACCAAGTGAGCATCGAGATGTCTTCGTATGAGATTTTACATGGAAGGCAGTTTCAAACCCTACTATACTGGAGTGAAGTAGGTAAGGAGAAGCACCATACGACGACCAACATGAATTGGATGCGAACACCTACGAATGACTACGAATAAGGCGAAGGTCATCCGAGAGAGTTCTGGAGACCGCTCAGGAATTGACAAATGAGTTCAGCCGATGTGCCTGGAAAAGATGTTAAGCTCAAAGTCCGAGATTAAGTTTTGAAATTATCTCCATAGAAGAGGGTCGTATGCTTTGGTTGATAGAGAAGGTCAAGTTCTTGTTACATTGGTTCTACAGGGTTATTGGAAGAATTGGTTCTGTGGCATGCAAGTTAGCATTTTCGGGGAAGCAGACATGGGTATGCAGCGTAACTCACGTGTTGTTGCTACGAAAGGACATCAGAGACCTGTCATGTAAGGAGCGACCAGTACAGATTTTTAAGTCATGAAGAATGCATATGGGTCAATAGGACTATTTTCTCAGATCAAAAGTCTTGTGGTAAATTAATCTAGTCGAGAAAACGACATGGAAGCTCGAGGCACAAATCAGCAATCAATATTCTTATACGTTTCAGCGATGTAAGAAATTTCGAGGATGAAATTTTTGTAAGAGGGGAAGGTTGTAACACCCTGTCCCGAACCATGTCGGAATTTTTGCACGTTGACCGAGGTTGACTGTTGATCGTTGACTTTGACCATTGATCGAAGGGGTCAAAAGTTGACTTTTTGTTGCAGTTGGAATTCTAGGTTGACTAAGGTACCGTTACGAAGTACACGTTGGCATGAGTTCGTAGACTAGTATCACGTTGAAAACGGAGCTACGGTTTGAAAGTTATGAGCAAAACAAGTTGAGGTCCAAACTGTCTAAGGGGTGCCGGAGTTGACTTTTTATTCATGCAAAGTTGAGCTTTGACTCATGCATGGTTGTGAAGTACTAGTTGATAGGAGTCCGTAGACTAGCGGCACGTCCGATTTGGACATGTGGTTTGGAAGTTATGGACCTGTAGAGTTTTTCAAATACAGTATTATTTTAATATTACTTTTTAAACGTGTAACGATGTGCCACGTGTGACTTAATGAAGGTGACCATATGTCACCATGTTGAGAAGCCACATGTCAACCATGTTTAATATCAAATTATTTTATTATTGTTGTTTTATGTAATAATATTATTTTTAATATTATTTAATTAATTTTAAATTATTTCTTTTTATTTCTTTTTCTTTTCTTCTCCCCACGTGGGAAAAAAGGCCACGGGGGCTTGTTCTTCTTCCTTCTCTTCTTCTTCCTCTTTTCTTCTTCCTTTCCCTTCCTTTCTCCCTCTCGGCCTCACCGTATTTTTCAAATTCCGGCCACCCATAAGCTACACGCGCCGGCCAACGATGAGCGGAGGGAGGAGGCAAGCTCAACCGCCAATTTTCACGGCTGGAAAATTTTCTCTCTCCTCTTTTCTTATGTATTCCGGCCAGCCTAGTCCAAATTGCCACCCCTCTCCCCTTATTTTGGGTCCTCTGAGTTCAAATATGGCCTCCAATCTCAAAAATTCGAAGCGGTTTGCGAGATACGAGGAATTGAAAACCGACCGAAGCTTTCCGGCCAAATTCGATTCGGTATATTATTCGACCATTTTGGTTAACGTTTGTGTTTAACCACACGGGTACCGGGTATTATTTACTGGAATAAAATATTAATTTATTTGACTGTGTGCGAATTGTGTTCTAGGAGCACCGGTGATTCGTGGAATTGATCCCATGGTGGATCATGGTTTAATTGCGTGCTCCAGGTGAGTGACCCACCTTTAAAAATATTTTGGGCAATTAATTATGTTTAATTGGTATTTAAATTATGCTCATGTGGTACAATTTAATTATGGTTTTATTGTGATTTAATTTATTTATTATGCATGAGCAAAGTATATTTCGGTAATAGTCGTACGTGGTTTTAAGTATTATTTTGGGCATAATTGGTTTAAATATTTTATGAAAATATTTGTTAAATTGGTGGTTAAATTTTATAATTATGCCCACGGTATTTTATCTGTTGAACCTCGTATTATGAGAAAATTATGGTTTATTTGTTATCGATGTTTTCGTACCGGTTTGTTAAATAAAAATATGTGAGATGGTAAGTGTGAAAATTTAATATATTTCCCACGGTAAATTTTGGAAAACGGTATGGTTGGTTTAACAATTATTTTAGATGCACTCATACAGTATTGGTGTTCTGGTGTATGTACACGTGGTTTAGCGCGCAAGTATTATGTGGTTTAGCAAGCAAGTATTATGTCTCCCGTGGTTGCCATTGGACCGTGGGCAGGCAAGTTTGATATTGGCCACAGCCGCCCCTCCCTTGGCCGGGATGACGGTTTCAACAGCGGTACTGTCGGGACGCCGAAGTGCCGTTTGCAAATTTCTCTCTTTAATCTCCCCGCCAGTCGGTGCTCGGGACGCTGGGTATCGGAGGGCATCACTGGTATATGGTGTGGTACATCAAGTGTAATTTTTTGGATAGAATTTTCAAACCCCAAAGAGTACAAAAATTATTTATTATAATTTATTACACTTTATTTATATTTGGGGTATTTAATTATTTATTTATTGTTTATTAAATTATTTGATCCCTTAGTTTTCGGGAAGTACGAGTATCGGGTTTTGTGAAAATGTTTTAAAAGGGGAACATTTCCAACGGAGTGAATAGTGAGGGTTTTGAGAGAAATTATTACTTCAATTGTTTATTTATTTATTTATTTAATTGTTCGGTATTGATTAATTAAATCCCTTTTATTTGGTATATTATAAATATTAAAGGTGTTCAGTAGATAGGGTCACTCACTGAGATAATTAGCATCTCACGTTTTTAAATTTCGTTCCCCTAGGTCCAGGTTGGGAGACGTTGATTGTCCGGGGCGAGCCCAACGTCTCAGTTCGTTGCCGAAAGTTTAAGAAGTATTTCTTTCCTTTTTCCTCTCTATCTTGTATTGCTTCTTATCTGTCATTTTATAAATTCCACATTTATCTGTATAATGCTCTGTATACTGTATTGGATGTGTAGTTATTATTTATGCGCTGAGTTGCTGTTATTTCTCTGAAGTGCTGTAAATTTGTGGAAACAAATTGTAGTAACGTGGGAGGAATAAGGGGATGTTTTTAGAAGTGTGTTTTCAGTGCAGGTAATTTCTGGTTAGTCCTACCCTTAGGGGAGGTGCTGCTGGATTTTCCGTTGGAAGGTTCGGTGGTATTTCCCTGGGATCAGGGCTTGTCTAGGGTTCCAGGGGGGAATTCTGGACGGGTCCTGACAGCCTACGTAGCTATCAGGATGTTTCATAGTTACAGCATTTTGGTAAATAGGGGCAGCCCCATACAATAGATGACGGTTAATGATTTGGGCATGTAACATACCTTTAAAATGTCCAAAGCTAGCTGGAATATTGCCTGTGAACTGATTTTCTGCTACGTCCAGGATATGTAGTGAACTTAAATTTGATAACAGAGCCGGAAGTTCTCTTGAAAAGGAATTAGCCCTCAAGCCAAGAATTCTTAGACTTTCAAATACTTTCCCAATCCATGGTGGAATTCTGCCGTTTAATCTGTTGTTTCCAAGATTTAGGGTCGCCAAACTCGATAAGTTTTGGAAAGATGATGGGAGCTGTCCATAGACCCTGTTGTCATTTAGGTGCAATGTTTTAAGCCCTCTTAATTGACCCAAGAAGGTACGAATGGTTCCAGACAAATGGTTATTACTGATGTCTAGTGCAGAGAGATCAGAACAATTTCCAATGCTTGATGGAATACTTCCTCTTAAGTTGTTATTGGAAAGATCAAAGACTTCAAGTCCAGGAACAATGTTGCCTATCCAAGCAGGAATTTCTCCATTTAACTGATTGTTAGCAATAGAAAGGAAAACAAAGGAACCACCGGTAATATTCCATTTATTTGGAATATTACCAAAAAATTTATTTTTGGATAGATCGAGTAAGTAAAAGCTGCCACTTGGAATAGGAACAGAACCATTGAAGTTATTTCAGCTGAAATCCACAACTACACCTGATAGGTATACCGATAGCTGGGGTTTTGAACCAAACTGTAATGGATGTGGTAGTTGACCTGCTAGTTGATTAAAAGAAAGATTCAAATGTGATAAAGTCAACCTGCTTTTGTGACTTGAGCCAAGTCGGAAACGAAGGACCCAAATGGCAGGAACTCATTGCAAGAGAAGAGACCTGGAATGGAGGAACCCAATTGGATTTGACATCGAAGGTGAAAGAGTTTGAAGACAAATCTAAATCCGATAGCTTTTTTAGCTTCCAAAAATGCCTTCAGTAATTATACCTGTCAATTGATTGGATGAAACATTAAATTTACGCAACCCAGAAAGCTGTCCCAAACTTTCTAGGAGGGTCCCATTTAGCTCATTCCCTCCTAGAAGCATAATAGTAAGATTTTGCTATAATATTCCAAAAGAAGTTGGGATGGGACCATATAGAGAGTTATTGGACAAATCAAGCTCAATAAGATTCTCGAGCTGAGCCAGCCACTTTGGTAATTTACCAACCAAATGATTGTCTGACAGGTCCAAGGATTGCAGATTTGGTAGTGGCCTCCTGGAAAGATTTTGGAGTGATCCGAAAGAAGCTGCGATAGAGCCATTTAGAGAGTTACACCATAAATTAAGGTTTACAAGATTCTCAAGTTGACACAACCATTCTGGTAAATTGCCAACCAAGTAATTATCTGACAAGTCCAAATATTGTAGACTAGGCAGTGGCCCCCTAGAAAGATTTTGGAGTGATCCGAAAAAAGCTGGGATTTGACCATTTAGATAGTTCAAGGACAAATCAAGCTCAACAAGATTCTCAATGTGACCCAACCATTCTGGTAAATTACCAACCAGGTAATTATATGACAAGTCGAAAGATTGTAGAATAGGAAATGGCTTCCTAGAAAGGCAAATTTCTATTCCTTCAAGGAATTTTGGTAAAGTTTCATTGATGTAATTATCAGACACATCTAACAAAATCAAATTGCAAAGTTTTCTGATTGAGCTTGGAATCCCACCGTCAACACTATTGCCAGAAAGATCTAAGTGACTGAGAAATGTCAGGTTTCCAATGGAAGAAGGAAGTTTCCTATGGAGATCATTCCTGCCGAAGTCAAGGTCTTGTATCTTCTCCCATCGTCCCCCCAACATTTGATGACAACTTTCTGAAAGACCATTGGCTCCCAGATATAAAAACTGCAAATTTGGTAGTTCACTAAAATCAAGTGGAATTCTTCCATCCAACGAATTATTGCTCATATCCAAAGTAACAAGGCTGCTAACATTGACAAGAAAATCGAGGACTTTTGGAAGGAATTGGTTATCACTAAGATCTAGGACAACAAGTGAAGTTAAATTTAAAAAGGTAGGAGGTGGAATGGAACCAGATGAGCTACAAGAATGGGAGTTTATTCAGTTGCCTAATCTAGTCTGATCCTACCATTTAAAGATTAACTTCATTCATCACAAGATGCTTTAGAGAAATAAGACTTGTTAACCCTTTAAGATTATCAACAAATAAACTAGACTCTTCCCAAATATCATCACAAGAAACATCAAGATACTGCAAGCTTGAAAGGTTTGCTAAATTTAACGGAATCGCACCACTAAACCCAGCATGAGAGAGGTTCAGATATTGCAAGTTTTTAAAAGATCCAAAAGAATTAGGAATTGGGTTGTCGTTGAACGTGTTAAAACTCAAGTCCAAATGCCTCAAGGACTTGAGTTTCATCAATGAAGGTTTAATTTCCCCACTGAGGTTCTAGAATCCATACCTGTCGAGAGATTCATCATTGTAATTATAAGTTGGATGTGGATTCCGGAGATCAACTGCAATAACAGCTCCAGTAGTGTTTTCACAACTTATTCCCCGCCAATGACAACAGTTGCTTCCCTTCCATGAAGAAAGCCTGTTTGCAGGATCATGAAGGCCATTCTTGAAGTCAATGAGAGCTTCTCGGTCCGACTCCATGCAATTCATCAGGTGAGCACCAATGTTGGGGAGAAGTTCTCCTCTCACAGAGCATAGAATCAGAAACATTAATGGAAGCCATGTAATTGCTTCCATTAGAGTTACAAACTTGTTTGCCAGAAAATTGCGATTTGGTGTGAAGAGGAAGATCAAGAGGAATAGTTGTTGAAATCAAAAGCAAAGAAAAAGATACATCAATGAAATATAAAGAAGAAGATCTGTGTGTAGTGAATCAACAACAATGTTTGCAGGTATATATATATATCTATATATACGTCATCGAGGCGATTCTTTCATTTTCTAACCTAGCCATGTTTCAAACATTGGAAAGATGTGAGGGATCATTGTGAAAGGACTTAGACGCGTATAAGCTTAATACAAAACAAATAAATAAATAAATAAAAATTAAAAAAACAATAAAAAAAAATTTTAGGGTTTTTTGGAAATTAAAAAGTATATATAATTCTTTTTTCGTTTCCTTTGTATGTGTGGCAACGAAGAAAAACAGAGGTGAAAAGCTTTTCTTCTATTTTCCTCTATTTCACATTCTGATGGTTACGTTGTCACGACCAGTCCACGATTCCTCCCCGGAACCCTAGACAAGCCCTGATCCCAGGGAAATACCACCGAACCTTCCAATGGAAAATTCGGCAGCACCTCCCCTAAGGGTAGGACTAACCAAAAATTTCCTGCACTGAAAATACACTTCTATATTCATCCCCTTATTCCTCCCACATTACTACAATTTGTTTCCACAAATTTGCAGCACTCCAAAATAAATAACAGTAAACCAGTGCATAATTAACAACTAAATGTCCAATACAGTATACAGAGCATTAAACAAATAAATATGAAATTAATCAATGACAGATAAAGAAGTAATACAAGATGGAGAGGAAAAAGGGAAGGAATGCTTCTTGGACTTTCGGCAATGAACTGAGACGTCGGGCTCGCCCCGGACAATCAACGTTTTAACAAAACCCGAAATTTGTATTTCTCGAAAACCAAGGGATCAATCAATTTAATAAACAATAAATAAATACCCCAAATACAAATAAAATGTAATAAGATATAATAAATAAATTTTGAATACTTTGGGGTTTGAAATTTCTTTATCCGAAAATTTATACTTGACACACCACACCATATACCAGTGATGCCCTCCGATACCCAGCATCCCGAGCACCGAATGGCAGGAGACTAAGAGAGAAACTTGCATACGGCACTTCGACGTCCCGACAGTACCGCTGCTGAAACCGTCATCCCAGCCAAGGAGGGGGGCGGCTGATGTGCAATATATAAGACTTGCCTGCCCTCGGTCTAATGGCAACTCACGGGAGACATAATACTTGCGCGCTAACCACATATACACCGGAACACCAATACTGTATAAGTGCATCTAAAATAATTACTAAATTAATTATTACCGTACCGATTTTCCAAACATTACCGTGGGAAATATACCAGTTTTCAAATTTACCATCCCACATTTTTCTTTAACATACCCGGTACGAAACCATCGATAACAATATAAAAATAATTTTTCTCGTAACACGAGGTTCAACAAATAATATTCTAGGGGCATAATTATAAAATTTAAACCACCAATTTAAACAAATATTTTCCTTAAAATATTTAAACCAATTATGCCCACAAAATAATATAAAAATCCAGACACAAATTAATTTATGAAAATACCTTGCTCATGTGTAATAAATACAATTAAATCACAATAATAATAATAGTCGGGAATTTCTTAATAACCCAAAATTCTGTTTAGCACCAACAACATATACGTACTTATAAAATAATAATTTTCCACAATTATAATTAAATTGCACCACATGAGCATAATTTCAAATATCAATTAAACACCAAATAAATATAGTTAATTACCCCAAAATACTTTTAAAGGTGGGTCACTCACCTGGAGCACGCAATTAATCCAAGATCCTCCATGGGATCTATTCCGCGACTCACCCGTGCTCCTAGAACAACAACATTACACATCTCAAATAAATTAATATTTTATTCGGATAAATAATACCCGGTACCCGGGGGCCTAACACAAACGTTATCCAAAATACGCAAATTATATGTCTATGGAAAGCTTACGAGATAAGGAACGTGAAACCAACCTTCGTCGGACCCATTTTGACCCGCGGTGGTCAGAATTTACCCGTGAAGCGCCGGCCGAAATTTAACTCCTCGTATCTCGCAAACCGCTTCGAATTTTGGAAATTGGAGGCCATATTTGGATCAGAAGACCCAAAATAGGGGGAGAGGAGGTTTAATTTGGACTGGATTGGCCGGAATACGGCGGAATCACCAGAAAAGGGAGGAGCACCACCAATTTGGCTGGTGAGCTCGCCAGCATGTGGTCTTGGATGGTGGCCGGTGCGTGTGGCTTGTGGTGGCCGGAGAAAGATGAACATGGGAGAGAGAGAGAGATGGCTGGTGGGAAGGAAGAAAGAAGGAAAGAAAGAAGAAGAAGAAGAAGAAGAAGAAGAAGGGGAAGGGGCCCATGCCTTTTTTTCCCACGTGGGGAAAAGAAAAAAAAGAAAAAAGAAAAGAAATAAAAATAAAATAAAATAAAATAAAATAAATAATTAAATAATATTAAAAATAATATTATTATATAAAATAATAATAAAATAATATGATATTAAACATGGTTGACATGTGGCATCTCAACATGGTGACACATGGTCACATTTATTAAGTCACACGTGGCACATTGTTACACGTTTAAAAAATAATATTAAAATAATACAGTACTTGAAAAACTCTACAGGTCCATAACTTTCAAACCACATGTCCAAATCGGACGTGCCACTAGTCTACGGACTCGTATCGACGAGCACTTTACAACCATGTATGAGTCAAAGCTCATTTTCCCATAAATAAAAAGTCAACTCCGGCACCCTTGGACAGTTTGGACCTCAATTTGTTTTGCTCATAACTTCAAAACCGTAGCTCCGTTTTAGACGTGCTACTAGTCTACGAACTCGTGCCAATGTATAATTCATAACGGTACCTCAGTCAACCTAGAATTCCATCCCAATCAAAAAGTCAACTTTTGACCCCTTCGGTCAATGGTCAACGGTCAAAGGTCAGCCTTGATCAAAGTTGGAAAATTTTCGTTGTAGTTTGGGATGGGGTGTTACAATCTTCCCCCCTTACAAAAATTTCGTCCTCAAAATTTCTTACGTCGCTGAAACATATAAAAATATTGATTGCGGATTTGTGCCTCGAGCTTCCACGTCACTTTCTCAACTAGATTAATTCACCACGAGACCTTGACTTGAGAAAATAGTCTTACTGATCCACAAGCATTCTTCATGATTTAAAATCTGCACTAGTCGCTCCTTACATGATAGGTCTTCGACGTCTTTTCATAGCAACAATACGTGAATTACGCTGCATACCCATGTCTGCTTTCCCAAAAATACTAACTTGCATACCACAAAACCAATTCTTCCAATAACGCTGCAGAACCAATGTAATAAGAACTTGGCTTTCTTGTTAGCCAAAGCGTACGACTTTCTTCTAAGGAGATAATTTGTAAAACTTAATCTCGGACTTCGAATTCAATATCGTTTCCACGCACGTCAGCTTAACTCATTTGTCGATTTCTGAGCGGTCTTCAAACTCTCTTAGATGACCTTCACCTTATTCATAGTCATCCGTAGGTGTTTGCATCCAATTCACGTTGGTCATCGTGCGGTGCTTCTCCTTACCTACTTCACTCCAATATAGTGGGGTTTGACACTGTCTTCCATATAGAATCTCATACGAAGACACCTCGATGCTCGCTTGGTAGATAATATCGTAACGAATTCTATCGATGCCAATTGCTCTATCCAGCTTCTTTCGACATTGCATAATGCGCGGTCTCAACATAACTTCCAAGTGTGAATTCTGCACTTTGCTTGTCCATTGGCCTATGGTGAAAGGCGATGCAGTCGTTAAGTTTCACTCCAAGTGTATCTGTATACACACAACTGTATAGCTCTTCTTCCGAACCTGAGCAGCTTAACTTAGCAAGTATAATAGAGACCTCATCCACTATCACTACACTACCATCACGCCTAATAGTGACTTTAACTTTCCTCTTCATGCCCACTAATTAAGGATATTCAAACTAGACCACGAGAACACGATCTACAAATCTTGGTCACAGTCGAACGCTAACCATAAAGTGCTTCTGAAGCATGCATCCTTCAATCACTCTTGGAAAAACCATAACATAAAACAAATAATAAAATATATTTTTCAAATATATCACCAACATAAAATATACACAATTTATCAACCCAAATTAAATTTCCAAACTTCTTCAAAAATTAAAATATACTTTATTAAATTTACTAATTAAATTAATGAAATAATAAATAATAAGAAAATTATTTTAATTAGTTTAAAACACCTTAACTTGCATAGACAATTGTTAAAACTCCACATTGGAACAATAATAAAAACATGAATAAATGCATAAAATCATATCTTAAAATCCACAGCATAAAATGAAATATGCACGCTCGTAATGGAGGTACGTACGATACCTTCTAACATGCTACGTGATCCATGATTCTAGCTGTTGATGGTACTCTGCTACCAATACAAACCAGGGTGGTTGCCTATATTGGCCGTCCGATCCCCTGGACTAGTAGGCAACATGATTATGGGGCTAGCTCTACATGGATCACATTGGTTAGCCGCCTCCATATGGTGCAGTATAAGCAATATAATATCAAACAATATAACGTACAATTACATGTACGAACATAAACAAAAAAAATACTTGAATAAAATACCTTTAATTTCAAATATCACTTTGAAAAGTATTTAATTTTTAATAATCGATCGGAAAAAAAAAATATTTTGACACCTTGAGGTTGATCGACACACATCCATACTCGACAACAAGTATCAATTATGGGTGGTGACTTTGCTAAATCGTTGATAGCCGATACACACCCTTAGGCAATCATCCTTCTTTTCCATGAACGGAACAGATGTCATTCACGATGATAAACCTGATCTAGTGAAACCTTTATTCACCAAATCTTGCAGTTAAGCCTTTAAGTCCTTTAACTTTAATGGAGTTGCATGGCATCGCGGTACTGAAATAGATCGATGTCCAAAGCCAATTCAATAATGATTCGATATCCTTTTTGCGGTCGTAATCCAAGTAACTTGCTGGGAAAATGCTTTCGAATTGCTTCCCACTATTAGCGGTTCCAACGCTCACCATCTTCTTTGGCATCAACCACCTGGGCCATAGACCCTTAACAACCATTCTCTGATAGCTCCTTGGAGACAAGGACATAAATTAACCACAGCAAAGGCCTCCTAACTCCTCCACGAAGCACCACTTCGGGTAAGCTGAATCACTTTAACTTTACTCCTTTATGCTAGCAGTCCATAAACATAAGAACTACTCAATCCATATCTAGGACCACTTCGAATCCCAAAAAGATTCACAGAATTGGATCTGCCCCATTACTTGACCTTCAAAAAGAAAAGGCAATCCTCGAGCATCGACTAGGCCATAGGAATTCCCTGTTAAGATAGATGATTCTAATTGACACCCTCGAAGATTAGAGTTATTTCAACTCGGGCAACGAATTTGCTTCGAGACAAAGGGAAAGAACGCTTTAAGACGGGAATTTAAAGATGTTAGATGCTAATCATCTCAGTGAGTGACCCTATCTACTGAACACTTTTAATTTTAATAATATAACAAATAAAGGGATTTAATTAATCAATACCGAATAATTAAATAAATAATAATAATTGAAGTAATATTTTCTCTCAAAACCCTCACTATTCACTCTGTTGGAAATGTTCCGCTTTTAAAACATTTTAACAAAACCCGAAATTTGTATTTCCCGAAAACCAAGGGATCAATCAATTTAATAAACAATAAATAAATACCCCAAATACAAATAAAATGTAATAAGATATAATAAATAAATTTTGAATACTTTGGGGTTTGAAATTTCTTTATCCGAAAATTTATACTTGACTCACCACACTATATACCAGTGATGCCCTCTGATACCCAGCATTCCGAGCACCAACTGGCGGGAGATTAAGAGAGAAACTTGCATACGGTACTTTGGCGTCCCGACAATACCGCTGCTGAAACCATCATCCCGGCCAAGGAGGGGGGCGGCTGAGGCGCAATATATAAGACTTGCCTGCCCTCGGACCAATGGCAACTCACGGGAGACATAATACTTGCACGTTAACCACATATAAACCGGAACACCAATACTGTATGAGTGCGTCTAAAATAATTACTAAATTAATTATTACCGTACCGATTTTCCAAAAATTACCGTGGAAAATATATCAGTTTTCAAATTTACCATCCCACATTTTCCTTTAACATACCTGGTACGAAACCATCGATAACAATATAAAAATAATTTTTCTCGTAACACGAGGTTCAACAAATAATATTCTAGGGGCATAATTATAAAATTTAAACCATCAATTTAAACAAATATTTTTCTTAAAATATATAAACCAATTATGCCCACAAAATAATATAAAAATCCAGACACAAATTAATTTATGAAAATAACTTGCTCATGTGTAATAAATACAATTAAATCACAATAATAATAATAGTTGGGAATTTCGTAATAATCCAAAATTCCGTTTAGCACCAACAACATATACGTACTTATAAAATAATAATTTTCCACAATTATAATTAAATTGCACCACAAGAGCATAATTTCAAATATCAATTAAACACCAAATAAATATAATTAATTCCCCCAAAATATTTTTAAAGGTGGGTCACTCATCTGGAGCACACAATTAATCCAAGATCCTCCATGGGATCAATTGCGCGACTCACCCGTGCTCCTAGAACAACAACATTACACATCTCAAATAAATTAATATTTTATTCGGGTAAATAATGGCCGGTACCCGGGGGCCTAACACAAACGTTATCCAAAATAAGCAAATTATATGTCTATGGAAAGCTTACGAGATGAGGAACGTGAAACCAACCTTTGTCGGACCCATTTTGACCTGCGGTGGTCGGAATTTACCCGTGAAGCGCCGGCCGAAATTCAACTCCTCGTATCTCGCAAACCGCTTCGAATTTTGGAAATTGGAGGCCATATTTGGGATCAGAAGACCCAAAATAGGGGGAGAGGAGGTTTAATTTGGACTGGGTTTGCCGGAATACGGCGGAATTGTCGAAAAAGGGAGGAGCACCACCATCGGCTTCAACAGCCCGATCTAGGCGCGTCACCGGCCGGCCGGCCG
Organism: Ziziphus jujuba; assembly: GCF_031755915.1. NCBI lineage: Eukaryota > Viridiplantae > Streptophyta > Magnoliopsida > Rosales > Rhamnaceae > Ziziphus > Ziziphus jujuba. Next base: position 6,771,824 of record NC_083380.1, read on the forward strand.
CCAAATTTGGCTGGTGAGCTCGCCGGCGTGTGGTCTTTGATGGTGGCCGGTGCGTGTGGCTTGTGGTGGCCGGAGAAAGATGAACACGGGAGAGAGAGAGAGTGATGGCCGGTGGGAAGGAAGAAAGAAGGAAAGAAAGAAGAAGAAGAAGAAGAAGAAGAAGAAGAAGAAGAAGAAGAGGAAGGGGCTCGTGCCTTTTTTTCCCATGTGGGGAAAAGAAAAAAAAGAAAAAAGAAAAGAAATAAAAATAAAATAAAAGAAATAATTAAATAATATTAAAAATAATATTATTATATAAAATAATATGACATTAAACATGGTTGACATGTGGCATCTCAACATGGTGACACATGGTCACATTTATTAAGTCACACGTGGCACATTGTTACACATTTAAAAAATAATATTAAAATAATACGGTATTTGAAAAACTCTACAGAGTCATAACTTTCAAACCACATGTCCAAATCGGACGTGCCGCTAGTCAAAGCTCATTTCCCCATAAATAAAAAGTCAACTCGGGCACCCTTGGACAGTTTGAACCTCAATTTGTTTTGCTCATAACTTTCAAACCGTAGCTTCGTTTTCGACGTGCTACTAGTCTACGAACTCGTGCCAACGTGTACTTCTTAACGGTACCTCAGTCAACCTAGAATTCCATCCCAATCAAAAAGTCAACTTTTGACCCCTTCGGTCAATAGTCAACGGTCAACGGTCAGCCTCGGTCAAAGTTGGAAAATTTCCGTTGTACTTTGGGACAGGGTGTTACATACGTATAGACCCCATGGCTTCTACCTGGAGGGCAAACCAAAAAGCCAAGATTTATTACATTTGTCTAAACACCTAGTCTTGGCCTTACATGTTTCTAAGATTTTACAATTTTTAACTCTTAGTTCTATTTTTAAGCTAAGATATATTTACCACAACCTTTTTGATGGGGGATCACTGTCCAATCGTGTGCAATTACGTATGAAATCTGCACATCAACCGCTTCAACACGTATATACTTCTACTTTCACTTGGTATAATGACATCATCCGTATAAATTTATTTTGGAAATAAAAATTAGAGCTAAGCAGATTATAATTTAAATAATTGAATAAAATTAGCATTGAGAATGGTTGATCAATTAATAGAGCCTATGAAAGTACATAGTAAATCCAAGTAAGAATACATTATTAAGGAAAAGAAACTAGTTATCCTTAAACTTGTGGTTTTATAAGTAACGCAAAGTATGTAAACGCCTAATATATACTATTATTGTTAAGGGAATGATCATAACATACTATTGAATGCTTAAACTGGCAAATTATATTTATTTACTTGGACTCACTTCGTGGCCCATCTAATATAGTGTTTCTAAGGCCAGTTATCTCTAAAGTCCTAACAGAGATAGAAAATTCGTTGGACTACAAAATTCTAGTCAGGCTTGTGTACATATACTCCAATTTATTTTTGGGACAACCAATATATAGATATACTAATCATACAATTTTGTCCTCCTCTGCTTTTATGAGATATTGATTTTGTTTTCCATGATGTTGATGCAAAATTTTAAATTGCAAAAGCAAAATTGCAGAGTTGTCACCCAAAACCAAGTGTTTTTTGTTTGAATGATCATCTCCAAAGTAAACCTTCCCCAATCTAGGGTGGAATTCTACCCATTAATCTGTTGTTTCCAAGATCCAGAGTTACCAAACTTGATAAGTTTTGGAAAGATGTTGGGATCTCTCCTGAGAACTGTTGTCATTTAGGTGCAATGTTTGAAGCATACTTAGTTGACCTAAGGATCCAGGAATATTCCTAGATAAATTGTTCTTACTGAGATCTAATGCCTTGAGCTTAGAACTATTCCCAATGCATGATGGAATACTTCCTGTTAAGCGGTTATTTGAAAGATCAATGAATGAAGCTTGACATAAAAAGAATTTTCATTTTCATGACCCACCCCCTTCATTTATAATCGACCACAATCAGCACATCTGCAATTTTTTAAACTAAGCTATTCACTGCTATAGACATGGGTAATAATTATTGAATTTCTACTTTCCACTTGTCAAAAATTTCATAAAATAAGATAATAAAAGTTGTTTATCTTTATGTATATTAGCCGATATAAAATATTACAATGCACTTTAATGGAAGCCCTGTAATTGCCACCATCAAAGTTACACACTAGCTTTATGCCAGAAACCAGAAATGAAATTGACAAAAAAAAAAAAAATTGTATCTTGCTGAAGAAGGAAGAAGTATCCTATATAAGAACAAACTTCCAATTAACCAACAATAATATGAAAATATTGATAACTTGAATTGAATGAGAAACCAAATTATGAACAACTTTTGAGGAAGCCACGGAAAAATCCATGATCATGTAAAGCTAATTAGTCCTTTTTCCTTTCTGATTTTCAGTAGTCTCTTGGTAAAAATATAGTTAATATTGTTAAAAAGTATGGAAAAATTATTTATAGGCATAAAATAAGGCTATGCATTCTTTTGCACCTTATAATTTCTTCACATAATATATTTCTTCATGATATAATTTCTATAGGTCGGAAATGAAGCTGAAAATATTCTTTTATAATACTATATACCATCTTCACTTGTAAATGGTTGTAACACCCCATCCCAAAGTACAACAGAAATTTTCCAACTTTGGCTGAGGTTGTCCATTGACCGTTGTCCGTTGATCGTTGACCGTTGACCGTTGACCGAAGGGGTTAAAAGTTGACTTTTTTACTCGGATGGAATTCTAGGTTGACTGAGGTACCGTTACGAAGTGCATGTTGGCACGAGTTTGTAAACTAGTAGCACGTCGAAAACGGAGCTACGGTTTGAAATTTATAGGCAAAACAAATCGAGTTCATAGACTAGCGACATGCTTAAATTGGACATCTGCTTAAAAAGTTATGGACGTGTGAAGTTTTCCGACTACCGTAATATTTTAATATTTTTGAATCGGTAAACAGTGAAACGCCACGTGTCGACGTCTGAGATGTCCACGTGGGTGAATAGTATCACCCACTGTGGCTTTTATTTTGGCAAAACGGTCGGGAAAGGAGAGAGAAGGAGAGAGAGGAGAGAGAGAGCTAGAGAGAGAAACAACTGGCCACCACCGGTTGGCCACCGTCTAGCCACCGGAGGGCCACACGCACCTGCCAGGCTGGAGCACCTCTCCATTTCCGACCGGCCACCCAAATCTCAAGGCCAACCGACCGGCGATGCGCCCGGATCGAAGCGTTTTCCGGCGATGGTGATTTTTCCCCTCCACCACCGGCCACCACCGTTTGACCCATTTCTGGCCATTTTCAAGCCACACGCATCAGCCACCCCTCATCACCTCCTCACTTCCGGCGAGTCCACCAAATTTCACGGCCACCGGACCTCCGACGCGCCTGGATCGGAGTATTTTCCGGCTAGGGGCCGAAAATCTTCAAACCCAGATCTCTTCGCCGTCTGGCATCCGTTTGCCTCACCGCCGGTCCCATTGGAACCCTCTCCCCTTAATCTACAAAACTCTTAAAAATCTCAGCCATCGGCCACCGGACGCGCCGCCGGCGGCAAAGGTTGCCGGTGACCGCTACGACTCGCCAGAAATCACTGTTCCAGCGAGTACCCAATTGCACCGCCGGTCCTTCTCCACTAATTTCGACCCCCTGAATCCAAATCCGCTGTCCTTTTCCTCCAATTCACGATTATTTGGGAGAGTTGGGGCTCTAAAGGCCGAAAGCATTCCGGCGAGATTCCGGCCACCTCGGGTCCAATCTCCGGGAAGTAAGACCGGATTCGTGATCCTCGTCACTCAAGCTTTGATTTGGTATATTATTCGTCAAGTTTGGTTAACGTTTGTGTTTAACCCCCCGGGTACTGGGTATTATTTACCCGAATAATATATTAATTTATTTAAGTTGTCTAATATTGTTGTTTTAGAAGCACGGATACATCGTGGAATTGATACCATGGAGGATCTTGGTTCATTTGCGTGCTACAGGTGAGTGACCCACCTTCAAATAAATTTCGGGAATTAAATTTATGAATATTTTGTGTGAATTGAATATTTGAAATTTATATTCTATGTGTCAAATATTTAGTGGATTTATATGTGGAAATTTTGATGCCCATATTTGAATAAATTAAATCATATTTTCATTTTTGACAAATTATGGAAATTTGGATTTTATGGAAATTTGATATATAAAGGCATTGTGATTTTGATATTAATTGATTTATTGTGGAAATTATTGGTGGATTTATTTTGATTAAAGAAAATATGCATTATATAAATTTATGCAATGTGGAAATTAATTTATGGTATTGAGGATTGTGGAATTCAATTATATATGAAATTCTTGTGGTTTTAATATTATTTTTGGGCATGATTTGATTTTTAAATATTTCAAGGAAAATATTTGTTTAAGTTGGTGGTTTCAATTTTTATAATTATGCCCATGAAACATTATGCGATTTAATTTATTATATTTCAGAAATATTTATGCCATTGGAAAATTTGAATATTTAAATTGGTGGAATTGAGAGCTGGTGGATTTGAAAATTATGGTAATTATGCGATGAATTTATGATGATGATTATAAAGGAATTGTGGAAAATTTATGGGTTTAATTTGATGGAATAAACCCGGCATATTTATGGAAAATTTGAAATTTTGAGATGTGTTGATTTATGATTTTTAGATGCACCATACACGTACTGGTGTTCTGTATATATGGATGTGATTAGTGCGCACATGGATGTGATTAGCATGCAGGTGGGTGTGAGTAGCGCGCAAGTGATTTATGGGGTTGTCCTGTGTTTGCCATCGGATGAGGGTAGACCACCCCTCTATGGCCGGGACACCTGTTTGCAGTGGCGCGGTGGGACGCCACGCGACCGTATGCCGGTTTCTCTCTATAACCTCCTGTCTGGCGGTATCTCGGGACGCTGGGTACTGTTGGCGCCACTGGTATATAGTGGGTGCATCAAGTGATTTTCAGAACTTGGATTTCAAAAATAAATACTTTGAAATTGTATTCAAATTAAGAACATATTTAATGTTGGTTTTATTGTTTATTTCAATGGAGGTTTTAAATTGACTTAATTTTTCCCTTTACTTAATTCTTCAAGAATTGATTTATTTCATTATAAATTCTGAATGCTTGAATTATTACATTTTATTTGATATTTAGTTGAATAATTGACTCCTTGGTTTTCGGGAAATATGAATAACGGGTTTTGTGAAAAGGTTTTAAAAGGGGAACTTTTCCAACCGAGAGAATCATAAGGGTTTTGAGAGAAAATTTATTTCCAATTAATTATTATTCATCTACTTAAATATCATGGTATTATAATTGTACAGTAGATAGGGTCACTCACTGAGATGATTAGCATCTCATATTTTTAAATTCCATTCCTCTAGGTACCAGGTTTTGTCGGTATTCATTCAGAGCGGACTTGATCTTCATCGCTGTCTTAGTTCGAGAAGTACCTTTGTCTTCATTTATTGCAACTGTAATATTTCTTTCATCCTTGTTGTATTCTATGCTTAATAGTACTTCATGAAGCTCTGTATACTGTCTCAGACATTTATGTATTAATTATGCACTGGATTACTGTTATTCATTTGGAGTGCTGTAAATTTGTGGAATCAACTTGTAGTATTGTGGGAGGAATAAGGAGATGAATATAGAAGTGTGTTTTCAGTGCAGGAAATTTGTGGTAAGTCCAACCCTTAGGGGAGGTTCTGCCGAATTTTCCATTGGAGGATCCAGTAGGGTTTCCCTGGGATCAGGGCTTGTCTAGGGTTCTGGTGAGAAATTTTGGACGGGTCCTGACATGGTAATCTAGGAAAGTTGTCCTTTTTATTGGAATTTCTATGTTTCAACCAGTCATGTCTCTCTGCAGCTTGAGTATCAAAAAGAGGCATATTTCTCTTCTATATTTACCATGCATGCATGTTCAAAAGTCTATGGGAATCTAGTATTATAAAATTATATAAAAAGTAATCACTTTCTAGTATTAAAGTGTATTTTAATAGAGTTGAAATACCACTGATCCCAAAAGCTTAAGCTGATGGAAGATGGGCTTTCATTTCATTTATATTTTTTTTCTAACACTCCCCCTCAAATGTAAGCCTACCTCATTTGGACTTCTCTGGGTCTTTACATTTGCTTTTTTTTTTTTTTTTTTAAATTTTGGATGGAGTTGTTGAATTTTGAACTCAGAACCTCATGGATCTCTAGCTCTGATACCAAGTTGAAATACCACTGATCCCAAAAGTTTAAGCTGATGGAAGATGGATTTTCATTTCATTTATATTTTTTTGTAACAAATAGGGAATGACCCTAAAGGCAAGTACGTCTCTTTATTAAGTCGGTTAGAAGGCAGTTTTCTCTTCATGATATTGATAAACAAATTTCTTCCTTATTTATTAAAAAAAAAAAAAGCAAATTTCTTTCCTCTCAGCTTCCTTTGTGATAAAGAAGAACAATACTATAACATAATAACAAAAATGGCTACAAAGCAAGTCATGTTAGTTGTTTATCATAGATAGAGTGATCATCAGGTTCATTTTTTCTAGATGTGTTGAAATATATTCCACAAAGGGCTTTGTTTTACAATGACATGTGGAATAATAGTTTTGACTATGTTGCATCTTTAGCTTTTGATTATTCAAACCTGATTTCTCTGCTAATTTTAAAATTTGCTCTCTTTTGATTTTCTGCAAACTTTGTGTGTTCTTTACGCTCTCTCTCTCTCTCCCTTTTTTAATTTTAAATTGTTTTTTTCCAACCTCTTTCGCTTGCTTTAAACGTCAATCATATTTATGTAGTTTTCTTTGTAGTACAAATCAGAAAATAAAGAAAAAATAAATAAAGAAATCAAACACCAAATCTTCTATCAATGGAGATACCATTTCTCTTACTTTTGGTAACAGGATCCATATCAAATTGAAGAGATTCGGAAAGTCACAGTTAAAGCCATGATAATGTAAAGCTATTCAGTCATTTTTCACTACGCGAAAATAGCGATTTAGCGACGCAAAAAAAAAAAAAAGTAAAACGAAATATACAGAGACGCATTATACCACATCGCTTAATGCTCTGTCGCTAAAAATATTAGATAAACAGCGACGTATGAGAAAAGGTCGCTAAAAATGGAGAAACAGCGACGCCGTAAAACCTATGTCGCTAAATATAGATGAAACAGTGACACTATATATACGTCACTAAATGTTAGGATTTTTAGCGACATTTAAAATACTATGTCTCTGTCTTGGCAAATATACGCGTCGCTAAATGTTAGACTTTTAGCGACAAGTTTAATTGTACGTCGCTGTTGAGGAAATTAATATGTCCCTATATATATTGATGTTTAACCTTTAGTGACCTTTATTTCGTGTCACTAAATATTATCGTCGCTAAAAGTTGAATTGGCGACATTTATGTTATGCGTCACTAAATGTTTCATGCGTTGCCCTTTTTGCTTTTTTTATATTTTTTCTATTTTTTTATTTTTTAATTTGTTAGGGTTTAGTTTATTTTATTTTATTATATTTATTTTTTATAATTGTGTGAAAATTGATTAGAAATTATCAATACCAAAAAATTAAAATAATAAAAATACCAAAATAACTAAAATTATCTTGATCGAAAGTAATTGGAATACAAAAATTGCATAAAAAATATTTTCATAACAAAATAATTATCAAATAAATTAAATATTATTTCATGAACTAGTTTTTGAATTGGTAACTATTGAACTATTGTATATGCGAAAGCAAAAGCAATATTAATTAAATCTCCATGAATGCATACTCGTTGAGATGGAAGTTGACATCCTCTTGTTGAATATATTACACCCTCATAGTACTGCATGAGAAAATTAATAAAATTATAAACACTTATGCAAAATAAAAAATATTAATTATTAAAAAGTAATTTAGTAGATAATATAGAGAATATTACCGTTGTTTCTTAGGAAAGCAAATAAAAAAATTAATTAAATGTCATAAATATTACTTTGACCATAAGTTAATAAATTTACTTACCAATTTATTTAGAAGGTAGTTTTACTTACCATGGAGATCTCCATGAATTGCATACTCATTGAGATGGATTGTGAGCCGTCGTAGTATCGCCAAGAACATCTTCTTCAACCAATTCTTCTTCAACAAAAGTATGATATTGTGTGGAGTTAAAACAACAGACCATCTCAAATCAAAACAATGTTAAGCAATATCACAAACAAAATATCTACAAAAGCAAGATTAAGAAAATTTAACAAAACTAATCTATGGTTAATATGAAAAAAAATAAAAAAAATAAAAAACTCAACCCACCACATGCAACTGCCAACAACAAAGAAAAAAGAAACTCATCTACATGATGAAGACAAAAAAAGAAAAAACCCAACTCACAACGAGGGTGACACAGAGAAACTCGGCTTTCTGACGGCAATGTAGGCAAATGACAAATGAAATCTGAAATATCTCACTCTTCAAGTCCCTCTTAGGTTGTTTCCAAATCTAATATTTATTAGATAGAGTACTTGATGTAGTTTTGAAAATAAAAGAGATTCAAAAGCCCGCGTACAAATTTCAAAACGCGCCAAAATTTTCAAAAAAATGGCAAAAAAGGCGTAAATTTCAAAATGCGCCAAGATTCAAAAGCCCGCGTACAAATTTGCAAGTCTTTTAAATTATTATTATTTTTTAAATGAGGGAACAAGAGACTTAATAACCCTCTGATTACGTCGCTTGTTATTGTTGTTCTCTAATTATTTTGTTTCTTAAACATAGTTTATTTTCTGTTTAAAATTGTAAAATTTTAAATTGTAGATTTGTTTTTTCAAAAAATGGAACAAAATAAAACAAAAAATAATAGGCGAAGCAATTTGCTACGACTGCGTCGCCTGTTCCATTTTTTCCTTTTATTTTGTTATTTCCTTTTTTTTCTTTTTTCATCAGCAAATAAATACTAAAAATAATTCTAAAAAGTATGAAGCAAATATCTGTTATTTTGTTATTTCATTATTCACATATATGTGTATATACGAAACACAAATATCTAAAGATCTAAGATAGGGTATACCAAATATAGAGTACTAATACAACAAGGACTTATTGATCAATTTATCTAAATAAGTATATTAAATGAGCTATACTTTCAGTTATGTGTTTATGCTTCAATGATAGTTTATCTGATTTTACAAGATACATTCCTACAAATATGCAAGTCTTTAAATTGTATTTTGGCTTTTTAAAAAAATAGAAAAAAATAAAGAAAAGGAAAAGGCGACGCAATGTCGCCCGATTGCATCGCCTGTTGAATTCAGTGGTTATTTTTATTATCGTTCTGTAATTATTTTATTTCTCAAACACATTTTATTTTGTATTTAAACTTCCAAGTATGTAAATTGTTTTTTTTTTTACAAAAAAATTGAACAAATTAAAAAAAAAAATTGAACAGGCAACGCCATTACTGCTAATTGCATCGTCTGTTTCCTATAATATTTATATTTATTGTTGTTCTCCTTTTATTTTGTTTCTTAAGAAAAAATTATTTTCTATTTCAATTTGCAAGTATGTAAACTATATTTTTGTTTTTTTTAAAAAAAGGGAACGAATAAAAAAAAAATGTAATAGGCGATGCACTATTAAAACATTGCATTGCCTATTCCCTTTTAAATAACAAAAATACTATTTCAAATAATTGAAATTTAATAAGAAAATAATTTGTACTTAAAAAACAAAAAACTAAATAAATAATTAACATATTTAATTAATATTTTATTGATATTTTTATTAACTCTTTATTAAAATTTTCAAAATAATTAAATTTTTCACAATATTTTTATTTCCTATCTATTAAATATGTATTAACTATTTATTAAATTATTAATTTTAAAATAATAAAATTATTATATAAGTTAATATTTTATTTATTTGAAATATTAGTTTCCTATGCCTATATTTATTTGAAATTTATTTTCTATCAATTGTATTGTATGAATTTATCTATCAAATAATCTTAATTTGATAAAACCAAAAAGCAACTTTCAAATTGGAGGGAAAAAAAAAAAGAAAACGTCACTAAAGCTGGAATAGGCGACGCATTTCTGTGAGACTATTTCCAGATGCGTCGCTAAAAGTAATAATATGAGACTGTTTTTAAAAATGCGTCGCTAAATTCACTAAACAGCGACGCATTTCTGTGAGAGTAGTTTCCAGATTCGTCGCTAAATGTGATAATAGGCGACTGTTTTTAAAAATGCGTCGCTAAATGCTTTTTTAAATATAAAAAAGTTTTTAAAATAATTTTTCATTACCTTTTAAACATAAAAAAGATTTTTAAATAATTTTTCAAACCTTTAATGACAATATTGAGAAAAAATTTCTTAAAAATAATTATTAATGACACAATTTATTTATTTATTATTATTTTTTTTATATTCATGATCAATTTTTTTTCCCTAAATGTCAGTTAATATTGAAAACACAAATAAATTTGTACGTTAATTGAAATGTGAATTTCATAAAAAAAACCTTCATATAGGGCGACGCAGAGGACCAAACCCACGTCGCCCCATATCAACTTTTTTTTTTTTTTTTTTTTTAGATATAGATACATGATCATGTTTTCTTTTATAAATGTCCAATGATATTGCAAACACTAAATAAATTTGCAAGTTAATTGAAATGTGAATTTGATACAAAAACCTTCATATGGGACGACGCAGAACACTAAAGCCATGTTGCCCCATATCAAAATTTTTTTTTTCTTTTTATGTACATGATACTTTTTTTTCTCCTAAATGTCCAATGATATTGCAAACATTAATAAATTTGCAAGTTAATTGAAATGTGAATTTCATATAAAAATCTTCATATGGGGTGACGCAGAGGACTAAATCCATGTCGTGCCAAGACCCGTCCAAAATTCCTCACCGGAACCCTAGACAAGCCCTAATCCCAGGGAAACCCTACCGGACCCTCCAATGGAAAATCCGGCAGAACCTCCCCTAAGGATTTGACTTACCACAAATTACTTGCACTGAAAATACACTTCTATATTCATCCCTTTATTCCTCCCACAATACTACAAATTGATTCCACAATTTTACAGCACTTCACAGGAATAATAGTAATAAAGTGCATAAATAAAACATAAGTGTCCAGAATAGTATACAGAGCTTCATGAAGTGCTACTTAATAGAAAATACAACAAAGATGAAAGAAATATTACAACTGAATTGAACAAGTACAAAGGTACTTCTCGAACTACGATAGCAGCAGAGATTTGGTTCGTTCCGGAAGAATGCCTATCACCCCTTGCACCTAAGGGAACAGAACTTAAAAAAGTGAGATGCTAATCATCTCAGTGAGCGACCCTAGCTACTGAACACTTTTAATAATAATACTATAACGAATAAGGGAATTTAATTAATACCAGCAATTAAATAGGTAAATAAATAATAACAGTTGAAAATAATAGTTTCTCTCAAAACTCCACTATTCACTCCGTTGGAAATGTTCCCTTTTTAAAACATTTTCACAAAACCCGATATTCGTATTTTCCGAAAACCAAGGGATCAAACAACTTAATAAACAATAAATAAATAAATACCTCAAATGTAATTAAAATGTAAATAAATATAATAAATAATTTTTGAACACTTTGGGGTTTGAAATTTTATCTGAAAACTTATACTTGACGCACCACACCATATACCGGTGATGCCCTCCGATACCCAGCGTCCCGAGCACCGACTGGCAGGGGCTTAAAGAGAGAAACTTGCAAACGGCACTTCGGCGTCCCGACAGTACCGCTGTTGAAACCATCATCCCGGCCAAGGAGGGGGGCGGCTGTAGCCAATATCAAACTTGCCTGCCCACGGTCCAATGGCAACTCACGGGAGACATAATACTTGCGTGCTAACCACATATACACCGGAACACCAATACTGTATGAGTGCGTCTAAAATAATTATTAAATTAATTATAACCGTACCGTTTTTCCAAAATCACCGTGGGAAATATACCAATTTTCACATTTACCATCCTACATATTTTCCTTTAACAAACCCGGTACGAAAACATCGATAACAATAAAACAATACTTTTTTTCGTAACACAAGGTTCAACAAATAATATACCACGGGCATAATTATAAAGATTAAATCACCAATTTAAACAAATATTTTCACAAAATATTTAAACCAATTATGCCCAAAAATAATATTAAAACCACATACGATTTATTACTAAAAATACCTTGCTCATGCATAATAAATAAAATTAAATTGCACCACATGAGCATAATTTCAAATATCAATTAAACACCAATTAAATATAATTAATTACCCCAAAATAGGTTTAAAGGTGGGTCACTCACCTTAAGCGCGTATATTAGCTAAGATCCTCCGCAGGATCAACTCCACTACTCACACACGCACATAAAACATCCACATTACACCAACCAAATATATTAATATTTTAATCGGGTAACTCCCAAATGGGTACCCGGGGAGTGAACACAAACGACAACTAAAAATTACGAGTAATATACCGAATCGAAGCTTGAGTGATGAGGATCAAGGATTCGGTCTTACTTCCCGGAGATCGGACCTGAGGTGGCTGGAATCTTGCCAGAAAGCTTTTGGGATTTAACTCCTCAATTCTCCCAAACCATCGCGAATTAGAGGAAAAGGATGCCGGATTTGGATTCAGGAGGTCGGAATTAGCGGACAGGGATCGGCGGTGCAACTGGGTACTTGCCGGAACAGTGACCATCGGCAACTGTCGCCAGCGGCGGCGCGTGCGGTGGCTGATGGCTGAGAGTTTTGAGGGTTTTGTAGATCGAGGGGAGAGGATTCCAACGCGACCGATGGTGAGGCAAACGGAGGCCGGACGGTGAAGAGATCGGGGTTTGAAGGTTTTTGGCTCCGATCCAGGCGTGTCGGAGGTCCGGTGGCCGTGAAATTTGGTGGGTAGGCCAGAATTGCCACAGGTGAGAGACCGGTCAGGCGTGTGTGGCTTGAAAGTAGCCAGAAACGGGTCAACAGCGGTAGCAGGCGGTGGAGGGGAAAATTCACCGCCGAGCTTCGCCGGCTCGGTCTGGGCGCGTCCGGCCACCGGTGGTCGTGAAATTTCGGGGTTCGGCCAGAAATGGGAAGGCACTCCCGTCTGGCCGGCGCGTGTAGCAAGGATCGTCCGAAAAATTTGTCAAGTCCGGCGGCCGGTCGTTTCTCTCTCTCTCTGTCTCTCTATCTGTCCTCCCTGACGTTTTTGCCAAATAAAAGCCACCGTGGGTGACATTGTTCACCCACGTGGACCAATCAGGTGACGACACATGGCGTTACTGTGCACTTAAGCCAGATATAATAAAATATTACGGTATCCGGCGAACTTCATACATCCATAACTTTTTGACCAGACGTCCAATTTAAGCGTGTCGCTAGTCTATGAACTCGTATCAACAAGTACTTTACAACCATACAAAAGTCAAAACAAAATTACACAGCAATAAAAAGTCAACTCCCGGTACCTTTTGGACAGTTTCCACCTCGACTTGTTTTGCCCATAACTTTCAAACCGTAGCTCCGTTTTCGACGTGCTACTAGTCTACAAACTCGGGGCATCATGCACTTCGCCACGGTACCATGGTCAACTAAAAATTTCAACTGGAACAAAAAGTCAACTTTTGACCCACTCGATCAACGGTCAACCTCGGTCAACGTGCACGAATTCCGATGTGGTTTGGGTCAGGGTGTTACATGTCGCTCCATGTCAAATTATTTATTTATTTTTTTTTTTATATTCATGATCATTTTTTTCCCTAAATGTCAATTAATATTGAAAACACAAATAACTTTGCAAGTTAATTGACATGTGATTTTCATAAAAAAAAACTTCATATGGGGCGATGCAGAGGACCAAACCCACGTCGCCCCATATCAATTTTTTTTTTTTGTTTAGATACATGATCATGTTTTTTCCCTACATGTCCAATGATATTGCAAACAGTAAATAAATTTGCAAGTTAATTGAAATGTGAATTTGATATAAAAAACTTCATATGGGGCGACGCAGACGACTAAATCCACATCGCCCCATATCAAATTTTTTGTTTTTTTTTTATGTACATGATAATTTTTTTTCCCCTAAATGTCCAATGATATTGCAAACACTATATTAATTTGGAGGTTGATTGAAATGCAAATTTCATATAAAAATCATCATATTTTTTGCCCTTTTCCCTATCTTAGTGGGCAACTTATGTAATTAACGTGGGTCGCCGGATACATTTTTCCTTTTTTTATAAACAAAAATGCAAAATGAAGAGAAACGAGTAATTTATTTGGATTTTGAATTGTAATATCAACTAAACAAATATTGAAACACACTCAAATAACTAATATCAACTAAACTACCTAATAAGTTTTGAGTCATATTGAACGACACTGAAAAGCAACGTCGCTTAGTATTGTTTGTAGCGACACTAATTGAGTTTTTGTTTCGTACTGTCGCTAGTTGTTTGTCGCTAGATTGCAATTTTTTGGAATATAGCAACGTTATGTGAGGTATGTCGCTATTATTATTGAGCGACACGTTATCTCGCATTCTTTATTACGTCGCAATATGGGTGTCGCTACATCTCAATTGTGTTGTATGTAGCGACTACGAGTGAGGTTCATCGCTATTATTATTATTCAGCGACGTGTTATCGCATATCTTTGTATTAGGTCGCCATATTACTGTCGATAAATCGCTATTTTCGCGTAGTGTTTCCTCTCGAATTTTTCAGTCTCAAAATAAAATATAGTTAGAAACTGTTTAAAAGTATGGAAATTATCATGGCTTTCCACTTTATCTATTCATATAACAGATTTCTTCATCATATTATTTCTACAAGTAGGAGAAAAAGTTTTTTTTTTTTTTTTTAAGTCTATATACTTCACTTGTAAATAACGATCTCTGCAAGTTCTCTGTGAGATTGATACTCTATGGTTCAACCAACTGGTCATGATATTTTCTCTACAGCTTCAATATAAAAAGGAGACATGTTTCCCTTTGATATTTCAATCATGCATGATGAAAGTCAATGGGAATCTCGTACTGCAAACTTGATGAAAAGTGATCATTCTCCATTATTTGTTAGAAAGTGCATTTATTATAGTACATATATAGTCAAATAGAGAGTGACCCTCAAGGCAAGTAAGTCTCTATACCAAGTTAGAGATAAAGCAATTTTCTCTACCTAATATTGATATACAAATTTCCTTCTTCTTAGCTTTCTTTATGGCAGACGATATTAAACTTTAACTAAAATGGCTATGAAGCAAGTGCATATCACTTGTTTAATATATATAATAGTGATCATCAACTTGATTTTTTTTTTCCCAAAATTGTAGAAATTTATTCCACAAAAAGCTTTCTTTAATATTGATATTTGAAATATAGTTTGAATTTGTTGCATCCTTACCTTTTGACTCTTCAAACCTGCTTTCTCTCTTTTCTTGCTCTGCAAATTTTAAATTGTGCTCTCTTTTGATTTTCTGCAAACGTTTGTTCTACTCATTCTCTCTCTCTCTCTCTTTCTCTCTCTCCGCCCCTCCCTTTTCTTGTTCTTTTTCTTTTTTCCAAGTTTAATTTTCTGCAAACTTGGTTTAACGTCAATCATACTTCATACTTCATAATTGATAAAAAATTAAACAACAGATCTTCTACCATAGAAATACCACTTCTGTTACACTAGTAGACAATCCATATCAAATAGAAGAGATTAGGGATATCCCCACATAGTTTTGTGGTCCATCTTATAAAGAAATTTCACCTTGTAAGGTGTCTGAAACCCACAGATAAAAAAATACACTAACTTAAGCACCTTTTTTTAGTTAATCTCAAATTCTTTTGCATTCAATTGAGGGGTCTTTCCTATCAAACTTTACTTGTATATTTCTCATTTACATTCTTTTCCATTGTTATCTAATTGTTTTTTTCAATCCCACAAAGCAAACAAAATAAGAGTCTCCCATTGCAGAATAGAAATTTGACAAAGTAGAGATACTTTCTAATGGTTTTAACAAGTTTCATCCATCTGCAATTATTAAGCGGATTTGAGCAATGCTCTCCCATTTACTATCAAATTTTTGAAACATATTATAAAATCGAAAACTGGTTAAGGGGATCGATTCTCGACCCAAATCCACTGGTGTTTTGTTTTTGGAAGTGCCACTAGCTTGCCCAAAAAGCCTTGTACTAGTAGAGAAACTTCAACACATATATGGCACTTCACAATTTCCTTCCGGAGTTATGTGGGATTGTTCATTGATTTTGCCCCATCTTGGTTTGCATCCTACAAGACTCATAGTCTTTACAATTCTTTTTATTTTTAGCTGAAACTACAAAATGTATTCATATCTACATTAATTCCAGCGAACAAACTTTATGAAAAAATTATTTTTTTATTATATAAAGCACTTTAAAGTAATAACTTTTGCTAAAGTTTCATCTTAAAGTCATAAAGAGCTTCTCGGTCTGACTTGAAGTAATTTATCACCTCAGCATCAGTGTTGGCAAGAAATTCTCCGATAATTATGAAGCAAAGATTTAATAACACTAACGGAAGCCCTGTAATTGTTTCCATCAGAGGTACAAACTTTATGGCAGAAACCATAAAATTGAAATGTAAACTGTGTTTTGGTGAAAAGGAATATAGGGTTTTATAAGAACAGACTTTCAACCAACAAAAAGATGAAAATATGGAAAAGTTGAATTCAGTAACAAACCAACAGATGATTCACTTTTGAAGAAGCCACAAGGAAAGTTATGATCATGTAGAGCTAGTTAGTCCTTCCCATAACTGTTTATTGGTATTAAAATATAGTTACTCTCGTTAGTGCTTCCTTTTTCGTTGTTTTTCCTTTTCAGATTTTCCATAGTCTCATAGTAAAATATAGTTAAAAATTGTTCAAAAATATGGGAAAAAAATATTTAGGTATGAAGTATAAGTTATGCATGCCTTTCTACATTATATGTTCACATAATAGATTTCTTCATGATACAATCTACAGCTAGGCAACGAAGCTGAAAATTCTTCACTGGTAATGGTAATCTCTGCAAGTTCTCTGGTATTTCTCTTCTATATTTCAACCGTGCATGATAAAAAGTCTATGGATATCTAGTATTGTAAAATTATATAAAAAGTATTCATTGTTTAGTATTTGATGAAAAGCGTATATATTATATTAAACATATGATCAAATAGAGATTGAATCTCAATGCAGGTATATCACTTTACCATGTCGGTGATAAAGCATTTTCTCTGCCTGATTTTGATATGCAAATTTATTTTTTCTTAGCTCTTTTTGTGGCAGACAAGAATAAACTATAACAAAAATAGCTATAAAGCAAGTCATGTTACTTGTTTAATAGATAATGGTGGTCATTTTTTCCAAGTTTGTTGAAATTTATTCCACAAAAGGCTTACTTTAATAGTGACATTTGAAATAATAGTTTGAATTCGTTGCATCCTTACCTTTTGACTCTACAATTCAAACCAGCTTTCTCTCTTTTTTTTTTTTTTTTTTTCTCTCTCTCTACAAATTAATTTTAAAGTTTGCTCTCTTTTGATTTTCTGCAAATTTTGTGTTCTGTACCTTATTTCATCTTTTTTCTTTTATTTTTTAACACGAATAATACTTGACACAGTAGTTATCTTTACAGTACAAATTAGAAAATAAAGAAAAAGTATGGATAAAGAAATCAAACACCACATCTTCTACCATAGAAATTTCATTTCTGTTAGCTTTGGTAACCAGATCTATATCATATAGAAGAGATTAGGAAAGTTCCACAGAGTGAATTTTGGGGGAGAAAACAGGCACAGCATTTGATTTAAAAAGTATTATATAGTTTATAGCATAAGATTTGAAGCGTGTCTTAAGGACTTGGACCTTAAAATAATCATCTAGCTTAACATATAAAAATGCTTCTTTTTCACCACCTTTCAATTATAGTCTGCTACCATCCAACATCTCTTCAATTTTTTAAAGATAAGTGACTAATAGCTATATATATATATATATATATATCCATGCTAATTAATTACTACTTAATTTCAACACTTTTAACTGATCAAAATTTTGGTAGAGTAAGATCATAAAAGCTATTTGTCTTCTTGAATATTAGCTGTAAAATACTATCTCTTTAATTAATGTGGAAATAAAGACAAAACTAAACGGACTATTTAAATCATTGAATATTTGTTAAATTAGATAAATTAGATACCCAACCAAGAATGCATTTTCAAGGGGAAAAACAAACTTGATAGCCTTTAAAATTGTGATTTTATAAGTAATGCCAAAGCATGTAAATCTAAGAATTAATTGTTATTTTGTGTGGCTCACATGTATTTCAATTCAACTAAAAACTAAAGTTGCTTTCATTCAAAGATCTCCTCATTGCTAACATGAATAAGGATCTTGCACTGAGATTCCAAATCCAACACCATCAATATAGATCCAACAAAATCTCATGCAATCCATTAACACAACATGAAACTGTATGAATAATTCAATGTTCGGGTTTAACTAACATGGCATTGTGTTGATAATAGGTCAATTCATTTACAGCTATAGTGTTACCACGTCTTAACGGGTGAAACCCGCGAATAACCATTTCGCTAGTGAAAAAGGGCATTTTAGTAATTTTATTAAAAATAAAAAATAGACCTAATTTTATTAATTATAGTTATAGTGTTTTAAACAATTTTATTTTCTAATTTTCCTTTTCCTCAAAAAAAAAAAAAAAAGTTTCTAATTTCCCAATGTTTGGTTTGTAATAAGATATTATTATTTTGTGTTTGTTTAAATATATTTTGATAGCTAAAAACAAAAAATATATATATTTTTGGTAAAAAATAAATATTTTCGGATAGTTAATGTTATTTATTTTTTTACTTTTTTTTTATTTAGTAAAAAGGGAGAAAAATCAGATGGTCCCTAGGCCCACCTTCCTCTAGAAAGTCCCTCTATTCAAAATTTGACAAGTGTTAAAAATTTTAAGTAGCCAAATGAGCCAAATCAAAATAGAAAAATAATTTTACTGAGAAAAAATTAAAAATTAAAAATTTCTCTTGGTCTATATAACAGAAAATGGAACTTAGTAGTGAAGAATGAAGAATGAAGTGTGTCATCATTAAATACAGTACTATTGCTATTATGTTGAAAAAGGTATTTGTGCTATTTTTTTTTATTAAATATTTGCTAAGAAAAAATAAACAAATAAAAATTATTTGTATAAAAATGTAATTTTATTATATAAAAAAATAATTATGAACATCCTTTTGAGATGTTTGAAAAAAAAAAATTAAAATTGCTATCATCAACATTTATCTGCAAAAGGAAAAAAAATGGCATAAGATCAGAGAAAAATATATCCTAAAAAGATTAAAATTGAAATTGATAACATATATACATATATATTTATTTATTTATATTGATTTGTGTTGAGCATGGTACGCAGATTTTTTTTTTTTTTTTTTTTTTGGGTGAAAAAGCATAATATACAGATTATAAAGTTTAGGCTTAGGGATCTTCCTCTTTACTTTAAATTTATTAGAAATGTATAATTTTTAATAGGTTGGGCTGAAATTCTGGCATATATAAGCTTAAATCTAAAGCCCAATATTTGGCTGACCCTGATAGGCTACTTAGCTGAAGGCTCAATCCAGTCAAAAAAGCCAGAAGTTGAGGGGGGAGAGAGAGAGTATGCGTAATAATGATAATCATAATTTGAATTTTGAAAAACCAACGGTCAATTAAAAAAAATTGAAAATTCGGGGTTTTGAAAAACCAACGGTAAGAAAATTTAAATTCAGGAACGGTAATATTTGTTTTTCTTGGTTTTTAGCTGTTAATATTATTATAATTAATTATTACATGTACATTGCGAACCTCAAATCATTGTCTTTCTCTCTCTCGATCGAAAATATAAAAATAAAATAAAAAAAGAAAAAGAGGAAAAGCTGTGGGAAGAAGAGAGATTGTTGAAGAAGACGAGACGATGGGATTGGCCGGTGTCTGCAACTCCATCACCGATCCCAAAAGAAATTGGGTAAGACAGGGACTCTTCTCACTCTCTGATTGCTATATAGGGCGTTCGTCTCACTTTTTTTAGGGTTTACTATTATTCTTGGTGGATCTTACTTTTTTCTTTGCCTTTGGTGAGCAAAGGTGCGTAATTTGCTTAATTGACTTTTTGTTAGAAAAATATCAATCATCCTTGCTATATAACACAAACAGCTGAGTAATATTGCTATTAGTTTTGACCTGTGAATTTTGAAATCTTTTTTTTTTTTTTTTTGGTGCTTTTGTTACTGGAATATGTTATGTGATCTGTAATTATATGGTGATTTTGGCCGAGTTAATTCTTTAGATAACTTTTTTTTGCATGTAACTTAGAGAAGTGAACGTGATTAGATTTGGTTGTACCCAAATCTGTAATAATGAGTGATATCCATCTCCATTAGAAGCATACCCAAGTCTCCTTGTATATCTGGTTGTTTCCTCTTTGAGTGATGCTTCTAAAATACCCGCATAGCCAAGTATAAAAAACATTTTATAAACATCATAACAACAAATGAAACTCAATTGAAGTTAGGACAAAAAGAAACGAAAGAAGGAGAGTTTCAAGCACAAATTGTGCACTTAAGATTTCTGCCTTGCAAACTATGTTTGTTGTGCCTGCAATGTTGTTAGTTCATACCTCTTGTTAGTTTAAATTGGTTGTCAAGTGAGTTCTTTTCTTCTATGTGATACCAGCTTGTGGAAAACAATTTATGGAGGTTTTACGATGCCGCTGCAGAATAGCTATTATGCACAATGTTAGATATATTATTACCTGGAAGATGTGCACGAATATAGGATGCAATTGCTTAGATGTCAAGAATATTTATTTTATGGTGACTTTTGACTATATCCTTCTTGATTTTGCTTTTCCTTTTCTGCTTAAGCTAGAAACCTTTTTTTTTCTTCTTTTTTTCTTTTGGAATTTTAACTCTTAGAATTGTGCTGCTGCTGTTGTTATTCATATTCTCATACAAGAATATTATACTTGCCACTGGTTGCAGGTGTCCCTGCTGATTTGCTTTCTCTTATTACTAGCTAAACCCCCCAGATGGTGTCTGCTCATTTAGGTTTCTCCATCCTTTTTCTCTTTTTATATTTTGAAGAGCTATTTCTTGTTAATGTAAAGTATATCATGGTTCAATCCACCTATTCTTCTTTAATTCTTAGTTGTTGCCTTTAAATATAGATGGGGGAAACTAGTCTTGTTAATGTAATGTACACCATGGTTCAATCCACCTAGTCTTCTTTAATTCTTAGTTGTTGCCTTTAAATATAGATGGGGAAACTAATGTGAAGATCAGAAAGGCATCTGAAAAGACTTCGGATTGTTGAACTCCAGAGAAAGTGTCTGAATTTTGGTTGGCAAGGAGAGCAAGTTACCTTCATGCATGCCTAATGTGTGCTCACTTTGCAAAGGAATAGGTAATTTTGCTTGTGGTTTTGTACTTTATTCTCAATTGATCAATATCTTTGTCCTCTCGAAAAATAAGATTCTTTTATTTGTTAGTGGTACATTCAGCTTCAAAAACTGTTGGTTGTAGCCTATGTAACATTTGCATTGATTTTGCAAATGGGCTAGAAGAATACAGCATGAATTACTTTGTTACTTCCCTATAGCATGTAGCACAGTTAACTAGTTACATATCGTTTTCCAGTGTTAAATCTGTTTCAATATTGATAGTATATAATGCTTATCTGCATGCCATTTACATTGTTATCAGTATCATTCTCTTTCCCGAATCATATTAGTTATCATTTTGGACTATTTATATATGTATATTTTATTTATTCAAAAGTAGTTCTATTTGAAGATATAGTCCGTGTTCAAATATAACCTGTCCCATCTATGTACATCATGTATTAGACGAGGTGGAGCAAAATTTGTGAGCAAGGACAGAGAAACTGCATATAAATTGACATTCTTCACAAGACTTCATATAAATTGACATTATGTGAATTCCAATAGCCTTCTCATATGTGCATAAAAATTGAATGCAATAGGAGATTGTGGGGTTCAATCATAAGGTCATACTGCCATGACTCTACAAGTTATCCTCATCGTTCTTCAATTTTATATTTTTGCTTCTTATGTTTGGATTTTTTTCTTAGAACTTATATATTTGCATGATAGGCTTGCTTATTACCTGCACATGTACATGTTTTTGCATGATAATCTTTTTTTATTATTTCTGCAGTTATTACAGTTGGTCTTTGGCATCCCTTTTTTTTTTTTTTTTTTTTTTTTTTTTGCAGTTATTAAAGGTGGTCATTCTTGTTTTATTTTATTTTATTTTATTTCTGCAGTTATTACAGTTGGTCTTTGGCTTCCCTTTCTACACACCAGAAGACATTTCATGGATGTTTAAATAAGAAAATGTGGCTTTTGAGGTAAGCAAGTGACTCCTTTTTGTAAGTCAGTGAAGGAAGCTACAGAGAAAGTCATGATTATGTAGTTGCTGAAAATCTATGTACTATAACATTAACTATCTGAATTTTTTATTTTTGTTGAACCACATGAGCTATGATAGTCATATTAGTCTTTGCATAGTAATATTATCCATTGTACTAAAGAAATTGGGTTTTACAGCATGTGAGATGTGTTACGCATAAAATTGATAGAAAAGAAGACATAGAACTTCAGAAAAGATAACATAACAAGTTTGCTGTGTACATATGATATCTAAAATTATGTACCTTCTAAAATGTAGCAGTATGCTAGCTCATAACCGGTTTCAAGTGAGTTTTGACCGTTAATAAAGCTTTTGAGCAACTAAAAAGATGGTCTAAATAGAGACTTAACTTAAGCTTTGTGAGTTTAGAAGGTGATTTGTCCAAAGTTTTACACTATTTAAAAAATCCTAATGAAAAGCTTCTTAGGCATAATACAATTATTATGGTTTCCATTTGAAATGCTGGACATAATGGAACTACCCGGGTTGCATTCAGTAATTGTAATAGAACCTTGCTTAACTTGTTTTCTTCAATTCTTTCCTTGCCTTGTGTTTAATGGAAAACAAGTGGCAATTTTTCACAGCTTTAATTGCTTTAGTCTAGGACATTCTGTGCTGGCCTTTCTTCATGTTTTGATTGCTTTAGTGTAGGAGACTCTGTGCTGGCCCAACTAGATGATGATCTCTTGGCCGAGAAAAGGAAAACCTATAAAAACTTTTCTAATTGCTTGCCATCACTGTTTGAAGTTACTAAAATTGTAACTAATATTTGAACTTCCTTTTTGTTCTTTCCTCTAGATTTTTTTACAATTTCATACAAAAATATTAAGTCAAAAGAACAAGACAAAGAAAAAACAAGATGCAGAAAAGTAAAAAACTCGTTCATACGGATTAAAGGCATCCATGCATTTCCATCTTATTCATTCATTTTTAGATCCCTTTACAATGCAATTTCAACAAGTAGTAAATATAGCTAAAAGATCAATCAAAAGAAACACAATCTTGACAAGTAAAACGACAAAAAAAAGAAAAAAAAAAAAGAAAAGAAAAAAACTATCTTCACTGTTGATGCCCTTTATTCCTCTTCTGCATGGTTCTATGTTTCAACCATAAATATAGTATTCTTTTTAGAATTTCATCCACAGCACCAAAATAGCTCCAGGATTTCCTCATAGCCAATATCAGAGAAGGAACCAGAATTCCTACTGCAAATCCCAATCCAATGCTCCAATAAAACCACTTATCAACAAACTGTCACCATCCTTGGGAGTAGTCCAACCCTTATCTGAATCTTCTTCATCATCTCCTGGACATTTTACAGCAAGTGGACTCTCACAAAAGTCAAGGTTTCTAGTAAAAGAGGGTGAATCAAAAGTTGACAGATGATCTAAATAAGGAATCCTTCCATATAAGTTATTGTCTGACAAATTCATATACCCCGAAAATGAGAGCAATCCCAAACTTTACAAAATAGTACCTGAAAACTCGTTGCTTGAGAGATCAGGCGACAACAATTGCTTCAACTTTGAAATGCTCTCAGGAATGTGTCCACTTATATGGTTTCTGGACAAGTTCAAGACCACCAAGCCCAACAATTTTGTTATCTCAATAGGAAGATCTCCACTCAAATTATTTCTTGAGAGGTCTAGGCTGGTTAGAAAGGAAAGGGTCTTGGTGTACGTTCGAAGCTATCCTTTCAAATTCACAGTAAAGTTTTCTTTGAAGCAGCCCTTCCATACAAGAGATAATGGTCAAATGCCCCGTAAAATAGATAATGTGGTTAATGTTTTGGACTTGTGACATAGCTTTGAAATCTCCAAAGCTAGCAAGAATACTACAATTCAACTGATTCTCTGCCAGGTCCAAGACTTGTAATGAGCTTAAATTTGATAGCACTTGTAACATCCCGTCCCAAAGTACAACGGAAATTTTACAACTTTGACAGAGGTTGACCGTTGACTTTGACCGTTGATCGTTGATCGAAGGGATCAAAAGTTGACTTTTTGACTCGGATGGAATTCTAGGTTGACTGAGGTACCGTTACGAAGTACACATTGGCACGAGTTCGTAGACTAGTAGCACTTTGAAAACGGAGCTACGGTTTGAAAGTTATGAGCAAAACAAGCTAAGGTCCAAACTGTCCAAGGGGTGCCGGAGTTGACTTTTTATTCATGCAAAGTTGAGCTTTGACTCATGCATAGTTGTGAAGTACTCGTCGATACGAGTTCATAGACTAGCGGTACGTCCGATTTGGACATGTGGTTTGAAAGTTATGGACCTGTAGAGTTTTTCAAATACTGTATTATTTTAATATTATTTTTAAACGTGTAACAATGTACCACGTGTGACTTAATAAATATGACCAGGTGTCACCATGTTGAGATGCCACATGTCAACCATGCTTAATACCATATTATTTTATTATTGTTATTTTATATAATAATATTATTTTTAATATTATTTAATTATTTTTAATTTATTTTCTTTTTATTTCTTTTTCTTTCCTTTTCTTTTCTTTTTTCTTTTTTTCTTTTCCCCCACGTGGGAAAACACCCAGGCCCTCCACCCGAAGCCTTCTTCTTCTTCCTCCTTCTTTTTCCTTTCCTTTCCTTCTTCCTCTCGGGCCCTCGTCGTTTCTTCATTTCCGGCCATCGGACGGCCACACGCGCCAGCCATTGGTGAAGCCCAGTTCTCGGCGACCCTGACCTCCAAGTTTCCCGGCCAGATGCCGCCGGACGCGCCCAGATCGGGCCAGTGAAGTCGACGGCAGAGGGTTAAGTTTTTCCGACAATTCTCGCCGTTTTCGGCCAACCCAGCTCGATCCATACTTGTATCCCGCCATTTTCGACCCCTATGAGTCCATTTCCGGGGTTAGATTGCCCAAAATCCCCACCGTTTGAGAAATCCCTCAAGTTTAAACTCGATCGAAGCTTTCAGGCCAAATTCCGGCCACTGCCGGTTGAATTGAGCTCAATGGAGGTCGGTAATGTGATCTTTCTCACAAGCTTTCCATAGACATATTACTCATCAATTTTAGTTAACGTTTGTATTTAACCCCCCGAGTACCGGGTATTATTTACCCGAATAAAATATTAATTTATTTGACTGTGTAATATTGTTGGTCTAGGAGCATGTGTGCAATGTGGAATCGATCCTATGGTGGATCGTGGTTTAATTACGTGCCCCAGGCGAGTGACCCATCTTTAAAACTATTTTGGGGTGATTAATTATATTTATGTTATGTTAATTTGATATCTGGAATTATGGTCATGTGGTGGAAATTTAATTATAATTGTGGAAAAATATTATTTTATAAGTACGTATATGTTTATTGGTGCTAAATGAAATTTTGGGTTATTAAGAAATCTCCGATTTTTATTATTGTGATTTAATTGTATTTATTACACATGAGCAAAGTATTTTCATTAATTAATTGTATCTGGATTTTTATATTATTTTTTGGGCGTAATCGGTTTAAATATTTTAAGGAAAATATTTGTTTAAATTGGTGGTTTTAAATTTGATAATTACGCCCGTGGAATATTATTTCATGGACTTTGTGCTACAAGAAAAATTATTGGTGTATTGTTATCGATGTTTTCGTACCGGAAATGTTAAAGGAAAATATGGGATGGTGAATTTGAAAACTGGTATAATTTCTACGGTGATTTTTGGAAAATCGGTATGGTAATAAAAAATTTAATAATTGGTTTTAGACGCACTCATACATTATTGGTGTTCTGGCTGTATATGTGGATTAGCGCACAAGTTATTATGTCTCCCGTGAGTTGCCATTGGACCGAGGGCAGGCAAGTTTGATATTGGCCATGGTCGCCCCCCTCCGTGGCCGGGATGACGGTTTCAGCAGCGGTGCTGTCGGGACGCCGAATTATCATATGCAAGTTTCTCTCTTTAACCTCCCCGCCAGTCGGTGCTTGGGACGCTGGGTATCGGAGGGCATTACTGGTATATGGTGTGGTGCGTCAAGTATAAATTTTCAGATAGAAATTTCAAACCTTAAAGTGTTCAAAAAATTATTTATTATATTTTATTACATTTTAGTTATATTTGGGGTATTTAATTATTATTTATTAAATTAATTGATCCCTTGGTTTTCGGGAAATACGAACAATCGGGTTTTACGAAAATGTTTTAAAAAGGGAACATTTCCAACGGAGTGAATGGAGAGAGTTTTGAGAGAAATATTATCTTCAATTAATTATTCTTTATTTATTTATTTATTCTTAATTAATCAAGTGTACTATAATTATTATTAATATTAAAAGTGTTCAGTAGTTAGGGTCACTCACTAAGATGATTAGCATCTCACGCTTTTAAATTCCGTTCCACTAGGTCCAGGTTGGGAGACATTGATCGTCCGGGACGAACTCGACGTCTCAGTTCATTGCCGAAAGTCCAAGAAGTATTTCCTTCTTTTTTTCCTCTCCATCTTGTATTGCTTCCTTATCTGACATTGTATTAATTCCACATTTATTTGTAAAATGCTCTGTATACTGTATTGGACGCATTTTATTAAATACTACATTAATTCCCTGGTATTTATTTGAAGTGCTGAAAATTCGTGGAATTATATCGTAGTAACGTGGGAGGAATAAGGGGATGAATTTAGAAGTGTGTTTTCAGTGCAGGAAATTTGTGGTAAGTCCAACCCTTAGGGGAGGTTCTGCCGGATTTTCCATTGGAGGGTCCGGTAGGGTTTCCTTGGGATCAGGGCTTGTCTAGGGTTCCGGTGAGGAATTTTGGACGGGTCCTGACAGTTGGTATCAGAGCTCTAGGTTCTAGTATTCCTAAGGGATTGTGCATTGTTGTGCATCCCATCTGCGTCTAATCTCTCGTTTTACCTGTCTTAAAGCGTTCTTTCCCTTTGTCTCGAAGTAAATTCGTTGTCCGAGTTTGAATAACTCTAATCTTCGAGGGTGTCAATTGGAATCATCTATCCTAACGGGGAATTCCTATGGCCTAGTCGATGGTCGAGGATTGCCTTTTCTTTTTGAAGGTCAAGTAATGGGGGCAGATCCAATCTTTGAATCTTTTTGGGATCTGAAGCGACCCTAGATTTGGATCGAGTAGTTATGCATCTTATGTTTATGGACCTCTGGCATAAAGGAGTAAAGTTAAAGTGATTCAGCTTACCTGAAGTGGTGCTTCGTGGATGAGTTAGGAAGCCTTTACGGAGGTTAATTTCTGCCGTCATTGTAAGGAGCTATCGGAGAATGGTTGTTAAGGGTCTATGGCCCAGGTGGTTGATGCCAAAGAAGATGGTGAACGTTGGAACCGGTAATAGTGGGAAGCAATTCGAAAGTATTTTTTCCAGTAAGTTATCTGGATTACGACCGTAAAAAGGATATCGAATCATTATTGATTTGGTTTTGGACATCGATCTATTTCAGTACCGCCATACTGTGCGACTCTATCAAAGTTAAAGGACTGAAAGGCTCAGCCACAAGATTGGAGGTTTCACTAAGCCAAGCTTATCATTGTGAATGGCATTGTTTCATTCATGGAGAAGAAGGATGATTGCCTAAGGGTGTGTATCGACTATCAACGATTTAGCAAGGTGACCACCCATAATCGATACTTGTTGTCGAGTATGGATGTGTATCGATCAACCTCAAGGTGTCAAGATATTTTTCCGATCGATTATTAAAAATTAAATACTTTTCAAAGTGATATTTGAAATTGAAGGTATTTTATTCAAGTATTTTTTTGTTTATGTTCGTACATGTATTTGTATGTTATATTGTTTGATATTATATTGCATATACAGCACCATACGGAGGCGGCGAACCAATGTGGTCCATATAGAGCTAGCCCTATAATCATGTTGCCTATGAGTCCAGGGGATCAGACGGCCAATATAGGCAACCACCTTAGTTTGTATTGGTAACAGAGTGCCGGCGACAGCTGGAATCATGGATCACGTAGCATGTTAGAAGGTATCGTACGTACCTCCATTACGAGCGTGCATATTTTATTTTATGCTATGGATTTTAAGATATGATTTTATGTATTTATTCATGTTTTTATTATTGTTCCAATGTGGAGTTTTAACAATTGCCTATGCAAGTTAAGATATTTTAAACTAATTAAAATAATTTTCGTATTATTTATTATTTCATTGATTTAATTAGTAAATTTCATAAATTATATTTTGATTTTGAAGAAGTTTGGAAATTTAATTTGGGTTGATAAATTGTGTATATTTTATGTTGGTGGTATATTTGAAAAATATATTTTATTATTTGTTTTATGTTATGGTTTTTCCAAGACCGACTTAAGGTTTAAGTATCTTCAATTTAGAGTCCAAAGTACGATATCGTTGAGTTCAAAAAGGAGATTCTAAAGGGAGCACGTGATTCGATGTATGTGATACACCCCAAAGGTATAAAGATATATCGAATGCTCACTAGGTATTATTGGTGGATGGGCACGATAAAGGAAGTTGCCGAATTGGAATCAAGGTACGTAAGCTGCCGACAAACGGAAGCGAGAAGTAGAAATGTTAGTGCACTTTTCCTGGTACGAGAATGGTTCTTACTGAGACAAGTCAGCCAAGCTGTTCGTAAAGCGTATTATGAGTCTGCATAGAGCATCAATCGCCATTACGTCTAATGGAGATTAGAGCTTTATTTCAAGACTATGACGAAGGTTAACAGATACACTTGAAGCGGGACTTAACTACTGCATCACCTTACACCACCAGTCATTGGACAAGCAAAGTGCAGAATTCACACTCGGAAGTTATGCTGAGACCGTGCATGATGTAATATCGAATGAAGTGGGAATAAGCAATTGTCGTTGATAAGGTCCATTGTAATATTAGCTACCAAGCTAGCATCGAGGTGTCTTCGTGTGAGATCCTATATGGAAGCCAGCATCGAACCCCACTATATTGGAGTGAAGTGGGTGAGGAGAAGCGCCATACGACAACCAACCTAAATTGGATGCAAACACCTACGGATGACTATGAATAAGGTGAAGGTCATCTGAGAGAGTTTGAAAGCCGCTCAAGATCGACGAATGAGTTAAGCCGACGTGCATGGAAATGATGTTGAGTTCAAAGTCCGAGATTAAGTTTTTGAGATTATCTTCGTAGGAGAGAGTTGTACGCTTTGGTTGACAGAGAGAGCTAAGTTCTCATTATCTTAGTTCTACGAGGTTATTGGAAGAATTGGTTTTGTAGCATGCAAGTTAGTATTTTCGGGAAAGCAGACATGGGTATGCAGTGTAATTCACGTATTGTTGCTACGAAATGACATCGAAGACCTACAATGTAAGGAGCGACTAAGACAGATTTTAAGTCATGAAGAATGCGTATGGGTCAATAAGACTATTTTCTCGAGTCAAGGTCTTGTGGTGAATTAATCTAGTCGAGAAAGCGACGTGGAAGCTCGAGGCACAAATCCGCAATCAATATTTTTATACATTTCAGCAACGTAAGAAATTTCAAGGACAAAATTTTTGTAAGGGGGAAAGATTGTAACACCCCGTCCCAAAGTACAACAGAAATTTTCCAACTTTGACCGAGATTGACCGTTGACCGTTGACCTTGACCATTGATCGTTGACTGAAGGGGTCAAAGTTTGACTTTTTGACTCGGATGGAATTCTAGGTTGACTGAGGTACTGTTATAAAGTACACGTTGGCACGAGTTCGTAGACTTGTAGCACTTTGAAAAGGAGCTACGGTTTCAAAGTTATGAGCAAAACAAGTTGAGGTCCAAACTGTCCAAGGGGTGCTTGAGTTGACTTTTTATTCATGCAAAGTTGAGCTTTGACTCATGCATGGTTGTGAAGTACTCATCGATACGAGTTCATAGACTAGCGGTACGTCCGATTTGGACATGTGGTTTGAAAGTTATGGACCTGTAGAGTTTTTCAAATACTGTATTATTTTAATATTATTTTTAAACGTGTAACAATGTGCCACGTGTGACTTAATAAATGTGACCATGTGTAACCATGTTGAGATGCCACATGTCAACCATGCTTAATACCATATATTTTATTATTGTTATTTTATATAATAATATTATTTTGAATATTATTTAATTTTTTTTTAATTTACTTTCTTTTTATTTCTTTTTCTTTCTTTTTCTTTTCTTTTTTCTTTTTTTCTTTTCCCCCACGTGGGAAAACACCCAGGCCCCCCACCCGAAGCCTTCTTCTTCTTCCTCCTTCTTCTTCCTTTCCTTTCCTTCTTCCACTTGGGCCCTCGCTGTTTCTTCGTTTCCGACCACCGGACGGCCACACGCGCTGGTCATCGGTGAAGCCTAGTTCCCGGTGACCCCGACCTCCAAGTTTCCCCTCCAGACGCCGCCGGACGCGCCCAGATCGGGCAGGTGAAGTCGGCGGCGGCGATTAAGTTTTTTCGGCGATTCTCACCGTTTTCGGCTAACCCAGCTCGACCCATACTTGTATCCCACCATTTTTGACCCCTATGAGTCCATTTCCGGGGTTAGATTGCCCAAAATCCCCACCGTTTGAGAGATCCCTCAAGTTTAAACTCGGCCGAAGCTTTTCGGCCAAATTCCGGCCACCGCCGGTTGAATTGAGCTCAATGAAGGTCGGTAATGTGATCCTCATGTCACAAGCTTTCCATAGACATATTACTCGTCAATTTTAGTTAACGTTTGTGTTTAACCCCCCGAGTACCGGGTATTATTTACCCGAATAAAATATTAATTTATTTGACTATGTAATGTTGTTGTTCTGGGAGCATGTGTGCATTGTGGAATCGATCCTATGGTGGATCGTGGTTTAATTACGTGCTCCAGGTGAGTGACCCACCTTTAAAACTATTTTGGGGTGATTAATTATATTTATGTTGTGTTAATTTGATATCTGGAATTATGCTCATGTGGTGGAAATTTAATTATAATTGTGGAAAAATATTATTTTATAAGTACGTATATGTTTATTGGTGCTAAACGAAATTTTGGATTATTAAGAAATCTCCATTTTTTATTATTGTGATTTAATTGTATTTATAACACATGAGCAAAGTATTTTCATTAATTAATTGTATCTGGATTTTTATATTATTTTTTGGACATAATTGGTTTAAATATTTTAAGGAAAATATTTGTTTAAATTGGTGGTTTTAAATTTGGTAATTATGCCCGTGGAATAGTATTTGATGGACTTTGTGCTATGAGAAAAATTATTGGTGTATTGTTATCGATGTTTTCGTACCAGAAATGTTAAAGGAAAATGTGGGATGGTGAAGTTGAAAACTGGTA
Source organism: Ziziphus jujuba (assembly GCF_031755915.1). Classification (NCBI taxonomy): domain Eukaryota; kingdom Viridiplantae; phylum Streptophyta; class Magnoliopsida; order Rosales; family Rhamnaceae; genus Ziziphus; species Ziziphus jujuba. The sequence continues at coordinate 6,803,663 of NC_083380.1, forward strand.
TAATTCCCACGGTGATTTTTGGAAAATCAATACGATAATAAAAAATTTAAAAATTGGTTTTAGACACACTCATACAGTATTGGTGTTCTGACTGTATATGTGAATTAGCGCGCAAGTTATTATGTCTCCCGTGAGTTGCCATTGGATCGAGGGCGGACAAGTTTGATATTGGCCATAGCCGCCCCCCTCCGTGGTTCAGCAGCGGTGCTGTCGGGACGCCGAAATACCGTATGCAAGTTTCTCTCTTTAAGCTCCCCGTCAGTCGGTGCTCGGGACGCTGGGTATCGGAGGGCATCACTGGTATATGGTGTGGTGCGTCAAGTATAAATTTTCAAATAGAAATTTCAAACCCTAAAGTGTTCAAAAAATTATTTATTATATTTTATTACATTTTAGTTATATTTGGGGTATTTAATTATTATTTATTAAATTAATTGATCCCTTGGTTTTTGGAAAATACGAACAATCGGGTTTTGCGAAAATGTTTTAAAAGGGGAACATTTCCAACGGAGTGAATGGAGAGAGTTTTGAGAGAAATATTATCTTCAATTAATTATTTATTTATTTATTCTTAATTAATCAAGTGTACTATAATTATTATTAATATTAAAAGTGTTCAGTAGCCAGGGTCATTCACCGAGATGATTAGCATCTCACGCTTTTAAATTCCGTTCCCCTAGGTCCAGGTTGGGAGACGTTGATCGTCCGGGGCGAACTCGACGTCTCAGTTCATTGCCGAAAGTCCAAGAAGTATTTCCTTCTTTTTTTCCTCTCCATCTTGTATTGCTTCCTTATCTGATATTGTATTAATTCCACATTTATTTGTAAAATGCTCTGTATACTGTATTGGATGCATTTTATTAAATACTGCATTAATTTCCTGTTATTTATTTAAAGTGCTGAAAATTTGTGGAATTATATTGTAGTAATGTGGGAGGAATCAGGGGATGAATTTTGAAGTGTGTTTTCAGTGCAGGAAATTTGTGGTAAGTCCAACCCTTAGGAGAGGTTCTGCCGAATTTTCCATTGGAGGGTCCAGAAGGGTTTCCCTGGGATCAGGGCTTGTTTAGGGTTCCGGTGAGGAATTTTGGACAGGTCCTGACAGCACTAGTGGAAGTTCTCCTAAAAAGGAATTAGACCTCAAGCTAAGAATTCTTAGACTTTTGAAACCTTTTCCAAACCACGGTGGTATTCTACCCATTATTCTGTTATATCCCAGATCCAGTGTCTACATACTAGATAAGTTTAGGTAAGATATTGGAAGATATCTAGAAAGCTTGTTGTCACTTGGGTGCAAGGTTTGAAGCTCCCTTAATTGGCCCACGTATACAGCAATTTTACCAGATAAATTGTTCATACTGAGGTCTAATATTGTTAGGAAAGAACAATTTCCAATGTTTGATGGAATATTTCCTGTTAAGTTGTTTTTCAAAAGATCTATGACTAAAAGATGGTGATTATTAGCTATAGAGCTAGGATTTCTCCATTTATATTGTTATCAGAAAGAGAGAGTGTAACACCCCGTCCCAAACCACATCGGAATTCGTGCACGTTGATCGAGGTTGACCGTTGACCTAGTGTGTCAAAAGTTGACTTTTTGTTCCAGTTGAAATTTCTAGTTGACCAGAGTACCGTGGCGAAGTGCATGATGCCCCGAGTTCATAGACTAGTAGCACGTCGAAAACGGAGCTACGGTTTGAAAGTTATGGGCAAAACAAGTTCGTGGTACAAACTGTCCAAAAGGTGCCTGGAGTTGACTTTTTATCGTTGTATAATTTTGCTTTGACTTTTGTATGGTTGTAAAGTACTCGTCGATACGAGTTCATAGACTAGCGGAACGCTTAAATCAGACATCTGGTTAAAAAGTTATAGACGTGTGAAGTTTGCCGGATACTGTAATATTTTATTATATCTGGCTTAAGTACACAGTAACGCCACGTGTCGACATCTGATTGGTCAACGTGGATGAACAGTGGCACCCACGGTGGCTTTTATTTGGCAAAAATGACGGGGAGGAAAGAGAAAGAGAGACAGGAGCGCCTCCCCATTTCCGGCCAAACCCCAAAATCTAACGACCGCTGGTCGCGGGACGAGCCCAGATCGAGCCGGCGAAGCTCGAAGGCGATTTTCCCCTCCACCACCGACCAATGCCTTTTGACCCCTTTCCGGCCATTTTCAGGCCACACGCGCCAGCCACCCCTCACCACCTCCTCATTTCCGGCTAGCCCACCAAGTTTCACGGTCGCCGGACCTCTGACGAGCTGGGACCAGAGCATTTTCCGACGAGGCACCGAAAACCTTCAAACCCCGATTACTTCGCCGTTCGGCCTCCATTTGCCTCACCGCCGGTCCCGTTGGAACCCTCTCCCCTTGATCTACAGAACCCCCAAAAATCTTAGCCATCGGCCACCGCACGCGCCGCCGCCGACGACGGTTGCCGGTGACCGCGGTGGCTCGCTGGAAATCACTGTTCCGGCTAGTACCCAGTTGCACCGTCGGTCCCTCTCCACTGATTCTGACCCCCTGAATCTAAATCCGGGATCCTTTTCCGCCAATTCGCGACGGATTGAGAGGATCGAAGAGTTGAATCCCGAAAGCTTTCCGGTGAGATTCCGGCCACCACCGGTCCGATCTTCGGGAAGTAAGACCGGATTTGTAATCCTCATCGCTCAAGCTTCGATTCGGTATATTACTCATCAACTTTGGTTGTCGTTTGTGTTCGCTCCCCGAGTACCCATTTGGGAGTTATCCGATTAAAATATTAATATATTTGGTTTGGTGTATTGTGGATGTTTTAGGTGCACGTGCGAGTAGTGGAGTCGATCCTGCGGAGGATCTTGTTTGATATACGTGCTTAAGGTGAGTGACCCACCTTCAAATTAATTTCGGAAATTAAATTTGTGAATATTTTGTGTGAATTGAATATTTGAAATTTATATTCTATGTGTCAAATATTTAATTGATTTATTGTGGAAATTATTGGTGGATTTATTTTGATTAAAGAAAATATACATTATATAAATTTATGCCATGTGAAAATTATTTTATGGTGTTGAGAATTGTGGAATTCAATTATATATGAAATTTTTGTGGTTTTAACATTATTTTGGGCATGATTTGATTTTCAAATATTTCAAGGAAAATATTTGTTTATGTTGGTGACTTCAATTTTTATAAGTATGCCCATGGAATGTTATGTGATTTAATTTATTATATTTCAAAAATATTTATGCTATTGGAAAAATTGAATATTTAAATTTGTGGATTTGAGAGCTGGTGAATTTGAAAATTATGGAATTTATGCGATGAATTTATGATGATGATTATAAAGGAATTGTGGGAAATTTACGGGTTTAATTGGATGGAATAAACCCGGTATGTTATGGAAAATTTGAGATTTTGAGATATAAAATAAATATGTGGATTTTATGATTTTTAGATGTACCATACACGTACTGGTGTTATGTTTATATGTGATATGGTTAGTGTGCACACGGATGTGATTAGCGCGCAGGTGGGTGTGAGTAGCGCGCAGGTGATTTTGTGGGGTTGTCTTGTGTTTGCCATCGGATGAGGGTAGGCCGCCCCTCCATGGCCGGGACACTTGTTTGCAGCGGCGCGGTGGGACGCCACGCGACCGTATGCCGGTTTTTCTCTATAACCTCTTGTCTGGCGGTACCTTGGGACGCTAGGTACTGTTGGCGCCACTGGTATATAGTGGGTGCATCAAGTGATTTTCAGAACTGGGATTTTAAAATAAATATTTTGAAATTGTATTGGAATTAAGAATATAATTAATACTGTTTTTGGTATTTATTTGAAAGGGAGATTTTAAATTGGTTTAATTTTCCCTTTACTTAATTATTCAATAAATTAATTTCTTTTAATTATAAAATTTGGATGCTTTGACTTATTATATTTTATTTGATATTTAGTTGAATAAATTGATGTCTTGGTTTCCGGGGAATACGAATAAAGGGTTTTGTGAAAATGTTTTAAAAGGGGAACTTTTCCAACCGAGAGAATTGTAAGGGTTTTGAGAGAAAATATTAATTCCAATTAATTATTATTTATCTACTTAATTATCGTGGTATTATAATTGTACAGTAGATAGGGTCACTCACTGAGATGATTAGCATCTCATATTTTTTAAATTCCGTTCCTCTAGGTACCAGGTTTGTCGGTATTCATCCGGAGCGGACTTAATCTTCATCGCTGTCTTAGTTCGAGAAGTACCATGTTCTTCATTTATTGAAATTGTAATATTTCTTTCATCCATGTTGTATTCTATACTTAGTAGTACTTCATGAAGCTCTGTATACTGTCTCGGACATTTATGTATTATTTATGCACTGAGTTACTGTTATTCTTTTGGAGTGCTGTAAATTTGTGGAATCAACTTGTAGTATTGTGGGAGGAATAAGGAGATGAATATAGAAGTGTGTTTTCAGTGCAAGAAATTGTGGTAAGTCCAACCCTTAGGGGAGGTTCTGCCGAATTTTCCATTGGAGGGTCCGGTAGGGTTTCCCTAGGATCAGGGCTTGTCTAGGGTTCTGGTGAGGAATTTTGGACGGGTCCTGACAGAGAGAACATACAAATCATAACTCATGTTCTTCGGAATAGTACCAGAAAATTTATTTTTGGATAGATCAAGAAATTTATTGTTGTCATTTGGGATAGGAATGGACCCATTGAAGAAGTTTGAGCTGAAATCAACCATTGTAAATGAAGCTAAGCTTAATGGACTCGGTAGGTGACCTTCTAATTATTATGGGAAACATTCAACAATATTAAGATGAAGGAACATTCCTAAAACCAGTAGGGCATGGAACCGGTGATGCCTGACATTTGACAAATCTAAATTAATGACTTCCTTTTGTGACTTTAGCCAAGCAGGAAATACAGGACCCAAATGGCATGAACCTATATGAAGATACTAGACTTGGAATGGGGGAACCCAATTGGAACTGACATTCAAGGTGAAAGAGTTAAAAGATAGAAGTAAATGTTTTAGCTTACCTTGCTTTAAAAAAATGTTTCAATGACTATAGTCGTCAAATGATTGGAAGAACCATCAAAAGTATCAACTCAGAAAGTTGTCCCAAACTTTCGAGAAGAGTTCCATTTAATTCATTCCTTCCTAGCCATAATACAGAAATAATTTTCGTTAAACCTAAAGAAGCTGGGATGGGACCATGACGAGAGCTATAGAGCAAACGAAGTTCAACAAGATTCTTGGGCTGACCTAGCCATTCTGGTAACTTACCAACCAGGTTATTACTTGACAAATCCAAATCCTATAGACTAGGTAGTGGCTTCCTGGACAGACAATCTGTTCCTTTAAGGATTTCGGATACAGTACCAGTCACGTTATTACTTGATATATCAAAATGCATCAGGTAGCAAAGTTTTCCAATAGAGCTTGGAATCTCACCCTCAACATGATTTTCAGGAAGATTTAAGCGAGTAAGAAATGTCATGTTTCCAAGGAAAGTAGGAAGTTTCCCTTGCGGACAATTGGATGCAATATCAAGGACATGTCTATATCTTTTCCCATCTTCCCCTCAACAATTCATGGCAACTTCTGTGAGGTTATGATTACTAGCAACATATAAAAACTGCAAATTAGGCAGCTTACTAAAACTAAAAGTCAATCAGGTATTTCTGGATTGAAGGTGTTAAAACTAAGATCTAAGGAAACAAGTGAAGAAACATTTACAAAAGGAGGAGGTGGAATGGTAACAGATAAGCTACAAAATGAGAGGTGCAGCTCAGTTAAGGATGGGAGTTTGTTTAGTATCCTAATCCAGTCTGATCCTACCGTTGAAAGATTAACTCTTTCATCACAAGATGTTCTAAAGAGACAAGACTTGTCACCCACCCAAGATTATCAACATATGAACTTCAAGACTAAACATTAAGATACTGCAAGCCAGAGAGGTTCCCTAAATTTAGAAGAATTGCGTCACTAAACCCAGCATTTGGAGATTTAAATATTGCAAATTTTTAAAAGATCCCAAAATTTCAGGAATAAAGTATAACAAAAATTGTTACTAGCAAGTCCGTATTACTTGTTTAATAGAAAATATTGAACACCAGCTTCATTCTTCCAAATTTTCTTGCAATTTATTCCAAAAAATAGGCTTACGTTAATAATGACATTTCACAGAGTGATCAGTATTTAGTGCAAGCTAGAAAAGTTTCCTAAATGTGGAGTAATTGCACTACTAATATAGTATTTGAGAGGTTTAAATACTAAACTTAGCATTTTTGCACTATTTATGCATTTGTATAAAAATGTAATTTTATTATTAAACAAATAATTTTCAACATTTCTTTTGAAATGTCTATCCAAAAATATTAAAATGGTTATCATCAACATATTTGAAAAAAAATGGTATAAGAGCAAAGAAAAATGTATTGTAAAAAAATTAAATTGATAAAAAGAATATTTTTTATATTACTTTGTGTTGAGCATAATATGGCGATTATAAAGTTAAGGGATCTTCCTCCTTATTTTACATTTATAAGAAGTGTACAATTAAAGAAAAAAAAAATGTGATCTTCCTCCTTACTTCGTTTTGTACCTTATTCTCGATTGATTTATGGATCTTTGACCTCTCAAAAAAATAAGATTCTCTTATTTATTAATCAAGTTCAAAAACTGTTAGTGTTGACCTACCTGGCATTTGCCTAAAGTCCTAACTGCCGTAACATCATAGTTTGTCCTGATAGTTTGTCAAATTTATATTTTTGCTAATTATGTTTGTTTTTTCTCTTATAACTTTTATATTTGCATGATAGACTTGCTTGCCTGCACATTTACATGTATTTTTTTATTTTTATTTTTTGTTGGTGAATCACATGTACATGTACTTACATGATAGTCTTGCTGATAATTTTCATTTTTTATTTCTGTAGTAATTACAGCTGGTCTTTGGCTTCCCTCTCTACACAATAGAAGACTTTTCATGGATGTGTAAACAAAAAAATGTCAGGGGTGTATATTTGTTGTAAAGCAATGTTGAGTCCTGCTGTGATAACCCTTTGTTAACAAAAAAACAATATGAAATTTTTGGGGTTTGGGTGAAGAGAATCATGTGCAAATTGCCCGAGGTTCTCTTCCCTTTTGTGTGGGTTGGTGTGCTGTGTGTGTCTCTCTTCTTGTCTCCCATTTGCTTCCTTTCCCTTTCTGTTTTTCTCACTTGAATTTCTCTCTGTTTCTATCTCTGCTTTTCCCTCTCCTCTTTCTCAATGCTTTCTCTCTTGACCTTCTTTCTCTATTTTGTTTTTTCTTTATTTTTTCTCACTGCTTTTTCTTTATACCATTTTTTTGTTTTTCTTTTTTCTTTCTTTTTTTTCTTTCCATTTTTCTCTCTATTTTCTTTCTCAACACCCACCACTTTCTCTCTAGTTTTCTACTATGTTTCTTTTAACTTTCTCTTACTGTCTTTTTTTCTCTCCACTTTCTTTTCTATTTTCTTTTACTAATTTCTCTTTGTGCTCTTTATTTCTAGTTTACTTTCAAAGTGAAGTGATAGCTATAGGGTAAATTATTTATTCCACATGCTATCAATGATTAGTTTTGATATGTCCTTAAAAAAATTAAATGTAAAAAAAAAAAAAAGAAAAAAAAAGCTATACTTTTATTATAACTATAGTATTATTATAATATATACCCCCCCCCCCCCAAAAAAAAAAAAAAAGGCATAAAATGAAACACATTGAAGAAACCAACCATTAAACAAATAAGAAGTTAGTAAAAAATTATATGTACAAAAAGAACATTTAAGTAAATTAATAATGATAAAAAAACAAAAAAAAAGTTAATTAGTAAAACAACCAACAATAGGCATAAAAAGCTAAATAAAGCAAAAACTAAATAAGAAATTGGCAACACAAGTTAAGAAAAGTAAAGAAACTAGTAAACTACGTACAACCGTTATACTAGACACCAGAAAATAAATCTCAATATGAACTTTAGTTTTCGTAAAGAGGACGAAGAAACTTTGAAGTCAAAGTAATACATAAACAATTTAACGTTGTGGCTGCATTTTATTAGTATTTTCTTTTAACCAAATAGTAAATGTCTTTACGATTAAAAGAAATTGTTAGAAGCTAGTTTCTCCATTGTCGCTCCATGGTGATGACAAATTGTAGTATAGACTCAATACTATCTATTTATGTAACCTGAAGTTCCTGTTACACACACCACCTTTTGCCCTCCATTCATAACATCTCTCTCTCTCTGCTCTGCTCTGGACCTTTTGTCGAAGTGTGCCCTAAGTATCACTCTTTTTTCCATCAGTGTTAGATGTTGTTATAATGGGAAAGAAAATTAGATACAATGTAAATGACAATTTGTCAGGACCCATCCAAAATTCCTCACCGAAACCCTAGACAAGCCCTGATCCCAAGGAAACCCTACCAGACCCTCCTATGGAAAATCCGGCAGAACCTCCCCTAAGGGATGGACTTACCACAAATTCCTGCACTAAAAACACACTTCTATGACGTCCCCTTATTCCTCCCACAATACTACAAGTTGATTCCACAAATTTCAGCACTCCAAAAATAAATACAGTAATCCAGTGCATAATAAATACATAAGTGTCCCATACAGTATACAGAGCTTCGTGAAGTACTACTAAGTATAGAATACAACAAGAGTGAAAGAAGTATTACAACTGCAGTAAAAGAAGAACAGGGTACTTCACGAACTAAGACAGCGATGAAGATCAAGTCCGCTCCAGATGAACACCGACAACCAGGTACCTAGAGGAACGGAATTTGAAAATATGAGATGCTAATCATATCAGTGAGTGACCCTATCTACTATACAATATAATACCACGGTAATAAGTAGATAAATAATAATTAATTGGAAATAATAATTTCTCTCAAAACCCTTACAATTCTCTCGGTTGGAAAAGTTCCCTTTTTAAAACCTTTTTACAAAACCATTTGTTCGTATTCCCCAAAAACCAAGACATCAAATAAATACCAGAAACAGTAATAATTATATTTTAATTCCAATACAATTTCAAAATATTTATTTTAAAATCACAGTTCGGAAAATCACTTGATGCACCCACTATATACCAGTGGCGCCAACAGTACCCAGCGTCCCAAGGTACCGCCAGACAGGAGGTTATAGAAAGAAACCGGCATACGGTCGCATGGCATCCCATCGCGCCGCTGCTAACTGGTGTCCCGGCCATGGAAGGGCCGCCTACCCTCATCCGATGGCAACCACAGGACAACCCCATAAAATCACCTGCGCGCTACTCACACCCACCCGCGCTAATCACATCCGTGTGCACACTAACCATATCACATATAAATAGAACACCAGTATGTGCACGGTGCATCTAAAAATCATAAAATCCACATATTTAATTTGTATATCAAAATCTCACATTTTGCATAAATATAGCGGGTTTATTCCATCCACTTGAACCCGGAAATTTCTCCACAATTTCTTTATAATCAACATCATAAATTCCATGAAAATCCAACTCCACCAAGTCCCAAATCCACCAATTTAAATATTCCAATTTTCCAATAGCATAAATAATTCTTGAAATATAATAATTAAATCACATAATATCCCATGGGCATACTTTATAAAAATTGAAATCACCAACATAAACAAATATTTTCCTTGAAATATTTGAAAATCAAATCATGCCCGATTTAATGTTAAAACCACAAGAATTTCGCAATCCTCAATACCATAAAATAATTTTCACATTTGCATAAATTTATATAATCTTTAATCAAATAAATCCATTAATAATTCCACAATAAATCAATTAAATATTTGGCACATAGAATTTAAATTCCAAATATTCAAATCACACATAATATTCACCAATTTAATTCCCAAAATTAATTTGAGGGTGGGTCACTCACCTTAAGCACGTATCTCAATCAAGATCCTCCGTAGGATCGACTCTGCTACTCGCATGTGCACCTAAAACATTCACAATACACCAAACCACAAATATTAATATTTTAATCGAGTAACTCCGAAATGGGTACCCGGGGAGCAAACACCAAACGATATCTAAAATTTACGAGTTATATATCGAATCGAAGCTCGAGTGATGAGGATCACGGATTCGGTCTTAATTTCCGGTGATCGGACCCGAGGTGGTCGGAATCTCGCTGGAAAGTTTTCGGGTTTCGACTTCGCAATTCTCCTGAACCATCGCGAATTGGCGGAAATGGATGCCGGATTCGGGTTCAGGAGGTTCAACACAGTCGGGAGGGATCGGCGGTGCAACTGGGTACTCACCGGAACAGTAACTTCCGACGAGCCGCTGCGGTCACCGGCAACTGTCGCCGGCGGCGGGGCGTACGGTGGCCGTTGGCTGAGATTTTTTTGCAAATTTGTAGATCGAGGGGAGAGGAATTGAATGGGACCGGCGGTGAGGCAAACGGAGGCCGGACGGCGGAGAAATCAGGGTTTGAAGAATTTCGGCCCCTCGCCGGAAAAAGCTCTGATCTCGGTGAGTCGGAGGTCCGGTGGCCTTGAAATTTGGTGGGTAGGCCGAACTTGAGGAGATGGTGAGGTGTGGCTGATGCGTACGGCCAGAAAATGGCCGAAAAGGGGTCAATTGGCGGTGGCCGACGGTGGAGGGAAAAAATCACCGCCGATCTTCGCCGCCTCGATCCGGGCGCGTCCGGCGGCCAACGGCCGTGAAATTTTGGGGTTTTGCCGGAAATGGGGAGGGACGTCCGCCTGGCTGGCTCGTGTAAGGTGAATCGGCCGGAAAATTTGAAAAACTCCGGCGGCCGGTCGGTCTCTCTCTCTCTTTCTCTCTCCTCTCTCTCTTTCTCTCTCTTCCCCGAGATTTTTATCAAATAAAAGCCACAGTGTGACACTGTTCATTCCATGTGGACCAATCAGGTGATGACACATGGCATTTCACTATTCATCGACTCAAAAACATTAAAATATTACGGCATCCGGCAAACTTCACGCGTCCATAACTTTTTAACCGGATGTCCGTTTTAAGCGTGCTGCTAGTCTATGAACTCGTATCGAAGAGCACTTCAGAACCATGCATGAGTCAAAGCTCATTTCCCCATAAATAAAAAGTCAACTCCGGCACCCCTTGGACAGTTTGGACCTCAACTTGCCTTGCTCATAACTTTCAAACCGTAGCTCCGTTTTCAACATGCTACTAGTCTACGAACTCGTGCCAACGTGTACTTCGTAATGGTACCTCAGTCAACCTAGAATTCCAACTGAGTCAAAAATTCAACTTTTGACCCCTTCGGTCAATGGTCAACAGTCAACCTCGGTCAACGTGCAAAAATTCCGACATGGTTCGGGACGGGGTGTTACAACCTTCCCCCCTTACAAAAATTTCATCCTCGAAATTTCTTACGTCGCTGAAACGCATAAGAACATCAGTCGTGGATTTGTGCCTCGAGCTTCCATGTCGCTTTCTCGGCTAGATTAATTCACCATGAGACTCTGACTTGAGAAATTAGTCTTAGTGACCCATACACATTCTTCATGACTTAAAATCTGCACTGGTCGCTCCTTACCTAACAGGTCTTCGATGTCCTATCGTAGCAACAACACATGAGTTACGCTGCATATCGATGTCTGCTTTCTCGAAAATACTAACTTGCATGCTACAAAACCAATTCTTCCAATGACCCTGTAGAATCAATGTAACAAGAACTTGGTTTTCTCTGTCAACCCAAGCGTACGACTTTCTTCTACGGAGATGATCTCAAAACTTAATCTTGGACTTTTAACTCAACATCTTTCCCACACACGTCGGCTTAACTCATTTGTCAATCTTGAGCGGCTTTCAAACTCTCTTGGATGACCTCCATCTTATTCATAGTCATCTGTAGGTGTTTGCATCCAATTCAGGTTGGTCGTCGTACGGTGCGTCTCCTTACCTACTTCACTTCAATACAGTGGGGTTTGACACTGCCTTCCATGTAGAGTCCCATATGTAGACACCTCGATGCTCGCTTGGTAGTTAATATCGTAACGAATTCTATCGGTGGAAATTGCTCAATCCAGCTCCTTTCGACATTGCATAATGCACGATCTCAACATAACTTCCAAGTGTGAATTCTGCACTCTGCTTGTCCAATGACCTGTGGAGGAAGGCGATGCAGTAGATAAGTCTTACTCCAAATGTCTCTGTTAACCTTCATCATAGTCTTGAAATAAAGCTCGAATCTCAAACAGTCGTGATGGTGATTGATGCTCTATGTAGACTCATAATACGCTTTACGAACAGCTTGGCCGACTTGTCTCAGTAAGAACCACTCTCGTACCAGGAAAAAGTGCGCTACATTTCCACTTCCCGCTTCCACTTGTCGGCAGCTTAAGTACCTTTATTCGGATCGTGCAACTTCCTTTATCATGCCAAACCATAATGTCATCTAGTGAGTATTCCATACATCTTTGTACCTTTGGGGTGTATCGCATACATTGAATCGCATGCTTCCTTTAGGATCTCCTTTTTGAACTCAACGATACCCTACTTAGGATTCTCAATTGGCGATACTTAACCCTTAAGTCGCTCTTGGAAAAACCGTAACATAAAACAATAATAAAATATATTTTTCAAATATACCTAACTTGCATAGGCATAAAAACATGAATAAGTGCATAAAATCATATCTTAAAATCCATAGCATAAAATGAAATATGCACGCTTGTAATGGAGGTACGTACGATACCTTCTACATACTACGTGATCCATGATTCCAACTGTCGCCGACACTCTGCTACCAATACAAACCAGGGTGGTTGCCTATATTGGCCGTCCAATCCCCTGGACTCGTAGGCAACATGATCATGGGGCTAGCTCTACATGGACCACATTGGTTCGCCGCCTCCATTTGGTGCAGTATAATATCAAACAATATAACATACAAATACATGTACGAACATAAACAAAAAATACTTGAATAAAACACCCTTAAATTTCAAATATCACTTTGAAAGTATTTAATTTTTAATAATTGATCGGAAAAAATATCTTGACACCTTGAGGTTGATCGACACACATCCATACTCGACAACAAGTGTCGATTATGGCTGCTGACCTTGCTAAATCGTTGATAGCCGATACACACCCTTAGGCAATCATCCTTCTTCTCCATAAACGAAATAGATCGATGTCTAAAGCCAAATCAATAGTAAAACCTTTATTCACCAACTCTTGCAGCTAAGACTTTCAGTCCTTTAACTTTACTGGTGTCACACGGCATGGTGGTACTGAAATAGATCGATGTCTAAAGCCAAATCAATAATGATTCGATATCCTTTTTACGGTCGTATTCCAGATAACTTGCTGGGAAAATACTTCCAAATTGCTTCCCACTATTAGCGGTTCCAACGCTCACCATCTTCTTTGTCATCAACCACTTAGGCTATAGACCCTTCACAACCATCCTCCGATAGCTCCTTACAATGACTGCAAAAATTAACCTTCGTAAAGACTTCCTAACTCCTCCACGAAGCACCACTTCAGGTAAGCTGAAACACTTTAACTTTACTCCCTTATGCTAGCGGTCCATAAACATAAGTTGCATAACCACTCGAACCATATTTAGGACCACTTCAATTCCCAAAAAGATTCACAGAATTCGATCTACCTCCATTACTGGAGCTTCGAAAAGAAAAGGCAATCCTCGACCATCGACTAGGCCATAGGAATTCCCCGTTAGGATAGGTGATTCTCATTGACACCCTCTAAGATTAGAGTTATTTCAACTCGGACCACGAATTTACTTCAAGATAAAGGGAAAGAACGCTTTAAGATGAGTAAAACGAGAGATTAGACACAGATGGGATGCACAACAATGCACAGTCCCTTAGGAATACTAGAACCTAGAGCTCTGATACCAACTGTCAGGACCCGTCCAAAATTCCTCACCGGAACCCTAGACAAGCCCTGATCCCAGGGAAACCCTACCGGACCCTCCTATGGAAAATCCGGCAGAACCTCCCCTAAGGGATGGACTTACCACAAATTCCTGCACTGAAAACACACTTCTATGACGTCCCCTTATTCCTCCCACAATACTACAAGTTGATTCCACAAATTTCAGCACTCCAAAAATAAATACAGTAATCCAGTGCATAATAAATACATAAGTGTCCCATACAGTATACAGAGCTTCGTGAAGTACTACTAAGTATAGAATACAACAAGAGTGAAAGAAGTATTACAACTGCAGTAAAAGAAGAACAGGGTACTTCACGAACTAAGACAGCGATGAAGATCAAGTCCGCTCCAGATGAACACCGACAACCAGGTACCTAGAGGAACGGAATTTGAAAATATGAGATGCTAATCATCTCAGTGAGTGACCCTATCTACTATACAATATAATACCACGGTAATAAGTAGATAAATAATAATTAATTGGAAATAATAATTTCTCTCAAAACCCTTACAATTCTCTCGGTTGGAAAAGTTCCCTTTTTAAAACCTTTTTACAAAACCCTTTGTTCGTATTCCCCAAAAACCAAGACATCAAATAAATACCAGAAACAGTAATAATTATATTTTAATTCCAATACAATTTCAAAATATTTATTTTAAAATCACAGTTCGGAAAATCACTTGATGCACCCACTATATACCAGTGGCGCCAACAGTACCCAGCATCCCAAGGTACCGCCAGACAGGAGGTTATAGAAAGAAACCGGCATACGGTCGCATGGCGTCCCATCGCGCCGCTGCTAACTGGTGTCCCGGCCATGGAAGGGCCGCCTACCCTCATCCGATGGCAACCACAGGACAACCCCATAAAATCACCTGCGCGCTACTCACACCCACCCGCGCTAATCACATCCGTGTGCACACTAACCATATCACATATAAACAGAACACCAGTACGTGCACGGTGCATCTGAAAATCGTAAAATCCACATATTTAATTTGTATATCAAAATCTCACATTTTGCATAAACATAGCGGGTTTATTCCATCCACTTGAACCCAGAAATTTCTCCACAATTTCTTTATAATCAACATCATAAATTCCATGAAAATCCAACTCCACCAACTCCCAAATCCACCAATTTAAATATTCCAATTTTCCAATAGCATAAATAATTCTTGAAATATAATAATTAAATCACATAATATTCCATGGGCATACTTTATAAAAATTGAAATCACCAACATAAACAAATATTTTCCTTGAAATATTTGAAAATCAAATCATGCCCGATTTAATGTTAAAACCACAAGAATTTCGCAATCCTCAATACCGTAAAATAATTTTCACATTTGCATAAATTTATATAATGTATACTTTCTTTAATCAAATAAATCCATTAATAATTCCACAATAAATCAATTAAATATTTGGCACATAGAATTTAAATTCCAAATATTCAAATCACACATAATATTCACCAATTTAATTTCCGAAATTAATTTGAGGGTGGGTCACTCACCTTAAGCACGTATCTCAATCAAGATCCTCCATAGGATCGACTCCGCTACTTGCACGTGCACCTAAAACATCCACAATACACCAAACCACAAATATTAATAATTTAATCGGGTAACTCCCAAATGGGTACCCGGGGAGCGAACACCAAATGATATCTAAAATTTAGGAGTTATATACCGAATCGAAGCTCGAGTGATGAGGATCACAGATTCGGTCTTAATTTCCGGTGATCGGACCCGAGGTGGTCGGAATCTCGCCGGAAAGCTTTCGGGTTTCGACTTCGCAATTCTCCCGAACCATTGCGAATTGGCAGAAACGGATGCCGGATTCGGGTTCAGGAGGTCGAACACAGTCAGGAGGGATCGGCGGTGCAACTGGGTACTCGCCGGAACAGTAACTTTCGGTGAGCCGTCTCGGTCACAGGCAACCATTGCCGGTGGTGGTGCGTGCGGTGGCCGTTGGCTGAGGTTTTTTTGCAGATTTGTAGATCGAGGGGAGAGGAATCCAATGGGACCAGCGGTGAGGCAAACGGAGGCCGGACGGCGGAGAAATCGGAGTTTGAAGAATTTCGGCCCCTCGCCGGAAAAAGCTCCAATCCCTGCGCGTCGGAGGTCCGGTGCCTGTGAAATTTGGTGGGTAGGCCGAACTTGAGGAGGTGGTGAGGGGTGGCTGGCGCGTGTGGAGGGAAAAATCGCCGCCGATCTTCGCCGCCTCGATCCGGGCCCGTCCGGCGGCCAATGGCCGTGAAATTTTGGGGTTTTGCCGGAAATGGGGAGGGGCATCCGCATGGCTGGCGCATGTAATGTGAATCGGCCGGAAAATTTGAAAAACTCCGGCAGCCGATCGGTCTCTCTCTCTCTTTCTCTCTCCTCTTTCTCTTTCTCTCTCTTCCCCGAGATTTTTATCAAATAAAAGCCACAGTGTGACACTGTTCATTCCATGTGGACCAATCAGGTGATGACACGTGGCATTTCACTGTTCATCGACTCAAAAACATTAAAATATTACGGCATCCGGCAAACTTCACGCGTCCATAACTTTTTAACCGGATGTCCGTTTTAAGCGTGCTGCTAGTCTATGAACTCGTATCGAAGAGCACTTCACAACCATGCATGAGTCAAAGCTCATTTCCCCATAAATAAAAAGTCAACTCCGGCACCCCTTGGACAGTTTGGACCTCAACTTGCCTTGCTCATAACTTTCAAACCGTAGCTCTGTTTTCAACGTGCTACTAGTCTACGAACTCGTGCCAACGTGTACTTCGTAATGGTACCTCAGTCAACCTAGAATTCCAACTGAGTCAAAAAATCAACTTTTGACCCCTTGGTCAATGGTCAACAGTCAACCTCGGTCAACGTGCAAAAATTCCGACATGGTTCGGGACGGGGTGTTGCACAATTGACCAAACCCATGTACTAAAATTTTGTCACACGGATTACCTTCTAAATTTTTAATACAAACGTTGGCTTTTTTTTTTTTTTTCTTTTAAAGAAAAATTCCAATTCGTATTGGAATCATTGAATCAAAACTAGTAAGAAAAATATCAACGAATTGAAGTTTTTGCTCAGTGGAAGACTCCACATGACAAAATGAGAAAAAAGTTCCTATTCACCGTTCACACTTGTCAAAGTTTGGTCACTGTAAATGCTATAGAAAGATTGATGCAATGAGGTTTCTTAAAAGTTGGACGTTCAGTTCAATTATTTTATATAGTACAAGCTGATCATAGGCTTCTCAATCCCATGATTAAGGTAAAAAATATACAGCAGCATATCATTTCCTTCTTTTTTTTTTTGTTTTTTTTTGTTTTTTGTTTTTTGTTTTTTGTTTTTTGTTTTTTTTTTTTTGTCTTTTTTTTTTGTTTCTTTGTTTTTTTTTGGTAGTTTTGGGTAAATAGCTGCATATCATTTCCTTCAATATTGATTTGAACACAACGTTTATATAAAATAACAAATTAAATAAGGATGGGAAAGTGAAACAAAAGAATAGATATATTTTGTAATTATATACATTATCTATGTGTTGAGGAAACCTTTCTCCTTCAGGCCTTCAAACAGTGTTTTCATAGACTCACTTCCAAAGAAATGAAGCTGATACCCAAACCTTTTCTTCTCTTTTAGGATATTTGGACCAAGTAATTTGGTGAGGTTTCTCACTTTTCCATCTTGAAGTTAAGAACAGAAACCTTTTCCTTAGACCACCATCACATCACTAAACCTTCACAACTTTTACTCGTACAAAAATTGAGATTTTCAAATATAATAAAATACATGCCTCCCTCCCTTCTAGGCAAAAAAATAATAAATAATAATAAAAATAATAAAGAGAAGAAAAAACAAATACTTTGAAGCTTGAAATGTAGATGATACATAAGTAATAGTTCATAGATGGGAAGTACATTTTCAAATAAACGTAATATTATTTCGAAATGAAATAATAGTTCATAGATGAGAAGCACATTTTCAAATAAACGTAATACTATTTCGAAATGAAACTATAGAAAAACTATTGAGTGAAATGGGATCTTGACAAGTAAAATGAATTGACATAAACCAGTAACAAAGACATAAACCAGTAACAAAGAAAGCGGGGTATACATTTCAAGATAACTAAGTGAAGAAAGAAAACAGACTGTCATCTTCTTTGGTTACTCCCTCGATTCCTCTGCTGTCTGGTTCTGTATTTCAACCACAGATATAGTATTCTATCTAAAACTCTCTCAACAGCATCGAAGTAGGCTACGCTCCAAGACCTTTTCATCGTGATTACCAGATAGGGAACAAGAATTCCTGCTGCAAATCCCAATCCAATGCTCAAGCAAAACCATTTGTCAACAAAGCTGTCACCACTTGTATTAGCCTTTCGAGTAGTGAATCCCTTTTCTGGATCATCATCATCGTCATCATCACTTGGACATTTTACATCAAGTGGAATGCCACAAAGGCCAGTGTTTCCAGCAAAAGAAGGTGCATCAAAAGTTGACATGTGATCTGTATAAGGGATCCTACCAGAGAAGTTATTGTTTGACAGATTAAGGAACCCCAAAAATGAGAGTGATGCCAAAGTTTGAGGAATAGCACCTGAGAACTTATTACTAGAGAGATCAAGTGATGACAATTGCTCCAACTTTGAAATGCTTTCGGGAATGTGTCCGCTGATATGGTTTCTGGACAAGTTCAGAAACACCAAACCTGACAATTTTGTTATCTCTCTTGGAAGATCTCCACTCAAATTATTTCCTGAGAGATCTATGCCAACTAAAAGGGAGAGGATCTTGCTGAAACTCTGAGACTGGTCTTTCAGAGTTACAACAAAGTTTTCTTTATAATAGGTAGTCCCATACATCCCATAAAGCAGATAATGGTTTATGATTTGCTCCTGTTTCAGAGCTTCGAAATCTCCAAAACTAGCTGGAATGCTGCCATGGAACTGATTTCTTGCCAGGTCCAAAACTTGTATCGAACTTAAATTTGATAGCACTGGTGGAAGTTCTCCTGAAAATGCATTGGCTCTCAAGCTAAGAATTCTCAGTCTTTCGAAACCTTTCCCAATCCATGGTGGAATTCTACCAATTAATCTGTTGTTTCCAAGATCCAGTGTCTCCAAACTTGCTAAGTTCTGGAAAGATGACGGGATCACTCCGGAGAACTTATTGTCATTTAGGTGCAATGTTTGAAGCAAACTTAGGTAACCTATGATGGCAGGGATTTTTCCAGACAAATTGTTGTTACTAAGGTCTAGTGCTTTAATATAAAAACAGTTGGCAAAGCTTGATGGAATGCTTCCTGTTAAGTTGTTATTAGAAAGATCAATGACTTGAAGACCAGGATTGTTACCTATAGAAGCTGGGATTTCTCCATTTATCTGGTTTCCAGAAATAGAGAGGAAAACCAAGGAACCACTTATGTTATCTGGAATAATACCAGAAAATTTATTTTTGGAGACATCAAGAAAGTAAATTTTGCCGGCTGAAAGAGGAATGGACCCTTTGAAGAGGTTTGAGCTGAAATCAACCACTGCATTTGAAGCTAAGTTTAGTGGACTTGGTAGACGACCTTCTAACAGATTATAAGAAACATTCAACCATGAAAGGCTAGAGGAATGTTTCCAAAACCAGTTGGGTATGGAGCCAGAAATGTTAGCATCTGAGAAATCCAAAGTTCTGACTTGCTTTTGTGACTTAAGCCACGCAGGAAGTGAAGGACCCAAATGGCATGAATGCATATCAAGATACCAGAGTTGGAATGGGGGAACCCAACTGGAACTGATATTCACGGTAAAAGAGTTTGAAGATAGGGACAAAAGGTTTAGCTTACCTAGCTTTGAAAAATGTGTTTCAGTAACTATACCCATCAAATGATTAGAAGAAACATCGAGATAAGACAAATCAGGAAGTTGTCCCAAACTTTCTGGCAAAGTTCCGTTTAGCTCATTCCTTGCTAGACTAAGACCAACGAGAGTCTTGAGCTGACTAAGCCATTGTGGTAATTTACCAACCAAGTGATTTTGTGACAAGTCCAAGTTTAACAGACTAGCCAGTGGCCTTTTAGAAAGGCAATTTTTTATTCCTTCAAGGAATTCAGGTAAAGTTCCATTCAAGTTATTACCCGACATTAAGAAATGCATCAGGTTGCAGAGTTTGCCAATAGAGCTTGGAATCTCACCCTCAACATTATTGGAACCAAGATTCAAGTAAGTGAGAAATGTCATGTTTCCAATGGAAGCAGGAAGATTCCCATGTAGTTTATTCCCCCCTAAATCGAGAACTCTTATCTTCTCCCATCTTCCTCTAAGCAATTGGCAGCAACTTGCTGTAAGATTGTAGTTACTACTAAGAATTAAACTTTGCAAATTAGGAAGGTTGCTAAAACCGAGTGGGATTCTTCCAAAGAAGTTATTTAAGGTTATATCAAAAGCAACAAGGCTAGTAACATTGACAAGCCAATTAGGTATTTTTGAATTCAACTTGTTGTAACTGAGATCTAGGACAGCAAGAGAAGTTAAATTTACATAGATGAGAGGTGGAATGGTACCAGATAAACTACAATCACATAGATGCAACTCAGTTAAGAATGGGAGCTTGGTCAGGGACTTTATCCAGTTTGATCCTACCTCTGAAAGATCAACTTCATTCATCACAAGATGCTTTAGAGAGACAAGACCTTTTACCCATGCAAGATTATCAACAAGTAAACTCAAAGACTCGAGATCAAGATACTGCAAGCTAGACAAGTTTCCTAAATTTGGAGGAACTGAACCACTAAACCCAGCATTTGAGAGGTTTAGATATTGCAAATTTTTAAAAGATCCAAAAAATTCAGGAATTGGGTTGTCATCGAATGTGTTGAAACTCAAGTCCAAATGCCTTAAGGACTTCAGTTTTGTTAATGAAGGTCTAATTTCCCCACTGAAGCTCCCGAGTTCATACCTGCCAGAAGAATCAAAATCTTGCAGATGAGGATTATGAAGATCAACTGCAATAACAGCTCCAGTAGTGTTCTCACAGCTTATTCCCCGCCATTGACAGCAGTTGCTTGCCTTCCATGAAGAAAGCCAGTTTTCAGGATCATGAAGACCGTTCTTGAAGTCATTTAGAGCTTCTCGGTCTGACTTCAAGCAATTTATCGCCTCAGCATCAGTGTTGGGAAGAAATTCACCTATGATTGAAAGGCAGAAAATCAGTAACATTAGTGGGAGACCTGTAATTGTTTCCATCATAGGTAAAACCTTTATGCAAGAAACCATAAACAAAAATTCAAGAGTATAAGTTTTGTTCTAGTGAAGAGGAATAAGAAACTTTGCATTCAAAGCATGCAAAAGTGGTCGTATTTATTCTTGAAAAAGTTAGTGCTGATTAATAATATAAAATTGCTAAATGGACCGTCTTGGTTCAGCATTACACGGTGATAACAAATGGTATAGACTCATTACCGAATTTGGAGACAAGCAGGTTGAATTTTCAAGCCAATGAGGAAACCACTGAGAAAAAGCTCTCTCGGTGAGTGATCTCTCAAGCTTTTAATCAGAAAATAATAAACTATAGCAAAAATGACTACAATCAAATCTATATTACTTCTTTAACGCAGATACTAATGATCATCAGCTTCTTTTTTCCAAATTTGTTGCCATTTATTCGACAAAAAGCTTACTTTAATGGTGACATTTTGCATATAGTTGAAATTAGTTGCATCATTTATACATTTTGATTCTTCAAACAAGCTTTTTCTCTCTTTATATCTCTGTAAACAGAATAGATTTGGAAAGCCTCACTGAGTGATTTAGTGGAAGAAAACAGACACAGCTTATGATTAAAACAAAGGGCAAATAGAAGGAACCTTTAAAGCATTCTATAGTAGGATTTTTGCCTTTCAACACTGAAGTCTAAGATATAATATAAACTAAAGTAGGTTTCATTCAAATGTTTTCTCATTGCCAATGTGAAAAATTAAATCCAACACTCAAGCTGTCTCTCTGTTAGGAAACCACAAATAAAATGCCATGTGATAATGCTATTGTTGTGTACCTGATATTGATGTAAATTTTTTTATTCTTATGTAGTTCTTTGCCTGATTTTATGCAGAAAACAATAAACTCTAAAAAAATGGTTACAATGAGAGGTCCATGTTAATTGTTTAATAAGGTAATAATGAAGATCAGCTTCAATTTTCCAAAATTTGTTGCAATTTATTCCAGAAAGCCGGCTTACTTTAATAAGGAGATTCCACAGAGTGTTTTAGTGGGAGAAAAAAACTGTACAGCATTTGATTAAAAGAGTAAATAGATGTATCCTTTAAAGCCTGCTATATTTTATAGTATGATATTTGAAAAGTGTTGTTTAATAATGACATTTGGAACAATAGTTTGATTATGTTGCATCCTTAGATTTTGATTGTTCAAACCTGGTTTCTCTCTTTTTTTTCTCTGCAAATTTTAAAATTTGCTTTCTTTTGATTTTCTGCAAACTTTGTGTGTTCTTTACTCTCTCTCTCTCTCTCTCTCTCTCTCTCTCTTAATTTTAAACTTTTTTTCCAACCTCTTTCGCTTGGTTTAAACATCAATCATATTAACTGTAGTTTTCTTTGTAGTACAAATCAAAAAATAAAAATAAATAAAAAAATGGATAAAGAAATCAAATACCAAATCTTCTATCATGGAAATACCATTTCTATTACTTTTGGTAACAAGATCCATATCAAATAGAAGAGCTTAGGAAAGCCACAGTTAAAGCCATGATAATGTAACGCTAATCATTCATTTTTCCCATCGGATTTTTCAGTCTCAAAATAAAATATAGTTAAAAACTGTTCAAATGTATGGAAATTACTTATAGGTATAAAGGAAAGCAATGCATGCCTTTTCACATTATCTATTCATATAACAGATTTCTTCATGATATTATTTCTACAAGTAGGAAAAAAAGCTTTTCTTTTTTCTTTTAAGGCTATATACTTCACTTGTAAATAGCGATCTCTGCAAGTTGTCCGTTAAATTGATATTCTACGTTTCAATCAATCAGTCATGATCTTTTCTCTACAGCTTCAATATAAAATGGAGACATGTTTCCCTTCGACATTGCAATCATGCATGATGAAATTCATGGGAATCTAGTATTGCAAACTTGATGAAAGTTGATCATTCTCTAATATTTTTTTAAAAGTGCATTTATTATTGTACATATATAGTCAAATAGAGAGTGACCCTCAAGGCAACTAAGTCTCTATAGCAAGTTAGAGATAAAGCGCAATTTTCTCTACCTGATATTGATATACGAATTTCTTTCTTCTTAGCTTTTCTTTATGGCGGACAATATTAAACTTTAACAACCATCAGCTTGATTTTTTTTTTTTTCTTCCAAAATTTTAGAAATTTATTCCACAAAAAGCTTTCTTTAATGTTGACATTTGAAATAATAGTTTGAATTTGTTGCATCCTTACCATTTGATTCTTCAAACCTGCTTTCTCTCTTTTCTTGGTCTGCAAATTTTTAAATGTTCTCTCTTTTGATTTTCTGCGAACTTTTGGTTCTACGTATTCTCTCTCTCTCTCTCCCCCCCCCTCCTCTCTCTTTTCTTTTCCTTTGTTCTTTTTTCCAAGTTTAATTTTCTGCAAACTTGGTTCATACTGTAGTTTTATTTATAGTACAAATTAAAAAATAAAGAAAAATAATTCATAAAAAATTAAAAACCAAATTTTCTACCATAGAAATGCCACTTCTGTTACACTAGTGGACAAGATCCATATGAAATAGTAGAGATTAGGAATACCCCGACATAGTTTTGTGGTCCATCCTATAAAGAAATTTCACGAATCCCATAGATAAAAAATACACTTACTTAAGCACCTTTATTTATTTAAATCTCAAATTCTTTTGCATTTAATTGAGGGGTCTTTCCAATCAAATTTTACTTGTATATTTCTCATTCACATTCTTTTCCATTGTTCTCTAATTGTGTTTTCTTAATACCACAAAGCAAAACAAAATAAGAGTTTCCCACTGCAAAATAGAAATTTGACAAAGTGGATATGCTTTCTAATGATTTTAACGAGTTTCATCCACCTGCAAGTATTAAGCGGATTTGAGCAGAGCTCTCTTCTTTACTATCAAATTCTGAAACATATTATAAAATCAAAAACTGGATATGCGGATTGATTCTCATCACTGTAATGTGCTTTAAAGTAATAACTTTTGCTAAAGTTTCATCTTAAAGTCATTAAGAGCTTCTCTGTCTGACTTGAAGTAATTTATCACCTCAGCATCAGTGTTGGCAAGAAATTCTCCTATAATTATGAAGCAGAGAATTAGTAACATTAATGGAAGCCCTATAATTGTTTCCATCAGAGGTACAAGCTTTATGCCAGCAGAAACCATAAAATTGAAATGTAAACCGCGTTTTGGTGAAGAGGAATATAAGAAGCTTTTGTAAGAACAGACTTTCAACTAACAAAAACATGAAAATATAGAAAAGTTGAATTCAATGATAAACCAAAAAATGATCCACTTTTGAAGAAGCCACAGAGAAAGTAATGATCATGTAAAGCTAGTTAGTCCTTCCCATCGCTGGAATATAGATACTCTTGTTAGTGCTTCCTTTTTCGTTGTTTTTCCTTTTCAGATTTTCCATAGTCTTAAAGCAAAATATAGTTAAAAATTGTTCAAATATATGGAAAAAGAAATATATATATATATATATATTTAGGTATAAGGTAAAGTTGTGCATGCCTTTCCACATTATATGTTCGCAAAATAGATTTCTTCATTATACAATTCTACAGCGAGGTAATGAAGCTAAAAATTCTTCACAGGTAATTAAATGGTAATCTCTGCAAGTCCTTTGTTATTTCTCTTCTATATTTCAACCATGCATGATAAAAAGTCTATGGAAATCTAGTAAAATTATATAAAAAGTATTCATTGTTTAGTATTTGATGAAAAGCGTATATATTATATTAAACATATAATCAAATAGAGATTGAATCTCAAGGCAGGTATGTCTCTTTACCAAGTAGGTGATAAAGGATTTCCTCTGCCTGATTTTGATATACAAATTTGTTTCTTCTTATCTCTATTTGTCGCAGGCAAGAATAAACTATAACAAAAATAGCTACAAAGCAAGTCATGTTACTTGTTTAATAGAAAATGGTGATCATCAGCTTCATTTTCTCTCCAAATTTGTTGAAATTTATTCCACAAAAGGCTTACTTTAATGGTGACATTTGTAATAATAATTGGAATTTGTTGCATCCTTAACTTTTGACTCTACAATGCAAACCAGCTTTCTCTCTTTTCCTTCTTTACAAATTAATTTTAAAATTTGCTCTCTTTTGATTTTCAGCAAATTTTTGTGTGTTCTGTATGTTCTCTCCCATCAACATAAAGAAAAACAATGGATAAAGAAATCAAACACCAAGTCTTCTACCATAGAAATTTGATTTCTGTTAGTTTTGGTAGCAAGATCTATATCAGATAGAAGAGATTAGGAAAGTTCCACAGAGTGATTTTTGGGGGAGAAAACAGGCCCCGCATTTGATTTAAAAAGTATTCTATAGTTTATGGCATGAAATTTGAAGCGTGTCCTAAGGATTTTGACCATAAAATAATCATCTAGCTTTTTACCTTTCACAGTAGCTTAACATATAAAAATGTTCCCGTTTCACCACCTTTCAATTAGAGACCACTACCATCCAACATCTCTGCAATTTTTTTAAAATGAGTGACTACCAGCTATATATATATATATATGTGTATATATATATATATATATATCCATGCTATTAATTACTACTTAATTTCAACTTTTACCTCGTCAAATTTTTGGTAGAATAAGATAATAAAAGTTGTTTGTCTTCTTGAATATTAGCTGTAAAATACTATCTCTTTAATTAATGTGGAAATAACAACAAAGCTAAACAGATTATTTAAATCATTGAGTATTTGATAAATTAGATACCAACCCCACTAAGAAGGCATTATTAAGGAAGAAAACTACATTGTCTATAAAACTGCCTTCTCATAAACAATGCAAAGCATGTTGATCATAAGTAATGAAAGCATAAATTGAGTGGAAAATTATAAAATGAACTGAAGATGGATGAAGACAACAATATTTTTGTTTAAACGAATCATTTTACAATTTGATCACAGGCAATGAAAGCATTTTGCATGTACAGTAGTCACTCTGCAGACTGTAGGCCATAATATAAGTGTCTGTTTGTATTTTAAGGAGCAAAGACTACATTTAATAAGCCATATATTGACAAATATTTAGTAAAAAGGGAAAAGTCCTTGGGCCACCTTCTCTACAAAGTTCCTCCATTCAAATTTTGCCAAGTGTTATAAAATTTAGTTGACTAGAATTTTAACCAGCCAAATGAGCCAAATCAAAACAGAAACAAAATTGTATTGGAAAAAAATTATTAAATTTGAAAAAATTATTTTTAGGTGTTAAATATTGAAAAAATTAAACATAGAAATTTTACTCGGCAAATAGGAAAAAAACATTTCCAAACATTTAACTAGGGGAAAATTTTTGATGAAGAGAAATTTCAAGTGGAAAAATTGGGGGGGAGGGAATTTAAGTCCTAGTCAGCTAATTTTTGCCACTTATTTAAATTCAAATAGAAGAAATTTATAGAGAAATGTGGTCCAGGGACCACCTGATTTTTCTGCGGTAAAAAGAATGTTTTATAGAATATAATATGAAAGTCAAACGGATCAAATGGATAATATGTTTGTTGTTAATCCATATCCATTGAAAAAGCTTAACGTGTTAACATATTAGATAACGAATAACCTATTAAATTAAATGATAAATTTAAATATGAATATATCCGACGTCCATTTTTTTAACAGATTATATTTAAATGAGTAAAATTTAATACGATTATATGACACGACACAATTTCCTTTCCACATGATCCTTTGCTAAGCCGTCATTGTCACCTGGACAATTTTACATTTGGTGAGTAGCACAAATACCTACTTCTTTCACAATATCTTCTTAGAAAGTCAATAAGGAAGCCATTCAGAAAATTCCATGTGATAATGCAACTGTGTCTGTTACCTGATATTGATGATAAATATTTTATCCTCAGCTTGAACTTCTCTGCCAGCTTTTATGCAGAAAAGAATAAAGTATAACAAAAATTGTTACTAGCAAGTCCATACTACTTGTTTAGCATAGAAAATATTAAACATCAGCTTCATTTTTCCAAATATTCTTCCAATTTATTCCACAAAATGGCTTAAGTTAATAATGATATTTCACAGAGTGATTAATATCTTGTGCAAGCCAGAGAGATTTCTTAAACGTGGAGGAATTGCACCAATAAGCTTAGTATTTGAGAAGTTTAAATACTAACTTAGTATTTTTGTATTTTTGTTTTATTAGTATTAAAAATGTAATTTTTTTACATAACAAATAATTTTCAACATTCATTTTGAAAATTTTGTCCAAAAAAATTAAAATGGTTATCAGCAATATTTATTTGAAAAAAAAATGGTATAAAAGCAGAGAAGAATATATTGTAAAAAAAATAAAATAAAATTGATAGAAAAAATATTTTTGATATTAATTTTTGTTGAGCATAATATGGAGATTATAAAGTTAAGGACTCTTCTCTTCCTCCTTATTTTCCATTTATTAGAAATGTAGAATTTTTCACCAAAAAAATGAATAAATAAATAAAATCCCAAAAGTAAAATTTTAATAAGCTGGGCTGAAATTTGGCATATATAGACCGAAAGTTCAAGCCCAATTTTCAGCTGACCCAGAATGTAACCCAATGCCACTTGGGTAAGGAGAGCGAGAGAGAAAAATGATGATAATAATAATAATAATAATAATATTATTATTATTATTATTATAATTATTATTAATAATTTGAATTTTGAAAATCCAACGGTAAGAAAAATTCAAATTTAGAAACAGTAATATTTTCTTTAATTCGTTTCTAGCCGTTATTATATTTCTACATTACGAACTTCTCAGGCTGAGAATCCTTGTCGTACTTGCTAATGGTTGCAGGCTTTCCTCCCGGTTTGTTTTCTCTTGCTACTAGTCCAAATCCCCCGGATGGTGTCTGCTACATGGAGTTTCCTCTGTCTTTTTTTTCTCTTTTAATATTTTTAAGAGTAAGGTTGTTTTTTATATGATGTACACCATGATTAAATCCACCTAGTCTTCCTAATTCTCATTTTCTGAATTCAAATTTGGATGGGGAAACTAATGTGAAGATCCAAAAGGCATCTGAATGGACTATGGATGTTTAAGTCCAGAGGAAGCGTCTAAATGTTTGTTGGCAAGGAGAGAACGTTACATTGAAGCATGCGTAATGCATACTTAGTTTGCAAAGGTATAGCGAATTTTGCTTGTCGTTTTGTGCCTTATTCTCAATTTATCTATGGATCTTTGACCTCTCAAAAAATAAGATTCTCGTATTTATTAGTCATGTTCAAAAACTTTAAGTGGTGATCTATGCGACATTTGCTTAAAGTCCTGCTGCCACGACATTACAGTTTATCCTCAATAGTTTATCAGTTTCATATTTTTGCTCATTATGCTTTTTTCTTTTGTTTTTTTCCTTATAACTTGTATATTTGCATGATAGACTTGCTTACATGCACATGTACATGTTTTTTTTTTTTTTTTTTTTTTTCTCTTTTGGGTAAACAGGTACTTGCATGATAGTCTTGCTGATAATTTTCATTTTTTTTTTTTATTTCTGTCGTAATTACAGCTGGTCTTTGGCTTCCCTCTCTACACAATAGAAGACATTTCATGGATGTGTAAATAAGAAAATGTCAGGGGTGTATATTTGTTGTAAAGCAAGGTTGAGTCCCGCTGTGATAACTCTTTGTTAATAAAAAAAATATGAAATTTTTGGCGTTTGGGTGAAGAGAATCATGCTGGAATTGCCCGAGGTTCTCTTCCCTCTTATGCGGGTTGGTGTGCTGTGTTTGTCTCTCTTCTTGTCTCTCATTTGTTTCCTTTCCCTTTCAATTTTTCTCACTTGAATTTCTCTCTGTTTCTATTTCTGCATTTCTTTTTCTGCTTCTCCCTCTCTTCTTTCTCAATGCTTTCTCTCTTGACTTGTTTCCTCTATTTTGTTTTTTCTTTACTTTCTTTTTTTGTTTTCTCTTTACTTTTTCTCACTGCTTTTCTCCATTTTTTTTCTCTATTTTCTTTCTCAACACCTACTACATTCTTCCTTGTTTTCTTCTCTATTTCTTTAAACTTTCTCTTATTGCCTTTTTTTTCTATTTTCTGTTACTAATTTCTTTGTGCTCTTTATCTCTAGTTTACTTTCAACCTGAAGTTATAGCCATAGGGTAAATTATTTATTCCACATGCTATCAATACTTCGTTTTGATATGTCCTTAAAAAAAATAAATAAATAAATGTGAAAATAAGAAAAAAGAAAAAAAGGAGCTATACTTCTATTATAACTATAGTAATGTTATAATATATACGAAAAAAATAATAAATGAAACTCATTGAAGGAACCAACCATTAAACAAATAAGAAATTAGTAAAGGATTAGATGTGCAAAAAGAACATTTAAGTAAATTAGTAATGATAAAAAAAAAAAAAGAGTAAATTAGTAAAACAACCTAAAATAGGCATAAAAACAAAATAAAACAAAAAACTTAATAAGAAATTAGAAACACAGTTTAAGAAACGTAAACAAATTAGTAAAACTTAGATAAAATAAGAAATTAACAAAATTTTGATATCGTTTTTAATTTTTATATTGTTAAATTTTAATATATATTGTTATTCTCTCGGTCAAAAAAATAATAATAAATAAAATTCATAAAGACTATAGTATAAAATATTCGTCATCTAAGTATAGTTTACAATTCTTTCAAAAAAAAAAAAAGTATAGTTTACATTTTAATTGTAATTAAAAAACATAAAAAGAAAAAAAAAATTCAGGTAAATTCTTTCATTACTTGTAATAATTATAAGAAAATAGTAGTAAAAAAACCTAAAACTATTAGATAATTTAATATTTAATTTTTTTTAAAAGTTTTTCTAGTACTAATTAAAAAAGAAAAAGAAAAAAACTATTAGATATATTCACGTATAAACTTAATAGTAAACAGTAACAAAGAATAATTACCTTAAAAATACTTATTGGATAAAAGACTTGCACATAATAATTATCAACATAGATAATTAATAATAATGTATTAGAAAAGAAAATTTACTTTAAAAAATTTATCGTGGAGAATACGCAGCGTTATTACCATTATAATTACTATATAAGTAGGAAACTAGAGTTTACCCTAAAAAACAGTAACTTGATAAAAGACTTACATACACATGTAGTAATTATCAATATAGATAGAAATATACGAGAAAAGAAAATTTACCTTAAAACAATTATCCAAAAAAATGCATAGTGGTAATGAATGAAGTACTTGTAATTAATTCATATATACTATACAAAAATTAAGATCTAGCGACATTCGCTTAGCGACACTACGAAATAAATGCGTTTAAAAAAATAAAACCACGACTCTGAGATTAATGCATCAGTAAAAATGCAATAAATAGACGACGCATCCGAAAACTGTCGACGTCAATAAGTCGCTAGAAACAACAACACACGACACATCCGTTAAGAGTCGCTGAATATTCAGCTGAACAAAGTCGCCTTTAATAGCGTGTGTATATTTTATATGAATTGTATTGTTTAAATGCTACACTAATGAAAAATGTTAATCAATCTGATTTTCTTTTAACTTTAAAAACCAGTGAAAATATTTAAGAAAAATAATAGAGCTAGATTTTTATTTTTTTGGTCCCCACATTATTGATATCAGGCGATGCATAATCAACAGTATGCGTTGCCTATTAACTTATTAATTTTCTTTTTGGTTTTTTGTAAATATTAATCAGTTGATTTTCTTTCAACTTTAAATAAAAAGAGAAAATATTTAAGCAGCATCACAGAGCTTATTTTAGTTTTTTATTTCAAAAATATTTGTATCAGGTGGCGCATATGTATATTGTGCGTCGCTTGTTCACCTTCAATTCATTTATTTTCTTTTTTTATAAAATATTAATCAATCTGATTTTCTTTCAACTTTAAAAACCAGTGAAAATATTTAAGAAAAATAATAGAGCTGGATTTTTATTTTTTTGGTCCACACATTATTGATATCAGGCAACGCATAACCAACTCTGTGCGTCGCCTATTAACTTATTAATTTCTTTTTTTGGTTTTTTGTAAATATTAATCAGTCGATTTTCTTTCAATTTTAAATAAAAAGAGAAAATATTTAAACAGCATCACAGAGCTTGTTTTAGTTTTTTATTTCAAAAACATTTGTATCAGGCGACGCATATGCATATTGTGTGTCGCCTGTTCACCTTCAATTTATTTATTTTCCTTTTTCATAAAATATTAATCAATCTGATTTTCTTTCAACTTTAAAAACCGGTGAAAATATTTAAGAAAAATAACAAAGCTGGATTTTTATTTTTTTGGTCCCCACATTATTGATATCAGGCAACGCATAACCAACTCTATGCGTCACCTGTTAACTTATTAATTTTTTTTTTGTTTTTTGTAAATATTAATCAGTCGATTTTCTTTCAACTTTAAATAAAAAAAGAAAATATTTAAGCAGCATCACAGAGTTTATTTTAGTTTTTTATTACAAAAATATTTGTATCAGGCGATGCATATGCATATTGTACATCGCCTGTACACCTTCAATTTATTTATTTTCCTTTTTTATAAAATATTAATCAATCTGATTTTCTTTCAACTTTAAAAACCAGTGAAAATATTTAAGAAAAATAACATAGCTGGATTTTTAATTTTTTGGTCCGCACATTATTGATATCAGGCGACGCATAATCAACACTATGCGTCACCTATTAACTTATTAAATTTTTTTTTTTGGGTTTTTTTTAAAATATTAATCAGTTGATTTTCTTTTAACTTTAAATAAAAAGAGAAAATATTTAAGCAGCATCACAGAGCTTGTTTTCATTTTTTATTTTAAAAATATTTGTATCAGGCGACGCATATGCATATTATGCTTTGCCTGTTCACCTTCAATTTATTTATTTTCCTTTTTCATAAAATATTAATTAATCTAATTTTCTTTCAACTTTAAATAACAAGTGAAAATATTTAAGCAGCATCAGAGAGCTTGTTTTATTTTTATTTTTTTATAAAAAATATTTGTATCAGGCGATGCACATGCATGTTGTGCATCGCTTGTTACCCTTTTATTTTATTATTTTGTTTTTTGGTTTTCTTAAAATATTAATCAATCTATTTTACTTTCAACTTCAAATAACCAGCAAAACTATTTAAGAAGCATAAGTGTGTTGGTTTTTTTTGCATTATTTGTATCAAGCGATGCACAATGATTGTGCATCGCCTGTTACCCTTTTATTTTATTTTATTTTATTTTTTTGGTTTTCTAAAAATATTAATCAATCTATTTTACTTTCAACTTCACGTAACCAGTTAAAATATTTAAGAAGCATAACTAATCTGTTTTTTGTCTTCTTTGCATTATTTGTATCAGGCGACGCATAAGCGCATTGTGCATCGCCTGTTACCCTTTATATATATATATATATATAAATATTTTGATTTTCTAAAAATATTAATCAATCTATTTTACTTTCAACTTCAAATAACCAGTTAAAATATTTAAGCACATAACTGTGCTGGTTTTTGTTTTTTTTTGCATTATTTGTATCAGGCGACGCTCAAGCATATTGTGTGGCGCCTGTTCACCTTTAATTTTTTTTAATTTTTTTTTGGGTTTTCTAAAAATATTAATCAATCAGTTTTACTTTCTCCTTCAAATAACCATTTACAATTTTTAAGCATCATAACTGTGCTAGTTTTTGTTTTTTTTGTTTTTAATTTGTTTTGCAATATCAGGCGATGCACAAGCATCTTGTCCATTTTGTGTTTCAACTCTTTTAATTATTTTTAATATTGTTTGAATTTTTGTAAAATTGGTATGTTTAAAACTAAAGTTCATGCAAAACAAATATTACCTCATGAGCAATTTTTACAAATTGGTCTACGATATTTTATATGTACAGACAAAAGCTGTCAACAAAAGCTAGCTATTTCACTACCATGCATAGATATTCATTGGTTTGAAATACTTGTGATCATCACTGTTGCCAATTCATCTCTAAATTCGTTGACATTTTCAGCTTGTAACCAAGTGACACCTTCATACTGAACATGAGAAACTTATGTTAATATACAAATAATCATAAATATTAATTATTACATAATAGAAATATGATGAAATCATTAAATTAATAATAATTTACCATTCCTCTTAAGTCCCGGGGAGGAACTTTGCACCTAATGATATCTCGCATTATCATCATAACACAGTAACCGCATTCCATACTCCCGGGCTGCATCGGTGTATAAATTTGCAAACAATAAATTATGTGTAATATAAGATACGAATATATACAAGTATTTAAATTAACTAACAACTAATAATGCTCAGTTTATATATAATAATTACCTTAGTATTTTGCCACCGAAATTTCTTTTCAGATGTCTTCCCTTGGTTCCATGCAACGAAGGAACTATGTAGAAATAAATATATTGTATAATATTATATTATAGCTTCAGTACATATCCAATATAAGAACAATTAATTAAAAAAATGAGAGTTATTAACTTACTCGTCGATCAAAGTTTTTAGATCCTTATCAATTATATTCATATGAGTCTTCAAAGAATCAAAAAACCATGTTACTACTTTGTATACATCAACAACACATAGCATCCAATGATTCCTAAAAACACCAATAAATATTTTAGTTAATATGATGTTTTTTGAAATTAATATTTTCACTACATAATTCAATTAAAACTAACACAATATTACCTTGCACAGTAGGGAAAGAACCATAGTTGATTATTTCTTGCATCTTGCCATCTACTCAATATATTTATCATCCGTTTATGAGGGTTTGGATGACCAACCGAAGCAATAATATTCGGATGAGCAAAGTAATAATTCCCTTCGAAGGAGCCCATCAATCCCTCACATAAATGCCTACATAATCTGATTAAAAGTAATTATAGTGTTTATAATTAATTAAATTGAAGAATTAGTTATAAACACATCCAAATTTAGGTTACCATATGTAGAACAAGATGCATTCGGAAGATAATTCTTGCATGTAACAGAATCATTTATGTCGCTCCTCGCTATGCCCAACTGTTATTCTTCCCCAAAGATCTCTTTTTTCATATTAAAAAACCATAAATGATTACTATCGACATCCTTGATCCAACATAGCAACTCTCAGATCGTTGGGGTAACGACTAAAGGATCAATATTATCATCTTGATCATTCTCAACATTTGACATGTTCGAACTTCCCTACAAATATCAACAAACAACATTTAAAGTAGAACAAAAACGAAATTATTTTAAACTTCATTATTATATACAAAAACAAAATTATTTTAAACTTCATTATTATATACAAAAACGAAATTATTTTAAACTTCATTATTATATATAGCTGTATCGAATAATACCTCCTCAGATGGCAAGATAACAAGATCTCTTGGCCATGCAACAAATGCACCTTCAGCATCACCGACACGTATGATGTCAAATAATGGAATAGGAAAAGGTGCAAATCCATCAATAACATCATCAACAGTGACCTTATAATTTGCTGCCCCTAGCTTCACACCATGGCACATATTCGTTGGTAGCGAAGGTACCAAAGTGCCATGTACTACTATATGGCCAACATTGCCTGTGCAAGATTGCATTTTACACCCTGCAAAGTTAAAAATAAAAAATAAAAAATTAATATATGTTGACATGACAATATTCCTTCAACTTAAAGACTTGATCCCATGACCTCATGGCGGTAAGTAGGGCTCTTAAACCATGGGAGCTATATAGATAATAATAACCCACTTAAACATGTATATATATATATATAATAAAATAATTACCTCTGAACATCTCATCGGTGATGGATAGATCGGAGGAGCATTAACCTTAGATGTAGATTGGGTCCCAGGAGCATCAACATCATTGGCTGAGGGGGTCCTTTGAGCAGCAACATCATCGACTTGGATCCCAGGAGTAGCAACATCATCGGCTGGATGAATGAGTGACAGAAATGTCAATACCCCATGCTGATATGAGCGCATCAACTTGGCAGCACTGTTGCTACTTGAATTTTTGACGATTGCCACCAGACCTTTGAGCAGCATCTCATAGACTGCATTGTTTCCACTTCCCTCCGACTTAGTCTTTTTTTGTGAGCTGGGCTTAGGAGTATGGAAAAAGTTAGTTACCGTGTATCCTTTGCCTCGACCCCTAAGCCTACCTCCATACTCCTCTTTTCCCAAAGCTTGTGTGAGGATATCCACCGGAGGTGAAGGCCGAATTTCTTCTTCTGTTGCCTTCTTCTTTAAGTCATTTTACAATATATTTTTTAAATGATTAAACATATTAGTTTATATAATAATGAACTAAATAATAATATATGCAACAAATATTCATAAAAAATACAATACTCACAATTTTTTTCCGCTACATGTTCAGTTTCTTCATTTGCATATTTTCCATCCTTCCCCATACGTGCCTGTATCCATAGGTCATCTCGGTCTACATAATCTTTGGTGCCTCTTTCAAGTTGCTTCAAAAGTTACAAATAAATTAATTTTAATAATGCAAGTGAGTAACAATGACAAAATTAATATGGTTAAATGTAAATAAAAATAAATTGCATACAATGGGTCTTTCTAATCTCGCATAGCCCATTGCACCCATCCTATGTGGATACTTGTTTAATTACCATTTTTCTGAATATTTGTGACTTAATGCCTACAAAAGTTATAAACATACATATTAGAAAACCCAAATAATTTAAGTCACCATAACAAATTTTAATTTTTATATAAATAATGACAGTGTAATTTAATACAACATTAACGTGCATTAAATAAAACTATACCTGGCATTTATCCGACAACCTTTGTTGTACAAAATCATCCCACACCTCTTGGCTTATGAATTCATACATTGATGGTTGATGCTTCAACTTTTCAAGTGTGTCAATATATGGTCGAACAAAATATCTATATAAGTAATTCTTGAATTTTCTCCATTTGTCACAACAATCTTTTAAAGTTACCTTCCTAAAACTATCATCTTTACCCGTATATTGCTGCAAAATTAAAAAAAAAATATATATTTAGTAACATTGATTGACAAGTAAATGCTGTAAGTTAGAAATGCAAGTAAAATGCATACAAGTTACAAATGCAAAAAAGGAATTATAAAATCTTCATCAATTAAATATGATTCATAATAAACAATATTTAACAATAATGCACTCCGTACCTTTATTGATGCCCATAGGTTATCTTTTAACCTATCTGACACAGCTCTCCAATTAGGTATATTAATTGGTATTGTGCTCCTAGCCAACGAGCCCTCCAAATTGTTCAATCGAACGGCCTCATAATTAATAGCAACTCCAACCTCATTATATTGAGGTTCCAAGCTTTTGTTTCCCACCAAATACTTCCTAAGGCCTTTCATCATTGTAGCCCCTCGTTTTCTACTCCTTGGGGCTGACGTATTCGATCTTTCCATATCATTGGATGGTGATCCAGTGCCATCCCCATCCGAGAGGACATGTTCATTAAAAGGATCCATAATTCTAGATACAAAAAACATAAACACAAATTAATATTACTAACAATATGAACATAGGGTGTGGTATAATTAATAAACCATTAAGAACAATAATAAATGATAAAGTCATATAATTTATTTACAAAGTGATGCAGTAATAGTATCTTCTTAACATCTATCCCCTTTAACAGTTATTAACATTTTCAAACGCAAAAGGCGAATAAATCACTAATGGATTCTGAGTCGTACAAATGATGTCGTTTTAAGACCTACAATAGAGAACCATCTATGATACAGTTGACATTTCCAATGCAATTTATAATGGCTATATCTTGAATTTAAACATATAAACACATAATACAAATATTAGCATATCATTTTTCTTTACATACAATTGAACCCTACTCAATAAATATAGCTATTTTTCAAAAAAAAAATTAGCTAACCCATTGTTGATGACAAGACATGATTTTGACAACATAAAACCCCACCAAATTAAAAGTAACGAACAAAAATTTAAAAAAAAAAAACCACCAAACATAATATTTTTTTAAGCAACATATACACCACCGAACCCTAAAATGGATGAAAAATAGCACACCTTTACAAATCCAGCAATCAAGAGGAACTTCAAGCCACCATAGCAGGCAATGGCGACGGCATGGCAGAAACCCAGCAACCCAACCCGGCGATGAGACGGTAAAAATCCCAGCCACCTAACCCTGCAATGGCGAAGTACACGACCCACCCAACCCAGCGATAGCGACGGCCATGGCAAAAGGGTGAAGTGCTTCCAACCCAACCACCAGCAAGAAGAAGAAGCAGAGGAAGAAGGAACTTTAAAATTTAGGAAAGAAACCCACAAAATCCTTCAAACCCTTGAAAGAAACACGAATGCCTAATGAGAGAGTGATCCTTCAAAATCTTCTCATACTTCCTAGATTGCTTCCAACACTCAAGTACCCGTACTTGGGGTTAAATGTTGAAAAGAAAGCCCATCGAAAAATGTGCCATTTTATTTTTTAATATTTCCTGAATATTGGGGAATAAAAAATGGTTATTAAGAACATTTTAGGGGCAAATGAAAATATTTAAAGACACAAAAAAAAGAAAAAATCGAAATACAAAAGAAAAAAGAAGAAATTAGAATGGGCGACTCATAAAGAAGAAACTATGCCACCTATCAAAAAATAAAAAGCATATAAATTTTAAGTGTTTTGAAAGTTTAAATAGAAAATAAAGTATACTTGAAAGAAAATCAGATTGATTAAAAAAATAAATAAATAAAAAACTCATTTATGTTGTTTAAATGTTTTCACTGGTGATTTGATGTTGAAAGAAAATCAGATTGATTGGAAAAAAATCAAAAAAAAATATTTGCTAACAGGTGACGCGAAAATATGCTTATGCGTCGCCTATTAAAAATATTTTTTAAAAAAAATCTAATTTATGTTGTTTAAACATTTTCACTGGTGATTTAATGTCGAAAGAAAATCAGATTGATTAATCAAAAAGAGCATCTAGAAAAAAACAAAATAAATTGCTAATAAGCAACGCGTAACTATGGTTATGCGTCGCCTGTTACCATGTTTTTGTACCAAAAAAAAAAAGGTTCAGTTAATAAGTTGCTTAAATATTTTACTAGATATTTGATATTGAAAAGAAAATCAGATTGATTTAAAAGAAAATCAGATTGATTTAAAAGAAAAGGAAAAAAAACATTTGCTAATAGGCGATGTGGAAATACGATTATGCGTCGCCTATTAAAAATATGTTAAAAAAAAAACTAATTTATGTTATTTAAATATTTTCACTGGTGATTTGATGCTGAAAGAAAATCAGATTTATTAAAAAAAAAGAGCACCCAAAAAAAAAAAAAAGATTTACTAACAAGCAACGTGTAACTATGGTTATGTGTCACCTGCTACCATGGTTTTGTTAAAAAAAAAAAAATGTTCAGTTAATAAGTTGCTTAAATATTTTCACTGGATATTTGATGTTAAAAGAAAATCAGATTGATTAAAAAACAAAAAACCAAAAAAAAAAAAAATTTGCTAACAAGCGATGCATAAATATTATTATACGTCATCTATTACCAATAATTAAAAAAAAAAACACTCATTTATGTTGTTTAAATATTTTCACTGATGATTTGTTACTGAAAGAAAATCAAATTGATTAAACAAAAAGAGCACCAAAAAAGAAAAAAAGTTTTGGTAACAAGCGACGCGTAACTATGGTTTTGATCACCTATTACCATGCTTTTGGGTTAAAAAAAAAAAAAAAAAGTTCAGTTAATAAGTTGCTTAAATATTTTCACTGGATATTTGATATTGAAAAAAAATTAGATTGATTAAAAAATCAAAAACAAAATATATATATATATATATATATATATGTTTGGTAAAAGGTGATGCAAAAATATGATTATGCGTCACCTATTACAATTATTATTTTTTTTTAAAAAAAGCAAACTCATTTATGTTGTTTAAATATTTTCAATGATGATTTGATGCTGAAAGAAAATAAGATTGATTAAACAAAAAGAGCACCCAAGAAGAAAAAAAAAAAATGGCCAACAAGCGACGTGTAAATATGGTTATGCGTCGCCTGTTACCATGCTTTTGTGGGGAAAAAAAAAAAGTTCAGTTAATAAGTTGCTTAAATATTTTCACAAGATATTTGATATTGTAAAGAAAATTAGATTGATTAAAAAAAAAAAAGATTTGCTAACAGGCGATGTGGAAATGTGGTAATGCATCGCCTATTAAAATTATTTAAAAAAAAAACCCCATTTATATGTTTTAAATATTTTTAATGGTGATTTGATGCTGAAAGAAAATCAGATTGATTAAAAAAAAAGAGCACCCAAAACAAAACAAAAAAGATTTGCTAACAAACGACGTGTAATTATGGTTATGCATCGCCTGTTACCATGCTTTTGAACAAAAAAAAAAAAAAGTTTAGTTAATAAGTTGCTTAAATATTTTTATTGGTGATTTGATGCTGAAAAAAAATCAGATTGATTGAAAACAATAAACCAAAAAACATGAATAAATATCTAATAGGCGACTCTTAATTATGCTTATGTGTCGCCTGTTACTAAAATTTTTTACAAATAAAAAAAGAAGAAAAACTTTATCATTTATTTTGCTTTAATATTTTCACTAGTGATTTAATATTGAAAGAACATTAGATTGATAAAAAAAAAATAGGAAAACAAAAAAATTAATGGCTAACAGGGGATGTGTAATAATATTTATGCGTCGCCTATTGTCCTTTTGAAAGGGTCGCCTTAAATTATCTGGCGAGCCATGTATCATTTAATGCGTCACTTGTTATTTCAAAAGAAGAAACAAATGTAATCTATTATTTTATTTGGGTTCAAATAAACTATCGTTGATAGCCAAAAACATGAAAGTTCAACTCGTTGAACATACTTACGTTGAGCAATTGGACTATGGGTCCTTGCTTTAGATCAATTTACAATTGTTATATCCAATCTCAAATTATGTCGTGAGATGTGTTTTTGTGTTTGTGTATACACATATGTGTGAATAATTGAAACGAGCATTGATAAAATTGTTTTCTATTTTTAGATCAATTGAATTGATGTTTGTGAAAATATTTGTAGTTGAAATTTAAAAAAAGTAACTAAAATTAAAAAATAAATTTTAAATACTATTGGATAAGGCGACCCTTTTATATGTATCTGCGTCTCCTTTTTATTTCAAGGAGTTGCTAGTTCATCTAGTTTTTTAAATGAAAAATTACAAATTTAGAGTTATTGCCAAAAGTTTAAAAGGATATAAATAGTACTTGGAGAAAATTTTTTTTTTTAAAAGAATTAAAAAAAAGGGCATCCCTAAAAATGTTTATCCTTTAACGACACAGTTTATTTCAATACGTCACCTGTTTATCAATTTTCTTAAAATTTTTGGCTTGTTTTAAAATTTTACGCGGGATTTGAATACCATTTCTTTTCACAAAATATATGTTAGTAGTACACTTCATAATAGGTGTTAGAATTGGAAGCAATCTAAAAGAGATTTGAAGAGTGGGATATTTCGTGTTTAAGTTTCCATTTGCCTGTGTTGCTATCTGGAAGTTGGATTTCTCTGTGTCGCCCTCATGGTTAGCTTGGCTTTTCTTTCTTCGTCTCCATGGTTTTGGTGAGTTTCTTTTCTCTTTATGATTGGCGGTAACATGTGGTGGGTTGGATTATTTTTTATTTATTTATTTCATTATAACTGAAGGTTAGGTTCGCTGGATTTTCTTAATCTTGCTTTTGTCGAGGTTCACTAGGTTTTCTTAATATTGCTTTTGTCAGTAATTTGTTTGCGATGGATTTTCTTAATCTTGCTTTTGTCGATAATTTTTTGTGTGATATTGTTTGACATTGTTCTGCTTAGATTGGTAGGGAAATGAATAAATCATGGATAACAAAGGATAGAACATCAAGTGATTTTGCTAAGGGGTTGAATGAATTTTTGAAATTTAGCATCGAGAATACCAATGATTGTAATGTTGTACGGTGTCTTTGCATGCAATGTGGGAATATGAAAATCCATACTATTAGGGATATTAAAGGCCATATATATTGAAATGGGTTTGATGTCAACTATCGGCGATGGACTTGGCATGGTGAGTCATGTGCTGATGATATTGGACCACCTTTGCATTTTGGAAATATTAATGTAGAATATAATTAAAATTATAGTGGTAGTAAGGAAGACGTGGTTTTTAATAGCTTAGAAATGACCCGTGTTGCATTAGAAACTTTTGATAATGATCCTAATGAATTTGCTATCTTATTGGAGGATGCGGAGAAACCTTTGTACCCAGGTTGTACCAAATTTACCAAGTTGTCGGCCTTGGTTAAATTGTACAACATAAAGGTAAGATATGGATATTTTGATAAGAGCTTTCATGTACTGTTGCAATTGCTATCCGAGATGTTGTCAAATGACAATGTGTTGCCAACATCCATGTGTAATGTTAAGAAGACTTTGAGTGCTTTGGGAATGGAGTACACCAAGATTCATGCATGTCCTAAAAGTTGTATTTTGTTTAGGAAGGAATATGTGGACCTTAATGAATATCCTAAATGTGGATCTGCTAGATGGAAAATTGATAAGAATGGAGTTGTTAGCAATATTCCAAATAAAATTTTATGGTACTTTCCTATTATTCCTCATTTTAAATGAATGTTTCGTAGTGTTGAAACGGCTAAGAATTTGACATGGCATGCCAATGGGAGAAAGGTTAAGATAGGGGAAATGCAACACCCTACGGATTCTCCATCTTGGAAGTTGGTTGATCGTTTATGGCCAACCTTTGAGTCCGAAGATAGAAATTTAAGACTTGGGACTGTGGCCGACGGAGTTAACCCACATAATATGTTGAGTAGTAGGTATAGTTGTTGCCTGTGATGATGGTTGTGTATAATCTTCCTCCTTGGTTATGTATGAAACAGAAATTTATGATGTTAAGTCTTCTAATTTCTGGACCGAAGCAACCCAGAAATCAAATTGATGTATACATGGAGCCGTTAGTTGAAGACCTGTAGCGATTGCGGAATAAGGGTGTTACGGTCTTCGATGCTTACCGTCAAGAGAAATTCACTTTGAAGGCAGTGTTTCTATGGACAATAAATGATTTCCTAACTAATGGTAACTTGTCCGGTCATGCAGTGAAGGGATATTATGCTTGTCCAATTTGTAGTGAAAATACTTTTGCTACAAGGCTAAAGCATGGAAAAAAAAATGAGTTTTACCGGGCATAGAAGATTTCTTACTCCAATCATCACTATAGAAGGCAAAAGAAGGCTTTCAATGGATTTCAAGAATTTGGAGTGCCTCCAAAATCGTTGACTGGAGAAGAAATCTTAGATAAGCTTAATGCAATGAGTTTTAATAACTCAAACAAGAGGAAAAGGACTATTGATTCTGAAGAATGTTGGAAGAGGAAGTCCATTTTTTTTGAATTGGAATATTGAAAATTTCTCCATGTGCAACATAATTTAGATGTCATGCATATTGAGAAAAATGTTTGTGAGAGCATATATGGTACATTGCTCAATATTCTTGGTAAGAAGAAGGACGGAGTTAATGCTCGGTTAGATTTACAAGAAATGGGTTTGCAGATAGACTTGGCCCCAAGCCACAAGGAAATCGAATTTTCCTACCACCGGCCTGCTATATATTATCAAAGCATGAGAAGAAATTGTTTTGTAAGTGTTTGGCGGACTTAAAGGTTCAAGATGGTTATTCTTCAAACTTTAGGAATCTTGTTTCAATGGAGGACTTAAAGATGGTAGGATTGAAATCTCATGATTGTCATACATTGATGCATCAACTCTTGCGTCTTGCAATTCATGCAATTGTTCCTAAACATGTGAGACATGCAATTGCAAGACTTTGTTTTTTCTTCAATGCAATTTGCAAGAAGTCTATCATTGTTGCTGAATTGGACAAAATTCAAAATGATCTTGTTACAACTTTATGCCTTCTAGAGAATTTTTTTCCACCATCGTTTTTTGATGTAATGGTTCATCTAACTGTACATTTGGTTCGAGAGGTAAGATTGTGTGGACCAATACATTTTAGGTGGATATACCCATTTGAGAGGTACATGAAAGTATTGAAAAGTTATGTTCGAAATAAAAATCAGTCAAAAGGTTGTATTGCCAAGAGTTACATATGTGAAGAAGTGATTGAGTTTTGTAGTGAATTTCAGAGAGGGTTAGATGCAGTTGGAAACCTAATTGATAGTTATCAAAAGTTAAATGATAAGGATGATGTTGGTGTCCCCATTAAAGGTGGAAAAAATCAATCAATTGATCAACAACTTTAGGAGAAAGTCCATAGATGCATACTTTCGAATACACCAGAAGTGGAACCGTATGTCAGGTGCGTATATACATGTTAATGTATAAATTAGTTGATATTTTTAATATATATATATATATATCAATATGTATAATTTAGTTGATATTTTGAATATATTAATATGCATCAATAAGTTGA
Organism: Ziziphus jujuba; assembly: GCF_031755915.1. Classification (NCBI taxonomy): domain Eukaryota; kingdom Viridiplantae; phylum Streptophyta; class Magnoliopsida; order Rosales; family Rhamnaceae; genus Ziziphus; species Ziziphus jujuba. The sequence continues at coordinate 6,847,340 of NC_083380.1, forward strand.
AATGTTGGATATTTTTATTAATTACAACAATTTTTATTTGTTTTAGTATTCATTTTGAAGTCTTGAAGTCAAGCAAAAAAAATCGAGGAAAGAAAGCAAAATGGTTTCAAGACGAACAAAAACATACATTTATGTACTGGTTACGTGATACAATATATAATATACATACATTTATGTATGGGAAAGTTAAATATTCAATATATAATATCATTGTTTTAATTTTAACTTTTCATATTTTTTTCAATTGACTAGATTACACAGAGCGAAGTCAACCTAATCACACAGTTTCTGAAACAATAAGATGGTTAGCCCATGGTCCACAATGAGTGGTAACGAAACATGAAGGATATGTCATTAGAGGGGTTAGATTCAACACTTTAAATATGTATAATAAGAGGGTCACCCAGAATAGTGGTGTCAAAGTTATTGCCAAAAGTGAGCATTTTGCTAGTGTTAAGGATAATAACCCAATTTTAGCTGAAATGGCATGCTATGGGATCATAAGAGAGATTTGGGACGTCGATTACACTATGTTTCGAATTCCAATGTTCAAGTGTGATTGGGTTGACAATAGTGGTGTGAAAGTTGATGAGATGGGGTTTACATGTGTTAACTTTAGTAAAATTGGATATAAATCTGACCCATTCATCATGGCTTCATAAGTTCAACAAATATTTTATGTTGAAGATCAACTTGATTCGAAATGGTCCGTTGTTTTAACTCCACCACGACATTGTACTTTTGTTGAAGAAGAATTGGTTGAAGAATATGTTCTTGGCGATACTACGATGGCTCACAATCTATTTGCCATACAATTGCCAAGTATTGATGAAAATTGTCAGGACTCGTCCAAAATTTCTCCCCGGAACCCTAGACAAGCCCTGATCCCAGGAAAATACCACCGAACCTTCCAACGGAAAATCCGACAGCACCCCCCTTAAGGGTAGGACTAACCAAAAATTTCCTGCATTGAAAACACACTTCTATAAACATCCCCTTATTCCTCCCACGTTACTACAATATAATTCCACAAATTTGCAGCACTTCAAATGAATAACAATAATTTAGTGCATAATTAATAACTAAATGTCCAATACAGTATACAGAGCATTATACAAATAAATGTGGAATTAATACAATGACAGATAAAGAAGTAATACAAGATGGAGAGGAAAAAGGAAGGAATGCTTCTTGGACTTTCGGCAATGAACTGACACGTCGAGCTCGCCCCCGACGATCAACGTCTCCCAACCTAGACCTAGGGGAACGGAATTTAAAAATATGAGATGCTAATCATCTCAGTGAGTGACCCTAACTACTGTACAATTATAAAACCATGATAATTATAGTATACTTGATTAATTAAGAATAAATAAATAAATAATTAATAATTAATTGGAAACAATATTTTCTCTCAAAACCCTCATCATTCACTCCGTTAGAAAAGTTACCCTTTTTAAAAATCATTTCACCAAAACCCAAACTTGTACCCCAATTAATATCATAAAAACTGATGCTCAAAAATATGAATTGTCAGGACCCGTCCAGAATTCCCTCCCCGGAACCCTAGACAAGCCCTGATCCTAGGGAAACCCTACCGGACCCTCCAACAGAAAATCCGGCAGAGCCTCCCCTAAGGGATGGACTAACCACAAATTTACCTGCACTGAAAACACACTTCTAAAAACATCCCCTTATTCCTCCCACATTACTACAGATTGATTCCACAAATTTCAGCACTTCTAAAAAACAACAACAGTCCAGTGCATCAATAAAACATAAGTATCCCAATAGTATACAGAGCTTTAAGAAGTGCTAATCAACAGAAATACAACAAGGATGAAAGAAATAATACACTGAAATAAAAGAGTACAGAAACACAACAGCGGCGGAAACTTGGTTCGCTCCGGAAGAACGTCTACCATCACTTGCACCTAAGGGAACGGAACTTAAAAACGTGAGATGCTAATCATCTCAATGAGTGACCCTGACTACTGAACACTTTTAATGATAATAAAATAATAATAATAATAACAATTAAGGAAATTGAATAAATACCAAAAATTAATAAATGAATAATAATAACTGTTGAAATAATAATTTCCCTCAAAACTCTCACCAATCGCTCCGTTTGAAATGTTCCCTTTTTAAAACCTTTTCATAAAATCCGATGTACGTACTTCCCGAAAACCAAGGGATTAAACCATTTGATAAACAATAAATAAATAAAAACATACCCCAATATATAATTAAAATGTAATAAATTATAGTAAATAATTTTTTAACACTTTTGGGGTTTAAAACATTATTAGCAAATTACACCTGACGCACCACACCATATACCGGTGATGCCCTCCGATATCCAGCGTCCCGAGCACCGACTGGCGGGGGGGTTAAAGAGAGAAACCTGCAACGGCACTTTGGCGTCCCGACAGTACCGCTGCTGAAACCATCAACCCGGCCAAGGAGGGGGGCGGCTGTGTGCAAATAAACTTGCCTGCCCACGGTCCAATGGCAACTCACGGGTGAAGTAATAACCGTGCGCTAAACCATATAATACCTGCGCGCTACCACGTGTCCATACACCATACACCAGAACACCAATACTGTATGAGTGCGTCTAAAAATAAACATTATTAACCAACCGTACCGTTTTCCAAAATTACCGTGGGAAATACATTAAATGCACACACTTACCATCCCACATATTTTTATTTAACCAACCCGGTACGAAACAGCAATAACAACAAACCACAATTTTTTCGAAATACGAGATGCAACCATAAAAATACCGCAGGCATAATTTATAAAATTTAAACAAATATTTTCGTAAAATATTTAACCCAATTATGCCCGAAAAATCATATTTCAAACCACGTACAAAACCATAATAAAACCATAATTAAATCATACCACATGAGCATAATTTAAATACCAATTTAAATACCAAATAAACATAATTAATTGCCCAAAATAATTTTTGAAGGTGGGTCACTCACCTTGAGCGCGTAAATCAACTAAGATCCTCCTCGAGATCAACTCCACCACTCGTACGCGCACCTACACAACTACAGTGTACCAACCAAAAATATTAATATTTTATCTGGGTAATTCCCAAATGGGTACCCGGGGAGCGAACACCAAACGATATCTAAAGGTTACAAGTTATATACAGAATCGAAGCTCGAGTGGTGATGATCACGGATTCAGTCTTACTTTCCGGTGATCGGACCCGACGGGGTTCAGGAAATGGTGGAAATGGATGCCAGATTCGGGTTCAGGAGGTCGAACACAGTGGACTAGAGCCGGCCGGAAGACTGGGTACTCGCCGGAACAGTAACTTCCGGCGAGCCACCACGGTCACCGGCAACTGTCGCCCGCGGCGGCGTGTACGGTGGCCGTTGGCCGTGATTTTTTTCAAATTTGTAGATCGTGGGGAGAGAAATCCAACAGGATCGGCGGTGAGGCAAACGGAGGCCGAATGGCGGAAAAATCACGGTTTGAAGATTTCCGGCCCCTCACCGAAAAACGCTCCGATCCCGACGCATCGGTGGTCCGATGGCCGTGAAACTTGGTGGGTCGGCCGGACTTGAGGAGAGGATAAAGGGTGTCAGGCGCGTGTGGCCGGAAAATGGCCGGAAATGGGTCGATCGGCGGTGGAGGGAAAAACTCACCGCCGATCTTCAAACGTCCGATCCGGGCTCGTCCGGCGGCCGATCGCCGTGAAAATTTGAGGTTTTGCCAGAAATGGGGAGGGGAACCTTGCTGGCCGGTGCGTGTACAGTAATTCGGCCAGAAATTTTGAAAAATTCTGACGCCGGTCGGACTCTCTCTCTCCTTATCTCTCCTCTCTCTCTTTCTCTCTCTTCCCTGAGAATTTTATCAAATAAATGCCACTGTGTGGCACTGTTCATGCCACGTGGACCAATCAGAAGCTGACATGTGGCATTTCACTGTTCATCGACTTAAAAACATTAAAATATTATGGTATCCGGCAAACTTCATGCATCCATAACTTTTCAATCGGATGTCCGTTTTAAGCGTGCCGCTAGTCTGTGAACTCGTATCGACGAGCACTTCACAACCATGCACGAGTCAAAGCTCATTTCCCCATAAATAAAGAGTCAACTCCGGCACCCCTTGGATAATTTGGACTTCAACTTGTTTTGCCCATAACTTTCAAACCATAGCTCTGTTTTCAACGTGCTACTAGTTTACGAACTCGGGGCATCGTGCACTTTGCCACGGTACCCTGATCAACTCGAAATTCCAACTGGAGCAAAAAGTCAACTTTTGACCTACTCGGTCAACGGTCAACCTCGGTCATCGTGCACGGATTCCGGTACGATTTGGGACGAGGTGTTACATGAATGAACGATCATTGTAATATTATTATATGTCTCAAATCAAGATATAAATATTTGAGCATACACCATAATAAATACAGTTCCACCAAATAAATATGAGAATGTAGGAATCACCCCAATATTTATAACACAACAATATATATACAAACATATACAATGTACTCATATACAAACCGTGGGATACACCCACCTCACGGCCCTCAATATATGAACAGTGTCATGGAAATAATAAATAACCGTCGGGACGTACCCAACCTCACGGCCCGTGGCAATAATAAACCGTTGGATGATACCAACCTCACAGTATCGTGGTAATAATAAATAAACCGTCGGATGAACCCGACCTCACAGTCCGTGGTAATAATAGATAACCGTTGGATGAAACCAACCTCACGGCACCGTGGTAAACACAATATGCTGTAATATAATACTAAACCAAACTCTGGTACTATATGGTACATCAATTAAAAATAACCGATACAGTATCCTACTGTATCATAATCATAATTTAATTGTCAAGTTCAACCGCTCGTTTAAATATTTCAAAATTTTCAAATCTTCATTTCATACGAAAATCAGAAATACCACAGTGAAATATATTCACCATAAATCAATTTTTAAACCCATAAAATTCTTAAAATATTTGAACATGCTTACAATCATAAAATTTTCCATCTGCTTCTCAAATAAATCATTTCTGAAATGATTTAAAACCTCAGTTTAAATACCAAAATATTTAACTACTCCAAGTTCACTTATGAACCCATTAGAATATAAAATCATTTAATACATTGTCAAACCTTACGTAAAATGACAACTCATATTTAATAAGGCAAATATTTTTATATGCATAATCCAAACATTCAATCAAATGGTATATAAGCCAAATTATTCGAACATTTATATTATATATTATGCCCCAAAACAATTTTTAAAAGTAATAACCATAGCAATAATTAAAATAAATCACACCACAATTTCTTTAAAATTCCAAATATATTCTTTTGGCACCAAAACATATATTAAAAACATTATAAATTAGCAATACCATTTATCTTGAAATTCTCTTAATATCAAATACATAAAACATATTTATCAAATATTTAATTATGACATATTTCAACAATGAAATTTGATAAAATTTACCAAAATCTCAAATTCCTTAGAATCAACACATTTTATGATGCCCAAATATTTAATTCCATTCAATTTTGGCATCAAAAATTCCAAATATAAATTTACTAAATATTCAACACATCAAACATATTTTCAAATAACCAATTAACACAAAATATATATTTTTTAACATCCCAAAATAATTTTGAAGGTGGGTCACTCACCTGGAGCACGCAATTAACCTAAGATCCTCCATGGGATCAATTCCACGATGCACATGTGCTCCTAGAACAACAATTCACACACAGTCAAATAAAATAATATTTTATTCGGGTAAATAATACCCGGTACCCGAGGGGATAAACACAAACGTTAACCAAAATTGACGAATAATATACCAAATCGAAGCTTGAGTGATGAGGATTACGAATCCGGTCTTACTTCCCGGAGATCAGACCTAAGGTGGCCGGAATCTCGCCGGAAAGCTTTCGACCTTTAGAGCCTCAATTCTCCCAAACCGTCGTGAATTGGAGGAAAAGGACCCCGGATCCAAGTTCAGGGGTTCGGAATTAGTAGGGAGGGACCGACGGTGCAACTGGGTACTCGCCGAAATTGGATTTTCAGGCGAGCCACCGAATCCCACTGGAAACCACCACCGCCGATGGCGCGTCAGGTGGCTGTGGTCGAGATTTTTGGGGATTTTGTAGCTTGAGGGGAGAGGGTTCCAACGGGACAGGCGGTGAGGCAAACGAAGGCCGGATGGTGAAGAGATCTGGGTTTGAAGATTTTCGGCCCCTCGCCAGAAAATACTCCGATCCCGGCGCGTTGGAGGTCCGGTAGCCGTGAAATTTGGTGGGCTGGCCAGAAATGAGGAGCTGGTGAGGGTTGGCTGGCACGTGTGGCCTGAAAATGGCCAGAAGTGGGTCAAATGACATTGGCCGGTGGTGGAGGGGAAAAATGGCCGTCGCGGGAAAACTCTCCGATTCGGCGCGTTACCATCCAGTTGGCCGTGAGGTGGCCGAAAAACAGCTAAATGGCGGTGGCTCATAACTTTCAAACCGTAGCTCTATTTTCAACGTGCTACTAGTCTATGAACACATGGCAACGTGTAAATTGTAACGGTACCTCAGTCAACCTAGAATTTCGTCCGAGTCAAAAAGTCAACTTTTGACCCCTTGGGTCAACGGTCAACCTCTGTCAAAGTTGGAAAATTTCCGGTGTACTTCGGGACAGAGTGTTACAAAAATGATCATGAGGATGAATGTGAGAGTGGCTATGTTCGTAATGACTGTAAGGGGATATGGATAAATAATATCTTCTAAATAAATTGGTACGTAAATTTATTAACTTATGTTTTAAGTAATATTTATTTATTCATTAATTATTTTTTTCTTATGTATTTTTCACTTTTAATTAGGATAAATGTGCCACGCTAAATCTTAAGAAGGTGATATTCATTAAATTTTCATTTACCAAATTACAAATTTAATAATGATTAAGTTTTTATTAATTTATTTTGCATAAGTGTTAATAAATTTTTTAATTTTTCCATATGTAGTATGAGGGTGTAATATCATCAACACGAGAATGTCAACTTCCATCTCAATGAGTATGCATATATCAAAATATGTCAATGAGATGATATTTAATTATTTTGTTATGAACAAGTATTTATTTTAAATTTTTGTATTCTAATTATTTTGGACGAAGCTAGTTTAGGTTTTTTTGTATTTTAATTACTTTTATATTTTAACTATTTTAATAAATTTTTAAAAATTTAAAAAAAAGAAAAGAAATGGCGACACATGAAAATATTTAAAAATTGCCTAAAATATATAGCGACATATATAAGATAATTTTGGCAACTCATAAATTTCACAACTCTTTACAAAATGTCGCTAAAAGAATTTTTCCCCATTGTATCGACATAAATATCTAGCAACACTTAACAAAAACGTCGCTAACAAATTTTTTACGACTTTTTCGTAAAGTGTTGCTAAATGTATGAGTCGTTTTAAGTTAATTGTTGATTGTGTCGCTAAATGAGAAACTGCATCGCTAAAAACACATAAATATGCGACTTTTATAATTTGTCGCTAAACCATATATGCGTCGCTAAATGGGAGACACTAAAAAAGAGTTGCTAAATATATATGGGTCGCTAACAAGGAGACTCACATAATTCGTTGCTAAATAGGTGACAAAAAAATGCTTTGCTAAAACATACATGAGTCGCTATCTAAATCAATATTTAGCGACTTAAATATTTAGCGACGTTTTATGAACAAGTTGCTAAAACATTTTTAGTGACAATTTATTAAAGCATCGCTATAAGTTCATTGTTATATGGTTTGCCAAACATTAACTTTGTGTCGCTAAAAATTATGAATAGACGACTGTTATGATGTGTCGTCTGTTGTATTAGGTATTTAGCGACAAGACATTTGGCGACTCCATTGAATGTGTCGCTGTTTATTTCGTGCGACGCAGTAGTTGCGTCATTTATCAGCTCGATTCTAGTAGTGATAATTAAGGACACAAATAGGGTTTACAGGAAGGCATTGATAGTTTACGAAATAAATGAGGCAATAGCCAAATGGAGAAAGCAACTAGAACAAGGAGCTAGAGTGATTAGAAAGAGAATGTAGTATAAAAAGTGTAGGGTAAAAAGGTGGCAATAGAAAGTTTAAAAGATTATATAAGATTAGAGATTTATGGAGAAAGTAGTGAAAGTGTAGAGATTGTTTTTAGAAGAAAATGGTGAAAATGTGTAAGATAAGTAAAAAACAAATGTGAATAAGAGAGAAATTAAAAGAGAGAGCGAAGACTTTTATAGGAACGATGTTGAGGGGAAAAAAGTAAAGAGAAGGTGGATTTGATAAAAGTAAAGACAGAATGCTAGAAGTATAGAGATGGGGGGGGGGGAGAGAGATAAAAATGAAAAGAGAAAGTAAGTAGATAGACGAAGATGGGAAGAGAGAGAGTGGAGAGAAAGACAAAATAAGGGGGGGAGCTTTTGAATTTTTTTTTTTTTTCAATATATGTACTTGGTTTCATTCATTTGTAATAAATTGAATTTCAATAATTACATTTCATTTTTTGCATTTCACTAATAGAATACATTTCTGACAATTTGACTCCATGTTGGGTTGGCTTTTTATAGTTTGTTTAGAAAATAACATAATCAAACTACCACTTAATTTTCAAATTTTATACAGAAGACGTTGATCTAATGGTTATATAGACTAAGTTGGATAATAAACACCCTTAAATTTATCTTTAAGAAATGTGTCAGGACCCGTCCAAAATTTCTCACCGGAACCCTAGACAAGCCCTGATCTTAGGAAAACCCTACCGGACCTTCCAATGGAAAATCCGACAGAACCTCCCCTAAGGGTTGGACTTACCATAAATTTCCTGCACTGAAAACACACTTCTATAAACATCCCCTTATTTCTCCCACTTTATGTAACATCCCATCCCGAACCATGTCGGAAATTTTTACACGTTGACCGAGGTTGACTGTTGACTATTGACTTTGACCGTTGACTGTTGACCAAAGGGGTCAAAAGTTGACTTTTTGACCCGGTTGGAATTCTAGGTTGATTAAGGTACCGTTACGAAGTACACGTTGGCACGAGTTCATAGACTGGTAGTACGTTGAAAACGGAGCTACGGTTTGAAAGTTATGAGCAAAACAAGTTGAGGTCCAAACTGTCCAAGGGGTGCTGGAGTTGACTTTTTATTCATGCAAGGTTGAGCGTTGACTCATGCATGGTTGTGAAGTGCTCGTCGATACGAGTCCGTAGACTAGCGGCACGTCTGATTTGGACATGTGGTTTGAAAGTTATGGACCTGTAGAGTTTTTCAAATACCGTATTATTTTAATATTATTTTTAAACGCGTAACGATGTGCCACATGTGACTTAATGAAGGTGACCATGTGTCACCATGTGGAGAAGCCACATGTCAACCATGTGAAAAATCATATTATTTTTATTATTATTTTAAATAATAATATTTTTATTTTTTATTTTTCCTTTTTCCTTTTTCTTTTTCTTTTCCTTTTCTTTTCTTTTTTCCCTTCTTCTTCCCTGAGCCATCAACAAAGCACGCACAATTTTTTTTTTTTCTCCCACCGGCCGTTGTCTCTCTCTCTCCCGTGTTTTTAAATTCCGACCACCCATAGTCCTCACGCGCCGGCCAGTGACGAGCGGAGGGAGGAGGCGAGCTCAGCCGCCAATTTTCACGGTCACCGGCCGCCGGACGCGCGCCGATCGGGCCGGAGAAGCCGCCGGCCGGAAAATTTTCTCTCTCCTCTTTTCTTATGTTTTCCGGCCAGCCCAGTCCGAATTAAACCTCCTCTCCCCCTATTTTGGGTCCTCTGAGTTCAAAAATGGCCTCCAATCTCAAAAATTCGAAGCGGGTTGCGAGATACGAGGAATTGAAAACCAGCTGAAACTTTCCGGCCAAATTCCGGCCACCTCCGGTGGAATTGGGGTCGATGGAGACCAGTAATGCGCTCCTCGTTCCACGAGCTTCGATTCGGTATATCATTCGCCTATTTTGGTTAACGTTTGTGTTTGACCCACCGGGTACCGGGTATTATTTAGCCGAATAAAATATTAATTTATTTGACTGTCTGTGAATTTTGTTCTAGGAGCACGGGTGAGTCATGGAATTGATCCCGTGGTGGATCATGGTTTAATTGCATGCTCCAGGTGAGTGACCCACCTTTGAAAATATTTTTGGGGTAATTAATTGTATTTATGTGGTATTAATTTGATACCTGTAATTGCTGCTCATGTGGCGTATTTTAAATATAATCGGGAAAAATATTATTTTATATATATATTTACCCATTGGTGCTAAATGAAATTTTGGGTCATTAGAAATTCCCGATTATTATTTCATTATGATTAAATGGTATTTATTACACATGAGCAAGTATTTTCAGTAATTGATTGTGTCTGGATTTTATATCATTTTTGGGCAATTAATTATGTTTAATTGGTATTTAATTTATGCTCATGTGGTATAATTTGGTTATGGTTTTATTGTGGTTTAATTTATTTATTATGCATGAGCAAAGTGTATTTTGGTAGTATTTGTACGTGGTTTTAAATTTAATTTTCCGGGCATAATTGGGTTAAATATTTTACGAAAATATATGTTTAAATTATATAAATTATGCCCACGGTATTTTTATGGTTGCATCTCGTACTTCGAGGAAATTGTGGTTTGTTGGTTATCAATGTTTCATACCGGTTTATTAAATAAAAATATGTGGGATGGTAAGTGTGAAATTTTAATATATTTCCCACGGTAATTTTGGAAAACGGTACGGTTGGTTATTAATGTTTATTTTTAGACGCACTCATACAGTATTGGTGTTCTGGTGTATGGTATATGGACACGTGGTAGCACGCGGTTATTATGTGGTTTAGCGCGCGGTTATTATTTCTCCCATGGTTGCCATTGGACTGGGCAGGCAAGTTTGATATTGGCCACAGCCGCCCCTCCCTTGGCCGGGAGATGGTTTTAGCAGCGATACTGTCGAGACGCCAAAGTGCCGTTGCAGGTTTCTCTCTTTAACCTCCCCACCAGTCGGTGCTCGGGACGCTGGGTATCGGAGGGCATCACCGATATATGGTGTGGTGCGTCAGGTGTAATTGTCAGGTGTAATTTTCAAATAAAGTTTCAAACCCCAAATGGTACAAAATTATTTATTATAATTTATTGCAGTTTATTTATATTTGGGGTATTTATTTATTTATTTATTTGTTGTTTATTAATTATTTGGTTCATTGGTTTTCGGGAAGTACGAATATCGGGTTTTGTGAAAATGTTTTAAAAGGGGAACTTTTCCAACTGAGAGAATTGTAAGGGTTTTGAGAGAAATTATTATTTCCAATGAATTATTATCTATCTACTTATTACCGTGGTATTATATTGTATAGTAGATAGGGTCACTCACTGAGATGATTAGCATCTCACACTCTTAAATTCCGTTCCCCTAGGTCCAGGTTGGAGACGTTGATTGTCCGGGGCGAGCCCAACGTCTCAGTTCGTTGCCGAAGGTTCAAGAAGTATTTCTTCCCTTTTTCCTCTTCATCTTGTACTACTTCTTATCTGTCATTGTATAAATTCCACATGTATCTGTATAATGCTCTGTATACTGTATTGGACATGTAGTTGTTTTTAATGCACTGGGTTGCTGCTGTTGTTTTATTTTGAAGTGCTGTAAATTTGTGAAATCAATTTGTAGTATTGTGGGAGGAATAAGGGGATGTTTTTTTGAAGTGTGTTTTCAATGCAGGTAAATTGTGGTAAGTCCATCCCTTAGGGGAGGCTCTGCCGGATTTTCTGTTGGAGGGTCCGGTAGGGATTCCTTAGGATCAGGGCTTTTCTAGGGTTCCGGGGAGAAATTCTGGACGGGTCCTGACACATTACTACAATTTAATTCCACAAATTTACAGCACTCCAAATGAATAACAGTAAATCAGCGCATAATTAATAACTAAATGTCCAATACAGTATACAGAGCATTATACAAATAAATGTGGAATTAATATAATGTCAGATAAAGAAGCAATACAAATTGGAGAAGAAAAAGGAAAGAAATACTTCTTGGACTTTCGGCAATGAACTGAGGCGTCGGGCTCGCCCCGGACAATCAACGTCTCCCAACCTGGACCTGGGGGAACGGAATTTAAAAATATGAGATGCTAATCATCTCAGTGAGTGACCTTAACTACTGTACAATTATAAAGCCACGACAATTATAGTACACTTGATTAATTAATAATAAATAATTAATTAATTAATAATTAATTGAAAAATAATAATTTCTTTCAAAACCCTCACCATTCACTCTGTAGAAAGGTTCCCCTTTTAAAACATTTTCGCAGAACCCAATCTTTTATACCCCAAAAATCAAGGAAAACAATTAGTCAATAAATTTGAGTAAAATACAAGAATTTAAGGATCCAAATTTATAATGGAAATAAAGAATAAGACATCAGTGGATACCATAAATAAAATCACAAATAATACTTATATTAAAGAAATTTGGCATAAGAACAAAAATAAATCCAATATATAAATTATAAAATTTATTCTTTAAGTCAAGGAAATAACCAAAGGAATATTTTAAATCAATTTAAACATCTATATAAAACAATTAATAAAAAAAATATAACAGAATTTATTTTAAAATATCAATCGATTTAAATGATAAAATCAAGACAAATAACTCTTGAACATTAATGAGAATAGGTAATAAATTTACGATAACAATTCCATAAAATTTGCGCAAAGCTTTAAATTTAAATAAATAATAAAAACAACGATTTATACAATATATACAATGTACCATACGATGTACCAATCTGTAAACCGTGGGATACACCCACCTCACTACCCTCAATATATGAAAGGTGTCGTGGAAATAATAAATAACCGTCGGGACGTACCCAACCTCACGGTCCATAGCAATAATAAACCTTTGGGTGATACCAACCTCACGGCACCGTAGTAATAATAATAAACGGTTGGATAAATCTGACCTCACAGTCCGTGGTAATAATAGATAACCGTTGGATGAAACCAACCTCACGGCACCGTGGTAAACCCAGCACGCTGTAATATAATACTGAACCAAACTCTGGTACTATATGGTACATCAATTAAAAATAACCGATACAGTATCCTACTGTATCCTAATCATAATTTAATTGTCAAATTCAACCGCTTGTTTAAATATTTCAAAAATTTTCAAATTGTCAGTTCATACAAAAATCAGAAATACCACAGTGAAATATATTTACCATAAATCAATTTTTAAACCCATAAGATTCTTAAAATATTTGAACATGCTTAAAATCATAAAATTTTCCATCTACTTCTCAAATAAATCATTTCCAAAATGATTTAAAATCCCAAATTAAATACCAAAATATTTAACAAATCCAAGTTCACTTATGAACCCATTAGAATTTAAAACCATTTAATATATTGTCAAACCTTACATAAAATGACAACTCATATTTAATAAGGCAAATATTTTTATATGTATAATCCAAACATTCAATCAAATGGTATATAAGCCAAATTATTCGAACACATATATATTATATTATATCCCAAAACAATTTTTTAAAACTAATAACCATAGCAATAATTAAAATAAATCAAACCACAATTTCTTTAAATTTCCAAATATATTCTTTTGGCACCAAAACATATATTAAAAACATTATAAATTAGCAATAACATTTATCTAGAAATTCTCTTAATATCAAATACATAAAACATATTTATCAAATATTTAATTATGAGATATTTTAACAATGAAATTTAATAAAATTTACCAAAATCTCAAATTCCTTAGAACCAACATATTTTATGATGCCTAAATATTTAATTCCATTCAATTTTGGCATCAAAAATTCCAAATATAAATTTACTATATATTCAATACATCGAACATATTTTCAAATAACCAATTAGCACAAAACATATATATTTTAACATCCCAAAATAATTTTGAAGGTGGGTCACTCACCTCGAGCAAGCAATTAACCCAAGATCCTCCATGGGATCAATTCCATGATGTACACGTGCTCCTAGAACAACAATTCAAACACAGTCAAATAAATTAATATTTTATTCGGGTAAATAACACCCGGTACCCGGGGGGTTAAACACAAACGTTAACCAAAATTGACGAGTAATATATCGAATCGAATCTTGAGTGATGAGGATTACGAATCCGCTCTTACTTCCCGGAGATCGGACCCGAGGTGGTCGGAATCTCGCCAGAAAGCTTTAAGCTTTTAGAGCCTCAATTCTCCCAAACCTTCATGAATTGGAGGAAAGGACACCGGATTTGGATTCAGGGGGTCGGAATTAGTGGGGAGGGACCGGCGGTGCAACTTGGTATTTCCCAGAACTGGATTTTCTGGCGAGCAGCCGCGGTCACGGGTAACCATCACCGGCGGCGGCGCGTCCGATGGCCGATGGCTGAGATTTTTGGGGATTTTGGTAGATCAAAGGGAGAGGGTTCCAACGGGACTAGCGGTGGGGCAAATGGAGGCCGGACGGATAAGAGATCTGGGTTTGAAGGTGGCGGCGCCGTCGCTAAAAAAGCCCCGATCCAGGCGCGTCGCCAGTTGGTTGGCCGTGAAATTTGATAGGCTGGCCAGAAATGAGGAGGTGGTGAGGGGTGGCTGGCGCGTGTGGCCTAAAAATGGCTGGAAATGGGTCAAATGGCGGTGGCCGGTGGTGGCGGGGAAAAATCGCCGTCGTCGAAAAACGCTCTGATCCCGGGGCGTTACCGGTTGGTTGGCCGTGAGATTTGGGTGGCCGGTCGAAATTGAGGAGGCAGAGGCAGTGGGGTGGCACGTGTAGGGAAAGGGTGGCCGAAAAACGACTAAGTGGCGGTGGCCGGTCGTTTCTCTCTCTAGCTCTCTCTCTCTCTCTCTCTCTTCTCTCTCGCTTTCTCTCTCCTCCCCCCGTTTTGCCAAAATAAAAGCCACCGTGGGTGATACCGTTCACCCATGTGGACCTCTCAGATGTCGACACGTGGTGTTTTACTGTTCACCAATTCAACAATATTAAAATATTACGGTATTCGGAAAACTTCACATGTCAATAACTTCTTAACCAGATGTCCAATTTAAGCGTGCCGCTAGTCTATGAACTCGTATCGACGAGCACTTTACAACCATACAAAAGTCAAAGAAAAATTCTACAACCATAAAAAGTCAACTCCCGGCACCTTTTGGACAGTTTGAATCTTGACTTGTTTTGGCCATAACTTTCAAACCGTTGCTCCGTTTTCGACGTGCTATTAGTCTACAAACGCGTGCCAACGTGTACTTCGTAACGGTACCTCATTCAACCTAGAATTCCATCTGAGTCATAAAGTCAACTTTTGACCCCTTTGGGTCAACGGTCAACCTCGGTCAAAGTTGGAAAATTTCCGTTGTACTTTGGGACGGGGTGTTACAAATGCATTGTCAAAAAGCCTAGTCTGAGGGGAAAGTTCTATGAGAATGGCATCTTGGTGAAGACCACTAAATCTGTAAGCCAAAACCGTCCATTAAATTTCAATATACAATGCATTGTGGTGGAGAAGAAATTTTTACTTTCGTACACAAAAGGAGTTTAATTGTTATTGGAAATAAAAGCAAAGGAAAATATCAGAACACTTCCAACTAACAAAAAGATAAAAATAGAAAAGTTGAATCTAATGAGCAACCAAGAACGGACTCATTTAACAACTTATGAGTCATAATTTCATAATATTGTAATATGTTTATACTAGTATACACGGAATTTGATTGTTGTTTTTAAAACATATTTATGTTGATATTCAAAATTACTTTTAAATTTTCATTTTAAATCCCAATATTTTTTTTTTCAGGTATATGTACTTGATTTAATTCAATCGTAATAAATTCAATTTCAATAAGTACATTTCATTTTTGTCTTCCACTTATCAGAATATATTTCCTTCACTATATTAGAAAACAAAAATAATTTTATAGTAATTTTCAAAATCTATATACATAGAAGACCTTTATCTAATGGCTATCGTGTACTTGGAAACAAATTGACCAAGTTGGATCATAAACACCCACTAAATTTACCAATTAGAAATGCATTGTCAAGAAGCCTAGTTTGGGGGACAGATAAGCCTGTGAGACTTCGAGGGGAAGATCACTAAATCTGTAAGTCACAAACCCTCCATTGAATTTCAATATATAATGCATTCTAGTGAAGAAGAAGGGGGGAAGATCACTAAATCTGTAAGTCACAAACCATCATTTGAATTTCAATATATAATGCATTCTAGTGAAGAAGAAGGTTTTAATTTCATACACGAGAAATTTAGTAGCTATTGGAAATAAGAACAAAAGGAAAGATTAGAACAACTTCCAAACAACAAAAAGATATTAAAAAAAAAAAAAAAGGTTGAATCTAACGAGTAAGCCATGTATGACTCATTCCATGACTTGTGAGGTAGAATTCCATGATAATGTGAATATATGTTTACAGTTGGAGTATAGATGAAATTTCAATGTTGTTTTTGAACCATATATATTTTGACATTCAAAATTACCTTCAAATTTGTATTCTAAATCCCAATATTTGTTTAAGCATTCATTATGTCGCCAGCAAATAAACTCTTTTTATCATAAATTATCTTTCAATGACTTTAGCTAATTGCGTGATAAATAGTACTGTTATTATATGAAAAAATAATAAAAAAACGCAATAATTTTTTCAACAAAGTTGGCCCTTAAAACTTAAATTATATTTTATAGTCATTAAGCCTTTTTTTTTTTTTCCGTTTTCATCCGATATTCTACATTCGCTATTTCAAACCTCAAAAGATCTTCATTACTTCAAAATATTTATATTTTGTTTTTTTTTTTTGGTTGGTCAACGTAAAAATGATGCGGAACTTTTTTATATATAAGAGTCATTATTTGAAGATAATTACAACAAAAGAAATAAATAAATGGGGAAAAAAGAAAAAATGAAAAAGAAACTGAAACAAAGATAATAACCGAAGAAACAAAAAAAAGTAACAAAAAAATGAAATAAAAGACATGTATATTGCTTACAAAGAATTTAACACAAGTAGTCTTCTTTTACTACTTGTGTACAACAAGACTGAGCTGGGGACTACAAATAATGATCTTACTAAATCATAATATTACTAAATCATGAAACATCATAATATTACTAAATCATGAAATACTAGACACCACCTTATAATGGTTTGATGTTTGTTCATATTTTTCCCCAAATCTGTCTTCAAAACATAAAATCCATGACAGAAAGAAAGAACCAAGATAAAAAAAAAAAAAAAAAAGAAACTGAAAACAGGCTCACCATTCTACATGTTTGAAGCGTGTTTCAGGAGTTGGATCAAAATCATTTAGCTTTTTGCCTTTCATGACTGACGCTTTGACATATAATGCTATCCATTTTTCACCTCTTCAATAATAATTGACCATCGTTCAACTCAGCAATTTTCCTTTTTTTTTTTTTTAAATGAAAAAATAAGTAATCCACAGCTATATATATCCATATTAATTGCTACAATTCTATTTTGACCTACATCAAATTTGGTAAAATAGTTCATAAAAGTTGTTTGCCTTCTTGTATATTAGCTGTAAAATACAATCTCTTTAATATGGAGTTAAACAATAATGCTAAGCAGAGTACTATATATTCAAAATCATTGAAGAAAACTTAAAAATATCAAATTCGTTTACTAAATTTTGGACGCCAACTTATGTGAGTTTATGTGAATGATTAGCAGATTGTTAGAATCTATGTACATTCATGTTGAATTCAAGTAATTGCCAAAGTTTTGCTTATTGAATATGTTTAAATTTTTATTATCTGCTACTCTTGCATTTGCCCCTGTTATAAATACTTGCTGATTGTAAAGCCAATTAAAAACAGAGGAAATTTGTTGGACTCCAGAATTCTTGTCAGGGTGTCAATATACCCCATTTAATTATTGCGTCAACCAAAATCAACAAAACCAAAAATATATAGATAATCTATTACACAATTTTTGTCCTCCAGCCTCTAATTTTAAGAGATATTGATTTTGTTTTCTATCAAGTATATGCAAAATTTAAAATTGCAAAAACAAAACTACATAGTTGTCAACAAAATCCAAGTTTTTTGGGTTTTAATTTTCTTCTACAATCTGAATAAAAGGCTTATTTATTTGATTAAACAAGCAAAAGTTGAATACATAGCATATCAAACTTCCACTAAACAAAGGTTATCTATTAAGAAAGATAATCTGAAGATACAAGGCTTATTTGTTTGATTAAACAAGCAAAAGTTAAATACATGGCACATAAAACTTCCACTAGATAAAGATTGTCTATTAAGGAAGAAAATCTGAATCCATAAACAGCCATTCTCTCCGTAGTCTTGTGATCAAGAGTACTGAGCCTGTAAC
This sequence comes from Ziziphus jujuba, assembly GCF_031755915.1. NCBI lineage: Eukaryota > Viridiplantae > Streptophyta > Magnoliopsida > Rosales > Rhamnaceae > Ziziphus > Ziziphus jujuba. The sequence goes on from NC_083380.1 coordinate 6,865,823, forward strand.
CAACAACAATAAAGAGGTAATCAATAATAATTCAGTTGATGGTCCAAATATCCGTTCAAGAAAAATGTTACAGTGGGTACAAAATGCACACTTAAGGGTAGAGAATCATCGTCCCAAATTCATTATCAAAATATCACTTGAGAATAAAAGATATACATTGTATAGTTAGCAACTAGTTATATATATGAATTAGCAACAATTTACATATATGAAACCCAACTTACTTTGTCGATTATAATATAAAATTGAAGCAAAAGCTAGTATCATGGTCTTCGATTGCTCTTCACAAACATTTACTTCTTTTTCTGAATAAAATGGCTATAATAAAAAGGGATTTATAAAAAAAAAAAAAAAAAAAAGGGTAATAACTACATGCATGCATTTCCACCATTATTCATTCACATGTCTTTGATTTCACCATAATGGAAGTACTGGAATTTAATCCTAAAAGTAAATCAATGATAAAGGTAATAAATTGAAGAAAGAAAACATACACTTATATTCTATGCTGATGCCCTCTATTCCTCTGCTGCATGGTTCTATATTTTAACCACAAATATAGTATTCTTTTTGAAACTTTTCCACAGCATGAAAGTAGGCAACACTCCAAGACTTTCTCATTGACATTACCAGAAAAGGAAAAAGAATTCCTGCTACAAATCCCAATCCAACACTCAGGTAAAACCAATTATCTATGAAGCTGCCACCATTACTATTATCCTTGTGAATGGTCGATCCCTTATCTGTATCATCATCGTCTTCATCACCTGGACATTTTACATCAAGTGGACTACCACAAAGGCCATGATTTCCAACATAAGAGGATGCACTGAAATTGATCGTTTGATCGTTGTAGGTAATCTGTCAGGACCCATCCAGAATTCCTCCCCGGAACCCTAGACAAGCCCTGATCCCAGGGAAATACCACCGAACCTTCCAACGGAAAATCCAGCAGCACCTCCCCTAAGGGTAGGACTTACCAAAAATTACCTGCACTGAAAACACACTTCTAAATTCATCCCCTTATTCCTCCCACAAAACTACAAATTGATCCCACAAATTTACAGCACTTCACAACAATAACAGCAACCCAATGCATAAATAAAACATAGGTGTCCAAATAGTATACAGAGCTTTATGAAGTGCTAATCAATAGGAAATACAACAAAGATAAAAGAAATAATACAACTGAATTGAACGAGTACAAAAGTACTTCTCGAAACACGATAGCGGCGGAGAATTGGTTCGCTCCGGAAGAACGTCTACCACCCCTTGCACCTAAGGGAACGGAACTTAAAAATGTGAGATGCTAATCATCTCAATGAGTGACCCTAGCTACTGAACACTTTTAATAATAATAGTAACAAATGAGGGAATTTAATTTAATACCGACAATTAAATAAATAAATAATAATAGCAGTTGGAAATAATAATTTCCCTCAAAACTCTCACTAATCACTCCGTTGGAAATGTTCCCCTTTTAAAACATTTTCACAAAACCCGATATTCGTATTTCCCGAAAACCAAGGGATCAAACAATTTAATAAACGATAAATAAATAAACAAATAAATAAATACCCCAATATATAATTAAAATGTACTAAATTATAATAAATAATTTTTGAACACTTTTGGGGTTTGAAACTTTATCTGAAAATTATACTTGACGCACCACACCATATACCTGTGATGCCCTCCGATACCCAGCGTCCTGAGCACCGACTGGCGGGGAGATTAAAGAGAGAAACTTGCAAACGGCACTTCGGCGTCCCGACAGTACCGCTGCTGAAACCGTCATCCCGGCCAAGGAGGGAGGCGGCTGTGGCCAATATCAAACTTGTCTGCCCACGGTCCAATGGCAACCACGGGAGACATAATACTTGCGCGTTAAACCACATATACATACACCAGAACACCAATATTGTATGAATGCGTCTAAAATAATTATCAAATCAACCGTACCGTTCTTTCCAAAATTACCGTGGGAAATATACCAATTTTCACATTTACCATCCCACATATTTTCATTTAACAACCCGATACGAAAACATCGATAATCAATAAAACAATAATTTTTCTCGTAATACGAGGTTCAACAAATAAAATACCGTGGGCATAATTATAAAATTAAACCACCAATTTAAACAAATATTTTCATAAAATATTTAAACCAATTATGCCCGAAAAATAATACTTAAAACCACATACGATTATTACTGAAATATACTTTGCTCATGCATAATAAATAAATTAAATCAGAATAAAATCATAATTAAATTGCACCACATGAGCATAATTGAAATACCAATTAAACACCAATTAAATATAATTAATTGCCTAAAATATTTTTTAAAGGTGGGTCACTCACCTTAAGCACGTATATCAGCTAAGATCCTCCGCAGGATCAACTCCACTACTAGCATGCGCACCTAAAACATCCACAGTACACCAACCAAATATATTAATATTTTAATCGGGTAACTCCCAAATGGGTACCCGAGGAGCGAACACAAACGACAACTAAAAATTACGAGTGATATACCGAATCGAAGCTTGAGTGATGAGGATCACGGATTCGGTCTTACTTCCCGGAGATCAAACCCGAGGTGGCCGGAATCTCGCCAGAAAGCTTTCGGGATTCGACTCCTAAATCCTCCCAAACAATCGTGAATTGGCGGAAAAGGATGTCGGATTTGGATTCAGGAGGTCGGAATCAGTGGACAGGGACCGGCGGTGCAACTGGGTACTCTCCGGAACAGTGACTTCCGGCGAGCCGTCGCGGTCACCGGCAACCGTCGCCGGCGGCAGTGCATGCGGTGGCCGTTGGCTGAGATTGTTGGCAGTTTTGTAGATCGAGGGGAGAGGATTCCAACGGACCGACGGTGAGGCAAACGGAGGCCGGACGGCGGAGAGATCGGGGTTTGAAGATTTTCGGTGCCTCGTCGGAAAACGCTCTGATCCCCGCGCATCGGAGGTCCGGTGGCTGTGAAATTTGGTGGGTAGGCCGGAATTGAGGAGGTGATGAGGGGTGGCTGGCGCGTGTGGCCTGAAAATGGCCGGAAACTGGGCAAACGGCGGTGGCCGGCGGTGGAGGGAAAAATCACCGCCGAGCTTCGTCGGCTCGATCTGGGCGCATCCGGCGACCAACGGTCGTGAGATTTTAGGGTTTGGCTGGAAATGGGAAGGTGCTCCCGTCTGGCCGGCACGTGTAGCAAGGGTCGGCGGAAAAATTGGACGATTCCGGCGGCCGGTCGTCTCTCTCTCTCTCTCTCTCTCTCTCCTCTCTCTCTTTCTCTCTGTTCCCCAGCATTTTTGCCAAATAAAAGCCACCATGGGGGACACTGTTCATCCACGTGGACCAATCAGGTGGCGACACATGGCATTACTGTGCACTTAAGCCAGATATAATAAAATATTACGGTATCCGGCGAACTTCAAACATCCATAACCTTTTAACCAGATGTCCAATTTAAGTGTGCCGTTAGTCTATGAACTCGTATAGACGATTACTTTACAACCATACAAGTGTCAAAACAAAATTACACAACAACAAAAAGTCAACTCCCGGCACCTTTTGGACTGTTTGTACCTCGACTTGTTTTGCCCATAACTTTCAAACCGCAGCTCAGTTTTCGACGTGCTACTAGTCTACGAACTCGAGGCATCATGAACTTCGCCACGGTACCCTGGTCAACTAGAAATTCCAACTGGAACAAAAAGTCAACTTTTGACCCACTCGGTCAACGGTCAACCTCGGTCAACGTGCACGGATTCCGATGTAATTTGGGTCGGGGTGTTACAAATCTTACCAGTGAAGTCATTGTCTGATAGATTCAGATACCCCAAAAATGAGAGAGATCCCAAACTTGGAGGAATAGCACCTGAAAACTTATTGTGTGAGAGATCAAGTGATGACAATTGTGTCAACCTCGAAATGCTTTCGGGAATGTGTCCACTGATATGGTTTCTAGAAAAGTTCAGAAACACTAAGCCCAACAAATTTGTTATCTCTCCAGGAAGATCTCCATTCAAATTATTTCCCGAGAGATCTAAGCTGACAACAAGGGAGAGGCTCTTGGTGAATTCCAGATGCTGGTTTTTTGCTGTCACAACAAAATTTTCTGCATAATAGCCATTCAAACCCCCATATAAATGATAATTGTTATGGTTTTGAACTTGGGTCATAGCTTTGAGATTTCTAAAACTAGCAGGTACGCTGCCATTTAACAGATTTCCTGCAAAGTCAAAAAGCTGCATTAAGCTTAAATTTGACAGCGCCAATGGAAGTTTTCCGAAAAATGCATACGACCTCAAGCTAAGAATACTTAGATTTTGAAAACCTTCTCCAATCTATTGTGGAATTCTACCCGTTAATCTGTTGTTTCCAAGATCTAATGTCTCCAACCAAGATAAGTTCTGCAAGGACGTAGTCAGCTCTCCAGAGAACTTGTTGTCGCTTAGATGGAGCGATTTAAGCTTGCTTAGCTGACCCAAGGAGCTAGGTATGTTTCCAGACAACTTGTTCTTTGTAACACCCCATCCCAAAGTATAACGGAAATTTTCCAACTTTGACCGAGGTTGACCGTTGATCGTTGACTTTGACCGTTAACCAAGGGGTCAAAAGTTGACTTTTTGACTCGGATGGAATTCTAGGTTGACTGAGGTACCATTACAAAGTACGCATTGGCACGAGTTCGTAGACTATAGCACGTCGAAAATGGAGCTACGGTTTAAAAGTTATGAGCAAAACAAGATTGGGGTCCAAACTATCCAAGGGTGTTGGAGTTGACTTTTTATTTATGGGGAAATGAGCTTTGAATCATGCATGGTTGTGAAGTACTCATCCATACGAGTCCGTAGACTAGTGGCACATCCGATTTGGACATGTGGTTTGAAAGTTATGGACATGTGAAGTTTTCCGAATACCGTAATATTTTAATATTTTTGAACAGTGAATAGTGAAACACCACGTGTCGCAATCTCAGCCGTTCTTGTGAGTGCACAGTGGCACCCACGTGGTTTTTCTTAGGTGAGGTGGGAGAGAAGAGAGAGAAAGGGAGAGAGGAGAGAGAAAAAAAGGAGGAGAAACACCGGCCACCACCGATTGGCCATCGTCTGGCCACCGGAGGGCCACACGCGCCACCCACTGCCTCCGTCTCCTCAATTCCGACCGGCCACCCAAATCTCATGGCCAACCGGCCGGTAACGTGCCAGGATCGGAACGTTTTCCGGCGACGGCCATTTTTCCCCTCCACCATCGGCCACTGCCGTTTGACCCACTTTCGGCCGTTTTCAGGCCACACACGCCAGCCATCCCTCACCACCTCCTCGTTTCCGGCCAACCCCCAAAGTTTCATGCTCCCGGATCAGGGCTTTTTCCGGCGGCGGCACCGATTTCTTCAACTGCCGAGATCTCCACATTCCGGCCTCCATTCTTGTCACCGCCAATCTCGTTGAAACCCTCTCCCCTTGATCTACAAAACCCCCAAAAATCTTAGCCACCAGCCACCGCACAAGCCGTCGGCGGTGACAGTTGCCGGTGATCGCAATGGCTCACCGAAGAAATCACTATTCCGGCGAGTACCCAGTCACGTCTCCGGTCCCTCCCCACTAATTCCGACCCCCTGAATCCAAATCCGGTGTCCTTTTCCTCCAATTCGTGATGGTTTGGGAGAATCAAGGCTCTAAAGGCCAAGAGATTTCCGACGAGATTTCGGCCACCACCGGTCCGATCTCCGAGAAGTTAGACCAGATTCGTAATCCTCGTCACTCAAGCTTCGATTCGGTATATTATTGATCAATTTTGGTTGACGTTTGTGTTAGACCCCTCAGGTACGGATATTATTTACTCGAATAAAATATTATTTTATTTGACTGTGTGTAAATTGTTATTTTAGGAGCACGTGTAGATTGACGAATCGATCCTATGGTGGATTGTGGTTTAATTGCGTATTCCAGGTGAGTAACCCACCTTCAAAATTATTTTGGGATGTTAAGATATATATATTTTGTGTAAATTGGTTGTTTGAAAATTATGTTTGATGTGTTGAATATTTAATAAATTTATATTTGGAATTTTGGTGCCAAAATTGAATGGAATTAAATATTTGTGCATTATAAAATATTTTGGTTTAAGGAATTTGAGATTTTGGTAATTATTATCAAACTTCATTGTTGGAATATTTCATAATTAAATATTTGGTAAATATGTTTTATGTATTTGATATTAAGAGAATTTCCAGATAAATGGTATTGCTAATTTATAATGTTTTTAATATATGTTTTGGTGCCAAAATAATATATTTGGGAATCTAAAGAAATTGTGGTTTGAATTTAAAGAAACAAATGTGGGATGGTGAATTTGAAAAATGGTATAATTCCCATGATGAATTTTGGAAAATTTGTACTTTAATAATAAATTTAATAATTGGTTTTAGACGCACTCATACAGTACTGGTATTCTGTACTATATATGTGATTAGTGTGCAAGTTATAATGTCTCCCGTGAGTTCCCATTGGACCGAGGGCAGGCAAGTTTTATGTAATGCACGTCAGCCGCCCCCCTCCGTGGTCGGGATGACGGTTTCAGCAGCGGCGCTGTCGGGACGCCGAAGCGACCGTATGCAAGTTTCTCTCTTTAACGCCCCGCCAGTCCGTGCTCGGGACGCTGGGTATCGGAGGGCATCACTGATATATGGTGTGGTGCGTCAATATAAATTGTCAGATAGAAATTTCAAACCCTAAAGTGTTCTAAAATTATTTATTATATTTTATTACATTTTATTTATATTTGGATTATTTAATTATTATTTATTAAATTAATTGATTCCTTGGTTTTCGGGGAATACGAATAACGGGTTTTGCAAAAATGTTTTAAAAGGGGAACCTTTCCAACGAAGTGAATAGTGAGGGTTTTGAGAGTAAATGTTTTTTTCAATGAATTATTATTTATTTATTTATTTAATTGTTGGTATTGAGTAATTAAATTCCTGTTATTGTTATATTATTAATATTAAAAGTGTACAATAGATAGGGTCACTCACTGAGATGATTAGCATCTCATATTTCTAAATTCCATTCCCCTAGGTACAAGGATTGGTAGACGTTCGTCCAGGGCGAGCCCGACATCTCAGTTCATTGCCGAAAGTTCAAGAAGCATTTCTTCCCTTTTTCCTCTTCATCTTGTATTACTTCTTTATCTGTTATTGTATTAATTCCACATTTATTTGTATAATGCTCCGTTTACTGTATTGGACACATTTTATTAAATATTACATTAATTCCTTGTTATTCTTTTGGAGTGCTGCAAATTGTGGAAATATATTGTAGTAACGTGGGAGGAATAAGGGGATGTATATAGAAGTGTGTTTTCAGTGCAGGAAATTTGTGGTAAGTCCAACTCTTTAGGGGAGGTTCTGCCAGATTTTCCATTGGAGGGTTCGGTAGAGTTTCCCTGGGATCAGGGCTTGTCTAGGGTTCTGGTGAGGAATTTTGGACGGGTCCTGACATTCTTACTCAGGTCTAATACCTCTAGAGAAGTACAATTCCCAACGCTTGATGGAATATTTCTCATTAAGTTGTTACTCAAAAGATCAATAGCATAAATACCAGTAATTTTACCTATAGAAGGTGGGATTTCTCCACTTATCTGGTTGTCAGAAAGAAATAGGAAGTTCAAATATTTACCGAACGAAATGTTATTTGGAATGGTACCGGAAAATTTATTTTTTGATAGATTAATGATCCAAAAGTCGCCACTCAGAATATGAATGGCTCCCCTGAAGCTGTTTGAGCTTAAATAAAAATGTGCCATTGTCTAATGTTGGAGCATAGTTTAAATGACTTGGTAACTGACCGTCTCGTTGATTATTGGAAATATTCAATGTGGATAGGTTAAGAAAATGTTCCCAAAACCAGTAGGGTACGGAACCAGAAATACTTGTATTTGACAAATTCAAATATGTGAGTTCTTTTTGTGACTTAAGCCAAGAAGGAAATGAAGGACCATGCAGCATGAATCCATAAGAAGAGTCTCAACTTGGAAAGGGGGAACCCAATTGGAATTGACAGCCAAGGTAAAAGAGCTTGAAGACAAATCTAAAACACATAGCATTTCAAGCTTTAAAAAATGTGTTTTAGTAACTGTGCGTGTCAAACGATTGGAAGAAACATCTAGGAAAGACAACTTAGAAAGTTGTCCCAAACTTTTTGGGAGGGTCCCATTTAGTTCATTGTTGTTTAGGTTCAGATAGGTAAGCTTTTGCTGCAATATTCCAATAGAGGCTGGGATGGGACCGCACAGAGAGTTACCGGAGGACAAATCAAGCTCAACGAGATTCGCAAGCTGAGTCAGCCACTCCGGTAGTTTACCAACCAAATGATTGTTTGGCAAGTTCAACACCTGCAGACTGGGCAGTGGCTTCCTAGAAAGGCAATTTTCAATTCCTTCAAGGAATTTTGGCAAAGTTCCTGTCAAGTTATTTTTTCCTATATTAAAATAGACCAGGTTGCAAAGTTTACCAATAGAGCTTGGAATCCCACCCTTAACATTATTGGAAAAAAGATTTAAGAAAGAGAGAAATGTCATGTTTCCAATGGAGGCAGGAAGCTTCCCATGCAGGCTAATGGATTCCAAGTCAAGATCTTGTATCTTCTCCCATCTACCCCCCAACAGTTGATGTCAACTTGCTGTAAGATCATTGTGACCAAGATATAAAAACTACAAATTTGGAAGGTCACTAAAACCAAGTGGAATTCTTCCAAAGAATCTACCACTGTTTAAATCCAAAGTAACAAGGCTGCTAATATTAACAAGCCAATCAGGTATTTTTGAATTCAAGTCATTAGACCTAAGACCTAGGAAAACAAGTTAAGTTAAATTTACAAAGGTAAGACGAGGAATGGAACCAGATAAGCTACAATCAGATAGATGCAACTCGGTTAAGGATGAGAACTTATTTAGTTTCATAATCCAATGTGATCCTACATTTGAAAGATCAACTGCATCCATGTCAAGATGCTTAAGAGAAACAAGACCTGTTACCCAATCAAGATTATCAACGTATAAACCCGAATGCCATTCCAAAGTCATACTATTATCAAGATCAAAATACTGCAAGCTAGAAAGGTTCCCTAAATTTTGAGGAATTGCACCACTAAACCCAGCATTTGAAAGGTTTAGATATTGCAAATTTTTTAAAGATCCAAGAAATTCAGGAATTGGGTTGTCAATGAATGCATTTAAACTCAAGTCCAAATGTCTCAAGGACTTCAGTGTCATCAATGGAGGACTTATATCCCCACTGATAGTAGGGTGTACATACCTGCCAAAAAACTGAAATCCGTCTTGATGTGGATCACGGAGATCAACTGCAATAACAGCTCCAGATGTGTTATCACAACTTATTCCCCACCATTGGCAACAGTTGCTTCCCTTCCATGAAGAAAGCCGGTTTGCAGGATCATTAAGACCATTCTTGAAGTCAATGAGAGCTTCTTGATCCGACTCCCAGCAATTCATCAAGTGAGCATTTGTGTTGGGAAGAAATTCTCTTGTCATTAAGCAGAGAAGCAGTAATATAAATGGAAGCCCTGTAATTGTTTCCATTAAAGGTACAGCCTTTATGCCAGAATCCATGAAGGGAATTCAATATAAACTGTGTTTTTGTGAAGAGGGAGAAGAAACTTTGAATTGAAAGTAATAGATAAAAAATGTAACCTAGTGGCTGTATTTATGCATGAAAAAAGTTATTGCTAATAATATAAAATTGCCAAAAGCACCATCTTACTGACCCCAGCAGAAACTGGTCTGGACTTGGCTCTCCATTGCTGTTCCATGGTGATGATAAATAATATAGACACGTTACTGAATCTGGAGACAAGCAGGTCATTTTTCCAAGTCAATGTGGAAGCCACTGAGAAAATGTCTTCTTTTCTTTCTACTTGGCTATCTTGGTAAAAAGTCTTTGCCACCTTTTATTCAGAAAAGAATAAAATATAACAAAATTGGATATAAACAGGTCTATATAACTTGTTTATGTAGATAATAATGATCAACAACTTCATTTTTCCAAATTTGTTCCAATTTATTCCACAAAAGGCTTACTTTAATAATAAGATTTGGCATATAGTTGGAATTTGTCGCATCCTAATTCAATACCCTTTTGATTTTTCAATCATGTTCTCCCTCTTTCTTTCTCTGTTGCTTTATCTGCAAGTTGATGACAATTTGGAAAGCCCGACAGAGTGATTTTAGGCGAGTAAAGAGGCGTAAAATTGGATTAAAATAGAGGGTAACTAGATCCATCCTTTAAAGCATTTTATAGTTTATTTATAGTGCATGGTATTTGAAGCTTATTTTCTTCAGGAGTTGTGTTATAATCATCTAGCTTTTGCCTTTCATAATAAAGGTTACCATATAAACTTTTCATTTTCACGACCCCCTTCATTTATAATCGACCACAATAAGAACCTTGGCAATTTTTAAAAAATGAATGATTCACAGCTATGTACATGGTAACTACCACCCAAACTACTTTCCTATCGTCAGAATTTTCATAGAATAAGATAATAAAAGTTATTTATCTTTATGTATATTAGCTGTTATAAAATATATCTTATAATGCACTTTAATAGAAGCCCTGTAATTGTTACCATCAAAGATAGACACTTCATGCCAGAAACCAGAAATGAAATTGAAAAATAAACTGTGTCTTGGTGAAGAATGAAGAAGCATTCTTATATAAGAACAAACTTCCAATTAACCAACAATATTATGAAAATATAGGAAATTTCGATTGAATAAGAAACCAAAATATGAACAACTTTTGAGGAAGCCACGGAAAAATTCAAGATCTGGTAAAGCTAATTAGTCCATTTTTCCTTTTCAGATTTTCCGTAGTCTCATGGTAAAATATAGTTAAAATTGTCAAAAAGTGTGGAAAATTATTTATAGGTATAAAATAAAACTAAGCATGCCTTTCACCTTATATATTCACATAATATATTTCTTCATGATATAATTTCTACAAGTTGGAAAGGAAGATAAAAATTCTTTTACAATACTACATACCATATTATATGTTTCAGCCGATCATGGTCTTCTCCCTACAACTTGAATTGATACATATTTCTCTTCTATATTTTTGAACCATGCATGTTGAAAAGTCTATGGGAATCTAGTATTGTAAAATTATATATAAAAGTAATCATTTTCTAGTCTTTGATGAAAATAGTATTTTATTATAATAATCAAATAGAAGCTATTTTATTATAACAGTATTTTATTATAATAATCATTTTCAAGGCAAGTATATCTCTTTACCAAGTCAGTGATAAAAGCAATTCTCTCGTCCTGATATTCATATATAAATTTCTTTTTCGATCTTAGCTCCCTTCGCGGCAGACAAGAATAAAACTATAGCAAAAAGTGGCTAAAAAGCAAGTCATTTTGGTTGTTTAATATAGATAATAGTGATAATCAGATTCATTTTTTCCAAATTTGTTGAAATTTATTCCATGAAAGGCTTGCTTTAATGATGACATCTGCAATAATAGTTTGAAGATGTTGCATCCTTAACTTTGGATTATTCAACCTGGTTTCTCTCTCTCTCTCTCTTTGCAGGGTAATTGGTGCCACTTTCTTCCTTAAAGTCAAATTTTGCTCGAGATTTTGTCCTGAAGTGCCAAAACATGATCAGTTTAAGGACTATATTTGTGTAAGCAAAATTTCGGATAAGGGCCACTATGCAAGCATAATTCAAGTTCAGGGACAAAGTACGTGAATGTCTGAAAAATTAGATATCCAAACCAACTAAGAATGCATTATTAAGATTTAAAAAAAAAAAAAAAAGATAGTCTTTAAAACTGTTGTTTAATAAGCAATACAAAGCATGTCAATATCTGATTCAGTATTATTAAGGGGATGATCACATTATGCTGATAAATGCTTAAGTTATGTGGAAATTTAAAAAATGAGAAAACTAACTGAAGATGGATCTAGAAACCAAATTTTTGTTTATCACATCATTTTTATGCATGTATAGTACTCAGTCTGTAGACCGTAGGCAATATTATAACTAGCTGTTCGTGATTCTAAGAAGTAAAGACTACTTAACAAGCCATTTATTGACAAGTATTTCTTGAAACAGTTATAAACAGAAAAGTTTGTTAGGGTGGAGTGAAACTTGACAAAATATATAGAGCATTAAAGGCTATTTGTTTTAATATTTTTCATCAATCTGCAAGCATTGAGACTATTTAAAAGTCGTATTTCAGCAGAAGTTCTCTCCTCCAATATCAAATAAAACACTCAAGTCTGATTAATTCCCCTTAAAATCTTTGGAGAAAATAATTTTTTTTTCAAGAGCTATATATATATATATATATATAATGTGCGGCAAACGTAATAAATTTTTTTCTTTTAAAGTTTCTTATCAGATGTAAGAATAGCATGGCATCTAATCCAAATGATAACTTGTGAAGCAGTTAGCTTGTACGCAAAGAAATAATGGAAAACCAGACATGAAAAAAGGCTCTGCTTATTACTTGACTTGACAAACGGTTTTGCTTAGTATAGTTTCTAATTACATTTTCGTTTATGTGCATAACTAATTAATGTTGTTTTTAGAACCCAAAAGCTATTTTGCAGTTACAAGGAGAAACAGAGCCATGTTCTGTTTTTGTTTTTTTGTTTTGGTAATTGATTTTTCCTTTTTCCTTTTTTTTCCCTTTTTTTGGGAGGAAGTGGGGTGGGGGTGGCACGTTTAAAGCAAGAATGTCAAGAAAGCAAGGAAGTTATGCTCCCCCCTCCCTGTAAAATTGGTGCAACAACCTCAAATGTGTGAAATTGACACAGTGAGGAAGCCAAGAATATGCATGTTAATATGCAAGCTAATATGCCTCGCAGCACTTAACCAGAAATTTCACATATTTCATAAAGCTGAAAACTAATAGAAAATTGACATTTACTATAATATTGATCTGAACACAGCTTTTAAAACCATCACAAATTACAGAAGGTTGGGATAGTGAAACAGAAAAAAGAAATGTACTATTTGTAATTAGATAATCTATGAGGAAACCCTTCTCCTTCATGCTTTCAACGGTGTCCCTGAAATTCACTTCCAAAGAAATTAAGCTGACATTGAAAACCTCTTTGCTTTCTCCTTGAATATATGGTGAAGCTTCTCACCTTCCCCAACAGGAAGTACTCACAAACAGAAAAAGCATTTTCTGAGTTTAGTAAAGTTAAGTAGATGAGAAACACATTGTCAAAGAAACATATTATTATTAGGAAGCAGATATAGTAACAAACTGAAGAAAGAAAACATACTCTTTATCTTCTTTGCTGATGCCTTCCTGTCCTCTGCTTTGTGGTTCTATATTTCAACCACAAATATAGTATTCTATCTACAACTTTATCAACAACATCAAAGTAGGCTATGCTCCAAGATTTTCTCATCGTCATTATCAAATACGGAACAAGAATTCCAGCTGCAAATCCCAATCCAATGCTCAAGTAAAACCACTTATTAATGAAGCTGTCACCATTACCAGCATCCTTGGGAGCTGTCCTTCCCTTATCTGGTTTCCCATTTTTATCATCACCTGGACATTTTACAGCAAGTTGACGACCACAAAGGCCAACATTTCCAGCAAAAGAGGATGCATTGAAGGTGAGCATCTGATCTTTATCAGGAATAGGACCAGACAATTCATTGTTTGACAGATTCAGATACCCCAGGGATGAAAGTGACCCCAAGCTTTGAGGAATCGCACCGGAGAACCTATTACTGGAGAGATCAAGAGAAAGCAATTCCTTCAACTTTGAAATGCTTTCGGGAATATGACCAGTAATTTGGTTGCTTGACAAGTCGAGAACGAGCAAACCCAACAAATTTGTTATCTCTATAGGAAGATCTCCGCTCAAATTATTTCCTGAGAGGTCTAGTGCCGTTACAAGAGAAAGGGTCTTCGTATATCTTAGAGGCTGGCCTTTCATATTTACAACAAAGCTTTCATAGTAGCTGCCAACAATCTCGTAGTTTCCCCCTCCGAGTATGTAAATGCCACTACGGGAAGGCCTATACAATAGATAATGGTTAATCATTTGGGCTTGTGACATGTGCATACCTTTGAAATGTCCAAAGCTAGGCGGAATACTGCCTACCAACTGATTTTCTGCTAGGTCCAGGATCTGTAGTGAGCTTAAGTTTGATAGCAGAGCTGGAAGTTCTCCTGAAAATGAATTAGACCTCAAGCTAAGAATTCTTAGCCTTTCAAATCCTTTCCCAATCCATGGTGGAATTACACCACTTAATCTGTTGTTTCCAAGATTTAGTGTTTCCAAACTAGATAAGTTTTGGAAAGATGATGGGAGCCGTCCGTAGAGCTTGTTGCCATGCAGGTGCAATGTTTGAAGCCCACCTAATTGACCCAAGAAGGTAGGAATGGTTCCAGACAAGTTGTTATTACTAATGTCTAGTACAGAGAGATCAGAACAATTTCCAATACTTGATGGAATACTTCCAGTTAAGTTGTTATTGGAAAGATCAATGGCTTTAAGATAAGGACCAATGTTACATATTGAAGCGGGGATTTCTCCATTTATCTGGTTGTAAGCAATAGAAAGGAAAACCAAGGACTGGCTTATATTATTTGGAATATTACCAGAAAGTTTATTTTTGGATAGATCGAGTATGTTAATGCCACGTGGTTTAGGAATAGACCCACTGAAGTTATTTGAGCTGAAATCAACTACTGCACCCGTTAAATGAATGACTTGACTTGGAAAGCCAAGTGCACTAAACTCTAGTCGACTTGGTAGTTGACCTGCTAGTTGATTGAAAGAAAGATTCAACCGTAATAAGGGATAAGAAAATTCCCAAAACCAGTTAGGTATGGAGCCAGAAAGGCTAGCATTTGAGAAATCCAAAGACATTACTTGCTTTTGTGACTTGAGCCAAGCAGGAAATGAAGGACCCAAATGGCAGGCTCTCATTGAAAGAGAAGAGATTTGAAATGGGGGAACCCAATTGGAATTGACATTCAATTTGAAAGAGTTTGAAGACAGATCTAAATAACTTAGCTTTTTTAGCTTTAAAAAATGTGCTTCAGTAACTACACCTGTCAATTTATTGGAAGAAACATCAAATGTAGACAACTCGGAAAGTTGTCCCAAACTTTCTGGGAGAGTCCCGTTTAGTGCATTGTCATTTAGTTTCAGATGGGTAAGATTTTGCTGTAATATTCCAAAAGAATCTGGGATGGGACCCCTAAACCCACTATTAGAGAGGTTCAGATACTGCAAATTTTTCAAAGATCCAAAAAATTGAGGAATTGTGTTGCCATCAAATGTGTTGAAACTCAAGTCCAAAAGCCTCAAGAACTTGAGTTTCGTCAATGAAGGTCTAATTTCCCCACTAAGGTTCCAGAATCCAGACGTACCTGTAGATTCATCATAATTATTTGGATATGGGTTATGGAGATCAACTGCAATAACTGCTCCAGAAGTGGTCTCACAGCTTATTCCCCACCATTGACAACAGTTGCTTCCCTTCCATGAAGAAAGCCGGTTCTCAGGATCATGAAGACCATTCTTGAAGTCAACAAGAGCTTCTCGGTCTGAATCCATGCAGTTCGTTAATTGAGCGTCACTGTTGAGAAGAAATTCTCTTGTCACAAGGCAGAGAATCAGAAACATAAATGGAAGCCCTGTAATTGTTTCCATCAGAGCTACAAACTTTTTGCAAGGAAACTGCGTTTTTGGTGAAGAGGAAGATCAAGAGGAATAGTTGTTGAAAATAAAAGCAAAGAAAAAGAAGATGAGTCTTTTTTTTTTTTTTTTTTTTTTGGGCTCTGAATATGGAAGATGACTCTGTGTAGCAAATTAACAATGCTTGAATGTACCCACGACCAACCACTAACGTGGCCTTTTCTAACCCACTAACGGCGGCGTTTCTCTCATTTTCTAAACCAGCCGTGTTGTAAACGTTGGAAAAAATATCCATTAATTTGGATCATTTAATTATTTCTGACATGTAAAAAATGCATTTTTATTTTATGTTATTACTTTTGGATGTGAGAGTGGGCTCGTTGGGAAAGGACGAGACACGTATAAGCTTAATACAATATAAATAAACAACTAAAAATTAAAAATTAAAAACAATAAAAAAAATTTTTTAGATTTTTTGGAAATTGAAAAATATATAATTCTTTTTTCATTTTCTTTCTAGATCAATCAAAGAGCTGTTGACCTAGTTGGAGGTTAAAAGGTGGAATTATATGTAACAATATATTTTTATTGTGAAATATATAATTATAGGGTTATTAGCGCTTTTAGTCCCTGAATTATACTTTCATTTGTACTTGGTCTTCAAACTTTTATTTTTTAGACATTTTGGCAACTAAACTTTAATTTAAGTTACACGTTGGTCCTTAAGATTATTTTTACTAACATGAATAGAAGCCCTAGTATTTGTTTCTATCAAAGGTACACTCTTTATATCTGAAATTACCTGGATATGAGGAATAATTATTGAGTAAGATCAATTATTGAAAAGATATTAAAACAATTTGAATCTCAATGAGATACAATTATATATAAATACTAAACTTTGAAAAGGATTTGCTTATAGTAATGTGCACATTGTTGGTTTTTGAACAGCTAACTGTGACCTACAACTAAAGAAATTGACAAATATATATATATATATAATTCTTCTATAGTGCAGATTCATGCATATCCATCATTAAGTACATGTTATTTTAATTACAAAACCTAATATGCATGAATGCACATCAAAATATAATGCTGATATCCACATCCAAGGGCAGAGGCAGGATGTTCGCCTTTGGGGGCCAAGGTTTTCGTCAAAATATACATATATATACCACAAAAAATTTTAATGTACAACATTTTATAATAGCACAAATAAAAACGTGTATTTTTGTTTTGTACGGTTAAAAAGTATATCTAATTTTATTATAGTATTTTAACTGGATCATATATCAATTCATTCAAAAATTAAAAAAAATAAAAACAAAACATAAATAAAAATAATATAATATCCTTTATCCTATTAAATTTCTAAAATTATTTAGAATTGAATCTATACTATTTTGGTTTTTTTTTTTATTTTATTGTTTTGCAAATATGTTACTACATTCATAGACAATTAAAAAAAAAAAAAAAAAAAAAACAGATGGAATGGAATTGAAAACGAACAAGAAAAAAACAAAAAGTAAATGATTAAAAATTGGAAGTCAATACATATCAAAGACAACGAGGAGGAAAATTTTTATTTTTTTTTATTTATTATCTTTTTACGGTATATTATAGGACATAAATAGGATGAAAAATATATTGTTTATCTAACTTTAAATGAAAAAATAACTATAAACATTATAATCCAATATTTTCTAAAAATAAATTAATTAAGATCCACATAAAAAAATCCAAAAAAAAAAAATATCCTAGCTTGATTTGAAGACTAAAAAAATTAAAATTAATTTTATAATGAGGCCAACAAAGCTAAAAACTCAAAAAATTTATATAATATATATAAAATATCAAAAGTGAAAATGGGAAGTATGGCCCCTGAAGCCAAAACCCACCTTCGCTCCTGTCTACACCATAAAATTGTCATATAGCCAGCAACCAAGTAAACGCGGCGACGAAGAAAAAACAGAGGTGAATAGCTTTTCGTTCCATTTCACAATCTGGTGCTTACGTCTACACCCCATGGGTTCCACCTCAAAGCAAGACCAAAGGCCAAGATTTATTATATTTGTCTATACCTTCAATCTTGGCCTTAAATGTGTCAAGATTTTACCATACAAGAAAGGTAAAAATATCTCTAAATCTATTTTTAAGTTAAAATATATTCACCACAAAAATTCTACTTTTAAGTTAAATTATATTTACCACGATATCGCCCTGGTGGGGGACGACTGTGCAATCTTGTGCGATTAGCTATGACATCTGCACGATAAACTTGAACGCTTCAACACATGTAATCCTTGGAAGACAAAATCCCTTGACTCATGCTCAGCCATACATATGAGATGGACAAATTCTATCTTGCTTTTTGTTTCCCTTCTTCTTTGCTCTCTGTCTTGTCATTTCGGTTCCTTTCATTTCCTTAAAAGTCTATTTAATTAATCCAGCTAAAACTTCAACTGTTCCCACCAATGCAATACCAAAGTTGGAAAATTATTGACGACCAAGTCTCAAACTCATTACAAACTTCTAAGGAGCCAAGTGGGTTTCTTTTTTCCAAGTCAATGAAACTTCTATAGACAAGATCATGGCAATGTAAATCTGTGTACTTTGGTGAATGTAATTGCTGAGAAATCTCTGTATGTCATTCATCAATTATGAAAACTACTATTTCTTTCAAACGTACATAATATTTTTCAAATTTATATTTTAATTTGACACTATTTAAAAATTCTACAATAGTTTTATTGGAAAAAGAAAAATGTATACAAATATAATTTTCCTAGTTCATTTATTTATCCTTTGAAACAAATTTATCTTTTTAATTGAGGTGGACATATTTTTCTTTTAATTTTTAATATTTATAAACATTTTTTCAAATTATTTTTCTTTCAAAAATTAGCTTTTAATAATTTATCATATTTGGCCCTTCAACTGTACAAAATCTTATTTTTATTCTTAAATTATGCAAAAATATCGCTTTGGTCTTTAAACTATGCAAAAGTCTCTTTTTCTTCCTTATAAAATTACCAACCTTACCTCCGATAAAAAGGATAACATGACATGCACTTGTTACTTCCTTTAGACAAACTGAACTGACATTGGAAAATCAATTAGACGACTTTACAGAAAAATCTCTGCTCTAACCACGTTCTTCTCAAGACAGCGACATCTTTCCAACTTTAGGAATGCATGCTAGACCAATCTATAAATAGAAATATTATTGGACTACTAGCTCACCGATCGACGTTGTAAAATGCATAGCACCCCAATTAATAAGTCATTGTGCCACTAAAAGTCATGACGTAACAGAACTGTAACAGCCCAGTACCATCCGCATCAAGATATTGTCCTCTTTGGCCTAGGGTTCACTCCCTCTCTCCCCCCTGGCCTCAAGGTTTTGTCAAAACGCGACTTCATGGTTAGAGGTCCCACCTTTCAACCTGCCAGTCCCACTAGCCCGGGCCTCCCAAGCCCAATCAAGATATTGTCCACTTTGGGGTATTCTAAGCCATAGCCCCCCTCACGGTTTTACTTTCCCACCCAGGAACGCATCTTGAAGGGAGAGGCATCCACAGCCTTATAAAGAGCGCTTCGTGCCCCTCTTCAACCGATGTGGGATGTTACAATCCTCCCCCCTTGAGGCCCAGCGTCCTCGCTGGCACACCGATCCGGGTCCGGCTCTGATACCACTGTAACATCCCATATCGGTTGGAGAGGGGCACGAAGCGGTCTTTATAAGACTATGGATACCTCTCTCTTCAAGACGCGTTCCTGGATGGGAAAGTAAAACCGTGAGGGGGGCTACAGCCTGGAATACCCCAAAGCAGACAGTATCTTGATTGGGCCTGGGAGGCCTGGGCCAGTGGGACTGGCAGGTTGAGAGGTGGGATCGGCAGGTTGAGAGGTGGGACCTCTAACCATGAAGACGCATTTTGATAAAACCTTGAGGCCAAGGAGAGAGAGGGTGTGAACCCTGGGCTAAAAAGGATAATATCTTGATGCGGTTGGTACTGGGTTGTTACAAATTGTAACATCCCACATCGGTTGGAGAGGGGCACTAAGTGGTGTTTATAAGGCTGTGGATACCTCTCCCTTCAAGACGCGTTTTGACAAAACCTTAAGACCAGGAGGGAGAGAGGGAGTGAACCCTGGGCCAAAGAGGACAATATCTTGACGCGGGTGGTACTGGGCTGTTGCAGGCTCTGATACCACTGTAACAGCCCAGTACCACCTGCATCAAGATATTGTCCTCTTTGGCCCAGGGTTCACTCCCTCTCTCCCCCCTGGCCTCAAGGTTTTATCAAAACGTGTCTTCATGGTTAGAGGTCCCACCTCTCAACCTGCAAGTCCCACTTGCCCGAGCCTCCCAGGCCCAATCAAGATATTGTCCTCTTTGGGGTATTCCAGGCCGTAGCCCCCTTCACGGTTTTACTTTCCCACCCAAGAACCCGTCTTGAAGGGAGAGGTATCCACAGCCTTATAAAGACCGCTTCGTACCCCTCTCCAACCGATGTGTGATGTTACGAAACCATCTTATAATGGTTTGATGTTCATTTTTTTTGTCCTAACCATACACGCCCTCGAAAAGTAGAATCCGAGAGAGAGAGAGAGAGAGAGAGAGAGAGAGAGAACATGTTTAAATCATCCAAATTAAGTTATTTCATTTCCAAATGAAAAATTAAAACTAAATTTTATTGTCCTCTTTTTCGTTGACTTAGACGACATGTTTAAATTTTAGCTAGATTTAAAATTATATTGTTTGGTATTAGAAAAATACCGAAGAAAAAAAATTGAATGAAAATGTAAAAGGAAGTTTCCCTTGAAAAAGTGAGGAGAACAGAATCCCTCTATAAAGAAAAATCGGACCTATTCTCTCATTGGCTTCAACATCTTTCTTCCCTCAGCAAATTGTTCTTGTCTCACTATCAGCATTCATGACAGGCAGCTTGCAAATTTTTCTACATTTCTTCATGTAACCAAACATGAGAAAAACAAACTTGGCCTAAAGCTAATTAGTTGGTCAAATTTTTGTACAATAATATGTCTTCTTCCACATTAGCAGTAAAAGACCATCTATCATAATATGGAGATGTAGAATAAAGCTAAGCAGGCTATTCAAAATCATTGAATAAAAACTTACAAGTACTACAACAGTGAAGAATAAAAAACTTACAATTAAAAAATGCAAAAAAAATAACTGAATTTGTTTTGCAAATCCTTTTTAAATTTGATCACAAGTAATGTAAAGCACTATGCATGTACTAACATTACTCTGTAGGCTACAAGTAGCTGTTCGTAATTTTAAGGAGCAAAGACTATACTTTACAAGCTATAGATTGACAAGTATTTCTTCAAACAGTTAAAAATAGCAGATTGATTGGACTGAAATCTTATGAAATAGAGCATTAAAAACAATTGGCTTTAACAGATTTTATCATCTGCAAGCAATAAGACTCTGTTTGGAAGTCAGACTTTTAGCATAGTTCTCTCCTTTTTTTTTTTTTTTTGGTAATAATAATAGTTGTCTCTTTTGATATCAAATAAAGTTGTGAAAGATGAGGCCGTGTGGTGGCCCTGATGGTTAGAGGCACCAACATCCCAAAGCCTCACCAGCCAAAAAAAAAAAAAAAAAAAAAAAAAAAAGAAGAATTAAAGTTGTGAAAGATACTACAAAGACAATTCAACTTTTGCAAGATGGGGATCAACTCTTGAGTACAAAAAAGCACTCATATCTGATTGATTCCCATTATACAATCTTCTGAGAAAATCAATTTTTCCAAGAGCTATATATAAAATGTGCGTGCTGCAAAACGTGCAGATTATAAAATCAAAGGGATCTTCAACCTATGTTCCATTTATTAGAAATGTGAAATTTTAATAAGTTAGAACAAGTGAAAGAGTAAAGACTTCTTTTTTGTTTTTTAGGAAGATGTGAAAAAGTAAATACTAAAAAGAGAGGAAACATAATTGGGTAGTAAACTGAAAGGAAAGTCACTCTTCTTTGTATTTGGCAGGCAACTATAAAAAGCAATGTGGATTTTAGGTGAGGGAATGGTAGGTGACTCAAAAGGCGTGGTGAAAATGAAAAGGTGCAATGTGGGGTTTGTCCCCTCTTTGGCTCTGTTTCTTTTGTCTTGACCCTAAGACATAACAATAAATTAGCTCACTTAGCATCTCATTGGGGTCTTTTAATTGATTTCTTTCGTATAGTTTCTCCCTTCATGATCTCTCAGGATTTTGTAGATGTGATGAATTAGGAAAATGGCTTAGTTACCATAGCCTGATTCATTAGCAGCATGCTTTTTTGTTTGTTTTGTATGCCTGCTTTTTTTGGTTAATACAACACCCTTTTTTAGCAAAAAAAATATATATATAAACACCCTTTTTTAGCAAATATATATATATATATATATATGCAGTGCAGGTATCTCTCTCATGATTTCCTTCCCTTATTATTGATTGCATAACGTGTTTAAAGTTTAAACTATTCTGACTCAATTTAAATCTTACAAGAAAAAATTATGTAGTTTTGAAATCCTAAGACACTTGAACCTCTGATTCAATCTATGTTTTAACTTTCAAACATAACTGTTTTACCACTAAAGTATGAACAGAGTTTTAAAATTAATTAATGCATAACTATTTGTTAAATGTAAGTTGACTATTAAATTGATTCATTATTATTCTAAAATGTTGTAATAGATATAGTTAAGTGGACTTTGTATGATATCTGTTTTTCCTGTGCATGTTTAGTGTCGAAATGGTTATGCTCTATCAGCTGCTAGCTATAACTTTATTGCATTGGTTTTGTGTGTTTTGGGGGCGCATTGGCATCCTAAATTCTTCATCGCTGGGGCTGATCTAGAATTTTTATTTTTTGGGAACAATTACAAAGATTGCTAAAACTTTATACGTTTATTTATTTATTTTTTTGGTGAATAGATTGCCAAAACTGTGGTCCTTAAAATTGATGTAATGTTTCAAGATTTATGTTGTGCAATTAAGATTTCTGCTGTGCAAACTATGTATGTTGTGGATGCAATTGTTGTTATGTGTTTTCTCTTTTAAATTAAAATTGGTTGTCAAGTGAGTATTTTTTCTGTATATGCTACCCATTTCTGGAGCAACTTGGTTGTCAAGTTATAGATAATGGAAATTATTTTGATGCCATTGCATAATAGCTATTATGGACAATATTAGAAATATTATTACCTTGATGATGTGCATGAATATAGGATGCAATTACTTAGATGTCAAGTATATTTAATTGTGACTTTTGATTATATCCTTTTATTATTTTGTTTCTCCTTTTCTGTTTAAGTTAGAAACTTTCTTTTTCTTCTTATTTTCCTCTGTTGTTATTCATATTCCCAATAATGTTATACTTGCCACTGGTTGCTGATTTGCTTTCTCTAGCTGGTAAATACCTAGATGTTGTGTATTGCATTTAGGTTTCTCTGTCTTTCTTCTCCTTTTATATAATACTGCTGCTGCTGTTGTTATTGATATTCCCAAGAATGTCAAACTTGCCTCTGGTTGCAGGTTCCCTGCTGATTTGCTTTCTCTTGCTAGTACATACCTACATGGTGTGTGCAACATTTAGGTTCCCTATCTTTGTTCTCCTTTTATAATTTTTGGATGGGAACTAATGTGAAGATCAGAAAGGCATCTAAAAATACTTTGGATTGTTAAACTCCAGAAAAATGTTTCGGAATCTTGGTTGGCAAGGAGAGCAAGTTACCTTAAAGCATGCCTAATGCGCATTGATGCCCTCTAGTTTAGTATATTAGTCGATGAGAAACACATTGTCAAAGAAACATATTATTATTTAGGAATGAAAGTTTAGAAGCACTATTTATCACAAAACCAGTTTGACGAGTAACCTGACATGAACAAAGAAAGGAAAGCACATGTGGTAACAAATTGAAGAAAGAAAACATATTCTTTATCTTCTTCGCTGATGCCCTCTAGTCGTCTGCTTTATGGTTCTATATTTCAACCATAGATATAGTATTCTATCCACAGCTTTATCAACAACATCAAAGTAGGCTATGCTCCGAGATTTTCTCATCGCCATTATCAAATACGGGACAAGAATTCCAGCTGCAAATCCCAATCCAATGCTCAAATAAAACCACTTATCAATGAAGCTGTCACCATTACTAGTATCCTTAGGAGTCATCCATCCCTTATCTAGTTTCTCATTTTCATCATCACCTAGACATTTTACAGCAAGTGAACTACCACAAAGGCCAACATTTCCAGCAAAAGAGGATGCATCGAAAGTAAGCATATGATCTTTATCAAGAATAGGACCAGACAATTCATTGTTTGACAGATTCAGATACCCTAGGAATGAAAGTGACCCCAAACTTTGAGGAATAGCACCGGAGAACCTATTACTCGAGAGATCATGTTAGTGTAATGTCACTTTTGTTGCTGTCATAAGTTGCTTTGTAGTGATTAGTTACTGTACTTTCAGTTTTTGATAAAAACACTGTTGTATTAGGCAGCCAAAGTATGGCTTGTCTTTTGGCAATATGATTACCGCAGTAGTAGGTGAAAATTAGGTGGTTTACTGTTTCTGAAAACTTGTGGTTATATGCTATGTCTATAATGAACGAGGGTGTCTAGACCACACCAGTTTAAGCTTCTTTCTTTTTCGTTTTTGCTATGTTTTTTGTTCTAAAATCCAACAAATGGTATCAAAGCTCTAATGATCTTGGAGGGGCTGTGAGTGAAATAGCAAAAATACAAGAAACCTTCCTTCTACCTTTCCTTCCTTTCTAAATGGCTTCAACTCATTTTTCTGCTCTATCACCTCCTATATTTTCTGGAGAAAATTATGCCATGTGGTCTATAAAAATGAAAGCTTACCTTCAAGCTTTTGACTTGTGGGAAGTAGTAGAGACCGAAAGAAATCCTCCCCCTTTGACAACAAATCCCACTATCACTCAAATAAAGCAACATAGTGAGGAGATTGCTAAAACGTTTAAAGCTTTATCTGCCTTACATGCTGGTGTTTCAAAAGTGATGTTCACCAGAATTATGGCTTGTACTACAACTAAAGAGGTCTGGGACAAGCTAAAAGAAGAGTTCCAGGGAAGTGCAAGAACAAGACAAATGCAGGTTTTGAACTTAAGGAGGGAGTTTGAAACTTTAAGAATGAAGGATTTTGAGTTGGTAAAAGACTTTATTGATAGACTTATGAAGGTAGTAAACCAGATCAGAATTCTTGGAGAGGAGCTAGGAGATAGAAGAGTGGTGGAGAAAGTGCTGATCAGCTTACTAGAAAAGTTCGAAGCAAAGATATCATCCTTGGAGGAGTCAAGAGACTTGAATCATATTTCTTTGTCAGAGCTTGTTAATGCCTTACAAGCAACTGAACAAAGAAGATCTATAAGACAAGAATAAATCTCAGAAAGTGCTTTTTTAGCATTACAAAAAGGTAAGGCTCCAGCAAACAATAATCAAAAGAAGCAGCAAGGTGGAGGAAGTAATGTTAAAGGAAAACATGATGTTGGTACAAGCAGAGAAGGTGAACGAAAGAAGTTTACGAAGTGCTCTTATTGCAAAAAAGACAACCATCCTGAAAAATATTGTTGGTTTAGGCTAAATGTTCAATGTAGAGTTTGCAAACAACTGGGACATATTGAAAAAGTTTGCAAAAACAAAGGAGGACCAGTGCAACAAGCACACCAAGTACAAGTTACTGATGAAGCACGGCAAATGAGGAAAGGCTATTTGTTGCTACATGTTATGTAGAAAACGGCAACAAAGAAGCTTGGTTGGTGGATAGTGGCTGCACTCAACATATGACTCATAATGCTGATCTCTTTAAGACCTTGGATAGAAGCTTTGTTTCCATAGTGCAAATAGGAAATGGAGATTTTATTGAAGTTCAAGGCAAAGGAGAAGGGGCTGTGGAAACTTCAACAGGTACTAAACTCATTTCAAATGTGTTAGATGTATCCAAAATTAATCAAAGCTTGTTAAGTGTGGGACAAATGCTTGAAAATGGATATTCTTTGAATTTTCAAGATAAGTCTTGCATAATATATGATCAACATGGAAGTGAAATTCTAAATGTTGGAATGAAAGATAAAAGCTTTGTGGTAGAATGGAACAAGAAGGAAAATAATGTTTTTTATGCCAAAACTAGTGATAAATCTAAGTTGTGGCATAAAAGACCATGTCATTTTAACTATGACTCCTTGAATCTAATGCATGAAAAGAAATTGGTGGAGAATATGCATGCTGTTAGCAAAAACCTGGAAGTGTGTGAAGTGTGTCAGCTTGGTAAGCAACAAAGGCTGTCATTCCCTTCGAAAGGCGCTTGGAGAGCCTCTGAAAAGCTTCAGTTAATTCATAGTGATGTATGTGGACCTATGAGTGAGAATTCTATCAACGGTAGTAGATATTTTCTCACTTTCATAGACGATTTCTCCAAAATGTGTTGGGTGTATTTTCTGAAACAAAAAATCTGAAGTTGCTAAAATTTTCACCAGCTTTAAAGCCATGGTGGAAAATCAAGCAAAATGTAGCATCAAAGTGATACGATCTGATAATGGGACTGAATATACAGCTCAAAAGTTTGAGTTGAAATGCAAAGAAGCTGGAATTCAACATCAGCTGACCTCTCCCTATACTCCTCAGCAAAATGGGGTTAGTGAGAGGAAGAATAGGACTATTATGAAAATGTGTAGATGCTTGTTGTTTGAGAAGCAATTACCAAAGAAGTTTTGGGCTGAAGCAGTGAACACCTCAGTGTATTTACTAAATAGATTACCAACTAAAGCATTGGAGTTTAAAACTCCATATAAGGTGTGGTATGGAGTCAAGCCTACCGTGGAGCATTTGAAGATATTCAGGACCATTTGTTATACACATTTTCCTAAAATTAAGAGAGATAAGTTGGATCAAAAAGCTGATATAGGAATTTTTGTTGGTTACAGCAGCACAAAAAAAAGGGTACAGAGTATATCATTTGAAAACTAACAAGCTAATTGTTAGTAGGAATGTTAAAGTTGATGAAGCTGCTGTTTGGAATTGGGAAAAAAGTGAAGTTCAAGCCTCAAAAAAGAAGTTTATCCAAGAACATGACGAGATTCAAGAGGAGAATGATTCAAATGATGAAGATGCTGTTGGAAACCGAGGTACAAGGTCCTTGACTGATGTATATGAGAAAAGCATCCGAGGTACAAGACCTCTGACTGATGCATCTGAGATAAGCATCCAAGGTACAAGATCTTTGACTGATGCATCCAAGATAAACATCCGAGGTACAAGACCCTTCACTGATGCATTCGAGAGAAATGTCCGAGATACAAGACCTTTGTTTGATGTTTGAGATACAAGACTCATGTCCGATGTCCGAGCTATAAAACCCTTGTCCGATGTCCGAGATACAAGACTCATATCCGATGTTCGAGCTATAAGACCCCTGTCTGATGTCCAAGATACTAGACCTCTGTCCGATGTCCGAGCTATAAGACCTCTGTCCGATGTTCGAGATATAAGACTCCTGTCCGATGTCTGAGATACAAGACTCTTGTCCGATGTCCAAGCTACAAGACCCCTATCTGATGTCTGAGATACAAGATCACTGTCCGATGTCCGAGCTATAAGACCTCTGTCCGATGTTCAAGGTACAAAACCCTTGACTGATGAATATCAAAGATGCAACCTATCATTGTGTGATCCAATTACTTTCAATGACACAAATCAGTTCGAGACATGGAGAGAGGCCATGAAAATGAAAATCAATATGATTGGCAAAAACAAAACTTAGGAATTAGTGAACCAAACCCAAGGCAAAAAGGCCATTGGAGTGAAATGGGTATTTAGGACCAAGGTCAATGCTGATGGTACAATAAATAAGCATAAAGCAAGATTGGTAGTTAAAGGTTATGTGCAGCAACCTGGTATTGATTATGGAGATACGTTTGCACAAGTTGCGAGACATGAAACAATCAGATTTTTCTAGCACTTGCCGCTGGAAAGCTTACCATTTAGATGTGAAATCTGCATTTCTAAATGGTTACCTAGAGGAAGAAGTATATGTTAAACAACCTGAAGGCTTTATTGTTCAAGGAAAGGAAGACAAAGTTTATAAATTGCATAAAGCTCTTTATGGCTTGAAACAAGCTCCCAGAGCTTGGTATAGCAGAATTGACTCACACCTTGTTGGAAAAGTATTTAAAAGGAGTGAGAATGAGCCTACTTTGTACATGAAGTCAGGTTCAAATGATGAAAAATTGATTGTTTCTCTATATGTTGATGACTTGATTGTTTCTCAAAGTGTGTTGGAGTTTAAATCTGAAATGCAAAAGGTGTTTGAAATGTTAGATTTAGGAGTGATGAACTACTTTCTTGGCATGGAGATATATCAATTTAGTCATGGCATTTTCTTATCCCAAAAGAATTATGCTGTGGAACTACTCAAAAAGTTTGACATGGAGAAGTGTAATCCAGCTGACACTCCAATGGTTTACAATCAAAAATTTGAACTTGAAGATGGTGCTGCCAAGATTGAAGTTTCAACCTATAGAAGCCTTATTGGAAGTTTGCTATATTTATGTGCTTCTAGACTTGACATTATGTTTTCTGTGAGTTTGCTTTCCAGATTTATGCATGCTCCTTCACATATGCATTATTCTGTAGCTAAAAGAGTGCTAAGGTACATTAGAGGCACCATAGACTATGGTGTTTGGTTTTTGAAGCAAGAAGAAGGCAAGTTGATGGGATATGTTGATAGTGATTGGGCTGAAAGCATGGAGAATTTAAAAAGTACTTCAGGGGACTTATTTTCTCTTGATTCAGGTCTTTTTTCATGGAGCTCCCAAAAACAGACTTCAGTTGCTCAATCCATAGCTGAAGCTGAATATATTGCTGCTGCAGCTGCTTCAAATCAAGCTTTATGGCTAAGGAAGTTGCTTGTTGATTTAAATGAGAGGCAAGAAGAAGCTACCTCAATATACTGTGATAACAAGTCTGCAATTTCCATTGCTGAAAATCCAGGTCAACATAGAAGAACAAAGCATATTTCAATCAAATATCATGCTATGAGAGAAGCTGAAAGAAATGGTGAAATGAAGCTGGTTCATTGCAGTTCTGAGGTCCAGCTTGCTGATATTTTAACGAAAGCTTTGCCAAGAAACAGGTTTGAAACACTAAGAAATGATCTTTGAGTTTCTAGCAAAAGTGCCAAGGAGGAGTGTTAGTGTAATGTCACTTTTGTTGCTCTCATAAGTTGCTTTGTAATGATTAGTTATTGTACTTTCAGTTTTTGATAAAAACACTGTTGTATTAGGTAGCCAAAGTATGGCTTGTCCTTTGGCAATATGATTACCTCAGTAGTAGGTGAAAATTAGGTGGTTTACTGTTTCTGAAAACTTGTGGTTATATGATATGTCCATAATGAATGAGGGTGTCCAGACCGCACCAATTTAAGCTTCTTTCTCTTTCATTTTTGTTGTGTTTTTTGTTCTAAAATCCAACAGATCAAGAGAAGACAATTGCTTCAGCTTTGAAATGCTTTTGGGAATGTGACCAGTGAAATGGTTTCTTGACAAGGTGAGAATGACCAAACCGAACAAATTTGTCATCTTCGTAGGAAGATCTCCACTCAAGTTATTCCCTGAGAGATCTAGCATGGTTACAAGAGAGAGGGCCTTGGTGTATCTTTGAAGTTGGCCTTTCGTGTTTACGACAAAACTTTCATACTATTTGCCAACCAAAGTATATACGTAGTTACGAGCCTGATACAATAGATAATGGTTAATGATTTGGGCTTGTGACATACCTTTGAAATGTCCAAAACTAGCTGGAATACTACCTATCAACTGATTTTCTGCTAGGTCCAGGACTTGTAGTGAACTTAAATCTGATAACAGAGCCGGAAGTTCTCCTGAAAATGAATTAGACCTCAAGCTAAGAATTCTTAGACTTTCAAATCCTTTCCCAATCAATGGTGGAATTCTACCATTTAATCTGTTGTTTCCAAGATTTAAGGTCTCCAAACTCGATAAGTTTTGTAAAGTTGATGGGAGCTGTCCATATAGCTTATTGTCATTGAGATGCAATGTTTCAAGCCAACTTAATTGACCCAAGAATGTAGGAATGGTTCCAGACAAGTGGTTATTACAGAGAGATGAACACAATTTCCAATGCTTGATGGAATACTTCCTATTAAGTTGTTATTAGAAAGATCAATGACTTTAAGTGCAGGAACAATGTTCCAAGTAGGATTTCTCCATTTAGTTGGTCCTCAGCAATAGAAAGGAAAGAAAATGTAGCACCGGTGATATTCCATTTATTTGAAATATTACCAGAAAATTTATTTTTGGATAGATCAAGTAAGTCAAAGTTGCCACTTAGAATAGGAATGGACCCACTGAAATTATTTAAGCTGAAATAAACTACTGCACCTGGTACGTATCCCATTAACAAAATTTGTGAACCAAACTTTAGTGGACTTTATAGTTGACCTGTTAGTTAATTAAAAGAAAGATTCAACAGTGACAATGAAGAAGAAAATTCCCAAAACCAGTAAGGTATGGAGCCAGAAATGCTAGCATTTGAGAAATCCACATCGTAGACCTGCTTTTGTGACTTTAGCCAAGTTGGAAATGACGAAGGACCCAAATGGCAGGAACTCATTGCAAGAGAAGAGACCTGGAATGGAGGAACCCAATCGGATTTGACATCCAAGGTGAAAGAGCTTGAAGACAGATCCAAATCTGATAGCTTTTTTAGCTTTAGAAAATGCGCTTCAGTAACTAAACCTGTCAATTGATTGGATGAAACGTCAAAGATACGCAACTCAAAAAGCTGTCCCAAACTTTCAGGGAGGGTCCCATTTAGCTCATTCTCTCCTAGAAGCAGAACAGTAAGATTTTGCTGTAATATTACAAAAGAAGTTGGGATGGGACCATATAGAGAGTTATTGAACAAATCAAGCTCAACAAGATTCTCGAGCTGAGCTAGCAACTTTGGTAGTTTACCAACCAATTGATTGTCTGACAAGTACAAGTATTGCAGATTTGGTAGTGGCCTCCCAGAACGATTTTGGAGTGATCCGAAGGAAGCTGGGGTTTGACCATTTAGAGAATTATAGGATAAATAAAGTGCTACAAGATTCTCAAGTTGACCCAACCATTCTGGTAAACTACCAACCAAGTGATTGCGTGACAAGTCCAAGATTGCAGACTAGTCAGTGGCCTCCTAAAAAGGCAAATTTCTGCTCCTTCAAGGAATTTTGGTAAGGTTTCGTTGATGTAATTACCAGACATATATAAGGAAATCAAATTGCAAAGTTTTCCAATAGAGCTTGGAATCCCACCATCAACACTATTGGAATTAAGATCTAAGTGATTGAGAAATGTCAGGTTTCCAATGGAGGCAGGAAGTTTCCCATGCAGATTATTCCGTCTGAAGTCAAGGACGTGTATCTTCTCCCATTGTCCCCCAAACAATCGATGACAACTTTGTGAGAGAAAATTGTCTCCCAGATATAAAAACTACAAATTTGGTAGTTCACTCAAACAAAGTTGAATTGTTCCATGCATATAAGTACTGCTTATATCCAAAGTAACAAGGCTATTAATATTGTAAAACCCCATCTCGAAGTACACTGAAAATTTCTCAAATTTGACCGAGGTTGACCAGGTTTGACCATCATTGACAAAGAAGGGGTCAAATGTTGACTTTTGCTTTCGGTGGAATTTCACATTGACCGAGGTCCCATTACGAAGTACACATTGGCACGAGTTCATAAACTAGTAGCACGTCGAAAACGAAGCTATGGTTTGAAAGTTATGAGCAAAACAAGTTGAGATCCAAATTGTTCAAGGGTACCGAGTTGATTTTTATTTTTGAGATATGAGCTTTGACTCATGTATGAATGTGAATAACTTATCGATACGAGTCCGTAAACTAGCCGTACACTTGATTTGGATATTTTGTTTAA
Source organism: Ziziphus jujuba (assembly GCF_031755915.1). Lineage (NCBI taxonomy): Eukaryota > Viridiplantae > Streptophyta > Magnoliopsida > Rosales > Rhamnaceae > Ziziphus > Ziziphus jujuba. The sequence continues at coordinate 6,897,517 of NC_083380.1, forward strand.
AAGTTATAGACCTGTAAAGTTTTTCAAATACAGTATTATCTTAATATTATTTTTAAATATATAAACAGTATGCCACGTGTGTAAAGGGTGCCATGTGTCACAATGAGGAGATGCCACATGTCAACCATATTAAATACTATATTATCTTAATATTATTTATTTATTTTATTATTTTATTATTTTGTTAATATTATTATTATTTAAAAAAAAATTTCTTTTTTCCTCACGTGGGGAAACACCCACGAAAATTTCTTTCTTTTTCTTTTTCTTTTCTTGTCTTCTTCTTCTTCCTTCTTCTTTCTTCCTTCTTCCTTCTTCCTTCCTTCTCCCTCTCGGCTTCACGCCGTTTCTCTTTTTTTCGATCATATGAAGCCACACGTGCCTGATGGGGAGGAAGAGGGGGAAGATTCCGACCAGCAGTCGGAAAATGGCGGCCAACTGTCACCGGATGCGGCCAGATCGGGCTTCGTTGCCGACGATGGAAAAATTGGCTCTGTTGGCGATCCGGCTACCACCCGGCCAAATTGATACTCATTTCCATCTATTTTGGACCTTCAGAGCTCGATTTCGAGGTCCATTCAGCTCAATTCCTTGTCGTTTGGGAGATACGACAAGTTGAAGTTTGGTTGAAACTTCCCGTCCATTCTGCCGGTCCCTGCCAATCAAATTGAGTCCAACGGACATCGGTAATGTATTCCTCATCCCTTTAGCTTTCCGTTGATATCTTATTTATGAATTTTGGACACCGTTTGTGTTAAACCCCCAGGTACCGGGTATTATTTATCCGAATAAAATATTAATTTATTTGATCCTCTGTAATATTATTGTTTTAGGAGCAAGTATGAGCCGTAGAATTGATCCTATGGAGGATCTTGGTTGGATTGCATGCTCGAGGTGAGTGACCCACCTTCAAATTAATTTGGGGAATAATATTTGTGAATATTTTGTATTAATTGAATATTTGAAATTGATATTCTATGTGATAAATATTTAGTAGATTTATATTTGAAAATTTGATGCTCAATTGAATGAATCAAAATATTTATATATTAAGAAATATTTTGATCTAAAGAATTTTATGAAATTGAAATTGAAATTATTAATTATTAAATTAATTTGTTGGAATATTTCATAATTGAATATTTCAAAAATATGTTTATGTGTTCGATATTATGAGAATTTCTATCTAGAATTGTATTGCCAATTTATAATATTTTTAATACATGTTTTGGTGCCAAAAGAATATATTTGAGAATTTAGAGAAATTGTGGTTTTGATTTATTTTAATTATTGCTATGGTTATTATTCAATTATTGTGCACAATTATATGAATTAATTATATATGGAATTTATATGGTTTTCATATTATTGATTTAAATTGATTTTTGAGAATTTGAGAAAAATATGCATTTAAATTATTATGTTTCAAAAATATTTATGCATTGAAATATTAATGGCCTGACCTTATGCCATTGAAAAATTTGTATATTCAAATTGATGGATTTGAACTTGATGGATTTATAATGATGATTTAAAAGAGAATGTGGAAAATTACGGGTTTAATTGGATGGAATAAACCCGATAATATTTATGAAATTTGGAGATTTTGAAAAATATTGATTTATGATTTACGAGTTTTTAGATGCACCATAGACGTACTGGTGTTCTGTGTATATGGATGTGATTAGTGCACAAATGGATATGATTAGTGTGCAGGTGGGTGTGAGTAGCACACAGGGGATTTATGGGGTTGTCCTGTGGTTGCCATCGGATGAGGGTAGACCGCCCCTCCATGGCCAGGACGTCTGTTAGCAGCGGCGTGGTGGGACGCCACACGACCGTATATCGGTTTCTCTCTTTAACCTCCTATCTGGAGGTGCTCGGGATGCTGGGTACCATTGGTGCTACTGGTATATAGTGGGTGCATGAAGTGGTTTTCAGACATGATTTTCAAAATAAATATTTTGAAATTATATTTAAATTAGAATGTATTTAATGTTGTTTTTATTATTTATTTCAATTGGAGATTTTAATACAAATTTTATGGAATTTTATTATGTTTTAATTACATATTTATATTAATGTTTTAACAATGTATTTTATCTTGATTTTACTATTTACGTTGATTTGATGATTTTAAAGAGATCTTACTATGTTCTTACCATTTATTTTAAATGGAGGTTTTAATTTGGTTTAATTATTCCTTTATTTAATTGTTCAATTAATTAGTTCATTCTAATTATTTTTATTATTTTCTGAATTGTCTTAATGTAAGTTTCATTAATATTTTTGTATACTTTGTTCATGACATTTATCAATCATTTAGTAATTGTTACAAAATTATTTTTATTTTTATTTCTATTTTATTTTCATTATAAATTTTGGATGCTTGATTTATTATACTTTATTTGATATTTAGTTGACTAATTGTTTTCTTGGTTTTCAGGGCATACAAATAGCGGGTTTTGTAAAACATTTTAAAAAGGAAAACATTTCTAAAAGAATGAATTGTGAGAGTTTTGAGAGAAAATATTATTTCAAATATTTATTATAATTATTCATTTAATTGTTTGGTATTGATTAATTAAGTTTCTTTTATTGTTATATTATTAATATTATAATTGTATAATAGATTGGATCACTCACTGAGATGATTAGCATCTCATGTTTTTAAATTCCATTCTCCTAGGCCCAGGTTGGGAGACGTTGATCGTCTAGGGCGAGCTCGACGTCTCAGTTCATTGCCGAAAGTCCAAGAAGCATTTCTTCCCTTTTTCCTCTCCATCTTGTATTGCTTCATCTATCATTGTATTAATTTCATATTTATTTGTATAATGCTCTGTATACGGATTGGATAGATATTTATTTAATTGCTTACTGATTCCCTGTTATTATTTTGGAATGCTGTAAATTTGTGGAAACAAATTGTAGTAAGGTGGGAGGAATAAGGGAATATTTCTAAAAGTATTTTCCGTGCAGGAAAATTTTGTGGTAAGTCCAACCTTTAGGGGATGTTCTGCCGGATTTTCCATTGGAAGGTCCGGTAGGATTTTCCTAGGATCAGGACTTGTCTAGGGTTCCAATGAGGGATCTTGGATGGGTCCTGACAAATATTGACAAGCCAATCGAGGATTTTTGAATTCAAGGAATTAGACTTAAGATCTAAGACAACAAGTGAAGTTAAATTTAAAGGGGTCGGAGGTGGAATGGAACCAGATAAGCCACAAAAAGATAGATGCAACTCGGTTAAGGATGGGAGTTTATTTAGTTGCCTAATCCAGTCTGATCCTACCATTGACAGATCAACTCTATTCATCCCAAGATGCTTTAGAGAAACAAGACCTGTTGACCATTTAAGATTATCAACAAATTAACCTGACTCCCTCCAAATCAAATCACTAGAAACATCAAGATACTGCAAGCTAGAAAGGTTCCATAAATTTAGAGGAATTGCACCACTAAACCCACCATTAGAGAGGTTCAGGTATTGTAAGTTTTTCAAAGATCCAAAAAAATTAGAAATTGGGTTGTCAATGAACATGTTAAAACTCAAGTCCAAATGCCTCAAGGACATGAGTTTTGTCAATGAAGGTTTAATTTCCCCACTGAGGTTCCAGAATCCATACCTATTGAGAGATTCATCATCATTATTATTTGGATGTGGATTACGAAGATCAACTGCAAAACAGCTCCAGTAGTGTTTTCACAACTTATTCCCCGCCAACGACAACAGTTGCTTCCCTTCCATGAAGAAAGCCTATTTGCAGGATCATGAAGACCATTCTTGAAGTCAATGAGAGCTTCTCGGTCCGACTCCATGCAATTCATCAAGTGAGCATCAATGCTGGGAAGAAATTCTCCTCTCACAGAGCATAGAATCAGAAACATTAATGGAAGCCATGTAATTGTTTCCACTAGAGCTACAAACTTATTCACTAGAAAATTGTGATTTAGTGTGAAGAGGAATATCAAGAGGAATAGTTGTTGAAAGTAAAAGAAAGAAAAAGATAAAGAAGAGCAAAAACAAAGAAAGCTTCAATGAAATATAAAGAAGAAGATCTATGTGTAGCAAATCAACAACAATGTTTGCAGGTATATATATATATATATATATATCAACAAGATAAGTGAATAAAATAACAAAACAAATTAACCCACCACCTTTCATTGATATGGCCTTTTCTTTTGTTCTAACCCACTAATGGAGGCGTTTCTTCATTTTCTAACCCAGCGGTGTTTCAAACGTTGGAAACAAAAATATCCATTAATTTGAATTCTTTCAATTATTTCGAATATTTAAAAATGCATTTTTTTTAAGGGATGTATTCAATTTAGAATTTGAAGGATTTTAAAAATGCTCAGAAGTTTAAAGGTATTCGATTTAGATATTAAAAAAATTCATACAAGTCTAATGATATTTAATTCAGATTTTAAATTTTTTTATAAAAGTCAATTAAAATCTAGATGTATTCAATTAAAACTTTGTAGAATTGTTTTAAAATCTAAAATCATTTAAAAAATAATTAATTTTAAATGATTTTAAAAATTGAAAAATTTTAATAGATTTAAAAGGATTTCTAAAGTAAAATTGTGAAAAAAATTATTAATATGAAATTTAACTTTAACGTCAACGATTCGTTGGATTTTTATAATTTTTTAATGAAGTCTATGAAATTCAATAATAATTTATCAAATTTTTAAAAATATATAACTCATTTTAAATTTACTAAATTAGTTTTAAATGTGAGAGCGAGGACTAGATACGTATTAGCTTAATACAAAACAAATAAATAAAGAAATAAAAGTTTAAAAAAAGAAAAGCAAAAAAGAAAATGTTTTAGGTTTTTCGGAAATTAGAAAGTATATATAATTATTTTTTAGTTTCCTTTCTCAGTATGGCAATGAAAAACAACAGAGGTGAAAAGCTTTCCTTCCATTTCTTTCTATTTCGCATTTTGATGCTTACCCCACGGGCTCTACCTGGAAGGCAGACCAAAAAGCCTACATTTATTAGATATGTCTATACATCCAATCTTGGCCTTACATGTGTCTAAGATTTTACCATACATGGAAGGTTAAAATAACTCTTATAGTTCTATTTTTATGTTAAAATATATTTACTACAACCTTTTTGATGGGGGATCACTGTCCAATCGTGTGCGACTACGTGTGACATCTGCAACATTAACCTTAAACCCTCCAACACGTGTAATGCTTGGAAGACAAAATCCCTTCACTGATGTTCAGCCAAATATGAGATTGACTCATGTTCGATCCTGCTTTTTCTTCCCCTTCTTCTGTGCTCCCTGTGTTGTCATTTCAGCTCCTTTCATTCACATAGAAGTTCATTTAATTAATCCAACCAACACTCCAACGGTTCCCCACCAACACAGTACCAAAGAAAATTCATGACAACCAAGTTTCAAACTTATTACAGACTCCTAAAGGAGGCAAGCGAGCGTGTGTCCTTTTTCAAAATCAATGAAAATTCTATAGACAAGGCCATGGCAATGTAAATCTGTTTACTTTAATCAATGTAATTGCTGAGAAATCTCTGCATATCATAATGACAATCAGGCTATAGTTGAAATTTCTTATTCTTGTAGTTCTAGTCAAAAAAAAGAATAAATTATTCTTGCAGAATCAAATGAGTTTTTTATTTCAATAAATCTTCTAATTTTGGTTTTTTTACATGATAAAATTTTCCTCATAAAATTGGTAAAAAAAAAGAAAAAAAAAGAAAAAAGAAAAAAAAGAGAACTTTAGAAAGCTAATAGAAATTAATTCTTGGTTTTTTTTCATGATAACAATTTCCTCATGAAATTGGTGAAAGAAAAAAAAAAAAGAAAACTCGAGAAAGATAATAGAAATTAATTGTTGTTGTTTATGAATGAATATGATGTTTAAATAGTATACTTTCCTCTTATTTTTTAAGCTTAATATTTGCTAAAAATGCTGTTTAAATTAAGTTTCTGATCAAATGGTAAAACTTTTAAGCACCGATCCAACAAACATTAAGCTTAAAGCTTTGTGATTTAACACTTATTAAGCAATTAAAATGAAGAGGATCTAAGCTTTGTAGAAATATTAAGAGTTGTGGTCCTTGTTGACGAGAACACTTTTTAGTTGTCAATTAAAAAGAAAAATCATTTAAACTCTCTCAATTTTGTTCTAATTATTGTTAGATTTTACATTTTTTGAAAATCATCATTTAAACATTATAAGTTAGTTTTTAACAATTAATTTTAATAATTAAATGTCATAATTATATTTTTACAGTATTATTTAATTATAAAATACTGATTTTTAATTTCTTTTATGATATTTAACTAAGAATTATCTTAAAAAAAAATGACAAACAGATCTACTGTGATAAATATAAAATACTAAAAAGAGATGATACAGTGTGTCTAGCATTAAATTATATGGACCACGTTGAACATTTTGAATATATAAAGCTGCTGATGCTTTTATGGCTTTCCAGGAAATGTGAGATTTTGACAATCTTTTAGCCTAATTTAATAGGATAAAATGCCATAAATTATACTCACTGTCTTTGGATGTGACTAATAAGGTGCCCATATGAAATTTTATCATTGAGAGTTTTAAAAAGTTACAATTACTATTTTTATTAAAATTAAAATCTCAGCCTAGAAATGTGCAAGTTGAATTCCGTTAATTGTTTGTGAATCAAAGGATTGTGAACTCTAATATTATTTTCAAATTAGCAAATTTTTCTTCTTTAATGTATTTATTGTAATTTCAATAATTATAAGGCGTTAAGTTTTATTTTATTTTTGTAAGGCAGTTCAATTTTGATTAATAAAATTTCAAAGAATTATTCTTTTTATTTCAATTCTTGGCGTTCTCGAGAATCAGTCAGTCTTTCTCATAAACTTTAGCTACATCAGGAGGTTAACAATGATTTTTAAAAAACATTGGTCTAACTGTAACAGTAACTAAATTAGTTACCCAAGATAAACATACTGTGTGGCCTCTGTATTGATCCTTATTAGGATTAGAATTCTTGTTGTACATAAACACTTATCACATTGTTTCTTTACTTAACTCCACCAAAGTATATCGTGGTGGTTTATACTAATTTATCTGTATCTTTGCAATCTTTATATCTATATGTTTTACATTAATGGAACATCTAAAACTTATATTTAGTTTTATAAAGTAAAATTATGACAAAATTAAAAGGGTTTAAATATAATTTTCTCTAAAAAGACTCATGACATGAAATACCCCACCTCCTAATTAATTGTAATGTTTTTTTCTTTTTTTAATTAGCCCATAGCTAGTCTCCAACCTCTATATATAAAAATAAAAAATAATTGGGTTTGTTTGGCCATGTTATCCATTTTTTGTTTCCAAAACATTGTTTTCAAAATATAAAACAAAACAGTTTTCTATAGTTTTATAAAAATAATAAGTGTTTAGCCAATTGTATTTAAAAATAATTTTTAAAAACTAAAAATATAATTTTAGAGGCGTTGCATGCGGTTTCAGATTGTGCGGGGCAAATTATCATTCTAATTCTCCTCTGTCAAAGCTTAAGTATCAAATGCAGTGAATCAATATATTTTTAAATTTTTTTTAGACTATAAAAAACATCTTTTTATTGTTTTCTGTTGTTTGTTTTCTTTTTCATTTGTTCTTTAAAAATAGTTTTTGAAAACTGACAGTTAAACAACATATTTTTGTTTTGAGAACAATTTTTTGTTTTTAAAAACAAAAAACAGTTTTTAAAACAAGTGATCAAACAGGCAAAGTTTTTGAAACGTATAATCCACGAGAGATAGGAACGAATTCTGAAAAAAAAAAAATCAGCCCATCGAAGAAGGCAAGCAAATGCAAATATATTTAGCATAGAAATAAAACAAAATTGCATGGATGATCATTACAAAACTATAGTAAGTGACTTTCTTTCATTTTTGCATTTTAACTATATATATATATATATCTTTTTAATTTCATATAAATTAATAATTATCTCAAAATAGTGATTGTAGAAAGCCAATTCAATATACATGTTGGAAATTAAAGGCTAAGTTTTAAATAACTGGTTCATATAGCTAGTTATAAACTTTATTTGTAAATTACGGAGAAATTTGGTAAAGACATATTAAGTATGGAGAATTTAACATACAGGAGAACAAGAATAAGTTTGTGACCATAAAGAGAAGACTTTATTTGTGGAAAATTATCTTCCATAGCAACTTTTTTCCTCAAGTCGATGCCAACCCAATACACATCCATAGAAACAACATCCTACTACAAAATCATGACATAACAGACCACCTCATAATGGTTTCTTCTTTATTTCATTTTTCCTGATCCCGTCTTTGAAACGTTAAAAATAAAAATAAAAAATAAAAAATAATGGTAATATTTATTCATCCTAATTAGATATGTATATTTTATGTATAAACTTTTATGTTTTAGGACTTTTATGTTTTCATTCCTATCTTTTTCCTTCTTTAGCATATACAATATTAATGAAAATTAATTTTTTTTAATAATCTTTTTTTTTATCTAACATTAAAATCTCAGATGAAACCGATCATATATACATATATAATATAGAAATAACATTTGTGTTACTTTTGTTAATACGGTCCATGTCAACTAATTAAAGAGATTTGGAAACTTCACTTGGTTATTTGGGAGAAAATAGGGCTCAGCGTTCCATAGTTTATAACATGATATTTTTGGAGCGCTTTTCAGAAATTGATTCAACCACTCATTTTCACCCTCTTCGAGTATAATTAACCATGTTCAATGCTTCTAGAGATTTTATTTAAAACAAAAAAAAAAATATTGTTCAACAGCTACATATCCATGTTAATTGCTACTTCAATTCTACTTTTACTAGTCAAAATTTGGTACAACAGATTATTAAAATCATTCCGTTAAATGTGAGAATCACTTATTAAATTTATGTGGCTCACATGTATTTTTGTTTAATTTAAACATTTATTATGGGGTTTAATAAATTAATAGATAAATTATTAAATTATTATATTGGGAAATTTGCTGCATCTTTCATAGCTTTTGATTCTTCAAACATGCTTTCTCTCTTTTTCTTTCTCTGCAAATAGAATAGACTCGGAAAGCCCCACAGATTATTTCAGTAGAAGAAAACAGGCATAAAATTTACTTAAAAATAAAGGAAGCCGTTGAGAAAATTCCATCTAGAACGTCATCATTATTTTCACTTGGACAATTTACATTGGTGAGTTAGCACAAATACCATCTTCTATTAGCATCTCTTCTCACAAAGTCAATAAGGAAGCCATTGAGAAAATTCCATGTGATAATGCTATTGTATCTACCTAATAGCGATGTCAAATATTTTATCCTTAGCTTGAACTTCTCTGCCAGCTTTTATACAGAAAATAATAAAGTACAACAAAAATGGTCACAGGCAAGTCCATATTACTTGTTCGCATAGAAAATATTGAATGTCAGCTTCATTTTTCCAACTTTTCTTCCAATTAATTCTGCTAAAGCAGACTTACTTTCGTAACAACATTCCATGGAGTGATTAGCGGGAGAAAACAGTACAGCATTGTGATTAAAATAAAGGGTGAATAGATATTTGAAAAGTACTGTTTTCTCAGATGGTGGGTTATGACCTTCTATCTTTTACCTTTCATAAACTGAAGCTTAATCTGTAAAACTATTCCTTTTCACCCCTTTCTATTACAATCTGTCATGGTTCATTGTCTCAGCAATTTTTAAAAACTTAGTGATCCATAGCTATACATCCATCGTATCCATGTTAATTTACTACTAAATTTCTGCATTCGCATGGTTAAAATTTTGATAGAATAAGATCATACGAGCTATTTGTCTACTTGTATTTCAGCAGTAACATATACCATCATTTTAATTCGGAACTAAATAATCAATCTAAGATTAAGAACAAGATTATTTTGAATTGTTGACAAAGTTAATAGAGTCGGTACACATATACAAGCGACCCGACTAAATATGCACTAGTAATGAAAATAACTAAATAGTCCTTAAAATGGTGATTTTTATAAGTAAAGCGAATCATGTACATCAATGCTTGATTCAGTATTATTAAGGTAATGAATGATCACAACATGCTCATACATTCTGAAACTTGCACTCTGCACTAAAAGCACATATCAGGGCTAGCCCTAACTATGGATCTGGTGTGCAATGGCATAAGGTCCCATTTTGTTTAGGCTTCCAATTCCTAAAATATATATTTCGAATATTTTTTAAATTTTTTTGAATATTTAATATAGTTTAAAACATTGAAATATTAATTCTTTTAGTAAAAATACTAATGTGAGACGGGTCCCTTTCTTAAAAAAGTTTTTGGTTGTTCTTATTAATTAGCCATTAATACCTTCAAATGTTATTGTAACTTTTTTTCCCCCCCCAAAAAAAAAAAAAAAAAAAAAAAATACAACCATAATTTTTTCTCCTCCAATAAAGCTAGAATTTTGTGTGATTAGCTTTTATATTTCTTGAATATATACAACAGTATTAATTGTTTTAGCAAAAATACTAATATGAGTTGGGGCCTTTTTTAAATTTCTGTTTTTTCTTAAAGTAACCATTAATATTTTTAAATGATACTGTGTTTTTCCAAAACAAAAAATACAATCATAACTATTCTTTTTTTTTTTCTTTGTTTTGCCTTCAATAAAGCTATAATTTTGTGTGATTAACTTTTATATTTCTTGGATATATACAACACACAAATCTATTTCAGAATTAAAATTATTATTTTGTTTATTGTATTTATTGTTTATTTTAAATATTGATAAAAATTAAACTGTGAGGTTGGCCTAAGACCCCCAAAATCTCAAGGCCGGCGCTGCACATTATGAATAGTCCTTGGCAAGGCCAATTAAATTTAGACAGAGATAGGAAATTTGTATACTTTGCTGTTCTAATCACTGTTGTATATATGCTCGATTTCTTTTTTTCTGGGTAAATCGAAATCAAGAGAACAGAAAACATATAGATATATTGATCACACACAATTTCGCCCTCCTCTACTCCTATGAGATATTGGTTCTGCTTTCTATTAAATAGATGCAAAGTTTAAACAGAAAAAATGAATCTATAGAGCTTTCACCAAAAACCAAGTGTGTCATCAGCAAAATTAAAAATTTCTCTTGGCCTATATAACAGAAAATGGAAACTTAGTAGTGAAGAATGAAGAACGAAGTGTGTCAGCATTAAATACAGTACTATTGTTATTATGTTGAAAAAAATATTTGTGCTACCTTTTTTTTTTAAAAAAAAAAAAAATTGCTAAGCAAAAATAAAAAATACAAATTATTTGTATAAAAATGTAATTTTATTATATGAAAAAATAATTATGAACATCCTTTTGAAATGTTTGTCAAAAAAAAAAAATGGCTATCATCAACATTTATTTGGAAAAAGAAAAGGGATAAAATCAAAGAAAAATATATCCTAAAAAGATAAAAAATGAAATTGATAAAATATGTATATATATATATATTTGATATTGATTTGTGTTGAGCATAATATGCAGATTTATTTATTTATTTGTTATTATTATTATTATTATTATTATTTCTGAAAAAGCATAATATGCATATTTATTTATTTATTATTATTATTTTTTTTTTCTGGAAAAGCATAATATGCAGATTATACAATTTAGGTTTACGGATCTTCCCCTTCATTTTAAATTTATTGGAAATGTAAAATTTTTAATAAGTTGGGCTAAAAGTCGGGCATATATAAGCTTAAAGCTCAAGCCCAATACTGACCCTGTTATGTAAAGACCCAACCCAATCGAACAAGCTAGAAGTTAAGTGGGGAGAGAGTGAAGGGTGTGAAATAATAATTATCATAATTTGAATTTTGAAAAACCAACGGTCTATTAAAAAATTTTGAAAAACCAACGGTAAGAAAATTTAAATTTCGTAACGGTAATATTTTTTTATTCCTTGGTTTTTAGCCCTTAATATTATTATAATTAATTATTATATGGACATTGTGAACCTCAAATCCTTGTCTTTTTCTCAGGGATTTCAATTTGCCCCGTCCATCTCCAAAATCGCGGTGCACCGCTCCTAACGGGGCGGTTTTTCTCCTAAAATTCAGGGATGCGGGGCAGGCTCGGGGCAAATGTCTAAAAACCGAATCGGGGACGGACTGGGAACGGGGAATAATAACCTCGCCCCGAACCCGTCCCAATATATATATATATATATATATTTATTTATTATTTTTTTTATAAAATTTTATTTATGTAAAATCATTTTCTTCTTTTTTTTTCTAAATATGTATTTTATTATAATTGTAAATTTGTTCCTTGATGTATTTTATTATATTTTTATTGCATTGTAGTCATTTTTTTTTATATTTTAATTATAAAATAATTTTTTTATATAAATTTTTTAAAAAAATATCAATTAAAAAACAAAATAGGGAAAACCGTTCCGCCCCGTCCCCGCCCCGCAAAATCCCCGATTCCGCCCCGCACCTAAAGAAACGAGGAAAATCGCGGGGATGGGATGTAAAATTCCCCGCGGGGATGGGGACTGAATTTTAAAAACCGGCCCCGCCCCGCTCCATTGACATCCCTACTTTTTCTCTCTCCCGATCGAAAAAAAAAAAGAAAAAAGAAAAAAGAAAAAAAGAAGAAGAAGAAGAAGAAAAGGAGAAGCTGTGGGAAGAAGAGAGATTGTTGAAGAAGACGAGGCGATGGGATTGGCCGGTTTCTGCAACTCCATCACCGATCCCAAAAGAAATTGGGTAAGACAGGGACTCTTCTCACTCTCTTATTTCTGCCATGCAATCTATGTTTGTTGTGCCTGCAATGTTGTTAGGTCATGCCTCTTGTTAGTTTAAATTAGTTGCCAAGTGAGTTCTTTTCTTCTGTATGATACCAGCTTTTGGAAAAAAAAAAAAAAAGAAAAAGAAAAAGAAAAAAAATTATTGGTAGATTATGGAGGTTTTACGATGCCTCTGCAGAATAGCTATTATGGACAATGTTGGATATATTATTACCTGGATGATGTGCATGAATGTAGGATGCATTTGCTTAGATGTCAAGATTATTTATTTTATAGTGATTTTTGATTATGTCCTTCTTGATTTTGTTTTTCATAGCTTTTTCGATTAAGTTAGGAACTTTTTTTTTCTTCTTACTTTCTTTTGGAATTTTAACTCTTGATTTTGTTGTCCATATTCCCACACAAGAATATCATACTTGCCAAACCCCCCAGATGGTGTCTGCTATATTGAGGTTTCTCCATCCTTTTTCTCTTTTTAGATTTTGAAGAGTGAAGTGTTGTTAGTTTAATGTATACCCTGGTTCAATCCACCTAGTCGTCTTTAATTCTCAGTTGATGCCTTTATATATATAGATGGGGAAACTAGTGTGAAGATCAGAAAGGCATTTGAAAAGACTTGGGATTGTTTAACTCCAGAGAAAGTGTGAATTTTGGTTGGCAAGGAGAGCAAGTTACCTTCATGCATGCCTAATGTGTGCTCACTTTGCAAAGGAATAGGTAATTTTGCTTGTCGTTTTGTACTTTATTCTCAATTGATCAATATCTTTGACCTCTCAAAAATTAAGATTCTTCTATTTATTAGTCGTGTAGTCAGCTTCAAAAACTGTTATTATAGCCTATGTGACATTTGCATTTGATTTTGCAAATGGGCTGGAAGAATGCAGCATACAATTACTTTGTTACTTCCCCTGTATAGCATGTAGCACAGTTAACTAGTTACATATCGTTTTCCAGTGTTAAGTCTGAAAGTATCTTATCTACATGCCATTTACATTGTTATCAATATCATTCTCTTTCCCTAATCATTTAGTTTTCTTGTTGGACTATTTATATATGTCTGTTTTATTTTTTCAAAAGTAGGTCTATTTGAAGATATAGTCCTTGCTCAAATATAACCTGTCTGTGTACATCGAGTATTAAAGGAGGTGGAGCAAAATTTGTGAGCAAGGACAGGGAAACTGCATATAATAAATTGACATTTTTTACAAGACTGCGCAAATTATGGGTGTCTTCCAAGCATGTGGATGCCAATGGTATTCTCATATGCGCATAAAATTTGAATGCAATAGGAGATTGTGGGGTTCAATCATAAGGTCCTACTGCCATGACCTTACAAGTTATCCTCATAGTTCTTATGTTCGGATTTTTCTCTTAGAACTTATATAATTGCATGATAGTTCTACACAATAGAAGACTTTTCATGGATGTTTAAATAAGAAAATGTGAGGGGGTGTATAATTGTTGTAAAACAAGGTTGAGTCCTGCTATGATAACTCTTGTTAATAAAAAAAGATGATGAAATTTTTGGCGTTTGGAAGAAGAGAATCAAACGGGGATTGCCCGAGATTCTCTTCCCGCTTGTGTGGGTTTGTGTGTCGTGTGTGTGTCTCTCTTCTTGTCTCTCATTTGCTTCCTTTCCCTTTGAATATTTCTCTCTCAAATTTCTCTCTGTTTCTATCTCTGAATTTTTCTTTTTCCTGCTTTTCCCTCTCCTCTATCTCTATGCTTTCTCTCAACCTTCTTTCTCTATTTGGTTTTTCCTTTATTTTCTCTTTTTTGTTATCTCTTTACGTTTTCTAACTGCTTTTTTCCATTTTTTCCTCTCTATTTTCTTTCTCGACACCATCTACTTTCTCCTTTTGTTTTCTACTCTCTTTCTTTTTTAACTTTCTCTTACTGCTGTTTTTTCTCTCCACTTTTGTTTCTATTTTTCTTTTACTAATTTCTCTGTGCTCTTCATCTCTAGTTTACTTTCAAAGTGATGTTATTGCCTAGGTAAATTACTTATTCCACATGCTATCGATGCTTACGAAATATGTCCTTAAAAAATTAAATGTAAAAAAAAAAAAAAAAAAAAAAGGGCTATGCTAACTATGCTATTATTATAATATATACAAAAAAAAAACATAAAATAAAATGAAATGAAATGAAATATATGGAAGAAACAAACCAGTAAAAAAAAAAAAAAAGAAATTAGTAAGATAGGCATTTAAGTAAATTAGTAAGATAGGCATATAGAACCACAAAAATAAAATAATAGAAAGACAAGTTAAGAAAACGTAAAGAAACCCAAAAACCTACCTAAATTAAGAAATTAAAAATATTGTGGTATTGTTTTTAAACTAATATTGCTAAATTTTAATATATTGTTTTTTTTTTCAATAAAAACTTTTAATATATTCTTTATTAATAGTATATTTTTCGATTTTAATATAATTAAAAAACTTAAAAAGTTAAAAAGAACTTCAGGTAAAATTCCTTCACTACATGTAATAATTATTTAGAAAATAGTATTAAAAATACTTAAACGAGTACATATTTAATATTTAAGTATTTTAATTTAATTTATTCTAGTACTATTTAAAAAATATTAGATATTGATGTCATCTCTTAAACTTAAATGTAACTACAAACTAAAATTTACCTTAAAAACAGTTATTGGTAAAAGGCTTATTACATTGCATGTAATAATTATCAACGTAGATAGTGATAATGTATTAGGAAAGAAAACTTACCTTTTAAAAAAAAATCCAAACGAATACATGAAACTAAAATTAATTACTTCATAAATAAATATAGTAATGGAGGAAAGACTTACTATTATTAATTACTATATAAAATATAAATATGAAACTCAAATTTACATTGAAAAACAGTTGTTTTGATAAAAGATTTAAAAGTTTAGCATAAAAAAATATAGAAAAGAAAATTTAGAAATAGATTAGAAAAGATTAAGGACATGGTCCTAATGGATGAAAGACTTAAAAGTAATTGATATAGTTAAGGACATAAAATAAAGAAGGCATTGATAGCTTGTGGAATGAATAATTTAATTTTATGGCAATAGTCAAATGGAGTAAGTAGCTAGAATAAAGAGTTAAAGAGTAATTAGAAAGAGAAGGGAGTATAAAAAGTGTAGGGCAAAAAAGTGGAGGTAGAAAGTTGAAAAGATAATATGAGATTAGAAATATATGGAGAAAAGTCATGCAAAGTGTAGAGATAGTTTTTAGAGGAAGAAAGTGGTAAAAGGTGCAAGATGAGCAGAAAGAAATGTAAATAAGAGAGAAATTAAAAGAGAAAGTAGAGATAAAAAATAAAAATAGGGAAAATGTTGTGGGGAAAAAGGTAAAAGAGAGGATGGAGTGGATAAAAGTAGAGACAAAAAGACAAAATGCTGGAAGTATAGAAATGGGGGGAGAAAATAGAGAGAAAAATGGAAAGAGAAAAATAGAGAGAAAGGGGGGGAGTTTTTGCCTTTTTTTTTTTTTGAAGCATAACTACTTTGTTTTATTCATTTGTAATAAATTCAATTTCAATAATTACATTTTATTTTTGTCTTTCACCGTATTAGATACATTTCCTTCACTATTGTTACATAATCAAGCTAGCATTCAATTTTCAAAATCTATTTAGAAGACCTTGATCTAATGGCTATCATATAATTTTTTTTTTTTCCTGATGAATTAATGGTTATCATATAGAAATTGACTAAGTTGGATTATAAACACCCCCTAAATTTATCAATAAGAAATGCATTGTCAAAAGGCCTAGTTTGAGGAGGGAAGACTATTAAATATGCAAGTCACAAACCATTTATTGAATTAAAACATATAATGCGTTCTCGTGAAAAAGAAGGTTACTTCATACACAAGAGGGCTGATGGAAATAAGAGCATAGGGAAAGGTCAGAGCAACTTTCCATAATAAAAGGATAAAAATAAAAAATAGAAAAAGTTAAATTTAATGAGCTCATTTAGTGACTTTCGAGGCAGAATTGCATATGATAATCTAAATATATAAGATTACACTTGGGAGTATAGATGGAATTTATATGTTGTTTTTGAACCATATATATGTTGGTATTCAAATTGCCTTCAAATTTTCATTCTAAATCCCAATATTTGTTTAGGCATCATTATCTCGCCAATAAATAAACTCTCTTTGTCATAAACGATTCATTGACTTTAGCTAATTGGGTGATAATTTGCACTGCTACTATAAGTGGGAAAAAAAAAGGCAAAATACTTTTTTCAACAAAGTTGGTACTTAAAATGTAAATGATAGTTTATACTCATTAAGCTTCTTTTAAAAACCAAAAAATGTAATCCAATATTCTTCATTCCCCTGTTTCATATCTCAAAAAAGGTCTTCCTTTTATATTTCTTAAAATTTTACCATTTAGAACTCTGTATCTAGCTGTTTGTTGTGTCAAAATATTTATATGTATTTTTATTTTCCTTTGGTCAACGTAAAAAAATACACATGATGCGGAACTTTTTTATAAGATTCTTTATTTGAAGATGATTGCAATAGAAGGAAATAAATAAATGATAAATAAAAGCAAAAACAAAAACAAAAAAACAGCCCATCATCAGGAAGTAAAGGTGAAGAGATCTGATACTGGTGTTGACTTTCAACAAGTTAGAAGAGTACTGCAACTCAGTTAACCATGGAAGCTTGCTCACAATCCCACTCAATTATGAACCCTCCACCATTGAAAGATCAACGCCATTCGGAACAAGTTGCCTCAAAGAGACAAGACCCAAAACCCATTCAACATCTTCAACGAGCGATCTCCATTCCAAATCTCAGTAACCACCAATTACAAGAGAATGCAGATGTGGGTTATGGAGATCAACTGCAATAACAGCTCCTGCATTGCTATCCCAGCTTATTCCCCAGCATTGAAAACGGTTGTTTCCTTTCCAAGAAAAAAGCTGGTTTTCAGGATCATGAAGACGGTTCTTGAAGTCTATAAGAGCTTCTCTGTCTGAGTCCAAGCAATTCATCAACTATGCATCACTTTTAGAAAGAAAATGTCCTCTTACTATAAAGCAGAGAATCAGTAACCTCATGATCGTTGCCATCAAAGGTCCAACCTTTTTATGCCAGAAAGTATTGATGAAATTTCAATATAAACTGGCTTTTGGTAAAGAGGAAGAAGATACTTTTATTTCATATTATAAGATCAGAGAAATAGTTAATTAATGACAATAAGAGCTGGGGAAAAGATAAAGACACTTATTAACCAACAAAAAGATGAGAAATATAAAAGTTGCAATCAATGGGGAAGTGGGGACTTATTTGTGGAAGCAAATGAGTCCTTTTTGTAAGTCAATGAAGGAAGCTGCAGAGAAAGTCATGATTATGCAGTTGCTGAAAATCTATGTAGTATAACATTGACTATCGGAATTTTTTATTTTTGTTGAACCACACGGGCTTTGATATTCATATTAGTCTTTGCATAGTAATATTATTCATTGTACTAAAGAAATTGGGTTTTACAGTATGTGATTTATGTTACTCATAAAATTGCATAGAACTTCAGAAAAGATAAACATAAAAAGTCTGCTGTCAACATATGATGTCTAAAAGAATGTAATTTCTGAAAACGTAGCATGATGCAAGTTCATAACCGGTTTCAAGTGAGTTTTGACCATTAATAAAGCTATTGAGCAACTGAAAAGATGGTCTAAGTGATGGTCTGAGTAGAGACTTAACTTAAGCTAAGTGAGTTTAGAAGGTGATTTGTCCCAAGTTTTACACTTTTTACAAATCATAACGAAAAGCTTCTTAGGCATAATACAGCTATTATGGTTTCCATTTGAAATGCTGGACATAATGCAGATAAGAGGGTTGAATTCAGTAACTGTAATAGAACCTTGCTTAACTTGTTTTCTTCAATTCTTCTTCCTTGCCCTGTGTTTCATGGAAAACAAGCAGCAATTTTTTGCAGTTTTAATTGCTTTACTGTAGGAGACTTTGTGCTGACCTTTCTTCTTGTTTTTCTATTTTCCATTTTGTTGTTCTAACCGGATGATGATCTCTTGGCCAACAAAAGGAAAAACGAAAAAAGCTTTTCTAATTGCTTACCATTACTGTTTTGAAGCTACGAAAATTGTAACTAGTATTTGAGCTTCCTTTTTGTTCTTTCCTCTTGTATTTTCCACAATTTCATATAAAAATATAAAGTTAAAATAACAAGACAAAGAACAAACAAGATGCAGAAAAGTAAAAAACTCATTCCTATGAATTAAAGGCATCCATGCCTTTCCATCTTATTCATTCATATTTAGATTCCTTGACATGCAATTTCAATAAGTAAATACAGCTAAAAGATCAATCAGTAGAACCACAATCTTCACTAGTAAAATTATATTTAAAAAAAATAAAAATAAAAATATATCTTCACTGTTGATGCCCTCTGTTCCTCTTCTGTATGGTTCTATGTTTCAACCATAAATATAGTATTCTTTCCAGCACTACATCTACCGCACCAAAATAGGCTTCTCTCAAACATTTCCTCATAGCCAATATTATATAAGGAACCAGAATTCCTGCTGCAAATCCCAATCCAATGCTCAAATAAAACCATTGATCAACAAAACTGTCACCACTATTGTTATCCTTGGGAGTAGTCCAACCGCTATCTGAATCTTCTTCATCATCACCAGGACACTTTACAGCAAGTGGAGTCCCACAAAGGCCAAGGTTTCCAGCAAAAGAAGGAGCATCAAAAGTTGACAGATGATCTGAATAAGGGATCCTTCCAGATAAGTTATTCTTTGACAAATTCAGGAAACCCAAAAATGAGAGCAATCCCAAACTTCGAGGAATAACACCTGAAAACTCATTGCTTGAGAGATCAAGCGACGACAATTGCTTCAACTCTGAAATGCTCTCAGGAATGTATCCACTTATATGGTTTCTAGACAAGTTCATGACCACCAAACCCAACAGTTTTGTTATCTCAATAGGAAGACCTCCACTCAAATTATTTCCTGAGAGATCTAGGCTGGTTAGAAGGGAGAGGGTCTTGGTGTACGTTCTAAACTGTCCTTTCAAATTTACAACAAAATTTTCTTTGTAGTAGCCACCCCTAGTCCCGTACAAGAGATAATGGTCGAATGTCCCATAAAATAGATAATGGTTACTGTTTTGGACTTGTGACATGGCTTTGAAATCTCCAAAGCTAGCAGGAATACTGCCATTCAGCTGATTCTCTGCCAGGTCCAGGACTTGTAATGAGCTTAAATTCGATAGCACTGATGGAAGTTCTCCTGAAAATGAATTAGACCTTAAGCTAAGAATTCTTAGACTTTTGAAGCCTTTCCCAAACCACGGTGGTATTCTACCCATTATCCTGTTATATCCAAGATCCAGTGTCTCCAAACTAGATAAGTTCAGGAAAGATATTGGGAGATATCCAGAGAGCTTGTTGTCACTTAGGTGCAAGGTTTGAAGCTCCTTTAATCGACCCAGGGATTCAGGAATTTTCCCAAATAAATTGTTCATACTGAGGTCTAATGCTGTTAGGAAAGAACAATTTCCAATGCTTGATGGAATACTTCCTGTTAAGTTGTTTCTCGAAAGATCAATGACTAAAAGATAACGATTATTAGCTATAGAAACTGGGATTTCTCCATTTATATGGTTGTCAGAAAGAGAGAGGACATAAAAATCATAACTCATGTTCTTCGGAATAGTACCAGAAAATTTATTTTTGGATAGATCAAGAAATTTAATGTTGTCACTTGGGATAGGAATGGACCCACTGAAGAAGTTTAAGCTGAAATCAACCACTGCAAATGAAGCTAAGCTTAATGGACTCGGTAGGTGACCTTCTAATTGATTATGGGAAACATTCAACAATATTAAGTTGGAGGAACGTTCCCAAAACCAGTAGGGCATGGAACCGGTGATGCTAGCATTTGAGAAATCTAAATTAGTGACTTCCTTTTGTGACTTTAGCCAAGCAGGAAATGCAGGACCCAAATGGCATGAACCCATTTGAAGATGCCAGACTTGGAATGGGGGAACCCAATTGGAACTGACATTCAAGGTGAAAGAGTTAAAAGATAGAAGTAAATGTTTTAGCTTACCTTGCTTTAAAAAATGTTTTTCAGTAACTAAACCAGTCAAATGATTGGAGGAAACATCAAAAAATATCAACTCAGAAAGCTGTCCCAAACTTTCTGGAAGAGTTCCATTTAGTTCATTCCCTCCTAGCCATAATACAGAAAGATTTTGCAGTAAACCTAAAGAAGCTGGGATGGGACCATGAAGAGAGTTATAGAGCAAACGAAGTTCAACAAGATTCTTGAGCTGACCTAGCCATTCGGGCAATTTACCAACCAGGTGGTTATTTGACAAATCCAAGTACTGTAGACTAGGCAGTGGTTTCCTAGAAAGACAATCTGTTCCTTCAAGGATTTCGGGTAAAGTACCAGTCACGTTATTATTTGATATATCAAAATGCATCAGGTTGCAAAGTTTTCCAATAGAGCTTGGAATCTCACCCTCAACATGATTTCCAGGAAGATTTAAGCGAGTGAGAAATGTCATGTTTCCAAGGGAAGCAGGAAGTTTCCCATGTAGACTATTGGATGCAATATCAAGGACATGTATCTTCTCCCATCTTCCCCTCAATAGTTGATGACAACTTCCAGTGAGGTTATCATTACCAGCAAGATATAAAAACTGCAAATTAGGCAGCTCACTAAAACCAAGAGGAATTCTTCCAAACAAGCCATTGTTACTTAAATCCAAAGTAACGAGGGAGCTGATATTGACAAGCCAATCAGGTACTTTTGAATTGAATTTGTTAAAACTAAGATCTAGGGAAACAAGTGAAGATATGTTTACAAAAGCAGGAGTTGGAATGGTAACAGATAAGCTACAAGACGATAGGTGCAGCTTAGTTAAGGATGGGAGTTTGTTTAGTGTCCTAATCCAGTCTGATCCTACCATTGAAAGATTAACTCCATTCATCACAAGATGTTCTAAAGAGACAAGACCTGTCACCCACTCAAGATTATCAACATATGAACTCCAAGACTCAACATCAAGATACTGCAAGCCAGAGAGGTTCCCTAAAGTTAGAGGAATTGCACCACTAAACCCACCATTTGAGAGATTTAAATATTGCAAATTTTTCAAAGATCCCAAAAATTCAGGAATTTTGTTGCCATCAAATGTGTTCAAACTTAAGTCCAAATGCCTCAAGGACTTGAGTTTTGTTAATGAAGGCCTAATTTCCCCACTGAGGTTCCAGAATCCGTACCTGCTAGAAGAATGAAAACGTTGTGGATATGGATTATGGAGATCAACTGCAATAACAGCTCCTGCTTTCACAGCTTATTCCCCACCATTGACAGCAGTTGCTTCCCTTCCATGAAGAAAGCCGGTTTTCAGGATCATAAAGGCCATTCTTGAAGTCAAGAAGAGCTTCTTGGTCCGACTCCAAGCAATTCATCAACAGAGCATCGGTGTTAGGACAAAACCCTCCTGTTATTATTATAAAGCAGATAACAAGTATCATTAATGGAACCCCTGCAGTAACTATTTCCATCTAACCCTTATGCCAAAAACTATAAACAAATTTCAATGCAAACTGTGTTTTGGTGAAGAACAATCTCCAACTAACAGAAAGATGAAAGAAATAGAAAATCTGTGAGGACTCTCTTGTGATAATTATGCAAAACAAGAAAGAAAAAAAAAATGAAAAAAAAAAAGAGGAGATTTATCAGACAAGTAGGTAGGAAAAATCTTTCAGTTGACACGAGCGACTCGGGCGAGCAAAAGGTTTAAAATTGGGTTAAATACGCTTTACCTCTCAACTATTACACCTTTTGCAACATGGTAGTTGTAGTTATTTATGGATGAAAAGTTGGTGGTAACAATTAAAAATTCATATAAGCACCATGTGACCCATTGCTATTCCAATAAATTGATTTTTCAGTCTTACGTACGTGAATGGTGGGGACAAAGACTAAGGACACAATACAGACTTTCCGGGAAAGTATGTCTTTTTACAACGTCAATGTGATGAAAATGCAATGCGTGTCTAACTTGATATTGAAATACGAATCATTTTATCCTTGGCTTTATTTTCTTATTTTCTTATTTTTTTTTTTTTTGTGGTTATTTTTTTAAAAAAATTTTTTTGGCTGTCTTTGGTGGGGGAAGTCACTGGCAGCTTAAAAAAAAAAAAAAAAAAAAAAAAAAAACAACAACTCATAATATAACTTGCTTCTAGCAAGCCGTATTACTTGTTTAATAAGGCACTACAAAATTGTCAGGAAACAACGTTCAAATTTTCTAATTGACTTGTTGCAAATTTTTTTTTTTCCAAGAAGGCATACTTTGATTATTACATTTTGGCATATGTAGCTGGAAGTTAGATTACAGTAAACCCAATGAATGTTAATATTTAACATCTCTTTTCACATTTTAATTCAAGAATCTAACATTGATTCCATAAACTTAACTATAATATTAACTCCTTTAAATCTTACGAAGAACACATGTATTGATGGTTACTGAATGATATAGTATAAAATAATTTTCTTTACATTAATTCAACTCAATTTGCATTATATTTCAAATTTTAATTGATCATAAATAAGGTAGCTATAGATACCAGAATGGCAGATTTAAAGCACACACTCACAGCCAGTCTCTCCAAAAGTCATAATGTTAGCTGAAACTCCATTTGCATTTACTAGTTTTAGGCTCCAAACTCTAATGGGGAAATATTCCTCTTCCAAGTGACTTATGAAATATAATAAAGTTGTTCGCATTGAGGCCAACGCCTCGTAGCCTTGTGGCCAAGTTACCTGAAATGGTGTTCTTGGTCCTGCGTTCGAGTGTCGGCGACATATATATATATATACATAATAATAATAATAATCTCTATGAGGTATTTCAAAATACCTCTGTTTTTAAATTTTACCAAAAACATAAACGAAAAGCCTGAAGTAATTCTATGCTTTTTTTTTTTTTTTTTTTTTTTTTTTTTTTTTTTTCCTCCAAAGATTTCAGCGCACGTGTGGTGATGAGGTCACGCAAACGTGCGGTCACCGAGCACGTGAATCAAATATGTTCGTGTTGGTTCCCACGCGGCTTACAAGCGCGTGTCATAGCATCTTCTTCCACAGATTACCGTTAATTACCCGCCATTAAATAACGGTCTTTTTCATTGTCATTTCCGATCCGGTGTCGTTTCAACTACAGTAAGTGGGTTCTTTGTTAATCCCTACTATTTGCTTTCTTTAAGCTTCTTTCTTGATCTTCTCCTGAATCAAAATCATGGTTTTTCACTGTTACTTCATCGAATAATGGAGCTTTAACAACAATGTTTTCGGCAAACCCCCAATGGCAGCCCTGTTTTTCAGTTTGTCTGCTCCATTGAAGCTTCCATTTTGCAAAGGATATGTAGGCTTGCATCAAATTAGTTCCTTTTTTGCTCCACTTTTGGTCCAAAATTAGTTTGTCCTGATTCATAGTTTTAGTGTTGAATTCTGATTAAAACATGAATTTAACAAATATAACATGATATTATTTCTCATTCAGTAATATATACTGCGTTTTTGGTGAAGAGGAATAAGAAACTTTTACTTTTATCATTGTAAGAAGAAAGAATTAGTAGCAGTTGTACCTAAAAGGAAGCCTAATATGGATTTATCACTGACTTTTGAGGAAGCAAAGGTTTTTTTTTTTATTTTTTGGTGCAAGTCAATGATGTAATTTCTGAGAAATCTCTGTTGTAAAATATTGACTTTTGAAGCATAGAAAATTTTATTTTATTGAATCAAATAAGATTTGATATTGAACAGATCTTCGAATTTTGATTCCACAGCCCAACATTAGTTTCTGCATGATAACATTATCGACTGTACTATTAATATTCAACTGATGTAATCTGCTGCCTATGTAAATATACTAACGTTGTAGAAGCCTTTTTACTGCAAATCTAAAGCAATGTGCAAGTTCAAAAGCGGTTTTAAATTAAGTTTCGATCAATTAGCAAAAGCTGTTAAGCATCTAAAAAGCTAGTCTTAACAAACATTTTAGCTCAAAGTTTTTGTGATTTTACTTCTGAAACGCTCTGGTTTCCATTTGAAATGCCGGTTTTAATTCTTCTTTTGTTTAAAGATCTGTTTATCTTTTATTCCACAATGTAACTTAGTAATTGTAATGGAACCTTGCCCAAGTTGCTTTCTTCTTCCTAATATTTTGCAATTTCTATAGATCAGGGTGTGGGATATTCTGAGCTAGTTTTCCTTCTTGTTTTTTTCTGTTTTCCATAAAGTAATGCTATGTTATCCATCATTGTGCCAAAATCTATAAACATAGTTATTATTTCAGCTGTCTTTTCATTGTTTTTCCTTTATACATTTTCCATGGTTTTATAGAGAAATATAAAGGAAAAAGATAGCAAGAGAAAAAGAAAATGAAAAATTGATTCACCAAGATATAAGGAATATGCAGAAAAGAATAAAAAACATATGGGATGAAGTAAAGAAATGCATGTCTTTCGACCATATCAGCATCGTGTTGACCCATTGATATTCCAATCCTTTCAGTTTTACATGGTGAAGACAAATATTCCAATCCTTTTTTCCGTGAACTTTTTCTAATCTCATTTAACTTGAATGTTAGTCTACTATTTATTCTTTTCATATTTAAAATTTTAAAATATTGTAAAAACAAAACCAAACAAGCCACCGGATTTGTTATGCAGTTTAGTTTCAAATTTACTTTTTGGTTTTACATACATAACTAATTAACGTTGTTTCTATAACTAGAAAGCTATTTTGCAGTTACAAGGCCAAACAGGGGCACGTTTTGTTTTTTTTATTTTTTATTTTTTATTTTTTTGGTAATTGATACATATTTTGGGTCCAGTTTTAAGAAGGTAACTAAGATGTTTATGATTTTGTTTCTTTTGTTTGTTTCTGGTTTTTTAAAGTAAGAATGTCTACGTGCACCAACCTCAAATGTGTGTGACATTGAAACAATGGAGAAGCCAATAATATGCTTGTCAATATGCAAGCTAATGAGCTTCTCAGTACTTAACCAGTAATTCCACAAATTCCATAAGACTGAAAACTAGTAGAAAATTGTCATTTACAACAATATTAATTTGAAAACAGCTTTTAGACCCATCACAAATTACAAAGGTTCGGATGGTGAAACAGAAGAAAAGAAATGAACTATTTGTTATTATATAATCCAGTGTCCCTAAAACTCACTCACAAAGAAATAAAGTGTCAACCCGAAACCTTTTAGCTTTCTCCTTGAATACTTGGTGAGGTTCTTACTTTCCCCATCTGGAAGTGATCAAAATCAGAAATGACATTTTCTGAGTTCAGTATAGTTAGTAGATTAGAAAGCAGAGTATGCAAGTCAAAGTAACAAATTGAATAAAGAAAACATACTCTTCATCTTGTTAGCTAATGCCCTCTAGTCCTCTGCTTTGCGGTTCTATATTTCAACCACTGATACAGTATTCTATCTGTAACTTCATTAACAGCATCAAAGTAGGCTACGCACCAAGATTTTCTCATTGCCATTATCAAATATGGGACAAGAATTCCAGCTGCAAATCCCAATCCAATACTCAAGTAGAACCACTTATCAATGAAGCTGTCACCATTACCAGTATCCTTGGGAGTTGTCCATCCCTTACCTGGTTCCTCATCATCTTCATCACCTGGACATTTTACAGCAAGTGGACCACCACAAAGGCCAAGGTTTCCAGTGAAAGAGGCTGCATCAAAAGTTGTCATATGATCTGTATAAGGGATCCTACCAGACAAGTCATTGTATGACAAATTCAGATACCCCAGGAATGAGAGTGTCCCCAAGCTTTGAGGAACAGGACCTGAGAGCCTATTACTTGAGAGGTCAAGTGATAACAATTGTTTCAACTCCGATATGCTTTCAGGGATGTGACCAGTGATATGGTTTCCAGACAAGTTCAAAACAACCAAACCCAACAGTTTTGTTATTTCTCTTGGAAGGTCTCCACTCAGATTATTTCCAGAGAGATCAAGACTAATTACAAGGGAAAGGATCTTGGTGTATGTTTGAGGCTGACCTTTCATATTCACCACCAAGTTTTCTTCATAATAACTGCCCCTATACATTCCATAGAATAGGTAATGGTTTATGTGTTGGATTTGTGACATAGATTTAAAATCTCCAAAACTGGCAGGTATACTGCCGTTCAACAGATTTTCTGCCAGGTCCAGGACTTGTATTGAACTTAGATTTGATAACACTGATGGAAGTTCTCCATAAAATGCATTGGACCTCAAGCTAAGAATCCTTAGCTTTTTAAAACCTTCTCCAATCCACGGTGGAATTTTACCCTTTAATCTGTTGTTTCCAAGATCCAGCATTTCCAAACTTGAAAAATTACGGAAAGATGAAGGGAGCTCTCCAGAGAAATTGTTATCACTTAGGTGTAATGTTTGAAGCATACGTAGTTCACCCAAAAAGTCAGGAATATTTCCAGATAAATTGTTCTTACGTAGGTCTAATACATTTAGGAGAGAACAATTTGCAATGCTTGATGGAATACTTCCTCTCAAGTAGTTATTTGAAAGATCAAGGGCTTGAAGAGATTGCATGTTGCCAATGGAAGCCGGGATTTCTCCTATAATGAGGTTTCCAGAAAGAGAGAGGAAGATCAAGTTTGGTAAGGAATCACCTATATTACTTGGAATAGGACCAGAAAGTTTGTTATTGGACATATCAAGTAACTCAACCTCAACAATTGGAAGAGGAATAGGTCCTTCAAAGAGGTTAGAACTCAAGTCAACATCTGCAAAAGGCTTTGTTATTAATGGACTAGGTAATCGACCTTCTAAGTGGTTAAAGGAAACATTCAACAGTGACAGATTAGAGGAAATTTCCCAGAACCAGTTGGGTATGGAGCCAAAAATGCTAGCATTAGACAAATCTAAATATTCAACTTCTTTTTGTGATTTAAGCCAAGAAGGAAATGAAGGACCTAAACTACATGAACGCATATCAAGATTAGAAAGTTGGAATGGAGGAAACCAGTTGGAACTGACATTCAAGGTGAAGGAGTTGGAAGACAGATGTAAACGTTTTAGCTTACTTAGCTTCAAAAAATGTGTTTCAGTGACCATACCTGTCAGATGATTGGAAGAAACATCAAAAGTAGACAAATGAGAAAGTTGTCCCAAACTTTCAGGGAGAGTCCCGTTCAGATCATTTCCTGAAAGTCCCAGATCAGTAAGATTTTGCAATAATCCTAAAGAAGCTGGGATGGGACCATTCAGAGAGTTATAGTCCAAACCGAGTTGAACAATATTCTTCAGCTGACCAATCCATTCTGGTAACTTACCAGCCAAGTGATTGACTGACAAATCCAAGTACTGCAAACTAGGCAAAGGGCTCCTAGAATGACAATTTTCTGCTCCTTCGATGAATTCAGGTAATGTTCCAGTCAAGTTATTACCTGATATACGAAAAAATATCAGGTTGCAAAGATTGCCAATAGAGCTTGGAATTGCACCCTCAATATTATTGACAAAAAGATCTAAGTGAGTGAGAAACGTCATGTTTCCAATGGAAGCAGGAAGTTTCCCATGTAGTTTATTGGATGCTAAATCGAGGACTCGAATTTTCTCCCATCTTCCTTTCAACAATTGAGAACAACTTGCTGTGAGATTGTTATTACCAGCAAGATTCAAAAACTTCAAATCTGGCATGTCACTAAAACCAAGTGGAATTCTTCCAAAAAAGCCACTGTAGCTTATATCCAAGCTAATGAGGCTGCTAATATTAAGAAGCCAATCAGGTATTTTTGAATTGAAACCATTAAAAGAAAGGTCTACTACAGCAAGTGAAGTTAAATTGAAAGGACTGAGAGGTGGAATCGAACCAGATAAGAGACAAGAAGACAGGTCCAACTCAGTTAAAGAAGGAAGCTTGTTTATTGTCCTAACCCAATTGGATCCCACCATTGAAAGATCAACTTCACGCATCAAAAGATGCTTTAGAGAGACAAGACCCTTTAACCATTCAAGATTTTCAACATATAAACTCGGTGAGTACTTCAAATCAAGATACTGTAAGCTTGAGAGGTTTCCTAAATTTGGAGGAATTGCACCACTAAACTCTGCATTCGAGAGGTTTAGATATTGCAAATTTTTCAAAGATCCGAAAAATTCAGGAATTGGATTGTCATTGAATGTGTTGAAGCTCAAGTCCAAGTATCTCAAGGACTTCAGTTTCATCATTGAAGGCTTAATTTCCCCACTGAGGTTCCAGAATCCATACCTGCTTGAAGAATCAAAACCTTGTGGATATGGATTATGGAGATCGACAGCAATAACAGCTCCTGTACTGCTTTCACAGCTTATTCCCCGCCATTGACAGCAGTTGCTTCCTTTCCATGATGAAAGCCGGTTTTCAGGATCATTAAGACCATTTTTGAAGGCAACGAGAGCAACTCGGTCAGACTCTAAGCATTCTGCTAACTGTGCATCACCGAAACGAACAAATTCTCTTCTTGTAAAGAAGAGAATCAATAGCATTAATTGGAACATTGAAGCTGTTTTCATCATCTCAACTCTTGCAACTTACAACTGTATTATGCCAAGGGCAAGGTATGAAATTTTAATATATCTACTAGTCTAAATATCTTTTCCTTGAAGACAAAGAAACCATGATTTTCATTTAATAAGACCAGAGGAAAGATGATGATAACGTTTGAATTCAAAGTTATGTAAACAATGCAACATATAATATAAAATTGAATTACAAAGGACTAACTAATATAAAATTGTTAAATCTGTAAGGACTAGGTATTTCCCAATTATTGCTCCAATCAAATTCACTTTCAGTTTCATTGTGAGGAAAAAGTAGTATGGACTCATTACTGACTTTCTGTGGCAAGCATTTCTTTTTACCAAGTCAATGAGGAAACTACAGAGGATATGTTATGATAATGCAATTTTGTCTACCTGATATAAGAATTCTTTATTCTTAGCTCTCTTCGTATGAGGTCTCGGATGGTTTTGATGGTAGAAAATGTATAAACTATAAAAAAAAAAATGGCTGCCAGCAAGTCATGTAACTTGTTTAATATAAATAATAGTGATGATCAGCTTCAGTTTTTCAAAATTTGTTGAAACTTATTCATTAGGGAATTATTTAAATAATGACAGTTGGCATATAGTTGGAAATTTGGTAAGGGTAATCCCAATGTATTTAATATTCAACAGCTCTTCAAATTTTTAAATCCAGACTCCAACATTGACTTGTACTGTACATGCAGAAATTATCAATTCTAGTAAACCATATTGATCAAAGCCTAAAACATAAAGTTGATTTGTTTTGATACTTACCAGAAACCCATCCATAGAACATGAAACCTCCAAAAAAAAATATTCAGATTTTGTCTTGTGATGATGTTGTGGTAAGATTCCCAGACTCTATTTGAGACTTTGCTGCTTAAAATTAATACTCCGATTTATCTTCCAACAATCAAGTTCCTTGAATTTCATTCAAAAAAAAAAAAAAAAAAAGGGACAACTTGAAGGACAAAAGAACTTCCCAGGTTATAATAAAGTCTTGATCTTTCTTCAATCAGCTGGAACTACTCCAAATATGCAAACTGGGTTTTTACTATCTCTCTCTAAATTATCAACTTTCTACTCCAATCTCTGCAAAACTACATAAATGGGAAGGCAAAAAAAAAAAAAAAAAAAAAAGCAGAAATAAGAAAAGAATGCAATCGATACAAAAAAAGGGTCAATCACTATTATTATTATTTCTGCTGGTTTATAAAGAAAATTCATTAGTGCAAAATATATAAATAATTGATTAAAAAAAAAAAAAAAAAAAAGGAAGAATTCAGGCACGTGTGATGACGTCAGACAAACGTGCGGCTAATGAGTGCTTGAGCAATTTACGTCCCTCTTTCCATATGCTACTGGACTTCCCACGCGGCTTACTAGCGCTTACCATTGTATCTTCTTCACAAATTACCGTTTAATTACCCGCCATCGAATCGTTAAAAGGAATTAAAGAAATTCCGAAGGGAATAAAATTTCTCATCTCACTCTTTATGTCCTTTCAATCCGACGTCGTTCCAATAACCGTAAGCGGTTCATTGTGAATCCCAACCATTTGCTTCCTTTTAAGCTCTTCTTCATCGTCCCCTGAATCACCAAGAAACTGAAACCAATGGTTTCCTTTGTTACTTCATTGAATCCCTGTGTTGATAAGAAAACCCTCATGACATCCCTAATGGGGCTTTAACCATATGCTTTGGCCTAATAGCTCATAACAGTTTCATCTATTACTCTTTATCTGTAACAACTCATATATATCATTGTATTTATGTTTATCTGGTGTGTTTATCTTTTTGTACCTACTCCCTTGTATTTATACAGCAAATCAATACATTAATAATATGGATTTTACACTATATTCCTCTCTGTTCTATATGGTATCAGAGCCCTAAAAACTTCATCAGTTCTTTCGATCCTTTTTTTTTTTTTTTTCTTTCTTTCTTCCATGGCCCAAAATTTCTCAGCCACATCTTCTTCATCTGCACCCATTGTTCCTATGCACAATGATCCAACGTTCTCTGGACAACATCTAATTGTTTTCAACGTTGCCTCCCAAGCCCCTCTTCATCTCACAGAGTCTAATTACTTTCCTTAGTGTGCACAATTTGACTCATTACTCATTGCCTACGATCTATATGGCTATGTTGATGGCTCCAAATCATGTCCTTCTCCGACTGTCACGGAGACTTCTACCGATCCTCCCTCTCTAATACCCAATCCAGATTATCTCTTCTGGGTGAGGCAAGACAAATTTCTCCTCAATGCCCTTCTTGCTTCTCTCACACCAGAAATTGCTCACCTAGTAGCAACTGCTACTACATCGTATGCTGCATGGACCTCATTGGCGACACACTTTGCAAAAACGTCCAGATCCCATATTCTCCTTTTGCAGCAACGCCTCATCAAACCACAAGGGAATCGACCAATTGCCACATACCTTCTTGATGTACGAACAGCAGCCACAGAACTTGCACTTCTCAACATGCCCATAAGTGATGAAGATCTTGCTCTCTACATTATCAATGGCCTCAGTCTAGAACTCAAAGACGTTGCTGCTGCCTTTTGAACCAGGGAGTCTGCCATCTCCTTTACTAATCTTCATGAGTAACTCATTGAACATGACTTTTACTTAAAAAGAGTTGAACCACAAACTGACACCATGACCATATCAGCCAATGTGGCTTATCGGTCTACCTCGAACCCTTCCTCCACTAGGAAGCCCTCATGGTTCTATCCTCCTTCCCTGTTCACTCCTACCTCTGGTTAATTCAGACCACATAATCCTGGCCGCTCAAACAACTACAAAGGGAAGTGTCAATTGTGTGACCAACAAGGTCACTCTGCTCGATTCTGTCCATCCCTCAAGCAACAGTGGACCTACGCTCCAGCTCGGCGACAACCACCTCCTTCCAGATATAACACAACACCACAAGCCTATCACATCAATCCAGTTGATCATGGTGCTTTAGGCCGTCATCCATCCTCTGGAACCTCTCCTTCCTCAAACTGGTTGCTGGACACTGGGGCCACCCATCATATTGTTAATGACCTTCAAAACCTTGCCATTCACTCAGAGTACGATGTCACAGATGCAATTGCAGTCGGTAATGGTTCCAAAATCCCTGTCATTCATATTGGTTCTGTCCATCTTCCAACTGCTTCTAAATCTCTTTTGCTGTCTGATATCTTGTGCGTGCCTCACATGATCAGAAACCTCCTTTCTGTTTCTAAACTATGGACTGTTAACAATGTTTCTGTTGAATTTTTTCCTCACTATTTTGTTGTTAAGGATCTGAAGACGGGCTCACTTCTGCTACGGGGTCCACACATGCAAGGAGTATATGAATGGCCTTCTCAAGTTTCCCCACCCATCAGCTTCACTGCTCATAAAGCCCCTTTATCTAATTGGCAATCTTGCCTTGGCCAGCCATCCAGTCCTGTTCTTCGTCACGTCGTCTCCACTTTTTCTCTTCCAGTGTCTAATTTTAAACTTTTTCAGTGTGATGCTTGTAACTGCAATAAAACACACAAACTTCCATTCAGTGTTTCATCTTTGTCTAGTAGTAAGCCCTTTCATCTAGTTTATTCTGATGTATGGGGATCCTCTAAAATAAAATCTCATGATGATTTCAATTACTACATTGTATTTGTTGATCATTTTTCAAAATATATGTGGCTATTTCCTATAAAACAAAAATCTGATGTCTTTCAAGTTTTTGTTAACTTTAAAAAAGTAATTGAAAAATTCTTTCAAACATGAATAATCTCTTTTTATTCTGACAATGGAGGAGAATTTTTAAAATTAAAAACTTATTTTGCAAAAAACGGAATTAGCCATTTTTAACAATAACTCGTACACCGGAACAGAATGGCTATGCTGAAAGACGCCATAGACACATTCGTGAAACTGGTCTAGCCCTTCTCACTAATGCGAACCTTCCGTTAAAATTTTGGTCATATTCAGACTTTGTCTTGTGATGATGTCGTGGTAAGATTCCCATACTCTATTTGAGACTTTGCTACTTAAAATTAATACTCTGATTTATCTTCCAACAATCAAGTTCCTTGAATTTCATCAAAAAAAAAGAAAAAAAAAAAAAAAAAGACAAAAAAACAGCAACTTGAAGGACAAAAGAACAGCCCAGGTTATAATAAAGTCTTGATCTTTCTTCAATCAGCTGGAACTACTCCAAATATGCAAACTGGGTTTTTACTATATCTCTCTAAATTATCATCTTTCTACTCCAATCTGTGCAAAACTACATAAATGGGAAACAAAAAAAGACAGCACAAATCAGAAAAGAATGCAATCGATACAAAAAAGGGTCAATTGTTATTATTATTATTATTTCTACTGGTTTATAAAGAGAATTCATTAGTGCAAAATAAATAAATAATTTAAAAAAAAAAAAAAACAAAAAACAAAAACAAAAACAAAAGATTCAGGTATGTGTGATGACGTCAGACAAAGGTGCGGCCAATGAGTGCTTGAACAGTTTACGTCCCTCTGTCCATATGCTATTGGACTCCCACGCGGCTTACTAGCGCGTGGCATTGTATCTTCTTCACAAATTACCGTTTAATTACCCGCCATCGAATCGTTAAAAGGAATTAAAGAAATTCCAAAAGGGAATAAAATATCTCATCTCACTCTCTATGTCCTTTCAATCCGACGCCGTTCCAACAACCGTAAGCGGTTCATTATGAATCCCAACCATTTGCTTCCTTTAAGCTCTTCTTCATCGTCCCCTGAATCACCAAGAAACTGAAACCAGTGGTTTCCTCTGTTACTTCATTGAATCCCTGTGTTGAGAAGAAAACCCTCAAGACCTCCCTAATGAGGCTTTAACCATACCCTTTGGCCAACCCCCAATAGCAAGCCCGGTTTGTTCGGTTTTGTCACCTCCATTGAAGCTTCCATTGAAAAGGTTATGTGGCTTTGCATCAAATTTAGTTCCTTTTTTCCTCCATTTGGCACAAAGTCTGTTGATTTTCATCTCATTGATAGTTTTATGTGTTAGACTTATGAATACATGAATTGCCAAATATATTTCTAAATTTTGATCCAAATATCCACATAAGGGTGGTGAATCATTCAACCCCCTTTTTTTTTTTTTTTTTTTTTTTTGGGAAACTGACCCAATATCATTATTAACATATCAGTCAAGACAAAAGCTATACCATAAACAGTTTGCTATTATCTTTGCATATTTATTTATGGAACCAATTTTAGTGTGTTGCTTCTAATATTATAAGTAGAAGAAAAAGATAATATCATGGTTGATTGAAAAGAAAGAATAAAGTTGCATGGGACATGATAAAACTACTGAAATGTAATTCAGGAAAAGGGCAACAAGAAGTCTCTATCTTTGCTGCTGATGCCTTCTTTTGATCTGCAGTTTGGTTCTGTATTTCAACCATATATATGGTATTCTTTCTACGACATCATCCACAGCATCAAAGTAGGCTACACTCCATGATTTTCTCATTCCCACTAGCAGATAAGGAACTAGAACTCCTATCCCAAATCCCAATCCAATGCTCAAGTAAAACCATTTGTCAATGAAGCTGTCACCACTGCTATTATCCTTTGGAGAATTCCATCCCTTTCTGGATCATCATCATCATCTTCATCACCTGGACATATTACAGCAAGTGGCATGCCACAAAGGCCAAGGTTTCCAGCATAAGAGGATGCTTCAAAAGTTGTCATATGATCTTTAAATGGGATCTTTTTGACAGGTTACTGATACCAAGTGGAATTCTTCCAAACAGGTTACTCAGTGACCCATCCAAAGTTACAAGGCTGCTAATATTGACAAACCACTCAGGTACTTTTGAATTGAAGTGGTTCAACTTAGATCTAGGTGAACAAGTGAAGTTAAGTTTACAATGGTAAGAGAAGGAATGGAACCTGATAAGCTACAAAAAGATAGATGCAACTCAGTTAAGGTTGGGAGCTTATTTAGTGTCCTAATCAGTCTGACCCTACCATTGGAAGATCATTTTCATTCATCTTTAGAGAGACAAGACCTGTTATCAGTTCAAGATTGTAAACTTAAAGACTCGACATCAAGATACCGCAACCTAGAGAGGTTTCCTAAATTTTGAGGAATCACACCATTAAACCCAGCATTTGAGAGGTTTAGATATTGCAAAATTTTCAAAGATCCAAAAAATTCAGGAATTGGGTTGCCATTGAATGTGTTAAAACTCAAGTCCAAATGTCTCAAGGACTTCAGTTTCGGCAATGAAGGTGTAATTTCCCCACTGAGGTTATAGAATACATATCTGCCAGAAGAATGAAAACCTTCTGGATATGGATTATGGAGATCGACTGTAATGACGGCTCCTGTACTGTTTTCACAGCTTATTCCATGCCATTGACAACAGTTGCTTCCCTTCCATGATGAAAGCCGGTTGTCAGGGTCATTAAGACCATTTTCATGGCAATAAGAACCTCCCTATCAGACTCTAAGCAATGCATCAAGCGTGCATCACAGTAATTAACAAATTCTCTTATTATAAACAAGAGAATCAGCATCATTAATCGAAACAGTTACAGTTTCCATCATCTCAATCCTTCAAGTTACAACTCTAAGTCTGAAACCATGCATGAAATCTCAATATATGTATGTATACTGCTCTACCTTGATTTCCGTGAAGGCCAAGAAACTCTTATTTCCTTCAAATTCGACCAGAGTAATAGTTGATTGTACGGTTTGAATTTAAAGTTTTACAAAAAGTTGGTGCAAGTTGGTGCTAACAATATAAAAGTCCTGACAAGATTACCAAAAAGACACTATAGAAGTCATAAAAGCATCATTTTACCCCTATTGTAACCTAAAACTCCTAGGTTCACCATTGTTATTCAAATCAACTGACCTTTTAAGTCTTGCATAGTGGGGACAGATGCTATGGCAGCATCATGGACTTTCGAGGCAAGAATATCTTCTTTCTTTCTTTTTTTTTTTTTTTTTTTTTTTTTTTTTTTTTTTTTTTTTTTTCCCCAAGTCAATGAGTAAACCACTGAGAAAATTTCATGGAAATTCAAGTGTGGTTTCTGAGTATCCAAGCTCTTGTTTATTTCCAAAATCAAATATGCTAGCTAGATGCTAACTCTATAAAGTTTATAGATATTATAAAATAATTAGTTTTCTCAGCCTCAGATTCCATTACAGTAATCATATGTCCAACTTTAGTTGGCCAATTGATATTTTTGAGCACATAAGCACAATTTCAGTATAAACAGCATAACACCTTAGGATCATTGCCCCTATTCCTTGTTTTCCTCTAAGGCACTTAAAATGTTTGGATAACTGTAATATATCTAAATTATGCTTCCATAATTCTTCCTGGCTCCATTAGACAACTTTGCTGCTTAAGATACTCTAATTTTTATCCTCTCTAACCTTGACTGTAATTCAAGGATAAAACAACTGCGTTTCTAACAGTTATTTTTGCATGCCTGATGCAGTTGAAGTTGGTAAAAAATTATTCACTGGGAAAGTTGCATAGAAGCATTGGGACAGCTTGAAAATCTGGTAGGACTCGAATCTTCAACCTTACTTGCAAATCATGCTCCGCTAACACTCACCCCTGCATTTTTTTTGGGTTATTACAACACCAAACCAAACAGGAACTTAGCAACAATGAACTAATGGCCCTGTCTAAATAGTATCATGGGACAACTTTCCTTCTTATCTTCCCTGCCTTTAATGTTTCTTTCAATTATCTGCATCTTTGCTGTTTAGCTTGCTTATATCTTCTAAACCCTTTCACTAAACTATCAGTCCTATTTAGGTCCCTTTGCTTATTCAACAGTTGGATATGCCATTTCATGTCTAATTACCCAAATGAGGTTTTGGCATAGTTTTTGCCATTCTAATAAAATTTTAATTTTACTTCAAATTGTTGGTTTTCGTTCAAAACTCCACAAGAGACTCACTTCCAAATATAGAAGCCGGGTTTTATTATCTCTAAATAATCAACTTGAATGTTGAAAAAATAAAAATGATCTTTTTCTAAAAGCCAGAGTGCTAGACAGTACGCATAGGAAGTAAAAAATGCATCGACACAAAAACTCCCTAATTTATTTATTTTTCCTTATTTTTATGGGTTTATAAACAAATTCCATCATCAATATAATAGATAAGAAAAGTAGACATACCACAAAAAGTTCGATACTATATATTGTAGGTATATATATATATATATATATGTGTATATTTGTGAAACTCTGTTACTTCTAATATACAAATAGAAGATACCATTGTTGATTGCTTTTCACAAACTTTTTCGTCTTTTTTTCATTAAAAGGTATTTAAGAAATTAAAGAACAAAATAATAATAATAATAATATGAGTAGCATGAATATGAACTAAAATTATCACTACCACTATTCATTCATGTCTTTGATTTTTCCATGATAAAAGTACTAAAACGTATTTCTACAAAAAGTCCAAGATAAAGGCAGTAAATTGATCATAAAAAACAGACTCCAATCTTTACTGATGACGCCCTCCAGTCCTCTGCAGTATGGTTCTATATTTCAACCACAGATAAAGGATCTTTTCAACGGCACCATCTACAAACGAAAAGTAGGCATAACTCCAAGATTTTCTCATTGCCATTACCAAATAAGGAACTAGAATTCCTGCAGCAAATCCCAATCCAACACTCAAGTAAAACCATTTGTCAATGAAGCTGTCACCATTGCTAGTTGCCTTGGGAGTAGTCCTTCCCTTATCTTGACCATCATCTTCATCATCAGGACATTTTACAGCAAGTGGAGCACCACAAAGGCCTTGGTTTCCACCATAACACGACGCTTCAAAAGTTATCATGTGATCTTTATAAGGGATCCTACCAGATAAGTCATTGTTTGACAAATTCAGATACCCCAGAAATGAGAGTGATTTCAAGCTTTCAGGAATAGCACCAGAGAATCTATTATTTGAGAGATCAAGCGATTCCAATACCTTCAACTTCGAAATGCTCTCGGGCACATGTCCACTTATATGGTTTCTGGACAAGTTCAGAGACACCAAGCCTAGCAATTTTGTTAACTCTTCTGGGAGATCACCACTCAAATTATTTTCCGAGACATCTAAGGCTACAACGAGGGAGAGGGACTTGCTGAACATCCGAGAGTGGTCTTTCATTGTCAGAACATAGCTTTCTTCATAATATGTGCCCATGTACTTCCCATAGACTAGATAATCTTGAATGTTTTGGACTTGTGACATGGCTTTGAAATCTCCAAAGCTAGCAGGAATGCTGCCGTTCAACTGATTATCTGCTAGGTCCAGGACTTGTAATGAACTTATAGTGGATAACACAGCTGGAAGCTCTCCGGAAAATGCATTGGATCTCAAGCTAAGAATCCTTAGACTTCCAAAACCATCTCCAATCCATGGTGGAATTCTGCCCGATAATCTGTTGCTTCCAAGATCCAGTGTCTCCAAACTCGATAAGTTCTGGAAAGATGATGGAAGCTCTCCTGAGAATTTGTTGTGACTTAGGTGCAAGGTTTGAAGCATACTTAGATGACCCAAGGAGGCAGGAATATTCCCAGATAAATTGTTTTTACTAAGGTCTAATACCTTCAGGAAAGAACAATTTGCAATGCTTAATGGAATAATTCCTGTTAAGCTGTTTTTGGAAAGATCAAGGACTTCAAGATTAGGATTGCTACCAATAGAAGCTGGGATTTCTCCACTTATGTGGTTGTCAGAAAGGGAGAGGAAAAGCAAGGAACCACTTATGTTATTCGGAATGTTACCAGAAAATTTATTTTTGGATAGATCAAGTAACTCAATGCTGCCATTTGGAATAGGAATGGACCCATTGAAGAGGTTGGAGCGAAAAGAAACCACTGCACGTGAAGTAAATTTTAATGGACTTGGTAGCTGACCTTCTAGTTGATTGTGGGAAACATTCAATGTTGATATGGTAGAGGAAAGTTCCCAAAACCAGTAAGGTATGGAGCCAGAAAGGCTAGTATTTGAGATATCCAAATCTATGAGTTCTTTTTGTGACTTCAGCCAAGCAGGAAATGAAGGACCCAAATTGCACGAACCCATATAAAGATACCAGACTTGGAATGGGGGAGCCCAATTGGAACTGACATTAAAGGTAAAAGAGTTTGAAGACAAGTGTAGAAACATCAGCATATCATGCTTTAAAAAATGTGTTTCACTAATCATACCCGCCAAATGATTGGATGAAACATCCAAATATAACAACTTAGAAAGTTGTCCCAAACTTTCTGGTAGGGTCCCGTTTAGTTCATTGTTTCCTAGCCACAGTTGAGAAACATTTTCAAGTAATCCTAGAGAGTCTGGGATGGGACCATATACAGAGTTATTGGACAATTCAAGATGAACAAGATTCTCGAGCTGACCTAGCCATTCTGGCAATTTACCTACCAAGTGATTGTTTGACAATACCAACACTTGCAGACTAGGCAGGGGCCTCCTAGAAAGGCAACTTTCTGTTCCTTCAAGGAATTCAGGCAAAGTTCCGGTCAAGTTATTTCTTCCTATATCTAAAGAGACCAGGTTGCAAAGTTTTCCAATAGAGCTTGGAATCCCACCCTTAACATTATTGGCAAAAAGACTTAGGTGAGTGAGAAATGTCATGTTTCCAATCGAAGCTGGAAGTTCTCCATGTAGTTTATTGAAACTTAAATAGAGATCTTGCAGCTTCTCCCATCTTCCCCTAAAAAATTGATAGCAACTTGCTGTAAGATTGTAATTTTGGTCAAGATGCAAAAACTGCAAATTTGGCAGATCACTAAAACCAAGTGGGATTCTTCCAAACAACTTGTTGGCGGACATTTTTAAAGTTACAAGGCTGGAAATGTTGACAAACCAATCAGGTATTTTTGAATACATGTTGTTTGAACTAAGATCAAGATGAACAAGTGAAGTTAAGTTAACAAAGGTAAGAGGAGGAATCGGACCTGGTAAGTTACAGGAAGATAGATGCAACTCAGTTAATGTTGGGAGCTTGTTTAGTGTCCTAATCCAGTCTGATCCTAACATTGAAAGATTAACTTTGTTCATCACAAGATGCTTCAGAGAGACAAGACCTGTTACCCATTCAAGATTATGAACTTGTAAACTCAAAGACTCCACATCAAGATACTGCAAGCTAGACAGGTTTCCAAATTTTTGAGGAACTGCGCCACTAAACCCAGCATGTGAGAGGTTTAAATATTGCAAATTTTTCAAATATCCAAAAAATTCAGGAATTGGGTTGCCATTGAATGTGTTAAAACTCAAGTCCAAATGTTTCAAGGACTCCAGTTTTGTCAGTGAAGGTGTAATTTCCCCACTGATGTTCAAGAATACATACCTGCCAGAAGAATATAAACCATTTGGATATGGATTATGAAGATCAACTGCAATAACAGCTCCACTACTGTTATCACAGCT
Source organism: Ziziphus jujuba (assembly GCF_031755915.1). Classification (NCBI taxonomy): domain Eukaryota; kingdom Viridiplantae; phylum Streptophyta; class Magnoliopsida; order Rosales; family Rhamnaceae; genus Ziziphus; species Ziziphus jujuba. Next base: position 6,938,403 of record NC_083380.1, read on the forward strand.
TATTCCCGGCCATTCACAGCAGTTGCTTCCCTTCCACGATGAAAGTCGCTTTTCAGGGTCATTAAGACCATTTTTTAACTCAACAAGAGCTTCTCTGTCAGACTCTAAGCAACGCATCACCTGTGCATCACTGTAATGAACAAATTCTCTTATTAGAACGAAGAGAATCAGCAGCATCAATCGAAACATTATAACTGGTTCCATCAGTCAATCTTCCAAGCTACAACTGGAAGTCTCAAACCATGCATGAAATCTCAATATATATATATATAGATATATACTACTCTACCTTAAATTCCGTGGAGACGAAGATACTCTTAATTTCATTAAATAATAACAGAGGATAAGATTATTGCACGGTTTGAATTCAAAGCTATACAAAAGGTTGATGCCTGATAATATAAAATACTCAAAGCATCAATACCTTGTCCTTATAACAGAAATCCATTGGTACTGGGTCCTCCATTCCAGAATATGTTTCCTACCAAGTCATTGTGAAAACTACTGAGAAAATTTCATGAAAGTGCAAGTGTGCCTTCCAGCTCTGCCTGATATTGATGTATGATATTTTTATTATTATGTCTTTTGATTGCAGACAGGAATGTGATCGTCAGCTTCATTTTTTTAAAAATTTTTTTGCGAAATTTTCAACATAGCATTACTTTAATAATGAAATTTGGCATATAGTTGGAATTAATCTTTCAGCATTCCAAATTAACAAATGCTTATATCTTTCAACAGCTCTTCAAATTTTGTTACCCAGAGTCCTGCAGCGTTGACTGATTCATGCAAAGTTTATCAACTTTAGTAAACTATATATACTCTAACATCTAGTCTTCCAAAGAACATGCATTGGTGGAATTTGAATGATAGCATAAAATAATTAGTTTTCTCAAATTCCATTATATATGGTAGTCATATGTCCAATTTAACAATATTATAAATGCATAACACCTAGGATTATTGCCTATTTCCCTCTTTCATTGAAGGTACCTAAAAGTTTGGATAAAACAAAAAAGGAATAAAAATAAAATGAAGAAGAAGCTGAAATCCTAAGAGTAATAGAAGCATTTGATCAGCTTGAAAATCTTCGAAAATCAATAGTGGATCACTGCAATTAAAGAAACTTTCTCTTATTGTAAAGAAGAGAATTGGTAATATTGTGTCCTTTATGTCCTTTGATGATCAAGAAACTTTTATCTTGATTAAATAAGACCAGACGAAAAAATTGTGCATGAAAAGTTTAGTGCTATATAAAATTCTTAAAACCATCAGCAAAAGTAAGAGCCAATGAGAAAATTTCATGAAAATGCGAGCATGCCTTCCTGATATCGACGTAAGAGGATTTTTTTTTTTTTTTTTTTGGTTATTATTAATTCTCTTTATTGCAGATAGAATGGTGGCCATCAGCTTCAAATTTTTTTATTTTTTTTACTCTAAAAAAAAAATTAAAAAAAAAAAATTGGTGCAAAATTTTCCTCAGAGTTCTATTTTAATAATATCATGTTTGGCATATAGTTGGAATCAGGGGTGGGTACATGCTCCCCACCAAGGTTTTTCATCTTAGATGGCCGGCCCCTTTATAAAATTAATTTGTTTTTGTTGTTTCCAAATATTCTTTTAGGGTTTTTTTTTTTATGTGGTACTAAAGAGTTAATAATTATCCCTTTATCTATACTTAGATAAACAATACATTTTCCATTCTATTCATACATTAAAATCTACAATACAAAAGACAATAAAAAATATATATATATTTTTCTCCTTGTTTTTGGTACATGTTGACTTCCAAGTTAATCTTTTACTCTTTTTTTTTTTCTTCTTTTTTAATTTCATTCCATCTCCATAAGGAAAACAATAATTTCTGTATTTTTTCTCTTTTTAATTTTTTAAGCATTTGTTTAAGAGAGAATAACATGTTTGTAGAAAATGAATAGTATAAATTCAATTATAGATGACTGTAAAGATTTTTTAAAAAAAGGAAGAGTACTATTTTGATTTATGTTTTGTTCTGTTTTGTTTTTTGTTTTTTTAATGAATTAATATATGATGGGGATGAAATGGTATAGTAAAATTATATATACTTTTTAGTACAAAAGAAAAATGTGTTTTTTTTTTTTCTTTTTGCTATTACCGAATGTTGTATATTAAAAAAAAATTTGGTGAATTTTTTTTTTTTTTTTTCTTTGGCAAGAACCTTAGGCCCCAAGATAAGTTTCTGGCTCCTCGCCTGGTTGGAATGAATATTACAGCATTCATTTTAATAATATTATTTGGCATATAGTTGGAATGAATATTACAGCTAGCATTCCCTATGAATTAGTGCTTGACGTCAACAACTCCTCAAACGTTATGGTTCTCGCAAAGCTTGAGGATTTTAATTAACACAGTTAGAGTTTGTGACCCGAATTCTTGTTGACCCGACCCGAAAAGCTCGCGGTACGACCCATTTAGTGAAACTAAATTTTAGAGAAAAAATTGGGGCTCTGTGGTGGAAGCGGAAGTCTCAGGCCGATAGGCCCGAGACCGTAGCCCACCACTGAGCCTGATGGGGGTGCGGGGGCAGCGCCCCCGCGGTATGGACCTGTTCAATTTTAGGGTTTCTTCTGTACTATATATATATCTGTATTTTTGTTCGGCCGTCATTGGGGTTTTTAGGGTATCTCGAAATTTGGCTCACCTTGTACAAATCTTTCGATATTGAATTTGCTTCTCTCTGCCCGTGGTTTTTCCCGTCAAGGGTTTCCACGTAAACTGTGTGTTTGTTCTTCGCTTTCTTTGTTTCCGTTGCTATTTGTTTTTCTCCCAATTTCGTAACAAACACGCTATTGGCTGCCGGCAAAGAGCTGAGCGATCGCGTAGTACAACTGGTGGTGGACCATGACAGGATGCTGGCTCGGCCTTTCCACTTAGTGCGTCGGCAACTTGAAATATTATGTCCTGAGTCCAATATCGATTACCATATGCAAACTTTATCAAGTTGAGTAAACTATACAAATTACCCCTTTAATCTTTGCAAAGAATATGCATTTGGTGGAATCTAAATGATTGTATAAAATAATTAGTTTTCTTACCTTTCATATGGTAACATTTATGATTTTGGTTTTCTGTTTTTAATTTTTTCTTTAAGCTAGCTTTTGTCCAAGATGTATGTATAATTGACATATGCTTTTAAGTGTTAATGATAGTTAGGTTTCTCACCTAGCTACAAACTTAATTACTAAAATTAAATGAATAAATAAATAAAAACCCATTAGTTTCAAACTGTCTATAAAATGATACCCATTTTGAGAAAGGTTTTTCATTTTGCTATTATAAGTTGCTATCATGATAGCCTTTTATCATTCATGTATGCTTAATCTTTCGAAAAAAGAAAAGGAGGAAGAAAGAAACATAAACGTAAAACGAGCTCTTAGACTATATAACAGCATAACACCTAGGATTATTGCCCCTAATTCTTGTTTTCCTCTTTCATTTTGAGGCAGTATTTTAGATGTTTGGAAGACTGATGTAACTATACATGTTTCCATGAACATAAATCTGCAAGTATTTCAAGGACAAATTTTCTATTTAAATTTCTCTCATTTTATCCTCTTTAACTCTACTGAAAATTCTCATCAAGTAATTCAAGGACCAAAAAGCTGCAATATTCCAAACACTTATTTAGCATGCATGATATTGCTGAGGGTCAGCTTGAATGTCTGGTAGGACTCTTTCTCCGTTATTATAACAGCTAACCAATAAGGCTCTTAGCAGCAATGAACTAACGACCATGTCCAAATACTATGGGACAAGTCTCCTTTCTTGTCTTATCTTTTTTGAATGTTTCGTTCAATTTTCCACAACTTTGTTGGCAATAATGTCTTCTTATGTGGAAACTACTTAGGAAATTTCATGAAAAATGCATGTTTGCCTTCCTGATATTGATATACCGATTCTTTATTCTTATCTCTTTTTATTGGAAACAAGAATGGTGATCAGCAGCTTCCTTTGTCGCAAAATTTTTCCACAAAGTACTATATTAATAATGACATTTAGCATATAGATTGAATTAATATTACAGAAGTCCCAGTCAATTAATGTTTTATATTCAACAGGTCTTCAAATTTTATAATTTCCAGACTCCAACATTGACTCCTTCAAACATGCATTAATGGAAACTAAATGATAGTATAAAATAATTAATTTTTTTTTAGACTCCACCATTCAGGTCATATGTCAAATTTTAATGGGTCAAAAATATTGTTGATATCAGAATGGAAGATATAAAGCACAAAAACAATTCTGACAAAGCATACCAGCATAACACCTAGGGCAATTGTCCTCTCTAATCCTTGTTTTCCTCTTTCATATTTCGTGACAATTTAGTTTGGAACACTTTAAATGTAACTACAAAATGCTTCCATGGACATTGATGCATATTTTACCAGAAATTCATCAATTAGAAACATATGAGATCTCTTGATTGTTCAGATTTGTTCCTGGTTTGTTAGGTAAACTTTGCTGCTCATAAAATACTCTGATTCATCCTCTCTAACCTTGAATGTATTTGAAGGACCAAAAAGCTGCGTTCCTAACAGTTATTTACCATGCCTCTTATATAGTTGAAGTTGGGAGAAAAAAATCATTCAGTTGGGTCAGCTTGCACCATGGTCTCATTACTTGGTTACTGAACAGCTAACCAATCAGGCACTTAGCAGCAATGAACTAATGGCCTTGTCCAAATAGCATGGGGCAATTTTCCTCTTGTATTCACTATCTTGTGTTTCTTTCAATTATCTGCAACTTTGTTGGCTTGCTTTCATCTTCCAAACCTTTCACTTAAATATGGGTAGGCATATTCCAAGTGGAATATGACATTTCATATTTGAGACCGAACTGCGGCTTAGGGACACTTTTTGCCAATCTCATACAGTTTTGATCTTGCTTCAATATATATTTTCTTTTGCTAATGATGATTAGCTGTTCCTCCATTTTAATTTATTGGTTTTGGCTCAAAACATTCCAATTAGGACACGTTCCACTTCCAAGTATAGAAACTGAGTTCTTATTATCTCTCCAAATAATAAACTTAAACTTGCCTGTTTAAAAGTAAAAGTACTAATATTTGAAAGGAGCCGGACATTGTACATAGGAAATAAAACAAAAAAAAAAAAAAACAACAAAAAAAAAAAAAAAGCAATCTACACAAAAACTCCCTAATTTATTTTTTCTTTATTTCTATGGGTTTATAAAGAGATTCCATTGTATAGATAAAATACTATATTATACATATGAACCCAAATACTCCGTTACTTCTAATTAATATATAAGTGAAGAAAAGGCTAATATCATGGATGATGCTTTCCAAAAACTTTTTCTTTATTTTTTATTTATTTTTTATTTTTTGATGAATTCTTTTTCTTCCTTTTTATTAGGGTATCTGTCGACGGGAAAAAAAAGGATCCAAGAGGTATGAACTTAAAAGAAGCATTTTGACAGTTTTTCATTCACGTCTTTGATTTCCACATGATAGAACTTAAAACTTTTCTAATGTAATTCTACCAAAAAAAAAAAGAAGAAAAAAAACAAAAATTTACATGATAAAGGCGACAAATTGAAGAAGAACAGACTATCTTTGCTAATGACGCCCTCTATTCCTCTGCAGTATGGTTCTATATTTCAACCATATATATAGTATCCTTTCAACAGCAACATCCACAAAAGTGAAATAGGCATCACCCCAAGATCTTATCATTGCCATTACTAGATACGGAACAAGAATTCCAGCAGCAAATCCCAATCCAATACTCAAGTAAAACCATTTGTCAATGAGGGTGTCACCATTAGTATTATCCTTGGGAATAACTAATCCATTACCAGGATCATCATCATCATCTTCATCACCAGGACATTTTACAGCAAGTGGAGCACCACAAAGGCGTTGGTTTCCACCATAAGAGGACGCTTCAAAAGTTGTCGTGTGATCTTTATATGGAATCTTACCAGACAAGTCATTGTTTGACAAATTCAGATACCCCAGAAATGAGAGTGATTTCAAGCTTTCAGGAATAGCACCAAAGAATCTATTATTTGAGAGATCAAGCGATTCCAATTCCTTCAACTTCGAAATGCTCTCGGGCACATGTCCACTTATATGGTTTCTGGACAAGTTCAGAAACACTAAGCCCAACAAATTTGTTAGCTCTCTTGGAAGATCACCAGACAAATTATTTCCGGAGAGGTCTAAGACTACAACAAGGGAGAGGGTCTTGCTGAACGTCAGAGACAGGTCTTTAGTAGTAAGAACCAGGTTTTCTTCATAGTAGATGCCCAAGTACTTTGCATAAAAAAGATGATGGTAAATGTTTTGTACTTGTGACATAGCTTTGAAATCTCCAAAGCTAGCTGGAATACTCCCATTCAACAGATTTTCTGCCAGGTCCAGGACTTGTAATGAACTTAAATTCGATAGCCCTGATGGAAGTTCTCCGGAAAATGCATTGGCCTTCAAGCTAAGAATCCTTAGACTTTCGAAACCTTCTCCAAACCATTGGGGAATTCTACCTGTTAATCTGTTGTTCCCAAGATCCATTGTCTCCAAACTCGATAACTTTTGGAAAGATGATGGGATCTCTCCTGATAACTTGTTGTCGCTTAGGTGCAATGTTTGGAGCATACTTAGTTCACCCAAGGAGGCAGGAATTTTGCCAAATAAATTGTTCTTGCTAAGGTCTAATACCTTCAGGAAAGAACAATTCCCAATGCTTGGTGGAATAACTCCTGTTAAGTTGTTGTTGGAGAGATCAATGACTTGAATATCAGGATTGTTGCCTATAGAAGCTGGAATTCCTCCACTTATCTGGTTGTGAGAGATGGAGAGGATTAGCAAGGAACCACTTATGTTCTCTGGAATATTACCAGAAAATTGATTTTTGGATAAATCAAGTAGCTCGATGTTGCCACTTGGATTAGGAATGGACCCACTGAAGAGGTTTGAGCCAAAATAAACCACTGCACCCGGAGCTAAGTTTAATGGACTTGGTAGCTCACCTTCTAGTTGATTATAGGAAACATTCAACAGTGATAAGGTAGAGGAAAGTTCCCAAAACCAATTGGGTATGGAGCCAGAAATGCTAGCATTTGATATATCCAAATCTATGAGTTCTTTTTGTGACTTAAGCCAAGCTGGAAATGAATGGCCCAAATGGCATGAACTCATATATAAATACCAGACTTGGAATGGAGGAACCGAACTGACATTCAAGGTGAAAGAGTTTGAAGATAGTTCCAAGAATCCTAGCTTATCTTGCTTTAAAAAATGCTTTTCAGTGACCATACCCGTCAAACGATTTGAAGAAACATCAAGAAAAGTCAAATTAGAAAGTTGCCCCAAACTTTCTGGTAGAGTCCCATTTAGTTCATTATTTCCTAGCCACAGTTGTGAAAGATTTTGCAGTAATTCTAGGGAATATGGGATGGGACCATATAGAGAGTTATTGGACAAATCAAGACGAACAAGACTCTCGAGCTGACTTAGCCATTCTGGTAACCTACCAACCAAGTGATTGTTTGACAATACCAAGTCCTGAAGACTAGGCAGAGGCCTCCTAGAAAGGCAACTTTCTGTTCCTTCAAGGAATTCAGGCAAAGTTCCGGTCAAGTTATTATTTCCTATATCTAAAGAGACCAGGTTACAAAGGTTTCCAATAGAGCTTGGAATCCCACCCTTAATATTATTGGAAAAAAGATTTAAGTGAGTGAGAAATCTCATGTTCCCAATGGAAGCAGGAAGTTTCCCATGTAGTTTATTGAAACCAAAATTGAGAACTTCTATCTTCTCCCATCTTCCCCTAAATAATTGATAGCAACTTGCAGTGAGATTGGCATTATCATTAAGAGATAAAAACTGCAAATTTGGCAGGTCACTAAAACCGAGTGGAATTCTTCCAAAAAAGCTATTATGGCCTAAATCCAAAGTAATGAGGCTGCTAATATTGACAAGCCAAACAGGTATTTTAGAATGGAAGTCATTAGATCTAAGATTTAGGACAACAAGCGAAGTTAAGTTTACAATGGTAAGAGTTGGAATGGAACCAGATAAGCTACAAGAAGATAGATGCAACTCAGTTAAGGATGGGAGCTTATTTAGTTTCCTAACCCAGTCTGATCCTACCATTGAAAGATTAACTTCATTCATCCCTAGATGCTTTAGAGAGACTAGGCCTGTTACCCAATCAAAATTATCAACAAGTAAACTCAAAGACCCGACATCAAGATACTGCAAGCTAGAGAGGTTTCCTAAATTTGGAGGAATTGCACCACTAAACCCAGCATGTGAGAGGTTTAGATACTGCAAATTTTCCAAAGATCCAAAAAATTCAGGAATTGGGTTGCCATTGAATGTGTTGAAACTCAAGTCCAAATGTCTCAAGGACTTCAGTTTTGTCAGTGAAGGTGTAATTTCCCCACTAAGGTTCCAGAGACCATACCTATTAGAATCAAAACCTTGTGGATATGGATTATGGAGATCAACTGCAATGACAGCTCCAGTGATGTTTTCACAGCTTATACCCCGCCATTGACAGCAGTTGCTTCCCTTCCATGATAAAAGCCGGTTTTCAGGGTCATTAAAACCATTCTTCAATGCAAGAAGAGCTTCTCTATCAGTCTTTGAGCAATCCATCAACTGTGCATCACTGTACTGAACAAGTTCTCTTATTATAAAGAAAAGAATGAGTAACATTTTCTGAAACATTTTTACTTTTTCCATCAACTTAATATTTTCAATCTACTTTATGCCTGAAACAATGCATGAAGCCTCATTATATACTAACCTAATCTACCTTTATTTCCTTGATGACCTAGAAAACTGAAACCTTAAAACTACTATGTTCTCCACCATTATATGCCAATCAACTACTTTCAGCCTTACATGGTGGGGACAGATACCCTTGGTCCACACATTATTGACTGTCGAGTCTCTTTCCCAAGTCAGTGAGGAAGCCATTGAGAAATTTTCATGAAAATGCAAGTGTGCCTTCCAGATGTCAATACTAGAGTTCTTCATTCTCAAATCTCTCTATTGCAGAATAGAATGATGATCATCATCAGCTTTATTTTCATGAAAATGCAATTGTGCCTTCCAGATGTCAATACAAGAGTTCTTCATTCTTTAATCAGCTTTATTTTCATGAAAATGCAAGTGTGCCTTCCAGATGTCAATACAAGAGTTCTTCATTCTTAAACCTCTCTATTGCAGAATAGAATGATGATCATCATCAGCTTTATTTTTCTGTTCTTTTTCAATTTTGTTGCAATTTTTTTCCACAAAGTATTCGTTTAATAATGGCACTTTGGCATATAGTTTGAATGATTTCGCTGTCCCAATGAATTTAATACTTTAATTTCAACAAGCTCTTCGAATTTTATGTACGGAGTCAAATACCGACGACCACTCCCACATGCAAAGTTAATCAACTTTACTAATCAGACCTTCAATCTTCAAGTATGAACTGGTTAAATCTAAACAATGGTATAAAATAATTAGTTTTCTACTCCAGTTTGATAACAAGTTCATTTTTTATTTTTTGTTTTTATTATTTTTTTATAAATTATATGTAATTTGCTTACTTTAATAGTTTATTAATATTAATTGATGATAGTTAAATATATGTATTGATTATAAATGTAAAGGTTGAAAAGAAACATATATAGAAAATGAAATAAAACTTAAAATTGTATTATATTTTTTTTTCCTTCTTTAACATTTATAATTAATTGACATATTTCTAAATTCTAACTACCATCAACTAATATTAATAAACCACTAAAATAAGTAAATTATATACAATTTACAAAAAAAAAATAAAATAATAAAATAAAATAAAAAAACAAAAACAAAAAATAAAAATGAAATTGGTTATGAAACGCGCCTTAGATTCCACTATCCGGGTTATGTTTCCAATTTTAATTTTGTCATTGAAAGCACAATTCTATAAAAGTATAACAGCATAACACCTAGAATTAGTACCCTTTAAACCTTGTTTTTGTTTCTCATTTTGTTGCACTTTTAAATGTTTGGAAGACTCATGCAACTAATGTTGTGGTTCTCTGACCACTTTAGAGAAGAAATATGAGAATAAAAATAAAAAGAATTCTATTAATCTCTTAAAAATAGAATACAAAAATAAAAACTTCTCTCATGGAGGATTCTCACGTGGAACCTCTCTCTGCACTCTCCAATTCTCTCTGGAATTGCTCACTCTTCTCTCAAGCTCTCTCTGGAACTTAAACACTCTCTCTCTCTCGGAGTTTTCTCTCAATATTCCTCACTTGGGATAATATTGAGCTTGCTCACTTGGCTTGTATTGTATGCAACGGGATAGAGCCTATTTATAGGCTTACAACAGCCTCTGCAGAGCCCACAATTGTTGAACAATCCATTTTCGGTGCAGTGGTGTCAAAAATGGTGGCTGTCCAAAATGGTGGCTGTGGTTGGTGCGGCTGTGGTTGGTGCGGCTGTGGTTGGTGCGGCTGTGGTTGGTGCGGCTGTGGTTGGTGCGACTGGACTTCACAATTCTCCCCCTCCAGCCGCATTTAAAACTGATGGTCATCTGCCATCTATTCCAGCTATGTCTCTGCATAGCTTCAGCTTCTCTTGAGCAACAACTTTTGTTAGAATATCTGCTGGATTCTCTTTTGTGTGAATCTTCATCAGTTTCAGCAACTGTTGATCTATTACTTCACGTATCCAATGATAGTGGATGTCAATGTGCTTTGTACGGGAATGATACATTGAGTTTTCAAATCCATGGCACTTTGGTTATCACAATGTATCTTGTAGTCTTCTTGCTTGATGCCCAATTATGTGAGAAAATGCTTTAACCACAACATTTCCTTACCCACTTCCGCTGCGGCAATGTACTCTGCTTCAGTAGTGGATAAAGCAACACACTTCTGCAATCTTGACTACCATGACACAGCTCCCCCTGCAAAAGTGTAGAGATAACCTGATGTAGACTTTCTATTATCAGGGTCTCCGGCCATATCTGCATCTGTATAGCCTTCTAAGATTGGATCACCTCCCCCGTAGCACAAGCACAGCTTCGATGTACCTTTAAGATACCTGAGAATCCATTTGACTGCTTCCCAGTGTTTCTTTCCAGGATTTGAAAGAAATCTGCTCACAACACTTACTGCATGAGCAATGTCTAGTCTGGTACACACCATTGCATACATCAGACTTCCTACCGCTGAAGAATATGGTACTGAGGCCATCTCCTCTATCTCTTCTTTGGATGAGGGGCACAATCTCTTACTCAACTTGAAATGATTTGCAAGTGGAATGCTGACCGGTTTGGCTTTATCCATGTTGAATCTCTTTATCACCCGTTCAACATACTTCTCTTGAGATAGCCATAACCTTCTATTCTTCCTGTCTCGGATTATTTGCATTCCCAAAATTTGTTGAGCTGGTCCTAAGTCTTTCATATCAAAGGACTTAGATAATTCTTTCTTCAGCTGACTAATCTTCATTGCATCTTGTCCAACGATCAACATGTCGTCCACATATAACAAAAGTGCAATGAAGTTTCCACCTGAAAATTTTTGAATATAAACACACTGGTCTGCTGCAGTTCTTTTATAACCTTGACTCACCATAAACGAGTCAAACTTCTTATACCATTGTCTTGGTGCTTGCTTGAGGCCATACAAGCTCTTCTTTAGCTTGCATACGAGGTTTTCTTTCCCTGAAACCTCAAATCCTTCTGGCTGCTCCATGTAGATTTCTTCATGTAAATCACCATGAAGAAATGCTGTCTTCACATCCATCTGTTCAAGCTCTAGGTTTAGACTTGCTACTAAACCAAAAATGACTCGAATTGAAGTCATTTTTACCACTGGTGAAAAAATCTCATCAAAGTCAATTCCTTTCTTCTGAAGAAATCCTTTGACAACCAATCGGGCTTTGTGTTTCACCACCTTTCCGCTGCCATCATTCTTGAGCTTGAACACCCATTTATTCTTTAGTGCCTTATTTCCTGTTGGAAGCTCAACCAACTCATAAGTATGATTTTTCTGCAAGGATTCCATCTCATCTTGCATTGCTTGCAGCCACTTTTCCTTCTCTTGATGAGAAATAGCTTCCTGGAAACTCTCTGGCTCCCCCTCTTCAGTAAGAAGAATATACTCAGATTCTGGAAATCTCTTTGATGGAATTCGGTCTCGCTCAGATCTCCGAACTTGTAAACCACTGGTTTAAGGAGGTGTACCATCATCTGACCGCTGTGATGGCCCTGCAGCTGCTTGAGAGGATTGAGTCTCCCCCTGCTCAATATCCCCTTCTTCCTCCTGGTCTGCTTCTGGTATATCTTCATGCACCTCATTATCTTCTGTGGCTATTTGTGCTGGTGCTGGATTAGGACAAAAATTCTCGGCACTAGAACTACAATTAGGAGACATTCTGGACTTTTCAATGTCTTCCATTTTCTGGTTTTCATGGAATACTACATCCCTTCTTCTAATAACCTTCTTTGTTTTCGGGTCCCATAACCTGTATCCGAATTCTTCATCTCCATATCCTATAAAGATGCATGGAGTAGATCTTGCATCGAGCTTCTGTCTGAGCTCCTTGGATACATGTACATAAGCTAAACAACCAAACACTCTTAAATGAGAGTAGGAGGGAATCTTACCCGACCACATTTTCTCCGGAATTTCAAAATTCAACGGTACTGACGGTGATCTGTTGATTAAATAGCAGGCGGCACGAACAGCTTCTCCCCAGAATGGCTTTGGCACCTTAGCCATACTGATCATACTTCTGACCTTTTCCATAATGGTTCGATTCATTCTTTCGGCTATTCCATTATGTTGTGGGGTGCGAGGGACCATCTTCTCATGTCGAATGCCGTGTCTTCTGCAGTAGGCATCGAACTCCTTGGAAGTATACTCGCCTCCATTATCTAAGCGGAGACATTTCAGCTTCTTTCTTGTTTCACGCTTTACCATGGTATGAAACAGTTTGAAGTAATCCAATACCTGGTCCTTTGTCTTCAAGAAATATACCCACACCTTCCGTGAAGCATCATCAATGAAGGTCAGGAAATACTTGTTGCCACCTAATGATTCCACCTCCATGGGACCACAAATATCAAAGTGCACCAGACTAAGCAACTCTGATCTTCTCGATGCAGAGGAACTGAAGGAGACTCTATGTTGCTTACCAAATAAGCAGTGACTACAAGGATCTAGTGCAGCATCCTTGCAAACAGTGATAAGCTTTTTCCTTGCCAAAGTGGACAATCCTTTTTCACTCATGTGACCGAGTCTCTGGTGCCACAGATTTTGAGACGCCTCTCCTTCTGCAATATTGAGGCTATCTGCACATATCTTCACATGAGTCTTGTACAACGTTCCACAAATATGTCCTCAGGCGACAACTATGGCACCTTTCGTCATTTTCCATGTGCCTTTGCTGAAGTAGTTGTCATAGCCTTGCTTGTCTAAGGCTGCTCCCGAAAGTAGATTAAGCCGAAGGTCTGGAACATGACGGACATCCTTCAAAGTGATTGTACAACCAGTATTCGTTTTTACCTGAATATCACCAGTTCCCATAATCTTTGCGAAACTGGAATTTCCCATCTTTACCGTACCAAAGTCTCCTGCTTTGTACGTTTTGAAGAAATCTCTGTGTGGAGTGACATGGTAGGATGCTGCAGTATCGACTACCCACTCAACATCTTGGGTTGATATATGAAGGCATGTCTCTTCTTCGGTGGAGCAGAGCGCCACTTCTCCTGTACAAGTGACTAGTGTCTCTCCATCCTTCTTCGGCTGATTACCTTGGAGTCTCTGCTCTCTCAACAACTTTCTGCAGTTCTTCTTCATGTGACCCTCCAGGCCACAATGATAGCACTTATACGATGATTTTCTGCCGTCTGTAGATCTGCCTCTCCCCCTATCTCGACTACCTCTTTGCTGTTTTCCTCTCTCTGTGACGAGGGCATGTGACTGATCCATGCCAATGTCCTTTCTCCTGGCCTCTTCATTAAATAGGGCATCCTTAACCATAGACATAGTAAGTTTGCCATTCGGGGCTGAATTGCCTAGAGAGACTACCAATGTCTCCCAACTGTCTGGAAGAGAGCTTAGAAGTAGGAGGGCTTGATCCTCATCCCCTAGTTGATAATCCACAGCAGATAGTTGATTTACCAAGCTCTGGAACTCACTGGTGTGCTCGGCTACAGAAGTTCCACTCTGTAATTTTAGATTTACCAATCGCTTAAGCAATAGGGCTTTGTTCCGAGCAGTCTTGGCCTGGTACATGTCCTCCAATTTTGTCCAGAGGGCATATGCATCAGTTTCCTTTGCTACATGATGGAAGACACTGTGGTCGATCCATTGCCTGATCTGACTGATCGTTTTCTTATTTAATTTCTTCCATTCTGCTACTTTGCTGGGATCGGGGTTTTCTCCTTTAGCTTCTATAGGATCAAACAGATCTTTACAATTGAGGAGATCTTCCATCCGAGGTCTCCAAAGTATATAATTTGTGGCAGTGAGCTTAACCATAGCTCCCGAAGATGATTCTTCCATTGACATTATGGCTTGACCAAATATGGAGCTGAATTTGGCAAAACGGAGTTAACCGTTGCCTCCGGAACGGCCGAAAATGGTGGACTTGACTCTTCCGGGGCCAAAATATAATTACCAGAAATTTTGGGGCAAAAATGTAATTTCACAAAATTTCTGGATCAACCTGCAAATACAGAAACTACAGGGGTTAATCTGTAATTTCCAATAGTTCAGGGGCTGTACCGTAATTTCAGAAAACTACAGGGGTCAATCTGTAATTTCCAATTATTCAAGGGCTGTTCCGTAATTTCACAAAATATTGATGACGTGGCAGATGGTGCTGACGTGTCAACACGTGGCAGATGACGTGGCTGATGACGTGTCGGCTAGCGTGGCAGATGACGTGGCAGGGGTGCGCTGACGTGGCTGCTGACGTGGTCGTCTTCAACCTCCAGAAGGCGCGTGCGGCGCGTGAGGCGCGTGAACTGTTGCAGAAAACTTCAGGCGGCGCGTGCGGGCGCGTGAAACGCTGTGTTTCTCTCCGGCGAACTTGTGTATTCTCCTCTCGTCGGGTACTTTCACCTGGTATTGTCAAATTAATTATTTGAGCAACTTTTCAAAACACCAACTTGAAGAACAGTAGCTTTGTTTCTTCAAATTTTGAACCCAAGCTCTCGACCTGGAGCTCTGATACCACTTGTTGTGGTTCTCTGACCACTTTAGAGAAGAAATATGAGAAGAAAAATAAAAAGAATTCTATTAATCTCTTAAAAATAGAATACAAAAATAAAAACTTCTCTCATGGAGGATTCTCACGTGGAACCTCTCTCTGCACTCTCCAATTCTCTCTCGAATTGCTCACTCTTCTCTCAAGCTCTCTCTGGAACTTAAACACTCTCTCTCTCGGAGTTTTCTCTCAATATTCCTCACTTTGGATAATATTGAGCTTGCTCACTTGGCTTGTATTGTATGCAACGGGATAGAGCCTATTTATAGGCTTACAACAGCCTCTGCAGAGCCCACAATTGTTGAACAATCCATTTTCGGTGCAGTGGTGTCAAAAATGGTGGCTGTCCAAAATGGTGGCTGTGGTTGGTGCGGCTTTGGTTGGTGCGGCTGGACTTCACAACTAAAACATGTTTCCGATGCCTGCAAACTGGAACTTCTAGTCTACTATTTCAAGGACCAAAAGAGCTGCATTCTTAGCTAACAGTCATTTACCATGCCCGACAAAGTTGAAGTTGGGGAAAAAAATGATTCAGTTGGGTCAGCTTTAAAATCTGGTAGATTTCAAATCTTCAACCTTACTTGCAATTTGCAAATCATGGTCCCATAAGTAGTCTCATCCCTGCTTCTTTTGGGTTTATTACAACACCTACCCAATCAGGGACTTAACAGTATAATGGCCATGTCCAAATAGTATTGGACAACTTTCTTCCTTATATTATCTGTCTTTATTGTTTGTTTCAATTATCAGAAACATTGTTGGGCTTGCTTTTTTTTTATTTTTATTTTTTGGCTAGTGTGGCTGGCCCCAGGCTCCCCTCTCCCCCCACGACTTGACCCCCCTGGTACACACAGGCTGGGATGTGGTGCTCTGCCACTGAGCTCCACAGCGAGTCAATTTGGATCCATTTGCTTGTTCAATAATGAATTTGCCATTTCATATTAAATGCAAAACTGGTTTTGGTGAATCTAATAAAGTTTTGATCTTTCATCAAAAATTTTTTTTTTTTATAATGAACTTCCCTTTTACTATAAAAACACTCCTTTTTTTTTGTTTCTTTATTATTTATATTGGTTTTATTTTATTAAGAAATTCCATAAGAAAAAAAAAAGAAAAAAAAGAAAAATTTGCAAAGAGATATTTTTCAAGCATTTTCTTTTGTTGAGAAAAATAAAAGAAAGAAAAAGGAGGAGAGTAAATTAGGCACGTGGAGGAGAGCAAGCAGATAACACAAATGTGCAGCATCCAATTGTTACCCAAAACTCCCACGCGACATACCCGCGCGTGTCCTTGCCTCTCCTTCACAAAAATAAGATTACCGTTGATTAACCCGCCAACGAAAGGTCAAGAAAAACACAGAGATACAAATGGAATATTATTGTTTTTATTATTTTTTTTTTTTTGGTGAATACTTTTTCTTCCTTTTTGATTATAAGGGTATCTGTCGGGAAAAACAAAAAATTGGTTCCAAGAGGTATGATCTTAAAGAAAGAATTTTGACAGTTTTCGTTCATGTCTTTGATTTCTGCATGATAAAGTTTTCAAATGTAATTCTACCAAAAACAAAAAAAGGAGAAAAACAAAAAAAAAAAAACAAAAATGTAAATGATAAACGGCAACAAATTGAAGAAGAACAGACTATCGTTGCTAATGACGCCCTCTATTCCTCTGCAGTATGGTTCTATATTTCAACCATATGAATAGTATCCTTTCAACAGCCACATCCACAAAAGTATAATAGGCATCACCCCAAGATTTTATCGTTGCCATTACTAGATAAGGAACTAGAATTCCAGCAGCAAATCCCAATCCAGTACTCAAGTAAAACCATTTGTGAATGAAGCTGTCACCATTAGTATTATCCTTGGGAATAACCAATCCATTATCAGGATCATCATCATCATCTTCATCACCAGGACATTTTACAGCAAGTGGAGCACCACAAAGGCTTTGGTTTCCACCATAAGAGGACGCTTCAAAAGTTGTCATGTGATCTTTATATGGAATCTTACCAGACAAGTCATTGTGTGACAAATTCAGATACCCCAAAAATGAGAGTGATTTCAAGCTTTCAGGAATTGCACCAGAGAACCGATTATTTGAGAGATCAAGTGATGACAATTCCTTCAAGTTGGAATGCTCTCGGGAATATGTCCACGTATATGGTTTCTGGACAAGTTCAGAGACACCAAGCCCAACAGTCTTGTTAACTCTCCTGGGAGATCACCACTCAAATTGTTTTCTGAGACATCTAAGGCTACAAGGGAGAGACACTTACTAAACATCAGAGACTGGTCTTTCATTATCAGAACATAGTTTTCTTCATAATATGTGCCCATGTACTTCCCATAGAATTAATGTTGAATGTTTTGGACTTGTGACATAGCTTTGAAATCTCCAAAGCTAGCAGGAATGCTGCCATTCAACTGATTATCTGCTAGGTCCAGGACTTGTAATGAACTTATACTCGATAACACTGCTGGAAGCTCTCCGGAAAATGCATTGGATCTCAAGCTAAGAATCCTTAAACTTCCAAAACCATATCCAATCCATGGTGGAATTCTACCCGATAATCTGTTGCTTCCAAGATCCAGTGTCTCCAAACTCGATAAGTTCTGGAAAGATGATGGAAGCTCTCCTGAGAATTTGTTGTGACTTAGGTGCAAGGTTTGAAGCATACTTAGTTGACCCAAGGAGGCAGGAATATTCCCAGATAAATTGTTTTTGCTAAGGTCTAATAACTTCAGGAAAGAACAATTTGCAATGCTTAATGGTATAATTCCTGTTAAGCTGTTGTTGGAAAGATCAAGGACTTCAAGATTAGGATTGTTACCAATAGAAGCTGGGATTTCTCCACTTATGTGGTTGTCGGAAATGGAGAGGAAAAGCAAGGAACCACTTATGTTATTCGGAATGTTACCAGAAAATTTATTTTTGGATAGATCAAGTAACTCAATGCTGCCATTTGGAATAGGAATGGACCCATGGAAGAGGTTGGAGCTAAAAGAAACCACTGCACGTTGACTTAATTTTAATGGATTCGGTAGCTACCTTCTAGTTGATTATAGGAAACATTCAATGATGATATGGCAGAGGAAAGTTCCCAAAACCAGAAAGGAATGGAGCCAGAAATGCTAGTATTTGGGATATCCAGATCTATGAGTTCTTTTTATGACTTAGCCAAGCAGGAAATGAAGGACCCAAATTGCATGAACCCATATAAAGATACAAGACTTGGAATGGGGAAGCCCAAATGGAACTGACATTAAAGGTAAAAGAGTTTGAAGACAATTGTAGAAAAATCAACCTATCTTGATTTAAAAAATGTGTTTCACTAATCATACCCGCCAAATGATTGGATGAAACATCCAAAAATAACAACTTAGAAAGTTGTCCCAAACTTTCTGGTAGGGTTCCATTGAGCTCATTGGTTCGTAGCCACAGATGAGAAACATTTTGAAGTAATCCTAAAGATTCTGGGATGGGACCATATAGAGAGTTATTGGACAATTCAAGACGAACGAGATTCTCGAGCTGACCTAGCCATTCTGGCAATTTACCTACCAAGTGATTGTTTGACAATACCAACTCTTGCAGACTAGGGAGGGGCCTCCTAGAAAGGAAACTTTCTGTTCCTTCAAGGAACTCGGGCAAAGTTCCAATCAAGTTGTTTCTTCCAATATCTAAATAGACCAGGTTGCAAAGTTTCCAATAAAGCATGGAATCCCACCCTTAACATTATTGGCAAAAAGATTTAAGTGAGTAAGAAATGTCATGTTTCCTATTGAAGCAGGAAGTTCTCTGTGTAGTTTATTGAAACTTAAATAGAGAACATGCAGCTTCTCCCATCTTCCCCTAAAAAATTGATAGCAACTTGCTGTAAGATTGTAATTTTTGTCAAGATAAAAAACTGCAAATTTGGCAGATCACTAAACCCAAGTGGGATTCTTCCAAACAACTTGTTGGCAGACATTTTTAAAGTTACAAGGCTGGTAATGTTGACAAACCAATAAGGTATTTTTTAATACATGTGGTTTGAACTAAGATCAAGATGAACAAGTGAAGTTAAGTTTACAAAGGTAAGAGGAGGAATCGGACCTGATAAGTTACAGGAAGATAGATGCAACTCAGTTAATGTTGGGAGCTTGTTTAGTGTCCTAAATCAGTCTAATCCTACAATTGAAAGATTAACTTTGTTCACCACAAGATGCTTCAGGGAGACAAGACCTGTTACCCATTCAAGATTATGAACTTGTAAACTCAAAGACTCCACATCAAGATACTGCAAGCTAGACAGGTTTCCTAATTTTTGAGGAACTGCGCCACTAAACCCAGAATGTGAGAGGTTTAAATATTGCAAATTTTTCAAGTATCCAAAAAATCCAGTTATTGGGTGCCATTGAATGTGTTAAAACTCAAGTCCAAATGTTTCAAGGACTCCAGTTTTGTCAATGAAGTGTTAGAAATTTTATGGATCTAAATATACATAATAAATTTCATAAATAATAAATTACTAACCTCCAAACGCAGCCATTGATAAATTAGATCTTTAATCCTGCAAAATAGAAACAACGTAAAGTAGTGCCTATGGATACACTACTCTCAAACCACTTTCAGATTTCTGAAAACCCTAATATTAAAATACCGTATGGCATATGCTTGCCCTAGACCTTTTATAATCTCTGCAAGTCACACTTACCCATTAATTTTTAACACACACAAAATACTAATAATTTAATAATATAATAATACTAGAAAAATATGGGTAAGTCAATGGGCTTATAAAGAGAGTTGATCCTCCAGTCCAATGAAGCCAACTGGAGTCTTATACAAAGTGTGTGACCAAGGGTCCTACTACAAAATAATAAAATAAGCCAGTCCCATTAATGGCATAAATAGTCCCTGTAAGTGAGTAATTGATTATGCCAAGTCCACAAATATTAATTTATTCAACATTCTCCCACTTGGACTGCATAATCATCATCATATAAAATCCAAACTCACTTACTATAGAATCTCCTGAACTATAATGCCATTTCATCCAAATATATAGTATACCGACAGGGCACAACAATATACTAGACTAGGCAGTAGAGATTCTCTCGGTAAATCTCCCATAACATTATACCATTTCAACTGAGTACTTTGCATGCTATAAACTCAGTCTAGATAGTAGAGATTTACCTAACCATATGCAATCTCCCAACCCACAAAACTATTTCATTCAAGCACATTGCGTATCGACAGGATACAACAATATACCCAAACTAGGTAGTAGGGATTCACCATGGCACCTGTTGATCAACATACACATATACATAGACTAATAGTCTCAACAGGCCTGTAAATATAAGGAGCAATAATATGTGTAATAAATCATCTCATAAATGAATAAATAATGATCCACATACATCAATGTATTAAAATATTCAAAGAAATAAATAATTCTCAACATGGATATTACTACAGAAAACATAATAAACTCCCACTGACCCACAGCAGTCTCAACTGCCTAACAATCCCATACGGGACACATGCTCCTCAAATATACCTACCGGTAAAGCCTTGGTCAGTGGATCTGCCACCATGCTATAAGTCGGCATGTGAACAACAGTAATGAGGCCCTCTTCAACTTTCTCCTTTACCACAAAATATTTCACATCAATGTACTTCGCACCAGGAGTACCTTTTAAATTATTGGAGAAAGATACCGATGCAGTATTATCATAATAGATCATAATAGGCCTCTCAATGGAGTCAACTACTCCTAAATCACGGATAAAATTCCGTAGCCAAACTGCATGACGGGTAGCCTCATAATACGCCACATATTCTGCCTCCATAGTCGAGGATGCTGTCACTGACTGCTTAGCACTCCGCCAAGACACAGCACCTCCTGCAATGATAAATATATAACCATTGGTAGATTTCTTATCATCCACACAACCTTTATAGTCTGCATCACTATAACCCACTACTTCAAAAGAGTTGATGCGACGATATGTCAACATATGATCTTTAATACCCTGAAAATACCTAAAGACCTTTTTAACTGCTTGGTAATGAATAGGACCGGGATTGCTCATAAATCTACCAAGTACACCCACAACAAAAGCTATATCAGGCTGTGTACAAACTTGAGCATACATCAAACTACCTACTGCTGAAGAATAGTGAACATTCTTCATTGCCATCCTTTCTCTATTATTCTTGGGACACTGATCTTTAGAAAACTTTTCACCTTTCATAACCGGTACACTTCCAGGAGAACAATTATGCATATCAAATCTCTTAAGGATTCTATCAATATAAGCTCTCTGAGACAATTGCAACACATAATTAGTCCTATCTCGAACAATCTTGATGCCCAAAACAAAAGAAGCCTCACCAAGATCTTTCATATCGAAATGGTTGCACAACATCTGCTTTGTCTCAGCTAATAGATCAGTGTCATTAGTAGCCAAAAGTATCTCATCAATATACAACACCAGAAATATAAAATTGCTCCCACTGACCTTCATATATATGCATCTATCAACAACATTCTCCTTAAAGCCATTTTCGGTGACAACCTCATCAAACTTAAGATACCATTGTCTTAAAGCTTGCTTAAAACCATAAATAGATTTCTTAAGCTTACAAACCAAATTACCATTCCTTGTTTGTTGGAAACCAACTGGTTGAACCATATATACATCCTCATATAAATCACCATTCAGAAAAGCAGTCTTGACATCCATCTGATGCAACTCCAGGTCATAATGCGCCACAATCGCTATAATGATTCTAAAAGAATCCTTTGTGGATTCAGGAGAGAAAGTCTCTGTATAATCAATTCCTTCCTTCTGGCTAAACCCTTTAGCTACAAGTCTAGCCTTATACCTCTCCACTTGACCATTGGAGTCCTTTTTAGTCTTAAAGACCCATTTGCACCCAATAGGCTTGCTACCCTCTAGTAACTCAACCAAATCCCAAACTCCATTTGATGCCATGGATTTTATTTCATCTTCCATTGCATCCAACAAAAAATTTGAGTTTGAACTGCTTATGGCCTCCTCATAAGTGACTGGATCTGAATCATCACTTATGTCAAACTCATGCTCCTGCAAGTAAACCTCATAGTCATCAGGAATAGCTGATCTCCTAGTCCTTTGTGACCTTCTCAAAGGTACATCAGCATCTGCAATAGCTGGAATATCTTGCTTTTCAACAATGAGTTCATTCTGACTAACTACTGGTTCATCAACTACTGGATCAACAATATCTCTATCAGGAACAACTATATTAGGAATGAAAATACTTTCTTCTCTAAATTGAGGCACCCTTGTTCCATTATTATCATCAAATCCAAAATCATCTTCAAAATAAATAGCCCTGTCTGATTCCACGATCCTTGTGGTGTGAGAAGGACAAAATAATCTTGAACCCCTAGATCCTATACAATAGCCAACAAAATATCCACTAATGGTTTTAGGATCCAACTTCTTAATTTGGGGATTATAAATCCTTACTTCAGCTTTGCAACCCCATATTCGAAAATGGTGCAAATTAGGCTTTCTTCCTGACCACAACTCAAAAGGTGTCTTAGGAACGGACTTACTTGGAACTTGATTCAAAATATAAGCCGCCGTCTTTAAAGCCTCTCCCCACAAATAATCTGGCAACCTAAAATTTGACATCATAGACCGCACCATATCCAACAAAGTCCTATTCCTTCTCTCAGCTATACCATTTTGCTGAGGTGTACCAGGCATCGTATATTGCGCATCAATGCCACACTCACGCAAATAAATAGCAAAAGGCCCTGGGTTCCTTCCAGTCTCATCATATCTACCATAAAACTCACCACCTCAGACCTTACAGCTTTTATTTTCTTATTCTTTTGAAGCTCCATCTTTACCTTAAACTCTTTAAAAGAAACTAAAGAATCTGACTTCTCACGAATAAGCTCAACATGTCCATAACGAGAGTAATCATCAATGAAGGTAATAAAATATCTATAACCACCCAAAGCAGTTGGTGTAAAAGGTCCACATATGTCAGTGTGGATTAACTCCAAAACATCTCCACACCTAGCTAACTTATCATTTCTTACCTTGGCAGTTAACTTCCCTTTCACACATTCAACACAAGTCAACAGATCAGAGAAATCAAGATTAGGAAGTATCCCATCCTTCACTAACCTTTTCATTCTGTGCCTAAAAATATGTCCCAAACGTTTATGCCATAACATTGAGGAATTGTCATTAACTCTTGGGCGTTTGGAAGCAACAATAGAATTAACAGAGAAATTGAGACCATTATTAAATAAATCAAGTTTATATAAATTGCCACATAAAGTTCCAAAACCAACAACTTTACCATCCTTAAATAATTCAACTTTGTTATTTCCAAACAAAAAACTATAACCTTGACTATCCAAAAGTGAAATAGATAACAAATTTCTTCTTATTGAAAGTACATATGAAACTTCTTGCAACTCCAAAGCATATCCAGTGGCAAGCTTCAACTTGATTGTTCCCACAATGTTCACCTTCACTCTTGAGCTATCTCCCATATATACATGCTGCTCAAGATTGGTTGGGCCCCTTCGGCTTATCATCCCCTGCAACGAATTAGTGACATGAATTGTTGCTCCAGTATCTAACCACCAAGAATTCATGGGCACATCAATAATATTGGTCTCAATCATTAAAATATTACCTTTCTTCTCTTGCTTTCCTTTTAAGGTCCAACAGTCTATCTTTTTGTGTCCAACTTTATTGCAGTATCCACACCTTCCATTGAAGTACTATTTCCTTTCTCTAATCTGAAAAACACCATCCCTCGGCCCTTTAGGCTTCATACCAGAAAACTTCTTCCTATTGGGGTTAAAACCCTACCCAGGCTTGAATCCTTGTCCTTTCTTTTGGAAAAACTTCTTGGACTTATCTACATGATGTGAAATCATAGCAACAGACCTAGACTTACTTAATCTAATATCATCCTCTTCCTTGACAAGGATAGTAGTCAATTCCTCCAAGCTACAACTTTCTTTCTTAGTATTCAAACTCGACCTTATATTATCAAACTGTGATAGAAGACTCCTTATAATAGAATAGGTCAAGAACTCCTCTCCAATATCCATCTTAAGGTCCTTCAGCTTATTATAATAAGAGGAAAGTAGCATAATATGGTCCCTTACTCCTTTAATACCATCATACTTGGTATTATTCAATAGGTCCAAATAATGATGCTTCTCATTCATATCAAACTTGATAAACTTCTTTCCTATCTCCTCAAGAAGTCCCTTTACAGTATCCACTTTAGGAATACTAGCATATATGGCCTCATCCATGTAATTCTCCATCATCATCATACAGCACTTATTAGAGTGCTTCCAATCCTCATAAAGTTTCTTAGCTGCTACAGTACTCTCATCAGTCGATATCTCTAGTAGATCTATCTCCAAAGCCAAATCCAATTTCATGAAGGTCAAATTCGTAACTAAGGTTTTCTTCCATTTCTGATAATTTGTCCCATCCAATTTCATCATGGCAGTCATGGGTGGAAGGTTTGGGGTGCTACTAGCTGTAAAAATAGTAAACAACAAGACATTCAAAAATTTAAGACAATTCAATTACTATTTTCCAGCCCCTCAACACAAAAACACAAACATAAATATCGCTTAGGGTCTTTGTAGCACTAAAGATACCCTTACGCGAGTCAGGGACAGTCAACTAAATAACCACAATCAAATGCATTGAACTGAATCACCGACAGGGCAACTCAGAACCTGCAATACATGGCATTTAATTAACTTCCACTGCCATTCCAGGCGTCATACAAAGCAACTAAAACTACCAACAGGGTAGCCTATTTACCCGTATAGACCCTGATTAATAAGTGAGAGAAAAATAACATATTAGCAATTTCATGAAATAGGCAAATATAAAACATCCCATCCACTATGCCAACATACATTACATTGGTACATATAATACAGATAAAATAAGTCTCACGATAGGTGAGTATCTAAAATCCCACACTACTATACCAACTAGGCACAAAGCCTCTTTGGGTAAGCTCACACAATCCAATTTTCTAATCACAAATATTTAATTTAATTTAATAAAATTAGATCATAATTTACTAACCTCCAAACGCAACCATTGATAAATTAGATCTTTAATCCTGCAAAATAGAAACAACGTAAAGTAGTGCCTATGGACACACTACTCTCAAACCACTCTCAAATTTCTGAAAACTCTAATATCAAAATACCGTATGGCATATGTTTATTTGCTTGCCCTAAACCTTTTATAGTTTCTGCAAGTCACACTTACCCATTAATTTTTAACACACACAAAATACTAATAATTTAATAATATAATAATACTAAAAAAATATGGGTAAGTCAATGGGCTTATAAAGAGAGTTGGTCCTCCAGTCCAATAAGCCAACTAGAGTCTTATAGAGAGTGTGTAACCAAGGGACCTACTACAAAATAATAAAATAAGTCAGTCCCATTAATGTCATAAATAGACCCTGTAAGTGAATAATTGATTATGCCAAGTCCATAAATATTAATTTATTCAACATGAAGGTGTAATTTCCCCACTGAGGTTCAAGAATACATACCTGCTAGACGAATATGGATTATGAAGATCAACTGCAATAACAGCTCCACTACTATTATCACAGCTTATTCCCGGCCATTCACAACAGTTGCTTCCCTCCCACGATGAAAGTTGCTTTTCGGGGTCATTAAGACCATTTTTTAACTCAAGAAGAACTTGTCTGTCAGCTCTAAGCAATCCATCACCTATGCATCACTGTAATGAACAAATTCTCTTATTAGAACAAAGAGAATCAGCGGCATCACTCAATCTTCCAAGCTACAACTGAAAGTCTAAAACCATGCATGAAATCTCAATATATATATAGAGAGAGATATATACTACTCTACCAAATTCCGTGAAGACCAAGATACTCTTATTTTCATTAAATAATAATAGAGGATAAGATTATTGCATGGTTTGAATTCAAAGCTATACAAGAGGTGGATGCCTAATAATATAAGATACTCAAAAGCATCAATACCTTGTCCTCAACAGAAACCTATAGTACTTGGTTCTCCATTCCAGAATGTTTTTTTTACCAAGTCAATATGAAAACTACTGAGAAAATTTCATGAAATTGCAAGTGTGCCTTCCAGCTCTTCCTGATATTGATGTATGATATCTTTATTATTATGTCTTTTGATTGCAGACAAGAATGTGATCATCAGCTTCATTTTTTTTAAAAAAAAACTGTTGCAAAATTTTCAACATAGTATTACTTTAATAATGAAATTTGGCATATAGTTGGAATAAATATTACAGCATTCCAAATTAATAAATGTTTATATCATTCAACAGCTCTTCAATTTTATTACCAGAGTCCTGCCAGCGTTGACTGATTCATGCAAAGTTTATCAACTTTAGTAAATTATATATACTTAATAATCAAACATCTAGTCTTCAAAGAACATGTATAGGTGGAATTTGAATGATAGCATAAAATAATTAGTTTTCTCAAATTACATTATATATGGTAGTCATACCAATTTAACAATATTATAAATGCATAACACCTAGGATTATTGCCCTTGTTTCCCTGTTCAATTTAAGCGCTTAAAAGTTTGGATAAAAATAAAAATAAAAAATAAAAAATAAAAAGAAGAAGAAGAAGAAGAAGAAGCTGTAATCCTAACAGTAATAGAAGCATTGGATCAGCTTTAAAATCTCAGAAAAGCAATAGTGCATCACTGCAATTAATAAATTTTCTCTTATTATAAAGAAGAGAATTGGTAACATTGTGTCCTTTATTTCCTTTGATGATCAAGAAAACTTTTATTTTGATTAAATAAGAGCAGTGGAAAAGATTGTGCATGAAAAGTTTAGTGCTATATACATTTCTTATATCATCAGCATAACTAAGACCAGTAAAAAAACCTTTTGAGTACTAGGCCACCGTTGCTGTATACCATTGGCCACATTATTGATAGTCAAGGTGCTTTAGGCAAGTCAATGTAGGAGCCAATGAGAAAATTTCATGAAAATGCAAGTATGCCTTCTTGATATCGATGTCAGTATTGTTAATTCTCTTTATTGCAGAGTAGAATGGTGGCCATCAGCTTCATTTGAAAAATAAAAAAAAAATTGCAAAATTTTCCACAAAGTTCTATTTTAATAATATTATATTTGGCTTATTGTTGGAATCAGGGGAGGAGGTAAGCTCTGGTTTATGTGGTCCCTTCTATAAAATTAATCTTAATTTGTTTTTGTAGTTTCCAAATCCGGTTAGGATTCTTTTATGTGGTAGTAAAGAGTCTATAATCATCTTTTTATCTAAACTTAATAAACAATTCATCTTTCGTCCTATTTATACACTAAAATCCACAATACAAAAACAATAAAAATAGATATCTAAAAATAAATATTGTTTTTCTCCTTGTTTTTGGAATATTTTGACTTCCAAGTTTTAATCTTTTACTTTCTTTTTTTTTTTTTTTTCAATTACATTCCATCTGCACAAGGAAATTAATAACTTCTGTTTTCTTTTCTTTTTAATTTTCTAAGCTTTTGTTTAAAAGAGAATAACATGTTGGTAGGAAAAAAAGTATAAATTCAATTATAAACGACTTTAAAAATTTAAAAGAAGGAAGAGTATTATTTTGATTTACATTTTGTTTTTTTTTTTTTTTTTTAATGAATTGATATACGATGGAGGTGAAATATTATAGTAAAATTATATATACTTTTCAGTACAAAATAAAAGTATGTTTTTTTCTTTTTGCTATTATCGAATGTTGTACATTAAAAATTTTTGTGGTGAATTTTCCCTTTTTTTTTTTTTTTTTAACAAAAACTTTGGCCCCCAAGATCAAGATCTTGGCTCCGCCATGGTTGTAATGAATATTACAGCATTCATTTTAATCATATTAGTTGGCAAATAGTTGGAATGAATATTACAGCATTCCCTGTGAATTAATATTTTGGAGTCAACAACTCCTAAAGTTAAATTTTACGTCCAGATTCCAATATTGATTCCCACACGCAAACTTTATCAAGTTGAGTAAACTTATACAAAGTACCCATTTAATCTTTGCAAAGAACATGTAGTTGGTGAAATCTAAATGATTGTATAAAAATAATTAGTTTTCTAACCTTTCATTTGGTAACATTTATGATTTTGGTTTTCAGTTTTCAATTATACTTTAAGCTTTTACCTAAGATGTGTATAATTGGTGGCTTTATGCTGTTAAGTGTTAGTGATAGTTGGGTTTCTCACCTGGCTACAAACTTAAAGGGGAAAAAAAAAAAAAAAAAAGAAGACACAATAGTTTCAAACTGTTTCAAAGGGACGACTTTCCTTTCTTATCTTCTCTGTTTTGAACGTTTCTTTCAATTTTCCACAACTTTGTTGGCAATAATGTCTTTTTATGTGGAAACTACTTGGAAAATCTCATGGAAAATGCATGTTTGCCTTCCTGATATTGATATACCGATTCTTTAGTCTTATCTCTTTTTGTTACGGAATTGGGAGAAAAACAAATGGCAACAGAAACAAAGAAATCGAAGAACAAACACACAATTAACGTGGAAACCCTTGACGGGAAAAACCACGGGCAGGGAGAAGCAAATCCAATATCGAAAGATTTGTACAAGGTGAGCCAAATTTCGAGATACCCTAAAAAACCCCAATGACGGCCGAACAAAAATACAGATATATATATATAGTACAGAAGAAACCCTATCGGCCCGAGACCTCCGCTTCCACCACAGAGCCCCAAATTTTTCTCCAAAATTTAGTTTCACCAAATGGGTCGCACCGCGAGCTTTTCGGATCGGATCAACAAGAATTCGGATCACTAACTCTAACACTTCTTATTGGAGACACAAATGGTGATCAGCAGCTTCCTTTGTTGCAAAATTTCCCACAAAGTATTATATTAATAATGACATTTGGCATATTGATTGAATTAATATTACAGCAGTCCCAATCAATTAATGTTTTATATTCAACAGGTCTTCAAATTTTGTAGTTTCCAGAGACCAACATTGACTCCTTCAAACATGCAATAGTGGAAACAAAATTATAGTATAAAATAATTAATTTTTTTTAGATTCCACCACTCAGACTACATGTCAAATTTTAATGGGTCAAAAATATTGTCGATATCAGAATGGATGATATAAAGCACAAAATAACAATTCTAACAAAGCATACCAGCATAACACCTAGGAGTATTGTCCTCTCTAATACTTGTTTTCCTCTTTCATTTTTTGTGACAATTTTTAAATGTTTGGAACACTTTAAATGTAACTAGAACATGCTTCCATGAACATTAATGCATTTTGATATTTTACCAGAAATTCATCAATCAGATACATATGAGATCTCTTACTTGCATAAAATACTCTGATTCATCAATCAGAAACATATGATAAAATAATTTCTGCTTATTTTGATATTACAAGGGACACGTTCCACTTCCAAATATAGAAACTGAGTTCTTATTATCTCTCCAAATAATAAACTTAAACTTTCCTGTTTAAAAAAAATAAGCCAGACAATGTACATAGGAAATAAAAAAAAAAAAGACAAAAAAGAAAAAAAAATGCAATCTACCAAAAAACTCCCTATATTTATTTTTTCTTTATTTCTATGGGTTTATAAGGAGATTCCATTAGCTATACATTAGTTAATTATATAGATATATATATATATATATAGTGATATAGTGATGCTATATTATACATATGAACCCAAATACTCTGTTACTTCTAATTAATATACAAGTGAAGAAAAGGCTAATATCATGGATGATGCTTTCCACAAACTCTGTGTCCTTTTTTTTTTTTTTTTGGTGAATACTTTTTCTTCCTTTTTGATTATAGGGGTATCTGTGGGGAAAAAAAAAAGGTTCCAAGAGGTATGAACATAAAGAAAGCATTTTGCCAGTTTTTCATTCATGTCTTTGATTTCTACATGATAAAAGTTTTCAAATGTAATTCTACCCAAAAAAAAAAAAAAAAAACAAAAACAAAACAAAATAACCAAAAAAAAAAAAAAAGAACAAAAAACGAAACCAAAATGTAAATGATAAGGGCAACAAATTGAAGAAGAACAGACTATCTTAGCTAATGACGCCCCCTATTCCTCTGCAGTATGGTTCTATATTTCAACCATATATATAGTATCCTTTCAACAGCAACATCCACAAAAGTAAAATAGGCATCACCCCAAGATCTTTTCATTGCCATTACTAGATAAGGAACTAGAATTCCAGCAGCAAATCCCAATCCAATACTCAAGTAAAACCATTTGTCAATAAAGCTGTCACCATTAGTATCATCCTTGGGAATAACAAATCCATTATCAGGAACATCATCATCTTCATCACCAGGACATTTTACAGCAAGTGGAGCACCACAAAGGCGTTGGTTTCCACCATAAGAGGACGCTTCAAAAGTTGTCAAGTGGTCTTTATATGGAATCTTACCAGACAAGTCATTGTTTGACAAATTCAGATACCCCAGAAATGAGAGTGATTTTAAGCTTTCAGGAATTGCACCAGAGAACCGATTATTTGAGAGATCAATTGATGACAACTCCTTCAAGCTGGATATACTCTCTGGAATATGCCCACTTATATGGTTTCTGGACAAGTTTAGAAACACTAAGCCCAGCAAATTTGTTAGCTCTCTTGGAAGATCACCAGACAAATTATTTGCTGAGAGGTCTAAGACTACAACAAGGGAGAGGGTCTTGCTGAACGTCAGAGACAGGTCTTTAGTAGTAAGAACCAAGTTTTCTTCATAGTGGATGCCGAAGTACGGTGCATAAAAAAGATGATGGTAAACGTTTTGTACCTGTGACATAGCTTTGAAATCTCCAAAGCTAGCTGGAATACTCCCATTCAACTGATTTTCTGCCAGGTCCAGGACTTGTAATGAACTTAAATTCGATAGCCCTGATGGAAGTTCTCCGGAAAATGCATTGGCCCTCAAGCTAAGAATCCTTAGACTTTCAAAACCTTCTCCAAACCATTGTGGAATTCTACCTGTTAATCTGTTGTTTCCAAGATCCATTGTCTCCAAACTCGATAAATTTTGGAAAGATGATGGGATCTCTCCTGATAACTTGTTGTTGCTTAGGTGCAATGTTTGGAGCGTACTTAGTTCACCCAAAGAGGCAGGAATGTTGCCAAATAAATTGTTCTTACTAAGGTCTAATACCTTCAGGAAAGAACAATTCCCAATGCTTGGTGGAATAATTCCTGTTAAGTTGTTGTTGGAAAGATCAATGACTTCAAGATCAGGATTGTTGCCTATAGAAGCTGGAATTCCTCCACTTATCCGGTTGTGAGAGATAGAGAGGATTAGCAAGGAACCACTTATGTTCTCTGGAATATTACCAGAAAATTGATTTTTGGATAGATCAAGTACCTCGATGTTGCCACTTGGATTAGGAATGGACCCACTGAAGCGGTTTGAGCCAAAATAAACCACTGCACCCGGAGCTAAGTTCAATGGATTTGGTAGCACACCTTCTAGTTGGTTATAGGAAACATTCAACAATACTAAGGTGGAGGAAAGTTCCCAAAACCAATTGGGTATGGAGCCAGAAATGCTAGCATTTGAGATATCCAAATCTATGAGTTCGTTTTGTGACTTGAGCCAAGCCGGAAATGAATGACCCAAATGGCATGAACGCATATATAAATACCAGACTTGGAATGGAGGAACCGAACTGACATTCAAGGTGAAAGAGTTTGAAGATAGTTCCAAGAATCCTAGCTTATCTTGCTTTAAAAAATGCTTTTCAGTGACCATGCCCGTCAAACGATTTGAAGAAACATCAAGAAAAGTCAAATTAGAAAGTTGTCCCAAACTTTCTGGTAGAGTCCCATTTAGTTCATTGTTTCCTAGCCAGAGGTGTGAAAGATTTTGCAGTAATTCTAGGGAATATGGGATGGGACCATATAGAGAGTTGTAGGACAAATCAAGACGAACAAGACTCTCGAGCTGACTTAGCCATTCTGGTAACCTACCAACCAAGTGATTGTTTGACAATACCAAGTCCTGAAGACTAGGCAGAGGCCTCCTAGAAAGGCAACTTTCTGTTCCTTCAAGGAATTCAGGCAAAGTTCCGGTCAGGTTATTTCTTCCTATATCTATGGAGACCAGGTTACAAAGGTTTCCAATAGAGCTTGGGATCCCACCCTTAACATTATTGGCAAAAAGATTTAAGTGAGTGAGAAATCTCATGTTCCCAATGGAAGCAGGAAGTTTCCCATGTAGTTTATTGAAACCTAAATTGAGAACTTCTATCTTCCCCCATCTTCCCCTAAACAATTGGTAGCAACTTGCTGTGAGATTGGCATTATTATTAAGATATAAAAACTGCAAATTTGGCAGGTCACTAAAACCAAGGGGAATTCTTCCAAAAAAGTTATTATGGCCTAAATCCAAGGTAATGAGGCTGCTAATATTGACAAGCCAATCAGGTATTTTAGAATGGAAGTCATTAAATCTAAGATTTAGGACAACAAGTGAAGTTAAGTTTACACTGGTAAGAGTTGGAATGGAACCAGATAAGCTACAAGAAGATAGATGCAACTCAGTTAAGGATGGGAGCTTATTTAGTTTCCTAATCCAGTCTGATCCTACCATTGAAAGATTAACTTCATTCATCACTAGATGCTTTAGAGAGACTAGGCCTGTTACCCATTCAAAATTTTCGACAAGTAAACTCAAGGACTCGACATCAAGATACTGCAAGCTAGAGAGGTTTCCTAAATTTGAAGGAACTGCACCACTAAACCCAGCATGTGAGAGGTTTAGATACTGCAAATTTTCCAAAGTTCCAAAAAACTCAGGAATTGGGTTGCCATTGAATGTGTTGAAACTCAAGTCCAAATGTCTCAAGGACTTCAGTTTTGTCAGTGAAGGTGTAATTTCCCCACTAAGGTTCCAGAGTCCATACCTGCTAGAATCAAAGCCTTGTGGATATGGATTATGGATATCAACTGCAATGACAGCTCCAGTACTGTTTTCACAGCTTATACCCCGCCATT
This sequence comes from Ziziphus jujuba, assembly GCF_031755915.1. NCBI lineage: Eukaryota > Viridiplantae > Streptophyta > Magnoliopsida > Rosales > Rhamnaceae > Ziziphus > Ziziphus jujuba. The sequence continues at coordinate 6,971,795 of NC_083380.1, forward strand.
GACAGCAATTGCTTCCCTTCCATGATGAAAGACGGTTTTCAGGGTCATTAAAACCATTCTTCAACGCAAGAAGAGCTTCTCTGTCAGTCTTTAAGCAATCCATCAACTGTGCATCACTGTACTGAACAAGTTCTCCTATTACAAAGAAAAGAATGAGTAACATTTTCTTAAACATTATTACTGTTTCCATCAGCTTAATATTTTCAATCTACTTTATGCCTGAAACAATGCATGAAGCCTCATTTTATATTAACCTAATCTACCTTTATTTCCTTGATGACCAAGAAAACTCTTATTTCCATTTTAATAAAACCTGTGGAAATGAAGTTGAATGTACGGCTTGATTAATTCAAAATTATGCTTGAAAAGGTGGTTCTAGTAATATAATAGTGTTTCTCTTTTTCGGTGAAAAGTAATATAAAAATTTTGAAAGCATCAACTTGTCGAGTCTTATTTCCAATCAACTACTTTCACCCTCACATGGTGGGGACAGATACCATGGGCCACACATTATTGACTGTCGAGTCTTTTTTTTTTTTTTTGGTAATAAGTCTTTTTCCCAAGTCAATGAGGAAGCAAATGAGAAATTTTCATGAAAATGCAAGTGTGCCTTCCAGATGTCAGTACTAGAGTTCTTTATTCTTAAATCTCTCAACTGCAGAGTAGAAATAATGATCATCATCAGCTTTATTTTTTTGTTCTTTTTCAATTTTGTGCAAATTATTTCCACAAAGTATTAGTTTAATAATGGCATTTTGGCATATAATTTGAATAATACAGCTGTCCCAATGAATTTAATACCTTGATTTCAACAAAACTCTTCAAATTTATGTACAGAGAGTCAAATACCGACTACCACTCCAGCATGCAAACTTAATCAACTTGAGTAAACTGTACTAGTTACACCTTTAATCTTCTAGAAAACATGCACCAGTTGAATCTAAGCAATAGTATAAAATAATTAGTATTTTGATCCCTTTTGATAACAATTTCATTTTTTATTTTTTGTTTTTGTTTTTTTATTTTATAAATTATATATAATTTATTTGATTTGTTAATAATGTTAGATTTGTTAATAATGTTAGTTGATGATAATTAATTAGATATATTTATTGATTATAAATGTAAAAAAAATTATAAAATATATAAATAAAAAATAAAATATAATTTAAAATTGTATTAGGTTTTAGTTTTTTTTTTTTTTTCTTCATTGACATTTATAATTAATTGATATGTTTAATATATTTTAACTACCATCAACTAACATTAATAAATTATTAAAATAAGTGAACTATACATAATTTAGAAGGAAAAAAAAAAAAAAAGTTTAAACTTCTTATGAAACGGGCCTTTGATTCCACCATTCAGTTTATGCCTCCAAATTCAATTTTGTCATTGAAATCACATTTCTGTAAAAGTATAACAGGATAACACCTAGAATTTTTATCCTTTAATCCTTGTTTTTCTTTTTCAATTTGATGCACTTTTAAATGTTTGGATCACTGATGCAACTAAAACATGTTTTCAATGAACAATAATCTGCAAACTGAAACTTCTAATCAACTATTTCAAGGACCAAAAGAGACGCATTCTTAGCTAAAAGTCTTTTTTTTTTTTTTTTTCTCCCTTTTTGGTGAATCTAGCTAACAGTCATTTACCAAGCCTGACACAGTTGAAGTTGGGGGGAAAAAAATGATTCAGTTGGGTCAGCTTGAAAATCTGGTAGATTTCAAATCTTCAACCTTACTTGCAATTTTCAAATCATGGTGCCATAAGTAGTCTCATCCCTGCATCTCTTGGGTCATTACAACACCTACCCGATCAGGGACCTAACAGTATGATGGCCATGTCCAAATAGTATGGGACAACTTTCTTCCTTATTTTCTCTGTCTATATTGTTTCTTTCAATTATCAGCAACTTTGTTTGGCTTGCTTTAACTCATTAGAGTCCCATTTGGATCCATTTGCTTGTTCAATAATGAATTTGCTATTTCATATTAAATGCCAAACTGGTTTTGGTGAATCTGATAAAGTTTTGATCTTTCTTCAAATTTTTTTATTTTTTAAATAATGAGCTTCCCTTCTACTATATAAACACCCTTTTTTTTTTTTTTTTTTTTCCTTCCTTTATCATTTATATGGGTTTTATTTTATTAAGAAATTCCATTAAAAAAAAAAAGAAAAAAAGAAAAAATTGCAAAGAGATATTTTTCAAGCATTTTCCTTCGTCGAGAAAAATAGAAGAAAGAAAAAGGAGGAGAGTAAATTAGGCACGTGCAGGTGAGCAAGCAGATAAGACAAACGAGCAGCCTCCAATTCTTCCCCCAAAACTTCCCACGCGACATATCCGCGCGTGTCGTTGCCTCTCCTTCACAAAAGTACGATTACCGTTGATTAACCCGCCAACGAAAGGTCAAGAAAAACACAGAGATCCAAATGGAATATTATTTCTCTTTCTAAATCAGCAAAACCCTCTCTCTCAAACCCAAATGGCTCTATTCACTTCCATCTCCACAGCGCCAGTCAAGGTTTCCTTTCCAATCCGACGCCGTTTCAATCACAGTGACCGATTCTTTACTAAACCCACCATTGCTTCTTTGAGCTCTTCTTCGTCGTCCCCTGAATCGAAATCAAAATCAAACCCGCCGAGAACCGAAACAGTAGTTTCCTCTGCTACTTCTTCGAATCCTTTCGTTGAGAAACCTTCTAAACCTCCCGAGTCGGGTTTCAACTACGCTTTGTCTAACCCAAATGGCAACCCGGTCGTTCGGTTTGTCCGCTCCACTGAATCTACCATTGAAAGGGTACGTGAGTTTTGCATCAAATTAGTTCCTTTATTCCTCCACTGTGTCCAAACTCTGCAATTTTTGGAAATATGGTTTTTTTTTTTTTTTTTTTTAAGTTTTAAGTAGTTTATTGTTTTTGTGGGTAGTATTTGTTAAGAGTGACTTCTTTTTTTTTTTTTTTTTCTTTTTTTTTTTTTCCATTTTGGGCATATATTAGTTATGCTTTGATCTTAGTCACAACTTGGTTCATTTCTTTGATCACTTGGCTGTTGAATCTGGGAAGTAATAAATATGTGAATGAACAAGTTAAAGCTTCAAACTTTGGGATGCATTAAACAGTGAAGATGAAAAAAAATATTATTATTAAAACAATAATATTATTTCACCAACTCTGAGTTTCTTACCTTTTCTAGTTGAGTGTTTTGTGAATATGATCTTCTTTGATAACCTTACTTCTTACTTGTTCCATTATTGAACAGACAATTTTCGACTTTCGCTTTTTGGCACTACTGGCTATTGGAGGTTCACTGGCTGGTTCGCTGTTGTGCTTTCTCAATGTAATCTTTTATTATGTATCTCAATTATTTCATAATATGAGTGAAGCATGGTAATATATTATGTTGGGATGTTAATAATTCTTCTTCATCTAGTGTTAAACTCTGACAATGCACATATTTTGGTCTAATTATATCTGTTTAGCTCATCATGTGGTTATTCACTCGGTTCTAGATTAGTTTATGCACATATTTTGGTCTAATTATATCTGTTTAGCTCATCATGTGGTTATTCACTCGGTTGTAGATTAGTTTCAGCATAACCTGCCTCCTTGGTTATACAATATTTGTTGATAGAACATAGATAAATTCTGCAGCGACTATCTTATTTAAGGAAAGGAAAATTTTCTGGCATGTTCAGCTGTGAAGAGTATAGTGCAGCGGGTACAATAACACTATTTAACTGTTTTATGTACCATCCTTCTTATGGCATTGAATAGCTAATTTATTTACATAGGACTGTACCCAATTTACATTCGATCTTTCAGGGTTGCGTTTATATTGTAGAAGCATATAAAGTTTACTGGTCTAGCTGTGTTAAAGGGATTCACACTGGACAGATGGTTTTACGGCTTGTTGAAGCTATTGGTAATTTTCAGAAATTCTTTTCTACAAAATCTCCGTCTCAAAGATTCTATTCGTTATTTGGTAACTAGTTCAAATGTCATCAGACTCATCGACCATACAAGTTGAAATCATTTTCTTTCTGTAGCTCATTTTCCTTTCAACCAAAGCCACATCCATACTTATTTCTCCTATTTAAGGCTTATGTTGCTGATAAATTGATGCCAAACTATCTATTTGATGCAGATGTTTATCTTGCTGGAACTGTGATGTTAATATTTGGCATGGGCTTATATGGATTATTTATCAGTAATGTTCCTCCTGATGTGCCTCCCAGTGTTGATAGAGCCCTAAAAGGTTCTTCATTGTTTGGAATGTTTGCTATGAAGGTAAAGTAAACCTTCATGAATTTGAAAATCAACTATTTTGTTTAACATCCTTTTTGTTATTTTTTTGTGAGAATAGTATAGTGATGGAATGGTGGTTTTGATGGGCTTGCAGGAGAGGCCAAAATGGATGAAAATTAGCTCATTGGATGAACTGAAGACAAAGGTGGGTCATGTAATTGTGATGATTCTTCTGGTGAAGATGTTTGAGAGGAGCAAGATGGTGACCATAGCTTCTGGGTTGGATCTGCTAAGTTATTCTATATGTATTTTCTTATCATCTGCTTCTTTGTATATCCTTCATCATCTGCACAAGTCAGAAGATGGGCACCAGTCAGTTTAGAGATGTTATATATATATATATATATAGCATATATAAACAATGTAATGTTTAATTTTAATATGCTATTGATTTGTGCATGTTTCAACAAGCATCTTTATACTATAAGGTTGGCTAGATTGATTATTCATATCGAACTGAATGGATCCCGTTTTCATTCGAGGCAAAACAATTGACACAAAGCTGATAACGGAAAAAATGTGTTAAAAGTAAATGCGTTTGCCGGGAGTCGAACCCGGGTCTATTGCTTGGAAGGCAATTATCCTAACCGTTGGACTACAAACGCTGCTTGTGTTAGCAGTTTGGTCCACTATTACTTATTTGAATTGATTAATCCGCAATTACTAACCCATACAATCTATAGATATTTTATATTAATTTAACAAGAAAAATAAATTATTATATTTTCATATTAATATTATAAGAAAACGAAACTATTCATACCCAGTGGAAAAGGATCCTTCATTCCTTATTAACATTGAAAGGGGAAAGTCTTATACATCAATAGATGTATATATATAGATATTACTATAGTAATTATTTTTTTATCTTTTATTTTTTATGAACGTCTTTTACTCAGCCTATAAATTAAGGGGAAAAAAAATACACACACAACTGCTAGGCTATGCTGATATATGGAAGTGCTTCATTTAATTTTCCAAAGAAAAATCAGCAAAGGTCTTCTAAGAGCATCTTCTAGCTGGCCCATGTTATGGGCTAGCAGACCCCTATTAATCAAGCATTCACTATTTTTATGTTAAAAATTTATTTATTTATTTATTTTTCAAGGATATGAAATTGAGTGCATATAATATTCCTAAAAACATATAATTCTTACCATCCGTCCTATATTTCCTACTTTTAGTTATAGGGATCCTTATTCAACACAACCTTTTTTCCTTTTTCTCTTTGGCATATATAGCCTTGTTGGAAAACTTGAAGTAGAATAACAATTTGTTTTTGGGTTTGCAATTTATTTTTATTTTCCTTCCTTTTGTTCATCCATCAAGAACATGACATCTATAATATATACAAATACAATCTTAAATTGTCAACAATACTTGTATGCCGCAATTTTGATAATGCAATTCCATTTATCTGCCTAACTCTTTCCCTTGAAAGTTTCAAAACTCTTCCTATTTCCTCAAAGGTCTGAGGGCTCTTTCCATTAAGCCCGAAGTGTAATCTCAATACATGAGCCTCTCTATCACTCAGTGACTTCAGAAGTTTCTTCACCTCTTGTTTCATTAGCCGTTTCATAACCATCTTCTCTGGCATTGTTTCATCTGGTCCTGCTATAATCTCCTGCAACAGATTTGAATTAAGGTTGGAGATGGAGAATGCTGTTGAAATTTTAAGGAGCTTTTGAAAAAACTTAAGCATTTGTGAATCATGAACCTGCAGTCTCATGCAACCTTGATCAGTTACTGTTCGATCCAATGAAATTGGAGTTCTGCTTTTCTCGGAAACAAGCTTTATGATTGAAACATGCATGTCTACTGCTTCAGCGATTTCTTCACAGGTAGGTGCCCGCCGTAATCTTCTGCTTAAGTCATTTTTAGCTTCTGCTATTTTTGCCACCATCATACACATGTTTCCCTGAACAAGACAAGCTAACCATGCATTCACTAATTACCAGATCACCTCACAAAACTCAAAAAGAAGAGCGAAGTTCGATGCTTTAGTACTTATAAACACACAACAACAAGTGTTAATAGGAATGGATACTGGAATTTATGTGAACCCTTGAACCTAATTTATACTGATAATAAAACCTGGTTTAATATCCGATCCATCCTCAAAACTTAGCATTGAAACTCTATCCAGTCTTTGAAGCAATTTATGCTACTTTTAGATGCCAATATTGTGTCCTGTATTAGAAAGCTAAGGTCACCAAACCAAACTCCATCTGCACAGTGGATATGAAAAGAAATAATGCACACTCCCCCTCCTTCCCTCAGCCATATAAGATTGAAATATACACTAACATGATGCAGCCATTCCATATCCAAGCACTTTCTAAAGCTAACCGTGAATTGATCTGGTAGCTCAATTAAAACCGTTGTTAAATAAGCCAAAATTATTCGACAAGTAAATATTAAAGTCCTGCTCAAGAAAATTGGTTAAATGCTGCGGTGTCTCACCGGTAATCTGACCAGTCTAGACTTTTTTTCTATGGCTCTAATGATAGCTTGTCTAATCCACCAGTAAACATAAGTTGATAACTTATGCCCTCTATCTGGATCAAATTTATGCGCCCCACGAAGAAGCCCAATGCTACCTTCCTGCTAAAACAAAAACAATTGTTCATTAGCACATTATAAGAAGCATTTTTTCAGGACTAAAATCAGTAAGAACCTGAATGAGGTCTTGAAGGCTTAATCCTCTGCCTTGATAACCAACAGCAATAGAGACAACCAATCTTCTGTAGCTCCGATAGATCCTTTCTTGTGAATCTCTTCTATCGCACAACATCTTATCTACACTCCTCATTTCCATCCCTATGGCCTTGGCCAACTGCTTTGAAGTTGGTTCATGTTCTTGAGCATCTGTAATTCTTATCCTTGTTGCTTCTAGTTCTGCTCCTTCCTGTTGTAGAGCAAAACTTAATGTACCAATGATAAATGTTCATCTTAAATTGCAGTAATACAAATCACTCAATGAAGGCATGGCTGTTATTTCTTTATCTATGTCTAAGAATTTAGGATAAAACCCACTTTTTTAACATCTTGATTTGATCATTAAAGAACAGAGAATTTGAAAAAGAACAACATTGAGAAACTGGTACCTTGAGGCTTAGACAGCAATCCACCTCTTCTCTTCTGCTCAAATACCCAGATTTGACAGACCCAGATGAGAAACTCTTATTCTCAAAATACCCTTTCTCTTCCAGATCCAAAAGCTCCAAATTTTTCCTTCTCTTCCTCCTCCTGGTCCTCCTCATAACCAACCCATTACCCTCACTCCCATCCCTATAAATCCAAACCTCACCACCAACCCCAGCAGCTGACTCCTCCACGGCCTCTCTTGCGGCGTTCACTGCTGCACGAGCCAGAGTAACAGCCTCGGCCGCAGCTGCAAGAATTAAAGCATCATTGGATACTAAATTCACACCAAATTTGGAAGAAGAAGACTGGGGTTGGAAAGATGGAAGGTTGGAGATTGAGAATGTGGGGAGGGTTGGAGAGTGGTTTGGTGGGGAACATAGGCTGGTGGTGATAGCCATATAGAGTTTAGTTGGAGAATAAGGGAGTGAAGTTTTGAAGTTTTGAAGCTCTTTGTTTTAGCTTTTGTTAGCCATTGAAAAATTTGAAGTTTTGGGATACTTTTTGGGGATATTTTTATCTCGGAATGTGGGGGCAAGAGAGTGTGAAAAAACCATGGAAGGAAGGAGAGGATAAAAGAAAGTTGTGGCTTTTCTTCTAAGTTTTTGTGGATGTCATTTGTGAACCTTTTGACAAACATCTTCAATCTTTCTCTCTCACCACAAAGTAGTTAAAACAATTTCATAGTAAATATATCTCTTTTCCTCTTTTGGCTAAACGTTTTCTCTTTATTTTATTTATTTATTTTTTTTTTTTTTGGGGCCTAAGTGATACATAGTAACATATGTTATTTGTGGTTGGATTCATATTCATTTAACCAACCTATTATATTCCATTTGGGCGAATGCACATGTTATTATTCCATTAAATAATTTGAGTATATGATCAAATCATATTAAATTATGCTAACAGCATCTCAAACAAATTTTAACGTAAATATTAAAATATGTTCATTTTTAAAAAATAAAAAAGTAACACACCATATTTATAAGTTTTTATCTTCTCTTTTTATTTTTTTGGTACTAAATGTTACAAAACTACAGGATTTTAAACTTCAATTGACCGGATAGGCATACCATTAAGAAAAAAATTAAACTAACCTCTTGAATTTCTATCTAACACAAATAAACTCGTTGACCCAAAAGAAAAGAAAAGAAAAATATAATGAAAACCCACGCGCCCAAGAAGTCAACTGCCCCGAATAACCTTATTACTGTAATTCTTTCCTTTTGGTTTGGCGCCAATTCTCCCTCAGTCTCTCTCTCTCTCTCTCTCTCTCTCTAAACCCTAGTCTCACTCCCATGCTCTAATCAATCACCACCTAGGGTTTCATAATCGGCTTCAAACAACGTTGTTTAGTGAATCTTCGTCGAAAGCAATACAGGCAATCCTCTACAATGTCGGAGCGTCGAGCTAAGCGGCCCAAGATCACCAGGTCCGCACAGCTTCCTATCCAGCTCTACGTATATATATATCCTAGTGTTATTTTCTTCACCCGTTCACGTCTTGACAATATTTGCTTCTTCAGAAACAAAATTTCCCTTTTTAGGGTTGCAATTTTCGTTTTTAATGGTGTTTTAGGTTTTGGGTAATGATCGATTTTTGAAAACGATCGGGAAAAAAAAATGAAAATTTAGAGAAACTGAGAATGTAGATTATCGGGGAGATTTCAAAATTTTAGCTTTCATAAAATTGGTATATTTCCTGTTGCTACTATTTTTGTTCTTTTCTTGAAGAGTTATAAAATGGAAAATTTATGTTTTTAGACAATTTTTCAATTTGTTTATTTTCAGGGGTGAAGATGATTATATGCCCGGAAACATAACTGAGATTGAGCTTCATAACTTCATGACTTTTAATCACTTGAAATGCAAACCTGGGTCCAGACTAAATCTCGTAATTGGACCAAATGGATCTGGTAAGAGCTCTCTTGTCTGTGCGATAGCGCTTGGTCTTGGTGGTGAGCCTCAGGTTAGTCATATTTTGTTAACTTGATCGCATTAAGATTTCTGGTCATAGTATATAAAGATGGGGAATTTTGACCCCTCCAGCTGCTTGGGAGAGCAACAAGTATTGGTGCATTTGTGAAGCGTGGAGAGGAGTCTGGCTATACTAAGATTACATTGAGAGGGGAGACTGAAGAACAGCAGATTAGCATTATGCGTAAAATTGACACGCGTAACAAGTCTGAGTGGTTGTTCAATGGTAACACTTTATTTATTAGCATAACCTCATGATTGAATTTGTTTTCTTAAATCTTCAAACCATAAATTTGACTGCAGAGACTGAAAAAGACAGTTGTAACATCTTTGATATTTTCTAGCTTCAATGTGAAGACCCATCTCAATTTGCATGTTCCGGGCACCATATTGTATCTAGAACAAAATTTAAGCTTTTGTAGAAATGAAGATCTTCTGTTTCAAAGAATTTGTGATCCGTTTGCATTGGATACTATTATATTGTGTCTTAATAAATTAATTTTGTGCATGTCATGGTTCTCGAATCTCTGTTTCTTCAAGCTTTATTCAGGAAAGAATCTATTTAGTCAAACTAACCATTCTATTTATAAAATGCAAAACTTTTGGTTTCAGGAAAAGCAGTACCCAAAAAAGAAGTAGTAGAAGTCATTCAACGGTTCAACATCCAAGTAAACAATTTGACTCAAGTGAGTATGTCTGTCGACCTAAAACCAGGATGTTAGGCTTTTAATTGGATTAAGCATCTTGGCATTATGTGATGGTTGCGTTATTATATTTTTTTTTCCTTCCTTTTCTTTTGGTGTGAATGTAGTTTCTACCACAAGACAGGGTTTGTGAATTTGCCAAATTGACTCCGGTGCAACTTCTAGAAGAGACTGAAAAGGCTGTTGGTGACCCTCAACTTCCTATCCACCACCGTGCACTTATTGAAAAAAGCAAGGAGTTGAAGAATATAGAGCGAGTAAGTTTCAATGCTTATTTTAGGTGTAGGGTTAATCAGTTCATTTGCATTGAACAATATTGTTAGTGAGGAGAAACAAACTGTCTGTCCTGTTTTAGGCGGTTGAGAAAAATGGAGAAACTTTGAATCAGCTGAAGGCACTTATTGCTGAACAAGAGAAAGATGTTGCAAGAGTCCGTCAAAGAGAAGAACTTCTTGCAAAGGTTTGCTTGTGGGCTTTGTTGATCATTAGTTCTTCCTTGATGAAAAATGATGCCCTTATGCTGTTATTAACAGGCTGCTTCCATGAAAAAGAAACTACCATGGCTAAAGTATGACATGAAGAAGGCTGAATATATGGTGGCTAAGGCACAGGAGAATGACGCGAAAAAGAAATTAGATGAAGCTGCTAAAATTTTAAATGATCTGAAAGAACCAGTCGAGTATGTCTTGATTAAACTTTATAATTAATTTTGTGTATGCTATATTGACATTATCTCTACTGGTCAAATTATGTTTCAATTCATTTGTTTTTATAACTTATGCCATCTTTGGGTCATGATGGTCTTGGCTATTTCTATGTTATATAGGGTTGTGATAATTGATAGGCCATAGATGGGCATGCAATTTATTGGTTGTATCTAAAGGAGTCAGATGACTGTTCATTCTATGGTTCTTCATTGGTCGCGCACACACACATGCAAACTACAAATGTATTTGTTAATATTTGAGCTTATGTTATTGCTTTTTCGAGAACTGTGTGCTCAGAGATACAAAGCTAGGCTAACTTGGAAATTAGTCAATATCGTGGATATTTCTTGTGTGCTTTGCTAAGTGAGAAAAAGATAGGCTCTCTGTATGTCTTTTAGGCAACTCAAGTGTAATCTTCCAGATTGTGGCCGGTTTATTTATGTTAGAGACCACCAAAGATGGGTTCTGATTCTTCTTTTTCTTATAGAAAGGTTAAGAGATGTGAAAGTTTGGACAAAGAGAAGAATAGTTGTTGATTTATGAGCATAAAGAGCATTGGTCATTGTTGATTTGACCAAGGCAGTTTAGGAAGGTGCCATTTTTAATACCTCTAAACGTGTGTTGTAATTTGCTTTTAAAGTTTGTGATGATTGGCAAAAGAACTCAGGTGGTTATGTGTTCCAAAATGCGCATAGTGTGGCTTTGTCTAATCGCTAATGGCTGCAGGATACAAAAGCAAGAGAAGGCTAGGTTGGAAAGTAAAAGCAAAAAGATAGGCATTCTCATCAATGAAAATGCAAAGATGCGTTCTGAACTTTTGGAAATGGAAAACGGCTTGGTATGTCTAAAGTCCTTTTTATTTTTTGTTTCGTTGTACTTCTTGGATTTTCCATACCTTTCAATATTTCATAGGGAGTGCGTGTACGAGGAAACTACCAAGAAATTGAAGACTTGAAAAAGCAAGAAGAATCTCGTCAACAAAGAATCTTAAAAGCCAAAGAGGATCTCCATGCTGCAATATCGGAACTCAAAAACATGCCTGTGTATAAACCTCCTACCGAAGAAATTGTATGTCGCGGTTTGTTTATCATTATCTTCAGCCAGTTCTTAGATACCATGGACCAAGTTTAAAAACTTGAACATTTTAATGAATTTTCCTATTAGGAAAGATTGCGCTCTCAAATTCTAGAGCTTGAAGTTTCTCTAAAAGAAAAGAGGCCTCAAAAATTAGAGATGGAAAACCAAATAAAACAGAAGAGGGTATCCCTTAGACAATGCACGGACAGGTTGAAAGATATGGAGAATACAAGCACTAAGCTTCTTCATGCATTGCGGAACCAAGGAGCTGAGAGGATATTTGATGCTTATAATTGGGTTCAAGAACATCGCCATGAATTCAATAAGGAGGTTTATGGCCCTGTACTGCTTGAGGTACATTAAAAATTTGCTGAAAATCAGATTATTATTTTTTTCATGGGTTAACAGTTAATCTTGTTAGTTTTGTTTAACGACAATCTAAACTCTCTTTAGGTTAATGTTGATGATCGGGTTCATGCTGATTACTTAGAAGGTCATGTTGCTAACTATATTTGGAAGGTAAATTAATTTCTTCTGATTTGGACATATAGATATATATATATATATATAAATAAAAATAAAATAAAAAGAAGAAGATTTTGCGCCTTGAGGCAGTTGAGGTGTAGGCCTCCAAATCTGCTAGTCATTTTAAGTATTTTTTCTGCATCTGGGTCTTTGGGTTTAACCTTTGCTGAAGAAGAAGAATTGGTTGCCACTGAGATGGTGCGTGAGAAATAAAGAAGAGAAAGGCCAGCTTGGCTGCAGAAAATAGGTTGGTTAGTATGCCACGTGCTTTTCTCCTTCTTATCTTTCCTTTCTTTCCCCTTTTTTTTTTTTTTTTTTTTTTTGGTTTTCTATTTCCACATGTCACTTTCTGCTCTACCAGATTTATTTATTCTTTGGGTTTTATTAAAAAAAATTATTTTATTTTCATATTTAATTTTTTATATATAAATTTGATTCTTGTGTATTCGCACGGATTATTTTGTACTAGAAAAATGGTTTATTTATTTTTTAAATTTATATATATGTTTTTTGGTTTCTCATACATAGATGCTATAGGTTGTTTCCTTTTTTCTTATTGTATATAATTAAACTCTATAACTTCTGTGCTTATTAATTTCAACCTTTTATTTATTTATTACTTCCTCTCTTGTTTCTCTCTTTTAGCTTTTGTTCTATTCTCTTTAATTTAATTTATCAATTTTTTTTAACTATTTTTTTTTTTTTTTTTTGGGGCAATTGTGCAGTGATGATGGTGTTGAAGGCTATTTGATACAACAAGAAGAATAAGTAGAGAAGAAAACTAAATAAAAAGGGATTATGGAATTAATAAGGACAACTTATTACTTTGAATATATGATTTTTCTAGTCCTTGTGCATCTTAAGCTAGCTTGAATCTGGGTTTGCCAATGGTTTTTCTTTCTGTTCTATTTTGGTGCTACTTTAGCATGTTAATTTAAACAAGATATGTCATGACTGGCGTGGAAGCTTCGTTTTGACAGTGATGGAATAACCCCTTAATGATTTTTTATTTATTTATCTATTTATTTCTTTGGCTTGTTTTGTAGTCTTTCATAACTCAAGATTCTGGTGATCGGGACCATCTGGTCAAAAACCTCAGGTCATTTGATGTTCCAGTTTTAAATTATGTGGACAAAGAAAGTTCACGGAAAAAGCCCTTTGAAATTTCTGAGGAGGTATGTCACGTAGGGACCTGTTTTAATTGTCACACTCGAACCGGGGCTGAGACTTTCATTCCGTTCTATTGTTTTTACAGATGCATGCGCTTGGCATCTATTCCCGACTTGACCAAGTTTTTAATGCTCCATTAGCTGTGAGGGAGGTCTTGATAAGCCAATCTGGTTTGGATAGATCAGTATGAATCCTAAGCTTCCTTTGTCCTTCGAGTTTCATGTAAATAAATATTTCTATATACACATATATATACATATATATATATATATATATATCAAAGGATGCTGAAAATAAAAACAAGTGTCAAGATATGGTTTGGTAGAATATGTTAAAATTTAGTGTGGCAATCATAATGAAGTTGAAATGTGAAAATGATGTGGTTTGGTTTAAGATAATCAAGCCTATTTTACAACTGACATGTTTCTATCATTTGAATAAACTTTTCTCAGTATATTGGATCCAAGGAAACTGATCAGAGGGCTGACGAGGTCTCAAACTTGGGAATTTCTGATTTTTGGACACCGGAAAATCACTACAGGTGGTCTTCCTCTAGATATGGTGGTCATTCCTCAGCAATTGTAGAATCAGTCGACCGTTCAAAACTTTTCTTGTGTAGTATGTTTCTGCAAGACCTTTAATGAACTGTATGAACTGTTTTTTTTTTTTTTTTTTTTTTTTTTAATTTTATTTATTTGCTCTTCAGGTTTGGATGGTGGAGAAGTAGAAAAATTGAAGACCCGGAAAATAGAGCTAGAAGAATCTATTAATGATTTAGAGGAAAGTGTTGGATCACTTAAGACTGAGCAAAGACATTTAGAAGATGAAGCAGCTAAACTACAAAAAGAAAGGGTATGACGATAGAGAAAAAAAAACTTGAGAGATAAATTTAATGCCACATGCTAGTACTTATTTGACCTAGTACCCATTTGATGGCACTTGCTAATCTTTTTGTACCTATACATTAAATTGGGATTACTTAACACATACAATTTCACCACTTGTCAAGAGTAACCTATCGAACAAAAAAAAAAAATGTAGGAGGAGATAATAAGCATTGCACAACATGAGAAGAAGAAGCGGCGTGAAATGGAAAACCGTATTAGTAAGTAGAAAGTATTTAATGCTTTGCTGTTTTGAAAGCATTATGCTTTAATTCACTTCTCTTTTTAGGAAATTAAATGTGTTGTAATAATCTCAGATCAAAAGAAGAAGAAATTAGAATCTATGGAAAAGGAGGATGACCTGGATACTGCTATAGCAAAGCTAATTGACGAAGCTGCAAAATGTAATAATGAGCGGTTTCATTGCGCAATGAAATTTAAGGTGAACTTGCCTTCAGGATCAGGTTTTGATCTTAATTTTACTTTTAAAAAAATTTAGTGGAAACTTTGTCCAACTTTTGTTTGAATTGTCTAGTAAACTTGTGTCTTGAATAGAATGTCTCTTGTAATTTAGTTGCTTTGTTTTCTCTAATTTTATTACTCTTTTTGACAGAATCTACTTGTTGAGGCTGTTTCTCATAAACAGAATTTTGCTGAAAAACATTTGGCCTCCATTGAACTTGATGCCAAGGTACTTCATCTGATTAAGTTTTATTAAATTGTCTATAACAACTAAGATTCCTGCACCCTGAGTTTTCAATTTTGTAGATAATGCTCTTTCTAAAAATGATTTTATGGTTAAGAAAGTCAAATATTGTTTTCCTATTTCTTTTAATTTCCTATTTTTGCATTTAATGACCCATGTAACTGTTTTCAACTTATGCAGAATGCTTGCTTGTTTTCCTGTCATTTTGGAGAATACTTAATCAGCTCGAATTTTTGTTGTCATATTACTACTAAGATTAACTGTTAAGTTTTAACAGGAATAGCTTTTCTATTGGTTATTTTTTCTCATTCCAAGCGGTTTAACTGGCTTAAACAAAGTTTGAAGTCACTAGTTTATCTATTGAACCAGGCTGCATTTGGCATGTTTACAGTGTCAATTTTATATGTCGGTTAAATACTCACTCATCTTGTTGGTATAGTTCATATGATCCGACTGACAATGCATTAGATTCCGATCTTTCTTGCTATTCTTTTAAGAAAGATATGACATAGTTGATCTCTCTTTTTCTAGATATATTTTCAGTTTCTGATTTTTACTGGCTTACAATGTCTTAGATTAGAGAATTGGAGGCCAATATCAAGCAACATGAAAAAGCTGCGCTTCAAGCATCAATGCATCTCGAGGATTGTGAGTAGTTAATTGACTGTAATTTTAGTTTGTTCTTTTGCTATTTCTTTTGTTTTGTGTAAAAAACAAAATGGTTACATAAATTCATTGGCTGACATATGCTGTGTGAACCAATGAGTTCGCATTGACAATTAAAAGCAACTTGTGTTGTTTCTTGTAAGCTCTGTAACTTGTATCTTTGTGATATATTCTTTGCAAGAATCTGTATATGAGTTTCACTTTTTTCACTATTATTACTTGTTAGTAATGCATGCATCAAATCTTTATTTTGATATCAATTGCTTTCTCATATTCATACCTTAGTTAAAGGCATTTTCATCTCACTGTCTTCTTGAAAATTTTTAATGATACAGAACCAGGATAGAGATGAGAATCGGATGGTAAAGGGAGAGAATTAGATGAAAGGAGGGTGAAAGTAGACAGTACAGATAGAATTAAACAGAAGTGGAGGGAAATGAGGAAAAAGAGAAAATAAAGAAAACCAAAGAGAGGAAATATCCTTTGGTAAATAATCAATGATCTCTTTGTCCAAAAAAATAATCGCGAATCTCAATCTAGTTTGTGTAGGGTTACAAAGAGCCCTATTTGTAATATATTAAACATTATCCAAATAGGAAACCAAATGGTTAAATAACTTAAATTGGAAATAAGCTCTATAAACCCCTAAATCATTATCTAATAAAAATATAAAGGGATCAGCATTGTTAAATTAAATCATATTCTGCATCAATTAAGCTGTGTGCTCTGAGATACATCTGACTGCTTTCTGTCTTTTCTTCTCCAGCCAAGAAGGTGGTTGAGGATTATCGGCAGCAACTTTCAGCTGCCAAGAGGCATGCAGAATCAATTGCGGCGATCACACCGGAACTTGAGAAAGAATTTCTTGAGGTTTGTTTGTGTTACGGTTTCTTAGTACAGCTTCACTTGAATCATAAACTATTTTTTTCATTGCTTTGTATTTCCTGATGGAGATCTTAGTGATAGCCTACATACTTATTTTAGGTTTATTTTTATTTAGGTTTTTTTGTCTATGATAGTTTTAAAGCTTCTTTGCTTTATTTATCCTGTTAATTTATGAATTTCTTATATTAATTTTCATCCTCAAGTATTCTGAGACTGCCTATGGAAACAGAGTGGA
Source organism: Ziziphus jujuba (assembly GCF_031755915.1). Classification (NCBI taxonomy): domain Eukaryota; kingdom Viridiplantae; phylum Streptophyta; class Magnoliopsida; order Rosales; family Rhamnaceae; genus Ziziphus; species Ziziphus jujuba. The sequence goes on from NC_083380.1 coordinate 6,988,788, forward strand.
AGACGTTATTCTTATTTTTAAGTGTTTTCATACATTGACATTACAAACTGGGAAAACACTATGTTCACTCTTCTTGTTCCTCTCCCTTCTTTTTGGTGCTCCATCATGCCCTTTTGCATCCTAAGAATACAATAAAGTCTCTTCCCTGTTCTCTTTAGATGCCTACTACAATCGAAGAATTGGAGGCTGCTATTCAAGATAATGTCTCTCAAGCCAATTCTATGCTCTTTTTAAACAACAATATACTGGCAGAATATGAACACCGCAAGCGCCAGGTAATCATCTGCTCTCATTTCTACTTTTTACTGGTCGTTCTTCAACGCTTCATCCATAACCTTGATTGCATAACAGATTGAGGGAATTGAAACAAAATTAGATGCAGACAAAAATGAGTTAACAAGGCATAAAACTGAAGTGGATAACCTGAAGGTAAGGGGAAGTTTAGTCGCTCTCTTAGTTAGTGCTTTGTGAAGTTGCTTGGTGGCATTTATCAATACATTGTTGATGTTTCTTAAGCCTTATGAGAAGAAATTTAATCAACAATTCATTGCGTTATCTCTCTCCACCAGTTTCTCATGCCCTAAATTATAGGTTTCAAGATTTGATTTTCAGTTTAAAATTATGTGCAGCAAAGTTGGCTTCCTACTTTGAGAAACCTTGTTTCTCAAATAAATGAGACTTTCAGCCGTAACTTCCAAGAGATGGCTGTTGCTGGCGAAGTTTCATTAGGTATTTGTTTGAACATTTTTGAACTATATTCCTTTCTGGGGATTATTCTTACATCTCTGTTTGGCTGGATGCTTCTTCTCAGATGAGCACGGTGTGGACTTTGATCAATATGGTATACTTATAAAAGTGAAGTTCAGGTGAATGCAAGTTTTCCTCAGCTTGTTTTATGTTTTGGTCCTCTGGTTCTGGGGAAAAAAATGATTGCAATTTACCATTCGTTTTGTTACTATGAAATTTATTGTTAGTATTTTTGTTGCTTTCTGAGCTGTTTCTATGTCATACTATGTTTTATATGATTGTACATAACTTAAATTTTACTAATTCATCGGGTTTTCTTTTATGACTGACAGACAAGCAGGAGAGCTTCAAGTTCTCAGCGCCCACCATCAATCTGGAGGGGTATTTTTGCTGACTAATTTTTTTTGAGTTAATGATTTCAATTATTCTGGTAGACTTACAGAACATTGGATATCCTTTTTTTAGGAGCGTTCAGTTTCAACTATTCTTTATCTTGTTTCTCTTCAAGACCTTACAAACTGCCCCTTTAGGGTTGTTGATGAGATAAACCAAGGTAAGCATTAGATACCATCCACACATTTTCTTTTTGTTAATTTAAAAATAAATAAATAAAAAAATAAATTGCACAGAAGAAATCATTTGGGCCTGTGATGTTTTCTCAGGAATGGATCCTATAAATGAAAGAAAAATGTTCCAGCAATTAGTAAGGGCTGCAAGCCAGCTAAACACACCTCAGTAAGAACCTATACTTCATATGACTACTATGGTTACACTATCCCTAACAATATCTATTTTCATACTGTTTATATTATAAGCATGAAGGGTAGAGGATTTAAGGTGTCTAGCAGATTTTCATCTTGAATGCAGAATAAGCAAATAATTTGACACAATAATTAACCTTTTTTATGATATAATTTCTTTCTTCTTAAGCACTTACAAGTTAGGCCATTCTCCCTAACGTATGCACGCAAGTTATATTCAGTCTCCTATTGGGGCTGAATCTACCTGAATATGGAGAACACTTGAATTATGTTGCATGGTTGCTTAGGTGAATTACAAGGTTTTCCGATCCAATTTGAATTCAACAGATTCTATAAGATTGTAAGAGAAGTAGAGCTGAAATCACTTAACCCTGTCTATAACTATTGTCATAAAGTTAATGCAGTTGATGGAAGCAAGTCATGCTTCTTATAGTTTTCTGTGAGAGATTTCAAGCTTGACTGAAATTTTGGTTTGTGAATATTACGCAGGTGTTTCCTACTGACTCCAAAGTTGCTACCGGATCTGGAATACAGTGAAGCTTGCAGCATTTTGAATATAGTGAATGGTCCTTGGATTGAGCAGCCCTCTAAAGGTAAAATGTTTCAAAAAGACTAATGCTAGTATTGTTCTTCCATGGATATTGTGCTTATTCAACTATTGGCTGGTTTATTTGTTATTTTCTTTTCGTTAATTCAGTGTGGAGCAGTGGAGATTGCTGGGGAACTGTCACCGGCTTAGTAGAAGAAGGTAGATGCTGAAGAATTTGTACATACACAAAAATGGAGCTCATGCCATGTTGGGAGTAATTCATAACTGAGCCAAACCATTGTCCCAAATTGATATATATATATATATATATTTGTTCCGTATAAATTATTACTTTCCATTTGGAATTTTTCCACCTTTGTAAAGCTGAATCATGGCTACGTTTTGACAATTTAATTTACAAGGGAAATTTTGGAAAAGAAAAATGCGAAGGAATCTAGTTTCCATTGTTTGGTTCAAAAAAAAAATATGTAAAGGAGTAAAATGTTACGTACAGTTAATAAACGATATTTACGCATGCTAGAAAACTTATATCCATAGAAAACAATGAATTGTTTTTGTGTTTTCCTTTCCTTAAATGTATTCCAAAATCCAAAACTATATGTTATATTAACTATAACATGGATAATTAAAAAAAAAAAAAAGATTATTCAAAGAAGCTGGGTTAACCCATTTCAATTCTTTTTTTTTTTTTTTTTTTGTGTGTGTGTGTGTGTGTGTGTGTGTAATTTTTTGACTGGTGAACTGGGATTAGTATATCATATAATATAGAACTCAACATGTGCAATGGTAAAAAGTACTATAAGACTGATGGGCGTGTTTTTCTTTTTTTTGTTTTTTTTTTTTTGGGGTGAATATAAGATTGATGGTATTGATCATAACAAAAGTAATACAAAGATCTTTTCGCACTCAATGTAAAAGAAATCTTCTTGTGACAGTTTCCAACCAAGATACAGTATCAAGCTCTTCCCTTGTCATCCTAGTTAACTCTCCTTTCTACCATCTTTGCTAAATATTTAGCAAGATCTGATAAGCTGCACCTACGAGGGCTGAATAAACAATTTGAAGATAAAATTTACAGGTTTAGTATTCTTCAAGCACTTGATGAAATCTTGTAATCAAGCATCTCTCTTATATTTAACCGAATTGAAGGCCCCATTGATGAGCAAATATGTGCGCTTTTCCAGTACACGCCTTTCGCTCCTGATGGCTTGTTTGTTTCTATTGATTTCTGTCAGATTATGGCAAATGAATTAGTTAACGTGGCAAAGAACACATTTTAATTTAAACTGATGAATATCAGGAGAATAGGGTGAAGAGCATACTACTGCAGCAAGCAAGTTTACAAGAAGATCCTCATCAGAAAAGTCAACTTTTCCAAAAGGTAAGTGAACTATCCCGGTTTTATCTGCTCTGTATTCTACTTTTCCCTGCTTGAATTCTGCTATAGCCTGAAGAAGATGATAATGGCAAACCCATTTCATTTAGTTATGTCTGCTAAATAATCAGTCACACTGCTTAGTGATTTCCAATAAACTGAAATACCAATCAAATTGGTTGCTTTTAAAAAAACAGCAATGAAAAGTCCAAACCAGGGAAAGATATACTGGAGAATCAAAATGGAATAGATTACATTATGACGAGCAAAAAGAAATAGAATACATTATGATTTTGACCATACCTGAGGTATATTAGGCGTCACTGTTCCAGCTTTTGGATTTGGCATGAGCCCTCGTGGTCCTAGAATCTTTCCTAAGCTAGCAACCTGAGATGAACAATAAGAATATGTAAATGCAATCCACTTATCACATTAACTAAAATTTCTGATCAATTTTGAGTTAGATAATGAATAATTAGTTAGCAGCAGAATATTAATATATTTACAAATCACATAGATTGGCAGAAAAGGGAATGGTATGATCTGAGGAGCAAGAGAGATAGAGAGAAAATTAAATACTATAGCATAGAAGCACAAATGCTTTTTGTTGGTACTCCATTAGGATAAGAATATTAAAAAGACTTTTACAACTATTGAAAGAACAACAATGTGCATTTATTATCTGCATCAGTATTTGAAGTCTAATTAATACCTGGCAAACTAATGGTTTTCATTTCAACAAGAACATGAAAATTCAACCAACTTATCCCTATCTAAAAGTCTTTTAAAGAACCTAGTTTGAATATGTAAGTGACATGTAAGAGGTCCTATCATCTACTTTGTCAAGTATTTAACAGTTTATATATAGCTAAGACATGATCATCAGAGGAACACCTTGGGCATCATATCCGGAGATGCAATCAGCTTGTCAAATTCCATGAATCCTCCTTTAATCTGCTCTATCAGATCCTCTCCACCAACTATATCTGCTCCTGCATTCTTTGCTTCATCGAACTTTTCACCTGTGGATATAAATCTTGAATTAAGAAGAGTTCATGGAACACATAATAGAAAAAATAGGACATGTATGTGCGGCTCCATAAAGACACTTTCCTGCAACTAATATGTCACAGATGATTTGTAAGACCCCACTTATTTAAGTAATAGACAAGTATAAATATTTTAAAAGTCAAGCTTGAGGATTATACTAGATATAAGAACCAGCAAGCAGAATAAGTAAACTATAGTTCAGATATAAAGATCAGCCAAAATCCTTACTAAATAAATGCCAGGAGTGACTAAGAATACCAAACAAAGAAAAAGTATTTTGACAGCTATCTATTTTTGTTTTGTATGCAGTTTATAGAAGCCATGGAAGGATTAGACTTCTGCCCTTTCAGATGGTTTAAAGCTTTCATATCCATCAAAATATTCTTATGTCCCCTTATACAAACCAAAAAAAAAAATAAGAAAAACTTTTTCAATGACAAAGGAAAGACACCAAAAGCACTGGACATAAACTTTTGGAAACAAATTATTATTCAAAGTTGGAATGGCATACAAATTATAGAATTAGTTAGAAAAGAACCAAATTTTGGAAACATACCAACATTAGCAATCTATTACAAACCACATGATGAAATAATGGGAAAAAAAAGTTCACACCAGAACTAAATGACACCCCCCCCCCCCCCCCCCCCCCAAAAAAAAAAAAAAAAAAATTCATGTATCTTAAATTGAAATTATATGTCAAAATAAAGAGGATTAACTACCTTGAGTAAGAACAGCTACTTTAACAGTCTGTCCGGTTCCCTTGGGCAGATTTACCTATTTTTTGTATATTAAAACAAGGTAAGAGAAAAAAGTTCAAGAAAACATGCAAGGAAAAATCTAATACTGAGCAATTAATAAGAAAGCTATTATCCTATGATCAACCAAAGATCATAAAACTCACTGTTGCCCTCAGCTGTTGATCATTATACTTTGGATCAATGTTAAGGCGGAAATGGGCTTCAGCTGTTTCTACAAATTTTGTTTTGGCTGTTTGTTTCATCAAACTTATTGCAGTCGTCAGATCATACTCCTTTTTGTTTTCCCTCAATTTTTGAATTTCCAAGAATCTTTTTGATCTCCTCTGACATTTTCAACAGAATATAATTAAGTACTTGGTCCTTTAAACATATGTTACTGGATTAACATATCCAAGAACACAAACAATCAACAAAATAAAACACCAAACTGTCGAAAAGAAAATACGGATTGCTTTTCTTAACAACTAAAGTTGAGTCTTTATCAGAGTATTTAGGAAACATATGAAAGTACATGCTGAAAATATACATGTTGTATGTATCACAACATTCCAAACTTCCTAAAAATTTGGAATGAAGATAGAGTCTAGAGCCTACAATATAATTTGATAATAGAGAGTTCGACTGTGGTACAAAAATAAAGACAAATGGGAGAATTTCTAACACCTCCAAGAAAAAGACCAAAAAGCTTCATTTATGGTACACAATTTCATTACAGAGAACTAGCCTTTAAAATGATTTTTCTTTTTCTTTTAAAAAAAAATAATAATAAATTCATTGTTTCCCATCAAAATCAGCTTCCATCTATACGATATCCATAGTTTCCAGCAAAACTGAATTACTGACTTATTAGATTTTGAACTAGCATATCATAAAAATTCGTGAAAGATAACCCAATAGCAAGCAAGTAAAACTCATAAATTCAAACACTGAAAAAATAAAACCGAAATTTTAAACAAGAACGAAGACGGCAAAATTTATAGGCATACTCTGTAACAGTAAAGTTCGGGAAATTGAAATCCCACATCTGTAAAGAAAACCTAAATCCAAGCAAAACCCACCATCAAATCACAAAAATCCGCAACAAAAACAACAAAAAGACACAATTTTTCACATACCCTATCTCTCTTTAGAGGCAATGCAGCTTTCCCTTTCTTAGGCTTTGGGGCAGTAACAGTGACAGACCCAGTAGCTCCTTCCCCTCCTTCTTGCTCTTCCACAGCCTCAACAACCTCTGCTTCAGCAGCTACAGCAGCCACAACCACAAGGTCCTTCACAGGCTTAGCTTCTCTCTGCAAATTCCCATCAACCCATTTGCTTACTTTTCTCTCTCCAGGCCTCAAACCCAATGGATATAAAGCCAAAGCTCTAACTCTAAGGAGTGGTTTGAGCTTGAAGGAAAGGAATGAGGGGGTGAGGTCAGACGGGCACACAGAGGAGGAAGCGTACGTTGGCATGAGGGATGAGGGTGTAGAAGAAGTACAAGTAGCCATTGTTGGGACTCTGTCACTCTATCTGTGTTTTCTGGAAAGGGAAGCTTTCTATCGTTTATCCGTATAAAACATGGAGATAAGAGGAGGGGCTTTATGGTCTACTGTACTCTATGGATTCTGGACCATAGTTTCGATATACAATACCAAATTAAATTAGAAAAAATAAATAAATAAATAAATATAAAGAAACTTTATGCATTTATATTTACCACCAAGCATTTCTAAAACTGACAACTCAATGGAATCTGAAAATGGAGATCTATCATTTCAAAGCTGAAAAGGATGTAGTTTCAATCATAGCTTTTCAACTTTTAATGAACCATTCAACGAATATGAGCCTTTTAAATTGTGTGGTAGTCCAAGGCTTAAATACTTTGGAGGCTCACATAAATTTAATTATGTGAGAGATTATTTTCTATTTTATAAGTTTTTTTTTTCTTGGTTTTTAAGAAATTATACTAAGCAACTTTATTCAATCTTTTCTTAAAAAAAAAAAATAATAGTTGTAATCTTTTGCGTGGAAAATTCAAACTAATAATCACAATCAATGAAAAAAAAAAAGTTATTTTTGTTTTAATATTCTTAAATTTTCGAATGTTGCGATTTAGATCACCAATTTAAAAATCTGCTATATAAAACTTTTTTTTTTCATTTGATGAATATTGAACCTTTTGCAGACTTAATTGTCATAATTATTAACTTCTTATACAATTATAAAGTATGAGTTGCAACTTTTACAAATTGAATTTGATGTCTTTTAACACAACAATTGTGGTGTTATCTAAGACATCTTTAACATGGTTGTTTTTAGTTAATACTAAAGAATTTCATAATAATTGAATCAATGTAAATAAAATAAAAAATAAAATATTTAATGTGGCCAATTTTAAAACCAATAACTTTGTATTTTTTGAAATTAACTAATAACTTAAATTACAATGTTATAAATTTTGAGAGTATCAAAATGTAATTAATTCCAAAAATAATAAAACTTTACCCAATCTATATATATATTATTTAGGTGTGAATCATATGGTTGAATTTAAAGTTTTGTGCACAATAAAACCAGTAAAACTAATATATTATGTGTCTACTCCTATATGTGAACCGATTTTTAAGATTTTTCTCACGCTTTGTTTTGGTTGCAAAAAAAGGTAAAAGACTAAACTTGAATACTATACATCAATATTATGTATCTAAAAATACCAGAGAAAAAATATATGCAAAAAAGTAGTTTAAAAATGGTTTTTTTCTTGATATATATTAATTATATATCCCTAGCTTATTAGATAATCATTTCTTTCTTTATTCATACATATTAGACAATCAATGTCTAAACATTTTATATTACTTAATTATCAATATTTTGTTTTAAGCAAAATAGAAAAGTAGACAAAAAAAAAATTATCAATATTTTGTTTTGATGTCGTAAATTTATGTAAATGATGAAAATATTTTTAATACATGAGTCCATATCTTTCTACAAAACGGTTTGGATTACTGGGATAGATATAATAACACTAATTTATTAAAATTTATCGAAAATAAATAATGTTCAGATTTTACAATAATATATAATATAAGATATTATGAATTACACGTGTCGAAAGTAGAGTGTGGTTATGGATTAAGATTTGGTTTTTAAGAGGAGATAGTTTTGTTTGTCTGAGAAGCATTGAGGATCCGAATCAGGTTTTAAATCCCAACATATCCATTTTTCACTTTTTCGCGCGTGTTGTGCACCTTTCTTTCCTGATCACTAACTTGTAAGAAAATTCTTCCACGCGCTCTCCCTTATATTTCGGCCCAAATTATCCACTTTTTCAACTCGCAGTGGGACCCTATCAATTTGTCGAGTAGAGTGGACCTCGACTTTAAATACGGTCCTTAATTTTTTTTTTCACATTATTATTATCTTTTTGGATTTTCCTTTTTTTTTTAATTAAAAAATGTTTACTCATATTTTGTTTTGAAATCACTGTAAAAGCAAAATGCAGTCAATAATATTCATTGTGATCAACTATTATTTTTAAGGCTCAATTTTTTTATAATAATAATTGAAAATATAATTATTTATTAGCATAAACTGGTTTAGCAATTTTATTGATTTCATGGTTTGGTTTATTGATGTGGAAAGAAAAGTTATTGTTTTAGCAATTTTATTGATTTCATAGTTTGGTTTATTGATATGGAAAATAAGTTTATCTTTACAATATAAGATAATGTCATATATGGGTGTATTTTTCTTTCATTAGGGGAATTGTAAGTATAATTTGTTTCTCTAATTATATTATATCTTAATTAAATGAAAATATGAGAAAAATGAAAAACACAATTCACATGTAGACTTCATTTAACATAGAGGAGCTATGCATTTATTTTTTGAAAAATTTATGCCATTATTCCTTCAACAATAAGCAGTAGTTTATTTCCCTAACGAGAAGCTTCAAATTGCAAAATAATTTAAAGTACCAAAAATAAAAAATAAAAAATAAAAAATAAAAAATAAAAAATAAAAAATAAATTAAAAAAAGAAAATAATAAAAAAAATTAACAAGCTTAGGAAAGGGAAGGACCCATATAGAAAGTGAGCAGCTTTATGATCCTCCTTTCTACTCTTCATTGCCAATCTATACTTCCTCTTCCTCCACCAACCAAACCATACCAAACCCACAAAAACCCTCTCTCTCCCCCTCTCTATCTCTACATGTATATCAGCTTAATTTACAGAGGGTGAGAGAGAGAAATTAAAGAAGAATTACCATCAACAACCATGGCGATCACGACCTTCTCCAATCTCTCCATGCATTCCCTTTCCCTTCTTTCACCAAACAACAACCATAACCATCAACTTTCCTTCCCCCAAAGCCTCAGTTTCTTCACCGTCGCCACCCATCGTGTTAGCAATCATTCCTACTTCCAGTCTTTCAATTGCCCACCACCCATTATCACCATTAACCCCAGCTCTGTTTCCTTCAGACCTCCTGCAGCTGGTGGAGGAGGAGGAGGTGGTGGTGGTGGTGGTGGTGGTGGTGGAGGAGGAGGAGGAGGAGGTGATAGCAACAATGGCAATGAGGATTCCGGTGACCGGGAACGGAACAAGTCGGAGGCTTTGCTTGCATTGGCAGAGGCAGGACGGTCTATGGAGAGTATACCCAAAGACTTGGGTGGGGCAATTGAGGCAGGAAGGATTCCTGGGGAGATAGTGAAGAGGTATTTTGAGCTTGAGAAGTCTGCGGTGTTCAGGTGGTTGCTTGGTTTTGGTGGGTTTAAGGAAAGGTTGCTTGCTGATGATTTGTTCTTGACCAAAGTGGCCATAGAGTGTGGTGTTGGGATCTTCACCAAGGTTAATAATTTAGTTTCACTGCTTTCATTTTTTTTTATGATCAAATATAAAAAGATCAAGTTTTTTCTTTTATGATTATACCAGTTTTTCCAAAAATGGGTTTCTGTTTAAAGTACTGAGCTTATAATTGGTATTTGTTATTCATGAACATGTATATATGTTCTGTTTATATTTCAGACTGCAGCAGAGTTGGAGCGGCGGAGAGAAAACTTTACAAAAGAGCTGGATTTTGTTTTTGCTGATGTGGTATGTCTCATTGTTACTATGATGAAACAATTATTGGCTCTAAGAAAGTATATTTCTTAATTATTATTATTTTTTTTTGTTTGAATGTTTTTACTCGACTTGTTAAGAGTGTAAATAGCACAACAGAAATCACCAGGGACTAGTAGCAAAAACTTTGGTCAAATGTGGCATCAAGTGCAAAATAAAATAAAAGGTTCAAGTGAAATAAAAAAAAAAAACAAAAAAGAAAAAGAAAAAAAGTTTACTTTGTTTTGCTAAACTCTTGTATTTCTCATAATTTGATAGTCAAACCTTTCAAAAGGGGTGCAAAATTGGCTTCACAATCAAGACAATATATGTCAACTTTGGTTATATTTCACTCTCATTTTGTTTTTCACTCAGTTTTTTTTTTTTTTTGGGGGGGGGGGGGGGGGGGGAATATATTAGAGCTTCTTAGCATATTTAACATCCTGCTAATCAATTTGTTATGTTAGGTGATGGCCATTGTAGCAGATTTTATGCTTGTTTGGCTTCCTGCTCCTACTGTTCCTCTCAGACCACCTCTAGCACTCAGTGCTGGACCTATTGCTAAGTTATTCTATGGATGCCCTGAAAACGCCTTTCAGGTTATTGTTCCATTCATGGAATATCGTCTCAATGTCCAGATTCTTGTTATTTTCTTTTTCCACCTTTGAACCATCTCAGAACCTTAGTAGTTACTTTTAATTCTTGCTTGTAGGTAGCTTTGGCTGGAACATCATATTCATTTTTACAGAGAATAGGTGCAATACTGGTATGAGTTCAATTATCTTATTTTTTATATAAAATAAAAATAAAAAAAATTGATCAATTATTATTATTATTTTTTTTTTCTTTTTTCATTGCTGATTGGAATTTATTTTATCTTACTCTGTTGTTCAGCGAAATGGTGCCAAATTATTTGCAGTTGGGACTGGTGCATCTTTGGTAAGCTGAAGTACTGCTTTACATTTTTCCATTTTAACCTTTTTCCTTCTAAATATAAGTTTGTGGTCTATAATATATGACATGCCATTATGAGACAAATGGTCTGATTTATTGTCCAATAAATGACAATGTTTCATATATGATTGATGGTTTCATTGTCCAGCCCTTTAGCTTCGTATGACCAATGGCTATGTTTTTCAGGTTGGTACAGGTGTGACAAATGCATTGATTAATGCACGGAAGGCTGTCGATAAATCTTTTGCGGGTGAGGCAGAGGATGTCCCCATATTATCAACCAGTGTTGCCTATGGTGTTTACATGGCAGTTTCTAGCAACATAAGGTAAGCAGATTTAATGAAAATGTTTATGATCTACTCCACCCAAGATTCCCAGGAAATACTGCAAAAATTTCAACTGTTCGTACTTGTCAACCCCACGATTAGCTAATTGTATGCCAAGGACAAGGCTATCATTCCATGACGATTTAGACTTAAAAAGAAGCAATTGATGCAATAGATATCATAAGCAAATTACATTATTTTTATTTTGTAATGGTAATTATAATCCTCAACATTTGCAAATTATAAAAATTGGAAAAAAGACAACATTTTCTGGCATAAACAACCTTCATTAGTAGTTGTGATTAGTTTTAATGTCTGTTCTGGCCATTTACAGGGCAAGTACTGACATGCTTTACTTAACAGGTACCAAATACTTGCTGGAATAATTGAACAACGGATTCTAGAACCTTTGCTCCACCAACACAAGCTTATACTAAGTGTAATTTGCTTTGCTGTTCGAACCGGCAACACATTTTTGGGGTCATTGATGTAAGATTCAAGCCATCCTCGGTCCTTATCATGTTAACTTGTTTTATTTTTCTCATCATAATTTTTATGTCTGCAATATGAACAGGTGGGTGGATTATGCACGTTGGACCGGAATCCAAAAAATACGGGATTAGACCATAGGATAAAAGAAATTCAATCACACCAAAATGTTGTAAGTTAATTTTATATTTAAATAGAAATAATTTTTCTTCTGGAATGAGTGAGGAAATTGGTATTTGGTTACATTTTGGTTTGTTAATTGGTTGCTGTATTCATAAAAGAAGAATTATGGTTGTAAACCAATAATCAGAGTACCGAGATTTTTCTTGAATTCTAGCTTCCATCAGTTTCTGCAAGAAATACAAATAATAGAGACAGATTTATTGAAGTGCCAAAAACATCATCTGTTTGGTCTGGAAAGCAAACATCTGTTTTCTTCGGTGTAAGCCTTTGCTTGGGACGCTTTACTTTGTTATTGAACTTTTAGCTTTCCAAGTTAGAACAAGAAAATGAAGGCAAAAGTAAAAAAATGGAAACTTGTTCTTCTTTTTTAATTGAAAATTATCTGATGCAAAATATCATATAGAAATTAGCAAGAAAGTGAACAGACAACCATAATGGTATTTCAAATATGTGATATTGGGTGTGTTTTAAAGTCTTACTGGCCTGAAGCTTATTCTTTATCACAAAATAATAATAATAAAAAAAAAATAAAATAAAATACTGGCCTGAAGCTTATTGGGAACTTGATCCTGCCAATCCCATCCCATACAAAAGTAAATGTAAGAACAAAAGTTGAAAACCATCAAGAAATGACTGCTGAAAAACGTTACATAGCTCAGATTTCTTATCCTGTCCTATCGAAACATGATCCTATAACGCTAGAAATTGACACATTCAATTTACCTTGAGCTATAACTAAGAAAGAAATAAATAAGAAAAGAGCAAAAGTACTGTGAGCTATAAGAGAATGTGAGGCGCAGGTTATTAGGCTAGTTTAATGCTAGCTAATTGAAGAAATGAACACCAGGAATATGAGCAATAAGGGGCCAGAGTGGACCCGCATACCTTGTGCACTGTTTCTTTAACAGTGGGCAATTATGGATTACAAGGTCAGTAAGGCAAAGAGGGAGACCCCCAACTGGTAAAGATTTGAGCTTCTTGCAGGCCCGGATGGAAAGAAACTGAAGGGAGGTGAGACATTGAAATCCAGTGGATAACTTCTCCAGGTTCTCGAACTCTGAAATATGGAGGGAGATGAGAGACTTTGGTAACATCAGCGTCCCCATCCTCCCATCCTTTTCATGCTCATTTTCAGGTTCAGGAAGAAAGGACACCATATCTGTAGCTTCACCAATCAAACTAAGGGATCTAAGAGACGTGAGTCTATGCAAGAATCTACGGTGGAAGAGTGGCTTAATCTCCTTGAGATCATAAATGATAAGGAAAATTAAGTTTGGTGGAAAACCCTCTTCTACTAAAAGCCTCGTCAATCCTTCACTGTAAGGAATCTCCAATTTTTGTAGAAAGATGAGGTCTTGCAGCATGCCTTTGGGATATGCTACCGTATCAATGACGAGTTCTCTCAAGTTTGAAGCTGGCAGCCCTCCTTCTCGCAAAGGAACTAGATTTTTACATTCTATAATACATAGTTCACTAAGATTGATGAGATGGTGGAGGCCCTCAGGTATTGACCTAAGGTTTCTGCAATGAGATAACTCAATAGATTCAAGACAAGTAGCATTAATGTCGTCAAACTTATCTGCTATCGATTAAAAACGATGCAAAGCCTTCTAAGTGCTTTGGGCAATCCGGCCTCCAAAGATTTCAAGGATTTTAACATTTTGCAACCTTCAATACGGAGGCTTTCAAGGGCCTCGGGTAGCTCACCCTCGGATAATATGTAAATCAGACTATAACAGTAATGGATTTCAAGGTTTCTAAGGGTGCCTGGTAACTTGCCTGAGGATAAACGCTCGAGAGCATGGCAATACTTAATGTAAAGGTTTTTAAACCTTACTGGCAAACTGCCAGTAACAGCCGATGAAATGGATTTAAGAGATGGACAATTTTGTATTTTCAATAACTCCAGACAATTAGAATTAGAATTAGGTGGTGGTGTGCAATTGCTGCTGTACTCGTCGTCTCTCACCAATGATATCAGATTTTCACAACTTTCAATCCACAAAACTCTGAGAGAAGACTGCAAACCAGACTTTGGAAAACAAGTGAGACTTGTGCAGCCAAATATGTGCAGCTCTTCAAGTAATGTTAGGTGCATCACTTCTGGTACCTTAACAAGATTGCAAAAGTAACTTAATTCCAGAGTTTGAACTTTGGTAGGCAAACATAATTCTACCTGTCTCGCTTCTTCTCCAACCCGCATTAGTGTAGGATGCCGCAACGAGCTATCATCAATTTGTAAATGCTCAAGAGAAGTCAGCTGTCGTAATTCATCCTGGCACACAGATGACATCTCCTTGCAACCATGCACCTTCAAATCTTTTAATCTTGTTAATCCCTCTGCTGGAATTGAAATTACCAACTGCTCACATCCACGTACCACAAGTGTTTCTAATGAAGGAAGGGACTCATGTAATTTACCATTCAACTTTGGGCATCTTCTTAAAGAGAGCTCTTTCAGTTGAGGGAACCCTTCAATCCCAGCTTTAGTTTCAAGTTGAGACCAGTTTTCCCAATTTTCCATAGTCTCAAAGGAAAGGCTTTCCAATATGGGAAAAGGCTTCAAGCAACCCACTCCATAAAAATCACTGCCAATGTTTTCTACCCCAGACATTCCTACTATAATAAGCTTTTTTAGTGAGACCAATAGTCCAAGTGGGGGCAACAATCTGCATCCGTTGCAATCTTCTAACCTCATTAGCACCATTTTAGAGAATATTGAAGGATTTT
The DNA here is from genome assembly GCF_031755915.1 of Ziziphus jujuba. Classification (NCBI taxonomy): domain Eukaryota; kingdom Viridiplantae; phylum Streptophyta; class Magnoliopsida; order Rosales; family Rhamnaceae; genus Ziziphus; species Ziziphus jujuba. Next base: position 7,003,802 of record NC_083380.1, read on the forward strand.
CCATCCAAGTTGGGAATCTCACACCGCCATACCCGTTGACAGTAAGCTCCTTGAGCATCCTAGGAGGTTGTAGACTTCTAAGGACATCCAGATCAGCAATTTCTCCTTTGTTCCATTCTAGTAGCAATCCATCAATGCCATTCTTATGACCTAAGTTGGCCATTGTTGCATCCTCAACTCCATTCACATTCTCTAGTCTTGAGATGCTTAGTGTCCCACAAAGATGCAGTAGAGGTCCTAACTCCCCAATTCCCGACGAGCCACTCTCTTTTCCCAAAACAAAGTTAGGTAAAGTTTGGGGGTTAGTCAATTTTCCAAGATCTGGAGGCATTCCTTTCAAAGACTCTTAATTTGAATTGTTGAGGTGGCGAAGGTTGATTAGATTCTTCATTCCAGTGGACAATTCATGTAGATTTGTGCAGCATTCTAACAACAATGTCTGCAAAATTGTAAAGACTACCTATCGATTCAGGCAAGCTCCTTAGATGTGTGTAAGAAAGGTCAAGGTACCGCAAAAGCTTTAGTTCACCAACTGAATCTGGTAGCTCAGTTATGTGATAGCCGTTCAGAGATAGCACCCTTAGATATTGTAATTTTGGCAATATTTGAAGAGTAAAGTAGCTAGCGATGTGTTTTCTCTCATAATATGATTGTCCAAGTGGTAGGAAAGTCCTCAGATGCTTGACTTTGGAGAAGGCCTCGAGTCTTTGAATGCCATCACACCCAGCTGTAATATAAGATGAGTGACGAGCCTTTTCAAAAATTCTGCATTGGTTATCACCATCCTGCTTATCTTCCAACCTAAAGCATGTTTCTCCAGCAACCCATTGAGCCAAATCATTCATGAGGTCATGCATAACATATTTTGATTCATTCTTTCTTGATTTATGAAAGAATGACCTTGACAATAGCTCACGGAAATACTCCTTGCCCAAATCTTCCATATGTCTAGTCCCTTCTGGTTGATGAATCAGCCCTTCTGCCATCCATAAGAGAATCAATTGTTTTTCCTCAAATTCGTAGTCTTCTGGTAGTATGGCACAGTAGGAAAAACACCTTTTCAAATGTGTAGGGAGATGGTAGTATTTTAATCTTAACATTGGCAGAATGTTATTATGATCTGATAAGGTCCATAATTTGTTCTTCAAAATATCCTCCCATTCATTTATTTCTTTGCAAAGGAAAAGGCCTCCAAAACTACGTGCAGCCAAGGGCAACCCATTGCATTTTGCAAGAATTTTATCCCTCACTGATCCCAAATTTGGCAGTTCACTGGTATTTCTTATGAAGAATGCATGTTGCACAAATACCTGCCAACAATCATCATCTGATACGCACTCCAAATTATGATGTTGAATTGCTCCCATCAACTTTGCAACATTTACCTCTCTTGTTGTCACAACTATCTTATTTCCAGGAGCTCCAAATCTAAAAAGGCATCGCACCTTTACCCAGAGATCATGGAGATCATTCTTGCTATTCCAAACATCATCTAAAACGATCAAAAACTTCTTATCTGCCAATGCTTTACTCAGACGTTCCTGAAGATTGCTGAAGTCGTCATTATTCTCACTTTCTGATGAATTGATTGACTTAAGAATTGCCTTTGTTAACCTCATAGAATCAAAGTCATCCGAAACATATTGAAGTATAACCCCTGTGCTGACGTGGAGACAGGGTCTTACATGGATAAGTGAACTACATAGGTGTATTTCCACTTTGGCTCATATGCCAGGTGTCATTATGCATTGTAAAAGAGTGTGTGCGTGCATGAAAGTGTGAGTGAGAGAATCTTTTTTTTTATAACAGAAATGTAATGATCACTTTTTTGGATGATGTAAGCATTTTTGGATAAATACTGATATATTGAATGAAAAAGTGTAGCTGAGCTCACACACAAAATTTTTCCACTCTAGCTTCTCTTCTTTTCTCTCTAAAATGTTCATTGTTTCTACATAATACAAAAATATTATAGAGCTCTAAAACCATTAACATGGTATTAGAGCCTCTCGGTCGAATCTGAAACTGGGATAAACACTGTGAGGTAAAAAAAAAAAAAAAAATTTGAAATACTGGTTTCTTGTGTTGTAAGGTCAGCAAAACAATGGCTGGATCTGAAGTGAGAGCTCCAATATTCTCAGGTGAGAATTATGAGTTCTGGAGAATTAAAATGGTGACCATCTTCAAATCTTATGGGCTTTGGAGATTCGTGGATAAAGGAATTCCAATTCCTGATGAAAAGCTGAAGGGGAAAATTGTAGAAGTTGAGGGAAGCTCGGCAGTGGAAGATGATGAACAGATGATGGAGTTCTACATGAAGGATGCAAAGACTTTGGGCATTATCCAAGGTGCTGTTTCAGATCAGATCTTTCCAAGGATAGTAAATACAGAAACCCCGAAAGAAGCTTGGGAGCTGCTGTACAAGGAATTTCATGGTGGTGAACAGGTGAGATCTGTGAAACTACAGAGTCTAAGAAGCAAATTTGAGTATACTAAAATGAAAGAAGATGAAACATTATCTAGTTATCTTACTAGATTGAATGATTTGATAAATCAGATGAAAACCTTCGGAGAGAGCTTATCTAATAAGAGGTTGGTTCAAAAGGTTTTAATTAGTTTAACTAAAGCTTATGAGCCTATATGCTTGGTAATTGAAAATACTAAGAATCTGGAATCAGTAGAGTTTTAAGAAGTGGTTGCAATTCTTAAGAGCCAAGAACAGAGACTTGACTTGCAAGTCACTGATTTCACAGAGAAAGCTTTCTCTACCTTATCTGTGAACAATCATGCTGCAATCTCTAAAACACAAAACAAGGGAGTAACACACTTCAATGCAGCTAAACTCCAAAAGACTTGGACCCCAAGAGAGAAGAAATGGGAATCAAAGCAGAGATTTCAGCAAAGATTTTATGGAAATCAAGCTCATTTTGTGAATACTGTTCACGGTGGAAATAGATGGTAGGTTGGAGGTCACCAAGAAAGTTCAAAACCACAATGTAGAACATGTGGCAAATACCATTTTGGAGAGTGTAGATTCAAAGGGAAACCAAAGTGCTATAATTGTGACAGATTTGGGCATTGGGCAAGAGAGTGTCCAAATGGGAAGAATATGCAGAAAGCAAATTGCACAAATCAAATGGAGCTGACAGGCAACATGTTTTATGCAGCTAGTGAGTTTGAAAAGTCGAGTAAGGGCAGTGAATGGTATATAGACAGTGGATGTAGCAATCATATGACAGGGAATATGGATCTTTTGATTGATGTTAAAAGGAATATATATGGTAGAGTTCAAATGCCCAATGGTACACTAGAAAGCATAGCTGGGAAAGGTACATTGGTGATTCATACAGACAGAGGCAAGAAGCATATTAAAGAGGTGTTGTATTTACCTGGTTTGAAAGAGAATTTGCTTAGTGTTGGTCAAAAGGATGAGCATGGCTATTATCTAATGTTTGGTGGAGGGACGTGTTGTGTATATGATGGACCTGCATTAGAAAATTTGGTTGTGAAGGTTAAAGTAAAGACAAACCGGTGTTATCCTCTAACTATGACATCAAGTGAACAGCTTGCTCTAAGGGCTCAAACAGATTTTAGTGTGGAAACTTGGCATAAAAGGATGGGACACTTACACTTGAATGCACTGCCGGAGTTAAAGAAGAGGGACATGGTTTTGGGACTACCAAAACTTGAGGAAACCATGAAAATATGTGAAGGATGCCAATTTGGAAAGCAGCATAGAGAAGTCTTTCAAAAGAATAAGGCCTGGAGAGCAATTCAGCCACTACAATTGGTTCATACTGACTTGTGTGGTCCAATGCAGACAGAAACTCTTGCTGGAAATAGGTACTTTATGCTTCTAGTAGATGATTATACATGTATGGTTTGGGTATACTTTCTGAGAAATAAATCTGAAGCTTTTACTTGTTTCAAGAAATTTAAATCCATGGTTGAACTTCAAAGTGGTTTTAAGATCAAATGTGTGAGAAGTGATAGAGGAGGGGAGTTTATATCTGTTGAGTTTGTTAAATTCTATGAATTTGAAGGTATTCAAAGACAAATGACAGTAGCATACACTTCACAATAGAATGGAGTGGTTGAAAGGAAGAATAGAGTAGTTGTTGAAATGGCTAAGGCTATGTTGCATGATAAACAAGTGCCTTATTACCTATGTGGAGAAGCTGTTCATACAGCCGTATACTTGCTTAATAGATGTCCTACTAAAGCACTTGATGGAATAACACCTTTTGAAGCCTATAGTAGAAGAAAACTAGGAATTGCACACTTGAAAATGTTTGGTTCTCTATGTTATGTCCATGTTCCAATTGAGACAAGATAGAAATTGGATCCTAAAAGCATAAAAGGAGTCTTTGTAGGATATGGAACTTGTGAGAAGGGTTATAGGGTGTTTGATCCTATAAGTAAGAAGCTGATTCTGTCTAGAGATATTGTATTTGATGAAGAAAATTCATGGAATTGGAAGGAAAATGCATAAAATGGGAGTCAAAATGTAATATTTGCAGAAATTGATAATTGCATGGTCTTAAGAAGGGATCCAGTGCTTGAAGATATTCAACATACCCCAAAAAAGTCAGGACAAGAAGTCTTTGGTTCAAAAGAAGCTACAAGCAGCAGGAATGGTATGTCAAATGTGTATGGAAGTTCAGGTATGAGTTCTGTTCATTCAGAAATTGATAAATTGCATGCTGGTTTTGATCATACACCAGTAAAATGGAGAAGTTTTACTGATATTTTGGCTAAATGCAATAATTGTATCATTGAGCCTGAAAATTATGAGGAGGCAACTCAAAGTCAGTCTTGGATTAAAGCAATGACAGATGAACTGGAGATGATTGAGAAAAACAATACATGGGAGCTGGTGAACAGACCGAAAGATAAACCTGTGATTGGTGTTAAATGGGTTTACATGACTAAATTCAATTTAGATGGTTCAATTCAAAAGAATAAAGCCAAATTAGTAGTTAAGGGTTATGCACAAAAACCATGTGTGGATTTCAATGAAACCTTTGCCCCGATTGCAAGACTTGATACCATTAGAACTTTAATTGCTTTGGCAGCTCACAAAAGATGGAGATTGTATCAGCTTGATGTTAAATCAGCATTTTTGAATGGTGTGCTGCAAGAAGAGGTTTATGTAAAACAACCAGATAGATTTATGATTAAAGGGCATGAGGATAAGGTATACAAATTGCACAAGGCTCTATATGGTTTGAAACAGGCTCCTCGAGCCTGGTACAATGATATAGATGCCTACTTCTGTGAGAGTGGATTCCAAAAGGCATATTGATTTTTGCTATATATGTTGATGACATAGTGTATACAGGAAATGATAGTGAAATGCTTTACTGGTTTAAAGAAGACATGATGAAAAGGTATGAAATGACAGATTTAGGATTGCTGCATCATTTTCTTGGTATGGGAGTAGTACAAACAGCTTCGAATATTTTTGTGCATAAGAAGAAATATGCTTCCACATTACTAAACAAATTTGGTTTAACAAATTGCAATCCAGTTCTCACACCATTGATTGCAAATGAGAAGCTTAACAAAGAAGATGGAAGTGGAGCTGCAGATGAAGAGCTTTATCAGAAAATTGTGGGAAGCCTACTATATCTTACAGCTACAAGACCAGATGTCATGTATGCAGCAAGTCTCCTAGCCAGGTTTATGCATTGTCCTACAAATAAATATCTTGGCACAGCAAAGAGAGTACTAAGATACATCAAAGGTACCTTAGATTATGGTTTGGAATATGTTAAAGGAAAACATACTGTTTTAGTAGGATATTGTGACAGTGATTGGAGTGGATCTGTGGATGATATGAGGAGCACATCTGGATATGCTTTCAGTTTTGGAAGTGGAGTGTTTTCTTGGGCCTTAGTCAAACAAAGCTGTGTTGCACTCTCCACTGCAGAGGCAGAGTATATCAGTGCATCAGAAGCAATTGCACAAGCAATATGGCTTCGGTTTGTACTTGAGGATTTTGGTGAAATACAAGTTGAAGCCACTCCTCTACCTTGTGACAATACATCAGCTATTGCCATCGCTAAGAATCCAATTTTCCACCAGAAAACCAAACACATTAATAGAAGGTATCATTTTATCAAAGAAGCCTTACAAAATGGGATGATTGACTTGACATATTGTTCTTCTGAAGAACAAGTTGCAGACATATTTACTAAGCCTTTATCAAGGGATCGTTTTAATTTCTTGAGAGACAAGCTAGGAGTTGTTTCAGCACAGAGGTTACAGGGGAGTGTTAAAGTATAACCCTTGTGCTGACGTGGAGACAGGGTCTGACATGGATAAGTGAACTACATAGGTGTATTTCCACTTTGGCTCATATGCCAAGTGTCATTATGAATTGTAAAAGAGTGTGTGCGTGCATGAAAGTGTGAGTGAGAGAATCTTTTTTTTTATAACAGAAATGTAATGATCACTTTTTTGGATGATGTAAGCATTTTGGGATAAATACTCATATATTGGATGAAAAAGTGTAGCTGAGCTCAGACACAAAAGTTTTCCTCTCTAGCATCTCTTCTTTTATCTCTAGAATGTTCATTGTTTCTGCATAATACAGAAATATTACAGAGCTCTAAAACCATTAACAAAACACAGATCCAAACTTTTATGTCAAAATACTTCATGGCATCATCATGGAACACCAAACCAGCATGTGTTGTCTTTCCAACTCCAGCCATCCCAACTATGCCAACTACATCGAAATTGAGATTGCTTTGCTGATCCGTTAACAGTAATTGAACTATTTTCTTCTTGTCTTCATCTCTTCCAATTACTTGACCATCAGGCAAACTTGAGCTTGGTGGCCTTTTCCATTCAATCTCAAATCTCCCAATATCATTCAAACCAAGCTTATTTTTCCTCTCAGTTATATCTTCTAAGCGGCCAGTGATTTCTTTAATTTCAGAATTCATTTTTAACATGAATAATCCAAATGCAGCAGGACTAGAAATAGTACAGCAAGTAGGGATTAAGCCCCATACCTTACTTGTGCTATCTCGATGCAAATTTTCTATCTTGCATCGCAGCAGTTCGGCAAAAAACTTGTCCAGTACATCTTCCACGTCATAAGCCAAGTTTTTGATGTCATCCAGCCAGTGTTTCACCACCTCGCTTGTCAGCTGCTTCTCCTCTGCATCAGAGAGCATCGCTTTAATCATCGAAAATGTCGTGCTCCATTTCTTCAGCTTTTCATGAACACTCTCACGGCGGACAAAGTTTAGTAGCTCCCTAGACGTCAACTTCTGAATCAGCACCTGCACGAACTCTGTGAGGAAGATCTCTCCCACTGCCATTGTTGTTGTTGTTTTCTTTTCTTTTCTTTTTTTTCTTTTTCTTTTTTTTTTTTTTTTTGGGAAGCAAAACCAAAACACTTTCAAAGGAAGTAAAATTTGTGTAAGTATCAAGGGAAAATTGAAAATTTTTTGCTAGACTCTAAATTGATGTGTAGAAGGAATCTCTGCTGTAGGAGAGAGTGGTTGCTGTTATAGATCCCAAAAGGTTGAGCAAGTAAGGAATATCATCTCATTAAGGAGCAAGTAAGGAATTATATTATAAGAAAAAGTAATATAATTTTGCCGTTAAGATCTTCTGATTAAGCTTGATACCTTCCTGTATACCACCTTTTCTCTGTGTTCCCTGATGCACTCAAGGATAGTTTCTTTCTTTGTGGTACTATCCTTTCTTTGTGGTACTTTAAAACTATATATATACATATATATTAAAGCAGAAGAAAGTAAAACCTTGATCTTAATAATATAATGAGTAACTTGTTTTGGATTTTGTTTGGTGGGTGACTTTTAATATGTGTTGTTCTTTGCTTTAAGGAATTGATAGGACCACTAGCATATCTCTTTTTCTTTTTCTTTTTCTTCTCTCTCTCTCTCTCTCTCTCTCTCTCTCTCTCTCTCTTGATCACCAACAACAAATGGCTTTCATTCTGTGGTATATAAAAAATTAATAAAATTAAAAAGTTAAATATAATCAATATTATTTGATTAAATTTCATACATGTATGTTTACCATCCTTTATCTACCCAACATTCTCCCTTTGCAGCGGAAAGCCTGTTTATGAACAAGTTGCTCTTTTCTTTTTAGGAGTGTCAACTATGTCGTTTGTCACTATAGTTAATCATCACATGGTCTCATAATTCCATTCTAATTAAATTAGTTATAAGGTACACTTGTGCATAGGAATTTAAACTTTAGGTGCTATTATATGGCAGTTTCTAGCAACCTGAAGCATGCAGATTTTGTAAAAATGTTTATGATCTACCACAAGATTCCAGGAAATATTATGTATATGAATCTAATTTCCTTTCACTCCATGTATATGAATTATTATGTTGATGTAAAACAACACTCATTTGGGTCTGAAAAAATGGAAGATGTAGCATAGTAAAAGCCTATGCCTTGGATGCTTATATTGTTATTGAAGTTTTTCCTTTATGTTAGAATAATAATAACACAGTGTACACGAATCTATCTGGCTCTTTTTATGCCAACTTGTTTCAGTTATGTGGACTGTGAACAGGTGGGTGGATTATGCACATTGGACCAGAACAGGGGCCAAAATAATAATAATAATAATAATAATAATAATAAAAAATAAGACCACAGGTTAGAGAAATTCAATCACACCTAAATGTTGCAAGTAAATTTTATATCTGAATAGAAATAACTTTGGTTCTGGAATGATTGAGGAAACTGGTATCTGGTTACATTTTGGTTTGTTAACTGGCTATTGTATTCATTGAAGAAGAATTTTTGGTTGCAACCCACTAGAAGGAATAAAGAGCAACTAGACTTTCCTTGAATTCACTTTCTATGCATAGATTCTAAGTTGATCCTTTGCAGAAAATATATAGTACCCTTAATTGGTTTTTGTCGCTGGGGTTACCTTTATAAGGGAATGTTCATGCAGAAACTAGTAAAAGCAAAAGAGTGTTAATGATCTTCATAATTTGACATTTATTTCTTATATCATATCCTTCTCACAAAATATGCAATATAAACTGACAATTCAGGTTGCATACATTATAACAATGTTGTTAAATGAAATTAGAGAATACATTGCTAACAAAATAACAAAATAAAATAAGAAAAAGAAAAAGAAAAGTAACAATGTTGTGGGACTGAAAAGCGGAGCACATAGCAGAGTAAGCCTATGGCTTGGATTCTTTCATTGTCACCGAAGTTTTCCGGCCTTTCTCTGTTAGAATAGGAAAAAGAAGGTAGAAAAATGCATAAAGAGTATATCTTTCTTTCCACTTCTTCTTCTTTTCATTTTTATTTTTATTATTCTTTTTTTTTGGGCGTTGGAATTCCACTTTGCCTTGTTAACCAAGCAAAGCATACTTCGTTAGGAAACCTGAATTTCTGGTTCTGGTGTTTTCATTTATCACGTCATGAGCTTCTTTCTATACTTTGTTTGGCAATCTCCATTACGCATATTGCTCTTGTAGTGATAAATAATTTATTAACTATTTGCAGCTAAGTATCAATTTTCCAACTCCTAAAAATTTTGTTCAGAACTAGCCATCATTGAAGGATCAAAACAAAACAAAAGAAAATAAAATAGAGAACATCTCTGCTATTTTGAGTATTGACATAATCAACCTTTATGAAAAGTTGATATTATATATATATATATATATTTTGTAATTTAAGATTAGAGTCATGCCTGGTTCTTTTAATATCAACATGTTTTTGCTGACTAATTAAGAACTCAAAATATAAAATAACTAGTTTAAAAACTGAACATAAATAGCAAACAATAAGAAGTTGTTTCAAGTTGTATGTAATTAAGTACTATTTATTCTTTTCATTTTGAATATCTAGCTAGGATTGATGGTTTGAGTTAATGTCCCCTTGACGGATGTCAATGTTTTTGAGGTTGGTATATGGCAGTTGATAAATCATAGGCTGATATGCTGGGGAAGCAGAGGTGTCAGGCAGATTTGAATATTGTAAATTTCAACTGTAGTACTTGTCAATCCCATTGTAAGCTAATTGTATGCCAGGGACAAAATTTCTTATTCCAGGAATCAATGTTGACTTAAAACAAATGCCTACATTAAAATTCTGTTCCACTCTTCTAGGTCATATATATATATATATATATATATATTTTTTTTTTAGCTATTTTATAAAGCATCAAGGTAGAGACTATACATTTTTAAGTGAGTGAGTTACTATGATATACGAGGACTGTGCAAATCACAATTAGCATGTATAAACAGGAATATGCTTCCCTTGACAGCAGATTAACATTGTAAGTGAGGAAATAAAGATTTCTAATGTCTTAAATTTATACTATTTTTTAAGAGTTAACCAAGTTTCACCACACCATTTTCAGAAGTAGCACTTCTTCAAACCTGAATGGCACAGAAAAAGACTCCTTAAAACAGGCCAAGGCAAGTGTGGGAAACTATTTATTGTGTGAGCTTAATGCACTGCCTTTTGCTGCCGGCATGAACTTAGGTTCTTTATGGACAAACCTAGCTTAAAGTGTTGTGTCATTATCAGTACCAAAAAGAATTTTTATCTCTATGATTATTTAATTTGTTACCTATTATGATTCTATTCTGGCAAGCAGTTGTAGCTATATCTATTACATAATATGCCATTGGCCTTGCCATGTTTCCTTCTTAGGCCCTGGACTTCATTTGCCGGTCCTCCCTTGGAGAGGCCAAGGATAGAAGATATACAGCTATGTCTTTGCCAACGCAGATTCTTATACAACTAACATCATTTGATAAGTCATCTATATATGGTTACATAGGAATATGTTATATGGTATTCTATCCATCATTCTGCTTGGGGTCCAAACTTCCATTTTTCTCAGACTGCAGAAATAAAAATAGAACCCAAAACACAAATCAGTGCTACAAAATATTTGATTGGTGTATTTTAAAGTGCAAAAATGACCAAGATTTGAAAGCCGTTTAATTGAAAATTAGGAGATCACAAAGATATTTTTTAGATATCAGTGAGGAATAGTGAGCATGCTTGTGTTTTAAAAAGCAGAGACAGCTACTTATATATTGCCTGAGGACACTTCCCTTATGTGACCAAAATGCTTTTGTGGCTCAGTCTTGAAGTTGGTTAGCTACTTGATGGTGTAGAAAAGAAAAGAACAGTAAAAATAAACGATTGCTGGGAACATTGAAGATTGAACCATATTTAATGTACCCTGAGTTATGGCAGAGGCCCAAAAAAGTAAGAATAATTATAAAATCAAAGAAAACAAGAATAGTGCCATGAGCTATTGGAGGATGGGACTGTAAGATGTTGGTTAGTAGTCGAACTGGCAATAAGGAATATGAGCAGTGAGGGGCCGGAGTGGACCTTTATCTAGCAATGGACAGTAGCATTTTTTTCAAACTCTAATGGCAGATACTCCTCAAATAGGTCAAGGCATGTAGGAGAAACTATTTTTTGTGTGAGTTTATTGAACTGGCTTTTGCTGTCAGCTTGAACTGAAGTTCTTCATGACATACCTATATTAAAGGGTTGTACCATTAATTTTTGTGTTTGCGATTCTTGAATTTGTTAAGTATTATAATTTCATATGCGCAAGCACTAGTAGTTATATCTGTTACATAATATGCCATTGGCTTTGCCCTGCTTCCTACATAAGCCCTGGACTTCATTTACTGGTCTTCCCTTAAGATGCCAACGATTCTCATACAACATTACATCATTTGTTAAGTCACCTTTTTGACAGTTAATTTGCAATACTCATCATGTTCATTTACTGGTCTTCCCTTAAGATGCCAACGATTCTCATACAACATAACATCATTTGTTAAGTCACCTTTTTGACAGTTAGTTTGCAATACTCATCATGCCTATTGCTCTTGTTTTTGAAGTAGGCCAAGAGAAGTTGTATTGGAATCTAATAAGCAAAGCAAGACAAAGGAGAGCCTAAATTTAGGCCTAGGATTTGAAAGTGGAATATCTACACACAAAAATGTGATCTGCTCAATCTTGCCAGCCATAATTTTACACAGGGATACATGAAATGAGAAAAGCAAATACAAACTACATATATGATTGCAACCCAAAAACCTGTTTTCAGTCATTAGAAGAGTTCATGCAATTACTTCTGCTTTATTCCTACTTTTCCTTTTCGAGTGTACCAATTTCTCCATGCAGAACATATTCTGATCTCTAATGAAATTGGTTATTAATTTTCAGGTCCCAGAATTTTTTCTAGCTTCAAGGAAGAGCAGATGTACAACATGGTTGTTTCTGTTTCAAACATGCATGGAGGATGACTTCCAGTAATGGGGCTGTGCCTTGTTTCCTAAGTTAACCTTGGAATCCATTCATAGGTCCTTTTTTGTGTGGCATTAGCTAACCAAGGATTTCACAGTAGGCAAACATTAGTATCATGGAGTGAAGCAAAGCCGTACAGCTATGTCATTGCCAAAACATGATTGCTATGTAGAACATGAGATCCTCTGTTAAGCCACCTATAGTTATGCAAAAATCTGCAACTGTATGCCATCATTCTCCTTGGTTCCGATTTTTCCATTTAGTTTTGTTGCAGATATAAATGTTAATGGAATTTATAAATCAATCCAGTAAACAAATGTGATTATGAAGTGTCAAAAGTGCACAAGGTAAATACAATATATATGTAAGAAAAAAAAGGACAAAAATGAAAAGAAATAAACTGAAACTGATGTAAATACTAGTCACTGAAGTAGGTAGTTTGGTCTCTTAAGGTTTTCAAAATACGGGCATGAGACATGGTACTGGAAATTTCAGCCAAAAAAAAAAATAATAATAAAAATACATATGGTGCTGGAAAATGAAGAAACAACTGGATCAGATTTAACGAATCTTATGCAGAAGTCTCTTCCAGCCTTCTAGGTTTTTGTACGTTAAGGCATGCTTATATAGCTTGGCCCAGCAGGTAAGGTGGTTCCAATGGAAGAAGTCCTGATGCCAACTAAAGACATCTCCTTAGGCTTACATATCGGATAAAGCCCAACGACACATCAACGGAGTCCAATATTTTGGGTCTTTCATTCCCTCTTAATAAGATAAAAGCCCAACAACACACCAATAGAGTCCATCAAACATGCTGGCATGAGTTGGGTTTGAAATATGCGGCTGAGCCATGCCCAACTAGGTAAAAGACTTGACGCAGGCCAGGGAAAACAAAAGCACCTAAAGAATATAATTGAATAGATATTGCCTTCCCAGTATAAAAAATCCCTGTGGAAATCAAAGACAGCCCCATGCTGGTATAAACAGAGGAAATCCTCAGTTAGCAAAGGTATGCCATCTTCTTTTAATCAAATATTAAGCATCCATCCAACATTGAGTTCTCTCTAACTTGACCCTCGGAGAGACGATAACCAAACACCACCTCCCGGATGATAAGGTTATTGTCATTTTGTAGGTATTTTCCTATTTTTCAACATGACTGGGAGAAGTATAATTTAAAAGGAGCCACTATTTTTGAAGGTGAGGTGAAGGATGAAATATTTTACTATATCTCGTCTATAACAAATGAGCAACAGCTGAAGAAAGATGAGGTTTTGCAGTACGCCTTTGGGTTAGGCTGTATTATCACAATTTACATATAGCACTCTCAGGTTTGATATGGGCAGCCCTCCTGGTAAAGAAACTAGATTTTCACACCACTGCATAGTTTACCAAGATTCATGAGGTGAAGGAGAACCTGAGGTAAGAATAGAAGGTTTTTGCAACCATACAAGTAGACAGATTCAAGACATCTCAAATGCAGTATATCCACACTGATGAAGTGGCTACATAATTCCATCATTCCCGATAAAATTATGATCATATAGCTTTTCTGGTTAAGGTTGATACTATCAAATATAATATACACCATCTATCATAGCGTTTCTTGGTACACTTAAAGATTTTCTCTTTATAGTAGTTAATTAACAAGTTGCTATTCCTCATATACCTTTATTGTTATTTTAATTTTTATAAGAAAAAGAATTGCATATAGAAAATGTTTGTTGGTGGGGTGATTTTGAAAATGTATTCTTCTTAGACTACGAGGAATTGGTCGGACTTCTGCCATTGCTCTGCCTGTGCAAGTGCCATTTTTCAGAGCCAACCATGGACTTTAGCACGGGTCTGCCACTTTTACTTAGACGCAATTCTTTTGTTTTGGGCTTGGGAATGTATTCCCTTGTGCTTGTTTTTGGGCTTCCCTATAGTTGTTGATCTTCTGTGGGCTGCATTTTAGCAATGGTTCTGTCTCTATTATCAGTCTTTTACGTAGTATACTGTCATTTGACCCAAAAAAAAAAAAAAAAAAAAAAAAAATGAAGAAGAAGAAGGAGAAGAAGGAAGGCAGTATATTGTCACAGTTTGACAAAATATACAACAGTTATGATCATTACAATCTCCTAAATTTATACTATCTACTCAAAATCAACAAAATATAAGTAACCCAATAAGGATTTGGATAAATATATGTACATATTATGCGACCTATTTTGAGTCTTGACATAATCAATCCTCATGAACAGTTTGACATTGGTTATATAATGTATAAACTGGTACAACCGACAACCTTCTGCTCCACCAACACAAAGATTATACTGAGTGCAATTCGCTTTTCTGTTTGAAGTGGAAACACATTTCTGGGGTGGTCATTGGAAGATTTGAAATCTTTCTGGATTCCTACGATGTCTAACTATTTATTTTCACTACAAAAAATTCCAGCTTTCACATTAAAAGCATATGTAATTAATAATTTCAATGTCCATCGTTAAAGACAGCGATGGAGAATGAAAGGCTTTCATTCATTTCTTGAATAAGAGCACTGAGGTTTTTCTTGCATTCCAAGCTTCTATTTATTTCTGTAAGAAAAATAGTAAAATTACAGGCAGATATTGTTGCACTGTGAACTGAAAAATTCATGAAGCATTCATTCTGGCAATGCTTGTATGAAATGAGAGCATATTGTCACGGGCTTAACTTTTCCAATACTCCCGTGCGGCACTTAGCACTTCCCTTGTTAAGTAAGCCTTGCTCACATCCCTTGTTAAGTAAGCCTTGCTCACAAGCTATCAAAATGCGGAAGCTAAGAGTAAGAGAGTAGGAAGTAGGAGAGTTTGAGAGAATGTGGAGAATACTTGTATTGCTAGAATTCTTGGATTCTTGGATATCTTACAAATGAGAGTCCAACCCTTTATATAGAGGGCTTGGCATGTATGAAGGTTCTAGATATGCACACATATCACCTATCTAGTTAGGGTTCTAGATTATTCTAGGGTTATGTACAAGATATTTACATGGAGTATTCTAGAGAGATTCTAATCTACATTAGTCTAGGTTGCTCTTGAATCTTCTAGAATCTTCCGGGCTTCTCTAGGATCTTCATGGAGAGTGTAGAGTCTTCCGGTTAAACCTCAAGGGTGCTGCTCCTTTTTCACGGGACGTGACAATATGCT
This sequence comes from Ziziphus jujuba, assembly GCF_031755915.1. Classification (NCBI taxonomy): domain Eukaryota; kingdom Viridiplantae; phylum Streptophyta; class Magnoliopsida; order Rosales; family Rhamnaceae; genus Ziziphus; species Ziziphus jujuba. The sequence goes on from NC_083380.1 coordinate 7,019,293, forward strand.
GAAGAAAAGGCGGCTTTGTAAGTACTGATCAATCTATTGTATATATTTACTTGGTCTTTGAAGGGTGATGTTAATGTTTGTTATGGCTACTTGAAGTACAAAACAAAATTATTGTAAGCACAATCACTTGGTAGAGTAGGCATGTATAATGTATGAAAAATAATGTGAACTTTCAGAATTTTGGCCCAAGAAACAGTTAGGGCTGCTAAAACCATCCTATTTCTAGGACCTGAGCTTGAAACATTTTGCTTAGGAAATCATGGAATGGAGATTATGCTCGACACCATTTTTATGTATTTTTATATTGGTGCATTATTTCTCCAAAGCAACTTGCATTTGGATCTGAATTAGCAGAAACGTATACACCGCCATTGAAGCTTCTCCCTACAATAGAGATCTGTGACCTTTTTTCTTTTTTTCTTTTTTTCTTTTTTTTCAATAATTTAAGGGCATTAGTGCAAAAGATATGTTTAACAAGGAGCCAAAATCCATTTATTTTCTGATTGAAAACTAAAGTACAATGTAATTAGTTTTAAAACTGCACATAGAGCAGACAATATGAAGTTGTTCAAGTGGTATGTAACTCTTTATTCTTTTCACTTCAAAATTTGCAGCTAAGATTGATGGTTTCAATGTCCCTTTGACTGATGAAATGTTTTTCATGTTGCTACATGACAACTGATAAATCTTTTGCTGCAGAAGCAGAGTAAATCCCCATTGTTGTTAAGCAGATTTGGCTTCCCCAGAATATTATAGATAATTGAATTTTGTTCTAGGCTTCTAGGTAATCATTTTTTTTTAATTAAAAAAAAAAAAAAAAAAGCATCATGCTAGAGACTGTATACTCTTAAGTGTGTTACTGTTATATGTGGACTGTGAAAACCAAATGAGCCAGTACATGGGAAATGAGTAGTAGTTATATCGATATTATGCCATTGCCTTTGCCATGTTTCCTACCTAAGCCCTGGCCTTCATTTACTGGTCTTCCCTTGAGAAACTAAGGGTTCTAATACAATATAACATCATTTGTTAAGTCTCCTTTTTAATGCTTGCTTGGCATTCTCCAGTATGCCTATTGCTCAGGTTTTGAAGTAGGCCAAGAGAAGTTGTATTGGAATCTTATAAACATAACAAGATAAAAGAGAGCCTAGGATTTGAACGTTGAATATCTACTGACAAAAAATGTCATTTGCTCGATCTTACCAGCCGTCGGTTTACACCAAGATACAAGAAATGAGAAAAACAAATACAAATTCCATATATGATTGCAACCTAAAATCCTTCTTTAAGTCATTAGAAGAGTTCATGCGATTACTTCATTAAATTTCTTCTATTTGATGCTTTATTCTTACTTTCCCTTTTTATGTATACTGATTTTTCAATGCAGATCATTTTCTGATCTTCAAAGGCATCGGTTACTAATTTTTAGGTCGCAGAAGGTTTTTAGCTTTCAAGGAGGAACAGATGTACAACATGGCTGAATCTGTCTCAAACATGGACGATGACTTCCAGCATTGGGCTGTTCCCTTTTTCCTAGTATTATCCCTGGACTCCATTGATTGGTCTTTTCTTGAGTGGCATTAGATGACCAAGGACTGAGCAGTAGGCAAAACATGATTCTTATATCGAACATGAGATCGTCTGTTGAGACATCTATAGATACCTCAAAATTTGTAATTGTATGCCATTTTTTCACTTGATTCCTACTTCCATTTATCGTTGTGCAGATATAAATGTTAATGGAATTTAAACATCAAACGAGTAAACAAAATATGATTTCGAAGTGTCAAATGCAAAATTTTCTGAAGCAAAACAATCATTCAAATTCAACCAGTGTTTCAAAAAGTAATTTTTTCTTTCTCTGAAAGCAGAAATACAAAGGATTTTGATTAATTGATGGACATCTAGGAAACAAACAGGGGCACGGTCTTGGAAAGTTAATTTGGTGAATGGATACTGCATGCCATAATAAAACAAATCTAAGCAGACAAGAAGAAAAGTAAAAAGAAATGACCAGCTGAAAATATCATCCATATGACACAAATTTCATTATTAAATAGAAGTCCAAGAATTAATACTTATGATTCAAATAAAGGAGGAGAGACAATAACATGTCACTTATGTTGGTGGTTCATTTGAAGTTTAGAATTTTTTACCTGAAGCAGATGCAATGTGACTTGAGATATAACATTCTTTGATCAAACTTAATGCATTGTTTTTGAAGTTTTCAATTTCTGAGTTAGAACAAATAAATGAAGGTAAAAAATGAAGAAACTATTTTTTTTCCCTTTTCTATTATTTTGTTTTGGTTGCAAATTGGAATTCCACTTTGTGTTGTCAACGAGTAACTCGTCGAGCCACTGGCTCTATATGTATTCAATCATCCAAGCTGTTAGACCCTGCACCGAGCAGTTTCCAACTCTCCAACTTTGACAGATAAACTGAATATCTGATTTCTGGTTCTTTCATTTTCATTTTCATGTATTGTGGCTCCTCTTCTGGCACATTTTAAAACAGAAGCAATTGGGTACTCAAGGAGAGGACCCTAAGAAGCGTAAAAGTTTAGCATTCAAGGTAAGTTGGAAGGTTTTTCCACGTCCAAGAAACTGATTATTGGAGAACCAGATCCAAACCTACCATCTTGTCTTTCAATCTATTTTTAACTCGTTTGCCAATTTCTATCATACATGTAGCTGTTGTTTTGAAGTAGGCCAAAAGAAGTTGTATTGGAACTTGAGAAACAAAGCAACACAAAGAGAGCATATTGTCACGTTCCACGCAAAAGGTGTGGAATTTTTGAAGTTTAGTCGGAAGATTCTACACTCTCCAAGGATTAATATCAATTTATCTTTTATTTAAAAAAAATTACCCTACAAATTACGATATGCTTTCAAGTTTACCCTCAACTGCAAAAGTTGTCACATTGCCCCTTCAAACAATTATTTTTGTATCATTTTAGTACAATCATGCAATTTTTTTTTTGTTAGTTATTCGGCCAAATTAATCATGCTGCACAAAAGCAAAATAAAATATTACAAAATTGTATGTAAATAAAATTGTGGTTTGCAAACAAAGTTATAGAGAGGCTGTATATTAATTGTTAATTTCATCAAACTCATAAAATGAGAAATGTGTTATAATATAATTTTGGGTAAAATGATATTAATCTTGTTTCTTCTTTATAATAAAAGACAATATGAACCTTAAAAAAAATAAAAAATAAAAAAAAAAAAGAGCAAAAGATTGGGTAAAAATTAAAATGATACAAATGCTAAAAAAATAAGTAAATCAATAAAAAGAAAAGTACCAGAAGAGAGGCGCAGGTTACTAGGCTAATGAGGCGGGCCTTGTACGAACAAGCTCAACACCGAACATCAGGAATATGAGCAATGCGGGGCCAGAATGGACCTGTGTCCCTTTTGCATTTTTTTTGTAGAAGTTTGCAGCCGCTGATTTCAAGTTTCAAAAGTGAACGAAGCAGACCCCTCTCTGGTAAAGATTTCAGCTTTTCGCAGTTAATGAGATAAACATGTTGAAGAGATGTGAGGCATTGTAATCCGGCGGAAAACTTCTTCAGGTTCTCAAAATGTTGAATTCGGAGGGTGATGAGAGACTTTGGTAACATCATCCCCTTCCTCCCACCCTTCTCATCTTCAGATGGAAAGGACACCATATCTGTAGCTTTACCTTTCAAATCAAGCTCTCTAAGAGAGGTGAGTCTATGCAATAATCCCAACTGGAAGAGTGGCTTAATCACCTCGAGATTCAAAATGGTAAGCGAAGTTAAATTTGGTGGAAAACCTTGCATGCCTCTGGGATTGGCTACCATATTATTCAAAATGGTACCTGGAGCAATAAGCCTTCTCAGGTTTGAAGCGGGCAGCCCTCCTTCGGGGAAGGAAACTAGATTTTCACAGCCTACAATATATACTGCACGAAGGTCGGTGAGATGGTGGAGGCCTTCAGGTAAGGATGTAAGGTTTTTGCAATTGCTAATGGAAAGAGATTGAAGACAAGTGTTGCCGTAGAACCTATTTGTTATCCTCTTCAGCTTTCCACAACCCCATATCGTAAGATGTTTTAGGGCTTTGGGGAATTTGTCATCCGATACTAAGGATGTAAGACGATTGCAATTCCGAATATTGAGGTCTTCAAGCGCCTCAAGTAGCTCCTCCGAAGATGATAAGCAAGTCAAACTGTGACATTCACTTATCTTAAGACGCTTTAGGGCTTTGGGCAATTTGTCATCCGATAATAAGGATGTAAGACGATTGCATGTCGAAATATCGAGGACTAGCGCCTCAGGTAGCTCCTTCGATGATGATAAGCAAATTAAACTGGGACAATCCCAAACTTCAAGCTGTTTAAGTGTGTCTGGTAACTTGGCCGATGTTAGGGATTCAAGAGAAAAACACCGTTGTATAGTCAATGACTCCAGACAAAGTGTGCAATTGCTGTTGGTGCTGGTGTACTCCTCTTGTACCAGTACTGATTTCAAATTGCTGCAATCACGAATATACAAAACTCTGAGAGAAGACGGCAAACTGGACTCTGAAATAGACGTGAGACTATGGCAGAGAACTATGCTTAGCTCTTTAAGTAATGTTAGGTGCAACCCTTCTGGTACCTTCAAAAGATTATTACACTGGCTTAATAACAGTCTCTCCAGTTTGGTAGTTATCCGCAATTGTACCTGTTCTGTTTCTTCCACATCCAGTTCAAGATACTGCAAGCAGCTGTCATTAATTTTTAGACAGCGACGAGAAGCGAGCTGACGTAATTCATACTGCTGCAAAGAAGTCATCCAATTGCAACCAGGAACAGCAACCAGTGTAAGATGGCGCAAGGAACTGCCTTCAATTCGTAATTCATGAAAGGAAGTGAGTTGACAAAATGTATCCTGCAGCAAAGCAGCCATCTCATTGCAACCAGGAACCACCAAATTTTCTTCTCTTGTCAATCCTTGCATGAATCTTTCTGGTTGATACCTAAACTTTCGAATGTTAGAAATAAAAATGGACTTTAGTGACTTCAAGTGTGCATGATTTTCACAAACCACCTCTGCACAGCTATGGATGGATAACGAGCAGAGCATTTGATTGCTGGGAATTGAAACTGTCAGCCGCTCACAAGCAAAAACCTCAAGGTCTTTTAACGAAGGAAGGTTCTCTGGTAATTTACCCTTCAACATTGGGCAATTGTTTACAACAAGCTTTTTCAGCTGAGGAAACCTATCAATTCCATTATTGGTTTCATCTGGAAACCAGTCTTTCCAATTTTCCATATACTTAAAGCACAGGGTTTCCAATAATGGAAAAGCGTTCAAGCCACCATCCCCGTAAAACTCACTTCCAACGCTTTCTACCCCAGACAATCCGTTTATAGTAAGCTCTTTTAGCAAGGACAATTGTCCAAGTGAGGGCAACAATTTGCATCTCCTACAATTGTCTAACCTCATTTTCACCATCTTAGAGAACAGAGCATTTCCCATCCAATCTGGAAATTTAGAACCACCATAGCCCATGACAATAAGCTCCTTGAGCATCCGAGGAGGTTGTAGGCTTTCAAAAATATCTGGATCAGCTGTTTCTTCCGACTTCCATTCCAGTACCAATACATCAATGCCATCCTTGCCAGTTAAGTTGGCCATTGCTGCATCCTCAACTCCATTCACATTCTCTAGTCCTGAGATGTGTAGTGTCCGACGAAGATGCAATAGAGGTCCCAACTCTCCAATTCCTGATGAGCTACTCTCTTTTCCCACTTCGAAGTAAGACAACGTTCGGAGATTAGTCAACTTACCCATATTTGAAGGCATTCCTTTCAAAGGCCCTCGATGCGGCAATTTATGTGGAAAGGTGAGATGACGCAGACTAATTAGATTCTTCAAACCACTCGGCAATGCATTTAGATAATAGCAGCCTTCTAACAACAAGGTCTGTAAATTGTAAAGATGGCTTATGGATTCAGGCAAAGTTGTTATATCCGTGTGGGAAAGGTCAAGGTACCGTAGAAATTTTAGTTCACCAATTGAATCTGGTAGCTCTCTAATACAATATCCATTCAGAGAAAGCACCCTTAAATATTGTAATTTTGGCAATATTTCACGAGTGAAATTGCTAGTCAAGTACTTTCTTCTCTCATGATATGAATGTGAAAGTGGTAGAAAAGTCCGCAAATGCTCGAGGTTGGAGAATACCTCAAGTCTCTGCATGCCTTCAGGCTCAGAACTGAAGTAAGCTGAGTGACGGAACTTTTCGAAACTCCTGCATCGCTTATCATTATCCACCTTATCTTCCAACCTAAAACCAATTTCTCCAGCAACCGATCGTGCCAATTCATTGAAGAGGTCATGCATTACATACTTTGATTCGTCCTTTTTTGATTTCTGAAAGAATGACCTTGAGGATAGCTCTCTGAAATACTCTCTGCCCAAATCTTCCATTTGTCTGCTCCCTTTTGGATTCTGAAGTAATCCTTCTGCCATCCATAAAAGAATCAACTGTTTTTCCTCAAATTCATAGTCCTCTGGGAATATTGAGCAATAGGCAAAACACCTTTTTACATGTGGAGGGAGGTAGTGGTAGCTTAATTTTAACAGCGAGGGAATGTTACTATGTTCCGGTTGGGTCCATAACTTGTTCTCCAATACTTCTTTCCATCCGTCAACTTCTTTGTAACAGAGAAGGCCTCCAAGAGCACGTGCAGACAAGGGCAAGCCATCGCATTTTGCAAGAATTTCATCCCTTAATGATCCCAAATTTTGTTGTTCACTAGTATTACTTGTCGAGAATGCATGCTCCACAAATATTTTCCACCAATCATCACGTGATACACAATCCAGATTATGATGTCCAACTGCTCCCATCAGCTTTGCAGCAGATTCATCTCTTGTTGTCACAATTATCTTACTTCCTGGAGCTCCAGCTCTAAACGGGGGCCGCATGGTTACCCAGAGATCATGGAGATCATTCTTGGTATTCCAAACGTCATCTAAAACAAACAAAAACTTCTTGCCTGTCAATTCTTCACTAAGACGTTCCTGAAGTTTACTGAACTCCTCATTGTTCGCACTTTCTGGTTTGATTGTTTGAAGAATTGCCTTTGTTAACCTCACATAATCAAACTCGACAGAAACAGAAATCCATACTCTGATGTCAAAATGTTCCTTCACGGCATCATCATGGAACACCAACCCAGCAAGTGTGGTCTTTCCAACTCCAGGCATCCCAACTATGCCAACTACATCAAAATTGAGATTGCTTTGCTGATCCGTTAACAATAATTGAACTATTTTCTTCTTGTGTTCATCTCTTCCGATTACTTGACCATCAGGCAAACTTGAGCTTGGTGGCCTTTTCCATTCAATTACAGATCTTTCAATAGCATTCAAACCAAGGTCATTTTTTCTCTGAGTTATATCTTGCAAGCGGACAGTGATTTTATTAATTTCAGAATCCATTTTAAACATGAATAATCCCAATGCGCTTGGAGTCGAACTAGTACAACAAGTTGGGATTAAGCTCCATACCTTACTTGCGCTAGCTCGATACAAATTTTCTACCTCGCGCCGGAGCAGTTCGGTGTAAAACTTGTCCAGTACATCTTCCACATCATAAGCCAAGTCTCTGAGATCACCAAGCCAAAGTTTCACAGCCTCATCGGTCAGTTGCTTCTCCTCTGCATCAGAGAGGACGGCTTGAATCATCTCTAGTGTTGAGCTCCATTTCTTAAGCTTCTTGTGAACACGTCCACCACGAGCAAAATCGAGCACCTCCTTAGACATCAACTTCTGAAGCAGCACCCGTAGGAACGCTCCCAGGAATATCTCTCCCACTACCACCATTGTTTCGTAACCGAAAACCAGATCACACAGAGAAGTAGATTTGTGAAATTTTCCTGTGAAAGTTCAAAACTTTCTTCTACACTCTAAATTGTTGTTTTTCCTCGCGGAAAAAAGAGGGTAGATTTCAGAGCAAAGTTTCAGCGAAAGCTTGAGAATTGATTTCACAGCTAGGCTCGTTTTTCTCTTTTTTTAGTTGGGGGTCAAGTAGTAGACCATACAACTATGCAGTTAGAATGCTTGACATGTCATGTATACCACCTGTCTTGGTGTTCATGTTTGTACTCAAGATTATCCCGTTTGTAGTAGTTGGCACTTGGCAGGCTCTGTAGTGCAACTATAATTCATTTGCTTACACGTTTGTCTCTTTGTCTCTTTAATCTTTTTTCACGCGCAGAAAAGTATTAAAGGTTGATTTTTTTTGTTGCTTTATGACTTTTCTAATGGAATCTTTAGTATGGTTTCACATGATGACATTTATAATGAATTTTACGCATCATTTAATTACCTATAAAATTATTTAATTAATTAAAAATGTGAAGGAGCATCACTGAGCCGAGCTCTTGAGGATGTAGGCTCACTCTTTAGCCAAACCTCAATTATATTTATAAATCATAACAGTTTCTTTATCTATATTTCAAATTTTATATAATTTAAAAAAAGGAAGAAAAAGAGTCATATAAAAGCTCGTATAATAATTTTAACTGTATTTGTCCTCCATTTGACTAGTTATGACTTATGAGTATTGTAATTTTTCTTTCTCATTATGTATATGTATAAGTAATTTTATGCTCAACTGATATCATTTCTGTTTATGAAATGGCCAAGGATATTGGTAAAATATATATGGTAAGTAAAAAAAAAAAAGTAAGAATAAATTATATGTTGCTTCTTGCTTGGATGGGCTAAGATTTTTTACTTGCTTTTCAGGATGACACAAATAAATGACCCAAAAAAAAAAAAAAACTACTGATTATTCCATAAACCACACCGAATATTAAAAAATTGACAGAGAAAACAAAAGATGAAAAATAAAAATGAAAATACATTCGTTTATTTCTTGAACAAGAATACTGAGGTTTTTCTTGAATTCTTAGCTTCCGTTTATTTCTATAAGAAAAATTGTGCATTTTTCATCTTTGTACTCAAGATTATCCCTTTGTAACTGGTTGGCATTTTGTAGTCTTTGTAGTGCAAAGTCATCAATATCAATTATAATTCATTTGCGCGTTTGTCTCTTTGTCCCTTTAATCTTTTTTAACACGTAGAAAAAGTCTTTGTATTATCAAAAAGTAGTAGTATTTGTTTTTATTGCTTTGTGATTTTTATAATGGAATCTTCATGCAGATATTATTTAAATGCATTTCACGCATTATTTGATTGCCCATAAATTATATCTAATTAATTAAAACCGCGAAGGAGCATTACTAAGCAGAGCTCGTAGGATGTAGGCTCACTCTTTAGCCTAACCTCAATTTTCGGTGTTTGATTGGTTGAGTTCTTGGTTTGTGTTAGAAAGTTATATTCATAAATCATAAGAGTTTCTTTATCTCTATGTCAAATTTTATATAATTTACAAAAAAAAAAAGAAAAAAAAAGATATAATAATAATAATAATAATAAAAGAAGAAGAAGAATAAAAAAAGAGAACAATTAGTATAATCATTTTAATTGCATTTATGATCCATAACAATTAGTATAATAATTTTAATTGCATTTATGATCCATTCTACTTATCAGAGAGTATTGTAATTTCTCCTTCTCATAATTTCTATGTATAACTAATTTCTCTTGAATGGGGTAAGATTTTCGCTTGCCTTTCAAGATGACACACAATGGTATCATGAAATTCAATACAATAAATGACAGAAAAAAATACTGATTATTTCACAAACCACATCAAATATTGAAAAATTGACGGTGAAAAGTAGTAATAATAATAATAATAATAATAATAATAATAATGATAATAAAATACTTTCATTTATCTCTTGGGTAATAATAATAATAATAATAAATACTTTCATTTATTTCTTGGGTAAGAGTATTGAAGTTTTTCTTGCATTCCTAGCATCCATTTATTTCCGTAAGAAAAATATTACAGTTTATCTGATCTCATTATTCTTACGTTCCCATTGAAACACCAAGATCACTTGATTAAACTTGATAGATTAATCCTCTGGTGATCCTTGGTGCATTCAACGATTCTAATTTCTTTGTACTACCTTCCTTTTTTTTTTTCCTTTTCCTTTTAGGTTTGGTCTATTCACATTGCTCTGCATGTGCAAATTGTCATCTTTTTGACTTTTTCACTTTTTTGAGCACCAACGATTGGTTTTTGCAGAAATATTGTCGCCGTAATTTACAATCAATCATACATACAGACAACGGAATGGTTTGTGCTTTTGTGGGGTTGTATCGATTACTAGTAGTACTAGTAGGCCTTGCCAATTTGTCATGTTATATCATCTCCAAAAAATTGACAATACCATTCAAACCAAGTTTATATTTTCTTGAGATGTATCATGTAACTGGCCCGTAATATGATTTATCTCTGACTAAACCAAATTATACATGAAGCCAAACAATGGGGATTAGATTAGACTGTGGCTTCTCCTCAGCTAGACATCAACTTCTCGAACATTACCTGTAGGAATGCCGTCGATGAAGAAGAGCTGTCCTATCGCCATTGTTCTGTTTGCTTGCTTGTCAAGGAATCAAGATTATGGTGCCAAAATAAGTTTTAAAAGTTTCAGCTGTCCCTTAATGCTTCTTCTTTTTTAGCTGGAAAATCCTACTTCAAAAGATGTCATTTGTTCATCATCTTAATTATAAAACCACAATTAATGCTTCAAAAGAAACTTTCTGACATGGAGGGTTTGTTTCAATAATATTGAAGCCAGGGACGGAGCCATATTGTGGCCTGGGGGGCTGGGAAAAAATTTTATTTGTTATGCATGTTTTATTATTATTATTTTTCATTTATTTACTATAAATAACTTTATATGGCCTCCTAAAATAACTTATTTATTTTTTTGATCCCTATTATATGCCCATTTGAAAAATTTTTTAAATAATATTATTTATTTTAGTAAGTTTTTATTATCTAATTTCTTAGTTTTGAAATATTACTTTAAATAGTCTCTAACTTTATAATTTTTTACCCTAATTTAAGCAATTATACTTCTTCCACTATATATATATATTTACTATTAGCCCCTCCACTATTAACATCTTGGCTTCACTCCTGATTGGCCATGATTAGAGCATTAAGTGACCAAACAGAGATTGATTATCAAATGATGTAGTCTAATGTTATTAAGTTATTTACTTTGCATAAAATATTACACTTACTAATATATCATAATTGTGAAAATGATCAGTTTATTATTATTATTATTATTATAAAAAATCTTTTAGGTTTTCGTGATGGGTTAATGGTTTGTTGCGCTAATAAGGAAAAGTAGGCAGAAGAAATGTGAATATCACGCTTAGTAGATAATGAATCAATTGGGAATTAGAATTCATGATAGAAGATTATATATATAGTTTTTTCTATTTGTTGGATTCGAAGTGTCACTATTTGTTATGACAATGAAACCAAATTCAAATTGCCAATCCAATATTTTTTTATTTTTAAATATGCATTAATTACCAAGTATGAATTTATTTAATTCCTAATATTCCAGAATAATACTTGTAAAACTGATAAATAGTAGCAAGTAGCAACTTTGATAATGAAACTGATGAATCAGAAGCGGCAAGCAACTAAATAGCAAAAGCACAGCTCCTTTTCTACATCGCAGAGGTAGCCATCCATGTCAAAATAGGTGCATCCGTCAATGCAGGCTGTTTTTTCGTTAGCAACACTGCAAGGAATACTTGTATTGAACGGGCATATCCTGGAAATAGCGTCTATAGGTACCATTAGCTCCTCTGCAATTAAAAATTCTTATTAAAAAAAATTTGTTAGTTTTAGAAAATTACAGAACCATAGCAAATGCAATTGCCAAAAGGGAAAAAAAAAAATATATATATATATATATATATTTTCACGTTAAATTTGGGGAATGGAAATAATATAGTACTCACGAGAAGCCAGAAGAAGAAAAACCTAGAAAATAAACCCAATATTCTTTCTTTCCATGGCTAGCTTTTGCATTTTTTTTTTTAAAACAAAGTTTATCAGCAAATAAATAGTAATTAGCTAGAAGAAGGCAGTAGTATGGCACTAATTTTTTTTTTAAACAAAATGGGCCCCATTTTTATACTGTTGGTTAGCAATTTGTTTAAAATTTGTCTATTATTTGGCATGTTTATTTTTAAAATTCACCTCGATTTATTGTACATGTGGCAAAGAAACTGACTGTATTACTAATATCTATATAGCATATATATTTTTAATATAATTTTTTTATTAATTTTTTAAAAGAAAATATTTGTTTTTTTTTTTAAAGAAAAATTTATTTTTTAACAAACTTTATAATATCTAATAGAGTCTATAAAAAGTAGGCATTACTATTGACATAATAATATTTAAACTACATTAATTTAATATTCATTTTAAATATTACTATTCAAGAGCAATTTCTTTAAAACGTTGTTTATATCTACTTAAGCGGCAAGTTTATTTTCACAATCTACATCCTTATTGTAAATTCTCTTAAAGCATTTGGTGAATTTAAATTATTCTTTATTTAACATTAAAATTGATATTATTTAAATTTAAGTAACATAAATATACAAACAATTCTAAATTGTTCTTCAATGATAATATATACAAGCCATTTATGGATATTAATTAGTTATATATTTTTATTTATTTGTTTCCTATTTTGAAAAATTGTCTTCTAAGGAATTTTGATTTTAGTAAGCTTCGCAATGACATTTGTATTTTCTAATTTATAATTTGGATACATACAAAAATATATGTACTTATAATTTGGATACATATAAATATCTCTTTTTCCTTACGGAGATTTTTCCACTGGAGTTTTTGCTAAATAAGGTTTTAATGAGACTATGGTTTTACCATTTTGGTATGCATTGGTGCTTTTATTAGCACTTGATTATTTTTAGTTCTTGTGAACTCTCTATTATCTTTTCTTTGCTTTTTAATGCTATTTATGCTAAGTTGGATGCATATAAATATATATATATATATGCATACATAATGCAACATTTGTTTTTATTAGATTATAGTCTAACTAATTAAGATATCCGCTAAATTAACTAGTATTAAATTGTTTTAATTTCTCACTTCAAAAAAAAAAAATCCTTCTTTTTTCTCTATAATTTTTTGGAGAAAGATTATTTCAGTGTCTTGAGAATGACTTGCATTTTAAATATCTTCAATACAAATTATTTTTAAAATAAATATGTTGTTAGAAATTAAATAACCAAAGTAAATTGAAAAGAATTGTTTTTTTTACAATTCTAAAATGATTTTTTACAGTTCTATTCTTTATATACTACTATATAAATATATAAAAAATATAAAATTACTTAATACAATATTATTTATTCATGAAATATCCCTAATTTTTACAATCCCAAAATTACATATCTCTTATAAATAAAAATTCTTTTTAAAATTCTAAAATAACTATATACAATCTCTCACTAAAATACTTTTGTTTTTTTCTTTCTCGTTATGAATTAGGGTTGACTTTTTTTTTTCCCTTCACTTTTTTAATGACATAAAAGGTTATTAATTTGAAAGCAGAAAACCAACGAACAATGAAGGATAATGGTGATTGGGCATTTGGTACTATACTTCTGAACAACTTTGAAAATGTTCGGTCGTGTACTACTGAACATTTTAATGTTGTTCAATTTTGTACTATTTTCTGAACTTTTTTTTTTTTAAACAATGTTTAGTCATAAACTTTTAAACATCTTTAAGATTCTCATTTTTGTACTTTTGAACTTTTTAAAAATTGTTAAGTTATATTTCTGGATATTTTGAAAGTTGTAATTAATTATTTTGGAATGTTCGGTCCTAAATTTATATACATATTCAAGATATTTGATTATACTTATGAACATATTCGGAATATTTGAATTTGTTCAACCCAGCAATTTTGTAATTTTTTTGTAAAGTATATTTTTAGATGGTTTGGTTATAAACTTTTGTTAAACTTAGATGTTGTTTAATTGTAAGCTTTTCAAGTTGTTCAGTTGTAAACTTTTGTCTAATTGAAAATGTTTGATTGTAAGCTTCTAAACATATTAAATATCTGTATATAATGTACGATATTTAATATCTGTATATACATATAATGTTCGATAGATAAAAGCTAAACATCTTAATAATGTTTGGATTGACGTTTCTGAATAATTAAAAAATGTTCAGTTTTAAACTTCTAAATAAAAGACAAATTTTAATATACCAGATCAAATACAAAAGTGTTGTTCTGATCTGGTCGTTGGTAAGCAATAGAAAAAAAATCCAAACTAAAGTAATCATTACATAATAAAGAAAAAACTAAATACATCTTACTATTTCATATTTTTATGCTTTCATAATTTGTGAATAATTATTGTATTTGCAACTCTAATTTTTAATAAAGTATAAGTTAGATGAATATATGTAACGTATTATTTGACACGAAGAATGAGACTGTATAAAGAAATTATTTAAATAAGTCTAGTTAACAAATGTCCTTAATAGTAATTTTAAATGGGGATAAAAATATAAATCAATAATGAAATCGTATAGAGTTCAAATGCAAGTGCAACTAGAAATTTCAATTAAAAACTATAAGAATCAAAATAAAAAATAATTAGCAATTATAATTAATATTCGGTTACTCAATAATTATAATGAAAGAAATTAGTAGTTAAATAAATATTATTTTATAAATAAGGTGCATATTTCTTTTTTTAATGAACTAATTGTAATATTGAAATAAATTATTAAATAAATAAGTATAATACTATTAATTAATATAGTGTAGTGCTTCAACAAAAGTGTAGATAAATAATATAATTATATATATATATATATATATCCTATAATTGTGAATTGAATAATGCTAGAGGGAAGGATGAAAAAAATTATATAGATAAATATAATTGAGAAAGAAATATTAAAACTTAAAAAAAAATGGAAAACAAATAGAGTGGCTCTTTTTACAATTCTAAAATGACTTTTTATAGTTTCATTCTTTATACACTACTACATAAATATATAAAAAAAATATAAAATTACTTAATACAATATTATTTATTCCTAAAATATCCCTAATTTATACCATCTCAAAATTATATATCTCTTATAAATAAAAATTATTTTTACAATTCTAAAATAACTAAATACAGTCTCTCACTAAAATACTCTTCTTTTCCTCTTTCTCATTCATGAATTAGGGTTGATTGTTTTTCCTTACTTTTTTAATAACATAAAAGGTTATTTATTTGAAAGCAGAAAACCAACAAACAATGGAGGGTAATGGCGATTGGGTGCTCGGTAGTATACTTATGAATAACTTTAGAAATGTTCAGTCGTACATTACTGAACGTTTTAAAATAGTTCAGTTTTGTACTATTTTATGATTTTTTTTTATTTTTTATTTTTGTATAATGTTTGGTCGTAAACTTTTAAACGTCTTTAAAATTCTTAATTTTGTACTTTTAAAATTGTTGACTTATGCTCTTGGATATCTTGAAAGTTGTAATTTATTGTTTTGGAAGTTCGGTCATAAATTTTTATACATATTCAAGATGTTCGATTATGAACTTATGAACATATTTGGAATATTTCAATTTGCTCAACCCAGCAATTTTGTAATTTTTTTGTAAAGTATATTTTTAAATGGCTTGGCTATAAACTTTTGTTAAACTTTAATGTTGTTCAATTGTAAACTTTTTAGTTGTTCGATTGTAAACTTTTGTACAACTGAAAATGTTCGGTTGTAAGCTTTTGAACATATTAAATATCTGTATATAATGTACGATATTTAATATCTGTATATACATATAATATTCGATAGATAAAAGCTAAACATTTTAATAATGTTCGGATGGATACTTTTGAACAATTAAAAAATGTTCAGTTTTAAACTTTCAAATAAAAGATAGATTTTAATATTCCAGATCAAATACAAGAGTGTTGTTCCAACCTAGTCGTTGGTAAGCAATAGAAAAAGAAAAATTCAAACTAAATACATCTTACTATTTCATATTTTTGAGATTTCATAATTTGTGAATTATTGTTGTATCTGCAATCCTAATTTTTAATAGAGTATAAGTTAGATAGATATATGTAACGTATTATTTAAGAAGAAGAATGAAACTATAACAAGAAATTATTTAAATAAGTCTAGTTAATAAATATCATTAATAATAATTTTAAATGATAATAAAAATGTATATCAATAATGAAACTATATAGAATCCAAATGGTAATGCAACTAGAAATTCCCAAATAAATATTGAAAGTTACTATTTTTGGTGTTTGATAGTGAATTGAGAGGAGTCACACTAGTATTTTAGCTAGATAATATTGTAAATAAACAAAAATTATTATAAGAAAAAAGTGGGAAAAAAATTGAGGTATGGGCCCTACAATTTGTTACTTATTATAACTCCATATCGGCAAGGAGTATCTATTGCATATGATATGATACATTGGTTAAATCCTTTAGAGGGAAGGTTTGCTTTTTCTAATCTTGAAATTTCACACTGTTTGAAGTTAACATGAAAAATCTACTGGTAGATAAAAGATACTATATACATTTTCCTATTTGTAAACATGGCTTTGGAGAAGCAAAATTTAAAAGGAGCCATTATTCCTGAAGATTAGTCAATATAAGTTTTTTCTAATCTTCTACCTCTGGAAGTAGAGGAAAAAGATGAATTATTATAAGACATCTTTTCTGCACAAGAGAGTTGGCTCTATCTTAAAGTGCATTGGCATTAATATATGAATCTATGAAGACAAAAAGAAAACAAGAAAATAAATGAATGCTGAAAAATATTACTGCCCCACAATAATCCAACAATTACGACACTGAGGCACATTTAAATGCTGAGCTATTACTAAGCTGAAATACTAATAATAATTTAAAAAAAAAAAAAAAAAAAAAAAAACCAACAACAACAACAACAAATCAAACTTGAAAGTAATCATACTCGACACAAGGAATATGAGAAATGACGGGCAAGAGCAGACCTTCATCCCGTTCACATTGTTCTTCTAGAAGTAGGCAGTAAACGATTTCGAACTTCAACAGTGAAAGAGGCAGACCCCCCTTGAGGAAATAATTGAGCTTCTCGCAGTAACAGATGGAAAGATATTGAAGAGAGGTGAGACATTAAATTCCCGCAGATAACTTATCCAAGTTCTTGAAACTCTCAATATTGAGGGTGGTGAGAGAGTTTGGCAACATCGTCTTCCCCTGCAGCTCATCATCCACATTCTCTTCTTCTTCTTCTTCTTCTTCTTCTTCTTCTTCTTCAGGTTCAGGTGGAAATGATTCCATATCTGTAGCCTCACCACTCAAATGAAGCTTTCTAAGAGAGGTGACTCTATGCAATCCTGCAAGAGTGGCTTACACACCTTGAGATTCCTAATGGTAAGCGAACTTAAGTTTGGTGGAAAACCGACTTCTTCTAAAACCTTCATGAATCCTTCACTGTAAGATATCTCCAATCTTTTAAGAAAGATGAGATTTTGAATGCCTCTAAGATATGCCACCATATTATCACATATCACATATATCATTCTCAGTTTTGAAGTTGGCAGCCCTCCTTGAGGGAACGAAACTAGTTTTTCACACTTTTCAATAATTAGTGTACCAAGATTGATGAGGTGGTGGAGGCCCTCAGGTAATGATCTAAGTTCCTTGCACCATTTGATATAAATATATTGAAGACAATTGTTGCCAACAAACCTATCTGTTATCCACTTCAGCTGTCCACAATTACATATGAGAAGGATTTTAAGCGATTTGGGCAATGTGGCTTTCAAGGAGTCAAGCCTATTGCAACTCCAGATCTGGAAGCTTTCAAGCGCCTCAGGTAGCTCACAGGAAGATGATAAGCAAATTAAATTGTCACAATCATATATTTCAAGCTTTCTAAGGTTGTCTGGTAACTTGCCCCATGATAAACACTGAAGATTTGGACAATACCTGATGAAAAGGTGTTTAAACCTTGCTGGTAAGCTGCCATTGGCTGATGATATGGATTTAAGAGATGGACAGTTTCTAATAACGAAAGACTCCAGACAAGTAGCTGCACAATTACTGTACTCCTCCTCTTGCACCAAGGATATCAGATTTTTGCAGCGTTCAATCTTCAAAACGTGGAGAGAAGATGGCAAACCGGACTCCGAAAAAGATATGAGACTTGGGCACTCATATATGTGTAGCTCTTGAAGTAATGTTAGTTGCAATCCTTCGGGTACCTTAACAAGATTGTCACATTTCCTTAATTCCAGAGTTTCGAGTTTGGTAGGCAACCACAACTCTACCTGTCTTGTTTCTTCTTCATCCAGTATGGGATGCTGTAAGGAACTGTCATCAATTATTAAATGACGAAGACATGTCAGCTGTTGCAATTCATCATGCCACAGAAATGACATTCCTTCACAACTACAGACCTTCAAATCCTTTAATCTTCTCAAACCTTGCATGAATCCTTCTGCTTGGTACTGGAACTCTGCAGCAGGAGAAATATTAATAGACCTGAGTGACATGATGTCTGCTTCATCTTCATACACCACCTCTTTACAATTCTCGATGTCTAATTCGCAAAGCATTTGATTCCTTGGAATTGAAACTACCAGCTCAGGACAATCATCTACCACAAGTTTTGATAGCGTAGAAGGGATATGAGGTAATTTCCCCTTCAACTACCAGCATCTTCTTACAACGAGCTCTTTCAGCCTAGGAAACCCTTCCATCCCATTAGTAGTTTCAACTGGAAACCAGTCTTTCCAGTTCTCCATATTCTCAAAGGAAATGGTTTCCAATAATGGAAAAGGATTCAAACAACCCTCCCCATAAAACACACTGCCTATGCTTTCTACCCCTGACATCCTTTTTATAATAAGTTCTTTTAGTGAGACCAATTGTCCAAGTGGGGGCAAGAATCTGCATCCCTTACAATCTTCTAGCCTAATTAGTTCCATATTAGCCAATGAAGGATTTCCCATCCAAGATGGAAATTTCAGACCGCCATACCTTATCAGAGTAAGCTCCTTGAGCATCCTAGGTGGCTGCAACATTTCAAGGACGTCTATATCAGTTATTTCTCCTTTATACCAGTCCAATTGCAATGCATCAATGCCATTCTTGCCAGCTAAGTTGGCCATTGCTGCATCCTTTGCTTCATTCACATTCTCTAGTCTTGCGATTCTTAGCGTCCCACGAAGGTGCAATAATGATCCTAACTCTCCAACTCCTGAGAAGCCGCTGTCTTTTCCCACAAGAAAGTTAGGCAACGTTTGGAGATTGGTCAGTTTTCCTAGATCTGGAGGCATTCCTTTCAAACTATATTGACTTGAATTGTTGAGATGACGCAAGTTGGTTAGATTCTTCATACCAGTGGGCAATTCACCTACATCATTGCAGCATTCTAACAGCAATGTCTGTAAATAGTAAATACCAGTTATTGATTCAGGCAAACGTATTATATTTGTGTGAGAAAGGTCAAGGTACCTTAGAAGCTTTAGGTCACCAATTGAGTCTGGTAGATTTACTAAGCAGTAACCCTTCAAAGGAAGCACCCTTAGATATTGTAATTTTGGAATTATGTGAAAAGTAACATTGTCACTCAAGAAACCACGCTCATTATATGAATATGATTGTGCAAGTGGTAGGAAAGTCCACAAATGCTTGAATTTGGAGAAGGCTCCAAGCCTTTGAATGCCATCCAGGCCAGCTTTAAAGTAAGATGAGCAACGGGCCTTTTCAAAAGTCCTGCATTGGTTGTCACCATCCAGCTCATCTTCCAACCTAAAACATATTTCTCCTGCAACCCATTGAGGGAAATCATTCATGAGCTCATGCATAACATACTTTGATTCATCCTTTCTTGATTTCTGAAAGAATGACCTTGACAATAGCTCACGGAAATACTCTCTGCCCAAATCTTCTATTTGTCGGCTCCCTTCTGGTTACTGAATCAACCCTTCCGCCATCCACAAGAGGATCAATTGTTTTTCCTCAAATTCATTGTCTTCTGGAAGTACTGAGCAGTAGGCAAAACACCTTTTCAAATGGGAAGGGAGATAGTAGTAGCTCAATCTTAACAATGGGAGAATGTTACTCTGATTCGATAAGGTCCATGATTTGTCATTCAATATATCCTCCCATCCATTTATTTCTCTGCAATGTAGAAGGCCACCATGAGTTCGTGCTGCCAAGGGCAAGCCATTGCATTTTGCAATAATTTTCTTCCTTAGTGATCCCAAATTTGGCACCTCACTAGTATTTCTTATGAAGAATGCATGCTGCACAAATACATTCCAACAATCATCATCTGATACACACTCCAAAGTATAATTTCGAACTGCTTCCATTACCTTTGCTACATTGCTACATGTACTTCTCTTGTTGTGACAATTATCTTACTTCCTGGAGCTCCAGCTCTGAAGGGGGATTGCAAGGTTAACCAGAGATCATGAAGATCATTTTTGGTATTCCGGACATCATCTAAAACAATCAAAAACTTATTGTCTATCAATATTTTACTCAAATGTTCCTGAAGTTTATAGAACTCCTCATCCATATCACTTTCCAATTTGATTGATTTAAGAATTATCTTTGTTAACCTCACATAATTAAAGTCATCCGAAACAGAAACCCAAATTTTTATGTCAAAATGTTTCATGGCATCATGTTAGAGTTAGTGACCCGAATTCTTGTTGACCCGACCCGAAAAGCTCGCGGTGCGACCCATTTTGGTGAAACTAATTTTGGAGAAAATTTTGGGGCTCTGTGGTGGAAGCGGAGATCTCGGGCCGATAGGCCCGAGATCGTAGCCCACCACTGAGCCCGACGGGGGTGCGGGGGTAGTGCCCCCGCGGTACGGACCTGTTCAATTTTAGGGTTTCTTCTGTACTATATATATATTTAGTTTTCGGCTGTAATTAGGGTTTCAAGGTATCGCACATTTCGGCTCACCTTTTGTACCAATCTTTCGATATTGGATTTGCTTCTCCCTGCCCGTGGTTTTTCCCGTCAAGGGTTTCCACGTTAATTGTGTGTTTGTTCTTCGCTTTCTTTGTTTCCGTTGCTATTTGTTTTTCTCCCAATTTCGTAACACATCATCATTGAACACCAACCCTGCAAGTGTTGTCTTTCCAACTCCAGACATCCCAACTATGCCAACCACATCAAAATTGAGATCGCTTTGCTGATTCCTTAACAGCAATTTAACTATTTTCCTCTTGTCTACATCTCTTCCAATCACTGGACCATCAGGAAAACTTAAACTTGGTGGCCTTTTCCATTCCATCATAGATCCACCAATATCATTTAAACCAAGACTATCTTTCCTTTGAGATATATCTTCCAACCTTCTAGTGATTTCATTAATTTCCAAATCGAAATTAAACATTAGATTTCCAAAGCTAGTACTACAGGTAGGGATGAAGCTCCATACCTCACTTGAGCTAGCTTGATGCAAATTCTCTATCTTGCGCTGCAGAAGTTCGGTGAAAAACTTATCCAGTGTATCTTCCATGTCATAAGCCAAGTCTCTGAGATCATCCAGCCAGAGTTTCACAGCCTTGCTGGTTGGTTGCTTCTCCTCTGCATCAGAGAGCACGGCTTGAATCATCTGTGGTGTTGTGCTCCATTTCTTAAGCTCCTTGTGAATACCTTCATGCCGAGCAAAGTCTAGCGGCTCCCCAGTCATCAACTTCTCTAACAGCACCTGTATGAGCGCTGCTATGAAGATCTCTCCCACCACCATTGTTGTTTCCTTGAACAAAACCAGATCACCCAGATTAATAAATTTCACTGGAAAGCTTCTTTGAAAGATTAAGAATTAATATTAGAACAGTTAGCATAGACTATGTTTCTCTCTCTCTCTCTCTCTCTCTTTTTATTTTTATTTTTTATTATTATTGTTGTTGTTGTTGTTGGTGGTGTCAAACTAATTTGATGCATGGAATTTTCCATCCTATGATGGTTATTTCCATTGTCCTTCATTGAATTTTCAATCATAGATGATTATACTATCCATCTGAGTCTTCATTGATTTAGTCAATATGATTCCTTTGTGGCAGTTGGCAGCCTGCGTAGACAGTCATCCAAAATAATTATGATTCATTGGCGTGTTTGTCACTGATCATTTTAATGACGTATAAAAGTCTTGGTTTTGTTGCTTGGTGACTTTTATAATGGAACCTTCACGTAGAAATTAATCAAGCAAAAATGATTAATTAATAGTAATATGTTTTCACATTTACAATGAATTTCAAGTAATGAAATTTTCAACTGCAGTCTGTACTTGTCCATTCCATTTCTCAGTGTTATTCTGTACTTTCTCTTTCTCGTAGTTTCTATGTGTCATAGTGGATCTGATATATCCAAAAGATAAGAGCATATATATATATATGGGATAAAAAAATTCAGTTATATCAATGTTGTACTTTGTAAGTAATTTTATGTTCAAAAAAATCATTTCTGTTTATGAAATTGCCAAGAATATTGGTAAAATACATTTGGTAAGCATTTTGTTTCTTGCATTTCGTAAGCCAAAAAATTAAAAATATATGTTGCTTGAATGGTATAACAAGGTTTTACTTTATTTCCAAGATTATACGTTGATATTATTATTTTTTTTTTTGGGTCAACAAGATTGCACATTGTTATTATTATTATTATCCTTGGTCTGTAGTACTATTATTATTATCCTTAGCCTATAATATTATTATCCTTAGTCTATAATATTAACAAGATGACACGTTGTTATTACTATTATTATTATTATCCTTAGTCTACATGTCCTGTTTCTTTTCTTCTCCAACCAGTGTACGAGCCTGCAGGTAACTGTCGTCAATTCCTAAATGACGAGGAGTAAGTAGGCTGCCGTAATTCATCCAGCCACATAGACAACATTTAAAAACAAGTTATATTAAAGTTTGAGTTACCCAAGATTCCAATTAGTATTATATTTTCAACTTTAACTTCTCTCCAATAATAACTGTATGTACACTGTGGAGAGATTGCCCGGCGGATTATAGGATATAGAAATGGTGTCTATTTGTATGCATAGATAATATAAAAGATTATTAGATATCAGTTATGAGATTATATATAAAATTTTATAAATGATGTTTTAATTAGGTACAACTGTATCCGTAAACTCATTGTAAAGGGTACCAGGACGTATTATTCCCCGCAAGAAATTTAATACTATAAACAAGCCTCTGTTGCATTATTATAAACTGATGGAACAAATCTCACCCCACTTGTGTTTGCCTTGCACTCTCACGATGTTAATTTGCACAAAATGACCGAACAGCTTTGAATAAAAATTCAGATTTAATATGTGTTTTTTGAGGAATGATAAAAATGTCTTTTTTCTGTTGCCTTGAAGTGTAATGGAATAGGAAAAGGAAAATTATAATTGCAGGAAATTTTTGCTCAAATGACTGTTATAAGGTCAAGGATTTGAAGTAACTTAAGATTTTTCCAAGATACAATGGTTTGAAGGCCGTACATCTACAAGAACAGAAAACAATGAAAAAGTAGAGGACCTTCTGGAGTTTCGTCAAACAGAAACTTTGGACAATATCTGCTTCATCAAAATTATTACACATTTTATATAGTGAAAGTACGTAAAAAAATTTTTTTTTCAGATATTAAGTATCTTGAATACAATGATAGGAGGCACGAGTACTCCACTTCTCTGTTTAGCATTTGAACCCTTATCCAATTTTTCTTCCTTCTTTTTGAATTCAGTATCTTCAAATCTCAATGTAAGGAATATGGGCTATCAAGCGCCAGAGTCTTCCTTTATTGCTTCTTCATTGTTCGTGTAGTAGAGGGCAGCCAGAGATTTGAAGTTTCAAAAGCGAAAGTGGAAAACCCCCCCTTGGGAAAAGATTCCAGCTTTTCACAGGAACGGATTGTAAGACATTCAAGCGAGGTGAGGCATTGAAATCCCTCAGCTGATAGATAATTCAGATTTGGGAAACCGAAAATCTTGAGGTCAATGAGAGATTTTGGCAGCGACATCATCCCCTCCTGTTCTTCAGGTGGAAAAGACACCATGTCTGAAGCATTACCACTGATTACTATCTCCCTAAGAGATGGAAGTCTCTGCAACCGAAACATGAAAAGTGGCTTAGTGACCTTGAGATCTCGGATAAAAAGAGATGTTAAGTTTGGTGGAAAGCCATCTTCCAAGAGGGATGTAAATCCTTCACAGTAAGAAATGCTCAGTTTATGAAGACAGCTGAGATTGTTCATGCCTTTGGGAAAGGCCTCCAGTTTATTACACTTCACTATTGAGACATCTCTCAAGTTACAAGTGGGCAATCCTTTTCCTGGGAAGGAAACCAAACTATCACACCAAGTAATATGCAACTCACTAAGATTGGTAAGGTGGTGGATGCCCTCAGGCAAGGATATAAGCTTTGGGCAATCAATGATCTTAATAGATCCCAAACTAGTGTTGTTGTGAAACCTATCTGTTATTGACACCAATTTTCCACAATCAGATATCTCAACGGGCATAAGCATCTGAGGTAGATCATGATTGGATGATAAGGACATTAGCCTACCACATTGCTCGATCTCAAGGTGTTCAAGTTTGTCTGGTAACTTGTCCAAAGATAGACATTGGAGAGCATCACACCTCCGAATCTGAAGGTGCTTAAGCCTTGCTGGCAAGCCACCTCTTGTTGATATTTGCATGAGAGATGGACAACCTTTTATAACCAGCGTCTCGAGACAAGATGCTCTATTGCTGTTGACATCCTCCTCTTGCACCAATTCTTGCAAACTATGGCAATAACATATAGTCAGCCTTTTCAATGCTGGAGGCAACTGGTTTCTTGCTAAAAACAAGAAAGAATTGCACCAACCAATATAAACAACTCTTAGAGATGCTGGCAAACCAGCCTCTGGAAAAGAGTTGAAACTTGCACAGTGTACTATGTATACCTCTTGAAGAAATGTTAGGTGTAATCCTTGTAGTATCTTCAAAAGATTCTGACATTTCTCTAATTTCAGTGATTCAACTTTGGTAGGTATCCATGATTGTGCATAGCCTGTTTCTTGTCCTATTGATGTGAAATACTTAAAACTGTCTTCTATTTCTAAACAACGAAGAGAAGTCAGCTGCTGTAAGTCATCCCACCATAAAGACATCATCTCGTTACAACCAACAACCTTGAAATCTTCTACCCTTATCAATCCTTGCATGAATCCCTCTGCTGGATACCCAAATTTTGAAATGTCATTAAGAAAGAGTGACCTTAGTGACTTCAGGTCCACCTCGCTTTTTGGCACCAACTCTTTGCATTTGTCGATGTTTAATTCATTAAGCATTTGATGGCTAGGAATTGAAACTATCAACCGGTCACATTTACCAATCACAAGTTTTGCTAATGATGGAAGGTTGTCAGGTATCTTTCCCTCCAACTTGGGGCATCTTCTTATAATGAGCTCTTTCAGGTGAGGAAACCCTTCAATCCCATTATTAGTTTCAATAGGAAACCAGTCTTTCCAATTTTCCATATTCTCAAAGTAAAGGGTTTCCAGCAATGGGAAAGGCATCAAGCAGCCCTCCCCATAAAACTCGTTGCCAACGCTCTCTACCTTGGACATTCTATATATAAAAAGTTCTTTGAGTGAGACCAATTGTCCAAGTGGGGGCAAAAATCTACACCCATGACAGCCCTCCAAAGTCACATGCACCATATTGGAGAAAAGAGGATTTCCCATCCAAGTTGGAAATTTTGGACCAACAAAATGCATAAGAGTAAGCTCCTTGAGCGTCTGAGGAGGTTGTAGCATTTCAAGGACATCTGGATCTGCCATTTCTCTCTCATTCCATTCCATTAGCAACACATCGATGCCATTCTTGCCAACTAAGTTAGCCATTGCTGCATCCTTAGCTCCGTTTAGATTTTCTAGTCTTGAGATGTGTAGTGTCCCATGTAGATTCGACAGATGTCCTAACTCTCCAACTCCTGATGACCCACTATCTTTTCCCACAACGAAGTAAGGTAAGGTTTGGAGATTAGTCAATTTGCCTAGACATGGTGGCATTCCTTTCAAAGACCATAGATTTGAACAGTTGAGATGATGCAGGTTGACTAGATTCTCCATACCATTAGGCAATTCATTTAGATTATAGCAATATTCTACTAACAAAGTTTGTAAGTTGTAGAGAGTTGTTATCGACTGTGGCAAACTTGTTATGTTTGTGTAAGAAAGGTCAAGGTACCGTAGATGCTTCAGTTCACCAATTGAATCTGGTAGCTTGGTTAACATATAGCCATTAAGAGAAAGCACCCTTACATACCGTAATTTCAGCAATGTACAAAGAGTAAAAGTGGTAGTAATGTATTTCTCCTCATCATATGATTCTGTAAGTGGTAGAAAAGTCCGCAAATACTTAACTTTGGAGAAGGCCCCAAGTCTTTGAATTCCATCAAACTTTGCACTGATGTAAGATGAATATCGTGCCTTAGGAAAAATCCCGCATCCATTGTTATTGTCCACCTTATCTTCCAACCTAAATCCTATGTCTTCTGCAACCCACTGTGCCAAATCATTCATGAGGTCATGCATCACATACTTTGTTTCGTCCTTTCTTGATTTCTGAAAGAATGACCTTGAATATAATTCATTGAAGTACTCACTACCCAAGTCTTCCATTTGTTTACTCCCTTCTGGTTGCTGAATTAACCCTTCTGCCATCCATAAGAGAATCAATTGTCTCTCCTTAATTCGTAAGCTTTTGGTAGTATTGAGCAGTAAGCAAAACACCTTTTTAAATGTGAAGGGAGATATTGGTAGCTCAATCTTAATAATGGGAGAATGTTACTCTGATTTGATTGGGTCCATAATTTGTTAGAAGTTCATCGTGGAAATTGACGATAAAGATTGAGAGTGCATATAGCTTGGCATGGGGGTGCCTACTTCTTGTACATTTTCACTTGATGCAGACCTATAAGAGAGGTTGAGGTGGATCTGAGTCATCTAATCAGATGATCTAGGCCCACCTGCCTCTGGTCACGTTTTCCTTACATCGTGAATAGAGATTCTGGCACATGACAACTTACAAACAATGGCAACTCAAGCTCTGATCTCCAACTCCTGATGAGTCATTAACTTTTCCCACGGCAAACTGAGATAATGTTAGGAGATTAGTCAATTTGCGTAATAATTTGTATGTGCACTATGGACTGCTAGATTAGAGCATGAGCTATAGAAAATGGTGTGTATATGATATAGAAGATTATTAGATATCAGATAATAGATTATGTATAAAAAGTTACACATGTTGCTTTGATAAAGCAGAGCCGTGTGTGAATTCATTGTAAGGGGTACCAAGACGTATTATTGCTGCAAAGAAATTCGATACAATAAAAGGCCTCTGTTGCATTATTATAAACGATGGAACAGATCTCACACAACTTGTGTTGGCCTTATATTCTCACAATGTTAAGTTGCATGAAGTGGCAGCTTACACTAAAGACAAAAAGGCTTCGAGTGAATACTGATTAATATGTTATTTTTAAACTAGTGTTCCTAACGATAATAACGCTTCTTCTTGTGCCTTTTTAAGTGTAATCGAACAAGCAAAAAGGAAAATTACCTTCAGCTGGAAATTTTCACTCAGATCAAGGATTTGAAGCAACATAAGAGTTTTCTAAGATATACCGTTCCAAAGACTATACGTCTTCAAGCGTAGAAAACAATGAAAAGTAAGAAAGCAAACAAACACAAAAAAAAAAAAAAAAAAAAAAAAAAAAAGGGGTAAAGGACCATTCTGGAGTTTCTTCAAACAGAAACTTCGGAGAATGGCATGCTTCATCAGAACTATTACACTTTTTTTATGGCAAAAGTACATACATTTTCTTTCAAATGTGAAGTACCTTGAGTACGATGATGAGAGGCACGAGTCGTCAACTTCTTTGTTTAGCATATGAATGTTTCTTCAATTTTTGTTCCTTTTTGAATTTTGTATCTTCAATCTCATTGGAAAGAATATGGGCTCTATCAAGGGCCAGAGTCTTCCTTTACTGCTCCTGTATCGTTTTTCTAGTAGAGAGCTGCCAGAGATTTGAAGTTTAAAAGGTGAAAGAGGTAGACCCTCCTTGGGAAAAGATTTTAACTTTTCACTGGAACTGATTGTAAGATATTCAAGAGAGGTGAGGCACTAAAATCAATCACTTGATAGATAGCCCAGATTTGGCAAACCGAAAATCTTGAGGTTGAAAAGAGATTTTGGTAGTAACATCATCTCCTTCTGTTCTTCAGGCAGAAAGGACACCATATCTGGAGCTTTACCACTGATTATAAACTCTTTTAAGAGAGGTTGGTCTCTGCAATCCCCACTTGAAAAGTGACTTACTAACCTTGAGATCCTGTATAAAAAGTGATGCTAGGATTGGTGGAAAACCCTCTTCCAAGAGGGATGTGAATCCTTCACAGTAACAAATGCTCAATCTATGAAGAGTGGAAAGAGTTACAGAAGACAAAATATTTTTGGTACAATAAATGTGTATATACTATTTAGTTAAGACGTCATAGTAGCCATCATATGCATCTGAAAAGGCAAAAAAATCCGATATTTCTTTTCTGGACATGTTAAATTGGGAGAGTTACAAAAGATTTCTAGCTTCTGAGGAGGTGCAGATGAATAACATGGAGGGTTGCTTCAACTAATGGGGCTTTGCCCTGTTTCCCAAATGGGCCCTGGACT
This sequence comes from Ziziphus jujuba, assembly GCF_031755915.1. Taxonomy (NCBI): domain Eukaryota; kingdom Viridiplantae; phylum Streptophyta; class Magnoliopsida; order Rosales; family Rhamnaceae; genus Ziziphus; species Ziziphus jujuba. Next base: position 7,048,040 of record NC_083380.1, read on the forward strand.
CATTTACTGGTGTATAGCTATGTGTATGCCAAGACAGATTCTCTTACAACATGGCATCTTTTCTTGAATCACCCATTATTTATAGTTACATGAAAATATGCACTATACATAGTATTCCGTCATTTTGCTTGGTTTACAAACTTTAAATTATTTTTAGTACAGATACAAAAGTGAAACTTTTAAAACACAATAACAAACATTTGATGTATTTTCAAGTGCCAAATGACCAAGGTCCGTAGAGGATAAAATGAAATTATTAGATACAAACTATAATATAGAAATTAGTTAAAGAAAGTGAGAAGTCATGTTGCTCGAGTTGTGAAAGCAGAGAGCAAAAATGTGTTCCAGGAGAAACAAAACAAATAAGATTCATTTGGTTACTAGTGGAGCTCAACACATGGATTATGAATACAAGAATCCACTAGTATATTGAATACAAGTGTTGGCATCGAACCTATCTGTTATGGACTTAAGCATTGGACAGCATCTTATCTCAAGATGTTTAAGCGCTTTGGGAAGTTTGGTCTCTGATGTCAAGCCAATTGCAATGCCTAATCTGAAGGTGTTCAAGCGACTCAGGTAGCTCACATTTTGATGATGATAATTGTAGCAAAGACTTGCATGAATCAATCTCAAGGTACGTATGTGTGTCTGGTAACAGTAAATTGCCCGCTGATAAATACTTGAGATCATCACAATTTGAGATATAAAGGTGTTTAAACATTGGTAAGCTGCCACTGGCTGATAATATGGATCCAAAACGACATTGGCACATATGTAATGACTTGAGACAAATAGGTGTGCAATTGTTGCTGCTGCACTCTGCCTCTTGAAATCTATAGCAACTTACAATTTTCAAAACTCGAAGAGAAGGTGGAAAACCAGATTTTGGAAAACCAAAAAAACGGCAGTTGTTTAAGTGTAGCTCTTTAAGAAATGTTAGGTGCAACCCTTGTGTTACATTTGAAGACTTTTCACCAACGTTTAGTTCCAGAGTCTCGAGTGTGGTTGGTAACCACAGTTCTACCAGTCTTGTTTCTTCTCAAAAGAGCCCTCTGCCTAAATTCTGCTCATGGTGAATTTTTAAATGATGAAGAGAAGTCATCTGGCGTAATCCATTCCCCCAAATGAGGGTATCTCCTTGCAACAAGAAACCTTCAAATCTTCTAGTCTTGTAAATCCGTGCATGATCCTCTCTGTTGGGCACCTAAACTGTGCAACATGAGAAATATAAATGGACCTTAGCAACTTGATGTCCTCTCCATTTTCACACATCACCTCTTTACAATTCTTGATGTCTAATTCGCAGAGCATTTGACTCCTTGGAATTGAAACTACCAGCTTAACACAATCATCAGCCACAAGTTTTGCCAATGAAGGAAGGTTCAGGAACTTTCCTACCATATGGGCCATCTTCTTGCAACAAGCTCTTTCAGTTGAGGGAACCCAGCTTCAATCCCATTCTTAGTTTCGCGTGAAAATCAATGTTCCCAATTTTCCATATTCTCAAAGGAAAGGATTTCCAATGATGGAAAAGGCCTCAAGCAACCCTTCCCATAAAGTTCACTTCCTAAAGTTTCAACCCCAGACATTCTTATTATAATCAGTTTTTTTAGTGACACTAATCATTCAAGCGGGGGCAACAATCTGGATCCACTACAATATACAAACATCATCATCACCATATTAGAGAACAAAGGATTTCCAGTCCAAGTTGGAAATTTTGCACCACCGTATTTCCTGACAATAAGCTCCTTCAGCATCCTAGAAGGTTCTAGCATTTCCAGGATGTTTTCATCAGCTATTTCTCCCCTGTTCCATTTCATTTGCAGTACCTCAATGCCTTCCTTGTCAGATAATTTAGCCATTTCTGCATCCTTAGCTCAATTCACATTCTCTAGTCTTGAAATGCTTATTACTCTATGCAGATGGGATAGAGGTCCTAACTCTCCTACTCCTGATGAGCCACTGTCTTTGTCCACTATGAAGTAAGGTAACATTCGAAGGTTAGTGAATTTTCCAAGATCTAGAGGCATTCCTTTCAGAGATATTTGGTTCGAATTGTTGAAATGACACAGATTAGTAAGATTCTTCATACCGGTGGGCATTTCATTTAGATTATGACCTCTTTCTAACAACAAGGTTTGCAAATTGTAAAGACTACATTTCGATTTAGGCAAACTTGAGATATTTGTGTAATAAAGGTCAAGGTATCATAGAAGCTCTAGTTCACCAATTGAATCAAGTATCTTACATATTGTGTACCACTTTAAAGAAATCACCCTTAGATATTTTTATTTTGGTAATATCTCAAGAGCATTATTACTCGAGTAATTCTTCTCATTATAAATTGAATATGATTGTAAAAGTGGTAGGAAAGTTCACATACCCTTGGCATTGGAGAAGGCCTCAAGTCTTGGAATGCCATCAAACTTGGCACTCATCTAAGATGAGTGATAGGCCTTTTTCAAATTTCTGCATTGCTTGTCACCATCTGCCTTACCTTCCAACCTAAAACCAATTTCTCTAGCAAATGACCGAGCCAAAACTTTGAAGAGGTTATGTAACGCATACTTTGATTCATCCTTTTTTGATTTCATAAAGAATGACCTTGAAAATAGCTCATGGAAATATTAACGGCCTAAATCTTCCGTTTGTCTACTCCCTTCTGGTTGCTGAATCAATCCTTCTTCCACCCCTAAGAGAATTGATTGTTTTTCCTCAAATTTGCAGTCTTGTGGTAGTACTAAGCAGTAGGCAACACATTTTCAAATGTGAAGGGAGATAGTGGTGGCCAAATCTTAACCATGGAAGAATGTTACTATGATCTGATAAGGTCCATAATTTGTCATTCAATATATATTCCCATACATATATTTCTTTGCAATGAAGAAGGACACCAAGAGTACGTGCTGCCAAGGGCAAGCCATTGCATTTTGAAATAATTTTTTCCTTTAGTAATGCCAAATTTGGCATTTCATTAGTACTTCTTGTGAAGAATGCATGCTGCACAAATACTTTCCAACAATCATCTTAATACACACTCCAGAGTATAATTTTGAGCTGGTCCCATCACTTTTGCAACATATACTTCCCTTGTTGTCACAATTATCGTACTTCTTGGAGCTCCACCTCTGAAGGGGGACTGCAAGTTACCTAGAGATCATGATGGAGATCATTCTTGGTATTCCAGACATCATCTAAAATGATCAAAAACTTATTATCTACTAATAACTTATATATTTTTGAAGCATACTAAACTCCTCAGTAATGTCACTTTCCGATTTGATTGATTTAAGAATTGCCTTCATTAACCTCACATAACCAAAAGTCATTGGAAACACCAACCCAAACTTTTATGTCAAAATGTTTCATGGCATCATCATTGCACACCAACCCAGCAAGTGATGTCTTTCCAACTCCAGGTACCCCAACCATGCCAACCACATCAAAATTGACAACATTTTGTTGATCTCTTCCAATTACTGGACCATCAGGCACACTTGAGCTTGGTGGCCGTCTCCATTCAATCACAAATCTCCCAGTATCATTCAAACCAAGTTTATTTTTCCTCTCAGATATATCTAGTAAGTGGCCGGTGATTTTATTAATTTCAGAATTCATTCTAAACATGAATAATCCAAATGCACTCAAACTAGTACAAGTAGGGATTAAGCTCCATACCTTACTTGTGCTTGCTCGATGTAAATTTTTTATTTTACGTCACAAGAGTTCAGTGAAAAACCTGTCCAGGACATCTTCCATGCCATAAGCCTAGTCTCTGAGGTCATCCAGCCAAAGTTTCACCACCTTTGCTTGTCAGTTGCTTCTCCTCTGCGTCATGTAGCACTGCTTGAATCATTGAAAGTGTTGCGCTCCATTTTTTAAGCTTTCCACCAACGCCCTCACCACGAACAAAGTTGTGCAGCTCCCTAGACATCAACTTGTCAAACAGCACCTTTAAGAACGCCGCCAGGAAGATCACTGCCATTGCCATTGTTTCCTGTGCAGAACCAAAGCACCCAGAGAAGAGAATTTTTAAAACTCGGTGAAATTTGAAAAACTCTCTGGTTGACTCTAAATCGGTGCCTTGAAGGAATCTCCACACTTGTATGAGTGTGATTGCTAGTATACGTCTAAGTGCAGGCAGTTCCACACTGGACCCGTCTTCCGATTAAGCTTGATACCAACCTGCATACCATCTATCTGGAAGGTCGTTGGCATACTCAGGATTTTCCATTTCTTTTTACTTGTCGCCGAACAAGTTGCTGTTTTTGTTATTTTTTTTAATGCATTGATCTTAATATAATGAGAAAGTAGGTGTTGATTTTTGTTGCCGGCTTTTACTTTTAAAATGTTTTCTTCTTGTACTAGAAGGAGTTGACTTGTAGCACTGTGCTGGCATGTCCAAGTAACCAAGTTGCCATTTTTTTAGTACGAGAATTTCAATATCACAGAGCTGCTACTTCAGACAAGCATACACTGTTTATATTTTTGAGGGACACAGTGTTATGAAATTTCGCTGTACCCATCCTTTCCCCTTCTTACTTAAGCATATGCCAACAGGCAACAACAAAATTCTGTTCTAGCCTTCTAGGTGATGTTTTTCTTTTTCTTTTTTTCTTTTTTTCTTTTTTTAAATTATTTTTAAAAGAATCAAAATAGAGAGAATACTCTTAAGTTACTGTTATATGTGTGGACTGTGGAAACCGCATTTAGCATGTATAAATAGGAATATGCTTCCCTTGCTAGCAGATTAACATTGTTTCTAGTCGTCAGTGTACATGAGGAAATAAAGGTTAGAAATCTCTATATTTTATAATATCTATTTGCCAATGACTAAGTTTCATAACAGCATTTACAGAAGTAGCATTTCTTCAAACTCCAATGACAGAGTCAAAGACTCCTCACATTTTATTACTATCTCCCATTTAAATTTTGTATATATATATTTTTAAAATATTCATATTGAAGTTTGTATGAATTATCCAAGATTCCAATTTGTATTATAATTTCAACTTTTATTTCTTTATAATAATTTTGTTTGTACACTGTGGATAGGTTGCCCGGTGGATTAGAGGATATAGCATATGGAAAATGGTGTGTATTTGAATGTGTATATATATATATATAAAAGGATTATATTATATATCAGATATGGGATTGTATAAAAAGTTATATATGTTGCTTTAATAAAACAGAGCTGTGTTTGTAAATTCATTGTAAAGGTACCAGGACACATTATTGCTGCAAGAATTTCAATACAATAAGCAGGCCTCTGTAGCATTATCATAAACTGACGGAACCAAATCTCACGCAACTCTAACAATGTTAAAATTTGCACAATATGACAGCATACACTGAAGACAGAATGGCTTCGAGTAAATACTGATTAATATGTTATTTGTAGACCATTGTTGATTGAGAAATGATAATGATGCTTCTTCTGCTGCCTTGTAGTGTAAGGGAATTGGAATAGGAAAAGAAAATTACTTTTGCTGGAAATTTTCACTCAAATGACTCTCATAAGATCAAGGAATTGAGACAACATTCCCCCACCAATGGTCCAAAGCCTGTACATCTACAAGCATAGAAAACAATGAAAAAGACTATGCTTTGGACAATGATCTGCTTCATCAGAATTATTACACATTTTATACAGTATAAGTACATTCTCTCTAATTTTTCTTCCTACTTTTTGAATTTTGTATCTTCAATCTCAATGTAAGGAATATGGGCTATCAAGGGCCAGAGTCTTCCTTTACTGCTTCTGCATTGCTCCTCTATTAGAGGGCAGTCAGAGATTTGAAGTTTCAAAAGTGAAAGAGGTAGACCCTCCTTGGGAAAAGATTTTAGCTTTCCACAGGAACCGATTGTAAGATATTCAAGAGAGGTGAGGCACCGAAATCCCTCAGTCGATAGATACTCCAGATTTGGAAAACCGAAAATCTTCAGGTCGATGAGAGATTTTGGCAGCAACATGACCCCCTTCTGTTCTTCAGGTGGAAAGCACACCATGTCTGAAGCTTTACCACGGATTACCAACTCTCTGAGAGATGTAAGTCTCTGCAACCCCCACTTGAAAAATGGTTTAGTGACCTTGAAATTCCAGATAAAAAGTGATGCTATGCTTGGTGGAAAACCATCTTCCAAGAGGGATGCGCATCCTTCACAGTAGGAAATTCTCAGTTCATTGAGGGAGCTGAGGCCGTTCATGCCTGTGGGAAAGGCCTTCAGTTTACCACAGAACGTGACTGAAACATATCTCAGGTTGGAAGTGGGCAACCCTCCTTCTGGGAACGAAACCAGACTATCACACCAACTAATATGTAACTTGCTAAGATTGGTAAGGAGGTGGAGGCCCTCAGGTAAGGACTCAAGCTTTGGGCAATCGATGATCTTAATAGATTCCAGACAAGTGTTGTCTTGAAACCTATCAGCAATTGACTCCAGGTTTCCACAGTCAGATATCTGAAGGTGTTTAAGCATCTGAGGTAGTTCATCATTGGATGATAAGTGTGTAAGCCGACCACATTCCTTGATCTCAAGGTGTTCAAGTGTGGTCGGCAACTTGTCAGAAGATAAATACTTGAGAGCATCACAACTCCGAATCTGAAGGTGTTTCAGCCTTGCTGGTAAGTTTCCTCTTGTTGATATTGACATGAGAGATGGACAACCTTTCATAATCAAAGTCTCAAGAAAAGATGCGCTAGTGCTGTTGATGTCCTCCTCTTGTATCAAGGTTTGCAAACTATGGCAAAAACATATAGTTAGCCTTTTCAAAGCTGGAGGTACCTGGCTTCTTGCTAAAAACGAGAAAGAATTGCACCATCCAATAAAAATAACTCTTAGAGAAGCTGGCAAACCAGCCTCTGCAAAAGAGATGAAACTTGGGCAGCTTACAATGTATAGCTCTTGAAGAAACGTTAGATGCAATCCTTCTAGTATCTTCAAAAGATTGTGACAGTTCTCTAATTTCATTGATTCAACTTTGGAAGGTATCCATGATTGTACCTGGCCTGTTTCTTCTCCTATTGATGTAAAATGCTCAAAACTGTCTTCTATTTCTAAACAACGAAGAGAAATCAGCTGTTGTAACTCATCCTGCCAAGAAGCCATCTCCCTACAACTAACAACCTTCAAATCTTCTACCCTTATCAATCCTTGCATGAATCCCTCAGTTGGATGCCTAAAGTTCGAAATGTCATTGAGACAGATGGACCTTAGTGACTTAAGTTCCACCTTGCTTTCTCGCACCAACTCTTTGCATTTGTCGATGTTTAATTCGTTAAGCATTTGATGGCTAGGAATTGACACTACCAACTGATCACATTTTCCAATCACAAGTTTTGCTAATGATGGAAGGTTGTCAGGTAATTTTCCCTCCAACTTGGGACATCTGCTTAAGAAAAGCTCTTTCAGTTTTGGAAACACTTCAATTCCAATACCAGTGCCAACAGGAAACCAATCCTTCCAATTTTCCATATCTTCAAATGAAAGAGTCTCCAGTGATGGAAAACGCCTCAAACAGCCCTCCCCATAAAACTCACTACCAATGCTCTCAATCTTCGGCATTCTCCTTATTATAAGTTTCTTGAGTGAGATCAACAGTCCAAGTGGGGGCAATAATGTGCAGCCAGTGCAACATTCTAACCTCATAACAACCATATTAGAAAATGAAGGATTTGCTATCCATGATGGAAATTTCTGACCGCCATAGCCCATGACTGTAAGCTCCTTGAGCTTACTTGAAGGCTGTAGCATCTCAAAAACATCTGCATCCACTAGTTCTCTGTCATTCCATTGCATTAACAATACATCAATGCCATTCTTGACAACCAAGTTGGCCATTGCTGCATCCTCAGCTCCAGTCACATTCTCTAGTCCTGAGATGTGTAACATCCCACGAAGATGTAATAGGGGTCCTAACTCTCCAACTCCTGATGTGCCACTATCTTTTCCCACAACAAAGTAAGATAAGGTTTGGAGATTAGTCAATTTGCCTAGATGTCTTGGCATCCCTTTTAAAGACCATAGATTTGAACTATTGAGATGCCGCAGGTTGGTTAGATTCTCCATACCAGTAGGCAATTCATTTAGATCGTAGCAACATTCTTATAACAATGTCTGTAAGTTGTAAAGAGTAATTATTGATTGTGGCAAACTTGATATATTTGTATAAGAAAGGTCAAGATATCGAAGATGCTTTAGTTCACCAATTGAATCTGGTAGCTTGCTTATGTTGTAGCTATTAAGAGAAAGCACCCGTAGATACTGGAACTTCGGCAATATATCAAGAGTAAAACTGCTAGTTATGTATTTCTCCTCACCATGTGGTTCTGTAAGTGGTAGGAAAGTCCGCAAATACTTAACTTTGGAGAAGGCCCCGAGTCTTTGGATTCCATCAAACTTGGCACTAATATAAGATGAATGTCGAGCTTTTGGGAAAATCCAGCATCCATTGTTACTGTCCAACTTATCTTCCAACCGAAATCCTATTTCTCCTGCAACCCACTGTGCCAAATCATTCATGAGGTCATGCATCACATACCTCGTTTTGTCCTTTCTTGATTTCTGAAAGAATGACCTAGACAATAGTTCATTGAAGTACTCGCTACCCAAGTCTTCCATTTGTTTACTCCCTTCCAGTTGCTGAATTAAACCTTCTGCCATCCATAAGAGAATCAACTGTTTCTCCTCAAATTCATAGTCCTTTGGTAGTATTGAGCAGTAGGCAAAACACCTTTTCAAATGTGAAGGGAGGTAGTGGTAGCTCAATCTTAACAATGGGAGAATGTTGCTCTGATCTAATTGGGTCCATAATTTGCAGTTCAATATGTCTTCCCACTCATCTATTTCTTTGCAACGGAGAAGGCCACCCAAAGTCCCTGCTGCCAAAGGCAAGCCATTGCATTTTGAAACAATTTTCTCCCTTAGCAGTCTCAAATTTGGTGGTTCACTAATATTTCTATTCAAGAATGCATGTTGCACAAAAACTTTCCAACAATCATCATCTGACACACATTCCAAATTATAGCATTCAACTGCTCCCATTAACTTTGCAACATTTATATCTCTTGTTGTCACAATTATCTTACTTCCTGGTGCTGCAGCTCTAAAGGGGGATTGCAAAGTCGCCCAAAGACCATAATTTGTATTCCAAACATCGTCCAAAACAATCAAAAACTTCTTACCTGCCAATACTTCACTCAAAAGATCCTGAAATTCACTAAACTCATCAAAATTCTCATTTTTCAATGTGATTGATTTAAGAATTGCCTTCGTTAACCTTACACAATTGAAGTCATCCGACACAGAAACCCACACTTTGATATCAAAATGTTTCATCGCATCATCATTGAACACCAACCCAGCAAGTGTTGTCTTTCCTACTCCAGGCATCCCAACTATGGAAGCCACATCAAAATTGACAAGACTTTGCTCATCTCTTATCAATAATTCAATCATTTTCTTCTTATCTTCATCTCTTCCGATGACAGGACCATCAGGCAAACTTGAGCTTGGCGGCCTTTTCCATTCGATCACAGATCTCCCAATATCATTCAAACCAAGTTCATTTTTCCTACGAGATATATCTTGCAGCCTCTCAGTGATTTCATTAATTTCTGAATCAAGATTAAACATGAACCATCCAAATCCACTTGAACTTGAGCAAGTACAGCAAGGAGGGATCAGACACCATGCCTTACTGGTGCTAGCTTGATGTAATTTCTCTATCTTGCGCCGCAACAGTTCGGTGGAAAACTTGTCCAATATATCTTCCACATCATAAGCCAAATCTCTGAGATCATCCAGCCAGAGATTCACTGCCTTGCTTGTCAGTTGCTTCTCCTCCGCATCACATAGCACCGCTTGAATGGTCGAGAGCATTGTTCTCCACTTCTTCAGCTTTTCTTGAACGCCCTCACGCCTTGCAAAGTTCAGCAACTCACTAGACATCAACCTTTCAAACAGAATCTGAAGGAAAGCTGCCAGAAAAATCTCTCCCACTGCCATTGTTCCTTAAGCTGGATCAGAACACCCAAAGAAGTAATCTATCAAAGTTTCATAATTATTGTCTGGTTAAGCTTGACACAACATGTCTACCTACCATCTATCTATTCCTCCTTGATTGTACTCAAGAAAATCCCTTTGTATTATTTAATAAGCCTCCTCAAAACTAGTCAAAGAACTATATTTAATTTGCAAGTTTCTCTCTTTGCATTATTTAAAAATGCACAAAAACTGGTGGCACAAGTCTTAATACAATGAGGAAAAAAAAAAAAGTCCCAATTTTTTTCTTTCTGGGTGATTTTAAATCATAGTTTTTGTCATTTTCAGCAAGAAATTAAAACAGATAAATGGTACCTGTTAATTCTCCTTCGGTTGGATTTTCGCAGAGATGCAGCTTGACAAACACAGGGAGTGGTTAGTGCTTTGTGGGTTTGAGCTCAATCACTTCGTAAAATCCAAAGAGATGGCTGTAATCGAATTTTGAAGTGCTCAAATACTAAAAAACTTGGAGCTCATGGAGAGCCCAGAGAGATGACGCACAAAGCCATTAAAAGAAAAAAAAAAAATTTTTTTTTTCCCCTCTCTCTTCAAGCTAGCCACAGGATTTGACTTTTATCAATCATTTTTTTGGTAATAGGCTTTTCTTTTTGGATCAATCGTTCGTTTGTATTTTTATCTGTTAAAATAATCGGATGACCTTATAAGAGCTTACGAAAATGAAAAAAGGTGATTTACAAAAAATAAATAAAAATTAAAAAAATAAAATCCATATAAATATATATATATATATATATGAGAAAAGGTGCTGTTCTGAAGTGTCATATTGAAGCAATCCAATCAAATGGAAACACCAAATGAAGTGTCATATTGAAGCATGTTTTGTTAAAAAATTCACATGATATATACTCTAGTGTTTTGGTATTTTATTTCACTTCTTTCTCTTGTTCGGATAAGTTTTTTGTCAATGAGTTATCAAATAAAAGGAAAAAAAAAAAAAAAAAAAAGAGAAAAAGAAGATTTTGATACACCTTATATACCATCAAATTTTAGTATCCATTCACTTACTTTTGGCCCTTGGATTAAGTAATGGAAAGCCTTTGCAATTTTTTTAAGAACTTTTTAGGAAATAACGATACAATAAAAAAATTTTTATAATAATATTCTATATTTTAATAATTTTTATCTAATTAAAAAAATTTTAATTATAAATTAAATCAGTTATAAATAAAAATAAATTATTATTTTTTAAATCCTGTATTAATGAGCTTTGTCTTCATGTAATAATAATTATTTATATATTACAAAAAATCTATAATACCTTGCATCCAAAGTTCAATATAACAAAATATTTATGTAAAATTATTTGTAACATTAATTTATTTTGTGTTGTTATAATATCTATCAATATGTAATAACTCACTAGAAAAACTTCTTATTTAAGTCAAAATATTTTTAACTAAAATTCAACTATGCTATAATTCTTTTATAATTATAAAATTAGTTTAATCTCAATAATATGACTATAAAAAAGTTTTATTATAATATTTTATTATGATTATGAGCAATGACACATTGGTCAATGGTGACATGTAACCAGCCTAATTGGCAATCTTTGTTTGAATTAGAAATTATTTCATTTTGACATAAAATTAATACAAAAATAAAGAATTTCATTGTAGATTTTTTCTTTATCAATTTTGTTTCCAATTATATGTGTTTGAAATATATTTTATATTATGTGATTAATTCCGTTCAATTCCGATTATTAAAAAGAAATTACTGAACAGAATGTCATAATTTAGAGAGCAATCCTGCAGTTAAAGCTCAATTCGAGACGTTGCAAAACTCAAGATATGTGTTAAAATAATAAATAATAATTGAAGAAAAAAGTGTATTATTTAAAATTAAAAATAACTAAATAAAAATAACAGATAACAATTTGGGAGTTGGGCCTGTGGGTTGTAACGCTCCTTCTCTGGTCGTTTTAACCTTTATGGGCTGAAGTTCTAGGGCTCAAAATCGCTTTGAAATCGAAGCTTCCAATCAAACCGTAAAGCCCCTGTGGAATGCAGAGAGAGAAACAGAAACTCCCAACTGAAAAACCCTAGAGAATAATCAGACGCGGATAGGGAGTGAAAATGACGCAGAAGAGTAACCTATTCAAGGGCCAACAGAAGAAGAAAGCTATTCCTCCCAACCGCCATGGAAAAGCCTCTGTAACCCGCAAAGGTACTACCTTTTTTGCCCTCTCTCTCTTTCTCTCTCCACTCTGAACATTAAAATTGAAAGTTGCAATTTTTTCATTGTTTTTTGGCAGGGAAGAGATTCGTGAAGCCTTCGAAGGTCACAAAGGACATGGATACAGATCGTGTATGTTCCTTCTTATCCTACGCTTTGTTTTTTGTTCCTTTTAAATATGTTTATTCTGTTAAATTTATCTTAATTGCATGAAGAATTGTAGAATTTCCTTCTGATGCATTTAAACATTACTAATTACATCTAAAGTTGTTGAATTGAGAGTTTCTGAGTCTTTACAAATCCTAATTCGAATTCAATATTTTGGGGAAGCAGGTCTTAGGTGTTAAAGCTGGCTCTTTGAATGTGTTTTAGTAATCAGGAAAAACTAATGGTTTTTAGGGCGAAAGTTTAAAGCATTTTTTTGTGCTTACTTGAGTGGTACGTTAGCACATGAAGTTGGGGGCTTTGGAAAGATATAGCGGTGAAATGATATTGGTACTTTGAGCATAGAATTCTATGCCTTTCCTGCTTTCTTACATGAAAATTATAGTTATTCATTTTGTGGCTTGAAGGAGTTGGTACGATTTTCTACATCGGTTGCAAAATACAACTCCTTCATCAATTACTCTCATTTTCTTTCTTAATTGACACTTTCATCTGTTATTTAATCTTTATATGCACGATTGAGAATTAATGGGTATTTAAGATGTTTTGAGGAATCATCTGGTTTGGTACTATATTTAGTCTGTTGGTATAAGAACAGGTAGGCATTCATTACCAAAGTGAATGCGAGGGTAGATCTGATCCACAGTAAATAGAGTGAAGAGTCAATTTTAGAAAACCAAGAAAGTAGGAAGCCTTGTGTATATTCATTGTTTACGTAAAATTGAATCATGATGTTGAAAATATAATGACTGTGATCATCCATGATATAGCAACAAAAAGAGTTTGCTTCCTAGGTCATCGTTTGCCCTTTATTGTGTCAAAATAGCTGTTTAAGATCTTTCCTAACTTCCAAGACAAAAAACTTTTGAGGACTCATCCTTTAAGTTTCATTAAAGGTTTTATATGATCCACCAAATGGATGAGGCTCTCTTCAGTCTTTTGTATTTTCAAACATGAATCAAGTGAAAACACCAGTTAAAGTGCCATATAAAGAATGTTCACTTTTTAGTAACTAATAGTTAAGATGATACATTTACATTTTTTGGTGAATTAAGATGTTACATTTACTTGCTAAAGCTATAGCCTGCATTATGGTGTTTCCATGCAAAAATGGCATTTATGTGTTGACAGAGCACCTTTGATTTCTTTTTCTTATTAATTTGCCATTTATAGAAAAGTGAAAAGACAAAATAAAGTGCTATATAAAATTTGAGTGACTAATAGGTGAGATGTTACTTGCTTAAAGTTATTGCCTGCATTTTGCTTTTTTCCATCCAAGAATGGCTTCTCTGTCTTGACAGAGTACCTTTAACTCCCCTTGCATGTTAATTAGCCTATGGAGCAGCTCTTTTATCTTTTGGTTTGATGTAATCAGGAAGTAACCAAGTTCATAAACTACTGCAATGAGGTGAAGGCAGCCACTGCTGCAAACAAGGAAGGTGGTCAACTAAGCATTGTTAAACCTCTTCCAGAATCTGATAGTGGTGCAAAGAAATAGTTAGATAACAAGCTCCTGGAGTTTTGGATTTTATTTTAGAGAAAGGTTGAAAATATGTATTCTGAGTGATCTTGTTATTTATTACACTTGTTTCTTTACTCAAAGAGAAATGTTTTTGGTGAGATAGAATGGTGGGTTCGGATCCATTTTCTTGTTTAGGTTTTGTGCCATTTTTGTAGCTTGTAGAATACAAGACCAGAAGGTCCTGTAATTTTCTAATTTTGAAGTTCTGTAATATTCATTCTTTTATTATGACAGAAATTAATTTCATGCACAAGTATCACATTGTTTAATCCAAATTTATGGAAAAAGGATAAAAATGAAAAAGAAAAAGAAACATCAAACTCAAAAACTGTATACATGGGTAATCTAACTGTCTCAAAAGTCAATGTTCAAAGCTTTGCTGCATTCTCTTCAAACTTAGAAGCGCATCATGGACATGGACGATAAAGATCGAGAGGGCATGTGGCTTACCATGGGAGTGCCTAGTCCTTACACATATTCACTTGACGCAGACGTATGAGACAGGTTGAGGTGGATCTGAGTCATCTAATTAGATGGTCTAGGCCCACCTGCCTATAGTCACGTTTTCCTTACGTCATAGAATAGGCAGACACCTAAATTCTGGCACGTGACAACTGACGAACGCTGGCAACTCAAGCTCTGATTTCAGCGTCGTCTGCTCATGTTGGTCCATACCATGATCTGTCATGCCACGTTTCAACCTTCTTGTTTTTTTTTTTTTTTTTTCATTATTTATTAAAAGAAACCAGTGTTTTTATTTATTTATTTATTTTTGCTCAAAAAGGTAAACTGCAGGGGAAAAGTAAGAAATTTATTTTCGCTCAAAGAGATGAATTGGGTTTGACCTTAAACCTGTCTGCTGTGAGGTCTGCTGGGGTGTTAGACGGAAAATTCTCCTTCCACTTTGGTTTTGGTTGGAAAATTACAAAAGGGTCTGAGAGAAGTGGTCTAATCTGGGGTGCTTTGTGGTGTAGAAAGTACATTGGCTTGGTGGACTCAGACGTGTCTGGAATTTAGTAGCAGAGCAGAGAAGTAAAGCCTATTCTTTGATTTTGATTTTGAAACAACTTTTTTTTTTTTTTTGGGGTAAATGGTTTCTGAAACAGGTTGGGATCGGATTTTAAGATAATTATATAATGAAAAAATTGGCTCCATTTTTGACATCATTTTCTTGAGAAAACTTATGGGCAAGGAAAACTACATCATGAAGTAGCCTATGGTTGAAAAAAAAAGAAAAAAGAAAAAAAAAAAGGGAAGATGATTATGAGCTATCTTTTTCAATCTTTTTTAAGAGGAAAGGAAAGTTTAAAGGACAGTAGTCTTCCAAAGGAAATTTAATGGAGGGTTGGATCAGTTGGCCCTGGACTTTAGTCATATTACTTTCTTGACATTTTTAACATTATAAATTTCAAAAATGAAAAAAATAAAAAATAAATAAAACAAAAGGAAAGAGAAAAATATCCTACCACTTCTTTAATACCCATTTAAGTCAAATTTTTTTTTACTCAAGAAACAGAAAACATTCCCACATCAAAGTTAATTATAGTTGGCAGTATTTTGCTGTTTTGTTTATTCTATTTGAAACCTTTTATTTTATTGGCTGTTTTTTTTTTTCTCGGTAAAATGAATACTGCTAAAATAAAGAAATATTTTCAATGTTGTTACCTACCACAATGAAGTCTTTGGGTAGGTGTGGCATTTATTTGAATAAATATATATATTGAGGCTTCTGAGACTCTGGTTATTAAAAATCATGGTGTTATTCAATGCTCGAATCACGCATATCTTGCTTGGTAATCTAAGGCCATATTATAAATGAAAATAATGACATGGTTTTTGGGTGGCTGAAATTTTTCATATTCAACACTGAAATTGATATTTATATTTCATAGCAATGGAAAAAAAAATAAAGGAGACTTATTGGGATATAACAACTGTATGGTCCCCTGAACCTGATATTTATCAATTATTTGAGTGTAAAAATTGTTTTTATACTGTAAGATCAAACACAAAATTCCAAACTTTTATCTAATCAGACGGTCTCTATCCACTAATACAGATTCCCAGATGGGATTTCCTTTTTAGTGGAATATCTAGGGAAAGGACAAGTAATTCAATTGTGAATTGACAGAACGTGTTCCTTTTCCCAGGATATGGTAGTATGTCTTTACAGGCTTGAGGATATTTCAACTTTAACATAAAGTTTCAAGTTTATGCAACATTTCTTATACCATCATAAAGTTATAGACTTCAAACATGCAAAATATATAATATAGTATGTGTACGTGTATGCATATACAACACTATTATAACAAAAAAAGGAGAAAGATACTTGCAAGAAAAGTATCAGCTGTGGTTTCAAAAATCAAAAACTTCTAAATTTCTAAACATTAAAGTTAGATGGGACATGCTGTATGTTTTTTATTGATCACCAAATTAAAATTTTAGGGTGGACGTCAGTTCAGTAAGGTTTTTACAATTTTTTTACAAACCGAATCAAATTGAATTATAAAGAAAATTTGAATCGAGCTAAATTAGTTTGGTTTCTTCAAATTAAATATTTTATTTTTTAAATTTTAAAAAAAATATTATTTTTTAATGATTTGATTTTAACATTATTATTATATTTAATTAAATTATCGAAAAAATATAAAAATGTTAAAACTATAATTAATTATAATAAAAAATAAAAAATTATATAATATGTATAAGTTTTGTTCGGTTTGGATTATTTTTAATCTAAACTTAATTGATTTGATTATAGATAAAAATATCAAATTGAATTAAACTAAACTAATTCGATTGAATAATTTTGGTCGGTCTAATTCGGATCACTACTAAAATTAATAACTTGGTGTAGAGAAAAAAAAAATTAAACTTTATAACTAAACAATCTTTCCAATATCCCTTCAAAATAATCCAATCACAAAACTTTTTTTTTTTTCATATATATGGAATTATCCAAATTCAAATCATGCACTTCAATATGTATAGAGCAAAATTCTCAAATTAAAATTTTAAAATGTTAGTAGCTAAGTCATTAAATAATAGATTTCTAACAGAAAAAAACCAGTACAAGCAAACTTTTTTATTGAATCAGGATCTCTTAATTTCAAAAATCCTTCATTTTTATAATAACATATTGACAATTTGTCTAGCAGCCTCGGACCCCAATAGCTAACCAGTCGCCATAAACTGGTCATCTACTTCTTCTTCTTCTTCTTCTTCTTCTTCTTCTTCTTCTTCATTTTTTTTTTCTTTTTTACTATATATATATATATTATTTTTTTGTTGGTCTTTGATCGCTTCCAATATTTTAAGTTTTTTTTTTTTTTTTAAAAGACAATAAGGGTGTGAGTATAACGGTTAGTTCGGTTTAATAATAAAAAGTAACAGTAGAGAGGCAACGTTACTGGCCAATGACAAAGTTTGTAGTGTCTTACACGGCCTGACTCTTTTCAAAATTGATAAGGTGGGACTAACTCTCTCTCTCTCTCTCTCTCTCTATCTTCTTCGTCTTCTGTACAAGTCAAATACCATTATCCTTCTTTCTGTACAAGTCAAATACCATTATCCTTCTTTCTCCATAACATCTACGCCGTCTGATCCTCCATCAAAGTCTTTCAGACCATCCAATCTCAGCCTTCCAATTCAGCATCTTATTCTCTTTACTACATTTTTTTAACCACGAACGAGGCCTCGCACACCATCGCTGAATCTTCTTTTATCACCACGTGCTTTGTCCAAACCATATCATAAATGCACTGAATCATCTCCATTGGTACGTGTTCGACAGCCGCTTCAATGGCGTCTCTGATTTGTACATGTGGGGTCCTTTTGCTTTCTGATGCTCTGAGGTGGGGTGCGAAAAGCCAAGCGAAAGTAACAACGTGGCCAATAACATCGTCATCTTCTTAGCATAGATAGATAAACAAAGAGAGGTACAGCATACACAAATCCAAACCCAATAACGTAAGCAGACAGTTTACATAACCGCCGTCGCCGTTGCCGGAGGAGACAACCATCAAAGCCGTCAATGGGTGCCACAGAACCTGTAATATATATAAATATATAAACTTTTGTTTGTTTTCATTGTTTTATTATGTACTTAATAAAGTTTGAAATTTTTGTTTTTTTAATTTTTTTGGGTGTTGGGTTAGGTTGTGGAGAGAGAAAGCGATGAAAATGAAGGGAGAGAGGAGAATGTGGAGAAAGAAGAAGAAGAAGAAGAAGAAGAAGATGAAGAAGTGAAGGATTTGGAGAAAGGTGAAGTGGGTATTGACGAAAAAGTTTTTGAGAGCAATAATATTAATAATATGAATAATCATATTATTAATAATAACAATACTAATCATAATCAGAGTGATGTTCAGCTTTCGAGGTTGCAGAGGTTGAATCCTAGCAACCCTTTGAGGATTGTTCTCAATGCTTCTACCAGAGTTGCTACTCCTTCACCTTCTCAGTTTTCTCAGGCTTCTACTGTGCCTCGTTCCACTCCAACACCACAAGTAAGTCAATTTATATTTTTTCCCCCATAAAGATTAAACAAAAAGATAACTAATTTTGTTGTTGTAAATTCTAAAGTCAACCTTTTTCTTTCATAGATTTCAGAAAAAATGTCAAATTTTGATTAATTCTCTACCAAAAACTGAATTTTTCTGCTATTTATTTATTTATTTATTTTTTCCTCTTTTTTGAGCAGCAATCTCTAATAACTCTAAATTCAAGAAAATACACCGACAAAATATCTCTGTTTCTGTTCCTTCTCCATATGGTTGTAGCTGTTGGACTAGTTTGTTTTCTTCTATTCAAGGGTGTTCAAGGGCTTATCCAAGCTTCAGATAGTGTTCAAAGGAAAGAGAAAAGGGTGTTGAAGTATCTTCTACCACAAGTCGAAGCTGCATCTCTATTAAGTATTACCCTTGCATTTTTATGGCAAAAAGCAGTGAGGGAATGGCCTCGGTTCATGGTTCCTTTCATATTATGGAGCACTTTCATTGTGTCATTAGCTGCTGGGATTCTCCTAATTTGCTTCCAAAAGCCTCCCACTGATGGTCTTGGAGTCTGTTTCCTTTTTTTTGCAATTGGCAATGGATTATATGCTTGCTGGGTGACTCGAAGACTTAGATTTTGTACTGAAGTGTTGAACAAAGCACTTGAACCTGTGTCCAAATTCCCTGACTTGAATCAACCCACTTATTGGATGCTTGGCGCTGGGTTCATGTGGATGTCTCTTTGGATTTTCGCAGTGATTGGGGCTTTGAATTTCTATTTTACTCCATTGATTATAATTCTTTTAGTTCTGAGCTTGGCTTGGACTGCTGAAGTAATGAGGAACGTTGCGAATTTAACGGTTAGTAGGGTGATTGCTCTGTATTATCTCAGAGGAATGCAATCCAATACTCAGTTTTGTTTCCAAAGAGCCTTGACTAAGAATCTTGGAAGTGCTTGTCTTGGTTCTCTCTTTGTGCCTACAATCGAAGCCTTGAGAATCGTTGCTCGGGCTTTAAATTTACTTGAGGGGGAAGATGAATTCATGTTTTCTTGTGCACATTGTTGTCTCAATGTCATGGAATCCATATTCAGATATGGCAATGGCTGGGCCTATGTACAGGTATTTTTTAATGAAACCTTCAATTTTGCTAATAGGTCGGTATTTTACTACAGTACTTTTCTTAAAATATAATTTTACTGATTTTATCAGCTTGAGCCAAAGAGATGATCCAAAAGATAGATTATTGCCAAATAATCCATCATGTTGTGACAATGATTTAAGAATTTAAGTATTTGCTTACATCGTGTTATCACAATGATTTAAGAATTAAGTATTTGATTTTAACCGGAAGCAGCTTCTTTTTCAAAAGTGTGTTGCTTATTTTATTAAGGCTAATCTTCAAGTCATTCTCAATTATGATGTAATTGCGAGTAGTTCTTACGTTTTCCAGAACGATCCAAAGCAGTAAAACATGCTTTTATATTCATCAAAGAATACAATCTGCAGTATATTTTTTTCTGATATACATATAGAAAAATCTAGTCAAGATTGGTTGTTGAGTCCCTATTGACTAGTCAATTTTCTTATATATATTTTCATAGTTTACATAATCCACAAATTCAATCACTATCCAAAATCCTATTTATTTGTGGTCCATTCTATAAGAAGTCAAAAATTTCAACATTTTATATAGAGTTGATATTAAACTTAATCTTTGGTTCCATATTTTTCCCCAGATAGCTGCATATGGAAAAGGGTTTGTGAGGGCATCACAAGACACCTGGGAACTCTTCAAAAGGCAAGAAATGGAAGCCATTGTTGATTCCGATATGACCAGCGCGATTTGCTTCCTAACTGGGGTCTGCAGTGGCTGTATTTGTGTTATTGTTGTGGCCGCTTGGACATCCAGCGTGCATCAAAATTTCACAGCCACCATTTCACTCTTAGCATTCTTCATAGGATACCTTATGGTTGGTGGCCCATCATTTGACCATTCTTTTATAATTTCTTTTATCTCTTTTACATATACATCACATGACCAACTTGTCTATACTTTAATCTTCATATCATTCAACTACTGAAAAACTAATGAGTATTTTTTTTTTTTTCCCTTTATTTTTATAATCCATCAGACCAGAATTTCCATGGCATTACCTCATGCCTGTGTGAGTTGTTACTATGCCTGCTATGCAGAGAATCCAGACAACAGGTTATTCGACAAAACAATCAAGGACCAACTCAACTTGATGAAAGCTGACCGCGATGTCGTTGTGCCTACACCACGAGTTCCACGCAGATTTAGAGCAACTTAAAATGTGATTAAGGCCCCCATTTTTCCTATTAACTGTACAGATATTAAGTGGGTCTGGTTTGGTCATGGTTTACAAAATATACCATATCATGGTGGCTCTCAATGTGGGGGGGTTTCTGAAGAATCAAGGCAAGCTAAAGAAGCTCAAAAAGTTGGAATATGCAGAATGATTATGGTGGTGGTGGTGGTAAAGAATTTTGAATGAGAAAGTTTGAACCATTATCCAGATATGGTTTTATGGTGTTGGGAAGGAATTTGAAGAGTGCCCACTGAGATACCAATCGACCAAAAGTCTATGAAGACAAAGTGTCTTTTGGGGACCTGATCTTTATATTATAATCTGCATATACTTTTGGCATATTCCATGCTTAAAAGTGCCCCTCAATTATTTTATTATTTTGCCCAACCTCTATAAGACCCACCATTATTTCTCTGTAATTATTCAATTATTTAATTCCATATCATTTTGTAAGAATCTCCACGAGGTTTGATTGGAACTCTCTTTCTCTCCTGTGTTAAATGAATTAAAAAGTAGCCTTTTTCCCTACAAGATAGTGCAGAAAGCTTATAGTGTGTTGGGTTTGGTGGGATAGAGAACTACTAGTGCATATTAGGTCTTAAACTTTCATTAGTAGTCTCTCTCTCTCTCTCTCTCTATATATATATATATATATATGTAATTAACAATATGGCTTCACCAAGTGTGATGAAATGAGAATCACATTCAAAGATTTAAAAAACAACCCCTTAAGGAATCTGACTGGTACTTTCTTTAAACAATAAAGTGAACATTGCTTTTGCTTTTCATTATTAGCTCTCTAAGCTTTTTTAACCATGTGAGACAATTTAACATGCATCCTCTCAAGCTTTTTTAACCATGTGAGACAATTTAACATGCATCTTTGAAATGTGTAAAAACAATTTTTTGAGATACCAAAAAGAAAAAGAGAAAATGTGAAAAGCTAAAACTGGAATGGCTATGGTGAAGAAATATATTTTCCCCATGGATTAATGGTGAATTAATTAATTTATAAATTATTGTACATTTCTATTTTTCTTCTTCCAATCTCATCCTTTCATTGCAAAGACCCTAAAAAATTCATTGAACATGTTAAAGCCAGTCAAATATTGAATGATTGGAAATCAGAATGATGGTATAATGCTCGTTGCCCTTCCTCTTTTGCTTTCAATACATAAAACTATCTTGAATTTTGGCTAAAGATAAAACAGGACCCACAAATCAATAGTGACACACCTTGTAGAACACCCATGATTTTTTTTGGATCGACAAAACCCATGATGGATAACTCTATTATACTATACATTAACACATGCTTAAAGTTTGCCTAATAGGGGAAGAAAGAATCCTCTAGTTTTTTGTTGATAATGCTTTGTCTCTTACACATATTGTAAATCCAACATCAATTACACAACCACATACCTACTTCTGTATATATTTATAAAAAAATACCAACTTTTAGGCTTTATTTGTTGGTAAGCTTTTTATTTTCTTGCTGGGTCCAATCTAATCTTTTCTCTGTCACCTTTCTAATACGATCAAAAGAAAAATAAAATATTAGAATATTCTATGAGCCAGATCACAAACCTTTGTTCTTTATATATGTATATATCATGGTGTAGATTTTATTATATATACAGAAGAACTTCTAAGACAGTAAAGAAAATATGAGATGGAGAGGAAAGAAAATATGAAAGGAACAAAATTTAAATCTTAATAAAGCTTCTTGGAAAACTTAATAAAGTCAGGATACCAAAGCTAGCAACTTAATAGGTTAGTTTTTTTAATACAATAAATCCTAATAAAACTAAAGTGAAGGATAAGTATGTAGGTTAAAATCAACGCTGAACTTTGTACGATGGAAAGTAGTAGAAATCCAATAGCTTCAAATCCTATAGCATTTGTAATGGTAAAATGCATGCTTATCTTCTTAATGAAATTCACAATACAAAGATGTCCAACAAAGCCACTTTGGATTGGCATAAAGATTCCTTTGCCTTTTGTCACATTGTCAAAAGGGAAATAAGGTGGACTACGACAGCCACCAGCTTGGGCTTCACACATGGTTTTCAATCATTCATTATTCCAAGCATGACTACAAACATTTGGTATATTATATATATTTATATATATTTAGTATAAGATATTCATCTTCTGGGTTTTATAATATCCAAAGAAAACCAATAAGAACAAGGACTACTCTGTGTGTACCGACGTGGTTAGTGATTTATTATTAGTTCATGTACCCTAGAGCATCCAACTTCTAGATTTTTTTTTATTTTTTTATTTATTTTTTTTAAAGTAGTTTTTGAAGACAAATGGTCCATACAAAATAATTAAATAGATACACAGACACAAACTCTCCTCCATTTTTAAAAAGTAGATTAGTCCTTTTCATGGGGTCTGATATACAGATGAGAATTTGGATTTACTCAACATATATGCTTCTTGGGTTTCAGACTTCTTTTTCTTTATTAGTTTTATTTTTTACTGAGACAATGTTCCATACCTTTTTTTTCTTTTTTTCTTTCAGTAGACTTCATATATACAATCTATTCAAATCCTTACTCTCCTACGACTTGAAATCCTTACTCTCATATGACTCCCTTACTCTCATATGACTTGAACCCATGTAAGAAGGATATACCCCCCCAACCCTTACTCTCATATGACTTGAACCCATGGGCAAGAAGCATATACCCTCTCACTACTCGAACCCATGCATACAATATCTTCAAACCCATGCATATCTCTTCAAACCTTATTCTTGTACGACTTGAACCCATGCGCAAGGGGCATACACCTCCTATGACTCGAACCCATATGCAAAAGCCATAAGCATATATCTTCCCATTACTCGAACCCATATGCAAAAGCCACAGGTATGGATGGATGCTCAACTATTAAAGCTACCTACCTTGTCAATTTTCGTACTTTGTAAGCTACTAATGCACATATTTTTTGGTGAGACATCTTGTATAATTAGCTACTAATGTTTGCACACTATACATTACTTTGCCGGAGTTACATGTTATAGCTGTAATAATACCACCAAAATGATTATATTTCTAATGATAATTAGAATTGTTTCTTTTACTTGATGGTAATAAAAATATTTCATAAGAAGCTAGCCTCCCGGGCTTGGTAACATGGGCTTTGCCACCCAGACCCTCGCTTCGAGCTTCCAACTTCAAACCAACTTGGTCTACATTGGACAAAGCCCAGTAACAGAGAATAGAAAATGAATCCGATTGGTAGCTAAACATCTCTTGTGCCTGACTACGCATACCAACCAAAATCAGCTTCAAAATGACAACATGACCATGTAGGTTGGTTCCTCAAAAAATTAAAAATTGGAAGAAAATTTGATGGTAGCAAAGTACCCCTAGAAAATCAACCAGCAAGTAGGACAGCAGATAAAGAAGAAAATAATTATCACAGACTATTACAAGTAGAGGGGAGTGGGGGTGGGCACGATTCAACGATAGAAACTGAGAAATTGATAAAGTTAATAAGAAACCAAATCTTTTTTTCTTTTAATTCTGATCAAATATAAACCAAAGCTTGTTTTCTTCCTTCATTCAATTCTGATCAAATTCGCTGATCTGGTTTTTCTATCAGATTGCAATTTTCTAAGTTCTATATTGTAATACAGCATGAAAATACATAACCATTTCTGGATATATTTACAAGATAGTAAGTCAAGGAGATAGAAATACAGCAGTGAAAAATCTTGAATACAGAGTTTATCTCTGGAAAGTCAATTGTCCTAGAAAATACCAAAAAATTACCAAATCACTATACTAATGCTACTTCATCTCCAATCCATATCACTGTATTAATGCACAAATCACAAAGTTAACTAAGCTAAATCAGTGAAATTGAGTAAACAACAAATTTTATTGTGTTAAAAAATAAATCATATAAGATCCTCCCATTTTATACTTCAGGCATCCATTCTGCTTCTATGGTGATCCTTAAGAAGTTACAACAAGGCTTCAATAATCACAGCAACTCATGATTCCATCACCACCACCAAATCATAACCCGCCAGGGGAGACAAACTGAGATAGCCTTTGTACTAATACATTTTTCTATAAAAATTCTAAGAAAGCATCCATTTTGCACGAAATCAAGCTCTGCATCATTTAATCGTCTACAAAACCCATGTTTTAAATAGACAGTAATTTCTTATCTAAATAAAAAGAGTCATTACCAATGTAGATAACACAAACTGGATAATCGACAATGCATAAAGAAAACAGAATTCCAAAAGAGAAGAGATAGAAGATTTCTTCACCCACTTAAAAGACTCTTCAAAAAATGAACTTTCGATTCGATGAATGCTCAATTCCTCAAAAAATTTGAAATCCAACAGTCAAATTCCATGATTCATCCACCATTATTATTAAATAACTACAATAACATGCTACCTCTTTAACATTGCTCTCCTTTCATCTCAGTGATAAAAATTCCAGTATGAATTACATTTCTATTTGCATCCAATAATCAAATTCCACTTTAAACAAAGGGCACTATCTCAGTAATAACAAAATATGATTCTATTCTACAGAGAGGAGCTGCTACAAGTTGATAGTGGTAGATTAGTTAATCATCCTTCCCAAGTATCATACTTCTTACAACTTTCCATAGAGGGTCGGATAGTTTTTTTTTTTTTTTTTTTTTTTTTAAAAAAAAGGGAAAAAGAAATATAAATCAGTAAAAAAGAAAACTCAACCTTCTGATTCTTACATAACCTCTTATACTTATAAAGTTAACCGCCAGAAAAAACCCATTGCAAAAACACAAAGAACTTTCTCATTTCGACAACAAAAATATTGAGATGACATAATAAAACTTGGGAAAATAACCCAATCAAAAATACAATTAGACCATAACACATTACCCCACAACCATGCTAATAATAAGAATTCAAAGTCAGAAACTTCCCATTACCACTAAATTTCTCAATCCCCGAAATGCATTATTTTCCCAGGCGGTCCAACATACAATAATAAGGCAGAGTAAATTCAATTACCAATTTAAAAAAGAAAAGAAAAGAAAACATAAAATACATTTATATCTAATACTCCCCTTTCACATTGTCTTCCTCAGCTTGCTTTGGCCTCTGCTTTGGCATTCCCTTTCTCGGATTTCCCACTCCCTTTAGCCTCACCGGAGCAACACCCACCACCATGCTCATGATGATGATGGTGATGACCATGGCCATGACCATGATGATGGTGATGATGACCATGCCCATGCCCATGCGTAGTCGTCTTCTTCCCCTTCAACTCCTTCCTCATGTCATACGCATCTTCACCATCGGCATAATACTTAGCTTCCACATCATGAATCTTATACCCCAAAGTCTCCGTATACAAATTGAAAGCAGCCCTATTGCTCTTCCTCACATGAAGTGAAACATACTCAGCTCCAAACACCTGTTCCATGGCGCTCTGAGCAGCGTTCATGAGCTTGGTTGCAAGCCCTAATTTCCTGTGGGTTCGGAGAACAGCGAGAGAGGTTATGTGGCCGTGGCACTCGTTGCTTTCTTCTTCCATCTTGGCCAGGACGTAGCCGACGATCCGACCGTTGTAGTCTTCGGCGACGTAGAGGAGTTGCGGCCATGAGAGGATGTGGTAGAGGTAGTATTTCATCTGGTAATTTTCTGGAAGGCAGAACAAGTTGCAAGCTTGCATAGCGAGAAGGTCGTCTATGGTGGCCTTGCGTATGCAAACCATGGTTTTGAGACTTTGGGGTTTGTTTTTGGGATTTTCTAGGGTTTTTTTTCTCTGGTTGACAAATTTATTAATTTGGGGAAGAGAGAGAGGGGCTGAAGAAGAGAGAGAGAGAGAGAGAGAGTGCGCGAAGGTTTGGGTTGGAGATTTCTTTGTTTTTGTGAGATGAATTTTTGTGGTGGATCATGGGCATGGGTTTGATATTGGGCTCCATAATGGATCTGGGTCTAGGAACTCTATTATGGGCTTAAATTTGGGCTTGATCTTTGATCTCTTACTTCGGGTAGGTCGACATTTGTATTATTGATAATTATTGATAATTCTGAATACACTGTACAATTAAGTGGAAAAATAAATCATAAAAGGGGGAAAAAAGTAAAGAAAATAAATTATTGCTTATGGAACTGTGTTATTTTTGATATTTTTTTCTCCTTTTGATTAATTGGTTTATATGCCATAAGATGTAATCACAACCTTTATTGGAACTGAAATTGGCATTATTCACTCTATTATAGAAGCAAGGAGAGTTGAAGATTTCTTATATATATATATATATATATAGGAAAGTTTTATAATACGGACTACACCAAAACCAATATTTTTTTCTAAAAAGTATCGGCTTTGGTGTAAACCATATTGTAAAACTACTCTATACATATATATATATATATATATATTAAAAACAAGAAAAAAAAAAGGGGAAAAAAAAAAAGAGAGTTGAAGACATGATAATATTTTAGCTTCATCATTGTCCACTTGAAGTTCCAATAATATACTTATATTTCTTTATTCCCCTTTATTTGCTTGGTGAAATGGGTAATGAGAATTAATCAAATTTTCCAAGAAAAGATGTCTGGAATTCAAAATAGACAAATATGGCAAAATGGCTCTTGAATCAAAGAGCCCATTACAGATGAATGAATGGAAGAAAATCACAATAATACATAATGATACATTCGAGATCAATTTTCTTTCACATAACAGTGATCTGAAACTACTTGTTGAATTTCCAGAGTCTAATATACCTACTGTTGTGTGTGGTGACAACCTTCTTCATCCCAACAGCCAAGCAAGTAATTGGACGACGGGAACTTCCGGGAATGCTGTCAATGCGGGTATCTTCTGAAAGCCTTCTTCCTTTGAATCTTTCGATGGCACCATGACGGTGTTGAGAACTGGATCTGTTGCCATCCAAAACGATGCTAGAAACAACTTCACCCGTATTCTGGTTCAAAATGCGTAGAACACCATCTATTCCACCAGCAACTAAGGTTGACTTGTCATTCCGAAGTAGTTGTAAGGAATATATGACATTTGGACTAATTCGTGTCTCCCATAAACTTCTCATTGTCCTTTAAATAATGATACAAAACATGGCTGCTCAAATTGCAAATTGCATATAATGTGAACTAAGCAAGGCCTGACCTTTGCATATATGCAAGTTGCACGTTGGTAATTCACCTTCATTTCTTTTTAGTAATTGAGTATTCTTAACTCTTTTTTATTTTTTATTTTGCGTGTGTGTGTTACTATAATATCCTAATCAAAGCTTCTGGAAGGTAATGTTGCAGCAAATTTCATTGTTGCCAGTGAAGCTGGGTAAGTATGAATGAGGTCATTTTCCTTTCTATTAGTATCCAAAAAGAAAATAGAATTTATATTATAACAGGTTTTCATTGTTAGGTGACAGTTTATGATGACTATGATATATTTTCAGCTTCTGGTACTTCATAGCTTCTTTAAGTTGTCATTTATAATCAATTCTCAAATCACATAAGCATATGAATCCCCAAAATTTAAACTAACATCCCATTCGCTAGGAGGTTTAAATATTGTCTCTCTACCCATGTTACCACCTCCTAAGACCTTAAAAAGTTTACAGGATTTTCAGATTCCATCCATCTATTACAGAAACCTCATATATGAAATATGCAAGTAGGTAATCATAGATCAGGAAACTAAAAGCTAAGAGTATGCAGTTAATTTTACTCTGAAGTTAATACTGAAATTAGTAGAAAGCTCAAAATGCATACCTAAGGTCCCAACAGGAAGCATATCCAGCAGTTGATCCAGCAAACACTACGTGAGAACATGGGTTGAAACACAGTGTCCTAATGCCTGCTGGGAAAAGTTGAATAAAATGGATGGCACATTAATATAGCATCCTCAAATTCTACAGTTTTATATATTTCACAAAAGCAGATAATAAATAAGTATACCATTCATACAAAGCGGAAAGGAAATGTCTACTGTTATGATTTCTTTTTCTGACAATTTCACTTATCAGATACTTTTAACTGGTTCAACAATGAGAGATGCATGTATTTGTAGTCAATACCTAGAGACACTTGGGGCATTCAGCTTAGATAATATAGTGAGGGTTCATGGGAAAAAGATGTGACATATCACATATAAATAGGAAAACCTACCTTCTAGCCTCTCAATGTTGTGACGTAGGAATAATATACACGGGCAGAGAAGTCAAAACAGAAAACAACCAAGGTAGGAGTGCAGCTGTTATTAGATACCTAGCAACTGACAGGATAGGCTCTCCTTTGAACTTTCAGTGACACAATTATAAATGTAAAGATTAAAGTGGAAAAATCAATGACAATAAAATAGGCAGGATACCAAAAAGATTTATTAGGAATGTTATATGCATCAACTTAAAGTAGCATTCCGAAAATCAGAACACACAAATCCAAGGTCAAATGAAATGATCTCCAAATCCATTCTCCAAAATCATTCTGTAGAGAGTAGGCATGCTACATAACCTGTGGAATCTGTTGATCTTAGTTTTGCTACCCGCTGATCAGATTGCAGACCTGATATTGTGATACTTCCAAGAGAGGAACCACTAAGAATTAACTGATCATCGCTCAAACATAAGCAAGTTATAGGCCCAGCGTGCATCCTGGAATCAGGAAATAAAAATTAAAAGAAAGCATAATATGTTGCATGTTGTTATCAAGGGAAGAGAGGAATTAACTTTATTTTCAATTTTGGAATTTGGTAGCAAACTAAACCACAAGGCAAGAACACTTTTATCAAGAGGCAAGATAAGAGAATCATAAAAATTCTGTTTTATTTGGCTTAATAGAGAAATCATGTGAAAATATTCAATAATGGGAACAAGAAAATGTGATTAAAACTTCTTGATTCGAGCATATACTCTGATAGAAATCTGAAGATGAAAGAATTGCAAGAAATTTTTTACACCACCTACCTAATTATTTGAGAACATTTCCTACTGTACATGTCAAAAACATGAGCAGTCCCGTCCTCACACCCAACCACAGCTTCTGGATCGAAGTATCTGTAGGCATTGAGAATACACCTTGCTTAAAATTGTTAACAAATACAAAAGCCAACCTTCTGGACAAATATAACACACTTATCCAAGAGCTTGTGTTGATTAAGAGAACCAGAAAAACAAACAAGAGGAAATATTAAAGGAGCCAAGTAAATCTGATATCTTCAATTTGTTTAGTTGTTATCATGTGTCTACATTTCAACTACTTGTCCAGAAAGTAGGACAAGATGTTAAACATGAGTTCTAGATAGGTACTCAAAGGAAAATTTATTCCTTTTTATTTATTTTTTTTTTTTTGAGTTCTGCATTATTTAATAAGAGGCTTAGTTTCTCAAAGTAACTTAAAAGCACAATAATAGTCAGATCCGTAATTAATTCTTCTGCAAAATTCTCTAAAATATGCATACCGCATGCATAAACCTTTTGAAAAGGTGGACTCCCGGGAGGAAAAAATACTTCTTGTCCCATTTCGCCTCCATATACATATACGAGTGCCAACCAAACCAACAATCTACCAAAGTATAAATGAAAAAAAATATTAATCACATCAACATGAAAGACAAATTGATATAGCATTTTACTCAAGCGACAGATACATGTAAAACTACAGACAAGAAATTGGTTTGTTCAAGTTACCTTGCTCTCATCAAAATCAAAGTCAACTATAGGGGTTGTCTCTGGATTGGAATATTCTTCCAAGCATTTATAGCTTTCTAAGGACCAAAGACGCATTACCTAGCACCATTTACATGCAAAACAAGTAACAATATTATGCAATGATATTATGAGAAGGTCAGTTTATAAGGGCAAACAATTAGCAAACATTGAAGGAAACAAGAAAGTAACCCAGACAAAGATGAAACAAAAAATATATATATATATTTTTACATAAAACAAGTGATGGTTCATAACAAGAAAAAAGTATGTTACGTATTGAGCATATCATCATGAACCGGCCCTTGTCTCGTAGATTGTGTATGTAGGAAAATACCTTATCACCTACACCAGTAAGAAGTAAGCCCATCTTCATTCGGCACTGATCCACCCTAACAGAAATCAAGTTTAGATAACCAAAGTACATATACTTACAAACCCATTATTGTATATGTAACTTTAAATCTGCTTAAAATCATACATAGGTACTAAAAATAGAATACAAAGCATAAAACTTCGATATGAGGTTCGAAATTAGAATATGATATATGAAAATATCTATCTTTGAAGACATAACAAGCGAATTGAGAAAGATTTTACCATTAGCAATGTTTATGTACTTGAAAATTATCATTATTTTTTTTTTTCCTTTAAAAAAGAAAGTAAAAATCAATACAAGGACATTACCCAGCAGAATGGCCTTTCCACTGATCAATATGAATAACACCCTCTTGCAAAGCCAATCTATGATGTTTCATAGCAATCTCCTCCAAGTATAATTTCAAAGATTCCTCCGAATTACTAGACCTATTGGAAACACCCACAAAACCCATCTGCTGCTGCTTGTAACAGAACAGTTGCAGCAACTTAGACTTATTCACAATCGAATTCCTTCACGAAAACAAGAAAAAAAATCAAAAACCCATTTTTATTGTCCAACCCATTGTTGAAAAGGATAAGCAGAGAGACAGAGAATAAAGAATACCAGGATTTGCAGACGACAGAGCAACGGACGAGGTCGAAGAAGTCGAGGAAGGAGAAGATGAAGCAGAGGATGTCGTGCTCCAGGGAGTGAACTGTGGTCTGTGATACTACTGAGCTCCTACTTCTCTGCCTCTTCTTGTCTCCGATGGGAGTTTGGTCCATAACTGACGTTGAGCGGAACCAAATGAGATTCGAAGGCGAAATGGGCAAACTTGCTTCCTGGTTTGAGCTGAAATAACCGATAACTACGAGTTATTAATTTTTCTATTATTACTTATTATTCTTTTCGATAAAAGAAATTGTTTTTCTTTTTATTTATTTATTATTATTTTTATTGAAATATTAAACTTATGAAATTTAAATTTCTATTACTTATTATTTGGATAAACTATATTTCACGTATTCAATTATATCACGTTTTAGTGGTTTTTTTAAAAAAAAAAAAAAAAAAAACATTTCTTAACACATTTGACATTAAATAATTTTCGATATAGAGTTTTAATGAATTTTTTTTTTTGGGGGCTTTTGAGAAATAATCTGTTTAAATTGATTTGATTTTTTCCCCTACCATTTTATTACTTTTTATAATTTATTATATATTTTAAAATACTCAATAAAATCCAAATGGTTATACGTAAATTTGAATATAAAAAATATAAATTATTGGACAATTTCTAAATATTAATGGAAAATGCAAATGGTTATGGTTCAGAATCTATATTTGGCATATAAAATATCAAAAAAAAAAAATGGTATATGAAGTTAATTTGAGGCATTGAAAAACATATAAAATTAATAAGAACATAATATTGAAGAAAAAAAAGGGACATAATATCTTTATAATTGAGGAAATATAACGTAGGAAAAAAAGTGTTTATTACGGATGATCCTCAGAAATAGAATTTGGATTGTTAATTAGTTAGCTAGATGCTGACTGGTTAAGCATTATAAAACATAATTAAAAAAAAAGACGAAGTGAGATTCATCTCCATGAGCTTCAAATGCAAATCAAAGCATAAAGAAAAGAAACAAAGAAAGAAAGATATGAAAACGGACATATATACTTACAATTTGGATATCAGAGGTGACATGATGGAGTTTCCCATCTAGTTTTGCTATAGGGATGCAAGCAAGCTTAGATCGGAGGCCGTATCTATTTTCTTTGATTGTTTGTGATAGGAGACAATGCTCCTAAACTGGGACATTCTTCAATGGATAGATCCTTTAAAGAAGTGAGACCATGCAGCCCTTGTGGGAGTAATGCCAGCCCAGCACATCTTTTCAGAGTTAGATATTCAAGTGATGAGAGATTGCCTATCCCTTCAGGCAATGATTTTAAATATGGACATTCTTCAATGTGGAGGTACTTTAAAGATGTGAGACCACGCATCCCTTGTGGCAGCGATGCCAACATACAACAATCCTTAATAGAAAGACTACTAAGAGATAAGAGATTGCTTATCCCTTCAGGCAATGATCCTAAATTGAAGCATCCAGAGATTTTCAGTACAGCTAAAGAGATGAGACCATGCATCTCTTCTGGCAACGATTCCAACCTATCACACCTTCCAATATGAAGAGTATCAAGTGCTGAGAGGTTGCCTATTCCCTTTGGCAATGATGTCAAATTGGGCCAGCATTCAATGTGGAGTTTCTGCAATGATGATGAGAGTTTGGCTATCTCCTCTGGCAAATCAACCAGACTGCGACAGTCCTCAATATGGAGATGTGCAAGGAGTGAGCAAGATAACCCCTCTGGCAAAATTTCTAAATCATCCGTACGATGAAGATATAAGTACTCCAATCTGGAGAAAGGGATGGTTGGGGCAGAGGAACTGAAAAATGGATCAGAAGAAGAAGAAAAGGAAGTAGATTCTAATTCTAATGGTGTTGTTGATGAATTTTCATGCATGCACATTAACACTCGGTAAAAGGCATTTGAATGCAAGATATCAGACTGAAAAGCTTAACATCTTGTATAGATTTTACATCATCGGACCAGATAATTTTGGTAGAAGGACTATATTAACCATGCCTACTGTATCATAAATTGTTATTAATGATTGGTGGCACCAAGTCAATGAAGAAATTCTACCAGCAAGTAGGAGAAGAAGATAACAAGTAAGCATAGACGCTTACAAAAGAATAGAAATTACCAACTGTTTATTAGCTCTGACAACTTTTCTTTGTTATGTTCAATTCTGATCAAACTTGCTGAGCTTATTTTTTATCCCATATTAATGAATGGTTATTCTACCCCCTAGAAACGGAGAGGATTGGAGAAAAATAATCATAATAAAACAAAATAAAAGGTATCTGTTGGTAATTCTAGTTCACAGCAGTTGTAATCTGTTGGTCATACAATGGTTTAGGGTGATTTTCATTCCCATATTTAGGTTACGATGATTAAAACAAATAAATTACTTGTATTTCTTCTTTCTTTGCTTTTGAAATTGGAAACGAAAACTAGTAAACTTTCCAAGATGTTACATCAAACGGAAGATACATAAAAAAGGATGGAAAATGATTCTTGAAAATCAAAGAGCACATGTAATATAAATAGTTTATAAAAATGACAACAGAGCAATTATACAGTTCTTAAAGCTACATTGCATATTAAATTTCCTTAGTACTTAACATTGTGATCTAAATTATTGTTGAATTTCCACACTGATCTGATGTACCTACTTTGTGTGTGGTGGCAACTTTCTTTATTCTGGCAGCCAAGCAAGAGACTAGTGGTCAAGAAAATGCTATCAGGGCAGGTATCTTCTGTTGGCCTTCTTCCTTTGCATCTTTTAGCAGCACCATGAGAGCATTGAGAACTAGGATCTGTTACCTTCTTAAACAATGCTAGAAACAACTTCACCCGTATTCTTGTTCAAAACGTATAGCACACCACCAATTATTTCCTCCAACAACTAAGGTTGAATTCACATTCTGCAATAGTTGCAAGGAATGTATGACATCCGAACAAACTTGTATATCTCGCATAAACTTCTCATTATCCTGGAAATACAGAAAATGGAAGCAGCTCAATATTGCAAGTTGCAGACCAGAATACAAGAAAAATAATAGTGAGAGCTCATAATTGCATATCTATGTTCCCAAGATAAAATTTATATATTCAGCAGTCAATCCAGAAAACGCTTGGTAAGAACCATGGGTTGAAATGCCTGCAGGAAAAGGTTGATATTAAATGGATCCCACACGAGTGCAAAATTCATGTGTTCTTAAGTTTCTGTGTCTAACAAAAGCAGAAAAACACTTTTAACCTTCATACCGCCATAGACGAAAATAACAAGAAAAGAAGTCTGTTACCTTGAGAATAAGTATCGAGGAGATCAGCATGACTGTCCCTTGTGCTGTAGGTTGTGTACAAAAAACGAACCTGTACACAAGTTGAGCAGAGCCGTATTCTATCATCATTGATTCTTTGGGATAAAAGAGGGCATTTTGCAATGTGTAGTTTTAAAGAGGTGCGACGATGCAGCTCTTGTGGCAGTGTTGCCAACTTATCACATCTTTCAAGACTAAGATGTACAAGTGATGAGAGATTACATATCCCTTCTGGCAATGAATGTAAATTGGGACATTCTTCGATGTACAGATGGGTTAAGGAGGTGAGGCCATGCAGCCCTTGTGGCAGTGCTGCCAACTTGTGACATTTTTCAATACTGAGATATGTAAGCGATGAGAGATTAACTATCCCTTCTGACAATGATTCTAAATTGTGGCATTCTCTAATATTTAGCTGATCCAAAGAGGTAAGACCATGCAGCCCTTGTGGCAGTGTTGCCAAATTATCACACCTTTGTAAAGCAAGACTTTTAAGTGACGAGAGATTGCCTATGCCTTGCGGCAATAATGCCAACTTATCACAACTTTCCAGAGTAAGACTTCTAAGTGATGAAAGATTGGCTATCCCTTCTGATAATGCTTCCAAACTAGGACATTCTTTAATGTCGAGATCCTTTAAAGAGGTGAGACCATGCATCCCTTCTGGAAGTGATACCAACTTACAACATGCCTTAATAGAAAGAGTTATAAGTGATGAGACATTGCTTATCCCTTCCGGCAATGATTCTAAACTGGGGCATTCAGAGATGTCTAGTTTGGATAAAGAGTTGAGACTGTGCATCCCTTCTGGCAGTGATTCCAACTTAGTACACCTTTCAATACGAAGCTCTGTAAGTGATGAGAGATTAGCTATCTCTTGCGGCAATGATGAAAGATTGGAGCATCTCCAGATATAAAGACTGTTAAGTGCTGAGAGGTTGCCTATTCCCTTTGGCAATGATGTCAAATTGGGGCAGTCACCAACGAAGAGGAACTTTAGCGATGAGAGGTTGGCTATCTCCTTTGGTAAATTATCCAGTTTGCAATAATTCTCAATATTTAGAAAGCTAAGTACAGATAAGAGCGTATGTTCTATATCTTCCAAATCTTCAAGCTCCAAATATTGCAACCTGGGAAGACGGATTGGGGTAAAAGGATTGGGAGATGAACAAGAAGAAAAAATAGATTTCATTGGCACTGCGGTCTGTTGGAAAGGTA
Source organism: Ziziphus jujuba (assembly GCF_031755915.1). Lineage (NCBI taxonomy): Eukaryota > Viridiplantae > Streptophyta > Magnoliopsida > Rosales > Rhamnaceae > Ziziphus > Ziziphus jujuba. Next base: position 7,084,053 of record NC_083380.1, read on the forward strand.
TAAAGCCAATTTTGCAAAGTTTTGAAGATTCAATATTTGGAAACAGTGGCATGAAAATTAGGTTAGGGCAACCAGAGATGTTTAGATGAGAAAGACAAGGGAAGAAAGGTTCATTTTGGTTTTGGTGTATCATGGATGTTGTTGGTGTTAAACCAGTAGGCCCATTCCTCTTCCACCATCCCTTCAGATTCGGACAATCATTGATTGTAAGTCTCTCTAGACGAGGGAAGAATAACTTTCTTGAAGCCATTGAATAATCTCTTTCCAAATTAACATACTCGAGAGAAGTCAATGAAACAAGTTCAAGTTCCTTGAGATGACTCATTGCTGATCCAATGATGGAAGTTCTTGGAGATTTCTACAAAATTGTAACTTTAAACTCACAAGATTAGTGAGCAAAGAAAGCCACGTAGCAAACTTCACACCCATATACCCGTCCACTTGGAGTGCTTTTAGGTCTGAATATGGCTGAAGGCCACCCAGTAACATTTCATCATCGTGGTCATTTACATCATCAGTCCACTGTAAATGTAGGGATTGAAGATGTAACTTCTCCTTTAAATTTGCGACCTCTGAATTTGCAGCATCTCCATGCAGATTGTGTGCCAAGTTGCTTATGACTAGTTTTCCCCTCAAGTTGTAAAGTTGGCTCAGTTCAGCCAACCCTGCAGCATCAGTAGACTTAGAATTTTTGTCTGCCATGACAAAGACATCCAATGTGCTAATGGAAGTTAACTGACCAAGTCCATGAGGCATATGAGTCAACTTACAACATCCATCTATCAGAAGATGTCTTAAGTTGATTAAATACTTCAAATGTCGAGGCAAACTCAATAGCTTGGAACAACCAACAAGAATCAGTGTTTGCAGATTGTACAGTCTTGTTATAGAACTTGGTAGCAACTTCATCTTATTGTATGAAAGATCAAGATATCTTAAGTGTTTTATTTTATCAAAACTATTTGGTAATATCTTGATATACAAAGCCTCCAAGTCCAATGCCCGTAGACACTCAAAGTTGGATAAAATTGCATCACAGCTCCTTTGACTATCAATCACCTGCCTTGCTAAAAGTAATGTGCATACCCGTTCCTTTCTATCAAATAAGGACATCAGAAGTTTCGATGGCATCCAATCAGATTGAAAATCGAATGATACATGGCAAATCTTTTTACAAAAATTTACATTCTCTGTATTCTTGTCTACTATGATGCTCTGTTTCCCTGCCACTGAAATTGCAAGATCATGCATAAGGTCATGCATTTTACAATACTTTACAATACCCCAGTCATCTTTCCTCACCTCTTGAAAAAATGACCTCCAATGTAAATCTATGAAACAACCATAACCAATATCTTCTAGACATTCATTTTGGTTAGAAGACTTAACAAAACCTTGTGCCATCCAAAGTTTTATTAACTTCTGTACATCGATGTTATGGTCTTTTGGAAATAATCTACAATAAGAAAAACATTGCTTCAAATGAGAGGGGAGACAATCATAACTTAACTGGAGTGTTGGTAGTAGATCAGTTTGGTGTTGAGGTAATTTTGCAAGCTTATTAATTTTAAAAGACACCCAGTCACTCTCTAGATTATTTCCATACAGTATACTTCCAATCGCCCTCATAGAAAGAGGAACTCCTTTGCAGTTTTCAACAATCTCCTCTCCTATTCTTACAATGTTTTAGTTACAAGGCTCCTGTTCTCTCTCAAATGCTATTCTCTTAAATAAAGACCAGGACTTGTTTTTATCTAAACCTTGCAAGTAATACGGACAAACAGTCTGTGTCACTCGGGGCAACAACTTCACTGCGGGTAGTTATTAATATTGTACTACCCTGCGAACCATCCATTAACAAGGTTTTCAGTTTAAGCCATTTTTCCCTATCTTCATTCCATACATCATCTAATACAAGAAGATATTTCTTTCCATTTAACTTCTTACGAAGAGAGGATTGCAAATCATCAAGTGACGGGCCTTGTGATTTAAGGATTTTCTCAAGAATTGTTTTCAAATCAAATTCGTTAGATATGCAAACCCACATTCTCAGTTCAAAATGCTTCACAACCATCTCATCGTTGAAAACCAACTGAGCGAGTGTGGTTTTTCCTAGTCCACCAATACCAACTAGAGGAAGGACCGAAACATTATTGTTATCTTGAGAATCAAAACTCAACAAAAGTTCGATAATATTCATTTTATCATCATCCCTCCCAATAACTTGTTCATCACGCACAAAAGAGTGAGTCTCTCTATTAACATACTCAGTATATGTCTCCTGGGGGAGTGGTATAGATGAGCTCACGCTGCTATCTTCCTTAATATCTTTAAGTGTCTCCTTAATCTTTTCTAATTTACGACTCATCTTTACACGAAAAGCAATTTGGTTTGAGCTTGAGAAGAAAACTCGTACCTTTTTTGTTATTTCGTTTCCAGTCATCACTTGGCGGCCCAAAGCTTCAGTTTGAAATTCATCCACCAAGTTATCAACATCATCAACTGCATCTTCAAGCCTCTCAAGCCAGTGTTTGATTTTATGGTTATGGATTCGCTTTGCCTCTGCATCAAGAATTACAGCAACCAGCGCATCCATTGTTTTCTCAAGCTTCTCAAACTCCTTTTTGAGATCCCAAAACTTTCCAATCTCTTTGAAAGCTTCAGAACCCAACTTTTGTATGATGGAAGGCACAACATCAAGCAGGACTCCTTCTGCCATTACTGAGAATGAGTGTGGCTAACTTTGCAGGGGTCAAATGGAAAGTTTAGCAAATGGTTTGGGTGTGGATATGATGGGGGTTTAACTACCAGTATTCAGAGAACAAAGGTGACCATGTGAATGCAGAGCCAAACCTAAAATGATAATTAAGATGTTTAAAGTACTTATTCTTGTTTTGTGGGTGTTATCCAAATAGAATAAAGAGAGGTGATAACCATCACCATTAAAGGATTCTATCCATGTTGATGTTACAAGGGAATATGTACGTGCTCCAACATTTGAACATGCACTAGTATCCAAGGCAAGTTTAAAGTACTTTTTTAGATTTTTTTTTTTTTTTTGGTTCGCCCAATAAAGTGTACTTTGATTAGATTGGATGAGCATGTATTGGACTTGTCATCTCAAACTTGAATACCAAGGAAATGTTATAAAAAATGTTTGCTAGACTTTTGAGTCTTGTATTCAATTTGGGTTTTTTATATTTTCAATTGGATTCATACCTAGTCAACTGCCATCTTTTTTTAATTTTTTTTTTTTTTTTTTTTTTTTTTTTTTTGTTCCTGCCGTATACAAAGACTTGCTTCTAGTTGACTACAATGGATAGGGAGATCTTCTACAAGAAAAAAAAAGAATAATAATAATTTTATTAAATATTGAGGTTACCTACTCTACCCCAAATAGCAATTTGAGTGGAAATCTAATTGGAATGAAAACCATAATTAATATGCTTAAAACCGTGTACAGATGGTAGGTAGCAACAAAGTCTCTGAAGAGATTCTACCAGCAAATAGGATACACAGATTAGATAAACAAGGAAACAACTCATCACAGACTCTTACAAATGAATAAAAAACCAACTGTTTGTTAGCTCTGAAATCTTTTCTTTCTTTTCTTCAATTCTGGTCTAACTTGCTGATCTTATTTTTTGTCCCTTATGAATGAATGGCTAATCTACACCTTAGCAACGAAAGTTAACCAGCTTCCCAGTAAGATATAATATGGAAGTAGACAATACATAAAAAAATAAATAAAAAAATAAAAAAGGAATGGTAAATGACCCTTGAAAATGAAAGAGCACAAGATAAAATGGTTTACATGAATTAAAACAATAACAATCATACACTTCTTAAGGCTACATTTAAGATCATTTTCCTCGTATTTAATAGTGTGATCTGAATTAGTTGTTGGATTTCCACACTCTAATGTACCTACCTTTGCATGTGGTGGCGACTTTCTTCAACCCAACAGCCAAGCAAGAGATTTGCATTCAAGCACTTCTGGAAATGACATCAATAATAGTATCTTCTGAAAGCCTTCCCCGTTCGAGTGTTTTAATGGCACCATGTGGGCTTTGAGAACTTGAACTTTTGCCTTCCAAAACAATGCTTGAAACAACTTGGCCTGTGCTCTGTTTTGAAACTCCTAGCACAACATCTATTCCACCAATGACAAAGCTTGTAGTCACTCTAAAGTACCAACCAAACCAACAATCCATCAAAATATAAATGCAAACATTATACAATTAGCGAGCAGAGCACACACTTAAAAAGAGAACATTATAATTTCATCCTTGATAATAATTATTACTATCTAATTACACTTAAAAGGAGAACATTAGAATTTCATCCTTACTAATAACTATTACTATCTAAATACAAAAGGGCGAAAGACAAAACAGCAATTGGCATCTTCATCACTCATAAAGCCAATAAACAGAAAGCTAAAAAACAGCAATTGGCATCTTCATCAGTCATAAAGCCAATAAACAGAAAGCTAAAAAACAGCAATTGGCATCTTCATCAGTCATAAAGCCAATAAACAGAAAGCTAAAAAACAGAAAAGGGAATGTGGACATGACCCATGCTATTTAAGTCACTATGTTACACATACATGTAAAAGTAAAACTACAAAAAAGATATAGGTATTTGAACCTTGCTCTCATCAAAATCAAAGTCAACTAGATTTCCAATGACCAAACACGCATTACCTAGTATTATTACCATGCAAACAATAATAATATTATGGTACAACAATATATTGTGAGAGGATCATTTCAAAAGGAGAAAGAAACAGCAATTGAGGTAAAGACAAAAGGAAAAAAATCAAACACAAGATATAGATGAAACAAAAAAGATAACATTCATGCTACAAAAACAAGAAGATCTAGATATTAAGGTCCTATAAGGACTAGAGTAAACATAATCACAGGAAGAAAATCTATCATGAGACAGATGATGTTATCTTTCTTTACTAGGGAAAAGAAATTGATGTTTGACTTGTAGTATCACCTACATCAGTAAGAAGAAAGCTCATCTTCATCCTGCACTGATTCACTCCAAATTATGTTTAGATAAAAATGATTTCTTCACCCAATGCACCTTATAGATACATACCCACAAATTTATTCTATAAAATAATTCAAAGCATAGAACTTTAATATAAGACCTGAAATTAGAATATGACGCTTGAAAAAATCTTTAAAGACACAACAACATTTAGCAATGTTATAAAGGGAAAAAAAAAATACACAGAATATTATCCAGCAGAGTGACCCTTCCATTCATTAACATCAATTTCCAAGGCAAGCTCCTCCAAATTACAAGACTTATTTGAACAACCCACAAGATCCATCTTCCGCTGCTTGAAGTAGAACACTTGCAGCAACTTTTAGACTTATCCATTATCGCATTCCTTAATCAAAATAAGAAGGGGAACAAAAAAAAAAAAAACCATTCTAATTATTGATTGAATTTTCAAAAAGAAGAAGAAGAAAGATAATGAAAGAGTACCAACGATTTGCAGTGACAGAGCAGTCGGAGGAGGTCGAAGATGTCGAGGAAGAAGAAGAAGAAGAAAACGATGACGCCATGGCCGGAGAACATGAGCTTGGAACTCCTCTGACTCTTTTTGTCTCCGACGGGTGTGTGGTCGCTGGTCAATCGCCGCCGTTAACAATGAAGGAAGGAGACATGACTTTCTGGTTCTAGTCTTTGAGCAGAGTATTAAAATGAGTGTAAAAAGAGGGGGAAAAAAAAAAAAAAAAGAGGTTATATTTATTTATTTGTTGGATAATAGACAGAGGGAAACTGTTTTTGTTTTTTTAAAATTATAATTTAATTTAATTTCTTTAACTTTCGATTAGGATAAATTATAGGGTATATTATATTACATATTTTTTAGATTTTTTTATTATAATCGAATATTTTAGTATTTATATTTTTATAATTTTATTAAAATATCTAATTATTTTAATAAAAATCTAAAAAATATACAGTATAATATTCTCTAAATTATATTTTCCCTAATAAAATAAATGACAAACTGTATATAATCTTTAGAAAAAAAAAAAAAAACCACATTTATGTTTTATCAATGCCTTGTCACATTAGATATTTGATAAAATATTATTTCCAAATAATAAATCTCTAACAAGTCTAGTTTATTAACCAATTCGTTGAATCTCTGCTTTCGAATCTGGAGAGATCTCTCCGGTGCGCAAACTGTTTATTTTGGAGAATCAAAAATGGCTATGAAGGAAAAAGGATTCTGAATCAGTTGAGATCTTGGTTCTTCTTCCTTTCTCGGTTCTTCTTGCTACTTGTGTAGATTACTAGCTGAATGCCTTATTTGAAGTTGTCTGTGTAGTTGCTTTGTTTATAAAGGGTTTGGATCTGCAGCCGGGGTCTTTGAAGGGCGTACTCTCTGGGGATGCCGAGAAGGTGTTTGTGGAAATGACTGACTATGGTTCGGTGAAGCCAGGTCAGGCTTTTGTTTCTCTGTCGAAGGCTTCGAGCAGCATGAGTCCCACCCATTTCTAGTGGTGAGAATTTTCATTTCTCAAGTGGATTGTTTCCTAGTCCAGTCCATACCCAGGTGGTATCAAAGATGAATTTTTCATCCCGATCCGATATGGAACAGAGTCAGCCACAGCTTCCTTGTAGGAACGCCCCACAGCTAGAATTAGTAGCTGACGAGGCGAATGCTGTCTGCATCTCGCAATTCATGTTAGTTGGAAAGGTGTTCTCAGACAAGTTACTTCGGAAAAATCTAGTCCAGTCAATCATACGAAGAGTCTGGTTCACCAATGACGACGTTCAGGTGGAATCTCTCCATCCCAATATCTTTTTATTTTGTTTCAAGTCCATAGCTGACAGAAATCGAATATGGAGAAAGAGGCCTTGGTCAATTAATGGAGCTCATCTTGCCCTTAGAGAGTGGAAGCCTGAACAAAGTTTCGAAGATTTGGATTTCAATATCTCTACCTTTTGGGTCCAAATTCATGGATTGCCTCTCCAGTTCATGACCAGTTCCAATGCCTCCACGATTGGCGGACTGTTTAAAAATTTAATCCACTGTGAATCCACTTCTAGAACCAACCTAGTAGGTTTGAAATACATGAGAATACAGGTTGATGTGGATATATCCAAGCCGTTATTAACAGGTTTTTTTTTCATAAGTTGGGCAATCGTGTGTCTTGGGTGCATTTCTCCTATGAAAGATTGGCAGAGTTTTGTTACTCTTGTGGGAAAATAGGGCACTGCAAACAGGCTTGTACTATAGTCCCAAACACAGCCAGCATCCAGGATGGTGATCGATATGGTCCATGGATCCGGGCTGAAACGGACGATAATAGAGTGGTTCAAGAAGCATATGGTCTTCGATAGGTTGACCTCCCCAGCAAAGACACCTACGATTCGCTTTTGCAAGATGTGCATCAGGCTGAACAAGACGAAGAGGTGCATCAACCAACCAGGGCAATCAACTCGGTTGAACAGAAATCGGACATGCGAGAGGCGGACGAGTCAACTCGGATTTGGACGAGCTCAAAGGAGGATCATGTCATGCTACAGGGTCAACAACAAGATAATCATCAACATCCAATAGCTTTTGAACATGTCGGCTCCTCATCGGTTTCGAGGAAGCAGGGTTCAGACTATTCTGAGGCAAACGCACAACCTACACACGCTGGAAAAGCTGTCACAAGGTTTGAATTTGAAAAAAGGGCGGAACCCAGCACGCTCAGTCCTGAACCTTTTTTACAACAGGGCTCAACCAACTCCCAAAGCCCGAGTACTATCCACCGGCCCATTTCTTTGTTGGAGCCCATCAATGAAGCTGGTAAAAGTGACAGGAAACCAGGCAAAAGGAAGAGGGGAGCCCACAAAGCCCACAAAGCCCAACCAAAAGCTCTAAAGTCCAAACTAATTGTTGATGAATGCTGTAAAGACACAGATCACTCAACCGGCTCAGAGCCTGTTTCATCCCTCACAGGTACTCGTCCTTTCTCACAGGAAGTCATTCCGCCATCTTTTTGTATGAACGACAGAAATGTTTCACCTTCGAAAGTTAGACTCAAAGATATGGCAAGGAAGCTTAAGCATAGCACTCGTTCGAAAGAGAAAGACACCATAGAAGCTGAAGTAGCTGGAGAAGCCAAGGCAAATACGAAAATGGCCGAGGAGGCGGGCCTAATCAAGCCCCCCCCCCTTCGCCATGAGTCTACTGTCATGGAACTGTCGAGGCCTTGGAAGAGCCTCGACAGTGCGAGGTCTGAAACACCTCGTTAAAAAATCTTCACCTCTAGGCCTTTTTCTTATTGAAACAAAGTCGAGTATTGGAAAAATGGTGAAATTAGCAAAAGGTTTACCCTTCGACCTCTAGGCCTTTATCGCTAACATGGGAGCCTTAGACCTGGGGTTTTGTGGCACAATGTATACATGGTGTAATCGGGCACAATGTATACATGGTGTAATCGACGGGGGGGCACTGCAAATATCAGAGAACGCCTTGACCGAGTCTTAGCAAGCCCAGATTGGAGAATCCTCTTCCCTCAAGCAGGGGTCATACACCTACCCCCAGCAGGCTCAGATCATCTCCCTCTCAAGCTTACTATGACACAAGATCACCCAACCACACCTAGGCCCTTTCGCTTCCTGGAAGCATGGACCCGAGACCCCTCTTGCGAATCAATCATCAAAGAAGCTTGGAGTAGTAGCTCTCATAACCGGTCCAGAACATCTCTCGGGTTCAAACTCTCAAACACTGCTAGAGCCTTAAAGAGGTGGAACAAAGACAACTTTGGTTTCTGTCACACAAAGATCAACGACCTAGAAGCCTTTCTTTCCCAGGTGTACAATCGAACCCCGTCTGAGGAGAACTTACGGTTACTGCAATCAATTCAATCTGAGATCGATGAATGGAGGCTTAGACTTGAGTTGGTTTGGAGACAAAAATCTCGGGAGGTTTGGCTTCAAGCAGGTGATAGAAATTCGAAGTTTTTCCATGCATCTACAATTTCCAATAGGAAACGAAACTTAATTTCAGCGTTAAAAGATGACATTGGCACGTGGCTGGAATCTAGAACCGAAATCAGCAGTTTTCTTATCCGCAAGTTTAATGAGGTATTTCAAGCTGAACCTGTAGCCTTTTGTGACTGCCTAGACGATTTCTTTCAGGGTGGTATTACTGCTACTGATAACTGGAGTATGGAAGTTATACCTACAGCAGAAGAAATCCACAACACAGTCAAGAGCATGCATCCCATTAAAGCCCCTGGGCCCGATGGGATGCCTGCTCTTTTCTTTCAAAAATACTGGAGTACAGTAGGGGAAGATGTTGTCTCTCTGATTCAAAATGCCTTCAGAACCATTATTTTTCCCCCTGCCATAAATAACACTTACATGGTGCTGATTCCAAAAACCAACCAGATTTCCTCTTTTAACCATTTACGACCCATTAGTCTGTGCAACTCAGTCTACAAGGCATTATCCAAGCTCCTGGCAGATCGTATTCGTCCTTTCCTAGACAAGATCATCTCCCCCTTCCAAGCGGCGTTTATTCCAGGGAGATGGATTGGTGAAAACTCCATTCTTGCCAATGAACTTGTTCACACTTTTAAGCAGAAAAAGAAAGGGCAAGGTTTGGTGGCTTTTAAAATAGACATGCAAAAAGCTTACGACCGAGTTGATTGGGGAGTGTTAACCAGAATCCTATCCAAGCTGGGCTTCTCTCATAAAATCAATGGCCTCATTCTTCGGTGTATATCTACTGAATCTGTGGAGCTTCTTCTCAATGGCAGTGTGTGTGGTAAAGTGAACATGGAGAGAGGTATCCGTCAAGGGGATCCACTATCCCCTTTCCTCTTTATTATTTATTCCGAACTCTTGTCAAGAATGCTTCAAAAATTGGAAAGGGAAGGTAAGATCCATGGAGTGAAAATAGGTCAAACCAGTTTGGCGATTTCCCATCTGCTTTTTGCAGACGATATTCTGCTTTTTTGTAGAGCCGATTTAAGAGAAGTGCGCGAACTCCAAAAGTGCATAGATCAATACTGCTGCTGGACAGGCCAGCGAGTGAACTTGGCCAAATCGGGATGTTTTTTCTCCAAAAACACTCACAGCAGGATTAAAGTTGGAATTAAGAAGCTGTTTAGGATGAATGAGCTTCCTAAAGATTCGAAATATCTTGGTAACCAGCTATTTCATGGCAGAAATCACTCTAAAGCTTACGATGACTTAAGGAAAAAGGTGGAAGCAAGACTTCAAGGTTGGCAGGGTAAGCTTCTATCGCAAGCAGGCAAATTTACTCTTACCAAATCAGTTATAAGTTCCATTCCTCTCTATGCAATGACTGCATACAAACTCCCTGAGAAATGGTGCCAAGGTATCGAAAGTTTGGCTAGTAGATTTATTTGGAATGGAAAGCAAGATGGTAGAAGATACACCCCAATTGCTTGGTCAAAGTTATGCAAACCAAAATATGCTGGGGGGATTGGCCTTAGACGGCTGAAGCATATGAATCTTGCCATGCTAAGCAAGGTGGGCTGGTGTCTAGCTTCTGATTCAGCCAAACTATGGGTCCAAGCTTTAAAAGGCAAGTATTTTGCAGGGAGTTCCTTCTTGAGATGCAGACGAAAGAAATCTAGCTCTTGGACCTGGTGCAGCATTCTCTCTGCAAGGAACTTACTTTCAAATGGTCTTTGCTATAGAGCTGGTAAAGGGAATCAAATAAACATTTGGGAGGACCCCTGGATTCCTTTGAATCCTCTTTTTAAACCCATCCCCTCCCATGATTCAGCTACCAATGAATGGGGCATGGTGAGCTCCCTTAGATCCTCGGATGGAAACTGGGACTTCGGAAAACTTTCTCGTCTTTTCAACAGAAGCACCGTTGATAATATTTTCAAGATTTCGTATACCAACAGAAATCTGGAGGATAGACTCATCTGGATCGGAAACTCCAACGGTTGTTTCTCTGTTAAGTCAGCCTATAAGCTAGAGTTTGAGAAGAACATCCATGAGTCTCCCTGGTGGAAACATCTTTGGTCCTCCAAGCTTCATGAACGACTTAAATTGTTTATGTGGAGACTAGCAAATAAGAGCTTGCCAACCGCTTCGAATCTGCTAGATCGCAATATTCAAACTGCTGCTAAGGATTGCATTCATGGCTGTGGGTGCTTAGAAACTGACTGTCACATATTTTTTCACTGCCAAGTAGCCAAAGCAGTCTGGTTCGCCACCCCCTGGAACATTAAATGGGATACTTTTGAGGCTAACTCTCTTGCAGAGAAACTGATCCTCATTGCCAACCCTACCAATGCTCTCCCAGTTCACTTTGCTAACAAAGAAGATTTCTTTCTGTTGGCAGTCATCGTTTTGGACCAGCTTTGGAAGATCAGAAACAGTACCATCTTCGAGAATAAGCTCTTCTCTCTTGTAAGCACCATGGACCTGCTTAAAATTAGGTTCCAAGAAGCAAAATATGCAGCCTCCAAAGGTACAACTCCCATGCCTCCCCCTAGACGACAAATGTGGCACAGACCACCCCCCCATTTTATTAAAATTAACTCAGATGCAGCGATCATAGATGGAACAAGTATGATTGGGGTGGTTGCAAGGGATCATCTTGGTGAAGTCTTGAAAATTAGGGCGGTTTCTTTTCAATCTGATATTCCTGAACTTGCCGAAGCTTATGGACTTCTTCAAGGTCTGATCTTAGCCTCAGAGGAAGGTTGGACCAATCTAGTATGTGAATCTGATGCAAAAAACATCATCTCTGGCTTAAATAATTCAAACTTGCAGCTCACGCACTGGTCAGCAGAAGGAATATTGAACGATATTCTCTTGATGCAAGGCTTATTCCAGTCTGTGGTTTTTAATTGGGCTCCTAGGCAATCTAATTTCCTGGCGCATTTTGTTTGTAATTGGTGCATTAGGAATTCCATTTCTGGCACTTTCTCTGTTAGTTTCTTTCCTTCGATGTTTTCTTATTTTGTTTCCCAGGAGCGTGGCGGTGAAGCCACCTTTTTTGTGTAAGCTACGTGTAACGTTTGCTTCCCACTGGGACCCTTTTGGTTATAAAACTGTGACTTTCAGCAAAAAAAAAACAAGTCTAGTTTATTGCTAGAGGCAACTCCCCAAAACTTGACCAACTCTTTGAAAGCTGGGGAAGCCAAAGTTCGTGCAATTGCAGCTTTGGAGTTGACTTTTCAGTTGGCATGGGGTTTACCAGACAAGATTAGATTGGATACATTAGTCGTCTGAACATTAAATAGTTTATCTTCTATCCAATAATAAGTAGCCACGTATCGTGATATACTGGAATAAGGACGGCTATGTAATTTATGTTTGGAAGGGATGCCAAATGCTACCAATGGCACTTGCAGTTCCATTGTAAGTTAGCGGGCTACATAGTTTCAAAAAAACAGAAAAGGTTAGCGGGCTAAATCTCACTGCATTTCCTAATGAAGAATATTATAGATAATATATATATATATATATATATGTATGTTTACGTGGAGTCCATTTACGCATAATTCTTTTTTTTTTTTTTAAACCAAAGCAATAATTAATTTTTTTTCTCTCTCTCCTTCTTCCTTTATTAACTTTCTCTCTCTAATTCTTTTTCCTTCCCTCTTTTCCCGTTCTTTGCCCATTTCTTGCAAAGCCCACAAAGAAAACTCTCTCTGCTTCATGCTCTCTCTCTCTCTCTCTCTCTCTCTCTCTCTCTCTGTGCCATTGTAGGAAGCAAGCAGGACAAAACTTTTAGGAGTAGAATTTTCATAACCCAATATGGATATGGATAATTCCGATCATTTGACCTATCTTCCGGAAGACATATTCCATCAAATTCTTTCATTTCTTGGCATGAACGACATTGCAAGACTTTCGACAGTGTCTAAGAGGTGCAGGGAAGTTTGCTTGTCATCGTCATTCTTCAACATTGTAGTAAAGAAATTCCCTGATGGCGATGTATTAATATTCCAGGTTTAGAGATTTTTGTAAGCCGTTTTTCATTTTTATTATTATTATTATTATTTTTTAAGATCATTCGGTATTCTTCTCAAGGAAAACATAGACACGCTCTGATAATTGGAATGGTTCAAAAATGCAAAATAGATTCTTCTTCCATAACTATAGATTTTCTTGGAAAATGATTTGTAAAATGTGTAGCCCTCCTGATTTTAGTCTTTGACTCGTAGCATTTTCTGACTGTCAAAAGATGGAAATTTTGATGCTTGTACATGATAAACTTTTGGGAATTCCGCTATAACTTGAACTTCTTATAAAAGGGTTATTCAGAATTTGGTTGTATCATGAAGTATCTGGGAGCCGTGTACCACTAAGGAATGGTTAAACAAGTGAAAGACCTGTAGCAGCCAGGTAGCTTGGAACTCTGTTTTTCTGCCTCTTCTTACTGTAGATGTTTGGTCCTCCTTCATATGCTTCTGATCTGCATAACTACCAAATTTTTCATTTAGTAGTAATATATTTAAAAATCAAAGAGCACAAGATTCATATATGGTTTCTTTTGGTGGATAGATTCGTATATGGTTTATGTGAAAGAAAACAATAAAAGTTATACAATTCTCAAGGCTAAATTTAAGACCAAATTTCCTTGAAATTGAGAGTGTAATCTGAATTGCTTGTTGAATTTCCACAGTTTGATCTACCTAATATTGTGTGTTGTGGAAACTTTCCTCAAACCGGCAGTGAAGTAATAATTATGCAGCACTTCTGGAAATGCTGTCAATATTAGTATCTTCTTGAGCCTTCTTCCTTGGTATCTTTTAAGGGCATCATGCAGGTGTTGAGAACTTGATCTGTTGCCTTCAAAAGCGATGCTAGACACAACTTCACCTCTGTTGTGGTTCATAATGCATAACAAACCATCTATTCCACCAAGGACTATGATCAATTTGGCATCCGAATAAGTGTTGTAGGAAATGTATGACATCCATTATACATATATATACAGAATGTTTATGGTGGAATATCAACATTGCATTTTTCTTTTTTTTCCCTCATGGTCCCACTTTGCAGCATCCAACGCGTCATTGAAATGATATCACAAACTTGGTCTTCACACCAATGAACATCAACATTTTTGGTAAAAAGCATTCCATTGCTGCACCACACAGAAAGCTTATCATCATTTTATAAATTATTGTAATTAGGAGTATTAAACCATGCCTACAATATTACAGATTAGAAATTTAATGGTAACTGCAACTTAAGTCTAAAGAAATTCTACCATCAGGCAGGAAAACAGATTAGATAAAGAATCTTACAAAACCACATCCCCCATCCCCCCCCCCCCCCCCCCCCAAACAAAAAAAAATAATAATAATAAATAAATAAATAAGACACGAAATGTTTAAGGTCGATTGCTGATCCTATTCTTTATTCCTTATAAATGAATGGCTAATTAAATGTGTATCCCTTAGAAATGGAAATTAATCAACTCTGTAATAAGATATATAATATGAAAATAGAAGATACGTTATATGAATGATCGAAATTTCCAAATAATTAAGTTGAACTAGTTGATTTACTAGCCAATTATCAGCCGCCACGTATAAAGTTTAAAGTTTAAAGAAAGCAGGAAACTTTGGTTACAAATTCACTATTCATTTTTCAATTTTGTTTGGTTGGGATACAAATTCACTATTCATTTTTCAATTTTGTTTGGTTCGGAGCAAAACAGATTAATGACATAATGGCTTTTATTAACATTAAATCATAGGGTAAGTAAAGTTATTATTAGTTAGATAGGAAAAGCTAGTCGTCGCTAGAAAATATATTCGTAATTATCAGTATTTTCAAATAACCCTTTTATAAGTTGCTTCTTTTTATTTTACAGAAACAGATTACTTTTCCCAAATCCTCCTAAATTATAATATGTATAGAAAGAGATAAAAGTTTGTCAGAAATTAATTTCTTAGTTAAGTGTTTTAAAATAATGTGACCAGACAGAGTTTTGAACATTATCCATGATCTTGAAGGGTCATAAACTAAGCCATCAGACTCTCCATTGGTACAAAAATTTATAGCCATTAAAGTCAAGAATTCTGTCCATAACTGATCTTCTAGCAGCCAACGCGCTTTGAAATGATACCACCGACTTGCCCATCACAATGTTTTGAATCATTCATTGTTCCAAGCATGACCATCCACACTTAGTTAACAGGCACTTCAATGCCACATCAGACTCATATTGTAAAAGTTTAAGAAAACTTTGTGACTACGCCTATTAAACCATGCCTACAGTATTATATATTTTTGTTCGATTCTGGTTAAACTGGCTGATCTTATTTTTTTTTATCCCTTAAAAATGAATGGCTTTCAATCCCTTAGATATGGGGAGAATATATTGGAGACAAATAAAGCAAAACCAAATAAACAAAAGGAATCTGTTAGCATTCTCAGTTCACAGCATCTCTAATTAATCTAAAATTAATCAACTTTCCAATAAACATTAATATGGAGATACATAATAATTTATTTATTTTTTGAAAAAAGATGGAAAATGGTCTTCAAAATCAATGAGGATAAGATATATTAACAGTTTATATGAATGAAAACAATAACAACCATGCAATTGTTAAGGCCACATTGAACATCAATTTCCTAGTATTTAACAGCGTGATCTGAATTACTTGTTGAATATCCACACTCTGATGTACCTACTTTTGTGCATGGTGGCAACTTTCTTCATCCAACCAGCCAAGAAAGAGTGAAAAATGTTCGAGCACTTCTGGAAATGCTATCAATGCAGGTATCTTCTGAAAGCCTTCTTCCTTTGGATCATCCAATGGCACCATTTGTGCCTTCAGAACTTGATCTTTTGCATTCCAAAACAATGCTGGAAACGACTTCACCTGTATTATGGTTCAAAAACTCCTTGCACAGCATCTATTCCACCAATGAATGAGTTGATTGTCATCCGGAAATAGCTGTACAGAATTAATATTCATAACCAAGTACCAACAAAATGAACAATCTATCAAAGTATAAACGAAAAGCATTATTACAATCAGAAAGCACACTCTTAAATAGAACAGTAGAATTTCATCTTCACTCAATAACAATTGCTACCTAGTCAAAAAGATAAAATATTAAATATAGAACAGGGGATGTGAATATAATATATGCTATTTAAGTTACAATGATTGTTTACTAGGTGACTGATATATATTATTTTACACGTGTCACACATGCATGTAAAACTACAAACAAGAAATTGGTTTGTTCAAGTTGGCTTACTCTCGTCGAAATTGGTTTGTTCAAGTTGGCTTACTCTCGTCAAAATCAAAGGCAAATGGAAGAGCTCTCCGGATTTGAATACAAATCTTCTACGCATATTTTCTAGACTGGAAGATTTGTTACAAGAGAGAAAATAAGTATTGAGCAGATTAGGTGTTACTCGACACACCACATGTATATTGTGTATGTGGGAAAATAACTTACACCTACACCAGTAAGAAGTAAATCCATCTTAATTTGGCATTGGTCCACTCAACAGAAACCAGGTTAAGATAAAAATAATATCATCACCGCAAATTGATTATCATGGATATGTAACTTTAAATCTGCTTAAAATCATCTATACAAAGCATAGACTTTAATGAGCCCTGAAATTAGAATACCATTTACGAAATTTTTTTCAAACAACTAACAACCAATTTGATAAAGATTTCGTCTTTAACATTATTGTTCACCTGATAATTGAATTTGGACAAGGACATTACCCAGCAGAATAGCCTGTCCATTAACAAATATCAATAACACCCTCTTGCAAAGCTAATCTATGAAGTTCCACTGAAAGCTTCTCCAAAATCCAAATACAACTTCAACGATTCCTCCAAATTAGTAGAACTGTTGTATTGGAAACACACATGAGACCCATTTGCCACTGCCTGTAGCAGAACATTTGCAGCTAACTTGAGACTTATTTGTAATCGCATTGCTTTGAGAAAACAACAATACCCACACAATTTTAATTCTTGAATCTATTTTCCAAAGTGGAAGCAGAGAAAGTAAAGAAATACCAGGATTTCCAGACGACAAATCATATGGGATGAGGTCGAGGAAGGAAAAACATGGTGCAAAGGATGTCGTATTGGAAACAGGCAAGGCTTGAGCTGCGTGTTATGGACTGTAGAAAACCAAAGAACACTTGCAGCAACTTTAGACCTATCCATTATCGCATTCGTTCCCCACCATAAGAAAATTCCATCTTTATTATCGACTCGAATTTTCAAGAGGAGAAGAAAGGTAATAAAGAGTACCAGGATTTACAGATACCAAGCAGCAAACGAGGTTGAAATGATACACCAAAATATATACACCCACAAACTCAATATTGTATATGAAACTTTAAATATGGTTAATAATCATATATGAGGTGTGAAAACAGAATACAAAACATAAAACTTTAATATGAGACCTGAAATTAGAATATGATATATGAAAATATCATTGAAGACACAAGCAAGTTGATAAAGATTTCACCTTTAGCATCGTTTCTTTACTTGATATATATATATATATATATATATATTGAAAAAAAAAAGTAAAATTCAAGAATATTACCCAGCAAAATGGCCCCTCCATTGATCAATATGAATAACATCCTCTTGCAAAGCCAATCTATGATGTTCCATGGCAACCTCCTCCAAATATAACTTCAACGGTTCCTCAGAATTACAAGACCTATTGGAAGCACCCACAAGATCTATCAACCAGAAAACTTTGATCTGTTGAAAACTTGTTCTGTTGCCTTCCAAGACAATGCTAGAACCAATTTTCACCTGCGTTCTGGTTCAAAGATGAGTGAAAGATGGAAGGAAGCCAGACAAAGATGAAACAAAAAACAACGGGAAAACACCTTCTCACCTACACAGCTAAGAAGTAAGCCCATCTTCATTCGGTAGTGATACACCCTAACAGAAATCAAGTTTAGATAAAAATGATATCTTCCCTGCATAAAACTGAGTATGTATACACCCACAAATTTAATAGTCTTTTTTGTTTTTTTTTGTTTTTTTGGTCATGAAATTTATTAGTCTATCTGTAACTTTGAATCTGCTTAAAATCATATAATGCCTGAAATTAGAATATGATATATGAAGAACTCATTGATGGTCCAAGAAAAAATTTGATAAAGATTTCACCTTTAGCATTGTTGAGTACTTGATAATCGAATTAAAAGGGGAAAAAAGACAGTAAGACTCAATAGGAGGACATTACCAAGCAGAATGGTCTCTCCCTTGATCAATAATTAATATAAACAACACCATCTTGCAAAGCCAGCTATGGATTCCAAGTATAACTTCAGCGATTCTTCCAAATTACTACACATATTGGAAAAACCCACTAGACTCACTGCTGCTGCTTGTGGTATACCAGTTGCAGCAACTTGGACTTATTCATAATTGCATTCCTTCACGAAAATGAGAGAAAACCCATTTTTCTTACCGACCCCATTGTCAAAAAGTACAAGCAGAGAGAGAATAAAGAATACCAGGATTTGCAGACGACAGAGCATCGGACGAGGTCGAAGAGGTCGAGGAAGGAGAAGATGACGCAAAGGATGTCGTGCTACAGGGAGTGAGTGAACTGTGGTCTGAGATGATACAGAGCTTCTACTTCTCTGCCTCTTTTTCTTGTCTCTCACTGTAGTATGATCCATCGCTGCACCGTGGAG
This sequence comes from Ziziphus jujuba, assembly GCF_031755915.1. Taxonomy (NCBI): domain Eukaryota; kingdom Viridiplantae; phylum Streptophyta; class Magnoliopsida; order Rosales; family Rhamnaceae; genus Ziziphus; species Ziziphus jujuba. Next base: position 7,102,759 of record NC_083380.1, read on the forward strand.
CGGAACCAAGTGAGAATAGAAGGTGAAATGGTCAAACTTGGGCTGAGAAAATCTATAATAAGAGTTATTAATTATTATTATTATTATTTTTGATAAAATGGATAAAAGAAATTGCTTTTCTTTTCTTTTCTTTTTTTTTTAATTAACGATGGTGTTATCGATTTGTCACTGAATATTAACAGAGAAAAATAAAAAAATATGATATTTACCAGCTCGATTGCGATCTCAGCCGTGAAGTAGTAAACTTATGATCTACCCATTTGATATTAAATAATTTTTGTTATAGAGTTTTAAAGATTTTATTTTTTATTTTCTTTTAACAAATCATAAAATTGTTTTGATTTTTTTCTACAAATTCCTTTAAAATTTATATAATATATATATATATATATTTAAAATTCTCAATAAAATTTGAATATGGTTAAACATAAATTTGAATATAAAAATAAAGTAATGACAATTTATATATATTAATCGAAAATACAAATGATTATGGTCCATAGTAACGAATTTCATACTGATAACATTTGGCATATAAGATATCAAAAAAGGATGCTTACTGCTCATAATTCGGTTAGTTAATTAGTTAGGCAAATGCCACTGATTCAATATTTGCAAATGATTGTAAAAATGTAAAAGAAATACAAGTGAGATTTATCCTCATTAACTTAACTGCAAATTAAAGGACAAAGCAAAGAAACAATACAATATATTTACAGAACAGTTACTGTGGGACTTCCCCATCACATAATTGGCGACAACTGTAACTTTAGACTTGCATATTTACATATTTACACGATCTGATAATTATAGATGTTGTCTTCTACCAAATGATGAATGACTTTCTCATAGTAGCATTTACGAAGTGGTAAACGACATTCTCATTGTACCATTTTTATATACACACACACACATATATTATATATATATATATATATATAATTCTTCTATGATACGCTTCACATATATTAGATAACATGTTGTTCATTTTTATATAAACACATATATGTATAATTATTCTATGGTACGTTCACATACATCAGGTAACATGTTGTTCATCTTACCTGGACCACTCTCTTATGCTACATGTTGTTTGAGGTACAAATTTTCATATATATATATATGTACACATATACATATACATGTATGTATATACAGAAATCGAACCTAAATAATACACGTTGGATAGCAACGAGCGGGCACGAATCGATTTCCCATTTAGATAAGCTTCGCGGATGCAAGCAAGCTTAGCTCGGAGACCGTATCTACCTTCCTCAATTGTTTGTGATAGGAGAGGGCATTCTGTAATGCATAGATCCTCTAAAGAGGTGAGAGAATACAACTCTTGTGGTAGTGTTGCCAATATATCACATCTTTCAAAAGTCAAACTTTTGAGTGCTAAGAGTTGGGTTATCTCTTTCAGCAATGAATCTAAATTGGGACAGTCTAAAATGTATTGTCGGCCTAAAGAGTTGAGACCATGCATCTCCTCTGGCAGTGATGTCAACTTGTGGCATTTTTCAATAACAAGAGTTGTAAGCGATAAGAGATTGACTATTCCTTCAGACAATGATTCTAAATGGGACATTCAGCTATGTATAGATGATCCAAACAGGGAAGACTATGCAGCCCTTGTGGCAGTGTTTCCAACTTATCGCATCTGGCAAGAGTAAGATTTTTAAGTGATGAGAGATTGCTTATTCCTTCTGAAAATGGCTCTAAATTAGAACATTCTTCAAGACAGATGGTTTAAAGATGTGAGAACATGCATGTCTTATGGCAGTGACACCAACTCACAACATGCCTTAATAAAAAGATATCTAAGAGATGAGAGATTGCTTATCCCTCGCAGCAATGGTTCTAAACTGGGGCATTTATTGATCTGTAATTCTTCTAAAGATGTGAGACCATGCATCCCTTCTGGCAGTGATTCCAACTTATTACACCATCCAATACGAAGATTTTTAAGTGCCAAGAGGTTGGCCATCTCTTGCGGAAGTGCACTAAGCTGGGGCATCCGATAATATCTAGATTATCAAGTGCTGAGAGGTTGCCTAATACCTTTGGCAATGATGTCAAATTGGGATATAATCTTAAATGACATCCAGTCACTCTCTACATTATTGCCATATAATATACTTCCAATCGTCCTTATGGCTAGAGGAACTCCTTTGCACATTTTTACAATCTCCTTTCCTATTCTTACAATGTTTAAGTTACGAGGTTCTCGTCCTCTCTCGAATGCCACTTTCCTAAACAAAGACCAAGACTTGTTCGGGTCTAGACCTTGTAACTCATACGGCTTAATGGTCTGCATCATTTGGGCAATGTCCATGTTGCGGGCAGTTATTAATACTGCACTACCACGTGAACCATCCATTAGCAAGGTTCCTAGTTTAAGTCATTTTTCCCTATCTTCATTCCACATATCATCTAATACAAGAAGATATCTCTTTCCACTTAGCTTTTTACGGAGAGACTTTTGCAGCTGATCTAGCTCAAGGCCTTGTTGTACAGAACCATCTACTGATTTAAACATTTTCTCAAGAATTATTTTAAGGTCAAACGCATCAGATATGCAAACCCAGATTTGCGGTTCAAAATGTTTCTCAACCATCTTATGATTGAAAACTAACTGAGCAAGTGTTGTTTTTCCTAGTCCACCAATACGGACTATGGGAAGCAATGAAACATTATCCTTATCTTGATCAGAACCACAACCCAACAAAAGTTCAACAATTTTCATTTTATCATCATCCCTCCCAATAACTTCTTCACCACGCACAAAAGAGTGAGTCTATCTGTTGACATATTCAGTACTATATGTCTTTTGGGTGAGTGTTACCGGTATCAATGAACCTAAGGTGCTATCTTCCTTAATATCTTTAAGTGTCTCCTTAATTTTTTCTAACTTACGAACCATCTTTAAACGAAAAGCAATTTGGTTTGAGTTTGAGAAGAAAACTCGTACCTTTTTAGTCATTCTGTTCCCAGACATCAGTTGACGCCCCAAAGCTTCAGTTTGAAATTCGTCCAACAAGTTATCAATATCTCCAACTGCATCTTCAAGCCTCCCAAGCCAGACTTTGACTAGATTGTTACTGACCCGTTTCTCTTCTGCATCAAGAATTGCAGCTACCAGCACCTCCATTGTTTTCCCAAGCTTCTCAAACTCCTCTTTGAGACCCCAAAACTTTCCAATCTCTTTGAAAGCTTGAGATCCCACCTTTAGTATGATGGAAGACACAACATTAGACACAACTCCTTCGGCCATTACTTTGAACGGTGAAAAAAACAGAGAAAAAAAGGAGTGGCTAACTTGGAAGGTCCAAATGGGAAGTTTAGCAAATGGTTTGGCTTTGGAAACGATGAGTATGTTATAACCAGCATATGAAGAAATGTTTCCACGTGAATGCAAAGTCAAAGAAAGCAAATAATAAATAAATAAATAAATAATAATTATGGTGTCCTTAAAAAGACCAAAAAATGTCGCTGTATCATAGTATAATTAATGTTTTTGTTACGAAGAAGATGAAGATGAGACTGAAAGCTGTAGTAATGTTAATGTCGGTCCAAACCAAATAAAAAAGTGGATGCGCATGTGAGAATTTTATAAACTAATCATTTTAATTGGGAGTCCGAAAATAAATAATAGAAAGTCGACATTGACAATTGACCTGAAATGATAAACTACTTCCCTGAGTATCAAGCTGTTGATGCACTGACTATTTAATCAACAGCCACGTATTAATAAAGCAGGGCAATGCTTCAAGAGCCCGTTTGGTGGGTAGAACAAGGATAAAAATTGAGATTATGATAAAATAGTTCTAATCCCATAGTTGCTGCACGATTAAAAATTAAAAAAAAATTCCTATGTCCAGAGAGTTATCCCACTCTAATAGAAACTTACCTTTTTTTTAATCTTTTATTTTTATTTCAACCCCTCAACCCACAGTTTGTTTTTTTCTTTTTTTCTTTTTTTTACTTGCTTTACATTTTTATTTTTATTTTCTATATTTTAGGTTTTTTTTTTTTTGGGAAGGGGGGGGGGGGGGGGGGGTGTTATCCTTAGTTTTATTCTATTCTATTTTATTTTTTTATGTTTTATCTTCTACTTTTTTTTTTCTTATCTTCCAGTATTTTTTCTTTTTTATCCTTTTTATCTTCAGCTTTCAATTTTTATTTTTTTTTTAATCTCTTGATCTTGTTTCTTCTTCCATGAGTTTTTTTTTTTTTTTTATTCTTTGTCCTCTCTTGTTTAAGTTTTTATTTTTTATTTTTTTAATCTTGATCTTGTTTATTTTTTCCAACTTTCTTTTGGTAGATGGAGGTCCTCTTTTCAGAGGTAAAAGCTCATTGGAAAGTAGATTTGCAAATCTATTCATCCATATTAAAAGAATTAATAGGTTACCTACAGAAACTTTTAACAATAAATGAAAAAAAAAAAAAAAAAAGATACAAAACAATATTTGATTTGACAATAAATGGAAAAAAGAAGACTCTCAAGCCAGTGTTTGATTTGACCGCTATTGACCTGCTTTGCCTCTGCATCGTGAATTACTGCTTCTAGTGACCTCATTGTGTTCTAAAGCTTCTTAAACCTATTTTTGAGACCACAAAACTTTCCAATCTCCTTGAATGCTGGAGAGCCCAACAATCTGACAAACGTATAGGTAACTTTGAAGGCTCAAATAGGAAGTTCAGCGAATGGTTTGACCGTGGAAAAAACTGAGATTGTTACTAGCAGCATATAAAGAAGAAAGGGAGAGCCAAACCCAATAAATAATAATAATAATAATAATAATTAAGGTGGCCATATTTGAAATTTCCAAATAAGTTAAACAGAGATGATAAACTGGTTGATCTACATGCCAATTAATCAGCAGCCACGTATTAAAGGATGATGCATAAGTTTTCTCCCTAAGGCAACATGGTTTATTTACCAGTTGTAATTGCAGGAAATATCTGTCTGACCCTGCAATTCATTAGATCGTGTGAACATCTATATCTGTACAAATGGCAGGTATGCTAGATAAAGGACGTGGAAAAATATCTACAAACAAGACAGCAAAAAAAAAAAAAAAAAAAAAAAAGCTTAAGTTTTTTAATCTTGTATTTTCAATTGGGTTATATATATTAATATACATAAAGAAAGTTTTTGGTGGAATATCAACATCGCATTTTTTTCTTATGGTCTGACTTTGCAGCATCCAACGCGTTGTTGAAATGATATCAAACAAATTTGGTTTTCACACAAGAGTTTTGAATCATTCATTGTTCCAACACCAAGCATTCATTGTTCCAATGCTACATAGGACCGAAAGCTTAGCATCATTATCCTAGTTTTTGTAACTTGGACTATCAAACCATGCCTACAGTATTCCAGATTAGAAATTTAATGGTAACTGGCACCAAAGTCTAAAGAAATTCTACCCAAATGTTTAAGGTCAGTTGCTGATCCTGTTTTTTATTACTTACAAATGAATGGTTATTCTATCCCTAAGAAATGGAAATTAATCAACTCTGCAATAAGATATATAATAAGAAAATAGAAGATACATTACATGAGTATTTGAAAAAGGCTCTTGAAAATCAAAGAACAGAAGATAAATAGCATATCTTTGTTAAAACAGTAACAATTACAAACTTCTTAAACAATTTCCTACTATATAACACAATGATCTGAATTGCTTGTTGGATTTCCACTCTATGATATACCTACTTTTGTGTGCAGTGGCAACTTTCTTCATCCCAACAGCCAAGCAAGAGATTTGATATCGGCCACTTTCTGGAAATGCTATCAATACAGGTATCTTCTGAAACCCTTCTTGCTTTGAATCTTTCAATGGTGGCTCGGAGAACTTAATAATATGTTGTCTTCCAAAACAATGGGGGAACATCTGTGTTCTGGTTCAAAACTCCTATCTCTCCATGTATTCTACCAATGACTAAGCTTCATTTGTCATTCTGAAGTGCCAACCAAACCAACAATCTATCAAAATTTAAATGAAAACATTATTATAATTAGAAAACACACCCTTAAAAATAGAACACTACAATTTATTTTTATTTATTTTATTTTATTTTTGAACAAAAAACATTACAATTTCATCCTTGTAATAAGGATTACTACCTAATCACAAAAATGTGAGAGACAAAAGAGCAATTGGCATCTTCATCAGTCATAAAGCCAAATAATTATAAAGGTAAAATATAGAAAAGGGGGTGTGAACATGACCCATGCTATTTAAGTCTCAATGTCTGTTAAGCAGGCGAGTGGTAGTATGGAACTCGAGTTACACATACATGTAAAACTACAAACAACAAATTGGTATATTCAAGTCACCTTGCTCTCATCAAAATCAGAGTCAACTAAAGGGGTCTCTGGATTGGAATATTAATCTTCCATGAGTTTATAGATTTCTAATGATGAAAGACGCATTACTTGGTATCATTTCCATGCAAACAATAAATAATATTAATATATTATGGTATAGATTGTAAAAGGAAGCAAAACTGAGGGAAAGACATAAGGAAGCTAGACAAAGATGAAACAAAAAACAGAAGCAAAACTGAGGGAAAGACATAAGGAAGCTAGACAAAGATGAAACAAAAAACAGACATCTATGCTGCAAACATGCTTATGGTTTAGATATTAAGGTTCTATAAAGACTAGGAATAAACATGACTATAAAAAGGTTTTAATCATGAGAAAATTGATGTTTTCTTTCTTTACAAGGGAACTATAAGTTGATAGAAGTTTTCAGAAAATTGAACTTTGTCTTGTAGGGTTATATGTTTCGGAAAATACCTTAACATCTAAGCTGCACCATATTAAGAAGGCCCCTCTTGATCAGGCAGTGATCCACCCTAAAAGAAATCATAGTTTAGATAATGATAATATTTCACCCCATATGGACCTTGATCTTTTGCCCTCCAATGCTGGAAACAACTTCATTTGTGTTCTGGTTCAAAACTACTTTCACACCATCTATTCCAGCAATGATAGGTTGATTTGTCATCCGGAAGTAGCTATACAGAATTAATATTCATAACCAAGTGCCAACCACACCAACAATCTATCAAAAGTATGGACAAAAACATTATTATAATTATAAAGCACATTCTTAAATAGAACAGTAGAATTTCATCCTTACTCAATAACAATTAGTACCTAATCAAAAAGTAAAGTAAAGAACAGGGAATGTGAACATGATTTATGTTATTTTAAGTCACGATGATTGTTTAGTAGGTGAGTAGTATAATTTTATCATGTTAAACATACAAATAAAATTACAAACGAAAAATTGGTTGTTCAAATTAGCTTGCTCTCGTCAAAATCAAAGTCAATTTGAGTAGCTGTCTCTGGAATGGAATATTAATCTTCCAAGCATATTTTCTAGGTTAGAAAATTTAATGCAAGAGAAAAACGGTATCAAGCACATTAGCATGAAGTAAGTCCACATCTTAATTGGGCACTGAACCACCCAACAGAAACCAAGCTAAAAAATAATATCTTCACCGCAGATATTATCCCGGATATGTAACTTTAAATCTTCTTAAAATCATGGGGTGTGAAAATAGAATATAAAGCATAAAACTTTAATATGAGGCCTAAAATTAAAATATGATTATGAAAAATTCTTTGACGAAATAACAAGCAATTTGATAAAGATTTCATCTTTAATATTACTGTTTACTTGATAATTGAATTTAGACAAGGACATTACCCAGCAGAATAGCCTCTCCATTAACAAATATCAATAACACCCTCTTGCAAAGCTAACTATGAAGTTCAACGAAAGCTCCTCCAAAGTCCAAATATAGCTTTCAACGATTCCTCCAAATTAGTAGAACTTTTGTATTGGAAACACCCATGAAACCCATTGGCTGCTGCTTGTAGCAGAACATTTACAGCTAACTTAGACTCATTCGTAATTGCATTGCTTCAAGAAAACAACAAGATGCACAGAATTTCAATTCTTGAATCTATTTTACAAAAGTAGAAGCAGAGAGAGTAAAGAAATACCAGGATTTCCAGACGACAGAGCATATTGGACGAGGCCGAGGAAGGAGAAGATGGCATAGAGGATGTCGTGGTCGAAGGCCTGAGAAACTGAGCTCTGAGTTCACCGCCTCTTGCTGTCTCCATCGCTGCCATGGAGCGGAACCATTATTATATTACTATTATTATTATTTCCGATAAACCCAAAAAACTGCTGCCTTTTTTTTTTTTTTTTTTTTTTTTTTTCTTAAGTATTAAACATATAAAAATTTAAATTTCTATTACTATATTTCACCTATTCAAATATATCATACTTTTTAAATATATATCATATTTATTTTTTATATGTCTTAACGCATTTGCTTTTAAATAATTTTCGATAAAGAGTTCGAATGATTCTTTTTTTTTTTTTTTTTTTTATTTCTTTTGAGAAATCATAAAATTGTTTCATTTTTTTTTTTTTATGGATAAACATAAATTTGAATATAAGAAAATAAAATAATGACAATTTATATAGATTAATGGAAAATGCAAATGGTTATAGTTCAGAGTAACGAATTTCACACTGATAATATAGATTAATGGAAACTGCAAATGGTTATGGTCCAGAGTAACGAATTTCACACTGATAACATGTGGCACATAAAATATCAAAAAAAAAAAAAAAAAAAAAAATGGCATGTAAATTTATTTAATGAGGTATTTTAAAAACATATAAAATCAGTAGGAACAAAATAGAAATCATAAAAAACAAAAAAGACAAGGCAAGTGAGATTCATCTCCATTAACTTGACTATAAACTAAAGGATGAAGAATATATATATATATGTATGTATATATATATATATATGTGTGTGTGTGTGTGTGTGTGTGTGTGTGTGTGTGTGTGTGTAGAAAACGAACCTATAAAATACGAGTTGAATAGCAGCTAGAGCGCATGAATGGGTTTCCCATCAAGGGAAGCTCGGTAGATGCAAGCAAGCTTAGCTCGAAGGCCGTATCTATCTTGCTCGATTGCTTGTGATAGGAAAGGGCATCCTGTAATGCGTACTTCCTTTAAAGAGGTGAGACGATGCAAGTCTTGTGGGAATGCTGCTAATTTATCACATCTTTCAACAGCAAAACATTCAAGTTTTGAGAGTTGGGCTATCCCTTCTGGCAATGACTTTAAGTTGGGACAGACTAAAATGCATAACTGGCTTAAAGAGGTGAGACCACGTAGCCCTTGTGGTAGTGATGCTAACTTATAGCATTTTTCAATATGAAGAATTTTAAGCGATGAGAGATTGGCTATCCCTTCTGACAATGATTCTAGATTGGGACATTCTTTAATCTTTAGTTGAGCTAAAGAGGTGAGACCACGCAGCCCTTGTGACAGTGTTTCCAACTTATCACATCTTGCTAGAGTAAGAGTTTCAAGTGATGAAAGATTGCTTATTCCTTCTGACAATGATTCTAAATTGGTACATTCTTTAATGTAGAGATCGTTTAAAGAGGTGAGACCATGCATCCCTTGTGGCAGTGATACCAACTTACAACATGCCTTAATAGAAAGATCTGTAAGAGATGAGAGATTGTTTATCCCTTCTGGCAATGACAATAAATTGGGGCATTCAGAGATGTCTAGTTTGGCTAAAGAAATAAGACCATGCATCTCTTCTGGCATGGATTTCAACTTATCACACCTTCCAATACGAAGAATTTTCAATGATGAGAGATTGCCCATCTCTTTGGGCAATGTTACTAAATTGTGGCATCCCATGATAACAAGACTATCAAGTACTGAGAGGTTGCCTATTCCCTTTGGCAATGATGTCAAATTGGGGCAGTCTTCAATGTAAAGTCTCTGCAACGATGATGAGAGGTTGGCTATCTCCTCTGGCAAAATTTTTAAATCCTCCATATGCTGAAGATGCAAGTGGTTCAATCTGGAAAGGGGGGTTGGAGCAGTGGAATTGAAAAATGAATCAGAAGAAGATGCTAATGGTGGTGATAATAAAGGTGATACAGCTGCTTCAATCAGCATTGCAATTTGTTGTAATATTGCTATAGAGCTAACATAGTAAAGATGTAAATATTCGACATTTGGAAACAGCGGCATGGAAATTAGGTTAGGGCAACCAGCTATGGTTAGACGTGAAAGAAAAGGGAAAAAAGGTTGGTTTTGGTTATGGTGTATCATGGAGGATGTTGTTGGTGTTAAACCAACAGGCTCATTCCTCTTCCACCATCCCTTCAGATTTGGACAAGCACTTATTTCAAGTTTCTCTAGGCGAGGGAAGAATAGATCTCTTGAAGCCCACGGATACTCTCCTTCTAAATTAACATACTGTAGAGCAGCCAATGAAAAAAGTTTAAGTTCCTTGAGATGACTCATCGACTGATCCAAGGATGGTAGGTAACGGAGATTTTCACAAAGTGATAAATCTAAACTCACAAGATTACTAAGTGAAGAAAGCCAACTTGCAAACTTTACACCCATATACCTCACCACTCGGAATGCTTTTAGGTTAACATGTGGTTGAAGGCCTTCCAACAACATTTCATCATGCTCTGCAATATCACAACCATCATCTACATTCTTCGACTTCCACAGTAAATGTAAGGATTGAAGATGTTGCTTCTCCTTTAAATTTGCACCCTCTGATTTTGCAGCATCTCCCTGCAGATTATGGCTCAACCTCTTAATCACTAGTTGTCCTCTCAAGTTATTAAGGTGGCTCAGTTCAGCAAACCCTGCAGCATCTTTCCACTTTGAATTATTCCCTGCCACAAAAAAATGATCCAATGTGCGAAGAGAAGTTAACTCACCAAGTCCACCAGGCATATGAGTTAAGCGATAACATCCATCTATCAAAAGATGCCTTAAGCTGATCATATACTTCAAATTTGGAGGAAGGCTCAACAGCCTCGAACAATGAGTGAGAATCAGTGTTTGCAAATTGTATAGTCTCGTTATAGAACTTGGTAGCTCCTTCATCCTATTAGATGAAAGATCAATGTATCTCAAGTGTTTTACTTTATCAAAACTATCTGGTAACGTCGCCATTCTCAAATTCTCCAAACCCAAGGCTCGTATGCACTTTAAATTGGATAAAATTGCTTCACAACTCTTTTCGCTAAGACCGCCTATTCCTTCTTCGAGTCCAAGAAAGGTGCGCACCAACTCCGTTCCTTCAAGAAAGGACATTGGAAATGTCAAAGAGCTCCACTCAGGTTTAATATCCATAAATATATGACGAATCTTTTGACGAAAATTTTCATTCTCTGGAAACTTGTTTATTATGATGCTATGTTCCCCTGCCACTGAAATTGCAAGATCATGCATAAGGTCATGCATTTTACACTTCTTTATGGTACCCAACTCATCTCTCCTTACCTCATGGAAAAAAGATCTCCCAAGTAAATATAGAAAATAACCATAACCAATATCTTCTAGACATTCGTTCTGGCCAGACGAATTAACAAAACCTTGTGCCATCCAGAGTTTTATCAACTTTTGTACATCAATGACATAATCCTTTGGAAATAATCTACAATAAGCAAAACAATGCTTCAAATGAGGGGCAAGACAATCATAACTTAGCCGGAGTGTCGGTAGAAGACCATTTTGGTGTTTAGGTAACTTTGCAAGCTTATTAATCTTAAAGGACACCCAGTCACTCTCAAGATTATTGCCATACAATATGCTTCCTATTGTCCTTATGGCAAGAGGAACTCCCTTACACTTTTCTACAATCTCTTCCCCTATTCTTACAATATTGGAGTTACGAGGCTCTTCTCCTCTCTCAAATGCCACTTTCTTAAACAATGACCAAGACTGTTTTTTGTCTAAACCTTGTAACTCATACGGCCCAATGGTTTGCATCATTTGGGCAATGTCTTTGTTTCGTGTAGTTATCAAAACTCTACTACCCCGTGAACCATCCACTAGCAATGTTTTTAGTTTAAGCCATTTTTCCCCATCTTCATTCCACACATCATCTAATACAACAAGATATCTTTTTCCACTTAGCTTTTGGCGAAGAGAGTGTTGCAACTGATCTAGCTCAAGGCCTTGTTGTACAGAACCATTTATTGATTTAATCATTTTCTCAAGAACTATTTTCAGGTCAAACACATCAGATATGCAAACCCATATTAGAAGTTCAAAATGTTTCCTAATCTTCTCATCATTGTAAACGAACTGAGCAAGTGTGGTTTTTCCTAGTCCACCCATACCAACTATGGGAAGGAATGAAACATTATCCTTATCTTGAGAATCAGAACCCAACAAAAGTTTAATAATGTTCATTTTATCCTCATCCCTTCCAATAACTTCTTCATCACGCACAAAAGAGTGAGTCTCTCTGTTATTGGCATGCGCAGTGTCTGGTTCTACGGGGAGTTGTGTCAACATACCAAAGACGCTATCATCTTTAATATCTTTAAGTGTCTTCCTAACCTTTCTTAACTTAATACCCATCTTTACTTGAAAAGCAATCCGGTTTGAGTTTGACAAGAAAGTGCGTACCTTCTTGGTGGTTTCATTCCCAGGCATCGCTTGACTCCTTAAAGCTTCAGTCTGAAATTCGTCCAGCAAGCTATCAACTTCATAAACTGCGTCTTCAAGCCTCTCAAGCCAGTGCTCGATTTGACGGCTATTGATCTGCTTTGCCTCTGCATCTTGAATTACTGCTTCCAGCAAGCTCATCGTGTTCTCAAGCTTCTCAAACTTCTTTTTATGACCCCAAAAGTTTCCGAGCTCTTTGAATGACGGAGTACCCAACACCCTAACGATGGAGGCTACAACACTGATTAAAGCTCCTTCTGCCATTACTTGGACGGGTGAGAGATAATACAGAGAAAGGGCTTGGCTTAATTACTTTGAAGGAGGTTCAAATGGAAAGCTTAGCAAATGGTTTGGTTGTGGAAACGATCGGAATGTTGACATTAATATAAACAGGAGAAAAGGTAGCAAATGCGAACACCGAGCCAGACCAAATTTTCCAAATAAGTTGAACCAGTAGATGTACAAGCCAATTATCAGCAGCCATGTGTAAACCATAATGCATAAAGTTTCTCCATGAGGCCTAATATTTTATTTACCAAATGTCAGTGCAGGCCATCTGCTGGCCCTGCACTCGATGTGCAAGCAGAAATGGAAAACTTATGGAAAGACGTGGGAAAATATTAAAATACACACACACACACACACACATATATATATATATATATATATAAAGCATTTTAGTTTTACCGTTACTTTATAAAATTTGACTTTAGATTTTTTTTAAATAGGTTTATTTATCAGTTTTTGTCGGTTAATATTAATAGCAAATTTATAAAAAAAAAATCTGTATTTTATAGTTAAAAATATTATAAAAATATAATTTTAATTTTTAACTGTTAAAATTAATTAATAAAAATAATAAATTATTTATTTTGATAATTTTAAATAATTAAAAATATAAATAATAATTTTTTAAAAAATATAAAATTGAAGTGAAATAATGATAAAGTTAAAAGACGTAAACGAAAATTAAGTTTATAATGAAATATGGACATCGCATTTTTTTTTTCTCATGGTCCCACTTTGCAGCAGCCAACGCGTCATTGAAATGATATCACAAACTTGGTCTTCACACCAATGAACATCAACATTTTTGGTAAAAAGCATTCCATTGCTGCACCATACAGAAAGCTTATCATCATTTTATAAATTATTGTAACTAGGACTATTAAACCATGCCTACAGTATTACATCTTAGAAATTTAATGGTAACTGCAACTTAAGTCTAAAGAAATTCTACCATCAATTAGGAAAACAGATTAGATAAAGAATCTTACACCAGAAAAAAAGATAAGAAACGAAATGCGTAAGGTCGGTTGCTGATCCTATTTTTTCCCAAATCCTCCTAAATTATAATATGTATAGAAAGAGATAAAAGTTTGTCAGAATTTTTTTTATTAGTCAAGTGTTTTAAAACAATGTGACCAGACAGAGTTTTGAACGTTATCCATGATCTTGAAAGGTCATAAACTAAGCCATCAGACTGTCCATTGGTACAAAAATTTATAGCCATTAAAGTCAAGAATTCTGTTCATGCCTGATCTTGTAGCATCCAACGCGTTTTGAAATGATACCACCAACCTGCCCATCACAATGTTTTGAATCATTCATTGATCCAATCATGAACATCAACACTCAGTTAAAAGGCACTTCAATGCCACATCAGACTCTCATATTGTAAAAGTTTAAGAAAACCTTGTCACTACGCCTATTAAACCGTGCCTACAGTATTATATATTATTAATCAATGATTGGTGGCAACAAATCCCCTGAAGAATTTCTACCGGTAAGTAGGAGAAGAGATTAGATAAAGATCCTACAAAATAATAAATACTAACAAAGCAACCAAATGTTTAAAGGACAGCTCTTGAACTTTTTCTTTCTTTTGTTCAATTCTGGTTAAACTGGCTGACCTTTTTTTTTTTTTTTTTATCCCTTAAAATGAATGGCTTTCAATCCCTTAGATATGGGGAGACTATATTGGAGACAAATAAAGCAAAACCAAATAAACAAAAGGAATCTGTTAACAGCATCTCTAATTAATCTAAAATTAATCAACTTTCCAATAAACATTAACATGGAAATATAAGATACATAATTTTTTTTTTTTTTTTTTTTTTGAAAAAAGATGGAAAATGGTCTTCAAAATCAATAAACAAAAGGAATCTGTTAGTATTCTCAGTTCACAGCATCTCTAATTAATCAACTTTCCAATAAACATTAACATGGAAATATAAGATACATAATAATTTTTTTTTTATTTTTTTTTGAAAAAAGATGGAAAATGGTCTTCAAAATCAATAAACAAAAGGAATCTGTTAGCATTCTCAGTTCACAGCATCTCTAATTAATCAACTTTCCAATAAACATTACCATGGAAATATAAGATACATAATAATTTTTTTTTTTTTTTTTTTGGGAAAAAAGATGGAAAATGGTCTTCAAAATCAATAAGCATAAGATATATTAACAGTTTATATGAACGAAAACAATAACAACCATACAATTGTTAAGGCCACATTGAACATCAATTTCCTAGTATTTAACAGCGTGATCTGAATTACTTGTTGAATGTCCACACTCTGATGTACCTACTTTCTTCATCCAAACAGCCAAGAAAGAGAGTGAAAAATGTTCGAGCACTTCTGGAATTGCTATCAATTCAGGTATCTTCTGAAAGCCTTCTTCCTTTGGATCATCCAATGTCACCATTTGTGCTTTCAGAACTTGATCTTTTGCATTCCAAAACAATGCTGGAAACAACTTCACCTGTATTTTGGTTCAAAAACTCCTTGAACAGCATATATTCCGCCAATGAATGGGTTGATTGTCATCCGGAAATAGCTGTACAGAATTAATATTCACAACCAAGTACCAACAAAACCGACAATTTATCAAAGTATAAACGAAAAGCATTATTACAGTTAGAAAGTACACTCTTAAATAGAACAGTAGAATTTCATCTTTACTCAATAACAATTGCTACCTAATCAAAAAGATAAAATATTAAATATAGAACAGGGGATGTGAATATGATTTATGCTATTTAAGTTACAATGATTGTTTACAAGGTGAATGATATATATTATTTTGCTAATGTCACACATGCATGTAAAATTACAAACAAGAAATTGCTTTGTTCAAGTTGGCTTACTCTAATCAAAATCAAAGGCAAATAGAAGAGCTCTCTGGATTTGAATACAAATCTTCTACGCGTATTTTCTAAACCGGAAGATTTGTTACAAGAGGGAAAATCAGTATTGAGCAGATTAGGAGTTACTCCACATGACTTGCAGATTGCGTATGTGGGAAAATAACTTATCACCTACACCAGCAAGAAGTAAACCCCTCTTAATTTGGCAATGATCCACTCAACAGAAACCAAGTTAAGATAAAAATAATATCATCACCACAAACTGATTATCGTGGATATGTAACTTTAAATCTGCTTAAAATCATGGGGTGTGAAAATAGAATACAAAGCATAAACTTTAATGAGCCCTGAAAGTAGAATACGATATACAAAAAATTTTTTCGAACAACTAACAACCAATTTGATAAAGATTTCGTGTTTAACATTATTGTTCACTTGATAATTGAATTTGGACAAGGACATTACCCAGCAGAACAGCCTGTCCATTAACAAATATCAATAACACCCTCTTGCAAAGCTAATCCATGAAGTTCCACTGAAAGCTTCTCCAAAGTCCAAATATAACTTCAACGATTCCCCCAAATTAGTAGAACTGTTGTATTGGAAACACACATGAGACCCGTTTGCCACTGCTTGTAGCAGATTTCCAGATGACAAATCATACAGGATAAGGTTGATGAAGGAAAAAGATGGTGCAGAGGATGTTGTATTGGAAGGAGAAACAGGCAAGACTTGAGCTGTGTTATGGACTGTAGAAAACCAAAGAACACTTGCAGCAACTTTAGACCTATCCGGTATCGCATTCCTTCCCCAAAATAAGAAAACCCCATTTTTATTGTCAACTCGAATTTTCAAGAGGAGAAGAAAGGTAATAAAGAGTACCAGGATTTACAGATACCAAGCAGCGAATGAGGTCGAAATGATACACCAAAGTATATACACCCACAAACTCATTATTGTGTATGTAACTTTAAATATGCTTAATAACCATATATGATGTGTGAAAACAGAATACAAAACATAAAACTTTAATATGAGACCTGAAATTATAATATGATATATGAAAATATCTTTGAAGACACAAGCAAGTTGATAAAGATTTCACCTTTAACAATGTTTCTGTACTTGATATATATATATATATATATTTATCTATATTGGAAAAAAATGTAAATTCAAGAACATTACCCAGCAGAATGGCCCCTCCATTGATCAATATGAATAACACCCTCTTGCAAAGCCAATCTATGATGTTCCATGGCAACATCCTCCAAATATAACTTCAACTGTTCCTCTGAATTACAAGACCTATTGGAAGCACCCACAAGACCTATCAACCAGAAAACTTTGATCTGCTGAAAACTTGTTCTGTTGCCTTCCAAGACAATGCTAGAAACAATTTTCACCTGCGTTCTGGTTGAAAGATGAGTGAAAGATGGAAGGAAGCCAGACAAAGATGAAACAACAAACAACGGGAAAACACCTTCTCGCCTACACAGCCAAGCAGTAAGCCCATCTTCATTTGGTACTAATACACCCTAACAGAAATCAAGTTTAGATAAAAATGATGTCTTCCCTGCATAAAACAGAGTATGCATACACCCACAAATTTAATAGTCTTTTTTTGTTTTTATTTTTATTTTTTGGTCATGAAATTTATTAGTCTATCTGTAACTTTTAATCTGCTTAAAATCATATAATGCCTGAAATTAGAATATGATATATGAAAAACTCATTGATGATACAAGAAAGGATTTGATAAAGATTTCACCTCTAGCATTGTTGCGTACTTGATAATCGAATTAAAAAGAGAAAAAAAAAGACAGTAAGACTCAATAGGAGGGCATTACCAAGCAGAATGGTCTCTCCCTTGATCAATAATCAATATAAAGAACACCATCTTGCAAAGCCAGTTATGAATTTCAAATATAACTTCAGCGATTCCTCCAAATTACTAGACATATTGGAAAAACCCACTAGACCCACTGCTGCTGCTTGTAGTAAACCAGTTGCAGCAACTTAGACTTATTCATAATCTTATTCCTTCACGAAAATGAGAAAAAACCCATTTTTATTATCGACCCCATTGTCAAAAAGTACAAGCAGAGAGAGAATAAAGAATACCAGGATTTGCAGACGACAGAGCATCGGACGAGGTCGAAGAGGTCGAGGAAGAAGAAGATGACGCAAAGGATGTCGTGCTCCAGGGAGTGAGTGAACTGTGGTCTGAGATAATACTGAGCTGCTACTGCTCTGCCTCTTTTTCTTGTCTCCCACTGCAGTATGATTCATCGCTGCACCGTGGAGCGGAGCCAAATGAGAATAGAAGGTGAAATGGGCAAACTTGGGCTGTCTGGTTTGGGCCGAGAAAATCAAGAATAAGAGTTATTAATTATTATTATTATTATTTTCGATGAAATGGATAAAAGAAATTGTTTTTCTTTTTTCTTTTTTTTTATTTAAGTATTAAACTTATGTCCTACACAGTTGATATTAAATAATTTTCGTTATAGAGTTTTAAAGATTCTATTTTTTATTTTCTTTTGACAAATCATAAAGTTGTCTTTATTTTTTCTACATTTTTTTAATATATATATATATATATATCTATATGGAAATTCTATGGTGAGGACGGTCCGCATAAGGACTGCAGTATTAGTGACGTTTTTTTATAATATTAACGATGGTTTTTTAGAAAATTGTCACCAATACTATGAAAAACTGTCATCAATACTGTAGTCCGTATGAAGATCGTCCGCACTATAGACGGACTGTATATATATATATATATTTATATATTTTTTTTAAATTCTCAATAAAATTTGAATATGGTTAAACGTAAATTTGAATATAAAAATAAATTAATGACAATTTATATAGATTAATGGAAAATGTAAATGGATATGGTCCATAGTAACGAATTTCATACTGATAACATTTGGCATATAAGATATCAAAAACAGTGCTTAATGCTTATAATTCGGGTAGTTAATTAGTTAGGTAGATGCCACTGATTAAATATTTGCAAATGACTGCAAAAATGTAAAAGAAATACAAGTGAGATTTATCCCCATTAACTTAACAGCAAATTATAGGATAAAGAAAAGAAACAATATCTATATATATATATATATATATTCACACAACTGTTACCGTAGGACTTCCCCATCACATGGTTGGTGACAACTATTAGATCTGCATATTCATATGTTCTGATGACTGTATATGGTTGTCTTCCACCAAATGATAATTGACTTTTTCATAGTAGCATTTACCAATTGGTAAACGACATTCACATAGTAGCATTTTTGTACATATATATATATATATATATATATAGTTTTTCTAGGGAGTAGACGTCTACATACATAAGATAACATGTTCATGTTACCTTAAACACTCTCTTATGCAATATGTTGTTTGAGGTACAAATTTTCATATATATATATATATGTATGTATGTATGTATATACAGAAATCGGACCTAAACAATACAAGGCACGAATATTTCCCATCTAGATAAGCTCGCGGATGCAAGCAAGCTAAGCTCGGAGACCGTATCTATCTTCCTCAATTGTTTGTGATAGGAGAGGGCATTCTGTAATGCATAGATCTTCTAAAGAAGTGAGAGAATACAGCTCTTGTGGTAGTGTTGCCACTATATAACATCTTTCAAAAGTCAAAACTTTTGAGTGCTAAGAGTTGGCTTATCTCTTTCAGCAATGAATCTAAATTGGGACAGTCTAAAATGTATAGTCAGCCTAAAAAGTTGAGACCATGCATCTCCTCTGGCAGTGATGCCAACTTGTGGCATTTTTCAATAACAAGAGTCGTAAGCGATGAGAGATTGACTATTCCTTCAGACAATGATTCTAAATGGGACATTCAGCTATGAATAGATGATCCAAAGAGGAGAGACTATGCAGCCCTTGTGGCAGTGTTTCCAACTTACCGCATCTGGCAAGAGTAAGATTTTTAAGTGATGAGAGACTGCTTATTCCTTCTAAAAATGGTTCTAAATTAGAACATTCTTCATTGACAGATGGTTTAAAGATGTGAGAACATGCATCTCTTGTGGCAGTGACACCAACTTACAACATGCCTTGATAGAAAGACATCAAAGAGATGAGAGATTGCTTATCCCTCGCAGCAATGGCTCTAAGCTGGGGCATTTATTGATCTGTTATTCTTCTAAAGATGTGAGACCATGCATCCCTTCTGGCAGTGATTCCAACTTATTACACCATCCAATATGAATATTTTTAAGTGCCAAGAGGTTGGCCATCTCTTGTGGAAGTGTCACTAAATAGGGGCATCAGATGATATCTAGACTATCAAGTGCTGAGAGGTTGCCTAATACCTTTGGCAATGATGTCAACTTGGGGCAGTCTCCAATGTAGAGTTTCTGCAACAATGATGAGAGGTTGGCTATCTCCTTTGATAAATTCACTAGTTTGCAACAATACTTAATATCAAGACTGAGCGGAGGTGAGAGGCAGAATATCAACTCTAGCATTATCTCTAATGTAGTGATTGAAGATGTTACTTTTCCTTTAAAATTGCAGCCTCTGATTTTGCAGCATCTCCCTTCAAATTAGGGCTCAACATCTCAGTCAATAATTTTCGTCCCAAATTATTAAGGCAGTACAGTTCAGCAAGTCCTGCAGCATCTTTCAACTCAGAATTGATGTCTGCTATAAGAAAATGATCTAATGTGATAAGAGTAGTTAACCCACCAATTCCAACAGGCATATGATTCAATCTATTGCATCCATTATTTGCCGAAAGATGTCTTAAGTTTATCATATACTTCAAATTTTGAGGCAAGCTCATTAGCAATGAACAACTAGTGAGAATCAGTGTTTGCAAATTTTACAGTCTTGTTAAGAACTTGGTAGCCCCACCATGTTATTACATGAAAGATCAAGATATCTCAAGTGCTTTACTTTATCAAAACTATTTGGTAATGTCGCCATTCTCAAATTCTCCAATCCAAAACCCGTATACACTTTTAAGTTGGATAAAATTGCATCACAACTCTTTTCGCTAACACTGCCTATTCGTTCTTCTAGATCGAGAAAGGTGTGTACCAGCTCCTTTCCTTCAAGAAAGGACATTATAAATTCTGATGACTTGCACATAGGTTTAATATCAAAAGATATACGACGAATCTTTTGATGAAACTTTTCATTCTTTGGATATTTTTCTATTATGATGCTATGTTCCCCTGCCACTGAAATTGCAAGATCATGCATTTTACACTTCTTTATGGTGCCCAATTCATCTTTTCAACCTCTTGAAAAAAGGATCTCCCAAGTAAATGTACAAAATAACCTAACCAATATCTTCTAGACATTCATCTTGGTCAGAAGAGTTGACAAAATCTTGTGCCACCCAGAGTTTATCAACTTTTGCACATCAATGACATGATCTTTCAGAAATAATCTACAATAAGCAAAACAATGCTTCAAATAAGAGGCAAGACAATCATAACTTAGCCGGAGTGTTGGTAGAAGACCAGTCTGCTGGACAAAAAAAAAAAAAAAAAAAAAAAAAACTACTACAAGACCTATCTGCTGCTGCTTGTAGTAGGACAGTTGCATAATCGCATTCGTTAAAGAAAATAAGAAAAAGCCCATTTGATAAAGATTTCACCTTTCAACATTGTGAATTAAAATTCAATGAAGACACAACCAGCAATTTGATAAAGATTTCACCTTGAACTTTGTGAATTTAAAAAAGGAAAAAGAAAGCAAAAAATCAATAAAAGGACATTACCCAGAAGAATGGCCTCTCAACTGATCAAAATCAATATCACCCCTCTTCCAAACCTATCCTATGACGTTCCGTGGCAACCTCCTCCAAACATAATTTCAATGATTCCTCCTAACTGCTATGCATATCGGAAACACTTACAGCAACTTTACACTCACATAATCGCATTCCTTCATGAAAATAAGGGGAAAAAAAAAAAAGCATTTTTATTGTCGAACCCATTGTTGAAAAGTATAAGCAGATAGACAGAGAATAAAGAATACCAGGATTTGCAGACGACAGAGCATCGGACAAGGTCGAAGAGGTCGAGGAAGAAGAAGATGAAGCAGAGGATGTCGTGCTCCAGGGATTGAAGTGTGGTCTGAGATACTGCTGAGCTTCTATTTCTCGGCCTCTTCTTCTTGTCTCCGATGGGAGAGTGGTCCGTAACTGCCATTGAGCGGAACGAAATGAGATTACAAGGCGAAAGGGACGAACTTGCCTTGTGGTTTGAGCTGAGAAATTCAATAATAATAAAAGTTATTAATTTTTTTTTTATTATTGCTTATTATTATTATTTTTTTGGGGATAAAAGCGACAAAAGAAATTAAAATTTCTATTACTTTTTATTTGGATACACTATATTTCATGTATTCAATTATATCACGTTTTAGTGTTTTTTTACATTTCATGACAAATTTGATATTAATAAATAATTTTCGATATAGAGTTTTAATGTTTTTTTATTTTTTTTATTTTTTGCTTTTGAGAAATAATCTGTTTAAATTGTTTGGAAATTTTTCTACCATTTTATTAAATTTTATAATTTATTATTTATTTGAAAATACTCTATAAAATACAAATGGTTACAGGTAAATTTGAATATAAAAAATATCAATTAATGGAGTCAATGAAAAACATATAAAATCAATAATCAAGGTGCTTGCCATGATCCTCAGAACAGAATTTGAATAGTTAACTAGCTGGCTAGATGTCAATGGTTAAGCATTTGCAAATGACTATAGAAATAATGAAAAAAGACGAAGTGAGATTCATCTCCATAAACTTTAAATGCAAATTAAAGCATAAAGAAAAGAAACAAAGAAAGAAAAATATAAAAACGGACCTGTGTACAAGTTGGACAGCAGCTAGCGGCATGAATGGGTTACTCATCTAAACAAGCTCCGGCGATGCGAGCAACCTTAGCTTGGAGGTCGTATCTATCTTCCTTGATTGTTTGTGATAGGAGAGGGAATTCTCTACCGCGTAGTTTCTTTAAAGAGTTCAGCCGACGCAGGTCTTGTGGGAGTGTTGCCACATCTTTCAAGAATAAAAAATTGAAGTGGGACATTCATCAATGAATAAAGTCTTCAAAGAGGTGAGACCATGCAGCCCTTGTGGGAGTGATGCCAACCTATCATATCTTATAAGATAAAGGCATTCAAGTGATGAGAGATTGTCTATCCCTTCTGGCAATGATTCTAAATTGGACCAGCCTAAAATATCTAGGTAGCTTAAAGAGATGAGACCGTGCATCCCTTGTGGCAGTGACGCCAACTTAGAACAATGTCTGATTTGAAGATGTTTCAGCGATGAGAAATTGATTATCCTTTCTAACAATGATTCTGAATTGGGACATTCTTCAATTTTTAATTGGTGCAAATGGATGAGACCATGCAGCCCTCGTGGCAGTGTTTCCAACTTATCAAATCTTGCTAGAGTAAGACGTGCAAGTGATGAGAGAATTGCCTATCCCTTTCGACACCGATGCCAATTTATCACATCCATCAAGAGTAAGATGTACATGTGATGAGAGATTGCTTTTTACTTCTGACAATGATTCTAAAGAGAGACATCATGAAATGTTTAGATAGCTTAAAGAGGTGAGACAATGCATCCCTTGTGGCAGTGATACCAACTTACAACATGCCTCAATAGAAAGATATGTAAGAGATGAAAGATTGCTTATCCCTTCCAGCAATGATTCTAAATTGTGGCATTTAGAGATGCCTAGTTTGGCTAAAGAAATGAGACGATGCATCTCTTCTGGCAACGATTCCAACTTATCACAACTTTCAATGCGAAGACTTCTAAGGGATGAGATATTGGCCACCTCATGCGGAAGTGTTACTAAATTGGGGCATCCCCGGATATCAAGATTGTCAAGTGCTGAGAGGTTGCCTATTCCCTTTGGCAATGATGTCAAATTGGTGCAGTGTTTAATGTGGAGTTCCTGCAACGATGATGAGAGGTTGGCTATCTCCTCTGGAAAATTAACCAGATTACAACAAAAAATAATGTGAAGACGTGTAAGTGGCGAGCAGAATATCCCCTCTGGCAAAATTTCTAAATCCTCCGTACGATGAAGACGCAAGTAGTCCAATCTGGAAAGAGGGATGGTTGGGGCGGAGGAATTGAAAACTGAATAATAATAATAATAAGAAGAAGTAGATTCTAATTCTAATGGTGGTGTTAATGAATTAGGTGAAGCAACTGCTTTCATCAACATTGCAGTTTGTTGTAATGGTATAAAGCTAGTTTTATAAAGATGTAAATTTTCGACATTTGGAAACAACGGCATGGAAACTAGGTTAGGGCAATCATATATGGCCACATGCGAGAGAAAAGGGAAAAAAGGTTGGCTTCGGTTATGGTGTCTCATGGTGGATATTGTTGTTGGTGCTAAGCCAATAGACCCACTCCTCTTCCACCATCCCTTCAGATTTGGACAACAACTTATTTCAAGCCTCTCTAGGCGAGGGAAGAATAGCTTTCTTGAAGCCCATGAATATTCACTTTCCAAATTAACATACTCTAGAGCAGTTAATGAAAAAAGTTTAAGTTTCTTGAGATGACTCATCGACTGATCCAAGGGTGGGAGGTATTGGAGATTTTTACAACATGATAAATGTAAACTCACAAGATTACTGAGTCAAGAAAGCTAACTTGCAAACTTTACACCCACATACCTCTCCACTCGGAATGCTTTTAGGTTTGGATGTGGCTGAAGGTCATCCAGTAAGATTTCATCATCCTTTGCAATATCACAACCATCATCTCTATCATTATTTCGCTTCCACATTAAATATAGGGACTGAAGATGTTGCTTCTTTAAGATTGCAGCCTCTGATTTTCCGGCATCTCCTTGTAGATTATGGCTCAACATGTGGATCTCAAGTTTTCCTATCAAGTTATTAAGGTGGCTTAGTTCAGCAAACCCTGAAGCATCTTTCCACTTTGACTTGTTCTTCGCCATGACGAAACGATCCAATGTGCTAAGAGAAGTTAACTCACCAAGTCCACTAGGCATATGAGTCAACTTCTTACATCCATCTATCAAAAGATGCCTTAAGTTGATCATGTATTTTAAATTTCTAGGCAAGCTCAGCAGCTCTGTACAACCAGTGAGAATCAGTGTCTGCAAATTGTACAGTCTTGTTATAGAACCTGGAAGCTTCTTCATCGAATTGGATGAAAGATCAATGTATCTCAAATGCTTTACTTTATCGAAACTATTTGGTAATGTCTCCATATCCAATCTCCCCAAACCCAAGGCCCGTATACACTTTAAGTTGGATAAAATTGCTTCACAACTTTTTTCACTACAAGTGCCAACTAGTCCTTCTATTTTGAGAAAGGTGCGTACCAGCTCCTTTCCTTCAAGAAGGGACTTTAAAATTTTGATGACTTATGATCAAATAGAGTATCCAAAGATATATGGCGAATCTTTTGATGAAAAATTTCATTCTCTGTATGCTTGTCTATTATGATGCTATGTTCGCCTGCCACTGAAATTGCAAGATCATGCATCTTACACGTCACTATGGTACCCATGTCATCTTTCTCAACCTTTTGAAAAAAAAGATCTTCCAAGCAAATACACAAAATAACCATAACCGACATCTTCTAAACATTCATTTTGGTCAGAGGGCTTAACAAAACCATGTACCATCCAGAGTTTTATCAACTTTTGTACGTCAATGACATGATCTTTCAGAAACGATCTACAATAAGCAAAACAATGCTTCAAATGAGAGGCAAGACAATCGTAACTCATCCGAAGTGTCGGTACAAGATCATTTATGTTCTGAGTTAACTTGGCAAGCCTATTAATCTTAAAGGACACCCAGTCACGCTCTAGATTATTGCCATATAATATACTTCCGATCGTCCTTATGGCAAGAGGAACTCCTTTGCACATTTCTACAATCTCCTCTCCTATTCTTACAATGTTTGAGTTATGAGGTTTTTGTCCTCTCTCGAATGCCACTTTCCTGAGCAAAGACCAAGACTTGTTTTTGTCTAGACCTTGTAACTCATATGGCTTATTGGTCTGCATCATTTGGGCAATGTCCATGTTGCGGGTAGTTATTAATACTGCACTACCACGTGAAACATCCATTAGCAAGGTTCTTAGTTTAAGCCATTTTTCCCTATCTTCATTCCACACATCATCTAATACAAGAAGATATCTTTTTCCACTTAGCTTTTCGCGAAGAGACTTTTGCAGCTGATCTAGATCAAGGCCTTGTTGTACAGAACCATTTATTGATTTAATCATTTTCTCAAGAATTATTTTAAGGTCAAACACATCAGATATGCAAACCCAGATTTGAAGTTCAAAACGTTTCTCAACCATCTTATGATTGAAAACTAACTGAGCAAGTGTTGTTTTTCCTAGTCCACCAATACCGACTATGGGAAGGAATGAAATATTATCCTTATCTTGATCAGAATCACAACCCAACAAAAGTTCAATAATTTTCATTTTATCATCATCCCTCCCAATAACTTCTTCACCACGCACAAAAGAGTGAGTCTCTCTGTTGATATATTCAGTACTATATGTCTCTTGGGTGAGTGTTACCGGTATCAGTGAACTTAAGGTGCTATCTTCCTTAATATCTTTAAGTGTCTCCCTAATTTTTTCTAACTTACGAACCATCTTTAAACGAAAGCAATTTGGTTTGAGTTTGAGAAGAAAACTCGTACCTTTTTAGTCATTCTGTTCCCAGGCATCAGTTGACGCCCCCAAGCTTCAGTTTGAAATTCGTCCAACAAGTTATCAATATCTTCGACTGCATCTTCAAGCCTCCCAAGCCAGACTTTGACTAGATTATTACTGACCCGCTTCGCCTCTGCATCAAAAATTACAGCTACCAGCACCTCCATTGTTTTCCTAAGCTTCTCAAACTCCTTTTTGAGACCCCAAAACTTTCCAATCTCTTTGAAAGCTTGAGTTCCCAACTTTACTATGATGGATGACACAACATTAGACACAACTCCTTCGGCCATTACTTTGAACGGTGAGAAAAACAGAGAAAAGGCGTGGCTAACTTGGAAGGTTCAAATGTGAAGTTTAGCAAATGGTTTGGCTTTGGAAACGTTGAGGGTGTTACTGCCAGCATATGAAGAAAAAATGTTTCTATGTGAATGCAAAGTCAACAAAGTATTTGTCCAAAAAAAGAAGAAAAAACAGTCAAATAAAGAAAATAAAAAAATAAATAATAATAATAAATGCACCAATAAATAAGGTGCCCTTAGAAATATCTTCAATAGAACAAAGACTAAAAAATGTCGCTGAATAATAGTACTGTTAATGTTGATATGCTAGCTGATGTGGTACGGTCATTGGAGGATAGTAAAATTAGCACAAAGTTTTATTTTTTATTTTTTATTTTTTTTATTTGGTGGTAAATGTAAAATTAACAAAAAGGTAAATGCCAAAGCTTAAAACTTTTATTTTCAATTAGAAGGTAAGAAAGTCGGATAAACAATATAAAAGGCTTTGGGTATCATTAACTCATAATAAGTTAAGAATGGTTTATATTGTTAAGTTAATTATTCCGAGTTTCAAATTCATATTAATAATTTGCATTGAAATAACCTCTTTTTTCCATTTTTCTTTTGGAAGATGGAGGTCCTCTTTTCAGAGGTCAAAGCTCATTGGAAAGTAGATTTGCAAATCTTTCCATCCATATTGAATGAAATAATAGGTTACTTACAGAAACTTTTAACAATAATGGAAAAAAAAAAAATTGCAATAATCTCTCTTTTACTCTGTATTCTTATCGGTTTTCACATAATTTTTTTATATGTTGCAACTTTTTTTGTTTTGCAGGCATAGATCACTTTTCTAAAATTCTCCTTATAAAGAGAAAAGGGTTTGTCGTAATTGTTTTTTTTTTTAGGTGTCCTTTGGTACATTTATTTATTTTTCCTATTTTTTTTACTAAAATATGTGTAATTTTTTTTTTATTTCAAATATTTGTTTATTTTAAATATTTGTTGTTGTTAATTATTGGTAATTAGACATCACAAATAACTAAAAGCTTGAAGAAGGGGGGGGGGTGTGGAATCATAAATTGCAAATTGAAAAACATTTCAAATTGTTTTTAATTTTGTGTTTGTGGTTGTAAGTCTTTTTCTCTTAAATTTTGTTATTAATTGAGATATCTAACAAATTTTAATTAACACTCCTCATTTTTTTTAAAAAAATTAATAATAAAACTCTAATTAACATAAACTAATAATTGAAAGAAGTAAACTAAACACCATGAAGTAAAAGAACCAAACCACATGACTAGACACCATAATCTTGAAAAGTTGTGGACTAAGCCATCAAACTATTATTATCTATCGCTACAAAAATCGATATCCTTTTTAAACTCAAGAATTCGGTTCATACCTGAGCTTGCACCATCCAACACGTTTGGAAATGTCATATGGCCCACATTTGGCCATTACATGGTTTCCAGTCATTCATTGTTCCAAGCATGAAAATCTTGAGCAAAAAGTTATTTCGATGCTACAAGATCAGAACATCATCTTGTATAAATTTTAGAAAATTTTGATACTAAGGACTATTTAACATGTGGCCTCAGTTTTTCCACTTATGTGCTCTAGATTTTTTTGTGGATCCATTGATTTGGAGAAAAGTCTTTGAAAGTGAAATGAAAAGTATAATTTTATGAATAATTGATATTAACATATGGTACCCTTAGCTATCTGAGAGGGAACCTGGTTAGAGCAAACATAACTTGCCTTAAAACCGTGTGGACCTATGTTAAGCCAATCAACCATTTATGAAAATTAAGGACAGGGGCTATCTCTAGAATTTGACAAATTGCAGATGTTCGCAGAACATCTTGGTTGAAAATTCTTCCATAGATTTTTTCTGTATTTGAAATGGCTTATTACATTTGGCAATTATCCGTTTTCCTTTTCGACTTAAGCCATTTGACTTCTCTTCGAAGAATATTTTGCAATCGATCTATGTCAATGCCTTGTGATTCGACGATTTTCTCCACAATTGTTTTCAAGTCAAACACATCAGGTATGAAAACCCACATTTGCAGCTCAAAGTATTTTCTAACCATTTCATCACTATAAACAAGCTGAGCAAGTGTGGTTTTCCCTAAGCCACCCATACCAACTACAGGAAGGACAGAAACATTACCATTAATATCTTGACGATGAGAATCCGTACCCAACAAAAGTTTAATAACTTTGCTTTTGTCATCATCCCTCCCAAATAACTTCTTCTTCTAGAATAAAAAAGACTCCATATTCCCTTGTGAGACTAGAGTTACTAAAGAACCAAAAGTTCTGCCTGGTTTGATATCATTAAGTGTCTCCCTAATCTCATTGATCTTAAAGATGCACCCTTACTCGAAAAGCAAACTGGTTCGAGGTTGAGAAGAAAATGCATACCTTCTACATCATTTGTTTGCCAGAGGATGTTACTCTACGCCCCGAAGCTACCACAGTGTCAACTTCGTCCAACAAGTTATCAAGAACGTAAATAGCATCTTTGAACCTCTGCAGCCCATATCTGACTTCATTGCTATGGTTCTGTTTTGCCTCTGCATCTCGGATTACAGCTTAGAGTGCAGACATTTTGTTCGCCATCTTAATCTCCTTTTTGAGTCCCCAAAACTGTACCATCTCTCTGAAAGCTGCTGAAGCCAATCTTCCAGTGATGGAAGTAACAATATCGAAGAGAACTCCTTCTGCCATTAGTTTCGGGTGGTGGTTGAATATTGTCGAAAAGGTTTTACAGGGGAAGTTTAGTTCTGTTTTTGCTATGGAGAAGATGAAGATGAGACTGAAAGCTAGAGTAACGTTATTGTCTAGCCAAATCAAATAAAAAAATGGATGTGCATGTGAGAATTTTATAAGC
Source organism: Ziziphus jujuba (assembly GCF_031755915.1). Classification (NCBI taxonomy): domain Eukaryota; kingdom Viridiplantae; phylum Streptophyta; class Magnoliopsida; order Rosales; family Rhamnaceae; genus Ziziphus; species Ziziphus jujuba. Next base: position 7,132,406 of record NC_083380.1, read on the forward strand.
TAATCATTTTAATTGGGAGTTCGAAAATATATAATAGAAAGTTGGCATTGACAATTGAACTGAAATGATAAACTACTTCCTGAGTATTACGCTGTTGATGCACTGACCATTTAATCAATAGCCACGTATCAATCAAGCAGGACACAACACTGATTAAAGAGTCTTCTGCCATTACTTGGACGGTGAGAGAATACAGAGGAGGGGCGTGGCTCAATTACTTTGAAGGTTCAAATGTGAAGTTTAGCAAATGATTTGATTGTGGAAAAAAAAAAAAACTTTGGGTGTTACCACCAGCAATTATAAAGAAGATAGGCAGATCCAAACCCCATAAATAAATTAATAATAGTAATAATTAAGATGACCACCTTCGAAATTTCAAAACAAGTTAGTCATATATGATGAACTAGTTGATCTACTAGCCAATTTAGTCAACAGCCACGTATAAAGAATGATGCATGAATTTTCTCTGCGTGGCATTATATTTTATTACTAGTTGCAAGAGCAGGCCACATCTGTTTGACTCAGCAATTGATTAGATTGTGTGAACATCTATATATGTATAAATGTCCTTGTTGATCTGCTAGCCACGTATAAAGGTTGATGCGTAAGTTTTCTCTCCGACTTCAAGGCCTAGTATGTTGTTTACCAATTGTAAGTGCAGGCTATATCTAATTTTGCAGCATCAAACGCGTTTTGAAAGCATTTCAAAAAGCTTGGTCTCACGCATTCCAAATTTTGTCACTTATACTGATTTGATTATTGGCCACTGTAAAGGTGGAGAAATTGAAAAAGGCTTGTCTGTATCTATGCTAGAATGAGAAATAAAGTGGAAAAGTCTGCCGTGGTTAATCACTTTTGTTTTCCAGTAGCTCCTAATTCCATATAGAACTTTTTATTTTTGAAATATGTGGCTTATGGTTTATAAACTTTATTATCCCCTAGTTTATGGTGATCTGTGGCATGGACAGGTTCTGCATTTGGTAAATTTTAGGAGACTGGCAAGTTTAGGAGGTTGTCTATTTGGTTAACTTAGAGACCGGCAAGTTTAGGCAAGTCCAAGTGCTTGTTTTGACATCATCACCTCTTATAGAGTCGCCATGACTTAAAGATGTTTAGTAGCTAGGTTGTGTTCTTTTTTTAAGCATCTGTAGGATGCATATGTATGTTCTTTGGTGAGAATCATGATGCATGATTTGGAATCTTCTCAATTAGATTGAAGAATCTTTCGCCTGCTCCTGTGTCATTCCCATGAGCACATTTATTCTGCTGTGTTTTCTAAAGTTATTTATTCTTGTGGTTTAGATAGGTCTAAAGGATGTGAAGCTGTGGCATGGAGTTTGTTTGTTTTAGCATTTAGTTCCATATTTACTATAAATTAATTAATTATCCTAAAAGTTTCATTCCATTTGTTGTTTTTATTTTTGTTATATCAAGTACATATATATTCTGTTAAGATACGCCAAGATCTAAAAGATGTCAAGCAGTGGCAGGTAACTTATTTTTGTTTGTCTTAGCATGTAGTCTCATGTTTACTATAATTAATTAGTTATTCTAGAAGTTACACTTCAGTTTCTGTATTATTTTCTAATAAATCAGATGAATTTCTCTTGAGAATCAGAATGAGTGTCATCTAGTTAGTTGGATATAATGTTGTTTCCTTAGCTGTATACTGTGGATTATGTTAGGTAACTTGGGAGAAAAAATAGGAGATTTTGTTGTGTTTTGAGAAGAAGAGATTTGGTTTGTGCTTTGTAACCAGAGCCATTCTTTTGTGCTGGTTTTTACTCTGGTACAAGTGAATTGATAGCTTGTATGATTTATTTGAAGTTGGAAATAATTGGTAATCGTTTGTCATGTGCTTAAGGTGCAAGTTTAATAAAGTGGATTGTGTATAATCCATTAGTATATGCTTCACCGTTATCATTTATGAATGTTGCATCATTAAGTTATTGAGAATGTTTATATTCGATTCTAAGGAAAACCTTATGTTTCGATGCATGGGTATGTATTACAGTCCTAGTAATCTATGAGTCTATTAAACAACACGATTGCTTCTTTAGGCCAAATGTTGATTGTGGATGGCTTTATTGATGTAATTTGGATTGTGGATGGATTTATTGATGTGGCATTTATTCTACCAATGTGTTATGGTTGTGGGTTATGTTAGAAGTATTTTAGGAATGCCATGGTTTTAGGTTAGGCATGATTTTTGAACCTGTCATTGTCTTTTTGCGTAGAACAGTAGTATCATTTTGAACTTGAATAAATGAACTAACATGTATACCATTTGTGTAACTAGATCCACAAGTAGGATGAATATCGTTATATCTACATGACAACTATAGTCATTAATTTTTCAATGAAGTGATTCCATTATTTTCTTCAATGAAAAATTTCTTTTGATAAACTAGACACAAGCAGAAGGCCTATATGGTATTCTCCCTCCACCGACATCGTGGATGACCTCCATCTTTCTTTGGGTGAAATTCCCCAAAATCCTTCCACCAACATCGTGGATGACCTCCATCTTTCTTTGCTGGAAATTCCCCCAAATTGTGAGCTCGGTATTGTCAGGGATGCCACTGAAAGCCAAACAACTTGTTGCTGTATTTTCAAATACATAAAGAATTCCAGTGGGATCTAGTTCTAATGTGATTCCATCCACGAACACAAAACTTATCCTCGGAATGTATATTCGTGTCTTACCCATCAAGTCGTAGCAGGTGTCCCCTTTACTACTGCTTGATGGCAACAATGAATACCCAACATTTCTTGTGGTTACCGAATTAATGAGGGTGCCAGGGGATTGGTGGAACCACAGGAAATGTAGGAGTGTGATTTTGACCATGAAGGGTCAAATAGATGCCCCTGCTGATGATAACAATTCATGCAGGGATGACACTTTGTCCATGTGAGATCGCTCCCTGTATTGATTTCAAAAGAAAAATGCACTCTAGGTATCCTCAGACCTACGGTAACTATAAAATTGTATGTAACATTCCGTCTCGAATCACACTGGAAATTTTCGCTTTGATCAGGTTTGACTGCCATTGACCAAGCAAGGTCAAATTTTGACTTTTTCTTTGGATAGAATTTTGCATATATCGACTCGAGTTTGTAGACTAGTAGCACATCGAAAACTGAGTTATGGTTTAAAAGTTATGAGCGAAACAATATGCAATACAGACTGGTTAACAAGTCTGGAGTTGACTTTTTATTTACATAAATTTTGATGTTGATCTATGTGTTATATGAAAGTACTCATTGAAAAGAGTTTTAAACTGGTGGCACGTTTAATTTGGAGCCTCAATTGAAAAGTTAAGAACCTATAAAGTTGTATATGAGTTTTCCAAAATTGACTTTTATTGAGTAGTAAAATAATTGAGAGACTTCTTAAATTATACCACGTGTCACTACTTGAAAGTACTACATGTCATGAGGGAAGAGGGTCATGTGTTGCCATAGAAAGGTGCCATGTGTCACCATAATTTAATAATAAAAGTATAAAAAAAATACATATATTGATTTTATTATTATTTTCTATCTCTTTCTCTTTCTCTTTTTCTTTTTCTTTTTCTTTTTCTTTTCTTTTTCCCTCTCCCTCACGTGACACTCCCCCCCCCCCCAACAAAACAATTTCTCTCTCTTCTCCCTCTCTCTCTCTTTCTCTCTCTCATGCACGTAACTCTCTCTCTCTCTCTCTCTCTCTCTCTCTCTCTCTCTCTCTCTCTCTCCCCTTCTCTCTTCCTCCCTCTCGAGTTTCTATCAAAATGAAATTTGTCGACTACCCATACATTACACGGGCCAAATAGGGAGGAAAGGGGTGAAAAGCCTGGCTGGCAGCTGAAAAATCATGGCTAATCATCACTAGACGCGCCTAGATTAGGTTCTCGCTGCCGGCCATGGCAAAGCCGAATTTCCAGCAATCCGACCACTATCCAGCCGAATTGATACCTTTTTTCCACCATTTTTGAACCTCCTAAGCTTAATTTTGAAGTCTATTTCACTCAATTCCCTGCTGTTTGGAGATACAGCAAAATTTGAGCCAATGGAGGTTAGTAACGAATTCTCTATCTCGTTAGCTTTTCGTTGGTACCTTGTTTGTGAAGTTTGGTAGAGTATTTAAAAAGATGTTATTTTTGGAATAAAATATCATTTTTTAAATGTAGGAATATGAAAGATGCAAATATTTAATATTTAAATAATTGTTATTTAAATTAAAATATCAAATTTATGTTGAATTGAATAAGTATGGCCTTGAATTGTTATTTTCAAAAATTTAGAAAATCTATAATTTTAAATTGTTGTTAAACTATTGTTAAATTTACTGTGAGGTTATGATATATAATAAAATGTATCTTTATTATATATTTAATTATATGTGAGATTGTATGTGGTACTAATAATATTTTGATATAAATTGATTTGAAGGTTTGAGAAATTAATTATATTAAATTATTGTGATAAAAAATATATTTATGCCTTTAGATATTTATTTATGCATGAATATGAAATTATGGTGATAAAAATTGAAATATTCAACCTGCTGTATTTGTGATGATGGATTACAGAAGAATATGGAATTTTGTGAGACTATTAAAAGTATACAAATTTGATTATATTTTATCAAATTTTGATATTTTATATTATTATAAAATTTTATAGTTTTTAAAATTATACAGTACTGGTGTTCTGTACTATATTATTGATAAGTGCACAAATATATATATATATATATATATATATATGTATGTATAAAAATTGCTGTCAATTCCCCAAGTATGCTAGTAGCATATTAGGATCACCTTGGTAAAAAATAGCCACAAAAATAAATAAATAAATAAATAAAATAAAATGACAAATTTACCTATAATAGATTATAAATTGCATTAAAAAGTAAAAAATGTCCATTAAACTGAGCCAAGAATTATGAGACCCTTTTAATTATATGGTTTTACTCATTAATGCATCGTTTGATATAATGCCTGTAAATATTAAAGAAGATGCGTTTATTAAAAATTGAGGTTGATTTATGAGAATCATGAATATTAATATAAGGATAAGACCAATTTATATTGTTTCTCAAAAGAAAAATCTAAATATGCTTATTGCAGTTTTCTCTCTCTCTCTCTCTCTCAAACAAAGAGAGCGATAAGAAAGGCAATAAGCAACTATTAGGAAATTTAGTTAGCTAGTTTTTTATGAACATTTTCAATTAAAGTTACGAATATAGTTTGTTTTCCCCTTAATACGAGATGTTAGCACATGATGATTTTTTTAAACCCAAAGCTGATAATTGATGAGAGAGAAGGAGGGCCATGATAATTAATTTTTGATAATTTTATGATAAAATCTCTCTAATTAATATTAAATATATTATAAGTTTCTCTTATTCTTGGATTGGACTCGCATACTCTGTATAATGGAGAGAGATCTGACTCGACTAAGGGCATCTTCAATGGTTATTTCCATTGGAGTCTATGTAGCATGAGTTTTAGAAAGTGTTAATGCTTATATGGTATTCTTATAATTTAAATAATATATTTCCTAACAATGTCTCTCCAATGGATTCTGTATAAAGTATCATAGAATACTAATGTGTCATATTTTATTTTAAAATTATATTTAATTAAAAGTAAACCTAATCAAAATACAATAAATTGGAAAACACCATTTGATGAAAGAAAACAATACAAACAGAGCCTATCAACTTGATGAATAGAGAGACGGCAAAATCAAGGTAGATTCATAAAAGCAGAGAAAAAAAGAAAAACTTTTTCTATCCCTACGTTTCTACAGGTGTGGATTTTGTCTATATTTTCTATTATTTTATGATTATTTGTAATTTTTTTCCCTTCCCTTTTATACAACGAGAATGGAGGTTTCTTGAATCTTGAATTTATAAATCTATAATTAACTTAAAATATATATATATATATATATGATTTTATGAACCATTGAAGGTCTTTGACGATTATGGTAGTCACTCTATTTGTAATCTTAGTAGTTATTGTCCACTAACAGCGAAGGCTGTCCTTGTCCTTTGCAAATTGGCACTACGGCAGATATAACTTACGTTTTGATTTATTTCTGTGGTCATAAATGTAAATGCATGGAAATTTGGGGCTTGTGGGATTCAGTACTTTCAGGCAATTAAATTATTATAAGAATGCAGTCATGTAACTCGTGATGTATAATGTAAGTCACAATACTCCTCAAAAGTGTTTTTCCTGCAACTGATAGGGCACCTATTTGATTTTAAAACTATCAATATGGTTTATTCTATAGCATTCTATGTTAATCATCTTTATGGAATAGTTTGGTAGAAAATTTTGTGGTAGTGTTGGTTGACTTTCACAGGAAACAATTGCATATGGTAGATTTTTCCCATGTCATTATTAGGAGATATTGCTTTATCATTTTTCATGTTTATGTATAAATGGGTTGGGTAGAAGGTCTGGGGAAATTTAGTTGACAAGAATTTCCCTTCCTTCCCTGCCTTCCCCCCCTTACTTAATTATGTGCTTTGACAGTAGATGGTGGTCATTGTTGAATCATTGGACATAAGGAAAATATATTTAAGATGTTAGTTTTTAGGAAAATACTCTGTTGCCAAGCTAATATGATTAAGCTCTGTTTTTTTTTTTTTTTTTTTTTTTTTTTTTGGTAGACACTAATATGAATAAGCTTAGTTCTAGTGGAAATGCTAACTAGATATAAGGATTTTCATATATCTTAGAATTGTTGAAGCTAAAATGGACAAGGAAAGCAGAGAATATGTAGGAATAGCAGTGACCATTTATTTCTAATTTCTTGCAGTGCTTTATTTACATTGGAACCAATTCATTTTGGAATGAACCAGATTTTGCCTAAAACGCACCATGAATAGGCTCACAAACTCGTAATTACATGTACGTTTTAAACTCATGAAAAGTTTTTCTAGATTCATTCCTATTAAGAAACCAACACATCATCTACCAAAAGAGTCCAAATAACGTTAGTGCTTTTTTTTTTTAAAAAAAATTTAATTTAAATTTTTCTATTGCCAGAATTCATGCGTAGTCAGGTTTTGCCCTTGTTGAGTTGCTACAGAATGGTCCTGATTTCAGTTCTCAAAGCTGCTTATTTTATTTATACTAGATCATAATTTCACCAAACTTATTTTACAAGAACTTCACCATGACTAGTATTGATATGTAAATAATAGGGAGGAATTCTTTTCCCATTTTTCGTTTTGCGTTTTAGCACTTTTTTGACTGGCTTCAAATATAACATACAGTACTTTCTCGTTCTGTTTTCATGTACTTTCTTTGCATAATAAGTATTTCATAAACATGGTTAATCGGAAAAAAAAAAAATTTCCCAACTGCTTTAACCTAGGATTCATGCCCTTCACCAGGGTTTTTGTGAAAAAGGTTGAAATAGATAACAATATTTACAGTGAATTCTTTTATGGATAATCCCCCACTTACTTAATTATGTGCTTTGACAGTAGGTGGTGGTCATTATAAAGGGGAAATTAATCTTGCTTATTGTAATGTAATATCACAATAATTCCATTAAGTTTTGTTTTATTATTTTCTTTTCTATAGTAGTTATTATTATTTATTTGTTAATTTGGTTATTTTACTATTTGATGCATAGGTTTTTTTATTCATTTTCATTTTTTTTTATAGGTGTTGTTACAAATAAATGTCTTCATCAAGTTTTAAATTTGACTTTGATAGTTCATCATCAAGTGATAATTCTTTTTCAATGACCAAAGAGCTTTTAAGTGAACCAATCGAAAAGGATGAATCATATAGCAAAACAACTCATGATGCTGTTCAAGCCACTGCAATCCATGTTCCTATGATTGTTTCAACAATGTTAATTGGCAACAAGCATTCTCATGGTGGATAGACATCTAGCAAACGATATATTCATCGTGACAGGAAAGAGCGTCATGATTCAATTATTAATGACTACTTCAAAGGTGAGAATTCAAAATATACATCAGAACATTTTAGACGTCGATTTCGAATGGATGTCGAATTATTTAAACGCATTTTACAAGCTATTGAAAATTATGATGATTATTTTACACAAAAAGTTGATGCAGCTGGAAGGGTTGGGTTGAGTCAATTACAAAAAATGATAGCTGCAATGCGGATGCTTGCATATGGATGCCCAGCTAATTTGCTCGATGAATCAAATTGGAGAGAGCACTGCAATTGAAAGCTTAAAGCGCTTTTGTGATGATATAATAGGAGTTTTCGAAGAACAATACTTAAGAAAACCTAACAAAGATGATGTTGCAAGGCTATTAAAAGAAGGTGAGGATCGAGGATTTCCAGGTACACTTGGGAGTTTAGATTGTATGCATTGGCATTGGAAAAATTGTCCCACAGCTTGGCATGGAATGTCATGACCCGTCCAAAATTCCTCACTGGAACCCTAGACAAGCCCTAATCCCAGGGAAACCCTACCGGACCCTCCAATGGAAAATACAGTAGAACCTCCCCTAAAGGTTGGACTTACCACAAATTTTCTGCACTAAAAACACACTTCTATATTCATCCCCTTATTCCTCCCACGTTACTACAATATAATTCCACAAATTTGCAGCACTCCAAAGGAATAACAGTAAATCAGTGCATAATTAATACTAAATGTCCAATACCATATACAGAGTATTGTACAAACAAATAAATATGGAATTAATACGATGACAGATAAAGAAGTAATACAAGATGAAGAGGAAAAATGGAAGAAAATGCTCCTTGAACTTTCGGCAATGAATTGAGACGTCGAGTTCGCCCCGACCTGGACCTAGGGGAATGGAATTTAAAAACGTGAGATGCTAATCATCTCAGTGAGTGATCCTAACTACTGTACAATTTTAATATTAATAATATAACAATAAAAGGAATTTAATTAATCAGTACCAAACAATTAAATAAATAAATAAATAATAAACATTTGAAGGTAATAATTTCTCTCAAAACCCTCACTATTCACTCCATTGGAAATGTTTCCTTTTTAAAACATTTTCACGAAACCCGTTATTCGTATTTCCTGAAAACCAAGGGATCCATTAATTTAATACATAATAGATAAATACCCCAAATATAAATAAAATGTAATAAAATATAATAAATAATTTTTGAACACTTTGGGGTTTGAAATTTCTATCTGAAAAATTTATACTTGACGCACCAGACCATATACCAGTGATGCCCTCCGATACCCAGAGTTCCGAGCACCGACTGGCACGGAGGGGGGCAGCTATGGCCAATATCAAACTTGCCTGCCCTCGGTCCAATGGCAACTCACGGGAGACATAATAACTTGCGCGCTAATCCACATATACACCAGAACACCAATACTGTATGAGTGCGTCTAAAATAATTATTAAATTTCTTATTACCCTACCGATTTTTCAAAATCACCGTGGGAAATATACCAGTTTTCAAATTCACCATCCCACATTTTCTTTTAACATTTTCGGTACGAAACCATCGATAACGATATACAAATAATTTTTCTCGTAACACGATGTTCAACAAATAATATTCCACGGGCATAATTATAAAACTTAAACCACCAATTAAACCAAATAATTTTCTTAAAATATTTAAACCAATTATGCCCAAAAATAATATTAAAATCCAGATATGATTTATTACTGAAAATACCTTACTCGTGCGTAATAAATAAAATTAAATCACAATAAAATAATAATCAGGAATTTCTTGATAACCTAAAATTCCGTTTAGCATCAATGGGTATATATATAAAAAATAATACCTTTTTCCCAATTATATTAAATTCCACCACATGAGCAAATTCTAGATATCAAATTAACACAACATAAATATAATTAATTGCCCAAAATAGTTTTCAAGGTGGATCACTCACCTGGAATGCGCAATTAACCTAAGATCCTCCATGGGATCAATTCCACGACGCACACGTGCTCCTAGAACAACAATTTACACACAGTCAAATAAATTAATATTTTATTTGGGTAAATAATACCCGGTACCCGAAGGGTTAAACACAAACGTTAACCAAAATTGACGAGTAATATACCCAAACGAAGCTTGAGTGACGAGGATTACGAATCCGGTTTTACTTCCCGGAGATCGGACCCGAGGTGGTCGGAATCTCGCCGAAAAGCTTTCGGGATTCAACTCTTTGATTCTCTTAAACCGTCACGAATTGGAGGAAAAGGACCTCGGATTTGGATTCAGGGGGTCGGAATTAGTGGGGACTGGAGACGGAACTGGGTACTTGCCAGAACAGGGTTTTCCGGTGAGCCGCCACGGTCACCGACAACTGTCCCCAACGGTGGCGCGTCCGGTGGCCGATGGCTGAGATTTTTGGGGATTTTGTAGATCGAGGGGAGAGGGTTCCAACGGGACTGGCGGTGAGGCAAACAGAGGCCGGACGGCAAAGAGATCTGGGTTTTAAGATTTTCGGCCCCTCGCCGGAAAATACTCCGATCCCTGGGCGTCGGAGGTCCGATGGCCGTGAAATTTGGTGGGTAGGCCGGAATTCCCATGGGTGAGAGACCGGTCAGGCGCGTGTAGCTTGGGATGGCCATAAACTGGGCAAATCGGCGGTGGAGGGGAAAAATGGCCGTCGTCGGAAAATGCTCCGATCCGATCGCGTCGCCGGTCTGTTGGCTGTGAAATTTTGGGGTTTGGCCGGGAATGGGGAGGCGCTCCCTTCTGGTTGGCGCGTGTGGCAAGAATCGGCTGAAAAATTTTGAAACTCCGGTGGTCGGTGATTTTCTCTCTCCCTCTCTCTCTCTCCTCTCTCTCTTTCTCTCTCCTCCCCCGTTGTTTTGCCAAATAAAAGCCACCGTGGGTGATACTATTCACCCACGTGGACCTCTTAGACTTCGACACGTGGCGTCACTGTGCACTTAAGCCAGATATAATAAAATATTATGGTATTTGGAAAACTTCACATGTCCATAACTTTTTAACCAGATGTCCAATTTAAGCGTGCCGCTAGTCTATGAACTCGTATCAACGAGTACTTTACAACCATATGAAAATCAAAACAAAATTATACAACTATAAAAAGTCCAACTCCCGGCATCTTTTGGACAGTTTGAATTTCGACTTGTTTTTGCCCATAACTTTCAAACCGTAGCTCCGTTTTCGACGTGGTACTAGTCTACGAACTCGTGCCAACGTGTACTTCATAACGGTACCACAGTCAACCTAGAATTCCATCCAAGTCAAAAAGTCAACTTTTGACCCCTTCGATCAACGGTCAACGGTCAACCTCGATCAAAGTTGGAAAATTTCCGTGTACTTTGGGATGGGGTGTTACATGGAACACATACAAATGATTTTAAAAGAGTTCCTACTCTAATTTTAGAAATTGTGGCTCCACAAAATTTATGGATTTGGCATGCATTTTTTGGCATGGCTAGTATGAATAATGATATTACTGTTTTGGATAGATCTCCATTATTTGATGATCTTATTAAAGATATTGCACCACCTTGCAATTTTGTATTACAAGGCCATCACTATAATATGAAATATTATCTTTCTGATGGAATTTACCCACAATATACAACTTTAATTCAAACTATTTCTAAACCATCTTCTATTAAGGAAAAATTATTTGCTAGATACCAGGAAGCTGTTAGAAAGTATGTGGAACGAGCATTTGGAGTATTGCAAAGTAGATGGAATATTGTCAAAGGTCCAGCATGTATGTGGAATGTAAGGGACCTTGGAAAGATAACGAAGACATGCATTATCTTGCACAACTATTGATCATTGAGAGTGAGCATAGTCAAGGCATCAATCCTGAAAGTTGGCAACCTCATGGAGATGAAAGGGTTAAAGATGTTCATCTAGAGCATGATTATTCTTTTCTTGTCTCAACGATGATTAATGAATGAAGCAAGTTCAAGATAAAAGAGTGCAAAAAAATTTAAAGATCGACCTTATCAATCCCTTGTAGGATTTATATGGGGCTCAAGATGCTATTTGATATTTAGGTTGAAACTCAAGCTCTCAGATAAACAATAGTTACATTTCATGTGGTGATACGTCTTTAGTAAATCTTGGAGTTCATGTGTAATTTTGATACCTTAGTTTTCTATCAATTTGAATACTTTTTTACATATTTCTCCTTTAAAATAATTTATATCATTTAAAAGATAATTGCAATTTATTTTCCTCTTTATAATGTTTTGAAGTCTCACTATTATATAGCCTACAATTATATAGCCACTAGCTCAACGAGTTCAAAAAACTTTGTTAAAAGATTTCTAACAACTGCAACTTCTAAAATTCCATAAAAAAGATGGAGAACATCAAAATAAGAATGCACAACATTTAAATATACGTGTATTATCCTTATAGATTATGCATGATCCCTTCATAACATTTCCTTCTGTTAGCATTCTCCATCTTCAATATAGATCATTTACCATTCATAGCTTCCATTCCATCCAGCTTCAAGTCCATTTTACTTTATCCTTGAGAACAAAAAAAATAACCAAGTTAAATCCTTAGGAAGATAATGTATTACATATATAAGTTCTAATTTCTATATTATAATTTACTAATTTAATAAAAAAAATCAATAATATATTACAAAATTTTACAAAATTTATAGTATTAAATTACATGAAAGTAACTGATTATAATTATTCATATATGAGAGAAAATTAAATTTATTGTGTAAAACTGGATATCCTAGATCTAAACTACTACAAGTGTTCAAAGAACAAAGAATGTATGTATATATATATATATGTATATATAACCTAATACACGATGTTCTTTAAAAGTATCTTTAGTTGCAAAACAAAAAAGAACATTTCATACAACCCAGCTATATAAAAAAATTAAAAAACACATGCACACACACGAAAATCAAAGCCAAAAATATACATAATATCAATAAATGAAGATCCATTTATCATCAAGCTAGCATGAAACTCTCAAACATAATTAATTAGGTTAGTAGGACAACATAATACTATGATACTAGAATTGACCACCATTAAATTGCACATAAAAAAATAGCATTAGATATTAACAAATAGTACCACTTACCAAAAAAAAAAAAAAAGCCTAACCAATCATTTTGCAAAAAGCCCATCATTTTCCCATTCTTTTAATATTTGAGCTTGATACATCTCATATGTCTTTTGCAATGCTGGTGAAAGTTTGTTGAGATCTTGGTTTATAATAAGATGTTGTTGTTCTCTCTTTTGAGCTTTCTCCTTTAATTGTTGATTTTTTATCTTTATTTTTTGAGCTTCCTCCTTAATTTTCTGAGCTTTCTCCTTTATTTCTATTTCTTTTTTCATCATTTGTTCTCGTAATTTAAGTTCTTTTTTATCTTTTTCTCTTTTCAACTCTAGCTTTTCTTGATGAACATCAATTTGTTTTTCTAGAGTGCACTGTAATTTGTTTAATGCATCAATCACACCATTTTCTTCATTAAACATCCTTTTTTTCTCTTTACAACCTTTCCTTCCTTGTGGACGTACAACCCCATCATAATTAGTATCTTCAGCTGCACTAGTATCCATGACATAACCATCTTCTTCATTAGAAATGGACCCTTGTGTTGCTCTTAACAGAGGTGGATTGTCAATGCCATTATATGATTTTTGTTTCCTTGATTCATTTGTCTTGGTAAGTCCCTTTGAACACCATTTTGGATTCTTTATCATAATCTTCCAACAATGATCATAACTGAAAAATTTACCATCATTAAGATTCTCATACATTCGCATTGCTTCTCTCTTCTACAGAAATAATAATAATATAATAATAATTAAGAATAAATATGCTAATTATATAACATTAAAATGCTTAAAAGCATAAGAATGGAAAGAAGGATTTACCATATCTTCTGGGGTTGTTCCACTTTGTGGATTTCTTTCCAATCTCTCATATAGTCCATGAAATTTGTTCACTGCACCTTGTATTTTTACCCAACGACGTTATAAGCTATTGGTGTGAAGTCCCACATCGGTTGGAAAGGGAAATGAAGTATGGCTAATAAGCGTGTGGATACCTTTCCCTTGAGATGCGTTCCCATGAGGGAAGTAAAATTGTGAGGGATAAGATTGGGCTCACCACCTAGCTTTCAAAGTGGACAATATCGTGATTGGACCTGGGAGGCCCGGGCCAGTGTGTCAGGACCTGTCCAGAATTCCTTCCCCGGAACCCTAGACAAGCCCTGATCCCAGGGAAATACCACCGAACCTTCCAACGAAAAATCCGGCAGCACCTCCCCTACGGGTAGGACTAACCAAAAATTACCTGCACTGAAAACACACTTCTAAAAACATCCCCTTATTCCTCCCACGTTACTACAGATTGATTCCATAAATTTCAGCACTACAAATAATAACAGCAGCAACCTAGTGCATAAATAATAACTACACGTCCAATACAGTATACAGAGCATTATACAGATAAATGTGGAATTTATACAATGACAGATAAGAAGTAATACAGGATGGAGAGGAAAGAGGGAAGAAATACTTCTTGGACTTTCGGCAACGAACTGAGACGTTGGGCTCGCCCCGGAAAAATCAACGTCTCCCAACCTGAACCTAGGGGAACGGAATTTAAAAACGTGAGATGCTAATCATCTCAGTGAGTGACTCTATCTACTGTATACCTTTAATATTAATAATATAAAAATAAAGGAATTTAATAAATCCATACCAAACAATTACATAAATAAATAAATAAACATTTGAAGGTAATACTTTCTCTCAAAACCCTAACTATTCATTCCATTGGAAATGTTTCCCTTTTAAAACATTTTCACAAAACCCGATATTCGTACTTCCCGAAAACCAAGGGACCAAATAATTTAATAAACAACAAATAAATAAATAAATACCCCAAATATAAAGAAACTGCAATAAATTATAATAAATAATTTTGTACTCTTTGGGGTTTGAAATTTCTATTCGAAAAAATTTGTATTTGACGCACCACACCATATACCAGTGATGCCCTCCGATACCTAGCGTCTTGTGCACCGACTGGCGGGGAGATTAAAGAGAGAAACTTGCAAACGGCACTTCGGCATCCCGACAGTACCGCTGCTGAAACCATCATCCCGGCCAAGGAGGGGGGCGGCTGTGGCCAATAACAAACTTGCCTGCCCACGGTCCAATGGCAACTCACGGGTGAAATAATAATACTTGCGCGCTGAACCACATATACATATACCAGAACACCAATACTGTGTGAATGCGTCTAAAATAATTATTAAACCAACAGTACCGTTTTCCAAAATTACCGTGGAAAATATACCAAATTTTCACACTTACCATCCCACATATTTTTTTTTATTTAACAAACCGGTATGAAAACATCGATAACCAATAAAACCATAATTTTCTCGTAATACGAGGTTCAATAATTCCAATACCGCGGGCATAATTTATAAAAATTAAACCACCAATTTGAACAAATAATTTTCTTAAAATATTCAAACCAATTATGCCCAAAATAATATAAATCCAAACACAACGAATTACTGAAAATACTTGGTCATGTGTAATAAATACCATTTAATCACAATAAAATAATAATCAGGAATTTCTAATGACTCCAAAATTCCATTTAGCACCACTAGGTAAATATATATATATATATATATATAAAATAATATTTTTCGCGATTATATTTAAAATACGTCACATGAGCACCAATTACAGATATCAATTTAATACCACATAAGTACAATTAATTACCCCAAAAACATTTTCAAAGGTGGGTCACTCACCTGGAGCACGTAATTAAACCATGATCCACCATGGGATCAATTCCACGACTCACCGGTGCTCCTAGAACACAATTCACACACAGTCAAATAAATTAATATTTTAATTGGGTAAATAATACCCGGTACCCGGGGGGTCAAACACAAACATTATCCAAAATAGTCGAATAATATACCGAATCGAAGCTTGAGCAACAAGGATTACAAATCCGATCTCCATCGACCCCAATTCCGCCGGAGGTGGCCGGAAAGCTTCGACCGAATTTAAACTTGAGGGATCTCTTAAACGGTGGGGATTTTGAGCAATCTAACCCCGGAAATGGACTCAGAGGGGTCGAAAATGGTGGAATAGAGGTATGGGTCGGGCTGGGTTGGTCGGAAACGGCGAGAATCGCCGGAAAAACTTAACCGGCCGCCGCCGACTTCACCGGCTCGATTTGGGCGCGTCCGGCGGCGACTGGCCGGGAAAATTGGAGGCTGAGGTCGCGGCGAGCTAGGCTTCACCAGTGGCCGGCGCGTGTGGCTTTTCGGCGACTGAAATCCAGCCAAAAGGCCGGTCAAAGAGAGCGAGGGAGAGAGTCAAAGGAGAGAGAGAGAGAGAGAAAGAAGTCTGTGTGTTTCTTTTTGTCTCTGTCGGGCTCGGGGAAGAAGAAGGGAAGGAAGGAAAAAGAAAAGAGAAAGGTGTTTTCCCACGTGGGGAAAAAGAAAAGAAAAAGAAAAAGAAAAAGAAAAAGAAAAAGGAAAATAAAAAGAAATAAATTAAAATTAATTAAATAATATTAATAATAATATTATTATTTAAAATAATAATAAAATAATATGATATTACACATGGTTGACATGTGGCTTCTCAACATGGTGACACATGGTCACCTTCATTAAGTCACATGTGGCACATCGTTACGCGTTTAAAAATAATATTAAAATAATACGGTGTTTGAAAAACTCTACAGGTCCATAACTTTCAAACCACATGTCCAAATCGGACGTGCTGCTAGTCTACGGACTCGTATCGATGAACACTTCACAACCATGCATGAGTCAAAGCTCAACTTTACATGAATAAAAAGTCAACTCCGGCACCCCTTGGACAGTGTGGACCTCAACTTGTTTTGCTCATAACTTCCAAACCGTAGCTCCGTTTTCATCGTGCTACTAGTCTACGAACTTGTGCCAACGTGTACTTCGTAACGGTACCTCAGTCAATCTAGAATTCCAATCGGGTCAAAAAGTCAACTTTCGACCCCTTGGTCAACGGTTAACAGTCAACCTGGGTCAACGTGCACGGATTCCGATGCAATTTGGGACGGGGTGTTACACAGTGGGACTGGTAGGTGAGGGGTGGGACCCTTAACCATTAGGATGCATTTTGATAAAACCGTGTCGGCTAGGCCTAAAGCGGACAATATCCACATGTGGGTAGTCTGGGCTATTACAATTGGTGTTTCGAACAGTGCTATATTCCACCCCCATATTGTCTTTCTAAGTAAGTAAAATATGATCCCACATTGCTGTATTTTTCTGGCTATTACCAATATCAGAATCAACAGAGATGTAAAGCCATGCCTTTGTCAATGCAAAATCTTCAGCTTTAGTCCAATTTTTATTAGAAACAAAACTTTGAGAGTTAGATTTTGGGTGGCCTTGCTCTTATGTTTGGATTCTTTGGTTGCATTAGCATTCTGATTGTCAAATGGGATTGTAGGAGCATTGAATAAACCCTGGTAAATGAATCCAGATCCAAATTGTTGGCTAACATGAGAAGAATATGAAGCATTCATTGGATTAAAAGGATAGCTGGGCTGAAATGATAAGTAAGGAAATTGATTTGAAAATTGAGTTGTGGTAGCTTGTGGCATAGAATTATGTATAAGGAGAAGAGTTATTGACATATTGAGTATTTAGTGAGCTGCTCACGTTTATGCCTTCATTATCATTGGAAAGTTGTTGAGCGCATGAGAAGTTATTAGAATCTTGTGAATCCATTGAAAGAGTATATATATGCCTGCACAAGTAACCTCAAAATAATTATATTGAAAGTGTTAAATCAATGCACAAAATCAGTTATGTGCTTGATATATATATATATATATATGTGGTAGAAATTCACTACTAGAATCACATTGATAAATGACGCAATAAATGCGTCGCACAAAATAAACAACGACGTATTGCACGAAGTCGCCTAACGTCCTGTCGCTAAATCCATAAGACAACAAGCAACGCAGTATGAGAGTCGTCTATCTTTTAGTTTTTAGCGACGCATATTGACTTTTAGCGATGCATTCTATCAATACACTTATAGCGACTCTTATTGAGCGACGCTTCACAACAATGTCGTTAAAAATATATTAGCGACTGTTTCATATAGAGTCACTAAATATATTAGTCGCTAATGAATCACCTATTTAGTGATGCATTAATAGAGTCGTCTATTTAGCGACGCATTAATAGAGTTGACTATTTAGCGATGCATTAATAAAGTCGCCTATGTAGTGACGCATTGACACTTTTAGCAACACATTATTTATTAATGCGTCGTCCTTTTTTTCTAAATTTTTTAAATTTTGTAAAAAGAGATTAAAATAGTAAAAATATAAAAATAATTAAAATACAAAAAAATGAAAACTAGCTTCATCCAAAATTATTAGAATACAAAAATTTAAAATAAATATTTTATCATAACAAATTAATTATCAAATAAATTAAATATCATCTCATTGACATATTTTTACATAATTTGTAAGTTATTGTATTTTTTATAACAAATTTAATATTAATTAAACTTCCATGAATGCATACTCATTGAGATGGATGTTGACGTCCTCTTGTTGACAATATTACATCCTCATATTGCATATAGAAAAATTAAAAAAGTTATTAACACTTATGCAAAATAAATAAAATATTAATCATTATTAAATTTGTAATTTAGTAAATGAAAATTTAAACAATATTACCATTGTTCTTAAGATTTGACGAGGCACATTTCTCCCCTCACAGTCATTACAAACATAGTCACTCTCACATTCATCTTCATTATCATTTTCATCCATACTTGGCAACTATATGACAAATGGATTGTGAGCCATCGTAGTATCTCTAAGAACATCTTCTTCAACAAAAGTACGATGTTGTGGTGAAGTTAAAACAATAGACCATCTTGAATCAAGTTGATCTTCAACATAAAATACTTGTTGAACTTAGCAAAACAATGTCAAGCAATATCACAAACAAAACTTCTACAAAAGTAAGATTAATAAAACCCAACGAACCTAACCTGCAGTTAAAATGAAAAAAAAAAAAAAAACAACCCACCTCATGTCTCCGCCAACCACAAAGAAAAAAGAAACTCACCTAAACGATGGAGACAAAGAAAGAAGAAACCCAGAAAATCACGATGGCGACACAGAGAAATCCAGCTTCCCAGCCGACGACAAAGTAGGCAAATGAAAAATGAAACCCAAAATATCTCACTCTTCAAGTCTCTCTTAGATTGCTTTCAAATCTAATATCTATTAGGTAGTGTACTTGATGTAGTTTTAAAAAAGAAAAAGGGATTCAAAGGAGCGCATAAAAATTTTAAAACGTGCCAAAAATTTTCAAAAAATGGCAAAAAAGCACCTTTTCTTCCAATCGTATTTTTTTTCTTTGATTAATTTTTTAATTTTCATCTACAAATAAAAACTGAAAATATTTCTTAAAAAGACGAAGCAAAATATCAAAGATTGCTGTTTATTTTTCTGTTTTTCAAGTACACCTTTATTCTTTATGAAATTTGCATATCTTTCAAAATTTTGTTTTTTTTAATTGAGAGAACAGACGACGCATTCTCTTCAAGAAAGGTCACCTATTCTTGAATTTTGGGATCAAGCAACGCATTATGGTCGAAAAGCATCGTCTGTTTCATTTTTTATATTTTCTTTATAATCTTTAAATAATTTTTTAATTGTTCATCTACAAATATATTTATGTAGCAATCCAATGAACATAAATTCCATTGATCTAAAAATAGAAAATAGTTTTGTCAATGCTCTTCTCAGTTATTCACGTATAGGTGTAAAGACGAAACACAAAATATCTCAAGATCAAATTTGAGATAAGGTACTGAATATAAAATTCTAATTCAACAAGCATTTATTGACCAATTTATCTACATAAGGATGTTAAATGAGCTTAACTTTCATGTGTTTGTGGTCAATGATAGTTTACTTGTTTTTAAAAATTGAAAGTCTATTAAATTATTTTTTTAAAAAAAATAAAAAAATAATTGAAGGAACAGGCGATGCAATTCCATTAAAACACGTCGCCGATTCCATGTTTTTTTTTTAATCTTTAATTTGTTTTGTTGATTACTCATCTACAAATTAAAAAAAAAAAGCATATTTGCAAAATTAAAAAAATTACTAAAAACAATTTTCAAATTGAAAAAAAAGTTAAAAATTGATTGGGTGAAATGGCGACGCAGTTGTTGACAAATGCGTCACCTTTTCTTATATTTAGCGACTCTTTCTTAAAAGACTGCATTGCATAGAACTATATTAGCTAGTTCTTGTTGTATTATTACATTTAAGTAATTTGGCCTGGTTGTGTGGTGATTTCTTGAGAGTGTAGGAGGTCGTGGGTTCAATTCTTGTTATGACCCTATTTTGATTTTATTTTTTTATGGGTTTCTAAATGTTTAAACAAAAATTAAAAAAAATAAATAAAAGGCGATGCATTTGTTGAAGAATGCATTGCCTATTCATCTATTTGGCGACACATTTTTTAAATAATGTGTCGCCTAACACTATATTAGCTAGTTTTTATTGTATTAGTACATACAAGTCATTTGGTTTGGTGGTGTGGTGATTTCTTGAGAGTATACGAGGTCCTGGGTTCAATTTTTGTTATGACCCTATTTTAATTTTTTTTATTTTTATGGGTTTCTAAATGCTTAAACAAAAATATTGAAAAAAAGAAAAAAGAAAAGGCGATGCATTTGTTGAGGAATCCGTTGCTTGTTCATCTATTTGGCGACTCATTCTTTAAATAATGTGTCGCCTAACACAATATTAGCTAGTTTGTGTTGTATTAGTACATACAAATCATTTGGCCTGATGGTGTGGTGATTTTTTGAGGGTGTAGGAGGTCTTGGGTTCAATTCTTGTCATGGCCCTAGTTTGATTTTATTTTTTTAATGGGTTTCTAAATGATTAAACAAAAAAATTGAAAAAAAAAAAGGAAGAAAAGGCGCATTTGTTGTAAATAATGCATCGCCTAACACTATATTAGCTAGTGTTTGTTGTATTAGTACATACAAGTCATTTAGCCTGGTGGTGTGGTGATTTTTTGAGAATGTAGGAGGTCTTGGGTTCAATTCTTGTCATGGTCCTATTTTGATTTTATTTTGTTTATGGGTTTATAAATGTTTAAACAAAAAATTGAAAAAAAAAAAGTAAAGAAAAGGTGACGCATTTGTTGAGGAATGCGTTGCCTGTTCACGCATTCTTTAAATAATACATCGCCTAACACTATATTAGCTAGTTTTTGTTGTATTAGTATATACAAGTCATTTAGCCTGGTGGTGTGGTGATTTCTTGAGAGTGTAGGAGGTCTGGGTTCAATTCTTGTTATGGTCCTATCTTGATTTTATTTTTTTTATGGTTTATAAATATTTGGCGATGCACTCTTTAAATAATACGTCGCCTGTTCATCTATTTGGTGATGCATTCTTTAAATAATGCATCGCCTAAAACTATATTAGCTAGTTTTTGTTGTAATAATACATACAAGTCATTTAGCCTGGTCGTGTGGTGATTTCTTGAGAGTATAGGAGGTCCTGGGATCAATTTTTGTTATGGCCCTATTTTGATTTTTTTTTATGGGTTTTTAAATGCTTAAACAAAAATATTGAAAAAAAAGAAAAAGAAAAGGTGACACATTTGTTGAGGAATCATTGCCTGTTCATCTATTTGGTGACTCATTCTTTAAATAATGCATCACCTAACACAATATTAGCTAGTTTGTGTTTTTAGTACATACAAGTCATTTGGCCTGGTGGTGTGGTGATTTTTTGAGAGTGTAGGAGGTCTTGGGTTCAATTCTTGTCATGGCCCTAGTTTGATTTTATTTTTTTAATAGGTTTCTAAATGATTAAACAAAAAAATTGAAAAAAAAAAAGGAAGAAAAGGCGACGCATTTGTTGAGGAATGCGTATTTTTTAAATAATGCATCGTCTAACACTATATTAGATAGTTTTTGTTGTATTAGTACAGACAAGTCATTTAGCCTGGTGCTGTGGTGATTTCTTGAGAGTGTAGGAGGTTCTGGGTTCAATTCTTGTTATGGTCCTATTTTGATTTTATTTTTTTTATGGGTTTATAAATGTTTAAACAAAAAATTGAAAAAAAGAAAAGAAAAGAAAGGGTGATGCATTTGTTGAGGAATGCGTTGCCTGTTCACGCATTCTTTAAATAATGCATCGCCTAACACTATATTAGCTAGTTTTTGTTGTATTAGTACATACAAGTCATTTAGCCTGGTGGTGTGCTTATTTCTTGAGAGTGTAGGAGGTCTGGGTTTAATTCTTGTTATGATCCTATTTTGATTTTATTTTTTGTATGGGTTTATAAATATTTGGCGATGCACTCTTTAAATAATGCGTCGCCTGTTCATCTATTTGGCGATGCATTCTTTAAATAATGCATCGCCTAAAACTATATTAGCTAGTTTTTGTTGTATTAATACATACAAGTTATTTAGCCTGGTGGTGTGGTGATTTCTTGAGAGTGTAGGAGATCCTGGGTTCAATTCTTGTTATGGTCCTATTTTGATTTTATTTTTTTTTATATGTTTCTAAATGTTTAAACAAAAAAAATTGAAAAAAAAAAAAAAGAAATGACGACGCATTTGTTGAAGAATGCGTGGCCTGTTCATCTATGTGGCGACGCATTCCTTAAATAATGCATCGCCTAACACTATATTAGCTAGTTTTTGTTATATTAGTACATACAAGTCATTTGGCTTGGTGGTGTGGTGATTTCTTAAGAGTGTAGGAGGTCCTGGATTCAATTCTTGTCATGATCCTATTTTGAAAAGAAAAGGCGACGCATTTGTTTAAAAAAAAAAAGGCTCAATTTTGGTGCTCTAATATTTTTACTGGTTATTTATTGTTGAAATAACAGGCGATGCAAATTCAAAATAGTGCATCGCCTGTTAACTATATAAAAAAAGAACTAAAAAAATTTTAAAAGAGAACGGGTGATGCACAATCTAAATAGTGCGTGGCCTATTAACTATATATATATAAAAAAAAAAAACTCAGTTTTGGCACTCTGATATTTTTACTCATTTGTTGAAAAATGGTGTGTTTCCTGTTAACTATATATATACAAAAAAAAAAGGCTCAGTTTTGGTGCTCTAATATTTTTACTGGTTATTTATTGTTGAAATAACAGGCGATGCAAATTAAAAATAGTGCATCACCCGTTAACTATATAAAAAAAGAACTAAAAAAATTTTTAAAAGAGAACGAGCGATGCACAATCTAAATAGTTCGTCGCCTGTTAACTATATATATAAAAAAAAAAAAAAAACTCAGTTTTGGTGCTCTGATATTTTTACTGGTTATTTGTTGTTGAAATAAAATTAGATTCATTAAAAGAACTAAAAAAAAAAAAGGTGAGGAGAGAACAGGCAACGCACAATCTATATATTGTAGCACCTGTTAACTATATAAAAAATAATAGCTCAATTTTAGCGCACTAATATTTTTACTGGTTATTTATTATTGAAATAAAATTAGATTGATTAAAATATTTTTTTTAAAAAAAATGAAGAGAGAGCAGGCGACGCACAATCTTATTGGTGCGTCACCTATGAACTATATATATATATATATATATTCAAAAAAAAACTCAATTTTGGTGCACTAGTATTTTTATTGGTTATTTATTATTGAAATAAAATTAGATTGATTAAAATATTTTTAAAAAAAAAAGTGAAAAGAGAACAGGCGACGCACAATCTTATTGATGCGTCGCCTGTTACACATATAACAAATAAATAAAAAAACAGTTTAGTTATATTACTCTAATATTTTTATGGGTTATTTGTTGTTGAATTAAAATTAGATTAATTAAAAGAACTAGAAAAAAAAGGGGGAGGACAGAACAAACGACGCACAATCTATATAATTCGTCGCTATTAACTATATATATATATATATATAAAAAGGCTCGTTTTTGTCAGTTTAATATTTTTACTGGTTATTTGTTGTTGAAATAAAATTAGATTATTTAAAAAAACAAAAAAAAATTAGAAAGTAAAGGGAAGAGAACAGGCAATGCACAATCTAATTAGTGCATCGCTTGTAACATATATAATAAAAAATAAATAAAAAAAAACAGCTCGGTTATGTTACTCTAATATTTTTACTGCTTATTTGTTGTTGAAATAAAATTAGATTGATCAAAAAAACTAAAAAAAAAAAAAAAAAAAAGGTAGGAGTGAACAGACGACGCACAATCTAAAATAGTGCGTCGCCTGTTAACTATATATTAAAAAAAATATATATATATCTCAGTTTTGTTACTCTAATATTTTTACTGGTTATTTATTGTTGAAATAAAATTAGATTGTTTAAAAGAACTTAAAAAAAATTTAAAAAGTAAAGGGAAGGTAACAGGCGACGCACAATGTTACCTCTATTAAAAAAAACAAAAAACAAAAAAAAAAATAAAAAAACCAGCTCAGTTATGTTACTCTAATATTTTTACTGGTTATTTGTAGTTGAAATAAAAGAATATTATTTAAGAGATTTGCAAAAATAAGCTATACAAGAAAAATTATATAATTGAACAACAACCATGTATAATTAAATTTTATTATTATGTAAACATAGATTAGTGGTTGGTATTCATTTTTCATGAGTAGAATTTAAACGTACAGTACAATTCAGATAAAATATACACGCAGTATTAATGGCGACTCTGATCAGCCCCACATTCAGTGACCCTTAACAGATGTGTCGCGTGTTTTTTATTTTTAGCAACCTTTTAAGGTCAACAGTTTTTGTATGCGTCATATATTTATTGAATTTTTACTGACGTATTAACCTCAGAGTCGAGTTTTTGTTTTTTCAGACGCGTTTGTTTCGTAGCATCGCTAAGTGAGTATTGCTAGATATCAATTTTTGCGTAGTGAAAGAAGAACCACCAATATATTAAAATATTACCATTGAGAATGATACTTTCTAGAAAAACATGTCATGGATACATATATAACTTATGCAGAGCCAAAATATCTAACTACCTTATTGGTCATACAAAATTTTGAGGACAGAAGCAAAATGGTAGTGACATATTAGTTTTAGATAAATTGTAATATCCAATAGAAAATTTAACAATGTTTGACCAACCTAACCCACATATTATGGGTCAAATATAACATTTTCTATGCCATATGCATAATCAATATGTGGTTGAACTACAAATGTTAAAATCTTGTTTCTTTGCTCTCGAGTGTTCCTAATCAATACGTGGCTGAACTACAAATTTAAACAAAAAAAATTGGATTGAAGTTTTCAGCATATATATCAATCCATATAGAAGTACATAATAAGTTAAAATATATTATATTAAAGCTTTTTTTTTCTGGTTTGAATATTCAGCAGCACTTTATTATTGAAATTTTAACCAACATGCCCATGCCATTGAACAGCTCAAATACAATGACATTTTCACTTCCTCTATTGTCTAAACAAGAAAAAAATTAGTAATAAGCCACCAAAAAAGGTTGAAATCCTCCAGCTTGATCAAGCACGTGTTACATGTTAACTTCAAGAAGCAAAAGATGGGTGTCATGGGTTATTCCAATAAGTCTAGTAATTTGGAGGAGCTAATTCCCTTGGAAATTGATGTTAATGAATGGAAAGGTCACTCTTCTGGGTAATAGTCTGATTTTTTTTTTCTTTCTAATATTGCTAAAACATGTTGTGTCTTTAAAGATTTTTCAAGCTATCATATTTAAAAGTTTTATGCTTTGTATTATTCTATAGACTATTGTGGGTGTGTATGTAATCATGTTCATGGGGTGAAGAAATCATGCATTTTTTTTTTTAATCTAAACTTCGATTTCTGTTGGGGTGGCTCAGTGCCAAAAGAAGATGAACTTTCTTCTTAGTGATGTAGGTGATACTACAAGTTAAGCATCAATTTTTTTAAAAGTTCTATTTGCTTATGGTTCCCTAGTTATTTAGAAAGGAAACATCATTTGAGGGGGAAAAAAGAAAAATTTCTTTTAGTCGTTATGTTTATTCCTAGTCTTTATAGAACCTTAATATCTATACCCCATGTGTTTGTAGCACAAATGTTGTCTTTTTGTTTCATCTCTGTCTAGCTTTCTTATGTCTTTCCTTGAATTTTGTAGTTTCTTTCTCATTTTGAAATGTTCCTCTCACAGTGCATCATTGTACCATGATATTATTATTGTTTGCATGAAAATTAATGATACTAGGTGATGCATCTTGGGTCATTAGGAATCCATAAATGTGTGGAAGGATAATATTCCAATCCAGAGACAGCCCCCTCAATGCTCTAGTTAACGTTGATTTTGATGCGAGCAAGATAACTTGAAAATGCCTATTTCTTGTTTGTAGTTTTACTTTTACATGTATGTGTAACTCGGATAAAATACCACCTCTTGCCCACATAATAGACATTGTGACTTAAATAAATAGCATGGTTCATGTTTACATTCCTCCTTTTCTATATTTTACCTTTCTGCTTACTTGCCTTTATGATTGATGAAGATTCCAAATTTCGTTTTTTATTTCATGTTTTTGTGATAATGTAGTAATTATATTTCTAAGTGTGTGCATTCTAATGATATAATGTTTTCATTTATATTTTGCTAGATTGTTGGTTTGGTTGGCACTTCAGAATGACAAGTCAAACTTAGTCATTGATGGAATAGATGCTGCGCAAGGAGATTTAGAACAGAACACGGGTGAAGTTTCAAGCATTGTTTTGGAAGGAATAAGTTCAAGTTCTCAAAGCCCACATGGTGTCATTGAAAGATTCAAGGGGAGAAGGTGATACGAACCTAGGACGACCTGCTCCTAAACCCGTATTATATTAGCCCGGATCTTAATTAAGTTCAAGTTCTAATGGAATTGACCTCAACCCCTAACCAACCTGTGGTTAGAAACCTTGGTATAATGTAAACGCCACAATAGGGGATGGAAAACCTATTGATAAGTCAAGCTAAAACAACCAATTCTCTAATGGTGTTTTAGGTGTTCTCAAAGAACAAACAGATAATTAATCTCACAAGTATTTTCTCAATCAAATCAAAGTTGTATCCTTATTTATAACTAAGCCTTTAAATAGGCTACAAAGCCACGAAATAAAACCCTAGAACATAAAGAAAACCGGCCACCACACATAAAGAAACCTAGTTGGCCGAAACTATACTTTCTTTCCTAATCTAAGTTTAATTAATTAATTCCTTTATATTAAATTAGCAATTAATTAATTTACAATGGAAAGAATAAAATAAAAACCTTCCTAAAGTTATTTGTCCAGAAAATAAATAAATAAAAGCCAAAAAGTAATGGTAGTTTCCTAAAACAAAAAGTAAAAACAAATTAGGAAACTAAAAATGCTAGCCTTTTGATCAAGTTGACTTTGATCAATCTTTAACCTCTTTGAGCCCCAAATCAGCTTCTAGATGCTTTTTAGGATGCCAAATAAACTGAATATGAAGTCCAAATTGTTGATGCTGTCCGTACAAGCCCTTTTTGATTGTATTTGAGGCTTCTTTAACTTGATTCCATGACCTATTAGGCATATGTATTGAACCCATAAAGCATTGGAACCATTTCATGCTTTCCGGACTCCAAAAATGTACCAAAACCGTCACCCGGGTCCGTATCGGCTTCCACTATTTGGATGCTTAGAATAGGCTTTGTATCTTCAAGTATGGACAAGCTCTATTGAGATTAATTACCCTCTGTATAAATACTCCCAGGTTGCCCTTAAATCTCTTAATTTGAGCTCTTGTGATTGGCCTAGTCTTCATCCGTGTCGAGTCAGCACCCAAGTGGGTTATTAGTGGAGCAGGCTTGGGCGGAATCACATCATTCCCCTCCTCTTGAAAAGGATTTGTCCTCAAATCAAGATCATCACCTGCAGCAAAAGGAGTTAAATCAGCAACATTAAATGCAGCACTCATGTTATACTCACCCGGTAAATCAAGCTTGTAGGCATTCTTGTTATTCGGCTCCAAAACTTGAAAAGGTCCATCCATAGGCGGCATGAGCTTTGACTTTCTTTGATTAGGAAACCTTTCCTTTAGTAAGTGCAACCAAACCAATTCTCCTGGGTCAAACACTATTACAACAAAATCTAGAAATACATGCTCATTATGGTAAAAATTACACTTTTTAAAGTTAGCAAACAATATTTCCCAAATTTTCAAATTGCCACTAAGTAAAGCTCTCAATAATGCAGATAAAGTTCTATGCAATAAAGACATCTTTAAATAAGTATCTTTAAAATTCATGGTCAGCAATGATTTCTTATTCATAATTACTTTATTAACATCACCAAAGCTAAGATAAAAATTTATATTTTTCCTTTCTTGTCTTCCTTTTCCTTTCTCACTCACGGCCATCTCACCTTCCTCACTCTCGGCTTTTGCACCAAAATTTTCACTCTTGGTTTTATTAAAATTTTTCCACACAACCTGAGTATTAGAAGACTTACCTTGGATAGCAAGCTCACCTTTTCTCTCTTGATTAGATGGTAGTCCACTTGGAATTTCATTTGGGAAGACATCTCCAAATTCCTTCAAAAGAGAAATCATTGAACTTGGCAATTCAAGTTCTTCAAAGTTAGTTTGATCATTAAAATAATTTTCTTCATAAATCATGACCAGCAAAGGTTTCTTACACTCAATAACCTTATTAATATCCCCTAAACTCAAATAAAAGTTGCTACTTAACATTTCTTTTCTTTCTTTTTCTTTTTCTCTCTCGGATTGGTGCAAACCTTCGGATTTCCCTTCCTTCTCCAAGCTCTCGGGTTTGCCATTTTCTTTCCCCTCTCTTTCAGTTTTTCCTTGATCTTTCCACTCAATATGAGTCTTAGAAACCTTACCTTGATCAGCAACCTCATTCTTACCTTCTTGAAAGGATGGTGAAGCCGTTGGTGCCATACTTGCTTTTTCCTTAAGCTTTTCGGCTTCTCTCCTTTGTTGCATTTGTATTTGGTCTTTGTAAACCTCTTTAGGAGATAATGGTTCCAGCCTGACCTTCTTCCCTTTAAACCTGAAAACAATACTATTTTCTCGACCAAAATGAGTAGCATCTTTATCAAATTGCCATGGTCTACCTAATAGTATATGTCCAACAATCATGGGTACAATATCACATAAAACTACATCCTCATATCTACCTATATTAAATTTTACTTTGGCTTGTTTATTCACTTTTATTTCACCACTATCATTAAGCCATTGTAATCTATAAGGTTCTGGATGTTTAATAGTTATTAAGCCTAATTTATCAACTACAATGTTACTAATTACATTTGTATAACTTCCACTATCAATAATCATACTACAAATCTTACCTTGAATTTCACATCGGGTATGGAAGATGTTCTCTCTTTTAATTTCATCCTCATCTTTGGATGCAGCAAGTACTCTCCTAGAAAGCAAGTTTAATTTAGCATTGGATGCTTGCAAGGTTTCGGGTTCATCCTCCAAGTCCTCCTCCTCTTGCTTGGCTTCATCCTCACTTTCTTTACTTTCCAGTTCTAGCTCGTCATTGCCCTTTAACACCGTAATTCTTCTATTCAGGCATTGGCTAGCAATGTGTCCTCCTCCCTGGCACTTAAAACACACAACATCATGAGTTATAGAAGGTTTAGGATCTAATTTTACTTCATTCTTTGGTGGTTGGATAGATTTGATTCTAGTCTCCTTCCTTGGCCAGTTTGAACTTTCTTCTTTGACTTTCGGCTTTGGCTTGCTTTCTTAGATGGGATTGTTCCTCCAGCCACTTGAATTGGACCTTCCACTGTTGGAAACACCTCCAAACCATTATCTTACACCCCTCCTCTTGAATTGATGCTCTAATTTAATAGCCACATGCAACATCTCCTCCAATTCCACATATTGTTGCAATTCTAGTTGATTGGCTATTTCACGATTCAAACCACCAAGAAACCTTGCCATGGTTGCTTCCCTATCTTCATTCAAGTTCAATCTCATCATAAGCATCTCCATCTCCTTGTAATAATCCTCCACAAATCCATGTCCTTGAGATAAAGATTGAAGTCTTTGATGCAGCAACCTATGATAGTGTGATGGTACGAATCGCTTCTGCATGGCTCCTTTCATTTGTCGCCATGTAGTAATCAAGTCATCACCAACTCTCCTTCGGGTGTTTTGCTCATTGGTACACCATTGGAGTGCATCATGGCCAAACTCCATTGCTTCCAATTTCACCTTCTTAGCCTCCGAATAATTATGGCGGTCAAATATCATCTCCATCTTTTCTTCCCACTCCAAATATGCTTCGGGGTCACTTTTTCCCATGAATGGTGGGATGTTGATCTTGATATGCTAAGATTGTCATCTGTTTCTTCCCTCCTATATCTTCCATGGCCAGCTCTATCTTGGACAGCAAAAGTTTCGTCCATACCTTCCTCAAAGTCTCCACCGAATGGCTCTTCATCAAATTCCTCTCTAGGTCTCTTACGACCTCCTCGTCCTCCATGGAATTCTTGCCTATTTCTTGTGTTTGGAATTCCTTGTGAAACTTCTAGTCTTCCCATCCTTTGATTCACATGCTCAACTTGAGCACTAACCCGCTGTATTGACTCCAAAACAGCTCTTATGTCCACTTGGTCTCCACTTCCGGTAGCTCGAGCATTGCCATGGAATGCTACGGACTCCTCCTCATTGATCCTCAAGGGTGGCTCTCCTCTCCTCATCTTGATTCTATCATGTTAGTATAATAATGCAATAAAAATAAAATAGGACCTTACCAATTTCACTCCCTTATGTGTTTCACTCAAATAAGGACTCGACACTCGTGTTTACACACTTGTTTCGGCTTTTTACCCTCTTTTAAGCTCACACACTCTTGCCTTTTTCCACTCAATGAGTTATTTCAAAGTTCTAATTAAAACACCCACAAAACAGCAATTAGATCACTAGTATGTTTTAATTAAACTTATCAACAAAACAGTAGCAAAAAGTAGGCAATACCGAAAGAATCCAACAAATCCTAATTTTTCGGCTTTCTAGACAAGAAAACACAAAATAATGGGAAAACATTGGAATTTTTGAAAATTGCACCAGATGGTAGTGGATTATGAGTTCAAGAATAAAATTCCAGAAAAAGAAATTCAAATATGAACAAGAATCAAATTGAACAAAAATATAGAATAGTTGTTGGTTGTTGTTCTTTGTAATTCAAGTTTTGTATCAAATCCTTTAACTGATTTTAATCCAAATAATTTAAGCACCCAAAATCCAAATATCCAGCAACAAAAATAATTTCCCAGCAACTCAAATTTTGAATAAATAATCAAAAAAACCCAGCAGCTCCAACAAATTTCCAGCAAACAAATCAAACTCCAACAAACCGAAATATATTTTTCTTTTTATTCGACTTTACCTCTTCTTCCATTTTTTTTTTTTCACTCACAGAACAGAAACAACTGCAGTAGCAAGAATAATTACCAAAATAGCAATTCCAATTCCAAAACAAACACCAAACCCGTGACCTCCAAATAAACAAAATGTGCAGTTTTTTTTTTTTTTTAAATGTTGCCGCAAACTTCTTTTTTTTTTTTTTTTTTTGAATATATGAATGAAAATATTTAAGACTAAAACATCAAAGAAAAATCAACAAAAACCAAATTAAAAGAACAATGATGAAAGACAACCAACAAACTAAGAAACAAAAAGTACGGTAAAACTAGGAAATTCTAATTCAACTAGGAATGAATTTTTTTTTTTTTAAATGATGCAGAACGTGTATAGGATGGATGCAACCTTAACCTAATGCTAAAATTGCAGAATAACACAAAAAAAATAAATCAAATAAAGATAGATCAAACCTGAACAAAATTTAGCTCTGATACCAAATGATACCAACCTAGGATGACCTGCTCCTAAATCCGTATTATATTAGTCCGGATCTTAATTAAGTTCAAGTTCTAATGGAATTGACCTCAATCCCTAACCAACCTATGGTTAGAAATCTCGGTATAATGTAAACGCCACAATAGGGGATGGAAAACCTATTGATAGGTCAAGCTAAAACAACCAATTCTCTAATGGTGTTTTAGGTGTTCTCAAAGAACAAAGAGATAATTAATCTCACAAGTATTTTCTCAATCAAATCAAAGTTGTATTCTTATTGATAACTAAGCCTTTAAATAGGCTACAAAGCCACGAAATAAAACCCTAGAACATAAAGAAAACCGGCCACCACACATAAAGAAACCTAGTTGGCCGAAACTATACTTTCTTTCCTAATCTAAGTTTAATTAATTAATTCCTTTATATTAAATTAGGAATTAATTAATTTACAATGGAAAGAATAAAATAAAAACCTTCCTAAAGTTATTTTTCCAGAAAATAAATAAATAAAAGCCAAAAAGTAATGGTAGTTTCCTAAAACAAAAAGTAAAAACAAATTAGGAAACTAAAAATGCTAGCCTTTTGATCAAGTTGACTTTGATCAATCTTTGACCTCTTTGAGCCCCAAATCAGCTTCTAGATGCTTTTTAGGATGCCAAATAAGCTGAATATGAAGTCCCACACGTTGCCCATGCTTGGAAAAATAAGAAAAGGCTAATACAGTAAAATACAGTAAAGCCAGCAAGCAATACAGCAAATTCGGCCAAATTGTTGATGCTGTCCGTACAAGCCCTTTTTGATTGCATTTGAGGCTGATTTAACTTGATCCCATGACCTATTAGGCATATGTATTGAACCCATAAAGCATTACAACCATTTCATGCTTCCCGGACTCCAAAAATGTACCAAAACCGTCACCCGGGTCCGTACGGCTTCCACCACTTGGATGCTTAGAATAGGCTTTGTATCTTCAAGTATGGACAAGCTCTATTGAGATTGATTACCCTCTGTATAAATACTCCCAGGTTGCCCTTAAATCTCTTAATTTGAGCTCTTGTGATTGGCCTAGTCTTCATCCGTGTCGAGTCAGCACCCTAGCGGGTTATCGGTGGAGCAGGCTTGGGTTGAATCACATCATTAATGTTTTCATTTATATTTTGCTAGATTATGTAGTAATTATATTTCTAAGTGTGTGCATTCTAATGATATAATGTTTCCATTTATATTTTGCTAGATTGTTGGTTTGGTTGGCACTTCAGAATCATTGATGGAATAGATGCTGCGCAAGGAGATTTAGAACAGAACACGGGTGAAGTTTCAAGCATTGTTTTGGAAGGAATAAGTTCAAGTTCTCAAAGCGCACATGGTGTCATTGAAAGATTCAAGGGGAGAAGGCTTTCAGAAGATACGATAATTGATAGCATTTCCAGAAGTGCTCGACTGCAAATCCCTTGCTTCGCTATTGGGATGAAGAAAGTTGCCACCATACACAAAAGTAGGTAGATCAGAGAGAACTGAAGTTCAACAAGTAATTCGGGTCATACTGTTAAACACTATAAGAAATTGATCTTAAATGTAGTCATAAGATATGTATAATTCATAATTGTTAGTTTGTTTCCGTTTAACACTTTAACTCATATATGCTATTTCTTTTTATGTTGTGCTCTTTAATTTTCAAGAACCATTTCGATCCCCTATTTATTCAGTGTATCTTCCATTTCCATATTAAAAATACATCTTATTTGATTTTATTTAAATTTTTTTATTTATATATATATATATATATATCTTATGCTTTCTTAATTGGCTATTGGTTTATTTCTATTTCTAAGGGTTATAATATGTATGAGGAATAAAAAATAAGATCAGCAAGTTGCCTAGTTTGACCAGGATTGAACCAAAAAAAAAAAAAAAAAAAAAAAAGGGGTTTCAGAGATGACCTTAAAACATTTTGGTTTCTTATTTTCTTCATAAGATTCTTTATCTAAGATTCTTTACCTATTCTGTTTTCCTATTTGATGGCAAAATTTCTTCATTTGGGGCCACCAACCATTTAGTTTTTAATTTGAAATACGATAGGCATGGTTCAATGGTCCTAGTAAAAAGAATTTTCTAAAATTTATACAAGATGATGTTAAGCTTTCAGTCTGATGTAGGATTGGAATGCTTTGATTTAACAAAATGTAGATGTTCATGCTTGGAAGAATTGATTCATCATCTCTTACGTGAACACCAAGTTGGTGAACTAGTTTCAAAACGCATTTGATATGCTACAAAGTCAGATCATGAATTAAAAAAAAAAAAAAAACTTGCGATGTTGATATTCCACCAAAAACTTATTTTTCTATAACCCAATCGAAATAAAAGATTCAAAAACTTTACCTAATTGTTTTATTTTAATATCTTTCCACGTCCTTCTTTGAGTTTTCCATTTCGGCTAGCATATTAAACATTTATGCTGATATAGATGTTCACCAATTGAATCATTTGCAGAGCCAGACAGCTATGGCCTGCACTTGCAATTGGTAAATAAAATATTAGGCCTCGGCATCGGAGAGAAAAACTTATGCATCATTCTTTATAGGTGGCTGCTGATTATTGGCTAGTAGGTCAACTAGCATACCTAATATTTCTGCAGATATAGTTCGCACAATTTAATCAATTACAAGGTCAGACAGATATGGCCTGCACTTGCAACTGGTAAATAAAATATTAGGCCTCCGAGAAAACTTATGCATCATTCTTTATACGTGACTGCTAATTAATTGGCTAGAAGATAACCTAGTTTATAATCTCTGTTTAAATTATTTGGAAATTTTGAAGGTAGTAAGCTTAATTATTACTATTATTTATCTATTTGATGCGTTTGGTGTTGGGGGAGAAAATAAATCAATTCTCTTATATTAATAATTTTAAAAAAACAAATACATAAACACACTATAAAATACTCATATATGCAGCAGGACCCACACACATGATAACCTTTTAGACACCAACACATAAACACCTAACATTATTTACTAACTATAACATGAGAGCTCTCTCTCTCTCTCTTTCTCTCTCTAGGAGCCTACTCTTCTCAATTGAGTAGCTCTTTCACTCACACCAACCGAGAGCCTCCTTGGAGCTCACTTGTGTAGCTCACCAAGCAGGGAAGCCAAAGCTTCCTTTTATACTTGACAAAGTCGGTTGCTTTGGCCTACTCAAAGCTTCTAGACTTCTCCACTGTGTCCTTGCTCTCATCCTCAATTTTAGATATTTTTTCACAAATTCCAATGCTCGACTTCCAACCAAGTATATCAAATATACTAGTTAATTCTAGAATCTTCTAAGTCAATATTGATCCTTCATTTGGTTCTGCCTTTATTCTTCCATATACTTCTAGAAACGCCCTCAAGTTTTTTTTCCACAGTCAAACCATTTGCTAAACTTCACATTTGAACCTTCAAAGTAATTAAGCCACGCCCTTTCTCCGTATCTCTCACCGTCCAAGTAATGGCAGAAGGAGCTATAATCAGTGTTGTGGCCTCCATCATCAGACTGCTTGGTACTCCAGCATTTAAAGAGCTCGGAAACTTTTGGGGTCATAAAAAGAAGTTTGAGAAGCTTGAGAAAACAATGAGCTTACTGGAAGCAGTAATCCATGATGCAGAGGCAAAGCAGGTCGATAGCCATCAAATTAAACACTGGCTTCAGAGGCTTGAAGATGCAGTTTATGATGTTGACAACTTGTTGGAAGAATTTCAGACTGAAGCTTTAAGGCGTCAAGTGATGTCTGGGAATGAAGCCACCAAGAAGGTACTCACTTTCTTGTCAAACTCAAACCAGATTGCTTTTCAAGTAAAGATGGGTCTTAAGTTAAAAAGGTTAGGAAGACACTTAAAGGTATTAAGGATGATAGCATCTTTGGTAAATTGATACAACAAGTCCACCTAGAGCCACATACTGAGCATGCCAATAACAGAGAGACTCACTCTTTTGCACGTGATGAAGAAGTAATTGGGAGGGATGACGATAAAAAGAAAATTATTGATCTTTTGTTGTGTTCTGATTCTCGAGATAAGGATAATCCTTCATTCCTTCCCATAGTTGGTATTGGTGGACTAGGAAAAACCACACTTGCTCAGTTTGTTTACAATGATAAGAATGTTGAGAAATATTTTCACCTCAGAATGTGGGTTTGCTTATCTGGTTCGTTTGAACTGAAAATAATTCTTGAGAAAATGATTAAATCGATAAAGAAAAGAGCTTCTGTAGAACAAGGCCTTGACCTGGATCAGTTGCATGGTTCTGTAGAACAAGGCCCAGACGTAGATCAGCTGCAGGGTTCTGTAAGACAAGGCCTTGACCTAGATCAGTTGCAAAACTCACTTCGCCAAACGCTAAATGGAAAAAGATATCTTCTTCTATTAGATGATGTATGGAATGAAGATAGAGAAAAATGGCCTAAATTAAGAACCTTGCTAATGGATGGTTCACGTGGTAGTGCAGTATTAATAACCACCCGCAACATGGACATTGCCCAAATGATGCAGACTATTAAGCCGTATGAGTTACAAGGTCTAGACCCAAATAAGTCTTGGTCTTTGTTTAGGAAAGTGGCATTCGAGAGAGGACAAGAACCTCATAACTCAAACATTGTAAGAACAGGAGAGGAGATTGTAGAAATGTGCAAAGGAGTTCCTATTGCCATAAGGACGATCGGAAGCATATTGTATGGCAATAATCTAGAGAAAGAGTGGGAATCCTTTAAGAATAATAAACTTGCAAAGTTATCTCAACACCAAAATGATCTTTTACCCACACTCCGATTAAGTTATGATTGTCTTGCCTCTCATTTGAAGCATTGTTTTGCTTATTGTAGATTGTTTCCAAAAGATCATGTCATTGATGTACAAAAGCTGATAAAACTCTGGATGGCACAAGGTTTTGTTAAGTCCTCTAACCAAAACAAATGTCTAGAAGATATTGGTTATGGTTATTTTGTAGATTTACTTGGGAGATCTTTTTTTCAAGAGGTTGAGAAAGATAGGTTGGTTACCATAAAATATTGTAAAAATGCATGACCTTATGCATGATCTTGCAATTTCGGTGGCAGGGGATCATAGCATCATGGTAGACAAGTATCCGGAGAATGAAAATTTTCATGAAAAGATTCGTCATATATCTTTGAATATTATATCCAAGTGGAAGTCATCAAACCTCCCAATGTCCTTTCTTGAAGGAAAAAAGCTGGTACGCACCTTTCTTCTAATAAGACATGAACTACCAAGAGTAGAGAGTCTTGGTGGACAGAGCTGTGAAGCAATTTTATCCTACTTAAAGCTTATGCTGGCCTCGGTTTTGGAGGATATGTATATATGGGTGTTACCAAACAGTTTTGATCAAGTAAAACACTTGAGATACATTGATCTTTCATATAATATGATGGAGAAGCTACCAAATTCTGTAACTGGACTGTACAATTTGCAAACCTTGATTCTCACTAATTGTCCATACCTATTGAGCTTACCTTGAGATTTGAAATATATGATCAACTTAAGGCATCTTTTGATATATGGATGTGAGAAATTGAGTCATATGCCTAGTGGACTTGGTGAATTAACTTCTCTTATCACTTTAGATCGTTTTGTCATAGCAGACAACAATTCAAAGTCGAAAGATGCTGCAGGGTTAGCTGAATTGAGACGCCTAAACAACTTGAGTGGACAATTATTCATTGAGAAGTTGAGCCATAATCTGCAGGGCGATGCAGCAAAATCAGAGGCTGCAAATTTAAAGGAGAAAAAACATCTTCAATCTCTCTGTTTACGGTGGAGTGATGATGATTCTGATGACAGTGATATTGCACAGCATGATGATGCAGAAGGTAGTGATATTGCCCAGCATGATGAAATCTTGCTGGGAGGCCTTCAGCCACATCCAAACCTAAAAGTATTCCGAGTGGAGTGGTATATGGGTGTAAACTTTGCAAGTTGGCTTTCTTCACTCAGTAATCTTGTAAGTTTACATTTATCATCTTGTAAAAATCTGCAATGCCTCCCATCCTTGGATCAGTCCATGAGTCATCTCAAGGAACTTAATCTTTTTTCATTGACTGCTCTAGAGTATGTTGTTAATTTAGAAAGAGAATATTCGTGGGCTTCAAGAGAACCAGTCTTCCCGC
This sequence comes from Ziziphus jujuba, assembly GCF_031755915.1. Classification (NCBI taxonomy): domain Eukaryota; kingdom Viridiplantae; phylum Streptophyta; class Magnoliopsida; order Rosales; family Rhamnaceae; genus Ziziphus; species Ziziphus jujuba. The sequence goes on from NC_083380.1 coordinate 7,170,495, forward strand.
GCCTAAAGATTCTTCAAATAAGGCATTGTCCAAATCTGAAGGGATGGTGGAAGAGGAGTGGGCCCATTGGTTTAACACCAACATCCATCATACACCAAAACCAACCTTTTTTCCCTTGTATTTCATTTCTTTGCATACAATGTTGCCCTAATTTAACTTCCATGCCATTGTTTCCAAACGTCCAATATTTATATCTTTACAAAACTAGCTCTATACCATTACAGCAAACTGCAATTTTGATGAAAGCAGTTGTATCATCTTCATCAACCCCACCACTAGCCTCTACTTTTTCGGATTCAATTTTCAATTCCTTTGCCCCAACCCCTCTCTCCAGATTGCAAGCCTTGCAACTTCTAGAAACGGACGCTTTAAAAATTTTGCCAGAGGAGATAGTCAACCTCTTATCCTCGTTGCAGAATCTCAGTGTTGGATACTGCCCCAATTCGACATCTTTGCAAAGTGGAATAGGCAACCTCTCAACACTTGGTAGTCTAGAAATCAGTGAATGCCCCAATTTGGTGACACTTCCTCAAGAGATATCCAATCTCTCGTCTCTTAAAAGTCTTCATATTGAAAGGTGTTATAAGTTGGAATCAATGCCAGGAGAGATGCATCGTCTCATCTCTTTAATCAAACTACACATTTCTCAATGTCCCAATTTAGAATCATTACCAGAAGGGATAAGCAATCTCTCATCTCTGGTAGTTCTTTCTAAGTTGGTATCACTGCCTCAAAGGATGCATGGTCTCACCGCTTTAAACGCTCTCTCCATTATACGATGTTTCAATCTAAAATCATTGTCAGAAGGAATAAGCAATCTCTCATCACTTATATATCTTACTCTTGGTGGATGTCGTAAATTGGCATCATTGCCGGAAGGGATAGGCAATCTCTCATCACTTCGATATCTAGCTCTGAGTAGATGTGATGAGTTGAAAACATTGCCACAAGTGCTGCATGGTCTCACCTCTTTATATGAATTAGGTATTGAACGATGCTCCAATTTAGAATCATTGTCAGAAGGGATAGCCAATCTCTCATCGCTTACAAAACTCGTTATTAAAAACTGTCGTAAGTTGGCATCACTGCCGCAAGGGATGCATGGTCTCACCTCTTTAAGAAAGCTAGATGTTGGAGGATGTCCGAGTTTGAAATCATTGCCAGAAGGGATAGGCAATCTCTCATCACTTGAATATCTTTATCTTTCTGGAACATCACTCCCACAATGGCTGCATGGTCTCACCTCTTTAAAGAAACTATCCATTGATGGATGTTCCAGTTTAGAATCATTGCCAGAAGAGATAGCCCAACTCTCAACACTTGAATGGTTTACTCTTTCAAGATGTGATAAGTTGGCAACACTCCCACAAGACCTGCATCGTCTCACCTCTTTATACTATCTATCCATCCGCGAATGCCCTCTCCTATCACAAACAATCAAAGAAAGTAGACGCGGCCTCAGCTCTAAGCTTGTTCGTATCCCCATAGCTTATCTAGATAGGAAACGCATTCATGCACACTGCTATCCAACTTGTATTATATGGCTATCCAACTTGTATTATATGGGTACGTTAATTTCTATATCTTGCTTTCTTTGTTTCTTTTCTTTATCCTTTGATTTTGCGGTTAAGTTCATGGAGATAAAGCTCACTTCGTCTTTTTTTTTTGGTAGGCATTTGCAGATGCTTAACCAGTTGCATCCAGCTAACTAATTAACTATCCAAATCCTGAGGAGTAGTAAGCACTTCTTTCCCTTCATTTCATTTCATTAACTATAAAGATATTATGTCCTCTTTTTTTTTTTTTCCTTGTATATTATGTTCTTATTGATTTTATATGTTTTTCAATACCTCATTAATTAACTTTATATACCAAATGTATGTTATTATATATTTTATATTCCAAATATTATCAGAATAAAATTCGTTAGTCTAAACCATAACCATTTGCATTTTCTATTAATCTATAGGAATTGTCCATTAATTTATTTTCTTATATTCAAATTTACGTTTAACCATCTCATTTTATCGAGTATATATATATATATATATACATATTATAAAATTTAATAAAATGGTAGAAAAAATAAAATAAAATTTAAACAGATTATTTCTGAAAAGAAAAAAAAATCGAATCATTAAAACTCTATATCGAAAATTATCTAATATTAAATGAGTTAAGAAATGTAAAAACAGTAAAATGTGATATATTTGAATAAATGAATATAGTTTATCCGAATAAGAAGTAAAAGAAAATTTTAAATTTCATAAGTTTAATACGCCAATTAAAAAAAAAATTTCTTTTGTTTATTTTATAGAAAATAACAATAATAATAATAATAAATAAATAAATAACTCTTATTATTGATTTTCTCAGCTCAAAGCAGAAAGCCAAGTTTGCCCATTTCTCCTGTTCGCATTTGGTTCCGCCCCTCGGCGGGGATGGACCAAACTCAGAATCTCAGACCACAGTTCACTCCCTGGAGCACGACGTCCTCTGCGTCATCTTTTCCTTCCTCGACCTCTTCGACCTGTCCGATGCTCTGTCATCTACAAATCCTGGTATTCTTTATTCTCTCTGCCTCTGCTTATATATATATATATATATTTTTTTTTTTTTTTTCAAATGGAGTGAATGATAAAGATGGGTTTGTTCTTATTTTCGTGAAGGAATGCGGTTATGAATAAGTCTAAGTTGCTGCAACTGTTCTACTACAAGCAGTAGCAGAGGGGTCTTGTAGGTGTTTGTTTCCAATAAGTCTAGTGATTTAGAAGAATCGTTGAACTTATATTTGGATGGACTTCGTAGATTGGCTTTGCAAGAGGGTGTTATTGATATTGATTATTGATCAAGGGAGAGACTTTCGCTGGATAATGTCCTCTTATTGAGTTTTACTGTCTTTTTTTTTTTTTTTTTTTTTTTCCTTTTTCTTTTGTAATCCAATTATCAAGTACACAACAATGCTAAAGGTGAAATATTTATCAAATTCCTTGTTGTATCATCGAAGATTTTTCATATATCATGTTCTAATTTCAGGTCTCGTATTGAAGTTTTATGCTTTGTATTCTAATTTCAGGCCATATACAGATAGACCAATAAATTTCCTGACCCAAAAATTAAAAAAATAAAAAATAAAAAATAAAAAACAAAAAATAAAAAAAGAAGAAGAAGATAGACTAACAAATTTGTGGGTGCATATACTCTGTTTTATGCAGGGAAGATATCATTTTTATCTAAACTTGATTTCTTTTAGGGTGGATCATTGCCGAATGAAGATGGGCTTATTTCTTACCTGCGTAGGTGAGAAGGTGTTTTCCCCCTGATTTTTTTCTTTCATCCTTGTCTGGCTTCCTTCCACCTTTCACTCAATTTGCCCTGATTTCTCATTTTGAAGTGAATGTTTCACAATATCTTTGCACCATAGTATTCCAATCCTGAGACAACCCCAATTGTCAAACTTATTCATGAGAGCAAAGGTGAACTTGAACAAACAAATTTCTTGTTTGTAGTTTTATATGTATGTGTAACTTTCCGCAGTATGGTCTCTCTCTTCTTTTGAAATACATGGCATGATCATTTTAACATTCTATTTCTTCCATCACCTTTTTCTTAATTTGGATTTATGACGGCTGAAGATGAAATGCAAGTGTATTTTTTTTCTCTAACGTTTGTCGTGATTAGTTAATAATTGGTGTTATTAAGGTTGAAAAATTCTTATGTATCATTTAGAGGTTATGCATTATGATTTTTTTATTTACATTCTTGTAGATTGTTGGTTTGGTTGGCGCTCATATATGTATATGGATGTGAAATGGAACAAAGAGTAGTTTCCCCTGAAGGGAGGCCACCTTTTCAAAGGGTTTATGTATGTGATTCGTTGCTAAATGTTCTTATTAAATTGATGGTCTTATATTTGCTAAGTTATTTACGCAGCATCCTGTGTGCAACGTAAGATATATTGATAAAATTGTTTATCGGCTTTTGTGAAATATATATATTTTAAGAATAGGAGTATGTTGTATTCATGTGAGATCCATTTGTTTTCAACTTTCCCTGCAGGCATTAGGACTTTGCCTTTCAACATAAGTTCTCACTAAATATTTGCTGGGTCCACCTCTGGACATACTGGACCTTAGGCATGTAATTATGAGCTCTCTGCTATCTTGACGGTCAGTTCCAGAGTAAATTAACTATTAGGTTTGCATTCTGGGCAGGCCCCACTTAGTTCTTACTAAGTATGAAACTTGCAATTGAGCGACCATGTTCTGTTATGTTATTTCCAGGACAAGGAGAAGATCATGGGAGACAGGATCAGTCTCAATGTTCTGTAAAACTACTTCAGAATGATAAATCAACTATGGTTGTTTGGTTGGTGGAATAGATGTGGTGTGTTATGCATTTTGAACCAGAATGCCGGTGAAAATTGTCTCTAGCATTATCTTGGAAGGCAACAGATCAAATTTTCAACACCCACATGGTGCCCTTGAAAGATTAAAGCAAGAAGGATTAAGAAGATACTTGCTTTAACAGCATTCCAAGAAGTGCTCGACTACCAGTATCTTGCTTGGCTGTCAGGATGAAGAAAGTTGCCACCACACAGAAATGTAGGTAAAACTGAGTGTGGAAATTCAACAAGTAATTTAGAGCTCAATGTTAAATACAAGGAAATTGATCTTGTATCATTGCTATTGTTTCCTTGCATAGAAACTATTAAATATATCATATGCCGTTTGATTTTCATATGCTATTTTGTGGATAATATCCAGAGTAAACCAAACTCTTAGGTTTTCATTCTGATCAGGCACTACTATGTCTTTACTAAATATGCAACTGGAAATTGAGCAGCCATGTTCCGTTACCTTATTTGCAGGACAATGAGAAGTTCTCAGAGACATGAGTCAGTCTGAACGTCTTATATTCTGTACAACTACTCCAGAATGATAAATCACTATGGTTGTTGGTGGAATAGATGGTGTGCTACGCATTTTGAACCAGAACCCAGGTGAAATTGTTTCTAGTATTATCTTGGAAGGCAATAGTTCAAGTTTTCAACACCAACATGGTGCCATTGAAAGATTCAAATGAAGAAGGCTTAAGAAGATACTCTGGTTAACAGCATTCCATGAAGTGCCCGACCACCAATATCCTTCTTGGCTGTCGAGATGAGGAAAGTGAAAGTTGCCACGACACAGATAACTAGGTACATCAGAGTGAGGAAATTCAACAATTAATTTAGAGAACAATGTTGAACACTAGGAAATTGATCTTGTATAATTGTTATTGTTTCCTTTCATAGAAACTATTAAAATATCATATGCTGTTCGATTTTCCAGATCCAATTTCCACCCTTTTTTCATGCATCTTATATTTCCATACTACATGTTTTTTTTTTTTTTTTTTTTTGTTGGTTATGTATATTTTGTTATTGATTTTTTAACTATTAATATATTTTCTCCATCATTTACAACGTTGGTTGGTTGGTTAACAAAATTAATGCCTATAGCATTGCTCTTACCATTATATATGCCAAGTACCGCAACTCATGGAATCTCTGTAAATTTATTTATTTATTTTGAAAAGAGTATAGCTTTGCTTTGAACTAACTAAAATAAATAGATTAATCATTATTATTCGAGCTAAATGAGTTGTCCTGCCGCTAAAACGCCTACCTATACTAAATTAGACCTCACAAAATGAAACATTGCTCAGTTTTCTAGAATAAATTAATTAGTCATCAACTTATTTTTTGTTCCATCAGAGATTACAGTGCGACGTAGCCCCCCAACTTCAAATGAGGCTCCCGTCCTACTGCTGTTGGGCACCATTTGGGAAGTAGGATATGAAGTAGGATATGGTGGGATTAGAATTGAGATTGGGATTGCATTGAATAAAAATTAGTCCAGTTTTATATTTGGTGTCAACAACATTAGACTATTTCTTTTATAGTCGTTAATAAAAATGAATATAAATTTTCAATAACTTATTAATTTTTTAATTAATCCAAGTGATTTAAATAAGATTAATTTTTTGTCCAATAATTTTTTTTTAAAAAAATTATCTATCTAGCTTATTATATGATTAACATTAATTATCCAAATTATATATGTTGATTTGAAAATCCAAAAAAATTCTTAAATATAATTGTTATATTGCTAAAAAAATAAAGTAAAACTGAAACATGAGAGGAAGAAACAAAGTAATACGTACATATATGTATATATACACACACACACACACAAAGAGAAAGGTTAAAAAAAAAATCATGGAAGGAGAAATAAGATTAAAAAAGATTTTAAAAAAAAATGAAAGCTGAAGATAAAAAGAAAAGAAAAAAAATAAAAAAGTAGAAGATAAAACATAAAAAGAAAACAAAACAAAATAAAATTACAAATAACATAGGGGAATGTTTGGTTTATAAAATAAATATAGGAATAACATTCTTATTCAATAGATTTTATTTTTTCTATATTTGATAAGTTTTTGAATTTGACAATAGCTATTCCATAGGAATAAATATGCTTCCATTTAAATGAATAACAATTACTTATTAAAACCTCAGAATACCTATTCCTATATTTTAAATTGGATAAACTTTAAAATATCCTTATCAAATTTAAATTTAAATTGATTATCACATACTAAAAATATATAAATAAATATAAAAATTTTAATTTTAATTAATTTTTACCAAATTTGAATTTTTTAGGAAAAAAATATTTATAAAGCCTAAATTTTAATTTTAAATCAATATTTTTACCATATATATAAATAGAAATTATCAATTATTTTTTTATTTTCTATTCTTATGAATAACTATTTTTATTTTTAAAAAAATATATATTCCGTACACCAAATGTAGATAGAAAATAAAAATGACAATGTGAGATAATTGTTAAAAAAAAAAAAGAAAACAAAAACAAAACAAACAAAAAAACCCTGTTCGTTGAGGGGTTGACAAGAAAAAAATAAGAAAAATGGAAGGTAAATTTCTGATAGAGCGGGGTAATTTTAACCCAAGGATAGATGTGGGATAATTTTATCATGCTAGATTGGAATAATTTTATCCCGAAATAGATGCGAGATAATTTTATCCTATTAAAGTGGGGACAAGCTTTTTTTTTTTTTTTTCTGTAGCAAACATAGAATTAGAGCTATTTGATCCAAATTTCAATTTTTTTTCTTTATCCTGCCCACTAAACGGGCTCTTGAAGAATTGCCTTGCCTGATTAATACGTGGCTGTTGATTAAATAGTCAGTGCATCAACAGCTTGATACTCACGGAAGTAGTTTATCATTTGAGGTCAATTGTCAATGCCAACTTTCTACTATTTATTTTCGGACTCCCAATTAAAATGATTGGCTAATAAAATTCTCACATGCACATTTTTTTGATTTGGCTTAACGTTACTAGTACTAGAGCTTTCAGTCTCATCTTCATATTCTCCATAACAAAAACAGAGCTAAACTTCCCCTGTAAAACCTTTTGACAATATTCAACCATCGCCCCATGCTAATGGCAGAAGGAGTTCTCTTCAATATTGTTACTTCCATCACTTGAAGATTGGTTCCAGCAGCTTTCAGAGAGATGTTACAGTGTTGTTGGGGACTCAAAAAGGAGATTAAGATCCTTTTAAATTTATCCAAATATTTAAAAAAAATCCCTTTTTATTTTGTATTTTTTTTATCAATCAACCATCAGGCCCGGCCCCATTTTATTCGGGCCCCCAAAAAATATTTTTTCTATAAATTATATATATATATATATGTATATATATATATATTTATTAAATAAAAAATAAATTAATTTATACATATATATTTATTAAATAAAAGATAATAATTAATTTATTTTGAAAACATAAGAAGTTGATCTTGTTAAAATTTTAAATTATTTTTAATTGATCATTTATTACTAATTATCTTTGATTATTTTTATTTTTGAAAAATAATACTATTCAAGTCTAATTGAAACTTTTTATATTTTGTTTTTATAATTAATTAGATTGTAACCATAAAAAATAATAATAATAATATATATTAAATACTTTTCTTGTTTATGTAGTTTTTTTCTCTTACTCACTTCTTTTCTTCTCTTCTCATTCACTCTTATTTCATATTTATTTAATTTTTAATATTCAACATACATAATATGCAATTCTAACCTAAAGGATCCCAAAATATAAGATAAGCTTGTTGATTTTTATTTATTTTAATGAATTTTTAGTCATTCTCCTAATATATGTATATGTATATATATATATATATATATATATTCTTTTATTTGAATTCATGGTGTAGTTATTCATTCATGTATATATATATATACATACCTCACGTTTCTCTAGTTTATGTTTTTATTTTTTTCTTTATATCTTTTATTCAACTAAATTCATTAGATTTTAATTCTTATATTTTTTTTTAATTTAGGCTAATTATTCTTCTAGATGCTAATTCTAATTAATCTAAATAAAAATTAATATTTGTAATTTGTTTGTTCTTTCAGAAAAATTTACACACCATTTTTCTAATTTAACTCTTAAACCATTGTTACAAACACATTAGGAAAGTCATCTTAAAAGTGTTAAAGTAATAAAATATCAAGCTCCATAAATAAAAGATGCTTTATATCATCTAACAAAAACTAATAATGATCATAAAACAAAAAGTGAAGCAATTTCTTTAGCAACATGTGAGATTAAAAATTTTCAATTTTTATTAAGTATAATTATTTGGTATGATATATTGTTTGCAATTAGTACTGTTAGTAAATTTTTACAATATAAAGATATGAACATTGCTATTGCATTAGATCAGCTAAAGGGTTTTATTTCTTTTCTTAATGACTATATAAAAAAAAAAAAATAGGTTCACATCTGCAATGATTTATGCTTAAGAGATTGCGAATGAAATGAATGTAAAACCAAAATTTCATGAAAAATATGTAATTAGAAGAAATAAACAATTTACTGAGAATGAAACTAATTAGGTAAGACTTATGGCTTAAGAATCTTTTAAATTAATTATTTTAACTATATAATTGATTGGGTCATTTCTTTATTTCAAAATAGGTTTGAACAGTTTATGATATATGAAGAAAATTTTAATTTTTTATATAACGTAGAAATATCAAAATTGCTTGGTGATGATTTTCTAAAAAAAAAAAATTTAAATCTTAAAAACTTTTAAAAACATGATATACTATGTTATATTAATGGTATAGATTTATTTTCAGAACGAAAAATTTTAAAAAAAATAATAAATTTAGAAAACGACATTTTAGATACTAAACCATATAAAAAAATTAAATTCTTTTTCTAATGTATGGATAGCTTGTAAAATACTATTTTTATTTGTGCTCAATAATATCTCAAAAAATATTAAATAATTTGATAATTTTATCAATTAAAAAAAAATTATTATCGAATTTTAAATATAAAATTTAATTAGTACTTTACATTTTAAAATATAAAAAATTAAATTTTATATAAAAATTTATTTTTTAAAAACTAATATTTTAAAATAAAATTAGGTCCAAGTATTTTTTTCTGCTTAGAGCCTCATAAATGGTTGAGACAGTCCCGTCAACCATCCACATTATGTGATGACGTCACTTAGTCATCAGATCAGGATCTCTCTCTCTCTCTATATATATATATAGGGTTAATTAATTGTCAAAAAAAAAAAATTATTGAAAAGATATATATAAAAAAAATTATTAAAAAGAAATACAGTAGGGTGATGGAAAAAAAAAAAAAGAAATTAAAAGAAAGTCTGTCTATAGCCTTTTCTTTTTCTATGTTATTTATTTATTCATTTTTTTTTTTGGTAAAATTTTGTTTTAATATACGTAATATATTTAAAATGTCTCTTTCCTTCAAATAGGAAAAGAGAGTTCCCTATGTAATATATATTGATGAGCTGATCACATGAACTCATGCTTTTATGCTCTGATACTATTTTTTTTCTTTTTTTAACCCAATTTTTTATTTTCCTTCAGGACTTAATTTCTCCATAACACCCAACATACGATTTTAATTAACATACTATTTTAATTACATACTTGCGACGTTGGTCATGGCCACGTTTGATTGAACCCTGACAGCCCTTTGATCCTTTGATAATAGGAATACAATTTGATTTCAATCATCCCAATTAACCGACTTACTTGCGACGTTGGTCATGGCCACGTTTGATTGAACCCTGACAGCCCTTTGATCCTTTGATAACAGGAATACAATTTGATTTCAATCATCCCAATTAACCGACTTACCATGTCCGATGTCGCCCAGCTAAATTTGTGGAATGATAATATAATTTTTTTTTATTACAATAGGATTTTTTTATATTTATATTTTTATAATTTTATAAAATTGAATATTTTTATGTTTAATATTTTTATAATTTTATGAAAATATCTAATTATAATTAAAAAAAATTTTAAAAATTTTCGGTTTAATATTTCATAATATTTAAATATTATATTATTTTTTTATTTACTTATCTATAAATATATCAAATTAATAATTTGATAATGTTTTTGTTAAATATTTTGGTGCATATAATTAGCATTGAATATCAACACAAACGGAACCATTAAGCCACTAACAGAGGTTGAAAGACACCCATGCCACCACCATTGCCGCTTGTCACGAACAGAGATTGAAATCCAATTGAGAAACCACCGCCGTTTCAACAAAAATGAAACAAATATTGAAAGGGGCCCTCCCACCTTTGCTGAAATTAAGGCTGAAATTATCAGGGAAAGGCTTTTCCATCGCCGATCCCGTATCCACATCCGAAGAGGACTGACGCCGTTTCGTCGTTCGAAAGGAAGATACTGAAAAATTCTAGAAAATCCGCAACCGTTATGGACCAAAAGAGAGATTTAAATATATGGAAATTTTCTTTTTGATTCCCAATGATACTACACTAACTTAAAATATTCACTAATTACTTTTATTTTGCAGTATATGGAAATTATTTTAATGGTTTTTTTTTTTTTTCCGTTTTTCTTATCAATATCAACCATTATGAATGCTTCATACTTGAACAATGTCTCTCTGGCTTTATAGCTCAGAGATCCATCGATAGGGACAGGAATAGGGAGATTTTGAATTTTTGGAAATTTTAGGGCATTTCTTTATCAGTCTATCAGATTGCCTAATTAATTTCAGTGGAGTGGAAAAGTATAGTGGACATTTCGGCAAAAAGGATTTTCCCGAGGGCAGGAGTAAACGCAGCGTTTTGATTAAAAGAAAACAAGCATAGGTGAACAATTTTTTTTTTGTTTTTTGGCATTGGTTAACTGATGGACTTTACTGGTCAACCTCCTTCTTTTCGAGTGATTATTATATCAGAGAAAAAAAAAAAACGAAAATAAAATAAAAAATGAAGCCATAGATTTTTGGGCATTTTGTGGTAAAAATATGTGACAAAACAAAGTTTGTCATTCAACAGTTCTTACTTCTTAGAGCATAGGCCATTTTCAGTGACGTGTGGACACCAAGTTCCTTATTCGTGACTTTTGGGAGGTTTTCCTTAAGAAGACCGATTTCTACACAAACCTTAGCTAAGGCACAAAAACATTAAAATACGGCCATGGTTATTTTTAGAGAAACATTTTATTTAGATCCTTTCATATCAATATTAATTTTAAAAATATCATTTATTTTTTTAAGTTTCAAATAATTTTCATTTTCCTCTTAGTTATTTCATTTATATTTTTTAAAATAATTTCATTTATATCCTTTTAATTAGCTGTATATATAAATTTGTTCTATTTGAGATCCATATTTTGTGGTTTTTTCCTTTTCTAATCAATATTTGTTCAAAATATTCTGCCAAAAAAAAATTATTAAGAAGATATACAAAAAATTTATTAAAAAGAAATACAGTAGGGTGGTAAAAAAATATAAAAAAATAAATAAAAAGAAAGTCTGTCTATAGCCATTTCTTTTTCGGTGTTATTTATTTATTCATTTTTTTGTAAAATTTTGTTTTAATATACGTAATATATTTAAGATGTCTCTTTCCTTCAAATAAGAAAAGAGAGTTCCCTTGTAATGTATATTGATGAGCATACTACTTTTTTTTTTAACTCAATTTTTTATTATTTTTTTTTAACTCAATTTTTTATTTTCCTTCAGGACTTAATTTCTCCAACAAAGTAAACACCCAGCATACGATTATACTATTTTAATTACACTGGCGACGTTGGTCATGGCCACGTTTGATTGAACGCTGACAGCCCTTCGATCCTTTGATAATATCAAAGGAAAACAATTTGATTTCAATCATCCCAATTAACCGACTTACCATGTCACTATCTATAAATATATCGAAAATATATTTAAATATTTATTCATTTACCGTAGGAAATACTAAAAATATACGACAATAATTTAAAATAAAATAAAAAACTAACAAATAATATTATATTTTCACTTTCAAATTCATTTCAACTTAAGGGTTTTACCTCTTTTGGTTCTAGTTTGAAATTAACTAGTTAAGAGAAAGAGTTTAATCTAATAAATTCATAATCCTTCCTATATAAGATTTTTAAGTTGAAGTAACTTTAATATTTTTTTTAAAAAAATGATAAGAATAAATAAATGGGTTAGTTACACGCACTTTAATTGAAATGCTCTCTAATTAATCAATTAATTAATTTTTTGTTCTTATCTTATTTGTAAAATAAAAAAATAATTTTTTTTTTAATTTTTAAACTTTTTAGTAATAATTTGAGAATTAAAAATTTAATGTGGAACAAATTATAAATTGAGATTTTAATATTTTAAATTTAGTTATGGTGTTTGAGTAGGAAGATAGAAAACTAAATGGATTTTAACCATTTAGTTTAGTTTTTTAACCATTGGTAAAATAACTATAATTTGCAGCATATAAAATTATGATGCAAAACCACGCCATATAACATTTTAAATAACTAACTTTAAAAGAATTCAAAATTTAATTAAACTATCAAAACTTTAGTTCAAATGTGCATATGTTATGTACAATAATCAGAAAATAAACGGTATATATGAAAATTTTTAAAATTACAAAGGTATTTGTGTAACTGATCCTATAATTTATATATATATATATATATTTTTTCGTCAAAATAGAATTTATATTATGAAAAACAATAGAACGTTCTGCTATTTTATGTCCTTGCAATATTGCTTTCTAACTTTCACATCCATCCCTGTCGCCACTCATCCCATGTCCATCTACATAGCTTGTATAAGTAAATGGTTTATGTCATTTTTACAAGACATAAGTCACTGTCTTAAGAGGATAAATCTATATAGGTTATTCTTTTTCTTTGGTTTGATGTTTTGTCTGAATTTTAGTTGTCAAGGAAAAGTCAATTTTTCTCTTAAATGTTTCTCTAATGACTCATAAGCTGAAATTCTTATCAAATTGTTAAAAAGGTTGTTACCGACAATTTTTAAGTTCGAACAATTACAGTCCTTCATGATTTTTATAAGAAAATTCATAACAATTTCAAGCTAAAAAATCGATAGATCACAAAAGCAAGATTTGATTTGTGATGCCCCAACAGTTCTTATAGCCAATCTAGAAGACAATATTAACATACAATTACATGGCCACAGTTAAAAATGTACAAGAAGTTCAACTACAGTGAAATGACAAAATGTTATCCATGTTCAAACATCATAATCTCTATCATTCAACTGTCAAAAAAGGGCTATGACTAAATGAATGAAATCAGAAGTGTGGGCATGGCGTAGAATGCTCAAATTCTTCTATTTATAACTCTAACCCAAAATACAGATTTTGAAAAATTGGGGATAAAAAATTATTTTTCTTATTCTTTTATTTCATTAAAGGTATTAAGAGAAATTATAGATTGTAATCTAAGTAGGTTTGATTTGAAGTAATTAATAATAAAATAAATATAAATTATTAAGATAACTAGTAAAAATATATTTTAGAATAAATGTGTATAGATCATAATGCAGTCAGTATATTGTAGATCGTGGATAGAATTACCCATTATCAAATGTTGATGTTCATGTTTAGATATAATCTATAATTATAGGGATGCGTAGAAAAACCAATTAACTTATCAAAATGATATTAATCCAATCCAATTTATTAGAATCGGTTATTTTAAAGTATTTGGATTTAATTGGTTTAATTTTAAAAATTAAAAATCGATAATTGGATTAGTTTGCATCGGTTAAAAAAAAAACAAAATTGATCCAAACTAAATCAAATATAATATAATAATTTAAAAATGTTATGCTTTTTGTTTTATTTAATTTTTATATTGATTTGCATTATTTAGTTAAAAAATTAATTATAATTGATACATTATTTTAATCAATTTTGTTATATTTATTTTAAAATAAAATAAATATTTTCATTTTTCAAAATGTTAAGAGATTTTAATAATTTTAGCTTTGTTACACAAGTAAAAAAAATGTTAAAATCCAAAGTTTTAACTTTTTAGTGTCTAAAATTCTAAAATTCAAAATTTACAAATCTAAGTTTAAAATTGAATTTAAAACCGACCATCCAATTCAATCCAAACTAATTATTATTGAAATCGATTTACATTGAATTGAAAATTACCAAATAGATTAGTAATTACATTGGATTGATTATTGTCAAAATAGGTCAATTTCAAGTTGATGAACACTATAAACCTATTTACTATATCTTGTTGAAATTGGATTAATTATTGTCGAAATAGATCAGTTTCAAATCAATGAACACTGTAAATCTATTTACTATATCTTTTTAAGTTCTGTGCCTTGACCAAAGCATGTTGAAATATTTTTAAGTTGCATTAAAAAAGAAAAATCAAATTTTATTTGTGTTACACTTCCTTCTTGCATTTAATTTTCATATTATTTTAAATTCCCCTTTTAAGCTTTTTTTTTCTTTTTTATATTGTCTTTATGTAATTGGAAAAATTTCAGCCGTCTCTAAATTATTTAAAATAGCTTAAAATTAAAAGTTAAAAATCTAAATAAAAGTAATCAAAATTACTAAAATTGAAAATTAATAAGTTTTGAATAAAAAATCAAATTATATAAATAATTAAAATGATATGAAATACCAAATAAGCAATAATATAATTTTGCCAACCAAACAAAATTATGTAAAAATAAATAAATAAATAAATATTTAGTACAGGACAGGTGGCCGTTGTCAGCTAATCATCGTGTTCCCATTATATATTCTAATAGGAATAATCTTATCTACACACACACACACACACACACACACACACACACACACATTAAAATCATATAATTTTTATTTGTTTTGAAATTTACAAAAATAGAGAATAAATTATTTGAAATAGTTTATTATTATTTGAAATATAATAAATTTTAAATCTTAAATAAGAAATGATCAAAATATACGAATAACTAAAATTATATGAAATACCAAACAAACGTTAACATAATTATGCCAACTAAAAAAAAAAAATTATGAACAAAAAAAAAAATTACATTTTTTGTAATTTTAGCTGTCGTGTCTGATGCTCGTATATCATGCCAAAGCCTCCACGTACCTAGCTGTTGCGTGTATGGTAGCACAATCAGCCACAGCTAGAGTTTTGCGCGACAGGTAGCTGCCGTGTAATATCTTTGCAATAAGAAGATTTCCCACTGATTTTCATACATTGCAATTTTATTTGATATATTATTATTATTATTATTATTATTATATATTTTTTTTCCTAACAGATCCTAGTCAGACTTGCATTTTGCAAGTCACTCAAATTTGGGAGGCAAACTCAATTTTGTATTTTGTATATTTTTTTTCCTTATATTAATCCATATAATTAAAAAAAATCATAAATATTGTATAGAAACTCTCAACTGTCTTATTTCCTACAATCATTCAAAGCATTAATTATGATTATGATATATATTTTAGGCAAGCTAACCAATAATATTGGAAAATGAAAACGGGCTGCTGTATCTTTACAAGAATCACACAACATATTCAGGTGATTAATTTATTGTAGCATTAATTCAAGCTTGTCTTCGGTAAGAAAATTCCCGCAAACCCGTGTTTTTAGTCCTTTTGGATTCCCAATTTTGTGAACTTCAAAAATCTTCAAAAACTACACAATTACAATTGTTTCCAAAAATATCAACCACTATGCGTAATGAGGTCACTTGGTTTACAATTTTTGATGAGGTCACTTATTTTTCCAATTTTTTAAACTTTACAAACTGTTCAATTGTTTTCGAAAGTATCAACAACACTTGGTCGAGTCAGATCTCTCTCCATTATATATAGAGTATGCGAGTCCAGTCCAAGAACAAGACCAACTTATAATATATTTAATATTGATTAGAGTGATTTTATTATAGAATTATCAAAAATTAATTATCATGGCCCTCCTCCTCTCTCATCAACTATCAGCTTTGGGTTTTAAGAAAATCATCATGTGATAACATCTTGTATTAAGGGGAATACAAATTATATTCGTAACATTAATTAAAAATGTTCATAATAAAATAACTAATTAAATTTCCTAAAAGTTGCTTATTGCCTTTTTTATCGCTCTTTCTTTTGTCTAGAGAGAGAGAAAAAAAAAAACTGCAATAAGCATATTTAGATTTTTCTTTTGATAAGCAATATAAGTTGATCTTATCCTTATATTAATATTCGTAATTTTCATAAATCAACCTCGATTTCTAATAAACACATCTTTTCTAATATTTACAGGCATTTTGTATATCAAACGATGCATTAATGAGTAAAACCATATAATTAAAAGGGTCTCATAATTCTTGGCTCAGTTTAATAGACATTTTTGACTTTTTAATTCAATTTATAGTCGATTATAAGTAAATTTGTCATTTTATTGTCTTTTTTTTTTTTGGGCTATTTTTTACCAAGGTGATCCTGATATGCTACTAGCATACTTGGGGAATTAACTGCAATTTTATATATATATATATATATATAAACTTGATATAAACTTATGCGTTTATTAATAATATAGTACAGAATATCAGTACTGTATGATACATCTTAAAAACTATAAAATTTTATAATAATATAAAATATTGAAATTTGATAAAATATAATCAAGTTTGTACACTTTTACCAATCTCACAAAATTCCATATTCTTCTGTAATCTATCATCACAAATACAGCAAGTTGAATATTTCAATTTTTATCACCATAATTTCATATTCATACATAAATAATTATCTAAAGGCATAAATATATTTTTTATCACAATAATTTAATATAATTAATTTCTCAAACCTTCAAATAAATTTATATCAAAATATAATTAGGACGACATATAATCTCACATATAATTAAATATATAAAGATACATTTTATTATATATCATAACCTTACAATAAAATTAACAATAGTTTAACAACAATTTAAAATTATAGATTTCTAAATTTTTGAAAATATTAATTCAAGACCATACTTATTCAATTCAACATAAATTTGATATTCTAATTTAAATAACAATTATTTAAACATTAAACATGTACATCTTTCATATTCCTATATTTAAAAAATAATATTTTATTCCAAAAATGACATCTTTTTAAATACTTTACTAAAATTCATAAACAAAGTACCAATGAAAAGTTAAAGAGATAGGGAATTCGTTACCAATCTCCATTGGCTAAAATTTTGCCGTATCTCCAAACAGCAGGGAATCGAGTGAAATAGACTTTAAAATTAAGCTCAGGAGGTCCAAAAATGGTGGAAAGGGATATCAATTCGACTAGATGATGGTCGGATTGCTGGAAAATCGGCTTTGCCATGGTCGGCGTTGGGAGCCTAGTCTAGGCGTGTCCGACGATGATTAGCCGTGATTTTTTAGCTACCAGCCGGACTCTTAATCCTTTTCCTTCCTGTCCTGCGTGTGTAATGTATGGGTGCCTGAAAAATTTTATTTTGACAGAAACACGAAAGGGAGGAAGAGAGAAGGAGAGAGACAGTTACGTGCATGGGAGAGAGAGAGAGAGAGAGAGAGGGAGAAGAGAGAGAAATTGTTTGTTAGGGGGGGAGTGTCACGTGAGGGAGAGGGAAAAAGAAAAGAAAAGGAAAAAGAAAAAGAGAAAAAGAGAGAAAATAACAATAAAATAAATATATGTATTATTTTTTTAATACTTTTATTATTAAATTATAGTGACACGTGACACCTTTCTATCGCAACACATGACCCTCTTCCCTCACGACACGTAGTGCTTTCAAGCAATGACATGTGGCACAATTTAAGAAGTCCCTCAATTATTTTACTACTTAATGAAGTCTGTCTTGAAAAACTCTGATACAACTTTACAAATTCTTAACTTTTCAGCCGAGGTTCCAAATTAAACGTGCCATTAGTTTAAAACTCATTTCGATGAGTACTTTCATATAACACATGGATCAACACCAAAATTTATGTAAATAAAAAGTCAACTTCAGATTCGTTGACCAGTCCAGATTGCATCTTGTTTCACTCATAACTTTCAAACCATAACTCCATTTTCGATGTACTACTGGCCTATAACTCGAGTTGACATATATTCTACATCAGTACCTTGATCAATGCAAAATTTTATCCAAAGAAAAAGTCAAAATTTGACCTCGCTTGATCAACAGTGGTCAAACCCCAATCAATGTGAAAATTTACAGTGTGATCCGAGGTGGGATGTTACATACAATTTTATAGTTACCGTAGGTCTGGGGATACTTAGCATACATTTTTCTTTCAAAATTGATACAGGGAGTGATCTCACATGGACACAGTGTCATCCCTGCATGAATTGTTATCATCAGGGGTGTCTATTTGACCCTTCAGGGTCAAAATCACCCTCCAACATTTCTTGTGGCTTCCACCAATCCCTTGGCACTGTCATCGATTTTGGAACCATAGGAAATGTTGGGTATTCGTTGTTGCCATCAAGCAGTAGTAAAGGGGATACCTGCTACCACTTGATGGGTAAGACATAAATATACATTCCGAGGATAAGCTTCGTGTTCATGGATGGAATCACATTAGAACTAGATCCCACTAGAATTCTTTATGTATTTGAAAATATAGCAACATGTTGTTTGGCGTTCAATGGCATCCCTGACAATACCGAGCTCACAATTTTGGAGAATTTCTAGCAAAGAAAGATGGAAGTCATCCACGATGTCGGTGGAAGGAGAATACAGTTTAGGCCTTCTGCTTGTGTCTAGCTTATCAAAAGAAAATTTTTATTAAAGAAAAATATGGAATCGCTTCATTGAAAAATTAATGACTACAGATATCATGTAGATATAACGATATTCATCCTACTTGTGGATCTAGTTACACTAATGGTATACATGTTAGTTCATTTGTTCAAGTTCAACATGATACTACTATTATACGCAAAAAGACAATAACAGGTTCAAAAATCATGCCTAACCTGAAACCACAGCACTCCCAAAATACTTCTAACATAACCCATAATCATAACACATTGGTAGAATAAATGCCACATCAATAAAGCCATCCACAATCCAAATTACATCAATAAAGCCATCCGCAATCAACATTTGGCCTAAAAAAGCAATCATGTTGTTTAATGGACTCATAGATTACTAGGACTGCAGTACATACCCATGCATCCAAACATAAGGTTTTACTTAGAATCGAAACATTCTCAATAACTTACTGATGCAACATCCAAATTTGGTTCATAAATGATAATGGTGAAGCATATACAAATGGACTATACACAATCCACTTTATTAAACTTGCACCTTAACTGCATGACAAACGATTACCAATTATTCCCAACTTCGAATAAATCATACAAGCTATCAATGCACTTGTACCAGAGTAAAAACCAGCACAAAAGAATGGCGCTGATTACAAAGCACAAACCAAATCTCTTCTTCTCAAACAAAAACAACAACATCTTCTGTTTTTTCTCCCAAGTTACCTAACATAATCCACAGTATATAGCTAAGGAAACAACATTATATTCAACTACCTAGATGACACTCATTCTGATGCTCAAGAGAAATCCATCTGATTTACTAGAAAATAATACAGAAACTGAAGTGTAATGAATAACTAATTAATTTATAGTAAATATGAGACTACATGCTAAGACAAACAAAAATAAATTACCTGCCACCGCTTGACATCTTTTAGATCTTGGCGTATTTTAATAGAGAATATATGTACCTGATATAACAAAAATAAAAACAACAAATGGTTACTTTTAGGATAACTAATTAATTTATAGTAAATATGGAACTAAATGCTAAACCAAACAAACTGCATGCCGCAGCTTCACATCCTTTAGACATATCTAAACCACAAAAATAAATAAGTTTAGAAAACACAGTAGAATGAATGTGCTCATGGGAATGACAAAGGAGCAGGCAATCATGAATCATGATTCTCACCAAAGAACATACATATGCATCCAAATAAAGATATGCAAATACTTAAAAAAAGAATACAACCTAGCTACTAAACATCTTTAAGTCATGGCGACTCTATCAGAGGTGATGATGCCAAAACAAGCACTTGGACTTGCCTAAACTTGCCAGTCTCTAAGTTTACCAAATACACAACCTCCTAAACTTGCCAGTCTCCTAAAGTTTACCAAATACAGAACCTGTCCATGCCACAGATCACCATAAACTAGGGGTTAATAAAGTTTATAAACCATAAGCCACATATTTCAAAAATAAAAAGTTCTATATGGAATTAGAAGCTATGGAAAACAACAGTGATTATCCATGTCAGACTGTTCCACTTTATTTCTCGTTCTAGCATAGATATAGACAAGCCTTTTTCAATTTCTCCACCTTTACAATGGCCATCAATCAAATCAAATCAAATCAGTATAAGTGACAAAATTTGGAATGCGTGAGACCAAGTTTTTTGAGATGCTTTCAAAACGCGTTTGATGCTGCAAAGTTAGATATAGCCTGCACTTACAATTGGTAAACAACATACTAGGCCTCGAAGTGGGAGAGCAAACTCATGCATCAACCTTTATACATGGCTCGTAGATCAACAAGGACATTTATACATTTATAGATGTTAGCATAATCTAATCAATTGCTGAGTCAAACAGATATGGCCTGCTCTTACAACTAGTAATAAAATATAATGCCACGCAGAGAAAATTCATGCATCATTCTTTATACGTGGCTGTTGACTAAATTGGCTAGTAGATCAACTAATTTATCATATATGACTAACTTGTTTTGAAATTTCGAAGGTGGTCATCTTAATTATTACTATTATCCATTTATTTATTGGTAATCTGCCTTTCCTCTTTATAATTGCTGGTGGTTACACCCAAAGTTTTTTTCCACAATCAAATCATTTGCTAAACTTCACATTTGAACCTTCAAAGTAATTGAGCCACGCCTTTCCTCTGTGTTCTCTCACCGTCCAAGTAATGGCAGAAGGCTCTTTAATCAGTGTTGTGTCCTGCTTGATTAATACGTGGCTGTTGATTAAATGGTCGGTGCATCAACAGCTTAATACTCAGGAAGTAGTTAATCATTTCAACTTAATTGTCAATGCAACCTTCCTATTATATATTTTCGGACACCCAATTAAAATGATTAGCTTATAAAATTCTCACATGCACATCCATTCTTTTATATGATTTGGCTAGACATTAACGTTACTCCAGCTTTCAGTCTCATCTTCATCTTCTCCATAACAAAAACAGAGCTAAACTTCCCCTGTAAAACCTTTTGACAATATTCAACCACCCCCGAAACTAGTGGCGGAAGGAGTTCTCATCCATATTGTTTCTTCTATCACTGGAAGATTGGCTTCAGCAGCTTTCAGAGAGATGGTACAGTTTTGGGGACTCAAAAAGGAGATTAAGATGGCGAACAAAATGTCTGCACTCTAAGCTGTAATCCGAAATACAAAGGCGAAACAGAACCATAGCAATGAAGTCAGAAACTGGGTTCAGAGGTTCAAAGATGCTATTTATGTTCTTGATAACTTGTTGGACGAAGTTGACACTGAGGCAGCTTCGGGGCGTAGAGTAAGGTACGCATTTTCTTCTCAACCTCGAACCAGTTTGCTTTTCGAGTAAAGGTGCATCTTTAAGATCAAAGAGATTGGGGAGACACTTGATGATATTGAAGCAGACAGAACGTTTGGTTCTTTAGTACTTCTAGTCTCACAAGAGAACATGCAATCTTTTTTGTTCTGGAAGAAGAAGTTATTGGGAGGAATGATGATAAAAGCAAAGTTATTAAACTCTTGTTGTGTTCTGATTCTCATCGTCAAGAGATTAATGGTAATGTTTTTGTCGTTACTGTAGTTGGTATGAGTGGCTTAGGGAAAACCACACTTGCTCAGCTTGTTTATAGTGATGAAATGGTTAGAAAATATTTTGAGCTGCAAATGTGGGTTTGCATATTTGATGTGTTTGACTTGAAAACAATTGTGGAGAAAATCGTCGAATCACAAGGCATTGACATAGATCGATTGCAAAATTTTCTTCGAAGAGAAGTTAAATGGAAGGAGATACCTTCTTATATTAGATGACGTCGGAAACGATGATATAAAAAAATGGCTTAAGTTGAAAAGGAAAACGGATAATTGCCAAATGTAATAAGCCATTTCAAACACGGAAAAAATCTAAGGAAGAATTTTCAACCAAGATGTTCTGCGAACGTCTGCAATTTGTCAAATTCTAGAGATAGCCCCAGTCTCTAATTTTCATAAATGGTTGATTGGCTTAAGATCGGTCCACACGGTTTCAAGGCAAGTTATGTTTGCTCTAACCAGGTTCCCACTAAGATAGCTAAGGCTACGATGCGATTATATCAATTATTAATAAAATTATACTTTTCATTTCACTTTCAAAGACTTCTCTTCAAATCAATGGATCCACAAAAAAATCTAGACCACATGAGTGGAAAAACTGAGGCCACATGTTAAATAGTCCTTAGCATCAAAATTTTCTAAAATTTGTACAAGATGACGGTCTGATCTTGTAGCAACGAAATGCCTTTTTTCTCAAGATTTTCAAAATTACAACCTTTGGTTGTTTGGCGTTCGCTATACTCGGGGAATGTCTTGCAGAGAAGGATGGAGATGGAGAGGATTTTTATCCAAAACTTAAATGTATTTTTTTAAGTATTATTTCAGCTTCTAATACATTAGTGGAACCTATATGAATTATCCCGACTATAATCACCCATATGAATCTATAAATGTATTAGAGACATGCGTACTTTTAAAGAGTACAGTATATTTTTTCCTTTTCAAAAGAAAAATGGCAAGGTTATGGCCAAAGCCAAAGGATTAGGGATTAGGGAAGGTCCAAAAATTACGGTATTTTAGGTTTTTTTTTTTTTTTCCTCAAAAGGTGCTGATGATGTCCCTACTTTTAATAATTAATTAATTACTTTCAAATGGGCCATTTCAAAGGCCTTAGGTGACAGCACTTTTTTATGAAAGCCCATTTTGTTAAAGTCGAGTTTTGATAAAGAGAAAAGAGCAATGAGATATGGCATGCGATAATGATGTCATGCTGACATATCTCAGTTACTTTATTTAATAAAAAAATCCCAATTTTATTAAATGCTTTTATTTTTCCTCTTCGTTTTATTTACGTTATGTACACGAACAGGAGAGTTAGACATTTGGGTTTTACTTTTGTTGGTCATAAATAAAAAAAATTGTCGGATAATATGAGGATAATATAAATATGTTTCATATCACCTAATTAAATATTTTTGATATATACGTATATGTATATATATTCTTTTTATTTTTCATTAATGCCAATAAAAATTGTAAGAGTACCAGTCTTATTTAAATTTTCAATAAATTTATTTATCAAATAATTTTATAATATTTAAATATTATTTTTATTCACTTATTTGTAAATATGTTAATTAATAATTCATTAATAATATTTTTGATAAACTTTTTGGTGTTTTTAATAGCATTATTGTTATTTTTCACTTGGATTTAATTGTCAATTTGAATGCCATGCAAATGAATATATATGAACAGAAAATAATTGAAGCTAGTTGAAAGCATGGAGCCCAACTATACTCTACCAAAACGAAACCATTAAGCCACTAACAGATGCCACCACCATTTCGGCTTGTCACTAACAAAGATTGAAATCCACTTGAGAAACCACCACTGTTTCAACCATGATGAAACAAAGGTTGAAAAAACAAAGATTGTTTCCCAATAATGCTAGACTTAAATATTCACTAATTACTTTTAACTAGCTATACATATAAATTTCTTTCTTTGAGTTTGATATTTTTGTGTTTTTTAATCTATCTGTCAAAACTTTCTGTAAAAAAATTTATAAAGAAGATATATAATCAGTTTATGGGTGGAAAAAAAGTAATTAAAAGGAAGTTAATTAATGTTCATAGCCTTTTCTTTCTTGCTGCTATTTTATTTTATTTTCTGAGTTTAATCTCTCTAGTTGAGTTTCTTTGTTTTATTAGTTTTCAAAAGTGCTTCCTGAATGTTTTATTAGGATATCTTTTTTGAGTTCTGTGTTTTGACCAAAACAAGTTGTAATATTTTTTGTAAGTTGCATTAAAAAAAATATACACCATTTTTAGCATTTAATTTTCATAGTTATTTTAAATCCACGTCTTATTATTATTATTATTATTATTTATTTTTTTTTTTGTACAATGTGAATCTAAGCTTTTTTTTTTTACTATTGTCTTCATGTCAACAAAATTTTCAAAAATTGGTAAAATTTCAGCGTGCCTTTCAATAAGATCTCAACTATATTGCGAATTTTATGTTATTGCCAAAACCGAGGGCAAAATTCTTGAATTCTTTTTTTCTTGTAATGTACGGATAAAATTATCCACAACACGCCTCTTCTGCTTCTTGAAGTTAAAATGCTTGATCAAGCTGGAGGATTTCAACCTCTATTAGTGGCTTATTATTAATGTTTTTGACTTCGTAGAAAATCATTGAAATTAGTTGACAACTATCATTGAATTTAGTTGCAAGTATGGTCCACGCTCTCCACTGGTGAATAACAATAGAAAATCGTTGAAATTAATAGATAAACATGGACCATACTTGTCTGCTAGTTTCAATGATTCTCTACCATTTTGTTCCGACAGTTCCTCATGTTCTTCACAAATTCCACAGGCACATATTCCAAAAAGTAGGAGAAAGCTTACAGCTATATGTATTAATTTGTAATGAAACAACTGGGGGAAAAAAAAAAAAAAACAAAAAAAAAGAAGCCAGAAACAGTAAACAATTAGACACTCAAAATCCGGCTTAATTGCTTCTGTTTTCCAAGAATTAAAGTATTCTCTCAATTTACCTTATGGTTGTTCCCCTTGGATTGGTTTTGACCCACTTCACTGCCAACGGGCCATCTAAATGTAAGCTAGTGGGATCTGGTGTCTTCTTCAAGTCATCCAATGAAGGATTGATTAGTTTTTCCTGCATAACAATACAAGTAATCATTTTAATACAAATGTTAAAAAATGCACAGTTTTGCCAAACAAAAAGAGAAGAAATAAAGAAAAAAGTGCACCATTTATAGAATATCAAACATATTATATATAAGGTTTGAGGGACAACTAATGAAAATATATTATATATAAGGTTTGGGGGACAACTAATGAGGTCATAAGATCTAAATACAATATGGATGTCTTGGAGCGATTTGTTTTTTTTTTTTTTTCACTTTTCCATTTTTTCTCTTGCCAAACATCATATTCAAGACCCAATTACATACCACCACCACAAACTTAAGACACTTTCCTTAAAATCTTTTCATGTTTATTACTTTGTTATAAGGGAACCAATAACTTTCTCTCGTAAGTAAGTCAGAGAAAAGTAGTTGGGCACTTAAAAATAAATAGAAAGTAAGTCTGGCTTTCTTTATCTATGGGGAACTTTAAATCTTGTAATTTTGCTTTAAATCAATATATAAAGCTATGAAAGGTGAACTACCATGCATACAAACATTATAGCCGGCTATCATCCATAAATTCCACTAATAATTTTGAAACAAAAGAGTAAAAAAGGAAGGAAGCCTTATTCCTAGAACAAAAGCAACAACAGAGATTACCAATATATGTTTTTTTTTTTAAGTTTTTCTATTGTTTTAAGATCTGCAACTGAAAAAAAAAAAAGAAAAAAAAACCCAAATAAAGTGTTAAAATTTAAATCATAAGCATAATTATAACAAAATTCCCAAAAACATCATCTTTGTATTATACACCGTCTTTTTCTTATGCTATGCTTAAAAAAAATAATAAAAAAAAATAAAATTGCTTCTCTGTTTTTTGTTTGTAATGCCTTTGTTGCAATTTTTTAATAAAGTTAGAGAGCAAGAGAGGCAAAGGAAATTTGACGTACCCCTTTGTGAAAATTTGATCCAAAACAACCATAAACACAAATCCAATCAAGCTTTAATCACCCATGGCACAGTGAGAAGGATCCAACCCAAGTTTTAGAGGCAAGCAAGTTAGTGAAGGAAGGGAAGAGGGAAGGCAAAGTTGATGATAATGTTCTTTGTGAATAATTGGGATTTTGTTGAACAAAATAAAAATAAATAAATAAAGGGAGGAATTGAAAGCAACGAAGAAGAAGATTAAAAAATTAGCGCAAAAGGAAAAATAATAAAACAAAAGCCCACCATGCATAGTTATTTTTTAACTTAAAAAAAAAACAATAAAAATGAGTAAAATGTTAATTTATTTTATCTAACAGAACTTCTAGATGTAGACAGTGTCTTTCACAGTAACTATTTTTTTAGTTACTATATCAACTTAATAGAATTAATCCACAGAATCATTGGAAAATACTTTTTTAAAACATTGTCTATTTATCTGATGTAGCTAAATAGACAAAATCAATATACAGAACCATTGGAGATTTCATAAGTGTGGTTGATAATTTTGAAAACAATTGAACAATTTTAAAGTTTAAAAAATTGGAAATAAGTGACCTCATTAAAAATTGCAAACTAACTGACCTCATTACGCGTAGTGGTTGATATTTTTGGAAACAATTATAATTGTGTAGCTTTTGAAGATTTTTGAAGTTCACAAAATTGGGAATCTAAAAGGACTGCGGGAATTTTCGTACCGAAGACAAGCAAAGCACGGGCTTGATTTAATGCTACAATAAATTAATCACCTGAATATGTTGTGTGATTCTTGTAAAGATACAGCAGCCCGTGTTCATTTTTCAATATTATTGGTTAGCTTGCCTAAAATTATCATAATCATAATTAATGCTTTGAATGATTGTAGGAAATAAGACATAGTTGAGAGTTTCTATATAGTATTTATGATTTTTTTTTTTAATGATATGGATTAATATAAGGAAAACAAAAATACAAAATACAAAATTGAGTTTGGCTTCCAAATTTGAGTGACTTGTAAAATGCAAGTCTGAGTAGGATCTGTTAGGGAAAAAAAATAATAATAATAATAAAATAACAAATAAAATTGCAATGTATGAAAATCAGTGGGAAATCTGCTTATTGCAAAGATATTATACGGCAGCTACTTGTCACGCAAAATTCTAGCTGTGGCTGATTATGCTCCAGTACACGCAACAGCTAGGTACGTGGAGGCTTTGGCATGACATTCGAGCATCAGACACGACAACTAAAATTCCAAAAAATGTAATTTTTTTTTTCATAATTTTTTTTAGTTGGCATAATTATGTTAATGTTTGTCTGGTATTTCATATAATTTTAGTTATTTGTATATTTTGATCATTTCTTATTTAAAATTTTAACTTTATTATATTTCAAATATTAATAAACTATTTCAAATAATTTATTCTCTATTTTTATAAATTTCAAAACAAATAGTAATTATATGATTTTAATATGTGTGTGTGTGTATATATAGATAAGATAATTCCTATTAGAATTTATAATGGAAACACGATGATTAGCTGACAATGGCTACCTATCGAGTACTAAATATTTATTTATTTTTACATAATTTTGTTTTTTATTTAGTATTTCATATCATTTTAATTATTTATATAATTCGATTTTTTATTTAAAATTTATTAATTTCAATTTTAGTACATTTTGATTACTTTTATTTAGATTATTAACTTTTAATTATAAACTATTTTAAATAATCTAGAGACATGCTGAAAATTTTTCCAATTACATAAAGACAATATTAAAAAAAGCTTAAAAGGGGAATTTAAAATAATATGAAAATTAAATGCAAGAAGAAAGTGCAACACAAATAAAATTTTTTTTTTAATGCAACTTATAAAATATTACAACATGCTTTGGTCAAGGCAAGAACTTAAAAAGATATAGTAAATAGATTTACAGTGTCCATCGATTTGGAACTGATCTATTTTGATAATAATCAATCCAATTTCAATAAGATATAGTAAATACGTTTATAGTGTTCATTGATTTTATAATGTTCATCGATTTGAAATTGATCTATTTTGACAATAATCAATCCAATCTAATTACTAATCTATTTGGTATTTTCAATCCAATCTAAATTGATTTCAATAATAAATAGTTTGGATTGAATTGGATAGTTGGTTTTAAATTCAATTTTAAACTTAGATTTGTAAATTTTGGATTTTAGAATTTTAGACACTAAAAAGTTAAAACTTTGGATTTTTAACATTTTTTTACTTGTGTAACAAAGCTAAAATTATTAAAATCTCTTAACATTTTGAAAAATGAAAATATTTATTTTAAAATAAAATAAATATAACATAATTGATTAAAATAATTTATCTATTCTAATTAATTTTTTAACTAAATAATGCAAACAAATACAAAAATTAAATAAAACAAGAAAACACAACATTTTTTAATTATTATATTATAATTGATTTAGTTTGGATCAACTTTATTTTTTATTTTTTAACCGATCCAAACTAATTCAATTATTGATTTTTAATTTTTAAAATTAAACCAATTAAATCCAAATACTATAAAATAACCGATTCTAATAAATTGGATTGGATTAATATCATTTTGATCAGTTAATTGGTTGTGGCTTATGATTAATATCATTTCTATATAGAACTTTTTACTTTTGAAATATGTGGCTTATGGTTTATAAACTTTATTATCCCTTAGTTTATGGTGATCTGCGACATGGATAGGTTCTGTATTTGGTAAACTTTAGGAGACTGGCAAGTTTAGGAGGTTGTGTATTTGGTAAACTTAGAGACTGACAAGTTTAGGCAAGTCCAAGTGCTTGTTTTGACATCATCACCTCTTACAGAGTCGCCATGACTTAAAGATGTTTAGTAGCTAGGTTGTATTCTCTTTTTAAGGATCTGCACATCGTTACTTGGATGCATATGTATATTCTTTGGTGAAAATCACGCATGATTTCGAATCTTCTCAATTAGATTGAAGAATCTTTAGCCTGCTCCTTTGTCATTCCCATGAGCACATTCATTCTGCTGTGTTTTCTAAACTTGTTTATTCTTGTGGTTTGGATAGGTCTAAAGGATGTGAAGTTGTGGCATGCAGTTTGTTTGTTTTAGCATTTAGTTCCATATTTACTATAAATTAATTAGTTATCCTCAAAGTTACATTCCATTTGTTGTTTTTATTTTTGTTATATCAGGTACATATATTCTCTATTAATTTTTCAATGAAGCGATTCTATATTTTTCTTCAATGGAAAAATTCTTTTGATAAACTAGACATATGGAGAAGGCCTAAACCGTATTCTCCTTCCACCGACATCGTGGATGACCTCCATCTTTCTTTGCTGGAAATCCCCCAAAATTGTGAGCACGATATTGTCAGGGACTCCACTGAACGCCAAACAATTTGTTGTTGAATTTTCAAACACATAAAGAATTCCAGTGGGATCTAGTTCTAATGTGATTCCATCCACGAACACAAAACTTATCCTCAGGATGTACATTTGTGTTTTACCCATCAAGTCATTGCAAGTATCCCATTGACTATTGCTTGATGGTAACAGCAAATACCCAAAAAATCTCATTTGTTTTTGAAACTCGCAACTTAGCGCATTGTAGGTTGTTTGGGGCAACTGCGTTATAGGGGTTCCAGAATCATTGACAGTGTCAGGGATGAAAAAAGCAATGCTTGGAATTCCCAACAGAATGCCATTAAAGGTAATATCCTCCAACAATATGCCGTACAACAATTTGCTGTAGGAAATTGTGATCAATGGGGTGTACTTCACACCGACCAAAGTAGCTTCGTCTTTGCCAAAGGTTAAGAATCCAGATGTGGTGAAGTAAGATGGCAAGCAGTAGGAGAAGGTGCGGTTTTATCACCGTTGACCAAGAGAGGTCAAATTTTGACTTTTTCTTTAGATGGAATTTTGTATTAATCGAGGTATTGATGCGGAGTATATGTGGACTTGAGTTCGTAGACTAATAGCACATAAAAAATGAAACTACGGTTTGAAAGTTATAAGCAAAACAAGATACAATCCGAATAGGTCAATGAGTCCAGAGTTGACTTTTTATTTACATAAATTTTGATGTTGATCCATGTGTTATATGAAAGTGCTCACCGAAATGAATTTTAGACTAGTGGCATATTTAATTCATAATCTCAATTAAAAAAGTTACTGAGTTTGTAAATTTATATCTGAGTTTTCCAAAACTGAATTTTATAGGATAGTAAAATCATTGAAGAACTTCTTAAATTGTGCCATGTGTCGTTACTTGAAAATTCTATGTGTCACACGAGCGAAGAGGGTCATATGTCACGATAGAAAGGTACCACGTGTCACCATAATTTAATAATAAAAGTATTAAAAAATAATAAATATTTATTTTATTATTATTTTAACTCGCTTTTTCTTTTTCTTTTCTTTTTCCCTCTCCTTCACGTGACACTCTTCCCCCCTCCCCCGTGGGGCCCAAAACAAAACAATTTCTCTCTTTTCTCCCTCTCTCTCTCTCTCTCTCTCTCTCTCGCACGTAACTCTCTCTCTCTCCTTCTCTCTTCCGCCCTCTAATGTTTCTGTCAAAATGAAAATTTCAGACCATCCATACATTACATGCGCTGAATGGGGAGGTGAAGAGTCTAGCTGGCAGCCGAAAAATCACGGCCAATCATTGTCGGACGTGCCCAGATTAGGCTCCCATCGTCGGCCACAGCAAAGCAAGTTTTCCAGTAATTCGGCCACCATCGTGTTGAATTGATACCCCTTTACATTTTTTTTAGACCTCCTGACCTTAATTTTGAAGTCCATTTCACTCACTTCGCTGTTGTTGGGGGATACGATAAAATTTGTATCAATAGAGGTTAGTAATGAATTTTCTATTTCGTTAGCTTTCGTTGATATCTTATTTGTAAATTTTGATAGAGTATTTAAAAAGATGTCATTTTTGAAATAAAATATTATTTTTTAAAATATGTTTAATGTTTAAATAATTATTATTTAAATTAAAATAAATTTATGTTGAATTGAATAAGTATAGCCTTAGATTAATGCTACAATAAATTAATCACTTGAATATGTTGTGTGATTCTTGTAAAGATACAGCAGCCCGTTTTAATTTTACAATATTATTGGTTAGCTTGCCTAAAGTAAATCATATTCATAATTAATGCTTTGAATGATTGTAGGAAATAAAACATAGTTGAGAATTCTATATAATATTTATGAATTTTTTAATTATATGGATTAATATAAGGAAAAAAATATAAAATATAAGATTGAGTTTGGCCCCAAATTTGAGTGACTTGCAAAACGCAAGTCTAACTAGCTCTAACTAGGATCTCTTAGGAAAATAATAATAATAATAAGAATAAAACAACAAATAAAATTGCAATGTATGAAAGCCAGTGGGATATCTGCTTAGTGCAAAGATATTACACGGCAGCTACACGTCGCGTAGAATTCTAGCTGTGGCAGATTATGCACCAATGCACGCAACAGCTAGGTACGTGGAGGCTTTGGCATGATATACGAGATTCAGACACGACAGCGAAAATTACAAAAAATGTAATTTTTTTAGTTGGCATAATTATGTTAATGTTTGTTTGATATTTCATATAATTTTAGTTATTCGTATATTATGATTATTTCTTATTTAAAAATTTAACGTTATTATATTTCAAATAATAATGAACTATTTCAAATAATTTATTCTTTATTTTTACAAATTTCAAAACGAATAGTAATTATATAATTTTTATGTGTGTGTGTGTGTGTGTGTGTGTGTGTGTGTAGAGATAAGATTTTTCCTATTAGAAATTCAATTTATAATGGAAACACGAAGATTAGCTGACAATGGCTAGCTGTCGTGTATTAAATTTTTATTAATTTATTTATTTTTACATAATTTTGTTTGGTTGGCATAATTATATTATTGTTTATTTGGCATTTCATATCATTTTAATTATTTATATAATTTGATTAATTTTAGTACATTTTGATTACTTTTATTTAGATTCTTAGCTTTTAGTTATAAACTATTTTAAATAATTTAGAGACATGCTGAAATTTTTTCCAATGACATAAAGACAATATTCAAATATTAAAAATAGCTTAAAAGGTGAATTTAAAATAATATGAAAATAAAATGCAAGAAGAAAGTGTATTACAGCATGCTTTGGTCAAGCCACAGAACTTAAAAAGATATAGTAAATAAGTTTATAGTGTTCATCGACTTGAAACAATTTATTTTGACAATAATCAATTCAATTTCAACAAGATATAGTAAATAGGTTTATAGTGTTCATTGATTTGAAATTGATCTATTTTGACAATAATCAACCCAATGTAATTACTAATTTGTTTGGTAATATTCAAGCAAATCTTAATCAATTTCAATAATAATTAATTTGGATTGAATTGGATGGTTGGTTTTAAATTCAATTTTAAACTCAGATTTGTAAATTTTGGATTTTAAAATTTTAGACACTAAAAGTTTTAAAACTTTGGATTTTAACAATTTTTTTTTACTTGTGCAACATAGCTAAAATTATTAAAGTCTCTTAAATATTTGAAAAATGAAAATATTTATTTTAAAATAAAATAAATATAACAAAATTGATTAAAATAACGTATCAATTATAATTAATTTTTTAACTGAATAATGCAAACCGATATAAAATTAAATAAGACAAAAAACACAACATTTTTAATTATTATATTATTATTAATTTAGTTTGGATCAGTTTTAATTTTTATTTTTTAACCCATCCAAACTAATCAAATTATCAATTTTAATTTTTTAAAAAATTGAACCGATAAAATCC
This sequence comes from Ziziphus jujuba, assembly GCF_031755915.1. Classification (NCBI taxonomy): domain Eukaryota; kingdom Viridiplantae; phylum Streptophyta; class Magnoliopsida; order Rosales; family Rhamnaceae; genus Ziziphus; species Ziziphus jujuba. Next base: position 7,203,714 of record NC_083380.1, read on the forward strand.
AAATACTATAAAATAACCGATCTAATAAATTGGATTGGATTAATATCATTTTGATAAGTTAATTGGTTTTTCTACACAACCCTCTAATTATACGTTATATCTAAGCATGAACATCAACATTTGATAAAGGGCAATCCTATCCACGATCTACAATAGACTAGCTGCATTATAATCTATACACATCAATTCTAAAATATATTTTTACCAGTTATATTCATAATTTATATTTATTTTATTATTAATTACTTCAAATGAAACCTACATAGACTACAATCTATAATTTCTCTTAATACCCTTAATGAAATAAAAGAATAAGATAAATAATTTTTTACCCCCAATTTTTCAAAATCTGTATTTTGGGTTAAGAGTTATAAATAGAAGAATATGAGCATTCTACTCCATGCCCACGCTTCTAATTTCATTCGTTTAGTCATAGCCATTTTCTGATAGTTGAATAATAGAGATTCTGATGTTTGAACATGGATAACATTTTGTAATTTCACTATAGTTGAACTTCTTGTAGAATTTTAAGTGTGTGCACTTAATTGTATGTTAATATTGTCTTCTAAATTGGCTATAAGAATTGTTGGAGCTTCACAAATCAAATGCTGCTTTTGTGATTCATGCATGCTGCATATATGCTATCTATTTTCTAGCTTGAAATTGTTATGAATTTTCTTATAAAAATCATTAAGGGCTGTAAATCCTCAAACTTAAACATAATCGGTGACAAGTTTTTTAACAATTTGGTAAGAATTTCACCTTACGAGACATTAGAGAAATGTTTAAGAGAAAAGTTGACTCTTCCTTGACAACTAAATTCAGACAAAACATCAAACCAAAGAAAAAGAACAACGTATATAGATTTATCCTCTTAGGACAGCGGCTTTTGTAAAAATGACATAAACCATTTATACAAGCTATGTGGATGTATATGGGATGAGTGGCGATAGCGATGGATGTGAAAGTTAGAAAGCAATATTACAAAGACATAAAGTAGCAGAACGTCCTATTGCTTTTCATACTATAAATTCTGTTTCGGGCAAAAAAATAATAATAATAATAATAATTAATAAAATATATATATATATATTATAGGATCAGTTACACAAATACCTTTGTAATTTTAAAAATTTTCATATATACCCTTTATTTTCTAATTATTGTACATAACCTATGCACATTTGAACTAAAGTTTTGATAATTTAATTAAATTTTGAATTCTTTTAAAGTTATTTAAAATGTTATATGGTGTGGTTTTGTATCATAATTTTATATGCTGCAAAATTATAGTTATTTTACCAATGGTTAAAAAACTAAATGGTTAAAATCCATTTAGGTTTCTATCTTTCTACTCAAACACCGTAATTAAAATTTGAATTCTTTTAAAGTTATTTAAAATGTTATATGGTGTGGTTTTGCATCATAATTTTATATGCTGCAAAATTATAGTTATTTTACCAATGGTTAAAAAACTAAATGGTTAAAATCCATTTAGATTTCTATCTTTCTACTCAAACATTGTAATTAAATTTAAAATATTAAAATCTCAATTTATAATTTGTTTCAAATATGAAGCATGGAATAATTTTTATATATAGCTAACTAAAAGTAATTAGTGAATATTTTAAGTTAGTCTAGTATCAATGGGAATCAAAAAGAAAATTTCCATATATTTAAATCTCTCTTTTGAGTGTGCCTGGTCCATAACGGTTGCGGATTTTCGAGAATTTTTCAGTATCTTCTTTTCGAGCGACGACATGGCATCAGTTCTCTTCGAATGACAAAACGACGTCGGTAATGGAAAAGCCTTTCCCTGATAATTTCAGCCTTAATTTCAGCAAAGGTGAGAGGGCCCCTTTCAACCATTGTTTTATTTGTTGGGAAAATATCATAGATGAATATATGTAAATACATGTGGACAATTTAATACAAAATAAATAAAAATAAATACAAAATAAATAAAGCATTTTAGAACATGTAGGTCTTTGAAATTGATCTACTTTCTAGAAAGGTTAACCGAGATCTGTGTGATACCACAGTGTTCTTAAGACGTTTTACGCCCACCGGTGCAGGAGTTTTGTAGCGAACGTCTCTCAGGATACAACGGCTGCAGAAGCTTTCAGATTCAGCACCTCTGAAGCTTTTCTCTTCGAACTCTCTATGTACCTTCACTTTACCACACTTTTTTTTTTATGTATTTCCTTCCAAAATAAAAATTGAAAAGAATGTTGCAGTACGTGCAACCTTCAAACTCTCACCAAGGAGTTATTCTCCCGTAAAATTCTCTCCCACTATTATCAAAAAAATATTATTTGATTTAAATAAAAATTATTATAACAAAACTCAACAACCGAAAACCCAAATCATTCACACTTGTGGGTCCATGCCCAATCTAACAATCCCCCACATGAATGATTTGATTTAAAAACACAAACATGACTCTAGTGGTAAAATTCTACAGTCGGAATCTGCATAGGATAGATAGATGTTACTCTTTGAACCTTCCCTTGAGAGACTGCATTTTCTTATGGTAGAAGCGATATCTTTGAACCATTTCGTTTTTTGTGTAAATGACAACATAGCTCACACATGATTCCTTCTTGATACACTTCAGTTCTCACTGTTATGTTCATTTTAGCCTTGAACACCTCCCTGGTTCTGCGAGAGTTTCTAAAGAATTGTGCCCTAAACAATTCTCCTTTGAAGTGGCCACTCTTCTCTCTCACATAGGTGATTCCTATTTCTTATATAATCAGCATACCTATGCATAGATTACTAAACACACACTTATAGGAATCATTAAAAGCATACTTTTATGTTTAACCTCTTTTTATCACTGTTTCATCATAGGAATGGGCAGAGGATTAACCCCCCACAATAATCCATACTAGTCTTTACAATTGAGTTGTCCGATTGAACCTAGATCTTGGGATCTCTAGTCAACTAGGTTGGGTTTCCATTGTATTGACTTTATTCACGGGCTTCAATCCCATTCCCCTCGATAACTTCTCAACTAGTTTTCTATTTAACCCTTTGGTTAGCGGATCCGCAATGTTATCTTTTGACTTTACATAGTCTATTGAGATAACTCCAGTTGAGATTAATTGTCTAATGGAATTGTGTCTACGACGAATGTGTCTAGACTTTCCATTATACATAATATTCTGTGCCTTTCCAATCGCAGATTGACTATCACAATGTAAACTTATTGCTGGCATAGGTTTAGGCCACCTCGGAATGTCCTCTAAAAATTGGCGTAGCCATTCTGCCTCTTCACCACATTTATCTAGAGCAATAAACTCGGATTCCATAGTGGATCGAGCTATCACAGTTTGTTTCGGGGACTTCCATGTCACAGCTACACCAGCTAATGTAAATACATAGCCATTAGTGGATTTTGAATCCTTTATATCTAATATCCAATTTGCATCACTGTATCCTTCTAATACAGCAGGATATCTTGTATAGTGTAGTCCGTATTCACGAGTATATCGCAGATATCTTAGTACTTTAACGATTCCTTTCCAATGATCTTCATTTGGATTACTTGTGTATCTACTTAGTCTACTTATTGCGTAGGCTAAGTCTGGTCTGGTACAACTCATCAAGTACATCAGACTTCCAATCACCCTAGCATATTCTAATTGAGATACACCTTCTCCTTTATTTTTTGATAAGTGTAAACTCATATCTATGGGTGTTCTGGCTATACTAGTATCATTATTACTAAACTTAGCCAGTATTTTATCTACATAATGAGTTTGACTAAGAATGATTCCATTCGAAGTTCTCGTGATTTTCATACCTAAAACCACATCTGCAAGCCCCATATCTTTCATGTCAAATTTAGAATTTAACATGGCTTTTGTAGTTCGGACCATATTGTCGTCACTACCTACTATGAGTATATCATCTACATACAAACATAGAATAATATATCCATTCTCTGTATCTTTTACATAGATACACTTGTCACATTCATTTATTTTGAATCCATCTTTTAGCATGGCATTATCAAATTTTTGATGCCATTGCTTTGGAGCTTGTTTAAGTCCATATAAGGACTTTACCAATTTACAGACTTTCCTTTCTTGTCCTGGAGCAGTAAAACCCTCAGGTTGCTCCATGTAGATCTCTTCCTCTAGATCTCCATTCAGAAAGGCTGTTTTCACATCCATTTGATGTACTGTAAGATCCCGTAATGCTACGATTGCCAGTACCATCCTTATGGAATTTATCCTCGTGACTGGAAAATAAGTGTCAAAATAATCAAGGCCTTCTTTTTGCTTGTATCCCTTAATTACAAGTCTTGCCTTATATTTATCTACTGTTCCATCTGCTTTCATCTTCCTTTTAAAAATCCATTTGTAACCCAAAGGTTTACAACTTAGAGGAAGATCTACCAACTCCCAAGTGTGATTCTGCAGGATGGAATCAATTTCACTTTTAACCGCTTCTTTCCATAAATTCCCTTCAGGAGAATTTATGGCCTCTTGGAAACTTCGAGGTTCATTTTCTAGCATATAAGTAAGAAAATCCGGACCGTAGAAATTTTCCGTTCTTACTCTCTTGCTATGTCTAAGCTCAACCTCAGTTTCTTGTTCTTGATCACTATCATGATTATCATCATCCATAGTATCATAAGTTCGTTTAGACGTACTCGGTCCTTCTTCCACTTTATATGGAAAAATGTGTTCGAAAAATGATGCATTTCTCGATTCCATTATTGTGTTCTTGTATATATCAGAAATTTCTGACCTATACACGAGAAACCGATATGCACTACTATTCTGTGCATATCCTATGAAGATGCAATCAACAGTTTTGGGACCTATCTTCACCTTCTTAGGTGTAGGTACAACTACTTTAGCTAGACACCCCCACACTCGTAAATATTTGTAGGAAGGTTGTCTTCCTTTCCATACTTCATAGGGTATCTTTACCTTATCTTTCCGAGGCACCTTATTTAAAAGGTCATTTGCCGACAAAATGGCTTCCCCCCACAAGTTCTGGGGTACTCCAGAACTTATCAACATTGCATTCATCATTTTTTTCAAAGTTCTATTTTTCCGTTCAGCCACACCATTTGATTGTGGCGAATATGGTGGAGTAACTTCATGTATTATGCCATGTTGAGCACAATACTCTCCGAAAGGAGTTATATACTCTCCACCACGATCACTTCTGATCACTTTAACTTTTTTATTGAGTTGATTCTCAACTTCCGTTTTATAGAGAATAAATTTCTTTATAGCCTCATCCTTGCTTTTAAGCAAATATATATAGCAATATTTCGTGCTATCATCAATAAAGGTGATAAAATACTTATTACCACCTCTAGTTGGTGCGAATTTTAAATCACATATATCACTATGTATTAAATCCAAAGGTTCGTTATTTCTATCAATTGTTTGATATGATGACCTCGTTAATTTTGCTTCCACACAAGTTTCACACTTATGATTGGAATCAATTTCAAATGTGGGAATATGATTTAAGTTAATTAATTTCCGCAGAGAATTAAAATTAACATGTCCTAGTCTACCATGCCATAAAATGGAAGACTCAAGCAAGTAAACAGAAGAACTACTAGCTTTATTCATTTCTTTAGGCTTTACAGTCATTACATTTAGTTTAAATAAACCATTGACTACATAGCCCTTTCCCACAAACATCCCAAATTTAGACAAAATAACCTTATCTGACTCAAACACTAAGCGAAAACCATGTTTGCTCAGCAGTGATCCAGATACCAGATTCTTGCGAATATCTGGAACATACAATACATTATTCAGAGTCAGCTTTTTCCCCGAGGTCATCTTCAGGATTACTTTGTCCTCACCTTGGATTTCTGAGGTAGCGGAGTTACCATAAACAGCTTCTCCCCGTTCTTCTTTGGTTCGAAGGAAGTGAACATACTCCTATCCGAACACATGTGGCGGGTCGCACCAATATCTATCCACCACTCTCTAGGATTAAATCCCACCAAGTTCACCTCAGATATCACAGCACTTAGGTCAATATCGTCAACCTCTTTAGTGATGTCCTCCATCACTTGTGCCTGGTTCTTCTTTCTTTTTGGCAGCCTACATTCAGTAGCTCTATGACCCATTTTGTCACAGTTGAAGCTTCCCCCTGCCTTGAAATTTGGCCTTCTTGGAGATTCCTCCTTTTGGCCCCAGCTTAGAAGCTTTTCCAATTTGCTTCTTATTCTTGGAGCCCTGACCATGCTCCACAACATTAGCCTTCAACATGGCCTTCGAAGTTCTCTTATCAGACTTCCTGTTGTCATCTTCTATGCGAAGCTTACTAATAAAAGCCTCCATATCCATCTCCTTTCTCTTGTGCTTCAGATAATTCCTGAAGTCACTCCAACTCGGAGGTAGTTTCTCAATCATGCAAGCCACTTGCAATGCTTCATTCATTATCATCCCTTCAGCAAGCATTTCTTGAATCAGCACTTGCAACTCATGTACTTAATTCATTATTGGCTTTGCATCCACCATCATGTAATCCAAGAATCGGCCTGTAATAAACTTTCCTGAACCTGCATTCTCGGTCTTGTACTTTCGGTTCAGTGTTTCCCACAGCTCCTTTGCTGATTTTGTGCCACAGTATACACCATACAGGGCATCAGACAGGCCATTCAGAACATAATTCCGACATAAGTAATCAGAATTATTCCATGCATCCACCGCCATGAGAGTCTCCTTATCACTCTCTTCATTACTAGGTGGCGCATCTTTAGTCAAGTACTGCGCAAGTCCCAGGGTGGTCAAATAAAATAGCATCTTCTGCTGCCATCTTTTGAAGTTTACTCCATTAAACCTCTCAGGTTTCTCTGCATGACTAGCAGAAGGAGGCATCTGAATTCCAGAAGTCTGAGTGGGCACAGTCCTGTTGTCTCCACTTGCCATTTCTGTAACATCATAAAACAGAAATCAATTAGTTGTTATTTTCTATATTAACAAATTAATTATAAGCAATTTCCATAAGGAAAACACAAAAAAAAAAGTGATTTTTAGGATTTCTGAATACACCACAAAAAATTACTATATACACTCAAAAATACTATTCATAATTACTATTCATCGGTACTGTTTATGTCACATGTCATCATGTTGACGTGGCAACCGCCACATAATCACAGTGCTGACGTGCACCATGCCATGTCATCACTTTGACGACGTGGATATGCCATGTGGCGATCCTGTTGGCACTATTTACAACACGTGTCGCTACTAGAGAAAGACACGTGTCACCTGTAGCAGGTCGACACGTGGACTGTCCAGAGCATGAAACGTGCCGTCCGAGAAGGAGACACGTGTCATCTGTGTCAAGTCAACACGTGTTCCACCTGTTGGGCGACACATGGCTCATTGCTTTGGCGACATGTGGCAAGCCCATTTGCCATTGGACCGGTTCTTTTGGGCCTTAATCTCAATCGGGCCTGGGTCCTGGGTTGAACAGTAGCCTGTTCTAATCTGATATGGGCTTTAGAACTGGGCCTGACCCAATAAAATTAGAAAAATCGGCCCAGCCTTTCAGATACAGCCCAAACCCTATTTCTTTTCTTCTTCAACCTTCAACCGGGTCGTTTTGACCCGGTTTCTCTGGTAAACGGGTCATAGGACCCAGCAACAATTTTCCTTCTCTTTTCCATTCTTCCGGTGGCCAAAAAAAATTACCAAAAGGTTTAAAAATTTATGGGAATTCAATTTTGGAAAGATTTTTTATCAAAAGAAAAAAATTAATAATTACCCTTAAATTTTTCTTTCAACAGTGAAACACACATGGAAATATTTAATCAATATATATATATATATAAGCATAAAAATGCAATATATATATACACAGCAAACAATAACATAATAAACAACTTAAATTTCCACATTATATTTACATATATAAAAATTATTAAAACGTCTTAAGATTATTGGGAAAATGTCATAGATGAATATATGTAAATACATGTGGACAATTTAATACAAAATAAATACAAAATAAATAAAGCATTTTAGAACCTGTAGGTCTTTGAAATTGATCTATTTTCTAGAAAGGTTGACCGAGGCCTGTGTAATACCATAGTGTCCTTAAGACGTTTTACGCCCACCGATGCAGGAGTTTTGTAGCGAACGTCTCCCAGGATACAACGGCTGCAAAAGCTTTCAGATTCAGCACCTCTGAAGCTTTTCTCTTCGAACTTTCTGTGTACCTTCACTTTACCACACTTTTTTTTCTTCTGTATTTCCTTCCGAAATAAAAATTGAAAAGAACGTTGCAGTACGTGCAACCTTCAAACTCTCACCAAGGAGTTATTCTCCCGTAAAATTCTCTCCCACTATTATCAAAAAAATATTATTTGATTTAAATAAAAATTATTATAACAAAACTTAACAACCGAAAATCCAAATCATTCACACTTGTGGGCCTAGGCCCAACTCTAACATCATTTTTGTTGAAAAGACGGTGGTTTCTCAATTGGATTTCAATCTCTGTTTGTGACAAGCCGCAATGGTGGTGGCATGGGTGTCTTTCAACCTCTGTTAGTGGCTTAATGGTGGTTCCGTTTCTGTTGATATTCAATGCTAAAGCATTCAAATTGACCATTAAATCCAAATGAAAAACAACACTAAGTAAATAAAAAAAATAAAACAATATTTAAATATTATCATACAACAAATTTAGTTGGGCAACGTCGGACATGGTAAGTCGGTTAATTGGGATGATCGAAATCGAAGGGCTGTCGGGGTGCAATCAAACATGGCCATGACCAACGTCGCCAGTGTAATTAAAATAGTATAATTAAAATCGTATGTTGGGTGTTACTTTGTTGGAGAAATTAAGTCCCGAACGAAAATAAAAAATTGGGTTAAAAAAAAAAAAATAGTATCAGAGTATAAAGACAAGACATATCCATGTTATCAGTTCATCAATATATATTACAAGGGAATATAAGGGAACTCTCTTTCCTTATTTGAAGGAAAGACATTTTAAATATATTAGGTATATTGAAACAAAATTTTACCTTAAAAAAAAAAAAATAAATAAATAAATAAATAACGCAGAAAAAGAAAAGGCTATCGACAGGCTTTTTATTTATTTATTTATTTTTACCACTCTACTGTATTTTTTTTAATAAAATTTTATATATATATATATATATTTTTTTTTGAAAACAATTTATCTAAATTATAAACTATTTAAAATTTCGTTCTTTCTATAATTTGAACCTGTATTATTGTGGATACAAATAAATATGGTTGATTTAAATCTGTACTCTCATGGATACAAATAAATATGTTTAACCACCAGAACTAATCATCTTCATCATTTTACATATCTTCTTAATATATTGAAGAAATATTGATTAGAAAAAGTAAAAAACCACAAAATATGATGTCAAATAGAATAAAGTTATTTATATATATACATATATATATATATATATAGCTGATTAAAAGTGATTATCAGGTGGTTAAATACGAACCTTCGGTGGAGAAGCGGCAAATATTGTCGGAGATAGAGAGTAAAAAGGAAGTTTGATAAAGATGGCGAAGGGCTGCAGCGCGGCTGCGGGCTTCAGCGTTGATTACAGCGTTGATGCTAAGAAAGCTGAGAGATAGCAACCAACCAAATAGGAGATAGCTTATGAAGGAGAAGGCCATGATAATTAATTTTTCATAATTTTATTATAATCTCTCTCCTAACTTAATTAACCCTATATATATATATATATATATATATACGTATATATAAAATACAGAGAGATCCTGTTCTGATGACTAAGTGACGTCATACCTTATGTGGATGGTTAATCGATAAAAATAAAATACAAAATAAAAAAGGATTTTTTAAATATTTGGATAAATTTAAAAGGATCTGAATCTCCTTTTTGAGTCCCCAACACTGTACCATCTCTCTGAAAGCTGCTGAAGCCAATCTTCCAGTGATGGAAGTAACAATATTGAAGAGAACTCCTTCTCCATGAGTTTCGGGCGGTGGTTGAATATTGTCAAAAGGTTTTACAGGGGAAGTTTAGCTCTGTTTTTGTTATGGAGAAGATGAAGATGAGACTGAAAGCTGTAGTAGTAGTAACGTTAAGCCAAATCAAATAAAAAAAAAAAAGGATGTGCAAGTGAGAATTTTATTAGCCAATCATTTTAATTGGGAGTCCGAAAATATATAATAGAAAGTTGGCATTAAAAATTGACCTGAAATGATAAACTACTTCCCTGAGTATCAAGCTGTTGATGCACTGACTATTTAATCAACAGCCACGTATTAACCAGGCAAGGCAATCCTTCAAGAGCCCATCTAATTGGCAGGATAAAGAAAAAAAAAATTTGAAATTTGGATAAAATAGCTCTAATTCTATGTTTTCTACAGAAAAAAAAAAAACTGTCCCCACTTTAATAGGATAAAATTATCTCACATCTATTCCTTGATAATATTATCCCACATCTATCCTTTTGAACCCCAACCCCCCCCCACATCAGAAGTTTACCTTCTATTTTTCTTATTTTTTTCTTTTCAACCCCTCAACCAACAGGTTTTTATTTTTATTTTTATTTTTTATTATTACTATTTTACTTATCTCACATTGTCATTTTTATTTTCTATCTTTTAGTTTTTTTTTTCTCTGTTATTTCTAATTTTGTTTTGTTTTTATCTTTTATCTTGTACTTCCATGAGGGTTTTTTTTTTTTTTTTTTTTTTTTTTTTTTTTTTTTTCTTTGTGTGTATATATATATATATATATGTACGTATGTATTTTTGTTTACTTTGTTTCTTCCTCTCATGTTTCAGTTTTATTTTATTTTTTTTAGCAATATAACAATTATGTTTAAGATTTTTTTTTGGATTTTCAAAATAATATATATAATTTGGATGATTAATGTTAATAATATAATAAGTCAGACAGATAATTTTTTTCAAAAATTATTAGACAAAGAATTAGTCTTATTTAAATCACGTGGATTAATTTAAACATTCATAAGGTATTGAAAATTTATATTCATTTTTATTAACTACTATAAAAGAAATAGTCTAATCTGGACACCAAATATAAAACTGGATTAATTTTTATTCAATGTAATCCCAATCTCAATTCTAATCCCACCATATCCCACACCAAATATAAAACTGGATTAATTTTTATTCAATGTAATCCCAATCTCAATTCTAATCCCACCATATCCCACTTCATATCCTACTTTCCAAATGGTGCCCAACAGCAGGAGGACGGGAGCCTCATTTGAAGTTGATGGGCTACATCGCACTGTATTCTCTGATGGAACTAAAAATAAGTTGATGACTAATTAGTTTATTCTAGAAAACTAAGCAATATTTAATTTTTTGAGGTCTAGTATAGTATAGTTAGGCGATTTAGTGGCAGGAAAACTCATTTAGCTCGTATGATAATGATTAATCTATTTATTTTAGTTAGTTCACAGCTAAGCGATACTCTTTTCAAAAGAATAAATATATAAATAAATAAATTTACAGAGATTCCATGAGTTGCAGTACTTGGCATATATAATGGCAAGAGTAATGTTATAGGCATTAAATTTGTTAGCCAACCAACCACCGTTGTAAATTCTGGAGAAAATATATTAATAGTTAAAAAATCAATAACAAAATATACATAACAAAAAAAAGAAAAAAATAAAAGTAATATGGAAATATAAGATGCATAAAAAAAGGGTGGAAATTGGATCTGGAAAATCGAACAGCATATGATATTTTAATAGTTTCTATGAAAGGAAACAATAACAATTATACAAGATCAATTTCCTAGTATTTAACATTGTGCTCTAACTTACTCCTTGAATTTCCTCACTCTGATGTACCTGCGTATCGGTGTCGTGGCAACTTTCACTTTCCTCATCTCGACAGCCAAGCAAGATAGTGGTGGTCGGGCACTTCTTGGAATGCTGTTAACCAGAGTATCTTCTTAAGCCTTCTTCATTTGAATCTTTCAATGGCACCATGCCGGTGTTGAAAACTTTAACTATTGCCTTCCAAGATAATGCTAGAAACAATTTCACCTAGGTTCTGGTTCAAAATGCGTAGCACACCATCTATTCCACCAACAACCATAGTGATTTATCATTCTGGAGTAGGTGTACAGAATATTAGACGTTCAGACTGACTCATGTCTCTGAAAACTTCTCATTGTCCTGCATATAAGGTAACGGAACATGGCTGCTCAATTTCCAGTTGCATATTTAGTAAAGACAAAGTAGTGCCTGATCGGAATGAAAACCTAAGAGTTTGGTTTACTCTGGATATATTCACAAAATAGCATATGAAAATCAACGGGATATGATATATTTAATAGTTTCTATGAAAGGAAACAATAGCAATGATACAAGATCAATTTCCTTGTATTGAACATTGAGCTCTAAATTACTTGTTGAATTTCCACACTCAGTTTTACCTACATTTCTGTGTGGTGGCAACTTTCTTCATCCTGACAGCCAAGCAAGATACTGGTACACTTCTTGGAATGCTGTTAATGCAAGTATCTTCTTAATCCTTCTTCCTTTAAATCTTTCAAGGGCACCATGTGGGTGTTGAAAATTTGATCTGTTGCCTTCCAAGACAATGCTAGAGACAATTTTCACCTGCGTTCTGGTTCAAAATGCATAACGCACCACATCTATTCCACCAACCAAACAAGCATAGTTGATTTATCATTCTGAAGTAGTTGTACAGAATATATGACATTGAGACTGACCCTTGTCTCCCATGATCTTCTCCTTGTCCTCGAAATAACATAACAGAACATGGTCGCTCAATTGCAAGTTTCATACTTAGTAAGACCTAACTGGGGCCTGACCAGAATGCAAACCTAATAGTTAATTTACTCTGGAACTTACCGTCAAAATAGCAGAGAGCTCATAATTGCATGCCTAAGGTCCCAACAAGAAGTATGTCCAGAGGTTGACCCAGCAAATATTTAGTGCGAACTTATGTTGAAAGGCAAAGTCCTAATGCCTGCAGGGAAAGCTGAAAACAAATGGATCTCTCATGAATACAACATACTCCTATTCTTAAAATATATATATTTCACAAAAGCAGATAAACAATTTAATCAATATATCTTATGCTGCACACAGGATTCTCTGTAAATAACTTAGCAAATATAAGACCATCAATTTAATAAGAACATTTAGCAACGAATCACATATATAAACCCTTTGAAAAGGTGGCTTCCCTCAGGGGAAACTACTGTTTGTTCCATTTCACATCCATATACATATATGAGCGCCAACCAACAATCTACAAGAATGTAAATGAAAACATATACCCTTTAAATGATACATAAGAAATTTTCAACCTTAATAACACCAATTATTAACTAATCACGACAAACATTAGAGAAAAAAATAAACTTGCATTTCATCTTCAGCCGTAATAAATCCAAATTAAGAAAAAGGTGATGGAAGAAATAGAATGTTAAAATGATCATGCCATGTATTTCAAAAGAAGAGAGAGACCATACTGCGGAAAGTTACACATACATATAAAACTACAAACAAGAAATTTGCTTGTTCAAGTTTACCTTTGCTCTCATGAATAAGTCTGACAATTGGGGTTGTCTCAGGATTGGAATATGATGGTGCAACGGTATTTTGAAACAATCACCTCAAAATGAGAATCAGGGCAAATTGAGTGAAAGATGGAAGGAAGCCAGACAAGGATGAAAGAAAAAAATCAGGAGGAAAACACCTTCTCACCTACACAGGTAAGAAGTAAGCCCATCTTCATTCGGCAATGATCCACCCTAAAAGAAATCAAGTTTACATAAAAGTGATATCTTCCCTGCATAGAACAGAGTATATGCACCCGCAGATTTATTAGTCTATCCTTTTTTTTTGGTGTGCAGGGAGGGGAGGAAGAAGGTAAAACTCAATAAGAGGACATTACCCAGCGAAGTCTCTCCCTTGATCAATAATCAGTATCAATAACACCCTCTTGCAAAGCCAATCTACGAAGTCCATCCAAATATTAGTTCAACGATTCCTCCGAATCACTAGACTTATTGGAAACAAACACCCGCGAGACCCGTCTGCTACTGCTTGTAGTAGAACAGTTGCAGCAACTTAGAATTATTCATAATCGCATTCCTTCACGAAAATAAGAACAAACCCATCTTTATCATTCACTCCATTTGAAAAAAAAAAAAAAAAAAAGTATAAGCAGAAGGAGAGAGAATAAAGAATACCAGGATTTGCAGATGACAAAGCATCGGACAGGTCAAAGAGGTCGAGCAAGGAAAAGATGACGCAGAGGATATCGTGATCCAGGGAGTGAACCGTGGTCTGAGATTCTGAGTTTGGTCCATCGCCGCCGAGGAGAGGAACCAAATGCGAACAGGGGAAATGGGCAAACTTGGCTTTCTGCTTTGAGCTGAGAAAATCAATAAGGGTTATTTATTTTTACTATTATTATTATTATTGTTATTTTCGATTATAGTTAACGAAATAATTTGAAGGGAAAGAAGTGCTTACCACTCCTCAGAATTTGGATAGTTAATTAGCTACTAGATGCAACCGGTTAAGATTTGCAAATGCCTACAAAAATAATTAAAAAAAGACGAAGTGAGCTTCATCTCCAAGAACTTAACCGCAAAATTAAAGGACAAAGAAAAGAAACAAAGAAAGAAAGATATATAAATTAATGAACTTATATAATACAAGTTGGATACCAGTGTGCATGAATGCGTTTCCCATCTAGATAAGCTGTGGGGATACGAGCAAGCTTAGAGCAGAGGCCGTATCGATTTTTCTTGATTGTTTGTGATAGGAGAGGGCATTCGCGGATGGATAGATAGTATAAGGAGGTGAGAAGATGCAGGTCTTGTGGGAGTGTTGCCAACTTATCACATCTTGAAAGAGTAAACCATTCAAGTGTTGAGAGTTGGGCTATCTCTTCTGGCAATGATTCTAAACTGGAACATCCATCAATGGATAGTTTCTTTAAAGAGGTGAGACCATGCAGCCATTGTGGGAGTGATGTTCCAGAAAGATAAAGATATTCAAGAGATGAGAGATTGCCTATCCCTTCTGGCAATGATTTCAAACTCGGACATCCTCCAACATCTAGCTCGCTTAAAGAGGTGAGACCGTGCATCCCTTGTGGCAGTGATGCCAACTTATGACAGTTTTTAATAACAAGTTTTGTAAGCGATGAGAGATTGGCTATCCCTTCTGATAATGATTCTATATTGGAGCATTGTTCAATATCTAGTTCATATAAAGAGGTGAGACCATGCAGCCCTCGTGGCAATGTTTTCAACTCATCACATCTTCTCAGAGTTAGATGTCCGAGTGATGAGAGATTGCCTATCCCTTCCGGTAATGATGCCAATTTATGACATCCATCAAGAGTAAGATGTGTAAGTGATGAGAGATTGCTTATTCCTTCTGACAATGATTTTAAATTGGAACATTCTTTAATGTAGAGACGGTTTAAAGAGGTGAGGCCATGCATCCCTTGTGGCAATGATACCAACTTATGACATGCCACGATAGAAAGATCTCCCAGAGATGAGAGATTGCTTATCCCCTCTGGTAATGATTTTAAATTGGGACATGCAGAAATGTGTAGTTTGATTAAAGAGATGAGACGATGCATCTTTTCTGGCATTGATTCCAACTTATCACACCTTACAATATGAAGACTTGTAAGAGATGAGAGATTGGCCATCTCTTGAGGAAGTGTCACCAAATTGGGGCATCTGAAGATTTCTAGACTACCAAGTGTTGAGAGGTTGCCTATTCCCTTTTGCAAAGATGTCAAATGGGGGTAGTATCCAACACTGAGATTCTGCAACGAGGATGAGAGGTTGACTATCTCGGGCAAAATTTCATTGGCGTCTGTATGTAGAAGATGCAACTCTTGCAATCTGGAGAGAGGGGTTGGGGCGGAGGAATTGAAAATTGAATCCGAAGAAGTAGATGCTAGTGGTGGGGTAAACGAAGATGATACAACTGCTTTCATCAAAATTGCAGTTTGTTGTAATGGTATAGAGCTAGTTTTGTAAAGATATAAATATTGGACATTTGGAAACAGCGGCATGGAAGTTAAATTAGGGCAGTCAAATATCTGAAGAGATGAAACACAAGGGAAAAAAGGTTGGTTTTGATGTATGATGGATGCTGTTGGTGTTAAACCAATAGGCCCACTCCTCTTCCACCATCCCTTCAGATTTGGACAACGCCATATTTGAAGAATCTCTAGGCGAGGGAAGACTGGCTCTCTTGGAGCCCACGAATATTCTCTTTCTAAATTAACATACTCTAGAGCAGCCAATGCAAAAAGTTTAAGTTCCTTGAGATGACTCATGGACTGATTCAAGGATGGGAGGTATTGGAGATTTTCACAAGATGATAAATGTAAATACACAAGATTATTGAGTGAAGAAAGCCAACTTGCAAAGTTTACTCCCATATAACCCATCACTCGGAATGCTTTTAGGTTTGGATGTGGCTGAAGGCCTCCCAGCAAGATTTCATCATGCTGTGCGATATCACCACCTTCTGCATCATCATGCTGTGCATTATCACTAGCATCATAATCACCATCTTGTACATCATCATTCCACAGTAAATGAAGGGACTGAAGATGTTGCTTCTCCTTTAAATTTGCAGCCTCTGATTTTGCTGCATCTCCCTGCAGATTATGGCTCAACTTCTCAATGGTTAATTGTCCACTCAAGTTGTTTAGGCGTCTCAATTCAGCAAACCCTGCAGCATCTTTCGACTTTGAATTGTTGTCTGCTATGACAAAACGATCTAATGTGATAAGAGAAGTTAATTCACCAAGTCCACTAGGCATATGAGTCAACTTCTTACATCCATCTATCAAAAGATGCCTTAAGTTGATCATATATTTCAAATCTCCAGGCAAGCTCAATAGGTATGAACAATTAGTGAGAATCAATGTTTGCAAATTATGCAGTCCGGTTATAGAATTTGGTAGCTTCTTCATCCTATTAGATGAAAGATCAATGTATCTCAAGTGTTTTACTTGGTCAAAACTGTTTGGTAATACCCCCATATACATATCCTCCAAACCCAATGCCCGCATACGCTTTAAGTTGGATAAAATTGCTTCACAGCTCTTTTCACTAAAATTTTCTGCCATTGGTAGTTCTTGTCTTATTAGAAGAAAGGTACGTACCAGCTTCTTTTCTTCGAAAAAGGACACTGGGATTTTTGATGACTTCCACTTGGATATAATATTAAAAGATATATGACGAATCTTCTCATGAAAATTTTCATTCTCTGGATACTTGTCTATTATGATGCTATGTTCCCCTGCCACTGAAATTGCAAGATCATGCAAAAGCTCATGCATTTTACAATACTTTATGGTACCCCAGTCATCTTTCTCAACCTCTTGAAAAAAAGATCTCCCAAGTAAATCTACAAAATAACCATAACCAGTATCTTCTAGACATTTGTTTTGGTTAGGGGACTTAACAAAACCTTGTGCCATCCAGAGTTTTATCAGCTTTTGCACATCAATGACATGATTTTTTGGAAACAATCTACAATAAGCAAAACAATGCTTCAAATGAGAGGCAAGACAATCATAACTTAATCGGAGTGTGGGTAAAAGATCATTTTCGTGTTGAGATAACTTTGCAAGTTTATCATTCTTGAAGGACTCCCAGTCTCTCTCTAGATTATTGCCATACAATATACTTCCGATCGTCCTTATGGCAATAGGAACTCCTTTGCACATTTCCACAATCTCCTTTCCTATTCTTACAATGTTTGAGTTATGAGGTTCTTGTCCTCTCTCGAATGCCACTTTCCTAAACAAAGACCAAGACTTGTTTGGGTCTAGACCTTGTAACTCATGCGGCTTAATGGTCTGCATCATTTGGGCAATGTCCATGTTGCGGGTGGTTATTAATACTGCACTACCACGTGAACCATCCATTAGCAAGGTTCTTAGTTTAAGCCATTTTTCCCTATCTTCATTCCACACATCATCTAATACAAGAAGATATCTTTTTCCATTTATTGCTTGGCGAAGAGAGTTTTGCAACTGATCTAAGTCAAGGCCTTGTCTTACAGAAACCAGCAGCTGATCTACGTCAGGGCCTTGTTCTACAGAACCATGCAACTGATCCAGGTCAAGGCCTTGTTCAACAGAAGCTCTTTTCTTTGTCGATTTAATCATTTTCTCAAGAATTATTTTCAGTTCAAACGAACCAAATAAGCAAACCCACATTCTGAGGTGAAAATATTTCTCAACATTCTTATCATTGTAAACAAACTGAGCAAGTGTGGTTTTTCCTAGTCCACCAATACCAACTATGGGAAGGAATGAAGGATTATCCTTATCTCGAGAATCAGAACACAACAAAAGATCAATAATTTTCTTTTTATCGTCATCCCTCCCAACTACTTCTTCATCACGTACAAAAGAGTGAGTCTCTCTGTTATTGGCATGCTCAGTATGTGGCTCTAGGTGGACTTGTTGTATCAATGTACCAAAGATGCTATCATCCTTAATAACTTTAAGTGTCTTCCTAACCTTTCTTAACTTAAGACCCATCTTTACTTGAAAAGCAATCGGGTTTGAGTTTGAGAAGAAAGTGCGTACCTTTGTGGTGGTTTCATTCCCAGACATCACTTGACGCCTTAAAGCTTCAGTCTGAAACTCGTCCAACAAGTTGTCAACATCATAAACTGCATCTTCAAGCCTCTGAAGCCAGTGTTTGATTTGATGGCTATCGACCTGCTTTGCCTCTGCGTCATGGATTACTGCTTCCAGTAAGCTCATTGTTTTCTCAAGCTTCTCAAACTTCTTTTTATGACCCCAAAAGTTTCCGAGCTCTTTAAATGTTGGAGTACCAAGCAGTCTGATGATGGAGGCCACAACACTGATTATAGCTCCTTCTGCCATTACTTGGACGGTGAGAGATGCGGAGAAAGGGCGTGGCTTAATTACTTTGAAGGTTCAAATGTGAAGTTTAGCAAATGGTTTGACTGTGGAAAAAACCTTGAGGGCGTTACTACCAGTATATGAAAGAATAAAGGCAGAGCCAAACGCATAAAATAGATAAATAATAATAATAATTAAGCTTACTACCTTCCAAATTTCCAAATAATTTAAACAGAGACTATAAACTAGTTTATCTACTAGCCAATTAATCAGCAGTCACGTATAAAGAATGATGCATAAGTTTTCTCGGAGGCCTAATATTTTATTTACGAGTTGCAAGTGCAGGCCATATCTGTCTGACCTTGTAATTGATTAGATTGTGCGATTTGCACAAATATTAGGTATGCTAGTTGATCTACTAGCCAATAACCAGCAGCCACCTATAAAGAATGGTGCATAAGTTTTTCTCTCCGATGCCGAGGCCTAATATTTTATTTACCAATTGCAAGTGCAGGCCATAGCTGTCTGGCTCTGCAAATGATTCAATTGGTGAACATCTATATCAGCATAAACGTTTAATATGCTAGCTGACATGGAAAACTCAAGGGAGGACGTGGAAAGATATTAAAATGAAACAATTAGCTAAAGTTTTTGAATCTTTTATTTTAATTGGGTTATAGAAAAATAAGTTTTTGGTGGAATATCAACATCGCAAGTTTTTTTTTTTTTTTTTTTTTTTTTTTTTTTAATTTTTACTCATGATCTGACTTTGCAGCATATCAAATGCGTTTTGAAACTATTTCACCAACTTGGTGTTCACATAAGAGATGATGAATCAATTGTTCCAAGCATGAAAATCTACATTTTGTTAAATCAAAGCATTACAATCCTACATCAGGCTGAAAGCTTAACATCATCTTGTATAAATTTTAGAAAATTCTTTTTACTAGGACCATTGAACCTTGCCTATCGTCTTTCAAATTAAAAAACTAAATGGTTGGTGGCACCAAATGAAGAAATTTTGCCATCAAATAGGAAAACAGAATAGGTAAAGAATCTTATAAAGAAAATAAGAAACCAAAATGTTTTAAGGTCACCTCTGAAAACTTTTTTCTTTTATTTTTTTATTTTTTTTATTTTTTTTGGGTTCAATCCTGGTCAAACTTGGCAACTTGCTGATCTTATTTTTTATTCCTCATAAATATTATAACCCTTAGAAATCGAAATAAACCAATAGCCAAGTAATAATGCACAAGATATATATATATATATATATATATAAATTAAAATTAAAATAAAATCAAATAAGATGTACTTTTAATATGGAAATAGAAGATACACCAAATAAATAGGGGATCGAAAATGGTTTTTGAAAATCAAAGAGCACAGGATAAAAAGAAATCGCATAGCACAAGATAAACAGAAATAGTATAGCACAAGATAAAAAGAAATAGCATATATGAGTTAAAGTGTTAAACGGAAACAAACTAACAATTATGACTATACATATCTTCTTATGGTGTTTGTCAGTTTGACCCGAATTACTTGTTGAATTTCAGCTCTCTCTGATCTACCTACTTTTGTGTATGGTGGCAACTTTCGTCATCCCAACAGCGAAGCAAGGGATTTGCAGTCGAGCACTTCTGGAAATGCTATCAATTATGGTATCTTCTGAAGCCTTCTCCCTTTGAATCTTTCAATGACACCATTTGGGCTTTGAGAACTTGAACTTATGCCTTCCAAAACAATGGTTGAAACAACTTCACCCGTGTTCTGTTCTAAATCTCCTTGCGCAGCATCTATTCCATCAATGACTAAGCTTGATTTGTCGGTCTGAAGTGCCAACCAAACCAACAATCTAGCAAAATATGAATGAAAACATTATATCATTAGAATGCACACACTTAGAAATATAATTACTACCTACTACCTAATCACGAAAACATAAAAAAAAATAATAAAAAAATAAAAACGAAAATTGGCATCTTCATCAATGATAAAGGCAAGCAAGCAGAAAGGTAAAATATAGAAAAGGAGGAATGTAAACATGAACCATGCTATTTATTTAAGCCACAATGTCTGTTATGTGGGCAAGAGGTGGTATTTTACCCGAGTTACACATACATGTAAAAGTAAAGTAAAACTACAAACAAGAAATAGGCATTTTTAATTTACCTTGCTCGCATCAAAATCAACGTTAACTAGAGCATTGAGGGGGCTGTCTCTGGATTGGAATATTAACCGTCCACACGTTTATAGATTCCTAATGACCCAAGACGCATCACCTAGTATCATTAATTTCCATGCAAACGATAATAATATCATGGTACAATGATACACTGTGAGAGGAACATTTCAAAATGAGAAAGAAACTAAAAAATTCAAGAAAGACACAAGGAAGCTAGACGGAGACGAAACAAAAAGACAACATTTGTGCTACAAACACATGAGGTATAGATATTAAGGTTCTATAAAGACTAGGAATAAACATAACGACAAAAAGATTTTTTTTTCCCCCTCAAATGATGTTTCCTTTCTAAATATCCAGGGAACCATAAGCTAATAGAACTTTTAAGAAAATTGATGCTTGACTTGTAGTATCAGCTACATCACTAAGAAGAAAGTTCATCTTCTTTTGGCACCGAGCCCCACCCAAACAAAAATCGAAGTTTAGATTAAAAAAAAAAAAATGCATGATTTCTTCACCCCATGAACATGATTACATACACACCCACAAATTTATTCTATAGTATAATACAAAGCATAAAACTTTTATATATGATAGCTTGAAAAAATCTTTAAAGACACAACAAGCTTTAGCAATGTTAAAAAGAAAAAAAATAAAAATTCACAGAATATTACCCAGAAGAGTGACCTTTCCATTCATTAACATCAATTTCCAAGGCAATTAGCTCCTCCAAATTACTAGACTTATTGGAATAACCCACGACATCCATCTTCTGCTTCTTGAAGTTAACACGTGCTTGATCAAGCTGGAGGATTTCAACCTTTTTTGGTTGCTTGTTACTAATTTTTTTTTTTTTTCTTGGTAGAGAATCATTGAAACTAGTAGACAAGTATGGTCCATGTTTATCTATTAATTTCTTTGAGTAAAAAATGTTTATCTATTAATTTCAACGATTTTCTATTGTTATTCACTAGTGGAGAGCATGGACCATACTTGCAACTAAATTCAATGATAGTTGCCAACTAATTTCAATGATTCTCTACGAAGACAAAAACATTAATAATAAGCCACTAATAGATGTTGTAATCCTCCAGCTTGATCAAGCACGTTTTTACTTCAAGAAGCAGAAGAGGGGGGTTGTGGATTATTTTATCCGTACACTACAAGAAAAAAATAATTCAAGAATTTTGCCCTCAGTTTTGGCAATAATATAAAATTCTCAATATAGTTGAGATCTTATTGAAAAGACACGCTGAAATTTTACCAATTTTTGAAAATTTTGTTGACATAAAGACAATAGTAAAAAAAGCTTAGACTCACATTGTACAAAAGAAAAAAAAAATAATAATAATAAAACGTGGATTTAAATAAATATGAAAATTAAATGCAAAAAGATGATATATATATTTTTTTAATGCAACTTACAAAAAATATTACAACTTGTTTTCGTGAAAACACAGAACTCAAAAAAAGATAAACTAATAAAACATTCAGGGAGCACTTTTGAAAACTAATAAAACAACGAAACTCAACTAGAGAGGTTAAAGTCAGTCATGTGGTCAGAAATAAAATAAAATAGCACCAAGAAAGAAAAGGCTATGGACATTCATTAACTTCCTTTTAATTACATTTTTTCCACCCACAAACAGACTATATATCTTCTTTATAATTTTTTTTGCAGAAAATTTTGACAGATAGATTAAAAAGAAAAAAGAAAAAAACACACACACAAAAATATCAAACTCAAAGAAAGAAATTTATATGTATAGATAATTAAAAGTAATAGGTGAATATTTAAGTCTAGCATTATTGGGAAACAATCTTTGTTTTTTCAACCTCTGTTTCATCATGGTTGAAACAGTGGTGGTTTCTCAAGTGGATTTCAATCTCTGTTAGTGACAAGCCGAAATGGTGGTGGCATCAGTCACTTTCAACCTCTGTTAGTGGCTTAATGGTTTCGTTTTGGTAGAGTATAGTTGGAGTCCATGCTTTTGACTACCTTCAGTTATTTTCTGTTGATATATATTCATTTGCATTTTGCATGGCATTTAAATTGTCAATTAAATTCAAGTGAAAAACAACAATAATGCTATTATAAACACCAAAAAGTTTATCAAAAATATTATTAATGAATTATTAGTTGACATATTTATAAATAAATGAATAAAAATTAATATTTAAATATTATCAAATTATTTGATAAATAAATTTATTGAAAATTAAAATAAGACTGGTACTATTATTATTTTTATTGGCATTAATGGAAAACAAAAAGATTATATATACATATATATTTATGTATATATCAAAAATATTTAATTAGATGATATGAAACATACTTATATTGTTCCACAGCTTTTTCATAAAATTTATGGCCAACAAGAGGTAAAAGGTTTTACTCTCGTGTTCGTGTACATAACATAAATAAAACAAAGAAGAAAAATAAAAGCATTTAATAAAATTGGGTTTTTTTTTATTAAATAAAATAACTGAGATTATGTCAGCATGACATCATTATCGCATGCCATATGTCATTGCTCTTTTCTCTTCACATTTCTAGACTACCAAAACTTGGCTTTAAAAAAACGGGCTTTCATAAAAATGTGCTTTCACGTAAGGCCTTTGAAATGGCCCATTTGAAAGTAATTAATTAATTACTTTGCTACCATTAATCTCTTGACGATGAGAATCAGAACCCAAAAAAAGTTTAATAACTTTGCTTTTATCATCATCCCTCCCAATAACTTCTTCTTCCAGAACAAAAAATATTGCATGTTCTCTTGTGAGACTAGAAGTACTAAAGAACCAAACGTTCTGTCTGCTTCAATATCATCAAGTGTCTCCCCAATCTCTTTGATCTTAAAGATGCACCTTTACTGGAAAAGCAAACTGGTTCGAGGTTGAGAAGAAAATGCGTACTTTCTTCATCATGTGTTTGCCAGAGGATGTTACTCTACGCCCCGAAGCTGCCACAGTGTCAACTTCGTCCAACAAGTTATCAACAACATAAAACAGCATCTTCGAACCTCTGAAGCCAATATCTGACTTCATTGCTATGGCTCTGTTTCGCCTCTGCATCTCGGATTACAGCTTCGAGTGCAGACATTTTGTTCGCCATCTTAATCTCCTTTTTAAGTCCCAAAACTGTACTATCTCTCTGAAAGCTGCTGAAGCCAATCTTCCAGTGATGGATGTAACAATATTGAAGAGAACTCCTTCTGCATTAGTTTCAGGCGGTGGTTGAATATTGTCAAAAGGTTTTTACAGGGGAAGTTTAGCTATGTTTTTGTTACGGAGAAGATGAATATGAGACTGAAAGAAGAAGCTACCTTAATGCCGAGCCAAATCAAATAAAAAAATGGATGTGCATGTGAGAATTTTATAAGCTAATCATTTTAATAGGGAGTCGGAAAACAAATAATAGGAAGTTGGCATTCACGATTGACCTGAAATGATAAACTACGTCCCTGAGTATCAAGCTATTGATGCGCTGACTATTTAATCAACAGCCACGTATTAATCAAGCAGGACGCAACACTGATTAAAGAGCCTTCTGCCATTAGTTGGACGGTGAGAGTATACAGAGGAAGGGCGTGGCTCAATTACTTTGAAGGCTCAAATGTGTAAGTTTAGCAAATGATTTCATTGTGGAAAAAACTTTGGGTGTTACCACCAGCATATATAAAGAGGAAAGGCAGATCCAAGCCCAATAAATAAATATCACCTTCGAAATTTCAAAATAAGTTAGTCATATATGATAAACTAGTTGATCTACTAGCCAATTTAATCAACAGCCACGTATAAAGAAGGATGCATGAATTTTCTCTGCGTGGCATTATATTTTATTACTAGTTGCAGTTGCAGGCAATATCTGTTTGACTCTGCAATTGATTAGATTGTGTGAACATCTATATATGTATAAATGTCCTTGTTGATCTACTAGCCACGTATAAAGGTTGATGCATAAGTTTTTTCTCCGACTTCGAGGACTAATATGTTGTTTACCAATTGTAAGTGCAGGCTATCTAACTTTGCAGCATCAAACGCGTTTTGAAAGCATTTCAAAAAACTTGGTCTCACGCAAGAGTTGATGAATCAATTATTCCAAGCATGAACATCTATGTTTTGTTGAAGGCATTCCAATGCTGCATCAGGCTGAAATCTTAACATCATCTTGTATAAATACTGCCACCAAATAGGAGACAGCTGATGAAAGCGGAGAGAGTCATGATATTTTTCTTTTGGTAAATGAGAGGATCATGATATGTATATATATACATATAGATATTTTGATGAATTTTATTATAATCTCTCTCTAATTAATGAATTATACTGTAATTTGCTCTTGTTCTTGGACTAGCATACGCATATATATATATATATATATGTATATATGTATATAGCAAATTAAAAGTAATTATTAAGAAAGCCGATAGATAGCTAGCAACCGAAGAGGAGATGAGCCATCATAATTAATTAATTTTTGATAATTTTATTATAATCTCTATCTCTTATTAATTATAATTATACGTGTTGCGAGCTCTTGTTCTTGGACTTGCATACTCCATAACAGAGAGATCTGATCTGATGACTAACTGACGTCATCCTCTTACGCGGTGGTTGATTTAATACAAAATAAAAAAGGATTTTTAAATATATGGATAGATTTCAAATATTCTCAAAACCAAATAGCTAAAAAAAAAAAAAGAGAAAAAAGACTACAGATACAAATTCGAATGTGATAAAAATAAAAGACATATTTTATTTAAACCTTTTTAAATTTGTATTAATTTTAATTTAATTCTTTAAAATTTTTAAATTATAATTATATTTATAAAATGCATAGATGAAATTATTTTGATAAGTATAAATGAAATAATAAAAAGGGAAATGAAAATTATTTGCAACTTAAAAAGAAATAAATGATATTTTTAAAATTTTAAAGAATAAATTAAAATTAATATAGATATGAAAGGATTTAAATGAAATGTTTCTCTAAAAATGACCATGGCCGTGTATTGGTGTTTTTGAGTCTTAATATAAGGCTTATGTAAAATGGGTCTTCTCAACGAAAACCTCCCAAATCATGTTTTGATTAAAATCTACTGTATATGGATCACTCGCAATAAATTGTTTCTATTTGAATACCTTAATTTTGCATGCATTGCAGACGGCAAGCTCATGTCCATCACGAACAGAGAGTCACGAATAAGGAACATGGTGTCAACCCGTCACCGAAAATGGCCTATGCTCTAAGAACTATTGAATGACAAACTTTGTTTTGTCACATATTTTTACCACAAAATGCCCAAAAATCTATGGCTTTTTTTTTTTTTTTTTTTTTTTTTGTCTCTAATATAATCACTCGAAAAGAAGGAGGTTGACGAGTAAAGTACATCAGTTAACCAATGAAAAAAAATTGTTCACTATGTTTGTTTCTTTTATTCAAAACGCTGCGTTTACTCCTGCCCTCGAGACATTGTTCAAGTATGAAGCATGCATAATGGTTGATACTGATTAGAAAAGGGCAAAAAAAAAAAAAAAAAAAAGCCATAAAAATAATTTCCATATATAGCTAACTAAAAGTAATTAGTGAATATTTTAAGTTAGACTAGTATTATTGGGAAACAAAAAGAAAATTAGTGAATATTTTAAGTTAGTCTAGTATTATTGGTAAACAAAAAGAAAATTTCCTTATATTTAAATGTCTCTTTTGAGTGTGCCTGGTCCATAATGGTTGCGGATTTTCGAGAATTTTTCAGTATCTTCTTTCCGAATGACGAAACGGGGTGGGCGATGGAAAAGCCTTTCCCTGATCATTTCAGCCTTAATTTCAGCAAAGGTGGGAGGGCCCCTTTCAACCTCTGTTTCATTTTTGTTGAAACGACGGTGGTGGTTTCTCAAGTGGATTTCAATCTCTGTTCGTGACAAGCCGCAATGGTGGTGGCATGGATGTCTTTTAACCTCTGTTAGTGGCTTAATGGTTCCGTTTGTGTTGATATTCAATGCCAATGCTATTATATGCAACAAAATATTTACTAAAAACATTATTAATTTATATATTTATAGATAAAGTAAATAAAAAAATTAAACAATATTTAGATATTATCATACAACAAATTTAGTTGGGCAACGTCGGACATGGTAAGTCGATTGATTGGGATGATTGAAATAAAAATTGTATTCCTTTGATATTATCAAAGGGCCGTCAGGGTTCAATCAAATGTTGCCATGACCAACGTCGCCAGTGCAATTAAAATAGTATAAATTAAAATCGTATGTTGGGTGTTACTTTGTTGGAGAAATAAAGTCCTGACGAAAAAAAAAAAAAAGGGTTGAAAAAAAAAAAAATAGTATCAGAGCATAAAAACATATTCATGTGATCAGCTCATCAATGTATACTACAAGGGAACTTTCTACGGGAACTCTCTTTTCTTATTTGAAGGAAAAAGACATTTTAAATATATGGGGTATATTAAAACAAAGCTATAGACAGACTTTCTTTTAATTTCTCTTTTTTTTCTTTTTTTTTAAACCACCCTACTGTATTTCTTTTTAATAAATTTTTTTATATATCTTTTTAATAATTTCTTTTTGCGGAATATTTTGAATAAATATTTATTAGAAAAGGAAAAACCACAAAGAGAACAAATTTATATATATATATATATATAGCTAATTAAAAGTGATTATTAGGTGGTTAAATACGAACCTTCGGTGGAGACGCCGCAAATAGTCGTCGGAGATAGAGAGTAAAAAGGAACGATGCGACTGGTTTGATAAAGATGACGAAGGGCTGCAGCGCGGCTGCGGGCTTCAGCGTTGATTACAGCGTCGATGCTAAAGGGGCTCGCCGCAGCGGTGATGCTAAGAAAGCTGAGAGATAACAACCAACCAAATAGGAGATAGCCGATGAAGGAGAAGGCCATCATAATTAATTTTTCATAATTTTATTATATTCTCCCTCTAACCTAATTAACCCTATATATATATATAATACAGAGAGATCCTGATCTGATGACTTAGTGACGTCATCACTGTTGTGGTTCTCCGACCACTTTAGAGAAGAAATATGAGAAGAAAAATAAAAAGAATTCTATTGCTTTTTTGGAAATAGAATACAAAAATAGAAACTTCTCTCGTGGAGATTCTCACGTGGAACCTCTCTCTACACTGTCAAATTCTCTCTGGAATTGCTCACTCTTCTCTCAAGCTCTCTCTGGAACTTAAACACTCTCTCTCTCTCGAAGTTTACTCTCAATACTCCTCACTTGGGATGATATTGAGCTTGCTCTCTTGGCTTTTTTTGCATGCAACGGGATGGAGCCTATTTATAGGCTTACAAGGTCGGTTGCATGGCCACAATCTTCAACAGCTTCTGACAGTAGCCCACAATTGTTGAGCAAGTTGGAGTTCGGTGTTAAATGCAGCAATGGCCATTTAAACTGATGGTGCGGCTGAGCAGTCTTCACACTGTCGGTGCAGTGGTGGTGCGGCTGGACTTCACAATTCTCCCCCTCCAGCCGCATTTAAACTGATGGTCATCTGCCATCCATTCCGGCTATGTCTCTGCATAGCTTCAGCTTCTCTTGAGCAACAACTTTTGTTAGCATATCTGCTGGATTCTCTTTTGTGTGGATCTTCATTAGTTTCAGCAACTGTTGATCTATTACTTCGCGTATCCAATGATAGCGGATGTCAATGTGCTTTGTACGGGAATGATACATTGAGTTTTTGCTCAAATCCATGGCACTTTGGTTATCACAATGTATCTTGTAGTCTTCTTACTTGATGCCCAATTTTGTGAGAAAATGCTTTAACCACAACATTTCCTTATCCGCTTCCGCTGCGGCAATGTACTCTGCTTCAGTAGTGGATAAAGCAACACACTTATGCAATCTTGACTGCCATGACACAGCTCCCCCCGTAAACGTGTAGAGATAACCTGATGTAGACTTTTTATTATCAGGGTCTCCGGTCATATCTGCATCTGTATAGCCTTCTAAGATTGGATCACCTCCCCCGTAACACAAGCACAGCTTCGATGTACCTTTAAGATACCTAAGAATCCATTTCACTTCTTCCCAGTGTTTCTTTCTAGGATTTGAAAGAAATCTGCTCATAACACCTACTGCGTGAGCAATGTCTGGTCTGGTACACACCATTGCATACATCAGACTTCCTACCGCTGAAGGATATGGTACTAAAGCCATCTCCTCTATCTCTTCTTTGGATGAGCGACACAATCTCTTACTCAACTTGAAATGATTTGCAAGTGGAATGCTGACCGGTTTGGCTTTATCCATGTTGAATCTCTTTATCACCCGTTCAACATAGTTCTCTTGAGATAGCCATAACCTTCTATTCTTCCTGTCTCGGATTATTTGCATTCCCAAAATTTGTTGAGCTGGTCCTAAGTCTTTCATATCAAAGGACTTAGACAATTCTTTCTTCAGCTGACTAATCTTCATTGCACCTTATCCAACGATCAACATGTCGTCCACATATAGCAAAAGTGCAATGAAGTTTCCACCTGAAAATTTTTGAATATAAACACACTGGTCTGCTGCAGTCCTTTTATAGCCTTGACTCACCATAAACGAGTCAAACTTCTTGTACCATTGTCTTAATGCTTGCTTGAGGCCATACAAGCTCTTCTTCAGCTTGCATACGAGGTTTTCTTTCCCTGAAACCTCAAATCCTTCTGGCTGCTCCATGTAGATTTCCTCATGTAAATCACCGTGAAGAAATGCTGTCTTCACATCCATCTGTTCAAGCTCTAGGTTTAGACTTGCTACTAAACCAAAAATGACTCGAATTGAAGTCATTTTTACCACTGGTGAAAAAATCTCATCAAAGTCAATTCCTTTCTTCTGAAGAAATCCTTTGACCATCAATCGGGCTTTGTGTTTCACCACCCTTCCGCTGCCATCTTTCTTGAGCTTGAACACCCATTTATTCTGTAGTGCATTCTTTCCTGTTGGAAGCTCAACCAACTCATAAGTATGATTTTTCTGCAAGGATTCCATCTCATCTTGCATTGCTTGCAGCCACTTTTCCTTCTCTTGATGAGAAACAGCTTCCTGGAAACTCTCTGGCTCCCCCTCTTCAGTAAGCAGAATATACTCAGATTCTGGAAATCTCTTTGATGGAATTCGACCTCGCTCAGATCTCCGAACTTGTAAACCACTGGTTTCAGGAGATGTACCATCATCTGACCGCTGTGATGGCCCTGCAGCTGCTTGAGAGGATTGAGTCTCCCCCTGCTCAATATCCCCTTCTTCCTCCTGGTCTGCTTCTGGTATATCTTCATGCACCTCATTATCCTCTGTGGCTATTTGTGCTGGTGCTGGATTAGGACAAAAATTCTCGGCACTAGAACTACAATTAGGAGACATTCTGGGCTTTTCAATGTCTTCCATTTTCTGGTTTTCATAGAATACTACATCTCTGCTTCTAATAACCTTCTTTCTTTTCGGGTCCCATAACCTGTATCCAAATTCTTCATCTCCATATCCTATAAAGATGCATGGAGTAGATCTTGTATCGAGCTTCTGTCTGAGCTCCCTGGATACATGTACATAAGCTAAACAACCAAACACTCTTAAATGAGAGTAGGAGGGCATCTTACCCAACCACACTTTCTCCGGAATTTCAAAATTCAACGGTACTAATGGTGATTGTTGATTAAATAGCAGGCGGCACGAACAGCTTCTCCCCAGAATGGCTTTGGCAACTTAGCCATACTGATCATACTTCTGACCTTTTCCATAATGGTTCGGTTCATTCTTTCGGCTATTTCATTATGTTGTGGGGTGCGAGGGACCGTCTTCTCATGTCGAATGCCGTGTCTTCTACAGTAGGCATCGAACTCCTTGGAAGTATACTCGCCTCCATTATCTGAGCGGAGACATTTCAGCTTCTTTCCTATTTCACGCTCTACCATGGTATGAAACAGTTTGAAGTAATCCAATACCTGGTCCTTTGTCTTCAAGAAATATACCCACACCTTCCGAGAAGCATTATCAATGAAGGTTAGGAAATACTTGTTGCCACCTAATGATTCCACCTCCATGGGACCACAAACATCAGAGTGCACCAGACTAAGCAACTCTGATCTTCTTGATGCAAAGGAACTGAAGGATACTCTATGTTGCTTACCAAACAAGCAGTGATTACAAGGATCTAGCGCAGCATCCTTGCAAACAGTGATAAGCTTCTTCCTTGCCAAAGTGGACAATCCTTTTTCACTCATGTGACCGAGTCTCTAGTGCCACAGATTTTGAGACGCCTCTCTTTCTGCAATATTGAGTCTATCTGCACATATCTTCACATGAGTCTTGTACAGCATTCCACAAATATGTCCTCGGGCGACAACTATGGCACCTTTCGTCATTTTCCATGTGCCTTTGCTGAAGTAGTTGTCATAGCCTTGCTTGTTTAAGGCTGCTCCCGAAAGTAGATTAAGCCGAAGATTTGGAACATGACGGACATCCTTCAAAGTGATTGTACAACCAACATTCGTTTTTACCTGAATATCACCAGTTCCCATAATCTTTGCGAAACTGGAATTTCCCATCTTTACCGTACCAAAGTCTCCTGCTTTGTACGTTTTGAAGAAATCTCTATGTGGAGTGACATGGTAGGATGCTGCAGTATCGATTACCCACTCAACATCTTGGGTTGATATATGAAGGCATGTCTCTTCTTCGGTGGAGCAGAGTGCCACTTCTCCTGTAACAGTGACTAGTGTCTCTCCATCCTTCTTCGGCTGATTACCTTGGAGTCTTTTGTCAGGACCCGTCCAGAATTCCTCCCCCGGAACCCTAGACAAGCCCTGATCCCAAGGAAACCCTACCGGACCCTCCAATGGAAAATCCGGCAGAGCCTCCCCTAAGGGATTTGCTTACCACAAATCACCTGCACTGAAAACACACTTCAAAAATTCATCCCCTTATTCCTCCCGCAAACTACAAATGGTTCCACAAATTTCAACACTTCTCAAAAGCAACAACAGTCCAGTGCATAATTAAACATAAATATCCCAATAGTATACAGAGTTTTAAGAAGTGCTAAACAACAGAAATACAACAAGGCTGAAAGAAATAATACACTGACATGAAAGAGTACAAAGATACTTCTCGAAACACAACAGCAGCGGAAAACTTGGTTTGCTCCGGAAGAACGTCTACCACCACTCGCACCTAAGGAAACGGAATTTAAGAGTGTGAGATGCTAATCATCTCAGTGAGTGACCCTAACTACTGAACACTTTTAATAATAATAAAATAATAATAATAACCATTAAGGGAATTGAATACATACCAACAATTAATAAATAAATAATAACAACTGTTGGAAAATAATAATTTCCCTCAAAACTCTCACCAATCGCTCCGTTTGAAATGTTCCCTTTTTAAAACCTTTTCGCAAAACCTAATGTACATACCTCCCGAAAACCAAGGGATTAAACCATTTGATAAACAATAATTAAATAAATACATACACCAATATATAATTAAAATGAAATAAATTATAATAAATAATTTTTGAACACCTTTGGGGTTTAAAACATTAATTGCAATTTACACCGACGCACCACACCATATACCAGTGATGCCCTCCGATACCCAGCGTCCCGAGCACCGACTGGCGGGGGGGTTAAAGAGAGAAACCTGCAATCGGCACTTCGGCGTCCCGACAGTACCGCTGCTAAAACCATCAACCCGGCCAAGGAGGGGGGCGGCTGTGCACAACAAACTTGCCTGCCCACGGTCCAATGGCAACTCACGGGTGAAGTAATAACCACGCGCTAAACCACATAATAACCGCGCGCTACCACGTGTCCATACACCATACACCAGAACACCAATACTGTATGAGTGCGTCTAAAAATAACATTATTAACCAACCGTACCATTTTTCAAAATTTACCGTGGGAAATACATTAAATTCTCACACTTACCATCCCACACATTTTTATTAAATAAACCGGTACGAAACACTGATAACCAACAAACCACAATTTTCTCGAAGTACGAGATGCAACCATAAAAATACCGCAGGCATAATTTAGAAAATTTAAACCAATATTTTCGTAAAATATTTAACCCAATTATGCCCGAAAAATTAATACTGAAAACCACGTACAAATACTACCGAAACATACTATGCTCATGTATAATAAATAAATTAAACCACAATAAAACCATAATTAAATCGCACCACATGAGCATAATTTAAATACCAATTTAAATACCAATTAAACATAATTAATTGCCCAAAATAATTTTTGAAGGTGGGCCACTCACCTTGAGCGCGTAAATCAACTAAGATCCTCCTCGGAATCAACTCCACCACTCGTACGCGCACCTACACAACCACAGTGTACCAACCAAAAATATTAATATTTTATTCGGATATCTAACGATATCTAAGGGTTACGAGTTATATACCGAATCGAAGCTCGCATGATGAGGATCACGGATTCGGTCTTACTTTCCGGTGATCGGACCCGACGGGGTCGGAATCTCGCCGGAAAGCTTTTCGGATTTTGGCTCCGTAATTCTCCCAAACCGTCACGAATTGGCAGAAACGGATGCCGGATTCAGGTTCAGGAGGTCAAACACAGCGGACTGGAGCCGGCCGGAAAACTGGGTACTCGCCGGAACAGTACTTTCCGGCGAGTCGCCGCGGTCACCGGCAACCATCGCCGGCGGCGGCGCGTGCGGTGGCCGTTGGCCGTGAAATTTTGTAGACTTGTAGATCGTGAGGAGAGCAATCCAACGGGACCGGCGGTGAGCAAAACGGAGGCCGGACGGCGGAGAAATCACCGTTTGAAGATTTCCGGCCCCTCGCCGGAAAACGCTCCGATCCCGGCGCGTCGGTGGTCCGATGGCCGTGATTTTTGGTGGGTCGGCCGGACTTGAGGACAGGATCAAGGGTGACTGGCGCGTGTGGCCGAAAAATGGCCGGAAGTGGGCCGATCTGCAGTGGCCAGCGGTGGAGGGGAAAAACTCACCGCCGATCTTCGGACGTCCGATCCGGGCGCGTCCGGCTGCTGTTCGCCGTGAAAGTTGGAGGTTTTGCCGGAAATGGGGACGGGAAACTTTCTGGCCGGCGCGTGTACCGTAGATCGGCCGGAAAATTTGAAAATCTCCGGTGGCCGTCGGATCCTCTCTCTCTCTTTCTCTCTCTTCCCCGAGAATTTTATCAAACAAAAAACCCATGTGTGGCACTGTTCATGCCACGTGGACCAATCAGAAGCTGACACATGGTACCCTGGTCAGTTGGGACCGCAACTTGTTTTGCTCATAACTTTCAAACCGTAGCTCCGTTTTCGACGTGCTACCAGTCTACGAACTTAGGGCATCGTGCACTTCGCCATGGTACCCTGGTCAACTCAAAATTCCAACTGGAGCAAAAAGTCAACTTTTAACCCGCTCGGTCAACGGTCAACGGTCAACCTCGGTCAATGTGCACGAATTCCGGTGTGATTTGGGACGGGGTGTTACACTTTGCTCTCTCAACAACTTTCTGCAGTTCTTCTTCATGTGACCCTTTAGGCCACAATGATAGCACTTATATGATGATTTTCTACCGTATGTAGATCTGCCTCTGCTCTTGCTCCTGCCTCTCCCCCTATCTCGACCATCTCTTTGCTGTCTTTCTCTCTCTGTGACGAGGGCATGTGACTGATCCATGCCAATGTCCTTTCTCCTGGCCTCTTCATTAAATAGGGCATCCTTAACCATAGACATAGTAAGTTTGCCATTCGGGGCCGAATTGCTGAGAGAGACTACTAATGTCTCCCAACTGTCTGGAAGAGAGCTTAGAAGTAGGAGGGCCTGATCCTCATCCCCTAGTTGGTAATCCACAACAGATAGTTGATTTACCAAGCTCTGGAACTCACTGGTATGCTCGGCTACAGAAGTTCCACTCTGTAATTTTAGATTTACCAATCGCTTAAGCAACAGGGCTTTGTTCCGAGCAGTCTTGGCCTGGTACATGTCCTCCAATTTTTTCCAGAGGGCATATGCATCCGTTTCCTTCGCTACATGATGGAAGACACTGTGGTCGATCCATTGCCTGATCTGATCGATCGTTTTCTTGTTTAATTTCTTCCATTCTGCTTCTTTGCTGGGATCGGGGTTTTCTCCTTTAGCTTCTATAGGATCAAACAGATCTTTACAATTGAGGAGATCTTCCATCCGAGGTCTCCAAAGTGTATAATTTGTGGCAGTGAGATTAACCATAGCTCCCGAAGATGATTCTTCCATTGACATTATGGCTTGACCAAAAATGGAGCCGAATTTGGCAAAACGGAGCTAACCGTTGCGTCCGGAACGGCCGAAAATGGTGGACTTGACTCTTCCGGGGTCAAAATATAATTACCAGAATTTTTGGGGTAAAACTGTAATTTCATAAAAATTCTAGGTCAACTTGTAAATACAGAAAGTACAAAGGTCAATCTGTAATTTCTAATAATTCAGGGGCTGTTCCATAATTTCAGAAACTTCTGATGACGTGGCAGATTGTGTTGCCGTGTCAACACGTGGCAGATGACGTGGTGATTGCATGGCTGACGACGTGTCGGATCGCGTGGCAGATGACGTGGCTGGGTGCGCTGACGTGTCTGCTGACGTGGTCGTCTTCAACCTCCAGATTGCGCATGCGGCGCGTGAGGCGCTTGAACTGCTGCAGAAAATTTCAGATGGCGCGTGCCGGTGCATGAGCCTCTGCGTTTCTCCCCGGCGAACTTGGTTGTTCTCGTCTCATCGAGTACGTTCACCTGGCATTGTCAAATTAATTATTTGAGCAACTTTACGAAACACCAACTTGAAAAACAGAGGCTCTGTTTCTTCAAATTTTGAACCCAAGCTCTCGACCTGGAGGTCTGATACCACTTGTTGTGGTTCTCCGACCACTTTAGAGAAGAAATATGAGAAGAAAAATAAAAAGAATTCTATTACTCTCTTGGAAATAGAATACAAAAATAGAAACTTCTCTCGTGGAGATTCTCACGTGGAACCTCTTTCTACACTGTCAAATTCTCTTTGGAATTGCTCACTCTTCTCTCAAGCTCTTTCTGGAACTTAAACACTCTCTCTCTCGAAGTTTACTCTCAATACTCCTCACTTGGGATGATATTGAGCCTGCTCTTTTGGCTTTTTTTTCATGCAACGGGATGGAGCCTATTTATAGGCTTACAAGGTCGGTTGCATGGCCACAAATTCAACAGCTTCTGACAGTAGCCCACAATTGTTGAGCAAGTTGGAGTTCGGTGTTAAATGCAGCAATGACCATTGTCAAAGATGGTGGCTGAGCAGTCTTCACACTGTCGGTGCAGTGGTGGTGCTGCTGGACTTCACAATCACCTATAATATCATTTTGATCAGTTAATCGATTTTTCTACACACACCTATAATTATAGATTATATTTAAGCATGAACATCAACATTTGATAAAGGGCAATTCTATCCACGATCTACAATATACTAACTGCATTATTTTGTTTTTATTGTTTTTGTTTTTGTTTTTTTTCATCAGTTATATTGATCATTTATATTTTTTTATTATTAATTTCTCTTAATACCTTTAATGAAATAAAATAATACAATAAATAATTTTTTATCTCGAGTTTTTCAAAATCTGTATTTTGGATTAGAATTAGAAATAGAAGAATTTGAGCATTCTACGCCATGCCCACGCTTCTGATTTCATTCGTTTAGTCATAGCCCTTTTTTGACAGTTGAATAATAGATATTCTGATGTTTGAACATGGATAACATTTCGTCATTTCAATATGGTTGAACTTCTTGTAGATTTTTAAGTGTGGGCATGTAATTGTATGTTAATATTGTCTTCTAAATTGGCTATAAGAACTGTTGGAGCTTCACAAATCAAATGTTGCTTTTGTGATCTATCGATTTTCGAGCTTGAAATTGTTATGAATTTTCTTATAAAAATCATGAAGGACTGTAATTCCTTGAATTTAAAAATTGTCGGTAACAACTTTTTTAATAATTTGATAAGAATTTCACCTTATGAGTCATTAGAGAAACATTTAAGAGAAAAGTTGACTCTTCCTTGAATCTTGACAACTAAAATTCAGACAAAATATCAAACCAAAGAAAAAGAATAACGTATATAGATTTATCCTCTTAAGATAGTGACTTATGTCTCATAAAAATGACATATATCATTTATTTATACAAGCTATGTAGATGGACATGGAATGAGTGGCGCAGCGATGGATGTGAAAGTTAGAAAGCAATATTGCAAGGATATAAAGTAGCAGAACGTCCTATTGTTCTTCATAATATAAATTCTGTTTTGGCGAATATATATATATATATATATATAAATTATAGGATCAATTACGCAAATACCTTTATAATTTTAAAATTTTTCATACATACCCTTTATTTTCTGATTCTTGTACATAACCTATGCACATTTGAACTAAAGTTTTGATAATTTAATTAAATTTTGAATTCTTTTAAAGTTATTTAAAATGTTATATGGCGTGGTTTTGCATCATAATTTTATATGCTGCAAATTATAGTTATTTTACCAATGGTTAAAAAACTAAATGGTTAAAATCCATTTAGTTTTCTATCTTCCTACTCAAACACCATAATTAAATTTAAAATATTAAAATCTCAATTTATAATTTGTTCCACATTAAATTTTTAATTCTCAAATTATTACTAAAAGTTCAAAAATTAAAAAAATTAATTTATTTTTTATTTTACAAATAAGATAACAACAAAAAATTAATTAATTGATTAATTAGAGAGCATTTCAATTAAAATGCGTGTAACTAACCCATTTATCTATTCTTATCATTTTTAAAAAAAAATTATTAAAGTTACTTCAACTTAAAAATCTTATCTAGGAAAGATTATGAATTTATTAGATTAAACTCTTTCTCTTAACTAGTTAATTACAAACTAAAACCAAAAGAGGTAAAACCCTTAAGTTGAAATGAATTTGAAAGTGAAAATATAATATTATTTGTTAGTTTTTTCTTTTATTTTATATTATTGTTGTATATTTTTAGTATTTCCTACGGTAAATGAATAAATATTTAAATATATTTTCGATATATTTATAGATAAGTGACTAAAAAAATAAAATAATATTTAAATATTATCATACAACAAATTTAGCTGGGCAACGTTGGACATGGTAAGTCGGTTAATTGGGATGATTGAAATCAAATTGTTTTCCTTTGATATTATCAAAGGATCAAAGGGCTGTCAGCGTTCAAACAAACGTAACGTCGCCAGTGTAATTAAAATAATATAATCGTATGTTGGGTGTTTACTTTGTTGGGGAAATTAAGTGCTGAAGGAAAATAAAAAATTGAGTTAAAAAAAAAAAAATTAGTATCAGAGCATAAAAACATATTCATATGATCAGCTCATCAATATACATTACAAGGGAACTCTCTTTTCTTATTTGAAGGAAAGAGACATTTTAAATATATCACATATATTAAAACAAAATTTAAAAAAAAATGAATAAATAAATAACACCGAAAAAGAAATGGCTATAGACAGGCTTTCTTTTAAATTTTTTTTTTTTACCACCCTACTGTATTTCTTCTTAATAAAATTTTTTATATATCTTAATAAAATTTTTTTTTTGGGCAGAATATTTTGAACAAATATTGATTAGAAAAGGAAAAAACCACAAAATATGGATCTCAAATAGAACAAATCTATATATATAGCTAATTAAAAGGGTATAAATGAAATTATTTTAAAAAGTATAAATGAAATAACTAAAAGGAGAATGAAAATTATTTGAAATTTTAAAAAATAAATGATATTTTTAAAATTAGTATTGATATGAAAGGATCTAAATAAAATGTTTCTCTAAAAATAACCATGGCCGTATTTTAATGTTTTTGTGCCTTAGCTAAGGTTTGTGTAGAAATCGGTCTTCTTAAGGGAAAACCTCCCACAAGTCACGAATAAGGAACTTGGTGTCAACACGTCACTGAAAATGGCCTATGCTCTATAAAGTAAGAACTATTGAATGACAAACTTTGTTTTGTCACATATTTTTACCACAAAATGCCCCAAAAATCTATGGCTTCTTTTTTTTTTTTTTTTGTTTTTTTGTCTCTGATATAATCACTCGAAAAGAAGGAGGTTGACGAGTAAAGTCCATCAGTTAACCAAAAAAAATAAAAAAATTGTTCACTATGCTTGTTTTCTTTTAATCAAAACGCTGCGTTTAATCCTGCCCTCGAGAAAATCCTTATTGCCGAAATTGTCCACTATACTTTTCCACTACACTCAAATTAATTAGGCAATCTGATAAAGACATGCCCTAAAATTTCCAAAAATTCAAAATAATTTCCATATATTGCTAACTAAGGTAATTAGTGAATCTTTTAAGTTAGTTTAGTCTAGTATCATTGGGAATCAAAAAGAAAATTTCCATATATTTAAATCTCTCTTTTGCTCCATAACGGTTGCGGATTTTCGAGAATTTTTCAGTATCTTCTTTTCGAACGACGAAACGGCGTCAGTCTTCTTCGGATGGGGATACGGGGTGGGAGATGGAAAATCCTTTCCTGGATAATTGCAGCCCTAATTTCAGCAAAGGTGGGAGGGCCCCTTTCAACCTTTGTTTCATTTTTGTTGAAACGACGGTGGTTTCTCAATTGGATTTCAATCTCCGTTCGTGACAAGCCGCAATGGTGGTGGCATGGGTGTCTTTCAACCTTTGTTAGTGGCTTAATGGTTCCGTATGTGTTGATATTCAATGCTTAATTATATGCACCAAAATATTTAACAAAAACATTATCAAATT
The DNA here is from genome assembly GCF_031755915.1 of Ziziphus jujuba. NCBI lineage: Eukaryota > Viridiplantae > Streptophyta > Magnoliopsida > Rosales > Rhamnaceae > Ziziphus > Ziziphus jujuba. The sequence goes on from NC_083380.1 coordinate 7,243,648, forward strand.
ATTAATTGATATATTTATAGATAAGTAAATAAAAAAATAATATAATATTTAAATATTATAGTATATTACACTTCATACTTTCAAAATTTTTTTTAATTATAAATATTTTTTTAAAATTATAAAAATATAAATAGATATCCCTTAAATATAAACAGGTATCCGATTTCATAAAGTTATAAAACGTGGCCATGACCAACGTCGTATGTTGGGTGTTATGGAGAAATTAAGTCCTGAAGGAAAATAAAAAAATTGGGTTTAAAAAAAAAAAAAATAGTATCAGAGCATAAAAACATGAATTCATGTGAACAGCTCATCAATATATATTACAAAAGGGAACTCTCTTTTCCTATTTGAAGGAAAGAGACATTTTAAATATATTACGTATATTAAAACAAAATTTTACCCAAAAACAAAAATGAATAAATAAATAACAGAAAAAAAGAAAAGACTATAGACAGACTTTCTTTTAATTTCTTTTTTTTTTTTTCCACCACCCTACTGTATTTCTTTTTAATAAAATTTTTTATATATATTCTTAATAATTTTTTTTTTTGCAGAATATTTTGAAAAAATATTGATTAGAAAAGGAAAACAACCACAAAATATGGATCTCAAATAGAACAAATTTATTTATATATATATATATATATAGCTAATTAAAAGTGATTATTGAGTGGTTAAATACGAACCTTTGGTGGAGACGCTGCAAATAGTGGTCGGAGATAGAGAGTAAAAAGGATCAACGTGACTGGTTTGATAAAGATGGCGAAGGGCTGCAGCGCGGCTGCGAGCTTCAGCGTTGATTACAGCGTCCATGCTAAAGGGGCTCTCTGCAGCGGTGATGCTAAGAAAGCTAAGAAATAACAACCAACCAAATAGGAGATAGCCGATGAAGGGGAAGGCCATGATAATAAATTTTAATAATTTTATTATATTCTCCCTCTAACCTAATTAACCCTATATATATATATATATATATATATGGAGCTGGATCCTCTGTCTCCATTTTGATGTCCCCAAGCCTGTCCTCCCAATCAATCAATGCCACCTCATTTTAAAAAATAACATTCATCTTTTACCGTCAGTTTATTATATTTTTTATTTTTTTATTTTTAACCTTAAAATACTCTTTCTTCTTTTTGCCTTTGAATGTCATGCAGCCATACCCGCATTCATCAAACTTTAATTGCTTTGATTACCAACATCGTTTCCACCAATTTTCAAATTTTATATTCATCACTGGATGATAATTTTCAGTAAAATCTAATTCACATCCCTCATTGAAGCAAATCCACAAAACATTTATTTTCCAAAAAAAAAAAAAATTATTTGCGTTATTGAAAATCTTTAAATTATAAAATTTCATCAAAATTTAGCGTTACGTATTAGTAATCTGGTTTGATAATAATTTTCATTATTATTTTTAAATCTGAAAGATCTTTTATAAATCTCTTTTTTTTTTTGTTTCTTTTTTTTTTTGTTTTCCTTTTGTTGTTAAAGTCAAAGAATTAAAACTCGCGGGTTCAATCAAAATGTATATGATGGTAAACTCAATCCAAAAGGACTCAAAAGCACTATTTTTCAGACAACTTCAAACGATTGTTACATAAAATTCTCATCCCATCAAACCAGATAACGAAAATATACATACTTATATCTTTAGATTTGTTGAACCATGCCCAAGTCTCAAGATATATATATATATATATATATTTAAAATTGAAGAAAATCCGAACCCAACCATCTAGCAAATAAACCCCACTTTCGAAACATACATTTTCTCTCTTCTATCTATTGGTAATTGAAGGTATTACGGTTTGATGAATACCGGTATAGCTGCGCGACATTCAAAGGCAAAAAGAAGAAGGAGTATTTTAGGGTTAAAAAAAAAAGTAGAAAATATAATAAACTGACCATAAAAAATAAATGTTATTTTTTAAAATGAGATAGCATTGACTGACTGGGGGATAGGCTTGGGGACACCAAAATGGGGACAGAGGATCCGGCGACATATATATATATATAACATAGAGATCCTGATCTGATGAATAAGTGACGTCATCACCTTTTATATATATATAACATAGAGATCCTGATCTGATGACTAAGTGACGTCATCACCTTTTGGGGTTGTTGACTGATAAACAAATACAAAATAAAAAAAGGATTTTTTAAATATTTGGATAAATTTAAAATATTCCCAAAACAAAATCACTACCAAAAAAACAAAAGAAAAAAAATCTTGACTACAGCTACAAGTTTGAATGTGATAAAAATAAATAAATATTTTATTTAAGTCTTTTTAAATTTGTATAAATTTTAATTTAATTTTTTAAAATTTTAAAAAATTATAACTTATACTTTATAAGAAAATAGATAAAATTATTTTAAAAAATATGAATAAAAATGTAAGAAAATAAAAATTATTTAAAATCCGCAATAAATAAATAATATATAAATCCGCAATGATCTAAATAAAATATTTTTAAAAAAATAACCATGATCATATTTTAATAGGAATGTCAATTTATCTCGCACATATCAAAAACTGCAGTGCATCATCCTTAATTGAGTGGTTTTTTTTTGAAAAGTTGGAACCGCATGTAGGCTCGGGATAAATCCTTAAAATCCGAATTAGAGATGGGACGGCACCAAGGAATCAAGAATCAAGCCCGAACCTGTCCCGTATATTTTTACTTATTTTTTTTTATATTTTATATATTTGAATTATTGTATTTTTTAAAATTATATTTTATTATAATTGTAAATTTAAACCTTTGAGTATTTTATTATATTTTTATTATATTTTAGTCACTTTATTTACATTTTATTCATAAAAAAAAATTTTATATAAATTTCTCAAAAAAAATTATATCAATAATAAAAAAAAATAAACGAAGAAAACCACCTCGTCCTGTCCCCCGAAAAGTTGGAATTGCGGGGTGGGCTAGGTATAAATCCTTAAAGCCTGAATTGGGGATGGGATGGCACCGGAAAATAAAGAATCCGACCTAAACCCATCCCGTATATATTTATTTATATTTTTATATTTTATTTATTTTTACAATTATATTTTTGAAAACTGTATTTTATTATAATTGTAAATTTAGACCTTAATGTATTTTGTTGTATTTTTATTACATTTTAACTATTTTATTTACATTTTATTCTTAAAAAAAAATTTATATAAATTTTTCAAAAAAATTATATCGATTATAAAAATAAAATAAAAGAAAAAAAATGTTTCGTTCCGTCTTCGATTGGAAAATTTCCGTCACCATTTCTCTTTTAAAAATGAAAAAAATCATGAAAACGGAATGAAAAATTCTCCACAAAAATAGAGATAGAATTTTAAAAATCGATTCCGCTCCATCCCATTGACATTCCTACATTTTGATGTTCTTGAGTTAACCATGGAGTGACAAACTTTGTTTTGTCACATATTTTTACCATAAAATGCCAAAAAATCTATTCATTTATTTATTTATTTTTGTCCTTGATTTTGTCACTCGAAAAAAAGATGTTGACCAGTAAGATCCATCAGTTAACCAAATAAAAAAAAATTGTCATTATGCCTTTTTTTTTAATCAAAACGCTGCGTTGACTCTTGCCCTTGAGCAAGTTCTTAGGGGGCGTTTGGTACGCAGGATAGGTCCGGATTGGACGGGATCGGACAGGATAGGTTCGGATCGGACATGATGAATAGTGCAATACTATGTTTGGCATAGTTCTGGACTAAATGTTGGACTAGTTGTCCCATGTTTGGTGCAGGATCGGACTGGATTGGACTATTTTATAATTATAGTTTTTATTTTGTTAAATATGAAAAGATTTAAAATTATATTTATATTTACAAAAAAATTAAATATTATATTTAATTAAAGTTTTATTATTACTTATATTTAATATTTTTTGTATAGATATTTATGTGTTCAATTAATTAATAATAAAAATAATTTAATGATATTTATAATACATTTGTAATTTTTTTTTAACACACATAAACTACTTAAAATATTGTTTTCAAAACCAATTAAAATAAAATTACTAATCATGAATAACAATTAAATACAAATAAAAAAAATTGACATAATATTTAATTAAGAACTTGTTGATAGCATAAAAATATCCATCTTCAATTCATACATATAGATATATAGATATATAAATAAATGTCACATGTAGTTGCACTTTTAACAAGTATGGCATCCGTATATATATATATTGGATTTTACGAGGATAATCTAATTATATAAGAAATAAGTAAATAAACCCATTGATAGTAAGCCAAATAAACAACCTAATACAAAACCATTACCCCACTCGTTGTGAAATTGAGCACGTGTATGTACGGTGGTGGTATTTTGTATTGGATTTGCTTCATTACGAATCCTCATTGTTTGTTCTACAAACTCAACATATGCAATTTCAGCTTCTTCAATTGTATTATAGGCTTTATATAAATTATTTGTAAATCCGTGCACTTGTTGAGGACATTCAAACCAAGAATTATATATCCCTGGTTGTCTACCTTTAAACACAACATAAACCCTTCTCTTTGCCATTCAATATTCCTGCATATAATAATAAATGACAATATAATATAGTAATATTATTAAACAAAATAACAACTAACCAAATCAATAAAGTGCATGTTAATATTCTAAAACATAACACATAATAATAAAATTATCCGTACATGCATAATTAGAAACCAACATTCAATACGTTACAATATATGTCCATAAGTTTCAATTCCAAATGTTCATAGTTGTCATCCTCTCATACATATCCATAAATATATAATCCACAACAATACTAATTTAGTTATCCAAAAATCCACAAGCAAATTCAATCTTCTGCTCATCGGTTTTAATAATCTTGAAAACCTCAACGTTCGATGGATCCGATCTCATTGCCTTAGAGATTTTGAGATTGTCAGTAATAGGGAATCATAACCTGTCAAGCTCCATAGCTAAGTATTGTGGATAGTTGATATCAGACTTCTCCAACTTGTCTAACTATGTAGCCAATTTATCAATAAACTTATCTGCTACATTGTTTAACCTGCTAACGATGTCAACATCCTTCGATTTAGCTTTCCTCTTACCTCTTAATTGGGATTGTTTGGGCAGTTGACTATGTGTTTGATTCATAGACATTGGAGAACCCACATCATCAAATTGGTCATTGTCAAGCTCCATATTTATATCATTAACTAAATCAATTGGAGTTTGTGCTCCATGTCCTGTTGCCCGATCCTTCCCAAAAATATTAGCAAGCCTCTCATATATCGGAAAAGGTTTACCTCTCCAACTTTTTGCACTTGGATTACTCTAAAATAAAAAAAGCCATCATTTAGTAAAAACATTATAGATTTAAGATAAGAAACACAAAATTCAATAAAGGTATTTTTCCTAACAAATTCAAAACCTGCACATATGCTTTCCAAGCATCGTCACTGTCAACCTCCACACATTTAAGAGTGTCATTCCATCCAAATCCACTTTTGTTCAGCATGTCGTATATGATACCATATTGCTTCTTCCACTTTTTTAGCTTCGATTCAATATGTGAAGTTGCTTGCAATCCCGAGTTAGGACACATTTCAGCCAGTTGCCGCTCAATCATATTAAGTGTACCAGGTTTAAATGCTCCCGTGTCACAACGTTGCCCACTAGCTACAGCTTCATCTAAAAGAACCAGCAAAGCTTCTTCCTCACCTCTACTCCATGTACGCCTAGATTCACCCCCCCTATTATCGTTACTGCTACCTCCAGCTTCCATTGCTATTCAAGTAAATAATTCATGATTCCAACATTATCAAAACAAGATGCAAACAAAATAACAATAAATCTCAAATGTTGTACTTAATATAATATAAGTTTGTCTTCATACATATTATCCAAAAGATTTAACAAACAATATTAAATAAGCAGTTAGAGCATAATTTTTTACATAACCATCAACTAGTAATCATGATGACCTCTCCACTCACTAAACATTTGTTTAGCTAACTCATCTCTCTAATCCATTCATCGATCCGAGGAAGCAATTGATCCTATAATGTCCTCCTCTTCATTAATGTCCACATTTTCCATCCTATCATATTCAACTTCTCCAGGATCGAGTGTCATTTCTCTTCTAATCAGATTGTCAGGACCCGCCCAGAATTCCTCCCCGGAACCTTAGACAAGCCCTGATCCCAGGAAAATACCACCGAATCTTCCAACGGAAAATCCGGCAGCACCTCCCCTAAGGGTAGGACTTACCAAAAATTATCTGCACTGAAAACACACTTCTATATTCATCCCCTTATTCCTTCCGCAAAACTACAAATTGATTTCCACAAATTTACAGCACTTCACAACAATAACAGCAGCCCAGTGCATAAAAAAAACATAAGTGTCCAAACAGTATACAGAGCTTCATGAAGTGTTAATCAACAGAAAATACAACAAAGATGAAAGGAATAATACAATTGAAATGAACGAGTACAAAAGTACTTCTCGAAACACGATAGCGGCAGAGAATTGGTTCGCCCCGGAAGAACGTCTACCACCCCTTGCACCTAAGGGAACGGAACTTAAAAACGTGAGATGCTAATCATCTCAATGAGTGACCCTAGCTACTGAACACTTTTAATAGTAATACTAATAATAGAACAAATAAGGGAATTGAATTAATACCAACAATTAATAGGTAAATAACAATAGCAGTTGGAAATAATAATTTCCCTCAAAACTCTCACTAATCACTCCGTTGGAAATGTTCCCTTTTAAAAACATTTTCACAAAACCCGATATTCATATTTTCTGAAAACCAAGGGATCAAACAACTTAATAAACAATAATAAATAATTTTTGAACATTTTTGGGGTTTGAAATTTTGTCTGAAAATTTACACTTGACGCACCACACCATATACCGGTGATGCCCTCCGATACCCAACGTCCTGAGCACCGACTGGCGAGGAGATTAAAGAGAGAAACTTACAAACGGCACTTCGGTGTCCTGACAGTACCGCTGCTGAAACCGTCATCCCGGCCAAGGAGGGGGGCGGCTGTGGCCAATATCAAACTTGCCTACCCACGGTCCAATGGCAACTCACGGGAGACATAATACTTGCGTGCTAAACCACATATACATACACCAGAACACCAATGCTGTATGAATGCGTCTAAAATAATTATTTAATTAACCGTACCATTTTCCAAAATTACCGTGGAAAATATACAAATTCTCAAATTTACCATCCCACATATTTCCATTTAATAAATCCGGTACGAAAACATCGATAACCAATAAAACCATATTTTTTTTTTGTAATACGTGGTTCAACAATTAAAATACCGTGGGCATAATTATAAAAATTAAACCACCACTTTAAACAAATATTTTTATAAAATATTTAAACCAATTATGCCCAAAATATAATATTTAAAACCACGCACAATTTATTACTGAAAATACCTTACTCATGCATAATAATTAAAATTAAATCACAAATAATAACTAAATTGTACCACATGAGCATAATTCAAATACCAATTAAACACCAATTAAACATAACTAATTGCCTCAAAATATTTTTTAAAGGTGGGTCACTCACCTTAAGTGCATATATCAGCTAAGATCCTCCGCAGGATCAACTCCACTACTCGTACGCGCACCTAAAACATTCACAGTACACCAACCAAATATATTAATATTTTAATCGGGTAACTCCCAAATGGATACCCAGGGAGCGAACATAAACGACAACTAAAAGTTACGAGTGATATACCGAATCGAAGCTTGAGTGATGAGGATCACGGATTCGGTCTTACTTCCCGGAGATCGGACCCGAGGTGGCCGGAATCTCGCTGAAAAGCTTTCGGGGTTCGACTCCTCAATTCTCCCGAACCATCGCGAATTGGCGGAAAAGGATGCCGAATTTGGATTCGGGAGGTTGGAATCAGTGGACAGGGACCGGCGGTGTAACTGGGTACTCGCCGGAACAGTGACTTCCGGCGAGCCGCCGCGGTCACCAGCAACCGTCACCGGCGGCGGCGCGTGTGGTGGCCGTTGGCTGAGATTTTTGGCGTTTTGTAGATCGAGGGGAGAGGATTCCAACGGGACCGGCACTGAGGCAAATGGAGGCCGAACGGAGGAGAAATCGGGGTTTGAAGATTTTCGGCGCCTCGCCAAAAAACGCTCCGATCCCGGTGCGTCAGAGGTTCGATGGCCGTGAAATTTGGTGGGTAGGCCAAAATTGAGGAGGTGGTGAGGGGTGGCTGGCGCGTGTGGCCTGAAAATGGCGAGAAACTGGGTGGTGAGCGGTGGCCGGCGGTGGAGGGAAAAATCACCGCCGAGCTTCGCCGCCTCGATCCGGGCGCGTCCGGCGACTGTCAGTCGTGAAATTTTAGGGTTTGGCCAAAAATGGGAAGACACTCCCTTCTGGCCGGCGCGTGTAGCAAGAGTCGGCCGAAATATTAGACGATTCCGGCGGCCGATCGGCTTTCTCTATCTTTCTCTTTCTCTCCTTTATCTCTTTCTCTCTCCTCCCCGGCATTTTTGCCAAATAAAAGCCACCATCCACGTGGACTAATCAGGTGATGACACGTGGCATTACTGTGCACTTAAGCCAGATATAATAAAATATTACGGTATCCGGCGAACTTCAAACATCCATAACTTTTTAACTAGATGTCCAATTTAAGCGTGCCGCTAGTCTATGAACTCGTATCGACGAGTAATTTACAACCATACAAGAGTCAAACCAAAATTACACAACAAGAAAAAGTCAACTCCGGGCACCTTTTGGACTGTTTGCACCTCGACTTGTTTTGCCCATAACTTTCAAACCGTAGCTCCGTTTTTGACGTGCTACTAGTCTACGAACTCGGGGCATCATGCACTTCCCCACGGTACCCTGGTCAACTAGAAATTCCAACTGGGACAAAAAGTCAACTTTTGACCCACTCGGTCAACGGTCAAAGTGCACGGATTCCGGTGTGATTTGGGACAGGGTGTTACAAGATTATGTATCAGACAACATGCAGTAATGGTTTTGATTTGTGTTCCAATTGGGTAGAAAGATGAACTTCTTAAAATTGCCCATCACATTTTAAAAACCCCAAAGCATCTTTCTATGATATTCCTAGCTGATGCATGCTTCATGTTGATATACTCTTGATGATTTATGGGTGCACAAATATCTCTCCATTCCGAAAGGTGATATCTTGTTCCCTTATATGGTGCAAGAAATCCTTCACCATTTATGTAACCAGCATCCACTAAGTAATAACAACCTAACACAGAAAAATATCTCCTATTAGTTTATGCAATGTTAATCCAGTCGATGAAATATTTAAGGATTGGTCTTACCGGATGGTACTTTTAATCCATTTGGCCTACTTATTGCATCTTAAAGTACTCTGGAATCTGAAGCAGAGCCTTCCCAACCCGGTAATACAAATATAAATTCCATATTCGGGTTACATACACCTAAGGCATTTGTTGCTATCTCATCCTTTCTTGTTCGATATCTTGACTTATCGATTTCAGGTACTTTCACCTTAATGTAAGTTCCATCTAATGCTCCTAAACAATTCTACGACACAAACAATTTTACTAACGTCAGATAATGCTACAAGTCATCTAACTATAAAATTAATAACCAAACTAGTCCACATACGTTCCTTAAACATTTTCCATCTATCATCCGAGCAATTATCCAACACAGGTTCAGGATGCCTCAACAAAATGAAATGTAAGCGCAACAACCCATTCAATACTGAATTGAAATATCTACTAATTGTCTCCCCTGATCTATATAATCGACTGATAATTGTACGGTTTTTTGTATGATGAGCAATTATGTGCAAAAATATGCACACTTGCTCTTCCAATGTAACAGTACCATCTCTTTTCACATATCCACTTGGCGTAATAACCGACATAAAATAACAAATGTTCACCTATCCATCCTCAATTGACTAATACAAGTGACATCATTGTCCAACAAACTATTTATAAAAGATGTACGCAATTCGGTATTCCTAGTTATTCTATTCCTAACACCTCTCTCATTTCTCCTTTGCCACCCTAGATACATGTACATAAAGAAGATAAACATAAAGCCCCAACAAAAAGATTGAATTACAACTAATTTTCTTCCATCCATCTCTACAAAAAGAAAAAAAAACAAATAAAAAGTTGTAAGAAATACAATAAATTGAGCTGCCATTGCCAATACAATTGAATATATACAGCAAACAAAAATCTTCCATAAATAATATATTTATATATTAGCATTCACAATAAACATTATATATATTTGGAAGGTCAAAATAAAAAGTGGATTTAAGTTTTTTTAAACTCTTCAAACTCAATATATATATATATATCATCAATTTTTTTTTTATTATTATTAATGATGGAGCCAAATGAATAATTGTATCCTTAAAATATATTAGTTATGGTTTAAGGATGGTCATAGATTTAAAACCGACACATATACTGTGATTAATTTTTTCATGAATATTTTTTGGTCTCATGTAAAGAATATTTTTATATTACAAATCATTATATCATAAATCAATGTATTTGTGTTTCTCTCTTCTTTCTCCCGTCTTCAGAAACGTGCATTTACTTCAAAGTGTGAAACGGTATTGTGAAACATTTATTACCCCAAAATATTTGCATCTGGTACCAGAATTACATAATAATCTAATTTAGGTAATGATATGTTTAAAAAGCATAGTTATTTTTTTGAGTCTTTTGAGTTCAAATCATCCCATAACAGAAACAAAAATAAATCAATAAATTGTTAAGTAACATAATTTGTAGTTGATGCATTATTCACCCTCAACATTTGGTCTCTTCAAAATCTTACTGGACTCATCTCAAACATCAAAGGAAAGATGTCAACATTTTCATAATCATCATTAACCAAAAAAAAAAAAAATCAAAACTAAATAAAAAAAAATCATTTTCTCGGATGTCAATAATCTTCTAATTGAACAAAGAAATCATATATATTGTGGCTTTATCACCAATACTCATGCCTTAATTGTTGTTACATATTGGATGAAGCAAAACAAATATTTGCACCTTGCCGGTGCCTTCTTTCTCTCTCAAATTAGGTGCAAATTTAATAATTGAAAGCCAGGGTCTTGAGTTTATGTTGAGATCTTTAATTGATTTTGTCAATTACCCAAGAGGCAGTGTTGTGTCTCCTTAATCTGATATCTATTAATGTTTCTTTGGAAGAGCTATAGATCACTGGTTCAAGGAGGCTAAGGAGAGACATGATACTTTAAATGCAATCACTTATGGAAGTATAATATATGCTCACTGGTGAGTATTCAAAGTTTATTAGGTCCTGTACCCATTCACTTTCACTATATTCTCATTGGTCTCTCTCTCTCTATATATATATATGTGTGTGTGTGTGTGTGTGTGTGTGTGCAAAATGTGTGTGTGTGCATGTATAATGTATAAATTTTTTGTGGTTATTGGATGTATTTGCTAAAAGTTGAAAGTAAAATAGTTATTAAATCTATATCCCTGTTTTCCATCAGTTATTTCATTTCTATATTCTATCACGATCTGTTCTTGTTGTATTTATGTCTTATTTAAGCCTGGTGAGTTTCTTTCCTGTATCACATTTGTTTATCGTTTCTTTAAATTGCAGCCAAGCATGCAATATGGATCGAGCTAAAGCACTGGTGAGGGAGATGGAAGAAGTAGGGATAGATGCACCTATTGACATTTATCACACCATGATGGATGGCTACACCATGATTGGCCATGAAGATAAATGTTTGGTTGTGTTTGACCGACTCAAGGTAAAAGCTAATTAGTGCTATTATCGTCTAATATAATAGTTTCTCATTCAGTTATGTGAAATATAAATATAATACATATTGTGGTGTTCTTAAATATATATAAATTTGTAATAAAATATGCATATGGATTTTCATATTAATATCTGACTGAGATAATAAAATGCTGCTAAGCATTATAATAGTGTTGGGGCAAACCTAATTGCTTGTATTACACATTATTCAAAACTGATTTCAATATATTCTTCTATTTTCCTACAAATACTTTCCTCTATGATCTTCATCACCAAAATTCAGTTGGGCATATTAACCAACATTAAGTTCTTAATAATTACGATAATAGTTTATTGGTCAAGGACCTTTCTTATCTCTGTGCAATGTCTAATCTTTCTACAACTAGGATGCTTTGAATTGATCTACCGGGAAAAAAAAAAATGGATGCTTTGAGCTTGCATTTAGCCTTTTGCTTTTTTCTTAGCACACTGATATGAATTCAGTCCTGGTGGTACAAGATAGGCGTGTGGAATTTTCAAATGGATTTAAAAATTAGATAGCTCAAGGTGTTTTAAATTGAAAGTCAAATAGAAAATAGAAAATAAAAAAGGTAACAGAAAATCAAATGCAATATATATATATAAACACGTATCTCCTGAGACGATTTTTTCTTTGAACTTAAGAAATCCAATCCAACTTAACAAATATTTTTTATTTTTTTTTAAATGTACACAGCAACTACAAGTAATGGAATTTAACTGAAAGGGGTTGTGTATAGCAAGGTGGCTTTTGACATAACCGACATAAGAGATATCCATTGGCATGGTAAAGAAGGTATACATGAATCTGATGAGAAGAATACCATCACACACACACACACACAAAAAAAAACGTACCTTGACTAGGGCTTCTTCAACAATGGAGATAGAGTTACTACTGGAGACTGGAGTAGTATATAATCTTCCTCAACTCAAAGCCTCCAACTCCAAGGAATTCCATAATTTCTTCTTTCCCTATATCAATTTTACAAAAGCGTTTTTAGAAATCAAAGTTTCAGTGTTTTAACACACTTTATTGCTGTTTTTCAATCCGTTGATGGTGCGCTATGTTCTTAATTGAATAGAAACGGCATCGTTTATTTTATCTAAACGGAATCGAAATTCAGAAAAAGCTCAAATAAGCCCCGTTCTTAGTCCAGAAATGTTGCTGGTCTTAATGAAGTTCTGGATAAATTTGGAAAAAATGAAATAAAATCATTCCAAGACTACTAAAATTGATTATTCAGACACATATTTTATTTGATTAGGTGGGATACAAGAGAGATCTAGTTAGTACGTTACAAAGGTAAGATTAGAAGCTAAACTAATAGGATTATATATATATGTCATACCATTAGAGGAGATGATACAAGGTATAAATATATATATATATATATATATATATATATATAAGAAGAACTAACCTAAGAGCCAGAAGTTCTTCTGCTTTGTAAACGTATAAGGTAGCCACCCAATTTTAAGCCTTTTCTTCACAAATCCAAGCCCTAATTTTGCAAATCTTTGGCCTAATTGGTGCAGAATGGAAGCCCTAAACAAATCCCTAAACAAATCAAACGGAGAAAAAGAAGCAGAGGAAAACGAAGAAGAAGAAGAAGAAGCAGAGATTATCGACGAAGAAGAAGAAGAAGTAAACTGACCAGATCAAATATGAAGAACATGAAAACAAACAGAGCAAAGAAGCAAACTCACCAAGGGTTTCAAACCAAAAAGAAGCGGCCAACGATCCGGCGAGATCTCGAACAGAGTCGGCGAACGGTCCGGCAGAAGCAACTTCGTGTGAGAGGATGAAAGGTTATTCACGAAAGCTTCGAGAGAGGGCAGGACAAAAGTGACCCAGGTGTTTTGGTGGGTTAGCTTTGTCCCCTTCGAAGCGGATAAATTGGTTAACGGGATAAGTGTGTCCCGTCCTCCATTTTTCTTCCCAAACACCAGATTGGGACTATAACCTATCCGGTCTTGGCCAATCCCATGTAACAAATACCCCCTTAATGCCGAAAATTATCCACCATACTCATCCACTCCACTGAAATTAACTAAAAAATCTGATAAAGAAATGCCATAAAATATCCAAAAATTCAAAATCTCCCTCTTCCTGTCCCTCACGATCGATCTCTGAGCTACAAAACCAGAGGGAGATTGTTCAAGTATGAAGCTCTCTCTTCATTTTCTTCCCAAAGCCTAGAGGTGAATCCCACAAGTGAAAGGGGTTTTACTCAATCTTTCAATATATGATCAACACGACGACGGCCGCCCTTGTGATTTCTCTGGACAATTCCGATTCAGATTCGGATGCCATTCCTGGTGTTGTGACCTTCACTTCCTATTCCAATGGAGTCTAAGATTTCGACTCCTAGAAGATGACCGCCACTGCAAACTTGAAAGCTACCAATGGATCGGCCACGAACCTCTTTTCTGACCCGCTAGATGCCCACTCTCTTTGGTTCAAGAACGCTGGCCCCGCTTCGATTTTGAATCCTTCCGAGTTTCGAACTTCATTCCCTTCGATACTCTTCGATCCGATCTCCAGAGCCAATGCGCGCGCCATTGCTTGGACTCATGGAGAAGATCGAGCAGTTCAGGGGCTCGATGGCACGCTTGTGGCTTTGAAAAGCGTTTTGAAACAAAGATTGGAGGCTGCCTCTGCCAAAGAGGCTTGAAGCTTTTGCTTGATACGTTTCTCGTGGTCTCTAAGGTATGCCTTTTATTTCTCATTTTGATTTTGATTTTGATTTTTTCTTTTTAAATGTTTGATTTGGAATTTAGAGCATATTGTATGGATTGGTGCTTTTTAAGAATGTGATGTTGATGTTTATGGTAAGCTTTGATTTGTTGCCAATGTGACTGTTATTTTTTTTTTTATTTTTTTGAGGACATTTTCTCTGTTGGAGTCCATAAATGAAACTGGAATTCCAACTTACTTCTGTCATTTCACATTATTTTTGATTATGTGAAGTTGGAGTCATCGGTTAGTTAATTTGACAGCTTCCACGAAAATAGAAAACATTTTTGAGTTCCTTTGATGTTGTTGCTAATTGAGATTAAAAAAAAAGGTTGCTTCATTAAACTTGCATTTTTTTTTCTAAGGTGCAGTAGTTGCTAGATTTCATCTTGTTGTTTGGCTTTTTGGATGATGTTGAATGATGGGTTTAATCTGCCATTGGAGTTTAATGTATCTTGATGATTTTTAGATTTTTTTTTTAATTAATTTTTTCCTATGAAGTAGTAATTGCTAGATTTGTTGTTGTTGTTGTTGTCTGGTTTTTTACATGATGCTGAATGATGGTTGCAATCCAAATATTTTCACTTAAATCGGATAATCTTGTGTAATTTATGCAAAATTGAGAGATAATGTGGAAAATTCTAATATTGATAATTACTGCTGATTTTCCAGTGGCGTCTAATTTTTTATAGAAATTTTTCTTTTTGAAATTCGTGGCTTATGTGGTTTATTTATCTCATGAAACTTTATTAGATTATTAGGCAAATAAAACACACTTATTTATTTATTTTTATGTATCTTGCTGCAAGAATGTAATATTCCTAGTTTATGATAATTTGTGTGTAAATTTGGAGACTAGTGAATTTATGCCTGCCCAAGTGCTTGATTTGATATCATTGCCTCTTATAGAGTTGTCATGGATTAAGATGTCGAAAAGTCTGATGTGGATAATCACTTTGTTTTCAAGTAGCTTCTAATTCCATATAGAACTTTTGATTTTTGAAATATGTGGCTTATGAGTTTATAAAATTTATTATCCCCTAGTTTATGTTGATCTGTGGCATGGACAGGTTCGGTATTTGGTAAACTTTAGGAGACTGGCAAGTTTAGGAGGTTTTGTATTTGGTAAACTTAGAGACTGGCAAGTTGAGACAAGTCCAAGTGCTTGTTTTGACATCACCACCCCTTAAAGAGTCGCCATCACTTAAAGATATTTAGTAGCTAGGTTGTATTCTTTTTTTAAGGATCTACATATCGTTACTTGGATGCATATGTATATTCTTTGGTGTGAATCATGATTCATGATTTAGAATCTTCTCAATTAGATTGAAGAATCTTTCCCCTGCTCCTTTGTATTCCCATGAGCACATGCATTCCTCTATATTTTCTAAACTTATTTATTCTTGTGGTTTAGATAGGTCTAAAGGATGTGTGATGCTATGGCATGTAGTTTGTTTGTTTTAGCCTTTAGTTCCATATTTACTATAAATTAATTAGTTGTCCTAAAAGAGGATGATGACATAGTTGTATATTTATCAATGTTCTAACAGGTATTTCAATTTTACTAGGTATATAAAATTCTCCCTAGTGCAATGTAATATGAGGTTACACAAAAAAAAAAAAAAAAAGGGGCCATTGTGACAAATGTTAATTGTCATGTATAGAATTTTCGAACTTCATAGATTGTTACTGTTGCGCTTTGTGACAACATACATCGTCGAAGCTTTAAGTGACGTGTAAAGTGTGTCAGCGCAATTATTTTGAAGTCATAAAGTGTTCTCACTGCTGGTTACAGTGACAGATGCAGTTACTACTAAGTTACGAATTGCAACCATGCCACTGAATGTTTAAGTGAAAAAGAACATTTGTCACATAACCATCTAGTGTCAAACACTAAATGAGTCACTAAACATTTCAGTGACGACATTTTGTTACATTAGGTATTTGTGACAATTATGTTTTGACATTCATACTCTATGCATACTTGAACTTTGCATACTCTCTGCATAATGTTTGACTGTGCATAATAGAGAGAGATCTGGTGACTAAGTCACCTCATCACCAAAATATCTTATTGAGACACAGTTGTAGCTGTATAGTTTTTGAAGATTTTTGAAGTTTAAAAACTTGGGAAACAAAAAACACGGTGTTTGAGGATTAATATTGCGATAAGTTAATCACTTGGACCGTTACGTGATTCTTGTTTTCCTCTTCGTATATATTATGTCTTTTTTTTTTTCCTTCCATACATGCCTAATGTAGGTCATAATGATTTGGATGATTTTATGAAATAAGAGATATAGTTGAGAAATTCTATATTTATATTTTGATTATTGTTTTATTTAAAATTTGTTATTTTTATTCAATTTTAAATTTAAGTATATTTTGAATTTTTTTAAATATTTAACTTTTAATTGTAAACTATTTTAAATAATTTATAGACATGCTGAAATGTTGCCAATTACATACAGACAATATAAAAAAAGCTTCACATTGTACCCAAAAAAATAAAAGGTGAATTTAAAATAAATATGATAATTAAATGCAACAAGAAAGTATAACAAAAATAAAATTTGATATATTTTTCTTTCTTAATGCAAAAACATGCGAGCATCCCAACCTAAAACACACTATATAAGACTTCAATGGAAGCCAAATTCCAATAGAGAGAGGGAGCAATGTGGAACATGGTACAATAACAATGGTATGCTATCAAATATCTAGACACACGCAGAAGGCCTAAAGCCAATTCTGCCTCCCCCGACATCGTGTATCACCTCTATTTTTCTTTGCTGGACACTGCCCAGTATTGTAGGCGCGGTATAGTCAGGGACACCATTGAACGCCAAGCAACCCTGTGCTTCACCTTCAAACACACATAGAATTCCAGTTGGGTCCAATTCGATGGTGATTCCTTCGACGAAGACAAGGCTTACCTTGGGGATGTAAACTTGTTTCTTACCCGTCAAGTCATAACAGGTGTCCCCTTTGCTAATGTTTGATGGCAAAAGTTTATGACCATAGAACATCATTTGCTTTCGAAACTCGTAACGTAGCTCATTGAATGTTGTTTGAGGCAAGAGAGTTATAGGGGTTCCAGAATCTATCACGGTGCCAGGGGAGAAAAAAATAATGGATGGTATTCCTAATGGAATGCCATTAACGGCAATATCCTCCAACCATACGCCGTACAATGATTCACTGTAGGGAACTGTTATCAATGGAGTGTAGCTCACACCGACGGAAGCACTAGCTTCGTCTCTGCCAAATGTTAAAAATCCAGACTAGGTGGAGGTAGATGGCAAACAGTAAGAAAACGTACAATTATACTTGTGTGCCGTTTGTTCAACAAATGATAGGATGCCCCAGCCCAAACCTAGCAAGCCCACAGAACCATTTAGTGTACGACCTTGGTTGTCCATGCCACAGCAAAAGATCAATCCCTCAAATGCATCTTGGGATGGCGGCAACGTTATCCTATCTTTGCTTAAAAATCCAGCTGTTCGGGATCCATCAGCATATGTCTCCTTGTATTGGCATGTAACGTTACAACTTTGCCTTTGGTGATCTGAATCATTGATTAATATTTAATTAATTTTAAATAAATATATGGTAATAATTATATTGTGTAATTTTGCTACTAAAAATAACATCTGTATCTTACCTGACAGGAGAGAGCATTGGTGGGAGCCAC
This sequence comes from Ziziphus jujuba, assembly GCF_031755915.1. Taxonomy (NCBI): domain Eukaryota; kingdom Viridiplantae; phylum Streptophyta; class Magnoliopsida; order Rosales; family Rhamnaceae; genus Ziziphus; species Ziziphus jujuba. Next base: position 7,261,944 of record NC_083380.1, read on the forward strand.
AGGAGATGTAGGAGTGTGATGTTGACCGTGAAGGGTCAAATAGAAGCTCGTGGTGTTCATAGCAATTGACGCAGGGATGACACTGTGTCCAGGTAATGTCGCTGCCTGTGTCTATTTCCAAAGAAAAATTTAAGCTTGGTGTGCCAAGACTGATGGTGACAATGTAATTATATGTGCCGATATTGAGACCCGACATCAACAGCACTGTGGTGGCATGTCTATCAGAGTAATTGGTTTGACCGTTGCTGACTGCGGTGGTGGCGTGTGTTCCGGTAACGGTGGACTTGATCCAGTAGGATTCGTTGACCATATTGACGTCCCAGTTAAGCCCCAAATTCTTATAAAAGGCCATGTTGGCTTGGCTGTAGAAACCGGTGTTAATGGCGCTGCTGCTGCTGATAATGCGACTGCTGGCATTCAGAACGCCGTCTTCGAAGGTGAATGCATGGGCCGGCAAGTCAAAACGAGAAATCATCTTGGTGATAGAGATTAGTAGTTCACGTGAGTCTATCTTCAAGATTCCCTTATCTGTTGTAAATAGTTTTTATCATTACTCATTTGTAGTCATCTACACCAACTGTACATGTATATAAATATTAGTTTCTTATTCAATAAAAAACAACTTTCCTTTATCAGTCAACAATAACTTTCTCATGGTATCAGAGCATTAAAAGCTCTAACAGAGTTTCTTTTTCCGATCCAATCTGTGCCAAATTTTTCATTTTTTTTCTTCCTTCCTTTTTTTTTTTTTTCTTTGTTATGGCTGACCACACACCCATCTCTTCTGCTTCTTACTCTTCTCTAACTGATACTCCTACCTATGACTTTGCCAATCTGGTCTTCATTAACGTTGCTACACAAGCACCAATTCGGCTCACCCCAATTAACTTCTTCACTTGGAAAGCACAGTGGGATGCTCTCCTTTATGGTTACGCACTTACCGGTTATGTTGATGGCTCTCTACCTTGTCCTTCCCAATCCTCCAACCAGCCATATTTATTTTGGACTTGGCAAGATCAGCTTCTTTTTGGATCTCTCCTTGCCTCTCTGTCTGCTGACCTTGCATCAATGGTGGCTTCAGCTAAAACATCCTGTGAGTTATGGAGCAAGCTATGTCTCACTTATGCCAAGCCATCTCGATCACGCATCATTCGACTTCGGGAAAAGCTTGTTCGACCACAAGGATCACGCAGTATCACAACTTATATGTTTGAAATCAAAGCCACAGCAGATGAATTAGCCTTACTTAATGAACCACTCAAAGATGAAGAGATAACAATTTATGTACTTAATGGCTTAAATCATGATCTAAAAGAAATCTCTGCTGCCTTGAGATCAAGGGATACAGAGATCTCATTTGAAGATCTCCATAAACGTTTGCTAGAATATGAAGCCTACATTCAAAAGTCCAATATTTCCACTCCTGAAGACTCTCCCATGATTGCTCATGTTGCTAATAAAAATAATGGTCCTAACACCTTCCCTCGCAATCCGCAAAAGAAGTTTAGTACCAGATCTCATTCTACTCGTACTTTTCCCCTTCTTCTACCTTTGGAGGCTATCGAGGGCGCTGTCAGTTGTGTGGTCAACAGGGTCATTCCGCCAGATTTTGTCCGCAATTGAAACAACAGTGGACTTATAATCCCCAGCCTGGTTTTCTACCCACCCCTCGAATTCACAAAATGCCGCAAGCCTATTACTTCAGTCAGCAGGATCACTCAATTCCTATCTAGAACCTACCCCAAACATCTTGGCTTCTTGACTCAGGTGCCTCTCACCATGTCACTAATGATCTCCACAATCTGAATGCCCATTCTGACTATGATGGAACAGATGCAATTATGGTTCGCAATGGTAATGCTTTAAATATTACTCATATTGGTACAGCTCATATTCCTGCTCATAATATATCTTTTCTACTGTCAAATGTTCTTTGTGTGCCAAAAATGACTCGCAATCTGGTGTCTGTTTCTAAATTTTGCCATAATAACAATGCCACAATTGAATTCTCACCCACTGGTTTTATTGTGAAGGATATACCAACGGAAATGACTCTACTTCAAGGACCAAATAAAGGAGGTATCTATGAGTAGCCTTCTCCTCCCCATTCTACTGTTCCTCCACCGTTTATCTCTTTTTCTAGTGTCAAGACTTCCTACAAGGATTGGCATCTTCGTTTGGGCCATCCCTCCAATAAAATTTTAAATCATTTAATTTCTTCATTTTCTTTGCTTGTCTCATCCTCAAAAAAATTTATTTGTAATCCATGCAAATGTAATAAAGCTCATAAGCTTCCTTTTCATATTTCTTCTATGACCAGTTCTAAACCTTTACAATTATTATACTCTGATGTATGGGGTCCTGCATCTATAACCTCAATTGATGGATTTAAATATTATGTCATTTTTGTTGACCATTTCACTAAGTATATCTAGTTTTATCCATTAAAACAAAAGTCTGAGGTTTATTCTGTTTTTGCAAAATTCAAAACTAATGTGGAAAAATTTTTTGACACGAATATTATATCTTTTTACTCAGATAATTTTGGTGAATTCATCAAATTAAAATCTTTTTTTGAACAAACTGGTATAACTCATTTTTTATCCCCACCCCATACACCAGAGCATAATGGTTATGCAGAAAGACGTCATAGACATGTTCGGGAAACTGGTTTAGCAATATTATCTCATGCTGGATTACCATTAAAATTTTGGTCTCATAGTTTTCAAACTGCAGTCTATTTAATTAATAGGTTATCTACTCCTACTCTTCATCTAAAATCCCCATTTGAAATTCATTTTCAAAAACCACCCAATTATCATCATCTAAAGGTTTTTGGTTGTCTTTATTATCCTTGGATCAAACCATATAACAGACACAAATTAGAAGCCACATCCACACCCTGTGTGTTCTTAGGATATCAACCTAATCAAAGTGCCTATAAATGCTATGATTTATCTCTAAATAAATATTATATTTCTAGGCATGTTACCTTTGTAGAATCCATATTCCCATATAACTCTCAATCAGTCTATCCCCATAATTCCAAAAATATTAATACTTGGGATTTATCTATTCCTTCTATGTGTGGCCCCGCACACAACAGTTCCCTTTATCTCTTCTATATCTTCTCACAACCGACTCCCATGTGAACCTTCCTTTTCTAAGTCAACCTCTCTTTCTCCACCTACTTCCACTAGGAATTCTTCTCCCCACCTAACCCCACATGATGACTCCTTTTCTAAATCAACTTCTCTTTCTCCACCTAATCCCACTAAGACTTCTTCTTCTCATCTATGCCCACATGATGCTTCCTTTTCTACATCAAATACTCTTTCTTCACCTACTCCCACTAGTTCTTATCAAAAGCTATCCCCACGTGATATTCCTTCTTCTAAGTCACCTTCTCCATCTCCACCTACTCTGTCACAGCATGCCACTCAAACAGTGCCTCCGTTGTTTGGTCCACAGGAAGCAGCAGGTCTTTCTCATGGTATATCTCCTCACATGTCATCACATCTTCCTCTGAACCCATAGAGCTCACAAAGAAAAAAATTCACTGATCGCACGCATGCCATGCGAACCAGGTTTCTTAATAATATTTTTAAGCCCAAGCTCTTCTCTGATTTCTATATGGCAACCTCTCACTCACAGCTTTCAGAGATTGAGCCCCAAACTGTCTCCCAGGTGCTCAAAGATGAAAACTGGCGTGTTGCAATGTCTGATGAGTTTAATGCATTAGTTCAAAATGGTATGTGGGAATTGGTTCCTCCTAGTTCCAAATATAATCTGGTGGGTAGTAAGTGGGTGTTCAGAATTAAGAGAAATTCAGATGGTACCATAAACAGGTATAAGGCTCGCTTAGTTGCCAAGGGGTTTCATCAGCGACCAGGCATTGATTATTCAGAAACATTTAGTCCAGTCATAAAGCCAGCAACCATCCGAATTGTTTTGTCAATTGCTTTAACTAAAAACTGGCCATTGAGGCAACTTGACATTAACAATGCTTTTCTCCATGGCCATCTAAATGAAGAGGTGTACATGAAGCAACCTCAAGGGTTCATTGATTCCACTCGGCCGACCCATGTCTGCAAGCTCAAGAAAGCAATATACGAGTTAAAGCAAGCCCCCCGAGCATGGTATACAGAATTGAAGACCTTTCTTCTCTCATATGGGTTTGTCAATTCTATATCTGATGCTTCTCTATTTATTTTTCACCATTCAGACATCATTCTTTATCTGCTGGTATATGTGGATGATATTCTTTTGACTGGAAATAATTCTTCTGCCCTCTCTACCTTTGTTAAAGCTCTTTCAAATGTCTTCTCTCTTAAATATCTTGGTGGTTTGAATTTTTTTCTTAGAGTTGAGGTAACTTCACGTACAGATGGCCTACTTCTGACACAAAGAAAATACATTCATGATCTCTTGGCTAAGACACATATGCTAGATGCAAAAGAAGTTTCCACGCCAATGTCAACCTCTGCTACTCTAACTCTCATGGATGGAACTAATCTAACCGATGCCACTCAGTATCGCCAGGTTGTTGGAAGTCTTCAATACCTATCTCTGACTCGTCCTGATATTTCGTTTGCTGTCAATAAATTGTCTCAATTTATGCATAAGCCTACTGAAACTCACTGGGCTGCTGTCAAAAGACTTCTTCGGTATCTTAAAGGTACAAGTTCCTTTGGTTTATTTCTTACACGTCACTCTTCCACCTCTCTTCATGCGTTTTGCGATGCTGATTGGGCCGGTAATAAGGATGATAGTACTTCAACCTCTGCATATGTCATGTATCTTGGTTCCAACCCAATTTCTTGGATGTCCAAGAAGCAACGTACAGTCTCTCGTTCCTCTACTGAAGCAGAGTACCGCTCGGTTGCTACTGCTACATCTGAATTATGCTGGCTTCAATCTTTGTTATCTGAGTTAAAATTAGCTATACCTCAAGTTCCAGTCATCTATTGTGATAATGTGAGTGCTACGTACATTTGTGCCAACCCTGTTCTTCACTCTAAGATGAAACATATCAAGGTTGACTTCCACTTTGTCCGTGAAAAGGTGTCTCAAGGTGATCTGCGTGTGTGTCACATTTCCAGCAAAGAGCAAATTGCTGATGCTCTCACCAAGCCACTGTCCAAACAAAGGTTACAGTTTCTTCGACCCAAGCTAAGTGTTCTTTCCACACTTAGCTTGAGGGGGCATAATAGAGATTAGTAGTTCACGTGAGTCTATCTTCAAGATTCCCTTATCTGTTGTAAATAGTTTTTATCATTACTCATTTGTAGTCATCTACACCAACTATACATGTATATAAATATTAGTTTCTTATTCAATAAAAAACAACTTTCCTTTATCAGTCAACAATAACTTTCTCACTTGGATCATGAGGTTGGGCTTGCCGCGTGCGATTCCACCATGTTTGTGCAAGAGTACTTGGAATGTGTGGGAGAGACTGGCCGCCAATGGGCAACTGGCGGTGCCGTCTCCGACGACCATGTAGTCGTAGTAGTCCTCCGAGGGTAAGTCCGTGGCATTGAACGCGAACCTCAGGTAGCTCGGCTCTGCATTATAAATATGTTAGAAAATGTTAGATTTTTCTTTTCTTCTTGTTTGGTTAGCAAGAAAAAAACCCGAAGGAAAACAATGAAAATGGTGGGAGGGAAAAAAAAAAAAAAGCCAACTAAATCCGATAAATCGTTTCCTTGAAAATTTGTCTAAGACAAAACAGAAAAAGCTTTTTCTTTGTTGGATTACGATGATACAAAAAAAAGACAGAAAAACAAAAAACAAAAATTCCAGTCTGGGTATAATGCTGTCAGATTGCTTGGCTTTGTACAGAGATTCAAATGGTTGCCAAGAAAGTGACTGAATGAAAACAATTAACATGACTCAACTCTATGCGAGAATTTGTTCAGTGGGGCTCGTTTGGAACAGAAAAGAACAAGCTTTTTAATTTGTTTTATTGAAACTTTATTCTGAGATGGAAAAGAAAGAAATGGAAATTGTATGTGGATTTTATATATTTAAGCCGAATTTTTCCAATGCAGGGAAGATTTGGAGCGAAATTTTCATCACCATATCAAAGAAGAGAGAAAAACGATGAAGAAAATTGAGGTTGAATGGAGAAGATAAAACAGTTATTACCTTGACGAGGAGGTACTTGTGGTCTGACATAAGAAACGATGGCACCCAAGAAGATGAAAAACACATACTGCTGTAGATAAAAGCAACTAGATTTCGCCATTGAAGAGTTCTGTGTGTTTCTTGCAGAAGATGACAGATGTTTTTGGTGTTTCTTGCGAGAGGGCGAGAGGGAGAGAGAGAGAAAGAGAGAGAACAGAGAAGTACTCGTAAAAGTAATGTAGACGTGTTGGCAGAGTGAAGGCTTAGTTTGTTATACATAGTGTTTGGTGTACGGCTTCAGGATTTTCTAGTCAATTATCCACGTTGACTTTCTTCTTGATCTCCACAGATATTGGATTTGACGGTTGGTCAGCCTTTCGTGAGGGCCCCAACGAACTTGTCAGTGCCTATGTTTTCTTCTTCTTCTTCTCTCTTTTTTTTTTTTTTTTTGAAATTATTTATTAGTTTTTTTTTTTTTTTGGAGTATTTCTTTTTAATGTACCTTTTAAATTTCAAGGACTATTTGGCTTTAAAGTCTTTTGTTACATTATAAAGATCAATGTTGACAAAAGGAAAATAAACTAAATGAAAGACGACGGCATTGTAACGATATATGGAAGGTGAAAGTGAATTTGAAAATTAAATAAATAAATAAATAACTTCTTCATAATGAAGTTATAATAAATTGAAAATAGGATTTACATTAAAAATATTTCTCCTTTCAAAATATATATATATATATATATGTATATGTATATAAAATTACTGTTAATTCCCCAAGTATGCTAGTAGCATATTAGGATCACCTTGGTAGAAAAATAGCAAAAAAAAAATATAATAAAATAAAAAGACAAATTAACTTTAACGGCATGTTTAAGTAAAGGGAAAATTAGTGGAAAATTAATTTTATCCATTAATTTTTTCGGAAAAGTGATGATTTTATTTTTTGTTTGGATATTTATTTTGAAATGAAAAAATATGGATCCAAGAAATTAGATTTCCACCAATATAAAAAAATATGTGAGAAAGTTATTCTCATCTATATAAATATCATTTTGAAAATTCTAAAAAAAATAGTTTTAAAATTTTTTTAAAATATATATTAATCTTTAATTTATTATATAATATTAAGTTTAATTACTTATATGTTCCAATTTTCCTTTTACTTACCAAAAAAATAAAAAAATAAATAAATTCTCAAGAAACTAAATTCTAAAAATCAGTTATCTTTGGTTACTCTTTTTTTACCAAACAAGCCGTAATCGACTATATATTGCATTAAAAATTCAAAATTGTCCATTAAACTCAGCCAAGAATTATGAGATCCTTTTAATTATATGGTTTTACTCATTAATGCATTGTAACATCCCGTCCCGAACCATGTCGGAATTTTTGCACGTTGACTGAGGTTGACTGTTGACCGTTGACCGAAGAGGTCAAAAGTTGACTTTTTGACCCGATTGGAATTCTAGGTTAACTGAGGTACCGTTACAAAGTACACGTTGGCACGAGTTCGTAGACTAGTAGCACGTTGAAAACGAAGCTACGGTTTGAAAGTTATGAGCAAAACAAGTTGAGGTCCAAACTGTCCAAGGGGTGCCAAGTTGACTTTTTATTTATGCAAGATTGAGGTTTGACTCATGCATGGTTGTGAAGTGCTCGTCGATACGAGTCCATAGAGTAGCGACACGTCCGATTTGGACATGTGGTTTGGAAGTTATGGACCTGTAAAGTTTTTCAAACACCGTATTATTTTAATATTATTTTTAAACACGTAACGATGTGCCACGTATGACTTAATGAAGGTGACCATATGTCACCATGTTGAGAAGCCACATGTCAACCATATGTAATATCATATTATTTTATTATTATTTTAAATAATAATATTATTATTAATATTATTTAATTAATTTTAAATTATTTCTTTTTATTTCTTTTTCTTTTCTTTTTTCCTTTTCTTTTCTTTTCCCCACGTGGGAAAACACCTTCTCCTTTCCTTTCCTTTTCTTCCCTTCTTCTTCCCTGAGCCCGACAGAGACAAAACAAAACGTAGAAATTTTTCTCTCTCTCTCTCCTTTGACTCTCTCCCTCTCCCTGTTTGACCGACCGTTTGGCCGGATTTCAGTCGCCAGAAAGCCACACGCGGCGGCGACTTGAAATTTTCCGGCGATTCTCGCCGTTTCCGACCAACCCAGCCCGACCTATACCTCTATTCCACCATTTTCGACCCCTTTGAGTTCAAATATGGCCTCTAATCTCAAAAATTCGAAGCGGTTTGCGAGATACGATGAATTGAAAATCGACCGAAGCTTTCCGGCTAAATTCCGGCCACCTCCGGCGGAATTGGGGTCGATGGAGACTGGATTTGTAATCCTCGTTGCTCAAGCTTCAATTCGATATATTATTTGTCAATTTTGGATAACGTTTGTGTTTGACCCCCTGGGTACCGGGTATTATCTATCCGAATAAAATATTAATTTATTTGACTATCTGTGGATTTTGTTCTAGGAGCACCGGTGAGTCGTAGAATTGATCCCATGGTGGATCATGGTTTAATTGCGTGCTCCAGGTGAGTGACCCACCTTTAATAAATATTTTGGGATGATTAATTATATTTAATTGCTGTTAAATTGGTATCAGAAATTATGCTCATGTGGTGGAATTTAAATATAGTCGAGAAAAAATATTATTTTATATATATTTTACCCATTGATACTAAATGGAATTTTGGGTTACTAAGAATTTTCCGAGTATTATTTTATTGTGGTTTAATTTATTTATTGTGCATGAGCAAAGTATATTTCAGTAATAATCGTACGTGGTTTTAAGTGTTATTTTTCGGGCATAATTGGGTTAAATATTTTATGAAAATATTTGTTTAAGTTGGTGGTTTAATTTTATAAATTATGCCCGCGGTATTTCAATTGTTGAATCTCGTATTTCGAGAAAAGGTATGGTTTGTTTGTTATCGACGTTTTCGTACCGATTTGTTAAATAAAAATATGTGGGATGGTAAGTGAGAAATTTTGGTATATTTCCCACGGTAATTTTGGAAAACGGTACGGTTGGTTTAATAATTATTTTAGACCCATTCACACAGTATTGGTGTTCTGGTATATGTATATGTGGTTCAGCGCACAAGTATTATTTCTCCCGTAGTTGCCATTGGACCGTGGGCAGGCAAGTCTTATATAGTGCACACATTCGCCCCCCTCCTTGATCGGGATGATGGTTTCAGCAACGGTACTGAGTTTCTCTCTTTAATCTCCCCGCTAGTCGGTGCTCAGGACGCTGGGTATCGGAGGGCATCACTGGTATATGGTGTGGTGCGTCAAGTACAAATTTTTTTCGGATAGAAATTTCAAACCCCAAAGAGTACAAATTATTTATTACAATTTATTGCAGTTTATTTATAATTGGGGTATTTATTTATTTATTTGTTGTTTATTAAATTATTTGGTCCCTTAGTTTTCGGGAAGTACGAATATCGGGTTTTGTGAAAATGTTTTAAAAGGGGAACATTTCCAACGGAGTGAATAGTGAGGGTTTTGAGAGAAATTGTTATCTCAATTATTTATTTATTTATTTATTTAATTGTTCGGTATTGATTTATTAAATCCCTTTATTTGGTATACTATTAATATTAAAGGTGTACAGTAGATAAGGTCACTCACTGAGATGATTAGCATCTCACACTCTTAAATTCCATTCCCCTATGTTCAGGTTGGGAGACGTTGATCATCTGGGGCGAGCCCGACGTCTCAGCTCATTGCCGAAAGTTCAAGAAGTATTTCTTCCCTTTTTCCTCTCCATCCTGTATTACTTCTTATATGTCATTGTATAAATTCCACATTAAAGAGCTGTAAATTTGTGGAATCAATTTGTAGTATTGTGGGAGGAATAAGGGGATGTTTATAGAAGTGTGTTTTCAGTGCAGACAATTTTTGGTTAGTCCTACCCTTAGGGGAGGTGCTGCCTGATTTTCCGTTGGAAGGTTCGGTGGTATTTTCCTGGGATCAGGGCTTGTCTAGGGTTCCGGGGAGGAATTCTAGACAGGTCCTGACATGCATCGTTTGATATAAAATGCCCGTAACTATTAGAGAAGATGTGTTTATTAAAAATTGAGATTGATTCATGAGGATCACCAATATTAATATAAAAATAAAATCATCTTATATTGGTTACCAAAAGAAAAATCTAAATACGCTTATTGTAACTTCTTTTTTTTTTTTCTAGAAAAAAGAGAGATACAGATAAGAAAGGCAACAAACTACTTTTAGGAAATTTTGGTTAGTTATTTTTTTTATGAATATTTTTAATTAAATTTACGAATATAATTTGTTTTACCCTTAATACGAGATGTTATCACGTGGTGATTTTATTAAACCCAAAGCTGATAGCTGATGAGAGGGGAGGTGGGCCATGACAATTAATTTTTGATAATTTTATTATAAAATCTCACTAATTAATATTAAATATAGTATAAGTTGCTCCTTGTTCTTGGATCCGCATACTCTGTATATAATGGAGAGAGATCTGACTCGACTAAGTGTGGTTGATATTTTTGAAAACAATTGAACTTTGAAAATTGGAAATAAGTGACCTCATCAAAAATCGCAAAATAAGTGACCTCATCACGCATGGTGGTTGATATTTTTGGAAACAATTGTAATTGTATTAGTTTTTGAAGATTTTTGAAGTTCACAAAATTGGGAATCTAAAAACTTAAGTTTGCGGGAATTTTCTTAACAATACAAGCAAAACACAGGCTTGATTAAATGTTGCAATAAATTAATCACCTGAATATGTTGTCTGATGCTTGCAAAGGAAGGTACAGCGGCCCGTTTTCATTTTCCTATATTATTGGTTAGCTTGCCTAAAACAAATCATAATCATAATTAATGCTTCGAATGATTGAAGGAAATAAGACATAATTGAGAGCTTCTATATAATATTTATGATTTTTTTTTTTAATGATATGGATTAATATAAGGAAAAAAAATACAAAATACAAAATTGAACTAGGCACCCAAATTTGAGTGACTTACAAAATGCAAGTCTAGCTAGGTCTAACTAGGATCTCTTAGGAAAATAATAATAATAATAATAATAATAAAATAACAAGTAAAATTGCAATGTATGAAAGCCAGTAGGAAATCTGCTTAGTGCAAAGATATTACACGGCAGCTACTCGTCGCGTAGAATTCTAGCTGTGGCTGATTATGCTCCAATGCACGCAACAGCTAGGTACGTGAAGGCTTTGGCATGATATACGAGCATCAAACACGACAGCCAAAATTACAAAAAAAAAAAAAAATTTCATAAAATATTTTTGGTTGGCATAATTATATTAATGTTTGTTTGGTATTTCATATAATTTTAGTTATTCGTATATTTTGATTATTTCTTATTTAAATTTTTTAACTTTATTATATTTCAAATAATTTATTCTCTATTTTTATAAATTTCAAAACAAACAGTAATTATATGATTTTAATGTGTGTGTGTGTATAAGATTTTTTCTATTAGAATTTATAATGGAACGACGATTAGCTGACAATGTCTAGCTGTCGTGTACTAAATTATTTATTTTACATAATTTTGTTTGGTTGGCATAATTATATAACTGTTTATTTGGTATTTCACATCATTTTAATTATTTATATATTTTAATTTTTTTATTTAAATTTTATTAATTACTTTTATTTAGATTTTTAACTTTTAACTATAAACTATTTTAAATAACTTACAGACATGCTGAAAATTTTCCAATTACATAAAGACAATATCAAAAAAAAAAAAAAAAGGCTTAAAAGGTGAATTTAAAATAATATAAAAATTAAATGCAAGAAGAAAGTGTGACACAAATAAATTTTTTTTTTAATACAACTTAAAAAAAATATATTGCAACATGCATTGGTCAAGCCACAGAACTCAAAAAGATATAGTAAATAGGTTTATAGTCTTCTTCTATTTGAGATTGACCTATTTTCACAATAATTAATCCAATCTAATTAGTAATTTGTTTAGTAATTTTCAATCCAATCTAAATCGATTTTAATAATAATAAGTTTGGATTGAATTGGATGATTAGTTTTAAATTAAAATTTAAACTTAGATCTGTAAATTTTGAATTTTAGAATTTTAGTCACTAAAAAGTTAAAACTTTGGATTTTATCATTTTTTACTAGTGTCAGATAGCTAAAATTATTAAAATCTCTCAACATTTTGAAAAATGAAAATATTTATTTTAAAATAAAATAATAACAAAATTGATTAAAATAATGTATCAATTATTATTGATTTTCTAACTAAATAATGCAAACCAATATAAAAATTAAATAAAATAAAAAACACAATATTTTACTAATTTCTCTTGAATATATATTTTTTAATTATTATATTATAGTTGATTTAGTTTGGATTAGTTTTATTTTCTATTATAGTTGATTTAGTTTGGATTAGTTTTATTTTCTATTTTTTAACTGATCCAAACTAATTCAATTATCGAAATTTAATTTTTAAAATTAAACAGATCAAATCCAAATACTATAAAATAACCGATCCTAATAAATTAGATTGGATTATTGTCATTTTGACCAGTTAATTGGTTTTTCTACACCCTTATAATTTGGCATGTGCATGATCAGAAGAGCCGTGTAAAGTAACTGATATTTTCTCCATATGTAGTATACAAATCCTACAGTATCGTGAGCCTACTGGGCAACAATAATCTCCAAAATAATGCATTTGAAAGATGAAGCAACTTAATATAGCGAAAACATGCCAGCATCCCAACCTACATAGGTTAAAACAATATAAAACACATAATATAAGACTTAAATGGAAAGAAGCCAGGATTCCAATAGAGAGAGAGAGAGAGCAATGTGGAACATAGTTTATGTCTGATCAGTCTGACATATAATGGTTCACTAGTATGTTGGCAAAAACAATAACCCTAATTCTGAGGCCAAATTTCTCATATTTCTGTTACAGATCCTGTTTTGATGGGTCTGAGGAATCTAGATCACCAGTCAAAATCTCTAAGACATTAACTGGACATTTATCAGCAGGATTCTGTGGTGACAGTTGACAGAAACACTCCGGCCAAGAATTTGTATAGAATGACTCAGGTGAGATCCGTCTGTGAGGTCCACCAAAGTTTGCTTTGCGCATGACTTGCCTAACAGCTTCTTCAAAACCCGCCGTCTTTCCTTTTTCCCGATCAATGAAGATTGGAGCAAGACCCTTTCTGTCAGGTCTCAGTGTAGTAAGGAAGCCGTGGTACAAGCGGTGTCCAAGTAGATTATTGGCAAAGTTGCTGGGGCCATCATAAGTAGGCATAAAAATATCAGAGAGCAGACAGACCATGTAATCCACAGCGGGTCCTAACAATCCTCTGATGTTTCCTGCAAGGTCTTCAAAGGGATCCACAGAGCTGTGGTTCTCAACGTATGGGAACAGAGATCGAAATGGTCTCATGAATTTCTCACCACCAAATAATTCACCAGCTGCTAGGTATATCCTGGTAGAACTGTCAAACCCCATTGCACGTAAAAGAAGGCCAACCTGCAGTTACAACAGTCAAAAAGTCTTTTAATTGCAGCGTCCCATGTGCTACACAAAAAGTCACTAAAGACACAAATAAAGTGATTTTCTTCACCTTTTTATGGGCAGTGTACAGTAATTTAATTTATACTAAATTATAAGTAAAAATGTAATTTTCCAACTCAAACTAATCCTTTGTTTCATCAGGAGATTGACAAGCAAGTAAAAAAATTGCCTCTTCAGGAGTTAAGGGACATTTCCCAATGGCCCGCCTGTCATTATAAACTAGCTTTTTTGGTTCAAAATTTTCTTCTTGATATTTCTTTAATATCTTTTGCTGTGCAGGGGTGAAAATGTCGAAGCACCTGCAGATAATAACCAATATTAGATATTATTACAAACTATAATCTTGTCCAAACATATAAAAATGTGAATTCAATCACTATAGAAAAATAAACCATATCCTCATCTGATTAAGCTTCAAAAAGGAGAATCCTCCATGTATAAATAAGCCCAAATTGTGATCTACTGCGTACAAGGCATGCAAAGGTTTACTTAAAGACTTTGTATGTCAATCCACATATATATAATAACAATACTATATACCATGCCCATTTCTTCGTTCATACAAATCAACAACACTTATCCCAACTAATGATGAGTTATCCACCTTTCCAAAACCAAAAATAAAAGCACTAAACTAAATTGAATGACTTAGCAACATGTTAATTTTTCATCAAAATCCCCAAAATCATCCCTAGTTCACATGCAAAACCTAAACAGAGTATCCATCATCAAAAGCCAATATACTACGGTCTTGGCTGAACTTAAATAAATAATTAGACTGTGGAAAACACATTCACCAAAAAATATACATATATATATATATATATATATTCTCCCGAAGCAGTTACAATTGGTAGTAGTGATAAAACTGGTCCAAAATGAAGAAGGGAATCTAAAAGTCTTAATCTTCGTAAAAAGATCAATAATTTCTATACTTGGTTCTGCCCACTCCACTCCTACGACCAATATTTTTGTATCATAAGCAAATAGAAAGACATGCACAGTTTTTATCACATAAAATAAACCAATTGATTATTTCTCTCTGACCATCTTGTGCTTAAGCACATACAGGCATAAGTCTGTATAAGAAGCATATATTAATTTACAAGAACATACCCAGCAAACGCCAGCATATCAATCTCAAACCGAAGATGTATAGACATGAAGCGGCCTTGTGTACGGAGCTTATCAACTATTGATTGACTTAAACTCATAATCTCTGGCTTAAATCTTAAAGCATGATAATTAACCCTGCACCTTAGCCTTTGGTACTCAGGGTTGTCAACTTCTTCTGACAAATGATGTGAAAAGGGAGTGAGGTAGATAGCACCATGCTGTATCATTTTCTCTAGAGCAACAGTAGTATACCAACTAACAGGAGCATCTCTAGGGGGATTAATCTGGTAAGGAAACAAAACAGGAGATAAGGTAACAATCACGATTATCAAATAATTGCAATAGAAAAGAGAAACTAACACTCTACCTGCAAAGCTTTTATCTTCTTAGTCATTCCATTTTTGCGAAATTCTGGTAGGCTTTCCACAATATGTACATCATACCTCAGCACTTTGATAAAGTGCTCAACATCATAGATACCGTGGAAACCACTGCACAGAGCAATGATATTATGACTTAATCCACCAGATAATAAAGAAGAGCTCATAAAGACCAGATTTTATTAACCAACAAACAGTGTATTACGCATCATTATGACCAACAGTCCTACAAGCAAATAAAAGTAATTGTAGTGCAGGGATAGAAGCTCAAAAATGTAACAAGGAGACAGATTATGTTTTAAACTTAAATAATCCTTGCCTCACTACTTGGTCAGTCCATGGGAGAGAACTAAAATGCTCAACATCAAGAATGCATGAAAATACAGCTAAAAAATGACTCAGAAGAGTTCACTTTTTTAAACAATATCAAACAAGGGATTAGTACTTTATGTTCCTGAGAAAGAAGTCAAAAAAGAGAGGTAAAGTTTTCCAGTGCCAAAACCAGTCCACATACAAATTATATTTGAGCACATCCATCCAGTTTACTTTCTTTTATTGCAATGTTATTCACCTAGTCTCCTTTGGATGCACAGTATTGAAACCTAATTCTGAATATTTAACAAAAACACGCAACTAATTCTTACCCCAAACCAAATATTTTGAGTTTGCTAAACAACTCCTTCCTGGGCTTCAGACAGTTTTCACGTGAAAAAAAAAGCTTGTCTAAATAAAGAGATTAATTATGCAATTACAACAACGACCACAACAAGTTAAAGAGAATAAGTTATTATGAAATAAATAGAAGTAGGAAAATATATACCTATTATCATGCCAAAAGGAGTTTGCATCCAACTCTGGCAGCACAAGGGTGGCATTCATGATTCGTGCAACTAAAACCGCATTACATATCTAAAACGTCCAAGAGAGTAATTAGAGGAAAATATCTTCAGGTACAAATATGCATGAAAAAGTAATTATAATTTATAGCTGAAAATAAAAGATACAAACTGCAATGCGTTGTTGACTGAAACCACCATTACAGCGTACTTGAAGATAACCACTAGTCTCACTAGGTGGAGCTGCCCAATGAAACATGTAAATAAATAAATAAATAATTTCACACATTATTTGTAGTAGCATAATATTGTGAGAAAATAAGAACTTACCAGGCCATTCAGAGCATGGAGCTGATAATGGTATCCAACCACCAGAATCAGCACTATTCCAAAATTCTTCTATATTGAGCTGCTTTTATATGGTTATTACATAAATGATACAATAACAGCTTTTGAAGGAAAGTTTAATATGGAATCTAAAGGGATGCATATAATTTTCAGTGACGATTAACAACCATAACCATATTATTTCATTCCCTTTTTCTTATTAAGTAAACATTTTGTTACAATTTTGTCATTTCCACCGAATAAAGATATTAATAACATTTAAGCTTTCTGAAACTATTAACTTCATATTTGATATAGGCCACTAAATCCAAAATCTTGAATATTAGGGAATCAAAGTGAACAAACGAATCAAAGTTTGATGCCTCAAAATAAAAATAGCGTTTGATATTTACCAGTTCAGAAATTCATTCATGTATTCAGCAAGCACTTCTGGAAACTAATAAAACAACGAAAACTCAAATAGAGAGATTAAACTAAAAACAGTACCAGGATTCAAAACCACGAAACCTCTATTCACCGCAAACAAAATTCCATCCATCTTCTCCAAAATTTCCTCAGAAACCAAAAACAGAACCGCGATTTTACAATCGAAATTCTAAAATCTAAATAAAAATCTTCCGGCTAACCAGGGTACGGTCGGCAGATCGAGCACCGCCATTGCTGGTGGACGTAAGAAGCAAAGTAGCCGTGCAGCTCAAAAGGACAACAGCAGCGATGGACAAGCACCCTATCAATCCCTTCACTCCTCCTGTTGCTGGTCCAAACTTCCTATGCTCCTGGTCATGGAGCCCCGGCCGGTCGTGGTGCCGCGGCCGGCGATGGAGCTTCGATTTTCTGCCCACCAACAATTATATACAATAAACAATTAAAAAAATGAGTGAAAATTATGTTTGGATAGAAGGAAAATAAATTGACGGAAAATAGGGCAGAGAGAGAAAAAGATAACAGATAAGAGAGGAAAAGGGTACCTCCCCATTGTTTAGGAATATGAAGAGTTAGCGATGGGGCTTCAACTTCAGCTATGGAGGTCTTCTTTAACTGCAACAAGCTGTCTCTCTCTCTCTCGCTCTCTCTTTCTCTCTCTACCAATCTGTGTGTCTCTGCCAAATTAGTCGAAATTCAGTAATTGCTTTTTCAGCAACATTTTTAGTAATCGCCACAACCAGATGGTTCTGTTTTCATGGTAAAACCCCAAGGTTTTAGGCTGGTTTGATAACACAGTTTCGGAATATATATTTCGTTTATGTAAATATTTATTGATTTATTATTTTTTTAGTAATTTCATCATTTTTTTTTTTTGAAAATGTAATTTTATCCACGTTACAAATATATGCTGCACAATATTTTCCACGCTCATTTTAATTTTTTTTTTTTTACCTTTATCTATTTTATCTTTAATAATTTATAATTAAACTTATATACACAGTAATTCATGATTTTTTTTAAAATATTTTTACATTATATTTGGATTGAAATAATAACAAATAAATTATGGTGCGGAAAGGATAGAAAATAAAAGGAAATAAAAGGAATTGGTTCTTTCATATCAATCATATATCTTTTTCTTCCAAAATTATTTAAATGAACAGAATGGAAAATACTCTTAATAAATTCTTTATTATTTTAAAATTATTTATATTGTCATTGTATAAGAATATTTATTATCTTTTCATTTTATTTCGTTGATTACTTATTCAAACAATAAATCTTAACAAATATTTTCCTTCGTTGATTACTTATTCAAACAATAAATCTTAACAAATATTTTCCTTTCTTTTTTCCTTTCCTCATTAAACAATATTTTTTTCCTCCCTTCAATTTAGATATAGTTTTAAGCTTTGTTTGGGACCAAAAAAAAAAAAAAAATTATAAGAAAAATGAGGAGAGAAAAACATGGAAATAAAAAAATTAGACTTTTTCTTATGGTTTGTCAGCACTTTGTAAGAAGGAAAAAAAATTCTACCCAGTCTTATACGGACATACGAGAGAGAAGATGACATGAGAGAGAGGAGAGAAAGAGATAGTTTTAGACTGGAGAGATAGAAATGAGAGAGAGTTATGGAAGAGAAAGAGAAGAAAGATCGTTAAAAAGAGTTGTAGAGAGGCGAGAAAGAGAAAGAGAGTAGAGAGACACACAATAGAGAGGACAAAGGAGAGAGCGAAAGAGGGGAGAGAACATAGGAAGAGAGAATCATGGGGAGAAAGGTAGAGAGAGAAGCGAGATAATAGGTCATGTAGTGCATCCATTAATTTTTTTAATATTTAAGATTATTTAAGATATTTTATTCATGCGTATACATATAGTCTTATATGGATATATATATATATATATATATATATATAAGAGAGAGAGAGAGAGAGAGAGAGAGAGAGAGAGAAGGAGAGAGAGTTATGGATGAGAGAGAAGAAAAAGAGAAAAGAAAGAGAGGAGAGTGTTACAGTGGCGATAACGATGACAGAGAGTTACAATAGCGAGAGAAAAGACAGTGGAGAGAGATCGTAAAAAAGAGTTATAGAAAGGTGATGAAGACAAAAGAGAGAGTAGAGAGAGAGGAGCGGACACGATAGAGAGGTTAGAGGAGAGAAGGATAGAGGGGAGAGAATATTAGAAGAGAAATCCATGGGGGAGAAAAATAGAGAGAGAAGTGAACCATTTTGGTCTTCAAGCACAAAGTATTGAACCATTGTCAATTTCAATATCCAAGCATGAACATTGATAAAGGGGCAATATTATCCACGCTTTACAATGTATTAACTGTGTTATAATCTATGTACATCTACCCTAAAATATATTTTTACCAGTTACATTAATAATTTGTTTGTATCTATTTTATTATTAATTACTTCAAATCAAATCTACATAGACTACAACATATAGTCTCTTTTAATACCTTGGATGAAATCGAGCAATAAGATTATTAATTTTTTACACCCAATTTTTCAGAATCTCTATTTTGGATTAGAGTTATAAATATACGAATTTGAGCATTCTACCCTATGCCCACGCTTCTGATTTCATTCGTTTAGCCATAGCCATTTTTTGACAGTTGAACAGTAGAGATTCTGATGTTTAAACATGGTTAACATTTTGTAATTTCACTATAGTTGAACTTTTTGTCGATTTTTAAGTGTAGACATGTAATTGTGTGTTAATATCGTCTTCTAAATTGGCTATAAGAACTGTTGGAGCTTCACAAATCAAATGTTGCCTTTGTGATTCATGCATGCTGCATACATGCTATCGATTTTCCAGCTTGAAATTATTATGAATTTTCTTATAAAAATCATGAAAGACTGTAAATCCTTAAACTTACACATTATCAGTAACAAGCTTTTTAACAATTTGATAAAGAATTTCACGTTATGATATAGTAGAGAAACATTTAAGTTGACTCTTCCTTGACAACTAAACTTTAGAAAAAACATCAAATCAAAGAAAAAGAATAACACTTTATCCTCTTAAGACAGCGATTTCTGTCTTGACAATGACATAAACCATTTATTTATACAAGCTATGTAGCCGGGTATGGGATGAGCGGCGACAACGATGGATGTGAAAGTTAAAAGCAATATTACAAGGACATTAAGTAATAGAACGTTCTATTGTTCTTCATAATATAAATTGTAGAGTCAATTACACCAATACCTTTCTAGATTTAAAAATTTTCATATATATCTTTTATTTTCTGAGTATTGTACATAACCTATGCACATTTGAACTAAAGTTTGATAATTTAATTAAATTTTGAATTTTTTTAAAAGTCATTTAAAATGTTATACGGTGCGGTTTTGCACCATAACTATATATGGTGCAAACTATACTTATTTTACCAATGGTTAATTAACTAAATGGTTAAAATCCGTTTAGTTTTCTATCTTTCTACTCAAACACCATAATTAAATTTAAAATGTTAAAATCTCAATTCATAATTTGTTCCACAATAAAATTTTAATTCTCAACTTATTATTAAAAAGTTTAAAAATTAAAAAAATTAATTTATTTTTTATTTAGAAATAAGATAAGAATAAAAATTGATTAATTAGAGAACGGTTCAAGTAAAGTTCATGTAACCAACCCATTTATTTATTCTTATCATTTTTTTTTAAAAATTATTAAAGTTACTTCAACTTAAAAATCTCATATAGGAAAGAATATGTATATTACTATTACACTATCTTCGCATAATTATGAATTTACTAGATTAAAGTCTTTCTCTTCACTTGTTAATTACAAACTAGAACCAAGAGGTAAAACCCGTAGGTTGAAATGAATTTTGAAGCGAAAATATAATATTATTTGTTAGTTTTTTTTTATATTATTGTTGTATATTTTTAGTATTTTTTTTTCGTTTAGTACAGTAAATGAATTTGTTTATCAATTTAATTTAATTTTATACCGTTGTAAAGTTGTTCAATATATTTATACGTTAAATATCCATGGAAAACATAAAAACTTCTTTATCAAACTTTTAATGGTTGTTGGGTACGGAGGAAAAGAAGAAGAATGGAAAGTTGAATACTATGCATTTTCAATTTTATCAATTTTTTTTTTCATATCATTTATTTTCTTTTTTTTTTCTTTCTTTTATATCTTATATGTCTTTATTTTTCCTTAAATTTTTGAATATTATATATATAAATATTTATTTTTCTCTTATCTATTAATTTTCCTAATTGTTTTTCTTTTCTTTTTGATTTCTGATCCAAAAATTTGTTTAAGACTCTTTACTCTTTATATATATATATATATATATTTCTTAATTTAATTAATTTTTTTTTATTCAGCTTTTTTTTTTCTTTTTCTTTTTTTTACCGCTCATATCTTTATTTTTTATTTAACTCATTGTCTTTTCTTTTCTTTTCTTTTTTTGTTATTCCCCTAGCTTGTTTGTGGTAGTTTTACTCATTTTTTTTAACTAATATATATTTTTATATTCTTAACTCAAAATTATATTCTTCATTTAACTTAATTTTGGTGTTGTATAAATTTTTTTTTCTTTGATATTTTACGTCTTTATATTTCTTTTACACGGAAAGGGTAAAAAAGAAGAGTAAAAATTAGAATGCATTAATAAATTTAAAACTAATAATGAACCGAGTAAAGGGGAAAAAAATGTAGAGAGTAGTCCCCGCTCAAAGTCAATTATCTAGTTCCTCAAGAATCCACACTCAACCCAATCTCGTTTAGAGCGCGGCACTTCCTTGTCCATTACCTCTAACAATTAATTTATATTTTCAAACCTTTTTTTTTTTTTCCCTTATTTGAGATTTTTTCATAAAGGTTTATTTTCAATAAGATTTTAATGATGCCGAGGTATTCCCTAGGGTTTGTTTCTTGGTTTGTCCTCAGTTTGTAGTAGTATATTCATGGATGGCTGTAGGAGGAGGGTGCCAACTTAGTTGGAATCTCCATTTTTTCCCTTTTACATAATTATGTATACAAAATTAATATTTTTATATTATTATTATTATTATTATTATTAATGTATTGAATTTATCTCGTATCCCTTTTTAACTATCCTTCAACTAGTAGTTGTATAGAAACTTTTAGTATATTAAATTAGACTAATATAATATAATATTGAAATCCATTTTGAATTCTTTTAAAGTTATTCAATCAGTCAAAAATCCATCTAAAGTTATTTTTGTTTTGCTTCTAATCCAAGTCTTTTATTTATCATCTAATGGCTCATATTCTATTTTTTATTTAATTTTTTAAAATTATTTAATACCACCTCATCTCAATTTTACTGACCACGTTAACTGTCCGTCTGACCATTCAATTGATAATTATATTCGCCAAAATAAATATTCAATTGATTAGTATTTTCCTTTTTTTTTTTTTTCACAAAAGAAAATCCTTCGTTGGAGGTGCTGCTTTATGTTCAGTGGCCACGGCTTCAATTTCTTCATCTGGTTACAGATTTGAATTAACCCATAAAACATAAATCACTTTTTTTTTTTTTTGGATTAGATAAATTATTTTCCGTAAAACTAAGCGAAAAGAAGAGGGGGATCGATGTCTATTGTTTTTTGGGTTTAAGCTACTAGCTATATTTCTAGGTGCTGTGTAAATTGTGTTGGTGGATTTCTCTGATTTTACTACTATACATTTGGATTTTTATTTTTTATTTTTTGTTATGAACCTTTTCTAGAAAAATACCGAGCTTAATCTTTTGTATCTGAATCGATTATTTTTGGATGTCTCTCCCTTGGTTGACGGGAAGAAAATGGTGGTGAAACCTATCACCTATCTCAAATTCAAGAGATTTGAAGCTAATCATAGCAATCGGAAATCCAAAGCAAAGGGGGGACCCCAAAAAAAAAAAAAAAAAAAAAAAAAAAAACCAGAAGAATCCTAAAAATCCAATTGAATAAAAGGAAAAATAGAAAAGAAAGCTTATAGTTGCAGAGAAAGTATAAAGGATTTCTATAATAAGCCTAATTTCAGTCCTAAGGAGAGAGATGAAGAGTGAGAAAGAAAGAGAGAAACGGCAAAGAGAGAGGATTTTTACATTTCAAAAAAACAAATAAAATAAAATTAAGAACTTATGACAATCTTACCGTACCTATCTAATTTAATTTTCATCTCTCATATCAAATTAAATCATAAATTACATCATAAAAATATTTAACATAGATATAAAATAAATTAATATCAATTTTATTAAAACTAGAAAGGAATTCATGTATTGGTAATTCGGCTGTATCGTAATCTTAGAAAATAAAAGTTTTAGAATATCATAAAGTTTAATTAACCTCTAATTATATTATTAAACATTGAGAAAAAGAAATAATAAACTAGAATATTAAGAAGAATGACCTTAAAGTCGCAGCCTTGCCTCTGGAGCTCTGTACATGTAGGAGTACGGAGCTGCGACCCTGTCTCTCTGAAAAAAAGTATTGCAGGTATTCGGCGCAGAGCCATGCTCCTAATGCCTGAAACTTGAATTAAAAATGCTTTTCAATTCAAAGCTCTTACAAATGTTGGTATTTGCACACTTAACTCTTATCTCTTGAGCTTTGATATTTCCTACGAATATCATCGAAGATTGAAGTTGAAGGTTGGTGAAACTGGTCCATTTTTAAAGCATATTAATTATTAAAGCTATTAAGTTGATGAACATGAGGCACATAAGAAACCATTACCAAAAGTAAAAAATAAAAATGAGATACATGGAACTCCTAAAATAAACACTATAATAAGATCATCAACGGGCCAATCAACCAGAAAACGAAGCTTAGCTAAATACGAAGAAATTAAGGCTATTAGGTTGATGAACATGAGCCACATATGAAACAATTACCAAAAAAATAAAAAATAAAAATGAGACACATTGGTTTGTTCAAGTTAGCTTGCTCTCATCAAAATCAAAATCAAGTACTACAGGAGCTGTCTCTGGATTGGAAAATTTGTTAAAAGAGAAAAAAAAAAAAAAAAAAAGTATTGAGCACATTAGCATGAAGTAAGCTCATCATAATTTGGCACCGATCCACCCAACAGAAACATGAAAAATAATATCGTCACCACAAATTGATTATTCTGGATATATAACTCTAAATCCACTTAAGATCATGAGATATGAGAAGAGAATACGAAGCATAAAATTTTAATATGAATTCTTAACTAAAATATGATATGCAAAAAAATTTTTGAAGAAAAAACAAGCAATCTGATAAAGATTTCACCTTTAACATTATTGTGTACCTCATAATTGAAATTAAAATAAAAAGAAAAAAAGAAAAAGAAATTGTAAAAATTAAGACAAGGACATTACCCAGCAGAATGGCCTCTCCATTGATCAATATCAATAACACTCTTTTGCAAAGCTAACTAATGAAGTTCCACTGAAAGCTCCTCCAAAGTCCAGATATAACTTCAACGATTCCTGCAAATGATTCAAACTGTTTTATTGGAAACACATGCGAGAACCATTTGCTGTTGCTTGTAGCATAAAATTTGCAGCTAGCTTTAGACTTATTGTAATCGCATTGCTTCAAGAAAGCAACAATATACACACAATTTTAATTCATGAATCTATTTTCAAAAAGTAGAAGAGAATGTAAAGAAATACCAGGATTTCCAGACCACAGATCATATTGGACGAGGTAGAGAAAGGAAAAGATGGCGCCGATGATGTCGTATTGGAAGGAGAAATGGGCACACTTGGTTTTCTGGTTTGAGCTGCATATTATGAAGACTGCAGAAAAATCAATAATAAGACTTTATTATTATTATTATTATTATATAAATTTTCAGATAAACCAAAGAAATTGTTTTTTTTTTTTTTTTATTGACTATTAAACTTATGAGATTTAAATTCCTATTACTTTTTATTTGGATAAACTATAGTTTCACCTATTCAAATATATCACCTTTATTTTTTTACATTTATTAACACATTTGATTTTAATTTTCGATACAGAGTTTTAATGATTCGATTTGTTTTTTCTTTTGAGAAATCATCAGTTTAAAATTGTTTTATTTTTTTTTCTACCCTTTCATTAAATTATATGTATTTAAAAACACTCAATAAAATCTAAATATAGATTAAAGCAAATTTGAATATAAAAAAAAATAATGACAATTTATGAAGACCAACAGAAAATGCAAATGGTCATGGTTCAGGGTAACGAATGGTATTAAAAAACATATAAAATCGATAAGAACATCATATGTATATATATATATATATATATAATAAAAGTGCTTACTGCTCATAACTCGGGCAGTTAATTAGTTAGCTAGGTGCCACTGATTAGCTATTTGCAAATGCCTGTGAGGAAGGAAAAAAAAAAAAAAAGATAAGTGAGATTCATCTGCATAAACTTAACTGCAAGCTAGCGTAAAAAGAAAAGAAACCAAAAAAATTATATATATATATATATATATATATATAAAATCTAGATATTACCCAACAGGTACCTGCCACGTTAAATTCCAGCTGTCGTTGATTGTGCTTGAATATACGCGACAGCTAGGTGACGTGGAGCCTTCGGCATAATATACGAGCATTTAGACACGACAGCTAAAAGTACAATACATGTATTATTATTATTATTATTATTATTATTTTTACATAATTTTTTTTTTGGTTCGCATAATTATATTATTATTTGTTTGGTATTTTATATGATTTTAATAATTCGTATATTTTTAATTAAATTTTTATTTAAAATTTAAAATTTATTATGTTTCAAATAATTATAAACCATTTTAAATAATTTATTATCTATTTTTATAAATTTTAAAACAAATAGTAGTTATATAATTTTGATATATATATATTTATATATATTATTTTTTATTAGAATTTATAATGGAAACACGACGGCCAGCCGTCATTATTATTTTCATAGAGGATGGCTAGCTGTTGTGTATTATTTTTTTTTTTTTAACATAATCTTTTTTGATTGTTTATTTGGTATTTCATATAATTTTAATTATTCATATATTTTAATTTTTTATTTAAATTTTAATTTATTTCGGGGCCCGCAAGCAATTGGACCTCCTAAGGCAATCAATTGACTGGCAATTTAAGAATCCTTTTTTTCTGCTTCCTTTTGGGTGATGCTTTCTTGGTAAAATTGAGCATCATTTATGATTATTCAAATAAAAATATATTACGTTTACGCTTATGGCATGATTGTTTTTATCTTTTATATCTTATTATGACTTTTTTTTTTTTTTTCAAGTATAAGACATCTTTTTTTTTTTTTTTTTTTTTAATATTATCATTTAAAATTAAACAATTTTATCTTATTCTAAAAGACTAAAATTCTTCACTTTTATCTTAACGAGAAAACATTTCAATGTGTTCGTAATTTTTTTTTTCCAAGACTACCCTCATCAAAATCCAAAATCCCTAACAACTCTCCCTCTCTTCCATGGCAATCTCTCATCTATATCCATCTCAATTTGAAAGGATCAGTCATTGTTGTTCATCCTAAATGCTCCGATCTAAACAGGACGACTCCGGTGAGCTCCGATATGAACGGAACCGGCGGCCCGGAATCTCCACCACAAAGGCATTACTGCGATGGGCGTAGACCATTGTTCGCAGAGGTTCTCGATCTCCTTCGCGGAAGCCACTTTTGCTGTTGGTGCAGACCACTGTTCTTGATCTTCTCCACGAAGCCATAGTTGAAGAAGATTTATCAAATGGATCTAAGTTTTCTCTGTAAACAGATAAGGTGGTGTTTTGGAGACAAGAAAATGAGGAAACGGGAATTTTGACACTTTTCTTTTTATTTTTTTCATTCCTTAATTTTATTTGTCTTTTTCTTTTCTTTTTAATTTTGTAATTTTTTTTTTAATTGATATACCGGAGGTCAAATTTTATTGGGAAGGGGTTTGAAGGCTAAAATTCTAAAATTTGAATAAATTTGAAATCCAAATATAATATTTATCAGCATTCAAAATATTTTATTAATGGTGGATAATAAAGTTTTTTCATATAAATTATATTTGATAGGTTGATAGTTCTTATGTCTAAAAAAACAAATAAAAGTATTTAAATACTTAAAATTTATTTTTTTAAGATTTAAGATACAATTATCTCTAAAAAAAATTTAAGAGAAAAAAATAAACACACCCTTATTCAATTGGACAACACTTTAGAGGTTAAAAGCATTGTTCTATGTTATATAAAAATAGTTATTATTTTTTTAATTCCAAATATTATTTAACTGAATTAAATTAATTTAATATTTTTATTAAATCAGCCTATTATTTCTACTTTATTTAAAATATTATTTAAATTACCTGGTAAATATACAAATATTTAATTTATTAAAGTCTCATAAATTAATTCATCAAATTAAATAGTAATTAGAATAATATTAAAATTTTATTAAAGTACAATAAAATTTCAACTTAAACCATTTATCCCTATCTTCATTCCATAGCCCATTTATCATCTAGATCTAGTACGAGAAAATATCTTTTTCCATTCAACTTTGATCTAAGAAAAATTTGCAATTAGAATACATCAATGGACAAAATAATTTTCTCCAAGACTTTTTTCACATCAAACATATCATGTGCACAGACCCACATTCAAAGTTGTTCAAAATGACGTTGTTGAACCTTCTTATCATTAAAAACTAATTGAGCAAGTGCGGTTTTTCCTAATCCACCTTTAAAACATTGTGTTGCCGATCATGATTTTCATGACTCCCAATAACTTCTTCTTCACGTGTAAAAGAATGACTTCCTCTATCTCTAGCAGTAGTGTACTCAATTGTTAACTTTTAAGGCTTAGCATTACTAAGGAACCAAAGGTTGTATCGGCTTTAATATAGTCAAGCGTCTCTCTAATCTCTTTAATCTTAGTATGCATCTTAATTCGAAAAGCTAACTAATTCAAGGTTGAGAAGAAAATACGTACCTCCTCTTTCGTTCGTTTCCCAGTAGGCATATTAATCATCATTCTATGCCACAAAGCCTCGGTGTGAAACTCATCCAACAAGTTATCAACATCGTAAACTGCATCTTCAAGTCTCTGAACCCAATACTTAACCTCGTTTTCATGGGCCTGCTTTGCCTCTGCTTCATGGATTACAACTTCCAGCGCAGACATTGTCTTGGCAAGCTTCTTAAACTCCTTTTTCACACCCCAAAACTTGACCAACTTTTTGAAATCTGGAGAAGCCAAGTTTGCAGTGATTGAAGCAGCAATGTTGAAGAGAACTCCTTTTACCATTTAGCTAAAATCTGCAGTTAGAGAGACAGAGATGATTGAAAAGGTTGTTTCTGGTTGATTTTTGAAGGTTTAAAGAAGAAGTTTAGAGCTTCTGGTTTTTGAATTTTAAGGACTTTTGGGTTGACTTTTTATGTTATTTTTTTGGAAGGAGTTGGAATTTGGTTGACCAGAGTATATTATATTAGACAAAATAATTGTGTGTGCATAAAATACTTGATCTTTTGGCTAATAATCAACAGCCACGTGCCATGTTTCTTTAAACAAGGACTGTTACGGAATTACGCTTTCAGAGGATGTTAAATGCCACCAATAATAAGTGCAGTTCTATTGTAAGTTGGTGGGCTGCAACGCACTATATTTCGTATTGAAGAACGTACATACGTTTGCGCGGAGTCCATTGGCCATCATGTTGTTCATGCAATATATATATATATATATATATATCTATATATATATTTCATTTAATAAAAAATCAAATCAATTATTTTTTTCAATTTATTTGTCAATGCTTTCTTTGATTCCTTTCCCTCCCTCTGTTTCACATTCTTGCTCATTTCTTTATAAATTCTCCAAACAAACCCCAAAGAAAGTCGAAACTCTCTGCTTCAAGACCAAGGTAAGTGAGTTGCCCTGCTTTTTGAGCTTTTTTCTCTCTGAAGGGGTTGATTAGGATTTTTAGGAGTAGAATTTTCATAAACCCATTATGGGTGATTTCCTTTTGAGTGATCTACCAGAATCCATATTCTATCGAATTCTTTCATTTCTTGATACCAAGGACATTATAAGAGTTTCTACGTTGTCTAGGAGATACAGAGAACTTTGCTTTTCATTGCCATTCTTGAACGCTGTAGTAAAGGAGTTCGATGATGAAGATGAATTCTCTAGGTTTATTGAATTTCTAAACTGGTTTATGGCCTTGGATTTTGGGGATGGTGATGATTATAGTATGATAAAAGAAGTTAAAGTAGACATTTGTTGTAAGAATCTTGGTATTGATATTGGAAATGTGATCGTTAGCCGGGTACGTGAAGCAATTACCAGGTGCAGTATTGAAAAGATTTGTTTGGTGCTAGACGGGATTGACACACTTGATTTGACAAATAATGTATTGGGTTCTGAATCTTTAAGAGAATTGGAGGTGAAGTTGGGACCTGATGGTGACCTAATCTTGCCCACCATTAATCCATTTAGGGGTCTTGTGAGTCTGACATTGAAACTTCTGAGGGTTTCGATTCAGTCTTTTGGTGAGTGGATTTCGAGCTGCAAAAAACTGAAAATGTTACACCTTATTGGTGTTGTTTTTATGGATAAGGAGCTTAACATCACTTCTTCATCACTTGAAGATTTAAGCATTGTGAATATGAAGCAATATTCTGTAGATGAGGATTTCTATATCAAAGTTTCAGCAGAGAGACTTAAATTGCTGCGTATACTTTGGCCAAATGCAAACCCCGGCAACACTCCCATATACTCACTTACATTACATGCGCCAAATCTTCAGAAGTTTTCCTGGGATGGAAATGTCTTTCATTACTCTTTTGATGGAAAATTTGAGTCATTATTGCATTCTTATATATCAATACTTCCAAGTCCTGATGTCTGCAAAGAGCACAGCGCCTTGTCTAATGAAATCTTTGCTAAAGCTGCTCAAACGATATGCCGGGTTTCATCCATCTGCATCACTGATCATTGTGTTGAGGTACTTTGGATCATCACTTTATTTTTGTTTGCCTTCTTTCTTTCAAACTGTGAATTTACTTCTTCCCGTATAAATGAGGCACTAAATATCTTTAACCTTGTAGGAAATGTCATCGCGAGGGTTGCTGCCAAAATTTTGTAACTTGCGTTCATTGACTCTAATACGTGCTGGTTTGTGCAATAACATCACTTCTACAGTTGACTTGCTCAATTCGACGCCTCATTTGAACGCTCTGAAAATAGGTCCAAAGCCATACTGGTTACTATATTTCATTGATGTAAGTAATACCATATGTTAAGAATTGTCACCCCAAATGAACTATCATGTCATTATGCTCAAATGTCATTCAGAAAACAATGGTTTATGATTTGATAACATATATGGAATCTTGATGCTGCATAAAAGAATCATTCTTGTCTGAAATTATCGAAAACCCATATTACTATTTGCTAATCTCCATAATTATCATTATCTGTGATGCTGTTACCTCTCTAACTTTAGTCTTCCTCAACATCATTGCAGGCACCGGTGGAGACATGTTATAATGCAGAGTACTGGGAGTCCCAAAATCTGGAATTTGTCCACTCACTGCAGGAAGTTGAAATAAAGATTGATGGAGATCAGGAAGAGATTGAGCTGATAAAATTCTTGCTCAAAAAGGCAAAAGCGTTGAAGAAGATGACCGTTCGATATACGTCTGAAGGAATACGTAAACACGCTCTAATCATTGCAATAGTTCAACGATTGAAAATAGCTTCTTCCTCTATAACTATAGATTTTCTTCCAAAATGATTTGTAAAAGGTCTAGTGCTTCTGATTTTAGTCTTTTGACTGTAGCATTTTCTTACTGTCAAAAAATAGAAATTTGATGTTTGTACATGATAAACTTTTGGGAATTATAGCTTGAACTTCTTAGAAAAGTTTTATTTGAGAATTTGGTTTGTATCATAAAGTGTCTGGAAGCCCTGTACCATTAAGGAATGGTTAAACAAGTGAAAGACCTGTAACATTTAG
Source organism: Ziziphus jujuba (assembly GCF_031755915.1). Lineage (NCBI taxonomy): Eukaryota > Viridiplantae > Streptophyta > Magnoliopsida > Rosales > Rhamnaceae > Ziziphus > Ziziphus jujuba. The sequence continues at coordinate 7,292,788 of NC_083380.1, forward strand.
AACTCTGATTTTCTGCCTCTTTTTACTATTGATGTTTGGTCCCTCTTCAATACTTCTTATCTGTGTAACTACCAAGTTCTCCATTAAGTAGTAATTTCTTTGAAATCGAAGAGCACATGATTCATATATGATTTCTTTTGGTGAATAGATTCATATATGGTTTACATGAATGAAAAAAATAACCATTATACAGTTCTTAAGACTACATTGAGACCAAATTTCCTTTTGTATTTAACAGTGTGATCTCAATCACTTGTTGAATTCCCACAGTTTGATTCATCTACTATTGTGTGCTGTGGAAACTTTCTTCATCCTGGAGGTGAAGTAACAACTATACAGCACTTCTGGAAATGATATCAATGCTAGTATCTTCTTAAGCCTTCTTCCTTGGTATCTTTCAATGGCACCATGCAGGTCTTGAGAACTTGATCTGTTGCTTTTGAAAGCGATGTTAGAAACAACTTATCCTCTGTGATTCAGAATGCATAGCACACCATCTATTTTACCAAGAACTAAAATGGATTTGTCATTCAAAGTAGTGTAGGAAATGTATGACATTGGACTGACCTGTACCTCCCATAAACTTCTCATTGTCCTGCAAACATCATAGCAGAACGTGGCTGCTCAATTTTAAGTTGCATGTTTAGTGAGAACTAACAATGACAAAATGTAATAGTTTTATAACTTTTTGGCCTCTGCTTGTTATCAGTAACTTAGATTAAATAGTCTTAACCACTTTTCCTTATTATAATATCCTATTCAAAGCTTCTGACAAGTTATATAAAAACTAATTTGCAAAATGGCCAAGCATGGTGTCATTTACAATACATAAAATTGTTTCATAACAGTCCGTTAAATAACTTTTTATAACCGCTACCATATAGTTTCTGCTTCTAGAAATTTGTTATTTATTAATCAAAAGGTACCTATGAAAAAGGGAATGAGAACATAATCCATGCTTTTTAAACTCCACAGAAGATAGAAACCATTCTATACGATACCACAGGCAATTGAAAAGAACATATCAGACTCATGCTGCACATTTTTCACAGCAAGTAAACAATACATCCAGATTCAGTCTCAAAAGAGTTGTCTGTCTGTAGATGAGTAGTAGCATTTTACACAAGTTACAAATGCATATAAAGCTACAACAAGAAATTGATGAGTTCAGATTACCTTTCTCTCATCAAAATCAAAGCCAATTAGAGAGCTCTTTCTGGGTTGAAATAAGCTTCACAGAAATTTATAGCTTTCAAATTACCAAAGGCTCATCACCCAGAAAACTTGATCCTTTGCATCTTTCAATGTACCATGTGGTATAGTTGTTGAAAACTTGATCTGTTGCCTTCCAAAATAATAACAACCTCACCTGTTTTCTGGTCCAAAATGCTGGCACACAATCTATCTAGTCCAACAACAGCTAAGGTTGATTGTCATCCCACAGCTGTTGTGAGGAATATGTGACTCATGTCGCAACTAAACTTCTCACTGTCCTGCAATAAACACTTATCAGAACATGGCAGCTTAGTTGCAAGTTGCAAATTTTGTTATCAGAACTGGTGTTTGAATTATAAAAACTGAACCTGCAATAGAAGCTGGATAGAACTTGTGGCAGGGAGCAGTGTCGATGAGATTACCATCAATATAAACATTCTGGATGTTAGCAATCTTAGTGTGGTGGCCGTCCATGATTCTTCGTGGTAAGAGAGGGCATTCAGTAATGATTAGCTCCTTTAAAGATGTGAAACAATGCATCCCTTGAGGCAGTGATTCCAACTTATCACATCTTGCAAGACTAAGACATATATGTGAAGAGAGATTGCACATCTCCTTTGGCAATGATTCTAAATTTGGGCAACCAAAAATGTTTAGTTCCCTTAGAGAGGGGAGATGATGCATCCCTTCAGGCAGTGATGACAACTTACACATCTTTCAATGCAAAACCAGCTGGGAGATAGCTTATCCTGAATGGCAGTGATACTAAATTGGGGCATTGAGAAATGTTAAGACACCTTAAAGAGGTGAGACAATGCATGCCTTCTGGTAGTGATGCCAACCAAGGACAATTTACCATATTGAAGTGCCCGAGTGATGAGAGATTGGTTATAGAATTTGGCAATGATACCAGTTTCGGGCATTGTTCGATAGAAAGATAGTCAAGTGCTGAGAGGTTGCTTATTCCCACTGGTGTTGTCCAGCTGGGGCAGTTTGAAACAATGAGGGAGTTGAGAGATGAGAGGTTGGCTATCTCCTCTGGTAGGTATAGCAGATTAGGACAGTTCCTCATATTAACATATCAAAGAAGTGGTGAGAGGCTGAATATCCCTATTCGAAGATATTCCAAACCCTTACAATCTACAATCAACAAGTACATCAGTCTGAAGACAGTTGGGGATGAGGAAGAGGAATGGGGAGACAAAGAAAAAGAAGTGAATGGTAATGGTGATATGAAAAAGTAATAGAAAATCCAACGATTAAAAGCTTTAGGGCTTTTGATTCACAAAGATTAATCCTACTTGAGTCATCTAGATGAATAAATTAATGCTTATTCCTTACATTGACAATGAATTTCATTAAGGTGGTTATTAATCTCTCTCGAACCAACAAATTCTAATAAACAAGCAATCATATCTTTACATTACTTATAATTTACTAGAACTACTTAAGCATAAGAAATTAATAAAGGTGCATAAGGTCTTATGAATATCTCTATCTTATGACACTCTTATGGTATCTTATTATGATCTAATTCAATTTTTACCTCTCAGATCAAATTAATTCATTAATTATATAATTGATAAAATATTCAACATATATATGGAATAAATTAATATCAGTTTTATTAAAACTAGAAAGGAATTCATGTATTCATAATCCAGAAACATCATGACCTTAGAAAATGAAATTTATAATATCATGAAGTTTAATAATCCCCTAAACATATTGTTAAGCATAGAGAAAAAGGAATAGGAAACTAGAAAATTAGGAAAAATGATGATCAAATTCCATCTTTGGACTTCATCTACTCTTCGTACCTTACCTTCTTACACATCTTCTATCTATCTCTAGCCATCCCAAAAGTCCACGCTAACAACCTACTGATCTCTATTTGTAATCCTCATAAATTAGGGTTTTATTTCCCAATTAAATTAAAATTCTCGCCAAAAATCACCCTCAGCCTTACCTTTGGAGCGCCGCACATGGAGGAGTAGAGGGCTGCGGCTTTGTCTCTTGGGAAAAAAAAGTATTGTAGGTATTCAGCGCAAAGCCATGGTCCTAATGCCTGAAACTTGAATTCAAAATGCTTTTCAATTCAAAGCTCTTCCAAATATCAAGATATTCACTCTTATCTCTTGAGCTTTGATATTTCCTTCAAATATCATTGAAGATTGAAGGTTGAAGGTTGGTGAAACTGGTCCATTTGTAAAGCATATTAATTATTAAAGGTATTAAGTTGATGAACACGAGGTACATAAGAAACCATTACCAAAAATAAAAAAATAAAAATGGGATACATGGAACTCCTAAAATAAACACTATAATAAGATAATCAATGGGCCAAACAACCAGAAAATGAAGCTTAGCTAAATCCGAAGATATTAAGGCTATTAAATTGATGAACATGAGGCACATATGAAACAATTACCAAAAAAATAAAAAATAAAAATGAGACGCATGGAACTCCTAAAATAAACATTATAATAAGATAATCAATGGCCAATCAGCCAGAAAATTAAGCTAAGCTAAATCTGTAGACATGAGTAATTGACAAATGGCATTGGTTATAAAGTAGTATCATATATATATATATATATATTATGTGAAGGCCAATGGAAATTACTGGAAAGCAGAATTTCCAAAAGATAAATAAGTAACAGAAGACTTCTTTCTTCACCCACTTTAATAGTTTTGTCAAAAATAGAACTTTTAGCTCAAGACAAACTCCGTTACTTCAAATTTTTATGTATTTATTATTATTATTTTATATATATATATATATATAAATATATGTTTGTATGTCAAGACATATAACAAACTTAAGACAGTTTGATAAAAATTTTACCTTTGTGTCACATTAGACAAACATTTGAGAAAAGATGAAACTTCCTTAGTTTTGAAAAACCATGCTCATGCAAGGACAAGAGGTAAAAGTCACTTTTTTTTTAAAACAATGATTCGAATTCAAATATTTCACCTCCAATAATAATAATAATAATGATTATGATAATGATGATGGTTAAAAAATTTTCAAAATATATCATTATATAATTTGTAGCATATCAGACTTATCAGAAATGCATACTCACAATTGCAGTGGCTTTTGGGTATGGAAAATGATGAGAGCGTATGAAAAGGACAACCGCAGCAATGCCGAATCTTTTTTCGACTTAATGATTTGTGTGTTTTTTCAGACTTCTTAATTTATTGTAATATAGTTTAATTATGATTTGAGTTTGTTCTACCAATTTAGCTGACATTATAAAAATTATTTAATTAATCAGCAGCCACTATCATGTTACTTTTGGAATAACGACAGGTAATATAAATTTATGTTTGGAATGGATGCTAAGTGCTACCAATAATAGGTGCAGGCCCATTGTAAGTCTATGGGCTACATTGCAGTATATTCTCAACGAAGAATATCTATACTTTTTGGTAATATCCGTACCCATCATGTTCATGTCACATTTTCACTAAAAAAAAAATCATGTTCATGTCACATAATTCCTTTTTGTAAACAGAAGCAATAATTAATTTTTTTCTTTCTTTCATGTTCTTGTCCATTATGTAACTTCAAAACGAACACTTGAGGAGTTCCAAAATTGTCAAACCCACAGCTATATCAGACTGAAAGCTTTAACATAATTTTGTATTAGCTTTTACACTATTGGACAGGAAGAGTTTTTTTACGAGGATATTATTAAATTATCTCTATAGAAAATGAAGCTGTATAAAGTTGGATTTTGGTGTTGGTTGTTGTCCTGTTCATCGGGTTATACGTCATCATGATCTATATAATACCATTAATCATACTGTCGTAAGGGAAGCAAGTAGGGACCACTGGCAAGCTAGCAGAGGAAGCTTGCTATCCGCCATGATTTTAAGTTTTGTCATGTTAATGAAAATATCGTTTTCTAAATTTGGTATAAGAACTTTTCAGATGTAACTTTTTTGATTCATATATGTTGTGGATTTTCTAGTTTAAAATTTCTATGGATATTCTTATAAAGATCATAAAGAAATGGCAAAGCCTTGAACGTAAACATTGCTTATAAGAAATAATCCAGGTCAACATGATTCTAATTGTTATGTTTCTTGTTAATCATGGTTTAACTTTTCGTAATTATATTCTATCTTGACCTTCTTATAGACTTAGAAGTGTTGGCATGTAATTGTTCATTAATATTGTTATCTACATTGGCCAAAATAACTTTTGGATCATCACATGTTGGTTTTTGGGATTTATACATGCTGAATGTATGTGATGGATTTTCTAGTTTGGTAATCAGATCCCAAGCAGTATATCACATTTTTATCTGGTAATGCTAATTTTGAGTAGGCTTTATCTTATAAGAAGCTGCATACCTCAAAGTTCTATGTTTCCAAAATTTTAGCGGTCAAATATCATTATGGATTTACCTTAAATAAGCATGCTAAAGCATCTGAAGACCTTCAAACCCAATACCAGAACATATATGGTGGATATTTCCATTAGGAAAATACCAAGTATCTGCATTTTCTTCTATTATGATGCTATGTTTCCCTGCAACCAAAAATTGCAAAATCATGCATAAGATCATTCATCTTACAATAATGTGAAGTCCAGCCGCACCAACCACAGCCGCACCAACCACACCAATCACAACCACCATTTTTGACAGCCACCATTCTTGACACCATTGCTGCACCGATCAACAATTGTGGACTAAGCTGTTGAAGATTGTGGCCATGCTTGCCTATAAATAGGCTCCTTCCCGTTGCATGCAAACCAAGCCAAGAGAGCATCAATATTATCCCAAGTGAGGAATATTGAGAGAAAACTCCGAGAGAGAGAGTGTTTAAGTTCCAGAGAGAGCTTGAGAGAAGAGTGAGCAATTCCAGAGAGAATTGGAGGGTGTAGGGAGAGATTCCACGTGAGAATCCAAGAGAGAGAAGTTTTTGTATTTTTGTATTCTATTTCTAAGCAATTAATAGAATTCTTTTTATTTTCTTCTCATATTTCTTCTCTAAAGTGGTCAGAGAACCACAACAAGTGGTATCAGAGCCCCAGGTCGAGAGCTTGGGTCCAAAATTTGAAGAAACAAAGCTACTGTTCTTCAAGTTGGTGTTTCGAAAAGTTGCTCAAATAATTAATTTGACAATACCAGGTGAAAGTGCCCGACGAGAGGAGAACAACGAAGTTCGCCGGAGAGCAAGAGAACGTCGCACGCGCCCGCACGCGCCGCCTAAAGATTTCTGCAACAATTCACGCGCCACACGCGCCGCACGCGCCGTCTGGAGGTTGAAGACGACCACGTCAGCAGCCACGTCATCAGCCACGTCAGCACACCCCTGCCACGTCATCTGCCACGCCAGCCGACACGTCGACAGCCACGTCATCTGCCACGTGTTGACATGTCAGCATCGGCTGCCACGTCATCAATATTTTCAGAAATTACGGAACAGCCCCTAAATTATTGGAAATTACAGATTGACCCCTGTAGGTTTCTGAAATTACGGTACAGCCCCTGAACTATTGGAAATTACAGATTGACCCCTATAGTTTCTGTATTTGCAGGTTGACCCAGAAATTTTGTGAAATTACATTGTTGCCCCAAAATTTATGGTAATTATATTTTGACCCCGGAAGAGTCAAGTCCACCATTTTCGGCCGTTCCGGACGCAACGGTTAACTCCGTTTTGCCAAATTCAGCTCCATTTTTGGTCAAGCCATAATGTCAATGGAAGAATCATCTTCGGGAGCTATGGTTAAGCTCACTGCCACAAATTATACACTTTGGAGACCTCGGATGGAAGATCTCCTCAATTGTAAGGATCTGTTTGATCCTATAGAAGCTAAAGGAGAAAACCCCGATCCCAACAAAGTAGCAGAATGGAAGAAATTAAACAAGAAAACGATCGGTCAGATCAGGCAATGGATCGACCACAGTGTCTTCCATCATGTAGCAAAGGAAATGGATGCATATGCCCTCTGGAAAAAATTGGAGAACATGTATCAGGCCAAGACTGCTCGGAACAAAGCCCTGTTGCTTAAGTGATTGGTACATCTCACATTACAGAGTGGAACTTCTGTAGCCGAGCATACCAGTGAGTTCCAGAGCTTGGTAAATCAACTATCTGCTGTGGATTACCAACTAGGGGATGAGGATCAGGCCCTCCTACTTCTAAGCTCTCTTCCAGACAGTTGGGAGACATTGGTAGTCTCTCTCAGCAATTCGGCCCCGAATGGCAAACTTACTATGGCTATGGTTAAGGATGCCCTATTTAATGAAGAGGCCAGGAGAAAGGACATTGGCATGGATCAGTCATATGCCCTCGTCACAGAGAGAGGAAGACAGCAAAGAGGTGGTCGAGATAGGGGGAGAGGCAAGAGCAAGAGCAGAGGCAGATCTACAGACGACAGAAAATCATCATATAAATGCTATCATTGTGGCCTGGAGGGTCACATGAAGAAGAATTGCAGAAAATTGTTGAGAGAGCAGAGACTCCAAGGTAATCAGCCGAAGAAGGATGGAGAGACACTAGTCACTTGTACAGGAGAAGTGGCGCTCTGCTCCACCGAAGAAGAGACATGCCTTCATATATCAACCCAAGATGTTGAGTGGGTAGTCGATACTGCAGCATCCTACCATGTCACTCCACACAGAGATTTTTTTAAAACGTACAAAGCAGGAGACTTTGGTACGGTAAAGATGGGAAATTCCAGTTTCGCAAAAATTATGGGAACTGGTGATATTCAGATAAAAACGAATGTTGGTTGTACAATCACTTTGAAGGATGTCCGTCATGTTCCAGACCTTCGGCTTAATCTACTTTCGGGAGCAGCATTAGACAAGGAAGGCTATGACAACTACTTCAGTAAAGGCACATGGAAAATGACGAAAGGTGCCATAGTTGTCGACCGAGGACATATTTGTGGAACGTTGTACAAGACTCATGTGAAGATATGTGCAGATAGCCTCATTGCAGAAGGAGAGGCGTCTCAAAATCTGTGGCACCAGAGACTCGGTCACATGAGTGAAAAAGGATTGTCCACTTTGGTAAGGAAGAAGCTTATCACTGTTTGCAAGGATGCTGCGCTAGATCCTTGTAATCACTGCTTGTTTGGTAAGCAACATAGAGTCTCCTTCAGTTCCTCTACATCGAGAAGATCAGAGTTGCTTAGTCTGGTGCACTCTGATGTTTGTGGTCCCATGGAGGTGGAATCATTAGGTGGCAACAAATATTTCCTGACCTTCATTGATGATGCTTCACGGAAGGTGTGGGTATATTTCTTGAAGACAAAGGACCAGGTATTGGATTACTTCAAACTGTTTCATACCATGGTAGAGCGTGAAACAGGAAAGAAGCTGAAATGTCTCCGCTCAGATAATGGAGGCGAGTATACTTCCAAGGAGTTCGATGCCTACTGCAGAAGACACGGCATTCGACATGAGAAGACGGTCCCTCGCACCCCACAACATAATGGAATAGCCGAAAGAATGAACCGAACCATTATGGAAAAGGTCAGAAGTATGATCAGTATGGCTAAGCTGCCAAAGCCATTCTGGGGAGAAGCTGTTCGTGCTGCCTGCTATGTAATCAACAGATCACCGTCAGTACCGTTGAATTTTGAAATTCCGGAGAAAATGTGGTCGGGTAAGATTCCCTCCTACTCTCATTTAAGAGTGTTTGGTTGTTTAGCTTATGTACATGTATCCAAGGAGCTTAGACAGAAGCTCGATGCAAGATCTACTCCATGCATCTTTATAGGATATGGAGATGAAGAATTCGGATACAGGTTATGGGACCTGAAAACAAAGAAGGTTATTAGAAGCAGGGATGTAGTATTCCATGAAAACCAGAAAATGGAAGACATTGAAAAGCCCAGAATGTCTCCTAATTGTAGTTCTAGTGCCGAGAATTTTTGTCCTAATCCAGCACCAGCACAAATAGCCACAGAGGATAATGAAGTGCATGAAGATATACCAGAAGCAGACCAGGAGGAAGAAGGGGATATTGAGCAGGGGGAGACTCAATCCTCTCAAACAGCTGAAGGGCCATCACAGCGGTCAGATGATGGTACATCTCCTGAAACCAGTGGTTTACAAGTTCGGAGATCTGCGCGAGGCCGAATTCCATCAAAGAGATTTCCAGAATCTGAATATATTCTGCTTACTGAAGAGGGGGAGCCAGAGGGTTTCCAGGAAGCTATTTCTCATCAAGAGAAGGAAAAATGGCTGCAAGCAATGCAAGATGAGATGGAATCCTTGCAGAAAAATCATACTTATGAGTTGGTTGAGCTTCCAACAGGAAAAAAGGCACTAAAGAATAAATGGGTGTTCAAGCTCAAGAAAGATGGCAGCGGAAGGGTGGTGAAACACAAAGCCCGATTGGTGGTCAAAGGATTTCTTCAGAAAAAAGGAATTGACTTTGATGAGATTTTTTCACCAGTGGTAAAAATGACTTCAATTCGAGTCATTTTTGGTTTAGTAGCAAGTCTAAACCTAGAGCTTGAACAGATGGATGTGAAGACAGCATTTCTTCACGGTGATTTACATGAAGAAATCTACATGGAGCAGCCAGAAGGATTTGAGGTTTCAGGGAAAGAAAACCTCGTATGCAAGCTAAAGAAGAGCTTGTATGGCCTCAAGCAAGCACCAAGACAATGGTATAAGAAGTTTGACTCGTTTATGGTGAGTCAAGGTTATAAAAGGACTGCAGCAGACCAATGTGTTTATATTCAAAAATTTTCAGGTGGAAACTTCATTGCACTTTTGCTATATGTGGACGACATGTTGATCGTTGGACAAGATGCAATGAAGATTAGTAAGCTGAAGAAAGAATTGTCTAAGTCCTTTGATATGAAAGACTTAGGACCAGCTCAACAAATTTTGGGAATGCAAATAATCCGAGACAGGAAGAATAGAAGGTTATGGCTATCTCAAGAGAAGTATGTTGAACGGGTGATAAAGAGATTCAACATGGATAAAGCCAAACCGGTCAGCATTCCACTTGCAAATCATTTCAAGTTGAGTAAGAGAATGTGCCCCTCATCCAAAGAAGAGATAGAGGAGATGGCTTCAGTACCATATTCTTCAGCGGTAGGAAGTCTGATGTATGCAATGGTGTGTACCAGACCAGACATTGCTCACGCAGTAGGTGTTGTGAGCAGATTTCTTTCAAATCCTGGAAAGAAACACTGGGAAGCAGTCAAATGGATTCTCAGGTATCTTAAAGGTACATCGAAGCTGTGCTTGAGCTACGGGGGAGGTGATCCAATCTTAGAAGGCTATACAGATGCAGATATGGCCGGAGACCTTGATAATAGAAAGTCTACATCAGGTTATCTCTACACTTTTGCAGGGGGAGCTGTGTCATGGCAGTCAAGATTGCAGAAGTGTGTTGCTTTATCCACTATTGAAGCAGAGTACATTGCCGCAGCGGAAGCGGGTAAGGAAATGTTGTGGTTAAAGCGTTTTCTCACAGAATTGGGCATCAAGAAAGAAGACTACAAGATACATTGTGATAACCAAAGTGCCATGGATTTGAGCAAAAACTCAATGTATCATTCCCGTACAAAGCACATTGATATTCGCTATCATTGGATACGCGAAGTAATAGATCAACAGTTGCTGAAACTGATGAAGATCCACACAAAAGAGAATCCATCAGATATGCTAACAAAAGTTGTTGCTCAAGAGAAGCTGAAGCTATGCAGAGACATAGCTGGAATAGATGGTAGATGACCATCAGTTTTAAATGCAGCTGGAGGGGGAGAATTGTGAAGTCCAGCCGCACCAACCACACCAACCACAGCCACCATTTTTGACAGCCACCATTCTTGACACCATTGCTGCACCAATCAACAATTGTGGGCTAAGCTGTTGAAGATTGTGGCCATGCTTGCCTATAAATAGGCTCCTTCCCGTTGCATGCAAACCAAGCCAAGAGAGCATCAATATTATCCCAAGTGAGGAATATTGAGAGAAAACTCCGAGAGAGAGAGTGTTTAAGTTCCAGAGAGAGCTTGAGAGAAGAGTGAGCAATTCCAGAGAGAATTGGAGGGTGTAGGGAGAGATTCCACGTGAGAATCCAAGAGAGAGAAGTTTTTGTATTTTTGTATTCTATTTCTAAGCAATTAATAGAATTCTTTTTATTTTCTTCTCATATTTCTTCTCTAAAGTGGTCAGAGAACCACAACAAATAACTTATAATATTCATACATTTTTCCTCGCTTCTTGAAAAAAAGACCTCCAAATCTGTAAGGATAATCAATATCTTCTGGACTTTCATCATCCCTCCCAAAAACTTCTTCTTCATGTACAAAAGAATTGAGTATTTTCTCTTAGTGAGTACTAGTATAGCATGTTTCTTGCAGGACAAGCAAAACTAGTGAACCAAAAGTTCTATCAGCTTTAAGATCATCAAGTGTCTCCCTAATATGTTTTATCCAATATGCTTCTTTAATCTAAAAGCAAACTGGTTTGAGGTTGCGAAGAGAATGTATACCTCCTTAGTCATTTCAAACCAAGAGTACTTCACATTATGCCTCAAAGCCTCGGTGCAAAATCCATCCAATATGTTGTCAAGATCACGAACTGCACCTTCAAATCTTTGAAGCCAATATTTGACTCATGGTTAAGGACTTGAAATCTCTATTATCTCTTTAAAAGCTGGAGAAGCCAAACTTCTATTGATGGAAGAAGCAGCTGGGAGAGAACTGCCTTTGTCCTTAATGTTTGAGATAGAGGTTGGAAATGGGGATGTTTGGAGCCGGCTCACTGCCTGCCAATATATAAGAAGCTAGGAGATATTAATTTTGTTAATTTATTATTTTAGGGGGGTTAATTTGATATTATTTATAGTCTACTGGTCTTTTAAAGAAAAAAAAAAAGGTGGCATTGACTTGACAGAGATGGTTAATATTCTAAAGGCAGTTTATAAACACAAAAGTCAATGATAGCAATGGTAACCATGTTTTCTGAAGTTGTGAAGCACAACTACTACAACTACTACTACTACTACTACTAATAATGATAATAATAATAGCAACAACAAAAAAAATGAAAAATGATAAACTAACTATAATTAAAAAAATTATATATATATATATATTAACATATACAAGGACTTATAAAATGCATAAAGTTTGTAATTTTAGTCTATCTGGACTGTCAAAAAATAGAAATTTTGATGTTTGAAGATTGATAAATTTATAGTAACTCCATCATAGATTGAACTTCTTAATTTAAAAAGTTTTATTAGGGAAATTGGTTGTATCATGAACTTTCCGCAGCCTGTGCCATTAAGGAAGGGGTTCAGCAAGTGAACGAACTCTAACACGCTGGTTGTATGGCACTCTGATAACCTGCCTCTCCTACTGTATCAAATTTTTGTTCCCCTTCATATGCTTCTGTGTAAACCACCAACTTTCCAACAAGATATAATATGGAAATAGAAGAGACATTAAAAAGGATGGAAAACAGCTCTCAAAAATCGAAGAGCACAGCATATATAAATTATTTATATGAATGAAAACAATAACAATTATACAGTTCTCAATGCTACATTGAAGAGTGAAGACCAAATTTCCTTGTATTTAACAGTGTGATCTGAATTACTAGTTGAATTTCCACATCTTGATGTACCTATTTTGGTGTGTGGTGGCAACATTTTTTTTTTTTTTTAATGCCTTCGTGGGTGTTGAGAACTTGATCTGTTGCCTTCCAAAACGATGCTAGGATCAACTTCACCTCTGTTATGGTTCAAAATTCCTAGCACACCATCTGTTCTACCAAGGACCAAGGTTGATTTGTCATTCCTTTGTAGTTCTAAGGAATGTTGACAATCTTACAGGCTCATGTCTCCTATAAACTTCTCATTATCCTGCAAATACCATGGCAGAACATGCTTGCTCAATTACAAGTTACTTGTTTAGTTAGAGCTAACTATGTAGTTTATAACTTTTCAGCCCGTTTCTTATCAGTAACTAAGAATGAATACTCTTAACTATCTTTTTTGCAATTATAATATCCTATTCAAAGATTCGGAAAAGTTATGTAGCATCCCATTTACATAACATCCAAGTATAATGCCATTACCTTTCCTATATATCCATGTCTGGAAAGAAGAAAGAAATTGTTTCATAAATAGGTAGGTAAATGACTATTTATGATGGCTACGATATATTTGATATACTTATAGCAGTTGTTAATTTAATCAATTTTTATACCACGTAAGCTTATCAAATACAGAAAAAGCAAATAGGAAAAGGGAAAACATAAGGAAAACCATACAATAAAATTGGTGAGTTCAGATTACCTTGCTCTCATCTAAGCCGACTACAGGGCTGTTTCTGGGTTGAAATATTCTTCCACACATTTTTAGCTCTCTAATGACCAAAGGCGCGTTACCTAGCATCAGTTTCAAGCAAACAATTAATAATAAAATGGTGCAATGATTTATAGTGAGAGAACCACTTCCAAAGGATCGAGAAAGAATTAGCAAAGTTGAGGGAAAAGATGAAGGAAAGCCAGACGAAGATGAAACAAAAAGACAATATTTAGTGCTACAATCAAGTGATTGTATAGTTATTAAGGTTCCGTGAGGACTAGGGGTATGATTCTGACATATAATTAGCAAAAAAATAACAGATTTTTTTTTTTTATATTTTTTGAAATAGCTAGTAAATTTTTATGTGAATGCTTAAAGGGTCACATAAAACAGAATTTCCAATAGAAGATCAAGCTTCCTTCACCCACTTGGAAAATAACTTGTCAAAAAAGGAACTTTTATCTCAACACATAACTCCATCAATCGAATAATAATAATATAAATCTGAAGACAAAGCAAGCTTAATAACGGTTTGATAAGAATTTCATCTTATGAGACATTAGAGAAACAAGTTGGAGAAAGTTGACACATCCCTAACAACCACAATTCAAAAAAAACATCTGAAAAATAATAACATATATTGCTTTATCCTCTTAAGAGAACAATTTATGTTTAGTATAAGTGAATAAATCATTTACCTGTACAATCCATATTTGATGGAACTGGGATGAGTTGAGAGAGCAATGGAGGTGAAAGTTAGAAAGCAATAGGACATTTTCATAGCAGAATGTCTGATTCTTCAGAATATCAATATTAGGGTCAGTTAGACAAACAAACACCTGGTTAATTTTAAAAATTTTCATATATACCCTCTATTTTCTGACTACTGTACATAACCTGTAGCCATTTAAACTAAATTTTTTATAATGTTAATTATTTTTGTTTAAAATAATAGTAGGGGGCAATGTAGTAATTTTTGGAACCAGGGGGGTAAAATAACAAACGTATAGAAATTTAGGAGGATAAAGGTGCATTTACCTAAGTGTCAAATAGGAGTCTACATGCCAAAGGGAGAGCCAGAGTGTCTGAACATAGTGCTGGTTATAAAACTTGGCAGCTAGCTCCAATCATATTAGCTGAAAGATCAAAAACTCGTAAATTTTTTACTTTATCAAAATATGCGGTAACATCTTGATGAAACATGAAACACTTTTTAAAATAAACATTATAAATAAGATAATCAATGGATCAATCAACCAGAAAACAAAGACAAGCTGAATCAGTAAAAATGAGTAATTAACAACTGACATAGGTCAGAAAATGGTATTCAATAGTAACCTCTTATGTGAATGCAAAAGGGACCTGCTAGAACATAAAACTTTCCAAGAGATAAGAAAAGATGGAAGACCAAGCTTTCTTTACTCACTTACAAAGACTTGTAAAAAATAGAACATATCCAACTAGACCCACTTTAAAGAAAAGACTTATATATTATACAGCTTTATATCCTCTGGTTGGGTGTCTGTAAAAGTAGTTTCAGTGACTTAGAATTTTCATAAAACCAAATGGAATGTCGATGTAAATCCAAAAAAGTTGATTTTTGAGCAATCTTCCGGACACTCTATTCCATAAAATTCTTTCTTTGCTTGATATTAGGGACGTTGCAAGAGTTTCATCATTGTCTAGGAGATGCAAACAAATTTGCTTGTCATCGCCATTCTTGACCATTGATTTAGGAAATTTCTGTGGCCTTAAAAAATTTTACAAGTTTATTGCTTTTCTACACCGGTTTATGTCCTTGCGTAATGGGGTCAATATACATAAATTTGAAGTAAAAATTTGTAATCTTAGGTCTCAAGAAGATATTGAATTTCACATGGGTAACTGGTTACTCAAGGCAACCAGGTGTAATGTTGGAAAGATTTGTTTGGATTTGGAGTCTTTTAGCACCTTTACTTTGCCTAGTGCTGTTTTGAATTCTGCATTTTTAAGAGATTTGGAGTTGTCGACGGTTTCTGATGCCTGGGTAAAGTTTCCCTCTGCTTCGTTTGGGGGGCTTGAGAATTTGACCTTGAAAGAAGGGATGGTTCCAAGTGAGTTTGGTGACTGGATTTCGAGCTGCAAGTCTCTGAAGATGGTATACCTTCATGGAGTTGAATGGTAGATGGGATCAACATTAGTTCTTCATCAATTGAAGACTTAATAATTGATGATGATGATTTCCCTGATTATTTCCAAATCAAAATTTCAGTGTAGAGGCTTAAAAATCTGCGTATAATATTGCCCAGTGATGAAGAATTTTCACAGTCACTTATATTACATGCTCCAAAACTTGAACGGTTTTCTTGGGCTGGCTCTGCTTCTAATTACTCTTGTGAAGGAAATTTAGAGTTTTTGTGCCATTCTGATATATCTATAGAACATACTTCAATTGCCAACAATGAGTACAAGTCCTTGGATAATGGAATCATTGGTAAAGTTCTTCAATCAATGCACTGGGTTTCATCGATGAGTATACGTGATGTTTCCATTGAGGTTTGTTTCCAATGATCGCTAGTTTTTGTTTTTGTTTCTGTTTCTTCTATCAGCCATGTGAACTTATTCTTTTCCATATAAATTGGGCACTCAACATTCTTAACCTTGTAGGAAATTTCTTCGCCAGAGTTGTTGCCTGAATTTTGTAACTTGCTTTCATTGACTCTAAAACGCACCAATCCCCTCGACGAAATTACATCTGTAGTTTTGTTACTCAAATCGATGCCACAATTGAATACTCTGAAAATACTGGGGATTCCCTGTTCCAAAGAGGTAAGTCGTACCATGTCTGGGAAAATTGTCACGACTACTGTATAAATAAAAATGACAATTCAAATATATAACATATATAATACAAAAATGAGAATTCATTATTCGTGGTCTGGTTTTTCCCTTAACTACTTTTATCTTGGTTAACATAATGACAGGAGAAGATAAGTCATGGGGCAGAGTATTGGGAGTCTCAAAGCCTTCCGTTTGTCCACTCATTGAAGGAAGTTGAAATGGAGATTGAGGGAAAGAACAATGAGATAGAGCTGATAAAGTATTTGCTAAAAAATGCAAGAGCTTTGAAGAAGATGACCATTCTTTATAAAGCTGTATTATGTAGAGAATCTGCGATTAGAAAGATTGAAGAATTCCAAATAGCTTCTTCCCGTATTGCTTTATATTTCCATCCAGTGTAATTTGTGAAAACTCTGGTGCGCTTCTGATTTCAGTCTTTTAATTATAGCCATTTTCTGACAGTCAACAAATAGAGATTCTGATGTTTAAACATGGTTAACTTTTTGTAATATCACTATAGTTGAACTTCTTGTGGATTTTTAACTGTAGGCATGTAGTTGTATGTTAATATTGTCTTCTAAATTGGCTATATGAACTTTTGGAGCTTCACAAAACAAATGTAGCTTTTCAGATTCATACATGCTGCAGCTTATGGATTTTCATATAGAAATCATAATAACTGACTGTAAATCCTCAAAACTTAAACATAAGTGGAAGATGTTTTAGGTTTATTATATACTTCAAATGGTTAAGGCAAACTCAATGGCTCTGAACAACAAGTGAGAATCTGTGTTTGTAAATTGTTTCAGTTTTGTTATGGAACTTATAGCTCCTTCATATTTTATTTGATGAAAGATCAAGATATCTCAATCAAAACCATTCCAAACATCTTGATGAAACATGAACAATAGAGATTCTGATGTTTGTACACCTTTAACTTTTTGTAATTTCACTACGGTTGAACCTCTTATAGATTTGTAAGTGTTGGCATGTAACTGTATGTTAATATTGTCTTCTTAATTGGCTATAAAACTTTTGCTGCTTCACGAATCAAATTTAGCTTTTGTGATTCATACATGCTGCAGATATGCTATCAATTTTCTAGCTTGAACTTGTTATGAATTTTCTTATAAAAATCATGAGGGTAAATCCTCGAACTTAAACATCATCAGTAACAAGCTTTTTAACAGTTTGTTAAGAATTTTACCTTATGAGACATTAGAGAAACATTTGAGAGGAAAGTTTACTCTTCCTGGCAACTAAAATTCTGACAAAACATCAAACCAAGGGAAAAGAATAACGTATATAGCTTTATCCTCTTAAGACAGCAATTTATGTCTTCTAAAAATGACATAAACCATTTACTTATACAAGCTATGTAGATGGATAAGGAATGATGAGTGGTGACAATGATGGAGGTGAAAGTTAGAAAGCAATAGAACGTCCTATTATTCTTCATAATGCAAGTGATAGGATTCAATTACACAAATACCTTTGCAGTTTTAAAAATTTTCATATATACCCTTTATTTTCTGATTACTGTACATTACCTATGCACATTTGAACTAAAGTTTTGATAATTTAATTAAATTTTGAATTGTTTTTATTTAAACTAGTAATTCAGTAGGAGGATATGTAGTAATCCTTGTAATCAAGGGGTAAAATATAATTCATGTAACACCCCGTCCCAAATCGCACCGGAATCCGTGCACGTTGACCGAGGTTGACGGTTGACCGTTGACCCAAGAGGTCAAAAGTTGACTTTTTGATCCGGTTGGAATTCTAGGTTGACTGAGGTACCGTTACGAAGTACGCGTTGGCACGAGTTCGTAGACTGGTAGCACGTTGAAAACGGAGCTACGGTTTGAAAGTTTTGAGCAAAACAAGTTGAGGTCCAAACTATCCAAGGGGTGCCGGGGTTGACTTTTTATTCATGCAAGGTTGAGCATTGACTCATGCATGGTTGTGAAGTGCTCATCGATACGAATCCGTAGACTAGCGGCACGTCCGATTTGGACATGTGGTTTGAAAGTTATGGACCTGTAAAGTTTTTCAAATATTGTATTATTTTAATATTATTTTTAAACGCGTAACGATGTGCCACGTGTGACTCAATGAAGATGGCCATGTGTCACCATGGTGAAATGCCACATGTCAACCATGTTTAAAATCAAATTATTTTTATTATTATTTTGAATAATAATATTGTTATTTAATTATTTTTATATATATTTTATTCCTTTTTCTTTTCCTTTTTCTTTTTCTTTTTCTTTTTCTTTTTCTTTTCTTTTCCCCACGTGGGAAAACACTTTCCTTTTTTCTTTTTTTCTTTTTTTTTTTTTCCTTTCCCTTTCCTTCCCTTCTTCCCCGAGCCCGTGAGACAAAATGCAGAAAATTTTTTTTCTCCCTTTCTCTCTCCTTTGACTCTCTGCCTTTCCTTGTTTGACCGGCGTTTCACCGGATTTCAGTCGCCGGAATGCTACACGCGCTGGCCACCGTCCAAGCCTACCTCGGTCACCAAGTTTCCCGGCCAGCCGCCGCCGGACGTGCCCAGATCGGGCCGGAGAAGTTGCGGCGGCGAGGTGAAATTTTTCCGGCGATTCTCGCCGTTTCCGACCAACCCAGCCCATCCCATACCTCTATCCCACTATTTTCGACCCCTCTGAGTCCATTTCCGGGGTTAGATTGCCCAAAATCCCCACCGTTTGAAAGATCCCTCAAGATCAAAACCGGCTGAAGCTTCCCGACCAAATTCCGGCCACCTCCGACGGAATTGGGGTCGATGGAGACCGGATTTGTGATCCTCGTTCCACGAGCTTCGATTCGGTATATTATTCGCCTATTTTGGTTAAAGTTTGTGTTTGACCCCCTGGGTACCGGGTATTATTTATCCGATTAAAATATTAATTTATTTGACTGTCTGTGAATTTTGTTCTAGGAGCACCGGTGAGTCGTGAAATTGATCCCGTGGTGGATCATAGTTTAATTTCGTGCTCCAGGTGAGTGACCCACCTTTAAAAATATTTTTGGGGTAATTACTTGTATTTATGTGGTATTAATTTGATATCTGTAATTTGTGCTCATGTGGTGTATTTTAAATACAATCGGGAAAAATATTATTTTATATATATATATATATTTACCCATTGGTGCTGAATGAAATTTTGGGGTTATTAGAAAAATTCCTGATTATTATTTTATTGTGGTTTAATTTATTATGCATGAGCAAGGTGTATTTTGGTAGTATTTGTACGTAATTTTTAAAATTGATTTTCCGGGCATAATTGGGTTAAATATTTTACGAAAATATTTGTTTAAATTTTATAAATTATGCCTGCGGTATTTTTATGGTTGCATCTCGTATTTCGAGAAAATTGTGGTTGTTGTTATTGCTGTTTCGTACCGGGTTATTGAATAAAAATATGTGGGATGGTAAGTGTGAGAATTTAATGTATTTCCCACGGTGGTTTTTGGAAAAACGGTACGGTTGGTTATTAATGTTTATTTTTAGACGCACTCATACAGTATTGGTGTTCTGGTGTATGGTGTATGGACACGTGGTAGTGCACGGTTATTATGTGGTTTAGCGCACGGTTATTACTTCACCCGTGAGTTGCCATTGGACCGTGGGCAGGCAAGGTTATTGTTGTGCACAGCCGCCCCCCCCCCCCCCCCCTTGGCCGGGTTAATGGTTTTAGCAGCGGTACTGTCGGGACGCCGAAGTGACCGTTGCAGGTTTCTCTCTTTAACCCTCCGCCAGTCGGTGCTCAGGACGCTGGGTATCGGAGGGCATCACCGGTATATGGTGTGGTGCGTCGGTGTAAATTGCAAATAATATTTTAAACCCCAAAGGTGTTCTAAAATTATTTATTATAATTTATTGCAGTTTATTTATATTTGGGGTATTTATTTGTTTATTTGTTGTTTATTAATTTGTTTGGTTCCTTGGTTTTTGGGAAGTACGTACAAGGGTTTTGTGAAAATGTTTTAAAAGGGGAACTTTTCCAACTGAGAGAATTGTAAGGGTTTTGAGAGAAATTATTATTTTTCCAATTAATTATTATCTATCTACTGTATTACCGTGGTATTATATTGTATAGTAGATAGGGTCACTCACTGAGATGATTAGCATCTCACACTCTTAAATTCCGTTCCCCTAGGTTCAGGTTGGAGACGTTGATTGTCCGGGGCGAGCCCAACGTCTCAGTTCGTTGCCGAAGGTTCAAGAAGTATTTCTTCCCTTTTTCCTCTGTATCTTGTATTGCTTCTTTATCTGTCATTTTATAAATTCCACATTTGTTGTATAATGCTCTGTATACTGTATTGGACGTGTAGCTATTTTTATGCACTGGGTTGCTGTTGTTTTTATTTGAAGTGCTGCAATTTGTGGAATCAATTTGTAGTTTGCGGGAGGAATAAGGGGATGTTTATAGAAGTATGTTTTCAGTGCAGGTAGTTTGTGGTAAGTAAATCCCTTAGGGGAGGCTCTGCCGGATTTTCCGTTGGAGGGTTCGGTAGGGTTTCCCTGGGATCAGGGCTTGCCTAGGGTTCCGAGGAAGGAATTCTGGACGGGTCCTGACAATTCAACTTTAAATTTCAGATATAATTGTGTTAAATAGGAATAGAAGTCTGCATGCCAATAGGAGATAAGAATAGGATAGGAGTCCGCATGCCACTAGGAGTCTTCACATTATCTCCCTTTTTAAAGTCGTTGTCTATATCTCTGTTGCCTCCTAACCCTAAAAAAGCTCTCTGCTTCGAAGGTTTCTCTGGTATATCGCCAAGCAAACTGGGATGAAGTTTAGTGACGAAAGTAGTCTTTTGTGTGAAGGGATTGACTACAGTATATATATATATATATGTTAGCCCTAGGACCCAAATTCACTTCCAATTCTCTTAAAGATTTACAACCCAATTCATTCAAAAGGAGGACACCAATCTTATGTAACACCAAAAAAACCTTTTGAACATTACACCTAATTGCCTTAGATATCCAGCGGTCACAGATAAAATCTCCAACATTAATACCAAGATTTTCGCAACAAATCTCTACTTTAAGTTGACCTATTATTGTTATCCCCACCATACAAGTTGAAAAACCGGTTTATAAATTTCCAAAACCTGGAGATTTCATTGCGGTCATGGAAATTTTTGACCACAATGTTCAAGAATGGTGTCCACAAGCAGAGTTCTCTACATCTCTTAGACAGAGTAATCATTTTTTCCTTCTCTCTCTCTCTTTCTTTGTTAATGTTCTCTTTCTAATTCTTTCCCTCCCTTTTTTTCACGTTCTTTGTCCATTTCTTTCAACCAAAGAGATTCTCTCTGCTTCAAGCTTTCTCTCTCTCTCTCTATGCCATTGTATTAAACTCTCTTTACAAATCCTCCAAACCCCAAAAGAAAATTCTCTGCTTTCAAGCCCTCTTTGCCATGGTATAGGAAACAAAAGGCTGGACCAAGGTTAGTAGTGTTAAGCTCACTATCTTTGAGTTTCGTTTTTTCCCTCTGAAGGGATTAATTAGAAGTATTAGAATTTTCATAAAAGCAATCAATATGATAATTCCGATCTTTTCACCAATCTTGAGAAAGACATATTTCATGAAATTCTTTGGACGTTGCAAGAGTTTCTACTCTGTCTAAGAGATGCAGAGAACTCTGCATGTTGACACCATTGTTTCTACTCTATCTAAGAGATGCAGAGAACTCTGCGTGTCGACACCATTCTTGAACATTGTGGTAAAAATTTTCCATGACCGCACTGAAATCTCCAGGTTTTGGAAATTTACAAACTGGTTTTTGAACTTGCATCGTGGAGATAACAATAATAGGTAAACTTAAAGTAGAGATTTGTTGCGAAAATCTTGGTATTAATGTTGGAGATTTTATCCATGACCGCTGGATATCTAATGCAATCAAGTGTAATGGTCGAAAGGTTTTTTTGGTGTTACACAAGATTGGTGTCCTCCTTTTGACAGAAGATGAATATTGGGTTGTAAATCTTTAAGAGAATTGGAGGTGAATTTGGGTCCTAATGGTTTCCTAATCTTGCCCACTGGTACTGAATTTGAGGGGCTTGAGAATTTGACTTTGAAACATCTGACGGTTTCGATTGTGCCACTTGGTGAATGGATTTTGAGCTGCTAGACATTGAAGATGTTACACCTTATTGATGTTGCTTTTATGGATGATGAGCTTAACATTACTTCTTCATTACTTGAAGACTTAGTAATTGAGGATGTGAAGGGATTTCCTCTTGGTGATATCTATACCAAGGTTTCAGCAGAGATATCACCTTAGGGGGCTTGAGAATTTGACTTTGAAACATCTGACGGTTTCGATTGTGCCACTTGGTGAATGGATTTTGAGCTGCTAGAAATTGAAGATTTCCTCTTGGGGGGCTTGAGAATTTGACTTTGAAACATCTGACGGTTTCGATTGTGCCACTTCTAGACATTGAAGATGTTACACCTTATTGATGTTGCTTTTATGGATGATGAGCTTAACATTACTTCTTCATTACTTGAAGACTTAGCAATTGAGGATGTGAAGGGATTTCCTCTTGGTGATATCTATATCAAGGTTTCAGCAGAGAGTCTTCAATATCTACATATAGTTTGGAATTGAGACCCCAGAAAGCGCCCAGTATTTGGAATGGAGACCCCAGAAAGTGCCCTGTACACTCACTTACATTACATGCTCCAAATTTTCAATAGCTTTCTTGGGGTGGATGGGTTTCCCATTACTCTTTTGAAGGAAATTTCCTGTCTCTACGGTGTTCTGATATATCAATACTTACTAGACGAGATTCCTCACGTAAAGAAATCATTGCTAAAGCTATTCAAACGATATCCCAAGTTTCATCCATCTGTATCACTGATTACTGTGTTAAGGTTGCTTCTCATCATCATTATATATTTTTGTTTGCCTATCTTATTTCATCAGCTATATATGTGAATTTATTTGTTTCCATAAAAAAAATGGGCACTGAACACTCTTAAACCTTGTAGGAAATATTTTTGCAAGGAAGGCTGCCACTATTTCATAACGTGCATTCATTGACTCTAATACGCACTGGTTTGGCTGATGAAATCCCTTCTAGAGTTGCATTACTCAATTCGACGCCACATTTGAATGTTCTGAAAATAGGCTTAAGACGATATGGATATTCCAGTTACAGTCTTGTAAGTAATGGAATACTAGATGTATGAGAATGTCACTCCACGTGAATTATCATGTCATTATGTTCATATGTAATTCAGAAACAATGGTTTATACTTAGGTGACATATGGTATCTGATACTAGATAAAAGAGTCATTCTTGACTAGAATTTATCTTCAAATACTCATATTTGTAGACTCTAACCTACACGTTTACATTATTTGCAATGTTGTTTTCTCTCTAATTTTAGTCTTCCTCAACTCATCACAGGTGGAGACATAACGCACAGTACTGGGAGTCTCAAAATATGGAATTTGTCCACTCAGTGAAGAAAGTAGAAATGGAGATTAAGGGAAAGCAGGACGAGACGGAGCTGATAAAGTACTTGCTCAAGAATGCAAAAGCATTGGAGATGATGACCATTCATTATTCATCCCAATGATTTCATAAAGATTCTCTAATGTTTGAAATGATTGAAAAATTATAAAAAGCTTCTTCCTTTATAATTATAAATGTGCTTCCAATATGATTTGTAAGAGCTCTAGTGCTTTTGATTATAGTCGTTGACTTGTAGCATTTTCTGACTGTCAAAAAATAGAAGTTTTGATGTTTGTAAATGATAAACTTTTGGGAATTCCATTATAGCTTGAATTTCTTATAAAAGTGTTATTTGACAATTTGGTTGGGTCATGAATTATCTGGGAGCCGTGTACTATATTATGGAATGGTTAAACAAGTGAAAGACCTCTAGCTGGTGGCTTAGAGCTTTGATGCCCTGCCTCTCATTACTCTAGCAAATATTTTGTACCCCTTCATTTGCTTCTGTGTAACTACCAAATTTTCCATTAAGTAATAATATCTTTAAAATCGAAGAGCAAAAGATTTGCTTATGGTTTTATGAATGAAAACAATAACAGTCATACAGTTCTACAGGCTACATTGAAGACCAAATTTCCTTGTATTTATCAGTGTGATCTGAATTACTTGTTGAGTTTCCACATCCTATGTACCTAATTGTTTGTGGTGGAAACTTTTTATCCCTACAGTCAAGAAAGATGGGTGGCCAAGCACTTCTGGAAATCCTGCAATACTAACATCTTCTTAAGCCTTCTTCCTTGGCATCTTTCAATGGCACCATACAGGTGTTGAGGACTTAATCTCTTGCCTTTGAAAGCAAAGCTAGAAACAACTTCAATTGTGTTTTGGTTCATAACGCATAGCAAACCATCGATTACACCAAGTACTAAGATTGACTTGTCATTCAAATGTAGGAAATGTAAGTCATTCTAACTCACCTGTGCCTGCTATAGACTTCTCATTATCCTGCAAATATCACAGCAGAACATGGTGTCCGTTAACACACACACACACACACACACACACACACACACACAAAAAAAAAAAAAAAAAAAAAAGAAGGAAGAGAAATTCTGATGTTGGAACTGGTTAGTTTTTGGAAATTCCATTTTGGATTGAACTTCTAATTGATTGGACAAGTATTGGAACCGTATATTAATATTGTTTTCTAAATTGGCAATAAGAACTTGTATCGCTTCACATGCTGATTTTGTGATTCATACATGTTGCAGATATGTTATGGATTTTCCAGCTTGAACTTGTTATGGCTATTGTTATAAAAACCATAAAGGAGCTGAAGCTTGGAGCTTAATTATTGCTTTGTGCTATAAGAAATTGGTTAGGCTAAGATGATTCTAAGTGCGATGTTTGTTGTTAATAGCTCTCTGGTTCCCAACATTATATCATATATATATATATATATAGTTATCTTGTGATGGTAATTTTAAGCACACTACATCTTCTCCGATAATGTAAAAAATGTAAAATAACAATAATAATAATAATGGAAAAGTGGGGGAACCCTTTCATTCATTCACAATGAACAAAGAAATAATAACCATTTGCATTGGAAAACCGACATATTTCTAGGAATCGAAATATTGCTGAATAGATAGGCTTTAGCAGTCACTAAGTGATTAACAAGTAGAAAGGCCTCTAGCATGTTAAATAGCTTTGCATTTTAATACCCTGTCAAATCTTGAGGTTTTATTCACATACTTTTGTGTAACCACCAACTACAAAATACCAAAAGCAGTATCAATTTTGTTAACTGTACTGTTTCAGCTTCATAAATGATAGGGCAACTTAATATGGTATTGAAACTCAAATTTTTTGGGGTTGATAATAATAGATAAACATAGCCAAAATTGTCAAAATCAACTGCCAAACTTTTGGTTATTCCAGTCTAGCTTGAACTTCTTAGCAGTTTTATAAGTGTTGGCATGTGATCGAACTTTAACATTGTTTTCTAAATTGCCTGTTAAGAACTTTTGGAGCTTCACATGTAGCTTTTAAAAAGTGCACATGTAACAAAAAACTGCTTTTTGTAGTTCATACATGCTGCAGACATGTTATCGAAGAAATCTGAAGGCGTAACAAGCTTTTAACAGTTTGATCAGAATTTCAACTTAAGAGACATTAGAGAAACGTGTGAGGAATTCAGATAGAAATTCTAACCAGAGAAAAATAATAACACATTTAGCTTTACCCTCTTAAGAAAACAATTTATCCATACAAGCTGTATATACATGGAACTGGCGTGAGTGGTGACAGCAATGGAGGTGAAAGTTAGAAGGAACTACAAGCACATTACGTAGCAGAATGTTCTGTTCTTCAGAATATCATTATTAGATTCAACTAAACACCTTTCTAATTTTAAAATCTTTCATATATACCCTTTATCTTCTGATTATTGTACCTAACTTGTGCACGTTATTTTACTTCAATATTCTATTAGTTTTAGCTAAAGGACGCCTAATTATTTGTTTTTAGAATAATAACTTAGGAGGCAATATTAGTAAGTTTCAAAATTATTGGGTAAAACAAAAAACATGTAGAAGTTTGGGGGGTAAAAGTGTATTTTACCTTTAAATTTTAGATATATATATATATATATATAATATGTTTACTAAGTGCTAATAGGAGTCTACACATTCTCTACGTCTTTCATGTTGCCTATTTCTCTGTTTCTTCCTCCTAACCCTAAGGAAGCCTCTCTGCTTCTAAGGTCTCTCTGCGATAGGGACAAGCTCTTTTAAGGCTTTTTGTGAAGGGATTTTTCATATATAAATCAATATATGGAACTGCCAAATAAATCAGCAAAGTTGGAATTTTTTAGAGATCTTCCGAAGTCCATATCTCATAAAATCCTTTCTTTGCTTGATATTAAGGATGTTGCACGAGTTTCTACATTGTCTAGGACATGTAGAAAGCTTTGTTTGTCGTTGCCATTCTTGACCATTAATTTAGAGAGTGTTGATGCCCAAGGATTTTACAGGTTTAGCTCGTTTCTACACAGGTTTATGTCCCTGCGTAATGGGGTTAGTATACAACAATTTGAAGTAGAATTATATAGTCAAAGAGGTGTTATTGATGAGCAAATTCACATCGGTAACTGGGTACTTGAGGCAAACAAGTGTAATGCTGAAAAGATTTGTTTGCACCTGTTTAAATTTAGAACCTTCACTTTTCCTAGTGGTGTATTGAACTCCGCACGTTTAAGAGATTTGGAGGTGTGGCTTAGTCCAAGAGGCTTGCTAAATTTGCCCACCACCTCGTTTGGGGGGCTTCAGAATTTGATATTGAGAGATATGCGTCTTACGAGTATGTTTTGTGAATGGATTTCCGGCTGCAAGTCATTGAAGACTCTACACCTTCATAATGTTGCTGGTATAAATGAGCTCAACATTACTTCTTCATCACTTGGAGACTTAATGCTCGAGGACATGCAAATTCCAAGTACACGTAATTTCACCATCAATATTTCTGCAGAGAGACTTCATAATCTGCAAATAGTTTGGCTGTTTGAAAGGGAACCTTTACAGTCACTTACATTGCGTGCTCCATATCTTAAACAGTTTTCGTGGGGTGGACGCGTTTGTCGTTACTCTTGTGAAGGAAATTTAGATTGCTTGTGCTATTCTGATATATCTATAGATTTCAACAAAGATGAACATGGTGACTTGAATGAAGGAATCATTGGTGATGTTCTTCGATCAATGTACCGAGTTTCATCATTCAGTATACATGATAATTCTATTAAGGTGTCCTACTAATCATTAATTTTTCTACTCTACATGTGAACTTATTCATCTCCATATAATTGGGGAACTCTTAACATTCTTTAACATTGTAGGACATTTCTTCGCAAGAGATGCTGCCGGAATTTAGCAACTTGCATTCATTGACTATAGTACGCTCTGATTCTAGTGACAAAATCCCATCCACAGTTTCCTTACTCAATTTGATGCCACATTTAAATACTTTGAAAATAGAGGGTTATCACTTTTCCAAAGAGGTAATCAATATTATGTCTTTGAGAATTGTAAACTAGTAACTTGCTATTATTTTTTTGTGTCCTTGCCATCTAGAAACAATGATTTTTAAATTGGTCATATATGGTATTTTTATGCTGCTTAAAAAGAACTTGTCTGAAATTTACCTTCAAACGGATTGGTGTACATGCACAGATTATTCATTACCTGTATTCTAGTTTTCTCTCTAACTTTTTTAGTGTTACTTAACATCATTACAGGAGAAGAAGATATATTATAGTGCAGAGTATTGGGAGTCCCAAAATCTGAAATTTGTCCATTCATTGAAGGAAGTAGAAATGCAGATTAGCGGAGAGCATAATGAGATGGAGCTGATCAAGTACTTGCTCAAAAATGCAGAAGCATTGGAAAAGATGACGATTCGTTATTATACAAGTAAATCAAATCTTAGATACTGTGAGATTAGTGAAAAGATTCAACAGTTCCAAATAGCTTCTTCCTCTATTGTTATATATTTCTTCCATAGACCAGAGTGATGTCTCGGTCTGAGCTATAACATTTTCTGATAGTAAGTTAACAGAAGTTCTGATGTTTGAACGTGGTTAAATTTCCGTTACAGCTTAAACTTCTGATCGATTTTTAATTGTTGGAATTGATTGTTAATATTGTTTTCTAAGTTGGCTATAAGAACTTGTTGAGCTTCGCTTGTAGCTTTTGTAATTTACACATGTTGCAGATATGTTATGGATTTTCTTGCTTGAACTTTTTATGGATTTTCTTTAAGAAATAAGCCAGGCTAAGATGATTCTAAATGTAACATATCTGATATCGTCTCCTATATAATGAGAAAAACTGCCAAAAAAGAAACTAATGGAAAAATGTGGGCGGCATTTCATTCATCCACCATGAACAGAGAAATAATCATAAAAACAAGAAAGGAACTCAAAAGTATTCAATTAAATTGGAGTAATTTAAATGGACTTCTTCTTACTAATCAAAGAAAATGAAAAGGAATCAAGTGAGAACAATAAATTGCATTTGGAAACTGAAATACAAACTATAAAATTCTCTGGCAATGGAAATATTGCTGAATAGATAGGCTTTATCAGTGTGCCACTAAGAAAGCATTTAACAAGAGGAAGATCTCTAGCAGGTTAGTAGCTTGGCATTTTATACCCTGCCTCTCCTACTGTAGCAAGTCCTAAGGTCTCCTTCATATACTTACGATATACTTATGTGTAAGTGTCAAAATACCAAAAATTGTGGTATTGATATTTGTATACTGTGTCAGCTTGGTACATGTGTTGGTTCAATATACAATTGAGTTTACTTACAAAAAAAATAAAATAAAATAAAATAAAAAGTTGATTTGATAATTTATATCAAAACTTATTGTTCAAAATTGTTTTAAAACTTGAAACTTTTGGAACTAATTGATGATAATACATATCATTGACAAAATTGTCAAAGCCTTCTGCCAATATGTATGCGTCTGTATACATCTTAAGAAGCTGCATCCTTCTGTATACACCTTAAGTAGATGATAACGGAAATATTGCAAAAAATTAATAATAAAAATAATAATGTAAAATAGTGGGCGGCATTTCATTCATCCACCATGAACAGAGAAATAAATCAAAAAAACAAGAGAAGAAAATCAAAAGGCAGGCACTGAAATTAGGATAGTTTGAATGAACTTTTTCCTAATCAATGAAATTGAAGAGTAATCAAGTGAGAAATAATTTGATGCATGCTGAATCATTTTGATACATGTGTTAACTGGATAAATGGTTGAACTTAGTTTACAAAGTTGATATGGTAGTAACATAACCTGGTATATCAACTTAAACTATTGGAATTGATGATAACTTAATAGATATCATTGGTCAATCCCGATTCCAATATCTTTTCATATGGAAGGAAATCTAAATCCAGATTATGCTTTGCTGTTTTAATATCTTCCACTAAAAACTTATTCACTTGCACCAGCAAGCAAGCAAAAAAAAAAAAAAAAAACTTTCTGGTTTGTTTGTTAAGGAAAGGAGAGAGTCAAAGTGTCTCTTTTCTTGTTCTGTTTATACCCTGGTCTCTCTTGCTTTCTTTCAAAATCTTTTGGATACATAAAGTATCTTTCCCCGGTTCATTTAGATGATTTTGGTTAACTTTTGGCAATTCCATTTTATTTTGAACTTCTTATAGATTTTTAAGTGTTGGCTTGTAATTGTACCTTAATATCTAAATTAGTAATTCCATTATATTGTTTTAGATTGAACAACAACAGAACACATTAACAAACAATACCTAATTGTTCTTATTTAAAAATAATAATTTAGGAGGAGGCAATGTAGTAAGTTTTAAAATTAATAGGTAAAATAACAAATATTTAAAAGTTTAAGAGTGGGTATAACGGTTTATTTTAACTTCAGATTTCAATAGGAGTTTGGATGCAAACAGTAGTCCTGACGTCCCTGCCTCTATCAGGTTGTCGTCTATTTCTCTGTTTCTTCCTCCAAACCCCAAAGAACCTCTCTGCTTCCAAGGTCTCTCTGTTATATCGTGAAGCAAACTAGACTACGGTTAGTGATGACGAGCTCTGTGAATGTATTAACTATATAATCTCTTGCTGTGTTCTATAAAATTACATAAATAATTATGGAACCTCAAAGTAAATCGGCAAGATTTGAATTTTTGAGGGATCTTCCGGTCTCCATATCTCACAAAATTCTTTCTTTTCTTGGTATCAAGGACGTTGCACGAGTTTCTACATTGTCTAGGATATGCAGAGAAGTCTGTTTGTCATCTCCTTTCTTGAAAATTGATTTAGAGGATCTTGATAGCCAAGGATTTTACAAGCCTAGTGGATTTTTACATCAGTTTATGTCCTTGCGTAATGGGGTTGCTATACATCAATTTGAAGTGGAATTGTACGGTAAAGATGTTGGTGTTGATGAGCAACTTCATATTGGTAATTGGATACTTGAGGCAAGCAAGTGTAATGTCAAAATGATTAGTCTGCACTTGTTTAACTTTGAAATCTTTACTTTTCCTAGTAGTGTATTATTGAGCTCTGCTTGTTTAAGAGATTTGGAACTGTGGTTGAGTCCTGAAGGCATGTTAAGTTTGCCCAAAGTGTCATTTGGGGGTCTTGAGAATTTGAGATTGAGAGATGTTCGGGTTTCAAATACGTTTTTTGAATGGATTTCGAGCTGCAATTCATTGAAGATTCTATATCTTCATAATGTTACTGGCATAGCATAGATGAGCTCAACATTAGTTCTTCATCACTTGAAGACTTAAAGGCTTGAGGATATGCTTCCTAGTGCGCTTAATTTAGGTATGAATATTTGAGTTTTAAAAATCTGTTTATAGATTGGCTGTCTGATTCACAACTTTTGCAGTCACTTACATTACACGCTCCAAAACTTAAACAGTTTACATGGGGTGGATGTGTTTCTCATTACTCTTGTGAAGGAAATTTAGAGTCCTTGTGCTGTTCTGACATGTCTATTGTTTTGGACAAAGATAAACATGTGGTTTTGGATGATGGAATCATTGGTAATGTTCTTCAATCAATATATCAAGTTTCATCTATCTCTATATGTGATTATTCTATTCAGGTATGCTTCTAATCATCAATTTTTTTTTTTTTTTCGTTTTCTTTCAATCATTTGAATTTATTCCTGTCCATATAATTTTGGCTTCCAACATTCTTAACCTTGTAGGAAATTTCTCCACGGACGTTGCTGCCAGACTTTTGTAACTTGCGTTCATTGACTCTAATTATCACTAATTCCAGTGGCCTAATCCCATCTATAGTTTTCTTACTCAATTCGATGCCACATTTAAATACTCTGAAAATAGAGGGTTGGAAGTCTTGGGACTCTTCTGAAAAGGTAAGCAATAAATGGTCTGAGAATTGTCACCCCCACATGAATCTTCTTATTATGTCCTCATATGTCATTGTCATTTATATAATGATTTTTAATTTGGTCATATATGGTATTTTCATGCTGCATAAAAAGATTCCTTCAAACGAAAGTGTGGACATAAACCCATATTGTAGTTGATAATCTGCACATTTGTCATTATATGTTTCTGTGGTTTTCTCTCTAACTCTTTTAGTGTCACTCAACATCATCACAGAAGGAGAAGATAAGTTTTAGTGCAGAGTATTGGGAGTCTTAAAATTTAAAATTTGTTCACTCACTGAAGGAAGCAGTAATGGAAATTACTGGAGACCATTATGAGATTGGGCTGATTAAGTACTTGGTCAAAAATGCAAAAGCAATGAAAAATATGTTGATTCATTATTATTCAAGTAAATTATGTTGTAGACCATCTGAGATTAGTAGAATGATTCAACAGTTTCAAAGAGATTCTTCCTCCATTGCTATATTTTGCTTACCCAGTGATGGTTAAAAGTTCTGTTGTTTTCTTAGCTCAGTCTAAATATACCATTATCTGACCGTTAAAAACTGATGTTTGAATGTGGTTAATTTGTGTAATTCTATTCTAGCTTCTACTTCTAATAGAATTATAAGTGGTGAAATCTATGTTAATATACATACATACATACATATATATATATATAAATTTTTTTTTTTTCTTTCTAATATTGGCTATAAGAACTTGTATAGGTTCACATGCATGTAGCTTTTGTGATTCATACATACTGCAGATATGTTATCGATTCTAGCTTCAACTTATTATTGAATTTTTTTTTTATTTTTTTATTTTTTTATATCAAAATCATAAAAGAGCTACTCTAACGCCTGGACTTTAAACATTGTTTATTAAAATTGGCCGGGCTAATAATTGGTGATGCTAATTTATCAAGTGAAAGATCTCTAGCAGGTTAGTAGCTTAGCATTTTTAAATTTTGATACACTGCCTCTCCTACTGTAACAAATATTAAGGTCTCCATATACTTTTGTGCAAAGTGTTTAACCACCAACTGTAAAATACCAAAAGAAGTATTGATATTGTTAACTATCTACTGTATCAGCTTAGTAGATATGTCAGTTGGATATATAGTTGAGATTGCTTTCTAGAGTTTAAAAAGTAGATATTTTAACTTACTTTTGGAGTTTATTTGATGATAAGTTAAATAGATTCATTGCCAATATCTTGTATCTTTCACATGGAATAAAAAGATCTAAATTCAGATTGAGCTTTTCTACTTTTCATGTTATCCATCTTAGACAGGTGAGGAAAGAAAATAAACTTTTTGTTCTTTTCATGCCCTGGTCTCTCTTGCTTTTCCTTCATAATCGTTTGGATATACAGACCATCTTTCTCCAATTCATTTGAATTGGTTTCGTGAAATCAAAGCAGAGCATTTTTTAAATAGAAATGCAGAAAAGTGTGCTTGTCATCGCTTTTCTTGACCATTGATTTAAAGGCCTATCAATCCGTTCAGTTTTACAGGTTCAATTCATTTATACACCGGTTTCGGTTCTTGCGTAATGGGGCTTCTATGCATCAATTTAAAGTAGACTTGCATAGGATAAATTCTAATGATGATAATGATGATAATGATGAAGCATTTCAAGTGAGTAACTGGATACTTAAGGCAACCAGGTGTAAGTAGCTCATTGATTACCTCTCTCGCTCTCTCGCTCTCTACATATATATATATAGAGCAAATACAGATATAGTGGAACCGCCACTAAAATCAAGTAACTTCACTACTTAATGTTTCACATATTCTTTCTTTTCTTGACATAATGCAAAGTTGCATGGGTTTCTACATTGTCTAAACGTTGCAGAAAGGTTTGTTTGTCATCACCATTCTTGACCATTGATTTAGATATCCCTGATCACAAATAATTTTACAGGAATTCAGTACTTTTTTACAAAGGTTAATGTTCTTGCATAACAGGGCCGGTATGCGTCAATTTAAACTTTTGGAGGTGGATTTGACACCTTATTGCCTGGATAATATTGGCCCCCAATTCATTTGGTAGGTTTGGGTTTCGATTCTGATGTTTGGTGAGTGGATTTCAAGCTTCAAGTCCCTCAAGATGCTGTACCTCGATGGTTTTGATGGTTTTCATAAGTTCAACATTAGCTCTTCTTCACTTAAAAAGACACTTTAGGATTTGATAGTAGGTAGTTATGATGTTAATTGCTAGTTTCAATATCAGAGTTTCAGCAGAGAAACTTGAATATCTGCTAATAGATTGGTGAATTGGTATATACCCATAGATACTCGCTAACATTACATGCTTCAAAACTTGGAACAGTTTCAGTGGCATGGTAATGTTTCTCATTACTCTTATGAAGGAAATTTTGAGTCCCCGTCTAAATCTAATATATCTATGCTTCCTTGTCCAAGTTGACAATCAGTACGGGGCTTTGGCTAATGAAATCATTGGTAAAATTCTTCAAACAATATACGAGTTTCAACAATCTGTATCTACGACAGAATAGGACTCGTTACATAAATTCCATTTACATTATTCCAAAATCTTATTCATCACTATATTGATTCAAAGTTTAAAAAATTCTCTGCTTTGATTTCATGAACCAATTCTGGTGATCATGTTATTACCTGAAAATCCAAACTCTTTAGTCCATTAGCCGTGAAAGATGTGGAAAAAGGGGTAGAATGGTTGAGGGACTGTCTTTCTAATTTAGCATGGAGAGCACCTTGAAAATCTGGTTTATTCAAATAAGCTCTGCATTGATCAAACTTTGTGATATTATCTGTTACAGAAACCCAAAAACCTGTTGAAGTTTCTTAAAACCAATTGACAATCAAATAAGTGCCTTAAAGGCCAAGTTTACTGGGGTAGGGGAAAAGAAACCGTTTCTGCTGCAATCTTCTTTTAGATAAATTTTATGGGAACTTCCTGGTGCAAAGGGACAACAACCCCAAAGTAAGGATCATCTTTGTACATAGACAATCCTCGTAGTGATTTGTTGCATTGGATGAAAATTCACTGTGGTTTTGGATTTTATTTTGCAGCTTCATCAGAAATAATAGCCACAGGCATGAAATTGTTAAATGGAAGGTATATTTTAATGACTTATAAGAAATAGGCTTTGCTAAGATGATTCTATATGTAATGTTTCTTGTTAAAAGCTCTTGAATTTCGAACCATTATATCATTTTTTTAATCTGATGCGGCTAATTTTAAGCGGACAGCATGACTGCAAATGATAAGAAGCTGAATGCCTGTGAATACACCTATTGTAGATGTTCTCCTATGTAATTGACAAAAAAATAAAAAAGGATGCAAAAAAAATAATGAAAAGCGTGGACAGCATTACATTCATCCACCATGAACAAAGAAACAAACATAGTTTTGATTAGAAAACTGACAATACTAACTATAACGTTTTCTAGAATGAAAATATTGCTGAATAGATGGTCTTTATTAGAAAATATGGTTGTATCATGACATGAAGTATATATTTGGGAGCATGCATTGTGCCACTAAGGAAGTGTTTAACAAGTGAAAGACTTTAGCAGGCTAGTAGCTTGGCATTTTGATACCCTGCCTATGTTAATGTAGCAAATATTAAGGTCTCCTTCATATACTTATGTGTAGTCACCAACTACAAAATACAAAAAGAAGTGTTCATACTATTAATTGTATACTGTATCAAGTTAGTACAACACGTGTCATATAGCTAACATTACTTTCTAAAGTTTAAATCTAGGTTCAGATAGAGAATTTGCTGCTTTCATGTCTTCCATTGAAAAAGGAAAAAAAAAATTATTCCCTTAGATCAGCAGGGAAAGGAAAATAAACTTTCTGGTTTGTTCTTTTGAGATAAAGAAAGAGTAAGAGGTGGCTCTTTCCTTGTTCTTCTTTATGCCCTGGTCTCTCTTGCTCTTCTTGCAAAATATTTTGGATATATAAAATTGCTTTGATCTATGACATTGAATAATGACTAATGAGCAACATCTAAATAGGAATGCATTAAAAACAGAAGTTTACCTCACAATTGATGAATCAAGGGGCAAGGATGCCATGTGGTACAATGACAAAGAAATTGTGGCCTTCACATGCCAAACAATTACTATAGATGCGTATCCAAATACTACACGAAGATTAAAATTCAAAACCTTATGGTCACCAATGCTTTAGTATCATATAAAAGCTATTCAACAAAAATCAAAGAATCAAAGCAAAAGATAATAAAAGAAGAGAAGAGACAGAATGCAATTGTTTATCAATGATTAAAGAAACAAAATGAGTATATATATACTAACAAGCAAAGGTAAAAGGACTATTACATCCTTACTACTAACATATTAAATATCCTACATAAAGAATTAATATTTAACAAAGCATGTTGACATGGTTCTCTGCACCATTGGCATACCATTGTATATATAAGTGTTTTCTTGAAACTATTTGGTCGGAACTTGGAAGAATAAAATAAATAAATAATTAATTAATTAAATAATCATGTAGAAGCTTGGAGGGCAAAAGTGTACATGGACAACGTATATGTGTGTTTGTGTGAGCTCTTGCAAACAGAACATTTGCACAAACTGTGCCTCACACATATCCTCCAAGCCACAAAGAAGTTCTCTGCGATTGTGGGAAGCTAGCCTAACGAAGGTGAGTGCCTAGCTTTTTGAGATTCTTAGAAGGGATTGACTATATCTATCTATATATATATATATACATACATATATATAAATAGATCTAATGGAACAGCCACGTGAATCAAATAATTTGGATCGTCTGAGTGATCTACCGGATTCCATATTTCATCAAATTCTTTCTTTTCTTCATATAAAGCAAGTTGCACGAGTTTCTACATTGTCTAGGAGATGCAGAAAAGTTTGTTTGTCATCACCATTCTTGACCATTGATTTAGAGGTACGTGATCACATAGAGCTTTACAGGCTTAATACATTTCTTCACCGGTTTATGTCCTCGCGTAATGGGGCCTGTATGCATCAATTTAAAGTAGACATGTATAGGGCAAATTGGAATGATTATGATGAAGAATTACAAATTGGTAACTGGGTACTTGAGGCAACCAGGTGTAATGTTGAAAAGATTTAGTTGAAGTTAAACTAAAAAATGTTAAATTTGCCTAGTGGTGTCTTGAATTGTGCATCTTTTAAGAGATTTGGAGGTAGATATGGCAACGGATTCCTTGTTAAATTTGCCGGCCTCGTCATTTGGGGGGCTTGAGAGTTTGACATTGAGACATTTGTCAGTTTCA
The DNA here is from genome assembly GCF_031755915.1 of Ziziphus jujuba. NCBI lineage: Eukaryota > Viridiplantae > Streptophyta > Magnoliopsida > Rosales > Rhamnaceae > Ziziphus > Ziziphus jujuba. The sequence goes on from NC_083380.1 coordinate 7,329,850, forward strand.
ATTGCGTTGTTTGGTGAGTGGATTTCAAGTTTCAAGTCCCTGAAGATGCTATATCTTGATGGTGTTACTGGTATTCGTGAGCTCAACATTAGTTCTTCATCACTTGAAAAATTGATACTTGAAGATTTGATTGGCTTTTATGGCATTAATGCAAATTTCAATATCAAAGTTTCAGCAGAGACACTTAGATATTGTGTCTAGAATGGAGGATGGTAAAGAAACAAAGAAACTCACTTACATTACATGCTCCAAATCTTGAACAGTTTCTCTGGCATGGAAATGTTTCTCATTACTCTTGTGAAGGAAATTTTGAGTCCCTATCTTATTCTGATATATCTATACTTCCTTGTCCAATATCTGCCGATGAACATGGGGACTTGGCTAATGGAATCATTGGTAAAGTTCTTCAAACAATATACAGAGTTTCATCAATCTGTTTCCACGATCTTTGCATTAAGGTGACTTTATCTATGTTTCTTTTATCTTCTTTCAACTGCGAATTCATTTTTTTACATCTAAATTGGGCACTAAACATTTTTTACCATTTAGTAATATCTTTGCATGAGGTGCAGCCAGAATTTTGTAACCTGCATTCGTTTACTCTAATCCGAACTGATTTGGGCGCCAGAATCCTACCTGAAGTTTTTCTACTCAATTTTATGACACAATTAGATACCCTGAAAATACATTGGTTGAATATTTCAAAAGATGTAAGTAGTAACATATGTGTGTGAGAAACGTCACCCTACACGAATTATTATGTCATTGTGTTCATATGTCATTTAAAAACAATGGTTTATAATTTGGTCACGTATTATATTCTGATGCTGCATAAAAGAACTCATTCTTGTCTGAAATTTACATTCAAACTTATGGTAAACATACAACCGTCGTCTTATTTGTTAATTTGCACATTGTCATTGTCTACAATATTGTTTTCTTTCTAACCTTCTTAGTCTTAGTATACTTCCTCACAGCAGGTGGAGGAGAAGATACATTATAGTGCAGAGTATTGGGAGTCTCATAATCTAGAGTTTGTCCGCTCATTGAAGGAAGTAGAAATGGAGATCAAGGGAAAGGACAGTGAGATGGAGTTGATAAAGTATTTTCTCAAAAATGCAAAAGCATTGAGAAGATGACCATTCGTTATCCATCTGCATTGCGTAGGCAATCTATGATTAGTAGAAAGATTCAACAATTCCAAATGGCTTCTTCCTCTATTGTTTTATATTTCCTTCAAAAGTAATTTGCAAAAAGTTTTTAGTTGTAGCATTTTCTGACAATAGAAACTCTGATGTTTGAACGACACGGTTAATTTTGGAATTTCTTTTTGGGTTGAACTTGTTCTAAATTAGCTATAAGCACTCTTTAGCTTCACATGTAACTTTTGTGATTGATTCATGCAGGATTGGAGATATGTTATGCATTTTCTAGCTTCAACTTATGGATTTTCTCTAAAAGATTATAAAGGGTATAATCTTTTTATCTGGTAATATTTTAAGTGGACTGCTTCTGATAAGTAAGTTCAGAATTCTGAGTTTTTTTTTTTTTTTTATTGTTTTTATTATTTTTTTTTTTTTATCATAGTAGTGATATATCATTGAAGATGAAAGGTTGGTATCTTGGCCACTCTGCTATGACTTTGTCAACCAAAACAACTTTGTAACTGAAGTTCCGTTACTCCCTAGATAAACTCAAAATCTCATGCTCATCAATGCTATAATTTCATATCAAGTTATACACGCGAAAAAAAAAATAATAATAATTAAAAAAAATAAAAATAAAATAAAAATAAAATAAAAATAAGAAGAAGAAGAAGAAGCAAAAGAGAGAGAAGAGAAGGAGCTTAAGGCAATTGTTAATCGATAATTTAAAAAAGAAGAAGATAATCTATGAGCTTAAAGGCTTTAAAAAAAATTAAAAATTTGATATGGTAACTTGCCTTTGGAGTCGATGATAAGTACTCATTTTATATCATTGTGAAAATCGTCAAACCCACAGCCAACATCTTTCATATGGAAGGAAATCTAGGTTTAGATTGAGCTTTTGCTGCTTTCATGTCTTCCATAAATAATAATACTAATACTAATACTAATACTAATAATAATAATAATAATAATAATAATAATAATAATAATAATCTTATTCCCTTAGAGATACTAAGAATCAAATTCAAAAGCCTTATGGTCATCAATGCTTTGATATCACATAAAGTTATTCAACACAAATCAAATAATCAAAGCAAAATATAAGAAATAAGAAAAGAGCAAAAAAAATAAAAATAAAAACGAAATTGCTAATCAATGATTAAAGAGAAAAAAAAGAGTATGTATAGACTAACAAGGCTAATATATCCTTACTACTATAACAATAATTATTGTAAATAATAACTTATAATTCCTACATAAACAGTTAATATTTAACAAAGCATGTAGACATAGTTCTATGCAGCACTTATTGGTACACCATTGTGTTTGTGTGTGTGTGTATATATATATATATATAAGTTTTTCTTCAAATTATGTGGTTGGTTTTTGAAGGAGCTAAACCAAAAAAAAAAAAAAAAAAAAAAAAAAAAAAAAAAAAAAACACATGTAATGGCTTGGAGGGCAAAAGTGTATTTTACCTTACATGGACAATTTACATGTATATATGTGTGCCAGCAAACAGAGCACTTGCACAAGCCCTGTCTCACATATCCTCCAAATTAGCGCTCTTCGATGGTAAGCTAGCCTAACCAAGGTGAGTGCCTAGCTCTTTGAGGTTTTTGAAGGGATTGATTATTTATATATGTGTAAATATATAGATCTAATGGACGGCCACCTAAATCAAATAATTTGGATCGTCCAAGCAATCTAGCCGATTCCATATTTCATCATATTCTTTCATTTCTTGATATTAAGCAAGTTGCACGAGTTTCTACATTGTCTAGGAGATGCGGAAAAGTTTGTTTGTCATCACCATTCATGAACATTGATCTAGAGGTCTGTGATCACAAAGAATTTAACAAGTTAAGTACATTTCTAGAACGGTTTATGTTCTTGCGTAATGGGGCTGATATGCATCAATTTAAAGTAGACATGAGTAGGCGAAATCGTACTGATTATGATGAAGCGTTTCAAATCTGTAACTGGGTACTTGAGGCAACCAGGTGTAATGTTGAAAAGATTTATTTGAAGTTAAACCAGATTGAAATGTTAATTTTGCCTAGTGATGCCTCGAATTGTTCATCTTTAAGATGTTTGGAGGTGGATATGGCACATGGTTCCTCGCTGAAATTGCCCGCCGCTTCATTTGGGGGGCTTGAGAGTTTGACATTGAGACACTTGTCGGTTTCGATTGCGTTGTTTGGTGAGTGGATTTCGAGCTGCAAGTCCCTGAAGATGCTATACATCGATGGTGTTTGTGGTATTCACGAGCTCAACATTTTCTGTCAGTCAAAAAAATAGTTTGAACAAGGCTAATTTTGGGAATTGCCATTTAAGATTGAGCTTGTTATAGATTTATGTAATTGTATTGCTTGGCCCTCTTGGAGCCTCGCAAAAGGTTTCAATTGGCTTTAAGCACTGTTGGAGCTTCACATGTAAGCTTTGTGATACATGCATGCTTCGCAGATATGCTACGGATTTTCTAGCTTCAAGTTTGAATTTTCTGTTACAAGTTATAAATGGGACTATTAGCCTTGAAGTCAATATTCGCTAATAAGAAATTAATTAGGCAGGTTAAGGTGATTCTTTTCTTTAGTGAACCTACTTTAATCTGACCATGCTTTTACCAAATCTGGTTGGATGATCAGCACATAAAAGGCTGGTGCCTTGTGTAACGGTCCGCACCTTTAGAATGGCTTAGTGGCATTTTCGTAAATATTTGAAGGTCGGGATCTTCGATCCCGGGCCATGGGAAGTTCTTAAGAATGTCACTAGGATGGTGCATATCGAATGGCAAGCCAAGATGTGAAGGTTTGCTAGAGAAAACCCCATTATGATTCCTCGCACAAAGTGATATCTATGGGTGCCAGAAAGGAAATGGCTCAATAAGCTCTTTAGGGGGGGTGGTCCGTGTTGGCTCTCCACGGCCCCCGGCTCCGGCTTCTAGCTTGGGCTAAGCGAGCCTCCCATGGGCGACGGCAAGCCATGGGGCGGACATATAGTGCCACGAAGGTGGGCATATGTCTCCGAGGGACAGGGAGTCCCGAGGACAGTACCGGTAGGCGCTACGAGCTGGTATTGCGCGTCACTCCTGTGTCAGAGGCTAAGTGTAGCATTCGCTATGCCGTTTTCTATCGGCTATGCCAAGAACACACGTAGGCCTTTGTTACAAGGTTGTGGCAAATGTGCCAATGAGCGGGGGCTCGGGTTCTGCCTCGCTCAAGAGGGTCGGAAGCTAAATAGGCACGGACGGGGCGACACCGTGCCATCGGGTGACATTCATATGTGGGCTTCCAATCTTGTGTTGCTACCCTGAGGGCATGTTGGCACGATGCTGGTGTGCATGCTCTAGGGTCGGATGCTATTCGAGATGTGCATGGATCAAGGCCCGAGTGAAGAGATGGGTTGCTGGCTAGATCTTGGCACAAGATTGAGTAACAAGCTACCGAGTGGGCGCGAGACCATCGGGCTAGCTTGCTGAGCGACATGAGCCATGATGACTATGGGAACCTCATGAGCATACAATTGGTATCAGATGGGTCGATATATGAACTCGGATAGTGAAAAGGCTGGCCATGACTGGAGAGTCTTGGCGCCGCACGGTCTATTCCGCTGCATAAAATGTAGGACCGTGACAAGTGGTATCAGAGCCCGGTTTGTCCTGCAATAGGCGAACCGAGGAACGGATGGTATTGGTTGGTGATGCTTGGATCCGTAGAACCCCGATGCTACTGTGAAGGGGGCGTTCTTGCATGGAGCGTGGTTAGTTGTGGCAGCATGCCCAACTTGAATATGATGTGGGGATGTTCACCAAACGAGTACCAGTGTGCGATACAAATACCTTTAACTGGATGCTCGAGCAGCGAGGCAAATGCGAAGTTCATGAATGGGACAAGCATTTGGAATAAGTGACTGGTGCTCAGAAAGGAATTCATGCGTTGTTAAATGAGAGCACAAGCCGTAAGTAGTGCAGTTCTCTTGAATAATTGAGGGCTTGTTAGCCATGTGTTTCTTTTGGGGTATTGGTTTTAAGAATTACAGAAAATACCAAAAATAGATCCATTTTGACGAAGAGTCTTGACAGCCACAAAGAGTGGGGAAGAAAGAGCAAGCCAGTGCGGCTGGGTGGCAGAGGCCACGTTTGTCCAAGAGAAAAGACAACCTTGTCGAAGCGAATGAGAAGTCAAGACGAGTGGATGCGTGGAGCACTGTAAATTTGCCAGAGGGCAAAACTGGCTCAGAGGAGGGGCCGAGATACAAAAGTGAGCAAGATCGAGGCAAAGAACTAAGGAAAGGACTTAGTTCAAGACGACACTAGGTGTCAACAGCCGAAATAAGGGGGTCGCAGAAGAGAGGACCTCCATTCAAGATGTGGTAACTCGTCGGGAAGAGGATGCCACTTGCGCAAGGGTTGGCGTTGGAAGCCACAAGAATAAATGCACACTCGAGGGATGTTGTGCATAAATTTGCCTTTGGAGAAGGCAAAGCTAGCTTGAGAATTGCTAGCACATCACCATCGTGGAGATGGAAATTTGAGATGCACACTCGAGGGATGTTGTGCATAAATTTGCCTTTGGAGAAGGCAAAGCTAGCTTGAGAATTGCTAGCACATCACCATCGTGGAGATGGAAATTTGAGCGCGGGAACAAGAGCTAAGAAGGGAAACTTAGCTCGTCACGGCAACAGAGTGCCGAGGAAACATGAGGTGGAGTTCAAGAGAGAAAAGAGCTACCACCTGAAGAACTCTCGAGTTTGGGTACCGTTGGGATAGTTGACGTAGGGGCACCACCTGAGAGGAGACGGTGTGCTCGATGAGAGGGTCAATGTCACCATCGGATTACTTGGTAGAGTTCGGTCCACGAGAGGACCTCGAAGGCAAGAGGATGCCTTACTTTGGAGCTCGGGAAGCTATTCGTCCAAGAAGGGACATGAAGTTGGCTAAGAGTGATGCCAACAAGTGAAGAAAGCATTTGTCCAAGGGGGACATGAGTCTGGCTAGGGTGCCAGCGAGATACACAAGAGGCAGAATTTGTCCGAGGGGGGACACCATCTGCATATCGAGCTGAAAGTGCGGGGCGAAGCACTAATTTATGCACAAGGAGGTGCACGTTTTGAGGAAATCTTGAGTTTGGGTGAATGCATGCAGTAGGTCCTTGGCCAAGTCCAAGAGTGGGCGCGCGAAGGTCGTCACGGAGGTGATTCTACAGAGGTAGAGGGACGAAGTATGCAGGATCTTGAGTTTGAGCCTGAAGAGCTTATGTGAATGAAAGGTGTTGCGCGGAGTGCAGGAGTCTTGAAGATAGCAAGCGGGCACGTCGATGAGGGCATCGACGTAATGAAGTGGGGGAGGATGTAACGGTCCGCACCTTTAGAATGGCTTAGTGGCATTTCCGTAAATATTTGAAGGTCGGGATCTTCGATCCCGGGCCATGGGAAGTTCTTAAGAATGTCACTAGGATGGTGCATATCGAATGGCAAGCCAAGATGTGAAGGTTTGCTAGAGAAAACCCCATTATGATTCCTCGCACAAAGTGATATCTATGGGTGCCAGAAAGGAAATGGCTCAATAAGCTCTTTAGGGGGGGTGGTCCGTGTTGGCTCTCCACGGCCCCCGGCTCCGGCTTCTAGCTTGGGCTAAGCGAGCCTCCCATGGGCGACGGCAAGCCATGGGGCGGACATATAGTGCCACGAAGGTGGGCATATGTCTCCGAGGGACAGGGAGTCCCGAGGACAGTACCGGTAGGCGCTACGAGCTGGTATTGCGCGTCACTCCTGTGTCAGAGGCTAAGTGTAGCATTCGCTATGCCGTTTTCTATCGGCTATGCCAAGAACACACGTAGGCCTTTGTTACAAGGTTGTGGCAAATGTGCCAATGAGCGGGGGCTCGGGTTCTGCCTCGCTCAAGAGGGTCGGAAGCTAAATAGGCACGGACGGGGCGACACCGTGCCATCGGGTGACATTCATATGTGGGCTTCCAATCTTGTGTTGCTACCCTGAGGGCATGTTGGCACGATGCTGGTGTGCATGCTCTAGGGTCGGATGCTATTCGAGATGTGCATGGACCAAGGCCCGAGTGAAGAGATGGGTTGCTGGCTAGATCTTGGCACAAGATTGAGTAACAAGCTACCGAGTGGGCGCGAGGCCATCGGGCTAGCTTGCTGAGCGACATGAGCCATGATGACTATGGGAACCTCATGAGCATACAATTGGTATCAGATGGGTCGATATATGAACTCGGATAGTGAAAAGGCTGGCCATGACTAGAGAGTCTTGGTGCCGCACGGTCTATTCCGCTGCATAAAATGTAGGACCGTGACACTTGGCCACTCTGCCATGACTGATATGATCAGCCAAAACAACTTCGTGACTGAAGTTTTGTACTCTGTAGCCTCATTTATTGAGATGTTCAATCATCAAGGCTATAATACCATGTTTAATTGTACAAGTCAAAACAAATGATCAAAAGCAAAATGGAAGAAAAAAAGAGAGAAGAAATTGTTAGGTTTATTAAGGCATTTACTTATCCATAATAAAGAGAAACAGATGAGGTTATCTATAAGTTTATAAGTAGGCGTTGCAATGGATCGTATTGGAATGGAGTTGTATTGTATCATATTCGTATTAAACTAATAGAGTGGAGATTAAAATTTAAACTTGTAATTTGTTAAGATTATGCCTTACCTATTAACAACCCGATTAATAAAAAAATATGTATATAATTATAAGATATATACTTATATATTAAATTTTGAAATGAAGTATATTTTAAGCATATACAATTGTAAAAAACAAAATAAAATAAAAAAACAAAACATAGAGGCACATATAGATATTTATTTACTGTAATAAATCAAAGACATAAAATCAAATAAAATAACACAAAAATAATTGTTGAAAATCATAAAACAATAATAGAGAAATTTATAGCAAATAAATTTTTTTTTTCTTTTTTCACTCCAAATGTATGAGTCCATGATGAAGCACAGAGACAGGTAACAAATTCCTTATCATATTAAAATAACTTTAATACCTTTTTATGAGTCAATGGGTTTAATGATCCACCCATTAACATAATGGATTTAATGGGTTGATCTTTATTCCTCACAACTCAGACATGGACACTGATAATTTTCAAATAAGTTTATATCAATGTTAATGAATATATAATATTTTATTTAAAAAATCCTAAAGAAACAATTAGTAATTTAATAAAGCATGTAGACATAGTTCTCTCAGCCATTTGTACATAATTCATGATTGTATGATAATGCTATCAAAACCTATAGAAGCTTGAAGGGCAAAAGTGTATTTCAACTTAAATGGACGGTATATATATATATATCGATATATATATATATATATATATATATGGAAATTCTATGGTGAGGACGGTCCGCATGAGAACCGTAGTATTAGTGATGGTTTTTCATAGTATTAACGACGGTTTTTTAGAAAATCGTCACCAATACTATGGTCCACATGAGGACCGTCCGCACCATAGACGGACTATATATATATATATATGTATGTATATATGTACCTCCAAACTGTGCATGCGCCTCTTAGTTATGTCTCACATTCTTCCTTGTCGGGCTCTTTCCTTTCACTGCCCCTTTCTCAGGTTCTTGCTCCATTTCTCTCTAATCTTCCAAACCCCCCCAAGAAGCTCTCTACTATGGTGGGAAGCAAGCTTAACCACGGTCAATTCATAGCCCTTTAAGCTTCTTTGAAGTGATTGATTATGTTATCTTTGGTTGGGTTGGGTGTTTCATCCTCAGTCTTTAGAAAGTAGGTCAGTGATTACAACTCTCTCTGTACGTGTAGATCTTATGGAACCACCATCTAAATCAAATAATTCCGATCGTCTTAGTGATCTTCCGGACTCAATATTTCATCATATTCTTTCATATCTAGATATTAAGCAAGTTGCACGAGTTTCTATATTGTCTAGGAGATGTAGAAATGTTTGTTTGTCATCACCATTCTTGAACATCGATCTAGAGGCCCGTTGTTAGGACCCGTCCAGAATTCCTTCCCCGGAACCCTAGACAGCCTTGATCCCAGGGAAACCCTACCGAACCAATGGAAAATCCGGCAGAGCCTCCCCTAAGGGATTTACTTACCACAAATTACCTGCACTGAAAACACACTTCTAACAACATCCCCTTATTCCTCCCACAGACTACAAATTGTTTCCACAAATTGCAGCACTTCAAAAAGCAACAACAGCAGCAACCCAGTGCATAATTAACAACCACACGTCCAATACAGTATACAGAGCATTATACAACAAATGTGAAATTTATAAAATGACAGATAAAGAAACAATACAAGATAGAGAGGAAAAAGGGAAGAAAAACTTCTTGAACCTTCGGCAACGAACTGAGACGTTGGGCTCGCCCCGGACAATCAACGTCTCCAACCTGGACCTAGGGGAACGGAATTTAAGAGTGTGAGATGCTAATCATCTCAGTGAGTGACCCTATCTACTATACAATATAATACCACAGTAATACAGTAGATAGATAATAATTAATTGGAAAATAATAATTTCTCTCAAAACCCTTACAATTCTCTCAGTTGGAAAAGTTCCCCTTTTAAAACATTTTCACAAAACCCGATGTACGTACTCCCCGAAAACCAAGACATCAAATAATTTAATAAACAACAAACAAATAAATAAATACCCCAAATATAAATAAAATGTAATAAATTATAATAAATAATTTTTGAACACCTTTGGGGTTTTAAACTTTAATTGCAATTTACACCGATGCACCACACCATATACCGGTGATGCCCTCCGATACCCAGCGTCCTAAGTACCGACTGGCGGGGGGGTTAAAGAGAGAAACCTGCAACGGCCACTTCGGCGTCCCGACAGTACCGCTGCTGAAACCATCACCTGGCCAAGGAGGGGGGCGGCTGTGCACAACAATAACCTTGCCTGCCCACGGTCCAATGGCAACTCACGGGTGAAGTAATAACCGTGCGCTAAACCAGATAATAACCGCGCACTACCACGTGTCCATACACCATATACCAGAACACCAATACTGTATGAGTGCGTCTAAAAATAAACAATAATAACCAACCGTACCGTTGTTCCAAAAACCACCGTGGGAAGTATACCAAATTTTCACAAAACACCATCCCACATATTTTTATTTAAACAACCCGGTATGAAACAGCGATAACAACAAACCACAATTTTCTCGAAATACGAAATGCAACCATAAAAATACCACGGGCATAATTTATAAAATTTAACCAAATATTTTCGTAAAATATTTAACCCCATTATGCCCGGAAAATCAATTTTAAAAACCACGTACAAATACCACCAAAATACACCTTGCTCATGCATAATAAATTAAACCACAATATAATTCATAAATAAATCACACCACATGAGCATAATTTAAATACCAATTTAATATAATTAATTGCCCAAAAATGATATAAAATCCAGACGCAATTAATTACTGAAAATACTTGCTCATGTGTAACAAATACCATTTAATCACAATAAAATAATAATCGGGAATTTCTTAATGACCCCAAAATTTCCATTTATTACCAATGGGTAAATATATATAAAATAATATTTTTTTTTCCCGATTATATTTAAAGTACACCACATAAGCACAAATTACAAATATCAAATTAATACCACATAAATACAATTAATTACTCCAAAAATATTTTTAAAGGTGGGTCACTCACCTGGAGCACGCAATTAACCCATGATCCACCACGGGATCAATTTCACGACTCACCGGTGCTCCTAGAACAAAATTCACAGACAGTCAAATAAATTAATATTTTAATCGGGTAAATAATACCCGGTACCCGGGGGGTCAAACGCAAACTTTAACCAAAATAGGCGAATGATATACCGAATCGAAGCTTGTGGGACAAGGATCACCAATCCGGTCTCCGTCGACCCCAATTCCGCCGGAGGTGGCCGAAATTTGGTCGGAAAGTTTCGGCCGGTTTTCAATCCCTCGTATCTCGCAAACCGCTTCGAATTTTTGGGATTGGAGGCCATTTTTGGATTTAGAGGACCCAAAATAGGGGGATAGGAGGCTCAATTGGGAGTGGGCTGGCCGGAAAACACAAGAAAAGAGGAGAGAGAAAATCCGACGGCCGGCGGCTTCTCCGGCCCGATCGGCGCGCGTCCGGCGGCGGCTGGCCGTGAAACTTGGCGGCCGAGCTCGCCTCCTCCTTCCGCACGTCACTGGCCGGCGCGTGTACAATATGGGTGGCAGGAAAAAGAAAACACGGGGGAGAGAGAGATGGCCGGTGGGAGAGAAAAAAAAAAGGTACTGTGCGTGTGTGTGTGTTTCGGGGAAGAAGAAGGGAAAAAAGAAAAGAAAAGGAAAAGAAAAAAAAAGAAAAAAAGAAAAACAGGTGTTTTCCCACGTGGGGAAAAGAAAAGAAAAAGAAAAAGAAAAGAAAATAAAATAAAATATATAAAAATAATTAAATAATAATATTATTATTTAAAATAATAATAAAAATAATTTAATTTTACACATGGTTGACATGTGGCATTTCACCATGGTGACACATGGCCACTTTCATTAAGTCACACGTGGCATCTCGTTATGCGTGTAAAAATAATATTAAAATAATTCTGTATTTGAAAAACTTTACAGGTCCATAACTTTCAAACCACATGTCCAAATCGAATGTGCCGCTAGTCTACGGACTCGTATCGACGAGCACTTCACAACCATGCATGAGTCAAAGCTCAACCTTGCATGAATAAAAAGTCAACTCCGGCACCCCTTGGACAGTTTGAACCCCAACTTGTTTTGCTCAAAACTTTCAAACCGTAACTCCGTTTTCAACGTGCTACAAGTCTACGAACTCGTGCCAACGTGTACTTCGTAATGGTACTTCAGTCAACCCAGAATTCCAACTGGATCAAAAAGTCAACTTTTGACCCCTTCGGTTAACGATCAATAGTCAACCTCGGTTAACGTGTAAAAATTCCGACATGGTTCGGGACGGGATGTTACACCCGTGATCACAAAGAGTTTTACAAGTTTGGTACATTTTTGCACCGGTGTATGTCTTTGCGTAATGGGGTTGTTATGTGTCAGTTTAAAGTAGTTTGCATACAAATTCCAGATGATGTTGAGGAAGTAGAATTTTAGATTGGTAACTGGGTACTTGACGCAATCAGGTGTAATGTTGAAAATATTTATTTGCATTTAAGCGACATTGAAATGTCAGGACCCGTCCAGAATTCCTTCCCAGAACCCTAGACAAGCCCTGATCCCAGGAAAATACCACCGAACCTTCCAACGGAAAATTCGGCAGCACCTCCCCTAAGGGTAGGACTTACCAAAAATTACCTGCACTGAAAATACACTTCTATACTCATCCCCTTATTCCTCCCGCAAAACTACAAATTGATTCCACAATTTACAGCACTTCACAACAATAGCGGTAAACCAGTGCATAAATAAAACATAAGTGTCCAAATAGTATACAGAGCTTTATGAAGTGCTAATCAACAAAAATACAACAAAGATGAAAGAAATAATACAACTGAAATGAATGAGTACATAGGTACTTCTCGAAACACGATAGCAGCGGAAAATTGGTTCGCTCCGGAAGAACGTCTATCACCCCTTGCACCTAAGGGAACGGAACTTAAAAACGTGAGATGCTAATCATCTCAATGAGTGACCCTAACTACTGAACACTTTTAATGATAACAATAATAATAATAATAATAATACAATAAGGGAATTGAATTAATACCAACAATTAATAAATAAATAATAACAGTTGGAAATGATAATTTTTCCCTCAAAACTCTCACTAATCACTCCGTTGGAAATGTTCCCTTTTTAAAACAATTTCACAAAACCCAATATTCGCATTTCTCGAAAACCAAGGGATCAAACCATTTGAGAAACAGTAAATAAATAAATACCCCAATATATAATTAAAATGTAATAAATTATAATAAATAATTTTTGAACACCTTTGGGGTTTGAAACTTTATTTGAAAACTACACTTGAAGCATCACACCATATACCGGTGATGCCCTCCAATACCCAGCGTCCTGAGCACCGACTGGAGGGGAGATTAAAGAGAGAGACTTGCAAACGGCACTTCGGCGTCCCGACAGTACCACTGCTGAACCATCATCCCGATCAAGGAGGAGGGCGGCTGTGGCTAATAACAAACTTGCCTGCCCACGGTCCAATAGCAACTCACGGGTGAAATAATAATACTTGCGCGTTGAACCACATATACATATACCAGAACACCAATACTATATGAATGCGTCTAAAAATAATTATTAAACCATTTGTACCGTTTTCCAAAATCTACCGTGGGAAATATACCAAAATTCTCAATTACCATCCCACATATTTTTATTTAACAAGCGGTACGGAAATATCGATAACAAATAAACCATAATTTCCTCGTAACACGAGGTTCAACAATTAAAATACCGCGGGCATAATTTATACAATTTAAACAAATATTTTCATAAAATAATTAACCCAATTATGCCCGAAAATAATACTTAAAACCTCGTACGATTATTACCGAAATATACTTTGCTCATGCATAATAAATAAATTAAATCACCATAAAACCATAATTAAATTGTACCACATGAGCATAATTTAAATACCAATTAAACATAATTAATTGTCCAAAATATTTTTGAAGGTGCGTCACTCACCTTAAGCACGTAAATCAGCTAAGATCCTCCGCGGGATCAACTCCACTACTCGTACGCGCACCTAAAACATCCACAGTATACCAACCAAATATAATAATATTTTATTCGGGTAATTCCCAAATGGGTACCCGGGGAGCAAACACAACGATAAGTAAAAGTTACGAGTTATATACCGAATCGAAGCTCGAGTGATGAGGATCACGGATTCGGTCTTACTTTCCGGTGATCGGACCCGAGGTGGTCGGAATCTGGCCGGAAAGCTTTCGGGTTTCGACTTCGCAATTCTCCCAAATCGTCGTGAATTGGCGGAAACGGATGCTGGATTCGGGTTCAGGAGGTCGAACACAGTCGGGAGGAATCGGCGGTGCAACTGGTTACTCGCCGGAACAGTAACTTTCGGTGAGCCACCGTGGTCACCGGCAACCGTTGCCGGCGGCGGCGCGTGCGGTGGCCGTTGGCTAAGATTTTTTTGCAAATATGTAGATCGAGGGGAGAAGAATCCAACGGGACCAGTGGTGAGGTAAACGGAGGTCGGACAGCGAAGAAATCGGGGTTTGAAGAATTTCGGCCCCTCGCCTGAAAAAGCTCCGATCCCGGCGCGTCGGAGGTCCGGTGGCCGTGAAATTTGGTGGGTAGGTAGGACTTGAGGAGGTGGTGAGGGGTGGCTGGCGCATGTGGTCTGAAAATGGCAGGAAAAGGGTCAATCGGTGGTGGAGGGAAAAATCGCCGCCGATCTTCGCCGCCTCGATCCGGGCGCGTTCGGCGACCAACGGCCGTGAAATTTTGGGGTTTTGCCAGAAATGGGGAGAGGATTCCGTCTATTGGGTGCGTGTAACGTGAATCGGCAGGAAAATTTAAAAATTCCGGCGGTCGGTCGGTTTCTCTCTCTCTCCTCTCTCTCTTTCTCTCTCTTCCCCGAGATTTTTATCAAATAAAAGCCACAGTGTGACACTGTTCATTCCACATGGACCAATCAGGTGATGACACGTGGCGTCATTGTGCACTTAAGCCAGATATAATAAAATATTATGGTATCCGGCGAATTTCAAACGTCCATAACTTTTTAACCAAACGTCTGATTTAAGCGTGCCGTTAGTCTATGAACTCATATCGACGAGTATTTTACAACCATACAACAGTCAAAACAAAATTATACCACAAGAAAAAGTCAACTCCCGGCACCTTTTGGACTATTTGCACCTCAACTTGTTTTGCCCATAACTTTGAAACCGTAGTTTCGTTTTCGACGTGCTACTAGTCTACGAACTCGAGGCATCATGCACTTCGCCACGGTACCCTGGTCAACTAGCAATTCCAACTGGGATAAAAAGTCAACTTTTGACCCGCTTAATCAACGGTCAACGTGCACGGATTCCGGTGCGATTTGGGACGGGGTGTTACAGAAATGTTTGCTTTGCCTAGTGGTGTCTTGAATTCTGCATCTTTAAGATATTTGGAGGTGGTTATGGGAATTGTACCTGATTCCTTGCTAAAATTGCCCGCGGCCACTTCATTTGGGGGCCTTGAGAGTTTGAAATTGGAACGTATGTCAGTTTCAATTGAGTTGTTTAGTGAGTGGATTTCAAGTTGCAAGTCCCTGAAGATGCTATTCCTTGATGATATTTTTGGTATTGCTGAGCTCAACATTAGTTCTTCATCACTTGAAAAATTGATACTTGAGGATTTGATGGTCAATTTTGATGATCATGATAGTTTCTGTATCAAAGTTTCAGCAGAGAGACTTAGTTATCTGCGTATAAAATATTGGACGGTAAAGCCCCAAATATACTTACTAACATTACATGCTCCAAAACTTGAACAATTTTCCTGGCATGGAATTGTTTCTCATTATTCTTATGATGGAAGTTTTGAGTCCCTGTCTTATTCTAATTTATCTATACTTTCCTGTACAAGTTCTGATGATGAGCATGGGGCCTTGGCTAATGGAATCATTGGTAAAGTTCTTGAAACAATATGCCGAGTTTCATCACTCTGTATCATGATCATTGTATTCAGGTGACGTTATTTTTGCTTACTGATCTTCTTTCCATTGTGAATTTATTTGTATTCATATCAATTGGGTACTAAACATTCTTTAGCATTTAGGTAATATGTGTGCATCAGTTGCAGCTAGAATTTTGTAACTTGCGATCATTGACTCTAATCCGCACTTATTGGGGCGATAGCATCCTATTAGAGTTTTCTTACTCATTTCAACGCTACAATTAAATACCCTGAAAATACATCGGTGGGATATTTCAGAGGATGTAAGTGATACAATATCTCTGTGAGAAATGTCACCCTCCATGAACTATCATGTCATTATTTTCATATATCATTCAAAAACAATGGTTCATGATTTGGTCACATATGCATTCAGATGCTGCATAAAAGAACTCGTACTTGGTAGACATACACCCATTTCCATAGTTGCTAATCTACAAATTGTCATTATATCTAATGTGGTTTTCTTTCTAACTTTCTTAGTTTTAGTCACCATCATCATAGGTGGAGGAAGAGGAGCAGATATGCTATACTGCAGAATATTGGGAGTCTCAAAATCTGGAATTTGTCTACTCATTGAAGGAAGTAGAAATGGAAATTAGAGGAGAGGAGAATGAGATAGAATTGATCAAGTATTTACTCAAAGATGCAGAATCATTGAAGAAGATGACCATTCTTTATCCATCTGACTTATGTAGACAATCTGTGATTAGCATAAAGATTCAACAATTCCAAATAGCATCTTCCTCTATCGCATTATATTTCCTTCAAAGCTAATTTGTGAAATGTCTGGTACTTCTGATTTCAGCCTTTTAGCTTTAGCATATTCCAACAATCGAAAAATAGAAACCCTAATGTCTCATTAATTTAGGAAATGAACCTTGAACTTCTAGCTTGAACGTCTTATAGACTTCTTGGTGTTGGCATGCATCTGTATTGTTTTCTAAATTGTCAGTAAGCATTGTTGGAGCTTCACATGTAGCTTTTGTTATTCATTCATGCTTGCAGATATTTTCATGGATTTTCTAGCTTGAACTCAAGGATTTTCTTTTAAAGATTTAAAATGTATTAGAGATGGTTTCTTCCAAAGTTGAATTCAATATCTGACTTGCTATTTAAATTATTTTCTTCCAGTTTCTGACAAACTTAGTTATTTGACCGAATTGTGTTTCTCTTTATATTTGATTATGGTTGCACTATTGTATTTCAACCTAATATTGCAAGTTTATTTGACGTCTTCTGAATAGACCTTAAATAGATTATATATTCTGCTATATATTGGAAAATAATTGCAAAAAATAAAGGAAAAGTGTGGGAAGCATTTCATTCATTCATCATGAGCAGTGAAATAATCACTAAAAAAAAAATTAAAATTCAAAAGTAAAGTAATAACTACGTTTGGAAATGGGATAATTCAAGTGTACTTTTTCACTAATAAATGAAATGGAAGGAAATTAAAGTGCAGAGTGAGCTTACTCTGCTTTCATTTTGAATTAAAAGCTTAATCACTTAAACCAGCAAGGGAAAGAAATTGACTTCCTAGTCTATTTGTTGAGATAAGAAGGGAGTCAGAGGAGGCCACAATCTTGTTCTTTTTTATTCTCTATTGCTCTTTTTTCATAATCTTTTGGATAAACTCACTTCTTTAAAGGGCTTTAGGTTTTTCTAATCAGCCAAAAAACATCTAAATAGTAGTGAACAAAAATAGAATGTTTACCTCCCATTGATGAACCAAGGACATGACTTCAAACTTGTTAATGGGGTAGTTACTTGTAGGTATAATAATAAAAAAAAAAAAAAACACCTTACATCTATATTGTCACAGCATTACATCAACAATATATATCTCAATTACATAAAATCCCATTTACATGATTCAAAATCTCAGTCCTTTGTCACGTCCCGCGAGAAAGGAGTAAAACCCTTGAGGTTTAACCGGAAGACTCTACACTCTCCATGAAGAATCAAGAGAAGCCCGGAATATTCTAGAAGATTCAAGAGAAACCTAGACTAATATAGATTGGAATCTCTCTAGAATACTCCATGTAAATATCTTGTACATAACCCTAGAATAATCTAGAACCATAACTAGATAGGTGACATGTGTACATATCTAGAACTTTCCTACATGCCAAGCCCTCTATATAAAGGGTTGGACTCTCATTTGTAATATATCCAAGCATATCCAAGCACATCCAAGCATATCCAAGCACATCCAAGCACATCAAGAATTCTAGCAATACAAGTATTCTCCACATTCTCTCAAACTCTCCTACTTCCTACTCTCTCACTCTTAGCTTCCGCATTTTCATAGCTTGTGAGCAAGGCTTACTTAGCAAGGGAGGTGCTAAGTGCCGCACGGGAGTGTTGGAAAAGTTAGGCCCGTGACACCTTGCTCTATTGATCCAAAGTCTGAAAATGCTCTGCTTTGTATTTCATGAACCAATGCTGGTGATCATGCTATCACCTGAAAAATCCAAACTGTTTTAGTCTCTCTGCGATCTTCATTTTAGATGTATTTCTTGGGAACTTCCAAGTGCAAGAGTGTATTTTCACTGTGGTAGATGTCAAGCTTGGAGGACAAAAGTGTATTTTCATCTGCAAACAGAACTTATATTATGCCATGCTCTGTGTGACATTCTTCCTCGTCGTGCTCTTCCTTTTTCACTACCACCTCTTTTGTTTTTTTATAGGTTTTTCTCCATTTTCTGTCTGATCCTCCAAATCCCAAAGAAGCTCTTTGCTATCTTTGTGCTTCTTCTGAAGCGCTTGGTTTTGGTTGTGTTGGGTGCCTCAGTATCAGTCTATGCAAAGTAGGTCAGTGATAAAATCCATCTATATATATATATATATATAATGATCTAAAACGGAACCGCCACCTAAATCAAATAATTTGGATTGTCTTACAAATCTTCTGGACTCCATATTTCATCATATTCTCTCGTTTCTTGATATTAAGTGCGTTGCAAGAATCTACATTGTCTAGGAGATGCGGCAATGTTTGCTTGTCATCGCCATTCTTGAACATTTGTTTAAGGAACACCGACGATCCTGATGTATTTTACAGGTTTGACGTATTTCTACATCGGTTTATGTCTTTATGTAATGGGGTCGGTATGTGTCAATTTAAACTAGACTTGTATAGACAAAATCCTGATGATGATGGTGGTGAAGAAAGGTAGCTGGTTACTTGAGGAAACCAGGTGTAATGTTGCAGGGATTTATTTGCAGTCGCATGGTTTTAGATTATTTACTTTGCCTAGTGCTGTCTTGAACTGTGCATCTTTAAGAGATTTGGAAATGGATTTCGAACTGAGGGCACACTAACACTGCCTAGTTCCACTTCTTCTAGGGGGCTTGAGAATTTGACATTGAAAAATATGTATGTTACCATTCCTAATTTTGATGAGTGGATTTCACGATGCAAGTCCCTTAAGATGCTATTCCTTGTTGAAGTTGGTGGTATGCATCACCTGAATACTAGTTCTCCATCACTTGAAAAATTGATAGGTGAGGAAATGTATCATAGTACCAACGAGCATGGTTTCAGTATCAAAGTTTCAACAGAGAGACTTAGCTATCTGTGTATAGCTTGTTTGTCTGAGTACCCCGAGTCGCAACTACTTACATTACATGCTCCAAAACTTGAACAGTTTCACTGGGGTGGAGATGTTTCTCGGTACTCTTATGAAGGAAATTTTGAGTCTCTGTCTTATTGTGATATATGTATACTTCCTCCTCCCAGTTCGGACAGTGAACAATGGACCTTTGCTAATGGAATCCTTGGTAAGGTTCTTCAAACAATATGCAGAGTTCATCTATTGTAACTATGATTATTCTATGCAGGTGCTTATAAGATCACTTATATTTTTGTTTCCTTATCTTCAGTCAACTGTGTGAATTTATTTGTTTTCATATAAATTGCAGCACTAAATGTTCTTTACCATTTAGGAACTAATATTTCCGCTTGAGTTATGCCAGAATTTTGCAACTTGCGTTCATCGACTATAATCTGCACGGAGGTTAATGTTGGCAAAGGCAACATAATCCCAAATAGAGTTTCCTTAATACTCAGAAAATCTATGGGTTTAATCATTTAGAAAAGTAAGTAATCTCACATGTCTATGAGAATTGTCACCTCACATTAACTATCATGTCTTGTTCATGTGTCATTTCAGAAAAAATGGTTTATAATTTGGTCTCGTTCTGTATTCTGATGCTGCATATAAAAACTCATTCTTTTCTGACACATAACTTCATAGTTCAAACTGATGGTAAACATAAACCTATTTTACTAGTTGCTCATCTATACTTTGTTCATTATCTATGATATGGGTGCTTATCTGCACTTTGTTCATTATCTATGATATGGTTTTTGTCTAACGTTTATTAGTCTTGCTCAACATCATCACAGAACGAGAAGATATGTTATAATGCAGAGTATTGGGAGTCTCAAAATCTGGAATTTGGTCATTTAGTGAAGGAAGTAGAAATGCAGATTAAAGGATATGAGGATGAGATAGAGCTGATCAAGTATTTTCTCAGAAACACAAAAGCATTGAAGAAAATGACCATTCTCTATGCATTTGCATTACATAGACAACCTGTGACTAGAAAGATTCAGCAATTTCAAGTAGCTTCTTCCTCGTTTTCTTTGTATTTCCTTCCAATGCAATTTAAAAAATCCGATGCTTCTAATATAATTATGTCTTTTAGTTTATAGCATTTTGTGACAGTCAAAAATAGAAATTATATTGTTTGAACATACTTCTGAGCTTTGTTATGAAAACTTAGTTAGTCAAATGACATTGAAGGTTAAGTGGGTTGGCATTTTGGTCACAGTTCCATGAATATGTCAACCAATGCTACTTTATGACTGAAGGTTTGTACTAGTTAGTTACATTTATTAGTATTGTTCATCTATTTGTGGTACATTGTTCCTAGTGATCAAATGGTGGATCTATTATTTGGCTGGCTTCATTATGAGTCTTATGAACCACCTTGGCAAATTGAAAATGTATGAGTTGGTTTCTTCGAAACTTTGAATTCAATCTTTGGTTCACTATTGAATTTATGGTTGCGTTGCATTGTTGTTGTCTACCTGAATGTTGAAAGTATATTTAAACGAAGAACAGGGAATACTGTAGCTCATGTTGGCCTATCAAGCTGCTTCTGAATACAGCTTAAGTAGATTATATATATATATATATATATATATCTTCTGCTACATCATGGGGAGAAAAAAAAAAAAGAAGCAAAAAACAATGGCAAAGTGTGGGCATCATTTCATTCATTCATCCTGAACAGTGATCTAGTCCTTAAAAATTATAAAAAAAAAAAGAGAGAGAGAGAGAGAAAAATAAAAAAACCATCCTCATATGGAAGGAAATCCAAGTTCAGATTGAGCTTTCTGTTTTCATATATTTTCCATTAAAAATACTTATTCATTCAAACTAACAAGAAAATGGAAAATAAATCAGCTTCCTAGTCTGGTTGTTGAGACAAGGAAGGAGCAAGAGGTGGCTCCAATCTTGTTCTATTGATGTGATAATCTCTCTTGCTCTCCTTCTCTTAATCTCTTTAAATAAGCTTTCTCCAATTCTTTAGAGGGCTTTTGGGTTTTTGATCATCTAAAATCTAAATAGTAATGAACAAAATAGAATCATTTTTAACTCTCATTTACATAACTCAAAATCTTAATCTTCACCAAATAAATATAGATGCTTTCTTCAGATTTCATCAACCAAGGATGATGAGGTTGTCCTTACCTGAAAATCTTAAGTCCATTAGTCGCGAGTAACATAAACAAGCAAGAATGGTTATTGAGGGATTATCACTTTTTGACTTTTTACTATGCCAAAAAGTGAAAAAAAAAAATAATAATAATAACAATAATAATCTCTCAAACTAAATATTAATAACATTGCTTTAACCCATTCTTTTGTTTAAACATTTCGAAAGCAGTTAGGAAACTATTTTAATATATAGGACATATTTTCTTTTTTCCTTTTTATTTTATTCCAAAGTCTTTTCCGTTTGCGTTACTTATATATAGCATATTTTTTAAGGAATCTCTTTCTTTAAGCATATATTTAATATATGTTTGAAAAAAAAAATTTTTAAAAAAAAGAAATTATCTTTCAATACTTTGGCTAGCTATAAAAGATTATATATAACAAAAAATAGTATTGAAAAGGTAAAAAACTTCTCTTCATTAATTTTTATAATGTAATAGCACTGAACAGATCTCCTTGTGCCATGAGTTTGAGGGTAAGAGATAAATATAAAGGGCTTGATGACGGAGTTTAGCTCTGGTTTGACTGTAATGGAAATGATGGTCATGAAAACCATGTTCTTGGCTTGTCATTATATAAAGGAGCACAAAATTAGTCAAGAAAAAAAAAATGGTTGATAATTTCAAGTAGTGGCAGGGCTTACAATAATAAGGAGTCAGTATATTGACTTTTGAGCAGAGATGATAAAGTGCTTCTTTCAAGATACAACTTTGATTGCATAGCTAATAAATAATCTCTCAAACCCAAAATAAACTTAATAATAAATTAGAAGTGATGACTGGTTATGCTAAATATTAATAATAATAAAATAAAAAAAAAGAAAGTAAACCTAGAACAGAAATTACATGTCTTCAGTTTATTAATAGTTGGAATCTTCTTTATTCAATTAATAAGCTATTAATTGATGGGTTGTTTGGACAGCTCATTTAGTTGATATAATAAAAATCCATACTGCATGCAGTTTTTTCTTTTCTTTTCTTTTAATATTCTCTGTTCACGTTCTCTTCTTCTCTTTCACCTCTCCTGCTGTCGTTTCTTCTCTCGTTACATACTAGTTAAGTATTTTTTATTTAATTTTATTGCCTTTAAATTATTTATTTATTATTATTATTATTATTATTATTATTTTTTCTTGTGAAGTAGCTACTGAATAGGAAGGTTCTCTCTTGAAATTATGTAGAATTCGGCTACTATATATGTATGACAAGTTTTGTTTCATTATTGGAAAAAGTAATTGAAGATATTCAAATAGGAAATATAAAACAATAGACCTTTTATTGCCAAATTGTTTTCCATTTTCGTTAACTTCCTGTATGCTTTTCTTAGGAATCTTTTTCCATGAGCAATTTTTTTAATCTACGTTTTGGAATTTATTGTAAACTATTAGGGGTAAAAAAAAAGAAAAAAAGAAAAAAACGAAATTGTTTTTTTTTTTTTTTTTTAATTTTTCATATTGGGATATTTAATATTTTAAAAGTAAAGTCAAGTGTGAGACAAGTAATAACTTTAATTAGATTATTTACTTTGTTATTATTATTTTCGAAAAATATTGAGTTACTTTCCTGGCATTTACGTGGCACTGACAGAGTACATATATAGTACAAAATGTAGAGACTAAGATACAATCTGTCTTTTCCTTTCTTCTCTTTGGTAAGTATTTTATCCTCAGAAAATTGGAAAATCCGTTTCTGTTCTTTAATTTAATTTCCAATCTGAATATATGTTTTTTTTTTTTCAATAATTTATTTTGAAGAATGGTTTTTGACTGGAAAAATCAAAGTTTTGGAAGATAAGTAACGTCCTTGATTTGGGTTTTCAATGGCCGATCGCTCACGTGGTCATGCAAGCTTTCTGATCCAGTTCAATGCTTTGCTCAGAAAAAATTTGACTTACCAGGTCAGTGACAATTGCTCTGTGTATTTCTCTGTTTTTTTTTTTTTTTTTTTTAGTAAAACTGTTACTTGTGTATCAATTAGACAAACAAACAAATAAAAAAAAAAATAGTAGAGAATGTAAAATGTATATATATATATATATTTGTTTAATTATGAATATAATTTCTGATTATGATATCAATTCCATATTCATCTTTACGGAAAAGAAGATGGTGTGGAAATTTGGTGCTCATTTTATTTCCATGCATTTTCTGTCTGTTGGTTTTTGCTCTCCAACAAATGGTGAAAACTGCAGATGATAATCCCACCAACAATAAGTGTGGCTCAAACAACTCAATTATCGATCGGACTAATGGTTGTCCAATTCCAAATCCTCAAGAATGGCCTCCTCTGCTGCAAATACCGGCACCCCAATTTCGTGCCTCGAGTAATGGTTTCGATCAGTTTCCAGATTTGCCAAATGAGTCTTGCAAGCTCAATGGATCATGTCCTGTAACCATACTTATTACAGGGAACAATCAGTCTATTGGACAAAGTATGTCTAATGTGAAAATTGTTCTGTTTTATTATTACATGTGATTTAATTGTTTCATTTCTAATGGCTTTTTAATTTGCAAAATTTTGCAATAGTTTTGGATGGCAATATGTTCATGAGTCCGGAATTTATGAATTCCTCTGATGATGATACCTATGATTTAGCCTATCATGTTCTGGTAAATAGCAATTGCTTCTTGTTTCTTTTGTTTCATTTCTTTTTGCGGGGGGGAAGAAGTTCATTATGTATTAAATTTTCTATTAATATGAAAAATTTGTACATGTTTTCAGGGCTCAGAATCCATGCTTGGTACTTCCTATTTTTACGATTCTGCTTTCTCTTCTGATTTTCCTATCTATTATGTGCAAAAAAAAGTGCTTGCCAAACTCTACTCTAGATATTTCTAATTCACTGCAACAATTAAACATCTCAGAGGGACAAGGTATAATTCATTATTATTATTTTTTTTCGAACTTTGTAATTGTATTTATATCTCAAGTTTAAACTTGTACACTTTATCTTGAATCTAGAGGTCAGATGCATTGAAGGACTGCCCTTGTGGCGCAACAGTTCTACTGCAGTTAATGATGAACTATTTAAAGGTTATTACCAGAAGATAAAACCAAAGGGGAACATCAATAAGATACTTGCAGGTTATTCTACTTGATATTTTTATGATTTATTTGTTGATTTTAATGTAATAAAAGACTGTACCAAGAAAAAAAACTATGCTAGACAGTTTCATTTTTTCCTTACAGCCTATGATTTTCTAAACTCAAGTGGGAACTATTTTACTGTGAGCATTTGGTTCAATTCAACATATAAATTTAATGATGACAGTACTGGTGATCAAAGTAATTTACTACGAGTTCCACGCTCTGTGAATCTGGTAAACATTTCGTACATGTTATAAGTACCGTGTATCTCTATCTCATTGTTATGCTAGATTTGATAATGACTGCTGCTGAACATACCCAATACATGCATTTTATAGGCATCCAATGCCTACCTTCAATTCTTGAAAGGTTCGGGTACAAAGGTCCTGTTTGAGTTTGTGAAAGAAATGCCCAAATCCAGTTCAACCGACCCAAATATGATCAATATCTCTTCCTTTCTTAATTCACTTTTCTTTACATGGATCTTGCTACTGTTATTCCCTGTAAGTAAGGCAACGAGTTGACATTCTCATTCAGATTTTTGTGGTTTTTTGTTTTCTTTTCTAATGGTTAAAGGCATTCGGATTGTTGCATATATATATATATATATATATACAGTGAGTCTAGAATAGGGACCGACTGCACAGAAATCATGCGGACCAAAAACATGCTTATTTTGCTGGCCGTTGGATTGAAATTGATGGTCCAGATTAGATCGCCATTTCCCTCCCATTCCTTTCCTTTCCCACCCATCTCCGGCCGTGTTCGACGCCCATTTCCCACCGTGTTCGAGCAAGCAGCCATCCCATTCCTTCCTTTCCCTCCCATCTCCCATCTTTCCAGCCAGAAGTAGGGACCGTTCGATAGCTAGAGCCACTGCCGTTCAGCCCATATCGACATCCTAGACCATCCAAAACCCATGGCCAGAAAGAGCCACCGTTCAGGCCAATGTTCGTCCGAAACCACTGCCCAGGCCACCGCTCAGAGAGACCATCTTTCTCTTTTTGATCTCTTTCCTCAACGAACGGCAGCGATTGTGTTAAGGCTAGGGTTTTTAAATACATTATTAAAAATTTTCATTCAATTTTTTATTTTTTATTATTTTTTAGGTTTTGATCGATCTTATTCTTTTTCTATATATTGATTTATTTATTTTGAGATTCTATATCATGAAGATAGGTTTTTGAATTTGTATGTAAGATGCACCATCAGAGACACCATCGACAAGGTTCTTGTCTTCTGATTTGGTCGTGCTTCCTATTCTGTTTGTCTCCTTCTCGACGATGTCGTATGCCCCCCCCCCCCCCCCCCCTCCTTCTTTTTCTTAGGGTTTCCTTTTTGCTATTTTGCTTGATTCTGTGTAATTTGTGAATTTTTGGTACTATACTGCTATCTGAACAAGCACCCCAGCTTTCTAAGTTCGCAACCATCGTACATGTTGATATGGATTCGAAGGACGTTCAACCAGGAACCCAGAATTCTGCTACTCTCTCTGTATGTTTATTCCAATTTATATACAGTATCAGAGGAAACAGTGCTGGATACCAGAGAGAGATTTCTTTTGGAGAGGATGTTGTGATTGTGGTGTGGGTTATTGATTTCGTAATTTCAGATAATTTAATAGCAACTCTCTTTTCTTTTCTTTTCTTCTTCTTTTTTTTTTTTTTAATGGAAGCTTTTGTCTTTCATTATCTCCAATAATTCGCTGCAAAAATCATGGTAAAGACAGTGCATACCGCACTGCCATTTCCAAATCAAATTAGGGGTGGTTTCAAGGACACACTTCCTGATGATTTGCTTGCTGCTATTTTGAAGGTTGGATACCTTTGATCAACTTTAGTTAAAATTTTCTACAATTTTCAATAATAAATGTTTAGAATGAAGATTGGTTCTGCTGCTTGGAGATTATGCTTTTCTGGAAGTTTGGTTATTGTGAAGCTATAGTTTTTATAATTTTACACTTATATATTAAAGCTTATCAATGCAGGCAGTGATAGAGAAAAAAAAATTTGAATACAGGTGAAGTAGGAGACGTAGTTGTTGGCACAGTTTCAGCAACTGGTTTGCAGAGAGCAACTGAATGTAGGAAGGCGGCATTTTATGCTGGATTCCCCGGTAACTTTTCTTTATTTTTCCTTTTAAATTTATGTTTTATCAAATTAATGTGCAGTTCTTCACTACATTGTTTTGAACTTGATAAATTCTGCTTCATGGTATAAGACTACACAACTTGTATTTTAAAGTGTTCATTACCTGTATTTGGAACCCATATTGTAAACTAGGATTGGATCAATAATGAGTAATCGAATATTACAAGTTACTCTTCACGTTTTCAATATTATAATCTTTCTTGGACATTTGGTGCCCTGATGTAAGATTCCATTTAGCTTATATTTCCACTGTACTGTTTAAAACAGAAACAATGCTCATAAGAAGCATCAACAGAAAATGTTCATGAGGCCTTTAGGCTGTTGCTGATGTTGTTGCTTCTATTAAGGTGGGATTTTATGACATCAGTAAGGAACATCCTCGAATATGTTTTACACAACCTCAACTTTTGGCTCTGACCATTTTTGTATTCAGTGCAGGAATTGGAGCAGTATTGGAGTCCATGACAATAAATAAAATGAATAGGGTTACTAAAGTTAACCCAAAAGTATATTTCAAAGGCTCCATTTTTGTTCTTCATTTCTTTTTCTTCTTCGAAAAGCGATTGAAGTTGAATAACTTGTTTGGTGTATGATACGGTGTCAAGAGGTGGAGATCTTTACACATGCCCGTGATTGTCTTCTTCCTGATGGTATTACATCTGAAAATGTCGTACAACGTTATGGTGTGACAAGTGAAGAGCAGGATATGGCTGCTGTGAGGTCTATAGATTTAAATTGTATCTTTATGATTGTTTTAGTAAAATTTAGTAGACCATCATAAGGATAAAATATATAATAAAAATTATTTATTTATTTTTTAAAGTAAGTAAAATAGAAGGGATATTGTTGGGAACTCTGATTCTGATTACTCACATTACCTGCGAATTATAATATGCCAATTTGTTGTGGATTACATTGTTCTAAAAAATATAACAGAAGTGAAAGGGAAAACAAATTACGGTACTAAATGTTACAACAGGTTATATTATATTTAAATTTTGGAATAGAGTTCATCCAAAATAGATTTGGAACATCAAACATTAACATAAGAATTCTCATTCATGTATAATTCTTACACAACTTGTCAGCTAAAGCTAATATCCAGGTCAATATCATCATTTAATAGGTACATCCTCTGATTGATGCCCCAACGGTTTGTTGGGTGCTTAAATTGTTATATTTTTATACATTGGATTTATAAGCTGGAAAGTCCCCTTCCAGCATCACCTTCATCTTTACCAAGGCCTGGAGCAAAAATCAAAGTTAAACACGAGTTATATTAAATTGCATCATGCATGATAAACCTCAATCAATCACCACAAAATTGACCTATAAGTGTCTATTATATATATATATATATATATTAAAAAACAAAGAAAAAAAAAAAGGAAAACAGAGTGCAAAACCAATTAAAAGAATTCACTTGCCTGAAACCGTATTCTGAGATGAGTCACTTGCAAAGTTATAACACGTTACCAAGCTTTTTTTTTTTTTTATTACACATTCCTAAGTTTTTAACTCTAAAGTACCATATACTCCAGGTTTATCATATGCGAGAGACCACTCCTTAACAATGGCAAGCAAAAATTCACATCGTAATTGAGAAAGTCCCTCTTAAAGTCTTCATACCAACACCCAAAACCAAGGGATTTATGCAATGCTTGCATATAAATCAAATGACTAGAGAAAATTTAATACCTTGGAAGCCCATGAGGCTCTTACATAGAACTACTTGCTTAAGCAACAAATGCCTGATGCTCACACCCAAAGGACTGTCCACAAAAGAAGAAAAAGATATTAACAAAAGACTCTGTTGGCAAAATATCTTAGCGGGAATAATGAAGAATAAAAAGTATGTACTAGTAAGAATTTTATCTATCTTAGAGGGAATTACCTCTCAGACATCCTCATGTAATAACTGATATTTAGGTATTCTTTCTAGGGGCAGAAAGTAATTCACTATCAGCTTCCTTGTCACTGCTCCCTTAAATATTGCCTGCAGAAAGTGCAAAGAAACTTCATCTAAGACCCATCATACATATATCTAGAAGCACATATATGAAAGAGCAAGAAGAAATTCTTAGAATCACAAAGTAAGAAAAAACATAGAATCTAAAACAATCATATGAAATGGTTAAAAGTAAAGAAAACTGCAGCAAAGAACCTTATATATACTTTGATGTATCCTAAAATTACCAGACTTTTGTCACTTAGATACAAATAATATTGAAACACATATTTTGCCTGTACAAGCAAATTTTGTCTAATCCAACATACTAATTGAGCTAAAATTTTATATATAGTTTATGAATGTTTTCTAAAAGCCTGACTGCTAATAGAAATGGATTACCATTAAGACATATACAAGGCATGTATTAAGACCATGATGTGACATGGCCAACAACTACAAGAAACGTGGCTGCTAATAGAAATTAGAAATAGGCATCTAATTTCAATTCAGGAAATTATGTGTCCTCATATTTATATGGCATCAAAAACACCCATAACTTGGAACTAGTGTTGTATTTGAAGAAAGTTAAAATAGTTATACTAAGAAAGTCAAATGGTTTATCAGAAAAAAAAAAAATTCTTATGAGAGTGCCAGTTCATTCATGGTTTAATTTATAAGAACCAAATGCCATTTACCTCCACAACATCAATGAAGTCCTGCTTTTGGTAAAATGTGCCAACACATTTAGTGTGATCTGCAATCCTGCGTGACAACAAAATAATAGTCCAATGTGAACCACTATTCTCTCAAGATCTCACTTGCGGGATGCTACTTAATATATCTAAAAATTTAAAAAGATTCTCCTTTCCCCCAAAGCCCATCTAAAAAAAGAGATAGATTCTATTTCTTTAAAATGCAAAGTCACAACTTTTATCCACTCAATTCATCTATAATGTACAAAACATCAATAAAGGAGTGCAAAATGCATAAGGTCCCATTTGCAGTCACATATATTACATAAAAATCAGTTCAATTCAAATCCAATGACGTTCAGCATCAAAAAGTAATTTACGAAGTGGAAAGATGGGCCTTAATGGAGGGTTTTTAAGATCTGATGGTTTAAAGAGAAAAAAATACAATGAAACAAATGAGAGGGAAAAAGGATTAAACCGTAGAATGAAAAAAAAACAAAAAAGAAATAATATCCAGAATCCATCGTCGAGAAGGAGACAAATAGAATCAGAAGCACGGCCAAATCGGAGAATGAGAACCTTGTCGATGGTGTCTCTGATTGTCAGGACCCGTCCAGAATTCCTTCCCCGGAACCCTAGACAAGCCCTGATCCTAGGGAAATACCACCGAACCTTCCAACGAAAAATCCGACAGCACCTCCCCTAAAGGTAGGACTTACCAAAAATCACCTGCATTGAAAACACACTTCTATACTCAACCCCTTATTCCTCCGGCAAAACTACAAATTGATTCCATAAATTTACAGCACTTCACAACAATAACGGCAAACCAGTGCATAAATAAAACATAAGTGTCCGAATAGTACACAGAGCTTCATGAAGTGATAATCAACAGAAAATACAACAAGAATGGAAGAAATAATACAATTGAAATGAACGAGTACAAAAGTACTTCTCGAAACACGATAGCGACGGAGAATTTGTTCGCCCCGGAAGAACGTTTACCACCCCTTGCACCTAAGGGAACGGAATTTAAAAACGTGAGATGCTAATCATCTCAATGAGTGACCCTAGCTACTGAACACTTTTAATAATAATAATAATAATATAACAAATAAAGAAATTGAATTAATACCAACAATTAATTAATAAATAATAATATCAGTTGGAAATAATAATTTTCCCTCAAGACTCTCACTAATCACTCCTTTGGAAATGTTCCATTTTTAAAACAATTTCATAAAACCCGATATTCGTACTTCCCGAAAACCAAAGGATCAAACCATTTGATAAACAATAAATAAATAAATACCCCAATATAATTAAAATGTAATATATCATAATAAATGATTTTTGAACACTTTTGGGGTTTGAAACTTTATCTGAAAATTACACTTGACGCACCACACCATATACCGGTGATGTCCTCCGATACCCAGCGTCCTGAGCACCTACTGGAGGGGAGATTAAAGAGAGAAACTTGCAAACGGCACTTCGGCGTCCCGACAGTACCGCTGCTGAAACCGTCATCCCGGCCAAGAAGGGGGGCGGCTGTGGCCAATATCAAACTTGCCTGCCCACGGTCCAATGGCAACTCACGGGAGACATAATAATACTTGCGCGCTGAACCACAATACATATACCAGAACACCAATACTGTATGAATGCGTCTAAAATAATTATTAAATCAACCGTACCGTTCTTTCCAAAATTTACCGTGGGAAATATACCAAATTTTCACACTTACCATCCCACATATTTTTATTTAACAAACCGGTACGAAAACATCGATAACCAATAAAACCATAATTTTTCTCGTAATACGAGGTCCAACAAATAAAATACCGTGGGCATAATTATAAAATTAAACCACCAATTTAACAAATATTTTCATAAAATATTTAAACCAATTATGCCCAAAAATAATACTTGAAACCACATACGATTATCACCGAAATATACTTTGCTCATGCATAATAAATAAATTAAATCACAATCAAATCATAATTAAATTGTACCACATGAGCATAATTTAAATACCAATTAAACATAATTAATTGCCCAAAATATTTTTTAAAGGTGGGTCACTCACCTTAAGCGCGTAAATTAGCTAAGATCCTTCGCAGGATCAACTCCACTACTCGTACGCATACCTAAAACACCCACAGTGCACCAACCAAATATATTAATATTTTAATCGGGTAACTCCCAAATGCGTACCCGGGGAGCGAACACAAAAGACGACTAAAAGTTACGAGTTATATACCCAATCGAAGCTTGAGTGATGAGGATCATGGATTCGGTCTTACTTTCTGGAGATCGGACCCGAGGTGGCCGGAATCTCGCCGGAAAGCTTTCAGGATTCGACTCCTCAATTCTCCCAAACTGTCAAAAATTGGCGGAAAAGGATGCCGAATTTGGATTTAGGAGGTCGGAATCAGTGGACAGGGACCGGCGATGCAACTGGGTACTTGCCGGAACAGTTACTTTTGGCGAGCCGTAGCGGTCACTGGCAACCATCGCCGGCGGCGGCGCGTGCGGTGGCCGTTGGCTGAGATTTTTGGCGGTTTTGTAGATCGAGGGGAGAGGATTCCAACGGACTGGCGGTGAGGCAAACGAAGGCCGAACGGCGGAGAAATCGGGGTTTGAAGATTTTCGGCCCCTCGCAGGAAAATGCTCCGATCCCGGTGCGTCGGAGGTCCGGTGGCCGTGAAATTTGGTGGGTAGGCCGGACTTGAGGAGGTGGTGAGGGGTGGCTGGCCCGTGTGGCCTGAAAATGGCCGGAAAAAGGGCAAACGACGGTGGCCGGCGGTGGAGGGAAAAATAGCCGCCGAGCTTCGCCGCCTCGATCCGGGCGCGTTTGGCGACCAACGGCTATGAGATTTTGGGGTTTGGCCAGAAATGGGAAGCCGCTTCCATCTGCCCAGTGCGTGTAGCAAGATTCAGCCGGAAAAGTGGACGATTTCGGCGGCCGGTCGGTTCTCTCTCTCTCTCTCTCTCTCCTCTCTCTCTCTCTCCTCTCTCTCTTTCTCTCTCTTCCCCGACGTTTTTGCCAAATAAAAGCCACCGTGGTGATACTATTCATCCACGTGGATCAATCAGGTGATGACACATGGTGTTACTGTGCATTTAAGCCAGATATAATAAAATATTACGGTATCCGGCGAACTTCAAACGTCCATAACTTTTTAACCAGATGTCCAATTTAAGCATGCCGCTAGTCTATGAACTCGTATCGACGAGTACTTTACAACCATACAAGAGTCAAAACAAAATTACAGAACAAGAAAAAGTCAACTCCCGGCACCTTTTGGACTGTTTGCACCTCGACTTGTTTTGCCCATAACTTTCAAACCGTAGCTCCGTTTTCGACGTGCTACTAGTCTACGAACTCGGGGTATCATGCACTTTGCCACGGTACCCTGGTAAACTAGAAATTCCAATTGGAACAAAGAGTCAACTTTTGACCCACTCGGTCAACGGTCAACCTCGGTCAACGTGCATGAATTCTAGTGTGATTTGGGACGGGGTGTTACACTGATGGTGCATCTTAAATACAAATTCAGAAACCTATATTCATGACACAGAATCACAAAAATAAATAAATCAATATACATAGATAAGGAATAAGATCGATCAAAACCCAAAAAAAAAAAAAATTGAATAAAAAAATTCGAATAAGGTTTTTTAAAGCCCTAGCCTAATGCCATCGCCGCTGCTCGTCGAGGAGAAAGATCAAAAAGACAAAGAGTCTCTATGAGCAGTGGCCAGGGGGTGGGTTTTGGATGGTCTGGGACATCGATATGGGTTGAACAGCGGTGGCTCTGGCTATCGAACGGTCCCTACTTCTGGCTGGAAAGATAAGAGATAGGTAGGAAAGGAAGGGAATGGGATGACTGCTTACTCGAACACGATGGGAGATGGGCGTCGAACACGACCGGAGATGGGTGGGAAAGGAAAGGAATGGGATGGAAATGGCAATGTAATATGGACCATCAATTTCAATCCAATGGCCAGCAAAATAAGCATGTTTTTTGTCCGCATGGGCTTCTGTGCGGTCGGTCCCTATTCTTGACTCCCCCTATATATATATATATATATATTTTTTTTTTTCTCTTAAATTGTAAAAACCATTGGTGAAAAAATATTTATATTCTGATGTAGGTTATCTTGACATCATTGGTTTATGATAAGGAAAAAAAACTCATAATCATGATGAAAATGCATGGGCTTGGAGATGCAACGTATTGGACGATATCCTATGCTTATTTTCTATTCATATCCTTGATCTACATGTTATCCCTTGTGCTGTTTGGCTCGGTTCTAGGTAATCTTTTTTATCAATATATTCCCTGCTTTCTCATACAGATTATGCTTCAGGTTTACTTAATTGCTGTTGATTTCCTTTGCAGGGTTGGTTTTCTTTAGAATGAATGACTATACCATCCAATTTGTGTTTTACTTCGTCTATGCAAACTTGCAAATTTCTCTTGCTTTTCTAGTAGCAGCATTTTCTTCAAATGTTAAGACTGCTTCAGGTATATATATATATATGGAACAGTTATTTGGATTTGTTCTTTCACCTTTCAAGCATTGAATTTGCATAAACTAGCTAATCATTTTTGGTTCTGATTATTACAAAAATAGCTTACATACTCGTATTCGGAAGCGGGCTTGTAAGAGAGTTTCTATTCAGATCTTTCATCGAAGATTTAACATTCTCAAGTAAGTGAAAGAATTTGTGAATGAGTTTAGGCTTTTCTGATATATATGGTTCAGTTTGTTTCTATCAACGGAAACTTCAAGTTAGCTTGGGATCTCTTAAGAGTGTAAAGCATGGAAATTATCTGTGTTATTTCTGCTTAATTTCTGGACCTTTAGTATTTCTATAGGAAGTGGTATGATTGTTTTGGAGTTATATCCCGGATTCTCTTTTTACCGTGGAATATACAAACTTTCACAATATGGCACCAAAGGGATTCATATTAGGACAGGGATGAATTGGAAATATATGAATGATGGTGTGAATGGGATGAAGGAGGCCTTATTTATCATGCTTATTGAGTGGTTAGTCGTGCTTCTTATTGTATATTATGCAGAGAAAGTTCAATCATCAGGAAGTGGTAGAAATCCTCTAATTTTCTTGAATAAATTATGGAAAAAGAATCAAAGGCAGCGACGAAATACTTCTGTTCTCATGGATATGCCTGATGTTATTCAAGAGGTAAATTATTCTTCTTTTTATTTATTTATTTTATTTGCATTTCAGCATAGAATTGTTCAAGCAGGTGCATATTTTGATGGGCTGCCCATATGTGTCCTGTCTAAGCAGTGTTTCAACTTTGCTTTCACTCTTATTAATTTTGTAATTTGCAATTTGCAATTTATATTCTCATCTAATCTCTGTAATACAAAACTGGACCAAATGTAATCTGGCTAAGTAATGTGTATAACTAATATTCACCATCAATTTACTCGACAGAGAGAGAAGGTTGATCAATTTTTACTTCACCCTGATGCAAGTTATTCAATCATAAATGACAACCTCAAAAAGGTGTACCCAGGAAAGGATGGGAACCCTTAAAACTTAGCCGTAAGAGGGTTGTCTCTTGCTCTGCCACCAGGGGAGTGTTTTGGTTTACTCGGCCCAAATGGTGCTAGAAAGACATCTTTTCTTAGCATGGTAAGCACATCCAGATGCTCTTTTATTTTCTTAAAGTGTATATATATATATATGAGTGAAATAATTTGAAATATTTTGCTTTAATGGTTTCCTTGTTCAAGTAAAGATTACTTTCTTTTTACATCACATTCTTTAAGTCTTCGGAGGTAGAACTTTGGTCATGTTCATGTTTGAGTTCTTTATGCTATTTTACAAGTTAAGATGTTTGATTTTAACAGATGACAGGTCTCACAAAGCCATCCTCTGGCACAACATTTGTTCAGGGTATGGATATAAAAACTCATATGGATGAAATATATACCAGCATTGGTGTATGTCCACAACATGAGTAAGCTGGAATATTTCCTATGTTCCAAATTTCATTTTTCATTTTTCTTTTTCTAGACTAGTTCCAGCATCTAAATATTAGTTTTAATTATATAATTTTTAACTTTTTTTTTTGTTTGTTATACTTTTTTAGCTTGCTCTGGGAGACCTTAACAGGAAGAGAACACCTATTATTTTATGGGAGACTTAAGAAACTTAGAGGTTCTGCCCTAAGACAAGTGAGTATTATGTTTGCTTTAAGATATTCACATGAAGAGTCATAAGCATTTTAGAGTGAAATCAAATATTTCTTGATTGAGCTGACAGTGAGTTGCCTTGTTATCAATTTGCATTTTTCAAGCAATTAAGGATTCATTAAGTAGCCTTAATCTCAATTATGGAGGAGTTGCTGACAAACAAGCTGGAAAATACAGTGGGGGTATGAAAAGGAGGCTTAGTGATGCAATTTCACTAATAGGGGATCCCAAAGTAATATCTATTTTCAATTCTTTCTATTCTGCTCTGAGACTTTTTGCATAATTAGCTTTTTTGCAATAATAGTTATAACACTTTTGCAAGGTTGTCTATATGGATGAGCCTAGTTCTGGATTGGATCCAGCTTCGAAGAATAGCTTGTGGAATGTCATGAAGCATGCAAAGCAAAACAGAGCAATCATCCTCACAAGTATTATATAGTGGCCTAGTTCTACTTCTAATCTTGTTACGTAACAGAGTATGATTTCGCTTTCACATCATCAACTCATTGATAAGTTGGTTCCATTTTTTTTTTTTTTTTTTTGGTTCTTTCAGCTCATTCCATGGAAGAGGCAGAGTTCTTTTGTGATCGGTTAGGAATTATGGCCAATGGCAGCTTGCAGTGCATAGGGAATTCGAAAGAGGTAACTTAATTTCTGTAACATGAAGAATTTGAACATATAGGATTCTCCCCTTTAGTTTCACCTTAGTTTAGTATGCATCTTATTCAAATATGCTTTTCCTTGATGTATAAGATACAAGTTTTCTAAATACTTTTTCTAAAGGCTCAACTACAAAATGCAGGAAAATTTACAATCTATGGCTTTTTATGTCATATATATTCTACCAAATACATTTGGCTGAAACTTAGCACTGCAATGTTGTCTTTGTTATGACAGTTGAAAGCTAGATATGGTGGAACTTATGCGTTTACAATGACAACATCTTTGGAACATGAGGAAGATGTAGAGAACTTGGTCCGGTCTCTCTCAATAAATGCGAAGAAGATATACCATCTGTCTGGAACCCAGAAGTATGAGCTACCAAAAGATGAGGTTAGAATTGTAGATGTGTACAGAGCAGTGGAGTATGCCAAGTACAAGTTCACAGTTTCTGCTTGGGGTCTTACTGATACCAGTGGAGGATGTGTTCATCAAAGTTGCAAGTGGGGCCTAATGATTCAATTTCTCGACTTGATTACTACGCGTGCATTTGTTCGTCAAACTGCCATACTCCTTTCTTTGTTCTCTTCTTTTTTCTTTTTTTTTTCTTTTTTTTTAATATCATATTTTGTTGTGGGTTTCAATGGGTTTAAATTATAACTTAGGTGTCATTTGGTAACATTTTTTTTTTCATTTTTTGCTACCTAATTGTATGTAATTTGCTTAGCTCAAATGTCAATGGTGGTTAGAGTTTGTTAGGCATCTTAATTTACTAAATAAAAAATAGACACCAAATTAAACAAAATTTTTATTTTTTATTTTTCTATTTTTTTGCCTTTCCTTAAAATTTATAGTAAATTTAAATGCTTAACAAATTATAACCATCACTAACAAACCTTCTAGATAAGTAGATTACACATAATTAAATAGAAAAATCGATTGGGATTTTGGCAAAATCGATTACTTTGGTGTTCTCAGAAAGAAATGCTTTATATTTTCTATGCATTAAGGTTAAAACTATAAGTCCAAGAGAATTTTAAGCAACGCTAATTAATTAGTCTTGTTAACCCGAGAGCTATATAGGGAGAGGGAGCTAGTCTTGGAGTAGTGACAAAATGAATTGATTTTGAAGAAAAAGAAGTCCTAGACATTTAGCTTTTTTCCCCCTTTTGTGTGTGTGTGTGTGTCTGCTTGTGTATGATTGCTCTATTAACACTTCAAATATATTTCAACAAATGTTTAAATTGATTTTTCTTGTTTTGTAATTTTTTTTTGTTTTTTAATGAAACGGTTTGATAATAATCATTGGATTAATAAGCCATGGTTAGGACTAAAAGCCAAACATAGATAAGGATGGCTAAAAGCAAAGTAGAGGATCTTCATTCAGTTCAATATAGAGAGATCTAGAGGGAGTGTGCGTGTCTCGGAGTGGTGACTAATTTATCAATATATATATATGTTGTTTTTCTGGCTCTAAATTAATGGTGAACATGAGGAGTTGATGGGATGATGTTTGGTGATGAAGTGAAATGGAAGATAGTAAGAGAAGAGAGAGAGAGAAAAAAAAAACTAAAATTATGATTTTGCCCTCTTTAATGATATTTTAGCCTAGGAGTTTGAGCCAGAACAGATGAGGGGACTTTTCTAGTGGTTTTAGAGAGAGAAACAATGGGTTCTTCAAAATCCCATCAATGGTTCGATGCTCTTGGTGATTAAGCTTGTAATCTCTTCAAGATAATGAAAATCATCATCTCTTTGCTTGCCCGTGCATGTAGGTCACCTTGATCGAACCATGTAAAAACATTTGTGTGTTTTTCTCTCTCTCGCTCTCTCTCTCTCCCCTCTTATATTTATGTGCTTGTCTCTTTCTCTCTCTAGATTCTTCATATGGGTTTGTTCTGAGATATTCTATTTTATCTATATTTGCTTGTTTGTGGACTTTTATGGGTTGTGTGCTACTTTTGGATATATATATTGCTTGCTATACACAAGTTGAATATCTACAAATTGGTATCAGAGCCTAGGTTGGTGAAAATCTAGGGATTGGAGTTTGGAGATTTGGGGCTTTTATGTAGCTTGTTGTTGTTATCTTGTTGTAGTGGAATTGGAGGTTCCCTTGGTTGAAGCTAGGTTGATTATAGTGTTCCCAAGCAAACTTGACCATGTCTACGAAGTTTGAGGTGGAGAAATTTATGGGCTCAAATGATTTTGGCCCTTGAAAGATGAAAATGAAGGCGGTGTTAGTCAAGGAAGGGTTAGATATGGCTTTAGAAGGTGAGGGGAACTTACCGAAAATAATGGATGTTAGAGAGAAGAGTGAATTATTGAAAAAGGCATATAGTTCAATAATTCTTGGTCTTGGAGACAAGGTGTTGAGAAATGTGTCAAAGGAAACAACGGCGGTGGATGTTTGGAGCATTTTGAAAGAGAGGTACATGGCTAAATCGGTACCAAACCGCATCAATTTGAAGCAACGGCTATATGGCTTCAAAATGAAAGAGGGAAGGTCTTTGAGTGATAATCTTGATAACTTCACTAAGTTGATTCAAGACATGGAGAGTACGCAAATCTCAATTGAGGGTGAGAACCAAGCGGTGATTTTGCTTAATTCTTTGCCTCGAGGAAACAAGCACTTTGTGGATACTATCAAGTATGGAAGACAAACCCTGGATGTGAAGGAAGTTATAGTAGCGATAGTTGCTAAGGATGCAGAGAAGAGCTTGAATGGCAAGAGTAGTGATGGGTTGGGGCTCACAGTGACAGGTAGAACCTCAGATCGGCCTAGTAGTAGAAATTGGCGAGGTAAAAGTCGGGGTAGATTGAAATCAAGGGACAAAATGAGATGTTTTTGTTGTAATCAATTAGGGCATTTCAAAAAGGATTGTCCAGAGAGGCTTGGAAAGGGGAAGGGAAAGCAATCCGATGGAGATGCAAGTGTTGCCTCGGAAGGTTATGAAAGCTCCAAAGAATTGCTTGTAATTGACCGAGACAATGGTGTTGAGTGGATACTTGACTCGGGTTGTACTTTCCATATGAGTCCTATAAGGAGTTATTTTGATACATTTGAGGAACTAGATGGAGGATGTGTTCTCATGGGGAACCATACAGTTTGCAATGTTGAGGGGATTGGTATGATAAAGTTGAAGCTTCATGATGGAGTTGTGAGAACTTTGTCGGATGTACGGTATATTCCCGAGTTGAAGAGGAATTTGATTTCTCTTGGTACATTGGATGAGCATGGATATAGTTATAAAGCCGAGAAAGGCACTTTGAAGGTCTTGAAGGGTTCAATTGTAGCGATGAAGGCTTCTAAGAAGAATAGCTTGTATGTGCTAGATGGAAGTGTGGTTCAAGGTGAAGCTTCGGTCTCGGTGAATGAGAAAGTGAGCGACACCAGACTTTGGCATAGAAAGCTAGGCTATATTAGCGAGAAAGGGCTAATTGAGCTTAGTAAACAAGGGCTTTTATGTGGACACAAGGCAAAGAAACTTGACTTTTGTGAGCATTGTATCTATGGCAAGCAAGCTAGGGTGAAGTTCAACATTGCGGTGCATCAAACTAAGAGGATCTTGGATTATGTTTCATTTCAATGTATGGGGCCCCATGAGAACGAATTCAATGGGTGGTTGTAGGTACTTCATGACCCTCATTGACGATTACTTAAGGAAAGTGTGGGTTTACATGTTGAAAACCAAGGATGAGGCCTTCACTAAGTTCAAGGAATGGAAAGTTATGGTTGAGAACCAAACTAGAAAGAAGATGAAGTAGCTTCGAACGGATAATGGGCTCGAGTATTGCAATGAGGAGTTCAATTTCTATTACAATGAGCATGGAATTGTGAGACACAAGACCATATGGATGACTCCTTAACAAAATGGTCTTGCCGAACGTATGAATAGGACCATTTTGGAAAGAGTGAGAAGTATGCTTTCCAATGCTAAGCTACCTAGAAGTTTATGGACGGAGGCGGTGTATACCGCGGTGTACTTGATCAATCGATGTTCGTCAAGTGCTATTGAGTTCAAGAATCCAATGGAGAAGTGGTCCAAGCATGCACCGGATTTAAGTAATCTTAAGATCTTTGGTTGCACTTCGTATGTTCATGTAAATGAAGGCAAGTTACATCCAAAATCTATGAAATACATTTTCTTGGGGTACCTAGAAGGTGTCAAAGGCTATAGACTTTGGAATCCGAATACAAGGAAGTGTGTGATTAGTAGGGATGTGGTGTTCAAGAAGATGCTTAGGTTGGTGAAGGATGGAGAATCTTCGAGTGGAGGTGAAGTTGTCAAGGTGTTATTTGATCTTAGGATTGAGGATAATTAAAGGAAGAAAGTGACTCATGAGGAGCACCGTGATACACAAGTGGCTTAAGAACAAGTTGATGAGGTAGTTGATCATACCGATGAGGAGGTGGTTAAT
Organism: Ziziphus jujuba; assembly: GCF_031755915.1. Classification (NCBI taxonomy): domain Eukaryota; kingdom Viridiplantae; phylum Streptophyta; class Magnoliopsida; order Rosales; family Rhamnaceae; genus Ziziphus; species Ziziphus jujuba. The sequence continues at coordinate 7,370,723 of NC_083380.1, forward strand.
GTTGATAACCTCCATGATTACAATTTGGCTCACGATAGAGAACGGAGATAGTCTAAGGCACCGATGAGATATGGTTTTGCAGATTGTATTGCATATGCTCTCAAAGTTGCGGAAGAAATGGACTCGGAGCCTAACACTTTTGAGGAAGCTTTAGCTTCAAAAGATTTGGTAAAGTGGAAGGCAGCCATGGATGAGGAGATCGATTCCTTACATAGAAATCAAACTTGGAAGTTAGTAGATAAGCCTAAAGGTGGAAGGGTTGTAGGTTGCAAGTGGGTGTTCAAGAAGAAGGAAGGTGTATCCAGAGTTGAGGCACCAAGGTTCAAAGCTTGATTGGTTGCAAAGGGTTATACTCAAAAGGAGGGAGTGGATTTCAATGAAATATTCTCTCCGGTGGTGAGACACACTTCTATTCGGATCTTGTTATCACTTGTGGTTCACAAGGGTCTTGAATTGCATCAATTGGACATTAAGACGGCATTCTTGCATGGAGACCTTAAGGAAGAGATTTACATGGCTTAACCCAAAGGATATGCAAAGGGTGCCAAGGTATGCTTGCTTCAAAAATCCCTTTATGGCTTGAGACAATCTCCTAGGCAATGGTATAAGAAATTCGGCACGTTTATGCTTAGTACTGGCTTCAAGAGGAGCACGTTTGATCTTTGTGTGTATTACAAAGAGTTGTCGAATGGGGAGTTCATTTATCTCTTGTTGTATGTTGATGATAGGTTGATTGCGTGCAAACATATGTATGAGATTGATAATTTAAAGAAGTTGATGAGTTCTAAGTTTGAGATGAAAGAACTTGGAGAAGCCAAGATAATTTTGGGGATCGATATATTTCGGATAAGGAGAGTAAGGAGATATTTGTCTCTCAAAGGAAGTATATTGAGAAGGTCTTAGGGAGGTTCAACATGGGCAATGCAAATCCTGTGATCGTGCCTTTAGCACCCCACTTCAAATTGTCATCCAAGCAATGCCCAAAAAATGAACAAAAGAGGGAGAGCATGACTAAGACGCCATATGTAAGTGCCGTAGGTTGCATCATGTATTTGATGGTGTGTACTAGACCAGACATCACTCATGCGGTTAGTGCGGTGAGTAGATTTATGAGTAATTCGGGCAAACCACATTAGGAGGCTTTGCGATGGATTCTAAGGTATTTGAAGGGATCCATGGATTTTGGTTTGTTGTATCTAATCAGAACAATGGTAATGGTAATTGTGTTGTCGAATATTGTGATGCGGACCTTGGTGGTGATCGAGACAAGAGAAAGTCCTTGACAGGTTATATATTTTCAGCTTGGGGTAATACAATTAGTTAGAGAGCATCGTTACAACCGGTGGTTGCACTCTCAAGTACCGAAGCGGAATATATGGCGGTCATGGATGTCAGGACCCATCTAAAATTCCTCACTGGAACCCTAGACAAATCCTGATCCCAGGAAAATACCACCGAACCTTCCAACCGAAAATCCGGCGGCATCTCCTCTAAGGGTAGAACTTACCACAAAATTTTTCCTGCGTGAAAAACACTTCTAGAAACATTCCCTTATTCCTCCCACCTTACAACAATTTGTTTCCACAAATTTACAGCACTCCAAAATAATAACAGGGAATCAGTAAGCAATTAAACAAATATCTGTCCAATCCGTATATAGAGCATCATACAAATAATTATGAAATTAATACGATGACAGATGAAGCAATACAAGATGGAGAGGAAAAAGGGCGGAAATACTTCTTGGACTTTCGGCAATGAACTGAGACATCGGGCTCGCCCCGGACGATCAACGTCTCCCAACCTGGGCCTAGGGGAATGGAATTTAAAAACATGAGATGCTAATCATCTCAGTGAGTGACCCAATCTATCACACAATTATAATATTAATAATATAACAATAAAAGAAACTTAATGAATCAATACCAAACAATTTTTTAAATAATAATAATAATAATAAAATAATAAAAATAATAAAATAATAAAATAAATAAATAATATTAAGATAATATAGTATTTAATATGGTTGACATGTGGCATCTCCTCATTGTGACACATGGCACCCTTTCTTAAGTCACACGTGGCACACTGTTAACATATTTAAAAATAATATAAAATAATACTGTATTTAAAAATTTTATAGATCAATAACTTTTCAACGAAATGTCCACATCAGGTGTGCCGCTTGTCTACGGACTCATACCGACAAGTACTTCACATCTGTACATGAGTCAAAGCTCATATCCCCAAAAATAAAAAGTCAACCCGACACTTTTAGACAATTTGGACCTCAAATTGTTTTGCTCATAACTTTCAAACCGTAACTCCGTTTTCGACGTGCTACTACTCTATGAACTCGTGCCAATGTGTGCTTTTTAACGGGACCTCAGTCAATGTGAAATTCCACCAGGAGCAAAAAGTTAACATTTGCCCCCTTCCCCGTCAACAACTGTCAAACCCAGTCAACCTTGGTTAAATTTGAGAAATTTTCAGTGTACTCGGAGTGTTACAACGGAAGCAACAAGGGAGGCATTATGGTTAAAATGGTTGGTAAATGAGCTTGGTGTTCCCCAAAACCAAGTCATTGTGCATTGTGACAACCAAAGTGCAATCTGCTTGGCAAAGAATCAAGCTTTCTCGGATCGTGCAAAGCATATCGAGAAGAAGCACCACTTTGTTCGAGAATTAATTGACAAAGATGAAGTGGATTTGGTGAAGATTGCGCGTGAAAAGAATCCAGCAAATATGTTGACCAAGATAGTGCCAACAAAGAAGCTTAGGCTTTGTATGAGTCTAAGCAATGTGCAAACCAAATGACGAGGATGTGTGTGCAAGCAAGGAGTGATGGGAAGTATTTGAAGAGTTTGTGAAATATAGAGTCAAGGTGAAGAAATGTTGTTTTTGTGACTCTAAATTAATGATGAACATGAGGAGTTGATGGGATGATGTTTGGTGATAAAGTGAAGAGGAAGAAAGCAAGAGAAGAGAGAAAAAAAAAAACAAAAAAACAAAAAAAAAACAAAATTATGATTTTGCCCTTCTTTAATGATATGTTATCCTAGGAATTCTAGCCAGAACAGATGAGGGGACTTTTCTACTGGTTTTAGATAGAGAAACAGTGGGTTCTTTAAAATCCCATCAATGGTACCATGCTCTTGGTGATTAAGCTTATAATCTCTTCAAGATAATGAAAATTATCATCTTCTTGCTTGCCCGTGGACATAGATCACCTTGATCGAACCACGTAAAAACATTTGTGTGTTTTTCGCTCTCTCTCCTCTTATATTTATGTGCTTGTCTCTTTCTCTCTCTAGATTTTTCATATGGGTTTGTTATGACATCTTCTATTTCATCTATATTTGCTTTTTTGTGGATTTTTGTAGATTGTGTGCTGCTCGTGGATATATATATTGCTTGCTATACACAGGTTGAATCTCTACAATATATATAGTAGTTTTTCTTTATTGGGATTTTGGCAAAATCCATTACTTTGGTCTTTTAAGAAAGAAACGCTCTGTATTTTCTACGTATTGAGGTCAAAACTATATATCAATAAGTCCAAGAGAATTTTAAACTACGCTAACTAATTTGGCATATTAACCTGAGAGCTATATGAGGAGAGGGAGCTAGTCTTGGAGTGGTGACAAAATGAATTGATTTTGAAGGGGAAAAAAAATAATAATAAAAAATAAATCCTAGACATTCTGCTTTTTGTGTGTGTGTATGTGTCTGCTTGTGTATGACTGTTATATTAACACTTTAAATATATTTCAGCATATGTTTAAATTGAATTTGTTTTTTTGTTTTGGGTAATTTATTTTTTGATGAAGTGGTTTGATAATAATCATGAAATCGATGATCTACGGTTGGGATTAAAAAAGCCAAACATGGATAAGGGTGGACAAAAACAAAGCAAAGCATCTTCATTCAGTTCATATAAAGAGATTTAGAGGGATAGTGTGTCTTGTAGTGGCGACTAATTCATCAAAAGATATATATATGTGTGTGTATATATATGTATGTATACATATATTAGTTTTTCTTTATTGGATTTTGGCAAAATCGATTACTTTGGTCTTTTCAAAATTAATTAGGCTGGAGCTATCTGTGTAGCACAAGGTTTCGATATAATTAATGCATGTCTTAAAAAATCCTTTGAATGAAATTCTGTCCTGATTTAATTTGGTGCCACTTGAAATTAAGAAATTCTCTTTTTCATTTTGATATATATGTCATCAACTACTTTATTATTGACAAAAACAAATTGAAAAGAAAAATGTGGAAACTTCTATAAATAGCAAGAGAATACAAGACCAAAGTGCATTATCCATCGCTTAATTAGCTTTAATTTTTGAAGACAGTTATTTGTGAAAAAAAAAAAAAATGGGTTCCCAAACAGAGCTCCCTCGAATTCCTATTATAGATTTTTCGAAGGAAGAATTGAAGCTTGCAGCTTCATCTTCTTGGCTTTCACTATGCAATAAAATCCAGTATGCATTAGAGAATCATGGTTGTTTCATAGCAAAATATGATCAACTTTCTCCTGAGCTTTCCAAGAAAATTTTTAGCCAAACCAAGGATATGTTTGAGGTTCCAACAGAAATCAAAATGAAAAATACTAGTCATGTACCTTACCGCGGTTACCATACTGGACCTTCAGATCCGAATATGCCAAGGTTTGAAGGCTTAGGCATTGACAATGCAACATCCCTGGAAGAAACTCAAAAGTTCATGAATCTCATGTGGCCTGCAGGAAAGGACCAGCTCTGGTAAGTAATAAAAAAGTTAGTGTTTTTTTTTTTAATTTTTAATTAATTAAATTATGTTGAATGCATAAATTAATACTGAACTGTTTCTGCAGCGAAGTTGTTAATTCTTATGCCAAGTTATTAGGAGATTTGATTGAATTCATTTATGAAATGGTGTTCGAAAGCTATGGTGCAAGGAAACACTATGCCTCTTTTGCTGCTTCCAATAGTCATGTTCTTAGATTCCTGAAATTGAAGCCTAAGGATGCTAGTTTAACGACCAATATAAGGTTTCAATCCCATAAGGACCTTAGCTTTGCAACTATAGTTCATCAGATTGATATTCCTGGATTGGAGGTACAAGCAAAGGATGGAACCTGGATTGCAATTCAACCCCAACCTTCACACTTTGTGTTCTTGGCTAGCGAAGCAATGCAGGTAAGTGTGTGCGTATATATATATATAGCCAGGTTCACTTCAAGTCGAATTGATGGTTCACAACCCAAAGTCTTTATTTTAAAACTATAAGATTGGTCGATGTAAGCATATATTTAATTAATGAATTTGAGATATATTAATTATTGATTAATTGGTTAATTTATGAATCAGGTATGGAGCAATGACAGGATAAAAGCTTGCAACCATCGAGTGACGATGTCAGGAAGTGGGGAAAGATACTCACTAGGGTTGTTTACTTTCAACAATGGAGTCATACAAGTACCAGAAGAACTTGTAGATGATAAAAACCCATTGCTATATAAGCCATTTGATCATCCTGAGTTTATTCGTTTTTTCCTTGATGCTGATCTGGCAACCAGGTTAAATAATCCTATCAAGACCTTTTGTGGTGTCTAACCACCACAAAGCAAATGTTAATCAGTTTATGGCCAAACAAATTAAGTTTTTTACAAGGTCAATTTTTTTTTTTTTTTTTTAATAAATGGTTGTTGAATTTTTCTTTTTTAAAAGAAAAAGCGACCTTATAAAAGACTGACTATATATATAATTGATGCATGTACCCGATGAATGTGTGATGAAAATGTGTATCACTATCTTAAAATTTATATTTCAATAATATCTCTTGTTAGAGATCTATTTACTGAAAGCCAAGCTTTATTTCCTCTCTGTATTCAGGTCAGAACTATATATCTATTGTCTAACAGAATTGTCTATTCTTAGCTGCCAGTTTTCATTTGATGTAAGTTATTGAACCAATATTTCTTTTTTTAATCAACATTACAACTGGAGGAGAGAAGCTTTTCTCATTGGTTTTATCACCAAACCAAAGCCTACGTACGAATACTGTTACTGAACTTTATTGCCATTAATTGTACTTTCAACTGTCAGTAGTCTCTCTTTTTTCGGCCCTCTAAAATGAAGATATATATTTGAAAAACTCACTTAATTCAAGCACTTTAATTTGCAAATTAAAGAGAAAACTCAAAGACTTATTAGGTCATGAATCTGGCATTTATGAAAGACAAATTAAGGTAAAGAAAAAACTTCAAGTTGCCAATGGAGTTCGGTATGACAGTTGTCTTTCATAGAATCTCAAAGATAGAATCGTCAAGGCTTAAAACATTGTTGGCCATAAAATGACAAAATAAGAATTGATTATTATGTATGCAAGATTCTGAACCAAAATGTAGTTTGCCGGCCAGCAATTAATAATTTGTATGTTTCATAAAGCAGCATTGCTTTGCTTTTACTAACTTTAATTTGTTTCATACAGATCGATCGATTAAAACAATAGAAACATTCACATACATATTTAATTGTTAAATCCTAAACTGCAATATAACCCTTTAATTACAAGATTTTTGGTAATATTTATACATTGTTCATTGTGCTCTGCTCCAAAAATTTACGATAGAAATATCCTATTTGGATCTAGTGTTGAAATAGGATACCGCAATATTGTTCATTTTTCTGCACCAAGAAATTAAATGTTATTACTGAGTTGTGCTTTAAATTTCTTGTCTAAGTTTAAAGATGTATCCTCTTTGTAGTTAATAATGTTGAAAAGCACTCTACCTAATTACTTCATGTTGAAAGTGTTTGATAAGTGAAAGTCCACCTTGAAAAGCACTCTGCAACTTGCACTCTGTTTTCTGTTGTTTGGTTACCTACATTTATTTCTTTCATTTTCTTTCCCAAAAAAAAAACAAAAAAAACAAAAAAAAAACAAAAAAACAAAAAAACAAATGAAGGTACTTTTATTTTTTTGGGTGAAAAATTTAAGGGGGGAAAAATTAAAAAAACAATAAAAAAAAAAACAAAAAAACAAATGAAGGTACTTTTATTTTTTTGGGTGAAAAATTTAAAGGGGGAAAAATTTAAAAACAATCACTCTTAGACATTAGGCGAAAAAAACAGAAAAAAAAAAAGGAAACTTTAATGGGGGATTTTGATGAAAAAGTTGGGATGTTGAAATTAATATTTTAATAATACATGATATTGCAAGTAAAATTACCTCATTTAGAAGAATTAAAACATGCTATATTAGATCGGATCGACTTTTGTTTTGTGGATGGGATTATTATAAGTCCCACACATCAGTCACATACTCATTCAACTCATCAGGTCACATGCATATACTCTTTAAGCCATTTGACCATCCTTGGTTTATTTGCCTTTTCCAGTAATGCCAATCAGGAAATCAAGGCTAATAATCCCACAAAGGCCTTTTGTGTTTTCTAGTCAACGCAAACATATATATATATATATAAATCAATTGATCCATAAAATTAAGTCACTCGTAAGGTCGAACTTATATTTTTCTTTTCAAATGTAGACTTCTTCTCATGGTCCTTGGATAACCAGGACCATAAAATATTTGTTTTAATATTATATTTTGTTAGAGATCTATATAAATTTATATATTAAGATTTAAATGCTCAGCATTTTATTTGTATTCTAGTCATACATAAAACTCAGAAATGGTAGCTGGAATATCTACTTTTTTCTTTTTAAAGGGAAAAAAAGAAAAAAGAAAAAGGAAAGTCAACTTGAATTACTAATGTATTAGAATATTAGCAATCCAAAAGCTAACTAATTAGTCGGTACTTTTGAGTGAGATTACGCAGGATATTACCACATGGAGGGGACCATGCTATTGAAGCTCCCTAGGTGATGCGGTGAGGCCACATAGCCGTGGTGGAGATCACAATGAGATGGTGACAAAATTTGGATTGTAGGATTGTCAATTTGAAGGGGTGCCAAAATGGAATGGGCAAGTAGTCCTTAGTTTGAGAGGTTCGGGGTACTCTTCTTATTGTGTTAATCTTTTGGGTGAAATCTTAAACCTCAACAAAACCAATAAGTAATGGCACACACGAAGTTGCGTATATGTTTTTTAATCAAATTTTGATATCAATTATATAAGAGATATATTATATAAGAAATTGATAAAAAACAAGAAAGGAACAAAAAATGTGCTTTGTGTATACTGTATTACTTAACTGTTTACTACTCTTTCTTGCTTACAATATTGACTTTTACAGCATTATTTATACAAGTATTTCACCATACGTTAGTTACAAAAAAAAAAAAAAAAAAAGGCAAAATAAGGATTACCAATGACAAATAACTACACCAACTACACCAGCTTTATCGGTGATAACATTTATCCTGCACTAGTTTTGTTTTTATCACTTGGAGGTGATTTGTTTGAAGTAGACTCTTGTTGATCCAGATTGTATGATGATGTGGCTATGTGATGACATGGCTGCAGCACAGTCAGCTTATCATCCCCCACTGGCAAGTGGGATCTTGTGAACTCCCAGTTTGCCACAAAAATGAAGAAATTGAGAACGGCTGAGAGTTTTTATAAACAGATCTGCAATCTGAGAAGAAGATGGCAGGTACTGGGTGGTAATTTCTCCAAAGGCAACCTTCTCTCGAATGAAATGATAGTCTAAATGAAAGTGTTTGGTTCGATTATGAAAGACTGGATTGATGGTGAGATGAAGAGCACTAAGATTTTCACAATACAGCTTCAGTGGCCTATCATACGAGATACCGATTTCTTGCAGTAAGTGAGAGATCCAAGTGAGTTCGGTAGCAGCGGAGGCTGTGGCTCGATATTCAGCTTCTATACTTGAACGAGCAACAGTAGGTTGTTTTTGGGAGGACCAAGAGATCAAGTTGGCACCAAAGTAAATGCAAAAACCCGTACTGCTGCGTCTGGTTAAAGGGTAGCTAGCCCAGTCCGTATCAAAGCAACCTTGAAGACAATTGGAGCTTTGTTTTAAAAAACGTAAACCATAGACCATGGTACCACAAACATATCAGAGGATACGCTTAACGGCCCTAAGATGCTACTGTTGGGGAGTTTGAAAATGCTGACACACATGATTAACAGCTTGCTAAATATCCGGCCGTGTAAATGTGAGATATTGAAGTGCTCCCACCAGGCTTCGATATTCGGTTGCATTGATAGGAAGATGATCATGGCTGTGAAAGGTTTGTTTGACAGAAATTGGGGTGGCCATGGGCGCAGCGCCTAACAAATTGGCCTGCTGTAGAAGATCATGAGCATATTTGGTTTGAGATAAGAACAAACAACCAGAAAAAGGCCGAGCTTCAATACCCAAAAAATAACGAAGAGAACCAAGATCCTTTAGAGCAAAATCAGTGTTTAAGCGGGTGGCCAAAGCAGCAAGTAAAGAAGCATTAGAACCTGTCAAGAGAACATCATTGACATAAACGAGGAGAAGAAGAATGTCCGTGGTACTTTTAAACATAAACAAAGAAGAGTCAGCTTTACTACACTGGAAACCCAAGCCGAGTAAGCATTGTGAGAGATGATCAAACCAAGCTCTAGGAGCTTGTTTGAGGCCATAAAGAGATCTTTTGAAAAGGCACACATAATCTGGGTTGGTATGATCAACAAATCCAGGAGGTTGCTCCATGAAAACTTGTTCTTTAAGATGCCCATTCAAAAAGGCATTTTTTACATCAATTTGCTTAACTGGCCACCCATAGGAAAGGGCAATGGATATGATCAACCGAATAGAAGTGGGTTTCACCACCGGGCTAAAAGTCTCATCACAGTTAAGTCCTTCAATTTTCGTGTAACCTTTATCCACCAAGCGTGCTTTATAACGATCCAAAGAACCATCTTCTTTGTATTTCACACAGTAGACCCATTTGGAACCGACCACATTAACATTCATCAGCCGAGGTACTAAGACCCAAGTGGCATTGGCATGAAGAGCAGATAATTCTTCAAGCATGGCATTGTGCCATTCAAGGAGAGTAAGGGCTGTCTTGACTGATTTGGGAAAGGGACAAGGATTGTTTCAAGGAGAATAGCAGTGTTGGTGTTATTATGAGGATGAAGCTCAATGATATGGTGGGGGTTTTGTTTGAGCTAATGGCGTGTGAGCATGGGGTGATGAGGTTGAATGGAAGGTTGAAGGGAAGGAGATGGTAGCGGTGGGAAATCTAAGTCCAGAAATAATTGAGGGGAGATGTCTTGAGTGGGATTAAGAGGAACTGTGATGGTTGTAGGAGACTGTGGGGATGTGAGGCTGTGAGTTTGAGAGAAACGAGAGGTTGGCATATGTGAGAAGTCACGAGAAGAGAAGCTCGAGTTTGGTGTTGTAGGTGAGGGTGGCACCTGATCAAAAATTGATTGTGGGTGAGTGGGGACCGGTTGTGATGTAGTGCAACAGGAGGTAGGTGACATGGGGGTGTGTGTTTGAGTGGGGACCGATTGGGATGGAGGGTAGCAGCTTGGTAGGCGAGGAGGAGAAGACAGGTTGTAAGTGGGTTGTCTCATCACAACAACTGGTGGGTAATATAGGTGCTGTTGACTAGTTCTTGTTGTATGAACTGTTGGGTAAGGGGTTGGGTGACCAATTTTGGATTTAAGTGTCGTGTGAGCCTTGGTCCTTGGGTGTGGCATACCACTCATCAACATTAAAGAAAGTGGTCAGTTCAAGAGGTTCCGGTGAAATAGAAGAAATATTAGTTTTGAAAGGGAATAATGTTACATCAAATACAACATGCGTTGAAATAAATACTCTATTCGTCTTTGGATCCAAGCATTTGTACCCCTTATGAGAAGGACTGTAGCCAATAAAAATACACGGATAAGTTTTCTTCATAAACTTACTATTTTCTGATTGTCTCAGATATGGATAACATCTACAGCTCAGAACTCGAAGACTCATATAATGTGGCAATTGTTCATATAATTTTTTATATGGAATTTCCATTTTTAAAGAAGAAGCTGGCAGTCTATTTATCAAATATGTAGCAGTCAAAAAAATATCTACCCAATATTTAGGTGGTATCTTAGCATGAAACATCATAGTCAAACTTGTTTCAACAAGGTGATGATGCTTTCATTCAACAACACCATTTTGTTGTGGTGTTCTTGGACAAGAAATTTGATGAAGAATACCACAATGATCCAAATGAGATATAAATATCTGTGATTGAAATTCACTGCCACCATCACTTTGAAAGATTTTAATTTTTTTATCAAATTGATTTTCAACCATCTTTTAAAATTTGAGAAAAGTATCATAGAAATCTGATTTCCTTTCTAAAGGATAAAACCAAGTGAATCTACTATAATCATCAATAAAAATAACATAATATTTAAAACCTTGAGTAGATAAAACAGGTGCAGGTCCCCATAGGTCACAGTGTATCTTATTCAAAGGAGCAGTAGAAAGATTATTGGAAGTACCAAAAGGAAGTTTACGGTGCTTCCCTAACTGACAACTTTCACACACAGAGGAATTTGTTATCCAACTTGAAACAGAAATATTTTTATTTATATCTAAGATTTGTAAGAACCGAGTGTTTGAATGACCCAATCTGAGATGCTATATTTCAGATGAACCACCTCCACCTTTTATTGCTGCCAACACTTGATTGTAGCTGTCATCATTCAAAGCATACAATCTACCTTGTTTATGCCCTTTGGCTATTATTTGATTGTTGAGGTCCTTAATCAAAAAATCAAAAGAGGTGAATTCCACATTACAAGCATTATCATCAGTCAATTTACTAACTAAAAGTAGATTTTTCGTCAATTTTGGCACTACCAAGACATTTTTTAAAGAAATATTTTTCTGACGAGATTTAAGTGCAATGTTTCCAATATGGGAAATTGATAAAGCTGTCCCATTACCCACATAGATAACATCTGATCCCTTGTAAGGTTTAGAAATTGATAAGGTACCTGGTCATTAGTCATGTGGGATGTAGCTCTAGAATCTGCAAAGAATGTGGGTTCTTCTTGAACTTTATGGGCAATATTAGCTTTATGGTGTTCACCAGGTTCATCTATAGGATCATATCTGTTCAAACAATTGGAAGCAGTATGATAAGGTCTACCACATATTTGACATATGACTGCTTCTTTTTTAGAGGATTTCAGGATCTGAGTGATATTAGAAACTGGTGCAGGAGCTATATTACGAGAAAAATAGTTACCACGACCTTGTGTTGAAAAGTGACTTCCTCCACGATTATGGACAGAAAAGTTTGTAGGACTAAAACCTCCACAATTTTTCACAGAGAAGTTTGCAGGTCCAAAGCCACTCCACAGGAACTGAATCTGCCACCACGTCCTCTTCCTGTTCCACGACTTCTTTAGCCAACAAATGCATATTCTTCATTCAGGCCCTGTTTTTCTTCTGAAAAATTACTTAGAGCCTGTTCATGAGACCTTAAAGAGAGAATAAACTGCGTGTATGTTGGATATGAGGGCTTTGACAACATCGCCAACCTAAAATCTTGATAAGTATGGCCTAATCCTTTAGATAAATGAAAGGATTTATCCAAGTCATTCACTGGTTTTCCAATTGCAGATAAATTATCACAAATAGAGTTAAAGTTTTTGAAATACTCATCTAAGGTTGCAGATCCTTTCTTCAAACCCATCAAACGATCAGTTAAGTAGATTTCCTTCTCCTTCATAGCTGGTAGCAGTTGCTCTTCAATGGCGTGCCAAACATTGAAAGATATCTCCAGGTCGAAGGTGAAGCTGAGTACATCTACTGTCATTGTCCCGAGCAACCAAGTTATAAACAAGCCATCATTGTTGATCCATAATTGATAATTTGGATTACAAACTTTACTGCTTCCACTGCCTCCAGTAGTTTCTATCTGAAGTTCTTCTAATGGATGTTCAGCATCAGTAATGTGATGTAGAATTTTCAAACTTCGAATCAAGGGAAGCATTTGTGATCTCCATAGTAGATAATTTGAAAAATCAAGTTTTAAAGATATCAAACTGGAACATTGATGAAAAGATTGGATGGTTAGTCTTGGTTCAATTTCCAAAGCTACATTCAGATTAAGCTTTGGAGATTTTCCAAGCTCTGATACCATGATAAAAAACAAGAAAGGAACAAAAAACGTGCTTTGTGTATACTGTATTACTTAACTGTTTACTACCCTTTCTTGCTTACAATATTGACTTTTACAGCATTATTTATACAAGTATTTCACCATACGTTAGTTACAAAAAAAAAAAAAAAAAAGGCAAAATAAGGATTACCAATGACAAATAACTACACCAGCTACACCAGCTTTATCGGTGATAACATTTATCCTGCATTAGTTTTGTTTTTATCACTTGGAGGTGATTTGTTTGAAGCAGACTCTTGTTGATCCAGATTGTATGATGACGTGGCTATGCGATGACATCGATGCTGACTGTGACATGGCTGCAGCACAGTCAACTTATCAAAAATATCGTAAGGTTTTGATATCAATTATACATATAAGAGATATAATAAAGAGTGGTAGAAATAATCACGTAATGGCACACTCTAAAGTTGGATATATTTTTTTTTAATCAAATTTTGATATCAATTATATAAGAGATATCTTACAATATCTCTAAAAAAAATTGATCGTGTGAATCATGAGGAATCATATAATAACTTGTAATAAATAGCTCTATTGATTAGAAGCCTTTGATCCTGTGATCATGTTAAATCATTGCAAAATTTCCACATCACATTAATACATTATATCATCATCTATATGTTAACAAGTAAAAAGTTGAAAAATGTGCAAAGGATTCCCTCTATAAATAGCATAATAATACAAGTCGTAAGTGCATCCAGAGCTTGAGCTTGAGCTTAAATTTGTACACACAGAAAGTTACTTGTGAAAAGAAAATGGGTTCCCAAACAGAGCTCCATCAAATTCCTGTTATAGATTTCTCTGAGGAAGACTTGAAGCCTGCAGCTTCATCTTCTTGGCTTTCATTGTGCAACCAAGTCCAATATGCATTAGAGAATCATGGTTGTTTCATAGCAAAATATGATCAACTTTCTCCTAAGCTTTCCAAGAAAATTTTAGCTAAACCAAGGATATGTTGAGGTTCCCATTGAAATCAACAAGAAAAATATTTGCCATGTGCCTTATCGTGGCTATTATATTGGACCAGCAAACTCGAATATGCCACAATTCGAAGGCTTAGGCATTGACAATGCAACATCACTGGAAGAAACTCAAAAGTTCATGAATCTCATGTGACCGGCTGGAAAGGACTAATTTTGGTAAGTATTTACTAACCTTAATTTTGTCACGATCATGAACCCTTCTTCAATTAATTAAGATTTAATGTCAAATTAATTACGTACTTAATGATTTGTGCAGCAAAGTCGTTAACTCTTATGCCAAGTTATAGGAAATTTGACTAAATTTGTACTACAAATGGTGTTTGAAAGCTATGGGGACAGGAAGCACTATTCCTCCTTTGCTGCTTCCAACAGCCACGTTCTCAGATTCCTCAAATATAAGCCTATTGACATGAATACAAAAATAATGAACTTAAGGTTTCAACCCCATAAGGAACTCAGCATTTCAACTATAGTTCATCAAATTGATAATGGTGGTCTAAAGTACAAGCAAAAGATGGCACTTGGATTGGGATTCAACCCCAACCTTCACACTTTGTGTTCTTGGCTAGCGAAGCAATACAGGTGACATGTTTATATAGTCATGCTCACATCAAGTCAACCTCATAATTTAAAATAAAAAACTGCTATTGCAATCAAATCTTTTTATTTTAAATCTATAAAATCGGTCTTATAAGAGCCTGTCTATATATATATATATATATCCATTTTTAATAAATGAATTTGAGATATATTAATTATTAATTATTTGGTTAATTTATGAATTAGGTATGGAGTAATGACAGGATAAAAGCCTGTAACCATTGAGTGACAACATCAGGAAAAGGAGAAAGATACCCACTAGTGCTGTTTACTTTCAACAATGGAGTCATACAAGTACCAGAAGAACTGGTAGATGAAAAACATCCATTGCTTTATAAGTAATTTGATCATCCCAAGTTTATTCGATTTTTCCTTAATGTTGATGAGGCAATCAGGTCAGCTAATCCTGTCAAGACCTTTTGTGGTGTTTGACCACAAACACCAATTAGTCTCTGTCCAATAAATTAATCTCTCATTAGGTCAACTCTATTCTTTTAAAACAAATAGTTAAAGACTTCTTTCATGGTTGTTTTGATTTGCTTTTAAGAAAGTAAAGTCGATCTTGTTAGAGACTAACTACATTTATATATATAATGGGTGCATGTACCTTCCAAATGCGTGATGAATGCATACTACTGTCTTAAATTTGTGTTGGTTATGTGATTCAAAGAAGTCAAAGCTTGAGTTATTTTTTCTGCATAGTTGCTGTCATCAAAACTACGTCATTTCAACCTTATATCATTAAACAAAACTGTGAGTTTTGGCTTGGTGGTTTAAAGAGAAGCTGGCAGTCACGTAAAGACTTTCCAAGAGTCCTAACAGCAATAGAGATATGCAGCAATAGTTCTACAGTAGCAACAGTTCTGCAGCAACCGTTTTCTTTGGTGTTAATATAATTTAAGTTATCTTTCTCTTTCCCTTTAAGGTTTTCTCTTTAGTATTCTCTTGGGAGAGTTGTGAGGTGCGAAAGGTTGTAAAAGGGGATTTTGGGTCTGGTATATGGGTTTTAGGTGGAGCTTCTAAAACAAAGAAAGAGAATTAGATAAGCTGTAAAACACATTCAGTTATAATGCATTTGAACTCCTTGTGGAGCTCCGAAGACGTAGATTCAATCTTGAATCGAACCTCGTAAATTCTATGGTGTTTTGATCTAGTTTATTATTATTTAATTTCTTGAATGTTTGTCTTGCTGAAATTGTAACAGTGGCATCAGAGCATTTTCAATACATTCAAGGATTAGAGAAATTAATTCCTGCCTGCAACGTGTTTGATAAAATTCCTAAGAAGCAACTTATGGGTTCAAAAGTTGAACTTGAAGTATTCAATGGCAAAGGGGATTTTCTTCTCTGGAGGCAAAAGATGAAGGCTATTCTAGTCTAGCAGAGAGTGGCAAAAGCACTAGACAATTCCTTCCCTCCAGAACTGACCGAATCACATAAGAAGGATATGGATGAGATAGCTTATAGCACCATAATCCTCCATCTTGCAGATAGTGTTCTGAGAAAGGTAAATGATTCAGTTACTACCTTTGCTCTTTGGAAAAAATTAGAACAATTATATTCTGTAAAATCTCTTCCCAACAAAATATATCTTCTAGAAAAATTCTTTGGATTCAAGATGAATCCTTCTAAGGATTTAGATGAAAATCTAGATGAGTTTAATAGGTTGTGCTTGGATTTAGCAAACTGTAATGAGAAGTTTTCAGATGAGCACCAAGCTTTGATTTTACTAAATTCAATTTCTGAAAGCTACAAGGAAGTAAAGAATGTAATTAAATATGGGAGAGAGGTTCTAACTACTGACATTGTAATAAGTTCTTTAAGATCCAAGGAATTGGAGATGAAAATTGAAAAACAAGAAAATATACATGGAGAAGGACTTATTACTAGAGGTAGAAAAGGTAGTAGAGATTCTGGAAAGTATAATAATAACTGGAGAAGCAAATCTAGAGGGAAGAGTAGATCTAAGTCCAGAACAGGAGGAAAAAGGTGCTTCTATTGTCAAAAAGAAGGCCATTTTATCAAAGATTGTTACAAAAGGAAGAACAAAGAAAGCAGCGAAAATAGAGAAAGATCTTAGGAAGATGGAGATGCTGCTCTAGCCAACAATGAGAGTGAAATTGGTGATGTTCTTGCTGTATCAACTTATCAAGCAAGTCAAGAATGGATACTAGACTCAGGCTGCACCTTTCACATGTGTCCAAGAGAGGATTGGTTTAGGAACTACAAAAGGATCAGTGGTGGACAGGTTCTATTAGGAAATAATATGGCTTGCAATGTGGTTGGGATAGGCAATATCTCAATCAAAATGGCAGATGGAGTGGTTGGAATATTGAGCAATGTGAGGCATGTACTGGATTTACAAAGAAATTTGATTTCTGTTGGGGTATTGGATGAAGCTGGATACTCTTGCAAATCTGAAAATGGACAAATGAAGATTTCAAAGGGAGCTTTGACAGTTATGAAAGGTATCAAGAGGAATGGACTATATGTTCTTCAAGGGCAAACAGTAATAGGCTCTACGGCAGCTGCAAGTTCAGAAAGTCATGATGAAACACAACTATGGCATAAAAGATTGGGGCACATTAGTGAAAAGGGGCTTCAAGTACTGAACAAACAAGGTTTCTTTGGAACAAATAAGATCAGTAAAATAGAATTCTATGAGTATTGCATTTTGGGGAAGCAACACAAGTTGAGTTTCAAGCTAGGCTCACACAAATCAACCTCAATCTTGGATTATGCACATGCAGATTTATGGGGACCTTCAACAACACTAACTCATGGAGGTAATAGGTATTTTTTATCTATTGTTGATGATTTCCCTAGAAAGGTTTGGGTTTTTCTTTTAAAGCATAAAAATGAAGCTTTTACAAAATTTAGATTCTGGCATGCTTTAGTACAAAACCAAACCAGCAAGAAACTCAAAGTTCTAAGAACTGATAATGGTCTTGAGTTTTGTAATTATGAATTTGATAATTTTTGTAAAGAAAATGGCATCTTGAGACACAAAACAGTTCTATATTCCCCTCAACAAAATGGTGTTGCTGAAAGGATGAATAGAACCTTATTAGAAAAGGTTAGATGTATGCTCACTAGTTCTAGTTTACCAAAGCTTTTCTGGGGTGAAGCTATTATGACAGCAGCATATTTAGTTAATAGATGCCCTTCAACAACTATTGAGTTGAAAAATCGATAAGAAAAGTGGAGTGGTCACCCAAGGGATTATACAAAACTGAAAGTTTTTGGATGTGCAGCTTATGTACATCATAATGATGGAAAACTTGAGCCTAGGTCTATTAAATGTGTTTTTCTAGGCTATCCCGAGGGAGTTAAAGAATATAAACTATGGGTTAGAGACTCAAAAAGCTATAAAACAATTATTATTAGAGATGTTTTGTTTAAGGAAGATATAATGCCTTGTTTGAGTGACCAAGTTGCAAATTCTAGTAAAACACCTACTAAAAATACGGTACAGTTTGAGGTGGAGCCTTATAACCAGCCAAGTAGTAAAGAAACTCAACAGCCAGTAGGTGAAACAGGTGAATTTCAGCAAGTACAACTGCTGGAAGTAGTAGATGTACCTCAAGAAGAGACAACACCTCAACAAAATCAAAGATCTGTCATCTCACAGCAGTATAATCCACTACAACGTTACCAACTTGCCAGAGATAGAGAACGAAGGGTGGTAAGAACCCCAACCAAATTTAATCCTTCTGATTATAATATGTTTGCTTTGGTTTCATATCAGGATCTTTCAGAAAATGAACCACAGTCATATACCGAGGCAATAAGAGGTAAACAAGCTAAGCAGTGGCAAAATGCCATGTTAGAGGAGTTAGAATCTCTACATAAGAATCAGACATGGATTTTAGTTCCCAAACCAAAAGATTAGAAGTTGGTAGATTGCAAATGGATATTCAAGGTGAAAGAAGGTATGACAGATTTAGAACCTATAAGATTTAAAGCTAGACTTGTGGCCAAATGATTCACACAAGTAGAAGGTATAGATTACAAGGAAATCTTTTCTCCTGTGATCAAGTATACAACTATTAGAGTAATACTATCTTTGGTAGCTCATTTCAATTGGGAATTGAAGCAGCTAGATGTTAAGACAGATTTTTTACATGGAGAATTAGATGAGACAATTTATATGAAACAACCTGAAGGTTTTGAGGTGACGAATTCAAAACAGGAGCTGGTTTGCCTATTAAAAAGGTCATTATATGGGCTGAAACAATCCCCTAGGCAATGGTACAAGAGGTTTGACACCTATGTAATTAGAATTGGTTTTAAGAGGAGTAGTTATGATAGCTGTTTGTATTACAAAGGTGAAAATATTAATTTTTCAGTTTATCTACTTCTATATGTGGATGACATGTTGCTTGCTGGTCAAAGTTTAGAGACTATTAATCAAGTTAAGGAAGCTTTGAAAGCTGAATTTCATATGAAGGAGCTTGGACCTGCAAAGAAGATTTTGGGAATGAGTATTAAAAGAAACAGAGGAAAGAATTGGTTATTCTTGAATCAGGAAGATTACATTCCAAAAATCCTTTCTAGATTTTCAATTTCAGAATCAAGATCAACAAGTGTTCCTTTGGCAAATCACTACAAGTTATCTACAAACCTTTGTCCTAGCACTGAAGAAGAACAAGAGGAAATGGCTGGTGTTCCATACTCCAATGCAGTTGGTTCTGTCATGTAGACCATGATTTGTTGTAGACCGGATTTGGCTCATGCGATTAGTGTTTTGAGTAGGTATATGGCTAATCCAGGAAGAGAACATTGGGAAGCTATGAAGTGGCTGTTAAGGTATTTGAAAGGAACTTCAAATTTTGGTTTAGTATTTAATCATTGCAAAGATGGTGTGGTACTTAGAGGCTATGTAGATGCTGATTATGGAGGAGATAGAGATAAAAGAAGATCTACTTCAGCTTATATATTTACTGTGTGTGACAATTATGCTAGTTGGAAAATCACAATTACAGTCTCAGGTGGCTCTTTCCACAGCTGAGGCTGAATATGTTGCAACAACAGCAGCTATGAAGGAAGCACTTTGGTTGAAAGGCATGTTAGAAGAGTTGAAGTTGTTGAAGCAAAAGGTAGTGGTTTATTCAGATAGTCAGAGTTCTATTCAACTTTGTAATAATCCAGTTTTTCATGAGAAGACTAAGCATATTGATATTAAATATCATTTTAATAGAGATGTGGTTGAGGAAGGTTTGGTAAAGTTGGAAAAGATATCCACAGAAAGGAATCCTGCAGATATGGGAACTAAGGTGTTACCTGTGAGCAAGCTTGAGTTTTGCAAAAGTTTGCTCAAGATTGATACAGTTTGATAATGAAGAAAGTGAGTTGAGAAGCAAAGGAAGTTCAATGGACTTTATATTGCTTGACTTATTTGAATCAAGGTGGAAATTGTTGGTTATGTGATTCAAAGAAGTCAAAGCTTGAGTTATTTTTTCTGCATAGTTGCTGTCATCAAAACTACATCGTTTCAACCTTATATCATTAAACAAAACTGTGAGTTTTGGCTTGATGGTTTAAAGAGAAGCTGGCAATCACGTAAAGGCTTTCCAAGAGTCCTAACAGCAATAGAGATATGCAGCAATAGTTCTGCAGCAACAACAGTTCTGCAGCAGCAACAATTCTGCAGCAACCGTTTTCTTTGGTGTTAATATAATTTAAGTTCTCTTTCTCTTTCCCTTTAAGGTTTTCTCTTTAGTATTCTCTTGGGTGAGAGTTGTGAGGTGAGAAAGGTTGTAAAAGGGGATTTTGGGTCTGGTATATGGGTTTTAGGTGGAGCTTCTAAAACAAAGAAAGAGAACTAGATAAGCTGTAAAACACATTCAGTTATAGTGCATTTGAACTCCTTGTGGAGCTCCGAGGACGTAGATTCAATCTTGAATCGAACCTCGTAAATTCTGTGGTGTTTTGATCTAGTTTATTATTATTTAATTTCTTGAATGTTTGTGTTGCTGAAATTGTAACAATTTGTATTTCAATAATCTCTTTTATTAGAGATCTATATGGAAAAAAATGAATGTGTAATTGTGTTTCCCTATGCCTATGAATACAGTTATTGAACCTTGTTGCCAACGTACTTTTCAACAGCAATAGTCCCTCCTCTTTCAGCCCTCTAATATCAGGATATATTTGAAAAACTCAGTTAATTCAGTGTTAATTAGCAAATTGAAGAGAAAAGTCAAGGATTTTAGGTCATAAATTTGATGTTGGTGAAGGACAAACTAAGATAAAAGAAAAAACTTCAAGTTACCAAATAGAGTTTGGTATGACAATTAACTCTCGTAAACTCTCAAAGAGGGGAATTCTCAAGACTTAAAACATTGCTGGCCACAAAACGACAAAAGAAGATATTGGTTAATTATGTATATTAGATTCTGAACCTAAAATGTAGTTTGCCGGCCAGCCATTGATAATTTGTATCTTTCCTATCGCAACATTATTTAGTTTTTACTATTTTTGTTTCTTAGTGGATGGATGGCTTAATTACAAGATTTGTGGTAATGTTTCTACATTGTTCATTAACAAAAATTTACAATAGAAAATATCCTATCTAGATTTAATATTTAAATCGGACACTGCAATGTTATTCATTGTTGTGCACCAAGAAATTAAATGTTGTTATAGATGTTCTCTTAAATGTTAAATGTTAAATTTCTTATCTAATTTTAAAGATGTTCTCTTTTTAATCATGTTGAAAGCACTCTGCCCATGTTCAAAGTAATTTGATAATATATAAGTGAAAAAATATATATATATATACGGAAATTCTATGGTGAGGACGGTTCGCATGAGGACTGCAGTATTAGTGACAGTTTTTCATAATATTAACGACGGTTTTTTAGAAAATCGTCACCAATACTATGAAAAACCGTCACCAATACTGTGGTCCGCATGAGGACCGTCCGCACCATAGACGGACTATATATATATATATATATATATCACTTACATTAGAAAATGGAAAATTTCATGGGATGTTGGGATGTTGATCTAAGGCTTGAAAAAGTTGGGATGTTCAAATTAATATTTTAATTACATTATATTGCAAGAAAAATTACTTCATTTAGAAGAACTAAAACATTCTATATTAGATTGGATAGAGTTTTGGTTTGTGGATGGGATTACTATAAAATCCCACATCAGTCACGTATTCATTCTATATTATTGTAGACAAAAATGGATTTAGAATCCCATAAATATTTTCTTAGCAACATTTATTACAAATGGTATTAAAGTGAGTTTATTAGGCTCTGAAATACTTAATAAAGAGAGGAATATATCGTCTTCTACAAAGCAATTTTGCTGCTTTGGTTTGTCTATGGATCTGGGAGACGTCAAAGTATATTGGCCTTTTTGTTTTTTTGTTTTTTTTTTTTTTTTTTTTACGCTTTGATTTTTAATTTTTAAATTCAACATTAAATTATATAAGTTCATTTTTTATGTTGGAAAATGTAATTCCGGGCATAGTGTAATTACTCATTTTTATACCAAAAAAAGTGATGAGCTCTGGAATGAACGGTAATTACCAGCCTTTCTTTTCTGTGAACCAATTTCACTAATCAGCAAAGCTTACAAGCTTATAGAAAACTCAGAAGTGGCAGCAGGAAAGTCTACTTGAATTATAGAAAGCCTAAAACAAACAAAACACAACGTTTTGAATACAAACTATTATTTAATAAGCAAAAGACAAAATCCAAATGGAACGGCTCCGTTTCAATGAAATGTAAGAGTAACAATTAGTTTCAAATGGTGTCGTCTTGAATCTCTGATTCTCTTTTTTTTCTTCGCTGCATCAATTTCTTTGCTATTTATTCGTTAATAACTTTTGGATCTTGATGCCCTTCAAACTTTTCAGCACCTAAAGCACTTTTTGCATATAATGACAGATAATCAAAATTAAAATCAATAGTTCAACATTAATGTAAAACAGAACTAAACAAGCTTTAACCATGTGTAATTTATTCATCATAAGAAAGAAAAATCTTGTTGATTCCTTTTTGGTAATGAAAACTTGTGTAATATAAGTAAGATATTATCGTTAGAAATTATACTATTGAAGTCAACAGTAGTGATGCTGACCCTTTCTCCCAAAGAATTATGGCAAATCCCCTGGCCAACACAACAAATACATGTCTTTAGTTTAGTTTTAGTTGAAGTATTATTTAAATAATTAGCCTGATTAGATGCTTGGACATTTATATATAATTAAATTAACAATGAGAATGGAAGATTTGGTATCATTATTAAAGAAAACAATAGCCTAACCAGGTAACATATTTCAATAGATAGTACACACACACACACACACACAAACACACACACACACACATATATATATATATATATAATCTTTTTCTCCAAATTACTTTCAGCAAAATTTTAAGAAAAACTTTTTTTCTAATTCAATCTATGTATGGATATATAAAAAAAATTTGCAAAATTTGGTAGTTTTGGGAGATGAAATTAATCCACTGATACCGTTCAATGGTAACCGAGTAGTAATAACTATTAATTACCAAAAATAAAATAAATAAAAAGTAAGTAGCCATAGCCTTATTTTCGTTTCATTTTTTTAATGAAAAGTAGCACAAGGGTCGTAGAGTCGTAGATTGTGGGGTTGGAGGGGCCCACGGGGGCGGTAACAAAACTCAAAAAAATAAACAAAGGAAATTGAGGAGAAGAGATTACAAGAGGAAGGCCCATGCTTATGAAAATTGTACATGTTTCAGGGCTTAAAAAAATATCCATGCCCACGACTTCCTATTCTTCCATTAATATAAAACATCCTAATCCGGTAATAGAGCCAGAATTTGCCTGGAAATAATGTTGTTCAATGAAAATAAACACCAACCCACATTAATTAATTATAAAATTGAGGTGGCTGGTAGAAAGAGACATTTAAAGAGATTGAGTGAAAGTCAGAGACTCAGAATAAATTATTCTTTTTTTAAGATGGAGAACCAATTAATAATAAATAAATAAATAATCCCTTCTCCATTTGACTTCCACTTCTCTTCCAAAATTCTTCACTTCTTATAATTTTCTTTTGTTTCTCTGCTAATCAAGAGAATCTTATGAATTCTGTCCTAATCTTCAATTTGTTAAAAAATGAAATGAATTACACTCACTCACATTGGTAGATGAATACTTTTAATTGCTTCTGAAAAATCAAGTGGCATTAATAATTGTGAAATTTCTCCATTACTTCTTGTATATTTACAAAAAATGTGCTAACCTCTACAAATGACATAATCATAATACAAGTTTAAAGCGCAATCATATTTATCATCGCTTATAAAGTAATTTTGTGAAACAGTTAACAATGGATTCCCAAACACACTGGCCTCCTCAAATTCCTGTCATAGACCTGTCTTTGGAAGACTTGAAGCCTGGTTCGTCTTCTTGGCTTTTCATATGCAGCCAAATCCGGCATGCATTAGAGGATTATGGTTGTTTCGTGGCAAAATATGATCAACTTTCTCCACAAAATTTCTAAGAAAATATTTGGCTAATCCAAAGATCAGTTTGATCTTCCCACGGAATTAATCAAAAGCAGAAATACTAGTGCTGAACCTTATCGTGGTTATATTGGTCCAACAAAACATATGCCACTCTAGTAGGCTTGGCCATTAACAATGCAACAGTGCTTGAAGAAGCCCACAAGTTCATGGATCTCACGTGACCTGATGGAAAGGACCCATTATAGTAAGTAATTGGTTAATTTTTTGGTCATGATCATGAACCTTTTTAAAATTAATTAAACTCTGTCTAAATAATTTCCTTAATTAATTGTACTTGTGCCGTGAATGAATTAGCAGTGGCAATGATGTTTGAAATTAATGATGCAGGAAAGCACTTCGCCTCCTTTGCTGTTTCCAACCGTCACCTTTTGAGATTCCTCAAATATAAACAACCTTAAGACACCGAAACTACGAGCATAAGGTTTCCAGCACATACAGAACTAAACTTTGCAACCATAATTCATCAGAATGGTACCGGTGGTTTGGAGGTACAAGCAAAGGATGGCACCTGGATTGGCTTTGAACCCCAACATTCACACTTTCTGTTCTTTGCTGGCCAAAGAATGCAGGATCTATATATATATATATATATATATAAACCTCCCTATATATATATATACATATTTATATTATGTTTGTAGAAATGAAAATTCTCTTATGCTAGCAGGTTCTCTTATGCTAGCTAGATTAGAGACTAAAAGGAAGTCTAGAAACAGCTTACAATCGCTTATATAGACGCCTTTGTGAGCACTTGAATGTGCCTGTTAGTGCTTATAGGCTGTTTTTGAACTTTAACTTTTAATCGAAAATCCTGAGGAAGAACTTCACTGTAAGAGCATGATTGTTTTCTGAAAATGATATGTGAAATTATAATAAACGGAAGACAAAGAGAAGTGGATGATTATTTATATGCTGATTTTGATTAATTAATTGGTTGTTTCGTTTATTAATTTAGGTATGGAACAATGACGGAATAAAAGCGTGCTACCATAAAGTGAAGGTATCAGCAGGAACTGGAGAAAGATATTCAATGGGGCTGTTTACTTTCAACAATGGGGTTATACAAGTACCAGAAGAACTGGTGGATGACAAACATCCATTGCTCTATAAGCCATTTGATAGTCGTGGGTTTATTTGCTTTTTTCATTAATTCCAAAGAAGTAGTCAAGTTTAATAATCCTAAGAATGACTTTTGCGGTGTTTGACCATCGCAAACATAAATTAATATACGTTAAAGGTCGACCTTGTCAGCAACTAACAATAAATGTTATATAAAAATGACGGATGCATCTATATATATGTAATGGAGATGTATCCCTGCCTTAAATTTGTATTTTCTTATCAATACCTATATATATATATAAAGAAATGCAGATCATTTTCTCTGTTTTCAGATCAGAACTATTTCAGCCCCTTTATTCTCAGACTGTTCAATTTCCTATGATTTGCAAAGTTATCTATCCTCAAATGCAACTAGATCTATAATTTGAGTTTGCAACCTAATTAACTTATCAAGGTTACAACAGGGGATCAATCTTTCAATGTCTTGACTTGATTAATAGTTAGATCATGTTCATTGATAAGATATTATAATATTTCTAACATAAAAAAGTGATAAACAAGCACGTCATGGCAATTGTCAAGGTATCACATGTTGAGATCACTAATGTTAGAAATATGAAATATTTTATAATATCTCTAAAATAAATGCTTATAACATTTATTAAAGAGATATTAATCTTTCTTGTTAAAAATATGACTATGTTTTCCTCATCTCTCCTGCTTGCTAGTTTTCTTTTCATATGAGTTACTGAACTCAGTTCATAATGGTACTGTCAACTGTCAATAATGTACCTTTCGCCAGACTATCACCTTTGATATGCTAAATTTCCAAGATCTAATCAATTTATCTATCCTCAAAGCCAGCTAGCTTTACAGTTTGTGTGGTACTAATAACAGCAAACATTCTTTATGGAATTAATTTATATCATTCATAAGGAATTTGCTTATATATGTAAGATTCTGAACCAAATGTTGTTTGCCTTAGCCATCGATAATTTGTATCATTCATAAAGCATCGCATTGATGTCACAAGTTTGTTTTTGCTTTTATTTTTTTAGAAGATCAAAACAATAGAACCATATTTTTGTATTTGTATCTAATATTTATTTAATATTGGATACTGTAAGATTAATTGTTCATTGTGCTCTGCACCAATAAAATGTCTTACTGGGTTTTGCTTTAAAAATCCATGTATAATTTTAGAAAGACCTTTTTTTTCATTCATGTTGAAAAGAAATCTTCCTTTGCAGCCCATCTTAGTCCACGATAGCTAACTCATAAAGAAGTGTTAATCAATGAAAGACCTCTAGCAGTCTGATAGCTTGGTATTTGATGCCTTGTTTCTCTTAATGCAGAAATGTTATTAACACAAAAGGTTGTATTTATATGTTAATTTTTTCTATCAAAGATATGTCAAATATCTTGACCTTTAAAAACTTAAAGAACAAAAAATCAACTTGGTGGTCTGATGAGATGCAAGAATTTTACTGGGTTTGAAAATTCAGTAACTTGCGCACTGTTTACCATTATATTTATCTATCTAGTCAAGAAAAGTACTTTAATTATCTTACTCCACAATAGCCAACTAATTTTAATGTCTGCAAGCAATTAAAATTGGTGTAATCAAAATTTCCATTGCTTTTGGAGTCTACTTTCACTGAACTTCAAAAGCTGGCAAATTGTGTTTACAAAAAAAATAAAAATAGTATACCAGTTTCATGTACAGAGAAATAATTATTATGAAACAGTTCGAATTGGAATAATTAAGGATTTGAGGTAATTGCTATCTTATAGTACCTGGATTACTAATAAGCCTTTGATCATATGGAATTATTGCAAAATTTCATTTTGTCATATCATCAACTATATATGTACTAATAAAAATAAGTTTGAAATAAAATTAATTATTAATTAATTGGTTAATTTATGAATAAGGTATGAAGCAATAACAGAGTAAAAGCTTGCAAGCATCAATGGAACATATAAAGAAATGATGAAATGTAATCAAATAATGACAAGTGTATATCTTGTCGGAGAACGTGCTCTCCCCTTCTAATATAGGGATGGAGAGTCCGTACTCTGGAAATACTAATATTCTCCTGTATAGCTAAGATATCTTGTAATATATAATATCACCTGGATATCTTGGAAGTCTTTGTTCGACTATAAGAGCAACAAAAATAGCCAAACTTCCCCATCAAGTTAATTTCTTTTCTTTTATGTCATCAACTATAATTAACTACAATAAGTTGAAAATCTTTGCATGGAAACCTCAATAAATAGCCTGATTATACAAGTACAAAGCAAATATCTATCTCTACAATTAGCTTTAATTGTGCTTTACATGAAGTTGTGTGTAAAAAAAAAAAAAAAAAAGAAAAACAATAACGATTCCCGAATTGAGCTCCCTCAAATTCCTATCATAGATTTCTCTAGGGAAGACTTAAAGCCTGGTTCATCTTCATGGCTTTCAATGCGCGACCAAAACAATCATGCACTAGAGGATTGTGGCTGTTTTATAGCAAAATATGACCAACTTTCCGAGAAACTGCTGAGCCAAACTAGGGACATGTTTGAGCTTCCCACAGATATCAAAAAGAAAAATACTAATGATGAACCTTAATTATCATGGTTATAAACTCCACCACCAGTTGAACAATCTGTCTTCTTCGAAGGCTTGGGGTTTGACAATGCAAGAGTGCTGCAAGAAACTGAAAAGATAATGAATATGGTCATGTGGCCTGCTGGGAAGGACTAATTTTGGTAATTAGCAATGGTTAATTTTATTTCATGATACTCATGAAGCTTATTTAATTAACTACTACTTTTTGTGTAATTAGTACTTATTTGATAGCAGAGAAGTTGTTACATCTTATGCCAAGTCAATAGGAGCTTTGAATGACTTGGTACTAGAAAAGGTGTTTGAAAGCTATGGTGCAGGGAAGCACTATGCCTCTATTGCTGCTTCAAACAGTCAAGTTCTTAGATATTCCTCAAATTGAAACCTCAAGACACAGAGAACATTATAAGGCTTCCAGCACATAAGGACCTAAGCTTTGCAACTATAGTCCATTAGATTGATAACCCTGGTTTGGAGATAAAAGCAAATGAAATCACCTATATTACAATTCAACCTGAAACTTCACACTTTGTGTTCTTGGCTTGCCATGGAATTTAGGTCAGTCGCACTCACATCAAGTCAATAAAATGGTTAATTTAAAGATTTTATCACAGTCCAATCTTTACTTTTCTTATATATATAGATTTTCTCATCCAAGGTTTATCCTATTAAATGGCTCCTTATTTACTATTATATATAGTAACAAACTTCGACGAAAATTTGTCAATGATTATTGGATAAGAGAAAAATTGTACATATATTGTGAAGTCCCACATCGGTTGGAAAGGAAAACGAAGCATGCCTTATAAGGTTGTGGATACTTTTCCCTTGTGGATGCGTTCCCATTAGAGAAGTAAAACCATGAGGAGTAGGATTGGGCTCACCACTTAGCTTCCAAAGCGGACAATATTCTGATTGGGCCTGGGAGGCTCGGGCCAGTGGGACTGGCAGGTGAGGAGTGAGACCTCTAACCACTAAGATGCGTTTTAAACCCGTGAGGGGTGGATTATAAGAGGATTCCTCAGTACCAAAGCGGACAATATCCACATGGGGGTTGACTGGGCTATTGAGTTGGATTGTGAAGACCCTGGGCCCCAAGAGGGTGGATTGTGAAGTCCTACATCGGTTAGACAGTTAAAATAAGAGAATAGATGAAGACGAGACACACAACAATGCACAGTCCCTTAGGAATTCGAGAACCTAGATCTCTGATACCAATTTTCAGGACCCATCCAAGATCCCTCACCGGAACCTTAGACAAGCCCTGATCCTAGGAAAATACCACCGAACCATCCAATGGAAAATCCAACAGCATCTTCCTTAAAGGAAGGATTTACCACAAAATTCACCTGCACAAAATGCACTCTTATATGATACCACCTTATTTCTCCTACCTTACTACAATAATTTCCACAAATGACAACACCTCGATAATAATTCGTATAACACATATGTATATACAATAGGATCAATTTACTAAATAAACAATCAAAATACACCTTTAAACAGTCACGTTCGCCCACACCACTCACTAAGTGCCACACATATCAAATATCGTTTTAATTATCATTTTAAAAAATATATCAATGTGTAATATAGAAAGAAAGAAACAATAACCGCATCAACAATAATACTAGTAGCAATCCCATGAGGGAAGTAAAACACTAAAGGGTAGGATTGGGCTCACCACCTAGTTTCCAAAGCGAACAATATCCCGATTGATCCTGGGAGGCCCGAGCCAGTGGGAGTGGCAGGTGAGGGGTGGGATCCCTAACCATTAGGACTCGTTTTAAACTTGTGAGGGCTGAATTGTAAAAGGATTCTTCAGTGCCAAAGCGAACAATATCCACATGCGGATAGAGTAGGCTGTTACATATATATACAGTAATTTTCTATTGGGTGATGGGAGGGCATGGAGTAGATTTCAATACCAATCAAATGTGGTGGAAAGTTGAACGTTTGTCACCTAGCTCAACAACCCCCATTGGAGCAAAATTAAATATTATGCATATGTTGATTTTCATTAATTATTGAATTTGAGATAAAATTAATTGGTTAATTAATTTTTTTTAATAATAAGGTATGGAGCAATGACAGAGTAAAATCTTGCAAGCTAGCATCGAGTGAACATATCAGGAAATGGGGAAAGATACTCAATGGGGCTGTTTAATTTCAACAATGGAGTGATACCAGTACCAAAAGAAATGATGGATGATGAACACACATTGCTTTATAAACCATTTGATCATCCCGAGTTTATTCGCTTTTTTAATGCCTTTGTTGTTAATTTTATCTCAACCATTAAATGACTTCAATAATTGAGATTTAAAAATACATTTATGGTTAATTGGATTTTAATAGAGTTTATTTTTTCTAAAAAGGATTTTAATATGCCACTAAATATATATTAAGTCATTAATTTATTTTAAATTCCAGTCTTAAAAGCAATAAAAATATTTATAAATGATGAAATGATATTAAAACTATCAAGTGGACTTGATATGAGCTTACTATATATATATATTGCTGAATAGTTAAGCTCAGAGCATTCCTAATGCCTTTATCTATTGAAAGTTTTTTTTTTTCCCTTACACATAAAGAAAATATATAGTCACTCTAAAAAAATACATTTTTAATGGATCTGTTTAAATATTTTATCGAGCTTACTTAATAAGAAAAATAAATAGATAATGCCAAAGTAACCCTCTACTTTAAGAGGCTCCATTTGATATTGTAAAGTTTCCTTAAAAGCAAAATTTTTTTTTGAGAAAATATATATAATTAATTAATAATCATAAATATTTCTCTATACATTACCGTTTAAAAAAATTAAAATTAATTAAATATTTATGTCACCTAAATTTAAATAATGTTAGTTTCTATCTCATATAAGTATTAATTCATATTCACCATTAAAAATGCTTCTATTATAAAAATTATTCATGTATATCTTGAAGCATCTAGATTAGGTGATGTATTTTCAAGAAAGCCTTGTGCATATATTGTTTTCTTCTTCTATGGAAAAGAAAAATTGAAATGAATGAAATCAAATGGTCTTCTAAATATTCTTGACTGATACAGTGATTTTATTGGGATTTTTCATATTTTTACCGGATCCAAATGGGTACATGTTCTTAAATATTGCAAATTGCAAACCATCAATTTTTTTTTTTTTTTTAAACATTGCACATTAATTTACTAATGTTTGGCTAGCTAGCTAGTTAAGAAAGTAACTTTGATATCTTTAGAGGTAAAAGGTAGGAAACCTAAACCACTTTTTGCTTATACATTAAGGGGGGAAAAATAAAGAAAAATTATAGAAATTTGTAATGGACAAATTAATAAAAAAAAATATTTATTTATTTATTTATAAGAAAACTGAAAACATATATTCTGCCATAGCCAATCATTAATGGGGGGAAGTATAAGGCCATGAGGCAAGAAAAATAACTATATCTGGAAGAACTGGAACATGCTATACAAGAGCCACCAAAAGTTGAAGTTTAATAAACCTATCAATTTAACATTCAAAAAAATATTAAATAAACAAAAAATAAAATCTATAATTTCTCTAGAAACGATTGACTACTAAAATTTAATTATAGAGCAACTTTTTGTTGAAAATTTAACAGCGTAACTTTTATTCAAATCATCTACCAATGACACATTAGAGCGACATTTATGGCTTCAGGAAACTGAAAAAACCATCACCTATCACCCTTTTTCTTATAAAATTGCGTTGTCAAATCAACTACCAATGACATTAGAGCTGTATTTATGGCTTTTGGAAACTAAAAAAACCATCGCCTATCACCCTTTTTCTAATAACATTGTGTAATGGTGATGACCAGTACCATTGTGAGACTTGTTAACATGGTTATCCTTCATTGATTGCATTAGTTATATATGAATTTATTATTTTAAAAATCTAATTTGTATAAACCCGATCCGACTCGGTTACCATATCTAATTTTGTAAATATTTTTAAGTAAGGTGTCTATTTCTCATTGGAGGGATAGAAAAAGGACTAAAGACATAGCATAAAAAGTTCATATCCTTTAAATATAATATATATCATCCTATTATCAAAGATGAAGAATATAGACATTTGGATGTTAACAGTGGTCATTATTCTCTATATTGAAAATTGTTAATTAAGTATATTTATTAATTTTTTATTTTAAAAATCTAATATTGAAAAGTAAATAATTATTTAAATTGTGAAAAATAAACAACGATAAACTTTGATATCTACTCCCATTTGCTAAACAACTATAATTATATTAAATAATTACATTTTCCATGATATAATTTTGATTATTATTTTATGATAATACTTACATTATCTAAAATTATATAATATTTAAAGAAGCTAAAACTTTTAATTATCAATAATACATTAAATTGAGCTTTGATTACCATTTACGATCTGTTACATTATTAAAATAATATAATATTAAAAAAATCAAGAAAAAAATATTAGAAAATAAAAATTAGTCTCTACTTTTCAACTCAGAATAGCAAAGAAAGGGCAAAAATAAAATAAAATAAAATAAAAAATAACAACGTTTTAGGGAAAAAAAATTAGTCATAAAGTGTCAAATATACTGTGGCAAAGAAAAAAACAACGGCTTTTTTATTTTTTTAAGGCAAAAAAAAATTTCATCTGTTAAGATTCAAATATAGTTCATAAGTTGAGATGTTGATGTTTCTTTCCATCAAGGCTACCATAGTATCTATAAATTTTACAACTTAACGTAAAAAAGAAAATGAAAAAAAGAAAAAGATGCTTTAGGGGGAAAAAATAAATAAATAAAAAACTTAGTTATATTTTTTTTCTAGTTGCATCAGTTATATCATTGTGCAATTTCAATTATATAAATGTAATACGCAATTTGCTTTATTACCAAAGGCAAAAAACAGAAGCAGCTTTTTCGGGAGAAAAAATAAAAAATAAAAAAAATTACACATACATGTTCAGATGTGCAAAATGGTGGGGCCCCGCGATCCATTTGGTTTTTTTTAAAACAAATTATATAATTTATAAATTATTCAAAATTTTTGCTCATTCTATATGATTCGAACTTAACTTATCTTCTCGTCAACATAGATAAAAAATACTCCATCGTTGAAACTATCGGGTTCAAGAGCGATGATCCTTTGGTTTATGTGGCGCAAATTAAACCCAACTCCTTGTTGCGTTCATACAGTGCGGCATAAAATACATAAAATGTGGGGTCCACAAAGTTGTGTACACATTTGGGGGAATGTGCTTTCGGCGACCACCTCAATGTCTTGACTTTGTAAAACTCATCGTTTAATACTTACTTGTAAAACGCATCGTATGATACTTCTAGAAGTGTGGTAGTCCTAACCGACAAGGTAAATGGATGGGACCCACATGTGGGTTTTATTTTCTTAATGTGGGTTCGACTTTCTTTGTGAGTTGGTGAAGTCCTTTCTTTTTTTTTTTGTGTAGTCCTTAGTTTTTGGTGGTGTCCTTAACTTGATTAATATATAGTAGTTTGTTTTTTTTTTTTTAATATATTAATGGATATTAGTACTTTTTTTTTTTTTTTGGCGCTTCAAAATAAAAAGTAGTTATACATAATTAAAGCATGGTTTTACAGAATTAATCACGCATATTTGGAGTTTTTGGATTGTAGATGGACTTATTGTATGTTAGTCTCACATAGGTCACACAGAGAGTCACTATTATTGTATATTAGAAAATTCAAAAGTTAGGTTAACTAGTCAATACTACTTTTACAAATACAAAAAAAAAGCCGGTTACGGCTTTGAAATGTTCAATGAAAAGAACATACACATGAAATTGAATAACCAAATAGCAATCTTCATCTTTGACAATTTAATTTTTACTTACACATTAAATTACAACTTCATCTTCTTCTTTTTTTCAATTTAAAGTGTGCAAGCATTAAAGTTGTATATAAGAGAGGCTCAATCATTCATTATCTTGACTAGTAAAAATCTAGAACACTTGCATGAGTACATCTTTTCAGGTGGGACCCAAACGAGATCTAGTCAAAAATTTCGAACTAGCACACGGATGGATTTTAGAAATAATAGTAGAACCATTTATTGCTTGAAATATGCTAAGGGGATACGCCAACCAACGAGCCATATATCCCAATATACTGCAATGGATTCGGAAGGTAAATTAATGTCAAAAATATGTTTCTTATTACATTTGCGTTTGACTCACAGAGTACGTACCAATTCTGTAATAGGTTTTTATTTTTATTCAACATTTGGCATCCGCTCCTAGTAATTGACTTTCTGTACAAGAACAGTAACACACTGTTACAAAGAAATCTTATAAATTCTTTCCTAAATGACATGATCATAATACAAGTTCAAAGCGAATTCATATTTATTGATTCACTTAGAAAGTAATTTTGTGAAGAAGTAAATAATGGGTTCCCAAACACACCAGCCTCCTCAAATTCCTGTCATAGACCTGTCTTTAGAGGACTTGAAGCCTGGTTCAGCTTCTTGGCTTCCCACGTGCAACCAAATTAGGCATGCATTAGAGGAATATGGTTGTTTCGTGGCAAAATATGATCAACTTTCTCCACAACTTTCCACAAAATTATTTAGCCAATCCAAAGATCTGTTTGAGCTTCCAGTAGAAACCAAAAAGCAAAATACTAGTGATGAACCTTATCGTGGTTATATCGGTCCAACCAAGTATATGCCACTCTACGAAAGCACGGCCATTGAAAAAGCAACAGTGCTTGAAGAAGTTCACAAGTTCATGAATCTCATGTGGCCTGATGGAAAGGACCAATTCTGGTAAGTAATTAATGGTTAATTTTTTCTTTTTTTGTTTTTTGGGGTTATGATCATGTACCTTTTTAAAATCAATTAAACTTTGTCCGAATAATTTCCTTAATTGATTGTGTGCAGTGAGGTTGTTGATTCTTATGCCAAGTTACTAGGAGCTTTGAATGAATTGACAGTGGAGATGCTGTTTGAAAGCTATGGGTTAAGAAAGCACTTTCCCTCCCTTGCTGCTTCCAATAGCCACCTTCTTAGATTCCTCAAATACAAACAACCTCAAGACACCGAAACCACGACTATAAGGTTCGCAGCACATACAGACATAAACTTTGCAACTATAGTTCATCAGAATGATATTGGTGGTTTGGAGGTACAAGCAAAGGATGGCACCTGGATTAGCGTTGAACCCCAACCTTCACACTTTCTGATCTTTGCTGGCCAAGGAATGCAGGTGCTCTCTCTCTCTCTCTTTCTCTCTCTCTCTCTCTATATATATATATATATGTATATGTAGACACCTCCCTATTATATATATATATATGTATGTATGTATGTTTGGAAAAATGAAAACTCTCTTATGCAGGAATAGATGCTAAAACGAAGTCCAGAAACAGCTTACAAGCGCATTTATAAGCAATTGAATGTCTCTGTTAGTGTTAATAGGCTTTTCTTGAACTTTAACTTTTAGTCGAGACTCTGAAGAAGAACCTCATTAAGTACATAAATATTTGTTCCTCTGAAAATTATATGTGAAATTATATTAAAATGGAAGATAAAGAGAGATGGATGATTACATATATGCTGATTTCGATTAATTAATTTATTTGACATATATAATTAATTGGTTTGTTTGGCTTATTAATTTAGGTATGGAGCAATGACAGAATAAAAGCCTGCTACCATAGAGTGAAGGTATCAGCAGGAAACGGAGAAAGATACTCAATGGGGCTGTTTACTTTCAACAATGGGGTTATACAAGTACCTGAAGAACTGGTGGATGATAAACATCCATTGCTCTATAAGCCATTTGATAGTCGTGGGTATATTCGTTTTTACATTAGTTCCGATGAAGCAGTCAAGTTAAATAATCCGATAAAGGCCTTTTGCGGTGCTTGATCACACAAACATAAATTAATCAGTGTTCAATATATATAATAAAAGGTCGATCTTATAAAAGATTGACTATATATATATATATATATTATATAAATGATGAAGGCATATATCTAACGTACTTGTGTTACTGCTTTTAAATTTGTATTTTAATCATTTCCTATTAGATATCTATATTACCCATATAAAAAAAATGCAGAGCATTTTGTCGGTATTCACTTTGGGACTATTTCAGCCACTTATTCCCGGACTATGACCTTTTCCAGATCCATGTATCACAAGCTTGCTCAATTTCTTAAGATTTGCTAACTTATCTATACTTAAACGCAACTAGCTCTGTAATGTGTTTGTGTGTGCAACTTACTATCAAGGTTGAAACAAGGGATCAATAATTGGATGTGTTTACTCTGTACTTGATTAACAGTTATATATATTCATTGAAAATTAATTACAATATTTTTGTTTTTCTAATTCTTCCTTTATGTTTGTCTCATCTTACTATTTTAGTATTTTTAATTTGAAGAGATATAGGAATTGAGAGGGACACTTTTTCCATATTTTTTAGCTGAGTCTAAAAGTGGGATTAAATTTCAGTAACTAAGCCTGCCCACAGACAAGAAACTCTACATCTAGTCACGGCACAATATCTGATTCTATGGCCAAGTTTGAAGGATCATTTAATATTTTTCAATAAAAGATTTTCTGGCTTTGACCCTCATCGCCCTTTGACCCTTCTTTCTCTTTCTACATCCCCAGTGCCATGTAGCTTCATAGACTCTACTTGCGGCTTGCCAAACATAATTGTCGGTATTGAATTGTCACTGGGAACACTCTGATGGTTATTATGAACAGAATATTATTTTATATATACATATATATATATATATATATAGTTTGGTTTTAATGATAACCTAACTCAAACATATTATATAACCATAAATTCCTTAACATATTATATGATAAATTTTACTCTATGTTGCATAATGTACCTTTCAACGATAGCATTTAAACTTAGTTATATATATATATATATATACAGTCCATTTATGATACAAACGGTCCTCATACGGATCATAGTAGTGGTGATGGTTTTTCATAGTATTGGTGACGATTTTCTAAAAAACTGTCATTAATACTATAAAACACCGTTATTAATACTGCGATCCTCATTCGGATCATTCTCATTATAGAATTTTCGTATATATATATAAAATAAGTTCTATGTCAGAACTATATACCATTGCCAAGTTCTCAGACAGAATATTAAACAATCCCAATTAGACTTATTGTACGTTCAACTGTCAATGATCTCTTCCTTTTTAGACCTCTAATATTAAGGTACCTTTGGGAAACTCGGTTATTAGCTCAGTGTTTGAAGATAACTCAAGGATTTAGGTAATGATTTGACAATGCAAAAGCTTCACGTTGCCAACGATGTTTTGTATCTGAAATTATTTTTCCTATCTCGTTTGTTTATCTGAAATTATATTATAGTTGTAATACTTATTACCAATTTTTTAGTTATATCGTGCTTTATATCAATAATAATAAATAAATAAAAAGTAGTAATAGAAAAATAAATTTATAATCGAAACTAGAAATATACTTTTTGAACAATATAATATTTATTTAATTACTTTTGGTTTATTGTACATAGAAATAGAAATTTATGTAAACTTTTGGTTTTAGTAGCCAAGTTCTTTTATTATTTTCCATTTATTTTTGTGATTAATTTTATTATTTAAAATATATGTTAAATTTGGAACATTCATGGCCAGATTTTTTAAATTAATAAAACATTTATTTCATAATCATTAGAAGTTAATGTTCAAAAAAGATTTCGTTTGCCTTCTATCTCTTTATTCATATATCTACATACATATATTCAAAGAAAAAATTTGTTTTAGTAAACATACTATTTGGTTAGACTTTTCTTCTTCTCTTTTTTTTTTTTAATTTTTTTTTATTTTTAACTGAGAACTAATTGGTTAGACTTGCATTTTTATCTATATATATATATTTTTTTCAAAACACGTATTAAAAAACAATTTAAGGCTTAATTTTGTAACGATGTCCCCTTTAAAAAAATTTTCGGGCTCACCACTGGCATTATCTTCTCCATATCCAGGTGAGAAAGACATTTTTGCAAACATCTTTCCGTTCAATTTGGCAAGATTTGTCTACTCACCTAGAATATATGTTTTTCAAAGATAGAATTTGTGTGGAGGTTGCATATAAGAGAGGCTCAATTATTCAACGTCTCAACTTGTGAACCACGTTCCACAATACTTCTAAAAGTGTGGTATTCCCAACTCACGTGGAAAATGGGATATCCATACCTGGAAAATGAGACAAATTAATTATTAAATTTGGAATTAAAACATTGTATTCTCGATTTAACCACTCATATTTGGAGTTTTGGATTTTGGATGGATTTAGCGTACGTAAGTCTCACATTGGCCACAGAGACTCATTATTAATATTGTATTTTAGTAAATTCAAAAGATAAGTTAAAAAAAAAAAAAAAGGAGGGTCTATTCATATTGACTATTTAATTTTTAATTACACATTAAATTACAACTTCTTTATTTATTTATTTATTTTTTTCATTTAAAGTGTGCAAGTACCAAGATTGTCTATAAGAGAGGCTCAATCATTCAGTATCTTGACTTGTAAAAACTCTATAATGCTTGCGGGAGTCCATATTCTCAACTTTCAGGGAGATGGGAGCCATATGTGGGTTTTATTTTTTTTATTTTTTATTTTTATTTTTGGTGTGGTTCTGTTTTGTTTGTTTCAAATATTTATTAATTTTAATTAATAACAGTTAAAATTTTTTGAAAATCTTAAAAATTATAAAAAATAAAATAAAATTGAGATCAATTTAATATTTTTATTTATTTTTTAAATAGTAATTAATTAAAATATCAAACAAATTTTAATTAACATTAACTAACAATTAAATTAATAAAACTACATACAATTAAATAGATAAAAAAATAAAAAAATAAAAAACAAATCATTTATTGCTTGAAATATGCTCAATGAAAAAGAAATACAGCAACCAAGGAACCATTAATTCCCCATATACTACAATGGAAATTAATGTTAAAATATGTGTTTCTTATTACATATGCGTTTGACTCAAAGAGTATGTACCAATTCTGCATTAGGTGTTTTTTTTCTTTTTTCTTTTTTTCCTCAGAGCAAATATATATATATATATATTTCTGCATTAGTTTTTTTTTTTTTTTCTTTATCAAATTCAACATTAGGCATCCGACCCTAGAAATTGACTTTTGGCAAAATTAGGTGCGTCAAACTTGCTTCATTTGGTCCAAGAAAAGAAACACACAGATACAAAGAAATCATACAATGCAAGCATGATTGGGCGTAATTCTTTCAAAAACGACATGAATCTTTCATATATTGTTTGTCTCTCAATCCCTTTACATCATTTTTTTTTCCCCAAGAAAAAGTAAACATCCTAATTGTTAAGAATTTATTTATTTATTTATTTTGTTTTTTTACTGAGACAAATTGGTTAGACTTTCATTTTTATCTATATTATTATTTCTTCAAAATACACATTAAAAAACAATTTGAAGTTTAATTTTATAATGGTCCCCCCTCTGAAAAAATATCTTTGGGCCAATCACTGGCATTAGTTTCTCTATGCCCAGGTCAGAAAAACTTTTTCTCAACATCTTTCCCCACCATTATAACAGGCTCAATTTCCCAAGATTTGTCTACTTCACCTAGAATTCGTATTTTTCAAAGGTAGAATTTGTGTTGAGGCTGCATATAAGAGAAGCTCAATCAGTCAATGTCTTCGAGAAGCGTGGCATTCCCAACTCACTAGCAACGAGGAAATTGGGATCCATGTGTGGGTTTTATTTTCTTTATGTGGGTCCTACTTTCTTTGTTACCTGGGAATAAAACTCCAGCTAAAGCTAGAAATTTA
Source organism: Ziziphus jujuba (assembly GCF_031755915.1). Lineage (NCBI taxonomy): Eukaryota > Viridiplantae > Streptophyta > Magnoliopsida > Rosales > Rhamnaceae > Ziziphus > Ziziphus jujuba. Next base: position 7,410,558 of record NC_083380.1, read on the forward strand.
CTCCTTAATTTTTGATTCTTTGGTATGGTAGTTTTTTTTATTTTTTTAATAAAATTAATATATATATAGTAATTTGCAAAAAATTATTTAATAGGATAGATTTATTATGCCAAGAGTGAATTCATCTAATTATATTATATTAATTTATTAAATATGATTCATTGTTTATATTATTTAATGACTTTCAATATAATTAAATTCTAAATTGGAAAATTATTAGTTAACAAATCAAATTCTTTTAATATTTCATCTAAAAGAAATCAGTTCCTCTAGTAATATATTTAGTTTTTTTGAAAAGAATTATCTTATTTATTTTATTTCTCAAACAATCTAAAAAAAAAAATTCAAATACAAGTGTTATTATATATATATATATATTATTGCTTTATTAAGCATTTTGGGAAAATTGGTTTGTATATATATATATATATATATATCTTATAAAATAGTAGCAACCAAAAAAAAAAAAAAGTATAAAAAAGTCTTTCTTTCATTTTCAAAAATGAAAAAAAAATCCCTTTCATTTTATCAAATTAAGCTCAAAAATATGTGTGTATATATATATATATATATATACTTACTTTAAATAAACTAAATGACATTATTTTTTGCATATAATAAAGTAATAACATAATTATTTTTTAAAAGGAAATTAAATATATTAATAAATGGGTTAAATAAGGAAGTTTATTTAATGATAAATAAATTATCAATTTAAAATTTAATTATATTAATTTCAAAAAATAACATAAATAACATGTTATGTTTGATAAATTGATATAATATAATTGGAACGTAATAAAATAAACCTATACTACTGAATAATTTCTAATAGTTATAGTGTTGGGAAAAGTTCGAATATTAAATATAACATTTCGTCATAGTGCAATTCTGTAAGACAAATTAATTACTACATTTGGAATTAAATACTATTATTGAATTAACCACCGATCGGAGTTTTGGATTGTGGTGGGGCTTGCCGTACGTAAGTCTCAGTCACAGACACTCACTGTTATTGTATATTAGTAAATTCAAAAGTTAAGTTAAAAAAATAATAACAAAAAAAAAAAGAAATAAACAAAAGCAAAATACAAAAATAAAATTATAAAAATTGAAAAAAAAAAAAATTTCACATGGTGAGGTGTGGCTTTATTTTCTCACCATCTTCTGCTCGCACAACGTCTAGCCTATTCTAATATTTTATTGTAAACTGATAATTCTAAGCTAGCTTTGAATTGCTGTCTTGTGAATGGAGTATTGGTGCTATCATTCAAGATATTAAAATCCTTAAATATATATTTTTTTTATTATTATTTTTTTTTTCCTTGCTGTAGAATTAGTTATGTGCCTAGTTCAGCTAATTGGGCTGCAGACCCTCTGTCTAGGTTTGCTTTGGACTTTTACAGGGCCTGAGTCCAACTCGTTCGTTTATTCTTGTATCCTTGCTGATGAGGTGCCCATTTCTTCTTCTTAACGGAATACAATTTCAAGTTGTCCAAGAAAAAATAAAATAAAACCATTCGTAAAAAATCTATCACACTTCCAACCGTATGGGACCCACATGCGAGTTTTATTTCCTTCGTGTGGGTTTTATTTTGCTCATTTCGATTATTTGTTAATATTAATTAATAGCAGTAAAAATTGATAAAGAAGATAATTTCAATAGTTGATTATCTTTATTTATATCATAAAAATATAGATTCGAATTATAAAAATGAAATTTGGAATAATTTATAATTTTTAAAAAAATAAAAATAAAAAATAACAGTGAAAATTTATAGCATTTTAACAAATTATAAATTTGAAAAAACAAATTAAAATTGTGATCAATTTAATATTTTTGTTTATTTTTCAGTTTAAATTGTAATTAACTAAAATATTTAATAAATTTTAATTGATATCAATTAAAATTTAAATTAAGCAAATTACATAAAACAAAACAGATAAATAAAAATAAAAAACAAACACATTACCCAAACGACATCTAGGCAACAATTTCGAGCGAAGACCCGCATAGATTTTAAAAATAATAGTAAAACCATTTATTGCTTGAAATATGCTCAATGAAAAGGAAATACACTAACCAAGGAATCATTAATTCCCCTTATCCTACAATGGATTCAGAATAGAAATTAATGTTAAAATATTATGTTTCTTTTGACATATGAGCTTGAATAAAATTAATAAAAAAAATCAATAGCTTTCATTTTGACTATTAATTTAATTGTTATTTTATATATTAAATTAATTAAAATTTTAGTTTTCCATTGTATATTTAATAAAAAATGCTAAATATTATAGATTCACTATTGTATGTAACACCCCGTTCCAAACCACATCGGAATTCTTGCACGTTGACCGTGGTTGACCGTTAACTGTTGACTTTGACTTTAACAGTTGACCAAGGGGTTAAAGGTTGACTTTTTGACTCGGATAGAATTTTAGGTTGACTAAGGTACCGTTATGAAGTACACATTGGCACGAATTCATAGACTAGTAGCACATCAAAAACGGAGCTACGGTTTGAAAGTTATGGGCAAAACAAGTTGAGATTCAAACTGTTCAAAAGGTGCCGGGAGTTGACTTTTTATCATTGTAGAATTTTGTTTTGACTTTTATATGGTTGTAAATTTCTCGTCGATACAAGTTCATAAGCTAGCGGCACGCTTAAATTGGACATCGGGTTAAAAAGTTATAGACGTGTGAAGTTTTCCGAATACCGTAATATTTTAATATTTTTGAATCGGTGAACAGTGAAACACTACGTGTCGACATCTGAGAGGTCCACGTGGGTGAACAGTGTCACCCACGATGGCTTTTATTTTGGCAAAATGGCAGGGGAGGAGAGAGAAAGAGAGAGAGGAGAGAGAGAGGGAGAGAGAAAGACCACCGGCTGCCGGAGTTGTCAACTTTTCCACCCGAATTTTGTCACACGCGCAGGCCAGGCAGGAGCGCCTCCCCATTCCCGGCCAAACCCCAAAATTTCACGGCCAACCGACGGGCGATGCGCCCGGATCGGGGCTTTTTCCGACGGCGGCGCCGCCACCTTCAAACCCAGATCTCTTCGCCGTCCGGCCTCCGTTTGCCTCACTGCCGGTCCCGTTGGAACCCTCTCCCCTCGATCTACAAAACCCCCAAAAATCTCAGCCATCGACCACCGGACGTGCCGCCGGAGGCGACGGTTGCCGGTGATTGCGGCAACTCGCCCGGAAATCACTATTCCGGCAAGTACCCAGTTGCACCGCCGGTCCCTCCCTACTAATTCCGACCCCCTGAACTCAGATCCAGGATCCTTTTCCTCCGATTCGTGACGGTTTGGGAGCATCAAGGCTTTAAAGGCTGAAAGCTTTCCGGCGAGATTCAGGCCACCTCGGGTCCGATCTCCGGGAAGTATGACCGGATTCGTAATCCTCGTCACTCAAGCTTCGATTCAGTATATTACTCGTCAATTTTGGTTAACGTTTGTGTTTAACCCCCTAGGTACGGGGTATTATTTACCCGAATAAAATATTAATTTATTTGACTGTGTGTGAATTATTGTTCTAGGAGCACGTGTGCGTCGTGGAATTGATCCCATGGAGGATCTTAGGTTAATTGCATGTTTCAGGTAAGTGACCCACCTTTAAAAATATTTTGGGGTAATTAATTATATTTATGTGGTATTAAATTGATATCTGGAATTTATGCTCATGTGGTGGAATTTGAATATAATCGGGAATAAAAATATTATTTAATATATATATTTACCCATTGATGCTAAACGGAATTTTGGGTTACTAAGAATTTTTCGATTATTATTTTATTGTGATTTAATTGTATTTATTACACATGAGCAAAGTATTTTCATTAATTAATTGTATTTGGATTTTAATATTATTTTTGGGCATAATTGGTTTAATTGGTGGTTTACATTTTATAATTATGCCGTAGAATATTATTTGTGGAACCTCGTGTTACGAGAAAAATTATTTTTATATCGTTATCGATGGTTTCGTACCGGAAATGTTAAAAGAAAATGTGAGATGGTGAATTTGAAAACTGGTATATTTCCCACGGTGATTTTGGAAAATCGGTACGGTAATAAAAAATTTAATAATTATTTTAGACGCACTCATACAGTATTGGTGTTCTGGTTGTATATGTGGATTAGCGCGCAAGTTATTATGTCTCCCGTGAGTTGCCATTGGACCGAAGGCAGGCAAGTTTGATATTGGCCATAGCCGCCCCCCTCCGTGGCCGGGATGACAGTTTCAGCAGCGACGCTGTCAGGACGCCGAAGCGTCGTATGCAAGTTTCTCTCTTTAATCTTCCCGCCAGTCGGTGCTCGGGATGCTGGGTATCGGAGGGCATCACTGGTATATGGTATGGTGCGTCAAGTATAAATTTTCGGATAAAAATTTCAAACCCCAAAGTGTTCAAAAAATTATTTATTATATTTTATTACATTTTATTTATATTTGGGGTATTTACCTATTGTTTATTAAATTAATTGATCCATTGGTTTTCGGGAAATACAAATAACAAGTTTTGTGAAAATGTTTTAAAAAGGGAACATTTCCAACAGAGTGAATGAGAGAAATTATTACTTTCAAATATTTATTATTTATTTAATTGTTGGTATTAATTAAATTCCTTTATTTGTTATATTATTAATATTAAAAGTGTACAGTAGATAGGGTCACTCACTGAGATGATTAGCATCTTATATTTTTAAATTCCGTTCCCCTAGGTTCAGGTTGGGAGACGTTGATCGTCTGGGATGAGCCCGACGTTTCAGCTCATTGCCGAAAGTCCGAGAAGCATTTTCTTCCCTTTTTCCTCTCCATCTTGTATTACTTCTTTATCTGTCATTATATTAATTCCATATTTATTTGTATAATGCTCTGTATACTGTATTGGACATTTAGTTATTAATTATGCATTGATTTACTGTTATTCATTTGGAGTGCTGCAAATTTGTGGAATCATATTGTAGTAACACGGGAGGAATAAGAGGATGAATATAGAAGTGTGTTTTCAGTGCAGGAAATTTGTGATAAATTCAACCCTTAAGGGAGGTTCTGCCGGATTTTCCATTGGAGGGTCCGGTAGGGTTTTCCTGCGATCAGGGCTTGTCTAGGGTTCCGGTGAAGAATTTTGGACGGGTCCTGACATTGTATATTAGTAATTTCAAATGTTAACTTAGGTACGTTTTGTCGAAGCTCGATTGTGTATGTTATAAATGATATTAAAGCAGGTTTGTGAATTTAAATGCACAGGAAAAAAAACCAACTAACCCTCCATATGCGTATAATACAATTTTGAATGAAAATGTTTAATGCAAAGGAAACATAAATCAATGTTCCATTTGTTTCCTTCTCTCTCCTTTTTTTTTTTGGTCAACAATTTGTATCCATCACTGATCTGGGATTTTTCTTGGTTGAATTTCCAGTTGACTTCCATTTTTCTTATCTATTAACAATTACATATATTGTTTCTCGTAAATATAGCACAGCAAACTAAACGGTCAATAGCTAGCCTTCATTTTGACTACTTATTTTTTAGATTAGATGTTAAATTTCCATCTCTCTTCTGGGAATTTTTAGATATATATATATATACCTAGATTCTCCATTTGACTTCCTTTTCTCTTATTTGCCAATCCCAATATTTCTTGTGCATATAAGCTTAAATAATAAATCACAGTTAGTAACCTTCATTTTTGACAACTTAATTTTTAATTTATATGTTAAATTACTGCTTCCTTTTTTTTTTCTTTTTTCATTGGATATATAATATCCTAATATAAAGAGTGATAAGCAATCGCATCATGGCTTATGCAGGTTACAAATAAAATTATGTTAAAGCAATTATCAGATCAAGCTATATTATCACTAGGTTTTTAAATCACTTAGAAGATATCATATAATATATATATATATATATATTTGTATATATCCACTGATCAATTGCTTAGAAGTCTTTGATCATAACATAATAAATAGCAAAATATCTCCATAGCATCTTGTTACATCACCATCACTTAACTATAAATTAACAAAAATAAATAGGAAAAATGTACATTGAAACCTCTATAAATAGCATCATAATATTGCAAAGCACATCCATCCCTTTAGCAATATACTTTCTACAGATAAGAAAGTTAATTTGAGGCGGAAAAAACAAATGGATTCCCAAACACAGACCCCTCAAATTCCGGTTATAGATTTCTCTAGGGAAGACTTCCAAGACTGGCTGCCATGTGCAACCAAATTCGATATGCATTGGAGGATTACGGTTGTTTTGTGCCAAAATATGATCAACTTTCTCCCTGACTTTCCACCAAACTTTTGAGCCAAGCCAAAGATATGTTTGAGTTTCCCATAGAAACCAAAAAGAAAAATACTAGTGACGAATCTTTTTTGTGGTCATTATGTTGAAATATCACTTATTCTAAAAGTTTAAGCTGATGGAATATGAGCTTTCATTATATTTATATTTTTCTCTAATACTCTCCCTCAAATGTAAGCCTGTCTCTTTTAGACTTCTCTGAGTCCTTACATTTGTTTTTTTTTTTTTGGGAGTTCTTGAGTTTTGAACTCGGAACCTCTTGGATCTCTGACTCTGATGTCATGTTGAAATACCACTTATTCCAGTTTTGAACTCGGAACCTCTTGGATCTCTGGCTCTGATATCATGTTGAAATACCACTTATTCCAAAAGCTTAAGCTGATGAAAGGTGGGCTTTCATCATATTTATATTTTTCTCTAACACATTATACTCGAAAATCTGAAATGCCACCACTCCTAGAAGGCATGGGCATTGACAATGCAAGATTTCTTGAACAAACTCACAAGTTCATGAATCTCATGTGGCCTCGTGGAAAGGACCAATTCTATGAAGTTGTTAATTCTTATGCAAAGTTATTAGGAGATTTGAATGAATTGGTACAAGAAATTGTGTTTCAAAGCTAGGGTGAAGGGAAGCACTATGCTTCCTTTGCTGCTTCCAACAGTCATGTTCTTAGATTCCTCAAATTTAAACCTCAAATTCCTCGAAAAGTATAAGGCTTTCAGCTCATAAGGACATCAGCCTTGCGACTATAGTTCATCAAATTCATAATCCTGCTTTGGAGGTAGAAGAAAACGATGGCACCTGGATTGCGATTGAACCCGAAGTTTCAATCGGATACTGCAACATCAATATTTATTCAATATCGGATATTGCAACGTTAATTGTTCATTGTGCTTTGCACCAATAAAATGTTTCACTGGGTATTGCTTTAAAATTCCATGTCTAATTTTAAGCGGTTTTTTAATTTTAATTTTTATATTTTCATTCATGTTGAAAAGCACTCTCCCTTTGCAGCCCATCAAGAAGTGTTTACTCATTGAAAGACCTCTAGGAGGCTGATAGCTTATACTTGATGCCCTGTTTCTCTTAGTGCAGCAAATGTTATTAACAAAAACGATTGCATACCAGATTGAGCAATCCCTGTGCAACCAAACCTGGCATGCATTACTGCATTATGGTTGTTTTGTGGCAAAATATAATCAACTTTCTCCTCAACTTTCCAAGGAATTTTGAGCCAATTAAACCAATGATACTGCTGATCTTCCAACAGAAATCAAAAAAGAAATATACTAGTGATAAATGATTTTGTGGTTCGTGTAGAAATAAATATGAGCATTTTTTATCTGTATTTATGTCAGAAATATATATCAAATCCAAGAGAATCAAATTTGTCTTATCACTTCCAGCATCATTTCAAATCCTACAAAACCTTCAGACCTTGCATTTGGAGTATTGTGTTTTAGGAGATATTCCAAGAATTGGAGGATTGGTGATGCTAGAAATCCTCAGCTTGATTGGTTTTTGGATCAAAGAGTTGCCAGTGGAAATAGGTAAACATCTAAAGGTGTTGGATATGAAAGAACGTATCGGGCTTGAGAGAATTCCACGCAGTGTACTCTCAAGTTTAACCACATTGGAAGAGTTAAAGATTTTCTGCTTCAACGGTTAGAATTCTCTGGAGGGAAATGAAGAGAAAACCTCCACAAGTCTTGGTAAGCTAATTCCTCGATATTTGAAAGTTTTAAATGTTCGGATACCAAAAGTGGAGTTTGTTCCAAGAAACTTTCCTTTCACTTTGAAGATGTTAGGCCCGATGCTATAAAACAGAGTGGGATTTATCCATTAGTGAAGAAATGTGAAGTTTTGGAATTATATAAGCTGTATAATTTGAAGAATTTATTTCCCCATTTTGATGAGGAGGAACAAGATGGTTTCCCGTGGTTGAGGACTCTTATGCAACTGCAACCATATGGGGTACTTGGTGAAATTCAGGTCAAATAGTAATCGGACTGATCTTCATATTCCAAAGATATTCCCTCTTTTGGAGAAATTGTGCTTGGAATATCTTACAAAAGGGTAATTAAAACTTATATATTTAAACGGATTTAAAAAATTAAAACTTATAGAAGGTAAAGGGTAATTAAAACTTATGAGAGGTAAAATTATAATTTTTAGCATTTGTCATAACCATTTAAATATCTTATTTGTTTAAGGGTTAATGTGATAACTTAAATTTTGCATTTAATTTGTCATACTTACACTTTTGTTTTTTTGTTAGTTTATTCCAATCATTATATAATGAATTTGCCAAATTGCATAATCAAACACACTACACAAAAATAAATATATAAATTAAAAAATATATATTTCAAAATAATATTTATTACTTTTGATTTATTCTACATAGAAATTTATGTAAACTTTTGATTTCAATGACCAATTTCTTTTATTGTTTTTCATTTATTTTTGTGATTAATTTTATTATTTAAAATATATGTTAAATTTGGAAGATTCATGGTGAGATACTTTTAAATAAGACATTTCTTTCATGATTATTAGAGGTTAATGTTCAAAAAAGATTTCGTTTACCTTCAATCCCTTTACATCATATATATATATATGGATATATATTTTTTTTTTCAAAGAAAAAAATTTGTTTTAGTAAACATCCTAATTGGTTAGACTTTTCTACTTTTTTTTTTTTTTTCTCGTCAACTGAGAACTAATTGGTTAGACTCGCATTTTTATCTATATTATTATTTCTTCAAAACACACATTAAAAAACAATTTAATGTTTAATTGTGTAATGATGTCCCCTGGAAAAAAAAATAATAATTTTGGGCTCACCACTGGCATTAGTTTCTCCATACCAAGGTCAGAAAAACATTTTTGCAACATCTTTCCTGACCATTAACTCGTTCAATTTCCCAAGATTTGTCTACTCACCTTGAATATATATTTTTTCAAAGATAGGATTTGTGTTGAGGTTGCATATAAGAGAGGCTCAATCATTCAATGTCTAGACTTGTAAAACATATTCTACAATGCTCGGAGAGGTATGGTATTCCCAACTCACGATGTATATATATGGGATCCATATGTGGGTTTTGTTTTCTTTGTATGGTCCTACTTTCTTTGTAAGTTGGGACTTGGGAGTATAACGCCAGCAGCGAGAACAAGAAATTTACTCCTTAATTTTTCACTTTTTGGTGAAATCCTTGACTTGATTAATATATATTAGTTTTTTTTTTTTTTTGGCTAAAAATTAATATGTAGTAGTAATACAACGTTGGGAAGTCTGCAAGATAAATTAATTATTATATTTGGAATTAAAACCTTGTCTTATAGATATAACCACCCATATTCGGAGGTTTAGATTGTGGATGGACTTACCGTACGTAAGTCTCACATCGGTCTCAGAGACTAGCTATTATTGTATATTAGTAAATTCAAAAGTTAAGTTAAAAAGAAAATTAATTAAAAAAAAAAAAGCTGGGTCTACTCATCTTGACTATTTAATTTTTAATTGCACGTTAAATTACAACTTCTTCTTTCTTTTTTTTTATTTAAAGTGTGCAAGTATCAAGGTTATCTGTATTTATTAATATATTTAAAGTGTGCAAATATTTATTAATATTAATTAATAACAGTTAAAGATTGTTGAGCATTTTAAAAAATTATAAAAAAATAAAAATGGTGATCAGTTTGATTTTTTTTCTTTCATTTAAATCGTAATTAGTTAAAATATTTAACAAACTTTAATAAATACTCACTAACAATTAAATTAATAAAACTACATACAACTAAATAGATAAATAAAAATATAAAAAATAAACACATTAGCCAAAAAGACATCTAGTCAAACAATTTCGAATGAAGAGTGGGATGGATTTTAAAAATAATAGTAAAATCATTTATTGCTTGAATTATGCTCAGTGAAAAGGAAATACAACAACCAAGGAACCATTAAATCCCCACACACACTACAATCGATTCAGAATGGAAATTAATGTTGAATATATGTTTCTTATTAGATATGCGTTTGACTCGAAGAGTACGTACCAATTATACATTAGGTAATTGGAATTGGAATAAGATGAAGTGGTCGTCTGACTCGGCCTCAGTGATAGAGAACATCATAGTTTTGGAAGACCCTTTTGGATGGGATACCAGATATGATTTCATCTTCCTTCGCTCCTTATTTGCTAAATTCAACTGGTTGTTATGCTGGAACTTTAAGGAATCTAATAGGTTGGCTGACTGTTTATCTAAATTAGCTTTAAATGACAGATTGTTTTTTAATTTGGAGAGCTTTTGCTGTGAATATCTCCCAAGGGAGGTCTCAGATATTTTGTTTTCAGACATATTTAGCTCCTGTTTAGGCTTGTTTTAATCCTCTTTTGGAGGTTTTCGTGTTCCTTTTGGCAATAATATTTCCTTTCATCAAAAAAAAAGAAAAAAAAAATTATACATTAGGTAATTTTTTTTTCCCTATCAAATTCAACATTAGGCATCCACTCCTAGTAATTGACTTTCGGCAAAATTAGGTACGTCAAACTTGCTTCATTTGGTCCAACAACAGAAAACACACAGATACAAAAAAATCTTATAATTCATGCATGTTTGGACGTAATTCTTTCATAAACGATATGAATCTTTCATATATTGTTTGTCTCTCAATCCCTTTACATCATTTTTTTTTTCAAAGAAAAAATTTGTTTTAATTAAACATTCCTAATTGGTAAGATTTTTCCTTTTTCATTTTTTCACTGAGAACTAATTGGTTACACTATTTCTTCAAATACACATTAAAAAATAGTTTTAACATTCGATTTTTTTTTTCAATGATTATCCACTTTGACAACAAATTTTGGGGCTACCACTGGCATTAGTTTCTGTATATCCAGGTCAGAAAAACATTTTCGGAAGATATTACCCCACCATTCACTCGCTCAATTTGCCAAGATTTGTCTACTCCACCTAGAATATGTATTTTTCAAAAGTAGAATTTGTGTTGAGGCTGCATATAAGAGACACTCAATCATTCAATGTCTTGACGTGTCAAACATATTGTACTATACTTAATAGAAGCGTGGAATTCCCAACTCACGAGGAAAATGAGATCCATACTACTGAAGGTGGTAGATAAAGTAGATTAACAGAAATAAATTTCTCAACTTTTATATCTATGAGTTCAAAAATTAAGGTTCGAGTTTTAACAAGTCCTGTTAATATTTTAGATGATCTCATGCTATAATACAGTGTGGCGTAGAACTATAATCTGATATTTATGATACAATCAAAAGATATTTTTTTTCTATAAAAAAAAAAGGAAAAAAGAAGAAAATGAGATCCATGTGTGGGTTTTATTTTCTTTATGTGGGGTCCTATTTTCTTTGTTGGTTGGGAACAAAACAGAGCTAGTTGTCCAAAATAAAATTTCAAAAAAAAAAAAAAAATCATCCATTTCGTTATCTTGACATTGTAAAAAATCTATAATACTTCCTTCCAACAGTTCATATTCTCAACTAAAAATGAGGTGGGACCCACATGCAGCTTTTATTTTCTTTGGTTTCTATTTTGTTTATTTATATTTGTACAGATTTTTAAAAAAAATTTAAAATTGTGATCAATTTGATAATATTATTTATTTTTTTATTTAAATTATAGTTAATTAAGATGTTTAATAAATTTTAATTGATACTAATTAAAATTAAATTAAACAAACTATAGATAAGTAAAAATCATAAACAAATATATTACCCAATTAGACGCAACAATTTCGAGGGAAGACTCGGATGGATTTTAGAAATAATACTAGTAGAACCATTTAGTGCTTGAAATGTGCTCAGTGAAAAGGAAATGCACCAATCAACGAACCATTAATTCCCCATATAATACAATGAATTCAGAATGGAAATTAATGTTAAAACATTATATGTTACTTTTTACATATGCGCTTGAATAAAATTAATAAAAAAAATTGGTCAATAGCCTTCATTTTGACTATTAGTTTAATTTTTAATTTATATATTAAATTGATTAAAATTTTAGTTTTGCGTTGGATATATAATAGAAAAATGCTATATTATAGACTCACTGTTGTATATTAATAATTTCAAATGTTGACTTCGGTAGTGCATTTTATCGAAGCTCGATTGTATATGTTATAAACGATATTAAAGCAGGTTGGTGAAATTAAATGCAAAGTTCAAAAACCAACCAACCTTCCATACATATATATAATACTATTTTAAATGAAAATGTTTAATGAAAAGGAAGCATCAACCAATATTCCATTTGTTTCCTATCTTTTTTTCTTTTTTTTTGGTCAACAATTTGTCTTCATCACTTATATGGATTTTCTTGTTTTTTACTTGATTTTCCATTTGACTTCCATTCTTCTTATCTATTGTATATTACATATAATGTTTCTTACACGTATCGCATAACACATTGAACGGTTAATAGCCTTCATTTTGACTTCTTATTTTTTAAATTATATGTTAAATTTCCATCAATTGCTTAGAAGACTTTGATCATAACTTAATAAATAGCTAAATATCTCCATAGCATTTTGTTACATCACCATCAATTAACTATATATTAACAAAAATAAATAGGAAAAATGTGCATGGAAACCTCTATAAATAAAAAAAGAAGAAGATAAAATTCAGAAGCACATCTATCACTTTAGCAATATACTTTCTACAGATAAGCAAGTTAAAAAAAAAAAAAAAAAATGGATTCCCAAACACAGATCCCTCAAATTCCGGTTATAGATTTCTCTAGCGAAAACTTCAAGAATGGTTCATCTTCATGGCTTTCCATGTGCAACCAAATTCGGTATGCGTTGGAGGATTATGGTTGTTTTGTGGCAAAATATGATCGACTTTCTCCTCAACTTTCCGCCAAACTTTCGAGCCAAGCCAAAGATATGTTTGACCTTCCCACGGAAACCAAAAAGAAAAATACTAGCGATGAACCATTTCGTGGTTATTATACTCGGAAACATGAAATGCCACCACTCCGCGAGGGCATGGGCATCGACAATGCAAGATTTGTTGAACAAACACAGAAGTTCACGAATCTCATGTGGCCTCATGGAAACGACCAATTCTGGTATGTAATTAATGGTTACATTTTCATCATGATCATCTTGAACCATCTAGTTAATTAAACTTTTTGTTTTAATTAGTTGCTTAATTACGTTTTTGCAGTGAAGTTGTTAATTCTTATGCAAAGATATTAGGAGATTTGAATGAATTGGTACTAGAAATGGTATTTCAAAGCTATGGTGCAGGGAAGCACTATGCCTCTTTTGCTGCTTCCATCAGTCATGTTCTTAGATTCCTCAAATTTAAACTTCGAGACACCGAGTCAAAAAGTATAAGGCTTCCAGCTCATAAGGACCTCAGCTTCGCAACAATAGTTCATCAAATTGATAATCCTGGTTTGGAGGTAGAAACAAACGATGGCACGTGGATTGCGATTGAACCCGACGTTTCACACTTTGTGTTCTTGGCTTGTGAGGGAATGCAGGTTAGTAATTAAGGCTCCTACATCAACCTAATAGTACTTAAAAGTAGAGACTTATATAATAGTCCAAGACTCTTGTGAGCATAGATGTACATATTTGTTGGATTTAGTTACTGAATTTGAGATGTAATTAATTACCAACTGGTCAATTAGGTATGGAGCAATGACAGAGTAAAAGCTTGCAAGCATCGAGTGAACATATCAGGAGATAAAGATAGATACTCAATGGGGCTGTTCACTTTCAATAATGGAGTCATTCAAGTACCAGAAGAAATGGTGGATGATGAACATCCATTGCTCTATAACCCTTTTGATCATCCTGAATTTGTTCGATTTTTCACTCGCTCTGTCATGACTTCCAATGACCCTGTCAAGAAGCAGTTTGATAATCCTTTGAAGGCCTTTTGTGGTGTCTGACCACTGCAAATATAAATTTACTTTATGTCTAATAAATTTAGACTAAATAGTATATATATATATTTATAGTCAATATTTCATCCGGTCAAATTCATGTTTTTAAAATTAAAACTTCTTTCCTAGACCCCGTAATATTTGTTGGATTTAATTTCCATATAAATAAATAAATTTACCGTGTAAGACTATGTATCATTGTTTTAAATTTATATTCCAATAATCTTTCTTGTTAAAGATATGACTACATATTTTCTACTCCAGCTAGTTTTCTTTTGATTTGAGTTATTCAACTCAGTTCTCAATGATAGTGTCAACTGTCAATAATGAATTTTTCAGCCCTCTTATTCCTAGACTTTCACCTTTAATTTGCTCAACTTCCCAAGATTTTATCAATTTATCAATCCTTGAAGCCAGCTCTACAGTTTACGTGGAATACCAACATTCCTTATGAAATCAATTTATATATATCATTCCTAAGGAATTTGCTTGTATATGTAAAATTCTGAACCAAATGTAGTTAGCCTTAGCCATTAATAATCTGTATCAGTCATAAAGAAACCAATTGATGTTGCGAGTTTGTTTTTGGTTTTGCTTTCCTAGAAGGATTAAAACAATAGAAACATATTTTTATATTTGGATCTAATATTTATTTAATATCGGATACTGCAACATTAATTGTTCATTGTGCTCTTCACCAATGAAATGTTTTACTGGGCATTGCTTTAAAATTCCATGTCTAATTTTAAGTTCTTTTTTTTTATTTTCTTTTTTTTTCATTCATGTTGAAAAGCACTCTGCCTTTGCAGCCCATCAAGAAGTGTTTAATCATTGAAAGACCTCTAGGAGGCTGATAGCTTAGTATTCGATGCCCTGTTTCTCTTACTGCAGCAAATCTTAACAAAAAATGTTGTATATATTTATCTAAATACAGATTGAGCTTTCCCTGTGCAACCAAACCTGGCAGGCGTTAGTGCATTATGGTTGTTTTGTGGCAAAATATGATCAACTTTCTCCTCAACTTTCCAAGTAAATTTTGAGCCAATTAAACCAATGATATTGTTGATCTTCCCACAGAAATCAAAAAGAAAAATACTAGTGAAAAACGATTTTGTGGTTCATATCGAAATAAATATGAGCATTTTTTATCTGTATTAACGTCAGAAATATATATCAAATCCAATAGAATTTCAAACAACGCTAATTAGTCTTATTAATCTGGAAAACTATGCATGTATGTGTATATATATATATATATAAAGAGAAAGAGAGTGAGAGAAAGAGTTTCATTGAGTAGTGACTACTTTCCGGTCCTGCTAATACATTTCTATCAAATGAGTTACTGAACTCGGTTGCCAATGATACTGTCAACTGTCAATAATATCCTTTCAGCCCTCTTATCACCTCTTAAATTGTTAAATTTCCTAAGATTTGTCAACTTATAATCTAGCTACTCTCAAAGCCAGCTCTGTAATTTGCACGTGCAACAAATTAATTAATTTGTTTTGTGTCTTTGGCAAATGAATCAGTTTAGTTTAGTGCTTGAAAGTTGAAGAGACAGCTCAAGGATATTACCTCGATTAAGCCAAAGACTTGATCAATTCATCAATTTGAGTTTGGTATCACGGCTTATATGATAACCTCTTCAAAGATATATAGAGCAATTAACATCTCAAATTTAGCGTCAAAATCACTATATATGCATGTAAGATTCTGAACCAAATGTTGTTTTCC
This sequence comes from Ziziphus jujuba, assembly GCF_031755915.1. Lineage (NCBI taxonomy): Eukaryota > Viridiplantae > Streptophyta > Magnoliopsida > Rosales > Rhamnaceae > Ziziphus > Ziziphus jujuba. The sequence continues at coordinate 7,426,576 of NC_083380.1, forward strand.
AAGCCAGTAATTTGTTTTTTGCTTTTGCTTCTTGGAAGGACCAAACTCATATAATAACCTCCTGAAAGATATATAGAACAATTAACATCTCAAATTTTATTATCAAAATCACTATATTGCATGTAAGATTCTGAACCAAATGTAGTTTTCCAAGCCAGTAATTTGTTTTTTGCTTTTATTTACCGGAATGATTAAAATTATCAATAGAAACATCTCTATTTTGATCTAATATTTTAATTGGGATACTGCAATATATTGCTTTAGTTGCAAGGTTCTTGGAAATATTTCCAAAGTTCTCTACCGATGTGGATGTGGAACTTGTGGGTGTGAGCCACCATTCAATTCATTCATTGCTCCATCCACCTAGCAATCTGACCCACCTGGGCTCCAGAGTGTCTAGGACCCCTCTGCCCAAGTCCACTTTTGGGCAAGGGCTAGTGAGGTTTCAATTCAAAACCATCAAGTAATAACTGCAATAGCTCATTTGAATTAATGGTAGATTCATTTTGAGTTTTCTGGACTTTGTTTGCTTTTGAATCAACATAAGTTCTATTTTTTCAAAAATTCATGTATAATTTCATAGAATTCCTTTTTGCATTCATGTCAAAAATTGCTTCACAAAAGACAACTTATAAGGCAGCGCATTAATCAGGAAAGATCTTTATAAGGCTGACAGAGCTTGGCCATATCACACTTGATGTCTTGCTTCTCCTACTACAACAAAAAACATTGTATCTCAACATACATGGAAACCTAAGTTAAGATTGAGTTTGCTACTTTCATCTTCTACTTGAAAACTTAAAAATCAACTTGAAGGTGATTCTTAAGAGATACAAGGATTTTAGTTTCCATATTTCAGTAACTTGCTGAATATTTTATCATGCTGCCAGAAAAATTATATATATTAATCACTACACTTGCTAGGAACTAAAACACAGACGGTAAAGCCAGTACATATATAAAAATTTAGAGTTTTGGTCTAGGGATGGCATGTTATAGAGACTCACTATTGCATATTAGTAATTGAAAAGTTAACTTGGACAGTACTTTTAACGAAGCTCAGTGGAATGTTATAAACAATATGAAAGCTGGTCAGGTTTTGAAATTTTAGTATGAATATTAAATAAACCTACAAAGCCCCATATAAATAATAAAATTCTGATTTTTGGGGATTCTTTTTTTTTTTCCACTTGAATTCTCCATTTGACTTCCATTTTGAAGAAATCAAGGAATAGTTTTGATTGATTTTGTATTTGATATGTACATTCTTGGAAGAGTACAATAGTGCTTATATAGAAGAGATAAGCAACTCAAAAAGGAAAGTTATAAAGAGCATTTAAAGAGTGTCCTTAAGAGGTTTCTATATACAAATGAAATTCAGATTAAAAACCTTGTGTAGTAAGTCAACCAAACCGATATAAATTTCCTTGCACAGCAAGTTAAACCGACAGGTCCTTCGGGATTGTTTCCTTTCAGACGCAACCTTTCCTTATTTTAGTTCTTCAACATTACTTCTTTCCTTGTCTGATAATTGGAGTCCTTGTATATTTCCTTCCTTTCCTGGTGGCAGATTTTGTGCTAATGACAGATCTTGTGTGAGCTGTGTGAATGGCAGCTTATCTGGTGTGAGCTGTGTGAGTGACAGCTTATCTGGTGTGAGCTTGTCTGCATTCTTATCACATTTCTCTTATAAGTTAATCCCAACGTTTCTTGTACATAAGCTTAAATAATAAAAAAGTCAATAGTCTTCGTTTCTTGCGTCATGGCATATGCAGATTAGATATACAGTTATGATAAAGTAATTGTAATTCTATTTAATTAGTAATAAATGTTAAAATAACTTATGTAGGAGAAATCATATAATATTCCCTCGATTGCCACGAGTCTTTGTTCATGAGTCTCCATCAGATTCTGTTGCATAATGCATCATTAACTATATGTTAACAAAAATAAATAGGAAAAATGTGCAATGAAAGCCTCTATAAATTAATATTCCAAAGTATGCACATCCATTGCTTTAGCAATATAATTTCTGTAGAGAAAGTTAATTTGTGAAAGAAAAAAATAAAAAAAGGGTTCCCAAACACAGGTCCCTCAAATTCCTGTTATAGATTTCTCCAGGGAAGACTTGAGTCCTGGTTCATCTTCATGGATTTCCATGTGCAACCAAGTCAGGTGTGCATTAGAGGAACATGGTTGTTTTCTAGCAAAATATGATCAACTTTCACCTCAACTTTCCGCGAAAGTCTTGAGCCAAACCAAGGATATGTTTGAGCTTCCCATAGAAATCAAATTAAGAAACACCGTTGATCTACCTAATCGTGGTTATGCAATTGATAAGTTCCAAAAAATGCCACTCTATGAAGGCATGGGAATTGACAATGCAAGATTTGTAGAAGAGACTCAGAAGTTCATGAATCTCATGTGGCCTGATGGAAAGGACAATTTCTGGTAAGTAATATATATGCATGGTTACCTTTTTTTTTTTTTTTTTTAAATCATGATCATGAAAATAATTTTATAGTTCACAACTTAAAGGTTTATATCTGAATTTATTATAATAAAATTACTTAATTATTTTTGTAGCGAAGTTGTTAAATTCTTATGCCAAGTTTTTAGGAGATTTGAATGATTTGGTACTAGAAATGGTTTTTGAAAGCTATGGAACAGGGAAGCACTATGCCTCTTTTGCTGCTTCTAACAGTCACGTTATTAGATTCCTCACGTTTATACCTCAAGAAGACCCTGAGGTGACGAATATAAGACTTCAACCCCATAAGGACCTCAGCTTTGCAACTATAGTTCATCAGGTTGATGTTGGTGGTTTGGAGGTAGAAGCAAACGATGGCTCTTGGATCGCGCTTCAACCTGAGCCTTCACACTTTGTGTTCATGGCGTGCCAAGCGATGCAGGTCAGTAATGTTCACCTCATCAAATCAACTTGATGCATGATTTAAAAATTTTATCATAGTCCAAGTCCTATATTATAAAACAGTAGTACTACAGATACCATGAAATGTTTACCAAAAACATTTATCAAAATGACATATGACAATAAAAGTACTATAAAGACAAAGAACAAAAAGTTTACCATATAATATAATACAAATGATGTGTCATTATTTTATTGGTTGAAAAATATAAATATAACAATATAGATGAGTTAACCTTCAAATGAAAGTGTAAATCAAAACAAGTTAATAAAATAATAGTTATACTAGACTTACCAAAATTTATAACATTTATTTATTAAATGATATGACAGTAAACATGATAATATTTAATTAGTTTTTTTTTTTTTTATTCACTAGCTCATTTAAGAGTTTACTTATTTAAATTTAGATTAATAAATATGTTTACCAATTATCTATTTGAAACATTTGAAACATGTTTTTTGTCAATAGTTTAATGTCGCATCATTTTGTCAATTATTTTAGACAGAATTAATTATTAATTAGTTGGTTAATTTATAAATAGGGATGGAGCAATGACAGAATAAAAGCTTGCAAGCAAAGAGTGACCGTATCAGGAAACGAGGGAAGACACTCACTGGCACTGTTTAATTTCAACAATGGGGTCATACAAGTGCCTGAAGAAATGGTGGATGATGAACACCCATTGCTTTATAACTCATTCGATCACAATGAGTATATTCACTTTTTTATTCGCTCCTTCAAAAGTTCCAAAGACGCATTGAAGCTGCAGTTTGAAAATCCTTTGAAGGCCTTTTGTGGTGTCTGACCACTTTATATCCAACAAATTAAAACAAATATATAAAATCAGTCTCTTATCCGGCCAATGTTATGTTTTTAAAATAAAATGTCTTTGTAAAAGTTATTGGACTTGCTTATGAAAAAATAAATAAATCAACCTATCTGTGACTGCCTTTGCAGAAAAAAAAAAAAATAAATAAATATATATATATATATATATATATATATATAGGAATGGTGGATACATATATGTACCCCATGCCTTAAAATGTGTTTAAATAATCTTTCTTATTGTAGAAAAAAATGCTCAGTAGGCAGCATTTTCTCTGTATTATTTCAGTTCAGTACTTATGTATCAAGTCAATGTTAATTAATTTGCTAGTCTTATTAATCTTGAGGAATATATACGCATATTAGATATATATATTTATTGTAGAAAAAAATGCTCAGTAGGCAGCATTTTCTCTGTATTATTTCAGTTCAGTACTTATGTATCAAGTCAATGTTAATTAATTTGCTAGTCTTATTAATCTTGAGGAATATATACACATATAGATATATATATATATATATAGTTATGAGTTAATGGGTTAGTTAGCTTACTTATGATATTTGATATAATGGGAGAATTGATAAATTAGGGATGACAATATTAATTTATAACATTTATAAATTATATGTTAATATTAAAAACATAATATGAAAAAATGAATCTGTAATAAATAATGATAATCAATTTAAAAGCCACAGTGTATGGATCCTACATGATTTTTCTTTGAAAAGATAAATATTTTGTATTTATTTTTTATTTTACCCTTGTATTGTGTCGCATCAATATTATATACTATAACCTAAGTTACATAGTTTACTAAATTAAAATTCTATAAATACAAATATAATTTTATACAATTTTGATATGATAAAGACATGATAAGAACTTTAAAAAAATATTTTATATGGCAGGCAACTTCATCCATTTTGGTTATCATAGAAAAAAATTATCAATCAAAGTTCTAAATATATACTATATATTTTTAGAACTCCGAGTGAAGCTGGCAGGCCTTCCTTTGACAAGGAGTGGACCGGCGTTTGGGACACGAACGGACATAAAACTATTAGAGTGACGTTAGGAGTTGGAGTCCCTTGGACAGGGATTCAAGATCCTGGAAATGCCCAATGAAAAGAACAGTCAAAGCCTTAGGAAGTAAGCTACACTCATTGTCCGGAAAGGAGAGCAATGCTGGAGGACATGCATGAACAATTACTAATTTCCCAGGAGAGGTGAGTTTATGCAGGCTCCACTCTGAAAAGGGATGCTTGAAATTGGAGCAGTGCCTAACCTCAAGTGAGATTAGGTTGGCAGGTAGACTAGCCTGGGGAAAGTACATGAGACCTGAACAACTTGACATTATTCTTAGATGTTGTAGTGATATGAGCTTTTGCATATTATTTGGTAGAGACTTGAGATTCTCACAGTAAAAGAGTTCAAGTGTTCTGAGATTGGAAATGGGCAAGCCTCTTTCAGGAAAGAATTCTAACTTGGAAAACGAAGTTATAACTAAGATATGCAGATGATTAAGGCAATGCAGAAACTAAGGTAAACTCTCGAGATTCACATAATGAGAGATATGGAATGATTCAAGGGAAGCATTGTTGTGCATCACTGCATTTGAAAGTGATTCCAATTGTGTGATTTTCGAAACGTATGGAGTCTTGAGGGAATTGGGTAACTCATTCATTATCTCTACGCGTAAAGACACTATAATGCTTGAAGGAGTCCGTATTCTCAACCAACAAGGAGGTGGGAGCCATATGTGGGTTTTATTTTCTTTTTGTGTGGTTTTACTTTGTTTCTTTCAAATATTTATTAGTATTAATTAATAACAGTTAAAATTTATTGAGTATCTCAAAAAATTATTAAAAAAATTTAAAATTGTAATCAATTTGATACTTTTGTTTATTTGTTCCATTTAAATCGTAATTAATATTACCATATATAATAGACTTGAATTAACACTAATTAACAATTAAATTAATAAAACTACATACAACTAAATAGATAAATCAAAAAATCAAAAACAAACCTATCATCCAAACAACATCTAGTCAAACAATTTCCAACGAATTTTAAAAATAATAGTAAAAAGATTTATTACCTGAACGAAAAGGAAATATAGCAACCAAGGAACCATTAATTCCCTATACACTACAATGGATTCGGAATGGAAATTAATGTTAAAATATATGTTTCTTATTACATATGCGTTTGACTCAAAGAGTGCGTACAAATTCTACAATAGTTTTTTTTTTTTCCCCTATCAAACTCAACGTTAGGCATCCGATCCTAGTTACTGACTTTTGGCAAAATTAGTTACGTCAAACTTGCTTCATTTGGTTCGATAACAGAAACACAGATACAAAGAAATCATATAATGCAAGCATGCTTGGACGTAATTCTTTCATATACAACATGAATCTTTCATATATTGTTTGTCTCTCAATCCTTTTATATCATTTTCTTTCCAAAGAAAAAATATGTTGTAAGTAAACATCCTAATTGGTTAGATTTTTCTTTTTTTTTAATTTTTTCGCTGAGAACTAATTGGTTAGACTTGCATTTTTATCTATATTATCATTTCTTCAAAATACACATTAAAAAACAGTATGATGTTTAATTCTATAACAGTCCCCCCTTGAAATTTTTTTTTGAGATTCTCAATCATTCAATGTCTTGACGTGTTAAACATATCGTACAATAATACTTCGCGAAGCGTGGTTTTCCCAACTCACCAGGAAAATGGGACCCATGTGTGGGTTTTATTTTCTTTGTGTGGGTCCTACTTTCTTTGTTTGTTGGGAATAATACTCCAAAAATTACTCCTTAATTTTTGGTGAAATCCCTGACTGGTTTATGAGGAATTATTTGGTAGAACGGATTTAGCATGTTAATGGTAGGTGCGTTCAATTATATTATATTAATTTAATAAATATGACTAATTATTTATATTTTTTTTAAAATTTAATATAATATTCTAAATCAGTAGGTTATTTGTCAATAAATTAAATTCTTTTAGTATTTCATGTAAAAGAAATCAATTTCTTTATTAATATATTTAATTTCCTTAAGAAAAAGTATTTTATTCATTTTAATTCTCAAATAATATGGAAAAAAGAAAAAACAATCAAATGCAAATGTTATTTCTTAGTATTATTAATTTATTTTTAAGAAAAAAGCATTATATATATGATTGCTTTATTAAGCATTTTTGGAAAAATGGTATAGGCATATATATATATATATATATATATATATAATTTATCTTATAATATTGTAGCAACAAAAAAAGAAGTCTAAAAAAAATATTTTTTTTCATTTTCAAAAGTAAAAAAAAAAATCCCTTTCAATTTATCATATTAAGCTACATATATACATATATAAACACATACTTTAAATAAAGTAAATGATGTTATTTTTTGCATACAATAAAGTAAATAATATAATTATATTTTAGAAAGAAATTAAATATATTAATAAATAAATTAAATAAGAGAATTTATTTGATGACAAATGACTTACCAACTTAAAATATAATTATATTAATTTTCAAAAATAATAAATGATATATCATATTTCATGAATTGATTTAATATAATTGAATGAACCTACAACTTCTACTGAATAATTTCTTGTAGTTATAACTAAGTTGAAAAAAGCTAGAATATTAAATATAATATTTACTCATAGTGCAATTCTGCAAGACAAACTAATTACTATATTTCGAATTAAATACTATTATTAATTAAACACCCATATTTGGAGTTTTGGATTGCGGATGGGCTTACCGTACGTAAGTCTCACGTCGGTCGCACAGAGGCTCACTATAATTGTATACTAGTAAATTCAAACGTTAAGTTAAAAAAAACAAAAAAAACAAAAAAACAAAAAAACAAAAAAACAAAAAAACAAAAAAAAAAAAAAAAAGAACTAGGTCAGTACTACTTCTGCAAATAATATTAAAGCCGGCTACGGCTTTGAAATGTTCAATAAAAAGAACATGCAATAACAAAACTCCCTTGTCCAGGAAAAAATAAATAAATAACCAAACTCCCATATGTCCTTATAATCGAATGAAAAGTACATAAAAATGAAATTGAACAACAAAAAAGCAATCTTCATCTTAACTATTTAATTTTTAATTGGTGTGGATGTTGTGGTCATAGATTCTATGAATTTCATTGCTCCAACCGATAACTATGGACGAGGTAAGAGTGACAGCTTTCTCTATGGGTGGTTCTAAAGCCCCCGGCCCAGATGGTTTTTCCGGGTCTTTTGTCCAATCGAATTGATCTTTGTTTGCGAGTGATATTTATGCAGCAGTTCGGAGTTTCTTTCATTCGGGGTTTTTGACAAAGGCCATTAACCGTACCAATATTGTTTTGGTACCTAAAATTCCAAACCCAAGTGATACTACTCAATTTCGGCCTATAAGTATGTGCAATTTCATTTATAAATTTTTTTTGAACGTTGTGGTTAATGGGTCAAGACTTATTTTATGGGCCATAATTTTTTTCGAACGCTGTGGTTGATGCTCTGGTTCTAAAACGCTGCCTAGACCTCACTTGTGGTTGCTCAGGCCAATAAATCCTTCAGAATGTCGTGCCAGAAGTTAAACATTCGGTGTGTTACATTTTGCATGCTCGAGCTGTGCAAGATGCATCTCTATGGGGACTGTCGAAGAAGCTTTTCTTCGATGGTATAACTACTAAGCTCTTGACTAAAATGGCGGGATGGAAAAGTACTTTACTCTCATCTGTGGGCAAGGAGATACTCCTCAAAACGGTATCGCAATCTATCCCTAATTATGCAATGTCAATTCTTTTGTTACCAAAGGGATTTTCTAAGGATCTAATGAGTGCTGTTTGTCGGTTTTGGTGGTCTTCTGGTAATATGCTCTCGCTCAAAGTAAATTCAAGTGGGGTCTTGGTCTTCGTGACCTGAAGCTTTTTAATGTAGCAACGCTGTCTAAATTGGCTTGGTGGATACTGCATAATACTGGTGCTTCGTGGGTGCGTATTCTTAAAGGTGTCTATCACCCTCATTCGAATTTTCTTGATGCCTCTTCACAAACTCAACAGTCTTGGGTTTGGAAAAGTATTCTGGTTGGCAGAGATACCATTAGGAGGCATGTGCTCTGGTGTGTTGGTAATGGATACCAGACAAAGGTTTGGGATTCAAATTGGAACCTCTTTTTTTTTCCCCCCTCATGAATTACGGCCATTTAGATCGGAGGACGTAGAGATGGTAGCAGATCTGATTAATCATGATACAAAATCATGGAATCTTGAGGTGTTACGCAGCCTTTTTCGCCCTTCATGTTTGGTTGCCCCTATTCTTCATATTCGACTATATCAGTTTGGTCTTTGATGACAAGCTTATCTGGCCATATTCGAGGTCAGGTGAAATTACAGTTTGTTCCTGTTGTCATGTGAGTGAGAATTTGTATACCATAGCTGTTATTTTTCTGTAACACTCTCGCGCTCATGTATAGGCCGTCTTTACATGTGTTAATTTTATTTATTTATTTATTTATTTTGAGTTCTTATATGTGTTAATTTTCTTTTTGAATCCTTATATGTGTTAATTTATTTTATATAAAGTTGTTGAGTTTTATTTGGCTTCTTTTTAGGTTTTTATATGTGCTTTTTTGTTTTTTTTTGTTTTTTTTTTTTAATTTTGTTTAGGTTTCTTTGGATCTAAAAGGAGTTGTTGAGTTAAAGCCTAAAATTTTTTGAATTTTTTATTCTAATATCAAATTAAATTGTCATTTTTTTCAAAAATTAAAATTAATAGAAAGTGGATTTTCATTTCATTTATATTTCTTTAATTTCATTTATATTTTTATCTATCACTCTTTTCATATATAGATCTTTTTTTTTTTTTTTTTTTTACTTTTTAATAAATCCTTATATGTTTTATGTTGATTCATTTCTTTTGAATTTATTTCTGGATTCTCACACATATTTTTTAACTTTTTTATAAATTAAATGAAAATATATTTTTTATCCGTTTAAGCTTTTGGCAGTATTGGCAATCCAATTTGACATAACAGCCAGCTTTCATCAATTTAAATTTTTTGGATAAGTATGTAATACTGAGGTTGAAACTTTAAAGAATATATCCGTTGATTGTTTGTAAGTAGGCCAGGGCAGTTTGGCTTTGGCTCTGTTATTCAATTCAGAGTTCATGGTGAGGTGTGGCTTTATTTTCTCAACATCTTGTGCTTCCTGCTGCATCTTCCTCAGTCATGGTGGAAATGTTTAGCTTTGTTGCATGGACTACTGCTCGCACAACGTCTAGGCTATTCCAATGTTTTATTGGAAACTGATAATTCTCAGCTGGCTTTAAATCGCTGCCTTTGGAATGGAGTACTGGTGGTATTATTCAAGATATTAAATTCCTTAAAATCTTTTTTTTTTTCCCCCTTGCTGTAGAATTAGTTATCTGCCTAGTTCAGCTAACAAGGCTGCAGACTCTCAGTCTAGTTTTGCTTTGGGTAGGGAAATGGACTTTTACAGGGCCTGAGTTCAACCTGTTAGTTTGTTCTTGTATCCTCGCTGATGATCTGTCCATCTCTTCTTATTAATGGAATAAAATTTCAAGTTGTCCTTGAAATTTACTCTTGTAAAAAATCATTCGTTCATTTTCATTATCTTTGACATGTGAAAAAATATAATACTTCCAACAGGCCATTTTCTCAACTAAAAATGAGATGGGGCCCTCATGCGGATTTTATTTTCTTTATGTGGATTCTATTTTACTTATTTCAATAATATTAAATAATAACAGTCATGAGATATTTGGAAAGTGTCAAAATTGATAGGAAATTTGATTTTTGAAATTTAGTTTACTAATAATTATTTTTTCTCTTCATCTGTTCGGTGAGTAATGTGAAAGTTGGGATTGATAAGTAATTAAATTTAACATTGTATAATAAATTAAGGATAAATACGTATTTTAAAAAAATATTTAAAATTATTTTCTCTGAGATTCTAAAAATGACACCTATATAGACGGGAATAACTTTCCCACATATTTTTCTACATTGGTGGGAATCTAATTCTCTGGGTCGACACTTTTCCACTTCACAACAAGTATCCAAACAACAAAAAGTTATTACATTTCCAAAGAAATTAGATTCACACTAACTTGATATTTATCCAAACATGTCGTTATAGTTTGATGAGCACCTTAATGAACTATAAACTTAAAAGAGTAAATTAAAATTGTGATCAATTTGATATTTTTATTTATGCTTTTCATTTATATTATAACTAATTAAGATGTTTAATAAATTTTAATTAATACTAATTAATAATTAAATTAAACAAACTATAGATAAATAAAAATAAAAAACAAACACATTACCCAATTAGAGCCAACAATTTCGAACGAAGACTGGGATGGATTTTAAAAATAATAGTAAAACCATTTATCGCTTGAAATATGCTCAGTGAAAAGGAAATACACCAACCAATGAACCATTAATTCCCCATGTACTACAGAGGATTTAGAATGGAAATTAATGTTAAAATATTATATGTTTCTTTTTACGTGTGCGCTTGAATAAAATTAATAAAAAAGTCAATAGCCTTCATTTTGACTATTAATTTAATTTTTCATTTATATACTACATTAATTAAATTTTTAGTTTTCCATTGGATATATAAAAGGACAATGCTATATTATAGACTTACTGTTGTATATTAGAAATTTCAAATTTGACTTTGATAGTATATTTTATCGAAGCTCGATTGTATATGTTATAAATGATATTAAAGCAAGTTGGTGATTAGGGATTTTTTTTTTTTCTTGATTTTCCATTTGACTTCCATTTTTCTTCTCTATTGGCTATCACATATAAAATTTCTTGCATGCATCGCATAACAAATTGAACGGTTAATAGCCTTCATTTTGACTTCTTATTTTTTAAATTATCTGTTAAATTTCCATCAATTGCTTGGAAGTATTTGATCATAACTTAATAAATAGCTAAATATCTCCATAGCATTTTGTTACATCACCATCAATTAACTTAGTTCTCAATGGTACTGTCAACTGTCAATGATGTATCTTTCAGCTGGGTTTACACTTTTCTACTTCACAATAAGTATCCAAACAAAAGAAAGTTATTATTTTTCCAAAGAAATTAGATTCTCACTAACTTTATATTTATCCAAACATGTCGTTATAGTTTGATAAGCACCTTAATGAACTATAAATTTAAAAGAGTAAATTAAAATTGTGATCGATTTAATATTTTTATTTATGTTTTTCGTTTAAATTATAATTAATTAAGATGTTTAATAAATTTTAATTAACAAGAAATAGTGAATGGTCTTATCAATACACAAATGTATAACTCGCCAGGAATTTCAATTTCGCTTATATTCATCACTGTAGGAATTAGGTTCACTAATTAATAATTAAATTAAACAAACTATAGATAAATAAAAATAAAAAACAAACACATTACCCAATTAGAGGCAACAATTTCGAACGAAGACTGGGATGGATTTTAAAAATAATAGTAAAACCATTTATCGCTTGAAATATGCTCAGTGAAAAGGAAATACACCAACCAATGAACCATTAATTCCCCATATACTACAGAGGATTTAGAATGGAAATTAATGTTAAAATATTATATGTTTCCTTTTACGTGTGCGCTTGAATAAAATTAATAAAAAAGTCAATAGCCTTCATTTTGACTATTAATTTAATTTTTTATTTATATACTACATTAATTAAATTTTTAGTTTTCCATTGGATATATAAAAGGACAATGCGATATTATAAATTTACTGTTGTATATTAGCAATTTCAAATTTGACTTTGATAGTACATTTTATCGAAGCTCGATTGTATATGTTATAAATGATATTAAAGCAAGTTGGTGATCAGGGATTTTTTTTTTCTTGATTTTCCATTTGACTTCCATTTTTCTTCTCTATTGGCTATCACATATAAAATTTCTTGCATGCATAGCATAACAAATTGAACGGTTAATAGCCTTCATTTTGACTTCTTATTTTTTAAATTATCTGTTAAATTTCCATCAATTGCTTGGAAGTCTTTGATCATAACTTAATAAATAGATAAATATCTCCATAGCATTTTATTACATCACCATCAATTAACTTAGTTGTCAATGGTACTGTCAACTGTTAGTGATGTATCTTTCAGGTAGGTTTACATTTTTCCACTTCACAATAAGTATCCAAACAAAAGAAAGTTATTACTTTTCTAAAGAAATTAGATTCGCACTAACTTGATATTTATCCAAACATGTCGTTATAGTTTGATGAGCACCTTAATGAACTATAAACTTGAAAGAGTAAATTAAAATTATGATCGATTTGATATTTTTATTTATGTTTTTCATTTAAATTATAATTAATTAAGATGTTCAATAAATTTTAATTAACAAGAAATAGTGAATGGTCTTATCAATACACAAATGAATACCTCGCCAGGAATTTCAATTTCGCTTATATTCATCACTGTAGGAATTAGGTTCACTAATTAATAATTAAATTAAACAAACTATAGATAAATAAAAATAAAAAACAAACACATTACCCAATTAGAGCCAACAATTTCGAACGAAGACTGGGATGGATTTTAAAAATAATAGTAAAACTATTTATCGCTTGAAATATGCTCAGTGAAAAGGAAATACACCAACCAATGGACCATTAATTCCCCATATACTACAGAGGATTTAGAATGGAAATTAATGTTAAAATATTATATGTTTCTTTTTACGTGTGCGCTTGAATAAAATTAATAAAAAAGTCAATAGCCTTCATTTTGACTATTAATTTAATTTTTCATTTATATACTACATTAATTAAATTTTTAGTTTTCCATTGGATATATAAAAGGACAATGCTATATTATAGATTTACTGTTGTATATTAGCAATTTCAAATTTGACTTTGATAGTATATTTTATCGAAGCTCGATTGTATATGTTATAAATGATATTAAAGCAAGTTGGTGATCAGGGATTTTTTTTTTCTTGATTTTCCATTTGACTTCCATTTTTCTTCTCTATTGGCTATCACATATAAAGTTTCTTGCATGCATCGCATAACAAATTGAACGGTTAATAGCCTTCATTTTGACTTCTTATTTTTTAAATTATCTGTTAAATTTTCATCAATTGCTTGAAAGTCTTTGATGATAACTTAATAAATAGCTAAATATCTCCATAGCATTTTGTTACATCACCATCAATTAATTTAGTTCTCAATGGTACTGTCAACTGTCAATGATGTATCTTTCAGCTGGGTCTACACTTTTTCACTTCACAATAAGTATCCAAACAAAAGAAAGTTATTACTTTTCCAAAGAAATTAGATTCCCACTAACTTTATATTTACCCAAACATGTCGTTATAGTTTGATGAGCACCTTAATGAACTATAAACTTGAAAGAGTAAATTAAAATTGTGATCGATTTGATTTTTTTATTTATGTTTTTCATTTAAATTATAATTAATTAAGATGTTTAATAAATTTTAATTAACAAGAAATAGTGAATGGTCTTATCAATACACAAATGTATAACTCGCCAGGAATTTCAATTTCGCTTATATTCATCACTGTAGGAATTAGGTTCACTAATTAATAATTAAATTAAACAAACTATAGATAAATAAAACTAAAAAACAAACAAATTACCCAATTAGAGGCAACAATTTCGAACGAAGACTGTGATGGATTTTAAAAATAATAGTAAAACCATTTATCGCTTGAAATATGCTAAGTGAAAAGGAAATACACCAACCAATGAACCATTAATTCCCCATATACTACAGAGGATTTAGAATGGAAATTAATGTTAAAATATTATATGTTTCTTTTTACGTGTGCGCTTGAATAAAATTAATAAAAAAGTTAATAACCTTGTTTTGACTATTAATGTAATTTTTCATTTATATACTACATTAATTAAATTTTTAGTTTTCCATTGGATATATAAAAGGACAATGCTATATTATAGACTTACTGTTGTATATTAGCAATTTCAAATTTGACTTTGATAGTATATTTTATCGAAGCTCGATTGTATATGTTATAAATGATATTAAAGCAAGTTGGTGATCAAGGATTTTTTTTTTTTTCTTGATATTCCATTTGACTTCCATTTTTCTTCTCTATTGGCTATCACATATAAAGTTTCTTGCATGCATCGCATAACAAATTGAATGGTTAATAGCCTTCATTTTGACTTCTTATTTTTTAAATTATCTGTTAAATTTCATCAATTGCTTGAAAGTCTTTGATCATAACTTAATAAATAGCTAAATATCTCCATAGCATTTTGCTACATCACCATCAATTAACTTAGTTGTCAATGGTACTGTCAACTGTCAGTGATGTATCTTTCAGCCCTCTTATTCCCAGACTTTTACCTTTAATTTGCTCAATTTCCCAAGATTTTATCAATTTGTCAATCCTCAAAGCCAGCTCGCTCTAGAATATGTGTGGAACTAATTCCAACATTTGTTTATGAAATTAATTTATATATATCATTCCTAAGGAATTTGCTTATATATGTAAGATTCTGTAGTTAGCCTTAAGCCATTAATTATTTGTATCACTCATAAAGAACCCAATTGATGTTGCGAGTTTGTTTTTGCTTTTGTTTTCCTAGAAGGATTAAAACAATGGAAACATATTTCTATATTTGGATCTAATATTTATTCCATGTCTAATTTTTAGAATTTTTTTTTTTTTTTTTTTTCCCATTCATGTTGGAAAGCACTCTGCCTTTGCAGCCCATCAAGAAGTGTTTAATCATTGAAAGACTTCTAGGAGGCTGATAGCTTGGTACTTGATGCCCTGGTTCTCTTACTGCAGCAAATGTTAAACAAAATACGTTGTGTATATTTATCGAAGTACAGATTGAGCTTTCGCTCTGCAACGTGGGCCCCACATGCGGATTCTATTTTTTTTATGTGGATTCTATTTTATTTATTTCAATAATATTAGTTAATAACTGTTAAAGCTTCATTAGCACTTTAGTGAACTATAAAAGTTAACAAAGTAAATTAAAATTGTGATCAATTTGATATTTTTATTTATGTTTTTGATTTAAATTATAATTAATTAAGATGTTTAACAAATTTTAATTAATACTTATTAACAATTAAATTAAACAAACTATAGATAAATAAAAATAAAAACCAAACACATTACCCAATTAGAGGTAACAATTTCAAACGAAGATTGGGATGGATTTTAAAAATAATAGTAAAATCATTTATTGCTTGAAATATGCTCAGTGAAAAGGCAATGCACCAACCAACGAACCATTAATTCCCCCCTATAGTACAATGGATTCAGAATTAAAATTAATGTTAAAGCATTATATGTAACTTTTTACATATGGACGCTTGAATAAAATTAATAAAAAAAATCGATAGCCTTTATTTTGGCTATTAGTTTAATTTTTAATTTATACATTAGATTAATTCAAATTTTAGTTTTCCATTGGATATATAAAAGAAAAATGTTATATTATAGATTCACTGTTGTATATTAATAATTCAGAAGTTAACTTAGACAGTACTTTTAACAAAACTCAATGTCAGTGGAATTTTATAAATAATATAAATGCCGGTTAGGTTTTGAAATTTTTGAATGAAAAGGAAATAAACCCACCAACTCCCCATATAAATAATACAATTCTAATTTCCAGGGATTTTTTTTTTTTTTTTACTTGAATTCTCCATTTGACTTCCATTTCTTTTATCAGTTAATCATAATGTTTCTTGTACATATAAGCTAAAACAATAAAAAAGTCAATAGTCTTCAATTTGAATACTTAATTTTATTACATGTTCTTATTGGATATATATAGTATCGCTTAAATAATAAAAGGTCAATAGTCTTCACGTTGAATACTTAATTTTATTAAATGTTCTTATCGGATATATATATATATATAATATCGCTCAAATAATAAAAAAAAGTCAATAATCTTCATTTGAATACTTAATTTTATTATAAGTTAAATTACTACCACATTTTGTCATAGGATATTATATTATAATATCCTAATATAATCAGTGATAAGCAATTGCGTCATGGCATATGTAGATGACATATAAAATTATGTTGATGTAATTATCAATCTAATTAATTAGTACTAGATGTTAAAATCACTTATGTAGGAGATATCATATAATATCCCCTGAATTGCCACGAGTCTCATCAACTTTGTTCACGAGGTAGTCTCCATCACATTCTGTTGCATCATGCATCGTTAACAAAAATAAATAAGGAAAAATGTGCATGAAAACTTCTATAAATAGCATGATAATTTTCCAGAGCATGCACATCCATTGCTTTGGCAATATAATTTCTGTATAGAAACTTAACTTGTGGAAAAAAAAAAAAAAAAATGGGTTCCCAAACAGAGGTCCCTCAAATTCCTGTTATAGATTTCTCTAGGGAAGACTTGAGTCCTGGTTCATCTTCATGGATTTCCATGTGCAACCAAGTCAGGTGTGCATTAGAGGAACACGGTTGTTTTTTGGCAAAATATGATCAACTTTCGCCTCAACTTTGCGCGAAAGTATTGAGCCAAACCAAGGACATGTTTGAGCTTCCCACAGAAGTCAAATTGAGAAACACCGGGGATATACCGTTCCGTGGTTATGGAATTGATAAGTTCCAAAAAAAGCCACTCCTTGAAAGCATGGGAATTGACAATGCAAGATTTATAGAAGAGACTCAGAAGTTCGTGAATCTCATGTGGCCCGACGGAAAGGACAATTTCTGGTAAGTAATATAAATGCATGGTTACCTTTTTTTTTTTTAATTAAATCATGAACATAATTTGATAGTTCACTGCTTAAGCTTTATGTCTGTATTAATTATAATAAAATTACTTAATTATTTTTGCAGCGAAGTTGTTAATTCTTATGCCAAGATATTAGGAGCTTTGAATGATATGGTACTACAAATGGTTTTTGAAAGCTATGGAGCAGGGAAGCACTATGCCTCTTTCGCTGCTTCTAACAGTGAAGTTATTAGATTCGCCAAATATATACCTCAAGAAGACACCGAGGTGACGAATACAAGACTTCAACCCCATAAGGACCTCAGCTTTGCAACTATAGTTCATCAGATCGATGTTGGTGGTTTGGAGATAGAAGCGAAGGATGGCTCTTGGATCGCTCTTCAACCTAAGCCTTCACACTTTTTGTTCATGGCGTGCCAAGCCATAGAAGTCAGTAATGTTCACCTCATCAAGTCAACTTCATGCATGATTTAAAAATTTTATCCTAGTCCTTTATTATAAAACAATAATACTACACCTACCATAAAATGTTTACCAAAAACATTTATCAAAATGGCATATATCAATATATTATTAATTGTCAATATTCATATATAACTTTAATATAAATGAGTAAATTCTTAAATAAATAAATGATAAAAAAATCTATTAAATATTATCATATCATTTAACACATCATTTGTTAAATAAATATTGAATATTTTGATAAATGTAGCATTATTGATTTTAAAACTATAAAGACAAACACCAAAAAATTTACCATATAATATAACACAAATAATGTGTCATTATTTTATCGGTTGAAAAATATAAATATAACATAGATATTAATGAATTAACCTTCAAAATAAAAATGTAAATTGAAACATACTAATAAAAAAACAGTTATGTTAGACTTATCAAAATTCATAAAATTTATTTACTAAATGATATGAAGAAAGATATGATAGTATTTAATTAGTTTATTTTTCTTATTCATTTATCCGTTTAAAGATTCACTTATTTATATTTAGATTATATTAACATATTTACCAATTATATATTTGAAACATGTTTTTTGGTGAATAGTTTAATGTTACATCATTTTGTAAACTATTTTAGACAAAATTAATTATTAATTTGTTGGTTAATTTGTTAAATAGGGATGGAGCAATGACAGAATTAAAGGTTGCAAGCATAGAGTGACCATATCAGGAAAAGGGGGAAGACACTCACTGCAACTGTTTAATTTCAACAATGGGGTCATACAAGTGCCAGAAGAAATGGTGGATGATGACCACCCCTTGCTCTATAACCCATTCAATCATACTGAGTATCTTCACCATTTTATTCGCACCGTCCAAAGTTCCAAAGACGCATTGAGGCTGCAGTTTGAAGATCCTTTGAAGGGCTTTTGTGGTGCCTGACCATCTTATATCCAGGAAATTAAAACTGATATATAAAATCAGTCTCTTATCCGGCCAATCTTATGTTTTCAAAATAAAATGACTTTGTAAAAGTTATAGGACTACCTTTAAAAAAATAAATAAAACAAAAATAAGAGACTGAATCTGCAGGGAAAAAAAAATATATGTATATATATATATATATATAAAGGTATGGTGTGTGTTTAAATAATCTTTCTTATTGTAGAAGAAATGTTCAGTGGTCAGTATTTTCTCTGTATTAAGTCAGTTCAGTACTATGTATCAAGTCAAAGTTAATTGTTTTGCTAGTCTTATTAATCTTGAGGAATATATACATATATTATATATTCATATAGTTATGATTTAATGGACTATTTAGCTTACTTATGATATATCATATAATGGTAGAATTGGTACATTATAGATGACAATATTAGTTTATGGGATTTATAAATTATTTCTTAATACTAAAAACGTAATATCAAAAAATAAATCTTTAATAATAGTTAATTAAAAAGCTACATTGTGTATAGATTCCACATGATTTTTTGCTTTAAAAAATGAATATTTTTTATTTTTTATTTTCTATTATTTTGTCATAGTATTGTATCACATCAATGTTATGTACTATAAGGTAAGTTATATAGTTCATTAGATTAAAATTTTATAATTACATATATAATTTTGATATAATAAAGACGTAATAAAAACCTTAGAAGAACATCTTATGTTGCAAGCAACATCATTTATTTTGGTTATCAAAAAAAAAAAAAAATTATCAATCAAAGTTTTAAAATATATATATATATATATATATTGAATCAACCCTCATAATAATTGCAAGTGGATTCTATGCCAATTTGATATACTGCTATTTCCCCATTTAGTTCTTAATTAATAAATTTAAAACATATTGAAATAATATGGTATTATATAAATAATGTGGCTTAATAAATAGCATAAGGCCTTTAACGTCCTTACCGTATCAAATTCCACCCATGCTAGTTTTCTTTTCAAATGAGCCGTTCGCCAATGGTACTGTCAACTGTCACTGATCTGTATTTCTAAGTAACTTTTATTTCTTTAGAGACAAAAGGTTAAAAAAATAAAAAATAAATAAAAAAGGAACCACTTTTTCGCTTAACATTATGCAAAAGGAAAATTTAAAGAAATCTGCAATAAACAAATAAAAATTATTTAATTTTGAAGAAAACTGAAAACCATATTCCTGCAACATTAATTTATAATGGGGAAATCGGATATACAACATTATATTGCTTTAGTTACAAGGCTTCTTGGAATTATTTCTACATTGTTCATTGTGCTTCAAGCCAACAAAATGTTTTACTGAGTATTGCTTTAAAATTTTCGTGTAATTCTAAGAAGTCCTGTTAGAATGTTGAAAAGCACTTCTGTCTTAGCAGCCCATCTTACGCAGCAGAAGACAGTTTATGAGGAAGTGTTTAATCAGTCAAAGACCTTAAGCAGTCTGATATGTAGCTTGGTACTTGATGCCCTGCTTTTCTTACCGTATCAAATTTTATTAACACACACACAAAAAAAAAAAAAAAATGTCTGATATCTTGACATGGAAGGAAATCTAAGACCAGATTGAGTTTGCTGCTTTCATCTTCCACATAAGTAACGAAAGTCTCAGTAACTTTGATCACACAGTTTACTTTATTTGGATATCTAGTTAAGAAAAGTACTTTTACTTCTTCAGAGGCACAAGGTGGAGAAAAACTGTAACACCCCGTTCCGAACCATGTCGGAAATTTTTGCACATTGACCGAGGTTGACTGTTGACCGTTGATCCAAGGGGTCAAAAGTTGACTTTTTATTCATGCAAGGTTGAGCTTTGACTCATGCATGGTTGTGAAGTGCTCGTCGATACGAGTCTGTAGACTAATGGCACGTCCGATTTGGACATGTGGTTTAAAAGTTATAGACCTGTAGAGTTTTTCAAACACTGTATTATTTTAATATTTTTTTTTACACGCATAACGATGTGCCACGTGTGACTTAATGAAGGTGACCATGTGTCACCATGGTGAAATGCCACATGTCAACCATGTGTAAAATCAAATTATTTTTATTATTATTTTAAATAATAATATTTTTATTTAATTAATTTGAATTTATTTGTTTTATTTTCTCTTTTCTTTTTCTTTTTCTTTTCTTTTCCCCACGTGGGAAAACACCATTTCTTTTTTTTTCTTTTTCTTTTCTTTTTTTTTTTCCTTTTTTTCCTTCTTCTTCCCCGAGCACCAAAACACAAAAAAAAAAAACACAGTTTTTTCTCCCACCGGCCGTCCCTCTCTCTCTCCTTGCTGCACCTTTTCCGGCCACCCATACAGTACACGCGCCGGCCACCGTCCAAGCCCGCCACCTCGCGACCTCAGCTACCAAATTTCCCAGCCAGCCGCCGCCGGACGTGCCCAGATCGGGCCGGCGAAGTCGCGGCGGCGAGGTGAAATTTTCCGGCGATTCTCGCCGTTTCCGACCAACCCAGCCCTTCCCATACCTCTATCCCACTATTTTCGACCCCTCTGAGTCCATTTCCGGGGTTAGATTTCCCAAAATCCCCACCGTTTGAAAGATCCCTCAAGATCAAAACCGGCCGAAGCTTCCCGACCAAATTCCGGCCACCTCCGGCGGAATTGGGGTCGATGGAGATCGGATTGGTGATCCTCGTCCCACGAGCTTCGATTCGGTATATTATTCGTCTATTTTGGTTAAAGTTTGTGTTTGACCCCCCGGGTACCGGGTATTATTTACCCGATTAAAATATTAATTTATTTGACTGTCTGTGAATTTTGTTCTAGGAGCACCGGTGAGTCGTGAAATTGATCCCATGGTAGATCATGGTTTAATTGCGTACTCCAGGTGAGTGACCCACCTTTAAAAATATTTTTGGGGTACTTAATTGTATTTATGTGGTATTAATTTGATATCTGTAATTTGTGCTCATGTGGTGTATTTTAAATACAATCGGGAAAAACATTATTTTATATATAATTACCCATTGGTGCTAAATGATATTTTGGGGTCATTAGAAAATTTCCGATTATTATTTTATGGTGATTTAATTATGAATTATATTGTGGTTTAATTTATTATGCATGAGCAAAGTGTATTTTGGTAGTATTTGTACGTGGTTTTAAATTTGATTTTTCGGGCATAATTGGGTTAAATATTTTACGAAAATATTGGTTTGAATTTTATAAATTATGCCCGCTATATTTTTATGGTTGCATCTCGTACTTCGAGAAAATTGTGGTTTGTTATTATCGCTGTTTCGTACCGGGTTGTTTAATAAAAATGTGTGGGATGGTAAGTGTGAGAATTTAATGTATTTCCCACGGTAATTTTGGAAAACGGTACGGTTGGTTATTTATGTTTATTTTTAGACGCATTCATACAGTATTGGTGTTCTGGTGTATGGTGTATGGACACGTGGTAGTGCGCGGTTATTATGTGGTTTAGCGTGCGGTTATTACTTCACCCGTGAGTTGCCATTGGACTGTGGGCAGGCAAGTTTGTTATTGGCCACAGCCGCCCCCCTCCTTGGCCGGGTTGATGGTTTTAGCAGCGGTACTGTCGGGATGCCGAAGTGACCGTTGCAGGTTTCTCTCTTTAACCCCCCGCCAGTCGGTGCTCGGGACGCTGGGTATCGGAGGGCATCACCGGTATATGGTGTGGTGCATCGGTGTAAATTGCAAATAATGGTTTAAACTCCAAAGGTGTTCAAAATTATTTACTATAATTTATTATATTTTTTTTTATTATATATTTGGGGTATGTTTTTTATTTATTTATTGTTTATCAAATGGTTTAATCCCTTGGTTTTTGGGAGGTATGTACATTGGGTTTTGCGAAAAGGTTTTAAAAAGGGAACATTTCAAACGGAGCGATTGGTGAGAGTTTTGAGGGAAATTATTATTTTCCAACAGTTATTATTATTATTTATTAATTGTTGGTATTTGTTCTATTCCTTAATTGCTATTAATATTATTATTTTATTATTAAAAGTGTTCAGTAGTTAGGGTCACTCACGGAGATGATTAGCATCTCACACTCTTAAATTCCGTTCCCTTAGGTGCAAGTGGTGGTAGACGTTCTTCCGGAGCGAACCAAGTTTTCCGCTGCTGTTGTGTTTCGAGAAGTACTTCTGTACTCTTTCATTTCAGTGTATTATTTCTTTCAGCCTTGTTGTATTTCTGTTGTTTAGCACTTCTTAAAGCTCTCTATACTATTGGGATATTTATGTTTAATTATGCACTGGACTGTTGTTGCTTTTAAGAAGTGCTGAAATTTGTGGAACAATTTGTAGTTTGTGGGAGGAATAAGGGGATGTTTTTTAGAAGTGTGTTTTCAGTGCAGGTAATTTGTGGTAAGTAAATCCCTTAGGGGAGGCTCTGTCGGATTTTCCGTTGGAGGGTCCGGTAGGGTTTCCCTGGGATCAGGGCTTGTCTAGGGTTCCGGGGAAGGAATTCTGGACGGGTCCTGACAAAAACAATAATAATACTAACAAAAAACAAGAGATAACCAATGGGATATATATATATATATATGAGGCTTAGAAAATATGTGATGTTAAATATTTTAACAAGTTACATGAAAAATTACTAGATTTGAAAGAACTGAAACATGGTATTTAAAGCCACCAAGATTTGGAGTTTCGATTTGTGGATGGGCTTACCTTACCGAATAGTCTTGTGAGCAGCAGAATCCAGTTTGTAAGTAGACCAGTTTATTGGACATCTAAGCCATCAAGTTTGACACAGGGGATGTGTGCAATCAAGGGCCAATACTCACCTTTCTTCTTCAAGCATCTTTTCTCTTAAACAGGACACTGATTGATGCCAAGTACTCCAAGTGAAGCTGGCAGGCCCTCCTTCAGCAAGGATTGGAGGTCGGGGCACGAACGGATATAAAACTTTTCGAGTGAAGTTAGGAGTTGGAGTCCCTTGGACAGGGATTCAATATCCTGGAATTGCTCAATGAAAAGAACAGTCAAAGCCTTAGGAAGTAAGCTACACTCATTGTCTGGAAATAAGAGCAATGCTGGAGGACATGCATGAACAATTACTAATTTCCCAAGAAAGGTCAGTTTATGCATGCCCCTCTGAAATTGAAATTGGAGCAGTGCCTAATCTCAAGTGAGATTAGGTTTGGAGGTAGACCTTCTTCTGGAAAGTACATGAGACTTGAACAACTTGATATTCTTAGATGCTGTAGTGATATGAGCTTTTGCATGTTATTTGGTAGAGACTTCAGATTCTCACAGTAAAAGATTTCAAGTGTTCTGAGATTGGAAATAGGCAAGCCTCATTCGGGAAAGAATTCTAACGCCGAATAGGAAGTTGTAACTAAGATATGCAGATGATTAAGGCAGTGTAGAAACTCAGGTAAACTCTTGAGTTTCACACAATGAAAGATATGGAATGATTCAAGGGAAGCATTGTTGTGCATCACTACATTTGAAAGTGATTCCAATTGTGTGATTTTAGAAACATATAGGGTTTTGAGGGAATTGGGTAACTTACCATCTGGGAAGAAGGTATGAACATCCACTGATGGTCAAGTTCTCAAGAGAAGACATTTTGTTGCCACCAATGTTGCCATGTGAATGATTCCCTATGCAAGAGATTGTAGATTTATGCAATTTTTAAATGCTAATCTCTTAAGTTGTCCAAGAAACTTGCCTCTTGGAAAGGATACAAGAGAAGGACAATCATTGATTTCCAAGTACTGTAGAAGAAATACTGTTTTTGCTACTGTCCATTAGAATAACATGAGGTAGAGACCCAAAAGCCTGGCAACTTTTGATTGTAAGACGTATGGCGACCATGGCAAACCTATCTGAGGGAAAGACACAAATTTTGTGCACTTGTTGATGGATAACTCTTTGAGACGTGTGTTTGTGCATCTCATATGGCAGCTTCTCAAAGTTGACACAATCTTCTAAGACCAAACATTCAAGGTTTTGTGGCAGCCTTTGATCCTCATTTTCCAAGGATATAAGATGAGAGGGAGTTTGGTAGCACACTTATCTAATGACCTCTCAAAGACAGAACCCACCCTTAAATATCTCAAGTTTAGCAGCAAACCACACAATAAGGAATTGCTTATGTAAGATTCTGAACCAAATGTAGTAAAAGGAAATGCTATGAATGACCTTAAACTCTTCACTTTTAAGAAAGCCTCAAATATTTTAAAGCTGTCAAATTCATGACCAACAAATGAAAAGTGGCCTTTTTTGCCAAATCTGTAGACTGTTTGTCAATCTCGAACTTATTGTTCAAACTAATGCATACACCCTTTGAAGCATAGAGAGCAAGATCATTAATTAGGTCATGCATAATGAAATGTGATTCATCCATGCTTGATTGTTGGAAGAATGACCTTGATACTAGATCATCAAAGTATTCAGAACCCAAGTCTTTTATTTGTTTCTTTCCCCCTGGCTGTTGTAAACACCCCTCTACCATCCATAATAAAACCAACTCTTCCTTGTTAAATTCATAATCTATGGGAAGTAGTGCACAATAAGTAAAACATTGCTTAAGATAAGAAGGAAAACGGTCGAAACTCGACCTCAAAGCTGGAAGAATGCCACATCTCTCTTGTGGTAAATTCCATATCTCGCTATTTAGCATACGTTAGAATTTTATGGATCTAAATCTACATAATAAATTCTATTAATCATAAATTACTAACCTCCAAACGCAGTCATTGATAAATTACATTTTTAATCCTGCAAAATACAAAACAATGTAAAGTAGTGCCTATGGACACACTACTCTCAGACCATTCTCAGATCTCTGAAAACCCTAATCTCAAAATACCATATGGCATACATTTGTTTGCTTGCCCTAGATCTTTTGTAGTCTCTGCAAGTCAAACTTACCCATTAATTTTTAACACACACAAAATAATTATAATTTTATAATGTAATAATAATAGGAAAAATATAGGTAAGTCATTGAGCTTATAAAGAAAGTTGGTCCTCGAATCCAATTGGCCAACCGGAATATTACAAAAAGTGTGCGACCAAGGGCCCTACTACAAAATAATAAAATAAGTCAGTCCCATTAATGGCATAAATAGGCCCTATAAATGAGTAACCGATATGTCAACATGAACTGCATAATCATTATCATATATAATCCAAACTCACTTACTACAGAATCTCCTGAACCATAATATCATTTCATCTAAATATATAGCATATCGACATGGCACAACAATATACTAGACTAGACAGTAGAGATTCTCTCAGTAAATCTCCCAAAACATGATACCATTTCAACTGAGCACTTTGCATGCGATAAACTCAGTCTAGGTAGTAGAGATTTACCTAACCACGTGCAATCCCCCAACACACAATACCATTTTATTCTAGCACATTGTGTATCCACTGGATACATCAATATATCCAAACTAGATAATACGGACTCACCATGGCACTTGTGGTCAACATACACATATACATAGACTAATAGTCTCAACAGACCTGTAAATATAAGGAGCAATAATATGTGTAATAAACCATCTCATAAATAAATAATGATCCACATATGTCAATGTATCAAAATACTCAAATAAATAAATAATACTCAATATAGATATTACTGCAGAATACATAATAAACTCCCGCTGATCCACATCAGTCTCAACTGCTTAACAATCTCATATGGGACACATGCTCCTCAAATATGCCTACTAGTAAGGCCTTGGTCAGTGGATCTGCCACCATGCTATAAGTAGGCATGTGAAAAACAGTAATGAAGGCCTCTTCAACTTTCTTCTTTACCATAAAATACTTAACATCAATGTATCTCACACCAGGAGTACCTTTTAAATTATTGGAGAAAGACATCGTTGTAGTATTGTCACAATACATCATAATAGGCTTCTCAATGGAGTTAACTACTCCTAAATCACGAATAAAATTTCGAGGTCAAACTGCATAACGAGTAGCCTCATAACACGCCACATACCCTACCTCCATAGTCAAGGATGTTATCACTGACTGTATGGCACTCCGCCAAGATACAAAACATCCTGCCATGATAAATATATATCCAGTAGTAGATTTCTTATCATCCATGCAGTCTTTATAATCTGCATCACTATAACCAACTACATCAAGCGAATTGGTACGTCGATATGTCAACATATAATCTTTAGTATCCTAAAGATACCTAAAGATCTTCTTAACTGCTTGGTAAGGTAATAAATAGAACCAGGATTGCTCATAAATCTACCAAGCACACCCACAGCAAAAGCTATATCAGGCCATGTACAAACTTGAGCATACATCAAACTATCCACTGCTGAAAAACAGCGAACATTTCTCATTACCATCCTCTCTTTATCATTCTTAGGACATTGATCCTTAGAAAACCTTTCACCCTTCGTGACCAGTACACTTCCAAGAGAACAATTGTGCATATCATATCTCTTAAGTATTCTATCAATATAAGCTTTCTGAGACAACTACAACACATAATTAGTCCTATCTCGAACAATCTTGACACTCAAAACAAAAGAAGTCTCACCAAAATCTTTCATGTCAAAATGGTTGCACAACATCTACTTTGTCTCAGCCAATAGATCAGTGTCATTAGTAGCCAAAAATATGTTATTAACATACAACACCAGAAATATAAGACTGCTCCCACTGACCTTCATATATATATATATATATATATGTACCTATTAACAACATTCTCTTTAAGGCCATTTTTGGCAAAAACCTTATCAAACTTGAGATACCATTGCCTCGAAACGTGCTTAAGACCATAAATTGACGTCTTAAGCTTACAAAACAAATTACCATTCGCTTTTTTATGGAAGCCTACTGGTTGAACCATATATACATTCTCATACAAATCACTATTCAGAAAAGCAGTTCTGACATCCATCTGATGCAACTCTAGGTCATAATATGCTACAATCACCATAATGATTCTAAAAGAATACTTTGTGGATACAGGAGAGAAAGTCTGTATAATCAATTCCTTCTTTCTGGTTAAACCCTTTGGCTACAAGTCTAGCCTTATATCTCTCCACTTGACCATTAGAATCTCTTTTAGTTTTAAAGACTCATTTGCACCCTATAGGCTTGCTAACCTCTGGTAACTCAACTAAATCCCAAACACCATTTGATGCCATGGATTTCATTTCATCTTCCATTGCATCTAACTAAAAATTTGAGTGCAAACTGCTTATGACCTCCTCATAAGTGACTGGATCTGAATCATCACTTATGTCAAAATCATGCTCATGCAAGTAAACCTCATAATCATCAGGAATAGCTGATCTCCTAGTCCTTTGTGACCTTCTCAAAGGCACATCAATATCTGCAATAACTGGAATATCATGCTCCTCAATAATGAGTTCATCCTGACTAACTATTGGTTCATCAACTACTGGATTAATAATATCTTTATCATGAACAATAACACTAGAATGAATACATTTTCTTCTCTCAATTGAGGTTCCCTTAGATCATCACTATCATCAAATCTAAAATCATCTTCAAAATAAACAGCCCTATCTGATTCTACAATTCTAGTAGTATGAGATGGACAAAAGAATCTTGAACCCCTAGATCCAATACAAGAACCAACAAAATATCCACTGATAGTTTTATGATCCAACTTCTTAATTTGGGGATTATAAATCCTTACTTCATCTTTGCAACCTCATACTTGAAAATGGTGCAAATTAGGCTTTCTTCCTGATCACAACTTAAAAAGAGTCTTAGGAACATATTTACTTGGAACTTGATTCAAAATATAAGCTGTTGTCCTTAAAGCCTCTTCCCATAAGTAATTTGGCAAACTAGA
Source organism: Ziziphus jujuba (assembly GCF_031755915.1). NCBI lineage: Eukaryota > Viridiplantae > Streptophyta > Magnoliopsida > Rosales > Rhamnaceae > Ziziphus > Ziziphus jujuba. Next base: position 7,455,431 of record NC_083380.1, read on the forward strand.
ATTTGCCAACATAGATCACACCATATCCAACAAAATCATATTTCTCCTCTCAGCTATGCCATTCTGCTGAGGCGTACCAGGCATTGTATATTGCGCATCAATGCCACACTCACGTAAATAAATTGCGAATGGTCCTGGGTTTTGTCCAATCTCATCATATCTACCATAAAATTCACTACCTCTATCAGACCTCGCAGCTTTTATCTTCTTATTCTTTTGAATCTCCATCTTTACCTTAAACTCTTTAAAAATAAGTAAAGAATCTGACTTCTCACAGATAAGCTCAAAATGTCCATAATAAGAGAAATCATCAATGAAGGTAATTAAATACATATAATCACCCAAAGCAGTTGGTGTAAAAGGTCCACATATATCAGTATGGATTAACTCCAAAACATTTCCACACCTAGCTATCTTATCTTTTCTAACCTTGGAAGTTAACTTTCCTTTCACACATTCAACACACCTAGCTATATTATCTTTTCTAACCTTGGAAGTTAGCCTCCCTTTCACACATTAAATAGAAGTCGACAGATCGGAAAAATCAAAATTAGGAAGTATTCCATCCTTCACTAACATTTCCATTCTGTACTTAGAAATATGTTCCAAACGCTTATGCCACAACATTGAGGAATTATCATCAACTCTTGGACGTTTACAAGCAACAATACGGGCAACAATAAAATTAATAGAATAATTGAGACCATTATTAAATAAATCAAGTCTATATAAATTGCCACATAAATAACTTTACTATCCTTATATATTTCAACCTTGTTATTTCCAAACAAAAACTAAATCCTTGACTATCCAAAAGTGAGATAGGTAATAAGTTCCTCCTAATTTAAGGTACATCGGAAACTTCTTATAATTCTAAAACATATTCAGTGGCAAGCTTCAACTTGATTGTTCCCATGATATCCACATTTACTCTTGAGCTATCTCTCATATAAACATGCTGCTCAAGTTTGGTTGGCCATTTTTGGCTTATCATCCCCTGCAATGAATTAGTAACATGAATTGCTGCTCCAGTATCTAACCACCAAGAATTCATAGGTACATCAATAATATTAGTCTTAATCATTAAAATATTATCTTTCTTCTCTTGCTTTCCCTTTAAATTCCAACACTCTATCTTTTTGTGTCCAACTTTATTGCAGTAGCCATAATTTCCATTGAAGTACTCTTTCTTTCTCCTATCTGATAAGCGTCATCGTACTTAGTATTATTCAAAAAATCCAATAATAATGCTTCTCCTTCATGTCAAACTTGATAAATTTCTTTCCTATCTCCTCAAGAAGTTCCTTTGCTGTATCAACCTTAGGAATACTAGCATATATAACTTCATCCATATAATTCTCCATCATCATCATGCAGCACTTATTAGAATGCTTTCAATCCTCATAAAGTTTCCTAACTGCTGCACTACTATCATCAGTTGGTATCTCGGGTGGATCTATCTCCAAAACCAAATCCAATTTCATAAATGTCAAATTCATAACCAAGGTCTTTTTCCACTTCTGATAATTTATCCCATCCAATTTCATCATGGCAATCATAAGCAAAACATTCGGGGTGCTACTAACTGTGAAAATAGTAAACACTAAAGCACTTAATATATATAAAACAATAACTATTTTCCAGCCCCCCAACATAAAACATAAAATATCAATATTGTTAGGATCTTTGTAGCACTAAAGATACCCTTTCATGGGCCAGGAATAGTCAGCCAAATAACCACAATCAAATGCATTGAACTGAATCACCGACATGGTAACTTAGAACCTGTGATTCATGTCATTTAATTAACTTCCACTGCCATTCCAAGCATCATACTAAGCAACTAAAACCACCGACAGAGTAGCCTAATTACCCGTATAGGTGAGTACTTAAAATTCTACACTACTATATCAACTAGGCATAAATCCTCTTTAGGAAAAGCTAACACAATCGAATACACCAAGCATCGATATTTAATTTAATTCAAGAAAATTGGAATAGAATAATTAAACAAATAAATAAATGAACTAATAACCAATAAACAAATAAGTAAATAAACCAATAACAATATATATATATATATATATATATATATATTAACAATAATGAACAATAGATAAATAAATAAACAAATAAATAAATAACAAATAAGTAAACAAAACAAAACAAACAAAAAAAGAATTTTAATTTCGGTTGCTGACATCAGCAAGAGTGATGCTGACGTCAGCGTCTTCTTCTGGTCAAGGACAACCCAGTTTCCTGGTTAACGGGTCGCACGACCAGCTTGACAAACCTGGTTGGAAAACTCAATTCCGACCACCGTTTTCTGTAAAACCAATGCCAATATTCTCGTTTCGATGTGGGCAGCAATTTTAAGGATCAATTTGGCTAAAGGAATGCTTAAAACAAACACCGAAATCAAGAATTATCACCAACCAAGGGTACTTCAAGATCACCGGATTTCACATGTTTTCAAGCCAAATACAAACCAGTTAAACATTCCATTCAACCCAAAAATCAAATTCCAAGATAACCCAGGTCACAAATTCGTGCCCAAAAAACAAAATCCCAAAATTTGCAAAACTCAATACATGGCTGATACCATTTTTTCTTTTCTTTAAAATATAGAACAAACAATAATCGGGCATGAGTATATATACATATATACTGTTTAACAAATATTACAAACACAACGGTTAATCTCATATTTATCAAGGAAGAAGAAATAATTAAAAATATAAACCTCATGTAATCAATTTACACATTCAACTATCAATGGCCGAATAACATATCAATATAACTGATAAATTTCAAAAATAATTTATTATGCATATTAACTATAGGCTCTAATACTAATTGTTAAAATTTTATGGATCCAAATATAAATTCTATAGGCTCCAATTATGTAACTAATTGCAGTCATTGGTAAATTGAATCTTTAATTCTGTAAAATAGAAAATAATGTAAAGTAGTGTTTATGGACACACTACTCTCAAACCATTCTCAAATCTTTAAAAACCCTAATTTCAAAATACCATATGGCATACATTTGTTTGCTTGCCCTAAACCTTTTATAGTCTCTGCAAGTCAAACTTAACCATTAATTTTTAACACACACAAAATAATAATAATTTTATAATATAATAATAATAGGAAAAATATGGATAAATTATTGAGCTTATAAAAAAAATTAGTCATCTAGTTCAATGGACCAACAGGAGTATTACAAAGAATGTGTGACCAATGATTCTACTACAAAATAATAAAATAAATTAGTTCCATTAATGGCATAATAAGTAACCGATTATGCTAAGTCCACAAATTATTTATTTGTCTAACAGTATATCCTCCCATTCACCTTAAGTCAGTTTACCATGTAGAAGGCCTCCAAGTGTCTTCGCTGCTAATGGCAATCCTTTACATTTGTTCGCACTATCCTCGCCAATAACTTTAACATCTTAATGCCCTTCAAAGTTTTCGGCTCGTAAAGCACTTTGGGAAAATAATGACAACAATCAAAATTAGAGAACTCCTTTAGACAGAATGCTGAAACAAAACCTATAGTTGATGCAGCACCTGCATTTCAAGCTGTGACTATTATAGTACTTCTCGATGCCCCTGCTATGAAAGGTCCACATAGAATGTCCCATTGGTCGTAATCCTCATTCCAAACATCATCCATAACAAGAAGAAACGTCTTTCATGACAATCTCAGTCAGGATCCATCCAAAATTCTTTATCGGAACCCTAGACAAGCCCTGATCCCAGAGAAACCCTACCGGACCCTCCAATGGAAAATCTGACAGAACCTCCCCTAAGGATTGGACTTACCACAAATTTTCTGCATTGAAAACACACTTCTATATACACCACCTTATTCCTCCCACATTACTACAATTTAATTCCACAAATTTACAACACTCCAAAATAATAACAGAGAATCAATATATGATTCAATAAATATGTGTCCAATCAGTATACAGAGCATTATATAAATGATTGTGAAATTAATACAATGACAGATGAAGCAATACAAGATGGAGAGTAAAAAGGAAGGAAATGCTTCTCTTGGACTTTCGGTAATGAACTGAGACGTCGAGTTCGCCCCAGGACAATCAACGTCCACTAACCTAGACCTAAGGGAACGGAATTTAAAAATATGAGATGCTAATCATCTCAGTGAGTAACCCAATCTATTATATATTAATAATATTAATAATATAACAATAAAAGAAACTTAATTAATCAATACCAAACAATTAGATAAATAATTGTAATAAATATTTGAAATAATATTTTCTTTCAAAACTCTCACAATTCACTCTGTTAGAAATGTTCTTCTTTTTAAAACGTTTTACAAAATCTTCTATTTGTATGCCCGAAAACCAAGGAAAACAATTAATCAATAGTTTTCTAATAAAATACGATAATTCAGAATATAAATTTATAATGAAATAAATTGAAATAAAAATAACTTATAACAATTACTAAATCATTAATGCATGTCATAACAATTAATACCGAAATATTAATAAAACTCACATTAAAACAATTCATAGAATAATTAAGTAATTAAAATAAATCAATTTATTGAACAATTAAGCAAGGAAAAATTAAATCAAATCAAAACCTCCGTTTAAAATAAATGGTAAGAACATAGTAAGATCTCTTTAAAATCATCAAATCAATGTAAATAGTAAAATCAGGATAAAATGCATTGTTAAAACATTAATATAAATAGGTAATTAAAACATAATAAAATTTCATAAAATTTGTATTAAAATCTCCAATTGAATTAAATAATAAAAACAACATTAAATACATTCTAATTTAAATATAATTTCAAAATATTTATTTTGAAAATCATGTTCCGAAAACCACTTGATGCTCCCACTATATACCGGTGGCGCCAACGGTACCCAGCGTCCCAAGGCACCACTAGACAGGTGGTTAAAGAGAAAAACCGCCATACAGTCGCGTGGCGTGCCACCACGCCGTTGCTAACAGACGTCCCGGCCATGGAGGGGTGGCCTACCCTCATCCGATGGCAACCACAGGACAACCCCATAATCACTTGTGCGCTACTCACACCTACCTGTGCACTCATCACATCCACCTGCGCGCTAATCATATCCATGTATAAAGAACACTAGTACGTGTATGGTACATCTAAAAATCATAAAATCAATATATTTATTTTTAAATCTCAAAATCTTGTAAATACCACTGGGTTTATTCCATCCAATTAAACCCGTAAATTTTCCACAATTCCTTTATAAATCATCGTCATAAAGCCATCGCACAATTTCCATCAATTTCAAATCCATCAACTTTCAAATGCATCAATTTTCCAATCCATAATATTCAAATGCGTAAGCATAAATTTTTAAAATAGTGTCCTTAAATCCTTAAAATTCAAGATAGGTATAATTTCATTAAAATCCCATAAAATTTCCAAAATACATAAATCCATATAAATGCATTTTTATTAATCAAAACAAACTCACAAATAAATTCCACAATAAATCAATTAATATTAAAATCACAATTCCTTTAAATATCAAATTTCCATAAAATCTATATTTCCATAATTGTCAAAAATCATATATAATTTAATGCACATATACATTTCAATTTATTCAAATTATGCCATCAAAATTTCAAATATAATTTTGCTAAATATTAAATCCAAATATTTAATTATCACAAAATAAATATAATTTAACATCCGAAAATAATTTTGAAGGTGGATCACTCACCTCGAGCACGCAATTAACCCAAGATCCTCCATGGGATCAATTCTATGGCTCACACGTGCTCCTAAAACAACAATATTACACAAAGTCAAATAAATTAATATTTTATTCGGATAAATAATACCCGGTATCCAGGGAGTTTAACACAAACGTTGTCCAAAATTCACAAATAAGGTGCCTATGGAAAACTAAGGAGATGAGGATCACATTATCAACCTTCATTGGACCCAATTTGATCGACAGGGACCGGTAGAATGGACGGGAAGTTTCGGCCGAACTTCAACTTGTCATATCTCTCAAACGACAAGGAATTGAGCTGAATGGACCTCAAAATTGAGCTCAGGAGATCCAAAATAAGTGGAAGGGAGTATCAATTTGGCCGAGTGGTGGCCGAATCACCGACGAAGCCAATCTTGCTGTCGCCGGCAACGAAGCCCGATCCGGTTGCATAAGGTGATGGTTGGCCACCATTTTCCGGCTGCTGGCCGGAATCTTCCCCCTCTTCCTTCCCATCAGGTGCGTGTGGCTTCATATGGTTGAAAAAAAAGAGAAATGGGGTGGAGCCGAGAGGGAGAAGGAAGGAAGAAGGAAGAAGAAGAAGAAGAAAAGAAAAGAAAAAGAAAGCCATTTTTCGCGGGTGTTTCCCACGTGAGGAAAAAAAGAATTTTTTTTTATAATAATAATAAAATAATAAAATAAATAAATAATATTAAGATAATATAGTATTTAATATTGTTGACATGCGGCATCTCCTCATTGTGACACATAGCACCCTTTATTAAGTCACACGTGGCACACTGTTCACATATTTAAAAATAATATTAAAATAATACTGTATTTGAAAAATTTTGCAAGTCCATAACTTTTCAACAAAATGTCCAAATCAGGTGTACCACTAGTCTACGGACTCATATTGATGAGTACTTCACAACCATGCATGAGTCAAAGCTCAACTTTGCATGAACAAAAAGTCAACTCCGGCACCCCTTGGACAGTTTGGACCTCAACTTGTTTAGCTCATAACTTTCAATCTGTAGTTCTGTTTTCAAGATGATACTAGTCTATGGACTCATGACAATGTGTACTTTTTAACGGTACCTCGGTCAATATGAAATTCCACCGGAAGCAAAAAGTCAACATTTGACCCCTTCTCGGTCAACGATGGTCAAACCCGATCAACCTTGGTCAAATTTTAGAAATTCTGATATATTTCGGGACAAGGTATTACAATCTCTCTTTTAATCTCACTTGAAGTAGTTTTGGATCCTTGTTATCATAACGCTCAATTGAGATTGCTTGTGAAACTACACGTGTTACCTTGAGAACATCAAATTCTTCAGAAACACAAATCCAAACTTTTGTGTCGAAACCCTTCTTCACTTCCTCATCATTGTATACAAGTTGAGTCAGTGTTGTCTTACCAACTCCTCCCATGCCAACTATTGGAATGACATAGGCTCCAGCATCACATCTTCCACCATTCAACCCCATTTCAACCAAAACCTCCTTATCTTTCTCTCTATCATATATATGGAATTCATCGACCATGAAGTTGTTGGCAGCCTCTCTCTCAGTCTATTTAAACCCATTTGTGAACTCTCTTTCAGTCCATGGAATTCTTTTGTTCCACAATATTTTGCAGGGTTTTGGTGAGTTTCATTATCTTCAAGCCCATTTTAGTATTGAATCTAACAACACTTGGATTGAAACTGGTACAACTAGCAATGGGGATGTGTTTTTATACCTTATTTGTGATGGTTTGTGCTTCAGTCATCAACTTCAGCCTCAAAGCTTTAGTGGTAAATTCATCTAAAATGTCTTCCAGATCGTAAGTCAAGTCTCGGAGGTCACACAGCCATATTTTCACTGCCCTATTTGTTATTTGCTTCCAACAGCATTTTCTTCCAATTCTTTAGTTCAGCCTGAGGTAGATGGCTAGCAAACTTGAGAACTTCATGGAAGCTCAACTTGTTAAAAGGAGACTCAATAGCAGCAATTACAACAGCCTCTCCAACAAAAGGATTGCTTCCATCAGATGGAATTGAGGTTTTGTGCAAGAAATATTTTCAATTGCTACAGCGAGAATTTATAGAACTGTGACCAGAAAAATCATCATCTAAAAAGTAAAGAAAGAAATATTAAATTCCAAATAAACAGAAAGGTACTAATTTTTAGTCCAAAATCAAAATTTGAATTATTGTGGAACCATGACCATAAGTCATCCTATGAGTAAGGAAAGCAAGAAATATTAAATTCCATATAATAAAAAGTATCATATCTATAATCCAAAATCCATATATGAAATATCATTTTCTATTTTTTTTTTTTACATTTTTCATAAGTGTTGAAATACCACTTATTCCAAAAACTTAAACTGATAGAAGGTGGGCTTTCATTTCATTTATATTTTTCTCTAACACTCCCTCTCAAATGTAGTTTTTTTTTTTTTTTTTTTTTGGATGGAGTTGATAAATTTTGAACTTAGGACCTCTTGGATCTTTGGTTCTGATACAATATTAAAATACCACTTATTCCAAAAGCTTAAACTGATGGAAAGTGGGTTTTGATTTTATTTATATTTTTCTCTAACAACAAATATCCAAATCGGAAAGCCATATATCTCTTACACGTATCAAAATTCCAAATATGAAATATCATTGTATATTGCTTTTCCGACTCATATGTCTATGATTATTCTGATTCTATAAACTTTACCGAACAGAGAAGTAAAATGAAGCTGTATAGGTCATATTATTGGAATGAGGCTATGAAACTGCATGAATGTTAGTCATGTCTTTTCATTTCCTCATTAAAGTTTTATGCTTTCTATTCTATTTTCACGTCTCATATTATGATTTTCACTAAAAATACTTTTTAGTAAATTGCCAAAATTATTGCTGGTAAATGGTCAATCTTTGACTTCAAGTCAAAACCAAACTATTTGGCCTTTTGCTTCAAAAGAAAAAAGGACTTTTTTTGTAAATAAATATAATATAATTCAGATTTCATCTCACATTATTAAAATAAATAATAAATAATAAATAAATAAAGAAGGACGAAATCAATAGTTGGCAATTGGTGGTCTGATGCTTGAAAGACGGAGAAAGTCAGAGAATGGTCTAGTCCTGCTCTTTTGTCTGAAGTTTCTTTTCTCAAATCATTAAAAGTTTCTGACTATCCAAACACATTGACCAACATCTAAACAAAGGGGAGCATAGTTGAGGCTAGGGCTGGGCAAAACCCGACCCAAACCGACCAACCCGTCCGAACCGAACTATTTGGGTCGGTTTGGGTTGGTTTTTAACTGTTAAACGGATCGGTTCGGTTACATATGTATTGAACCCGTGGTTTTCGGTTCGGGTTACGGGTGGGTATAAAATTTACCCAACCCAAACCGAACCGACCCATAATAATCCAAAGGTGAAGGTTTAGTCATGAAATATGCATGAGGTCCAAACTGGCCCAAACCAAAAATACAAAAAATTGGGCTGAAAGTAAAGCTCATCATAAGGCCCAAACCGGCCTAAACCAAAAATAAAAAAATTTGGGCCGAAGCCCAACCCAGCCCAACCCATGAACCCAACCCAAACCGAAAAATATTCATTCGGTTCGGTTCGGTTTGGGTTGAATGTAACGGTCGGTTCGGTTCGGTTTTGTACCCAACCCAAACCGAACCGGTCGATTCGGTTTAAAAAAGATCACAAAACCGAACCGAACCGAACCGAGCCCACCCCTAGTTGAGGCACTTTTATTCCAATCTTTAATCACAACATTGCATGGTTCCCAATCATGTATGAGCTTAGTCACATTGGCATGGAAAGCTTCTTGAACATTTGTTCTAGTCAAATAAGCATACACATAGTATTCACTGCAATGATCAAAACTTCATCAATACCTGCAATATTACAAACCAAACACAATGTTACAAACAGAAACTTTCTCAAAAACCAAAATCACAAAAAAAGAATTCCCATAAGAACAAGTATTTCTACATTTCTTTTAGATAGTTTTTGTTACTTCCAAAGGAAAAGAAACAAAACCCATGAAGTGGGATTGTGTTTTTGTATTTTAAATATTCTCTCATAATAAAAATTAAAAAGAAATGGTCAACATTTTCTCTTTTTTCATGTCAGAACTACATCAGCCCCTTATACCATCATCTTTCTCCACCATTAACTTGCTCAATTTCCCATCCATATATTCTCAAAGAGAAGGTTGCATATGGGAGGGGCTCAATCATTTTGATTAGTAGTTATATTTGTTCATTGATTCTTTCTTTCTATTTTACTCAGGTCGCTCAACGGTTTAACTTTTAGGAACTAAGAAGTAAAATCACATGCTATTGAATATTTATCAAAATATATATGTGTGTATACGGTATTGGGTTGGCGTATGGGCTTATCGTAAGAGGTTTTGTGGACCAATACCCTCTTCTGGGCTTTTGAAATTTCAATTGTGAGTGTATATTGATGTTGGAACAAGAAGTGGGCTTACTATCAAAAAGTACCATTTCGGTCAAACAGGAAGTTGGGCTTTAATCGCCATTATCGTCCGCATCATCCACTAATGAAATTGAAAATGTTCTATGATGAGGAAAAACCAACCAACCATCCGACTTCAATTTCTCATGTGGAATTTTTTTGTCCTTTTTTCATTAATACTATATTACCTGGATTGCTTTGTGTAATGAACCTAACATTTAACGTTCGAATTATAAAAAATAAAATAATAATAATAATGAAATTTGGCAATTTCTTCTAGAACCTAATATTTGAAGACTACAACTAAAATGTCATAATAGAATAGAATAGACAATTTTACATTTTTGCTCATAATATGACAACAAAACTGATATTCGAATCATCTTCTAATAATGAAATTAAAATCATAAAATTAATTTATTTGAAAATTATCTTAAGATTATATTCCATTGTGGTTTCAATAAATTAAAAAAAAAAAAAAAAAAGATTATATTCCATGGATATTCAAACACACACCCTAACATGCGTCCCTGTATATGTTGGGTTTACAAATTGATTTATTCGAAAAAGACATTAAAAGTCGATAAGGTTTTTCCAACTATCAAGTCCTAATTAATAAAAAAAAAGGGCCTTAACAAGGTTGAAGAGTGCATTTTTGCAGGTATGATTTTAGATAATAGGGTTTAATTGCATCCATCTTAATAATTGACTTATTTAATTTGGCAAAATTGGTTTGGTGTATAAGAGCTGGAGATATAGGCATTAAGCTCTCAAGGTAGAAGAATACGTATATACCTTGAAGAAAACATCACTCAACTATCAAAGTAATTATATGCATGCATGCTTGGACTAAATCCTGTCCTACTTCAATTTGGACGTACTTGAAATTAAAACACTCACAGGTATGCATGAGCAGTTCTTGTTGTATCTTCTGTCTGAATCAAAGGCATGGTATTGTTGGGAGGGAAAATTAACTAGATTATGATTTTAATCAATTACTTTTGGAAAATAATAATAATAATAATAATAACAACAAAAAACTTAATTCACTATCTATTCCAAAAGTTAACAGCTTATTTTTAATATACTCCACACATGTCAACCCATTAGGGAGGAAAGAAACTATGTTTTGCATGTGCCAAATAACCCAAACATAATTTCAAATTTAAACGAAAATATCAAAGCTTTGATATCATGTTAAATTACTATCTATCCGAAAAATTTAATCTAATACGAAGCAAACTTGATAATATATGTCAAACATATTTTCCAATAAATAATACTACAAGGCACCAACTTATTTGTCAATTTATGTGATAATGTATTATTAATTTTTATCAGGTTTATAGGATTCACTTATTCATGTTTAATCTATATTATTTTTTCCACCATAATAATATTTTGGTTGATCAGCAAAATTGGTGTCTGGAGCAGTACTGTTAGAAAAATATGTACAATAATTGTGAAAATTCGCCATTACATTTTGTTATCTCATGAACTATATATTAACAAAAATAAGTTTGAAAAAAGTGCATGGAAACCCTCTTTAAATAGCATGATAATACAAACCGAAAATGCATCCAAGCTTGAGCTTTCATTTCTGCAGAGAAAGTAATTATTTTGTGGGAAAAAAACAAAACAAAACAAAACAAAAAACAATGAGTTCCCAAACACGGCTCCCTCAAATTCCTGTTATAGATTTCCCTAGGGAAGACTTGAATCCTGGCGCATCTTCATGGATTTCCGTGCAACCATGTCCGGTATGCATTAGAGGAATATGGCTGTTTCGTGACAAAATATGATCAACTTTCTAGGAAATTGTTGAGCCAAACCAAGGATATGTTTGAGCTTCCCACAGAAACCAAAAATAAAAATACTAGTGATGAACCTTTTCGAGGTTACTGTACTTAGAACAAGCAAATGCCACTCTTTGAAGGCATGGGCATGGACGCCGCTAGATTGCTTGAAGAAAATCAGAACTTCATGAATCTCATGTGGCATGCTGAAAAGGACCATCTTCTGTTGAATTAATTACTTATTATGTTTTTGCAGCGAAGTTGTAAACTCTTACGCCAAGCTATTAGGAGATTTGAATGAATTGGTACAATGAATGGCGTTTGAGAACTGTGGTGCAAGGAAGCACTATGCCTCCATTGCTGCTTCCAACAGTCACATTCTTAGATTCCACAAATTTATACCTTAAGAAAACGAGGTGATTAATTTGATTCAGGAGTAATTGAAATGAAGAAACTAACCCAATGAACAACCCAGAAACTTTCTAGGAGTCATAGGGTGTCAGAAGATTCATTGCTCTCCAAGTTTCTTACAGTGAACAAAATGGCAAAATTGACTCAAGGTAGAAGACGACCTGGCTTTTAAGCAGTTACAAGGACAAAACGGTGCGTATAGCAACGATTACAGACACATAACTAATACCACTTAACTAAATAAGCTATTCTATTATTGGACACGAGCTGACACGTAGGCTAAATGAGTTTTTAAACCAAATAAACCGTTTAACAAAACGATGCGTATTGAGGCTCACGTGAGCTGCTAAGCTTGGCACGAGAGTTGGCCACGGTGTAAGGCTTTCAGGGCATAAGGACCTCAGCTTTGCAAGCATGGTTCATAGATTGATGTTCCTGGTTTAGAGGTACAAGCAAAAGATGGAACATGGATTGTGATTGAACCCCAACCTTCAGACTTTCTGTTCATGGCTAGTCAAGGAATGCAGGTGGATTTGCATGTCTATATATATATATATATATCAGTAAAGTTTATATCAAGTCGATTTGAGAATTTTACATTAAATATATAAGATCAATATGATGTGAACCTATCTTCCTATATATGTGTATATTGATTTTAATTAATGAATTTGAGATATAATTAGTTATTAATTGATTGGTTAATTTATTAATTAATTAACTAGGTAGTGTAAAATCTAGCTTGCGATCATCGACTAATAAGTATATAGGGAAACGGGGAAAGATGCTCATTGAGGCTGTTTACTTTCAACAATGCCGTCATACAAGTACCAGAGGAAATGGTGGATGACAAACACTTTTCGCTTTATAAATCATTTGATCATCCTGGGCTGTTCGCTTTTACTTTATTGCTGATATGGCAAACAAGTCTGATATTAATCCTATCATGGCCTTTTTTGGTGTTTCAAGATCACAAATATAAAATTATATATCCAATAAATTAAGTCTCTCATCATGAGCTGGTCTTCATTATAAAAATAAATAAATAAAAACTTGCTTCATGGTTGTTGGATTTTGGAACTATTTTTACTTTGTTGACCAACAAAATATTAAACGGAGTTTTGCTTTGAAAAACACTGTGCGTTAGCAGCCCCTCTTACTCCACAGCAGCCCAACTTATAATGTCAGCAAGAGATTATAAGCCGCCAAATCAGAATTTTCATTCGGTTTAGGAGACTACTCTGCTCAACTTCAAAAGTTGGCAAATTTTATTTTTTCAAAACAAATGCCAAAAAAAAAAAAAAGGAAAAAAAAATTTGTTTACGAGTTTCATGAAGAGAGAAAGAATCACAAAAATCAGTTAAAAGCAAAGTAGATATTTGAACATTTGAGGTAATTACTATGGATTTTTTTATTAATCAATGAAATTGAAAAGAAATCAACTGTAAAATAATTAGCATTATAAAAACACAAACCATCTAAGCATTGAGATACTATAAAATTTTCTAAAAAGAAAAAAATTATATTGCTAAATTGATAGGCTTATTACAGAAATTAGCCATATCGCGAAGTATCAGGAAGTGGTGTGCCATCAAGGAAGTGTTTGATGAGTGAAAGGGCTCTAGGAGGCTGATAGCTTGGCACTTGATGCCCTGCTTCCCTTACCGTTGCAAATGTTAAGTCCCCTTGATATACTTCTGTGTATCCACCAACCTGTTTACACAAAATGTTGTATTTATATTCATAACAAAGATTTATAATCTTAACCTGGAAGAAAATCTAAGCTCATAGTTGAGTTTTTTGTTTTCATCTTCCAAGGAAAAACTTAAAGAGAAGGACAAAATCATCTTGGTGAATTGAACTGTCTTTTTCCAAATTCATTAGAGAGCTTTTGGTTTCTGACTTTACCTCCCCATTGAGTAACCAAGGATGCCATTGGGTCTTCACTGGAAGGTTCAACTTTTGAATGGAGTACTTGGTTGAAGTAACCGGCACCCTTCCATCTATATCACCACTGCATCACGAACAAATCCCAATTTACATGATTCAAAATCTCAATCTTCACTATATCAATTCAAGGTTTTAAATTCTCTGTTCTGGTTTTATGAAACCAATGGTATCGGTGATTGACCATGTAATTACCTGAAAATCCAAACTCTAAGTCCATTAGCTATTAGCTCGTGTATAATGGGAAGTATAGTTGTGGCACCATCAGTCCAATCTTTGATCACATCGCTGCATGGTTCCCAATCATGTGTGAGCTTAGTCACATTGGCATGAAGAGCTTCTTGAACTTCTGGTCTATTCAAGTAAGCATACACATAGTAATCACTGCAAGGATCAAACTTCAATACCTGAAATATTACCAACAACACAATATTACCAACTGAAACTTCCTCAGAAACCAAATGACAAACAAATAAATCTTCATATTCCAAAAGGGAAAAGGGGACAAAAACCCATGAATGGGAATTGTGATTGTGTTTTTGTTACTTACAGAAGCTTTTTTGGGTCGAGAAGTGAGATTGGTAGAAGCGCAATTTGGGGCATAGATGTTGTAGATGTCAATGTAGTAAATGTCCTTCTCAACTTGATCAGTGGCTTCAGTGCACTCGTCGGTTTGAGAGGTTGCATTGGGTGAGAAGTCGCAGTGTTTTCGGATTGTATTTGCAGCATCATCTGAAATGATAGCGTGTGACGCAAGAAAGTCATACATCCCTTTTGAATCTGTTTCATCATTGATCACTGCATTCCCAATCTGCAAAATAGGCGACACACAAAGTTATTTGGCATATGAACTATTCAGCTCCATAGGCAGACAAAATGAAATTCCCCATATGAAAGTTTATGGGCCAAGTAAACAATCTTGGACCACCCAAGAGTTGTAAATGGGCTTTATGGCCCAGATACACTAAAAGGCCTAGTCTAGATTTCACTTGACAAAACTATCAACCTAGATCGGTAATGATGAAAGAGTTTGGAGAACATTGGGACATCATAATCATGATCATGACGAATTATAGACAATATTGCTCCACAAAATGTGGAAAAGTAGGTCAAGGAAAACCCAATGGAATCTAAAGGTTATACCCAAGAACCTTGAAATAAAAATTTAAAAAATAACAATAATAATAATTAAAAAAAAAAAAAAAGGGGATAGAACTTATCATGATTACAAAGACATGGGTATATCATTGCTTCACAGATAGGTAAGAAACATAACACAATGCTTCACACGTGAAATTATCAAAAGCAAAAAACGAAAATAGTGCTTATTAGCTGAGGTCGGGCCCCATTTCATAGGACATGATTTTGGGCTATACTAAGAAGCTTGAGGTCCCCATTAAGAGTGTAGAGTGAGAGAGAGATTAGGGAGACA
This sequence comes from Ziziphus jujuba, assembly GCF_031755915.1. Taxonomy (NCBI): domain Eukaryota; kingdom Viridiplantae; phylum Streptophyta; class Magnoliopsida; order Rosales; family Rhamnaceae; genus Ziziphus; species Ziziphus jujuba. The sequence goes on from NC_083380.1 coordinate 7,471,254, forward strand.
TACAATTATTCCTTTGAGGTTGATAATGGTCTTGTTGGCCTTCTTATTATGGTAGAGAATAGTATGAGCAAGTTGAGGAACATAATGTCCTGCATAGCTTTCACCAGAAATATAGAAATCTCTGTCTTTGTATTCAGGAAATCTTTCCAACCAATTCACCAAAAACACATAGTTATCTGCAGCTGTTCTTCTATCTCCACTTTTGTCATAATCTGATGTTCTATTCGAGTATGAAAATCCTACCCCAGCAGGAGACTCAAGAAACAAAACGTTTGCAGCTGAAAAACAAAAAATAAATAAATAAAAATGAATTCCAAAAACAAAAAATGAAATGAAAATTTAATTTTGAAAACAAATGATCAATTTTACATTATTCTTTCTAAAATCTAAGCATACCATAATTCCATGAATATCTGTTTTTGTAAAGTGTTTTTCCATCACTAAAGACACGAAATGGTCCCAGCTCTTGCATTGCTCCATATGCAAGAGATGAACAACCAGGTCCTGCAAACCAACAAAAATTTAATTAATTAATTGTAGGATTATCTCGAACTCCGCATTATAATCAAATTTAAGACATTTATAAAATAATAATAATAATAATAATTTTCTTATGGAAGCCTATTTTTCTGTACTTATGTGTAAAAGGCATAAACGAAAAAGTCAATAAAGTAAAGTTGTACACATAAATTATCTAATGGAACAACTTTTTTAGATATGATAAATCATGAATTAAATAATTTTTAATATATATATATATATATATATATAAGAATGATAGTTTCATCAGGCACGGCGAGAAATCCTCCATGGGAGAGAAGTTTGGGATTTGAACCCCGGGAAAGGAGCTGGTACGGTGGTACCACTCATCTGGACAAGAGACTGAAAATAATATTTTATTTTTTTTAATAACAATTTGATATTAAAATAATTAGGTAACCAAATTCAATAATATCATAAACTATAAGACCCTTTTTACGATAACTTAATCCAATTTTGAAAAAGCAAAGCAGCCTAATCATTAATTGTCCGATATGATTATTATAATAATAAATAAAATATAAGATATTACGAAATATCTTTTTTTCTTTTTAATACTAAAATTTTTCCAACTTTCTTTTTAATACTAAATTTTTTCCAACCTAAAGCAAAGAAAAAACCAAAGTGACTATCATGCAAAAGTCTGTGGCTTTGCTACAAAAGTAAATAATGTACAAAGACTAGAGAAGAAAGAATAACAAAGAGATATAGAGAAAGTGCAATAACTACCACACAACAATGCTAGAAATTTAACTACCACACAACAATGATAGAAATTATCAACTATTTCAGGTTCAGATGCTATAGACTTTTCTTGGATCTTGATCAAATTTTCTCAACCATTCTCTCAGAAAAATAAAATAAAAGGGTATAAAGGGTAAGTAATAAGAAATATAACTATCTTATTGCTGCTTCAGCAATCAACCTATTCACTGACAAGGCAAAAAGGAAAATTCCATATATATAGCTTGAAGAAATGGCAATGACATATTGAAGATTGGAATGAAATGGTTGAATGAATATAAAGTCATTTATAGTAGAAACTAAATATTATTAATAAATATAATATACCTCCATTTAGCCAAAGAAGAAGAGGTAATTCATCCTTAGAATGCTGAGCTTCAACAAAATAATAAAAAAGTGCTCTTCCTGCATTTTTGTCCACAGTAACATAACCACCATAATGCGAAAATTCAACCTGAGGTTGTCCAGGCAATCTGATGATCCTATCTTTCTCTTTAAGACCCTCTTGAGGATGAATATTGCTTTCATGATCAATATTTCCAATTGCCTTGAAAAGGCTTATGTCCATGGCTGAACTTCCAGCTCTCTGCTTGGACTTGTAATGGCCAGAAAGTGATTGTGTTTGTTTCCTGGCATGGATTTGACCTGTGAAACAGGAAAGAATGAGGAATATGGAAAAGAGAAGGAAATTATAACAATGGTGGCTTTTTTCCATGTTTTGCTTCTTGCTCTTGGCAAATTAGAGAGAGGAAGAGAACATGGAAGGAGAAGAACAAGAGATTTTTATATAGAAGGGCTTTGCTGAGTTGTGAGTTTTTGGATCCAAGCTAGCTGTTTTGATATGATCAAGTGGTGAATGTATGGGTATTTTTATATGTATAAGTTTCAACGAACCTTGAAAATTTGAAGGGCTGGGATTAACTGGGTGTGACTGATTAATATATATATATATATATATATGAAAAATTAAAATAAAGGGAAGCATATATAAGAGAAGTATGTTTCTTAGTTACCAATCATGTTCTGCCATGTGAGTAGTGTTCAGGTAGTGCTAGGCCATTTAATATTATCAACACACACAATAATGGAAATCTAATCATTCGACACAAAAAAATAATAATAATAATGAAAATCTAATCTGACAAAAATAAAATGAGTAAGATTAACATTTATAAATCCTTCATTGGGAAATTTCAAGCGTTCCATCAGGAGTATCTAACATTCCTTGTATTATTTGTTCACCATTTCATAAGTTTTCTCAACAAAAATAAGAAAGAAAACCTTATCTTAGCTTTCAATTATGATGGCTTACTTAATGATTGCCCCTTTGAAATAATTATGAGAATTTAGGTACAAAATTGTATGCAATAAACCACAACAAGCAAATATAATTTTTCGTGGGACATACATAAATGGTCCCTATATGCCCCTTTATTTTACTAAGAACAAAGTTCTACATGGTGGAATAATAATTATATATATTTATATATCTCTCTCTCTCTCTCTCTATATATATATATAGATATATCAATTTGATGTAAAGAAAAGATTCTTACACACACATACATATATGTAAAACAGCAGAAAGATTTGAGGGGTGTATTTATACTCGTACTACTTTTTATGTTATTAATTTTCTGTGGTTTTCTTGGTAGAATTGTATTCCTAACGCACGTATACATCCCCTTTTTCCATGTGAACCAGAGAATAATAATACATAACCCTTAATTGCCATCACAAAAGAATCCTGATGGGTCAAATTCATGAACATGCAAAGTGGGTCCTACCAAAGATTTTAAATGCAGAAAGTCAACATCCCCTAATTTCATATATTGCCCAAGAAAAAGTCTATATCCAGGGAAAAGAATTTGAAAATGTGTAAAAAGAAAATTGTAAAGAGAGTATCCCAAGGCAGTAATTAAACTGTAACAGCAAGAACAAATTAAGAATAATGAATGATTATCTAAAAGTATTACCCTTTTGATAAAGATTTATCATGTAGATACAAGTTTAAGGCAAAAGAGGTTCACATAATTTTCATCAACATTGTTAATGATCTGTAGCTTTTTCCCAATTATATTAAACTCTTAAGAGAGAGACAGTTTCTAACTTCAAATGGTCAATTTTCTTTGCTAGCTGTAGGCATTGAATTACTTTTTCATTTAGGAATCTCAGATTATATTACAAACAACCATCTATGAGCCAGAACAAAATACCTTTGTTATTGAAAACAGTTGGGTGAAAAATACTTTTTAAAATATATATATATATATATTCTATTAAAGAAGAAAACAAAAATAAAGTAACATATATTATCAAGGAGAGGAAAACAAAGAATTGGAGGATTTTTCGGTTTGGATTTGGAATTTGATGATATCATTGGATATGAGGTGCCGATTTGGAGTCTTTTTGAAATGGAAGATACATAGTTGGGATATGGATTGGACTCTAACAGTGAGTAGATTCCCTCAGCTAGTATAATGGATAACTATATTTATGTATTTATTTTATTTATTGATTCAGAGAAAAACCAAAAATAGTTGTCTTTTCAGCTGTTATGGTAGTGAGGCATAGGCATATAAACATAAAATTAAACTAGAATTACTGAAATTATACTGATGGTTAACAATGAATTTTCGACGTAGAACTAATAACCAATCACATTTGAACATGTGGACCACCAAAAAATTCCAAATTTGGAGTCCAATTATTGATATATATATATATATATATTCTTAAAAGCTTGTTCCAGTTGGAGGAGTTTTACAATAAAATCATGCAGATGAGTGTAAAGGATGATGACTATGCCTTGAATATATTAAGGACAATTGTTCATAAAGATAAGAAAACCACTAGAATTGGGGGTGGATTGAAATTATTTATGTATGTAGAGTAATATTCTTAGTGGTTTATATTTCATTGTCAAAAGCTTTATCTTTTCAATACTACCTAAAATGTTTTTGTATTGTTATTGGAAAACAATACACACAAAAGAATCCAATAATTCTGTAAACAGAAAAATACAAAACCAATGATGGTAATACTTTGTTCTAGTTTTGCTAACTTTAAAAATTGGGTCAAAAAAACTAGAGTATATTCCTTGTGGGGTCCAGTTCCGTTTGAAGGTTGAGGTCAATTTATCCTGTTTTGCAACCTCTCACCATCTTGACCCCATTTTCTCAAACCCAGCCCATGTGACATTTTTACTGGGCCTTTTTCTCTCTTTTGTTTCTTTCACCATTATGATCCCACAAAAACTTCTCTTAGGACATACTAGTTGTCTAGCCTACACATGCGCCAGTTTTCTCTGTCCTTACATTGTTTGCTCTGGAAATTACAATTTCTTTGTTTATACAATTAGCATAATCATATTATACATAGAACTCTTGGCTATGTTTCTATTTTAAACTAGTTTCATATTGCTTAGAGGTACTTTTCATTTATGTTCTCTCTGACACTTAGAAGGCACAAGAGTTGCTGCAGAATATTTGTGGATATATATACAAATTTCAAGCCAGTTGAATTATTCCTTATTTCCCGTTTAGTTTGATAGTAACAAGAAATATTTTGGTTTCCTATAATTGAATTATACTTCCTTACTAGGTATGATTCAGAAAATATAAAGTAAATAATAAGAAGAAAAAGAACTCAAAGAAACCATGATAATATGTATCATCCATAATGTATGTTATCTGGTTTATAATAGAAATGATTTGCATGTGCTATGCTAGCTGTGAATGTATTATATGCATGTGCTTTATTTGTCCCTTTAATATTAAAATAAAAGTTGTACGAACCTTATAAGCAATTGCTTTCTTCTCAAATGAAGAAACAGACACAAAAAGAATATGACATACCCACCTTCCTCTCCTAGAATTCTGCCTACAGGAATTAGACCATCCTTTTGAGCCAGTTTCTTTCACATGATCAAGATATGCTTTAGAATAGAAGTCCCCTTAATAACTCTTCTTTATATACTTACTAGAAAAATCTAGTGGGGGTTTTGATTAACAAGTAAGAATTGGAAATTTACCCTCCTTTTACAATCATTTTTTGGTTTGGTAACCTAACGTTCCATTTTATGAATTCTAACTATGATCCTGTACTATAGTACAAGTAGATTTGAAAAATGATAAAGAAAAGTTGCATATACCAATGAAGGGCTTTTATGACTGTTATAAAGTGATTACTATATTAAGTAAAAGAAAGATTAATAGAGGATTGCAAGCCTAAGAAGATCTACCATTGTCCTTTTCTTTTCGGATGGCTTTTGTTTACTAAGAAAAGTTTTTCCAATATTAAGGTTGTAAGTTGCTTCTTAGTTTGCTTCAAAACCAACACTAACGATGAAAACATGTCTAATTTGGCTCTTACTTTTGGGAATTTTTTTGAGTTGTTTAAACAAAAAGAAAGCAAAAGGGAAATATCTTTATGTTATTTTATTGAGTTCTTTGAACAACAAAAATATCTTCTCTTGTGTCTATTTCATTGAATACTTTTTAAGTAAAAAAAATAATTTCGTGGGTTACACTTTTTGTTATCAAACCAATTACTTTCACTTTTCTTTCCAAACAAATTTTTAAAAAAAAAATTTTAAAAAAAAAGGGAAAATGTTTCAAGCATAATGAGCTAATTTTCTCCATGGGGCATAGCAAGTTGAAGCAAAACGTGTTGGTATGAAATTTCTAGGTTGCAACCGTGTGTTCTGGAGGGATACACTTCCTTCCAGGTTCTACCTACCTCACCACCAATTGAATTTCAACAAAGCATAAACTTCTTCTTCAATCATCTTTATTGAAATTGACCATTTATCACATATTCTTATTCAAAACTCTTTTATGAAATTTTTTTTCTTAAAAACATTTATCAGAAAATAAATCTTCATATAAAAATGGATTATTGATGGCTAAATTTCAGATGGGTTTTGCACCTAGCGCTCATTTGAGCGCAACTACATGTGAAAATCAGTCATGACAAGATGTTTTGTCTTAGAATGATAATGGCTAGCTTGGGACAATCACAGACTTGTATATGGACCATAAATATGTGTATATATATATATATATATATTTTTTTTTTTTTGTGGTTTTATATATATATATATATATATTATTTTTTTGGTGGTTTTTTTCAGACTATGCATTTTTTTCATTGTTTGATTAGCAACCAAAAACTCAAAAAGATTTATAATCAGGTGGAGCACCATGATGTGAACTATTGATCAAATCAGGGGGCACTAAGTCGTACAAATGTTTCTGCTTTTAACAACAGCAAGCATAGAATAATACGTGTTCATGAACATGAACCAAAAAATACCATCCTCGCCGAAGAACCCTTTTCTTTCAAGCTTCTATCTATTAGAACCCCAAGTGAAAGGACTTAAAAAGTAGTCCTTTTTACACCAGGAAACAAACAATAAGAATGAGAAAAACAGAAAGGGTTTTCCATATTTTTTTTTTTTTTTTTTTTTTGGTCCTCTCAAAGAAGCTTGTAGATTAAGGTATAACTGGACCAAATTGTTATAAGGTAGCGTGTAGGCTGATAAAACTAATTAAAATTAAATTATAAATAAATAAATAAGGGAAATGGATAAGCACATTTGACCAAACTTTGATGTCCATGGTTTTTGAATATTCAATGGGGTATTTTTTTAACAGCTAATGTTGCTTGTTTTTTTTGCCATTCTTTATTGTTTCTGTTCTGCTAAAGCAAACACAAATTTTTAAAAGACTTGTATATAAAGCACAAGCACCAAAACTTTGTAAAGAACTTTCAAAACTCCTTTTTTTTTTTCTTGGTATTGTTTTCCATCATGGTTCTTTTGGTTCCAAAGATTGGCAAACTCTATACCAAACAGGAAAGTCATCATCTTGGCTGCAAGTCAGAAGCTTTATCATCTGCTTTAGAGGCTTTTAGATCCGATGTTTCGAATGGTTTGAACAAGCTGTCAGTGAATTCAAAACCCAGGTTGGAAATTCTATCATTTTCATGGATTCAGCAATGTTTTGAGCTCATCAACATCATCAACAAAGCTTTTGCCAAACTAGTTGTGGACATAGACTGTCCTATGAACAAATGGGAAGCTGCTTCTGTGGAAGAATATCTGAAATACAGCTTGAATTTGCTGGAACTTCTCAATTCAATTAGTTTATCTATTTCAAATCTTGGACACTCCAGGCTTAGAATCTCTCATGCTTTGAGCCTTGTGGAGGAATCTCCTTCTTTGGCTATAGAGAGTCTGAAAGCAAGTCATACTATGAATTCCAGCAAGGAATTCAAAAGGAATATGAATAAAGAAGATGGAAAAGAAAAGTCTTACTCAGGAAAGGAAAGAGTCATCCATGAAGCTATGATTGTTATGGAGAGCATGGGATTTTGGATATGTGGGATTTTGCTATCTGGTATATGTGGGGATGAAAAGCCATACTCAGAGATGAGAAAATTTTCCAGTCGGTTGGTAGTTTTTTCTTCATTTCCGAGATTAGATTCGAGTATTTGCGAGGCAATAATGGAGAAAAAGAGTGAGTTGGTAGAGTTGAAAGAGCTTAAAGATGCAGAGGCTTGCCTTGTTGCTGCTATAACCATAGGGAAGTACAGAGATGGAGCTGAGGAATTGCAAAGAAGATTAGAGAAATTTGAGAAGCTGCTGGAGGGTTTAGGTAAGGAAGTAGATCATGTTTTCAAGGAGGTTTTGAATGGAAGAAACCAATTGCTCAAAAGCCTGCAACAGAGAAAACAATAATTTTCAATTGCTTTAGCTTTTCTTTGTACAAAAATTTAATGTTTTATCTTTCTATGTATCTTATTTGTTTTGATTGGAATCGTGTATAATCTTCTTCCTCATAGAAAGACCTTCCATATTCTGAAAAATAGCTAATATTCATGGTGTAAAATGATTTTGTGAATTACCCAAAAAAAAAAAAAATGATTGATCTTGTGGTTTCGTGATTCTGTTTACTGTTTATATTCTTCAATTGAATGGTTTGCAGAATGATTTTAAGTTTATCATGTCAATCTGGTCTTGAAATGTTTGTTATTAGAACATGTAATGAAATATAAGAAGTTCATAATTGCGTCTGTAAATCCCATGAAGCATTTTGCAACTCCTTTTTATTTTCCTTTTCTGTTTTTCTTCTTTTCTTTTTCTTTTTTCTTTTTTCTTTTTTCTTTTTTTTTTTTTTCTTTTTTACTCTTCGTAAAGGATAGAAAGATGAATTTGCAAACAAAAGAAAGAAAAAGAGAACCTACAGGCCATTTTGTTGCATGCTTTTAAACCCCCAAAAAAAAAAAAAAAAAAAAAAGTCTACAATTTGCAATATCCAAAACCAACAACTTAAAAAACTGGTGTGACAACTAGAAAATTTTCTCCTCCACCTGAACTGGCAGAATATAGAAACACCATCTCCATTTCTAAATTTGGCATTGCTTTTGGATCCTACATTTTTCTAAAATGGCTAATGTTACTTTTTCAACAATCTCTGCTAAACTTGAATCAACTGTACTAAATTCCTGTTCTGTTGATTCTGTGCAAGAAAAATTACAAATGAAAAAACGATCACAGAAGTCCCAATTGGCTTCCCGAGTCACTGGAGTGAATTTCCCCCTCGTGGATCTTCTTCTTGTGATAAACATCACTTGCCAGCCTGAAAAAGCCAGTGTATAAATATGATATGCAATTCAGTAGCCGAAGAAGAATACCAAAACTGTAAGTTCTAACTGAAAAATTGCCACTTCCAAGTAGTATAGCATGAAAGGAAGTCTTCAATTATATGTATCAAGATCTAAGAATGAGCATGGATCAGATAGAACATTGAAAATGTATTATACTAAAAACTTATGTGAATAATCTACTTGGTTAAAACTGTCAAGGATGCAGAATAAGCAACAAAACAATTTTTCAGTTTAGTTAAAGGTTTAATGACATAAGAAAGAAGGATTACCCCAAGTGCAATGTGGTATCTGAATCTCCTTTCTCAACTGCAAAATTGGAGGACAAGTCTGTATTCAAGATACCATGGTTTACAAGTGAACTTCTCTTCTCAATAGGGTAGTATTCGAGATAGGATGGAACTGGGTACTCTGTTTGTGGAAATAGGCATCGAAGCTCTTCAACCTACAAAAAATAGCCAGAAAAAAGCTTTTAATATATCACCCAAAAGCAAGTTAATTTCACAAATTCTATTCAGCATGAAGACAAGTTTTTGCCTGTCTGCGCAAGGTTTCATTTTCCAATACAGCACGCTGTTCCTGAAAACAAAGAATTGAACAAATATATTACCCTTAAGTATTCTTTGTTGTAAACAGCAATAATTATAAACTCATAAAACATATAATAATAATAATAATAAAGTTAAACTCTTATCAAGAAGCCAACTTCCCGAACTATAACTAAAGGTTTGCAAGTTTTAGATGGGCCATGTACCTGTACTATTGATTGCTCTAGTTGCTCCATGAGTAACTGCTCCTGAAATGGTAGACATCTATTAAGGCCTTTCAAACTGTTTTTCATATTAGTTGACGTAATACCTAATATGAACTCCCAAAAAAAAAAAAAAAAGATAAAGAGGAAGATTGAATATGCAGACCTTCCTCTCCTTCACTGACAACAATCCATCATTTAGTTGCTGTTCTAGGTGCTGTAATTCTCTCAGGGTTAAGCCAGTAAGGTCCTTACCCAATAGATGTCTACAGAATCAGAAGATTCAATGTTATACATGATGAGGATCTTGTAGTGGGGAAGAATCTAATACCAATAAACCAAAGGAAACATACAATTGCTTCTTTTGTAGCTTTGCAATTTCCTCTTTTAGAACATCCGCCTCCTTAGAATCTTGTTTCTGAAAAATAAAAACAAAATACCATCATTAGAAGCATATTAACAAAATCTGAGGACAGAAGGGTATTCTCAAAGAAGCTATTGAAACTGTCCACCAAGCCTCATGTATGACCATTTTGTTAAACCCTACATCTTCTTCAGTTGAACATTGTGCATCAACACATATCTTTCATTAAATTAGGCAAACTGAACAGGATGTCAATGTAATGTTACAATGCATTTGTTTGGACATCTCTTTCTCTTTACCTAAATTCTATGAGAAACCATACCTCGTCGTGATCTTGTTATAGAAGAAAGAGGAATAGTTTGTCACAACAAGAACTAAAACTAAGACAACAAAAATCACCAAGAGTAACAAGGCCGGCATGTTTCATTGAATACCTCCATCTTGTATTCTACAACAGCAGTCTCAGGAGAATCTAGACATTTGTTGTATCTTGAGAGTGTTCGCTTCATTCTGCAAAAAGTTAGTGAAAATAAACATCCATAGGCGTTGTTTTTGGCAAATGAAGCATGCATTTGAACTCCATCTGCAGCCTGCCCATATCATATAGAAGTTTGCAATCATCATAGGCTAACATAACTACTACTGAAAATCTTCTACCTACAAATCGTTCCAATTCCTTCCTCCAGTAAATTTCCTAAATAATCAACATAACCTATGTTTCAGAGAATAGAATGTGAATGCACCTTTGAACTTGACTTGTCATAGCAATTCAATTTCACAAGTCATGAAAGCAAAAGAATTCATCAAAATTTAATATGTGTTCAACAAGAAAAACTTGAACCATGTAATCATCCCCAATAAAATCCACTGGACTGCAGCATTGGGACCAAAAACTTTAAACTCTACAGAACTTTTTAACCTCGATAAAACATTAAGAGAGATCATCCAGCAAATATAACTGCACAAAATAGATCAAAGGTTAACCCGTTCATTCAAAGCAGGGTTCATCAAATTCTGATCAGGAAGACCCTCACAAAGCCAAGCATTATAGTACTTAGAATGCTCCAATGTAAAAGCATATTTGGGAATGGGGTAATCCTCAAAGCTGCCCAAGTTTAACAGAATCTCACTGAAAATAGACTTCGAACTTTAAAGATCATATTTTTCCATGGAGAAAAAAAATGGCTTTTTAGCATGATTCTAGTATGCTTCAACAGTAACAAGAAAATGTGAGAATCGTTTTTTCTTTCTTTTCAACAAAGGCATACGATACAGAACCAAAAAATCCCTTTTTTTTTTTTAAGGAGAAAAACTAGAGAAATGCCATAGCTAAAAAAGGCCATACTGAGGCTTTAAATTAACAATGGTTGAAAAAAAAAATAATAATAATAATAAAATAAAAGAACAGAGCATCTTAAAAACCAAGCACATGCAAGTACAAGCAACAATGAAAATTCAGAAGCAGTAGCAGCAGCTGTAGCTACTGCAAATACCTCAGATAATTCCTGTAAAGCTATGAAAAGTCCAATCAAAATAGGCCAAAATAAAAACATTGAAATCCTCCCTAAAATGACAGAGTACAAAATCTCAACCAAAAAAAAAAAAAAAAAAAAATGGCTCTAAACACATGACCAAGAACACATGCAAGAATCCCAAACCATCAGAAATGAAAAATCTCAGAGAAAAAAAAAAACCAGGAAAAACATACCCAGAACTAGAAAACTCAAAAAGCTTGCCGGTGTTAGAGAAGATAATAACAGCAACCTCGGCATCACAAAGGATAGCCAATTCCTGAGCTTTCTTGAGCAGTCCAGCGCGTCTTTTAGAGAATGTGACTTGCCTGCTATTTGCATTCTCAATCCTCTTGATCTCAATCTTCCCCCTACCCATTTTTCCAAATATCCAATTGATCAAAACCCAGAAAAAAGAAACTTCAAAGAAACCAAAACACACACACACACACACACAGAACACAGATTTCAATTCCAAAGTCTTAATGGGTTTTTCTTTTTCTCTCTCTTTGAAATTTTATTTTTTAAAAGAAAAGAGTACAATCTCTCTCTTAACCCATTTGGGTTTTCTGCTAAACTTGGGAAAGAGGGTGTGCGAGATTGCTAAATTTAGAGTGGGGAGAAGATAAAGGGGCGTGTATATGAAAGAGAGAGAAAGAGAGAGCGTTTTTTACCCCAAATGGCGAGAGCTTGGAAACGGCAAGCTTGCATGGCTCTGTATACTATTTAGAGTTGTGCATGACTCTTTTTTGCCACATTTAGAGTGATTTGGTGTTAATAGGTCTCTGGTTGGGTCCCACAAACTATCTTTTTTCCTTTTTTTAATTTGAGTTCCTCAGTCAGTCTGTCCTGTGGGTCCCACTTTTCAGCTCAATGAAAACAAATTTAATTATTTTTAAATTTTTATTATTATTTTGGGATTCAAATTTGGTAGTTTTTATAATTATAGTTGCTACATATAGTAAAGCTACTGCCAAATATAGAGAAAGAGGCAGTGGGGCTATTTTGTGTTCTTTGCTGTTTTAGGGATGTGGGGGAGGAAGTGCAAATTGCTATCCTTTTTCCTACATTTATACAGTTTTTGGTCAATTGGGTCTGTTGTGGCCCCCACTTGTGTTTTCTAAATTTATTTTAGGTTTTTTAATCTATTTTCCCACAATAATTAGTTTTTTGTTACATTTAAGTGTTGGATTTGGTAAAAGCCACTCTAAAATTTAGAGGAAATTTTTCTTTATTTTTGTTTTTCCCTAAGTATTTGCTGTTTTGGGAAGGAGTTCAATTTTAGTGTCAAATTAGTGCCTTCTACTTATAGAAAAGTTGCTAACAGGGTTTGTAACATTTTTGTAATTTCACATTTTAGTAAAAATGCCCAAAATGATATTATATTTATATCTGTATATATATATATATAGGTTTTCTGAAAAGGAAAACTGTCTGTTTTTGGAGGGGTGCTGCATTAAATCTGTTGCTACATTTAGAACTTTGGGTTTTGATTACCTTATGGTTTTAATTGCCTTCTTTTATTTGCTAGATATGGAACTTTGTTCCTTTTTTTTTTTTTTTTTTTTAATTTCCTTCTTCATCTATTTGCATAATTATCCCCTAACTTCCTCTTTAACTAGCCTACGTTTTTGGGTTTTCTTCATTAATGGGGAATTCTTAATTTTGGTGTTATTTATTTTGATGCTGTATATCTATATGCATTATGTCCTTCTATTTATATGGGTAAAGACTCAATTTACAGTTTTAATTATTTATAGTGTGGCATAAGATGCTGCCAACTGCCAAGCATAATATCATCAAATTCTTAACTAAATAATTTTTTTTCCAAAAAAAAAAAAAAAATCCCATCAATTTTGAAGTGCCTCTTTCATAGTCTTCTCAAATTTTAAGAGCAAATCTGAAAATTAAAAAAAAAATAAAAAAAATCTAGAAGACTAATGTGATTATCCTTTAATTTTAAATATAACAAATGGGTAAAAAATAATCAAAATAGAATAAATAATATGATTAATAATATGGGTTGTGGCTTCCCAAAAAAGGAAGTATCCAATTTTAGAAAAGATAAGATTTATATAAATCTTTAGTACGACTAAAGAGAAATTAATTACCTTTTTCAAAAAAAAAAAAAAAGAGAAATTAATTACCTGCTGAACTACCCCAATAATTTCCAAAATATAACTGTTTCTTTTTCCTTTTTATTTTTTATTTATTTATATCCTTTTTTTTTTTGGGGGGACGTCCAAGAAAAGTAACCGTTTTGAATTATGATTTTTAATTTTAAATTATTCATTCTTCGATGATAATACCTTTTTTTATCCGATTGAAAATATTACAATATTAGATTTAATAGATGACATTTAGATGGATGAAATCACTTAAAAAAAAAAAAAAAGGAAAAAAAAGATGATTAGACATAATTGGATGGCCTTGTTACCCTTTCGTACTTTGAAATTTTGATTCGGAAGAAATATTTGGATGAAATGTATTTTCAAAAACAAATTTCCCAAATAGGAATAAACATAGTCCAAAGTTTCATGACTTGGTCTCTACCATTTTCAATCTCATGTCCAAACACATGGACCTTTGATAAGACAGACCATGTCCTTAAAAACCAATCCTCTTCTCTGCTGGTGTTTTACATGTTCAAAAAACCAAAAATGGGCCAAGTTTCCAGGACATTAAATAATTTCCCTCTCTCACTGTTTTATCTTTTGGATATTAGAACTGGTTTTAAAACTTTCCAGAGCTTATATGAATAAAAAATGATTGTCGCTTGCCAAAAGCCATAGCATATTTACCTTCCAGACACCAACAAAATAGAAGAGAAAAAAGGGGCATAGATACCCAAGGCCAATCACATCTCTGAATTGGGTCAATTCACATATCCTCCTATAATTTTCAACTTCGACAAAAAATACAATTTTTATGAACACCTTTATCAACCCCTGTATAATTTTTCTCTTCTTATTCAATCAAATATTCAATTACATAGAAGGTCCACCTCAGCTAAAATCCTAATTTATGTAAAGACTAGCTTATGCAAAAACTAGTTCTCCATCAATCATTTTAGAATCAGTAGATTTTGAGACATTAAAACTTAAAAACAAATTAAAATTCTACTGGTACACTAAAGTACATGAAAAAAAAAAAAGAAAAAAAAAGGGATGCTTGTATCTGATCGGTATATTTGGTTTTTTTTTTTTCTTCTGTTGTTTTTGTTTTTTCTTTATTTTCCACACTGAAAGCTAGCCCTGGCACATTGATTCAACAAAACAGAATCCTTTTTTATCAGTTACAAAAACCTCAAGAATGCTAATGATTAGTCCTCATTGTACAAGCAAGAATAATGATCACATATAAATGATTGTTGAAGCTTGTAAAATAGGGTGTAACCCGCTACCTCTTCATCAGTTCAGTGCTTTTCAGTGGAAGTTATTACTATAAAACATCAGCTTTCAATGGATAGACGGTTGCATTGCTTAGCTCCGTATCATCCGTCTTTTTACACACATATATAAAGTGAGAATCTGGATCTTCCAATACATAATCTGGCGGAAGCAAGCCCTTATCAGTGGTAGGAATAGGTTCCAAATTTGACTTTGTTGATGAACCTGCAGGCTTTTCAAATCCAGGTCTAGCTGCAAAGAGGACAGGAAAAAAATGAAGAAAAAAGAAGTGAGAGGAATAGAAAGAGGGGAAAGAATTGACAGAATGCTCTTAATCGACAATCAATCACTCTCAAGTTTCAAGAAAAGACAATTTTATAAACAAGCAACCCCTTTAAACAGTTTCATTTTTGCACTGCAAGGCTTTCTCTTAAGTTCAATTGTACCCATCACCACCTCACAAGGAACCCAAAGGAGGAATAAGGAACTAAGAGGAAAACCTAAACAAAAATTATTTAGCAATATAAAAGACAACTTGATATCTTTGCATGATCAACAATATCCTCTTCCGTATTGAAGTTTGCTGTTTGTCAAACTATGAGTTCTAGACTAATTTTATAATCAAATATTTGCGTAGATATTTGCTTCTATTATTGTTTATGCTCTCATAAACAAGTTCCAAAGCCTAAATTACCTCAATGGGAAAAAAATATCAATAGAACTTAATTTCACTGCCTTTTATTAAGCAGAATAAGTAACACTATGGAAGCAGAGTCATATCCAAAGAACCAAAGAAATATGGACAAGAAAAAGAAAAAGGAATCTAATGAAAAACTTACGTATGATGTATAATACAGTTTTCCAACTGTAAGCTGGTCGACTCAAATGAGGCATCCTTACTGAAGGATCACCATATGTTATCTGTGGATTTACAATTCAACAACAGATAATAAGTTTTCTGCTTCAGGTTAAAGAAAGAACAGACAAAATGAGGAGAAATAAAGCATGTCTAGAGGTGTGTAGTTACCAACATATAAATACCCCCCGGTTTAAGAAGCCTACAAAAAAATAAATAATAACTTTAGAAATATAGATATTAACAATACATATAACAAACATAAACAAAATTCAACCTCTAAACAATAATATGTAACTAACTGCAACACATAGTTGAGCTTATAGAGTCTTAAAGTCTACAACCTACTCACTTCCCCTAGCATCTGGGCAGCACTAATTGGAGCATCGGTGCCACACTAAAATCAGAACAAGATGGAAGTATTAGAACAGTTCCAGCAATGAACAAGGAGTGGTAAGAACATCGGAGCATGAAACATACCATCAAAGAATCAAGAGTGCCTATTATGGAGGTTTGGCAGGCCATTTGTGCACAAGTGGTGGCACCAGCAACGCAGCAGAAATGCATTAAATGCAAAATTAGAGCACAATACAGAAAATTCCGAAAAACTAATGTAATAAATTTATACCTTTATCAATGACACCGTCAAATGATTCATCTGGGAAGAAGCTCATATCCCTAACATCCATTTCCATATCTATTAAGATTTATATAGGAAATTTGCCTTCATACTTGAGCTCATGGTTAAGAAATATCAAAACAAAATGGACTATGCATATCAATATTTTATCAATAGGATACATTTCAGCTGAGGGACGTGGTCATATTTTTTTTTCATCAGGTCAATGGCAACTGATGAAACATCAATGTTCATTATGTCTTCATATCCATCCTTCGCCATATCCTCAGACATAACTACCAAAATATTCAAAAAAAAAAAAAAAAGGCAGAAAGTAATCCATGAGAAAATGGTCAAACAGCCAAAAGCTTATATACCATATATTTTACTCCAATAAAATTGTAAATCACATCAAAATTTTGCCTTTCAAATTTTCAATTATGGCAAGGAGGATGTCAGGTAGAAGCATGTCAAAGCACCCTAAACAGTATTTTGCATTACATCATTGCATAAAACTCTAAACTTCCACATAGAAGGTAACTAGAATATGTCGCCATGTCCAAATTAGCACATTATACCAGTAATTTTAAAATCTGGAATCTTATTCTCATTTTAACAAGTCAATTGGAATGATTACATCATAGATCAAAATGTAAAATTACCATCTTGAGTATAATAGTGCACAATGAAAAGGATGACAAAAGAAGCATTTATCTCAAGCAACTAGTATGTTTAAACTAGAGAAACAAGATGCTACAAATTTCAACGCCAAAACTTGGCAACTTAATGTACTAGTCTTAGATCCTATAGTTTAAAAGAATACATTTGCTGGATCAACTTTATCTAAATTTTGATTTTTTTAGCTAACTAAACATGATATTTCCATTTCTAGGTTTTTAAAAGATCGGACTCCACAGAAAATTTCCTGGTAAGCTCCTAGAATGCCTTAGAAGACTCTAATGTGGGTGAGCTCCAGTTTGAAGCCCAACCTGATGGATTCATCCAAAGCTGTGACAAATTAAGAAAATCAGCTCCACTAAATAAAACAGTTAAGCTAAATTGAAACTGAAGTTCCCAATAATGTATGCTTATGAAGAATTGGATCCATTACTCATATTTAAACCTCATTCACCACAAATCTAATAATTAGGGATCATCCCCTAACCTCCCCCCACCCAACTTTCAAGTAAAACGAAGATTTTCACATCAGGTACTGAATCATACATGCCTTGACAAGTATCATACTTCTTTTCGTTTACCACACTTTCTCACCGACCAAACAGAATAAAAAGATAACGGAATCCACTCAATTTGGGGAAATTCAAACTGAAGCGAAAATACCCAAACGGGTTACTTAAAAGAAATATAAAAGGTCCTAATCCATTCTCTACATATAAAAGAGAAAAGCACAAATCCAAATTTCTACACAATTTTATCCACTACCAAGAACGAGCAAAACAAGCATCAAATACTCCATAATTAGGAACTGCACCAAAAACCCCATTCTTTTTCCTTTTATTATAACCCAGCCAGGAAAAGGGAAAAGGTTATATTCGAAGTCTTAAACATCACCAATCACAACCCAATATCGAAAAAATCCAATCTTGCTCCTTTCCTCTCTAGCCCTGTTCATCTTTTCGCCAAACAAAGCTAAAAACAAACAAAAAATAAAAATAAAAATTTCAATGACCCACAACAACCCAGTTCATTTTTTAGCCAAACAAAGCGAAAAACCAACAAAAAAAAAAAAAAATTCAATAACCCAGAACCAGAAATCTAGAAGTAAACAGAGAGAGAAATCACCAGCATTGCCACAGCCCACCATAAGAACACGGGAATTAGTGGAAATATACTTGCGGACAAAGGGTCGGAGAGCAACGTAACGCTGATACCAGTCAAAAGAACCACCTTCCTGGATATATCTTGCATCCCAGTAAAGGGCATCGCCATAGTTGTAACTGTTGCAGCTCGAGACGTCCCTGTACATGGTGATGGTGGTGGTGACTCCGGTCTGAGACCCGGCTTACCCGGTTTGATCTTCTCTGTGGTAAGCGACGTGGTGGAGAAGCTTGTAGGCTGTGGGCGAAAAAGAAAAGTGGAAAGCTAAAGGGAGAAATAAAAGTGGAAACTCGGTGGGTTTTGTTTTTTAACTGTTTGTTGGTTTCTGCTTTGCGGGTAGGCTGTGGCGTTTGGTTCTGAAAAAAAGTGATTTTTTGATTGAGTTAGTGCTAAGTTTTTGGTGGCATTCATTCATTATTGATTTTTTTCGAGGGATTTTTTTTCTTTTTTTTTTTTCTAAGATTGTGCTTTGGATTTTGGGAGGTTTTTCTTCTTCTTTTTTCCTTTTTTTTTTTTAATTTTCTTTTGTAGAAAAATTAACCTGGATTGTTTAACTGAGTTGTGTGTGTGTGTTTTTGGGGAAAGTTCCGAGAATGTACTTTTCCTCTTTGCAAAGTTAACAGGTTTTTATTTTAATATATTTTTCAAACAAAAATTTGTACTTTTCTTATTAAAAAAAAAAAGTTATAATGGTTATGGTTTATAGTGAGAGTGTTAAAATAGTTTGATCTTTTAAAAAATAGTGTAATATAATAACCAAAAAAATGGTAAAATAAAATAAATTGTAGTCAAGTATTGTATAGTTTCTGTAATGTTTAAAATTACTAAAGGGAATTAATATTTTTCTCTATTTTTATTTTCATAAAAAGGATCTTGAATTTTAAATTGAAATGTTTTACTATGTCCAAATTCCAAAAAGCTCCAAAGAATAATTAAAAGTACACCTTTATAGATTTTAAAATTAATTGAGAGGTCATAAAAAGACAAAATAATGAAATTTTGTCCTCTTTTTTTTTCCTAATTTTTTTTGAAAAGGACAAAATAAATGATGCAAATTCATTTTAAATATTTAAAAATAAATACATTTTATGGGTTTAATTAATTACCTTAATAATAATTTGAAGTAGGTAATCATAAACCTCATCATCAGCAGCAAAATGCAGGCGTCTCCTTGACACAGCCACACGTACAACCTTCCCTTTGTATTTTTCCACCACGTGTTATGTATCCTCTCCAGCCTCCACCTCCTCACCATGTCTATGGCTTTTATATATAAAACACAACCATGCTTAGCTCTCTTTTGCCACTTTACATGAACAAACAAACACATCCATAATCTTTAACATCAACATTTCAAAGATGGAGAAGAAAGAAGAACAATTGAAAAACAGAGTAGACAGTGATTCAAAAAAAGCAGAGAAAACAGAGAAAGGTCGAGATGATGGTGATCATGACCAACTTCCTTTAATGGCTTTGAATCATGTATCCAGGCTCTGTAGAAATGTTCAGGAATCCATTGATTTCTACACTCAAGTTCTGGGTTTCGTTCTGATTGAGAGGCCACAAGCTTTTGATTTCGATGGTGCTTGGTTGTTCAACTATGGAGTTGGGATTCACTTGGTTCAGTCCAAGGATGAAGATAGATTGCCAGACACTGATCATTTGGATCCCATGGACAACCATATTTCTTTCCAGGTTCATAAAAAATTTCCTATAAATCCCTTTGTTTTTTTGAGCTTTCATGGACATTGTCAATGGTGGTTTTCGCTGTCTTCTTTTCTCTTTCTTTATTTTTTATTTATTTTTTTATTTTTTTGGGCAGTGTGAAGATATGGAAGCAGTGGAGGAAAAACTGAAAGAGAGAAATATAAAGTATATGAAGAGAACATTGGAAGATGATGAAGGTGGGACTACAATTGATCAGCTTTTTTTCAATGACCCAGATGGGTTTATGATTGAAATCTGCAACTGTGAGAATATGAAGCTTGTTCCTGCTGGTTCATTTGGCAAAATTAAGCTTCCTTTTGATCGCCATAATCCCCCTGTTGAGCTTAACAATGGGAATTAATGCAGCTTCTTTTTAATTGGAATTTCATTGCCTTTGCATTAGAAAAAGATTGAGATTGCTTGCAAAGTACCTGTTATGTAAAAGAAGTTTTTGAATGATATTTAAGTAATAGAACTTATGGAAGCTTTTGATTCAAATTCTGTGAATTTGTTCTAGAGAATGCTTTTAAAACCTATTTTTGGGAACTAAAATTATAAATTATCCAATGCTTCCAAAAGCTTCTTCTTCTTTTTTTCCCGGTTTTTAAACCAAAAGTGAGATTCTTCATTCTTCAATAGTATGGTGCACTCTAATGTTTGCTATTATAAGGTAATAATCAGTACCAAACAAGTAATTATTTTCTAGCTTTTATCATGTGTGTCACATCTAAAATATATAAATATCAATTGACTCCGTACATCTTATTAGCTTATGTGATTTTTTTATTCTCATCTTATATATTTTTATAGAAATACGAATGTTATGTCACTTTCTTTTTTGGTCGCATAATGTAATGTCAATTTGGAAATCACGTTTAAAATGAAAACAGTTTCTCGAAAAGAAATTACAATGCTACAACAAATAAGTACGAATAGAAGAAAACTAAGAGAAGATCCATATTATTAGATTACTAAATCTGTAATTTATTTTAAAAGTTGATTTTTTTGGACAAATTTAAAATTTTGAGTTAAAATTATTTTTCTAAAAAGAAAAAAAAAATCTCGTTTTAAAATAAGATATATTCAAACCATTTATATTTAAATTTTATAGGGGATAATATAGAAAATCAAAAGAAAAAAAAAATAAATAAAAACATTTCTTAAAAAAAAACAAAAAAAAAAAACATGGAAGGAAAAAAACTTTGGGCTACTGCTCGATTCCTGGCTTCCAGCTGGATTAATGGATCTGGATTAATGGACCTGACCTTACCATCAAAAAGGCCCAAACTAAGGGCTCTTAAAAGAAAAATATTCAAAAAAAAAAAAAATTAATAAACCCTTGGAACACTTGTCATGATTTAATTGGACAACTGACGAGAAAACACACACTCGCTCATTTTTTATTCTCTACTGTAATTTCATGTCAACTTCCTAAGCAACCGCTACGTAATGTGTACATTATAGACCAAAATGCCCTTAACTTTATCAACAAACACCGATTACTCGGAAAAGGTACTAGTTTTTGAGCATATTGATACTGAGAACCTTAGTCCACACGACAAATACTTGAAACCTTATAACAAAACCCTCGGTAACGTAAAAAAATAAAATCAACAAAATTTAGCCAAAAATATTTTCACACAACACACACCCGCACAGAGAAAAAAATAAAAATAAAAATAGAGGAGAGAGAGCGAATCGAAGAGAGAGAGAGAGAGAGAGAGAGAGAGAGAGCGAGAGTGTGTGTTTTTCACTTTCGCGCAAATACAAAAAAGAATTTTATTTTCCAAACAGATCAGATCGAACCCTAAATTCAATTCTCAAAAATCTTCCATTTTCGCATATCTGAATCCCTATTTGAAATTCTCTGTTTACAGATCCAATTTTTTTTTTTTTAATACACTCTTCTCTGTGTAATCTGTAATACGTATATAGATATTGGTTAGTGGTCGGGTTTAAAGGGGTTTGTTTGTTTTTTAATTTTTCGGCCATGGCGTGTATTAAAGGGATAAATAGATCGGCCTCGGTGGCGCTTGCACCGGACGCGCCTTACATGGCCGCGGGGACGATGGCCGGTGCGGTGGATCTGTCGTTCAGCTCTTCTGCTAATATCGAGATCTTTAAGCTGGATTTCCAGTCTGACGATCGGGACCTAGCTCTTGTTGGAGAATCTCCGAGCTCTGAGAGATTTAATCGTCTCTCTTGGGCTAAGCCTACTGGTACTGGTAATGAGCAGTTTGGGCTCGGACTCATTGCTGGTGGTCTCGTTGATGGCAACATTGATATCTGGAACCCACTCGCTCTGATCCGGTAATTCTTTTCTGAATTTTTTGAATTTCGTTCTTTTTTCTTTTTGGGGTTTGAATGAATGTGAATCGAATTCAATTGGATTTTTTTATTGAAATATCTGGATTTATGGTTGAAATTGTAGTTTTATTTACGGGTGTTGAGAAAATGTGGGAAACTGAGGATTTTGATTTAATTTAATTGGATTGTGGTACTTGAATGTGACCCAAATTTGAATTTTTTTTTATTTCTTTTTGAGGAAATTTTTTTTCCCCCTATTTGGGGTGACTCAGAGAAAGACTCTATTTTGCGTAATGGGGACATGGTTTGTTCTTGTAATTTAAAGCTAATTTTTATTTGTCGAGAAGTTGGAGGTAGATAAACGGAGAATTTTGGATTTTGGATAACTTGATGGGCGGGAAATTGATGCTGGGAAATTTACCTGTATGACCTGGCCTGAAATTTCTAATTAAATGCTAATTTTGTAGAAATTTGATATCTGTGACTGCTTTGTTGCAATGCTTTTTTTTTTCCCGTTCAATCTGATCCGATCTTGTCTTTTTTTTTTTTTTTTTTTTTTCTCATTTTGGTTTTCTTCACCGTTCAATTGTGGTGAATTCGAGCGACTGTCTTGCTTTATGGAATTTGGGAGAAAATGAGAGTGAAATTTGACTAATGACCTATTTGCTTGGTGGCAAATTGGAATCATAAAATGAAAAATAATATGTGTACCATCGTGGCTGAGTGACTGAATGGATGTTAAATGGTTGCTGGAAATTATGCTTTTGTTTAATTCAGACTGCAGTGTAACTAGACTTATTTGCCTTGCGTATAAAATGATAAGATGAAGGATATAAGTAACAGTAATTAGTAAGACTATTAATTTCTAGTTCGCAAAAGTCTTATTATCGTTTTTTTCTTCTTTAAGTTCTGAGGCAAGTGAAAGTGCTCTTGTTGGACATCTCACGAGGCATAAAGGGCCTGTAAGTTTCCCTCGTCTGTGAATTGCTTGCCTGCTGTTTGTGATGCTTTTTCAATCATTTGGGCAAATGATGATTACATTACATGCCTTCTCCAACTTTTTCTTTGAATCTTAGGTTCGTGGCCTTGAGTTTAATTCAATTGCACCAAACTTACTTGCATCTGGTGCTGACGATGGTGAAATTTGCATCTGGGATTTGGCAAATCCTGCAGAACCTTCTCATTTTCCACCTCTCAAGGTTTGTGGTCATTGGTTGCTGATAGTCCAAATGGATGCTAAATTCTTCATTTCTAAATGTTTAATATTTAAATCCTCCTCCTCCTCGAATGTGCACATAAATATCAACTCAGATTTGTTTCATACTTTACCTTTTATAGTTCACTCTTATTAACAATCGATGAAATTATCATGTCATCAATTGCCATATGGTAATTTAAAAGTAGGAAAACATTTGGTAGATACCTTTTCCAAAGAGATTTTAACTTTTCAGTTGGTACTTCTTTTAACAATCTATAATTAAAAATAGCCTCAAGGCAAATTGGTTGGATGTTAGAGGCAGTTCCTTTCCTGAACTAATGTTCTAGAGGTAGTTATATATGCATATACACTAAAGTTACTTTGTCACTTTGTTCATTTATTTGTTTGTTAGTTATTTTCACCAAAAGTGGCAGGATTATAAAGAACATTAATATGTACTACCGTGACATGGAAAAGTTTGAGAATGTGTTTGAAAATACAGAAGTAGGAGATGATACTATAAGAAGCTACTAGAAGAGAAAGTTAACAAGCATGAAGTTATTCTTTTAAACATTTATTTTGAGTCTCCTCATATATTAGATATACTCAGTAGTTTTTTGAATTCTTTAGATACATCTTTGTGTCATGAACTTTCCAGATCTCTTTTTCTTCTGATAGATCATATGGGTTAAATCTATGCGGATATCTAACACAGTTTTAGTCATTGTTGAGCAGGGTAGTGGTTCTGCTGCTCAGGGTGAGATATCATTCTTATCGTGGAATAGTAAAGTTCAACACATTTTAGCATCTACTTCATATAATGGAACAACGGGTAAGGAAAGATCCTATGGTCAACTAATTGTTATCTCTTAATTTTTGTTTAGTTGGAAACTGAATATCTTCTGTTTTCCAGTGGTTTGGGACCTAAAGAAGCAAAAACCAGTAATAAGGTAATCTTTATGCTATTTGCTCTGGACTGATCTATGTATTTTTACTCATTAGAGTCTCTTGTCAAGAGACATAATGGTGTTATTGATAATCTGAATGACCTTTTCCAATTTGCAGCTTCTCGGATTCGGTTAGAAGGCGCTGCTCTGTTTTGCAGTGGAATCCTGATGTTGCCACTCAGCTTGTAGTTGCATCAGATGAAGATGGCTCTCCTGCTTTGAGGGTAATAGGTTTGCTGCTTATATTGCTGTATTTTTAGGGGTAAAACTTCATAATTTATTTAGTATATTTTGCAAGCAGCTTTGGGATATGCGGAATGTAATGTCACCAGTCAAAGAGTTTGTGGGACACACTAAAGGTAACAAAAAGTTAGCAAACTGAATCTTCTCCCTTTTTTCTTTCCTTGTAATGATGTTTAATGGTTCACTAGCATATGTTTTATCATGTTATTCTTTTATTCCTTTTGGCTATTTTTGCCACTTAATGACAAGTGCAAGTGAGTTTGTATGTTAAAGCATTAAAGCTAGAGCACCTTTACAGTGTCTCTCAGTTTTAGCAGATTACTCGAGTTACATTTTTTTACCATACATTGACATTAGAAAAAACTCTTTTACCCATCGGTTTTGCATAGCCTTCTCTTTTCTTTTCTTTTGTTCAATTGAAGTATAGTAAATGTGACATAGCATTGCTACGAAATGCACTTTCATTTTCCAAACATATTTTCCTCATACACCTTACTGGACATGCTTATGATTTTGTCTGCTTTACCTGCATTCTTACACCAGGTGTAATTGCAATGTCATGGTGCCCTATTGACAACTCCTATTTGCTTACATGTGCCAAGGACAACCGAACTATTTGCTGGGACACAGTTTCTGGAGAGGTATGGCCTCTGTCATTCCTTCCAGCAGCCACTGATATCTGTGTCGAGCCCTTTCTATTCGGCCCCTCTGTCCTCTTCCTCTTGTTTTATGTTCAAGTTGTGATAAATTTACAATAGTTTCTGATGGAAATGCCCTTTTTTTTTTTTTTTAAACTCGTTGTTTAGATTGCTTGTGAATTGCCAGCAAGCACCAACTGGAATTTTGATGTACACTGGTATCCAAAAATACCCGGAGTTATATCAGCATCTTCATTTGATGGGAAAATTGGCATTTACAATATTGAGGTATTCCACAATGCTTAATTTGTAATTACTGGTTTTCACCCAATATATGCTTCTTTAGATTTTCAATAAAGTTGTTGTATTGAGTGATGGAATGTAAATGCCCAATCTAAAATGGTCAACATTTATCTTGGCATTAGTTCATTAAATGGAATTGCCATATTTGTTGTATGAGCAAGCTGTATCACAAACTTTGCAATGTGGTGATATGTCCATTTCGTGAGAGACATAGATTCAACAGATACCCCACCTTGGGACTCAAGTAGCGTTGATCTACATAGTTTTTTTATCGATGGATTGTGGTTTAGCACCCATCTGTTAGAGAACCCATCATCCTACTCAATATTGTAGTTTGTATGAATATTGCCTCTTTTATTTATTTATTTATTTTTTAATTTTAAATATTTATAATTTCTTTACCCTGTTTTTCACCCTGCAGGGCTGCAGCAGATATGGTGTTGGTGAGGCTGATTTTGGTTCAGGTAATGTAGTTTTAGTTAGTAGTTGCAATGAATGAGCGATAACCCTGTTTTTAACTATATGTACTCTATTCTACAGTTCTGCACTAATTGTCTATGCTCTCTATATAGTGTATGTTTGTCTCTGTGTGGGGAGTCCTGGTAACTAACTTCTATCTTGAAATGATATGTTATATCCTTTTCATGGCAGCATATTTGAGAGCTCCAAAATGGTATAAACGTCCAGTTGGCGTATCTTTCGGCTTTGGAGGCAAGCTTTTGTCATTTCACCCTAAGTCATCTGTTTCGGGTGCTTCACCTGGTGTTTCAGAGGTATGCTTCTCTTGTTCTGCACCTAGCTGTTTGTTATAATGAACTTTATTGTTGATTTTTCTCCTGGTGTCCAGGTTTTTGTACACAGCTTGGTTACTGAACAGAGTTTAGTAAGTCGTTCCTCTGAATTTGAAGCTGCAATACAAAGTGGTGAAAGATCGTCTTTGAGGGCTTTATGCGATAGGAAATCACAAGAGTCTGAGTATGTCATCATAGTCACTAGGGGGGATAACAAGTCTCTCCGTTGAGAACTTAATTCTCTGTTATCATCTTAGATAGGAGAATAAATATTGTCTTCTGATTTTTGTTTTTGTTTTAATAGATCTGAGGATGACCGAGAAACATGGGGCTTATTAAAAGTTATGTTTGAAGATGATGGTACTGCAAGGACAAAGCTTCTCACTCACCTTGGATTCACCTTACCTGAGGAAGCAAAAGATAGCGTTCCAGATGACCTATCCCAGGAAGTTGATGCTCTTGGACTTGAAGAAACAACTGATAAAGTGGGATTCGGGGGTGAAAATGAAGCCACCATTTTCCCCACTGACAACGGGGAAGATTTCTTTAACAATCTTCCTAGTCCTAAAGCTGATACACCGTTGGCAACCTCTGGTGATAAATTCATTGTTGGAGATACTGTTCCTGGTACAGAACAAATGCAAGAAGAGGTGGATGGAATTGAGGAGAGCACTGATCCTTCTTTTGATGAATGTGTTCAGCATGCGTTAGTTGTTGGAGACTATAAGGGGGCTGTTGCAAAGTGCATATCAGCAGATAAGATGGCCGATGCTTTAGTTATTGCGCATGCTGGTGGAACAGCATTGTGGGAGAGTACACGGGATCAATACCTTAAGATGAGCCGTTCTCCTTACCTAAAGGTTATTGAAATTTCTATCTTCTATTCTTAGATGCATTGAAACACTATCTTTTACATTCGATTAGCTTTGAGATATATAAAAAGATCTGACTTCTTCCATTTTATCTTTCGACTGTGGAAATTGTTAATATTATCTTGAAAGTTTCTCTCATCTCTGGACTCATTTTAACTTTCAGGTTGTTTCAGCAATGGTAAACAATGATCTCCTGAGTCTTGTAAACTCTAGACCCCTCAAATTTTGGAAAGAGACACTTGCTCTTCTCTGTAGTGTAAGTTTCTAACTCGAGGTTAGAATAGATTCACTTATAGTTTGCATTCTGTATCAGATACCAGATAAAAAGCAAGATTGCAATGAATAGTATTTTTATTTATTTTATTTTTTTTGAGAGTTCTAGCCATTTTAATTTTCGATGGAAGTTATTTTGTTTTTGCTGATTATGTCTAAACATCCCCTTTTTTGCTTCTTCCTGTTAATTAAAAGTCTACGAACAAGCATGAGCATGCTTATGCCCTCTTTCCTCTGTTTCTAGTTACAATAAATGCTGCTGGATGGTTAATTATTATTATTTTCAGATATTATGATTTGAGCTTTGGCACAATTTTGTGGATAAGCTGAATTGTAATAAACTAGATGGTTACAATTGATGCTTTAATACTTGGGTTGTTCCATTTTTTCCTCTAAATTTACAGTGGTGGATATGCCCCTCTTGAATTATCTTTACTAAGGAAACATGTCTACTAGTTGACTTTTTAGCTTACTATCTCTTTATTATGAATAAACAGTTTTCATCCAGAGATGAGTGGACTTTGCTTTGTGACACACTAGCTTCCAAACTCATAGCTGCTGGCAATACACTGGCTGCAACTATTTGTTACATTTGTGCGGGAAATATTGATAAGACGGTAGAGATTTGGTCAAGGAGTTTGAAAACTGATCATGATGGGAAGTCGTATGTTGACCTTCTTCAGGTGAGTTTGGTTCTATTGTAGTCTGGTTTGAGCCCCTTTTTTTTTTTTTTTTGTTTGGGTGACCATGGAGCTAATAAAGTTCGTTTAATATTTTAGGACTTGATGGAGAAGACTATTGTCCTTGCTTTTGCGTCAGGGCAGAAACGGTTTAGTGCATCTTTGTGCAAGCTTGTTGAGAAATATGCTGAAATTTTAGCTAGTCAAGGGCTTCTAACAACAGCAATGGAGTACCTAAAACTTTTGGGTTCAGATGAATTGTCACCAGAAATTGTAATCTTAAGGGATCGTATCGCTCGTTCTACAGAATCTGGTATAGTAGTTTGGTAGCATATAGTATGTTAATGTATAGCTTTATAGGTAGTTGAAGTATTCCAATAGATGCTGTTCTATTGTTAAAAAGTCATTATCTTGTTGCCTGAGAGTGCAATGCCAGTTGAGGATACTTAAATATCTGTACTTCAATTTACACAGAGAAAGTTGAGAAGGCGTTGCCTTTTGATGGATCATCTACTCCAAGTGGAGCTGTGTATGCTGCTGATTCTTCTAATTATGGCGTCGTTGGGGCATCTTCTACCTATTATCAGGTATTTTTTTCTTCACTATTTCTTTGCCAATTGTTTTTCCTTTTGATTGTTGTCCAGGGACTATATCTGCATTACAGTTGCAACATTCTATGATCAAGAGTTGCAACCTAGAGACTGATCAATAGCCAGTATATGGTTAAAATTATTCTTAATGTTGCCCTTATTGTGAATTGAGTCGCTCTTGTTTACTGTATAGGAACCAGCATCTTCACAGTTGCAGTCAAATGTTCCTGGCGATACATATGGTGGAAACTATCAACAACCTGTTGGTTCTTCATATGGAAGAGGATATGGTGTTCCTTCCCCATATCAGCCTACATCACAGCCTGCCCCATATCAGCCTGTATCACAGCCTGCCCCATATCAGCCATCACAGCCTGCTCCATATCAGCCTGCATCACAGCCTGCTATGTTTGTTCCATCGCAGACGCCTCAGATTCCTCAGGTAATTTTTTTTGTTTTCTTGGTAGGTAGGCCTATTTTTATTATTGATTTTGTGGATAAAATTGGATTCCGTATCATATCTTTGTTAGAATCTCTTATGTTTCCACAAAGTTATTGTTTGTAAAAATTGGTATTTTTATGTTGATGTTGGATATCGATCAGACCCTTGTAAATTTGACAATTTCCTTTTTGGAGATGCCAATTTTCTTCTATCATAATTATTGTGTTAGCATCTGTATATAACATGACTGCTTATTTCCTTGCTTCTCCTAGGAGAAATTCCCTGTACCTCCTGTTTCCTCTCAGCCTTCTGTGAGGCCCTTTGTTCCATCAACTCCTCCTGTCTTGAAAAATGCAGATCAATATCAGCAGCCTACATTGGGTTCTCAGTTGTATCCTGTATATACACTTTCTTTCGGTGTTACATTTGATTTGCGGGTAACTTGAATGATGGGATGAGCTTAATATTTCTCTAATTGCATTTCAGGGAACAACAAACCATGCTTATCAGCCTGTTCCACCTGTGGCTGGTGCAGCTGGCACTCTTCCATCACAATTGGGTGCAGTTCCTGGCCACAAAATGTCAAATGTTGTTGCTCCCTCTCCTCCACCAAGAGGATTTATGCCTGTCACTGGTTCAGGAGTTGTTCAAGGACCTACTTTGGGTTCAATACAACCACCTAGTCCTACTCAATCAACACCAGTACAAACTTCTGTGACACCTGCAGCTCCACCTCCTACTATACAGACGGTTGATACTTCTAATGTTCCAGGTAATTGGATTTATTATATATCCAGGTTGAAAATTTGAAATTTTCCTGGGTTCTTTAGATCTGATGCCCCCTTTGAACGTCATGATGGTGCTGCAACAAAGCTTCATTCTCGAAAGGCATTGCTAGTTTATATGCTTTAAAATGGAACAAAAGAAGAAAAACTCACCAAATTGACATAAATGGGATGGCAATATTCTGTTGGGCAGTCGATATAATCCATTGTAACACTTGGAAAACGGTCTATTTAAAGCTTTAACTTCCTGATGTTGGTATCACGTGTATGATCAAATAAATTGAAGATTTTTGAAAATACTATTATATATATTTTTAATTGATGTCTCTTTGCTTGGAAATCCTTTTTTTAAATTTTTAATTTCCCAATTTTGTTTACTAATGAGCTTGTCTTATCTGGATATCTTGATCCAGCCAACCAAAAACCTGTCATCACAACTTTGACGAGACTTTTCAATGAGACATCAGAAGCTTTGGGAGGTTCACGAGCAAATCCAGGTAAGAAGCGTGAAATTGAAGACAATTCAAGGAAGATAGGTGCATTATTTGCTAAACTCAACAGTGGGGACATATCTAAAAATGCTGGTGATAAGCTTGTTCAGCTCTGCCAGGCATTGGATAATGGTGATTTTGGAACTGCCTTGCAAATCCAGGTGCAATGTTAACATTTACAACTCTTAGTTTTTTGAGCAAATGTTAGATCGGGCTGTTGACTTTTTTCATCTACTTTTTGTCAGGTACTTCTCACCACTAGCGAGTGGGATGAGTGCAACTTTTGGCTAGCTACACTCAAGCGAATGATCAAGACCAGGCAAAATGTGAGATTGAGTTGAGAGGGCATAAAATCTTAAAAAATATTTCGGTTGCTTGTTTCAAAAATTTTCATGTGTGGTTATGATCTCCAAGCCCTGATCCTCCGGTTCTAAATTTGTACACAAGAATGGCATTGCCAGATTTCAGCTTCAGGGTTTTGTCCTTGTTATGCTCTTCCTCACATCTTGACTGGCTTTCAATTAATTACTTCTTTGAAGGCAACAACTAGTGAGTTTGAAAAGCAGTTAGTGAAGATAGTTTCAGTGCATTAATGGGACTTTTCTTTTGACAGATAGCATTGATTTTTTCTTTTTTTCAATTTAATTTTGTCCTTAAAAGTTTATAGAATGTTTAGCCAAATTGTAGCATCATTGTGTTTTCATTTATATGAACACCATATTTTAATAACATGACTCCAAATTTTGTTGCTTAGCGCTGTGAGTATCACTTTCGTATTCTTTTAGGAATCTTCGATTTTTTTATCTTTTTAATTATTTTTCCCCTCTCAGGTTAAAAAATTTACCTAAAAAAATCTTTTAAAAAAAAAAATTTTACAAAAAACCGTTCTGCCGTGCGATGATATGGGATGCACCGAACATTATTTGGTCTGCATCGTCATACAGTTCCTATTGTAGCAATTGAGTATCCTGTATTATTTTGTGAAAATTTTGTCCAGTTCTCTTCTTATTTGAGTGACTTCAAAATGGATATTGGAATGCACTGGAAGTGTCTAAACATGTGCGTTCGTTAAATAAGACAAAGGGAGTAATTTAAAGACAAAAGAAAAGTTTTCAAGGGAATGTGAGGCTTTCATATTTCACCTAATCCTTGGCTTTCCTACTATTTTCCTTCCATAGGATTGTAGGCTTTCTCATTTCACCTAAAAACCTTAGCTTTCCTTCTATTTTCCTTCCATAGGATTGTACTTTCTACTATATCCATTCAATCTGAAAAAACTGGCACTTCTAATAATTCATTTTGCAAGGAGAACCTGTTCATAAAGATCAAAGAGTTAACTCACCTTTACACGTTCCACAAAACCTTTTAGAGTACTTTATTGTGTATTTTAAAGATCTAAATCTCAAAATGATTTGATAAAAATGGTTTGGAGTCAAGATTTTGAGGAGAAATTGGACATTTAAAAACAAGTTTTCGACAATACTAATCAAAACCTTTTATAATACTTAATTATGAAGTCTAAAGATCAAAATTGCAAAATGGTTTAATGAAAATGGTTTAGAATGAAGACTTGGGGAAATTATAAAGATTTGGAACAATATGACTTTTAAAAACCTTTTATAATACTTTATTATGAACTTTAAGATTCTAAATTGTAAAATAATTTAAAGAAAATAATTTATAATAAAGATTTGGAAAAATGGAACGTCATAAACAAATTCTGACAATATCTAACATTTTTTTTAAAACATTAGTTTAAAGACTTAAATCACCTTTTATATGTTCAACATAATCTTTTATAATAAATTATGAACTTTAGAGATTTGAATTTCAAAATTCTTTTATAATAAGTTATGAACTTTAGAGACTTGAATCTCAGAATTTTTTTATGAAAATGGTTTAACATAAAGATTGTGGGAAATTTAAACCTAATAAATTGAACAAGTTTTGGCGAATATACACATATATGAGTTCAAGCAATTCCAAATGATACATACATAGAGGCAAAAGAAAAATATACAAATATAAATATCACAAGCTAAAGGAAGAAACTTTTACTGTTACACATTAGGCTGCAAGAATAGAGGGCTTGTGCAAATCACGAGGATAAAAAATATTTGATTCGTTGTGGTCCATCTTTCTCCATATATATGGATTTGAAGTCAACCACTCAAAATTCTTTCCCAGAAAACACAAACTCTAAAAAACAAAATATCACGTTTCAGAAGTTTAAAAGGAGAGAGAGAGAGAGAAGCACTTTGGAGATGGGAGTTGGAAAATTAATATATATGAGCTGTAAAGCCTTAATATATGTAAAAGGAATATAACATCTTATAGCTTCCTGATAACAGCTACAGACACCAAATGTTATCGATAATATTGCCCCAGTTTTGAGTTCAAAAAACAGTGTTTTGTGCACTGCTTCCAAGCATTCTTGATAAGTAAAGCTCAGCTTGTCTGTATTATAGAGCTGTTTTATTCTCTCCATTTAAAAACAAAAAAATTTAAAAATTTATCTGAATAAAAGAGAATGTTTGGCTGCAACATTAGCTCCACTTGAGTAGAGATAACCTGGGTTGTGTGCAGTCTTGTTCTTGAACAGTACAACACCGTCCCAGAAATGGGTGAAAACAAAAGAAGTTTTACTATTAGATTAAATTAGTTTTATATAGTTTTGAGTATTTAAATAAGAAGCATTATATGTAATAAAACAGTATTTTTCATTAGAATAGAAACTCTTAAGAAAAACTCTATATAGTAAGGATTAGTTCGACAATATATACAGCATAGCCTTAATTTTTTTTTTTTTTTTTTTTAAACAATGGAGAGTGGTTTTATTTTTGATAATTCATTTCTTGTCTTTGTCTAACTTTACATGGTAGAGGGTGAATCTTCTTTTTACTTTAAATTTCTTGGAAAGCAAAAGTGATGTTCATTCCAAATGGGGAATACGAAGCAAACTAGCTACATGATTTGAATGAAAGGTTGGTTTTCTTCTTCTTCTTTTTTTTATTTTATTTTTTTATTTTTTATTTTTTTATAACAGAATCGTTTCCTTTGAAAGTAAAACGAAGTTGTTGGTTCAGTAATTTTGGTACCCAAAAGCATGAAACATTATGATGGAAAAGAAAAAAAAAAGAAAAAGGAGAAAAGAAAAAAACTAAAGAAAACTTGCACTTGGAAATAATAATTAGGTCAACAAGTCTTTTATTATTATTTTATTTTACCACGTCGTGGTACAATAAAAGAAATTAAAAAAAGGAATTCTAAGAAATGAGCAAACGGGGCACTATAAGTCAATATTTTTATTATTTTATTACTGGTGGTGTACAACTTTTTCCTTATTACCATGTCATATGGGAAAAAATGGTTACAATTGGCATTAGTTGACTAATTATATTTGACTTTGAAGGATTATTGGCTGTGGAAGATAATGAGCATAGAAAAAATGACAAGGCTGGGCTGGCATCACATGGGAATCTGAGTCATGCTTATAGTTGGATCCTTACATGATATTTAAGCATCCTTACATGATGTAAATAAGGAAGTTAAATAATTATGAACAAACTTAAAAAAGATATAATTATTTCAACGAATAATACCTTGAGTAATTTGCCAATCTTCATAATTAAGTTGGTTTGAAAGTGTATTGACGGTTTAAATTATATTATTTGGGTATATAGTTTGCCAACCATAAAAATCTTGAGCCCCTTGATGCCAAATGGCTAAACTATATAAACAGAAGTTTCCTGATGCTCCACTACATAATTGTCTTGCTATTTGATTTTCTTAGGTGGATATGGGCTGATCATGTATTATTTGGAAAAAAGCCAACCACATTTTTCAAATTCTGAAATTATGTATTGGAGAAAAAAACAGATAGAAAAAGAGTTACAAGTAAGACAGAATCCCAATAATGCAGATATTTTTCTCTTGTTTGGTGCAAAAATCTATTTGGGTTTCTTTGGGATGAAAGTGCCAGAAAAAATGGAGGTAAGTAAGTGATTAACCTACTTATGATTGTGACGTTTTACCCGACTCACTTCCAATCGAAAATAGTATCAAATTTTCAATTTTCCAAAAAATTCACAGAGAAAAACTGAAAATAGCTTCAACCACAATTTGCAAAGACTCCAAAGCCACATTCAGAACCTAATGGAAAGTTAAAGTTCAAAACCCATCATGTATCTCCAAGAATTACTTCAACCATCCCAAAAATTAGAAAGCTATTTCTTGGGAAAATTTTTTAGCTATGTTTTGTCCATATCTAGATGGAAGAAACTGGAAAACTTCTCGAGGGAATATATTGTGGGCCATACTTTTCGGCTATCTTGTCAAAGAAGATAACAGAAAATTTCTTTCAAGTCGTCCTACATTCAGGACTTGACTATATTCCTAGATTCATCCTCACTCCATTTCAAAAAGAAGCTTTTGACTGGTTTTAATTAAAAAAAATGATAGAATCTGAAGATGTAGAACCTACATTTTGATTCAAATTTTGGTGAATCTAAACTTTTCATTCAAATTATATTAGTACAAACAAATAGTAAGACAAATTGAAGTTTCAAGGATGAACATCAAATTTCTGTGCATTTGATGGTTTTTGAATCAGTTTCATGTATGCATTAAAGTGCATTTCTTATCATACATAATCAATATTGCACAACAAACATGAAAACTAATACAACGATCAAACAGCCTATAATTGGGACATAAGCAATGTGCCCATGATCTTCACAATTGTAAAAATGAAAAACAGATTAACAATGAATGAAACCCACAAACAATGAGCTACAAACAAATTTACATGTTCAATATTGAAAGCCAGAGAAGCTTACAGGTCCAACCTTTGCTCTATTTTTGAATCCCTTCACCAAAATTTTATGCTCTGAACTATACAACTTCAGCTTTATGAGAACGAAAACTTGAGCGAGGAATCACATCGTCTCTGCTCGTACATATTTCTGAACCTTTCCCAAAGGAACGGTTTCTTCTGAAATGCAACACATCTTTTTTACCAGCATCATTCCGGGATGGAGTTTTCCATCCAATGATATGTCTTCCACTACCAAATCTTGAACTAGAAACCCGACTACCGGATTTTGAAACAGGCTCAACTCCATCAGCATCACCGCGCAATTCAGACTCACCATCTGTAGTAGCCATAAGCTCCATCAAATTGCTACTGAACCCCAAGTCAGAGTAAACTCTCCTTGAACTCCTCATGGCTTGTTTAGCAAACTTAGCATCCATGGAATCCAAATTCCCTTCTCCAAAACCTTCAACCATGTTCAAATTAGGATTTCTAACTTCAACAGGGCGTCCTACAGTCTCTACCATCAAACATGGATTATTAAAACCATTCCATGTATGCAGAGGAACCAACTTACTCAAACCACTAAGCCAAACAACCACATCTTTCATGGCTGGTCTACGCTCCCTACAAGACCTCACACACTTGGCTGCTATAACAGCCAATTGCTTCCTTACAACAGGATCTTTGGGAGGTGGAATTCTTGGATCATAAACAGCCATTAGCTTCCCTTTCTTTATAAGGGGAATAGCCCAATCCACTATAGAAGGTGGTGAATGACCAACATCAATAGCTTTCCTACCACTAATAATCTCTAACAACAAAATCCCAAAACTAAAAACATCAAGTTTTGTGCTCAAATTATCTGGGGTCACATAGCAAGGATCAAGGTACCCCATGGTACCTGCAGGGGGTGTGGACCTTAGCCTATAGTCATCAACATGGCACCTTAATGCCAAGCCAAAATCTCCCAAACGGGCATTGAAATTACGGTCAATAAGCACATTTGCGGACTTAATATCTCTATGAATTACAGGTGGGTTTGAAGAATGAAGGGTGTCAATGGCCTTAGCAGTTTGCAAAGCCAATCGAATTCTTCGCCCCCAGGTGGGAGGTCGAGGACTAGAATGAATAACATCGTAAAGAGTACCATTGCTCATGAACTCCACCACCAAAAGCCTATCTTTTGAATCATTTGTATAACCCACCAGATTGACCAGCCTTGGACTCTGAATCTTGGACAAGATCTCGATCTCATTGTCAACCTCATTGGTGATCTCTGGTGCAGAGGAAGATGCAGGTCTTTGACAGAGGTTGTGATGGGCTCGAGAAGGCCTTTTCACAGCAACAAGACGACCACGGAGGACAGCCTTATAGACATAACCATGGCTTCCTTTCCCCAACAACTTCTGGTCAGAGAAGCCATTGGTGGCTGCCTCAAGGTCACTGTAATCAAACTGTTGGATCTTGATGGGCCTTTCTTGAGGAGAAGAGGTGGTTTTGGAAGATGGGGTATGGGAATTAGAGGTTGAGATAGCAGATTCAGCTCTGCAAGATAGGTACCCCATCAAGATTTCACCTTTTTTTTCTATGTTTTTGGATTTTGGGTTATAGTGAATTTGTGAAAGGAGATGGAGGGTGTTATATATCTTATTTTCTCGTTTGTGAATAAAAAAGATGGAAACTTTTTCTACATCAAAGAAAACAGAGTAGAGGAAAAGAGGTCTGGTTGGGTTGGGATGTGGGTTTTGGAGATGTTTTTGGGATTTGGAAATGTCTGTCTTTGTGTGGTCTAAATGCAAGAGAGAGAAAGAGAGAGAGAGAGAGAAGAAGGTGGGGCGATAGGGCGGATTCTTTGCGTCTGGTCTAGTGAGCCCACCAAATAGGAATCCCAAGGGAGATATACAATAATAAATTACCATTTATGTATTTTAACCTTAAAAATTGCACTATATTAATGTATTTTCATGGGTGTATATATATCTACAGTAGGTTATACTTTTCTTTCTTTTCCCTTCCCCTCCCCCCCCCCCAAAGCTCTGCTTCTTCCCCAAGTATACAACAAGCTAATCATTTGAGAAAATACTTTTTCTAAAACACCTTTCAAAGCAAAGTGACTGACAACTATTCAATACCTTGCTTGTCTTTAAAATATAGTTAAATTTAGCTTTTAGGCGATGGCTAAAATATACCAAGAGCTATTAACTCATCTAATCACTTTTAGGTCAGCTTCCAATCTATGGTTTCACACCCCCTCCTCTCCACAAAAAAAAAAAAAAAAAAAAAAAAAAAAAATCCACGGTGTTGTACATGTACTTTTACCTTTTCATTACTTTACTCCCTTTATTTAAAAAAAAGAAAAAGAAAATTGAAATTAGTATATGTCACATTCATTGATTTGTATTAAGATAGAATACATTTCTTTTTTTTCTTTTTTAAATTTTATCTCATGACTACGTATATTTGATATGTCAAACATGTCATATATGTATATATATATATATATATAAACTTTTGCAACATGCTCAAAGATCAATATGCATATGTTGAAACTATGGATGATATGTCATGTTTCAAAGTTCACGTATATCATTCAATAATAAATAGTAATTTCCCTGCTATTTATTATTTCACTATATTGTGGAAGCCAATCTCTATTCAAGGAAATGTTATAAAAGCAAAAAAGTATATAAAAGTTAAAAATTTATGAAGGAAAAGAGAAAAGGGAGACGTGTTTTTGCCTACATTAATGGCATTTAATCATCCCTTCCACTTTGCAGGAAGCAGAAAATAGTACATCTTCAAAGATATCAAGTAGAGTCAAAAGACAGAGCAAAATTAGGACTCTCTTTTTGATCCTTTTTTTATAATGTTATTAATCAGAAAAATATCACTTTTCTTTTTTATTGGCAATCTCTAAGCTTGGAGCTACATAGCAATGGAAAAGTCTCTAAAGCAATTCTTCCACATAGCACAATTGTTTTTGATTTTTTTTATATATTTGTTTGTTTATTTATTTTTTTGTTCTCTTTTGACAGACAATAGCAGTAGTTAGAAGTGGGCTTTAAGTTAAAAAAAGAGTTATATGATACCAAAATGGACTTTTAAACTTGATTATATATCACTGTCAAAATTCAATAGTAAATAATTTATATAAACTTTTTGATGAAGCCCATTTTAGTAAAACTGAATCTAGCATATAATAGTAACAAAGAGACAACATTTATCACTTACGTTTTGGGTCTTTCTTCTTTTTTT
Organism: Ziziphus jujuba; assembly: GCF_031755915.1. NCBI lineage: Eukaryota > Viridiplantae > Streptophyta > Magnoliopsida > Rosales > Rhamnaceae > Ziziphus > Ziziphus jujuba. The sequence goes on from NC_083380.1 coordinate 7,509,873, forward strand.
TGTTTTTTAGCCCCCTTAATAGTCTAAACCTTCAATTACTCAATACTTTTTGGTAAAATGATAGTGAAAAATCCAAGGCCTTCTATTAAAGTGTTAACTATACGCCACATACATAACTCCACCAATTATCCACCCAAAAAAAAAAAAAAAAATATTCACCAATGTGTCCTTTCTGGTAGGCATCATGCTTTACCACTTTCGTTTTTATATTTCCTGAGATTACTACACGTGACTTTTTCATTTCTTTTGCTTTCTCTCTCTCTCATAATAATTAGCAATGAGAGCCACATCAATTTTGCTACTAAGTTTAAGCCATAAGAAATTAATAATTATATATACAGATTGTAATAATGTGGATCTGTTCCAAGGAATGACAACTAGCCATACAAGTGGTTGCAAAATAACTAAACCAAGCTTTTATCATAACAAAAAGCTATAAAGATCAAAATTGAAGTGTTAGACAAAGGATTTTTTATTTTTTTTTCTTTTTTATGGATCAATGGAAGGGTATTAAAAATAATTAATTAGGTTGGTCTAATGATATGTTATTCAGACCCATACTTTTTCGAATTAAGATGCTAAAAGAATACTCTTAATCAGCCATCCATACCAGCTTTTATTTTATTTTTTCCCCCTAAATTGAATTGAATCATCTCCTCTTCTCTTGATTAATTTAATTATTCAATTATCACCTTTTTAAAGATTTTTTGATCAAATATATAGCCCTTTTCAGAAATTATCTATAAATTGGATAGAGCACCAATTCATTTCACACCCAAAAAAAAAAAAGCTGAAGACTGCGAGTGGAAATCAAAGGAAACGGCAGAAAAGAAACCAACATGCATGTAAATTGCCAGACATAAGATTGGAGACAGGGACAGACTACAGTGATAGAAGATCCAGATCCTATCTGCATCGCATTTAATCAAATAATTAAATATGTTTTTGACTACTAAATTGGAATCTACGCACAAGTTTATACTTTCTATTTCAACCCCTGTTTATTATTATTATTATTATTATTTTAATCAAATGTATATACGCATACAGACGTTATATGTATCATATCTTTTACTCTGTATATACGCATAAAAGTTGAAAAATATAAACATAAAAATAAATAAAATGAACATATACTTTCCAGTTCACCAAAAATGGAAAGCGAATCAAACAACTTCATGATGGTAGATCTCTCAGTTTCTGTATCTTTATCATATTGCTACGGTGTTGGTAAACTAGTCCAAATAGGCACTCCAAGACTCTTCCTCATCATCCTCATCGTCTTCCTTTTCTCCCCCACTACCTCTCAAGCTTTCAACCATTCATCTTGGAAGTGGAACTTCTTTTTTTATTACATGGCTTGGAAGCTTCAAAGCTTTTGCTTTTCATTTTTCGGTAAAGGTCCTTCAGCTGTAAATCCATCAATCTCTTTAGGACATTTTCTAGCTATTAATTGCTTGCCCATTGACATCCAGCAAAACCCATCTCCAAAACCATTGCAAAACCCACCTCCAACACCATTGTAAAACCCTTATGAGATCAAATATCAATGGCCAAGTTCAGAAGTACCCATCACCACATTCACATCCAAATGGCCGAAATAGAAAACCTTGCAGAGACCTGAAAATAACCCAACTTGGGAAAAACCCATATCAGAGATCATCAAACGGACCCCAAAAAGGTTCTAATTCTAAATTGATAGTCCACAAATCACTATTGGTTTATGCATTGAAAGGTTTGCTTTTTGCATTCCTAGTTCCTATGCTTTATTGCAAAGAACATTTGCGTTAAAAAAAAAAAGAATGAAGAAAAAAAGTGATCTTGGCCATTAATTGCTTCTTGATTTACCTTCTCCCTTGAAATTCAATTATCCTCAGTGGCATTCATGGTTGGAACTCTGTTTGGATTAGACATTTCAGCCCCATTTCAATGAGCCATTGCTCTCAACCTCTCTCCCAGACTTCTTGGGAAGAAGATTGGAACCTCATGGTCTCCCATGTCCTTCGTCTGACAGTGTATATGCATCCATCTTCTCCGTTTCTCCGAGCATGTCATGGACCGTAAATGGGCCTCAATCCCATCTACCATGGCAACTTTTTTGGTGTCTGTATGGCCTGATAGAGGAGCTGATTTTCTATTACGTGGGTCGGGCCAGACCCACGTGGGAGGTGACGTTGTTGTTTGTCGTCCCGGGATTTTTTTCGACGGTCGAGATCGTTTTTGAAGAAAACGGTGGTCTTGACTCCTGGGTTTTGATGGAGAGTTGCTATTGGATTGTTGAAGAGTATGCCTGCTCACGAGGCCTTTTTTTGAAGAATATCAGTCAAAATTTCAATGGTTCAGATAGATCTGACGGCCTGTATTCTAGTTGATCGTCAAGATGGATACTAGATTTTAGTGCTCGATTTCCCAAAAAAAAAAAAAAAAAAGAAGAAATCTAAGTGGAAAAATATACTGGAAAAAGTGAAACCAATGAAAATGTAGAGGAATATTATACATATTTTTTTCTTTGATTAAGAACTTCACTCTCAACCAGTTAAGCTTTCTTTATGCTGGATGAAGAATTTCTTATGCGAAAAAATTTTCATTTATTTAGTTCCAAAGGAAATATTCTTTGCAAGAATTAATAATTGGTGCAGAGAAAATATTCTTGTTGTCATGTTAAGTAGTGCTATTCAATTTCAAGCTGTTTAAGCAAATATTTTTTTGTTATGGATAAAATTTGGTATGAGCCATCAAACCATACAAGTCACAAATTAAATAGAACTAAAAAACAAAATGTTCTCTATTATGATAAAAAGTGATATATCTATATCTATATAGATCAAAATTTTAAGTCTGAAACATTAAAGGATGTTAAAAAAGGACTGCATAAACTAACTAGTGAACTAAGAGAACACTAGATAGTTTTTAAAGTGCACCAGAAAAAGAGAAATAGACCCATAAATAGTTTAGAAAATGCATACCAAACAATATTCCATCTATTAAAAATAAAAATTTCCAAAGTGTACAGTTTACTTAATTAATTATTGATTTACACATCTACATCACCTTCGATCTTATATATCTTTTTGTCAATTTAATTTGGAAGGATATGTATAAATGTTTATACTTTCGAGTTCAACATATGGCAAATCTCATTAAATAGATACATAACACATGGGAGTCACATGCTATATATCCCATTTTCTACACTTTGCGTGCACACAAATTGAAAAACATATTCTCAGCAAAAAAAAAAAAAAAAAAAAAGAAAAAGAAAAAGAAAATAATGTTGCAGAACATAAACATTGAAGTCATAATATTAAGGTTGGTGTTAGCCTGTTGCCTCTGGTATTCCAAAATCATCACCGTCTAGTCCATTTTCATTCACTCAGTAAATCCTATTAAGATCATACTCTGATTATGCATGGTTTGTATTTTTATTTATTTATTTATTTATTTTTGGGTGATTAGGCATGGCTTGTAATTACATGATAGAGATTATATAAAATATAAGTGGATGGTGGTTTCTCTAGGTGGAGTTGACGATCTACACTTAAACTTTTATAACAAAATCCTCCATCTCCATCTTTCTTTTCCAGAAACTGGACAAAGAATAAAAATGGAAGGCGAATTCAACAACTTCATGATGGTATGGTTCTCAGTTTTAGTATCTTTATCATATTGCTATGGTGTTGCTAAACTAGTCCCAGTAGGTATTCCAAGACTCTTCTTTATCTTCCCAATTGTCATCCTCTTTTTCCTTCTACCTCTCAAGCTCTCCACCATTCATCTTGGTGGTGGAACTGCTTTCTTCATTACATGGCTTGGAAGCTTCAAGCTTTTACTATTCATTTTTGGTAAAGGTCCTCTAGCTTTAGATCCATCAATGTCTCTAGGAAAATTTCTAGCTATTGCTTGCTTACCAATTGAGATCCGACAAAACCCATCTCCAAATTTACATCCAAATAGAGAAAACAGAGAAATCCCACCTCCAAAACCATTGAAGAGACCTGAAAAAATCCAACTTGGAATAAAAAACCCATCTTTGCCAAATCCAAATCAGAATGGCAAAATCAAAGAAAACCCACCTCAGAAATCAGGCTCTAAATCACCACTATTGGTTTATGCAATGAAAGGTTTACTCCTGGCTGTTCTAGTCCATGCGCTGGGTTACAAAGAACATTTCCATCAAAAAGTGATCTTGGCCCTCAATTGCCTCCTGATTTACATCCTCCTTGAAATTTTGCTATCCACAGTGGCCTTCACTGTTCGAGTTCTGCTTGGATTAGAAATCGAACCCCATTTTAACGACCCATTGCTCTCGACCTCTCTCCAAGACTTCTGGGGAAAAAGGTGGAATCTCATGGTCTCCCGCGTACTCCGTCCGACCGTGTACGAACCCATCATCAGTTTCTCCGAGCTTTTCATTGGTCGTGAATGGGCCCCATTGCCCGCTATAATGGGAACTTTCTTGGTGTCTGGTCTGATGCACGAGCTGATTTTCTATTACATGGGGCGTGTCAGACCAACCTGGGAGGTCACGTGGTTCTTTTTCCTCCATGGACTTTGTTTGGCGGTCGAGATCGTTTTGAAGAAGAAGTTGGTATTAGTGTTTCCCGGCAGGTGGAGGTTGCCTTGGATGATCCCGACGGTTTTGACTCTTGGTTTTTTGATGGAAACCTGCTATTGGCTGTTTTTTCCTCAGTTCCTTCGGTGTAATGCTGACGTTAGAATCATTCAAGAGTATGCTGATTTTGGTGCTTTTTTGAAGAGTATAAGTCAAAAGTTTGCATCTTTGGTCAGATAATCCAACGGTTTGTATTCTAGTTGATAGTCAAAATTGATGGTCCATTCATTGTGCTCGGTTTTCCAGGAGAAATCACGTGGAAAACTATGCTGAAAGATGTGAAACCAGCGAAAATGCAGAGGAATTTCTCTTTTGCTTTTTCTTTTTTTCTTTTTTTTTTTTTTAAATTAAGAATTTCTTTGTGATGGATTAGGAATTTCCATTTAGGTTGTTAGAAAAGCTTGTATGATTCTAATTTGAGAGAATTTTTAAGTATTAATCACTGAGTTCCAAAAGAAATGTTCTTTGCAAGAAAATAATTGATGAAAAGAAAATATTCTTGTTATATGATCCTGAAGTAATTTTAATTCAAGCTGTTTAAGCATTTCTTTTTATTATTATTTATTTTCATATGCTTTTGATTGAGCTTCGCTGTTTGGCATATAGAAAATCATTAAAATAAACATATACATGATTTGACATGTTTTAATTTTTTGTGAAAATTTCCACCCATTAAAGAAGACCAAATTAAAGTTGGAAGCACGCCAAAACAAGCTCAAAATATTTTAGCAATTAATTAAGGCAGCCGGTTGTTCTCAAATATTCAAATCATAATTCATTGAAAATCTTATACTTCTTATTGGTTTATTAGCAAGACACATGTCCATTTCCCAATGGTAACTGGTAGAAGATGGAAATTATATTAAAATCTTGTATAAAACTTTTTTATATAGCTTGGATGGTCAGATTGAATGCCCAGAGAGACAAATAAGTCAAAGCTTAATTAGAACTTAATCATGATATAACAAAACAAATAAAATAAACCAATTCCGAGAATAATTGACACCCTGTTCATTTATGAGTTGTCAACAAAAAATGGCTCAACATAGTTCTACAATGTCTCTTTTTTTTAGGCTCTTGAATGACTTCAGGTCAACCCCTTTTTTTAACTTTCACCATTAGCCGTACATGGTGATGGTATTGGTCATCCTTTAGGCTCCTCACAGAAAAAAGATCCGAAGGCAAAGAGAAGAGCAAGATTGGAGGCAAATGGAGGGTGAGATTCGCAACTTCGTGAGGGTATGGTTATTGATCTTTATCTCTCTCTGTTACTGCTATGCAACTGGTAAAGCAGTGTCCAAAGGTCCTGTTAGATTTCTGTTTATTATACCAGTTATATTCCTCTTTCTCTACCTTCCTCTTAAACTCTTCACCTTGCACCTTGGAGGAATGACAGCATTTTTTATTGCTTGGCTTGCCAATTTCAAGCTCTTGCTTTTTGCATTTGGTAAAGGTCCTTTGTCTTCTGATCCTTCTATGTCTCTCGGACGGTTTATTGCTGTTGCTTGCTTTCCAATCAAGATTCAGCATAACCCTTCTAAAACAGTCTTAGAGAAATCAAAAAATGACCAAAATGGAGCAAAATCACATTCCACACAGCAATCACATCTAAACGGAAATAACAGAGAAAATTTGCCTCTTGAAGTGCCTCAACAAGGCCAAAAATCCCTTTTGAATTATGCAGTAAAGGGTCTTTTATTGGCCATGTTGGTTCGAGTTTATGATTACAGTGACTATATGCATCCAAAGGTCTTACTTGTTCTCTATGCCATCCACATATATTTCCTTCTTGAACTCGTCCTAGCCATGGTTGCAGCCTTGACTCGAACCCTGCTAGGACTAGAACTTGAGCCGCAATTTAATGAGCCTTACCTCTCCACCTCGTTGCAAGACTTCTGGGGTAGAAGATGGAACCTTATGGTCAGCGGTATCCTAAGGCCAACAGTATATAAACCTGTACTGAATCTCTCGTCATGTGCCATTGGCCGGAAGTGGGCTTCAGTCCCGGCGATAATGGCAACTTTTGTGGTGTCTGCTATCATGCATGAACTCATGTTTTACTACTTGGGGCGTGCCAAGCCAACTTGGGAGATCACCTGTTTCTTCCTTCTTCATGGATTGTGTTTAGTAGTTGAGGTTGTTTTGAAGAAGGCAGTACCAAAGGGAAAGTTTCAATTACCGAGAATGATCTCCCGGAGTTTGACATTATCATTTGTGATGGTGACGTGTTTTTGGCAATTTTTCCCTCAGTTACTTCGTTGCAGAGCTGATGCTCGGATGCATGAAGAGTATGCGGTGCTAGGCAACTTCATGAAGAATATTAGTCGTACCTTTGTTTCTAGAAACTTGCAAGCTCTGTAGTCAGTTATTTATTGTTCCGCATTTGATCAATTTTATATGGATGTTTGATTTGCATTTTTGTCACCCAAAGTGTAAAAGCATAGTTTGATGAAGAGTACTTATATTGTTTCTGTATAAGAATTGGACTAATACATCAGCCAAGCAATTGAAGCAATGAAGATCGAGCTCTTTTGTAAGTGCAACTTTTCTCTGTTAGTTGATGATGTTATGCTTTTATTGTTTATTTGTATAGTCATTGAGAGAAATGCCAGAATGCCTAACAATAAATTCAGAAATTAGTAATATGGAAATTCTGGCATTTGTTGTCCAATTCAGTACTAAAAATTTAGTGGAGAAGAATTGTGAGAATGTCATTGCAGGGCACAGGGAATAATAAGTTGTTCTAGCTTTGGTCTGGCAATTGCTATGCCTATGTGGTATTACTTGATTTGTAAGAGGTTTTTGCTGTTTGGTTCTTTGCTCTCTGTTGGAGATGGTTTTTTACATAAGCATTTGTAAAATGTATATCCTTTATTTTTCATGAACATTTTCTTGGTAGAGCTATAACAAAATTCAACAATTCATAGAATTACTTAATACAAGAGCCGTATATTATCCCAAAAGAAAGAGCAAAAAGAAAAAGTTAAAGGGCCAAAAAGAAGTTAAAAGGCAATACTAATGAAAAAAATGGCAGTATATTACTTTTGTAAAGAGAAATGGTACATTTTGGGTAGACCTCATCAAAGGCACCGAACCAATCATATGTTACAATATTCACCAAATAATTATACAACAATTTGATACTTTTGATCACAGTCTTGTTGATACTACAGGGTTTAAGCTTGCTGAGATATGAAATCTTGATATCAGAGAGGATTGAGATGCCAGTCAATTTCTAAGTGAGCACAATCAAATGAACCTTTAACTTTATTTAAAGCTGCTTGCCTGTGTTGTAGCAATAGAACTGAGCACTCTTCTACCTGCTTTTCATCGTCGTTTTTCTTCTTCTGGGGCAACTTTCTTGAGAAACTTTTCCATTTTGATTCAAACACAGAAGCTATGAACAAGAGATACAACAAAAAGGGAAAAAAACAGAACTTTATCATGGAATAATTGGTATAGCATAAATAGCAGGCTTTTCATTGTTATTGATAGCATAGCTACATTATGTTTTCCAAATACTAGAATGAGGATGCTCCGTTAGGCAACTCAACATTCAGTTCCTAAAGATGAAGTAATTCAACTATGACCATATGGCAACATTAGCAGTCGAAAATTTAAGGAATAAAATTACTTCTTTTAAAGCAATTCCAACAAAAGCAATGAAAATTAAGAAACTTCTCCAAGTGGTTTGGCGATAAGTCAAAAAAATTTACAGCTGATTTTAATTAGACTAGCACTAGATACTACAATGGTTTTCCAATTTGCAAACGATTAGTACAACATGGACGAGTTGATGAGATTCGAAGGATTAGGACAATTATGAAGAATCAAACTTCTAAATTAGAAGTCCTGGAGTGGAAAAAAGTCAAAAAATAAGTTCTCTTATTAAATGCAGCCAGGAGCTAACACAAACACACACATTATAGATATTTTCGGTTTTATCATCAAAAGTTTAGAATTTTGCTAAAACCATTCAGAAATCTGTTAGTGTGGAAACAAAGGATTAAAGACCTGATTTTTCTTTGACAGGTTTCAAGAAAATACCTTCACTTCTGTCCTGAAAGCCTTGAATAAAGCAGGCACAAATCCATGGCCTTCCAGCACGGGATGCTTTTGCCCCACCTTTAAGTTCACCATTATGTTGTTTTAAACTGAATGAAAACATGACCTAGATTTCATAACTTTGGTTCATCTATGGATGAAATATCCAAGCATAATAACACTAATTCATATTTCATAAGGAAGAAATAATAAATAGGAAATAAACTGTGAGTAAACATGTTAAAATTCATAACGAAGATATACCGAAAAACTCCAGAAGAACCAAAAATGCAGCCTACAGAGGACCTTATGACAGCTACCAAAAATTTCCAAAAACAACACAAACACCAATTCTAATTCTCTCCAACACAAAAAATTCAATTGATAATTAACTGCTCTAGCTAATCAAAACTAGACAAAATACAATTAACAAAAACTGCTCTCCATCATAAGTTGTTCTGACCCAAATGAACATTTATGAATCAGAAGAAACGAAGACCCATCTAAATATTTGCCAAAAATTTCTCAAAAGGGCTAATCTCCAGGTAAAAATATGTAAGAAACGGAATGGTATACCGGCGAGAGAAATTGGTGGTGACGCCAACGTAGGTCTTGATGGGTGCATTGGTGGAAAGAATCAGATACGCAGACCACGAGCTCGAATCTGAACCAAGACTCGATTTTTCTTCTGCTTTTCTTCTTGTTGATGATAACAAGTATGATGATGATGATGATGATGATGATGATGATGACAATGGTAGGGATAGTGATGATTTGGAAAGGTTGGATTTGGGTTTTGGGTGTTTTATGGAAGGGAATGTGGCAGAGAGCTTGCTCATCATTTTTTGGTAATTCTTTATTTTGTTTCAAGTTAAAAAGCCGCTAATGTATGTTGCTTTGGTGTCTACTTTCTAATTTTAGAAGTACGTATAAATGTCAACAAAACACACACACACACACACATATATATATATATATATATTTTTTTTTATGTATTTGCTTATGTTATTTCTTATGGATCTTCTATAAATATTTGTTCTTTTCAAGATTTTCTTTTCTTTCTAAAAAAAAATATTTGTTTTTAGGTAACCAGTACTTTAAAAAAAAAAAAAAAAAAAAAAAAAAGGTAATGTGTAAACTTATAGTAACATGGATGGCTGTTCATCTACACTGCTTAGCAGAAACCATAAAAAACAAAACATCAAGGGAAAAGGGTGAAGCTATTACATAAGCGCTGCAAGAATAAGCTAATTATCAAAACCAGCTCAACTAAAATACAAGATTGTGGAATTCTGAGGAAAATAAAACAGATAAAGAAGTTGGACAAGGGTTTGATTTTCATTCATTGGATTGTGTGGAAGGTTTTTATCACATAAGAGAATAAATTTTCTAGTCCCAAATGAAAAATCATGATTTTTTCATTTTCTGCAAACTGAATGAAATAGCTGCTTTTTTTTTTAACTTTCTATACAGACACAAACTTTAGGTACTAACCAATGGCTTGAATGTATGGGCCATTGACCTTGATAAAAGGAATGTGTTGGATCTTGTACCAATCTGGACCTTTGTCCTTCTCCAAGTGTATCTCCAACTGAGGACAGCCCCATATTGACAAAAATTGAAGGGCAGTCAGGCCCTGCATTGACTCTGGTAGATAAAGTAAATTTTCACAATACCAAAGCTCCAGCTCTCTAAGTGAAACAAGGTTTCCCAACCACTCAGGCAGACTATCTACTTTTGGACAACTCCAGATATGCAGTGTTTGGAGGTTTGTAAATTGCTGCATGGTATATGGCAAGGCTGTTATATTTTCACAGTTTGAGAGTGAAAAATGCTGAAGAGATGTTAAGCCTTGTATTTCTTCTTCCGGCAATGAAAGTAGACCGTGGCACCTGTCTATAGCCAAGGACTTGAGAGCTTTGAGGACACCTAACTCTGATAAACATTTGATATTGGGGCAGTTGCTGATAGATAATGATTGAAGTAGAGAAAGACTATTGAGCTCGCCTGAAAAATTAACAAGCTTTGGACAGTCTTTAATTTCAAATGATAGGAGACCTGTTTTGTTACTCAGTAAACCTTGTGGCAAATCAACAAGTTCCTCAAATCCACCAAGTGTGATGTTTGAAGGGGATGTCATCTCTGTCACATTCATCAGTATATCTTCTCTGCAATATATGAGCTCTAAACACTCCATGGATGGAAGATTTGGCAAGTTGATAAACTCAGGTGCATCTTCAACTTTCAATTCTTTCAGGCAGGAAAGTATAACTCTTCCCTCTGCTGATGACCATCCCAATAGATTAGGCATGCTTTTCAGTGACAGTCTTTTTAGTGATACATCGTCAGCAACTCCGGTATTTTCTTTGGAATCACTGCAGAAGTACATTGTGGCATCCATTTCATCAATGGTGAGAAACTCAAGAAGAGGTAGCTTCCCTAGTGAAGGAAGCTGCACACACCTGCAACATTTGATCAAAGAGAGTTCCACAAGATTTGTGAGATAATGATTCATTAACCAACTGGGGAATTTCGAACCCATGTAGTTCTCAATGGTTAACTTCTTCAACTCACTGCTTGGTTGCAGGGCTTCAATAACACCATCTACATTTTCTCTTAAACTCACATCAGCAACATCCTCCCAGATGAACTTCAATGAATGGATGTGCCTTTTATCCTTCAAGTTCGCATCCTTCACAGATCCTACACCATTCCTGACGTTTTCCAGATTTGTAATCTTTAGCTCTCCGTGGAGGTCTAAGCTCTTCAATTCTGAAATGCCACATCCAATTTCTCTACCAACTATGAACGTTGGCAATGTTTTAAGGGAGGTGAGCTCTCCAATTCCATTCGGCAATTTGGACAATAAGCCACATCCATAGATGTTCAAATGCCTCAGGTTAATCAACTTTCTCAAGTCATCAGGTAGTTTTTCCAACCGAATGCATTGCAGGAGCAGCAGAGTTTCTAGATTATATAGACTGCAGATGGTGTCAGGTAACTTCTTAATATGACTATGAGATAAATTAAGGTACCTTAAATGTTTCAAGGCACCAACTGACTTGGACAGCTTCTTAATCCGGGTACTGCTTATGTCTAAAGCACGCAAGCATTTCATTCTCATGATCAAATTGTGTGGCACTTTTGCAATCTTTTGCTGTCCAAACAATAGGAGGAGAGAGCGCAGCTTCAAATTATCCCTTATAAACTTCATTTTTTTAGTCTCATTACAAAGTACTGATAAATGGCGCGTATCTGATGGAATAATTGGTTGCTGACAAACGTCCAGCATCAAGCAAGCATTACCTGCTACAGACTTTGCTAGATCATGAAGAAGATGGTGCATTTCACATTCAACTATGTCACCATTGCTGTCTTTGGCTGCATTTTGGAAGAAGGATCTGCACAGCAATTCATCGAAACATTCATTTGCGACTGCTTCAAGTTGTTTCCCTCGAGTTGGTTGAATAAATCCTTCTGCCATCCATAAATGAATGAGATTCTCCTTCTTTATCTTGTAGTCCTTTGGGAAAAGGGAACAGTATGCAAAACATTGTTTCAGATGTGAGGGTAGATTCCTGTAGCTTAATCTTAGCACAGGCAAAATCCCAACTTCTTCCCCCATAAATTTCCACATTTCACTGTTTCGAACATTTAACCAGTCATCCTTTCTTTTCAAAGCCAATGAGCTTCCAAGAGCCTTTGCTGCTAAAGGTACACCCTTGCACTTCCTTGCAATTTCTTTTCCAATTGCTATTAGATTTGAAGTCTCTTCTGGTTTTCCATTCTTGAATGCCCGTTTCTGAAACAACAACCAGCAATTCTCATCCGAAAGACCCTTTAAATGATAAGGGCTGACAGTTCCCATTATTAGTGCAACCTTTTCACTACGAGTTGTGACTAAAACTTTGCTTCCTACAGAACCATGCCTCATTGAGTTCTTCAATCTGTCCCATTTCTCATGGTCCTCATTCCATACATCGTCTAACACCAGTAGAAACCTTTTCCTTGTCATCAATTCTTGAACGCGCCGATGAATAGTTTCCATTTCAAGAAGATCACATCTGTTACCAGTTGCAGATTCAACAACTGCTTTCATGATCTTCTTAACATCAAACTCTTCAGACACACAAACCCAAATTCTTCTCTCGAAATGCTCCTCCACACTTTTGTCATTGTAGACCAATTTGGCCAGGGTTGTCTTTCCCAACCCACCCATGCCGACTATAGGAAAGACTGAAACATCTCCAGGATCATCAGAGAGATCCATAAGAAATGTTGTGATCTTCTCTTTCTCTTCATCTCTCCCGAATATTTCAGATGCATGCAAGTAAGAATCAGTTTGTAACCTTCCAGTTGATTCATTACCATGAACATTAAATAAATTCTCTCTCAAATGAAGTTTAAACCTTTCATCTGCAATTGTATTCAATATTTCAACTATATTGTTTAATTTTCTCTTCATTCTATAACGACAGAGAATTGGATTTGATTGGGAAAAGAAGTTGCGTACTATTTTTATGATGCAGCCCTGCGGATCATGGAACTCCATTTTGTGTTGTAGAGCTTCTGTCATGTACTCGTCCAACAAGTCATCTGCATCATATGCCACATCTTTGAGCTTTATCAGCCAATCTTTCACTGCTTTCTCCAGTATATTTCGATCTTCGGCATCTTCAAGGACAGAATGAATTGATGACAGTACACTGTGAAGCTTTCTCATCTCCTTCTTTGTTCCTTGCAAGAAACCATATTCATCAAAGATTTGAGAAGACAGTTTCTCAAATATCACTTGAAGGAGTGAAGAAAGAACTGCCTCTGCCATTGCAAGTTAGGAAAGAAGAGAAAAAATAAAAATAAAAAGACACTGATTTCTTAGCAGCACTTTCTACCGTAGAACGTACAAACAATCCCAAGAAACACTGATTTCTCTCCGACTTCAATCAAAACTTGGCAATTCGAGGGAAACTTTTTGTCAATGAGAAACTTCCTTCCAACCCCACTTCTTTTTCCCTCCCACCTCAGGAAAGACATATGTGCTTTTCCTGGAAAAGTCATCATTTACATGGTGCCACTATATAATAAACTAGGATATTTAGAAGCGCGTTTGACTTTTTAGGTACCATTATGATGGCGCTCCCACTACAAAGGCCACTTTTGTTAACGTTTATCACCAAAAAAAAAAAAAAAAAAAAAAAAAAAAAGCCACTTTTGTTTAAAAAAAAACTGCAGATTGAATATATGCATGTATGTGAAGGCAATTAATATTGGAATGATTCTATTTGAAGAAACATGATCTCAAAACCTGTTCTTTCTTTATGATATGGTAAGTAATATATTCCCGTTTTAACTTACATAAATATAATATTAAGATTTGTGAACCATTGAAGACCACACCGAGTTGGGTTTTAAACTTTGAAACATATACATTATCATTCAAAATAATATAAGCTATTGAATGATTCACTTCATATAATTATCAATCAAAGGATATAATACATTTTAAAAAAATCTACACTATCTTTGAAGAACTAACTGCCAACTTTGTTGTCAAGATTTCAATTGTACGTTCCCAAACCGAGATTTGACATAAGCACTAATCTGGTTCCAAAGTGAGAATTCTGATCCAAAGAAGTGTACGCTCACGGATTTTGCTGCTCCATCTCTGACAAATTCCAAGTCCTTGGTAATGTCAGACTGGACATTTGCTGAGTCATCAAGCAGAGGCAATGTGATTGAACCATGAGATTCTAGGTTTTTGATCCACCCACGCAATAAATAATTCACAACCTGTATGGAGGAAACAGAAAGTTATATCCATTGCATGTGAGGTAGTAAAGAACTTTGGCCACTATTTCAATGGGAGACTGAGTCCTGGTGACTATTCTCACAATCACAACATATGAACCACAGAATGGACAATTGAAGAAATTTGTGACTAAGAATGAGATAAAGTGGCATACCTCAGGAACTTCATCATGAGGGCAGTGACCAGCAGGGCTAATCTCATAATATGGAGCTTCAGGCACTCGGCGTTTCACCTGAAGGCCCCAAACAGGTCTCACCCAGGGGTCTTCTTTCCCATACATGAGAGAGATTGGCACATTGTTTTCTCGACATCTAGAAAATAAAAATGCAATGAACTCCTTTAATAAGAAGCAGTATGGTATGATAACTTTAGCAGTCTGAAATTTTGTATTAGGTACCTAGACAAAGCCTCCCAAAATGATAGTTGTCCTTTGGGAGCAAACATAATTGAGGCAAATGATGCAGCAGCAGCTGGATGACGTGTTGTCTCAAGTATCCGAGAAAACACATTATCAACCTTTGTCGAATGATCTGCATACACCTGCTTGAGTATCTCGGCAATGCTATTGGGATCACTTATTTTCTGCCAACTAAAAGCAATAGAAGAAAAATTAAATGGTTTTACTTGAAGAACACTGGGCATGCAGAACATAAATTGCAGATGTGGGAACTTCTTCATCATGATTTAAAGTTCAATGAAGCAAAACTAAACAGCATCAAGCATCTTGTAATAGCTTAGTTCTTAAAATGAATCAAGCAGAATTCCTATTGGCATGAAACTTATATCAAGTGGAGATATGGCTCCTAAAGAAAACAAAAACCATAGAATAACTAATCCACTAACAAAACTTACACAATTTCTGTGAGCTTTCTCACACGAGAAGGCAGAGGGAATGTTCCAGCCCATGGAAACAGTCTAGCAAGTCTTGGAGATTTGATTGAATTTGGTAAAAATCCCCAGAAAGGAGTTGCATTGAGCAACGTGACACCTTTAACCAAATGAGGGTTGCATGCTGCAAAATATAAAGCTACATATCCTCCTAGTGAGTTCCCTACAAGATAGACTGGTTCTCCAATGACCTGTGAAGAAAAACAAATCTGTTTAAACCACATTGTATATATACTAATTCCATGAAATCGGTTGTTGAAATCTAAAATTTTATGCTATACAAAAAAAATAATGACTAATTATTTGGCATATTTACACATGAGCTTTTACTTAAATAGAATTTTAAGGTATTATTTGTAAATTCCATTATATAATTGAAGAGGAAACAAAATTCAGGAGCTACTGAGACTAGTATGCACCTGTTCTATGAAGTATCGAACCTGATCCTGCCATAGATCCATAGAGTAAACAAGTTCACTTGCCCAAGGTTCAGTTTCATCTCCAAAGCCCCACGCTTGATCTTTCTTATCCGATGCAACCCCTTCCTTAGACATAGGAGTAGGGTCTTCAAATGGCAATGACATGCCCTGCCCTAGAAAATCAATTGCCCATACTCTATGATCCCGACCCAAATCCTTCAGTTGCTTGTCATAATGAAATGAACCAACACCAAAACCAGGAAGAAACAGTACTGGTGGAGAGGTTACATTTTCACACCCAGTTTTCTCATAATGGACATTGAATTTGGGCTTCCATTGCCAAAAGCAACTACGAATTGGAGCTGCAGATTCTCCACTGGATTCGTCCGGCAAACCCGGAATCAAAACCTTAGTTCCTGATTTCCCAGTTTCTGAGAGAGTTCTTGCATCCTCTTCCCCATCAATCACATAACCATTATAGCTTCCACTCAAGACCTTGGAATCAACGTGTTTATCACTTTGATGGGCATTTGATGACCCAAAACCTCCCTGGTGATTAGGGTTCCTTAAAAAAGACTGACCTAAATTGTGGAATCTCAAAGACCCATTAACACATTCAATCTTAGCAAACAAAATTCTGCCTTTCCTAAAAGTTTGAAGCTTGGATTTATTCGTATTTGAGCTTTTGGCCACTAATTTCCCTTTCAGATTTACATAACAGCATGGTGAAGAACTACAAGGAAGAATCTCCATTACCAGAATCTAAGCTCTGTAATGATCAACCATATGAAATGATCAGCAATAAGTTATCTTTACTTTCTCTTTAGTTACATAGCAATGATAGAAACCTAGTAACATCCAAAATTCTAACTTTTTTTTGTTCTACTCCAATTAAGCCGAAAGATAAAGAAAAGAGATCTTCTAAAACACAACTTATAAAGAACAATTCTCAAAACATATTAAGCTTAAAATTATACACGAATCAGCTTAATATCATGCTCAGTCGAAGATATTCACATGGAGTTTCTAATTCTAGCTCTTTTAAATCAAATAAAAAACATACCCATCCGCATAAACATAAAATTATACAATAAAAAATTTAACTTTCCTCTTTTTTCCTTTTGCTTACCTCAAAAATTCGAGGAAGAAAAAATCATTAGAGTCGTTGAAGGTTTCTGAGATTCCAGTCTTCTCCAAGTATGTAGAAGATTCTGACAAATCTACTGAGAAAGTCAGTTGCTTGAAAGCTTCTACCTTTCGAAACCAAAGAGGAAAAGAAACTGTTTCTTGTAAAGGAGTTAGAAAATATATATTTCTTGAAAATAAAAAATATGCCCTGTTTGTACAAAAAAACAAAATAGAAAGTGAAAAGAAAAATCCAGTCTTTTTTCACTTTTTTTTTTTATGCTTACAAAAAATATTTATTCCTTTAATAATCTGATTCATTAATTTTCAGATATTTGTTTTATATCAAGTCCAATCTCGGTTTACCAGATGCACAAGAAACGCTGAAGCAAAAAAATAAATGAATAAATGGCTACCAAAAATTGAAAAATGGAAAGAAAAAAAAAATGAAAAGAAAAAGAGAAAGAAAGAGGGAAAAACAAACTGTCAGAAACTTCCCTTGTCTCTTATAGACCAAACTACTTCCCCACGACAATGGTAGTCGGAGGGCGAAGATACACTACAACCAATGAATTTGTAATCTCACCAATGATCTTCTGACAGAAGATCTATGCAACTGGGCCCCACAGCTCTTTTCAAAGGATAAGAAATCTCTCATCCAGATTCCAAATCATCATCCATGTGAAAAGATTGTCTGATCTGACGTGGGGTTTTGTGGAGTTGACATATGGAGGGTTTAGAGAGTAGATAAGATGTTGCAAAAGCAGAGAAACAAAACCCAGAAAAAGGAGCCGTATTTATATATCTCATGTGATTTTGCGCAAATGGAGGCATCATGGGTTTGGTGAAATTAACACGTTTCCGCTTCTAGCATGTGGATTTGAGGGGATTGAAAGCTGCTGCTCTTTGTGTTTTTATTAGATTTCAGATTTCTCATCCGCCCGGTGACCGTTCTGGTGAATGACTTTGCTTGCACATTTAGCACGCAATGTGTGGTCGGTTCTATTATTTATATTGGATTGTCGGGTTAATATCATTAACTTTTTGGCTTAAATAAAATTTATTCATGTTTCAAAAAAATTTATCACCTTTTTCTTAATTTACAAAAACTATTATTCTCTTTTTCAGCCGTAACTTAGTTGAACTACAATCAAAGTTATGTTGTAATTAGTTTAAATCTGAGAAAACTTAGATGGAACATTTCCTTATTAGTATCTGTGACAGATACAAATAATAGTATTTTAGATTTTTTTTCACTTTTTATTTTCCTTTAACAAAGTTGCAAACGTATTATCTGTTGTGGTAAATATGGTTTTCTATGTGATATATTTTTGTCAATCATATATTTTTTGTCTATACTATAAATGAGAAGGGTTGACAAGTTATGGTCTTTTTTTACTATTCAAAATGGTTAAAAAACGACTGCACCTTTTGCGTTTTGTATTTTATTTTGTTTTGGCTTTTTTTTAATTTTATTTACTATTAACATGCTGTCGTTTATAGTAAAGATACCCAAACCTACCATTTTGTCGTTTTCCTCCCAAAATGGTATGCCAAGGATATAATAGTAATTTTACATAAATTAGAAAACAATGGTGCAGTGTCAAAGAGTACAATGCTATTGCGGAGAAGGTGTATCTCCGGTATGGGAAGGATTCTGCAAAGTTGAGGGAGGGGTGTACTAAGGTATGGGTTGTATTGATTCTTGCGATGAGGAAGGTGTACTTTGGTATTGTTTTGGTTTGCTCCTTAAGATGTGAAGCTGAGACCTCAAGAAATTATCAGAGTTAAACTCGAATACAGTGATGAGGATGTCAAGAAGCAGCAGAAACGAGGAGGAGGAGGAGAAAGAAAGGCCATACAAGAAGAACGCACTGATTTTTACTTCATTCTTCACGGCTAGAACAGGGTAGCTTCAAATTTTTTTTTTTAAAATTTTTCACTTAATATATGAACCCTTTGGTCTCTATCTTTGAAGAAACTCCCTATCTCTTTTTCTTTCTCTTTCTCTGTATTCTCTGTTCTAGCTTCTCACCGAATCCTCATCCCCACCACACAAAAGGAAAGAAAAAAAAAAAAAAAAAAAAAAAAGAAAACAAAAAAGAAAATGTCTTCCCTGAACAAGCTTTAGGGGATGGATTTGATGAAACTGTATATCCTTTGTGTATACTATAAATGAGAAGTGCTGACGAGTTTTGGTCTTTTTTACTATTCAAAATATATTATATGAATATGAGTGGTAGGAAATCGCTTTAACGCTTTCCCTTCCTTGACTCCGTGTGAGCTCCTCTTGGCCATTGTCGAGCACAGTGAGCGTATACTCGAATCGGTAGCCCTGATTAAAAAAGAACCGCTCCATAAATCTCCTCTTAGATTTTATTGGAAAACAGAACAACATTAGGTATTGTCTCTCCCTCTCCTCCGCTTTTCCCTCTTCCTTCTTTTATGTTTCTTCAATTTTAAACTTATTTATATTCATTTCCTTCTTTTATTTCCTGGTCCTTTTTTTTTTTTTTCTTTTTCTCCTAAGAATCGGCATGGCTTGATGATTTTACAAAGAAATAATAATAATAATAATAATAATAATAATAATAATAATAATAATAATAATAATAATAACTAAAAAAAAAAAAAAGGTGGCAGAGTCACAGAATAGAGAGGAAGAGGATTGTGACTTGGAAGAGAGATTTTGTAGAGCGTATCAATTGGAAATCCTTGGTCTTGGCCGGGAGCAGTTCCGATCTCTGGCATTTTGAATTCCATTTTATAC
Source organism: Ziziphus jujuba (assembly GCF_031755915.1). Classification (NCBI taxonomy): domain Eukaryota; kingdom Viridiplantae; phylum Streptophyta; class Magnoliopsida; order Rosales; family Rhamnaceae; genus Ziziphus; species Ziziphus jujuba. The sequence continues at coordinate 7,529,540 of NC_083380.1, forward strand.
TTTTTATCCAAAAACAATCCAAGCCATGTCGCGGGAGAGACCCAGAAGAGGCACTCTGCCTCCTGCTCAAGAGGTACACCAACCTTCTACAATTAATTTCTGTTCCTCATATTAACATTTCAGTTTTTGTATTTGGTTCCCGAGAAAACTAAAATACTAGAATATCTCATTTTATGTTTTTGTGGGATGGGGCTAAAGTTTTTATTTTTAATTTTTTTTTTGCGAGCCAAATATCGAGTGAAACAAAAATTTATGGAGTTCTATATTTTGCTTATTAAACTATAAATGAAAATTCCTAAGATTATAAGTATGCTGAATTTCTTCCCCCCCCCCCCCCCTCTCCCCCTAGATATTTGATAGCTGTTAAATGGTGCGTGGTTTTTACATTGGATTCGGTTAGTCTTTAACTGGAACATGCTTAAATCCTTATGGATGATGGCAGAAAAATGATCAAGTAAGCTGCTTTTGGTTTATGGGATATCGAAGTAACACAAAAGATGGCTCATTTTGTTATTTTTCTTTGTTTTGTGTTGCAATTCTTAAACACGATCTCTGTTTAAGTTTGATTTTTGAGTTTCAAAGAATGATGATTAATTTCAATTATTAATTTTTGTGGATCTCAATCATTATGACAACTAAATATCCGAAAATACTCAAAAGACTGTGGAGTTTTTCTTGCAACAAATCTCGTTATTTTGGCTAGCAAGCATGATCCTCAATCATAATGTATCCTGTTTTTGCTTTTAAATGCAGCATATTGACAAATAAGCAAAAGTTGTAGAATGGGGTAATTGCTATGGGGCTCAACAAATGTACAAATCGATCAGTGCAAGGTATAATCATTTCTTTTTTCTGTTTTATTGTTGTCCTGTTCATTTAGATCAAAACTTTATCTTATGTTTTACACCTGTGATGAAAAATATAATTCCATTGATTATAAATTCTTCATGCATAATTAATTAGTGTGTTTTTAATGGGGAAATAAATCTAATAGTTGTTACTTACTATCATATATGTAGATGAATTAGTCTGTCCTTATGATTTCATAATGGTCATTTTTCTTCTATGTAACAAGCTATCTTTATTATTAATTCAGGTATACATTACTGATGAAAGTCGTGCATGCTTTATTGCAGATATGCATCTGCGCAGAGGTATTCTGAAGCATTGGATATCCTTCAGGCAGGTGCATGCATTCAGCTGAAACATGGGCAGGTCATACAATTATGAACACTTGAATATTTGCATAATATCTTCCCTTTATTTAGATATAACTTTATGCCATTTGAGCACATCCATTGCAAGTATCTGGGACAGGGCTTGCAATATGATAAATTGGATTGAGTTTTAGCCTACTGTTCAATCATTAGGTCCATGTCTATCCTCGTTAACATGTGTGTCTTCATCCATTTGACTTATTATATGTGAACCTTATTTCATTTTTTTTCTTTTTTTTTTAAATTATAATATATCTATAGTTGAGATAAGTGAAGCTGAGGCTCTTTATGATATGTACATCTTGGAGCATATCATAACAAAGGAAAAGTTCCTTATGATGATGAAATGCTTGGTCAGTTTTTAACTTGTGATGTAGTATTATATGCTTATCAATTTTCTCTTGGTTGGTTCTTACCTTTCACAATTATGATAAGTACTTGTTGAGTTTCCCTTGGTGGTTATAATTACTTTGTTCCATCTTATGCTATATATCTGAAGTCTTCTAATATGAAATAAACTGCATCACATGATTATATGGCGATTTATGGTTTTTGGTCTATTTAACATTTATGGTGTTATCTTTCTTGGTAATTATGATAAAATATTTTTCTTAGATCGTGCTAGGAAAATTTATGAGAAGTTTCCTAAGATTCCTATTGCGGCACTAAATTTAACCGAAGATCAGGACATCCAACAACTTTCTGAAGCAATTGGGGCATGCAAAAACACGTGTAGAGGGTTGCTCATCATTTTTAAAAGCTCCTATTAAGTGAGACAATATGCCATTAACATGCCTCTGTCACAATAAACTTCTTTGCCTGGAAGTAATGGTTTGGAAAGGATACATGTGAAAAATAATCTCTAGGATATTTATCCTAGGAAGAAGGAAAAAGCAAAAGAAAAATTAATGGGAATTTTAATAAATTTATGATATATTATTTTATATTATTTGTTGAAAATTATGTTAACTAAAAAGTATTTTACTTTATCTTGTGGATCAAATATGTAACACACATATAAAGTAATTCTTTTTTGTTTTTAGAGGTGTGAATATATATATATATATATATATGCTTAACACTTTTACACATCAATACACGTGCAAAGCACGTGGGCCGAACCTAGTATATCCTTTAGTCTATAATATAAATGAGAAGAGCCAAAGGATTTGGTCATATTTTACTATTTATAATGGTTAAAAAATGACCATTTTTTTTTGCGTTTTATTTTATTTTGTGCTTTTCAGTTTGTATGTCTTTTGGAAATTTGAAGAAATTTGAGGGTTGTTAACGTCTTTTAAAGTATCTACCAACTTTTGTACGGGAAGTTGAATCTTTCCTCTCCTGTGCATTCTTCATTCCTCCTTCCATTGAAGCTCAGATTCACCCAAAAAAAAAAAAAAAAAAACAAAAGAGAAGAAAAGAAAAATAACTCTGGGATGTGCTTCAAGGTCGCTTGGGTCATCTGGTGAGTGTATATTATATTTTATTTTTTCTTTCTTTCCTTATTTATTCTTCCTTCCTCCTCAACAATCCTCCGTGGTCTCTCTCTCTCTAATGGGCTTTCCATTTTCCACCAAAATCTATATTCTCTTCCTGTATGTTCATGTATAGATTGGGTTTTTTTTCTGCCTTTCAATTTGGACCAAGTTTATTTATCTGTTTCAATTTTAGAGAAAATAAGATTAGGATTTGTATTTTATTTGTTTGTTATTGGAAGCCGTGTAAACCTTTTAGTTGGTTCTGGAATTCAGTATTGTTTCAATGTAGTCATTAACTTGGAATCTATTGATCATATTTGATAAGCTTGGTGAAATTGTTAAAGAATTTTGGGTTATGGTTTATCTTATTTATGAATGTAGAGACAATGAAACCCCAAATAGGGTGATCGAGGTTTTCCATGTGTTGTTGTGTGGAAATAAAATATCCGGTTTCTTTAGTCTACTTTTTTCTTTTTTCTTTTTTTTTTTCCCAAAGAAAATGTCCGTTACCCAGAAAAAAAAAATTCTAATATGTGCTTGCATATATGGAATTTGATTCATTCACATAAAAATTAATATATGTATTATATATATAATATGATACTGATTTGATCCAATATGTATAAAAAAATAAATGTAAAATGAAGAAATAATTTATGTTTTGATGTGTATATAAATATGTGCATACAATATATATATATATATATGATTTTCAAAGTAAATTAAAAAAAATAAATATTTTTGTTGAATATTTTATCATATGTGAGATGTAGTAAATTTTTTCACTTTAAATATTAAATAAATTTATGTTAAATGAGCTGGACTTTTTTGTTAATAAATAATGGATTGGACTTACTCCAACTATTGCTTTGCATTAGCCTTTTATCTTTTATCTATTACGTTAATTAAAATCCTTGAATGTTCCATCACATATTTGATCTTCAACAGTTGCCATACTGGTGAGATCCACATTTTATGCTTCTTTTTTTATTTTGCCATACAGGTGTCAGGGGTTGTGGTATGGTATGCATTATGGTTATGATGACTTACAGTATGGTAAGGATAGAGTTGGTGTACTTTATACAAAATTCTGGACTTCATTATTGTACTTCAAAAAGGACTTTGACTTATCATGTAAGTAAAGATTTTGATTTATAATATTTTAAAGCCTAGTTCCTTGGTTTTCAGTATTTAAATGCCATTGGCTTTTTTCCTTTTCTATTTTTTTGTTTTTTTTTTTGTTTTCAGCTTTTCTCTCCCCCTACTCTCTTTATCAGTGACGACAAAGAACCTGAGGATTGTGTTATTCACTACAAAATTGGTAATTTTAATTTTTTCCATTCCTTTGTCTTATTACTTAATTTCCTCGTGCATTTCAATTCTTTTGTGAGTTCATGAATTTCATTGTGCATGGATTTTTGCATTTTTCATTGCTTTTGTGTGCACATGCATATGATTTATATTTCAGTTCTTCACCCAATATCACATATTGATATATGAAAAACCAATATGTATTTATGTTAACAAAATGACTAGCTTTTCTGCGTAGATTATCTCAAACATCCATTTTTTGAGAGCTCTAACAACTGCCAAAGCATCCATGTTCCTCATTCTATAGTCTTCCCTTATTTCATTATTTGTTTTAGAAATTGCAAAATGAAATGTAGCATATTCAACAACCAACCAAAATCTAAATAAAAAAACTTTTTATGAACACCATGTAAAAAACAACTCAATATAAATTGTTCGCTACAAAATTTTCACACTTGCTCAAGTGGCTTAAAATTAAAATAAGCTTTCCCTTTTGGCATTCTCCTACCCATCATGTCTCTTTCCCACACGTGTTAAAGACATTCATTTTTTTGTTTTTTTTTCCGTCATACCCATTGTTTTTTTTTTCTTTTTCAAATCATTAAACCAAAAGCTTTTTAATTAAGTAGAGCAAAAGTTGAGTACCCTCTACCCATGCCCAAAAACACACATCAATTCTTTTTTTTTTTTCCTTTTTTTTCCCCATTATTATACTAAAACCATACTTAAATAAATGTCCTTAGCATTCACATAACATCTAATCATTTTAAAAAGAACCCCCTTCAAAAACCTTGCTTCAAGATTATTCTCTTGTTCTATCCTTAAACCCCACACCATCAGACAAACATAACTATACAAAAATAATAAAACCCATTTTCAGAATTGAACAATATATTTTAACTAACCCCAACATTCATTAAAGCTCTAAACTCATAATTAACAAAACAATCCCTTTGTCAGGTGGGAAAAAAAAAACAGTAAAAAAAAAAAAACAGAAAAAAGAAAAAGTAGTAAGAGAGCATGCAATCCCATAAGAGATCGTGATGGTCATTGTTTTTTTTTCTCTCAGTCTAAAAAATAAATAAATAGTCAATGACTATGTCATCTATAATTTGGTTTATTTGATTCATAGTGATTTCCTTTTATGTTTTTCTAAAATATAATATAGCAAAATGGTTAAAGAAGTAAAGCTAATCAAGGATATTCAAGCTCAACAAAGAGGTTGGACAGTAAAAGTGGTGGTTATTGAGAAAGCAATGCCAGAGTTTCTAAATCAAGTCCAAACAAATATCAAAGGTTAATCTTAGCTGATAAAGAAGTAAGTTTGTTTTGATAATATATTTATGTTGTATAATTTGTTTCATATATAACTCAATTTTAAGTCTCTTGTTTTTCTTATATAGGGTAATAAGATCCAGGCCACAATATATGGTGGAGACATTCACATCTTCCGAGACACACTCATAATTGGGAAAAATTATTATATTTCTAATGCTTGCGTTAAAGAAATTGGTGCACAATATCAGATTGTTCAAAATAATTTGCAATGGACTATAAATGGTCGAACCATTGTGGAAGAAGTGACTGGAGATTCAGAGATAATTGTGCCTGCTGTTTACAGCTTTGTTCCGTTCTCACGACTACACACTTATATTGATTCTCTATCCCACGTTGGAATGTTTGTCTATATAGTCAATTTGTTCAGCTATATTTTTATAACTTTTCATTTATATTTAATTCATCATGTGGACAAATTTCTAATGATCTATAACATTTTAATTAACTTTTAAATTTGTTTATCATCAGATGTGATTGGAATAGCGATTGAAATCAAGCCAAAAAAGGAGATAATCACGAATGATGGTTTAGAGATTGTCCAAGAGATGACTTTGATGAATGATAAGTAAGTACTCCAAAAAAATAAAAATAATTATTAATTATTAAATAAGTTAATAAACATTTTTCTGAATTTTGATTTTAATTTTATGGACAGTATGGATACTGTGATACTTACCATGTGGAACCAATTTGTGAACAATGAATGTACTCAAATTTTGAATATTATGAATAGAAAACCAATCATAATTGGATGTCGACTTAAAGTTAGCTCATATAATGGTATGTTTCCTTAATGACTACACTACAATTGATGTTATTTTTGAACAATTTTTATGTAATTAAAATAGTCAGCAATTTTCTAAATTAGTTTTTATTAATTCAATTTTTTACATGCATATTTGTATTATTTATATCATCATACAGGTATCTCGCTTTCAACCAAATCCTCCAGTTCATTTGTTATTGAACCGGAGATACCACAAGCAGCTGCTTTATCAATTTGGTAAACTAATATTGGAGTTTAAATTTAGAACAATTTTTCTTGTATAAAAAATAAAAATAGCAATAATTAATTTGAGCAATTACAGGTATAATGCTAACGCTGAAAAAGCCATGGACAAGAATAAAACAGAAAAAAGATATGATTATACCTTGCACTGATCGATTTGTACATTTGTTGAGCCCCATAGCAATCACCCAATTCTACAACTTTTGCTCATTTGTCAATATGCTACATTTAAAAGACAATGCTTAAAGACAGTTTGCCGAGCTTAAAGACAATGCTTAATTTGTTATCATGGGAACCATCTTTTTGTTAATGTGGACATGATAGATTACTATCAGTTCATAAGTAGATTATTATCAGTCTTTTGTGAACTTATAGCGTATTTAGACTATACTATGATAGTAACACTAATATTATTATTTTGTACATTGCAAGATGTAATAGAAAATTGATTTAGGTATAACCTAATACATTTCTATTAAATCTTGCAATTTATCTTAGGAAGATAGCAATGATGCTAAGATAGATTCATCTATGACACAAGTATTTTATGACAACTTTTTGTTTAACGAAAGTAAAATAGTAATTATGAGTTTTTATGATTGTACTTATATTTCCTATGATCATTTTTTATTTTTTGTGTTTCTTTTAGTTAATATATAAATCCATGAATAAATTAAATTTCATGATAATGGACTAGAATCAAAATAAATTGTTTATGTTTTAATTAGTTTTAAAATTAATTTATTCTCACTAAATATCTAAAACATCTCAATATTGATTGGCGTATAAAAAACAAATAAAATTGAAAGGATGAAGCTAGAATTTAATTACGAACAATAATGGTTTTTGCTTTTTCAGATTTTCTGCTTTTCTAGATTTTCTGTTCATCTAAGAGTTGGTGATGCAAACCCGCCCGAGCTCGCACCATCAACAACTCGCTGGGGTACTGATCCGATACAGATGAAGGCTGGACCGATCACTAGGGCTCAAGCTAAGAGGTTTAAGGACAACCTTGCTGCCTTTATCCAGAAAGTAATTCATTCTCAAAAGGGCGTGTCCATACCTGAAAATAAAAGACCTGTTTTAAGTATTCAAGTGGTGGAGGCTGATACATCGGACACCCATACATCAGATATTTTATATCGGACACCGACATCTGATCTCGGACTTCGGATATCGGAGCCTTGCCTCAGACATCTGATCTCAGATGAGTCTTGCCTCGGACATCGGATGTAACTTAGCTCGGTCAGACACAACTTAGCTCGGACAGACATCAGTTAGTTCGGCCAGACACAACTTAGCTCGGTTACAACTTAGCTCGGACAGACATCAGTTAGCTTGGCCAGACACAACTTAGTTTGGACAGACATCAGTTAGCTCGGGCAAACACAAGTTAGCTCAGACAGACATCAGTTAGCTCGGATAGGCCATAAGTTAGCTCGGACATCAGGCAGACATCAATACTATCCTCGGATATTTTATATCGGACACCCATGTCTCGGACATCTGATCTCGGACTTCGGATATCGGAGCCTTGCCTCGGACATCTGATCTCGGATGAGTCTTGCCTCGGACATCGGATGTAACTTAGCTCGGCCAGACACAACTTAGCTCGGACAGAAATCAGTTAGTTCGGCCAGACACAACTTAGCTCAGACAGACATCAGTTAGCTCGGCTAGACACAACTTAGTTCGGACAGACACAAGTTAGCTTAGATAGACATCAGTTAGCTCGGATAAGCCATAAGTTAGCTCGGACATCAGGCAGACATCAACACTATCCTCGGATATTTTATATCGGACACCCATGTCTCGGACATCTGATCTCGGACTTTGGATATTGGAGCCTTGCCTCGGACATCTGATCTTGGACGAGTCTTGCCTCGGACATCGGATGTAACTTAGCTCGGCCAGACATAACTTAGCTCGGACAGACATCAGTTAGTTCGGCCAGACACAACTTAGCTTGGACAGACATCAGTTAGCTCGGTTAAACACAAGTTAGCTCAGACAGACATCAGTTAGCTCGGATAGGCCATAAGTTAGCTCGGACATCAGGCAGACATAAGTTAGCTCGGTTGAAGAAATAATTCCGCCTAAATGTCAAAGTCAACTCGTTACCTAATTTGCGATTGACTTTCTTTCTTTTTGGGTTTTTATTTATTTATTTTATGGACAAATAACTTTAGGAAGGTTTTTATTTTATTGTAAATTAATTAATTCCTAATTTAATATAAAGGAATTAATTAATCAAACTCAGATTAGGAAAGAAAGTATAGTTGCGGCCAACTAGGATTCTTTATGTGTGTGGCCGGTTTTACCTAGGATTTTTAGAGTTTATTTTGTTTCTTTCAAAGCCTATCTAAAGGCTTAGTTATCAATAAGAACTAACTTTGATTTGATTGAGAAAATACTTGTGAGATTAATTATCTCTTTGTTGTTTGAGAACACCTAAAACACCATTAGAGAATTGGTTGTTTTAGCTTTACTTTTCAATAGGTTTTCCATCCCTTATTGTGGCGTCTACATTATATCAAGGTTTCTAACCACAGGTTGGTTAGGGGTTGAGGTCAATTCCATTAGAACTTGAACTTAATTAAGATCCGGGCTAATATAATACAGGTTTAGGAGCAGGTCGTCTTAGGTTCGTATCAGTTGGAAGTGTTTTTACTTCAAAATTATATGATGCGATTTGGATATTAAATTTATGAAAAACTTGGGATAAAATGATTAATTTCTTTATGTTTGTTAATAATTTAAGATTAAATCCTTCTAAACAAATTGAAAAATGTTAATTAAAAAAACTAATTTAACAACTTTTTAATTCAAACTTTTTCATATTAGTTAAAAGCTATTAAACATTCAAATTTTAATCCAAGTCACATGCATCGCACGTGGCCATACCTAGTATATCCTTAGTCTATTCTATAAGCGAGAAGCCTGATGAGTTTTGGTCTTTTTTTACTGTTCAAAATGGTTAAAAAACGACTGTACCTTCTGCGTTTTGCATTTTGTTTTGTTTTGGATTTTTTTTTATATTTTATTTACTTTTAAAATAATGCCTTTTATAGTGAAAATGCCTAACTCTACCCTTCTTGTCATTTTCCTTCCAAGATGGTATGCCAAGAATGTAATGGTAATTTCATGTATACCAGATAAGGATCCCTTGTCCGAGATTTTTGAGATTGCACAGTATGGTTATTGATTGTATTGCAACTACTTTTTTCACACACACACACAAACACAAAAAAAAAAAAAAAAACTTTTCATCGGGATTGCACAATATGGTTATTGATTGTGTGCCAACTACTCTTTTCACACACACAAGCAAACAAAAAAAAAAAATTACTTTTCATTTTCTTCTCTGGACCAGAGACTCTGGTTCTCCTGCGAAGAATCTCATAAGGCAATTTTTTTCATAACAGATTTTTCGCTTTTGGTTTCCTTCTTTTAATATCACATTTGAGGTTTTTTTTCTTTTTCTTCTCAGATCGAAAACCAACAACATTTCCCTCTCACAAATTCTTTGCTAATGCTCACACATCTTTTAAATCTACAGCAAAATTTGTACGATTCATAAAGTAGATGGAGAAACGTTGCCATTGCCATCAGCAGTAGCATCAGGACATTAATGGGACTTCCGATAATCTTCCATTGCTGGAACTTTCTAATTGATGTGTCCAAGTTGGTTTGTTTTCTTTTCTTTTATGAATTTGCCCATGTGGATGTATTCATATTTGCCTGTGAGTGAAACCCAGTTCTATTTGCTTTTATTTACTCTCTTTTTGTTCATTTGCCCTTTTACTTTGTCAAGGAATTAGCATTTTAGGTGTAAAAATGATGTTGAGTTTTACTGTCATTTAGCGAGGAGTGCAAAAGGTATGTGGAACTGTCAATTTTCTCTTACAATTGTGATATTATTTTATAATTTCTATTTACTAAATTTTTGTGCGGTTTGTCAAATTTCTATTCTTCTCATGCCCGGCTTTTGAAAGAAAAAAATTAAAAACCAGAACAAAATAAAAAAAAAAAATATATATATATATATATATATAATCGCATGGTGAGGACTAGGAAGATGAGAAAAAAGTGAAAATTTTGAAGTTAAAATCCTTTTCTTGGGCGATCAGGAAAATTGAATGGAGTATTTTCTTCTTCTTCATTTTTTTTTTTTGTTTTTTTTTTCCCTGGTAATGGGAGTATTTTCTTTCTTGTTTGTTCGAATGGGTTACAGTTATCGGACAGAATGCAATGTTGAGATTCATCCTTATCTGCTGAGGAAGAAATATGTAGTTACTGGATTCTTGGGAATGAGTCAAACAATTGACTTCTTCAATAGTTTCATTATTATTTATTTATTTATTTATTTATTGCCTTCTGCCCACTGCCAAGCTCGACAGGGGTGGGGAATTTGGCAGTAATGGCTGTTGCCATCTTGACTGCTACCTTCGTCGCTCAATTGTTTCATTGTTTTTATTTATTTATTTATTTTGTTCTGAGCTCAATTGTTTCATTGTAAACATAAAAGGTATATGGGTTTTTAATTCTTATACTACTAAAGTTAGAATTAGATTTATAGCAGGGTTATGCGTGGTATGAGAGATTTTTTAAATGGAAATATATTGGTCAAAATGTTTGCTCTCTTACTTTACTGGATTTGGTATTCAAATGGAAAAGTATAAAAAACAAAAAAACAAAAAAACAAAACACAAAAACGAAAACAAGTGCCTACTCTCTTGCTTTACTAGGTTTGATATTCAAATGGAAAAGAATAAAAAACACAAAAACGAAAAAACAAAGAAAAAAAAAAAGAAGAAAAAAAGGAAAAACAAAAACAAAAACAAAAAACAAAAAAACAAAAAAACAAAGAAAAGAGTCACTTTAGCCTTGTTTGGTAATAAGTCTAAAAAATACGTCCTCATATTTTAACCCCCAAAAAAAAAAAAAAAAAAAACAAAATAAGTCTCAAAAACCAATTCTTTGAAAGAACACCATTATGTAGTTTTTTCATTTTCTTTTTTACAATTATATTATTTACTAATGTTAAAGGATCTTTTATAAGCAGTGTGACTATATATATAATTGATAGTGATAAAATATTTATTAATATTTTTACACATTAATTTTTTTTTTTTGGGTAGAATTACATCGAATTTGAATATCTAACATCATTTTGTTTCAAATCATTTTAGCAATGAATTATTTCACTTTTGTGCCATATCTAATTGACAAAAGCAACTTAGTACATGGAGATCTATTTTTTTGAACTATGAATCCTTAAACAATTAGATAGATTTTTATTTAGTGTGTTTAATCATTTATATTACAACTTTCAGAATTTACTATGTTTGAAAATGAGAGAGAATTAGAATCAATAATATTTTATCGGGTTAACAACGACGATGAAGTCTTAGAAGTGAGACAAAAATGGCTAGCAATTTAGACCTTTCACAACCAAATGATGTCGAGAACGTATTGAAAGGAACTACAAAGTCCTTTCCTACAGTTGATGAGGGCAGCAAGAGAAAATTTGTTTGGCTTAAGAACAAACTTAAAAAGAATGCAATGTGTAGAAAAATATAAAATCAAAATATGAATATGTCGAGTAAATTTGTTATTTATATGACAAAGAACAGCAATATCATATGATAATTTTTTACTAAACAAATCACCATTCATATTGTATAAAAAAAAAAAAAAATTACCATTCATAGAATATTTTATATGATCATTCTATTCAAATTTTCTCTTTACATTTAATATAAAATAAGTAGATAATTTATATTTTAAATCAAAATATCATAAATTTATTAATTATTAAAGTAGATAGACACACTTATCAAATTATTATATTATAGTAATTTGAAAAATTATTTTAATTTGAACTATTCAAAACTAAAACAAACTACTATTAGATACCCTAATTTCAGATTAAGCCACATGCATTGCACGTGGGCACACCTAGATATATATATATATGTATATATATATATATATATATATGGGGTCATATGGTTCCAAAGTCATATAAATGGTTTTTCGGCCGAAAAGAAAATCAGGTTCAGTGGGCCCAATTCAGCAATTGTAAGCCCCAACTGCTAATGACTATTACGGGTTGGACTCCCCTACTCCTGGCCTCTTTTATGGAAACCCAACCAATTTGGTCGGCCCAGCATAGAACGAAGATGGCATTCTTTGGTGACTGTGTTTGAGGTTGGGAAGAAAGCTGGGTGATGTAGACTGCTGAATGCCGACAGAGGTGAAGATAGAGAAATTGCAAGCTTCACACATGGTTCTGCCTTAGCTTTATTCAGCATTTATAATCTCCATTACTATTATTTTCATTTTGCTTTTGATAGCTATATATATATATATATATATATTTTTTTTTTTTTTAAATAGAGAAAAATTGTTTGTTCCTGATTTTTCTTCTTATATCATTAATAACAGTATTAGTTGCAGGATTTGTTTCCTTGCTTTTATACTGCAATTGTGTCTTCTTCGTTTGGCATCATTTTCATGAAATCGTTTACCAATTGGTCTTTGTCCGATAGAGAATAACAGTGAAAGGGAATGATTATAATTTTATAAAAAAAATTATCAATGTTTAGACTTATAGTCCTTCTTCTTTGTCCTCACCTGGCTTATCATTCTTGTAATCATCGGCCAGAAAAAAATAGGAAGCTTTCCGGATGATATTTGAGAAAACTGATGTATTTGCCTTTGGTGTTGTGGTTCTAGAACTTGTTAGTGGTAGACCAAATTCTGATTCCTCACTTGAAGGAGAAAAGATGTATCTTCTTGAATGGGTATGAAACACTGACTAATTTGCTGCATTAATTTTTGTTGGATGAAAAAGATGAAAAAAACATACTTAACTCCTGTGAAAAATGTTGGGTTTTTTTTGTGACAATATTGTTGGTTGTTTTTTATAGGCTTGGAATCTATATGAACAAAACAGAGAACTTGAACTGGTGGATTCAAGATTATCCGAATTTGATGAAGAAGAAGTTGGAAGAATGATAAGAGTGGCACTTATTTGCACACAAACATCACCATCTTTAAGACCAACAATGTCAAGAGTGGTGGCAGTACTTTCAGGAGATGTTGAAGTGAGTACTGAGATTACAAGGCCTGGATATTTGACCGGTTGGAAGTTTGAAGATGTGAGCACTGTGAGCAGTGACAATACTGGAGGAAATACAAGAAATATCGTTGATGAAAGTTTCAATAACTCCATTGCATCCACAAGTAATGCAGTTTTATCACCTTCCGATGCCAGACCACCAATGCTTAACATCATTAAAGAAGGAAGGTGAAAATATCTATATTATGTGATTGAATTGGATATCACTGTAATTAATGTATAAATAGGTTTGATCTGATCTCATGAGATTGAGAGTGTGTTTCAATTTGTCCTCTACATTTTTACATATTGATTATATTTACTTTGTAGTTATATTTACCTTACTTGTAGTTAAGGCTGTCCATCAGGACCAATTTTTCTTTTTGATTTTATTTATTTGATTTATTTCTTATTTTTTAATAAAATTGTCCTGAATTTTTCATCTCACCTATTATTATAAGAGATTTCATTATTTGGCCTTGAACATTTTTTTTTATTATTTTTTGTTGGACAGTTTATTGTCAATGACAACCATTTTCTTAGGCACAATGATTTTTTTTTTTAATAACTTAATTTGACTTGGAGAAAAACAAAAAAAAAAATCTTTCATCTCAAAATTGCTTTTTTTTTTTTTTTTTTAAATCTCAAAATTTCAAACTTTTCTTAAAAAGTTTAGATTTTTGACTTGTGTTAAAAGCCAATTAAGAAACAGACTTTTTTTAATTAATGGAAGCATAATTGCATTGTCCATGCCATGCCACTTTTTCAGAGAGAAAAACCCTAATTTCTGAGAGTTTCTCAGCAGCCAAACGGAATTTTTAAAAGGAGGCTTTTGACAAGAAGTTTCACACAGGTTCGTCAACGTGGTCTTGGCCAATTCAATTTTTCCACTATTTTCCCAAATTGGGAATTACCATTTTCAACGGAAGAGATAAAAGTACCAAGAATTTAATTAGGGCACTGACTTCATTGATTCAGATGACGTCAAAATCTGTTAATGCTACCCGAGAATTGGATAGGACACGTGTTTTTCACATATTCAAAGAAAGTGGATGACGTGGCTTATCCTTGTTGGAAGAATCTCTTACGTGGCACTTTCACACACTCTTTCCCTTCGTTCTTTTTGAAAATTGTTACAAACTATTCTTGGTAAATGAAATCATTACAAACTAGGCTTTTTTTGGTAAATTCATTACAAACTAGGCTGGTTCCTAAAGTGTACACACATTTTATAAATTCAAATATTAAAATATAATGTATTTGGTAAGAACAAAACTTTACATAGTTTTTTTTGGTGTTTTTTTTGGTGAACACAAAACTTTACATATTTGGACAATAATGAAAGATAAGAACGTCATTTTTAATTGAAGCACAGTTCTGGTTGTTGTAAACAAATGAGAAAAAGACAACGGCCTGAACCTAATTGACAACTTTTATTTTTTGTTTTTTAATCTGGTGGTGGATTGCTAGTCTACAGCCTATTTGGGAATATTAATTGTTCTTTGTAGCTGAGACTTTGAAATAGAAACGTTTTTCAATGTCTTATACACATAATATATATCCACTTGGAGTTTGTCTTTTTTTTTTTTTTTTTTTAAATTATTATTATTATTTTTTTAATGTATATAATACAAAGTTGGTGTTTTTGTTGAGTCCAATCTCTCTTCCTGTTATCTGGGTTTTTCTTTCTTTTCCATAGATTTCATTGATTAAGCTAGCAATGCGGCAGAGAAAGCAAAGATTCATGGCAGAGTCATCGCTAGCTTTTGTTTTTACTTACTTTGCTTTTTGCATATTTGGCTTTGTTTTTTTAGCTGAATGTCACGAGCCTAACTTTTCCAACACTCCCGTGCGGCACTTAGCACCTCCCTTGCTAAGTAAGCCTTGCCCACAAGCTATGAAAATGCGGAAGCTAAGAGTAAAAGAGTAGGAAGTAGGAGAGTTTGAGAGAATGTGGAGAATATTACTAGAATTCTTGATGTGCTTGGATATGCTTGGATGTTCTTGGATGTGTTACAAATGAGAGTCCAACCCCTTTATATAGAGGGCTTGGCATGTAGGAAAGTTCTAGATATGTACACATGTCACCTATCTAGTTAGGATTCTAGATTATTCTAGGGTTATGTACAAGATATTTACATGGAGTATTCTAGAGAGATTCCAATCTATATTAGTCTAGGTTTCTCTTGAATCTTCTAGAATATTCCGGGCTTCTCTTGATTCTTCATGGAGAGTGTAGAGTCTTCCAGTTAAACCTCAAGGGTTTTACTCCTTTTTCACGGGACGTGACACTCTCCCCCACCTAAACTCGCGACGCCCTCGTCGCGCCTTCTTCCTTGCCCGCCGAATGTGATCTTTGAGTTGCCGTTGTGTATCTTCGTGCTCCCCACTTACTTCGCCATCCGGCAGGTCCTTCCCCTTCACCAAGTATTTGGTGTAGTTGGGCATGCCTCTATGTTGACCGACTCGATCCACAGGTGTGGCTTCAACACTCTTGGCGGGTGAAGTCACTATCGTCGAGGGTGCCCTTTTTGACTTACCTTTCGCTAGGGCCTTCGTGCCCCATTTCCTTACAATGGGAAGTGACTCTTCATAGCGTCGTGCCTTCCCGTCATACACCTCGTTTTGTTGAGGTGATGGTTTGGCTAAGTTCCCTTCCTTAGCCTCTACGTGCTTTCTCTTGTCGTCTCCACGACTTGAAGCCAATGCACACAAACTCCCTTGGTCCAACTCCTTTGGCACATCTTGTACCTTAGGAGATGTCTTGGCATGGCTTTGGGCATCCTCGCTAGGCTTTTGGGCAGCAACCAAGTTGAGTTGCTCCTCCTTCTCAACCTGCAGTGCCGACAAGACTTTAGCCTCCCGCTTGCTAGCTTGTTCCGTAGGCACCATGCACGTCGTTCCCCCATCCATGATGCATAACTTGTTAGCAAATGGGAGTGGGAAAGCCTTTACTTGGTTGAAGAAATCCATGCCAAGGACAACCTTGTAGTCATCCATGGACACCACCGTTAGGTTCAATTGGCCCTCCCAATCCCCGATGGTGGTTTTCACGCCTCTAGCAACTCCTTGGAGTGGCTTTGCATCCGAGTTCACCGCCTTTACGGAGCCCCTTTCTTTGGTTGCCTCGATCCCAAGCCTTTGTGCCTCCTCCACCGATAGGAAATTATGTGAGGCACCCGTGTCCACCAACGCCTTGGTGGGCACTCCATTGAGTTTTGTCTCCACGAACATTAGGCCACTCTTCTTTGTCTTCTTAGGAGCAGCCTTGATAGCATTTAACAGCTGTAAGGAACCTATACGAGCTCCTTCCTCTTGCTTCTCCTCGTATTGGGTGGTCATGGCATTCAAAGCCTTCCTCTTCGGACAATCCCTAACCCAATGCGGTCCATCACATAAGAAACAAGAGTTTTTGGGTTTGGAAGCATCCTTACCTTCTCTAGGCGGCTTCCATTTCGAGCCTTTTGGCTTATGTGCACTTTCTTCCCTTTCATCCTCTTTGGATCTACTAGGCTCTCCCCCACCTTTTCCATGGTTGTCTTTCCATTCCTTTGGCCTTGGAGAGTCTCTTTGGTTGGAGTAGTCGATAAAGCCTTCGGCATACGCAATGGCACTAGCCAAATCTTGTACTCCACGCCTCTTCAACTCCGTCTTGGCCCAAGGTTGTAGACCATCCATGAAGTAAAAAAGGGAGTCTTTATCCGATAGGTCCGGGATCTCCAACACCAAGTTGGTGAACTCCTTGATGTATTCCCGGATATGGCCTACTTGCTTGAGTCGTCGAAGGCGACTCCTTGCTTCATCTTCGGCATTCTCCGGATAGAATTGCCTTTTGAGATCCTTTTTAAAATCATCAAAAGTATGGAAAGTGCACGTACCTCGCTCAATGTCGCTATGCCTCCTTCTCCACCATAACATTGCTGTGTCGCTAAGGTAGAGAGTGGCAGTCCTAATCTTTGAAGCATCGTCCACAATGCCCATTGCTTCAAAGTATTGCTCCAAGCCCCAAAGGAAATTCTCGAGCTCCCTCGCATTCCTTGCCCCGGAGTAGGACTTGGGCTTTGGCACATCGATTCGTGGCCCCTCGCGGATAGTGGTCGTCCCCGACGCCACCGCCCTCTTGTAAAGAGCCCAATCACCCCGCATATCCTCCATTTGGGTGCGGATGACATCCAATTCTCTCTCCAACATTGCACGAAGGTCCGCTACCTCCCCCATGCATTGGTCGCGTGTCGCACGGAGCTCCCTCCTCAAGGCATCGTCTAGCCCATTGAGTAACCCCCTCACGGCTTGATTGATGGCAATGTCTTCCGACTCTAGCCCATCTAGGCGACCCTCCAGCGCCTCAAACCGTTCTTGTACTCGGGATGCATGCTCCTCCAAGCGCAACTCTACGCCGGTCATTACATCCTTGGACTTGGACTTATGCCTCTGCTTCCCCGCATTGGGGTTGCGTTGCACTTCACGACCTCGCACTTCGGTAGCTCCCTCCACATTGATGGTAACATCCGAGCTAGCCATCTTGCCTACTTCCACGTTACACCAACGATATGCTTGAGCAGCAATTGGCTCTGATACCAACTGTCACGAGCCTAACTTTTCCAACACTCCCGTGCGGCACTTAGCACCTCCCTTGCTAAGTAAGCCTTGCCCACAAGCTATGAAAATGCGGAAGCTAAGAGTAAAAGAGTAGGAAGTAGGAGAGTTTGAGAGAATGTGGAGAATATTACTAGAATTCTTGATGTGCTTGGATATGCTTGGATGTTCTTGGATGTGTTACAAATGAGAGTCCAACCCCTTTATATAGAGGGCTTGGCATGTAGGAAAGTTCTAGATATGTACACATGTCACCTATCTAGTTAGGATTCTAGATTATTCTAGGGTTATGTACAAGATATTTACATGGAGTATTCTAGAGAGATTCCAATCTATATTAGTCTAGGTTTCTCTTGAATCTTCTAGAATATTCCGGGCTTCTCTTGATTCTTCATGGAGAGTGTAGAGTCTTCCGGTTAAACCTCAAGGGTTTTACTCCTTTTTCACGGGACGTGACATGAAGCTCAGAATCAAACTCAACCCACTACAGATCCCTCTGAAGGTCTGTGTTTCTCTCTCTTTCTCGACTATTGTAGATTCCATTTTGCAGTATTTGTTGATCAAAATAAATTGTTAACATCTTTTTCCCAAGATTTAGCACCAAGGTACCATTGATGAGCTTTGAATTCCATATTTGAAAAATGGAAAATAAAGGCTAATTCAGAACAATGGAACATAAGTGGAGAGCCATGTAGTGGTGCTGCTATAGATCAAACCCCCCTTACCAGCGGTGACCACAACCCCTTTATCAAATGCAACTGTTCTTACAGTGATGGCTCTCTTTGCCACATTGTCCAACTGTGAGTCTCATGTACTTTGTATGTCCAACTGTGAGTCTCATGTACTTTGTATGCTTTTATCATATGTATAATATATATCATTAATGGACTGCTTAGTTTAACTCAAAATTTTGCATTTCTTAAAGATTGAGTACATATCCTGATCTTTTAAATTCTATTAACAGGAAAGTTACTGAAATGGATGTTGATGCTCTAATTCCAGAAGAGCTGTGGACTTTGACTTACCTCTTCAATCTGTGTGTTTTCTTTGAACCTTGTCATTGATTCTTTGTCTTCACTGGGAAGTCAAAGTGGTATTTTGTTGTTTGTAATATCAAAGTGGTTGAAGCCAGTTTTCCAACATGATACCATTTCTTGCAGGGACTTGAGCAAAAATTACTTGTCAGGCCCTCTGTCTCCCTCCATTGGCAATCTAACTCGCTTGCAATACCTGTAAGCCTGAAAGTTTTGATTTGGAATTAATAAATGAGTAATATATCTGTGTCAAAGTAACCGTAGAAAAGAAAATTATGTCATTTTTTTGTGACTAGGACGGTTGCTATCAATGCATTATCAGGGGAGCTACCTAAGGAATTGGGAAAACTTACTAATTTATTATCCTTGTAAGTTATCTTTATCCTTACTCCGTGATGAATCTGTGTAAACTTGATGCTTTTTGATTTTTTATCAGTAGCATACTGCTTCTTATAAATGCACAACTTGTTATTTCTTTTCCCTCTTGTTAGATTATAGCCTTAAAATTAATAGTTTATTTGCTTAATATTTTCCAAACCAAAGAAACTGTATGTTAGCAATGCGCAAATTGACACGTTTAAATTGAGGTTCTCTAGGTTGAAGTACATAGGAGTTTCCAGTTGCCTTATAAAATGGATGGGGACTACTGAAGTGTTGATGAGAAATTTTGTTATGTTTTTAAGCATGTTTCTTTTCGACTTTTTCACTCAATATATCATTATCTAAGAGAACTAAAAAAACCATTGGGAAGATACTTATCCATTGATTGTCTTATATTATTGCAGGTCCATCGCAGAAAATAGATTCATTGGTCCTCTGCCATCTGAGCTAGGGAATTTATTGAACTTACAACAGCTGTAAGTTTCAAAACCATCCTTTTCCCCTTTTTTCTTTTCCAAATGCAAGATTTGTAGGCCATTCTATGCTATATCTGGTTGCAAGAAAATTGAAACTTCAAAATAATTTTAAAAGGGGTTTTTATATGCCTTAGTTCCTTAAATGAAAGGCTGTCTTGAGGGTTTGATGGTCTGTCCAAGTAAAAAAAGGGATAAATTTCTGAAATCCCATGTCCTTTCAGTTTCTGGATTGGATAGTCAGCTCTAGAACCTGATGTTTGGCTATGTTGTCTACAGAATTCTTACTTACTCCATCACAATTTTCCATTTCTGTTTATTGCAAGCTTCTCTTTTTTCATAATGACTTGGAATCAGTGTTTTTTTATTGCTTACATCAAGTTAACTAGACATTAAATGACAAAAATTTTATAAAAATCGTTTGTTTGACAGCTATCTTCATAGTTGTGGAGTTGGCGGTGAGATTCCTTCAACATTTGCTACTCTACAAAACCTGGTCACTGTGTAAGAACTTTCTAAATATGCTTTTATCTCCACAATTGAATAAATGCTATCAACGATTAAGTACAAAGACTTTTTGATCTTCTTTTTCTAGGGAATACTTTCATTCTGTTTCAGGTGGGCATCAGACACTCAACTTACAGGCAGAATACCAGATTTCATAGGAAATTGGTCAAAGCTCAATAGCTTGTAAGACAATGATTGCATGTTTTCACAAAAAAGTTTTTATGATATGAAATTTTAAAAAACACAGGTTTAAAATTTAACTGTCATAATAGATGATTAACGCCAAGTTATTTAAAAATGTTTTTACAGGAGGCTTCAGGGAAACAACTTTGAAGGTTCTATACCACCGGCGTTTTCCATTCTGACTTCCCTTTTAGAGTTGTGAGTATCTAGATCCATTAGTTATTTTCCAGTCTGTATATAGATCTGTGAAGCTAACAATCTTGTATACCATGCATTCCTAGGCGAGTAAGCGAATTGTCTAATGGGAGCTCTTCTCTTGAATTTATAAAGGATATGAAGAATCTCTCTGTCTTGTAAGCAACACTGTTATTGGTTCAGATTGATACTTTATGTGTCTGGTCTAAATATCTAGTTTCCTGTTTTTCACGCCTTGTTATATAACTGAAGTTATAACAATTTGATTATGCATCCTGCAGAGAACTGAGGAATAACAACATTTCTGATTCATTTCCATCAAACATTGGAGAGTACCAAAAGTTGTCCCACCTGTAAGTTTTGGTTATACTTGTGAAGATGACAATATGTTCTAGTTGGATTTGAAATTGAAAGTATCCAACCTTCATCTGTTTTATTTTGCATTCTGTTATTAACATTCAAGATATTAGATTCTACTTTGTTTATATTGTATATTATAGCTTGTCTTGAATCATGAAAATTTTCTTTCCAGGGATTTGAGCTTCAACAATATAACGGGGGAGATTCCTCGAACTCTTTTTAACATTAGTTCACTCTCTTTCCTGTAATGTATTATGTGCTTTTTATTGTAGTGATTGCCTCCCAAATGGTACTCGATATATTGAAAACATCTATTTTTGTTTCCATGATCAGGTTTCTTGGAAACAATAAGTTGAATGGTACCCTGCCTGAACAAAAAACAACATCTCTTCTCAATATGTAAGTATTTCTGTATTTTTACACATTCACTTCTACTGTAATTGCATTTGGAATTTAGATTTGTTGTAGTATATCTTGAATGTTCTTGTTGTGTTATACTTTGCAGAGATTTGTCATACAATGATTTAGGTGGGGACATTCCTTCTTGGGTCAATCAACAAAAATTACAACTGTAAGCCTTGAAACTTCATAAATTATTACTATTTTTTGGTTATAATTTTTACAATTTTGTTTACATCTTTAACAGATATTTTTCCTACCTTTCCGTAAACACTATGATATGCTTGCTCTGTTACAACATTTTCTCTAACAATCATGAAGCATTTGTCTTTTGTATCGCTTTTGCAATGGTATAAGATGAAATTGACATAAAGATTATTTTTTTTTTTCCTTGGGTAATATGCAGTAATTTAGTTGGCAACAACTTCACAACAGAAAGTCTAAACAGCAGGTAATTCTCTGTGCAATGTGCTTAAATAACAATGTTAATATAGCTTAACAATAAGTTCTCCATAACTAGTTCTTGATTATCATTCTTTTGTTCTTTTTCTGCTTATTTATTTCTGATGAGAAAAAATGGATACTCTTTTGCTTTCAGTGTTCTTCCTTCAGGGTTGGCATGCATTCAGAGAAGCTTTCCATGTCATCGAGGCCATGGGATCTGTAAGTATGGTTAAACTTCTTCTTTACTTTGTCATATAATTTTGCATTGGGAATTCAGATGTGATGTTATCATAAGTGAACTTACCTTCTTTTGAACATAGCTAAATTTCTTCTTTTTTATTGGTCAAGCAGATTCTAGTTTTGCAATTAACTGCGGTGGTGCTGAAATTACATCTTCCAATGGTATTGTGTTTGAGAGGGACAATGCAACTCTTGGTCCAGCTACATATTTTGCTAGCAACTCTAACAAATGGGCAGTTAGCAATGTTGGATATTTAACCGGAAACAGCAATCCTCAATATTCAAGTTCTTCGCCATATCAATTCACGAATACTTTAGATTCACAACTATTCCAGTCATCAAGGCTCTCTGCTTCATCATTAAGATACTATGGTTTGGGGCTTCAAAATGGTAAATACACTGTGAAACTTGGGTTTGCAGAAACAGCTTTTGAAGATTCTCATACTTGGAAAAGTCTTGGAAGGCGCATATTTGATATCTATATCCAGGTTTCTATCATATATTGTTAAACCCTTTAAGATCATCCTGTGTAAATATCATTAATAATCAATCTTCTACATCTTCTGCCTCCAATTTTCCCATAAAGTTAATTACTGCATTTTATTCCAGGGGAGTCTTGTTTTGAAGGATTTTGACATACGAAAGGAGACAAATGGAGTCACTTCTCAAACTGTCCAGAAGGAATTCAAGGCCCAAGTGTCAGAAAACTATCTTGAAATCCATCTCTTTTGGGCAGGAAAAGGAACCATCTCCATACCAACACAAGGAACATATGGACCTACTATTTCAGCTATCAGTGCTACGCCAGGTAATATTGCTTGAAAAGTTTTTGATGCAATCCAAGTGGTTTAGGAATTTTTTCCTGCTTGTATATGTACCATGTAATTGACTACTGAGCTTGTGATGCAGATTTCTTACCTACCATCGATAGCAAACCTTCCACCAATAAGAACAGGACTGGTCTGGCTGTGGGAATTGCAGTTGGCGCTGGAGTCCTAGGCCTTTTGTTCATTTTGATGATTTTGTATGTAGTTCTAAGAAGAAAGAAGTCCAACGCCAATGACAATGAAGGTTAAGCACTACATCTATTGCATGTTGATGGTGGTTTCTTTACTTCTAAATATGTGTGGGGTATCAAAAGTACTGATATTCATAGACTCTGTGATTCTTTCTAATCATATCGTTCTCTGTAATTCTTTCTGATTATATCGTTTTACTTTAGAATTCCATATATAATCTTAGAATATAAATTAGCCAGCAATATACAAAATAATATTTTCACAAAAAGTTCCTAGGGATAGGTTTCTTGCCAGAGAAGCAAACAGTCATAACAGTTGTTTTATATCTAATTTGCAGAACTCATAGGTATCGATGTTAGACCATTCACTTTCAGTTACAATGAACTAAAGACAGCTACAAATGACTTCAGTTCCGATAATAAGTTAGGAGAGGGAGGGTTTGGACCTGTCTACAAGGTAAGTCCTTTCAATAATCTTCATATGGCTGGAAATTTGTCAGTGCCATAAAGTTTACAGGTTGGTAGTAAGGCAAAATGGTTTTTCATGTCTCATTCGACAGGGAACACTTAGAGATGGAAGAGTTATTGCTGCAAAGCAACTGTCTATGACATCCCACCAAGGAAAGAACCAGTTTGTGACTGAAATTGCTATAATTTCTGCTGTGCAACACCGCAATCTGGTGAAATTGTATGGATGCTGCCTCAAGGGAAATAAACGACTCCTTGTTTATGAGTACATGGAAAACAAGAGTCTTGATCAAGCATTATTTGGTATGACAACAATTTATTCCTGTTTGTCTAAATAAACAAACGCACAACAAGAAAAACAGTACAAGTTATATATGGATTTGTATGAACAGGAAATAAAAGGTTGGGTCTTAGTTGGTCCACACGTTATGAAATTTGCTTGGGTGTAGCAAGAGGTCTAGCTTATCTTCATGAGGAGTCACGGCTTCGAATCGTTCACAGAGATGTAAAAGCCAGTAACATTTTGCTTGACTCTGATCTCATCCCCAAAATATCAGATTTTGGTTTGGCCAGGCTTTGTGATGATGGACAGACTCACATAAACACCGGTGTTGCTGGAACAATGTAATCACCTCTGATTTTCTATTTTGCCTCCTTTGTAGTAACCTGACAATCTGTAAACACAATTTGTTACTGATGCAGTGGGTATGTTGCACCGGAGTATGCCATGCGTGGGCACCTTTCAGAGAAAACTGATGTGTTTGCCTGTGGAGTTGTGGCTCTAGAGATTGTTAGTGGCAGGCCAAATTCTGATTTAAGCTTGGAAGAAGAAAAAATGTATCTTCTTGAATGGGTATGAATAACTATTCAATGCACTTCATATCCTTATTGCTTTCTTTAATTGGACCTTGTACTAATAAAAATGAAGTTCTTAAAAATACACCTGCGTCTGTCACGAGAAACACAGTTTCATTTTGCTTCCAGCATATAGCATTGTTGCACTTGTTGAATGCTTTGTTACTATTTGTAACATTCTTGTGCTTAAAAATTACTAGGCATGGAACCTATATGAGGAAAAGAGAGAATTGAACTGGTAGATTCAGCGTTATCAGAATTCAATGAGGAACAAGTAAGAAGAGTGATAAAAATAGCCCTGTTTTGCACTCAAACTTCGCCTTCCTTACGACCACAAATGTCGCGCGTGGTGGCAATGCTTTCAGGTGATGTTGAGGTGAGATGCACTCAAATTTCAAAACCAGGATACTTGGCTAACTGGAAATTTGAAGGTGTAAGCAGCCTAGTGAGTGATGCTACTAGTGCTACTACAACAACATCTAAAGGAACAAATGCAAGCACAAACATGGTGGAGGATCCAGGGCAATCACCTATCAATGCCACTCAATTACCAATTAGAGAGGGCAGATGAAAATTTGTTATTTGTTATTTTGTTTTGTTTTATTTTTTTGAATATAAATTTGTTGGTTTGTATAGGCAAGCCATGGAGTTGTGTGTGAATTTAGACTTTTTTTTTTTTTTTGGGGGGTGGGGGGGGTGGGGGTGCCTTTCTTCATATTTTAGTTGTTCATGTAATAGGAAGGCAACAATTATTAATATTTCAAAGGTCAAATAATGAATTTGAATCCAATTTATCATTTGAAATGAACATTTTTCTCCTTATTTTATTAACAAATTTTCTCACATTATTTTAAAAAATTAAATGACTATTATTGAACTTATTTTGTTTTTTAATTTTTTAAAATTGACTTAACTTTTTCCCCAAATATGAAATTATTTGATATTTATCTAAATAAGTAACCGTGTTGGAATATTTATCAGGAAAAAAACACTATTTTTTACACAACACAAAATACCAAATATATATATATATATATTATTATTATTAATTTTTTAAAGGAATATTTAATAATTAAAACTCTTTATGAAAAAGAACTAATAAATTTGCATTAATCTCAAGCCTTATAAACTATCTTCCTACCAGAATAACATCAGAAAATGTAATTTTTCAAAAATTAAAATTAAGTGTATAAAGTCCTATTACCATATTTAAAATAAAATAAAATAAATAGAAGATACGGAAACAAAACCCTAACTAGCTAACCAGATTGCAAAAACAAGAAATTAAGCTCCAAAATTTGGGAAAAAGAAATTAAGTCAAATTAAAAATTTGAAAAACAAAATAAGTCCAATAATAGTCATTTAATTTTTTAAAATTGATAAATAGCAAATCAACTTTGATAATTCAAAGGTGTCAAATTTGACAGTTGTAGGCTTTAAAAAATATGAAAAACCAAGGAAGATTAATAATGAATTATAAAAAAATATGGTGTCTAAATGATATCAGGATAAAACTTAAAGATACCAATGAAATTTGCACTTTCAGAGCTATGCCTGAGAATTGGATAGGACATGTATCTTTCACATATGCTAAACAAGCGGTTGATGTAGCATTGGGTATGTTTAGGAGTGGTTTTTACAAATCATTTCAAGAAATTTTTTAAATAAAGTTATCAAATAGGTGATTTTTCTACAGCAAAATCACAAAAAATAAATATTTTTTTTTGAGCCAAACATTATGGAAATGTTTTTAATTTTTCTATAGCATTCTTAAGCATTCATGAATCACTCTCAAACAGACCCTTACCCTTGTTGGAAAAATCACTACGTGGCAATTTCAAACTCTTTCTCTACTTCTTTTTGAAAATTATTACAAGCCCTGGACTCAGTTTTGTTTTTTTGTTTATTATTATTATTTTTTTTGTTCAAACAAAGATTCTTCTTCTTGATCTTCTTCTTATTTTCCTTAATTAAGAAGTTGATTAAATTTGACCTGATGGTTGACTATTGTATACATGGAGATTAAATGAACTATGCCTAATGATAGTTTAAACAATTTATTTGTTTTTCCCTTTTTTCCTTCTTCATCAATATCCAAATACATATACACACACACACATATTATACATATAGTCTAAAAGTTACTAATTAATATGGAATTTAATTATTTCGATCTCTCTGTTTTTTCAAGTATCTTTCAGACTGGACTTGATAATATTTTCATAATCATGAGAAAACATGTGAGAAAATTAACCATAGCAAATTTATCGAATATAACATATATATATATATATATATGATGGGGTTTGGGATTTGAAATTGACAATGACTGCAAGCAATGTCTCTAAGTGAGGTGGATGCATGGCTCTTCCAGTTTGTCATTGGTCCACTTCTGTGCATATTCCGGTTTATTGAAAATGTAAGTTTTCTTAAATTTTTTTTTCTTTTTTCTTTTTCTCAGGATTTAGAAAAATTTTCAAGGATTTTAGTGAACTGGCTTTTTGTTTTCTTTTTATTTTTGTCGTAATATCAAACATTTTACACATAATGTTTTAAAAATTCCATTTGAAAACGAGTATATGAAAATGTGCGATCACAAATGTCATTTATAATTTAAGTAATTTTTAATTTCCATAAAGATGTGTCACATATAGAGGTGTTCATATAAAAATATACAAAAACATTTTTTTTTTTTGGGGCAAAATTGGGAAAATAATAAAATATACAGGATGTCACCAAACTTGTCCCAAAAAAAAAAAAAAAAGAAAAAATTCAGATAGATGTTAAAAATCTTGAATGCCATGCTTGTTTGTGCAATAAATTGTGTTTCCTAGCAAGAACAAAAAGACAAATCACTGTCATTCACGACATGTGAATCTTTAGTGACAAATGTTTTCCACATGTATACAAAAGTGCTGACGTGGCTAAGCTTTGTTGGAAGAATCACTTACGTGGCACCCTTTCTTGATGCCTTCATTCTCTCTTTCTTGCTGCCATTGCCATATAATTAATAGTTATTCTAGTAAAGTTGCTATTAATGCTGCATATCGTATTCTTTCTTTCAAACTGCATGTACTTGCACTGGTAACATGGCCTGGTATGTTAAAGCTCACTCCCTTCCTTTCTCTCTGTTCTATTTACTTTGGCATGGTATTGATTAGCTTGAGAAATATAGTATTTCTTTTTGCAATTAACTTTGCATATATAAATATATACAAATTTGAAGCAATATGTAGTCTTTTAGTATGCGAGTACTTAGCTATAGTGAATTTGGATTATGTCTTTTTTCTTTTCTCCTTCTACGAACTTGATCAAACTGAGCTTAGTCTTTACGTGATTGCGATGATATACATATATCCAATCTCTCTTTCTCTATTTGTATTTGATTAAGCAATGCAGAAGAGAAAGCGCATATTCATGGCAGAAGCTTTTGTCTTTGTTCTGTGTTTTGGCTGCATGTTTGGCTTTGCTTCGTTGCAATTAACTTGTCTCCTTCGCGTCCTTTCTCTCTGTTTATAAGGGATAAATCCTGAGTATATATAAACATCTATATATTTGTTGTATTGATAGTAAACTCTAGTCGTTCTAAATTTCCAAATCTTTCATAGTTAGCACTGAACATATCCTACCCATGATATCTTGCTGCAGTGAAAATTTTGAATTCCGTATTTGAAAAATGGAATATAAAGGCCAACACTGGACATTGAGAGACCTTTTTTTTTTGGTTGGAGTAATATGCAGTAATTTAGTGGGAAACAACTTTACAGCTGAAAATCTAAACAGCAGGTAACACTCTCTGGTGCCATATGCTTCCTTAACAATGCAACGTTAGTGCAGATCAATAATATGGTCTCAATCTCTAGTTTTTGATATAATTCTTTTATGCTTCTTTGTTTTTCTGACAGAAAAAAAAGGAAACTGCTTGCTGTCCAGCAAAATTTGCCATGTTCTCATTGAGTCATTTTTATTTTGCTTTCGGTGTTCTGCCGTCAGGCTTGGCATGCGTTTAGAGGAGCTTTCCTTGTAATCGAGGCTATGGAATCTATAAGTATGGTTAAAGTTCTTCCTGTGGTTTTGAGAGTGGGACGCAGTGAGTTTGTATTGGGAGGTCAGCAATGATGTTTAACCTTGTAAATGTGTCCTTTATTTATTTATTTTCAGCAATGATGTTTAACCTTGTAAATGTGTCCTTTATTTATTTATTTTTAATTGGTTCCGGTAGATACTAGTTTTGCAATTTACGTGGTGGTCCGCAACTTTCATGTACCAAAAGTATTATATATGAGAATGATGTTAAGACTCTTGGTCCAGCTACATATTTTATTAGCAAATCCAATAACTGGGCAGTGTTAGCAATGTTGGATCTTTCGGTAGAAAGATCAATCCTCTATATTCAAGTGCTGCATCAACTCAATTCACAAACACTTTAGACTCGCAACTATTCAAGGAATCAAGGCTCTGTGCTTCGTCATTAAGAAAAGATGGTCTGGGGCTTGAGAATGGTATCTACACTGTCATACTCCAATTCTCAGAAACAGCTTTCGAAGATTCACATACCTGGAAAAGTCTCGGGAAGCATGTTTTTGATATTTATATCCAGATTTCTATCATATTACTGGATACATAGAAAAATCTGTTTTCTTGGTTTTCCGCCTGTAATTTTCTTGTAAAGTTAATCACCCTGTTTTATTCAAGGGGAGTCTTGTTTTGAAGAATTTTGACATACAAAAGGACGCAAATGGAATTGCTTCTGAAACTGTCGAGAAGGAATTTAAGGCTCAAGTAATAAAACTATCTTGAAATCCATCCTTTTTGGGCTGTAAAAGGGACTAGTTCCATACCTTCACAAGGTACATTTAAGGTGAAATTTTAGCTGGTTTAATTACTGTTTTCTTCTTGTATACGTTCCATGTAATTCTCGACTGAGCTTTTGATACAGATTTCATGCCTCGCATAACTAAGAAGAAAAGGATCTGAATGGCTGTAGGGATTGTATTTGGTGCTGGAGTTTTAAGCCTCCGCATCATTTTCATGATTTTCTATGTAATCCGAAGAAGACAGAAATCAAACACCAATGGCAATGAAGGTTAACCAGTACTTCTGAAACAGATAAGCAAGTAAATGATAAATAAGAATTACACATGGTATGTTCAAACTCAACCCATTACAGGTCCCCGGGAAGCTATATGTGCATTAGTTTGCCAAGAGAATTCTTAGAGATATATTCTTGCCAAAGACGTATACAATGATCATGACAGTTGTTTTATATTTAATTTGCAGAGCTCATAGGTATAGATGTTAGACCAATCACATTCAGTTATGATGAACTGAAAAGGCCTACAAACAACCTCAGTTCTGATAATAAGTTAAGAGAGGGAAGATTTGGACGTGTTTACATGTTAAATGTTCATATGGAAAAAATTTGTCATTGCCATAAAGGTGTTAAAATAATTTTCAATGTAAAATTTAGAAAAAAAGTTCCAATGGAGTAAAATTGTCTCATAACGAAATTCTATCGATATTCAACTGTCTGTGACATCCCACCTAGGAAAGCACCAGTTTGTCACTGAAATTGCTATAATTTCTGCTGTGCAACACTGTAACCTTGTGAAACTGTATGGATGCTGCCTTCAGGGAAATAAACAACTCCTTGTTTATGAGTACATGGAAAATAAGATTCTTGATCAAGCATTATTTGGTATGAGAACAAGTTTTTCCTGCTTGTGTAAATAAATAAAAGCACAACCCTAATATATATATATATATATATAGTGCAAGTTATGGCTTGTATGAACAGGAAATAAAAGCTTGAGTCTCAATTTGCCCACATGTTGCGACATTTGCTTGGGTGTAGCAAGAGGTCTAACTTATCTCACAACTTCATATTGTACAGAGATGTAAAGACCAGTAACATTCTGCTGAATTCTAATCTTATCCCCAAAATATCAGATTTTGGTTTGGCCAGGCTTTATGATGATGAAAAGACCCACATAAGTACCTGTGTTGCTGGAACAATATAAGATCTTGAAGAACTAATAATCTCCTTTAAATTTCTGTTTTACATCCTTTTTGTCCCCTTAATGTATTTCTAATAATCTGTATACATAGTTTTTACTGATGCAGTGGGAATCTTGCACTGGAGTATGCCATGAGTGGGCACCTCAAAAGAAAGCCAATGTGTTTGCCTTTGGTGTTTTGGCTCTAGAGATTGTTACTGGAAGGCAGGATTCCAATCCAGGTTTGGAGAAAGAAAAGACATATCTTCTTAAATGGGTATGAAAAATAATTTTGTGCTCTGCATCTCCTTGGTTTCTTTGGTATGGATTTTGAAATATTCTTAATTATGGTGTTCAGTAAGACTCTAGATATAAGAACTGTTCATAATTACAATTTCTTGTGCTCCAAGTAATCTCTATTTGAGTACTCTCTGAGTAGTTTTCTGATAACATCATTTCATGCTCTTTTGCTACTAGGCTTGGAATCCATACAAAGAAAGCCACAAAGTTGAACTGTTGGATTCTTCACCATCAGAATCCAATGAGGAGGAAGTAAAAAGAGTGATAGAAGTAGCCCTGCTGTGCACTCAAACTTCACCATCTCTACGACCTTGAATGTCCCGTTTAGTGCCAATGCTTTCAAGAGATGCTGGAGTGAGCGGAGAAATTTCAAGACCTGGATATTTGTCTGACTGGACAGTTGAAGATGTAAGGGGCCTTATGAGTGATACTTCAAGTAAAGGAGCAAGTACTAGCAATTTCAACTCATCTTCAAGTATATGCATGTTGGGAGACCCAGGACTGTCATCTTTCAATACCAAACAATTACCAAAGGTTGGAATGTGCATTTCAGAAGGTAGGTGAAAATTGGCATAAGTTTGATTTGGGGTTATGTTATTGTATAATAGGAGGTTTACCTGGTTCCCGCTCAAAGAACTCTTTAAACTCTTTTGCCTTGGTTTGTCTAAACATTTTTAGATTCACAGTTTCGTGAATTAACAATCTAGTTCGTACAATTAACTTTTTGGATTGTCAGTTTCTAGCTGCATATAAGTTTGACACCTCTAAAGAACCTATTCTTGGGATGTTTTTGAGCTTTGATTTTGGTTCAAAAAGTAACTGAATATAGTTGAACACATTTTGACTTCTATATATCCTTAATATTTAGCTTTAAAATGCTGTTGAGGAAGTGAAATTGGTTCTGATTTAGGTTCAGGCTTTGAATTAGTCTCATAAGATTTGAATCTAATAAAAGGTTTTCTTTCCTCCCACTGGATCTGATAGGTCAAGAAGCCGGTTTTACTTGGTTTTGACAAAACAGAGGCTTTAAATTTGAGTCTAGTCAGCGGTTTTCTTCAATTCTTGTGCTACTAAAACAATTAGAGACCCGATTGTGCTAACCACGAATTTTCTAAAAAAAGAAAAATCATCTTTTTCATCATATCCAGTATGGAATATTAATCATAATCCAATATCATTTCCCACCTAATGGTACTGGGGAAGGAATGAAGAAAACCATTTTCAACCATTATACATATGCATATATATGGTTTAATAGCTGATTAAATGTAATTGGTAAATTATAAATTGTCGAAATTATATATAACCAGATTGTCCATTATAGCATGACTATATGTCTTTCAAAAAAAATAAAATAAAATACTGTACATGTGTATATTTTTATTTATATAACTTTTTGATTTGTCAACTTTAGTGGGATTGGGATTTTGACTATTTGCATCTGAATCTGAAAATGTCAAAACATTTGTGCTCAATGGTTGGAAACCCTTGTCTTTTTGATCATGTTCAAGTCAAGTCAGCCTTTTACAAACGGAATGTCATTTCCATGTATTGTCAGAAGCGGTATTTTTTTTTTCTTCTTTTCTTTTTTGGGTCCTTACATGTTTCTTCAAATGTGCACTGTATTTAAAGGTATAGAAAAGGGATATGGCTGCAATTAAACCTGTCAGTCGAAGAGGAACAAAATCTGCGGTCTCCAAAAACAGAAAGAGGCAAGTGGTGTATTTTTTGTCTTACATTTTAAATGATTATTTTGACTTTTCCTTCTAGAGCAATAAGCAAATTCTTTAAATAATAATAATTATTTTCAATATTTTCTGTGTCTATCACAAAGCCTTTTTTTTTTTTTTTCTTTTTTTTAAAACAAGTTACGGTACTTAACAAGTCTATGTCTATTCACAAAGTTTTTTATTTTATTATTATTATTTTTTTTAACAAGTTACGGTTCTTAATAAGTTTACGCCTGCGTCTAAGGCTTAAAAAGAAAAATAAATAAATAAATAATGAAAACAGCATTTCTCTAGCTAAAATATTCGTTTGCAATAAAAGTTTTTCAAAATTCTTTAGGGAATTCAAAAAAGAAAAGAGAAAAAAAGGAAAAATAAAAAAAAGGTAGAATACGTGCAAAATTAACATCATAAAATATCCCATTTCCAACTTAATTATGGCGTTGACTTTTAGTTCACAATATTAAGGTTAAATTTAATGATGTCAATTACCGCGTGCAAGCCTACGTTGCTAGCAATTATTTATCAATTATTTTATATAATATGATGCTAAATGTGATTTGTGTTTTCATATTTAAATGATTATATAATAAACTTTGTTCTAAGACTTCTGTTTTGAATGACCTTTAGTTACAATGGAAATTATTATTTTTGTTTTGGGTCCATGTTAAAAACTTTAGCTATCATTACATTATTAAATACCATTTATCAGTTTAACAATAAGTTGATCCAATACTTTCTCTAATCGTTTTGTCTTATTATCCTATATTTTAAGCATTTTATCAACAAAACGACCAATAAGCTAATCGATTCAATGAACAAAATTTAAAATAAAAACCCAATCACATTGAATAAACTAATCATTTTACACTTTCACATTCATTTTTATTTTTTTATTACTCCCATTCTATCTCTCAAACTTCTTTAATAAAGGTCTTGGTTATGGTTTGAATAACGTTCATTGGTGAGAACAAAACCAGGTAACAAGAAAATAAATTTTTTAAGTAGTACTTTAATATACCAATTGTATTTATTTAATTGAAAAAACAGTAAATTTATGCACAAACAAAATACAAGGAGACAAGATTGAATAAAGAATTTTTGTTATTTTAATGGTGGCAAGAATTTGATAATGTATATTATACATGCATTTTTGTTTTTCTCTCCTTGTTTGTACAGGATGTGATTAAATTGGATCAGCTCGTTTTGCAAAAGTTGACTTCAAAAGAAAAAAAAGCTTTCGTTGTCTTTATATACTTAAAAATGGTATTCAGCTTAATTTGCAATCTTGTGGTTAGTGAATTTTAATGCGTATAGTAGAACTCCAATCTCTCTCTCCATCTGGGTCTTCAAATATTTCATTGCTGAGCATTGTTGCAGAGAAAAACAGCAAATCCGTGCATGGCAGGAATATCTCTAGATTTTGATGTTACTTTTTATGCTGCTGCTTCCATTCTCTTCTTTGCTTCTTTTACAGGAGCTCAGAATCAAACTCAACCCACTACAGATCCCTCTGAAGGTGGGTGTGTGTGTGTGTGTGTGTATATGTCTCTGTCTCTGTCTCTCTCTCTCTTTTCTCTGTGTGTATGTTGTTGGATATAAAATCCCGTTACAAGTGGTTTTACTAAAGGTAGGGATTAGTAGACTTTCTTGAAACAAAGGATATTTGTTGTGTTGAAAGCACATCATTCTAATGAGAGTTATAGTGCTTGATTGGAAATGGCTTACCAAAAAAGGTAATCATGATATAATTGGCAGCAGTTTATATGGGCTACATGAGTACTATCCACGAATGGTCTGTACCCAGTTTGGCTCTAAATATTTATATCAAACTATATTTGTGACTTTGGTCGTCTGTAACTAAATCTTAGTACTTCTAAACTTGTTATTTTTTTATTCTCTTTGGAAACTTGTTGAGATTTTGAGTAAATTTTCTTTTATTAGAGAAGGAATAAATTTTTGAATTCAGTACTTCATGAAGAACATCTTTCAGGGGGTAATTTATAATTTTTTACCTCTTCTTACCTCTGGCCATATCCTTCATAAACTTCAAAACTGATTACTGCAGTGAAAGCTTTGAATTCCCTATTTGAACATTGGAAAATAAAGGCTGACACGCAGAAATGGAACATAAGTGGAGAGCCATGCAGTGGTGCTGCCATAGATCAAACCTCCATTAGCAGCGCTGATTACAACTCCTTCATCAAATGCAACTGTTCTTACAATAATGGCTCCCTTTGCCACATCGTCCAACTGTAAGTCTTTTATATTCTGCTAACGTTTAACATATATGCTATATATCCATCATGGACTACTTACTTTATCTCAAACTTTTGTATCCCATAATTATATGGTAGTAGAATCCAACTTTCATGTCTAATCTTTCTACCTGATAGTACTTCAAATTTTTGTTCTGAAGTATCAATTTATTTCCAGATGGTATATGATCTTCAAGATTTATTTACAGGAAAGTCACTGAAATAGATATTATTGGTCCCATTCCAGAAGATTTGTGGACTTTGATTCACCTTTCCTATCTGTATGCTTTCTTTGAACTTTCTTATTTGATTCTTTCTCTTTACAGAAAACTCAAAGTGGTATTTATTGTGCATAAATATCAAAATTGATAAGTAGAAGCTAGTTTTTCAACATGATGAATTTCTAGAAGTCAGTTGGTTTCCTCTGTATCTTGCAGGGACGTGAGCAAAAATTACTTGACAGGTAATCTGTCTCGATCCATTGGCAATCTAACTCGGTTGCAATACCTGTAAGCCTACTAAACTTTTGACTGAGAAACTAATAAATGTATACTATGATCAATGTTGAAACTACCTTATTCTTCTCCTTGATGCTCTTCATCTTATTGTGATTAGGAATGTCGCAGTCAATGCATTAAAAGGGGAGCTACCAAAAGAACTGGGAAACCTTACTGAATTGTTGTCCTTGTAAGTTATGTTTATCTTCATCCCCTGATATATTTTAGTATAATAATAAGAACAGGAAAAATTTACTGATTATTTTTTCTTTATGTATTGTTAGATATATTGTTGAATTAATAGCATTGATATGAATTCTGAACCTTAGGAAAAAAAAAAAAAAAAAAATCCTTGCTTTTTGCAGGTCTATTGCGGACAATTATTTCTCTGGTCATCTGCCCCCTGAGCTAGGAAATTTGTCAAACTTGCAAAAACTGTAAGTATCCTTGTTATCAAACTAAGTAGATATAAAATGGAAACAGATTCATTATAATTGTTTGTTTGACAGTTATATTCAAAGTTCTGGAGTTAACGGTGAGATTCCTTCAACATTTGCTAATCTACAAAGCTTGGATACTCTGTAAGAACTTTCTGACTTTTTTTTTTTTTTTTTTTTGTTTGTTTGTTTCTATAAAAAGGTTGAATAAGCATTATAAATAATGTCAGGAGAAAAATTTAAAGAAAAAAAAATCGTCATAAAAGGAAATGCTTTCTTTTTGTTGCAGATGGGCATCAGACAGTGAACTTGCAGGCAAGATACCTGATTTCATAGGAAATTGGTCAAAACTTAAAATCTTGTAAGGCAACGGTTTGATGTTTTTTGATTTTTCATTCATAAGAATGTGACTATGTGTACATATCTATATATAAAACTTAAATTGCTTTAGTTATATGGTTGGTAATTAGTTATTTCATAAACGTTTTAATAGGAGGCTTCAAGGAAACTCTTTTGAAGGTTCTATACCAATGGCATTTGGCAATTTGACATCTCTGTCAGAGTTGTGAGTATCTATGCCTAATAGTTACTTTATTATCTCTATACAGATTTTTAAAAGCTGACAATCTCATGTATGATATATTTGTAGGCGCGTAAGTGATTTAACTAATGGGAGCTCTTCTCTCGAATTTATAAAGAGTTTGAAGAATCTGTCCGTCTTGTAAGAAACATGGTTCTTGGTTAAAATTGAACATTTTCTATCTGAAAT
This sequence comes from Ziziphus jujuba, assembly GCF_031755915.1. Taxonomy (NCBI): domain Eukaryota; kingdom Viridiplantae; phylum Streptophyta; class Magnoliopsida; order Rosales; family Rhamnaceae; genus Ziziphus; species Ziziphus jujuba. Next base: position 7,566,159 of record NC_083380.1, read on the forward strand.
ATAGATATATATATATATATATTGTTATTTATCATCCCTAGGTATGTTAAGCAGTAATAACAACCTGGTTATGTATCCTGCAGAGAACTGAGGAATAACAATATTTCTGATTCATTTCCATCCAATATTGGAGAGTACCAGAAGTTGAAAGAGCTGTAAGTTTTAATTATACTTTTGGAGCTGTAAGTATTTTCTGCGGTTTGTTGTTGAATCTTGTGGGTTTGATTTGCAGGGATTTGAGCTTCAATAATATAAGCGGGGAGATTCCCAACTCTCTTTTCAATTTGAGTTCAATCTCAATGCTGTAATATATTTGTCTCTTCATTGTATCAATTGCCTCCCAACAGGTACTCAAAATATTGAAGCATTTTCTTTTTCTTTTTGGTTACTATAATTAGGTTTCTCGGTAACAATAAGATGAGTGGTGCCCTGCCTCAAGAAAAAATCGCATCTCTTAGAGTTGTGTAAGTAAATTTGAAAGTATGCATTTACCTCTACTGAAATCCAGCAATATAGATTTTTCCAATGAACAAGTTCCTTGATGAAAAAGGATGTCATCTCCATGATAACTGAATATAAGAGCTTATTTAAATTTTCTTGCACCAGATGCTGTTAAAACAAAAAATAAAACTATGCAAAAGAAAAATTCTTAAGGCTTAATATATGTCTATCATTAAATCATGGTAATTGTTTATTTTTTATCTGGACTTTCCATTTAACATCCATTTTATGTTATTCTTACAGAGATTTGTCATACAATAATCTAGGAGGGGAGGTTCCCTCTTGGGTCAATCAACAAAAGTTGCAGCTGTAAGTCTTGACGATTCACAAAATATTTCATTGTTTTGTTTAATTTCTTTTTTTAGCTAAAACAATTTCTAGATTTTTGTGATATTCGTAGTTAATAGGTTTCTAAATTTTTTATGTTGGCATGATATACTAGTTCTGGGATAACATATTCTCTAACAGTAACAAAGAATTTTACTTTTGGCTTTAGTTTATAACTAAAATGAAAGTGACATTGAGGTTTTTCCTTTGTGTCATATGCAGTAATTTAGTCGGCAACAACTTCACGGCAACAAGTCTAAACAGCAGGTATTTCTTTGTGTGCTGTGATTACTTTAAAACGGTATTGAGAGTCAGAGAGTTACAGGGTTTCTATGAGATCTCAGTAGTGGTCAATAGTGGTCAATACAACACGTCATAACCTTCATCCCTTTTGAAAGTGAAAGTCAAGGGAATTCTTGAACCGATTAAAACATTTTCTGACTAACAAAATTGCTAGTGATTATTGTCCAATGAACTGCAATAATCTTTAAGTCATCCTTGTTTTGCCATAGTGGTCTGCCTTCAGGGTTGGAGTGCCTTCAGCAGAACTTTCCTTGTGATCGAGGACGTGGGACTCGTAAGTATGGTTAAAGCTCTTATTTCTTTTCTCTGGAAGAAATGAGCTTGAATTGTCAAGCAAGAGTTAAAATGCCTTTCTCTGAACATAGCTTTTGTGCATACTTTTGTATTGTTTATGCAGATTACAGTTTTGCAATAAACTGTGGTGGTGAACAATTTACATCTGCCGATCGTATAGTGTATGAGCGGGACAATAATACTCTTGGCCCAGCAACATATTATGTTAGTGACACCAACAGATGGGCAGTAAGCATTGTTGGATTTTTCACTGGGATCAACAATGCTAGATACACAGTTGATTCATCATACCAATTCACAAATACTTTAGACTCGGAACTATTCCAGACATCAAGGCTTTCTGCTTCATCGTTGAGATACTATGGTTTGCGGCTTGAGAATGGTGAATACACTGTCAACCTGCAGTTTGCAGAAACAGTTTTCGAAGATTCTACTAATTGGAAAAATCTTGGCAGGCGTGTTTTTGATGTTTATATCCAGGTCAACTTTATATTATTGGATCCATTTTGAAATCTGTGTTTAGTATACTAATCATGGAGAGTTGGAATCCAACGAGATTTAAGTCTCCAGTGGAACTTCTGAGCTTTATACTTCCAATTGTCATTTAATTTCAGGGGATTCGTGTTCTTCAAAACTTTGACATACGAAAGGAGTCAGGCTGGGTCACTTCCCAAGCAATCCGGATGGAATTTAAGGCACAGGTGTCAGAAAACTATCTTGAAATCCATCTCTTTTGGGCTGGAAAAGGGACTACCTCCATACCCACAGAAGGAACTTATGGACCTTCTATTGCAGCTATTAGCATTACCCCAGGTAATATAATTTGTCTAGATATTGCTTTATTCTCATATATTTACCATGTAATCGAACATTGAGCTTTTCATGCAGATTTTGAGCCCACTGTCAATAACATTCCTCGTACCAGTAAGAAGAAAAAGACCGGTCTGATTACAGGGATTGTAGTTGGTGGTGGACTTTTAAGCTTTCTGTCCATCTTCATCATTTTCTATTTAGTTCAAAAGGAAAATGATTCTCAGACCAACGATGATATAGGTTAACCATTAAATCTCTTGAATGTTCACGGCAGTTGCTTAAATTCTAAACTTTGTATGCAGTGTAGAAATAATCAGTCATGACAGTTCGTTTTGTATCTTATTTGCAGAGCTCCTAGGTATGGATGTTAGACCATTCACTTTCAGTTATGATCAACTAAAGATGGCTACAAATGATTTCAGTTCTGCTAATGTGTTAGGGGAAGGGGGATATGGATCTGTCTATAAGGTTGGTCAATATATAAATCTTCAAATATGAATGAATAATTGTTGGTGCATTAAAGTTTACAGATTGATATTAAGCTAAAATAAATTCCCTGACTATGTCTCTTCCTCATTATTGCTATGAGAATTCTCTGTTGTTAGTATTATTGCTTCTTGTGTTTTTTGGTCTGAAACCGCAGTAGTATATCAAATATGATATAGAAGTACAAAATGTTCTTATTTTTTTAATGCTATTAGCTATTCAACAGGGTAAACTTCAAGATGGAAGAGTTATTGCTGCAAAGCAGCTGTCTCTGACATCCCACCAAGGAAAGGACCAGTTTGTGGCAGAAATCGCTACAATGACTGCTGTGCAACACCGTAACCTGGTGCAATTGTATGGATGCTGCCACGAGGGGAATAACCTAATTCTTGTTTATGAGTACATGGCAAACAATAGTCTTGAGCATGTGTTATTTGGTATGACAAACAAATTATTACCTGCTTATAAAAATAAATCCAATATCAGCAATAATAGAACAAGTTATAATGGCTTGCTTGGCAGGAAGTAAGAACTTAGCTCTTAAATGGTCTACACGTTTTAACATTTGCTTGGGGATAGCAAGAGGCCTAGCTTATCTTCATGAAGAGTCACAGCTTCGGATCATACACAGAGATGTTAAAGCCAGTAATGTTCTGCTCGACTCTAATCTCATCCCCAAGATATCAGATTTTGGTTTGGCCAAGCTGTTTGATACTCAAAAGACCCACATAAGCACCCAGGTTTCTGGAACAGCGTAAGATTCTTAAAGACCTATAATCACCCTCAATGAACTATCTCCAATTTATTTTATGGACTCCTTTTAATATATCAGTAAATCTGTTAAACACAATATCCACATTGTTACTGATTGTAGAGGGTACCTTGCACCGGAATATGCCATGCGTGGGCAACTCACAGAGAAAACTGACATATTCGCCTTCGGTGTTCTAGCTCTGGAGATTGTCAGTGGGAGGCCAAATTCTGACATGAACTTGGATGAAGAAAAGACTTTTCTTCTTGGATGGGTACGAAGCTATAATTTTTTTGCACTGCACATTATTTTTATCATATAATTTTTTGGAAGGACTTTTAATTTTCAAATGTTCTTAAAGCATTTAGACTTTAGCTGTGGTCACAGATTCATGGTTAACAAGACCTCAATGTGATCTCATTTTGTAATGCAAAAACCAAAGCAGTTTCGTTGAAATTATACATTACCATTTGAAATTGTTATTTCCTTAACCTTTCAGAACATGTTTGTTTGCATTACTCTCTGACAACATTTCTGAATTATCAATACATATTTCCTGCTTAAATCACTAGGTTTGGAAGTTATATAAAGAAGGACGGGAACTTGAAGTGGTGGATTCAGCAATAACATTATCAGAATCGAATGAGGAACAAATAAGAAGAGTGATAAGAATAGCCTTGCTGTGCACTCAAACATCACCTTCACTGAGACCAACAATGTCACGCGTGGTGGCAATGCTTTTAGGAGATGTTCAAGTGACCAATGAGATTACTACACCTGGATTCTTGAGTGACAGGAAATTCAACCGTCTAATCAGCTCAATAAGTGATATATCATTAAAAGGAAATTTTACTAGCTTTTATAACTCATCTGCGGGAACAAGCATGGTGAGCACTGCAGGGCAGTCAGTTATCAATGCCAATCAATATCCTATGTTTCAGGATTCCATTAGAGAGGGTAGGTGATGAAAATTGGTAAAGTCGGTTTGGTTTGTATGTATGTGTATATGTATAATATATGTTAGATTGTATTTATATATACGTGAATTTTAATTTTTTTTTTAATTTTTTTTTTAAGTTCCTGATCACTATCGACAGTTACTAGTTGATTTGCATATATAAAAATATATATATATATATATATATTATTCTCACTATAAAAGAAAAACAAATGAACATTGGTCATTTAATGGGTGTTTTTTAGCCACAACAATTAGTTTCTTTTTTTTTTTTTTAATTATTCAAAATAGAAGGATAATTACGTTTTATTACCTTCAATATTTGTAATTTTACAATTTAGGTTCTCTACTTACAATTTGTTGAAATTTTAACTATGTTTGAGTTTTGACTAACTAAGATGTTAACAATCATCTCTTATGACTTGCATGTGGAATATCAAAGCGCTAACTTTTAAAAAAAGTAGACTGTACCTGTAGTTTTGATTAACTCATTGCATTTTAGTATCCTTCAATTTTAAATATTTAGCTTTACTACTAGTTTGAAATTTGATGCATTAAATTCCAGCTATATAACCTCCATATGAGAGGCCATTAATCTACATTTAGTCAAAAGTTAAACAAGATTCAAATTATAATAAATTGTAAATTGAGCTCTACAGTTGTCCCAATCAAAATTCATCCAGGATTTCTTGACCGAAGAATTACTCTCGTCTATATACATATAATTGGCAATTAGAAAAAAAATATCACACAATAATCAACGATCATATATTGCAGAGCAACTCCACGTATATTCAACAGCTAATGTCTGAGATATATTTGCAAGGATTTAAAAACATGGAAACAGAGGAATCTTTCGGCAAGGTGAGGAAAACAGGGGACAAAGCCCCTTTTTTTTTTTTTTTTAATATTTTTAAATATCTTACGGATACATGTAATTAAACCCCACGGGAGAGGGGTTTTTACGCCAACAAAGACGAAGAGTTTAAAGTTTTTTTTTTCAGCTTAATAAATCTTACTCTACAGTACTTACCAAAAACTTATTAGGCAGGCGGACATCAAGGCTAGATTTACTATATTTATAACAAATAGAAAAAGAGGGGAAAAAAAAAAAAAAAAAAAAAAGAATGCTTTACTTTAAAGTTGACTTGAAAAGAAAAACCCTTTCCTTGTCTCTATATACTTAAAAACGGTATTCAGCTTAATTTGCAATCTTGTGGTTAGTGAATTTTAATGCATATAACAGAACTCCGATCTCTCACTTCATCTGGGTCTTCAAATATTTCGTTGTTGAGCAGTGTTGCAGAGAAAAACAACAAATTCATGCATGGCAGGAATATCTCTTGATTTTGCTGTTATTTTTTATTCTGCCGCTTCCATATTCTTCTTTGCTTCTATTACAGGGGCTAAGAATCAAACTCAACCCACTACAGATCCCTCTGAAGGTGTGTGTGTGTCTCTCTCTTTTTCTCTCTCTCTTTCCTCCGCGTGTATGTTGTTGGATATAAAATCTCGTCACAAGTGGTTTTACCAAAGGTAGGAATTAGTAGATTTTCTTGAAACAAAGTATATTTGTTGTGTCGACAGCACATCATTCTAATGGGAGTTATAGTGCCTGATTGGAAATGGCTTACAAAAAAAGCACTGCAACAGTGTTTTTGAAAGCTTTTAAGGTAATCGTGATATAATTGGTAGCTGTTTATATGGGCTATATGAGTGCTATCCAAGAATGCTCTGTTCCCAGTTTGGCTTTAAAAACTTATATCATACTATATTTGTGATTTTGGCCATCTGTAACTAAATCTTAGCACTTCTAAGCTTACGATTTATTTTTTATTTTTTTATTTTTTTTCTCTTTGGCAACTTGTTGAGATTTTGAGTAAATTTTCTTTTAGTATAGAAGGAATAAATTTTTGAATTCAGTACTTCATGAAGAACATCTTCATCGGGTAATTTATAATTCTTACCACTTCTTACCTCTGAGCATATCCTTCATAACCTTCAAATCTGATTACTGCAGTGAAAGCTTTGAATTCCCTATTCGAACATTGGAAAATAAAGGCCGACACGCAGCAATGGAACATAAGTGGAGAGCCATGCAGTGGTGATGCAATAGATCAAACCTCCATTAGCAGCGCTGATTACAACCCCTTCATCAAATGCAACTGTTCTTACAATAATGGCTCCCTTTGCCACATTGTCCAACTGTGAGTCTTTTATATTCTGCTAACTTTTAACATATATGCTGTAAATCCATCATGGACTACTTAGTTTATCTCAAACTTTTGTATCCCATAATTATAAGGTAGTAGAATCCAACTTTCATGTCTAATCTTTCTACATGATAGTACTTCAGATTTTTGTTGTGAAGTATCAATTTATTTCCAGATGGTATATGATCTTCAAGATTTATTTACAGGAAAGTCACTGAAATAGATATTATTGGTCCCATTCCAGAAGATTTGTGGACTTTGACTCACCTTTCCTATCTGTATGCTTTCTTTGAACTATCTTATTCGATTCTTTCTCTTTACAGAAAATTCAAAGTGGTATTCATTGTGCATAAATATCAAAATTGATAAGTGGAATCTAGTTTTTCAACATGATGAATTTCTAGAAGTCAGTTGGTTTCCTCTGTATCTTGTAGGGACGTGAGCAAAAATTACTTGACAGGTAATCTATCTCGATCCATTGGCAATCTAACTCAGTTGCAAAACCTGTAAGCCTACTTAAAATTTTGACTGAGAAACTAATAAATGTATACCATGATAATGAAACTGCCTCTTTCTTGTCCTTGATGCTCTTCATCTTATTGTGATTAGGACTGTCGCAATCAATGCATTAAAAGGGGAGCTACCAAAAGAACTGGGAAACCTTACTGAATTGTTGTCCTTGTAAGTTATGTTTATCTTCATCCCATGATATATTTTAGTATAATAATAAGAACTGGAAAAATTTACAGATTATTTTTTCTTTATGTATTATTCGATATATTGTTCAATTAATAGCACTGATCTGAATTGTGAAACTCCCACCAAAAAAAAAAAAAAAAAAAAAAAAAAATCCTTGCTTTTTGCAGGTCTATTGCGGACAATTATTTCTCTGGTCATCTGCCCTCTGAGCTAGGACATTTGTCAAACTTGCAAAAACTGTAAGTTTCATTATTAGCAAACTAAGTAGATATAAAATGGAAACAGATTCATTATAATTGTTTGCTTGACAGTTATATTCAAAGTTCTGGAGTTAGCGGTGAGATTCCTTCAACATTTGCTAATCTACAAAGCTTGGATACTCTGTAAGAACTTTCTGACCTTTTTTTTTTTCTCCCAAGGTTGAATAAACATCATAAATAAGAATTTCAGGAGAAAAAAAAAATCATCTTCATAAAAGGGAATGCTTTCATTTGTTGCAGATGGGCATCAGACACTGAACTTGCAGGCAAGATACCTGATTTCATAGGAAATTGGTCAAAACTTAAAATCTTGTAAGGCAATGGTTTGATGTTTTTTGATTTTTCATTCAACTGCTTTTACCAAAGGAAAAAAAAAAAAAAAAAGAGGTCTGTGCTTTACTAGACTATAAGAATGTATATAAAACTTAAATTACAGTAGCTTTATGGTTGATGATTAGTTATTTCATAAATGTTTTAATAGGAGGCTTCAAGGAAACTCTTTTGAAGGTTCTATGCCATTGGCATTTGGTAATTTGACTTCTCTGTCAGAGTTGTGAGTATCTATGCATAATAGTTACTTTATTATCCCTATACAGATTAGTAAAAGCTGACAATCTCATGTATGATATATTTGTAGGCGTGTAAGTGATTTAACTAATGGGAGCTCTTCTCTCGAATTTATAAAGAGCTTGAAGAATCTGTCTGTCTTGTAAGAAACATGGTTCTTGGTTAAAATTGAACATTTTCTATCTGGAATATAGATATATATTTTTATTTATCATCCCTAGGTATGTAAGCAGTAATAACAACTTGGTTATATATCCTGCAGAGAACTGAGGAATAACAATATTTCTGATTCATTTCCATCCAATATTGGAGAGTACCAGAAGTTGAAAGAGCTGTGAGTTTTAATTATGCTTTTGGAGCTGTAAGTATTTTCTGAGGTTTGTTGTTGAATCATGTGGTTTGATTTGCAGGGATTTGAGCTTCAATAATATAAGCGGGGAGATTCCCAACTCTCTTTTCAATATGAGTTCACTCTCAATGCTGTAATATATTTGTCTCTTCATTGTATCAATTGCCTCCCAACAGGTACTCCAAATATTGAAGCATTTTTTTTTTTTTTGTTTTTCTGGTTACTGTAATTAGGTTTCTCGGTAACAATAAGATGAGTGGTGCCCTGCCTAAAGAAAAAATCGCATCTCTTAGCGTTTTGTAAGTAAATTTGAATGTATGCGTTTACCTCTACTGAAATCCAGCAATATAGAGTTTTCGAATAAACAAGTCCCTTGATGAAGAAGAATGTCATCTCCCTGATAGTTAACTGAATATAAGAGCTTGTTTGTGTTAGAATTTTGAACTTTTTGCACCAGATGCTCTTTGAAAAAATAAAACTATGCAAAAGCAAAATCTTAAGGCTTAATAGATGTCTATAGATCAATCATGGTAATTGTTTATTTTTTATCTGGACTTCACATTTAACATCCATTTTATGGTATACTTGCAGAGATTTGTCATACAATAATCTAGCAGGGGTGGTTCCTTCTTGGGTCAATCAACAAAACTTGCAGCTGTAAGTCTTGACATTTCACATAATATTTCATTGTTTTGTTTAAGTTTATTTTTTTGTTTTTCTAGCTAAAGCAGTTTCTAGCTTTTTGTGATATTTGTAGTTAATAGTTTTCTAAATTTTCTATGTTGGTATGATATACTAGTTCTGTGATAACATTTTTTATGTTATACCTGCTTTGAGTCATTTGCAGTAATTTAGTTGGCAACAACTTCACAGCAGCAAGTCTAAACAGCAGGTAATTCTTTGTGTGCTGTGCGTACTTTAAAAGGGTATTGAGAGTCAAAGAGTTACAGGGTGTCTATGAGGTTTCAGTTTTAATTGGTTGGAAATTAATTCAGGCTATCAATAGTTGTCTATACAATATGTCATAACCTTATCCCTTGTGAAAGTGAAAGTCAAGGGGATTCTTACATCTATTAAAACATTTTCTGACTATCACAATTGCCAGTAATTATTGTCCAATAAACTGCAATAATCTTTAAGTCATTCTTGTTTTTCCATAGTGGTCTGCCTTCAGGGTTGGAGTGCCTCCGGCAGAACTTTCCTTGTGATCGAGGACGTGGGACTTGTAAGTATGGATAAATCTCATATTATTATTTTTTTTCCTGGAAGAAATGAACTTTAATTCTCAAGCAAAAGTGAAAATACCTTTCTGTGAACATAGCTTTTGTGCATAATTTTATATTGGTTATGCAGATAACAGTTTTGCGGTAAACTGTGGTGGTGAACAATTTACATCTGCCAGTCGTATAGTGTATGAGAGTGACAATAATACTCTTGGCCCAGCAACATATTATGTTAGTGACTCCAACAGATGGGCAGTAAGCATTGTTGGATTTTTCACTGGAATCATCAATGCTAGGTATATAGTTGATTCAGCTTACCAATTCACAAATACTTTAGACTCTGAACTATTCCAGACATCAAGGCTCTCTGCTTCATCATTGAGATACTATGGTTTGGGGCTTGAGAATGGTGAATACACTGTCAACCTGCAGTTTGCAGAAACAGTTTTCCAAGATTCTATTACTTGGAAAAATCTTGGCAGGCGTGTTTTTGATGTATATATCCAGGTTAACTTCATATTATTGGATCCATTTTGAAATATGTTTTTAGGATACTAATCATGGAAAGTTGGAATCCAACAAGATTTAAGTCTCTGATGGAACTTCTGAGTCTTATCGTTCCGATTGTCATTGAATTTCAGGGGATTCGTGTTCTTCAAAACTTTGACATACGAAAGGAGTCAGGTTGGGTCACTTCCCAAGCAGTCCTGAAGGAATTTAAGGCACGGGTATCAGAAAATTATTTGGAAATCCATCTCTTTTGGGCTGGAAAAGGGACTACCTCCATACCCTCAGAAGGAACTTATGGACCTTCTATTGCAGCCATTAGTGTTACCCCAGGTAATATAATTTGTCTAGATGTTGCTTTATTCTCATATATTTACCATGTAATTGAACATTGAGGTTTTCATGCAGATTTTGAGCCTACTCTCAATAACATAGCTCATACCAGTAAGCAGAACAAGACTGGTCTGATTACAGGGATTCTAGTTGGCGGTGGAGTTTTAAGCTTTCTGTCCATCTTCATCATTTTCTATTTAGTTCAAAAGGAAAATGATTCTCAGACCAATGATGATATAGGTTAACCATTAAATCTCTTGAATGTTCATGGCGGTTGCCTAAGTTCTAAATTTTGTATGCAATGTAGAAATATTCAGTCATGACAGTTCGTTTTGTATCTTATTTGCAGATCTCCTAGGTATAGATGTTAGACCATTCACTTTCAGTTATGATCAACTAAAGATGGCTACAAATGATTTCAGTTCTGCTAATATGTTAGGGGAAGGGGGATATGGATATGTCTATAAGGTTGGTCAATATATAAATCTTTCATATATGAATGAATAATTGTCGGTGCTTTAAAGTTTACTGATTGATATTAAGCTAAAATAAATTTCCTGACTATATCTCTTCCTTATTATTGCTATGAGAATTCTCTGCTGTTAGTATTATTGCTTCTTTTTTTTTTTTTTTTTTGGGTCTGAAATAGCAGTAGGATAGCAAATATGATATAGGAGTACAAAATGTTCTTATTTTTTTAATGCTATTATCTATTCAACAGGGCAAACTTCAAGATGGAAGAGTTATTGCTGCAAAGCAACTGTCTCTGACATCCCACCAAGGAAAGGACCAGTTTGTGGCAGAAATTGCTACAATGACTGCTGTGCAACACCGTAACCTGGTGCAATTGTATGGCTGCTGCCACGAGGGAAATAACAGAATTCTTGTTTATGAGTACATGGAAAACAATAGTCTTGATCATGTGTTATTTGGTATGACAAATAGATTATTGCCTGCTTATAAAAATAAATCTAATAACAGCAATAATGGAACAGATATAATGACTTGCTTGGGCAGGAAGTAAAAACTTACCTCTAGAATGGTCTACACGTTTTAACATTTGCCTGGGGATAGCAAGAGGCCTAGCTTATCTTCATGAAGAGTCACAGTTTCGGATCATACACAGAGATGTTAAAGCCAGTAATGTTCTGCTTGACTCTAATCTCGTCCCCAAGATATCAGATTTTGGTTTGGCCAAGCTATTTGACATTGAAAAGACCCACATAAGCACCCAGGTTTCTGGAACAGCGTAAGATTGTTAAAGACCTATAATCACCCTGAATTTTCTATCTCCAATCCATTTTTTGGACTTCTTTTAATATATCAGTAAATCTGTTAAACACAATATCTACATTGTTGGTGATTGTAGAGGGTACCTTGCACCTGAATATGCCATGCGCGGGCAACTCACAGGGAAAACTGATATATTCGCCTTTGGTGTTCTAGCTCTGGAGATTGTCAGTGGGAGGCCAAATTCTGACATGAGCTTGGATGAAGAAAAGACTTTTCTGCTTGGATGGGTATGAAACTATAATTTTTTTGCACTGCACGTTATTTTTATCATATAATTTTTTTGGATGGACTTATTAATTTTCAAATGTTCTTAAGGCATTTAGACTTTAGTTATGGTTATAGATTCATGCAAAAACCAAAGCAGTTTCGTGGAAATTATACATTACTATTTGAAATTGTTATTTCCTTGACCTTTCAGAACATGTTTATTTGCATTAATCTCTGACAGCTTTACTGAATTATCAATGTATATTTCTTGCTTAAATCACTAGGTTTGGAACTTATATAAAGAAGGACGAGAACTTGAAGTGGTGGATTCAGCAATAACATTATTAGAATTGAATGAGGAACAAATAAGAAGAGTGATAAGAATAGCCTTGCTGTGCACTCAAACATCACCTTCACTGAGACCAACAATGTCACGTGTGGTGGCAATGCTTTTAGGAGATGTTCAAGTGACCAACGAGATTACTACACCTGGATACTTGAGTGACAGGAAATTCGACCGTCTAATCAGCTCAACAAGTGATATAGCAACAAAAGGAACTTTTACTAGCTTTTATAACTCATCTGCAGGAACAAGCATGGTGCGCGATGCAGGGCAGTCAGTTATCAATGCCAATCAATATCCCATGTTTCAAGACTCCATTAGAGATGGTAGGTGATGAAAATTGGTAAAGTTGGTTTGGTTTGTATGTATGTATATATGTATAATATATGTTAGAATGTATATATATATATATATATATATATATATACGCAAATTTTACAATTTTCTTTTTCTTTTTTGTTTTTTAAAGTTCTTGATCACTATGTAAATACTATACTCGAGAGTTACTAGATTTGCATATATATATATATATATAATATTACTTTTGTGATTTTGTGATTTAGGTCCTTTACTTACAATTTATTGAAATTTTGACTATATTTGACTTTTGACTAACTAGTATGTTGACAATCATCTTTTATGACTTGCATGTAGAGTGTCAAAGTGCTAACTTTTTAAAAAAGTTGAGGGTACCTCTAGTTTTGACCAACCCCTTGCATTTTAGTAACCTTCAATTTTAAACTTTTAGCTTTAGTACTAGTTTGAAATTTGATGCATTTAATAGCAGCCATATGACCTCCATAAAAGATGGCCATTAAGCTACATTTGGTCAAAAGTTAAATACGACTCAAATTTTATTAAATTGTAAATTGAGGCTCTACACTTGTCCCGGACCAAAATTCATCCAGGATTTCTGGACTGAAGAGTTACTATAATCTGCATACTATTGCAATAGCATTATAATTGGCAGTTAGGAAAAGTACCACACAACAATCAACGATCATATATTGCAGTAACTGCACATATATTCAACAGCTAATATCTGAGATATATTTGCAAGGGTTTAAAAATATGGAAACAGAGGAATCTTTCGGCAAGGTGAGAAAAACAGGGGGAAGAAAGCTGTTTTTTTTTTGTTTTTTTTAAATAAATATATATTTTAAATATCTTACGGATACATGTAATAAACCCCACGGGAGGGGCTTTTACACCAACAAAGACAAAGAGTCTAAAGATTTTTTCTTAGAGCGTAATGTATCTTTGTCTCTACAGTACTTACCAAGAACTTATTAGGCAGGCAGACATCAAGGCTAGATTGACTTATATCTATAACAAACAGAAAAAGAGGGGGCAAAAAAAAAAAAAAAAAGAATGTTTATATTCACAAAATAAAGTATTATACATTTTACAATGTATAACTAAACAACAATACAATAGATAATGGAATATCAATGTTCCTTAACCGAAATGAATCGCTGGAAATAAGGTTTGACTTGGTCACTAGCTAGAGGATCATTAACAAGAAAGAAGAAATTAATTTCTGTTGAAACAATTACAACAATTGTTATTGCTATTACTGTTGCAACAATTGTTATTGCTATTACTGTTGCAAATAGATATTCCATCACCGAACCACCACCAAAGTGCCGACAACAGCGCTGCCAGCAAAGACGCGAAGATGGCTACAGGAATTATAACTTTGAGCTGCAGCTTGTTGCTGGTGGTGGAAGGGGAAGGACAGAAAATGAGACTGTAATCTTGGCCCAAAGGACAGGAAAACAAGCTGCTTGTGTCATCAACAAAGCTGTTAGCTTTTGGACATGCTTTCTTAAAAAACTCTGTATAGAAGTTAGGATTACAATGAGTATTACCTGTTAATCCTATTCCATTACTAGTACAACAGAATTTGGGATCGCCAAACGCTTGACAAGCACTCTTACAGCCCAACCTCTCTTCGCTGAACCGGAGCTCCGGCGGGCATAAACTGGTCAAGTTCACAGTGCACCCAGCAGTCCTGCAATGTCCTCCACTTCCACTTCCACTTCCATTATGGACCGGAACCACTAGCATGGGAAGGTTATAGCCGTTCCTGAAGCTGACCTCGTAATGGTCCAACCCATCTGTACCGTTCAACATGAACGTTGCTATGGTGGTTGAGGTCGGCTTCTGCAAGTTGCAGCTAATTGGACCACCACCTTTTTCCGTGTAGGACCTACTGTCTTTGATGAGAATTCGGAATTTTCTTTTGTCGGAATCTTTGGTGCAAGGGGTTCGACCCCATATGGAACCTGACCAGGAGGATGAGACGGGGATGTCGATGGATTGACCTGGATGGAGGACGGTTATGTGGCCGCCTTTGGAGGGAAGCAGCGATGGCTTGCCGGCGTTTGATGGTACCACAGGACAAACTTGGTGGCTGCAATGGTTCATGATTCTCAAGGTTTTTGAATCAACAACATGAACAAATGATAATGGTAGGACCAAAAAAACAAAAAAGCCTAATATCTTGTTCATGGAGGAAGCCTTGGAATAGTGGTATAGCTCTAAGGTATTTACAAAATAACCAAATCTAATATATGACAAAGACTGAAAAATTTGGCCCAATTGATAAGCCCTTTATATCCAATACTTGAGGTAATGGATATCTTACAAACACACGATACACACACACACACACACTTTGATTTTAGACTTTTGTGATTACAATGCAGGCCTTTTTTATATTTTTAAGGTAGCAATTATATTTTATTTAATTGAAGAACGGTAAGTTTAAGCACAAACAAGATACAAAATGACAAAAGTCGAAATTGAGACCTTTTTGTTATTTTAATTTGGTGTCGGAATTTTTATGTTATTTAATTTTTGGTGTAGTATGGGATTTGATCAAATTGGATCCGCACATTAGCACATTAGCACAAGATGACTTCAAAGGAAAAAGCTTTCCTTGTCGAGGTACGATACTAAAAATGTGTTCTAACTTATAATTTGCTGCTCTTGATTCCTGTGGTTCTGGGAATTTTCCATGTAAAGTTAGTCTGTCTGTTTTGGCTGGATTTTTACGTTATTTTCTATGTTGCTTCCATCTTTTGCCTTGTTTCTTTTACAGGATGTCGCACTGAAACACAGCCAGCCACAGATCCCAAGGTCTTCGTCTGTCTCTTCTATATGTGTGGGTCTAGGATATTAAATTCCACTGCATGTTCTCTCTTATATTCAATTCTAAAGACCCACTCTTTTTCTCTCTGGTTCTTGCTGGCTCTCATATATCTTTGTTTCTTTATTTACTTATTTCTTCATTTTTACATTTTTCATTAGGCTAACTTAATTATTCCTTTTACACTTTATGATGCTGGAGCATTATCCAACATTAGAGTGGATTTATATCTGGTCCCAAATTAAGGGCCCAACAAAAGTTTGTAAGTTTTATCTATTATCTAAGCAGGATTTCATCCCAAGAGGTAGAAGACCTGATTAAAAGGGCACAAATAATGTGCTCTTGGTCCTGATCAGAATTGATAGGAATTGATTTTGCCCCTCCTCCCATTAACTGCAGCTTTTGGTAGAAAGTGCTGCTTCGTCCTACACCATTTTTTTTCCTGCCTTATAAGCGGGTTGTTAAGTTTAGGCATTTTAGATCAAGAGGGATTGAATCACACATATATATATTATATTTTTTACTCCACTCCTATTTGGAATTGGGCTTAAGGAGGGGTCAAAAAACCCTATAACAGGTGGCAATTTATATGAGCAAAATGAGAGCACTGTCCAAGATTTTCTCCGTTCCATTTTTTTGGCTCTAAATGTTTTACATCATCATCTTATGGTTGTGATTTTGGTTGTCCTGTAACTAAGTTTTGGAACTTCTAAACTTTGTTTGTTTTTTCTTTATCTTTTGCAACTTGTTGCCGTTTTGAGTTAATTTTCTTTTGTTAAAAGGAATCATAATTACCTTTTATTATTTGATTCCTTCTCTTCTCAGAAAATTCATAATGGTATTTAATGTGCTTGGTATCAAGATTGTTAAAGTAGAAACTAGTTTTTCTACTTGATGAATTTCTAGAATTCAGTCTATTTCCTCTGAATCTTGTAAGCCTACTTAAAATTTTGACTGAGAAACTGGTGAATGTATAATATTATCATTGTTGAAGCTACCTTTCTACTTGGTGTTCTTCATTTTTTGTGACGGGACTGTTGCAGTCCATGCATTAACTGGTGAGCTACCAGAAGAACTGGGTAACCTTACTGATTTATATTGTCCATAACCTGTGATATCTTGGTATAATAATAAAAGCAGAGCAAACTTACCCCCTTTTTTTTTTTTTTTTTTTTTTTTTTTCCCCCCCTCTTCTTAAGTTTCATAATTTTCAAACTACAGAGATATTAAATGGAAACAAAAATTCATTGTTATCGTTTATTTTTGCAGTTATATTCATTGTTCTGGAGTTAGCGGTGAGATTCCTTCAACATTTGCTAATCTACGAAACTTGGATACTGTGTAAGAACTTTCTGGCTTTTTTCCCCCAAGGTTGAATAAACATTATAAACAAGAATGTAAGGGGGAAAAAGTTCACCTTCTTAAAGCAAATATTTTCAATTTGTTGCAGGTGGCCAAAAGAAACTGAACTTATGGGCATGATACCTGATTTCATAGGAAATTGGTCAAAACTTAAAAATCTCTAAGAAAATGGTTAAATGTTTTCTGTATTTTCATTAACTGTATTTACATAATAACAGGTCTGTGCTTCATTAAGACTATTTAAAAATGTAATGTAAATATAAATTTATTTAAAACTTGAATTGATATAGATATATGGTTGGTAATTATTTGATTTATAAATGTTCCAATAGAAGGCGCCAAGGAGACTCTTACCAAGGTTCTATACCATTTGCATTTGGCCGTCTGACTTCTCTGTCACAGTTGTGTCTATGTTTATTAATATCTCTATGCAGATGGATAAAGCTGACAGTTTATCATACATTTTAAGAATGTAATCGATTTAACTACTGGGAGCTCTTTGCTCGAATTTATAAATAGTATGAAGAATATAACTGTCTTGTAAGCAACATGATTCTTGGTTGAAATTGATCATTTTCTGACCGGACTAAAGAAATATTTTTTAATTATAATTCCTTGGGGGTATGTTAGCAGTAATAAGAACTTGATTAGGCATCCTGCAGAGAACTGAGGAACAAACAAAAATATTTGTGCTTCATTTCCATTCAATACTGGCAAGTACCAGAAGTGTCAAGAGCTGTATGTTTTAATTATAGTCAGAATATGTGTGTATTAGAATTTTCTTTAGTTATGTTGTATTTGGCTAGTTGCTGGGTTTTGTTGTTGAATCGAATGAGTTTGGTGTGCAGGGATTTGAGCTTCAACAATATAACTGGGGCGATTCCCAACTCACTTTTCAATATGAATACACTCTCGTTCACGTAATATGTTATGTCTCTTTCATAGTATCAATTTCTTCCAACAGTTACATAGTATATTGAAGCATAGTTTTCTCTTTCCATAATTAGATTTCTCCATAACAATAAGATAAGTGGCTGGTACCCTGCCTCAAAGAAAAAAGCACATCTCTTATCGTTGTGTAAGTAAATCTGAGTTTATGCCCTTGCCTCTACTAAAGTCCAATAATATAGGTCTTTTATAAACATGTTTCTAAAGGAAAAGAAAGTCATCTCCATGATGGTTAAATGACCATGCTTTGTCATTATGCTATTGTTACCTTGATGCATATAAGAGCTTGTTTATGCTAGAATTATGAAGATTTTTGTACCTGAAGCTATTTTGAAAGACCAAGTACTGCAAAAGCAAAAATCTTTTCACTTTGTAGATGCCTATAGATAGATCATGGTATTCCATTTCCTTTTTTTTTTTTTTTGGCTCTGAGGTTGTTTATTTGTTGTTCGGATATCACATATACCATCATTTGTTGTTTGGATTTTACATTTACCATCCACTTTATGTTATGCTTGCAGAGATTTGTCATACAACAAATTAGCAGGGAAGGTTCGTTCTTGGGTCAATCAACAAAAGTTGCGGCTTTAATTCTTGACATTTCACAAAATATTTCTTTTTTTTTTTTGGTTTAAATTTACTTTATTTGTTTTTTTGTTTATATCTAATTTCATTCTAGCTAATTTATTGCAATAGCACAATAATTGGCAATTAGGAAAAGTACCATACAACAATTAACGATCATATATTGCAGCCACCCCACTTATATTCAACAGCTAATGTCTGAGATATATTTGCAAGGATGTATAAACATCGAAACAGGGGAATCTTTCGCAAGGTGAGAAAAACAGGGGAAGAAAGCCCCTTTTTTTTTTTCATATATTTTTCAATATCTTACGGATACATGTAATTAAACCCCACGGGAGGGGTTTTTACACCAACAAAGGCAAAGAGTTTAAAGATTTTTTTAGAGCTTAATAATTTTGGTCTCTGCAGTACTTACCAAAAATTTATTAGGCGGGCAGACATCAAGGCTAGATTGACTATATTATATAACAAATAGAAAAAAGTGGGTGTGGGGGGGGGGGGGGGGGGGGGGGGGGGGGGGGGGGGGGGGGTTGAAGAATGTTTTATATTCACAAAATAAAGTATAATATATATTTTACAAAAGAAAAAAACCAAAGAATGCTTTATATTTACAAAATATGTATATTCACAAAATTAAGTATTATATATTTTACAATGTATAACTAAACAACACTACAGTAGATAATGGAATATCAAAGTCCCTTAACCGAAATCGATCTCTGGAAATGAGATTTGACTTGGTGACTAGCTAGAGGATCATTATCGAGAAAGAAGAAGAAATTAATTTTTATTGAAACAATTACAACAATTGTTATTACTATTATTGTTGCAAATAGATATTCCATCACCGAACCGCCAAAGTGCCTTCAACAGCGCTGCTATGAACGCCAAAGCCACAAAGATGGCTGCAGGAATTGTGAGTTTGAGCTGCTGCTTGTTGCTGGTGGTGGAAGGGGAAGGACAGAAAATGAGACTGTAATCTTGGCCCAAAGGACAGGAAAACAAGCTGCTTGTGTCATCAACAAAGCTGTTAGCTTTTGGACAGCTTTCTTAAAAAACTTTGTGAAGAAGTTGGGATTACAAGAAAGAGTATCTGTTAATCCTGGTCCACTAGCATTGGAAGGTTATAGCCGTTCCCGAAGCTGACCCCATAATGGTCCAACCCATCTGTACCGTTCAACATGAAAGTGGCTATGGTGGTTGAGATCGGCTGCTGCAAGTTGTAGCTTATTCCACAACCACCACCTTCCGTGTGGGACCACTGTATTTATTGTGCATGGTATCTAGTGTGTTAAAAGTAGAAGCTAGCTTTTCAACTTGATGAATGTCTTGAATTCAGTCTCTTTCCTCCGAATCTTGTAAGCCTACTTAAAATTTTGACCCAAAAACTGGTAAATGTATAATATTATCAATGTTGAAGCTACCTTTTTTTTCTCCATTTTATTGTGATTAGGACTGTTGCAGTCGATGCATTAACTAGTGAGGTACCAAAAGAACTGGGAAACCTTCCTGTTTTAATGTCCTTGTATGTTATGCCTATCTTCAACCTGTGATATATCACCTTGGTATATAATATTAAGAACTGAGAAAACTTACTGATTTTTTCCCCCTTTTACGTATTGTTAGGTATATTCTTCAATTAATAGCAACAAACTGAACCTAGAAAAAAAAAAAAAATCCTTGGGAAAATATTCAATTTGTCAATCATATTTCATTTCTGCAGGTCTTTTTTAAAAAAACCATTTCTCTGCTGATCTGCCACCTGAGCAAGGGAATTTATTGAAATTATTTTCATATTTCAAGTGACTGTTTATTTGCATACTAAGTTATGTTGAATTTGTAGCTCATTATCCTCAAATTTATTGTATATTATATTCTATGAAATATATAATCTTTTATTTTTTTGGTCAACTATTAAAAATATAAACAGCAGCTTGAATCTGATAAAAAAAAAAATATGTTATTTTAGTTTGCATCATCATCGAACTGATTCTCCAAACATGTGGCATAGGATAAAAGATCAGGTCCTTCAAAACCGTTTGCTCATCCATTGCCAGATCTTCATCTTCTCGGTAAACACCAAATAACCTTCCTCTTGGAGATTGGAAGGGAGAATGACCTTTTTGTATTAATGAACTAAGAACGACGATAATTTTGGGCTAATTAGGCTATTAATTTTTATTTTTATTATTAACACTTGGTAGCATTGGTAGCATCTTATTTGCTATGAGCACCAAATCAGAATCCAGCCTGGTACACACACCGAGACCTTTTTGTTATTATAATTTGGTTGCCCGAATTTTATGTTATTTTATTTTATTCTTTCTCCTCTTTATTTTGTATTTTTTTTTTCTCTCTCTAGCACGGGATTTGACCAAATTGGGTACTTGTTACTCACATGTAGGTGGGTCCACATATGATTCCACTCATGAATGTAACATGCAAAAAGCTTTTCCTTGTCGCTGTATACTTAAAATTAATGTCTTTCATTCAATTCAAACTTTTTAAAAATTTTTTTTTGGCTGGGGCAGTTAAATAAGAATTGCTATTGGCTTGCCATCTCAACTGCCCCACACCAATGCAATTCAACTCATACTTTGTGGTGGTTGGAATTTTCTTGCTGAGAAAGAAAAAATTCATATCAGGAATTTTCTGGCTCGCTTTAATTTCGTTACTTTCTAGGTTACTTTCATCTTTAATGCTTCATTTATAGGAGGTCAGAGTTAAACTCGACCAGCCACAGATCCCAAGGTGTCTCTCTTTCCCCTTTGTGTGTGTCTTTCGATATTAAATTTCTGTTTATTTGTCTCTTCGCCCTACCAAAATCTTTTTACCGTTAGTGACGAAGTTTTAGTATTTATTTATTTATTATTATTATTATTATGATAATTATGGTTTTATATGATATATTTTAATTAAAATATTTAATTTTATTATTTTTATTTAAAATTTTTTTTAATAATAATTATTTAAACTATTATTTAATATATAAATTTTATTAATGATCATTCATAATATAGAGAAATAACATTGTTTTTTATTATATGCACGTCAGAAAATATTGGACATAATAGCTGATTAATTCCTTCCTTCAAATACCAACTCTTTTTCTCCGGTTCTCCCCCGCTGCCTATCGTATTTCGTTTCTTTCTATATTTATTTCTTCGTTTTTTAACCTGTCATTAGGTTTGATATTTTCAAGGATTGATTCAATAGAAAATTATAAGGTTTGCCTTTTATCTGATGACATTTATCATGATTAAACGAGCAGAGTTTGATAATCCTAGTTGGTGAATAGGAATTAATTGCATTCTTCTAATCAATTGTAATTTTTAAAAAAGAAAAAAAAAAAGAAAAGAAACTACGTCATAGAAATGGGCTCTTCTTTTTATTTTGTTAGTTGCATAATCGAGTTTAAATAAATTCTACTTTAAAAGTTGAAAAGAAAGGGGAGAGTACCTTGAATTCAAATGGACTCCTCTTTCAAGTTTAGTCATTTAAGAGGGGTTGAATCACACATAGAAATGGGCTTTTTGACTTGAGCCATCTGAGATGAGATGGAGCTTAAGGAGGGATTAACAAATTACTCATAACAGGTGGCAGTTTATGTGAGCTAAATGAGCACTGTGCAAGAATGTTATGCTCCACTTTGGTTTTAGATATATACATCATCTTATTATAGTTGTGATTCTGGCCATCTTGTGACTAACTTAATTTGGAACTTCTACTTGTGGTTTTTAATCCTCTTTGCCAGTAAATTTTCTATTGTTTTGTGACTCTAAATTCTTGTTTAGAAGCTTGGAAGTAATTGTGAATCTGAGGAGTTGATGAGATGATATTTGGTGATAAATTGAAGAGGAAGGAGCAAGGAAAACAGAAAAAAAGAAAAAAGAAAACAGTAGACCTGGCAATGCCCTTTTTTCTTATATTTAATGGATGAAATTACTGTTTTACCCCTCTTTAATAATATGTATGCCTTGGGCTTCGTGCCCAATAGGGACGAGAAGGAAAAGAAAAAAAAAAAAGCTGTTTTTCTTTGGTTCTAGTGAGAGAAACAAGGGGTTTATTTGCTTCACACAAAAACCCATCAATGGTGCCATGTTTTTGGTGATTAAGCTTGTAATCTCTTCAAGTTGATGAAAATCATTATCTCCTTACTTGCACGTGGACGTAGATCATCGTGGTTGAACCACGTAAAACTTTTGTGTGTGTTTCTCTCTCTCTCCTCTTATATTTATGTACTTGTCTTTCTTTCTCTATATTTTTTATTGGGTTTGTTTTGAAATCATCTATTGCATCTATATTTGCTTGTTTATGAACTAGTTATGGGTTGTTTGTTGCTTATGAATATATATGTTGCTTGCTATATAGAAGTTAAATCTCTACAAATTGGTATCAGAGCCTAGGTTGGTGAAAATCTAGGGATTGGAGTTTGGAGATTTGGAGATTTGGAGCTTTTGTGTAGCTTGTTATTGTTAGCTTTTTGTAGTGGAATTGGAGGTTCCCTTGGTTGAAACTGGGTTAATTATAGGTGTATCCAAGCAAACTTGACCATGTCTACTAAGTTTGAGGTGGAGAAATTCATGGGCTCAAACGATTTTGGCCTTTGGAAGATGAAAATGAAGGCAGTGTTAGTCAATGAAGGGTTAGATGTGGCTTTAAAAGGTGAGGAACAATTATCGGAAACCATGGATGTTAGAGAAAGGAAGGAATTATTGAAAAATGCATGTAATTCAATAATTTTTGGTCTTGGAGACAAAGTGTTGAGAGAAGTGTCAAAGGAAACAACAACGGCGGATGTTTGGAGAGTTTTGGAAGAAAGGTACATGGCTAGATCAGTACCAAACCGCATCAATTTGAAGCAACGGCTATATGGCTTCAAAATGAAAGAGGGAAGCTTTTTGAATGATAATCTTGATGACTTTACTAAGTTGATTCAAGATATGGAGTGTCAGGACCCGTCCAGAATTCCTCCCCAGAATTCTAGACAAGCCCTGATCCCAGGGAAATACCACCGAACCTTCCAACGGAAAATCCGGCAGCACCTCCCCTAAGGGTAGGACTTACCAAAAATTACCTGCACTGAAAACACACTTCGAAAAACATCCTCTTATTCCTCCCAGAATACTACAAATGGTTCCACAAATTACAGCACTTCACAACAAAAACAGCAGCAACCCAATGCAATAAATAAAAACTACACGTCCAATACAGTATACAGAGTATTAAACAGATACATGTGGAATTTATACAATGACAGATAAGAAGTAATACAAGAGAGGGGAAAAAAGGGAAGAAATACTTCTTGAACCTTCGGCAACGAACTGAGACGTTGGGCTCGCCCCGGACAATCAACGTCTCCAACCTGGACCTAGGGGAACGGAATTTAAGAGTGTGAGATGCTAATCATCTCAGTGAGTGACCCTAACTACCGAACACCTTTAATATTAATAATATACCAAATAAGGGATTTAATAAATCAATACCGAACAAATAAATAAATAAATAAATAAACATTTGAAGGTATTACTTTCTCTCAAAACCCTCACTATTCGCTCCGTTGGAAATGTTCCCCTTTTAAAACATTTTCACAAAATCCGATATTCGTACTTCCCAAAAACCAAGGGACCAAATAATTTAACAAACAACAAATAAATAAATAAATACCCCAAATATAAATAAGCTGCAATAATTTATAATAAATAATTTTGTACTCTTTGGGGTTTGAAACTTTATTTGAAAATTACACTTGACAATTAAACTTGACGCACCACATCATATACCAGTGATGCCTCCGATACCCAGCGTCCTGAGCACCGACTGGCGGAGGGGTTAAAGAGAGAAACTTGCAAACGGCACTTCGGCGTCCCGACAGTACCGCTGCTGAAACCATCATCCCGGCCAAGGAGGGGGGCGGCTGTGCGCAATAACAAACTTGCCTGCCCACGGTCCAATGGCAACTCACGGGTGAAATAATAATACTTGCGCACGGAACCACATATACATATACCAGAACACCAATACTGTGTGAATGCGTCTAAAATAATTATTAAACCAACCGTACCGTTTTCCAAAATTATCGTGGGAAATATACCAAATTTTCACACTTACCATCCCACATATTTTTATTTAACAAACCGGTACGAAAACTTCGATAACAAATAAAACCATACCTTTTCTCGTAATACGAGATTCATCAATTGAAATACCGCGGGTATAATTTATAAAATTAAACCACCAACTTAAACAAATATTTTCATAAAATATTTAACCCAATTATGCCCGAAAAATAATATAAAATCCAAACACAATGAATTACTGAAAATACTCGCTCATGTGTAATAAATACCATTTAACCACAATAATAAAAATCGGGGATTTCTTGATAACCCAAAAAAATTCCATTTAGCACCAACGGGTAAATTATATAAAATAATATTTTTTCCCGATTATATTTAAAGTACACCACATGAGCATCAATTACAGATATCAATTTAATACCACATAAATACAATTAACTACCCCAAAAATATTTTCAAAGGTGGATCACTCACCTGGAGCACGCAATTAAACCATGATCCACCATGGGATCAATTCCACGACTCACCGGTGCTCCTAGAACAAAATTCACACATAGTCAAATAAATTAATATTTTAATCAGGTAAATAATACCCGGTACCCGGGGGTCAAACACAAACGTTATCCAAAAGAGTCGAATGATATACCGAATCGAAGCTTGAGCGACGAGGATTACAAATCCGGTCTCCATCGACCCCAATTCCGCCGGAGGTGGCCGGAAAGTTTCGGTCGGTTTTCAATTTCTCGTATCTCGTAAACCGCTTCGAATTTTTGAGATTGGAGGCCATATTTGGACTCAGAGGGGTCGAAAATGGTGGAATAGAGGTATGGGACGGGCTGGGTTGGTTGAAAACGGCAAGAATCGCCGAAAAATTTCAAGTCGCTGCCGCAGACTTCACCGGCCCGATCTGGGCGCGTTCGGCGGCGGCTGGCCGGGAAATTTGGTGGCTGAGGTCGTGGCGAGATGGGCTACACCGGTGGCCGGCGCGTGTGGCATTCCAGCGACTAAAATCCGGCCAAGAGGTCGGTCAAATAGGGAGAGGGAGAGAGTCAAAGGAGAGAGAGAGAGAGAAAAAGTCTGCGTTTTGTTTTGTCTCTGTCGGGCTCGAGGAAGAAGAAGGGAAGGAAGGGAAAAGAAAGAGAAGGGTGTTTTCCCACGTGGGGAAAAGAAAAGAAAAAGAAAAAGAAAAGAAAAAGGAAAAGAAAAATAAAAAGAAAAATAAAATAAAATAAAAATAATTAAATAATTACATAATAATATTATTATTTAAAATAATAATAAAATAATATGATTTTACACATGGTTGACATGTGGCTTCTCAACATGGTGACACATGGTCACCTTCATTAAGTCACACGTGGCACATCGTTACGCGTTTAAAAATAATATTAAAATAATACGGTGTTTGAAAAACTCTACAAGTCCATAACTTTCAAACCACATGTCCAAATCGGACGTGCCGCTAGTCTACGGACTCGTATCGACGAACACTTTACAACCATGCATGAGTCAACCTCAACTTTGCATGAACAAAAAGTCAACTCCGGCAACCCTTGGACAGTTTGGACCTCAACTTGTTTTGCTCATAATTTTCAAACCGTAGCTCCGTTTTCAACGTGCTACTAGTCTACGAACTCGTGCCAACGTGTACTTTGTAACAGTACCTCAGTCAACCTAGAATTCCAACCGGGTCAAAAAGTCAACTTTTGACCCCTTGGTCAACGGTCAACAGTCAACATTGGTCAACGTGCAAAAATTCTGACATGGTTCGGGACGGGGTGTTACATGGAGAGTATGAAAATTTCAATTGAGGGTGAGGATCAAGGTGATCTTGCTTAATTCTTTGCCTCGAGGAAACGAGCACTTTGTGGATACTCTCAAGTATGGAAGACAAACCTTGGATGTGAAGGAAGTTATAGCGGCGATAGTTGCTAAGGATGCAGAGAAGAGATTCAATGGCAAGTGTAGTGATGGGTTGAGGCTCATGGTGAGAGGTAGAACCTCAGATCGGCTTAATGGTAGAAATTGGCGAGGTAAAAGTTGAGATAGATCGAAATCAAAGGACAAAATGAGATGTTTCCATTGTAATCAATTGGGGCATTTCAAGAAGGATTGTCTAGAAAGGCTTGGAAAAGGGAAATCCGATGTTGATGCAAGTGTTACCTTGGAAGGTTATGAAAGCTCTGAAGTATTGCTTGTAACTGATCGAGATAACGGTGTTGAATGGATTCTTGACTTGGGTTTTACCTTCCACATGAGTCCGGTGAGGAGTTATTTTGATGCATTTGAGGAACTAGATGGAGGACATGATCTCATGGGGAACAATATGGTTTGCAATGTTGAGGGGATTGGCACGATAAAGTTGAAGCTTCATGATGGAGTTGTGAGAACTTTATTGGATGTACGGTATGTTCCCGGGTTGAAAAGGAATTTGGTCTCTCTTGGTACATTGGATGAGCATGGATATAGTTATCAAGTCGAGAAAGGCACTTTGAAGGTCTTGAAGGGTTCAATGGTAGTGATGAAGGCTTCTAAGAAGAATGGCTTGTATGTGCTAGATGGAAGTGTGGTTCAAGGTGAAGCTTCGATCTCGGTGAATGAGAAAGTGAGTGACATCACACTTTGGCATAGAAGGCTAGGCCATATCAGCGGGAAATGGCTAATTAAGCTAAGTAAACAAGGGCTTTTTTGTGGGCACAAGGCGGAGAAACTTGACTTTTGTAAGCATTGTATCTATGGCAAGCAAGCTAGGGTGAAGTTCAACATCGTAGTGCATCGAACTAAGGGGATCTTGGACTATGTTCATTTCAACGTATGGGGCCCCGAGAGAACAAATTCAATGGGTGGTTGTAGGTACTTCGTGACCCTCATTGATGATTACTCAAGGAGAGTATGAGTTTACATGTTGAAAACCAAGGATGAGGCTTTCATTAAGTTTAAGGAATGGAAGGTTATGGTTAAGAACCATACCGAAAAGAAGATGAAGATGCTCCGAACATATAACAGCCTTGAGTATTGTAATGAGGAGTTCAATTCCAATTATAATGAGCATAGAATTGTGAGACACATGACCGTGCAGATAACTCCTCAACAAAATGTATGCTTTCCAATGCTAAGCTATCTACAAGGTTTTGGGCAAAGGCAGTGAATGCCGTGGTGTACTTGATCAATTGGTATCCATTGAGTGCTATTGAGTTCAAGACTCCAATGGAAAAGTGGTCCAAGCATGCACCGGTTTAATATTCTCAAGGTCTTTGGTTGCACTTTGTATGTTCACGTAAACGAGGGCAAGTTACATCCAAGATCTATGAAATACATTTTCTTGGGATACCCAGAGGGTGTCAGAGGCTATAGACTTTGGAATCCGAATACAAGGAAGTGTGTGATTAGTAGGGATGTGTTGTTCAAGGAGAGTGAGATGCTTGGGTTGGCAAAAGATGAAGAATCTTTGAGTGGAGGCGAAGTTGACAAGGAGACATTCGATCTTGGGACTAAGGATAATCCAAGAAAGAATATGACTCGTGAGGAGCACCGTGATATATAAGTGGCTCAAGAACTAGTTGATGAGGTAGTTGATCGTACCGATGAGGAGGTGGTTGATGTTGATAACCTCCATGATTACAATTTTGCTCGGGATGGAGAATGGAGACAATCCAAGGCATCGGTGAGATACAATTTTGTGGATTATATTGCATATGAAAGTTGCAGAAGAAATGGACTCGGAGCCTAACATTTTTGTGGAAGCTTTAGCTTCAAAAGATTCAGTAAAATGGAAGGTGGCCATGGATGAGGAGATGGATTCCTTGCATAGGAATCAAACTTGGAAGTTAGTAGATTAGCCTAAAGGTGGAAGAGTTATAGGTTGCAAATGGATGTTTAAGAAAAAGGAAGACGTGCCTGGAGTTGAAGCACCAAAGTTCAAAGCTCGATTGGTTGCCAAGGGTTATACTCAAAAGGAAGGAGTGGATTTCAATTAAATATTCTCTCCGATGGTGAGACACACTTCTACTCGGATTTTGTTATCATTTGTGGTTCATAAGGGTCTTGAGTTATATCAATTGGACATCAATATGGCGTTCTTGCATGAAGACCTTGAGGAAGAGATTTATATGGCTCAACCCGAAGGATATGCAAGGGGTGCCACGGTATACTTTCTTCAAAAATCCCTTTATAGATTGAAACAATCTCCTAAGAAATGGTATAAGAAATTCGACATGTTTATGCTTGGTATTGGCTTCAAGAGGTGCATGTTTGATCTTTGTGTGTATTACAAAGAGTTGTCGAATGAAGAGTTCATTAATCTCTTGTTGTATGTTGATGATATGTTGATTGTGTGCAAACATATGGATGAGATTGATAATTTGAAGAAGTTGATGGATTTTAAGTCTGAGATGAAAGACCTTGGAGAAGCCAAGAAAATTTTGAGGATCGATATATTTCGGGATAAGGAGAATCGAAAGATATTTATCTCTCAAAGGAAGTATATTGAGAAGGTCTTGGAGAGGTCAACATGGGTGGTGCAAATCCTGTGATCACGCCTTTAGCACCCCACTTCAAATTGTCATCCAAGCAATGCCCGAAAAGTGAACAAGAGAGGGAGAGCATGGTTAAAACGCCATATGCAAGTGCCGTAGGTTGCATAATGTATTTGATGGTGTAACATCCCACATCGGTTGGAAAGGGGAATGAAGCATGGCTTATAAGCATGTGGATACCTTTCCCTTAAAGAGGCCTTTTTTTGTGACCCACCATTGTAATGGGGTCGGAAAGAGCAAAACCGTGCGGACCGGACCCAAAGCGGACAATATCTTGAGGCGAGTGGTCTGGGCTGTTACAGTGGTATCAGAGCTGGACCCGGATCGGTGTGCCAGCGAGGACGCTGGGCCTTAAAGAGGGTGGATTGTAACATCCCACATCGGTTGGAAAGGGAAACGAAGCATGGCTTATAAGTGTGTGGATACCTTTCCCTTCAAGAGGCATTTTCCTGTGACCCACCGTGGTAGTGGGGCCGGGAAGAGCAAAGCCGTGCGGGCCAGGTCCAAAGCGGATAATATCTTGAGGCGGATGGTCTGGGCTGTTACAGATGGTGTGTACTAGACCGGACATAACTCATGCGATTAGTGTAGTGAGTAGATTTATGAGTAATTCGGGAAAACTACATTGGGAGGCTTTGCAATGGATCCTAAGGTATTTAAAGGGATCCGTGGATGTTGGCTTATTGTACCGGAAAGAGAACAATGGTAATGGTGATTGTGTTGTTGAATATTGTGCGGACCTTGGTGGTGATCAAGCAAGAGAAAGTCCTTGACGGGTTATATATTTTTAGCTTAGGGTAATACGATTAGTTGGAGAGTATTATTACAACCGGTGGTTGCACTTTCAAGTACTGAAGCCGAATATATGGTTGCCATGGAAGCAACAAGGAAGGCATTATGGTTAAAATGGTTGGTAAATAAGCTTGGTGTTCCCCAAAACCAAGTCATTGTGCATTGCGACAACCAATGTGCAATCTTCTTGGCAAATAATCAAGCATTCTCAGACCGTACAAAGCATATCGAGAAGAAGGACCACTTTGTTCGAGAATTGATTGACAAAGGTGAAGTGGATTTGGTGAAGATTGCGGGTGAAAAGAATCCGGCGGATATGTTGACTAAGGTAGTGCTAGCAGAGAAGCTTAGGCTCTGTATGAGTCTAAGCAATGTGCTAAGAAAGTGATGAGGATGTGTGTGCAAGCAAAGAGTGATGGGAAGTGCTTTGAAGAGTTTGTAAATTTAAAGTCAAGGTGAAGAAATGTTGTTTTGTGACTCTAAATTCTTGTTTAGAAGCTTGGAAGTAATTGTGAACATAAGAAGTTGATGGGATGATGTTTGGTGATGAAGTGAAGAGGAAGGAGCAAGGAAAACAAAAAAGAAAAGAAAAAAGAAAACAGCAGACCTGGCGATGGCCTTTTTTCTTATATTTAATGGGTGAAATTACTATTTTACCCCCCTTAAATAATATGTATGCCTTGGGCTTCATGCTCAATAGGGAGAAGAAGGAAAAGAAAGAAAAATAAGCTGTTTTTCTTTGGTTCTAGTGAGAGAAACAGGGGGTTTATTTTCTTCACACAAAAACCCATCAATGGTGCCATGCTCTTGGTGATTAAGCTTGTAATCTCTTCAAGTTAATGAAAATCATCATCTCCTTGCTTGCCCGTGGATGTAGATCATCTTGGTTGAACCACGTAAAACTTTTGTGTTTTTCTCTCTCTCTTCTTTTATATTTATGTGCTTGTCTCTCTCTCTAGATTTTTCATTGGGTTTGTTTTGAAATCATCTATTGTATCTATATTTGCTTGTTTGTGGACTGGTTGTTTTGAAATCATCTATTGTATCTCCATCTTCTCCGATTATTACTGTCTTCCTCTCCAGTCTCCACTTTTCAAGTGGATTTTTTTCCACAAAAAAATGTAGAAAATTTGAAACGGTGAATCAGAGATTCGTTCAAATCGTGTGATTCAATTGAGAAAACATACAATTCACCTTCAAATAGATTCAAATAAACGGTTTGAATCGTTTTACATAAAAAACAATACAAATTGTTCGATTCGTATTGTGAATCGTCATATTCTAACAACATTGGTCTAATAAACTCATTAAGTGATATAGCAATTAAAGCATCTTTTACTAGCTTAGCTAGTTAAAGTGATAAGAATTGTTACAGATTGGTTTAATTTAGTTTTATGCGTGTGTGATTATATATTTTAGAATGTATATGAATTTTACACACTTATTTATTATTTTCTTAAAGTTCGTGATGGTCACTATGTAAATATTATACTAAGGAAAATTACGGTTGAGTTGCATATACCCAAAAAGAAAAAAAAAAAAAAAAATCTTACTCTGGTTTATATTTTGAAATGTTCTTAAATCAGTGAGACTCTATCTAGCTAGCTATAGTAACTCATGATTCATACATAATTAATATCTTCCTGTGCTAAAAATGAAATTCCATTGGAAAACAGGTTCTTAATAAAATAAGTTCTATAGTGGAAGTACTAAAACTAATCTTTCCTTAATGCAAATTAAAGCAATTTTATTCACCGTACTGCAATTTAATTAAAACATGCATGTTCCACTCTCTATTAATTATACGTAATTTTATCAGCATTTCTTCTTAAAACTAAAATCCAGCCAGGCACAACGAAAATAAGCAATTCTTTAAACAATAATAGATTATATTATTAATAATTCTTTTTAATATTTTGTATATTCATCAAAAAGTCTTTTTTCTTTTCCAAAGACCCAGTAAAACTAAAACTCGATTTTAAGTTTTTTTTTTTTTTTGACAAGTTAAATTTGTTTTAAAAAAGTTTATCTATGCGTCTACGGCAAGAAGTTTTATTTTTTATCTTTTGGTAAAAGTAAAGCTAAAACAAGTTAATCAAAACATTCAGACATCCAAAAACAAACCAAAAGATTTTTAAGTTTTAATTAAAAAAAAAAATTGTTGTGATAAAAGTTTTTATATAAAAAATATACAAAAAGAAAAATACTATTTGTCAACTATCACCATTAATGATGAATCGGGAGTTGATCTAGGAGCAATAACAACAGAGGCGGCAGAAGATCCTGCAGTTGTTTATTCGGTTGCTTGCGGTTGAATAGCAAATAGGGGTTGGCTTAGCTGCTTTTGCAGTTGATTCTAATCCCTATGTTGATCCGACGCAACTTACCAGTGAAAGTCGCAGCGCCTTTTTCTTTCAAGGGAGGCAGATAAGGATAGATTTCTAATTTTAAAAATGCAAGAGAAAAAAAAAAAAAACAAAACAAAAAGCAAAATAAATGCTACACAATTAATTATTGTCATACTAGGAGGGGTTCCACAATTGCTACCATCACCAATTGTTACAAATAGCTTTATCCGGAAAAGATAATGGTCATTGTAAAAGAAGTCTACCGGTATCGATCACCTTCCCAGCGTGGCCTTTGCCGAATTTTAAACTCTTTTATGAGTTTCTTAATGTTAACGAGTACTAAATGTTTTATTATGTAAGCTTATGATTTTAGGAAATGAAACCAAAATAAATAAGTTTTTCATTTTTTATTTTTATTTTTTTTGCCTACTTTAAAAAGGAAAAAAAGTATATTTTGAATCAAGGTGTCATAGTATGTCTTTCAGATTCATCATAAATTCATATGAAAAGAAAAAAAAATTATTTTGTAAATTATGCTTCGAGAGATTTTATACCATAAATATTTCATGTGAGAATAAATTCTAAAAAAAAAGAAAAAAAGGAAAAAAAAAAAAAAAGAAGTTACTTTCTTCGACTTTTGCTTTACTGTTTTTTACAGAACTCAGCTGCAAACTAATAATAATATAGATCCTAACTCATCCCCAAATCAAAAAGTACAAAAATAAAAAGCCATGAAAATCACAAAAACTGTAGCATACTTAACAAAACGAGAAATCATTAAACCCTAGAAAAGATACTATATTTCAAGAAAACTACTTAACTATCAAAATATATATATGTAATACGAAAAATAAAATATACATATATATATATATTTATACATATATACGTCAAAGCTCTGTTATATGAAAATCACCAGAGATGTTTTGTGTTATGAACTGGATGTCTCTACCTTGGTGTATTCTTCTTTGCTATATTCCATGGAAAGTCTATCAAATTTTTTCGCTTGAATGAGAAACAATTCATGACATGGAATCTATATCATTAAGTATAGAAAAGTCTACAAAAGTCAATTTTTTATAAAAACAAAATCTAAATTAAATATTACTAAACTTTGTACAAATTTAAAAAGTTAGAATTTAAATACTCAAAGATTTTTAAAAGTTTATAAAACTTAAGATTGAATACTTGACTTTAGACTGTTTTCAAAAGTTTTAATTAAATACAATTAAACTTTTTAAGTATATAGAAGTCTTTTAAAATTAAACAAATTTCTATAAATGCTTTATTATATAAGCTTATGATTTTAGAAAATGAAACCAAACTGAATAAATTTTTCCTTTTCTCGCTTTCTACTCTAAGAGAAAGAGGGTGTAATTTGAACCTCAGCCTATAATCTTTAAGGGCGTGTTTGTTACGCCGGACTGGGCAGGTCAGGACAGGACCCAGTCCCAGTCCGGTGTTTGGAAAGTGAAAATGGGAGGGGGACAGGTTTGTCCCGTAGATCATTTTATCCCAAATGAGGGGGATAAATCTGACCCATCTGGAGACTGGGTCACTTTTGTCCCACCGAGCTCTCTTCGAAGCATCTTTGGCCGCCCCCTTCGAAGCATCGTCGATCTCGCATCACCATCCCCTTCCCTTCGAAGCATCATCGATCTCGCATCACCATCCCCTTCGAAGCATCTGGCCGGTGAGCATGTCTTCTTCTTCTGTTTCGGCAATCTTCCATCATCATCATCTTGTTATTTTTCTTTGTTTTTTACCTTAATTTTTAGCTAAAAAATTATGAAATATTTTTGGGAAATGTCATTTGTTGATCTGCGAAATAAGCTTCGATCTATTTATGTTAGGGCTTGATTTGATATTCAGGAGGAAGAAGCTTGATTTTGGAGGCAAACTACCCTTCGAAGCATTTCTGGCCGGTGAGTTTATCTTCTGCTGCATCCTTCCTCTGTTTCATCGATCTGCCATCATCACCTGGTAAATATGTTAGTTGCTTAGTTCGAAACACTAGCTAGTTTATTAAAAAGAAACTTTATTGCTCCCTATCTGATGTGCTGAGTCTAGTGCAAAGTAAACTGTACAGCTTAATTTCATGTTACCGATTTGCATTCTCAATTTGCTATAACTGCAATACAGAGGCATCCAATTGGTTCAAGGATGGTTTCTATAAACCAGAAATAAAAAATTAAGTGAATTATTGTAATCTACTTTTGGTGCACGTGTGAGGCTTCAAAATTTTTGGATTTGTGCATGTTACAATTATCTTTTAATCAACTCTGCTTCAATCATATCTTGTTGATATGCCTCTTACTAGCAGTCTTTGAAACTTCGGAATAACAAAGGCAGTGCAGAAGTAGAATTCTTAGAGAGAGAGAGAGAGAGAGAGAGGGTGGGGGGCACATCACTTTGCTATTCAAAGCGTGGAAACTTATTTCCGTTGTCATTTTGCATAATGTATAACCTGTTCATTTTCTGCATAAAAACCCCATAATGCATATTGCCACACAAAGCGCGCAAACTAGTCTTTACTGCCAATTTGCATAATGCATATCCTGTTCTTTTGTGCATCAAAATCCCATTTCTGGATTTTGCCATACAGAGCGTGCAACTGACCTTTACAGTCATAATGTCATTTAGCAGTATAAAAGTAACAATACTAATTGCACATCTATGCTTTAGAATACCCACCATCATACTATCACTGTCATCTTATCCCCAATGTGAAACTTACGTTTAATGACAGAAATACCAGTTTTTGAAAACTTAAAAAAAAAAAAATCTGGTGCAAAAATTTTGAATCTGCAAAGGAAAAAGATAAGTGCTAATGATCACTGGGAAAATGAGGCAGAAGGAATAAAGGTTGTCTCTTATGGTGTCTCGTTTACAGTCCAAAAACCTCCATAAATCTAGATATGAGAAATAAGTTTTTTGCTTTGTCATAGGCATTTTGTTCAATTTACATCGATATTGCTGGTCTTAGTCTCTTGTTAATCTGCTGCAAAAGTTCAAAAAGAAAACTTAAAAATGATTATAAAAGATTTTAACTTAGTCTTCGAACAAATTTGTATAAAGATTGCAACTTATTCATACTAAAAAAAATACTAAAATGACATATGAAAGTAGCTTTTGAATTAAACATGAACAATTCATACTAAAAAATAAAACAAATACAAAGAAGGATGAAAAGAAGTAAGAAGACGAACCAATTCCATAACATATATTGAGGCTAGCTCAATAACAGGCCAATCCCAACAAGAAAATGAGGTAGATACACAAATGTTCCAAGAAGGTTAATGTAAATATGTATATATCATGAATTATGAATTTTCATAATAAAGAAAAGGACAAAAGACTGTAAAAAAGCTGAGAGCATGTGGCAGCTATAATCAAGCTATATGAGGGGACATGATGATAACTATATAATTGTGTAATTTTATATATTATTATTTCTCTACAGGTTATTTAAAGCTTGCATGTGCACTGTACTTTTCATAATTAAATTATACTCCCATTTTGATTAAAAGGAAGCAGCAGTATAGCTCAAAGGATTACGCAGAGGTTGGCGTGTTGACAATTTTAAGCAGCAGTATAGCAGAAACATCATGCAGAGGTTGGCGTGTTGACAATTTTAAGCAGCAGTATAGCAGAAACATCACTCAGAGGTTGGCGTGTTGACAATTTTAGATGAGATTTATCTGTTTTTTCTTTTTTTGTTTTTTCAGCTCATCAAAATCAACTGTCCTGGTTTGACATGAACAAAGTATCAATCATGTTTGCATTTTTTTTTTTAATGCTCCAAGTTTGAAAAGCATATATGCGTTTAGGTTCAATGGCTGGTGTTTTTCTTAGATGTTTAGACAATTATTAGATTGTGTAGAATTTCTGGCAATAAAAGCTAGGCAGTTGGATCTAGGAATTTATATTCAAGTTTTCTCTCTAATTGGGTCTTGTTTTACTTAAAGTTGTTTGGTTAAGTTTGATACAAAAAATTGTTTGGAGAGATTTCTGAGAAATAATTTTACACCATATTGGAAAACTTCAAATCCAGAATATAATTAGATTAGTAAAAGAGACTCCAATCTCTGACTATGTTGAACTGGTTAATTTGAACTGCCCAATAGATCCTCCATTGCTAAAACTGTAAAACACTATCTGTATTCTGCAAAAAAGGTCAAAAATATACATTTTGATAAGACATGAGGATGCCAGAAAA
Organism: Ziziphus jujuba; assembly: GCF_031755915.1. Taxonomy (NCBI): domain Eukaryota; kingdom Viridiplantae; phylum Streptophyta; class Magnoliopsida; order Rosales; family Rhamnaceae; genus Ziziphus; species Ziziphus jujuba. Next base: position 7,602,612 of record NC_083380.1, read on the forward strand.
AACTTTTACAAAGTAAACCATGCATCCTATTCCTATAAACCCCCGGGTACAATGTGGGACTATGAAGGTAGTACTACTTAACATAGCCTTCTTGGTAGTCCTTCGAAAAAGCCTGCATTTTCAGTAGTTTGCTGGTGATTTTAACAAATGGTTGAAATTTCTGAAAGCCAAACCTATGAGTAGGATGTAGGTACAACTTGGTTGCTGTCAGGATCCGTCCAGAATTCCTTCCCCGGAACCCTAGACAGCCCTGATCCCAGGGAAACCCTACCGGACCCTCCAACGGAAAATCCGACAGAGCCTCCCCTAAGGGATTTACTTACCACAAACTACCTGCACTGAAAACACACTTCTATACTCATCCCCTTATTCCTCCCACAAACTACAAACTGTTCCACAAATTACAGCACTTCTCAAAAGCAACAACAGTCCAGTGCATAAATAAAACAGAAGTATCCCAATAGTATACAGAGCTTTAAGAAGTGCTAAACAACAGAAATACAACAAGGCTGAAAGAAATAATACACTGAAATGAAAGAGTACAGAAGTACTTCTCGAAACACAACAGCAGCGGAAAACTTGGTTCGCTCCGGAAGAACGTCTACCACCACTTGCACCTAAGGGAACGGAATTTAAGAGTGTGAGATGCTAATCATCTCAGTGAGTGACCCTATCTACTGTACACCTTTAATATTAATAATATAAAAATAAAGGAATTTAATAAATCAATACCGAACAATTAATAAATAAATAAATAAATAAATATTTGAAGTAATAATTTCTTTCAAAACCCTCACTATTCACTCCGTTGGAAATGTTCCCCTTTAAAACATTTTCACAAAACCCGATATACGTACTTCCCGAAAACCAAGGGATTAAATAATTTAATACAACAAACAAATAAATAAATACCCCAAATATAAATAAAATGTAATAAACTATAATAAATAATTTTTGAACACCTTTGGGGTTTAAACCATTAATTGGAATTTACACCGACGCACCACACCATATACCGGTGATGCCCTCCGATACCCAGCGTCCTGAGCACCGACTGGCGGGGGGTTAAAGAGAGAAACCTGCAACGGTCACTTCGGCGTCCCGACACTACCGACTGCTAAAAACCATCACCCGGCCAAGGAGGGGGGCGGCTGTGCGCAACAATAACCTTGCCTGCCCACGGTCCAATGGCAACTCATGGGTGAAGTAAAAACCGTGCGCTAAACCAGATAATAACCGCGCACTACCACGTGTCCATACACCATACACCAGAACACTAATACTGTATGAGTGCGTCTAAAAATAAACAATAACAACCAACCGTACAGTTTTTTTCCAAAAACCACCGTGGGAAGTATACCAAATTTTCACAAAACACCATCCCACATATTTTTATTTAAACAACCCGGTACGAAACAGCGATAATCAACAAACCACAATTTTCCTCGAAATACGAGATGCAACCATAAAAATACCGCGGGCATAATTTATAAAATTAAACCACCAACTTAAACAAATATTTTCATAAAATATTTAACCCAATTATGCCCGAAATTTATATAAAATCCAAACACAACGAATTACTGAAAATACTTACTCATGTGTAATAAATACCGTTTAATCATAATATAATAATAATCGGGAATTTCTAATGACCCAAAATTTCATTTAACACCAATGGGTAAATATATATATAAAATAATATTTTTCCCGATTATATTTAAAATACACCACATGAGCACAAATTACAGATATCAATTTAATACCACATAAATACAATTAATCACCCTAAAAATATTTTTTAAAGGTGGGTCACTCACCTGGAGCACGCAATTTACCCATGATCCACCACGGGATCAATTCTACGACTCACCGGTGCTCCTAGAACAAAATTCACAGACAGTCAAATAAATTAATATTTTAATCGGGTAAATAATACCCGGTACCCGGGGGCTCAAACACAAACTTTAACCAAAATAGGCGAATGATATACCGAATCGAAGCTCGTGGAATGAGGATTACCAATCCGGTCTCCATCGACCCCAATTCCGCTGGAGGTGGCCGGAATTTGGCCGGAAAGGTTCGGCCGGTTTTGATCTTGAGGGATCTTTCAAACCGCTTCGAATTTTTGAGATTGGAGGCCATTTTTGGATTCAGGGGACCCAAAATAGGGGGAGAGGAGGCTCAATTGGGACTGGGCTGGCCGGAAAACACAAGAAAAGAGGAGAGAGAAATCTTGCCGGCCGGCGGCTTCTCCGGCCCGATCGGTGCGCATCCGGCGGCGGCTGGCTGTGAAAATTGGCGGCCAAGCTCGCCTCCTCCTTCCGCACGTCACTGGCCGGCGCGTGTACAGTGTGGGTGGCCAGAAAAAGAAAACACGGGGGAGAGAGAGACGGACGGGAGAGAGAAAAAAAAACACTGTTGGTGTTTTGGTGTTTCGGGGAAGAAGAAGGGAAAAAAGAAAAAAAAGAAAAAGAAAAGGAAAGGGAGGTGTTTTCCCACGTGGGGAAAAGAAAAGAAAAAGAAAAAGAAAAAGAAAAGAAAAGGAAAAGAAAAAGAAATAAAATATATATAAAAATAATTAAATAACAATATTATTATTCAAAATAATAATAAAAATAATTTGATTTTTAAACATGGTTGACATGTGGCATTTCACCATGGTGACACATGGTCACCTTCATTAAGTCACACGTGGCACATCGTTATGCGTGTAAAAATAATATTAAAATAATACGGTATTTGAAAAACTCTACAGGTCCATAACTTTCAAACCACATGTCCAAATCGGACGTGCTGCTAGTCTACGGATTTGTATCGACGAGCACTTCACAACCATGCATGAGTCAACGCTCAACCTTGCATGAATAAAAAGTCAACCCCGGCACCCCTTGGACAGTTTGGACCTCAACTTGTTTTGCTCAAAACTTTCAAACCGTAGCTCCGTTTTCAACGTGCTACCAGTCTACGAACTCGTGCCAACGTGTACTTCGTAACGGTACCTCAGTCAACCTAGAATTCCAACTGGAACAAAAAGTCAACTTTTGACCCCTTTGGTCAACAGTCAACCTCGGTCAACGTGCGAAAATTCCGACATGGTTCGGGACGGGGTGTTACAGTTGCAACAAACATCATATGAATGTTGCATAATTGTTATAGATAGATGATGTGCCTAAAGTGGGAACTGTAAACATCATATGTATATATGTGTGTGCCTTACAAAAATGATGGCCCATATCAAATTGAAGAAATGTCTGCATTTGATGGTAGAGGCTATGGGTTGCTTTCAGAGTTCTTGGTCCAGCCCAATTATTTTATGTATATAAATTCAAATTCATAATTAGGTGAAAATGAAGCCAACATATTTATCTATAAAAAAAAATGACCGGTAATATGTGGACAACTTCTTCTATTTCTGCTTTACATAGTGACCTGAAGTATTTGATTAAAATAGTTTGATTTTGCCGGAATGTAATTGTTTTTTTTTTTTTGGCTTTAAGAAATTGGTGTTTCCAATGCTATCATGTTCTCTAAATCAGTTTCTGAATTTTGATTGCACAGGGAATTGTCGTTCCATTATATGGACACAGTTTGGACAGCCCTTCTGTGATATTTTAATATATGTTTTTGGACTTTTTGGCCCCTATTTTAAAAATAATAATATACTAAAAGTAGTAACTTTGTTTGCTTGTAATATTGGAAAAAGGCTCCACTTGGAATATTGAAATAAGTTTTGTGGTTGGCTATAAATTAAATGGAAAGGCATGGATTTTGATCATCATTTTCCCAAATCCGAGAAAGAATTAATTGGCATATTTGTTTCGTAGGAATTAGTTGGCATATGCTTAGACAAGTTTGCCGCATTAGCATTTTACATTTGAAAACAAAGGAAGAAAAATACCAAGGGTGATGGGTGACTAGTATTTTGGACAAAATGTAGTGCCAAATTAACGTGAACAAAATTTGATTCCAATTTATTTTATTTTATTTTATTTTATTATAAATATATGCAATATGTAATCGGTTTTTTATATATTCCACCTAATAGTATAATAAAAATCTATAAAACCTTAAATCTTAAACCCAATAAAGTCTACTATATTTTGTAAATCCTGGTGGCATTTAACTCCCTTCTTTATACGATTTTCTCAATGGAGATTCAAGCCATGGAGGGATGCTAGAAATCTAGTAGTCCATATTAAGAAAATAGAAGTTGTTATCTAATTGTACCCAATTAAAATCAATCTTAAGAAGTAGGAAATATGAGAGTTAAAGCCAAAAAGAAGAGCTGATAGTGTTTTTGCTTTTGCTTAGATAAAAGTGCACTTGAACTAGATCAATTGATAATATCATGAAGTTGAGACTTTGCTATCTTCAAACATCATATAGTTTGTTTAAAAACTTAAATCCATCTTTTATTTTGACCTTCCAAATATATATAATGTTTATTGTGAATGCTAATATATAAATATATTATTTATGGAAGATTTTTGTTTGCTGTATATATTCAATTGTATTGGCAATAGCAGCTCAATTTATTGTATTTATTATAATTTTTTTTATTTGTTTTTTTTTCTTTTTGTAGAGATGGATGGAAGAAAATTAGTTGTGATCCAATCTTTTTGTTGGGGCTTTATGTTTATCTTCTTTATGTACATGTATGTAGCGTGGCAAAGGAAAAATGAAAGAGGTGTTAGGAATAGAATAACTAGGAATACCGAATTGCGTACATCTTTTATAGATAGTTTGTTGGACAATGATGTCACTTGTATTAGTCAATTGAGGATGGATAGGAGAACATTTGTTATTTTATGTCGGTTATTACGCCAGGATGGATATGTGAAGGATATGTGAAAAGAGATGGTACTGTTACATTGGAAGAGCAAGTGTGCATATTTTTGCACATAATTGCTCATCATACAAAAAACCGTACAATTATCAGTCGATTCTATAGATCAGGGGAGACAATTAGTAGATATTTCAATTCAGTATTGAATGGGGTGTTGCGCTTACATTCCATTTTGTTGAGGCATCCTGAACCTGTGTCGGATAATTGCTCGGATGATAGATGGAAAATGTTTAAGGTACGTATGTGGACTAGTTTGGTTATTAATTTTATAGTTAGATGACTTGTAGCATTATCTGACGTTAGTAAAATTGTTTGTGTCGTAGAATTGTTTGGGAGCATTAGATGGAACTTATATTAAGGTGAAAGTACCTGAAATCGATAAGCCAAGATATCGAATAAGAAAGGGTGAGATAGCAACAAATGTCTTAGGTGTATGTAACCCGAATATGGAATTTATATTTGTATTACCGGGTTGGGAAGGCTCCGCTTCAGATTCCAGAGTACTTCGAGATGCAATAAGTAGGCCAAATGGACTAAAAGTACCAACCGGTAAGACCAATCCTTAAATATTTCATCGAGTGGATTAACATTGCATAAACTAATAGGAGATATTTTTCTGTGTTAGGTTGTTATTACTTAGTGGATGCTGGTTACACAAATGGTGAAGGATTTCTTGCACCATATAGGGGAACAAGATATCACCTTTCCGAATGGAGAGATGGTTGTGCACCCATAAATCATCAAGAGTATTTCAACATGAAGCATGCATCAGCTAGGAATATCATAGAAAGATGCTTTGGGGTTCTTAAAATGCGATGGGCAATTTTAAGAAGTCCATCTTTCTACCCAATTACAACACAAATCAAAACCATTACTGCATGTTTTCTGATACATAATCTGATTAGAAGAGAAATGACACTCGATACTGGAGAAGTTGAATATGATAGGATGGAAAATGTAGACATTAATGAAGAGGAGGACATTATAGGATCAATTGCTTCCTCAGATCGATGGACGAATTGGAGAGATGAGTTAGCTAATCAAATGTTTGGTGAGTGGAGAGGTCATCATGATTACTAGTTGATGGTTATGTAAAAAATTATGCTCTAACTGCTTATTTAATATTATTTGTTAAATCTTTTGGAGAATATGTATGAAGGAAAACTTATATTATATTAAGTGCAACATTTGAGATTTATTGTTATTTTGTTTGCATCTTGTTTTGATAATGTTGGAATCATGAAATGTTTACTTGAATAGCAATGGAAGCTGGAGGTAGCAGCAACGATAATAGGTGGGGTGAATCTAGGCGTACATGGAGTAGAGGTGAGGAAGAAGCTTTGCTGGTTCTTTTAGATGAAGTTGTAGCTAGTGGGCAACGTTGTGACACGGGAGCATTTAAACCTGGTACACTTAATATGATTGAGCGGAAACTGGCTGAAATGTGTCCTAACTTAGGATTGCGAGCAACTCCACATATTGAATCGAAGCTAAAAAAGTGGAAGAAGCAATACGGCATCATATACGACATGCTGAACAAAAGTGGATTTGGATGGAATGACACTCTTAAATGTGTGGAGATTGACAGTGACGATGCTTGGAAAACATATGTGCAGGTTTTGACTTTGTTAAGAAAAATACCTTTATTAAATTTTGTGTTTCTTATCTTAAATATATAATGTTTTTACTAAATGATGGCTTTTTTTATTTTAGAGTAATCCAAGTGCAAAAAGTTGGAGAGATAAACCTTTTCCGATATATGAGAGGCTTGCTAATATTTTTGGGAAAGATCGGGCAACAGGACATGGAGCACAAACTCCAATTGATTTAGTTAATGATATAAATATGGAGCCTGACAATGACCAATTTGATGATGTGGGTTCTCCAATGTCTATGAATCAAACACATAGTCATCTGCCTACACAATCCAAATTAAGAGGTAAGAGGAAAGCTCAATCGAAGGATGTTGACATCGTTAGCGGGTTAAACAATGTAGCAGATAAGTTTATTGATAAATTGGCTACACAGTTAGACAAGTTGGAGAAGTCTGATATCAACTATCCACAATACTTAGCTATGGAGCTTGACAGGTTAGGATTCCCTATTACTGACAATCTCAAAATCTCTAAGGCAATGAGATCGGATCCATCGAACATTGAGGTTTTCAAGATTATTAAAACCGATGCGCAGAAGATTGAATTTGCTCGTGGATTTTTGGATAACTAAATTAGTATTGTTGTGGATTATATATTTATGGATATGTATGAGAGGATGACAACTATGAACATTTGGAATTGAAACTTATGGACATATATTGTAACGTATTGAATGTTGGTTTCTAATTATGCATGTACGGATAATTTTATTATTATGTGTTATGTTTTAGAATATTAACATGCACTTTATTGATTTGGTTAGTTGTTATTTTATTTCATAATATTACTATAATATATTGTCATTTATTATTATATGCAGGAATATTGAATGGCAAAGAGAAGGGTTTATGTTGTGTTTAAAGGTAGACAACCAGGGATATATAATTCTTGGTCTGAATGTCATCAACAAGTGCACGGATTTACAAATAATTTATATCAAGCCTATAATACAATTGAAGAAGCTGAAATTGCATATGTTGAGTTTGTAGAACAAACAATGAGGAATCGTAATGAAGCAAATCCAATACAAAATACCACTACCGTACATACACGTGCTCAATTTCACAACGAGTGGGGTAATAGTTTTGTATTAGGTTGTTTATTTGGCTTACTATCAATGGGTTTATTTACTTATTTCTTATATAATTAGATTATCCTTGTAAAATCCAATATATATATACGGATGTCATACTTGTTAAAAGTGCAACTACATGTGACATTTATTTATATATCTATATATCTATATGTATGAATTGAAGATGGATATTTTTATGCTATTAACAAGTTCTTAATTAAATATTATGTCAATTTTTTTTATTTGTATTTAATTGTTATTCATGATTAGTAATTTTATTTTAATTGGTTTTGAAAACAATATTTTAAGTAGTTTATGGGTGTTAAAAAAAAATTACAGATGTATTATAAATATCATTAAATTATTTTTATTATTAATTAATTGAACATATAAATATCTATACAAAACATATTAAATATAAGTAATAATAAAACTTTAATTAAATATAATATTTAATTTTTTTGTAAATATAAATATAATTTTAAATCTTTTCATATATAACAAAATAAATACTATAATTATAAAATAATCCAATCCAGTCCGATCATGTACCAAACATAGGCCAACTAGTCCAACATTCAGTCTAGAACTATACCAAACACAGTACTGTACTATTCGATCCTGTCTGATCCAAACCTATCATGTCCGATCCCGTCCGATCCGGACCTATCCTGCGTACCAAACGCCCCCTAATACACAACTCTTTTCTTGAACAACATATTACAACTACGGACGGACGAGAGATTTTACCGAAATCAAAGTTTCAATCTTGAATATAAAATATTATTAATAGCTTTTACTATTAGATTAAGCCTTAATGTGTCTAATTTACCAGCTTACAGTTTTGATCTCATACCTTCCAAATTATAACAGAAAAAAAAATATAACATCGTAACAAGAGTTAAAAACTATTATTTAACCAACTATGTTTTTATTTTATATTAAAAAATATATTTTTAATTTTTAATTAAGGGATACAGCCCATGTACCAAGATATTTGATAAAGAGTTTTGACAATTAATTATCTTATTTCTTGAATATGTAGATCTAACTATATATAAATTATGTAAACAAATACTCAAAACTTTTAAATACCTGTCCATCATCATTAAATATATCCAATTAAAAATCAAAATAATTTGTTAAAAAATATTTGTTAGATATCTTAATACTTAAATGCATCCATTTAATTATTTATTAAAATATTACACATGGCAGATGTTATTGTTATTTATTTATTTTTCTTTTTTGCTTTGAGACATAGCAGTTGTTATCTAACTATATTCGGTGTCATAATTTATACTATAGTTTTGAATTTGAATAGTAAAAAACTATGGCTTAATTTGAGTGTTGATTTGTGATTTGAAGTAGCATTTTTAATTCGTTGATGTTGCCAAAATGCCGCCGTGCTCTAAGGTAAATTGTTTTTCAAATAATTTTCATTTTTGAAATTTTTTTTGGCAATAAATATTTTATTTTACTGTGAACGTGGCTTTGCTGGAAGGACCATTCTGTTCGTTCTCCATTGCCCTCTCATATGCACACTTTTTTTTGACGAGAAGTACCACAGAGTTGAACTTTTTTTGTTTTTATCTTTTTCTTAAGGCTAAAACACTTGATCATGTGAATTTTATACAACCTGTATATAAATGATGCCTGTGTTTAACATATATTATTTTTACGATAATTTACATATATAATAATAACACAGCAAACCTCCATTCTGTGTTAAACGTCTATTCTGTTTTACAATGTGTAATATCACAGTAAAAATACTTATACGCGCAAGTTTTAGATGTGTACAAATAAGCAGCAAAGTCTTTAATTTAGATATCTGACAGTTATATTGCAGCAGGTGTCAGTTTTTCGTGATTTACATTTTTAATTTTTCTTTATCAGATTTGTGACTTGGAGATACATTTTTAGTGGTTTCACCCAGAACCAAACCTACATATATAGTTCTCTTTATTTACTGATATTCCAATTTTTCAATATTTTTATACGGTAAATTGAAATCATCAGCCATTTATTTAAATGAGAAGTAGACATATAAAAAGACATTTTTTTATTTATGTGTTTCTAGATTCTTCATATGTTAGGTTGACAATATCAGTAAATGGTAGTTTCCCAACCTGAATTTGGGGTTTTCCTAGATCTACATCAAGCAATGTGGCAGAGAAATCACAAATTCAATTGTCATTGCTATGTGTTCTGCTAGCATTTTTGGCGGCCTTGCTTCTTTTACTGGAGCTCAGAATAAAACTCAACCCATTTTAGATCCCACTGAAGGTCTGTCTCTCTCTTCCTGTATCTGCGTGTTTGCATAAATTCCAAGTGTTATTAACCTCTCTCTAGCTATATATATGGTAATATTGTATGTAACTAACCAAAGAGTGGAAATTAGTAGGTTTAGAAAATCTCACGCTGCAATGCATCAGTACATAAGTACAATTTTATTAGGAGTTAGTAGAAGTGCTTTATTTGGAGACTGCTTACTATCATTGCGGCCAATCTGTTTCTGAAAAGTTGGGCACTTTACAACAATACTCTGTTGCAAACTTTCACATCATTTTATTGTTATCAGGTTTTGCAAGATGCAAATTTCAATGAAATGGGTAGGAATCTGTTACTCTGTGTTCCCATTTTTTATTCAATATTGGATTTAGTGGATAACTCACTGCTATATAACAGCAAATGTATGATAAACACATATACTGTTATTGTCATTTGTTCTTTGTATCATAACACCATGTAGAATAGCCATCAATTACTAAAATTTTGCACTTCTAAACTTGCGTTTTTTAGTCTCCGTGGCAACTTATGGAGGTTCATCTAGTAAGCAAGAAATTTTTTTAATATAACATCTATAATATAAAGAAAATAACATCTTAATGAACCATTTTTTTTTTTTTTTTTAAAAAACACTAGATGATTTATTTTGAATAACTACTCTAAGCCCATTAACTTTTCATATGCTAAACACTCCTGATAATTAAGCAGTCTGAAAATAGAGTTTCTTCAATGTAATCAATTCTAAATTTTTAAGCTCCAATAGTGATAGTAATTGTTGTTATTTTCTGTTTGCATTTAATTTGTACAATAAACTTTATGTCTATCTAAAAATCTCAGAGTTATCACTGAACATATCCTCCGTTATCTTTGAATCTGATTGCTGCAGCCAGAGCTTTGTATTTGATCCTTACACAGTGGAATGCAATGGATAACACGTATAACGGTAGCATGAGTGGGGAGCAATGAAGTGGTGCTGCAGTAAATCCCTTCCCACTTGTCAGTAGGGACTATAAAGTCTTCATCAAATGCGACTCTTCTTATGGCAGTGGCTCTCTTTGCCACATTGTCCATTTGTGAGTCTCATTCCATAATTGATCTCTTCACTCACAGACCACTGACAATATGTTCTATCCATCACAAAGAAGACAGACCACTTACAATATGTCCTATCCATCATAAACTACTTTGACTCAAATCTCTTTATCTCATAATCATATGGTAACTAGAATTTGAGGTTTTATGTATGATCTTTATTCTTTACCTTAAATCATCTATATATTTCCAGAATATGTGATCCATCGATATTTATTCGCAGGATGGTTAAAGATATGGATGTTGCTGGTCCAATTCCAGACGAGCTGTGGACTTTGAGTTACCTTTTCCATCTGTATGGTTTCCTCAAACATTGTCTTTGATTAATTCTCTTCATGAAAGAGCCAAATTGGTTTTCCATTGTTTATAATGTTAAAGTTTTATTAGAGTATATTCTAATTTCCAATATGAGCATTTCTACAAGCTTTAGATTTCCCCATTTCTTGCAGGGACTTGAGCAAAACTTACTTGCCAGGCAGTCTGTCTCCATCGATTGCCAATCTGACGCACTTGAATTGTACCTGTAAGCCTGCTTAAATTTTGATTTCAAACTAATATATGTATAATATATATGTATAATAGTATTAAATTATTAGTCCATTCATGTTTTTCTAACCAAATATAATTGTATTTTAGCAATATGCCACTCTAAATGGGTTTTAGCAATATAATTGTAATTTAGGTCCTCTAGCTTAAATTATTTAGCACTTTCTAGTCACCTTACCAAATGGATTGGGGCCTCTTGAAGTATTCATCAACAATCTTATTATGTTTTGAGTATGTTGTCCAATTTCAAACATTTACATGTTGTCTTGTTTGTACTTTTGCACATAATGATCTGAAACTAAGAATAAATCCTTGAGAAATACTCATTTGTTTTTGGTATTTTATTCTTGCAGATCTATGGCAGAAAACTACTTCTCTTGTCCTCTGCCATCAGAACTGGGGAATTTAATGAATTTGCAAGAACTGTGAGTTTGATAATTTTCTTGTTTCCACTTTTTCTTTTCCAATCTGTGGTTCAAGGACTTTGTAATGTTTTCTAGGCTGTATGTGGCTGCAAGATAAAGCGTAACGTTGAAATAGTTCTAACATGATTTTTACACTATAGAAGTTCTTTGACACAAGACAATTAAGACCACGTCATATAGTCCTATAGATTCCTTAAGACCATTGCTGTGTCGAAGGCTTCTTGGTCTAAGTCCAGTATTAATTCATATGTTGGAGTATAGTAAGCTCTAGAAATGTAAAGTGACAGAAGAGTGGTTCTTGGTTAAAATTGAATATTTTATATATACTCTTCATTCCTTAGGTATGTTACTAATAACAACTTGTTAATTCATCCTGCAGAGTACTGAGGAGTAACAACATTTCCGATTCAATTCCATCCAGTGTTGGAGAGTACCAGACGTTATCAGAGCTGTAAGTTTTAATTATATACTTTTTGGAGATGCGACAATATTTTTAGTTATCTACAACTTATAATTTATACTTCCTGAAACTGTTTTATTCATTCATCTTCAATAACATTCAATTGGTTGGTTAAAACTGATTAGGAACGCTTATCCAATAAGTTGAGCCTAGAAATGCGCAAGAAATTTTTAGATGCACACTATTGGACCTACATAACATATATATGAAAGAAAATCAAAACAGTATATTTGAAAGAGGTAACATTTAAACTCTTTATTTTATATTTTTTAAAAAACCGGAATACCTTAAACTCTGAAAAACAGAAAAAAAGAAGGAACAAGATTTAACTGGCCGGCTTGAGGAATTATTACTAGAAAAAAATATGTTAAGACCAGGAAGAAGAAATCACCCAGTTTGACAATAAAAAAGCTAAAGCTTATAGATTATTTTCGATAATAAAACCTCCGTACTAGTCTCTCTTATATACTGAAAGATTTTACGCAATAAAGACATTTAAAAAAAAAACAAAACAAAACAATTGCCAAGGAAATGAAATTTCATTAAACAAAAGAACCAGATACATCAAAAGACAATATATCCAATAGCCAAGAAGGGCTATCCTCAATCCAAACAACACACTCATCATATTGTACATTTTTCATCGTATTGTACGTTTTTTTTTTTTTTTTTTTTTTTTTTTTTGGCTGGAAAGACTCATCATAGTGTAAAGCATGCTTTAAAGACCTAAAATATACTGAGAGATTTTACACAATAAAGACCCAAAATGACAGTTCAGTAAAATAAACATCATAAATCAAGGAAGCAAATCACAACCAAAAGATATACCAAATCACTCAACAAATACCCAAATTGAAGCAAAATAAGGAAATCCAAATTATAGTCTTAAAAAAACTAATTATTAACGTTTTCGTTGCAACAATAAATGGGTACTTCCGGACGGAACCACAAAAGTGCACCTGACAACGCTCCTACCAAAACCAAAACCCCCGAGATGAGTGCGTAAATGTTCCTCATCTTAGAATTATAATTGATTTTTCCCTGCAAGTCCGACTCCAATTCCTTGTGCAACTTATCTGGACTGTCTGACCTGCAATTTTATTATTAGTTAAATTACGCAACGGCATTAAGCAGAACGAAAATAATAATGTCATAAGCCCAAAGATATGGTCATTAATATTGGATAAAGTAGCTAGAAAATTTAGAGACAAATTAAAAAACAATTAATTAAAAAAAAAGAAATAAATGGAAATTGAGACAGCTGCCGACGTCTTCAGTGTTGGATCAAGGAACAAAGATACCTAAGCTGCTGATGTCTATAAAAATTATAGATATATATTTCCTTTTATAATATATAATAATTGAAAATTAAAATGAATAATAATTTGTTATGGTACAGAAGATCTAAAAGGTCAAAATAATATAAATTATCAAGCAAAACATCGATGTGCATATATACATATATATATATATATATAACGAAAATGGATAAAAATAGATATAAAGTTCTAAACAATTGCTCAATTTTTATATTTTAATAAAATTTATATGTGATTGTTGAAGAAAAATTACTTATAAGTGAGGAAATTAAATTCTTAGATTTAATAATATATGAAGAATGTATATAATATATTAAACTACAACATCCATAAGATGGTATGCAAAATTTAAAAAAAAAAAAAAAAAAAAAAAAAAAAAAAAAGAGGTAAAATATGCCTAAATAAAATGAAAGACATATTAGAGACATTGGAAGACGAAGTGATATAGAAATTTATCATACATATATTAACAGATTACATAATTACCTGGTGGTTGAAGAGGAAGGACAAAAAATGATGACGAAATCATGCTCAAAAGGGCAGGAAAAGGTGCTGGTTTTGTCATTAACAAAGCTGTTAGCCTTGGGACATGTTCGCTTAAAGAAGTCGGTATAGCGGTTAGGGCTGCAATTGCAAGCAGCTGCGGTACAGCAACAAAAGCTGGGCTCGGCAAAGGCCTGGCATGCACTCTTACACCCCAAGCTCTCATCGCTGTATCGGAGCTCCGGTGGGCACGAGCTGATCAAATTCACAGCACACCCAGCAGCACTACGGTGATGTTCATCATCTCCACCACTTCTCCTACCCACGGGAGCCACTATAATGGGAAGATTATATCCGTTTTTGAAGCTCACCTCGTAATAGTCCATTCCATCCGTTGCGTTCAACGTGAACGCCGCTATGCTGGTTGAGGCCGGCTGCAAAATGTCAATTTCACCACCACATCCTACCTTGTCGGACCCACAGTCTCCGATGAGACAATGGAAGGCGCCGGAGTCTTCGATGCTGCATCGGGTTCGGCCCCATATGGAACCGGACCAGGAAGATGGGACAGAGATGGTGTTGGACTGACCAGGTTGGAGGACGAAGCCACCTGTGGTTGTCGGAAGCAGCCATGGTGTGCCGCCGCTATTTGATTTTGCTACAGGCCAAACTGGATCATCACACTGGTTCCTGATTGTCAACTCTTTTGAATGAACAGCATGATATAATATTGATGCTAACAGTAAAAGAAAGCTAATAATTAATTTTAATTTGTTCATGGATATAGATTTGGAGTGGAAGGCGCTGATGATTCAACAGAGGGCTGTTACTGTTACGTCCGAAGTGAAGGGTGAAGGTGATGAAAAAGGACAGAGATGATGAAAAAGAATAGAAATGATGAAAACGAACAAGGGACTGTTACTTGGAAGGTGAAGGAACGAACAGAGGACCGTTACTTGGAAGGTGAAGGTGATTTAGCATTGGGGTGGAAGCTGAAGGTGATTTAGCAGAAGCCAATCTATTAAGCTCAGTCCGATGTGAAGGGTGAAGGTGAGGAAAAAAGCTCAGAAGGGTGAAGGTGATGAAAAAAGCTCAGAATGATTGGAAGGTGATCTATTTCCAAGTAATCTTTTGTTCAGGTGATGAAAAAAGCTCAGAACGATTGGAAGGTGATCTATTTCCAAGTAGTAATCTTTTCTTCAGGTGATGAGAAAACCTCAGAAGGGTGGAGGTGATGAAAACAAAGCTCAGAAGGGTGGAGATAATGAGAAAAAAGCTCAGAAGGGTGGAGGTGATAAAAAAAAAAAAGCTCAGAAATGGATCAAGTAATCTTTTGTTCAGGTGATGAAAAAAGCTCAGAAGGGTGGAGGAGATGAATCTGCGATTTTGTTCAGGTGATGAAAAAAGCTCAGAAGGGTGGAGGCCACGAAGCAAAAAGCTCAGAAGGCTAGAGGCGATGAAAACGAAGCTAAGAAGGGTGGAGGGGTTTAGTAGGGTTTTGCTTCCAAGCTTTTCGCTTTCCGCTTTATTTATAAGCGGGGTTTCGTAAGGTTTCGGGTTTCTTTCCTTTTATTTATTTATTTATTTATTTATTTTATTTTATTTCAACCACCGTTAGGTGGAAAGTAGTTTAGATCAATATGGGATTTTGATTTGGATAAATTTCAAATATTTGTTCTCATAGAGAAATTGGTAGTTAATTAAGTTACTTTTATAATCCTAAATTCATATTTTTATACAATGCTAGAAAACAGTTTATGATCAATGTGGGATTTTAATTTAGATAAATTTCAAATATTTGTAATTTAGGAGATATATTCAATTTAAAGCTCAACATATTTAAAATAAACTATAAATTTCAGAAAATTTGATGCATTGTTATAAATCGTAGATTCCATAAAGAATTTATAACAATCCAACAAAATTTTTAAAGTAAAGGTTGAATTTTATATTGATAATTTTTTTTACAATTTTACTTTTAAAATCCTTTCAAATACATTATTTTTTAAAATCAATAACTTTTTGAATACCTATAACTTTTAAAGCAATTTTACAAAGTCCTGATTGAAACATTTGTATTTTAATAAACTTTCATAAAATTTATTTAAATCTGAATTGAATATCATTATATTTGCATGAACTTCTTTAAAATTTATATAGAATACTTATAAACTTCTAAACATGTTTAAAATATTTCAAATTTTAAATTGAATACACCTTTTAAAATATTAAACTTATACATCTAATGGGTTGGAATTCCCACGTTAGAATTCCAACCTACTTAGGTTGTTTTGTAATTTTGCTTGCTTTCAAGGGTTATTATGTAAAATACTTTTGCTAAAGCGCATTTAAACTACTCAATTGATTTGTAAAAGTATGCATATTGCAATATTTATCAATACTTCGTCTTAAAACTTACGCTATCTCTCTTCTTCTTCTTCTTCTTCATCTTCTTCTTCTTCTTCTTCTTCTTTTTTTGTTTTGTTTCTAATATTGGAAATAGGGGATTCCAATTTAATCCGAGGTCTTTATTATTGAATTTTGCCTGTAAAGACCAATAAATCTATATCATATTCATCATTTAAAATAGAAATAGAAGAAAAAAGAAAAAAAAAACATATCTTATTCAAAATGACTAAATAAAGATTAAACTTAAAATAATAGTATGATTTCTTGACTTAGAAAAAAAAAAAAAAAAACTTATACGAGATCCCAAGAAAGAAAATTAAAACAATATATCTGAAATGCCAAAAAAGAAGAAAACACCCAATTTAACAATCGAAATGCCATTTTGATAATAAAACATCCATATTAATTAGAGATTTTACACAATAAAGACTTAAAATGAGAATTTAGTAATTTGAGCAAATAGATGCCACAAAAAAAGGAAACAATATTCGGAATCGCACAATAAGTATCCAGATTGAAGCTAAACATTATAGCCTAAACAAAATTAGGAATTATTAATTTGACCATTGCAACAATATACTCCTGCCCTGAACCAGCAGTAAACCGCAGTTGACAACATCACTGCTAGGCAAAGCCCCATAGATGAGTGCGGCAAGTACTCTGTGAGTTCGACTCCGATTTCGATTCCGATGCCGTGGGCCACTTATTTGGACTGGTCGACCTGCAATTTAATTTATTATTTTCTTTTGGCTACAAATTATATATAGTAAGATTACATAACCGGCATTATGCAGATCCAAAATAATAGTTTCATATGCCCAGTAGATATGGTCATTAATTTGGGAGAAAGTAGCTAGAAAATTTAGAGATAAAATAACAATTAATTAAAACAAAATAAAATAAATGGAAATTGAGGCAACTGCTAACGTCTTCAGTGGTGGAACAAGGATACTTAATGTCACATTCAATGCAAAAGGAGTAGAATCCTTGAGATTTAACCAGAAGATTCTACACTCTCCATGAAGATTCAAGAAAGCCCGGAAGATTCTAAAAGATTCAGGAGAAACCTAGACTAATGTAGATAGGAATCTCTCTAGAATACTCTATGTAAATATCTTGTACATAACCCTACAATAATCTAGAACCTTAACTAGATAGGTGACATGTGTACATATCTAGAACATTATATTCTTGTGATACGTGCCAAGCCCTCTATATAAAGGGTTGGAATCTCATTTGTAAGATATCCAAGTATTCTAGCAATATAAGTATTCTCCACATTCTCTCAAACTCTCCTACTTCCTACTCTCTTACTCTTAGCTTCCGCATTGTGATAGCTTATGAGCAAGACTTACTTAGCAAGGGAGGTGCTAGGTGCTGCACGGGAGTGTTGGAAAAGTTAGGCCCATGACAGTTGGTATCAGAGACAATTGCTGCTCAAGCATACCGTTGGCGTAACATGGAAGTAGGCAAAATGGCTAGTTTGGAGGTTATCATCAATGTGGAGGGAGCTACTGATGTGCGAGGTCGTGAAGAGCAATGCAACCCTAATGCGGGGAGGCTGAGGCATAAGTCTAAGTCCAAGGATGTGATGACTGGCATAGAGTTACGCCTGAAGGAGCATGTAGCTCGAGTACATGAACAGTTTAAGGCACTGGAGAGTCGCCTAGATGGGCTAGAGTCGGAGGACATCACCATCAATCAAGCTATGAGAGGGTTACTCAATGGGCTAGACAATGCCTTAAGGAGGGAGTTCCGCTCAACACGCGACCAATGCATGGGAGAGGTAGCAGACCTTCGTGCAATGTTGGAGAGAGAATTGGATACTATCCGTACACAAATGGAGGAAATGCGGGGTGATTAGGCTCTTTGCAAGAGGCCGGTGGTGTCAGGGACAACCACCATACGTGAAGGGCCACGAATCAATGTGACAAAGTCCAAGTCCTACTCTGGGGCAAGGAATATGAGGGAGCTCGAGAAATTCCTTTGGGGCTCGGAGCAATACTTTGAAGTGATGGGCATTGTGGACGATGCTTCAAAGATTAGGACTACCACTTTCTACCTTAACGACACGGCCATGTTATGGTGGAGGAGAAGGCATAGTGACATAGAGCGAGGTACGTGCACTTTCCATACTTTTGATGACTTTAAAAAGGATCTAAAACGGTAATTTTATCCAGAGAATGCCGAAGATGAGGCAAGGAGTCGCCTTCGAGGACTCAAGCAAGTGGGCCATATCCGGGAATACATCAAGGAGTTCACCAACTTGGTGATGGAGATCCCAAATCTGTCGGATAAAGACTTCTTTTTCTACTTCATGGATGGACTACAACCTTGGGCAAAGACGGAGGTGAAAAGGCGTGGAGTAGAAGATCTAGCTAGTGCCATCGGAAATGCCAAAAGCTTTATCGACTACACCATTCAAAGGGACTCCTTAAAGCCAATGGAGAAGAAGACCAACTATGGAAAAGGTGGGTGAGAATCAAGCAAGTCCAAAGACAGCAAAAGAGAGGAAGGTGCACATAAACCTCAAAGCTCAAAATGGAAGCCGCCTAGAGAAGGTAAGGATGCTTCCAAACCCAAAAACTCTTGTTTCTTATGTGATGGACCACATTGGGTTAGGGATTGTCCCAAGAGGAAGGCTTTGAATGCCATGACTACCCAATACGAGGAGAAGCAAGAGGAAGGAACTAGTATAGGTTTCTTACAATTGTTGAATGCTATTAAGGCCGCTCCTAAGGAGACAAAGAAGGGTGGCCTAATGTTCGTAGAGGCAAAACTCAATGGAGTGCTCACTAAGGCGTTGGTGGACACGGGTGCCTCATATAATTTCCTATTAGTGGAGGACACAGAAAGGCTTAGGATAAAGACAACAAAAGAAAAGGGCTCCGTAAAGGTGGTAAATTTGGACGCGAAGCCGCTCCAAGGAGTCGCTAGAGGTGTGAAAACCACCATCGGAGACTAGTATGGCCAATTGAACCTATCGGTTGTGTCCATGGATGACTACAAGGTTGTCCTTGGCATGGAATTCTTCAACCAAGTAAAGGCTTTCCTACTCCCATTTGTGAACATGTTGTGCATCATGGATGGGGGAATGATATGCATGGTGCCTACGGAACATGCTAGCAAGCGGGAGACTAAGGTTTTGTCGACACTACAAGTTGAGAAAGAGGAGCAAATCAACCTAGTTTCTATCCAAGAGCCTAGCGAGGATGCCCCAAACCATGTTAAGACATCTCCTAAGGTGCAAGATGTACCAAAGGAGTTGAAGCAAGTGAGCTTGCATGCATTGGCCTCAAGTTGTGAAGACAACGAGACGAAGCATGTAGAGTTAAGAAAGGGAACTTAGTCAAGCCGCTACCCCAACAATCCAAAACACTACACAAGGAGCATAAGGGGATGATAGAACCCTATGAGAGGTCACTTCCCATTGTAGGGAAAGGAAGCAAGGAAGCCCTAAAGAAAGGTAAGTCAAGAAGGGCACCCATGGTGATAGTGACTTCACCCGACAAGAATGTGGAAGCCACACCTGCGGATTGAGTCGTTCAACGTAGAGGCGTGCCTAACTACACCAAATACTTGGTGAAGGGGAAGAATCTGCTGGGTGGTGAAGTAAGTGGGAAGCACAAAGATACACAATGGCAACTCAAAGATCACATTTGGCGGGCAAGGAAGAAGGCGCGATAAGGGCGTCGCGAGCTTAGGTGGGGAAGAGTGTCATGTCCCATGCAAAAGGAGTGGAATCCTTGAGGTTTAACCGGAAGATTCTACATTCTCCATGAAGATTCAAGAAAGCCCGGAAGATTCTAGAAGATTCAGGAGAAACCTAGACTAATGTAGATAGGAATCTCTTTAGAATACTCCATGTAAATATCTTGTACATAACCCTACAATAATCTAGAACCTTAACTAGATAGGTGACATGTGTACATATCTAGAACATTGTATTCTTGTGATACGTGCCAAGCCCTCTATAAAAAGGGTTGGACTCTCATTTGTAAGATATCCAAGTATTCTGGCAATACAAGTATTTTCCACATTCTCTCAAACTCTCTTACTTCCTACTCTCTTACTCTTAGCTTCCGCATTGTGATAGCTTGTGAGTAAGGTTTACTTAGCAAGGGAGGTTCTAGGTGCCGCACAGGAGTGTTGGAAAGGTTAGGCCTGTGACATTAAGCTACTGATAAGTAAAAAAGTATAGATATATATATTTTCTTTTACATTAGTTGATCTTTTTCACTTTATCATTGTCACGATTTGTGGCCGATTAACTGCGATGAACCAAATATGAAAAGCAAGAAATGGTAGTCATCCAGATCCCAAACACCATGCAACCCAGTTGGCTCCAACCTATAAACCAATTGCAATTTCCTCATATCAACACACTCACTACTCCTCCACCTGTGTTACCAACCACCACCAACAACAGAAACACTCTCATGCCAGAAATGGTGATGAGGCCTTTGAGAATTGTCAGAATACTAGTCACCGACGGCGATGCCACTTACTCTTCCAGCGATGATGAGAAACAAGGAGGCCGTGTGTTTGTTCACCGTCATAAAGTGAAGAAGTTCGTCAACGAGATTGCCATTGAGTCTTGCTCCTCAAGAGAGAATGATGAAGCAGGAGGAGTTTGGAAGAGTAGTAGATCGTCGAGGAAGTGTCGGGAAAGGTTCACCAAAGGAGGAAACACAAGGCTTATGGTGACCCACCGAAGTTTAAAAGCTTCGACAAAGATGGCGATGTAGAAGTTTCACGGCGTGAGGTAGAGACCTTGGAAAACAATGTGCGGCTGAGATTAGAAATCCCCTAAACTGTTAGCTTTAATCGAATGGCCAATATTAAAACATGTTTTTGGATGGTATATAAATGGTCAGGACGGTCCTGAATCTTGATAATAGCATTTGTCTATATCTATATATATGTATATATACATATGACCTATATATACAGGATTACCATGATGTCATTAAGATTTCACGGATTTGAAAGAGTCAAAACGATACCGCATATGGTGGGAATCTTATTATAAATGCAAACAAAGAGAGAAAAAAAAAATCTATATATATATGTACATGTATATAGGGTTACCATAAGTCTTCTTATGGTGCTTTCGTGCTGATCTTTTCATAAAACTTCCTATACTACAATCCTATGAGTAATAGTGTAGTTATATGTGTGTATTAGGGTAGACATGGATTGGATTATTTTGGTTTTATACGGGAATATAATCAAATCCATACTTTTCGATTTAACTAATAGAGAATTCAATCAAAACCAAACCAAACTATTTATAATCGATTTGGTTTGGATTGGTTAATCGGTTTGAAACTTATTAGTTTATAAATATATAATACAAATTAAAAATCCTCCAAACATAAAATATAATAATAAATTGTAGTTATCCAAACATAAAATACAATTAGAATAATCCAACATAAAATAAAATATAAGATTGTAATCTATAAATATGCAATCTATAATATTCAGCAACACTCATAAATGTTTAAAAAAAAAAAAAAAGATGGAAAAAACACTCTTCAATGCAAAATAAAGAAGAAAATGTAGCAACCGATACACATCATGCACTTCATCAAGTAGCATAGTCATCATTTCACTCCTACAAAATCAAATTAAAATTGTTAGGACAAATAATGTAAAATAATACATTCATCAAAATTCAAATCCTCAAGATTCAATGCTTAATTCCTTTTTTTTTTTTTTAATCTTAAAACTTTGATAAATCATAAGTCAATCAACTTTGATAGGTTCATCAATTTCATTTGGAAATCGGGAATATGTTAAAAAAAAATTAAAAATTGTTTATAAAAATGAAAAAAAAAAGGTATATATATATAAATTTTTTTAATCATATATATATGATTTGGATTGGATTGGGTTTATATTTTTAACCCAATAACCGACCCAATCCAAACAATTTATGATATTTTAAACCCAATCCAATCCAATTTATGTAAAAACTCAATCCAAATTAATAAAAATGGATTGGATTGGTTGGTTGGGATGGGTTGGATTTGATTTTGTCTATTCCTAGTGTGTGTGTGTGTGTGTATATATATTCACACTTCCAAAAACAATTACTTTATATAAGATAAAGTAAAAAAAATTTATTTATTAGTGTTAAATTTATTTATTTATTAGTGTTAATTAATCAACATAATATTTAACAAATAATATAAAATCACATGTACATCTACTAAAAATTATTAGTTTAAAAATTTTATATTAGGTTGAAGATGATAATAAAAAATTTAATTTCAAAATATTTATTTGTTCACACACATTTGCGTTACATTTAATTTTTAAAATTACATAACTAATATTATAGAGGAATAAAATCAAAATTAAAAAGCAATTTTTTTTTAATTTACTAAAAACAAAAGCTCATTTCAATCAATACAATTTTAGTAGAGATATATCAATTCCATAAGAAAATAATGAAAGTATATTGTAATACCAAAATTTAAATAGAAAATATATATAACTTATTAGTTGCTGTTTGGGAAAAAAAAAATTCATTGCTGTCTTGTGTGCTATGTGCTATTGAGGTGTCAAATCGAGCCAAAAAAAAAAAAAACAGGGGCTAAAAAAGGAAAGAAAAGGTAAATATAAAACCATAGATTTTAACCTTGCAAGATATAAAATTATAAACTACCGATTTTAACTTTTTTTATATACCATTGAAATCAAAATTAAAAGGTTAATTATATAATTTTAGAAAAACCTAAAAATTTTAGGCAATTACGACATAATGCTTTTCACATAAAACCAAGTACATAAGAAGCCATATCGTATTAGTGTGATTTCAAAATCATTGGTTAGAAATTTTGTATTTAATATAAATGGAATACTTATTTTATCTTTGGCATACAATCATAGAAAGAAACGAAATAAAGTAAACAGTCGTTTTTTACCATTTTAAACAGTAAAATATGACCAAAACTAGAGAGTACTTCTCATTTATGTTATATTGTATTATAGACTAAAGATATGTTATATATAATATTTAAAGCTATGAAAAAACCTTCTTTTTTTTTTGTGTAGTGAGAAAAACCATCTTATCTTAATAATAGTAATAATTATTATTATTATTTATTTCTTTGCTTTCTTAATAATAGTAGTAATAATAATTATTATTTATTTCTTTGCTTTCACACTGGCGAATCAAAACCACATCTCTTACATACTTTGACTGTAACACCACATCTCAAAGTACACCAGAATTTTTGCACGTTGATCGAGGTTGACCGTTGACGGAATGGGTAAAAATTTTGACTTTTTGTTTCAAATGGAATTTGGCATTGGCTGAGGCACCATTGTGGAGTAAACATTAACCCGAGTTTGTAGACTAGTAGCACGATGAAAACGGAGTTACGGTTTAAAAGTTATGGGCAACACAAATTTAGGTCCAAACTATCCGAGAGTGCTGGAGTAAACTTTTTATTTTCGCAAAATTGAGCTTTGACTCATACAGGGTTGTGAAATATTCATCAATATGAGTTCATAGACTAGCGGCATGCCTAATTTGAACATTTCGTTGAAAAGTTATGGACCTGTAAAGTTTTTCGACTACCGTAATATTTTAATATATTTTTTAATTAAGTGAACAGTATGTGCGCCACATGTCAAAATCTCAGCCACTCCTGTGAGTGCATAGTGGCACCCATGGGATGGTTTTTTATTGGCTCAAACCCGTGTGTGAGTTGTGTGAAAAGAGAGAGAGCGGGGAGGAGAGAGAGAGGGGAGAAAGAGAGAGCCACCACCAACCGGCCACTGCCGTTTCTTCCATTCCAACCACCATTTCCATACATGCACCACCCTACCACCTCTGCCTCCTCATTTCCGGCCAGCCCACCAAATTCCACGGCCAGTCGACAGTCGACGCGCCCGGCTCTAGGCTTTTTCGGCGATGGCACCGATTGGTTCAAACCCAGATTTCTTCCTATCTTGACATCCATTTGTCTCATTGCTAGTCCCATTAGTTCACCCATCTTTCGATCTATCTTTTCGCCAAAAATCACAGCCAGTGGCCACCAAACGCGCCGCCGGCAGTGACGGTTTCCAATGACCACGGCAGCTCATCGAAAAACTTGATTCCAGTGAGTTCTCGATCACACCTCCCACCTTTTCCCACTAATCCAAACCCTCTAAACCCAAATCCAAGGTCAGTTTCCTCTAATTCATGGTAGTTTGTGAGATTTGAAGACTTAAAGACCGAAACTTTTCCAGCGAGATTCTAGCCAACTCAGGTCCGATCTCCGGAAGGTAAGGGTCAATCCTTAATCCTCGTGTCATAAGCTTTGTTTTGATATATTAATTGCAAATTTTGGTTAACGTTTGTGTTAAATCCTCTGGGTAACCTTGTATAATTTACCCGATTAAAATATTAATTTAATCGGGTTGTATATTAGCAATGTTCTAGGAACACATGTGAATTGTGGAATCGATCCTATGGAGGATCTTGATTTAATGGCGCGCTCGAGGTAAATGACCCACCTTCAAATGTAATTTTGGGTGTTTAATTATATGTATTTTGTGATATTCAATTATTTGAAATGTGATATTTAATGTATTAATTGTTTAGTAAATTATAATTGAAATTTTATGCCAAAATTGAAGGAAATTAAATTATTTGTGTATTATACATATTTTGGATTTTAAGAATTTTCTTGAATTTGAGGTTTGATTTAATAATTATTGAATGTTGTTGTCGGAATATTTTATAATTAGATATTTGAAAAATATGTTTTATGTAATTAATATTAAGAGAATTTCCATCTAAATTATATTGCCAATTTATGTTATTTTAATAAATGTTTGGGTGCCAAAAATATATTTGGGAATTAAAAGAAATTGTGATTTCAATTTCCTTTAATACTTGTTATGTTTATTATGTGATTTAACTATATTTTGAATTTTGAGGAACTAAAGGAATATTTATTTTAAATTATCGTTAATTTTATTAATGGATTTTAAATTGATGGAATTTATATCGATGGATTTATAATGAGGATTTAAGAGAATGTGGATTTGAAAAGTGGTATAATTCCCACGATGAATTTTGAAAAACTTGGTATTTTAATAATAAATTTAGTAATCGATTTTAAGATGCACTCATACAGTACTGGTGTTCTGTATTGTATATGTGGATGAGAAGACAAGTTGTAATGTCTCCCGTGAGTTGCCATCGGACCTAGAGCAGGCAAGTTTGATAGTGCACATAAGCCGCCTCCCTCTATGGCCGGGATGACGGTTTAAACAGCGGCACTGTCGGGATGCCAAAGCGATCCTACGCAAGTTTTTCTCTTTAACCTCCCGCCAGATAGTGTTCTGGACGCTGGGTATCGTAAGGCATCATTGGTATATAGTATGGTGCGTCAAATTATTTTCTCGATCCGATTTTCAAAATGTAATGTTTTCAAAATTATATTTGAAATTAAAAGTATTTAATTATGATTTTATTATTTATTAAAATTGTGTCCAAAAATATATTTTACCATGTTTTCAAAGCTTATATAAATTTAAGATTATCAAAAAGATTTTCTATGGTATCTCGTATTATTTTATTAAATTATTAAGTATAATTTTTATAAATTTATTATTGAAATCAATTTTATTTTACATTAAATCCCTTTATTACTTGTTGCATATTATTTGCATTTTATTTATTAATATTCATTGATTATTCAGTTGGCTTGATTATGAAATGTCATGATTATATGTTGAATTAAATGTTGGCTTGGTTAATTTATTTGTGATTGAATTTTATCTTATGATAATTATTATAGATTCAATTATTTGTTGTTATTAATCTCAAAGTGTTAATTTTATATTCTAATTTTTTTTTGTGTTTATGACAATGTATGACAATTTAATAATTGTTATTTAAATTAATTTTTTGTTTTCATTATAAGTTTAGATCTTTAAATAGTTGTATTTTATTTGCAATTTATTTAATTAATTATTCCTTGATTTTTGATGTGCAATTATTGGGTTTTGGAAAAATGTTTTAAAAGGGAAACTTTTCCAACTGAGTGAAATGTGAGAGTTTTGAGAGAAAACAATATTTCAACTACTTATTATTTATTTGATTATTTATTATTAATTAATCAAGTTCATCTTATCGTTATATTATTATAATTGTGTCGTAATTAGGATCACTCACTGAGATGATTAACATCTCATATTTTCAAATCTGTTCCCCTAGGTACAAAGATTGGTAGACGTTCATCCGGAGCGAGCTTGACCTTCGTTGCTGTCATGTTTCGAGGAGTTCTCTTTATGCACTGATTTCTTGTTATTCATTTGAAGTGCTGCAAATTTGTGGAATTAAATTGTTGTAAGGTGGGAGGAATAAGGTGGTGTATATAGAAGTGTGTTTTCAGTGTAGAAAATTTGTGGTAAGTCCAACCCTTAGGGGAGGTTCTGCCGGATTTTCCATTGGAAGATCCGGTAGGATTTCCCTGGGATCAGGGCTTGTTTAGAGTTCCGGTGAGAAGTCTTGGACGGGTCCTGACATTGACTGCTTAAAAACCTTTTATGTTTCTCTCTCTCTCTCTCTCTCTCTCTTTCTCTCTCTCTCTCTATATATATATATCTAATGATTAATGGCTACCCCACACTGATCATTTTGAGTGCGAATGGCAAGTAGAAAGAGAAAAAAAAAGGCTAGAGAGAGAGAGAGAGAGAGAGAGACTGAGAGACCAACCCATGGCCTTTTCTTTTCTTTTTCTTTTTTTCTATTTCTCTCATTTTTATTTTTCTTTCTTTCTTATTTACCTTCTCTTCTACAAAAACAAACCCTAATACATAGATATAGTAAAAGAAAAGGAAGGAAAAAGAAGGTCATCCCCCTAAGAGGGTTTTGGTTTTTAGCTTTCATTTCTTTTAAATTATCTATCTCTGCAAAACCCCATCAAAGAAGTTCATGATCCGTTGGTTTTTTATTCTCATCTCTTTCATGTTCAAAGACGAATCCAAAAGCAATCCAAACACTACTGTCCCCGTTGTTGTAGATCGGTGAAGCCTTTAAAGACCCCATGGGTTTTGGTACTTTCTGAAGTAAAAAAGCAAAAAAGGGTAAATTTGGATATAAAATTGTAAAAAAAAAAAAATTTAAAAATGGGAAAAGAAAAGGCAAAACGCACGAGAAGCAGCCTTTTTTTACCGACCAAAACTGGGAGCACTTTTCATTTATATTATAGACTATAGGATATTATTATTTATTTTTTTGGTAAAGGCTATCCTAGTATTTTAGATATTTCCTATTTATCTTTTTTTTTTAAATAATAAAATAAAAATTAATTTAAATGTGGATATATAATAAATAAAGTAAAATAGATACAGAGAAAAAAAAAATATCAGTTGATTTTTGAACTATCTACCTCTATATGGCCCTTTTATTAAGCTTTGATAAGTGACAAAAATTGTTGTCGTGGATTTTAAAGTAGCCACATCAAAATTTTTCAATTTATTATTTCTATTTTTGCCATTTCAAAAATTCTTTTAACTAAAAAATTTTCCCCAATTAAATGTTCGGATTTTTTTTCCTATTCTGTCGTTAAAAATTCCATTTTGTCCTTACTTTCTCATGTAAAAATTTCTCTCCTTTTATGTCAGGACCCGTCCAAAGTTCCCCACCGAAACCCTAGACAAGCCCTGATCCTAGGAAAACCCTACCGGACCCTCCTATGGAAAATCCGGCAGAACCTCCCTTAAGGGATGGACTTACCACAAAATTTCACATTTTGCATAAACATAGCGGGTTTATTCCATCCGCTTAAACCCGGAAATTCTCCACAATTTCATTATAATCAACACCAGAAATTCCATGATTTTCAAATCCACCAACTCCCAAATCCACCAATGCAAATACTCACATTTTCCTAATAGCATAAATAATTTCTCGAAATATAATAATTAAATCTCAAAATATTCCATGGGCATATTTTATAAAAATTGAAATCACCAACATAAACAAATATTTTCCTTGAAATATTTGAAAATCAAATCATGCCCGATTTAATGTTAAAACTACAA
Source organism: Ziziphus jujuba (assembly GCF_031755915.1). Classification (NCBI taxonomy): domain Eukaryota; kingdom Viridiplantae; phylum Streptophyta; class Magnoliopsida; order Rosales; family Rhamnaceae; genus Ziziphus; species Ziziphus jujuba. The sequence goes on from NC_083380.1 coordinate 7,631,277, forward strand.
GAATTTCAAAATTCTCAAGACCATAAAATAATTTTCACATGGCATAAATTTATATAATGCACATTTTCTTAAATCCAATAAATTCACCAATAATTCCACAATAAATCAATAAATATTTGGCGCATAGAAATTAAATTCTAAATATTCAAACCACACACATTAATCACAAATTTAAATTCCCAAAATTAATTTGAAGGTGGGTCACTCACCTTAAGCACGTATCTCAATCAAGATCCTCCGTAGGATCGACGCCGCTACTCGCACGTGCACCTAAAAATCCACAGTACATATTTTATTCGGGTAATTCCCACATGGGTACCCAGGGAGCGAACATCAAACGATATCTAAAAGTTGCGAGTTATATACCGAATCGAAGCTCGAGTGACGAGGATCACGGATTCGGTCTTACTTCCCGGTGATCGGACCCGACGGGGTCGGAATCTCGCCGGAAAGCTTTTCGGGTTTCGACTCCGCAATTCTCCCAAACCATCGCGAATTGGCAGAAACGGATGCCGGACTCAGGTTCAGGAGATCGAACACAGTGGACAGGAGCCGGCGGTGAGATTGGGTACTCGCCGGAACAGTAACTTCCGGCGAGCCGCCGCGGTCACCGGTAACCATCGCCGGCGGCGGCGCGTGCGGTGGTCGTTGGCTGGGAGTTTTTGCAGATTTGTAGATCGTGGGGAGAGCAATCCAACGGGATAGGCGGTGAGGCAAACGGAGGCCGGACGGCCGAGAAATCACGGTTTGAAGAATTCCGGCCCCTCGTCGGAAAAAGCTCCGATCCCGGCTCGTCGGTGGTCCGGTGGCCGTGAAATTTGGTGGGTCGGCCGGACTTGAGGAGGTGGTGATGGCTAGCTGGCGCGTGTGGCCGGAAAATGGCCGAAAACGGGTCAATCGGCGGTGGCCGATGGTGGAGGGAAAAAGTCACCGCCGATCTTCGAACGCTCGATCCGGGCGCATCCGGCGGCCAATCACCGTGAAACTTTGAGGTTTTGCTGGAAATGGGGAGAGGAATCTTTCTGGCCGATGCATGTATAGTAGATCGGACGAAAAATTTGAAAATCTCCGGTGGTCGGTCGGACTCTCTCTCTCTTTCTCTCTCCTCTCTCTCTTTCTCTCTCTTCCTTGAGAATTTTGTCAAATAAATGCCACCGTGTGACACTGTTTATGCCACGTGGACCAATCAAAAGCTGACACGTGGCGTTACTGTGCACTTAAGCCAGATATAATAAAATAATACGGTATCCGGCGAATTTCAAACATCCATAACTTTTTAACCAAATGTCCGATTCAAGCGTGCCGCTAGTCTATGAACTCGTATCGACGAGTACTTTACAACCATATAAGAGTCAAAAAAAATTACACCACAAGAAAAAGTCAACTCCCGGCACCTTTTGGACTGTTTGCGCCTCAACTTGTTTTGCCCATAACTTTCAAACCGTAGCTTTGTTTTCGACGTGCTACTAGTCTACGAACTCGGGGCATCATGCACTTCGCCACGGTGCCCTGGTCAACTGGAAATCCCAACTGGAGCAAAAAGGCAACTTTTGACCCGCTCGGTCAACGGTCAACCTCGGTCAACGTGCACGGATTCCGGTGCGATTTGGGACGGGGTGTTACAACCTTCCCCCCTTATAAAAAATTTCATCCTCGAAATTTCCGCACGTCACTGGAACAGATACAGGTACTGATCACGCATCTACGCTTCGGGCTCCCACGTTGCTTCCTCGACTAAATGGTTCCGCCATAAGACTTTAACTAGAGGAATAGTCTTGTTGCGTAGCACCCGCTCCTCGCGATCCAAAATCTATACTGGCTGCTCCACATACGAAAGATCTTCCCTTAACTCTATGTCCGGACTCTCGAGTACGTGTGAGGGGTCTGCAATGTATTTCCGTAGCATCGACACATGAAACACATTGTGCACTCGGGCTGGCTCTTCCGGTAATGCCAACCTATAAGCCACAGGGCCAATCCTCTCCGTAACTTCATAAGGCCCAATATAACGAGGACCCAACTTACCTCGTCGACCAAAACGTACTGCTCCTTTCCATGGAGATAACTTTAGGAATACCCAATCTCCTACTTCGAACTCCAAATCCTTCCTACGCACATCGGCGTAACTCTTCTGTCGATCTTGGGCAACCTTCAGTCGGTCCTTAACGACTTTCACCTTGTCCAAAGTCATCCTTAAATACTCAGATCCAACAGCATTATTCGTTGCGAGGAGTTGCTCTTCTCCTACCTCACTCCAACACAAAGGTGTCCGACACTGCCTCCCATATAAGGCTTCATACGGGGACATCCCAATGCTCGCCTAATAACTGTTGTTGTAGACAAATTCTATCAATGGCAATTGCTCATCCCAGCTACCACGACATTGCATAATGCAAGACCTCAGCATGTCTTCTAATGTCTGAATTGTGCGCTCAGCTTGTCCATCAGATTGTGGGTGAAAGGCGGTGCTGTAGTTAAGTCTTGCTCCTAGTGCATCAGCCAATTTCCGCCATAGTCGTGAAGTAAAACGCGGATCTCGATCAGAGACGATGGCTAACGGTACTCCATGAAGACTTACAATGCGTTGCACGAACACTTGGGCTAATTTCTCGGGTGAGAAGCGCTCTCTTACAGGTAGAAAGTGTGCTGACTTGGTAAGACGATCAATGACCACCCAAATGCCGTCGTACCTTCTAGGTGTGGGAGGAAGCTTGAATACGAAGTCCATGTTGAGTTCTTCCCACTTCCACACGGGAATCGGTAAGGATTGGAGTAGTCTCGAAGGCTTCTGTCTTTCTGCCTTCACCTGTTGACAAATCAAACACTTTGATACGAAGTCTGCCACTTCTCTCTTCATACCAATCCAACAATAATACTTAACAAGCGTTCGGTACATTTTGGTACTCCCAGGATGCATCGCATACATCGAGCTATGCGCCTCTTCAAAAATCTCCTTCTTGAGTTCTGGGATATCCAGAACGCATAGTCGTCCTTTATACACGAGGGCTCCATCCCTCCTTATGGAAAACTCTGGATCAAGACCTTCTTGTACCTTGCCCTTAATTGTCCTCAACTTAGGATCTTCCATTTGAGTCTCCAATATACGATCCACTAACACCAGTCGCACCTGAAAACTAGCCATAAGAACTCCCGAAGGATGCATATGCATTAACACCCCCATCTTCTTTAACGCCACCATGAGAGGTAGTTGGATGACTTGGATGTGAGCAAGAGATCCACTAGCCTTCCTACTCAAAGCATCTGCCACTACATTCGCCTTGCCTGGGTGATAATCAATCACACAGTCATAATCCTTTAACAACTCCATCCATCTTCTTTGCCTCATATTTAACTCCTTCTGAGTGAAAATGTACTTGAGGCTTTTGTGGTCGGTATAAATTTGGCATGTGGCCCCATACAAGTAGTGCCTCCACTTCTTTAGAGCAAAGACTACCGCCGCCAATTCTAAGTCGTGCGTGGGGTAATTCTGTTCGTGCTGTTTCAATTGCCGTGATGCGTACGCTACCACCCTTTGATTCTGCATTAGCACGCAACCCAACCCTTGATGGGATACATCATAATAGACTTCAAAACCTTCATTGCCATCAGGTAAAGTTAAAACAGGTGCGGATGTCAACTTTTGCTTCAACTCCTGAAAACTCTGTTCGCACCTGTCCGTCCAACTAAATTCAACATTCTTTCAGGTTAAATTATGAAGCGATCCAGCGATCTTCGAAAACCCCTCTATAAAACGATGGTAGTAACCCGCTAATCCAAGAAAACTTCGTACTTCCCTCATCGTGGTAGGGCGCTCCCAGCTCAACACTACCTTCACCTTATCGGGGTCCACATAGATGCCTTCGGCTGACACGATATGTCCAAGAAAACCAACTTGATTCAACCAGAATTCACACTTGTCGAACTTAGCATACAGCTGATGCTGCCTTAGGGTTTGGAGCACTCTCTTCAAATGCCTCACGTGCTCTTCTTAGCTCCTTGAATAGATCAGGATGTCATCGATAAATACAATGACAAAACGATCCAAGTACGGATGAAACACCCTATTCATCAAATCCATAAAAGCTGCTGGGGCATTGGTGAGTCCGAACGACATCACTAAGAATTCGTAATGTCCGTACCTCGTCCTAAAGGCAGTCTTAGGAATGTCCGACTCTCGGATCCTTAACTGATGGTATCCCGATCTCAAGTCGATCTTGGAGAACACTTTGGCACCCTGGAGTTGGTCAAAGAGATCATCTATCCTTGGCAACGGATAGCGATTAGGGATGGTGACCTTATTAAGTTGTCGGTAGTCTATACACAGTCTTAGACTACCATCCTTCTTCTTTACAAAAAAACTGGAGCTCCCCACGGCGATATACTTAGTCTAATAAACCCCTTGTCTACCAAATCTTGCAATTGGACCTTTAGCTCCCTTAGCTCCGCTGGAACCATCTGATACGGTGGTAGAGAAATGCGCACAGTACCCAGAATTAATTCAATGGGAAAGTCAACTTCTCTTTCCGGAGGCAGTCCTGGCAACTCCTCAGGAAACACATCTGGAAAATCTCACACAACGGGCATGTCCTCCAACCTAACCCCACTTACTCGGGTGTCTATCACATGAGCCAAATACCCTTGGCAACCTTTATTCAGTAGCTTCTTAGCGGTAAGAGTAGATATCAACCTCGGTAAGGGCCTTCCAACTCCTCCACGGAATACTACTTCTGGCAACCCTGGCCTCCTGAATGTGACTTCTTTGCTGAAACAATCTACAGATGCATGGTTCCTTGCCAACCAATCCATGCCCAAAATTACATCAAGTCCGGATAGATCCAATAGGATCAAGTCTGCTTCCATCACTTGATCTTTGATCAACTGGCTAGGCCACAAGGATTCTCCTGCAGGAGTGGCTATCTCTACTAGACATCCTAAAGGAGTAGGGGTCATACCGACCCGAGTGACGAATTCCTTGGAGATGAATGAATGTGTTGCTCCCGAGTCTATAAGTACCAGTGCATCATTACCGAATATATTCAATGTACCTGTCACCACGTCCGGTGTAGCTAGGGCTTCCTGCTGTGTCATCGCGAACACTCGACCCTGACCTGTCTGCTGGGGCCTCCGTCCTCTACCCCTGCTCGGCCCAACAGGCTGTGGGACTGATCCCGATGAACCTCCTACCGCATAACTCCCTCGGGAACTTTGACCCCGCGATCCACTGGCCTGCTGTGATGGTGGGTTCGCCCCTAACATTCCCGTCTCTCCATAAGGGCAATGCCTCTTAATATGTCCCGCCTGTCCACACTGAAAGCACACACCCTCATACTGGAAAATCCCATGGTGTGCTCTATTACAAAGTCTGTAGAATGGCTTGGGGCTAAACCCAGAGCGCTGATATGAACTCGTGCCGCCGCTAATGGAATGGCGCGCTGGTTGGGGCATCCGATAGTTACCTCTCCGCTGAAATCTACCCCGTGGGCTTAACCCATCACTATCTGAGGAGCCTGAACTGTGGCTTTTCTTAGCTGCCCCCTGTCGAGGTACCCCGCTATACGAACCTTCGAACGATCTGCGCCTCGAGGGTCTGCGTATCTCCGCCTGTCTCTCTAGCTCGAGCGCTGCATCCCTGGTGGACTGATAAGTGGGATGTACTGATCCAGAAAGGGTGTAGCCGATGCTCTCGTTCAATCCGTCTATAAACCTCACCTTCTTCGCGTGATCGTCGGGAATCAGGTGCATACAGAATTCTGATAGTTCCCGGAACCTCCTCTCATACTCGGTCACCGTCATGTTCCCCTGTCGCAGTTCCTCGAACTCTCTCCTTCTTGCCTCACGGTAGGCAGGAGGACAAAACTCAGTAGAGAAGGCAATCTTGAACTGATCCCACGTATGCCTTCTGCAAGTCTTCTCTATTTGCCACCACTTCCGGGCGTCTCCCTCTAACATGAACCCAGAAATCCTCACCATATCTTCATCGGGGCACTGCATCCCCTCTTCCAAGATTTTCTCCATACTAGATAGCCACTTCAAGGCTGCAGCTGGGCCTTGGCTTCCATCGAACTCCACGGCTCCTAAACGTCGAGCCTGATCCACGGATCGATTACTAGAGCTTGAACCTCCTAAGGTTCTAGTTATTGAGAAACCAGATTTCTAAGGCTCGATCGACTCCTGGAACTCTCAGCTGAGCGTTCTCGAGTTCTACGTGTGTCCCGCCGACTCATCGTAGCAAATTCTGAGGAAACAAACAAAAGTTTAGAAACAGGGACACTTAAGCACGATTACAAAAGGAAGAAATTTACGGATGGGCTGTACAGCAACGCACAGTCCCTTAGGATTAAAAGAACCTATGCTCTGATACCAACTGTCAGGACCTGTCCAAAGTTCCCCACCGGAACCCTAGACAAGCCCTGATCCCAGGGAAACCCTACCGGACCCTCCTATGGAAAATCCGGCAGAACCTCCCCTAAGGGATGGACTTACCACAAAATTTCCTGCACTGAAAACGCACTTCTATAATTGTCCCCTTATTCCTCCCACAGTACTACAAGTTGGTTCCATAATTTTCAGCACTTCAAAATAAATACAGTAATCCAGTACAAAATAAATACATAAGTGTCCCATACAGTATACAGAGCTTTATGAAGTACTACTAAGTGTAAAATACAGCAAGAGTGAAAGAAATATTACAACTGCAATAAAAGAAGAACAGGGCGCTTCACGAACTAAGACAAGGATGAAGATCAAGTCCGCTCCGGATGAACACCGACAACCTGGTACCTAGAGGAACGGAATTTGAAAATATGAGATGCTAATCATCTCAGTGAGTGACCCTATCTACTATACAATATAATACCACCGTAATAAGTAGATAAATAGTAATAAATTGGAAATAATAATTTCTCTCAAAACCCTTACAATTCTCTCGGTTGGAAAAGTTCCCCTTTTAAAATCTTTTCACAAAACCCTTTGTTCGTATTCCCCGAAAACCAAGACGTCAAATAAGTACCAAAAACAGTAATAATTATATTTTTAATTCCAATACAGTTTCAAAACATTTTATTTTTAAAACACAGTTCTGAAAATCATTTGATGCACCCACTATATACCAGTGGCGCCAACAGTACCCAGCGTCCCGAGGTACCGCCAGACAGGAGGTTATAGAAAGAAACCGGCATACGGTCGCGTGGCGTCCCACTGCGCCGCTGCTAACCTGGTGTCCCGGCCATGGAGGGGTGGCCTACCCTCATCCGATGGCAACCACAGGACAACCTCATAATATCACCTGCGCACTACTCACACCCACCTGCGCGCTAATCATATCCGTGTGCACAATATCCATATCACATATAAACAGAACACCAGTACGTGCACGGTGCATCTAAAAATCATAAAATCCACAAATTTAATTTATATAACAAATTTCACATTTTGCATAAAAATAGCGGGTTTATTCCATTCGCTTGAACCCGGAAATTCTCCACAATTTCATTATAATCAACACCAGAAATTCCATGATTTTCAAATCCACCAATGCAAATACTCACATTTTCCCAATAGCATAAATAATTTCTCGAAATATAATAATTAAATCTCAAAATATTCCATGGGCATATTTTATAAAAATTGAAATCACCAACATAAACAAATATTTTCCTTGAAATATTTGAAAATCAAATCATGCCCGATTTAATGTTAAAACTACAAGAATTTCAAAATTCTCAAGACCATAAAATAATTTTCACATGGCATAAATTTATATAATGCACATTTTCTTAAATCCAATAAATTCACCAATAATTCCACAATAAATCAATAAATATTTGGCGCATAGAAATTAAATTCTAAATATTCAAACCACACACATTAATCACAAATTTAAATTCCCAAAATTAATTTGAAGGTGGATCACTCACCTTAAGCACGTATCTCAATCAAGATCCTCCGTAGGATCGACGCCGCTACTCGCACGTGCATCTAAAAATCCACAGTACACCAAACGACAAATATTAATATTTTATTCGGGTAATTCCCACATGGGTACCCGGGGAGCGAACACCAAACGATATCTAAAAGTTGCGAGTTATATACCCAATCGAAGCTCGAGTGACGAAGATCACGGATTCGGTCTTACTTCCCGGTGATCGGACTCGACGGGGTCGGAATCTCGCCGGAAAGCTTTTCGGGTTTCGACTCCGCAATTCTCCCAAACGGTCGCGAATTGGCGGAAACGGATGGCGGATTCAGGTTCAGGAGATCGAACACAGTGGACAGGAGCCGGCGATGAGATTGGGTACTCGCCGGAATAGTAACTTCCGGCGAGCCGCCGGGGTCACCGGCAACCATTGCCGGCGGCGACGCGTGCGGTGGCCGTTGGCTGGGATTTTTTGCAGATTTTTAGATCATGGGGAGAGCAATCCAACGGGACTGGCGGTGAGGCAAACGGAGGCCGGACGGCGGAGAAATCACGGTTTGAAGAATTCCGGCCCCCCGCCGGAAAAAGCTTCGATCTCGGCGCGTCGGTGGTCTGGTGGCCGTGAAATTTGGTGGGTCGGCCGGACTTGAGGAGGTGGTGATGGCTAGCTGGCGCATGTGGCCGGAAAATGGCCAGAAATGGGTCAATCGGCGGTGGCCGGCGGTGGAGGGAAAAAGTCACCGCCGATCTTCGAACGCTCGATCCGGGCGCGTCCGGCGGCCAATTGCCGTGAAACTTTGAGGTTTTGCCGGAAATGGGGAGGGAAATCTTTCTGGCTGACGCATGTACAGTAGATCGGCCGGAAAATTTGAAAATCTCCGGTGGCCGGTCGGACTCTCTCTCTCTCTCTTCCCTGAGAATTTTGTCAAATAAATGCCACCGTGTGACACTGTTCATGCCATGTGGACCAATCAAAAGCTGACACATGGCGTCACTGTGCACTTAAGCAAGATATAATAAAATAATACGGTATCCGGCGAATTTCAAACGTCCATAACTTTTTAACCAAACGTCCGATTCAAGCGTGCCGCTGGTCTATGAACTCATATCGACAAGTACTTTACAACCATACAAGAGTAAAATAAAATTACACCACAAGAAAAAGTCAACTCCCGGCACCTTTTGGACTGTTTGCGCCTCAACTTGTTTTGCCCATAACTTTCAAACCGTAGCTCTGTTTTCGACGTGCTACTAGTCTACGAACTCGGGGCATCATGCACTTTGCCACGGTACCCTGGTCAACTGGAAATCCCAACTGGAGCAAAAAGTAAACTTTTGACCCGCTCGGTCAACGGTCAACCTCGGTCAACGTGCACGGATTCCGGTGCGATTTGGGACGGGGTGTTACATTTTAAATTTCTTTACCCAATTTATTCTTGTAACTTTTTTTTAGTTTTAACTATCTAAGAAATAAATTTTTACCAATTTAATATATTATTTCCCCATACAATGATTTTTCCTTTCTTTTTTTGTTTCTTGGGTTTAATGGTTTTTCTGTTTTCATTTAATTATTTTGCAAACCACATCAACCATTTTTTCCATTTATTAAAGTTTTCAATTAAAAAACTCTGTACAAAGGGAGAAAATCTATATAATATATAAAAGAAGAATCGTATGCGCCACATGTCAGCACACCATTCTTCCAAATTCCTTCCAAAAATATATTTTTTTATTATTTATTAGTTATTAGCTATTATTCATTATCTTACATTTTATGGATACAACTATATATATATAAAATTAAATTTTGAAATAACTTAATTACATATGGTAATAATTTTGAAATATTTTTATTTTATTTATTATCATTTATTATTTATCATTCATTATCTTACCTTTTATGGATATAACTAAACATATATATAATTAATTTTTAATAAAATATTTGATTTGATATTATTTACCAAATATATATTTATGGGTATGTGAAACCATAATTAAAGATATAGGCCCGTGCATGTATAGCATATATATATATATATATATATATAATTAAAGATTTAGATAATAGTCTTTTCCATGTACTATTATTTAATATCTGATTTTATTATATTTACCAAATAAGATAAACATATTTGACTATAAATTAGTAAGTGACACCTCCTGATTTTTTTAAAATTTGGTATTCAATATTTTGTTAGTTTTTATCTCTCTCATATTTCTATTTTAGTGTTTAAGTAGAAACTCTTAAAAAAGAAGAAGATGGTTCTAATGAAGAATCCTTGTTTATTGATTCACCTTTGTCTATTAACTTTTTCAGAATGATGGATAAGAAAAAGATAAAATAAGAAGACGCGGAAAATTATTTAGACCGAGGGCATACAAGAAAAAGCAATACGATCATTCTAGCGATCAAATGGTGCTGAAAATCTCTGATTTTGAGACAATTTCATTGAAAAAGAAACAACTTAAGGAGATTAAGCGTTTATCCTAGATTTTATACTTTTTTTTTGTTTTTTTCTTATTATGCTTTTTTCTATTGGGATTGAAATAATATAATATTTTTATTTTAATTAGTATAAATTACAATATGATTTTTTTTTTTTAGGCAGACAATATTTTTGTTTTTGTGATTCGTTAATATAATTATTCTCTACATTTGTTTTTGTTATTGAAAAATAATATTTGTTTTGTTGTTTTAGCATAACTTCCATCTACTAATTTAAATGATGTCCATAGCTACACTCTTAATAATTACTATTATGAATATGATGGTCTTTTTAAGTAAAGTTATAAATGTTTGTTTTAACCTAAATAATAATCTATTTCTTCGAATGTCTGTTGCATATTTTAATTTAAGTAATTAATATGAAAATTAAGCCATTTTTCGCATTTAATTGTTTAAATTGTTGTAAACAATAACTTCTTCGAAAGAGGAAACAAGGATCAAATCAGGCTATATATAAATTTATGGCCTCACTAATGGAATTAATTATCTGGCAATTTATGAACTTATTTAATTTTCTGCATATATGGTAAATTACCTCCAAAAAGGGCTAATGCTTTATATTAAAAAAAAGTTTATTAATGATTAATAAGGAAAAAAGGGCAACGATTTTCTACTAAACAAAAGTGATAATAATAATAATAATAATAACTGTTTCTTTTTTCTTTTTATTTTTGTTCCCTATTATAATAGAAAATTTTCTAAAAACATGAAAAATAAAAATAAAAACAAAATGAAGGAAATTAACTATTAATAAGGAAAATGTTGACCTATTTAATTAATCTTAAAACTATTTAAATTTTAATTATTTTATTTGAGGATAAATATCAATTTACCAACGAAATAACATCTTTCCATAATTATTTGATTTCTAAGCATTATTTGTTACATAAATTTATTTGTACACAGATTTCTCCAAATATATAATAGTTACTTTTTTTTTTCCCTATTAAAATGTCATAGAAGAATCAAAATCAATTAAGCTTCTATATTGGTCAAAAAGCATATGAAGAAGATGAAATAACCGTTTTACATAGATTTTATACCTTATATAGATTTTATTTATTATTATTTATTATTTATTATTCATTAGATTTTATACCTTATATAGATTTTATTTATTATTACTTATTATTTATTATTCATTATCTTATCTTTTATGAATATAACCAAATATATATAAAATTAATTTTTGATATAAATATTCATAACTATCAAACAATTGATAAAATTATGCATGGTAATAATTTTAAAAGTAATTGAAAGTAAATAAAATATTTGATTTTATCTTATTTACTAAATATATATTTATGGCTTAATTAGTATACATATATAATATAACGGAATTATACATATATATGGCCTAATATATATACATATATTATAACAGAATTATACACATATATGGCTTAATATTAGATGACTTAATCAGCATAATGGCCTCACATAAAAGGAAATAAAATTTGGTCAACTATGCCAAAAATAAGGGGTAGAGAATCATTTAAAAAAGAAGAGGGGGGGGGGGGGGGGGGGGGGGGGAGTGTGTGCAAAGAAACAGAAAAAAGAAAGTTAAAAAAAAAAAATTGTTAATGGTTTAGAAGGAAAATATAGCAACGATTTTTTACTGAAAATAATAATAATAATAATAATTTTTGGTCAACTATGCCAAAAAGAATATGTAGAGAATCATGCGGGTTTTAAAGAGGAAAGAAAAAGAGAAAGTAAAAAGAACAAAAATTATTAATGGTTAAGAAGGAAAAAAGGCAACGATTCTCTACTTTAAAAAAAACCAAAATAAAAATAATAATAGATTTCTCCAATATATAATAGTTACTTTTTTCTTTAACTTTTTTTTTCTTTATTAAAATGTAATAGAAGAAACAAATTCAATTAAGCTTCTATATTGGTCAATAAGCATATGAAAAGGATGAAATAACCGTTTTATATAAATTTTATACATTATATAGATTTTATTTATTATTACTCATCACTTATTATTCATTATTTTATCTTTTATGGATACAACCAAATATATGTAAATTAATTTTTGATATAAAAATTCATAACTATCAAACAATTGATAAAATTATGCATGGTATATATATATGGCTTAATTATTTATGGTCTAATTAGTGTGTGTATATATATATATATATTATAACGGAATTATACATATATATATGGCTTAACATATATACATATATTATAACGGAATTATACATGTATATGGCATAATATTAGACAGCCTAATTAGCATAATAGCCTCACATAAAAAGAAATAAATTTTCGTCAACTATGCCACACCGCGCGTTTGGGGGGGGGTTGTTGGGTTTCAAAGAAATAGAAAAAAGAAGGTTAAAAAAAAATTTTTTTTTAATAGTTAATAAGGAAAAAAGGGCAATGATTCTCTACTAAGAAAAATAATAATAATAAATTTTGGTCAACTATGCTAAAACAAAGGGGTAGAGAATTGTGGGGGTTTCAAAGAAGAAAGAAAAAAAAAAGGTAAAAAAAAAAATTGTTAATGGTTAATAAGGAAAAAATGGCAACGATTCTCTACTGAAAAAAACAATAATAATAATAACTGTTTCGTTCCTATTTTTAGTTTTGCTCCCTGTTAGAATAGAAAATTTTCTAAAAACATGAAAAATAAAAATAAAAACAAAAAAAAGAAAATTAACTATTAATAAGGATAATGTTGACCTATTTAATTAACCCTAAAACTATTTAAATTTTAATTATTTTACTTGAGGATAAATATCAATTCTAATTATGGCATAATATATATTTTCATAAGATCTACTTATATACACTTTGACATCTAATATTTGAATTTAAATTTCATGATTGGAGAGTATTATATATATATATTGAATTTTTAGTTCTTAACAAACGTTTATAATATACATTGAAAAAAAAAAGATCCAAATATATTTATCATTAATAAAACTTTTATTTTATGTTGAAGAATATGTCCAGGCAGATCAATTTTATCAACCACATCAATGCTAACAAAACGTAGTGGACATTCAAAGTTCGTGTCCTAAGACTTTGGAAGGTCCCATGCTTTGATAGCAAATCAGAAATTAGTAGTATTAAAATAGTGTTAATGGATGAGCATTTTTTTTTTCCTTACATGTTATTGATATTATTATTATTATTATTATGTGTTTATATTATACAATATAATATTGTATATAATATCGTGCATGTGTATATAATATACTATATAAAATATATTATTATTATTATAATTGTACTTATTATTATATAGATTATACAACATAATCTTTTATATATAATAATATAATAATATTATGTATCCATTTTTTTGTTTCAGATTTAAAAATTTTAACAAATATTTATATGGTGGAAGGATTCATGCTACAATATCAAATTTAAAACCACAAGACACAAATACAAACTGAACTTTATGTTGAAGACTAATATTGTTGACGCTTTGGATGAAAGTTTTCCAATGCAAAATTTTGTTTTCAAAACGTTTGCTGAAATTTTGACTTTAACTCCATAGGGCCCAAGGTTGCCTTTTAAGTTTAATGGAAGATAATATCCTTTTATTGTATCATATGTTATGACCATTAATAAGAGTCAAGGTCAATCTCTTTCGCATATCGGACTTTATCTTAAAAGACCAGTTTTCAATTATGGACAGTTATATGTTACAGTCTACAAAGTTATAAATAGGAAAGGATTGAAGATATTAATTTGTAATAAAGATGGAGAACCTATCAATTCAACCACTAATGTGGTCTTTAAAGAAGTTTTTCAAAATTTGGATTAATTATGTTAAATTGAAAGTTTTGGTTTAATATTGTTTTTATGATGTTTTATATATGATTTGATTATAATTATTTTTTACATTTATTATCAAAATAATGTATGGCAATTATATATGCCGTGCATCTAGGAATGTCAACAGGATGGGACAGGATTGGTTTTTTAAATCCCGTACCCATCCCCACAGGGAATTTTTCATCCCGTCCCCGTGGTTTTTCTCATTTCTTTGGAGACGGGGCGAAGAAGGGGATTTCCCAATCGGGGACGGGACAGGGCAGTTTTAAAAAAAAAAATTTATTTTATGAATAAAATGTAAATAAAGTGACTAAAATGTAATAAAAATACAATAAAATACATCAAACTCCAAATTTACAATTATAATAAAATATATATTTAAAAAATACAATAGTTCAAATATATAAAATATAAAAAAATAATAAGTAAATATATACGGCAGGGTTCGTGCCTGTTTCTTTATTCTCCAATCCTGGCCCGTCCCCGATTTGGGGCTTAAAAATTTATTCCGAGCCCATCCCGCGACCCCAAATTTTCAGGAAAATACCGCCTCGTTAGAAACAGTGCACTGTGATTTTCAAAATATGCAAGACAAATTGACATTGCTATGTGCATCGCATGGGTATGTATGTATTCTTTAATAAAGTGGTATCCTCATAGCTATATGTGGGGCCCACTTACTTGTGAGTGGGAGGTCTTGTAAGATTGTCCCCCCGAACATTTTTCCCTACAAACAATGTGGTTTGGTTAATACCTCATCAAAAAAAAGGAAATTTAAAAAGGGAAAAAAAATAAATAAATATATATATATATTTATATATATAACAAAAACACACACACACACACATATATATATATATATATATATGTAGGTCAAGCCAGTGGACCGGATGATTAATCATGTTCCGGGTTTGAGGTTGCTAATTTGATTTTTCGTAAGCCTTATGAACTCTTCGTGTGCACACCAACATGCCAAAATCGTTGAAACAGAAAAGGTTACGAAAACAGTATTTTATTAACTTGTACGACTACAAAAATTTGTCAAACGATAAATTGATGGTATGCTAATCCATATAGATATTAGATTGATGATATTCAATGAAAGGCTATTTTTTTCATAATATATATATATAGTATAGAACTGTATATAATCAATGAGAACATTAACAGTATTATTTATACATGAGGTATTTTTAATTTACATTTTATACCATTTCTTTATTGATAGTTGACTTGTTTTTTAAAAAGAGATGACAATTGACTTGGTTGATATGAAATTCAACAGAAGACAGCTCCAATAATTTCAATTAGCATCAATGAATAAATTCTTATTAAGAAAAGTTTTTTTTTATAATAATATTCATTTATTAAAATCTTTAAAGAGAAAAAAAAAAAAAAAAAAAAAAAAAAAAAAAAAAAAAAACTCTTCAAGGCCCATTATGATGAAGATTCACATGTTCCAAATGCCGCCCACGGTTTTGCCTCGGGAAATTAGGCCCAATACCCACTAAAATAAGAGGTTAAGGAGAGGGTTTTTTTGAAAAATAACCACCCTAGAAGTCTAAAATTGATAAATAACAAAAACTTTAATTTTATTGAATAATAGCCATCATTTTACATTTTCATACCAAAATGTCCTTACTGACCAAATTGATAAACAATAAAATTATAAGGCTTTTTGTTTAATCTTTTTACATTTGCAAAAAGGTTTTTCTGAAACCTCCCCGTTCTTCTTCAGCCACAAGCCCCTTTCATCCCTAAAAAACCATAAAGACAATGGAGGAAAAGGAAAAGCGGCTTCAAAAAATCAAAAACCATAGAAAGCTACCAAGGAGTAAACACAGGACAGCGATTAAAAGGTGGTCGGTCGCCATTCACCATGTTTCTTTCTTTCATTTTCTTTCACCATAGTTGCTGATCTGCTAGGCCTTAATCAGATGCAGAAAATATTACTGATAGAGGGAAAGACAGTCTCAAGAAAAAAAAAATGGAGATTGAAATGGTAAATTATGATTTGCTTGTCTTTCTTTTTTGCCTATTGAATTTTGTAATTTCTAACTCTTTCATTTCGTTTTTTTAATAGATTTTAAATTTTTTTTATTGCAAATTATTATTTTGCTTTTTTGATAGTTTATTTGATTTTGCGAATAATATTGTCTAAGTGCTAAAAGGTTTTATTTTATTTTCTTTCGATTGAGTATGTGTATTGAAAAGGGCTAATTGGGGCCGATTTGTCTGCATTGTGCACTCTTCCTGCAGCAGGTTAGTATTTTTCTTTTCTATTTTTTTAAGTACCTTCTTATATTCTTTTCATTTTTAAGATTTTTTAAGTGTTAATTGGGGATGAATATGAAGCTTACATTTTTTACTTTGGTTCTGATCAAAGACAAAAGTTCTGCAATCATTTTTTGAGTAAAGTTCAATGGAATGATTATTTACGGCAGGCAGAGAACCCACTTAAGTGATGTTTAATGCAATTTGTGATTGTAATCGATCAGGGGATGTATGAAAAATAAGATTAATTAACCATTATTTTAAATCTAAATTGCTTGTTATATATGTTTTGATTTTTTTTATCTACTATTGGTATTTGTTAATTTTGGCCAGATCATGCTTTTGTCGTTAACAATAGAAGTGAATTTCGTCTTCAGATTTAGCATACATGGCCTATAGTACACGAGAGAAATCGGAGTGCAAATATTCCCTAGCTTATTAAAACAGAAAAAACAATTGAATATTTATCAAATTTTCAATTTCAATTTGTAAAATTCCAATCTTATTACTTGGAAACACTTTAATTTTAATTTTTAAAGTAGAACCTCTAATTTTTTTTAAAAAAATATAATTGCAAAAATTCAGTGACTATTTTATGTCATAATTCACTTGATGACAAGCCTTCTGCTTTTAATATATCCAAAAATTGCATTTCTGTTGGATTTAGTTGACATGAGATGTATTTTAAAAAAAAAAAAAAGATTTATTGTTTGGCCTCACTTTGCACTGATAAGATATAATTTCTATTTTCTTATTTAATTTGGTGACTGTAACTATGAGCCCAAAAGGAATCCCAAATGATCCTAGAGGTGGTATATATCTGTTGATTAAAATGGAAAATGATCAACATTCAAATTGATAGATTGGTCAAGTAAGAGGAAGAAGTCATTGTTAATTATAATTAATGCCTTATTTATTATGCTAAATAAATTCAAACAATATGCTGCAAAGCCTATATTTAGTTTTTTTTTTTTGGTCATATTTTATGTTTTTTTTTTCATCAATGTTTCATGAGACAGTTAAGTACAACTTTGTACTGCAATAACTATATTATTTTACCATCAACATTTTTCTTTTCTCAAATTTTGTTGAAAGCATTCTGAAAATTTTGCTAAACATATAGATATAAAAAGAAATATCGTGCTACTATCTTAAAAGTTGATACTGAAGATGAATATGTAGTTTATACTATTCTAGGTTGTTAACATTGTAAAACTTTTTGTTAGAACCTTTGTCGGTGTGACGACAATGTTTATCTTGCATGGTTAGAATGTGAAATTATCTGTAATAAAAAGCTGCGTTTTTGTTGAATTTTAATGGGAGGTTTGAATGTGAACCATAATGTTTAATATGTGTTACAACCATATATTATCCTTAGGAAGCAATGCCACATGCCTATGTTATGTTGCCTTATTTATTGAGGGTTGCATACTTCTACAAAGAGTGGACGAATTTTGTAGAGTCCGTTGATGAGTTTATCTGTGCATTGGCAAAAAGCTGCCCTCAGCAAACCAATGGGTAAAGTGCCTTAACACTTACATGTTTATTGCATAAGTTTTAACTATTGAATATGGTTGTAATTATATTATTGTTCATTTTTGTGCTCAAGTCCATGGAGTTTTTATATGTTAAATTATCATTGAGTTTCACACAAGATAATATATTGTTTTTTAGGAGGAAGTATGTTTATGAGGCTTACAAAAAGAACTAAGCATATGAGTTTAGATTGATGATTCATGAACAGCATAATATCATTTTTACTTCTTTGTTGTTATTACTTTTATTATGTTTATAGATGCATTGTTTTTATTATATTAACATTTTAAATGTAAAGATAATGGTGGATTATTTTGATGTTCATTTATCAAAGATAATGATGGGTTTTGGTGTAAAGATATCTAATTAACTGTCTACAAAATGTGGCATATTTATTATAATTTCATTTTTCACAAACCCCTTATATGTAGCTCAATTCAAGCTTCTGGATAATTTTCCGCTTGTTGGAAAATTTTTCCTCTAAGTGGAAAGCATTTTTCTCCTGTCGGAAAATATTTTTCTCCAAGTAAAGAAATTTTAAAGGCCAGGTGTCCTATATGTGGCTATTGTGATTTTGGGTAACTAATAATTTATTTTGTTCTAGGTATACATTGAGCAGCGTTATGGAAAGTTCCTCGCCAATCCGTCTAAGTTCCAATTCTCATATGCAATGCAAGAATATGTATTAAGGATTCGAATGAAGGAGTTGAAGCCATGGAAATGCGTAAATCATGTACAATATACATGTCCAAATTGTGTAATGTTAACTATTCATTTATTCATGTGCCTTCCTTTATTTGTTGTGCTAACTGAAATCCTATAATGTATTGACAGTTGTTGATTCCACTAAATAAGCGCAACTAAATAACTGAAATCCTTTTATGAGCAGCGGACGGATCATGTAGACTCCATTGATGAGTTTACATGTGAATTGGCACAAAATTCCCCTCAGCAAAGTAACAGGTAAAACCCCTTAATACGTACATGTTTGTTAAATAAATATTAATTATTGAATATGGTTCTGATAATACTAATATATGTTATAATAATTGTTTTTTTGTAGTGGTGACTGTGGCATATTTACACTCAAGACCATCGAGTTTTTACATGCTAGATTACCAGTGATATTCACACAAGATGACATGGAGTTCTTTAGGAGGAAGTATGCATATGAGGCTTACAACAAATAACTAAGCATATGAGCTGGGTGGTGATGTATTTTTCTTTCCTTTTGTCATGTTTATATATGCATGTTATTTATTATATTAGACTTTTAATTGAAAAGATAATGGTAGTTTATAATGTTTATTTAACAAAGATAACGATGTATTATTGATATAAGGATAACTAATTAATCTTATAAAAAATGTGCCATGTTTATTTATTAGAATTCCATTATGCACAAATGTCTTACGAGCTCAATTGCAAATTCTAAAAACTTTTCCGTTTGTCGGAAAATATTTCCTCTAGGCGGAAAACTTTTCCTCCTGAAGGAAAAATTTTCCTCTAGTCGGAAATCCCATATGGAGATCAATTGAAGCCTCTGGATAATTTTCCGCCAGGCGGAAAATTTTTTCTCTTAGCGGAAATCGTTTTCCTCTTGTTGGAAAAAATTTCCTCCAAGTGGAAATCATTGAATAATTTTAACTCCTATCAGAAACTAATTTCCTCCACTTGGAAAATCAATTTCTAATAGATTATTTAAGTTAATAGTGGGGTAAAAAAATTGAGAGTGGAGACAAATATTATATAAGATGAAGATGGAATTAACAAAAAATGTATTGACATTTAAAATCAATAGCCATTTTAAAGAAAAGAAAAAATGATATATATTTGTTTTTCTTTTCAAAATCATTTGGACATTTCATAAAATGAGATGTAAACTAAAGATTTAAAATCAACTCCAGAAAGTCTCTTTTCATTTGGGATTAAATTCAAAAAAAAAAAAAAAGATTGCTAATAAATCTTCCACCGTAGAGTAGAAAATATTATATCCAATATATGAAATAATTATTAAAACATATTAAACCATAACACTAAATTAAAACTTTCTAATTCGAAGCATAAGACAATCGATTCGTACATCTCTGCCTATAATGTCCAACACCACTGCATCGGCTACATCTACATCCAATAACATCTTCACCTTCGGATGGTATGCGTTGCATCCTCGGCCTACCAGCTCGCCTACGTGTCCATCTTGGTGGAAGAACAATACGATTTGTCACGTCATCCGGGGCATGCCACTGTTTTTCATCTAACAAAGGGTAAATGAACTCAACATAAGCTGCACGATATGCATCCCCGGTGTAGTAATGAGAACACATGCCATAAGGAGCAATTTTACAGTCTCTGCAAACGACAATACAATGATCACAAGGATATTGATCAAGATCGAAGACTTTGCATGAGCATGTTTTTTATTGGAGATTAACTGTACCCCTTAAACTCCCACCTTCCACAAGAAATTCATGCATATTAATGGCTTTCACACGTAGTCCGATGGACTCCAAATTTCGTAGTTTGAGTTGCTCTTCCATATGATCAGTCACAGGCTTCGTCAATTTTGCACCTGCAGTATGTCGCTCATAAAACCACCTTTGCAGTAAATCCCGTATGTGTTCTATTAATGCTACTATTGGCATCTCTCTAACATCCAGCAAAATGCCATTCAAGCTTTCAGCAATATTGGTGGTCATGATAGTGTACCTTCTACATGGACGAAAGAGAACATTCCCACCTTGTAGGGTCACACGATCGAATGTACTGGGCAGCCCTACTGTTTTTTGCCTCAATTTGCCCCATATAAAACTTAAAACCTTCAACCAAATATGCACTAGTTGCGAGCATGAAACATTGTATTATTGATTCATCTTTCGCATGTCTATTTGCTTTAATATTTCTACTTATATAGTACGTGCACAACGCATGGTATGCATTGGAAAAAACTTTGCGTAATGCCTTTTCAATAGCGGGGTGTCTATCACTCACAAACACCAAATCCGAAAAATCTCCGATGGTATCCTTGAGGTTTTGGAAAAACCATGTATATGCTTGCTCGTTCTTTCCATCTCCAATGCCGAAAGCCAAAGGATATATTTGCTTATTGCCATCCATGCCCGATGCAATATACATGTACCTTTGTATTTCCCTTTCAATGTAGTTGCATCAACAGCCAACATGGGTCTTATGTGGGATTTAAATCCCCTAATGCTTGCTCCAATCGCCATAAAGAAATACACAAAATTGTTGTTATCGTCTGTTTTGATACGTGTAACAGTCCCAGGGTTCTTTGACACTAACTCATAACAGTAGGCAGCTAACTTAGCAAAATTCTCCTCTGGAGATCCCCTAACACTGTTAAGTGCATAATCTTTATCTCTTCATGCTTTGTTGTAGCTTATATTCACCCCATATTTCTGCAAAAAATCATGTTGAATTTCTTTGAGTATGTAAACACGTGCAATACCTTCATATTTAGATTTGATACATTGCCCGATAACCCGGCTATTGGCCTATTTATGTTCTCGATGCACGATATCTAACAAGCAACTATGTACATTATCAAAAATTCTCACAACAAATATTTCTTAATTTTTAAATGTGGTTGCACGTAGTCGCCATTTACAAGTATTTTCCAAGCATACAACCTCGTACTGTTGTGTAGTTAACCGTGTCACCTTGAACTTCTTATTTTCTCGCATGCAATAGATACTCAGTTTATTCTGTAAGTCACGTTTGTTGCGAAATAATTGTCCAACTACTATGCTCTCACAGCCAGTGAACTTTGACGAAAATATGGCCATAGAACCACTTCTGTTGCTCGATGATATGTGGTCACTTGTAGCACGATGAACCCTAACATTATCAACTCCTTCATTGTTCATTTCAGGATGCATATCATTATCATTGTCGGGTAACTCATGATCAAAATCTACATCATTATGATCAACATCATCTCCTGCTGCATTGTAATTCTCATCATGATCAATATTATGCAACTGCTCATACTCCTCATCGTTAGGAAACCGTTCAGCATAGTCACCTCCAACATCAACTCCTTCGTGGATGTTAAATGATGTTCAGGCCCCACGAACATCAACTTGATCTCTAAACTGAGTTTCTTGAACCATAATTTCCTGAGATGTAGCCTGAATAGGTTCAGTACCGGAAACTTGTGGTAGACGAACGCCAATTGGAGGACAAGAAAAAGAATGAAGATTACTCCCACTATTCGAAGCAAAGGCTGTTTGATGAACATTTCTACATACATGTTCAACTTTCGAAATTACCTCAACATACAATGAAGGTCGCATCATTGTCATCCCTCCATTTCTCACTTCTTGAAGAAAGCATTTCACATCCCTTTCACAGCGTATTTCTATAGGATCCAACTTTTCTGCATATCGTCTATATATCCATTTTAGCTTTAGCTAATATTCATTTCGATCTATCTCAATAGAATTGAAAATTTCATCCTCTAACTCTGATTTTGTGCATCTCTTACCGACGGAAACCATTATATTTTTACTATTTTGATATTCCCATTACAACCATCATTTTGTACCAATGTTCCATTGTATAAAACCGCAATTACAATATCATCATTTTCTATTTTACTACAAAATTAAATGAATAACGTTAAACTAAATCAATAAATATATAAAATTTTGAATAATACTAAACAAACATATTAATTGTATTAAAAAAGTTGATTCTGTTTTTTTTTTTTTTCAGGCCAAATATAGCTTTTTCCTACTGCCAGAAAACTGGCGGAAAATTGGCGAAAAATTAGCGGAAAACTTGCGAAAACTAACAAACTGGAGGAAAATAGCGGAATTTCATCTTTTTCGCCAAATTTTCTCCGTTTTTACTGTTTTTTGTAATTTTTCAGTTTTACACAAATTTTCCTCCATTTTCAAACCATATGCCACCTAAATATCTTTAAAATCACATATAACAGCTCATAAATTAATTTCTTGCATACTCATATTAAATAAAAAGCTTAAAAATTCCAAAACTAACAAAAAATACAAGAAAAAAAAAGAGAAAAAAGAAAAAAAAACACATATTTCTTTACTTTCATTTAATAAGAAAAAAGATAAAAAATTTTATCTGAGTTTAGTTTCAGATATGAGAAAATATAAAAAATAAGAGTGAGAGTAGATGAGATACAAAGAGTGGTCTGTTAGAGAAACCCTTACATGAACGACTGTATAGAGGAAGAAGGAAATGATAAAAATTTTTTTTGTGTAATTTTCAATTTTATCAAAAATATTTTTATCCCAATATAACTACTTTTAAAAAGAAAAAAAATTTTGCCATTCTTAAGAAATAATGTTACGTGGTTATTTTTCGAAATAACCTTTACGGATACCTATCCTTTCCCTTTTCAGTTTTTCAATCTACCTTCTCTTTCCCATTTTACCCTTGATAAAAATAAAAAATTACGTCATTTATCTTTTCTCTTTCCCGAAAAGCGCACAATCTGGCACCTATGCTTTTCCTTTCTTCCTTGTTCTTTGGGAAAAAAATTTCAAAGTGCTCCCGCAGTACTCAATTATCAATACTGTTTCCATTTATTTTATGCCATATAGAAATTTTTTTTTTTTTTTTTTTTTTGACATCAGAGAACACAATCATCCACAAAGAAAACTCTCTCTCTCTCAAACACCTCTTTTTCTTCTCCTCTCGCTCCAGTACTCTTCCTGCTCTTCCCTAAATTAATAAAAAAAAAGAAAAAACAATTAGTATGGGACAAAATTCTCTTAATCTGGAAACGAAAATCTCCTTCAATCAAAACTGCTGCCTTCTACTTCTCATTCTCAATGGTGGGACAATTAAATTAACCCAAATGGGGGAAAAATTAAATCAATTGAAAACAAGCAGAAAAATTATGAAGAAGTCGTGAGTTACAGCCCACCCAAACATATACATATATATATATATTAATGACAAAGGGAGATGGTGAGATTTCTGATTTTTGTCCAGAAGTGAAAGAGTGCTTCTGAGAGAGAGGATTGCCTAGTTTGTGAGAAAGAAAGAGAAAGAACAAGGCAAATCGAAGAGGAATTCATTTTCCAAATTTAATAGTGCAAATATTTGTCCTCAAATTTAAAGTTCCTGGACTTGGGTTTGAATTTCTCGGGTAGATGCTTTGCCATTCTCTCTTACTTTCCCTTCCTCTTGTTTTTCGTGTTGCGTTCAGGGGAACGTTGGCAATCCATGTTGATTTTTATCATTAAAAAAAAAAAAGGGTAAGTTGGGAAAATTAAAAAATAAAGGGGTAAAATAAAAAGGATGAAAAAAGAGTGGGTAGATTTCATCGTAGCCCTTCAAATAAGGGTATTGGGTCCAATGCCCTTTTTGCCTCTCAGGATATGCCCAGTGGAAGTCTCTGTTGGATCTAAGCCCAATAGCTCTTTAGAACATTAGTGGATCCACAAAACTAATTCTCGGCCTTGGTGGCCCACAAGCATAAGCCACTTAGAGCGACAAAAGGAAGAAAAAAGGAAAGCAAACGACAGCAAAGTTTTGGGAACAATATTCTGATGTTCATATGGCCAAGACAGATCAGAAATATTAAAGTTTGGTATGGTCCACACATAACTACTTTTGCCAATGATGTTCCCAGACGTTACACATGATAGATCATATGATCAAAACCTTTTCTTTTTGGGTCTGGATTTTTAATAAGTGTTTAATTAAAGATAATAAGATCTAGCTTTTCTTTTTCTTAAATAACAACCCATTTGTTATTATTTTTTAACTAAATATGAAGATTCAAACTCATGATTATTCGATGATTAGTAGTGAAGAAACAATAATCTTTTCACTAAACTCTGTAAAAAAACTACCTTTCACAACTTAATAAAACATACACCATTTTTATCCCAATAAAACTTGTAAGACCATGGACAAAATGGGAAACAAATAATGTACTGAGAAACCAATCATATAATATATTTAATAAATCCAAAGATCAAATGCAACTGAAGGTCAAACATATATATATATATATATATATGTGGTTGGGAAATGTGATGAGTTTTTTTTTTTTTTTTTTTTTTTTTTTGGTGTGGGTAGAGATCCAGCTTTTTATTTGTTGCAGTCTGCTGCAGGCCTGTCTGACCCATTAACAAAGAATTTACTCCTGCTGGGCGTATGCAAGAGCAACGGCAAACAACCTTACACAGAAGGACATTTTTACACAATTGCTAGTACAAATATTTCTGTGCCCTTATACACCACAACAACCAATAACTTTGTCAACAAATTGACTGTTGCATGTATACTTACTCGAATAAAAGTCTCTCCAATAAAAACTTTTGGTTTATTATTTTTACCCAGCCTTAACAATTATAGAAAACAATTGAAAATTATGATAATAAAGGAGGGATCCAAACAATTTCTTATAATTAGTCAAAAAGGATATTAAGGAATCTTGATGGTTCATAAGATTAGGCATCCCTTTTGTATGAATGGTCGGGTTTAACATTAGATGTTTGATACCTGTCCAAAAATAAAAATACCCGTCGATCTTTTAAAGGCTTAGGATACTCTTCTAGTCCAATCATTCATTTGTAGACCACCATATAGGATCCTAGGATCACTCCCATCTATTTACCCAACAAAAAAAAACAAAGGATCACTCCTATCTAATTTTTCACTTAATATTTTTCAGGGGCATGTACATTTTTTTTTTTTTTTAATGTCTTTCTTTTTTGCCTCTTTTCATTTCCATTAGAGCAATCAACAAAGTTACCAATGTGTTCTTCTGAATAATAATCTAGTTCAAATTTGAATTTACTCTAGTACCCATGATTTCCTGGCAAGTTTTATAAGCTATGATTAAAGTGAGACCTTTTTGGAACTGTTAAAAAGAAAATCAATGTGTCAAAAACCGTCATTATCATAATCCATAATTGATTACCCAATCTAACATATATTCATTTAAAAAACCCTACACATTTCAAAAACCCTACACATAAGATTTGTTTTTTGTTTTCTTCTGCCTCATCATATTCATAGAACCGTAAACCATTTTAATTCTTAAGGTCAAAAAAAACATTTGGGGTCTAAAACGTCTTAATCAAATTAGACGACGAACGTCCCTAGTGTGGAACATTGTTAACTGGAGGACATCTTTCAATCCACAAGACCCAGCTTAGGCCAGCCACTTCAAGTCAGATGAAAAGACTCTCTTCTGCCTAGAGTTGGCCAAATACTTCAACCTTGACAAGGCTGAAATTTTAAATGAGGTGAGAATCTTGAACCATAAAATGGTCCAAGACCAGGGTACTTTTTCATGATAATCAAAAAGTATCAATGGAGATAAAATAACACAATAACTCATATAGTTTTCTCTGACGTGAAGGAAGTCCAGAAGCTGTTGAGTGAATTAAGCTATATCCCTTCAACACTTTTCCTATCAGAATCTACATATGTAGAGTTCCTTGACAGGGTTCATATGTAGAGTTCCTTGACAGGGTTCGGATCATACACAGAGATGTTAAAGCCAGTAATATTCTGCTTGACTCTAATCTCGTCCCCAAGATATCAGACTTTGGTTTGGCCAAGCTATTTGCTATTGAAAAGGCCCATATAAACGCTCAGGTTTCTGGAACAGTGTAAGATTCTTAAATACCTAATCACCCTCAATTTTCTACCTCCAATCTATTTTTTTGGACTTCTTTAATGTATCAGTAAGTCTGTTAAACACAGTATCTACATTGTTACTGATTGTAGAGGGTATCTTGCACCGGAATATGCCATGCGTGGGCAACTCAATGAGAAAACTGATATATTCGCCTTCGGTGTTCTAACTGTGGTGATTGTCAGTGGGAGACCAAATTCTGATATGAGCTTGGATGAAAAGATTTTTCTTCTTGGTTGGGTATGAGACTATAACTTTTTTGCACTGCTCATTATTTTTATCATTTTTTTTTTTTTTTTTTTTGGATGGACTTTTATTTTTGACATGTTCTTAAAGCAGTGAGACTCTAGCTATGGTTTTAGATTCATAATTAATAAGATCTCGATATGATCTCACTTTGTAATGCAAAAACCAAAGAAGTTTCGATAAAATTATGCATTATTATTTGAAATTGTTATTTCCTTAACCTTTCAGAACAAGTCTGTTTGCATTAATCTCTGACAACTTTACTGAATTATCAATATATATTTTACTTAAATCACTAGGTTTGGAACTTAAATAAAGAAGGACGAGAACTTGAAGTGGTGGATTCAGCAATAACATTATCTGGATTGAATGAGGAACAAATAAGAAGAGTGATAAGAATAGCCTTGCTGTGCCCTCAAACATCACCTTCACTGAGACCAACAATGTCGTGTGGTGGCAATGCTTTTAGGAGATGTTCAAGTGACCAATGAGATTACTACACCTGGATTCTTGAGTGATAGGAAATTCGACCGTCTAATCAGATCAATAAGTGATACAGCAACAAGATGAACTTTTACTAGCTTTTATAACGCATCTGCAGGAACAAGCATGGTGAGCAATGGAGGGCAGTCAGTTATCAATGCCAATCAATATCCTATGTTTCAAGACTCCGTTAGAGAGGGTAGGTGATGAAAATTTGTATGATTAAGTTTGTTTGGTTTGTAAGTATGTGTGTAGATATAATAACTTTACAAATTTTTTTTTTTCTTTTTTAAAGTTTCTGATCACTATGTAAATATTAGAGTGGAGAGTTACTAGTTGATTTGCATATATATATATATATATATATATATATAAAGTTATTATTCTCACTATAAAAGGCAAAAAACAAATGAACATTGGTCATGGTTTTTAGCCACGGCAATTAGTTTCTTTTTTTTTTTTTTTTTTTTTTGGTCCAATTCAAAATAGAGGGATAATTGCGTTTTATTAGCTTCAATTTTTGTATTTTGCAATTTAGGTCCTCTACTTGCAATTTGTTGAAATTTTGACTATGTTTGACTTTTGACTAACTAAATGTTAACAATCATCTTTTATGACTTGCATGTGGAATATCATAGTACTAACTTTTTAAAAAAGTAAAGGGTACCTCTAGTTTTCATTAACCCATTGCATTTTAGTATCCTGCAATTTTAAATTTTTAGCTTTTGTACTATTTTGAAGTTTGATGCATTTAATACCAGCGATATGAACTCCATATTAGATGGCCATTAAGCTACATTTAGTCAAAAGTTAGATAAGACTCAAATTATAATAAACTGTAAATTGAGGCTCTTCACTTGTCCCAGGCCAAAATTCACCCAGGATTTCTGGACTGAAGAGTTACAATAGTCTGCATACATTTTTGCTGGAACAATAGTTTGCATACATATATTGTAATAGTCCAGTTCATCCGCATGAGATGAGATACTATTCGTTTTGGAACCCGTCCGCACGGTTTTAGAATGCCTATCAAAGTAAAGGTATTCACACCCTTTTATATATGAGTGGGATATCACAATCCACCTCTCTTGGGATCCAACATCCTCACTAGCATATCGATCCGGATACTGGCTCTGATATTAACTGTAACAGCTCAGTCCACCAGCATGAGATATTGTCCTTTTTGGACCTCATCCGTACGGTTTTAAAAAGCCTCTCAAGGAAAATGTATCTACATCCTTTTATAAGACATGCTTCGTTTTACTTTCCAACCGATGTGGAATCACACACACACATATATATATATATATATATATATTGCAATAGCATTATAATTGGCAATTAGGAAAAGTACCACACAACAATCAACGATCATATATTGCAGCAACTCCACATATATTCAACAGCTAATATCTGAGATATATTTGCAAGGATTTAAAATATGGAAACTGAGAAATCGTTCGGCAAGGTGAGAAAAACAAGGGAAGAAAGCCTTTTTTATTTTTTTTCATATATTTTTCAATATCTTACCGATACATGTATTAAACCCCACGGGAGGGGTTTTTACACGAACAGATTAAGACAAAGAATCTAAAGATTTTACTAGAGCTTAATAAATCTTAGTCTCTACAGTACTTACAAATACTTATTAGGCAGGCAGACATCAAGGCTAGATTGACTATATTTATAACAAATAGAAAAAGAGGGGGGGAAAAAAAAAGAATGTTTTATATTCACAAAATGAAGGATTATATATTTTACAATGTATAACTAAGCAACAATTCAATAGATAATGGAGTATCAAAGTCCCTTAATCGAAATGAATCTCTGGAAATAAGATTTGACTTGGTCACTAGCTAGAGGATCATTAACAAGAAAGAAGAAATTAATTTCTGTTGAAATAATTCCAACAATTTTTATTGTTATTACTGTTGCAAATGGATATTCCATCGCCGAACCACCACCAAAGTGCCGACAACAGCGCTGCCAGCATAGCCGCGAAGATGGCTACAGGAATTGTAACTTTGAGCTGCTGCTTCTTGGTGGTGGTGAAAGGGGAAGGACAGAAAATGAGACTGTAATCTTGGCCCAAAGAACAGGAAAAGGAGCTGCTTGTGTCATCAACAAAGCTGCTAGCTTTTGGACATGCTTTCTTAAAAACCTCTGTATACAAGTTAGAATTACAATGAGTACTATCTGTTCATCCTATTCCATTGCTAGTACAACAGAAATTGGGATCGCCAAACTCTTGACAAGCACTCTTACAGCCCAAGCTCTCTTCGCTGAACTGGAGCTCCGGCGGGCATAAACTGGTCAAGTTCGCAGTGCACCCAGCAGTCGTGCAATGTTCTCCACTTCCACTATGGACCGGAACCACTAGCATCGGAAGGCTTTGTTGTAGTTTGGGCTCATGTGTGAATCATTTGTTAATGGACTTGGGCCTTTTATGTTTAACGCTTGTTTTGATCAATTTTTTAAATAAATGAAATAATAATTTTTGAAATACGTTTTGTTGAGAGTTTCAAGGGAAAACCAACACTGTGTTGAGTGTTTTGAGTTGTGCACATTCTTTCAACGTCCTTTCAATTTTTTTAGAAAAACATAAAGAAAAAAGAGTTTTGAGAAATACATAAAAAAAGAAAAAAAATCAGAGAGAAAATATTGACTGTGATAAAACGAAAGAAGCAGAAAATTTGAAAGAAAAATTTTAAAGGTACTATATCTAAAATTTTTGCATTCATTATATTTTGAGAGACGTTTATCACAAAATTCCTATATTAATAAACAAAAAACATATTAAAAATACTATAATATTACATGGATCTCAATTAATTTTTCAAAATATAAATCATAACAAAGATTTACAAATTCTAATATATTTTAATTATTTTATGTAATTTTATTTATGTTATTTTAATTTATCCATATGTATTTACATATATATATATATATACATATATTTTTTCCAACAGGTTATAGCCGTTCCTGAAGCTGACGTCGTAATGGTCCAACCCATCTGTACCGTTCAACATGAAAGTGGCTGTGGTGGTTGAGATCGGGTGTTGCAAGTTGTAGCTCACTCCTCAACAACCTTCTTCCGTGTGGGACCTACTGTCTGTGATGAGAATTCGGAATTTTCTTCTGTCGGAATCTTTGGTGCAAGGGGTTCGACCCCATATGGAACCTGACCAGGAGGGTGAGACAGAGATGTTGATGGATTGACCTGGATGGATGACGGTTATGTGGCCGCCTTTGGACGGAAGCAGCGATGGGTCACCGGCGTTTGATTGTGCTACAGGCCAAACTTTGTGGCTGCACTGGTTCATGATTCTCAAAGTTTTTGAATCAACAGCATAAACAAAGGATAATGGTATGACCAAAAAAACAAAAAAGCTTAATATCTTGTTCATGGAGGAAGCCTGGAATAGTGGTATAGCTCTGAGATAGACAAAAAATGAGTTGGACCCAATTGGTAATCCAACATTTGAGGTTACAAATACACGATACACACACGCTTTGATTTTAGACTTTTGTGCTAATAATGCAAGCATTTTCGTATTTTTTTGGTAGCAATTATATTTTACTTAATTGAAGAAAGCTACATTTATGTTACCAAAAAAAAAATTAATAATAATAATAAATGACAACGGTCGAAATTGAGAAGACCTTTTTGTTATTTTTGCGGGATTTTTACGGTATTTTAGTTTTTCGTGTAGTAGGCGATTTGATCAAATTGGATCAGCATATTAGCACATTAGCACATTAGCACATGAGCACAAGTTGACTTCAAATAAAAATCTTTCCTTGTCGCTGTATGATACTAAAAATGTGTTCTAACTTATAAATTGCTGTTCTTGATTCTTGTGGTTCTGGGGATTTTCCATGTAAAGTTTGTCCGTTTGTTTGTCTTCCAGAGAATGTAGCTTTGGCTGGAGTTTTTTGGTTAGATTCAAACTCAACCTGCCACGGATCGCAAGGTCTTTGTCTGTCTCTTGTATATGTGTGTCTGGGATATTGAATTCCATTGCATGTTCTTTCTTATATTCTACTCCAAATGCCCACTCTTATTTTTTTTTTTAGGGCTCTTGCTGCCTCTTATATATATCTTTGTTTCTTTGTACACTAGTTTCTTCATTTTTACATCTTTCATTAGGCTGACTAAATTATCCTTCCACACGTTATGATGCCGGAGCATTATCCAACATGAGAGTGGACTTATATTGGGTCCCAACCACTAAGGGTCCAACAAAAGTTTGTAAGTTTTAACCATTATCTAGCATCATTTAATCCGAAGAGGTGGACTGACTAAACGGGCCACAAATAATGTGCTCTTGATCCAGATTTTGAATGATAGGAATTAATTTTGCCCCTCATCCCATCAAGTGCAATTTTTGGAAGAAACTGTTACTTCGCCCTACATCATTTTTTTTCTTATCTTATACAGGAGTTGTTAAGTTTAGGCATTTTAGATCAAGGGGGATTGATTCACACACAAATATGAGCTTTCTTACTCCAATCCTATTTGGGATTGGACCTAAAGAGGGGTCAAAATTACCCTACAACGGGTGGCAATTTATGTGAGCCGAATGAGAGAACTATCCGAGAATGCTCTGTTCCATTTTTTGGCTCTAAATATTTTCATCATCTTATGGTTGTGATTTTGGCCACCCTGTAACAAAAATTTTTTGAACTTCTAAAATTGTGTGTTTTTTCTTTATCTTTGGCAACTTGTTCCGGTTTTGAGTAAGTTTTCTTTTATTATAAGGAATCAAAAATACTTTTATTATTTGATTCCTCCTGTAATGGTATTTATTGTGCATGGTATCTAGTGTGTTAAAAGTAGAAGCTAGTTTTTCAACTTGATGAATGTCTAGAATTCAGTCTTTTTCCTCCGAATCTTGTAAACCTACTTAAAATTTTGACCCAAAAACTGGTAAATGTATAATATTATCAATGTTGAAGCTACCTTGTTTTCTCCATTTTATTGTGATTTGGACCGTTGCAGTCGATGCATTAACTGGTGAGTTACCAAACGAACTGGGAAACCTTACTGTTTTATTGTCCTTGTATGTTATGCTTATCTTCAACCTGTGATGTATCATCTTGGTATATGATAATAAGAACTGAGAAAACTTACTGATTTCTTTCCCCCTTTACGTATTGTTAGGTATATTCTTGAATTAAAAGCAACGATGTGAACCTAGAAAAATTTGTTGATCTGCCACCTCAGCTAAGGAATTTGTTGAACTTATTTTCATATTTCAAGGGACTGTTTATTTACATACTATGTTATGTATCTATCTTCCAGCTTTCTACTCAATGTAGAGTATTGACAAAATAATCTAATAACTAACAAGGATTATTAAAAAAATATATTTATACATAAATATATTGATTGTTATCCATATTATAATTTCTATGCATATTTTATGATACATGATATGCATTTTTAATAAAACGATACACATTTTTGACAACCATATAAATAAGTAGTTTGAGCAATATTGTAAGGTATGAAATAACTATATTGTATTTAATTGAAGCACAAACAAAATAGAAAAGAGACAATCCTGAAATTGAAATCTTTTTGTTATTTTAATTTGGTTGTCGGAATTTTATGTTATTTTATTTTATTCTGTCGCCTTTTTATTTTGTATTATTTTCTCCTTAGCAGGGGATTCGATCAAATTGGTTCCTTAGTTCACATGTAAGATGCTTTTCCTTGTCGCTGTATATTTAAAATTATTGTATTTCATTCAATTCAAATTTTTTTTTTTTTTTTGGCTGGGGCAGTTAAATAAGAATTGCTATTGGCTTGCCATCGCAATTGCCCCACACCAACCCAATTCAAATTATAATTTGGGGTGGTTGGAATTTTCTTGCTGAGAAAGAAAGAATTCATGTCAGGAAATTTCTGGCTTGCTTTAACTTCGTTGCTTTCTATGTTTTTTTTTTTTTTTTTTTTTTTTTTTTTTTTTTTTGTTGCTTGAGGGTTACTTTCTATGCTAAGCAAGGTGGGCTGGTGCCTAGCTTCTGATTCAGCCAAACTATGGGTGCAAGCTTTAAAAGGCAAGTATTTTGCAGGGAGTTCCTTCTTGAGATGCCGACGAAAGAAATCTAGCTCTTGGACGTGGTGCAGCATTCTCTCTGCAAGGAACTTCCTTTCAAATGTTCTTTGCTATAGAGCTGGTAAAGGGAATCAAATAAACATTTGGGAGGACCCCTGGATTCCTTTGAATCCTCTTTTTAAACCCATCCCCTCCCATGATTCCGCTACCAATGAATGGGGCATGGTGAGCTCCCTTAGATCCTCGGATGGAAACTGGGACTTCGGAAAACTGATTCGTCTTTTCAACAGAAGCACCATTGACAATATTTTCAAGATTCCGTATACCAACAGAAATCTGGAGGATAGACTCATCTGGATCGGAAACTCCAACGGTTGTTTCTCTGTTAAGTCGGCCTATAAGCTAGAGTTTGAGAAGAACATCCCTGAGTCTCCCTGGTGGAAACATCTTTGGTTCTCCAAGCTTCATGAACAACTTAAATTTTTTATGTGGAGACTAGCAAATAAGAGCTTGCCAACCGCTTCGAATCTGCTAGATCGCAATATTCAAACTGCTGCTAAGGATTGCATTCATGGCTGTGGATGCTTAGAAACTGACTGTCACATATTCTTTCACTGCCAAGTAGCCAAAGCAGTCTGGTTCGCCACCCCCTGGAACATTAAATGGGACACTTTCGAGGCTAACTCTCTTGAAGAGAAACTGATCCTCATTGCCAACCCTACCAATGCTCTCCCAGTTCACTTTGCTGACAAAGAAGATTTCTTTCTGTTGGCAGTCATCGTTTTGGACCAGCTCTGGAAGATCAGAAATAGTACCATCTTCGAGAACAAGCTCTTCTCTCTTGTAAGCACCATGGACGTGCTTAAAATTAGGTTCCAAGAAGCAAAATATGCAGCCTCCAAAGGTACAACTCCCATGCCTCCCCCTAGACGACAAATGTGGCACAGACCACCCCCCCCATTTTATTAAAATTAACACAGATGCAGCAATCAGAGATGGAACAAGTATGATTGGGGTGGTTGCAAGGGATCATCTTGGTGAAGTCTTGAAAATTAGGGCGGTTTCTTTTCAATCTGATATTCCTGAACTTGCCGAGGCTTATGGACTGCTTCAAGGTCTGATCTTAGCCTCAGAGGAAGGTTGGACCAATCTCGTATGTGAATCTGATGCAAAAAACATCATCTCTGGCTTAAATAATTCAAACTTGCAGCTCACGCACTGGTCTGCAGAAGGAATATTGAACGATATTCTCTTGATGCAAGGCTTATTCCAGTCTGTGGTTTTTAACTGGGCTCCTCGACAGTCTAATTTCCTGGCGCATTTTGTTTGTAATTGGTACATTAGGAATTCCATTTCTGGCACTTTCTCTATTAGTTTCTTTCCTTCGATGTTTTCTTATTTTGTTTCCCAGGAGGAGCGTGGCGGTGAAGCCACCTCTTTTGTGTAAGCTACGTGTATCGTTTGCTTCCCACTGGGACCCTTTTGGTTATAAAACCTTGACTTTCAGCAAAAAAAAAAAAAAAACCATAGATCCCAAGGTTTCCGTCTCTTTCCCCTTTGTGTGCGCCTTTCGATGTTAAATATCTGAATTTGCTATGATAATTATTATCTTATATAATATATTTTAATTAAAATATTTAATTTTATTATTTTTTATTTTAAATTTTTTTAATATAATTATAATTTCTTATGTACTATTGATGATTATTCATTGGTAACAAATTACACTCCTCTTGATTACAAGTAATTCAGAAAATCCTGGACAAAATAGCTGATTAATTCCCTCCTTCAAATACCAACTCTTTTTCTCCGTTCTTCCCCGCTGCCTATTTTGTTTCTTTATATATTTGTTTCTTCATTGTTAAACCCGTCATTAGGTTTGATCTTTATCTAATGACTTTTATCTTTATTAAACGGGCAGAGTTTGATAATCCTAGTTGGTAAAAAGGAATTGATTGCATTCTTCTAATCAATTGAAATTTTTGAAAAAAAAATAAAAAATAAAAACTACGTCATAAAAATGGGCTCTTTTTTTTGCTTTTATAATCGGTTTAAATAAATTATACTTAAAACAAAGGGGAGAGTGTCTTGAATTCAAATGGCCTCCTCATTTAAGTTTAGGCATTTAAGGTGGGGTTGAATCACACATTGAATTGGGCTTTTTGACTTGAGCCATCTGAGATGGGATGGATGTTAAGGAGGGGTTAAAAAATTACTTATAAAGAGGTGGCAGTTTATATTGGCTAAATTAGCACCATGCAAGAATGCTCTGCTCTACTTTGGTTCTAGATATTTACATCATCTTACTATAGTTGTGATTTTGGCCATCCTGTGACTAAATTAATTTGGAACTTCTAAACTTGTGGTTTTTAATCCTCTTTGCCAACTTGTTACAGTTTTGAGTAAGTTTTCTTTATTAAAAGGAAGAAAATTTTGAGTTCAGCACTTTTATGAAGAACATGTTTCATGGGGTACAATTCATAATTTTCACTACTTGTTAGCTAATCAACATATCTTCCATAATCTTCAAATTCTGATTGCTGCGGTGAGAGCTTTGCATTACGTATTTGAACATTGGAAAAATTAGAGGCTGAAACTGACCAATGGAGCATAAGTGGGCTAAGCCAAAGTGGAAAAAAAAAAAAAATGAAAATTGTAATAAAATAAAAATAGAATTCAAAGTCGGAAAAAAAAGACCATGTAAAGCATATGCTATAACTCAAAACCACTAGCTTTACTTCCTCACCCCTTTTTTTTTTTTTTTTTTTTCAGATTAATGAGACTCGATGTAGCTAGCTATTGTTACTCATGATTCATATATCGTTAATATTTTCCTGTGCTAAAAATGAAATTCCATTGGAAAACAGGTTCTTAATAAAATAAGTTCCATAGTGGAAGTACCAAAACTAATCTGTCCTTAAAGCAAATTAAAGCAGTTTCATTCACTATAATGCAATTTAATTAAAACATGCATGTTGCGCCCCCTCTATTAACCATACTTAATTTTATCAACACTTCTTCTTGAAACTGACATCCGGCCAGGCACAACAAAAATAAGCAATTCTTTAAATAATAATATATTATATTATTAATAATTCTTTTTAATATTTTGTATGTTCATCACAAAATCTTTTTTCTTTTCCAAAGACCCCAGTAAAATTAAAACTCGATTTTAAAGTTTTTTTTTTTTTTTGACAAGTTATAATTTTTTAAAAAGTTTGTCTCTGCGTCTAAGGCTAAAAGAAGTTATACTATATATATATATATATATTTTTTTTTTCTTCTGCTAAAAGTAAGGCTAAAAGAAGTTAATCAAACAATCCAGACATCGAAAGACAACCAAACGATTTTTGAATTTTGAATAATAAAAAAAAATGTTGTGATAAAAGTATCTGTATCAAAACTACATGACAAGAAAAATGCTATTTGTCAATTATCACCATTGCAATGGATCAACAATTGGTCCTACATTATTCTTCAAACAAAAAAACAAAAAAAAACAAAAAAAACAAAAAAAAAAACTAATTGGTCCTACATTTTAGATTTTTAGTTTAGAAAATGCAAAAGAAAAAAAAAATTAAAGGCTACGCAATTAAGTATTGCCATATTCGGATGGACTTATGATTTTAGGAAAGGACACCAAAATAAATATTTTTTTTTTTTCTTACTCTGAAGAGAAAAAGGATGTATTTTGAACCACGGTCTTATAATATATCTTTCAGATTCATCATAAATTCTTATGAAAAGAAAAAAAATAAAAAAAGTCCCTAATAAATTATTCCCCTAAAGATATTATACCCACAAAATATTTCCGGCGAAGATAAATTCAGGGAAATAAAAATAAAAAAATCCTTTCTTCGGCTTTAGCTTTTCTTTTCTACAAAACTCAGCAGCAAGATAATAATATTATAGATCCTAAATCATCCCCAAATCGAAAATGTAGAACAAAAATACAAAAACAAAAACCATAAAAATCATAAAAACTGCATAAAATTAACCCCAAAAAAAAAAAAATCCTAAAACCCTAAGAAAAAAATACTATATGATGAGAAAACTACTTAACTATAAAAAATCTTTATGCATACCAAAAAAATAATATAAATATACACACACACACACACACACACACACACACACACACACACATCAAAGCTCTATTGCATGAAAATTACCGTTTTGTGTTATGGACTGGACGTCTCTCCCTTGGTCGTATTCTTCTTTGTTAGATGCGTGTTTTCCTCTCTTCGAAAAGTTTATCAAAGTTTTTGCGTTAAACGAGAAACAATTCATGATATTGTACATATATACCATTCATTCGAAAGTTCATTATCTGCAAAAGTAAAGTCTATATTAAATAACTTTTGTGAAAATTTAAAAAGTTATAATTCAATACTTCAAAACTTGTTAATTGAAATGTTTTAAAAATTTATAAAAGTATAGATTGAATACCCATAATTTTTAGAAAGTCTTCAAAAGTTTTAATTAAATATAACTAAAGTTTTTAAACATATAGAAGTTTTTTAAAATTTGAATTAATGTTTTATTATACAAGTTTATGATTTTAGGAAATGAAATCAAAATAAATAACTTTTTTTTTTCTACTCTGAAGAGAAAGAGGGTGTATTTAGAACCTCAGCCCCATAATCTTTACTGTACAACTCTTTTAAACAAAAATAATATTATAACTGGGGAGGAGGGATTTTACCAACATCAAAGTCTGGACAATGAATATAAAAATGTATTCTTAATAGTTTTAACTAGTAGACTAAATTTACGAATATATCTAATCTAGAGACTTACAAATTAAAATAGAAAATATATAATATCGTAACAAAAGTTAAAAATTATCATTTTACTATCTAATTTATACCTTCAAAATTATAATAGAAAAAATATAATACCGTAACAAGAGTTAAAAGCTATTATTTTACCATCTACGTTTTTTATGTAATATAAAAAGAAAAACAATATTTTTTAGTTTTTAATTATTTATTAAAAATATTACACATAGCGGTCGTTATTGTTATTTATTCGTTTATTTATTTTTTTGCTTTGACACATAGCAGTTGTTATCTGACTCTATTCAGCATCATTAACTTATAAAATAGTTTTGAATTTGAATGGGAAAAAGATTATGGCTTAATTTGAGCGTTGACTCGTAATTTGGAATGGCATTTTTGATTCATTGATGTTGCCAAATGCCGCGTGCTCTAATCTAACTTGTTTTTCAAGTAATGTTTTGAAATTTTTATTTTTGTAATAAATATTTTATTGTATAGTGAACGTGGCTTTGCTGGAAGGGCCATTCTGTTCGTTCTCCAATGCCCTCTCTCATATGCGCACTCTTTTTGACGAGAAGTACCACGGAGTTGAACTTTTTTGTCTTTTTCTTAAGGCTATAACACTAGATCATGTGCATTTTATACAATCTGTATATAAATGATGTGGTGTTTAACATATATTATTTTCACGTCTACATACACAGTAACATTATAGTAAACGTCTATTTTGTTTAACAATGTGAGCCTAATGTTTTAGATGTCTACAAATAGGCAGCAAAATCTTTAATTTACTTGTCTAACAGTTATGTTGCAGCAGGTGTCACTTTTTGATTATTTACATTTTTAAATTTTTGTTTTTTTTAATCAGATTTGTGACTTGAAGATACATTGTTATTGGTTTCACCCAGAACCAAACCAACATATATCGTTCTCTTTATTTACTGATATTCCAATTTATCAATATTTTTATATGGTAAAATGAAATCATCAGTCATTTATTTAAATGAGAAGTAGACATATAAAATGATACTTTTTATTTATGTGTTTCTAGATTCTTCATATGGTACGTTGACTATATCAGTAGATGGTACTTTCCCAACCTGAATTTCTAGATTTGCATTAAGCAATGTGGCAGAGTAATCACAAATTCTTTGTCCTTGCTATATGTTCTGCTTGCATTTTTGGCCTTCTTATAGAACCCACTGAAGGTCTGTCTCTCTATTCCTGTATTTGCTTGTTTGCATAAATTCCAAGTGTTATTAACCTCTCTCTATCTGTATATATGGTAATATTGTTTGTAACTAACTAAAGAATGGAAATCAGTAGGTTTAGAAAATCTCAAGCTGCAGTGCATCAGTACATAAAGTACAATTTTATTAGGAGTTAGTAGTACTGCTTTTATTTGGAGACTGCTTACTATCATGCAGCCTATCTGTTTGTGAAAAGGTGGGCACTTTACAAGAACACTCTGTTGCCAACTTTCACATCATTTTATTGTTATCTGGTTTTGCAAGATACAAATTTCAATGAAATGGGTAGGAATCTGTTGGTCTGTGTTTCCATTTTTTCTTCAATATTGGATTTAGCAGAAAACTCATTGATATATAACAGCAAATGTATGATAAATACATGCCATTGTTAATGTTATTTGTTCTTTGTATCATAACACCATGTAGAATAGCCATCAATTACTAAATTTTGCACTTCTAAACTTGTGTTTTCTTAGTCTCTGTTGCAACTTATGGAGGTTTATCTAGTAAGAAATAAATTCTTTTAATTCAACATTTATAATGTAAAGAAAATAACATCTTAATGAAATTTTCTTTTTACACTAAATGATTTATTTTGAATCACTACTCCTGTGCCCATTAACATTTGGTATGGTAAACACTCCTGATAATTAAGCAGTCTCAAAATAGAGTTTCTTCAATGTAATCAATTCTAAATTTGTAAGCTCCAATAATGATAGTAATTGTTGATCTTTTCTTTTGCATTTAATTAGTAAAATAAACTTTATAACTTTCTTAAAATCTCAGGGTTATAACTGAACATATCCTCCATTATCTTTGAATCTGATTGCTGCAGTCAGAGCTTTGTATTTGATCTTTACACAGTGGAATGCAACGGATAACACGTATAACAGGAGCATAAGTGGGGAGCAATGCAGTGGTGCTGCAGTAGACCCCTACCCACTTATCAGTAGGGACTATAAAGTCTTCATCAAATGCGACTGTTCTTAGGGCAATGGCTCTTTTTGTCACATTGTCCATTTGTGAGTCTCATTCCAAAATTGATCTGTTCACTCACAGACCACTTCCAATATGTTCTACCATCATGAACTACTTTGACTCAAAAATCTGTATCTTATAATCATATGGTGACTAGAATTTGAGATTTTATGTATGATCTTTATTCTTTACCTTACATCATCGATATATTTCGAGAATATGTGATCCATCGATATTTATTTGCAGGACAGTTACTGAGATGGATGTTGCGGGTCCAATTCCAGAAGAGCTGTGGACTTTGAGTTACCTTTTCCATCTGTATGGTTTCCTCAAACATTGTGTTTGATTAATTCTCTTCACAAAAGAGCCAAATAGGTTTTCCATTTATATGATGTCAAAGTTTAATTAGAGTAGATTCTAATTTCCAATATGAAGTTCTTGATTTCCTAATTTCTTGCAGGGACTTGAGCAAAAATTACTTGTCAGGCAGTCTGTCTCCATCTATTGGCAATCTGACACGCTTGAAATACCTGTAGCCTCCTTAAATTTTGATTTCGAACTAATAAATGTATAATATATATATACATATATTAGCTGCCTTTTCTTTTCTTTTATTTATTTTTTTTTTCCCTGCTTGATTTGTTCTTTATTTTATTGTTACTAGGAACGTTGGGACTAATGCATTATCTGGAGAACTACCAAAAGAAATGGGAAAACTTATGAATTTATTATTCTTGTAAGTAATGCTTACCCAACCTCAACCTGTGATGTACTAATGTAAGCATGATGCTTTTGAATTTTTATCACTAGTGAAACCACTTTCTTCAAATGCAGTATTTTCTTTATAGGTCCTGGTAGATTATAGTACTAAATTATTAGTCAGTTGATGTTTTTCGGACCAAATATAATTGTATTTAAACATTATACCATTCTAAATTTTTAAATTTAGGTCCTCTAGCTTAAAGTATTAAGGACTTTCTAGTCACCTTACCAAATGGATTGGGGCCTCTTGAAGTATTCATCAACAATCTTATTATGTTTTGAGTATGTTGTCCGCTTCAAATATGTACCTGTTGTCTTGTTTGTACTTTTGCACATAATGATCTGAAACTTAGAGAACTATAAATCCTTGAGAAATGCTCATTTGTTGTTGGTATTTTATTCTTGCAGATCTATTGCAGAAAACTATTTCTCTGGTCCTCTGCCATCAGAACTGGGGAATTTATCGAAATTGCAAGAACTGTAAGTTTTTGATAATTTTCTTGTTCTCCCTTTTTCTTTTCCTATCTGCAGTTCAAGGATTTTGTAATGTTTTCTAGGCAGTATGTAGTTGCCGGATAAAGTGTAACATTGAAGCAGTTCTAAAAGGATTTTTACACTATAGAAGTTCTTTGGACAAGACAATTAAGGCCATGTCATAGAGTCCTGTAAATTCCTTAAGACCATTGCTGTGTCAAAGGCTTCTTTGTCTAAGTCCTGTATTCATTCATATGCTGGAGTATAATAAGCTCTAGAAATGTAAAGTGACAGAAAGCCAAACTGATAGTTAAAGTAACTTATATGGTTAATTTTAATCCACGTAAATATATTATTTAACAGATAATAAAAAATAAAAAAAAAATCATTTAACAGGTTTTCTAACAATAGCCAAGTTCTTGGAAGGAAAAAATTCATAGAAGGACGGTTTGCATAATTTCTTTTTGCTTGATTTATGGCTACAAAATCTGCAGAATTCCTAGTTAATTGCAATGATCTATTTTGTCTTATACTTGTTTCTCTTTTTTAGTGACTATTTGCATCTTACTTGTCTATTGCCTACATTTATTTTTTGGAAAGGGTTGTTTATGTGAACTTAAATAAATATTAAGTGCTAACAAATTTTATGATAATATATATTTTGCAGTTACATTAACAGTTCTGGAGTTAGTGGTGAGATTCCTTCAACATTTGCTAATCTGCAAAATTTGGAAACTGTGTAAGAACTTTCTGTCCTTGTTTTTCCCCTTAATTTGAATCAAAACATTATGAATACCATGCGGAGAAAAATTATATTTTCATTATTTTTTAAAGGGTATGCTCTCGCTTTTTTGCAGGTGGGCATCAGACACTGAACTTACAGGCAGGGTGCCTGATTTCATAGGAAATTGGTTGAAGCTCAAATCCTTGTAAAACACTGCTTTGATGTTCTCTCTATTTTCCTTCAACTGCATTTGCGTGGTAACATTTCTGCTTCAGTTAATATGAAAACTATATGCTTAACAATTAATTATTTGTGAACAATTTTATAGGAGGCTTCAAGGCAACGCTTTTGAAGGTTCTATACCGTTGACATTTTCTGCTCTGACTTCTCTGTTAGAGTTGTAAGTATCCATGTCCATCATCTCATCTATCTGCAAATGTTTGAATCTAACCATCTCATGTATGATATATTTGTAGGCGTGTAAGCGATTTAACTAATGGAAACTCTTCCCTCGATTTTATAAAGGATATGAAGAATCTAACTGTGTTGTAAGCAACATGGTTCTTGGTTAAGATTGAATATTTTATATGTACTCTTCATTCCTTAGGTATGTTACTAATAACAACTTGTTAATTCATCCTGCAGAGTACTGAGGAATAACAACATTTCCAATTCAATTCCATCCAGTCTTGGAGAGTACCAGAAGTTGTCTGAGCTGTAAGTTTTAATTATTTAGTTTTTGGAGTTGTGACAACATTTTTAGTTATCTACAACTTATAATTTATGCTACCTGAAACTGTTTAATTTCGTTCATCTTTAATAACATTCAATTAATCAGTTAAAACTGACTAGGAATGCTTATCAAATAAGTTGTGAGCCTAGAAATGTGCAAGATTTCTTGTTGTAATAGTCTTTTGACCAACTTAATAGTCTCTACTCAAAGTCATCATATAAGTTCAACTTTTGAATGTCTATGTGTTTGTGTGCATGATTGGAATGCTCTTCTTTTATATTTGCCGCTGTTGTTATGAATCATTGAAGTTTTATTTTACAGGGATTTGAGCTTCAACAGCATAACTGGCGAGATTCCTCATTCTCTTTTTAATATGAGTTCGCTCTATTTCCTGTAATATACTAAGATTCTTTTTATTGTAGCAAGTGCCTCCCAACAGTTACTCAATTTATTGAAGCATTTATATATTTCTGTCTCCCTAATCAGGTTTCTTGGCAACAATAAGTTAAATGGTTCCCTGCCCCAAAAAAAAGCATGCGTCTTAGTGTCATGTGAGTGCATCTGGATTATTTAGTTTCCCTCTACTATAATGTATTAGAATTCGAGTTTTCCAGTTAACATGTTTCTTGAAAAAAAGGAAGACATCTCCGTACAGTTAACTGAATATGCATTGTCTTACCGGGATTATTTGAACATAGAGTATAGTTTACCACCTGAACTTGAGAGAATTAGAGTTTAGTAGAGTAATAAATTGTAAATGAATATTCTTATAGACATGTTCAGATGAAAAGAAAGTTGTATCCACATCAGCTAACCTATGCTTAGGGTTTATCTGAACTTAACAATATATTTTGCTACCTGAACTTGAGACACATTACATTCTCCAATTTCCTTTTGCCATTCTGCCATTGCCTTGTTTCTTTTCCTGTTAAATAAAATTCTGTTAAAGCATGGTGCATGAGCATATAAAGCACTGGTTTATTTAAAAATCCAAAACTTGACGAGGAAAAATTATCTTGAAATTGTTTTTCCTTCAAATTGGTTA
Source organism: Ziziphus jujuba (assembly GCF_031755915.1). NCBI lineage: Eukaryota > Viridiplantae > Streptophyta > Magnoliopsida > Rosales > Rhamnaceae > Ziziphus > Ziziphus jujuba. The sequence goes on from NC_083380.1 coordinate 7,675,521, forward strand.
ACCTAATAAACTAAATGTACTGGCATTATTTACATTTTTCTCTTCAAGAAATTGATCCCATGAAACAATAATCATGGTATTATGTATCATTGTCTAGAATTTGCGTTAAATGTTTGTTACACTATACTTGCAGAGATTTGTCATACAATAATTTAGCAGGCAACATCCCTTCGTGGGTCAATCAACGAAACTTAGAACTGTAAGTCCTGACATTTTAGAAAAGTATTGGGCTTTCTTCTTTTTTGATAAATTTAATTAATTAATATCTTTTATATCTATACTTAATATAGCTTCCTTACTTTCTTATGATGGTATAATGTGATAGTTCTTTGATGACATTTTCTCTAACAGTCATAAAGAATTTGGCTTTTATATGGTTTTCATTATATAATTCAATATGAAATTGACATCGTTGCTTCCTTCTTTTTTTTTTTTTTTCTTTTTTTTCTTTGTGAGTAATATGCAGTAATCTAGTAGGCAACAACTTCACAGTAGAAAGTTTAAATAGAAGGTAATTAATTCCCTATGTGCTGTGCTTACATTTAAAGGGTATCGGAAAGATAGCAAATTAGAGTTTCTGTGAGGTTTTAATTTTGGTAGGATGGATTTTTGTACTGATTTACCATACGATGGTCATAACAAAAGGTAAGAATTCACATGTCATATTTAGTCCGTCTTCCTTTACTGCATAACATGTCATCACAAAGTTTAACACAAATAGTAATTTTTATGTATATCCATGATAAGTTCTAAGAAACAAGTGCTTTATCATCATTCTTTCTTTTTTCTTCTTCATAGTTTTTTACTGCAAAAAAATGGCTAGTGGTTGTTGTCCAACAAAATTGCATGTTCTTATGTCTAACTGTTTAAGTCATTCCTCTCTTTTGCTTCAGTGTTCGGACTTCAGGTTTGAAGTGTCTCCAGCAGAACTTTCGTTGCAATCAAGGTCATGAGACCTGTAAGTACAGTTGAAAACGCAATGTAAAATACAGTTAAAGCTCTTATTCATTTTCTATTGAATGTTTCACCTTACTCTGAACACATGGGAAAGTATCCTTTTTATATCGATTATGCAGATAAGATATTGGCAATTAACTGTGGTGGTCAGGAGATTATATCTTCTGATCGTCTTGTGTATGAGAGGGACAATGAGATTCTTGGTCCAGCAACATATTTTGTTAGCAACTTCAAAAGATGGGCTGTTAGCAATGTTGGACATTTTACTGGAAAGACCAATCCATATATAAGTTTTTCACCACGTCAGTTCACAAAAACTTTGGACTCAGAACTATTCCAGACATCAAGGCTCTCTGCTTCATCATTAAGATACTATGGTTTGGGACTTGAGAATGGCAACTACACTGTGAACCTCCAGTTTGCAGAAGTAGCTTTTGATGACTCTTCTTCTTGGAGAAGTCTTGGGAGGCGTGTGTTCGATATTTATATCCAGGTTTCTATCATAACAATTGAACTCCATAAAATCTGTTTTCTAGAACAAGGACATTTTCAAGTCTTGTTTAGATTTGTTGAGTTATCCAGTATAGGCAAATATATGTCCTTAGTTTTTCTAAAGGTTTAAGGACTGATATAGCACACTGTGATTATTAGTATAGTATATTCTTCACACTATTATTCCAACTAATTGCCAAAGCCTCGTTTGTTCTTGGAATCAAACAATGTTTTTCTTAAATGTGTCTTTGATTATTATTATTCTTTATTCCAGGGAAGACTTGTTTTGAAGAATTTCAACATACGAAAGGAGGCAGATGGGATTGCTTCCCAATCTGTCCACATGATATTTAAGGCTCAGGTATTAAAAAACTATCTTGAAATCCATCTCTTTTGGGCTGGTAAAGGGACTTCCTCCATACCTATAGAAGGTACATATGGACCATCTAGTTCGGCCATCAGTGCCACTCTAGGTAATATGGTGTGAAAATCATGCTTTCTTCTCATGTATGTAATATGTGATTGACTACTGAGCTTTGGATACAGATTTTGATCCTACTGTCAATATCAAACCTACCACCTTTAAGAGGAAAAGGACTAGTCCTGCAGTTGGAATTGGAATTGGTTCTGGAGTTTTAAGCATTCTGTTCATTTTGATGATATCATATGTGGTTCAAAGAAGAAAGAAGTCCAAGACCAATGATAATGAAGGTTAAATCATTACTTTTATTGCATTTTGAATGTTGTTGATTGCACCAGCAACTTCTATATGCCTGTGGACTATTGAAAGTTCTGAATTTCTTCATGAAAAAAGAAAAAAAAAATTACAATCATGAAATGAATGTTGTTTTATTCTTTATTTGCAGAGCTCCTTGGTTTAGATGTTAGACCATTCACTTTCAGTTATAATGAACTAAAGATGGCTACAAATAATTTCAGTTCTGATAATAAGTTAGGAGAAGGAGGATTTGGACCTGTCTACAAGGTAATTTGTCAGTCCCATAAAGTTTACAAGTTGGTACCTAGGAAAAATTGATTTCATGTCTTTGTGTCTTTTGCAATTTAAGCTTTCTTGTAGATGTCTATAGTTATCCACAGAGGCCATGGTATCATTTTTATCTACAGAGATGCAGAGAAAATTTCTGTCATAAAATGAGAATAGAAGTACTAATAGGATGTATAGTTTTTCTTAATATGAAATACTGTTTGTATTCAACAGGGAACACTAAGAGATGGAAGAGTTGTTGCTGTCAAGCAACTGTCTGAAACATCCCACCAAGGAAAGAACCAGTTTGTGACCGAAATTGCTACAATCTCTGCTGTGCAACACCGTAATCTGGTGAAATTGTATGGATGCTGCCTCGACGGAAATAACCGACTCCTTGTTTATGAGTATATGGAAAACAAGAGTCTCGATCAAGCATTATTGGGTATATGCATGAACAATTATTTCCTGCTTATCTAAGTAATACATAACAAAATAACAGTACAAGGTATGGCTTGTTTGAACAGGAAATAACAGCTTAAATCTCAATTGGTCCTCACGTTATTCCATTTGCTTGGGCATAGCAAGAGGCCTAGCTTATCTTCATGAGGAGTCACGACTTCAAATCGTACACAGAGACGTAAAGGCCAGTAACATTCTGCTTGATTCTGATCTCATCCCCAAAATATCAGATTTTGGTTTGGCCAGGCTGAATGATAATGAGAAGACGCACATAAGCACCCGAGTTGGTGGAACAGTGTAAGCTTTTGCAGACCGAGTATCACCTTTAATTTTCAGTTTTACATCCATTTTTATTTCTTTTTTTTTTTGGTCCTTTCTTTTAATGTATTTGTTATAATCTGGAAACACAACTGTTACTGATGTAGTGGGTATCTCGCACCGGAATATGCTATGCACGGTTACCTTACAGATAAAACTGATGTGTTTGCATTTGGTGTTGTGGCTTTAGAGATTGTTAGTGGCAGGGCAAATTCTGATTCAAACTTGGATGAAGAAAAGACATATCTTCTTGGATGGGTATGAAACTATAATTTTTTTTCACTGCAGATAACAGTTTCTTTATATATGAAACATTAAAATGTTCCTAATATTGGTATTCTTTGAGACTCCAGCTATATATAGGTACTGATTCATAGTTAGAAGTATTCTTTTGTAAAAATGAAGCTCCTATAAACGCAGGTTCATCATAAGAGGCATCCATAATGGCAATGGCTTCATTTTGATTTACAGAATGAATGAAATGAATCCTAGCTTCTCACACATAGGCCCGACTGTATTTTTGGTTTGAGTTGGACACAAAACCTCTTTTATTTATGGCTTCAATACTATATAGAAATGCCACTCTTCAAAAAAGCTTAAGAAAACTTTTGGGAGGTCAACCATCGTTATATTTATAATATCTTAGCTAAAAGGAGATGCTTTCTCTCCATAAACAGGGTTTTTATAGATAATAACTTTCATTGATTGTATAATTTGTTGGTTACTTACAAGGCTTGGAACCTCTACAAAGAAAAAAAAGAAGTTGAACTGGTGGATTCAGCATTATTGTCAGAATTCAATGAGCAAGAAGTAAGAAGAGTGATAAGAGTAGCCCTGTTGTGCACTCAAAGTTCACCTTCTCTACGACCATCAATGTCACGTGTGGTGGCAATGCTTTCAGGAGATGTTCAAGCTTCCACTACAATTTCTAAACCAGGATACTTGACTGACTACTGGAAATCTGACCATCTAAGCAGCCAAATGAGCGATAGTACTGCAGCTAAAAGAACCAATATTAGCAGTTATAATGATAATGCATCTACAAGCACAACCATGGTGGACGATGCAGAGAGGTCATTTGTCAATTCTAATCAATATTCTATGTTTTACAGTTCCATTAGTGAGGGTAGGTGAAAACTAAAATTTGGTATAACTTAGGTTTGCTTTGTTATATATGCAAATGCAACCAAAGACTTATCCGTTGATTTTTAATATATAATAATATATTTCTCATTTTTTTGCCTTCCATCTTCTATTTTTTTATAGAACTAATTATTTTGGTTCTGACTATTTTTTACATCTACTCTATTATCTAGGGGTGGGTATGGATTTGATTGGTTCGATTTTAGACCGAAATACAATCCAATCATTATTTATCAGTTTTTCTAATATGCAATCCAAATCAAACTATTAAAACGTTAAATCTAACAAAACCAAACCATTTATGATCGATTTAATTTGGATTGATTGATCGGTTTAAAACTTACTAATTTATAAATATATAATACAAATAAAAAATTTTCAAATATAAAATATAAATAATAAATTATAATTATCCAAACATAAAATCCAATTAGAATAATATAGCATAATCTACAATGGAAAATAAGAAAGAAAATGTACCAGATGATACGCATCATGTACTTATCAAGTAGCAAGCATTAATATTATCATCTCACTTCTACAAAATCAAATTAAAATTGTTAAAACAAATAATGTGAAATAATACATTCATCAAAATTCATTCACTCAATAATCGATTTGGGATTTGGGGATGTAAAAAAAAAAAAATATATATATATATATTAAAAATTAATATATAAAGATGGAAAAAATAGCTAAAAATTAATATATAAAAATGAAAAAAAAAGTTAAAACTTAATATATAAAAATAAAAAAAATAAAAAATATATAATTTTTTAATTATATAATATATTATTTGGATTGGATTGGATTTATATTTCTAATTCATAACCAATCCAATCCATACAATTTATAATATTTTGAACCTAATCCAATCCAATTAATATAAAAATCCAATCTAAACCGTTAAAAATGGATTGGACTGGACAGATTGAACGAGTTGGATTGGATTTTGTCCACCCCTACTATTATCTTTCAATATATAGCTTACTGAATTATCGCCATCCTTCATTATTTAGCTTAATAAATTCGTTGGAAATAGACAGCCGGTGAAACTCATTTCCTACTTACGAAAATAATTCCAGTATTTGCAATAACAGTACAAGTTATAATGGCTTGCTTGAATTGAGCAGGAAATAAAAGCTTAGTTCTAAAATGGTACACACGTTTTTTAACATTTGCTTGGGGATTGCAAGTGGCATAGCAGAGATGTAAAAGCCAGTAACGTTCTACTTGACTCTAATCTCATCCCAAAGATTGTAAAACCAAAGCAATTTCATTCGGCTACATTGTAAATTATTTGAAACGGTCATTTCCTTAGCCTTTTAGAACATGTTTGCATTGATCTCTCAGAACTTTGCTGCACTTATTAATATTTATTGCTTAAATTACTAGTCTTGGAGCTTATATAAAGAAGAACGACAACTTGAACCGGTGGATTCAGCATTAACATCTGAACTCCCTGGCAAGTGTATTGTCCCACCATTTATTTTAATTTTTTGTTAGTATTAGTTAGTGGTGATTAAAGTTTGTTAAATATATCAATTAATTATAAATGTGGAGGAAAAAAAATAAAAACTAATATTATTTTAAATTATGATTTTTTTCTCCTTATATTTATAACTAATAAGATGTTTAATTATTATTAACCAATGTTAATAAACTATTAAAATAAAATAAAAGACTACACGTATATTTACAATTAAAAAAAAAAAAAAAGAACCTAAACACGTAAACAAACAGCCTAATTTATATGAAAGACACATCAAAACAATGGTTCATCATCGTCAACCTGCTTGAATGGACCTCATGAGAAAATAACCAAGAAAACATAAAGCTTATCATATGTCTTCATGGATGTAGCTCAGCCACAGTACTTACACGTGGAGAAGTGGCAGTTCTGATACTGGATGGACTTGCTGGAAACACCATCTATAAGTGAAAGTTGAACTTGAAGCTATAGATAGATGGACTAGGATGTAACAGCCCAGTACCACCCGTCCTCTTTGGCCCAGGGTTCACTCCCTCTCTCCTCCCGGCCTCAAAGTTTTAGCCCAGTACCACCCGTCCTCTTTGGCCCAGGGTTCACTCCCTCTCTCCCCCCGGCCTCAAAGTTTTGTCAAAACGCGTCTTGAAGGGAGAGGTATCCACAGCCTTATAAAGACCGCTTCGTGCCCCTCTCCAACCAATGTGGGATGTTACAATCCTCCCCCCTGGGGCCCAGCGTCCTCGCTGGCACACCGATCCGGGCCAGGCTCTGATACCACTGTAACGGCCCAGTACCACCCGCATCAAGATATTGTCCTCTTTGGCCCAGGGTTCACTCCCTCTCTCCTCCGGCCTCAAGGTTTTGTCAAAACGTGTCTTGAAGGGAGAGGTATCTACAGCCTTATAAAAACCGCTTCGTGCCCCTCTCCAACCGATGTGGGATGTTACATAGGATGTTAGTTTTCCAATAAATTAATGTTAGATCACCAACCATGTTCTAGTTTGTTAAATACCCAAAAATTTAAAACCCAAAAAAAAAAAAAAAAACAAAAACAAAAACAATGATAGAGAAAAATTGAAAAAAAAAAAGAAAGACAAAAACCAAAAACTGTTACCAAATGGCTTCTAAGCCAACTATGCCTTTTTTTATATATAAAATGCATATCAGTCATTTGGCCAACAACTAAAACGTGCCTTTTTTGGAAACCTCATTTTGGACCGTTGGATTAAACCAACGGTCCAAAATAATTTGTAACATATTAGAGCTTCAGCAGACACACCAGGTTCTACTGTTCTACCCATCGCATCGACAACTTCTTTCCATGTCAACGACATCCATTAATGGAAGATTAGAGCTTCCACAATTAACATCAGCGAACCCTGCTCTCAAATTGCTCATGATTATGAACCAAAAAAAAAAAAAAATGAGGATCAGTTTTGTAAATATGCATGATTAGAAAGATTTTGGTTGCAAAATGTTTAAATCTTAAAAAAAGATTTTGAGAAATAGGAAGTTGAAGGTTTTAATTAATTTATAAGATATAATTGTATTCTGAATTACAATTCTAAGGTAATTTTTTTTTTTTTTTAAATTCTGGATATGAAAAGGAGATCATGGTAACTCATTAAATATTTCATTAACGAAAAAAAAAAATACAGACAATTTGGTGAACAGAAAGCCTAATCAAGAAACCCTTTATATGGGTAGCCCCCCTGTCAATTGCAGCAAAAGTAGATGCTTTGAACCTGATTTTTTTTTTTTTTTTTTTTTTTTTATCATTAACATTGTTCAAATTTAAGAGTTCACATATGAAAAGAGTATTTATATAAGTATTAACATTGCGATATCTTTGCAGAAACTTTGATCCAAAGTTGCTTATTCATAAAAGAAGATACGAGAGGAAAGAAGAAATAAAAAAAGAGGGGCAAAACAAAAAATAATTATCTAAGAGCTTAAGATAATTTAACACGATTTAAAGCTGTTGTACACAATTTCGTAAATTGTGTGTGTATATAGAATCACACTACTCAAAAACATATGATTACCAAAAGGGATTGGGCTTTCACTATGACCCTCTAGTCCATCACTTGTTTTGACCAAGAAGCTCAATACTAAGCCCCAGAAATGGTCCTTCAAGTTCATTACCTAAAATGGAAGTCCCCATTACCTAGCAAGGCCCTCCACTTTTATCTTTTTTAAAAAAAAATAACAAAACTACTATTAATTTCTTGCTCGCTAGAAAATTAAGGGGGGAAAAATTTTCTGAAAATATAACAATTGACCCTTTTGCATTCAAAGAATAACAGTGACTGGTATGTATATGATTATAGTTTTTTTTTTTTCCCCCAATATTGTGTTACCTTTTAAATATCCTTGTATATTATCATTAAAAATAAAAATTTATCCTTGTATATTTTTATTAAAAAACAAAAACTTACATTTTTAATTATCATATTGTCTTTTTATGTATTTGGTAAGTTGTATTTTAAACAAACAATAAAAACTTCTTTCCACAACTCAAAAAAAAAAAATGTATAAAATTATAATTTCTTAAATAGAAAAGTAATACATATAGATGCACATCGTTGGACGCACCGTACATATATAAAATGCACGCCGTTGAACCCTTCATATATATATATATATATATATAAAATAAAATTCTATAACGCAGACATTTTCAAAAATAAATGATTTTTGAAAATGTAAACATCCATAATATACAAATATTTTTTATAACAAGATCTAGACTATGCATCATAACCGGCATACACACACACACACACGTGAGAAAATCAAAACAGTACAGTGAAAGTGGGAAAAATTACAAGTACTCCCAGCGTACCCAAGAGTCAGAACTCCTGCATATCATTTCATGCCACATCAGATTCGGCTGCGGCTATTTCAACATTTTTCCACTTTCGTTTTCGTTTCTTCTCCTTCTCTCCGAAACTTCAAATGTGCGTGCCATTCTTCTCTGCACAAAAAAATCAGTGTCAAAAACAAGATCTTCAATCTTTCAATAATGGAAAAATGGAACCATGGTTCAAGTCATTTGTTCACAAAATGGCGAAATAGAATAACCAAATGGACCCCAAATGCCTTTTTTTTAATAAAAAAAATTGAAATAAAAAAATCTCCAATAATAAACGCGTTTTTTAGGTTTATCTGATTATAATTTTTTTTTTTTTTTTTGGGGTAAAAATCACTGTCTGAGAGCCAACTGTGATAATGGAAAACAAATATATGTCAAAAGTTGTTCATGAGAGATGGGCCCAGATTTTGAAACAAGCTGCTGAAAGAAGAGTAAAAAAGAGAAGTCTTTGCAACTTTTGTTGATGAAGGGAGTTTGTGATTTCATTTTTGGTGATGAAGGGATTTGGTGGTTTCAGGAACAAAATCTCCTGCCAAGATTATTTGGTGCGGAAGAGGAGAAAAAGAGGACAAGAGAGAGGAAAGAGAAAGAGCCAGTTTTGAGAGAGGGCTGATGCGTTATTTCGCATGAAAAATAATCCACATGACACGAAATGACATGCAGGAGTTTTAAGTGATAAATACGAGAGTACTTGAAAAATTTCCCTGAAAGTGGAATACCATATTGTTTTGTTTTATTTTATTTTATTTATTTATTTATTTTTTATAGAAAACCGGAATACCTTAAAAATAAAATCGGAATATAAAGATGTAGAAAAGGTTTGGATCCTTCAGTAGATACTCCAGTAGATACTCCTGTAGATACTCCAGTAGATACTCCTGTAGATCCTCCAGTAGATACTCCTGTAGATCCTCCAGTAGATCCTCCTGCATTGAACCACCAAAGTGCAGTCGACAACGCTCCTACCAAAGCTGCCCCAACCAAAGCTGCCCCAGAGATGAGCGCGGGAATTTTGTACTTCTTCCACTTCTTAGAATTATTTTTGATTTTTCCCTTTGAGTCCGACTCCGATTCCGGGTGCAAATTATAATCTGGACTGGTCGATCTGCAAATATATATATATATATATATATATTTTTTTTTTGGTCACGTAACAGCATTAAGCATAAACAAAATATTAATTTCATATGTCTAGTAGATATGGTCTTAAAGACGTTGAAAGACGGAGAAATGTAGAAATTCATTACACATATATAAACAGACTATATGATTACCTAGTGGTTGAAGAGGAAGGACAGAAAACGATGTCGAAATCTTGCTCAAAAGGGCAGGAAAAGGTGCTGGTTTTGTCATTAGCAAAGCTGTTAGCCTTGGGACATGCTTGCTTAAAGAAGTCGGTATAGCAGCTAGTGCTGCAATTGCAAGCAGCTGCAGTACCAGAACAAAAGCTGGGCTCCGCAAAGGCCTGGCTTGCACTCTTACAACCCAAGCTCTCGTTGCTGTACCGGAGCTCCGCTGGGCACGTGCTGATCAAATTCACAGCACACCCAGCAATCGTACAGTGATGTTCATCATATCCATCGCTTCCCCTACCCACGGGAACCACTATAATGGGAAGATTATATCCGTTTTTGAAGCTCACCTCGTAATACTCCAATCCATCAATTGAGCGGAACGCGGCTATGGTGGTTGATGCCGGCTGCAACGAGTCGCTTCCACATCCGACCGTGTCGGACACGCAATCTCCTGTGCCACAGTGGAAGGCGCCCGAGTCTGCCATGCTGCATTGGGTTCGGCCCCAGATAAAACCCGACCGGCCGCTGGAAGGCCTGTCGACAGAGATGGTGTTGCTTTGGCCTGGTTGGAGAACGAAGAGTCCTGTATTATAGGAAGGAAGCAGCCACGGAGTGCCGCCGTTTGCTATTGCTACAGGCCAGACTGGGTGATCGCACTCATTTATAACTGTGAAGGTTTTTGAATTAACAAGTAGGAAAAAGAAAAAAAGGAAAAAGAATCTTAATATTTCCATCGAGCTAAAGGTTTTTAAGAACAACTAAAGGAGTTGCGAGCTAAGTTGTCGAGTTTCAAAGCATTTATAAGAACTAGTAAGAGTCAGTGGAATGGTAAGGGAGTGACTTTTGCAGAAAAAGCTTTGACGTATTCAATTGTTTTTAAAACAGTTTTATATTCTAAAAAATAAAAATAGATAGTTTGCTCAGCCCATTTTCAAAAATAATTTTTAAAAAATAAATAAAAAAATAAAATTTAGAGAACAATAAAATAATATTTTTATTTGTTTTAGAAATAATAGAATATATATTATTCTGATTTATTTTTTTTATCGTTTAATTTGAGTTTTTTATTTTTTAAAAAAAAAGTTACTTCAATTTCTTGAAATATTTTAGAGAAAGAAAAATAGAATAATGTGTACGATTACATTTTCTCATTTCCATCTTTTACCTTCCTATTCTTTTTTTTTTCCTTTTTTTTTATAATTTTCAAATAGAACAATTTAAAAAATAACAATTGCTTCTTTCCAATAATAATGTTTGGCCAATTATCATAGCTATTCCTATTCTTTTCTTTTTTTTCAATTCTTTGTGATTTATCACTTATATCAATTATCTTTTTATTATTATTATTATTATTTTATTTTTATTTCCTTCATTATATTCCTATTAGTTTTTTAATTTATTATTTTACTTTTTTATCATTTTTTTATTGCAAAGATTTCTTATATCAATTTTTTTGGTTGCTATTTTGTTCTTTTTCTTTATTTTCCATTTTCTTCTTTATTAAATACTCTCTCTCTCTCTCTTTCTTTTGTTCTGTTTCCTAATTTTCCATTATCAAATATATATATATATATATATTTATATTTTTCTCATCTATAGTTTTCCATCATTTTTTCTTTTTTCTTATTTTCCGTTTTCTATAAGATATTTGTTTCTAATTTCCCATTTTATATTTTATATTTTTCATTATTTTTCTGTTTTTCTATAAGATATTTTTTTTCCTTATTTCCATTTTTTTTAATTTTCCTTATCTCTCATTGTATTTATTTATTTTTTATTGTTAATTTTTATTTTTATCTTTCCTTTGTAACAGTGTTAAGAAGGTCTAAGCATATGACTTGACTATATTAGTAATATATAAAATCTAGTAGTTTTATTATTATACTAATATGAGATTTTATAGATGTTTATAGTTGGAAATATTATATTAGACTTGTGGGATTTAATTTGTTTTTTATTAATACAAAATTCCAAGTCCTAATAGTTATTTTATTCATATATACACACAAATCTATTTGCTTAAAACCCACATCAAATAATTAATAACATATATTGTATAATATCAAGTAGGTCTAAAAATTAATTAATAAAAAGATAATGACTGATAATGTGAAACAACTGTTGGTCATACAAGGAGTGGAAAGATGAAGTTTTAAAAGGCCAACTATAAATCAATTTAAAATTAAATACATATAATAAAAAAAGTTGATACATATATATATACATGTATATTATAATGTGAATCAATTATTAATAATGAAGCAAAATTTAGAAAAAAAACAAATGAAAGCATGAAAAAAAAAAAAAGTTCCATGTACTGATATGTAACATGCAGAAAACTATTAAAATTGAAAGAGTTCAAATAAAAAAGTAAAAAAACAAAAAGAAAAATTGTTTAAAAAATTTTTCATACTGTTTAAAAATAATTTTTGAAAAGTTTTAACCAAACATGTTTTTTTGTTTTTTATTTTTGAAAATTATTTTTAGACATCAAAAAATAATTTTCTATTTTTCATTTTGAAAATAATATTTTAAAAATAAAAAAAATGGCAAAACAAGTCTTTTATTTTTTACTGCATGGCATGCATAAAAATTAGTTTGTTTTTCCTTGTCAAACGCCGCTTTGGTCTCCTTTTGTCCAGGTTTTATGGTAGGTTCCTTGTGTTTTGTTGTGCTTTCTTTTGGTCTACTTTTTACCTGTTGGCTCTGGTGTATTTTCGTTTTGCGGGGCAATCCCTTGCCATCGGCCCTCTGTTTGAAATGCTTGCCGCCTTTTTACTTGTCCTTGTCAGCATGCATGACTGGCCCTTGTGTATTTTCTCTTGGGAAATCTGGCCCAATACCCTTATTTTGAGTAGACCTGGCAATTTGGGTCATGACATGGTGACACGACTCGAAAATGACACAGAATAAATGGGTTTTGGTTTATTATAAATGGGTTCGGGTCATAATCAGGTCAACCCGTTCGGGTTGACCTGTTTAACTCGAAATTGACCCGTTACGACCCATTTATTAAACGTGTCAGTTTCAACCCGACACGATTATACACCTATTATAACCCATTTAAATTTAATATTAAATTAATATTTTATCACTAATATAATATTTAATAATTAAAAAATTTTATAAATTAAAAATTTTATAAAAATAATTTTCTATTACTAATTTTTTTAAAACAAAAAATACATTTTTAATAAAAACAAAAACATAAAAAAAAAAAATTTCAGATCTAAAACTCAAGAGTCGAGAGTCAAGCCCTATTTTTCAATTTTCATCTTATTCTCCAGTACTTCACAACGTAGCCACCACAGACCACACTAGCCAGCCCCATCTCCAATCTCCATCAGCCATCAAAGCCTCCTTCCTCTACCCCCTGCTTCTTCTCTCTGCCTCAATCTTAGTCTCTTTCTCTCTATCTTTTTTCTTACTTTGGTCTTTTCTTATTTCTTCTCATTGATTTGGTATCCTAAAATCTAAATCTTGAAAGAACAAAGGAGAACAGTGAGTCGTTTGAGAGTTGAACTATTGAAGCAACTGAGAGTTGAAAGAACAAAGGAGAACGATTTGGGTTCGGCATTACAGGGTCTTTGAGAGTTCTCTGCAGATTCTTGACGAACGGTGAGTCGTGCTAAACTTTCAAATTTTTGCATATCATAAAGCATTTTTGTGTTACATAAAAAAAAAAAATTTAAAAATATATGTGAAGCTGTTTTTGCAATTGTTAGAAATGAAAGAAAACAGATATTGATCTCTATAATATTTGAATGTATGTTTCACACTATCTACCGATCTTACATTGCAACCCCCACGTTTTGTGACTATTCCAAATTTATAGAAGAAAGATGACTATCCAATTCATGTTAAAATAAAGATGATTCAATTATTATGACATCCAACGATTTAAAAAAAAAAAATCAATATATGCTGAATTTTTTATTAGCCAAAAAAAAAAAGAAAAAAAGAAAAAGTAGTTGATGTTTTCTCTGAGAACATTAGCCAAATATCAAATATGCATGTTTGAATTTCATTTTCTGGATAGAAGTAGTTGATGTTTTTGGCCCAACTAGTAAATTTTCTGTGGGATTATAAAGCCAATGGTATATTGAGACTCATTTTACATCAATAGATGTTTGCAAAATTCTCATTCCTTTCCTGGGTACTAATTGGAGTCTATGATTTTGTAAAAAAGTTTATTAAGTATGTATTTTTTTTATTTGATTAAGTTTATTAAGTTTATAATCAATATTTATTGGTTAAACTAAATAGGTAATATACTTTCAAATTGAAGGTTCAAATTTTGACCCGAATAAAATTTCCCTTTATAAATATTAACCATGAAAAAATGAGCTAAATCTATTCTTTGGTTCTCTGCAACTAAAAAAAAGATTTTAATCCATGCTGGCATCTATTCTTTGGTTCTCTGCAACTGGAAAAATGATTTTAATCCATGCTGGCATCTATTCTTTGGTTCTCTGCAACTGTCTTTGGTTCTCTGCAACTGAAAAAAAGATTTTATTCCATGCTGGCATCTATTCTTTGGTTCTCTGCAACTGAAAAAAGGATTTTAATCCATGCTGGCATAGTAGTAGTAGTTGTCATTTTCATAGTCATTATTATGGTGATAGATATAATCTGAAAGTTTTCTTGTTATACTTGAAAGATGAACATTAATAATCACTTTATAACCAATTAACCACAAAACATTTTTTATTATTATTATTTTTGGTTGCATTATCTATTTAGTACTTCATAATAGCGTCAGATTTTTTTTCTAAAAGAAAAAAACAAATTCCTTCTCAACACAAGTAGCGTTTGCAAAAATTGATTAGTGGAATAAATCCAGTGGTTGCATGCAACATCTCAATAAATGAAAGTACAAAAATATTTGACATTTCAACTAATTTGGGAGATATTTTGCTGCGAGATTTTTCAACTAATTTGGAAGATTGCAAAGATATTTAGCCATCTTGTACCTCTTATAGCTTGGGAAATAAAAAAATTATATATGTGCATATGTGTGAATATATTTTTCTTTGTGATTTGGAAACAAAAAATTATATACATGTTTATTATAAGGTTATTATAATATTTTATTTTAATATATAATTTTTTTTGGTTTGAAAACATGTAGATAAACATGGATGGACTTCAAATAAATCTTGAATCAAGTAGCTTTGAAATGCCTATTAATTTAGAAGATGTTGCAAGTCCTATGGAGGGAGTCACAAGTGGGCGTAAAGTGAAACGCAAGAGAAAACTCACTTCAAAGGTTTGGTCTTACTTTGATGTGCAAAAATGTAAATGTAAAGATTGTGGTACCATTTATCTTTGTGATAGTAAATATGGAACGGGAAATTTGATGCGTCATTTAAAAATTGTGTGAAAAGAGACAGTCGTGATATTGGTCAATTATTGATATCTCAAGATAGAGGGACTATCTCATTGAATGCATCTAAATTTGACTTTGAGCATTTTCGAGAATTGATAACTTCGGCCATAATCATGCATGATTTGCCTTTCCAATTTGTTGAGTATGAGGGAATTAGAACCATATTTCAATATTTACATCCTGATATACAACTTGTTTCTAGAAATACTGCTAAGTCGGATGTTCTTAAAATGCATTTGAAGGAAAAATGTAGGATAAAATGCATGTTGGATGCAACTCCTGGTAGAATTTGTTTGACTTCTGATTTATGGACTTCTGCAACTACTGATGGATATATATGTCTTACTTGCCATTTCATTGACAAAGAGTGGATCTTGCAAAAAAGAGTGTTAAATTTCTGTTATATACCACCTCCACATACCGGTATAGCATTGGCAGAAAAACTATACTCTTTGTTGTGTGAATGGGGAATTGAGACAAAGTTATTTTCTTTAACTTTGGATAATGCTTCTGCCAATGATGTCTCTGTTAATATGTTAGTTACTCAATTGCAATTAAAGGGGGCTGTAGTTTGTGATGGTGATTTTTTTCATCTTAAATATTGTGCTCATATCATTAATTTGGTAGTACAAGATGGGTTGAAAGATATTGATAGTGTTGTTCATAAAATTCGGGAAAATATTAAATATGTAAGAGGGTCACAAGTAAGAAACAGAAGTTTTTAGAATGTGTTAAATTGTTATCAATGGACTCTAAGAGAGGTTTGAGGCAAGATGTGCCTATTAGATGGAACTCTACATATATAATGCTTGAAAGTGCATTGTACTATCGATGTGCCTTTTGTCATTTGGAACTAAGTGATTCAAATTATAAGAGTTGTCCTTCTAGTCATGAGTGGGAGAAGATTGAAAAGATAAGTAGATTCTTGGGTTTGTTTTATGATATCACTTGCATATTTTCGGGCACTAAATATCCTACTTCAAATTTGTACTTTTCCTCGGTTTTCTTTTGTTATGTTACATTGAAGGAAAATATTGAAAGTGAGGATGATTACTTGAGAACCATGGCTAATCAAATGCTTAAAAAATTTGAGAAGTATTGGTCAGAATTTAGTTTGATATTAGCCATTGCAGTGGTTGTGGATCCTCGATATAAGCTTCAATTTGTAGATTGGTGTTATAGAAAAATTTATGGAGCAAGTGGTTCTAGTGAGTTTATATGTGTGAAGAGCAAATTATTTTCAATATTTAAGGAGTATGTTCAAAAAAGATCTTTGACATCTTCTACACATTCTTTGGAGAAAGAAAAAAGTAACACATCTTGTGGTGTTGGAGAAGATGTCATTTCTTTTAGAAAGACAGCTAGTTCCATTTTGAAGGTAAATAACTCTTAAATTTTTTATTAATTTTAATTGTTTGTATTTGTGTTAATTAGTGATTATTTATAATTTTTTGAAAAATAATCTTATTGAAATTTTTATTTTCTAACAATGTAGGAATTTAATATTTGTGAAATTGAAGAATTAGGTGCCAATACACAAAAATCACAATTGGAGTTTTATTTAGAGGAGCCAAGGATGGCTACTGAAATTGAATTGAATGTGCTTGATTATTGGAAAGCAAATCAGTTTCGTTATCCTGAAGTTGCTTCAATGGCTCGTGATCTATTGAGTATCCCTATATCCACCTTTGCTTCTGAATCTACTTTTAGCATTGGTGGACGAGTATTAGATCAATTTCGTATTTCATTAAAGCCTAGCACTGTTGAAGCAATAGTTTGTACAAGAGATTGGTTATTTGGGAAAAGAGATAATTATTTTTATTAATGTTTTCTTTATTTCATTTGCATATATTAATAATTTTTTTGTTTCACTAATTTATTTTATTAATAATTTTTTTGTTTCACTAATTTATGGAATGCAAGAAAAATTTCAAGCACAACTTGAGGATCTTACTGAAGATATTTTGAGCTGTGATATCAATAAAGAAGAATCTTCAAGTCAATGCTCTAATTATGCCAATACTCAAGCATAAGGTAATACCAATGTTAAAATTTATTTAATTTATTTTATTCTATTTTAACATTTTAACTTTTGTATTATATTTAATTGATTTTTTTTATTTACTTTGATATTATGATCCCAGGCTGGATTGTTGAGCACCAAAAATTGACATATTTGGTTTGGAATTTGGACATCGATAAATAAATTTGGAGCATAATGATAGTTATGTCCTTTTTCCTTTGGTTTTATATGTATTATGGTAACAATTTGACACCATTTATTTTATTTTGTATTGGTGTTTTACTATTATTAGGACATTAAATTTTATGTTGGTGTATTGAATTTGTCTTTTTTAGCACATATTAAGACTTATGTATTGTGAATTATAATTTTTAGCATTTTGAACAAGTTATTTCAATAAATAGGTTACTTTTCGGGTTAATAGGTTAATTTTCGGGTTAACGGGTTAATAAGTTAGTTTTCGGGTTAATAGGTCAATTTTCGGGTTAACGGGTTAATAGGTTAATTTTCGGGTTAATAGGTCAATTTCAGGTTAACGGGTTGATAGGTCAACACGGCCCGTTAAAATAATCGTGTTAAACGGGTCGTGTCGTGTTGACCTGTTTATAAACAGGTCAGGTTAGTGTTTTGGATACCTAACACGATTAATAAATGGGTCGTGTTCAGGTTAGGAATTTTTGACACGATTATTAAACGGATTGACACAAACACGACCCACGAACACGAATTGCCAGGTATAATTTTGAGAGTCTTAATGAAAAATACCCCTTTTTTTTTAAACATTTTTTATCTACCCATCTTCTTTTCATTATTCCAACCCTACCTATCTCTCTTACCCATGTCTCACCTATCACATTTCACATCCACTTTCCCTCTCTCTCTTTACTGATAACCCTTCTCATATTCAAGTTCTTTCTCTTGTTGGACTCGAAGGACAATCTCAAAGCTATGGAAGGAGGTTTTATGCTCAATTTTAGATACAGCAAATAGGATGATTGATTTGTCACTCATAAATGTTCATTTGAAGGTTTCAACAATGAGATAGACATGGCCGTGGGACAAACAAATAAGAGAAAATAGAATAGATAGAGAGAGAGAGAAAAGGAGAGCCAAAAAAAAACGAAAAAGAAAGAAAAGAAAACCCATTTCCCAAATTTGCTTCTCTCAATTTTCAACGAACTTTGATAAATCTTTCATTTCATCTCTCTCTCTCTCTCTCTCTCTCTCTCTCTCTCTCTCTTTCATTTCGCTTTTTCTTCTGTTAATTTTTTATTATATATATATTTTTTTGGGGTGTTTTTTATCTATAACAAACAGTCCATCATACAAAATTATTCAATCTTTCTTTATGGATTACTTTTGTCTTTATATTTTCTCTATCTGAGAAGTTTTGGGTGTTTGATTTTCATTTCTCACATATTTAAAGCCACCCTTTTTTTCATTTTCCCTTATTTTCTCTCTTTCTTTTTATCTCCTCCAGCTACAAAATTCATAAATTATCTTTATTTTATTAAATTCAAAATTCAATCTGGGTTCGTTGGCTACCTTGGGTTTGTGAGAATTTTTTTTTTTTTGAGGTTGTAAAATAAAAAAAATGATGATGAAGATGACGTGAGGGACGAAAGGGTTTCTGTTGGTTTTCAATGGAAATTTTTTTTTGAAGAACGGTGAATAATGGACGTGGGGGAATGTAAAATAAGGATATATAAGTTAATTGTAATTTTTTTAAAGATAAAATAGACATTGAAGAATAAAATAAAAAATATCCAAAAAATATTGGTAAATATTTTTAAAACTTGCAAAATAGAAGCATTGGACCAAATTCCCCAAACAGAAATTTGGATGGAGAGTGGAGACCATATCTATATAATTGGGCCTTCTGGCCCATGAACCTCCCAGAGAGAGTGAGAAAGAGAGAGAGAGAAGAAATAGAAGGCAATATTTTAAATTTGGTTTGTCGGCATGGAAAAGATCCAAAATTGGATTTCAAACTCCTGTCGCAAAAAGTAAGTTCTACTTCTGACTTACACATACACTCAAAGTTCAAGAAAAACACAGTAAAGAGAAACAAATGAGCTTTTTCTTCATTTGAAATTTGGAAGCCTCCTCTCTCTCTCTCTCTCTCTCTCTCTCTCAAAGTCTCCCAAACCAAGCAGCAACTGACACGTAAT
The DNA here is from genome assembly GCF_031755915.1 of Ziziphus jujuba. NCBI lineage: Eukaryota > Viridiplantae > Streptophyta > Magnoliopsida > Rosales > Rhamnaceae > Ziziphus > Ziziphus jujuba. Next base: position 7,695,120 of record NC_083380.1, read on the forward strand.
ACTGGATATCTTTGATGGTCCATGTCGGCCAACGATTCACCACAACGTGTTAAAAAAAGGAAAATGAAAAGGAGAAAATAGTGAATTATTGGCCCGTCAGATCAAATCAAGTGACATCTTTGTAGTACCATCATCAGCCTTTGGATGACGTGCGTCGACATACCACGACCGTATAATCTGGAAAAAGAGATGGTAGAGAGGGTGGGGAGCGAAGGTGCCTGAGACATTGCGGCGTTTACACAGCGGCCATTGGTTGCCGGACTTATTTTGTCAATGACAGGTGCTCCTGATGTCTGTGGGGACCTACGTTTGGTCGTTTTATATAACATAAATTACACAAACCTTCCCTTTAATTTTAAGTTCTTTTACATACGTAAAATTGTACGTGTGTGTATATATATATATATATTTTTTCTTTCTTTCTTTCAGTTTCAATTTAATGTGATGCTTTTTTATCTGTTCAAATTTTAAAATTTGGTGATCAACAAGTTTTAATTTTTTATAATAACAAAAATACTTTCGATATAAATTATTAAAGTAACAAATTCGATAGCGCTTGTATAAATTTGCCTTTCAATTAGCATATACAAATAAACAAGTTTAAAATTTATTATTATTATTATTATTTTTTTGTCAAAAGGTGTTATTTTATAGTTCATTTTAATTTTGTTGATATTTAAATTTATTTATAAAATAATTTTTAAAAGATGGATTAATTCTTTTTTACTTGGTAACATCGCACATGTCCTCAAGAAGACAAATTAAATTAGAAGCATCAAAATAAAAATAAAAATTAGAAACCAGACCCTTCTTAGCAACTATGTCTGTCAAACCTTTAGAAGAATTTAGGACACGTAATTTCATTTAAAAAAAAAAAAAAAGAGAAAAGGAAAGTCAGTCTTCTGTTGGAATCATACCTAATTGAATAAATATGCAAGATCAAAAATAGATGGTTTAATATAGTGGATTTTAAAACAAAATTGCACAATTTTAAACCTAAATGTTACAAAAGTATAATTAATATTATTTTTTTAATTGGTAAGGTAGAGTGTTAAAAAAAATATAAATTAAATGCCGATCCAGTTTTCAATAATTTTGAATATTAAAAAAAAAAGATAATTTTACTTGGTAACAAAACCAAATATTCTTAAGATGGGGATTTAAAAATTAACCGCTCCATTCAAAAAAAAAATATATATATATAAGAATTTAAAAATAGTCTAAAAATGGTCGAATCTAAATGTGGCGGAAATGTTAGAGAAAAATATGAGATGGTCCTTATCCATTAACTTAAGTGTTGGGATGAAATAGTAATGCTCATAAATAAGGTAAATTTCATTTAGATACTCTTAATTTTACCACAATTATATTTACATTTTATATGTTTGAAAAATTGTCATTGCCGCTCTTTATATTTATCAAAATAAATTTATTTTGTTAATTTTTTTAAAATTCACTTTTACAGTTGAAAGCCAAAAAAATGTTAAAAATCAATATTTATAATTGAATAATACTATAAAAATATAATTATGGTCTTTGATTATTAAAATTAACTGCTAGATCTAAATAATGGTTTTTAAAAAATATGATACTTGAAGCAAAACTGAAGGAATAAATTTTCCCTTCATAAATATATCATTGGGTCTTGGGGTATGTTAGTTAATTGATCTCAATGATGGCATGTGCATTGGCTCGTTTGTTAAGCATAAAGACATAATACAATAAATGATATCTATATAAACGTGAGTATAATTGGGGTTTCAAATCAAATTAATAGTATCTATTGTCAGGACCCGTCCAGAATTTCTTCCCCGGAACCCTAGACAAGCCCTAATCCCAGGGAAACCCTACCGAACCCTCCAACGGAAAATCCGGCAGAGCCTCCCCTAAGGGATTTACTTACCACAAACTACCTGCACTGAAAACACACTTCTATAAACATCCCCTTATTCCTCCCGCAAACTACAAATTGGTTCCACAAATTACAGCACTTCAAAAATAAATACCTTAATCCAGTGCAAAATAAATACAACAAGAGTGAAAGAAATGGTACAACTGCAATAAAAGAAGAACAGGGTACTTCACGAAGTAAAACAGCGATGAAGATCAAGTCCGCTCCGGATGAACACCGACAACCTGGTACCTAGAGGAATAGAATTTAAGAGTGTGAGATGCTAATCATCTCAGTGAGTGACCCTATCTACTATACAATATAATACTACGGTAATAGGTATATAAATAATAATTATTTGGAAATAATATTTTCTCTCAAAACCCTTACAATTCTCTCAGTTGGAAAAGTTCCCCTTTTAAAACATTTTCACAAAACCCTTGTACGTACTTCCCAAAAACCAAGGAACCAAACAAATTAATAAACAATAAATAAACAAATAAATACCCCAAATATAAATATTCTGTAATAAATTATAATAAATAAATTTAGAACACCTTTGGGGTTTAAAACATTATTTGCAATTTACACCGACGCACCACACCATATACCGGTGATGCCCTCCGATACCCAGCGTCCTGAGCACCGACTGGCGGGGGGTTAAAGAGAGAAACCTGCAACGGTCACTTCGGCGTCCCGACAGTACCGCTGCTACAAACCATCACCCGGCCAAGGAGGGGGGCGGCTGTGCACAACAATAACCTTGCCTGCCCACGGTCCAATGGCAACTCACGGGTGAAGTAATAACCGTGCGCTAAACCAGACAATAACCGCGCACTACCACGTGTCCATACACCATACACCAGAACACCAATACTGTATGAGTGCGTCTAAAAATAAACATTAATAAACAACCGTACCGTTTTTCCAAAAACCACCGTGGGAAGTATACCAAATTTTCACAAAACACCATCCCACATATTTTTATTTAACAACCCGGTACGAAACATTGATAACCAACAAACCACAATTTTCTCGAAGTACGAGATGCAACCATAAAAATACCGCGGACATAATTTATAAAATATAACTAAATATTTTCGTAAAATATTTAACCCAATTATGCCCGGAAAATCAAATTTAAAACCACGTACAAATACCACCAAAATTCACTTTGCTCATGCATAATAAATTAAACAACAATATAATTCATAATTAAATCACCATAAAATAATAATCGGGAATTTCTTAATGATCCGAAAATTTCCATTTATTACCAATGGTAAATATATATATAAAATAATATTTTTCCCGATTATATTTAAAATACACCATATGAGCACAAATTACAGATATCAAATTAATACCACATAAATACAATTAATTTTCCCAAAAATATTTTTAAAAGTGGGTCACTCACCTGGAGTACGCAATTAACCCATGATCCACCACGGGATCAATTTCACGACTCACCGGTGCTCCTAGAACAAAATTCACAGATAGTCAAATAAATTAATATTTTAATCGGATAAATAATACCCGGTACTCGGGGGCTTAAACGCAAACGTTAACCAAAATGGTCGAATGATATACCGAATCGAAGCTCGTGAAACGAGGATCACCAATCCGGTCTCCATCGACCCCAATTCCGCCGGAGGTGGCCGGAATTTGGCCGGAAAGTTTCGGCCGGTTTTCAATCCCTCGTATCTCGCAAACCGCTTCGAATTTTTGGGATTGGAGGCCATTTTTGAATTCAGAGGACCCAAAATAGGGGAATAGGAGGCTCAATTGGGACTGGGTTGGCCAGAAAACACAAAAAAAAAGGAGAGAGAAAATCCGGCGGTCGGCGGCTTCTCCGGCCCGATCGGCGCGCGTCCGGCGGCGGCTGGCCTTGAAAATTGGCGGCCAAGCTCGCCTCCTCCTTCCGCACGTCACTGGCCGGCGCGTGTACTGTGTAGGTGGCCGAAATTTGAAAACACGGGAGGGAGAGAGGGCCGGTGGGAGAGAAAAAGAAAGGTACTGTGCGTGTGTGTGTGTTTCGAGGAAGAAGAAGGGAAAAAAGAAAAGAAAAGGAAAAGAAAAAAAAAAAGAAAAAAAGAAAAACAGGTGTTTTCCCACGTGGGGAAAAGAAAAGAAAAAGAAAAAGAAAAAGAAAAAGAAAAGAAAATGGAAAATAAAAGAAATAAAAATAAAAATAATTAAATACTAATATTATTATTTAAAATAATAATAAAAATAATTTGATTTTACACATGGTTGACATGTGGCATTTCACCATTGTGACACATGGTCACATTCATTGAGTCACATGTGGCACATCGTTACGCGTGTAAAAATAATATTAAAATAATACAGTATTTGAAAAACTTTACAGATCCATAACTTTCAAACCACATGTCCAAACCGGACGTGCCGCTAGTCTATGGACTCGTATCGACGAGCACTACACAACCATGCATGAGTCAACGCTCAACCTTGCATGAATAAAAAGTCAACTCCGGCACCCCTTGGACAGTTTGAACCTCAACTTGTTTTGCTCAAAACTTTCAAACCGTAGCTCCGTTTTCAACGTACTACCAGTCTACGAACTCGTGCCAACGTGTACTCGGTAACGGTACCTCAGTCAACCTAGAATTCCAACCGGATCAAAAAGTCAACTTTTGACCCCTTTGGTCAACGGTCAACCTCGGTCAACGTGCAAAAATTCCGACATGGTTCGGGACGGGGTGTTACATCTATTCTCTTTTCTCCTAACATTTCTTTTGTTTTTAAGCTTTAATTTCTTTTTCTTGTGGAATAATAAAAATTTAATCGCTCATAAAGTCATCATAAGTGAGCAAAAAGAAACTAAGGGCATTAGAATCTAGCTGCCAGAACATGTTTATATATGATTCAAATCTTTAGTAAAAAAGGAAGAGAAAGAAAAAGAAGAAAAGAAAAGTAGTGAATCGGTAACAACAATACATTACCTTTATAATAACAATTAAAATATAAAATAAAAAGTAAAAAAAAAATCTAGAGAGAGAGTTTAATAAAGTAGGTAGAAAAACTAAACTCATGACATGGCCTGTACGATTCTGTCTTCAATTTTTTTTACAAATTGATTTCTCTTTTATGATCGAACTTATATATATGTTGAAAATTTTTGCAATAATGAAAGAACGTTAATAATGTGTTTTAGTCCGTGAGCAGCAGCCAGCGCTTTACACAGACTCATACATGCACTTCCAAAGTGACATCAGTGAAAGTCGTAATTCACGTTTTGTGTCGACTGAGAATTTTGCTTCCAATGGAATAAAAAAAGAAAAAGAGAAAACCTGTGAATTTTGCCAATCACAATATATACGAAAATTTCAAAATAATAAAAGGCAAACATGGGGCGGACACTTGAATCAACTAGTACACTCGAAAAGTAAATGTTTACTTTTGAAGTTGATTCCGATAAGTGGTACTATTCTTAGCATCAATAGCACACTGAATGGTGCTATATTTCCTTCCTATAATGCCCCGTGGAATTGATGGAATAGCTATGGAATTGGACAAGTTCCCCCCCCCCCCCCCCCTTCTCTTTTATATGATAGAGACATACTAGAGAAAGGACAATGAAATATCCTTTAGTCTATACTATAAGCGAGAAGGGCTCTCAAGTTTTGGTCATGTTTTACTGTTCAAAATGGTTCCAAAACGACTACTTTTTGTGCGTTTTGGCTTTTCTTTTCCTTGTTTTTTAACTATTCAACAGTTGCCATACTGGTGAGATCCATATTTTATGCTTTTGTTTTTTTATTTTGCCATACAGGTGTCAAGGGTTGTGGTATGACATGCATTATGGTTATGATGACTTACAGGATGGTAAGGATAGAATTGGTGTACTTTATACAAAATTCTGGACTTCATTATTGTATTTCAGAAAAGACTTTGCCTTACCATGTAAGTAAAGATTTTGATTTATAATATTTTAAAGCCTATTTCCTTGGTTTTCAGTATTTAAATGCCATTGCTTTTTTTTCTTTTCTATTTTTTTTTTTTTGTTTTCAGCTTTTCTCTCCCCCTACTCTCTTTATCAGTGACGATAAAGTACATGAGGATTGTGTTATTCACTACAAAATTGGTAACTTTAATTTTTTCCATTCCTTTGTCTTATTACTTAATTTCCTCTTGCATTTCAATTCTTTTGTGAGTTCATGAATTTCATTGTGCATGGATCTTTGCATTTTTCATTGCTTTTGTGTGCACATGCATATGATTTATATTTCAGTTCTTCACCCAATATCACATATTGATATATGAAAAACCAACATGTATTTATGCTAACAAAAGGACTAGCTTGTCTGCGTAGATTATCTCAAACATCCATTTTTTGAGAGCTCTAACAACTGCCAAAGCATCCGTGTTCCTCATAGTCAATGACTATGTCATCTATAATTTGGTTTATTTGATTCATAGTGATTTCATTGTATGTTTTTCTAAAATATACTATAGCAAAATGGTTAGAGAAGTAAAGCTAATCAAGGATATTCAAGCTCAACAAAGAGGTTGGACAGTAAAAGTGGTGATTATTGAGAAAGCAATGCCACGAGTTTCTAAATCAAGTCCAAACAAATATCAAAGGTTAATCTTAGCTGACGAAGAAGTAAGTTTGTTTTGATAATATATTTATTTTGTATAATTTGTTTCATATATAACTCAATTTTAAGTCTCTTGTTTTTCTTATACAGGGTAATAAGATCCAGGCCACAATATATGGTGGAGACATCCACATCTTCCGAGACACACTCATAATTGGGAAAAATTATTATATTTCTAATGCTTGGGTTAAAGAAATTGGTGCACAATATCAGATTGTTCAAAATAATTTGCAATGGACTATAAATGGTCGAACCATTGTGGAAGAAGTGACTGGAGATTCAGAGATAATTGTGCCTGCTGTTTACAGCTTTGTGTAACACCCCATCCCGAACCATGTCGGAAATTTTTGCACGCTGACCGAGGTTGACCGTTGACCGTTGACCGAAGGGGTCAAAAGTTGACTTTTTAACCCGGTTGGAATTCTAGGTTGACTGAGGTACCGTTACGAAGTACACGTTGGCACGAGTTCGTAGACTGGTAGCATGTTGAAAACAGAGCTACGGTTTGAAAGTTTTGAGCAAAACAAGTTGCGGTCCAAACTATCCAAGGGGTGCCGGGGTTGACTTTTTATTCATGCAAGGTTGAGCTTTGACTCATGCATGGTTGTGAAGTGCTCGTCAATACGAGTCCGTAGACTAGCGGCACGTCCGATTTGGACATGTGGTTTGAAAGTTATGGACCTGTAAAGTTTTTCAAATACTGTATTATTTTAATATTATTTTTAAACGCGTAACGATGTGCCACGTGTGACTTAATGAAGGTGGCCATGTGTCACCATGTTGAGAAGCCACATGTCAACCATGTGTAAAATCAAATTATTTTTATTATTATTTTAAATGATAATATTTTTGTTTAATTATTAAATTATTTTTATTTTATTTCTTTTTCTTTTCCTTTTCTTTTTCTTTTTCTTTTCTTTTCCCCACATGGGAAAACACCATTTTCTTTTTTTTCTTTTTCTTTTCTTTTTTCTTTTTTTTTTCTTTTTTTTTCCTTCTTCTTCCCCGAGCACCAAAAACACAAAAACACAGTTTTTTTCTCCCACCGGCCGTCCCTCTCTCTCTCCTTGCTGCACTTTTTCCGGCCACCCATAGCCCTCACGCGCTGGCCACCAAGGAAGCCCACCACCTTGAGACCTCGGCCACCAAATTTCCCGGCCAGCCGCCGCAGGACGCGCCCAGATCGGGCCGGCGAAGTCGCGGCGGAGAGGTGAAATTTTTCCGGCGATTCTCGCCGTTTCCGACCAACCCAGCCCGTCCCATACCTCTATCCCACTATTTTCGACCCCTCAAAGTCCATTTAAATATTTCTTTTTTAAATATTTTTTATCTACCCATCTTCTTTTCATTATTCCAACCCTACCCTTCTCTCTTATGTGTGTCTCACCTATCACATTTCACATCCACTTTCCCTCTCTCTCTTTACTAATAACCCTTCTCATATTCAAGTTCTTTCTCTTGTTGGACTCGAAGGACATCTCAAAGCTATGGAAGGAGGTTTTATGCTCAATTTTAGGTCTAGCAAATAGGATGATTGATTTGTTGCTCATAAATGTTCATTTGAAGGTTTCAGCAATGAGATAGACATGGCCGTGGGACAAACAAATAAGAGAAAATAGAATAGATAGAGAGAGAAAAGGAGAGCCAAAAAAAACAAAAAAGAAAGAAAAGAAAACCCATTTCCCAAATTTGCTTCTCTCAATTTTTAACGAACTTTGATAAATCTTTCATTTCATCTCTCTCTCTCTCTCTCTCTCTCTTTCATTTTGTTTTTTCTTCTGTTAATTTTTTATTTTATATATATATTTTTTGGGTTGTTTTTTATCTATAACAAACAACCCATCATACAAAATTATTCAATCTTTCTTTGTGGATTATTTTTGTCTTTATATTTTCTCTATCTGAGAAGTTTTGGGTGTTTGATTTTCATTTCTCACATATTTAAAGCCATCCTTTTTTTCATTTTCCCTTATTTTTCTCTCTTTCTTTTTATCTCCTCCAACTACAAAATTCATAAATTATCTTTATTTTATTAAATTCAAAATTCAATCTGGGTTCGTTGGCTACCTTGGGTTTGTAAGATTTTTTTTTTTTTTGAGGTTGTAAAATAAAAAAAATGATGATGAAGATGATGTGGGGGACGAAGGGGTTTCTGTTTGTTTTGAATGGAATTTTTTTTTTCGAAGAACGGTGAATAATGGATGTGGGGGAATGTAAAATAAGGATATGCAAGTTAATTGTAATTTTCTTAAAGATAAAATAGACATTAAAAGGTAAAATAAAAAAGATCCAAAAAGTGTTGGTAAATATCTTTAAAGCTTGCAAAACAGGGGCATTGGACCAAATTCCCCTTTTCTCTTTGCGGGGCAATCGCTTACCCTTGGGCCTCTGTTTTCGGGACGCTTGGGCCTGATCCCTTGCCAGAAAGGGCTTGCCATTATCTTCTTTTTGCGGGGCAATCGCTTGTCATTGAGTCTCTGTTTACGGGGCACTTGGGCCTGACCCCTTGCCATAAGGGTCTTGCCATTGAAGTTTCAATTGGCATGATAGGGCCCATTGAGGCGAGAAAATTGCAACTACAATTGCACATCTATGTTCTATACCATTACAGGACATAATCAATCCGGCTGCTTTTCGAATCTCAAATCCATACACATTATGTTAATAAGTAGTTTATGATTAATCTGGGACTTTAACTTTGATACATTTAACACCCAAACTTGGAGCTCTACAATTCACCATTCTTTTTGTAGGTCGGGCAATTCATAGACTATTCCAATCTAGCAATGGTGTTGGAAATATACCTTAATGTCCTGGGTGACATCGACCTCCACTAAGAACTTATAGGCCTGCTCCAGATCCTGGATGATATCCTCCCCTTTGAAATATAGAATATTTGTTATCTTTGACAACAAAAAAAAAATAAAAAAATAATCCCATCGTCAACTCCAAAATTCACCATCATCTATATTAATTCCAATTGGGTTGATGGACGGGTATGATCGAGCTTCACAACATGTACGCATGTTAAAAATCCATGCACAAGAAAAAAAGAACCAATTCTTCAAATAATAATAGATTATATTATTATTATTGTTGCATTTTATAGCGAAGTCTTTTTTTTTTTTTTTCTAATCCAAATACCACAAGAAAATTAAAACTCGAATCAATTATAAGTTTTTTTTTTTTTTAAAAAGAAAATTTGTTTTCACAAGTTATAATTTTTTTATTAAAATATATTTGGTGTAATACCATAATTATATAGAAAATATTGGTCATTTAAAAATGTTCATTATATTCATCACCTTACCCACCTGGCTTCGTCAAATTTTATTTTAAACTTTGTTTAATTTGTGTCTTAAGGAAAACTAATTAAACACTCAACAAATAGCAAAGAGAGCGTCTAAAATCTATCAACACTCAACAAATAGCAAAGAGAGCGTCTAAAATCTATCTATATTTTAGAAAATCTTATTTTATTAATCCAAATGGTGTTGATCAAAATCATACTAGAGATTTTTTTTTTTTTAATATGATGACGAAGAGTGAAGTATATGAATAGTACTTGGGAGAAAAAAATGTCGTTTTGTGCTTAATGCAAGGGATTATACACCAAAAAAAAACAAAAAATTCTTGGAAGAAAAAGTGGTCAACTAGAGTATTCCGTTCTCTGATTTTGAATTTTAGAGATATTTCAGAGAAAAATGATGTTCCAATAAAAGCCTCTTTTTTTAATTATTTTTTTTTCTTCTAATAAAAATATGAAAAGTTGTATGTGAGGAATTCGCACCCAAAAAAAAAAAAAAAAAAAAGTCTTTGTTAATTCACATCATATATGTAATGCTATTAATCATGCTTGATCGACAAAAGACATATTAATTAAAAAAAGAAGAAGTGTAAATAAACAACAACTATCATTCAACAATTGTTTCAATGGGAGTTTTTCTTCTTCTATTACTGAAAACAATGGAAGTTAAAAGAGTGTGAAGTGGGAAAAAATAATAATAGTAATAAAAGGCTGAAATAGTGGTCGGACTGGGTTCCTATAAAATATAAAACAAATTAAGAAAATTTAGATGAACATAGCTTGCATCGCAAGGAAGGATGGCTTGACTGTGTTCCCAGAAAATGTAGCCTCTATGTTTAATTTTCCATTGTCGTGAGACAAAAACTACTTCTTCCAACGATGATCTTCACATGTCTACTCTCTTCGAAATATTTGTTAATTTTTTTTGTTAGGTCATGAACCTTTTGCTATATCTCAGATTGGTTTTGCTATATCTTTTTTTTTTTTTTTTTTTGGGACTTATATTTTTACATTAATTATCAAAAAATAACATATATTTTTACACTGTCATTGACACATAGGTCAACAACTAATGCCGAGCAGTCAATTCCATGGAAACCCAAATCACTACAATTTTATATCAATTGGGCAATTCGTGAAAGCATCAAATTCTTACCGTGATACTTCTATTGAGAAGTTTTGTACTACTCTAGCCCTCTCCAACTCCACATTTATCTAACAAAAATCAATAGTTATCTAAATGCAAAAAAGAAAACACGCTTCAAGGGAAAATTTGAAGAAGGTAAACAAGAAAAGAGAAAATCAGTTCTCATAAATTTCAAGAAAAGTAAATAAAAAAAAGGATAGAAAATGTTATGCTAACTTTTACAAGGCCAGGAATACTTGGTAAGAAATCATGTCACCCATTGTAGGAGCAATAAAGTTGTGGGAAAGTCGTTGGCAAAAAATCAGGTATTTTTTTTTTAATACATTATCCATCTATTAAAATATTGACATGTGGATTTTAAAATAGCCAAATCATTTTTTTTTCAATTTATTTATTTATTTTTTTATTTTGGTATGGTTGCCACTTTAAAATTTCTTCCCAAGTTAAATGTTTGGATTTTCTTTTTCATATTTTACCATGTAAAGTTTCTCTTTTGTTTAATATTTTAAATTTTTTCTTTTGTTTAAAATTTTTATCCAATTTACTCTTTTAATTCTTTTATTTTTTATCACCTACAAATAATTTTTCTAATTTTTTTCCAATAAAATGATTTTTCTATTTTAATTTGGTAATGTTAAAATCCACATCTACTTATTGTTTGCAACTTGTCAAAGTTTTAATAAATGGATCATGTAGAGAAATGTATACCACCTGATGTTTACTCGGGCCATCGCATCTAAATTATTCTAGTATTGGTTGGTGTCCCTAATTCAGACTTATACACCTTTATCTATAGCTATGATAAAAGCGCGAATGGCTAGAATTCTAACCAGCTTAGGTATATTACTTGTTTTAAGGGTTATTATATACAATATTTTTGCTAAAGCACGTGTAAACTGCTGCATTGTATATTCCTCAGTCTATTTTGTAACTTTTGATAGCATTTTTGTAATATTCCATATTTTTTAGGGAAAAGCATGTTACAGATAAAGGCAATATTTTTATTTTTATTTATTTATTTATAAATTTTGTGGAAAGGCAAAGGCAATTGGACATATGGGATTAAGTGGTTTTGGTTACATATATTTGATTAATCAACTACTGAATCTGCTTTAAATTTTGAATAAATTGTAATATATCCAATTTAATTTAGGTTTGCAAATCTAAACTAAATTTTTTTTTCCCAAATATTCCAAAAGGATCCCAAGAAAATTAAAATTTTAACTATATGTATATATATATATATATATATTTTTCCCCACAAGTTATAATTTTTAAAAATGTTATTTGTGTTTGTATCTAAGTCTAAAAGGAAGCTAATCAAAAGCATCCAAACGTCCAAAAACAACCAAAAATATGTTTAATAACAAAATATCTGTTGTAAAAGTAAAATCTGTTGTAATAAAAGTTTTTATGCCAATATTGCTGGGAAGCAACTGTCTCTGAAATCCCACCAAGGAAAGAACCAGTTTGTGGCAGAAATCCCTACAATGACTGCTGTGCAACACCGTAACCTGGTGCAATTGTATGGATGCTGGTCATGAGGCAAATAACCTAATTCTTGTTTATGAGTACATGGCAAACAATAGTCTTGAACATGTGTTATTTGGTATGACAAACAAATTATTGCCTGCTTATAAAAAATAAATCCAATATCAGCAATAATAGAACAGGTTATAATGGCTTGCTTGTGCAGGAAGTAAAAACATAGCTCTAAAATGGTCTACACGTTTTAACATTTGCTTGGGGATAGCAAGAGGCCTAGCTTATCTTCATGAAGAGTCACAGTTTCGGATCATACAAGGAGATGTTAAAGCCGGTAATATTCTGCTCGACTCTAATCTCATCCCCAAGATATCGAATTTTGGTTTGGCCAAGCTATTTGATATTCAAAAGACCCACATAAGCACCCAGGTTCCTGGAACAGCGTAAGATTCTTAAAGACCTAAAATCACCGGAATATGCCATGCGTGGGCAACTCACAGAGAAAACTGATATATTCGCCGTCGGTGTTCTAGCTCTGGAGATTGTCAGTGGAGATTGGGTGAGGAAAAGACTTTTCTTCTTGGATGGGTATGAAACTATAATTTTTTTTGCACTGCATATTAGTTTTATCATATAATTTTTTGGATTGACTTTTAGTTCTCAAATGTTCTTAAAGCATTTAGACTTTAGCTATGGTTATAGATTCATGGTTAACAAGACCCCAATATGGTCTTATTTTATAATGCAAAAACCAAAGCAGTTTCGTTGAAATTATACATTGCTATTTGAAATTGTTATTTCCTTAACCTTTGAGAACATGTTTGTTTGTCGCTGACAACTTTACTGAATTATCAATATATATTTCTTGCTTAAATCACTAGGTTTGGAAGTTATATAAAGAAGGATGAGAACTTGAAGCGGTGGATTCAGCAATATAACATTATCAGAATTGTATGAGGAACAAATAAGAAGAGTGATAAGAATAGCCTTGCTGTGCACTCAAACATCACCTTCGCTGAGACCAACAATGCCACATGTGGTGGCAATGCTTTTAGTGTTGGGGGAGAAAATAAATTAATTCTATTATACTAATAATTTATACAAACAAATACATTGACATAATATAAAATACTCACACACGTGCAGCAGGACCCACACACATAATTAAGACTTAACACATAAGCACAACTCTTAACATTTACTGACACATGAAAGCTCTCTCTTTCTAAGAGCTTACTCTACTCAATTGAGTAGCTCTTTCACTCACACCAACCGAGAGCCTCCTTGGAGCTCACTTGTGTAGCTCACCAAGCAGGGAAGCCAAAGCTTCCTTTTATACTTGACAAAGTCGGTTGCTTTGGCCTACTCAAAGCTTCTAGACTTCTCCATTGTGTCCTTGCTCTCATCCTCAATTTTAGATATTTTTTTCACAAATTCCAATGCTCGACTTCCAACCAAGTATATCAAATCTACTAGTTAATTCTAGAATCTTCTAGGTCAATATTGATCCTTCAATTCTCCCCCTCAATATTGACTTCCCATTCTTTCTTTTCTTCTTGAGTGCTGAAAAATTATCACATTCTTCCTTTGGTGTCTTGGCATCTCCAGTAGGCTTCGAAATTATCTCCTCGATGGTAGTCTTAATTACCAACATGCCTTACTAGCTTTGATCTTCCACTTCATCAAAGCAGCGACATTCACCAGCGACATAATCTTGTCGCCTCCAACGATTTCCCAGAAATTCTATCCCTGCAACGACCACATATATTGTAATCTATGCTATTGAGCTTCCACATACCTTCTATCTTTTGAAGGTCATTCATTGCGGTTTGGTGGTCCGCTCACGCACCAAACAAGCTTGGTCCCAAATAGCAAGCTCCACAATCCCAGATTGTGCACGATCATAAGAAGCTCCCCCAACAACGATTCTTGACCATCTCTTGCCACCGCAGTCCTAGACTGCCTCCATGCATCACCGCGATCCCTGATTGCCTTACAAATTCATGGTCCTTGACCATCCTCTGGCACTTATGGTCTCTAACCGTTCACCATACGGTCTTTGACCGTTTCCTCCAATATTGTGGTCACCAATGCTCATGCCTTGATCCCTAACAAACTCTTACATACCACTCTTTTATACCAAGCAAGACACCAAAACTTACCAAACCCATTAAACTATTATCCCATTGAATCTTACCCCGCTCTGATACCAAATTGTTGGGGGAGAAAATAAATTAATTCTATTATACTAATAATTTATACAAACAAATACATTGACATAATATAAAATACTCACACACGTGCAGCAGGACCCACATACATAATTAAGACTTAACACATAAGCACAACTCTTAACATTTACTGACACATGAAAGCTCTCTCTTTCTAAGAGCTTACTCTACTCAATTGAGTAGCTCTTTCACTCACACCAACCGAGAGCCTCCTTGGAGCTCACTTGTGTAGCTCACCAAGCAGGGAAGCCAAAGCTTCCTTTTATACTTGACAAAGTCGGTTGCTTTGGCCTACTCAAAGCTTCTAGACTTCTCCATTGTGTCCTTGCTCTCATCCTCAATTTTAGATATTTTTTTCACAAATTCCAATGCTCGACTTCCAACCAAGTATATCAAATCTACTAGTTAATTCTAGAATCTTCTAGGTCAATATTGATCCTTCATTTAGGAGATGTTTAAGTGACCAATGAGATTACTCCACCTGGATTCTTGAGTGACAGGAAATTCAACCGTCTAATCAGCTCAATAAGTGATATGGAACAAAAGGAACTTTTACTAGCTTTTATAACTCATCTGCAGGAACAAGCATGGTGAGCGATGCAGGGCAGTCAGTTATCAATGCTAATCAATATCCTATGTTTCAAGACTCCATTAGAGATGGAAGGTGATGAAAATTGGTAAAGTTGTTTATATGTATGTGTATTTGTATAATATATGTTAGAATTTATTTTACAATTTTTTTTTTCTTTTTAAAGTTCCTGATCACTATGTAAATATTATACTCGACAGTTATTAGTTGATTTGCATATATATATATATATATATATTAAAAAAAATTATTATTCTCACTATAAAAGAAAAACAAAAAAGAACATTGGTAATGGAATGTTTTTTTAGCCACAGCAAGTGGTTTCTTTTTCTTTTTTGTTTTTAATTATTTAAAAGAGAGGGACAATTACGTTTTATTACCTTCAATTTTTGTAATTTTGCAATTTAGGTCCTCTACTTGCAATTTGTTGACTTTTGACTAACTAGGACGTTAATAATCATCTCTTATCACTGGCATGTGGAATATCAAAGCGCTACCTTTTTAATAAAGTAGAGGGTGCATCTAGTTTTGACTAACCCATTGCATTTTAGTATCCTTCAATTTAAATTTTTAGCTTTAGTACTAGTTTGAAATTTGATGCATTTAATTCCAGCCATATAACCTCCATACGAGATGGCCGTTAAGCTATATGTAGTCAAAAGTTAAACAAGACTCAAATTATAATAAATTGTAAATTGAGCTCTACCGTTGTCCCAGATCAAAATTCATCCAGGATTTCTTGACTGAAGAATTACTATAGTCTGTATGTATGTATATATATATATATATATATATGTATTGCAATAGCACTATAATTGGCAATTAGGAAAAGTACCACACAACAATAAACGATCATATACTGCAGGAACTCCACATACATTCAACAGCTAATATCTGAGATATATTTGCAAGGATTTAAAACAAGGAAACAGAGGTATCTTTCGGCGAGGAGAGAAAAACAGGGGAAGAATGCCGTTTTTTCCTTTCATATATTTTTCAATATCTTACGGATACATGTAATAAAGACAAAGAGTCTAAGATTTTTTTAGAGCTTAATAAATCTTAGTCTCTACCGTACTTACCAAAAACTTATTAGGCAGGCAGACATCAAGGCTAGATTGACTATATTTATAACAAATAGAAAAAGAGGGGGAAAAAAAAAGAATGTTTTTTATTCACAAAATAAAGTATTATATATTTTACGGTGTATAATTAAACAACAATACAATAGACAATGGAATATCAAAGTCCCTTAACCGAAATCAATCCTTGGAAATAAAATTTGACTTGGTCACTGGCTAGAGGATCATTAGCAAGAAAGAAGAAGAAACTAATTTCTATTGAAAAAATTACAACAATTGTTATTGCTATTATTGTTGCAAATAGATATTCCATCACCGAACCACCACAAAAATGTAGACAACAGCGCTGCTATGAACGCCAAAGCCCCCAAGATGGCTGCAGGAATTGTAAGTTTGAGCTGCTCCTTGTTACTGGTGGTGGAAGGGGAAGGACAGAAAAGGATACTGTAATCTTTGCCAAAAGGACAGGAAAACAGGCTGCTTCTGTCATCAACAAAGCTGTTAGCTTCTGGACATGCGTTCTTGAAAAACTCTGTATAGAAGTTGGGGTTACAAGGAGTACTATCTGTTAATCCTGTTCCATTACTACAATTACTAGTACAACAGAAATTGGGATCGCCAAACGCTTGACAAGCACTCTTACAGCCCAAGCTCTCTTGGCTGAACCGGAGCTCCGGCAGGCATAAACTGGTCAAATTCACAGTGCACCCAGCAGTCCTGCAATGTCCTCCACTTCCACTTCCACTTCCATCATGGACCGGAACCACTAGCATGGGTAGGTTATAGCGGTTCTTGAAGCTGACCTCGTAATGGTCCAACCCATCTGTACCGTTCAACATGAACGTGGCTATGGTGGTTGAGATCGGCTGCTGCAAGTTGTAGCTTATTCCACAACCACCTCCTTCGGTGTGGGACCCACTGTCTTCGTTGAGACTGCGGAGTTTTCTTTCGTCAGAATATTTGGTGCAAGGGGTCCGACCCCCTGTGGCAACTGACAAGGAGGGTGAGACAGAGATGTTGATGGATTGACCTGGATGGAGGACGGGCGTGTGGCCACCTTGGCAGGGAAGCAGCGATGGCTCGTCGGCGTTTGATAGTGCTACAGGCCAAACTTGGTGGCTGCAATGGTTCATGATTCTCAAGGTTTTTGAATCAACAACATGAACCAAGGATAATGGTAGGACCAAAAAACTAAAAAAGCTTAATATCTTGTTCATGGAGGAAGCCTTGGAATAGTGGTACGGCTCTAAGGTATTGACAAAATAACCAAATCTAATATCTGACAAAGACGAAAAATGAGTTTGCCCAATTGGTAAGCCCTTATATCCAACATTTCAGGTTATGCATATCTTACAGATACACGATACAAACACGCTTTGATTTTAGACTTTTGTGCTTATAATGCAGGCCTTTTTGATATTCTTATGGTAGCGATTATATTTTATTTAATAGAAGAGCGGTAAGTTTATGCACAAACAAAATACAAAATGACAACGGTCGAAATTGAGACCTTTTTGTTTTTTAATTTAGTGGAGGGATTTTTATGTTATTTTATTTAGTTTTAGTTTTTCGTGCACTAGGGGATTTGATCAAATTGGATCAGCACATTAGCACATTAGCACATTAGCACAAGTCGACTTCAAAAGAAAAATGCTTTCCTTGTCGCTGATACTAAAAATGTGTTCTAACTTATAATTTGCTGCTCTTGATTCTTGTGGTTCTGGGATTTGTTTGTCTTCCAGAGAATGTAGCTTTGGCTGGATTTTTTTCGTTAAACTCAACCTGCCACAGATCCCAAGGACTTGGTCTGTCTCTTCCATATGTGCCTCTGGGACATTAAATTCCATTGCACGTTCTCTCTTATATTCTACTCCAAATGCCCAGTTATTTTTTATTTTGGGGTTCTTGCTACCTCTCATATATCCTTGTTTCTTTATATACTTGTTTCTTTATTTTTACATGTTTCATTAGGCTGACTCAATTATTCCTTCCACACTTTATAATGCTGGAGCATTATCCAACATGAGAGTGGACATATATTGGGTCCCAAATTGGTCTAAGGGTCCAACAAAAGTTTATAAGTTTTTATCCATTATCTTGCCTGATTTAATCTGAAGAGGTGGACCTGATTAAACGGAGCACAAATAATGCACTCTTGAACCTGAGTAAGATTGATAGGAATTAATTTTGCCCCTCATCCCATCAAGTGCAACTTTTGGAAGAAACTCTTGGTTCGTCCTACATCATTTTGTTTCTTATCTTATACAGGAGTTGTTAAGTTTAGGCATTTTAGATCTAGGGGGATTAAACCACACATAAATATGACCTTTCTTACTCAAATCCTATTTGGGATTGGGCTTAAAGAGGGATCAAAAATTACCCTATAACGGGTGGCAATTTATGTGAGCTAAATGAGAGCTCTATCCAAGAATGCTCCGTTCCATTTTTTGGCTCTAAATATTTTCATAATCTTACGGCTGTGATTTGGCCATCCTGTAACTAAAATTTTCGAACTTCTAAAATTGTGTGTTTTATCTTTGGCAACTTGTTGCGGTTTTGAGTAAATTTTCTTTTATTAAAAGGAATCAAAATTACTTTTATTATTTGATTCCTTCTCTTCTCAGAAAATTCATAATGGTATTTACTGTAAGTGGCAACTATAGTGTTAAAAGTAGAAGCTAGTTTTTCAACTTGATGAATGTCTAGAATTCAGTCTCTTTGACCGAGAAACTGGTAAATGTATAATATTATCAATGTTGAAGCTACCTTTTCTTCTCCTTGATGTTCTTCATTTGTGGTTAGGGCTGTTGCGGTCGATGCATTAACTGGTCAGTTACCAAAAGAACTGGGAAACCTTTCTGTTTTATTTTCCTTGTTGGTTATGCTTATCTTCAACCTGTGATTTATCACCTTGGTATATAATATTAAGAACTGAGAAAACTTACTGATTTTCTTTTCCCCCTTTATGTGTTGTTAGGTATATTCTTAATTAACTAGAAAAAAAAATCCTTGGGAAAATATTCAATTTTTCAATCATATTTCATTCTTACAGATCTTTTTTGAAAAACCGTTTCTCTGCTGATCTGCCACCTGAGCTAGGGAATTTGTTGAATTTGTTGAACTATGTTATGTATCTAACTTCCAGGTTTTTTCTCAATGTATAGTATTGACAAAATAATCTAATAACTAACAAGGATTATTAAAAAATTATATTTATACAAAAATGTATTGATTGTTTATCCAGACTATAATTTCTATGCATATTTTATGATACATGATATGCATTTTTAATAAAATGATACACGCTTTGACAACCATAAAAATAAGTATTTTGAGTAAGGTATGAAGTAATTAAATTGAAGAACAGTAAGTTTGCCCAAACAAAATTCAGAAGAGACAATCCTGAAATTGAGACCTTTTTGTTATTTTAATTTGGTTGTCGGAATTTATTTTATTTTATTCTGTCACTTTTTATTTTGCATTTTTTCTCTCTAGCACGGGATTTTATCAAATTGGGTCCTTAGTTCACATGTAAGTGGGTCCACATATGGTTCCACTCACCAATGTAAGATGCTTTTCCTTGTCACTGTATACGTAAAATTAATGTCTTTCATTTGATTTTTTTTGTTTTGGCTGCAGTTAAATAAAGATTGCTATCGGCTTGCCATCTGAATTGCCCCACATCAACCCAATTCAACTTATAATTTGTGGTGACACTCGCGTGGGAGCTCAGTGGTCAGAGCACCACAGCCCCGGCCAGTGTACGCTTATAATTTGTGGTGATCGGAATTTTCTTGCTGTGAAAGAAAAAATTCATGTCAGGAATTTTCTTGACTCGCTTTAATTTCGTTACTTTCTATGTCTTTCATCTTTAATGCTTGTTTCATGGGAGGTCAGAGTAAAACTCAACCAACCACCGATCCCAAGGTCTGCCTCTCTTTCCCCTTTGTGTGTGTCTTTCGATATTAAATTTCTGATTTTTCTCTCTTCCCATAAACGTCAACAAAATTTTTTTTTACTGTTTTTTTTTTTTTGGGTAAATAAAATATTTTAACTAACTTAGTAATATAATTTTATGATCGCAATTAACATTTTATATAATATGTTTCAATTAAAATATTTAATTTAATTTTTTTAATTTTAAATTTTTTTAATAATAATTATTTAAATTATTATATAATGTGTAAATTCTATTAATGATCATTCTTAATTATCAATGGACAAATAACATTAGTAATTCAGAAAATCCCAGACAAAATAGCTAATTAATTCCCTCCTTCAAATATCAACTCTTTTCCACCGATTCTCCCCCGCTGCCTTATTACCCATTTAAAAAAAAAAAAAAAAAAAAAAACGCAATATAAAATACAGTTAAAGCTCCTATTCATTTTGTATTGAGTTTGCAGAAATGAAACACCTTCACCTTATATTTGAACATATTGGGAAAAATATCCTTTTTATATTGATTATGCAGATAAGAAATTGGCAATCAACTGCAGTGGTCAGGAGATTATATCTTCTGATCATTTTGTGTTTGAGAGGGACGATGAGACTCTTGGTCCAGCAACATATTTTGTTAGCAACTCCAAAAGATGGGCGGTTAGCAATGTTGGACATTTTACTGGAAAGAACAATCCTCCATATATATATTTTTCACCACGTCAGTTCACAAAAACTTTGGACTCAGAACTATTCCAGACATCAAGGCTCTCTGCTTCATCATTAAGATACGATGGTTTGGGACTTGAGAATGGCAACTACAATATGAACCTCCAGTTTGCAGAAGTAGCTTTTGATGACTCTTCTTCTTGGATAAGTCTTGGAAGGCGTGTATCACCTTTAATTTTCAGTTTTACATCCATTTTTGTTTCTTTTAGTTTTTATCCTTTCTTTTAATGTATCTGTAATAATCTGGAAACACAACTGTTACTGATGTAGTGGGTATCTTGCACCGGAAGATGCTATGCACGGACACCTTACAGATAAAACTGATGTGTTTGCCTTTGGTGTTGTGGCTATAGAGATTGTTAGTGGCAGGGCAAATTCTGATTCAAACTTGGATGAAGAAAAGACATATCTTCTTGGATGGGTATGAAACTATAATTTTTTGCACTGCAGATCCTTAACAGTTTCTTTATATTTGAACTTTGAAATGTTCTTAATATTGGTATTCTGTGAGACTCTAGCTATATATAGGTACTGATTCATAGTTAAAAGTTTTGTTTTGCTAAAAATGAAGCTCCTATAAACACAGGTTCATCATAAGATGCATAAAATGGCTTCATTTTGATTTAGAGAACGAATGAAATGAAACCATGCCACCTCATACTTAGGCCCGACTGTATTTTTGGTTTGAATTGGACACAGAACCTCTTTTATTTATGGCTTCAATACTATATAGAATTGCCACTGTTCCATGAAGCTTAAGAAAATTTTTGGGAGGTGAACCATCGTTATATTTATAATATTTTAGCTAAGGAGATGTTCTCCCTCCATAAACAGGGTTTTTATAGATAATAACTTTCACTGATTGTATAATTTGTTGGTTACTTACAAGGCTTGGAACCTCTACAAAGAAAAAAGAGAAGTTGAACTGGTAGATTAAGCGTTAATGTCAGAATTCAATGAGAAAGAAGTATGAAGAGTGATAAGAATAGCCCTGCTGTGCACTCAAAGTTCGCCTTCTTTACGACCATCAATGTCACGTGTGGTGGCAATGCTTTCGGGAGATGTTCAAGCTACCACTACGATTTCTACACCTGGATACTTGACCGACAGTTCTGACCATCTAAGCAGCCAAATGAGCTATACTACCACAGCTAAAAGAACCAATACTAGCATTCATAAAGATAATGCATCTACAAGCACAACCATGGTGGACGATGCAGAGCAGTCATTTGTTAATGCTAATCAATGTTCTATGTTTTATAGGACCATTAGTGAGGCTAGGTGAAAACTAAAATTTGGTATAACTTAGGCTTGTTTTGTTACACATGCAAATGCAACCAGAGGCTTATCCGTTGATTTTTAATATATAATAATACATTTTTCATTCTTTTGCTTTCCATCTTTTATTTATTAATTAATTAATTTTTTTTAGAGTACTAGTTATTTTAGTTCTGACTGTTTTTGACATCTACTTTATTCTCCTTCCATATATAGCTTACTGAATTATAGCCATCCTTCAATATTTAGTTTAATAAATTCTTTGGAAATAGGCAGCCGGTGAAACTCATTTCCTACTTATATAAATAAATCCAGTATTTGCAATAACAGTACAAGCTATAATGGCTTGCTTCAATTGAGCAGGAAGTAAAAGCTGAGTTCTAAAATGGTCCACATGTTTTAACGTGCCAGTTGACTCTAAATCTCATCCCAAAGATTGTAAAACCAAAGCAATTTCATTCGGCTACATTGCAAATATTTGAAATTGAGTCCATCATGCAAAACCATACATGGGAATTAATAGATCTTCCATATGGAAGTAAACCTTTAGGTTGCAAGTGGATCTTTAAAAAAAAGATGAAAGTTGATGGATCAAGTGATAAATATAAAGCCAGATTAGTGGCAAAGGGCTACAAACAAAAAGAAGGTGTAGATTATTTTGATACATATTCACCAGTTACAAGAATTACATATGTTCGAATGTTAATTGCTATTGCCAAGTTAAAGAATTTAGAAATACATCAAATAGATGTAAAAACGGCATTTTTAAATGGTGAATTAGATGAAGAGATTTATATAGAACAACCTGAAGGATTTGTAGCTCCTGGAAATGAAAATAAAGTTTATAGACTTGTAAAATCATTGTATGGTTTAAAACAAGCTCCAAAACAATGGCATCAAAAGTTTGATAATGTAATGAAGTCAAACAAGTTTAAAATAAATGAATGTGATAAATGTGTTTATAAGAAAGACACTAAATATGGTTATGTCATTGTATGTCTTTATGTAGATGATATGCTCATCATTGGTAGCGCTAAAGAAATAATTCAAGCTACTAAGAAAATTTTGATTAGTAAATTTGAGATGAAAGATTTGGGTATCGCAGATGTTGTTCTAGGAATTAAAATTTCTAGAACACAAGATGGTTTTGTTCTATCTAAAAAGTACTATATTGAAAAGTTGCTTAATATGTATGACAAAGATAGTGATTGAATTTCCAAAACTCCAATAGACCCAAACTTTCCATTATATAAAAATCATGCGAATGGTGTATCACAATTAGAATATTCTCGAATTATTGGTAGTCTAATGTATGTTATGAGTTGTACAAGACCAAATATAGCTTACTCAGTTAGCAAATTGAGTAGGTACATAAGTAATCCGAGTAAAGATCATTGGACGGCAATAATTAGAGTTCTTAGATATCTAAGACATACCATGGATTATGAATTACATTATACAAGATATCCTACTGTACTTTAGGGATACAGTGATGTTAATTGGATATTTGACTCAAATGATTCAAGATCCTCTAGTGGATATATTTTTATACTTGGAGGTGGAGCAATATCTTGGAAATCTTCCAAGAAAACTTGTATTGTAAGGTTCATAATGGAATCTGAATTTATTGCTTTAGATAAAGCTGGAGAAGAAGCGGAATGGCTTCGACATTTTCTAGAGGATATTCCAAGATGGTCAAAACCTCTACCTGTTATTTGCACACGTTGCGATAGTCAATCTGCTATTGGAAGGGCACAAAGCCAAAATTATAATGGTAAATCTCGACATATCCATCGAAGATATAATACTGTAAAACAGTTGCTTTCAAATGGAATAATATCTATAGATTATGTAAAATCTAAAGATAATCTTGCGGATCCGCTTACTAAGGTTTAACAAGGGAGCAAGTTTACTATTCATCAAGGGGAATGGGATTAAACCCATTAATTTAGAGTTGTCTTGATGGCAACCCTACTTAGTTGACTAGAGATCCTAAAATCTAGGTTCAAAGGGACAATTGAATCTCGACTGACTCTACACGAACACTAAGAGTTATATAACTCTACCCATTTCTATGATAATTAATGTTATCTGAATGCGTGTTAGGATAAGCATTGCTTTTCATGAGTCCTATACTTTAGAAATTCAAATGGGATTTTTATAGGAAACTCTTAATGGGAAGTCACCTATGTGATTGTGAAAGGGCCGCTTCTATGAGAATTTTTTATAGGCTTGAATTCTCTAGAGCACTCATGAAAAACCAGAAATGTTTAGGGTCAAAATGAATACAACCAAAAGAACCAACAATGTTTAGGAGAGTGATTGTGTGGATTCTATTGCCTTGGTTTACAACAATGGCTAAAAGTTCAAGGCATCATATTCACTTATTAGCTTGTAAATCCGATAGTTTGTCACTGGGGAAGATTCAAAGCCAAAAGCTATCTTTCCTAAAGCAATTTCTTTCCGAGTGAATTCTCTCAAAATGTGTCAATTTTTATTCATGTGGGGGAATGTTAGATATTTATAATAAATAAAAATTATTTATGAAACATCATGACTTTTGATAGAAGGTTACAACTTACACTGTTTCATCACTGACAGTTGTAGTGTTTCCATGTATCTGTTTATATTCCAATCATTGTGTCTTTTTTCAATAAATGTGCCTTCTCTTGAAACAATATATCTTCTTTTGAAATATTATGTCCTTTCTTGAAATAATGTGTCTACTTGAATCATCATGTCCCTTCTTGATATCCCTCTGAAATCTATAAATACCATATGGTACTATTGTTAAACATACTGGAAAAATAATTAACAAACGTGTGAGTAGAGAGAATTGAAACTTTGTTTGGTTCGTGGTTTTTTGAATTTGGAGTGCTACTATTCAGAGAAGAGATCGTTGTATCTTGGGAGACAATTGCTATAAACTGTGAGCACCGTAGCTGAGCGAATATTTTCTTAAGGAAAGAGAATTCAACTCTTGTCTCGATCGTTATATAAAGATTAACTTTATTTGGAATTATAATACAAACACAATACCTGTGAGTTCTTCTTCTTTATCTCATTATAATTATTTATATATTGTTTCATATATTTAATATACATAAAGATATATATATATATATATATTTATACACTTTGTTTTTAGGTTTATTAATTTACTAACAAAGGAGGGTTTAAAAAATTACTTATAACAGGTGGCAGTTTATATGAGCTAAATTAGCACTATGCAAGATTGTTGTGCTCCACTCTGGTTCTGGATATTTACATCAGCTTACTATAGTTGTGATTTTGGCCATCCTGTGACTAAATTAATTTGGAACTTCTAAACTTGTGGTTTTTAATCCTCTTTGCCAACTTGTTACAGTTTTGAGTAAGTTTTCTTTGTTAAAAGGAAGAAAATTTTGAGTTCAGCACTTTTATGAAGAACATGTTTCATGGGGTACAATTCATAATTTTCACTACTTGTTAGCTAATCAACATATCTTCCATAATCTTCAAATTCTGATTGCTGCGGTGAGAGCTTTGAATTACATATTTGAACATTGGAAAAATTAGAGGCTGAAACTGACCAATGGAGCATAAGTGGGCTAAGCCAAAGTGGGAAAAAAAGAAAAATGAAAATTGTAATAAAATAAAAATAGAATTCAAAGTCGGAAAAAAAAGACCATGTAAAGCATATGCTATAACTCAAAACCACTAGCTTTACTTCCTCACCCCCTTTTTTTTTTTTTTTTTCAGATTAATGAGACTCGATGTAGCTAGCTATTGTTACTCATGATTCATATATCGTTAATATTTTCCTGTGCTAAAAATGAAATTCCATTGGAAAACAGGTTCTTAATAAAATAAGTTCCATAGTGGAAGTACCAAAACTAATCTGTCCTTAAAGCAAATTAAAGCAGTTTCATTCACTATAATGCAATTTAATTAAAACATGCATGTTGCGCCCCCTCTATTAACCATACTTAATTTTATCAACACTTCTTCTTGAAACTGACATCCGGCCAGGCACAACAAAAATAAGCAATTCTTTAAATAATAATATATTATATTATTAATAATTCTTTTTAATATTTTGTATGTTCATCACAAAATCTTTTTTCTTTTCCAAAGACCCCAGTAAAATTAAAACTCGATTTTAGAGGTTTTTTTTTTTTTTTTTTTTTTTGACAAGTTATAATTTTTTAAAAAGTTTGTCTCTGCGTCTAAGGCTAAAAGAAGTTATACTATAATTTTTTTTTTTTTTTCCTTCTTTGTGACTAATATGCAGTAATCTAGTAGGCAACAACTTCACAGTAGAAAGTTTAAATAGAAGGTAATTAATTCCCTATGTGCTGTGCTTACATTTAAAGGGTATCGGAAAGATAGCAAATTAGAGTTTCTGTGAGGTTTTAATTTTGGTAGGATGGATTGTTGTACTGATTTACCATACGATGGTCATAACAAAAGGTAAGAATTCACATGTCACATTTAGTCCGTCTTCCTTTACTGCATAACATGTCATCACAAAGTTTAACACAAATAGTAATTTTTATGTATATCCATGTTAAGTTCTAAGAAACAAGTGCTTTATCATCATTCTTTCTTTTTTCTTCTTCATAGTTTTTTACTGCAAAAAAATGGCTAGTGGTTGTTGTCCAACAAAATTGCATGTTCTTATGTCTAACTGTTTAAGTCATTCCTCTCTTTTGCTTCAGTGTTCGGACTTCAGGTTTGAAGTGTCTCCAGCAGAACTTTCGTTGCAATCAAGGTCATGAGACCTGTAAGTACAGTTGAAAACGCAATGTAAAATACAGTTAAAGCTCTTATTCATTTTCTATTGAATGTTTCACCTTACTCTGAACACATGGGTAAAAGTATCCTTTTTATATCGATTATGCAGATAAGATATTGGCAATTAACTGTGGTGGTCAGGAGATTATATCTTCTGATCGTCTTGTGTATGAGAGGGACAATGAGATTCTTGGTCCGGCAACATATTTTGTTAGCAACTCCAAAAGATGGGCGGTTAGCAATGTTGGACATTTTACTGGAAAGACCAATCCATATATAAGTTTTTCACCACGTCAGTTCACAAAAACTTTGGACTCAGAACTATTCCAGACATCAAGGCTCTCTGCTTCATCATTAAGATACTATGGTTTGGGACTTGAGAATGGCAACTACACTGTGAACCTCCAGTTTGCAGAAGTAGCTTTTGATGACTCTTCTTCTTGGAGAAGTCTTGGGAGGCGTGTGTTCGATATTTATATCCAGGTTTCTATCATAACAATTGAACTCCATAAAATCTGTTTTCTAGAACAAGGACATTTTCAAGTCTCGTTTAGATTTGTTGAGTTATCCAGTATAGGCAAATATATGTCCTTGGTTTTTCTAAAGGTTTAAGGACTGATATAGCACACTGTGATTATTAGTATAGTATATTCTTCACACTATTATTCCAACTAATTGCCAAAGCCTCGTTTGTTCTTGGAATCAAACAATGTTTTTCTTAAATGTGTCTTTGATTATTATTATTCTTTATTCCAGGGAAGACTTGTTTTGAAGAATTTCAACATACGAAAGGAGGCAGATGGGATTGCTTCCCAATCTGTCCACATGATATTTAAGGCTCAGGTATTAAAAAACTATCTTGAAATCCATCTCTTTTGGGCTGGTAAAGGGACTTCCTCCATACCTATAGAAGGTACATATGGACCATCTATTTCGGCCATCAGTGCCACTCTAGGTAATATGGTGTGAAAATCATGCTTTCTTCTCATGTATGTAACATGTGATTGACTACTGAGCTTTGGATACAGATTTTGATCCTACCGTCAATATCAAACCTACCACCTTTAAGAGGAAAAGGACTAGTCCTGCAGTTGGAATTGGAATTGGTTCTGGAGTTTTAAGCATTCTGTTCATTTTGATGATATCATATGTGGTTCAAAGAAGAAAGAAGTCCAAGACCAATGATAATGAAGGTTAAATCATTACTTTTATTGCATTTTGAATGTTGTTGATTGCACCAGCAACTTCTATATGCCTGTGGACTATTGAAAGTTCTGAATTTCTTCATGAAAAAAGAAAAAAAAAATTACAATCATGAAATGAATGTTGTTTTATTCTTTATTTGCAGAGCTCCTTGGTTTAGATGTTAGACCATCACTTTCAGTTATAATGAACTAAAGATGGCTACAAATAATTTCAGTTCTGATAATAAGTTAGGAGAAGGAGGATTTGGACCTGTCTACAAGGTAATTTGTCAGTCCCATAAAGTTTACAAGTTGGTACCTAGGAAAAATTGATTTCATGTCTTTGTGTCTTTTGCAATTTAAGCTTTCTTGTAGATGTCTATAGTTATCCACAGAGGCCATGGTATCATTTTTATCTACAGAGATGCAGAGAAAATTTCTGTCATAAAATGAGAATAGAAGTACTAATAGGATGTATAGTTTTTCTTAATATGAAATACTGTTTGTATTCAACAGGGAACACTAAGAGATGGAAGAGTTGTTGCTGTCAAGCAACTGTCTGAAACATCCCACCAAGGAAAGAACCAGTTTGTGACCGAAATTGCTACAATCTCTGCTGTGCAACACTGTAATCTGGTGAAATTGTATGGATGCTGCCTCGACGGAAATAACCGACTCCTTGTTTATGAGTATATGGAAAACAAGAGTCTCGATCAAGCATTATTCGGTATATGCATGAACAATTATTTCCTGCTTATCTAAGTAATACATAACAAAATAACAGTACAAGGTATGGCTTGTTTGAACAGGAAATAACAGCTTAAATCTCAATTGGTCCTCACGTTATTCCATTTGCTTGGGCATAGCAAGAGGCCTAGCTTATCTTCATGAGGAGTCACGACTTCAAATCGTACACAGAGACGTAAAGGCCAGTAACATTCTGCTTGATTCTGATCTCATCCCCAAAATATCAGATTTTGGTTTGGCCAGGCTGAATGATAATGAGAAGACGCACATAAGCACCCGAGTTGCTGGAACAGTGTAAGCTTTTGCAGACCGAGTATCACCTTTAATTTTCAGTTTTACATCCATTTTTATTTCTTTTTTCTTTGGTCCTTTCTTTTAATGTATTTGTTATAATCTGGAAACACAACTGTTACTGATGTAGTGGGTATCTCGCACCGGAATATGCTATGCGCGGTCACCTTACAGATAAAACTGATGTGTTTGCATTTGGTGTTGTGGCTTTAGAGATTGTTAGTGGCAGGGCAAATTCTGATTCAAACTTGGATGAAGAAAAGACATATCTTCTTGGATGGGTATGAAACTATAATTTTTTTTCACTGCAGATAACAGTTTCTTTATATATGAAACATTAAAATGTTCCTAATATTGGTATTCTTTGAGACTCCAGCTATATATAGGTACTGATTCATAGTTAGAAGTATTCTTTTGTAAAAATGAAGCTCCTATAAACGCAGGTTCATCATAAGAGGCATCCATAATGGCAATGGCTTCATTTTGATTTACAGAATGAATGAAATGAATCCTAGCTTCTCACACATAGGCCCGACTGTATTTTTGGTTTGAGTTGGACACAAAACCTCTTTTATTTATGGCTTCAATACTATATAGAAATGCCACTCTTCAAAAAAGCTTAAGAAAACTTTTGGGAGGTCAACCATCGTTATATTTATAATATCTTAGCTGAAAGGAGATGCTTTCTCTCCATAAACAGGGTTTTTATAGATAATAACTTTCATTGATTGTATAATTTATTGGTTACTTACAAGGCTTGGAACCTCTACAAATAAAAAAAAGAAGTTGAACTGGTGGATTCAGCATTATTGTCAGAATTCAATGAGCAAGAAGTAAGAAGAGTGATAAGAATAGCCCTGTTGTGCACTCAAAGTTCACCTTCTCTACGACCATCAATGTCACGTGTGGTGGCAATGCTTTCAGGAGATGTTCAAGCTTCCACTACAATTTCTAAACCAGGATACTTGACTGACTACTGGAAATCTGACCATCTAAGCAGCCAAATGAGCGATAGTACTGCAGCTAAAAGAACCAATATTAGCAGTTATAATGATAATGCATCTACAAGCACAACCATGGTGGACGATGCAGAGAGGTCATTTGTCAATTCTAATCAATATTCTATGTTTTACAGTTCCATTAGTGAGGGTAGGTGAAAACTAAAATTTGGTATAACTTAGGTTTGCTTTGTTATATATGCAAATGCAACCAGAGACATATCCGTTGATTTTTAATATATAATAATATATTTCTCATTTTTTTGCCTTCCGTCTTCTATTTTTTTATAGAACTAATTATTTTGGTTCTGACTGTTTTTGACATCTACTCTATTATCTGGGGTGGGCATGGATTTAATTGGTTTGATTTTTGACCGAAATACAATCCAATCATTACTTATTGGTTTTCTAATATGCAATCCAAATCAAACCATTAAAACATTAAATCTAAACAAAACCAAACTATTTATGATCGGTTTGATTTGAATTGATTGATCGGTTTAAAACTTACTAATTTATAAATATATAATACAAATAAAAAATTTTCAAATATAAAATATAAATAATAAATTATAATTATCCAAACATAAAATCCAATTAGAATAATACAGCATAGCCTACAATGGAAAATAAAAAAGAAAATGTAGCAGATGATACGCATCATGTACTTATCAAGTAGCACGCATTAATATTATCATCTCACTTCTACAAAATCAAATTAAAATTGTTAAAACAAATAATGTGAAATAATACATTCATTAAAATCCATTTACTCAATAATCGATTTGGGATTTGGGGATGTAAAAAAATATATATATATATATATATATATTAAAAATTAATATATAAAGATGGAAAAAATAGCTAAAAAGTAATATATAAAAATGGAAAAAAAAGTTAAAACTTAATATATAAAAATAAATAAAAAATAAAAAATATATAATTTTTTAATTATATAATATATTATTTGGATTGGATTGGATTGGATTGGATTTATATTACCAATTCATAACGAATCCAATCCATATAATTTATAATATTTTGAACCTAATCCAATCCAATTAATATAAAAATCCAATCCAAACCGTTAAAAATAGATTGGACTGGACAGATTGAACGACTTGGATTAGATTTTGCCCACCCCTACTATTATCTTTCAATATATAACTTGGATTGGATTTTGCCCACCCCTATTATTATCTTTCAATATATAGCTTACTGAATTATCGCCATCCTTCATTATTTAGCTTAATAAATTCGTTGGAAATAGACAGCCGGTGAAACTCATTTCCTACTTACGAAAATAAATCCAGTATTTGCAATAACAGTACAAGTTATAATGGCTTGCTTGAATTGAGCAGGAAATAAAAGCTTAGTTCTAAAATGGTACACACGTTTTTTAACATTTGCTTGGGGATTGCAAGTGGCATAGCAGAGATGTAAAAGCCAGTAACGTTCTACTTGACCCTAATCTCATCCCAAAGATTGTAAAACCAAAGCAATTTCATTCGGCTACATTGTAAATTATTTGAAATGGTCATTTCCTTAGCCTTTTAGAACATGTTTGCATTGATCTCTCAGAACTTTGCTGAACTTATTAATATTTATTGCTTAAATTACTAGTCTTGGAGCTTATATAAAGAAGAACGACAACTTGAACCGGTGGATTCAGCATTAACATCTGAACTCCCTGCCAAGTGTATTGTCCCACCATTTTATAAGATATTTTAATTGTTTGTTAGTATTAGTTAGTGGTGATTAAAGTTTGTTAAATATATCAATTAATTATAAATGTGGAGGAAAAAAATAAAAACTAATATTACTTTAAATTATGATTTTTTTTTCTCCTTATATTTATAACTAATAAGATGTTTAATTATTATTAACCAATGTTAATAAACTATTAAAATAAAATAAAAGACTACACGTATATTTACAATTAAAAAAAAAAAAAAAAAGGAACCTAAACACGTAAACAAACAGCCTAATTTATATGAAAGACATATCAAAACAATGGTTCATCATCGTCAACCTTCTTGAATGGATATCATGAGAAAATAACCAAGAAAGCATAAAGGTTATCATATGTCTTCATGGATCTAGCTCAGCCACAGTACTTACACGTGGAGAAGTGGCAGTTCTGATACTGGATGGACTTGCTGGAAACACCATCTATAAGTGGAAGTTGAACTTGCAACTATAGATAGATGGACTTAGGGATGTCAATTTGCCCCGCCCATCCCCGAAACCGCGGTGCACCGCCCCTAACGGGGCGGTTTTTCCCCGCAAAAACGGGGTGACGGGGCGGGCTTGGGCTTACTCTCTTAGACCCGAAGCGGGGATGGGCCGGGACCGGGTATTAAAGACCCCGGCCCAAACCCGGCCCGTATATATTACCTTTTTTTTTTTTTAATATTTTTTTTAATATTTTTTTTAATATTTTGAAAATTAAAATTAAACTTATTCGATTGGTTATGGGCTGAAATTAATGGTATGAAAAATTAAATTTTATATTTTTTTGTGTTTAATAATTTTGGTATTTATTGTTAACTAATTAATCTCATTTTTGTTAGCTTCATCTTCTTCACCGTATGTTGGAGCTTGTTCTTATACTATGAGTGACATAGAAATTGATGAGGAGGCAAATTGAATTTATTTATTACAAAAAATGTTTATATTAAATTGTTTAAATTTTTTTGATATTATTTAATATTTTTGTCTATTTTTGTAGCAATCAACTCTTACGGAACATTTTTTCATGGAGACTTAAGGAAATGAGAAGTAAAACTTTATTATGTGTGCATGTGTATTTTTATAAATTTTATGTTTATGTATTTGGATTATATTATATTGTATTTTTTGAGAATGTATGTTATTAAAATTATAAATTTGAACTTTGATATCTTTTATTGTATTTTTATTATATTTTTGGTCATTTTATTTATATTTTGCTTATAGAAGAAATTTTTTTAATATAAATTTATCAAAAAAAATTATATTAATTATATGAAAAAAAAACAAATGGGGAAACCGTCCCCGCACCGCCACCGATTGGGGAATCCCCGTCCCCGCCCCGCTTCTAAAAAAACAGGGAAAATTGCGGGGATGGGATGAAAAATCCCATACGGGGATGGGGACGGGATTTTAAAAACCGGCCCCGCCCCGCCCCGTTGACATCCCTAGATGGACTAGGATGTTAGTTTTTCAATAAATTAATGTTAGATCACCAACCATGTTCTAGTTTGTTAAATACCCAAAAATTTAAAACCCAAAAAAAAAAAAAAAAACAAAAAAACAAAAACAATGATAGAGAAAAATTGAAAAAAAACAAAAAAGACAAAAACTAAAAACTGTTACCAAATGGCTTTTAAGCCAACTATGCCTTTTTTTATATATAAAATGCATATCAGTCAATTGGCCAACAACTAAAACGTGCCTTTTTTGGAAACCTCATTTTGGACCGTTGGATTAAACCAACGGTCCAAAATAATTTGTAACATTTTAGAGCTTCAGCATACACACCAGGTTCTACTGTTCTACCCCATCGCATCGACAACTTCTTTCCATGTCAACGACATCCATTAATGGAAGATTAGAGCTACCACAATTAACATCAACGAACCCTGCTCTCAAATTGCTCATGATTATGAACCCAAAAAAAAAAAAAAAAAATGAGGATCAGTTTTGTAAATATGCATGATTAGAAAGATTTTGGTTGCAAAATGTTTAAATCTTAAAAAAAGATTTTGAGAAATAGGAAGTTGAAGGTTTTAATTAATTTATTAGATATAATTGTATTCTGAATTACAATTCTAAGGTAATTTTTTTTTTTTTTTTAATTCCAGATATGAAAAGGAGATCATGGTAACTCAGTAAATATTTCATTAACGAAAAAAAAAATACAGACAATTTGGTGAACAGAAAGCCTAATCAAGAAACCCTTTATATGGGTAGCCCCCCTGTCAATTGCAGCAAAAGTAGATGCTTTGAACCTGATTTTTTTTTTTATTTTTATCATTAACATTGTTCAAATTTAAAAGTTCACATATGAAAAGAGTATTTATATAAGTATTAACATTGCGATATCTTTGCAGAAACTTTGATCCAAAGTTGCTTATTCATAAAAGAAGATACGAGAGGAAAGAAGAAATAAAAAAAGAGGGGCAAAACAAAAAATAATTATCTAAGAGCTTAAGATAATTTAACACGATTTAAAGCTGTTGTACACAATTTCGTAAATTGTGTGTGTATATAGAATCACACTACTCAAAAACATACGATTACCAAAAGGGATTGGGCTTTCACTATGACCCTCTAGTCCATCACTTGTTTTGACCAAGAAGCTCAATACTAAGCCCCAGAAATGGTCCTTCAAGTTCATTACCTAAAATGGAAGTCCCCATTACCTAGAAAGGCCCTCCACTTTTATCTTTTTTTAAAAAAATTTTAAAAAAAATAACAAAACTACTATTAATTTCTTGCTCGCTAGAAAATTAAGGGGGGAAAAATTTTCTGAAAATATAACAATTGACCCTTTTGCATTCAAAGAATAATAGTGACTGGTATGTATATGATTATAGTTTTTTTTTTTTCCCCAATATTGTGTTACCTTTTAAATATCCTTGTATATTATCATTAAAAATAAAAATTTATCCTTGTATATTTTTATTAAAAAACAAAAACTTACATTTTTAATTATCATATTGTTTTTTTATGTATTTGGTAAGTTGTATTTTAAACAAACAATAAAAACTTCTTTCCACAACTCAAAAAAAAAAATGTATAAAATTATAATTTCTTAAATAGAAAAGTAATACATATAGATGCACATCGTTGGACGCACCGTACATATATAAAATGCACGCCGTTGAACCCTTCATATATATATATATAAAATAAAATTCTATAACGCAGACATTTTCAAAAATAAATGATTTTTGAAAATGTAAACATCCATAATATACAAATATTTTTTCTAACAAGATCTAGACTATGCATCATAACCGGCATACACACACACACACATGAGAAAATCAAAACAGTACAGTGAAAGTGGGAAAAATTACAAGTACTCCCAGCGTGCCCAAGAGTCAGAACTCCTGCATATCATTTCATGCCACATCAGATTCGGCTGCGGCTATTTCAACATTTTCCACTTTCGTTTTCGTTTCTTCTCCTTCTCTCCGAAACTTCAAATCTGCGTGCCATTCATTTTTTCTGTACAAAAAAATCAGTGTCAAAAACAAGATCTTCAATCTTTCAATAATGGAAAAATGGAACCATGGTTCAAGTCATTTGTTCACAAAATGGCGAAATAGAATAACCAAATGGACCCCAAATGCTTTTTTTTTAATAAAAAAAAATTGAAATAAAAAAATCTCCAATAATAAACGCGTTTTTTAGGTTTATCTGATTATAATTTTTTTTTTTTTTTTTTGGGGGTAAAAATCACTGTCTGAGAGCCAACTGTGATAATGGAAAACAAATATATGTCAAAAGTTGTTCATGAGAGATGGGCCCAGATTTTGAAACAAGCTGCTGAAAGAAGAGTAAAAAAGAGAAGTCTTTGCAACTTTTGTTGATGAAGGGAGTTTGTGATTTCATATTTGGTGATGAAGGGATTTGGTGGTTTCAGGAACAAAATCTCCTGCCAAGATTAATTGGTGCGGAAGAGGAGAAAAAGAGGACAAGAGAGAGGAAAGAGAAAGAGCCAGTTTTGAGAGAGGGCTGATGCGTTATTTCGCATGAAAAATAATCCACATGACACGAAATGACATGCAGGAGTTTTAAGTGATAAATACGAGAGTACTTGAAAAATTTCCCTGAAAGTGGAATACCATTTTGTTTTGTTTTATTTTATTTTTTTATAGAAAACCGGAATACCTTAAAAATAAAATCGGAATATAAAGATGTAAAAAAGGTTTGGATCCTTCAGTAGATACTCCAGTAGATACTCCAGTAGATACTCCAGTAGCAGGAGGTCCTCCTACATTGAACCACCAAAGTGCAGTCGACAACGCTCCTACCAAAGCTGCCCCAACCAAAGCTGCCCCAGAGATGAGCGCGGGAATTTTGTACTTCTTCCACTTCTTAGAATTATTTTTGATTTTTCCCTTTGAGTCCGACTCCGATTCCGGGTGCAAATTATAATCTGGACTGGTCGATCTGCAAATATATATATATATATATATTTTTTGGTCACGTAACAGCATTAAGCATAAACAAAATATTAATTTCATATGTCTAGTAGATATGGTCTTAAAGACGTTGAAAGACGGAGAAATGTAGAAATTCATTACACATATATAAACAGACTATATGATTACCTAGTGGTTGAAGAGGAAGGACAGAAAACGATGTCGAAATCTTGCTCAAAAGGGCAGGAAAAGGTGCTGGTTTTGTCATTAGCAAAGCTGTTAGCCTTGGGACATGCTTGCTTAAAGAAGTCGGTATAGCAGCTTGTGCTGCAATTGCAAGCAGCTGCAGTACCATAATACGTTGGATTATTTATGGATCAGGTTTTCATGGTGTTGAAAATTGTTATATTTAAATGGATGGATTTATGATGAGAATTAAAGAAAAATATGGGATTATGAATTTGAAAAATTGAATAATTCCCACAGTCAATTTTGGAAAAACTTGGTATTTTAATAAATTTAGACGCACTCATATAATACTGGTGTTCTGTACTGTATATGTGGATGAGCGTGCAAGTTGTAATATCTCCCGTGAGTTGCCATCGGACCGAGGGCAGGCAAGTTTTATATAGTGCACATAAGCCGCTCCCCTCCATGGCCGGGATGATGATTTAAGCAGCGGCGCTATCTGAACGCCGAAGTGACCGTATGCAAGTTTCTTTCTTTAACCCCCTCGCCAGATGGTGCTCGGGAAGCTGGGTATCACAGGGCATCATTGCTATATAGTGTGGTGCGTTAAGTTATTTTCTCGATACGAATTTCAAACCAGGATGCTTTAAAATCATATTTAAAATTAAACGTATTTTAAATTGAGGTTTAAAATCTATTAAAATGTTTCTTTGATTATTTCATTAATTTAAATAATAAATTTTATAATTTATATATTGAGTTTATTTTTGTTTTATGCCAAATTTCTTTAATACAAGTTTATTTATGATTTTATTTATTTTATCTAGTGATGTCTTATTCTAAATTTAATTATTGGATTTTTAAAATGTTTCAATCTATATATTGAGTTTTAATTAATATTTGTATTTATGTGCATTCTAAATTATTGCATTCCGTTTAATTTGATATTTTCTTGATTATTTTTAATGTAAATTTTATTATGATTTTGCTTATTTTATTTATTACATTTTGTGTACAATTTAATAATTGTTATTAAAATTATTCTTGTTTCTTAGTATACATTCTAGATCTTTAATTTAATGTATTTTATTTATAATTTATTTAATTAATTATTCCTTGATTTTTTTTAGGGTACAATTATTAGGTTTTGTGAAAATGTTTTAAAAGGAGAACTTTTCCAACTAAATGAACTATGAGGATTTTGAAAGAAAGCAATATTTCAACTACTTATTATTTATTTGGTTATTTATTATTAATTAATCAAATTCATTTTATCGTTATATTATTATTATTATTATTATTATTATTATTATTATTATTATTATGATTGTATCGTAGTTAGGGTCACTCACTGAGATGATTAGCATTTCATGTTTTTAAATTTCGTTCCCTAGACTCAGGTTAGTAGACGTTGATAGTCGGAAGGCAAATTCGATGTCTTGTTCATTGCTGAAAGTTCAAAGAGCCTTACTTACTTTTCTTCACTATCTTGTATTGTTTTTTTTATCATTTGTTGTATTAAATTTCATATTTAATTGTATCTCGATAAAGCTCTATATACTGTCTTGCACATTTATTTATTAATTATGAACTGATTTCCTGTTATTCATTTGAAGTGCTGCAAATTTGTGGAATTAAATTGTAGTAAGGTGGGAGGAATAAGGTGGTGAATATAGAAGTGTGTTTTCAGTGCAGGAAGTTTGTGTTAAGTCCAACCCTTGGGGGAGGTTTTGCCGTATTTTCCATTGGAGGTTCTGATAGGGTTTCCATGAGATCAGGACTTGTCTAGGACTCCGGTGAGAAATTTTGGATAGGTCCTGACAAAGACCGATCTGACTGTGGTTGGTGGTGGAGTTTTAAGCTTTCTGATCATGTAAGTTCATCAACCTTTTACAAATAATTGCATTAATCTCTGAGAGCTATACTGAACTTATATATATATATATACACACATACTTCTTGCTTAAATTACTAGGGTTGGAACTTGTATAAAGAAGAACGAGAACTTTGACAGGTGGATTCAGCAATATTATCAGAATTCAGTGAGGAACAAGTAAGAAGAGTGATAAGAATAGCCATGCTGTGCACTCAAACTTTCCTTCAATAGGACCACTTAGGAAATGCTCAAGTGACCAATGAAATAATGACACCTTTGAGTGACTGTCAGGACCCGCCCAGAATTCTTCCCCGGAACCCTAGACAAGCCCTGATCCCAGGAAAATACCACCGAACCTTCCAAAGGAAAATCAGACAGCACCTCTCCTAAGGGTAGGACTTACCAAAAATTACCTGCACTGAAAACATACTTCTATACTCATCCCCTTATTCCTTCCGCAAAATTACAAATTGAGTCCACAAATTTACAGCACTTCACAACAATGACGGTAAACTAGTGCATAAATAAAACATAAGTGTCCAAATAGTATACAGAGCTTTATGAAGTGCTGTTTAACAGAAATACAACAAAGATGAAAGAAGTAATACAACTGAAAGGAATGAGTACAAAAATACTTCTCGAAACACGATAGCGGAGGAGAACTGGTTCGCCCCGGAAGAACGTCTATCACCCCTTGCATCTAAGGGAACGGAACTTAAAAACGTGGGATGCTAATCATCTCAATGAGTGACCCTAACTACTGAACACTTTTAATAATAATAATATGACAAATAAGGGAATTGAATTAATACCAACAATTAATAAATAAATAATAATAACAGTTGGAAATAATAATTTTCCCTCAAAACTCCTACTAATCACTCAGTTGGAAATGTTCCCTTTTTAAAAAAATTTAACAAAACCCGATATTCGTACTTCCCGAAAACCAAGGAATCAAACATTTGATAAACAATAAGTAAATAAATAACCCAATATATAATTAAAATGTAATAAATTATAATAAATAATTTTTGAACACCTTTGGGGTTTTAAACTTTATCTGAAAATTACACTTGACGCACCACACCATATACCAGTGATGCCCTCCGATACCCAGCGTCCCGAGCACTGACTGGCGGGGAGATTAAAGAGAGAAACTTGCAAACGGCACTTTGGCGTCCCGACAGTACTGCTGCTGAAACGGTCATCCCGGCCAAGGGAGGGGCGACTGTGGTCAATAACAAACTTGCCTGCCCACGGTCCAATGGCAACCATGGGAGACATAATACTTGCGCGCTAAACCACGTGTACATACACCAGAACATCATTACTGTATAAGTGCGTTTAAAATAATTATTAAACCAACCGTACCGTTTTCCAAAATTACTGTGGGAAATATATTAATTTTTCACACTTACCATCCTACATATTTTTATTTAACAAACCGGTACGAAAACATCGATAACAAATAAACCATAATTTTCTCGTAATACGAGGTTCAACAGATAAAATACCGTGGGCATAATTATAAAATTAAACCACCAATTTAACAAATATTTTCATAAAATATTTAAACCAATTATGCCAAAAAATAATACTTAAAACCACGTACGATTATTACCTACATATACTTTGCTCATGCATAATAAATAAATTACATCACAGTAAAACCATAATTAAATTGTACCATATGAGCATAATTTAAATACCAATTAAACACCAGTTAAACATAATTAATTGCCCAAAATATTTTTAAAGGTGGGTCACTCACTTGGAGCACGCAATTAAACCATGATCCACCATGGGATCAATTCCACGACTTACCCGTGCTCCTAGAACACAGTTCACACACAGTCAAATAAATTAATATTTTATTCGGGTAAATAATACCCGGTACCCGAGGGGTTAAACACAAACATTGACCAAAATGGTCGAATAGTATACCGAATCAAAGCTCGTGGAACGAGGATCACGGATTCGTTCTTACTTTCCGGTGATCGGACCCGAGGCGGTCGGAATCTCGCCGGAAAGCTTTCAGAATTCAACTCTTCGATTCTCTCAAACCATCGCAAATTGGTGGAAAAGGATGCTGGATCTGGATTCAGGAGGTCGGAAACAGTGGACAAGGATCGACGGTGAAACTGGGTATTCGCCGGAACAGTAACTTCCGGCGAGCCGCCGCGGTCATCGTCAACCGTCGCCGGCGGCGGCGCATGCGGTGGCCGTTGGCTGAGATTTTTGGCGGTTTTGTAGATCGAGGGGAGAGGGTTCCAACGGGATCAGCGGTGAGGCAAACGGAGGCCGGACGGCGGAGAAATCGGGGTTTGAAGATTTTCGGCCCCTCGCCGGAAAATGCTCCGATGGCCGTGAAATTTGGTGGGTAGGCCGGACTTGAGGAGGTGGTGAGGGGTGGCGGGCGCGTGTGGCCTGAAAATGGCCGAAAATAGGGCAAACGGCGGTGGAGGGAAAAATCACCGCCGAACTTCACCGCCTTGATCCGGGCGCGTCCGGCGACCAACGGCCGTGAAATTTTGGGGTTTGGCCGGAAATGGGGAGAGGCTTCCGTCTGGCCGGCGCGTGTAACGAGAATTGGCCGAAAAATTTGAAGATTCAGGCGGCCGGTCGGTTTCTCTCTCTCTCTCTCTTTCTCTCTCTTCCCCGAGCTTTTTGTCAAATAAAAGCCACAGTGGCGACACTGTTCATCCATGTGGACCAATCAGGTGACGACACATGGTATTTCACTGTTCATAGACTCAAAAATATTAAAATATTACGGTATCTAGCAAACTTCACGCGTCCATAACTTTTTAACCGGATGTCCGTTTTAAGCGTGCCGCTAGTCTGTGAACTCGTATCGACGAGCACTTCACAACCATCCATGAGTCAAAGCTCATTTCCCCATAAATAAAAAGTCAACTCCGGCACCCCTTGGACAGTTTGGGCCTCAACTTGTTTTGCCCATAACTTTTAAACCGTAGCTCCATTTTCGACGTGCTACTAGTCTACGAACTTGGGGCATCATGCACTTTTCCACGGTACCCTGGTCTACTAGAAATTCCAAATAGAGCAAAAAGTAAACTTTTGACCCCTTTCGGTCAATGGTCAAAGTCAACGGTCAACGGTCAACGGTCAACCTCCGTCAATGTGCAAAAATTACGACATGGTTCGGGATGGGGTGTTACAGTGACCGGAAATTTGACTGTCTAATCGGCACAATAAGTGATACAACAACAAAAGGAACTTTTTTATTCTTAAAAAAAATAAAACTAAAAATCAAAACAAAGTAAAAGGAACTTTTACTTTGACCCAAAAAAAAAACAAAAAAAAAATATATATATACAAAAGGAACTTGTACTTGCTTTTATAACTCATCTGCAGGAAAATGCATGGTGACAGATGCAAAGCAATCATTTTATCATTGCCAGTGTATATCCTATGCTTCAGGTTGGTTTAGTTTGTATGTATTTATATACATAGGTAAGATTGTATGTAAAATTCACACTTTTTTTTTTTTTTTAGTATTCATGTTCACCATGTAAATATTATACCATAGGAGAATTACCTACCATTTAAATTGCATATAGAGAAGTTCCTCTTTGCCTTTCCGTCTGTTTTTCTACTTGGTTAGGCAGTTTCTAACTATTTAAAGTTTGGCACCTTTAAATACCTATTCTTCTACATGTTTTATGAGCTTAATTAAAAAGAGTTGAATATCCAAAACAGACTGCTCTATATATCATCACAACTTGCCATCCTTCAATTTTTAGCTTAATCAAGGCCTTATATACACGAAGTCCATCAACTTGGATATGTGATGTGAAAATTTACTTAAGAAGATTGAATTGGTGCAGAAGGAAAGTTTTCTGAATAGGTGAATTGGACAACTGAAGTAAAAGGTCAGCATAACAAAATCTCTGGACGAAGGGAAGGATCACGAAGAAATTAAAACAACTTCTCCGATCCTCTGCCATCGGCGCTGGGGAATTTATCAAACTTGCAAGAACTGTAAGTTTGATTGTTTTCTAGTTTTCAATTTTTCTTTTCCAATCTGAAGTGTAAGGATTGTGTACTGTTTTCTGCGCTGTATATGGTTATAAAGTGTAACTTCGAAATAGTTCTAATCGGATTTTACACTATTGAAGTTCTTTGACACAAGACAATTAACACCACGTCATAAAGTCCTATAAATCCCTTACGTCCATTGCTGTGTTAGAGGCTTGTTGGTCGAAGTCTAGTATTCAATCATATAAAGTTGACAGAAGAGAACCGCAACTGATAATTAAAGTAACTTAAATGGTTCATTTTACGCTGCGTAAGTATATCATTTAACAGGTTTTCTCACAACAGCCAAGTTCTTGTAAGGAAAAAATTCATAATGGACAGTTTGCATAATTTCTATTTTCTTAATTTATGGCTACAAAATCTGCAGGATTCTTGGTTAATTGCAATTATCTATTGTTGTCCGTTACCTGTTTTTTTCTTTTTTAGTGATAACTTGGCATCTACGTTATTTATTGTTTACATTTATTTTGGAAAGTGTTGTTTATGTTAATTTTAATAAAATATTCAATGCTAACAAATTTTATAATAATCATCAGTGCTGGAGTAAGTGGTGAGATTCCTTCAACATTTGCAAAACGAGGAATCTCCGTAGGAAGAAGGCTCCTCAAGAGAAGTAATTCCATGGAAGAAAGCCAATCAAGCAGGAAAGCAAGTCAATCAAACGGTAGCAAGCCAGCTCCTTCATATCGATCCTAGTCAGCCTCTTTTCTGTCACTTGTGCAAGGCTAGCTGTCCATAGCGCTTACATGCTTGGGATCCTGTCTGTCATGGAATGGTTTCATGCTCTTCTCCTCTCGCTCTGCCTAATCCAATATCTGTCTCGGTTGTAAATTCAGAACCGATTAAATTTGTTTGTTCACCTCATTCGTCTGTTTTGAATTCTCTTGTACATCTTCATCGCCATCTGAGCGTCGATGGGTATCAGAATTTGGGGAACTAATTTGGACCGTTGGTTTAAACCAACAGTATAAAAAATGAAGCTCATTAAAACACACGTTTTTTATCCTGATAAAATTCGGTCAGGATATATTTGGTCTTCCAAGTTGATTGACTTTTATTTTTTTGATCTTCGGAAAAGAAATTATTTGGTCTTCCATGGAGTAAAAGAAAAAAAGTTCCATGCCTATATTCCTTTATATATAAAAATCAAACAATTTTTCTATCCACACATTCATCCAAAAAAAAAAAAAAATCTATTCACCAAAGCATTAAGCAATACCAATAATTTCAGGCTCAAATTTGGCTTTGGCTGTGGAGAACTCTTTTATTCGTTGGATATACCTTTGGATCTGAAGCTCTTCTTCTTGCTTCAAGTCCGTGGAGAATAGCTGAATCGGAGAGCCTGATCCAAAAGGCCTTTTAGCCCGTCTGTGACGCGTTTGGCTGCCACTCACATGAAAAGAGTAAACGCTTTTTTTTTTTTTTTTTTGACGTTCTTCACGGACGGCAGGTTCCAATTTGTGATATTCAAGAAATATGGGATTTTAGATTTTTTTTGAAATTATTTGTTACTAAATTCTATTTCATTTTTTTCCCCTTTTGTTGCTTTATGTTGCAGTCTGATTGTTTACTCAGCTTAGGCTTAGAGAGAGTAGAAAGACTCTTCTTTTCTTTATCAGGTGCGAGCATTTCCATTTATGGGTTTTGTTCCTTGAGGCATTTCAATTTTCAATTTCTTTTGTTTTTTGACCATTTGTCCAAGGATTGTGTGTTTTTGAACTGTACTTTTCTCACCTTTAATTTCCTGGGCATGCAAGTAGAACTCTTACGTGGTGCGCAATAAGAACGAGAGAGAAGAAAATTTTTGA
Source organism: Ziziphus jujuba (assembly GCF_031755915.1). Classification (NCBI taxonomy): domain Eukaryota; kingdom Viridiplantae; phylum Streptophyta; class Magnoliopsida; order Rosales; family Rhamnaceae; genus Ziziphus; species Ziziphus jujuba. The sequence continues at coordinate 7,739,494 of NC_083380.1, forward strand.
TTGAAAAAAAACCCAAATTTTTAATTCAAAATAACAAAATAAAGATTAAACTTAAAATAAAATACCTCTATGATTAATTTTGAGTAAACAAAGTTCAAAGTATTGCATAAAAAAAAAAAATCTATAAAGTAAATGATTGAAAAGAAATATGAATGAGAACAATAAAAAGGCACACTATAAACAAAATCAAAAATAATAATAATAATAATAATAAAACCTTCGAACTTCGTAGAGGTAAGGTCCCCCGTCAATTGCAGCAAGAGTAGGAGCTTTGACCCATGATTTTTTTTTTTTTCCTTTTTTATTATTGAGGTTATATGAATTTAAAACCTCTCATTTATTTGTGTAAGTATTGCCACTATGCTATCCTTGCTGCAGCTTTGATCCATGATGTTTATTCGTAAAATAAGATATGAGAGAGGAAAGAAAAAATAAAATAAGAGGGGCAAAACAAAAAATAAATTATCTGGGAGCTTTAGGCAAATTAACACGATTAAAAGTTGGTGTATACAATTTCATAAATTCTGTGTATATAGTCACCCTTGACAAAAACATATGATTACATAAAGGGGTTGGGCTTTCACTACAGCCTCTATGGTGCAGCACTTGGTTTGACCAAGAGGCTCAATACTAAGCCCAAAAAATGATCCTTCAAGTCCATTATCTAAAATGGGAGTCCCCATTGCCTGGAAAGGCCCTCCACCTTTCCCTTTTTCAATATGAACAAAACGACTACAAATTTCTCGCTAGCTAGAAAATGAAAAAAGTTGTGAAAATATAACAATGTGCCTCATTTGCATTTAAAGAATAATAGTAACTAGTATGTATATGATTATAGGGTTTTTTCTTAGTTTGCAATCACGTTACCTTATATTTGAAATTTTGGATTTACTATAGCAATAAATTGAAATATCCTCGTATATTTGCACTATCAATAAGAACTTTTGTTTTTAATTATCATATTATCTTTTTATGTATTTGGTAAATTGTAGTTTAAACAAGCAATAAAAAGTTCATCTTTCACAACTCCAAAGAAAAGAGAGAGAGAGAGAGAGAGAGTATAAAATTAGGATTTCTAATGTAGAAAAATAATACATATAGATACACCCTAACACAGCGTACATGTATGTATACATATGAAATTTTTAGATATACCCTTCTAGAAACAATCACAATCAGGAATACAAATTACACCCAGAAGATATCCGAAATCACACAATAAACATCCAGATTGAAGTTAAATATTATAGCCTAAACAAAATTAAGAATTATTAATTTGTCCATTGCAACAATAAATCGATACTCCTGCCCTGAACCTCCAGGAAACCGCAGTCAACAACGTCGCTGCTAGCAAAATCCAAGAGATGAGTTTGCCAATTTTTTGCATGTTCCCCTTATTTGGACTGGTCGACCTGCAATTTAATTCATTATTTTCTTTTGGCTACGAATTACATAGAGTAAAATTACGCAACGGCATTAGGCATAACCAAAATAATAATTTCATATGCCCAAAAGATATGGTCATTTAATTTTGGAGAAAGTAGCGAGAAAATTTAGAGACAAAAAAACAATTAATTAAAACAAAATGAAATAAATGGAAATTTAGGCAGCTGCCAACGTCTTCAGTCTTCAGTGATGGACCAAGGATATTTAAGCTGCCGATGTCTATAAAAGCTATGGATATATATATTTTCTTTTACAATATATAATAATTAAAAAATAAAATGAATAATAATTTATTATTATACAAAAGATTTAAAATGGTCAAAATAATGTAAATTATCAGGCAAAATAATGATATGTATATATATATATATATATTTATATATAAATAAGATAGGTAAAAGTATATATAAAGTTCTAAACAAGTTCAATTGTTATATTTTAATAAAATTTGTATGTGGTTAAGGAAATTAAATTTTTAGATTAAATAATATATGAAAAATATATATAATATATTAAACTACAACATCCATAAGAAGGCATGCAAAATAAAAAAAATAAAAATAAAAACAAATTAAGCCAAAATAAAATAAAAGAAAAATTAAAGACATTGAAAGACAAAGAGATCTAGAAATTCATGATACATATATTAACAGATTACATAATTACCTAGTGTTTGAAGAGGAAGGACAAAAAATGATGTGAAAATCATGCCCCAAAGAAGGACAGGAACATGTGCTAGTTTTGTCATTAACAAAGCTGTTCTCCTTGGGACATGCTTCCTTGAAGAAGTCTGTATAGTGGTTACTAAGACAGTAACTGGGCTCTCCAAATGCCTGGCATGCACTTTTACACCCCAAGCTCTCGTCGCTGTACCGAAGCTCCTGTGGGCACGAGCTGGTCAAATTCACAGCACACCCGGCAGTAGCACAGTTATGTTCATCATCTCCACCACTTCTGCTATCCACAGGAGCCACTATAATTGGAAGATTATATCCATTTTTGAAGCTCACCTCGTAATAGTCCCATCTGTTGCGTTCAACGTGAATGACGCGATGGTGGTTGAGGCCTGTTGCAACAAATCGCTTTCACCACCACAGCCTACCTTTTCGAACCCACAATCTCCGATGAGACAACCGAAGTCGCTGGAGTCTTCCATGCAGCATCGAGGTTCGGCCCCATATGGAACAGGACCAGGAAGGCTGTCAGGACCGGTCCAAGATCCTTCACCAAAATCCTAGACAAGCCCTGATCTCCTACCGGATCCTCCAATGGAAAATCCGACAGAATTTCCCTTAAGGGTTGGACTTACCACAAATTTCCTGTACTGAAAACACAATTCTATATACACCACCTTATTCCTCCCACCTTACTACAATTTAATTCCACAAATTTGTAGCACTTCAAATGAATATCAGGGAATCAATGCATAATTAAATATAAATGTCCAAAACAGTATACAGAGCTTCATCAATACAATTGACTATGAAATTTAATACAATAAAAGATAAAAAGAAGTAATACAGGACAGAAAGGAAAGGGATGAAAAGCCTCTTGGACTTTCGGCGATGAACCAAGACATCAAACTCGCCTCCGAACGATCAACGTCTACTAACCTAGGTTTAGAGGAACGAAATTTAAAAACATGAGATGCTAATAATCTCATTAAGTGACCCTATCTATTATACAATTATAATAGCAATAATAATCATCGTACACTTGATTAATTAATAATAAATAAATAAATAGATAATAATTAATTGGAAATAATATTTTTCTTCAAAACCCTCACCATTCATTCCGTTGGAAAGGTTCCCCTTTTAAAACATTTTCACAAACCCCAATAATTGTATACCCCAAAAATCAAGGAATAATCATGTAACAGCCCAGACCACCCGCATAAGATATTGTCCGCTTTGGGCCCAGCCCACACGGTTTTGCCAAAATGCGTCTCAAGGGAAAGGTATCCACACTTACTTATATGGCATGCTTCTTTCCCCTTTCCAACCGATGTGGGATCTCACAATCCACCCCCCTTGGGGCCCAGCGTGTCAGGACCCGTCCAAAATTTCTCACCGGAACCCTAGACAAGCCCTGATCCCAGGAAAACCCTATCAGACCCTCCAATGGAAAATCCGGCAGAACCTTTTCTAAGGGTTGGACTTACCACAAATTTTCTGCACTGAAAACATACTTCTATATACATCCCCTTATTCCTCCCACATTACTACAATTTGATTCCACAATTTTGCAGCACTCCAAATGAATAACAATAAATCAGTGCATAATTAATACATAAATGTCCAGGACAGTATACAGAGCTTCATGAAGTACTATTAAGTATAGGAATTATACAACCAGGATGAAAGAAATGTTACAATTGAAATAAATGAAGACAAGGAGGACTTCTCGAATTACGACAGCGATGAAGATCAAGTTCGCTCCGGATGAACGTCGACAAAACCTGGTACCTAGAGGAACAAAATTTAAAATTATAAGATGCTAATCATTTCAGTGAGTGATCCTATCTACTATACAATTACAAAGCAACGATAGTTATAATACATTTGATTAATTAAGAATAAATAAGTAAGTAGATAATTAATAATTAATTGAAAATAATATTTTCTCTCAAAACCCTCACTATTCACTCCGTTGGAAAGGTTCCCCTTTTAAAACATTTCTGCAAAACCCATTATTTGTATTCCCTGAAAACCAAGGAATCAATTTATTGAATAATTCAGTAAAAGAAAAGTATTAAATAAAATTTAAAACCTCCATTTGAAATAAACAATAAGAACAATATTAAATATATTCTTAATTTAAATACAATTTCAAAATATTTATTTTGAAATCCAAGTTCTGAAAATCACTTGATGCACCCACTATATACCAATGGCGCCAACAGTATCCAGCGTCCCAAGGTACCGCCAGACAGGAGGTTATAGAGAAAAACCGGCATACGGTAGCGTGGCATCCCACCGCGCCGCTGCAAACAGGCGTCCCGGCCATAGAGGGGCGGCCTACCCTCATCCGATGGCAAACACAGGACAACCCCATAAATCACCTGCGCGCTACTCACACCCACCTGCGCTCTAATCACATCCATGTGCGCACTAATCACATCCATATATACAGACCACCAGTACGTGTATGGTGCATCTAAAAATCATAAATCAATACATCTCAAAATTTCAAATTTTCCATAAACATACCGGGTTTATTCCATCCAATTAAACCTGTAAATTTTCCACAATTTCTTTATAATCATCGTCATAAATTCATCGCATAAATACCATAATTTTCAAATCCACCAGCTCTCAATTCCACCAATTTAAATATTCAAATTTTCCAATGGTATAATTATTTTTGAAATATAATAAATTAAATCACATGATGTTCCATGGGCATAATTATAAAAATTGAAACCACCAACTTAAACAAATATTTTCTTTGAAATATTTAAAAATCAAATCATGCCCAAAAATAATATTAAAATCCAAATACAATTAATTAATTGAAACCACATTGCTCATGCGTGATAAATACAATTAAATCACAATAATAATCAGAAATTCATTAATAACCCAAATTTTCATTTAGCAGCAATAAACATATGTATACATATAAAATAATATTTTTCCCACAACTATATTTAAATTCCACTACATGAGCATAATTCTAAATATCAAATTAACACAAAATAAATATAATTAATCACCCCAAAATAGTTCTAAAGGTGGGTCACTCACCTGGAGCACGCAATTAACCTAAGATCCTCCATGGGATCAATTCCACGACGCACACGTGCTCCTAGAACAATAATTCCCACACAGTCAAATAAATTAATATTTTATTCGGGTAAATAATACCCAGTACCTGGGGGTTAAACACAAACGTTAACCAAAATTGACGAGTAACATACCGAATCGAAGCTTGAATGACGAGGATTATGAATTCGGTCTTACTTCCCGGAGATCGGACCCGAGGTGGCCGGAATCTCGCCGGAAAGCTTTTGGGATTCAACTTTTCGATTCTCTCAAATCGTCGCAAATTGGAGAAAAAGGACACCGGATTCGGATTCAGGGGGTCGGAATTAGTGGGGAGGAACCGGCGGTGCAACTGGGTACTCGTCAGAACTGGATTTTCCGGCGAGCCGCACGGTCACTGGCAACCATCGTCGCCGGCGGCGCGTCTGGTGCCCGATGGTTGAGATTTTTGGGGATTTTGTAGATCGAAGGGAGAAGGTTCCAACAGGACCAGCGGTGAGACAAACGGAGGCCGGACGGCGAAGAGATCTGGGTTTGAAGATTTTCTGCCCCTCGCCGGAAAATACTCCGATCCCGGCGCGTCGGAGGTCCAGTAGCCGTGAAATTGGGTGGGCTGGCTGGAAATGAGGAGGTGGTGAGGGGTGGCTGGTGCGTGTGGCCTGAAAATGGCCGAAAATCACCGTTGCCGGAAAAAGCTCCGATCCCGGTGCGTTACCGGCTGGTTGGCCGTGAGATTTGGGTGGCCGGTAGGAATTGAGGAGGCAGAGGCAGTGGGGTGGCGCGTGTGGGGAAAGGGTAGCCGGAAAACGGCTAAATGGCGGTGGCCGGTGGTTTTTCTCTCTCTCTCTCTCTCCTCTCTCTCTTTCTCTCTCCTCCCCCGCCGTTTTGCCAAAATAAAAGCCACCGTGGGTGATACTGTTCACCCACATGAACCTCTCAGATGTCGACACATGGTGTCACTGTTTATCGATTCAAAAATATTAAAATATTATGGTATTCGGAAAATTTCGCATGTCCATAACTTTCAAATCACATGTCCAAATCGGATGTGCCGCTAGTCTACGGACTCGTATCAATGAGTACTTCAAACCATGCATGAGTCGAAGCTCAACTTTGCATGAATAAAAAGTCAATTTCGGCATCCCTTGGACAGTTTGGACCCCAATCTTGTTTTGCTCATAACTTTCAAACCATAGCTCCGTTTTCAACGTGCTACTAGTCTACGAACTCAGTCCAATGTGTACTTCGTAATGGTACCTCAGTCAACCTAGCATTCCATCCGAGTCAAAAAGTCAACTTTTGACCCCTGGTCAACGGTCAAGGTCAACGTCAAAGTCAACGGTCAATGGTCAACTTCAGTCAAATTTGAGAAAATTCCGGTGTACTTCAGGACAGGGTGTTACACAGCGTCCTCGCTGGCACACCAATCCGGGTACTGGATATGATACCATCTGTAACAGTCCAGACCACCCGCATGGGATATTGTCCGCTTTGAGCCTAGCCCGTACGGTTTTGCCAAAACGTGTCTCAAAGGAAAGGTATCCACACCCACTTATATGGCATGCTTCATTCTCCTTTTCAACCGATGTGGATCTTACAAATTAATTGAATAAATTGATAATAAAATACATTAAATTAAAGATCTTGAATGTATAATAAGAAACAAGAATAATTTTAATAACAATTATTAAATTGTAACACATTGTCATAAATAGAATAAAACAAATCACAATGAGATTCACATCAGAAATAAGCAAAGGAACATTAAATAAATAAAATGCAATAATTAAAATGCGCATAAAATACAAATGATAGTTTAGACTCAAAGTTTATATTGGATACACAAAAAAAAAAAAACATTTTAAATCATTAAATCAATTTAAATGGTAAAATCATAGTGAAATGCATTTTTAAAAATATCATTTAAATACTCGTTGAAAAACATCATTAAATACATTTTAAATACAATTTTAAAATATTTTGTTCGAAAATCATATCGAGAATATCCTGACGCACAATACTATATAGCAGTGATGTCCTACGATATCCAGCGTCCCGAGCACCGTCCGGCGACAGGTTAAAGAGAGAAACTTGCATACGATCGCTTCGGCGTCTCGATAGCGTCGCTGCTTAAACCATCATCCTGGCCATGCAAGGGGGCGGCTTATGGCCAATATCAAACTTACCTGCCCTCGGTCCAATGACAACTCACGGGAGACATTACAACTTGCGCGCTAATCATATCCACATATACAGTACAGAATATCAGTACTGTATGAGTGCGTCTAAAATCAATTTCTAAATTTATTAAAATACCAAGTTTTTCCAAAATTCACCGTGGGAATTATACCGTTTTTCAAATTCACAATCCCACATATTTCTTTAATCCTCATCATAAATCCATCACTTTAAAATCCTTCAATTTCATATCCATCCATTTAAACATGACAATTTTCAACACCATGAAAACCTGATCCATAAATAATCAAACCTATAGATACAGATTTTGAACTCAATACTTTAATGCAATTATTTTTCTCAAAATCTTAAAATCAATTTATGTCAAAATCAAATAAATTTCATATTTGCTTAAATTCACATAAGTACATTTATTATACGCAATAAATTCCATAATATAAATTTAACAATAATCGATCATAATTTAAATCTATAACTTCTTTAAACCAAATATATGAATTCCATGCAATATATGCTTAAATCAATAAACTTTTGGCATCATGAATTCAAAAATAAATTTAATAACAATTTAAAACATAATTTATTTAAAAACCCAAAATATAATTTTTGATGTAATACATGCACTAAGTCAACATAAATCATCATCATAAGCTCAAATAACAATTTCTTAAATATTAAACATATATAGCACATTTTTCATAATTCAATTAGCACCATATATATATATAAATATATATTTTTTTTCAATCCCAAAATATAGTTCGGCGACATTACATATATTAATTAATCATAATTTGATATTATAAATTTTAAATATCAATTCCTCTCAATATCAAACACATTTATTTTTCATAATTTCAAATAACACAACATATATATTTTTAATAGTCCCCAAAATAGTTTTGAAGGTGGGTCACTCACTTCAAGCACGCAATTCAACCAAGATCCTCCATAGGATCAATCCTACAATTCACACGTGCTCTTTCTGGAAATCGAACCTGAGGTGGCTGGAATCTCACCGGGAAGGTTTCGGATTTTGGATCCCCTGATCTCACAAATTGCTGCAAGTTGGAGGAAACCGACCTCAGATCTGGGTTAAAGGGGGTCGGAATTAGTGGAAGAGGATGGACGGTGTGATTGGAAACTCGTCGGAATCAAGTTTTCCAACGAGCCACCATGGTCATTGGAAACCATCACCACCGGCGGTGCGTTTGGTGGCCATTGGCCGTGATTTTTGGAGGACAGGTAGATTGAAGAATGGGTGAATAGATGGGACCTGTGGTGAGGCAAATGGAGGTCGGAATGGAGAGAAATCTAGGTTTGAAGCAATCGGTGCCGCTGCCGGAAAAAAACTCAGATCCGGGCGCGTCGGTGGTCGGTTGGCCGTGATTTTTGGCTGGCCGGCCGGTTTTCAGCTGGGCGTCAAGGTGGGGTGGCACGTTTAAGTGGGAACTGACCACACAGTGGTCAACGATGGTGGCCGGTGGTGGTGGTCTCTCCTCTCTCTCTCTCTCTCTCTCTCTCCTCCCCTCTTTCTTTCTCTTCCCCCCCCCCCCCTGCCTACATGTGTTTTGGCCAAAAGAAAAGCCACCCGTGGGTGACATTGGTCACTCACGGGATTGGTTGAAAATACGACACGTGGCACACACTGTTCACTCAAATCAAAATATATTAAAATATTACGGTATTCGGAAAATTTTGCATGGCCATAACTTTCAAACCACATGTCCAAATCGGGCGTGCCGCTAGTCTATGAACTCGTATCAACAAGTACTTCACAACCATGCATGAGTTAAAGCTCAAATTTGCACGAACAAAAAGTCAACTTCAGCATTCCTTGGACAATTTGGTCCTCAACTTGTCTTCCTCATAACTTTCAAACGGTAGCTTGGTTTTTTATGTGTCGCATCGATGTGTACTCCACAACGGTGCCTCAGCCAACGCGAAATTTTATCCCCCAAAAAAGTCAAAATTGTGACCCACTTGGTTAATGGTCAACCTCGATCAACGTGTAAAAATTATGATGTACTTCGGGACGGGATGTTACAAAGGCAGGACAGAGATGTTTTTGGTTTCACTAGGTTGGAGGATGAAGCCACCTGTTGTCGAAAGCAACCATGGTGTGGTGCCGCCATTTGATTTGGCTAGAGGCTAAACGAGTTCATCACAATCATTCTTGAATATTATCAAGACCTTTGAATGAACAACAAGATATAATATTGATAGGGATATTAGAAACAAGCTAATATTTGATTTCTTCATGGTTTCAACAAATATGAAATATCAGCGGAAGTCATGGAACTGATGTAGATATCAGTTTAGGGACATTCATAATATTTCATATAGAAGGCGGAGTAGTGCCTTCATGGACATTAGGGTCATTTACATTGATAGGGACATTAGGGATATTGTAATATTTCATATAGAAGGTGGAGGTAGTGCCTTCATGGACATTTGAATATTATCAAGACTTTTGAATGAACAACAAGATATAATATTGACAGGGATATTACAAACAAGCTAATATTTGATTTCTTCATGGTTTCAGCAAATATGGGGATATTAGGAACAAGCTAATATTTGATTTCTTCATGGTTTCAGCAAATATGAAATATTAGTAGACATTAGGGTCATTTAGATTGATAGGGACATTAGGGATATTGTAATATTTCATATAGAAGGCGGAGGTAGTGCCTTCATGGACATTAGGGTCATCACATGGTTTGGAATAGAGTAATAGTAATATATTCTATGTAAGACATAAATGTCTTCATTTAGGAACTTCTAATTGAGATATGAATACATTAGGTTGCACAAAAAACAATTGCGTCAATTCAAAGCCCGCCAAAAAAATCAAGACTTTTGAATGAACAACAAGATATAATATTGATAGGGATATTAGGAACAAGCTAATATTTGATTTCTTCATGGTTTCAGTAAATATGAACAAGCTAATATTTGATTTCTTCATGGTTTCAGCAAATATGAAATATGCAAATATAGGGATAGAACAAGCTAATATTTGATTTCTTCATGGTTTTAGCAAATATGAAATATTAGCGGACATTAGGGTCATTTACATTGATAAGGGCATTAGGGATATTGTAATATTTCACATAGAAGGCGGAGGTAGTGCCTTCATGGACATTAGGGTCATCACACGGTTTGGAATAGAGTAATAGTAATATATTCTATGTAAGACATAAAGTGTCTTCATTTAGGAACTTCTAATTGAGATATGAATATATTAGGTTGCACAAAAAAGAATTGCGTCAATTCAAAGCCCCCAATTTTTTTTTTTTTAAGATTAAAAAGGTCCGTTAAGCGCCCCTGGCTATGTTATAATATATCTCAACATGATCATAATGGACATTAGGAATATTGTAAGCATTATGTAGGTAAGCTTTCCCTTCTTGACCCTTCCTATTCATTAGGAAGTTTTTTTTTTTTTTTTTGGGGCTGAATTATGAGATTTTATTAAACTTTGTACATAGTTAATCAAGTTGTTTTTAGAATCCTAGATTCATATTTACAATACTAGGAAGTAATTTATGATCAATCTGGGATTTAAACTTAGATAAATTTCGAATATTTGTAATTTAAAATATTTGTAGAAAAGAAAAGAAAGAGAACTAATTAATTCCGGCGTCAACTCCAAAATTCTCCTTCATCTATATTAATTCCAATTGGGTTGATGGACGGGTATGATCGAGCTTCACCAACATGTACATATCTCAGAAATCCAAACACAAAAAAGAGAAGCAGTTCTTTAAATAATAATAAATTATAATCTTATTATTTTCGCATTTTTATCACAAATTCTTCTTCTTCTTCTTTTTTCCCCTTTTTATCCAAAGACCAAAATTAAAAATCGATTTAATTTTAGGGGTTGATGCAAAGGCTTTCTATAATATTGACCCAGCTATACGCTTATTATTGCAAGACTCTGTGTATATATACGGTATATATAATAACGACCTACCTCTATCTATACCCCTCCTAAGTAGGAGTGGGCAAAAACCGACCTGACCCGACAAAACCGACCAAACCGAAAAATTTGGGTCGGTTTGGGTTGGGTTTTAGTGTTTAATCGGTTTAGGTCGGGTTATACATATAAAAATATTATATTTTCGGTTCGGGTTACGGGTTGGAAGGAATTTTAACCCACCCAACCCGAACCGAACCGTTTCATACCCAAAGAGCCATTTTGCAAAAATTATTTTCATTAAATTATTTCTATGAAATTTTATAAGCCATTGATCTCTCACTCTCACCATCTAATTACCACCGTTGGATTTCAAGATGAAAACACAATACACAACACAATCTCAGATTCTCACAAAACGAAATTGAAGCCCTAGCATTCGCAAGCAACGCCACCACTTGAAGCACTCGCAAAACGAAATTGAAGCACTCGCAGGCAGCATCCTCCGGCCAGCCACCACCCGATTGAACTCCCAAGCAACGCCACCACTTGAACAACCGCCGGCACCGGACCCAGTCCACTCGTCGCCCTCTCGCCGATCGCCATTCGCCACCACTCGTCGCCCTCCCAAGTCCCAAGCTCTGCAGGTAAAATACTTCCCCAGATCGTGTAGTACGAGTACCTAAAACAATATAGAAGGAAAAGCAGAAAAGAAAAAAACATATACTGATATACGTAAAGCATGTTGAAACTTGAAATAGCTCGCTAGAGCCAAATACTTATGAATTCCTAACCCTAGAAGTTAGAAGGATTCGAATTTTCAACCAGTTAAACTTTGTTTCAATGTCAAACACGCCATGTTTAGGATTAATTATTGTTATTGTTCTTTTTTATTTTCTATTCAGGAAGTTGATAATCCAAGATGATATCGAATCACTCCACCAGTAAGATATCCTATTCCTTTTATTTTAGAACTTCATTATATTAGTCGGGATCATGACCTGTGTTTTATGTAATACTGCGTAGTATCATTCAAATCATTGTTTTGGATTTCAAATGTTTAGAAATTTAATTGGGAAAAGTATGTTTATGTTGTAGTACATATAATTTTAATATTCACTCTTTTCATGTTTACTGCAAAGTAAGTCATTTAAACCATTGTTTTCCTGTGTTTCATATTTTGTTTCGAAATTGAACGCTTGTGCAGGTGTTTGCATAATCTAGTTGGTTTTTATCTCGCAATATGTTGTGTATAATATGATTTGGTTTTGGTTTTAATTGCCTATTTTTCAGCCTTAACTACTACCACAAATAGGTGACATACCCCACAGTAATTTCCAATATGATTTTGATTTTGAGAGAAAAGTTATAGCTGAAGCAGAGAAAAAAAACCAAAATTGGAGCAGGCTTGGGTTGGAAAACCTTCCAGCTAGGACTACGTCATCAGCATCTTCAGTGGTATGTCTCCTCTGTTTTGATGTTTGTGAAGGTTCTTTTAAGTGTATTGAAGCCTCATGAAATTTGCATTTTATTGTCGATTCATCTTATAAGTATCATTAAGTAGTTTTCCATGTGTCTAGTCAGTCTTTGATATGGAAATAAATAAAATTTTCTGATTGCATCGCTAATGCAAAATGAATAATTAGTAAAAGCTTTCCAATTGCTTTACTAATTCAAATAATTACTTCTCGTGATTTCTTGAAACTGACCTGTCTCTTGAAATTAGCTTTCAAATGCTAAGGTATTAAGTCAACATTTTTGTTATTTCAGGGCACTTCTGTGGATCCTGTAGTGAGCAAATATATTGCTTCAGGGCTTAATCGAGAAGCTGTTCCTCTTGCTGTTGCACATTACGGAGACAATCCTACCAAGGTGTTTTCTTGAGCTCTTGCTGTTGTATAGCTTCAATGTTAATTCTGAATTATTACAGTTTATTACGGCTATGGTCTCGCATTAGCCATCGATTATAGTTCCTATTCCTCCATTATTCTCACATTAAGTAGTTTAGATTACCGAGACTGGCAGGAATTTTGCATGTTTCTTTCCCAAATTGCTGCAGTAGGGAAAAATTTTATTTTGTTTCCTCTCACTTTTTCTTCGTTCCTTTTCTTTCAGTTTATTATTTTCCCTTAAAACCTTTTCTGGTATGTAAAATTTCATATTTCCAACTAACATCTAGATGTAGTTGCCCATGGAATACTGGTTGCCTTTTCTACATTATTGGTTGAGTTGCTTGAGAATGCTTATATTGTAGATGAAAAATGCATTTTGTAGTTTCTGACTTCTCTTTTTCAGCAGTTATTCTATTTTGGTTCCATTTTATAGAATGGGAAGTTTGTTTAAAATTTTGAATATTTTGCTTCTCTTCCACAGCAACCAAACAAATAGTCTTAGCAAAGTTCTTCGCCTTTCAATACATGCTGTCTACAATGTTGGGTGTTGCCACGCTCACTTTGGTGTGTCTCGCATGCTCATCAGCCAAGGTGTGTTTAGGATGATGATGATGAAGAAGAGTAAGAGCAAGTAGATCCGCTGAGAATAAGCATTTTATAGGATTGGTTATCGACTTACAGCCAAAATGTTCCTAGATTAAAATGACAGTATATATATATATATATATATATATACGTTCCAAATAAAGTTAAAAACAGAGAATTGTCAATTTCTGCGTGTGCCAAACTGATGACCATTACTTTTCCGTAACTTGTTTTGTTTCCTTTTGCTTCTTCCTTCCAACTACTTTATGTCGTTTATGATCGCGCAATCATAAATTTGGTGCTTATCGTTTCATTAATTTTCTTGGCTATGTATGTCATGATGATAAATACAAATAAGCATTCACACATATAAATATATATCCTAAGCAATTAATTAATAAACTTCCAAAATTTATGGGAAGCTTATGTAGAAATACTTTAATTGAGAGTCATTTTGTCAAGAGGTAGTATTAATTTGTTGTCTGGTTTCTAAATCAATCGTTTTAATAAAGCAACCGTGGATCTGAAAAATAATATTTATAGTTTTACTTTTCTGGAGGAATGATTCAAAATGGTGATGAAGTGAGAGTATGATTGAGGAAAAAAAGTCAAAGCGTATAAATGGGTTAATTAAGCAACGAGTGGGACTAGCCTTCTTAGATAATCATTTTTGAAGCATTGTGAAAGAGAGTCTAATTATCTCGTATGTAATCTCCTTGACTGTTCTATTTACTTTTATATCAGAACCATATATATCTAACAATTAAGTGATTAAGTACAAGCTGCATATATATATATATATATATTTATTTATATATTTATATATAATTATATATGAGGTTCTTTTCCTCAAGTCACTCAAAATTATTTATGCATAACTAAAACTTTTTGTCTTGATAAAGAATCTATGCTATTTTAAATACATAAAATATTATACATGGAAACTATGGAATGCTGTTTTTTCTAATCAGTCTTAACACCAGGAGTTTGGATGGAAGAAGTGTATAGCATTAATTTTTTTTTTCTGTTTTTTCTAATTAGTATTGCAATTTTATTTTTTTTATTTTGCTTTGTGGTCTAATATATTTTTTTCCCCTGTTTTGTAGATAAAATCAAACAGCCTATCGTGACTTGCATAAATCGAATAGCATTCCTTTTCTTCGTTTAATTCCAAGATCACAAACAATTGTGTGATTGTCTATTATTTGGAGGTAAGTTACTTAGCCTTTTTCTCGTTATTTTTGCATGTGGGAAGGTCAAAAATTGCTTTTGGAAAGTGTAGTGAAGCATAGGCTGTGAAATTGTTTGCTGTGAAGTTTGGAGATTGTGAAGTGATGTGTGACTTGATTGCTGTGAAGTTGTTAATATAACCTGGCCTGCTGATTTTGACAGCTATATGTATATATATTTGTATATATATATATATATATATACATATATGTATATGTTTATTTTGTTTTTAATAGGTTCTAGATGGATGAGGGCCACAATGATTTGTATGATATTAATGAATTGGAAGAGTATTTAAATGAATCAGATAAAGCTGAATCTCAACCTTCACAGTTGGATAAACCTTCTAAAACGCAAAAGAGAAAACCTTCTAGGGCTCCATCTTGGGTTTGGGAACATTTTGAAAAAATTCCAGATTATGATCCAAATAATCCTAGGTGCAAATGTAAACATTGTGGGGTAGATTATGCATGTAATACCAAGAGATGTGGAACTAGTACATTGCGAAACCATTTGATGAACCAATGCAAAAAATACCCTAATAGGATGGAGGATAAAAAGCAACAAGTTCTTTCATTTGAAAGTGGTAGTAGCAATTTGGTCTCTATGAGTACAACATTTAGTAAAGAGGCATGTAGGCTTGCATGTGCAGAAATGATCATCATGGACGAGTTACCATTTAGCCACGTTGAAGGAGAAGGGTTTAGAAAGTTTTGTAATGCTTTGAACCCTAAGTTTGAACCTCCATCTCGTAGAACAATTTCTAGAGATGTGTTTCAGTTGTACTTAGATGAGAAAAAAATTTTGAAGAGTGTGTTTTCATTGAGGAAGCAAAGGGTTTGTCTTACGACGGACACATGGACTTCCATTCAAAATAACAATTACATGACTCTTACCGCTCATTTCATTGATGATGATTGGAAGTTGCATAAGAGAATTTTAAATTTTTGTATTGTGCAAAATCATAAGGGTGAGACAATTGGTAAGGTTATAGAAAATTGTTTGATTGAATGGGGTATTGAAAGGGTTTTCACAATAACGGTTGATAATGCTTCTTCAAATGATGTGGCTGTTAATTTTTTGAAAGAAAAATTAAATTATTGGAAAGGAAATGTTTTGGATGGTGAGTTTTTACATGTTCGTTGTGCTGCACATATTGTAAATTTAATTGTGACATTTGGATTAAAGGAAATCCATGATAGTATTGCTGGAATTCGTAATGCTATTAGATATGTTCGATCATCTCCTTCAAGGTTAAACAAATTTAAAGAATGTGTAGAGAAGGAGAAAATTGAATATAAAGAAACCGTGGTTTTGGATGTGTCTACTAGGTGGAATTCCACCTATTTGATGTTGAACTCGGCTTTGAAGTATCAAAAAGGTTTTGATAGGATGATAGATGTTGATGGACATTATCTTGGATATTTTGAGGAACATGAAGTAGGAAGGAAGAGAGCCGGACCACCTCTAATTAAAGATTGGGATAGTGCAAGGGTTTTTGTGAAATTTCTTGCTACTTTTTATGAAGTTACCTTAAAGTTTAGTGCCTCTTTGACTGTTACTTCTAATATATGTTTTCATGAATTGAGTTTGATGTATAATGCACTTGTTGAATGGAGTAATAGTCAAAATCATTTGATGGCCGATATGGCAAAGAAAATGTTGATAAAGTTTGACAAATATTGGGGTTCACTTGGAAATGTCAACAAGTTGTTGCTTATTGCCATTGTGCTTGATCCACGATATAAGCTGGAATATGTATCATATCTTTTTGAGGATGCTTATGAAAGTGGTATGGTTGAATCTTTGACTAGGGATGTAAAAGATACTTTAGTTAACCTTTACAACTTCTATAAGGAAATTGATTCTATGAATGGGAGTTCTAAAGTATCAAATTCAAATGATGGTCAATCAATGCAAGCACAACAAAGTGGGATGATGATGGATTCATTGGATGATGGAAGCATAGATGATCGTCGGCGTTTGAAAGAATCACAATTTAAAAAAAGAAAAATGGAAAAAAATGTATTGGAAATAAAGAATGAGGTTGATAAATTTTTGTTTGATCCATGTGAGGATGTGGAGAGTGAGAAATTTGATATTTTGGCTTGGTGGAAAAATAATTGGACAAAATATCGAATTTTATCTCAAATTGCAAGAGATGTATACGCCATTCCAGTTTCTACAGTAGCATCCGAATCTGCTTTTAGTACCGGAAGGCGTATTCTTGATGCATTCCGAAGTTCATTGGGTCCAAAAATGGTGGAGGCTTTGATTTGTTCTCAAAATTGGTTGCAATCAAAGCCTATGACGTATGATTATAGAGTTGAAATACCAATAGAAGATGTCGCATATTATGATTCTATTGAATCGGGTAAGAATTTTTTTTATTATTATTATTTGTAATTTTATTTTTATTATCTATTTTAGAGTTTTTAGAATTTTTTAGTAATATTTACAACTTCTTTTAGCTTACTAATTAATCTAATATCATATTTTAATTTGTTTAGGAGCATCTTGGGTTACAAAACAAAGTTTACCTCCACCTAATTGATATATGATTACTTGGTAAGTTTGTTGTTAATTCCAAATCATCAATTATCTTTTAAGTTAGATAATATTTTAGTAATACACTTAATGTTTATTGATTGCTAATTCTTTACATTTAATGCTTAATGTTTAATGTTTATTTATAATTTTAATGTTTGTTGAAGGATGAATGGAATTTGGTTTATTGAGGTAGTGAGCTTGTGGTTGCTGCTGGTGGCTTTTCATGCAATGGAGAATGTGGAAGAAAACAATATTTAAAATAATTTTTATTTTTATGGATTATTAGTTTATTTAATTATAAGTTTATTTTAAAATTTTAGATTTCAAATATGGGTTGTATTTTATTTTGTAGCTAATAATGGTTGTAGACTTGTTATATACTTTATTTGTTGATGTATGGTTTATAATTGGGTGGTGGTAGTTGTAGATTTGTATTATAGTTGTATGATTATGTGTTGTATTATTTAATATGTTTGATGCTTAATAATTAACTTATTTGGTATTTTTGTTTAGGTGGATGGATGTATGTTAAAATTATTTAATTTAAAGAATAATTTGAAAAGAATATCTAATTTAAAATATAGATTGATGATTAAAAAGGCCTAAAAATTTTTTTATACAATTTTTGTCCAAAAAATACCAAATTCGAAATATATATATATATATATACAATTTGGGCCGAGGCCCAACACGAAGCCCAGACCGGCCCAACCCGCAAATCCAACCCAAACCGATCAAATATGGTCGGTTCGGTTCGGTTCGGTTTGTATATTGGGTTCGGTTCGGTTCGGTTATGTAAACAACCCAAACCAAATTGGTCGGTTAGGTTTAAAAAAACCCCAAAAACCGAACCAATCCGCACCGAGCCCACCCCTACTCCTAAGTCATACCTCTCATCCTTAAAATCTATCACAATCATGTCTCTCTACAACTTCTATATGTACTCTTTATAACTCTTTATAAATAATTAACAGAGTTTCTCTTTTCTTGGTATTAATTAGTTAAGTTGCTTTACAAGAACTCTAGATAATCAGTCCTTAATGCAAATCAAAGCACTTTGAGGTACTATAATGCATGAAATTTAATTCAAACATATTGCAACCTCTGAGAACTTTACCGCTTTTATCAAACATGGAGAACTAATATGGATAATAGAATTTTTTTTTTTTTTTTGGGGACAAAATTAGATTGATTTGTATGAGCCTCGTATTCTTATGAAATGGTCATTAGTTTATGTCGGCCAAGGTTATACTTTTTGGGCTAACATTGACTTATATTAAAAAGATTGCAATAAAGATCTACAACCTTCTTTTTACAATAAAAGAAGAAGAGATTGAGGCCACAAAGCAAAGCAAATGACTATATATGTTTTGTAGAAGAATGTTGTATTTGAATTGCATAAATTTCCTTTTTTTTCCAATTCCGAGAACAGCTTATTTTGTTGTAGAAGCAACATAATATTGTTAGAAGCCAAAGATTTTGTCATTTTCAAAAAAGCGAGAAATAATTGAAAAACAAAATCAATTAATCAATTAAAACAAAGAAAAAAAATACATGAAACAACAAATACAAATAAACCAAATCCACTGCCTCTCTAAATTTTAAATGCACTGTTAAAGAAAATTTTAACTCTTCCAATATTTTTGGCGTATATTTGAGTAGAAAATTCAAACAAAATTAAATTTTAGATGCAGAATATGGAAGGATCATAAACTTAAGTATATTTCTAGTGATTAGTGAAATAAAAAAAGTAAGATTGTTTTGCAAAATGATTTTTTATTTTATAAATAAAAAAATGAAAATGATAAATTTGATTTTATATTTGAGAAGTTATAATTGCACTATCAAACAAACTCTATATAGTTCTATTATAAATTTATATTTTTATCCCTATTTAAAATTACTATTAAAGATATTTATTAATTAAACATATTTATATTTAGAAGTATATAACTAAACATTTCAAATGATGTTCAAAATTATATCATTAAATATCTTAAATATATTTAAAAGTATGCAATTGAATATTTTTAGATATAAATGTTTCAAATGTGTTTAGAAGTATATAACTGAACATCTTAAATGCATCTAGAAGTGTGCGACTAAACATTTTTATATACAAATAGCTCAAATATGTTTAAAAGTATATGATTATACATTTCAAATGTGTTTAAAAATATACGACTAAATATTTTTAGAGACATTTATAATTTTGAGACCAAACATTTTGATAAATATATCTTTCCATTATCCAAAAGTGTTCCAACGAAAAAGAAAATTTTATGAAATTCTTATGACTATCAATTTCATCCAAAAGTATCGTGAAAAGTTTTGATGGAGTGGTGAAAGGGCAAGTAAAAGGTCGGCATAACAAAATCTCTGAATGAAGGAAAGGATCAAGAAGAAATGAAAACAACTTCTCCAATCCTGTGCCATCGAAACTGGGGAATTTATTAAACTTGCAAGAACTGTAAGTTTTTCTTGTTTGCATTAATATCTGACAATTTGGTTCATCAACCTTTTACAATGTTTGTGTTAATATCTAACAACTATACTGAACTTATCAATATATATATATATATATTTCTATATATATTTCTTGCTTTAATTACTAGGCTTGGAACTTGTATAAAGAAGAATGAGAACTTAAACTGGTGGATTCAGCAATATTATCAGAATTCAATGAGGAACAAGTAAGAAGAGTGAAACTTTCCTTCACTAGGACCACTTAGGAGATGATCAAGTGGACAATGAGATAATGACACCTGGATACTTGAATGATCGGAAATTTGACTGTCTAATTAGCATAATAAATGATACAACAACAAAAGGAACTTTGACCCAAAAAAAAAAAAAAAAAAAAAACACTATTACTAGCTTTGATAACTCATTTGCCGGAAAAGGCATGGTGACTTATGCAGAGCAGCCATTTATCAATGCCAATGTAATATCATATGTTTCAGGTTGGTTTAGTTTATATGAGTGCATATATATATATATATATATATTTAAGATTGTGTGTGAATTTACACATTTTTTTTTTAAATATTCATGTTCACTATGCAAATGTGATATGATAGGAGAATTACTACCAGTTGAATTGCATATAGAAAAGTTCTCTCTTTTGCTTTTCCGTCTGTTTTTCTATTTGGTTAGATAGTTTGTCACTATTTAAAAGTTTTGACACCTTTAAATATCTATTCTTCCACATCTTTTGTGAGCTTAATTAGATATAGTTGAACACCCAAAAGAGACTTCTCTGTATATCATCACAACTTTGTATCCTCCAATTTTTAGCTTAATCAAGGCCTTATATACTGAAGTCCATCAACTTGGATATGTGATATGAAAATTTACTTTAAAAGATTGAATAGGTGCAGAAGGGAAGATTGTTGAATAGGTGAATTGGACAACTGAAGTGCAAGGTCAGCAAAACTAAATCACTGAATGAAGGGAAGGATAAAGAAGAAATGAAAGCAAGAAAATGAATTTGTTCTTTGGAGATGCATATGCATTACATGTGTCAAAACGAATGTTGTAACAGAAAAAACATGGTTTAAAAAATAAATAACCAAAAATTGCATTTTTTTTTTTTTGGGTTTATCACTAAATTGCTTGAATAATGTATAATGTTTAGTAACATTGCTTTTCAACAACACCTTAATGGGTTGGCTTGGTGCAGGCTCACCTTTTTAACTATTTCTGTTCTGTCCATCATTTTTCTTTTCTACTTCATTTACTGGGTGCATGAACCAGGAATTTCTAAACCAACCTTTATATCTATTTTTAATACGTTTTCGAGCGTATAAACACCTCCTAAGCCATAATATTTTATTTCTTCCAGATTAAAATACATTTCTTAACTCTTCAGTCTTGAAAAACCTCTCTGACGGCCAACTTATTATTTACTTTTTTATTCCTCAAGATTCTATTAATTATCTATTTGTCATCTCCTTGATACTTCATGAGAAGCCAATTTATCAACGATTGTTTGGTTTATTAACAAAAAAAGCTGTTGCTCTGGATTTCAGATTACATAACCATAACTCTGTTAATTTACAGTTAATAGCCTGCCTCAATTTCCAACTCTAACATGGCTGCAGAACTGATGGGTTGAGCTTTCCTCTCTGCTTCTCTAGAGTCATTCTTTGATAGGTTGCATTCTTGAGAGGTCACTGACTTCATAAAGGGAAAGAAACTGAATGATGGGCTGCTAAAAAAAGTTGAAGATTATGTTGCTTTCTGCTAATGCAGTGGTCAATGATGCTGAGGAGAAGCAAATCAGGAATCAAGCTATGAAGCAAATGGCTTGATGAGCTCAAAGAAGCAACCTATGATGCAAAGGACCTGACAAAACAAATCAATTCTAAAGCTTTGGATTGCAAGATGGAAGGTGAACATGATAGCACCATTGATCAGGTATGGAATCTCATTTCAACTTGGTTCACTGGATTTAACAACATAGTCGAAACCAAACTAGTGAGGATTCTTGATAGAATATAATTTATGTGCTAAACCGAAAAACTACTCTTCGTATTAAAGAAGTTGTTGAAAGAAGATCTTCACATAGATTACGACCAGCACTGGTAGAATATTCTGATGTTTATGGAAGGGTAGCTAACAAAGAGGCCATTGTAAGTTGTTGGCACCAGATTGTTAAGTTGTTCTAGATGATGTTTGGAATGAGAGCTATAATCTTTGGAGTGCCTTAAGGGCCCCTTTTAAATATGGAGCATATGAGAGTAAAATCACTGTCACAACAAGAGATGAAAATATTACATAAAATGCCATCCTTGCTCAGTTTGTTTACAGTGATGCTTTCTCTATGTGGCTATGTCATTTCTATCTCAGAATTTCTTAATTCAATCAGCAGGTTGAAATTTTTAAATAATCTAAATTTATCTTCCACTGCACTCAAAGAGTTGACAGATACAATTTGTTCTTTATTAAAATTTTGCAGAATTTATTGTTTAGAGAATATGAAGACTTGACTCAGGTGGGTGATTTAGTTGGTAATGTGAAGCTCTAATGTACTTGGATTTATGTCGTACTTAAATTGAAAAGTTAGCTGATATGTTGTGTAGTTTTGTACAATTTGCATACACTATTATTATGTCAATATTTTGAACTTCTGATACTACCAAACAACATAGCAAATCTAAAAAGCTTGCATTGTTTTGATATTGCTGGCTGCATCGCTTTGAAAGAGATGCCACATCATATATATGACATGAAAAATTTGCAGACATTAACAACTTTTGTTGTGCATCTCAAGGCCTGAAAACGTTGTTGATGTTGGAGTTTGTGTGAAGGTGAAATTAAAAGAGCATAAAGTACATTTATTATATAAGGTTGTTGTGGAACAGTAATGCTGACAATTCACAAAAGGCAAAGGAAATAATTTAAGGTCTCAAACCACATACAAATATCAAGAGATTAAATATTTCAGGGCACGGAGGTACAAGGTTCCCAAATTGATTAACGAATGGTTCGCTTTCTCATTTGTAAATCTGGAGCTTTTTGGTTATACGAATTGTTATCATGTAACTCAGCTTGGAAATCTACCTACTCTTAGAAAATTTGTAGTAAAGTACTTTATTGTGGAGAGAATAGGTAAAGAATTCTATTCAAATGGTGGTTGTGTGAGGAAACCATTTAGATGTTTAAAAACTCTCAGAATTTCAGGTATGTTAATAGTGGAAGGAGTGATTATTTGCTGCAGTTGATCAATGTGAAGGTGGAGCTTTTTCTCATCTTCAGCATCTTTATTTGAATCATTGTTCAGGGGACACTTGCCTGATTATCTTCCATCTTTGATAGAACTTGAGATCATGGGAAGTGAACGGCTAGTTACTTCACTTCCATGGAGCTAACACATGGATCTGCATTTCCACTTCTTTAGAATATTTAGATACATAATTGTTCAATGGAGTCAATCTCAGAGAGGGAACTACGCTCAAATGCAAAGTTTTTGTTTTTTAGGAATTGCAGAAAGCTTTTTTCCCAAACCATGAAACGAAAACTGCAACGACTGACGTCTCTTACAACCTTAATGTTCATTGGAACTAAAGACGTAGTGGATTCATTTCCGGAGGAAGGGCTGCTTCCTAACACTTAGTTTCTTCTTAAGATTTCCGAACTTACAAATCTTACAAGTCATTAAACGGAAGGCCTTTTCAGCTATTCACATCCCTTAAACGTCTAGAGATTCATTCCTGCTGTCAGCTTCAGTGTTTTTTAGAAGAAGGTCTACCCACTTCTCTATCTCTTTTGCATATTAATGGATGTCCATTGTTAAATCAATGTAACCGAAGAGAGAATGGAAAACTAACCAAAGGTTGCTCACATTCTCGTGTATTTCTTTATTTTGATTCTATATAATTTGCATATTGTGCAAGTGTGACTTCTCTGTTTTCTCCAATTTCATCCAGGAGTATGCACTACTACCTTTTTGTTTCATTTGTTTGAAGTACATTTTGCCTCAGCCAGAGATATAACATATAAAATGAAAAAAAGGGCAAATAGTTTTGTTGCTTCATTTTATATCTTTTTTTTTTTGGCCATTTGGTGGCTTTGTGTGTAAAACCCTTTAGGCTCCTATTCCTCGCTTAATTACGATTTTTTTTTTTTTTTTTTGGGTTATAACTTGCCTGGTTGTAGAGTGAGTTGCCTAATCCTTTCACTGCTTCCCTTGCATAATGCACTTATTTGAGATTCTCTAAGAGTAACATTTCTCTATCATCATTCATGTAAAGTTGTTATATATTACATACCAGCTTCAAAATCTAAGATAATGAGTTTGTTTTGTGATGAATATACGACGAACAAAAAGAATGAGTTTGTTTTTTGATGAGTATACAGGGGACAAAAAGAATGAGACAGTGGTTACTTCTATTTCTCTCTAGGTGGTGCAAATCACCAGGGTGACATGGGCTCAATTTGTGTTGAAAGGCCACTACTTTTTTATATCCATTGCTAACGTTTTTTAGATTTAAAAAGAATAAATAAATAAAGACACCTAAGGTTTTTTTGGAAGAGATTAAATCTCTGATACATGCAAAGCTGAAACTTTACATTTGTTTTCCTTTTGGTTTAGGAGAAAACCGTGGGCCTGTGGTTAAAAGTACATATGCTATCAAATTGGGATTGTCATGCTAGTGATGACTTTTGCTAGACGAATGACTGGGCCTCTAGCCCAGAGCTCAGACTGATGCTGTACAATTATTTTCTCTCGGCCCATTTTGGTTCATCTCCTTTTTAACTCATTAATTTGTTCATAATGAGAAGATAAGGAAAATATTGGATGATATATAATTCTCATGCTTAAAAGCATGAGCAGCAGCAACAGATCACACAGAAAAGGAAGCTCTTGGATGGTGTTTTCATTTGAATTAAATAATCCACAAAGCAAGTGTCTTTGTGTTATTATACAGGGGATCGAATTCCTTAATTTGAAACAATTGCTGCTCTAATAACATGGTTTACATATTATTAATGATGAATTTCTGATAAAGGGACAGCAAAACCCAGCTCCAATTGAGGTTTATACGTTATAAGGGGCTTTATTTGGTTCTAACAACCGGTGCTTTCTTCCATTAATTAATTGTTTGAATTTAATTTGATTGTGATATGTCTATAATACATATAAAAGAGATAGCGTGATTTGGGTAATGTTTATAAAAGAGATAGCATAATTTGGGTAATGTTTCAAAATTTTCAAATTTTATTAAAAGTTGATTGTTTGGGTGTGGTTGTATTGAAAAGATTACTATTATAGTTATAGAAACTAACTAATTCTAATTAGATCATCAGCATATATCCAATTTGACCGGTTTTGATATGGGGGTGGAGAATTGTGCTTGGAAAATTGTAGGTTTGTTAATTATTAGTAGATTGTTGCCATGACTTGAGATAATTGTGTTTACATAATATGGGAGAATCAGGTAGTTTAACAGTTATACATACATGGACAAGACTTGGAGGATCTTATAAACTTAGCAGGTTAGGCAGCATTTTTACACAAAGTCAGATCAGCCTTTTGAATTAAGCATATATGTGAAAAGCCATTGGTCGAAACTTGAAAGAGTAAACGTTTTCAAGGAAATTTCACCCACTATCACTTGGACAGGATAAAAAAAAAAGAATTAATTAGTTAATTAAATAACAAAAAAAGAGAGGAAGGGGGGGGGGGGGGGGGGGTGGGTGGGGAAGGAGAAGGGAAGACTAAAAGATGTCAACTATGAGGTAATATGTGCCTATGCGTGCATACATGCATACACAGTATCATTGTAAGAATATATACATATATATACATATATATATATATATGTATATAGTTAGACTCATATCAGAACAATCTAATAATTTTAACATTATGTATTCCTTATATAATTATTGAATTATATTAAAGATTAGGATTTAAAATTATAAAAATGGTCAATTATGAATTTAATAACATATTAAAATCTTAATTAGAGAAAATAAACCTTGTTGAGACTTGGTGATTAAAAAATTAAATCTCAACCACTCATGTGATCCAATACCTAAAAAAGAATTAACTCTGATATTAAAAATCTGATTTATTGATATTAAAGACTTGATTTGATATATAATTTGAATCTAGTTATACACATACATATATATATAGTAGATGAACAATGCCTGTTTTTCTCAAGAATACACGTACAAAAAAAAAAATTAATGCACATATCATTTTAAGAGTTGCCTTCTTTAGCAAAATCTTGTATATATATACACACACACATATATATATATATATATAGTTGTTACTGTGGCCAAAATTGGATATCACATAGTAAATGACAACCATTTATAACCATCAAATCTATACAATTTATGAAATCCGACGGCTAAAAATGGTTGTTTTCCATTAAGTGGTGGGCAAATGTTAGCTCCCTAAGCATTCTGATGGGGACCAAGCATGAAGGTCATGAGTCATGCGTGGGTCCTTAGTGTGCCTAGAAGAATTGGTACATAGCATTGCTGCAGGAAAACGAAGCTGTGTGGGTGGCACGATGTGACACAGCAAGGAAGGCATTGAGTGGATGCCTCGAGATGGCAAGGTGGTGCATAATAGACTTTGCATCATAGGCAAACAAGACGCATGATGAACAATGTGTCGAGGACAAACTAAACTAAGAATCGTGTGTGCATGATGTTGGCAAAGGCATGTGTTCAAGGAGAAACAAGCATGCATGGGTATGCATGTACGAGGAGGTGCATGTACCTTGTTGGCCGAATGATGTGTGCATAGGCGAGCATGCATACAGCTACACCTAAGGGAGCATGATGAGCCGAGGAGTAGCGAGTCATGGTGTGCGTCATTGTGGCAACGTGCAGCAACAAGCCTGAATGGATCCGAGTCACGCATGGGGTGATACATGAAGCTTTTGGGTGCGAAGAGGCCCTAAGTTGCACACATGCGAAGGGGCACATGGCTGCTTGAGTATGCACGGGTTGGGCTACTGGAAATGAGCATGAAAAAGGGGCAGATTGGCTATGAACTTCAAGATTGCCAAGCACAAAATGCTAATAAGGTTAGTTAGTTTGTTAGATAAGCTTTGTTGAAAATGGAGCTAAGATAATGGATAGGCCGAATTTTGAAAGGTGGTTGTAAGCCTTGATAAGTGGAGATCAAGGAAGGTGGTTACAACCCTATCCTGGTTTGAATTTGAAGGTAAGTTTGAATTTGAAAGGAATGAGTTTAAATTCAAACAGATATGGATTTAAATTCAAAAGGATGTTTGGACAAAAGATGAGGACATCTGGCATGGACGGACTCATGACACGTGGTAGGTAGTTACTTGGAGGATAACTACGAGGTGGTACGAGGTCACTGGCATGAAGAGTCTTGCATAACTAGGAAAGTAAGTTGTGATCCCATACAACTGGAGATTAAGATAGTTGTAATCCCATGCAGCTAGGGATTTGAAATGGTTACTATCCCATACAACTAGGGATGTTAGTTGCACTCTATTTGTATAAATAGGAGTAGGGATGTAGACATGAGACACCAAACAAGTAAACTCAAAAGCCTAGAGTGAAAGGGTGTGGTGATCCGTGTGATAGGGCAATTGTAATCCGGTTTTCTTAGTGAATGAAGAAAAAGGTTGGGGCAAGGTAGTAACCCCGTAAATTTGAGTGCCTTGTTATTACCCGATACACTTTTGTGTGAGTGTGTGTGAGTGTGCAGTGAGGCATACATCATACTAGACCCGTGGGCTTTGTTGGTTGTGTCAAGCGTCAAGTGTGCTTGGTGGTGCACAGAACCTCGTAATGGACTTTGAGTGTTCAGAACCTCGTGACGGACTTCAAGTTTTCAAAGGTAGGCCAAGGTTGGAGCCTCAAGCTGAGTGACGTGCAAAGGTGTGCACGTGAACTTTGATTTCTGCTGCGATGTACAAGGTGAGTATGTGGGAAGGATGACTAGAGTTGGAGCTTTAAGCCACATGGAGGCGAGAAAAATTCAGGTTTGAACCTCACCCCCATGATAGCAACATCTCCCATAATAGGATTTTGGTATAATATATATATATATATATATATATTATTTTGTGATGATGTAATCTTTTAGGAATATAACCACATCGCATAACATGTTGTTTCTCATTGCTTAGTCCATATTGTGCCATTAATCATGTGAATGATCATAAAATTCGGACTTATCGGCTGATTATATGTAATATATAATGAGATATACGATAATGAACAATCTCTGCTGTGCAACACCGTAACTTGGTGAAATTGTATGGATGCTGCCTCGATGGAAATAAACGACTCCTTGTTTATGAGTATCTGGAAAACAAGAGTCTCGATCAAGCATTATTTGGTATATGCATGAACAATTATTTCCTGCTTATCTAAGAAATACATACAAAAAATAACGGTACAAGTTATGGCTTGCTTTAACAGGATATAAAAGCTTAAATCTCAATTGGTCCTCACGTTATGCCATTTGCTTGGGAATAGCAAGAGGCCTAGCTTATCTTTAGGAGGAGTCACGACTTCAAATCGTACACAGAGACGTAAAGGCCAGCAACATTCTGCTTGACTCTGATCTCATCCCCAAAATATCAAATTCGATTTGGCCAGGCTGGATGATAAGAGAAGACCCACATGAGCACCCGAGTTGGTGGAACAATGTAAGCTCTTGCAGACCCAGTATCACCTTTAATTTTCAATTTTACATCCATTTTTATTTCTTTTGTTTTTGGTTTTTTCTTTTAATGTCTTAGTAATTATCTGCAAACACAACCGTTCCTGATGTAGTGGGTATCTCGCACCGGAATATGCTATGCGCTGTCACCTTACAGATTAAACTTATGTGTTTGCATTTGGTGTTGTGGCTTTAGAGAAAGTTAGTGGCAGGTCAAATTCTGATTCAAACTTGGATGAAGAAAAGACATATCTTCTTGGATGGGTATGAAACTATAATTTTTTGCACTGCAGATCCTTAACAGTTTCTTTATATATGAAACATTGAAATGTTCTTAATATAGGTATTCTGTGAGACTGTGGCTATATATAGGTACTGATTCATAGTTAAAAGTTTTCTTTTGCTAAAAATGAAGCTCCTATAAACACAGGTTCATCATAAGAGGCATCCATAATGGTAATGGCTTCATTTTGATTTACAGAATGAATGAAATGAATCCATACCACCTCACATATAGGCCCGACTGTATTTTTGGTTTGAGTTGGACACAAAACCTCTTTTATTTATGGCTTCACTACTATATAGAAATGCCACTCTTCCAAAAAGCTTAAGAAGACTTTTGGGGGGTCAACCATCGTTATATTTAAAATATCTTAGCTAAAAGGAGATGCTTTCTCTCCATAAACAGGGTTTTTATAGATAATAAATTTCACTGATTGTATAATTTGTTGGTTACTTACAAGGCTTGGTACCTCTACAAAGAAAAAAGAGAAGTTGAACTGGTGGATTCAGCATTAATGTCAGAATTCAATGAGAAAGAAGTAAGAAGAGTGATAAGAATAGCCCTGTTGTGCACTCAAAGTTCACCTTCTCTACGACCATCAATGTCACGTGTGGTGGCAATGCTTTCAGGAGATGTTCAATCTTCCACTACCATTTCTACACCTGAATACTTGATTGACAGTTCTGACCATCTAAGCAGCCAAATGAGCTATACTACTACAGCTAAAAGAACCAATACTAGCATTCATAATGATAATGCATCTACAAGCACAACCATGGTTGACGATGCAGAGCAGTCATTTGTTAATGCTAATCAATATTCTATGTTTCACAGCTCCATTAGTGAGGGTAGGTGAAAACTAAAATTTGGTATAACTTAGGCTTGTTTTGTTACACATGCAAATGCAACCTGAGACTTATCCGTTGATTTTTAATATATAATAATACATTTCTCATTCTTTTGCTTTCCATATTTTATTTTTTATTTTTTTAGAGTACTAGTTATTTTGGTTCTGCTGTTTTTGTCATCTACTTTATTCTCTTTTACTGTATAGCTTACTGAATTCTAGCCATCCTTAAATATTTAACTTAATAAACTCTTTAGAAATAGACAGCCGGTGAAGCTCATTTCCTACTTATTTAAATAAATCCAGTATTTGCAATAATAGTACAAGTTATAATGGCTTGCGTGAATTGAGCAGGAAATAAAAACTTAGTTCTAAAATGGTCCACACGTTTTAACATTTGCTTGGGGATTGCAAGTGGCATGGTAGAGATGTAAAACCAGTAACGTTCTACTTGACTCTCTGATTTCATCCCAAAGATTGTAAAATCAAAGCAATTTCATTCGACTACATTGTAAATTATTTGAAATGGTCTGATCTCTCAGAACTTTGCTGAACTTATTAATATTTATTGCATAAATTACTAGTCTTGGAGCTTATATAAAGAAGAACGACAACTTGAACTGGTGGATTCAGCATTAATATCTGAATTCAATGAGGAACAATTAAGGAAGGTGATAAGAATAACCTTGCTCTGCTCTTAAACTTCACCTCCTCTACGACCAGCAATGTTTGTTAATGGATCCGTTCGTTTTTCTTTTGTTGCCCCACTTCTTCTGCCAAGTGGATTATCCCATCATTTTATTTTTCTAATTACTGATTGCGTTGATGCTTTGTCCCTTAGAGCATGTATATTCTATAAGATATTTTAATTGTTTGTTAGTATTGGTTATTAGTAGTTAAAATTTGTTAAATATATCAGTTAACTGTAAATATCAAGTAACAAAAAAATAAAAATAAAATTAACACAATTTTAAATGGTAGTTTATTTTATATATATTTTTTCTTTTTACATTTATAACTAATAAAATATTTAACTATTACTGACTAATATTAATAAATTATTAAAATAAATAAACTACATGTATATTTATGATTCAAAAAGAATAAACACGTAAACAAACAGCCGAATTTATATGAAAGACACATCAAAACGGTGGTTCATCATTGTCAACCTTCTTGAATGGCTATCATGAGAAAATAATAGCACCAAGAAAATGCAAAGCTTATCATATGTCTTCACGGATCTAGCTTAGCCACAGTACTTACACTGGGAGAAGCGGTAGATGGAGTTGCTGAAAGCACCATCTATATGTAGAAGTTGATGCTATATATATATGGACTTGGATGTTAGTTTCTCAATGAATTAATTTAAAAAAAAATAGAAAAAGACTAAAACTAAAATCTGTTACCAAATGACGTCTTGGCCAAGTGTGCCTTTTTTTATATATGTAAAGTAAAATGGATATTTAGTCGTGTGGCTAACAACTAAAATGTTCCTGTTTTGAAAGCCTCATTTTTTGCTGTTGGATTAAACCAACGGCACATATTAATTTGTAACATTTTAGAACTTCGGCAGACACACACACAACAGGCTCTACCCTTCTACCCCATCGCATCGACAGCTTCTTCCCATATCGACGATGTCCATTGATGGAAGATTAGAGCTTCCACAATTAAACCCACCCCCCATCACAGAGTTCATTCGCTCCCCACTGACCAGCCCTGTTCTCAAATTGCTTATGATTATGAAAAAAAAGAAAAAATGGGGATCGGTTTTGTATATGCATGGTTAGAAAGATTTTGGTTGCAAAATTTTAAAATCCTACAAGGGTTTTGAGAAATAGTAAGTTGAAGGTTTTAATTAATTTATAACACATAATTATAGTCTGAATTACAGTTATAAGGTAATTTTTTTTCCCTTCTGCTCTGGATATAAAAAGGAGATCATGATAACGCCATAAATATTTCATTAACAAAAATAAAAAATAAAAAGGAAAATTTGGTGAGCGGAGAGCCTAATCAAGAAACCCTTCAACCTTCATATGGTAGGCTCCCTGTCAAATGCAGCGAAAGTAGGAGCTTTGATCCCGATTTATTTATATATTTTTATAATTAGCATTATTCGAATTTAGGAGTTCAAATACAAAAGAGCATTTGTATAAGCGTTGCCATTATGATATCTTTGTAGGAACTTTGATCCAAGTTGTTTATTCGTAAAAGAAGATACGAGAGGATGGAAAAAGTAAAACAAGAGGGGCAAAACAAAAATAACTGTCTTGGAGCTTAAGATAATTTAACACGATTAAAAGTTGTATACAATTTCGTAAAATGTGTGTATATAGAATCAGCATAGACTAAAACACATGATTACCAAGAGGGGTTGGCTTTCACTATGACCTCTCTAGTCCATCACTTGTTTTGACCAAGAAGCTCAATACTGAGCCCAAAAAACTGTCCTTTAAGTCCATTACCCAAAATGGGAGTCCCCATTACAGAAAGGCCCTCTACTTTTTTCCTTTTTTTTTAAAAAAAAAAATAATAATAATAATAATAACAAAACTGCTATAAATTTCTTGCCAGCTAGAAAAATTAAAAAAAGTTGTGAAAATATAACAATGTGCCTCATTTGCATTCAAAGAATAATAGTAACTGGTATGTATATATGATTATAGGGTTTTTTCTTGGTTTCCAATCATGTTACTTTATGTTTGAAATTTTAGATTCACTAAAGCAATAAATTGAAATATCCTTTTATATTTTCATTATCAATAAGAGCTTTCATTTTTAATTATCATATCATCTTTTTATGTATTTGGTAAGTTGTAGTTTAAACAAGCAATAAAAAGTTCATCCTTTCACAACTCCAAAAAAAAAAAAAAAAAAGTACAAAATTAGGATTTCTAATGCAAAAAAATAATACATATATATGCACCCCTAAATATATATGCATATTTATATGAAATTTCTTATATAGAAAAATAATACATATAGATACACCCTTATGCACGGTACATATATATATATGAAATTTTTACATGTACTTTTTTGGAGCTATATATATATATATATATATGAAATGAGAAGTGCTACTTACACTGCAAAAAAAATTTCTATGCAGTTCTATAATTTTTAAATTTCAATAATGCCCTTATTCAATGTTCTTATTTTTTATTTTGGACGAATTTTATCAAAGTCTGTCTCTCTATTTCGTCTTCCTCTTCTATGCTTCATTGCCAGAATTTCAACAAATAGCATTGTTGGCGAGCCATGGTGGACCTTCTACGATGAGGCTTCTCACTCGTGACCCAATCCTAGCTCTAAGCGAATGTTTGCCTTCTTTCCACCTTGGCTTTCCCTACCTCTCTCTTCTTGCCCATCTCACCCAGTTTTCTGCAGTGAGCTATTTTTTATTATGTTATTATTTTTAATTGATTCCCTTTGTGAAAATATATTGCCTTGGAATGAGTTGAGGAAGAAAGCTTTTGACCAGAGGGTAAAATGGTGAGACCGAATATTATAATGGCCATAATAGTCTCATCTCTAAGTTGTTTAAATTCGGCTAACATAATAGCAAGCATGGCAACAATAGTTGGTGGTCTGGTGACTGCACTCAGCAAGTCGACGATGTTCTTGCGGCACCAATAACATAGCAACCGGTTTGTAATTATTAGGAAGAAGGAGACCATAGTAAAATTTGAATTTTGAAAACTAGAAAAGGAAAAATACATAATGGATATTTTGGTCATTTTAAATATTTATAGACCTGTATAAAATTGTTTTGTATTACAAAAAGAACTGCTCATATGAAATTCCTCAGTTGAATAGGAAGACAGACATATCATAGATAGAATAGACAAGGAATAGGGGTAATTTAGTCATTTCATCCTGTACTAGCATTTCTACAGGAGAAATTAAAAAAGGGATTAATTTCATTTAATATTTTATTTACATACAATTTGATTATGTAATTTTTATTTTTATTTTTTCAGATTTCAAATAGTCTTCATTTTTTTTTTTATTATTTCATTCATACTTGTCAAAATAATTTTATCTACATTTTCTGTAATAATACTAATTGTAATTTTCAAAACAGACTAGATTAAGATTAATATAAATTTCAAAAGGATCTAAATAGAATATTCGTTTAAAAGAATCGCATATAGCCGTGTTGGACCCTTTATTAATATGAATGAAATTTCTAACGTACCTTTTTGTAGAAAACACGTTCAAGTAAAAAATAACCCGTTCTTAATGTAAATCAATGCAAGTGCACTCCCTATAATGCAAATTAAATTCAACACGTAGAATCCTTTAAGAACTTCATTAACTTTACTGATTTAATATATCGATATTTCGTCTTAAAACTCAAAAAGTAACTATCTCTCTTCTTCTTCTTCTCCTTTTTTTTTTTTTTGTTTTTTATTGTTTTTAATATTGGAAATAGGGGATTCTAAATTAAATCAGGTCTTTATTATTGAATTGTGCATGTAGAGACCAATAAATCTATGTCATGTTCATCATTTAAAATAGAAATAGAAGAAGAAAAGAAAAAACATATCTTATTCAAAATGACTAAATAAAGATTAAACTTAAAATAATGGTCTAACTTCTTGATCCAAAAAAACCAAAATAAATAAAGAATAAACAAACAAATAAAACCAAATGGACTTTTACGGGATTCCAAGAAAGAAAATCATAACAGTATATCTGAAAGCGGAATACATAATTGAGACCAAAAAGAAGAAAATACCCAATTCGACAATCAAAAAGCCAAAACTTGGATATTAGCTTTGATTATAAAACTTCCATACTAACTAGAGATTTTACACAATAAATGTGAGATCCCACATTGGTTGGAAAGGGGAACGAAGCATACCTTAAAAGAGGATGTGGATACTTTTCCCTTGCGACGCGTTTTGACAAAACCGTGCGGGCTGGGCCCAAAGCGGACAATATTGTATGCGGGTGGTCTGGGCCCAAAGCGGACAATATTGTATGCAGGTGGTCTGGGCTGTTACAGATGGTATCAGAGCCAGTACCCGGATCGGTGTGCCAGCGAGGATGCTGGGCCCCAAGGGGGGAGGATTGTGAGATCCCACATCGGTTGGAAGGGGAACAAAGCATGCCTTAAAAGAGGATGTGGATACCTTTCTCTTGCGATGCATTTTGACAAAACCGTGCGGGCTGGGCCCAAAACGGACAATATCGCATGCGGGTGGTCTGGGCTATTATATGGGGTGTAAGAAGGCATGCCAGGTCTTTGCGGAGCCCAGCTTTTGTTGTAGTATTACAGCTGCTTTCAATTGCAGCACTAACCGCTATACAGACTTCTTTAGGCAAGCGTGACAATATCGTATGCGGGTGGTCTGGGCTGTTACATGGGGTGTAAGAGGGCATGCCAGGTCTTTGCGGAGCCAAGCTTTTGTTGTAGTATTGCAGCTGCTTTCAATTGCAGCACTAACCGCTATACAGACTTCTTTAGGCAAGCGTGTCCCAAGGCCAACAGCTTTGTTAATGACAAAACCAGCACATTTTCCTGACCTTTTTAGCAAGGATTTCTCATCGTTTTTTGTCCTTCCTCTTCAACCACTAGGTAATCATATAGTCTGTTAATATATGTGCAGGAATTTCTACATCTCTTCGTCTTTCAATGTCTTTAACTTGTCTTTTATTTTATTTTAGCTTTTTTTTTTTATGCGTCATTATTTTGATTGATAGTTTACATTATTTTGCGTACCTTCTTATGGATGTTGTAGTTAAATATATTACATATATTCTTCATATATTATTTAGCCTAAAAATTTAATTTCCTTAAATTATAAGCAAGTTTTCTTCAATAATCACACACAAATTTTATTAATATATAACAATTAAACTTGTTTAGAACTTTATATGACAGGACCCGCCCCGGGAACCCTCCCAGGACCTCTTGGATGGTCCCGCCTAATGAAGTCCCACTGGACAATCCCTAGAAAATATTCAATGGAACCTCATCTTAAAACGTAGATAATCAAACGCCAGCATTAACATTAATACCTCAATATATATATATATATATATAAATAAGCCCATAACCGGCCTACTGTACTACAAGCCATAACTACACACATGAATACCATGGTCTCTACTGAGTCCCATAATTAAAATCAGAGCATTCTAAGAGTGTCAACAAAGTCTATGAGTACAAATAAGTAGTACATAAGTCCAGAAGATAACAATAGGTGAAGAAGGGATAAATATGGTTGTTGCAGTGGAAGGAAACAAGCGATAAGCTATGTGTGAGGTAGACTGCTACTAGCCGCCTGGGCCTAGGGGAATGAATTTAAAACAATAAAACGTGAGATAAAGAATCTCAGTTAGTGGCATAGTATAATAGAAAAATAATGATTTATTTCTGAAAAATCTTTCTCTCAACATCTCTCATTCCACTCGTTGAAAAGTTCCCCATTTAAAAATCATTTCACAAAACCCAAACTTGTACCCAATTAATTTCATAAAAAACGATGCTCAAAAGTATGAATGAACGATCATTGTAATAATATGAAATGTCCCAAATTCAGATATAAACATTTGAGCATAAACTATAATAAATAAAGTTCCACCAAATAAATATGAAAATGCATAAATCACCGTAATATTTGTAAATCAACAATATATACAAACATATACAATGTACCATACGATGTACCAATCTGTAAACCGTGGAATACACCCACCTCATGACCCTCAATATATGAACAGTGTCCTGGAAATAATAAATAACCATCGGGATGTACCTAACCTCACGGTCCGTGGAAATAATAAATAACCATCGGGACGTACCTAACCTCACGGTCCGTGGCAATAATAACTGTTGGATGATACCAACCTCACGGCACCGTGGTAATAATAATAAACCGTCGGATAAACCCGACCTCACAGTCCGTGGTAATAATAGATAACCGTTGGATGCAACCAAGCTCACGGCACCGTGGTAAACCCAATGCGCGGTAATATAATATAATATAATACTGATCCAAGGTATTGGCATTACATGGTACATCAACTTAAAAATAACCAATACAGTATACATGAAACAATCTTATAAGATGATAAATATACTTTTCCAAAGGATACTATATCATAAATCATAATTTAACATTTAAACTTCCACCGCTTAATTAAATACTTCAAAATCTCAAAACATTATTTCATACAAAAACCAGAAATACCACAGTGAAATATATTCACCATAAACCAATTTTAAGCACATAAAATTATAAAATATTTGATCATGCTTAAAATCATATGATTTTCAATCTGGTTTCTCAAACCAAATAGTTTCCAAAATGATTTAAAACCTCAATTTAATTATCAAAATATTTAAATACCACAAATCCATTTATGGACCCATTAAAATTGAAAATCACTTAAAATATTATCAAAAGTCACATAAAATGATAGCACAAATATGTGAAAGCAAATATTTATATATGCATAAAATAACATTTCAATCAAATGGCATATACGTTAAATATTTAAACCACATATATATTATACTATATGCCCAAAACATTTAAAAATGATATAACCACTCACAGTACTGTAGATGCTCATGCCTGCTCCTCTCCAGGATTGCCTCCAGGCTCAACTCGAATGCCTGTAATATAATAAAATATTCCTCAGGCTCCAAACAACTAAATCAGAGACACTTATATAATCCAAATGTCTCAAAATAATTTACAGTACTACAAAATTACATAAGTTGAAAACCGGGCAGTCCAATTATACCGCGTGCCCTTAGGACCCGGTACCCAAAATTGGGGATTTTCACCCAAGCCCTAATTTTTCGAAATTGAACCACCTAATGGGTTCTAATAATATCCAATTTCACTAATTCAACTCCAATTTTAACTAATTTGACCAATTTTGTCCAAACACAGTCCCCAACTTATCCGAAAATTAACTAATTAATCCAAAAATGGAAAAATTATCAAACGACCTCCAAAATTCACAAACTTTATATTGGCGGAAAGCCCAAGAGACAAGAAGTTCACCAGTGGTCTTACCTTGGTCTGGTGACTCATTCGATGACCGGAAAATTGATGTAAAAGTTCAGCCAAACTTGAACTTGAGAGATCTCTCAAATGGTGGGGATTTTGGGCAATCTAACCACGGAAATGGACTCGGAGGGGTCGAAAATGGTGGGATAGAGGTATAGGTCGAGCTGGGTTGGCCGAAAAACACAAAAAAAGAGGAGAGAGAAAATTTTCGGCCGTCGGGCTTCTCCATCCCCCGCTCCTCTCTGCCCGGCGCGTGTAGCAAGATGGTGGCCGGAGATGGGTCAAATGGTATAAACTCGGTTGGAGGTAAAAACGGTTGGTTCGGGCCCGTGGGTCTGGGGTGTTTTTCTCGGGTTTTGGAGAGAAAATGGGTATTTTTGGGCTTTTCTTCCTGTTTGGCACACCTAACGAGGCTTATATAGAGCCTAAGTCACTAACAGACAAAAATTAGGGACTGGCTTGTACACTAATTTAAAACTTATGCTTAAAACTTCTCAGAACCATAACTTTTTATCCGTAACTCAGAATTTGGCATGCCACCAGTCTGTGAACTGGTATCGACGAGATCTACACAATGATACCTCAGTCAAACAAAAATATTGGCTATAGAAAAAGTCAACTTGAACCCATATATTATTCACTTGGTTAAACTTGGTCAAACTTAATCAATTTGGTCAAACTTGTTTAATCATGTATATTTTTTGGTACGTGGTGTTACAACCTACCCCCCTTAAAGAAATTTCGTCCACGAAATTTGTACCTTAGTTTTGGAAGAGGTAAGGATACTAACTCCGCATTTGATCCTCACTCCCACGTCGCCTCCTCGACAAGGTGGTTTCTCCAACGAACCTTCACCAAAGCTATAGTGTTGTTGCGAAGCCTTTTCTCTTCCCTTCCTAAATTCTACACTAGCTGCTCCTCATAAGACAAGTCATCCCTAAATTCAATCTCCCGTGTCTCCAACACATGTGTCTGAGATATACTTGCGGAGCATGGAATGTGAAAAACATTGTGGACTCGAGAAAGCTCCTCTGACAAGTCAACCCTGTAAGCCACTGGACCTATCCTCTCTACTATCTCATATGGTCCAATGTAGAGAGGACTTAACTTCCCTCGTTGTCCAAAACGTACTACACCTTTCCAAGGAGAGAGCCTTAAGAATACTCAATCGCTAACCTCAAACTTGAGATCCTTCCTATGCACATCCGCATAGCTCTTTTGCCTGTCTTGTGCCGCTTTCAACTTGGCCCGTATCATATTGACCTTATCCACTGTCGCCTAAACAATCTCAGGGTCTAGAAGTTTCCTTTCACCCGTCTCATTCCAACATAATGGAGTCCGACATTGTCTCTCATACAACGCCTCATAAGGTGACATCTTCAATGTTCGAGTGATAGCTATTGTTGTAGGTGAACTTTGCCAAAGGTAGATACTCATTCCAATTCCCCTTGACTGTAGCACACATGACCTCAACATGTCCTCTAAGGTCTGAATACAGGATCCATCGTGATGCACTCCCATTTCCATCCTAGGATGGGTAAGGGCTGTAGAAATCCAAAAGGCTTTTATCTCTCTACTTTCACTTATTGGTAAATGAAACACTTTGATACATAATCGGCAACTTTTCTTTTCATCCCTGCCCACCAATAATGCTTTCTTAAGGTATGGTACATTTTGATGCTACCGGGGTGCATGGAATACGCGGAACTATGTGCTTCATCGAGTACTTGCCTTTTCAGCTCTTCATTTGCGGGAACACAAAGTCTAGAACCAATCACCAATGCTCTACTACCTCTGATAGTGAAATCTAACTTCTCCCTTGTTTAACTTTCCTTCTTATACTCATTAAGTAAGGGACTTTAAATTGGACCTCAAAAACACAATCATAAATATTGGTCATAGTCAAAAGCTAGTAAAAAGTCCTCATGAAGTATGCATGCACAAATTAACACCCAACTGTGCAACTCAAACATCAAAGAAATAGCGCAATCATAATCTTTGAGCAATCTATCCATCTCCTTTGCCTTAAGTTCAACTCCTTTTGAGTAAACAAATACTTAGTGCTCCTATGATCAATAAGGGTCCGACAAGCAACTTTATACAAGTAGTGCCTCCAAGCATGCAATATAAAAAAAATCATTGCAGCAACCTCAAACTCATGAGTCAAACAATTCAGCTCGTGCTTCCTCCACTGTCTAGAAGCATAAGTAACAACTCATAACTTTCTAAAAAAAAACTCCATCCATCAATTCAAAAAGAAGGTTTAGAACTTAAATTTAATTTCCTCAAACCAAATACTAGTGTCACAAAGTTAAAATGTAAATTATTCTCTTTGCCTCCGATTACACTCCTAGTTCTTGCAATTATAAGATCCATGTTCCTCATTAATTTTCCAGTTTCCTTAACCTCGACACACATCTTCCTTTTAACCAAATTCGTCAAAGTCATAAAACAAAGTTCCTTATATTTATTCCAATGGAGAGCTTTAAATTGCTTATAAGGCCTAAAGAAATCCTCAAGATTGTCAACACCAAGAAATATGAAGCCAAAAGATCAAGTCCGAGTCCTCTCATCATCTCAAATATCATTCTTGATGATACCTCAAATTCTTCCAATTTCAAACAAACTCCAAGAATACATACTCGAGCAATAAGGAAATTTAAATCTTAATTCTAAGATCACAACCAAATACTATAAAATAGTTACTAGATTCTCAAATCATAAGAAAACATTCATTACTTGCTTATATTCCAGTTATGCCCTAAAAATCATATTCCTTAGGAGATTAAGTTATCATCAAGAATATCAACCACCTTAGATCCATAAAACATCATCAATATAAAACCCTCAATCTTTAAGAAAACAAAATATCAAAACCAAGATCTAAAATTATCATTCAGAAGCAAATGCTACAAAACCAACTTATGAAATTCACCACTTAATTCTCAGCAAATTATCCTACACAAGATCACCAAAATGCATAAACAAACTTTACCTATACTAGATTCTAATATTAAGAACCTTAATTTCCATGCAACGAAGATAACTACTCTTAAACACCTGACGAGGTTAAAAGAATCCTCCTATGGATGTGGAATCTTTCAGGTAGCACCCCTAATGAACTTGAGTCATCTCGACTAGTGTAACATATTCACGTAAAACAAAAGAGTGTGTGGTCCTTGAGCCAATAAAATATGTCTGTCACTACCAAGCACAGATAATGTATCTGTCACAACATTAGAGTGATCCTCCTAATTGATCATAGCATATACCTTACCTCTGGTAAGTTGTCATCCCTTCTGACCTCTGCCTTTGGCTGTGGGCGAAGACCGTTGTCCAATGTTGGTAGAATCTTTGAAGTCTGGCCTGTTTATGTATCATATACTTTGTACCCATCAATCAGTTGAAATTGTACACCCGATCGTAAAGCTCTAGCATGACCATATTCTCGATAAGGTTAATCATTTTTAAGTGTTCCAACTGCTTGTAATGAAAGCATGGTCCATCCCATTGGCACTGCCCATCATGAAATCTGCCACATAAGCTACCTCGGACTGCAGATCTCTAAAAACAAAAAAACTGCTATCGTTGTTCACTGTCCATTGTCCTGAACCCTGAGTGGTGTCTCAACTTTAACCTCTTAATCTTAATAAAGGTTGGAGAACAAAGCTCAATGTGAAATGTAGTCTTAAACTATGTTCAAGGGTGATGTCTCCTAGTCCTTTCATCCGTCCACCACTTCCTCGAGTTTCCTTCTAGCGTAAAGCTAACTAATGTCACCTTGTCCTCATCCGGACATTGCATAAGATCTATGGAGCCATCACAACCAACTGCTCCAAGTCTACAAGCCTACTTAACAGAATACGTAATAAACCCACTCCTCTCGAATGATCAAGCCAGGCGCTCGACAAGATGCTCCTCATAAGTGGACGCACCCGTAACTCCAGTTGTAGCATGCTGGCAACCACGTCTACTTCCTTGCGACATCAAGGAAAAGTTCTAAATGATAGAATAAGCCAAAATATACTTAACAACCAACAAAGGTAGGTATGGGAGGTAAAATACAGGATGACTTGAACAGCAATGTACAACCCCAAGGAAGTTAGAACCTAAAGCTCTGATACCAAGCTGACAGGACTCGCCCCGGGAACCCTCCCAGGACCTCCCGGGTGGCCCCGCCTAGTGAAGTCCCACTGGACAATCCCTAGAAAATATCCAGTGGAACCTCACCTTAAAACGTAGATAATCAAACGCCAGCATTAATATTAATACCTTAATATATATATATATATATATAAATAAGTCCATAACCGGCCTACTATACTACAGGCCATAACTACACACATGAGTATCATGGTCTAAACTGAGCCTCATAATTAAAATCAGAGCATTCTAAGAGTGTCAACAAAGTCTATGAGTAAAAATAAGTAGTACATAAGTCCAGAAGATAACAATAGGTGAAGAAGGGATAAATACGGCTGTTGCAGTGGAAGGAAACAAGCGATAAGCTATGCGCGAGGTAGACTGCTACTAGCTGCCTGGGCCTAGGGGAACGAATTTAAAACAATAAAACGTGAGATAAGGAATCTCAGTTAGTGGCATAGTATAATAGAAAAATAATTATTTATTTCTGAAAAATCTTTCTCTCAACATCTCTCATTCCACTCGTTGAAAAGTTTCCCGTTTAAAAATCATTTCACAAAACCCAAACTTGTACCCCAATTAATTTCATAAAAACCGATGCTCAAAAGTATGAATGAACGATCATTGTAATAATATGAAATGTCCCAAATTCAGATATAAACATTTGAGCATAAACTATAATAAATAAAGTTTCACCAAATAAATATGAAAATGCAGAAATCACCGCAATATTTGTAAATCAACAATATATACAAATATATACAATGTACCATACGATGTACCAATCTGTAAACCATGGGATACACCCACCTCAAGACCCTCAATATATGAATGGTGTCATGGAAATAATAAATAACCGTCGGGACGTACCCAACCTCATGGTCCGTGGCAATAATAAACCGTTGGATGATACCAACCTCACGGCACCGTGGTAATAATAATAAACCGTCGAATAAACTCGACCTCATAATCCGTGGTAATAATAGATAACCGTTGGATGCAACCAACCTCACGGCACCATTGTAAACCTAGCGCGTGGTAATAT
The DNA here is from genome assembly GCF_031755915.1 of Ziziphus jujuba. Lineage (NCBI taxonomy): Eukaryota > Viridiplantae > Streptophyta > Magnoliopsida > Rosales > Rhamnaceae > Ziziphus > Ziziphus jujuba. The sequence goes on from NC_083380.1 coordinate 7,782,624, forward strand.
AACATAATATAATACTGATCCAAGGTATTGGCATTACATGGTACATCAACTTAAAAATAACCAATACAGTATACATGAAACAATCTTGTAAGATTATAAATATACTTTTCCAAAGGATACTATATCATAAATCATAATTTAACATTTAAACTTCCACCGCTTAATTAAATACTTCAAAATCTCAAAACATTATTTCATACGAAAACCAGAAATACCACAGTGAAATATATTCACCATAAACCAATTTTAAGCACATAAAATTATAAAATATTTGATCATGCTTAAAATCATATGATTTTCAATCTGGTTTCTCAAACCAAATAGTTTCCAAAATGATTTAAAACCTCAATTTAATTATCAAAATATTTAAATACCACAAATCCATTTCTGGACCCATTAAAATTGAAAATCACTTAAAATATTATCAAAAGTCACATAAAATGATAACACATATATGTGAAAGGAAATATTTATATATGCATAAAATAACATTTCAATCAAATGGCATATACGTTAAATATTTAAACCACATATATATTATACTATATGCCCAAAACATTTAAAAATGATATAACCACTCACAGTACTGTAGATGCTCATGCCTGCTCCTCTCCAGGATTGCCTCCAGGCTCAACTCGAATGCCTGTAATATAATAAAATATTTCTCAGGCTCCAAACAACTAAACCAGAGACACTTGTATAATCCAAATGTCTCACAATAATTTACAGTACTACAAAATTGCATAAGTTGGACACCGGTCAGTCCAATTATACCGCGTGCCCTTAGGACCCGGTACCCACAATTGGGGATTTTTACCCAAGCCCTAATTTTTTGAGATTGAACCACCTAATGGGTTCTAATAATATCCAATTTCACTAATTCAACTCCAAGTTGAACTAATTTGACCAATTTTGTCCAAACACAATCCCCAACTTATCCGAAAATTAACTAATTGATCCAAAAATGGAAAAATTATCAAACGACCTCCAAAATTCACAAACTTTATATTGGCGGAAAGCCCAAGAGACAAGAAGTTCACCAGTGGTCTTACCTTTGGTCCGATGACTCCTTCGGTGACCGAAAAATTGATGTAAATATTTGGCCGAATTTGAACTTGAGGGATCTCTCAAATGGTGGGGACTTTGGGCAATCTAACCATGGAAATGGACTTGGAGGGGTCGAAAATGGTGGGATAGAGCTATGGGTCAAGCTGGGTTGGCTGGAAAACACAAGAAAAGAGGAGAGAGAAAATTTCTGACCGTCGGGCTTCTCCGGCCCGATCTGAGCGCATCCGGCTACCAGTGGCCATGAAATTTTGCGGCCGACCTCGCCTCCATTCCCCGCTCCTCTCTGGCCGGTGTGTGTAGCAAGGTGGTGGCCGGAGATGTGTCAAATGGCATAAACCCAGTTGGAGGTAAAAACGGTTGGTTCGGGCCTGTGGGTCTGGGGTGTTTTTCTCGGGTTTTGGAGAGGAAATGGGTATTTTTGGGCTTTTCTTCCTGTTTGGCACACTTAACGAGGCTTATATAGAGCCTAAATCACTAACAAACAAAAATTGGGGACTGGCTTGGAAACTGATTTAAAACTTATGCTTAAAACTTTTCAGAACCATAACTTTTTATCCGTAACTCAGAATTTGGCGTGCCACTAGTCTGTGAACTCGTATCGACGAGATCTACACAATGGTATCTCATTCAAACCAAAATATTGGCTATTGAAAAAGTCAACTTGAACCCATATTGATGTGATTCCGCCCAAGCCCGCTCCACCGATAACCCGCTGGGGTGCTGACTCGACACGGATGAAGACTAGGCCAATCACAAGAGCTCAAATTAAGAGATTTAAGGACAACCTGGGAGTATTTATTCAGGGGGTAATCAATCTCAACAGAGCTTGTCCATACTTGAAGATACAAAGCCTATTCTAAGCATCCAAGTGGTGGAAGCCGATACGGACCCGGGTGACGGTTTGGTACATTTTTGGAGTCCGAGAAGCATGAAATGGTTCCAATGCTTTATGGGTTCAATACATATGCCTAAGAGGTCATGGAATCAAGTTAAAGCAGCCTCAAATGCAATCAAAAAGGGCTTGTACGGACAGCCTCAACAATTTGGCCGAATATGCTGTATTGCTTGCTGACTTTACTGTATTTTACTGTATTAGCTTTTTCTTATTTTTCCAAGCATGGGCAACGTGTGGGACTTCATATTCAGCTTATTTGGCATCCTACAAAGCATCTAGAAGCTGATTTGAAGCTCAAAGAGGTCAAAAATTGATCAAAGTCAACTTGATCAAAAAGGCTAGCATTTTTAGTTTCCTAATTTGTTTTTAATTTTTGTTTTAGGAAACTACCATTACTTTTTGGCTTTTATTTATTTATTTTCTGGAAAAAATAACTTTAGGAAGGTTTTTATTTTATTCTTTCCATTGTAAATTAATTAATTCCTAATTTAATTTAAAGGAATTAATTAATCAAACTTAGATTAGGAAAGGAAGTATAGTTTCAGCCAACTAGGTTTCTTTATGTGTGGTGGCTGGTTTTCTTTATGTTCTAGGGTTTTATTTCATGGCTTTGTAGCCTATTTAAAGGCTTATTTTTCAATAAGAATACAACTTTGATTTGATTAAGAAAATACTTGTGAGATTAATTATCTCTTTGTTCTTTGAGAACACCTAAAACACCATTAGAGAATTGGTTGTTTTAGCTTGACTTATCAATAGGTTTTCCATCCCCTATTGTGGCATCTACATTATACCAAGGTTTCTAACCACATGTTGGTTAGGGGTTGAGGTCCATTCCATTAGAACTTGAACTTAATTAAGATCCGGGCTAGTATAATACGGGTTTAGGAGTAGGTCGTCCTAGGTTCGTATCATTTGGTATCAGAGCTAAATTTTATTCAGGTTTGATCTATCTTTATTTACTTTATTTGTTTTTGTGTTACTCTGCAATTTTAGCACTAGGTTAAGGTTGCATCCATCCTATACACGTTTAGCATCTTAAAAAAAAAAAAAAAAAATTCATTCCTAGTTGAATTAGGTTTCCTAGTTTTATCGTATTTTTGTTTCCTAATTTGTTGGATGTCTTTTGTCATTGTTCTTGATAATTTTGGTTTTTTGTTGATTTTCCTTTGCTGTTTTAGTCTTAAATATTTGCATTTATATATTCAAAAAAAAAAAAAAAAAAAAGAAGAAGAAGTTTGCGGCAACATTAAAAAAAAAAAAAAAACTGCACATTTTGTTTATTTGGAGGTCACGGGTTTGGCGTTTGTTTTGGAATTGGAATTGCAATTTTGGTGATTATTCTTGCTACTGCAGTTGTTTGTGTTCTGTGAGTGAAAACAAAAAAAAAAAAAAAAAAAAAAAAAAAAAAGAAGAAAGAAGAGGTAAAGCCGAATAAAAAAAAAAATAATTTCAGTTTGTTGGAGTTTGATTTGTTTGCTAGAAATTTGTTGGAGCTGCTGGTTTTTGATTATTTATTCAATATTTGAGTTGCTGGGAAATTATTTTTGCTGCTGGATATTTGGATTTTGGGTGTTTAAATTTTTTTGGATTAAAATTAGTTAAAGGAATTGATACAAAACTTGAATTACAAGAACAACAACCAACAATTAGGATTTGTTGGATTCTTTCGGTATTGCCTACTTTTTGCAGTTTTCAAAAATTCCAACGTTTTCCCATTGTTTTGTGTTTTCTTGTCTAGAAAACCTAAAAAATTAGGATTTGTTGGATTCTTTCGGTATTGCCTACTTTTTGCTACTGTTTTGTTGATAAGTTTAATTAAAACATACTTGTGATCTAATTGCTGTTTTGTGGGTGTTTTAATTAGAACTTTGAGATAATTCATTGAGTGGAAAAAGGCAAGAGTGTGTGAGCTTAAAAGAGAGTAAAAGCCGAAACTAGTGAGCAAACACGAGTGTCGAGACCTTGTTTAAGTGAAACACGTGGGGAGTGAATATTGTGAGGATTCATTTTATTTTTGCAGTATTTTACTAACATGGCAAATTACTGCAAGTTTTGTTTAGGCTATAATAGATTGTGATTTATTGCAAGTTTAGGGCAGGAGTATATTGTTGCAATGGACAAATTAATAATTCCTAATTTTGTTTAGGCTATAATATTTAGTTTCAATCTAGATATTTATTGTGTGATTTCGGATATCTTTTGGGTGTGATTTGTATTCCTGATTGTTTCCTTGTTTTTAAGGTTTATTTGCTCATATTACTACATTGTCATTTGAGGTCTTTATTGTAACATTCCGTCCCAAAGTACACCAGAAATTTCTCTAATTTGACCAAGGTTGACCGGGTTTGACTGTCGTTGATGGAGAAAAGGTCAAATGTTGATTTTTTGTTCCTAATAGAATTTCACATTAACCGAGATACCGTTACGAAGTACATGTTGTCACGAGTTCATAGACTAGTAGCACGTCGAAAACAGAGCTACGGTTTGAAAGTTATGAGCAAAACAAGTTGTAACAGCCCAGACCACCCGCATCAGGATATTGTCCTCTTTGGCCCAGGGTTCACACCCTCTCTCCCCCCTAGCCTCAAGGTTTTGCTCCACAAAACGTGTCCTGAAGGGAGAGGTATCCACAGCCTTATAAAGACCGCTTCGTGCCCCTCTCCAACCGATGTGGGATGTTACAATCCTCCCTCCTTAGGGCCCAGCGTCCTCACTGGCACACCGATCCGGGTACTGGCTCTGATACCACTGTAACAGCCCAGACCACCCACATCAGGATATTGTCCTCTTTGGCCCAGGGTTCACACCCTCTCTCCCCCCTAGCCTCAAGGTTTTGCTCCACAAAACGCGTCCTAAAGGGAGAGGTATCCACAGCCTTATAAAGACCGCTTCGTGCCCCTCTCCAACCGATGTGGGATGTTACACAAGTTGAGATCCAAACTGTCCAAGGGGTGCCGGAGTTGACTTTTTGTTCATGCGAAGTTGAGCTTTGACTCATGCATGGTTGTGAAGTACTCGTCGATACGATTCCGTAGACTAGCGGCATGTCCGATTTGGAAATGTGGTTTGAAAGTTATGGACCTGTAAAAATTTTCAAATACAGTATTATTTTAATATTATTTTTAAATATGTGAACAGTATGCCACGTGTGACTTAATAAAAGGTGCCATGTGTCACAATGGTGAGATGCCACATGTCAACTATGGTTAAATACCATATTATTATATTATTGTTTTATACAATAATATTATTTTATTATAATTTAATTATTTCTTTTATTTTCTTTTTCTTTCTTTTTCTTTCCTTTTTTTCTTTTTTTTCTTTTCCCCCACGTGGGAAAAACACCCAGCCCCCCCCGAATTCCTTCTTCTTCTTCCTTTCCTTTCCTTTTCTTCCTTTTGGCCCTTGTCCTTTCTTCATTTCCGGCCACCGGATGACCACACCCGCCGGCCACCGGTGAAGCCCAGCTGTCGGTGAGCTCAGGCGCCAAGTTTGGTAGCCGACCGACCGGCAACGCGCCCAGATCGGCGGTTGAAGCCGGCGACGGGTCACTTTGTTTTTTCGACGATTCTCGCCGTTTCCGGCCAACCCAGTCCGGTCTTCCACCCCTTTTCCCCTATTTTGGGTCCTCTGAGTTCAAATATGGTCTCCAATTGTTTAAATTCGAAGTGGTTCGTGAGTTTTGAGGAGATAAAATTCGACCGGTACTTCCCGGGCAAATTCCGGCCACCACCGACGGAATTGGGGTCAATGGAGGCCGGTAATATGATCCTCGTTCCACAAGCTTCGATTCGGTATATTACTCGTCAATTTTGGTTAACGTTTGTGTTAGTCCCCCCGGGTACCGGATATTATTTATCCGAATAAAATATTAATTTATTTGAGTTGTATAATATTGTTGTTCTAGGAGCACGTGTACATCGTGAAATTAATCCCATGGAGGATCTTGGGTTAATTGCATGCTCAAGGTGAGTGATCCACCTTCAAATTTATTTTGGGGTGTTAAAATATATATATTTTGTGTTAATTGGTTATTTGAAGAATATGTTTTATGTGTTAAATATTTAGTAAATTTATATTCGGAATTTTGATGCCAAAATTGAATGGAATTAAATATTTGTGCATTATAAAATATTTTGGTTTTAAGGAATTTGAGATTTTGGTAATTATTATCCAATTTCATTGTTGGAATATTTCATAATGGAATATTTCAAAAATATATTTATGTGTTCAATATTATGAGAATTTCTATTTAGAATTGTATTGCCAATTTATAATGTTTTTAATATATGTTTTGGTGCCAAAAGAATATATTTGGGAATTTAAAGAAATTGTGGTCTTGATTTATTTTAATTATTGCTATGGTTATTATTCAATTATTGTGCACAATTATATGAATTAATTATATATGGGATTTATATGGTTTTCATATATTTGATTCAAATTGATTTTTGAATATTTGAGAAAGAAATATTGATTTAATCTATTATGTTTCAAAAATAAGTATGTAATTGGAAACTTTGGATATTGAAATTGATGGAATTTATGACGATGATTTCCATAATTCCGGGTTTAATTGGATGGAATAAACCCCGATGATATTTATGAGATTTTGAGATTGGAAAATAAATATATTGATTTTAAGAGTTTTTAAATGCACCATACACGTACTGGTGTTCTGTGTATATGGATGTAATTAGTGCGTACATGGATATGATTGGCGCGCAGGTGATTTATGGGGTTGTCCTATGGTTGCCATCGGATGAGGATAGGCCGCCCCTCCATGGCCGGGACACCTGTTTGCAGTGGCGCGGTGGGACGCCACGCTACCGTATACCGGTTTCTCTCTTTAACCTCCTGTCTGCCGGTACCTCGGGATGCTGGGTACCGTTGGCGCCATTGGTATATAGTGGGTGCATCAAGTGATTTTCAGAACTTGAATTTCAAAATAAATATTTTGAAATTGTATTTAAATTAAGAATATATTTAATGTTGTTTTTATTATTTATTTCAAATGGAGGTTTTAATTTTTCCTTTGCTTAATTATTCGATAAATTGATTTATTTTAATTATTTAATTATTTCATGAATTGTCTTAATGTAAGTTTCATTAATATTTTTGTATTATTTGTTTATGACATTTATTAATCATTTAGTAATTGTTGCAAAATTATTTTTTTATTTCTATTCCTATTTTATTTTTATTATAAATTTTGGATGCTTGATTTATTATATTTTATTTGATATTTAGTTGAATAATTGATTCCTTGGTTTTCGGGGAATACAAATAATGGGTTTTGCGACAATGTTTTAAAAGGAGAACTTTTACAACCGAGTGAATGGTAAGGGTTTTAAGAGAAAATATTATTTTTAAATAATTAATTATTATTTATTTACTTATTTATTGTTAATTAATCAAGTGTACTATAATTATTATTACTATTATAATTGTACAGTAGATAGGGTCACTCACTGAGATGATTAGCATCTCATATTTCTAAATTCTGTTTCCCTAGGTACAAGGATTGGGAGACGTTGATCGCCCAGGGCGAGTCCGACGTCTCAGTTCATTGCCGAAAGTCCAAGAAGCATTTCCTCCCTTTTTCCTCTTCATCTTGTATTGCTTCTTTATCTTCCATTGTATTAATTCCACATTTATTTGTATAATACTCTGTATACTGTATTCGACATTTAGTTATTAATTATGCACTGATTCCTGTTATTCATTTGGAGTGCTGCAAATTTGTGGAATTAAATTGTAGTAATGTGAGAGGAATAATGGGATGTATATAGAAGTGTGTTTTCAGTGCAGAAAATTTGTGGTAAGTCCAACCATTAGGGAAGGTTCTGCCGAATTTTCCATTGGAGGGTCCGGTAGGGTTTCCTTAGGATCAGGGCTTGTCTAGGTTTCCGGTGAGGAATTTTGGACGGGTCCTGACACCCCAAGCTCTCGTCACTGTACCGGAGCTCCGGTGGACACGAGCTGATCAAATTCACAGCACACCGGGCATTGGTACAGTGATGTTCATCATCTCCACTACTTGTCCTACCCCCAAGAGCCACTATAATGGGCAGATTATATCCGTTTTTGAAGCTCACCTCGTAATAGTCCATCCCATCCGTTGCGTTGAACGTGAACGCCACTATGCTGGTCAAGGCAGGCTACAACAAGTCGCTCTCACCACCACATCCTACCTTGTCGGACCCACAGTCTCCGGTGAGACAATGGAAGGTGCCGGAGTCTTTGATGCTGCATCGGGTTACTCCCCATATAACACCGGATCAGGAAGGCAGGACAGAAATGGTGATGGATTGACCAGGTTGGAGGACGAAGCCACCTGTAGTTGTCGAAAGCAGCAATGGTGTGCAGCCGCAATTCGATTTGGCCACAGGAAGAACTGCAATATCACATTGGTTCATGATTATCAAGTCTTTTGAATGAACAACATGATATAGTATTGATAGCAAGAATGAAACAAAGCTAATTAATTTCTTCATGGATATAGATTTGGAGTGGAACGTGATTTAGCAGCGGAAGGGATATAGATTTGGAGTGGAAGGTGATAGCACTAGGTAAGCAGAGGTGCTCTATTTGTATGCTTTTGTTTTCTCAGTAAGTGACCCTGTATTCCTTCCATTCCCATTCGATTAGAACGTTCCCATTTCCTTTCTGTCCTGTATTTCTTTAATGGAAGGAATTAGACCCTTTTTGCCCTTAGATTCGAACCTTCCATTTCCTTTCTGTCCTTCATTTCTTTAATGGAAGGAATTAGACAACAACAACCTAACCACCCACCTACCCACCCACCCCCACCCCCCCCCCCCCCCCCGGGGGGCCGATGTAGACTCCATTGGATGTCAACTTCCAGACCTTTTTGCCCTTAGGTTAGAACCTTCCATTTCCTTTCTGCCCTGTATTTATTTAATGGAACTGTTCTGTATTTCTTTAATGGAAGGAATTAGACCCCTTTAAACTTTTTTTTGCCCTTGGACGGAACTTTCCATTTCCTTTCTGTCCTGTATTTAATTAGAACCCCCTTACATTTTTCTATCCTGCATTTCTTTAATGGAAGGAATTAGACCTTTTTGCCCTTAACTTTTCTGTCATGTGTTTCCTTCCTTGATGCTCTTTTTTCTCTGTCCTATATGTCCTGTATTTCCTTCCTTGAGGAAACCCTTGATTAGAGCTTTTTGCCTTTAGACTTTTATAAACCAATAAGACGTTGTTAATCAAGTTGCTTTTAGAATCCTAAATTCATATTTTTATACAATATTAAGAAGTAATTTATGATCAATTTGGAATTTTAACTTAAATAAATTTCATTTAGATGTCTTTAATTTTATACTTATGACTTTTAATTGTAAAAATTAATCAAAAAAACTAACATACGAGTTCTAAATATATTTTTTCATAAGTATAGATCTAATTATAATTAAAAATAAAACTAAAGGAGTCTAGATAATAATTTCTCTTTTAACTTTGGTACTTTAGATTTAACCCCCAAACTCCGAGTTATACAATTCACCACTCTTTTTGTAGATGTCTGATAGGATCCACATACACGTTTATCGTCAGTCAGTCCATAGACTATCCTAATATAACAATGGCCATTGGCAATATACTAAGAGGGATGTATTCAATTTAGGGGGATGTATTCAATTTAGAATTTGAAGGATTTTAAAAGTCTTTTAAAATTTTGAGGTATTCGATTTAGATTTTAAAGGAGTGCATACAAATCTAATGATATTCAATTCAGATTTTGATGAATTTTATAAAAGTACATTAAAATCTAGATGTATTCAATTAGGACTTTATAGAATTCTTTTAAAATCTGGTGGTATTCAAAAAGTCATTGATTTTAAAAGACTTTAAAAAATGATGGATTTTAATGGATTTGAAAGGATTTTAACAGGGAAATTGTGAAGAAAATTATCAATATGAAATCCACCTTTAAATCCAAAGATTTCATTGGATTCTTACAAAATCTTTATGGAGTCTGTAGAATTCCATAACAATCCATCAAATCCTTTAAAGTCTATAATTCATTTTAAATCCATCAAACTCTAAATTGAATACATCCCTCTTAGAGTTTGATGGATTTAAAATGAATTATAGACTTTAAAGGATTTGATGGATTGTTATGGAATTCTACAGACTCCATAAAGATTTTGTAAGAATCCAATGAAATCTTTGGATTTAAAGGTGGATTTCATATTGACAATTTTCTTCACAATTTCCCTGTTAAAATCTTTTCAAATCCATTAAAATCCATCATTTTTTAAAGTCTTTTAAAATCAATGACTTTTTGAATACCACCAGATTTTAAAAGAATTCTATAAAGTCCTAATTGAATACATCTAGATTTTAATGGACTTTTATAAAATCCATCAAAATCTGAATTGAATATCATTAGATTTGTATGGACTCCTTTAAAATCTAAATCGAATACCTCAAAACTTTAAAAGACTTTTAAAATCCTTCAAATTCTAAATTGAATACATCCCCTTAATCCTAGGTGATGCACACCTCCATTAAGAAGGGAGAACTAATTGTATTTGTAGGCTTGGTTCTGGATGATGCTTCTTTAATTTAGAATATTTGTAATCTTTAAAAAAAATAGAAAAAGAAAAAGAAAAAGAGATATAATTAATCCCAGCGTCAACTCCAAAATTCTCCATCAAAATTCTCCATCATCTATATTAATTCCAATTGGGTCGATAGACATGTATGATCGAGCTTCGCAACATGTACATATGTGAGAAATCCAAACACAAGAACAAAGAAGCAATTCTTTAAATAATAATAATAAATTATATTATTATTATTTTCTCATTTTAATCACAAAGTTTTTTTTTTTTTTTTTTTTGGGCTAACACAAAGACCATAAGAAAATCAAAACTCAATTTAATTTTAAGGGTTATTTTTCTAAAAAAATTTTGTTTTGACAAGTTATAATTTTTTTAACCTGCACATGTTGACAGCCAAGAAAATCTTACCATAGAAGCAATAAATGGAGGGAATGTAGGGTGACAAAGGCTTGCATGGGAGTCAAGACAGCTGGGAAAATCGTAGACATAGAAGCTATATATGAATAGAGGGGATGAAGCATGAGTGTGAACATCTCATTTCCAATTTAATTTTGGCGTTGATTTTGACTTTTTGTTCATTATATTAAGTTAAATTTAATGGTGTCAATTACCGCATGCATTGCTAGTTTGGCAATCTTAGCAATATTAGTTAATTGTTTTTATTACTATAATCCATGCGATTTTTTTTTTTTTGGTTGTATTTAAGTAAACATGGTCTTTAGTAAATTATTATGTTATTGTCCTATTTTTAAAAAATTTTATCGACCAAACAAACCACTAAAAATATCTGTAACAAAATCTTCTTTTTTGCAGGTTCGAGTTAAATCTAGTATGTGGATATATAGAACAAAATCTTTTTTTTTTTTTTTTTTTTGGGTGCAGGTTCAAGTTAAATCTAGCAGGTATTTATCATGGAAGAGTCTTCTTCATGGTAGAGATACTTTATAAGATTTGCAAGATGGAAGGTTGGTGATGGTGCTTCTATTAATCCTTGACTGATGCATGTTGATCAAAGGTACTTCAAATTATATGTATTTGATAAATTTTTTTTTGGTAAATAACTTTATAATATTTAAAAATTGTTTTTTTTTTTTATGCATTTTGTGCTTAATTTATTAAGTGGTTTTTGTGGGGATATTGGATTGGTGGCTAATGGCAAAGAGATAGAGGTCTAGATGGGAGAAGAGAGAGCTTCTTTTGTGGTGGGTTTTGGTTTAATGGCATGGGATTACAGGGAGAAGCTGTGAATTTCTTATATTTGTCTTCTTGTGTGATGGGTTTTTGAATTACTTCGAGGTGGGTTTCTAGATTTAGCTAAAAATTTCTTTACTTTTCTTATTATTATTATTATTATTTTTATTTTTTTATTTTTTTATTTTTTATTTTTTGAAACTAAATTTGACATGAGTTGTAAGATTGTGGGCATGGGAAATAGATGATTCTTAGGTGGTAAAGAAAACCCGTGCGCTATACATACATACATACATATCTATATATATATATATATATAAATTTATTTATTTATTTATTTATATTTATATTTATATTTTAGCTCGTTTATTATTTTCTCTTTCAAGAGAAAAAGAGAGAAAAAAAATAAAAAAACTTTGATGCCCTTTTATTAACTATTGTGGACTTTTTTTTCTTTAAGTTAGGTTATCTCTGGGTTTTCTTAAAAAAATTTAAAGGAGGGAGGAGCAAAAGATTCTTCATCATAAATGGGTATTAGTCACCAGTCACCAAAATACATGGCAGAGGACAGTTTATGGAACATTTTGGTGACTTTCCTTCAGTATGTCTGTATACATATACATGTGATTGTTGTTGGAGCCTAATATGGTCATTGGTCATGATAATGATGATTATGAGGTTGATGATGTATGTATGTGTTCCACAATTTTCCATACATTGAGTTGTTTAAAATATATAGCCATATAGTTCTTTTCCAAGGGGCTTGGACTGAGTAAGGAATTGACGAAGCCACCTGTATTTGTCAAAAGCAGCCACGGTGTGCCGCAGTCATTTGATTTTGTTACAGGCCAAACTGGATCATCGCACTGGTCCTGATTATCAAGTCTTTTGAATGAACAACACTGTATAATATTGATAGGAACAGCAGGAACACGATATAATATTGATAGGTATAATAGGAACACGATATCCCTTTCCCTTTCGCAAAAAAAAATCTCCCATAAAATTTTTAATGCTCCAGGGAAGTCACTGGCGAACTTCGCGTTCTTTTTTTTGTCCTTTTGAGAGAAGTCCTTAATTTTGCTAAAAGAATAAAATTAGAAGGTTCGCGTTCTTTTTTGACCTTTAGAGGGAAGTCCTTAACTTTGCTAGAATAATAAAATTAACAACTTTGTGTTCTTTTTGCTAAAAGAATAAAATTAAGTTCGCGTTCATTTTGACTTTTAGAGGACTTCAAGAATAAAATTAAGAAGTTTGACTTTGCTAAAAGTCTTTTTGTTCCTTTAGAGGGAAGTCCCTGTCCCTTATAGTTTTGCGCGCTCCTTTAGAGGGTAGTCTTTTTCCTTACAGTTTTTTTTTTGTCCCTTATTGTTTTTTGTCCTTTATTTTTTTACGGTTTTCCTTTGGTTTTCCCTTTTATCCTCGAAGACCTTTTTCTCCTCTTTTTATTCTCATCAAGCAATAGGAGGCAGTTAATCAAGTTGCTCTTAGAATCCTAAATTCATATTTTGATACAATACAAGGAAGTAGTTTATGATTAATGTAGGATTTTAACTTGGCTAAATTTTGAATATTTGTAATAATAATTAATGCCGGCATCAATTCCAAAATTTTCCATCATCTATATTAATTCCAATCGGTTGATGGACGGATATGATAGAGCTTCACCATTGTGTACATATGTTTTTAAAAAAAAAAAAAAACAACAATTCTTTAGATAATAATAAATTATATTTTTATTATTTTTGCATTTTTATCACAAAGTCTTTTTTTTTTCTTTTCTAATCCAAAGATCAGAAGAAAATTAAAATAAATTTCTAATTATTTTTTTTATTTTTATTTTTTTGTTTTAACAAGTTATAATTTTTTAAAACTCCACATGTCGACAGCCAGGAAAATGTAACCATAAAAGTAGGGGTGGGCAAAAATCCGATCAAACCGAATTAGACCGGTAAAACCGATTGAACCGAATGCCTACGGATCGGATTGGTTGAGCTCGATTGGGCGATTCGGTTATTATTTAACAAAGAAGGAGACGATTCGGTTCGGATGTCGGTTTTTAAACTAAAAATCATCAGATGCCCGAACCGAACCGGAAACTTTAAATATTACAAAATATATATATAATTACATTTTTATATATATAATAATAATATGTTTATAGTTTTATTAATTTTATATTTGATATTAAACAAAAAAAAATAAAAGAAAAAAAAACTCTCTCACTCTGCTCTCGTCTCGAAAGTTCTCTTCTGTCTTCTCCCCCTCTTCTTTCAATCTCTTCTCTTGTCTCTAGTAAACCCTAGCTCATCTGTCACTCTCAGTCACCATTCACCATCTCTCAGGCTGACAAGCACCTGTCCTCTGCCATCTCTCAGACAACGGTAATCTCCCTTATCTTCCATTCTCTCACTCGCAATTTCTCACCATTTAACCCTCTCTTGTAAATCTCTTCACCCCTCTCTCTCTCTCTCTATATATATATATATATATATCTTGCTCTAAAATTCAATCTCTCTCTATCTTTTTAACTCTCATCTCACTCTCTCACTCTCCAATCTATCCATTCTCAGCTTGAGGTAGCTGTCCGAAACCCTAGTCTAGATTGTTAGACATTGTTACTCTACGGTAGGTCGGTAGCTATGAGACCATCAAAAGCCTCGATTACCATCATCCGGTCACCAACGATCACGTTAATTCGAAGGTAATTTTGCAAATTTCTATTTTTCCCAATTTTTTTCTTTTAGGGTTTAAGTTCTAAGAAATTACTATTTCAAAATTATATATTTTTCTTTGATTATCTCCTCAATTCTGAAATATTAAATGTTTAATGACTGTTGGATTTTAATATTAAAGAGAAAATTGGCCATTCAAGTTGAAGGATTGAAGGTGAGGCAGGTCCGTGGCTTGTGGTTGTGTCATTCTCGTGGGTGGCTATGTGGCCTGTGTTTAAAGCTGTATTAACTTAAGGTAAGTTGTTCTTTTCTCTTAAACTCTCACTGGCTGTGGATGGATAAAGTGTGATTGCATAACTAGACTATAGATTTTGTTCTTTCTTTGTAATTTGTTGAAGGAAATAATCGGATTAGCTTTTGTGAGACTGAACTATCTGTGAAATGTTGAATTGTATCTGTGAATTGTCTTTGAAACTCTTTTCTATGAAGTTTTGAATTCAAATTGTGAGATTTCTTGCATTTCAGAGTCTTTGTGACTCCAACATTTTTGAAATTGCAATTTTAAACATGTTAGCTTACATTTCAGAGTCTTTGTGACCCTGAACTCCTAAAGTTGCCAATTTTAAACAAGTTAGTTTTCATTTCAGAGTCTTTGTGACTCTGAATTTCAGAAATTGCTTTTTAATTGTTAGTTTTTTTTTTTTTTTGGAACTATGGAATATTGTGCAACTTCTGAATATTGTGGAATTGAAATTGTGTAGTTGGAATTGTGCAATTTTTAAAGGTTAGCTTACATTTAGAGTCTTTGTGACTCTGAAATTTTGAAATTGCTATTTAATTTGTAGTCTTTGTGGAATTGTGGAATTTTTTTAGTTGCTGTTTTATTTTGAGTCTTTGTGGAATTGTGGAATATTGTATGCTTGGTCCTGAATTTTTTATGTATATTTGGTCATAGTGCATATTTGGTCATGGATTTAAATGGAAAGTTCTAATGTGAATAATGCATGTAGTTGGAAAATTTTCATGTGCCTGTGTATGATAGTTTGATTTAGGAAAAATGTATTTTGTTGGTAGTTGCTATCAATTCCGAAAACATGCTAATTGCTGGTAGGGAAAATGTATATTGTTGGTAGTTGTTGGTAGTTTGGTTAAGGATTAAAGGGCTTGGACCCGATGGTTCTATGTTATTATTTAAGGAAGCAAAACTATTATTTGCTGTTTAATTTATTGTAATTTAATTTGATTGAGATTGTGGAATTTGTGGCCTTGAATTGTTGTGTAATTGCTGTCTTGTTTCTGTTTGTTTCCTCTTATGTAAACAATGTCCTAGTTATGCTTGATATGAACCCAGATTCCCCATCATCAGTTAACGCACCTTCCTCTCAAACCCCAATAGGTCAAAATCCATCACCATCACTGTCAAACCCCACACCTTCTGATGCCAAATCTACATTACCTCCACGACCTCCATTAGGGGGGGAAAAAAAAAAAAAGAAAACCTTCTAGGCCAGCAAGTGATGTATGAGATCACTTTATCAAAATAGAAGGTGGTGATCCTAATGACCCTACATGTGAATGCATTTACTGCCATAAGGATTATGCATGTGGTTCTAAGAAGTGTGGAACTAGTACCTTAAGGAATCATATGAAGCAATGTCAGAAAAATCCTTATAACTCAGATGAAAAGAAGTAAAAGACCTTAACTTTTGATAGGAAATCCGATGGTAGTGGTAGCAATTTGGTAGCTACTATTTTCAACAAAGAGGCATGTAGGATGGCATGTGCCAAAATGATAATTTTGGATGAGTTACCTTTTAGTTTTATAGAAGGCCATGGGTTTAGACACTTTTGTAGTGTTGCATGTCCTAAGCTTGATCCTCCATCTAGAAGAACCATTGTGAGGGACATTTATCAATTGTATTTAGATGAGAAATTGGCTTTAAGATCAATATTTGTTACAAACCAACAAATGGTTAGTCTGGCAACTGATACATGGGCCTCTATTCAAAATGTTTGTTATATGTCATTGAATGCCCATTATATTGATGATGATTGGATGTTACATAAAAGAATTTTAAATTTTTGTGTAGTTCCTAATCATAAAGGATAGGCAATTGGAAAGCTAATTGAGGTTTGTTTGCATGATTGGAGTATTGAAAAAGTGTTCACGCTAACTCTTGATAATGCAAGTGCAAACAATAATGTAATTGCATATCTTAAGAGGAAAATGGTACATTGGAAAATTTGTATATTGGATGCTGATTTTTTGCATATTCGATGTAGTGCACATATTATCAATTTGATTGTGTGTGAGGGTTTGAAGGAATTATATGAGGCAATTGCTAGCATTCGTAATGCTGTGAGATATGTTAGATCATCTCCTTCTCGATTGCAAAAATTTAAGGAGTGTATAAGTCAAAAGAAAATTGATAGCAAATCTTTAGTATGTTTGGATGTTCCAACCAGAAGGAATTCCACATACTTAATGTTAGAGTCGGCTTTGAAATTTCAAAAATCTTTTGAGAGAATGGAGGAGGAAGATGGACATTATGCATCCTATTTTGGAGAGGATGATAGTGGTAGAAAAAAAGTTGGACCTCCTTTAGCTTGGCATTGGGATGATGCCAAAGTTTTTGTCCAATTTCTTAAGTGGTTTTATGATGTAACTTTTAAATTTAGTGTCTCTTTACATGTTAGCTCCAACATATATTTCCATCAAGTTTCTTCCATACAAAAACAACTGGATGATTTATGTGTTAGTGAGGATGACCGGTTGTGTGTTATGGCAAGGAAAATGAGAGAAAAGTATAATAAATATTGGGGTTCCATGAGAAATATCAATAAATTGCTTCTAATTGCAGCAGTGCTTGATCCAAGATATAAGTTGGATTATGTGTCATTTAGCTATGGGATGCTTTATGACAATGATGAAAGCAGGGTTACTGAATTGACAAATAGTTTGAAAAAGACTTTAATGAGGCTGTATAATTGGTATAATGAAAAAGAAATGGGTTCAGATGGTAGTTGTCAATCTTCCACTGGTGTTGAGTCTTCTGGAACTAGTTTGGATAGTAATAACAGTAAATTAGAGCATGCCAACTATGCTGACCAGGTTTGGATTGCTTATTTGAAGAAGAGAGAACAAAGCCAATGTAAGGAGGTAAAAAATGATATGGACAGGTATCTGGCTGACCCTTGTGAATCTGGTTTAATTAAGGATTTTGATATCTTAAATTGGTGGAGGGTTAATGGAGAGAAATACCCTGTGTTAGAGAAGATTGCAAAGGATGTCTATGCCATTCAAGTCTCCACTGTGGCTTCGGAGAGTGCTTTTAGCAGTGGAGGTAGGATACATGATCCTTTTAGGAGCTCTTTGATTGCTAAAATGGTGGAGGCTTTGATATGTTGTCAAAATTGGCTTAATGCTTCTCCAAGTTTTGACAGATTTTTTTTAGAAGAAATGGAGTATTATGAAAGTTTAGATGTAGGTAATGTAATATGCAATTGAGATTATTTTCTATTTGTATGCATATCATATTTTTTTTTTGAATGTTTTTATAATATTTACTTATGTTTGCTGTTTAGTGTCACTCCAAGACCTATGCCAAAGCCAAGCAGTAGCAATGAGTCCAGATAGCAGGAACAAAAAGGATTGATGGTGCATTGAGTGGAATCAGTGGATGTACTTGAAACTTGAAAGCTTGTGAGTTTTGACAAAGATGAAAGTAACTCTTTTCGTTTTATTTTTCATTTCTTAATAATCATCACATTGTTAAACTAATAATGTATTGGTTTAATTTATTTTGGTGTCCTTTGTGATTGTAGATTTTGTAGCAGTGACAGTAAAGGATTTGGCAGTGCTAATTGCAGGCTGCTTATATTTTTTTTCCTACTGTTTCTTTTATGTTTACTGTCAATGTATTAACATTTCTCTTAAGTCATTTGTAAAACTTGCTTATTAGTTGCTTTGATAGTAGTAGTTATTATTTTTTTCTTTTTGTTTCTGTCTCTTTGGGAACGAATGGGGATGTGAGATTGTTATTTTGATATTTGTATTTTGTGTCTGCATTTCTGATTCTCAATTTTGGTGAGTGGCAGTGGCATACTAGCATTGCATTTCTCAATTTCAATTTTCCCTTTGATATATATTGAAGTTTTGATCGTTTCATACCTAAAAAGATTTGTCATTTCATACCTAAAAAGTAAAAAATTTGCCATTTCATTTCATACCTAAAAAATTTGCCATTTTATTTCCGTTGGATAGTTTTTTGAAAAATTTTAAACCTTCAAAATAATTGAAAAGCAAAACTAATGAAGGTAATTTCTAATTGTATATTGGACAGGCCAAAAACTATAGGTCCAAAAATAAACCCAACTGGATTAGCTGAAAGTATGCCTAAAATTGTAGGCTCGAAGATAATTTCTGGCCCACTAATTCGAAAACAAGCCCAAAATAGAAGGCCCAAATATAAGTCCAAACAGACCAACCCGAACCTGAACCAAACCGACCTGTTTATTCGGTTAAATGCTTGGTTTTCCATTGTCTACGGGTCAGATCGGATTAGTATTTATGGATAACCGAATGATCGGTTTGGTTGGAACTCTCGGGTGGAACCGATCCAAACCGAACCGTGTCCACCCCTATATAAAAGCAATAAATAGAGGGGATAAAAAGTGAAAAAGGCCTGCATGGGGGTCAAGACATCTGGGAAAATTGTAACATCTCAGTCCATCCGCATGCGATATTGTCCGCTTTGGGCCCAGCCCACACGGTTTTATCAAAACGCATTGCAAGGGAAAGGTATCCACACCCTCTTTTAAGGCATGCTTCGTTCCCCTTTCCAACCGATATGGGATCTCACAATCCTCCCCCTTGGGGCCCAGCGGCCTCGCTGGCACACCGATCCAGGTACTGGCTCTGATACCATTTGTAATGGCTCAGTCCACCCGCATGCGATATTGTCCTCTTTAGGCCCAGCCCGCATAGTTTTGTCAAAACTCGTCGTAAGGGAAAGGTATCCACACCCTCTTTTAAAACATGTTTCGTTCCCCTTTTCAACCGATGTGGGATCTCACAAAAATTGTAAACATAGAAGCAATATGTGAATAGAGGGGATGAAGCCAGCACAGAAGCAACAATATACAAGAAAGAACAACAAACTAGTATAAAAAAAAAAATGTAAGATAGGAAAAAGGGCATGGAAGAAAAACTATGTTAACAATAACAAAATATTTGTTGTAACTATAAAAGTTTTTATACCATTACTGTAACACCCCATCCCGAACCATATCGGAATTTTTGCACGTTGACCGAGGTTGACTGTTGACCGTTGACCGAAGGAGTCAAAAGTTGACTTTTTGATCCGGTTGGAATTCTAGGTTGACTGAGATACTGTTACGAAGTACATGTTGGCACGAGTTCGTAGACTAGTAGCACGTTGAAAACGGAGCTACGGTTTGAGAGTTATGAGCAAAACAAGTTGAGGTCCAAATAGTCCAAGGGGTGTCAGAGTTGACTTTTTATTCATGCAAGGTTGAGCTTTGACTCATGCATGGTTGTAAAATGTTCGTCGATACGAGTCCGTAGACTAGCGGCACGTCCGATTTGGACATGTGGTTTGAAAGTTATGGACCTGTAGAGTTTTTTCAAACACCGTATTATTTTAATATTATTTTTGAACGCGTAACGATGTGCCACATGTGACTTAATGAAGGTGACCATGAGTCACCATGTTGAGAAGCCACATGTCAACCATGTGTAATATCAAATTATTTTTATTATTATTTTAAATAATAATATTTTTATTTAATTATTTAATTATTTTTATTTTCCTTTTTCTTTTCTTTTTCTTTTTCTTTTCTTTTCCCCACGTGGGAAAAACACCTCCTTCTCTTCTCTTTTTCTTTTTTTCTTTTTTTTTTCCCTTCTTCTTCCTCGAGCCATCAAAAAACCAGCAGACTTCTCTCTCTCTCTCTCTCTCCTTTGACTCTCTCCCTCTCTCTGTTTGACCGACCGTTTGGCCGGATTTCAGTCACCGGAATGCCACACGCGCCAGCCACCGGTGAAGCCCAGCTCGCCGTGATCTCAGCCTCCAAATTTCCCGGCCAGTCGCCGCCGGACGCGCCCAGATCGGGCCGGTGAAGCCGGCGGCAGCCGGTTACGTTTTTCAGGCGATTCTCACCGTTTCCGACCAACCCAGCCCGACCCATACCTCTATCCCACCATTTTCGATCCCTCTGAGTCCATTTCGGGGGTTAGATTGCCCAAAATCCCCACCGTTTGAGAGATCCCTCAAGTTTAAATCCGACCGAAGCTTTCCGGCCAAATTCCGGCCACCTCCGGCGAAATTGGGGTCGATGGAGACCGGATTTGTAATCCTCGTCACTCAAGCTTCGATAAGGTATATTATTCGACCATTTTGGATAACGTTTGTGTTTGACCCCCCAGGTACCGGATATTATTTACCCGATTAAAATATTAATTTATTTGACTGTGTGTGAATTGTGTTCTAGGAGCACCGGTGAGTCGTGGAATTGATCCCATGGTGGATCATGGTTTAATTGCGTGCTCCAGATGAGTGACCCACCTTTAAAAATATTTTTGGGGTAATTGATTATATTTATGTGGTGTTAAATTAATATCTGTAATTTGTGCTCATGTGGCGTATTTTAAATACAATCGGGAAAAATATTATTTTATATATATATATTTACCCATTGGTGCTAAATGGAATTTTTGGGTTATCAAGAAATCCCCGATTTTTATTATTGTGGTTAAATGGTATTTATTACACATGAGCGAGTATTTTCAGTAATTCGTAGTGTTTGGATTTTATATTATTTTTCAGGCATAATTGGGTTAAATATTTTATGAAAATATTTGTTTAAGTTGGTGGTTTAATTTTATAAATTATGCCCGCGGTATTTCAATTGTTGAATCTCGTATTACGAGAAAAGGTATGGTTTATTAGTTATCGATGTTTTCGTACTGATTTGTTAAATAAAAATATGTGGGATGGTAAATAAGAAATTTTGGTATATTTTCCACGGTAATTTTGGAAAACGGTACGGTTGGTTTAATAATTATTTTAGACGCATTCACACAGTATTGGTGTTCTGGTATATGTATATGTGGTTCAGCGCGCAAGTATTATTATTTCACCCTTGAGTTGCCATTGGACCGTGGGCAGGCAAGTTTGTTATTGCCCACAGCCACCCCCCTCCTTGGCCGGGATGATGGTTTCAGCAGCGGTACTGTCGGGACGCCGAAGTGCCGTTTGCAAGTTTCTCTCTTTAACCTCCCCGCCAGTCGGTGCTCAGGACGCTGGGTATCGGAGGGCATCACTGGTATATAGTGTTTCCCTTTTAAAACGTTTTCACAAAACCCGATATTCGTACTTCCCGAAAACCAAGGAACCAAATAAATTAATAAACAACAAATAAACAAATAAATACCCCAAATATAAATATTCTGTAATAAATTATAATAAATAATTTTGTACTCTTTAGGGTTTGAAACTTTATTTGAAAATTACACTTGACAATTACATCTGACGCACCACACCATATACCGGTGATGCCCTCCGATACCCAACGTCCCGAGTACCGACTGGCGGGGGGTTAAAGAGAAAAACCTGCAACCGGCACTTCGGCGTCCCGACAGTACCGCTGCTAAAACCATCACCCGGCCAAGGAGGGGGGCGGCTGTGCACAACAAACTTGCCTGCCCACGGTCCAATGGCAACTCACGGGTGAAGTAATAACCGCGCGCTAAACCACATAATAACCGCGCGCTAAACCACATACAGATATCAAATTAATACCACATAAATACAATTAATTACCCCAAAAATATTTTTAAAGGTGGGTCACTCACCTGAAGCACGCAATTAACCTACGATCCACCATGGGATCAATTTCACGACTCACCGGTGCTCCTAGAACAAAATTCACAGACAGTCAAATAAATTAATATTTTATTCGGGTAAATAATACTCGGTACCCGGGGGGTCAAACACAAACGTTAACCAAAATAGGCGAATGATATACCAAATCGAAGCTCGTGGGAAGAGGATCACAAATCCGGTCTCCATCGACCCCAATTCCGCCGGAGGTGGCCAGAATTTGGTCGGGAAGCTTCGGCTGGTTTTGATCTTGAGGGATCTTTCAAACGGTGGGGATTTTGGGCAATCTAGCCCTGGAAATGGACTCAGAGGGGTCGAAAATGGTGGGATAGAGGTATGGGACGGGCTGGGTTGGTCGGAAATGGCGAGAATCGCCGGAAAAATTTCACCTCGCCGCCGCGACTTTGCCGGCCCGATCTGGGCGCGTCCGGCGGCGGCTGGCAGGGAGATTTGATGGCTGAGGTCACGGCGGGACGGGCTACACCGGTGGCCGGCGCGTGTGGCGTTCCGACGACTGCAATCCGGCCAGATGGTGGTCAAACAGAGAGGGTGAGAGAGTCAAAGGAGAGAGAAAGAGAGAGAAAAAGCTGTGCGTGTTTTGCCTCTGGTTTTTTGATGGCTCGGGGAAGAAGGAAAGGAAAGGGAAAGGAAAAAAAATAAAAAAGAAAAAAAAGAAAGAGTTTTCCCACGTGGGGAAAAAAGAAAAAGAAAAAGAAAAAGAAAAGAAAATAAAATAAAATATATAAAAATAATTAAATAATAATATTATTATTTAAAATAATAATAAAAATAACTTGATATTTCACATGGTTGACATGTGGCTTCTCAACATGGTGACACATGATCATCTTCATTAAGTCACACGTGGCACATCGTTACGCGTTTAAAAAATAATATTAAAATAATACACTATTTGAAAAACTTTACAGGTCCATAACTTTCAAACCACATGTCCAAATCGGACGTGCCGCTAGTCTACGGACTCGTATCGACGAGCACTTCACAACCATGCATGAGTCAATGCTCAACCTTGCATGAATAAAAAGTCAACTCCGACACCCCTTGGACAGTTTGGACCTCAACTTGTTTTGCTCAAAACTTTCAAACCGTAGCTCCGTTTTCAACGTGCTACCAGTCTATGAGCTCGTGCCAACGTGTACTCCGTAATGGTACCTCAGTCAACCTAGAATTCCAACCGGGTCAAAAAGTCACCTTTTGACTCCTTGGTCAACGGTCAACAGTCAACCTCGGTCAACGTGCAAAAATTCCAACATGGTTCGGGACGGGGTGTTACAGTTTATTTATATTTGGGGTATTTATTTATTATTTGTTGTTTATTACATTATTTGGTCCCTTGGTTTTCGGGAAGTACGAATATCGGGTTTTGTGAAAATGTTTTAAAAGGGGAACATTTCTAACGGAGTGAATAGTGAAGGTTTTGAGAGAAATTATTATTTCAATTGTCTATTTATTTATTTATATAATTGTTCAGTATGGATTAATTAAATTCCTTTATTTTTATATTATTAATATTAAAGGTGTTCGGTAGTTAGGGTCACTCACTGAAATGATTAGCATCTCACACTCTTAAATTCCGTTCCCCTAGGTTCAGGTTGGAGACGTTGATTGTCTGGGGCGAGCCCAACGTCTCAGTTCGTTGCCGAAGGTTCAAGAAGTTTTTTTTCCCTTTTTCCTCTCGACCTTGTATTGCTTCTTTATCTGTCATTTTATAAATTTCATATTTATCTGTATAATGCTCTGTATACTGTATTGGACGTGTAGTTGTTTTTTATGCACTGATTTACTGTTCTTTGAAGTGCTGTAAATTTGTGGAAACAAATTGTAGTAATGTGGGAGGAATAAGGGGATGTTTATAGAAGTGTGTTTTCAGTGCAGGTAATTTTTTTTTGGTTGGTCCTACCCTTAGGGGAGGTGCTGCCGGATTTTCCATTGGAAGGTTCGGTGGTATTTCCCTGGAAACAGGGCTTGTCTAGGGTTCCGAGGAAGGAATTCTGGATGGGTCCTGACAATTACTACACAGAAAGTATTGGTCATATGCATCACCTTATCGGTGTGGCCTTCATCAAATTTTTATTTTAAACTTTTTTTTATCGAATTTTGTACTCTCATGAAGAGCTAATTAAACACTCCACAAAAAGAAAAGAGTGCATGTAAAATTAACACCATAAAACATCTCATTTCCAACTTAATTTTGGTATTGGCTTTGACTTTTGTTCATTATATTAAGTTAAATCTAATGGTGTCAATTACCCCATGCATTGCAAGCTTGTTAATTTTTTTCTTCTTTTTTCTTTTTTTCAGTACCATAATACATGTGATTTGTGGAAAACCAAAATTATTTTCGGAAATTCACAGGCTGTCAACCAAACATGTTCTAGTACATTAAATTGCAAAAAATCGAAAGATATATAACCGTGAACCATCTATAGCCAGTGTATGAAGCCTCAGAAAGTTCAATATAAGTAAACCTCCAAGCAAAATTTGTATGAAACGGTTTCAGATTCATAAAAGCATTAAATTAATTTAAATTAAATGTCGTTTGTTGACATACTTAGTTTTTATTTTTAAAAATTCATTGGCTGTCAACCAATCATATTCTTGTACATTAAATTCCCAAAAATTGAAACATGAACTGTCTATAGCCAGTGTATGGAGCCTTAGAAGGTTCAATATAAATAAACCTCGATTCGGAGCTGCAAAACTTGCATGAAGCCGTTTCAACCAAAAATTGAAAAAAAAAAGCTACTAGTGTACCGTTTGTTAACATATTCAGTTTTTAGTTTTTTTACTAGTTTGTAAACTTTAATTTTTAATTAATGCTAGTTGCTAGTAGTTAGAGTTTATTAGACTAATCAATTAACTATAAATATGAAGAAAAAAAAATTTTAAATTGTGTTTTATTTTTTATTTTTTTTAGTTAATAAAGATGTTTAACTACTATTAATAAACCATTAAAATAAACAAATTATATATATATACAATTTAAAAAAATAAAATAAAAACTAAACATGTTAACAAGCATCACAAGGATGGTGGAGTACTTGGGACATTAACTTTGAGAATGACTTGACTTCGCAAGTGGTTGATGACTTAAATATTTTCGTCTTCTCTTTCAAAAAAACAAAAATATTTTGGTTTGGTTGATTTTACGCATCCTTTTAACTTCCTCCGATAATTAAAGAAGTAAAAGAAAAAAAAAAATTCAATGCCTATATTCCTTTATATAAAAAAAATCAATCATTTTCTATTCACCTATTTATCAAAAAAAAAAAAAAAAATCTATTCACCTAAGCAACAACAATAATTTTAGGCTCAAATTTTTTGCTTTAGCTGTGGAGAACTTTTTTAGTCGTTGGATATACCTTTGGATCTGAAGCTCTTCTTCTTGCGTTAAGGCGTGGAGGATATAAAAGCTGAATCGGAGCCAAATCGAAAAAGCCTTTTAGCCCCTCTGTGACTTCAGGTTCGAAATTGTAATTTTCTACGAAATGGGATAGATTTTTCGAAATTATTTGTTACTAAATTCTACTTCATTTTTTTTTTTTTCCCTTTGTGTTGCCTTATGTTGCAGTTCGATTGTTTAAAAGCACAAAAATCAAACACCATTATATGCTCAGTACTGTGGGGTTAGAGGGAGTGGAAATACTCTTCTTAATTTATCTCGTGAAAGCATTTACATTAATGGGTTTCCTTGAGGCATTTCAATTTTCAATCCTAGTTTTTTTTCTGAGAATTTGTCCAAGTATTGGTTGTTTTTTAACTGTCCTTTTTCACGTTTAATGTCCTGGGTATGCAAGTTGAACTCTTACGTGGTGCGCAATAAGAAACGAGGGAGAGGAAAAAAATTTTGAGTACCGACAACAACCCAAAAAAAAAAAAAAACAGAAAAAAGCCCCAATTCTTAATTCAAAATAAATAAGGATTGAACTTAAAATAAATACTTTTAAGATTTATTTTTAGTAAAAAAGATGAAACAGATGATTCTAATGGTTGAATATTTTTATCTGTATTTATGAAAATATAGATTCGAATCATACAGAATAAATAAAAATTTTAAATAATTTATAAATTAAATAATTTGTTCAAAAAAATAAAAATGTATAAAATAAATGAGAAAAAAAAAAACATTAAAAAAAATAAAATTCATCCTTCATATATGTAAGCGCTCATGTCAATTCCATCAAGAGCAGGAGCTTTTGACCCATGATTTGTTTTTAAAAAAAAATCATTACAGTTATTTGAATTTCAGATCTCACATATAAAGGCGTATTTTTTATTTTTTATTTTTATTTTTTTATTTTGAGATAAAAAAGGGTTTCATTGATTAAGAAATAGAGTTACACATATCATTACTAAGTAGACTAATAAGCCATGAGAGATTATTGGGTACACAATGTGTACCATGATGGATTCCACGTTGGCCCATGTTCTAACCAGGACTCAAAATCAGAGAGATGTGCAGCATAGTTAGCGATACAGTGGGCCACATGATTTGTCTCTCTGGGCTCAAACAAGCAAACAGTTCCTGGGCAACTAGATAACAGGTCCTGTATCCTCTTTATCATAAAACAATTAGAGTCCAGATGGTTCGTAGACACGGTAGAATTCACCACAGGCACAGCTTCCGGACAGTCACTTACAACTTCTCCCTGGGTGAAACCCTGCCTCCATACAAAAACATATTCCTTCATAAATGGCCATAAGCTCTGCATATCTAACTGACCAGAAAGCTTCAAAAGGTTTTGCCATAGCTCCCAAAAGCTCACCTGACGAGTTTCTCACAACCACACCAATTCCGATCCTCAGGTTACCCACCTTAACAGCAGCATCCACATTTAGCAGTTCCCATAAATTTCAGGAAAAGTAAATAAAGAAAAAAAAATATCGAAAATGTTATGCTTTACAAGAAAAGGAACTTCAAAAAGAATATATAGTTGATTGTCCAATCATCGTATTTTTGCGTATTTTTCTGATGCATCATAATCCGTATTCTTCGGTCGTACTTAGTAAGAAATAATTGACCTATTGTAGAGGCAACAAAGTGGTGGAAAAGTTAAGGTGGTGATGTTTTTTTACATGATTTTTCTATTAAACCATTGACAAGTGATAAAAATGATTAATGTGGATTTTAAAATAGCCAAATATTTTTTTTTTCAATTCAATGTTTTTATTTATTTATTTGTATGTTTGCCACTTAAAAATTTCTTGCATTAAAATTTCTTCGAAGTTAAATGTTTGGATTTTTTTTTTTTTTTCATATTTTACTATGTAAAAATTTCTCGTTTGTTTAGAATTTTTCTCCAGCTTAATCTTTTAATTCTTTTAACTTTTATCACCAATTTTTTTTTTCCAATAAAATTTTCCTATTTTGATTTAGTTATTTAAAAATCCACATATACTATTTTTTGTTACTCGTTAATATTTTAATTAAAAGATCATGTTAAGGAAAGTGAACCACCTGATTTTTACTCGGGCCATTGGATCTAAATTATTCTAGTAATTGTGTTGGTGTCCCTAAATCAGACTTACACATCTATATCTATAGCTACAACAAAAGTGCGAATGGTTAGAATTCTAACCTGCTTAGGTTGTTTGGTAATTTTGCTTGCTTTCAAGGGTTGTTATACACAATATTTTTGCTAAAGCATGTGTAAACTGCCGCAGTGTATACTCCTCGGTCTATTTGTAACTTATTATTATTATTATTATTATTATTATTGATGGCATGTGACCACCAGGCCAGCCTTTGTAAGTTTTGATAGCATTTTTGTAATATTACATATTTTTAGGGTAAAGTACGTTACAGATAAAGGCCATATTTTTATTTTATTTATTCATTTATTTTGTCGAAAGGTAAAGGCAATTGAATGTATGGGATTAAGTGGTTTTAATTACATATATTTGATTAATCAACTACTAAATCTGCTTTACATTTCAAACAAATCGAAAAAAATTCCAAATTAATCTAGATTTGCAAATCTAGACTAAACTTTTGTTTTCCTAATATTCCAGAAAGAACCCAAGAAAATTAAAAATTTAACCACATATATATATATATATATATATATATATATTTTTTTTTTTTTCTTTTTTCAGAAGTTATAATTTTTTTAAAAAGTTATTTGTGTTTGTGTCTAAGTCTGAAAAGAAGATAATCAAAAATATCCAGAAGTCCAAAAACAGCCAAAAATTTGTTTAATAACAAAATATCTGTTGTAAAAGCAAAATATCTATTGTAATAAAAGTTTTTATGCCAAAACTGTGCAGAAAATGATCATTAATTTAAAAGAAGTTCGTGTATATTCATCGCTTATCAGCCTCTGTTCCTTGCCAAATAAATTTAAACTCTGAAAACTTTACCGTCAACAAATGACAAACAGTACGTGTAAAATTAGCACAATAAATTAAACATCATATCTCCAACTTAATTTTGGCTTTGACTTTTAATTAATTATATTGAACTAATCTAATAATGTCAATTACCACATGCATGGCTTCGTTATTTTATACCAATATTTGTTAATTATTTATTAATATAATACATGCATGTATTTTTGTTATTCTCCTGTATTTTATATGTTTTTGACCAAACTAACCAATAATTAAAAGTTGAGATTTAAAATTTTAACCAAATTAAAGCCGATCAATCAGCCCCTTTTTACCCTTTGATGTTTCCTTCATTGTGGCCTAGTGTTTTTAGTTACTCTCATTCTGTCTCTTTAATTAAATATATGTTTGGTTTATGAATTAGATGGTAAAATGAAACATATATTCCTGAAATTTTTAGATTATTTAAATAATGTACTAATATTTGGTTAAAAGAATGGCAGTTCCTAAAAAAATAAGATTACTAATTATTCTTTAATTTGATAGTAATAATAAAAAAAGGTGCAAGAAAAGTTAAAAAAAAAAAAAACACAAAGTGGGATTTTTTTGTATTCATCTATTTTTGGATATGTTGATTGTGATTTTTTAAAAGAAATAGTAATTCCTTAATTTGAGGAATTGAAATTTTTATATAAATACATAGATCAAATTTTAAAAATTCAACAAAATTAAAGAATATTAAAATATTAGAAATACATAATATTTTATGGAATCTTAACTCTTTGAAATAAGGAATTCTTTTTTTTTTTTTTTAAAAAGCATAAAATTCGTAATCCCTAAAATAGAGGAATACAAAAATACTACTTCACTTTTTTTTTTTTTTTTTCCATGCTTCCAAATTTTTATTACTTTTTTTGGCCACTTTTTGTCCATTTTTTCATTATTGCAACCAAACTAAAGAATATGAATAATTATCCTATTTCACCAATTTTTTAATCCTAAAAATTACTAATCCTTATTTCTTATGAATTATGTTTCTTCTAATCGAAGGTCACCTAAGTTCTCTTTAAAATAATTAAGATGGTATTAGTTATGGCAAGAATATTAAGACTCATTGGATGAGTTTATAAAAAAAAAAAAGGTTAATTGCTTGGGCAGAATCTAATTAAAACTAAAAGTTAATTACATTTTAATACTTTATTTTTGACAAATTGCATATTGGGCTTTCAAATTTAAAACATTACACACATGAGCTTTTAATTTATAATTTATTTCACATTTAACTAAATTTGCAAATTGATTCACAAATTAGCTAACAAAAGTTTTAAAATTAAGAATCAATTTTCTCAATTTATAAACATAACCAAAAAATAATTGATTAATGAGA
This sequence comes from Ziziphus jujuba, assembly GCF_031755915.1. NCBI lineage: Eukaryota > Viridiplantae > Streptophyta > Magnoliopsida > Rosales > Rhamnaceae > Ziziphus > Ziziphus jujuba. The sequence goes on from NC_083380.1 coordinate 7,812,683, forward strand.
ATATTACTTCACTTTCTTAATTTGTACACCATAAAACATCACCCTCCTAATTGATTATATGCAAACTCCATGCGATTTTGGGTGACATTTGTTAAAAATGTGCCAAATCACCCTCCTAATTATTATTTTTTTTTCTAAATAAGCATGCTTTTGGTCCATCATTATTTTTGCCAGTAAATGTTTATCTCTTCTTACAAAGCTATCTCCCATTAACGGGCTATCCCCCGCCTCCATATCTTTGTTTCTTTCTTTATATATATATATATATATATATATATATTTATATTTATATATATATAGATATATACACATTATGTTTTTTTGTGTTCCTTTCTCTTTTTGTTTTTGTTGTTGTTGTTGTTGTTATTTGCTTATTTATTTTTTATTTTTAACATCTCTCATTAGGTTGTCTTATATTCCTTTACTACTCTTTTTTGGCAAATTTTTTTGCCAGTCTTTTTGTTCCGTTTGGGCATTTTGGATTTCACATTTTCTCAAGGGGGTTTAATCACAATCACATGAAGGGCTTACTACACCAGCGTCAAACTAATAATAATAATAATAATAATAATAATAATAATAATAATAATAATAAAATATGACTGGAGGAGGGAATGACTTTGGACATCCCGAGTAGGTTGGCGATAATTAAAAAAATTATAACCTTCAACTTTTGTAGAGACAAGCTCCTGTGTCAATTGCAGCAGAGTCATACTTGAGCACTATTTCTTGTACCAATATCCAACAAAAAGAACCAAAATAAAATAAAATAAAATAAAAACCTGCTCCCTATTGTCTTTTTTTTTTTTTTTTTTGGAAGGACTGCTACCCATTACCATGCAACTTCTAAACATATCATGAACAGAATTAGCTTTAAAGCAACCATTAGTATAAAGTTTTATCCAATTCTTTTCTGGCCGCTTCGAGACATTCTAGAGATTTAGGAGCTTTGACCCTGATTTTTTTCGTAAAGAAAAAATAAAATGAGGGGATCAAATATATACATATATATATATATATATAGATATAAAAGAGAGCTTGAGATAATTTGATATGATTAAAAATTGGTGCATACAATTCCCCAAATTGCGTGTCTAGAATCTGAATCACCCTACACAAAGTTATAGGATTACGAAAGGGGGTTGGGCTTTTACCATATGCTCTGTAATCCAAGCTTGATTTGACCATGAAACCTCATTCTAAGCCCACAAAGGGCGAAGTAGCCCATACCTAAAATGAGAGTCCACACCACCTAGAAAGGCCCTCCACCCCTTCTTTCTTTTTTTTTTTTTTTTAAAGGTTAATACCAATTATATCCCCTACAGTTAAATTTAAATACAATTTACTACTTCAAATTTTAAAAATATTAAAATTGCCTAAGATTATTTCAAATTTTAAAAATATTAACATTCCCCAAGATTACAAATAACTATCATTTTCATTTTTTATTGTTTCGTTCACATAACACTTTATAGTACTTACACCCCTTACACAGATACTAGTCAAAAATTTTAAAATCTGAGATAAGACTGATCTGATTGTAATTGGTGGTAGAGTTTTAAGCTATCTGATCATGTGTGTTCAGCAACCTTTTACACATGTATGCATTAATATATATATATATATATATATATATTTCTTGCTTAAATTACTAGGCTTGGAACTTGTATAATGAAGAATGAGAACTTGAATTGGTGGATTCAGCAATAGTATCAGAATTCAATGAACAAGAAGTAAGAAGAGTGATAAGAATAGCCTAGTTGTGCATTCAAACCTCTCCTACACTAGGACCACTCAGGAGATTTTCAAGTGAACAATCAGATAATGACACCTGGATATTTGAATAACCCGAAATTTGACTGTCTAAACAGCCTAATAAATGAATACGACAACAAAAGGAACTTTTACTAAAGGAAAAGGCATGGTGACTTATGCAGAGTAGTAATCTATCAATGCTAATGTATATCCTGTTTTTCAGGTTGTTTAGTTTGTATGTGTGTTTATATAAATGTAAGATTGTGTGTGAATTTATACAAATTTTTTTAGTATCGTGTTCAGTATGTAAATATTATACCATAAGAGAATTACCTACCAGTTGAATTGCATATAGAAAAGTTCTCTCTTTTGCCTTTCCGTCTGTTTTTCTATTTGGTTAGGCGGTTTCACAATATTTAAAAGTTTGACACCTTTAAATACCTTATCTTTTGTGAGCTTAATTAGATATAGTTGAACACCCAAAAGAGACTGCTCTATATATCATCACAACTTGCCATCCTTCAATTTTTAGCTTAATCAAGGCCTTCTATACATGAAGTCCATCAACTTGGACATGTGACATGAAAATTTTCTGAAGAAGACTGAGCAGGTTCAGACTAGAAGTTTGTTGAATAGGTGAATTGGACAACTGAAGTGATAGGTCAGCAAAACAAAATCTCTGAATGAAGGGAAGGATCAAAACTGTATGAAAGAAAGAAAGCGAATTTGTTCTGTGGAGATGCATATGTATCACATGTGTCAAAAAGAATGTTGTACCAGCAAAAACAAGGTTAAAAAAATAAAAATTGCTTGAATAATATTTAGTAATACTGCTTTTCAACATCTTAATGGGTTGGCTTGGTGCAGGCTCACCTTTTTAACTATTTCTTTTTCTTTTCTACTTCATTTTCTGGGTGCATGTACCAGGAATTTCTAAACCAACATCTATATCTATTTTTAATATGTTTCCGAGCATATAAATACCTCATAAGCCATAGCATTTTAGTTCTTCTGGATTAAAATACATTTTTCAACTCTTCAGTCTTCAAAAAACTCTATTACTGCCAACTATTAATTACTTTCTTTTATTTTTTAAGGTTCTATTAACTATAGGTGGGCAAAATCCAATCCAACCCGTTCAATCCGTCCAATCCAATCCATTTTTAACGGTTTGGATTGGATTTTTACATCAATTGGATTGGATTGGGTTCAAAATATTATAAATAGTATGGATTGGATTGGTTATGGATTGGAAATATAAATCCAATCCAATCCAATCCAATTCAATCCAAACAATATATTATACAATTAAAAAATTATATATTTTTTATTTTTTTCATTTTTATATATTAATTTTAATATATTTTTTTCATTTTTATATATCAATTTTTAACTTTTTTTCCCATTTTTATATATTAATTTATATATATATATATATTTTTTTACATCTCAAATCTCAAATCAAATTGTAAGTTGTAATCCTAAATTAAACATTTACCTCCGTTGCTACCCACCACCAATCCATCACCATAACCATTAACCACGCCAAGCTTCGATTCGACCATCGGCTCCTTTACTTCAAGACTCATGGCTTTAAGATTCATGGCAGCTTCAGCATTTGTTTTTCTGCTTCAAGACTCATAGTAGCTTCAGCATCTATTCCTAAATTATATTTATATTTATTATTTATATTTTATATTTGAAAATTTTTTATTTGTATTATATATTTATAAATTAGTAAGTTTCAAACCGATTAACTAATCCAAACCAATCCGATCATAAATGGTTTGGTTTGGTTTGGATTTAACGTTTTAATGGTTTGGTTTGGATTCTATATTAATGAAACCGATAAGTATGGATTGGTTGTATTTTGGTCCAAAACCAAGCCAACCCAATCCATGCACACCCCTACTATTAATTATCTATTTGTCAACTCCTTGCTAGTCTATGAGAAGCCAATCTATCAACAATTGTTTAGTTTATTGCAACATGTTCAGGCAGCCTGATGCAACCTACAATTAAAAATGAGAAAGAAAACAAGTTAAATCAATTGGAAGATTCCTAGATGGCATTCGGAAAGCGATAGCCAAGCTAGCTTCCAAGCAGTAGATCTAGGAAAAAAGCTGTTGCTCTGGATTTTAGACTCTATACTTATAACTCTGTTAACTTGCAATTGAGAGCTTTCCTTCATTTCCATCTCTAACATGGCTGCAAAACTGGTGGTTGGAGCTTTCCTCTCTGCTTCTCTAGAGATTTGATAGGTTGCATTTTCAAGAGGTCACTGACTTCATAAAGGGAAAGAAACTGAATGATGGGCTGTGTAATATAAAGTATATTATATATATATATATGTGTGTGTGTGTGTGTGTGTATATAATATTATTTATCTTTCAAAGTTTTTAACTATTTTTATTTTATTTTTTTAAAAGAAAAAAAATAGTTTTTATCCTAATAGGTTTGGTTATAAGTATATTTCAATTTTATTAGGAAATTGAAAAAAAAAAAGTATTTACTCTATTTTTTGGCTTTATAAAAAGAAAAGAAAATATATGTTTATTATTATTATTATTTTTTTTACGTTCTTCTTTTTCTTCTTCTTTTTTTCTAGCCCTAAAATCTATTAGGGTTATTATTAGTGGCTTCTAATCTCAATTTATGGTTTTGGTATCCATTTAAGATTGCTAAGAATCTAGTATTTTTGGAGATTTTGGAATTTTTGATCAAGTTTTGGGGCATGAAAAGGGAAGATCCTAAATCTTTAAAGTTGATAAAGGTTGGTATTTCTGATCTTTCTATGATATATGAGATTATTAGAGATGTTTTGTGGTTATAGAAATAATGATTAAGGTTGAATTGAAGAATTCCTGTTAAAACTCTAATCTGAAAATTATATGCGAGTCTGTACAAAGGGATTGTTCAAATTTATTTAAAATATTTAAAAGTTTCTTTTGGCACTAAAATTTTTATGGATGAAAATAGACATGTTTATGAATCAGTAAAAAAATTATTTGGGTCGATTTGGATCTGTTTTCAATTTAATACGACATTTTGAATTTATACTTTCTATTTGATTTTTCTGTGCGGCTGCAGTATGGTTCATTTGTAAAAATTTCAAAACAGATCCAAATGAAATTATTTTATTCTGAAAATTTTTATGCATTATCTCCTTATGTCTACTATTACTATAAAAAAATTTACCTTCAAATTCTTTGTATTATGGCCGTGGTAATTTTCAAAGTTACCTATACTCAGTTGTTTAAATTTATTTTCTAGTCTATTTGCCAAAGTATAAAATTAAGTTTAAAATATTTACGTGCCTTTATTTGACCTAATAATTTTTACATAGCATTATTACTGTATATAGTAAAACTCTGTAAAATTTTACTCCTTTTGGACTTTTATTTTATTTTTTATGAATTTTTATTTAGATTAGATTCTCTATGAAATATTGATTTTTAGTTTCTGTCAATTAGTTACTAAATTTAATTTGACCATGTTTTGGACCTTTGTTTTAAATTTTTATAGGACTATATATAAGTATCTAGTATTGATCTGTAAAATTTCAAATAAATACAAAATTTTATGAAAGAGAAACAGATTGATTATCAAATGAAGGTTTCTGAAAATTCAATAGTTTTAGTATTTCTTTGTTGACTTTTCAATGAGTTTTGAATAGTTTTTCATTATATTTTTATGAAATTATTTTTAATCACAGTTACTTATGTATGTATACAATACCCTTATAATTTTTCAGACTTAGATGATATCGTTTGAATAAGGAATTGAATTCTTGTTTAGAGATTGTTTATGGATTAATAGGTTTTATTCAGCTTTTGATGATTTGATCTTGTTCTAAGGTTATGATTTTAAAGATTTGAGGGTTAGGCTATGATGATCTTATGGTATCAACTCTTATTCATTTAGTTTGAATTTAAGAGCTTGATTTTTGGATTTATACGTAAGGTAATTATGGTATATGATAGTTCTGCCTTATACTTATGAGAGACCGTTGATGTTATCCATAGGTTGTTTATCTTTTGTAGACTTTACTGATCAAGGTAAGTTACTGGACTTTTTAACTGAAACCATAGCAAATATGTAGTTATGTTATTGATTTATTTATGTTTTTCTATAAATTTATATTTTATGAAATATATATGTATTGTACAAATACATTGTTGGATTATTGATGTGATAGCCCAGACTATCCGCATGAGATATTGTCTTTTTTGGGCCTGGAGAATCCTCTTACAACCCAGTCCTCAAGGTTTTAAAAGGCCTCTCAGGGGAAAAATATTCACACCCACTTATAAAGAGTATTTCGTTTCCCTTTCCAACCGATGTGGGACTTCACAATTGATATATGTATTTTTTTCGCTCTGGTTGTTGATACTTAATAGGCATTATGTGATATGTTATGATATGTTTTTGGATGTTAAGATGAATCATGTAAAGGTATTCCCTAGTAATTTATGGTTATTTACCTTTGGATTTAGATATATTGTTTCATATGGGAAGATCTACTGATGATCACAATAGAGGTATGACTTATATCTTCGGGTGTGAGCATTTGTTTTTAAAATTTATGTTTCTCCACTTGTTATATGCCTTACACTCGAGTTTATATGGATTACCGACGGGTAATATTATGTTATGCCAAGTCCTACTAGGTAGTTAAAAATTAGGGTTCATATGAAAATTATGTTTACGTTGCTAAAGATTATTTTTGAATATGTATTTGTTATTATTTTAAGTTTTTTTTTTGGTATTTATGAATTATTTATTGTTATGGTTTCAAGTGCACCATACTTTCAAAGTAGCTGGATTTGGCATAAAATAATGGTGTTTTAGTTGTTTCTTTTATTTTTGTATTAGTTAGCTTGGAGGACATTTTTGGTAATCGACTTTATTTTGTTCTTGTTTTTATGGAGATATTTTTTATTATTTATTAATGATGTTTTGGAGAATTTTTATGTTCCGTATTATAAATTCTATTAAACGTTATAATTATGACTTTTATCACATTTCAAGTATATAGACCTGGGGTGTGACAGGTTGCTCAAAATAGTTGAAGATTATTTTGCTGTCTGCTAATACAGTGGTCAATGATGTTGAGGAGAAGCAAATCAGGAATCAAGCTGTGAAGCAAATGGCTTGATGAGCTCAAAGAAGCAACCTATGATGCAGGGGACCTGACAAACCAAATCAACACTGAAGCTTTGCAATGCCAGATGGAAGTGAACATGAAAGCAACACTAGTAAGGTATGGAATCTCATCTCAACTTGGTTCACTGGATTTAACAGCATGGTGGAAACCAAAATACTGAGGATTCTTGATAGACTATAATTTATGTGTTAAACCAAAAAACCGTTCTTGGTCTGAAAAAAAGTTGTTGAAGGAAGATCTTCACATATATTACCACCAACATTGGTGGAATATTCTGATGTTTATGGAAGGATAGCTAACAAAGAGGCCATTGAAACTAGTTGGTATCAGATTGTTTTGTTGTTCTAGATATGTTTGGAATGAGAACTATGATCTTTGGAGTGCCTTAAAGGGCCCTTTTGAATATGGCGCATATGGAAGTAAAATCACTGTGACAACAAGCGATGAAAATATTACGTAAAATGCCGTCTTTGCTCAGTTTGTTTACAAGATGCTCTCTTTACCTGGATATGGAATTTCTATCTCAGAATTTCTTAATTCAATCAGCATGTTGAAACTTTTAAAGAATCTAAATGTATCTTCCACTGCACTCAAAGAGTTGACAGATGCAATTTGTACTTTATACAATTTTGCGGACTTTATTGCTGAGAGAATGTGAAGACTCGACTCAGGTGGTTGATTCAATTGGTAATCAGAAGCTCTAATTTAGTTGGATTTATCTCGTATTAAAATTGAAAAGATTCCTGGTACATTGTGTAGTTTGTACAATTTGCATACACTATTATTATGTCAATATTCTGAAGTTCTGATACTGCCAAACAAAGTATCAAATCTAAAACACTTGCGTTGTTTTGATATTGATGGCTGCATCACTTTGAAAAGGATGCCACCACATATATGTGACAAGAAAAGTTTGCAGACATTAACAACTTGTGTTGTGTATCGCAAGGCTTGAAAATGCTATTGATGTTGGAGATTCTGTGAAGGTAAAATTAAAAGAAAAAAAGTATATTTATTGTAACAGCTCAGCCCAGACCACCCGCATGCAGATATTATTCTCTTTGAGCCTGAGGAATCCTTTTACAACCCAGCCCTCAAGGGTTTAAAACGTGTCTCAGTGGTTAGGGGGAATCCTCTTCCAACCCCTATCTGCCAGTCCCACTGGCTAGGGCCTCTCAGGTCCAACGAAGATATTGTCCACTTTGGAAGCTAGGTGGTGAGCCCAATCCTATTCCGCACGGTTTTACTTTCCCTCATGGGAACGCATCTGCAAAGGAAAGGTATACACATGCTTATAAGCCATGCTTTGTTCCCCTTTCCAATCGATGTGGGACTTGATAATCCTTCCCCTTTAGGGCCCAGCGTCCTCGCTGGCACACCGATCCAGGTACTGGCTCTGATACCATCTGTAATAGCCCAGCTCAAATCACCCGCATGCAGATATTGTCCTCTTTGGGCCTAGGGAATCATCTTACAACCTAGCCCTCAAGGGTTTAAAACGCGTCTCAGTGGTTAGGGGGAATCCTCTTCCAACCCCTACCTGCCAGTCCCACTGGCCCGGGCCTCTCAGGCCCAACCAAGATATTGTCCACTTTGGAAGTTAGGTAGTGAGCCCAATCCTACCCCGCACAGTTTTACTTTCCCTCATGGAAACGCGTCTGCAATGGAAAGGTATCCACATGCTTATAAGCCATGTTTCGTTCCCCTTGCCAACCGATGTGGGATTTGACATATTATATAAGGTTGTCGTGGAATGGTAATGCTAGTGATTCACAAAAGGCAAAGGAAATAATTGAAGGACTCAAACCGCATACAAACGTCAAGAGATTAAACATTTCAGGGCACGGAGATACAAGGTTCCCAAATTGCTTAACGAATGGTTCGCTTTCTCATTTGTAAATTTGGAGCTATATGGTTGTACAAATTGTTATGATGTAACTCAGCTTGTAACAGTTCAATCCACCCGCATGAGATACTATCCGCTTTGGGCCCTGCCCACAAGGTTTTAAAAGGCTTTTCAAGGGAAAATTATCCACACCCTCTTATAAGACATGCTTCGTTCCCCTTTTCAACCGATGTGGGATCTCACAATCCACCCCCCTTGGGGCCCAGCGTCTTCGCTGGCACACCGATCCGGGTACTGGCTCTGATACCAACTGTAACAGTCCAGTCCACCGGTATGAGATATTGTCCGCTTTTTGCCCCACTTGCAGGGTTTTAAAAGACCTCTCGAGGGAAAGGTATCCACATCCTCTTATAAGGCATGCTTCGTTCCCCTTTCCAACGGATGTAGGATCTCACACAGTTTGGAAATCTACCTACTCTTAGAAACCTTTGTATTAACGAGTTTTACTGTGGAGAGAATAGGTAATGAATTCTATTCAAATGGTGGTTGTGTAAGGAAACTAATTAGATGTTTAGAAACTTTTAAGATTTTCAGGTATGCTAACAGTGCAAGGAGTGATTATCTGCTGCAGTTGTTGGACATCCATTGTTAAATCAGTGTAACCGAAGAAAGAATGGAAAACTGACCAAAGATTGCTCACATTTCTCGTGTATTTCTCGATTTTGATTGTATGTAATTTGCATATTGTGCAAGAGTTACTTCTCTGTTTTTTACAATTTCATTTGGAGTGTGCACTACTACTATTTTCTTTATTTTTTCAGAGTACATTTTGCCTTAGCCAGAGATATAGCATATAAAATGAAAAAAAAAAAAAAATGTCCTTATATGCATTGATTTTTCACAGCTAAATTTGCAAGCCTTTTCTAAAATGGACTTGCAAGTCTTTTTCGTTCTTCCTTTATATAACACATCCATGGTTTTCTTTTTCTCTTTTCTTTTTATTTTTTGATACTCATTGTTAAAAACTGAAATGGGCATTTGGTAGCATAACAATTGGTCTCTATGGTGGGGTTTTTCTCCACTTTCTTTCTCTTTTTTTCCTTCACTATTAATTTGGAAGTTTTCTTTTGCTAAAAGTGGAACTCCTAGAAACACAGGTTCATCGTAACAAATATTCAATAATGGAAATAGCTTCATTTTGATTTGCAGAACGAATGAAATGAATCCATATATACCATAGTCTCGATCATATTTTTTATTCGAATTGGACATAAGACCTCTTTTATTTATGATTTCAATACTATATTAAGTTATCACAGCCAGTAGATTATTGTTATATTTATAATATCTATGCAAAAGAGTTGTTCTATCTCTATAAACATAACTTTTTTTTAGATAATAACTTTTACTGATTGTATAATTCGTTGGTTAATTATAAAGCTTAATTGGAAAGAACAAAGAGAAGTTGAATGGGTGATTCAGCATTAATATCATAATTCAATGAGGAAGAAGTAAGAAGGGTGATAAGAATAGCCTTGTTGTGCGCTCAAAGTTCACCTTCCCTACGACCTACAATGTCACGGGTGATGGCAATGCTTTCCAGGAGATGTTCAAGTGACCAATGAGATTACAACACCTGCAGTTTCCTTGAGTTACAGTAAATTTGACTTTCTAATCAGCTCAATAAATGATACAGCAATAAAAGGAATTTTCACTTGCTTAGCTAGTTAAAGTGATGAGAATTGTTACACATTGGTTTAATTTAGTTTTATGTGTGTAATTACATATTTTAGAATGTATATGAACTTTACACACTTAGTATTATTTTCTTAAAGTTTGTGATGATCACTATGTAAATATTACACCAAGGAAAATTGCCTATTGATTTGCATATACGAAGAAAATTTCTTACTCTTTTGTCTTCCATCGGTTATATTTTTTAAGGTTTACATTTTGAAATGGTCTTAAATCAGTGAGACTCTATATAGCTAGCTATAGTTACTCATGGTTCATATATAGTTAACATTTTCCTGTGCTAAAAATAAAATTCCATTGGAAAACAGGTATTAATAAAATAAGTTCTATAGTGGAAGTGCTAAAACTAATCTGTCCTTAGTGCAAATTAAAGCAATTTCATTCATTATAATGCAAAACTGACTAAACGGGAAAAAAAGAAAAGAAAAAAAAGCAGATGTCTAATTATTATTAATTAATGAAAATAAACTATATATATATATATATATACAATTAAAAATAAAAATAACCCATAAACAAACAGCACAATTTATATGAAACAGTGGCTGAGACACATCAAAATGGTGGTTCATCATCGCCAACCTTTTTGAGGATAGGACCAAGAAAAATTCACAGCTTATCATGTCTTCATGGATCTAGCTTAGCCACAGTACTTACGCTTGGAGAAGTGGCAGTACTAGTACTCGATGGACTTGCTGAAAGCCCATTTATAAGTGGAAGTTGAAGCTATATATATAGATGGACTTGGATGTTAGTTTTTCAATAAATTAATGTTAGTCACCAACGATGTTCTAGTTATATACCCAAAAATAAAAATTTAAAAAAAAAAAAAAAAAGGAAGACGAAAACAACAACTCAAAACTGTTAGCAAAAGACATCTCAGCCAACTGTGCTTTTTTTTTTTTTTATATTTAAAATACAATGGATATTTAGTCATTTTGCTAACAACTAAAATGTACATTTTTTGGAAGCCTTAATTTTTGACTGTTGGATTAAACCAACAGCCAGATTAATTTGTAACATTTTAGTGCTTCAGCAGCCGCATACACCAAGTTCTACCGCTCTACCCCATCACATCTACGGCTTCTTCCCAAATCAACAATGTTCATTGATGGAAGATCAGAGCTTCTACAATTAAACCCACCCACCAATCATAGATCTCATTCACTCCCCATCAACAAGCTCTGTTCTCAAATTGCTTATGAAATAATTGTGGTCCGAATGACAAATTTAAGGTAATTCTTTTTTCTTGTTGCTCTGGATATGAGAAGGAAATCATGGTCACACAGCAAATATTTCATTTACAAAAACAAAAACAAAAAATAAAAATAAAAATAAAAAAACCAAAAAAAAAAAAAAGAAAAGAAAAGGACAATTTGGTGAACAGAGAGCCTAATCAAAAAACTTTTTCATATGGATAAGTTCCCTGTAAATTGCAGCAAAAGTAGGCACTTAGAACTTGTTTTTCCTTTTTTTTTTTTTTTTTTTTTGTTTTAATCAATAACATTATTCGAATTTAGGAGCTAACATATAAAAGAATATTTGTATAAGCATTGGCATTATGATATCTTTGTAGGAACTTTGATCCAAAGTTTGTTTATTCATAAAAGAAGATACATGAGGAAAGAAAAAATAAAATAAGAGGGGAAAAATAAAAAATAATTATCTAAGAGCTTAGGATAATTTAACACCATTATTAAAAGTTGTATACAATTTCGTAAATTGTGTGTGTATATAGAATCACCCTGGTCAGAAACATATGATTACCAGAAGGGGTTGGGCTTTCACTATGACCTCTCTAGGGCATCACGGGGAATTTAGCCCAATACCCACAAAAATATAGGGCTAATGATATTTACCCCTTCTTTGTCAAGTTTTTTTATCTACCCCTTGCTTCCTATTTTGCCCCTACTAAAACAAAAAATTACTTTACTTTTCCTTTTCTCATTCTTAAATCCAATAAGTCCGGGTCCCCGCACCTCTGCTTTCCTTTCTTTCTTCTTGCCTGAGAAAACCCACAAATAATCCCATTAAAAATCCTACTCGACCTCTTTTTTCCTTTCCCCCATGAAAATTCAAATTTACATCTTTTTGATTTTTTCTATGTGAATTCTTAGCTAATATTGCTGTATCGGTGGCCTTGATATGTAATTGGTGCTTTGTAGAGTAATTTGCAAGTTGCAAATTTATATGCTGGTACCGACAGTGTAGAGCTCAAAGGCCTGAAATAATTGCTGAATTGAATTATTTCTTAAGGCATTGTATCTACAAGTTGCAAGTGTATATTCTTTTCTCAAAGAAGCCGTTCCTGGCGTTTTTAGAATCCACCGGCTACTCTCAAGAAGATGTGCTCCTTCAGAAGCCCAAAGCTGGGGTATGTATAGCTTCAAATCATTCTTAATCAGAATGCTTAAATCACCCTTGAATCAGGCATTCTGATCTAGATTCAGATGTGGGTTAATATCAGTTACTGAGTAGTATAATGCTTGCAGCTCCTGAAGCCTACTTTCACAATTATATGTGATAAAGATTCAAAATGCTTCCTTTGATAAAGATTCAAAATACTTCCTTTTATTGATTCGTGGAACCCATAGTATCAAAGATACACTAACAGCAGCTAGTGGTGTAGTGGTACCTTTCCTCTCTTTTATTTTGCATGATGGTGGGATAAGCAATTTGGTTCTGGTTTTTGCATATTGTGGGATGGTTGTTGCTGCTCGTTGGATTGCTAAGCTCAACACTTCATCCTTGCTTAAGGCTCTCAATGACTATCCTGACTACAAAGTTAAGGTAAACAACATTTATTTTATCTAAGAAATAAGTTAATTTCTTATTCAATTGCATATGATATTGTTTCTCATTATGATACTATAGGAATGTTGTCTGAAATTTCACATGCTTGGGCTTGATTGGGTTGCCCCCTTTATAAAAGGTTACATGAGTGTAGAAAGATATATATATTGTCACTTAGCACACAATACTTGCTTTGTAATGCATTCATGTAAGGTTTTGTCTGAAAACTCATTGTTTTAAGGTTTTATGTCATATGTTCTAAGTTGTCACATAGAAAAATACATTTAGATGGCTGCATAAAAAGTTTCTATGGGCTATATGTAAATGAAACTAGTTCTGTATATTGACTTCCTTTAAATGTTCTAGGCTTCTAGGATCACTTAGTGTACAAAGGACACCAAATATTCTTGTACAAAAGAGAACAAATATCTGCTATAGATTTGTGAGGTGCATTTCAAAGGCCAAGGATATGGAGAATTTAATGACATTAGATCCATTACTATTATGGTCGATTATATTGTTCCAGCAGTTCTTCAACAACTTGGCATGCTGAAATACAGTTCAAAGCTTGCCAAATTGATTGTGGCTAATAATGAAATAGATTCAGGCAGTGAGGAGGAAGTTAAGCTATGGACTTGCTCCATATATGCTGTGGAGAGGATGAAGGAGTTGATCAGTAAAAAATCAGGGAAGCAGGTGTTGAGCAATTTAGTACTTGTATATTTCCTTTTGGTATTTCAATGATTTTCACTCTTTTTGTTTAGATCCATCTATGTCCTTCTATTTTTTTTCTTTTCCTTTTTCTTTTTTTACCCCAGTAGTATATATAATCTTTCTCTTTGTTTTCTCAGTGTTTTCCCTTTATTTTTATTTATTTATTTATTTATCTAGTTGTTTAAATCATGTGACTTTTGTATTCAGGTGCTTAGTGTGGAGTTAGACCTTTGGCTTTGGTCTTTTGGCATTCAATTTCCATCTCTGCAACACCACTGAACACTTTCAACATATTACTGAGCTCACCATATCCGATGGTGTCCTTCTTAATTTATGCTTCTAACTGTAAGATTATAGGAACTAGCATAGTAAGTTTTAGGGCGAAGTCATTAGAAAGATGTGTCTATAAATTCCTCGCATCTATTGTTCTGTTTGCATGGTTGTAGCTTTTCTTAATTTTGAGAAGTACTACTAATATTAGCCTTGAGTTGATGAACCAAAAACTTATTGTTTTAAAAATTGAACATTTGATATGTTGCTATTACCTATTTTGAGATATCTGTCACTTGTATTTTTCTTTTTGCTGTAAAAAAATTAGTGGCTTTATAATGTCGCAGTAGGTGTCATAGCTTTTCATGTTATTTTTAATTTATGTTTAACAACTCTATATGTACCTTGAATGATACGAACCTAGTACGACCTGCTCCTAAACCCGTATTATATTAGCCCGGATCTTAATTAAGTTCAAGTTCTAATGGAATTGACCTCAACCCCTAACCAACCTGTGGTTAGAAACCTTGGTATAATGTAGACGCCACAATAGGGGATGGAAAACCTATTGATAAGTCAAGCTAAAACAACCAATTCTCTAATGGTGTTTTAGGTGTTCTCAAATAACAAAGAGATAATTAATCTCACAAGTATTTTCTTAATCAAATCAAAGTTGTTTTCTTATTTGATAACTAAGCCTTTAAATAGGCTACAAAGCCACGAAATAAAACCTAGAACATAAAGAAAACCAGCCACCACACATAAAGAAACCTAGTTGGCTGAAACTATACTTCCTTTCCTAATCTAAGTTTGATTAATTAATTCCTTTATATTAAATTAGGAATTAATTAATTTACAATGGAAAGAATAAAATAAAAACCTTCCTAAAGTTATTTTTCCAGAAAATAAATAAATAAAAGCCAAAAAGTAATGGTAGTTTCCTAAAACAAAAAGTAAAAACAAATTAGGAAACTAAAAATGCTAGCCTTTTGATCAAGTTGACTTTGATCAATCTTTGACCTCTTTGAGCTTCAAATCAGCTTCTAGATGCTTTCTAGGATGCCAAATAAGCTGAATATGAAGTCCCACACGTTGCCCATGCTTGGAAAAATAAGAAAAGGCTAATACAGTAAAATACAGTAAAGCCAGCAAGCAATACAGCAAATTCGGCCAAATTGTTGATGCTGTCCGTACAAGCCCTTTTTGATTTCATTTGAGGCTGCTTTAACTTGATTCCATGACCTCTTAGGCATATGTATTGAACCCATAAAGCATTGGAACCATTTCATGCTTCTCGGACTCCAAAAATGTACCAAAACCGTCACCCCGGGTCCGTATCGGCTTCCACCATTTGGATGCTTAGAATAGGCTTTGTATCTTCAAGTATGGACAAGCTCTGTTGAGATTGATTACCCCCTGTATAAATACTCCCAGGTTTTCCTTAAATCTTTTAATTTGAGCTCTTGTGATTGGCCTAGTCTTCATCCGTGTCGAGTCAGCACCCCAGCGGGTTATTGGTTGAGAGGCCTCGGGCGGAATCACATCATTGAACCTCTAGATTATATTTCATTGTTTGCCCTTTAAAGATGACAAAATAGAATTGCTAAAACTTTTAAAACATCTTCAGCAGGTGTCTGTTTATAGGCTTTAGATTCACTAAACATTTGATATTATACAGAATTACATGTAGTAGCAACGAAATTAATTGTTTTTGTACGTGGATTGGATTAATATACATTAATTCAAATAACAAAGTAAAAAAAATAAAATAAATAAAAGCATTGGAAGAAGTGAAAAATGACAAATTAACTTCATTATCGATGGGCAATCGGTACTACCGATGGAAAAAGTCGGTAATCCAATTAATTATTTTACTACTTGATGGAAAATTTACCGATGGATCAACGGTAATTGTCAATTGTTAATTTTTTCAATTGAACTGACCACAATTCAATACAACCTTTGATAATGTGTATTTACACCAAGAACATGCTAAATGGAATTTTATTTCATTATAAAAATAAAGGTAAATACAGTTGACAAATTTTTTGACTCCCACAAGTCCCCTAATGTGTGTTTTGTGTAACAACATGCAAAATATACATTCATCAATGATTCTAACAGCAAAATCCCCATAAAATTTGGAAAAAGTTCTAAAATTGCCAAAAAAATTTGATTACCATCGGGCCTTCTGTAATTACCGATGAAACCTTCGGTAATTTTTCCAGCAAGGACAATTTGATTACCAATGGTTTTATCGATAATTACAGAAGGCCTGACGGTAATCAAATTTTTTTGGCAATTTTAGAACTTTTTCTAAACTTTATGGGGATTTTGCTGTTTAGGATCATTAATGAATGTATATTTTGCATGTTGTTGCACGAAACACACATAAGGGACTTGTGGAAGTCAAAACATTTATCAACTGTAATACCAAAGGCCCTTCGGTAATTACCGATGAAACCTTCGGTAATTTTTCCAACAAGGGCAATTTGATTACCGATGGTTTCATCGGTAATTACCGAAGGTCCTACGTTAATCAATTTTTTTTTTGGCAATTTTAGAACTTTTTCTAAACTTTATAGGGATTTTGCTGTTTAGGATCATTGATGAATGTATATTTTGCATGTTGTTGCACGAAACACACATTTGGGGACTTGTGGGAGTAAAAAAAATTGTCAACTATAATACGGAAGGCCCTTCGGTAATTACCGATGAACCTTCGGTAATTTTTCCAGCAAGGGCAATTTGATTACCGATGGTTTCATTGGTAATTATCGAAGGTCCTACGGTAATCAAATTTTTTTGGCAATTTTGGAACGTTTTCTGAACTTTATGGGGATTTTGCTGTTTAGGATAACTGATGAATGTATATTTTGCATGTTGTTGCACGAAACACACATTAGGGGACTTCTGGGAGTCAAAAAATTTGTCAACTGTAATTAGCGAAGAAAATTCGGTAATTACCGATGAAACTTTCGGTAATTTTTCCAGCAAAGGCAATTTGATTACTAATGGTTTCATTAGTAATTACCGAACGCCCTATGGTAATCAATTTTTTTTGGCAATTTTAGAACTTTTCCGAACTTTATAGGGATTTTGCTGTTTAGGATCATTTATGAAGGATGTTAATTTTTTTTATATAATGTAACTATGTAACTATGATAATCTTGGGGTCAATTGATGCATAATGGATGAGGAATATGTATATGTTTGTGTATGTATATGAAAATATGGATATATATATATATATATATATCTATGGACTAAAAAATAATTGCATAGTACAAGACAAAGTATATGCTTCATAAGAAAACGGCTAGTGGACCTGAATTCATCCACCATATTAACAAATAAAAGAATTTTTCAAAAGCCGTGAAAGTAACTCAATACCATTAGAAGCTTTGCCTTTGAAAAAAAGAAAAAAAAATGTCAAACTAGATGCTTAAAACAGCTTTCATGGAATGAAGTGGAAATTTATGGCTTTAATTCTCTTTTGTGAACAATAAATAGCCTTGTGGAAGACTTGACTCACAACCAATTCAATACTACCATTTCTCAACTGCATTGAACCACCAATGGTTGGCTTGCATATCTCTTCAACGGAAGAATCAATTCCACCCACCATGCATCCTTTAAAAGGTGCAACATGACTCATCCGCGTGAAAGTTCTATTCCATGGACACAAATCTTTTAAATTTCTCATTTCTTGACGTTGGCACATCACCATCTGCTGGAACTCAAGCAAGTTCACATGATCTACCTGAGCATTGACTTGTATTCTCCTCAGAGTTTGCTCAAGCTTCATCAGCACTTCCTGCTCTTGTAATAGTTGTGTCGTAGCAGCGACAAATCTTTTCATTTTCTTCACTTTCCTATCCATTTTCTTCAATCTATATTCCTAGCTAAACCATTCTGAATAGGATCATTACAAAATTGTTCAAGACGGTGATAAACAGGATTGGCACACGCCCTATGTATGCACAATCATACAAAGAAACCAAAAGATAGTACGTGTTACTATTTACATTTGGATGGAAATTTCAATTTTTAAATAAAGAGAAGCACTGAAATAAAAGTTAACATCACATTGATAGAACATATTCACTAAATGAATCAAAGAAACCAAGTTGGCCAGGAAGAGTTTCCAATAACCTACTAAACGGGTGGCTAATATTGATTTAGATTTCCCATTTTCAAAAGAAAAAGTCAAAGAGTAGTTTTAAATTCTCCAAGATTCTTCATATACTATCACCATTAGTGCAAGTACCTTAAACATTTTTTAGCACAAGAAGAATTACATGTATCATGCAATCAGATTAATCCAATCAAACAACCAATATCAACCAGGAAGACCAGATTGTTTATACCTTTATGTACCTTCCAAATTTAGTTCCTTGATCTTTTTTAATAGTGGAACAACAGGCTCCATGACAATATAGATAGCAACCTTTGTCGTATTACCATGAAAAGTTTTAGTCTCCATACTATAAAGGAATGATAAAATATTTGGATGTTTGACCTGAGAAGAACAAACGTGAATTTTTTATACTAGTAGGTATCGCAGAAAAATTCCTTTACAGAAGGCTAGTAACAGAAGGATAAAGTAGCTAGACAGGGAAACAAAACATGTATTAAAGCTTTAGAAAAATAGGCATACTATCAAACAAAATCTATGGACTCTGAAAAAACAACCATGTTGAGTTAATGCTTGATAAAACTAAAAATTTAAACATTTTGTTACAAAAATATTACACTTAAATTTAATCAGATTATTGGATTTCAAATTTCAAGGATGTAAGAATCTTTCATATCAATTCCCTCTTTGATTTTGATAGGTGTATGTGACAAGAAAATCCATAATGCATCAATCCGCTAATATCTAAATTCAAAAAAGTAGCAACCAAAATATTGAAAATTTCAAAGAGAAGAATATTTAAACCAATCCAAGAAACCAAAGAGAATAAGAACTTTCTCAAGAAAAATACTAACCACATCAAAGAGTAAAACAGATGAGAACTTATAGTTCTGAGGCGCTTTACACCATTACGACCAGCAGCTAAATGTCCATCTTGGGCATTACTTCCAGAAAGAGAAAATATACATACAACAGATCCATCATCCTAAAATACCAATTAAAAGTATATCAACATATCATGTATTTTATATATGATAAATTTTTCTTAGATTAGAGAAACTGAAGATTGAAATTCGTAATTGAAGTATAGGAAATAGCCAATAATAAGATCTTAGGAAGATCTGAGCATATAGACACATCCAAGACTTTAACAGAACAGGTTATGGAATATCTTCACTACTAAAATTTTCTCTTCATTTGTATAAGCAAAAGCATTATATAATTTCCGCCACACACACGCGAACCAATAAAACATATCAACAAACAGTTAAAATGCATATGATTTTGGCCCCAAATAATAAAACCCAAAAATAATAGCATTCTAAAAACAAGTTTAGTAATTAATAATTACTATATCCCATCTATAAGATCCATTAACTTAATATTTTCAATTGTAATAATCAACAAAATTTCCAGAACAGCTAGTAAAAACAAAAATAAAAGCAAACCCAAAAAATTGGACGGAACAAAAAGTAAAAGAAGATTTAAGGGGGCTGAATGATCATCGTCACCTGATGAGGTTATTGTTTTAGTTGTCTCAGTGAGTCAGTGAGAAGCATAGGAATGGGAAGAGTGGTGAGAAGAAGAAGAAGCAGAAGAGGAAGGAGGAGTTTGTTGTGACCTGCTCGCCGACTCCAAGGCCAAGACCGAGAAGGGCATGGCAGAGCTGATTGCTGAGCCTTGGATGCTTCCTACACTCGCTCCTCCTCCTGAAGAACTCCGATTGTCCCAAAACGCTTCGCTTCGCCATTCTCTCTCACTTCCTCTTCCTCTTCTTCTTTGTGCTCCGTTTAGGGGGAAAATGGCGTAACCTACACCTTCATTCTTCCTTTTCACATTTGAAAAGGGTAATGTGGGGATATTTGAAAATAGAAGGGTAAAACAAAAAAGGTTGGAAACGGATGGGTAGTTTTCATTAAAGCCTTTAAAACAAAGGTATTGGGGCAAATTCCCCGGGCATCACTTGTTTCGACGAAGGAGCTCAATATTAAGCCCAAAAAAGGGTCCTTCAAGTCCATTGCCTAAAGTGGGAGTCCCCGTAACCTAGAAAGGCCTCCACTTTTATCTTTGTTTTTTTTTTTTTTTTGGTTAACCCAAAAAAAAAAAAAAAAAAAGGCAAAACTGCTATTAATTTCTTGCTCGCTAGAAAATTAAGAAAAAAAAGTTTTGAAAATATAACAATTGCCCCTTTTTGCATTGAAAGAATAATAGTGACTGGTATCTATATGATTATGGAATTTTTTTTTGTTTTCTAATCGTATTACCTATGTTTGAAATTTGGATCCACCAAAACAATAAATTGAAATATCCTTGTATATTATCATTAAAAATAAGGATTTATATTTGTATATCTTCATTAAAAACAAGAACTTACGTTTTTATTATATTGTCTTTTTATGTATTTGGTAAGTTTTATTTTAAACAAAAAAATAAAAACTTCTTTCCACAACTCAAAGAAAAAACTATATAAAATTAGAATCTCTTATATGAAAAGTCATACATATAGATGCACACCGTTGGACACACCATACTACATATATAATATGGATATTTCTAATGTTACTCAAACACCATTAATCCCTACTACTCGAACCATATCATGCACTCATAACATAACATAGATAAAAATATTCCACCAAGTTATTTTCTTAATCAAGGTGCACCCCGTTTGACCCCCTATATATATATATATATATATTGAAAAACCAGGACAGTACATTTGAATGTGGGAAAAATTACAACTACTCTGCCCAAGAGTTAGGAACTCCTGCATATCATTCCATGCCATGTGGATTATTTTCCACGTCAGATTCGGCTACGGCTATTTCAATTTCCCCTTCTCTTTCAATTTCTCTATCGTCACCTTCTCTCCGAAACGCCACATCTGCGATCCCTTCTATTCTGCAAAAAAAAAAAAAAAAAAAATCGGTGTCGAAAACAAGATCTTCAATCTTTCAATAATGGCAAACTGGAACCATGGGTTCAATACATTCATTCAAAAAATGGCGAAATAGAATAACGAAATGAACCCCAAATGCATTTAAAAAAAAAAAATTGAAAATTAAAAATCTCTAATAATAAACTCGTTCTTTAGGTTTACCTGATTATAATATATATATATATATTTTTTTTTTTTGGGTAAAAATCAGTATCTGAGAGCCAACTGTGATAATGGAAAACAAATATAGGCAAAAAGTTGTTCATGAGAGTTGTTCATGAGAGATGGGAAACTTTTCAAGTACTGTGGAACACCATTCTGTTTTATTTTATTTTATTTTTATAGAAAACAGGAATGCCTTAAACTCTGAAAAAAAAGAAGAGAGATTTGACCGCCGGAGTACCTTAAACTGTTAAAGAAGAAATTAATTTGGCAACAATTCGTGGATCCTGCTGCATTGAACCACCAGAGTGCAGTCGACAATGTTCCTAACAAAGCCAAAGCCCCAGAGATGAGTGCCGGCATTTTGTACTTGTTCCTTTTCTTAGAATTATTATTGATTTTTCCTTGTGAGTCCGACTCCGATTCTGTGTGCAAATTATAATCTGGACTGGTTGATCTGCAAATATATACACATATTACATATACATATATATATATATATATATATTTTGGTCACGCAACAGCATTAAGCAAAAACAAAATAATAATTTCATATGTCTAGTAGATTTGGTCTTAAAGATATTGAAAGACAAAAGAGATGTAGAAATTCACTACACATATATTAACAGACCTATATGATTACCTAGTGGTTGAAGAGGAAGGACAAAAAATGATGACGAAATCTTGCTGCAAAGGGCATGAAAAGGTGCTGGTTTTGTCATTAGCGAAGCTGTTAGCCTTGGGACACGCTTGCTTGAAGAAGTCTGTATAGCGGTTATGGCTGCAATTGCAAGCAGCTGCAGTACTACAACAAAAGCTGGGCTCCGCAAAGGCCTGGCATGCACTCTTACACCCCAAGCTCTCATCGCTGTACCGAAGCTCCGGTGGGCACGAGCTGATCAAATTCACAGCACACCCAGCGGTCGTACAGTGATGTTCATCATCTACAACACGTCCCCTATCCACGGGAGCCACCATAAGGGGTAAATTATATCCGTTTTTGAAGCTGATCAAATTCACAGCACACCCAGCGGTCGTACAGTGATGTTCATCATCTACAACACGTCCCCTATCCACGGGAGCCACCATAAGGGGTAAATTATATCCGTTTTTGAAGCTTACCTCGTAATAGTCCATCCCATCTGTTGCGTTCAACGTGAACGACGCTATGCTGGTTGAGGCCGGCTTCAACAAGTCGCTTTTACTACCACATCCTACCTTGTAGGACCCACAGTCTCCGGTGAGACAATGGAAGGCGCCGGAGTCTTCGATGTTGCATTGAGTTCGGCCCCATAGGGAACCGGACCAGGAAGGCGGAACATACATGGTGTTGGACTGACCGGGCTGGAGGACGAAGCCACCTGTAGTTGTCGGAAGCAGCCACGGTGTGCCGTCGCTATTTGATTTTGCTACTGGCCAAACTGGATCATCGCACTGGTTCCTGATTATCAACTCTTTTGAATGAACAACATGATATAATATTAATGGTAACAATAAAACAGAGTTAATACTTAATATGTTCATGAATGTAGATTTGAAGTGGAAGGTGAAGATTTTGGCCCTGTAAAGTCTCTTATACCCATTAAAAGTGTGACCTTGACGCGTGAAACGATTACATTACATTGTGAAGTACTTGGGACTTTTTGGCTGATTTTTTTTTGGCTTATACCGATTTTGGCCCTGTGAATTGTGAAGTACTTGGGACCTTTTTGGCTGATGGGTATACCCAAGTACAACATTGGGACATTGGGACACCTGGCTGATTTTTTTTTGGCTTATACCGATTTTGGCCCTGTGAATTGTGAAGTACTTGGGACCTTTTTGGCTGATTTTTTTTTGGCTTATACCGATTTTGGCTGTACTTGGGACCTTTTTGGCTGATTTTTTTTTGGCTTATACCGATTTTGGCCCTGTGAATTGTAAAGTACTTGGGACCGATTTTGGCCCTGTGAATTGTGAAGTACTTGGGACCTTTTTGGCTGATTTTTTTTTGGCTTATACCGATTTTGGCCCTGTGAATTGTGAAGTACTTGGGACCTTTTTGGCTGATTTTTGGCTTATACCGATTTTGGCCTTGTGAAGTTTCACTTATACCCATTTATACCCAAGTACAACATTGGGACATTGGGACACCTCATTGAGGCCTTGTGAAGGGCTGATTTTTTTTTGGCTTATACCGATTTTGGCCTTGTGAAGTTTCACTTATACCCATTTATACCCAAGTACAACATTGGGACATTGGGACACCTCATTGAGGCCTTGTGAAGTTTCACTTATACCCATTTATACCCAAGTACAACATTGGGACACCTCATTGAGGCCTTGTGAAGTTTCACTTATACCCATTGATTCTGGCATCATTGAAGTGTGACCTTTTTGGGCCCTGTGAGGGCCTGTTTGTTTCACCGGATTGGACAGGATTGTGTCCCAATCCGGTGTTTGAAAGGAACAAACGAAGAAGCGGATAAGTTAGCCGCTACAGTAAAATAATCCCCCGAGAGGAGGATTAAGCTGACCCGTCCTTCCCCCTGGGTCAAATTTCTGTCCGGAGCTGATCGAAGGCGTTGCTGGTGTCTCTCGAGTGCCTCTGCCCAGATCAAGCGTGCCTCTGCCCAGATCAAGCTCTGAATATGTGAGTTTGCCTTCTTCTTTCTCTTCTCATTGTTTGTCTGCTTCTTCTTCTTCTTCATGTTTCAGTTTATTTTTTTTTTTATTAGATCTGCCCATATTCCTCTTTTTTGATCTGCCAGAAAAGACTTTTTCTTTTTCTTCTTCTCTGTTCTCGTTCTTCTTCTTCTTCATCTACATTGTTCTTCTTCTTCTTGGTTATTCATACTTCCATACACATTCGGGCCAAATCCTGGATATTGTGCATAAAAGCAACCCTCAAAGGCAAGGGACTATGCAAAGAAGGGAATCTTACTGTGCAGAAATTATAAGTGGTTGAAAATATTTGGAATTATTACATAGAGAAGATATAGAATTCTCCAGTCTGCCATTAACTATTAGTAGAGAAACGACTCTTGCTATTCTAGATATTTTCAACAGTACTGCTTGCTTGTTTGCTGGAGACATTTACTCCTATAGGCTTATGTTTGTGTAGTAACTTTATTCACAATACTAATTACTAACTGAGAGAGCACAAGTAGCTCAAAAGGAATAACAGATGACAATGTATATGGAGCTCATAGGCATTTGCACAGATTCAAGCTGCCACAACGCATAAATGCACACCTCATCTACATAAAATCAAACACTAGTGAAAAACATCCATACATGTCCAAGCTGATATGAAGAATCTATAAGGTAGAAATTCATAATACTCACTTCTTAAAAGGGGAACACTTTACACCGCCAAAAGAAAGCTTCAGAATTCTGCACTTCAATTCTCATTTTCTGTGTATAATGCTCCAAAGTATGTATCTGGTCATCCATTCTATCATTAGACATTGTATCTTCAGCTAGCCTTACTGCTGCCAGTTGAGACAATTGAAAGTTCTCTCCAGCACGTTGTAGCTTCCTTGCAATTTCTACCTCCCCAAGCATCACAAGGGAAAGCAACAGAGATTTTAGCTCAAGTTTTGCTCCATCTGTTGGAGACATACCCTTCAAATGCTCTACCAGAGCCATCTCCTCACCAGCACTAAAATGTCAATTAATAACTTCATCCATGAGATTCTGATGAAGGCATAACCAAGCAATTAGTAAAAAGGATGTAGAATCAAGAATTACAAAATTACCTTCCAGGACGAATTTTTCCTCTCTTCCTCTGACGTCTGGTATCTCTTGCCTTGCTAGTTGCACTTGAGCTGATAGAAGTAACACCACTACTCCTTGTTCTGTACATTAGATGAGGAAAAATTTGAAAGATACTTAATATCAAAAGAAAAAAGAAATGTATGAAACTCTAAGGGAAGAACCACACTGGAGACACTAGAGACATAAAATGAAAAGAACATGCGAAAAGAAACAAATATAACAAAATGTGAAGAATGTGATGGAAATTAAGGAGCCCAAACGATTTCTACAACACTTTGGATACATATTGACCCAAACATGTAATTATGCCAGAAATGTAAAGCAAAAGGTTAACATTTTATAGGTAGGGGGTATCCTACAGGTTCTTGCCAGCAATGAGTTAATCATCCTATCAATAATATTTTTCATTTCGAAAAATTTTCTTTTCAATAGAACAGAAAAATATAATTACATCTGTCCACCATGCGTGGAATGGAAATTCCCTAATTGAAGGGATCCCTAGCTTACAAAAGTTTGTTAACAGGATTAAATAACAGGGGACATAATAAGAATGAAAAATTAAGACTCTATATATATATATATATATATATATAGAGAGAGAGAGAGAGAGAGAGAGAATGGTCATAACAACTTATATATTTTATAATGAAAAAATAATAATAAAGTTATATGTTTTAAGTTATATGTTATGGGTTGAAAAAATATTCAATTGTCTTATGCATACCATTAAAATATATTCATTTTTAATTAATTGTTATTTATGGCATACTATGTTATAAGTTAATTTTAAGCTATTTCTAAAGTTATATATTAATATTATTCGTGGGTGTATACAACAAATTTTGTATATTTTGCATGTATGTATAAATATATAAATATATAAATATATAAATGTACAACTTTAATTAGATGTAATAATTTTTTTTTCATATAAATTTAATTTTTTATATTTTTATTTTTTTAAATTAAAAATATAATTACAAAATAGTCCTATCCAGTCTGATTCAGCACCAAATATGGTACAATTAGTCCATCATTTAGTCCGGAACTATACCAAACATAGTACTGCACTAATTATCCTGTCCGATCCTGTCCGATCCGAACCTATCCGGCGTACCAAACGCCCCCTGAAGTTTCACTTATACATTGAGACCGCCAGTGATTCTGCGACTCTTTCTTTTTGTTTTAAAACTTTCTTTTTTTTTTGCTCTTTCATATATTTAGTTGTTTGTAGAATCCTAAATTCATATTTATGTACAATACTAGAAAGTAATTTATGATCAATGTGGGATTTTAACTTGATAAATTTTGAATATTTGTAATCTTAAAAAAAAAAAAAAAACAAAAAAGAAAACTAATTAATCCCGGCTTCAACTCCAAAATTCTCCTTCATCTATATTAATTCCAATCTGGTTGATGGACGGGTATGATCGAGCTTCACCAACATCTACACATGTTAGAAATCCAAACACAAACAAGGAGGAGCAATTCTTTAAATAATAATAAATTATAATATTATTATTTTCGCATTTTTATCGCAAAGTCTTTTTTTTTTCTTATCCAAAGGCCACAAGAAAAGTAAAACTCGATTTAATTTTAAGGGTTATTTTTCTAAAAAATTTTGTTTTCACAAGTTATAATTTTTTTTGAACTGGGCATGTCGACAGTGGGAAAATCTAATCATAGAAGCAATAAATGGAGGGGATGAAGAGTGACAACGGCCTACATGGGAGTCAAGACAGCTGGGAAAATCGTAGACGTAGAAGCAACGAATAGAGGGGATGAAGCCAGTACAAAAGCAACAATACAAAAAGGAACAAAAACTAGTATAAAAAGAAATTTAAAATAGGAAAGTGGACATGCAAAAAAACTACGTTGACAATAACAAAATATTTGTTATGCAGCTGGGAATAATAACAAAATATTTGTTTTGGACTGAGTAAGGAATTGCATAATCACCTGAAAATGAAATGGTTCCATTTTGCTTATATAGCTGTTGAAATTACTATATATTTGCCCCTGTAGCTTATTTTAAGTGGATTATTGTTTGGTTTCTTTCGGACTGAGAGACTCAAAATAAGGGGACAATGGAGAAAAGAAGAGTCCGTCAATGTTAAGTCTTTTTAATT
The DNA here is from genome assembly GCF_031755915.1 of Ziziphus jujuba. Taxonomy (NCBI): domain Eukaryota; kingdom Viridiplantae; phylum Streptophyta; class Magnoliopsida; order Rosales; family Rhamnaceae; genus Ziziphus; species Ziziphus jujuba. Next base: position 7,840,109 of record NC_083380.1, read on the forward strand.
ACATTAGTTGCTGAATTGCTAGCACATTTGGTGTTTAAACGGTTCAATTTCTAGTTAAGGAGAGAATAATCAATATTGCAGGACTAATGTAAATTGCAGTTTATGGTTGAACTAGACTTATTATTATTTTTATACATTGAGCCTTCATTTTTTTCTTATCATCCGTGTATTATGAGATTACGGATTCATCGATCCTTATGGCAGTGTAGAAACTTCCTAATAACAGCCAATAGTGATAGCTTTCTTTTGCCTTTTAACATTTTTGTTCATTGACTATTTTCCTCCAATATAATCTAGTCTGCTACGTGCTTATCTTTTGTCCCATTGTATTTACCTAAGGGAAAGCTGAAGCATGCTACATTGAGTCCGCAGCCTGGTGAGACAAAAGACATTAGCAGCTCGAAGGTTTGTAATTCTTCTCTTTCAATATCTCATGTTGTGATGGTTCAATTGTAAGAACTTGTGAAAAAATAATTTGAACTCCTTATGGTAAGGCCATAATCTTCAACTTTAAGATCCTATTTGATTTTATATTTCATTTGTTATTAACTACTATAGGAAATATTTTCGATTGGACATGGTAATCCTGAACATCACTAGCCTTTGTGTTTTATTTGAGTTTTTATTACTAATTGTCTAATGTAAGAAAAAACAATGATCGAGCTGTAACGAAGCATCCTTTTCACTCTATCCCTCTCCAATCATATATGCAAGGAGCTTTGGAATTTTGAGGTGACTCCTAAGATTCAACATTTTATGTGGAACATATTTCATTAGCTTACCAACAAGGATTAGTTTGGCTCGGAGACATTAAAGGAAGGGAGAAGAATTGCGCTGTTTGCAAGGTGGAAGAAGTAAATATTGGGAGACATGTTTTATGGGATGCAGCTGGACAAAAGCAGTGTGGTTGGCCTCTGCTTTTCAGTCTTCATGTTAGCCTTACCATGCATCAATCTTTTAGTCAATGGTTGCAAGATTTTGTTTTAACTCAGCTAAAGGATAAAATGCGTCAAACATGGGGTTACTCTGTTATATATGTTAGGCACATTTGGAAAGCTCAAAATAGGTGTTTGCATGAAGATATCCAACCAAACCCAATAATTGTTGTCCGTATTTCAACTGATGCTCATGAGGTGTTTGTGAGCAATAAGGGCAACCACACTGCTCTTAAGGACTCGAACCAATTCCATACATCAAGGCGCTCTGCTTCATCATAAAGATACCATGGTTTGGGACCTGAGAATGGCAACTACACTGTGAACCTCCAGTTTGCAGATGTAGCTTTTGAAGATTTTTTTTTAGTTTTTATTTTTTATTTGGTGAAAATGCCAACTCTATATTTTCTTTCTTTTATATTTGTATATATGTATATGCTTCCTCTTTCTTTTACTATGCATGTTCGTATGCTACTGCTTTACCAATCAAAATGAAAATATCATCAACTATCAGCTAAGAAAGTTTATGAATTGAACTAAAAAAAAAAAAAAAAACAAATAAACCAAATCCACTCCTCTAAATTTTAAGAAGAAAATTTTAACTCTTCCAATATTTTTACACAATTGAATAGAAAATTCACAAAAAAACTTAAATTTCAGACGCGGAGCAAGGAAAGATCATGAATTTGTTGTGGTTCTCCGACCACTTTAGAGAAGATATATGAGAAGAAAAATAAAAAGAATTCTATTATTCTCTTGAAATAGAATACAAAAATAAAAAACTTCTCTCGTAGAGGATTCTCACGTGGAACCTCTCTCTACACTGTCAAATTCTCTTTGGAATTGCTCATTGTTCTCTCAAGCTCTCTCTGGAACTTAAACACTCTCTCTCTCGGAGTTTACTCTCAATATTCCTCACTTGGGATGATATTGAGCTTGCTCTCTTGGCTTGGCTTGCATGCAATGGGATGGAGCCTATTTATAGGCTTACAAGGTCGGTTGCATGGCCACAATCTTCAACAGATTCTGACAGTAGCCCACAATTGTTGAGCAAGTTGGAGTTCGGTGTTAAATGCAGCAATGGCCATTGTCAAAGATGGTGGCTGAGCAATCTTCACACTGTCGGTGCAGTGGTGGTGCGGCTGGACTTCACAATTCTCCCCCTCCAGCCGCATTTAAACTGATGGTCATCTGCCATCCATTCCGGCTGTATCTCTGCATAGCTTCAGCTTCTCTTAAGCAACAACTTTTGTTAGCATATCTGCTGGATTCTCTTTTGGGTGGATCTTCATCAGTTTCAGCAACTGTTGATCTATTACTTCACGTATCCAATGATAGCGGATGTCAATGTGCTTTGTACGGGAATGATACATTGAGTTTTTACTCAAATCCATGGCACTTTGGTTATCACAATGTATCTTGTAGTCTTCTTGCTTGATGCCCAATTCTGTGAGAAAACGCTTTAACCACAACATTTCCTTACCCGCTTCCGCTGCGGTAATGTACTCTGCTTCAGTAGTGGATAAAGCAACACATTTCTGCAATCTTGACTGCCATGACACAGCTCCCCTCGCAAAAGTGTAGAGATAACCTGATGTAAACTTTCTATTATCAGGGTCTCCGGCCATATCTACATCTATATAGCCTTCTAAGATTGGATCACCTCCCTCGTAGCACAAGCACAGCTTCGATGTACCTTTAAGATACCTGAGAATCCATTTTACTGCTTCCTAGTGTTTCTTTCCAGGATTTGAAAGAAATTTGCTCACAACACCTACTGCGTGAGCAATGTCTGGTCTGGTACACACCATTGCATACATCAGACTTCCTACCGCTGAAGAATATGGTATTGAAGCCATCTCCTCTATCTCTTCTTTGGATGAGGGGCACAATCTCTTACTCAACTTGAAATTATTTGCAAGTGGAATGCTGACCGGTTTGGCTTTATCCATGTTGAATCTCTTTATCACCCGTTCAACATACTTCTCTTGAGATAGCCATAACCTTCTATTCTTCTTGTCTCGGATTATTTCTTCATTGCATCTTGTCCAACGATCAACATGTCGTCCACATATAGTAAAAGTGCAATGAAGTTTCCACCTGAAAATTTTTGAATATAAACACACTGGCCTGCTGCAGTCCTTTTATAGCCTTGACTCACCATAAACGAGTCAAACTTCTTGTACCATTGTCTTGGTGCTTGCTTGAGGCCATACAAGCTCTTCTTCAGCTTGCATACGAGGTTTTCTTTCCCTAAAACCTCAAATCCTTCTGGCTGCTCCATGTAGATTTCCTCATGTAAATCACCGTGAACAAAAATGCTGTCTTCACATCCATCTGTTCAAGCTCTAGGTTTAGACTTGCTACTAAACCAAAAATGACTCGAATTGAAGTCATTTTTACCACTGGTGAAAAAATCTCATCAAAGTTAATTCCTTTCTTCTGAAGAAATCCTTTGACCACCAATCGGGCTTTGTGTTTCACCACCTTTCCGCTGCCATCTTTCTTGAGCTTGAACACCCATTTATTCTTTAGTGCCTTCTTTCCTGTTGGAAGCTCAACCAACTCATAAGTATGATTTTTCTGCAAGGATTCCATCTCATCTTGCATTGCTTGCAGCCACTTTTCCTTCTCTTGATGAGAAACAGCTTCCTGGAAACTCTCTGGCTCCCCCTCTTCAGTAAGCAGAATATACTCAGATTCTAGAAATCTCTTTGATGGAATTCGGCCTCGCTCAGATCTCCGAACTTGTAAACCACTGGTTTCAGGAGATGTACCATCATCTGACCGCTGTGATGGCCCTGCAGCTGCTTGAGAGGATTGAGTCTCCCCCTGCTCAATATCCCCTTCTTCCTCCTGGTCTGCTTCTGGTATATCTTCATGCACCTCATTATCCTCTGTAGCTATTTGTGCTGATGCTGGATTAGGACAAAAATTCTTGGCACTAGAACTACAATTAGGAGACATTCTGGGCTTTTCAATGTCTTCCATTTTCTGGTTTTCATAGAATACTACATCCCTGCTTCTAATAACCTTCTTTGTTTTCGGATCCCATAACCTGTATCCGAATTCTTCATCTCCGTATCCTATAAAGATGCATGGAGTAGATCTTGCATCAAGCTTCTGTCTGAGCTCCTTGGATACATGTACATAACCTAAACAACCAAACACTCTTAAATGAGAGTAGGAGGGAATCTTACCCGACCACACTTTCTCCGGAATTTCAAAATTCAACGGTACTGACGGTAATCTGTTGATTAAATAGCAGGCGGCACGAACAGCTTCTCCCTAGAATGGCTTTGGCAGCTTAGCCATACTGGTCATACTTTTGACCTTTTCCATAATGGTTCGGTTCATTCTTTCGGCTATTCTATTATGCTGTGGAGTGTGAGGGACCGTCTTCTCATGTCGAATGCCGTGTCTTCTACAGTAGGCATCGAACTCCTTGGAAGTATACTCGCCTCCATTATCTGAGCGGAGACATTTCAGCTTCTTTCCTGTTTCACGCTCTACCATGGTATGAAACAGTTTGAAGTAATCCAATACCTGGTCCTTTGTCTTCAAGAAATATACCCACACCTTCTGAGAAGCATCATCAATGAAGGTCAGAAAATACTTGTTGCCACCTAATGATTCCACCTCCATGGGACCACAAACATCAGAGTGCACCAGACTAAGCAACTCTGATCTTCTCGATGCAGAGGAACTGAAGGAGACTCTATGTTGCTTCCCAAACAAGCAGTGATTACAAGGATCTAGCGCAGCATCCTTGCAAACAGTGATAAGCTTCTTCCTTGCCAAAGTGGACAATCCTTTTTCACTCATGTGACCGAGTCTCTGGTGCCACAGATTTTGAGATACCTCTCCTTCTGCAATATTGAGGCTATCTACACATATCTTCACATGAGTCTTGTACAGCGTTCCACAAATATGTCCTCGGGCGACAACTATGGCACCTTTCGTCATTTTCCATGTGCCTTTGCTGAAGTAGTTGTCATAGCCTTGCTTGTCTAAGGTTGCTCCCGAAAGTAGATTAAGCCGAAGATCTGGAACATGACGGACATCCTTCAAAGTGATTGTACAACCAACATTCGTTTTTACCTGAATATCACCAGTTCCCATAATCTTTGCGAAACTGGAATTCCCATCTTTACCGTACCAAAGTCTCCTGCTTTGTACGTTTTGAAGAAATCTCTGTGTGGAGTGACATGGTAGGATGCTGCAGTATCGACTACCCACTTAACATCTTGGGTTGATATATGAAGGCATGTCTCTTCTTCGGTGGAGCAGAGCGCCACTTCTCCTGTAACAGTGACTAGTATCTCTCCATCCTTCTTCGGCTGATTACCTTGGAGTCTCTGCTCTCTCAACAACTTTCTGCAGTTCTTCTTCATGTGACCCTCCAGGCCACAATGATAGCACTTATATGATGATTTTTCGCCGTCTGTAGATCTGCCTCTGCTCTTGCTCCTGCCTCTCCCCCTATCTCGACCACCTCTTTGCTGTCTTCCTCTCTCTGTGACGAGAGCATGTGACTGATCCATGCCAATGTCCTTTCTCTTGGTCTCTTCATTAAATAGGGCATCCTTAACCATAGACATAGTAAATTTGCCATTCGGGGCCGAATTGCTGAGAGAGACTACCAATGTCTCCCAACTGTCTGGAAGAGAGCTTAGAAGTAGGAGGGCTTGATCCTCATCCCCTAGTTGGTAATCCACAGCAGATAGTTGATTTACCAAGCTCTGGAACTCACTGGTATGCTCGGCTACAGAAGTTCCACTCTGTAATTTTAGATTTACCAATCGCTTAAGCAATAGGGTTTTGTTCCGAGCAGTCTTGGCCTGGTACATGTCCTCCAATTTTGTCCAGAGGGCATATGCATCCGTTTCCTTCGCTACATGATGGAAGACATTGTGGTCGATCCATTGCCTGATCTGACCGATCGTTTTCTTGTTTAATTTCTTCCATTCTGCTTCTTTGCTGGGATCGGGGTTTTCTCCTTTAGCTTCTATAGGATCAAACAGATCCTTACAATTGAGGAGATCTTCCATCCGAGGTTTCCAAAGTGTATAATTTGTGGCAGTGAGCTTAACCATAGCTCCCGAAGATGATTCTTCCATTGACATTATGGCTTGACCGAAAAAAATGGAGCCGAATTTGGCAAAAGGGAGTTAACCGTTGCGTCCGGAACGGCCGAAAATGGTGGATTAACTCTTCCAGGGTCAAAATATAATTACCAGAATTTTTGGAGCAAAAATGTAATTTCACAAAAAATTCTGGGTCAACCTGTAAATACAGAAACTACAGGGGTCAATCTGTAATTTCCAACAATTCAGGGGCTGTTCCGTAATTTCATAAACTTCTGATGACGTGGCAGATTGTGTTGACTTGTCAACACGTGGCAGATGACATGGCGATTGCATGGCTGACGACGTGTCGGATCGCATGGCAGATGACGTGGCTGGGTGCGCTGACGTGTCTGCTGACGTGGTCGTCTTCAACCTCCAAATGGCGCGTGAACTGCTGCAGAAAATTTCAGATGGCGCATGCGGGCGCGTGAGCTTCTGCGTTTCTCTCCGGCAAACTTGGTTGTTCTCGTCGCATCGAGTAATTTCACCTGGTATTGTCAAATTAATTATTTGAGCAACTTTTCGAAACACCAACTTGAAGAACAGAGGCTCTGTTTCTTCAAATTTTGAACCCAAGCTCTCAACTTGGAGCTTTGATACCACTTGTTGTGGTTCTCTGACCACTTTAGAGAAGATATATGAGAAGAAAAATAAAAAGAATTCTATTATTCTCTTGAAATAGAATACAAAAATAAAAAACTTCTCTCGTGGAGGATTCTCACGTGGAACCTCTCTCTACACTGTCAAATTCTCTCTAGAATTGCTCACTGTTCTCTCAAGCTCTCTCTGGAACTTAAACACACTCTCTCTCGGAGTTTACTCTCAATATTTCTCACTTGGGATGATATTGAGCTTGCTCTCTTGGCTTGGCTTGCATGCAACGGGATGGAGCCTATTTATAGGCTTACAAGGTCGGTTGCATGGCCACAATCTTCAACAGATTCTGACAGTAGCCCACAATTGTTGAGCAAGTTGGAGTTTAGTGTTAAATGCAGCTATGGCCATTGTCAAAGATGGTGGCTAAGCAGTCTTCACATTGTCGGTGCAGTGGTGGTGCGGCTGGATTTCACAGAATTGAACTATTTTTTTAGTGATTAGTGAAATCAGGAAAGTAAGTTTTTTGGTTTTGAAAATATTACCTTTCAAGAAGATGCACTTATACAAAGAGTAAATTTGTTTGTTTACAAATGGACCATTTTACCAAGGAACAAATTTGGCCTCAAAAATTGAAAGCCATGCAGAGGAGAAAAGAACAAAATTAAGGAAGAAATTATAGGTGTCCATTGGCACAACAAAAGCATTGAAGCATATACGTGTTTAATTCCACGAATTCAATCAAAAGATTCAAAAAGAAAAGGACAGGAAAGTGCGCGGTGTATGACTTTAAGATAACTTTTTGGCTTCCTGGAATCTTCTCTCATTCGAGCAAATCTAATTCTTATCGCCCAATTAAAAAAGAAGATTTTAGAGGAATTGAGACGTGAATCTATCAACAAATTGAGCAGCATAATTTTGCAAAGACTAGTTTTTTTTTGTTTTTTTTATTTATTTTTTTTTAAATGATATTTGCAAAGACTACTTAGATATGCCTTACGCCCACTTGTTTTTTCGGAATTCAACGATTGAATAGTAGATTATCACCCAAAAAAAAAAAAAAAAAGTTGATTGAATTAGTTGAGTGTCCGGTCAATATCGTTATTTTTTGTGTATTTTGTGATGCATCAAAATCCTGATTATTTCGCCGTGCTTAGTAAGAAATCATGTAGTGGTGGGAAGATTAGGGCCATTGGATCTAAATTATTCTAGTATTTTTGTGGGTGTACCTGAGTCGACTTCTACATCATTCACCAAAATCCGTATTTTTTCTGTAAACATTTTTTTTTTTTTTTGTGCTTCCATATTCTTTTTTTCATCGATTAGTTTATTGAGAAATTTTGTACTATTTTATTCTAACCCTCCCTAACTCCACACTCGTCAAACAAAAATCAAAAGTTATCAAAATGCAAAAAGCAACACAGACAAAAAAATATATTGAAAATTTCAAAAAGGCAAAAAAGGAAAACCAAAATCAGTTCCCATAATTCTTTTTTTCTTTGCTTTGGATATGAAAAGTAGATCATGGTAACACAACAAATATTTCATTCAAAAAAAAAAAAAGAAAAAAAAAGAGGAGAATTTGGTGAACGTAGAGCCTAATCAAGAAACCCGTTTAGCCCCTCTGTGACGCGTTCGGCTGCCACTCACACGAAAACAGAAAATGCATTTTTTTTTACGTTCTTCATGATCGAAATTGGTTTGGTGCGACGTCAGGTTCCCATTTTGTTGCTTTATGTTGCAGTTGGATTGTTTTAAAGCACAAAATCAAACACCATTATATACTCAATGTGGGCTTAGAGGGAGTGTGAAGACTCTTCTTTTTTCTTTTTTTTTTTTCATCAGGTAAAAATTTCCGTTACTGGGTTTTGTTCCTGGAGGCATTTCAAGTTTCAATTTCATGGGTTTTTTTTTTATTTTTTTTTATTTTTTTTATAAAAAGCATTTGTCCAAGGATTGGATGTTTTTGAACTGTCCATTTTCACATTTAATTTCCTGGGTATGCAAGTTGTACTCTTACGTGGTGCGCAATAAGAACGAGAGCAAAAAAAAAAAAAAAAAAAAAAAAAAGGGCCCAAATTCTTAATTCAAAATAACTAAATAAAGATTAAACTTAAAATAAAATACCTCTACGATTTATTTTCAGTAAACAAGTTGAAAGTGTTGGTTCAAAAAAAATATATATATATATATATATATTGTATAAAGTAAATGATAAAAAAAAACATGAATGAGAATAATAAAAACAAACATTATTTTTAAAAAAATATTTAAAAAAAAAAAAAAAAAAAACACTTCAACCTTCATATAGGTAAGCTCTTCGTCAATTGCAGCAAAAATAAAAGTTAAAAAAAATATATATATATGAACAAGAAGAAGGACAGGGTTGGAAGAGCAAGAGGGACCACCAAAATAATAATAATAATAATAATCTTCTTCTCAGAGCTTAGCTTTTAATTGACAACAACGTGGCATGTTTGGATTTGTTGTAAAAAATAGGGAAGGGAGTATTTTGGGTACGAATCTATTCGGAATAGCTTATTCCAATATACCACGTGATGTAGGGTCCCACAGTTGGGTACGTACGTACATGAGATGCGGTAGTCAGGAGACTTGGGAGGAAAGGAGGAAGAAAAAAAAAAAGGATGCAAAAGTGTAGGATTTCTTTCATTCACACTTTTTAATATTGGAAATATGGGATTCTAACTTAAATCGAGCTTTTTATTATTGAAATGTGCCTGTAAAGACCGGTAAATTTATATCATATTCATCATTTAAGATTGAAATAGAAGAAGAAAAGAAGAAACATATCTTATTAAAAATAATAAAATAAAAATTAAATTTAATATAATAGTCTAACTTCTTGACTCAAAAAAAAAAAAAAAGAGAAAAAAGAAATAAAACAAAACCAAACCAAATGAACTTATACTTTATCCCAAAAGGGAAAATCATAACACATCTAAAAGCCGAATACCATAATTAAGATTAGAAAGAAGCAAACACCCAATTTGACAATCAAAAAGCAAAAACTTGTATGTTGTTTATTTTGCACAATAAAGATCTAAAATGACGATATAGGAATTTAAGCAAATAAACAACACAGAACAAGAAAACAATCAGGAATACAAATCACACCCGAAAGATATCCGAAATCCTACAATAAATATACAAATTGAACCTAAATATTATAGCCTCAAAGTAGTATTAATTTGTACATTGCAACAATGTACATCCCTCAACCTGCAGGAGACCGCAATGGACAACGTCGCTGTTAGCAAAGCCCCAGATACGAGTGCAGCAATTTTGTACTTATTCCACTTCCTAGAGTTATTCTTGATTTTTGTCCGCGAGTCAAACTTCGAATCTGACTCCATGGGCTCCGTGAGCAATTTATCTGAACTGGTAGACCTGCAATTTAATTTATTATTTTCTTTTAGCTACAAATTATATATAGTAAAATTATGCAACGGTATTAGGCATAACCAAAATAGTAATTTCACCATGCCCAAAAGATATGGCCATTAATTTTGGAGAAAGCAGTCAGCAAATTTAGAAAAAAAAAAATAATTAAAACAAAATGAAATAAATGGAAATTGAGGCAGCCGCTAACGTCTCCAGTGATGGAACAACGATACTTAAGCTGCTGATGTCTATAAAAACTATAGATATATATTTTCTTTTACAGTATATAACAATTCAAAAATGAAATGAATAATAATTTATTATGATACAAAAAATTTAAAAGGGTCAAAATAATGTAAATTATCAATCAAATTCATAATGTGTAGATATACTATATATATATATATATATATGTATGAAGAAGATGGGTAAAAATATATATAAAGTTCTAAACAAGTTCAGTTGTTATATTTTAATAAAATTTGTATGTGATTATTGAAAAAAATTGCTTATAATTAAGAAAATTAATTTTTTAGATTAAATAATATATGAAGAATATATATAATATATTCAACTACAACATCCATAAGAAGGTATGCAAAATTAAAAAAAAAAAAAAAAAAAAAGCAAATTAAGCCAAAATAAAATACAAGAAAAATTAAAGACATTAAAAGACGAAGAGATCTAGAAATTCGTCATACATATATTAACAGATTACATAATTACCTGGTGGTTGAAGAGGAAGGACAAAAAATGATGTGAAAATCATGCCCAAAAGAAGGGTAGGAACAGGTGCTAGGATTTTCATTAGCAAAGCTGTTGGCCTTGGGACATGTTTCCTTAAAGAAGTCTGTATAGCGGTTACTGCAACAGAAGCTGGGCTCCCCAAAGGCCTGGCATGCACTCTTACACCCCAAGCTCTCGTCGCTGTACCGGAGCTCCTTTGGGCACGAGTTGGTCAAATTCACAGCACATCCGGCAGTAGCACAGTTATGTTCATCATCTCCACCACTTCTGCTATCCATAGGAGTCACTGTAATGGGAAGATTATATCCGTTTTGAAGCTCACCTCATAATAGTCCATCCCATCTATTGCGTTCAACATGAACGCCGCGATGGTGGTTGAGGCGGGTTGCAACAAGTCGCTTTCACCACCACATCCTATCTTGTCAGACCCATAGTCTCCGATGAGACAATGAAAATCGCTGGAGTCTTCCATGTGGCATCGGGTTCAGCCCCATATGGAACCGGACCAGAAAGGCGGGATAGAGATGTTTTCGGATTCACCAGGTTGGAGGACGAAACCATCTGTTGTCGAAAGCAGCCATGGTGTGATGCCGCCATTTGATTTGGCTAGAGGCCAAACGGGTTCATCACAATCATTCTTGAATATTATCAAGACTTTTGAATCAACAACAAGATATAATATTGATAGGGATATTAGGAACAATAAAACGAAGCTAATATTTGATTTCTTCATGGAGTTTCTTCATGGAGTGGAAGGTAGTAAAATAACAAGATATCATTTCATTTATATACGTTGCACCAAGCTAGACATTTTCAAGACCCATTGGTTGCGGTTAACTTTGGTTTGGTCATTTAACCTTGGTTGTGGTTGACGAGCCATTTGTGCAAACGGGTTCATCACGTTTTCACATGTTGGTATCTCGACACATTTTCAAGACCCATTTTCAACTTTTCCTTACAAGATCCATTGGTTGTGGTTAACTTTGGTTATATCATTTCATTTATATACGTTGCACCAAGCTAGACATTTTCAAGACCCATTGGTTGCGGTTAACTTTGGTTTGGTCATTTAACATTGGTTGTGGTTGATGACCCATTTGTCCAAATGGGTTCATCACATTTTCACATGTTGGTATCTCGACACTTTTTCAAGACCCAATTTCAACTTTTCCTTTCAAGACCCATTGGTTGCGGTTAACTTTGGTTTGGTCATTTAACCTTGGTTGTGGTTGACGACCCATTTGTCTGTGTCTGCATTGGCCAAACTGGTTCATCACATTTTCACATGTTGGTATCTTGACACTTTTTCAAGACCCATTTTCAACTTTTCCTTTCAAGACCCATTGGTTGTGGTTAACTTTGGTTTGGTCATTTAACCTTGGTTGTGGTTGACGACCCATTTGTCTGCTTTGGCCACGTAAAGATATAATATTGGCCGATTTGTGTGCATTGGCCACGTAAAGATATAATATTGATAGGGATATTAACTTTGGTTTGGTCATTTAACCTTGGTTGACCCATTTGTCTGCATTGGCCGCTTAAAGATATAATCTTGATAGGGATATTAACTTTGGCTTGGTCATTTAACCTTGGTTGTGGTTAACTTTGGTTTGGTCATTTAACCTTGGTTGTGGTTGACGACCCATTTGTCTGCTTTGGCCACGTAAAGATATAATATTGGCCGATTTGTGTGCATTGGCCACGTAAAGATATAATATTGATAGGGATATTAACTTTGGTTTGGTCATTTAACCTTGGTTGACCCATTTGTCTGCATTGGCCGCTTAAAGATATAATCTTGATAGGGATATTAACTTTGGCTTGGTCATTTAACCTTGGTTGTGGTTAACTTTGGTTTGGTCATTTAACCTTTTCGTTGTGTTGATGACCCATTTGTCTGGGTTGAATCCCCTTTAACTTTGGTTTGGTTGTCGTTAACTTTGGTTATAGCATGTCTAAGTTTTTATGAGATTTTATTATAGGTAGTTAATCAAGTTATTTTTGGAATCCTAAACTCATATTTTTAACAGTACTAGGAAGTAATTTATGATCAATGTGGGATTTAAACTTAGATAAATTTTGAATATGTGTAATTTATTATATTTGTAACCTTTAAAAAATATTAATTCCAATTGGGTTGATGGACGGGTATGATCGAGCTTCACTAAAATGTACATCTGTTAGAAATCCAAACACAAAAAAAGAAAAAAAAAAAAGAAAAAATGCAGTTCTTTACATAATAAAAAATTATAATATTATTATTTTTGCATTTTTATCACAATTTTTTTTTTTTTGGGGCTTATCCAAACACCAAAATTAAAAATCGATTTAATTTTAGGGGTTGGTGCAAAGGCTTTCTATAATATTGACCCAGCTACATGCTTATTATTGCAAGACTCTGTATATATACGGTATATATAATAACGACCTACCTCTATCTATACTCTGTAGGTGTCCATTGCCACAACAAAAGCATTGAAGCATATACATGTTTAATTCCACCGAATTCAATCAAAAGATTCAAAATAAAAAGGACAGGAAAGTGCTCGGTGTATGACCTTAAGATAGTTTTTCAGCTTCCTGGAACCTTCTCTCATTAGAGCAAATCTAATTCTTATTGCCCAACTAAAGAAAGAGATTTTAGCGGAATTGATATGTGTATCTATCAACAAATTGAGCAGCCTAATTTTGCAAAGACTATTTTTTTTTTTTTTGGATAATATTTGCAAAGACTACTTAGTTATGCCTTATGCTATTGTGATTTTGATCATGAAAGACACATAAAACCAATACAGAAAAATAAAAAGAGAGACAAAAAGCATGAAAATTGAGAAGAAAAAGATGTATTATAACTAGAACATTTATACAACAAAAAACTTCTCTCAGCCTCTTTCAAAAACCTATATTTTCTATACTGTGTATTATGTGATTACAAGACTGAAAATGAGCATTTATTTATAATACTCTTTCTAGGGTTTCTAAGGTTAAAACCCTAATGGGCTTGGGCTTTCCACAATTTTCCTCCTCCAGTCGCATTTCAAAGAACTTAATGGTTACCCACCATCTAAACCAGCTATGTCTATTTCTCCGGTATAATAATCTTTGTAAACATATCTACTGGATTCTACTTTGTGTGAATCTTCACCAACCTAAACAATTTATGCTCAATCACATCGCATATCCAATGATAGCGGATATCAATATGCTTTGTCCGAGAATGATACATTGAATTCTTGCTCAAATCCATAGCACTCTGGTTGTCATAATGTATCTTGTAGTCGTTCTGCTTTATGCCCAGTTCATAGAGCAAACACTTTAACCACATCATATCCTTACCGGCTTCCGCTGCAGCAATGTACTCTGCTTCTATCGTGGATAAGACTACACACTTTTGCAATTTTGACTGCTATGATACAGCTCCTCTAGCAAAAGTGTAAATATAACATGAAGTAGATTTCCTACTATCAAGATCTCCGGCCATATCTGCATTTGTATAGCCATATAGAACTGGATCACCTTTCTCATAACATAAACATACTTTTGATGTACCCTTAAGATACCTGAGAATCCACTTGATTGCTTCCCAGTGTTCCTTTCCAGGATTTGAAAGAAATCTGCTCACGGTACCAACTACATGAGCAATGTCTGGTCTAGTACACACCATTGCATACATTAGACTTTCCATTGCTGAAGAATAAGGCTCTGAAGCCATCTCTTCTATCTCAACATTGGATAAAGGGCACGATCTCTTGCTCAACTTAAAATAGTTGGCCAATAGAATGCTGACTAGTTTGGCCTTCTCCATGCGAAATCTCTTTATCACTCTTTCGACATACTTCTTTTGAGATAGCCACAACTTGTGATTCTTCCTATCTTAGGGCTATTTGCATTCCTAAAATCTGTTGAGCTAGTCCCAAGTCCTTATATCAAATGACTTGGAAAGTTCCTTCTTTAGCTGACTAATTTTCATTGCATCTTGTCCAACGATCAACATGTCATCGATATACAGCAAAAGTGCAATGAATTTTCCATTTGGAAATCTTTGAATATAAACACACTGGTTCGCATCAGTCTTCTTGTATCTTTGACTCACCATAAAAGAGTCAAACTTCTTGTCCGATTGTCTAGGTGCTTGCTTGAGGCCATACAAGCTCTTCGTTAGCTTGCAAACGAGGTTCTCTTTCCCTGAAACCTCAAAACCTTTTGGCTGCTCTATATAAATCTCCTCATGTAGATCACCATGAAAGAACGTTGTTTTCACATCCATTTGCTCAAGCTCTAGGTCTAAACAGACTACTAAACCGAAGATAACTCGTATTGAAGTCATCTTCACCACTGGTAAGAAAATCTCATCAAAATCAATTCCTTTCTTCTGAAGGAAACCTTTGACGACCAATCGGGCTTTGTGCTTCACTACCGGTCCGTTGCCATCGTTCTTAAGCTTGAATACCCATTTGTTCTTCAGTGCTTTCTTTCCTTTTGGAAGCTTAACCAACTTATAAGTATGGTTTTTCTGTAAAGATTCCATCTCATCTTGCATTGCATGCAGCCATTTTTCTTTGTCTTAATGAGAATTAGCTTCCTGAAAATTCTCCGGCTCCCCCTTTTGATTAAGCAAAATATATTGAGATTCTAGATATCTCTTTAATAGAATACGACCTCGTTCAGATCTTCAGAGAGGTGTACCATCATTTAACTGTTGTGATAGTCCTGCAGATTCTGATGTTTAAACATCTCCCTGCTCAATATCCTTTTCTCTAATCTATTCTGCTTCTGGTAATTCTGTATGCACCTCGTCGTCATCTGTGACAAGTTGTGCTGGTGCTAGATTAGGAACAAAATCATGGGTACTGGTACTAGAAGACTTCATTGGCTTCCCAATGTCTTCTATAGTCTTGTTTTCTTGGAATACTACATCCCTGCTTCTGATAAACTTCTTTGCTTTTGGATCTCATAATCTGTATCCGAATTCTTCAGCTCCATATCCAATAAAGATGCATGGAGTAGTCCTCACGTCAATCTTTTGTCTAAGCTCCTTGGATACATGTGCAAAGGCTAAACATCCAAATACTCTTAAATGAAAGTATGATGGATTCTTACCAGACCACATTTTCTCCGGAATTTCAAAATTCAGTGGTACTGACGGCGATCTGTTAATTAGATAGCAGGTGGCACGAATAGCTTCTCCCCAGAATGACTTTGTCAGCTTAGCCATATTGATCATACTTCTAACCTTCTCCATGATTGTCCGATTCATTCTCTCGGCTACACCATTGTGTTATGGGGTGCGAGGGAGCGTCTTCTCATGCCGAATGCCATGTCCTCTACAGTAGGCATCAAACTCTCGGGAGGTATACTCACCTCCATTGTTTGAGAGAAGACACTTCAGCTTCTTTCCTGTCTCACGCTCTACCATGGCATGGAACTCTTTGAAGTGATTTAAAACTTGATCCTTTGTCTTCAAAAAATAAACCCATACCTTCCAAAAAGCATCATCTATAAAGGTCAGGAAATATTTATTGCCATCTAAAGATTCCTCT
This sequence comes from Ziziphus jujuba, assembly GCF_031755915.1. Lineage (NCBI taxonomy): Eukaryota > Viridiplantae > Streptophyta > Magnoliopsida > Rosales > Rhamnaceae > Ziziphus > Ziziphus jujuba. The sequence continues at coordinate 7,856,456 of NC_083380.1, forward strand.
TCTAAAGGTCCACAAACATCAGAATGCACCAGATTAAGCAATTCTGATCTTTTCATTGAAGAGGTCTTAAATGAAACTCTATGTTGTTTACCATATAAACAATGATTATTAGGATCTAGTATGACATCCTTGGAAATAGTGATAAGCTTCTTATTTGTCAAGGTAGATAATCATTTCTCACTCATGTGACTGAGTCTCTGACGCCACAGATTTTGAGATACCTCTCCTTCTGTAATATTAAGGCTATCTGCACAAATCTTCAAATGAGTCTTGTAAAGTGTTTCACAAATATGTCCACAAGCGATAACCATAGAACCTTTTGTCATTTTCCATGTGCCGTTGTGAAAGTGGTTGGCGAAGCCTTATTTGTCAAAGGCTATTCCTGAAAGCAGATTGAGTCAATGGTCTGGAACATGTCGAACATTCTTCAAAGTAATTATATGTCCAACGTTGGTCTTTATCTGAATATCACTAGTTCCAACGATCTTAGCGAAGCTGTTATTTCCCATCTTCACTGTGCCAAAGTCTCCTGCTTTATATATTTTTAAAAACTCTATATGCTGAGTAACATGGTAGGATGCTGTAGTATCTACTACCCATTTGAATTTTTGGCTTAAAGTGTGAAGGCATGATTCTTGATGTGTGGAACAATATGCCACTTCTCCTCTGACAATGACTAAAGTTTCACTATCCTTCTTCGGCTGGTTGCTTTTCTGCCCTGCTCTCGGAACATCTTCCTGCAATACTTCTTCAAGTGTCCTTCTTGGCCACAATAATGACACTTGTATGTTGGCCTCCTTCTATTTATGGATCTGCCTCTGCTTTGGCTTCTGCCTCTCCTCCTGTCATGAGTACCTTCTTGCTGTCTCTCCCGTTTCTTATGATAAAGGTATTTGTTTAGTCATTGTCAATGTCGTTTCTTCTGGACTCCTCATTAAATAGGGCATCAGTCACCATAGCCATGGTAAGTTTGCTGTTAAGGGCCGAATTACTGAGAGAGACTACTAGTGTCTCCCAGCTGTCTGGAAGAGAGTTAGGAAGTAAAAGTATCTGTTCTTTATCCCCTAGTTGTAACTCCACCGCTGACAATTGCTTTACCAAGTTCTGAAACATACTGGTGTGCTCGGCTACAAAAGTTCCACTCCTCAACTTCAAATTCACCAAACGCCTCATTAATAAGGCTTTATTCCGAGCAGTCTTGGCTTGGTACATGTCCTCCAGCTTCTTTCAAAGGGTGTATGCATCTGTCTCTTGTGCAACATGATGGAAGACACTATGGTCGATCCATTGTCGGATTTGACCGATTATTTTTCTACTCATCTTCTTCCATTCCGCTTTTTTGGTAGGATCGGGATTCTTTCCTTCGGCATCTAAGGGGTCAAACAAATCCTTACAATTTAGAAGATCTTCCATCCAAGGTCTCCAAAGTGCATAGTTGGTGGCAGTAAGCCTGATCATAGCTCCCGAATATGACTCGTCCATTAACATCTTGTCCTGCAAAAAATTAGAGCTGAATTTGGCAAAATAGAGTCCACCAATGAGTCCGGAATAGCCAAAAACATTGGGTTTGACTATTCTAGGGTCAAAATCTGAATCTTCAAAAATTTGGGACCAAAGTGCAATTTCTAAAAATTTCGGGTCAAACAGCAAATACCAAAAATTCTTGAAAAAACTTGCAAATACAAAAAATACAAGGGTATTTCTGCAATTTCAAAAAAGTTTGGATCGATGCTGACGTGTCTGATGACGTTGCAGACCAAATGATGTGGCTCGACTCGGCACAGCTTGGCTCGGTTCGCTGCTCGGCTCGGCTCTTCCCAAATCTCAGTCGTGGCTTGGCTCGGCTCGGCTTGAAGGTTCATGGATGATGCGTGAGAGTTGACCGGCATGTGAAAAACCTGCAGAAAAATTTGATGAGCGCGTGGGGGCACGTTCAACGTCGGATGGCGGTCCGGTTGGGCTCATTCTCTTTGTCTCGGCGAGATTTATCTCCTGGTATGCTCAAATCTTTGTTTGATCATTTTGACACGAACCCTATACATAATTCTTGGCTCTAATACCACTTGTTGTGATCCTTTGACCACGAAAGACACACAAAATCAATACAGAAAAATAAAAAGAGAGACAAAAGGCACAAAAATTGAGAAGAAAAAGATGTATTATAACTATAAAATTTATACAATAACAAACTTCTCTCACTCTCTCTCAAAAATATGTATTTTCTATACTGTATGTTATGTGATTACAAGACTAAAAATAAACATCTATTTATAATGCTTTCTTTAGAATTTCTAGGATTGAAACCATAATGGACTTGGATAAAAGGCTGGACCCCACATATGCCCACTTGTTTTTTTCGAAATTCAACGATTGAATAGTAGATTGTCACCAGAAACAAAAAAGTTGATTGAATTAGTTGAGTGTCCAGTCAATACCGTTAGTTTTTATGAATTTTGTGATGCATCAAAATCCTCATTATTTCGCCTTGCTTAGTAAGAAATCATGTAATGGTGGGAAGAGTAGGGCCATTGAACCTAAATTATTCTAGTATTTTTGTTGGTGTCCCTGAGTCGACTTATACATTATTCACCAAAATCCGTATTCTTTCTATAAATATTTTTATTTTTTTATTTTTTTTTGCTTCCATATTCTTTTTTTCATGCAATAGGTCTATTGAGAAATTTTGTACTATTTTATTCTAACCCTCCCTAACTCCACACTTGTCAAACAAAAATCAAAAGTTATCAAAATGCAAAAAGCAATACAAACACAAAAATATTTTGAAAATTTCAAGAAGGTAAAAAAGGAAAACCAACCAAAAAAAAAAAAAAAGAAAGAAGGAGAATTTGGTGAACGTAGAGCCTAATCAAGAAACCCTTTTAGCCCCTCTGTGACGCGTTCGGCCGCCGCTCACACGAAAACAAAAAATGCCTTTTTTTTTTTTTAAGTTCTTCATGATCGAAATTGGTTTCGTGCGACGTCAAGTTCCCGTTTTGTTGCTTTATGTTGCAGTTGGATTGTTTTAAAGCACCAAATCAAACACCATTACATGGTCATTGTGGGCTTATGGAGAGTGTGAAGACTCTTATTCTTCTTCTTCTTCTTTTTTTTTTTTTTTTTTTTTTCCCATCAGGTAAAATATCCGTTACTGGGTTTTGTTCCTGGAGGCATTTCAAGTTTCAATTTAATTGTTTTTTTTTTTTTTTTTTTTTTAAGCATTTGTCCAAGGATTGGATGTTTTTGAACTGTCCATTTTCACAATTAATTTCCTGGGTATGCAAGTTGTACTCTTACGTGATGCGCAATAAGAACGAGAGGGAAAAATTTTGAGCACCAACAACGGGAAAAAAAACACACACCAAAAAAAAAAAAACAAAAAAAAAAAAGAGAAAAACAAAACAAAAACAAAAAAAGGCCCAAATTCTTAATTCAAAATAACTAAATAAAGATTAAACTTCAAATAAAATACCTCTACGATTTATTTTGAGTAAACAAGTTCAAAGTGTTGCTTCATAAAAAAAAAATTTGTATAAAGTAAATGATAAAAAGGAACATGAATGAGAATAATAAAAAGAAACATTATTTAAAAAAAAAAAAAAAAAAAAAAAACACTTCAACCTTCATATAGGTAAGCTCCCCGTCAATTGCAACAAAAGTAAGAGCTTTGATCCTTATTATTATTATTATTATTTTTCATTAGCATTTTTTGAATTTTTAGGGTACACACATGATATAAAAGAGTATTTGCATAAGTATTGCCATTATGATATTTTTCCAGGACCTTTGATCCAAGTGTTTATTCGTAAAAGAAGATACGAGAGGATAGCAAAGATAAAATAAGAGAGGCAAAACAAAAATAATTATCTTAGAGTTTAGGATAATTTAACACGATTAAAAGTTGTTGTATACAATTTCGTAGATTGTGTGTATATAAAATCACCATACACAAAAACATATTATTGCTACAAGGGATTGGGCTTTCACAATGACCTGTCCAGTCCATCACTTGTTTTGACAAAGAAGCTCAATTCTAAGCCCAAAAACTGTCCTTCAAGTCCATTACATAAATTGGGAGTCCCCGTTACCTAGAAAGGCCCTCTACCTTTTTGTTTTATATTTTTCAAAAGAGTAAAAAAATAATAATAATAATAACAAAACTACTATAAATTTCTTGCTAGCTAGAAAATAAATAAAAAAATTGTGAAAATAGAACAATGTGCCTCATTTGCATTCAAAGAATAATAGTAAAAAAAATTGTAAAAATATGACATGTTACTTTATGTTTGAAATTTTAAACTTAAGCAATAAATTGAAATATCCTTATATATTTTCATTATCAATAAGAATTTTCATTTTCAATTTCATATTATCTTTCTATATATTTGCCTATTTGGTAAATTGTAGTTTAAACAAGCAATAAAAAGTTCATCCTTTAACAACTCCCCAAAAATAAAAATAAAACGTTGTGAATGAAGAAAGCCTACATTTTGCATCCTTTTTTCTCTTCCCCCTTCCCTCCTAAGTCTCCTAACTATCACATCTCTTTCTATGTATTCGGTAAGTTGTGGTTGAACGTTTCTGTGTCAGAAAATAAAAAGCCAAAAAAAAAAAAAAAAGTGATATGAAGAGGAAGAAGAAGGACAGGGTTCGAAGAGAAAGAGGGCAAAAAAAAAAAAAAAAAAAAAAAAAAAAAAAAAAAATTCTGGCACAGAAACCTTCCCAGAGCTTAACTTTTAATTGACAACAACGAGGTGTGTTTGGATTTGTTGTAAAAAAAGGGAACGGAGGATTTTGGATACGAATCTTTTTAATAAGCTGTAGACTTGCACGACTGTTGGTAATTGTTTGAAAGATTGGAGGATAAACCACGTGGTGTAGGGTCCCACAGTTGGGTCCGTCGATGAGATGTGGTAGTCAGGAGACTTGGGCGGAAAGGAGGAAGAGAAAAAAAGGATGCAAAAGCATAGGCTTTCTTTCATTCACACTTTTTAATATTGGAAATATGGGATTCTAACTTAAACCGAGGTTTTTTTAATCATTGAACTGTGTCTGTAAAGACCAGTAAATAAAACATATCTTATTAAAAATAATTAAATAAAGATTAAATTTAAATTAATAGTCTGACTTCTTGATCCAAAAAAAAAAAAAGAAATAAAACAAAACCAAATCAAATGAACTTATACGAGATCCCAAAAAGGAAAATCAAAACACATCCAAAAGCTGAATACCATAATTAAGATCAAAAAGAAGAAAACACCCAATTTGACAATCAAAAAGCCAAATTTTGTATGTAGTTTATTTTACATAATAAAGATCTAAAATGACGATAGAGGAATTTGAGCAAATAAACACCACAAAACAAGGAAACAATCAGGAATACATATCACACCTAAAAGACATCCAAAATCATACAATAAATATCGAGATTGAAGCTAAATATTATAGCCTAAACAAAGTTAGGAAGTATTATTTTGTACATTGCAACAATTTACATCCCTGAACTTGCATGAAACCGCAATCGACAACGTCGCTGTCAGCAAAGCCCCAAAGACTAGTGCAGCAATTTTGTACTTCTTAATCCACTTCTTATAGTCCAACTCCGAATCCGACTTCGTGGGCTCCGTGGGGTCCGTGGGCCATTTATCTGGACTGATCGACCTGCAATTTAATTTATTATTATTTTTTTGGCTACGAATTATATATAGTAAAATTACGCAACGGCATTAAGCATAATCAAAATAATAATTTCACCCTGCCCAAATATATGGCCATTAATTTTGGAGAAAACAGCGAGAAAATTTAGTGACAAAAATAATAATAATAATAATAATTAAAACAAAATGAAATAAATGGAAATTGAGGCAGCTGCTAACGTCTTCAGTGATGGAACAAGGATATTTAAGCTGCTGATGTCTATAAAAACTATAGATATATATACGTTTTCTTACAGTATGAAATGATTCAAAAATAAAATGAATAATAATCTATTATGATACAAAAGATTTAAAACGGTCAAAATAATGCAAATTACAAGCAAAATAATGATGTGTATATATATATATATATATAAAGAAGATGGGTAAAAAAATATATAAAGTTCTAAACATGTTCAATTGTTATATTTTAATAAAATTTGTCTGTGATTATCAAAAAAAATTTGCTTATAATTAAGGAAATTAAATTTTTAGATTAAATAATATATGAAGAATATACATAATATATTTAACTACAACATCAATAAGAAGGTAAACAAAATTAAAAATAAAAAAACAAAAAATAAAAGCAAATTAAGCCAAATAAAATACAAGAAAAATTAAAGACACTGAAAGACGAAGAGATCTATAAATTCATCATACATATATTAACAGATTACATAATTACCTGGTGGTTGAAGAGGAAGGACAAAAAATGATGTGAAAATCATGCCCAAAAGAAGGGCAGGAACAGGTGCTGGTATTTTCATTAGCAAAGCTGTTGGCCTTGGGACATGCTTCCTTAAAGAAGTCTGTATAGCGGTTACTACAACAGAAGCTGGGCTCCCCAAAGGCCTGGCATGCACTCTTACACCCCAAGCTCTCGTCGCTGTACCGGAGCTCCTGTGGGCACGAGCTGATCAAATTCACAGCACACCCGGCAGTAGCACAGTTATGGTCATCATCTCCACCACTTCCGCTATCCACAGGAGCCACTGTAATGGGAAGATTATATCCGTTTTTGAAGCTCACCTCATAGTAGTCCATCCCATCTGTTGCGTTCAACGTGAACGCCGTGATGGTGGTAGAGGCCGGTTGCAACAAGTCCCTTTCACCGCCACATCCAATCTTGTCGGGGCCACAGTCTCCGATGAGACAATGGAAGTCGCCGGAGTCTACCATGTGGCATCGGGTTCGGCCCCATATGGAACCGGACCATGAAGGCGGGACAGAGATGTTTTTGGATTGACCAGGTTGGAGGACGAAGCCATCTGCTGTCGAAAGCAGCCATGGTGTGGTGCCGCCATTTGATTTGGCTAGAGGCCAAACGGGTTCGTCACAATCATTCTTAAATATTATCAAGTCTTGTGAATGAACGACAAGATATAATATTGATAGGGATACTAGTAACAATAAAACAAAGCTACTATTTGATTTCTTCATGGAGTAAAAGGTAGTAGCAAATGAATGAAAAGGTAATAGCAAATAGAAGTGAGGTAGTAGCAAATGAATGAAGAGCGTCTATGGCGTCATTACATATTAGCTTTTCCTAGAGCATTAGTATTCTTTGAATATTATCAAGTCTTGTGAATGAACGACAAGATATAAGATATAGGGATATTAGTAACAATAAAACAAAGCTATGACGTCATTACATTTAGCTTTTCCTAGAGCATTTACATATTACATGCATTACATTTTAGCTTTTCCTAGAGCATTACATATTACATATTAGCTTACGTCATTACAGATTAGCTTTTCCTAGAGCATTACAGATTACATATTTACATATTAGCTTTTCCTAGAGCATATTACATATTACATATTAGCTTTTACTAGAGCATTAATATTCTTGAATATTACATATTAGCTTTTCGTAGCATTACATATTACATGCCTTACATATCATTACATATTAGCTAACTCTGTGACATTGGACGGCGACAGTGGTGGTGTTGTGGTAAAAGACCCCTTTTTATATATATATATATATATTTTTTTTTTATCATATTAGCTTTTCCTAGAGCATTACATATTAGATATTATTACATATTTACATATTAGCTTTTCCTAGAGCATTAGTGTTAAACACAAAACGCGGTTTCACTTTACATATTGTTACACATTGACATATTAGCTTTTGCATTACATATTACATATTAGCTTTTCCTAGAGCATCACTTTACATATTAGCTTTTGCATTACATATTACATATTAGCTTTTCCTAGAGCATTACATATCATTACATATTAGCTTTCCCTAGAGCATTACATATTACATATTATTACATATTTGCATATTAGCTTTTACTAGAGCATTACATATTAGCTTTTCCTAGAGCATTACATATTAGCTTTTCCTAGAGCATTAGTATTCTTGAATATTACATATTAGCTTTTCCTAGAGCATTACATATTACATGCACTGCATATCATTACATATTAGCTTTTCCTAGAGCATTACATATTACATATTATTACATATTTACATATTAGCCTTTCCTAGAGAATTAGTATTCTTGAATATTACATATTAGCTTTTCCTAGAACATTACAAAAGCATTAGTATTCTTGAATATTACATATTAGCTTTTCCTAGAGCATTACATATTACACATTAGCTTTTCCTATTCAATATCATTGGTCAAGCTCATTAGTTGGTGTGATGTGGAAAGTGATGTAGATGAAGTCATTACATATTGTTGTTTTTAGAAACGTAAAAATTCATATTTTTATACAATACTAGGAAGTAATTTATGATCAATAATGTGGGAATTTCGAATATTTGTTAAAAAAAATAAAAAATAAAAAATAATAATTAATCCCGGCGTCAAGTCCAAAATTCTCCTTCATCTATATTAATTCCAATTGGGCTGATGGACGGGTATGATCGAGCTTCACCAACATGTACATATGTCAGAAATCCAAACAGAAAAAAGAGAAGTAGTTCTTTAAATAATAATAAATTATAATATTATTATTTTCTCATTTTTATCCCAAAGTCTTTTTTTTTTTTTTTTCCCCTTATCCAAAGACCAAAATTAAAAATCGATTTAATTTTAGGGGTTGGTGCAAAGGCTTTCTATAATATTGACCCAACTATACGCTTATTATTGCAAGACACTGTGTATATATACGGTACATATAATAACGACCTACCTCTATCTATACCCCTCGTAAGTCTATACCCCTCATAAGTCGTACCTCTCATTCTTAAAATCTGTCACAATCATGTCTCTCTACAACTTCTATACTTACTCCTTATAACTCTGCATATATACATAATTAACGAAGTTTCTTTTGTTTTTTGGTATTAATTAATTAAGTTGCTTCACAAGAACTCAAGATGATCAGTCCTTAATGCAAATCAAAGCAATTTGATTTACTATAATGCATGAAATTTAATTCAAACATGTTGCAACCTCTAAGAACTTTACCAATTTTATCAAACATGGAGAACTATTATAGACACTATAATTTTTTTGCGACAAAATTAGATTGATTTGTATAAATCTCGTATTCATATGAAATGGTCATTAGTCATATAGTTTATGACAGCCAAGCAAGCGGTTACACTTTTTTGGACTAACACTGACTTATATTAAAAAGATTGCAATAAAATCTACAACCTTCTTTTGACAGCAAAAGAAGGAGGGATTTATCAAACTTGAATGAAGTGATGATTACGAAGAAATGGAAACAACTTCTCCAGTCCTCTGCCATCGGAACTGAAGAATTTATCAAACTTGCAAGAACTGTTAAGTTTTTCTTGTTTGCATTAATATCTGACAATTAGGTTCATCAACCTTTTACAATATTTGTGTTAATATCTGACAACTATACGGAACTTATCAAAATATATATATATATATATATATTTCTTGCTTTAATTACTAGGCTTGGAACTAGTATAAAGAAGAACGAGAACTTAAGCTGGTGGATTCAGCAATATTATCAGAATTCAATGAGGAACAAATAAGAAGAGTGAAACTTTCCTTCACTAGGACCATTTAGGAGATGATCAAGTGACCAATGAGATAATGCCACCTGGATACTTGAATGACCGGAAATTTGACTGTCTAATCGGCACAATAAGTAATACAACAACAAAAGGAACTTTGACCCTTAAAAAAAAAAAAAAAAGAAAAGGAACTATTACTAGCTTTTATAAATCATTTGCAGGAAAAGACATGGTGACTTATGCAGAGCAGCCATTTATCAATGCCAATGTATATCATATGTTTCAGGTTGGTTTAGTTTATATGAGTGCATATATATATATATATATATTTAAGATTGTGTTCAAATTTACACTTTTTTTTTAAATATTCACGTTCACCATATAAATGTTATACCATAGGAGAATTACTACCAGTTGAATTGCATATAGAAAATTTTCTTTTGCTTTCCGTCTGTTTTGCTATTTGGTTTGGCAGTTTCTCACTATTTAAAAGTTTGACACCTTTAAATATCTATTCTTCTACATCTTTTGTGAGCTTAATTAGATATAGTTGAACATCCAAAAGAGACTGCTCTATATATCATCACAACTTTGCATCATCCAATTTTTAGCTTAATCAAGGCCTCATAAACCGAAGTCCATCAACTTTGATATGTGATATGAAAATTTACTTTAGAAGATTGAATAGGTGCAGAAGGGAAGTTCGTTGAATAGGTGAATTGGACAACTGAAGTGAAAGGTCAGCAAAACTAAATATCTGAATGAAGGGAAGAATCAAGAAGAAATGAAAGCAAGAAAACGAATTTGTTCTTTGGAGATGCATATGCATTACATGTGTCAAAACGAATGTCGTAACAGAAAAAACATGGTTCAAAAAATAAATGTACCAAAAATTGCATTTTTTTTTTTCCGGTTTATCACTAAATTGCTTGAATAATGTATAATGTTTAGTAATATTGCTTTCAACAACACCTTAATGGGTTGGCTTGGTGCAGGCTCACCTTTTTAACTATTTCTGTTCTGTCCATCATTTTTCTTTTCTTCATTTACTGGGTGCATGAACCAGGAATTTCTAAACCAACCTCTATATCTATTTTTAATACGTTTTCGAGCGTATAAACACCTCCTAAGCCATAGTATTTTATTTCTTCTAGATTAACATACATTTCTCAACTCTTCAGTCTTGAAAAACCTCTCAGACGGCCAACTTATTATTTACATTTTATTTCTCAAGATTCTATTAATTATCTATCTATTAACTCCTTGCTACTCCATGAGAAGCCAATTTATCAACGATTGTTTGGTTTATTAACAAAAAAGCTATTGCTCTGGATTTCAGATTACATAATCAGAACTCTGTTAATTTGCCGTTGAGAGCCAGCCTTCATTTCCAGCTTTAACATGGCTGCAGAACTGGTGGGTTGAGCTTTCCTCTCTGGTTCTCTAGAGTCATTCTATGATAGGTTGCATTCTCGAGAGGTCATTGACTTCATAAAGGGAAAGAAACTGAATGATGGGCTGCTCAAAAAAGTTGAAGATTATGTTGCTGTCTGCTAATGCAGTGGTCAATGATGCTGAGGAGAAGCAAATCAGGAAGCAAATGGCTTGATGAGCTCAAAGAAGCAACTTATGATGCAGAGGAACTGACAAAACAAATCAACACTGAAGCTTTGCGATGCAAGATGGAAGGTGAGCATGACAGCAACACTAGTCAGGTGTGGAATCTCATTTCAACTTGGTTCACTGGATTTAACAACATAGTGGAAACCAAACTAGTGAGGATTCTTGACAGACTATAATCTATGTGTTAAACCGAAAAACCGTTCTTAGTTTGAAAGAAGTTGTTGAAAGAAGATCGTCACATAGATTACGACCAGCATTGGTAGAATATTCTGATGTTTATGGAAGGGTAGCTAAAAAAGAGGCCATTGTAAGTTGTTGGTATAAGATTGTTAAGTTGTTCTAGATAATGTTTGGAATGAGAGCTATAATCTTTGGAGTGCCTTAAAGAGCCCTTTTGAATATGGAGCACATGGAAGTAAAATCACTGTGACAATAAGAGATGAAAATATTACATAAAATGCCATCCTGGCTCAGTTTGTTTACAGTGATGCTCTCTCTATCTGGCTATGTAATTTCTATCTCAGAATTTCTTGATTCAATCAGCAAGTTGAAATTTTTAAAGAACCTAAATTTATCTTCCACTGCACTCAAAGAGTTGACAGATAAAATTTGTTCTTTATTACAATTTGCAGACTTTATTGTTGAGAGAATATGAAGACTTGACTCAGGTGGTTGATTCAATTGGTAATCTGAAGCTCTAATGTACTTGGATTTATCTCGTACTGAAATTGAAAAGTTACCTGATACGTTGTGTAGTTTGTACGATTTGCATACACTATTATTGTGTCAATATTCTGAACTTCTGATCCACCAAACAACATAGCAAATTTAAAAAACTTGCGTTGTTTTGATATTGATGACTGCATGGCTTTGAAAGAGATGCCACCGCATATATGCGACATGAAAGATTTGCAGACATTAACAAACTTTTGTTGTGCATCTCAAGGCCTGAAAACGCTGTTAATGTTGGAGTTTGTGTGAAGGTGAAATTAAAAGAGCAAAAAGTACATGTATTATATAAGGTTGTGGAACGGTAATGCTGATGATTCACAAAAGGCAAAGGAAATAATTGAAGGACTCAAACCACATAGAAACATCAAGAGATTAAATAATTCAGGGCACGGAGGTACAAGGTTCCCAAATTGATTAAGAATGGTTCGCTTTCTCATTTGTAAATCTGGAGCTTTTTGGTTGTACAAATTGTTATCATGTAACTCAGCTTGGAAATCTACCTCCTCTTAGAAAATTTGTATTAAAGAATTTTATTGTGGAGAGAATAGGTAAAGAATTCTATTCAAATGGTGGTTGTGTGAGGAAACCATTTAGATGTTTAGAAACTCTCAAATTTTCAGGGATTTTAAGAGTGGAAGGAGTGATTATGTGCTGCAGTTGATCAATGTGAAGGTGGAGCTTTTCCTCATCTTCAGCATCTTTATTTGAATGATTGTCCAGGGGACACATACCTGATTATCTTCCATCTTTGAGAGAACTTGAGATCATGGGATGTGAACAGCTAGTTACTTCAGTTCCAAGAAGCCAACTCATGGATCAGCATTTCCACTTCTTACTTAATATTTACATACATAATTGTTAAATGGAGTCAATCTCAGAGGGGGAACTACGCTCAAATGCAAAGCTTTTGTTTTTTAGGAATTGCAAAAAGCTCTTTTCCCAAAACCATGAAATGGAAACTGCAACGACTCGCCTCTCTTATAACCTTAAGGATCATTGGAACTAAGGACATAGGGGATTCATTTCCTGAGGAAGGGCTGCTTATTAACACTTAGTTTTCTCTTATGATTTCTGAACTTACAAATCTTATGAATCATTAAACGAAAGGCCTTTCAGCTACTCACATCCCTTAAACGTCTAGAGATTCATTCCTGTTGTCAGCTTCAGTGTTTTTCAGAAGAAGGTCTACCCACTTCTCAATCTCTTTTGCATATCAATGGATGTCTACTGTTAAATCAGCGTGACTGAAGAGAATGACCAAAGGTTGCTCATGTTTCTCGTGTATTTCTCGATTTCGGCTCTATATAATTAGCATATTGTGCAAGTGTGTCTTCTCTGTTTTCTCCAATTTCATCCAGGAGTGTGCACTACTACTTTTTTCTTTTGTTCAAAGTACATTTTGCCTTAGCCAGAGAGATATAGCATATAAAATGAAATAAAGGATAAATAGTTTTGTTATTTCATTTTAAACCCTTTTTTTTTTTAGGCCATTTGGTGGTTTTGTACGTATAGAGTGAGTTGCCTAATACATATATATACATATATTTTGGCTTGACTTGCTTATAGAGTGAGTTGCCTAATCCATTCACTGCTTCCCTTGCATAATGCACTTATTTGAGATTCTCTAAGAGTAACATTTCTCTATCATCATTCATGTAGAGTTATTATATATTACATACCAACTTCAAAATCTAGGACGATGAGTTTGTTTTGTTATGAATATACAGGGTACAAAAAGAATGACACAGTGGTTACTTCTACTTCTCTGTAGGTGGTGCATATCATCTTGTCTTATAATGTGATTGCCAGGTGAACATGGGCTCAGTTTGTGTTGAGAGGCCACCACTTTTCATCTCCATTACTAAGGTTTTTTATATTAAAAAGAAAGAAAAAAAAAAAAAAAGACGCCTAAGGTTTTTTGGAAGAGATTAAATCTCTGATACATGCAAAGCTGAAACTTTACATTCGGTTTCTGGGTTTGTTTTTCTGCCTGGTTAATGAGAAAACCGTGGGCCTGTGGCAAAATTGCACATAATATCAAATTGGGATTTTCTTGCTGGTGATGGCTTTTGCAAGACAAATGACTGGGCCAGTAGCCTAGAGCTCAAACGGATGCTGGACAATTGTTTTCTCTGGGCCCATTTGCTTCATGTCCTCTCTAACTTATTAATAATGAGGAGGAAAATATTGGATGGTATACAATTCTCATGCTTGAAAACATGAGCAGCAGCAACAGAACAAACAAAAAGGAAGCTCTTGGATGGTGTTTTCATCTAAATTAAATAATCCACAAAGCAAGTGTTTTGGTATTATTATACAGGGAATCGAATTTCTTACAGTTGAAACAATTGCTGCTCTAATAATATGGTTTACATATTATTAATAATGAATTTTTGACAAAGGGACAGCAAAACCCAGATCCAGCTGACGTGTATACGTTATAAGGGGCTTTATATGGTTCTAGCAGCCGGTGCTTGCTTCCATTAGCTCCAGTCTAAATGACTCTAAAGTGACTGCTTTATTTCTTTCCTTCTTTTTTTCTTTTTTTCTTTTTTAATTGCTTATAAATAAATAAAAGTTCTAAAAGAAGATCGTCCTATATATCCACAAACACGGCTTAGCCAATTTGGATTCTGGAACTTATATCCAATATCCTTGCCCCCCAACATGCAAAGGAATAAAAGCCAAATTCACCAAAATAAATAAATAACAATGATAATAAAATAAAAGCCAAGGGTGACACGTAAAACCAAATAGCTTATTTTCAACTCAATTTGTGCTTTTGACTATTTGCGGTTGAATCTGATAAGGTCAAATAATTTCCTCACTGCCCTGTTTTCTCTTCCGTTTGCCCTTCGCATAATTTTCACTAAAAGTCCTTATTTGCATTGATTTTCCACAGCTAAATTTGCAAGCTTTTTCTAAAGTTGATTTGCAAGTCTTTTTCGTTCTTCATTTATACAGTACATCCATGGTTTTCTTTTTCTCTTTTATTTTTAGTTTTTGATACCGGTAGTTAAAAATTGAAAGGGGCGTTTGGTAGCATAACAATTGGTCTCTATGCTGTTTTTATTTATTTATTTATTTATTTATTTATTCCCTCCTCCACTTTCTTTCTCCTATTTTCCTTCTCTATTAATGGGTTTCTAGAACTTGGTGAGAAAGAAAATAAGTTTGTTACAATAAATAAATAGTGTTAAAAAATAAATTATTCAAAAAACTAAAGAGAGCTTAGTGATGAATTTTTTAGAATGCAGAATTTCAGTATAATTAAGGGAAAATTAAAAAGATCTAAGTGAAAAAATTTCTCTTCGCCTGTGATAGACATAATAGAACGCAAAAAAGTTTAGCTTTTGCCGCAATCTTTTAGCTATGATCAATTATTATAGCTTCAACTATTTTTTGCCACAGCAAACAGTTTTAACGATACATAACAATTACATAATGGTTGATTATTGACCACAACTTAATAACAACACTTATTATGGTTAAAAGCATTTAGGCACAACATATAACACTTTTGGCCGCAACAAATGGTGTTGGCTAATACCCTATTTTTTTATTTTATTTTTTATTTTTTTATTAACCTTTAGCTTAATGAATTTTAAGAAAAAGATACTGCAAAACCCTGCGGGTCCAAAAATGAAATGGATACTTGATAGTGATTTAAAGGTTTAGTCATTGGTAGAGGTATATGCTAGAAATCTAGTTATAGGTTGCTTTCTTCCTTCCCCCGACATTTTATATGTTACATGTGTTTTATTTGGTTCTGGTAAATCATTGGTTAAATTCTTATGATGGGTTTTCTTCCTATCCACAATCTTAAAAGTCTAAAGGGATTTGGCTTATAAGAAAAGGTTCTGAAAAGAATTATGTTATTACGAACATGGCTTAGCGAATTTGGATTCTGGAACCAATATCCAATGCCCTTTTTCCACACCTACTACGAATGATAAAACCATAAAAAATCTCGTTTTCAACATAATTTTGGACTTGAAAAATAATAAAATAAAACTATCTGGAGTTGAATCTGATGGGGTCAAATTGCACGTGCCTCATTATTTGAGTGTACTCAGCTTAAGCAATATGCCATTTTGTTAATATTATCAACTCCTATTTACTACATATCCATTATTTTTTGTAAACTCTGTCCCTCCTATTATATGTTTCTGGGGGCATTTATATATAACACATATGCATGATATATATATATATATATATATACATTTTCTAGGTAACGTATATTTATATTGTTAGTTAACTGAAATTTCCGAAAGGATTCTATATTAATTATATTAATTTGTTTCTTTTTTGGACGTAATTAATTAATTTGTTTGATTGTGATATGTGTATAATACATGTAAAAAAGATATATAGCATGATTGGGGTAATGTTTATAAAAGAGATAGCGTGATTTGTGTAATGTTTCAAAATTTTCAAATCTTATTAAAAGTTGATTGTTTGGATGTGGTTGTACCCTGAAAAGAAATAGTCATAGAAACTAATTCTAATTAGATCATCAGCATATATCCAATTTGATCGGTTTTGATATGGGGGTGGAGAATTGTGCTTGGAAAATTGTAGGTTTGTTAGTAGACTGTTGCTATGATTCGAGATAATTGTGTTGACATAATATGGGAGAATCAGGTAGTCTAACAGTTATACATACATGACTAGGACTTGGCGGATTTTATAAACTTAGCGTGTTAGGCAACATTTTACACAAAGTCAAATCAGCCTTTTGAATTAAACATATATTTAAAAAGACATTGGTTGAAACTTGAAAGAGGATACACTTTCAAGAAAATTTCACCCACTATCACTTCGATGGGATAAAAAATGAATTAATTAGTCAATTAAATAACAAAAAAAGGAAAAAAGAAAAAAGAGGAAACAATATAAAAGATGTCAACTATGAGACAATATGTGCCTATGCATGCATACGTGTAATTGTTGTAAAAAAAATCAAATATAATAAATAAAAAAATTTCACATTAATCTTTGTATTAAAAACTTGATTCGCTTATATGAAATATTTAATTTAAAACTGATTTGAATATAGTTGTGTGTATATATATATATATATATATATAGTGTCAACAGATGGCAAAGACTACTTGTAAAATTAGCACCATTAATTTAACGTCATATCTCCAACTTAATTTTGGCTTTGACTTTTAGTTAATTATATTGAATTAAATCTAATAATGTCAATTACTACATTCATGGCTTCGTCATTTTATACCATATTTGTTAATTTTTTATTACTATAATACATGCATGTGATTTTTGTTTCGTATTTAAGTAATGATTATTTGTAAAATATTGTTATGTTATTGAGTACTAATTATTACTTCATTGGTATATATATTGATCCAAAACTTTATCCATTCCTTTTTTTTTTTTTTGGGTGGACTCACATTCTCTTTATGTTGTTCTCCTGTATTTTAAACGTTTTATTAACCAAACTAACCAATAATTAAAAATTGAGATTTAAAAATTTAATCAAATCAAATCTAATCGAATCAGCCCATTTTACCCTTCGATATTTCCTTCATCGCAGCCTGGTGTTTTTAGTTACTCTTAGTCCGTCTTTCTAATTAAAAATATGTTTGATTTATGAATTAAATTGTGAAATAAAATATATATTCTTAAAATTTTAATATTATTTAAGTCATATTTGGTTGGAAAAATAGTAATTCTTAAAAATAAAAGTAAAAAGAATTAATAATTCATAAGAATAAGAAAATAGAGGAATAAAAAAATTATTACTATTCTTTAAATTGGTTGTAATAATAAAAAAGGTGCAAAAGAAGTGGCTTAAAAAAAGTTTTAAAAAAAATTTGGAAGCGTGAGAGAGAGAGAGAGAGAGAAAGGAAGGAAAAAAAAAAGATTTAGGGAGTATATTCAATTTGAAATTTAAAAATTTAAATGTCTTCGATTTAGATTTTAAAAGAATATATATAAGTCTAATGATATTCAATTCAGATTTTGATGTATTTTAAAATCTAGGTGTATTCAATTAAAAATTTGTAGAATTTTTTTAAAATCTGGTGATATTGAAAAAGTCATTGATTTTTTTAAAAAAAATTGATGAATTTAATAGATTTGAAAGGATTTTAACAGTAAAATTGTCAATATGAAATACAATCTAAAACTCAAAGATTTCGTTAGATTCTTATAAAATTTTTATGAAATCTGTAAAATTCCATAACAATCCATCAAATTCTTTAAAATCTATAGTTCATTTTAAATTTATCAAATTTTAAATTGAATACATTACTTTTAAAATAGCTTCTTTTTCTTTTTTTTCCCTTTATTATTGAGAATATAGATTCTAAATTTTTTAGAAGAAATAATAATTTTTTTAATTTAAAAAATTGAAATTCCATATAAATAGATAGGTGAAATTTTAAAAATTCAATCAAATTAAAAAATATCAAAATATTATAATTATATAATATATTTGATTATCTAATCCATAAATCAAATATATTATTAATTTGTTGGACTTATTTATTTTTATAGGAATCATTTTTCAAAATAATGAATTAAGCACAAAATTTGTATTCCTTAAAATAGAGGAATACAAAAATATTACTTCGCTTTTTTTTTTTTTCACGCTTCCAATTTTTATTTTTTTTTACATTTTTTTTCCACCTTTTTGCCCCTTTTTTCATTATTGCTATCAAACTAAAGAATATGTATAATTATCCTATTTTACCTTTTTTTAATCCTAAAAATTACTAATTCTTATTTCTTATGAATTACCCTTCTCCTAATCAAATGTGACCGAAGTTCCCTTTAAAAAAATAGAGATGGTATTGGTTATGGCAAGAATATTAAGGTTCACTGGATGAATTTATCCCCAAAAAAAAAAAAAAAAAAAAGTTTATTGCTTGGGCAGAATCTAATTAAAATTAAATATTAATTACATTTTAATACTTTATTTTTGTCGGATTGCACATTGGGCGATCAAATTTAAAATATTACACGTATGAATTTTTAATTTACAATTTATTTCACATTCAGTCAAATTTAAAAATTGATTTACAAATTAACTAACAAAAGTTTTATAACTAAGAATCAGTTTTCTCAATTTATAAACAAAATGAAAAAATAATTGATTAATTAATCAATGATAAAATTAGTCCACCTTTTCAATTTGTATACCGTAAAACATCACCCTCCTCATTGATTATATGAGAACTCCATGCGATTTTGTGTAACATTTGTTAAAAAACATCACCCTCCTAATTAATTTTTTTTTCCCTAAATAAGCATGCTTTTGGTCCATAACCATTTTTTTGTGAACAGGAGCTCGAAGGTAAATATTTATCTCTTCTAACAAAGCTATCTCACATTAATGGGCTATCTCCCACCTCCATATCTTTGGTTTTATATATATATATATATATATATATACACACTTTTGATTTCTGTTTTAATTCTTTTTTTTTTTTTTTGTGTTATTGTTGTTGCTGTTATTTATTTATTTATCTATTTTTAACTTTTTTACATTTCTCATTAGGTTGCTTTATATTCCTTTACTACTCTTTTTTCTCTTTTTTGATAAATTTATTTACCAGTCTTGTTGTTCAGTTCAGGCATTTTAGATTTCTCATTTTCTCAAGGGTGTTGAGTCACAATCAGATTTGATAATATCTATTCCCACAATTACCTTTCCACAATTAACTCCTATAATTCCTAACAAACTGCAGACACCACTCCTATGAAAATCAAAGCTCCCGAGATGACTGCAGGAATATTAATTTTAAACTTGTTCCTCTTGGGGGCGGAACAAGGGGGCGTTTGGTACACAGAATAGGTCCGGATCGGACAGGATAAGTTCGGATCGGACAGGATCGAATAGTGCAGTACTGTATTTGGTATAGTTCTGGACTGAATGTTGGACTAATTATCCCATGTTTGGTGCAGGATCGGACTGGATTGGACTATTTTATAATTATAGTTTTTATTTTGTTAAATATGAAAAGATTTAAAATTATATTTATATTTACAAAAAAATGAAATATTATATTTAGTTAAAGTTTTATTATTATTTATATTTAATATTTTTTGTATAGATATTTATACATTTGTAATTTTTTTTTTTAACACCCATAAACTACTTAAAATGTTGACGCTTTGTAAAATTTTTGTTAAATGTTGAGCCGCTTTAAATCTCAACCAACTTATACCTAGAATTGTCTATGTTATGAAATTACAATACTTCCACCAATCTACCAACATTAGTTACTTTAACCAATTAAAATCACTTTTACAGTATTTCTGATCACCAAAGTTAGCAATGTAAAGGAATCCACCACAAACAACACCAACAAGGCAGCAAGATCCAACTGCTGCAATCTGTGGTTTCATAGGCCATTGTCTGGTGACAACAGAGAGAAAACCCTCTTCTGTTGCTTGAAATGCCTTCCGTATTACATCTGCAGACATAGACTGCTGCTCTGAAGTAAACCCTGCAGATTTCATTCAAAAAAGAAAATTTCACAACAAGGTCTTTAATATGGATCATAGAAGCTGCTATTCAACCATAAAATTTATGTTCCAAACTTCCAAGCTACAATTAACTGTCAAGAAATGGTGGGGGAAAAAAAAGAAAAATGGAAACTCAAAGTAACTAAAGTTTATTGATATGAAAAATCCAAGAAAGTAAAATCCACCGATCTAAAAGATAACTATTTGGCTTATTGGGGTAAAAATCTTTCATATTTTTAAAATTAAGACTCAAATGCAGCTTGGACTTATTTTTTCACCACTTTCAACAGATTTAGCCTTAGCAGAGCCATCAATCTTTGAGCCACTATCAGCCCTCCCTAGAGATCGTGACAACATCTCCTGACTATCGCCATGAGGGTCTTCCCTATTGATTTCATCAGGGACAATTTCATCCATTAATCCAGGATCTGGGATAGATTCACCTGTTTGCCCCTGATTTTCTGCATCTTCTATTCTGGGTTCCACATCACCAACTACACTATCTGCTCTGTGGACAGATACATCAGCCCCATGAATTTCAGCTTCATGACTAGCACACATTCCAACACTTCCTCCGCTGATTCCAAAACTAACCCCATCCCGGGCCTAAGCGGTTACAGTTTCTGCATTGAAAATTTCTTCCCCATCATTTGTACTGCTAACACCCATTTCCCCAGGAGCTACTTCAGCAACCGGTCGGAAACCAATGCTTTGCTGAGCTTGGTTACTGTAGTTTAATTCTGATGCATCATTTATGTCCAGATTTCCATATGTACTTGAAGACGGGAACTGAACATCATCAATGTCTCCAGGATAATTTTCAACACTTTCCATAGAGTCCTCGTTTGCACTATGACAGACAGTATCCATAGCTATGACCGAAGACGCACGTGTTGAATCCCTAGTTGCTTGGATTCCCATATGCTGGTCATGTCTTTGCCGGAAGGAAGCAACTCTATTGTCATCAGCATAGATTTTAAAACCCATTGAATGGCTAGGGCCAGCACCAGAATCTCTCTGATATGGTGAACAGTATGAATCAAAAATAAAAATTCTCTCTTTTATAACTTGGAAAGGTCCCAGCCAGTAGAGGCCGGCTACATTATCATATCCTCATCACCAAATAGCCAATCTCTCTCATAAACCTTTTTTTCCCCTGCAACTTTCTCAACACCAGAAACAAAGAAACACCTCTAACCCCAGAAAATCCTGATTGCCAATTCTATTCTGCCCCACTTCTCAGCTCAATAATTATAAACTAATACAAAACAACATAAAAGCCAAAAACATATATTTTAAAACATATAAAGTTAATAAATATACAAGTTGAACTTTTTTTTTTTTTCCTTGTTTCCTTGAATTTGGATAACAAAACCACAATAGATCAAAAGAAAAATGACAAAGAAGCCGCTTTGAAGTTTGTTTCTTTTAGGGGATTGCACAAAAACAAAGGACAATATGACCTTAAGACTATGAATGTCCCATCTTTATTTCCTTTTAAAACAGAAAACCCACGACCATATTAACCCACGACCAAAAATCAAAATTTCTTCCCAAAAAAACCCAGCAATCATCAAAATCAAAAGAGAAAAAGGCAAACCCAGATTAACCCATTAAACATCAAAATCAAAGAAACCCAATACAAGAACAAAGAAAGATTTTTAGCCTTCCTGAGAAAAACGCTTAAAAGCCTCGAGAGAGGAGAATAGGAATAACCCCAGCTTCCCACTATATGCTCCTGTCTCTCTCTCTCTCTCTATCTATTTCTCTCTTTTATGTTGTAATCCAAGGTACATATATAAAGAGGGTGTGTGAGTCACTGCAATGTGCGTGAGAGTGGTCTTTTGTGTTGTGTGTGCAAGTCTATGGCAATTCAAGGACAAGGAGGACATAGATGAAGGGAAAAGAGGAGGGAATTGTGGGCGTCTTCATACATGGTGCAGGTGATTGAATACAAGCCCTAATTTTGGTAAATCAAAATACAGACATTGGAGAGAACACGAAGAAGAAGAAATCATACTAATCGGCCGTGTTTCTTCCTCAGAGGGATGCAGAGGTCTCGAGAAGCCATGGACGTTCACCGGGGAAGAGCTGCTTCGATTGTTGAGACGATCTGGTGGACCTGCTTCGGCGAGAGATACCAGCGAGAGACACCAGCGAGAGAGAGGAGAATGGGACGACGAGTTTGGGACAAAATTAACCCAGGTGGAAAACGGGTCAGTTTAATCCTGCGGAAGTGGGACTCTTTTCACTGTATAGGTCAAGTTGTCCCATTTTCTAAATGTTGCTACCAAACACCCGATTGGGATACAGTTCTGTCCTGACCTGCTCAATCCGGTGAAACAAACACGGCCCTTAGGTTTCGTTTTTAGAATCAAATTGGAAAATCAAAAAAAATTAATCAATTAAAAAAATAAATAAATACATGGAAAAAAAAATCAAATAAACCAAATCCACTCCTCTAAATTTTAAAAAGAAAATTTTAACTCTCCCAATATTTTCTACATAATTGAATAGAAAATCCACCCCAAAAAAAAAAAAATTTCAGATGCAGAGCAAGGAAGGATCATAAATTGAACTATTTTTCTAGTGATTAGTGAAATCAGAAAAGTAAGTTTTTTGGTTTTGAAAATATTACTTTCCAAGAAAATGCAATTATACAAAGAACAAATTTGTTTGCTTACAAATGGACCATTTTATCACGGAATAAATTTGGGCTCAAAAAATTGAAAGCCGAGCAGAGGAGAAAAGAACAAAATTGAGGAAGAAATTATATGTGTCCATTGGCACAACAAAAGCATTGAAGCATATACATGTTTAATTCTACCGAGTTCATTCAAAAGATTCAAAATGAAAAGGACAGGAAAATGCGCGGTGTATGATTATAAGATAGTATCTTAGCTTCCTCGAATCTTCTCTCATTCGAGCAAATCTAATTCTTATCGCCCAACTAAAGAAAGACATTTTAGAGGAATTGAGACGTGTATCTATCAACAAACTGAGCAGCATAATTTTGTAAAGACCAGTTTTTTTTTTTTTTTTTTTTTTTTTTTTGGGTAATATTTGCAAAGACTACTTAGTTATGCCTTATGCCCACTTGTTTTCTCGGAACTCAACGATTGAATAGTAGATTATCACCCAAAAAAAGGTTGATTGAATTAGTCGAGTGTCCAGTCAATATCGTTAGTTTTTGTTTATTTTTGTGATGCATCAAAATCCTTATTATATTCGCTGTGCTTAGAAAGAAATCATGTAGTGGTGGGAAAATTAGGGCCATTGGATCTAAATTATTCTAGTATTTGTGTTGGTGTCCCTGGGTCGACCTATAAATTGTTCACCAAAAATCCGTACTCTTTCTATAATTTTTATTTTTATTTTTTATTTTTGTTTATTATTATTATTTTTGCTTCCATGTTCTTTCTTTCATCCATAATTCTTCCCCAATTCCACACTGATCAAACAAAATTCAAAACTAATAAAAATGCAAAAAGCAACACGAACACAGTAATATCTATAGCTATATATAAAAGCCAGAATGCCAAATACTGTTCCAATTTTCGGACCCCCTTGAAAATAAAAATATATCCTTTTTTCTATAGCTATATATAAAAGCCGGAATGCCAAATACTGTTCCAATTTGCCGATCCCCTTGAAAATACAAATATACCCTTTTTTTTGTTCTTCTCGAATTACGTTATTTTAACACTTGAATAAATGGTCAAATTGGACATTAAAATGAACAGGAACTTAGCTTGATCAATACAGACATGATTACGCTAATACAAACTCAACTTCAATAAATTAGCATGCGAACTGGGTCTTACACCCATTAACTGTTTTTGTTTCTGTAAAATAGACTAAAATTTCTAATTGAACCAAATCAAAGCGAATTTACTTGGACCACAAATTTTTAACTCTGTCCTACAAGACTAAACTTAAAATTTCCTAACTTTATTCTTTTACTTCGACATCTTCTCAGCAACCAAACAGGGCATCGACTTCACCGTCTTCTAAAAATAGAAAAAAATTAATAATAATAACCCAAAAAAAAAAAAAACAAAACACAGATAAAGGCACGTCATGAAAGTTATCCAGCAGTACTATAGCTCAACTTCAACTTAGCAGCACAAAACTTCCCCGAATCAGATCAGAATTACCAAAAACCGAGCTCAACTTCAGCTCAGCAAGCAATTCAAGAAAATTAAATACGAACCAAAAACAAAAAAAAGCCCCAAAAAAAAGAAAAAGAAAAAGGATACGCAGCTTATATCCACGCTTGGCCATTTCTGCCACGGAACACATATTCCAAAACGACGTCAAAGAACTCCCTCCCTCCGGCGAACGAACAAATAAAAAAAAAAAATAGATAAATCGAAAAATCTTTCGCATGGACAAGAACTCTGCTTTTTAACAGTCAAGAAGATTCAAGTTGAAGAAAGTATTAATTAAAGCCCAGCTCCGCTTTTGCTTTCTTCTTTATTGAAATGGAAAGCCACCGGGGGAAGGAACAAAAGAAAAAAAAAAAAAGAAAGGTTAGGAATTCGATTCAGAGAAAAACTAATAAGATTCACAAATTGAAAAAAATACCTTTGGCAAAAAAAAAAGAAAAAAAGAAAAAAATACAAATAAAAGAAAAACAAAGAAAAAGAGAGTTCCACCACAGTAACAGAAATAGGAAAAGGAAACAAAATGAAAAAGAAAATGAAAAAAAATAATAATAAAAAAAGGAATTTCTTTTTCGCCTTTCGAAAAGGTACACGCTTGAGGGGAATGCATAGTATAGACCGTGATGAGCCAGTCCTCTCTCTCTCTCCCTCTCTCTCTCTCTCTCTCTCGATCTGTGCTTCTCTATGAAATTGAAGAAAAAGACTAAACAATACACACACACTCTCTCTCTCTCTCTCTCTCTGTACTCTCTCTCTTTTATTGGGTTTTTTTTGGCAATATATGTAAAATAAATTTTTTATTCTTATAATGCCGTATATGATGGGATTCTCCCTTATGCTTTATCTTGGGAAAGGATAATTTTATCACTCTGTCCGTTGTTAGCGTATATGTCCATGAGTGCCATAAAAAAACAAAGGGGAAAATTACTTTAAGTTATAATACATTAAAAAAAAAAAAATGAAGAAACACAAAAATAAAAAAAAGAGGTCTGTTAAAGAACGAAAGAAAATATTGATAGTAGAACTATTGAAGGTTAGGGAAATAAAAATAAATAAATAAATAAACGAAAATGGAAAAATAAGGCAATAGAAGGAAACAAAATTGCAATATCAAGTTGAAGAAAAGGAAAAAAAAAAAAAAAAAAAATTGCTTGGGCTGACCTACACGAAGGAGAAATCGATGCTTTTCAATATCAAGTTGACAGCATTGGAGACGAGTAACGGCTTTTATGTGCACGTATTTCCTCCTTTTTTGTTTTTCCAAAAAGGTGAAAAACAAGGCAAATCAGCTCCATCATATTTTATGATATTAAAATTTTATAATATTAAAATGTAATCTTACGATGGTCCCACAATCGCTATCATTTGGATAGTTGAATCCACCTTTTTTGGGGTATCAATTCTATACACCTTAGATGCCCTTTTCTTACCATTTTGCCACTGTTTGAGCTAATGGGCAGCCATCAAATTTCAAAGCCAAATGCCCAAATCCTGCGGTGCCCAAAAGATAAACTTTTGAGTGCGCTGCATATCTGTGGCGTAGACTAGCAATAGCGTATAAGAAATTTCTATATTGCGCCCATTCAGAAATGTCATTTCAAACCTAGACAATGCCTCTCTCTCTCTCTCTCTCTCTCTCTCGCAAAAACAAAATATATATATATATATATATATAAATAAAAACGGCAAATGGAAAATAGAGAATGGAAAGTAGGAATAGAACTTGTAAATTTTCGAGGCAACTATGGATGATTGACCTTCCAAACCATCGCAAAAAAAAAAATATATATATATATATATATAAATAAAAACTGCAAATGGAAAATAGGGAGTGGAAAGTAGGAACAGAACTTGTAAATTTTCGAGGCAACTGTGGATGATTGGCCTTCAAAACCACCACAACATAGAGAGAGAGACGCAGGCTAGCAATAGAGGGAAGCCGATCAGTCTACAGTGAAGTATGGCTTCTACGCAAATGGATTTATCTGGTACCATAAAATCTTGGGATTGAATTTGTAATTATGGTATGGTTTTAATTTTAGATTTTTTTTTTATTGTATTATTTTTTTTACTCCGTTGCTTTTCTGGAACAGAAGAAAAGAATTCCCTGAATCTGGTTTGTATATGTCGTTGGTTCTTTTTGAAATTTTGATTTTCAATTTCCATTGCATTTGTGGCCTTGCTTGTATATTTGGCTTCTGACTTAATTGTGCTATATTTTTTCTATCTTTTTCCTTTCTTCTTTTCCAATTTTATTTTCAATATTCTAATTATGTTTTTATGTTGGTTGTTTCTTTATAATCTACTTTCTTCTCTCTTTTTTTTAAATGTAGAGATTGTTTGCTGCTTTTGGACAAGCAAAACCATACAAAAATGAATAAATAAAAAATCAAGAAAGAAGCATGTTTTGAATTTATTGGGCCTTGATAGTAGGATTGGACAAATAAAATTAGGTTGATATGGAACTTTGTTTTTGGTTTTTTCTTATTTATTTATTCTTTTGAGCAGTTAATGAATAAATGATAAATTTGATTCCATTTAGGAAAGGCTAACTTATGTACAATTTTTTTTTTTTTTTTTGGTTTAGTTTTAGAATAGTTAAAATGGATCTTAGTAAAATAAAATATTTTTCATACTTTTGTTGTGTTTTATGTTATAATAAAAAGAATAAGTATATGAACACTAGAAATGAATTTAATATTATTTTACTTCCGATTTAGTCACCGTTATCAATTTAGTCCATGTAACTTCAGTTTAGATTAAAAAAAAAAAAAAAAACCACACACACACACAAACAAGTTAACCAAACATAACTCATATTACAATTACTTTGTTTATATATTATTCTCTTCCCTTTTATTTTACTTTATGTTCTTTTTATTAGTCACATCTTTTATTTTATGTTAAATATGTATATTTTTAAGTAAATCTGATAAGAAGAACAGAAGTTATTGACACAAGCATAAAATAGAATGTAGATTTTATATTGAATATTAATTAAATAATATTTTTATATTCCTTTTAGATTTTCATATAATGTATTTAAGATAAGAATTAACAAGCCAAAAAAAGTTAATATCTAAAATATTAATTTTTTGATGAAATCAAATAAGCTATTCATACAACCAAAAAATTTAAAAATTGTAGCTTCATTGAGATTATGATGACCATCTTCATTCTTATATAAATATCATAATTATATTGACTTTTAAATTGTATATTTTATAATTATATTTATACATATATATATATATATATATAAATATTTATATATATAACAATCGTTTTCATTACCACAAGGATATTCTTTTAAGTTATTTCATATGCTTTTTAGAATAATAGTTATTACATAACTTCAACAAAATCCAAAACTCAAAATTAACATTATAAATTAAAATTATATTTTAAATAAAAAAAAAAAGTATATCTAACACTACTAAACTATGGTCCGCATGCAATGCACGTGGTCTATACCTAGTATTGAAAAATTCAAGAGGGTAAAAAAGGAAAACCAAAGTCAGATCCCATAATTTTCTAGAAAAATAAAATAAAATAGAGAATCTTATATGTGGGAACTAGTATTTATGACTTAGGACCCAAACCATCGATAGATAACTATAATGAAAGACAATCCGTATTTAAGACAAAGTAATTTATTAATATAAGACTATAAGACAAAATAATTTATTAATAGAAGACTAATCTTTATTAAATAGGCTTGAAGATTTTATACTTTATTTTTATTTTTTTATGGAAGATTTGTGGTTTAAGAGCTGATTACCGGGGTAGGTCAAAGGCGATGAGATTAGATTGGAGAATTAATTCAAATCTTGAAAAGTAAGGATAGCTCCACTAAAATTGGGAAAATTTTAAAACATTACACATATGGACTCTTAATTTATAATTTATTTCACAAAATTTGCAAATTGATTTATAAATGAAAATATTAATTATCATGATGATAGTAAATTTAAATGGTTATTCTTAAAAATTTATTTTTAAAAATTTTAAATAAAAAATAATAGAATTTAATGTTTTAATTAAAATTTATCACATAAGATAATGGTTTTTACTAATGATAACAACAAACTAATAAAAGTTCTAAAATTAAGAATTAATTTTTTTTAATTTATAAATAAAAAGATAAATAAATAAATAATTAATTAATAAGAAACTAATCTATATTCTTAATTTTTACACCATAAGACATCACCCTCCAAATTGATGATATGTAAAATCCATGCGATTTTGTGTGGCATTTGTAAGCACGTCATCCTCTTAATTAATTTTTGTTTCTAAATAAGCATGCTTTTTGGTCCATAACCATTCGTTTGAACAAGAGCCTGAAGATAAATATCTCTTTTTACAAAGCTATCTCCCGTTAATGGTATCCTTTTTTTTTTCTTTTTTTTTTTTTTTAAGATATACTTTTGTTATTTGTTTCTTTGTTTCAATTCTTTATTTTTGTTGTTGTTTATTTATTTATTTTTAATTTTTAACATCTGTCAGTAGGTTGCCTTATATTCCTTTTACCACTCGTTTCTAAATTTACCAGTCTTCTCGTTCAGTTTGGGCGTTTTAGATTTCTCATTTTCCCTAGGGTGTTTGAACCACAGTCACATCTAGGTATGGGCTTTTTCACTTGAGTCCTATTTGGGATTCGCCAAAATTTCACTAGAACAGTTGGCAGTTTATATGGCTAAATGAGCACCGTCCGAGAATGCTCTGTTCCACCTCGCCTCTAAATAGTTACATCATCTTATAGTTGTCACTTTCTCCGTCCTGTAACTAAATTTTAGAGAACGCTCAAGCAATACACTAAACTAATAATAATAATAATAACTTGCGACATCCCGACTAGGTTAATAATAATAATAATAATAATAATTGTGAAGTCCAGCCGTACCAACCACAGCCACCATTTTTGACACCATTGCTGCACCGAAAATGCATTGATCAACAATTGTGGCTAAGCTGTTGAAAATTGTGGCCATGCAACCAACCTTGTAAGCCTATAAATAGGCTCCTTCCCGTTGCATGAAAACCAAGCCAAGAGAGCAAGCTCAATAAGTTCCAGAGAGAGCTTGAGAGAAGAGTGAGCAATTCCAGAGAGAATTGGAGAGTGTAGAGAGAGATTCCACGTGAGAATCCAAGAGAGAAGTTTTTATTTTTGTATTTTATTTCCAAGAGAGTAATAGAATTCTTTTTATTTTTCTTCTCATATTTCTTCTTTAAAGTGGTCAGAGAACCACAACAAGTGGTATCAGAGCTCCAGGTCGAGAGCTTGGGTTCAAAATTTGAAGAAACAAAGCTACTGTTCTTCAAGTTGGTGTTTTGCAAAGTTGCTCAAATAATTAATTTGACAATACCAGGTGAAAGTACCCGACGAGAGGAGAATACACAAGTTCGCCGGAGAGAAAGAAACCGTCGCACGCGCCCGCACGCGCCACCTGAAGTTGTCTGCAACAAGTCACGCGCCTCACGCGCTGCACGCGCCGTCTGGAGGTTGAAGACGACCACGTCAGCAGCCACGTCAGCGCACACCTGCCACATCATCTGCCACACCAGTCGACACGTCGTCAGCCACGTGGTGACACGTCAGCACCATCTGCCACGTCATCAATATTTTCTGAAATTACGGAACAGCCCCTGAATTATTGGAAATTACAGATTGACCCCTGTAGTTTTTTGAAATTACGGAATAGCCCCTGCATTATTGGAAATTACAGATTGACCCCTGTAGTTTTTGGAAATTACGGTACATCCCCTGAACTATTGGAAATTACAGATTGACCCCTGTAATTTCGGTATTTGCAGGTTGACCCAAAAATTTTGTGAAATTACATTGTTGCCCCAAAATTTCTGGTAATTATATTTTGACCCCGGAAGAGTCAAGTCCACCATTTTCGGCCGTTCCGGACGCAACGGTTAACTCCGTTTTGCCAAATTCAGCTCCATTTTTGGTCAAGCCATAATGTCAATGGAAGAATCATCTTCGGGAGCTATGGTTAAGCTCACTGCCACAAATTATACACTTTGGAGACCTCGGATGGAAGATCTCCTCAATTCTAAGGATCTGTTTGATCCTATAGAAGCTAAAGGAGAAAACCCCGATCCCAGCAAAGTAGCAGAATGGAAGAAATTAAACAAGAAAACGATCGGTCAGATCAGGCAATGGATCGACCACAGTGTCTTCCATCATGTAGCGAAGGAAACGGATGCATATGCCCTCTGGACAAAATTGGAGGACATGTACCAGGCCAAGACTGCTCGGAACAAAGCCCTGTTGCTTAAGCGATTGGTACATCTAACATTACAGAGTGGAACTTCTGTAGCCGAGCATACCAGTGAGTTCCAAAGCTTGGTAAATCAACTATCTGCTGTGGATTATCAACTAGGGGATGAGGATCAGGCCCTCCTACTTCTAAGCTCTCTTCCAGACAGTTGGGAGACATTGGTAGTCTCTCTCAGCAATTCGGCCCCGAATGGCAAACTTACTATGTCTATGGTTAAGGATGCCCTATTTAATGAAGAGGCCAGGAGAAAGGACATTGGCATGGATCAGTCACATGCCTTCGTCACAGAGAGAGGAAGACAGCAAAGAGGTGGTCGAGATAGGGGGAGAGGCAGGAGCAAGAGCAGAGGCAGATCTACAGACGGTAGAAAATCATCATATAAGTGCTATCATTGTGGCCTGGAGGGTCACATGAAGAAGAACTGCAGAAAGTTGTTGAGAGAGCAGAGACTCCAAGGTAATCAGCCGAAGAAGGATGGAGAGACACTAGTCACTTGTACAGGAGAAGTGGCGCTCTGCTCCACCGAAGAAGAGACATGCCTTCATATATCAACCCAAGATGTTGAGTGGGTAGTCGATACTGCAGCATCCTACCATGTCACTCCACATAGAGATTTCTTCAAAACGTACAAAGCAGGAGACTTTGGTACGGTAAAGATGGGAAATTCCAGTTTCGCAAAGATTATGGGAACTGGTGATATTCAGATAAAAACGAATGTTGGTTGTACAATCACTTTGAAGGATGTCCGTCATGTTCCAGACCTTCGGCTTAATCTACTTTCGGGAGCAGCCTTAGACAAGCAAGGCTATGACAACTACTTTAGCAAAGGCACATGGAAAATGACGAAAGGTGCCATAGTTGTCGCCCGAGGACATATTTGTGGAACGCTGTACAAGACTCATGTGAAGATATGTGCAGATAGCCTCAATATTGCAGAAGGAGAGGCGTCTCAAAATCTGTGGCACCAGAGACTCGGTCACATGAGTGAAAAAGGATTGTCCACTTTGGCAAGGAAGAAGCTTATCACTGTTTGCAAGGATGCTGTGCTAGATCCTTGTAATCACTGCTTGTTTGGTAAGCAACATAGAGTTTCCTTCAGTTCCTCTGCATTGAGAAGATCAGAGTTGCTTAGTCTGGTGCACTCTGATGTTTGTGGTCCCATGGAGGTGGAATCATTAGGTGGCAACAAGTATTTCCTAACCTTCATTGATGATGCTTCACGGAAGGTGTGGGTATATTTTTTGAAAACAAAGGACCAGGTATTGGATTACTTCAAACTGTTTCATACCATGGTAGAGCGTGAAACAGGAAAGAAGCTGAAATGTCTCCGCTCAGATAATGGAGGCGAGTATACTTCCAAGGAGTTCGATGCCTACTGCAGAAGACATGGCATTCGACATGAGAAGACGGTCCCTCGCACCCCACAACATAATGGAATAGCTGAAAGAATGAACCGAACCATTATGGAAAAGGTCAGAAGTATGATCAGTATAGCTAAGCTGCCAAAGCCATTCTGGGGAGAAGCTGTTCGTGCCGCCTGCTATTTAATCAACAGATCACCGTCAGTACAGTTGAATTTTGAAATTCCGGAGAAAGTGTGGTCGGGTAAGATTCCCTCCTACTCTCATTTAAGAGTGTTTGGTTGTTTAGCTTATGTACATGTATCCAAGGAGCTCAGACAGAAGCTCGATGCAAGATCTACTCCATGCATCTTTATAGGATATGGAGACGAAGAATTCGGATACAGGTTATGGGACCCGAAAACAAAGAAGGTTATTAGAAGTAGGGATATAGTATTCCATGAAAATCAGAAAATGGAAGACATTGAAAAGCCCAGAATGTCTCCTAATTGTAGTTCTAGTGCCGAGAATTTTTGTCCTAATCCAGCACCAGCACAAATAGCCACAGAAGATAATGAGGTGCATGAAGATATACCAGAAGCAGACCAGGAGGAAGAAGGGGATATTGAGCAGGGGGAGACTCAATCCTCTCAAGCAGCTGCAGGGCCATCACAGCGGTCAGATGATGGTACACCTCCTGAAACCAGTGGTTTACAAGTTCGGAGATCTGAGCGAGGCCGAATTCCATCAAAGAGATTTCCAGAATCTGAGTATATTCTGCTTACTGAAGAGGGGGAGCCAGAGAGTTTCCAGGAAGCTGTTTCTCATCAAGAGAAGGAAAAGTGGCTGCAAGCAATGCAAGATGAGATGGAATCCTTGCAGAAAAATCATACTTATGAGTTGGTTAAGCTTCCAACAGGAAAGAAGGCACTAAAAAATAAATGGGTGTTCAAGCTCAAGAAAGATGGCAGCGGAAAGGTGGTGAAACACAAAGCCCGATTGGTGGTCAAAGGATTTCTTCAGAAGAAAGGAATTGACTTTGATGAGATTTTTTCACCAGTGGTAAAAATGACTTCAATTTGAGTCATTTTTGGTTTAGTAGCAAGTCTAAACCTAGAGCTTGAACAGATGGATGTGAAGACAGCATTTCTTCACGGTGATTTACATGAAGAAATCTACATGGAGCAGCCAGAAGGATTTGAGGTTTCAGGGAAAGAAAACCTCGTATGCAAGCTCAAGAAGAGCTTGTATGGCCTCAAGCAAGCACCAAGACAATGGTATAAGAAGTTTGACTCGTTTATGGTGAGTCAAGGCTATAAAAGGACTACAGCAGACCAGTGTGTTTATATTCAAAAATTTTCAGGTGGAACCTTCATTGCACTTTTGCTATATGTGGACGACATGTTGATCGTTGGACAAGATGCAATGAAGATTAGTAAGCTGAAGAAAGAATTGTCTAAGTCCTTTGATATGAAAGACTTAGGACCAGCTCAACAAATTTTGGGAATGCAAATAATCCGAGACAGGAAGAATAGAAGGTTATGGCTATCTCAAGAGAAGTATGTTGAACGGGTGATAAAGAGATTCAACATGGATAAAGCCAAACCGGTCAGCATTCCACTTGCAAATCATTTCAAGTTGAGTAAGAGATTGTGCCCCTCATCCAAAGAAGAGATAGAGGAGATGGCTTCAGTACCATATTCTTCAGCGGTAGGAAGTCTGATGTATGCAATGGTGTGTACCAGACCAGACATTGCTCATGCAGTAGGTGTTGTGAGCAGATTTCTTTTAAATCCTGGAAAGAAACACTGGGAAGCAGTCAAATGGATTCTCAGGTATCTTAAAGGTACATCGAAGCTGTGCTTGTGCTACGGGGGAGGTGATCCAATCTTAGAAGGCTATACAGATGCAGATATGGCCGGAGACCCTGATAATAGAAAGTCTACATCAGGTTATCTCTACACTTTTGCAGGGGGAGCTGTGTCATGGCAGTCAAGATTGCAGAAGTGTGTTGCTTTATCCACTACTGAAGCAGAGTACATAGCCGCAGCGGAAGCGGGTAAGGAAATGTTGTGGTTAAAGCGTTTTCTCACAGAATTGGGCATCAAGCAAGAAGACTACAAGATACATTGTGATAACCAAAGTGCCATGGATTTGAGCAAAAACTCAATGTATCATTCCCGTACAAAGCACATTGACATCCGCTATCATTGGATACGCGAAGTAATAGATCAACAGTTGCTGAAACTGATGAAGATTCACACAAAAGAGAATCCAGCAGATATGCTAACAAAAGTTGTTGCTCAAGAGAAGCTGAAGCTATGCAGAGACATAGCTGGAATAGATGGCAGATGACCATCAGTTTTAAATGCAGCTGGAGGGGGAGAATTGTGAAGTCCAGCCGCACCAACCACAGCCGCACCAACCACAGCCACCATTTTTGACAGCCACCATTTTTGACACCATTGCTGCACCGAAAATGCATTGATCAACAATTGTGGGCTAAGCTGTTGAAAATTGTGGCCATGCAACCAACCTTGTAAGCCTATAAATAGGCTCCTTCCCGTTGCATGAAAACCAAGCCAAGAGAGCAAGCTCAATAAGTTCCAGAGAGAGCTTGAGAGAAGAGTGAGCAATTCCAGAGAGAATTGGAGAGTGTAGAGAGAGATTCCACGTGAGAATCCAAGAGAGAAGTTTTTATTTTTGTATTTTATTTCCAAGAGAGTAATAGAATTCTTTTTATTTTTTTTCTCATATTTCTTCTCTAAAGTGGTCAGAGAACCACAACAATAATAATAATAATAACCTTCAACCTTCGTATAGACAAACGCCTGTGCGAGTTAGAGTTGTGCTTAAGCACTATTTCTTATACCAAGATTCAACAAAAAAAAAAAAAAAAAACTGCTCCCTATTGTCTTTATTAATTAACTAATTTATTTTTTTGAAGGACTGTTACCTATTGTCATGCAACTTCCAGTCATATCATGAACAGAATTTGTTTTGAAGCAAACATAAGTATGAAGTTTTATCCCATGTTTTTTGCATCCGCTACGAAACAATTTAGATATTAGATGATTTTTTCGTAAAGAAAAAATAAAATGAGAGGGTCGAAAAAAACAAAAATTATAAGAGAGCTTGAGATAATTTGACATGCTTAAAAATTGGTGTAAACAAATTCCCTGAATCACCCTACGCAAAGATATCGCAAGGGGGTTGGGCTTTCACTATAACTTCTCCAGTCCAAACTTTATTTGAGCATGAAGCCTGATACGCCTATAAAAGGGTACAAGTAGCCCATTACATAAAATAAGAGTCCACGCTACCTAGAAAACCCTCCACGTTTTTTTCCTCTTGTTTTTTTAATTTTTTTTATTTACTTTCTTTCATTTCGAAGGTTAATATCATTCCTCTGCTGCAATTTAAATATAATTTAATCCTTCAATTTTCTCTAAGGTTTTAAAATATTATCATTTTCTTCTCTTCTATTATTTCATTTACATCAATTGGAATTATAACACTTATATCCTTGTAAAGGTGTTAGTTGAAATTTTTAAAATATGTGATATTGAGTTGAAATTGGTGCAAACTTTGAGGTCTAGATGAAACATTGTGTTATTATTATTTTTCTTTGAAAAAATAATTAACAAATCTACTATTAACTTTTTGCTAGCTTATTAAAAAAGATGGTGAAAATATATCAATGTGCCTCATTTGCATTAAAAAGAAAAATAATAATAATAGTAAGTGCCAACGGGTATGTATTTGGCCTATAGGGGTTTTTTTCTTGGTTTCCAATTTCTTGTGGTTTTGACAAAATTTTGAATTCAGCAGCACTTGACGAGAAGAACCTCTTCATGGAGAAATTCATAATTTTAATTTTTAGCTACTACATATCCATCATGGACACTACTTACAGTTTAATTCAAAATTTTGTATGTCATCATGGACTAGTGCTATAACTTAATTTTTTATGCATTGTTAGATATATTTTTGAATTAATAGTAAGTAATGTTCTAGACCTATAAATCTCTATTTCTATAAATATTTCTTTCCTATTTACCATGTAATTTACCAATTGAGGTTTTTATAGAGATTTTGAACCTACTGTCGATAACAAACCTCTCACCACTAAGAAGTGCAAGACCGGGCTGATTGCAGTTGGTGGTGGAGTTTTAAGCTTTCTGATCATGTAAGTTCATTAACCTTTTACAAATGCTTGCATTAATCTCTGAGAACTATACTGAACTTATATATATATATATATTTGTTGCTTAAATTACTAGGGTTGGAACTTGTATAAGAAGAACAACTTGCCATCCTTCAATTTTTAGCTTAATCAAGACCTTATATACACGAAGTTCGTCAACTTGGATATGTGATGTGAAAATTTACTTAAGAAGATTGAATTTGGTGCAGAAGGAAAGTTTGCTGAATAGGTGAATTGGACAACTGAAGTAAAAGGTCAGCATAACAAAATCTCTGAATGAAGGGAAGGATCAAGAAGAAATGAAAACAACTTCTCCGGTCCTCTGCCATCAGAACTGGGGAATTTATCAAACTCGCAAGAACTGTAACTCTGATCATTTTCTTGTTTTCTCTTTTTCTTTTCCAATCTGAAGTGAAAGGATTTTGTAATATTTTCTGGGCTGTATGTGGTCGCAAGATAAAGCGTAACTTTGAAATAGTTCTAATAGGATTTTACGCTATTGAGGTTCTTTGACACAAGACAATTAACACCATGTCATAAAGTCCTATAAATCCCTTAAGTCCATTCCTGTGTCAAAGGCTTGTTGTTCTACGTCTAGTATTCAATCATATAAAGTTGACAGAAAAGAACACAAACTGATAATTAAAGTAACTTATATGGTTCATTTTATTCTGCATAAGTATATCATTTAACAGGTTTTCTAACAGCAGCCAAGTTCTTGGAAGGAAAAAAATTCATAAATGGACAGTTTACATAATTTCTATTTTCTTAATCTATGGCTGCAAAATCTGCAGAATTATTAGTTAATTGCAATTATCTATTGTTGTCCGTTACCTGTTTCTCTTTTATAGTGATAACTTGACAAGCAAGTTATCTATTGTTTACATTTATTTTGCAAAGGGTTGTTTATGGTAATCTAAATAAATAATAAATGCTGAGAAATTTTATGATAATCATATATTCAAGGTTTAAAATATCTGATATTTCTTCGAAATTTTCTCGATATTTCCATTTTTTCAAGGGGTCGATATAAAATTTAGGTTCGATATAAAAATAGATAAAACTTCCATAATATCTATGGAAATTTCCGAAATTTCATGAAAATTTTCATGAAAATTTCCATAAAATATTTACATAAACTCCTTAATGATTTGGTTAAAAAATCTATAATTTTCATGGAAATTTTCAAAATTTCCATAAAATTTCCATGGAAATTTCAAAAATATTTATGAATTTTTTTTAAAAAAATTCATAAATATTATTGAAGAAGACAATTCATAAATTTTATTTTTCATTTTCTTTTAAGAAGAAGACAATATATCATTTAATTATATCAATTAACCAAATACTTTCCATGAATTTCTTATACCATGGGGTATCTTACAATAGTATTATATAGTTTTAAAATTAAAAAATTATTTTTTTTGTTAGAGAATCTTAGTACATTATTATATAGTTTTGAAAAAATATTTTTATGCTAGAGAAAAAATATTTTTATGCTAGAGAATCTTAGTACATTATTATAGAGTTTTGAAATTAAAAAATATTCTTCATAAATGTGTGTTTGACTATTGCTTGGCACTTTCTTGTCTCTATATATTACACTTGCTCATCCACTTTCTTGTTTTTGCATAATTTCACGTGTCTTTTATATTAGTACATCATTATATAGTTTTGAAATTAAAAAAATATTCTTCATAAATGTGTGTTTGACCATTGCTTGGACACTTTCTTGTCTCTATATATTACACTTACTTGTTCACTCTCTTGTCTTTGCATAATTTCACATATCTTTTATATTAATACATCATTATGTAGTTTTGAAATTAAAAAATATTCTTCATAAATGTGTGTTTGACCATTATTTGGGTACTTTTTTGTCTCTATATACTGCACTTGGTTGTCCACTCTCTTGTCTTTGCATAATTTCACGTGTCTTTTATATTTTACCAGAGCCAATACATATTCTTCATGAGTCATGAGTGTGCTTTTGATTATAAAATATTTCATGGAAAAAAAAATTCACATTATTATTTTATTTAAAGAGCAAGTTTGATGCTTTGTTCTTAACATTTTTTCTTATACATATTTTCGGTTCTCATGAAATTTCAAGTTCTTTCATACAACTTCTTTGGATATCATTTTTACAGGTTAGTTTTTTTATCTTAAAAAAAAAGAGGTTTATATTTACTTTTATACTTTAACATCTAAATTCTTTAATTCACTCGTATTATTGTTTTTTGAATTATTAATTGTAAGCTAATTAATTATATATTAACATATGTATCTATCTCTATATATATATATGGTGAAAATGTAACACGTATATATATATAGATATATATATATATATATATATATATTTTATATGTAGTAATCATAAATGATTAGATTTACAAACCCAAATTTAATACATACCTTAAACTTAATGTATGATGTGTGATTGAAAATATAATTGTTTTTTCTTATTGGATAAAAAGCATAACTTAAAAAACCCACTTTGTCATTTAATTTTTTCATGTTGTCTTCTACGTAAGCAAAACTTCATAATAAAATATGTTAAAACTTATAAACAATAAATAAAAACTTGATTAGAAAATAAATCTTATACATATATATATGTCGCCTAGAATATACATTGTTAAAGTATATTAAATTTGCCTAAATATATTGGTTATTTCTTTTTTTGCTTTGAAAATATTGGTTATTTCTTTATGTAGTGTTTTGTCCATTTTTCAATTGTAAACATCTATACTCAAGGCATTGGAGATCTGTAAGGAATCATTTTCGTACCAAGTACATTCATTAAAAATGAATTATTTAATTTCAAAGATCTTGATTTTTTTGTTATACTAAATTATTTTTTATAGTTATAAGAAAATATTTTAATCAAATATCTCTATCCAATTCCGATCAAAAATTCAAACATATATATATATATATATTCATAGACAAATATTAAAATTGTTATTGTTACTATTACTGTTACTTTTATTATTATTAGTATAGGATAATGGCTAGTGGAGGAAGCAAACATGATCCTGCATGAGAACATGGTTTTCCAATTGAAGGTAATAAAAGTGGAACAATATGCAAATATTGTAATCGCGTGATGAAGAGTGGTGGAGTAACACGATTAAAATACCACCTTAGTGGTATTGATCCTTCACACAATGTACAACCTTGTGGTCAAGTGCCTCCTGAAGTTAAAAAATTCATAATAGATATGTTAAAAGGAAAACAACAACGTAAGATCAAAAAAGCAAATAGAATGGAAGAGATTTATGCAGATTTACGAGTACAACTGCATGTTGAAACATATGATGTGGATGATGAGGATGATGATGACATAGCATATCCACCTGGGATGGATCCATATGAGAAAAATGATTATCGAGAGCCAATTCTTGTTTCTAAACAATCAAAGTGGGAAAGAAGTCATCTCCACAAAGTTCGATATCAAGCTGAAGGAGGCGAAACTAGCAATCGTGCTAAACCTGCAGTACAACGAACACAGAGTCTTAAAGATCCACGATCAAGATTTGTTGCAGCAAGCTTATACAAGTCCTCTCAAGCAAAGCAAAAAAATATAAAAAAAAATTTTTTTTGGAGGAAAAATAAAAGAAGGTATGGGAAGAATAATAAGTAAATTTTTTATTTATGAAAATTTACCAGTAAATAAAGCATCATCCCATCATTTCAAGAATTTGGTAGCAGGATGCCAACAAGCAGGGCCAGGTATAGAACCTCCAACCCCTTATGAGATCAGCACAAAATATTTGGATATGGAGTATGAGGAGATAAAAGACCATGTAAACAAAATGAAAGAGAAGTGGGAAACCTATGGTTATACAATCATGTGTGATGGATGGACGGATCCCACCAGGATGTCTATTATTAATTTCATGGTTTACTCAAAAGGAAACACAGTTTTTCTAAAATCTATTGATGCTTCAAATCTCATAAAGGATCATAAATACATATATGAGCAATTGAAGAAAATAATTTTGGAAGTTGGGAAGAAAAATGTGGTACAAATTGTAACAGATAATGGCTCTGCATTTGTTAAAGCTGGGAAGAAAGTGATAGGAGATTACAATTTGTACTAGACTCCATGTGCAACACATTGCATTAATCTCATGTTTGAAGATATTGGGAAGAATGAGAATGTGGCTATTGTGATCAAGCAGGCTAGAGCAATCACAACTTACATCTACAATCATAATTGGTTGCTAGCAAAGATGCGTGAAACTTGCAAAGGTCACATCATTCATCCGGGATTTACACGATTTGCCACAAACTATCTTGCACTTGATAGCTTGGTTAAAAATAAAGCAGGACTTAAGCAACTATTCACATCTACTGATTTGACTAATCATAATTATAGTGCTTCAAAAGAAGGCCAAACAGTGGAAAATATAGTACTTAATCATACTTTTTGGGATCAAGCACATAAGGTGTGTCAATTATTTAAGCCTTTATATAAGTTTTTACGTATTGTTGACACCGAGGTTTATCCAACAATGGGAGCAGTGTATAAGTTGATGTGAATTGTTAAAGAGAAACTTGACAAAATGCATGGTGCAAAGTAGATATTAAAGATTATCAATAATAGGTGGAATAAAATCTTAAAGCATCCATTACATGCAGCAGGTATGAGCTCATAGTCAATTTATATAAAATATGTTAGACTTTTATTTTTTTTGTTAATGTAAAATACTTTATATCTTTTATTATTTATCTCTAATTAAACTAATATATATATATATTCCCTTTTATATAGCTTATTATTTAAATCCTCAATATCACTATAGACTTGGAGTTGGAGAAGATTCTCATCTTATAAAGGCTGTACACGATGTCTATGCTACATTGGATCCTAAATCAGCCGCAATTAGCTAGTTTGGAAAGGAGGTATAATGATGATAATTTATTAACATAATATATTTTAAGGGTTTATAACTTTATTTTATTTTACAGCTTACATACTTCAAGGATACAAGGAAAGGATTTGGAAGACCAACAACAATTGCTTCTAGAAAATAGATGTCTCCTGGTAAGTTTAAATATTGTAGTATGTGAATACCAATTGATGTAATAGTACAAATATGTAATCATATAATAATTATTTTGTAACAGTTGAATAGTGGGTCATGTATGGTGATAGTGCACCTATAGTAAGAAAATTGACATTGAAAGTTTTGTCACAAACAGCATCATCCTCTGCCTGTGAAAGAAATTGGAACACTTTTGCACTAATACATACAAAACAAAGAAATAGACTAGCATATAGTAGAATTGAAAAACTAGTCTATTTTTATTATAATATGAAACTCAAGTTGAGGGATATGGAAGCTGAAGAAGAAAATCATCAAGATTTGGATCCAACAATAATATTTGAAACTATAATGGAAGATGATGATGAAGAGGACAACCAAATATACAAATGGATTAGAGATATTCATTTAGATGATCATGAGGGGAATCCTGATCCAAAGATTGTTCAACAAGCTGAAAAAGAAGGGATAAGTCTTCAAAAAGTTATTACTAAAGAAGTAAATTCTAGTAATGGTGATTCATTTCAAAGGCTTATGAGAGAGCCAACTAGAACTACTAGTGCTTCACCTCCATCAGGTGGTACACATTCACAATTTGAGACTATTAGTAGTCGCTCTAGCTCCAATGGTGATGAAGATAACTTCAATAAATTATCTAAATTAGAAGGTAGAAGAGGTAGGGGCCAAAGGGAATCACCAAGTCAAGAAATTGGATTAAGCCCATTTACTGGTGAATAATATTACACACATGCAACACAAGATGAAGATCATAGGAGTAGAGATGCAGGTCAAGGATTCGGTGCTGTTGGAAAAGACTATACACATAAAGAGAAATCTATGATGGAGATGTCACAACAAGAAGAAGATTCAATTTTTATGAATTTTGGATCTATGAGGGTTAGAAGTCATTTTCATAACCCTTATTCAATGAATAATTATGGAATGTCATCAAGTAGCAACTCATAAGTACCATCTCAAACTTAACCATCAGAAAGTAGTAGTTATGCACATAGTCAACCAATAATGCAAGATCCATATGGTTGGCATATTAATAATTATACGCAAAACTATCATGGAGATACATCTTTTCATAACTACTTCTCACATTTCACATCTCAAAATCAAAATGAGCAAGAAACCAATGATTTTAACCACCCAGAAGTTCTATGTGGTATTAAGATGACATTTATGAATTACAATGTAATTGTAATAATCGTTTTATATATTTTAATTAATAAATAATTTTATCATGTATGTATTTTTTGATATATTTTTATTAATAATAATTCATCTATGGTTATTAATGTTTCATTGCTTATTATAAATCAATTCACTAACAAGAACATAACATCCATTTAATATTTTAGTAAGTTTTATAATTAATTTGATAATTGATGGATTAAATAAGCTAATTCTAAAGTTTCAATAAAAATTTCCATCTTTTAAAACAAATTTCCATCGTTTTTTATAATTTTTTTATCAATATTCGATATTTTCCGATATTGCCATGGAAATTTCCGTATTTTGAACTCTCAATATTTTGAACCATGCATATATTTAGCAGTTACAATCACAGTCCTGGAGTCATTGGTGAGATTCCTTCGCCATTTGCTAATCAGCAAAATTTGGAAACTATGTCGGAACTTTCTGTTCCGAGGAATCCCCATAGGAAGAAGGCGTCCCATGAGAAGTAATTCCAAGAAAGAAAGCCAATCAGGCAGGAAAGCAAGTCAGTCAAACTGTAGCAAGCCAATTCCCTCTCATCGGTCCTAGTCAGCCTCTTTCCTGTCTCTTGTGCAAGCCTAGCTGTCCATAGCGCTTACATGGTTTCATGCTTTTCCTCTTGCTTTGCTTTATCCAATCAGGGATATCTTATAACTAATATCTGTCTGGGATTTGAAAAACTTGTAGTGGTCCTTGCTTTTAATAAAGTGGAGCGGTGGCAATTTCTCATACTTGCTCAGTGTGCTCCCCTTTTGTCGAGTGCCCCGCCTAGTTCACTGGGGCTGTTAGCCTACCAAGCACTTGTCGGGCTCCCGGCTGCTCTTGCTGCCCTGCAGGATGCTTGTTATCCTTATAGTTCTACTACAATCTCTACTGTGCAGCACCATTAATCTGGTGAAATTGTATGGATGCTGCCTCAAGGGAAATAAAGGACTCCTTGTTTATGGGTAAGTGGAAAACAAGAGTCTTGATCAAGCATTATTTGGTATGTGCATAAACAATTTTTTCCTGCTTATTAAAGCAAATAAGTAAATGCATAACAAAATTAACAGTACAAGTTATTGCTCGCATGAACGGAAAATAAAAAGCTTGATTCGCAATTGGTCCTCATGTTATGCCATTTGCTTGGGCATAGCAAGAGGCCTAGTTTATCTTCATGAGGAGTCACGACTTCAAATTGTACACAGACGTAAAGGCCAGTAACATTCTGCTTGACTCTGATCTCATCCCCAAATATGAGATTTTGGTTTGGCCAGGCTTAATGATAATGAATAGACCCACATAAGCACCCAAGTTGCTGAAACAATGTATGCTCTTGCAGAACAAGTAATCACCTTTAATTTTCAGCTTTACATCCATTTTTATTTCTTTTATTTTTGGTTCTCTCCTTTAATGTATTTGTAATAATCTGAAAATGCAACCGTTACTGATGTAGTGGATATCTTGCACCGGAATATGCTATGGGCCGACACCTTACAGATAAAACTGATGTGTTAGCCTTTGGTGTTGTGGCTTTAGAGATCGTTAGTGGCAGGGCAAATTCTGATTCAAACTTGGATGAAGAAAAGGCATATCTTCTTGGATGGGTATGAAACTATAATTTTTTGAACTGCAAATCCTTAACAGTTTATATGTGAACTTTGAAACGTTCTTAATATTGGTATTCTGTGAGACTCTAGCTGTATATGGGTACTGATTCATAGTTAAAAGTTTTCTTTTGCTGAAAATGAAGCTCCTATAGACACAGTTTCCTCTTATCATCATAAGAGGCATCAATAATGGAAATGGCTTCATTTTGATTTGCAAAATGAATGAAATGAATCCATACCACCTAACACATA
Source organism: Ziziphus jujuba (assembly GCF_031755915.1). NCBI lineage: Eukaryota > Viridiplantae > Streptophyta > Magnoliopsida > Rosales > Rhamnaceae > Ziziphus > Ziziphus jujuba. The sequence goes on from NC_083380.1 coordinate 7,901,098, forward strand.
GATTCGACTATATTTTTGGCTTGAATTGGACACAAAACCTCTTTTATTTATGGCTTAATTCTATATAGAATTGCTAACTTTTCCAAAGAGCTCAAGAAAACTTTTGGGTGGTGAACCATTGTTATATTTATAATATCTTAGCTAAGGAGATGTTCTCTCTTCATAAACAGGTTTTTATAGATAATAACTTTTACTGATCGTACAATTTGTTGGTTACTTGGAACCTCTACAAAGAAAAAAGAGAAGTTGAACTGGTGGATTCAGTATTAATGTCAGAATTCAATGAGAAAGAACTAAGAAGAATGATAGCTACTCACATCCCTTAAACGTCTAGAGATTCATTCCTGCTGTCAGCTTCATTGTTTTTCAGAAGAAGGTCTATGCACTTCTCTATCTCTTTTGCATATCAATGGATGTCCATTGTTAAATTAGTGCAACCGAAGAGAGAATGGAAAACTGACCAAAGGTTGCTCACATTTCTCGTGTATTTCTCTATTTCGATTCTATATAATTAGCATATTGTGCAAGTGTGACTCTTCTATTTTCTCCAGTTTCATCCAGTAGTTTGCACTACTACTTTTTTCTTCATTTGTTCAAAGTACATTTTGCCTCAGCCAGAGATATAACATACAAAATGAAAAAAAAAAAGAGGACAAATAGTTTTGTTGCTTCATTTTACATTTTTTTTTTGGCCATTTGGTGGCTTTGTACGTAAAACCCTATAGGCTCCTATTCCTCACTTAATTTTGGTTTTTCTAATTATTTATTTTTTATTATATTATTTTTAACTTGTCTTGGTTGTAGAGTGAGTTGCCTAATCCTTTCACTACTTTCCTTGCACAACGCACTTATTTGAGATTCGCTAAGAGTAACATTTCTCTATCATTGTTATACATTACATACCAGCTTCAAAATCTAAGATAATGAGTTTGTTTTGTGATGAATATACGGGGGACAAAAATAACAAGTTTGTTTTGTGATGATTATACAGGGGACAAAAAGAATGAGACAGTGGTTACTTCTATTTCTTTGTAGGTGGTGCAAATCATCATATCTAATATTGTGATTGCTAGGGTGATAATCAACAGCAATCAACAGCAACTGCAGTTAGTTAGTTATTCTTATATATTTGTAACAACTACATGTTTATCTTAGAGATAATTCTTATCAGCTTCTTATCACATAGTTAGGAGTCTTATCACTGTTTTATATCTTTGTATAAATACCTTCATAGTGATCAATGGAAATCACCTGAGTAAATCGTATTATTCCAACCGTCTTCATGGTATCAAAGCCTTCCAAAATTCCAGCCATCATTTCAGCAATGTCTCAGATTATTGTTTCTTTTCAAAAACTTCCTTCACTGAGTGAAGTGACATTACCAAATTATAATTTTCCTTTTCAACTACAAATTGATAATTATATTCTATGGAGAACATAGATCTTGCTTGCCATTATTGGAAGCAACCTTGAAGGTTTTATCAATGGTGTCTTTATTGAGCCACTTGTGGAGATAATAACAAAGGAAGGCAGCAGCAATCAATCAACAATTAATCCTGATTATCTGCTGTGGAGACAATTGGACTTTGCTCTACTAGGCTGGATGCTCTCATCAATTTCCAAAGAAGTGCATACTCAAATTACTAAACCAAAAACTTGCTTACAACTTTGGAGCTCGTTGGAAAAGCTCTTCGGAAATCAGTCAAGAGCAAAGTTAATGCAGCTCAAGTTATAGCTTCAGTCAACCAAGAAGGGATCACTTACCATGACTGCTTATTTATCAAAAATGAAAGAAATTGCATAATGTATGTTTTCCAAGGTCTACCGATAGAATATGATGTTGTGATTGCAAATGTCAATTTTAATTGTGATCCTATTCAACTTGAAGATGTGCAAGCAATGTTGCTTAGCCAAGAAATTCGAATTTCTCAACAGAATGGACCTGAATTTATGCATGTACCACATGTTGCTGATCGATCAAAGAAAGACAACAAAAACAGATGGATTGAAAATACCATAAATCGTGGTGGTGGATGTGGAACCCGTGGAGGCCGTGGAAGAGGACGCGGTTACATAGGTGGCCGTGGACGTGTTTCTGTCAACTATGTGGTCGAGGTGGCCATGTTGTTGCTAAAATGTTGGCATCGGTTTGACAAAGATTTTATTCCTATTTCTTATAACAATAACAACAATACTGCATATTATTCCTCCAGTGATCTTACAGCACATGGTGACTGGTTGATGGGTAGTGGTGCTACGAACTATGACAGGATGGAGAAGCTGGTAGTTGACAATGGCAAAGGTTTGCAAATCAAACATACTGGATCCTCTCTTGTTAATGTTCCTGATAATTTATTCCTTAAAAAAATTTTACATGTTCCAAAAATTAAAAAGAAATTGATCAATATTGCGAGGTTGACCTCTTATGATAAAGTTATGGTGGAATTTAATTCTCATTTTGTTTTTGTCAAAGATCAGGTCGAGAAGAGGGTTCTTTTGCAAGGAATACTTAAGGATGGATTGTATCAAGTTTTGTTACCTGGACTTGGTTCTCACAAATCAGCATCTTTGGCTCATTTAGGAAATAAGGCTGAATTTTCCAATTTATTTTCAAGTTTTAATTCTTCAACTTTATCAGATAATAGTCTTTGGCATTATCGTATAGGACATCCTGCTTTATCTATTCTTCAAAAAATTGCTTCCCAATCTCAAAATGTTTCTTTTCAAATAATATTGATTTTTGTCTTTCCTGTCAATTAGGAAAATTGCATTGCTTACGTACTTCTTTATCTAATTCCATCAGTAAAGCTTCTCTTGATCTTATTCATTATGATGTGTGGGGTCCTGTTCCTGTCTTATCAATGGAAGGTTATCGATATTATGTCTTGTTTATGGATGATTTTTCTCGTTTCTCTTGGATTTACCCCATGCGATTAAAATCTGACATAACAAATTTATTTTTACAATTTAAAAAAATGGTTGAAAATATTTTTCAGACAAAAATAAGAACTTTTCGTTCTGATTGGGGAGGTGAATTTAGACCCTTAAAAAAACATTTTTACAAAATTTGGAATTATTTTTCAACATCCTTGTCCTTATACCCATAATCAAAATGGCAGAATTGAAAGGAAACATTGTCATATCACAGAAACAACCCTTTCTTTACTTGCTTATAGTTCTATGCCATTCTCACATTGGTGGCATGCTTGTTCTACAGCCACATTTTTAATAAACAGATTACCAACCAAAATTTTAAATTTTCAATCACCTTTTAATAAATTATTCAAAAAAAAAATTTTGATTTTAATTTTTTAAAAGTTTTTGGGTGTTAGTGTTTTCCTTTCGGAAGACCATATCAGATAAATAAATTCTCCTACCATTCAGAACAATGTGTTTTTATCGGGTATAGCTCATCCCATAAAGGATACAATTGTATGAGTTTAACTACACAGAAAATTTACACCACACCAAATGTTATTTTTAATGAAAAAAAATTTCCTTCTGATCAGGTAGAAAACCGGCCCCACACCATGTCTACATCTAATCAGTCTGTTTCTCCTCTTAGTGTTTCCTTGCAGGCCAACAACTCAAGAGACAAGTCATCCTTTATACTTCCTTGCACGACACCCTTTTCACTAGATCTCTCTTCACACCAAAAGGTAAGTCTTTCCACTACTTTATTATCTGAGAAATCCAATAATGCTCTGTCACGGGTCTCATCACTATTCTCTTCACCTTCTACCTCTTGTTTACCTTCCCAAAATCTGACCAGGTCCACTGCTCCATCTTCTCGCATCCCACGTCCCAACCTCCCTTCTCATTCACCATCTCATCCTACTCCCATGTTGACCACAATACCTACCACAGCACTTTCAACTGCCGCACTGTCTTCCAACTCGATTCCTCAGCATCTATGGTCACTCGTTTCAAAACAGGAATTTAAAAAAAAAAAAAAAAGCTTTTGCTTGTGCTCTTGATCATCAACAGGAACCAACTACAACTTCTCAAGCTCTCCGATCTCCTCACTAGACCCATGCCATGGAAGAAGAAATGCATGCTTTGTCCAAAAATAACACTTGGACTTTAGTGCCAGCAACAACAACCATGAATATTCTTGGTAACAAATGGGTTTTCCGAATCAAGAGAGGTCCTAATGGCTCTATTTAGCGGTACAAAGCATATCTTGTAGCCAAGGGATTGGATCAAAATGCAGGTGTTGATTTCAAAGAAACATTCAGCCCGTTGGTTAAACTAACAACCATTCGAGTGGTTCTTTCTCTTGCCCTTGCTTGTGGTTGGTCTATAAGGCAGATAGATATAAACAATGCCTTTCTAAATGGTGTACTCTTAGAGGATGTATACATGAAGCAGCCTAATGGATTCCAAGACAAGGAACATCCAGATTACGTATGCAAGCTTCATAAATCTCTTTACGGATTGAAACAAGCACCATGTGCTTGGTTTGAAATATTGAAATCCTCACTTCTTAAATGGGGTTTTCGAAACTCCAAGATGGATACTTCGTTGTTCATTCTTCACACAAAGGCTGGCACTTTATGGGTCCTTATTTATGTTGATGACATACTAGTAACTAGTTCATCATCCTCACTTATTCACTGGTTCATATCTCATCTTGATAAATCATTTTCCTTAAAGGATCTTGGACCTTTGTCTTATTTTTTGGGTATTTAAGTTGTTCGGAATGACTTATCACAAACAAAGTACATTGAAGATCTTCTTCACCAAGTTGACATGTCTTCCTGCAACTCCAGTCCAACTCCAGCAAGTGTTGGTACTCAGTTAAGCAAGTTTGTCAGTGGTCTTTTCAAAAATGTCCATCTCTATCGTAGCACTATTGGAATGCTTCAATATCTAACTATCACAAGACCTGAGATTAGTTTCATTATAAATAAACTCAGCCAATTCATGCAACAACCCACTGATGTCCATTGGGCAGCTTGTAAAAGGTGCTTCGATACTTGCAAGGGACTAAATCTTTGGGATTACAACTGTATGTCTCTTCTCAGCCCACGTTATATGGGTTTACAGATGCTGATTGGGCTTCTGATGTAGATGACCGTCGCTCCATAGGTAGCTACTGCATTTTCCTTGGCAAAAATCTTGTTTCTTGGTCTTTAAAAAAACAAAATGTTGTGGTATGGTCAAGCATCGAATCCGAGTATCGATCACTTGCTAATGGTGTAGCTGAGCTTCCATGGTTGCAGTATTTGTTACAATATTTGAATGTTCAGATACAAGGCATCCCTGTTTTATGGTGTGACAACATTGGTGCCGGTTATCTAGCTTCCAATCTAGTTCAGCATCAAAGGACTAAACACATAGAGATTGACATTCATTTTGTGCAAGATTGTGTTGTCCAGCAGCAACTATTTGTTCGTTATGTTCCTAGCAACTAGCTGACATCTTAACTAAAGTGCTTCCTACTGCTCAATTCCTCTATCTCCGGTCCAAGCTCAATCTCACACCTATACAGTTTCGCTTAAGAGGGGATAATAATCAACAGCAATCAACAGCAACTGCATTTAGTTATTCTTGTATATATGTAACAACTACATGTTTATCTTAGAGATAATTCTTATCAGCTTCTTATCACATAATTATGAGTCTTATCACTGTTTTACATCCTTGTATAAATACTTTCATAGTGATCAATGGAAATCACCTGAGTAAATCATATTATTCCAACCTTCTTCAGAGGGTGACATGGGCTCAATTTGTGTTGAGAGGCCACTACTTTTTTATATCCATTGCTAAGGTTTTTTAGATTAAAAAAAAAAAAAGAAAAGAAAAGAAAAAAGACACCTATGGGTTTTTTGGAAGAGATTAAATCTCTGATACATGCAAAGCTCAAACTTTTACGTTTGGTTCATGACAAAACCGTGGGCCTGTTGTTAAAAGTACATATGATATCAAATTGGGATTGTCATGCTGGGGATGACTTTTGCAAGATGACTGACTGGGCCTCTAGCCCAGAGCTAAAACTGATGCTGGACAATTATTTTCCATGGGCCCATTTTGCTTCATTTCCTTTTTAACTTATTAATTTGTTAATAATGAGAAGATACGGAAAATATTGGATAATATCTAATTCTCATGCTTGAAAACATGAGCAGCAGCAAAAGAACAGACAAAAAGGAAGCTCTTGGATGGTGTTTTCATCTGAATTAAATAATCCACAAAGCAAGGGTCTTTGCGTTACTATACAGGGGATCGAATCCTTAATTTGAAACAATTGCTGCTCTAATAACACGGTTTACACATTATTAATAATGAATTTCTGACAAAGGGACAGCAAAACCCGGCTCCAATTGAGGTTTATATGTTATAAGGGGCTATATTTGGTTCTAACAACCGGTGCTTTCTTCCATTAGTTCCACTCTTAACAGGTCTAAAGTGATTTCTTTCTTTATTTTCTTTATGTTTTTTGTTTTCAATTGCTTTTAATAAATAAAAAAGTTCTAAAAAGGAGATCATCCTATATATTCACCAACACGGCTTGGCCAATTTGGATTCTGGAACTTATATCCAACGTCCTTGCCAACATACAAAGGAATAAAAGTCAAATTCACCCCCCAAAAAAAAAAAAAAAGAATAATAATAATAATAATAAAGTAAAATAAAAACCAAGAAAGACACATAAAACCAAATAGTTTATTTTCAACTCAATTTGTGCTTTTGACTATTTGCAGATGAATCTGATAAGGTCAAATGGGACATGCCATTTTTTTTTTTTTCATTATTTTAAATTTTCTTCTAAGCTTAGTCAGCTTTTTAAGCAATCTGTCATTGTTAATTACATCAACTCCCATTATTTATTCATTTATGCCTATTTGCGTGTGAACCCTGTTTTTCGTATGTGTACGTATCTAAGTAGGTATAATGTACGAGACACAGATCATCTGTCCCCTTCTATCGTCCCTTCCCTGTCGACTGCAATGAAATATTGACACCTCATTTAAAAAAATTTTGCATAAAATAATTTCCTCACTGCCCTGCTTTCTCTTCCGTTTGCCCATTGCATAATTTTTACTAAAAGTCCTTATACGCATTGATTTTTCACCGCTAAATTTGCAAGCTTTTTTCTAAAGTGGATTTGCAAGTCTTTTTCGTTCTTCCTTTATATAACACATCCATGATTTTCTTTTTCTCTTTTATTTTTACTTTTTGATACTCAAAGTAAAAAACTGAAAGGGGCATTTGGTAGCATAACAATGGATCTCTATGGTGTGGTTTTTTTCCACTTGCTTTCTGTTTTTTCCCTTCTCTATTTATGGGTTTCTAGAACTTGGTGAGAAAGGTGCAACCATTCTGTATATGGCTGCTACTGGGAACCATTCCATGGGATGGGCATTGAAATTTTCAAAATGATTTTTTTTTTTTACAATTTTTTTTAAAAAAAAATAAATTTCTAGATGATTTAACAGTTGGATTAAAATGTGAGAGGCAATAGAAAACCATAGAAAGGGCAAACGGCATAATGAAAAAGAAACTGACGGCAATAAAAGCTAAATGTATTGTGCGTGTATATTGTGTACAGAGTTATTTATACAGTTGATTATTGATAGCGTTTTGCACAGTTAGCCCTAATATTTATATATATATATATATATATTTGGCTTTTTTTTTTCTTTTTTTTTTGGGTTCTGGAAAGTTAGTTTCTTTTGCTCTATTAGTTCTTAGCCTATGTTCTATTCATGATTGATTCCATTAAAAAGGACGGAATAAAGTGCAATTTAAACATTGTTATGGAACCTTGCATGCATTAAGCATTAAAAAAGCCAAAAAAATAATTTTCAAAGAAAAAATACTTTTTAACATTATTAATTATTTAATATTTTAAGAAATTATATTCAATTTATTGTAAATAAAAAAAAATTTGAAAGGTTTTTTTCAAAAATAATTAAAATTAAAAAACTTCTTTTACAAATTGTAAAAATCTAAAAAAATTATTATTATTTTTTCCATATAGAATGATATTTAAAAAATTGAACTGAATAGTAAAGCTTTGAATTTTTTTTATAAAGAGAATAGAAATCAAAATAATCAATATAAAAATTTAAATTTGTTACAACAAATAAATTGTGTAAAAAGAAAATAAATTATATAGAAAATTAAAGAGAGCTAGCGATGATTTTTTAAAACTGCAGAATTTCAGTATAATTAAGGCAAAATAAAAAAGATTTAAATGAAAATTTTCCCAAAAAAAATTATCTTTTGCCTTCTATCTCTTTGTTAATTTCAAAATTTATATATATAGGATCATTTGTAATAGACATAGCAAAACACAAAAACATTTAACTTTTGCCACAAACTTTTAGCTATGATCAACTATTATAGTTTAAACTATTTTTGGCCACAACAATTGTTTTAGCCATACATAGCAATTACATAATGGTTATGGTTAAAAGGATTATTGACCACAACTTAATAACAACACTTATTATGGTTAAAAATATTTAGGCACAAAATATAACACTTTTAGCCGCAACAAATGGTGTTGGCTAATACCCTAGTTTTTTAATATTACTTTTTATTTTATTTTTATTAACATTTAGCTTAATGAATTTTAGGAAAAAGAGATTGCAATACCCTGCAGGTCCAAAAATGAAATGGGTATTTGATAGTGATTTAAAGGTTTAGTCATTGGTAGAGGTATATGCTTGAAATCTAATTATAGGTTGTTTTCTTCCTTCCCCCGAAATTTGATAGGTTATATGGGTTTTATTTGGTTCTGATAAATCATTGGTTAAATTCTTATGATGGGTTTTCTTCCATTTCCACAATCTTAAAAGTCTAAAGGGAATTTGCTTATAAGAAAAGCTTCTGAAAAGAATTATTTATTACCAACATGGCTTAGCGAATTTGGATTCTGGAACTGACATCCAATACTCTTTTTCCACACCTACTACGAATGATAAAACCACAAAAAATCTCGTGTTCAACATAATTTTGGACTTGAAAAGAAATAAAATAAAACTATTTGCAGTTGAATCTGATGGGGTCAAGTTGCACGTGCCTCATTGTTTTGACTGTGGTCAGCTTAAGCAATATGCCATTTTGTTAATATTATCAACTCCTATTTACTACATATCCATCATTTTTTTTTTTATTTTTTTTGATGGTATGTATATCCATCATTGTGTGTGAACTCTGTCCTTTCTATTATATGTTTCTGGGGGTATTTATATATAACACATACGCATAATATATCTGTATATATATATATATATATATTTTCTAGGTAACGTATATTTATATTGTTAGTTAACTGAAATTTCCGAAAGGATTCTATATTCATTATATTAATTTGTTTCTTTTTTTGACATAATTAATTAATTTGTTTGATTGTGATATGTGTATAATACATGTAAAAGAGATAGATAACTTAATTGGGTTAATGTTTATAAAAGAGATAGCGTGATTTGGATAATGTTTCAAAATTTTCAAATCTTATAAAAAGTTGATTGTTTGGATGTGTTTGTACCTTTAAAAGAAAACTATTATAGTCATAGAAACTAACTAATTCTAATTAGATCATCGGCATATATCCAATTTGATTGGTTTTGATATGGGGGTGGAGAATTGTGCTTGGAAAAGTGTAGGTTTGTTAGTAGACTTGCCACGACTCGAGATAATTGTGTTTACATAATATGGGAGAATCAGGTAGTTTAACAGTTATACATACATGAATAAGACTTGGCGGATCTTATAAACTTAGCGGGTTAGGCAGCATTTTACACAAAGTCAAATCAATCTTTTGAATTAAGCAAATATTTAAAAAGCCATTGGTTGAAACTTGAAAGAGTAGACGTTTTCAAGGAAATTTCACCCACTATCACTTGGACGGGATAAAATATGAATTAATTAGTTAATTAAATAAATAAGAAAAGGAAAAACAGGAAACAATATAAAAGATGTCAACTATGAGACAATATGTGCCTATGCATGCATACATGTAATTGTTGTAATATATATATATATATATATAGAGTTAAGTTCATATCAACATAACCTAATATTAGATACTCATTAAATAGCTATTAAATTATATTAAAGGTTAAAATTTAAAATTAAAAAAAATCAAATATGAATTTAATAACATATTAAAATCTAATTAGAAAAAATAAACCATTTGGGGTTTAGTGATTAATAAATAAAATCTCAATTACTGATGTCATCCAATGATTAAAAAAAAAGGAAATTCTCATGTTAATGTTGATATTAAAAACCTGATTTGCTGATATTGAAGATTCGATTTGAAACCTGATTTAAATATAGTTGTATATATATACATTTATATATATATATATATATATGTGTGTTGGATGGCTATATTGTGGGTGATAGTAAACAATCAATGCCTGCTTTTTTTAAGGATAAACGTATATAAAAAAAAAATTAATGTGCATGTCATATTAAGGATTGCCTTCTACATAAAATTCTGTAGGTGAAGTTAAAAATCAAATAGTAGATGACAATCATCTACAACAATCAAATCTGTAAAATCTATGAAATTTAACTACTAAAAATGATTGTTTTCTATTAAATAATAGACGATTTTCCCTATAATAATATTTTCGTATATATAAATATATATTATTTTATGATGATGTAATCTTTTAGGAATATAAGCATGCATCACATAACATGTTGTTTCTCGTTGGCCAGTCCATATTGTGCCATTAATCATGTGAATAATCATAAAATTCAGACTTATCGGCTGATTGAATGTAATATATAATGAGATATGCGATAATGAAATTAAAATATTTAGTTTAAAAAATCTTTTCGGGAAAAAATATTTAAATGTAACTTCTTATTAGAGAATTTTCTTGTACGAATTGTCTTTGCTTTCCCTTTTAATTAGTGTATCCATACCAATTGGGTTAGCTACATTGGTGTCTCTTCATCATCCAAAGGGGGTAGAATTTGTTGCCTTCAAACCCATCTTGAATATCAAGGACAGGAATATTCAAAAAAGGGTAATACTCTTCACACTGCCAACAAAATGACGTTAATTTAATAATGCCAACTTATAATTTAAAAAGTGACATGAGGGCTAATTATTAATTAATCACCACAAAATAAATTAATCCCTAAATAAAAGACGTGATGCCAGACAAAGACATGGAGGTTCCGATCCTTCTAGTAAACAACACCTTTCACTTTAAGTAAATCAACATTGATGTTATCAATTTAACATGTGTGAACAGGATATCTAATCTAATCCACTATGACATAATCAATTACTATATCATTCCCAAAGTCAACATGAAAGATGGACCGTTTGCCCTGATTCATATGCCCTATGATGATTATATGGAATACAAATACATATATATATATATATATATATATAACATAATTATCATATTGTATTGGGTATCTACTACTAGTATGACAACTACTAAGTGTTGCTATTTCACCATTTAGATTTTTAGCTCTATATCAGCAATTGAAGTGGACCTTTACATTAGAACAATTTCTACCTTATGTTGGTACCATACATATTATACATATCCAATACCATATTGTCAAATTAACCAGCGGTATCAATAAAATGAGTGTAATTCTCACCGAAATATAAAAATCATAATTTTAATATGTGATCAAAAATCATAATGAGCCTTCCCCTTGCTTTTCTTGCGCCATGCAAATTTAACCATCATTTAATTGGGGAACAGAGCAGGTTATAAATTTTATGTCTGCAAGTTTTTATCTGACACTGAAATTTTGACAAATAACATAAGTGATGAGGTTGTGGCCTTTGAATTTGGTAGGTGTCAATTGGACATTGGAAAAAATTCGACCAAGTTGAACCCAGCTCTTTGACTTGTAAATTAACATACCACCAACTTTGCATAAACGGCTCCTTAATAATGGCATACGTGTGGGCATAAACTAGCTTTATATAAATATATATATATATATATATATATTAATACATATACACATACGGTCAAAGTGTATCAACATGATTTCAACTTTGTTATTTCCCTTTTATTATTTGTGGTTGAAGTTGGATTCTATTTGGTGTCTTTGGAAATATATATGAATCTCTGTTTCTGCCTCTTTCACAATGTTTAAGAGTATTTCAAGTGGGCATGCAGAGAAAAGCTGTACAGATTCATCATCCATGGAAAGAAAAACCTCAACAGCTTTTATTTGTACTTTCTATGTTGCTTTTATCTTCGGCTTTGTTTCTTTATCAACAGCTCAGAATCAAACCCAACCCATTACAGATCCCTCTGAAGGTCCTTCTCTCTTTCTCTTTTAACTTCATGTGATAAATGGTTCGATTTATATGTGCTTATTTCAAGTAACCAATTTTGTTTCAGTTTTGTATTTTTGAAGTTTCAGCAAACATTCATATGATCATATAGTATACCTGTAGATAATTTTACCTGCTTTTGAAGGAAAAAGATAAAATCATCTTGTTGGATTGTTTTATGAGAAGGTCTCTATGTCCAAAGATTTACCTTTCTCTAAACTTTCATTTCAATTTGTATATGTGTGTATAAAGGCTATGTTTCAGCCCTTTAAAGTTGCAGAAACCAGCATGTTTGGCCAATATATTTACAGTTCCAAAGGTTGTTCTAATAGGGTTTTGAATGTTTTTGACGGTGGCAGCTAGAGCTCTGAATTCCATGTTTGCAAAATGGAATATAAAGGCAAAGACAGGGCAATGGAATATAAGTGGGGAGCTATGCAGTGGAGCAGCCACAGACCTGACGCTTATCACAGACCGTGATCACAACCCCTTCATCAAATGTGACTGTTCTTACAATGATAGCACCCTTTGCCACATTAAACAACTGTGAGTTTTATTTGATGAAACTTATATAAATTCTTGTATTTCATATTTTAATGGTATATATATGTAAGGAGCCTACTTTTTCCATGTTCAAAATTTTTCCAGGAAAGTTTATGAACTGAATGTTGCTGGTCCAATTCCTGATGAGCTATGGACTCTGACATACCTCGATGATCTGTATGGCTTTTTCATTGTTTATAACCCTCTATGTTCTACATATTTTCTCATAATTCCTTTAAAAAATTTCTTGGCTTTTCCTTTCCATTTGTTGCAGGAATTTGAACAGAAATTATCTGTCAGGTTCTCTGTCTCCGTCCATTGGAAATTTAACTCGTTTGCAGTATCTGTAAGTGTAAGCCAGTTCAATTTTTTAATTGAAACTAGTAAGGGCATGAATGATATAACTGAATAATTAGTTCTTGTTTTTATTGGCTTATAGAACCTTTGGCATCAATAAATTATCAGGGGAAGTACCAAAGGAAGTAGGAAATCTTACTGACCTATTATCCTTGTAAGTTAATGTTATCATCCACACATATTTTGATATATCAAAGTGTGAATTTTGATGTTTTTTCTTTTTCAAACAGTGGCGGAAGCCTTCTTCTACCGTTAGCAATTTTGCATTTCCTTGGGACAAAAATATCATTTACAATTTATCTTTCATTCTTGTAGCTCCATTGCTGGAAACAACTTCTCTGGTCCTCTGCCATCTGAGATAGGGAATTTAGTGAACTTACAACAACTGTAAGTTTTTACTGAACTGTACTTTTTCTTCCCCATTTTCAATTCTAATCTTCAGTCCGACGATCTTTCAGCTCGTCTAGGCTGTAGTTTGAATGGAACAGTGGAACTTTGAAATGTTTTTGGCCTTGTAATGACTGTTAGAAATAATTGAACTTTACAAAGACAAATAGATATTAAGTAGCAACAAATTCACTGAGGTGTGTTTTTGACAGTTACATTCATAGTTCTGGAGTTAGCGGTGAGATTCCTCCAACGTTAGTCAACCTAAAAAACTTGGTCACATTGTAAGAACTTTCGTACTATGTTCCTTTTTTCTCTTAAAAAACTTTGATTAATAAATAATCATCTTAATTTTTGATAAATTCTTTCATTTTTGTGCAGCTATGCCTCAAACACTGGACTCTCAGGAAGAATACCTGATTTCATAGGAAATTTGTCAAAGCTTAATACCTTGTAAGACATTCAAATGACATTTTTTTTTTTAACTCAGTATTCTAATTGACTATGCAGTTGCATTAGTCACTTACTATGTCTCCGCAGGAGATTTGAAGGCTGTTCTCTTGAAGGTCCTATACCATCATCCTTGTCCAACCTGACTTCTCTTTTAGAGTTGTGAGTATCTACCACGATTGTTCATTTCATATCAATATGCAAATCTGCAAAGCTGACACTCTTATACACTATATTTGCAGACGTATAAATGATTTATCCAACAGGAGCTCTTCTCTTGAATTTGTTAAGAATTTGAAGAATCTAAGTGTCTTGTAAGCGATACTGTTCTTGCTTAAAACTAAATACTTTAGAGTGCTTATTTTGTACATCTATTTGCAACTTTGTTGTTCTTATGGAATGGAATATAACAACTTGTTTGCTCATCCTGCAGAGTACTGAGGAATAGTAATATTTCTGGTTCTATTCCATCGGACATTGGTCGATTCCCAAAGTTGACGCAGCTGTAAGTTTTCATTGTTGTACTCATGGAGCTGAAAAATTTTTAAGATTAACTTTAGGCCACAAAGTACTCAACTTGCAATTGTTTTCTCGAGTTATTTTGTTTGACATTTGAGTTCGGATAGTTACAACCCGACTCCAAGGGCTACTTTGTCCCCGGTTCTAAACTTTAATATTTTAGCTACTAAAGTTGTCCTTATACCATAATGTCCTTTGTATTTCTGGTTTCCTCAGGGATTTGAGCTTCAACAATTTAAGAGGCCATATTCCAGACTCTCTTTTTAACATGAGTTCGCTCTCATTTCTGTAATATTTCTTGTCTCTTTTATCACAACCCATGCCTTCTTACAGGTACCGTATATATTAAAGCGTGTGTTTCTGTTTTCGTGGTAATTAGGTTTCTTGGAAGCAATCAGTTAACTGGTAGCCTGCCCGAAATAAAAAGCTCAACACTTCTTAATATGTAAGTGGATGTGATAATTATGAAATTAAATCATCAATGTAATGCATTAAGAATGTAATTCTCTGATCAAAATGTTTTATAGAAGAATGTTTTCTCCATATTTACAGACAGAATATGTTTGTCTTACCTTATTAAGCTTTGCTTGTATCTGATGGTGTTACTATGTTATGCTTGCAGAGATGTGTCATACAATTATTTAGAAGGGAGCTTTCCCTCTTGGATTAAAGAACCAAATTTACAGCTGTAAGCATTGAAATTTTACAAAATATTGGACATTTCATATATATATATTTTTTTTTGATAAACTTAATTTATTTTGGTAAAGGAGTTCTATTAAAATTTTTCTATTTTTTTAATTTTTTTTATCCATGTATGACAGTACAGTTTACTAGGTGTCTGATAGCATGTACTCTACCAATCATACAGAATTTGATTTCTGTATGATAGGCTTGCTTTTTCTGCTATAATTATATGAAAGTGAAACTTACATTTGGTTTTTTGGGGTTATATGCAGTAATTTAGTGGCCAACAACTTCACAATAGATGGTTCAAACAGCAGGTAGTTTTCTGCACTCTGTCCTTGGTGCTTGAACCATTCAATTCTAGCATGCATAAGGATGTTATAGTTAAAGCATTATTTGTGAAACTTAATGCTGCTATGCACTCCAAATGATTTTAGTTCAAATTTCCTGCATATCATGCATATGCCAATCATTTTCTTCTGAATATTGGATTACTTATTTACCTTTCTTGTATATTTTGATTCTCGAGTGCTTGTTTATCCAGCAAAATGTACCTTGTTCTCATGTAAGTGTATTCCACTTTATCTTTCAGTCCTTTGCCTTCAGGATTAGAGTGCCTTCAACGGAACTTCCCATGCAATCGAGGACGTGGGCTCTGTAAGTTTTGCCAAAGCTCTTCCTTCATTTTCTTCAGTTTCCGGAGTACTTATATTGGTATCAGAAGCAGTGTTGGCGTTTTAAAAAAAAGCACTCTTTATATTGGTTGTGCAGATTATGACTTTGCAATTAAGTGTGCCGGTCCTCAATTTACATCTTCCAATGGTATTGTGTATGAAATGGACAATGCAACTCTTGGTCCAGCTACATATTTTGTCAGCAGCACAAAGAGATGGGCAGTCAGCAATGTTGGTTTATTCACTTCGAACAACAATCCGCAATATAAAAGTTCTTCATCATATCAGTTCACAAACACCTTGGATTCAGAACTATATCAGACAGCAAGAATCTCTCCTTCATCATTACGATACTATGGTCTGGGGCTTGAAAATGGAAACTATACCGTGAACCTCATGTTTTCAGAAACAGCTTTTGAGGATTCTCAAACTTGGAAAAGTCTCGGGAAGCGTGAATTTGATGTTTATATCCAGGTATGCTTCCATTTTCAATGTTCGTTATGTGCTAATATGATCTTCTTGGTCTACATTAGGCTTTCTGTTAGTATTGGGTTGGATTATTGGTTGTATTATTGGCTTCTTTATTCCAAATATTGTATGTGGACCATTCCAATCACATTCCAACTCCCATAACAATTCTGGAAACCACATTTTGAGTCTTAACTAATGTGTCTTTGATTAAGGCAAATCATAGTAAATGAAAACGTGTGTTCTGCCTTCTATTTTCCTATAAAGTAATTCCTTCTTGTCATTTGTCTACGCATCCAGGGGAAAAGAGTTTTAGAGAATTTCAACATACGAGAGGAGGCAGAGGGAGTTGCTTCTCAAGCTGTCCAACGGGGTTTTAAAGCATTGGTATCGGAAAACTACCTTGAAATCCATCTTTTCTGGGCTGGAAAAGGGACTTGCTGTATACCTGCACAAGGCACTTATGGACCTTCTATATCTGCCATCAGTGCCACTCCAGGTAGGTAGTATGGTGTGAAATCTTTTGGATGAAATCTAGGCACTGATTTGGTCACATACATGTATGGATTGGTTGACTATACTGAACTTCATATACAGATTTTGTACCTACAGTCAGCAACAAACCTCCAAGCAATGAGAACAGAACTGGTCTAATAGTGGGCATTGTTGTTCCTGTTGGAGTTTTAAGCTTTCTATCTCTTTTGGTGGTTTTCTATATTGTCACTAAAAGAAGAAAGAAATCTCAAACAGATGACGAGGAAGGTTAGCCATTATCTTTGATGCATGTGCATGTTGGTTGTCTGACTTCTTTAGTGTTGTTTGATTATGTATGAAATCTTAATGCCACATGTACATGTAAACCAATGAATAAAATTGTCACATAATTATGTGCTTAAGAGTTCATACTTCTCCAGAAGCTCTGTACTAAACAAAGAGGTATTAAGTTATGATGGTACTTAATGTTTTCTTTGCAGAGCTCTTTGGGATAGATGTTAAACCATTCACTTTCAGTTACGAAGAGCTAAAGACAGCTACAGATGACTTTAATTCTACTAATAAGTTGGGAGAAGGAGGATTTGGACCAGTCTACAAGGTAAGTCATTCTTTTAAGCAAGTTCGTATTGGCTGAATAATTATTGGTACCATAACTTTAACTAGTTTGATACGAAGATTGAAATGTTTTCTTCTCTATTTTTCTCTACCAAAATACTTGATGTATTATGCATGCAACAGGGAACACTTGATGATGGAAGAGTTATTGCAGCAAAGCAACTTTCTGTGACATCTCACCAAGGAAAAAACCAATTTGTGACAGAAATTGCAACAATTTCTTCTGTGCAACACAGAAACTTGGTGAAATTGTATGGGTGCTGCATTGAGGGAAACAAACGACTACTTGTGTACGAGTATCTGGAAAACAAAAGTCTTGATCAAGCATTATTTGGTATGAGAACTACTGTATATATGTGTGCAGTGAATATCATAATAAGCGACAACTATGACAGTATAAATTGGTTGCATGAACAGGAAGTAGAAGCTTGGGACTGAGTTGGTCGACACGTTATGACATTTGCATGGGTGTAGCAAGAGGTCTAGCTTATCTTCATCAGGAGTCACGGCTTCGAATAGTACACAGAGATGTAAAGGCCAGTAACATTCTGCTCGACTCTGATCTCAACCCCAAAATATCAGATTTTGGTTTGGCCAGGCTTTACGATGATAAAAAGACCCACATAAGCACCCGTGTTGCTGGAACAATGTAAGATTTTAAAGATTTAATCAGTTTAGTCATGTTCACCTTCCTCTTCTTTGTCTTTTTTATTATAACCAATTAATTTTGTACATGAACTTTTACTGATGTAGTGGGTATCTTGCTCCGGAATATGCGATGCGTGGGCACCTTACAGAGAAAACTGATGTGTTTGCCTTTGGAGTAGTGGCTTTGGAGATTGTTAGCGGTAGGGCAAATTCTGATTCAAGCTTGGAAGCAGATAAGATGTATCTTCTTGAATGGGTATGAGTAACTCTACTAAAAATTTTTGTTTTGTTTTGTTTGTTTGTTTTTCTTTTTATTTTTTTATTTTTTTATTTTTTTATTTTTTTGACTTCCATATGTTTTTTCATTTCCAACTATACATAACTAATGAAATGAGTCAATTAGCTTAGAGCCTAAGGGCTTTAGATCATGTAGAACTGAATTTGAGTGCATAAATTACAAAACAAGTAACGGCCAGATCTGAGTTTGCAGAATTTGAGCCTAAGGGACTAATGTTTACTGTTGCGTCTTTGTTCTGTTCTTGATTGTAATTCTGTGTTATAAAATCAATGCCCTTTTGATTTCTACATGTAAACTAGACTTCGAAAACCAAATTAATCAAGAAGTGATTCATCAACCAAATTAATTTACTCAGCTGATATATAGTCATTTTGAACATCTTAGAAACATAATGCAAATCCTATTCAAGCCTTTAATGGATTCAATATCAACCATTTCTTTCTTGCCCAGGCTTGGAACTTATATGAAGAAAACCGAGAAAACGAATTGGTGGATTCATCGTTATCAACATTCAACAAAGAAGAAGTAAAACGAATCATAGGAGTAGCTCTTTGGTGCACTCAAACATCACCATCCTTTAGGCCATCAATGTCCAGGGTGGTGGCAATCCTTTCAGGAGATGCAGAAGTGAGCACGGAACTTACAAGACCAGGATACTTGACCGACTGGAAGTTCGAAGACTTGAGCAGCCAAATGAGTGACAATGCAACCAAAGGAAGTAATACTAGCTACAACAATTCATCTGCAAGCACAAGCATGGTGGGAGATGCAGAGCAATCTCCTGTCTATGGAAGTACAATGCCTAGGCTTGACAGCTTCATTGAGGAGGGTAGATGAAAATTTGTTAGGATGGTTGGCTTTTGTACATATGATATATGAGTTGAATGTACACACTTTTTGTACATATGATATATGAGTTGATTGTACACACTTTTTGATTCCTGGAATCCAATTATAGATTGTTTTTGTTCCTTCCTATAAAATCTTATAGACTTCATATCATATGGGTTTTTATTTTGTTTATGTAAAACTATCATATGTTTTTTTTTTTTTTTTTTTTTTAATTTTTATTTTATTTTATAATTTTAGTGTTAGAAAAACCTAAATTGGTTTTTATTTTTTTCTACGAATCAGAGAGTTGATTTTGCTTATATAAAAATGAGTTCTGAAAAGAAGCTCATTTTTATCACCAAGCATATCATATGGGTTTTTATTTTGGTTATGTGAAACCATCTGGCTTCAAAAATTTTGTCCGGGTTTTATTTATTTGTTTAATCAATTTCACTCTTAGAAAAGTCTAAATTGGTTTTTATTTTATTCTACGAATCAGAGAGTTGATTTGGCTTATATAAAAATAAGTTCTGAAAAGATGCTCATGTTTATCACCAAGCATGGTTTTAGCCTTTTTTTTTTTTTTGTTTTTTTTTTTTTTTTTTAAAAAAAGGGTCAAAAATGAAAGGAAGCCATGAAAAGGACACGCATATAACACCATAAAATATCTATCTTTCTCAATTTAATCTGGTCTTTTGACTATATGCGGTTAAATGCGATAAGGTCAAATTGCACGTGAGCCTCATTGTTTGAACGCCCAGTATTTTAAAGTCAATAAAATAACGACATTCTTTGTTAACATTCGCATAGATTTGGTGATGTCTTAGTATTATTTAAAAAAAAAATAATTCCAAAATAAAGAATTGATGCTAGACCTACATGAAGGACCTCATCCTTCATAAAAGCATCTATCACTTTTAAGTAAATCAACATTAATACTGTTCATTCCGTAAAATAATAATAATAATATTGATCATATTTGTGAATCGGATATCTAATATGATCCACTATGACATAATCAAATTACCATTATGGAGATAGATCAATTTTTGCTTTTCATATTCCATTTATTATGGAGCAGAGAGCAGGTT
The DNA here is from genome assembly GCF_031755915.1 of Ziziphus jujuba. Taxonomy (NCBI): domain Eukaryota; kingdom Viridiplantae; phylum Streptophyta; class Magnoliopsida; order Rosales; family Rhamnaceae; genus Ziziphus; species Ziziphus jujuba. The sequence continues at coordinate 7,921,453 of NC_083380.1, forward strand.
ATAAATTTTATGAAATTGAAGCACACGTTTATATGTGACACTGAAATTTTTGACAAATGGACAGCGGTGAGGATGTGGCCTTTGAATTATGTTTCAACTGGGCACTAAAGAATTCGAACAAGTTGAATAAATGCTCCTTAATAACGGCCCACGTGTGGGTGTAAGCCAGCTTTTGTATTTTTATACGTAACGTCAAAATGTATCTACATGATTTCAACTTTGTTGTTTTTTATTCCATTTTTATTATTTGTGGCTGAAAGTTGGACTCGTTTTGTTGTCTTGGAATGTCTATGAATCTTCGACTTTGCCTCCCTCCGTCGGTTTTAAGCGCATCAAGTGGCATGCAGAGAAAAGCAGTTCAGAGATTCAGCATCCATGGAAGGAAGACACTCGACAGCTTATGTTTGTACTTTCTATGTTGCTGTTGCTTGTGCCTTTGGCCTTGCTTCTTTATCCAAAGCTCAGAATCAAACCCAACCCATTACAGATCCCTCTGAAGGTCCATCTCTTTCTCTTTCTCTTTGCCCAACCTTTCATAATTCGTATGGCAGTATTGAAACTAGTAATTGAACTGGAGATGGGATTTCAGTTCATGTGATAAATGGTTCAATTTACATACTTATTTCAAGTAATCAATTTTGTTTCAGTTTTGTATTTCTAAAGTTTTAGCAAAAGAAGAAATCTTTAAACACATTCATGATCTTATGGTATACCTGTGTGTATATTTTTACCTGCCTTTGGAGGAAAATATTTAATCAACTTTTTGGGTTGTTTTATGAAAATATCTGTTTAATTATTATTGATCCCAAAAGCTTAAGCTTTAGGTGTTAGGGTTTAATATGTATATCCAGCAATGTCTAACAAGGTCTATGTTCAAATTTTTACCTTTCTCCAAAATTTCATTGTAATCTGCATATGTATTTGTATATATAGGCTTTGTTTCAGCTCTTTAAAGTTGCAGAAACCAGTATGAATGGCCAATATATATACAGTTCCAGAGATTGTTCTAATAGAGTTTGAAATATTTTCAATGGTGCAGCTAGAACTTTGAATTCCTTATTTGCAAAATGGAATATAGAGGCAAAGACAGGCCAATGGAATATAAGTGGGGAGCCATGCAGTGGTGCTGCCACAGACCTCACTCCCTTCGATGACCGTGATCACAACCCCTTCATCAAATGTGACTGTTCTTACAACGATAGCACCCTTTGCCACATTACGCAATTGTGAGTTCTATTTTGTGAAACTTATATAAATTCTTGTATCTCGTATTTGAATGGTATATAAAATATGTATAAGGAACCTAATTTTCCATGTTGAAAATTTAAATTTTCTCCAGGAAAGTTTATGAGCTGAATGTTGCTGGTCCAGTTCCTGATGAGCTATGGACTTTGACTTACCTCTTTAACCTGTAAGGGTTTTTTTTCATTTATTTATAAACCTGTATGTTCTATTTATGTTCTCATAATTCCTTTACGAAGTTTCTTGGGTTTTGTTTCCATTTGCTGCAGAGATTTGCGCAGAAATTATCTGACAGGTTCTCTGTCTCCGTCCATAGGAAATTTAACTCGTTTGCAGTATTTGTAAGTGTAAGCCACTTCAATTTTTTATTTGGAACTAACAAGGTCATAATGATATTTCTGTATTGATTCTTGGCTTTATTTGTTTCTAGGACAATTGGCATCAATGCGTTATCAGGGGAAGTACCAAAGGAAGTCGGGAAACTTACTGAACTACTATCCTTGTAAGTTAATATTATCATCCACAATCTTTTTAATATATCGAAGTGTGGAATTTGGATGTTTTTGCTTTTTCAGCAATGATGGAAGCTTTCTTCTATTGTTAGCAATTTGTCATGTTTGTTATTGTGTCCTATAGTTGCTCATTACTAAACAAGCATACAAGTTACTCGTGGTTTTGAATTTCCTTGGGATAATTACCATTTATGTTTTTTCTTTCATTCTTGTAGTTCTATTGCCGGAAACAACTTCTCTGGTCCTCTGCCATCCGAGATAGGAAATTTAGTGAACTTACAACAGCTGTAAGTTTTTAATAAACTGTTCCTCTTTCCCCTTTTCTAATCTAATTTTCAGTTTGAAGATTTTGCAACTTTTTCTAGGCTGTATATGTTTGTAAGGGAAAGTGGGAACACAATTTTCTTTTGGTAAATAGGAAAAGTGGGGACTTTGAAAAATGGTTCTGAAAGGCCTTTTAATACATGATCAATGTTGGCATAAAGCCCTTTATGTCCCCTAAAGAAGTTGCATTCACATTTCTATCTATTGCCAGCTTCCCTTCTTTAATAGTGACTTAGCATTTGTGTTTAGTGGTAACTGAACTTACTGATAGATATTTAGTTGCAATGAATTCATTAAAGTCATTGAAGTGTTTATTTGACAGTTACGTCCATAGTTCTGGAGTTAGCGGTGAGATTCCTCCAACGTATGTCAAACTAAAAAACTTGATCACCATGTAAGAACTTTCCTACTATGTTCTTTTTCTCTAAAAAAGAAAAAACGATTAAAATAATCTTAATTTTCAAGGAAATTCTTTCATTTTCTGCAGGTATGCATCGAGTACTGGACTTTCAGGAAGAATACCTGATTACATAGGAAATTTGTCAAAGCTTAATACCTTGTAAGACAAGCAAATGATATGTTTTTCACTCTGTATTCTCATTCATCAACAGTTACATTAATCACTTCTAAATGTCTCTGCAGGAGATTTGAAGGAAACAATCTTGAAGGTCCTATACCATCAACCTTGTCCAACCTGAATTCTCTCATAGAGTTGTGAGTATCTACCTCAGTTATTCGATTCATATCTATATGCTAATCTGTAAAGCTGACAATCTCGTATGCCATATTTGCAGACGTATAAGTGATTTATCAAATAGGAGCTCTTCTCTCGAATTTGTTAAGAAATTGAAGAATCTAAATATCTTGTAAGCAATGCGGTTCTGGCTTAAAACTAAATGCTTTACAGGGCTTAGTTTATACATCTGTTTTCTCCTTTGTTTCTGTTCTGGAATGGAATTTATTAACTTGTTAGTGCACCCTGCAGAGTACTGAGGAATAACAATATTTCTGGTTCTATTCCATCAGATATTGGACAATTCCCAAAGTTGACGCAAGTGTAAGTTTTGTTTTAGCAATCTTGAAGCTGAGTAAGTTTTAACATTAATTTTAAAACACAGAGTACTTAACCTGCAAGTGTTTTTTTCAGAGTTATCTTGTTTGACATTTCAGTTTGGATAGTTAGACAATGAATCCAATGGTTACTTTGTCCCCTGTTCTAAACTTCAATATTTTAGTTACTAAACTTGTCTTTGTACCATATTTTTCTTTGTTTTTCTGGTTTTCTCAGGGATTTAAGCTTCAATAGTTTGAGTGGGCAGATTCCAGACTCTCTTTTTAACATGAGTTCGCTCTCTTTTCTGTAATATATCATGTCCCCGCTACTTTCATCCCTTGCCTTGCTATGGGTAATCTATAAGCTAAAGCATATATTTCTGTTTTTCATCATAATTAGGTTACTTGGAAGCAATAAGTTTACTGGTACATTGCCTGAACAAAAAAGATCAACTCTCCTTAATATGTAGGTACATGTGATAATTATGAAAGTAATCATCAATCTAATGCATTAAGAATGTAATTCTGTGATGAACAAGTATTTTAAAGAAGACAGTTTTCTCCATATTTATTGACAGAATAATTAAGTTTGTCTTACCTTATTAAACCTTCCTTGTATATGATGTCCTTACTATGTTGTGCTTGCAGAGATGTGTCATACAATTATTTAAATGGGAGCTTACCTTCTTGGGTCAAAGAATCGAATTTACAGCTGTAAGTATTGAAGTTTGACAAAATTTTTTGACTAATTTCTTTTTAGTTAAAGATTCGGTAAAACATTCTAGTTTGATTTTTTTTTTTTTTCTTTATTCTTATATAACAGTACAATTTACTAGCTTTTGATAGCATTTTCTCTACCAATCGTACAGAATATGAATTTTGTATGATAGGCTTTCCATTTCTGTTATTATTATACTAAGATGGAACTTATGTTTGGATTTTTTTTTTGGGGGGTTATATGCAGTAATTTAGTGGGCAACAACTTCATAATAGATAGTTCAGACAGCAGGTAATTCTCTGAATTCTGTACCTGGTGCTTGAAACTTTCTAGTCTAGCATGCATAAGGATGTTATAGTTGAGCATTATTTGTGAAACTTAATGCTGCTATGCATTCTAAATTGTGTTTAGTGCAAATTTTTAGCATATCATTTATATATCAATCATTTTCTTCTGAATACTTCCTGCTTTAACTTTAATCTTCCTTGAATCATCTCAAATATATATACACCATTCTTGTATTTCTATTATTATCTTTTTTTTATTCTCTAATCCTTGTTTGTCCAACAAAATTTGCCTTTTTCTCATGTAAGTGCATTCCTCTTTACCTTTCAGTTCTTTGCCTTCAGGGTTGGAGTGCCTTCAACGAAATTTCGCTTGCAACCAAGGACGTGGGATCTGTAAGTATGGTTAAAGCTCTTCCTTTAGATACTTTGTTCTGGTTTTTAGAGTTCTTACATAAGTGAAAATTTTCTTTTCTGTGCTCTACATATTGGTATGCAGATTATGATTTGGCAATTAAGTGCGGTGGTCCTCAGTTTACATCTGCCAATGGTATTGTGTATGAGATGGACAATGCCTCCCTTGGTCCAGCTACATATTTTGTCAGCAGCACAAAGAGATGGGCAGTTAGCAATGTTGGTTTATTCACCGGGAACAACAATCCTCAATATAAAAGTTCTTCAACATATCAATTCACAAACACTTTGGACTCTGAACTATATCAGACAGCAAGGGTCTCTGCTTCATCATTAAGATACTATGGCTTGGGGCTTGAAAATGGAAACTATACTGTGAACCTCATGTTTTCAGAAACAGCTTTCGAAGATTCTCAAACTTGGAAAAGTCTTGCTAAGCGTGAATTTGATGTTTATATCCAGGTATGTTTCCTTTTTAATGTATGTTCTGAAATAGGATGGTCTTCTTAGTCCCCATTAGGCTTTCTATTAGTCTTGGGTTGGATTGTTGCTTCTATTATTGGCCCTTTTTTTTTTTTTCAAATGTTGTATGTGAACCATCCTAATCACATTCTAACTTCCATAATAATTCTAGAAACCACATTTTGAGTCTTAACTAACGTGTCTTTGATTACTGCAAATCATACTAAATGAAAACTTGTGTTCTGCCTCCTCCCTTCTTGTTATTTGTTATATGCATCCAGGGGAAACGTGTTTTAGAGAATTTCAACATACGAAAGGAAGCAGACGGGGTTGCTTCCCAAGCTGTCCAACGGGATTTTAAGGCCTTTGTATCAGAAAACTACCTTGAAATCCATCTTTTTTGGGCTGGAAAAGGGACTTGCTGTATCCCAGCACAAGGCACTTATGGACCTTCTATTTCCGCTATCAATGCTAACCCAGGTAGGTAGACTGGTGTGAAATTTTTTGGATGAAATCCAATTGGTTTAGGCACTGATTTGGTCTCATAAATGTTTGGTGTGGTTGACTATACTAAACTTCATGCACAGATTTCGAACCTTCTGTCAGTAACAAACCTCCAAGCAATAAGAAGAACAGAACCGGTCTGATAGTGGGGATTGTTGTTCCCATTGGAGTTTTAAGCTTTCTGTCTCTTTTGGTGGTTTTCTGTATTGTCACTACAAGAAGAAAGAAGTCTCATACAGACAATGATGAAGGTTAGTAATTATATTTGTTGCATTTTCATGGTGGTTTTGCATATGAGTGATTCAGTTTAAATCATTTCAAATAATCATTTGTTGAGAAATCTGAATGCGACATATTCACCCAGAAATTAAATATAACAGTAAACTAATGAATAAAATTGCCACATAAATATTTCCTTAAGAGTTCAAACTTCATCACAAGGTCTGTACTGAACAAAAAGGCACTAAGTTATGATGGTGCTTTATGTTTATTTGCAGAGCTCTTAGGGATGGATGTTAAACCATTCACTTTCAGTTACGAAGAGCTAAGGACAGCTACAAATGACTTCAACTCTGTTAATAAGTTGGGAGAAGGTGGATTTGGACCTGTCTACAAGGTAAGTCGTTACTTTTAACCAAGGTCATATGGCTGAATAATTATCAGTGCCATAACTTTAACCAGTTCTATACAACAGTAGAAAATTTTCTTCTCCTTTCCCTGTCAAAATACTTGATGGTGGAGTTTTACGAATTTCTTATGCATATTGTGTATGCTACAGGGAACACTTGATGATGGAAGAGTTATTGCTGCAAAGCAACTTTCTGTGACATCCCACCAAGGAAAAAACCAGTTTGTGACTGAAATTGCAACAATATCTTCCGTACAACACCGAAATTTGGTGAAGTTGTATGGATGCTGCATTGAGAGAAACAAACGGCTCCTAGTGTACGAGTATATGGAAAACAAGAGTCTAGATCAAGCATTATTTGGTATGAGAGTTGCAGTATATATATGTGCAGTGAATATTATAATTAACAACAATAATGACAATGTAAATGCCGTTGCATGAACAGGAAATAAAAGATTGAGTCTCAATTGGTCAACGCGTTATGAAATTTGCTCAGGGATAGCAAGAGGTCTAACTTATCTTCACGAGGATTCACGGCTTCGAATAATACACAGAGATGTTAAGGCCAGCAACATTTTGCTTGACTCTAATCTCAACCCCAAGATATCAGATTTTGGTTTGGCGAGGCTTTACAATGATAGAAAGACTCACATAAGCACCCGTGTTGCTGGAACAATGTAGGATCTTGAAGACTTTATCAGTTTCAACTTCCTTTTCTTTGTCTCTTTATTGCATCTGTTAAAATTTTTTTGACATAATTACAATTTTTACTGCTGCAGTGGGTATCTCGCTCCAGAGTATGCCATGCGAGGGCACCTTACAGAGAAAACTGATGTGTTTGCCTTTGGAGTTGTGGCTCTAGAGATTGTTAGTGGTAGGCTGAATTCTGATTCAAGCTTGGAAGAAGAAAAGATGTATCTTCTTGAATGGGTATGGACATTAACTTTCTCAACTATAAACCATTGTGTTTCTGAACCTCCATATGTTTTCAACTATAAATAACTCATGAAACGTGTCAGTTACCTGAGAGCCTAAGGGCTTTAGATTTAATAGAACTAAAAATTGAGAACATAGATTGCAAAATAAGCGACAGCCAGTGAGGATAAGTGTTGAGAAATACTGAAAACCAAAAGCTTCATAAGTGATAGATATAGAGGATGAATCATTTTTAAGTGGGGGGGTTGTTTAGAAGAAAGAATAAGGGTTAACAAATTCTGTACAACCATAAGATTACATTGACATTTGTGAGAAAGTCTTATAAGATCTCTTTAAGCTCAGCTGTGTGAAGGTACAAAATTTAAAGGCAGTTAAAGCAGAGTATTGAGAAGTAATGTTTGCAATTTCTTCTTTGGTGTTTTTGTATATTTTCTGTTTTGTTTTACAGAGCATGTAAACTAAACTTTTGTAAAAAGTCTAATTACCACTTGAAATTTGAATCATAGATAGATTGATCAACTAAACAAATTTACAAGCCAAGATAATGTACTTTACTGAGAGCATTCATTTTTCAACTCTTAGAACTTACAAAAAACCTTAAAAGGCCTTTAGTGTATTCAATATCAATCATTTCTTGCTTCCCCAGGCTTGGAACCTGTATGAAGAAAATCGAGAAGACGGATTGGTGGATTCATCGTTATCGACATTCAACAAAGAAGAAGTAAGAAGACTAGTAGGAGTGGCTCTTTGGTGCACTCAAACATCACCATCCTTAAGGCCATCAATGTCTCGAGTGGTGGCAATCCTTTCAGGAGATGCAGAAGTCAGCACAGAAATTACAAGACCTGGATACTTGACTGACTGGAAGTTTGACGATGTGAGCATCCTAATGAGTGACACTACAACCAAAGGAAGTAGTACTAGCTACCACAATTCATCTGCAAGTACAAGCATGGTGGGAGATACAGTGCAATCACCTGTACATGGAAGTGCATTGCCTACTCTTAGCAGCTCCATTAAGGAAGGTAGGTAAAAAATTTGTTAGTATGGTTGGTTTTCGTACATACGAGTGAATTTACACACTTTTTGATTCAGGAACGCTATACTAGTAAAAGGATTTAATTTCTTCCTGTACAGTACAACAGTAAATACTTGTACCACTTCTCTTTAAATCTTTATTCGAAAACTAGTTCCAATTTGAGGACTGTTGCACCTGTCTAGTGAAGTGCACTGCCTATTCTAAGCATCTCCATCAAAGAGGATGTATGAAAAATAGTTAGTATGGAAGGTTTTTGTATATACCAGCTCATAGGGGTGATTGTGAATCTACACTCTTTGATTCATGAAATCTAATTTTAGTTTGTTTTCTTCCTTCCCACAAAGTCTTATAGATCATCGGTGATGCTACTGATACCAAATTGTTTATTAAAACCATTTACTAGATAACATGTATCAGTATATTGTTAATTAACATATTTATATAACTTAAATATAGATATGTGAATTAGAAAAAGTATATCAATTAAATAGTATCATATTATTCGGTAATTAAATTTGATGCATATTTTAGTAACTATAGCATTATTGATAGAGTTAGTATTATTGAATATTTTAATAAGCATTATTTCGGTAATTGCTCAGGAATCATGCACCATGTATATATAACTTCTTGTTGACCTGTTTGTCATTGGTTAGCTTCATGAGAATGGTCATAATATTCAGACCTATTGGTGGATCAATACTTAATGACACACAGAACATATTTTGGTGAAAAAAACTTCGCCAGGAAATTACTTGAATATAAGTTAAAGAATTTTCTTGTACGAAATGGTCTTTGCTTTCCCTCTCAATAAATTTCTATCTAAATTAGCTTAGCTAAGATTGGTATCTCTATCATCCAAAGGAGTAGAATTAATACTTTCTCTTCAAACCCAATACTGAATATCAAAATATATTTATAAATATGCTTCGCATATTGTCAATAAATAATCTTATAATTTAATAATGGATAATCATAATTATACAGTGATAGGGATAAATAATCCCAAAATAAAAGAGTTGCTGCTAGCTTAGATCTAAACATGGAGGTTCAGGAGTTAATTAACAACATATGTCACTTTTAATTAAATCAACATTAATCCGATCCTTCGTAGAAATTATTCAGTGTGCAACATGTACCAGGTGGCATATGATCTGGTACACGTAACAAATAAAAGGATGCCATCTGTATCATTAACCATGCATCAACATGCGGAGCCAAACCACCAACCAACACCATTTTCAACTTTTCTTTTTATTCTGCTTTTATTATTAATTCCCTTTTGGAAAGAAATTTTTTTTCCCCATTTACTTGTCCAAATCTCACCCTCTCCATTAAACTCACACTGTGCTACCTCTAATTTTGCTCAAAATAATTATTGATAAAAAAATAAAATAAAAAAAAATCCAAACCCAAACAACACAATAATCCAAATTATGTAACAACAAAAGACAGTTAGAATTTCTAAACAAACGAATTCGTTAACATTAAAACTTTTGAAATTAATTTTTCTCATTTTTCCTATTTAAATATTCATAAATTCAAAAGAATTGAAGTGCAAGCTCATAGTATATATTTCAGCAAGAAATCAAATCAGTTTTTAGAGGAAACCAAATTAATTTTTAGAAGGGGAGATCTAGAGAAGAAAGAAAGAGATGGAGTTCCAAAATCTAAAATAAATTTATTTTATGAGACCCAATTCATAAAAGAAAATGTAATGCCTGCAAGGTTCGAGGAGAGTGAATGATGCAAGGAAGAGAAAATGGTTGAGGATGCTAAAGTTAACGAAGCTAGATTATTCGTTCTTGTATGTGGTATTGATGAAATCATCACTAAGGAACCAAAAAAAAAAAAAAAAGCATTGAAAAGGGATAAAGGTTTTTAAAAAAACAAGAAAACCAAGGATAAAACTTAAAAATAATAATAATATTATTAAAAAAAGATAAAGACTGACGGTGAATGGAAGAAGGAAATGGTGTTAGTTGTTAATTTCGCTTAGGAATCGAATGTGTAACACATAAGATAACACACCATGTGTATTGGATAATTTCTAGATCTTTTGAATTAACAGTGTTTGTCATTTTTAATTAAGTCAACATTAACATTATTCATCATATGATGTGAATTGGATATCTCAACAGCTACTATTCAAGCCAACGTAAAAGAAATATTTGGATTGTTTACCATGATAACGATGGAAAGCATAGGATACAACTATAAAATACGTATATATATATATATATACATAGAAAATGGTTGAGGATGCTAAAGTTAACGAAGCTAGATTATTCGTTCTTGTATGTGGTATTGATGAAATCATCATTAAGGAACAAAAAAAAAAAAAAAAAAAAGCATTGAAAAGGGATAAAGGTTTTTAAAAAAACAAGAAAACTAAGGATAAAACTTAAAAGATATATATGTAATTTGTTATGTGTACCACATAAGATAACACACCATGTGAATTGGATAATTTCTAGATCCTTTGAATTAACAGCATTTGTTATTTTTCATTAAATCAACATTAACATTATTCATCATATGATGTGAATTGGATATCTCAACAGCTACTATTCAAGCCAACGTAAAAGATATATATGGATTGTTTACCATGATAACGATGGAAAGCATAGGATACAAATACAAAATACGTATATATATATATATATCTTTTAATAAAACCGAATTAAAAGTAAATGTCTAATACAACTTCGTTTTTATCACCGTTTAAGAAGCAAGTTTTAGGGAAACTTAAATTTAACTGACAGGTCAAACCCATTCCAAAGAATATATTCTAACTTCTACTTGGTGTTTTTAATCTTGAACTTGGCAAGGACCTTTCTCGCAAAGGTGAAGCAGAAAAAATCAGAAAAAAAAAAACAAAAAAAAAAAAATGCATGGGCTTGAATAGGTTCCAAACAACGCGTTTGATTTTCATTTTAGGCATTAGGCCCATTTTCATTTTGAGTGTATCATGGGCTATTATATTAGCCTAGCAGTAGTTCGATAGCGTGTTGAAAAGAAAAAGAAAGGACCCATCGTGGGACCAAAAAAAAAACGACGACGTTTAGACTTGTTGCAAAAAGAGAGTATACAGAGCGCAAGCCTTGTATCAGTCACATTGGCATGCTCTCCATGGTTCTTCGTCACCATCAGAGTTGATATAATAAAAGGCAAAGTGTTTTGTTTATTTATAAAAATAAATTTTGTGTCTAAAAACAAGTTTATATCCTGTTTTAAAAACTATTACCAAAAAGTTGGTATTTTTTAAGTTTCTTATTAATTTGCTTGAAGCCTTGAAATAAATATTTGTATAATATAGTATTAATTTTACAACATTACCTTAATGGTTGACATGGTGCCAGTTAACCTTTTAAATATTTAATTTGCGACCATTTTTTTTTTTTCTTTCTCATATTTATTGGCAGATGTATCAGGGATTTCTCATATTCATCTTTTCACTTACCACGATCATATACAAGAATGACATCATCAATATTCACCTAACCATTTTTTTTTTTTTTGACGTCCAAATTACTTTTCATGGACCAATAATACCGCGTAAACCCAATTTGCCAACAACTTCCAACGGGGTCGCTTCTGAAGTTTTTAAATGTAAAGAATAGGGACAAGATATTCACCGATAAAGACAAGGTAAAAAGTGGGAAGTTTCCCCGATGGTATTAAGAAAACCGGTTGCATACTAGTATATGTTCCACAAAAACTAAATGCTCTGAATTTCAGATTGCATACTCATAACACCTGTTGATCTGCTATTGAGATCTTTCCTACATTTAATTTCCTCACAACACATGGCTGCGGAACTGGTGGGTGGAGCTTTCCTCTCGGCCTCACTCAAGGTGCTGTTTGATAGGTTGGCTTCTCAGGAGGTCGTTGACTTCATCAAGGGAAAGAAACTGAATGAGGGGCTGCTCAAAAAGTTAAAGATTATGTTGTTGTCTGCTAATTCGGTGATCAATGATGCTGAGGAGAAGCAAATCAGAGATCCAGCTGTCAAGCAATGGCTTTATGAGCTCAGAGAATCTTCCTATGATGCAGAGGACCTGATCTATCAAATCAAAACCGAAGCTCTGCGATGCAAGATGGAAGGTGAAAATAGAAGCAGCACAAGTCAGGTACGGAATCTCTTCTCTACTTGGTTCACTAGTTTTAACAAAATAGTGGAACCCAAACTTGTGGAGATTCTTGATAGACTAGAATATATTGTTAAACAAAAAGATGTCCTGGGTTTGAAAGAAGTTGTTGAGAGAAGATCTTCACCCCGATTACCACCAACCTTGGTAGAAGACTCTGATGTTTATGGAAGGGAAGGTAGCAAAGAGGCCATTGTTGAATTGTTGGTATCAGATGATTTAGGTGGAAGTAAGATATCTGTGATTCCCATAGTCGGCATGGGTGGGATTGGCAAGACCACCCTTGCTCAACTTGTTTACAATGATCCTAGAGTGAATAACTATAATCTCAAGGCATGGATTACTGTATCAGATGACTTTGATGTATCTACACTAACAAAATCAATTCTTGAGACAGTAACTTCCCAGACATGCAATGTCAAAGATCCATTTCAACTTCAATCTAGATTGAAGGAAGCATTGGTGGGGAAAAAGTTTCTTTTGGTCCTAGATGATGTTTGGAATGAGAATTATGATCTTTGGAGTGCCCTAAAGAGCCCTTTTGATTCTGGAGCTTGTGGAAGTAAAATCATTGTGACAACGAGAAATGGAAATATCGCATCAATGATGGGTACTGTTCCAAATCATAACTTAGAGGTAATATCCGAGGAGGATTCTTGGTCATTATTTGCAAAACATGCCTTTAGCAATACAGAGTCAGGTGTGCGTCCAGATTTAGAAGCAATCGGTAGAAAAATCATTAAAAAGTGCAAAGGTCTGCCTTTAGCTTTAAAATCACTTGGTGGTCTCTTGCGCAGTGAATCAAGTGCAGAGGAATGGGAAAATGTGTTAAACAATGAGATATGGGAGTTGGCTGAAAAGGAGAGTAATATTCTTCCTGCTTTATGGTTGAGCTACTATTATCTTCCTTTTCATCTAAAACGGTGTTTTGCTTATTCTTCAATATACCCAAAAGATTGGATCTTTACAAAAGAAGAATTGATTTTACTATGGATAGCAGAAGATCTGTTGCAACCCCATGGAAGGAAGAGTTTAGAGGATGTAGGAGATGAGTATTTTAATGATTTAATATCAAGATCTTTATTTCATCGTGAGAAGCACTGGCGACTGTCCACAACGTTTACTATGCATGATCTTGTGAACGATTTAGCAAAATTTGTTTCAGGAGAATTTTCGTTGAGGCTGGATGACAGCTACCCGCTTACATTAGTAAGAAAGACTCGCCATATATCGTATGTGAGAAGAAAGAGATATGAAATTACGAAATTCGAGGATTTATTTGAAAATAAATGTCTGAGGACTTTTTTAACATTAGAATATCTGCCACGTCAATATAATCTCAGTATCAAAACGAAACAGAGTCCTGTCAACTGTGAACAACTAGCGTCAACAATGCCCTTCTTAAGAGTGCTCTCTGTACCTGGATATTATACCACAGGGTTGGTCGATTCAATCAGCAAATTTAAACTTCTAACCTATGTGGATTTATCTTACACTGAGCTTGAAGAGCTACCTGAGACAATATGTACTTTATACAATTTGCAGATATTGATGTTGGCAAGTTGTAGAGAACTGACTCAATTGAGTGATTCAATTGCTAATCTGAAGCAGTTAAGGCACTTGCATTTATCTTTTACTCACATTGAAAAGATACCTGATGCACTGTGTGGCTTGTCCAATTTGCATACACTATTGTTGAATGGATGCTATTGTCTTAAGAGATTACCAAGCAACATAGGCAGTCTAACAAACTTGCGTCATCTTGATATTGAAGATTGCTGGGATTTGGAAGGGATGCCACCGCAAATATGTGAGATGAAAGATTTGCGAACATTAACAGGTTTTACTGTCGGCAAACACGATGATGGGTGGTGCAATATTGGAAAATTAGGACAGTTTCAAAATATAAGCGGAAAATTTTGTATAGCAAGGATTGGAAATGTAGTTGATGTGGGAGATGTTTTGAACGTCAATTTGAAGGAGAAGAAGTACATAACTGAATTGAGTTTGGACGAGGGGTGGAACAGTCAAACGGACGATTCACAAAAATCAAGACAAATGCTTGAAGGGCTCCAACCTCACAGAGAAATTGAGAGATTACATATTAAAAATTACGGAGGCACAAGATTTCCAGATTGGCTGGGAGATGGTTCCTTTCCTCATCTAGTAGAGCTGAATCTTCGGAATTGTAGAAATTGCTACGAGGTACCGACGCTTGGGCATCTACGCTCTCTTAAATACCTTGTAATCGATGGATTTGATTTAGTGGAGAGAATAGGTGAAGAATTCTACTTAAACGGTTCTACTAGTGTGGGAAAGCCATTTAGATGTTTAGAATCTCTTACCTTTATCGATATGCCGGAGTGGAAGGAGTGGTTATTTGTTACGGCTGATTATAGTGAAGGTGGAGTTTTTCCTCGTCTTAAGTTGCTTTGTTTCTTCAATTGCCCGAAGTTAAAAGCGGGATGCTTACCTGATTATCTTCCTTCTTTGGAAATTCTTGAGATCTGTGGAAGTGAACAACTAGTGGCTTCACTTCCAAGGACTCAACAGTTGGACACTGCATTTCCACGGCTTCAGCATTTTACGATAGGTGACTCTTCGATGCAGTCCGTTCCAGAAATGCCCTCAAATTTAAAAGAATTGACATGGGATGGTTGCTACACACTGTTTGCAGGACAAGGACTCACCTCTCTCACAAAATTGCTTATCTCTGAAAGTAGAGATATGGTGGATTCCTTTCCGGAGGAGGGTCTATTTCCTACCTCTTTGACAACTCTTCAATTATTCCGACTTCCAAATCTGAAATCGTTAAATGGCAATGCCTTTCGACAACTCACATCCCTTGAAACCCTGGATATTAAGGAATGCCATCAGCTTCAGTGTTTACCAGAAGGTCTACCCGCTTCCCTATCTCTTTTGAGAATCGAAGATTGTCCATTGTTAACTCAACGGTGCAAGAGAGAGACAGGGGAAGATTGGCCCAAGATTGCTCACATCATTCTTATCCTTGTCGACGATGAAGCTATATAATAAGCTGCTCTGTCTCTAATATTTCAGTCCAATTGCATCCAGGTACTTACTTTTTCCTCACTGTTTAGAATCCGTTTTGTTTCAGCAGGTATCAATGGAAAAAAAATAATAATAATAATAAAAGAAGAGTATATATATTTTTTTCTTTAAAAATCTCATATTTATATAGTGACCGTATTGTTTATTTAGCAGAGTTCTTAGTACAAGTCTTTCTATCTTTAACAGTACTGTTGTTACTTGTTTCTTACAAATTGTTCTTGTCCTCTATTACTAATTTTAAGTTCCATTTTCCTATCTATGTTTTCTTTCTCCAATTATGGAAACATAGTTGTGGTGTCAAGATTCTTATTCTGCAATCGTCCAGTTTTATCTCTCTTTTTCTCCTTATGTGGTTGCGGAGACTACTCGAACGTAATAGAAAGGACAAGCAATCACCAAAAGAAAAATGCAACTTTCCAATTTTTGTTATTTCTTTCCACTTCCTTGTTATATGGAGTTGAAAGAGATGGAATTTATTTGATGTGTTATTTGTTTTTTTTCCATCTTCTAAAGAAGCGCAACAGCATTAGGAAAGATCATCAGCTGTGAATTCATCGGAGAAAAGAGTGGGAAAATTTAACTGGACAAGGCAACCACACCTTAACCATAGCTCCAGCTTACCTCAAGAAGATGTGAAATTTCAGAGACAATGATAGCATAAGCAGTGCTGGATATCCTACATCAATGCCATCTAAGGGGCAAGAGTGAAATCTGCATCTACTTCTTGCTGGTAAATATATATAATCAGCAATGTCCAACAGTGGTGCAGCCACAGACCACACGGTCATCACTGACAGTACCCAGAACCCTTCATCAAATGCGACTGTTCTTATAATAATAGCACCCTTTGCCACATTACACAACTGTGAGTTTTAGCCTGTCAGTGAAACTTGCGCAAATTTTGTATCTAACACTAAAAATGGTGTATTCATACAAATTTAAATGTTCAATCTCCCCCATATCCCAGAAATTTCCACCTTCTCTCGTCGATAACCGGCCGATCTTTCCATTTTATCCACCAAAAATCCGAGATCTTCACCAACAATGGACGATTCCGTCAACTTCCAACGATTCCGGCGACAAATCGACGACACGCATGCCAGAAACTTCTTCCCCCCCCCCCCCTGTCGGTGTCGGACGGGGTCGATAACGGAAATTGTTGCCGATATTTCCACCGTTTCGACGATTTTTGCTTCCCTGGAAACAACTTCACAATAGATAGTTCAAACAGCAGGTAATTATCTGCACTCTGTACTTGGTGCTTTGAATCTTTTATGAAACTTAATGCTGCTATGCACTCCAAAATTATTTTAGTGCAAAATTTCCTGCATTTTATGCATATAACAATCATTTTCTTCTGAATATTACATTAGTTCAAGACCTTTCTTGTATATCTTGATTCTCTAGTGTTTGTTTATCCAGTGAAATTTTCTTTGTCCTAATGAAGTGTATTCCTCTTTACCTTTCAGTTCTTTGCCTTCAGGTTTGGAGTGCCTTCAACGAAACTTCCCATGCAACCGAAGCCATGGGCTCTGTAAGTATGGTTAAAGCTCTTTCCTGTATGTGGTTTTTGGAGTTCTTTTATTGATATCAGAAGTAAGTGAAAAATTTCTTTTCTTCACTCTTTATATTGGTTCTGCAGATCATGACTTTGCAATTAATTGTGGTGGTCATCAATTTATGTCTTCCAATGGTATTGTGTATGAGATGGATAGTGCAGCTCTTGGTCCAGCTACACATTTTGTTAGCAGCAATAAGAGATGGGCAGTTAGCAGTGTTGGTTTATTCACCAGGGACAACAATATTCCATATACAAGAAGTTCATCCTATCAATTCCCGAACACTACAAGAAGAAAGAAGTCTCATGCCGAAAATATTGAAGGTTAGCCATTATCTTTGCTGCATGATCGTGGTGGTTGTCTGATTTCTAGTGTTGTTTACTTATGTATGATTCTGTCTAAATCATTCCTTATGAAATCTAAATGCCACATATTATCCTTGAATTTAAATTTAAGTCAACCAATGAACAAAATTGCCACATAAGTATTGCCTGAGTGTTGAAACTTTGAGAAGCTCTACGTTTGAAATTTGACTACTTAAAAGAGGCATTGAGTTATGATGATCTTTATGTTTTATTTGCAGAGCTCTCAGGGATAGATGTTAAACCATTCACATTCAGTTACGAAGAGCTAAAGACAGCTACAGATGACTTCAATTCTGTTAATAAGTTGGGGGAAGGAGGATTTGGACCTGTCTACAAGGTAAGTGATTATTCTAAGTTACTTCATGTGGCTAAATAATTATCAGTGCCATAAGGCTCATAACTTTAACTAGTTTGATACGAAGAAATTTTCTTCTGTACTTTTGTCCATTGAAATTCTTGATGGTGCACATTGCTATTTTCTCATTTATATTATGCATGCAACAGGGAAAACTTGATGATGGAAGAGTTATTGCAGCAAAGCAACTTTCTGTGACATCCCACCAAGGAAAAAACCAATTTGTGACTGAAATTGCTACAATATCTTCTGTGCAACACCGAAACTTGGTGAAATTGTACGGATGCTGCATTGAGAGTAACAAACAACTACTTGTGTACGAGTATCTGGAAAACAAAAGTCTCGATCGAGCATTATTTGGTATGAGAACTACAGTATATATAATTGCAGTGAATATCATAATAAGCAACGATACTCACAGTATTAATTGGTAGCATGAACAGGAAACAAAAGCTTGGAACTGAATTGGTTGGCACGTTATGACATTTGCATGGGGATAGCAAGAGATCTAGCTTATCTTCACGAGGAGTCACGGCTTCGAGTAGTGCACAGAGATGTAAAGGCCAGTAACATTCTGCTTGATTCTGATCTCAACCCCAAAATATCAGATTTTGGTTTGGCCAGGCTTTATGATGATAAAAAGATCCACATAAGCACCCGTGTTGCTGGGACAATGTAAGATTTTTAACACTTAAAATCTGTCATGTTGAACTTCCTTTTCTTTGTCTCTTTCATTACATACTGTTAATAATTTTTGGGACTTCAATTTTTTTTCTCATGCAGTGGATATGTTGCTCCAGAGTATGCCATGCGCGGGCACCTTACAGAGAAAACTGATGTGTTTGCTTTTGGAGTTGTGGCTCTAGAGATTGTTAGTGGTAGGCCAAACTGTGATACAAGCTTGGAACAAGAAAAGATATATCTTCTTGAATGGGTATGAACTTTAACTTTCTCTACTAAAAATCCTTGTCTTTCTGTTACCTTAGAGCATAGGTGCTTTAGATTATGCATAACTAAATGTGAGTACTTAGATCAAAAAAATGTAACAGCCAGAAAAAGGTCTAAGGAAAAGGGATAACAAATACTGAAAACCAAGATCTTCAAAAGTGATAGTTTTATGGGATAAATCATTTCTAATTATGCTTTCAGTTTCTTCTTTGTTCTGTTTTTTATGGTATTATGCCATTTTGTTTTCTTATCTGTTTTACCGAAACATGTAAACTTTGACTTTCCACACTAAAATCTAATTACCACTAGGAATTAATTTGAATAATAGACTAAAATATCAATCAAACAAATTTACTAAACTGATAAGTACCCTACTGTGAATACTCATTTTGCAACTTTTCTGATTATGCCTTTAAAGTATTCAATATCAATCATTTGTTGCCTCCCCAGGCTTGGAACTTATATGAAAAAAACCGAGAAGATAAATTGGTGGATTCAGCATTATTGACATTCAACAAAGAAGAAGTAAAACGAGTCATACGAGTAGCTCTTTGGTGCACTCAAACATCACCATCCTTAAGGCCATCAATGTCCAGAGTGGTGGCAATCCTTTTGGGAGATGCTGAAGTGAGCACTGAGATTACGAGACCTGGATACTTGACTGACTGGAAGTTCGATGACATGAGCAGCCTGATGACTGACAGTACAAACAAAGGAACTAACACTAGCTACTATAACTCATCTGCAAGCACAAGCATGGTGGGAGATGCAGAGAAGCAACTTGTCTATGAAAGTGCATTGCCTAAGTTTAAAAGCTCCATTAAATCGGGTAGGTGAAAATTTGTTATAAAGGTTGGTTTTTGTACATATGAAGGGATATACACAATTTTTTCTTGCTAGAATCTAGTAGTCGGGTTTCTTAACCTTCACACTAGGTCTTAACCATTTGGCTTAAAATATTGTTCATAGGTTTTCTTCCATTCCACATTCTTAGAAAAGTGGAAAGTGGGTTTTGTTTTGTTGTACCAATCAGAGGCTTGATTCTGGAATTTACATCCAAGTTAATATATATATATATATATATATATTGATAACATACATCCAAGTTAATTGATTGAGTCACTTTGGTGTACTTTGGTAAAAAGCGTTGGTTTTTTTTTTTTTTTTTTTTTCCTCCTACCTAATTGTTTATTATTTGCTTATTTTAATTGACTTTCCAAAAAAAAATCTAGTCGATTAGGATGCTTAACAAACTCTTTCAATCACTAATACTAATAGGTATTTGAAATTAGCACATTACATAGGTTGGAAAAAAACAAAATGGAAGCAAAAATCCAAAAAACAAACACTGTTACCACATACCATATCTTATTTGCAGTTCTTGAAGGATTTGAAATTAATTATTTAAACTTAGCAATAGTGAAAACAAGCATAACCTGGTCCTCTATTTATATAAAAGAGATCAGGGTTCAAATAAATAAACGCGGGCATGCCTTTGGTGTACGCCGGGCCAATTACATGTATTTATTATGTAAGATTGGCGTTTTTCTATATCAATATATATATATATATATATGTATATTTTTAAATTTCATTAGTCTTTCTACATCATTTAAAGGGGTAAAATTTGTTGCCTCCAAACCCATCTTGAATATCATTATCAAGGCCATGAATATTTTCAAAATTGAATGTCCTTTCACATTGCCTATAAATAATCTTAATTCAAGTGGGAAATCTTAATTTTGTATTTCCCACTTAATGATAACCATAATTTTTTATTATTTTTTTAAAATGATAACCATATTTTATCACTAAAAAATAACTAATCCAAGAATAAAGAGTTGACGCTAGACCTAGACATGGAGAATCAGATCCTTCCGAGTTAACAAAAAAACCTGTCACTTTTAAGTAAATTAACATCATTATTGATTGTATAAATGAATCGGACATCTAATATGATCCACTATGACATAATCAATTGCTGTTCAAAAGTCAACATAAAAGATGGATCATTTGCCCCTATCATCTGCCTTGATAATCATGATAATATACTATAAATTTATAAATATACGGTCCGTCTGGCATCAATTCATCCTAATGGAATTATTATACGAACTCATACATGTATTTTTAAATTGGCAATATTTTAGATGCGTTTAGGTTCATACAATAATTCTATCAGTACGTCATGATATATAAACATATTTATAGCAAAATGATATACATCCAGTACCATATTGTCACATTTTGTATACGTACATTACACGAGTTGGAACAATTAATCAAAATCAAGAAAATGATGTAACTCTCACTGGTCAGAATATAAAAATCATAATTTTAATCTACGGTTAATTAATCATTACTAAATTTTGGGAGCCAGTTATAAATTTATTTAATTGGACCACAAGTCTGTGTGAGACTGAAATTTGGCGCATAAAGACAGGGTTCAGGTTGTGGCATTTAAATTTGGTGGTCAGGCATTGTAAATTTCTGACAAGTTTAACCAGGCCCTTTGACTCGAATTGACATACAACCAACTTTGAATAAAAAGCCCCCCACGGCAGATATTATATTCCTTGGCCTATCGAAAATAGTATTTATTTCTATATGGTCAATTTTAAAAAACATTATTTTTTGTTGGTCTTCTTTTCATGTCCCTAGAATTCGGATAATGTATCAACATGCTTTCGACTTTGTTTCTGTAAATATATATATATATATATATATATTTATATGGATAGATATATGAGTCTCTGTCTCAAAGTCTTAAGAATATCTAGTTTTTACACACACACACACACACACACATATATATATATATATATATATATGTCTCTGTCTCAGTCTTAAGAATATCTAGTGGCATGCATGCAGAGAAAGCAGTAGAGATTGAATATCCATTGGGATGAAGACCGAACAGCTTTTGCTTCTACTTTCTATGCTATTTGCATTTTAGGCCTTGCTTCTTTGACAAAAGCTCAAAATGAAACCAAACCCATTACAATCCTTCGGAAGGTCTTTCTTTTTCTCTCTGACAGATCCCCTAAACAACCTTTGATATGCCAGTATCGAAAGCTAATAATGTGATAAATTGTTCGTGGTGCTGTGACACTAAATTAGAGTTTGAGCTGCTCAACTTAAACCAATTGAGTAAGCACATGATACTTATGTGTTTAGACGAAATTATAACAGAAACGCGTGAGAGTAAAAGTAAGAGAGAGTGTGCTGAGATCTTTCTTGGAGCCGAAGAAAAGGGAGCTTTGTTCTGTCATGTTTGAATGTGGTTGCAATTTTGAATGTTTTTGATGGTGTACAGATAGATAGAGCTTTGAATTCCATGTTTGCAAAATGGAATATAAAGACAAACACATGGCAATGGAACATAAGTGGGGAGCCATGCAGTGATGCAGCCACAGACTTCACGCCCAGCGTTGACAGTGATCACAGCCCCTTCGTTTTTACAATGATAGCACCCTTTTGCCACATTACCCAACTGTGAGTTTTATTTTATTTTGTATCTCATACTAAACATGGTGTATTTATAGGACACAAATTTACATCTCCGAAATTTTTTCCAGGAAAGTTTATGAAATGAATGTGGCTGGTCCAGTTCCTGATGAGCTGTTGACTCTGACTTTCCTCTTTGATTTGTATGGTCTATTTGATCATTTTCATCAATTTATAAACATGCATGTTCTTTATATGTGTACTTATAATTCATTTACAAAATTTCTTCACTTTTCTTTCCATTTCTTGCAGGGATTTGACCAGAAATTATCTAACAGGTTCTCTATCTCCGTGCATTGGAAATTTAACTCGTTTGCAGTATTTGTAAGTTTAAGCCACTTCAATTTTTTATTTGGACTTAATAAGGTCATTAATGATATCTATGTGCAGCAGTTAATTCTTCGTTTAATTTGTTCATAGGTCCATTGCTGGCAATGCATTGCCAGGGTAAATACCAAAAGAAGTGGGGAAACTTACTGAACTGCCATCCCTGTAAGTTTAATACCCTTTTGATATGTCAAAGAGTGAATTTGATGTTCTTGGCTTTTTAACAATAGGCAGCTTTCTTCTGATCTTAGCAACTTTATCATGTTTCTTGTTGTGCTCTTTGGTTGATCATTTCCAAAAACACATATTTTATTCTTGGTTTTCCACGTAATGATCTGAACCTAATAAAATAAAATAAAATAAAATAAATCCTTGCATTCGATTTTCAATTTTGTTCTTGTAGCTTTATTGGCAGAAACAACTTCTCCGGTCCTCTGCCATCCGAGATAGGGAATTTAGTGAACTTACAAGAACTGTAAGTTCAATAAATTGTATATATTTCCCTTATATAATATAATTTTCAGTTTTAGGATTTTAGGCCTTGGTATCAAAAAACTACCTCGAAATCCATTATTTTTGGGGCTGGAAAAGGTGTTAGAAATTTTATAGATCTAAATATGCATAATAAATTCCATAGATCATAAATTACTAACCTCCAAACGCAGCCATTGATAATTAGATCTTTAATCCTGCAAAATAGAAAACAATGTAAAGTAGTGCCTATGGACACACTACTCTCCAACCACTCTCAGATCTCTGAAAACCCTAATATCAAAATACCGTATGGCATATCTTTGTTTGCTTGCCCTAGACCTTTAAATAGTCTCTGCAAGTCAGACTTATCCATTAATTTTGACACACATAAAATAATAATAATTTGATAATATAATTATACTAGGAAAAATATGGATAAGTCATTGGGTTTATAAAGAGAGTTGGTCCTCCAGTCCAATGGGCCAACTAGAGTCTTATAGAGAGTGTGTGACCAAGGGCCCTACTACAAAATAATAAAATAAGCCAGTCCCATTAATGGCATAAATAGGCCCTGTAAGTGAGTAATTGATTATGCCAAGTCCACAAATATTAATTTAATTCAACATTCTCCCACTTGGACTGCATAATCATCATCATATAAAATTCAAACTCACTTACTATAGAATCTCCCAAACCATAATGCCATTTCATCCAAATATATAGTATACCGACATGGCACAACAATATACTAGACTAGGCAGTAGAGATTCTCTCAGTAAATCTCCCAAAACATTATACCATTTCAACCGAGTACTTTTCATGCCATAAACTCAGTCTAGGTAGTAGAGATTTACCTAACCATGTGCAATCCCCCAACACACAAAACCATTTCATTCAAGCACATTGCGTATCGACAGGATACAACAATATACCCAAACTAGGTAGTAGGGATTCACCATGGCACCTGTGGATCAACATACACATATACATAGACTAATAGTCTTAACAGGCCTGTAAATATAAGGAGCAATAATATGTGTAATAAATCATCTCATAAATAAATAATGATCCACATACATCAATGTATTAAAATATTCAAAGAAATAAATAATTCTCAACATGGATATTACTACAGAAAATATAACAACCTTCCACTGACCCACAGCAGTCTCAACTGCCTAACAATCCCATACGGGACACATGCTCCTCAAATATGGCTACCGGTAAAGCCTTGGTCAGTGGATCTGCCACCATGCTATAAGTCGACGTGTGAACAACAGTAATGAGGCCCTCTTCAACTTTCTCCTTTACCACAAAATATTTCACATCAATGTACTTCGCACCAGGAGTACCTTTTAAATTATTGGAGAAAGACACCGCTGCAGTATTATCACAATACATCATAATAGGCCTCTCAATGGAGTCAACCACTCCTAAATCACGGATAAAATTCCGTAGCCAAACTGCATGACGGGTAGCCTCACAACACGCCACATATTCTGCCTCCATAGTCGAGGATGCTGTCACTGACTGCTTGGCACTCCGCCAAGACACAGCACCTCCTGCCATGATAAATATATAACCAGTGGTAGATTTCTTATCATCCACACAACCTTTATAGTCTGCATCACTATAACCCACTACTTCAAGAGAGTTGGTGCGACGATATGTCAACATATGATCTTTAGTACCCTGAAGATACCTAAAGACCTTCTTAACTGCTTGGTAATGAATAGGACCAGGATTGCTCATAAATCTACCAAGCACACCCACAGCAAAGGCTATATCAGGCCGTGTACATACTTGAGCATACATCAAACTACCTACTGCTAAAGAATAGCGAACATTCTTCATTGTCATCCTTTCTCTATCATTCTTGGGACACTGATCTTTAGAAAACTTTTCACCTTTCATAACCGGTACACTTCCAGGAGAACAATTATGCATATCAAATCTCTTAAGAATTCTATCAATATAAGCTCTCTAAGACAATTGCACTACATAATTAGTCCTATCACGAACAATCTTGATGCCCAAAACAAAAGAAGCCTCACCAAGATCTTTCATATAAAAATGGTTGCACAACATCTGCTTTGTCTCAGCTAATAGGTCAGTGTCATTAGTAGCCAAAAGTATGTCATCAACATACAACACCAGAAATATAAAACTGCTCCCACTGACCTTCATATATATGCATCTATCAACAACATTCTCCTTAAAGCCATTTTGGATGACAACCTCATCAAACTTAAGATACCATTGTCTTGAAGCTTGCTTAAGACCATAAATAAATTTCTTAAGCTTACAAACCAAATTACCATTCTCCGTTTGTTGGAAACCAACTGGTTGAACCATATATACATCCTCATATAAATCACCATTCAGAAAAGCAGTTCTGACATCCATCTGATGCAACTCCAGATCATAATGCGCCACAATCGCCATAATGATTCTAAAAGAATCCTTTGTGGATACGGGAGAAAAAGTCTCTGTATAATCAATTCCTTCCTTCTGGCTAAACCCTTTAGCTACAAGTCTAGCCTTATACCTCTCCACTTGACCATTGGAGTCCTTTTTAGTCTTAAAGACCCATTTGCACCCAATAGGCTTGCTACCCTCTGGTAACTCAACCAAATCCCAAACTCTATTTGATGCCATGGATTTCATTTCATCTTCCATTGCATCCAACCAAAAATTTGAATTTGAACTACTTATGGCTTCCTCATAAGTGACTGGATCTGAATCATCACTTATGTCAAACTCATGCTCCTACAAGTAAACCTCATAGTCATCAGGAATAGCTGATCTCCTAGTCCTTTGTGACCTCCTCAAAGGTACATCAGCCTCTGCAATAGCTGGAATATCCTGCTCTTCAACAATGAGTTCATTCTGACCGACTACTGGTTCATCAACTACTGGATCAACAATATCTCTATCAGGGACAACTATACTGGGAATGAAAACACTTTCTTCTCTAAATTGAGATTCCCTTGGACCATTACTATCATCAATCCCAAAATCATCTTCAAAATAAATGGCCCTGTCTGATTCCACGATCCTAGTGGTGTGAGAAGGACAAAAGAATCTTGAACCCCTAAATCCTATACAATAGCCAACAAAATATCCACTAATGGTTTTAGGATCCAACTTCTTAATTTGGGGATTATAAATCCTTACTTCAGCTTTGCAACCCCATATTCGAAAATGATGCAAATTAGGCTTTCTTCCTGACCACAACTCAAAAGGTGTCTTAGGAACGGACTTACTTGGAACTTGATTCAAAATATAAGCTGCCGTCCTTAAAGCCTCTCCCCACAAATAATCTGGCAACCTAGAATTTGCCAACATAGACCGCACCATATCCAACAAAGTTCTATTCCTTCTCTCAGCTATGCCATTTTGCTGAGGTGTACCAGGCATCGTATATTGCGCATCTATGCTACACTCACGCAAATAAATAGCGAAAGGCCCTGGGTTCCTTCCAGTCTCATCATACCTACCATAAAACTCACCACCTCTATCAGACCTTACAGCTTTTATTTTCTTATTCTTTTGAAGCTCCATCTTTACCTTAAACTCTTTAAAGGCAACTAAAGAATCTGACTTCTCACGAATAAGCTCAACATGTCCATAACGAGAGTAATCGTCAATGAAAGTAATAAAATATCTATAACCACCCAAAGCAATTGGTGTAAAAGGTCCACATATGTCAGTGTGGATTAACTCCAAAACATCTCCACACCTAGCTAACTTATCCTTTCTTACCTTGGCAGTTAACTTCCCTTTCACACATTCAACACAAGTCAACAGATCAGAGAAATCAAGATTAGGAAGTATCCCATCCTTCACTAACCTTTCCATCTTGTGCCTAGAAATATGTCCCAAACGTTTATGCCATAATATTGAGGAATTGTCATTAACTCTTGGGCGTTTTAAAGCAACAATAGAATTAACAGAGAAATTGAGACCATTATTAAATAAATCAAGCTTATATAAATTGCCACATAAAGTTCCAAAACCAATAACTTTACCATCCTTAAATAATTCAACTTTGTTATTTCCAAACAAAAAACTATAACATTGACTATCCAAAACAGAAATAGATAACAAGTTTCTTCTTATTGAAGGTACATAAGAAACTTCTTGCAACTCCAAAACATATCCAGTGGCAAGCTTCAACTTGATTGTTCCCACAATGTCCACCTTCACTCTTGAGCTATCTCCCATATAAACATGCTGCTCAAGATTGGTTGGGCCCCTTCGGCTTATCATCCCCTGCAATGAATTAGTAACATGAATTGTAGCTCCAGTATCTAACCACCAAGAATTCATAGGCACATCAATAATATTGGTCTCAATCATTAAAATATTACCTTTCTTCTCTTGCTTTCCCTTTAAGGTCCAACAGTCTATCTTCTTGTGCCCAACTTTATTGCAGTATCCACACCTTCCATTGAAGTACTCTTTCCTTTCTCTAATCTAAAAACCACCATCCCTCGGCCCTTTAGGCTTTATACCAGAAAACTTCTTTCTATTGGGGTTAAAACCCTGCCCAGGCTTGAAACCTTGTCCTGGCTTGAATCCTTGTCCCTTCTTTTGGAAAAACTTCTTGGACTTATCTACCTGATGTGAAACCATAGCAACAGACCTAGACTTACTTAATTTAATATCATCCTCTTCCTTGACAAGGATAGTAGTCAATTCCTCCAAACTACAACCTTCTTTCTTAGTATTCAAACTCGACCTTATATTATCAAACTGTGATGGAAGACTCCTCATTATAGAATAGGTCAAGAACTCCTCTCCAATGTCCATCTTAAGATCCTTCAGCTTATTATAATAAGAAGAAAGTAGCATAATATGGTCCCTTACTCCTTTAATACCATCATACTTGGTATTGTTCAATAAGTCCAAATAATGATGCTTCTCATTCATATCAAACTTGATAAACTTCTTTCCTATCTCCTCAAGAAGTCCTTTTGCAGTATCCACTTTAGGAATACTAGCATATATGGCCTCATCCATGTAATTCTCCATCATCATCATACAGCACTTATTAGAGTGCTTCCAATCCTCATAAAGTTTCTTAGCTGCTACAGTACTCTCATCAGTCGGAATCTCTGGTGGATCTATCTCCAAAGCCAAATCCAATTTCATGAAGGTCAAATTCATAACTAAGGTTTTCTTCCATTTCTGATCATTTGTCTCATCCAATTTCATCATGGCAGTCATAGGCATAAGATTTGGGGTGCTACTAGCTGTAAAAATAGTAAACAACAAGACATTTAAAAAATTTAAGACAATTCAATTACTATTTTCCAGCCCCTCAACACAAAAACACAAACATAAATATCGCTTAGGGTCTTTGTAGCACTAAAAATACCCTTACGCGGGCCAGGGACAGTCAACCAAATAACCACAATCAAATGCACTGAACTGAATCATCGACAGGGCAACTTAGAACCTGCAATACATGGCATTTAATTAACTTCCACTGCCATTCCAGGCGTCATACAAAGCAACTAAAACTACCGACAGGGTAGCTTAATTACCCGTATAGACCCTGGTTAATAAGTGGGAGAAAAATAACATATTGGCAATTTCATGAAATAGGCAAATATAAAACATCCCATCCACTATGCCAATATATATTACATTGGTACACATAATGCAGATAAAATAAGTCTCACGACAAGTGAGTACCTAAAATCCCACACTACTATACCAACTAGGCACAAAGCCTCTTTGGGTAAGCTCACACAATCTAATTTTCCAATCATAAATATTTAATTTAATTTAATAAAATTGGAATGTGATAATTAAACAAATAAACAAACAATAAATAAATAAATTGAACAATTGAATCACTAAATTAATTAATAAATAAACAAAAATAAATCAATAAAAATAAATAAGTTTTTTTTTTTTTGGGGTGCTGACGTCAACAGATGACGTCAGCACTAACCCCAAAACTACACGTCGTTTCTCTCATCTTCTTCAGCCAACCGGGTCACAGGTGACCCAGTTCCAGTCCAAACGGGTCACGCGACCCGCTATGCTTACCCGGGCAAAACTCACCATTCCGGCCACCTTTTCCGACGATACCGGTGACGTTAGTTTCGTCTTCCCTTGGGCAACGTTTCCCACAAACAAATTTGATTCAAAAACAACTCAAAATAAACATCCAAGCTAGGTTTATTTTCGGCCAAAACACAAACAAAAACCCATGGAAACACAAGAAATTCGAGCAAATTTTAGTCAAAATTGATGCTGTTTGTTTCGTTTATTCTTGGGAAACTTTTCCCCAAATCAATTTGGTCCAAAACCCAGAAAATTAGCATGTGAAATTCATGGCCGAAAACCCAGTTTTTTTTTTTTTTTTTTTTTTTAAGAACAACAAAAAAAACGACCATGAGTATATATATATATATCTACGTAAATAACATAATCTTGAATCTCAAAATTTACATATGTACACAATTCAAGAAAAGACAAGAAAAGAAAAATTAATGTAAAGCAATGTATATATATATATATATATCTAGAACATTGATAATAATGGTAAAAAAACACAGATCAATATTCACATGCTAACTGCAATAAACTACAAAGAAATTTACCATGCATATTAACCATGTGCTCTGATACCAATTGTTAGAAATTTTATAGATCTAAATATGCATAATAAATTCCATAGATCATAAATTACTAACCTCCAAACGCAGCCACTGATAAATTAGATCTTTAATCCTGCAAAATAGAAAACAATGTAAAATAGTGCCTATGGACACACTACTCTCGAACCACTTTCAGATCTCTGAAAACCCTAATATCAAAATACCGTATGGCATATCTTTGTTTGCTTGCCCTAGACCTTTAAATAGTCTCTGCAAGTCAGACTTATCCATTAATTTTGACACACATAAAATAATAATAATTTGATAATATAATTATACTAGGAAAAATATGGATAAGTCATTGGGTTTATAAAGAGAGTTGGTCCTCCAGTCCAATGGGCCAACTAGAGTCTTATAGAGAGTGTGTGACCAAGGGCCCTACTACAAAATAATAAAATAAGCCAGTCCCATTAATGGCATAAATAGGCCCTGTAAGTGAGTAATTGATTATGCCAAGTCCACAAATATTAATTTAATTCAACAAAAGGGACTTGTTGTATACCTGAAAAAGGCACTTATGGACCTTCTATTTCTATCATCAATGCTAGCCCAGCTAGGTAGACTGGTGTGAAAGTATTTGGATGAAATCCAATTGGTTTTTCCATTGATATGTCACATAAGTATACCTTGTGGTTGACTAGGATGAATTTCTTATTGAGATTTCATACCTACTGTCAGTAAAAGATCTCCAAGCAATAAGAACAGTATAACCGGTCTGATAGTGGGGATTGTAGTTCCTGTTGGATTTTTAAGCTTTCTCTCTCTTTTGGTGGTTTTTTGTATTGTCTATACAAGATGAAAGAAGTCTCACACAGAAAATAATGAAGTATTGCATGTTCATGTTGTTTGTCTGATTTCTAGTGTTGTTAACTTATGCATGCTGCAATCTAAATCATTTCTTATGGTATCTGAAAGGCACATATTAACCTTGAGATTAAATCTAAAAGTCAACCACTGAATAAAATTGTTACATAATTATTTCCTAAGTATTCAAACTTCCTGAGAAGCTCCATGTGTGAAGTTTGACTACTAAAAACAGGTATTGAGTTATGATGACGCTTTTATATGCAGAACTCTTAGGGATAGATGTTAAACCATTCACTTTCAGTTATGAAGAGCTAAAGACGGCTACAGACGACTTCAATTCTGTTAATAGGTTGGGAGCAGGAGGATTTGGACCTGTCTACAAGGTAAGCCATTACCTTAACCTAATTCATATGGCTGAATAATTAGCGCTGCCATAGCTTTTAACTAGTTTGCTACAAAGATAGAAATGTTTTCTTCTCTATTTTTCTCCATCGAAATACTCAATGATGCATATTTACTTTTTTCTTGTGTACATTATATGTGCAAGAGGAAACACCTGATGATGGAAGAGTTGTTGCTGCAAAGCAACCGTCTGTGACATCCCACCAAGGAAAAAACCAGTTTGTGACTGAAAATTGCAACAATGTCTTCTGTGTAACACCAAAACTTGGTGAAGTTGCCTTGAAGGAAACAATCGGCTGCTTGTGTACGATTGTCTGGAAAACAAAAGTCTTGATCAAGCATTATTTGTTATGAGAATTACAGTAGTTGTGTAAGCAGTGATTATCATAATAAGCAGAAACAATGACAATGTGAATGGGTTGCAGGAACAGGAAATAACAGCTTGGGTCTCAATTGGTCAACGCATTATGACATTTGCTTGGGGATAGCAAGAATTCTAGCTTATCTTCATGAGGAATCCCGGCTTAGGATAGTACATAGAGACATAAAGGCCAGTAACATTCTGCTTGACTCTAATCTCAACCTCAAAATATCAGATTTTGGTTTGTCCAGGCTTTATGATGATAAAAAAAACCCACATAAGCACCCGTGTTGTTGGGGCAATGTAAGATTTTCAATGCTTAATCTGTCATGTTCAACTTCCTCTTCTTTGTCTCTTTTATTATTGTTACTGATGTAGTGGGTACGGTGCACCGGAGTATGCCATGCGTGGGTACCTTACAAAGAAAACCGATATATTTACTTTTGGAGTTGTGTCTCTAGGGATCGTTAGTGGTAGGCCAAATTCTGATTCAAGCTTAGAAGAAGGAAAGATATATCTTCTTGAATGGGTATGAACATTAACTTTCTCTACTATAAATCCTTGTTTTTTGTTCACTTAGAGTTCTTTAGATTATGCATAAATAAAAGTGAGTGCATAGATGCAAATAAGTAACAGCTAGAGTAAGGGACGAGGTTGGCAAATACTGAAAATGATTCAAAAGTGATAAATATATGGGATAAATCATTCCTAAGTAGGAGTCTGTTTAGGAGGATGTTAGTGAGATGGATGAAGAGGGCTGCAAGTTGAATTCTGTACAACCATAGGATTACAAAGAAATTGGGAAGAAAGTTCTATAAGATCACAGTAAGCTCAGCTGTGATATGGTACAGAATATTAGGCTGTTAAAGCAGGGAATTGACAAGCATTGCTTTCACCTTCTTCTTTGTCCTGTTTTTTATGGTAATTCTGATTTTTAAAACTAAGCCATTTTGTTTTCTATTCTGTTTTACAGAACATGTAAACTAGGCTTTCCACACTAAAATCAAATTACCACGGGGAATTTGAATGATAGAGTAATTCATCAACCAAACAAATTTACTAAACTGATATGTACTCTACTATGAATCCTCATTTTGCAACTTTTTATAACATATTGCAAACCCTGATTAGGTCTTTAATGTATTCAACATCAATCATTTCTTGCTTCCCCAGGCTTGGAACCTATATGAAGAAAACCAAGAAGATGAATTGGCGAATTCAGCATTATCCACATTCAACAAAGAAGGAAGTAAAACGAGTCATAGGAGTAGCTCCTTGGTGCACTCAAATATCACCATCCTTAAGGCCATCAATGTCCAGAGTGATGGCAATCATTTCAGGTAATGCAGAAGTGAGCACAGAAATTACGAGACCCGGATACTTGACTGACAGGAAGTTCGAAGATGTGAGCAGGCAAACGAGTGACGGTGCAACCAAAGGAACTAACACTAGCTACCATAACTCATCTGCAAGCACAAGCATGGTTGGAGATGCAGAGCAATCACATGTCTATGGAAGTGCATTGCATGGTTGGAGATGCAGAGCAATCACATGTCTATGGAAGTGCATTGCCTATTCTTAACGGCTCCATTAAAGAGGGTAGGCGAAAAAAATTGTTAATAAGGTAGATTTTTTGTACATATGAGTCAATTTACAAACGTATTGAATCATGAACACTATAGAGGTACAAGGATTTAATTTCTTCCTGCTATTTTACAGAATGAATTTTTTTCTCTTATGCCTTTCCATATCTTGTAAAATTTCAATGCAACAACAGTAAATACTTGGTACTTCTCTTGACATGTTTATCGAAAATTGATTCACCACGGCCTTTACAATAACATTTTTTTATTTTTTACTTTTTTTAGCGAAAATCTGAAAAAAAAAAACTTGCAAATTTTGCAATAAAAAAAAAGCCTTGAAAAGGTCAGGGGTTGAAGTTAACTCAGCCCTGGAGGAAAAGTAAATATCTGATTTTTATGATGCTAATAATAGAATCATTTTGATATGAACCCAATTTATTGCTCTTTGTTTTTCTTTCATTTTTCTCCTGCTGGGCTTTGATAAAGAGAGCTATCCAACTGCAGTAAACGTTGATTTTGCATACAAAGTCTACATTTTTTTTTTTTTTTTTGGGAGATAAACATCAAACTTCATTGAGATAAGTCTTCTTATATTTCAACACGAAAAAAAAAAGCCTTCTTATATTTAATTACAAGATATTTCGCAATGGACGATATGGATATTATATTTGTGCTACATTATCTTCATCTTTAAAGTCTTCGTATAACTAATTAAACCAGGCGTTGTCTTTTAATTAAAATACTTATAAAACACAAAACCTGATCACGAGGTACTTCCTAATTAATTCATAAATTTAGGGTTTAGGGTACTTCCTAATTAATTCATAAATTTATAACATATAATTATATCTATAGCAGAAAAATTATTCTCCATATAAATCCTGTGGTCGTTTATGATCAATCATGTTCATACCATGATGGTAAAAAACCTTGTCATATATATATATATATATTGGTCATAAAAACTTAGTAATATTTGAACAATAATTTTCGGCAACCAACTTTTTATTTAACTAATTCAATGGGGACCGTTGAATAAAATTATAAACAAAAAGACAAAGAAGACAACGATTGCCATCAAATTTCATGGCTGTGCTTTCGAGCCAATAATAATTAATCCCATAGCTAGTTCTTCTGTTTAATAATTAAACAATTAGTAAAAACCTCAATGAGGAAAGTCTTAATAATTTTGTATCTTGTTAAACTTTTTCTTTTTGAAAATGACATCTTGCTAAAAGTATATACTTTGAAAATTTCTTTAGAGAAAAATGCATATCCAAATACTTTAGTGAGCTTGAGCTGCATTCATACTCAAAGTCAAAAAAGAGCTTTTATTTTTTTGTCAAATTATTTTCTTTGAAAGGGGTTGTTGGGATATTGAGTATTTTTCTTTCTAGAAGTAAATTTGTTTCCCCAATATGACCAATTAAAAAGAAAACACTAAAGAAATCACAACGAGATAAATATTATTATTATTTTTTTTTTTTGTTATTTGATTATACAATTATGAGTCTATGATGAGGCAAAATTATGGGTTTTTTTTTTTTTTTTGGGTGAAGGTAATTTATGTATTTCTTTTTTACATGACGTCCCCAAGAAAATAATCTTAAAAACAATTGCCATAAAATTATTTTTTTTCGTACAATTGAATCTGAATTGCATTTGTTTTAAAAAATCTGAGTCCTATGTGGGGCTAGCGGCTCTAGTGGGTGGTGGGTGGTGGGTGGTGGGTGGTGGGTGGTGGGAATAGTTATAAGCCAAAGTGGGGATTAATTTAATAATGTATTCCACTTTGTATTTGGCAAGTTGCTGTTGCCATGTGGGATTTGACCCAAATGGCAATGACTTAAAACAGCCATCAGTTTTGAAAACTCTTTGTCCCTGTTTTGTAGACTACCATGTCATCCAAGATGACTTGGCACACCAACCCAAAATTATATACATGGCGCGACACGTCAGACCTACGCCTGGTGCACGTCATCTCCATCCCCTACTTGCCGCCGTAATCTGCAGCAGCCATTTTTTACTGTGGCTTTTCACAATGTGGGTTCTTTTTTTTTTTTTTTTTTTCCCTCTTTTTTTTTTAATATTGGAATTTTGGTGGTTTTGATCATTTTATTCAAACGCTGTTCAGAATCAACCATGTGGCTTAAGCTTGTTTTTTGTTTTGTTTTGCTCTTTTTTTTTTAAATTTTTAATAAAGTTTCTGTTTTGATGACCAAAAAATTAAATAAATAAAAAAAATAGAGACAAAGTCTTTTTATCGGACCGTGTATTTAATGGACGTGACATGAAATGGTTGACCAGGTGGAACTCCCGCATAATTAACCCAGTTGAACATGTTGACTTACTGTTATCATTACTTTGGAACTTTGTTCTCTCACACTTTTGAGAGAATTAGAAATCCAAAATCTCTGTCTCAAATCTTTTTCAGAGTTTTTCCAATCAAAAGCTTGAAGATCCCCAAAAGAAAAAGAAGAAGCAAGAAAATTTCACTGAATTCCATGTCAGAACTACCACTCTCTTCAGCTCATGTCTTTGTTTTGGGTGTTTTCTTCATCTTTTGCCTTGCTTCAATAGCAAAAGCTCAGAATGAAACTCAAGCCACTCTATACCCCAATGAAGGTCTTTCTCTCTCTCTCTCTCTCTCTCTCTCTCTCTCTCTGTGTCTACTCTTAAGCTTTTTGTTTTTGAACAAAAACTTCATATGGGTAGTACTACAACTGGTCTTTTTAGAGTCAAGTTCTTTTTAAAGTTGTGATTTTTAAAATTGTTTGTTTAATCGTTGCTCATTTATGTAAAATTTCAAAGCCATAAATATACAGATATATATATATATATATATAAATAATAACCAGTTTATGGACAAATAATAACTGCCCCAGAAATGGGTTTTTCTTCTTCAGTTTTAAGTTGCTCATGAAAAAATAAAATTCATCAATTTCTATTGTGAAATAATTTTTATTTGTTTATTATGTGATTGGTGCAGCGAATGCTTTGAACACCCTGTTCGCGAAATGGGGTATAAAGGCGGACACAGAGCAATGGAACATAAGCGGAGAGCCATGTACTGGTGCCGCCATAGATTCAATCCTATTCACAGACAGTGGCTATAACCCCTTAATCAAATGCGTTTGTTCTTTCGCTAACAACACTCGTTGCCGGATTGACCAATTGTGAGAGAGTCTTTTAATTTTGTTCTTTAACCCAATTTTCACATTTTTTTTAAAATATTTTTCTACTTATTTCAGTTCAAATTATGTATTATTTGCATCTCATAAGTAAAATGGGTAAGTAGAATCTGATATTTGTAGTTGGGTTTTTTCAGGTTTGAAATTTGTGAAACAATATATATTTTCCAGATTATCTGATGGATTTCCCACTTGATTTTTTCAGGAAAGTTTACTCATTGGGTGTTGCTGGTTCAATTCCAGATGAGTTATGGGAGTTGGACTACCTCTACAATCTGTACGTTCTGTTTGAACGTTTTTCACAGATTTATTTATTTATTAATATGCACACACACACACACACACACATATATATATTTTCACAAAATGAAAAAGCCATAAGCTTGGTTTGCTGTTTTCATATCAAACTATGCAAGTAGCAACTAGTTTTATGACCATGTGCAGGGATTTGCGCGAAAATTACCTGTCAGGCTCGCTGCCGCCGGGAATTGGCAATCTAACTCGCTTGAAATACCTGTGAGCAGACTTAGATTTTGGTTTGAAACTGTTGAAGGCATAACTATCTATGCTGAACCTTTTATTTTTATTGCTACTAGGAGCTTTGGCAACAATGGATTATCAGGAGAGCTACCAAAGGAACTGGGTGAACTTACAGAAATGTTATCCTTGTAAGTTTTCCTCATCGTCAACCCTGTAATATATCAAAGTGCGGACTTGATGGTTTTTCCTTTTCAACAAAAGACATAGCTTTCTTCAAATGCAATTTTGTTTTTGTTTTTATCTTATCATATTTTAGTCTTAAACAAATGATAAAATGAGATGTTTTTCCTTTTTCTTTTTTTTTGTTTTTTTTGTTTTTTTGTTTTTTTTTTTTTTTTTTGGGCCCAAACAAAGTGGAAGCCAATTTATAATGTCCTTTTTTCTTAAAACATATAGATCTTTCTAGTCACCTTATCAAATGGTTGGTTCATACTAAAGTATGTCATTGACATTATTAAATTGATTGATTATAAGTTATTTTTGTAGGTCTGTTTCGCAGAACAATTTCTCTGGTCCTCTGCCACCTGAACTGGGGAATTTAAAGAAATTACAACAACTGTAAGTTCGATTAATGTTTTTCTTTTCTAATTGCAGTTTTAAAGGTTTTAGATTGATTAATGTGTGTCCATAATGTATGACCACAAAGTTAGGTAATTCATTACAATGTTCTATTTCTATAGTTTCTTGGGTTTCAACTTTAATGACGACTTGGCACTTTAAATCATTTACTAATTTTGAAAAAAAGATGTAACAAATTGACGAGAATCATTTGTTTTACAGTTATATTGATAGTTCTGGAGTTAGTGGTGAGATTCCTTCAACATTTGCTAATCTACAGGAATTGATTACTGTGTAAGAACCTTCTGGCTATGAATCTTCCTTCCTCAATAGAACTATGATAAAAAATATAAACCTTGTACTAGTTTTCAATGAAAAACTCGCCTTTTGTTGCAGGTATGCATCGGACAATGAACTCACAGGAAGTATACCGGATTTTATAGGAAATTGGTCAAAGCTAAATACCTTGTAAGACAATCTGGTTAAGTGTTTTCTCTGTATTTTCATTCAACTGTAGTTGCGTGATAAAGTATCTGTACTGGTCATATATTTAGCTTTAACTTCTTTAACTTATGTGGTTAACAGTTAGTTACTCATAAATTTTCATGTAGGAGGTTACAAGGAAATGCTTTCCAAGGTCCTA
The DNA here is from genome assembly GCF_031755915.1 of Ziziphus jujuba. NCBI lineage: Eukaryota > Viridiplantae > Streptophyta > Magnoliopsida > Rosales > Rhamnaceae > Ziziphus > Ziziphus jujuba. The sequence continues at coordinate 7,959,089 of NC_083380.1, forward strand.
TACCATCAACATTTGCCAATCTGGCTTCTATGGTAGAGTTGTGAGTATCTACATCTGTTAGCTACTTTCATTTCTATATTCAAATCTGTATGGCTAACAGTTTATCATATATTTGTAGGCGTATAAGTGAGTTATCTAATGGGAGTTCTTCTCTTGCATTTATTAAGGATATGAAGAATCTAACCGTCTTGTGAGCAACATACTTCTTGTTAAAATTAATTGCTTTTTGAGTATCTAGTTAATACTTATATTTTTTTTATCTGGTGTTCGTTGATATACTATGAGTTATAATTTGTTTACTCATCTACAGGGTGCTGAGGAATAACAACATATCTGAATCAATTCCAACTGATTTTAATGAATACCCAAAATTGTCACAACTGTAAGTTTGGCCATACTTTTAGACCCGTCAACATGTTTAGTGACTTTTGAAATTTAAGTGCCGTTTTCGGTTTCATTTAATTCTTATGTAGTTGCTATAAAAGTGCTATCTAATGTTTTCTGTTTGTGTTTTGCAATAGTGTTATGGCCCACTTTATAATCTATATAAAGTCACTCATTAAAATTCATTACTCAAAACATACCACATCAACATATTTCTTGTATGTATTTTCCCCATTTTGTCATTGAATTTTGTTATTCTTTTTCACAGGGATTTGAGCTTCAACAATGTAACTGGGAAGATTCCGGACTCCCTTTTCAATATGAGTTCACTCAATTATCTGTAATGTACCATGGCTCTTTCATTGTGTCACATATCTCCTACACCCCAGCTATGAGTTCAACATATTGATAAAGTATTTCTTTTAATTATCAGCTTTCTTGGAAACAATAAGTTGAACGGTACCCTGCCTGCTCAAAAAAGCTCAACTCTACTCAATGTGTAAGTATATTTGATGTTATTGAAATAGTATATAGAAAATCGTTATTGATGAATGCCTAATAATAGATGATAATTGTCTAATAGCCATCTTGACTTTATATTTGATATTGTTATGATATACTTGCAGAGATTTGTCATACAATTTTTTAGTGGGCAGCCTTCCTTCTTGGGTCGATCAAGAAAATTTGCAGCTGTATGTCTTGACATTTCACTAAATTTTTTTTTTTAATTTATTAATTCAGTTTCTTTCCATTTTCTCTAACAATCATAACTATTTATTTATTTATTTTTTGGTATGAAATGCATGCTTTCTTTATATTTTAAGATGAAATTGACATTGAGATTCTTTTGAGTACTGTGCAGTAATTTAATCGGCAACAACTTGACGCTAAACAGTTCTGCCAGAAGGTAGCACTGAATGCTGTACTTAATTATTCATAATTTAGTTTTTGAACCTTTCAACACTCAATTGATAGCTTATTGGTTGTGACCATCCTCTAGGAGGTATTGCTCGCTTTCAGTTTTGTTGTGGTAGACAGTCTGGATACTGATTTATTTCATTAAATCCTGGAAAATTATAAGTATATGGACTCTAGCTTATGCAATAGTTCATTTCCATTTACCTAAAAGTCTATCCCTTGTGAAGGTGAAATAAAAGAGGTTTGAATCTATGGCTTGTGGAGAGCCATGGATGCAATATTTCCATTCTTGATTTCCATGCCTAGCAAGCTTTAGTGCCTATACATGTCATCTTCAGTTCAGTAAATACTTCACTTATATAACTAGAATTATATAGTTAAGAAATACTTATCTGCCTTCTTCAAATCACCCCAGAACAATGTTTTTGTAGATTAATCATAGTCTAGTGCTTGTTGTTCTACAAAAATTTTCTTATACTTATCTAAATGCATTTCTCTTTTGCTATCAGTTCTCTGCCTTCAGGGTTGGAATGTCTTCAACGGAATTTTCCTTGTAATCGAGGCCAACCAATCTGTAAGTATGGTTAAAGATGCTGTTCAATGGTTTTGATGGCTTTGATAATTTATTTATTGGTTGAAAAAAGAACTTTTTAAGTTTTTAATGAATGCATTGTGAATTGGTTTGGCAGATTATAACTTTTCGATCAAGTGTGGTGGTCCTCAAATTACAGCTTCTGATGGTATTGTGTATGAGAGAGAGAATGAGACAGTCGGTCCTGCTTCATATTATGTTACCAACACAAAAAGATGGGCAGTTAGCAATATTGGATATTTCACCGGGAACAACAATCCCCGGTATCAAAGTTCTACACCATCCCAATTTACAAATACTTTAGACTCAGAACTGTTCCAAACGGCAAGGCTTTCTGCCTCCTCATTAAGATATTTTGGTTTGGGGCTTGAGAATGGTAACTATACTGTGAACCTTCGGTTTTCAGAAACAGCTTTTGAAGATGCTCAAACATGGAAAAGTCTTGGAAGGCGTGTATTCGATGTCTATATCCAGGTATATATCATATTATCTACTTAACCACATAGATAAAAAAATAATAATATTAATAAAATTCTGAGTTTGTCACAAACTGCAAGGTTTTTGACAAGTTGGTTCTCCTAGCCTCATGGATGTGTTCACTTGGTCTTGTTTGGATTCTTGTTAATGGTCTTCTGGCTTGTTTAGTAATTCTTTCGTTCTTAAGCACAAATAATTACTGTTTAATAGTCACAAATAAATTTACGATTGTGTAGTCATAAAAATAAACCGAATATCATAGTTGAATTAATATTTCAGGTCTGTTTTAATATGTCACATCTAAAGAATCAAAGTTGTTAATCTAAATTTATCTGTTTTATCAAATTTATTTGGACAAGTAATTGAACCTTATTGATTGGATTTCAATATTTTCCATGAGTATAAGATAGATGTTGAGAACCATTCCAAAATTTAACCATACAACTCTACGATGGCCAGTGTTATCTTCTGCCATGTTTTCTTCCTGTTGCGTTCCAATCATCATGCCTTCCAATCATCATGCATATATGTGTTTATTTATTCCATTTCCATATGGTATAGTCCAAAATGTTAATGCAATCTCCATCAATCTTCAACACTTTTCCAGCTAATTGCTAAAAACCAGATAGTTCTTGGATTCAAATAACTTTAAGGTCTTCAATAATGGCTTGTATTCTTTTTCCTCGTTTGCCTCTGTCCCAGGGGAATCTTGCTCTCAAGGATTTTGACATACGAAAGCAGGCTGGTGGGCTCCTATCCCAAGTTGTTGTGATGCCACTTAAGGCTCGTGTGACAGAAAATTACCTTGAAGTTCATCTCTTTTGGGCTGGAAAGGGGACTTGCTGTGTACCTACACAAGGTACTTATGGACCTGCAATTTCAGTCATCAGTGCTACCCCAGGTAATGTAGTGTGAAATACTTTACTTTTGATGTAATCTTGGTGATCTAGATATTGCTTTTTTCACATATATTTGCCATGTAATTGACTACTAAGCTTTTCATACAGATTTTCTACCTACTGTCAGTAACAAACCTCCAGCCATTAAAAAGAAGGACAGGACTGGTCTCATTGTGGGGGTTGTAGTTGGTGTTGGAGTTCTGAGTTTTCTATCTGTTTTGGTGGTTTTCATTATTGTCCGAAGAAGGAGAATGGCTTATGACGAAGATGAAGGTTAGTTACAACTTCAGTTGTTGGTTGCATGTACATTGTGGTTGACTGACTTTTAAATATGTGTGCAGTAATTGGATTAATTAGTTATGTGCTAATTAATATGTTTTTCATCTTGATGCCACATATTCCTAGAATAAAAATAACCAAGTAAGCAAATAAATTGAATTTGCCACGTTCGTTAATCAGATCGAATCCATCCCTCTACAGGTCATTATGGAGGTCTCTGCATGTTTGTTAGTTCTTCTTCATGCAAAATGTTTAGTAAAAAAGAGAAATGAATAAGAAAAAAAAAAAAAAAATCACCTGACATATTTAAAGGAAAAACGAGGGAAAAGATGAAGCAGCAATTGACTGCCAGATAAAGCAAGTACACAATCATGACAGTTCTTTATATTTGATTTGCAGAGCTCTTAGGGATGGATATCAAACCATTCACTTTCAGTCATGAAGAACTAAAGTTGGCCACAAACGACTTCAATGCTGATAATAAACTGGGAGAGGGAGGATTTGGACCTGTCTACAAGGTACGTCATTGGGTAATCAAGTAAATATGGCTGCACTGAATTTCCTGTTCTAGAAGATTATGGTTTTTGTTTATCAGCGTCTCTTTTATATGGTGCTTCCTTATAGAAAGAAATTCTGTATCAATCCAAGTCATCTCACTAACTGGAGCCAATTGCATGGTTTTAAAGTACTTTACTGAGATTCATACAAGTTCTGACAAACTGAGAATAATAGTTTTATGTACAAATTTTCTTCTTCTCCTTATATGTGTCTATGCAATCAACAGGGAACACTTCAAGATGGAAGAGACATTGCCGTGAAGCAACTATCTGTAACATCCCACCAAGGAAAAAGCCAGTTTGTGGCAGAAATTGCTACTATATCTTCCGTGCAACATCGTAATCTGGTGAAATTATATGGATGCTGCCTCGAGGGAAATAGAAGGCTCCTTGTTTATGAGTATCTGGAAAACAAGAGTCTTGATCAAGCATTGTTCGGTAATATTTATAATTATTCCTGCTTATAAATATCGAATTAGGCTCACATCAAGGCGAATTGATGGTTTTAACGTCAAATCTTTCTTTATTAGCCATTGGATTACATCGAGGGTTAGGATTTAAAATTCAAAACGTGCTCTTTATGTGTACGTATTTCTAAAAATTATGAAGAACAAGAACAATAACAGTAAGGTTTTCGTATTCCTTGCATGAGCAGGAAGCAAAAGCTTGGATCTCAATTGGTCAACTCGTTATGAGATTTGCTTGGGTGTAGCGAGAGGTCTAGCTTACCTTCATGAGGAGTCACGGCTTCGAATTGTTCATAGAGACGTAAAGTCCAGTAACATTTTACTTGACTCTAATCTTGTCCCCAAAATATCAGATTTTGGTTTGGCCAAGCTCTATGATGACAAAAAGACTCACATAAGTACACGTGTTGCTGGAACAATGTAAATTCTTGTACTTGATCACCGTAGTTTTCTTGAGAATCTTGACAAACTATATGATGTTTTGTTTCATTATTTGCTGATATTTATATGCAATTTTACTGATACAGTGGTTATCTTGCACCGGAGTATGCCATGCGTGGGCACCTTACGGAGAAAACTGATGTTTTTGCCTTTGGTGTTGTGGCTCTGGAAGTTGTCAGCGGTAGACCAAATTCTGATCCCAACTTGGAGGAAGAACAGATATATCTTCTTGAATGGGTAAGAAGGATTATTTTGTGCGTATTGCAGCCCCATATTGTTTTTTTTCTTTATTCAGACATGTAAACTGGATTTTTCACTCTAAAATCTAGTCACCACAAGATATTACTTTTGTTAGAATTCCCAGATGTCTGAACTGTAAAATTCCTGAAACAAGAATTAAAAATTATCTATAGTCAGCACTTTCAGAAGATATATGCCATTAGTCTTTCACCAATGCATGCTACCATTTCTTGCTTTTTAGGCATGGAACCTATACGAAGAAAAACTCGAACGTCAGCTGGTGGATTCGAAATTGTCAGAATTTGACGAGGAAGAAGTAAAACGGCTGATAGGAGTAGCTCTTCTGTGCACTCAAACATCACCATCACTAAGACCATCAATGTCCCGAGTGGTGGCAATGCTTCAAGGAGACATTGAAGTGAGCTCTGAAATCTCAAGGCCTGGATATCTGACTGACTGGAAATTCGACGATGTAAGCAGCATCGTGAGTGTTGCTGTATCTAAAGGAACTGAAACTACATATTACAACTCATCTGTAGGCACAAGCATAGTGGCAGATCAAGAAGCTTCATCGCCTGTCAGTGCCAGTGAACCCATAATTATCCACTCCATTATTAAAGAGGAATAGTAACTGAAAATTTTGTTTTCTTGTATGTTTGCTCATTGGAAAAGTTAATTTTATGAGTTGCAGACTACTTTTTGTATTCTTGATCATGGTATATGATCATCATGTAAGTATTCATAAAAATTTTAGGTCAGACAATTATATATATATATATATATATATGAGTATGAAATTTGAGTGACACCATTAGCCAATCATTTGGTTGATGGTGAAACTTTGGTCCTTATTGAGAGTGAAGTAATTGTAAATATAGAATTTCTCATTTTCTTCTTCTCCTTCTAATTTTTGCATTTTTATTTTCTCGATGATTTTCTTTTGAAACAAACAATATAATGAAATGAAAACTATATTTCTTTACTTTTTTTTTTTTCATTTTTTCTTTTCCCTGCCTGATTCTAAACCCCAAACATAACCTTAGGATATGTCTATAAATGCTTCTCGCACGTACATATTCATTGGGCAATATCTTTTATAAATTCATCAAGACTTATAATTACATACTTTTCCATTATAATTTGGCTTTCTCTGATTGTCTGTTCTCTCTCTCTCTGTCTCTCTCTCTCTCTCTCTCTCTCTATATATATATATATATATATATCCCATTTGCTTCTTTTTTCCTCGGTCAATTCCATACTTAATATTTATCCTCGTAATTCAGTTGTGCACTTCTTGTACCATTTTCTTATAGTTTTTATTATTATTATTTTGGCATTTCTTCCTTCTTCTTTTTTCTGATTATTCTTTTTTAGAGGCATTGTGGTCCTTTTTTTTTTTTTTTGCATTCCTTTTTTCCTGTCTCCAATTATCACCGTGAATTTATCAATTGGTAGTGATTTAATAATAGAGAAATAGAGAGAAAGAGGTGAAACTAATTATTGGTAATTAATTTCCTCAAAATTGTACTTGGGAGTTTATCATTAGCCCCCAAACAACCATATAATATTGAAAAATAGAACACAACACTATGGCAACTGGTCCTCAGGCATGGATGAAACCCATTTACCGCATATTTTTTTGGTTGCTAGTGATCAACTGGGCTTATCTTTTACAAATTCATCAGAAAGGAAAACATTGTGCTTGTAACTCTAGCTGGTGTGTTAGGGACAGACTCATATGTTGCAGAAATTGTAAAAGATTATTGAACAATTCTAAAGTTACAAGAACAAAGTTTTTTTCTTTTTCTTTGTTTTTTTAGCTTGGTTCCGGAGAAATACTCTGTATATGAAAGTGGTACCACAATGTACAATTAGGTCATAAATTAAGGGGAATTTGATCCAATACCCACCAAACTAGGTGGGTAATGAAATATACCCCTTGCGTCTCAATGCTTTTTTTCATATGCCCACCTATTCCTAATTTACCCTTAATGAAAATAAAAAATTACCCCTGTTCTTTTGGAGTCCAAGCCGCCGGAAGAGATCCCCGTACCTCTATCCCTTGCTGCAAATTAAGGTTTCCTTCTTCTTACTTAGCAATTATTATAAGTTCCAATTACAGTACGCTTTTTTAAAATTATCCAAAAGATTTCTTCCTTTTCTTTCCTTTTCAAGTTTGTTTGTCTTCCACATTCACGTTTGTTTGGTAAGCAACCAGTCAAATAATTCCTGGTTTAACTTTTTTTTATCTTTTCTTTTCCATTCCCTGAATAGAAGCTGGTGAGGCTTGGGAAAAAACCAATTCCAAAATTTTCAACTTAGCAAATTCAATTTCACCACTTTTTTCTGTGTCATGATCCGAAATTATTATTATTATTTCAGTCAATACACATAAATTATTAAACCATAATGATCTCTCCATTTTCTTGCTCTCTGTTCAAGGACGTTCGAGCCCTCTGTGCAGACCCACAATAACTGCTACCCACAACTTCATTGAAGAGATAGACCACAATCTTCCATCGAGTTTCGATTCACCAACGTTCGTTTCTGTGCCTGGTCAACACGCCCGCTCTCCTCAACCCATCCCCCAGTGCCGAAAACCTGAACCTCCACTCGTCTCTCCTCCTTGGAGAACTCTCCGATAGCTGCGTAGCCATTCTCTCACTTTTTTTTTCCTCTTTTCTTCGTGCTTTGTTAAGGGAAAAATGAAATAGCTTTTCAATGTGTATATTTCGTTTTGATATTTGAAAAGGTAACTTAGAAATATTAAAAATTAAAAAGGTAAAACAAAAAAATTAAAAAAAGATGGGTAGATTTCATTGAGGGTTTTCCAAAAAGGATATTGGGCCGAATTTTCTATAAATTAAGGGAAATTTAGTTCAATACCATTATTTGAAACGTGTTAATAAAATCTATCCATTTTGATTGAATTTTTTTTGTTTTACTCTTTCATTTCATATATTTCCAAATTATCCTTTTCAAATATCAAAAAGGAAAAATCAAACTCTAAACGGAGCATGACGAAGAAGGAGAGGAAGAGAAAGTGAGAAAGAATGGCAAAACGGCTTGGGATGACCAAAGAGTTCTTCAAGAGGAGGGACGGAAGTCAATAATCATGGTTTAGATGGTTTCTTCCTTGTCGAATCTAAGATAAAAGTGTAGGGATTCAAGCGTGGAACTGAAAGCCTATCTAGGAATTTGCAGGTGATGTATGCTTTGTCGCTGGACAAGTCAAATCTGGCTGTTTCAAAATATCAGGCTGAGTGCATGAATGCTAAAGGATTAGCAGAACCAAACCATCAAACTCCAAAGGTAAGTTGTTGGGAAATATGTTTATATAACTTATATTCTTTATTTTTCTAAAAATAATTAATTTCACATCAAGATTCAACATTTTGGAACTTCTAAATTACTCCTTCATTTATAGTTTGTCACAATTAGACAAAAGATAATGGCAGTATCTGGTTTTTGCTTGAATTATTCACTTCCTTATTTGGTAGGCTGATAATTCCCAAGGAAAATACTTTATAAAAGAATATGACTTTGTAAATTGTAATGTTTTTTTTTTTTTTTTTTTTTTGGGAAGCTATTTGGGACATGTTGAGAGAAGTATTTTTTAATTCAAACTTGTCCCCAAAAAAACAAAAAAAAAAAAAAAATCCCAAGTTTTATTATCCTAGATTTTTAAAATTTTTGTTCCTTCTTATATTTTCCATGCTCCAAATACTAAAGAATTTTCAAAATCAATTTCTGAAAAATGATTCCTCATTGAAATAATGTAATAAACATTTTAGTGTGTTATTCATACAAGTAAAACATTTTCCTTAAGATTTCTTATTGGACTACTAAAAAAAAAAAAATTCTAATGGAGTGAATTATTTATCATTCTTGTGTTGTAAATTAAAGTGCTTAGAGTTTGGATGTTTATCTCTAGGCAATGTATCTTTTATTTGAATTTCTTATGGATTATTTGAATAGACTAGCTTCAACCATTTCAAGGTTTCTAAATTGAAAATGGAAAGTTAAAAGGACATTTCTTTTTCCTTGACCCATAATTTCTATGGCTCTAAAAGTTTCTTGACTAGATCATGGAAGACAGCTAAATGTTAATGTGGACCATGTTGTGATTATATACCTTAAATTAATAATAATTAAAAAGTTACAATGCTCATAATGATTTATATTAAGTTTTACACAGCTTTCTAGACAAAATGCTTGCTAGTTTGTTTTCAAAATTTATAATGATAAAAACTAGGGCTTGAGGTTTTGTTTATTTGCCATAAATGTTTGGCATGTTCATCTTATAGTTCATACAACAAAGAAAAGTATGAAAACATTACCATTAATGGGTCCTAATATGTTGCTGGATGTTACCTTGCGGAAAGATGCCCAGCTTCAAATATTATGCAAACTTAATGAACCAAAAATATCCTAGCCTTAAGAGGATTAAGTCTCTCAAACAATAATTTAAAGTTAAATACAAATTCTCTATTATTGTAATAAAAGCATTAAAACAATCTTTGGTTGTTTTCTTCTATACATGGAAATTAAATTGACAACCAATGGAGTACCAAAAAAAAAAATGATAATGAATGTAAATGACCATAAATTTTCTTGCTCCCTATCTATTTGAGAATATTTTAACAAGAAAAACTTGCATGTGTTTGAAGTCATGAACTGCCTCTGATAGTTACTGAAAACTAAACAGATAATTTATGTTGGTGTTGCTTGTCTTGGGACAATTTTGTTTGGTTACCATCTCGGATACGACTTACTCTAGCAATAAGATAGCATGCTCTGTTTTGCTTTGCGCTTTTTTAATTTAATTTCAATATTAAAGTAAGAGGTAGTACTACATAATATTTATTACAGGATACATGATATAATTACAAATCTCAAGTTCTTGTTACTTTTTTCTTCAGACGCAACCTTCCAAGCCTTTTAATATAAACTTATTCCATGCATGAGGTTTACCATAGTGTTCTTGTTTATTTGCTGTAGGGTTGTCAACGTCTCTCTTGAGTACCCTTTCAAGGATCTTGGGATTGCTGAAAACATTATATTACAAAGCTTGAGCAATAATTCTTACCTTTGTTTTTTGTATTTGGTTTTTCCCTTTTCTAGCTGTTTTGATTTTTTAATCGCAATTTTCCTTTTCTTATTAGAAGTTAGAACAGCTTATATATCATATTAAATGAAGTAAAGTGCAACAAACATTTATCATTTTACATTTCTAGTTGAAATTCAAGATATATCTATTCTAATTCTGATATACTTTTCTTCCATTTGATGTTCTTACCTACCAGAAGGATCACAATGATAACTAGTGTACCTGCTGGAAGTGGCAAACTGAACTATGGAGTGAGTGACTCCAAGGAAAAATGTTGTAGAAGATCTTCATGGATCACCAGCATGACTTTTAGCATATGCATACAGAAACAAATTTCATGATATGCTAAGGATCTTAGTACTAAAAACAGTTTACATGTACTAAATCTTACTAGCTGGGGGTATGTTATAGCTTTAATCTTAAGCTGGATGTGTATTTAGTTTATCCACTTAATCATGCTATATAACAACTATGCAATGTTCTATACATGTTATTAGTAGTCCTCTTGGTGACGGTGTGCTTTTATATTTTGCTTATGCTATCTTAGTAGTCCGTTGGAAAAAATATTAACATAGATGCATTGAAGAAATGTATTAGTACAGTACAATGGTCTCATATATATTATGAAATAATTGCAATAACAATTATGGATAGGATTGCCTAAAGGTGATATATAAACCTATTCTTTCATCTTGTATTTTAATTGGTAAAAAAGTAAATTTATGTCCCTGTTTTTTATTTCTTTCATGCACAGACTATATATATATGTATATATTACATGCATCGGTAACAATGAGTTATAATGTTTTTTCAAAGGATAACTCATGGGCTTGGTTTATCTTAGGATTGCATTTTTCGTCTTGTCATGGCATAATAAGTTACTATGGAGATTGGTGGCTCAAAAAAGGAGGTATACTATTAAACCAAAAGTATATTTCAATGAACTTTACACAACTTTATTATCAATTAAAAACGTAAATATTTGAAATATATTTCTATTTCATTCACATTTATATACTTTTTAGTCATGATTCTTTCAAAAAAAAAAAGGTATATATTAAATCATAATTTTAGTTCTTGAGTTGCTACAAATACATATCAATGGTAGAATATGATGATCACATATTAGAAAATTTTAAGGTATATTTCATTTTTCTACATTGAGCCCCACTCAAACTATCCCACTTGCAAATTTTGATGATCCACTTGGAAATTTCTCCAATAATCATCAAGAAGATTATATATTTTGGAGTTAATATTCTTTGCCTTGTGGTATTGGATAAGAATCAGACATTATATTCCATTTGTTGCTCAAATTAATATTCATATGTTTTGTACATTGAAAAACATTTAATATTTTTGTGGTTAGGTTGAGATACTAGTTTTGTACATTTGAAATTTGACTCCTAACAAATTCTGCAAAATGCCTGCACCTTAGTTGAAGAATTTTGAAGGTCTTTTATCGACTGCAGTAAACTATTGTGAGTGGATTATTTAAATTCTGCATAGAGCATGTAATTCACCAGAAGAATTCTGATAGCAGTTATATTTCTTGGTGATAATATACATAAAACAAATTTGGAAAAGGAATGTGTATTTACTATATGATAATAATAATTCCGATACATAGCTGCATTAGCCATTCCTTACGATAGTTACTTGGTTATATGAATGACTTTCTTTGTTTGTTTTTCCTTTTATAAACAAAGAATCTGATGATAGTTGCTCTCTTTCTTTGTTTGACAGGTTCAACTTAAAGAAGCTCACATATGAAGAAAGGAAGAACCAGTTAATGGAAGGATTGACTAAATTTGGGTAGTGGCATAAATTTTCAAAGGTATATAGCCTAAATTTTTCTCCCTAATTTTGTCTTTATTTTTCATGAAGTATGGAAGAATGTGAATTTTTTATGCTGAGGAATGTGGATTTTGTATGCTAGAAGAATTATATGTTGTGTTTTTTTGTATGCTAGAAGTATGGAGATTGAAGACTGAATTGTGGAGAATAGAAATTGAAGTTTTGGAAGAATTATATGTTTTGTTTGGTTTTTCAATTGTATATTCTATTTAACTTGAAGTTTTATTTTGTTTATTTGCATTACAAGGTCATATGAATGGTGACATTGACATATTCTCCATCAACAAGCTAAAGCAAAATTCTAAGTGAATTAGCTCATAATGTATATCACGTGTGCAATATCTTTGTCCCCAAAATTCATATTTATGTAGACTCACATATAATGTGCACCATAGTTTTGTTCACATATTGTTTAATATATTATGTAAGTTGTTTCATATATTCAAAGTCTAAATACACCACTATATCTTGGTTGTTTACTTTTTTTTTTTTCAAAAAAAAAATTTTAAGCATTTTATCCTCCTAATGCAGCTCTCTTATGTTAACTATGATTTGGAGGAAATGGATTTTATTATGTCCATGAAAGAAAATAACTTGATGACCTTTTGCTTTATTCTTTTATATGACATTCTCTAAATTACTACCATGTAGTTTTGTATGTTATCGGTGTTTGATTTGTTTAGCTAAAGAGCTTTTCTTTTATGTTGTCTAACCATATACTATAAACTTTTCTTTGGGAACATGGATGCAACTTTTTTTCTTTGGGGACATGTTTACAACCTTTCTTTGTCATAGTGTTGGGAATGAGGAGTGTACTTGATTAGGCTGGTAAAATTTCTGTCTGAAAGTCTTTGCACACTTTTCAATTTATTGGAGTTGATTTTTTCTAGATTGCATCATTCATTTCATAAGCACCCTTATTTGGTAGTCACTGAAGCATATTATTCATTTAAATTTGATAGATAATGCACATGCCGTATAGAGAAACCTGGCTTTCCTTGTGTCCATGCAATTGCAGCATGGAAGCATCAACATATTTCTCCATATATCCTTTGCTCGATGCATTACTCAGTTGACTCACTCCGTGATGCATATTTGGAAACCATATATCCACTTGGAGATAAATGTCAGTGGCATGCTCTAGATAATGTCATAAACCAGCTTGTACTTCCACCTAAGATTGGTAAACAATCAGGAAGACCAAGAAAAAAAAAGGATTCAATATCAAGGAGAAGAACGTCATCAATATAGATGCAGGAGGTGCAAACAGATTAGTCACAGCAGCCGATCATGCTCAGCCGCCATACCTCTTGATAGCATTGCCAACCAATAGCACCATTCAACTGAAGGACCATAATCACTCTACGCTATATTAAGACAATGGGGGCATGTTATGTGGTATGCGTGTGTTATGCAATGTAGTAAGGAATGCAATTAGTAGCTCAACCGCGTAATGTGTGTTTTGGCATAATAGACATTGGTTTTATGTGTTGTTTTGTTGGAAAAGTCATCTGTCATATTGTGTTGATAACATATCAATGACCCTAAATAGAAAAAACTCCAAAAGTTTGGAAAAAGTTCTCAAATTGGCAAAAATATTTGGTTACTGTAGGTTTCATCGGTAATTACCGTAATCCCTATGATAATCACATTTTTTCAATTTTTTGGCCCCCCACAAGCTTCCTAATGTATATTAAATGTAAAAACATGTAAAATATACATTCTTCAATGATCCAAAAGAGAAAAAACCCCAAAAGTTCTGAAAAAGTTTTCAAATTGGCACAAAAATTTGATTACCGTAGGGTTTTCGATAATTACCCATGAAACCTACAGTAATCAATTTATACTTGTTAGGAAAATTACAATAGAAATCATCGGTAATTACTGAAACCCGTATGGTAATCACATTCGACAATTTTTTTGGCCCCCACAAATCCTCTAATGTGTGTTAAATGCAACAACATGCAAAATATATATTCTTCAATGATTCTAAGGAGAAAAAATCCCAAAAGTTCTGAAAAGTTCTCAAATTGGCACAAAAATTTGATTACCATAGGATCTTCGGTAATTACCGATGAAACCTATGGTAATCAATTTATATTTGCTAGAAACATTACCATAGAAATCATCGGTAATTACCAAAACCCCTATGGTAATCACATTCGACAACTTTTTTGGCCCCCACAAGTCCCCTAATGTGTGTTAAATGCAACAACATGCAAAATATACATTATTCAATGATCCTAAGGAGAAAGAATTCCAAAAGTTCTAAAAAAGTTCTCAAATTGGCACAAAAATTTGATTACCATAGGACCTTTAGTAATTACTGATGAAATCTACAATAATCAATTTATACTTGCTGAAAAAATTACCGAAGGTTTCATCGGTAATTACCGAAACCCCTGTGGTAATCATATTTTACCAATTTTTTAGCCCCCACAAGTCCCCTAATGTGTGTTAAATGCAAAAACATACAAAATATATATTCTTCAATGATCCTAAGAAGAAAAAATTCTAAAAGTTCTGAAAAAAATTTCAAATTGGCAAAAAAATTTGATTGTCGTAGGGCTTTCTGTAATTACTGATGAAACCTTCGATAATTTTTTCAACAAGTATAAATTGATTACGGTAGGTTTTATCGGTAATTACCGAAGGCCCTATGGTAATCAAATTTTTGTGCCAATTTGAGAACTTTTTCAGAACTTTTAGGGTTTTTTCTCCTTAGGACCATTGAAAAATGTATATTTTGCATGTTTTTGCATTTAACACACATTAGGGGACTTGTGGGGGCCAAAAAAGGGGTAAAATGTGATTACCACAGGGGTTTCGATAATTACCGATAAAACCTTCGGTAATGATTTCAGCAAGTATAAATTGATTACCATAGGTTTCATCGGTAATTACCGAAGGCCCTATGGTAATCAAATTTTTGTGCCAATTTGAGAACTTTTTCAGAATTTTTGGGGTTTTTTCTCCGTAGGATCATTAAAGAATGTATATTTTGAATGTTTTTGCATTTAACACACATTAGGGGACTTGTGGGGGCCAAAAAATTGGTAAAATGTGATAACCATACGAGTTTCGGTAATTACCGATGAAACCTATCGTAAATTTTTCAGCAACTACAAATTGATTACCGTAGGTTTCATCGGTAATTACCGAAGGCCCTATGGTAATCCAGAACCAAAGGACGTTGCTCACCATTAAAACAGCAATTGAAGATCTACCAAAACCATCAAGTGGACCAAAATTGAAATCCAGAACCAAAGGACTAATTGGGAAGCAAACCATATTCCCAGCTATGGCTCCCAAAGCCCCAAAGAGAACATTCAATTGCTTCTCCGACCTCCTTGATGTAGATTTTTCAAAAGAAACCTTGGCGAGCAACGTCAAAAACTTAAAAACACCCACAAATCCTAGTAGAATCAGAACAAAATCGCCATTTGCTAAAGATCCAGATTCTTCCAATCCACCATTCAAGTTTTTCTGAAGCAACAAAGAAGAAAGAACCACAAGCAAGAAGGTAAAAGCATTCCGATTCTCGTAGAAATAAAGGCTAGATTGAAGATGGGCATCGTCGAGCATTAGCCTGAAGATCTGAGCATTGCTTTCATTGAACTCAAACTTGTTGTCCTTGGATTTGGTCCTCTTTCTAATCTCAACATTAGTTTTGGATGAAAACCCAGAAGCTAAATCGAAAGAGCCACAAAAAGTTTTCTTGTAATAGATCTAAAATAAGGACATCCAAGTTTTTTAAAATTTTTTTAAAGATGTAATGGATATTTAAAGGTAAAATAAAAAAGTTCACCAATACAAGAATATATATCGTCATAGCCCTTATAAAGAGGGCATTGGACCAAATTCCCCATAAATTAATCATATATAAACAAAAGGAAACATTCTCAAAAAAAATAAATAAAAAGTGAGTGGATGTATAGCATTATTCTTGTAGGGTATCTAGACATTTTACCGATGTTTAAGCCCAAGCCCATATCAAGGAAACTTACTCAGATAGGCGAAATTGACCCACTTAATGCGGCTGTCCATAAGTGGACCCCTTCCACTTTTGGGCCAATTTTACTGAACCACTCCCTGGCATCGTGTCAGCACACTTCAAAAAAGGTCCATCTTTTTCCCTTTCTGTGATATGAATAATAATAAAAAAAATGTTCCTCATCTGTCACCTTTTTTGCACCACTTTAATTCAAGCTCTTGGACCCTTTTTGTTCATTTTAAAAGCAAATTAAAGCATTCCCTAATGGTTTAAACTCAGACAAGTTGGGTCAATACAGAGGTCTATTCAAGCTCAAGCCAAAGTTTAAAACTATATTCCCTACAATTATATATAGTGCACCACCGCCCCCCTAATCAATCTTATCATCACCAATATTTTTCCCAATTTATAAAAGTACACAAATTATATCCATGCAAGCAACTTTCAAAAACTTTAGCTCTTAGAACTACGTATCTATTTGAAAATCCCACAAATCTAAAGTACCATAAAATAAAAGTTTCATGTAGATAATATTGCAAAGTGGAGCTTCTTCTTTTGTCTCTTTGTGCTTCCTTAAACTACCCATTATTGTCAAAAGCCAAACTTTATATTAGAATTGCCATGATATTTGTACAAAATAAATATAAACTTCAATTAATGAATCAAAATCCCAAATCAAAATAGTTAAAGTCATAAAAGAAGATTCAAAATGCCAACAAATTTATTAGTAATATAATTTGAAGAACTTTCTTCATTTTACAAAAAGCAGAACAAAATATTCTGCATTGGGTTCCGATTCCACCACCCAAGACTTAAACAGCAAAAACAAAAAAGCCATTGAATCCAAAAAAGTGTTCTAATCCAAATCCCCACAACTAATCTTCTTCAGTCAGAATCATATACCCAAAATCCAAATTCCATTTTCCAAGAATACCCCATCTGAGAAAAAAAAAATCCTAATTACACAAAATAACCCTTGTAATGGCTAGAACAAAGCAAGAAACAGTGAAGAAAAACAAAGTGACAAAGTCTCTAGCAGACCATTTCCTCACAGCTTTTGCTTCCATTCTCATGCTCTTAGCCCTCCTAAGCGCATCAACCTCCTTCATCAGATCAAATTCAACACCTTTCTTCTTCAACTCCTCAACACACTTAGCCAGCAATATCCCATCCTCTTTCTCTCTCTCCAAAAGCTTCTCCAAGTGGACCTCCATGTCTGTCTTGTACCGTACGGCCCAGATGATTCCCAGGGAGAACAAAAGCGAGCAGAGAGATGGAATCCATGATCTATGGCAGGCAACTCCATGTGGATCCCTCGAAGATGCGTTGAAGAGTAGGATTAGAGCGGTGGAGTGGAAGAGGAAGAAGAAGATGTAGAGCATCGTGATCTCCTTGCGAACAGAGTCGATCTGGGTCTCTTTGAGTGAGACTCTTCCGAGGATTAGTTCTTCTTCCTTGAGCCATTGCTTGAGAAGAAGCTTGTGGGTTGGTGTTTCGGCGATTTGGTGAAGTGGGTGTGGGGTTTTGGACTCCATGATTGATGGGTTTGTGCTTTGATCAGCCATGGATTTTCTTGCTCTTTGTAGAGATTGAGTTAGAGAGAGAAAGAGTGAAGTGAGAGAAGAGTTAGTGAGAGAGAGAGAGCGAGTAATGGGGAGGTGAGGATTTCAAAACGGTCTACAGCTTAAATCTTATAACGGTCTAATGTGGGAAGGATTTTTAAATGTGTGTTTCCGAAATCACCCTTGGTTTGTGAATGTAATATCGTACATTGCCCGCAACGTTTTGCAACGGCAAAAAACAGGCTTTCAGTTGAAATTACGTATTTGTCCTCCTATGCAACGGTCATATTGAATTAAATTAAGCAATTTGTGTTTTAATAAATATTCAACGATGCAGCATTAGAATTTTGAAGATTGTGGTGAATTTTGACTCACATGCAGTGTTTACAAGAAAAAAATATATATATATATATATTATTTTTTAATTTTTCTTTTTTTCATATATGATCAGCTTCACCTAATAATATATATTCTTGGAATAAAGCACTTTAGAATAAAACTTTTTTACTCGTATAGTACAGTCATCATTTATTAGATCTAAACTCTTCTAATTTTGCATAAACAAACAATACAATTCATTATAAATATCAAGTAAATCATAGCTTTAATTCATTTTTTTGGAAAAAGAAAAGTAATTCCATGAGATCTACCTCTTTTGTTCTTTTTTCCATATACAAAAATTTTTCACAAATATTATTTTGGTCATTAAAACGAGTGCATCTAACTTTATACAATTTAACTTCAAAAAAAAAAAAAAAACTTTATACAATTCATGATCATAATTATTCATAATTAATTTTTCATTATTTGTGCACTATTGAATATGCATATTCAATGACCAAAATAATTTGGTCAAATATCTTCCTTTATCAAAGAGATGAGGATTTGGATATTTCATATTATTTAAATTTTTGTGATGTGTAAAATGGAAAAATAATTGATTATTAATGCACTGCTTCTTTCCAAATCAAGAGTAACGATCGCATATATGGTTGAAATAGGGTCCATACCTTTTTATACAAGCCATTCTGATATCTTTGTCTCATAATCAATATTCAAAAGGAGGCATAATTCTTAGAAAAACAAATTTGGAGAGCTAGCTCATGAAACTTTATAATCAATAATTTCCAATCTGCTATAGTGCTTATAGACCCACATACAACTCAATGTTGCTCTCACTTTTATGGAGTTATTTGCAACCCACAGATGCATAATACCCTACCTAACCACCTTTTCTATAATTAATATCCATCTACTTTTATTTTTAGAAACAAAACAAATAAATAAATAAATAATTCTGGCTACAAGATGTACACAACGTAACATAAATAATATTCATGATTCACATCTTACTAAATATTTTTAGTTTGACCATATGTTTTTTAGCATTTTTCCCACTCTCACTTATTGTTTGTTGCATAATTAAAATGTGAAATCTATTTTTTCATATGAGAGAAAAATATGGTATATATATATACATATATATATAAATTATCAAAAACATGTATCCTTACAGCCTTTTTTCTTTTTGGTTAAGAAATTTATTATAGTCAAATGGAAGACTAACTGACAAGACCTTTCATATTTGCAAAGTTGAAAAAGTTGGAAGCGAAATTCTTTGTTTTCTGTTTTCTGCTTTCTCTTTTACATCAGAAATTACTAACAGCTACTTTAAAAGATATATTTCCGTAATGGAAAAACCCTTATTCTATTGGAGCCAAAACACTCTAGGACATGTACTGTAAAATTAGGCAGGCAGGCTCTTTAATTGATTAGACATATGTAAATTATCATAATCTCTGATTAATTTAGCCAACAAGATTGTTAACAAACTTTCTGAAAATTAATATGCAACGAATTGATATTAGACTTTTTGTAAGAAAAGGTATATCCTTAATTTCTGATACAAATATTGCTTAATATTGAACAACACTTCTGGCATCTGCAAGTTTATTGTTTTGTGGAAACTGTTTATAAGAGTTAAAAATAATAAAAAATAAAAAATAATTGGAATTAAAGTTGGGTTTAAGTTTTTCCAATAAATGCGTCAAGAAGTGGCTTTTGGAAGCAAAACCCATATTACTTTACCTCAAATGATCGCCAAAGTCAGCTTCAGAATAGTTTCTTTTTGCTTTACTTTCTCAAAACAGCTTTTTGGAACTTCAAGTTAGAGCAATTATAACCATGACTAACAGGGTAAGCAAAAGCAAAGTACTGCTACTACACACAGGGTTTCTCTAAAGAAATTTAACAAATCAAAGAATTAAGAAAATAAAGTGTCATACTAGTATATATATAACATATACATAACTTGATATTACCAAAACAAAAAAGGCGGAAAAAAAAAGGGTATACATACATGAAGGAAATACAGAGAATTACATATTACAGCAGAAAAAAAAAAAATATATATATATATATATATATAATTCGTTGATGGAAAACCAGTAGTGGAAACCAAAACATGAAGATGGATAAGCTGGGTTCCATATCCATTTCTCTTAAAGTTTCTTCTTCAAAAACAAACTGTGATCAAGTATACTAAGCTGGGCTCATGACCTTTTTCTCAATTATGCTTATCTTTGTCTCTAAAAGAACTGAAAGTAAAAGCAGGTAGACGATCCATTTGGTTCAGGATTTTCATGAATCTTCAAATTATACACCAAGCTGCTCAACTTTTGCTTAGTAACCGAAGCCTGCAATTCTTGAATCTCCCTGATACTTTCTGAGAGTAGAAAGACATAGAATATAACCAAGAAAATCATGCAGAGAAAATACAAAGCTTTTGTTGCATTGAAGAAAATGTAATAAGCAGCCAAAGATAGATAATACATGATGGAAATGAACCTTTTTTGTATAGAGAGACAGCGAGCTAGTAGTGGAAGAGAGAAATTGATGGGGTTATGGGCTATGCTAAACCAAAGAAGTTAGAGGGACTTAAAAGAAAGAAATTAAAAAATAAAAAATGAAAAAACAGAAGCCCAAAATTTGGCAGACAACAAAAACGTGATGTGTATTTTCTGTTATTGCTTCTCTGGATAAATTTGTGGTCATACAAAAAATTTGGTTGGCAGTCAATAGGTGGTTGTAGGGTACATATCACTCTCTCACTCTCTTCAGCTCCCAACCTCCTATAAAAGATATATATTTATTACTTCCATATTTCATTTTCCAATTTATATTTTTTATATAAAAAAAAAATTCCCATATTGGTTGTCCTTATATATTATATATATATATATATATATATGATACAGATAGCATTGCATGGCTGATTGGGGCTAAACAAATACTTAATGCCCTCTGTGTGTCATCCCCACAATAAGCCATCTCAAAGTTATTTATTTCATTTCTCAACAAATATGCCTATTGAGCATTTATTGAAAGTATCAATGACATAGCTACTTCATCAGATTTAGAGGAGGAGATTTCTGGAAAATGATTTTAGAGGGTTCTGTGTATCTCCATTTTTGTATTATTATGCTTATGCACACCCCATTAAGATTTTTTTTTTTTTTTTTTTTTTTTTTTTTTTTTTGGTTGTGATTCTTGGAAATAGATGGAGCTCATTCAAGAAGGGTTTGGCTTTAAAAAGGTATTTAATTTCTTACCCTTTTGTCCCTCACAAGTTTTTTTTTTTTCCTCTGTATTTATTTTTAATTTTCATCTTCCAATATAAGAATATATGCATTCACCTTTCATGCACTGAAATATTGAACATGTCCATATCCAATGGTATCCCCCACCACCACCCCTATCCACTCTTTTATTTCTGACCCCTGCTCATCCCATGCCTTGCACATTGAAAAACCAGTAAAAAAGTTGCAATAATTAAAGAAGATTTTCTAGTCAAATTTTTTTGTATTAATTTAGTAAAACCTCCACAACATATACATAGTTTATAATACATAATTCTCATTATGTATTCCTTAGTTTCTAAACTAAACCTTCCAAAGCTCTCAATGCTCATTTCTTTTTTCTTTTCTTTTTTTAGAGAGAAGCTTGTAACTTTATGTACTCCATGCTGTAGTTAGATCCTGTAAAGCATTCTCACTTCAATCAGTGAGGTAGATGGGATTCCAAGTCCAGTGGCTGGTCTCCTGCAATTCCGTCGAAGAAATCCATAGACAACATCAATTGCAATCTTCTTCATGAAAGAAGAAGTCTCACTTGCCATGACATAAGTGTTTCCCATCATGTAAGCCACACCAGCTTCTTTAGCTTCCATGAGCTCCTTCACTTCCTCAGAGGATCCTAAACTTAGAAACCCCACTTCTCTTCTTCTCTCTGCTCCACCACCATCAACCCCTTCATCTCCGGTTGCATCATTCGTATTGTCTGGTGATTGCTTTCTGACTGTCATGTTATCACTGCTGCACTCTTGTTTCAAGAACTCTGCGACCTTCTCAATCAGATTGTTTTCGAAGTTATAGCTATCCATCATATCTTTGTAACCATACCTGGCCATGAAAACATGTATCACAAAGTCGATGAAATTGTACCAAATAAGATTGTTTACAATTGAATAACTTATCAACAACAAAGTCGATGAAATTGTACCAAATAAGATTGTTTACAATTGAATAACTTATCAACAACATATACCTCACTATACACCGGAAGATACGTAAGTCTGGTGTGCCAATACGGCTAACAAGAAAACGTTCACCACCTGGAACATTCGGTACCATAAATAACTTAAGGTTGACGAAGATGAGAATCCGATGAAATGCAGGGAAGTTTGTGACAAAATGTGCAAACATTGGAGGGATACTAGAGGTGAGATTGGAGTAAACTAGACAGATTCCAGGAACCCTTGCGATTCCTAGGCTCGGTCCAAGGCTTAAGAAACTATCCAAGCAGACCTTGTTCTGCAGCTCAAAGGCATCTTTCTTTGAAGTCCCATAATGCCAGGATGACATGAAAGACATAACAACCAGAGAGATTATAAGTGGAAGCCAACCTCCTTTATGTACTTTGGCAAAGCATGAAGAAATATAAAGCATTTCCACTGATCCAAAGATCGCTACGAATAAGACTGCCAATAAAATGTTTCGCTTCCAAACCATACAGATGACTAAAAACATCAAGCAGGTTGTGATGAACATCACTGTGATTACAGCAAGACCTGTAAAACATAACATCATTTCAACAAAACTCATTTAAAAAACAAACAAGGAGAGCCAAAAAGAGAGGAAAGGAGGGGAAACACACAAACCATATGCATTGCCAATCATATTGGTGTCTCTAAATCCAGTAACAACAGCTAGACAAAGCAACATCAATATCCAGTTTGCCTCTGGTATGTATATCTGCCCATGTATCTGATTCGAAGTGTGCTTTATTTTCACTCGAGGGAAGCACCTGAGTGCCCTACACTGACTGATTATGGAGAAAGTAGCTGAGATTATTGCTTGACTTCCCACCATCGTGGCTAGAGTTGCAATAACAAACACTGGCCAAAAGATAGGCTCTGTATGGGCAAGGACAAGTAAAAAAACACTTACATATTGGCTTCCCAAAAGCTTTTTAGCATATGAAGGTCCATTTTGTGCTTAGCTTTTAGCGAAACACACCACTTACTTGGTGAAAAAGAAAATACCAGTTAAGGCTTACCTGGAATGGCCTTGAAAAAGCTATTTTGAAGATCCATTTTGTTCTTTGAAAGATAAGCAGCTTCACCCATGTAACCAAGAACCAAACAAGGGTAAACAAGCCCTGTGAATGCAATCTGCCAAACAATAATCCTAGGGTCTTTAGAATCAAACCTCTTTTCTTTTCCTTTCTTTTACTCCCAATCTTTTATGAAAGCACATTAAAGAGGATGAATGAAGTGAAATAACTACCCTGACAGAGAGTTGGGAAAAATGGCCAAGATCAGCAAACATAGCTTCTGCACCTGTTATAGCCCCCCCACCCCAACCCCAAAAAAAAAAAAAAAAAAAATTAGCTTTATCAAAAGTGGAAGGTTCCCAAACTACAAGGCTAATATGTCAACACCTTCCTCTACAAACCAACCTGTGAGACAGAGAACTATGCCTCCAAGTGAGTTCCATCCAACTCTTCCTGTTTTTCTAAAGAATTTATAAATATAGTGCGGCGACAGACCACGTATTACACTGGGGTTCCAATGAAATATGTTGTAGATTCCTACTCCACCGACACATAGCAGCCATGATACCATGATTGGAGCAAAAAGAAATCCAACTCTATGTGTTCCAAAATGCTGAAGAGTAAAAAGGCCAACCAGGATGATGCAGGTTATGAGCACAGTATAATCTAGCATGAAAAACACGAATTCCTTAGAAACAAAAAATATAAACAAGTGGTTTTCACTGAGAATTTAACATAAAAAAACCGTATCCAAGTCAAAGGTAATACTAATACTAACAGCCTCCACGAAGCAGGAGGGAAAAAGAAAAGGAATAACTTGTTTTGATTTACTTACTCTCGTCTAGCTCTGTAGCCTTGATTTTGATTCCATAAACTGCAGAAACAACTGCAAGGAGATATATATAATAAAGCATTATCATTGAAGACTGCAGAATGAAACCACAAACAGGAAACAATATCAAATTCCATTGAGGAAAGGATCAAATAGAACAGACATAGGTCGAACTTAAAGACACACCAGACATTGTTGGAGTAAGGATTCCATCACCGATAACCATGCTAGTTCCAAGAAGAACAACAAGCAGCAATACAACGCGAGAACTCTTATACCTCTCAAAGAACTCCTTCATGAGTAAGCTTGTCCTTGTCTCCCTTTTAGATATCTCAGAATTGCAAGAACAAATATGCTTATCTGCTGGATATCCAGTGCTCAAAAGGCCTACCCTTGAGTTTTGACATAGTAGTGCATACAAAGCAAACGTTCCGCCTGCAAAGCCAAAAGACATTTTTTTATTTCCAACGAAACTCAAGCAGCATATATCCTCAAACACCAAATAAGGATCAACACGAGCACACCTTCACCATTTTCATCTGCTCCTAATGCAAATATAATGTACTTGCAAAGTGGGATAAGAGTCAAACTCCAGAAAACCAAAGAAAGTACCCCTAGAATTTCAACATCTTCCTCATAAAGTTGCAGATTACCCGAAAACGTGCTTTTGTAAACATATATAGGAGATGTGCTAAGATCCCCATAAACAACCCCAAGAGTCTGGTAAGCAAGACATAAAGTAGTCCTGTAAAAGTTCTGCAGATAAAGGCAAACAAGAAGAAGTTTTAATATGTTCACAAATTATAGAGGCAATCATCAGCAGAGAAATAGAAACCAACATACAATGAACGCACCAAAAAAAAAAAAAAAAGTTAAAACCTACAAAATCAAAATGCCAGAACATTTATCTTATAACTAAAAATAACAGGAAGACTGGATTAAGACTATTAGTCGATGTCAAAAACTCAAATAAGGAATACCACAACAGAGTTTGACCATATATATAATAGAAAAGGTCCACAATCCACACTCCCCTATCAAAAAAGAAAAAGAAAAAGAATTCCTTACCGACCAACGCTAAGAAATTGAACAACAAAAAAAGCTTTTTCTTAGTTAATAATAGAAAGTAGAAAGAAAAAGAAAATAAGTGAGAAAAAAAAAAAAAAATCAAGCATCTATTTTGGAGTGAAAACCAGTAAAACAGTGCTTTAACTTCATTCTAGAACAGAGTAAAACGAACCATACTAATCAAAACTAAACCACCCTACTTTGAAAGTAACAGATGAAAAAAAAGAACAAGAAGCAGAAAAGGATCATAATCGACATAGAAACAGAGCAGACTGTTGCACTTACCGCTCTTGATTTCCAGCTTGAATGATCTGATACCAGGTCCATTTCCCTACCCTTTTGAATACCAAAACCGCAACTTCGCTCAAGTAACTTAAAAGAGAAAACCAATAAACCGGGTAAAAGAAGCACTTAAACTTGTCCAATATTTCCAAAAGGCTAAAAGAGAAGAGGAATTACTGATAAACACAGTTTAAGGCCCTGTCCTTCCCTTTCAAGTGGGATTTTCTAAAGAAAGCCATTTTTGTGGAAAGAGAAAGACACAAAAACAAGCGCACATATACTGAAGGGTAGTTATAACTTGCAACTCCCTCAAGTAAAGTAGGTTGAATTATGTGTACACCATTTGTCAAAGTAAGAAAAATCTTTTATATTTTTATTAATTTTTTGACAATACCGGTCAGATGGGTTTGATAAAAATTTAATTTTCAATGCATACATGTATAGAGAGAAAAACCTTCTTACTATATATTATATATATATAGTAACTCTTCTATAACCGCTGCATGATTTGGAAAACACATTAGAATAAATATCATATCAGGTTTTGGTCAATCATATGATATATAAATATTTATATATTGCTAAGATATATTTTGCTTGTGTCACATGATATGGGGAGTATGGTATGACAATTCTATAACAACGACTATGGCTTTTCTAGTTGGATGTGCGTCGGAAATTTCCGGACGGAAACTACAATTTTTTTTTTTTTTTTTTTTTTTTTTTGGTACAAGTAAAATGTTTTCCTGCTGGTGTTGTCACGAAAGGGAACAAAAGGTTTTCATCAGATTCTCCTTCCGTGGAGTAAAAACAGAGTAAATAAAATGTTAAAAGGGCTAATTCAAAGGAGATAACAAAGATGAGAAAAACTATAAAATTCAATAGAAAAACAGAAGGGAAATTCATGATCCTCTTTCAGCTTTTCCCTTTCATATATTGAATATTAATAACCGTCAGAAATCAAAAGATATTTGTCTGTACTTTCTTTTCCCCTTTTTTTTTTTTTTTTTTCTTCTTTCTCTTTCAGGAATAAAAGAGCAAGACTGGTCATGCAAGAAACAAAGGTATATTAAGGTAGAAAAAGGATATTCTTTCTTATCTAAGGAAAATTTTATGAGATTTTCTCGAACAATTTGTGAGATTCTCTCAAACAAGTATGCTAGAAATATTACACGTATAGCAGTAGGGAACTTGTTCCTACAATTTTCCCTCCTTTCCTTTTTTCTAATTTCTAATAAAATGTTTCATTGCATTTGAAATTGGATATCCTAATCTATTTGAATAAAAACTAATAATTGGATTTGGAAATAAATAACTACAAAACCACAAGTTTAATTCTCTGGGGTTGTACCGGATTGCTTGGATACAGCAATCTTTGAACACTTAACGTAACAAACACCCCCCCCCCCCCAAAAAAAAAAAAAAAAGAAAAACAAAAAAAAGGAGGGTGTGTAAGCTGATCTGCGTATAATCAAATAAATTTTAGTTTCATGACATGTTTCAGCCTAATCATACAACTTTTATTTTGCTGTCAACGAATATCACATCGATAATAAGATTTTCGGATAAAAGACTCAAGATTCTTCTAGCATCCAATTCCCAGAGCTATCGATCAGTAAACAGAACCAATATGCAACCAAATATTTAATTTAGTATGAAATACTTGAACTGTGAATCTGTTTGCCATTGTTCGTAGAAATAACAAAAATAATTTACAACAGGCACCTGAGCATTATAAACCATGTAAACAAATCACCAGACCCATGATTTTCTGACCAATAGAACAGTGTTTCCAAATCAATTGTTTGGAGACCGAGTCCCCACTAAAGTTTCTCCACTAACACATATATATGAATGGTAGCACCAGGAACTGCACACACGATCTTGACCAAGGAAGTCTAATGCAAATACTCGTTCTTCCTTCGCATGAATTTCCTTGGGAATCTGCTCTGTAAGTGCAAAATTCACCTTTGTGTCAAAACCAAACTGCCATTCTTAAATAGCCTTGCAAATTTCAGCATATGCAACAAGCTGAGCTTTTGCAAATACCACCTTCTCGGTATGGATAATTCTACAAATCAGATCGTGTACTTGTGATTGTACAGGCTATGTTTATTCCTCCTTACTTCACTGACCGCACACCTACGGTTCTTACACGGAACCGATATTGAGGTTGAGACTCTTCTTCATCGTCATCATCATCGTCATCTTCTTCACTAGAATCATCTTCAACTCTATCCCACCGTGCATAGTCCAGAGCTGAGTGTCCCTTTGGTTTTGGGATCGCTTGCCATCCTTTAGGATCTTTTTTGGGCAATTCTATGGTTTTCTCTGCTTGAGGAGCAACAACTTCAGCAGTAGTAATCCTTGCAGAGCCCACTTTTCTATCCCTTTCTTGTTCAAACCTCACGGAGTTGCTTTTTTTATCCCTTTCTTGTTTAGATAAATCCTCTTTGATCAGCATTTTGGGTGATATTACACTAGCATCAACAGTAGTCCTATTACTCTCAGCATCCTGAACTGTTTCAGCACATGCAACTACTGCATTTTCTTCCTCGTCCATTTCTTCCCCATATCTATTTGGCTCAGCTTCATCAGTATATTCTTCCTCTTCTTCTAACTCTGCTTCTGATTCGGGTATAGGAGCAAGTGACTTTCCTTGAGCAGGGAAAAATGAAAAATATCTTAATGGCCACAGAAAAGGAAAATAATACAATTGAATTTTCGCATGGTAAGGACCATATGCAATGAAAATGTGATCTCATCCACCAGGAGGACCAAATGTCATCAAAATATGATCCCAGCCATCTGGAAAGCAATCAAATTACGACATGATATAGTCAACACTTGTTATCTTATGTTACCCTCCCGTGTTAAAGCCTACAGGTAAAGAAAATTCTATTAAACCCACAAAAACAATACAGTATACATGTTCATATGCATTTGTATTTTAACTTGTAAGTTTGATCTCTGAACTCCATTCTAATCCAAAGTTTTTTTATTACCACGTACAATAATTTTATATTGATGATGGAATTCTAGCAAAGAAGAAAGAGATAGTACCAATTGTGTCTTCAAGCGTGCTTGAAGGTTTTGATACACTTCTGATGATGGATTCAACTCTATGAGCCTATTGACATCAAAAAGAGCCGAATGGTATTCCTTGAGGGTCACCAGAGTCTGAGCACGTAACATCAACGCTCCAGTGTGATCGCGATCAAGCTCAAGTACTGAGGTGCATTCATCTGCTGCCTAAGACGTTTGGAAATATGTCAGTTAAGAATTCAACTTCCCGAAAGCAAATATATATAATTATGCATACAATCAACTCAACATGCAAAAAACAAAGTACACAGGGCCACATAACACCGGAGTTTCAAATATAGAGTTTTTACACTTCAAAAAACTATGATATTTCTCCAAAATCTATAACCCTTGTTGCTTTTTTTGTCAAAACCAATTTCAATATTATTTTTTTGGCAAAATTTTGAAGTCCCAGACTATTCCAACTCCATCCTTTTTGCTTCGCCACCTGATCAAAGGCTCAGAAACCATACATAATGTGGTAAAAGGTATTATCTTTTTTAGTAAATTCTTCAAATGAATTCTATCCTCGATAAAGATTTGCGTGAATAATTTATTACAAAAATCAGCTCTAAACCTTAACTAGGAATTTAGCAAGTAGATTCAAATCTTACCGACAACTAAAAATTGATAACAACATCATTATTTTCTCAAAACCTGCTAAAAAAATTTCTCGAAATTGTCAAAATTCTAATTTTTTTTTTTTTTTCCTTTTAATCAAACAACTTTAAAAAAAAAATTAAAAAAAAAACAACAATAAAAATGGAAAAAAAACCGCAATTAAAATTAAAAAGAAAACGAGTAGCGAAAAAGAGAACCTTGTTGAAATCGTGAAGGTTCAAAAAACAAGCAGCTCTGTTGCTGTGGAGGGCGATCTTCTGGGGCTTAGTCTTGGCCATGGAAAGGGCTTCCGTGTAAAACCCCAAAGCCTCCCAGTACTTTCCTTCCCGGTACATCTGATGGGCCCTTTCAATCTTGTTCGTCGGCGCCGATGCCATTCTTTTATCGCCCACCACCAACCAATCTCCGCTGTCCAAAGTTTCCTATTTCAAATTATTTTACAGAATCTTCGCGCTAAGAAGACTGATAAGCATACTGAGAACCAAAAATAAAAGAATGAGTCTCAGAGAGAAAGATAGAGATATAAAAGTTTGAAGCTGTTTTTGAGTGCTTGATTACAGCAATGATGATTTTGCGGAGTTTCAGACAAACATGGTTTTTATTTATTTTTTTTTTTTTTTTTGAATTTTTTTTTTTTTTGAATTTTTTTTTTTGTTTTTTTAAACTGACAGATGGATGGCACAAGGTGGCAACATGTGGTTCGAACCCACCAACTAACACTAACTGGGACCTAACGAGCCCACCCCAATTCCCAGCCTGGTCCGAACCACTCGTACTCACCTTGCCTAACCAACACGTTTGCTTATAATTCCATCTATTTTCATGTATATCCTTTTCTAATTTTTTTAGGTTCATTGAATTTTCATTATTTTGTTCTTATCATTTAACAAATTCTAATTAAATTGCATTAAAAACCTTTTTAAAATCTCCTTCTATAAATTGATGCTTTTTAGATCATTTTCATGTCCATTATATTAGATAACTTCTAGAAAACTCATTCTTTATCCTGTCCAATCCATAATATATATATATTTGTACAGCAGAACTAAAATTATTATAATACAAATAAATGTCACCGAAATTAAGAATGTTATTTAAAATAAAAATAAAAGGAGTAAAAAAAACGACTTTACAATTAAGAATCCTGATTTTTCAAAACGTAAGATATTTCCAAAATAAATTATACCTACTCCTTTAGGATGTTTAAAGAATTGTAGAAATTTTCTCCCTAATTTTGAAACTTGCATTTATAGCCTTACCAATTCAAAAATAAAAATAATAATAATAATAATAATAATAATAGTAATCAATAAATGTATAATGTCCAAGAAGAGAATAAATTACCTCATAAACCATGGCATTGTACTTCACAATAACATTAACTAGATACTTGAAATTCAAAGAGATACAATGAGTTTTTGAAAGGATTATACCACCAAATTGTGGCCTTGCTACGATAAACAACCTCCTCTATCATTAACTTCAGACTGAACTACAAGACCTACAGTTGATGCCAATACAGGTCCGAAGATTCAGAAGCAAAACACCCTAATTTTATTATTTTTTTTTATTTTTCTTACTAAATGCTTCAAATCCCTTTATCTCCTCCTAAGTTGAGCCTACTTTTTTTCATCTAGCACAAGCAAGGCTTGGTACAAAATATCAGCTGCTTGACTAAGCTCATCCTCTGTTATGATCAATGGAGGTACAAGCCTCACTACATTACCTTTTCCCGCAGTTAAAACTAGAAGACCAGATTCTCGACATGCATCCACAACCGGTGAACCAGATACATCCAACTCGATTCCGATGATCAATCCAGGACCACGTATTTCTTTCACATGTGGGTTCCCTCCCAGTTTCTGCTTCAAGATCTCTTTGAAGTGGAAACCTTTCTTGGAGACGCTGCTCAGGAAATCAGGTTTTGAGATCTTATCTAGTACAGCAAGAGCAGCATTGCAGACCAGGGGTCCACCAGCAAAAGTGCTTCCATGATCGCCATAAGCTATGGCTGAAGCAATCCTTTCAGTCAGCAGTACAGCTCCAATGGGTAGGCCACCAGCTAGAGGCTTGGCTAGTGTCATTATATCTGGGAATACACCATAAGCTTCATGGGCCCATAGGTAACCAGTTCTGCCCAAACCACATTGAACCTAACAAGTAAGAAAGGAAGAACATTGTACATTAGAAGGACAAAACTTTGATCTTTTTTGCTACAAACAAGCAGAATTTGTAAGCAAGAGCAAAAACGATATTATTTGTATGAGAAGAAATCCTCACAGAAGGTGGTTGATCAAACAGTATTGTGCATCATTACCAACAAGAATTCAAATTAAGGACTGACCAGACTAAAAGTTGTTCCTCGTTTCCAAGAATGAGAGAACTAAAACAGATGCAGTTTTACTTTCTGATGTAACACATTGGGTGCTAAGAAAACCAAGCTACCTTATAAAAACCTTAATGAACAAACATAAAGATATAGAACTACTGGAAATCATTTTTAAACAAGTGGCTCATTACCTCATCAAACACCAGAAGAGCCCCAGCTTCATCACAAGCAGCACGTAAAAATTGCAGAAATTCCTTTGTTGCACTATATATGCCACCTTCACCCTGAATGGGTTCCACAAAAACCGCTGCAGTTTTACCTCGTTGAATCAATTCTTTTGTAGCTTGTATATTTCCATACTCTACAAATGTCACTCCGGGCATGACAGGCTCGAAAGGTGATCTATAATGCTCTTTGCTTGTCAAAGCAAGAGCACCCATGGTCCTGCCATGAAAGCAATTAGAGAAAGCTATGAATTCTGTGGCTGGCCTTTTTACATCAAGATGCAAGTTTCGTTGAAACTTTCTTGCAAACTTAATAGCTGCTTCATTTGCTTCTGTTCCGGAATTTGTAAAAAACACACGATCAGCAAAAGAAGAAGCTACAAGACGCTCTGCAAGCTCTACCTGCAGCAATATTAAAATGAGCCTGTGAAAAAACAGGGGAAAGACATCTACAACTTTGGACAAACGACCTAACTAGGAAATGAGGATAAAAAAACAAAGCATGATAGTACAAGAAAAATAAGCCATTGTTATTGCTGACAACATTTCCTACTAGAAAAGACAACAAAACAAAACCACAATCTCTTAGTCAGCCTATTAATGTGAGGAACCTAATTCATCCGGTTGTTTTAACAGTCTGCATGCTCGAATAAGTGGCATTAGCAGCAGAACAAATGATCAATAAGGAAGTCAACCATTGGCATAATGCCACTATCATCACGACGGACTGCAGCCCAAAGCAAAGTTAGCTATAAGTTTGACAAGCTTTCTAAATTGATTGAGTTGTACGGCTGCAGTACTAACCCAGAAACACGATTTTCATTTCAGTGAACATTTAAGACCATAAAACATACAAATGAAATCCCCAGACCTGATGCACACTAGAACCCACCTGGAAAACTCAATATGAACTTAAAGGTGCCAAGCAACGAAGTTCTTCCACTCCTAAGAACTAAAAAGGAGCTATAGCTTTTACTTCCTTTATAGTTTTTTCGCTAAAAATACATCTACAAAATATGAATTCGCTCATTATTTGATGAGAACTGATGCAATACCGTTTGGGTTCCAATTGGATAAAAGCCTCGTTCAACCAAACTCAACCTACCTAAAAATTGCCAAAAGCCATTTTTAAGCTAAAATACCATTTACCCAGTTCATTAAAACAACAACAACTTTTTTATCCCTTCCTTTCTTGGCAACCAAACAAAGTCAAAATCAGAAAAATAACAAGTGCATTAGTAAGTGGCCGAACCTGAGGGAGGGAATAGTAGATATTGCTGACATGAGTGAGCGTATTGGCCTGCTCAATCACTGCCTTGAGCCAATCTTCATCTCCATGGCCAAGCGCGTTCACCGCAATCCCAGAACTCAAATCCAAATACTCTCTCCCTTCGACATCATACAGTTTAGAACCTTTGCCACTCACCACTGCTACCGGAGCTCTCGCATACGTACCCACCAGATACTTTGCCTCCGCCTCAATCACCTCCTTGCTCGTCAAAAACCCTAATTTCTTCCCCGCATTCTCCGGTGCTTCCACCCCCACGCTAACGCACGTAGTCGGCGCCCTCTGACCGTTGATTCGGCAGAGCTGCGACGGTTCTCGACCAAGATTGAACCGGCGGCGGAGACAGCTCGATTGAGAAATGGGAGTCTTTAGAGAAACGTAAAGGGAGCTCATTTTCGGACCCAAAATGTTTTCTTTCTCGGGTTTTTAGGCGGTGGAGTGGCTGCTTGGCTGGAGAGAAAATGCAGGAAAATTAGGAAAACGAGAATCTCGCAATTTATAGAGTACATTACTTGGCGGCCATGTTAGCAATCAGCTGCTAGTAAACAAAAGTGTGCTGTACGAGGCCACAGTTTTGAATTTTTTTTCTTTTTTTTTATTTTTTCATTCAAAGGTCATCGTTCTTGTGTGCATAATCTCTGACGTTTAATTGACTGTTCTTTAATCTTTATACATGAAAAAGAAAATATGGTCCGCTCCTGAATTTTTTAATCCCAAAAATCAGTAAAATCACTTCAAAATACTGATTGAAATTCAAGAGTCTCTCCAATTAAAAATTGCAATTTACCGTTCCATTTTCAAAATTTGACTTTGTTATAAATTTTTAACAAATGACCATACCAATATCAAAATTTAGTATAATTATTTTAATAGTAAATGTTAAAAAATAACACTGTTAAATTTTAAAATTTATTTTAATCAAATTATGATATCCAAGTTAAAGAGAATATAAGAGATGAGAAATATGTAACCCATAATTAAATATCTTTCAATTTTTAAAATTTTAATTTAATTCCATACATATATGTATGTTAGCAACTTTTTGATATTGAAATTCACTAGTAAATTTTACCATAAAAAATACAATTAGCAAATTTTGTATTCTTAATTGAAGTTGAATAGAAACTATTTATAGCATTTTGGCATGTCATTGGATATACTCTTTAGTTTTTGAGTTTTGACCATTCAATTGGTAGTCCTAATAATAAATAGTATAGTATATGTTCTCTTTTGCTTTTTCTTAATTGATATTACACTTTATATTATAATATGCCTTTTCAAGGGCAAATAAATCTTAAGTTATATTGGAGAAAGAGGTATAAATTCTCATTAAAGATAAATGGTTGTTTAAAATTCTCAAATTACTATTATTGTTTAGCATATTTTTAAATCACCCTTTTTTTTTTTTTTTTTGGTTTTGGGATAAGTGTAGTGCAGTTGAATCTTCTGTGATTTTAACTCTCAAATTTGATACTGATTATCACTTCAAAATTGAGAGCTTGAGCTCATAAAATTTTGTTTTTAAGATTAAGCTTTTTGAATAACTATGTCAGGCTGCTAATATAATCATTGAACAAATCTAATGGTCATTGAAGTTCTAATGATTTGCTCCGGCTCATCAACCATGATAGATATGGTTCTGTTTGTGTTTTCGCACAAGATGAGTGAAATATAAGATGTTTTTGCTTTCATCTCATTATTACTACTAGTTCTGTCTTCATTTATATACTTAATTTTATTTTGTTTTTTTGTGAGAAATAAAAAAATAAATTAAAAAAAAAAAACAAATGAAAGGACAACAAAGTACAGAAAACAAAAACCAATGGACAAGTTAAACTTACAAAATTAAAACGCTTTGGTGGGATTATCCGAGAACTATGATTTTGAGTGTAAAATGAAAACCTGTGTCTAGCCTCCATGTCTTTGCTTGGCTGGAGAGAAAATGCAGGAAAAGGAAAACGAAAATCTAGTAATTTATAGAGTAGTTGAAAAAACGGTTGCTAAAACTGTTCATTACTTGGCCACCGGATTAGTACTCAGCTACTAGTAGAGTAGGCTATACAAAGTCGCAGTTTTTTATAATTTTTTTTCTCTCTCTCTCTCTATATATATATATATATATATACACACTAAAAAAAGAAAAAGAAAGAAAATATGGTCAGGTCCTAAATTATTTTTAATCTAAAATCACTTGCAAATATTGATTAAAATTCTTAGCTTTGAGTTTTGACCATTTATTTTGGTAGTCCTAATAAATAGTATAATATATGCTCTCCTTAATTTTTTTTTTTTTTTTGATAAATAGTATAATAGGCTCTTTCTGATCTTCGGAAAATCTCGGACGAAAATAGTCCAAAACAAACGTAATGACTACGGTTTTTCAGAATATCATCATCTATTATATTCAAAGCACAATAACTTAATCACTTTTTCTTTTTTTTCTTTTTTCTTTTGGGTCCCTTTCTCTTCCATAGGATTATCTCTGTCCTTTCTTCAAATTCCTCATTTTCCTATGGGCTTGTTAATTGATTTTTGTCTTGTATTCTTTGTTGTCCTTTCCTTGCCTTTTTTTTTTTTTTTTTTTTTTTTTTTTTTCCTTCCTTTCCCAGAAGAAAATAAATAAATAACGAAGCAGTGCTAGTAATTAAATTATAATGCAGCATAAAAGATTATTTTTATTTTTCACTCATCTTGTACAAAAACACACAAACAGGACCATGTCAGTCATGGTTGACGAGCCAAACAGCAAATAACTAGAACTTCAATAATAATCACCATTAGAGTCGTTCAATGATTCTATTAGCAGCCTGACACAGATCTTCAAAAAGCTTAATCTCAAAAGCAATTTTATGTGAAATTTTCTTCTTGAAGCTCACAATTTTGAAGTGACAATCAGTATCAAACTTCAAAGCCAGAGTCACAGAAGTTTCGGCTGCATCATACTTACCACTTTTCAAGCTGGTAATGGCTGAATTCAGATATTTCCTTGCAGTGGCATAGTCTTTGCTGCAATTTTGAAAAAGATTCACTGTAGATTTGTCTTTAGAAACGGCAGCAATCTTTGACATGTTGTTTTCCAATGCATCAATATGGTCGGTTAGACAGTTCATTAGAATGATGGCAATTCCTACTTCATCAGCAATTTCAGAATGAGGGTCGGATTTAAGGCACTGAATGCAGCTTTCAGGTACCTCAGCTACATGGCAAACAATTGCTATCAGATTGTTGTTTTCTGCTGCAACAAGCTTAGAGAGTTGGAGGAAAAATGGGGATAGAGTAAGAACACGAAGAAGAAGAAGAAGTAGAAGATGAAGGTGAAGATGATGATAACGTTGATGAGCCATTAGCAATTCTGAGAGAAAGCTATTTCTTGAATTGATGACGGTGATGATGATTAAAAAGCAAGGTTCCAAGCAGTTTAATTAGCTTGAAGCTTTGTGAGAAAATGAGAATTATTTATTATATGGTTGGGACGGATAGAGATACTAATCAGTAGTTTTTTTTTTCTTTTTTCTTTTTTTGTCTTGTTGTTGAAATTATTTGAATTTTGAAAACCATTCGTTTAATTAGAGCATGTAAAGCATTCAAAAAGTGGTTTATGCAAATCTGATTTTATGGAAAAAAGTTAAATGGACCATTTGTTATTCCTAATATTCCAAGACCATCTTAGTAAGAGACTGGTTTTTCTCTGCTTTGGTCAGTACCGGTCAGAATCTACCAAACACTCAGGTTTGTTTTTGCCACTTTGTAACATATACTGTCACTTTCCTTCGTGCAATGTTCTCAGCATTAAATTTTGATTTCATGTTGTAATTACCAAATCAGTTTATTATTATTATTATTTATATTATATAATATTTCATCAGTTGGTACCTTAAATTCGATGAAGTAATACAATGACTAGATTTCTTTGAGTTCTTAATAATTTGTTAACAATGCGACTCATCTATGGTGCACTAGTATGTAGACGCAAAGAAAACCTTCAAAATACTTTTTGAATGCATTTTATACTCGAACACCAGCTCCTCAAACTATAGTTTGCTAATACAATATGACATTTTTCTTAAAATCATATTGGATCTGAGATATGGTTGAATGATTGGGATAAAGTAAAAATTAGTTTTCATAATTCAGACAAGATCATGAATTACTCAGACAAGATCTAAATCCCCAAAGAACAAATGAAAAAAGGAAATAAAATGTTAGATGCAAAATGGCACAACCATATACAGAAAATAAAATTCATCATTTCATCTCCTTTTCTCAGCCCGATGACTTCTCTCACGATCATGATCATCACTACCACCATTGTCTCGCCTTCTACGTTCCCGCTCTTCCCTCCTGTCTCTGTGACCATCATCATCATCTGTACTTCTTTTTCTGTGAAGTGATTCTTCTCTTGTTTCTCGACGATCACTATCACCATCTCTGTTCCTCTTCCTATAATCTCTATCATCCCTCCTATCCCCATGGCTACTATCATAATCCACCCTTCTCTTTCTATGATCTCCATCCTTCCTCTTTTCAGCTCTGCTATCATTATCTGCACTAGTCTTGCTATAATCTCTGTCGGTACTCCGTTCCAGGAGTCTATCAATATCTGCACCTTTTCTATAATCTCCACCATCCCTTCTTTCTGCATGACGACCATTTTCTCCATTTCTCTTCCTATAATCCCGCTCATTTACCCTGTCATCATCTAAGTCTCTTCGTATCTCCCTGTGCTTTTCTCTACTCTGCTCTTCATGGTAATCTCGACTACTTCTACTTCCACCATGTCGACTTTCTTTACTATCTCGTCCCAATTCGTCCCCTCTGTATCCTCTACTTCTGTCACTCTGCCTGTGCCTATCACTTGAGCCTCTCTTTTCTCGATCCCTATGACTTGAGTCATCTCTATCATCTCGATCACGGCCCTGATGTCTCTTCCCTTGTGTTGGACTTTCCGAAGGGCCTCCATCAAATACCATTTCATAACTAGAATAAATAATTCACAGTCAGAGAGCGAAAGAGACAGAGAAGGATATAAGAGATATTTATGACCACGTAACATGCAAGACTACCAACCTAGAGTTGCCTCCACCATGCTGCAGGTTATCATCCTTTAACACATACTTCTGTGGTTGCTGCCCGACAACAGGACCCCCAGTGCAATCCTTGGCCATGTGATCAGAAGCACCACATTTGAAGCAGCCATTTCCTACATCCACATAAAAATGTTACAGGAGACTTCTGATGCTAAAGTTAAATTACAATTGAGATGGGCTGCATACTAAGTTTCAACTAAACTTGAGTTTCATTTGAATAGGCATAGTAATCACCATATCACAATGGCTTATATAACAAAGAATCAATATCAGCATTTGCTAAATCATAAATTCTCAAATCTTTTCAATTCTGTAATATCACTGGATAAATTTCACCCCAACTAACTCGTATATTTGAAGCAAAACAGGAGCTTTGTCCATAGCACAAAAAATGCCCCAAAAATATTAGTTGAGCCAAAATAAATTGTACATATCCTTTTATAAATGTACCTAGCAGTCTGAAAATTTTGCTGATTACTTCTGTGTACTCGTTTGATGTGTTTTCTTATCATATTACTTGGTAATTGTCAGCTGCATCATGGAACATAAGAATCCTAGAAAACATTGTGCTAATTGCATTCCATACCTTTACCCATTTGGTGATCTTTGCGCCTGTACTGTGACCACAGCTTTGAAACACTTTGACTAAAATCCACATGTATTCTACGGTCATCAATCAGAGCATTATCCATCTGCCATTAGATATTTGATAAACCAAAGAGAAAAAAATGAGATCTTCTCTAATTATACCCCCAAAAAAAAAAATAAATAAATAAATATCATCGAGCAAGCATATTTGAACTACTACCACAATGGGGATGTAAAGAAAAAATAGATTCAAGAAGGTGGTTTTCATCCTTCAGCATATACCTTGAAATAAGCTTGTTCGCATGCCTCTCTAGTCTCAAATTCTGGCATGACGTATGGCAAATGAAGAGATAACATCATCATAAATTTGACACTACTCTAAAATATAGGAATTGCTATTCATAAACTGGTCAAGTGAGAAAGCATATCAAGATAAATAAGATTATAGAAAAGGGTAAATCTTGATTAATGACAGAAATAGACCCCACTCACCGATGAAAGCGTAGCATAAACTGTCTCCAGTCTTAAAATCACGAATTACTTCAGCCCTGTCATCATTTACTTGAGATTAGATATGCATCTTGCAATTATCCAACCAATCAAACCAGCAAAGTTATTGATTAGTAAATTATAGGAAACAATATCTATTTCTACTCACGACAAAACAGTTCCAAAACGTGAGAAAATTGTATGCAAATCCTCATCCTGCATTAACAAATGAACCATTAAACAGCACCTTATGATCTCAAGAAGCAAAATAAAAAATGTCACCCATCTGATTTCAGAATACGTACAAACCAACATGAGTCTGCATAAAATATATTTGTATGATACAATGAGGAAAAAAATTCACTCACTTCAGTAACCGGATTCAGTTTACAGACAAAAAGCACATTATCAGGAGGCTTTATCTCTGCATCAGGAATATCCCCAATCTGTAATGCAGATAAGAAATTAATTTGTCAAAATGGAAAGTCACATTTAAAGCTAAAAATAGCAGGAGTAGAGTATAAGTATCAGAAGCTTACACTCTCAAGTACAACAGCACTAGAACGGGCTTCCTTAGCACGTAGAACCTCTTCAAGCTCAGCTGCACCTATTTGCTCATCAAGAGGCACCCAATCATCTTCAAGGCGTACATCACCATCAACCTATTACAAGATAGATAAGTTGTTACTTTAAAGGAAAATGTTAAAAGGGGAGAGCACCAAAATGATTCTATTTCATTTTTTGGCATTTCAACTGCACAATATTTCATTTGCGTTGTTAAATTATTACATTTCAAGAGTAAAAAGAGAGTAATCATTCTAACGCACCTAATAATTCATCCATCCTAACTACTGGTAAATAATATACGTATCTACAATCAGCAATTACCTCGTCTTTTGGTTTTCCTTCTGGGGATGCATCAGGAATCAACTCAGCTAGCTGTGATGGATCATCAAAAGGATCATCCAGTATGTAGGTGTGCTTGATTCTGTTCAAATAAGGAATTGGAGAAACAAATATTACAATATTAAGATATAATTAAGTGTTTCAAACTTGAGACAAACTATGTGTATATCCAACAGATCCACAGTAAGAGGAATGAACCGGATATTTTTGAAGGGTCTTCCATTCTCATCTACATAAGCCTCATTAATCCTTGTTAAAGCATCAAACCCTTCTGCTACTTCACCAAAAACCTGCAGTACTCTTATTTGTTATATATAACTACACTTCCAAATAAAAAAATAAGTCTATAGGCCAAGAGACTCACAGTGTGCTTCCCATCAAGATAATCTAGATCATCTCGCAGTGTAAAATAAAACTGAAAACAAGGCCACGTAAGAGCTCATTATTGGGATATAATTAAAAAATAAAAAATAAAAATCAGAACGCATAAACCTGCAAACTAAAACAGGATTACAGTTCAACTGCTTAATCCTTTATTTTCATTATACCTGAGAAGCATTAAGATTCTCTCCAGCACTAGCCATGGCAACAGTGCCTGTCTTAGCATGCTTCAAATCAAGATGAATCTCATCACCGAAAAAGCGAGCCTGATCGCCATATAGAAATCTGGAAAAATAAATAAATAAATAAATTAAAAAAAAAATCGTGTAAACTGAATCACCTCCAGAACCAATCAGGACACGCAAACTTAAAGGTTCAGTTTCTTACTTGTAAACTGAATCACCTCCAGAACCAGTCCCAGTTGGATCACCAGTCTGTGCTGTAAAATCCTTCTGAACCGTGTGAAATAGACAACCATTGTAATACTTAATTCTGAATTTAACAAAAGAGAGACAAAATAAAACAACATATTAATGCAAGAAAAAAAGTTCATGTAGGCAAAATTATATATTAAGGAGAAAAATAACTGCCACGCATCTGTAACTTTTCTTTCATAACTTTATCAAACTTAGGAAACAAGTACTTTCCCTGAATCAAACATAAAGAAAAAAGAAAAAAGCCATAAACTTTATTTTATTTTCCTACATATTCTAGTGAAAAGAAAAAGAAATAAAGGGTTAGCAAATAATTATACTCACTTGCAGAGCTTCAAGAAGTTCTTAGATGTTAAGGGGCACTTGTCCGTAAACAAATCCACAACTATGTCCCCTAAGCTCGTGACTATCAGCACTGACATTCTCTTTCTTCTGGAAAAAAAAACATGTACCCAATGCTCAATACAAGTCGAAATTCGATATTAAATCGAGGAAAAAAAAAAAACAAGTAAATCACAGTTTGCTTATAAAAGGAAAATTCCAACATCCCATTTTTCTGGGTGGGTGTGAGCTCCCAAAAAAAATAAAAATAAAAATAACCCAATAACTAATCAGGGAAACAAACAACCAGTAATTGAATTCTCAACCCAATAACTAATCATAGCAGCGCGCTCCCTTTTTTTTATTTTACTTTCCTATCATCCAAACAACCATTAGAAAGGTCATTGCCCCAACACCGGTGCCAAGAACACGATTGAGTATACATGTCTGTATGAGAGAGAGAGAGAGAGAGAGAGAGAGAGAGAGAATTAGGGCTTTAACTGACCTAAAAGGCCTCCGACAACGACGACGTCGTCAGTGAAATTCCGGTGGCGAGAGGCAACGAAAGAGGAACTGAAAGTGCATTCACTCTGTAGATTGGGAAGGCAAATTAAATTCGGACCGCCCGGGCGGGTCAACCTCGAAAGTTCGGAGTTCAGGCCTGTCTGGATAGCCCATATAACTTTGGACTTAATTGTAAAGGTTTCTTGTATAATTATATCTTGGGCTGGACATCAAAATCAAATCGGGTCACACTGAAAACGGATCTACAAGACCAAAATTTAATTATTATATATATATATATATATATTTTTTTTTTTTTTTATCATAAAACATACATGATTAAAGCACTATGGATTATATAGTAAACACAATGTGATGGGCAATTGTATACAGTAATATGTATCCGTGTGTTTCTTACTTTACTTTATAAGGCTGACCTCAAAGAAACAATTTATAAATAATAGTTGTTGAGTAAAAAATATTTTGAGTGAAATGAAGAAACAAAATAAGTAATTATAAGATGGAGAACTTTCTATAAATCATAATTTGGCACTATACTATTATAATAAGAATAGATGAGAAGGGCCAAATTGACCCCTATTGGCTACCTTTTCATTGTTTTGAATGTGAGACTCGGGATAGTGAACCTTTGGGAACTCCCTGAGTCCGAATCAATATTTTGTTCTTTTTTGGTTTCAATGGAAACTCAGTTCAGCAAAAAAAATAAAAAAATAAAAAAATAAAAAAGAATAGACGAGAAGGGAAATTGCATGCATATGTATGTATATATATATATATATAAATTGCATATTTGTCAAAAAAAAAAAAAAAAAAAAAAAAAAAAACTGTCTCCCTGTTCCTATATGCACAAAAAACATATATCGAGTTTGAAAATTTTTTTCCTTTAAATTTTTTGCCAGAAAAATCTAAATGATTTTTTTT
Organism: Ziziphus jujuba; assembly: GCF_031755915.1. Classification (NCBI taxonomy): domain Eukaryota; kingdom Viridiplantae; phylum Streptophyta; class Magnoliopsida; order Rosales; family Rhamnaceae; genus Ziziphus; species Ziziphus jujuba. Next base: position 8,001,859 of record NC_083380.1, read on the forward strand.
TTAATATTAATAATAAATAAATTTCTAAGCTGAATTAATGAATTGAAATTAATTTGTAGATGAAAATGCATAGGAGAAGTAGAAATATGGAGATTCCATTAATATGTTTAACTATATATATATATATATATATAGAGGCATACAAAACATAATGTTTGAGTCATGATTTGTTAAAGTCTGGTCGATTATTAATTTGAATAGGATTGATTGTGAGATCACAAAGTGATGAATAGGCTTGTGAAATTTCCAGTTTTTATTAAAAAAATTAAATAAATAAATAAAAAAAACCATCATTCTCCTTTCTTTTTTTTTTTTTTTTTTTTGGGGAACACATGGTAATTTAACTGTTTATCCTTATAAATTCATTTTTACTTTTTAGTAGTGATGAAGTCTCAATCGTCAATTGTAAGCACCTGATCAATTAGGTTTTCATTAATCTGCAAGTAAAGGCCATAATGCCGCAACAACTATAGTTTATATATGGCAAAAAGCCAAAAAGAATTAGAGTCCAACCGCCCAGCATGTTTTAGGACATTAATTAATAATTAATCAAACACACAAATTCATTTCCAACATAAAATTTCAAAATAATAATAATAATAATTACAAATTTAGGAAAAATTTTGAAGTCAGAGACACCTAATTTATATACGAGACCATCATAAATATTAATTTGGAATAATTACAAATTATTCTACATGACTTTTTTTTTTGTTTTTTTTGGGGGGGGGGGTGGTGGGGGAACACAAAAAATACTCAATTCATATTCCTTTTCTCTTAATTTGCCAGTGTATCACTTCAATTCCTGTTTTTTGCACAACCAAGAACAAGAATATTTAGCCTAAGAGGAATTGATTATTATTATAATTGAGAATATAAACTCAAAAATTATCATCAGAAAATAGCATTAGGATTTACAGAAGCAAACTCCAAAAGCCCCTCATCACGTTCAAAAATGGCCATGACTTCAGGGAACAAAGAAACCCAATCTTGAACACCATTTCCACATTTGGTATCTTCCAAAACAACCAGATTTACTGGCGATAAAACTCCATTGCTAACCCAAATCGGATTTCCACACTCAAAATCCATTTCGTACAGCGGAAATTTACACCAGCTTGTACAACAATGTGAATTATCCAACCCTATCCTCTTCATCATTTCTTTCCTCTCATTCACACACTCAAAAACCATTGAACTTCATTCATTTCCTTTTGAGTTTTCTCGCCTTTTCATTGAAGAACTCTGTCGTTTCTTTCCTCATCTTTGCAATCAGCTCATGGAACTCCATATCTTTTTGTATCAGAACAGGAAGCATCCAGAACGGATTGCCCATTGAGTTATCAGACAGAGGAGGTACCATTCTTTTCAGCAAATTCAAAGATTGAAAAAGCACTGACTGTTTCGGGTTCGAGGATTTCGATGATGTTCTTGCTGCAGAGATTATGCATTTGAGTATAAGAGCAACAACCACTTCGACCCGTGAGAAGAAGTAGCTGCTCTGTTTGTTCTGTTTTCCTAACTAATATTTCAGGAACAGAGGAAGAAGCTTTGGATTTCAGAGCAGCTATTTTCGTAGCATCGAATAGAAGCTTCGTTGTTATTCGGTTTACCATTGAAATACTAACGGCCGGCAATGGAGGCAAGTCTTTTGGGGGCAACAACGATGAACCAACGAAATCCGGAAGCACAGCCGTTTCACCGAGTCCTCTGGCTATGGCGGACCAGCTCTTGATGAAAGTGACAACCGAAGATAGGTCGCAAAACCTGTTGAGAAATGCATAAACCTATCTTTTAAAGCTTTTGAAACAAATGGTAATATAAAAAAAACGAATCGGATTAAAAAATATATATAAATGAAAATAACTATCGACTTTTTTGGGAGAAAGGCTAATTTGGATATAGAAACCTGTGTTGCAGACAAAAGCTGATCGCTATTCCTTTGCATTCGAACATAGTAAGCTGAACAAGAAGCATTGTTTCTGCAGATAACTCCATTGTTATTGAATCTGGATTTTCCCAGAAAACCCGGAATTATGTGGTTGATTTTAGCTTCTACAAAGTAACCACCTTCGTCGTTGCAATCGATGGTCGATGTGTCTTTGAATCGACCACCAAGTGGGTAGAAATGGGTTAAGGTTTCCGATAATGATCTCTGCAAGCTGCGAGACTTTTCCAAAGGATCATAATCTTCTTCAGGGCTTGAAACATAAAAGAAAACGATTCCTCCATAGTGTTCATTCATGAACCGATAGAGAAGAGAAAGTTTATACTCTCTAAGATGATTTGGAGTTGGTGAGGCTGGTGTTATTATGTTTCTTGATAAAATCTCAACCTTCATTTCCATGATCTAGTCGAGAAGAAAATCACAAAAATTGAAAATACTCTTAATTCTTGAGAGTTTAATTTAAACTATTACACGCTAAGTGTGACTATAATATCTTCTATTGATGACGAGGACTAGAGCTTGATTATGGATTTAGATTTATACTAATGTATTTTAGTCGTTGGATTGGTCTGTAAACATGTTCATATGGGGCAAATAGTACAGGCAAAGGAACAGTGAATAGAAATACTTGTCCAACATAGAAAAAAGCCATTCTTCCATTTGGATTAAGCTAGTAATTTTTGTCCTTGATTATAAAGATAACAAATTTTTCTACTTAAAATTAATAAACTAATCAATTTTTATTTGTGAGATATAGTTAATTTTTGTCTTCTGTTGCAACCTTCAATTCAAGTTGCATATATAAACAATAGAACTAATTAATATAATAACATTTTTTTCCCTCTATTGAAATAGACTCCGAGATTGTAAAAACATGGTTGACAAAAATTATTTCACCAAAAAAACAAAATAGTTGACAAAAATTGGTGTTTACTTTTGTGGGTTGTGAGTTCTAACAATTAGTGAAGAAAGTGAAAGTTTTTTTATTTGATGCAGTAACATATTTCTCTGTTTTCCTTTTATTCATCCTCTAATTTACCTGAGATTGTCCCCAAAAAAAAAAAAAAAAAAATCTCAAGTCTATTCATTTCCATGGTTTTCTTCACTCTTTAATTTGTTGTAACGGCGAGTTGGAAAACAGAGAAGCTCTGTTTTTCACTCTGCATTATGGAAGTGTGTAGTTAGGAAGATAGCTTTCTCCAACTTCAAACTGATTGAGCTTGAGTCCATTGTCCGACTAAAATATTTGAAATTGAAAGAGAAATATTTATATTATATAGTATTAAAACAAATAAATTGAATAAACTATAGAATTGACTAAATTAAGCTTTCTGGAAGGTGATGGCATTATTTCATGTCTTGTGGCTTGGCAATCAATTTGCTTGCTGCTGCTACAGGCATATACCAAAATCAGTCTGTTGACTATAACTAAGTTCCATTCACAAAAACCATTCATTGTTATCATCGATTTTTAATTTTTACTTGTATGGGGAAAAAAAAAAAGTTGTTTTTCCCCTTAGTCTAGTTATAATATACAATTGACCATGCACTTCACATGGTACTCAATAATTTGAACTTTGATTATAGATCAACTTGGTATAAGCAAGTTTATTGAAATAGACCCTGTTTTTATTTGTTTATTTCTATTTTTATGAGTAGTGCCTTTATTAGCCAAAGAAACACATAGAGGAAACAATCAAGAAACAGAAAAAAGCAGCATCCAAAATTAAGAAATAGAAAATGGGACATGGAGACGGATAATTTCAGAATGAATTATAAACACGCAGCTATGATACAGTTGTAGGAAAAACAAATTTCATATTAAAATTGCAGATCAATTTTTAGAGAATCCTATAACAGTCCATTCTCAATCAAACAATGACATATCATTTAAATACTTAAAATAGGATAAGAGCAGCCCATAAAATTGTGTAAGAGTCATCACTAATTATTATTAGTGGTTGATTTAAATTTGACAGTTTACAAAGCTGTCTTTCTTATCCAATCAGAACTTTAAACAAACAATATAGTTTTATATTTTAATTATTTGGATCAAATTCCATTTCTGCGGCCCATATTTCTTTGTAGGAAGGTGATCCATTTGACAATGGGCCTTAAAGTAAGTGGGCCATTAGATAAGGTTGTGTTTGTTTGTGTGCTCAAATCCAAATCCAAAGAGAGGTGGAGGGAAAAACGTACAAATTTCAAACTAGGAAAGCAACCCCTAAGACAAAAGTGCGCTCCAAAAAAAATAAAATAAAAAAATAATCGCAATTTTTCCAAAGAAAATAAAGAAACCAAATTTTATTCAAAATAATAATAATAATAAAATGAATGAAAAAATGTCGTTCCCTAGCCTATATCGGTTTGTCCGAAGCAGTTTTTAGTTCTTGTAAAACCCCTTTAGAGAGACATTTTATCAAACACCTGCAACACCACCCAACAAACAAAGAAACAAAAATCGACCACCTCTTCGTATTCCTCTATTTTATTCTTACCTAATTACGCTGTCAAAACCCTAAGCCTGCCCAAACACATTGTATACATTCTACTTATATATACATGTATATATTTGGTAGAGAGAGAAAGTTTTAGAGAGAGAGAGAGAGACAGAAAGAGAGAGTTTTTCTAGAGAGAGGAGAGAGAAGGGTGGGGTTTGGAGGAGGAAATCGGGGGATGTCGCAGACCGGTGGGAACGGTGTTGTTGGCGGTGGTGGGCCCGATTTCCACCTACCGGACGAGATCCTTTCGGTAATCCCGACGGATCCGTACGACCAGCTGGATCTGGCTCGGAAGATTACCTCCATGGCTATAGCTTCAAGGGTTTCTAAGCTCGAAACGGAGACTGGGAAGATGAGGCAGATGCTTTACGATAAGGATAGGGTTATCCTCGACCTCGAGGATAAGCTTTCTCGCCTCCAACATGCCCACCACGACGTTGAGTCCCGATTGAAACTCGCCCTCGATGACAATGTAAGTCAATTTTCTTGCTCTTTTTTTTTTTTTTTTTTGGGCGAGAAAATTGAGGAAAAAGGGAAATAAAATGAAGTAATTTACTTTTATATTTTTTTGTTTTGCTCGGGGGGAAAAATGAGGAATTTTGGCTTGTGTGATGCTGAACTGGTGCGGAACTAGGATTGAGGATTGTTTTTCACAAAAAATATCGGTTTGATGCCTTAGTTTGTTTTATTGGTTGGTAGGTAAATGGATGAATTCGAGAAGAAAACACAAATAAAAATAATATTAGATTAGGGTTTTGCTTTGTTTTTTAAATTAAAAAGGTGATTTTTTTTTGTCCTAAGTGAATAGTGTTACATTGGGGTTCTATTTAGAGAATCAAAAATGAAAATTGAAGGTTGGCAGATATTTGGAATTAGAAAATGAAAATTTGCTGTTTGGAAGGTCTAATTGCTATTTTGATTCCTTGTTGTTCGGAATTCAGGGTTCAAATGAACATACGCACTATTAAAGAGAGCAGTGATGGGTAGAAATTTTGGGTCTTGTCAGTTTTTCCTTGACACACAGCATCCAAGTGTTTTGAAAATTTATCAATCCCTCCAAGTCGCTGTTGAACTTCTTTACAACAATTAGTGGTATTATGCTTGAAAGTATGTAAAATTTTGTTTTCTTTTAGTCCCCCAGTAAAAAAGCATAAACAACGAAAGGAAATAGAATGGAAGTCATTTTTCAGTTTTTCAAATCGATATGCTTGTCAACTACTGAAGCATGACCTTTTGAATTCTTGTAAGTAAAATGGGAACTAATGGAAATTTTGTTTATCTTTCCTTCTTTTTTTTATTTTTTTATTTTTTGGGTTTTGATTAAGATGAAACTCTCCAAAGAGCGGGATTCATTGGCAATGACAGCAAAGAAACTAGGCCGTGATTTGGCAAAGGTAATATTTTTTTCCCTAGATATTATTATTATTATTTTTTATTTCATTTATTTATTAAAAAAATCAATGCTCTTCCAACTCAAAAATAGTTTAGTAGAATGCTTGGAAAGTTAAATTTTGGAAGTTCCATTGACTGAAAAGACAGCTTTGGATTTCAGCCAACCTATGTATGTCTAGGTTGTTCTCCTTTTCCTTTCTTCTGGTACAAATATGGCTACTCTCCATCACTAAATGTCTGAACTCATGAGTCGTGGGTCATGTTTACCATCATCTCGTTCCTCTTCCTGCGCCTCTAATCTCTTTGTCATTTTCCTGGTTATTTTTCAATCCGGTTTGATGCTGACTTTTCAACCTTATCTTTTCAATTTATTTTAATTATACTATTTTATTTCTTATCCACAGTTGGAGACATTTAAGAGACAGCTGATGCAGTCACTAAATGATGACAATTCATCTGTAAGATTTTTGTGGTTTACCAATTCTAAGTGTTCATATCTTTTCTGATTGTAATTTGTCTTATGCTTTTCTAATGTAACTTAATATTTGTATTGCTAACTTTTTTGTTCTTACAGCAAGCTGAAACTGTTGATATTGGGACCTGTGACCAATCAGTTCCCAAGGCATATCCTGATAAGGGTATTCCTAAACTCTCTACAATTTTTCAAAACTCTATGATAAAATATATTTGGCAATTGTATCTCTAAGTTGAAAGGGTATTTGTTTTTTTTAATTTGGTCAATGTGCATTTTTTTTTCTGCTACAGATGATGGGATGAATGGCTATGTGGGACCACATTCCTTAAGCAGTTCTACAGAAATGGGAAACTCGATCGATGAAGGTATTTGGACTACTCTCCTGTCCATTGAGCTTTGTTCATGTCTGTTAGTGGCACCCATTAGCATCCCATTAAATAATGGCAATCATATTCTATCTTATATACGATTATCCATAAGGATTTTCTTCCTGGTTTTTTGCCCAATGCTTCTACAAGATTCATTTTTCCACTCGCACCTAGTGTAAAACTTTATGGTAAAAAATTAAACAAAATTATGTGTTTCTTATTAAGGTTTTATTTGTATGAAAGCTAATTTTTGGTCTACAGCCTCAAGGAATGCTGGACATAGGTTTTCTATAACTCCGTATATCACACCACGCCTTACTCCAACTGGAACTCCAAAAATTATTTCTGCAAGTGTATCTCCTAGAGGATATTCTGTTGTTGGATCTCCCCAGCAAGTGTCTGGTACCAATTCACCCACAAAAGTCTCTTATGATGGACGAACTTCACTGTCATCATGGTATCCATCAAGCCAGCAGTCATCTGCAGCAAACTCTCCTCCTCGTGGACGTTCATTGCCAGGTTTGGATGAGCTTCACTGTTTCAGTAGAGTATTGGGAATATATTTTGGAATGATACAGGAACTGTTGATTCACCTTGTGCCCTAATTGGTGCATTGTTGTAACTGTTTAACATCCTTACTGCTAGTAAACATTTCCTTATGTTACAAAATTACAGTCTGGTAGTTGATTGTGATCATTTAAAATATCATCCTTTTATGGTGTATAATTTCCTTTTGCCATCTATAATCCTCATTGTGTGCACAAAAAATTGTGTAGGGCGAACTCCTCGAATAGATGGCAAGGAGTTCTTCCGTCAAGCCAGGTAGGCTCTACTATTTCACTAAATTTATTAGCTGATATACGTCGTAGTTATGGAGCTCACTCTTAGACTGGTTGAATATATCTGTAATTTAGGAGTCGCCTATCCTATGAACAGTTCAGTGCTTTTCTGGCTAACATTAAGGAACTAAATGCTCAGAAACAAACCCGAGAGGTATATTGTTTTGAATTCTCTATTCTTTGCTGTATTGATGCAATTGGATATACTGCAGATTAATTACTTAACAAGTGAGTTCTTGGTTCTTATATTATTTCAGGAAACTTTAAGGAAAGCAGAAGAGATATTTGGGACTGATAACAAAGATCTCTATCTATCATTCCAGGGATTGCTTAATCGCAACATACACTAGAACTCAAAAAGTTATTGTTGCTTGAGATGATATTTTATAAGCGGTAAGACAATCCTTATTTTTTTCTCTATATCTGTTTGTCTCTCTCTCTCTCTCTCTCTCTCTCCCTCTCCTTCCCTCTCAGTTCACAGTGAAGATTGTGAACCGGGTGATAGTTTTAAATTGATTTGGACCTGGTCTATCTAGCAAACGAATAAAAATCTTGCTTACCATACTGATAGGTTTTAATTCTTTTTAATAAAAATATATATTGTTTTGTTATAATCGATTGCAAATGGATTGCGGATTGTTTGGCAGGTTGTGGATGTTATCTTTCATAGCTGCTCTGAATGGATGGATTATGGTTCTTTCTCTGTGTTTAAATACTTGTAAGATCGGCTTAAGTGGCTTACAATACAGCAAGCTAGAGTAGGGTTTTGTAGGCTTTGATTTGTATTATTAAATGCAGGTAGGCTGTGTATATAATTGCTTTATTATTATTTTTCTTAGCATAACCTGCTCGGTTATTCAAAGCAAGTTGGTTCACTTTTGCTTTTCAAGGTTATAATTTCTTGTAACTTGCAAGTAATGAGGGAATTATTTCAATGCATCAGATTTGTACTCTCAAGCATATATAAAAAAAAAAAAAAAAAAAAAGGTGAAACGAAAAAAAAGATATGTTGTGCTTTCTCTTTCTCATACTTGATGCATTTCATCGGTTAAAAGTTCCTTTCTTTCTCTCTCTCTCTCTCTCTCTCTCTCCCCCATCCCTCCTTATCTGGAATGTTGAAATCAGATTTGAGCTAATTTATTGTATTGCCATTTATATACCAAAGTTAATCATAGAATAGTTTTATATTTCATTAGTATATATTTGTAGGCTAAAAGTTGAAGAAATTACCCATGGATTGATTGAAGCATGGACAAACAAAAATGTTGATGGAAATAAAAGGTGACTGAAAGGATAATTGATTAGTGATTACCATGGTTGAAAAGACATGAGCATTATTTTCCTGTTTCTTTGGATGTATTTTTGAGTAGCAAAGTTTTATGTGTATACGGAAACATGTGAATGTATGCCTTGGTTCTGAGACATATCGAATAATTAAAGAGCCTCTCCTAAAGATGCCAGATTATGATTTACAAAGTTTTTCTATGTGATATATATACATGAACAAAACCTAAAAAACGAAAAAGAAATTATATTTCTTGCGGTCATGTTTGTGTGATGTGGGCTTTGAATAAATATCTTTGAAAGAGTCATTTTGGCAGCCTTATCTGCGCTGGGAAAAAAATTCAGGTGTAGTGTAGGTGAAAGAAATGGCAAATCTAGGAAATAGGATCTGAAAATTTTGCTACTAAAAACAAAAGTGATTGTACTATTTAGAACATGGAATATTTCTAGAATGGTAAATCATGGGAAACAGGGAGGGTCCTGTTATGATCTTATGCGTTTAAAATCTGCCTAATCAGATTCACTTCTTGAGCCATTCAACATCCACCATTGCCCCATCAACATGAAATTGTTGGACCGAAGCAACCAATGATAAAAGAGAGAATTCTGCAAGCTGATTGAAGATGGTAATCCTGGTTATCTTTATGTTGGAAGTTTGTAAGGAAATAATTTATTTATCTGTAACTTTTAGAATAAAAAGAACTAGGGATAACAATTTTTAAGTTTTTGTCCTTTTTTTTTTTTTTTTTATCAATAATGATTAAAAAAAACACATAATTTTCATGTATAAGAACGACCAAAAAAAAAAAAAAAACAAAGAAATATAAGGATATATATATATATATATATATATATTTTTGGGTTTTTTTGGAAAAGCTCTAAAGTAAAAAAAATTATATATTTAGGAGCCAGACTATAATATAGTGCTAGATTTCATTAACCACTTTAGTTTCTTATAAATTATAATTATCCCCAGTAATAGGTGGTAAGAACATTACAGAAAGATAAAAAAAAGAGAATGAAAGGGAGAGATTTTTCTGCCCCCCAACATCAATATTCTTTTTCAAATGTGATTAGTTGCCAACAAATGAGATGTGGGCATTTTCTCAAATTGCTTAAAAAATGAGAACAAACAAGGACTTTTTTTGTCTTTGAAATGTTATGAAAAAAAAAACAAAATGCAAATTCTATACAATATGGGATTGAATTTGTTTGAATTATGGTTGATGAGGACCATTAATTTGATGGAGATGCAAGTGGGTTGTGGGAGGGTGATGAGGGGCTAGCTGTGGCTCAGTTGTTCGATGGGATGGAAAGGTTTATAACAGAGGCACCTGATACTGAAAGTACAGAGTGCCGCCTACAAAAATCTTCAATTCTATCTGGTTTTTCACTTTTTGTGGCAAATAGCCACAGAATAAGATAAAATTTCTGCAACAAGACTCTTCAATAATAATAAAAAATGCTATTTGCTGATGGTATTTGAAATGTTATTTTTTAATTAATTATATTTTAATATCTGTATTTTTATTAAATTGCATATTAAATTTTCAAATTTGAAAATATTCTCCATCTGATATTTAATTTATAGTTCATTTCATATTAACATTTTTTTAATTGACTAATAAAAAGTTTGAAACTTAAAAAAAATGATTATTTTTATTAATTTACAAATAAAATGAGAAAAAAGTTTGATTAATTGATTAATAAGAAAATATTCATCTTTCTTAATTTTGAAACTTTCTATAGGTCAGTTTAAAAATAAATTTAAGAATTTGATTAATGTGAAACAAATTGTTGAAGTCTCACTATGAAATGTTTAAAATTCAAAAGTTTAATATGCAATATAACCATAGTGCTATGTACTAAAGTGTACTTAATCTTTAATTTTTTAGGAATTGTCACTTAATTGGAAACATTATTAAAAGATAGTTTATAAAAATTCAGTTCTCTAAGGGACAGACATCCAATATATATATATATATATATATATGAAATCTGAATGGTAATTAAATCTTAATGGTAATTAATTAATATTCAAATATAAACCAATCAAATGCTCCATGAACTTATCATAAATATTATATAATAATAGACTAGGTTTGATTGGAAAGGCAGGAATCTTTCAAAGATAACGAAAGATTACGCAAACTTTTTTTTTTTTTAATATATATATAAGAAATCCAATTTTGAACCAGATACCCTTCAAACCCTAAAGAACAAAAAAGAGGAAAAACAAAAGGTTGCGGTCAAAGCTGTCCTATATAGTTTCGGATTCAGTTTCATGATAAACTTCATCTCCTCTCCCCCACAAGAAAAAAATTGCGTAAGGATATTTTTATGCATTGTAAATGTATACACATCCATTCAAAAAGTGCATCTTTTCAGTAAAGCTTGAGAGATATACACAAAATGAGAACAAAGTTATTGTTTATCAAATTCAACAATATAAAATACCAAGTTGGAATCCCTCCACCCTAATATTAAAATAATATATATATATATATATATATATATATATATATAGATATATTAAATCCAGACAGATAATGAAAATAATCATGATATAGGATCATATTCAAACATGAGACAAAATATCTAATTCTCTTTTTTCACTATAGGATAATTTATTTTTGCTGAAATTTTACTTTAGAATTTATATACAATACAAAAAAATATATAATTTGACATCTCTCACTTTCTTTATATACAATACAAAAAATATAATTTGACATTTCTCACTTTCTAATATCTTAGTATTTAAAAATCTCCATATGCAGGTTGAATTGAGGTCTCTCTCCTTATTAACTAAGGAAAATGTACTAACTATACCACTTGTATTTATACCTTAAACTAGAATATTTTTTTTTCTGATATTAAAATATAATACTATACATCACTTTAGAAGGTCAAGAAAGACAACGTGTAATGTTTTAAATTTAAGCAAGTATAAGATAAGCTTTAAATTAGGCACACATGCTTAGGAGGAAAAAGATTAAACCATAAGAACATTCTTAGAAATTGCGATTATTGTCAATATCAACAGAAGAACATGTTCCTTTTCTCATGCAAAAAAACAAAGCAGAGACCTCTGGGTCATTTGTGTGCCAACTTGTTTATGAAGACTAACAAGTTACAAAGCATAATGGCTATATATATTCTTGTGGGGATATAGTGGCATTTGACATAAATAGATAGGCAAGTAATTAATAGAAATTATAAAAAATGAAAATAAAACAGTGTGGTATCTTAGCGGAAGAAAATTATTCAGTTTTATCTTTGTGGGTTTGAAAATTGAGGTTTGTATCTTGATAAATTCAGTTATTGACTCGGATAGTTTCATACTTCAATATCGTATAGCACATGACTACGGTTTGATGTATATAATACTAACAATAGTATCTTTTTTACATTAACAAAAAAACATAAAAAATAAAAAGTGAATAAAAATGTGGGGATATATGTTGTACTTGATTTATTGGAGCAAAATCATACAAACCCATGTGTTAGATTCTTAGCTATAAGTAGGTAGATCTTTAGTATTACTCATGGGCATACAGCTTTAAATATAGTGTATTGGAATAGTATTCACATGTGGCCCCTGTCTCTCCCTGCTCACACACGAAAAAGAAAATAAAAAAAGTCTTCAGCTTTTCCTTCTTTACTGGCTTAGATTCATATACTTCTATCACAATTTTTATGCTTCTTTCTTTTAAATCTATTTTAGCCTTACAACAAATATTTTCCAAAATTTTTTAAAAAAAAAAAATTTGACAAGATTTTACAACTCTAACAGACAGATTTCTTGATTAAATTTGCACATAACCCCCCATCGCCAAAAATGGTTTAACAAGATGGTTGTTAATCCTCGTATAGGGTCTATAATTCAAAAAAATATAGTTCCATCTTGTAAAATGATTTCATATTATTAATTAGATTGAGAACATACTATCGAAATTTCAAAAAGGAGAGACAAATATATAAAAATAACTAGAAAATCCTAATTCACCATCGCATTTAATATCTAAAAATGCAATCTCAATGGTTTTTTATTAGACCAAGCTTTCAAATACTATCTAATATATGTTTATAAGATTCTAAGCTAATTAATATTTTTGCTAAATTAATGATTTTTTTAAAAATTAATGGACTAACTAATAGTGATGGGATAAAGGGGTTAAATATTTCTTTTTTTTTTTTTAAAGGCTAAAAAATACAAAATTGTCTAAAAATAAAGCAATTGATTAACTGAAATTAACAACAAAATTTTACTCAGTTAACGCGCTTACAGCCTCACATAACAAAGAAGATAACACAGTTTCTCAGTTAGAGCTGCCCGAAACAGTTGTACGGGCAGCACAACTTGCTTTTGAGCCAGTGCACTCACACAAAAACAATTCCTATATAAATTCATGCCTTCAAAAGAAACTTTTCTCCATCACTATCACCAAAGCTAAAATAACCACTTCCTAAACCTCCTCCTCCTCCTTCTTCTTCTTCTTCTTCTCCAATGGGTTCTATTCCTCATCATTTCTACTCCGACTATCCTTTCGAGCTCTCCGGCTTCTCGGGGTTGGCTTCGGCGGCCGGGGGTCCGGTTGTCCCCGAAACCAACTCTAATGGTGGTGGTGCAATGTGGGGTGATCAAGACAGCTTGATTCCCATGATCGATAATGGTGTGCTTGATGATCTTTCCCCCGAATCGTCGGATATGGCTGCCGCCGTGCCTTCTTCGATGATGGCGGTTTCTTCGTTCCCGGAGCAACTCGGGGTTTTGGATGGGGTTGTTCCGGCCTCATTTTCCGATCATTACAGCATGAGTGGTTTGCATGGGATTTCAGGGATGCAGAATTTTGGTGTGGGATATCAACAAGATGCTTGTGAGTTTGGGGAGGAATGCTGTGGATTGTTCATGCCGGAATATAAGCCTGTTGGTCTTGTTGCTAGAGAGAATTGGGTACTATTCAATATCTAATTTATATTTATATTTATATTTATACATAGTACGATTTTGCTAATATGAGCCACGTCACCCACCTTTTAATTGGGCAAATAATATATAATTACTTAGAATCATAGTCTAATAAACATAATCGCGTTCATAACGGTAATAAATATTTATTATTTATCATATAATAGAGGAAAAATCCATAATAATATTTCTGTATGTATAAAGTTTTTTTTTTTTTTTTTTTCTCTGAACCTGTGTGTATAAAGCTATGCATATATATATGTATAAATATTCTATTTTTGTTTGTTGCATTGCATGATTTTTTTTTTGCATATCGATCATTTTATGACATGCATATATTATATTGTAATATTTTTATATAGAAATATTGAATTAATATATATTACAATGTAATATAATATTAATTTTGATTTTGACACTGATTTTGTGCTTATAAATTTTGTGTGTTTGTTTGCACAGGGAATTCAAAGTAATCAAATTCATTCACTTGAAGAATCCAACATAAAGGTTGGCCGGTACTCCGAAGAAGAAAGGAAAGAGAGAATTCTTAGATATTTGAAGAAAAGAAACCAAAGGAACTTCAACAAAACCATTAAGGTATTTTAGTTAATTATGTAGCCCTTTTCCCCAATTTATTTTATTATATGATTTAGCGTTTTCTTTTACTTATTTATGATCATTAATTAATTTTAATTAAATAATTGTGTTATGTATAGTATGCTTGTCGGAAAACCCTAGCAGACAGAAGAGTTCGAGTTAGAGGGAGATTTGCAAGAAACAATGAACTTTGTGATCAAGAAATGGTAGCCAAGAAGAATGAAAGTCCTACTAGAAAAGACAGAGAATTATGCTGTGGGGATGCTGTTCAGGTCATTTTCATATATAGAAAATGATTATTTAATCTGATAAAAATAAATCAAAAATGTTTTAATTTCTCTCTTTTAATCTGATAAAAATAAATGAAAAAATGTTTTTAATTTCTCTCTTCTTATTGGGAAAAAAAAATATAATAATTAATATTGATTTTTTGTACATAAATTTTACAGATGAAGTATGATGAGGACCAGGACTGGCTGCAAGAAGCAATGGCAAATTTATTGTGTTTACCTTACGTTGCTGGGTAAAAATTAATGGTGGAGCTCATTAATTAATTGATCAGATTTTTGATTAAAAGATCTAATTCCACAACTAGTGTAGGCAGTTACTGAGGGTGGCCAATGTACGTTAATTGACGAATTAGCTTTTATTTAATGTACGTTTGTATTTTACATAAATATTATTGATTTGTCTCCTTTCATTAGATTGCAAATATATATTATTTCAGTTTCCGATTAATTTTTTCTTTTAGTTGCAAGATCGATCATACATACAACTATATCGCAAAAAAACATTTCTTATATATATATATATATTAACTTAGCTTTTTATTACAATAATTCTTCCATATGCATACACAAACATAAACTAAATATTACGCATACAATTCAAATCCATGTGTGCACATATATGTTTGTCAATCACACATTCTAAATTAATTGAGATATAGCAAAAATATTGATAAAATAAAAAATAAAAAAAGATTGTTTTCAGACCATTTATTTTTACATATTTTTTCAAAAAATTTTTACATATGATACAAATTGATTGATATAATTTAATATTTTAACCTTTTTTTTTAATTATATTTTGGTCAAGTATCAAATAAATTTATAACTGGGATGACCAAAGAAAAATAAATGGTCTAAAAAGTAAGATACTTGATTTTAACTCATAAAGAATAAAAGCAAAAATAAAAAGCGGGCCGGTGTACGATTACTATTTAGTAATTTGTACTACTTAGGTAGTATAATTGCAGTTTGTAATTATATTTCTGATTGTTAGATGTGCTGAGGAGTGAGGAAAAACAAAAATGGAACTAAGCTTATGATACATGCAACTCCAAACTAGGAAACTTTTCTGCTGGACAATAAGAATATATATATATATATATATACACACATATATAGATCAGTGTAATAATTCTTGTACATTATAGTGAGAAGAATCAAATTTGGTGACAGTATAAATGTAGAATGGAAAATAATGAATAGATATCAAATTGAAATGCCTAATCTATCGCTATCTCGACTATTATATGTACATTAGTTGTAGAAATTGATGGCTAGTAGTGCCTTAAGAAAATGCTTTCCACGCAAAACATCTATAGAACTAGCCTGCCCATCATGTTTGGATTGGACTCACCCACTGTTTTACGTACAATTTCAATTTACAATTACACTGACTTTGAATAATTAATAGGATACGTTAAGTCTAATTATTTTTATATTGCATTTATAATCAGTCATATTACATGATAATTTGTTTGTTTTCTCCTCGAAAATATTATTTATCATTATTGATGAATAATTATTGATAAAATTTATATATTGAATAACAATTTAAATAATTATTATTAAATTATTTATTTTAAATTTTATGGTAAAAATAATAAAATTAAATATTTAAATTTATATTTACTATATAAAAATGGTAATATTTACAAACGAAAATGGTAATATTTACAAAATAAATAACAACATTCTTTTTAATCAAATTTAAACCATTTGAATCTCTCTCTCTCTCTCTCTATATATATATATATATATATATATATAATATCAATGTCCGGATGAATTTGAACCCATTTACATCTCTGCTCATTATATACTAGTTAATTCTTACTCTATAAATTTGTTTTTTTTTTTTTTTTTGGTGGGCAAAGCTTAATTTATGTCAATAGTATATACTCCGTCTGTACATTATAGAACACACTAATTATCCCGGCCAAATAAAAAAATAAAAAAATTCAACTAATTAGTTCGACCTTTACTCTTTGCCCTCTTTCTCCTTCCTTGAAAGGCTTTGCTCTAGCTAGCAAGTGTTAGCTCTTTAAGTGAAAGAAAAGAAAAGAAAAAAAGAAAAAAAAAAAAAAGGTCATTTTCTAGAAAAGTCAGCTCTTATTTAGGCTCCTTTCATTTTCTGTCTTTATTATTTTACTGTATTTCTTTTCTTTTGCTGTTCTACAAATTGGGTAAATTTCATTCAGATTTTTTCAATTATATTTATAATTTTGAATTATAAAAATTAATTGATAGATAAGTTTTTTGATTTTTAATAAATATAAATTTAACTGTAGTTAATTTGGATAAATAGATCATCAGCTGGGCTGGGAGAACTTTTATTTATACAGATACAAAGGTTAATTTCGAATATTTACTTTGTATGTGGATGTAACATCTTTTCATCGCTGTTTTTGACGTTGTTGCAAGCTTTCTTTATTATATAAAATTATGAGTTTAAGTGGTTCTATCAATCAAAATTTTAAGCTCCCAAAACGCAAATTAATCCACATTTTGAAATCTTTTTTCTTCTCTCTTTATGATGTGCATATATAAATCATGTGGTCCCAGTCGAGCAGAGTAATGGTCAGCATCCAACTATTTTCTTTTTTTTTTGATAAAACATCTAACTAGTTTCGTTACAATATTGATTAGGATTATATCATGGCAAACAATGTATACATCTATAACACGTAGAAGCATAATCTGTGTGACGGAGGAAGAAGTCTATTGATCAAAGCAAAATCCACTTTGCCTTTCTGGAAACACGTAATTTTGCTGTCCTTTTCAATTATAAATATAAAATAAAAGTTACATATTTTATCAAAAATAAATAAATAAATAAATAAATGTAAATATAGCAAGCAATTAAAGGGCCCCTTTTGTAAGAATGAAAAAGATAACATTGAACTTGCTCTTTTGTAGCCTTGTAATTTGCTTCGATTACCTTTATATTTTCTTTGATTCAAATAGAGTCAAATTTGAAACCCAGGTTACAATCTTAGCTAACTTTCACTTTGTAATCCTTCAATTTGGTCGAATTCTTTATCAATTCTGTTTTATGTATCTTTTTTCCGAAGTACAAAATATGCTAGAAAAATAAAAATAAAAAATAAAAATCTTATTTGTTTTCCCTCATCACAAAGGTAAAACGGAACCCTTTGTAGCACCATGTAATTTTTTACCTCGTCACATAGGTAAATTGACTCAATTTGAAAAAAAAAAAAAATATATATATATATATATAAATGATATAATAACTGATTTATGGAAAGAGATTGTTTCATAAGTTTATTACCATATAAAATTCGTATGTATATATATATATATATATTTTGGTGTATGATGGTCAATATTTACATTGAAGCTTGTATAAGTCAACACGAACATGGTAGAGCAATGGATTCAGTAAGTCTGTTCAGCAGCCTTCACACTTTTCAGTTCACACGGACATTAATATTCAGCTGCCTTCACATTTTTCAGTTCACACGAACAATAATATATATATTTATGTATTTAACATGTATATCTATATATATATATATATATAAAGAGAAAATTAAAGAGAAAATTAAAGAGAAGAAAAAAATAATACAAAATGGGCATCACATGCAAGCATTCCTACAATCGTCAGAAAGCACTAGCGAAGCTAAAAAAACTCAAACATATTTTCGATCATTTCCCATATACTTGTTGACTCAATTGCATATATTAATCATAATTTATACACATTATTATACATAATCTTTCATGGTGTATAGAATATCACTTAGGGAAATATATATTTTGGTTTAGTGTTTGATATAATCAGCATAAATGAGAAATGAAATTCTGCATGATTGGATAGTTATGTCACTTGAAAATAAATCATTTTATCATATACTCTTGAAAGTTTGTCCAATTAATCATAACCATATGACAATATAAATAAGAAATATATTCTTTGCAAAATAATTTAATTCTAGGATAAAATGAAAATCAAATCATCACTTTGTTAACTAAAACTCTATGGTCTAAAATGATAAAATACTACTTTATCAAAATAACGTTATTTTGCATAGGCACGCATGACAGATGCAAAACAATCAAGTTAGAAAATTTATAATTATGAACAAACCAATAGAAGTAGTTCACTTTTTTTGTCAATGAAAAAAAGAAAGAACCACAAAAATATACAATGAGTGTGTGTAAATATTTAAGTGTCTAAAATCGAGTGTCCTTTTAAGGGAATGTAAGGCTAAGAAACTCTATATCTATATCTATATATATATATGAGTGGGATTGAAAACCCAACAAAGTTGATGAAAATTGATGTTGTTGGAATTATTTTTCTTTCAGATTTTTGGGTTCAAACTTTGAGTTCCATCCACACAAAAACCATCCAGAATGATTTATCGGTGACAAGGAGCAAAAACTTTGCAACAAATATGACCCACAGAATTGGAAATAGACCATTACTAGAGCAAAATGCAAGCTTGGCCATATTATTTGGGTCCCATATAATATATTGCCAAGAGAGACCAATAAAGTAATTGACCAATAACAATAACTCAGAATTTGAGGACGACATTCTGCAGAAATTAGAAAGTTCATGATCAATGATGAGAATAATACAGTAATAGGAAAAGCTAGGATAATACAGTAATAGGAAAAGCTATGTGCCTCTATGGGTGAAGCTAGAAGTAGCTCATCGTCTCTGGTTTTTAATTTACTTTTTATTTATTTATTTTTTCCCCCATTGTTCATAGTCAAAATGGAGACTGATAAAGATATAATAGCATATCGATGTCGTAATCATAGCAATTGAACAACAAAGTCTAGCACTAGACAAAAATAAGAAAGAGAAATTGCTCCATGACATTGATGCTGAGCTCAAATTTTGCTATCACTTTTATGCACAAGAGGAGACTTTTGGTAGATTTCTGGAGTGCACAATTTCTGTATGTGTCATGATGCTTTAGTTATTCTCTTCAACACCAAGTTGGCCTTGGTGAAAAAGGGACTCTGCCCATTTTGTATAGGTTTGTAGGCCTATTATAGGACATGGGTTAATGAGGGTTTGATATTCTACAGTATAAAACTGATTATCTTATCAGAACTATTTTCATTGTTCATAACAAGCTCGTTTAAAATAGTATAATCCAATCCAATATAGTCAAACATGCCAATTGTGTTTCATAATTTTTATGTATTTTTGTTGATATGGAATTTCTTGTTATCTTATAATTGAGAATAGAAATTTAGGCTTAAACTTGGACCTTTTTGTCCATGAGGGCTGAAAGTTCATGATGATTTCAGGTTTTGCCATGTTTGGCTACAGAAATTATATGAATGCTCAGGTAAACAACACTGATATCATTCCAAAAAAAAAAAGATAAAGATAGAAAATATTATGAATTAATTGATTAATTCACTAGGGGGAAAAGAAGATTTCCTAAAAACAGAGAGCTGCTCCAAGCCCATGTTCAAAAACAGAGAAAAACAGAGAGCTGCTTCAAGCCCAAGTTCAAAAGCAGTGAGGTATGTGTTTTGTTAGATCATACATGGTTTGCTTTCAGTCTTTGTTGTATCCATTTCAGGCCCAAATAAATTTAATCAGATGCCCCACAAACTATATATAAAAGTATAACACATCATAATCAATAGTACTAAAAAAAAAAAAAAAAAAAGAGTCAGTGAAAGATCTTATTCCAGATTCTTTGATTTGGAAGTGAGTATTAGAAAATATATGTGAGAATTATTAATGATAGGAATTTTAATATTTCAAACAAATTTTATGGTACAAAGTAGGAGTCATGGTTGCTAGTGAAACGTTATCCATCATCAATGGCGACAAAAAAGAATGAAAGACTTCATTCCCAAGAGCAAAAATACAGGTCAAGGTTGAGAATTTCATAAATGGACCCTCTCAGGAACAAAATGACAAAACTGTGAAAAAAGAAAAAGCAGAAAAAAACCTACTGGGAAAAAGTATCAGTCCCATCTGATTCCTGAAGTAGCAGAAAATAAAAAATATGAAATTTGGAAGTGCTAAACTATTTTGGGTACAGATTGATGCTGTTGAACTATGATTATAATTTCATTTCCTCTGGTTTTATACTGTGTTTAAGGCTTTTTTTCGAGTTTTAACTTTTAATACAGAGAGAATACAACCTATATTTATTTATTTATTTATTTTTCTTCTCTCAACTTTTCAAGGTACCTGGACATAGAATTGTCTGATAATCAATCTGGTTTTAGTGCTAATTAATCTTTCTTATTGATATTTAATTGTAATGTTCTTATCAAACTTTATAATTTTTTTATTTTTTTTTAAAGGTGGGACACAAGAAGTGGTTGGTTTAACTACCATATGTGTAAGCATATTTGTTATGACAAAGATATAAAGGTGTGTATTAAGTCATCTCAATTGTTTATATCAGGTATTCATCAGAGTTCTTCAAAGATTCCTCTTAATATCAACCATTAATATTCTTCTTTATATATATATATATATATATATATCAAGACTGAGAGCATTCGAATTTTGAATTAATGTTTTTTTTTTTAAAAAAAAAGTGTTCTTTTTTTTTCTTGGTTTGTGTGGCTTTTTTCCATTTAGTTGTCGTCCTTAGCATAGATTAATTTGCTTTACTTGAATTAATGTGAATCTTGCTGTGGCTTTTCTTTTTAAGTACTGCTGATCCTGACTATTAATATGATGTTGCAAAAATAAAGGACCAGTAGCTTTCAGTGAATCACAGAAGCATGATTCTTTGTCAAGCAATTAATGGAGGTCACTGTTTGTGTAATTGTTAATTTAACCCTTTGGTTTCCCCAACAGACAGAATCTTTTCTTTCTTTCTTTCCTGCAAAACTTGATGAATATATTTTGTTAAACAGGTATGTTTTTTAAATCAAGTCGAATTTTGAGTTGAACATTCCTGAACCCCAAATGGTATAGGAAAATATATGCATCTTTTTTTGGTGAAAAAAAAATGATATATAAATGATTCATATATATGACAAAGAGGTTTATGTTATTTATAATATAATTCATGACTCATTCTTGCATGTTTAAACATTGAGAATTATTTTTGATTAATCAATTTCTCTGACTCTTTAATTTGTGGGTTTGTTAGAGAAAATATAAATAAACAAAAGAGAGATGCTAATTACTAAGTATGGCAGTCAACCTCAATACTAATGATACCAATTATAGCTCATAATTACATGTTTAGACATTTACAATATGGTTAATCATAATAATCATCATCATCATCATCTCTGAGTCAAGTAGAGAGAGTGATGCTCAACTCTAAAAAGCTAATATGTGAAAAAATAAAATAAAAATTGGAGGACAAAAATAAAAGGCAAAAAAGAGACAGACATAATAAAGCAAGCCCATGATAGTAACAAGAAAAACAAATAAAGTTATAGCAAAGCTAATTAGCTAGCATGACCACAAGGACTCTCCCATATTGGCTTGATCTACCATCATGTCCATACCAAAAAATGACTTGGTCTGAGAACTAGCCATGTGTTTGGTCGACGGCGAGCCATTTTCCGGTGAGTTTCCGGCCTGGTTCGATGTCGACGGGCACTGACGCATCCTCATGTGAACCACCTCAGCTTGAGCAAGTGCCAGTTGGGTTTGAAGGGCATCAATCTGTTGCTGCAAAGATGAAATTGCTCCAACACAACCATACACTGGGTCCCTGACTCTAGCATTTGCTTCATATACCATTGAGATCACTGCGTCACTGCGCTGGTGCTCTGGTAATTCCTGCAAATTTTGTACCAAAAACTTGTAAATTTTATACCAAATGATATGTTGATTTAGTCGTAAGAAAAAAAAAAAAAAAAAAAGATATGGTAATGGAGAGAAATATGCTATAATTTCAATATTATTTTCCTGATATTTGGATGGCAAAATGGGAGGGGTGGTGATCTGATGTGACAATTTAATGAAATTATATTAATTGCGGTGTCAGAAAGTTTTAACAAAAGCAATTAATAAAACCTCATAAAATAAAACCCATCATGACTAATAATTCTTGAAGGTGCATGTATTAATCCTTTTTGGTTGGTGGATGGAAAATTTTCATATGTGATTAATTATACATGTGCTTTGATTTGACAAGCAACATAATTTTATTGGTTTAGTGTTTTATTGTCAAGATCCAATCAGATTACAATCAAATTATTTAGTATGTACACTTATTAAGTCTTTCATATAAATATTTATATACTGGTGGAAATTATATTTATGTCCCTCCATTTTAAGGCAAACACTCAACCTTGTGAAATTCAACCATGGTTGATACTACTTATTACTAATTTCATCTCAATTGGGTGAAACCTCTCAGCCAAATTATTATGGACCGTACATAAATACACACACACACACACACACATATATATATAACTTAAACAAAAAAATAAGTAATAAAGGAAAAATAAATAAAGAAAAAGAAAAAGACAAATTCAAGAAGGGGGAAAAAAATCTGATAATAGTGTCACCCTGACGTCAGGATTACTTGATATTTCAAAGTCTGGAATATTCAAACCCTCTCTTTTGGACCTATTCTGCTTAACCCGTCAATTTCAATGAACCCCATGACCTTAAAGCAAAAGCCAAAGCTATTTCATGTTCAGGGTGGCTTTTTCTTAATCAAACCATGCATCAATATATATATATATATATATATTAACATAAATATAAATAAATAAATTCATCAAAAACATATATGCATAATGACTATGGTGTTATATCTATAGAATTTTAATTTATAATAAATGTTAAAACAATGATTTTTAAAGAACTTATTGATTATTGTTAATGTTATCACATAAACATAATAGTTTTTTCAAAAATTATTAGTCTTTATAAACTCCTATAACTAGGAAAATCTGCACCAGAAAATCTGCACCGTATCATATTTATATACATAAATAAATGAAAGATAAAAGTTTTCAAAACCCATTAACACATAATTTAGTTTGATAAAAAGCTATGTGATGGTCATAAAGTAGATGTAGAAGTTTTATTAAATTATTATTTGTTTTTTAATATTGATGGAATTTAGTCTTTGGATCATTGCCGTAGAAAACAAAATTATTCCCCGACTGATAAAGTAGAAGTTAAAGCAGCTATAAAGTATTGTTATTAACTAAAAATTTAATGAAGCTTCAAGAGGAAAAAGCTAATTTATGAACCTTTAATCCATTTCATATAGTACGGATGGGAGAATCGTTTGGTAAAACAGTATCTCTTACTTTTAAAAAAGAAAAAGATAAAAATGGTGGCCTTCAACGGTAATTAACCACTATAACAGAAGTAGAGGTAAGAGGGAAAAAAGAATTAGAAGAACACCACTTTTTAACTTTTTTGAATATTATTTTTTCTTCCTGAATTAGTAAGAAAGTATCGAGGATTGGATAAACAAATAAAGTAAAGAATATATATATATATATATATATATTTTTTTTTAACGATAATATATTGCAAAAACACCCTCAAAAGAAGTTTTCTTCTACCTATGAAACAAAGGTAAAAATAATTTGTCTAATCGAACCAACCAGTAAAACATAGGATTCCATATATACACAACAAAAACCAGTATCTATATTTTGCAAATATATACACGATTACACAAACACATACACACACATATATATGTATATATATATATATATACATACACACATATATATTAAATCTTCCAAAAGAACAATTAACAGAATATCAATAAAATAATATAAAAATCCTGTGGTGGTGCAAGTCATACATTTATTTTCATTATTTGTTTCTTCTTTTTTTCCTATCTCTTTTTTGCCTTCTTATACACAGAAAACAAATTAATTCGATCAAATTAATGAAAATATTAAGCATATATATATATTTCCACAAATTAATTAGCTACTATGGCAGCAGGTGGGTGTATATATGCAAAGTAAACCTCATATATGTATTATTTTTTTCTTTCTATAAATTAGTGGGATATTGTTACTATGAATATGTAGTTTCTCTCTTTCTTTCTTAGAAGGATACTGCATGCCACACCAAAAGATGAAAATTGGGATACATCATTAGTAGACAGTAATTAATTAGAACATATAAATGGAAACCACAATCATTATCTTTTGCTTCTGAGGCAAGATGATGATAATAATAATAAAGCCTGCCTTATGGAGAGAATGTAATTACGTAGGCTAAGATCTCAAACTTATTTCAACCTGACTAAATAGGACAAATAATCAAATTTAACCATATATAATTTTCTCTTTTTAGGGTCAGTAATTAAAATTAAAGACGAGGAGATAATAAACATTTAATGGGGGTTTAATTAATAAAAATCGTCACTTCAAGGCAATTGCTTTGTAGTAGTGGCCAACAAAAGAAAACAAAGTTACACTCAAAAGTCTTGTTAATTAACTTAAATATGTAGTTTTAAAAGAATAATAATACAATTTTAACTCATGAGTCAGTAGTACTGCTTTGACGCAGTATTCTTTAGAAAGTACTTTAATTGCTGCCGTTCAACAACTTGTTCTATCACAAATCTCCATCGAAAATGACCAAGAAAAGAAAAATCATATATATATATATATATATATATTATTCATGTATTACTTTTGAAGGACTATTCCTAGAATATAACTTTTATTAGTATAAACAAGCAGAGAATCCAGATCTAGTGAAAAAGATCGAAGAAAGAGAGAGAAAGTGTGCGAGAGAAAGGAAATCAAACCTGTAACATCTTGTTGACATTGCTAGCTCCGAAAACCTTATGAACACTAGCAAATTTCTGGGGTTCGTCGGCCGGAAAATATGGAGCAAAAACACAATCCTGAGCACATCTTCTTCTTAAAAGCTTGCATGCTGCACATGGAGATATAGCACCTTGTTTTCTACCACTCTCTTTCATTCTCTTAAAACTCACAGATCAGATTATATACTAGCTAGTACTTCTCTTTTACCTATAATAATCAATAATATGTTTGATTTATTTTAGCAAAAATGGAATTTTACTTAATTAAGATTAATAATAAAAAAAAAAGAATATGTGAAGAAGAGAAAAAACCAAAGGTCAATTGATTTACAGGGCTAATTAGGCTTAGAAAAAGAAGGAGAGCTATAGCTAAATAGGTGAAGAATTAAAGGACAAAAATGGGAAAAAGAGAATGAGATAAAACTTGGAAAATAAGGGAAGGTTTGAAAAAGGGAAGGGAAGGGGGAGCTTAAGAGGAGGAAGATGTGGATGTTATATAGAGAGGTTTTTGTGATAGCAAATCTTATTAGGGTCCCACTAAGAGAAGATGGCCTAGATTTGGAGACAAACATCGTTTTTGATAAGATCTTTAGCCCCACATCTCTATTATATATCGTCTCACTCTTTTTCTTTCTTTTTGTTTTCTTTTTTTTAAGAACCAGAAAAAAAAAAGTAATTTATTTGTAGAATAATTTTGTTCATAGATTTTCAGAGTTTGATTAATGAATTCTTTAAGGTTCTATTATTGTTTCTCTTCTGCATATAATTTTAAAGAGATCAAGTACAGAAAGTAAGCAGTTTAACCATTTTTTAGTTCAATTGTTTGCTAATTAGCGTAATACAATGTTTGCTAATTCATTAAATGAAAGTTACAGTCCAAAAAACAAGAAGAAGAAGAAGAAAGATTAACGAAATATTATTCCAAAGCTTGCCAAGCTCATGTACCAAGAAAGTTTTGCATATAGGATTATTATAAAATGAATTACTGTACCATCATGTTTATTCGATATATTAAACATATTTATGCATGATGACCCATATATAAGTTATATTAACATAAAAGTCCCACATTGATTAAAATAAATACAGATCACCAAGTCGACTCTTGTGGGTGCTATAAAAGAGTTTCTCCTAATAAAAAAGTTCGAATTCTCATAAACAGAATTAATGTTCTTATAAAATAGGAAAGTTTATCATGAAAATTAAAAAAAAAAATGAAAAATAATAGATATATTTATTTATTTGTTTGGTAATAATATTAAGTAAGAATCATGCTTAATCTTTATAAATATTTTTTTTTTCCAAAAATGTTCAATTTTGATAACAGAAAAATTATCAAAAGCTTAATTTTATATTTACAAATGTATTTTTACCATATAATAACACATCTAGCTCCAAATTTTTTAAAATATGGAAACAATATTTTGAAATTTATATATATATTAAAATTAGTAATTTTGATGTTTTTTAAATGAATGATTATTCTTGCAAATGGAGATATATTTGTGAAATAATTATTGCTATATTCAAAAATCTTCCAAATGCAGGAAATGCTAATTCTAATTCTAAGAATAATTATTCTACTTTTACATGCAAACCAACGTACCCATATATTTTTAATATAAATAAAAATGTTTAATATACCTTTTTCGGGGCCCACTTTACCTTTTCTTTTTTTTGTTTTTTTGGCTTCTTTTTACGTGTTTTTGAAATGTGTAGTATGGTAATAGGTTTGTGTGTGCTTTATTAGCTTGGCCATTTATGGGGTAAGAGAGACAAAGAAAGATCTTGTGAATGGCAATTTCAATTTGATATACCTATTTTTACTCGGTTCCTTTAAATATGGTAGTAATCTGTTTCCATTTATGGGTAGAAAATATGATAATAGGGGAACCGGAAATTGGTGGACAAATATATGGAAAATTGTATACATGATGATAATGGAATTAATTATTAAGAAATGTGGAACACGCACTCATATATAAATCTGATGAATTAATGTGTCATACTTACCTTGAATTTATTAATTTGTTTGTGTATGATTCTTACTACAACAATAGAATGCGCAAAAAATGACCAACCAATGGAATCGATCGATCTAAACTTATATTTTTTTGCATACTTTCCAATTAATAAACAGTGTTTAATTGACACTTTCCCTAACTACTCTTCAAGTTCCTTTTTTCTTCCCTAACTACTCTTCTAATTCAGTATTATTGAGTTTAACTCTGTTAGTAGGGGAGTTCTTTGATAGCTAAGCCTAAGCCTTAGCCAGGTTATAGGTTTTATAGGGCTTGGAGCTAAACAAATTTTTCTCCTTCTCTAATTTAAAATATATGTCGTGGAAAAAAAAAAAAGAAGAAAAAAAAAGGATGAGTTTAATTACATATACAATATTTTAGATATGTTGCAACGAAATTATATCAAAATAATATCTATTACAAATTTCAAGATAATTAAGATGGTTGATTTTAATTTACCCTTTCTATCAAAACAAAATTATATCAAGATTGATTTTCCTTTCGGTTTCTATATAATATATATATATATATATATTAAAAAAAAAAGAAAAGAAAAAAAGGGTCTATCATACCAACAAGAGGTCATGGGACCTACATGTGTGGCCCTATCAGTTTATTAGAGGCAGAAGTACTGGTCCGAAAGTACTAGAAATATGCATTCAGCTAAAAAACAAAAGTACTAGAAATATGCCTGTATATTTGGCTAGTTTCTTTAATTTACTAATAAATTATAACTAGTTCCTGATTTTATTTTATTTTTGGGTCGAGTGCTCCTCATGGAATCTTGTTTTAGCTTTTTTGTTTTTTAGTTTTTTGAAAAAAAAAAAAAAAACTCAATAGTCAATAGAATCATACATACAGATATATATTCGGGTTTAATGTCATGATTATATAATATATTTTAAATTTAAAAAAAGGAGAGGATTTAACCAGATCTAGTCGAACTCACACCTTACCACCCGACTAAAATTATGTATTCAATCCATTTATTTGTTTGATATGACCTAAAAAAGAGAGACTCAAAGAGGAAGAATTTTTATTGCATGCATGAGACTACACGACTATTAGCCTATTACATACATATGTATAACGTTGTATCATAATTTGGACAAAGATCGGCTTAAAATTAAAGTTAACTATCCAGTATTTAAGTTTTTTTTTTTTTTTTTTGAAAAAAAGGGAGGTGAAAGGAAGAGTAGTAATACTAATATATACATAAATTAAATTGACCCTCCCTTCAATCTTCGGTTAATTATTAAAAATGACGGTGACATATGTATTTTACTCTACGTCATTTTCATAATTTAACTTTCTTATTAATTATGCCTAAAAAAGAACTTTCTTATTAATAAATTAATATAAATTTGATATTAATTTTTATGATATTGATCTCCAGCAAGGGATTAAGACGGCAGACATGTGTATATAGCAAAACAAATAATGTTGCTTACATTTATTTGTTAATTGGTTAACTTGATTCTTAAGCTATATATCCCAATTTTTTTATCCTTTTGATTTTTGCCATTATTTTATACGCTTCATATTTCTTAAGTGAACCCCATGTAAGATCTTGCCAGGAGCTTTTACAAACACGCAAAGACAGGAAATTTTTTGTGTGAAATAGAAAGCTTATAGAACCCTAATACTAAAATCCAACCGATAAGATATGCATGACAAGATGGGAATCAAATTTAGCTAATGCAACACACGAACTAACACTTTTATTAGTGGGAAATTAAAATTAATTAATTTTTCTACAAAGATAATTTAATTATGCTCGGTGATCTCATCAAACATGGGAATTATTTTTGGGGGGCCAGCAAAGTAACATCAAGACAGCCAATGCCATATATGTTTATATATTACTAATATTTATATTTATATATTATCAAGTTCCACCACCACGTACTTAAAGTCCCTTTAAGATGAATCTTATTGGCCAACCAAGTATTAATAATCTTAAGCTAAATTAAGCTTACGAACTAATTAGATTCTGCTAATTAATGGATTAGACCTTTTTATTTTTATTTTTCAAAGTAAAAACATATAAAATATCTTTAATTTGGAATCAAAATTAATAATACATACTGAAAAATATGAGAGTGAACCCACCATGGATAACCTTCTAGCTCTTACTGTTTTTATTCGTCAAAGAAAGCTTTCTTCACGTTCAAAAAATAAAGGCAATACTTCCGACTTCAAATGTGGTTTTTGCCAACTTACACGTGTGGATAAACATAGATTTAGCATTGTATATATTTTTTCGTAAGCTATTGGCAGTAATATTAATGTTTGCAAGATTATTTTATTCCTTTTTTTTTTCTTTTTGCCATGCATATATCATATTATATAAATATATGTATTATATATACATCTTGTATGAACATATACATATAGTGCATAAACAAATGACAAAAAGCCAAGTTATAGGCAGCTTGACCAATAAATTTTTTTGGGAAAAAAATATAATTTTATTTATAGAAACAAGGGCTAGTAGCTAGTTTTAGTTCGTACAAAGGTAGTCCCTTCTAAGAGATTTATTAAAAAAAAAAAAAAAAAAAGAGGGAGAGAGAGAATTATAAATAAAGTGGGTATGTAATTTTCACAATTTTCTTCAATATTTTTCTTGATAGATTGCAACAAGGATATGAACCTGGACATATCTGGATTTGACTAAACGATTGGTACTTGACTTTTATCAAATGTCATTTTAATTTCGTCGGTGGAATTTCCTTTTTATATGTGTATAATTTTCAAGGGGAAAAAAAATCAGAACCAAGACCATGAAGCTAAAGTCTTTAATTGGTTTGGAAGGTAAATGAAGAAACCTGATGCAACTCCCACGTCCCACCTAACTTAGAAAGGAAAAACCGATTTCTATCCATGGTTTATGATTAATTCATGATAGAGAGATTAATGGGAAGTATAGATAATTAACTAATTAGATGGGTTTTCGGATAATTAAAGTTTTTATGTTGCTGGCGCTCTATTAAAGTGGACTTTTATTTGCAGACTTTAGCTCATGTCCAACCCAGCTTATTGTACATGTACACAAGTGTCAACATGATTTATTTAAAGTAATTTAATTTAAGTAGTTAGGAAGAAGTAAATATTAAAGGCTGGCTTGGATATTTAGTAAAAGTAAAGTTTTTATATATAAAATTATTTTCATAATAGATTTTTTTAAAAAAAAATGAGTCGTTATTAAAAAATTAATGATTATTTAGTTATCAATTAAAAATGTATTGTGAATATTAATTAAGTATTTTACAACATAACCATAAAAAATGCTTTCAACTTAAATATGTACAATATTACTTTTTTATTATACATTTAATATTTTTTTTTATGTAAGTAATGTTAACTATATATATATATATATATATATGTATATATATAAATTAATAATACTAAAATTAATGTGGTAAATACTATTATTATAAATTGTATTAATTTTTTTAGATTTTAGCTTATATATTTAGCTCTTTAAATATATAAAAAATAAAAAATAATAATATTTAGAAGCAAAAGAAAATAAGGTAAGGAGCTAAAGCAATTTTTAGCAATTGAATTTTAGCTAAGGTTTAAGTAGGATTTATTCGGTATTTATTAAAATAACAAAGAAAAATGGTAAGTAACACTTTGATAATTATGGTAAGTGATAATGTTTAAATTTGGGCTTATGCTTTTACTATATTTATATGGATAAATCTAGAGTGAATTTCAATTTGTTTATTCAATTTCAAATGTTTAAAAAGTCTTTAAATGTTCTATAACCAACCACAACTTTTTTCAATTTTATATAAATATATGGTCACCATAACAAAATAAAAAATAAAAAAAATTTGTTTACGACTGTTCATTAATTATAAAATTAATCATGGAACATTAGATTAGAAACTTAATTGATAAAAGGTAATCTCGATATGAAACTTTATGAATCGTATTTTAAGCTAGCAAGCTTCACATACATATATATATAGAAATTTACCAAATCTGGTGTGTGATTTAGCTTGACTTTGTTGTAGTTGAACAGAGTATATCTGATATTCACCGCGTTTTTGCAGGTTGTATACGATACGTCTCTGTGTCTTTTGGATAGCAAGAAAACAGAAATTAAGCTTGATTAATTCTGGCTTACACCATGGCCAGAGATCCTGATCCCCGTGACAGAAAATGAAAAGACTTCAAATTCTTTTCCTAATCATGTGCTTTGGATACTATAATGGCCCCCAGAGTGTCTCTACTGCTAAATTCTAGTCATTTAATCAACCAATGCAATTTTATAAACATAAAATTTTATGACCTACCAAAAGCCGTCCTTTAGTATAAAAGTTTATAATGGATGTTTCGCATTCAATTATATGTAATTCAAATCAATCAATAATTTATCTTCTAAATTATATGTAATTTTTTTTATTAGGCATCCAATATAAATTAATTGGGCATTGCCCCATTTGAATATTATTATTATTATTATTATTATTATTATATGACGTATATATATTACCCTGTGCTGGATGTATTTTTGTTAGTTTGTCTTTGTTGCATATTTTGGGAAATGATATGGAGCTACTAAGGTAGAGATTGTTGGGTTGTTAACAAATTTTGACTGATTAATCGATCATTAAGTGAAGGCAAGTAAATAATGACAAGCAAAGCCACCACGAAAAACTAAATAAACTTATCCGTTGGTGGAAAATTTTGGCAAACCAATCATTTTCATCGATCTTTGTATCTAGTGAAATAAAATCTGTGGGAATCTGCAAATGACATCACTGAGAAGGTGTGTAATCTTTAAGTCTGAAATCCATTCTTTTGAGATCATTTTCTCATTTTTACTCATTCTCTATCTTTTCCCACCTTCACCCCAATTATTCTGTCCTTGAAAAATTTCGCTTCTTCATCTGAAATGGATAAAATGGAAATTAAAGATTCAAACAAAGCAACTCATATATATATATATATATATATAAATAAATTATATTTAATATTTATAGAGAGAGATCATATAAATTGTCTCTTTATTTTAACTGGGATTTGATTAGAATTTGTGCTTAACTAAGACTTTCAAACCAACTTTATTTCACCTTTTAGACCATATAAACTCAATGTAAAAAAGTGTTTGGAGGATGCGGCTATTAGAAGAATGAATGACCCAAATGTCATAGTACGATAAGATATACTATACAGTTTTACTTTGATAGCTATCGATATATATTATATGTAATTTATAAAATACTTAAATATATTAATTTTTGAATTACATATAATTAAGTACGGATTATATTATAATGTGATGATCATGTTCATGGCAGCAAAATTATATATGTATAGACTCTAGATATAAAGATAGGTAGAATATTTCAATCAGAGGGCTGCCTAATCAGTTATATCACATCGCATGGCAAAGCCAAGGCTAGTATAATGGGTACCTCTGCTGTCTCCATCCACCGAAAGCTTATACCCATAAAAAAAAAAAAAAAAACATTTTGATATACAATATTTTCATCTTATATATAATATTTAATTATGGTCTATGAATTTTATACATGAACCGAAATCAGTCATATTACCAAAAGGTCTGCTTTGGTAAGTGTGTTGGGTAAGACTACAGACTAATTATTACTCATTCTTTAACTCTCTTTATCAAATGTACTGAAACTGATTAAGAATTGTAACTTCAATTGGAACTCCATATTGTGATAATAATATACTAATTAATGAAAAGCAGCATAAAAATTAAGTAAAGGGACAATAACATAAAAACAGGGCATTAGCTACCATAGATGTTGTATCTGAATAATTTTAACGATAATAAATGCTGTTGTGTTGTGGTTAATAACCCCGCAGTTAAAGTTGTTTTTAATAATAAATACTGTGGCTAAAAACACTTTTAACTACAGCTATTTTTGCAATTAAAACTAATTGCTATGACTAAAAACTACTTGTTGCGACCAAAACTTGTTTTAACCACAAAAAATTCATCGTGTTCAGATGCATGTAGCTAATGCTCATTATTTGGCAGTAGGATCGAATGTTCATTATTTTTGTTGTGGGATCGAGTTAATATAAACTGTTAGAGTTTCCTCTTTTTTTTTTTCTTCTTTTTTTTAAGAAAAAAAACAAAAAAAAACAACATGCCTGAATCTGCTCTTTTCACCCCTAAAAAAAAAGAAAAAAAAGAAAAAAAGCTTGAATCTGCTCCGAATGCAACAAATAATTTAAGCTCTAGCAATGCATGCATCTAAATAATAGAGGTCGGTCTTCTTTAGTAGTACTCATGATTTTCCTTTTTGTCCTTTTTTTTTTTTGAAGGGGGGGGAGAGAGAAGTAATAATTATAATCAGTTTATTACTTTGGGCATATTCATTAAAACTTTAGTTCGGTCAAAGATCATAGATTTGATTTCAGAACTAGCTAGGGTAAACCTAGCTAGCTATTTATGGTATATAATCAATTTTCTTCTCTTATTTATTTTTTTTTCTTGAAATATATATTGCATACATCAAATAAATAGATATATAGTATACATAGCAACCTTCTGTAAACTAAAATGCCCATGAAATATATTTCTTCGATGGTTCACAAGATGATACAGAATTTAAAAAAAAAAAAAAAAAAAAAAAAAAAAAAAGAAGAAGGAAGTTATATATCAATACAATTACAACAGCTGATTTGTTAATGGGAATGATTTCTCATTTTGCAGACAAGTAACATCATTTATGTGGGTGAGTGCTAGCCATTCACGGTACTAACAGGCTAATTATTTAACTCCTCACCTACCATAATTTACTAATCATAGAACACTATTTACCATTAATATGATCTTTATGAACGTTTAAAAATTTCCATCATATATACTGATATAAAGCTAATGGAATCTAGCTTGTAAATTACGTTATAATAATGTAGAGTCAATTTCATTGTCTCTCCGCGTTTTCTCTGTTGTGATCTTTTGGATAAATATATATATGTACACATATATATGTGGAAAATTCAGTTCTCTCCATTAATTTTTTTTCTTTTTTTTCTTCCCTTTTGTTTTCTTTAACCTTGAGGGACAAGTTGTCTGGGCATGCATGCTTGCTGTCACCATCCATCGATCCCTTGAGTTTCAAATCAGCTAAGAAAAAATAAACTCTATTTTTATATGATAACACCACATGATCCCTACTATCTAATTATGTGACACATGAAGGTTGTCACTGGATCATCATAGGCTTTTCCTCAAATCTCATACATATAAAGTGATCATGTTGTCAAATGGATCACCATATGTTTCGTAAAAAGCTCAAGCTCAAGCTCATGATCAAGTAAAAATGATTCTTTTTTTCTTTTTTTTATTATAGAAAAGACAGTAGCAAGGATTGAACTTAAAACATGGCTATAGTATATCATACTACATTTAAATACCACTCTTTTTAAAAAACTTGTACGAGAGGTTTAATGCATATTATAGGTAAAAATACCATAAACTTGAGAAATACGGCCATGTTTAGCTTGGGAGAACTGGTAAGCAGAGGCTTGTGGACGGTGGACCCTTATCACCATATAAATATATAAATATATATATTCTATTTATATAATATACAGTGTCTTTGTGTAGAAACATGTGAGTTAGTTTGACTTCAGTGAACCCTAGCTAGTTCTTTATTATAAGGACAAAATCAACCGTTAGTTGGGGAAGCCAAGTAATTAACTCAGTGTCTTTAACTATAATTATTACCCCCCCCCCCCCCCCCCCCAAAAAAAAAAAAAAAAAAAAAAAAGAAGAAGAAAAAACTGAGTGTATTTGACTCCAGTTTGCATTAGTTATATGTTGAATGTATTATATATATATATAGATATATATAGGCACTATATATATTTGTCTGGTGATTAAATAAAGGAGGGGGAAAAAAAGAACCAAAGTAATTAGTTGAGGATAAGAAGCAGATGTATGAAATGTGTTCGAAATATAATCCAAGGAAAAATGATTCTGAAAGTGTGTTGTTATTGATCGAAATAGATGTAGATGGTTCGTGAATAACTAGCTCACTAATTTTCTTACTATTTTGTACCAAATTGTGGAATCCAGCTACTCCTTATTGATCATCATATAATCTATTGGATGGAGTTTTGATTTGAAAAGCATTTTTTTTTCCCCCTAAATACCAACAATTTTCATCATCATCATCATCTCACTTTTCACAATGCCATGCTTTTTCTCGGACGCTTTTGGATTAATTCAAACCTGCCATTAATATGCAGTCCTTGCACTGGGTTTCATAATAATAATAATAATAATATATATATATATATATATATATATCTGAAATACATCAAGTGCTGGGAGTACATGATTAATAAAAACGGCTTCTCCCTTTGTTTGTTTGTTTGTTTGTTTTTATAATTTTTTTGAGATGAATATTGCAATCTGTTATCTTTAATGACAATTAACAATTTCTATAGCAAATTTTTATTCGAATAATTAATTTTATTATTATTTTATTTTAAAATTTTAATTAAAAGTAAACATTTTAATAATAACCATTTAAGTTATCATATTATATATAAATAGTATTACTAATTATTTATCAATAATAACAAATAATATACATATATATATATATATATATATTTTTTTTCTTTTTCACAGTAGAAATGGGGTGGCTAATTGAGGCTTGAAATTATTGCTGGAAAACGAAAGCGTTTTTTAATCTTAACTTTGGTTCTGAGACTGACTCCTGATAGATTTCCTGATAGATTTGGGCCTCTAGCACGCCCCACCAAAATGGATGGTTCGATGGGTTGCAGACCCTACTAACAAACGTGTTGAAAAACAATGAAACTACACTCGGGCTCTAACAATGCAGCCCAAATTTTTCTCCTGCATTCATCCCTCATTTCGAATATATAATATATATATCTATATATTTGGGTAAATCATTCCTTATTTTGAATTGCATGCACTCTTTATATTTATTTATATTTTTTACAACTCAATATGGGTATTAAAATATTAATTTGAATGAAGTAAGCTCCTTTCCACACAACAAAATTTTCACTACAGTGCTAGGCAAAAATGTATTATGTTTGCAGGCAAAAGAGTAAGCCACAATTCATTCAAGGTGAGCAAAAGAAAATTAATGCTAAAATTTGAAAATAAATAAATAAATAAAGGTTATATATCATATAGTTCTTTAATTTTCATTTTCATTATCTTAACGTTTTTTTTTTTTTTTTTTTTAAGTTATGTCTCAAAATTAGTCCACACTTGTAAGTGACAAAAATTGACTCCTTCCAAGCCCATTCAAAGGAAACCGAAATTGACTCCTTCAAATATGGTTTGGGAAACGTTCCATGTTCAAAGCGTAAAAAGCCTCTTATTAGCAGCAGATGATGAGGACCGTACTTGTTCCTGAAGAATTTGATTACATAAGTTCAGATCCATTTTATGTTTGCTAGAACAACTAATTCTAAAGTCCAAATAAATAAACTATAATATAGTTATATTGGAGTGGGGCTGCTAGTCCTCACTATGTGGCAATAACACGGTAGAAAAAAGGCATTGATAAGAATTTTGGTCTTCTTTCCATCTACAATTTTCTTTTCCCATTTGTTTAATTTCATCGTTTTACACGTATCGATGTCATTGTTTTGTTTAGTTAGAAAACGAAAAACAAATCAAATGAGAGAAATGACTTAGAAATCTATCTTTACCATGACTTCCAAACGAAAACTCTAAATTACTTTTAAATAATGGGTAGTTGGCAAATGGCACTGTGGGGGAAAAAAAAAAAAAGTTGGGTAATTTGCATTATGTGTAAGAAAAAAGTTAGATCTACCAAAATGTGAACTAAACTTGCCTTTCTTGGGCTATGTAGTTAGCTGCTATATAAACTGTCACCTTGGCAAAGCAATTTCCAACATTGATAACCATATAAGCTTCTCTTCACAACCCACAACCCACCCACCCCAAAATAAAACCAAAAAAAAAAAAAAAAAAAATCTTAATTTGTTGTACACGCACAAATGGGTCCGAATTTCAATGATGCAAACTCACTCTTCAAATTTGTAGTCCAGGATGGAAATGGAGTTAAAGGCTTGGTAGATGCAGGCCTATCAAAAGTACCTCACCAATACATACAGCCACCGGAAGAGCGTATCGAAAAGCAAAGTGCAAGCTCTACTGGGCTCTCACCCATTGACTTGTCGAAGTTGGATGGACCTGACCATGACAAAGTGGTGGAGGAGATCATTGGAGCTGCTGGAAATTTAGGGTTCTTCCAAGTTGTTAACCATGGTGTTCCTTTGGAGTTGTTGGAGTCTCTTAAAGAATCCGCTTACAGTTTCTTCGGACAAGAACCCGAAAAGAAGGCAGTTTATCGGAAAGGTTCGAGTCCTAGCCAGAACGTCAAGTATGGGACTAGCTTTGTGCCTGAAAAAGAGAAGGCTTTGGAGTGGAAGGACTATATCAGCATGGTTTATACCAATGATGATGATGCTCTTAGTTATTGGCCAAAGGAATGCAGGTAAGCTCTTTATATCTTGTAGTTATGATATCCATATTTTGGATTTGCTCGTAAAATTAATGAAAATCTAAATGTTCTAAAATATTTTGGAAATAAAATAAGAAGTTGTTGTTGAAAGAGATGTTAAAAAATTCATATCAAAATAATTTTCAACATCACATTCTAATAGTAAACTATATTATTGTTTTGGAAATATACAATTGTAAAAAAAAAAAAAAAAAAATGATATCAGAAATAAAAATAATAATAAAATTATTAGCCCTGTTTTGCTTTTTAATGGTGCTATTGTGGAAATAATTAATTTTTGTACTAGGCTATTAATAATGCCCTTTCTTGGCTAGGGGCCAAGTATTAAATTCATAAAACACTGGAACCAGATTGGGGGCCTCGTTAGTCAACTGTGGTCGTCAGCTGACTCTGTCTTTGGTGGATACTGAACATTTAAACCAAACAAATTATATTCTGTAGGATACGAATGACAGTTAGTTTTGACCATGTACAAGTCAAAAGATTTGCCATCTGTTTTTTTTTTTTTTTTTTGGATTAACTATCTTGTCTTTTTCCATTTTTTGGTCATAAATTAAATTAAATTCATAATGTTTTTGACATTAATTGTACTTCAGGGAAGTGGCACTTGAATATCTAAGGACATCACTAAACATGGTGAAAAAAATACTCCAAGTTTTGATTGCAAATCTTGGAGTTGCGGAAGAAGATTCAAACAAAACAATTGACTCGCTCATTGGGTTGAAGATGGTAAACATGAATTACTATCCCAAATGCCCTAACCCAGAGCTCACTGTTGGGGTTGGTCGTCACTCAGACTTGGGCTCCTTAACAGTCTTACTACAAGATGGAATTGGTGGTTTATATGTTAAACTTGAAGAAGACAAAAATGGTAAAAACCAAGGAGGGTGGATAGAGATTCCTCCTATAAATGGTGCTTTGGTCATTAACATCGGTGATACTTTACAGGTTAGATATTAATAAAAGTATATAAACCATTTTTTGATCTGCATAAGCTCGCTTAATCTTGTTGATAATGATTACTAAACATGATTGTTTTTATGTGGTTTTGTTAGATACTGAGTAATGGGAAGTACAAAAGTGCTGAACATAGAGTACGTACCACAAGTACCAAATCCAGAGTTTCAATTCCGATATTCACAATTCCAAAACCAACTGAGAAGATTGGACCACTGCCTCAGGTGGTGGAGAGGAATGGTCTGGCTCGGTATAGAGAAGTGGTATTTGAGGACTACATGAAGAATTTCTTTGGGAATGCTCATGATGGAAAAAAGTCTCTCAATTTTGCTGAGATCTAATTAGCTATTAACTTATAGAAGTTTCGTATAGTTTAATTTGATATTAATTTCTTGTTCAGCTTAAATATTAATTTGTTTATTGATTCTGCTGTGCTATAGATTTTTACCACAGACACGCTGTCTACTCATTGTTATAATGAGAATAATTCGTCAATAAAATCAGTTGCCTATTTGATTTATTGTTTTTTATTTTCTCGTTATTTTCCTTGGCTAAAATAGTAAAGGCAGCATTTACTCTCTAAATGCATACAGTGAAAAATTTAAAGTTGAATATTTTAATGCAAATTAAAGTTCAATTCACAAAGGTAGAACAAAAACAATATAATATTTGAAAAGATAATATAAAATGGCATTGCGTTTTTAAAAGGAACAAAGTAAGAGCGGCCCAAAATGTGTTCACAATTACCAAGTCAAAAGGGAAAGAACTGCAAGATATGAGACTTTACTCTAATAAAACCTTTTTGTAGTGCTAAATTGTTTTATGTCTTTAATATTGGTATCTGAAAGTCTTTAAGAAGATATT
Organism: Ziziphus jujuba; assembly: GCF_031755915.1. Taxonomy (NCBI): domain Eukaryota; kingdom Viridiplantae; phylum Streptophyta; class Magnoliopsida; order Rosales; family Rhamnaceae; genus Ziziphus; species Ziziphus jujuba. The sequence continues at coordinate 8,041,656 of NC_083380.1, forward strand.
GTGTTATAAGAAGAGTAGATATAGAAGACTATAATCACCAAAAAGAAAAAAGGAAAAAATGGAAGAGTAGAAGACTGTTAGATCTTTGAATGGTAAAAAATAAACAAATATTCATAGCAATAATTCCAAATACAATCTCAAGAAATTATTTTTTAATTTGTAATTTTATTTTTTATCCATAGGAATTTCATCTACTAAACTTCGGATTTAGTAGATGACTATAAAAACAACTTGGTTAGTATGTATAGGGGAGGCCCACTACAGTGCATAATGTTAAGAATTTTTTTTTTTTCATATTTATTTGTGAATTCCAACATTTTAAAACCTATATAATTGTTTTCTCACCAGTACGTAATAACTGATTCATTGTTATTTATCAAAAAAAAAAAAAAAAAAAAACTGATTCATGGTTAGGTATAAGTTGATGTAAACAGATCGTGGGGACACAAATTTTCTGGATAAGAGAGACATGTTGTTATAATTGGCAGGATAATGTATTTAAATTATATCGATTATTAATGTGTAGCAAAAAGAACACACTACACTGTCTCCCAGCCAAAGATTTAAACCCAAAAATAAAAATAAAAAATAAAAAATATCTCCACCCACATATAGACAAATGTTATGTTGTGCATTATTTATTGGTCGTCACCAAATGTCAATAGTTCATTCAATCATATATTATATCTATTTTATTTGCAAGCCTGTGAGCTGGGCCCGAGCCCTCAGCAAAAAAATACAGGCGGCGCGGATGAGTTGTCGTTTTATGGTGATTATAAAAATTAAATATATATATATATATATATATTTACAAATTTTGACTGCTAATCTTGGAGTGTCTATATATATATATAAGACTCTAAAGCGATGTTAGACACCGTCATTGGGCAGAAGATATAGTAAACATGAAATTTTTACCCAGGGCTCACAAAGACATTCAGACATGGGCATTTTGACAATGTTGCTACCAGATAAAATTGATGTGGTTTATATGTCAAACCTTGAGGAGGACAAAAATGGTGCCTGGTAGATTCATGGCGTTAAAGATGGCTTGGCTAGTTACCATTTACTAATTGCTGCCTTGGAACGGTCAATAATTGTGGTTTTCAGCCGACGCTTGGTGGTCAACAATTAAAACAAAATTAAAAATTAAATAATAATAATAATAAATTCTTGAGGGTACAACGCTTGGTTTTGACTATGTCAAACTCAAAAAGATTTGTCATCTTTTCTTCTCATTTATTTTTTTATTAAATAAAGAAATGACAACTAATTCTTTTTCTTTTTTTTCTTTTTTTTAAGGTTAGAATCCATGATATTGAGATATACTAATAAGATATCAACTCATACCAACTGTGTCAACACTATTTCAAAACTGATTCATATATATATATATATATATTTAAGGATATTTTGTGCCAACCTTATTTGACTTCTAATTCATGTATAAATATATTCTTTTGTGGTCATAAATTGTGGTGCTACAAGTGGTAACCATAGATATTTCTAAAGATTCATAGTTCCATTACAAGAGATTTTAATTTTTTGAGGTCTTGTTTGGCATGAAAGTTAAAAGTAGTTTCTGATTTCAAAAATTATCTTTAAAAGTGTTTGATTAATTTTTAAAAAGTGTCAAAAGCTGCTAGAATCAAAACTAATAGAAAATGAATTTTTTAAAAAGATAAAAATAAAAAAAAAGTAAAAGCATAAATACAAATTATCAAAATTATCATTTATTTTAAAAATTTAAATTATTAAATAAAAATTAGATCAATATATATTTTATATTTTCTTCAACAATATATGTTATAATAAGAATAATTTCGTCAATGAAATCTGGGGCCTACTTGCCCTTTTTATTCTTCTTCTTCGTCCTTTTTTTTTATTGGGAAAAGTGTCATTTATTCTTTCAAATGCAGAGGAAAATTCAAGTTGAATATTTTAACGCAAATTAAAGTTCAATTCAACAAGTAAAACGAACAAGTTTTGCTATTTGTTGGAAGCATATAATTCTTTTAATTTTTTTAATATTGCAATTCTAATATTAGGAGGTGGCCTAATTTTAATGATAATCAATCAAATAGAGACTTGCTATTAACTAGACAACAGTCAATAGTGTTGAATCATCAATAACTATAAATAGCATTCCTCAAAACAAAAATTTTATAAATTTGAAATATAATTAGTATAAAATGGGATAAAATAGGATTACGTATATAAGAGGAATAAATTAGTGGCCAGATATGTATTCACAGTTACGGGTCAAAAAAGAACTAATAAGGAGACTATCAAATATTTGAAAGGTAATAGATAAATACATAGATGAAGACTAGAAAAAGATATTTATAAAAACTGTTTCAAACATGTTCTCAGTAAATCAGTTTTAATTTCGCACTACTGCATAATATTTTAATGAGCTAAAACTCTCTACATATATGGCCATCCACATCATTGAAATTAATACATATATATATATATATATATATATATATATATATATATATATATATATATTTATTTATTTATTTATTTAGTTAACCAATCCCTTCCTCCCTCTCGTGAATAACTTTCTCTGCTACATGCATAGTTTGTTTTGGTTTGTTTTTTTGTTTTTTGTTTTTTTTTTTCTTTTTAATACCGATAGAGCATTCTTGTTAATTCAAGTAGAAATCAGTTGAGTGGGACAATAAAAGCTAACCACTGCCCATTTGGTAACGTTTTCAAAAACGATTTTAATGAAACAACTTTTATGAAACAATTTTTATGAATCAATCCTGTAAAATGAAAATGGTAAATTCTATTTTGGGTTTTTTAGAATTTAAAACCATATTTGGTAGTATATTAAAAAAAAATTATGACAATAAAAATGATAAAATTATAGTAAATGTAAATTTCATCTACATATGTATGGTAAAGAAAATATTTGTTTTTTAAAAATAGTAATAATTACCTATATTTTTGTCTAATATATGTTAAATATGGTATATATCTATATAAAATAAATATTCTTATACTTAAAAGAATAAATATATCCATATTATTTTATATATTTGTTTCCAAAAATTTTCAAATTCATTTAAAACTTCTTTTAGAGGTTTTATAAATTTTCCATATTTTAAAGAATGTTAGAACTTTTTTCCAAATTCAAAATTTCAAATAAAGCTATCCATGTTGTACAACAGGCTTCAAAAAATAATGATAGTTGGCCAAATTATAATATTATATAAGAAAAAGTTGATACCAAATTCATGTGAATTTATATATATGGATATAATATACATATATATATATATATATATATATATATATATATCACTTCGGCACAACAATATTTACACCATTAATATCCTTAACCACTAAGCTCGAGTACCCCAAAAGAAAATTTCTAGCCGTATACACAAAATGATTTCAAATCTCAGCAACGACGCAAACTCACTCTTCAATTTTGTTGTACGAGAAGGCAATGGTGTTAAAGGTTTGGTTGATTCAGGCCTCTCTAAAGTTCCTAAACAATACATACAACCACCAGAAGAGCGTATAGAGAAGGAAAGTGGAAGCCCTCCTCCTGATCAGCTAATTCCACCTATTGATTTGTCAAAGTTAGATGGACCTGATCATGATCAAGTGGTGGACGACATCATCCAAGCTGCTGAAACTCTAGGGTTCTTCCAAGTTGTCAACCATGGCGTTCCTTTGGGGTTGTTGGAGTCTCTTAAAGAGTCCGCTTACAGTTTCTTCGGACAAGAACCCGAAAAGAAGGCAGTTTATCGGAAAGGTTCGAGTCCTAGCCCGAACGTCAAGTATGGGACTAGCTTTGTGCCTGAAAAAGAGAAGGCTTTGGAGTGGAAGGACTATATCAGCATGGTCTACACCAGTGATGATGATGCTCTTTGTTCTTGGCCTAATGAATGCAAGTAAGATCTTCTATAACCAAATATCATTTTTTCATATATATATATATATATATATAGTTGGGGAAAGTGCTGGACAAATTTTGTTTTTAGGTCCTTGAATTGCATGTAATTAGGCACCCGTTGTATATAAAAAGGCAATGAGTACGTTTACTCTGAGGTTTTCTAGACAAAATTTGTTTTGGATTTCCTACTACAAAAATTTATATATATGAATACTATATATATTTGGAGATGAAATTGATAGGGATGGGAATATATATATATATATATATATATATGTATACAGAAAAATAATCCATATTAACCAGCTATAAAGAGATAATTATTATAGGATATAAATTGATCTAGACAAGTTCCGGACAAAAATTTTCTGCATAAGATATGTTATTTATTATAGTTGACAAAATGGTTGTACAAATTACATTAGTTAATTATTTATGTGTGAACTAAAAAACAAAACAAAATATATATATATATATATATATATGTGTGTGTGTGTGTGTGTGTGAAACCACCATACCGTCCGATTGTCTCCACCCACTTGTAGACAAATGTTATAGATGTCTTGTCTAGACTGTCTCCAACCTATATATATAGACAAATGTTGTATATGCTATTCGCATTGTGGTCTTCAATTACAATCATGTCAATATCTCTTTTATTTATTTATTAATCTTTTATATTGAGGAATGATGATTTAAATTTGAAATCGTTTTAAAAGAAAACAATGGTTTTACAATCATTAGTCTAAATAAAAAAAAGGAAAATGAAAAATAAAAAAATTGATCCAGAATTTTATTGAAGAGTTAATTAGTTATATATTACTTGAAAAACAAATTTAGCATGAATTCTTTTTCTAGTTGATTTGCTTTTGATTGTTAATATATTCCGTTATTATATGACTGGCATATTTGGTTAAACGCCCTCCCCCCGTGCGCGTAGACAAGCAGTCGTCTTTTTCTGGTGATTATAAAAATTAAAATAGCCAATTAATTAAAAATTATAAATAAAATAAAGAAATCTATTGGGTATATTGATAATTACAAGCATATATGCATATATGATTCCGGGAATCTAATCCATATTTAATTAAACTAATTACCAATATTTATTTAAAGAGTTTACTATATGTCACCATTAATCACCAATAAAACTATTGTTGATATGGCAATTGCTAATTTATTCTTTTTAATTACATATTATTTTTTATCCTTGAAAATTGATTTGGGAAAACAAAAATTATTTTAGATAGCCTTTTGAATTGTTAAATGTTTTTTTAGACAGCTATTTAAATTGTTAAATAGCGTATAAATAATACTATTTTTATTTGAATTATTACAATGATCAGTTCATTTTAAATTATAATATATTTTTTTATGATTATTGACTACATGTCTTTGTCAAAAAAAAAATATATATTATTAAATTTATTTAATTAATTTGCAAGCATGCATGGAAGTCTCAATCATGGCCATTAATTGATAAAGTTTATAACAATTTTCTTTTTCAGAAAAGAGGCACTTGAATACCTAAAGACATCACTAGATATGGTAAGAAAAATACTGCAAATTTTGATTGCTAACCTTGGAGTGTCCATAGAAGACTCAAAAACAAAGATAGACTCACTCACAGGAATGAAGATGGTGAACATGAATTTTTATCCAACATGCCCTAATCCAGAGCTCACTGTTGGTGTTGGAAGACATTCAGACATGGGCACTTTGACAGTGTTGCTACAAGATGAAATTGGTGGTTTATATGTCAAACTTGAGGAAGACAAAAATGGTAGAAACAAAGGAGAATGGATAGAGGTCCCTCCAATCCACGGTGCTTTGGTCATTAACACCGGTGATACATTACAGGTTAAATATATTGCTAAGTGTTATGTAAATCATTATTGGTCCGCTTTTATAGCTAGTAACTTAAATATATATATATATATATATATATATGGTATCGAAGTTTGGAAATACTTTATTTTAACTTGCAAATTTAGCTTTTTTAAGTTTATATTGAATAACAATTTTATGATATTATTGTTATTTTTATTTATTTATTTATTTATTTTCGTGGTTTCAATGCAGATATTGAGTAATGGGAGGTACAAAAGTGCTGAACACAGGGTACGTACCACAAGTACCAAATCCAGAGTTTCAATCCCAATATTTACAGTTCCAAAACCAGATGAGAAGATTGGACCACTGCCTCAAGTTGTGCAGAGAGATGGTTTGGCTCGGTACAGAGAGTTTGTTTTTGTGGATTATATGAACAATTTCTTTGGGAATGCACATGAAGGAAAAAAGTCTCTCGATTTTGCTAATCCATCTAATTAGCAAATTAATTACTCTCTTAGTTAATTTTATCCTCTATAATTTGTTATTTTCTGGCTTCTCAGAGAAATAAACGAAAAGCTCTATATCTTGGAGCAGTCTTATAATAATCATTTTAGTGATTTTGATGTGCTAGAGACTTATAGCCCGCTCTTATAATGATATGAAAAATTCCTAATTTCTTGTTTCCTCTTTCACTAACTCATTAAAATTTGAAGGAAAATTATATTTCAATGTTTTCCATTTATTTGTTTTTTAGTTGAAATATCATGATCGGATACATATATAAAATCAATTTAATGTTATTATAGTACTTTTCAATTTAAAAACAATACTGATTTTGTACAATTTTAACCCTTGAATCTTATTGAAACACTAACTATATTACTCTATATATCACTTAATCACATTAAAAATTTCTTAAAAAAAATTAAAATCATTTTAATACTCAACAATAAGTTTTACTGAAAACCATAAATAATCCTTAATAAAGAATAATTTTTACTAAAAACCGTATTTAAGAGAAACAAAAAATACTGTCGCAGGGGATGGAACTCATGCAAGAAAAAAACCTTATTTAAATGAAATGCGGTAGATAAAATATAAATATATAAATAAATAAAAATAGATAAAGAGGATTAGTTTTAGTGGTTTAACATCTCTATTTGTATCCATAAGAATACGAGTTCGAGATCGAATCATAAGAATGGAAGAATTTTGGATAAATTGTAATTTAGGTAAATTATTCAAAAAAATAAATAAATAAATAAAAACAAAAAAAAAAGGATTATCCATTAGTGAAAATTTTAGTTAAAAGAATCTCTTATTTTTCACCCCCAGAGGTGGGTGTTCTTGGTTTTTCCCCTTCTTTTCTTATTCCGTTTTATTACACAATAATGGATTTGAAATGGGTATTGGGCCTGGATATGGATCTGACTATGGTCCACTACCACCATCATTGGATTCTCCCAAACCGAACCCGCTACAACATTCGGTTCAGTCAACCATTTTCTTTCCGCTTTAGAATTCCTCTGTTATTTATTTACTTATTTTTTGTTTTCAGAAAAAAATAATTTCAAAAAAATAAATAAATGATAAATAATTCCAAATACGAGTTACTGAATTCAAAAGACTCGGCGGTAAGTTCTTTTCTTTTCAAAAGACCCGGCGGTAAGTTCTTTTCTTTTTAAAGTTTTTTTCCAAAAGAAACATTTTTCCTTTTTTTAAAAAAAAAGATAAAATTTTCTCGATGGCCAAACAGAGAGGGAACAATTTCTTTATTGAGCATTGCTTATATTTTACATGGGTTCAGAGTTCTTATTTCTTTTTGGCCGCTATATCCCAGTTTATAATAGTTTGTTATTTTTCACTACTCTCATGCATACTTTTTGCCTTTAATTTCCATCTATTGCAAATAAGTGTATCATATTTTAGTGTATGAACCAAAAATTTTCTACTATTGATCATGAAAAGTATTCTTTCCTTGGAAAAGCATATTCTTAACTATTTTGAGGCTTATTTTTATTATTATTTTTTTAATTTATCAATTATGATCTAATAATCATGCTTTAAGTGACACATCTATAACACAATGGCATGTTACCTTCTAGGCACACAAAGTCACTTGCCATATCTGTGCGGAAAATGTGCTTTTTGTCTCCAAGGCCTTAAAATGGAGCCAGTGTTTGCACCATTTATGGAAGTCAAGATTCAAAGGTTAGTGTTTCAATTTTATTTTTTTATTTTTGTATATGTAGCAATTAAAATCAAGCAAATCAAATTTGCATTATTTCATATATATTTTATGAAAACTGATTACAAATTTTTAGAATTAAATGACTCGAAGTAAATTCCACTAGAAGTATTTAAGAAAAGAAAATCTGAAATCCCCAGTTTTTTGCTAACTAGACATGATTATTCCTCTTATCTCACTTGTCTTCCTCATGGAAGGATGATTTATATGTTTTCTTAAACTGCTATGACAATTGTCCACATGAATGTAAAAAAAGTGTTCAAGTGTAGTGATATCTTGAATTTGTTTACAAATTTAGCTCTATACATGGTTGAATCTAATGTTTCTGATTAGATATGAAGTCCTTGGGCTACAATAATGAAGTCAACACCTGGTTTAGCAATGCCATTGGTCGACCATGCATTTTGTCACGTTCTTTTCGATCCAATTTATTCTTTTCAACTAAAAAAAGAAAAAAAAAATTAATTCTTTTTATAATACATACATACATACATACCAAAAACCAGAGCCAATGTGAGCCGAACAGAACCAATCCATTTTTGCTCCGAAAAATTCAAGGACTGCCTTTTCAGTCAAAGTCTTGGAGATAGCATGGTTGCTCGAAAATGCCTTTCGAGCTTTCAGGTAATCCCAAAACCTCCCATCCACTTCTTCTACATCCATATTGCTGATAAACTGGACGGTTGATGCGCTGGAAGTGTATACAACCCGCTTCACTGTTTTCGAATTTAAACATTCTTTCAAGATAGCCTATTGCTCCATTCACTGCTCTTTTTCGTTACTATTTCCTCTGGTTCTTGGTCTTCGAAATCAACTGGAGTGGCAACACGGAACACTCCCGTGCACCCTCCGATGGTTGCTGAGATGTGCATCGAAGATTTTGAGACTTTCTGATGCTCCCGGTAGGCTTGTGAGGAAGCTTAGGTCCTTCTTATGCTCTGTTTTTGGTGTCAATGTTCTTTAAAGTCTTAAAATAACCAATATATATATATATATATATATTCCAAATCCCTCCAAAAAAAATATTTTCTAGGACAAATTGGCACAAATGAATTAAATTAAAATGCAAAAGAAAAACACTCATTGTTAGACTCTAATACAAAAATACCCACATTTAATTTTTTTTTTTTTTTTTTTTTGGGGGCCGCTCGCTTGTTAAAATAATCAAATTATGATTAGCAAAGTATTTTGGTGTTGCAATTAGCACTTGAAATTAAAATGTATCAATCATTTTTTTACAACCTCAAAGTTGACAGTGAGAAAGTTCCAATAAAGCAGCAACTAAAAAGAAATCCTTTTGTAGTTGGTTTTGACGAGCGAGTGGCTCAATAGAGTGGGATCTAACGGTGGTTCTGACAGAGTAACCATGATGAAGAAGCCTCAAGATTATCCAAAGATCCAATAAACATTGTACCACCTGTTACACATACTCTGCCTTTCTCTGTTGACGTCTGTCTCTCCCTTCCGGACAGTGGAGATGGAGTGGTTCGTATTCATCCTTTGCTTTGAAATGAATATCTGTATTTATTTATTTATTTATTTTTCAAAGTTGTTTTCATTGGTTTGGAAACTATGTTAGAGTTCATTTGGTATAGTCTATGAATGATAGAGCCTTTGTATGCTAAATTTCTCATTGTGTATATCATTGTTAAAAAGAGTTTTTATTAAAAAGGTAAAAAAAATATTTGGTTAGATTGAGTATTTGTCAACATAACAATAAAATAAAAGTGCTTTTGAAATGTGTACAATATTATTTTTTTATTATACATTCAATAATGTTTTTATATAGGTAGTGTTGATTAAAAATGTAATAACATCTAATTAATAATATTACAATTTATATGCCAAACATTATTGTTTACAAATCATATTATTGTAATTCATTTTTTTAGACTTTATGTTATATATTTAGATATTTAAATCTATACTAAATAAAAATAATGTTTAGGAAGGAAGAAAAAAAAAAAAAGGAAAAAAAGATGGGGAGCCAAAAGATTTTTAGCAACTGAATTATGAAAACAAGAAAATAGCTTATCAAAGCTGCTTAACAAATATATAAAAAAATCCTTGAGTTAGATAGTTAATTTGCAATTTTGACTTAGGAGCCGATTTGTTATGTACGAAGTTTTTACCTTTCGTTCAATAAAATACAACAAAACTCCTAATTACATAGCATATGTGGATGAAAAGCTCATATAACTTGGGATTTTGGCCGTTAATTAATTATGATGGAATGTAGAATACATATATTCGGTTCTGCTTTAGACTTTAGTGCACCATTTAGTTCATTTTATAATGCATATATTGATATGAGGATTCTCTTCCACTTGTTAAGTTTTAAATATTAAAATAAAAAAAATAAAAAATAAATATTGTAAATTAATATCTTCATATAATATTTGTCACTTTTACTTTTAAATAGTCAACCATGAAATAAATTAGACAATCCATTAAATTATAATTCATATATATATATATATATATATATATGAGTTTAAAGTAAATTCGTTTTTTTTGGCAAGTTTTAGATGTATAAAGCTTGCCGATATTTAATTAGAATTTAAGTGAAAGTTGGCATGTTGGACTTTACCTAAGACCATGACATTAATTAATCGGCAATCAAAATTGAATTTGCCACTGTTTGACGCTTCTCTATTTGAACTAAATGGGTTTTGGATGATATAATATTTGTTATTTTTTCTTCGATCAATTTATTTTGTCAATAATAAAACATGTAAGAATATTCTTTCTCAATTTTATTACACAATGGATCTGAAAATGGGAGTTTCTAAAAAAATAAAAATAAATAAAGAAGGTAAAAATGGGTATTGGGCCCGGTTGTGGAAATGGTGGGCCTGTTAACCACGTTTTGATCGAGAAACGTGTCACCGTTTCAACCGTTGGATTCTCCCAAATCGAACACAGAGTCTCACCCGGTGCAACATTCAGTAGTCAACCATTTTCTCTTGTCTTCAAAAATTTCCGCTTTTTTCTTTTTCTTTTTATTTTTTGTATTTAAATAATTTTTCTAAATTACAATATTAGTAATATATTACCGTTGGATACTTGAGAAGTCCAAAGCCTTAAAAGCCAAAACCTTCTACCATTTCAATCATTTTGATTTTCTTCTCTCTCTCTCTCTCTCTCTGTCTAACTGCTCCTTCAAACCTCGCCGGCCGGCTGTGTCGGTTTGTTTGATAAGAATCAATGGACGTGGAGAAGGAGGTATTCCTTCAGGAATTTGGGGAGTCTTATGGATATCCGAACGGTCCCAAAACCATCGACGAAATCCGAGCTACTGAATTCAAACGACTTGACGGCAAGTTCTTCTTCTTTACATTTCCTTTCGAAATTTCTCGAAAAGAACAAAAATTTTCTTCTTTTTTTTTATTTTTTTAATGAAATTTTCTCAGTGGCCAAACAGAGAGGGATTACTTTTTTCTTTTTTCTTTTTTTTTTCTTTTTTTTTTTTAAATTTAGGTAAGGTATATTTGGATCATGCTGGAGCAACTTTGTATTCTGAGTCGCAGATGGAAGCTATATTTAAGAACCTTACTGCTAATGTTTACGGAAACCCTCGTATCCTGTTGTTTGTTACAAATTTCATTGATTTCTTTCTTTACTCTGTACTGTGTGCTTGAGAAAAATATTTTTATACTTGGAAATACTTTATTTATACTTTGAGAAAAAAGCTTTAGCAATTCTCTTTTATCGTTTTGGTTTATCCTTCATTTTATTGTCTTATTTTGATTCAATTGTAAAAAATAGTTAGTCTTTTTACTAAGTGATATAATCACTAGGTAATTGATATCCCAAGTGTTATTCCCCTTTTTATTTTATTTTTTATTTTTTAATTTAACTAGTTTAATATATGTCCCTTGTAAATTTGCAATTTTTCTTTTCTTTATTATTATTTTTTTCTGTGAAATTATAAGTGTTATAGTTCTGTTGTTCATGTTGATTTTGTCAAGTTCCTTAATTGGATTTTAGACAGCCAAAGTGACACCAGCTCTGCCACTGGTGATCTTGTAAGGGAAGCCCGACAACAGGTAGCATTTGTTGTCTCTAGTTTTCTAAATATTCAGCTTTTCAATTGAAAGTAGTATCTAGGCAGGAGCTGTTTTGGTGTTTCGTAAAGAAATAGAGTAGATACATTGTGGATAAACAACTGCCTTTCATAATTATTTATTTTCAGTATAGATTATTGAATTACTTATTGTTACAGAATCTTTCATATTTTTCTTTCTCCACTAATGCATATGTGTAAAATTATTTTATTTTATTTTTTTGTCCAAGTATTTTTCTGTGAATTATTGCCAGGCTTCTCATTGTGACTTTTGCTCTCATATAGGTCCTTGACTATTTCAAAGCATCCCCAAAAGAGTACAGTTGCATATTCACTTCTGGGGCAACTGCAGCGTTGAAGCTGGTAGGGGAGTCCTTTCCATGGAGCCGTAACAGCTGTTTTATGTACACAATGGAGAATCACAACAGTGTCCTTGGGATCCGAGAGTATCCTACCATTCATCCATTGATTGCTTACGTTATCTTTTTGTTTTGACCTTCTTACGACTTTCTAATTTCTTGGCGTTGTAGTCCTTAAAAACTTTTAGATATGCTCTTGATCAAGGAGCTTCAGCCTTTGCAATTGATATTGAGGAGGAGACTGTGCATCATAAATTATCCAATGGCAGTGCCGCATCTATGGGGGCGTTGCAGCACCAAGTACAAAGGAGAAATGAAGCTAGGTTCCCTGAAAATGAACCAACAGGTAATTTTTGGGTGGTTTCTTCTCATATTGTAGATATATGTTCGTGTATTTCTTTGGATAATGGTTGGCATTAATTTAGGAAGCATTACATGACTTGAGATTTTAATTAGCCTACTGCTGGAATAGCATTTTGTTTCTTTACATCATAAAAGATTATATAGCAATTTTGCATGGTGTGATATACTTATTGTTACAATGGGATAATGATTCTGTAATTTTGTTTGACCATGTACTTTGCCTGGATGCAGGTAATGTGTACAACTTGTTTGCATTCCCCTCCGAGTGCAATTTCTCAGGTTTGAAATTCAGCCTGGATTTGGTGAAGACAATAAAGAAAGATTCTAAAAGAATTTTGGGAGGCTCTCCATTTTGCAAGTATGTAAATCATATCCTTTTGTGCATCCTATTTTAACTTTTGGGTTCATTTGCCACTAAAATACTTTTCTTGTCTAGTTAAAATAATCGAAAATAGGAACTTATTTTAGTATTGATTTTGAGTTTCGATGATGTTTGTTAGGTCAAATTTGGTTTTTTATTGCTGTCTCCCTGTTATTTGTGTCCATTCTTCTTCTTCTCTCTCTTTTCTGTTTCATTTTATTGTAAAACAGAGATATGTCATCATGAGAGATTTGTCTTCAATGGGGGATTTTATGTAGAAGCATTGCTTGCATGTGCCTTATTGAGTCTTTGTGTAGAAGCATTGCTTGCATGTGTGTACATCTTCTGTTTATGTTATTGAGTCTTTGTCCACTATTGAAAGCACATGCTTCACCTGGAAAGGACAAAGTTTCCCAAGGAAAATAGGTGATCAACTTCATATATTTTTATCCTTAATCTCTTGCTTTTCCTCCTCGTCACTTCTCCATGAATGTGTGGTTTTCCTGGCAGAGTAGTTTCATCCTATTAAGTACTTTTTGTTTCATGGCATAGTCATATTGCCAACAACCTTTGGGATCTCCCAGTGCTAGTAATATCATATCGATTTCGAATCATGAAATCTAAGTAATACTGATTAGTCCTCAGTTATCGTTACATTTCTAAACCATATTTTAGAATACTGCTTGGTCATTTTTTTTTTCCTTTTATATTTTCTGTACCTGTCAGATGTCATCTAGCTGTTCTTCAGCATCTTTATGTTCTCTTTATTGCTCCTGCTAAATAAAAAGAGGATTGGTTTTTTCAGGCTCCTAAAAGAGTGCTTCGTCTGTTTTTGTAATATTCATTTAATATCTATGTTTATTTTCTAATGTCACAAATAGTGGGCACTGGATGGTATTCATTGATGCTGCAAAAGGATGTGCTACAGAACCGCCAGATTTATCCCAGTATCCTGCAGATTTTGTTTGCGTATCTTTCTACAAGGTATATATGAATGGTTTGGCTTTTACCTTTTGAAATTCTTACATTTGATACTGATCTTTATTTCCTTCATTTTTATTCTTTTTGGGTATTAAAGATATTTGGTTATCCAACTGGACTTGGTGCTCTTCTTGCTCGAAATGGTAAGCAATTTGTTCAGAAACATTTAATATTCTGCGACAGTGATGTTAAAAGGATTTTCAGTCTATAACATTTCATATTGAGTAAGATTTTCTGGTAGGTATTTCAGCCACCTCTTTTCTGTTTTATCTATTCAAATGGTGAATAGGGATTTATGCTTGCCTTTTAAATTTTTGCTAAAGCTGTTGACTTTTATTATTTTCAAAATGGAATATACTTATATGGATGTACTTTCAGTGATTCATAGTCATGTTTGTTTACGGGGTTGACAAGTTATAAAATACAGTAGGACTGTGGTTTGCTATGGCAACCAAGGGCTCTGATACAATGTTGACCATCTATGAAAAAATATTCCTTCCTTACATGCACCTACAATTGACACTGTTTACATGCTTCTCCTTCATGATTGTAGCCTTTCTGAACTTCATCAAACACAGGTGCCTCACCCTGAAGTTAATAAAAAATATACTTTTACTAATTTCCCTAAGGGGAAAAGTTTACAAGGAAAAAATCATTAGTTGGCCTGGCCATCTTCTTTATTTTTCTTTAATCAATATGATGGGGGTGTACGACAGCCATCTACTATGGAAGATTTTATTTTCACTTTTACCTTGCTAGCCATCATTTCAGGTTTTAAAATTGGGCTCTAGAAGAAGACTTATATTATATTTGTATGCTCCTTTGCATTATAATTTACATTTTGCATTATTTCATACAGATGCTGCCAAGCTATTGAAGAAGACCTATTTTAGTGGAGGTTTGAACCTAGATGCCGTACTTTCCAGTTAATATTTAATATAGTTATCGTTGTTATTGAACTTAATAAGATTACAGGAACAGTAGCCGCCTCAATTGCTGATGTCGACTTTGTACAAAGGAGAAAGGCTGTTGAAGAACTGTTTGAGGATGGAACAATTTCTTTCTTGAGCATTGCTTCTATTTTACATGGGTTCAGAATTCTTAATTCTCTAACTGTTGCCGCTATATCCCAGTATGTAATAGTTTGTTAGTTTCACTAATCGCATGCATACTTTTTGCCTTTAACATGGTTAGGTTGCTACTTGCTGTTTATATTATGACGTTCATTGTTTCTTCTGGTCTTTTGTCAAATATTGTCTTCATGAAAGTTTATGTGTCAGATTCTACTTTTCTAGCACAGGAAGTACGAAACATTCATTTTTGGCTATCCCGCTAAATATTGTGCTTTTTTGTAATTTCCTTTTCTGATGAGGAATAAGAAAAAATAATAACTTCATTTAATGTAAATCTATATATTCCATTAATATAATTTTCATCAATTGAAAAAGAGTGTTTAATATTTTTCATTTTTTAGTGTATGAACCAAATTTTCTACTATTGATCACAAAAAGTATTCTTTCCCTGGAAAAAGCATATTGTTCGCCATTTTGAGTGTTATTATTTTTTATTTTATTTTATTTTATTTTTTATTTACTTACTATAGTTTAATAATTATGCTTTAAGTTTAAGTAACACATCTATAACATGACGGCATGTTACCTTCTAGGCACACAAAGTCACTTGCCATATACGTGAGGAAGATGCTTTTGTCTCTAGGGCATGAAAATGGAGCCAGTGTTTGCATTATCTATGGATGTCAAGATTCAAAGGTTAATCTTCTAATTTTCTGTGTAGCAATTCTTTTTTAATAAAGCTGCTGTCTTAGCTAGCAAATCAAATGTGCACCCTTTTATATTTTTAGCAAATCAAATGTGCACCCTTTTTTATATTTTACGAAAACTGATTAAAATTTTAGAATTAAGTGACTCGAAGGACGCATTGTTTCTTTTCTATTTTTTATTATTTATTTTTGTAATTAATAATTTCACTTAACTAAATTTATGTTAGGGATGTTACCTTGAGCTAGTAAGCAAATTCCATAAGAAGTATTTTAAAAAAGAAAATCTGAAATCCCCAGTTTTTGCTAATCAGACATGATTGATTATATTCCTTTTTCTGATTTCTGTTCTTCATGGAAGGATGATTTGGTGTCTAGCCCTTCTTCATACATACATACAGAAATATATTTTATTATATGTGGACAGGATTCACTGATGATGTATAACTTTTTTTTTTTATTTCTGAAATGTGGATTGATCAGAAATAATTTGGTACATGTCGGAACTTCCTTGTACTAGGTACTTTACCGTGACTTTGGTCCTGTAATCTCATTCAACTTGAAAAGGCCAGATGGGTCATGGTATGGATATCGTGAAGTTGAAAAGCTGGCATCTTTGTCTGGAATCCAGTTACGGGTAATATTCCAGAAAATGCTTGTTTGCTTCTCTGTTTTAGATAAACTTCATATTATATATTTTTTGTGGTTCTTAAATTTGTATATTCTGTTAAACTGGTGTGGTTGTTCTCCTTTATTGGACTTTTTTGGGTCAACATAATTCTAGTTCCAGTCATTTTACTGGCTGTGGGTTAAACTTTGGAATGTGTTTGTCTAGGTTGGCATTTAATTGTTTTGTGTTGTACATGTTGTACAGCTAATTATCCACCTTTTATATATTTCATGTTTATTTATTTATTTTTTTTATTTTTTAATATAGCAATTTCCATGGATATTCAATCCTATTGATACATGATATGGTTCTTGGTGACCTTAGAGGTTAGATAACGTTTGATGGATGCTGATTGTTACATTTTTTCCACTGCTTTCTTTGTAGACAGGTTGTTTTTGCAATCCTGGTGCTTGTGCAAAATATCTTGGATTGTCTCACTTGGATCTTCTCTCAAATATTGAGGTGCTTTTTATTCTGTTTTTTCATATATCAATCAATGTTGATCTATTCAAATAACTGCACTTTATTGTGTATATTTGCTTCCTGTTAGATAAAGCTGGGATACATTTTTAACAATTGCACTTTTACATTAGGCTGGCCATGTTTGTTGGGATGATCATGACATACTTAACGGAAAACCAACAGGAGCTGTGAGAGTTTCCTTTGGTTACATGTCAACATATGAAGATGCCAAGGTGGATTTTGTTTCTGAAATCATTTGGAGTTTAGTCAAACTTTTGAGTATAAAAGTCTTCTTTGTATGCATTACTTGTTGAGTATATATTCTATGTGAATATATAAATGACTAAAGTAATTCCAGCAGTTTCTGACTTGGCAATTTCCAATTTGTAAAAAGCATTGATAGATTACTTGCTTATTCTACATGTACAGATTCTAACAGAATCAACTTAAATATGTAGCAAAAGTAATTGATAAAGCATAATTTTGGACTTCTGGTATCAGTCTAATTTTTCATTTGTATTGTTTTGTAAAATGCAGAGTTTTATTGATTTTGTGAGAAGATCCTTTGTAGAATTGCCGAATTGCACCGCAAATGGGTTTCAGTTAAAGCAAGGTCCATTTGTTTACCATATAATTGTCAGTTTATATGCTACATCATATTCTGCTGTGCGGCATCATATTCTGCTATAAAATGAATTGAAGTTTACTTGGAACTGCATACCATCATTTCCCTTTTTCAAAGTTTGATCTAAGTGATCTGTTTTTAAGTATAGGTACTTAAAAACATTCTGCAGCGGTACCACATTATTATGCGAGTTCGTTGTCATGTTTGACATCTGAAATATTATTAAATTGTAGGTCGGGAAATAAGACCAGCTGCCAGTTTCTATCTCAAGAATATGATCATCTATCCAATTAAATCATGTGGAGGATTCAGTGTGGAAAGTTGGCCCCTGAGCAGTACTGGTAGCTATTCATACTCTACATAATGATTTGTTTTGGTTTGATTAGCATGTTGATTTGTTTTTATTTTGACCAGTTGATTTTTAGTAGGGGAAGATGTCTGCAAATTTAACAGATTAAGTGGGTTTAAAAGAATGCTTGCATGCTTGGTTTTCTGGGTTTTCATGGTTATGTTGCCAGTGAGACCTGACATGGTCACACCTTCGTATAGGGTTTTGCTCGTAAATTGAATTCCTGATCTGTACTAGTGTTACAGATATAGCTATATTCTATAGGTTTTGTTGTTCACTTATGTTTGTAAGTTTGTTATTCATTCCTTGAATGGGTTGCTCACCTTTTGGAGCAGGTCTGCGTCATGATCGCGAATGGGTACTTACTGGCCTTAGTGGTGAAATACTTACACAGAAGAAGGTGAATTATTATATCTTCTAATACATATCTTTTACACACTAACATCAAGGTGTATGCAAGAAAGTACTGGCTAAAACAGATGATGGTATTCTTATATGCATGAAAGTACTCATTGCTGTTTGCAAAATATTGTTGCCTCCTTTATTAACAGTTTAACCATTGAAGAATTTGTTCATTATCCATTATTCTTAACTTGGTTTTCTAGGTTCCTGACATGTGCTCTATAAGTACTTTTATTGACATCAATCAAGGAATATTGTTCGTAGAGTCACCACGCTGCAAAGATAGACTGCACATCAACCTTATGTTAGATTCATGTAATAGTGAGAAGGAAGAAATCCATAATCACGGTCATAGGTGAGATGTAATTTCTGTGTTACTTGTTGTGCATGCTTGATGGTTGTCATGCTTCTTCATCTTCTTCTTCTTCTTCTTTTCATGATTTTTACATGTGGTTATCTGAAAGATTTAGATCAATTTGGAGTGATTATGTCATGAAATTAGTCCCCTATGAACCCCCTCATTACTTAATTAGAATTCATAGATGAATGCAAGTACTAATGTGGGGAAAAGACATCAATAGTATTTGCGTGCTGCCATCTAATTTAATTTACGAAATTGATATATACCTTTGCTAAATTATTTATCTATATGATGAAACTTACCAAATTTCCCTAGTTGAAATTTGTTTGAGCAATATTTAATGTGGTATATTAATATATACCTTTGCTTCCTTATGCTTGCTGAGATTGGAAAATTTGTTTGCCAATGTATATATGTTTTGCCTAATTTCTTGCTGTCTTGACAAAATATCGCCAATTTTTATATTTCTCACATGAATGTAAATTGCGTTCTAAATGTAATTATATCTTGAATTTGTTTACGAATTTCGCTCTCTTCACTGTTGAATCTAATGTGTCTGATTAGGTATGAAGTTCTAGGCTACAATAATGAAGTCAACACCTGGTTTAGCAATGCCATTGGTCGACCATGCATTTTGGCACGTTCTTTTAGTTCCAGTTACAATGGTTGCTTGAATAAGGGAAAAAAAACAGGGATATGCAGAGATGTCCAGGGCATACTAAATTTTGTTAATGAAGCTCAGCTCTTACTAATATCAGAGGAAAGCGTAGCCGACCTTAACAACAGATTAAGCAAAAGTACTTTCTTACTCTGCACTCTCTTTCTGTCATAAATATTAATTTTTTTGCAATTCATATGCAAATATGTGATGAAGTTGGGTTATTTTCAGTTTTAAATGAAAATGCATGTTGGTTTTTTCTTTCTTTCTTTTTTTTTTTTTTTTTTTTTTTTTTTTTTTTTTTTTTTGGGTCTTTTATCTGTACTTAGGTTTAAAAAAAAAAAAAAAAAGAAATCTATTTTTGTTCATGTTTCTCTGAATTGTGGAACTTTAACTCATTGATTAATGAATATATAGATGCAAAAGAGGGTGCTCAAGGAGCACCAGTTCAAGTCAACCCAATGAGATTTCGCCCCAACATTGTCATATCTGGAGGTGAACCATACGCTGAAGATGGATGGAGAAATATCAAAATGGGGAATAAATGTTTCACGGTAAGTACTTGTTGACTAAGAATAGAAACCACTGGCTCCCTATGTTAAAATAATTATTCTTCGTTAATATATGCTTTAATTTTTTTCCACCAGTCCGTAGGCGGATGCAATCGTTGCCAGATGATCAACATTGTTCAAGATGCTGGACAAACACAGAAGTCAAATGAACCATTGGCCACTTTAGCCTCATACAGAAGAGTCAAGGTCAGTCATGACATAGTATTCTGAATTTTGATGTTTTGTTTGTCATCTTTTATCAAGTGAAGTTGAAGTTGAAATTTGTAGTTCTATAACTTGGATTCTCTAAAATAGTAGAACTAATTTATGTGGAAGCAGGGAAAGATCTTGTTCGGAATACTGCTGAAATACGAAAGATGTGAAGAAGAAGAAGGAAAAGAAGTAGTAGATGGTGACAATGATTTGTGGCTTCAAGTGGGACAAGAAGTATATCCAGATTCCTTTCAGCATCAAGGAAATTCTATGGAGCAGCGGTTTTGCAATCTCAAGATGAAATAGGAAAGTTGTGTAGAAAACTTATAGAATTGGAAAATTTCTCAATACTAGTATACTCATGGGGCAACCTGATACACGTCTGTTGTAACAGGAACTTGTTAAATATGTAATAATAAGTTGAGAGACATGACCTTTTTTTTTTTTTTTTTTTTTTTTTGGTTTCTTTTTTATATAAATTGAGGAACATATAATTCGTCTAGCTCTCCTAAGGCGATTCCAAGCCTTGTTAATAGTTTTGAAAGCAAGAAATAATTTCTAATGTAATTGCACCAGTTTATAATTTCTCTATATCTAAATATAAGAAATTATTCTAATTCTTCTTCTTCTTCTTCTTTTTGGGAAAATACAGAACTTATTATTCAATGATGGATTAATAATTGATAAAATAAAATACAGCTGAAAGTACTCTAAGCCTATTGCAGCTCACTTCTTATGGTTTTTTCTTTTTCTTTTTGCCTTCAACTTCCTATTGGTAAAGAGAAAATTCTTCCTAATACAATGAACATGGCAAGAAGCAATTGAAACTAATCTATCTGCAATAATGCCACTTGGTATATGATAATAATATTTATAATATCTCCTACAAGGAAGCAAAATGATTCAAAGGAAGAAACTTTCCAAACATGATCGTAAGAATATAGTAAATGGAGCAATTAGTTCCAAAATTAGATCATTAAACAATTTGTATTAATCTAAGTTGTTTATTGGGTTTCTTAGAATATTTAATTTTAGCTGTATCTTTCAGGAAAAGTTTGAACGGCAAAGTATCTTTTGGAATCATGCTTAAAAACAGTGAATACAGATTAGCTATGTTATATACATGAACTTGTTTATTTTTATATACCAAGGAAAATATTAGTCTTTTCCCCTCCTATATTGAAGATTAGAATTCTTCTAGTTAAAATCAAAACTAAAGAAATTAGAATATAGAGTCGGGGGGAAATGTTTCAACATTTTGGGGATTTTGGCATCATCAATATGCTGTAGTTTCGACTTTTCCACTTTGCCCTCTAAAATTTTATAAATATTAGCTGCATCAATTCAAAACCTTTTTACAGTGACTTTTAACTTTTAGACTATTACATTTTATTCAAAACCTTTTTCAGCGACTTTTAACTTTTAAACTACTAAATTATATTAATTAGAACAAAATTTATTTTTTTTATTATTATACTTGTTCATAAAAGAAATAAAATAAAAAAATAAAATAAAAAAAAGCTTTGAGAGTGTTATACTAATTCAATACTAAAAGAGGTATAGTGCAAAACATGTTAGAAACTGTAGAAAGTGTTGACGCCTAAGAGACAAGAAAAAAGAGATTATTTTAAAATTTTTGAAATATCTTATATGGTTCACGAGTATCGACTAATGACCTATGACTTTTTCTCAATCAAGTCTTCCTTATTCTTGGAGTGTTTTAGGTCTTTTCATCAATATCGATCTCTCATCTATGACTTGGAAGCTTTCTAGAAAATTTTAGTCGTTAATACATTTTTAATTATGGATTAGGAATTTTCCACTTTGAAATAAATTAAATGACTAAGAATTCAATTATTTGATTAGCTTTAAGCACTGACATATCACTGGTAGTATTATAATCTTATTGATGTTATTGGCATACGATTCAATTCAATGTACTGGTTTTAGTGAACTAAAAAAAGTAAAGAAAAAAACACATTGAATTTGTTTATTTTTGTTGGCAGTCTTATTGGAACTAAACAGTTGGATTTTATATCTCTTTTGTCTTCTCCATTCTTAATTTCCCGGTGGCTGTGGAAGCAAAACATATATTCCTTAAACAAATTCTATTCACTCTTTCATCACAGCCACAAATGTATTTTTTGTAGTCGTGTGAAAATTAGATATTACAAAATTGAATAATTTAATAATAATAAAAAAGTTGATTTTCTTTTTTTTTTTTTCTTTTTTTTAAATTAGGGGTGAGGGAATTCGAATCAATTATTGTCCAAACAAACAAACAGTAGATTATATTACCAGATTGTCCCAAGGAAAAAAACATAAAAAAAGTTAACTATATATGAATAAATTAACCAACTTGCTAGGTAGTAAACATAAATCTTCATTCATATAAAAACATATGTAGTTCAAACATATATAAATAGTACTAACTAAATTTATTTAAAATATAAAAATTTACAGCTTGTTGAATTATAAGTTTCAAGGAAAAAATGTTTTTAGTTCCTTACTGAACAGAGTTAAATATGTTATTGAATTCTTTTCAAAAAGAAATGCATGTTATTGAATTAATAAATTTAGTATTGTATTTGTAGTTATCTTTTCAGTAAAATATATACGTTTTATACGTAGCAATAGAATATTATTCTCCATACTCAAAATGGTAATAAAAATTTTGATCAAAATAAAAAAGTGGTAACAAAAGTACAAAACTTTACAATACCCAATATATATATATATATATATACATATACTAAACTTCACTAATTTTGTAAAAATTTGACGTGACTTAATATCGATGCCACCATGTGTTAATGCTGATGTAAGAAAAACAAAAGGGCAAAAATTAAAAAAAAAAAAAAAGGATAAATTTAAAACAAATAAAACATATAAATTTGATCTTCTAAAAAGGAAAAAAAAAAAATACTATGATTTGATCTTTGGAAATTTTCTCTCCACTTATTTTATAAAATATGGTGACATGTTAAATATTAAAATATAATAACATAATAAATGATTAAAAATTATTAATTGTCCAATTAAGATTTAAATATTTATATATATATATATATATATATTTAATGGATCAAATTCCTAATACTTCACAAGTACCAATTTCCGTCACACCTTGTATATGTGTGATCCATATGAGGAAGAATTGGGAGTTGGGACCATCAAAAGTATGTAAATTTTTTTTTTTATATATTTAATAAATGCCATCAACAATTTTTATCGCAGTGTGTCTTGAGAGATAATTCCATCAATTCTCCAAGACTAATTACGTAAAAAGAAACAGGAGGCAAAGTGAAAATTCGCAGCCGTATTGTCTGACCAAATTGTAATTGGACCGCCAGCAGGGTCTTGTTTACTACATTATTGGTTCATGACCAAAGCTAATTTACATTTCATTTTGACTTGACTATATCTATAGCTCATCCCTCTTGACCAAGTACATATATATCTATGGTTGAGTTATACCTTTTTTTCAGTTTTCAAACACCAAGGAAAAACCAAACCCAACCATTTAACAATATGTGTCTTATTTTATTGACTTGGTAACTTATTCATCTTAATCACTCAAATCAAATTCATCTTCATCTCTTCAATTTAATGGTCAAAAAAATGACATATCAATTAATATCGCATAGAACCTACATATATTTGCTAATGCAATACAGATGTTGTTGTCTTTCTTTTTCTTTGGTTTGAGTTCCTTTAGTCTTTCATTTTTCCTCCCTATTCATTGTAGAATTTACAAGTTGTAACCTTCATAATCAAATTCCATATCAGATCTTGGTTTCCAATTAAATTATCAAAATTAATTTGATCTCCAATATTCGATTTTATCATCCATTGCCAACAAATAAAAAAAAAAAAAAGACAACTAATATTTTTATTGTAGCTGCAATATATAAACAAATAATATTTCCACTAAATAAGCAATTATACGTAAGAATAGAAAAACAAGAAGCTAAACAACGAATCACTCGGTAAAAATGAAATTTCCTCCGTAACTTAAGTTATATATAATCAAAATATAGCATATATGTGCCATTGTTTAAATAAACAAGCAAACAAAAAAATAAAAAAAAAATATAGTAATAAGCAAAATTCACCCCTTGTATCAACGAGTCAATTAACACATGGATTGGACTCAGTTATCAGAAAATTGTGGATATGATAATCTTCAATTTAATAACAGAGGAAATAGTTTCAATTTTAGGCGGTCCCAATATGCCCAACAAAACTCTCATTTCTCTCTCTAAGCGTACTCTCTCTCTAAGGAAAAGAAAGAGAAAGAACATGTATATTGCACATTAATTTTGTGAACATGGACAAGTCATATGCCATATTAATTGATGTGCCATTGTTATTTATCATTAGATTAGATGATTTTCAAATAAATAATTATAATGAAAAAGAAAGCATAAAAAAGAATTGAAAAAAACAAGCAAAGGATCCAAGTTTAAAAAGGATATCTATGAGTATTAAAGTTTTATTGTTCACATATACCATCCCTATATATTTTTCATAGTGTGTATGTATATCTATATATATATATATATACTTAATTAGACTCACATAGAAACGATTTCATAATTGTAATATTATTTTTTTATTTATTAATTATTAAATCACATAAAAAATTATAATTTAAAATTTAAAAAAATATTAAATATTAATTTTATAACATACTAAAACATGTAATTTAAAAATTATCAATACATTTAATGTGATTCAAATTATCCAAAAAGGAAGTCTTGATCTTACTCCCCCCTACCCCTAAAAAGAGCCTTGCCGCCAGGAGAGTCCAAATCACATACGTAACGTTTTCTAATTAATAATTAACATCTAATATTCTTCACTAATGATCTATATGTATATATTATTCCTATGTAACACCTATACATAAACATATATAGATGTAATTTTCAAAATTGCATCTTTCATTTGACAATTACCAGCTACTATATTTTTGCTAATTGATATATAAATAAATATAATATTTTTGGAAAATATATTTTTCTCAATACTGCATATCCTCATGTAAATTTCCACACTACAAACGAATTATATATATATATAGAGAGAGAGAGATCTTGTTAAATATTATGCCTAATTGTCTTCGAAAAGCAGTGTGTTGATTTTAAACTTCTAGATACTGATGCTTCTTCTTCAATTGAGAAGTTCAATGAAAAGTCTGACAAACTTCACCATTTCAACTCAAGAAGTAGAGTTTATTATAATTTATTTGTTTTTGGCAAAGTCATCAAACTATACCCTTTAAATTTTTTTCAATAACTCTCATATAAATTATCTTTAAATATATTCATTTATTTGACATATCCTGTCTTAATTTGAAATGTATCTCATTTCAAATTAAATTTTGGACTCTGGATTTATTCCAATTTCATAATAATAGTTATTTATATAATTTTTCAGTAAATTATTCTTTGGACTTTCAAAGGCACGTGGTGAGGCTAAGTCCATTTTTATTTTTTTTTTAGTAAAAAATTCCATTCTTCTTTTCTAAACAAAAGGGTTGAAAACAAATTCAGAAATAATTGCTTTGTGTATAAATTATATTTGGAAAGTTATTCGTTGTTGATGGGGTCCCAACTTAGATAAGTCAAAAGAGCAAGATAAGGAAAGTAGGATGACGAAAATCTTGCCCAAAATACAAACAAAAAAGTTGGAATTAATATGAAAACCCGAATTCTCTGTTCAAGTAAGCAAAAGGAAACAAAAACAGAAAAGCAAAAAATAGACAGTTGAGTTGGGTTCTTCTAGTCCACAGGGCACAGACGATGAGATGATGATTTAACAACATTTTATTTCCTTTTCTTCCATTATATATATATATATATATATATATATATATATATATATATATATGTTTGTTTTTTTTTTTTTTTACCAACTTCCCCTTTCAATTTTTTGTCAAATACAGCTAAATTTTGAGTATTAGAGCTGAAATGACAATAATCACTGGCGATAATTTTAGATTCCAAAATGGGTTATATAAAATATATTCTAATTTAATGTTTTACTAAAGAAGTCCTTTTTAGAAACAAATGTTTTTTTAATAATTATTCCAAATTTCATCTCGGCGCACACACCGGCAATCAAAGAGCAAGAAAACAAAGTTTTACTAACTAACCAATCTGGTAAAATATTTAGGTTTGAAATCAAAAGAAAAGGAAAATTATGCATCGTTTTGATAGATAAACTCTTTCTGTTAGCTAGAAGATATTTATTTGATCATCCCGTTGGTTTTGAAACTATACGACAAAGGATGAATTTTATGTGATTACTATTTAATTGTTTTGTCGTGATATTTTTGCTTTGTTCATTAAAAGGAAAAAAATTAATGATTTTTGCTTTCGAAAATTTCCTTTACAATTAAGTGTGTAAAATTAACAAGGATCTACATTGGTAAACCCCTTACTTAAACTCTATGGATAATTTGATGATCATTAATCCGTCCCTTCAAAACAAAAATAAATCTTAAACTTTGTTAATATATTGCTAGTCTAAGTAATTAGTCTACTTTCCAAAAGATATAAGTAATTAGTCTTTTGGAACAATATTTATGCAAATAAATAAATATATATGCATGCAACTAGGAGATTCTGTTTTTTCTTGGAATCAAATTTTTTATTTTTTATGATCTCGGAATGGGGGGATTCAAAATTTCAAAACAAAAACTACATTTATGAGGAAACACATAGTTCCAGCTAGATAAAGACCTGTTCATATATTTTTATGGGTCTTGAAGTATGTTCTGCTGTGGTAGGGACTACTTGATAGGATTGAGCCACCAAATCCAATATATTTGGACCAAAAGTTGAGTTGACAATTCGATTAGATCGAACATTCCTTTCCATAATAAGATTTAGTTCTTTTTTATTTATTTATTTTTTTTTTTAACTTTTTGATTCTTTTTGTTTCTTGGGAGAGATAGTTTTAATTAATTTTAGGTTGTAATATAAATTCCTTATATTAAAAACACTTATTTTTGAAGTTTGAACAAATACAGCCCTTTTCGACCTTGATTTCTTTATAGAGAAAAAAGAATTGCACGAGAGCAAATATTAGTCAAAACAGAAAAAAAGGGCATGTAAAACCAAAAGAAAGAAAACAAACAACAAAAAGCCAAAACAATGTCTTAATATTGATTAATATTGTGTCATCAAATTCCTGACTAATCTTTTGTTATCTTATATAGGACTTTTAAAATTAAAAATGAAAATGGAAAAAGGAAAAAAAAGAAAAAAAGAAAAAAAAATAATTAAAGAGACAGGAAAGACTTTGAGTCTTTGATAATTGTCCTTTTATGGGCTTTGTTGTTCAATTATAATTTGCGAGATATGGACAATAAAAAGGTTCACGATTCATATAACAAAACTTCTTCAAAAATTTTATGATAAAGTCTTTTTTGGTGACTTCAAGAAACAAATTTTGAAGACTTTTTTAGCCCCAAGAGAGCCAGAGTCAAACGCAAGACTTCTTGACCCTGAAAAAATCATAAATACTTTTATAACCAACTTTTATTAAATGACATCTCATGACGATAGAAGCTTCCCTTACATAAAATATTTAAATTGGTATACATATGTATATTTATAAATATATGCATGTCTCTCTCTCTCTCTTTCTCTCTCTCTCTCTCTCTCTCTCTATATATATATATATATATTTATATATATTACATAAAACAATTTCCACCATAAAGGGAAGATACAACAAAGACCAGAGATTGAGCTTGGAAGATCAACTGGAAGAGATAAGAGATCGAAGAGATATGGGTACCTACAACAACAATAATAACAAAAATCAAGAAGAACATGAAGATGTTGACGAAACTCCACTTCCTGGGTTTCGTTTTCATCCAACAGATGATGAACTTGTTGGGTTCTATCTTCGCCGGAAAGTTGAAAAGAAACCGATCAGCATCGAGCTCATCAAAGCCATTGATATCTACAAATATGAACCTTGGGATCTTCCAAGTATGTCTTATTATATACTACTTTGCTTTCTCTTATTATATAATCACAAATATATGTATGTGTATATGTATATGCACCATGATTCATGGTTTTGTGTCTAAGATATATATCAATCATAGGTAAATGAATTATATTATTATTAGCTGATTAATGACTTTTTCAAAGTAGCCGGAGTTTCTTCACTATTTCAATTTCTCCATGGCATGCACGCTGGTCAATTTGTAGGGTTTTGGATGAAAAAGAGATGGTTTTTGAACTACTAATAGTCATTAGCGTGCACATATATATATATATATATATATATATATCCTTTTTCTTGCAAAATAGCAAAATTCATTTTGGAAATCCATACAAGTATTTCATAGATATTTTAATAATTCAAATTGATCCTAGGGATTTCTCATATTCCAAAACATTTTGTACCCATAAGTACTACTTGCAATAAGTGCAGCTCAATTTGTATTTTATATGTTATGCATGCTTTCAATTTGTCCGGTTAAGCTCCTTCTCACATATAGTATGGTGTACATTTTCTGATATGCAGAAGCAACTACCAATTCAGGAGATAAAGAATGGTACTTCTTTTGCAAAAGAGGAAGGAAATACAAGAACAGTATCAGACCAAACAGAGTCACAGGTTCTGGATTTTGGAAAGCAACTGGTATAGACAAACCTGTTCATTCTCAGGGAGGAGAAGGCTATCGCTGCATTGGACTCAAGAAAACATTAGTTTACTACCGAGGCAGCGCCGGAAAAGGAACCAAAACTGATTGGATGATGCACGAGTTTCGCCTTCCCACCGGTCTCGACGCCAACACAAACCGACCAAATGCTAAAACAGCTGATCCACAAGAAGCAGTAAGTGATAGAAAGAAAAAAAGGGGAAAAAAAAAATCACCATCATGCATGCGTTTCTCATAATCAACTAAACTTCCACAATGCATTCTCATAATCAATTAAACTTCCACTAGGTATCCCCATTCAATCTTCTTTAAGCACTTCAATGTGGATTCTAAACAAATAGTGGATGAATATTTTTAGATATTTTTAAAAAGATACATATTTATTTGAAAATAAACTTATGTTTTTAAAAAAATATACTTGAATCTGCAAGAGAATTCCATCAGCAAGTCTTGATATATAGGAGATGGACTATATATATATATATATATTTATATGCATGTATGAAAAGTTGAAAACTCTGTTAATGGATTGGTTCCTAACTTTCACGTTATTTATACATATTAATTCATTCACGTTTTTATTAGTCTGAATCTTAATTCCTAATTATATATAATGGCTTAGTTCCTAACTTTCATGTTATATTCATATATATTTTTATTCATGTGTTTACTTGGTCTGAATCTTGATTCAAAATTCTCGGCTGGATTGCAGGAAATATGGACTTTGTGTAGGATATTCAAGAGGAACATGTCATATAGAAAGTACACACCAGACTGGAGAGAATTGTCAGCCAAGCGTCAACCAATGGACGCATTAATAACCTCTAAGAAATGCAACATGAATGATGATCAGTACTCTAACAGAAACAATGGAGAATCTTACATTGATTTCAGTGCTCCAATTATCTACCATGAGGACAAGAAGCCTGTCATCTTAAATCATCATCATCATCATATCAACGTTGGAAATGGTATTACTAATAATAATAATAACCAGTTGCATGTTGGGCAAGCGCTGAGCTCATCAATGGCGGCTGCTACACAATACCATCATCCATCATACTTGAATTCCTTGTCAAGCTTTTCTTCGTATGAGGACATTGAGAATGAGTTGTTTATGCATGCAGATTGGGATGAACTTAGATCTGCTGTAGATCAGTTTGTTGTTGGTCCAACACTTTTGTAAATATAGTGTAAACTTTGTAATATAGATTAAAATAAAAACCAACTCCCATTATTATTAGAATGTTTGGGATATTATTAGCTTTAGTTTATCGAGAGAGATTCTTTTTTTCCCCTTGACGTTTTGTACTAATTATTTGGAGTAGGACGTACTTGTCTTTTGAATGTATAATTTCTTTGGCTGTCCTTCTATGAAGTTTAAAAGAACTCTTCCATTTTACATGACTTTAGTACCTAAAGCATTAATTTTTATCACAAAATCATAATTTTATCTATCCATATATTTATATATGGTTGAAATTAATAGGAATATATATATATATATATGCATATCAGCCCTTCATTATATCCATAAAATTTCTCTCTCTAATATTAATTTTTGCGGTATAGGAAGGAGTTTGATCTTGCATTGCCAAAATTAAGGTTAAATTTTTACTCTTAATTAATGATTGAGGAGAAATTGATTGTTTCAGTTGGAGAACAAAAAAGAATCATTTTAATTTTATTTCAATTCGATTGAAAATAAGTCTTTACTTTAATATATTTGTTCACGAAGAAACCAGCATGACCAATCCCTTATTCCCTTCTTTTCCATATGTCTATGAGGGATGAATAATGAGAAATTGGGGTGACTATGTCTATGTATCTTATAGT
Organism: Ziziphus jujuba; assembly: GCF_031755915.1. Classification (NCBI taxonomy): domain Eukaryota; kingdom Viridiplantae; phylum Streptophyta; class Magnoliopsida; order Rosales; family Rhamnaceae; genus Ziziphus; species Ziziphus jujuba. The sequence goes on from NC_083380.1 coordinate 8,072,379, forward strand.
ACATATATATATATATATATATATATATATATACAGTTTTGTTATAGAGAGGATCAGATTCTCTTCATAAGATAATAATCTAATATTAAATATCATTTTTGAAGGATTAATTTTGTGCCCGTATGCACATTCTTCTACAAAATATGCTTACAAAGTAGATCTGTCTGCAATGTTGCAAAATTAGTTCTCCTAAAATAATGTCTAACGTTAGATTTTCATCTTACGAGAGAACTTGGTCTTTTCTATTCCAAAACTGTATATATATATATAAGGGATTTTGAACTTCTATCTCATTTTTCCTATTTCCCTTTATATTCATTATTGATATAAGATTATGTCATTTAATTAACAACGAAATAAAATAAATTAAGCCTAAAAAATAACTTAATTAAGTTCTTTGATTTGACCAAAAAAAATAGTTATTTGATAAGTAAATTTAATAAACAATTAGGTACCTAGCACTAAAATAAATTTAATAGAGTAAATTATTGTTTTCAAAACAAGGCAATGGACTTATAGAAGATTATTACAAATAGAGGAAGAAATTTTAAGATTTACCCTATTTTTACTTTGAACAAAAATCTTTTTTTTTTATTAATATGTAATTAAAAAAATATCATATGATAATACCACGTGTTTCTAGAGAAATAGATATCCAAAAATCACGGCCAATAGCCACCGGATGCACCGCCTGCAGTGACGGTTTCCGGTGACCACGGCGGCTCATCGAGAAATCTATTTTCAGCCAATTTCCAGTTGCACCGCCTATTCATTTCTACTAATTCCGACCCCTTGAATCCAAATTTGAGGTTGGTTTCTTCCAACTCGCACAGCTTGTGAGATCCAAGAATCCAAAACCTAAGACCTTTCCGATGAGATTCCGACCAACCTGGGTCCGATCACCGGAAGGAGCACGTGTGGGTCGTGGGACTGATCCTGAGGAGGATCTTGATTGATACGCATGCTCAAGATGAGTGATCCACCTTCAAAATTATTTTTGGTGATTAATTATTTATTTTGTGTTAATTGATTATTTGGAAAAATATGTTTTGTGTGTTGGAGATTTAATAAAATTACTATCTAAATTTATGTTGCTAGTTTCTGATAATTTTTAGTATATGTTTTGGGACCAAAAATATATTTGGGAATTTTAAAGGAATTGTAGTTTTAAATTCTCTTAATCATTGTTATGTTATTATTTAATTCATTATGCATAATTGTATGAATTTAATTATGTGTGGATTTATGTGGTTTCAATACTATTTTTGGTATGGATTGATTCTTGGATTTGAAAGAAATTATCTCTTTTAAATTTATTATGCATTGAGATGAATTTAGAAAATCATTTTATGGTATCGGAAGATTTTGGATAAATATTTATACCATTGGATTTGGTGATGATGATTTAGAAAAGGATTGTGGAAAAACTTCTGAGGTTAAATGGATGGAATAAACCCAATGTTTTTATCCAAATATTGATTTTATGATTGTTAGACGCACTCATACAGTACTGATGTTCTGTACTAGATTTACATGGATATGATTAGTGCGTATGATTAGACCAGTGGACTTGAGGGCTGGCAGGGTATAATGCATTGTGAGCATCAACCACTTCTTCCATGGCCAGGTGACTGTTGATAGCATCGGCACGATGGGATGCCACAGTGACCGGATGCAGGTTCTTTCTTAACCTTCCCGTCAGACGGTATTTTGGGACGCTGAACACCATCGGACAGCATTGGTATATAATATGGTGCGTCAGAATATTTTGACATGATTTCTTAAATGAAAATATGTTTTAAAATCATATTTTAAAATTAATGGATTTAATTGTGGTCTTATTATTTAATTAATTGGTGTCTTTTATTTTATTTATTGCATGTTAATTGCATTTTATTTATTAATTAGTATCTTGTGATTATTTTGTTGATTTGATTCTTGATTGATTAATTTGATTTGCTCTAGATGCTTCTAATATGAATTTTAGTATTTATTTATTTATTTGTCGTGATCTTGTGTATCTCATGGTATTCCATTATAAATTCTATTAATTGTTATTCAATTATTCTCAAGGTAGTACAGTGTCTCCCTTCCATTGTTTTTTACTAGTTATATGCATCAAAATTTAAAAATGTTTTGGCTTGTGATTATAAGTCAAAGAAAGCAAAAAAAATGTTGGAAAAAAAAAAAGAAAAGAAAAAATGCAAATTGAAGCTACTTATGGGCCATTATGGCCTTGGTGGGTCCATTTAGGTGGGTATGTTCTACTCAAAAGTCCAATTTCTTCTCACAGAGGCCTATATCCCAATAAGAAACTCGACCCATAAATCATAATAGGCCCATTTTAGTTTAAAAAAATAAATAAATAAAAATATTATTAATTACCAAATAGAGACCCGAGCTGAAGAGAGGGGTTGATTCGCCTGGGTCAGGTCTCTGTTGTGAAGAGAAGACTTGAAGAAAGCGATACATACAGATTACAGAAGAAGAAGAAACCCTTTGAGGGCTTAGCACAGCTTTGAATCTCACTGCCTCTCATTTTGGTCCCTTTCTTCCTTTTTTTTTTTTTTTTTTCCCTCCCGGTAAGTTCTCTCAGACTGGATCTAATCCACGTACTTTCTTATTTTTTATATTACAAAGTTTCATAATTCCCTCACAAGTACTCTCTACATGGCCTTGGAATTAACGAATGCGTAATGTTTATGTAAAAATTTCAAATACCAAATACAATGAGGAACATGGGTTATGTTTGTCGTAATTATGTACATGTTTTAGATATGATTTTTGTTCTTTTGTTCCTTGTTTTTGTAATTTTTTTGAATTTGAACATGGCACTGTTTGAACAGATGTTGAACAAGTATTGGATTGCTTTGCTTGTGGTGGTTTTATGGGGTGTTGGTTGTATAGATGCCAGTGCGGGTGATGCCGATCCACGTTACAGGTATTTCTTTCTTTTCAGCTCCATTGTTCTTATTGTATCTGAATGATATTATATCTTTTCAGGTATTTGAATTTTAAGGGTCCTTTTGGATTTTTGGCTTCTGGGTTTCTTAGAGTGATATTTGAAGTATGATGCTTTATGGGTTTGTTGTAAAAGGTTCTTCAGTATGTTTACTTGTTATTTATTTATGAATTTTATGCCTTTTCTATTTAACTTTTTTATTTTGTTGAATTTCTGCAATATAAGATAATTATTTTTATTGCATTATCCAAAGTTGGTAATTCTTTTGCTGATTAGGTGTGCTGTTGGAATGGTTTTACACTGTCAATTTTTGTTTCAGAGTTTGTGTACGACAGTGTGAAGAAACTGGATGTGTAGGGGAAAGATGCTTTCCACATTGCAAATTTTCTTCGGATGGTGTTTCTGTTAATGGTCCATGGTACATGCAAGAACCTCTTTATTTGCGGTGGAAACAATGGGATTGCCAAAGTGATTGCCGATACAATTGTATGGTTGATAGAGAGAAAGAGAGAGAAGCTCTTGGTTATCCTCCTGTCAAATACCATGGTAAATGGCCATTTAAGCGTGTATATGGGATCCAGGTCTGATTCTTTAACTGCTATGCTTCATATGTACCTAGGAAGAAATATTTTTGGGATTAATTTTAGATGTGAACTTAATGTTCTGGTGTATATGGAATTTGACATGCCATCCTTCTGTTTAGGAACCTGTTTCTGTAGTCTTCTCTGCACTAAACCTTGCAATGCATTTTCATGGCTGGCTATCCTTTTTCATCCTTCTATACTATAAGTTGCCTTTGAAACAAGATAAGAAGACATACTATGAGTTTTCCGGTTTGTGGCATATCTATGGTCTCTTGGCAATGAACTCCTGGTTCTGGAGTGCTGTTTTCCATAGTCGGTAAGCTTCTCTCTGTATTTTTCTTCCCTATATATACAAAGAATACAAGTGTCCTCTGCTCTTTTTAAATATAGTCAAGTTTTCTGTCTAGTTATTTAATATAGAATGCGTACATGTATTAAGTGTACTTGTGGGTTTTGCATTCTCAAATTTTGCAATTTTTTTTTTTTTTCTTTGCCACTCCCACGCTAGGAAATAGATTTAGTTGCTGCTTTGACCCTATGGGTAGGTTCAAATTCTAGGTAGTAGTTGCCAATGTGTTTGGAAAGTGGAGACTGGGGTCCAATTAACGAAGGTTCTCACCTAGTAAATAGTTAAGTGGGGCTTGGCTAAGATACATTCAATATCATAGACATGCGCATGATATTTTCTTATCAAACAAACACCCATGACCTTTACGACTCACTTTTAGTTTAACATCCTGACATTCCAATGGGAAACTTGTAAAGTTATGTTTTTCATTTGGGTATACAAATATGTGATTTAAGAGTTGCAAACGTAATTTTGATTATCACGTGACATGATTTATTTAACAACTTTGTGTTTGTTGAATCAGTCTAGCATTATATGCACGATATTTTGTTACAATTAACTCTATTATATTCATTTCAACCAAAAAAAAAAAAAAAAAAAAGAGTCCATTATATTGTCTAGCCAGATGAGCTAAAGATTGCCCATGATTGAATGCAAATGGTTCATACGCTAAAATAATGTCAAGAGTCTTGTAAAAGTAAAATAAAGAAATTCTCATCCTAGTTATAGAATTTTCTGTCCTGATCCTGACTTGGTAACCAAGAAAATGAAGTAATGGGGATGTAATACTTCCCCAACCCCACCCCACTCTAGCGACAGAACATTTGGTCTTCTCAGCAGCTGAACATAGCTTAAAAGTTTTCTAGTTCTTACTATTTTCTTCTTGGGTGATTAATTATGCAGATATATTGCTTATTGTCTCTGTGTTATTTTACTGCAGAGATGTGGATTTGACAGAGAGATTAGACTACTCATCTGCAGTGGCACTACTTGGGTACTCACTTATTCTGGGCATACTAAGGAGTTTCAACATCAGGGATGAAGCTGCCAGAGTGATGGTTTCTGCCCCGCTACTTGCTTTTGTAACCACGCATATATTGTACCTAAACAACTATAAATTTGATTATGGTATGATTCCCACTTTATATCTTACATCTTTTTACAAGAACAATATATTTTCTAGTTGACTCTAAAATAAAGTTTTCTCATGAGTAGTGTATATTTTTTCTGTCTATTTTCTTAAACACTCTTAATATATTTTGAACCATATGTTATGTTATTTTAACTATCAACATAAAATTGTTTATTATATTAGCATAAAACTTTTTGCAAACAATTGCTGACTCTTTTTCGTTGGATTGATGAATAATGGTAAATGCATCTGTAATGATATTAATATTTATACACAAATATGTCTAGTTTTTATGTACACACAAATACACAAAGAAGAGGTCTACTTTTTGGTCATTATTTTAAGTTTGTAAATGTAGGCTTCATGACACCCTCTATATGACAACCTTGGTTTTTTCAGTTGATATATTATCATATACAGGCTTCATCTAGTTGATATATTAGTATCACTGGCATTGAAGTCTGCATTTTTTCATTAATGGATTGTTTGTGCTTGTGAGCTCTTCTTTAATCTGTTACTCTGTCGAAATTTTTTGCAGGGTGGAACATGATAGTGTGTGTTGCGATGGGTGTTGTCCAACTTGTGATTTGGGCAGTTTTTGCCGGCGTGACTCGCCATCCTTCTCGGTGGAAGTTGTGGGTGGTGGTGGTGGGAGGTGCCCTTGCCATGCTCCTAGAAATATATGACTTCCCACCTTATAAAGATCTTGTAGATGCACATGCTCTTTGGCATGCCACCACAATCCCATTGACCTATCTTTGGTGGAGTTTCATCAGAGATGATGCTGAATTCCGAACATCTCACCTCTTAAAGAAGGCAAAATAGTCTATTTCAAATGTAGTTACTGACCATACATTGTAAGCCTCGTCTCTCTGTCAGAGCCTTCCCATTATTTCATTTCCTTGTTCTTCGTTTTTATTTTTATTGCCCCCATAGAGAATGATTTGTTTTTATATTTTCCAATTGAGTTAGAAACTACTGCAACAGACTACCGTTCCTTTTTTTTTTTTTTTTTTGGGTAACAGATTTCCAATTCGGTGTAAATAAAAAAAAAAATAAAAAAGAAAAAGGACGTGGTGGGAATTTTGTCTTAATAGATTTCATGTACTTGTTCATATATTCAAATTTTGTAGTATTTATCATAAATTTATATTCTAAGAAAAATAATAAAATATAATATAGATGAACTCGATGCCATCCAAATCCAGTGGATTCATATCTTATATTTACGTGATCAAGGAGATTTTTTTTATGAATAATGAGACTGTAAAAGATCATTTTGGCCGATAAGAATTTAGTGATAGTGGGTGAGTATGAATAACATTAAAATTTGAAAATCATTTTGCATACTTAATATTTATCAAAATTATCTATTAATGTTTATTAAAATCTTTTATAAAAGTTTATAAAAATTCTCCATACTTTTATAAACTTTATAAAAATCAATAAATTATATAAAAGTTAGCAATTTAAAAATAAAAATTATAAGAGTCTTTTAAATTTTAAATTGAGTATACCTTTCAAATCTATATTTCAATGAATTATCTATTTTGATTTTTTATTTAATTTATTGAAAATTATTTATCAATATTGGCTAGGGAAAAGAGCGTCAAAAAATTAAATATATATTACAATGTTACAGAGGATAATATTGACTCACCTCTTTAGTTTTTGAACAATTTATCTAAATTACACCCTATCTAAAAAATTTTTTTCTATGACTCGAATATATATTAAAATGTTACGGAGGATAATATTGACTCACCTCCTTAGCTTTTGAACAATTTATCTAAATTACATCCTATTTAAAATCCTTCTATTTTTATAACTCGAATTTATACTCTTATAAATACAAATAAAGATGCTCAACCACTAGAATTAGTCCTCTTTATCTCATGTGCATAGCATTTAAATACGTTATATTTAACGGTTTATTGTCCAATATTAGTTTTTAGTCTAAGAAAATAAAAATAAAAGATTTAACACAATCGATCAGTGTTTTTGCTATTAATAAAAGTATCCAATATATTTTGTAAGGAAAACGCAATGGACATTGTTTTACTCTTTTAGCCTTTACTTTCAAAACTGGGCCTACTGGGATTACAATGTGAAAAAGGCTCACTTAGAGATGTTATGCTGTATTAATTTTGTGTTCAATTTGAATATATTATATTAAATTGTATTATATTGGATTTCAATATATTGTATCGAATTATATTGTATTAATATCATATATTTGTTTGGTGCTAGATCATATTATACCATAATTTTTTTGTAAACAAATATAATTTTATCAGGTCAAAATCTAATTTTCTTAAATAACTGCATCATTTAAAGTTACATAGTATTAATTAATAAAAATTAAAAAAAAAGTTTAAGATTAAATTATTAAAAATATTTAAATGAATTCTTTATAATTATTGAATTATAATAAATAATAAGTAGATAAAATTGATTTTTTATCATTATATATTAGTTATTTAAATAATTAAATTATCATTTAAAATAATTTTTACTTTGTTGTAAATATCCGATTCTCTAATTATAAATACGAATGGCTTACTAAATAAATCAACTTTATTCCATAATTAAATTTTATTATTATTAATGATTTTTTTGAAATAATTATTATTAATGATTAACAATAGTACTGTATTAAGTTTTCTAAAAGATAACATTCACAAAATTACCATGCAAATAATAATAATCATATAAATATATATAATATGTGTTTATGATATGGTCCGTATACTGAATTGTATAAAAATTAATATTTTTAAATATCAATTTTGATATGTTTATATAACAACCAGGTAAATATTATTGTTAAAAATATCGATTTTAGTACAGATTCATATATATATATATATATATATATATAAATGGACTGTATCATAAAAAAACATATATATATATATATATATATATATAAACCGAAAGCGTGAACCCATCATTTTATTTTTTCTTTTAAAAAAAAATTTTACGGCTAAAAGTTGTACACAATTGTTTAATATACTGTCTGGGGGGTTTCGTACATGGGGCAGCCGAACGCAGCCTTAAAGTCCAATAGAAGCCCAAGAGGGACTGAGAAAAAGCCCATAGGGCCCAAGAGGGGGGAAAAGAAAAACCCTAACGTACTATCTTTGAAAGGGAAAAAGCGATATCGTTAAGAAGCGCATATACCATTCATTCGCCGCACCTTTTATATAGAGGAGACCGAGTACGCTACTTTGTTTCTCTCTCTCACTAGGGCGCCTCTCTCTCTCTCTCTTTATCTCAGTGTCTGCGATTTTCCAGGTTTCATTCCCTCTCTTCCTCTCTTGTATTTGGTTAGACGTATAACCCTTTTTTTATTTTTCTAATTCCTTGAAAATCAAATTCTTTGGCTTTCCTTTTTTTTTTTTTTTTGGGGATTGATTTCGATTTGTTGGTATATAGATCTATCTGTTTTTCCAGATCTTCAATGATGCGGTGATTAGAAAAAAATTGATTTTTTTATTTTATTTTGTTTCTGTGAATAGGATTATAGTTGTGTTCAAGTTTGTTTGTTTTTTTTTTTATTTTTTTGGCTGGTTGTAAGTTTGATTGTAGCTTGAGTTTATTAGGCTTTGTTTTTATTTTTGATTTGATTTGTCATGTTGGTTGATAAAGATTTAAAAACTTGTGCTTCATTGTATATTTTGGATTGAAAATTTTAAGTTTTTTATTTTTTATTTTTTATTTTTATTTTTGTGGTTGGTTAGAAAATTAATATTCAAAATCACGTTTTGTCAGTGTATGTGGTTTTTCTGCTATTTTGTAGAATTTTTTTTTTGGTGGCCAAATGATTCAGTAGTTGGATATTCATTGATCGATTGGATTGTGGGATTTTTTTTTTAAAAAAATTTAAGTTATCTGAATGTTTTTGTTGTATTTTTATTTGTTTGCAGGTTTTTTTTTGTCCGAGGAGCGTCGTTGAATAAATAGTGATTATCTGTGACGTCTAAAACTAGTCAAGATGGTAAGTGCTTTGTATGAAAATTAATTTTAATGGGTACCTTGGCTGCTATGTTCTTTTCTTGATTGTAATGGGAAAAAATATTCTTGATATGGTACAGGTGAAGTTCACAGCTGAAGAGCTTAGACGTATTATGGACTTCAAGCATAACATCCGTAATATGTCTGTTATTGCGCATGTCGACCACGGTATGTAGTCATATGTTTAAATGTCGGATACAAATTTTCTATCAAGTTTCAGCATCTAGGTTTTTGGTGTCTCGAGGTGGTAGTAATGTGAAAGCATTAAACCTAGATTTCTGTTATGACTGTTTTATACTTTTGGGTAGTAATAATATCATTTGTATCCAGGCCTTGGAAGTAAGAGCTAATATAATATAATATGGTTTTCTGCTTTATTTAAAGTTTCTATTTCTGTTATAGCTGTTTTATACTCTCGTGTAGTAATAATATCATTTGTATCGAAGCTTTAGAAGTAAGAGCTAATATAATATTGGTCTTCTGCTTTATTTAAAGTTTCTATGGTGGTTCATGTTCTCATGTATATTCTTACACATCTCAGGGAAGTCAACCCTCACTGACTCTCTGGTGGCTGCCGCTGGTATCATTGCACAAGAAGTTGCTGGTGATGTCCGGATGACTGATACCCGTGCTGATGAGGCAGAACGTGGCATCACCATCAAGTCTACTGGTATTTCTCTCTACTATGAGATGACTGATGAAGCCTTGAAGAATTACAAAGGAGAGCGAAATGGGAATGAATACCTTATCAATCTCATCGATTCCCCCGGGCACGTCGACTTCTCATCAGAGGTTACAGCTGCTCTTCGTATCACTGATGGTGCACTTGTGGTTGTCGACTGTATTGAAGGTGTATGTGTCCAAACAGAAACTGTGCTCCGTCAGGCCCTTGGTGAAAGGATTAGGCCTGTGTTGACTGTTAACAAGATGGACAGGTGCTTCCTTGAGCTGCAGGTTGATGGAGAGGAAGCTTACCAAACTTTCCAGAGGGTCATTGAGAATGCTAACGTGATTATGGCCACATATGAAGATCCTCTCCTCGGTGATGTTCAGGTCTATCCTGAGAAGGGAACAGTGGCTTTCTCTGCTGGTTTGCATGGTTGGGCATTTACGCTTACCAACTTTGCCAAGATGTATGCCTCCAAGTTTGGAGTTGATGAGTCAAAGATGATGGAGCGACTATGGGGTGAGAACTTCTTTGACCCTGCCACCAAGAAATGGACCACCAAAAATACTGGTTCCCCTACCTGCAAACGTGGTTTTGTTCAGTTCTGCTACGAGCCAATCAAACAGATTATCAATACTTGTATGAATGATCAGAAAGATAAGCTCTGGCCAATGCTTCAGAAACTTGGTTGCACCATGAAGTCTGAAGAGAAAGATCTGATGGGCAAGGCATTGATGAAGCGTGTGATGCAGACATGGCTCCCAGCTAGCAATGCCCTCTTGGAAATGATGATATTTCATCTTCCACCTCCCTCAAAGGCTCAAAAGTATCGTGTTGAGAACTTGTATGAAGGTCCTCTTGATGATGCTTATGCCAATGCTATCAGGAACTGTGATCCAGATGGTCCTCTCATGCTTTATGTATCTAAGATGATTCCTGCTTCTGATAAAGGTAGGTTCTTTGCCTTTGGCCGTGTCTTTTCTGGCAGGGTCTCAACTGGTTTGAAGGTTAGGATCATGGGTCCCAACTATGTGCCTGGAGAGAAGAAAGATCTGTATGTCAAGAGTGTACAGAGAACAGTTATTTGGATGGGAAAGAGGCAAGAAACAGTGGAAGATGTTCCCTGTGGTAATACAGTTGCTATGGTTGGTTTGGATCAGTTCATCACCAAGAATGCTACTCTCACTAATGAGAAGGAAGTTGATGCACACCCAATCCGTGCTATGAAGTTCTCTGTCTCACCTGTTGTGCGTGTGGCTGTGCAGTGTAAGGTTGCATCTGACCTTCCAAAACTTGTTGAAGGCCTTAAACGTTTGGCCAAGTCTGACCCTATGGTGGTGTGTACCATTGAGGAATCTGGAGAGCACATTGTGGCTGGTGCTGGTGAACTCCACCTTGAGATCTGTTTGAAGGATTTGCAGGAAGACTTCATGGGTGGAGCTGAGATTATCAAGTCTGATCCTGTTGTGTCCTTCCGTGAGACTGTCCTTGAGAAGTCTTGCCGTACCGTGATGAGCAAGTCTCCTAACAAGCACAATCGTCTGTACATGGAAGCCCGACCACTGGAAGAGGGGCTTCCCGAGGCTATTGATGATGGCAAGATTGGTCCAAGGGATGATCCCAAGGTTCGTTCTAAGATTTTGTCAGAGGAGTTTGGTTGGGACAAGGATCTTGCCAAGAAAATCTGGTGTTTTGGCCCTGAGACTACTGGTCCTAACATGGTGGTTGATATGTGTAAGGGAGTTCAATACCTTAATGAAATTAAGGATTCTGTTGTTGCTGGGTTCCAATGGGCCTCAAAGGAAGGTGCCTTGGCTGAGGAAAACATGAGGGCCATCTGCTTTGAAGTCTGTGATGTGGTTCTTCACGCTGATGCGATCCATAGAGGTGGTGGTCAGATCATTCCAACTGCTAGAAGGGTTATCTATGCTTCCCAGCTTACTGCCAAGCCTAGGCTTCTTGAGCCCGTGTACTTGGTTGAAATCCAAGCTCCAGAGCAGGCACTTGGTGGCATTTACAGTGTTCTCAATCAGAAACGTGGTCATGTCTTTGAGGAAATGCAGAGGCCTGGTACCCCACTTTATAACATCAAGGCATACCTTCCGGTCATTGAATCGTTCGGTTTCTCCAGTACTTTGAGGGCTGCAACCTCTGGACAGGCTTTCCCTCAATGTGTGTTTGATCACTGGGATATGATGTCATCCGATCCATTGGAGCCTGGTTCACAGGCTTCTGCTTTGGTTGCAGATATCAGGAAGAGGAAGGGCTTGAAGGAACAGCCAACTCCTCTCTCTGAGTTCGAAGATAAGCTATAAGTAATTTCACCACACTTTTCAGGTCAATTGGATTTAAAGATTTGGTGATAGCGGAGAGAGAAACAAGAGATTGGGGGGGCACCACCACCGTTTTGTTTTTGTTCCAGTTTTACGTTTTATGTTTTTACTCGTTAGTTATTTTTGCAATATTTTTATTATGTAGCATTATCCTTCCAGAAAGTCGAGTCATGTTTGTCCAGTCTTTTAGGTGCATGCGTAAAACTATTATGACATTATTAAGTCTGATTATGTTTTGTTTTGTTATATGGGGTGTTTTCTAAACAATCAAACTTTTGAAGTAATGTCAGGTGCTGCATTGATTTTCATTTGCGTGCTATCTTTTTTTGGTAGTTTGCTATGTTTTAGGAATTTGAACAGGCCTTGCTTTTTTACCTCATATTATGGTTGTATGTCCCATTGAGGGGGATATTCATATTCCTAGATCTGTTTGCTCGGTGAAACAGGAAATTTTAACCCTATTGGAGACAAATATTTAGCTGATTGTAGATGTCTGGTCGACATCTTCCTCATGATATTTCTTGCCACCGTTTTTCTTCCTTTGTTTAACTTTATTCTTGCGGAGTAAGAATTTCTAACCGTTGCACCCACCTACATCAACCTCGTCTTTTGCTCAAAGCTTAAGTCCACCATCTGAAAAACCTAGATAATGGAGAAAGATTGAAATTTTGTGTTTTTCCATGAGAATTAATGGCGTAAATCGATAATATTTTCCATGAAAATTTACTCATTGTAGAAATTGTTAGCTAGGAATTATTTATGTCTGTATTATCTCAAGATATGCTGCTTTAGCTTTAATTCAAAGTTCTTTCCTTGTATTTAAACTCAAATGTCCATATTTGATGAAGTTTTACATGTTTTGGCACGTATATTGAGCTACTAACCTTTTCTCTGATAAGCATTCACGGCCTTCACAAATTCCTGTGTACGAAATATTCCATTAAACCTCAAAACGGGGTCAAGCTTTTTAGTTTACTAGAGTCAAGTTTTTTAGTTCACTAGAGTTAAAGATAAAGTCAAATATATAGATGTGTATATATATATATATATAAATATAAACCTGATAAACATGAGAGCATCCTGGATAATCAAAGTCATCTGAATCTATCTTTCTCATTCGTTCAGGATGAAATTGAAGTCCCACTAAAAACTTTCCCTCTTGAGCATTGTAAACATTTGGATCGTAAAATCCTTCGACCAAACCATCTGGAGCAAAGGCCATAGGAACAAAGCGTTTGGCTAGTTTCTTAACACCTTGATGGTGATAGCTATTCACCAAAATTTCCATACTTCCATGGTCCAAAGAATCCTTGAACCAGTGATGCAAAGGTGTGTTTTCCACCAAATTTATTGCATGTCGATGCCCATCATAGTTACCATAATCCATATGAACCACATTGTGATTTTGTGGACACGTTTTTGAGAGTTCTATTCCAATGTCTTGATAAAGGGTACCTCCGGAGACAATGTTAAGCATCTGTGAACCTCTGCAAATTCCGAGATAAGGTATCTCTCTTTCTAGGCAAAGCTTCACGAGTTTGAATTCGATCAAGTCCTTTTCTCTATCAATGGCAGTATAACTGGAATGCAACTTCGTGATCCCTTCAAGTTCTTGGGGTGAAAGAGTTGGTGCTTGAGTTTCATAAAGAGAAGGATGAACATCCTCTCCTTCACAAAGCAGAACACCAGAATAGGTTCAAAGCTTTCGAGCAACTTATGGATTCCCGAAACTCGTGGAACTATAACTGGAACTGCTTCATAACCTACTATTAGATCCAAATGATATTCACCTGTGTATAACATTGAACGAACTGGCTCAAATAAAAAAGTTGTATTTGTATATATTTTGTGATTAAAGCTGATATTAAACAGTGACAATCAAACCAGAACAGAGATGAGAAGAAATAATATATCATACCCACAAAATCTATGAACTTGTTCTTTCGCAAACTTCTTCTGGATACAATAAGAACACGAGGTTGGATCTGGGATTGAGGATTGCCTGGATTGGCAGGCATGGTTGAGAAACAATACATTATAGCTGGTAAAACTTAGTTCTTCCACAGATGAAAAAAGGAAACCTACAAACTAAAGCTTCTCTAGCTTTCTACTGATGAAGTTGCATGGCTTAATTCCCTCGCACACTATTTATAGAAAACAAGAAATTGGGTACCAAGTTTTTCTATTACAAAATTATAGAAGTTCCAAGTTTTCCGGGTTTTTTTTTTGCTGCTGCTACTATTTTAAGTACACAAACAGATTTTATAATTGATTTTATTGAGAAATAGGAGATGGATAAAGACAACGTCTATCAGCTCAAACTACTAATATAGAATCATTTTTATGTGTTGTGCCAAAAATTTGCAAATTGCAAACACAGTCCGATTTGGACACAGACTAGTTAATTAGTAGGCCGAACAAACTTAGAGGTAATTGGTAATAATAATAAGAGTTCAATGACCTAATTAATATTCTGATCAAGATATTGAGCCTCCACGTGTAAAAGAATTATAAAAAAACCCAATTTTTGTCAACGTGCAAGAGTCAAACTTTTTGGTATGGTTTTCATTATGCAGTCCAATTTCTTCTTTGACGTATCCATTCTCAGTACTAAACGAATTCCACTTTTTCTTTTTTTTTTTTTTTGGCCTAATTAGGACAGAGAAGGCAAAAACATGCGTTCGCATTTTTTTTTTCTATTTTTAATAAAAAATAAAAGAAATGAAATTAAAAAGCATGAGTACCACAAACAAATTAAGTATCATTATCTGTTGGTTCTTTTTTGCTTTAATTTAGTAACTGATATCAGATTCATTTTCCGAAAGAAGAAAAACAGTATGAGATAAGATGCTGTAGAAAATATATAATCTGAATACACATGGTGGTTTATGTACATTTATAATTTAAAAAAAAAAAAAATTGCTTTCATGTATATTTCATTTTTTTCATATATCTAAAGATTTAATGACAGATTACATCAACAAAAGTGACAACATAGTTGAAAGTTGAAAATTATGGCCTAATGGGTTTTTTTTTTTTTTTTTTGACAAGAATTTTAACTAAAAGATAAAATCCTTCTGATAGCTGATGAGAATGATTGCTTTCTCTCTTTTACAATAGAATGATAAGTTTCTATTTGAAAAATGGAATTTATATTAACAGTTATATAGATATTACCAAAAAAAAAAAATGGGAATAAATGCATATCTGTGATTGAAATATGTTACAAAATATCTAGGAGAAAATGACAGATCTTAAAATCTTTGAATTTTCAACATATAGTGTTAGTGCAGCATGAAAGCATATAGAATTGATAGGTAAAGTTGGAGTTCTTCTTCTTCTTCTTTTTATAATTTCTGTTCATATAACAAATTAAACGGAGTGCGGTTTGCTCCTCTAGGAATTGAAAGTTCGATGTATAAATTATGTTTTGGGTCTCGGAATCTTTCAAGAATGTACAAATTTTAGAAGAATTATGATTTCAATGAAGTTATTACGAACTTCATTCTATATGCAAGTCAGTTTCCATTCAAATATGATACTTGATGTTCCTACCAGAAAGCAATGTAAAATGATATCTAAATTCAACTGGGAAAAGACACTTGTTAATCAAACAATAACATCTTCATCAACTATGAAATTATGTTTACAAATGTGAGAAGTATCATGTAACTTCTACATCTTACTTCCCTAATTTATAAAGCAAATATGCCTAACAATTTAAACATTTAGATTATTTCTTTGAAACAAGACTAGTTTAATCCAACGTATTTTGCTTCCCTAATTATGGAAAAAAAACCGCTTAAAGAATACAATCCAAGTCTATGCTAACTAGCCATGCAAGGTGTATGCTTTATCAGGAAAAAGTCGAATAAATTTTTGTTCTTTTTTGGGATCATTAATCCCACTTTGATGCCGAAAATCTGGTATTAAATAATCAATTTGGAAGTAGTTTACCCTTGGGGAACATCCTTGTGGTTGTGGATTGTCTCTCAATCCAAAAGGGCTAAAAATTAAAAATAAAAATAAAAAAAATTGTACAGCTTTCACGTTACAGATATGAAAATTTGGTATTTAATGATCAATTTGAAAGTAATCTTGCCTTGTGATTGTGGATTGCCTCTCCATTCCCCCACCCAAAAAAAAAGGAACCTAATTCCCCCAATGTCTTATCAAAATTTCTCATTGAAAAAACCTACATTAACCAATCCATATTAAGACTTCGAGTGCTTAGATTTCTTTTTTGGAGGTTTCTGTCCAGATTGTGCTAGATATTCTTCTGCATTGATGTTCTCAATCAGCTTTTGCTTCCCAAACTTCTTGGCCTTTTCCTGCAGGAGGATCAAGGGATGCAAATGTTTACCTTGTCTAATAGGAGCATGTACCAAATTTTAAAGCCATGTCTAATGGAAATTAGTCATTAACCAGAATGACATCCTCTATTTACCTTTACGGACAGAGCCATGGCCGTCACATCATCGTTGTCATTATCAACATTGTTATCCTGCTTTACAGGCTCCTGAAACAAAAAGGCCAAATTTTAAAAAAGATAAATATCAAGGTTAATAGAAAGAGAAAAGCACATGTCATAAAAAATAATAATAATAATAATAAATAAATGATAAAAAGGTTCGATAAAAATACCTTGGGTGGAATAAATACAGCTTCTCTTTTTCTTTTGCTTTCAGCAGTTTTTTCAGCCTGTTTCTCCTGCTTTTCCTGCCACTTCTTTGCTGATTTTATTTTTTCACTCAAGAAGTATTCTCCAGTTTCCAGTTCAATGTCAACCTGTATATATCACTCAAACACAACTATATTTTTAGGATTTTATCATTTTACTAGAAAAATTTATAAAACAGATATAATAAACACTAACAAATATAAAGACTAGAGAACACAAGAAATTCAAATAAGTAAGATACAAAATATTTTGTATAAAACTTGGAAAGGATAAAGTTACCAAAATAGAAGCAATATAAACAAGCAAAATTCTTTCAAAAATAAAAATATGCCACAGACGAGAAGCAATTACTAACCTTACTAGGTGGTTGAGGAGGAGGAAATGGTGTATATGGTTTCTTCTCTTTACTAAATTTCCGTCGCTGAACATTTTTCCTGAAAGAGAAAATGAAAGGAAAATATATACATAGATTATTAAAAGCAAATAATTACAGGGATTCATAGTCTCACAGACAAATGAGGTAGAAGATATACTTCTTGAATTTTGGCAGAAACCTTTCCCAATTCTCATCTTTCAAAGATGGATTATTTGCGAGTTCTTTCTTCAACATGAGAATCTACATATTAGAGAGGGAGAGGGAGATAAGTGTGTGAGAGGGAGAGAATATAGGATTCAATAATAGAAGATATCAAAGATTACAATATTACCTTGATATGTAATACAGGGTGCATTATATTCAGAATGCAGTCTTCCACAATCTTCCTGACTTGCTTTAAACCTTTAAATGAACCCATGGCAGCAACAGTGTTTCCCTAGTTATATACAAGCAAAATGAATAATCATTTCTGTTTCTAATCTCCGGTTCACCAAGCTGTTGGAGAACCAAGAAAATGCACAACATAACCATCAAAATCAAACGAAAAATAAAATTGAATACTTACTTGAACCAGAATATAGCAGCCAGTCACTATTTCAAGTGCCTGCAGCCAAACAGAATTTCAGAAAATTCGGTACAAAGAAAGGATGCATGTCACAACAGACATTATCAGAGAGTCCTAAAATATAGTTTTCTAATTCAAAACAATTGCTAAAATATCACAACTAAAACCCTAGATGCACCTTCAACGTTTCAGCATTAGCACCTATTAGACGTTGCCTTCGTTTAACGAATCGTTCCTGCATATACAATTAAGCTAACATCCATTAGGTACTAGAACATAAATTGCATAAAGTATTTTAATAATTCGGGCATCTTTGGCATGGCAAAAGTTCAACCAGCAGAATATTCCACCAAAACCGCTAATAATTTATCCATACACACCTGGTTTCTGACTAAGTTTCCAATCTTGATGATGTCACATTGCATGTCATCATTCAGTACTTTTATTGCCTGAAATAAAAATGTGGTAAATAGGGTCAAATCAGGAAATATGAGCTTCAAATTAGGTTGTTAGAAAATCAACACAATGTAAGAAATATTCAAAAACTATCCGTTCTGCAGCCATTTTATTGTCAAGCTGTTGTTAATAGATATTAAACTATGGTGAAAGATTAAAATAATAATATTAATAATAATAATCATATTAATAATACTTTACTAACTCACTAACTATTTCATAATGTCCATACTTAGATAAAGAAGTGTTAGCATAAAGCAAACAATTTACAAACGAGTACCTGAAGAGCAGGAACACTTCTTGCCAAAAGCTTGATGAGATCTCTAGCTTTGACAATAATATAGGGGTCCCTAGTCTTTCTAGTAGTTGACACCGTCATCGAACCAACAACCTTAAAAGCATTATTAAAAGCATATAAGTTAAGATTTTGCATCAAATTATTCCATTCCAAAAATGAAATAAAAAATGATAAAAATAAAATAAAAACAATGCAATTAACTTTGATATAAAATCAAATTAACCCAACTGATCATTCAGGAGGAAATTTCAAACTTTCTTAAATAGCATTGGCAATGACTTACCAAATCTAATTCGCACGAAATGCCATACTCCTTCAATGCAGATTTGACAATTGGCCAAGCTTCTTGCAAATATTTCTCTGGACAAGGTAATTCAAACGGTCAAAAAGACTATAATATCAACAAGACCTAGCGAATTTACATTAAGCACGTAATGCTAATTTTTTTTGATAATCTATGTTAGTATTATTAACCCACTAATACACACTATGAATCACTCGGAATAATCGCAAAAGCTTTTATTTTTCCCGCCTACCCAGATTTTCTCAGCAGCCAAACAACCAAATAAGTATAAAAAAAATAAAAAAATAAAAAAAGGGGTACTGAAGCGGGGAAAAGAAACCTCTATATGAAGGGAAAAGGGTAGAGAAGGAAGTGACTTCAAGCATGCCTCCTTCGTTCCAAGAGGGATCGAACTTCTCGATTTTCCAGCGATCGATGTTAGGGTCTTCGTCCCATGGCTTCGGCTTGTCGTGCTTCCCTTTGTGCTTCCAGCCCTCCATTCTCTCTTTCTCGCTGCTGCTTTTTTTTGCTCAGTCCAATGTCGTCTAAACCTCTAGATAGAGAGTATAGGGGTTTAAGGAATCGCAAAGCTCCGATTTTTACTTTTAATTTTTTTATTATTAAGAGAAGGAAAGAGGAATTTGACTCAGTGACCTTATATTCTTACAGTAATGGCGTCTAGTTAGTGTCTAGATGTTTCGGCTAATTGGCTGCGAATTTTCTTTTGAGGGTTTTGCCCCCATTATATATAAGAAAATTTTAAATAATAATAAAAGAACAACAAAAATATAAAATTGTAATTTTCTTTATGAAAATTTAATTTTTTTAGATTAATAATTATAATATTTTTAATAAAAACTACCTTGGTTTTGCTTTAGAAATATATTTTCAATTAAAAAAAATCTTCTACATTAAAAATAGGTGATTGAAATAATTGAATTATATCAAATTCCTTTTTTTTAAAAAAAAAAATTGTTGGGTTGAATTGAACAACGAAATGTCATTTTTCAAAATCTTTTAATATTATTTTTTTAAAAAAATCTTTTGCTTTATTCACTTGATTTAGATTTGGATCATAAATGTTTGTTAAATTACAATTTTTATTCTTTTTTTTTTTTTTAAACGTTAAAATATTAAATTACCAAACAAAACCCATTTGTGGATTCATTCACTACGATCTCCAAAAGCGTAGTTTTTGAGTTTAGTGGAAGTAAAACACAAAACTTTGGTCAGCTTTTTGCAGAGAAAAAAGAGCGAATCGGACTATTTGCCGTTTCGACCTCCGATTCGTTCGTGATGGTACAGAAATCCATGTAAGTTATACACTTGTCAAATTGTATGCCATGTATGGGTCCTAGATTGGGTATCGAAAACTTTGCACGCCAAGTGTTTGATGGTTGTTTCCTACGTGAATTACCTGCTCGTGCAAAATGCAGAGGAGATTTGGGTTCTTGGGATTACACCAATCTCTCAAATCGTCTACTCTCTACCAGACAACAATGGATTCGTGGTCATCACCAGACCCATATCAGAAATCAGCTTCTATGTTGGTCCCGGTGAAGTACAAATGCAGTGGAGGGAGAAGACCCAAGAAGAAAATATACCATAGAGTTCATGAACTGGACAAAGTCATGGACTTGCGGAAGAAGCCATCATTAATCTTACAGCTTAAGTCCATTATCCAATCACAGAAGCATCAATCTCTTCTTCTTAGGGACCTTGAAAAAGAAGTTGGGTTTGTTCAGAAATGGAATTTCATGGCTGTAATTGAGAAGTACCCTTCAATATTCCATGTTGGTGGGGGTAACAGAGCACCTCCTTATGTTAAGCTAACGGGAAAAGCTGAAAAGGTTGCCAGAGAAGAAGCTGAAGCTAAGGAGTTGATGGAACCCATTCTCGTTAAGAACTTAAGGAAGTTGTTAATGATGTCTGTTGACTGCCGGCTTCCTCTTGAAAAGATTGAATTTATTGAATCTGAATTGGGTTTGCCGGATGACTTTGAGAAGTCATTGATACCAAAGTACCCGGAGTACTTTTCCGTGAAGGATTTCAATGGAAAAGCTTATCTTCATTTGGAAAATTGGGATTCTTCACTAGCTGTCACTGCCCGTGAGGAAAGATTAGCACTTGAAGGGATTCTGGCTTCTGATGGACTGTCGAAGAAGGTTAGAATATCAAAAGATGGTAATTATCAAGGTCCATATGCGTTTAAAATGAATTTTCCTGCTGGTTTTAGACCAAATGTAGGTTATCTAGAGCAACTTCAAAGGTGGCAGAAAATGGAAGTCCCTTCACCATATTTGAACGCGAGGAGATTTGAAATCGCTGACCCTAAAGCAAGAAAGAGAGTGGTGGCAGTGCTTCATGAGCTCCTAAGTTTGACAATGGAGAAAAGGATGACATCTGCTCAACTGGACTTATTTCATTCAGAGTATCTATTACCATCTAAACTGCTGCTCTGTTTGATAAAGCATCATGGAATATTTTACATTACTAACAAAGGTGCAAGGAGTACTGTGTTCCTTAAAGAAGCTTATGATGGGTCAAATTTGATAGAGAAGTGTCCCATGTTGTTGTTCGATAGTAAATTTGTAGCACTAAGTGGTAGGGGAGAGATAACTTCATGTAATGATATGCCTTCATCAAAGATTGTTTCCTGAAAATTTCTGTTTTGGTTATTATTTCAAACTTGAGATTGTAGCTTTTGATGCTCTGCATCTCTTTGTCTACCGGTTAGAAAGAAGATGAAATGAATTTATTTCAGAAAGATAGAATACACAAATTAAATATATCAGACATGTTCTCATTATGCCTGCTGAAAACTACTCAAAGAAGAACCAGAAAGATCCGTACAGCCAACCTTCAATACTGTAGGATCTATCTCTCTGTGGGGATTAATGATACAAGGTTTTTGCCATCTAACAAATAGCTTATCCACAGATTACTTGAAGAAAAAGGACTACCAGAGAAACGGAACCAGAAATGATTCAATAATCTATTTATTTTTGATTGGTTTGTAGTTCTACAAACTAACTATTACTATTCAATTTTTTACTTCCCATGGTAAGAACGGTACTAATCTTGTCATGCACCAAGTTTTGGAAGTTGTAACAAGTCCAGTGCGAAATTCTTAAGTTTTGGAAGTTGTAACAAGTCCAATGCAAAATTCTTATCCGTCAAGTTTTCTACTCTTCAGGGCTAACAGAAATAGAAGATGTCTCCAATATCATTTTCAAAGTGTGGTTTGGCTGAGAAGGATTTTAGCTGATTTCTATAGCAGGTCTTGACAATTGATGGTAATTGGGCTCTCTTCTGGAATTTGAACTCACTGTTACAGAATCCAACCCTTGTTTCCTTTAAGATTGCTTAGCTCTATATATGGGCCTTGCATGGTGTGTGACAAGTCCAATCATACAATGTATAAAAACTTATAATAATTGATGAACAAAGAGGCTTGTTATATGATTATTTGTTTCTGTACCTTTTATTTGGACTACTTAAAAACATGGTCATTTGTTTTTGTGCATCAGACTCTATAGAACAATATCAAATTCTGTAATTAAAACTTTAGCAAAAATATTAATCGTAAAGAATACGGTTACCAGTTTTTGACTGTAGAGCTTGATTTAGGCTCTTTGGCAACAATATGATTACTGTAATCAGAGCACTTGACCAGTGTCTCTCTTCAGTTGTTATATCCAGTTGCTAATGAATGATTGGCTTTAGAGACTTGCATGTTAGGTTTCTCTCAGCCATGCCATCATTTCTCTTTTGAAAGACAACCTAAATTCACAATATCTCAAACAAGATATTTTTATCATTTGTTCTGTAGTCCTGGGACTTCTTTTCTAAATTAGATTTGTCTACTGACAGAACATGATATTGAACTTCAGTTTTTATCCTGATGGAATCGATTTGGTTTATATTTGGAATAATTAAGCATAGTTTTCTGTTTTGATTAACTAACAACTTAGATATGAGTTCTCTTATATGCCATTGGATGGCTAAAGCAAGTTCAGAGTTACATGTAATGAAATCATCGATATCAGTTTCTTATCCACCAAAGTACTAACGTCCCCCGTTCTGGGGATTGAGAACATGACACAGAACCAGGTTGATTACAAGATTGTTATGACATGTGAAACAATGTGCATCCATATTTGGTTTCATTAAGAAACAAAAATGTTCATTCTTGTTAATAAATTACATACAACCCTTTGCCACTATTCAAATTTCATACCATATAGTGTTTCTTATTCTTTCTACAAATTTATATTTAGTTAAGTTTACATACTTAACATGACTCAAAACCATGATAGGTATACTTTAATGCAGCATATATTCTGCTTGGTGTCCCACTTTTTCTTGAACTTTATTGTAAATTTTTACACTCAATGATTGGTGAATGGTGCATATTGTGTTGGAGAAACACTTCTCATCTTAATATGTTTTCTATTTGATCGAATTTCAGGATATTTCAGTAACACTTCGATTTCTTTTTACTTGATTGCAGAGGTGAACTGGTATTCCATTATAGTAGGACCCCCGGAATCTGACTAGAAAATGTTAGGCACATAGCCTCTCCCATCAAAATAAGAACTTTCACTTCAGTACTAGCCACTTTATCTGCATCGCGATCAAAATGTCATCATGAAATAGTTTGCCTTCTCTCATAAGTGGACTTATATATTAAATTCTATATATACATATATATCATATATTCCCAGTCAACTTTAATAGTTAAAGATAAGAATTTGGATTTCTCAATTGTCATCAGTGTGCCTTTTGGGTGAGAATGCTTTTTCAGGATCTCAAGAACTTCTGCAATATGTGGTTCATTGATTACTCATTTTATTACCTTAAAATATGTTAGAACTTACATTTCAAATCAAAGATATATATTGAGACTAAGACTTGAAAATTAGTTAGGAATTCACAAATCAGAGAAAAAAGTTTTACCAGCACTTTTTTCTTTGGTACACTTTTTAAGAGTAATGATAACTCAAAACAATCCACCATTCCATTTTGCCCACACATAATAATGGCAAATGAGTGGTTTTGAATGACTTTTTTTGGGGTTTTATCTTAGTGGGCAACTGTTTGAATTTTAATATGCTTAAAATTAAAGCCTACTATATATGTGGCAGATCATATAGCACACACACTCAAAGATTTGTACTCTCCCTTTTATCCCAAATCTCATTTTATATAAAAGGTTAAAGGACACATGTTAGAAAAGAATTTTGGTTTCCTCTCTTTTTTTTTTCTTCAAGAAATTGGAATGCAGGATGAGTAGTAACCCACTAAAAATGACTCTTTTTCCAGGAATTTTCCTCATTTTCTTTGGAGCTCCTTTTACTATCTTTGATTGGCTTTTCAGGACCTTCCAGAGAAGCTCTATTTTATCGGCTATGCGTTTTTGGTTTTTCTATAATTCAATCTATATTCTAATTCACATTTGGACAAAGAATATATCTCTGTAGCAAATACAGACCAACATGGACATTTTCCAGTGCTTTTAGGGATGCCTATACTTACAACTTCACTGTGCTTTGCACAAATATTTTGTGCTTTCATGCAGAGCCAAGTATATTTTGGTACCATAATTTATTGTCAAACTTTTGCGCCCACTTTAGCCAAGTATATGTATATATTCTTTTTTGCAGTTTTTTGCTGCCAAAAACAATCCCCAGTAACTATCAAAAAAAAAAATGCCCAATGTGAAATTAACGAAAGAATTATGAGTAAGTCAGTGAATCCAAGCAGAAAATATAGAATGATTTTGAAGCAAGTTATTTATGCTAATTTTAATCGTCTTTTTTGGATTTCATGATTCTGGAAATGAGAAATTGATCTCAGAAACAAAAACCAAAACGGACCTTGGTAATATTTAAAGATGTACTTAAAAAACTTATAATCACAGAGATTAATAAGGAAAGCTATAAGAACATGTTTGAAGAAAAATAAACAAATAAACAAAATCTATATATATATATGTATATTGTAATTTTCACCAGTAAACTTCATTATCATAAAATATCTTTTACTAGATATTATTGTTAATATTTTTTTATCCTTTTTGTGCTCGAATATCTTTTAGTAGTTTGAAACAACTCCATTATAAATGGACCATGTTTGATGTCTAGTATGTTGTATGACATGGTAGGGACATATCTAGTCTGTGCAATCACTATCTATTCATCATGAACTAAAAAGTTAGATTTGATGAAAAAACAAGGGTCATTATTTCATTGACAGGGTTTTGTAGTTATATATTATATATTATAGTTACAGTTCATAGTGGAGCCCTATATTAGGCCCAATTTATTAACTTGGTCCTGTAATGTTGTTTCATAGGGCCCATTTTGTTTTGTCAAAATTGGGGTATTTTCTCATAACAGCTCCCAACCCATTAAGAAAAAGAAAGCAACTTGGCAATTCCAACCTCCTATTCTGCGAGAGAGATTTAAATTTTGGCAGCAGCACCATCAATGGTGTTGTTGCCTAATTCAACTTTCAAAAGGTGAAGAGTTTAGAGTCAAGTGGTGTATCTATTATGATTTATGGATAAGTGGGAGGCATTGAATTTAAATCAATGGAAAGAACCAAAAAAAAAAATAATAATAATAGAGAGAGGGTGGGAAATGAGAAGCATAAATAGCCACCGGCATGTGATATTGACAAAGAAAGACGAAAAAGAAAAGAAAGAAGCAAAGTAAAAGAAACAACTATAGGTTAGTATTATTATATCATTGATGGTGATGGAGAGCGGGTAGATAGAATGTCATCATTGTTTATTTTCCCTTGTACTATAATTCTATATCCAACTTTCATATTACTTATTGACATTACAATGTAGATGGTGTCTGCCACTTGAACTATAAAATTAATTTTGACAAACATTAATTATATATCATCAAATTATATCGAGGAAAAAAATAAAAGAACAACTATGATGGCATCCCAACCCTCAAACAAAAGAAAAATGAAAACTATCATATATTTGGTTTATTGGTAGATGTTAACATTAGCAACCACTAAAGCATATGCTATTGGTTGATAAGGCATTAGAATTTGAAATCTTGAAAAAACAAAAAAGATAATAAAAAATAAAAATAAAAAAATGAATGACATAAAGGGAAAGAGAACATTCAACAAAAAAAATTTCTACCTAAATTGTGAACCGTCCAATTTTTGATTGAAATGATAATGATATTAAGGTTGATGTAAACTTTTCACTTGGAAGTGATCTTTGCTCTAATTACCTGATTAATGGTTTGATTGGACATAGCATTAATCAATAGTGAAAATTGAAGAGATAAAGAGACAAAACAGCAACTGGGGTTTGTTTTTAATTTGCATCAACATTAAAAGAGTGTTAAACACGTAGGTCCTAAAAGGAAAATGCCACATGGAGATCAGTCCATGTAAATCCTAGTTAGGTGTAGTTTGAATAATACCCTCCCAAAGATAGAAAATGTACATGGATTACTAGTATCCAATTGGGTTTTGAATTCCAACGACATAATTTTATGTTTCATAATAGATGGGACCCATATTTTCCCAATTCAGATGAGATGTCTATAACATCATGTATTGTGACTTCCATATTCATATATTGGTGATAGTACTTAGTTTTTAATTTTCCTCTTCTGTTGATTTGTTCCAAGTGGTAGATGATTCTTTGTAATGTCACCTCCAACTCTAAGGTCATGTATTACATTTTTACTAAGAAATAGTTCTGTAGAGATCAAATCTGATGCCGATCAATTTTACACTTAGCCATCTGATATCTTTTCCAATTTTTTTTTGAATCACTTTGTCCTTAGTATTGATTAGGATAAGTTAATTATTTGATTTAGGATAAGTTTCAATATTAATGAAGTTTTTCACACATGGTCCAATCCAATCCTCTATGACTAAACCATTATAGAAAATCTAGGTCTCATATTTCTCCTTTATTTCTGATGAGTATCTAGGGGGTCTTTGGTGTGTGCCCACTTACCTCCAAAGAAAAACCAGAGGAATGATTTGAGTGGTTAGCTTTTGCAGGTGGTGGCTAATGTAGACAAGAAGGAACTATTTAACACTTTTAGACAAAGTTGGCACTAGAGAGTAGAAAGAGGAGAAAGAGAAAGATCGCAAAAAAAACAAACACAATTATTTTACCCAAGATGGGGGAGTTGGGTTCACAACCACAATCTCCAAGAAGCTATTAATGGGGATGAGCAAGACTATATGGTCACAGCACATGGATATACATATATATATATATATATTTGAGTGTTAGTGGGAGAAGCTGATGTACACACTTGCAATACACAGCAGCAAAATATATATTATTACATCTATCTGTCAAAGCCAGACAAAAGAATAGTTGCAACAGTTCCACTTTTACTCTTTTATGTGTTTTTTCATTATTATTTATATATTTTTCTCTTTTGTCAATGTGTTTTTTTTTTTTTTTTTTTTCATCCATAGTGGGGTTTTCTTGGATTCAAAATTGCAATAAATAATGTCTCTATCTTTAGCCTTACTCCATCCATCCATCCATCAAAACGCATCCCCCAAATCCAACCTTGTAAAAAGTAGACCCATGGCAGGTCATTGAAATTCCCACAAAAAGGAAAAAATTCATTGTGTGAGATATGATTTCTAGGCGAATGGTGTATGCTCTCTTTCTTTTTGGAGGTTGTGGATTCTTATCCTTGACCCACCTGCCTTTTTAAAAGCCAATTCATATATCTACATCTATGTCTATCTATTTATTTAATAACCCATTACACACCTTTTGCATAGTTATATCAGGATATGAGAAAGACAATTTATTTTTTCGTTTTTTTCAAAATAATAAGTTAATATAGCTAAGAATGATAATGAAACTTCGTATAGATTTTTTTAATATATATGGATGATTGATTGTCAATTTGTCATTGTGATTAATTTTTCAAAAAAAAAAAAAAGGAAAAGAAAAAAGGAGAGTAAGTAAACAAATACCGACACCCAATGGTAATTTGTCATCTAATTTAGACAAGCTGAAAAAAAAGAAAAAAGAAAAAAATTCTGTCTATATTGGTAGGCTTTTACTAGATGGTTCCTTTTAGACTTGTAATATTCATACCAATTAAGAGAAAAAAAAAAAAAAAAGGGTACAATTAATGGTCCAATCTTCAAAATTCCAAATTGGACAAGGCCTAGCTTGGGTAGCTAGGTCTTATCAAGTTTTTTTTTTTTTTTTTCTTCTCTCTCTCTCAAGTGACTTGTGATATGGGAATGTGGGGTCCTCATTTAAAGATATATATATATATATATATAAATGTTAGGACAGAACAAAAGGAAGCAACAAAATCAATTCTAAGATGATGGGGGAGAGGAGTAGTAGTAGTACATGAGTGCCCCCTTTCACAAGGAGAGAAAAGTTAGGGTTCCTATCATGGCCCCCCATCACACACACACACACACACACACACAAACGTCTTAATTGGATCCATATTCTATGCTTTTGTACTGTCCCATTGCTTTGGCAGCCCCACCTTCCTCAACTGAAAATTGGAATATGGTTTATATCACCAAAGTGGACAACTTATGTGACACATTTTCCATCCCCTTCCTCTCTCTCTCTCTCTCTCTCTCTCTCTCTCAAAACACAACCAAAAAAGATTTTTGTTTTTTAGTTTTTAAAGAAAAGCACAAGGCAATGGGCCTAAGATACTTAGGAAGGACATTGTCCTTTTTGAGCTCCTTCCCCACAAGAAATTTTTTTTTATTGGGTCAAGTGTCACTTTCTCTCTCTGCGTCGGCATTTGGTTTGGACTTGTGCGTAGTGTGTACGTGACGATGAGTTTAGAGCATGCTTTTGATTAATTCAAATATCTTATTTTTTTATTTTTTTGAAACAAAAAATAATATTATTGTTCAATGAATATTGTTTGAATAAAGGAAAATAAAAATAAAAAAAAATTAAAGAAGAAAAAAAAGGTGTGGGGTTGGATCATGACCCACATGAAATGGATGTGTGATTCTATTGCTACTGGACCAAGGCAATAAAATTGTGGCTTGGCTTAGTTTAATCACCTATCCTTTTCTTTTCGAGAGAGACATAGGAGTCTTTGTCTGTCATTAATAAAATAATGTGTTATAGTTGATGATTTGGGTAACAAACAGCATTTGAAATCTTGGGCTTTTTTTATTTTTATTTTATTATTTGATGATTCCAATGTGCAATGCACCACTCAACCAAAACACTTTCATTTCATGATATGTGCTATCTTAGACAAAATTAGTACTTAATTCCCCCTTTGACAATCCCTATTATCTCCAAATTAGATACCCTTTTGTAGAATAAAATCATATTATTAATATATATATATTATCAAGTGTTATACGGTCGCAATCGAATAAATCTGATGACGAATACATACATCTGGACCCCACACTTATGAGTATGCACTAAGCGTGCTTATAATTTTTTATTTTTATTTTTTAATTCTTATTATCCACAAATAATATTCTCGGCTACAAATTAAAACCCCGTGATACTTTTTAACTATATAAAATTGTTTAATTTCTTAATCAACATGGTCATGTTAGGTTGTGGTTTCGTAACAAATATATATAAAAGAAATGTCTCGATGGGTTCGAGTGAAATACTTTTTTTTTTAATCCTAATTAGGTCAAAAACATATAATAAGAAACAAGTGTTAAGAAACAAATCGTTGAATTAAGTAATCAAACAAATTAAATAATATAAATAAATAAAAATCTTTGAAAAATCATATCATTCACAGGCAAACCCTGGGTGGTACGGGTCCAATGATGATTCAAAACTGCTCTAAACTGATTGCTTAACGTATGAAACTACATCATGAACAACATTTTTTTAAAAAATATATAAACAAAGCAAAACAAAACAATTTTCCATATATGTATGGCCGTCCAATTGACGTTATAGGTTTGAATTGCTTCAATTATAATTCTGCGGAAAATCAAGCTAACAACTTATATACATGTATACAAAAGATATTAATATAACATTATCATGTTGATTGATAAGAAATTGATTTATGTACAATATATATATTATTATGCATTTCAAATACACTTCTAAACCTTTCTGTCAAAAAACAAAATAATAATAATCTCCAAAACAAAACTCATTACTTTTTTTTCCCAACTTTTCACCATGCCAAATGTTAAAGCAAAGCAGAAAACTCCTTGTGCCCCCTAATGTCTATCATAAAAATAGCAAAATATCACTTTAATGGTAAATAGCCATCCTCCATAATTGAAGGACATGGGCATCACTCTTTTGCCTTTTTTTTCTTCATAAAAGAAAATAATAATAATAATAATAATTTTCTCAACTAATTTTTCTT
The DNA here is from genome assembly GCF_031755915.1 of Ziziphus jujuba. Classification (NCBI taxonomy): domain Eukaryota; kingdom Viridiplantae; phylum Streptophyta; class Magnoliopsida; order Rosales; family Rhamnaceae; genus Ziziphus; species Ziziphus jujuba. The sequence goes on from NC_083380.1 coordinate 8,102,457, forward strand.
CTCCTTGGCCAAGTAGTACTAGAGAAGATGGGCATCTGACATAGCATTGACAGTGACTTTAGCTGATGTTTTTATTTTTATGATAAACCAAACTGGCTGGCAATGCCATTGAAATTTCACCAAAATCAGACTGCCCTAGCTAGCTAACCATCGTCTATAATACAAATAGAGATTCTTTTGGACAAATTGTACACATATTGCATACGCCATTTACATTGAAAACAAAACATATTATTTTTTTTTTTTTTTGACAACTAGAGTTGGTCATGTCCAACAATTTTGGTCAATTTCTTGGCCTAATTGTATAAAGAGGGTGATCATTTCAATGGTTTGGCTTTTGTATTTATTGCATGGGGGTCGCATGCATTTTCATAGAATTAAACATGAAAATATCATTATATAAAACAAACACGTACACACACAAAAATATATATTATAACATAAAGTACAAAAAAAAAAAAAATCTAAACGTAAAACCTAATTAACCGAAGGAAGAAAGAGCAAAAGAAACGAAGAAACCCACTATAATCATGAACAACAAAGTATGGGAATCATTCCATTTTTTTTTCTATTTCCTCAAAATGGGTCAATAATTCGTGCGTATATATAAAGTTGCGTATATCTATCCAAGTATAAGATTAATAGACAACGTGTATAGATCAAATTTATGTGTGAATATGTGTTCTAATTATATCTTTGAGTATATACAAAACTTTGGAGGAAAGATAAAATTAATAAACATTCTCTAAAATGTCAAATAAGGTTTTGTATTTTTGTCATTTGGAAAAACTTCCAAGCAAAATATTGGAATAGTAAGAGAGAACATTTGGATGGTTGTTAATTTTTTTTTTTCTACAAACAAAAAAAAAATTATATTGTAAAAAAATAAAACTATAATTTTGGTGATGTGGGTATGTTGAAAAGCAGGCAAAATCAGAATCCCCATCGATATTTTAAAATATATATATATATATATATATAATGATGTCCACTTGTGGGCATATTATGGTGTTTCATGCTACCACAAAGTCACAAAAGAGATAAATATTTTTTTGAATACAGACCAAAAAGAGCATCATTTCTTTTTTAGGTAAAATGTTTACTAACTTCTCTGATTAGATTCCTAGGCAGAAACACCTTTTTAAAATTTGGTAAAGTCCAATTAAAATAAAAGCATAAAAGTTTTTTGCTTTTTAATTATTATTAAACAAAAATGAAATCATTATCACAAAACTTAGTCAATAGAAAAATATCCAACTTATGATAGCAATAATTTATCCTCCTAGACAAAACCCAATTAACATAATTAATTATTTTTTTAATTATCCAATTAATTAATAAAAAAAAAATAGACAAATTGGCAGTGCAAGATAATGATGATGAATAGAAAGAAGAAAGTAAGGAAAGATGGGTGGGAATCAGATTCACGTGTTATGGAGGGCATGCCGGTCATAAAGGGACAGATGGTCCTGATCTTTGTGGGGGCCCAACTTGTGGGCCCAAAGATCCTAATCTTTACAAAACAAAATCTCCCATTATTTTTGTGATGTCCTTGTTACCCTCCTCATTAAATGCCAACTTTGGCTTTTGTACCCCTTTGTTTTTTAAAAATAAAAATAAAAAATTTGTTTTTTGGTGGACCCCATAAAAGTATTTTGTCCCTCAAATCAGACATATTGTTCTAAAATTGGCCCATTAGTTGGACAAATTTGAAGATTGATTTGGTTGCTTTGGAATTGAAATTTAAAAAATTGACCTCTAAACTATTTTTGGGCACCTTTTTTATTAAATGGTGTATATGTATGACTATTATTGCTATTGGAGCCTACTATAATATTGTCCAACTAGTGAATATGACTAACATTATTGGAGGTGATACCAATGCCATTTGTACATTTCTTTGGACCTTGTTTGTTTAAAGAATGGTCCTTGATTCCTAAATTGATGCTCATATCTTCTTTCTTAAATTAGACCTATCAATTTTTTATTACTCAAAATATTTTACAATTAAAGTTTAATAGATAGACGTAGGTTCATTTATGGATCAACTTACTAACCACGGCTAAATAGCTTTTTTTTTTTTTCAATAAAAAAAATGGAAGACATCATCGATTGGATATGACATTTTTTTTTTTTTTGGTCTGCACACAGAAATTAATACCTTTGCCTCTTCATCTAATCCAATTTAATTATTTTTTATATATTTGTCAACTATTAATAGTAGGTTGTACAATGTTATTGTCTAAGCCAATTTGTTATTTTATGTTTTTTAAGTAAAATTATAAATTTGAAAAACTTATTATTAAAAGCATAGCACCATTAGTAGCTATTTGATTATCTTAAAGGGTCTAATAGTAAAAAATTCCAATCAATTACTTCATTAAAAATCGTCCCAATAAAAGAATTACTTCAACTTTATAAACAAAAATGAATATAGGAAGAAACTCACTCTGATTGACCTTTTCTTTTTTAACTTGTGGTTTGGCCAAATGTCAATTAAGCCTTTGATTTTGGCAGCATATTCAACAATAGCTGATTGAAACTTTTCATATGTTATTATTGACTCAACACCTTTAATTGGAACAATTTTTATTTTTAAACTAAATTACAATTTTTGGGTAATAAGGTACATTGTTTTGCACATGTTTAGGTAACAAAATGGAAACCACATGCAACAAAAAAAAGAATAATAATAATAAAAATAAATAATTAAGAAATTAAAAAAAATGTCGTTTTCAAAAGAGATAATTTTTTTGTCATTTGTATTTTTATACAAACACATTAAATCTTATCAATTAAAAATACTTTAAATTATGGGCATTGATACATTTTACACTCAAAATTCTTTTTTAAATTTTTTAAAGAAACTATATATATATATATATATATATTAATAAAGGTCTAAAATGCCTAGTAATATCTCCACCCAAACTATTGGCCATATAAAACAATGGGGAATAAAATACGTACAAAAATTTTCAACAAGATAAGCAATTGTATATTCTCAATTTGAATTCAATTTTTTTCTTTTTTTTCTTTTTTTTTTTTGTTTTATTCCTTTTTTTTAAGGTGGGACCCAATAAATGAAAAAGACCCTCTCTCAAAATCTATCTCTCTCTCTCTCTCTCTCTCTCTCTCATATTAAATATTGACAAAATAATATCCCATTCCCACAAGAAATTGAGTGTGAGTAAGAGAGTGAATGCAACCCCTCCATTAATAATAAGACCATAAACCTTTTGCTTATCTTATTACCATTTGATCCACCTACATATCACGTGTCATTCTCGTGCAACCCATCAACATTACTGCAAGGTAAATTATAAAATAAAAAAAATAAAAAATAAAAAAACAAAAAAATGCCACATTTAGCGGAACCCCCACATTGATTTGTCTTTTACTCCTTCACCTCCTATATTAGGCCACGGTGGGACACAAGTTTTAATACGCAACCTCCCATGATCTTTTTATTTCACCTGTTCCCTAAAAAAACCTTTTTTCCATAATAAATGAATGAAAATAACAAGAAATTGAATAATAATAATAATAATAAATTTATAGAATTTTTTTTTGTTTTTATAAATTATGGTGTTCTGTGCTTCTGGGAAAGGAAGGGCGGGTCTTAATCTGGTCCCTTTTTCTAGTTTGAAAGCGACCAAAGAGGTGGGGCAAATGGTACCGTGCGTAGGACGCTGCTCGCTCAACTACCACCCATCACCACCACCACGGCACCGCCACCGCCACCACCACCACCAGTCACCACGACCTCGGGAATCCCAACGGCTTTTATGCACTTCCCCCATTACAAAAAAACTCTATTTTTATTATTTTTATTATTATTATTTTTTTCCTGATGCCGTAGTGATGGTGGCGATGCCTTGCTTCGACTTTTTTTTATTTTTTATAAAATTATTTTACATATAAATAAAAAATCAATTTTTTTTTTTTTTTTATTTATATGAGAGAGAAGAAACTAAAAGACAGGGAGTGGCCGTTGGCAGCCATTGCACAGCAACAGCGACATTTGCGCGCGTCCTACGTGTCAGCTTTTGCCTCACACCTGTCGCTTTTTTATAATTTTTTTTGGGTCACCGTCGTTGACCCCACTCTAATTGCACAGCGCGTGCATTGTACGCTCCATTTATATCACCTAGTTGCTCTGGGAAAGACTAGCTGTCGGGTAGATGCGCCATGGGTCCCACTTAGCCCAAAAAGAAATTATATGAAGAAAAAAAATTAATAAAAATCACATCTTCACCTAGAACGCCCCACACACACATATATCCTCTTCCCTGGCCCCGCTCTTTCACCACGCATTTGCTAAACTGCGCCACTATCTTGCTATCGTGAGCCGTATTATCCAATCCGCTAATTATAGCCCCCACAAAATTATTAAAAATAAAAAAATTGTAATCTAATTCTATCCAAAAATTAATAATGATAATAAAATGACAAAATTACAAAGAGGGGGTTGATTTTCCTTCGATTTTCCTCCTCGCAAATTTTCAATAATTAAATTCCAAAATGCAGGAGATTTGCCTCTCAAAATGTTGGAAATCCAATAAGTAAGAATTATAAGAAAAAAAGAATATGTATTCACATGGTAAAAACAAATAAATAATTGGGATCGAAAAGAAGACGAAGAAGAAGAAGCAAATTTTGTATAGAAGAGGGAAAAGTTTTGGGTTGTGAATTTGTCGTGTTTTTTTTTTTGTCGTGGAATATATATAATTCAGGACATATTGACATGCAAACTGACGTTCTTGGGAGTTTTACAGATTGGGCAAGTATGCAGCGACGACCCACAAACTGTACACAGACAGAGATGCCTGCAAGGCAATATCAATACGCAAGACTCTTCTTTCCCACAATTCCTGCACCACCTCTTGTTGCTATTCCCAGTTGTACCTCCATTAAAACTATTATTATCCACCATCATCTTATTGCTTTTGCTTTTATTACCGCCTCTCCCACTTGTACCTTCCTCTTCCCCTTTCCTATCACCTATCAATCGCCACCCACACCCATCCATGGTGGCGTTTACTTCTCCATCGTCTCCGTTTACTTCTCCGCCGCTGCTTCCGCAGCCTGACTGTGCATCGTCCATTAACGCGGCTAAACCCGCTGCGGCGGCTTGAGTTTCTTCTTCCTGGGTTCGATGGTGGTCTTCTTTAACCTGGGCTAGAACATGTTCGAGATTAGTCCTCAGAGCATTGGCCGTGGCTTCGTTCGTCTGAGCCAGGTCGCGCCAAATCTGATTCTCTACGCACAGCGATTTCACTCTCTCTTCCAATGCCCAATTCAGTTTCCCCATCTTCTCTATCTCTTCCTCTTTGGCTCTCAGCCTCTTCATCATCCCCAATTCGATTGCCTCTAATATCTTCCTCGCTTGCCTTTTTCTCTTCTCCTCAATTTCCAATCTCACTTTCTCCATCTGTAAACAAAATCAATCAAAAAAATAAAATTAAATTAATTCATACCCTTTTGCTAATATGAGTTTTTGAGAAGTGGGTAATATACAATATGCAATAATAATACATACATGATGAGAGATTAAGTGGTCGATGTCGAATTGATGTTGTTGGATTTGCAGAGAAATGTCTTCGCCAAGAAAGGAGAAAGAGGCGCCACAGTTCTTTGTTGCGGTTTGGTAAGGTGAGAGGAAAGGATCAATGGAGGAAGAGTCTCTGGATCGCTTTCTTGATAAAGTTGGGAAGTTATAGGTGAGACCGCTATCGGATTTCATAGCGGTAGTCGTGGTTGTTGTCTTCGGAGGAAACGAATTGGAATCGTTGAAGACATTATTGTAAGCCGGAAGCAGAGTATCGGCTGTGATTGTTCCTGATAATGGCACTACTCCATAACCCATCTGGTTGCTACTACTGTTGTAGATATTCGTGTTTCCTTCAAAGGTGTTCATCATCTCTCTGCCATATTCAACCAAACCCAATAGCACTTTTAGAGTAAAACAAATACAGATACAATTTATATATCAAGAAGAAGAAGAAGAAGAAGAAGAAGAAGGTTGTAAAATTGGTTATAATTACCTGTTGCCTATGAGTTGAGGAGGGAAGAGATTAAGGTGGCGAGCTTCAACAGCCATGGAATTCTTTTTCTTTGTGATGTTTGTTGCTAGCTCTGTTATCTTCTGTATAAGGAATTTCTTTTCTTTCTTGTTCTTTGGTTTAGAGTTCTGGTATTTTGGAGAGAGTTGAAAGAAGATAGGGAGGGAGAGGAAGAGAAACAAGTACGAGGAAATGAACAAAATGGGCATGCAATAGGGGTGGAAAGGCTGTATGGTGGGGTTTATTTAGGGTTTGGTTTGGTTTAGAGAGAGAAAAAGAAAAGAATAATATTATTATTTTAATAATTAAATTTAAAAAATGTAAAATAATATATAACACCCTGATTTATAGAGAGAGAAAGTTACATGGAAAAAAAGAAAAGAAAAATGAAAGAGAGAGAATTAGATAAAAGAAAAAGTTGAGAGAGAGAGAGAGAGAGATGTGTGTTATTTGTTTGTTGGTTTGGGTTTTGTCTATTTTGGGATTCGGTTACCAGAAAGGCCCCTGCTATTACTCGTCCTATTTGGGCTCCTATTACGTAACCAACAGAGATTCAGTCAGTCCGTAATTAATGCATTTTACTAAGGGTATTTACGGAATATCAGCGAGCGTTTATCGCAACCACTGATTGGTTCTTTTTTTTATCATTTAATTTATTTCAGTTTATACAGTAAAAAATAAAAAAATAATTAAAGTACGAAAGACTAAGGTGGAAGGGATTTAATAACTGACAAGCTGGGTATCTGCCACGTATCACCAGCCGACTGGGGCCTGCGTGAAATTGCCACGTAGGCTTAGCAAAACTCCAAAGCACTCGCCTTTCCTCAATTCTCTTTCTCTACCCCCACCCCCCTGAATAACGTGATGGGCCCGTGGGGTCCACAAGAAACACGTGTGGGACAGGGTGGGTAATGGGGACTATGTGTGTGAGGGAGAGAGAGAGGAATAGGACAAGATAAGCCTTCTGGACACGTGTGAGGGGTCCAGCGTGGAAAATAAAAGTGGGACCCCAACACAAAATGCTTTGGAGGAGAAAAAAGGAAAAAATACAAATAAAAAAAAGTGGGCTCCATGATAAGTTTAGTGTGGGTCCCCACAAAGAGGCCGTTGGGGTGGGTACGGTGTACCTCTGAAGGATGAGAAGTGAAAGCGGGGCTCTCTGGTCCTTTTTGACAGTTTCTTACTTTGAGGACAGCTTAATTCACGGCTGCTCCCAAGGGAAAAAAATAAAAAAATAAAAAAAATAAAAAATGTACTCTTCTCACTTCCACGTGGCAGCATCCCAGTTCTCGAACGTTGTGTTTGCCGTTCCATGATTCCTTACCCTGAGACCTCACCAACAACCAACAACCTCCTCCCCACAATCACGATCATCCATTTTCTCTTTTGGGGGGGGCCCATCTAACTTCATCATTGTATTTTAACCATGTTGCCACGATTTGGCATGTGTACGGAGTTCATAGATTCGTGTGGGCTTAGCTTCGGATAGATATAATAATAAACACGATCATATTATTTAAATTATTGCATTGGTATTGCTTTAATTTACTTTTTAAGCCTGAAACTTTTTGAGTTCACATTGCATACACACATTTTGAGGATCAGTAATATATTTAATTTTTATGAATATTATGTTATGGGATATGGTTCTCAAATTTTTCTAATAAATTTGGCAAGTTCGATGCGTTTTGATTAATCAAAGTATGTGCGAAGATTATATATATACATATATAAATGGGTTTTGCTGACCAAGAAAAACCATGACCGGCTGCAACGTACTCTGAAATTCAATCAGAAGAAATTGAAAATTGAAAGGTGATTATGATAATTGACCAAAAGAAAAAGAAACGGTTTCAAAGTTGAAACAATGTTCCAAAAAAATTTCAATCTAGTACGTGAAGTCCTTTTTCAATGCATAGCATGGTCTGATACGATTTTATCCAGATTTCCCACATTTGAGGCCTGATTTCTTGCATAGCAGAATTGTCCATTTATTTGACATTTTTGCATATTTTTGACCATTAATATCTCATTTTGACAGCAGCCCTTGCATAGCCTCCTTATCATTAATTTCTAACTAATTTTTGATTTTTCAAACTTCATGACCTTCCATCTCATACCAGTATATACATATAAATGCTATGCATATATATTAGTAATGTCAATATTTTTATATAATAAAATATGCATGGGAATTGAATTATTTGAAATTGCCTGTCACTTCCAATATTAGAGTTTCCCAATTGTTTAGGTATGTCCAAGTTTTCTTAGAAAAGACTTAGTTGCTAAGGTTTAGCTTAGATATCTTTTCTGGGTTAGTTCGCAAACTTTGACCCCAAACAAAAGCATGAATATTCATTATAAGTAAAACATGTGTGTATATATATATATATATAAATATATTTTGGACATAATTGTGGTAGGTTTAGATCCAAAATTGTTTATTAAGATTGATGCTTTTTTGTTGAACTATTTAAAAAAAAAAAAAAAAAAAAAAAAAAGAGAGGAAAAGATTGATGGGTTTCTGTCTATTTGTCTAACCCCACTCTTCCTCCACCATTCACTCACATTATAGCCTAGATCTTGCCGACTTTGCTTTGCAATGAAAAATGTATACAAAGTTAGTAGCAAAAATAAAAAAGTGCATTAAACATATATACATATATGTATCTGCAAATACTTTCATATATTATATATCAATTTGATCAATACTGATTTGTCTGGTTGCACTTGCATCTGCTTACCATGCGCCAATATGCCCTACAACTCTGATTACTTTGATATTGTCATCCCCCATAGATACATGTTGCAGCTTCCCAATAAACTTCACCATATGTACAACTATATATACATATATAAAATGTAAAACGGTGTTCTCAAGGTATATACTTATAATTAACATTTTTTTTAAAGTAATATTGCAGATCCTTCCTTTTGTTCAGAATACTTTTTCATGCGTGGTTTACATTAATTATGAGAGATTAGACAAGTTATCTTCATTTAAGGAGACAAAATGACAAATAAATCTCTCGTGTATATATATATATATATATATAGATACAACTTTTATATTGTTTAATTAATTAGACTGCTAATATTATAAATTGTTATTATTATTATTTTTAATATGCACAAGTTGATACATTTAACTTTCATATATATATATTTCAGGAGACAAAACCTTACATTGAATATAATCAAACTTTGTCGAGTACCCCACATGGGTAAGATTATTAAACTTTAATATATATATATATATATATATATTTATATGTGTATGTATATTTGCAGATATATTCTGCATGAAGCAGGCCGTACAGGGACAGGTTAACAAAGGCATTAATATGCCATAAATATGACTTGTGCTTCCTACAGTTAATATATATTTTCCAAACTTTGCTTTGGCTTTGCACAAGTGGCTTATTGACTTCATATTGCAAAAACTAATCGTTTTGAAAATGATGGGTTAGAACTTAGAAGCTGATAAGGTTATTTTCTAATTTGTACATACATACGCAAAGGTGGAGTTTAATTAGTACTTGGAGTTTCTATTTTGTTACAATGCATTTCTTGTATGTGAATAATACATAGACTGTAAGCGTGAAGACAAATAATCTTTACCCTTTTATACACGTTAATTAAGAAAAGGACTGTTGTTTTTCTGAAAACAATATTTATATATAGAACATTGTAAACTTGTCAGATGGACTATGCAAATAAACTGTTTTTTTCTTTTTTGTTTTTTTTTTTAATATGTTTAGCTTATTTGTATATGCACGTAGGGTCCTCAAGCTCTGATTTAGCTCTACAAAAGCCATAAAGTATATGGTCCATAAATTAAATTAGTATGACACATATATAGATAAAAGTTAAGGCATATATAGAGTACTTTCATTAACCCAAGAATTTGAAACCACCAATAATAATAATTGCTAAAGTTATCATGAAACTTCAAGAAAAGAAAGAGTGAGTAATAGATGAAAAGTAGGTTAAGGGAGTGTGTGTGATTCTCTCCCTTTTCCTTCATCTTTCTCTTTCACTATAGTCCATATCTCTATTATTGCTCAACACCAACAGCATCAAACCCATATATATTATATACTATGGTTTAACCACCACCGAAATCGAAAAAAGCAAATCAAAAGTAACAAAAAGCAGTAGCAAAAAAGAAAAGGAAATATTTTTACAAAGTATATAATATAATGGATCACAACCCATATAGATATGTATATAACAGTCTGATTTACTTTATTCTCCAAGAAGGAAAAGGGAAAAAAAAAAAAATTATATATGATGCTATATTGGACGGCTAGATCTTTATGAAATGAGTTAAAGAAACCAAAAAAAAAAAAAAAAAAAAAAAAAAGGAAGAAGAAGATAGATATAGGATGAAGATCATGTGTGTTTGTGCTTGACCCGCTTTTAAGGGCAAATTGTTTTGTATTATTCTATATATATCTGTGTCTGTGTGTGTATATATAGCTTGACTTGTGGAGATAGATGGTTTCTTTATCTTTTTCTTTCATTCAACTTAAAGTTTTGGTGTTGGTATTCTACATGTGATCTTCACCCTTTTTACTCTCTCACATTTTTTAAAAGGAATCTCTTATCTCTTTTATAGCTTTGTTTTTCTTTTTGGGAATCTCATTCATCACCCTCCCACAAACATATAACACCAAACTTTGAATATGTCTCTCAGTTTTCATCAGTCTCTGTCAAATAATTTGTATAAAAACCCATTTGATATTTGATAAACAATGGATGAATAATATATATATATATATATATATATTGAAAGGAAAGGAAAGTAAAAATGAAAGAGCATTTTCCTTTTTGGCCTTTTGAAACTGGAAATAGGTTGTGACAACTTATTGTGATGTTTCCTGCTGTGGTCTGATTGAGGGGCTATCATTATTTCTTGTATTGGAAACATACCTTACTTGTGCTCAGGATACTTGGAAAGATGTCAGCTTTATATATATATATATATGCTATCTATCTATCCTAGCTGCCAAGAGAAAATTTGACCGTTTGGTTGGGAGTAAAGTGATTTACAAATATTCTTTACAAAAAAAAGAAAAAAAAGAAGAAGTGATATTTAAAAATGTTAAGCAATCATCTCATGGGTTTTTGTAAAGAGTGGGGTTCCCTCACACCAAAGGGTATATGATTCTATATCATACATCTTCGCTGGTTAATGAATCTTCTATTAGGTTGATCTAATATAATTAAACTATGATTTTTTATTATAACGGTTAAGCTTATTTGAATATTTTTACTAAATTTGATCTTTTATTCACCCCCCAAAGAAAAAAACAAAAAAAAAAAAAAGAAGAAGAAGAAGATCTTCTTAGTTTAATATTAATATTATCAATCAATCTGATAAAAAATTGATTGTTTCACCACTATGTTATATCATTACGATTATAATGATTAATAATTGAATTAAATACCTCCCCTAAATCTTGCAACTTTTTCTTGTCCACTCAATTGAACATTTAATGTGATTTCACTATCAAAACAAATTGAATTTCCCATCAAATAAGAAACTTCCAAGACATTGAATATGAGATAAGCAACAAAAGAGATAAGCAAGAATTGGAAAATGGGAGTTTTGGAAAATTAAAAATGTTTCTCTCAGAAAATACATTTCCCAATGAGGTTTTTTTTTTTTTTTTTTCCCTCATTAATTTTTTTTTATTTTTTATTTTCTTCTTCTCATAGTGTGTTTTTGCAGGCCTAATGTCTCCATGTGCCTTTCAATACAATCTCTCAGCTTTGGACAAGTCAATTTCACATTCAATATTTTGCTTTCTTGTGAATTCACAATTCAATGAAGATGCTTGTTCCAATGGAAACTACCTCACCGGTCTGCCACATTTATAATTTACACCTCAACTGTAACACGACAATTTTGCATTTGTCAGAAAACAATTTTCATTTTTATTATATAAAAAGAAATTCCTTACAAGTTTTGGTTGACTATTAAAAAATGATGTGTACATAATTTGTATCTTTATACATAGTGAAGTACTTTGAATTGCTGCTAAAGATTATATAAAATAGATTATTTTTTGTCAGCATTTGGGTGGAAAATAAAATATTAAAAAAAATTAAGCTTTCTGTTCCAAAAATTAATATATATTCCTCAAAATAATACAGCTTCAAGATCACGTATGAACTATATACAAGATATCTTTTTTTTTTTTTTTTTTCTTTCTTTGTGAAAACTTTTGACTATATCTCAATAACGTGTTGACAATTGTTGCATGATGTTCTACATTAATTAATTTATAACACGATAATTTTTTATCTCATTAATTTTTTCTTCATTAAAAAATCAAAAATCTATAGATCGATGACCAATAGTTTGCTGTTTAATTTGCCTGCTTTTAGTGTTAATTATTAGATTAATTAAAGTCCACAATAACATTAATTGTATATAACACGAATTTTGAACCGCTATTATTATAGCAACACATTAATGAGCATGCCACATGGTGATCGGTTTATATACATCCCCTAATCTTCCTCCAAGTTTGATTTTGTTTATTAGAATTTTCTCTTTTACATAAATATAAAATATTATTGCATAATTGTAAAATGAATTAAATTTACTCAGCTTGTTGTATGGATTGTAATCAATTAATTCGGCTTTTTTGTCTTATCTTTTTTATAAACCGAAATTAAATTCTCTGCATATGTAAAGCTTTTGGTGTTGGGTTATGTGTTGAATGAATCTATATAGCTACTAGTACTAGTTACGTATACAAATCGATCTTTTTCACCTCGTTATATAAGAAATCAAAACTATATATTATAGAATATATTATCCATGCTTTTCATCGTTAAATTGATGGCCTTGCAGGGCCATGGGTAGTCTCAGAATATAGACACATGTATAGCATGCAAACAAAAAAACACACACAAGCATAATGGAGTTGTGATTAATTAGGCACCTCCATTTTTTTATTGTTTATTTATTTTTTAATATTGAGGAGAGATTTTAATTTTGAATTTTTGCTAGAAATTTCTGTTTTTGCTTTGCTATTAGACTGTTAGGTGAAAACGGCACCTACCTAATTAAGTTGATTAATATATCAGTCTTAAATTTGGCTCATTGGAGAGTGTTCACCAATCAATTCTAGTGACAGATCTCAATTTATAACATGGAATTTTGTACTAAAACAAATTGCGTGTGTTTATATAGTATGATCATGTTGCACACAACCTCAACCCCTTGAGAAATATCTTGAGTAATTATTTATCTATTATCTTTTTGATTTTGGAATTATTTGTATATATAGTATATAAGGACTACTGATTAGTTTTTACTAAATTCTAATTTACTGTGGAGCACTGTTTTTTTGTAATAAAATGGTGTAGATCATTTCAACTCATCTAAATTAGAGCCAATTTGTTTTTTGTCAACATTATTATTTATTATCTTTAAATCAAAATAAGACACCACCTAATTAATTAAGAGTGGGGGGTTTGAGGGGCTGAAACTCACATGGAAAGCGTGTGTATTATATAAATTTCAAGTTGATAACTCTGTTAAATTAATGATACATTTATGGATATAATTATAAAAATTTATATATAGAAAGGAGGAAAATTAAGAATTAGAAAGAGCAGAGAGAAGATTACATATAAGGGGGTCTGTAATAAATTGGTTTTGGCTGCACTAGAAGTTTGGGAAGATAAAGATGAGGCAAAAATCCAATGTAGAGAGACCAAAATTGTGAAATGCATAAGGAATCAGATTTGGCTGTCTTTTTGCACCTGAGGTGAAGAAGTAATTAATATTGATTGGCAAAATAAAAAATAAAATAAAAAAAAGAAAAAAGAAAAAAAAAAGAAAAAGAAATGTACAACAAAATTGTCTGTTTGCTATAATGGTTGATAAGAGGCAGTGTACAACTACTATTGTCCCATTGTGATCATATATATATATAATATATATAAACTTTGGTACTTATCCATGCATTCACTTGCTTTTTAGCTAGCTCTAGCTATATCATAAAAGATAAATTTGTACAAATTTAAGCTTACCGACTTCAATATTATGTCTCGTAAAATGACAATTCACCTTCTGAGACCGACAAATTGTGCACGATTCTTGGGGTGGAAAGCAAACAAATACATTAAAAAAATGTTGCACCAAAACATTTTTTATCATCACCATCATCATCATGATGTTGATCAGGAACTAGGTTGTTTTATTGTGTATGAATTATTGAAAAGTAAAAAGAAACCCGAACTCGTACCATATAAACTTTTACAATTTTTAAAAAAGAAGGTTTAGAAGGCCCATAAGGCCTAACCTTCTGGGCCGGGCCACTATTCATGTATCCCAAAAAATAATAAAAAAATGAAATAAAAATGAGAATTTGAAAGACTTTTTCATATGTGGATAACCCACGGCCTCATATTGTGCCTCAATTGACGATTATATATGTTTTAACATGCCCATCATATATTTTCCACCTTCATGTTTGACATTTATTTATTTATTTAATTAATTAAATTTGCTCTTAGTTTTTATCAATTGTAGATGGCCATTTAAAAGGGCCTTATGATCCTTTCTCTCATTCATACCCTTCGGCTTTTCCACCTGGCATGGGGTTAGAGAATTAGACTACTTTGGAGCTTGTTTAATAAGACAATAGTAGTAAGTTTTCAATACTAATCATGAAATCATAAAACAAGTACATGAAAATTAAATTTAATTATAATATTATAGGTTGGATGCATTTTATAGAGATAATAAATTGAGGGGCTTCTTCACAAGTCGATTATCAGCTATATATATCGAGTTATATATGTAAATTCCATTTCGGCAATATTGATTTTAAAGTTAATTTATTAAAAATTACAAATACTTTCTCAAAAGCACTCAAGCAACCTCATATATTCCATTAAACCTATCCTCATGAGTCACTACTATCACCTTCCTTCTCCTGGTAATTCCGAATATTATATACGCATATATATATATATATATATTATTCATTCATATACTTTGTTAATTGAATTAAAGAAAATGGGTAATTGATTTAAGCATGATTAAACCTCTATGCATTTGATATAAGCGTATGAATTAGTATACATATCCATGTCATGGTAAGGTGTTACATATAAGCTAATTTTAATGAGATTTTTGGGAATTTGAGTGGTGTATCCTCCACTTGCAACTGCATATGGACCATCACCAAGGGAAAGGGACACTCACTGGGACCCTATGTCCCACCACCATAACGATCATCACCACCATTCAGAAAAGATCATGATGCTTCCATCAACATGCCTCCAAAAAACCCCAAATATAGAAGTAGTAAATTTTGGCAAATATTATTCACCAATAAAAAAAAAAAAAGGGAAAGATTGTATGTAATATGCAAATTTTATACTCTGCCTCTCTCTGATCACTTACTTTTTTTTCTTTTCTTTTTCTTCCTTTTTTTTTTTTTATAGTTTGTTTGATTTTTATTATTGTTTACAGTTTTGCGGCTGAAATTTCATGCATTTCTGCTTCATGAAAAATGAGAGATATGGAACAAAATATTTGATTTTTCTTGTACCATTAATTAGTTGCTGTTAATCATAGAAATTTCCCCGTAATTCCAAGTAATAGGTTTTTTAGTAAGCTCTTTTAAATATTTTACAAATTGGGTTTTTTTTATATATCCTTCTGTATTAATTCTTTCAGTTTACTAAATATTAGTTTAGATTAATATTTGTTAATATATACATACTATAGAAAGCAGTCAATCAGGCCAATTTGTATCAAATATATACATTGCCAAGATACTGAGGAAAAGTAATTTTCATTTTTTGTTACATTGAATGATAACTATCATATAGACGATCATCTAAATAGATGAACCATAATCTTGAAACATATTACTGAAATCACATATTAATTTAGTTTGAAATGGAACTTTATACAACTTTAGTCATATTTGTTTTTGAAATGGAAGTTTATACAACTTGAGTCATTTTTTTTTCTCAAAAAAAAAAAAAAAAAAAAACTTTAGTCATATTTTTCTTCTAAAAAAAAAAAATAAATAAATAAAAAATTAGTCATATTTTGGAGTATATCTAAAATGAAATAAATTGCCTTAAAATTATTGGTTAGTTGGATTCTAAAACTTATTCAGAGGGCATTAACTTGGAACTTTTGGCAGACTATGTTTAAATATAAAATACTGCAAAGCTATACATATATATATATATATATACATACATACATACATACATACATAGTAATTTTTTCATTTGGAGCAACACATATCGAAGTCAACTTTTAAATGCTCAAGAAAAGAAATGAAGGTAAACAGGGTTAACTTTCAATCGTCAATTTTTGTATCTTTGAATTGCAAACGAATTATTCAAACCTGTTGAAAAATTACTTTTTTGTGATGGTAGATGATCATAAACAAATTCATCATACATCACATTTTTTTCATAAGACAAAAAAGAAAAAGAAAAAAAGAAAATCTAGTTAGAATATATAAAAGCTAACTATACAATATGGCTGGTCCATTGAATATATACCCTTGCCAATACATAATTTTCTAAGTTCTGGGGCCACAAATTGAAGAAAATGAAAACCAATTAAACCTCTATTACACGATAAAATCATGGAAATTAAAATGACTCACTAGAAACGTCCCAAAAGTTCAAAAATGCTACCGATTCATAAGAAATTGACCACCAAGATAACGACAGGGTTTAAATCAAAATAATACATATGCATTATTTGTAATTTTATAACGACTAATAAAGGCTACCCCACGTCAGATAATTATCATCTGAGGTGGCGAAATCCGCGTGACGTGGCACATTGATTTGTTGTTGACCCACCAATGAAGTGTGAGCATGGAATTTTCTTTTTGTTTTCGGCCAATAACAGAGTATATATATATACATGCAGAAAGTGTGGAAGAACTTTCTTGTTACTCTTTTTCCTTAGCCTTGTTGAAATTATATATAGAAAGTGTGGAGGAACTTTCTTGTTACTCTTTTTCTTTAGCCTTGTTGAAGTTCCTTCTTTTTTTTTTTTTTTTTTTTTTTTTTTAATTTAAATTATTTTTTTGGGTAAATAATTGAAATCTCATTGATAACATCGCGTACAGACGGCTGCCTCTATAGTTTCTACACTCTAGCTAGGTTCTATCTGAATATGTATGCAAATATAACATATATATCAAACCCCATCTATACTCCTAGAATTTTCCAATCTTCCCGATAACATTGACTTTCTTTGGTTTGAAGTCCTCCACTAATTAAAACTTGGTTATCTTCTTTCAATTCAGCTAGCTCCTTCCTCATCTTTTTTGGCCAGTCATGAATCACTACAATCATCAACATGAAGCAGCTTCTGGTAATTAACTTTTCTCTGGCTTTACTTTTTCACATAATTTTCTCTTCATCATCTTCAACAATTTTATTATATGTTAACTGAAGTATTAGTTTTAATCAGTAGTTTAATTAGAATGGTAAAAGGTTTATATACATAATCAGGGGTGATTAATTATATATGTATTATGTTATTGAATATTTTGTAGCACCTCAACAACAGCAAGAGGCATATCATGAAGCTCAAGAAGTAGCAGCTTATGTTGCTCCTCGACCACCATCACCACCAATTGGTTATCCCACAAAGGATGTTCCTTCTGGGTTTCACCAACAAGCTGTTCCTGTTGAAACAAAACCCAAAGGTGAAGGCTTTTGGAAAGGATGGTAAGTGCTATCAAAACATTAATTTCTATGCCTCCCTGGATATGTGTATATATATATATATACACATATATGTATAGTTGTTTTCTATTGGATGACATTAGGCTTCTTATGCTGTCCAACTAACACCTGATTATCTTTAATCCACGAAATATTTCATCTAGGATTATATGTAATTAGGTGACAATTACATAACATAAATTGTCTGATGTTGCCTATTAAAATATTATCCAATATATATATATATATACATACATATGCTTCAATTATATTGATTTACTCTATATGTTTAAAGTTTGTAGTTGGACACGTTTTTGACCTAGTGTCTATATCCATAGATAATAATACTCCTTGATCTTCTTGTGCAGTGTTGCTGCCTTATGTTGCTGCTGGGTCTTGGATGTCTGCTGTTGCTGATATAATATATAGTAGAACATTAATATATATATATATATATATATATGATAATTGTACACATTCTGAGTGGTTTTTACCATTCAGAATTAAATATAGAAATAAGACTAGTAGAATTATATTCTCCTTTTAGCATAATGTATAAATTTTCTGTTAGAACTTATCATTTCTAAATGGTTCTGTTAATCAATTATGATCTGAAATATGAAATTTTGCATGGTGTTATGAATATGTTTATCTCTAGAGAATATATAGATATATATATATATATATATATATAGATTCTTTTTCCACCAATTTGAGATATTTATTGAAGCAACATATTGGATATGTAAGGTGTTATGTATGTGAAATATTGTTTGAAACTCTTAACCATTAATTTAACATAAATGGTAATTATTCACATACTCTGAGTCTGCAGTGACGTTGGACATAATATTTTTTAGCTATGGTAGTTGAAACTATATTGTATAATAAATTCTTGCTTTTTACATCTTTTTAAACCGATTACCAACTACATTATTATGAGCCACATTACGTAAACGCCCAGGTGATGAAAACTCAAATTGTTTTTTAGAAAGACACTTTTAAAGGATTTTTTTTTTTTTTCTCTTGAATGGTTGAAGGAATTAATTAAAAAAATATATATCCAAATTAACATAGTTAATTCTGACCTCCAAATGGTACAAATCCTTGACAAATTTACCCTGTCCATATATTAATTAATGGATGTATGATGTAATCGATCAGTTGGGTTAGGTAAACAAATTCACTAATTATATGCGGCAACGTAACCAATGCATGTTGTCATATGCATGCAAGAAAAGGGTGACTTTGCGAAACCTAACATTATCTAATCTAGGTTATTTATAGATGATAGCTTTTAGACTTTTTAAACCCTTTTTTTATAGTGACAAATACAATTTGATAACAAAAAGTTTTAATTTCTTGTAGAATATTAAAAACAAGGATGTGATGTAATGGAATGTTAATTTGTGTGGACTCCGCAATTAAAGATAAAGAATTCCATTAATATTGATTCTTTTAGATTTTTATCCACAAACAATAAAAACTTTGTCAATGGATCCAGTATTCAAAATTGGAGAGATGCGTCGATTACTACTTTACAACCTCTTTTATTCATTAAAATAAAAAAAGAATAAAAATAGAAGATACCAATCCAACTTGCCTATTACCCTGTGATGTGGCATATATATAGAGAGAGGGAGAGATATGAAAATCTCTAGGTGGAAGGAACTACCGTGAAAACCACAAGATTTTATTTCAACATGAATTTTTGTTGTAAGAAAAAAATTATATAATAAATATAAAAAATACATATTACTGATATTTATATTTACCCGAAAAATATATATTATTGATCTTTATCTAAACTTTGATTAGCAAAGTTGAATTTTTGCCTTCATCTTAATATTGTAAAAGGGAAATGAAATAAAAGAAATGTGATTGTTCTCCTAAACCCAGTTGATATTTCTCTTTGAGAATAACACTTCAGCACTAACACGCTTATTAGGCCGACTTCCATATCGTTACCCTAATATGACCACCACAGTGCCACTATACAAAGTTTAAACATGTTCAATTTTTATCAGTCTCTCAACTTCAAACCAAAACACTCTTTCTACTAACAACAACTACAACTACTACTTCCTCTATAATTTTTTTTTAGTCACTAAATAACGAGTCACTAAGCTCAACAAGAAGCTCCTCCTGCTTAGTGTGTCTCTATAAATTTAATTGGTTTACTCTCTCTTTTTTTTTTTTTTTTTTTTTTTTTTGTCTCAATAAAATTAATCAGGACTATTTATTTATTAGACAACTCAAAAAAGATCAAAGAACCAACATTCTTTGTGTATGTACTTTAAATGAACAATTTGGCGTGTTTTTCAGTACGCAAAATGCTAATAGCTAGAAATTAGTGATATAATAGTTGATTATAGAAATGGGTTTTGATCTTGATGTGGGATTAGTATCATATCCTCCAATTGCATGGACTGCCACCGCCACAGCAGCAGCAATATTTTGAAGGTACTTATCCATATGTTAGAGCAGCACCACCAATTGGCTATCCCACCAAATCAAATGCCCCAGCTGATCAGTTTCCCCGGCAAATTACCCCTCCAGAATCCAATTTAACCACTGCTTTCCAA
Source organism: Ziziphus jujuba (assembly GCF_031755915.1). Lineage (NCBI taxonomy): Eukaryota > Viridiplantae > Streptophyta > Magnoliopsida > Rosales > Rhamnaceae > Ziziphus > Ziziphus jujuba. The sequence goes on from NC_083380.1 coordinate 8,122,852, forward strand.
AGCTTTTTTACAGAATGTTAAACTACAAAATTTTGCTTTTTCCTATTCTTCTACTTATGCAACAACTGCCTCAGCTGGGATTGCCGCATTTTCAACTGATAAAAAAAGGGAGAGAAAATCGTGTATATATATGATGCATTATTTCTGCAAATATACGAGCATACAAGTAAAAACAAAATGTGTGAATATCGTTCTCTTAAGGATTGACATTTGAAATTTTACTTACTATCAAAATTGTTGATAAATTCTTTTTATTTAAGCACTTAATTTGATTAAAAACTAATACCGTAAATTAAAATTAAACTAAAGTAATAAAATAACTAATAAGAGAAACAACACATACAAATAATAAAAATGATAAATATTATACTCTAAAGCTTTAAGATATTAATTTATCTCTTATTCTTTTTATAATTGAATTTAACTTCAATGATTACTATTGGATTTCTATCCTTAATTCTAATCATATCCAATTATATCCTTAGGAAAATTAGAATCTATGAATGGAAATTTAAGAATTTTTTCCTAAATTAACCTAAGAAGTCATGCATTAATTTACATTTTCTAGATTACTCCTTAATTAAGCTTTTCAACTCTAGTTAAAACATGGATTGTGTAATTTTAGTAACAAATTCATTAAATAATCCTTTCAAAAGGAGAAATTCATATATTCACCCAATACCCAATTGATTTATGATATAATTAGGCATATTATAACATTAAATCCAAAAAATACACAAGAAAAGAATAGAATTGCACAATAATAATCAACCAACCATTCAATCTTCTTCCAAGCCTAAGCTTTCTCTAAATTGAGTGTGTAGCTCTATAGTTCTTCTCAAACTATCTACAATGGTGGCTCCTTTCCCCTCTCCTCTACCAAGTCTCCTTCTACATATATATAGGTCACCCGAATGAAGACACCTAAAATAATATTCAAAATCTTACTATTTTTGGATAAATCTAGCCCTTAAATCGAGATCAAAGGATCATAGATATGCATATGACTCTCACATGTTTATTTTAAATGAGGTCATATGATTTGCATATAGAAAACTCTATATTAAAGGCACATGTCTTGCACATGTTCTTATTAAAGCTTCATTTTAACCAAAATCAATAAAATCTAAATTAAAAAAATCAAGGCATTGATGGTGAGTGATCTTCCTCTCTAAGTTGATCCCCATAGCTTTAAAAACCATGAAAATTACCTTTAATTTCATAAATAATTAAGTTATAGAAGACTAAATGAGTGAACTTAAACTCACTTATATATATATATATATATAATGTAATTTCTCAATGTTGCTTTTGTAGTGGTATTTTGAGAAAGCATGTTGTTGTTATCTGAAAAAGTATATATATGTTCTCTTATTTATTTATTATTTTTATTTTTGTGAGACTACTGTCTCCAATCAAATGAGGAAAGCTAGCATCTACGAACATGTTCAGGTGGCGTTAGAATTGTGTACTATTTACTCAGAAAAATGAAGTTCATTTATGAAAGAGGTTCAAAATTTTACCTGAATATGCATTTTTTCTGTTTTTGCATATAATATACACATACAAGGATCAATAAACGTTAACTGTAATATATATATATATATATATGATTTTGAGTCAAAATCTCTTATTCCCATTAATCCAATTATATATATATATATATATATAATTATGATCTACTTGAGAATTGATACACAAATAAGTTTTGTGGAGAATTAAATTTAATGAAATACCATTTCCCATGGAAAGTAATCAATTAGCCAATATTTAGAGGACATGAACATGGACATGTAAGTTTCATATCTATTATAAATCCTATGTAATTAATAAAAAAAGAAAACTTCATAGTAAACTAGTAAAGTATAACATCTCTTTCAAAAAGAGATTTATTTTTATGTGTTTTAATATTATTGATTTTAATAAATTAGATAAATAAAATGAAGGCATCCGTATTAATTCAACTTGTTAGACTTTTCATGTATTTGACATCTCAAAAAGAGGCACGCATTCAGCTATACCAAACGGGTCTGAATCTTGCGTGATTTCAAACCAAAAATATATATTTCATAAGGGAAAAAAAAAAAGTATATTAAAAAATAAAAAATAATTTTTTTATAACTTTTATTTTCCAATACTATCTCAAATATATATATATATATATATATATAAAATTTTTACTTGTTTCCTTTCCCATAAATTCCATTGTTGTCGTAGTTATGGTATGGGTGTTACTACAGTCGGTGCTGAGATGGCAAACTCATCGAGTTTCCTTTTACTGCGAGAAAAGCATCCCAATACCCAGTTACCCTCTTCTATCTCTCTCTTTCTCCAAAACCCTAATCTTCTTTTTCCATTACGAAAACTTCCTCTTTGGACTCTGCAATTTATTCCAAGGTTAGTCTCTGTTTCCATTGTTATGCAGATTATCAGGGCTTTGTTCATAATGCTTTGTCTTTGAGTAATTTTTAAAATTATTTGTGTTGTTGATTTTTTATTTTTTTAAAAAACAATGGTTTAGCATTAAATATGATTGCAAAATTTGATGTGAAATGGGGTTTGTTTTGGTTTCTTTCCTAATGGGTTTTTGATGGGAACAAGTATTCTTAGAATCCTGATTGTTGAAATCGATCCGTACGATATCTAGGAACTGTTTTTCTTGCTTAGATCGAAGAGAAAATTAGCTAAAGGAACGAACTTTATAGTACTATATGGCAACAAAATGTGTTCTTTATGTGAATTTGGGACACATGGTTGGGAAAATGTTGATTTTTACGTGTAAGTTCCAATTAAACCAAGAATTTAGTAAAATTTTGATGAAACGCGTATTCTTGCACTAAAGCATCTCCTGGTAACTCCATTTTTCCTTTTCACTGGATTAGATATCACCTCTTTCTGACGTTAGGCCTCAAATTAACTATTGATATTATAGTGCTCATGGTAGAATATGACTTACATAGTTAAATTCAAAGAATATGATTTTCAAAGTCAACCTCTTTCGCATTTGACACGTATCAGATAGGGTCTCTCTGACATTAGCTTAACTAAGGTGGAGTTCTTAGAGAAAGGCTTTCAATTTTCCTGATTAATCTAGTTACCGATTTTGGTCTACTGGAAGAAAGATTTAGTAGCTTAAATGCTACACTTCCCAGGTTTCTAATTTTTAATTTACCAAATGGAAATGGAATTACTCTTTTTTTTTTTTTTAACCTGTTTCATATGCCATTTGTAATCCATGCAGTTGATTAGGTACCTCTTACTCAGGTTGATAGTATATTGGAGCAATTCATGGCAGGTAATGGCCTGCCATCTGTGGGTCGTGTGAAGTTAACTGATCTAGTACCTGCTGAAGGCCTACCGTCCGATTCTTACAAATTATCAGTTTCAACTTTATCGCAATCACTGGCCCAGTACTCTGCTGCAATCATTCAGTTTCCTGCAAGTGATGGAGCTCTTTTGAGAGCTGGTTTAGACTCTGCTCGCCTCTACTTCCATCAAAAAGCACCATACCCACCTGCAGATTTGATTAATACCAATGATCCCCGTGAGTGGTGCAAGACTTCTGGTTACTATGCAGATACTCAACAGTGGCAAGAAACCTATGATTATAGACCTGGCCTCACTCCTTCAGAGCTCAATAATACGATAGAATTTCCTCCGGCTGGTTTGCCAGATATATTTGCTCTCCTTGGGAAGGCAGCTAGGGATATTCTAGATGCTGTCAGCTACTATTTGAACTTGCGCAGCTCACCCTTCTCTGACATACTTGATAATGTTCCCCTGAGAACTCGGGAAATATCATCTTCTGTACTATCTGCCTGCTGTCATGCAAGACCATCATTTCAGGGAGCCCAACACCATAATTTTGCAACCCAAGAGGATGGGCAGTTGATAATGTTTTCTGACCATGAGCATCAAGTTGACAAAAGCTTGATATCTCTTGTTAAGTCGGATAAAGCTGGTCTACACATAAAAGACTTCCAGGGTCGGTGGGTTCTTGTGGATGGAGATCTTGGTCCCCAAGAAGCAATTGTCTACCCTGGACTTGCACTCTATCAGGCAACTGCAGGATATGTCACCCCAGCACTGCATAGAACAGAGATAGGCAATCTGCAGAATAACTTGTTTGGGCGATGCTCTCTGTCTTTCAAACTCATGCCCAAATCTATGACTAGTCTCACTTGTTCAGAGATGAGAGCTGCTGGTCATGGGGTGGAAGCTCAATTCCAGCTTCCAGTTCCAGTTGAGGACTTTATGCAGAAATCCCATCCAACTGATCAACTCTTTAACCGGCAGAATTTCCAAACTTTCAATTTCCAAGCAACCCAAGATGGTAAGCACCGATCTAATTATTTTGACCATCTGATTGCTTAATTGGTAGTAATTGCATTGTTTCCATACAATTTAAACATGCAATAAATGTGTGAAATTTGTTCTATTAACGGTATGGTATCTACCACGTTTTATTGTCTCTCTTTACTTAGAATAGGCTCTTCGTTTATTTGGCTAGTATTTTTTTTCCCTTAAAAAATGTGTCTGGATCTTATTGGGACGCTGAGAGATTTGCAATATATACAAGCACACAAACACAAAATACAAGTATTAAGGTGCTGTTTCAATGCTGGATCACTTTGTTAGGGCTTTGTTCTTGTCCTTGAAAGAGAAAGTTATATGTGAAATGATAATATTCATTTTTATGATATGTTGGAATTTCACCCTAATGTTGGTTACTAGCTAGTTCACTGTTCTATTTGACTGCCCCCCTTGTTGTTGGATTGTTATTGCTTTGTCTTTGCGTGAGTAGCTCTTAGTGAGAAGCTTTTAACAGCAGGTCCTTGGATCGATGAAATGCTGGTACAGGATCTGTAAAATCTTCAATGAGGAGGAGAAAGAATGATTCAAGGTCCAAACCTCTGCCACCTTCAAAGAGATTACGGCTTGAGGCTCAGAGAGTACTAAAGGAAAGAGTTCAGGACATTGCAGACAAGGAGGGAATCAAGCTGAGGTTCTGCAACCTGAAGGAATGTGAGAATCATGTTCATACTCTTGATAGTCCCTGTGCGAGTATAAGAATGAAGATAGGGTGGCCATCTGGAGTGCCATTTGTTCATCCCCATGATCTACCCAATAAGGCAAAGCTTGGCTTTCTTGAAGCATATGAACCTGGATGGACGGCAACTCATGATATGGAGTTAAGTCTAACTGAACCTGGACAGACCAGTCAACACTCGGCTAATTGTAATTGTAAATCCTGTTCAAGTTATATCTGCATGGTCATTCATTATTGTGCTTGCTTATTCATCTACATCTCTCATCATCTTTGGCGTACAAACTTGTAGAAACAACTTGCTAATGAAATGCTGGTATAGGTATTCTTGTAAAATCATGCAAATGATTTTTGTTGTCCCAATGAAATGTTTAGTCTTGAGATGTTTTATTCATGATAAGTTATCCTTCTTTAGGAAAAGTTTGAATAGTAATAAGACAGGTTATCCAGGAGTTTTATAGATATTTGCTTAGATCACAAGTTTGCTTTAGTAGTTAGATGTAAACCAGCAAAGTTGGTTTATAAATCCTTATCGTTTTTGCCTCAGCATTGTGCTCATTTCATTTGAATTTCAGTTATGATTCACATTTATAAATTTTCCAATTCATAAGTATTTCTTATCTCTGTTTCCCACATTTTCATTTATTGCTATTAACAAGGTTCTCATTCATATTCCCGTCTTCTGCAGGAACCAATCTCCTTGATTTCCAATATGGCCATCCTGATCAGTTTCTATCGACATTGGTGTTTTCAGGAATCATGCTCAATGATTTACAGCTTCTTGTTACTAGATAAGATTCTGAATGCTCTCACTGAAGACCTGGTTATGACCCTTCAGCTATTTTACGCATATTTTTTGTTAGAAATTGGTTACATAAATGAAACATAGGGTCCATAATCCAGTGTTAGGTTATTTGTGAATATAAAAAGTTTCTGTAAAAATAAACTCATCTTTGACAGGTCTTGAGGGTACCCGATATATATAATTTTTCAAGTACCCTCTTGAGAAGAGTATTGTGAGGATCAGAGAAATGAAGTCTGCATTAGAGATTCAAAAGGGCGACAAAAGTTCAAGCCCTGAAGGTGAAAACAAAGGGAGACAAAAGTTCAAGCCCTAAAGGTGAAAACAAAGTCTTGAGCAACCTTTTTCCTTACAAACTGCCTACCTGCTGCACTATTGCATTACAGAGGATTGTCTCCGTTTTCTTGAAAAGTACAATAGATGTATGTATATAACCATTGGGTTATAAAATAATCAATTGTACTTTGTAATTGAAAGTCCTGAAGCATATACATTTGCAATTTTTCTTCTTCTTCTTCTACCCTTCTTTTTTTTTTTTTTTGGGAGATGTAAAATAGAATTGTTTTCAAGAGACATTCTTTAAGTTTTGTTTTTAGTCATTTAAAAGATATTTACATGGCTCATTATTTAAAAAATTATAATATTAATGATGAGGACAAATTATGAATACCGCTTTAGTTATGTACTTTTCCTTCAGAAGAGAAAAAAATAAAAAAATACACGGTAAATTTAAAAAAGAGAAAAAAAAAAGAAGAAAAAAAAAAAGAAAAAGAAAAAAGAAAAAGAAAAAAGAAGAGTAGATTCTATAGAAGGGCTAAAATTTATTAAAAAATGAATATTATATTTTGTAATTAATTCCTCATTCCCTCCAACATGGGAAGAGTAAAGGATATGAGTTCCAAACGAGTCTTACGGCAACCTGAGTTCCAAATGGGTCTTGAGACAACCTCCGACAGGGACAGTGTACAGTTGATTACTATAAATGGAAAGTTGTTATGGATCGCTTAAAACCTGTTTTTAACCTATGTATAGATATAATAAAAAATGATTAGACTAAAGAAATTTTAAAAACAAGATCTAAAACAAACTTTTTCCTCTTTATTTTTTGGGTCAAGAGAAAAAGTAAATGTAACTGAATATAAACTAAAAAGGTGGACTGGTAATCATATATTTATAGAAATTTTTAACTTAAAAGCTGCTTAAAAGTTCTTAATATTTTAGCCTCCAATTCGATTCCAATTACACTAGCAAGTGGAACAATGAGAATTTAGAATAAAACTCAAAATACCAATTGAATATAAATTTTTTACACTAAACTTATCAAATTCAATCGCCGCTTAAGTGTTTCGAGCATGTTAACAAACTAAACTACCCAATTGCTATTGCATCTAAAAGACAAGTCTACATTTAAGTTCACCCACAAGACTACATTTTAAGTTTTTAATCCCTCTCCGGCATATGAAAACATTCCCTGGAAGAAGAGAGAGTTACAACAATACCTATACAATTTCTATCACCAATTATCATCTACAAAGCATGCAGACAGAGCACAGACGAATGGAACACAACTGCTCTATTGCCGGTTGATCATCCAACAGAAGCAGACTGTAGAAAGAAACTCTTAGCAAGATACATTCTGCCTCATAGCAAGAGTAAGCTGAAAGGGGCATCAAGCTAACTAAAACTGACAGAGATAAAAGTGGCCCACAAGCAAACAATGACTCTTGTCAGCATCTATTTCCTCTTGTATTCAGAAAATTGAAAATGACTTTCTCAGCCCCGAAATGGTGGAGGTTGGTTTTCGAAAGGCAATTCAATTTGTGTAGCATTACCATAGAATTCTTCCAAGTTGTAGAAAGCTCGCTGTTGAGGGAGAAATATATGGACAACTACATCACCTGGAATCAAGAAACCATGTAATGCTAGGTTAATCACTCTAGAGTGCTAGATCAACAAATTTAACAGGGAAATCCATACTTCCACAGAAAATATGATATTAAACATATCTCAATTCTCAAGAGACCAATATCAACACAATTAATCTTTGAGTGATTTTGATGAGCCAATAGAATTCTCAACCATAGGTCAATAACAAACTTTAAAGTCAGATTACAGATGCCCATTTCAGCACCATTGATGAAGTGTCAAATGAGCAACGTAAAATCCAACTCACTGTAGAAGCAATACTTATTGTAGCTCATATTATTCACGAGATTGATATAACTGAATTGGATTTTATGGCTAGGGGACATAGCAACCAAAAAGCAAGCAAAATAACCACACAACTTTCAAATGAAATGCACTGTGATAAAAAATAACTCTTACCAAAGTCCAACAGGGTCCATGAATTGGGTTTTGAGTCGCCGGTTGGCACTTTTCCATACTTTTTCTCAGCTAGATCTCTTATCTTGGACCTAAAATGCAAGAAAAGAGCTAGATTGAACATTGCAGCCTATTCTGACAAAAAATTTGGCAAACCACTAATGCAACAAATACAAACTTGACATTCATACCCAATAGCATCAATTTGCGGGCGAGAAAATGCTGTAGCAATAATAAAGAATCGCGTCCAATACACAAGAGGCTTCACAAAGAGGACCTTTATATCTCCAGCTTTCACCTCATTAGCAACCTTAGCCATTGCTACAGCAACTACAGACATGGGAAAGAAACCAGTATTCAGCAGTGTAATATATTAAACATTTAAAGGTTTAGCATACATCCAGAAAGTACATTTTAACTTCTATACATTATAATCATCAGAATGCAACGACTCCAATGAAAGAATTTTGCTCAGAATAGTTTGTGAGATTAGCTTACAGGATAAGCTCTCAGCATCATCATCAACCTCTTCACTTCGAGTTTTTTTGTCATTTCTCCTATATACCACCTTTCCATATCTATCAAACAAGTGATCAAACATATCATCTGTATCTTCATTTGCATTCTGCAGGGGGGGGAAAAAATTAGTGTCAATGATTAGGAAATCCACATTCAAGGTTTAAAATCCCATCACTTGAGACTTTGATATCGAATAGATGCCCTCTAGCATAGTTGGATTCCATAAGCAAATGCACAGTCAGAAAGTTTAGTTTAGACTATCTAAACGCTTGCTTACATATTCCCCCAAATGAAATTCCTCATTGTTGGCATAACCTAGACAATGACTAAACTACGCCCCTATCCATAAAAATAATAATACGAATACGAAGAAGAAAGAGAAATCATATGCCCTGTACATATCATTTCCTATTTCTTTGATGAATGCACACGTTCAAATCTATCACTATCAAACCCTCGTCGATTAATTCCAGGGTTTTTATCTTTGAAGTGAAATGCTAGACCCACCATCCTAGAAGTATAGAAGCTTAAGATCCCAGACATTGCCTATTTCCATTGTAAGAATGGCAATGTCGGGGAAAGTTAAGAAGCATTATCATCTACACATTAATCCTGAACACCAAAAGTTTCAATTTTTCATCTCTTTTGCTCCTTCCACTGTTACCAAAACCAATAAGCAAAGGGTTAAAATTGCATAAGCCAAGCCAGTTTTAAGTTAAAAATTTACATAGAAGATTTCATTTTTTCAAGTAGGAAACACACAATTCAAAAACCCAAATATAAAGCTCGGGTGAATTCGTAAAATGGGAAACTGAAAAAGTAATACCTGTGTGAAACTATCTTCTCCCTTAGCCTTGCAAGTTAACAAGTACCTTGACTTCAAATGCAAGTTCTTGCTTCTTTCTATTTGCCAAAAACACTTGCAGTGTAACCAACCGTGGTGATAAACTTTGCTTGAACTTTCAGCCAGCTTGGATTCAACACGACCCAGTTGCCGGATTTCTCCGGAGGACCAGACACAGGCACCGACTCCGGCTAAAGACAGAGCAATAGGCACTGCCATGTTGGTCACCGATGGAAACGGCAGAGTGACTGATTCTTTCGAAGACGGAAAATGGATATACCAGAGAAAATGCGTTATCTCACTTTGATGATCTTCTTTGACCCGTACCTGGATTTTTTTTCAGCCTCCTCTCGATTGGGCCTCAATAAAAGGCCCAACTTTTCAATTTTTATTTTTATTTTTTCAAAAGCATTATTTAATTTTTAAAAGGAACAAATATTTTGGTTTAACTTTGCTTTTAGACAGCTACCACCGAAGTTTGATGGGTTTCCACCAAAATTTGAAAACTGGGTTTGAAATAATTTTCAGACACAAAAAGTAAGTAACATTATTTCTTTTTGGTTTCGTGTTAGGCGTGAACATAGGTTTATTTGATGACTAGTAATGGAGTTATCTTATATGCCTCTACTTTTAGCTTTGAACCCTCAGTATAGTATTGCTCTGATGAAATATTCGTGAGGAGAGTGTTTTTTAGTTACCTTAATCTGGTGTCAGAATGCATCAATAGGTATGCAGCACAAAAGACGATATAGAAAAAGTATACAGGATTTACTAAGGCAAGGAAACAAAAACTTCACCATATGAATCAGAAAAAATACAATACGGAATCTTTTGCATGTAAACTCCCCAAATGACAATACCATACGGGATCTTTCATACATAAACTTCAAAAGTGACAAATATCAACTCTGATGATTCTGCCAGAGAATTTTGATATCACTTCATTACTGGCTACTACTACTACTACAGAGATAATGGAAAGAAAGGGGCAGAAAGACAGAATGGTAGAGAGAGATGGAATATTAGCTACGGCTTCCGAGGTGGTGAACTGCTGCTGCTGCTATTGCTACTACTTCGTCCTCTCAAAGGCCTATACATAAACCATCTTTAATCAGAAAAACTGAAAAACTAAGTGTTAAAAACTGACTACAGGCTCCCACCATTAAAAAAACAAACAACAACAACAACAACTTATATGCCAAAAAATATACACATCTCACTAGTCCATGCCCATGATATCAGCAAATTGAATGAGTGTATTTAATTTGAAACTGCAAGCTGAACTAGGTTTTTAGTACGATCATGCATATAACTAAAAAAACTAAAGAGAAAAACAAACAGACGAAGAAGATGATAAATAAGTTTATCCCCCTGGGATTCTGTTTCCTACTGACTGATATGAGAACAGTGTAAAAAGCTTGTACTTCCAACTATAAAATGCTATGAAGCATGCATAAAATAAGAAACTAAACAGACTAGTTCAATACGATAGATTTCGAATTACTGAATAATGCATAAAAGATAGAGCTCCAACAAACAGCCGAATAAATGTATCATTGCCTTTGAATAAAAACAGATGCATTTTCAATCCGTCAGAAAGAAAAGAGTAATCCCATCTTGGTGGGAATGATGAAAAAAAGAAACAAAAATAGAAATGTATCCCATCTTGGTGGGAATGATGAAAAAAAGAAACAAAAATAGAAAAGTAACAAACACAACTAGTATCTAAGATAGATCAGAACTGTAAGAAAATGCAATAATCATGCACATTTTACCTTCTTGGACTTGGGGATACCCGCCGCGTTACCTGTTAAATTAGAAAGAACAAAACCATAAGGCACCATACCATTAAAAGCTAATAATAAACACCAAGAAAACACACCACCAAATCAACAAACCTTCCGTGGACTAGGTGATTCAGAGTATGATGATGACCTCCCACGTCTTGTCGCTGGTGCTCGACCCCTATAACAAAAATGCAACACAAAAAAGTCCAAGCACATTAGGCTCCAAAAAGTATAACTAAAAGCAAAAACTGCAATAAAGTGAGCATACCATTGAAGAATTGTGATTTCTGATGCAAGGAAAAAATAATAATAATAAAAATTAAAAAAATGAAGATTCAGTTATCTAAATGTCACCTTCGCGGTGGTGATATTGATCTTGTACGTGAGCGAGCAGGCCTACGAATAGGAGAACGAGTACGTCTACGGCTAATTGGAGACCTTCGAGGACTGCGAGCCCGTCTTGGAGGTGAACTAACTCAAAACAAGCATTCTTAATAAGAAAACCAAATTTGAAATAAATACACAACAGATAGTTTAAAACAAGCTATCTTTCTAATAATACAGTCAGTGGATGTAAGTGCAAGTAAAATATTCCATACATGTGTATTATATCTCTATCACTTGAATACAATATTCTTATATTGAGTTATAATTTGTTCATGATCACAAGAAGTTAAGAATTTAATAAAGAAAGTACAGTTACCGGCGCCTTGGAGGAAGGGGAGAGCGTCTACGAATAGGACTGCCACGCATCCTTCTAGGAGAGGCTCTGCTGCCACGAATAAAATACAAAGTCAAGAACACTAAAAGCTTACAATGAAAATAAGAAATGAAAATTTCAAACAAGGTATCATACCTAGCAGGAGACCGCCGTCTTGGAGGAGGTGATGGAGAACGGCCCCTAGGTGGCGATGCAAGCCTCCTGCGGGGAGGCGTATCACCACGACGATAAGGAGACTCTATTCTACGACGAACAGGAGACTCAGCACGACGACGTGGAGGAGAGTCTGGCAGTCTTCTAGGCGATCCACCTCTTCGAGCTACAGGTGACCTCCTTCGTGGTGAGGGAGGAGGTTTTCGCCGGGGAGAAGCTGATGTAATCGAATGGAGGATAACTTATTAGTTAGATACACAAAACAAAAGACATCTACATGTGCAGTAACATATATCTCATATATCAAGCATACGTTCTCTTGGCCGCTTAGGTCCATCCTTGTCAGCACTAACATTATCAGATTTGGAAATGTCTCTCTTCGGAGCACCGGCAACAGCTTTAGGAGGAGGTGAAACCTTTTGTCTCTGAGGTAATGTGAACCTTGCTCGAACTACATTACCATCAATTTGAGCCTGCAAAAATGTACAAAAAAGATCACTTTTGAACACATGATTGTGATTTCATTAATCATATCCCCATATTTCAGTAAAGCTTACACCATCCATGTACAATTGTGCTTTTTCAGCATCGGATCTCGTCTTGAACTCAACATATCCATATCCTTTCGGCAAATTGACCTACAGATACAAAGCAAGATTCAGCAAATTATGCCAGAAGGAATAACATCATTTTTTTTTTTTTTTAACCTAGTATGAACTTACAGTTCGATCCATTGCCAGCTCAACATGAACAACTTCACCAAAGTTACCTACAATGTCAATGAAAAGAGGGGAGAAGAAGTATGTTTAGTAAATTTTATATACAAAGCTTCTGAAATTCCCTTCAATAATCCACTTCAAACTTCATTTTATAGTTTAACAACAAAGTACAAACAAACACAAGGTGGAACTATCTTAATAACCATCAAGATACAAAAAGTAAACAAACACCAAGAAATAAGAGGCAAAACATACTGAAAATTTCTTTCAGATGGCCTTCATGCACATTCCTGGTAAGTGCATCAATATGAAGAACAAGCGACTCATGAGTAGAAGGAGAAGCTTTCCTGAAATTCATCGCTAAATGTTAACACATGAAATATAACAAACAGAGCATACATTTGATGAGGGTAAGAAGGAACATGCGACAGACTTTCCCTGATGATTTATGAGAACACTGTTTCATGAATGCATTATGTCAATATATTTCTACTTTTCACATGAAGCAAAAGAGGAAGATAACCATTGCAAACAAAAGGTGAGTTGTTGCAAACATAAATATTCTTGTGCCAAAGACATGAACATGTATTGAAAAATTACACTAGAAAATACATGTTGAACTAAACTATTGAATTCAACATAGGAAAAGAAATAACTTTACCTTGGAGGCGGTGAAGCTTTTTTAGATTGTGGTGGTGGAGATCGACCACGCCTAGCTGTTTCAACAGGACTGTAAAAGAGGGGGAAAAAATAATGCAGTTAAAAAATGAAAATAAAAATGGGCTCATAAAGGCACTAAGATGAACATTTACAGCAAAGCCACAGAAACCATTATAACAGTGCTCAAAAATCTAAAACAAAAATGAAAGTTCTTTGAAAGTATGTTCTAACTAATTTGTTGATAAAGCAGAAACGGATTCTACCATCAAAAATCTGCATAATAAACGAAAAATTTGATCACCCCACTCTCAATGTTAATGGTTGTTTCTGTCCAAAAAAAAAAAAAAAAACACAGAAAAATTTGATCACTTTCATTTATCCCACATTATGGTTCAAACCAACGTGCTTACCACATTTCTGAGAAATTGACACATTCTCTTACAGTGTAAGAACAAAGAAAAGAAATAGCCAATTCGCAACGCAGTTTTACCAAAAATTACTCATTTTACGATTTTTTTTTTAAATAAAAATAAACAGACATGTCAAGATTAAAAAATTTTAAAAAAACCGAAAAATTAAAAAAACATAAACCAATAATTCAAAATGCTTGAATATATTACATATAATTACTATTTATTTTTCAATAAATGGAATTCAAGCTTAAAGCAATTAACAACTTCAACTGAAGAGGTCTATCGACTACCCAAGTTTTATTTTTTAATTTCACAAACTTTCTCAGCAACCAAATGGAAAATCCAAAACCTAAACTTTTATACCCCTCAAAAAACAAAAGAAAAAAAAAAGAAAAAAGAAAAAGAAAAAGAAGCGTGATGGAAGGGGTAAAGAAGCAAAAACCTTTTCCTAGGAGGTGGGGTTCGGCTGCGAGAACTAGCGCTGCGAGAAGGAGAGGAACTGGTGGAGATAGACCTGGAACGAGATGGGGAGCGAGAAACCGAAGGGGACCGAGAATACGAACGCGAGCGAGAAGTGGAGCGAGACGACGAGCCGGAGTATGAACGCGACCGTGAAGATGAGCCTGAATTGGAGCCTGATGGGGGCGACCGACGGCCTCTGCTCGGCTTCGCCATTGGTTCAAGAATTTCCAACCCAACTGTGAACGATATGAACCCTAGATAAACCCCCCGACCTCACCACACTGGTCGATTAAAAGCAAAGGAAAAGACAACGAAATGAGCAATTTTTTATTAAACCCAATGAAAGAGGGAGGGCATAAGTCCGCCGGGCCAACCCGAATTGTTTGGGTTGGGTTCGGAGTTTGCCCTTTTTTTTTTCTTTTACTTTTTTACTTTATTCTATGTTTCATTTTTTTTTCTTTTTTTTATTTTTTTTGGCCAATTAAGTTAATATATATATTCTTTTTTTACTTCATGTGGTAAGAATATCTAATATATTGTTTTTTTGTCACTAGTTTATTCATTTATATAAGGTTAATATTATGACCCTTTTCAGAGTTTAAAAAAAAAAAAAAAAGGAACAAAAAAAGTCTGAATTATTGGATAATTTTTGACATTTTACTACTTGGTTTCTACTTTTAATGGATTTTTGTGTGTGTTGGCAATTAGAGAAACAAACATGAATGGCTGTAGAACAAAATTGCAAAGCTCTAATTTTAGTTGAAGTTGGTCAAACTCCAAATACAGGTGGCTCTAAAAATTTCTGTAGTTTCTAAGGCTGTTGTTTAAGCTGTGTTACAGTTAACAACATGGTTTTAAAACTTTTGAGGTTTAGGAAATGGGTGTGTTAGTTTTTTTCCCACCCTATTCCCAAAGTTTGAAGCTACAAGTGACAAATCTATTTTCCTTCTTCGGTACTAGTACTAGTAGAAGCATCCGAACGCCTCCTCTTGGCTTCATTGTCCCCCAACTGTAATGAAACACAGATGTCTTCGTCACAGCCGTTTCTTAATAAAGAAAGATTCTCGGAAACTAGTCTCTCCTTCATGTTAGTTTGATGCAATGGCGAACGTCTAGGGAAGCTTGGAATGAACTGATGCTCTACGCTCGGAGCCACCTTGATTCCATCTTCTAGATGAAACTCTGTTTCCATGGACAATGGATTCGCCGCTGGGCTTCCAGGTTGAACTTCTAAAGGGATATGCTGAATTTGGAGACCCATTGGCTCAAACTTCTCGGTTTTCTCTTTTGGATGGATCCCATCAGGCGGTGAGGAGTCCCCAACAGTAGAGCCTATTGCTGTTGCTGATGCAGCCCTTTGCTCTTGCACTGCCACTAGATATATGACATGAATAAGAATTCTCAACAAAGTCAGCTATTTTCTATAAGCAACAAGGATACAGTAGTTTAAGCAGTAATTAGCAGAAAATGCGTTTGCTACAAGACAAACCTCTAAGGCCTTCCTCAGTTGTGATGAGGTCAAGCTCAAGGAGATTGAGAAGGCGCCCGAGATCAACACCACTGGTCCAATTCTCAGGTGGTTGGCCAATTTTTAACTTAAGTCGACCTCGGTTAGCAGTTCCTCCCCATATGATCCCAATAGGCCGTGGTTTCTCCCCATTTACACCTTTCAGTATTATAAGGCTTCCACTATCTCCTTCAAGGTCAAATGTTTGTTGGTTCTCACCCACAACAAGAAAATCAGTTAAGAAGCAGATGCCTTTTTCGTCATTGTACTCAAGGGCATAAGCCAATACAGTCCCATTAGTCAATCCAGAACTTCTTCCAACCTTCATCACCTGCTTCCCAATGAGGCTACTGATTGGAGATTGAAGGTCTATTAATTTGACATCGCCAATCTCTCCAACACCTTTCACAGATGTAGTAACGCTAGGCATGTCGAAATCATCAGCAAAAGGAATGAATGCCCCATCTGCTCTAACAAATGTCTCTGCAGTAACAAGGAACTTGTTAGGTGCATTGTCTTTGGCTTGATATACATGGTTGAGTGGTGCTCTTTAGCAACTTAAAATTTCCTAGATCTTATATAATTTTAACTTCACTACAAATCTCTTCAATAAAGAAACAAGGGCAAGTTATTTCTTTTTAAAGCTACTCGTAATTTGGAACTTCATTTGTATTACCTGGGTTGATTCCAGCAAAGATGCCATACCAAAGCTCATCTGTGATAAATGAAGTAGCTCTCTCCACTGCACCAAGATACACACCCGGCCCAAGTGTTGGAGGCAGAGGATGAAACATTTTCTGGTTCGGGTAATCTAAATCAACAGCAACATGCCGGTTTGTGAGAAACCCAACCTGCTGACTGCCTGTTTGGCTTCTGACAATAGCGCCCAAAGTTCCATATGTCTCCTGGCTAGCCACCTAAAAAGCAAACAATAAAGACAGCATACCTGAATCTTAAACAACAACAGAATAATCCAAGGCTGCTAACTAAGTATTCGAACAATGATACACCAAATTGTAGTGTGAATCCCTAAACACTCAAATGGGATAAGGATGAATATTAATTTGTCACATCACTATTTAAGCTGCCCCCAGGTGGTGAAGTCTTAAAATATCAAAATAATTGTGGGCAATCTAACAAGTATAACTGCAGAAGCCTAGGTATGCAAAGACAACCTACTCATTACAATATCGTTAAATATAGAATGAGAGCGAAAAGTCAATATATATCAGTAAAAGCTCATGAGGCCAATATGTAATATTCAAAATCAGCAAACGATTTTTCTTAAGTTGGTATTTCTTAAATTAGTGTGGATATTATAAAGAATTTCAACCTCAAGTATGCATTGGAAAACCTTTCCAATCACAATAAACGATTGGAGAACAAATTTCTGAGCTTGACTCATGAAAAAAGCTACAAATATTTGTAATAAAATATTAAGGGGTTGGATCATTTTTTCATGGAGATAACTAGCAAATTTCCATCCATAGACTCTTTGTGGAAGAGAATGAAATTTTGAAGGGAACTTAACAAACCTGAGAACCAGAGCCAATGCATAGATCACCTCCACGCAAGTCATCTACAATTTCTGTGTACAACTGCTCTTTGGGAGCTGGCTCGGGTGCACCAAAATACGAGAATTCTACCACATCCACATCACACCATACCCCTCCTGGTCCCTGATTGGAAATACAAAAAACAGTGAGCACCACAATGAAACATAGGCAACATTTATGTGTATCAATGCCACAAGAAGATGTTAATCCCAGCATACCCAAAACAAAATTTATTAAATTATTAAAAACATACAAGAATAATCAATATAAACTTCTTTTCCTAACCTCGAGCGCAGTGGGTAGACATTGGATGGGACTGAGCCATTGCTTGTGGACTTTTCTTGAAACAAAAACAAGAATAGCTGGTATATCCGTTAACACGCCTCGTCGAATACGAAAGCCAATTGCAGTGCCAAGACTGTAACAACGCAAAATCTTGCTATGAAATGCCCTTATAGTCATGAGTTCAAGCAATGTGGTTGCTTGCTGACCCTTTGGCAAGCGATTAAGGGTTTCAGGTAGGACCCCCTTCTGTAGGTTCGCAAAATAGTTTGCCCTCTCTTCTGCAGCATTAATTAACCGGCTTGATGTAGGCCATGAGAAGTAAGCAGCATTGCTTTCACAGTGCTGTCCAGCTGATGCAAAAGGTTGAAGCGCAGGTGGACTTGATGAAGGAAAATTAGAATGACTGCAACCATTCCTCTCAAGGTCCAAAGCTGATTCCTCTGAGGGTGTTGAACCAGAACAGCGAAACCTCAATATAAGTCTGCTTCGCTCCATGTTTTACTTCACCTAAAGCAATAGTATAGAGAACATGAAATAACCCCAACCGCAGGTAGATTAGATAAATAGACAAAATCAAAACTAGCAGAGTTAAAGTTTGCACAAGTTCCACAATAAAAACTGATTTCACTGCTATTCCACAAGTTCCAAAATGATACATGACCTTCTATGATCTATGCAATCCAATCTTCTTTCAATTGATTCAGGTTGAAGAATTAGCAATTCTGTGGAATTATCTGAAGCACAGCAAATAGTACTCGAAATACTAATGCCTCTCTCAGATTATTTCTTCTAAGTCTCTGGAAATGTCTCTCACGCTTCACATCATAGCAATCTCCATAATTGAACTCTGAGACAGACTCGTGCACTTAACAGGCTTAACAAAACACAATGTTTTATTCCTCTTGTCAGAAATGAAAATCAGACATTGACCTACCGATATCAGACATGACAGGCAATGGGTGGACCCACGATTCGAAATTGAAAATACGGAATAAAGACATGATTTGATATGAGAGGAAAAATGAAAAAAGAAAAGCAAACCAAAACATGACAGTTAACCTAATGTATCGCCTCCGTAAAGGTCAATCTTAAAATAGTATGTCAACAGTGAAACATGCTTCAACAGTAACAACATTCTGTGCACACTTAAAATCAACAAAATAATGATGTTTCCACTAAAATCCAATACATAAGCGCGCTTGCTTTTTAGTCCCACAGCCACAAATTTCACAAACATTCGTAACTCATATATTTAAAAAATTACAAAAATTCAAGCAATGGGTCCGTATAAATGCATGACTATCTATACGACCCGAGCCCCCCAATCAGGCTTGGTTGCCAAGGAAATGGAGGAATAGATGCCGAAAAAAGAGGAAGAGTCTGAAATACATTTGCTTTTTCAGTAACTAAAATATCTCAATTCACATTTGCACAGCAATTCATTTAGAACCAAGAAAAAGTAAAGAACAGCTTTCACATTTCTTTCCCCTTTTTCTCTAATTGGTCAACCAACTAAACAAGGCATGAGCAGGTGGTAAGGGAAGGGCAAAGAAAAAAAAAAGCTCCCTAGGAAACCGAGTCATTAGAAGACCACCTCACTATCAAATCCATAACACCTTCTTAATTATAAAAACCAGAACTTTTCCCCATGGGTGTGAAGAAAATTTTCAAAAATGGGTTTTTGGAAAAAACAATCCCTCGACCAAATACATAACATGGAATTCATTGAAGCCCAAGTCCAAAGCACAGTTTTTGCATGCAGAAAGCTTAAAACAACGAACCCAGAAAGCAAAGAAGCATAATTTACAGATGCTAAAACTAAAAAGATGGTTTCTTGAGGTTAAAAAAAAAAAAAAAAAGGAAAAACGAAAGAAAAGGGTCATGGCAAGAGGAAAAACTCACTGATCAGCAAAAGATAAGTGATGGTGAAAGACAAAAATATTTAGAAGAAGCTCACCGTCAAATGGTGTTGTTCAAAAGAGAGTAACAGACAAAGTCAGTAAGCCAAAAACTAAGCAAGAATCTGCCGAAAAAAGTTGCAGTGATATTTACCTCGCGTTGTATGAGAGAGAGTGGTTGTTGGTGTAGAAAACCATGAAAAGCCAAGCGAAGCCAAAGTGGTGACCTTCCATATAAATGTGGTAAAGTAAAGCAGGTGGTCTCATATTATAGTTTTTAATGAACTTTATTGTACGTGGGGAAGGGAGAGCTGGGTAGGAACAGCGCATACTACAGTTGCCTTCATGGAAATCACCATAGATGTTTCTCTTACTAGCCGTTTGATGGAACTTTGTGCTGTGATTTTCTCTTTTGGGATTTCATCAAACGATCATCTTTGAGTCAATGTTTAATTGATATCTAGGCCAATTGATGTTCCATGTTTTCTTTTGCATACTTATGTGGTACCTTTTTTTGCATTACCAAAAAAAAAAAATTAGCACTTTTTTTTTTTCATGGAATATTTGTACAGTACTTCAAATTCTCTACACATCAGAATTTATGTTTTTTTTCCTTTTCTAGGTGGTTAAATAAGGTGATTAAAACTGGGAAATTGATATTTGGTACACTATTATTAAAAGCAATTGAATTTTGTAAAATATTATTACATAAAATATTACGAAATTATAACAAACTTAATCCAAACAAGAAAAGTAAAAAAAAAAAAAAAAAAAAAAAAAAAAAAGAACTAACTTAAGAGAGGTGTAAATTACATGCTGCCTGTTTTTGTTCTTTTTTAAAGAAAAACCAACACAAAACAGCCCTATCTTCTATTTGGCTGCACACACCAAATTGGTTTTGTTCCATTTTTAGAAGCAATTTTCTGTCTGCAAAATTCAGTAAAGTCAAACCCCAAAAATTAGGCCATGAAAATTTTAAACTTGTGCATTTTGTAAGTTTAATGTCAAATCAATTAAGCCAATTTTCTTTCATGATCATGATAGGCCTTAAAAAAGAGTGATCATGTTCATC
This sequence comes from Ziziphus jujuba, assembly GCF_031755915.1. Taxonomy (NCBI): domain Eukaryota; kingdom Viridiplantae; phylum Streptophyta; class Magnoliopsida; order Rosales; family Rhamnaceae; genus Ziziphus; species Ziziphus jujuba. The sequence continues at coordinate 8,143,619 of NC_083380.1, forward strand.
CGAAAAGAGAGAGAGAGAGAGAGAGAGAGAGAGAGACATTAATTTGGTGGGTCTTAGAGGTTTGCCATTATGAATAAAGTGTTATCATTTTGAGTGCACAATCTGCCGAAAGTACCAAAACTGTTTAGAAAACATATATTGGTTTTCATCAACATATATTATACATGATTTATAATGTAATCCTACTCTTTATCTTTTCCATGACTTGGACACTAGGCAGGCAATATAGAATGTTCTGATTTCTGAAGACTAAAGCCCAACAGAGGCCTTTCCGTAACACCCTTTTAGCTCCATCCTCTTCTTCTTATACATATTGGAATTTTTATTTTTATTTTTATATAAATCTAACGTGTATATGTATATATTTGGGGCAACTATATGGGATTTTTTTTTTTCTGTATATTTGAGTTTCTCTTTTCTGTCTTCAGCATTTCAGGCTTTCTTTTATCAACACATTTCAGGCTTTATTTTTTCTTCAATATAATATTATCATAGGTTCGCAATATTTGTGGTTACTTTTCTTGCCAAAAAATTAAAAATATATATATATATATATATATGTATATATATATATATGTGGTCACTTTATTAAGTACTTAAAAAAGAAAAAATATTAAATTCTTTGTTTAAAATTATTAATGGAAATTTTATATTTTAAAAAAATCTATAAATATATTTATAGTTCATGTTTCTCTTTCAACGGTGCGCGTGTTTACTTTATAAATATTTAACAAATTTTTCTTGCATAAAATATAGCTTAGCTAAGTACACTAATTAATTAATGACAACTACCAAGTTCCAACGCACAAGCAAATGGATTTATATAAATGCTTTGATATATTCTTCTTTAATCATTTTATTTAGTCGAAAAATAATTGGCATAATTTTTTGAAAAGAAAAAAAAAATTTGGTAAGACATAATAATTAAGAGTTAATGTGCCTTGCAAGTAATTCAAATCTGCAAGTTGTTTTAATTAGTAGTGAAAGACAAGATCAACCCCTTTAGGTATCGATCATTTTAGATCTCGGTACTGATTGAAATATTCTCTTCAACTATATATGATGAAAAGTTAAAAACTACCAGCTGTGTACATTTTCCTTACAGCCAAACAACCAAATTAAACTATTAGTATGGGATTTATAAATTTGCCAATTAGTACAAATTAAAGGATTCAAACTCAGGATTTATTAACCAAGAAAAAGTGATTGGACTATCTCTGTAAAGACAAGTACTTAATAGAAAAATTCAAATACAAGATTATCAATTGAGAAAAAGTTATTGAATTATCTTATAAGAACATACTAGTTTAAGATAAACTTAACACATTTGAAAAAATAATAGGAGATATGTACTCTTTATCATTATTAATTAAGTACAACATTATTATTCATATTGTTGAGGATGAAGAAACTAGCTAATATATCTCACAGGAAAGAAAGCTAAGCTCCTCCATGAATATTACATATATCTATACAAAAATACATGAAAATATATATGAATACCCCAAATTTCTGGTAATATTCATGAACTTTTGGACCCACGAAAACGCATTGAGTTAGAGATCACAGCGAGAGAGAAAAAATAAAAATAAAAATAAAAAACATAACCAACACGACAATTAAGAATTATAATAATAATAACATATAACAAAATGATGTCACAACCTACTTTGATCTCCATCCCCCATTAGAATGAACATAATATATACGAATATATATATATATATATATATATCAAAGTTCCCAACCTGTAAGTCATCTTCAACTTCTTCTTCTTCTTCAGAATACATATAGTGAAGCAAGTTCTTCCAAGGACTCTGAGCTAAGATTCGGATCTGCATTTTCAAGCATCCAAAGAAGATGATCAAACAGAACAACCTCACACCTGACCAAAATAACTTGATGATGATGATGATGATGATCTCCAGCTGCCTTGTGCTTATTCGCCGGCGACGACTTCTCGATGAGAGCATTCAACAAAGGATGGTTCAAGTACTTAGAGCTGATAACGTAACGCTTTCGAGTACTGCCTACCAATATAGTTTGATACTGATCATGTTCAACTTGATCTTGCATGCCATGATGATCATGACTATTATCCCATAATAAATCTTCCCTCGTAGATTTGGACCTTAAACTAGTATAAGATGAAGATCTGCCTAGCTGCCTTGACAAGCTCTTGCACTTCCTCAGTAATAAGTTGATCTTCTTCATGATCTTTTGTATGAATCTGATAATAATATTGATGAAGATGATGATGGACAAAGTTTTTACTAATCCTAATTGGTTTCTGAGAGAGAAAGAAAAGAAATAAACATAAGCTAGCTAGCTAATTGATGAAGAAAGAAAAAATTTGGAGAAGATATATAGGCGGCTTGAAGTATACTCTGAGAAGAAGTAATGAATGAGAAAGCATTTATATGTGATTATGTCAGTAGTATATTTGAAGAAGAGAGGGAGTTAGAGGGGTGGGTGGGTGCAAAGTCGTTGTTTTCCGGTGCTAGAAAATTGTGGGGCCCTAAATTGGAAAACCGAACGTTTTTTAGTGACCGAAACAAGTCATCCTTTTAATGTGAAAGGTGATGATACTGGTGCAGGCCTTTTTACCACTCTCAACAGACAGACTAGCACAAGCTCTTGTCACTAACTAGCTCAAGAGTAACATTCATGACGCATCCGCCAACACGATGTAAATTGGACATTTAAGACCCCTTTCTTTTTTTTCTTTTTTTTGGGTAAAAGAAAAAGGATGCCTCCCAATAGTATCATACGCATAAGACCGTAGTCTTGTGCTATACGGTATTATAGCATGGGACCATTCGAGACAATAACAGAGCTTGTCAATACTTGAACCTCAATTTCTAACCTCGTAGATGTGAAGGTTGAAGGGTTTTTTTCCGTTAAACTATCACCCTCAATGGTTAGACGTTTGATACCTAATTACACATAATTTCAGTAATATAATAGATGAGTTAAATGTAATATATGTCTAACATCCAATAGAAAATTTATGTGTATATATATATATGTTACATAATGAATTTAAATATCTAAGTTGTTTTATATTAATATTTAAATTATTTTAAAAGTTAAGACTTAAAACTAAAGGTGTAAAATGAATTTAATAACATTTATAATTTTATATTTAAAAAAAATAAATTCAAAACTCGTGAAATATAATTGTAATTTTAAATTTTATTCCTCAAACAATCTAATAATTATTAAATGTTATTCCGATAGTAAAACTATCTGGTCAACCTGATATTGATGTGATTATATATATGATATATATAACAATTTTACCATTAGGATATCCCAATGGAATTAATGTGTGAATTCAAACATATTCTTTTAAAGATATGCTGCTATTTAAAATATATTATATATTTAGAAGAATAGTTTAAATCTGTATGATAAATCTAGTAGAATATCTTAATGATAGAATGACTATATAAATATAATATTTAGGCTCCCATGATATATATCTCTTTCCAAACTGGAACTTGACTCGATGTCTGAAAGCAGTGGGAGAGAGAATGAAAAAGTCCAAAATGAAACTAACTTTTAGCCAAAACGGTGAGAATGGATCATGGTCTTTTAATGAAAAATACTTTTATTAATTAATTGAAAGATGAGAGGATAATTTCGGTTCCGTTTTGCACACATCATAGATAGATTAAGTATTGTGGCGTTCTTTGTATTTTAGTAAGGACTTTGGAGTTTTCTTTTCTCTTCTTTTCTTTTTCTTTTTTGGCAGGACTGAGTGTGGATAAGATTAGAGAGAAGTAATGTATCAATAAAGATTATAAACAAAATTAAATCAAGTTTTTTACGGGGAAAATCAAAACAAATTTAGTAGATTGTTTTTTTTTTTTTTCTTTAGTAATGAGGAAATGTAATTAGCTATCATGATCTACTCTTTAATCTCTAGGGCCTATATATCTCTTATAGGGTTTGAAAATTTATATAAAATTATAAACATCTATGCCTTACTAATAAATGAAGCAAGGATGCATTTGCATATGATATATGAAAAAAACAATTACATGTAAGAATATATTGTAAGCATGCATATGGGCATAAAATTCTAAAAAGTAGGCATATATAGGAAAAGGATATTTCTCCTTGTGCCTGCTGATGCTTTTTGGGGTGCTGGGATTGCGCTACATGGGTAAGACTTCTTAGCCAACATTTGCTTTCCAGAGCTCATAATAATTCAACATGGCTTTACATAATCTACGTGGAAATGCTTTGAATCATCCATAACTTTGTTCTTGAAAACTGTGGAATATTCTTTTAGCTAGCCTTGACTTTGTTAGGTTGATGTTAGGGCTTAGAAGGGCTAACTAAAAATAAATAACTAAATTGTGCCTCGATATATAAAATGTCAAAACCAATCAAGAATTTTTGTGTATGGATTTATGGGATTAATTATAGATGTTTCAAAAATATAAACAAAGTTTCATAAAGTCACTCCAGAAAAACAAATGGTAAATCATGACTTTGACTAAAATCATTCAATTAGAAGAGACAGTGTGCTTCATACATGGAAAGTAGTATACGTTTTTAGTATATATATCTTGGTTTTTTCCTAAAATCTAAAGAAGTTTTGCTATATTAATCAACTAAATTGAAGAGTGAAACCCTTCAATTACTTCATAAACACCCAAAGATCATGCAGAGGAACATAGGATCCAAAGGGAAAAAGTTTTAGTGTATCTATCCTAATAATAAAGTTATTCTTTTATATATTAGACAATGATTCTGAATTTGAATTCTCAACTCTAATAGTTTTATAAAAAAAAAAATTACAATTATAGTACAGATAAATGGCATAAAAAATAAAACTTAGGAACATTGGATCCATCTTAACCAGTAATAGCCAGTAGCAGCATGAAGGCAAGATATGCCATGAGCAGTGGTGTCCCACAGGACTGGAAGCTTGACTAGCTGCCTTGTCCTTAGCACAAAGAGCCAAATCCTTCCCACATGGTACTAGCATTTTGGCTAGGAACTCATTGCCTTCTCTGTAACACACAGAGAAAACCCAATTAAGGGTCTCAAAAAAAAAAACAAAAAAAAAAAAAAAAATCCACTTAAGGGCAAAATGCATGTTGGGTACATGTATGTATACCATCCCTTTGGCATGGGCAACCCTAAGACTCTTGTTATAGCTATGTTATAATTATTGTGCATGCATTGTATTTGGAATTTAATATATTAAAATTCCCACACATGTGTTAATTTGTACATATACGACGTTTGGAAGAATATACAAATATTTATGTATTATGGGGAAAAAAAAAAAATTTGATTGCAGGGACCAGGGGACTTTTCAGAATGAATGAGTCCTCTTTATAGGAACATACCATGTATAAAAAAACAAGGTGTATCTATATCTATCATATACATATATATATATGTATACGAATGTTAAATTAAATTTTATATCAAAGTTTAAGAACTAGCTAGTATATGGTATTAGTTTTGTATTAAAATCCTATTTGTTCATTATATTTAAAAATGAAAATCGGTACAAAGCAGTGTACTCAAAAATATCTTGGATGTCTGAGAAGACAGTGACTAAATAGATCAGAGTAATATTGCAATGGTACAGAATCCTACTATTTAAATTAAATCATCATGCCTGCTCATATAAAGCTACCAAACAAACCAAATTCCTGCCTATCTGTAGATCTACATATATATATATATATATATATATATCCTAATTAAGCTGCTTCATTTCTTATTAACAACTTCTGTCTTTGCCAACTAAATCAGGAAATTTAACCCAAAACCCAATTAGGATTACTAGCTTTGAAATCTAGGAAGATAGTGAACAAAGTCATTAAGCAGAGATCAGGTTGGCCAAAATAATCATACATATTTAGAAAAAGGTTAAACGGATTCTCCAACCTTTGCCGGGACTTATATTAGCAAGTTCATGTGCCCAAACATTGAAATTGGACGATTCTTGATTTGGAATAAAATTTGTCGGTTTAGAGCCTAATTTAAACTTTTAACAAAAAAGTGAATCATATAAAGTGAATAACAATATTGTTCTGAAACAAAACAAAGTTATAGTGGGAATAGGAAGGTCATGAACAAAAGAGTTAATAGGAAGATGATAAAACTCACCGAGGAAATTAGTAAGAAAGTAAATTTTACAGGAAGCTGCATTGAAATATATACTTTATAGCGTGTATATATATATATATATACACATATGAATGACAAATTCATGGAGTGTCGCTTTCGATCCAACTAGGCTAGTAGTACTACTTATGATATGTCTTGTGACAAACTCTGAAAAAAAAAATTTGTCAAAAAAAACCCTGAAAAAATTGTCATCCATTTTGCATTGCTTAATGGACACCAACTTAATTTTACCATGGAAACAGATTGTTACGTGTACTTCTGCTGATGACATACACATGTTGAGAAAATGAGTATAGGAATGATTGTTCTTATTTTACACGGAACTTGTTACTGTTTTTGATATTATTAAGCTATTTTATTGTTGATTTTACAAACTTGAAGTTTACTCTCATAATGTAACAATTAAGCATTCGAATGATTTGATTTTTTTATTTTTTTTTAGCATTCACATCCTTAATATTTCATCATTGATTATGAGCGATTACACTGTTGTAATTGCTTTGGCAATTTTACAAATTTATATAACTTCTTTTTTTCGTTAATGTTTTTTTTTTTTTTTTTTTCACATGTTCAAATTGAAACTTTGGCTTCCTTTTTTTTGGCTTCCATGAAACTTTGGCTTCTTAAGATATAAGAGGTGATGAACATACAAAAGTGTGTGATAAATAAGTCAATTTGCGTGTGTGATTTGGTTCACTCTTTCAATGCAAGTAATGAAAATTAGAATATACATTTTTTCTCTGGAAAAAGAATTAGAATATACATATGGGAAAAGACAATATTACTTTTTATACAAGCATGCATGTTACTTTTTATATGTATAGGTTTAGATATAAAGGGAAAACACTGTAGACTAGGTAAAGGGAATAAATCTTTTGATACTTTTTAGATACCACACATAAAACATTGTACTTAAACCTATCCACCAAAAAAAAAAAAAAAAAAAAAAAAAAAAGGAACATTTTACTTAGAAATTAACAATATTAATAGGATTTTTTAATCTATCTATCCCAGTAAGAAAGAAATAAGGTGAGAGATATATGAACTGGCACTAGCTTAAGGAAGAAATATTTTGCTTCATATAAAGCATGGCATAATATAAAACTAATATAAAGTATGTAATCATTTATAGAAGGTATAAGAAAAAAACATTCAAAATTACCCAATAGATGAAATGAATGTTAAGATGAGGAAATCACTATTTTAGCAGGGACTGAAAGTGATAATGACTTGGAAGACATCAACTCTATCTTACATTCTTATCGTTGGGATCATGAAATTAGTCAAGGAATATTTATATTATATTTTTATTAACATTATATCTTTTATATATCAGAAACAAGAAGGGGCTCTTAAGGATTAATGTGAGGGGCAGTTGGTAATCCTGTAATCAGTGACAACCCAAGAGTGGGACCTGAACAAAGCCAAATGATGCTGAGAGTGGAATTTAATTTAATATATAATTTTAAAATATATGAAATAATGAAAGCTTTTTCTTTTTTTTATTTTTCCTCCAGCTTCACTTCCAAGTGATAACAGCTGGGATTTTCACTTGCTTAGAAGCAAAAGCATCACCTATCACATCAAATATTGGAATAGCAAAAACAAGAACCAAAAAAGTATTAAATACCCAGCACCCCATTCCAAAGCAAACACCAAACCATACCTATCAATCAACAGAAAAAGACATCTGATCTTCATCCTGTATCAGAAAAGAAAAACGGTTTTTTTTTTTTTTTTTTTTTTTTTTAAATTTATTTTTTGGTCACGGCTGCAAAAACTTTATAGATTTTGATTGCAATACCAAATCATTCATTTTTATTTTTTTGCATTCCATATGGTCATAACTAGCTGATAATCCACCAGTTATATAATTCCTTACTTTTATCCAATTTCAGCAACCCTGTTCACATGGTTTTTGGAACATACCAAAGGAACTTTTCCAACATATGAATTTTATAGATATAATGGTGAAAACTATATTCTATTAGCTTTTCTTCTCTTTCTTCAATATATTTATTTTTTCAAAATCATTTTACAACAATTTCCTTAACGAGTTGAGCTTTTGCCTCTACAATCAGATATAAGTTTCTCAGCATTTATAAAACAAAAGAATATTTCAGATTCACATAACAGAAATGATCTCAGACCATTCAAAATTTCCAAGATCATCTAAATCAAATGAACTACATCTCAATCTCAGTACTAGGGGGCAAAAGAACTAAGCCTTCCATGTTTCAAATTATCACACATTGAAGCGGAAAAGCATCACATCTCCTTCTTGTACAATGTAATCTTTACCTTCAGATCTCAACTGCAACCACCAAAGCTTAATATTAATAAGGTTTCTCCTTTTTGGACAAAATAGTATTAATAAAGATTGATGTAGGATAATACAAGGAAATGGTAAATAAATGAGAGAAGATAACCTTGTGATGCTCATAGACATTAGCACCTTTCAATACTCTACTTTCCAAGCCTATTAGTCATTTACTGACAAAATCAGCCATCTCTCTCATAATCAACATGCATGCCAAATATCACTTTGATTTGACTATTTGGCAACTGTTTGATCAAAAAAGTCTAACTTATAATTTAAACAAGTTGACTGGCAGGACATATTTGGATATCCAACAAACTAAAAGAAAAGATTGACGCATGGCTAGAGACAGACAACTAATCGATGGGCATGGACGAACCACAGGAGGTTATGAAGGCATAATAGTCAAAGTATCAAAATGTGAAACAATAAATGCATTGACGGTTGTTCAAGAGTATAATCACCATAAGACTTAATACATACAATAGGTTGATCAATTGTCATCGGTTTTTCTAGAAAACATTGTAATCCCTATGCAAATTGAACTTGGAAGTCATAAACCAAGCCGAATGAGAATATGCTCAACAGCAGTAACTAGTTGTGGTAAACAGAGTGCAACACCTCATCATTTTCAACTTCAAAGGAAGATTTGAAGCATTGGCTCATTAACAAATCGTCAGATATTAGTTTTACCCCCAACACAAACCATGTTAATCTACTCCTAATACCCAACGGGGGTTCCACGAGAACTAGCTAAGCTAGAAAAATTGATGTTAAACTTTCAGAAAGCGATTTTCTTAACGGGTCAAACATTTGACGAAGCTCATAAGAATGTGTCCCCAGCACCAATTTTTTCTGTCAGCTAAATACCGGTATATTGTACAATATAAGTCATATCTACACCAAACAGCCTTTGAGTTATGTATATAATAGAATTAGGTCCTTAACTGAATAAACCTATAAAAGGCAAATTTACTATTTTCATAAGGCAGACTATAGATTGGTAGTATAGATAGAGCTTCCTGCAAACCGTCCAGAATATTTTGTAAGACCACAAACTTACAACTCCTTTTTCTCTAGCTGCAGCAAGTGAACCAGCAGCAACAAAATCATCATAAGACACCTGATAATGCACACAATGGTCAAAAACATGATATTGGCTAACTATTATGTGCATAACTTTGATACTGCATTAGACTAACAAACTTTTCTTTTTTACTCTCAGAATATAGCCCACTGTGTTTCATATCAATATTTTTAATGGAAAAAAAGAAAAAGAAAAATAAGCAACACACAAAGAATTTTTATGCTTATCAGAGATGCTTTCTCACACAGTCAAACTCACCAAAATATTTATATATATTTTTATTTCATTGCATCAATAATAGGTCTGTGTTCCAGTAAAAAACATAAACTTCTAACTATGATTCTTACCGTCTCAGCTCGAATGAAACCTTTTTCAAAGTCAGAGTGAATGACTCCGGCAGCTTGAGGTGCAGTCATTCCTGATTCAACAAATGAACATAAATCTGAGGATACACATGCTATGATGAAAATGTTGTCCAACACATTTTCAAATACCTTAATAATTTACTTCAAAGCAATGTAGGTACTCTTAACCCCAAAAAAAAAAAAAATAAAAATAAAAAAAAATAAAAATTTACAAAACATTAACAAAATAGAATTTACAACCAGCAGGGGTTAAGCTAACCTGCAAGAATGGTCCATGCTTTTGTTTCCTACATGAGAAGGAGAATAATCATCTCAAAACATGAATCGCTAATAAACTCAAGAATTCATGTTACAAAACATGAGAAGAAGAACAATCATTTCAAAACATGAATTGCTAATAAACTCAAGAATTCATGTCACAAAATTCTTCCTCACCTTCTCGCCAGAAGTAAAATAAGTACGAAGCCCCAAAAGATTATATGTTGCCCTGATAAGATTTCCAAGACCACTTTCACTGACACCAAGAGACTTCAAAAACTCTGTTCTCTCGTCAGCAGGAAGCTCAGTAAGCTCTGACTCAACCTGCAATGAAAAACTTACATGCATAGGACAATGATTAACAATAAGAAAAATGAAGGGCAACAGATCAAAGCTAGAAGAGATGAATTCTAACACTTCTAACTTGCAGACAGTGACAGACACATGCTAAGGATGTACTCTTTAAAGTCTAGCACTTCTTTTTGTTATGTATATGCAAACCTGAGCTGAAATTGTTACTAGTCCAGATTGCAACTCTGATGCAAGATTCATCACTTGGTTGACATAAGGATTACTTCCAGGGTCAGCAACATCAGACTCTGCAACATTTGCTACAAATATAACAGGTTTCATTGTAAGCAGGCAAAGATGCTTTATAGCATCTTTTTCAAAATCTGTTAAAGAAACAGATCGTGCTGGTTTTCCATCCATAAGTGCCTCTTTAATTCTTTCCAGGGCAGATCTTTCTGCTTCCTCCTGAAGTAATAGAATTATTTAATTTCAAAACTAGCATAAAGCATTTATAGATCAAAAGAACATTGAAAGTTTGGGAGCGAGGGGAGTGATATGCTACTTGTTTCAGCAAGTTGGAAATAAGAATCAATGCTATACCTTAACTTTTGACTGCGAGTCTTTTCCCTTGCCTTTTTTGAGCTTCTCTATTCTTTTCTCGATCTGCATTTCTTGTAAAAGATACAGTTTAGTTCAAAATCAGTTCTACTCATTCTAACAAGCGGTAATATGTGATACGATCATAAAAAATAATATATAAATATATATATAGATAGATAGATATATGTGAGTTACCAGGACAATGTTTAACAAAGGAAATTGTTCCTTTGGCACTTAAGAACCATTTAAAGTACAGAACCATCAAAAAGCATGTGACAATCCCCAAACCTTCCCACACCCAAAATACAAAATAATCAAATAAAAATCGAGAAGGTTATATCAAACTATAAAGATCAATGAAATAACCAAAGTGCTCCATATACATTTAAAATTGTTAAATCAGCTCCGAAACTTGAGCCAGAAAGGTCTAGTACAATTGTAAGCAAGTCCAAACTAGCAAACCTGGTCAAGATCTGAGAAGACAAGCTCTAAGTTGATAACATCGATATCAGACTTAGGATCAACTTTTCCATTAACATGAACAATGTCATTATCTTCAAAGCAGCGAACAACCTGAAAAAACAATTAATTGGTTCGGGATATAGAATTGAAAAGCAACATCCGCAAGCATTGGCTCACGTTACACCAACCCATCACAAAATCTCCACTGCGGCCAAATTATTCAATAACAAACAAAGACAAAATCCACAAACGACGGCAGCAGAAAACCAGGGACATAAACCTGAAGTATAGAGTCGACCTCTCGGATATGTGACAAAAATTTATTACCTAACCCCTGCAATATACAGATTAAGAGATAAATAAAGCTAATGCATTTTTTCTAATTCATGACATTCTGGAGGCAGAACAGAAATAACAAATATAGTAATGATAATTCATTGTTTAAGTTGTGAACTCAACAATGATGCCACAATAAGCTAGAGCAAGGAATGTTACCTCTCCTTGACTGGCTCCCTTCACAAGCCCAGCAATATCTACAAATTCTATAGATGCTGGGACCACTCGCTGGGATTTGCTGAGATCAGAAAGCACATTTAGACGTTTATCTGGAACTGCAACAATCCCTACATTTGGCTCTATAGTACAAAAAGGAAAATTGGCAGCTTGAGCCTTCCCATTTTCAACCTGCATGCATGAAAAACTTTTGTATCGTAATCGAGTCTACTTTGCACCCGCAAGGAATACAGGATGCATAATTCCAGACCAATGATGGTTCTTCAACAACATGGTCAACAAAGTATGGGGAGAGAAGTGAGAAAACATAAGGGTTTATGCATGAGAAAGTAGGCTACTAAAGAAATGCCAGAAGTCTATCACCCTGAAACATATTTCGCCCAAAAGTGTTGCCTTTCTTGGAGTTTTGACTTTAAAAATCTACAAAAACATATGCTGCATATCCCAGAACCCAAATTCTATCCAGCTGACTTAATAGGTCATGTAAAAATCATCCATTCCCTCAAGACAAATTGGAAATACATCCAATAACTCCAAGGTCCCAACCACGTCAAAATTCCCAAGTTTGTACATTGTCTGTCAACATCAATCAAAATGAAATACAGTCCCAGTTCTAGTTCATCAGTTTTTTTTTTTTTTTTTTTTTTCAATATATATATAAGCCAGGAAAGCAAAAACATAAACAATTTTCAATAACAAGCAATAAATAGCAGTGGTAAATAAAAATAAATAAAAAAAACTTTAGTAAGAAAGTTGGGTTCTGATCGTTTAATCTTACAACAGCATTGAAGAGAGTGGATTTGCCAACATTAGGCAGACCAACGATGCCGGCTCTAAGGCTCATGCTTATCTTCATGGAAGACGCAGAAAACCCTCTGCTCAATCCCCCAACTACTCCCATCAGCTTATAATGGTTTCTCTGCTGCTTCAGTGGATGAAGGAGTGATGGCATAAGGTGGCTGCAAGCTATTCTCGCCATTTTGTTTTTGTTACAGAAAACTATGCTTTTTCAGTGTTTTTTATCACTGGAAAACTTTCAAAGATAGGAAACAAAGCCATATTTTATGGCTGCGCACCAATGTTTTCGGGTATGATCCTTAACCGACCCATCTTGTTTTCCAACCCGAATTGCCTGACCCGTATCCATGTTCACAACCCAAAAGAAAAAAGAAAAAAAAGAAAAAACAACAACAACAACAACAACAACAGCAACAATAACAATACACACGAACGCGCACATACACACACACACACACAACAAAAAACGGGAGTTTGATCCATATTTGCATGTATAATGCAGTACACTCAGAAAACTCATGAATTAACAACTAAGGAGGATGATGTGCTCCAAAATTAATTCTCCATAACCACACAACAAACTCTTATTCACCAAAAAATAAATAAATAGATAAATAAACTGGTTTTTATTTCCAATAAAGAATCAAAAATAACAAATAAACTGTTTTTTATTACGATAAAAGTGAACCAACCAGTGCAACAACATAAAATTTGATAATACGAAAAATAATATTGAGAAGCATATTTAAATTTTGTACAAAGAAATTAAAAAGGAATGAGACCATATGACGGATAAAGATAAAAATGTACATGTGTATAATATATATTTTGGATGGTAGAAACACAAATTTTTATGAAAAACCAATATATATTTCAGTCAAGTAAACTTTTTTTTTTTTAACATTTTTGAAATTTATTTTTAACAAAATTATATCACTTTTTTTTTTTAAGAATTATATTACTATTTTTAAATATCATACACATAACGTAATCCTCTAGAACCAACCACCTTAATTAGAATATTAGATAATTACAATACTAACATACTCTGTTATTACATTTTCCAACATATAATAAGAAAACAAAATTTAATAATTGTCTTGAAGAATTTTATTAAAAATCCAAAAATTCCAAAAGTATATACCCCTTTTCCTTCATTCTCAATAAACTATAGACCTTTATTTTACTGCCACAACTCTAATAATTCACAATTATTTTTTTCACACAGCAGCTGTATTCCATTTCAAATCCACTGCCACTTTTTTTTCTTTAATTATATATATATATATATATATATATATATATATATTGGATTTATGACAACCAATTGCAATCAAAAACCATAAAACCCCATTCACCCAAAAAAAAAAAAAAAAACCATAAAACCCCACAAAATTATATATTTGTTATACGGCTACTACCTACTGATAACCAACCAGTAGTTTTTACAAGGGAAAAAAGAATAATAAAAAAAAAAGAAATAATAAACAATAAAAATCATCTCGCCGTCCTTTCGCTCTTAATCTCATATTCTTTCTCTCCGTCTCTTTCTTTAATAAATTGAAGCCCAATCGTTATCTTCTTTCTCTACCGTGGGTTCTTTTTTTTTTTTTTTTTTTTTCAAATTTTTTTTTTCTACCTGTATTTTTTTCTTTTTTGGAAAATTTGTTTATCTTTATAAATCCAACCCCCAAAAAAGGAAAATAAAAAAAAAAGAAGTTTGAAGCTTCGGGATGTATCGCTGTAACAAAATCACTGTACAGATCGTTCTGTCACCTACCTAGCAGAGACCCTAGGAATTTGAGTTTAAAAGGGTTTTTGTTGTTTTGGCTTTTTATTCTTGTAGTTTTAGATTTGGGATTTGTGTTTTTAAGTATTATTGAGTAGGTTCATTGTTAGGGTTTTGGGTTTGTGAGTTCTTTTTCTCTTTTGTTGATTGGTTCGATCTTGAATTGGAGTAGGCAATAGATATGGAAGGGTTTGAGAGTGGGAGTGGTATTCACGAAGCTCCCAATCCTCAAGATCTCAAGCAATTCGGAGATGATTCCACAGGTTTGCTTTTTTTTTTTTTTTGTTCTTTTTTTTTGTTGTTGTTGTTGTTGTTGTTGTTGTTGTTGTTGTTGTTGTTTGTCCTTTCTGGGTCTTTTTTGTATTTTCGTTTTTAGGTTCTCTTGCTTGTTTCTTGATCTGGGTTCTGCTAACTAAACTGTTAGACTGTTGAAGAAACTGAGAATAATAAGTAAATTTAAGGAACCAATTGGATATTCTTGAGCCTGAGCTCCACTAAATTGGCTTGTAAATTTTGTTCATGGTTTTCAAATGGAAATAAGTTTATGGGTGACTTTTGCTTAGCGCTTTGTGAAGTGTTCTTCATGATTTTAGTGTTGAAATATATATATATATATATATATATATATATATATATTTTTAACCAATTTTTTGGAATAAATCATTTGTTTATGCAGGAGATGCTGTATTTGATGCATCTCAATATGCATTCTTTGGTAAAGACGTCTTAGAAGAAGTTGAATTGGGTGGGTTGGAAGAAGAAGAGGAGGATTTTCCCGCAGCTGGATTTGAAGAAGAGGAGTTTCTTTATGAGCCAGAAGAGGTATGTCCTTTTTCGTTTCATGCTTTAACTCAATCACGATGGTAATCTATTTGAAATGTTTAAACACGTACGCGCATAATCCCTTGGAGGGCTTTCTGTCTCGCTCTCTGTTTTCATTCACATGATGGGTTTTTGTGTCAGTTGATATCTCTTCATTTGGACTAGGGAAGGTGCATGTCTTTTGGTGGCATAACTAGGAACTTATAAAATCCTATTCTATCCTTTCTACATTTCCCATAAGTGAAATACATTGTATAAGAAAGTCATTAAGTCAGTGAAGTATATAAAGTGCTAAACTAATCCTTTAGTTTTTAAGATTTAGTGACCAGTCAATCTGTTATTTTTTATGTAGTTCTATCTGTTCACATTTGATTGCAAAGTAGAAGCTTAGGTGTTCCTCCCCTGCCATGGAAAAAAGGAGTTCCTTTTTTGTTCATGTCACTCTTGGCGTTCAGATTATCTTTCTGTCTGTCCACTTACTGATTTTTCTGTTCAATTGGTTTCGGTTGATAGTTGATCCAATTGTAACTTCTAAATTTACTAATAATGTTGAAATATAAAAATTTCCACCTGGTTTCAACTGACTTTCTTTTTCCTTTTCCTTTTTTCCCCCCTTCTTTTTCTAATTTGCAGGGTGAGGTTTTAAGATCTCTTTCTGATATTGATGATCTGGCCAGCACTTTTTCAAAGGTTAGTTTAATGCAATAATATGATCGTGAATGTGGTATGGATAATTTGTAGTTATTTGTCGTTGTGTTTTTGTGTATGCTGTGGTGTATGGAAAATCAATTCATATGTTTAGGGCCTGTTTGGATGTAAGATTTGACTATATTGGACTACTTAAAATAGTCCAGCCTGCGCTTAATGTTTGGGCCTTACCAACAAAAAGGAAAGTTTTGATCTTTTTTTTTTTGGGGTAATTACATCTAAATTTAATCATGCTAGCCTTATTCTTCCCAATGCTTCAGATTTTACCTGATGACAGCAATTGACTTCTTTAAACTTTTCCCCCCTCCTTTTGATGGGAACTGAAAATTTGCATCAAAAGAGTGAAGTGCACGCTTTTTTTATGGTCTATAAGGGCCAAATATTTTTTATGGTCTTCAAGCTTTTGAGAAAGTCATGCATGTTCTAATTGCTTGTTCCTTGCAGTTGAAC
Source organism: Ziziphus jujuba (assembly GCF_031755915.1). Classification (NCBI taxonomy): domain Eukaryota; kingdom Viridiplantae; phylum Streptophyta; class Magnoliopsida; order Rosales; family Rhamnaceae; genus Ziziphus; species Ziziphus jujuba. The sequence goes on from NC_083380.1 coordinate 8,160,244, forward strand.
AAGAATGTCAGTGGACCAAGAGGCACAGGTGTAATTGGAGATGGGGGATCCAGAGAAAGTGAGTGTAGAGGTGAAACTTCCTAATTTAGTGTATCCATTGGAATCCATTATTCCTCTAATGTTTACTTGTTTCTTTCAGGTTCATCTGCTGCAGAATGGGCACAAGATGAGTTCCCTAACTGGGTTGACCATCAAATATATGATGCTGAGAGCACTCTAGAAGGAAAGCGATGGTCTTCACAGCCATTTTCTTCTGCTCAGCTGATGGAATCAAAGACTTTATACAGAACATCTTCATACCCCGAACAACAGCAGCAGCAGCAGCAGCAGCAGCCGCCACAAAACCACCACCCCCACTTTGCCAGTGAACCAATTTTGGTACCAAAATCTTCTTTTCCTTCATACCCCACGCCAGGTGGCAGATCCCAGCATGCTTCACCAAACCACCATTCTGGACATCTGAATGTTCCATATCACGTTGGAGGACACCAGGGTGGATTATCTTCTCCAAACCTCACTCCCTTCTCTAATTCTCAGCTTCAATTGGCTGGGTTACCTCATTCACCTCATTTTGGTGGAAATTTACCACAGCTTAATTCTGGTATTACTGTGAACAGTCGACCTCCAAATCAATGGGCCAACCAGGCTGGCATGTATCCTGGAGATCACCCTACCTTATTGAATAATTTATTGCAGCAACAATTGTCTCATCAAAATGGTATAATGCCTCCACAATTAATGACACAGCAACAGCAACAGCAACAGCAACATAGAATGCACCATCCAGTCCAGCCATCATTTAATCATTTGCCAGGGATGCAGTCCCAACTTTTTGCTCCCCATCTTCCTCCATCACCACCCTTAATGGGCAAGCTTGAAACAATGCTTGGTCTGGCTGATCTTAGAGATCAACGGTCAAGATTTGGTCAGAAAGGTAGGCTGAATCCTCGTTTTAATCTGCAGGGTTCTGATACTAGCAATCAGAAGAGTGATGGTGGGTGGCCACAGTTTAGGTCAAAGTACATGTCAGCTGAGGAAATTGAGGGTATTCTCCGAATGCAACTTGCTGCAACACACAGTAATGACCCCTATGTAGATGATTATTACCATCAGGCTTGTCTCGCAAAAAAATCAGCTGGGGCAAAGCTGAGGCATCATTTTTGCCCGACTCACTTAAGGGATCTCCCTCCCCGAGCACGTGCCAATTCTGAACCCCATGCTTTTCTCCAGGTTGATGCTCTTGGGAGGATACCCTTCTCTTCAATCCGTAGACCACGTCCTCTCCTTGAAGTGGACCCTCCAAATTCATCCAGTCCTGGAAGCACCGAACAGAAGGCTTCTGAGAAGCCCTTAGAACAGGAGCCAATGCTTGCTGCTAGAGTTACAATTGAGGATGGGCTTTGTCTTCTTCTTGATGTTGATGATATTGACCGTTTTCTACAATTCAGTCAACTACAGGATGGTGGAACCCAGTTGAGACGTAGACGGCAGGTCCTACTGGAAGGACTTGCAGCGTCACTTCAGTTGGCTGACCCACTTGGCAAAAATGGCCAGACAGTTGGGCTTGTTCCAAAGGATGATCTTGTGTTCTTAAGGTTAGTCTCTCTACCTAAGGGACGGAAGCTCCTCGCAAGGTATCTACAGCTTCTTTTTCCTGCCAGTGAGCTCATGCGAATTGTTTGCATGGCCATTTTCCGTCATTTAAGGTTCCTGTTTGGTACCCTACCCTCTGATCCAGGATCAGCAGAAACTACAAACAACCTTGCAAGGGTAGTTTCATTGTGTGTTCATGGTATGGATCTTGGTGCACTTAGTTGCTGTCTTGCAGCAGTCGTTTGTTCATCGGAGCAGCCCCCCCTTCGTCCCCTTGGCAGCTCTGCAGGAGATGGGGCTTCTCTCATTCTAAAGTCAGTTCTTGAAAGGGCAACTGAACTTTTGACAGATCCTCATGTTGCTAGCAACTACAATATATCTAATCGGGAACTTTGGCAGGGGTCCTTCAATGAATTCTTTGGTCTTTTAACCAAATATTGTGTAAATAAATATGACAGTGTCATGCAGTCCTTGCTGATCCAGGGCAATATTACCGTTATTGGAACAGATGCAGCAAGAGCTATTACATGTGAAATGCCAGTTGAGCTTTTACGCGCAAGTCTTCCTCACACCAATGAGCATCAGAGGCAGCTTTTGCTGGATTTTACACGGCGGTCCATGACTGTAAGTGGTTCTGATAGTCACAGTGGAGGGAATGGTGGTCAGATCAATTCCGAATCAGTACTGAGCTGATATAGAGCCGTATCAATACACATTAGCAATGTGGCCGGCAGAGAAACTGTACTTTTGACAAATGAGAAGTGTACGTGGACTTGTTGTTTGATGACCAGTGGAAGTGCTTTTGCATTTCTTCTCTACTTATGGTTCTAGTCATATGGGTAAGTTAGCAACAGGTAACAGCAATAAAATGCGGTGTTTTTTGGGCGTATATGGTGGGGTTAAGTTTAGTTTTATGGTTTACATCTTTATGATCCCTTATTACATGTCTCTGCAATGGTAAACTAGTAAGCAGGTGTATTTGTGTTTTTTTCTCTTTTCTTTCCCTAAAATGTGATGGGATTTTTCCTTTAGAATATTATATTTTTTGGGGGGTGGAGGGGAATATAACTTTCCTTTGACTTGGGAGCTTATTTTTATGCTCTTTTGTGGAACACTCCTTATAATGGAGAGAAGAGGGGGAAAATGTACAGTGGTCTAGTGCAGTTAATTTCCCACGATCCTGTCCGATTATTAATTTTCAAGGATGGGTGGGGGTTAGAGTTATGTGCTTTTTTTTTTCTTTTTTTTTTTTTTTTTTCTTTTCCCCCTCTCTCTCTCCCCTCTTATGATATTTGGAATTATGGGTCATGTTTTCCCTGTTGTGGCAATGCAATTGGGAGGAGAAGGGGCTTGCAAATGTTTAGGTTGTAAGCTAGTTGGTTTTTATAAAGCAGGATAATCAGTTGGGTTTTGCACTCAACTGTCAAAAATTATGTTAAAATTGCTGTTGCTTTTAGTATCAAACTTTCTGTTCCAACTTTGTTTATGAATTCCTTTTCTTTTTTGGTTGTCCTTTTGAGTTCATATATTTTGAAGATGGGCTACATTTTTGTTATGTGATTAGTACGTTGTACCATTTTGCCAACAACAATGGATTTGAATTGATTGCAGTGAATGTAAGCTGAAGCTGCGTGCCATATTTGCTTCTTTTTCTTTGTTTGTTTTTTTCTCTGTTCTTTTCTTTGGTCCCAAAAAAAAAAAAAAAAAAAAAAAAAAGAAGAAACTATTTTATCTCCGCCGAAATTTAGTGGGAAAATGGTAAACGGGTCAGAATAGTCATAACAATTAACCAACCCGCGCTGGTTTCAACTTCCCAAGCCCGATTGACCTGCCCGAAATTGTGGTATATTTCACTTGGTTGCACATGGACGGTCCAAATTTAGAACTTTACACAGTAATCCAGATCTTAGATTCTTAGGAAATTCTCATTATTTTATTTAATGGGAGATTGGAAATATTTTATTCCAAATAGTGATAGTTCCGACTTAAAGAAAAAAAGAAAATAATAATAATAAAAACAGCACCTTGACTTTAAATATTATTGATAAAAAAAAAAAAAAAGAAGTGGATTAACAACAACAAAGGGGACAAATTTTTCAAGATCATATTCCAAAATCACAATTTTAAATTTGATTTGATTTTACTGACTTATGAAAAATAAAAATGCTAAAAAAGAGTATGCATGTCGTAATATATACATGTTAGGTGGATTACCATTAGTTTTTTGGCAAGAAATCATAATCAAGAACTACTTTTGACAACCATTTTTGACATTTGGCAGATTGAAGAGTTAATATAATTCATATGTTATGTGTTTATGTTACTTCCGATTGGACCCTAGTGAGTTTTATTTTATTTTTTAAAAATTTTAAATTTTATACATGAAATAAAGATAGTGCTTTCTAAACCAATAGAGAGACAACCAATATATAAAAAGAAGAACAAAACCCAATATGCCAAAAAAATATAAGGTCATTTGTTGTAAGATTTCCCAACACATGAGAGTAATTATATAGAAAATCCCAAAAAGTATATACCCCACATAATAGAATTTCATAATTATTTGTAATAATAATACCCCAAAAAAAAAATAAAAAAATAAAAAGCAAGGCTACCGTGTCTTCTTATAATTCCACTTTGGACAACGCATTTCCATTCCACGTTGAGAAAAAACATATAAGCTTATCAAAATTTAATTGCCACAGCTACTACCTACTCAACCAGTTTTACAAAACTAAACAGAGAACATTTTAGAGAGAGAAAAGAAAAGAAAAGAAAATTACAAAAAAAAAAAAAAGAGGGTCATTTCGCCGTCCTTTCTCTCTTTAATCTCATATTCTATCTTTCTGTCTCTCTCTCTCTCTCTCTATCTCTATCGTTTTCCTCTTTGCCTCTCGTGGGTTCTCTTCTCTTTTTAGCTGTATTTTTTTTTTTTTGGTTGAATTTGTTTTTCATTTTAAAAAAAATCCAACTCGTTGAAAAAAAAAAAAAAAAAAATTCAATCTTTGGAATGAATCGGATTAACAAAATCACTGTAGAGATCTCTTCATTTCACCAACCGAGCAGAAACCCTAGAAATTTCAGCTTATAAAGGGTTTTTGTTTTTTTTCTGATTCGTTGAGTAGTTTTGTTCATGATTAGGGTTTTGGAGTTGTGAGTTTCGATCTTGTATTTGGAGTTTTAGTATTATATAAGGGAATTGATATGGAGGGGTTTGGGAGTGGTAGTGGTATTCACGAGGCTCCCAATCCTCAAGATCTCAAGCAATTCGGAGATAATTCAACAGGTTCGCTTCTTATCGCTTTCTGGGTTATTTTATTTTATTTTATTTTATTTTTTAATTATTATCTTCGTTTTAAAGTTTTCTAGCTTGCTTCTGGATCTGGGTTTATGCTAACTAACTGTTTGACTGTTGAGAAAACTGAGAAAATGAAGTAAAATTGGTGGAATCAATTTCATATGGGTATCGAATAATTTAATTTTCCACGTTTAGTAGTATTCTGGAAGCTGACTTTTTAATATATTGGTTCTGTAAATTCATTTTCTGGTTTCTGGATGAAAAGGATTTTAATTGTCTGACTTGTGTGGTGTTTACACGAAATGTTCTTTGTGATGCAAGTATTAGAATCTTTTTTAATATATTATTTATATATTTTTTCTGACACGAATCATGTCTTTATGCAGAAGGTACTGTATTTGATGCATCTCAATATGCATTCTTCGGTAAAAACGTATTAGAAGAAGTTGAGCTTGGAGGGTTAGAAGATGGACAGGAGGATTTTCCTGCAGCTGGATTTGATGAAGAAGAATTTATTTTTGATAGAGAACAGGTATAGTCTGTGTTTAATCCTTTAACTTTATCAATATGATATGTTAATATATACTTTTTAGTCCTCATTTGGAGGGCGCTCTGTTCCCATCATGTGTTCACCTCATACGTTTGTTTTCGTTCACCAAGTGGTAGATTTTTGAGTCGGTTGATGTCTCTCTGTTCAGACTATGGAAGGTGCATGTCTTCCAATAGCATCCTAGAGGAACACAATTACAGACGCATTCTATCCTTTCTACAATGCCCATATATGAAGTAATTTGTTTTAGTTAGTCAATGACTTGGTCAATATATCAATTATATGAAGTGCTTATTGATTTTTTTTGCTTAGTCAATATATATTGATTTATTGGGTCATCTATGTGCAACCATTTGATTGAAAAGTGTAAGCCCTGGAGGCCATCCCCCACCATTAGTCCTTTGTCATCTTTGGTGTTTGATTTCTCTTTATCTATCCACTTTGATTATTTTCAGTTCAATTGGTTTTTGGTTGACAAGAGATTTGATTCAAACTTTTTCTTTTGATTAAAATTCTAAGAATTTAGAAATTTTCAGCTTGTTTCAACTAACCTTTTTATTTTTCTGGGTTGCAGCGAGAAGTTCTAAGATCTCTGTCTGATATCGATGATCTAGCCAGCACCTTTTCAAAGGTTAGTTTAGTTCCGATCATATGGTCATGAAACTGAATTGCCTGATTTTACCTAATAGCAGCGGTTGACTTTTATAGTATGTATTCCCTTTTGATGGGAGTTGAAAAGTTGCATGAAAAGTGAAGCACGTCTCTTTTTGATGGTTTAGAATGTGCCTGGTATCTTTTATGGTCTGAGAGCATCTTCTGGCTTTTGTGTTTAAGGCATGCATGTTCTTATACCTAGTTTACTTGCAGTTGAACAAAGGCGTAACTGGACCAAGAAACACAGGCGTAATTGGGGATAGGAGATCCAGAGAAAGTGAGTGTAAATGTGAAAATTCATAATTGAGTTGATTTATTGCAATGCTTTATTCTTCTAATTTTTTTCTGTTTCTTTCAGGTTCAACTGCCTCAGAATGGGCACAAGAGGAGTTCCCTAACTGGGTTGACCATCAGTTTTATGATGCTGGTAGCAGTCTAGAAGGAAAGCGATGGTCTTCGCAGCCAATATCTTCTGCTCAGCTTATGGAATTAAAGCCTTTGTACAGAACGTCTTCATACCCTGAAGAGGAACAGCAAGTCAAGCCTTTGTACAGAACATCTTCATACCCTGAACAGGAACATCAGCGGCAAAACCACCTCCAGCACTTTGCCAGTGAACCAATTTTGGTGCCAAAATCTTCTTTCACTTCATACCCGCCACCTGGTGGCAGATCCCAGCATGCTTCACCAAATCATCATTCTGGTCATCTGAATATTCCATATCTTGTTGGACACCAAGGTGGATTATCTTCACCAAACCTCAATGCCTTCTCTAATTCTCAGCTTCAATTGTCTGGGCCACCTCATTCACCCCACTTTGGTGGAAATTTACCACAGCTTAATTCTGGTGTCCGTGTCAATGGTCGACCTCCAAATCAATGGGTCAACCAGGCTGGCATGTATCCTGGAGATCATTCTACCTTATTGAATAATTTATTGCAGCAACAATTGTCTCATCAAAACGGTATAATGCCTCCGCAATTAGTGACTCAGTCTCAGCAACAGCAACATAGAATGCACCACCACATCCAGCCATCCTTTAATCATTTGCCAGGGATGCAGTCCCATGTATTCAATCCCCATCTTTCTTCACCTTTAATGAGTAAGTTTGAAGCAATGCTTGGTCTGGCTGATCTAAGAGAACAACGGCCAAAATTGAGCCAGAAAAGTAGAAGGAATTCTCGTTCTAGTCAGCAGAGTTCTGATTCAAGTAGTCAGAAGAGTGATGGTGGGTTGCCACAGTTTAGGTCTAAGTATATGACAGCTGATGAAATTGAGAGTATTCTTCGGATGCAACTTGCTGCAACACACAGTAATGACCCATATGTAGATGATTATTACCACCAGGCTTGTCTTGCAAAAAAATCATCTGGGGGGAAGCTGAGGCATCAGTTTTGCCCAACTCACCTGAGGGATCTTCCTCCCCGTGGACGCTCTAATTCTGAACCCCATGCTTTTCTCCAGGTAGATGCTCTTGGAAGGATTCTCTTCTCTTCAATTCGTAGGCCCCGTCCTCTTCTTGAAGTTGACCCACCAAATTCATCTGGTCCTGGAAGCACTGAACAGAAGGCTTCTGAGAAGCCCTTAGAGCAGGAGCCAATGCTTGCTGCTAGAGTAACAATTGAAGATGGACTTTGTCTTCTTCTTGACGTAGATGATATTGATCGTTTTCTGCAATGTAGTCAACTACAAGATGGTGGGACCCAGTTGAGACGTAGACGGCAGGTCCTGCTGGAAGGACTTGCGGCGTCACTTCAACTGGCTGACCCACTAGGCAAAAATGGCCATTCAGTTGGGCTTGTTCCCAAGGATGATCTTGTGTTCTTGAGGTTAGTTGCTCTACCTAAGGGACGGAAGCTCCTCTCACGGTACCTACAGCTTCTTTTTCCTGGCAGTGAGCTTATGCGGATTGTTTGCATGGCTATCTTCCGTCACTTAAGGTTCTTGTTTGGTGCTCTCCCCTCTGACCCAGGAGCAGCAGAAACGACAAATGACCTCGCAAGGGTTGTTTCATTGTGTGTTCATGGCATGGATCTTGGTGCACTTAGTGCCTGCCTTGCAGCAGTCGTTTGTTCATCAGAGCAGCCCCCTCTTCGCCCACTTGGCAGTTCTGCAGGAGATGGGGCTTCTCTCATTCTAAAGTCAGTTCTTGAGAGGGCAACTGAACTTTTGATGGATCCTCATGCCGCTAGCAACTATAATATGACTAATCGGGCACTTTGGCAGGCTTCCTTCAATGAATTTTTCGGTCTTTTAACCAAGTATTGTGTAAATAAATATAATAGTATTATGCAGTCATTGTTGATGCAGGGTCCACCAAATATCACAGTTGTTGGAACAGATGCAACCAAATCTATTATTCGTGAAATGCCGGTCGAACTTCTACGTGCAAGTCTTCCTCACACGGATGAGCACCAGAGGCAGCTATTGATGGATTTTACACGGCGCTCCATGTCTGTAGGTGGATCTGACAGTCATAATGGCGATAATGGTGGTATCATGAATTCAGAATCGGTGCTAAGCTGATGAGGAGCTGTGTGAATATATATACCATGGTAGCTGAGAAACTGTACTTTTGAGAAAGTGAAGTGTATGTGGACATGAGTGGAAGTGTTTCACATTTCTTCTGTGCTCATGGTTCAAGTCGTAGGCAACTTATCAACAGCTGACAATAATAAAATATTTGATAGGCGTATATGATGGATGGGGTTAAAAGTCTAGTTTTTATATGGTTTACATCTTTTTGATCCCATATTACATATCTGCTTTGGAAAACTAGCAAGCAGATTTATCTGTTTTTCTTTCTCTCTAATATGTTATGGGACTTATCCTTTTAGAACTCATTTTTGTTTAAGGGTAGGGGGGATAATTTTCCTTTGACTTGGGAGCTTTATTTTGATGCTCTGCTGTGGAACTCCTCGATGTTGAAAAGGTGGAAAATGTACAGTGTCTAGTGCAGTTGATATCCCACGATCCTGACCTATTATTAATTTTCAAGGATGTGGGGGAGGGTAGAATTTGTGCTTATATCTGGAATTCTATCATATTACCTTTCGTGGCAATGCCATTGGAGGTGGGTTTGCAGATGAAGGCCGTAGTCAAGCTGTGTCTGTAAGCATGATAGGCATTGGGGTTTGGCTTGAACCCTGGAAAAAAAAAAAAATTTATGTCTGTTTAGCGTTAGACTTTCTATTTCAGCTTTGTTATACTGTCAAATGTCAATGATTTTATGTGTTTTCTTCTCTTACTTGCTTCACTTGTGGTTTATTTTGAAGATGGACTTTCTTCATTGTATTTTTGTTCATCATTTTATTGATTTGCTTATATTCCACTAACAATGGATCAGATAGCAGTAAGAAAATGGGTTTTGGTGTGAAATTGGAGCTATTGTTTTATTAAAGTAGGTTCTAAATGCCAAATTAAATTGACGACTAAATACTATATTAGAGAAGCAAATTTGTGAATGAATCTCTAAAATGTGAAATGTAAAAAAGGGTATATGGCCATGTTTCGAAGGGATTAGGATTATTTATTTGTTTTTACTTAATCAATGCTTTTTTGAACCATAAATGGAAACAATTTCATCACTAACGTTATTTATTTATTTTTTTGGTATTGTTATATTAATGAAAAGAAACAAGCATAAAAAGGGGACAATATTTCTAAAATAGAGAAAACAACGTTTCTAAAAAATTTTGCAAAAACACTGCTGTGAAAAATAAAATACGATATAAAACAAATAAATATTTATATACCTTACCAAAAAAAATAAAATAAAATAAAAAATGGCAAAGAAGAAGAAGTTGAAAATGGCGGTGCTTGGAGTTGGGGTATTTTGTATTTTTCTTCAGAAGAAAAAAGTCGGTTTGCCGCTAAAGTTGGAAGTCATATAGCTTTTAAGACAATTATTGCATTTTTGATATATACTGGGGGGTTTTGTTTGTTGTGAAAATTTTTGGGTTTTGATACAAAAGTAAAAAAAGAAAAAGAGAAAGAGATGGGATCGTCGAAACGCGGAGCAGACGACAATCGGAAACTCAGTGGGCGTACACAAACCGCCCATCAGCGTCTCCAGGATGCTCTCAAACTCGGTACCAGGTTTGGGTTCCTAAATTCCTCTCCTTTTCCAACCTTTATAGCTAGCTTCTGTTACCTTTGCCTTCAAATGCTAAAAAAGTACCTCCTATTTTTCTTGTTATGCTTAAAGATGTTATGCTTCCAAAATCATACGACTTTTGTAGCCAAAACCCAGTGAGCTGGAATTTTTTTTTTTCTTTTTTGGGAATTGGATATAGAATCATTCTGGTGGCCTACACTTTTGAGTTTGGACAAAATTAGTGAAAGGTTCAGCGAGTAGATGTAAATAGAAGGCCCATGCCTATTAAATTATGTGCTTCCTGAATGGGTTTTATACATTGTAGGTCTTATGACAGCCATGCAAGAAAATGGCAATGCTCAGATATTGAGATACAAAGACATGTAGTCCACTCCATTTCTGCATTTCTTGATTCTGTTTCTCGAGATGCTCGGCACCATCCACTTGTGAAGGTATGTGACAATACCCATCTAGTTAAAAAAAAAAAAAAAAAAAAAAAAAAAAAAAAAACCCTTTAAATCATTAGTTTTGTAGGTTGTAATAAGTATATCTAATTTGGGTGTATATGTTCTGGGATCTGTCCAATACTAATCAAAAGTCGAAACCTTTTCATGACTTTTGCCTTCCAATTTCAGGATTCTGTTGCTGATATGGTTGGGGCATTGGTATGGATTCTTCAACGTCGAAATGTGAGCGTGTTGAGCATGGCAGCTGAAGTGACTGTGAAGTTGGTCAGCAATTTACCCAACTCAGTTTTGCAGTCTTACATGTTAGATCTTGTTGATCCTTTGTCATCCTTGTTATCTGCCCGTCAGACTGAAGTTGCTATATCATGTGTAACCGCATTAAACCATATTCTCTTAAATTTGAGCTTCAAGAACAAAAAGGTTGTTTGGGAGATTCTGAAGAAAACAGAAAGTGTTTCTCATGTTAGTGCTAACATATTAGACTTTTTCAGAGGAAAAAAGCCAATTGAGTATTTCAATCAAATGGCTTCATTCTTGAGTACAGTACTATGGCAGTGGCATGAATCTAGGTTTCCTGTTTGGAGCAATCCAGAACTGACGAAGGCTTTAAACAATGTGCTTGTAAAGCCAGATTTTCAGGATAGAGTGGAGGTTTTGAAGCTGTTTTCTGCTGTAGGTATTTGACTTTTTATATTGAACTTCCTTTCTTTCCATCTAAGTTCTATTAAATAATCAACCTATATTCTTGCAATATTGGATTATCGTGGTTTTTCTGTTTCGGCTTACCAGCTTTATGCGGCAATGGGACCAAGAAACTTTTAGAGAATGGACAAGCCCTTATGGAGATGATGCTGCACTGCATGGACCATTCACAACCTTATTCTGTTCGTACCGAAGGTTTTAGGCTTGCTCAATGTTTAGCGGTAATGGCTGTAATTTCTTCTTCCCAAAAGCATATCATGGTAAGAACTTAAAAAGCATCCTAATGTATTAAGTCAAACTGCTTACTGTTTTTTGCTCAGATAAATGAACAAGAATTTTTAAAAATGATGAGCTTGTGTTGTGAACCATTTGTGAAAGCCATCATCAGTGGAATGAGCAAGTGGGAGTTGAATTCTGGAAAGGTTGCTGGTGACAAGATATCTTTGCTAGTGGAGGCATGTCGCTTGGCTCTAATTACTTGTTGGGCAGGAAAGCATCACATATATTTCTGGAAACAAGGGATAGACAAAGTTCTTCTTGATCTTCTCTTAGAAGATTCTCATAGCAAATTGTATCAACCTATTTTGTCATTAGAAGAGCAGATATCTATTGCTAAGGAATGTCTAAATGCAGATTATCTTATTGGTTCAAGGAATTACATATGGGATATTCTTGGATGGCTTGCTATCCATTGTGAGGAAGATTTCAACCCCGAGATGCATGGAAATGGAAAGGAGCTCTTCATTGACATACTCATTACATCTGCATGGTAGGTAATGTCTAATGCTTTAATCCTTATGAATACTAGGTTCTTGTTTATACTATGTTTCCCTGTATATAAATTTGTGTCTACTGCATTCTCTTTCCTTAAGCTTAAATGTTGCTTTTTTGTGGAGATTCTACATGTATTATTTCCTATATCTTCATGGTTGGGTGATTTTTATCCTTTATTTATTTGACAGCTTGGCCTTTCTGGATGCAATTAAGAAATGTTTTTGGCAAAATGATATTGGTGATACTTTACGAGGTGAATCAGCAATAAGGGCAGTTCTGATGATGATTTATACTCCTTGCAAGTATGTTTCATCAAAGGCGAAAGATAGACTGTTTAAAGTACTGAACCACCAAAATTGCGTAGGATATTTGAAACTCTTATTGACAACACTCAATAGAAACTTATCGGGGAATGACTTTGATGCACTACAAATTGTCATTTACCTGATGAGTTTGACGTGTTACTCAGGTCTACCACAATTTCAGAAGTGGTTAATTGAATGTGGAGGAGTGAAGACGCTATTACATCTTGTAAATTTGTGCTTGAAGGGTGACTTCTGTACAGAAAGGTTGAACTTTTCTTCGCATCTGCATAATGCATTCTATGAGAGGACTTGTTGCTTTCCTTCCACAGAAGTATGGGAAGTCAAAAACATGCTTTTGCTTTATAGTTTGTGGGGTTTAGCAGAATTGATAAAGTATTCTGTATGCATAAGAAATAACTTAGACATATTTACAAATCAGATGACTTGTACAATAGCCGAACTAGTTTGCAAACTGCAGGATATCTGTAGTGACAAAACAACTCCTGAACTACGATGGTCTGCTGCACATGTTCTTAGTTATTTTGGATTCTATGGTTTTCCAAGTAAACTTGGGAATAGAATTGGCAAAGCACTCAATGTCATGGATCACACTGATACTAGACTCATTCTTACAAGTGGTGAGTGTTTGAGTGTTCATAGTGTTGTACTTGCAATTCGATGTCGATCACTGCTGCCACTTAGTGAGCAACAATCTGGTTCTTCAGTAACGGATTCCATGGAAATTTGTGGAAAGTTTAGCGGAGAAATTCGGTTATCTGCTCATGTTGATCACCAGATATTGGTAAAGTTGTTGGAATATATGTACTTGGGACACCTACGGGTAGGAGAAGAACTCATTAAAAAGTTGAAAAGGCTTGCTAAACATTGTAATCTTCATCCTCTGCTGCAAATGCTTTCTAGGAGAAGTCCAAAGTGGGGAGCTCCATATCCTAGCTCTGATCTTTCTCCAGCTTTGGGTCCACTTGGACATCGTTTCTCGTATGTTTTTCTTCTATCTTTGATTATTTCGAGCGTAATTATATATATATATATATATATATATTATATACTTTGATAGTAATGTTATGCGTTGCTGGCTTCAGGGATGTCATCTTGGAAGCCAAATCAACCGAGTACTCGGGCTGGGCATGTGGTTTTTGTTCTGTTTTAATGCCCCACATGCATGCTCACAAAGTTATATTGTCATCAAGTTGTGATTATCTACGAGCCTTGTTTAACTCAGGAATGCAGGAGAGGTACTTGTATATTTGCATTTTTATTTTTCAACATTTCAGTTTTCTGTTTTCATGCTTTTTCTTTTTCCTTAGATTTTGTTTATTCTCGCAGCCTTTCACAAACCGTAAAGGTCCCTGTCAGTTGGGAAGCAATGATTAAACTCGTAGGCTGGTTCTATTCCAGTCAGCTGCCAAATCCTCCCACTGGATGTCTATGGGAGAGCATGGACACCCAGGAGAAGCTCCATGAGCTACAACCGTATGTGGAGCTTTGTTGGCTTGCCAAGTTCTGGTTCTTAGAAGATGTTCAAGAAGCCTGCTCAAATGTGATTGTGTCCTGTCTTTATTCTGCGAGACAACTTTGCATTAAAATAATCCAACTCGCTGCCAATTTCTCTCTAGGAAGCTTGGTCGAGGTTGCAGCAACTCTAATGGCTCCATCGTACCGGCAACTATGTGATTCTGGCGAACTTGAAGAGCTCGATGAGGATCTGGTGAACATGGTTCGTGCTGCCTCTGTTCGATTTTCTCAGGAGGTTGGTAGCAATATCGAAACTAGTTTCAGGTGAATTGGAGGATTGAAAACGTCTAAAACTGTATAGAGGATCACAGAATACCAGACATGTAGGTTTGTACTGCGTATACATATGTATGTATAATATTCAGCAATTTTGGTAAAGATTTTGTTCTCCCGAATTTTGATATGTCAAACAAGCATCCAACAGATATACATCATTGCATTTGTAGTCAAAATGATGTATTTCTAATTAAAATTATAATATTTTATTTTCTAAAAAAAAAATATCAATAATAACAATAAAAGCGCGTAAAGTAGGAAGGTTGGACAGGTAATTTTGAGAAAACGTGAAGAATTTCTCCACGCAGTCCCCCACCAAACCCCCCCACACATATATGTCCATTCTCCTCTCTTTTTATTCATTCAATACAAAAGAAGGCCAAGGTCTTCTCACAAGGAGAGATTGAGGAAAAAAAAAAACACTAGTTAAAAAAGAAAGGTATTGGCACTCAAGAGAAAGTCGGAATGGTTTCGTCGGAAAAGTTTTCTCTTCCAAAGTTCCTCTACTCCTCCTCCATGCCGTCAAAGAGTCCAATCATCTCGTGTCGGAAAAGTTTTCTCTTCCAAAGTTCCTCTACTCCTCCTCCATGCCGTCAAAGAGTCCAATCATCTCGTCACCGGAGGAGGGGATCAAGATGTACTCGCCGGCGTTCTACGCGGCATGCACGATCGGAGGGTCATTATGCACCGGACCAACACATACCTCGGTCACTCCTCTTGACGTCGTCAAGTGTAACATGCAGGTTTCCACTTTCTACTTCTTCTTCTATCAAAATTGTATTTCTCTGTTACTATATATTTTATTTTCCTCCCGTTCTTTACAACAATTTCATTGTTTTTCAATAAAGACTTTTTTGAATTTCTTAAGAATAAATATATATATATATATATATATATATATATCTATACACATGTTAGCTTTTCAGCTGAGTTTCTATTTTCATCTCAGAAAACCATTTTAGAACTCCCAAAAAAAATAAAAAATAAAATAAAAATAAAAACTTTTGTGATTCTGATTACAAAATTACACTTGTTCAAAGACAATACAATACAAAAATTAATATAATATAATTCCCAAACTCTGGGAGCAAGACAGCACCTTCCGATCCATGTTCTTTTAGAATTTTCAATTTGTTTTGGCTTTTTTGACCATTCAAAAAGGCGGCTTGACATTGTCTAGAATGGTCAACGAGTTGACTGGTGAAAAAAATAATTTTCATTATTTTATTTAAATTTTATATTTTTGAAATATTATTATTTATCTTCCTTTAATTTTTTTTAAAAATTACTAAAAAACGATTAATTTGTGAACTATAATTATTAAAAACAACCAATGTGTCAGTTTTTATAGCTAATTTTAAAATTTAGAAGGTATAAATGAAATTCGCCAAAAAAAATTTTGAACTTTTAAAATTTTTTTTTTTTTTTTTTTTTGGTTGAATTTTTTAGATCGACCCGGCAAAGTACAAGGGCATAAGCTCCGGTTTCGGCATTATTGTGAAAGAACAAGGAATCAAAGGTCTATTTCGGGGTTGGGCTCCAACATTGCTGGGTTACAGTGCACAAGGTGCTTGCAAATACGGCTTCTACGAATTCTTCAAGAAGTACTACTCCGACCTTGTGGGCCCCGAGTACGCCGCCAAGTACAAGACCTTCGTCTACCTCGCCGGCTCTGCATCGGCGGAATCCATCGCCGCTGCCGCTCTTTGCCCCATGGAAGCTGTCAAAGTCAGAGTCCAAACCCAGCCTGGTTTCGCCAAAGGTTTGGCCGATGGCCTTCCCAAGTTGGTCAAGTCCGAAGGTGTTCATGGGTAGTGAAATATCAATGTTCAAGATTGCTTTTTTTTTTTTAATTTTTTATTTTTTTTCCCTTTTTCTTGTTCAAATTCATGGTTCTAAAAATACCCTTTTGAATATCTTTGCCAGATTGTACAAAAGGGATTGTTCCACTTTGGGGTCGTCAAATTCCTTGTAAGCTTTAAAAATACAGTATTTGTGAAAATGTGATTTTGGTTTGGATTGATAAATATGATGTAATTTGTGGTTTTTTTTTTTTTTTTTTTGGTGGATTCAGATACGATGATGAAGTTTGCATCTTTTGAGACAATAGTTGAGCTGCTATACAAGCATGCAATCCCAACTCCGAAGGAGCAATGCAGCAATACATTTCAGCTTGGAGTGAGCTTTGCTGGTGGATATTTGGCTGGTATCTTCTGCTCTGTTATTTCCCACCCTGCTGACAATTTAGTCTCCTTTCTCAACAATTCCAAGGGTGCTACCGTTGGTGATGTTAGTAGAGTCTTTGCACTTCTCCCTCATTCAATTTATATGATTTCTTTTATCTGTCTTCTTTTATAATATTCGTATCCTCACTCGCTTTCTTTCTCATTTTGATCTTGAATGCAGGCTGTTAAGAAGCTAGGCTTATGGGGTTTATGTACCCGTGGCCTTCCTCTTCGTATTGTGATGATCGGAACTCTTACCGGAGCTCAATGGGGTCTCTATGATGCTTTCAAAGTTTCTGTTGGACTGTAAGTTTCTTCTCCTGCATTTCTCAATATCATGCTCATCAATATTAATATGTCCTTCCAGATTTATAATTGTCGAGTTCTGTATGATGCTTCTTTCTTTGTTCAATCTGATATGATATATGGGTTTATTCCTTTTAGGCCAACTAGTGGTGGTATTACTCCAGCTCCGGCCGCCACCGATCTTGCAATTGCCTGAATTTTTAAGTTGATGGCTAATATACTCCAATAGTTACAGAAATGGAAAATAGGGTAATTGATTCAACATTTTTTTGCCTTGCAAAAGCGACTACTTTATTCAAGAGAGATATGATTCAAGAAGATGGTTCTTATTCTTATCATGTCAGTAGGTATAATGAGGTTGCGATAAGGATCAGATTTTTTTCCCAAAGATGGTGTATGCAATAAAAATTTCATTTTGAAAATTAGAGTTTTTATTGTGTATTATGTATTCTACAGAAAATGATTTTGATTTTAATAAATTTGGTTAAAAGTTGCTACTTATTTTCAATTGCAATTTCATTTTATCATCAATGTCATTTGTACAGTAAGATAAGAAATCTAAGCCTTTACGCAGATTTTATTTTATTTTATTTTTCTCATATTACAGTATATGATTTTTCATTTTCCCTCTTTGGGTTCACCTTCTAACAAGGAACTACTTAAGCATGATCATGGTCTAAATTTAGAGGGAAAACAGTATCAAAAACAATCCTAGCAAAAATATACCTAACTTCTGGCAGGGTTCCAAGAGCTAATGACTCATAATCAATCTTGCTGCCTTGCTTTGACACAGATTTCTTCCCTGTATCCTCTTTTACACACTCAAAAATTCTGCCGACCCTCAAATACAATTCCAATGGGATAAATACCTGCATTTTGCGATAGAGAGAATCATGAATGGTCTTCTATGATTGCTCAATAAATACACGAACCTACTCAGATAAAACAAGAGAAATAAAAAGGTGTGACTGTCCAAGTGATAATTCTCAAGCAAATGATTCCTCCATATGTTTTATTGCCATCTATAAGTGAAACACCGATTGGCAGCATTTAAACAAGTGATTACATAAAACTAAAGAGGAAAAGAAATTGTAACCTACTTACCAGATCTGAGTATGGTGCTTTAGGATACTCTGCCATTGCCAGGGAGACAGCTTGCTCATTGGTCATTTTACAGAGAGCACGTTTAACAGATGCTGCTAGATCCATAACCTCATTTGTCAATGCACAAGAGTCCAGGTTCCGACATTCTAATAACTCATAAAAGCTTGTATCATGTGGTTTAGTGATCCTTCTAGCAATATTTACTGCTTCTGAGATATCTCCACCATTATGAACTGTAAGGCTGAAGGTGGCAACAACCATGGGATCCCTAGGTTGGTCACATAGGGCTTTGTGGAACGCCAAGATCCCAACCCTGAAATCATAAAACTGTTGTAACCTACGCTTGATTGGTCCAAAGGGGACTTAATTTCATGCAACTGCAAGTGATAATGCTGTTTTAAAGATTTTGCTCATAGACAAATGGCATATGGGTAACAAACAAGCAATTGTTTTTTGGAGATAGATCTTACCACAAGCTACTATGACAAGGCCTGTCAGGTGCCAGAAGTTTATCCATGTTAGAAAATAAAGACTGCAGACGAAACATCAAAAGTTATATAAATTTATTAGCTACTTGGCTCCTAGCTCTCATGAAGTTGCAAATAATATAATATTATGACGCCAAAATTTTTGCGTACAAAAGGACAATATAAGGCTATAGTATGGACAAAGATTGTAGTGATTCAGGACAAAGAATGATGCATCCCATATATCAGATATCAGCACCAAAAACAGAGAGGACTGCTAAGTCTTCTGGATCAACTATTTAGCTACTAAAACATGAACCTTGGAAAGCTGTAAGCCATAAAACCTCAAATACCATGTGCTCTAACAGAAGCATATCAGATGACTGAGAAATCATGTAATTATCATTACCAAAAGCATATTGGATCTTTTGTCACGTCTTCGAAAACCATTCTGAACAAGATATGCTGCCTGCAACATCAATTCATAATAAATTTTAAGTGATTGAATAGCAAAAGAAATTCAAAAGTTACATACATACCTGGATGGGTAGAAGAATTTCTAGGAGTCCAAATTTCCATAATAACCTCAAAGAAGCCTCAGCAGAACCATATGCTAGCATGTAGTTCATTTCCATCAGTAGCCTTCCCTAAACCAGTTTGGAACAATGAACCGGTTATATAAAACTCATGCACATACACATTGACTGAAGGAAAATGATAGGGTGAAAGAGGCTTTAACTACCCTATCAAGTCCTGAGACTGAGCCAGATAAGTTTTTAACAAAACGAGCTGTTTCCCTTGAAATACGGAAACCCAACCGGGCTGCAATTCTTATCGCACGTAGAATGCGAGCTTCATCAAATAATGAAGGATATCTTAGCTTGGAAAATGCAAGAAAGTGTCCATCATTTGTGCATGAGCAGGTGTCTTCATTAAAGAACCCCTCCCATAAACATATGAAACAGCAAACAAAACTTACCACAATCCTCTTGAAAAGAAGTGCTTGGAGGAATCACAGTTTTCACCTACGTCCACAGAAAATGAGGTAAGGTCTATTTACATTTCCAGCTAGTCTAAGTAATTAAGAAAGCATCACTGCTAAGACTATGTGCACACTTTTGCTCTTTTAATATCTTCCATTCCTCCCAGATAGTCATACACAATCCTTTCGTATGGATCAAACATTAACCTGCAGAGAGACAGAGAGGTTATAAGAATAGGAGAAAAAAATTAACAGAAAGAAAAAAGGTAGTGATGAGGACTACAAATAATGAAGCAGACAAGTAACAAACAAAAGCATTAAAAATTTTGAACTTTCAAGTTACAAGGGTCTTAGAGTCCACCCGTTAATTGTAAAGTCTCGCTGTAGACAATTCCTCCAACGAACATAATCTTTTTCTTCACAGTCAATAGGTTTTCCATATTCACTACTGCTCAAATCCCTCTTGAAGTTGCTTGCAGAGGTGCTAAAACTTGAAACCTAATTGCCAGAATATAAATTGAGCAAGAAGAAGTAACAAAAGAAAGTTCAATATCATATATTTCAGCAAGGTAGCACTGTACAATCAAAACCAAAAAAGAATTTAAAATACCAAGAAAAAAAATTAAATAAATAACAAAGAAGACGAACCTCCACAATGGCATCGTCAATGTGCACATGACATATGGGAAACCGTTTTCCAACTATTTCACACCAAGAAAATGATCTTCTCACCTGTCAACAGGGAATGTCAAAAGATTAGCTTGGAAGTTAAAACAATAAAGAAAATTTTCAGGAATTTAATTTCATATATGAAAAGGGCCTGCACTTTTGGATTATAGAAGATAACATCAAATAAAAACAAATTGTGGATAGGGTGAGACTTAGCATGCACTAAAAACAACACGAACTATGAAGATAGCAATTAAGAGTAACCTCCTTCAATTCTGCCGAAGTTATTATGTCAAAGTCCTTTGGTGTTCGATTTAACACAAGATCACGAACACAACCTCCTACAAGGTAAACCTGATAACCTAAAACAAAAGAAGGGGAGAAAAAAGAAAAAAACAAAAAACTTACCCAAAATGAGAAAAAAAAAAATCGCTACTTCTAAGAAAAGTACCATGACCGTTGTATGGTGGCAACCATGGAATTCAAAATTTCACCAACTCTTGCATTGGACCAAAAACAAAAAAAAAAGTTACCTTTTTGCCTGAGAACATTGAGAACCTTTCTCGTAGGCCTAGTGATCTTGGAAGTACTAATTCCAAGCTCTTTGGAATTCAACTTTTTCCATTCTGGAACTTTACCATCTCCTTCAGCACGAAATATGGAAAATTCAAAAACCCAGATAACGATTCCACAACAGGATACTCAAAATCAGGAAGCAAACACTTCAAAATGGAGAAGGGAAAAAAAAAAAAAAAAGTTCAAATCTTTTGCTTCTTGCCTTCTGTAGAAACCGATTTGTGATTATCATTGTCGACCTTCAGAACATCCTCTGGCTCATCAACAACGTCGAAGGCCGCCACCAAATGTTGCCTCACCTGCAAAATAGATCATAGAACTGGTCCATTCTCTTGTCCATGAATGCATAGATACAAATAGACAAATATATATATATATATATATATATATATATATATTATACATATATACACATAAATAGATACATTTACAGAGGGAATTGCCTTGCTAACGCAGGGAAAGAGAGGGATACGGAGAGGGACATGGGGTCGGCAAGCGAACCCTAAACCCGGAATCGCCATGGATGGGGCAACTGGTTCATCTGGTTAACGTTGTGAGCTTAAACCCTTGGAACCAAAGCGTTCCTAATCTTCTTCTCAGGGTTTTAAGAGTAAAACGATATATAAATGCTGGGCCCACGTGAAGAAGATATTGGCCCATCTTGGTTATGGTTTTGACCTTAATATGGTGGACTTATGTAGATAACGGGCCTTATATGGATTGAAACTATGGGCTGATATGATAGTCACAGGCCCATATTCTATTTGAACCTGTTTCTGAAACATGAAAAATGAAAAATGAAAATTCCTGATGAAGAGCAAAATGAAAATTACCAGTAATACACCCTTTCATCTTTCAATTATACCATCGGTTATATATGTATATTTATTTATTTATTTTATCTCAAAAGGAGTAAAAAAAAAAAAAAAAGATTAAACTTCTACGGTAGCTAGATGCTATTTTTTTTTTATTATATAAAATTCGACATTAAATTTTTAACGATCTATTATTAACTTTATATTGTTAATAGGATTCTATTTAAGTTAATATCATTAAATAATTTGGAATCTTTATTAATTTGGTGACCCCAGAATTTTTCATCAAAGTAATTATACTCTTTGTGTAGGACCAAAGGAATTAATTCATATATACTGTTAGGACTTGAATTGAAGCATATACATATACTAGTTAATTAGCAATGAATATATTCAATCTAGCTAGCTAGAATAGTAGCATTAATGTTATTGTCATTTAAAAAGCATTACAGAAAAAAGCAGTTACAAAATAAATAATTGTTAAATCACCATCTTTTTTAAAAATTATATCTAATAGGAAACTAATTTAACGATATATATGAAATTTAAAATGAATCTTTACTAAAGTATCGATATCATGTTAAATCACCGTTTATTCTAAAAACTATAGCTTGAAAGAAAAAAAATAGTTAAATCCAACAAATTTGGATCCTCTGTTTATTTTTCTTTTATCCTTATATGTGTATGTTTTTTAAGAAAATATTTAATCACATGTATTTTATTTGAATTTAGTTATATTTTTAACAAATGTATTAGTAACATCTATATCTATACATATTATTTATTAAATTGGTTAAAATTAAAAAACAAGCATAAACAAATATTGAAAAAACCAAACAGAGGATCCTAATTCATCTGGACAATGTATATATTAAGTTTATTATCCAATAACAATTATGATATTTTGCTTTTCCCCAATCTAGTAGCTAGATAATTGCTTCATTAAAGCAAGGTTTCAAAGATTAGCGTATCAATATGTGTCTCTTTGTCCAAACAAAAACTTAATCTTAGGGAGATATTGCTTAACAAAACTTAATCTTGGGGAGATATTGCCTTTATCTTGATGGGTTTCTTTCGGCACCACTTTATCTCGATGAAAACTGAATTTGGCCAACAAACGTTGAAATCTAGCATTCATGATCTTTTTGGCTAAAGCTTTCAATGATAGATCAGTTTGGTCGCGTAGGATGTCTAATTAACATAATTCCAATTTCCTTTACGCGTAGAAAAAATAGTTTTCAAATGCATTTTAATTCATTTTGTAATTTCTGTGTACCACTTGAAAGTGATATCCCATTAAAGCTACCTTCATCAGCAACTTCCTCGAAGTATCGTATCTGACTATAAAACTTCGTCATGCCCAAAACATTCTAATTTTATTTTATTTTTTACTCATATATTGGGAAAAAATAATAATAATAATAACAATAATTAAGCTGTCTTGGATGAATCTAATTAAGTGGGGTTCTGTATATATTATATTTACTAGCTTTATTAGAAATTATTTTGAAATCTTATATGTATATACTAGCTTATCGTAATGGATTACTAAGCTAATTAATTTACAAAACAATATAGTCAAATGGAGTCCAAAAGCAATCCATTTTTTTTTTCTTTTTCTTTTTTTATTTTGAAAAGCTGGTACAAACGCGTAATGAAGAAAGAGGGCCAGAAAAAGTTTAAGTTCCATCAATTTGAATTATTTATCAAAAAATATATATATAAAAAAAAGAAGTTCCATCAATTTGAATAGACAGTACTAGATCATATTTCTGCAGTTTGTTGTTTTGGTCAAGTTATGGAACTGTTTCCTGGTCAATTTTTCCCCATACATTAAAAAAATAATAATAAATAAAATATAATTTGATTCCCCTCCACGCAAATTATATGTAATACATAGCAAAGTACTGAATGCTTTTTGTTGTTTCTCTAAAGTTTTGGGTGAGAATCGTAAGGCATGTAGACACATTAAATTAGGGTTATCTAAATAATGAAAAGTCCAATGTACAGAAAAGCAATTGAAATATATATTTTTGTTTTCTTCCTGAAGAATTTGTGAATGTGTTTACATATGTATTGGCTTGATTTTTGGGCTGCAGTATATCATTTAAAGCAACATTTTTGTATTTTCTATCTCTTTGTCTCTCTTTCATCAAAAAAATAAAAATCTCTTCGTCTCTCTCACATATTGGATTTGGTTATGTGAAAGTTCTTACGTACAGGAGAGAAATTAAGCCGTAATATTGCTAAGCTGTAAACCACTGCATCAATTATATATTACGCACTTTCCATGTATGTTTGGATGATGTAGTTAACTAACATAATCTCCTTCATATTTTTTTTTTCATAACTAGCTACAGTCTAAATATATATATATATATATATATATAGTCCGTTTATGGTGTGGATGATTCTTATGCGGACCACAATATTGGTAACGGTTTTTCATAGTATTGGTGACGATTTTTTAAGAAACCGTCGTTAATACTATGAAAAAACGTCACTAATATTGCGGTCCTCATGCGTACCGTTCTCACCATAGAATTTCCGTATATATATATATATATATATATAAATGTTAATAAGAGAGTTTTTATACCTATCCAATTAGACCTTTAGTTTCAAAATATAAATATATGCCATGACAGTTTGTTTTCTAATATAACTTGGAAGATAATTCTCAAAATATCAAAATTATATATAAATACATATATATTTTGTATGAAAATTCTCATATCCCAGATGGTGGACAAAAATTAATTTATTGACAATGTAAAAGCACCTGAATCCTTATTAGTCCTTTTAGGTGTTTATTTTTGGATTTTAACTTTAGTTCAAAATCTTGGATACAAGCTTCATTGTGCTTAAATTTTATTGCTATAATGTCAATGTTTATATTTTAATAAAAGTTTATGTCTAATTATATATAATTTATGAAATATTTATGTCTGTTTTATTGAAAAAAAATATATATATGAAATTTAACATCGGTTTTCAAATAAAACAGAGCTATATATAGAAGTATATGGACATTTATTTATTTATTATTTTTTTTTTTATAAAGGATGCAAAGGATCTAAACTTGAGTCCTTCACGAGTTTCTTATGCCAAAAACTATAGGAACCAATGAATTAGTTCAAAGGTTACAATACTATAGAATTTATTTTATATAATATAATATGAATGTACATATATCCATACGTACATATATCCATACGTACATGTACATGTGCATGCGTGATGAGAAAAAGTGGGTCTGTGCATGTAGCTAGTTTAAAATGGTTCATGAGATTTGGAAAAAGTAAATGAAATCTCTCTCTCTCTCTCTCTCTCTATATATATATATATATATGCAAAATTATTTATAGATTGATCTAATGGGGTGTTTGGATAGTGATAAAGTTAGTGAAAATTTAAAATTTCATACGAAAGTGAAAAAAAATTTTATTTTGATAATTTTAAGAAAAAAAATTTATGGGTTCTAGTGAAAAATAAATCGTGAAAAACTGACAGAAAAATTAAATTCTATAAAAGATGTATCATCTAAAATTTCCTCAAAAATTGATTTTATATAATTTTTTAAAATACAATTTTATTATTTAATTTTAATGTATAAATTTATTTAATTACTTGTATATCATATTTTTTTCTATAATTAACCAAACATTATAGAAAAAAAATCCTAAAAAAATTCATTCTCAAATAACTGAATCCCAAAAAACTAATTTTCAAAAATAAATTTTCTTCAATACTTTCACTTTTATCAAACACCTCATAAAAATATTATAATTTTTTAAATTGGGATAAATAAGCTCAATTTTAATATCATTGAATTATAAATATGCATTCCAGTTCAAATAAGTATACCCTCAACTTGAACTTTTTTATGTACATATATATAGTTGCTTTTATTTAATTTATCTATAATATTATCTATATCTTTTTATGGATATTAAATACATGGTATACATACACTTGTTATCAATATCAATATCTGTATTTTCTCGAATCCTGCGAATAGGATTGAAGAGTTTGGAAATGGAAATGTGGAATAAGGTATACCACCCAGTAAGTTCGTTAAGGATATACACAATACGCATAAATTGAAAAATGTAAAATATTTTTACACATAAACAGTTGGATAACATTAATTGCAGAGCTTCGTTATCTGTTTGCTAATGTGATTTGATGAGTCTGATTGTAGTAGCAGAATTATCGAATGACCAAGAACAGTGACACCGACCATGAAAACGTACTACCACCAAGAAATTAAAAACAATCCAATCGAATCAACAAATATAAATCAAATCAAATTTTTTTATAATTAAAAAAAAAAAAGGAAAACAAAAACAAAAGAATCGAAGCCTGCGAATTTCACGCGTGTAACAACTTGTCGCCATCAAAAGATACGGAGCCTCCTATCCTCTCTCCCTTTCCACTGGCTATAATTTGGGGTTGTTAGTTTTATCAGTCTCCAACCTATACCTATAATTGCAATTTAGTCTTTTTTATCTTTTGGTTTTTTTGGCATTTGATCTTTTAACTTTTATTTTTTTATGCATTTTAACCGACAAACTTTTTAACAATTTTGAGGTTATATATTGCAATTTGATGTAACATGCAATTGGATTTTTGTGTGATTGCCCTTATTTTGTAATTTCATTGTTTTCTTGTTCATATATGTCTAAATATCTATTTAAAATTATTCTAAAAATTAACACGTATAAAAAAATCGGTTTTTAGGAACCAAAATGAAATAAAAAAAAAATTGAACACCTTTAGTATGCAAAATGATTATTCCTTATAAAATAGGAATATCTATACATAAAAATTAAACAAGAAAAAAAGAAATAATTATTCATATCAATATATTTTGTTATTATTTTAAATTAGATTCAATTTTTAGCATTTTTTAAATATTTTTCAAAAAATATTAATAATCACTCTAAATTTAACTATATTTCAAATATGTTATACTTGAAATGAAAGAATACCAATTCTTTTTAAAAGCAAATATTATTCTTTGAAATGGAAGAATATGTGTTCCTATAAAATAAATATTTATGAAATTGATAATATAGCAAACAAATTAATAGTTTAACTTATGGGATACTTATTATATTCCTATGTTTATTCCATATCAAAGGTGCTCTTGAAAACCAAATTGCAACCATAGGCATAGGTTCAAGGACAAACTAAGCTAATAATCCACATATGAATAGGGTTTTTTTTTTTTCTTTTTTTTCTTTTTGCAATAACATATTATGGAGTTATTTTTGGTTAAAAATATATTCTCAAGATAAAGTAGGGTGCTAATGGATAAAGGGTGACATCTTAGATCACATCCGTGTGAGAAATATTAATAGTTATTTGAAAAAAAATAAAAAAATATTTAAAAACAACTCTTACCAAGAAAAAAACTAAAAAGAAAAATACATAAACATACTATTAATTAATTGAAATAAAAAAAAAATAGAAATTGATCTTTGGATTGTACATGTATTAGGTAAACATCTATCTGCCACAATAACCCTTTTTCAACTTCTGTACCATCTTAATATTTTAAATAATCTCACATGATATGCAAAAATATATTTTTAAATTATCAGCTTTTAAATTATTTTTAAGAGCTAATATTAATAAAGGTTTTTATGATTTTCAATAAGGACGGTGACACTAGAAAAAATGACTCCTTATACATATAAAGGTTTTTATGATTTTCAATAAGGACGGTGACACTAGAAAAATGACTCCTTATACATATATATATTCATGCACCCACACCAACCAAAGTCATACGCTAAAAGACCATCGAAGAAGTGAAAGCTTCAATGGACAAGATTTGTCTCTGCAACAGTCCTTGGCTCTCACCTGAGTCACCTCTGCCATGCACAAGTACTACCCATCTGATCTATTACTTCAAATTTCCAGGAGATAACAACAAAGTACCCAAAACAATACTTAAAAAAAAAATATATATATATATATATATATATATATGTGTGAGTGTGTGTGTGATAACAAGCTGTAATCTCCATTTATTATTTACGTTTTCAGGAGATTTGTTCGTTCTATTGGTCAATTATAGAGGCTGTGTTTTTAATAATGCACAGCTGGGGATTTGTGGGTGAGACTCAATTTTTCTGATCCTTTCATATTATTTATATACAGATAATCAATTCTGAATTCAATATACATATTACATTCTAACTCAACGTGACAAATTCAAATTTTCAACCCCCATATTTATGAAATAATAATGTAAAATCATTCTCCGATCACCTTTTTTTCTGACAAATTTATTGTAGAAACTGTAACTTAGCATTGAAATATATATATATATATATATAGGTATATAGACAAATAGCTAGGATGGAAAAGTTGCAATTTCCAAGAACATATACATGAAAGAGTAGGTGGTTATATAGGTTAGACATGATTTATGAAATCCTTTTTCTTTTTCTTTTTTTAAGTGAAATAGTATAAATAAAAAAGGGACCACTGGGCATCGGAAAAGCAGCGGTAGTTGCTAAGGAGTGAGGAAGAATAGTGAAAGGTGGTTTTCAAGGCACAGAGAGCTCCTGGGACTGAAAGATACCTTACATTTTGCAAATGTATGATCCTTTTTCCACACACGCACACACACACACACACACACACACACACACACACACACACACACACACACACATTCAGAGACCTACCTCAGTCTCTGTAAATCCTACTTACAAAAACCACCCAAGTAAAAAGTGGCCATGACTTTTCCCAATTACTTTACCTAGTACCCTCTCTCTCTCTCTCTCTCTCTCTCTCTCTCTTCAATTTTTGTTTTTTTAAATCACCGCTACTAGGAAGTCAATATTCAAATTTAGTGGAAACAGTAATTCTATCACTTGACCATCTTTAAATTACTTTTTGACAAGCAATTTGAGTTTCAGATTTGTCCCTTATCATCATATGGTCTAGAATAGTTGTATTTTAATATTTTAAATTTTTACATTTTTGCAATTTAAATTCTCCATTTTTAGAAATTGCAATTTGGAGTTTCGTTTATAATTTGTTGCAATGTGAATCAGATTTTATTTTTTACTAACAAGGGATGTTAGTTGTCATCTCGTGTTGCACATGGAATATCAAAGTAACTTTTTCTAAAAATAAAAAGTAGTAAAGACAAAATTTCAAAAATTTAGTACTTTTTAATTTGAAACTTAATATAACTTAATCTATATTACAACATGACTTGCACGTACAAGGGAAAGGGTTGTTAAACATTGTCAGTTAAAACAAACAAAGTTTAAATTTCAAGAAATTACAAATTGAACACATAAATCACAACCTTTGAAAGTCAATGGACCAAATTGCAAAACTATCAAAACAAGTGTACCAACGTGAAATAAACCTAATAATATAATTTGTTTTGATCCTTTTGGTTTGAGGCATGGCGTGTATATATATATATATATATATATAGAGAGAGAGAGAGAGAGAGAGAGAGAGAGATTATCATATTTGGATATTCAAATTTTGTTAAAATCTAACATTGAAAATTACATTAATCGTGTTAAAATGCATTGCATTTGGACTTTGTTGAAATCTAGATATCAATAGGAAACAGCTATGCATATATTTATTAGCCATAAAAAATAAAAATAAAAAGAAGTTTATATAGATTTCATTTAGTAACATGGTTAATTTTTCATTTCTATCTTTTATTATTTTCTACTTAATTGTATATAATTTGTTTATATCAAATGTTAAAGCATCTTTAATGGCTCGTATAGCACGTAAGTTGAAAAAATTTCTAGTCTGTGTGGTACAAATATTTATTTAATAAGCATTTATTCAAAAAATCATTTTTCAATAATTATGTTTAATATATCTATATATTTTTTAAAAATAATAATAATAATTTTTTTTCATTTTGAAAAATATCTTGATAATTAATGTTTTCATAAGTCACTTTGTTTGATAGACTATCTAAAATAAAAAAAATCTCCTTAATAGTGTCTATTTTATTTTTTGCCACATTAGAGTCATTGAAGAGGTTTTTTTTTTTTTTTTTTTAAATAAAAACTCTGTTTATATTTCTAATATAACAAAAACAATATAATAATTTATAGAGCCGTTGAAGATGCTCTTAACTAATGACATTATTTGTTTGGTATCTTAAATAACTATGAATTTGAATAAAAACAAACAGATACAAATATAGAAAATTTGAAGTTGTGTTCATATTTCTTTTTTCTTGCTTAATTTTGTAGTTAACTTAAATGATTAATAAATTATAACTATCATAAATTAATATTTGGACATAATATGATGCAAAACTAGATGGGAAAAAATAAAATATCAAAACTAAAAGCCAATCACGTTATATGAAATATAAATTTAATTAAAATTTTCTAATTCATCAGATTTAAAACTGTCCCCATCCATCGACCAATGGTGGGCATGTGACACTGCAAAAGAGTGCGCCTCTAGTTTTTAGGCATGTAGGACCTAGATTGGCTTAATTTGTTGGGCACTTGCCATAACTATTTGTCCAATTTTGTGTCCTCAATTATTTCTAACACCCTGCACAATGGGAACATAAGAGCATTGCATATCCAGTTGTTTTATAATGGATCATCAACTTTCATTAAAACCAGTCATTTCAGCATAAAAGATTTTGATTTTATCACTATTGTCTGTGGATGAAACAGGGTACTCTGTTCCTTGTAACCTTGGTTTTATATATATATATATATAGGATGAGATTAAGGTGCGGATTATCCGTATACAGACCATACCAAAATAAATATTTTTTTTAAGAAAAAAACATTGATTTTGTTGTTATGTATATAAAGCAAAATCGATATTTTTTTCAAAAAATATAAATTTTGATACGGATCCACATACAGAAAGACTGTACCATATAATTACTATATATATATATATATACACAACTTTTAAGTAGTGCCCCTTCATTATATGTTATATGGGTTGACATTATAAGTTATAAATGGACATAATTAAATGATATCTACGAATATAATAACAGCTCTCTGTAAAGATCTCGCACTTTTTAGGAAATTGATCAAATTCAATAGCTGTGATATTATGACTTCTATATATATATATATATATATATATTTAAATTGCAACATTATGACTTGTGTGATGCTTAATCTTTCATATCTACTGCAACCAAACACCATAGATGAGCCATTCACCAAAAAAAAAACAGTATAGAGGAGCCCAACCATATATTAAAATATTCCATAATCTCGCAAGGAAAAAGCAGAGACTTAGGCCAAACTTGTTTGGGGTTTAATATTCCGAATTGAAACTATTTCACTCTGTGTCAGCGTCTGTAATAAGTGTATATTAATTATTTTATGGTTATGTTTCATTATTACAAAATACGCTGAGGCTTTAAAATGTATACTGGATAATTTTTTTAATGGAGTTTTGATACTTTTTTTTTTTTTTTTTTTGGGGTGAATAACAGAGTTTTGATACTTTGATTAGTCCAATGGTACATACCATGTGGTACATATTTTTTAGAACAAACCTTAATCGTCTTACAGGAAAATAATAATAATAATAACATTTGATGGATCATTGTTGTGAATTAATGAATATACTTCAATTATTCAATCAAAAGTAAGAGGTGGTACTTGACACAGTCTGAATAAACAATCAAAGCTTCTTTTGCTTACAAAAAAAAAAAAAAAACCAGCAAGGAAACAAGAAAGAGTAAAAAAATATATATCTATATTGAAATTGAATTCCTTCTTCTCTCTCTCTCTCTCTCACATTGAATTCTGTTTGTTTCTGCAGAAAGTGACCTTTTTTCTGCTTGTGATGGTGTCCATTCGGCCCCTCTTTGCTTTGTATTACTTCCAACTTCAAAAGGCCAATAACAACCAGAATCTAATATAGATTTAAATTTAAACGAATAAATACATATATAATCTATATTAAATAATCTATTTGCTTTTGAATAAACAGTGCAATTGAATGCAATATAAAACCCCAAATCATTGTCATGCAATGTTAACTCATTAAATTAATAACAGTTTTTGGTTTTTTTTTTTTTTAATTGTTTTTCTAGGATATTTAAAATAAATGTAAAGAAGATACTCTGTTTTGATATTTCAGCTTATGCATCAAAGGATAATATAAAAATATAAACAACTAAAAAAGCTTCTAACTTTATAATTTTTTTCTCATTTTTTTTCTTTTTCATGTTTTTATTTCCCCATTCTACTATGATATGTAGATAGATAGAGAGAGAGAGAGAGAGAGAGAGAGAGAGAGAGAGAGAGAGAGAGAGATAAGACTAGTCAAAGGTACAGAAACTTTGCATGGGAAAGAGTTATAGCAAAGATTTTAGCATTTTAGTGTGCTCTGTTTTTTTCTTTCCCTTCCTGATCTTTATATAAGCATGGCCTCCTAGTTTGTCACAGACCCACTTTCCTTCACTGCTATTTTCTCTTGCTGCCTTCAAAGTATCATCAAGTCAAGCCCTTTCTCTTCTATCACTTTCTTTCATTCAAAAAAAAAAAAAAAAAAAAAGGACCTATATTTTCTTTCTTTCTCAATTCCAAAGCTTTCAGATATGGCAGCCTTTTCATACTCTCACCATCCTTTTCTTCTTGACTCAGTTTTATTGCCAAACACTCCCATTAAGATGTCTGGATTCATGGATGAAACCAATCTCAACACCAATTTCTTCTCTCAGTTTTACCCATCTCAACATTTTCAGGAAATCCCTCTTGATGTTAGATTAGAAGAAACCAGCTGTCTTGATCATAGCTCAAGGATTGCTCTCAGTGATAATGAACCTTCCATGACCAAAAAACATAGCACTGAGTCTTCCTTTGTGGTGGATAAGCTTGAAAGTGGTGAGCAGGTTACTCAGGAAGTTCCTACCATGGATAAGAAGAGAAAGAACAGAAATGGGTCATCCTTAAGCTCTGCTCAATCCAAGGTAGGTATACCAGTCCAAAAGATTGAGCTGAACTTTCTAATCCATTCTAAAAATTCCCCCTTTTTTTCCAATTTTTGTTGCATACATATGAGCTTTTTCT
Source organism: Ziziphus jujuba (assembly GCF_031755915.1). Taxonomy (NCBI): domain Eukaryota; kingdom Viridiplantae; phylum Streptophyta; class Magnoliopsida; order Rosales; family Rhamnaceae; genus Ziziphus; species Ziziphus jujuba. The sequence goes on from NC_083380.1 coordinate 8,192,714, forward strand.
AATCTAAATTCTTTTTTTATTCTTACTATATTTGCTGCTGTTGTCTGTTGTTTGCTGTGTCATCAGGATGCAAGAGAGAACAAAGGCAAGAGACAAAAGAAAAGTAATGATGCTAAGAAAGATGAAGAGAAAAAGCTTAAGTGTGATAAAAATGGTGAGGCAAAATCTCGAGAAGAACCTTCAAGAGACTACATTCATGTCAGAGCAAGGAGGGGTCAGGCAACAGATAGCCACAGCCTTGCTGAGAGGGTATGACTAACTATTCAGTCATAATCTCAAACAATATCTTTAAGACTCAAAGAAATATTGTCCAAACATTTTATAGTTTTTACGTATACTCAATATGGTTACCAAAAATTAATATGCCCACTATTTTTTTTCATCTCTCATTAAAATTAACATTTTTTCTGCAAATGGGTTTTTCTTAGGTAAGAAGAGAGAAAATCAGTGAAAGGATGAAGATGCTACAGAAACTTGTTCCTGGCTGTGACAAGGTTTGAGGAAATTTTCCCCTTTGTCTTCACTTTGTCTTTCTCAAGAAAATAGGGGATCTATGTATCACACTTTAATAGTAGTAGTATTTTCCTGACAGCTTCATGTGGTTTTGTTTTTAAAACAGGTAACTGGAAAGGCCCTCATGTTGGATGAGATTATCAATTATGTTCAGTCCCTACAAAATCAAGTAGAGGTACCCCAAAAAAATAAAAAATAAAAAATCTCTTTTTCCCTTTTATCCGTCAATAGACTAATAGACTTGTCTACTTAATGGAGTAAAATATGTCATTTTAACCTTCTTTCTTTTTTCTTTTTCTTTCTTTTTTTTTTTTTTTTTGTTTTTTTCATCATTATTGCAGTTCCTTTCAATGAAGCTTGCTTCTGTGAATCCCATGTTCTATGACTTTGGAATGGACCTAGATTCATTCATGGTCAGACCAGAGGTAATAGAAAAACTTCTAAAAAATTTTGCCTTCCATTATGATTTTGTTCTTATCCAATTCTCTAAAAGCTGATCATTATTTCTCTGCCTTTTTTTGACTTGTATTTGTTTTTTTATTTTTTATTTTTATATAGAGATTGAGTTCCATGGCATCACCAGTTCAATCCATTCCACAATGCAGCCCAACACAACAACAAACCACAGCTTTTGCTGATACAGCAACCACCACTACCAGCAACAACAACAACAACACCAACTTCACCACAGCTACCAACTTTCCTCATGTAGGAAACTCAGCTCCACTTTTGCTACCACAAGAGCAAAGGCCAAATGCTTTCTCACATGTACATATTTGCTTTACCTTTTTTACAATGCTACAACTTAAAAACCCATTTTCATAATCTAACTTCAGCTTTTTTTAAGATTAGTAAACCATGTCTCCAATAATGACAAAAAACAATCATTTTCAGGTTAATGGCAGTCTGTTGTGGGAAGTGGAAGATCAAAGACAAAACTTTCTTAGTCCATCTGGCTTCAGCAACAATATGTGCACTTTCAATTGATATGAAGCTAAACAAAAAGCTGCCCTACCAAAACATATATAGTGAGTCCACAAATTCCTGTCTCTTATACCAAAATATTATATTCATTTTTTATATAAACTAATGCCCTTTTGGTTGGTCCTTTTTCAGTTTGTGATGAAATCTGAAGCAGTCAAAACCAGAGGAAAGAGACTTAAGAAAAAGAAAATGATTCCCAAAAAAAAAAAAAAAAGGAGAAGGGCTCTTTTTCTTCAGTATCAACTCCAATCAAGAGGGTTTTGTTCTTCAGGCCAAAAAAAAAAAAAAAGAAAAAAGAAAAAAAAGCACTGGTTCCAAGTCCAATAGATTGTAGTGGCCTGTGAACATGAATGAAGGGCAGCAAAAGAAAAGAAAAAAAAAAAAAATTTAACGGATGAAGAACACAAAAGGACAGATACAACCGACCAAATAAGACCAAATCTTTTAGAGATCCCTTGTTCGTGTCCATCAATTCGCTCTCATCATCTCCCACCTAGTCTTAGCATTTGCACAGATTCCAAGACCCTTGTTATGGTAGTGATGGTTAGTAATTGAAACTTTTTATCTAAAAAATATATATATATTAATTATTATATAAAAAAAGGCCTATTAATTATTATAAAAAACCCATTAAGTAATTTTTGATTAATTTTTTGTTGTTGCAGTTGTTTCTGTTATTACAGTTATTTTTACCCTTTTTTTTTTTTTTTTTTTTTTTTTTTTTGGGGTTAGTAAAAGAAATTGATTCTGTTCCTGTTTTTTTTTATATGACTAGCTATGCATTTTGTATTGTATTGGTTGGGAATCTTTTGGTATTTCGTAATTATTATTGGATGAGGTTTTCTGAGGTGAATTCCCCCCATCCCATTTATGTAACGGTTCTGGTCGTACAGAGCATCTATCAAATACAACTTTATTATTATTTTTTTTTCCCTTTAAAAAAAAAAAAAAAAAAAAGGGGGGTTCTGATGCTTGCTATATGCTTTGGCAACTTGCACAGTTTCATACTTCCAATCGCTTGAGACAGAGACTGCCCAGTCGCAATTTCCATATTTTTTATATGTCATATCTTGTGTTTGAGTCATCCTAATAATAATTTAAAAAAAAAAAAAAAAAAGCATCAACCACGTCTTCATTTTGGTCTCTTTGAGCAAGTTGCATGCCATGATAATCTGATTTAAATTTGCTACACCCATATTAATAGTCAAAATAGATGACAATAAAATGATGATATACCCATAATAATAATAATAACAACAACAACAACTTGTGCATTGTTGTTTTCAGAAATGCAAAAATTGTCAAACATTGTTTTATAAGTTCCAAAACATTTTATTTACACACACGCAACCAAAAAAAAAAAGGGTTGGACAAATGCTTCTTTTTAAGGTTGCATGAATATCATATTGCTTTTATGGCTCTCCCGGATATTTAGAACAAGAAGGCATATAACTTGGTTATATTCCACGCCATGGAAATGACATAGAATTCATTGGAATATTAATTATATATGAAACTCACCATGCAATGCATGCTAATTCATTCTGATTAGGAAAAATAAAAAGAAATTAAGAAAGTCAGAGAGACAAAAAGTAAAAAAATAATTATAATGTTCTCAAAGTCCAAGTTATCAAAATCATGAATATTAGGTCAAATAATAACTACTTCAATGTGACTTTGCAACAAAGAAAATCTTGTGGTAACTAACCATTTTTTTTAATTTTTTTTTTCCCTCGTGGTAACAAATATTTGACTCTTTGCATAACTTTTTCCAACAAAATATTTAATACATATATATATATATATATAATTTACATATATGATTACCATCAAAATATTTTTACAGTGTTCCAAAATATGATCCCTGGCAGGGCCACAAAACTAATTTTAAGCACGGAAACACATGTGATAGGATTGAATATGGTCAGTGAAGAGAGAGATGTCTGCGTTCTCTGTCCCCTACGATACATAAGTTTTATAAATAATAGTAATAATGTTTTTCTTTTCCTTCTTTCATTGAAATATAACCAATAGATTTTGATTATTAAAAAGAAAACAGAGTGTTTTTTTTTTTTCCCCTCCTTTTTTTCCCCCACTGAAATTAAAAAGAAAAATAAAAGACCAGAGTATAGTAGATTGAGGAAGACAGTCCATGTGGTTTTTGTGTTCCACCTTTTTTTTTAAAATTTTTTCTCCCTAATGTTGACCCACATGTTTTTATTATTCTCACCAATCAATTGGACCATAATCAATCTCTTGTGTATGCCGTCCATTTGAGGAAATATATGGGACTTACTCATTTTATTTTACTTATTTAAAAAATTATTTATGCATGTTGAAAATCTAGAAAGTAAATTCGATCTTCCTTTTGGGAATGTCCAGTCTCATCATATGCAGAGCAGGGTAATTAAGAAACAGATTGTCAGATCTAGAATGAACTTTATACATATGATATCAGTTTTCCTTTTCGTTCATTCTTACCTCCCAAAAAGCTCAGTAACCCTGTTGGTGTACGTGTTTATCTAACATATATCACACATACATATATATATATATATATATAGTGCAGTTTCCAGTTTCCATCGAATAAATATGATGGTTTTAATGTCAAATCTCTTTTAATTTATTAATCTTTGATTTGTATTAAGGATTAAAATTTATAAATCAATTAATGACCTAATTTAATATAAATTTAACTATATATTAAAATTTTATTTGAAAAAATTTGAACTTTATACTATATATTTTTAAATATTAACCCTAAACAAGAAAAAGATAATAAAATCATCATATCAATTTGATATGAGCCTAATTGTGTGTATAAATGTATATATATGTATATATACATATATAAATATTTAGCTCAAGATTGTTCAATTTCTTTCTTTTTCCTTTGTTCGTCAGATGATGACCAATCACCATGTTATAATGGAGACAGTGGCACATCATATTAATTAGATTTTTAATTTCAATTTTTCAGACCGTTGCAAACTTGCCGCTTGGCTAAAACTTGATTATCAAAATAGCACTTTTTTGTAAAAACATACATCGATCAAATTCTCAAAAATAAATAAACAAATAAAAGCTTTGAGAAAGTAGTACTACAGATTGGTGCGGACATTTATATAAATAATCATTTGTATGCAAATTAGTAAATGCTGCCAACAGATTTTGTAGCTCACCTGAGCATCAATTTTGTTTTGTTTTTTTTTCATGGTCCCCCATGTTTCTGTTTTTATTTCCTTTCATATATAATAGATTATAGTTATTATATTTATGCATCAAAAGTTTGTTTTTCAAAGTCCAGAATCATGGTGCTAACTTATCCAAAATGCTGTATTAATGTATTGGCTTCAATAAATAGATCTTCGACATAAAGGGTTTCAGAATATGGAAAACTAATTTGCTGCAATAATCTTACTCAAATAAAGAAACCCACAAAAGGTAGAAGCTAACTATAGCATACATATTCAATATACAGAGGGAAGTATAATATTTATTTGCTTAAAAAGTAATAAAAATAGAAAAAGTTACTTTGCATTTTTATTTTTTATTTGGTTAAAGTATTCCCATGCAAAGCCAATTATATATAGTTGAAAACTATAAAACTGTCCCCTTGCAGTGGAACACATAAAGTATATCTACAGTTTCCCAAACACTCAGCCAAAGAAAGCCAATATTGCACACATATATATAACCAGTAAACTTTGTTCCATGAGAAGCCAGCAATTTAAAGACAGATCAGATCTCTCAGATGACTTGTATGAAGCAAAGTTTAGAAAGAAAAAAAAGCTTGAAATTTGTCATTGGCAAGCAAAAGTAAACCAAATAAAAGGTAAGAGACACACAAAAAATCTTTGCCTCTAGCTTTATAAGCCAGAAGTTAAGCGAAATAATTAGAATATTCCAAATAAAAATACTTTCATGATCCAAAAATTGTTCATGTAACAGGAAAACTAGGCCTTATTTTGCTATCAAAAGCATGTAAATCCCATATCATCTATATCGATCTAAAATCTTGGGGTTGCCACCTGAGCTTACCTGGAGACTTCCTTTTTGCATATATCATGATTCACATGCATGACACGTCTGTTTTCATATGGGACATGCATGGCCATTTGTAGTCTAACACATCATTTTTTCATGTCAACGTGGAGAGGTTCATTCGTTGCATGTGTACACAAGCTCTGTTCTCATCTTTTTTGCTCTTGTTTTTCTTTTTTTTAAATATACATATATATGTATATGTTCCTTTCTATCATGTGATCTTTATGTCACCATCTCATTTTATATGACATGGGTGTCATATGGGCATATGTGTATGTATTATATATGAATGATATCATACTTATCAGGAGAGATTAAATTTAATTGATTTAAGGCTAGCTGTAGCTTGCGTGTACATGTTGGCTAACCGACATCCATGTGTGGTCGTTTTGCTTATTAATTGTTTTTCTTTTGTCTTCTAAATAAACTAGGAAAATCCCATCCTTAAATGCTTCACCTTAAAACGCATATACGTATGCTTATCTTTTTCTTTATCTTAAGACAAAGAAAGCATGATATATCAAAACTATAAATGGAACATCTAATCCTATCTGATTCATACTTGCATACCCCATAATTAGATGCAAATTTATGAATGTCTCATTTGATAAGTTAATTGATCTTACATTATTTATTTATTTATTATTATTTTTTTTGGCATTTTCTTTCAATTTTCAAATAGTGTTTGGCTTGACTTCTAGTGATCAACAAATAATAAATAAGGATCTACTTGTTTGAATACGGCTTGTTGGGGATCGATACAGACAACAAATTTGAGTGATTTGTTTTATAGATTTAATTGGTGAGAGGTGAGGGGTTTCAATGATAGATATCTATTAGATACATGGGAATACAGTGTGTAAAAAAATCAATTAATTATTTAATTCAAAGATTATTTTTCAAAAAGAACAACAAATAAATAAACAAAATGGATGATCAAGGGGCCTACACAACGATACAATTTCCCTATATAGAGAATAAAAGAATCAATTCAAAGTTACATGATGTAAGTACCTAGCCAGCTAGGTAATGAGTGCATGCTTTTGCTTAATTTGGAGGGTCCCATATAATTATTAAGAAATCATGTAAATTTTGATTTGTTAATCATAGGATAATTATGATGATTAGAAGAGGATTCTTAATTGGGGATGTGATTCTCAGCTTTGTCTTCTTGGTCTCTAGTGATTTTCTCAAGCAATATTCAAATATACATTATCATATCTATATATATATATATATATATATATATACATATATACAACCACATTTCCCTTGGCCGAAAAACGGAAAAGTTAAAAAAGAAAAGGAATACTAACAAAGTGGGGGCCAATAGAGGTATCTCCAGAAGCAATTTCCAAAAGGAAAATTACTTCTTGAGCCTCAGCATGCATGAACAGCATCTACTTTCCCTTGTTTTCTTGTCCTTTATTCTCCCATTGTCATTTCCTCTACCAGACTGTGTCACTTTCATTTCAATTGGCTTTTGGAGCCATATATATGTATATACATATTACAATCAACTTGGTAGGAAACAAAGTGAAAAAAAATTAAAGAACATCATATAATATATATATATATAAAGAGAGTTACAATGTAAAAAATACAAGTGGAAAATTGACCACTCTTTCCCATAAACATAAAAAACACGACAGAAAACACTCGAGGAGTTGATGCTTCCGGCTGCTTCATGAGTAAAAGTAGTGATACATATTATATTATTTAAAATTAAATCTTCCTTCAATTTGTTGTTAAACAATCCAATAATAAATATCGCTGTTATAATTTTAAATTCGAATCTTCCATTTTCATCTTTGATAAGTAAAAACGAAAAAAAAAAAAAAGTTAATTAAAAACTTATAAAAAGATGAGGACATAGGATGAATCAGTTAATTTAATGATTGTAAAAAATAAATAAATATGATAATAAATATAAAGAAGAAGGAAATTGAAAATTAATTAATGCCATGGAAATGCAAGAGCGACCAGAAGGTTTGAGTGGGTGCAGACCAAGGCTGAGCGGGGCAAATGGAGCCTGGGTCCAGGGGACGATAGGAGGAGCAAGCTCGCATGCGTAAGGGCCCGTGGGCCCATGGCCATTGAATACGTTTGTCCCTTTTGTCTATTTTGGAGAGTAGAGATTTTGACATTGATTTAATATGGTGGTGTCCATATCTCTTTACACCAAAGGACATGCTTTGTCTTCAAATATTGAACTAGAACCAACTTTTGATCCCACTTGTTCTTTTTTTTCGTTTTTTTGTTTTTTTTTTTTTATTTATAATTTTTTGTTTTTGGGTCATATTCCTACCCAGCTATCATCTTTTTGACCCTTTAACATACTTTTTTGGACCATTGGCTTGTAAATCATATCATATCATATATTATATGATACCATATATATGTTTACTAGAGCTTAGCGTTTTCTAAAATAAACATGTAGATTGGATCCTGGTAAATAAATAGGTATCATCTTTGTTTTTTTAACTGTTATTTATTTAGTTTACAAATTTAATATTTTATCACCATGAATAATGAACATCAATGATATGGCACTAATAATATAAAATAAAAATAAAATTGTTATGTGAATTCTATGAGAAAAAGAAAAAAAAAATCATTATTTTCTCAAGTTATTAAGTCGACCATATTATTTGTGGTGTACGCAACTCAAAAAATCGAATTCTGAACAAAAAAAAAGATACGGCTTAATTCTTATGATATTAGGACCCACGATCAGGTGACATTTGGTAAATTGTCTTTAATCAACTGTTCATGTGGTGTTTGTTTAACGCAAGCATATCCAGCTTGCCAATTGTCCATATGTGCCTGTAAAATTATATCTTTTCTCCACTGTATATATATATATTTATTTGCATAGCCATTGGTTCCAAAAGAAGCATCAAAACTTATTCCATATTTGATATATATAATAAGTTATTCTTGATAAAATATGAATATCTATTTATAGAATTTTAAAAAGGGGAGAAGAATAGATATTCCTATTGATATGTTGATTATTGTTTCGAGTTAAGTTCAATATTTAATCTTTTTAAAAATATCAAATTTGGTACAAATTAATTAATAATTAAATTTTATAGGTATTTATGTACTTTTAATGTAAATAATCAATATCAATTTGAATATAATGATAAAAATATTTATTTTTTCAATGAAAAATAACAATTCTGACTTTTTTTTAAAAAAATAATTATTGTTTAAAATGAAAGAATAAATAATTCTATAAAATAAATATTTATAAAATGTAAAATTTATTAAACAGAATAATAATTAATTTTATAAAATAGCTATATCATTTCGCATATTAAATTTGTCTTTAGACAACTTTTTTTTTAGTTATTTTTTGTAAAACAAAATTCTGCGTCATAACTCTTTTGGGTCTTAGGCCCAATAAAGGCTCCAAAGTTGAATAGCCCATTATATGAACATTCCAATAGGTTTAGGGCCTATTAATCTGATTGTCTTAAAAAAGAAGCCCATTTTGGGTCAGATGAATTGGGCTTCGGGCCTGGAACTTGTTTTTGTTCTGGTTTTGTTCTTGTGCTCCAGTTTCGATCCCATTCTTCGTCTTCTTCTCCTCTCGCGCTCTGTTTTCTTCTGTGTGTTTCAGATCCAGAGATTGAAAATAACAAGAAAGCCACTCTTTCTGTCTTCTGGGTTTAGTGTAAAATTAGCAGTAGATGAGGCTTTTGCAGCTGGCCTTTCTCGTTGCTTTAGCATCTGGGTTCATTGCCATTGTCATCTACATCACCGGAGTTTCTAACCTCTGTATGTACAGTATATGCTTATACTTCTGTGTATATTTTTGTGTATAATTGGCTGAGTTCTAATAATTTCTAAATTGTATAGATGAAAGAAATTCTCTTTCAGATGAAGATTTGGGAGCGTTGCAAACTCTGCTAAGCGGTTTCCAGAAGTGTGTTGTGAGTTTTCTCTTTTCTTTTTTTTTTTTTTTTGTCCCTATCTTCTTTCTTTGTTTGGTGGGTTGGATTGGGATTTTATAGAAATGTTGTATAGTTTTCAGTATAATTACAATTCCATATGAGTTTTTACGTTATTGAAAGCTGTTATGGGTCTATGAAGTTCAACAGCATCACTAAAACCATGAAAAATTTATGCTTAAGTGGAAGTTCAATAGGGCTGGCTGGATACAGTTGAATTATTGGAGGATTCAGTCTGATGATTTGTATGGTTTTTGTTAATGTAGATCAGCTGAAAGATATATATATTTTTTTTCCGCTTTACTTTTTTTGGTTTAATAGGAATGTGATAAATGTTAGGGCAGTAGGATTATGATATTCAATTTGAATTGATACGCTTTCTGATTGTTCAAACTATGACCTCTTGCATTTCCCAAATGTGTATTTCTTACTGCCTGTTTTCGTGTCCTTGTCTCATTTGAAAACTATGCAGAATGCAAATGGATTAGGTTTGCAAGCTATCAGTGGTGACGATTATTGTAAAGTCACATTGAGATTTCCTAGGGACACCATTCCAAAATGGGTATGTCTTCAGCGCAGAAGTTCAGTAAAATCACTTTTGCGTTCCCTTATAATCGGTTCAAGCAATATTTTCAAAAAATTGACTAACTTTTCTGTAGCTTATCTTCTGCTTGTCTGCTGTTACTCTCTACAAGAATGAAATTGCATTGATTGCTCTATTCTAACATAGTTTTTGTTTTCTATTTTTTGAAATTTACCTGCACACAGAAAGATCCCAAAACAGGTGAACTTGAAGGTTTAACTTTTGATTTTAATCTTTGTGAAGCTGTGGCTACATGGGAACAGGTAGGTGTCTCCTATGATTTATATCTGATCATTCAGTTGTTTATTCATATATAATTACAAAACTGGATGCATTAAAAATGCCACAACAACATAAATGTACTGAAGACATAAATTGATCTTTCATTTCAAACACTTCTTTATCCAACAGCCAGAGAAAATTATAAACTATTATTTTTTTGGGGTTTATTTTTATTATTATTTTAATCTTTACCTGATTTAGTGTCAAGTTCATTGCATATTTTCGTACATCACATGCTTTTTCAAAGTTCTTTGTTTATGTTTTACTACAATTGATTTGTTATTCAGTGAGTTGATTGCTCAGGTGCGTAATAGTACCACAGTACTTACTAGGGAGTTCATTGATGCTTTACCAAATGGATGGGAGGATTATGCGTGGCGTAGAATCAATAAAGGAATACTTTTGTAAGTACTTTACTGGAAACTCGTGTAAGAATAAATAAGTTTTCAATGCTGCAGTTTGATACAGTGCATCTGTGGGATGTAGGAACAACTGCATGAATAAAACCTTGTGCATGGAGAAACTTTCACTGGTGCTACCTGAAACACCTCCATACTTTCCAAGGCAGTTTGGCCGTTGTGCTGTAATTGGAAACTCGGGAGATCTTTTAAAAACAAAGTTTGGGAAGGAGATAGATAGTTATGATGTTGTTTTGAGAGAAAATGGTGCACCAATTGAGGTTAAATTGAATGCTTTTTTGGTGTTAGCAATTTTAATGCTTTCTTTACTTAAAGAAAATTTATTATTCTTTCATTATGTTTTCTGCAGAACTATACAGACCACGTGGGTAAGAAAAGTACATTTCGTCTTCTTAACAGGGGATCTGCCAAAGCTCTTGATAAAGTTGTAGAATTAGATGGTATAGAAACTAATCATTTGTTCGTTGTTACAAGCTTGATGGCATATTTCTAGAAGGACACTAAGTATTTTAATTCTGCAGAATCCAGAAAGGAGGTTTTGATCATCAAAACCACTATTCATGACATTATGAACAAGATGATTAAGGTTTATATATTTTTCCTTTAGTATGTTTAGCTTGATTTTAACCCTTTCGCAGATTTTCTGTTTTTGCATATTATAGGATTGTGAAACGTTATTTCTGTTATATTGCAGAAAATTTAACTAGTCAAAGAAATTTTCTCTTTTTGCTTTAACTGTTCTTCATACCTTTACAACTGTTGGTTTCATCTTCTGCAGGAAATTCCAATAAAAAATCCTGTATATCTCATGCTAGGTGCCTCCTTTGGTTCTGCTGCGAAAGGAACAGGCCTCAAGGCTCTTGAATTTGCTCTTTCCGTATGTGACTCTGTAGATATGTATGGTTTTACAGTGGATCCAGGATATAAGGAATGGTTAGTTTTATTCTTTGTCCTCGATGACTATATCTACTACATTGATGTTTCTCAACATATTCTGATGACACATGCAGACACCCAACACATACATTCATACACAATTATATATCTGATAGCAATTTGACAATGTCCCTTCAGGACCAGATATTTCTCTGAATCTCGACAAGGTCATACTCCTTTGCATGGTAGAGCATACTATCAGATGATGGAGTGTTTGGGTGTAAGTATTCTAGTGCTGTATGGCCTTTAGTTATCCCTGAAGGAGTTGTAATTTAGCCATCTAACTTTGCCTCTTTTTTATATCTTTTGTTTAATAAATTGTCTTATTCAAATAATTGCTAAGCATTTTACACAAAAGCTTCCTTTGTCTGTCTAGTTGGAATCACTTTCGTTGCATGCTCACTTTGAGATAAAAATGCTTAGTTCTTTTGTTATTATATTATGTGTAATATTGTTGTTAATTTCATATTGTTTGTTTCTGAATTTGTTTAGCTTATAAAAATTCACTCTCCCATGCGAGCTGATCCAAACCGTGTTGTGAAATGGGTACCAGACAGTGCTACAGTTCGAGCTGCTAGCATTGCAGCAGAGAAATTGCTAAGGTAGCTTATGTGTCTTAATCCTCTTGTCTTTTTAAATTATTTCCTTGTTTTAGTTTATAGCTGTCATCAGTCGCCATAAGTTTTTACATGTATGAGTTTCACTTATATATGATGTGTCAATCCAATTGGCAATTCTTAGCCTTGCAAAAATAATTTTCATGATAGAAAAAGTATGCAAGCAGTAGTTGTAAAGTTCTGTATGCTTGCTGTTTGTTATGCATATTTTGATGGCGTGAGTGGGGAATTCTGTATATATTTCTCTTTTTTGTTATGGAACTAATCAGCTGGCATAGTTGCAGTTCTATGTTCAGGGTTATTTAGTTAGAGTATGTTCATTGATTGGCCATTTATTGTCAAGTATAAAATAAACTGGTCAGAGAAGATATATTTTATCGACGATGATTGTTCTAATTTGATCAACTGGATTAGTTGGTGTCATGTCCAATGTTTCCTGTCTCTTTTTGGTGTATGGCTTATGCCTTTTCTTCCTTTCTATAGGAGGGTTGGAGCAGGATCTGGGGATCCATTGCGTGCATGTTCAATTGTAAAGAAGCAAGTTAAAAGAAAATCAATGCCAAGCCTTAGAAAGGCTGCAACTAACCATCAGAAATATGTGAGAGGCACAACCATGTACCCTTTGGAGCATAACCCCGGACACGGTTTGCTCTGCACCGTGCCAGCAAGTTAAATCTCAATTTACTGGATTCCACATTTTTGCACAGAGCAAGCGAATAGGATGTGTAAACTGATTTACTTGGTCAATAAATGTCACAATTAGCTAATGGATGAAAAACAGCAGAAGCTGCTCCAACATACACACAAGAGATTGTCAACAACTCACCGATTAAACGTAAAGATTTTTTTTCAGTGGTCGTTTGTTTCTTCATATCCCCTTCATTTGTAGTAGTTATTCAAACTGTACGGCTGAGGTTTGAAAATTTTATTTCTGTTGTACTCTTCATTTTTTACTTTAGCAGTGTCCAACAAGAGTTTATTCAAGATTTATGTTAAATTTCTGATCTTCAATTTCTTTCTAGCTGACTTTAACTGCTTATTCTAATGGAAAAGCAATTCAATTACTTCTGTTTAAGGCCTGTATAGACCTTATGTTGATGAGGAAAACTTTTTTTTTTTTTTTTTTTCCCTGCAGCATTCTTTTCCTTAGATAAATAATTACCATCCTTCCTGTTATGTTATATGCCACATGATAACAAGACCAGAACAACTGCTATTTAACTTGTGCTCAACGGCAAAAGGTCTTATGAATTCTTATTTTCTATTTTGGTGCTGTTATCTTTTGTCTTCAATCTACAGAGGACATCTTTGAGACACTTAGGTCACCATGTGTCTTGTCAACCTAGTGGGGTTCAGGATCAGCTTCTTCCAACACATGATTGGAGTTATATATTACCTACAAGTTTATTAAAAAAACACATGGTTTTGTAAACAGGATATGAAAAATGCATCCTCTTTTACCCACTGTTTTTTTTCCATTTGCCACTTCGAAGTTGGCTACTAGTGTTATAAATAAACGTGTTTTTTTTTTTGGGCGTCCTGTTTCATTGACCTCGTTCATTCATAAATAGTAATAAGTTGGACCAAAGTTTATTGCATTGATGATTGATTCCCTTTGTTGGTTAGAGTCAAAATTACAAGTTTTGGGTTGTGACCCACACTGAGTAGACACCTGATTCCTGAACCGGCAAGCAGGTACAGAAACAAAACCCTTTTGTTTTTTCTGACTTTGAATCTTGTCCACCATAACCAACTTCTTCAAGAATATAATTCTTCTGGAGTTTGTTTCTTTCACATTATGCTCAAGAAAACTGCATCTTCGATTCATATTTTCCAGAGAGAGAAAAGGAGAAAAAGGATGACGGAGCAAAATAGAATACAAATTTGGTAATACAGACTAATGGTGATACAAAATTAAAAGGGAATTTTTATGCCCTAGAAATACAAAACCGATTAAAGTTTTGATCTTTATTTTCATAGATAAAAAAGTTTCGATCTTTTAGAGTTTTAATGGGGATTTGGAGTTTGAGGGACACCCACTTTAAGGAGCGCGTGGGATGCCAAGACTACAGAGGGACACGCGTCGGTCTTCCTCCACTTCATACCCAGAGACCGAAACACACTCTCTCTCTCTCTCTCTCTCTCTCTCTCACTCACTCTGACTTCCCTAGTCACTAATCAATAAACTCTCTCTCTTATTCACCAAAAAATAAATAAATAAATAAATAAAATTCTCTCTCTTATCAATTGCTTCGTTTACTCTCTCTCACTATAAAATCTCTGTCTCTCTCTCTCTCTTCCTCACACTCTCTTCTCTCTGGAAAGCTATCAAAAAAACGACGCTCTCTATTTCGCACTATATAATCCAGGCTAATCCTTCTTCTTTCTCATCCTTCCAACCATTTTTCTATTCGGGGAAAAAAAGTTTTTTTTTTAAAAAAAATAAAAAGATTGAATAAAATTTGAACAAATGGCGGATATACAACCACCAGAGAGTCAGATCAACGGCAACGGCGGTGGCGGCGGAGTAGGTGGAAGTGGGGTTGGTGGGCAACTCGTAATGGGTTCGTCTGAAACTGTCGGATCGAAGCGTCAGCGAAGGCCAAGCGTCCGATTGGGCGACATCGGAGGAGACCAACCCTACGATTCCCATGTCCGTAGTCGGACTAACAAGCAGTGGAAGCTCCACCTCGATCAGCCCCACCACCACCGCACCGGAAAAGATTCCACTGTTAAGACCTCAAAGACCCGACCTTTAATAAATTTCAGCTCCTCTGCTTCCGTTGCTGGTTCTGGGTCCGACCTACACGACACTCTAGAAGCCGACGATAGGGAAAGAGAAGCAAATCTTGAAACCATGGCCATTGGTAGCTGGAAGCTCAAGGACTCCAAGAAGCGAGGCTCACTAGTCACCAAGAGATTCAGATCCAATTGGGTATCTTCCAAGCTAGACGAGGACGGTGGTGGCGGCGGCGGCGCCGGAGATGGAGATGAGAAATACAGTGCCGGTGAGGATGTCGATGATGGGTATCGGGATTTTGAAGTGGAAAACTCTGAAAGTCCATTAAAAGAGCAAAGCCCAATTCATTCCCTTGAGAATTTGGCAGTGGATGGGCATGGAAATGAAAGGGAGGTACTTTATCATGGGAATAGAAGACCCATTAGGGCTAGGGTTTCTGAGGCCAGAGACCACCATGATGGGGTGGAATTGTCTGGACCGTCGGATACAGATGCTAGGGATTGGAAGTGTGGAGGGACTAGTGGGGATAGGAATGGAAATGGAGGGCGAGGGAGGTGTGGAGAAGATGGGGTTAGAGTTTGGCTCAATGGATTAGGGCTAGGTCGATATGCACCTGTATTTGAAATACATGAGGTTGATGATGAAGTATTGCCTATGTTAACTTTGGAAGATCTCAAAGATATGGGGATAAATGCAGTGGGTTCGAGAAGAAAAATGTATTGTGCAATTCAGAAACTTGGGAAGGGTTTTTCATGAGTCGTGTACTTTGGTTGTTGCTGAATGTAGTTGGAGGGCGAAAATATATATATATATATAGATTCTCAGCCATGACAAAGTAAGTACATGTCTGAAGTGAACTAGTTTTCAGCTTTTGGTATATCTTTTTTTTTTTTTGTTTTGTCTATCTGCTTGGGTAGTATTTTGAATGAGTAGCTTTCCTCTTTTATGAGTTTTTTTCTTTTGCGGTTTATACTTATCCGATGCAAATTTATGGTACATACGTTATTCTAATAATTTCCTTGGAATTTGGGTAGTTACCTGATGATTATGATTGGGAAATATTTACACTCGTGTTATTGGAAGTAATAAAAGAGAGGGAAATGCCTGTAATTGGTTATGAGCAAACGAATTGTAGTATTTATCCTAGCATTCCTCCTTTCTTCATATAAAATGGCAATCTTTGAAGAGATGGACTTAAACATGATGAATGCCATGCATGAATACTGTCTTCTTCTAAATTTAAGCTATGTAGATTTCACAACCGAGTCTTTTCTGCACCATTAATGTGTGTGAATAGGAGGATTTTCTGTTTTGTTTCAGAACATCCTTGAGAACTTTCTATTAGCTTCATGGAAAGGATTTTAGAACATTTACGTAAACTCAGAAGCCTTGGAGTTCGTTAATTATTGTTACATTTGTGTTTATCAGGAATTTATATATATATATATATACATATATATCTTGTACTAAGGTTTTTATCGTTGGTTTTATGGATTGATGGTCAAGTGCATTTAGCTTCGCACATGGATAAATTATCTATGAACTCTGGCGAGTTTTAACTTCAAGTATGATGTAAATAGATCGGACTTAGTAATCTATTCGTATGGTACCTACTGTTTAGTATTGTGTTAGGCACAGGTTCTTTCTGGAACAGAAAGATGCTCGGCTATTTATGGTAATCCCTTAATTAGTTTTTAATAATGGAGGCTCCCATTTCTACTCAGAAAGAGGATTGGAACAAGTAGATGATTTGCAGAAATTGGAGATGTATATATTTTGGTGAATTTTATCACTTTCCAATCTGTGGTGGTGCTGATAAATATTTGAGTAGAATTTCTGTAGTCTTGTGCTGTGGTTGTGCGAGAGGATGCTCTAAAGTCCAGGTTTTTCTAGATGAACTTTGCAAAAGTAAATGATTTGAATCAGTTAGATTGATGCATTAGGAAGTATAACCTATTTTTGTGTGGGTGAAAACATTTTCTTTTTTTCCTATTTTCTTTTTGGGTTTATTTTTCTCCCCTAAATGTTAGTGACTTAAGAGACCTTAAAGTCAAAAGTTACTTTGTTTTTTTTGGGCCAAATACTTAACCTGGTTATGACTTGGAGGAAATTTCCTGAAGTATGGAAATTAGAGTAAAAAGAGTTTATATGGTTTAGTGAGGGTTTTGACTATCATGAGGAGGAGTTGAGGATGTTGCGAATTTATGAGAAGGGAATAGAAATTATCTGTGAAAGTGTTGGCTACACCGCCAAAGATTAAATGGATTCCTACTTTGTAATAAATACAAATATATCGAAACTCTGTTTTTATTGAATGTTGTCTCATTCTATATGGAATCGAGAGGTATTAGATGGATGCCTACTTTTTAATAAAAACAAGTATATCGAAACTCTGTGTTATTATTGAAAGTTGTCTCATTCTGTATGGAATCGAGAGGTATTAGGTTTGGATTTTTATCACTTTATGTTAGATATGGTAGCAAACAAATGGAGAACCAACAGCAGTTACAACACCACGCCTGTGCAATGTTTGTCAGTGGCATTGTAAGGCTCAATTAGCCTGCTTTTGTTGTCTTTTCTGAGAACAATGCAAAAGAATCTTTTTCCAAGAAGCCTAAACGTTTTGCCAAACCTGGCATATATTTACTTACATTCATTGTAAATGAAAGGTTCTCAGCATTGATCTCTGTACTGTACAGCAAAGCTTAGAATCTTTTTCTTCTACCAAAATAAAAAATAAAAAATAAGGGGAAAAAAAAAAAGAATAAAAAAAGAAAAAAGAGGATACAATCGTATTCAACCAAATAAAGCCGTTTTTCTATACATTAACATACCAAAATCGCAAGAAAGATCACAAGTAGTAGTACACCACGAATACCCCCTAGAAGGACAGAGACACAAAGACCGAAGAAGAAGAAGAAGAAAAAGAACATCTGGGATCTGTAAGACTGGACATGTGAAAATAAACCTTCCTGGTTCACAGAGAACAAGTCTGGAACACTACCTCTGGAGGATTTACTTTTTTAATTAGTGGTTGGATCAGAACTAAAAGCTCAATTACAAAACAATTCACTTTTGAGAGAGTAGAGAATATGGTGGCTTTATTCCACCTTGATACGGCCTTCCTCCTGCTGCTGCTGTTTCATGGGCTCAGCAGGGAAATATTTTATACCCACCATGTCACCAACTCGGCTAATAACCTGCCAAAATCATAAATCAAGTACGTTACCAGCAGCATGGTATAGAGTCCCGAGACATCAGAAACTGATGTATTGTTTACTTTCATGAAAACATTGCGGGCTATCAGTCAGCATCATGACCAAACTAGTCTCATGCCAATATACAGGATTCTAGGTTAGGTTTGGATTCATCCATGTTTTTGGCAGCCAGTTCTCACCTTTTTAACGGCTCTAACAAGAGAGAGAAAATACTATTGTTATTCACTCAATGTAATTTTGCTACTAATCACCTAAAATGCGAGATTTACTTGTTCCTGTGGTAAGCACAAGATGCCACACAACCTTTTTAAGTAGACAAAATTAATTCGTAAGAGGTTGCAAATGTCAATATAAAACTCTACACTTGGTAAGAGTGCACTTAACTGCAGGGGCAGGAGGAATATGGTATTAAAAACGAAAAAAAGTAAAATTATATTTTCTAGATACAAACATACCTCCAGGGCTTTGAGAAGGTCTTCCTTGGTATGGGAGGCAGATATGCAAATACGTGCCCTAGCCAAAAGTAGAGGTGTTGCTGGAAAAGCAACCGTCACAACTGCCACCTGTAGTAGCAGGATTTGCAGTTATTGGTCATTAAGGCAGAAGAATTGAGTCTGTAAAAATCGTTAGCGATTAAAAACACTTAGTATTATGAGAGTGATAGCACAACCAACTTACATTCTGATTGAGACATTCCCTAGAGAAAGCAGGAATTTTTGCCGGATTGTAAAGCATTATGGGCATTACAGGAGAATCATTATCTCCAAGAACCTCAAAGCCCATTTTCTGCAGCTCAGATCTGAAGAAGTTGCTGTTTTCACGAATACGTGCAAGTTTCTGAGCACCTAAATTGGGACATGAAATATACTCAAGTAAAAATAATGAACCAAAAATCTATGGCTTAAAATGATCAACCAACACAACAAAAAAGTTCAAGCGGTTATGAGATCCAGATTTGGAAACCTCTACTACTGCCATCCTCTCCAAGAATAACCTTAATAGCAGATATGATTTGTTCAGCAGCTGGAGGTGATATTGACGTCGCATAAAGATGAGCTGGGCATGTATATTTAAGAAATTTTATAAGCTCCTGCAATGTCAAGCAAAATCACTGGTGAATAGAGAAAATCGATACCCCTGGCATGTCCAACTAGACTGAATCTAAAGATGTCAGCAATGAGATTAAAATGAAGAGAAAGACTCAAGTGTAAGTATACATTTACAAAGCTAAAAACCTACAAGAAACCGGTATCAGAAAACTTTGCATGCAACAAACCTTAGATCCAGCAATATAACCACCACATGATCCAAATGATTTTGTAAAAGTTCCCATCATGACATCTACATCAGCTGTGTCAACTCCTAACAATTCACAGACACCTCTTCCTGTTTTTCCAACTGCTCCAATGCTGTGAGCCTCATCCAGGTAAATATATGCCTTCAACAATTACAAATAATCAAATTCAGATATTTAAATTATATGTTGTAAAATGATTAACTTAAGTTTTTTTGGGCAGGTAATGACACAAGAGTCCAAGGGCCTAAGGATTGTATTACTTTATATTTCTTGCAAATTGCAACGATTTCTGGAAGCTTGCAGAGTTCGCCTTCCATGCTGTATATTCCCTCTACAACAACAATAATCTTCTTCCATGGTCTGTGTGTCCTAGGTTGTCCTTCAGCAATTTGCTCTCTCAAAACTTTCTCCAGGTGTGATGGCACTAAAAAAGAAAAAATTCAAAAGAAAACCATATTACATAAGAAAGCTTTTCAGGGAATACATCATGCACTCAGAAGATATTCACTGATATTATATACAACTTACTATTATGTTGGAAAACACGAATGGTAGCTCCTGAGCCTCGAGCACCATTAACAATTGAGTTATGATTCAATGAATCACTAATTATCAATCCTCCCTGCAGAAAAATGCAATGAGAAAATAAAGTGCATGCATGATTTGTTGATAAAGAGTATAAACAAGTTATATGTACATACCTTCCCCATAATAACTGGAAGGATGGCAGAGTTTGTCACATAACCCATGCCAAATACTATGGCAGCTGGCTTTCCAACAAAATCTGCAACGCACTCCTCCAGTTGTTCATGTAGTGTTGTAGTTCCTGGTGGAAATATTGCATGCATTAGTTCAAAGTTCAAACACCCAGGAAACTAACAAGTAACAAGAATGATGCTGAAAAGGACTGAATACCTCCATCAACACGAGCACTGCAAGTACTCGGAGAAAACTTCTTCAATGAATCTATTACACGAGGTGTACAATATTCATCAGCTGCAGCAAAGCCTAGATAGTTGTACGACCCCAAGTTAAGACACCTGCTAATCTTTGTTGTTCGTCTGCATGAAATACCGTGAGATAGAATGAGACAAAACACTCAGACACTCAAAGCACATTATGCTAGTTAGGAGGGATGGAAGAAGGAGGATGAAGCCAATTCCTTAGTAGAGGGAGTTAAAGGAGGAATAAGAAAAGCAGAAAGGAGAGTCCCTTAAGACCAGATAAGACTATCCTCACCAAGATGGAGAGATTGAAAGAAAGAAAGTTTATTCTTTTAAAATAGCATTTTTATTCTTCCAATCAATTAATTTAAGGTGATAGTTGGAAATTATATTACTTCTTATTTGTTTCCCTTCTACGGATTGACACAAGGAAAAGGCACCCTCCATCTCCCCTCTTGTCATATCCATCATTCTTACCGAAAGATAATGTAAAAATTTAAGTAAATAATGGAGAACAAACTCCATAACTGTTCTTTTCAATCACCATAAATGTAAAGCCATACTAAAAAAAAATAGTGAAACATGAAGAGCAAAGCAGATGAAGATTTTATATTCTGATAGGCAAAAGAATTGAAATGCATAAAAGAGAACTTACTTTAGTGTCTTATTATTGTCATTAGAGAGGCGCTCAACCACATCAAACCAAGCATCAGGAGCACTAGCTATTGGTCGCCCAAAACAGTCCTGCAAGGGGATAATAAGAGGAATAATAACCACGATGCTGAGCTTCTCCTAGAAGACCATAGTTACAGTCAAAACTGAAACCTGCATATTTTTGCATTCCCACCTCTTCGCTGAAATGAGAGCTCATGAATTATCGTTTGCGAAATTATGGTGAGGACAATAAATGAGGGGAAAGATGCCTGGTTAATTTATTCAAGTCCCAGGTTATATCTTTTCAAGATAGAATAATATTCAAGTCCTAAAACACAATTTTTAACATCCATACTAGAGGTTTATTGTTCAAAACATTGTTGAAATGGTTGTAGCCAATAACGCCTACAATTAAGCTTAAGTTCAAGGACATGTGGTAATAACAAAAAGTTCGAGGAAATTCTAGATGAATGAAAATTCTAAAGGGAGAAATTAACAAGCATATAGTTTATCTATCATCTCAAAAAAAACGATGCTTTATACTTAATCCGTAATCTACAGTAGTTTGATTTTGCAAGATGAGGCTCTAATTACATTTGTATCAAAGCATTTCCATCCTTAAATCAAACACACCAGCAGAGTAAACAAAAGAAATAATTTCCATACCTGAATTCGAAGATACAAACGACGAATATAGAAATCTTCAAGCCCTAGACAGATCGGCGCGTACCCCTAAAATTCAACGAAAATTACATTACTTTTAACACTCACAGAAGCCACCAAAAATAAAAAAAAATAAAAAAATAAAAAAATAAAAAAATAAAAAGGAAAAGCTAAGCCGTTGAAAAGTGCATACGAATGCATATAAATACATATTCATGCTCATAACATATTATACCTACATATTTCATGTATATAGGTATTAAAAAAATTTTTTTAAAAAAAAAAAAAAGTTAGAAATGAGACCTGGAGATTGCTAGCATGCCACCAATCGAAGATTTTCCTGAAAAAGTCTCGGAATTGGCCAAAGGCGAAGAGCAAACCATAGCTAAAGTAGGTGGTCAAAGCGGTCAAATACGGTACTGTTATCATCTTCGCCTGCTCTGCAAATTTTCCAAAGCTTCAACAATGGCTGCTATGGATCTGATCCGTAGAAAATGGACTAATAAAAAATAATAATAATAATAATAATAATAAAAACAACGGGTTGCTAATTCAGGGAGATTTTCGGAATGAAAATTCTGAGAGAGAGACAGAGAGCGAATCAGAGATCAGAAGTTTCAGATCTCTCTCCGCGTGAACAAGAGAGAGAGAGAAGATTGTATTGATTGGAATTGACCAATGCCTCCCTCCTGTGCTCTGCTTAGCGGTTTGTTTTTTTTTTTACTTTTATTTTTTTCATTTTTCCATTTTTACTATTAAAAAAATTATTATTTTGGGATTTTTAAAAATTTCCCGGACTTTTTTTGCTTTTTTATTGTATTTGGATTCAAAATTTCCAATGAATGATTTAGACTTTCTTCGATTCGTGCAGAAAAGTCAGGAGATTTTCGAGAGGACGAGAGGAATGAATTTTGTCCCTTTTTTTTTTTTTTTTTTTTTTCCCTTCCCAAGTGGGCCAAGATCCGAATGAGTCACTGATAGCGACCCAATTTTAAGCCCAATTATATCCACAAGATCTTCGTACTAATTGATAACATTCTTGTTGTTTTGGGCCTTGAGGTCTACATCAAATTTTTTTTTTCTTTTTGGAAAATTTTAAAATTTTCTAATTGGTTTAAACTGAATCATTTTTAACAATTATTTAACAATCTTTTTGAAGAAACTCAAACATGCTTTCTATTTATAAATTTTCAATTTCTATAACTTGAAAAACTCATTTATCATCCATCAATTCTACCAATGCAAATTATTTCGAAAAAAGAAAAAAAAATATTCTACCATGCATATGGTTCCCACATTCATTAGAGATAAAACTATGCATTAATTGTGGGGGAAAAAAAAAAAACAATGCAAAGCAATTCAAAAAACAAATAGTAAATTAATGTACTTTGGGACAATCCAATACAAAAACATACTGTTTTTTGAACTTGATTTGAATTCCTCCACCCACAAAATGAAAAATATATAAATGAGGAGTAAATTGAGAGAATGACTAGTACCCAACTTATTTTCTGCCTACATGTAGATCACATTGATGAAGAAATTTTCATATTGGGATATAACAGAGAGATTAATGGAAGATAAAAAAGTCTAGCATGAAAGACAAGAGGCAGCCAGAATAGCCGAAGGAGACTGCCCAAAACCCATTTAATAGTTCTCTAAAACCATGGAACTTCTTCTCCATTGTTTTCAAAAACCCTAATGGAGGATTTAGGCAAGTCATCCTTGGCTATCAGACATGCTTCTTCATCTTCATACAAGACTTCTCTTCCTGATCTCTATTAATTTGGATCTCCATGCCTATCCCTCATGTCCTACACATCTATTTATAGCATGAAAAAGAGGAAAAAAAAAAAAAAAAGTTTATTAGTGTTAACCTCATCCATCCATGGCTTTTCTTTCTCTTTTCGTGTACATCTAGAAACGATATTCAATTATCAGTAGACACATTTTGCAGAATATATTCTTGCAATTACATGGGGGTGTTTCCACTATATCCATAAATCTTCAATAATGTTTTGTCATTGCTGATAAATGTTGTTTTCATGGTGGTGCATAGAAAAAATAATAATAATAATAATATTTTTGTTTGGTAAAACGGAAAAAATGTGAGAAAGTGGGAATGTTACAATCTCCTACTGCCACCTTAGCATATTGATCGACCAACTTGCAATGAATTTGTTCTTTGACCTTCAACTCATTTCAACGGCTGAAAAGAGCGAAAAAAGAAATATTTGTTTATGTGCCATTCCATTATGATCTTATTATTCCTATATTTAACCCATTTTTCATGTTTAAATAGCACTCTGTTTTAGCTCCAATTTAGTCATGCTAGAGAATTCAAAACTAATTAAATTATTGTAACTGGGTGTTATTTTCCATATAAAAGTGTGCTTCTTAAGGTGTTTCATCTTGCTTTTCGATCAAAATTCTCAGACATAAATAATTGGTTTACTATTCGGTTCACTATCAATCACTTTAGGCACCAAATGCTAATTGAAATAGTGCAATTGATCCAGCATATGTTTTTCCAACTCCTGCTACATCATTGACATTCTTATTTCTGACAAAAGGAGAATAAATTGGGGCCATGGGTCACTGCTGTTGGGCAACCGCAATATATGTGTTTTATCTTCAAAGTCTTACAATGAAATTAAGGTTTAAGGTTGAAAATATACATGAAGTAACATATATTGTTTTTTTTTTTTTTGAAAATTTGTTATCACTTTATGAGCTCATTATTCCAAAAATAAGAACAAAAGCCACATGTCAATCCCACCCAAAAAAATTCAATGTCAATGGCTTTGATGTTTAATCACAACACCCTTTTTGGTTTTGTTCTATTTGACCTGAAAAATCATGCTTCATACTGCTGGATTTCAAACTCAAACACCATGGCCAGTACTGATGCATTATTCCAAGCTTCTTAGTTAAAAAAGCAAGCCCCAATTGAACCATCACTTCACTTGCTTTCAACTTTTCCTGTTTTAGGTTCTCTTATAAGCAATAAGGGAAAAAAGAAGTGGCTGCGTTGTCTTTTGGGTATTAATTGTTCTTGATTGGCCACCATTGAGTAGTGGAGGTAATATTTCCTGTGTTTTTTTTGGCTACTCACACTTTCTATGGCCCTATATTAAAAAAAGTTATTTTATATCTTCATAAAAATAAATTCGTTACACGCTAAATGTATATATTTGTTGACACTGAAAAAAAAAAAAAATCCCAAAAGAAACTTGACCAATTCTTTTGAAAGAGGCCATATGAATCGTTCCAAACTTGGATTTTATAGCAGCATATTTTAACCATATAAATTGCATTGAAAGAGAATCATTAGGATCACATCAAAGTACAAACCAAGTAAAGATACAACTTGTTTTTTACCATGGAACCAAAGAGAAAATATAGTGGAGGACCAAAAAAAACCATGCTCTGTTCATCATTAGACTTAGTAATAGAATCATAGAAAAAAAACAGTAAAAGAATTTGACTTTGAAATATCAGATTTTACCCCTAAAACATAAGAGTGGAAAATGAATTTGCATGGAAAGCTTTTACTTCACCCTTCCAAGGCAAAATAAGGCAACTATACTTTGTGTTGATGAACTTGGGCTAGGCTCTAAAGGCCGTGGAAGAAGCTGCAATCTGAGGAACAAGGATATTTCTTTACTGGTCCATAACATAGAAATAGCCCAAATTATAAGCAGTAAAGTCAACGGGTCAACCTGAACCAGTGATCAGTCTTGGCCAATGTATGGCGTCTCTGCCTCCTGAGTAAACATTACCATAAGATTTAAAATTAATTGTATTTTAATATTTTTAATTTTTAATATTTTTAAATTTTTCACTTAGCAATTAAGGTTATTAATTTTTTTAGTTTATATTTTTTTAACTTTTGATTAATAGTGTTTAATAATCTTCTCATATCAAATTTTAAATTATAATATATTAAAATTGCAAAAATTTTAAAATTTGTTTTGAAATTTTATATTTTTAATATTTTTTAATTTAAAATTCGATGTGGTTTAACGACCATCAAATGACCTGTATTAGCTTTTTCTTAACAAATTTTAAGGGACATTAAAGTGTAAAATTTTAAAAATAAATTTATAATTGTGCACTTTAATACTTTATAACTTAAATATTGATACAATACAAAACACATGATATTATTGTTAAACTCAATAGTCAAAAGTCAAACAAATCCTAAATCGTAATAAATTAAAAAATTAAAAGTTAAAATTGATAAGTTGAAAAGTTGAGAACTTAAGAACTTAAGTTGCATAACTCTAAAAGTATAGGATACCAAATTAATGCAAACAATCTCCAAATTTATTACCATTTTACCAAAAGTTCCGCCACCTTTATCTTAACGAAATTACTAATTATACAAGGGATGCCTTTCTTTTGAAACAGAGACAAAAAAAAAAAAAAAAAAAAAAAGGACTACTTTGAAATCGTTATTTACTAGTAAATAAAAGGAATACCAATGATATACATATATGAGTAAATGTTAATCTTTAACTTGTAATAAGTATTTCCTACTAATATTTTTGTCTTTATTTTATGCTTCTCTCAATTGGAGAGGAGTTAATACAAATTTAGTATCTAAGCATATTCAGCTCTTGAGTTATAATGCCACTCAGAAATTCAAGCATCAATACAATAATAATATATGAATATACTATACATGAATAGGTTTGGTAAAAACATTAATAAATTGGGAGTTGGAAAAAGTCAAAAAAGTCTATATCGAATATGAGAGATCAACAAATCGTAAGTCATTTAAATTTGTTGGAGAAATCAAAGTAGGTATAATTTGATAGTGACATATATAATATATATAGCCTCCATGATTAAATACATATAATATCATCTAATTTATAATTCATGCAATCCATTGACCGATTTGATGTTAAATCGAATAGTCGACACGTATAACATCCTGACAGCTGCCACCTTGACTTCCCTATTGATTACGATTATGATATACAGTTTTCTTAATTGCTCTCTTACGTATGTTTTGCATCATTGCATGCATGCTTTTTCGTTAATAATTAATTCCCAAATAAACTTAAATATCCTTTTCAAGAAGTTGATCTTCTTCTTTCTTTTTCTTTTTTTTTTCTTTTTTTTTTTTTTGAGATAAAGTTTATCCTTTTTTTATTGAATAATAAATATCCGATCCATAAAATAATAAGTCGGCGGCCATTAACAAATGTGCATATGTGGTTGAAATTAATTAATTTATACCATTAGTTTCATAAATAAATGGCTTCCAAAATAAGGAAATTTTACCCCACACGCGCACTCATATTAATGTTTATAAAATATGTAAAAAGAGAATTTGAGAGAGCGAGAAAAAAGTCATCTAGAAGCTAGTTAACGTGCTTGACTGGGTCATGATAATTAATGCGTATAAATGCATGCCATGGAATTATACGATAATTTCATTGCAAACAGAAAACAATTAAAAGAAAATTCAAGGTTTCTTTGGAAAAGAAAAAGTTGATCTACTTTATTGTAATCTCTGATACATATATATACATATTTATATGTATGTATGTATAATCTCATATCCAAATTAAATTAAAGTCATTGTACTATTTGTTGGCAAAAGCCAAAAGTTGCCAAATTCCATTCTTTTTCTAATAAGAATAGACTACATATTAAGCTGAGACAGTGATATAATAACAAGAAACATGTATAGTCTCTACTATTTTTAATATAAAATATAATTTTATTATACATTTAACTTAGATATTCTTCTCTCTCTCTCTCTCTCTCTCTCTCTCTATAAATATTATTAACAAAAAGGGTCACCTACTTTGATTGATCGATCAATGAAAACAACCATTGACTTTCAAATTAGCAAGGTCTAAACCAGTTAATTTGCCTGTTGAATTTTCATTTTTTTCTCTCATATCATCACCTGGTATAAAGAAAGTATAGAGCAAAATAAAGAAAGTACATAGCTTTGCTCTATAGTTTTAGGTAATATGTCAATTCAATCTTATAAAATTAGCACTGGAACCGAAATAAAATCAATTCAATTATGTGTTAAATCAAACTTCTAATCAATTAATCAGCTTAAAGTGCGCATTCACTTTCAGTTGCTCATAAAAATCCAAAATATTTTTTTTGCTAGAAACATCCAAAATAATTGTTCTATCTAATAATTTTTTTTTATTATATTAAAAGTCTAATTTTGATCCAATATAACAATTCTTTTAGAGGCATGAAATTATAATTCCAAACATATGAAGAAATACATATAACTAACTGCAAATGTTCTATCTAACATTATTAATTACAAATGAATGTCGTTCATAAATAAAACCACACTTAATTATTATTCTATCTGTTTTTTTATTTTTAAATCACATTATTAATGGGACAACAAAAAGAATTCAACGAAGACCGATGCATTTCCAATCTGCTCCCTCCATAAAACGATTCCCTCCATAGTACAATGCAGTAAATTCAATCAAATTTAAGGGCATATTGGTCAGGAGGAAAACAGAATAACGACAATGCATATTTTCATGAGAGCCA
Organism: Ziziphus jujuba; assembly: GCF_031755915.1. NCBI lineage: Eukaryota > Viridiplantae > Streptophyta > Magnoliopsida > Rosales > Rhamnaceae > Ziziphus > Ziziphus jujuba. The sequence goes on from NC_083380.1 coordinate 8,221,122, forward strand.
ACCAGTTGAATTGCGAGAAAAAAAAAAAGTTGGGTAGTTAAATGACAAAGAGAGCCAGGCCATTAACATTACCGATGTGAGTAATCGATGGGTCACAAACCAATGATTGAAGAGAGAATCTAATAATAAAAATAGATCAGGACCTGTATCACTGTCCCTGGGTATTTGGTTATTATAAAGATCGGACGGCTGAAACAATGGCGGTGACAGGAAACATAAATGAAAGGGCAGTGAGATTAATTGGGAGTCAGAGTCGCAGAAAAGAGACCGTGGGCTGACTTTGTAACTTTCGCTGTCGTATCTGTCACACCACACAGTAATAGGGTAAAGCCCAGGTATTATTTTATTAGATTTTTCTTTCCCATTATATTTTATTATTATAAAATGGATGTGGGCCCCACATAAACCATACAAATCTCTCTCTCTCTCTCTCTCTCTCTCTCTCTCTCTCTCTCTCTCTCTCTCTCTCTCTCTCTCTCTCTCTCTCTCTCTCTCTCTCTCTCTCTCTCTCTCTCTCTCTCTCTCTCTCTCTCTCTCTCTCTCTCTCTCTCTCTCTCTCTCTCTTAATAAGTCACCTCCCCACTCCTCGTTTTACACTCTGACACACTGACCCACCTTTCACTGCACAATTCCCAATTCGCAGAGCGTAATCTCTGCTCCTCACTCGCCTCAACTTCTCGTGTTTTACAACTCATCCAGCTTAGCTCAGATGAGCTTAGCTTAGATTACATAATATAATATAATATAAGAGTTATGTTTACTGCATCAACCGTTTGTATGGGAAAGTATTTATAATTGATAATTTTTAGATGATATTATTAATTTTGTTGTATATTATATATATTAAAGTTGATATTTTTATTTAAAAAATATCAATTTTGAATACAATACACATGCAAATCGTCCATATTATATAAATTTTTTATAATATAATATTTATTTTTTGTTTTAATTAAAGTGGTTCTTATTTTTCCTATTGGGTAAAGGTTTAAAGTGCATTCTATTCACGGTGGTTTTTTATTTTTTCTATTTGGTAAACGTTTAAAGTGCATTCTATTCACATTTAATGGTTGCTTTTTTTATTTTATTTTATTTAAGTGGTTGCATTTAGAAGAAATAAACTACATATGGTTCTGATCGAATTGAACAAGTCATGTAAATATTATATAATAATAAAAAATTTGTAATTTTACCCATGCACCTAAGATAATTTAGTAGTAAAGTTATTCATTTCTTTTATAATTATTGTTTCAATCCCTCCACTTTTTTTTTCTTTTTTTTTTTTGGATTAAAATAAATTTTCAATCTTCAAGGAATACTTTTTATATTTCAAATATAATTGGTATTTAAATTATTTTAATATTTATTGTAAAAGACAAAACTATTTTTATTATCATGAACTTAAATATTTTATCAAAAATTTAAAAAAAAAATAATCACTAACTTTTATTTCGAAAGGAAAATCTATAAGTTAATAAGAAACCCAAAAATCATTATTCTTCATTATAGAAGATAATCAATTAGGACCATTTTCAATCCATGATTCAAAAAAAGTTCAAAGATAAAGCATAATGAACTAATGCATGACCAGTTCTATAAGCTTCTTAATGCTCAAAAGAACAATTACAATCATCAATCCTTGCTAACATCCTTTTAATATCCTCTAGCAATAAACAATTAATACCCAAAAAAGACTTGTCATCATTAGTTATTTAATTGGTAGTTACTAACCATTCTGAATGTCGACAGAAAAACAATACTTTACCAATAAGCCAGCAAGTCAGTCATTCAAGGATTACATAACATAATTGATGAAAAGACTGCCAAACATTGCTGCCATTGAATTCCCCAAAATGGTTCCTAAATAATGACACCAACTCCCACTTTCCCACAAAGCTAATAACAAAATGATTACATAATTTTATTTAATTATTTATTTATTTATTTTAAATAAAAAAACAAACAACAACAACATCGTTATTCTTCAATAACAATCATAAATTGGTACGGTCAACTATATCCACACCATTCAAAAAAAAAGAAAAAAGAAAATTACATTCACACTAATGTTGAAGTGTCGAATAGATGAAAGTGTACGCGGTGAGCACGCCGTGGGATTGCGCGTGGGTCTAGTTGACGACTCAGCTCACAGAAGAAATAATATTATTAGATTAGATGGTAAATCTGGTACACTGATGCTCCACAGTTTCCCAACAAAACCTACTCAGCTTCACAAACCCCCATCGTTTTTCTTCTGTCTTTTCTCTCCCATTACAGAATATTAGATTGCATAGACCTCTCCTGATTAAACCCTAGCAAAAGCTATAACCTAAAATTCTCTTTCTTTTTCTCTTTCTTTGTTTTTTTTTTTTACCAATTTTGTCTCAGCTGGAAAACAAACACAAACACAGCTATAGCTAGTCCCCCGCCATGAAAGTACCGGAAAACGACCCAATCTCACTCGCCACCCACCTGGTCTCTTCTCTCTCCCAAGAAATACCAACCGTTTCCAACTTCAAAGGCAAATGGGCTTTGATCAATGACAAGCTCGCCGAGCTCAAAACTCAACTCGCCGATTTTTCCGATTGTCCCACCTCTGTTTCCAACCCTCTGTCTCTCGAGCTCCTCCGTTCTGTTTCCCTCACCCTACATGACGCCGTTTCGCTATCCAAGAAATGTCAGAGCCCTAGTTTATCGGAAGGCAAGCTCAGGACTCAGAGCGACGTTGACTCCGTTCTGGCTAAGCTTGACAAGCACGTGAAGGACGCCGAGATCTTGATCAGGAGCGGAGTTCTCCAAGACGGCACCGTTTCCGGCTCCTCGTCGTCGTCGAAGAGGGAGGCCGTACGGGCTGAGTCGAGGAATTTGATAACGAGGTTGCAGATTGGGAGCGCCGAAGCTAGAAACTCGGCGATGGATTCGCTGCTGGGGCTTCTCCAGGAAGACGATAAGAACGTGATGATCGCCGTCGCTCAGGGAATCGTTCCGGTGCTCGTCCGGTTGATGGATTCTTCGAGCTCGCCGGAGATGAAGGAGAAGACCGTCGCTGCGATTTCTAGGGTTTCGATGGTGGATAGCAGCAAGCACGTCTTGATCGCCGAAGGTCTGTTGCTTCTCAACCATTTGCTCAGAGTTCTTGACTCCGGAAGTGGATTCGCCAAGGAAAAAGCCTGTATTGCCCTCCAAGCTCTCAGCTTTTCCAAAGAGAACGCGAGGGCAATTGGGTCCAGAGGTGGGATTTCGTCGCTGTTAGAGATTTGCAACTCCGGTACGCCCGGTTCGCAAGCGTCGGCGGCTGGGGTTTTGAGAAATCTCGCTGCTTTTTCCGAAAACAAAGAGAATTTCATAGAAGAAAATGGGGTTTTTGTTCTTTTGGGGCTTGCTGGTTTGGGAACTGTGTTGGCCCAAGAGAATGCAATTGGGTGTTTGTGCAATTTGGTTTGTGAGGATGACCATTTGAAGCTTTTGGTTGCTAAAGAAGGTGGGATTGAGTGCTTGAAAAATTTCTGGGACTCAGCTTCCTCTGTTCGGAGTCTTGAGGTTGCTGTAGACCTGTTGAGGCACTTGGCTTCGCGACAACCCATTGCTGAAGTTCTTGTCTCTGATGGATTTGTAACGAGGATTGCAGGGGTGTTGAATTGTGGTGTATTGGGGGTGAGAATCGCAGCGGCTCGAGCAGTTTACGAGCTCGGATTCTGCACGAAAACGAGAAAGGAAATGGGTGAATGTGGATGCATTGCTTCTTTGATCAAAATGCTGGACGGTAAAGCTGTTGAAGAAAAAGAATCAGCTGCGAAGGCATTGTCCAATTTGATGTTATTTACTGGTAATAGAAGGATTTTTCGAAAAGATGCAAAGGGGATATTATGTGCTGTTCAACTTTTGGACCCTTCGATTCAGAATTTGGATAAGAAATACCCTGTTTCGGTATTGGCTTCGCTTGTACATTCAAAGAAGTGTAGGAAGCAGATGGTTGCTTCAGGTGCATGTGCTTATTTGCAGAAACTTGTTGAGGCGGATGTGGAGGGGTCTAAGAAACTCTTGGAAAGCCTCGGTCGTGGTAAGATATGGGGTGTTTTTGCCAGACTTTAACAATGAAGAAAAAGTTTCAAATCATCCATGGTATAGGAACAGGAAGATGATTTATTGATCTGTATGTAAAATATTTGTGCTTACGGTTAGTTTTCGTTTTTGCATTTTTTTTTTTTTTTTAAAATTTAACTTCCTTGTTGATAGTTGTTGTTTGTTGTTGTAGGAAAATGTGTTTAGCTTTATTTATTTATTTATTTTTATCAAAACATGTAGAGACATGGTGTAGGTTTGGTTATCCAACTGGGTTGGACTCTGTTTTTTTTCCACCCGGAACCCCAATAATGTATTTGATATTGCTGCCTGTTGTGTGAGCTTTATATTAAAGTTGTACACTAAATTGAATTGAATTGAATGGACAAAGTATCAGACCTTTGATGAAGATTAAACATTTTAGCCGTTTCTTGTTGACTTTTTACGAGACGCGTTGCTTTCTTTTCTTGTTCCTTTTTTCTGGTTACGAATAAGTTCTTGATACGCTTTTCTTCCAATAATTTTCTTCTCAATCTATGTTGGAGAACTTAACTGGGGTCTCTCCCTGTGAAATGCTTAACATCGCCTTGTTTGCTTTTGTTATGAGTTTCTCGAATTTCTTACTCATATCTTTGCTTCATTCTCTTATCTTAAGAGCTTTCGATTTTGGATCATAAGTAGAAGAAAAAGAAACTTGATTTTCAGATCATTTTTTGAACTTGCTTTTCTGACTAAGCTCCTATAAGTAGTTAATCAACGCTTAACAATAATTTTTTAGTTAGTTTGGTAATAGGGTGGTCACTAATATACATGAAGGGTGGGCCAAAAACCATGTGCAAATCTCAGTCCTAGATTATATGCGTCACTGCCTGAGTATCTACTATGCTCCACACTATTAGTTGATGGCTACTCAAGAAGAACTATTCACCACCTATCCTCTTTCTTTTAGTGGTTGTTCTTAAACTATTTCACTTGTCGTTGGTTTGCCATAAATGTAGCAGCATAGATTAGTATTCCAATAATTTTTAGCTAATCCTAGAGTAGATATCCTTTGATTATGTAATTGGATATGTGGGTTCCGAACCATGTGCATTTGTTCTTGACCATGTGCTTTTGTTCCATGCCTTGCCCAAAATTGCATTCTTGTTGGCAGTTACCTGAACGGGCAAGGACCTACCCCAATCTGTTTCTTCTTATAAGTTATATTTCTAGTCATACACAAATAATATTTTTGAGTCTTCCTATGCCCAAGAGGAGGATTGGTAAACTAACTCAACTTTAGGCTGCTGCATTGTCTTTAGTTGTAAATGAAAATAAGACAGCTATATAAGCCTTATGAAACTGAGGATTATGCTGTCCATGTTCAACTTTGCTTTTTTTTCTCCATGTAGTTGAGCAACACCCTTTTGTTTCAATGGGAATGTAGGAAATAAAGTTTATCAAAACCTTTAGTAAAAGATAAGTCAAATGGTTCCAGAAAAAAGTTCCACAGGGTTACAACTCAGATATGCTGGAAATGAAAAAGTATATGAACAACGTGATTTTAAGCCCTTTTTCAACGATTTCAAAAAGTGGTAACCTGCCTATGTATTTTCCAATTTCCATAGATTCTCGTAAAAAATAGAGGATGGATGACATTCGGCAGAGAATAGAGGCTGGGATAAGATGTTCAGAGTTATGACCAATGAAAGAGCATGTACAAATTCAGCCCTGGCCCAGAGGGCCCAAATGTACCCAAAAAAATAAAAAAAAATAAAAAAAAACAAAAAGAAAAGAAAATGTACGGCTGTCCGTTATATAAATTTGAGAATGTTTTTTTTTTTTTTTCCAACATTTTATTTTATTACATTATTGTTTTCCATTTAGAAAAAAAAAAGAAAAATTACTGACAGAAAGAAGGAAATTATAATAAAGAAGAAAATGTGGGGCTTGTGGAGTACTGATAATGCCAATGATTGTGCTAATAATGCATGTGCAGGCTCAAAAGCGAAGCAGATTCTGGTCGGCAGCCAAATTTTACTGTTTGTCAACCCCAACAACTTCAATTTTTTTTTTCTTTTCTAATTTTCTTTTACCTTTGTATATAATCTTAATGCTTCAGTGGGGTAGTGTCAATTGGCCATGGGTCATATCTCAATTTGCAGCCGAAATCATAACTAGTCTACACAAAACTAGTTCAAAAATACCCGGAGTCATGCAAATTCATCAAAATCTAAACACTATCTTAGAGAAAAGGAGACTAATAAGAGTAATGGAAATAAGGCCCAACTATGGTGAACATAACATAGTATTCAAATATGAAATATTATATATACAGAAGCAAAGGCAGTAGGAGTGTAATTCAAATCAAATTGACCTAAAACTTTTCATGTAACAAACTCGACTTCACATAGGCTTTGAAGGTATTGCTTCAAATGGGTTTGCATTTATAAGTTTATGGTGTTAATTATGACAATCATAGCGATTGAAGATTATTAATATGCCAAGTTAGTTGTTGGAATTGCATGTCTAAATATATTAGCTAAGTTCATTTTACAAATTTTGTTGATTTCTTTATTTTTTAAATCTTTAGTTAGTTTTTTTTCTTTTAAATATCTGTATAATCGGGATTGGTTGCCTTAATTCACATCTATAGGGTTATCATCATGTACATCGGTAAGTTGGTTGCCTGATTCACTTTGGTTTCACACTGGCTTCCATTGGGGTCACATCAACTTCTACATTTTGACCTTTAGATTTTAGATCAAGGCCATTCTGGAGTTAAATGGGGTTCATCATTTTCAAATTGAAAATGCCTTGTTTGATCATCTTATTAATATTCATAGGGTCTCAAAGTAACAATCATGATCGTTTAATTTGTTTGCTTATCAAAACAGTAAAAAGTTGTTCCATTTTATGGCACTCAATTCTAAGTTTAGGGCTATAAATAATGAATTATGAATTAAATATGTCTACTGTTGAAGAAGTCATTTTGACTGATAATTTAAAACTAATAATTCATTTGGACGAATGGCAGTTAATATATTTCAACAAATCACAAGTGCATCTATAATAAAGCAAATTTGCTTTAAAATCTATGTTTCATAATTTCTTCTTTTTGGTCTAACATGTTCAATTCCCTTTTTGGTGGGTACTATAATAAGCTTCTACTCTAGTCTTTTATTTATTTATTTTTTCCCCTTTTTTAGAATTTTAGTTTTTGTATAAAACACAATTAAAAAACAATTAATCTGATCAATTTAATTCAATCCAAGCCATTAAGATCAAAATTAGACCAGATAAAATAATCGATTTTTTTTTGTTTTTTGGTTAACCATTATTGATCGATTACATTAAATAGAAAGGAAATAAATTAAAAACCAAAGTCCAAAATTAAATTTCCATTTATTTATAGTTTCATCTGCTACTAAAACAATTTGTAGCTAATTTGTTCTACTGCATTGCCTGAAATTGAATCGGTGCAACTGGCAGGTAAAAGGGTAAGTCGTTGATGTTCTCCCCCCCCCACACCCCCCCCCCCCCCCCCTTCTCGAAATCGATTTTTAGTTAACCAATATTGATCCAAATTAAAACTTAACTAAATAAAAATCTAAAAGTTCTACCACTTTTAATTTACAGTTTCATTTGCTACTAAAAAACAAATTTGTTGCTAAATTTTGCCTAAACCCGAACCGATACACCAGCAGATACAAGAGAGTTTTTGCAAAGCTAGATAGATAGTTATATTCCATTATTATCTTCTAGTCCTAGTTGTTGTTATTATATATGAAGATGAAGTGGGTATAATCTAAAAGTCTAAACTTGAATCTGTCTAGATTTGCTTGCAGATGGTGAGCATGAGCAAGAAAAAGACATCAAGTAAGACAATATCACAGAATTTCTGATTCTCTTACAGAATTTGCCAAGATTCTCTTACAGAATTTGCCAAATGGGTTTGCATTTATAAGTTTAAGTTTATGGTGTTGATCATCAGTGACTGAAGATAATTAATAGGCTAAGTTTGTCCTTGAAATTGCACATCTATGAGTTTACTGTTGAGTTACTATGTTTAAAACAAGTTTATATGATTTTACAAATTTTATTGATTTTTTATTTTCCATAATTTACTATATGTTATTCAATCACAACAAAATTGAATTTTTAGTAGGTTTTTTTGGTTGTTTTGAAATCACGACAAAATTGAATTTTTAGTTGAGTTTTTTAGTTGTTTTTTTTTTTTTTCAAAAATATCGGAACTTGAATTGGTAGGTTACGATTGTCATCATCCAGCCTGACATCCTGCCGTTGGTTCGCATCTTCTCCATCAACACACATTCATTCATACCATTACACACATACATTCATTCATACCATTACACACCTACATTCATTCATACCATTAGGGTTTCTAATGGGTTTTGGATTAGAAGTCAGTACACATTAATCATTCATACCATTAGACACCTCCATTCATTCATACCATTAATGGATTAGAAGTCAGTTGTCATTCAGATCAGCATTTAGACCATTCGAGGGTTAGATTTAAAGTTAAACCATTACCTAATTGAAAATGGCTATTAATATTGTGTCAAAGTAACAGTATTTGTTTGTTTCAAAAAGTTGTTCCATTTATTATACTCAATCTATAAGTTTGAGGCCTGTATATAATGAGTTATGTGTTCGATATGTCATATTTCAACTAATCACAAATTCATATATAATAAAGGAGATGTGCTTTCAAACCTATGTTTCTTTATCATCTGTTATATGTTTAATAATTTTTTTGGTCTGATATGCTCAATTCTCTTTTTGGTTGGTATCATAATAACTTTCTATTATTCTCTTTTTCTTTTTTTCAGAATTTTAGTCTTTTTTTTTTTTTTTTTTTGGGGTGATAAAAACACAATTAAAAAATAATTAACCCAATAAATTTCATTCAATCTAAACCATTAAGATTAAGATTAGGCCAGATAAGATAATCGATTTAGTTAGCCAATATTGATCCATTACATAAAGTAGAAAGGACATAAAATTAAAACCAAACCAAAGTCTTTCATTTGCTACTAAAGACAATTTGTAGCTAATTTGTTCTACTGCATTGTCTAAATTTGAATCGGTGCCACTAGCAGGTAAAAGGGTAAGTTGTTTTTTCCTTAGGAAATCGATTTTTATTTTTAGTTAACCGATATTGATCCAAATAAAATTGAACTAAACAGAAGTATAAAAGTTTTACAACTTTCAATCTGTAGTTTCATTTGCTACTTAAAAACAAAGCTGTTGCTAAGTTTTGCCTAAAAAACCAAACGATACAATAGCAGATACATAATTTGCACAAAAATACAACAGAGCCTATGCAAAAGATAGATAGATAGATATATTCCATTATCATCTACTGGTCCTTCTTGTTGTTATTATATATGAAGATGAAATGGGTATGATCTTAAAGTCTAAACCTGAATCTGTCTAGATTTGCTTGCAGAAGAGATGGTGAGCATGAGCAAGAAAAAGACAGCCAAGTAAGACAATATCACAGAATTTGTGATTCTTTTACAGAATTTGCCAAAGTGATCACAAATTGGCTGCCAACCCGAATGGTCATTCCCATGCTTCCCCACGTACCCTATTGCTGTTGCGGCTGCACATCCAGCGAGAACTAGTAACGCCATGAACTACATGTCAAAAAAAAAAAAAAAAAAAAAAAACCATTAAATACAAAGTTATAATCACAATCATAACATAAAAGATCAAGCATAAGGTTTAACTATTTTCCTTGGAAAAAGAAAAGGAAAAGGGAAGCACCAGAAAAAGAAGCATACCAAATCATGAAGGAACAGGAAGAAGTAGTTGGCAGGGTTGGAGCATTGACGTTTGAGAAGGAAAACAAGAAACAAAGACAGCACAGAAAACACACAAGCAATGGCGTTTGCCACAGCGAAGAACCTGAAATGTAAAATAAGAGTTTGATTAAACAGAACTAGGATGAAAATTTTTTTAAGTTTTTTTTTTTTAATTAAAAAAAATTGGTGGGTCAGTTTGATCTTTACTTGTAAGCAGGGGAATAGCTGTATCGGGCATCGAATTTCATGCCAATGATCTCTGTAGACTGTTTGCTAGTGAGAACCATCCATGTTGCAACCAATGTAGAGGCAGTGGCCAAAATTCTCACGCAAATTTGGAATCCAAGAAAAATTTTCTCGGTTTTAAGAGGTGGGTTTTGCTCGAATTTAGATTCTATGGTCGACATTGCCAGAGATCTTTGGAAGAAAAAACAAAAAGAAAAGAAAAAAAAAACTCAGAAAACAAAAGCTTAAGAAAACAGAGGAAAAAACAGAGTTGAGAAAACAGTGGAGAGAGATGGATAAAGAAGCCGAAGCAAAACGAAACGGATAGATAGAGAGAAAGAGTGTGAAGTAATGAGGGAGCATTTATAGAAGAACAAAAGTAATGTGAATACTTTTAAGGGCACGATTGAATTTGAGTTAAAAGGAAACAAATAAAAAGAAAAAAAGGAAAGACCAAAAATAAAATAAAATTTATTACTAATCAAGTATATGAAATAGACACAGGATAAAGTTTTTTCTTTGGGACGTTGGATATGCATGATCTATTGTTAAGTACAAATCAAGAAACTGTACACGATTAGGTGGATTGACTTTCGGTGATTTTCATCTAAATTGGCTTCATAATCGGGTCGATTAAGATGAAGCATATAGCTTCAATGGTAAATCACTTTTATTTGTGTCTATGAAAATACGAGTTTAAGTCATGAAAAATGAGAATCTCTAATACAATGTATATATATTTTTAATTTGAGATAAAAAATAAGTTGTAATTTTTTTTTTTTCCTTTTTTTTATTTGGGATGAAATAAAGAAGTTGTAACTGATTGTTCCTTAGGGTTCTGAATTGTTTAACTTCCTATGCCAAATGTAAGAAAACTGTATGAACATTTCATTAGTGTAAAACAAAGACGAACAAAATCCAATTTAATAGACCCTTCTGAATTCCTTCAATTTCCAATGGTTGTAGGTAAAATGACAATTTTTCTCCCTCCTTTTTTTTTTTTGTTTGGCATATTAATTGTTGATGCCAGTTTTGGAACAATTCAATAGCAAAATTACTATTTTTTTTTTAATAATAATTCTGAATTTAGAATTTGAGTTTACATATTTTTAATATTGGAAAAGAAAGTTCTTATGCCATGGAGTGGATTATATTACATTTCAATAGAAAAGTAGCACTATTAACTTATTACATTACATCAGTATTATTAATTTATTTTTTCGTCTTCCATCTAATCATTAAATCCAAAACTTTAAAATGTACCTCTTATTCAGTCATGACATTCATTTAATGTCCAACTTAGTCTTTAAACCCATAACACATTTATCACTCTTACTTCCATCTTATCAATTCTACTAAAGTCCTTACCATCAAAAGTTCAAATGCCATGTTTTTAAATTTATGGCTTCTGTGTGGACCATGAATCCACACTTTCTCCTCTGCTTACTCAAAAGTCACCTTCCAAATCTAGCATTGCCATACTTTTAATTTCCTTTTCATTAGATTGGTCGAACCCATGTAAATACTCTCTTTTACTTCTTTTTCCTCTAAAGATTGAGAGATAAAAGAAGAGTGATTTTGGGGATGGTTTTGTTTGTGAGAAAGAGGCTGACACGGCACGTTTTTAGAGGGTCATTTGGCCAATACTGGATTGGTATTTTGGAAGTTAAAAGCTCGTGGTGGCCCTACTATTTCATTTATTTAATAAAAGTAATCTCTTTTTTCTCTCAGCTACCCGTCTTTGTCAAGCAATCCTTACTTCCTTTCGTATTTTTTAACCCTCTTTCTCACAATTTATACTATATTGTCTTTATTTTTCTGGTTTATTTATTTATTTACAGTGAAAGACCCATATGCCTCTCAGACCATATACATATTAAAAAAATACCCATAAGAACGAACTCTCATTTGACTTGTTTTTTTTGTTCTGAAACTCGTATAAATGCTCTTTGTCATGATATAAATGAGATTACTTTTGCTGAAATTAAGCAACTGATAAAACATGAAAATTTTCGTTAATTAGGGACCTTTCTTTGTCAAGTTGTATTCCTAGAAAGTGTTTAAAATATGGAGTCAGTTGGATTTTGATTATATGTGTAGTTTTCTGCATCAATTTTTTCTAAGTTGGGGGCATTTCTTGTCCATGAAATTTGTGTTATATTTGGCTATGTGCAAATTGAAAAAGTGTTGGACCACCTAGCTATATTACCTAATTTACTTCTTCCTAGTATAGAATTCCTAATTGTGATAAATTCCTTGTATAGTTTATCAACAAAGCAAGCTCATATATTGGTAATTTTCCATATAAACCAATTTAGAAAATATAACCCATTTTGACAAATGGTTTGATATAACTGTCAATATAATATCACTTGCGCAATCGGCTTTTCTTTCTCTTCTATCAAAGGCCAATTTAGCTGACAATATTTCACAAAAATTTTTATTATTATTATTATTTTTTTTGGGGTCTTTCTTTTGGCTAAAGTAAGTTCCATGTTAACCTTGCTTTTAAGTAACAAACAATCTTTCTCAAGTATCTGCGATCAGAGAACTCTCATATTTCATATGGTTTCCTAATTCCCTTGTGGTGAGACTGAAGATGAGAGAAAGTTTCAACTACTGTATGCTAAATTTGATAAAGTTGTTTGTGGATTGAGTTTCATCTACTTGATTCAGCAAATATTAATGAAAATAACCCAGATTTTAATTATCCAACCAAAAAAAAAAAAAAAAAAAGGACAAAGAAAAGCCTTAAAAGTGTCCTCCATTAGGGCAAAAGAAAGTACATAAGTAGTTAACAAAGTAAGGAATAAATGTGGGGTTGATCAGCCATATTTATTGAAACAGGCAAAAGGAATACGGTTATAAGAAATTAAATAAGTTTTTGTGGCTTAATTAATGTGTTTTTTTCTTCTTCTTCTTATTATTATTTTATGGCATTTTCCATAACAGAGTGTAAAGTATAAGCAAGTGATACACAGAGGCACTAACACATGGAAGAATATTGCTGTGCCTCACTACACTTATGGCACATACCACCATGCAGTTACAATCCATGTGCATATGTTTGCATGAAGACCCAAATCTTGTTTTACTTAAAAAGAACAAAAGCCTCAAATTTCTCAGTCCATGCATCAAATCTTATGGGGATGATGGGAGGATAATGCCTTTGTTTCTTGAGAGAAGGTCGATTGGAATAACTTTGCTGATGGCAATATCCCATTCCATGCTTTTTAAGTTATTATTAATTGTAATTCAGAGAGAATGTTAAGATATGTTCCCCGCTTAAGTGGTAACATGTGTCCAATATTAAATATTAAAAATATCATTTTCAATTAAAATTTTAAATTAAAAAAGGTACCGACTAACCATTTAATACTTTTTTACACAAATATATTCTCAATATTTTATAATTTTAAATTAAATATAATATACTAATTTGATCTTTTAAAAACTACATCTCAATTTTTAGTAAGAGACTTGTGACACCCTTTCAATTAACATTTTAGTTACCATGTATAAATATATACAGTCTGTTTATGGTGCGAACAGTTCTCATGCGGACCATAATATTGATGACGATTTTTCATAATATTGATAATAATTTTTTAAAAAACTGTCATTAATACTATAAAAAATCATCACTAATACTGCGATTCTCATACGGACCATCCTCAACATAGAATTTTCATAAATATATATATATATATATATATATATATATATATAAATATATAAAAATTTAAAAATCAAAACAATTATGCATTATATATATATATATATATAAATATATAATTTTTCCACGTGCAGGCAACTACAAATTTAACTCCACATAAGAAGACAATATAGACATACATATATTATATTATTCAAAAAAAAAAACATTTACTATATGTCTATCTAATAAATACGTTGTACGGTTAACACGTGCTATAAAAGTAGGTGTTAAGATCCCATAAAGTTTTCTCTGTGTTGAAAACAAGGACCAAAAATGTTTTAATTGCGAATAAAAGTATGACTACGAAGGAAAAAAAAAAAAAAAAAAAGTCTTTGAAATTCTGTTGTCCCCATACCCGTTTAAAGCTGGGATTAATATGTTTAATATGTTCACTCAAAATCTCCTATATTTGATCCTAAAGATTGATCAGATCTCTAAAAGAAACGTTTCTGAAACAACTACTAGATTTTTATTTTTTATTTTTGGTAATAAACAACTACCATATTATATTCCCAGTGCAATATATTGTTATTTATTTATTTATCTTATAGAATAGACAAGGCCAGGTGACAAAACTGAAGGTCAGAGAATTAAAGAATGCATTACATGTAAGATTAAATTTTAAATCAACTACTTATTTTTAAGAAATTAAAGAATATTTACAAATTAATGTAGGGCAAAATCAACCCAATAATTACGGGAAACTGATACATGTACATGATAAATATGTACGAGAGACTAGAGATATACATGACTATCCTGTTAGAAAGGAAAACAAATTGGGCAAGTTTTAGTTGCTGATGTCAAAGTATTTTGGATCTGAAGGAAAATGATATTCCACATGCAACTGCAAATTATAAAAAGCAAGAAAACGTTGTCAGAGACTGTGCGTGCACGGCTTGTATGAAGCTCGTCATCTAGAAGGCTTTGAAACTTGGAACACTAGGATCCCACTACTAGTTTTTAACCACAAGAAATTGGCAATTTACCATTTTCAAAGTGAACAAAAGAGGAACATGAGTCCCTTATATTGTATTTTGTTTATGCCAGGTTGAGGCTAAAAGTCACAAAGAGCAAAATGAGATTTAAAAAAAAAAAAAATAGAGTTTGAAGCTGATTATCTGACCAAAATGCATATTAGACAAAACCATGCAATACCATAATAAGAGAAATTTGAAAACAAATCCAATGATATATATTACCTTGCCTTCATCGGAATCTGAATGACGTTGAGGGAACACTACCCTCAAATCATTGTACAAGTAGAAGCGGCGTTCACATTCAATGTTCATATTCCTTGCTGGTGCAGAAGAGGGGCTAGATTTGCTCCTTTGCATTGACCTTGAACTTTTCTTAGATAAAGGACAGAAGAAGCGGACATGAAGAGCATAACGCAGAACACCAGCACCCGTTGTATTCTTGTTGGCCTTTGAAGGGCTATTTACAGACTTCCTTCCATTTTCGTTGCATTTGTTTAGTATGCTGTTATCCTCCTTGCCAGTCTTTTCATATTCATGACCATTCAATCCACTATAGTGAGAGGGCGGCATGCCTTTCTCTCCCTTCCTTTGCGATTCATTGAAAACGTATTCAACATGGTCAGTACCTGCAGTTTCCGTTGCTTTTATACACTGGTTCGTAGATTTTTTATTTTGTGCAACGTTGTAGCCATTTGAATCTACATCATCACAGCTAAAAGGCAAAGAATGACTAGTATTTAGGGTCAAAGATGGCTTGGAATCACCTTCTACGTTAGAGTCTCCATGTCTTCCATTTCCAGCTGCAGATGTAGGAGATCCAGAAGAATCTAGAGTGATCTTTTGGCGGAGAAATGTCTGTTATTTCCATGAACAATGTGGAGGGAAACATCATCATAAGAACTTACTAGAAACTAAAAGCACTTAATCTGTTAACAAAAATAATAATAATAATAATAATCGTCAATATAGAACACAACATGAGACAGGAATTAAATTAGGAAGAAGAAAATCTTGATATTGCTTAAGGGATCCATGATGAAGATGTGTCATAAAAACTCTATCGTGATGCAGCTTCAAACATTCCAAAACAGTCTAAACAATCCACATTAAACTTAACATGAGACAGGCATTCAATTTGAAAGAAACAAAGTTTTAGCAGTCTTTTAAGGCATCACAGGGTATAATTATTTGTTACAGAAACTCTCTAGCAATACAAATCTAACGTGGCCTTTCCAACCTGTTCAGCCCTGTCAGCCGTAACTATGCAGCTTCAAACATATGAAAACCGCGTTACCTTCTTTTTCAAAGTTCCAAGGAATGGAAATACATTACTCACCAAATGAAAAGACAGTAAGCTCAACAAAACATATTATGAAAAATGGATCCAATCTCCTTGCCAATAAAGACAGCCATCACTGTCAACATGAGGTGATGCAAACTCACAAAAATCCAGTAGAAATCTAATTATATTGATCATGAGAAAAAGAAAAATTAAATGCTGATATAATCCAAAAATGACTACATTATTCCTTTTAATTCCAACCTACCTTTGTACCAGCTGGCATGTCGCTTAAATCATAATTACAAAAGAAGGTATGTATAGGTGTCTTCTCTGGATTGCTGAGGACCTGACATGAAATTAAATCCATCAGTATATGGCAACCAATTTTTGGTCCAAACATAAGAAGGCACTTTTCTGTGCTTATGAATACATGAATTAGCTGACATACTAATAAACAGTAACAACATGATTGTGCAACATCTTGTGCAATGCTTATCTGCACTTTTACCTAACAAACAAACAACCAACAATTAGATGCTGCCTGGATAGAAAGCCCAAAAGCCAATTACCAGTTGTATGCATCCTTTCATAGGTATACGCAAGCGACTCTTTTCTAATCGGGATTCATCAATGCTAAGGCTTCTCTTCATCTTAGAGCCTCTAAACTTGTTCGATTCCATGTTCCCAGCAAGATCTATGGATGAGTAATAAAGTAAGTAGTTATCTCCATCTACACTGGTCGCTGCAAATGGAAGTTTTTGTGAACGGGGTGAGAAATTTCCTCCAGTGACATTCAAAACAGCAAGGAAACCATCAATTCTCTGCAAAGGAAGATTTGCAAACAGGGAACCATAATTATGAAAGATATTGCTAAAATATGAACCTCAATAAATCCACTATGAATAAAAACAGCACATTTATACAAACAATACAACTGAAGATAAAAAAGCCAACCTGACTAACTTTTCCACAGAATAACCGACCAGACAACAGGGATTCCTCAAATGAACCAACCAAGGACCTCCTAACAGGCAGTCCACTTAGCGTTCTCACAAATTTGGAACCTTGAGGGTTAAAGTTCAAAGAATGACTCCAATGCTCAGTCATGCCATTGTTACTCTCAGAAGTAAACAAGTCCAACTTTTTCTCCAAAACATCAAGATCTTGTGGTGATTTACTTGGAATCCTGAAAGGCTCCTCATTCCAGTAAGATAAAGAGCCCGAGACAGTTCCATCAAGTGACTCCTCCATGTCCTTTAATGTTATATTATTATCATCTAACTTAGTATTTTCAGTGCATTTTCCTATATATTTCACTTTTTCAGGTAGCTTTGGACCAAGTGGGGACAAAGACAGCGAAGGAGATGCCACCTTCTTTAGAGGAATGGTTATAGCTTCCGTTTTGGGATGTCTATTGATTATTTCTCCAGAGCAATGAAAGCCAGGTGATGATAAAAAATCATGGTGAGGTTGCAACTCCTTGGTTTTATATAAAGGGCCATCAGTGAAAAAGATGGAGCTTGCACCACAATTATCATTTGGTGAATTCTTCCATTCTGGGGAGAAGGATGCAGGCCAGATTGGAATAGTGAAATAATTTGAGTCACCAATATGAGCTTTCTTGTTCTCTTGTAGTGCTGGAACATTGAATCTGTCATTACCTCCTGAAAGACCATCCTTATTAATGCCACCACTAATGTCTAAAGAATCACCAGTGAACTGGTCTTGGAGAAGCATTCCATTCAAAGGGGACAGCAGACGCTTCCTGACATGGGACCCACCGCCCTCAACTGCATCACCAATGTCACTAACAGCAATTGAAGAATGTTGATTTCCATCGAATTTATTACCAGAATTTAATGCTCTAGATTCAAAACCAATAATCCTAGGAACAGGTGTATGAATATTCTGTCCAGTTTTCCGAGTTAACCAGCAGTTTTGTTCCATAGAACTAATCTTCAATGGATGCATGTTGGATCTACCATCTTTATGTGTGTTAAAGAAATCTGGCTCCTTTTGAAGCTCTGTGATAGATTTCCGATGGAACTCCCCAAAAGAAGAACATGGTAAATCCACCTGCATGCGATTGCCAAGATTTCCTCCATGCAGGCCACTTAAATCACAGCTGCTCATACCAGCAATTTTAGGTGGATTTTGTGCAAATGTGCTCAAAGATACTGCCACTTCCTCAGCAATACTGCTTGAGGACACTTGAGGCAAGCCCATCTTCCAAACTGAGTATAATGTTCTTCTGAAATCTCAAGATGATTCCCTTTATTCGATTTTATCTTTTTCTCAGGTTTTTTTTGGGTCTCTGAGCTCAAAATTTCATTTCCATGCCCTCAATAATGAAATGAAGTTCAAGTTGCCTAGCCATATGAGTGCTATGAAGCAAGCCTTAACATGCCGCTGGCTTCCACCAATGAAAGAAGAAATTCCAAATCCAATTTGGAGTCGAGGGTACGACCTAACAAAGACATTGGATCTCATTTTAATCAGATAACATGATTGAAGTCAAACAGAAACCAGGAAGCCAAACAAAGAGAATTAACCACTTCTGGTTTTCTGGAAGCCAGTGCACGATAGTTGAAATGTTAGCTAAATGAGATAGAACAGAGAGATTGAAAAAAATAACCAAAAGAAAGATCAATGCCTTTCAAAACCCCATAATAATTTTTTGTTTCCTCACTTTAAAGAATTAAGAAGACAGATAATCCTCCCCTGTTTAAAGTCTTAAACTTGATCAGTAGAGCAAAATGCACAGAATACTCCAAACAAGAAGAATAGTTAAACCAGCAACAATTTCTAAAACATACTCAAACAAAAAACAATCTTTCACAACTTTTAACAAACAGATAGGATAAAAGCCCTTCTTAACTCCCCATCTTCAAGATGCTCCAAGCCACAAGAATACTGTACCATCTAAAAGAACTCTTAGAATTTTGCACATGGGTCTAGTTAATTGGTTGTCAAAAATCGATGAAAAGCCAACAAAAAAAAATCTCTTCCTATGCTAGATTTTTCATCAAAATGAACGAGAAGGAATAGAACTTCAACTTAGTTGAGCCTAACATAATAATTTACATATGAAATATAAATTGCCAGAAGCCCAAAATAGATAGAACGAGGATAAACCCAGAAATTCCATTCCTTTTTTCTGTTTCCTTAGCTCTCTCTCGGCAACCAACAAGATGGAAATTTTTCAAAAAAAGTGGAAAATCAAAATCCAAATTTTGATAAGATATAAGTTGACTATCACAGATAAAGCTTAAAATTTTTAAATTAATAAGCAGATAGATAGACAGAAACAAAAAATAAAGTCTAAAAGCCTGATAAACACGCACCGGTAAAAAGCTTGTGATCATATAATAACAATTAGGATTTGATCATACACGACGCTCATACTTGCTTTGCATTAAACTAAGCAAAAATTGGATAAAAAAATCCAAAAACCCATAAAAGAAAAAAACTCTCAAACCCTTTGTCTTTCTTATCTCTATGTTATTCCAAAGTTTTCTTCTTTTTTTCTTCTCCTTCCAGTCTCTTCTGTACCCTTTGCGGTTTCTCTCATTTCCATACTTGTTTCTCTCTCTCTTTTTTTAAAATTTTTTTTTTTTCCTAAAACTCTCCCTGTGGATGTGATGGGTGTTGGGTACTGGGTATTGATGGATGATTTGCTTTGTTGTAAGCCTCCCAAAATTGAAAACAAATTTTGTGGGTCATCTTACTTTAGCCAGAATTTTCTGGCTGTCTTGGCTGCCTCTATTTCTACATTGAAAACCACATTTTTCCATTTTTTTTTTTTTTGTTTTGTTTTGTTTTTTTTTTTTTCTTCTCCTTTTTCTTTATTGCCAAAAACCCCAAAACCATTGGCTCTGTACGCCTTCAAGTTGTGGCTTCTGTTTTTTTTCTTCTCAAATTTATAATTTTTTTATATAATATTTCTTTCCATTTTCATTTATTTCGTGTTGAGTCTACATCAAAACTTTTAATTGCCATAACATGCCCTTCACTTTCACCAAAAACACTGTTACGTACCACCTAATGAGCATTTCTGCTATATGCATTCACATTTACACGAAAATTCCCAGTTGCATGGCTGATTGTCCATTGTCCTTTCATTTTCCTCTTACACTGAATTTTCTTCTTTCCTATCTCTCATAACAAGGAAAATTAATAAATATAGTTGAGAAAAATGAAAATTATTTCCCTCATGTATTAATCACTATTCCCCAGCTAAATGTGAATTTCAATTATCTTAATGCAATGTGGAGTTCTATATATTTCTATTACCAATACATACCAATATTTTTTTTAAGACCGACTTATCCAAACAAAAAAAAAAAAAGGGAAATAGGTTTTTTATTTTACAGATATGGGACAAAAGTTAATTGTAAAGACCATCCACTTGTCCTAGCTAGCTAAGAGCATAAAGATATTATTATTTATTTTTTTATGGGACAGAATAGATAAATATTGATCTGAAGGCCTAAAACCAATTGTTTCTTAGATTCAGAAACTAGACCCAACTTGGGTTGCCATCAATTGCAATTGGCGTGGTAGTGGGTTTTCTTAAATTGCGTATGGTCAATGCATGTTGTTGCCGTGCCTGGTTTTACAATTAATTTAGACCCTTTCCTTTTCTATATATTTCAATGGGTTTTTTTTTTTTTTTTTGGGTGAAATAAAATTCAATGGCTTTGTTCCTTTTTCTATTCTAGGTATCTAGCAATGTCGGCTTTATTGAATTAAAGTTTGAAATATATATATATATATATATATTTTCTTCATTCTTTATAGGACAAATGTTCAAAGTAATTTACCTAGTAAGTTCCCAAGCCTTATAAAAGGGTCATCAATGACCTTTACTTTTATATTTTTTTGAATTTTTTTTTTAATACTTTATTTGGGATGTTTTGCCACAAGATTTTTTCTTAGAGGACGTAAGTTATGGGTTGGAATTCTAAACGCTATACAAATCATTGTATGATTTGAAGTTGATTATCCCTTTAATTAAGGCATCTTATAACTTTAGAAAATAATATATTATACATCTTCCACCAAGACATATAGATGTGCGTTTTGAAATCTCTCCCACTTGAAAAGCCTGACTTTAATGTTTTTTCACCCACCATTATTGCTGTATAACCAACCATTTTGTGAATTGTCATATATATGCTTGAAATTCCTGTTTTTGAAGAATTTGGTACTAATTCAATAAAGCTAAGTAGGCTGCCGACAACATGCGTCCCATGCCTATCTCTATGGTATATCTATGTATTACCAGTGCCTTCCGGTCCATCATCAATTCACATTTTCCCAAAATTTGCTATCTACTTTATGCTTTTAAATCTATTGGGTTTTTGGTGCCCTAAGATTTAAAGTTAGCAGTATATTCATCCATGTCAAAAACCATATCTTCTTGTTATTTTTAAACTACTTACTTTGATAATGGACCAGTCACAGGTTTAGCTAATTGTCCTCCTATACTATTTTTTTTTTTTCCCAAGCACTAAGAAAAAAAAGTTTGATTGGCCGGACTCTAGAGTACTATTTAGTGCAAATTAGATTCTTTGATGATGCATTGATTGGCCGGACTCTAGAGTACTATTTGGTGCAAATTAGATTCTTTGATGATGCATTATTTAATTATATAGATTGAATATAAAATATAAAAAATGAGAAAAATGAGAAAAATGAAGGAACCTTGTGGTTCAAAATCAAAGGTCAAATCCATAGAATTATAAAGTTTGAAACATAAATTATTGGCCCCAAAAAATAAAAAAATAAAAAAGGTTGCAAATTAGGGATGCAGTTCTATTGGGTTGGGCTTTAAATTGGATTAGAACTCCTATTAATGCCCAAGTATTGATTTCCTGTGGCTCAATTAATCGGCCCAGATATTAGTAATTGTGACCAATTGGTCTGGGTTTTTGTACACCTTTTAATTATGTTACTCTTTCATTTTTCATTTTTTATTTCTTATTTTTAGTTTTTAAAGAATTTCCATTCCCATCTTAAATTGCTTTTTCCTGTTCACATTTATTTTATCTTCTTAAATTCTATTTCTGTAATATTAATATTTCTCTATCTATATATGTATTTCTATATACATATATATATATATATTGCAATTATGAACATTATTGTTTTGTTTTTGCAAATGTATTTTTAGGATGTCATTAAGTACAGAATGAATTTACTGTTCCTAAAGAAAAATAATAATAATTAAATTGAGTTTCGTCATCAATAATTTCAGAATTTTATTCTAAACATTTTCTCTACGTCTCATAATCACCATGTATTTCAACGAAATCTTATTTTATTTGGCTGGAAATTTCAACTGAGTTCTTAAAAGGAATATTCTAGCCACACAATAAATGATTAAATTCTAACCACTCTACACTAATCAAATATATTATTATTTATAATTTAAAATTTGAATCAGAAAAAAAAACTTTTAGTTTACTAACTCATGGATATTATTTTTTGTTTTCTCCTTTTTTTTTTTATTTATTTATGAAAATAACACATGTCACCTAATAGTATGAGAAGTTTCTAAGTCAGATAAAGTCAATTGATAGTTGCGACATCATTTTCTTTCCACCATGATTTTTTTTTTCTTAGAAAATACATTTCCGGATTGATATATTAATATTAATTCAAACAATATCTCACTTATTCATAGCAACGAGTTTAATAAAATATCTTAATTGACATATTAAATTAAAAAATAAAAAAATAATTTTTTTTATTAAATTAAAACAATGTTTTCAAAATAACATTGTTTTGTTTTTTTATCATTTTAGCTTGGAAAAACCATACACTCTTTTTGAAAAGGAAAACAAAGGGCGAAAAAAAACAAAAGAAAAAATAAAATAAAAAAAGCAAAGTGAAAAGCATCAAATTGGGGAGAGAGAGAGAGAGAGAGGAAAAAGAAAAAGCAAAGGTCTTTATTGTTTGCATTCGGTTCACTGTTCATCTTTCTTTCTCCACCCACTTCATCATCCAATTGGGTTTTGTATTTTTCTCTTTTCTCTGTTTCTGTGTTGTGGGTTTTGGAGCAAAAAATTTGTTGTTTGGTTGAAGATGATAGACTTCGCTCGGGTACAGAAAGAGCTTCAAGAATGCAGCAGAGACGTTGAGAAATCTGGTATCAAAGTGAGCCCAAAGAGCGATGGCTCTCTTGCCCGTCTCATCGGAACCATTCCTGGTCCTGTTGGCACTCCCTACGAGGGTGGAACTTTTCAGATTGATATTTCACTCCCAGGTCCTTTCAATTTATATGCTTCTTTGTTTTGTACTTATTTGATTTTTCAGCTGAAAAATTATTCCTTTTTCTTTTCTGGGCTTGAACGTGATCTGGGTGTTGTCTTTTTTGTTAATTGGTATGAATGGCAGAAAGTAAAACCCTTATCGTTTTTACGAATTGGGTTGTGGAAAGTATTTCAAGGTTTTAATTGGGTACTTTATTGTGTTTAATTTGCAGTAAATTAGTGGACTTTTTAATAGTTTTAGGGGTTCAAATGAAGAAATTCAAATGCATTAATTTATTGAGAAGCAAATTTTTTGGTAGGTAGTTTTTTCGTTTATCTTATTCTGTACTCTTAATAGTTGATTTTTGTACTTTGAAAGCAGGAAATTGACCTTTAAACTGGGTATTACTTCACAAATTAAATCATTATTATGTTTTAGTTAGTTGTTTGTTATTCTATGATGAAGAAGCAGCAAATAGAAGACCGTGTTAACTTGATTTTCAATTACGTGTTTTCTCCTTGCAGATGGTTACCCTTTTGAGCCTCCTAAAATGCAGTTTGCAACCAAAGTTTGGTAGGGAATTTCTACTTTGTCTTTGTTTTTGTGTTTTTGTGTGTTTTATTGATTCGTTGAACATAAATTGCTGGAATGGAGTCCAGTTATATCATGCTTTGTATTTGCAAATAACCCATTTGTATGTATAAATAATTGAGAGGGAAAATATCACCTGATGAATGCAAGAAAGTCTCTCTGTTGTAATAAAATGAGAATATTAGTTGAGATTTAAAGGATACTGTAGGAAATCAGATTGAATGTCAAATTCAAATCGTTAAAATTTTTTTTTGTTTATTGAGTTCTTTTGTGGGCATTGCATTTAGCACGATGGTTATGAGCTAATTGTTACTCAAAAGTGAGTGTCTGACTGCTCCTGTCTGTTGGGCATGAGGAAACCTACCAATCGTACAGGTTGCTAACAACGAAATTTCATATGCATTGAATGAAATATTTGTTCTCTTATTCATAATCTTCTTGGCAGGATGGTATTGAAATTCATACGTTGTAGCTGTAATGCATGTTGCTGTTCCTCAACCTGCTTCATTTTTCATTTCTTCTTTCCTTTGCAAGATTAGCATGTTACAGTGAAACCTAAAGTTTCCAAAATCTGCATTATACTTGTGATTTATAATCGGTCCATAATAAAACTTAGTTTCAGGTGAGATCTTAGTGTCTTGGAGCAGTCATCGATGGAATGGATTGACTAATCATTACTTGGTGGCAACCGGTTTTAGATTTTAAAATCCATTGATCAGTTGTCTATTCATTAAGCATGGTCAGATATGTTTCTGAGGTTATTAATCTTGTATTTCCTGGTGTATATAACCTGTTGAAGGCACCCTAACATCAGCAGTCAGAGTGGAGCTATTTGCCTAGACATTTTGAAGGATCAATGGAGTCCAGCTCTCACATTGAAGACAGCTCTTCTTTCTGTACAGGCATTACTCTCTGCTCCTCAACCTGATGATCCTCAAGATGCTGTTGTGGCACAACAGGTCTGATTTGAATATCTTTGTCCTGTGATTCTCTTTTGAACAAATATGTTTTGTCCTGTGATTTAGTTGTTGTAGTTGCACTCTGTGGACATGTTGATGCTTATAAGATCATTGAATTTTTCATCTACCGTTTCCACCACAACCCCCCCCCCCCCCAAAAAAAAAAAAAATCTTGTATTCTTTTTTGGTCTTACTTAGTTGCTTTATGTTGACATAACAGTATCTTAGAGACTATCAGACCTTTGTTGGCACTGCTCGATACTGGACCGAAAGTTTTGCCAAAATATCATCTCTCGGGGTTGAGGAAAAGGTAAGTGAAAATGCTCTTTCTTAACATGTTTTTTTGGAAATTAAGTTCTGCTTTGTGCAAGCAAATATATTTTTCAAACAAAATTATCTCTCCTCTTTTTAGGTACAAAAACTTGTAGAAATGGGATTCCCTGAGGCTCAGGTAAGGAGTACTTTGGAGGTTGTTGGTGGCGACGAGAACTTGGCTCTTGAAAAGCTTTGCTCCAGTTAGAGGGTGAAAAACAACTACCACAAGATTTTAAGTCCTTTTTTGTTAATTATATGGTGCCACCCACCTTAAGAGGTTGGGGATTATACTGACACAAAAGGGTTAAATATAAAATATAAGGTTTTCTTTATTAGTTTAGCGTTTTGGTTGTCTTTCTTTTCTTTGTTGGTGACAATTTTTTAACCTTTGTGGATTATAACATAATATCTGATTTAACTATTTCCTTGATGCTGTTACCTTGTAGACAAGGTACAACGATATATTGCCAAACCTAAGTGTTGCTAATTTTAGAGCTCCTACTAATCAAACAAATTTTGATGAACTTAAGCCTCGGACCAAACTTTATTTATATATTTATTTTATATTTTTTCCTGTTTCTGTCTAATCTCTATCATGGAATGTGCATCTGATACAGGCTAGAAGAGAAGAACGTTTTAATGTGCCATGCCATCCTTGTAATAGCCCTTTAGCATTGATGATATATCATTGTTCTCTTTATGATTCTTCAACGTTTTTGCTAGAAGTTTTTTAAGGATTGAAAATGGCTAAAACAGGAGTTTGTATCGAAGTTCAACATTAAACATCATTGAATCGACAACTTGGTCTCAGTCTGAGGCCTCATCTACGGCATGCTTATTTTTCATCTTTGAGTTATCATCATTCTAAAATCCTTTATGGTAATGAAATCTCCGAAGTCCATGGATGTCATAAAGCATATTAAACACTAAGCCCAAAGATTATACATGCACAGGAGAACCAAGAACAAAGAGCTTTTTCCCTTTTCCTCGACTCTTTGGTTTTAAGAACCGAGTAATTATCCTTTTTCCACCCTTAGTGCCCAACCTAAAAGCGAACAGCTAATGCGATCAGCTTATTGAAGAGAGTTCTATAGTCGGTCCATGATCCTTGGATGCCAAAGGTGTTTTTGGGGTGATCTCGTAGTTCCTACGGGGTGGAGAGGATAAGGGTGGGTCCGTGAATTTTCCTTCCTTCTGCCACATTAGGCTCGAAGGGTTGAAGGGAGAGAAAAATAAACAAAAAACCAAAAGCAATGTAACAAACAGAATAAAAAAAAGATAAGCATTTATTTTGATCCACACCGTGTTATTTTCTTTATGGTAAATTGCATAATGAATACTGAAACGGGATTAAAAACATACAAATACATTTAAAATATGGAAACTTTACTATTCCGTTCCTATAATTACTATAGTGTATATGCATAAATGGCATTTGTTCAAATGCCATTAGGCATTATTCACTAAAAATAGAGAAAGCCGATGTGGAAAAGAAAAATTCAATACTCAATAGCAACGGTACACAACTGCTCTTCTTGGAGGAGGAGGCTGGCAAAGGATAAAGATAGCCATTGCAAAAACCAGAGCTGCCACCATTCCCAACATCAATACATCTAAAGGGTCCGAGCAGCAAACTAGCCTCAGTAACATCCTTCACTACTTTTCTCACAATCTTCTTCAAAATGCCTCACTAGCTTTTCAATGCGAAGAGTAATGTAATAGGCATTTGTTTTTTGGATTCGTTTTGGAAATTGGGTTTGAAGAAAAAATAAAAAAAGAAAAGTAATCATTTAGACAAGAAAGGAAAATGAATTCCATCCATAGAAACATAAGCGGCCCATTGAGAGTGTGACATTTCAGTTATAAATGTGGCTCTTTTTTCACCCCATGTGAGTATTTTGTTTGTTCTGGAATTTGCTTGTAGCTAGAAGTCACCATTTTATTCCCTTTGTTATTATTATTATTATTATTTTTGTTTAAGTTTCTCGCACTAAATGTTTCTTTGTTCTCCTTTTTTCTTTTACTCATGGAAATTAAGGCCTTAGGCCCAATATATTATTATTCTCTCCCTAAATTATATGTCTTTCCTAAGAGTTTTGGGTAGTATCTTTGGATTTCCTTCCAACAGTTGCTCTTCTCAAAGACCTATTTTTTTATTTTATTTTATTTTTTTTGTGGGTTGAGTCTCAAAGACACTATTTGAGTGTATAAAACTTTAGGGAAGCCCATTTTTGCACCTTGTAAACAAAGGCTACAGGTTTGGAGCCATTTCCCATTGGGAATCTGCATGAACAATTGTAATAAGATTGCAAAAATTGACCAACCATACTTTGTTTCTTGCACATTCTACAATGAAGTACATATTCCCTTTTAACATAGGAAAAAGAGCACCTAGAAAAAACCAAAAAAAAAAAAAAAAAAAACACTCAATTCGAAAAGAGGTAAACTCAGCACGTTATATTAGAAGATCATTCAGTACGTATCAGCTTTGGGGAAGAAGCTTTTCAAAATCTGTATTTTTGCACAAAAAGAAAAAAGCTGTTTTCTCCAGTCTTTTTTTATAGTGGTCTCCTCCTTCCGAGTGCTTATTAAGTTGTTGCCAAATGAAAAAAACACTTAAGAAAAAAAAAAGAAAGTAAATTAAATGATTTATTATTATTTTTTTTTTTTTGGGGTTAAAAAAACAGGTGCTTTTTTAGGACCCCCAAAAGTTGCTGCAAAAATATAAAATCCCAGACTGTTGGAAAATTTTAGAGAATTGTGAATGATGGGTTTTAAGGCAAATTTTCAACGCTTTTCAAAGTAACGTGTTTTTGAGTTTTGACGCATATAAGATAAAGAGTAGTAGTTGTTGTTGTTAGGGGCTGCTTGATTTTATCAACAAAATTCAAAGTTTCATAATCATATAAAACTTTGTTTTTCTTGAAAGGTTTTGATTATATAATTAGTGCAAGTCATTCTCATGTTGTTTTTTTTTTTTTTTTTTTTTGATATTTTAGACTAGTGGTTTTTTACTTTGACAATTAAGGCTGTTTGTTTGATTCTTAAATATATATTCCTTAGACTCTATACTTGTTGCTGTTGTTGGGTGTTTTTTTTTTTTTTTTTAAATGCTTTAAAGAATGTTTAATTGGCTGTGTTTGTGTATCATTTTGCTTTATTTCTATTTGTTTGTTTTACTCTAGTAAACAAATTAAACCCCACTTCAGGCTTTTATGGTTCAGATTTATTTGACTTTATTTTTTGTTTTTCCAAATTGTGCATGCAAAAAAAGAATATTATTAGTCCAATTGAAATTTCAAGATGTCACAATCACTAACAACTTTTTTATAATGAAGCTTCTCTTTTCTTTTTCTTTTCACTGTTAGCTTAAACCAATGTGTTCCTAACTCTGGTTTTGAAAAGTATCAACCCTGAAAGTTGAATCCAAGTAAGAATAATCAGTAATTTATTTGAAGAATTTATTCATTGTTTGCTAACTAAGAAATGCATAATGTTTTTTTATATATATAATTAAAAACATAATAATATATTGTTTTGTTTTTACTTTGTTATTAAAAAAAAAAAATTCAAATAAAAAGTGAACCAACAACAATGATGTTACTAGAACGTCTCTGTTAGGTGGATTAACTTTTTACTAGAAGAATCCTCAAAGTCACTGATAAAAACACACCCATAAAAGAAGGTCACTAATTTTTTTTTTTTTTTATTTTGTTTTAAAGTCTTGAAGATAGAAGGTTCGAATTTTTATATTTTATTTTTTGATTTTGCCAATAAAATTAATGATTTTACCACTATATTGTTTCTATAGGACTTTAAAGTTGACATTTAAATTCATCTTAATTATCCATGATTCAATACTTGGTGATGAAATCCCTCTTTCCCGATTAGTAAAACAAAAAAAATAAAAAATAAAAGTATATCTTAATCAATGACATCGTATTTATATTTAATTTATAGAATTTTGCAGGAACTACCAACATATATTAAAAGTACACCATGGTCTTAATGAAGGAAGCTCAAAAAACTAAGATGGGCGGTTTCAGACTTTAGTATCCTACCTACCTCCCAAATTCATAAAATAAAAGAAATATCCAGTCACAGCAATGGGTTTAACAGAATCTTATTTTAATTGGTATTTATTATTTATTTGGTGATTTTCCTTATAATCTATTTGGTATTTCTATAGTCTATGAGTCTTCCAACAAATGAATAAAAAGACCAGCCATCATCTCTTAGCCATGGCACCAAAATTTTGACATTTTAAACTTCTCTGACCATTGACTTCTTTCATTAGAATTCATTAAATCCCAATCCCATGTGATTTATGCACAAACTAGAAAGAAAATACCACTACAATTAAGAAAATTTTATAGAGCACTAATCATTCTACTAAAGTTTCAAAAGTTGATAAGCTTTTAATATGTCTAATTCAAAAGAAGAAAGTAAGAAAAAATGATTAAAAGGAAAAAAAAAAAACTTCAAATAGATCTTCCAATATTGAAATTCACATTAATGCTTTCCATGCCGTTTTGGAATTATTCAGATGACATTAATTATTGTTGATAAAATATTGTTATTTGTTATTAGTTATTTTATATAATAAATTTTACTTAAGATATTTAATTTAATTTTTTTTTTATTTTAAAATTATAAAAGCAAATTTTTTAAAGATAAATATTTAAATTATTACTTAATATATAAATTCCTTCGGTAATTATTTATCTATCATCAACATCATTTTTCTTGTGGATGATCTAGTTTAATAAAACAATTTAACATATGTAAACAAATAACAAGAAAAGGATAAAGCCTTCCTTTCCAACCAGACAAATTCAAAAAAAAAAAAAAAAAAAAAAAAACACCAATAAAGCATAACATTTTCTTCCAGATCTGTACCCATACCTCACTTATATAGAATATTGCCACGGTATTGCAGAGATTGTTTTTTGTTTTTTTTTTATTCTTTTTCTCCTTGTGTGCGAAGAATACCATTTCAGTTCTGAAAACGTTATATTTTTCTCATTGCATATTGAAAGTAAAAAGTTTTTTCATTTCTTGTTTTTCTGAGAAAATGTTGATTGCCTTTTTGAAAACAACGTGGCACATACAGAAATGGTTGGAAAAAAAAAAACAGTTAAAAAAAATGCACAAGTCCAAATGTAGAAAATGGTGGAAGTTTTTTGTTGTTTTTGTTTTTTAAGTTATTTTTTTATTTTTTTATATTTTATTTGGTAAAGTATTAAATGGCAGAGTATTTGCTAGTTGCCTTGTGCCATAAAAGAAAATGTATGTGTACTCAAAGTCTGAATGGAAAGAATAGAATAGTGGACAATCTCTGCAAAGGGTTGGTGAGAATTAACAAATGCTAGCTTGGAAATTTTCTTTACTCTTCCCACAAAACAACAAAAATCTTTCATTTTTGTGCACTTTGTACAAACTGCCACTCTCTCCCTGTTTTTGCAATAAATGCAAAATCGTCATCCCCCTTTAATAGGTTCGGCGAGGTAGTTAGATTTTTCAATTAATTTCTTGTGAATTGTACCTTATTTTACATGGAGAAAATATTACATGCATGTAATAATTATACCATATCATAACCTTTGTGCAATCATCAAAGTAAAATATTATTAGCAAAATGAAACATCAAAGTAAAAAAAAAATAAAATAAAAAAATAATAATAAATACATGTCTTATTAAATTAAGTGTTGAGTGTTTGATTTCCATTCTATTAAAAAAAGTTATAATTGAAGAAAAAATGACATGATAAGAAAATTCCTAATAAGAAGAACCCCTTTGAAGTTTGGACCAACACCCAATTATTTTTACTTTTATTTATATAATATTGTGGATTGAAGAAATCAATTTTTAGTTATATATAAAATTCTGAGGATGGGGAAGATTTTTTCCTCAACTGCTAAACAAATACGTAGTCTTAAAGTCTAAAACATTATTATTTCAAAAAGAAAATAATAATAATAATAATAATAATAAAAGTCTAAATTACAAATATTTTAATAAAAATTCTCGAACATTGATTTTTATGATTCATGAAGAGTCAAATTATTTTAATTTTAGCTTTGGGATTTTAAGTCAATTGTTAATGTTACAGGGTAGGGATACAAATCCCATACAACTAAAAATCTAAACTTTGAATTATTATTATTATTTTTTTTGAATAAGTGTCGAAAAGTTGCTTTCTTTCTTTGCTTTTGACAATTTTTGGGACCCCTTTTCTCGCTACATGACGTCAGGTTTTCGATTAGTCTCTCTCTCTCTCTCTATTCTATTTCTCCCGCGATTTTTTTTTTTTTTTTTTTTTTGTTTACTTCTTCTACTTTTTTATGTTGACCATTGTGGCCCTGAAAGAGCCATGCCATACGCCGCGGCATTCCTGTAATTACAGTGAAATCTCATGGCTTATTTTAAGAAGCCAGTTCCAAATGTGGAGTTTTGTATTTATTTATTTATTCTTTTTACAAAGACACCCCTCTGACCTCCACTCTCTCTCCCTCACTGATTCCCAACTGAAACCAAAAGCAAACCCAAAAAAAAAAAAAAAAAAAAAAACTTTTTTTTAAAAGAAAAAAAACAAAAGAAAATCTCTAATCCTACGCACACTCTCTGTATATCTTTTTTATCCGTACACTCGCCGGTGAGGAAAAGAAAAAACCGCAACTATTGCAGCGGTTTTCAGTATTCGTTTGTTAAAACGGCGGCTTATTACTGTTCGTTTCTTGTAATCGAGCAAAACTCGCTGCTGCTAAACGCGGTTTTTGTTCTTCTCTTTCTCCGGTGCCGGAGTATATTTTTAAATTTTTTTCCCCATTTCCGATGAGTCGCCGACTTTCTGTGAGCTCCGAGAGCTGAGAATATGGGTTGCGTTCTCGGCACGGAAGCTTCACTCGGTCGCCGAAAGTCTAACGGAAATCAGACTAGCCGCCGCAGCCGACGACGGAGCATCGAGGGACCTACCGGTGCCGTTGATGTTAATGCCGCCGTTAGAACGGTTAGGAAGGAAGTGACGGAGCAGAAGAAGACCGGCGATGTAACGGCGTTAGAGCGCCGGAAACCTAGGTTGGATCCTTACTCGAGGAATGAACAAGGATGGCCTACTTGGTTAATGGCCGTAGCTGGGGAAGCCATTGAAGGTTGGACACCTCGGCGTGCCAATACATTCGAGAAGCTCGCTAAGGTGGTTTTAAATCCCTAATTCAAAGATCTTGAAAAAAATTGATGTTTTTGGTTTTTTGGGTTTATATTTGAATCGGTTGATTGAATTGTACTTATTTAATTATTATCATTACTATTATTATCTTTTATGTGTTTATTTTGCAGATTGGGCAAGGAACTTATAGCAATGTATATAAAGCAAGGGATCTAATAAGTGGGAAAATAGTGGCTTTAAAGAAAGTTAGGTTTGATAATTTGGAGCCAGAGAGTGTGAAATTCATGGCCAGAGAGATTCTTGTGCTTAGGAAGCTTGACCATCCCAATGTGGTTAAGCTTGAAGGATTGGTCACCTCAAGAATGTCTTGTAGTCTTTACTTGGTTTTTGAATACATGGAACATGATCTTGCTGGTCTCGCAGCCTGCTCAGGGGTCAAGTTCACTGAGCCTCAGGTACATTTTTCAGCTTTGGTTATTTGGTAATTGTCAGCTGTCTTTGTTAATTTGAAAATTTTTTTAAAAATTTTTTTGGGGAAAAATTTCATTGGGTTGTGGTTGATTGAGGAACGTGGATTCTAATCAGCTCTTGGTGGATTTGAGGAATCTCTGATAGATTTTTTGGTGTTTGCTGTTTTTGTTTGTTTTAATGCGTTAGTATGTGTTGTGCATCTCTCACTTTTGTTTTTCCACTCCCTTGCTGTATTTGTCCTTTTTAATTTTGCTTTTGTGAGCTTTGATGTTTACTGGTAGACCTTCCTATGGCTGTATTGGGTCCCATACGTAGTAGTTTAGATATTCAAATCTATGATTTGTATGGTTTATATGATGGGCGAGACTATCCATGTGTTGTTATGTCTTTAATCTTTTGTGCTTGTAAATTCATCGAAATTTCGGTATTCACATCACTCAACTAACTTAGACTAACTGTTGATAAAAAAAATGTGGAAATTTGTGAGAAAGCTGTGATTAAAGATAAGACATTGAAGTTCATTACTTATCACATATATTACCAAAATAACTAAAAATTATCATTTGGCATACTTTAGGTGGCCCCCCTTTTTCTTGAAGCAGACATAAAGATTGTTTTATTACTTGGAATAAATTTTTATGTTCTTCAACTCTCTGGCAATAGACAAAAGGATAAGGAGTTGTGACTTTAGTGTTAAAAATTACAGGAGTGATAAATTATGCTCCAGTTCTTCTTAAGCTGGAGTTCTGGGTAGTGGGGAAGGAACATGCGCTTTTATGTTTTCTTGCGCATCTCAGTTGCCTTTGGCTTCTGCTTACATTCTTTCCATGTCAGGTCAAATGCTATATGAAGCAGTTGCTCTCTGGGCTTGAACATTGCCATAGCCATGGTGTCTTGCACCGTGATATCAAAGGTTCCAATCTGCTTATTGACAACGATGGAGTTCTAAAAATAGCTGATTTTGGACTGGCTACTTTCTTTGATCCTGAGCAGAAGCAGCCCATGACTAGTCGAGTTGTTACCCTATGGTACCGTCCCCCTGAACTTCTTCTTGGGGCTACTTTCTATGGAGTTGGTGTTGACCTTTGGAGTGCTGGCTGCATATTGGCAGAGTTACTTGCTGGGAAGCCAATCATGCCAGGGCGGACAGAGGTATTACTTTTGTGTTATTTTTTACTTTTTTCTACTCTAGCTCTCCCAAGTTCAGAGATGTTTTGTGGTTAATCACTTATCTGTTGGTAATGATGCAGTAGTGCTACAGGCTTTGTGCAATGCACTAGTCTTACAGTATTAATGCAACAATTTCATGTCTGCATTCATGTTCTCCTGTGTTGTTTTTGGTTTAAAATGTCCATATTGTATTTATCCTGAGTATTTCCATTCAGTAAGATGTGCTTCATGCCTTTGCATGTAATGTAAGCAAATGACTTGTTAAATTGTAAAGGAATACATTATATTTCCTGGGGGAGACTGGCATGCAAGGCAGTAAGAAGTGGAATCCTGGTAATTAACATAGATTGCATGGGGGGAAGACACTGGGTTTTTGTGGTTTTGAGGCTTATTTTGGTAAGAACCATCCATTTAAATATTCTTGGTTTTACAAGCCAAAAACAACCATTATCCCTTGTAACATGACGTGTGGTATTCTTTGGGAGTTTGGTTGTCTTCTGCTAGGCGTTACTTTTTATTTATTTTTCCAATTTTTGTCCTTCCCTGCTCTCTTGGTCATTTTTGTTGATGTTACGACTGTTTCTGCTGAAATTTATAGTTTTCAGGTTGACAAACCCTTTAAATTCTTTTCGTGTTAAGGTTGAACAACTGCACAAGATATTTAAACTATGTGGCTCTCCATCTGAAGAATACTGGAAGAAATATAAATTGCCAAATGCAACACTTTTTAAACCACAACAGCCATACAAGCGATGCATTGCAGAAACATTCAAGGATTTCCCACCTTCATCGCTGCCTCTAATCGAATCTCTTCTTTCAATAGACCCTGATGCACGAGGCACTGCTACTACTGCTTTAAATAGTGAAGTGAGTACTCTTTATTCAAGGCATCTTTCCCGCAACTAAACAAGCATATTGCCAGTGAGGATGACTTATATCTTGAAACCAGAAAAAATTCGGAATGCATGTTGACTCTCTATCTTTTCTTTCTGCCTTATCTCGCTATTTTCCTGTTGACTCTCTGCTTTTGAATATGGTCT
The DNA here is from genome assembly GCF_031755915.1 of Ziziphus jujuba. Taxonomy (NCBI): domain Eukaryota; kingdom Viridiplantae; phylum Streptophyta; class Magnoliopsida; order Rosales; family Rhamnaceae; genus Ziziphus; species Ziziphus jujuba. The sequence goes on from NC_083380.1 coordinate 8,256,177, forward strand.
TCATTAAGTGTATTTCTCTTCAAAAGATAGAAAGAAAAAGTCCTTGTGGAAATTATTTACTGAGCAGTTGATTTATTATGCCTGTTGACTATATATGATATGTATTCAATTTCAATCTATGTGCAGTTCTTTTCCACTGAGCCTTGTGCTTGTGAACCATCAAGTTTACCAAAATATCCTCCAAGCAAAGAAATGGATGTAAAATTACGAGATGAAGAAGCTAGAAGGTTACAGTCTCACTGTTCTTCATTTTTTAATTTTCTGGACTCATCTTGGCAATGTTTACAAAATTATTTATGTTTTCTTCCTCAGGCAAAGAGGTCTAAGTGGGAAAGCTAATGCTGGTGATGGTGCCAGAAGAGTTAAAGTTCGTGATCGTGTTGGTCGGGCAGTTCCAGCTCCTGAAGCCAATGCGGAGATTCAAGCCAACTTAGATGTATGTGACATACTTATGTTATTCCATCTCTCCATAATTATAGATCATCTCTTTTTCTCCAAAATCAGAAATCCCTCTAGCTGCTGGGATATTACTTTCGCCCATCAGTTTACAAACTCTCCCCATGTGCAAGGACCAATAGTTTGTGAAATTCTCCACGTCTACATTCTCTCGATCAGTGCACTAAGATTCCATCTTGCTATGTGCCAACTTTTTGATACGCCGATGATTTACATGAAAGATCCGTGAAGTATATACATTAGTTTTGGATTTGGGTTTCCATAAAATTTCCCTGAGCCTGTTTTTTCTTGATGGCGTTTTCTTTATCAAGTTATAATCCTACGTTTGCCTTATTTATGAATTTATTATCTGTTTACTTGTTTGTTTGCTGAATTTCAGAGGTGGAGAGTTGTGACACAAACGAATGCAAAGAGCAAGAGCGAGAAGTTCCCACCTCCCCATCAGGATGGAGCGGTTGGGTATCCACAAGACGCATCCCATAAAGGACCTTTATCATTCGGCACGCAGGATGCTTCTTTCAGCTCATCAGTTTTCAATTCGAGATCTTCAGTTTCTGTTAAAAGTATGGGAGCAGCTGCTGGGGGCTCTTCAAGGAGGAGAAAAACCAACAGAGATGATCTCCTAATGGCTCCATCTCGAAAGTTCATTCGATCGTTCAAGCCTTCATCCGTTGGGCTCTCAATGAATCTATTATTCAAAAGTAAATAATAAATGAATTCATGAGGTTTTTGTCCCAAGAATACTATAGAAAAGCTCTATCAATGTGTCATAGATTTTTTTTTTGGTGGTTTTCTTCTCTGTTCTTGTTTAATTTAGGTTCTTTTTGTCAAAACCAAGCATGGTTTTTGGAAGCAATTTTTTTTTTTTTTTTTTTTTTTTTTGGGTTTTCTTCATGGTTCCCATTTTTTGGTACTTGTAACGTTATAATTGCTCTGTTGTATCATCTACGGGATGCAGACAAGGACTCTGATGTATATATTCAGTGGAAAATTGAGTCCTACTTCTGTTGTACAAATTTTGGAGCTCTATGTGAATATGTTGAAAGAGGTGTTACTTTGCTGTGGTCTTCTAAAACTGGCATTTCACATTCGCATTCACATTGTAAACCAAATGTTTCTGCAGAAATCAGAGTTACGGGGGCAAAAAGATGAAATCATTCATATTGAAAATCATTCATATCGGAAGAAGAAAACAAAATGAACCGTTCATGTTGAATTGGATTAAAAATTCACTATGTGAGTGAGGAAATAATAGTAAAACTACGGGACTAGCATACATCTTTTTAGACATAATTTTATATATTTATACAAACAAATATACAAACGAATTTTGAGAAAAGAAAAAGCTGTAAGAACAATTAAATTTATTTATTTATGCTAAAAACTAGGAACAATTAATTGAAATGAACGACCTCTGCATGCGCGCAATGAAGAGGGAGGAGAAATCGGTCAAAATGCACCACAAGTGAACCCAGCAAGAAGTCTTTAGGACTTCACTTTTTTTACGATGTAGGCACAATGAGCCAGCATCGTGGCAGAAGATGATTGGGTAATGAACAAATAAATCAATAATCAATGCACACTCAAATTTAATCTCAGGCCGAGTGTAATTTTGGGGAACGTTTTGTTGCATGTAAAATAAAAGGAAACACTCTCAACAGGCAACGAGTCGTTTCGCTTCTCCACCAAATTTCCACGAATCTGTGGAAAAAAAGAACAAAAAAAGAAGGCAAAAGAAAAAGAAAAAGGAATCCCAAAGGCATGGACGACGAAGACTCTGGTGGTCGAATCAGATTACAAGAGTACAAATCTCAATGCACAATTAATTGAAATGAACGACCTCTGCATGCGCGCAATGAAGAGGGAGGAGAAATAGGTCAAAATACACCAGAAGTGAACCCAGCACGAAGACTTTAGGACTTTCACATTTTTTTACGATATAGGCGCGACCAAAGTATTCCACAATGAGCCAGCACCGTGGCAGAAGATGATTGGGTAATGGACAAATAAATCAACAATCAATGCACAATCTAATTCAATCTCAGGCAGAGTGTAATTTTGGGGAACGTTGTTGCATGTAGAATAAAAGAAACACTCTCAACAGGCAACAAGTCGTTCCTCTTTTCCACCAAATTTCCACGAATCTGTGGAAAAAGAAGAAGAAGAGGGAAATGAAAAAGAAAAGGGAATCCGAAAGGCATAGACGACGAAGACTCGGGTGGTCGAATCAGATTACAAGAGTACAAAGCTCAATGCACAAAAAGATGGGCTTTCCGTACGTCCTCGGGTCCCACCAAGGACTCGTTTTCCTCTCCACGTCAACGCCTTCCTCATCCTTCCTAGACAAGCTCTCTTCCTTCGTTGCTAAGCTCTTGCTTTTGCTTTATGTGGTTCCTTTATACATATAAAAATAAATCAATCAAACGCACTCTTCGTCTTCTTCGTTTTTCTTTCTTTCTTTCTCGTTCTCTCTCAGTCTCTGAGTTAAGGCTTTTTTGAGTGTTCGTACGGAAAATGTCGATGGCGAAACAGCACATAGAAAAGATACGGAGGACGAAATTCTCCATTGGAGGAGAAACGAATCCTCTCACTGAGGATCTTCATCAGGCCGTCAAGAATCTCTCCGCTGAACTCTACGCTAAGGACGTTCACTTCCTCATGGAACTTATACAGGTTCTAATTTAATTACATTTTTTCAATTAATGAATTTTTTATATATTAATTATTTAATGAAATTTAATAATATAAAATATTATTTGTTTTGTTTTGTGATCAGAATGCTGAAGATAACGAGTACATGGAGGATGTGGACCCGTCGCTGGAGTTCGTGATAACAAGCCGGGATATAACAGAGACCGGAGCTCCGGCGACATTGCTGATATTTAACAATGAGAGAGGCTTTTCGGATAAGAACATTGAATCCATTTGCAGTGTCGGACGCTCTACCAAGAAAGGCTTCAGGAAACGCGGTTATATTGGGGAGAAAGGTATATATATATATATATATATTTTGCATAGCGTACTAATTATATTTTCATTATTTTTTCTTTTTATATATTTATTTATTAAAAAAATTCATTTTCATTATTATTATTATTATTATTTATTTAATTAATTGATTAAAACATCATCCGGTGAAAGCTTATTACTCTTGTTGTGGACAATAGCATGGGAATGTTCGACACCTCACGTACGTTAGGTCTGTATATTGTGTATACATGTGCATTGATGTTGATTCTTTTTTTTTTTTTTTGTTCGAAATATAGTTGCTCCCTATTAATCATCTCTTATTATTTGATTTAAAATATTACAGATCAAAGTATAGCCTAAACGCTCACGTTATTGACTGATCGTAGTGTTGCTATCATCTAATTTATGTTATATAATTATCCGCCGATTGTATGTAATTTAGGCGATTATTCAGAATTTAATTGCATATAATTGGACTCCATAATCGTGTGGGCGTGCTGGCGTATTATAGTAGAATTATATATATATATATATATATATATATATATATAAAATTTTACTCATGTTGCATTTTAAAAGTTTAATTTTAAAGATTATCCAATAAAAGAACAGATTCTCTAATAATGTTTGATCGATGAAGTCAAAGGGGAAAATGGAATTTTATTCTTTTGTTTGGTTGATCAAACGTGTGAGAGAACGACCATTCCATTCTCACATTGTAGAAATGGGATTTCTCTTTTGGAAGGTAGAAATAATCCATTTCATTCCTTACTAATATGATAAAAACCATATAACCCTTGCAAAATTATTTGTTTCTTTATTTTTTTTTCTTACTTCCTCTTTCTAATTTTTTCACTCTGCTTTTTTTCTATAAACTTCTCACTTTACTTTCTCTCTCTAATTTTCTCCCTTTATTTTTTCTTGATCGAATTTTCTCACTCCACTTTCTATCTGTAAATTTTATATCTCTCTACATTTTATTTCTTGCTTTTTTTTTCTTTCTCCATGATTAAACAGAAATAATAAAGAATACTTTTAAAAAACATTTAGAATAAAAGGATAATGTGAAATTTTATGATTTTCTAATTATGGGCGGGTTTAAGTCCAAATAATTAATTTAAAGCTTTTTAATTTTTTTTTTTAACTTTAAAAGAAATTTTCAGAAGAATAATTGCTGGTTGTTTAACTTTTCAAATACTTCACACCCTAGAAACAGAGGAGCGTTAATAATGCATGTTCTTTGATAACCAAAAAAATAAAAAAATAAAAAAATAAAAAAATGAAGTCTATATATATATATATATATATATTTCTATTGAACATAACATGTTGGTTAATTTCATTTATAAAATAAGAATAAACGTTTATGGCTCCATGAAATTTAATTATTTTGATGGGAGGAAACATTTATTTCTTTTTCCCACAATTGATTATTATGTCTAGTAACAATAACTAACTCTTGCGTTAAGCTAACTAGAATTTCTTTAATTCTAATAGATTGTCAGTTGTCGCAAAATAATTCTTATGATTAAAAGAATTATCTATATATATATATATATATATTCTTGTCAATATCTGATAAAAATTGTTGATCATGATATAAATAATACATATAACTAAAGATATGAAAATAAAAGCGACAAAAGTAGAGAGAGAAACTAATGAAAGTTGAGAGAGAAAATGGTGGAAAAAAAGTAGAGTGAGAGAATAAAAATTTTGGTAAAAGTTAACTGTTATATAATGTCTAATTAATTTAATTATATATATAATAATGTTAGGGGTATTTTTATCAAATAATTTGATTCCATTGTTGATTCAATTAATGATTCTAAAAACCTTTAATTTCATTCCACCTCACATTCCATTCTTTTCCATTTTATCATCCATTCCATTCTCTTCATAATTCTTACGGTCGGACACCATCGAGCAAAAATTGCTTAGTCTCGACACCTGGATCCTCATTGCCCCCACATAATTTTGTGTCTAGGGACCATGAAGTTCAGGTCCATAGGATCGTTGCTAATACCACCAAATTTATATATAACATTTCCATTATTTGGCATTTGACATCTATCAGTTACATTTTCTTGATATTTCGCCTTGCCCAAGTACTTATCATTTTTATTTTCTAATAACCGTTTGTTTATTTATTTATTTTTGGGTCCAAGTCATGACACTATTACAAGTGGACATCGGTTTGGTTTTGTCGATTTTTTTCCAAACTGAATCGAATTAAGGAGGAAAACCAAATCAAATCGGTTTGTTTGGATTTTGTTCGGTTTAATCGTTGAATATTTTATTATTTTAAAATTTTTTAATTTTTTAAAAACTATTATTATTTTTTAAAAATTTAAATATAATATTATTAATATATTTAATTAAATAATCTAAAAATATAAAAAAACATTAAAAATATAATTCATTATAATAAACTAATAAAAATAATATTATAATATATAAATTTGATTCAGTTTAATATGATTTATTATTTTTAGACTAAATCAAACCAAATCAATTATAGATAAAAACAGAATCGAACCAAATTAATTCGGTGCGATCTATTTGATCTGTTAGTTTGTACTCACCCTTGACTATATGGTCTGGATGTTAGGGACTTACTTACTACTAGAACATTAAAGCTTTAGTTTGTTTTTGGGGGGTGAGAAAATTGTGTATTTTTTTTTTTAATAAATTTTTTGCATAGCACATGAGAAGGTTTATACAATTTTCTTAAAAAGTGTTTCATAATTTCAAAATAGCTATTAACCAAAATTAGTTAAAAGTGATATTTTTGGGAATACTTTTGGAAGAGTAAAAGAAGTAAAAACTACGTCCGATAAGGCTATAAGCTTTTTAAATAACATTAACTTATACACACAAATATTTGCATTTTTTTTTTCTTTTTCTATTAAAAAAGAGATAACAACGCCTTGTCATCTTTAGTGAATAGTTGCATCATATTGGAACATGGATATAGATCCTTTTCTCATCTAAGTTTTATGTAATGACATGTGCTTATTAATCCAATATATGGTCAAGATTTTTTTTTAATCACATTTTAGTTTTAAAAACTTCCAAATAAAGTTATTTTATTTTAAACTTAAAATATACTACTTAGTGTATATTTTTATTATTTTATTAAAGATTGACAAATCTTTTCTATTAAAAAGTTTCAACATACTAAAAACATGGAATACTTTGAATAATATTTTCTTTTTCGATGGACTTGAAAAATATTTAATAACATAAATGCACTTTAAAATAATATTTTCTTATCTTTTTCTAACTTGTACAAATTTTTTTTTAAATAATATTACTTTTGAAAATATTTTCCTGTACTAAATATTAATTAATTGGATCTTTGAATTATTTTGAAAAAAACTATGCTTTTCAAAATCTTCTGGTATTTAGTTTATTTTCTTAAAAAAATTCACTGTTTTTGTTCCTTCTTTATCTATTTTATAACTTGTTACAAAAGTTTGTAGCCTTTAAACAAAATACTAATAATAAATAAATTGATAAGTAATTCATAATCTTAATCATACTAATCCATTTGCTAGTTTTACACAAATCAACTGATACTTATTAAAGATTTTACAGTTTATAGCTTTATTTAGAAGTTTTAGAAATAAAAATAGGAGAGAAAATCTTGGCAATACATTGGATTAGTTGCCATGTCGATAGATTTTTAAAAGCTTAGATTAATATTAGACGAGAAGACGGTGTACATCCTTAGAACATAGTTTTCTTAGAAGGCGTAAAAATTTTAGAACTTCAATATTTCATTATTTTTACTTGCAAAATTAATTGTTCTTTTATAGTATACTTGTTTTATATTTATTTTAACTTTGTTTGAGTGATGATCGAGTATCTTTTAGCAAAAAAAAATAAAAAATTAAAAAAAAAGAAAAAAAGAAAAAAAATAACTAAATGGCCCTCTATGAAATTATTTCTTTTATAATTATGTTCAGAATCACTTACAAAACTGGTGTTTAAAATTTGTCTGCAGGAATTGGGTTCAAGAGTGTGTTCTTGATCAGCGCAAGTCCCTACATTTTCAGTAATGGATATCAGATTCGATTTAATGAAAATCCTTGCCCACATTGCAGTCTTGGTTACATAGTTCCTGAATGGGTTGATGAGAACCCAACTTTATCTGATATAAAACAGATATATGGTTCTAATTCTGCTCTACCAACAACGGTAGTGATCTTGCCTTTGAAGCCTGACAAAGTCAAACCAGTGAAGCAGCAACTCTCTAGCATTCATCCTGAAGTCCTGCTGTTTCTTTCCAAGATTAAGCGGCTCTCGGTCAGAGAAGACAATGACGATCCAAGGCTCAATAATGTAAATGCAATATCAATATTGTCCGAGACAGATTTTGTCCAAAGGAAGGACTTCGATGCTGAATCCTACACTCTCCATCTGTCTGCAGAAGAAAATAGTAAAGACTCAGGAAATGAATGCAGGTATTATATGTGGAAGCAGAAGTTTCCTGTCCGGCAGGATTGTAGAGTGGAGAGGAGGATGGAAGTCGAGGAGTGGGTGATCACGCTAGCATTTCCTTTCGGAGAGCGGCCTAATAGAGGAATGCAATCACCTGGTGTTTATGCATTTCTTCCAACAGAGATGGTGACAAACTTTCCCTTCATAATTCAGGCAGATTTTCTTCTAGCATCGTCGAGGGAAACGATTCTCCTGGACAACAAATGGAACAAAGGGATTCTTGAGTGTGTTCCCCTGGCTTTTATCAATGCATTTATCTCGCTGGTGAAAACAACAGGAGATGCTCCAGCATTCAATTTGCCCCAGTTGTTCGGGTTCTTACCTATCGACAGCTCTAACTATCAAGAGTTTAATTTGGTGAGGGAGTCCATCAAAGCAAAGGTGGTTGAAGAAAATATTGTACCGAGTGAGTCCCATACGGAGCAGAAGTTCTTTTACAAGCCTCGCGAAGTGGGTAGGCTAATGCCTGCTTTCTGGAGTATTTTAAACAAGGCAAGGACGCAAGGGGTGAGCTTGCTGAAGCTCTCATCCCATGGGAAATACATTTTGAGTTATTCATTTGACAAACAGAAGTATGATCACATCCTTGGTTTCTTGGGAGTGGAGCCAGTCGACAATGAATGGTATGCAAAGTGCATACAGGGTTCCAACCTTGTAGAGGGAGTGTCTGAGGCTGTTTACATCGAGCTTCTCCAGTTTATTGCTGATAATTGGAGTTCCAAATTGTTCAACACCAACATCAAGAACATACCACTTATAAAGTATGTGGATCATGATGGGAAGGAGTCTATCCGCAGCATCAACGGAAGCAAAAATTGGAACGGGCAGAGGCTGGTTTTCATATCCCAAAAGCCGGAACATATTTCATGGTTGATTAATTGCAACGGGGAATTCAGGTCTGTGAGCAGTTGGTTTTTCATGCCAAAAAGCACACAGGAAGCTCTCCGATCAAAGAAGGACTCATTGTTGGAATGGCTTGGAATTCAAGTGGGAGTTGACATTGTTAATGTATATGATTATGCAGGTCTCCTTAAAAATTCTCTTGGGAATGAGCGGAAGTCTGTAGTTGCCTATGTTCACTTCTTATACCACTCACTATCGAAAAATTATATCTCCTTTCAGGAAGTTGGTTATTTGTGTGGTAATAATATTCCTCTTGTAAACAGCTACGGGAGTGTAATCAAACAAAAAAACGGGGTTCTAGTCCCTGCAAATGGAAGTAATTGGTCAAGATTGATTGAATCAAATCTGTGGAGAGAAAATGACTATGTTGAATTGGGGGAAGACTATTTGAAACAAGGTTATTTTGCTGGTGAATTTACTGCGGCAGGGACGCTTGTTAATTTCCTTAGAGCTCATGCTGGTGCTTCTGATGTCCCTTATATATCTCTTCCCAACGCTCAGATTCCGGCTGCGTCTGCACCACTTACCAAGGATAATGCATTCTTGCTCTTAAAATGGATTCGTTGGCAGAAAGGCCTTCCCATCCCCGACAAGTTCTTGACATCCATAAGGGAAGGTAGCTGGCTGACAGTTAAATTGAATGGCTCCCGTGGTTACAGGCCACCTGAGCAATCATTTCTGCCTACCTCGTCATGGGGAAACATTTTGCAGAATGGATCCGTGCTCGTTGATATTCCATTGATCGACCTAAGTTATTATGGTAAAGAAATTAACAACTATATGGACGAGCTAAAAATAATTGGAGTCATGACTGAATATGGGGAAGCGTGTAAATTCATTGGCAAGCATCTCATGCATCTGGCAACTACTTCTACATTAAGCAGAAGTTATGTGTTCTCAATACTTCATTTCATCAGATTTTTGAGGACTAACTATCTTTCACCAGAAGAATTCGTCGACAGCATTAGAGGAAGAAGATGGTTAAAGACATCCTGTGGTGACAAGGCTCCGGTTGAGTCCGTCTTGTTTAAGAAGGAATGGGAACCTGCATCAAAAATTAGCGACATTCCCTTCATTGATCAAGATTACTACGGTAAGGAAATTTATCATTTTGAACCAGAGCTGCAGTTGCTGGGTGTGGTAGTAGACTTCAGTGGAAGTCACCAGCTCATTGTTAACTACCTAAAGCCACCTTCACGCTTAACTTCTCTGACAAATGAGGCTTTTCTTTTGATGCTGGAGTGTATGCGTCTTTTGGGATCCCCTCATAAACTTGTCAGCGCATTAAAAGGTACTAAATGCTTGAAGACAAATGTTGGTTACAAGTCACCCAGTGAAACTTTCTACTACCATTATGAATGGGGTTGCCTTCTTCATGTATTCAATGGTCTTCCATTGATGGACAAAAATTTCTATGGAATCAGGATTTACTGTTTCGAGGATGAGTTGAAGAAAATTGGGGTGATAGTGGAGTTTGAAGAAGCTGCTAAAGTATTTGCTCGTTATTTTAGAGCATATGGATCGAAGGGTTCCATTACCAAAGAAAATGTTGCATCATTTCTTTCGTGTTACAGAAAGCTGAAGGGAACTCCCCATAAGTTCCCTACTGAGGTTAAGAAGTGCATCCGTGAGGAGAAGTGGTTGAGGACTCGGCTTGGTGATTATAGATCTCCAAGTGATTGCATTCTCTTTGGTCCCGATTGGGAATCTATATATCCAATTACTCTCCTTCCTTTCATTGATGACAGTGACAAATGGTATGGCAAGGAAATTCACCAGTTCAAAGGGGAGCTCAAAAGTATGGGAGCTGTTGTGGATTTCAAGGATGGAGCAAAATTTGTGGCCAATGGTCTTTATCTTCCCCGGGATCCCAGCTCTATTGCTCCAGCCAGTGCACTTTCATTTCTTGAATGCATTAAAATTTTGTTGTCCGAGCAAAGATACTCCTTTCCTGATGCTTTCATGAAAAAGGTTTCTCAAGCATGGTTAAAGACGCATGCTGGTTATAGGCCTCCTAACAAGTGCTTGTTATTTGATTCGAAGTGGGGTAATTATTTAAAGCAGACAGATGGACCCTTCATCGATGAACAGTTTTATGGGTCGACAATTAGATCCTACAGGAAAGAGCTCAATGCAATTGGAGTAATTGTTGATGTGGAAAAAGGATGTTCCTTAATTGCCAGCCACCTTGATGCCCATTTTGAATTTCCAACAATGGTTAGAATCTACAGCTACTTGAGTGATTTTAAGTGGGAGCCAGATAGTGTGGATGGGAGAAGAATTTGGATCCCACATGGAAATCAAAATGGGAAATGGGTTACTCCTGAAGATTGTGTTGTTTCAGATAAGAGTGGACTATTTAGTTTGCAGCTTATTGCTCTGGACAAATATTACAAGCAAAACTTGCTTGTCTTCTTCTCTACTGCTTTCCAAGTCAAATCTAGTCCTGATTTTGATGACTACTTTCAGCTCTGGAAGGGTTGGGAAAGTTCAGGACACAATTTGTCTCATGATGAGTGTTGCAAATTCTGGGGTTATGTTACAAAACACTGGAACTCCAAAACAGAGAAAGCTCTTGCTGATGGATTGGTGAAAGTACCAGTAAATTCAGGTTCAGATGGAATTTTATTGTCCAACAAAAATGATGTTTTCATTGCTGATGACCTTCAGCTGAAGGATCTTTTTGAACAATCTTCTTCTCACCCCATCTTTGTCTGGTACCCTCAACCAAGCTTGCCAAGTCTGCCTCGAACCAAATTGCTTGAAATTTTTCAGAAAATCGGTGTTCGTACTATATCTGAATCGGTACAAAAAGAAGAGATATCCATGCGAAATGGCATTGAACCTGAGCTGGTAATTCCATGGAATATTTTCATGGGGAAAGGAATGGTCAAGCTCATTCTCGGTTTTCTAGCAGGTCCTACAATCAACATGGAAGCAGAAAGGAGGAACAAAGCAGTCCAAGGTCTTCTCAATCTTACTGTCAATGAGACTGCTGATCCAATTACTGTAAGCTATAATCTATCACTATCTTCTGGGGAAAATATGAATGTGACAGCAAGTAGAATGATACGTTGGGATAAGGAGAGCTCAAAATTTTTCACACAGAAGATAGACAGATCTAAAGGACACAAGTATATCATTGAGTTTGCTACATGTTTCTCCGAAGTAATATCCGAGGGTATACTGTGGGAGAACAGCGACCATATAGATGAACTCACTGAACTGATAAAGCTGGCTTTTGTTCTGGAATTCAATGAAGAAGCAGTTACATTCTTAATGAAGTCCAAGAATGTGCAAATATTTGTGGAGGATGAAGATTTCCTCGCTTCTGCCTTTCCTTCTGGTTAGCTTGGTGTGTTATATATAGCCTTATATTTTGTTAAGTATATGGAGTTTTTACAGCTATTTGATATATGCGTTTGTATGAGAACAGCGTCGCTGGTGATTGGAAGTATTCTATGTCTTTTGTTTTTCAAGTGTGTAATAGTATCTGGCATTGTATAAATATGTATTAATGGATTTGCTGCTACTATGTAAAAGTTCGCCAATTACTTACTTTTTTTGTTGTAACTACTTCCTGATTATACATTATTTATCAGTTCCAATTGAAAATTAGGAAAAAAAAAAAAAAAATCTTTCATAAGTTTGTCTCATAGACGTTCAGATGGCTTCCATGGCCTTGGTTTGTTACATGGTGAAGATTATATGAGTTAGAAGACGAAGAAAATAAGAAATGTTGACTTGAAACTTGCGAAAGTATACTATATTAATTAATGAGAGCATTGCAGATGGAAAATCTACTTGCTCATAACAAAGGGACACAATTTTCGATCTGATAATTCCTATCTTTGCAAAAGAATATGTTTTTAAGAGTCCTGAATCTTGGGGAAGAAAGGACGAAGGAAGAAGCCCAAAAAGGGCCAGAAGATTGAAAAGTTACAATGTCTTTTCAGTCCTAGCATAATCAAGCAGCTGCAGATTTTGTGGCAAGAAGAGTGACTCTTTCATGACTTGAACCCTTTGAAGAGTGATAGCATGATTGAACCTTGAATAGATTCTTAACTGGTCCTCCTTTGCGCATTGCTCTCCTTATTTTCTTCACTTTCTTATCTTTCTTTTTAGTCTTTGTAACCTGGACCTGAAATGGTTTGAATTATACCGAATTGTTAGAGAACGAAATCACAGATTCACAGCCCCTTTTTGTTATCATGGTTGGTTTAGAACATGAATGAGTTTAAACTTTATTTAGTAATGAACCTCATCATGAGAAGCTTCTAATGTCATGCTGTGGACACTGTCTGCACTCAGCGATTTCGTATGCTTAGCTTTTTCATTATTTGGACTCCCATTAATACTGCCTGCAAATGTAGAAAAACTGTTTAAATTCCCCTGCTTCCTAAATGATGAGTTCAATATACAAGATTACTCACTGTCTGTACTATATGATTTCGTGTGCTTGGCAATATCTTTCGGACTGTCGATTTTTTTGCCTGCATATATGGTTTACCAAAGTGTTTGAATTTCCTGCCTTTAATAATCTGTAAGCTGTATACATATATATATATATGTGTGTGTGTGTGTTTGGTGTTTACTGTCAAGATTACTTACAGTCGTTTTCTTGTTTGTTAGGCAACGTTTCGCTTTCTTGTGTGTTAGGCAACGTCTCGATGCAATATACTCTAAAGCTTGGTGATCCAGGACATATTTTTGCTTCTGAACCCTCATCATCTGATGTTTCTTCATCATCATCATCATCATCATCATCTTCTTCTTCGTAGTTTACCTCTTTTGTTGTTTCCTTCTCCACCGCCACTTCCTTCTTCTCTGCAGCCTCGATAATGTTCTTATTGCATTCTTCTTCATCTTCTTCTTTCCTGTCTTTTCCACTTGTCTCTTGGTCAATATTCTCTATAACTTCTTTACATTCTTTGACATTTTCCTCATTTCCTTTGCTCTTATGCTTCTCAGGCTCGTCTTCATTTCCCTCATCGGACTCTATGGTTGGAGCCATGTTAGATTTCTCCTCCATTACCGGCTTGGCCACAGAAGATTCTACGCTTTCCTCTGTTTCCTCCTCTGCCTCTAGAAATGTTTTGTTCTCTTCTGGTATGGATTCTGGCTTAGGAAATTCTTGGCTTTTCATTGTAAAAGGCTGTGCCGTAGCAGATGCTACGCTCTCCTCGGCGGATGATATTGTTTTGCAAGAATGAGAATTCAATAGCTCTTTCTTGGAGATTCCATGCTTACGCCGCCTTCTCATTTCATCAAGACGACGACGAAGGAGAGGACGAACTTTTGGAGGTACAGCAGCTGCATCTGAACTTAGCTTTGAATTCTGGCACCCCATTAGAGAAGAGAACAAAACTCCTAGGATGGAAGAAGGGTGGAGGAAGAACACAACAAAAGGGGTTGAAGAAAAATTGTGTGCTAGAACCGTCCATTTGAATGAAAATTTTCATTGGCAGTTATGGTAACAGATAATCACATGAAATATTTTTGGATTTTGATTGCACCCTATTTTTGCATCATTTGGCTGGTTAATAATAGGCAGAAAAAACTAAAAAATTTAAGATTATGCAAACTAAGTTTTTGAGTCTTTTTTACTCTGAATTGCATGAGATTTTTTTTTTCAGTTATTTTTTTAAAATTAATTTTGGTTTACTAGCTGTATTTTCTTGCAAAACAAACTAATGAATGGGCTATTTTTATTCTCCTCATATTCATCCTTGTGGCAAAATTTTCGGTATTTGAAACAGTCTTTCATTTTGCAGGCCACTTGTAAGGAGAAAATCTATGCCAGCTTCAGTGTCCCTGCCTTTGGACAAAAGGTCAGGATTTCTAGAGATTCAATTTAGGGACTAAACAGAATGTACTTTCCTCAAATACCAAAAAGAAAAAACCAAGAAAACAGAATATAATGCACCTAAGAAAACCATAGAAAGCGAGTACAAAAATGGACCTTAATCTTCATAAAATAAAAAGGGACAATTGGACATTAATCATTTATCAACTGGCAAATAATTCAGTAAATATGGGGGCTAAATTTAGTTTATCATGTAATCTAAACAATTATTGACCCTCCAAATTTTTAGAAAGAGGGCCTTACAAGCCATTAAAGAATCGGAATTAATAAATTCTTTTTCTTTGTTTAAATGGAATTTGGGGTATATCTTTTTATTACGGCCCACTTCGAATCAAAGCAAATTGGAAGGAATTTATGATTAACCAAATCATATCAATCCCACCCTTTAATAATTCGAATATTACATATTTTTGAAAGTTTGTTATTCGAGATTCCAAATCATATGTTCCATTTCTATTTGGATCCCTATTCCTCTAATAAAACAATGATGCGACCTCAATAAAAAATAAAATAAAATATTAAAAAAAAAAAAACCTTTTTTCACAATGGGTTTTAATGGATGTTGGTAAAAATCTTATACAAATATAAATATCTGGTTGGAATATCAATTCGTGTAGGAATTAAGCCAAATATGATGCATTTCATTGTGAAAAAAAAAAAAAAAAGAGAGTTTGCTGGAAAAAGAAGGAAGACCAGAGTCTTAAGAAAAAAGTGACCTTGGCTATTACTTCACTAGTTCTTACATATTACTTATTAAATAATTAAATAGAATAATTACAGTGACAAACCCATTTTCCAGCTTCTGCGGCTCCAACATATATAGTTTTTTCTTCTTGTTCATCTTGTTTTTGACTTTCTCTGGTTTCTTGAGGGATAAGGAAAAAGGAAGAAACAGTTTCATTGGAGCTAGTTATGTCCATGCACATATATTCCTAAAGGAAACAATGACTTATAATATATGTGTGCGTGTATATATAAATTAGATACCGATATATATATATATATATATATGTGTGTGTGTGTGTGTGTGTCTGTGTGTGTCTGTGTGTGTCTGTGTGTCTGTGTGTATATATATTCCTCCTCTTCTTTTCTGCGATTGAGATTTTAACTTGAGAAGTGATCCCCATGTGCACATATTCTAGCTTTCATTTTGAACCTGCTTGGTGCTCTCCCACAAAGGAAAATTCTTTACGCAAAGTTAATTTATATGCTTTCCTTTTTCCCACCTCTCTCTCATCATCGCCATCCTCCTTTGAAAAAATCGATTGCCTTTTGCTATCTCAGACACATTCTCTCTACTATATGAATATTATCTCTTTATCTCTACTTCTATTAATGTTACTGTCAAATAAGGATGCTAAGAAAAACAAAGTCTTGAGGTAATTCGTTCTCCAAAAGTAAATTTACTGAAAATCCATCACTTACATTCACTAATGATCTTTGTATTTGCTTAATAATATAGTTTGTGGAGGATTCATTTTCTTAATTCAATAATATTTATTTTAATTCCTTTAGCAGACATGTTGGTCTTAGAGACAAGACATGAACATCTTTAACCAAAGAGAGAAGTTGCTTTGCTTTATTGTTGTCCCATTTAAGCAGAAAATAATATTTCAAAAATTGGTACTGCTTTCTTCATGACAATCTGCTTCACTTGAAGACACTTCACTAATCTCAGTTATACTACTAGAACTAGAAGAAGATGAAGAACAAGAAATTTGATCGGGACCCAAATGACCATTATTCTTGCAACCCATCACAAAGTTAGATATTAATAATCTTGGCTGCTCAACCCCAACTTGTCCAGCTTTGTTGTAGTCCTTGAAATTGTTTTCATGAGTAATTTCCTCTCCATCCTTTGCATTTCTTTTCCTCATAAATATTCGACACAGAACCCAATTTTCTGTTTGGTTCAGGGAATTCTGCAGAAAAATCAAACAGGGAGAGGTTAATTAATTTCTCTTTTTAACTGTAGGCAATGTTACATTCTATATCTGACTAACTAAAAGCTTATTATAAAATTTGCAAAAGACGAATTAACCTGGGCATGCATTTCCATAGTTTTGGTGCAAGTTTTAGATCCTGCAGCATCAATAAGTGAATATTCATGCATGACCCACTCAGTTCTTGAACCATGAGGAGGCTTTCCTCTGTGGAAAACGAGAGTTTTTTTCAATCCCACAATATGATTCATTCTTGAAGAAACAAATCTTTTATCAGAACCAGTTGCTTTCCAATACCCAGAATTTGTGGTTCTGTTGGTTCTCTTCCCATTTCGATATTTTGCTTCCTTGTTGCTGAAGAAGTACCTTTCCTGTCCCAAATCACCTTAAGCAAACAAAACCCACATATCAAAATCACCAACTTTAAAACATTTTTGAGCTATCAATTAGTATAAAACTAGTTAAAATACCTGGCAAATCCCAAGGGTCATATTTGCAGACATTGATCTCAGGAATAATACAAGCAGGAAGAGGGCAGCAAAAGACCTTGCGTCTTAAGTATTGAAATATAATTTCTTCATCCGTTGGCTGGAAACGAAAACCAGGAGGCAATCTTATAACTCCGTCTCTTAGGAAGTTAAATTTCTCCATATATACCACTTATATAATATATATGTGTGTATATATACGCTTGAATTTGGTAGGTGTGTATATATATATATATATATATATTGAGAGAGAGAGAGAGAGAGAGAGAGGGCGGGGAGAGAGAGAACCTCTGTCAACTCGGACGAGGAAAGATGAAGCAACCCACGTTGAGTATTTGTAAGGCATGAGCTCTTAACTTGGAAACAGATTCTCTCTCCATGAGAGTGCATGTGTGTTTGGGTTAATGGAATAGAAAAAGTATATTTTTAAGCATTCCAAGATTTACAGATAATAATTTATATAAAAGGATTTATGGTGTAGAAAGTGACTTACATATTGTCAAGCAATATAATTAAACGCTATTTCTTCTGATTAATTTCCTATTTATTTTACTCAATTTACACTTAAATAATTCATGTTTTTTCTTGATATCTAAGGTATATGGACAAATGTATCATTTTTTCGAAAATATGAGGAATAATTTAAATTAAGCCTTGCATAAAAATCGTGAAGCTTTGGCTTTTAACCAATCCAAATTTCTAACATATAAGGCATACGTTAATTTTGTAGAGAGAACTTAAATCGTAATGATGAAGTCACCTGATGTTATGCTTCATATTGGAGGAGAAAAATGATTTCGTAAATTTGACCCCAAAGAAATTTTGTAATACGAACAAAGATAATAATGTGTACCCACATATACATTCTTAAGAAAATTTTTTGGAATTATAACATTAAATTCTCTATCTCTCTCTCTCTTCTATTTTTTTTGTTTCTTTTTGTCAAACGTAAAACTCAATTTGGATTCCATTCAATCAATCAACAACCATAATTTTAATTATTTATCGTACGTGTTATAAATACCGTGATTATGGTTTAGCGTATTTCCATGCCAAAAAAAAGGGGAATTAGTTTATTTAATCATTTTTATATAGTAATTAGTATTATTGTCTTTTTGAAAAAAATTAGCATTATTGTTTTTTTTTTCTGGAACAAAAATTAGTATTATTGTTTAAACTTTAGTATGAATTCATTACCATACATGATCAAAAAAATATATATATATATATATATATATATATATATATATATATATAATATCACCATAAGTAACAAATTAATAGTATTTTTTTATCAAAAAAGAAAAAAATTAATAGTATTTTATTCAATTCAATTCGGAAAAGGGTTTTTCTTTGGTAGCAATGAAAGTCAATTGACAATGACAGGGATGAAATAAATAAAATATATGGGAAGTTCCTTTCTAGCAAAAAAGAAAAATATCATGGACCATGGCTATTTATGTTGCTCAAAGTTCTCAAAATGAAGAAAAACAAGTGGGAAGAGAGAGAGAGAGGAAAAAAAGAAAAAAAAAGAAAAGAAAAGAAAAGAAAAGAAAAGAAAAGAAATGAATATTTTATTGAGCATGCCATAGTTTTCTGATTTTCTCTCCCAATGACTCAGCTAAGTTTCTAAAGACAATGAATGAGAAAGCCTAAAATGATGCACTAGCTATACATATTTTTGCCTCCTAAAACCCAAAAAAAAACATTAAAAAAAAAAAAGTTGCATGCTAAAATTAATTATTAAAAGCTCACCTAAATCTTTGATCTGCTTTGTGTTCATGTATATGTTTCTTTATCTTGACAAATATTTGTATCTTTTTGATCGAGAGAGTGAGTTTTGGCTTAATTAGTTTAAACTATTATACGTTTGTGTTTGATTTATGGATGTGTGACACATAAAGGTCCCGAAGCCGCACTTTGGCTTTGATTTGAAAGAAAACTTGATAAAAGGTTCCTACTTTGAAAAAGAAGCTAAAGCCCAAGAAAGCTATGTGCATACAGTCAACTGAGGGATTGGTACTTTTCTTCATAGTGAAGATGTTGCTTTTTATGTATTTATTTATTCATTATCATATGGACTAAAAATCCATAACCCACTCAGAATATAAAAAGTTAGCTGATTTTGTTTGCATGGTTACAAAGTCATTGCTTAAGATAGCAGCAACTATAGTTATAGAGTGTGGGTTCCTTTTAACTAATGTCTTATTGTTTCACACACATGGGAGTCTTTTTTGGCAATGAACCTAGGCAAGTCTTCTCAATTAGTCGCATGCTTATGAATTTTTATTTTTCACAATTATCAAGGGAAAAAAAAAATGAGATACTTTGTTAAAACTTTGTTATACATTTGGATCTATTTTATATTTTTTAATTCGTTTTCGATATATACATATATACACATTTATATATATATATATATATTTTTTTAGGACAAGAAAATTTGAATTCGGATCCTTTTGTAAATGATTTTAGTATATGAAACTATGCGTGACAATGTACCCATGCATCGATAATATTTTTTTATTATTTATTTTTACGAATTTTGCATGCAAATTACGCATAACTTGATTGGATGAAGAGAAAAGTAGATAGAGAAGAAAATGAAGCTTCATATGCCCAATCCTTTCATTAGTGATCTTCACTTTTTGTTCAATTAGGTATAAAATGTGAAATTTGGTACCGGAAAGTTTGACAAAAAGAAACATCTGGTTAATGCATATGTAATACAAGTTTGGCAATGTGGGCCTATTTTTAAATGCTTATTTGCTGTATTGTTTCAAAATCTATGTTAAGGTCAAAAAAATAAAAATAAAGATTTACCTTTTATATACTGTTGTAAATGGATTTGGTAAGAAGAAAATCTTTCATATGCGTAGGTTCTAATGTTTATTTATGTATATAAAAGTAGATTTTGACATTTTAAAATCTATTGCTTTTTCTTAAAAAAAAAAAAAAAAAAGAAAAAAAGAAAGGAAGTAATGTTATTTGTCACTAAAAAGCGACAATGCCATCATTTTAGATCCCATGTTATATATATATTTTTTAAAACAATAACTTTAATTTGAAATTATTAACTTAGTCGATTTACAATGTATATCCATATTTAGAAGAATATTATTGTAAATGATTAAGAAATAATAATTTTGAAATTTATCTTATATAAAAAACCATTGATTTTCTATTATTATTAGTTTATTGATGAAACAAATTACATTTTCTAAAAAGTAAAAGAAAAAAAAAAGAAAAAAAAAGGCAGTTATATATCCACCTTTCACCTTTTATATTATTGATCCGAACCTTTTATCCAGTATCCACTACCTCAGAGTGCCATAAATGGGCCTGGGCAGGTCCGATTCTAAAGCACCCAAATTGGGCCCACTCAATTGGTCCCTATCCTCCCTTATTTGACTCTTTAGGGTTTACAGAGTAAACCAGCGGCTTTTCAGAGTTACTCCAAGAACAAGAATTTCAGGGTTTTAGCGACCAAAAACCTCCATGGATCCTTCATCTCTAGAAAACCCCGAGCTGGTTCAGTTCATTAACGTGAGTTCAATTTTTTTTTTCAGTTTATGATCATGTACCTTTGTTTGGTTACTGAGAATTTCCTGGAAAAAGAAAAGGAAATAATGAGTTCGATTTTCTTTTTTTCCTCTTTTTTGTTTCCTATAATTGTGTTCTTGCTTGTTTTCGGCAACCAAAAGATGGGTTATTGAAGATTTATTTATTCAAGTTATTGATTTACAACTCTATCATTTTATTGGCTTAGGTTTTTTCTTCTTCTTCATTTCTTTTAAAAAAAAATAACAATAATCTTTCTCATTAATTTAAGCTCTGTTTGCTATTTGGGGTAATTTTAAATATTTAAATTTATTTGTTTAGATTGAATATTTTGGTTCCAAAAATTAAAAAGTAGTTGGGACTTTAACAATTTTTTTTTTTTTTTGGGAGTTGTACGGCATTATTGCTTGAGAAAATTTGGTTCTTTACTCATACAAAAGCCTGCTATATCTTTCATTCATTTAGACTGGACTTGGATGTTGCTGTGGTCAAATTAACAGTTCAATTTTTGTTCGTTTTCTTTTCTTGGCTTTTCATGATACATATACCATATATATGATCTTTCTAATACTTTTATGGTTGCCATTCAGCAAGAGAAGGAAAGAGCTATGCTGAATGAGATGGTGGCTAAGCTTACAAATGTGTGTTGGGACAAATGCATTACCGGCACACCTGGGAGCAAGTTCAGCTCAAGTGAACAAAGTTGCCTTTCAAACTGTGCTCGCCGCTACTTGGACATGAGTGTCATAATCATGAAGCGTTTTCAGAATATGCACTGAATTTCTCAGAATTTTTTTATATGCTATTTCATTTACAAGATCTAGGTATTTTTGGCCTATGACATAAGATAAACAAGTTGGAACTGTTTTGTAACTCCGAAGCATATAATTCATCACTTTTTTGGTACTATTTGAATTGGAATTTCCTTATATAAACCTGCACACTCAAATCTCAGAATTCTTATATCATTACTCTAGTCTCGTTTTTTGCAAGCCTAAAGTTTTGATCACTGGTAGAAGCAAAAATTTTTGAGTGTGGGATTTGTCTACCGTAGAAAAAGATCTATGTGATAAAGCCGTCGTGTGACATAGTTAAAATACGTGGTTGCTCTGCTGTGGCATAGAGATTATTATTGTTTGTTATTTTATTTTATTTTTCTGTGGTTTGGGGGTTGTTTGCCTGGTGGGTGGTGGTGATGGCTAGGTAAAGATTGCTTATGCGCATTATATGTATTTACAAGTGATTACGAATATAGTGCTCTTAACAAATTTTTTTTTTTATATTTTATATTTTTATATTTTTTTTTCCTGAAGTACTATTAAATCTTGCAACAGGCAAAAGTTGAATGCGCCAAACCATAGGTTTTCAATCTCCAACACTATCAAAATCAAGCGGAGTTTATAACTAATACGAGGAGACAAACTCATGAAGGCATACAAGAATTAGAGCACGTCTTACATAAAACATATACAGAAGCATACCCTACAAAACAATACAAAACAGTTTTAGCACCGCCATAGATTGATCGCCTGAGAATATTAATCCCAATCGACACCAACTCAAAATTTACACAAACTTGATACTTTTCATAATTACATTTTTGTCTTTAATCCTTTTTGATTCGTGTCTCCACATTAATTATACATCTAAGAATTTGTCTGAGATTTTTCAGTCTCTATCGAGCTGCTTACACTGTTTCCATCGTTGACACGCCTTGAGTCACCAACTCCAGCTGCCAAAGCAAGAACTTCGGGTGATATATTCAAGCTTCCACTTCTCCTTCCCCAACTAGAACGCCGGGGACGTAACAAATCACGCCTATCTGCACTCTCCGTTGGAAGGCTCCTACTTAAATCCGGTGACACATCATCCTCTGTCGGTCCTTGATCCTTGTTTTCAACATCATCGTTACTGAGATGTTCTTCATAATCGCCTCCATGTCTTGCAGCCTCATCCCATACTGGTTTCCTCCCCATCTCTATGTCACTTATGGCTTTTCCCATTATGGGACTAGCAAAACCACCACCAACTGTTCTTGGTGCAATGAAAGGCTCTTTTGTTACCTTCTTCCTGAAATCGTTCTTGGATGGAGGAATACTGGTGCAGAATACCTCCTTGAAGTTCTCAATTACCCCCTTGTTATATGGGTTGGCACGTCGATCATACCGGTATCTAAAGTTTTCATAGGTAGACTGCCAAAGCAAATTGAATAGAAATCTAATTTTAAAAGATGAGGGAAAACTGAAGAATTCTAAGGACACAGTTGGAAATTGAAGATACCATGAGATAGAAAGTTTGTTACCTGGTTTGTTCCAATAAGATACAAATGGAAGAAAGTAAGGCCACCCACAAACCAGAAAGTGATGAAAGTGTAAACTATTAGCACAATGGAGGCAGGAGTCTTAATCATTGCTTTCCAAATTGATGTTTCTTCACCATCCATGATTCTCTTGATGTAGACCCAACAAAACCCATGTACATATAAGCAAAGGAGAGTAGTGCAGAAGACAAACATAAAGAAGAATCGGTAATTCCGCTGTACCAAAAAGAAAGAACAATTTCAATTCAGACACATCTGCATCCTAAATTCAGAAACTGCAAATAGTCCCGATGTGGGTACAGATGGACTTCAAAACTCAAGAACAAACAATTTAATTGATGGTAATTAACAAAAGATTTCCAAATAGGAATACTTTCAAAAACTTTCGATAAGATTCCCATATCAGCTAATCTCTTATCCTTAGGGATTAACCCATCATCTTGTATGACAACAATGACATGGCTGTTTATATATGCAGCAGGACTGAGACATCCCTTTCATTGCTATACTTACATCATGAAATAGACTTCCCTTGGTCAAGGAAACGTAGTTTACTCACATCATTAACAACCAAGCCAAACAAAGGAATGTAAAGATAGAAGGAAGAGATATTTTATGTGAAGCATTGTTCTTCAAAAACCACTACTTTGGACTTAAAATTTAAGATGCCATATGAAAGAACGCGCATACCTGTCCAATGCACTGGCCAACCCAAGGGCAGTGATGGTCAAATCGCTCAACACAGTTGTTGCATATTGAACAGTGAGAACAGCGAGGAGGTCTATAAAGCATGCAGGTATCGCAGTACTTAATCCTCACAGTTACACCATTGACGATTACATCCTTCATGCGTGGCAAACGCAGCTGCGGAGTTTGACTAGCCCCAGTTTCAGCACTCCCATCATAGTCTTCTGGCTCTGGAGGATGATCATTACGAGGTATAATACCAGGATCTCTTCCTGAGGTTAGAACAAGAAGAATCAAATCCTGCAAAAGAAAAATACACATGAACCGTCAAAACTTCAGGGTAAAGCAGTAACTATGAAAGGCATTTTAATAAATCAATTTCATTTTATAAATTTATGATTACGTAACATAACCAATTCTGGCACATTTTTTGAAAATTATGTTTTGCTTTTAAGATACAAATTGATTCTCTCATTAGAATTTTGATTTCAGAATGCTGGAATAAGTAACGAGAAAAGAAACAATTGCACATGGCATACTGGAAATGAGTTGGTATGTAACAAAGCTACACAATATTAGGATACACGAATTGATACTACCAATGTGATATCTTTTCCGAGTGGAACAACCACATTTCATGCATTAGTAAGACTAGCACACGAGGATCATACTGGTAGCAACTATTTAATACCTAATGTGGCCGTTTAGAAGTAAATTATTGAGGACATGGAGTGCATATAAATGTAGAGATACCCTGAGGGGATTTTACAGCATTAAGATCATAGCAGTGCTTTCCAACAAGTAAAATAATAAGGTTCTCAAGTGCTTTTTCTCCTCATATTGTACATAAAGTACAACCAGAATGCAGTCATCAGACAGGTTTGGATCAGCACTTTCTGAATTCTATGATGAAAACTAATGCTACAAACTCTACTATACAGACTTTGCTCCTAGGACTTAAAGTACCATTCACGTGTTCATAAAGAGTTTATGTTGAACTGCATCGTCCATTATAAAAACTACGACATATAAGCAAGGCAATAGGAGTCAGAAACTTTTGTACCGAGCAGGACGACATGGACGCATTAAACTACATACAACTTGCAGAGTAAATGAATGAAGTGAAGCATATACATAATTTACAGAGGAAAAAGACTTACAATGAATGTCATGACGCCAACAACAACCATTATTGATATTCCCAAGTGATGCGGAAAGTCATCGATCAGTTTTCTAGCTACAAAGCCACAGAAAACTCCAACAGGGGCACCAATAAGGAATAACGTTAAAAGAAGAGATCTCATATCAGGTCCAAATATAAACCTTCCACCGAAAAGAAATATCTGCAGAATTGAACAACCAATCATGCCTTTGAGCAAGCATAAGTGCATGGTCATAGCCACAAGAATATACTCCTATGCAGAAAAAGAAAAGAGAAAGGAATGCTATTTGGAAGCCAAATTGACCCATTACAAAACCCAATTACCCAATTTAGCTATCCAAATCACCAAACAGCAGAAACAATCATTACAGAACTCAATTTCCCAATTTTGCATACCCAATGCCTTCTAAATTAGAAAGCTCTAATATTTCTCCTTTTGCAACAACTTCAATAAAAAAGAAAACAGAACGAAAACTCCCAACAACTAAAAAAAAAAAAAAAGAAAAAAGAAAAGAAAAAAGAGAAGAAGTGGAAAAAAAAGACCCTTTTGATATCATCATATGGATAACACAAAAAGATTGTCTATTTTTCAAAATCAACAAAATTCCAAATGAAAATTTTCAGTCCAGAAGATATACAAAAGAGACCCCAAATTTTTGTCCTCTCAACAAAGCAAGTAATCAACAAACTTAGCAACATGCACATAGAGAAAAAGACATATAAGACCGTTATTTACATTGCTGCCTTTCCAGGCCTCATAAGTTCTGAGCAGCGCCGACTCATCGACAACTCCGGCAGCCGAGTCCGAAGTCCCCAACCGCTGACGTGGCGCCGCATACATCTCGTCCTCTCTCTCTCTCTCTCTCTCTCTCTCTCTCTTTCCCTTTCTCTTTCCTCCTCTCTCTCTCTCTCTAACAAAAGGAAATATCAAGCAAAAAAATAAAAAGGTCAAAAAGAACGGCCATTTATGAGTTGGGTTTCGGAGTTTGACTTTATTCTCTCATACCCACATTCCCAAATTTGTGTATATATATATATATATATATGTAAATGTGTAGGTATTCTATCAATTTTTCTCATACCCATTCAGATTTCTTAAGAACCTGCATAGTAAGCTCGGATCATTAGAACCGGTTACTTTCATTAGGTGTAAGATTCCGGCAACTACTGCTGAGGTGGCAAGCTCTCAAAGCCCATCAGAATTTGTCAACCCGTTGAATTTCCCACGACGAATAACCACTACGTATAGTTTCTTTTTTTTTTTTTTTTAATAATAAACTATTTTTTATTTTTATATTAAAATATTGCATTAGCTTTCCGACAATGTCAGTCAGCATTTCAGCGTGACTGATTCCTTATACCGTCTGTCATACATACCATCATGGTTTCCTTTAATATACTACTACGAAAGGCTTTTTTATATCCACGTGTGTTATTATGGTTGGATATGTTTCTTTATTACACTGAAATCGTTCACTTTTGGTTTCTGAGCTTGGAATGAGTCTGGGTTGGGCTAGATGCAGAATGTTTTTGGAAGAAGCCCAAATAAGATTGGGAAGTGTTGGTGCATTTCCTTTTAGGGGGTTTAGATTACCCAAAAGTAGAACCCAAAAAATTTGACTTGTGCATGTCTTTCATTAGCTTCTAAATTGCCTCTGAATAGGTTGGATTTGAAGATGGTTTAGGCGGGATTGAACTTGACCAGCTGAGCTTAATTAGTGGCTTACCATGAAATTAAAATCTTCCAAAAAAGAAAATTAAAAAAAAATAAATAAATAAAGAAGAAAGAAAATCATTGGCTTTATGGTCGTGATTTTATATTAAATAAAAGAAACTAAAAAAAAAAAAAAAAAAAAAAAACAGGTTTAATTTGCTGCTTAAGAATCTAATAAAATTAAAGGTAGCAACAAAAGGTCCTACCGGGAGTCGAACCCAGGTCGCTGGATTCAAAGTCCAGAGTGCTAACCACTACACCATAGAACCACATGTGAACTCCACGATAAGTTTATTTTAATATTCGTGTCAATACAAACATTCTCTTTAATATATTTAATAATTACGTGATACTGTAAAAGTAAACTGTTCCTGTTTGAATCCCAAGAATATTCGTGCCTTGGTACCATTTTATTTAATAGTTCCTTATACAATCATCAATAGAAAGTTGTTGACTTTGTTTATTATCCTCGAGGTCAAACAAAGAGAACATACCATGGAACCAGACTAAATGAGTTAATTTCAGTCACAAAACACATTGTGTTGAACTTTGCGCTAGACCATAACTGGGCTCTTTTCCAAAGGTTTTATGTTCTTGTACCAAGTGTTACCAATATACATTGTGCACAGCTTGATTTGGCCTAAAAATGTACTTGTAATGGAACAAGGGTAGTGTCCAAATACTCATAAGCCAACACACCACGCCAAAGAGGGTCGAAAATTTAAAGAATAAGTTATATTAATATGATCGATATCTAACATCTACATAGTCACGATATAAATCAAGACTAGCATTCATTTTTATATATGCTAGGGTAATATATATATAATCTTTAACTAATTAGAGTACGGGCATGCAATTTGCTACTACTTGATAAAAAGCAAGCTAGCATTATTTCTGGCAAGTTGTAGAAGCAACCACTTGGAAAACATGATGATGTTGAAGATGATATATATATGACTTTGTCTTAGCTAAGCTAGCAATATCTAAATTGATTGCATTATCCACAACTACAAATTAATATATATATATATATATATATATATGACATATAACAACTAATTATTCATATGTTTATGATCTTACATTTGATGAATTCGGCATTTCTATCCAAAAAAATTTTCCGTGCAATTATATTCAGGTATACCATAATCTGCAATAGTAAGAACTCTCTACGGCATCTTCTCAACCTAAAAGTTAAAAAAATAAAATAAAAAGTAATATCTATAAAGGAATATGCATGGACCTCAAAAAAGCTCATTTGATATGGCTGGGATGGGATATCGATAGTGGGATCCTTGAGGCTTTCATCACCTAATATGTATATACACATGTAATTAATTAATTAATTATCTATAAAGGATATATATATAGCCAGCACCCCCCCTCCCTTTTTCTTTTTTGATCATATATAGCCCCTCTTTATATCCGCATGCTGTGAATTGGACCTCATAATTATAAAATATCATGTATAACTTCTGCTTTTCTGCCCTTTAATTACTCCATATGTCAAACCTATCTCAATAATTTGAATAGACACCCATATAGTGTCAGAAATATTCGTTTGAGTTTTCGTTATATGTCATGTGCTTCATCAGGAATTTAATTAGAACTAATCTATTAGCTAACGAAAAAGAACAAAGAAAAGCATGGATGAATATGATTTTCATTGATACATACAATATATATATATATATATATATATATATATATATATATATATATATATATATATATATATATATATATATATATTTGAAAAAATTAATTAACTTATTATGAGATCATGTTAGAATTAACAGTTTGATTTGTCTTCTTTATGTCCGGATATTTCATATTCTTCCAAACATAGTGATTTAAAGAACAATGTCATTTCTTTCTTTTCGTTTCTTTGCTTTTCCTTTCTTTTTTTGATAAAAGAATAATGTCATTTCAAGTGCACCAATATTTAAAATGCTACTAAGATATATTAATTAATTCAATTTTATCCAGATGTTGGTTAAAAGAAAAGAGAGGGGAAAAAAAAAAGTTAGTCACTTGCATATATTATTTTCCATATATATGTTAAAATATTAAATATATAAATAAATATTTTATGGCCTCTAGAGATATATCCACACTGAAGAGCTTTAATTGATTTAATATATATATATATATATAGAGGAAAATAAATATTGGTGTAGTAGTTGAAACAAATTGAATTAGCTTTATATAAAAGAAGTGGTGTGAAGCTAATCATGCAGCCTCAGTATCAATTATATATAAATATAAGGAGGAATATATATATATATATATATATATAGATATTTTTGAATTTATATGTCGGAATATTAATATGCTGAGGAACATCCACAAGCACTGTGAATGCAACTGAGATATATATAATGAGGTCATGATAATGAAAACGAAAAATAAAAAGTGTGGATGACCAAAACAGAAAAGGCAATGAAAATTTAATCAATGTTTGCCAAATCCAGCTACAAGACGAGACGGTGTGCTTTGCTGTCTCTCGCTTTTTCTTTTTCTTTTTTCTTCTTTTTTTTCCATTCAATCTTTCACCCTTCTTTTTGGATCTTTATTTATATTCATCCATACAAATTAATTCCATCAATATCTTCTTCAATTCGATCCATTCTACCCCCACACTCGTCACTCTTCCTTTTTGAAACGAAAAGCTCATCATTCTTCCAATTAATTTCTCCAACTATCAAATATACCTATAATTAAATATATTTAAGATTTAATCTGATCGATTACATCAGCAAGGGCCACATAAACTTTCCTATTTGATCATGTATTTTAATTTTTGTTTTTAGAAATTCAAATGCTTTATAATCAGTCTATCTATGTGTATACATGTATACGTTTTATAAATCAATGAATATATATAGATGTATATATATATATATATATCTTGAATAGCTTTCCTTAATTTTTATGATATTACAGGCTTTTTTATCATTAATATATACAGGGTTCTGGTTGACCTAACAAAAGAGAAGGATAAATAAGCATAACATAAACTTTACAAAGCATATGAAAATTAATTTATTCTCAAATCTTTATCAACTGATTTCATAAATTTCTTAGCATGATTTTGACAACTTGTTTCTTTTTCTTTCGCAAATTTAGGCATATATTTGGTCGTATTTAATTAAGCAAAATGAAACCCAATGATTGAATAAGTAGGTACGTAGTCATCATTCATTGTTTATGGTCGAAATCTAATTCCAGAAGTTTGGGATAGATATTTGGCATCCAAGCATAGACATTCTCTCTCATATTGATTACATAGTAAAAATGTGGTTATATACAAAAGTTGTGCACGCCTAATTAATCATCATATAAAGTCCATGGCGGCTACGGAGTCAAATTTGAGAAATTAATACGCAGCTACTAATTCCATAATTATAAATTTTTATTAATTTTTCTAGCTGCCTTCCCATTACTTTCGTACATTTCCATACTTTTGCTTCCACCGGAAACCAAAAAAAAAGAAGAAAAAAAAAGTGTATAGTAAACATAAATATGGAAGAACAAAAACACCAAGAAAGAAGAGAGACATATATATACAAATTTACCAACTTTAGGAAATAATTTTACCAAGACTCGTCGGTATTTGTGTTTTGTTCTGTAATTCTTTTCCATAAATATTTCGAAAATCAATTCCCTGTCAAGTTTCAAAGCACCTGGTAAGAGAGAAGCTCTAGTGATTATCCACCTGGGTGGTGCGATTGGATTCGTACGTGAGCCTTTCAGTAGCGAGTGTCATATATAGACATTGCGTATCAAACTCTGCAAATTACTTTAGGAGAGGATTAACAACTAATAAATGCATATATTTCAATCACTCATAATTCATAATATATATATATATATATATATATATAACAAATTTTCTTATCAAGCAGGTCTATATATAATTTAAAAACATTCCGACTTTATAAAATTAGATCTAATACAATTTAAATGAGATAAATTAATTATTTATATTGTATCCTAACTTATTATAAAGAATTATTTTATAAATCTTTGGCATAATATTATCAAGTTAATTTGATTTGATTTGATAATATACTGTGTACACATATATTATCAACAATGAATCAAATTATTGAGAAAGGAATAGGACTTTTAGTTTAAGAACTACTTTTTCTTGAATCATACATTTGTCTGTCATAATCAGTATTATGATTAATGCAAAATCAAATCAAAAATAATTACTGAAAAGGTTCAGCATTATGCAATTTGAATATAGATTGAGGTTCCCATGCATGCAATTTGATGAGGATGATGATGATGTGTCAGCATATAATGGTTTCACAAGTGGCAAAAAGAGCTTTCCCAAGGCTAAGGTTTACTATGTTAACCTTTTTCCATTTGCTTTGATATCTTATACGTCACAAAAACTTCTCTGCCCTCCACATGTTAACCAATGTCGATATTGGTCCACACCAGAAACATCACCATCATCTCTAAAACTCTGCCACCAGAAAAAGTAATCGTACGTATACAATTTTAGTCTGTTGAAAACGTAAATAACAAGAGTCAAGTGTTATTTAATTTAACTTTTAGATTTAAATTATTAATTGAATTCTTACCATTTACATTTGTCACATATCAAAAATTTCACATTTTATATTGATCAAAATATATTTCCAATAAAATATAATTCTATAAGATATACATATAAAATAATATTATCTTGTGAGGAAATGTTTTTAATATAATATGAGAATATGTTGACATATTAAATGATAAAGATATCACTTTAAGTAATTATTTAATATTAAAATTCCAAATAAGTAAATAGTTATCTTTATTATATTATTATGTGTCCAATATAAAATGTGACTCTGATCCCAACAAATTAAAAGTATATATATATATATATATATATGTATAACTAATATAGCATCAAGTCTAACCGGATGATTTTATCATTAAGAATTCATTTATTAGCTTTCATATTGCTTAAAAGGCTTAAACTTAAAAATATATTTACCCTTTTTTGGACCTTTATAAGGTTTACTAATTATTTTAAAATCTCATTAATTTTATCTTTGAGCATTAATTACTTTTTAAATATCAAATTATAATGTAATCAAAAGCTAATAAAATATGATTGAATGCTAAAACCATCCAATTGAATTAATGAGATATTGAATATATGTCGTATACACATCCTGCTAAGCCTTCTTCTGGTATATGGCCACCAAAAATGTTTTTATTATGCTGTAACAAATAAAGTCTCCTTACCGACACAATATATTATATGTATATATATGAAGTTCTAGCACTACAGTGCCTCATTTTGGAGTTCAACTAAGATGTTTTTAATTTTCTTCTATAGTGGTTAATAACTAGTCTGTTGCTATCAAAAACCATCATGCATACATATTGCATGGTGATTAAGAACCTTTGGAGGAATAGTTTGAAGCCATAATTTAAAAGGTGATTATGAAATGCTCATTTTTAAAATCATAATCATACACGCACACGAACACGCACAATTAGCGTGTGTTTACACTGGGTACAATTAAACTTGGTAGGAAGCTTAATTAATTGGTATTTAATTAATGTAATAAATCAGACCCTGTTTCTGGAGATTAGAGCTAATATATTAAGATTTTAGAATTGCACTAATTGTTCGTGGAGTTTTAAAAACAGTTTTACAATGTGATTTAAAACGTATTATGATGATTTGAAAACTTGAAAAGTATGAGTTATGTAGAATTTGAAAATACTTTTCATGCTTTGTTGGTAATAAAAATATTTACCATGCTCAACTTAAAATGTCTACCAAATATGTATATTTGAAATTTGACCAAATAATATATATATATATATATATACATATATATATAAGAAGCAAGTTGACGTAAATTAAGACCGATATGACCAGAAAAAGATGATGGGTCCCATTACGTCCTTTTTGGTTCCAATATTTTAACTTTAAGGTTAATAACATTAAAGTTTACTTGAATATTCTTGTAAAAAAGAAGAATAAAATAAAAAATGATATGTATATTTCTTTTAATTAGGAAACAAATGTATATATATACTGATCTATAAAATAAAACATCAAAGAATAAGAAATTAAAGTCTCTATGGTATATATTTTTACTCTTAAGAATATACCTTTTTTTTTTTTTTGGGTCAAAAAGAGTACTAAATGTAACTACAATTTCATTGTATACCAAGTACTTAGTCAATTTCTTTTTCTTTTCTTTTTTTAAATTAGTAACTTACTACTCTTTTTTTTTTTTTTTTATAACTAAATGAGTGCTATTTATAACTAACCAACTGCTATTTAAAATGGCATAAAAAAAACAGGAGCGTCTAAATTAATTTTTTTATGCCATTTTGAATTTTTTTTAAATTCATTTTTAATAGTAGTTAGTTAGTTAGTTATAAATAGTAATTAGCTAGCTAAAAATATAGTAAGTCTGTAATTGAAAAAAATAATATTTGACTAAGTACTAAAATAAAGTTAGAGTTAAATTTAATACTATTTTTCATTTTTGACAAAAAAGGTATGTTTCTAAAGTTAACATTGATATATACTATGCATTTTGTTTTTATGATTCTTTAATTGGAATCAATCTTCCCAATCTACATTTAATTTATATCTTTGTAATTTTTTCATTTCATTCTAATCTTTTGGATTAGGATCTTCCCATTAATCCAAGTTCTATCTGAACTATATTTTTTGTATTTGAACTATATTTTCTGTATCTCAAAGACAAGACATGTGACCACTAATACATTAATTGCAATAGAATGCTCTTCTCTTTTATACTACGAACTACCAATATTCCACTCTTATAAATTAAAAAAATAAAATAAAATTGAAGATTCATGACCAAATGCTTATCCATCTCTCTCTCTCTCTCTCTCTCTCTCTCTCTCTCTCTCTCTCTCTCTCTTTCTCTCTCTTTCTCTTGTGTGTGTGTGTGTGTGTGTGTGTGTGTGTGTGTGTGTTGCAGAGATGCATTTGTTTCTCAATAATACTTCTCTTAATGGTATTTTTTTATTACCCTATGATGGCTTTATTAGGCTGAAGCGCGTTTTGCAGCTTAATTTGGTTAATTATGCAATTCAGCACCCAAACCTAAGATTAATAAATTAAATTGTAATAATATAATATTAGCCCACCTATATACATATATCTCCCTAAATAGCTACAGAATATATAAGTATTAAAATGACCGAAAATGGAGCTGTACGGCAGATACCACACGTAGCATAAAGACAGTTTTAATTAATCAACAAACAGTACGTTTTTGTCTTAGAAATATCTGCCCTCCTAATTAAACCATTATAAAAATGGAACACTAAATGTTATACTAATCATAAGAAACACGGCTAAGCTAATCTTAATTATTCGAATCATGATGGATATGCATATAGTAAATCTTATCATCTTAAGTGGACCATATTCTAAAAGCCCCACCTACCACTTCGGAGCTCATCTATGCACCAAAGGACTAAAAATTAGAGAAAGCATGAAATCACAAACGTCAAGTATTAATATTTCCTCATCACCTTTTTTTCCTTTCAATTTCTGTTTTACTTTCCATTCAAAGAACCACAAACACCTTTACCAAATTCATTAATTAATAATGATTACAGGATTAGATAAGAAGGGTATTTTTTATTTATTTATTTATTTTTTTAAAAGAGTATTCAAATATATGTGCATACATGGTAGATACATATAATTTTCATGAAATATGGTAACGCCACCTGGTCAATGAGTACACGAAGGCTTTGGTTTCCCTATTCACGCGTGATTGGGGGTCAAAAAAGTTATATGAGATAGAACGCAATACCAATATTTTTCTATGAATAAATAATATAAATTAATTAATCTTTCTTTTTTCCCACCTCCAAACAAACAGAAAATCAGGAAAAAAGAAATAATATTTTCAGAAGCAAGCAAGGAAATGAGGAATTGCAATAGTACTAGTGCATGGTATGTGTGTGTTGAACTGTTGATCTCTCATGTGGTACACGTGTCTAATTTTGAAGTTAGAGCATGAAAATTGGCTGCACTAACGGGTTATAAAAAATTTATTAGTTAAAGAAAAAGGTAAAATATTTTACATGGAAGAAAGAAGGTCAGGCCTGAGGGTGTGTTTGGCGGTTGTATGAGAGAGAAGTGACAAATGGGGTGCAAATAGAAACGGCTTCAAAAAAAAAAAACAAAAACAACAAAAAAAGAAAAGGAAATTTGGGAATGTCACGTGAAGAGGACGTTTAAGAGGAAATAAAGCTTTCTTGGTTTGTAACGTAAGTCTGGCACAAAATAGTTGTACTTGTATAAGTCTATAAGAGATGCTGAGGTGGCATTTTGGTGTATGGAGTTGTTGTACTACGGCCACCTACACACTGTAAAATAAAGAAATCATTTTTTGGTGAAAAGTAATCATCATCATTTTTCACTCTTTTCATGCAACAAACACAATACAAACACACACACACACACACACACACACATGGATATGGGTTTTCTTTTTTTCCTCTATATATAGATACCCTTAACTGTGTTTCACTTCGTGGCATGGCTTGGCATACACAAAGCTAACTAGAGCTTCTTCTTCTTTCTTCTTCTTTTTGTTCATATAACCTTTTTGTTCTTTTTCCTTCAATTTCCCAGTTTTGTTCTTATTGAGAGAGAGAAAGAGAGAAAGAGAGACTAGAAATTAAATTAAAGTTCGTAGGCATGGCTATCTTCGCAACTCATAATATTGGGGTCTTAATATTTGGTATTCTAGGTAAACCCATCTGCATTTGCCCTCATGAAAACCTGAAACTTTATCTGCATTATTTTATATTTCCTTATATGATTAAATTTTATCATGGAGCAAAAAGAAAATTCTGACCATTTTTTTTTTTTTTTGGTTTTTTGGTTTTTGTTTGTCATTGTTAGGCAATATCGTTTCCTTTGTGGTTTTCCTAGCACCGGTGTAAGTTCTTTTCTTCTTTATTAACTTTATTCCTTCTTTAAAGGAGAAATTCAAGGACAATAATAAGATAGCTATATAAGAATATTGCTCAAAATTATTATCATTATTATCATTATTTTTAAATTTTTTTTTTTTTTTTTTGGGCAGGCCAACATTTTTGAGGGTGATTAAGAAGAAATCAACAGAAGGTTTTCAATCGGTTCCCTATGTGGTGGCACTATTCAGTGGGATGATGTGGCTCTATTATGCATCCCTAAAGTCTGATGAGACCCTTCTCATCACTATCAACTCATTCGGTTGTGTCATTGAGACCATCTACATTGCCATTTATATCACCTATGCACCAAAACAAGCAAGGGTATACTGCCATTTCTCTATATCCTTTATATTTATGCTATATAATTTTTCTATGATACATATATATCTCAGATTCACAGCAGAGTCACAAAATATGCACACACACACATATATATATATATATTTATATAGTAAATTTTTTTTTAAAAATGACATGGGACTGGGATTAATATATATATATATATGTTGCAGTTGTTCACCTTGAGGCTACTTCTCCTGTTCAATTTTGGGGGATTTTGCTTGGTTCTTCTTCTTTCCCACTTCTTAGCTGAAGGACCTACCCGAATCAAAGTTCTTGGGTGGCTTAATGTAGTTGTCGCTGTCAGTGTCTTCGCAGCACCACTAAGCATAATCGTAAGCATCACATATAATTTTTTTTATTTTTTTTTTATTTTTTTATAATAGCATCATACATATTTAAATATATATACATACATATATATATGTATATTTTTTTATAACCTATAGTTTATTTTCATTTATTAATACATATACTATGGTGGCTTGCAGAGAGTGGTTATACGAACAAAGAGCGTGGAGTTTATGCCGTTTCCTTTATCTTTCTTCCTCACACTCAGTGCTATCATGTGGCTCTGTTATGGCGTATTACTCAAGGATTTATATGTAGCTGTAAGTTTAACTAATTTCCTGAAATTGATTAAAAAGAAATTAACTAAAAATAATTTAACCTTCATTAACATTTGGGTTTTTTTTCTTTTTAATTATTCTTTATTTTTCACAGCTTCCAAACATACTGGGATTGGTATTTGGAGTACTTCAGATGATACTTTATGTGGTCTACAAGAATAAAAAGATAGCAATAGATCAGCAACTCCCACAACACAAAGGAGATATTATTAATGTTGTTTCTGATGATAAGCTCAGCGCTACAGGCACTACTACCGTGACTACCGCGGAGGTACAAATTATATGCACTAGCAAGAACAAGGAAACTGTTGAGGAATTAGACCACGATCAGATTCAACATGGCGTCGAGGAAAAAAATCGAAATCATCATAGAAATGGGAAAAGCATGGAAGATTGCTACTCCATCATTGAAGTACAACCAGCTGCAACGGTTAAATGTGAAGCTTAAATTAATGTTCATCCATGAATTTCTACTTTGCTGTGTGCTGCTTAAACCCCCACCCCCAGAACTTGAATTAAATTCCTCTGCTGCGCTCTGTTTAATTTTGTTCTCTCTGTGTTGGCTTCTCTGTCTGTATATCTCTCTCTCTCTCTCTTTTCTTCACTTTGAATTTTGATGGTGTAAACAGCATGTAGAGGATGGTGTACATATGGGGTTTTCTTGGTGCTTCATTCTCTTGGGTGTTTATATTTATCTTTGTGCATTTCATGAAATCAAAAACTTTTTCTCTCCCATGGTTATATAATTAATATTATATATATATATATATATATGAATATGTTTTTACCTAGGGAGGCAAAGTAGTCGCATATGAACTGTATATGTATCTCTGTTTAATGTCACTTTCAATAATAATAATATATATATATATATATATATAAAATATTATGTTTTTGTATTTATTTAATTAGTCCATTACAATAATTGGTATGATGCAAAGATGATGAAATCCCAAAATGAAATTGTCTTCTCCACTAGAGTTTAGACCTGTAGATTTATTTCTTATAACTACACATATTGCTAAAGGCCAAATCATTGTGATTCTGTCTTAATTTGCCTACGCAATCATTTAGCAAATTAATAACTAAGATTTTCTGAAAACAAAGGTGGTCACCACCACCCAAATAATAATTATCTTTAATCATCCAATTCCGCGAGGTTAGAAAACCAAAAATGAAATTGGCTTTTTCACAAAGGAAAGAAAAGTACACGAAGCACACCGTTTGCTAATGTGTTTTACGTATGTTGATTGTAAAGCTAATTATAATTATTCCGTACTTAAAACCAAAAAAAAAGTGGTGCTTATTTTAATTGACCACGTACGTATATATAATCCAATTAAATAACCAAAAATGAATATCTAAGTACAATCATAACCTATAACTTAATAATATTTTTCATCATTTGGTGCCACGCCCACCACATTTTCATTGATTTTTTCATGTCCAAGATCTTTATATATAATTTATATAAAGAATAGTGGTTTTGTTTCAGGGTGAAAAAGAAAGATTTTATTTTAAGTTAATATTGAAACTAGGTTTACTTTTGGAGGTGTCTTTTGTTGGTGCCCATGAGCTTCTTTTAAAGGGGTTATTTGGCCCTCCACTATTCAGGGAAGTGTCCTAATTTTGGACCGTCCTTTTCATTGAATTTGACCTCAATTGACCATCTTTTCAAACTTAAAAGCATCATTCTACTTCTTCGGCTGTAAATTAATTATCATATCTCTTTGTCTTCAATTCCTAAATGCCAAGCTTTCATTCTTTAACAATTAAATTTTTGGTGGTTTTAGGAGATTTCCACTGCGTGCTTTCCTTAGATATAATAGGGAACTTATACAACTAAATGACAAATAACATTTCCTACCAAATCATGCAAGAAAAGATCTTGTACCAAAAAAAAAAAAAAATTAAGAAAGAAACAGAAAATAAAAAATGTGAATTTTATATTGTTATTTGAATAATTAAACCTAGCTATGAACAAGGAAATGAAACCGGAGAATCATTTTTGGACGGCCAATATAGGAAAAAAAATAAAATAAAATACAAACACACTAAATAAAATCGTATGATTAGACAAAAAGTAATTGTTAATTGAATTTTTTCAAAAAGTGTGCAGTCAAAAGAACTTTTTATATATAAGTATCATACCATACGTGGCAAACATATATTAGAAAGTTCTATAAATATCTTTTTTCTTAATAATAAATATAAATATAAAAAATACATTAAATAAAAATAATATATTTTAACATAATAATTTTCTAATTGTTTTAGATTTTATAAATAGGTTATGGTTTTATATGGATCTTTATTATTATTATTTTTTATTTAGAATCTTTGTAAGATGTAAGTTTTATAAAAATAAAATAGGTATTATTTAAAAAAATTTATTTAACATTTTTTACATTTTATGCACCATCGTTTTTTGAAACGACGCCAAAAAGTTAACTAAAAAAGAGAGATGAGTGCAACGATGCCAAAAAAAAAAAAAAGAGTAAAATTCACTATATAGAGTACCATAAGAAAAGTTTTAAGTGTAAAGTATCAAAGCATATATGATTTAAAATGTATCAAATGTATCAGTGCTAATATCCATAAATTTTATTTCCAAATGGTTATTTTGGCCATAAAGTATTATTTCCAAATTTATAATTATAATATTAGTAATACTATTATAAACTTTTTCTCAAAAGTCTGCAGTAAAAAAAAAACTCATTTATTTCCCCATAATTATTTTTCCGTAAAATATTATTCCCTAGTTGATAATTATAATATTATATTTACAAATAATGCTAGAGATGCCAACTAGATGTATCAAGAGTCATATGTCAATATTTGATTAGTTTTATACTTATCCAAACACTATACAAAAATGGATATCTAACGACATTCACTTAACGAAACTACGAAACAAACGTGTCTGAAAAAACAAAACCACGACTCTGAAGTTAACGCGTCATTAAAAATTTAATATATATACGACGCATCTAAAAACTGTCGATCTCAAAAGGTCGCTAAAAACAAAAACACGCGACACATCCATTAAGGATCGCTGAATGTGGGGCTCACCAGAGTCACCATTAATACTGCATGTATATTTTATCTGAATTGTATTGTATGTTTAAATTCTACTCATGAAAAATAAATATCATCCACCAATCTATGTTTACATAATAATAAAATTTAATTATACAAGGTTGTTGTTTAATTATATAATTTTTCTTGTATAGTTTATTCTTCCAAATCTCTTAAATAGTATTCTTTTATTTCAATTATAAATAACCAGTAAAAATATTATAGCAACATAATTGAGCTGGTTTTTTTTTTTTTTTAATAGAGGTAACAGGCGACGCACTATTTAGATTGTGCATCGCCTGTTATCTTCCCTTTACCATTTTTTTTTATAGTTCTTTTAAACAATCTAATTTTATTTCAACAATAAATAACCAGTAAAAATATTAGAGTAACAAAACTGAGATTTTTTTTTTTAATATATAATTAATAGGCGACGCACTATTTAGATTGTGCCTCACCTGTTCACTCCTATCTTTTTTTTTTTTAGTTTTTTTAATCAATCTAATTTTATTTCAACAACAAATAAGCAGTAAAAATATTAGAGCAACATAACCAAACTATTTTTTTATTTTTTATTTTTTTTATATATGTTACAGGCGACGCACTAATTAGATTAGTGAGTCGCCTGTTCTCTTCCCTTTACTTTCTAATTTTTTTTTTAGTTTTTTTAAACAATCTAATTTTATTTCAACAACAAATAACCAGTAAAAATATTAGACCGACAAAAATGACACTACGCGAAAATTGATATATAGCGACAATTATTTAGCGACGCTACGAAACAAATGCGTCTGAAAAAATAAAACCGCGACTCTAAGATTAATGCGTCAGTAAAAATTCAATAAATATACGACGCATCCCAAAACAATCGACATCAAACGGTCGCTAAAAAAAACAAGACGCGACACATCCATGAAGAGTCGCTAAATATGCAGCTGAACAGAGTCGCTTTTAATACTGTTCGTATATTTTATCTGAATTGTATTGTTTAAATGCTAGACTTATGAAAAATGATTAACCATCTACTTATCTATGTTTACATTATAACAAAATTTAATTATACGAGGTTGTTGTTCAATTATATAATTTTTCATGTACAGTTTATTCTTGCAAATCTCTTAAATAATATTCTTTTTTTTTTTTTTAAGATATTGGTAACAAGCAACGCACAATGAAGATTGTGCGTCGCCTGTTCTTCTTCTTTTTTTTTTTGTTCTTTTTATCAATCTAATTTTATTTCAACTCCAAATAACTAGTGAAAATATTATAGCAACATAACTGAGCTGGTTTATTTTTTATTTTTTATTTTTTTAGATTTTGGTAACAGGCGACGCATAAAGAAGATTGTGCGTTGCCTGATCCCTTTTTTTTTTTTTGGTTCTTTTTATCAATCTAATTTTATTTCAACTACAAATAACCAGTGAAAATATTATAGCAACATAACTGAGCTCTTTTTTTTTTTTTTTAAATATTGGTATCAAATTAGGCGACACACATTGTACGTCTCCAAATCGTAATAGGCGATGCACATTGTGCATCTCCAATTAGTAATAGGCGATGCATATTGTGCGTCTCCAATTAGGCGACGCACATTGTGCGTCTCTAGTTACCAATATGTTACAAAAAAAAAAAAATGGGAGTTTAGTTATGTTACTCTAATATTTTCACTAGTTATTTATAGTTAAAATAAAATTAGATTGATAAAAAGAATAAAAAAAAAAAAAGAAGATCAGGCGATTCACAATCTTCTTTGTGCATTGCCTGTTACCAAAATCTAAAAAAATAAAAAATAAAAAATAAACCAGCTCAGTTATGTTACTTTAATATTTTCACTAATCATTTGCAGTTGAAATAAAGTTATGTTGTTAAAAAGAATAAAAAAAAAAAAGCAAAATAGGCGACTCACAATCTTCATTGTGCGTCGCCAGTTACCAATATATTACAAAAAAAAGAAAAAAAATAGCTTATTTATATTACTCTAATATTTTTACTGGTTATTTGTA
This sequence comes from Ziziphus jujuba, assembly GCF_031755915.1. Lineage (NCBI taxonomy): Eukaryota > Viridiplantae > Streptophyta > Magnoliopsida > Rosales > Rhamnaceae > Ziziphus > Ziziphus jujuba. The sequence continues at coordinate 8,297,811 of NC_083380.1, forward strand.
GTTGAAATAAAATTATATTGATAAAAAAAACCAAAAAACAAAAAAAGGAGATTAGGCACCGCACAATCTTCTTAGTGCGTCACCAGTTACAAAAATCTAAAAAAATAAAAAATAAAAAATAAATCAGCTCAGTTATGTTGCTCTAATATTTTTACTGGTTATTTGTAGTTGAAATAAAATTAAATTAATAAAAAAAACCAAAAAAAAAAAAGAAAAGAATAGGCGACGCATAATCTTCATTGTGCGTCGCCTGTTACCAAAATCTAAAAATGAAAACTAAAAAAAAAAAAGCTCAGTTATGTTGCTCTAATATTTTCACTGGTTATTTGTAGTTGAAATAAATTTAGATTAATAAAAAAAAAGGATAACAGGCGACGCACAATGAAGTTACCAAAATCTAAAAAATAAAAATAAAAAAATAAACCAGCTCAGTTATGTTGCTCTAATATTTTCACTGGTTATTTGTAGTTGAAATAAAATTAGATTAATAAAAAGAACCCAAAAAAAAAAAAAAGAAGAACAGGCGATGCACAATCTTCATTGTGCGTCGCCTGTTACCAAAATCTAAAAATGGAAATTAAAAAAAAAAAACCCCAGTTATATTGCTCTAATATTTTCACTGGTTATTTGTAGTTGAAATAAAATTAGATTGATAAAAAAAAAAAAAATAACAGGCGACGCACAATGAAGTTACCAAAATCTAAAAAATAAAAATAAAAAAATAAACCAGCTCAGTTATGTTGCTCTAATATTTTCACTGGTTATTTGTAGTTGAAATAAAATTATATTGGTAAAAAAAATAAAAATAAAAAAAAGCAAAACGGGCAACGCACAATTTTCATTGTGCGTTGCCAGTTACCAATATCTTTAAAAAAAAAAAAGTATTTCAGTTATATTGCTCTAATGTTTTCATTAGTTATTTATAGTTGAATAAAATTAGATTGATAAAAAAAACAAAAAAAAAAGTAGAACAGGCGGCGCACAATCTTCATTGTGCATCGCCTATTGCCAAAATCTAAAAATAAAAAATAAAAAAATAAAGAGCTCAGTTATGTTACTCTAATATTTTCACAGGTTATTTGTAGTTGAAATAAAATTAGATTGATTAAAAAAAAAAACAAAGAAGAAGAACAGACGACACGCAGTCTTGATTGTGCCTCATCTGTTACCAAAATTTAAAAAAAAAAAAAAAATCAGTTCAGTTATGTTGCTCTAATATTTTCACTGGTTATTTGTAGTTGAAATAAAATTAGATTGATTAAAAAAAAAAAAAGGAGAACAGGCGACACACAGTCTTCATTGTGCCTCCCCGGTTACCAAAATCTAAAAAATAAAAAAAATAAAAAAATCAGTTTAGTTATATTGCTCTAATATTTTCACTGGTTATTTGTAGTTGAAATAAAATTATATTGATAAAAAAATTAAAAAAAAAAAAGCAGAACAGGCAACGCACAATGAAGATTGTGCATCGCCAGTTACCAATATCTTTTAAAAAAAAAAAAAAAAAAGAGCTCAGTTATGTTGCTATAATATTTTCACTTGTTATTTGTAGTTGAAATAAAATTAGATTGATAAAAAGAACAAAAAAAAAAAAAGGAGAATAGGCGACGCTCCTGTTACCAAAATCTAAAAATAAAAAATAAAAAAAAAAGAGCTCAATTATGTTGCTCTAATATTTGTACTGGTTATTTGTAGTTGAAATAAAATCATATTGATAAAAATAACAAAACGCCTGTTACCAAAATCTAAAAAATAAAAATAAAAAAATAAACCAGCTCAGTTATGTTGTGCTAATATTTTCTCTAGTTATTTATAGTTGAAATAAAATTAGATTGATAAAACGAACAAAAAAAAAAGAAAAAAAAAAAGCCAGTACAGGCGACGCATAATGAAGATTGTGTGTCACCTGTTACCAAAATCTAAAAAAAAATAAAACAGCTCAGTTATGTTGCTCTAATATTTTCTCTAGTTATTTATAGTTGAAATAAAATTAGATTGATAAAAAGAACCAAACAAAAGCAGAATAGGTGAAGCACAATTTTCTTTGTGCGTCGCCTGTTACCAAAATCTAAAAAAATAAATAAATAAGTAAACCAACTTAGTTATGTTACTCTAATATTTTCATTAGTTATTTGTAGTTGAAATAAAATTAAATTAATTAAAATAAACAAAAAAAAAAAGGAACAGGCGACGCACAAAGAAGACTGTGGGTCGCCTATTAGCTATATTTAAAAAAAAAAAAATCTAGCTCAGTTATGTAACTTAAATATTTTTGCTAGTTATTTGAAATTGAAATAAAATTAGATTGATTAAAAATTAAAAAAACAGTAATAAAACATGGAATAGGCGACGCATGTTATTGGAATTGCGTAGCCTGTTCCTTCAATTTTGTTTTTTTTTTTTTTTTAAAAAAACAATTTAATATACTTTCAATTTTTAAAAACAAGTAAGCTATCATTGACCACAAACACATGAAATTTAAGCTCATTGAACATACTTATGTTGATAAATTGGTCAATAAATACTTGTTGAATTAGATTTCTATATTCGATACTTTATCTCAAATTAGATCTTGAGATATTTTGTATTTCGTCTATATACATATATGTGAATAATTGAGAAGAGCATTGACAAATATAAAAATTGGAACAGGCAACTCTTTTCAACCATAATGCGTCGCTTGATCCCACAATTCAAGAACAGGCAACCCTTCTTGAAGAGAATGCACATCTGTTCTCTCAATTAAAAAAAATAAAAATTTTAAAAGATATACAAATTTTATCAAGAATAAAGATGTACTTGAAAAACAAAAAAATAAACAGCAATCTTTGATATTTTGCTTTGTATTTTTAAGAAATATTTTCAGTTTTTATTTTAGATGAAAACTAAAAAATTAATCAAAGAAAAAAAATGAAATTGAGAGAAAAGACGCATTTTTGCTATTTTTTGAAAATTTTTGTTGCGTTTTAAAATTTTTACGCACGCCATTATATCCCTTTTCTTTTTTAAAACTATATCAAGTACACTATCTAATAGATATTAGATTTGGAAGCAATCTAAGAGAGACTTGAAAAGCGGGATATTTCAGGTTTCATTTTTCGTTTGCCTGTGTTGTCGTCGGCTGAGAAGCTGGATTTCTCTGTGTTACATGATTTTCTGGGTTTCTTCTTTCTTCCTCTCCATCGTTTAGGTGAGTTTCTTTTTTCTTTATGGTTGGCGGAGACATTTGGTGGGTTAGTTTTTTTTTTTTTTTTTCATTTTAACCGTAGGTTCAGTTCATTAGGTTTATTAATCTTGCTTTTGTAGAAATTTTGTTTGTGATATTGCTTGACATTGTTTTGCTAAGTTCAACAAGTATTTTATGTTGAAGATCAACTTGATTCGAGATGGTCTGTTGTTTTAACTTCACCACAATTTTGTACTTTTGTTGAAGAAGATGTTCTTGGAGATACTATGATGGCTCACAATCCATTTGTCATATAGTTGCCAAGTATTGATGAAAATAATAATGAGGATGAATGTGAGAGTGGCTATATTTGTAATAATTGTAAGAAGATATGGATAAACAATATCTTCTAAATAAATTGGTATGTATATTTATTAACCTATGTTTTAAGTAATATTTATAACATTTATTATTATTCATTTAATTATTTTTTTGATCCGCTTCATTATGTGTTTTTCACTTTTAATTAGGAGAAATGCGTCTCGTCAAATATTAAGAACGATGGTAATATTCTTTAAATTTTCATTTACTAAATTACAAATTTAATAATGATTAATATTTTATTTATTTTGCATAAGTGTTAATAACTTTTTTAATTTTTTCATATGCAGTATGAGGGTGTAATATCATCAACAAAAGGACGTCAACTTCCATCTCAATGAGTGTACATTCATGGAAGTTTAATTAATATTAAATTTGTTATGAAAAAATACAATAGTTTACAAATGATGTAAAAATATATTAATGAAATAATATTTAATTTATTTGAAAATTAATTTGTTTAAAAATATATTAATGAAATAATATTTAATTTATTTGAAAATTAATTTGTTACGAAAAATATTTATTTTAAATTTTTATATTCTAATTAATTGTTTTGGATGAAGCTAGTTTTCATTTTTTTGTATTTTAATTATTTTAATTATTTTTACTATTTTAATCACTTTTCACAAAATTAAAAAATAAAAAAATAAAAAAAAAGAAGGGACGACACATTAACAAATAACAATATCGTCTAATATTTTTTGCGACCTTTAATTGTCTATTTTTAGCGACTAATATATTTAATGATGCTTTAAAATAAGTCGCTATTAGCTTTTTTACTGACTCTCCCGAATAGTGTCGTTAAATAATGTATCGCTATAAGTAGACCATCAAATGAGTCGCTAAAAGCATCGATGCGTCGCTAAATAGGTGACTCTATTAATACGTCGCTAAATAGGCTACTCATTAGTAACGAATATATTTAACAACACTATATAAAACAGTCGCTAATATATTTTTAGCGACATTGTGATGAAGTATCGCTAAATAATGCATCGTTATAAGTGGATTGAAAGAATGCATCACTAAAAACTAAAATATATGCGACTCTCATACTGCATCGCTTGTTGTTTTATGGCTTTAGCAACAGGACGTTAGGCGACACCGTGTGATACGTCGTTATTTATTTTGTACAACGCATTTATTGCGTCATTTATCAATGTGATTCTAGTAGTGTGAGCTTTTTTTATATATATATATATAGTTGACAAGCGATGCACTATATAGATTGTGCGTCACCTGTTTTCTCCTCACATTTTTTTTTAGTTCTTTTAATTAATCTAATTTTAATTTAACAACAAATAACCCATAAAAATATTAGAGCAACATAACTGAGCTGTTTTTTTTTTTTTTGGTTATATATGTAACAGGCGACGCACCAATAAGATTGTGCGTCGCCTATTTTCTCTTTATTTTTTTTCTAGATCTTTTAATCAATTTAATTTTATTTCAATAATAAATAACCAATAAAAATATTAGAGCGCCAAAACTGAGCTTTTTTTTTTATATAGATATATATAGTTAACAGGCAACGTACTATTTAGATTGTGCATCGCCTATTCTCTCCTCATCTTTTTTTTAGTTCTTTTAATAAATCTAATTTTATTTCAATAACAAATAACTAGTAAAAATATTAGAGGGCCAAAACTAAACTCCCATAAAAAAATAAAAATAAAAAAATCAGATAAGGCCATGCCAAAAATTGAACCCAGGACCTCATACACTCTTAAAGAATCACTACACCACTTCAACAAATGTGTTGCCTTTTCTTTCTTTTTTTTTCAATTTTTTTATTTAAACATTTAGAAACCCATAAAAAAAATTAAAATCAAAATAGTGCCATGACAAGAATTGAACCTAGGACCTCCTACACTCTTAAGAAGTCACCACACCACTAGACCAAATGACTTGGATATAATAATACAATAAGAACTAACTAATATAGTGTTAGGCAATGCATTATTTTAAGAAAGAGTCGTCAAATAGATGAAAAGGCAATGCATTCTTCAACAAATGCATCGCCTTTTCTTTTTCTTTTTTTCAATTTTTTTATTTAAACATTTAGAAACCCATAAAAAAATAAAATCAAAATAGGAACATGCCAATAATTGAACCCAAGACCTCCTACACTTTCAAGGAATCACTACACCACCAAGCCAAATTACTTGAATATAATAATACAACAAGAATTAACTAATATAGTTTTAGGCAAGGCAATTTTTTAAGAAAGAGTCGCTAAATAGACGAAAAGGCGACGTATTTGTCAACAACTGCATCATCGTTTCATCCAATCAGTTTTTAACTTTTTTCAATTTGAAAATTGTTTTTAGTAATTTTTTTAACTTTGCAAATATGCTTCTTTTTTTTTTTAATTTGTAGATGAGCAATCAACAAAAATAATTAAATATTAAAAAAAAAATGGAATAGGCGACACGTTTTAACAGAATTGCGTCGCCTGTTCCTTCAATTTTTTTTTAGTTTTTTTTTTAAAAAAAAAAAGCAATTTAATACACTTTCAATTTTTAAAAACAAGTAAACTATCATTGACCACAAACACATGAAAGTTAAGCTCATTTAACATACTTATGTAGATAAATTGGTCAATAAATGCTTGTTGAATTAGAATTCTATATTCGGTACCCGATCTCAAATTAAGTCTTGAGATATTTTGTGTCTCGTCTATACACATATATGTGAATAACTGAGAAGAGCATTGATAAAACTATTTTCTATTTTTAGATCGATGGAATTTATGTTCATTGGATTGCTACATGAATATATTTGTAGATGAACAATTAAAAAAATATTTAAAGATTATAAAGAAAATATAAAAAATGAAACAGGCGACGCTTTTCGACCATAATGCGTCACTTGATCCCACAATTTAAGAACAGGCCACCCTTCTTGAAGAGAATGCACTTGTTCTCTCAATTAAAAAAACCAAAAATTTTGAAAGACATGCAAATTTTATAAAGAATAAAGGTGTACTTGAAAAACAGAAAAATAAACAGCAATCTTCGATATTTTGGTTTGTATTTTTAAGAAATATTTTCAGCTTTTATTTGTAGATAAAAAATAAAAAATTAATCAAAGAAAAAAAATGCAATTGGGAGAAAAGGCTAATTTTTGCCATTTTTGGAAAATTTTCGGCTCGTTTTAAAATTTTTACGTGCTTCTTTGAATCCCTTTTCTTTTTTAAAACTATATCAAATACACTACCTAATAGATATTAGATTTAGAAGCAATCTAACAGAAACTTGAAGAGTGAGATATTTCGGGTTTCATTTTTCATTTGCCTACGTTGTCATCGGCCTGGAAGCTGCATTTCTCTGTGTCGCCCTCATGATTTTTTGGGTTTCTCCTTTCTTTGTCTCCATCATTTAGGTGAGTTTATTTTTTCTTTGTGGTTGGCAGAGACATGAGGTGGGTTGTTTTTTTTTTTTTTTCTATTTTAACCGTAGGTTAGGTTCGTTAGGTTTTATTAATCTTGCTTTTGTAGAAATTTTGTTTGTGATATTGCTTTACATTGTTTTGCTAAGTTCAACAAGTATTTTATGTTGAAGATCAACTTGATTCAAGATGGTCTATTGTTTTAACTTCACCACAATATCGTACGTTTGTTGAAGAAGATGTTCTTGGAGATACTACGATGGCTCACAATCCATTTGTCATATAGTTGCCAAATATCGATGAAAATGATAATGAGGATGAATGTGAGAGTGACTATGTTTGTAATGACTGTGAGGGGAGAAATATGCCTCGTCAAATCTTAAGAACAATGGTAATATTCATTAAATTTTCATTTAGCAAATTACAAATTTAATAATGATTAATATTTTATTTATTTTTCATAAGTGTTAATAACTTTTTTAATTTTTCCATATGCAATATGAGGGTGTAATATTGTCAACAAGAGGACGTCAACTTCCATCTCAATGAGTATGCATTAATGGAAGTTTAATTAATATTAAATTTGTTATGAAAAAATACAATAGTTTACAAATTATATAAAAATATATCAATGAGATGATATTTAATTTATTTGATAATTAATTTGTTATGAAAAAATATTTATTTTAAATTTTTGTATTATAATTATTTTGGATGAAGCTAGTTTTCATTTTTTTATATTTTAATTATTTTTATATTTTTACTATTTTAATCACTTTTCACAAAATTTTAAAAAATTAAAAAAAAAGGGACGATGCATTAACAAATAATGTGTCGCTAAAAATTTAATGCAAAATAAATGCGTCACTAAATAGGCGACTCTATTAATGCATCGCTAAATAATCAACTCTATTAATGCGTCGCTAAATATGCGACTCTATTAATGCATCGCTAAATAGTCAATTCTATTAATGCATCACTAAATAAACGACTCTATTAATGCGTCGCTAAATAGGCGACTCATTAGCGACTAATATATTTAGCGACGCTATATGAAACAGTCGCTAATATATTTTTAGCAACATTATGGTGAAACGTCGCTAAATAATGAGTCGCTATAAGTGGATTGATAGAATGCGTCGCTAAAAGCCAATATGCGTCACTAAAAACTCAAAGATAGACGACTCTCATACTGCGTCGCTTATTGTTTTATGGACTTAGCGCCAGGACGTTAGGGGATGCTGTGCGATACGTCGTTGTTTATTTTGTGCGACATATTTATTGCGTCATTTATCAATGCAATTCTAGTAGTAATAACTAGATTACAATAATATGTCAACAAATAAAATATTAACATGTAATTTTTGGTATACATCTTAGTATATTTAGTTGATATCTCTAGCTTTACTCTTAGATTTACTTAAAAACCTAGTAAACTAAATGTTGAAAAATAAATAAATAAATAATATATATATATATATATATATATATATATATATATATATATATATATATATATATCACGTTAATAAACAAATAAATACAAAATAAAATAAAGAAACATTTTAATGATACTGCCTTAAATAGATAAGAAACACACAAAAGCAAAAACATCAAAACTTTCCATGTAATAAATATTTATACCATAATAACACTATCAAAAAAAAATTCATGTAAAACTTTCTTTGACTAAAACTTTCATTCTGAGACTAAATTTTCTAAATTAACATAATTACTAATCTATAAGAGAAAACACATTTATTTAGGATACTACTAAATATTATATTTTAACATTTATTTAGGATACTACTAAATATTATATCTTAATTTCTCATTGAAATCTCTTTTTGCAATGCACTATAAATTTTTGAAAATTTTCTCTCTTTATAAATACAATCATATATATATATATATATATATATTTCTTATTTGGACAGGGGATTTAAATCATGAATAACCAGATTGTCTCCGCAAGAAAAGTACAAATTATAGTTAGGTGAAGATTCTTTTAGCCAATAACAATTATATATTTACTATTTAAATTTTGATTGCAAACATCCAAATGGGTAAATGATAAAAGAAAAAATAAAAAGAAGAAGAAGAAGAAGAAGATGTAGAGGCTTCTTTATTTAAAATAAAAGAGATCCATTAAATTTCAAATGAAAGCAAATAAGAACATAGAGGAAATAATAATAATAATAATAATAAATAATTATTAAAAAAATTTAAAAAAATTTAAAAAAAAAAAACTTGAACTGGTTATTAGTGATACTCTATCTAGCATTCCATTTCTATACATGGAAGGTCATAAATTTTTTCGGTTAAAGAAAGAAAGCAAAAACTAGAAGTTAGGAAAATAGCTAGCTGTCTTCAACTCTCTGAAACTGAAACCACTCAAATTAAGAAGCACCAACGATTCTTTTATTTATTTATTTATTTTTAATTTTATTTTCCTTTCTTATATGTATACATCTATAAAGGTGGTTAGGAGGCATACCAAAATAACATAATTTGGTTATCTTTGCTATATAAGTTTCTTTTAAGATACATAACAAAAGTTTTGGATAATGTATTTGGGTTTCTTGTAAGACGACGAGATCTTTCCTCATATAACATCGTTAACGAAAATTAATTAAAAAAATATCAATATTATTGCTAATTTTTGTCTACACGTGACTTGCAAGTGATTCCTTGATGCTAAAACTTGTAGCACACACAGAATTATAATACAGGGTTAGGATTTGGGAATGACGGCTACTGAGTCGACTACCAAAAGTTGTTTCTTGTTTAGGTAAAGAGTATATTCTCTAAGATCATAATATCAAACTATGTTATACACCGTTTGATTTATTTTATTTTATTATTTTTTTTTAACGTCCTTGATGAACTAAGCTAAAATGCGATTCCACATCAAAAAGCTCTACCTCAGTGGGATTGTGAATGAAATTGAATGAAAATTAAAAAAAAATTTCTTGATCAAATACCCTTATGGAAGGGGAGAGGAAAAAAAAAACCTCCTTAGTGTAGACTCTGGAAGTGGTTTTCAACTTAGACCCTACAATATGATCTAGTGTGCGCCACACTACATGGTTTATTATTATTATTATTATTATTACAATATTAATTTGTGAACAAAATCATGATTAAAAAAAATTCAACAAAAACCAATCAGTAATTTGCTAATTCAACATTAATCAAGCTCCTAAATGGGGGCAGACAAGAATTCATCAACTTGGGTTGATAAATTTTCCATTTGTAAAGTTTTTAGATTATCTAATTGGTTTATGTTTCAAAAATTAATCCATAGCATTTGTCTTGGTATGTGATGAAGAACAGAGGAGTCAATCCCCTGTAAATGAACCAAAGGAAGTACTTTATGTAACTGAACTATGAGTTGTAAACCTTAAAAACCACTTGGTGGGTGACACATCAGAAAGAACAATGGTGGGACCCCAAGAATTTTTTGTGTATGTACTAGGAATAGTACTATTGTCAAGTAGGGGCTGAGCTGGTGAGATGGCATTTTTGTGTTGAAGATAAAAGAAACTAAATAAGGGTAATAGGTAGGGGGGCTAGAAAACTAGCTGTTTGTTTGGGGTTGTGTTACTTGTAAAAAGTTCCCAGTGAATGAACATCTGGAAAGGAACTATCAAGAATTAATCCTTCCTCAATTGAAATGCTTTACAAGTTTGTTCTGGTGTTGCAACTTGACCCTCTCTTCCCAATATAAATATGCCTCCCATCCCTCTTTGGTTATCACCCCCCATTAATTAGATTTACATATTATGAGATAGCCATAGACTTTGCTTCATATTCCACTGCTTTACCAAGATAAACAGTGGGAGAGAGGCTTAGTTATTCTTAGTATTTTGACATTGTGATTGAAGAAGATATGGCTGCTCACCACTCATTAATTTTGGCTTTTGGCCTCTTAGGTAGAGAGCTTCTCTTCAATCTCATTTTCCTTGCTGCTTCTTCTTCTTCTTTTTGGGTACTTGTTGAAACTAGGACTAGACTAGGGAAATTTGTTTCCTTTTGCTCTTTAAATGTCCATACATTATAGAATGCCCTCCATGACAATTTGTACAGTGTATGCATGCATGCTACAGTAGTACACTTTTATAAATATTTTAAGGTCTGCGCATGCTGCAGAATTTTAGCAATAAATTAGTAGGTTCGAGTTCCATACTTATATATTCCTCCGTGTATATATATATATATATATTCCACAATAAATGCATGAGAGCTAATTAATTTCCTTTTTTTTATGTGGGGGTTTTCTTTCTCTTTTATTGTAGGCAACATTATCTCTTTTATGGTCTACCTTGCTCCAATGTAAGTTTGTTGGCTCTTTCATATAATCTGTGTAAACTTGCAGCTCATGGAGAGTACAATATTGATCCCCACTTGGATTTTTGTGGTTTTTGCAGCCCGACGTTTCACAAGGTGCACAAGAAAAAATCGACAGAAGGGTTTCAATCACTTCCTTATGTTGTTGCACTATTCAGTTCAATGTTGTGGATATACTATGCAATCCTTAAACAAGGAGCCACTCTTCTCATCACTATCAACTCAGTTGGATGTGTAATAGAGACCGTCTACATTGCCCTTTTCCTTTTTTATGCCCCTAAGAAATCCCGGGTAAGCTGTTGACCTCTCACTTGTTAACTAAGTTTCCTCATTTTCATCGCATATGTTATATATTTGAATCGAATTGAGTAGTCTCTTTGGAAATTGCAGATCCAAACAGTGAAACTTCTGGTCTTGCTGATTGCTTTTGGTTATGGATTTATGGTTATCATGACTATGTTCCTCGCAAAAGGTGAAAAGCGTATCCAAATTATTGGATGGATCTGTTTAGTGTTCAATCTTATTGTATTTGCTGCTCCTCTTTGCATCATGGTGAGCAACATAAAACCAAGTTTGATACCTTATCATACTTTCCTTCAATTTCTAACAATTTGATTACATTTTTTTCAGAGAAAAGTCATACGGACCAGGAGTGTGGAATTCATGCCTTTTCCTCTATCATTTTTCCTAACTTTAGGTGCTGTTATGTGGTTCTTTTATGGCCTTTTGCTCAAGGACTATAACATAGCGGTATATAAAATCTTGCTTACAACTCCCACTTCCAAAAATATATATAATATTTTTAATTATGTTATAAAAGTTATTTACCTTTTTTTCCCTTTTGCTCTCTGCATATGAACAGTTTCCAAATGTACTGGGAATTATCTTTGGCATTGTTCAGATGGTGCTTTACATAGTCTACAGAAATGCCAAGAAAATTTTGGAGGAGCCAAAGCTTCAAGAATTATCGGATCATATCATCGATGTTGTGAAGCTCAGTACAATGGTTTGTCCAGAATTGAACCCTGTAGTTCTGCAACCGAATGATGTTGAAAATGACATAACTGTTGAAGATGAAAATCTTAAGGAAAAGATTGAAGAAACCAAGGAAGAAGTTAAGGAGCTCTCTGTCCAAGTTTAACAGACTGAATTTGGCCCAACATAGCAGGGACATGCATGTACTTTATTGTAATTTGCCTATGCATCTAATTTTTCTAATTTTGCCCCTGCTTTAATTAAATCCTTTGTTAGTATATGTTTGTCTTTATGGTTTGCTGATGATTTGCATGTAATTTGTTAAGGGGGTTGTGATGTTTGTATCTTTTTTTTCACTCTTTATTATAATCTCTCTTTATGCTTCAGTCTATCCCAAGTCAAAGCCTCTTTTTCTCTCTCTACATATATGTATTAAATATAAAATTTTGATCTAGTGTCCAATATGATTGACCTGGCAATGAGCAACATTAACGTGACGCAACATATATACTTAAAAAAGAATAGTAGTACAAAATTGATTAAGCCCAGCTTAAACATATTTCACATTGACTATTAACTTCTTCATTATATTAGGAAATAATTGTATTGAAAAGGTTAGAGGAAACACAGATTCCACACAGGGAAAATTAGAATGTTTGTTAGACTGCATTAGAATGAAAATTAAAAGAGAAACAATCTATATAAATAACATGGAATTATAGTTGATGGTCCAAGGTTCAATTCCTATTATTGTACATTTTTGAAAATTAAATCCACTTTCATGTGTTTGACTTTCGTTTTTTCAAAAGATTCATTTGTGGGTCCAAATAAACAACTTATTAAAAAGTTCATTCTATGCTTTAGTCCACACATAAAGGGATATTAAATTATATTAACTTAATTCCAATTCATCTCCTTGAGTATGTGCTTTTGAGAATAGTAATTCTGGTAATTTGATCTGAAATTAGAGTTTAAAATCCTATATACCTATGTTCAAGTGACATTATCATAGATTAAAAAAAATTAAAACTAATTTCGACCAAAATACTTTACAAACAAAGAGGAATATTGATATCGCTTGATATATATATATATATATATATCATCAAAAGCATGCTCATAATAAAGTCTGGAAAGTCTATATCTCGGGAAAAAACTTGTAAAACTGTTTGTGCTTTTTCCGGTTTAGTTACAGATTTATTACAGCTTAAAGAAAGTGACCGATCTGAGCAATATCTAATTTTTTCCTTTCCTTTCCTTTTTTTTTTTTTTTTTTTTTTTTTTGGGTGTGTGTGTGTTAAATAATGATTCATTGAAAGAAAAACCAGATGAGATTACAAAAGGGACCGAGCCTGAGACTCCTCTAGTCTCATAACATTAAACAAATATCTAAGGTAATATAGAGAACGTAGTTCGACGTTTTCTTAGTTTGGAGCCAACAAAGTTGCAAAACTATGCCAATATAAAGTAATCTTTTTTCAGAATGGCTTTTTTTTATTTTTTTCATGCAGATAGTGAATGTAATTTTGTCAAAGAATTATTATCTCTGGAACAGACTCCAAGTAACCAAAATCAAACAAAAAATTGACTCTCCCTCAATTCAAGCTTTGGAGAATCTCAGATTTTTATATATTAACTAAGTGTTTAAGTGACACAAAAGTTAGTAAGATGTCAATCTAAAATGGACCCCACTATTGCATCATCTCCTTAGACAGAGACAAAATTTTGGAACTTGGGATATTCTTTTTGATATTCGTATGAGGTTACATGGGAACAATATATTTGATATTAAACCGCCATCTATTCACTCATGACTACACATACATTACTAAGATGTATTTAAATCTAAATCTAACAAATTAGACAAGAATAGTTCTTTTAAATACGCTAGATTTTGTTAATTATAACATTTGTTTCAGTTCTCTTTGTCGTGAAGTGATTAGCCAATAAAATAAGCACAATTAGTTATATGCTAAATTGCTTATAGAAAATTAAATGCGTAATTCAAGAAGAGTTTATTTAGATATATATATATATATATATATATTGCTTTCTACAAAAGGATAGCTTTGCATCTGACCATAAGCTATTATCAACTTTTGACATGTTTAAAATAGTATAGCGTAGGTGGACTCCATTGTTTGAGTCAAAAATAAACCTATTGAAGGTACTTGGCAAACTTGCATCCTCTGAAAACTCTTCTTTTAAAGGAGTTGAAAACATTAACTACTTTTAGTTAAGATTTTACAATTAGGGTATAACTTAACCAACCTCTATGGATCGTATTAGCTTATTATAAAATTTGTAGGGTTGGTAAACTAATTTAAGACCTTATTTCAGAATTAGTTTTCTTCTTAGGTTTTATATATTTTCCATGCAATGAATATCTTTGAAATGTAGGATTAGACTAAACTATTTTAGATTTAATCAATTTGATTGGATTAGTTTTAAAATAGTTTAAACCAATCTGATATTCTAAAAGGCTATAAATCTTAATCTTTGCTTGCTCCACTTGGCTCTACTTGTCTTGAAGCAAAAGATACTAAATATATCATTCAACTTGAGGTTCAAATGCATGTTTGATCGCAAAAAAGTAGATTTCAAATCTGCAACTTGAGGTTCAGATGCATGTTTGATCACAAAAAGTTCCATTTCAAATCTTCATCTCATTTCGCCAATGCAATTACTAAGGGTTAATGGCAAAACATGAGAAGGATTTCTAAATTCCAAGTTGTGACAATCCATATATATTTGTTTTTCAGTGTTAAGATAGCCACGAAGTTCGGTCATTTTCAAAAGGAAATATATGCCTAAGCACAAGTGGCTTGGTCCCCATTGGTGACCCTACCATGACCCTTTCTGATGTATGTTATTGAAGGTGATGCAATTACCCACTTCATTCTTTTCCTTTCAAATCCTCCTGTCAATTTGTCATAGGCATTAAAAACTATCATTTTTCTACACTTTTTGTTGAAGTATTTGAATCTTTGTACATATAAATCCTTCATTTGAAGTTTTAGGCTACTGGCTAGTGCAATGCCATTTGGCATATGAGAAATTCAACCACTGGTTTATGGGTAAGTTCTGTGATTCTGTGTTATATTATATCAAGCAAATCTAGAAACCTAAGATCCTCTTAGCACCCAGTAAATTTCAGGCAGTATTAGTCAAATAATAACATTTTTCATCATTTTTTAAATGATGAGTGAAATTTGTAATATTAGTCACTTAATCTTCTTTGCTTTTTTTCCCCCTTTAATTTGCAGAACAGGAATGTACATTCTGATATGGACTTAAAATAAAAATATTTTAAAATATGAGGATAAGTACAAACTAGCTAAGCGTTGCCCATTCTGGATATGGGCATTCATAAATCCATCCTGGTCCAGAATATCGAACACAATGGAGCCACAGGCCCTCTTCATGACCATCATACCTGCAATTATTGTATATAATAAAATGAAAATTTATCTATATATATGTATATGTGTGTGTGTGTGTGTGTGTGTGTTAAGTGAAAGCCAACATATAAATACCAAATTATAATCAATTACAGAAATCATAAAACAAAGGCAAAACAAAACCACCAAAAAAAAGCATACATGTTAGCTATTATGGGAAGAGTTCTGCGGAATGAAATAAACCACAACTGTGAGTCAGTTTTGGAAATTATTAACAGTATTAATCATATAATATTAATCCAGAGTATCGAATCTTTTACTTTTGTTGAGCTCAAAATGGGAAGAGAACTTGACCAAAGATTCAAGAACAAAAAGTCCACTTCATATAAAAAGCAATCACATTTATAGACAACTTGCAGACCACAGAATATGCCCTTTCATCAACGATAAGAAGACCAAAAACTTACTACTACTATTTAAGGGGAAAAACATTAAAAAGGTATCTTACCCTTTTGGAGCTAAATTTGGACAGTTTGTACACATGGGATCAATGCTGAAATCTTCAATGGAATTTCCTCCATTTGCATCGGAAGAATTTTGATCAAAACCAGATGACGGAGAATGGCCTGAACACACAGCAGCTTTATCAGCGCTCACTCCTTGAGTGGAACGATCAGTTACATGTTTGGATAGGTAAAGCATGTCATTGGCTATTGGATGGCCTGCATATTGCAAATGGACACGTATCTACATCAAAGAAACACAAAAGAGTCAGTGAATAACTTAAAAGTCAGAAAGTAGATATTATATATTTCTTTGGCCAAAACAGCATGCGTGAAAAGTTAGGTCACTAGTGCGTGGCTTCTATCCAGAATTATCCGAAAAATACAGGGATACAAACAAAGGAGAATAGGAAAAAATGGTCAATTAAGTTGTTTTGAAATTCAAACCTTAAGAAAGAGGACCAAAAATAAAACCATATGATGCAATTTTAACACTCATTTACAGAACAAAAGGAGAGAGTCAGAAGGGTTCAGAGATTCATTAACATCATTACTTGGTGTGTTCGGCCAGTGACTGGCTCGCACAAGACAATGCTATGGATACCATCGGTACTAATTCTAGTGAACTTGGTACAAGCAGCCTTCCCCTTTATGGAAGTATCACCACAAGAATTGCCAACCTGCATATAAACAAGAGCCTTTGGAATCAGTACATCTTATAAACTAATATATACATCGAAATTCAAAAATTATTGGAGACCACTTGTAAGTAACCAATAAATACCACAAACTGAGATGAATAACACAAAAAAGTTTAACCAGCAGCTAGTGAACATCATTTACAAGCAAATCCATTATGCACCATGTGCTAGCTGGCAGGCATCATTCTTATTGCATTTTGCTGTAATACTCGAACAACTGACAAGACATTTTACTTCATCTATCCAATACGATATCCTAACATACCAGTAAAAGAATTGCTTTCATAACAACAAACGGCTCAATTTTCACATCAGTTTTGAACATACAATTGAATCTTTAATTGAAATTGGGAGATTAATAGAGCTCAGAAGCCAGTTCATGTAGTTATTAAGTTAGCAACAGTAATCTATACAGTACTCTACCCCAAAAAAAATAAAAAAATAAAAAACATTAATCTATAGAGTAAGGGGATGGAAAGAAAGACTCACCTCTGCTGTGCTCCTTCCTTCTCGAGCATTATAATCTATGTTAACATTTACAACTTGCTGGGGATAAAAAGAATCAATATGTAATGAAAATAAAAACTATTGACTAAATACACAATAGTTGGCAATACACCAATTGTAACCAGTGCCCTCACTGACTTTCCAACACTCCAGGCTCTTAAAGTTAAAAAACAAGTTGATAAGACAATACTAGACCAGCACCACAGACAGCTGTGGACAGCATAATTGCACAAGCATATTGGTCCATGCACAATTGACCAAGCTTTAAAAAAGAGTATACCTCATGTTCAGGAAAAACCCCAATGACTCTTGCAACATACTGTTTGTGCACCTTCCCTGCCTCAATCTGCAAAGTTGCATTCTACTTTAAAAAATAGCAGAAAGGAATATCACCTTATTTTCCTTTTTTTAATTTATAATTTAAGACCAGCAATATGTATAATAAAAAAACGATTAGGAACATCACATTCATAAAATTGGGTCTACATTGTCAGTAATCAGGGAAAATGTCATGCACATAAGATAACATTATTATCAGTACAAGTGCATTCACATTAAAGATTTAAAGCCCCATGAAGAAAGTTATTACCAACGAGATATTAGCATTCATGAATACTGCTATATCAATCTGTCACATAAACTCAAAAGAAGGGTGAAGGGGCATTCATGAATACAGCTATATCAATCAGTCACATAAACTCAAAAGAAGGGTGAAGGGCAAAAAATCTTCCACTTCTGCAAGGGAAATATTTTTGCTACTTGAAGTAGAGAAGGTTAATAGAAAAGAAAAAAAATAAATATATATAGAGAAAGGCTATGGTGCGGTCCGTCCGCATGCGGACCCGCACCAAAGCCGACACTTTTTCTTTGCTGTGTACACATACACAGCAAAGCCGACATTTTTTTTAAAAAGCATCGGCTTTGATGCGGGTCCGCATGCGGACAGACCGCACCATAGCCTCTTCCTATATATATATATATATATATTTCTCCTACTAGGTTTCATATAATCAATTTCAGTTTTCAGGCTTACCTCTTGCCTAAAAATATCAGCTTTTGAAGCATTTCTGGCCAAGATAAGGAGTCCTGAGACTAGACGATCTAACCGATGAACAGCTGACATGATCATGTCAAGGGAAGAACAATAAAGCCAAATTCATACAGATAAAGTAGAACAAGAAGACAGGTTTAAATTCAAGTCAGAAACTAGAAAACTCCATTGGAATTATCTCTACACAAATCTACAAGTTCTGCATCCAGAATATATCTGAAACTATGGATACGGAATAAAGGTGCTAAGCCATACTCCGCCTGAAGGATGCCAACAATGGTGTTCTTACGATACTGACCACATGGATGCACCTGCATAGCAGTACAAACTTCCATAAGTACAAGGAAGATGAGGCATAACAAGGAAGTTGAGGACTTCCTATCAAGAACTATATTTACCCCAGGTACATTGAGCAGCAAAAGAAACAGAACCATAGAGTTAAAGGAGGAATGTGATTTCTTCCCACTGCATTATAAACTACAGACAATGGACCGAAGCATGCATAACTAATATGTGCTGACTCACCGGAACAGAAGCAGGTTTACAAACAGTCAGCACATCCGGCTCTTTCCGGAGAATTTTGACATCCCAAGCCATCACCGGTGGTTCATGCCTAAAACCTTTGCAGTATCAAATTACTAGCACCATAAACTTACAAAATACAGTTTTGAAACAGGAGATAAACAAAGCAACTGAAAGAAACATAAAAAAAAAAACAGGAAGCAAATGCTCGTACTTTAAGATCAACATCAACAGAGAATACAAGAATAACAACACTAAACAATAGATTAAAAAATAAGCAGCCTTAGTAAAGAAAAGAAGATGCTCCTGCAAAATAGATTAAAAAATAAGCAGCCTTAGTAAAGAAAAGAAGATGCTCCTGCAAATATAGTTAATTGAAATTGATACAAAGGACTAAATAAATTAGCACAAAACATACCTGTGCAAAAAGTGGCTTATCTTCTGTGATGACTTAACTATATAGGAAACCGGCACCATTTGTCCGTCAACTTGTATCCTTCCACATTTGACAGCATCAACCTACACGTTTTCTCAACCTATAATTCTTAAAACTCATAAAAACAAAAAAAGCCACTTCAACATACAAAAAAATATGCATGGTAAAGGATCACAGTCACGCATACCCAATTGGATTTTGCCACAAAACTATAACATATTTTAGCTCATAAACAAATATATTCAAGAAAACTATTTGGGGGCATTAAGAATGAGTCATACATAGTAATCATAAGGTCGGCCTTTAAACTCTTGGGCAAACAAATCCACAATGCTCTTTCCAGCCCACCGATTCTTCACCTACCCACAGACACTTAGCAACAAACAATGAGTGGGTTCCATATAAATTTAGCAACTTGAACAGTTAATCACATTCATATTTCATACATACATGAGAGATGAACTCGAAGTAGTACGGTCTTACGTGGCGCCTCCCTGCATAATTCCCGCCCAAATGTTTTCTTTTATTTTCATTTTTATTTTGCAGAATTCAAATTGTTTTGGAAAATTTTGAATTTTCTTTTTTATAGATATTACCGTTGCGAAAGATGTAATCTTGACGCTCTGGTGGGTTCACTGGGGTTTGCCACACAATTTCCATGTTCTTCTCTTCTCTCTTCCTCTTCATATGTTTTTCTCTCTTTCGCTTTCAAGATCGGATTTTTGAGCTACCAAACTTGGAAGTGGAGGGCGCAGCAGAAAACCCTTTGTCCATAAAAACGACGACGTATCTGTTTTTCGGAAGAAATATGCAATTGGTTTTTTTTCTTTTCTTTATATTAATTATAAGGAAATGTAAACGTGTTTTTCTCCACGCAGTATTAGGCGGCTAAAAAACGGTGCCGTTTGAAAGCGGTTTGTGGGGGGTGCTTTGGCAAGCACTTTTTCCTTCTTCAGCTCACCAACAAAAACACCGACCTCTGGAAAGTGGAATCTACCGTGGAAGGAAAAAAAAAAAAAAAAAAAAAAAAAGGTGTCTGAGAACCGCTTAGTTTGATCGCCAACTAAACAAGCAAAAGGGTATGCTTCAATTTCTCAAAAATTCGATCTTTGTCATGGTTTTGGTATTGAAATTTGCATAAAAATATGATTTTTTTTTAATGGGTTTCTTAAATTTTCTTTGATTAAATCATATAAAAAATTCAGGGTCATGATCTGATGAACTCGTTTATCGCTCCAAGTAATCTGTGATTGGACGGTAGAGAAAAAAATATTTCAAACTTGGAAGTATATCGGTTTTGTGGGTGGAGGTGAAAAAGGTCAAAGTGTCGCAGATGCCGGAGGAGGATTTGGTGGACATAAAGTTTAGGTTGTACGATGGGTCTGATATTGGACCTTTCCAGTATTCATCGACCTCCACGGTTGATATGCTTAAGCAGAGGATTGTAGCCGATTGGCCCAAAGGTTGGTCCACCTTTTATCTATGGAAATGGATTATTTGGTCAATTTTGAGTTGGTTTTGAATTTTGTGTTCGAATTATTATTAATTTTGGATGTTTATTGTTCGAATGTTTGGATCCTTGATTTTGGGCAATTGGAATTTTTGTTGACCTTTCAATAATTTGCAAATGTTATGCTGATTTTGCTGAATGATCCAACCGAATGGTCAGAGAGTTTTATTTGTAATTACCCAACTGAGTGGTGTTGGATTTAATGTAATTGACAGATACTATTGACTGTAATGAGGGAAAGATTTTTTAGAAAAATTTCTTAGAATTAAGTTGATATTAAAATTATAGTTTGGTCACTATAGAATTGACCCAGTTTGCTTGTATACTTTCTTTGGTGTTTTAAATTGAAGTTATTAATCCAGAAGGTGTTTTAAAGCATGTAACTTTTATTTTAATTAGCATTAAAGGCACATGGGTTGAATCAGTTGATGTAAGGAAAAAATTTTCATGCAGTGAATTCACTTTTTGCTTCTTTTACTATTTTACTTATCCCTGTGATCATCTTTGAGATTTTTTTTTTTTTTTTAATATCCGGTTGCAATTTTTTCTTAGGCAAAGCAATAATCCCAAAGGCCGCCAACGAAGTAAAACTGATCAGTTCTGGTAAGATTTTGGAAAACAACAAGACAGTTGGTCAGTGTAAATTACCCTTTGGGGATAATGCTGGGGGAGCTATCATAATGCATGTTGTTGTACAGCCATCTCTAGCGAAAGCAAAAGCAGGTAATTTGTTATATATGACCATGATATGTATTTTCTTTCTCCTATAGAAGAAACCATATTATCTTCTAAATATACTAGTATGTGATATTTATTTCAACAAAATTTCAAGTTCTCGAGTCACAAAATTTCTACTTGCAATTGTTTAGGGTTTTCTTTTGGCCATTGCATCCGCTATTTTAGGGATTATTTAAATGATTGATTTAACCAAACCATTTGATAATATTTTGTAATGGATTGTGTGTCGCTGACTGCAATCCTGTAGAAGATATTTGTAAAATCCTGTTGAAGCTTATCCATCATATATTTATAAGGAGGCTATTGAAGGGAGAACATGTCAATAGATATCTTCATATGGATGTTAACATACGAAGGGTGTCTTGTAACATTTGTTTTGAGGCGTGTCTTTTCATTAGGTTCTCTTCCCACTCTTCTCGTGAGATTTATTTCACTTTATTGTCCAATCCTCTGTAATATTGAAGTAGTTTCCCACTTTTAATTATCCACGCTGTCAGTCCAAATTTTCTTGTTAGAATGCAAATTTGAAGTGCCATTATTCATTCCCATGCAATACATAAGTTCACTATTTTGTATGGCTTACGGTATGAAAGGTTGGATAAATAACATTATCCATACATAAGTTCACTATTTTGTATGGCTTACGGTATGAAAGGTTGGATAAATAACATTATCCTTGTGTTCGTAATAAGGTTGGATAAATAACATTATCCTTGTGTTCGTAATTTGTCAATTTTTTTAA
This sequence comes from Ziziphus jujuba, assembly GCF_031755915.1. Lineage (NCBI taxonomy): Eukaryota > Viridiplantae > Streptophyta > Magnoliopsida > Rosales > Rhamnaceae > Ziziphus > Ziziphus jujuba. The sequence goes on from NC_083380.1 coordinate 8,320,187, forward strand.
CATCACATTTGGCATGTTTGTATACCAACCTATCAATAGTTATACAAGAAGAAAAAGAACCTCTTATCAATTGCATTTTCAATGTCAATTTACTGTTTTCAAATATTATACTTGATGTGAAAATGATGGTTCAGAAGCTCAAAATCTAAATTTGTCAGATGTGAGTCGATAATTGTTGCATCCCTTTAATAAGTTTTCTATCTAGTGATTCCTGAAAGTTATTGTGGCTTTTGTGAACAGAGAAAAAGATTGATGATTCGCCCAGAAAAGTCGTTTGCTCATGTTCTATATTGTGAAAGAAAATGGACATCCCGTATTTAACAGTATGGCTTCAAAAGTTATCTTTGGACATACCGTGTTTGTTGCAGCATTCATGTACAAGTTCAAGCTGGTGATGATGTGTCTGTAGGAAACCAGTGTTCTTGATGACTCGTATAGATCTCTTTGTATCACGAGGTTGCAAGGATTCTGTCAATCCTTGGTCTATTGTTTTCCATCATTACAGATTGTTTGCTTTCTTTCCTTTTTTTCCTTGTTCTATTTGCTTTTTTTTCTTTGTTTTTCCTTGTTCTATTTTTGTCATTTCCTGTCCGGTCTTATAGATTAACTGAATGATTGTGCAGTAAAAGCAAGCTGTATAGACCTTATTACTGTAAAGATCCCCATTCAAATTTCAAGGATAAATGTTGTATGTATGATGTCTCTTTGTTGGGTTTGATGATGTATGAATGGGAGATTTAGTAAAACAGTGTGACATTGCATAATTAAATTTCCATACTGAGTTTGCATAATAAGCTTGTGCTGAACCATTTTCTTTTATCCCGTTATGAATAAAAAGTTTAAATGGTGCATTATTTTGGACCCTCACCAAGCTTGATCTTGCACTATCAGTTCTAGTTGGTCTCACCTGGTAGGGTTGTAGATTTTCAAGATAAAAATTTGGGATTTGAGATTTTAGATGAGACACTCGGGAGTTTTCCATTATAAAATGTCAAAACAACATGCTCACGTTCAAACAATAGGACTAAGCAACAACCTCTACAACAAATCTACAGAACAGGCAATTCTACAGAAGCGAAATAAAAATGAAAATAAATAATAGTGATGCAAGACACAATAATCTAGATCCGATTGAAAACTCTCTCTGCTGCAGCTATAGTCTGTTGGATATCTTCAGTAGTATGTGCCAAACTTGTAAATCCAGCCTCAAACTGTGATGGTGCGAAGTATACACCTTCTTCCAGCATGCCCCTAAAAAACCTTCCAAACTTTGCAGTGTCGCTCTTTTTTGCATCAGAAAAGTTGTGAACGGGCCCTTCTGTAAAGAAAAACCCGAACATTCCCCTTATATAGCCACCGCATATTGCGTGACCAGCTTTCTTCCCAGCATCCAAAATACCTTGAATGAGTTCTCCTGTAATCTTATCCAAGTATTCATAACTTCCTGGCTCCTTCAACCTCTTAAGGGTCTGAATACCTGCAGTCATTGCCAATGGGTTTCCACTTAAGGTCCCAGCTTGGTACATGGGTCCTGCAGGTGCTACCATTTCCATGATCTCCCTCCTTCCTCCATATGCACCAACAGGCAATCCACCACCGATGATCTTCCCTAATGTTGTTAAATCAGGAGTAATGCCAAAATACTCCTGAGCTCCACCATAAGACAATCGAAAACCAGTCATAACCTCATCAAAGATAAGGAGAGCACCATTCTCTTTGGTGACTTTCCGTATGGCATTTAGGAAATCTGGCTTAGGAGGGACGAAGCCAGAGTTCCCAACAACAGGTTCAAGGATAATTGCCGCAATCTCTCCTTTGTTGGTCTCAAAAAGTTTTTCCACAGCTGAGATATCATTGAAGGGGGCTGTTAGAGTTTCATATGTGGCTGCCTTTGGAACACCAGGAGAGTCAGGGAGTCCTAAGGTGGCAACACCACTACCTGCCTTGACAAGGAAGGGATCAGCATGACCATGGTAACAGCCCTCGAACTTGATGAGCTTCTCCCTCCCAGTGTAAGCCCGGGCAAGGCGGAGAACACCCATGCATGCTTCTGTGCCTGAGTTAACAAATCGAACCATTTCTATGCTTGGAACAGCTAGGATCACCAACTCTGCTAGTGTATTTTCCAGAAGACAAGGTGCACCAAAGCTGGTTCCTTTCTTCATTGTTTCAGCAAGGGCTGCAAGTACCTGTAGGCCAGTATAAGTCAAAGATTACCGAGTTCATAATCACAGAGAATTCAATCGCAAATCACAAACAAAACAAAAGTAATGTCTTCTTCACTGAATTAGCTAATTAGAGTACAATCAGAATCCTTACTCTCCTCTACTTATCTTCCATTTTCCTCCTCAGAAAGTGCATCAGGTTGTCTGACCTGAACATCCCTGTTCCAAATGATGGGATCATTTCCCTCAAGAGATGCACTAAAACTTCTCCCCAGCTAAAAATCATGTTTGCATCTCTTCCTAGTAGACTTTTCACATTCAAGATTATAGATGTCTTCCTTTTTCTTCGCCTTTTGCTTTTTCTCTCAGTAAATTTCACCTTAGTCCTACTTTAATGCTATCATATTAGCGAATGAGCCAAACCAAGCACACGTCGGCAAACTTTTATTTATAATAAATTCCCAAGTTAAAATTTTACCATAAAAAGAGGGATCTAATCATCATCCTAATTTTATGCAGCAAAATTTTGATATAAAAGTCACAAGCCCCACATATCTAGCAGTAGAATGGAAAATGTGAGACAGTTATAGATGTCCATACTACGGAAAGAACATCTAGTGAGACAGTCATAGATGTCCATACTACAGAAAGAACATCTAGTCCGATAAAGAAGAAAACATAATGTAGAAGCAAGGTGCTTGTACAATCAAGAATGTAACATATGGTACATCTTAAGAAAATTAAAAATGCATGTTAAGTCAAAGAGAGAATAGAACCTCATCATCTGCGTGCCCAATTATCGCAGGTCCCCAAGAACCGACATAGTCAATATATTCATTGCCATCGATGTCCCACATATGAGATCCCTTGACAGAATCAATGATAATAGGTTGTCCACCAACAGATTTAAAAGCACGAACAGGGGAATTTACACCTCCAGGCATCAACTCCTAAAGAAGTCTTGCATGAATAACTATTTAGAGAAGTTGACACAGTTTTCATATTCAATAAACAAAAAAATAACTATAGAAAAGTAACCATAAAAAGCTAATAAGAAGAAGTATGAGAGGTTTCATAGAAGTGCATTGTCAAGAACAAATGTAAATTAGAAAGCAAACTATGGGAGTTAGGACCATAATACCAATACACAGGTCCAAAATGGATCAAAATCTTTATTCTAAGTCAATCATATTTCAAATCCAGGGCCAAAAACTAAAGTAATTCAGCAAGATCATTTTAATTTGGCTGAAATATAAGAAAACATGATATTATGTCTATTGAACCAAAGTAAACAGAATATCCATTTTCCAAGAAAAAATGTTTAACTTGGAAATAATTTCTTAATTTAAGAACGAATCAGTTTCAGGTTTAGCAGCAAATATTCCGAAACTTCACCGGCCAAACCAATCCCAAAATAATCCAAAAATTAAAAAAAAAAAAAAAAAAAAAAAAAAAAAAAAGAAAAAAGAAAAAAAAGCATGATCCAAACCATCCACCACAAAAACCCAAACTCAAAAATCTAAAACACCCAGAAAGCAAAAAAGATCAAATAAAAGCCAAAAGTACCTTAGCAGCATTGAAAGCCTCCTCAGACTTCTGAAGGGTGAAATTCTTCTTCTTCTCATCAAGTGAGACAGCCATATTCACACAGCAAAAACGACGTGTTTGCGAAAATTGGGAAATGGGTCTCCTAGAGAGCTTCAGATTAGAGCACGAAAGCCCAACACCAACCACCCCAGAAGTAGTGTTCGCCATTTTTGCTCTCTAATCTCTCTGTTATCCCTCTGCTCTCTGCTCTGCTCTGCTCTTTCGGGTCCAGAAGATAAGAAAAAGTGTAAGAACTAAGAAGGCGAGCTTACGATTAGAACGTGGGGCTTATATAAACAACATTGGGCTTTACGGGTCGGGTTTGAAAGTCAAATTAAGTTGGGCATCAATTCTAAGCCCAGCAGGGGGGCGGCTCTGTGTGGGTTAGGTGGATAATTATTAGCAGTCTTAACCAAAAAATAATTAAATAATTAGCATTGTCAAAGTGCAAAATATAATTTCATTATTTTATATCCTAGAAAGGAAAATAGAAACATTTGAAGTTCTTCAGAATACCGACCAGAATACTTTATTCATTAAAATTTAAAATGCTAATATAAATTTCATTATTTTATTTTATGCCTCGATGTTGACCAGCATACTACACTTCATCAAAATTTTGAAAATCAGTTTAAATTAATTCATTACATTTGAAGTTTAAAAAGTTCCACACGAAATTGTCAAGTAAATCTCATCCAGACTGATGCAACAATCAAATCACAAACTTAAAAAAAAAAAAAAAAAAATGGAATTCAGATGAACACTTTCACTTGGCCATTTAAATTCCACAAAATTGTGTCTCTTTTCCAAATTTACACATCTATTTATTTCTGCCAAAACAATCTTAAGTCATGCTTTTAAAATACTTGGAGTAATATTCCCCTTATTCCATTATAGTGAAGGAATAACAGCTTGGTCTTACACTGGTTCAGCTTGGTCTTACAATGGTTTTTCTTGGTGCGACATTTGTGTTGGCTGGGATGCCACTGTTAATGGCAGTGTTGGTCCATGAAACCAGTACTGACATTTTGTTATCCGGAGGCAATGCCGGTATAGACAATTTGACATGTACAATCTAGCTTCTCACCACGTGTACGGTCAACATCCACGTGGCAACCATATATGGTCCGGAACTTTTTTAAAGTGGAGGATCATTAAATGATAAAGACATGTTGATCATAGACATCAGGGAGGACATGTTGATTATTTATTTAGTTTTTTATTTATTTTATTTTATTTTTTACTACGTGGCGCTTTAACTTCTAAGTATGTACATTCAGAGTTTGTTCATAAACAAAAGAGGAAAAGACACAGTGACGTTTTAACTTCAGGATGAGTTTTTTTTGTTTTTTTTAAATAACCATTTCAACTATAATACCATTAATAAATTAATATCATCGCGTATAGATTTAATTCAGGAAAGACAAAATTAGAGTTAATGAAAATTCCAAAATCTGGCCTGCATTGCTTCAACTAACTGGCAATCAGAAAGGTCCTTTGCCAATTGTATTGTGTATATTTTGAAACTCTCATATAAACAATATATTTCGCCAATTACCCAATCATGCCAAACCTTAAATGAGAGAGAGAGAGAGAGAGAGAGGACAATAACTTGAAGCAATTACTGCAAACAAAATATCGGTGGTAAGCTATATTATGTGATATTATGTCCAAAAACAATTGGCAAGCAGATCAGAGAGTGGGAAACAAGAAAACATTCTCTTTTACCACGTCCGGCTTACTCAAAAACTAACAAGTGGAAGCATTCCTCTTACTATATAGGTTCAAGTCGGGGCTACCCCGTCCCCATGGGCAACGCTACAGTGTCCTGAGGGAGGAGTTTACGGCTGCTGCTACAGCATCATATGTCATGATCCTCTTCTAATCTCTCTGTTTCCAACGGATGTAAACTACCTTATAGTGTATACTATATACATGTTACTGACCCAAAATATATATATATATATATATATCATACCCGGTATCAAGCCAAATCCTCTTATCAGTTACCATTAATATCAATAGCAAACTGCACCCTTCTTCTCCTCTGCAACCATCCATGCCCACGACCCAAAACAAAATACAACCATTTCCAATATACAAAAACCCCCAAACCAAACTCCAAACTCCAACAATGGCACAAAACATCAAATGATATAGCTCAAAAGCAGAGCACCACAAGAAAAAGCCAAAATGCACGGATCTCATTATCAACTACCAACTACCAAATTAATCCTAACTTTGAATTTGGATTTTCCATTTTTATACGTCTTTGAGGTTATTTTCTTTTCTTTTTTTTTTTTTCCTTATAATAATGCTTTGTTTGTGAGATAATAGCTGTTATTAAGAGCAGATGACGGAGGAGACTGATAGTGGGTAGAGGAAAGTATTGGCATACTGAAAAGAGAGAGTTCCACCATTGATCAAGGGCTTCCCATCGTTAACCAAACAGTCATCATATCGAAGGCGCTTGAAGACCTTGGGGTTGACGAGATGAGCAGAGCTGAACCAGCCACAGCTGAGGTGAATCCCATAGATGTCGCAACCCGTGACACACACGTTCATGATCTCAACGGTGTAGGTTGGGATGCCACTTGGGAGTGGGCCAGTGGGTCCTTGGTTTATCACTATATCCGACTTGGTACACTTTTCCCCCCAAATGCGGTCCGGTTGCTCCACTGCTTTTGCTGTGTAGAGCACGTACAAACAAACCAATTAACAAAAGTGGGAGTGAGGGGTCTTGTCGATCATATAATAAATACGGGTAGTGTAAAAGCAGACTTCTAAAGTAAAGAATACACTGTTTCTTGCCCATTAAAACACCACAATATAAATATACAGCACTACACCAATAGGGGACGCATCTATGGACAAAAGACACTTTTTGAAAGGTGATTCACAAGAAGTCTACGTCAAAAAAAATTTAAAAAAAAGAAAAAAGAAGAAAATCAACACAAAAAGGTCAAGAGGTAGACACATCGTGCTTTTGCTTTCCCTGTATAATTCTTTTCTTTTTTTCAGTTAGCTCAGCTTCACTATTGAAAATGAAATTTCAAATCAGAATATAAAAAAGTTTAATTTTATACTTCTTTTTCGCTTTGCATTTTCTTCTAGTGCAGAGCCATTGAATTCACTGAACCCTTCTTTTTTTTTTTTTTTTTTTCCCCTTATAGACTAAGATGCTAAATGCCATCCAGCTAGCCAAAATTAAGTTTGCTAATATGCGCCCCTGACCGAATTGCCGAGACTCTTTCTAATGGATAGACACGAAAGCCGTGGATAAAAACTGATGGACCATTGGACAGTGGCGGTATCTCATATATTTACCCCAAAAATAAAATAAAATAAAATAAAACTTTTGGTATCTCATAAATATTGAAAATAAAAAATAAAATAAACACCACGGCAAATAAATCATCCAAAATTACTAAAAGAGTGCAAAAGTCAGGGCCACATAGCCAACGGTGCACGTTAGCATCAAAACCGTAACGAAATATGGGCGTGCACCTCTGACAAAAAAAATGCTCGGTACCTATCTGAGCAACTCTGCTGCCATATTCATTTGCAAACAAAAGGATTACAAAACTTGGTCATCAAACCCACTCCTTTCAGGAATTTAGAACCAGACCCCTTTTCTAGCAAAAAATAAAAAATAAAATAAAAAAATAAACCCCACTCTCCCTTTGAAATTCTACATGATCTCCATCTTCACAAACACAAATTGCCCACAAATTTCAGCCAAAAAACACAATTCGGAATAAAATCAATTGGCTTTCTTACCATGACGAAGAAGCCTGCGGTGCATTGCAGTGAGTGTGTTGTTGCTGCCCCCCAAACTCAGCGACCTTGCTCCAGTGGAACCACTGTAATTGCCCAGACCTGTAACAAAATTCAGAAACAAAAATTAGAAAAATAAAAAACATATATATATAAGACAAATAAAAGAAAAGAAACAGAATATTGGTTTATTATAATGCCGACTAAAGAAGACAAAAACAAAGGAGCAAACCCCTATTGTCGCTGAAAGAAAGGCCAAGAACAGACAAAAACAAAAAAGCAAAAAAGCAAACCGATCGACCACCAAATCTTAAAACAGAAATTAAAAAAACGAAAACACAAAAACCTTTAGGAATCTGAGATATAACAAATAACAATAATGAGGGTGAATCTCTCTCCAGTAAATTTTTCAAAAGTGTCCGTACACATATACCTGAGAGAAAACCAACCAGCAATAGCAGAATACCAACGACGAACAACGATATGGAGACGGCAACTCGGCGACCCAGCATGATTAATTTTCGAAAGAATCAAAAAGCCGATCCAAACTCGTGGTATTGAGTTTTGGAAGACTCGGTGAGTTGATGACCAAAAAAAAAAAAAAAAAAACACACACTGGTTGTACGATTTCAACAGCCTAAACCGCCATGGCTAGGGATGGCCTCTTTTCCTACTTTGACGCTCTATGACCTGCTTTAGGGAGAGAGAAAGAGAGGTAGAGAAAGATATCAGAATGGATTTTATATCACATCGAGAAGCTTCAAAAAGTGAAAGCACAGACAATATATATTAGCCGTCGATATGAAATGAAAAAAATAAAATAAAAAAAAAGCTATTCGGATTTGACTTTGCAGTCACAAGAGACTGAAAGGAAAAACTATGCGAAGGAAAGACGACATACGTAGGCTTACTCTAAAATAAACAAACGACGGCCATTTGAGTTCCAAAAACAAAGCACGAGAAAAGCAATACAAAAAATCTCCAGCAAAACCTCAAATCGACTCCTAGAAAAAATATTCAATCAAATGCTAATGATTTTACCGGGAATGGAACTTTTTCTCGAAGAAAACAAAGCGTTTTGTGCGCTTGTTAGTTTTTTTTTTTTTTTTTTTTTCTAAAAGATATTAATTCTTGTTAATCAAACAATGCGAAAACTATTTTTGAAGATAAGAAAGGAAAATGTGGACTGATTTTTTATTTTTATTTTTTAAAATTTTCCGGGAAAATTTTTCAGAGAGGAAAAAAAAAAAAGAGGCTGAGCAGCGGAATTTACTGAGAAAAAATAGAGCATAAAGCAAAGAATAAGCGGCAGGCAGAAAAAGCAGCAGTCGTACTAAAACAGCACACAAACATTACACAGGCAAAACGCACAGACAGACAGACAGAGAGATAGAGAGAGTCGGACATTGCAGAGAGCAAGAAATAAGCTCCAAAAAGCATATACGCAGCGCAAATCGTGAACCACCATAAATGACAAAACACCACAATCCGCAAAAAAGCAGATCATCCATCAACGCATTTATTGTATGTATCATATGCCTACACAAAACATGTATAAACTGAATATGTAAACCATATACACACACACACACACACATACACACCCCTATAGATACAGTGATACAGTATATGTATAGGTTTTACCTTAGGGCATGGAGAAGGAGAATGCAGAGAGAGAACTAGGGTTGTGTCTTTGGGAGTTGGAGCTAGGAATGTAGGAACGATGGAAGGTACACACACGCGCGCTCTTCACTATTTATAGCAGTGATTTTTATTCCCCTTTTTTCTAATTTATTATTTATTATTTAATTTCATTATTTAATCAGGGGTTAAACGATGCACGTGGGGGCTCTTAAACGACAATCATAATGATGATAAAACGAATGATTAGCTTTTTTTTTTTCTTTTTTCTTTTTATCTTCGCTTTGTTATTTTTCAGGTGGGACCGGGTTGGATGTGGGACCCGCTTGCATGTCCACGCGTTTTTGATGTGATATGCTTGTTTCCTTCTCCATTGGTGTTTGGCTTCAGGTATTTGCTTTTCCTTAGCACGGTTGGACTTGAACTTATGCTGCCTAAGTTTTTGTTTCTTTTTTTTTTTTTTTTTCACTTTAATTTCTTAATTAAGTTATCTTGAGTTGTAGGGATTCATTGTATCAAAACCATAACATGAAAAGAAAGTACTAAGTTTAAAATATATGAGTTTGTAATGTTATATAATATGAATAGGTTCATGTGCATGTATTTAAGAAAGTTGGTGGAATTAAGCCTTTTATATAAAAGGAAATATAAATGTAGTCACGGAGCATAAAATGACAACACAACATAAAGTGCAACTTCATATTAAATGCTATTTCGCCTACAATCTTCATATATCCTTCTAAAGTCAATATTTTTATTTTCCCTTTTCAAAAAGAAGAAGTCAATATTTTTTTATTCAAACAACCAAGATGTATATATATACATATATTTTGGTAAGTTCTTGTCCCTTTTTTATAATTAAAAAAAAATGTCTTTTGATATTAGTATAGATATTATGTAGAAATTTTATAATATTGTGAAATGATAATTTTCAAAATAATAACGAATTATATCAAAAGTTAAATCATAATTTATAAATTCATAAGTATGATAATTGAGTGTTTTCTTTCAATTAAACTATCGTTATTAATAGTTATAGTAAGTTTTTGTCCATTAATAATTTTTATATATATAGTATATATATGAAAAATATCAAAAGAGCATGCATATTTGACTTTTTTTCTTTCTTTTTTTTTTTTTTGGTTTCTTTTGTCTCTGCATATTTTGACAATTGAAGGTATGATTGATTACTTGAGACTTATATAGGAAGGGGCTTTATTGCATTCTAAACTTGTGCAAGAAAGAATTGTTGCAATCAAGGTATATGTGTGTTTTCCATTAAAGGAAATGGGAGTCAGCTTAGCTAATACCGAAAATGGGTTTCAAAGTTCCAAATCCTGCCCAAGGACAGAGCGATCTTTCTTCTTTTTCATAAAAGGAGAAAAAATAGGAAAAAATATGGTTTACAGCTTTGTGTAGGTAAGGTCTACTAACCTGAAAAGAAAAACTTGTTTTAAAGACCATTAAAGGGGCAGCATAGTAGTGAATGGTTGTCCCAATGCACTCCATTTATAGAGTTTCATCCTTTTGATGAGTAGTTGAACATGTTTGTCAACTCAATTTAAGTAAGCCATCTTGGTTTCCCCCACTACAAAAGCAATATTCTGAGCATCTCAAAGTTTTGTATTCATTAATATTTTTTCCATTCTTGTCCTCCAAGTTAAAGACTATGTAACATACTTTATTATTGACCAGTTATAGACTTGAAAAGCCATATAGACACTTTTTTTTTTTTTTTTTTAAATTTCTTTTTGAGTAATGCGAAAGATCCCCATTTGTTTGCCATGGACGTTTTGAATAAAATATTCTTAAGTACTCATATTGCATTGGTGTATAACTTAAAAATCTATTCATTTGGAAGATAAGATTACTTTATGAAAATTTAGATGACTACGATTAGATTGTTCTTGATATTTCATGCTCACTAAGCACAAGTGATTCCATCCAAAAAAAAAAAAAGGCAACAGTAAATTAAGTTAAACAAGATTTGAATGCGGTCTGATTTGAGTTGTGTTCTTTTTTGAATTTTCTTTCCACCCTCCTCCTACTCTTCATCTTTCTGGTCAAACCATTTTTGATTGATCAATGTTAAAATCAAACTCTGATTTGATAGCAAATTGAATTGAGTTGGATATTTAATACCCAACAGGGCAAATTTTTTAAAATCACATTTTTAATTTTTTTATCTAGGACTCAGAGGTATTGAAACAACAAAACTAAAATTATATTAAATTATTAAACTATAGTTGCTTGTTTTTCATTTGTGTTTGATTTTTATTATCGATGACCGAATTGATTAGTGATTTTATTATTATTATTATTATTATTTCACTTCAGATTTCCACGTTTCATTTTCAGACACCAATTTGACTACCTCAGCTGAAATACACAATGAAAGTGATGAAACGACTTCGTTCTATTGATGGAAAGGGATCTGAAGCGGAGGGATATACAAACCACAACAATGCACAACTACTATACAAAATTTGGCATAATAAACCACCATAAGCATCTCGATGATTGAATTGCCTGTTTCTTCTAATCGTGCTATTTCTGATTTTCCCCTCTCCAATTTTGCTAGTGTTCAAAAACTATACAACCCTACATCTACGTCAGACTACTCCAAATGCCCAAGTTGGCAAGTTACTAAGTCAGCAAAAAACTCAGATGCCGGAATCTTACAACTGAGAAGTAAACCTCACCACCACATAGTAGCGAGCTGAGTCATAGTCGGTCTACTTTACTCCATTGCTGCCATTAGCAAGCTTCATCTTTTCCAGAAGCCTTACCTTGTCCAACAACTCTTGGATGGTATTAGAAGCCTCCTACAGGTAATAATAATAATATAGTTACAATCATCTCATGCAAACAGTGATGGGATAAATCTTAAAAATATACAAGCAAAAGAATTAAATGAGCTATACCTGCAACTTCCTTCTCAAATTTTTCTCCTCGTTGTCCCGTCGTTCCCTTTCCTCAGAGAATATATCTATTAGACTTTCTTGTTCTTTGTTCAATTCGTCAATCTTTTCTTCTGCTTTTTGGAGCTGATAAAAGATGAGGTAATCGATTATAAAATGTTACATTGTGAGAATGCCAGATCTTCACATGACTTGGGCTGCTAAAGATCACATACCATAACGAGTAGAATGTACCGAAGGATAGTTTGCAAGGCAGTGATAGTTGAATTAATGTTTTATTGCTGTATTAAATGTAGCTTTATTTCCAATAAACAAAGATATGTATAGCTTAAAACAGTTCCCACATTTTCAAGAAAATGGAGGGCAGAAGGCACACACCTGAGTTTCAAGCGACTTGCACCTGTCTTTTTCATACTGCAGTTCCTGCAGCTCCTCTTCCCTCTTCTTCAATCTAAATGGAAGAAAGAGGCAACCATAGAGTCGAGTATGACAAGATAGACCGTAAAGTACTTTAGAAACATTAAGATGAGAACTATCTACAATCCATAGAAACAAAGAACACAAACCTTTCCTTCAGTTCATGATTTTCTTCTCTCAACTGCTCTGGAGTTTGTAAATCAGAATCTGAAAGGTGATTCGTATTATTAACACCACCTCCCTGTCATTTTAGAAAAAATAAAACAATGAGAAATTCTCTGTTGCAAAAACCATAATGCCACATGCAGCCATGATTACAGGGGTATGTTATCACAATCAATCACTAAGCAAATTAGATTACCTTTAAGGGATAATCAATTAATTATTTTCACCATTCATTATATAGTATAGGTTAAACACAGGGGACTTCACCTTTTACAATGTTGTATATCTTATCTTATTAAACAAGCAAAAACAAAACACAGGAAAAAACTTACAACTTTGACAAAAAGAGGACCTTTTGAAAGCATTCACTTGAAAAAGGACCTTTTGAAAGCGCATACTTTTACTTCCTATTGCAAAATTAAAACGAAAGTGAGTAGAAATGACCTTTGACCATGATCCTGTGGTGGGCGAAATAGTGCTTCCACCAGATGCATGATCCTGCTGAGATCTGTAGTCTTCCATATTCAAAGACCTATTCACTTGAGGACTATCTTTTCTAAAAGCTTTGTGAGCAGGGAATGCCTTATGACTGCTATTGTTTGCCTGTTTCTCAGGAATGGTAATATGGATGTCATCTTCACTATCGTTCTCTGATAGATGTGATGATGGTCCAGAAGAACTTTTTATTTTCCCATATTTTGAATCTATTCTTCCATGCTTCTGATAGAAACTTGATTGAAATTTATCTGAAACTGGGGATGTTTTCCATTTGCTTGAGTTAGTACCATTCTTTCTGGATGGAGATGACTGGAGAAGGTAATCAGGAGAATTTTCTACAAAATCAGAATATTTGTATGAGATTCATGACAAAGTTCCCTACTGGAAGAAACCAACCAATTACAAATATGTAAGCCACACAGTAGAGGAAGACAAAAGCAAAATTGATAGCTAGAACAATGTGGGGTCCATCGATTACCTCTATATGCAGAAGCACTAAGAAGTTTCTTATTACGTCTAGGAGCATAGCCAATTCTATGACAGTTTGTGGTCCTATTATGTAATAAACACCAATTAGTACTCCAAAACAAAGAAACAACTAAGAACAGTCCATAAGCTGCAACTTGAAATAAAGAAACCAAAGATTCCAAACCAGTAAGTCTTTTGCATCTGTACAAGTCGTGCCTCAAGTCTGGCAAGAACAGTGGTACGCTCAAACCCCTGCTTATCATGAGCTGGTTCAACAAAGTTAGCTTCCAAAACACCTGCCAGACATAAAGTAAGAGTATCAGAGATGGTACCCCAGTAATAAGTAATTTCTAAAATCCTGACACTTGAAAGTAGAAAGGACACCTATAACTCCACGACCATCACTTCCTGCAGCATTCCAAAGCCTCCAAAATGGCTGGCCAGCAAAAATTATCCATGTAAGAGAACTTTCTTAACAGAGCTATCATGATGTTTCTTTGAGGACATTAATTATATAACCATACACCAAACAGAAGTGCATAAAATACAGCCAGTTAAAAAAACTATAAGAGCTATATCGTATCAGATGTATACGGGCATCCCTAATACTTAACTAGGAAAACATAACACTAAAAAAAGTTATGACCCAATGAGCTGAACTCAACAATCTATCATTCACCTGGAGTCCATTCATCTGCATTTTTTTTTAAATTTTTATTTTTTTTTAATTTTTTTTTTTGGTAATAAGAGTCCATTCATCTGTAGTTCACTATCTGGAAAAAGAAGCTCATCCCACTCATCAGAGGGATAGTGTAGCTTATAATTAATTTAATTAAATATACTCCAAACAAGGCCAAAATCTAATAAAAACACACTTGAATAAACAAGATAGTAGTGTCTAATCTTAATTTTTCAAGCAGAAAATAATTTTAGTTAAGAGTAGGCTGCTGAACTGTAGTTATAATTAGATGAACTTTCAAGCATGCCCTGAATCAAGCTATAATTAATCACAAAATCCCATCAAAAGATCATATTAAATGGTTTTGTCTAATTTTCTTTTGAATAAACATACTGCAGAAGAAAGAAGAACTAGAAGAGAAAGTGCATGGAATAATTTGTGAATGAGCAATTTAGGAAAAAATTGTATAATATCAGATCATATTTCCAATAAGATAAGATGTCATGAATATTGTATTTTAAACAATAGAAATACCTTGATCAGTCGATTCTTGTGATAGACATTAAATCCTTGAACATCAATATGATATTTGGCATCCTTCACAAATCCAATGGTAACAACAGCAACCATCTAAATATCACAGTTGCATACAATCAGAATCAATATAACATATGAACGTTAATAGAAATTTTCTCTTAAGAATATTTACATTTGAATCCTTTAAGATCCCATCAGCCCCAGCCTGTGGCCTATATGTAACCTCCTGAGACATCATCATATCATTCACTATGTTGTGGTGCTCAACGTCTATTCCTCGAAGAATTATTCGAAATCCGGGAGGAAGCCTCAAATAGAGAATTGAGGCGTAACTCTGAAATAAAAAAATTGCAATCACTAACAAAGAACACAAAAACAGAAAGCCTAATTGTCTTCACACATTATATCATGTCCAGATTTTGAAAATTTTCTTCATTATTTCACTGTTTGGTTCCATAATTTTAGCTCTCCATGCACTTGCATCTTTCCTACATATTTAAACACTTCCCTTTGTTTCTTTTACAGATAATACTTGAAGCTCGTGGAACCAACCCAAATAATTTGCAGTCCATGCCAATGACTTGCATGAAACCAAAAAACGAGCGAAATATTATTCTATCACGATATAGGTAAGAAGTCAAACTTCTTTCATCACAGACTGGTGCAATCTGACCTTACTTTTAACAACTATAATTTTATCATCCAACAGATTGCTACAGTAACATTACCCTTAATGAGTGCCGATAGGTCAAGAAATGTCGAGAATTGGGATACTCTTTAGCCATTAGTATATTCTTTTCATCTCTATTGACCCCTCTAATTTGGATGTCCTGAAAAGATCATATAACAAATTAATCAATTATACATATAGAATACATTCATCAACGACAGAAATGAAGAATGAGAATAATTCAGAAATTAATCTAAAGACATACATGTGGATCAGCATCAAAATCAAGTTCCAACTGTCCTTGGTCATCCTCCCAAAGGTTGTATATGATAATCCGTGTTCCATGATCTTTCATCAAGCAAAACTAAGAAGCAGGCAAAAAACAGAGTTAAGAATGCATCATGTATTTCATCATGAACTCCCATAAAGTTGAGTCATACAATATTTTCAAAAATTAAACAATGTTAGTGCAAGCCACTAGCTACTAGATGATGGTTCTATCAACTAAATTCAAATTGGGAATCAAACAGGTATACTGTCAGGAAAACTCAATAGTCGAACAAAATCAAAGAACAAGCATAGGTTGTCACATTTGGCTGCCTATTGGGTGTGATCAAATAATTGGGTTGCCTTTCCAAGCCCTTGATGGACGACAAGAACAACCAATGATAAAAGAACAAGAAAATTAGAGATGCATAAAGTTGCATGGCATGTTAACTACTCAGTTAACGCACTAGAAGAATGAGGATTACCTGATTAAGAAGGTCCACTTCACTAGAAAATGGAGACCATTGAACTATTGTTTCCACATTTCTGTTCCAGTCAATAATAGAAGACCTTATCATCTTGTTCCACTGCCCTCCTCCTCTTTCATAGTCGAGCTTTTTATTTCAGTTAAATCAACAAATATGAGCAGAAAATTAGTATGTTGCACGCTAACCAACAAAGAAGAAAAAACTAACAAAACATATTCCAGGCTCGAGAATTGAAAAATCACTTTCGTAATACTATGTCTATATGTTCATACTAGTATATTAAGTCTCCAATAGTCATAATACATACATAAGTTACCTCACATCACTCAAAGCATACAATATATGAACAGATTCACAAAGTGACAACTCAATTATGCAAAAAGTATGCTGAGTACACGAAAAGAGTTCAACTAATTTCAACCCAAATTATATGAGCAAAAACAACCAGGTATAATTACCATGGGAACCACAATATCTTCCTTGCCTGTGCTCCTCAAAAATGTGTAAGATAGCAATCCAATGCTCTGTGTAGGGCTAAATGCAATATCAGCAGGTCTAAATTAGTATCAAATACAAACAAGCAAATCGGTAAAATGCAATAATTTTTTATTAAACAAAAATAACAGCAGGGAATACTTGAACAGCTACACCAAAGAGATTGTAATATAAAAACCAATCATTGAAAACAAACCTCTTTCCATCCTTTCCACTACAACGTGAAAACACAATCACATCTGCTCCAAGCCTCATTGTACTTGTTTTAAAGCCATTTCCATCTGCATTTAAAAAAAAAAAAAAATTAAATAAATAAAGCATTAACATGTCACTCTTCAAGTAGCAAATAAACGACCACAAAACTGTTCAAGACAAGGCTTTACATTGTCCAATGGTGTTTGCAACTTTGCTTTTGGCAGAATACCCCAACGACATGCAATGCCGCATCTTATCTGGATCCATTCCGCCACCATTATCTGAAATAGAAATCAAAAAGCTATTCCTGAATATAATAAAATTTGAACATAAACATCAAATCTTAGCATAATTGATAAATCCTATTTACACACATAACATCCATACTCAACCACATCTGGTGTCTCTAACTAGATATTAAAAACAAGAATGTAATAAAAAACCAGTTACTTTTAAGACATTTGAAAAGCCAAAACTAGTTTATCAGAAATCTGAGGGTTGGAAAAAACTAATGCAGCGCTTCTCCATAATTAAGATAACAGAGTTCACCCATACATTCATACCATATAGTCCAGAAATTAAGCTAGATTCCATAGCATGCACGGTATGGGTCCGTGAACTTTACCTCCATAATTTTATCCCATGCTAATTTACTACCATAAATAAACCATTAAAACCAGTAATTTTGGAATTTAAAACTTGTTATCCTCAGTATAAAATATAAACTTTTATAAGTCTAGTACAAAGTGTTGAGTACTGAGATATTGTGTGTGTGTGAGAGAGAGAGAGAGAGAGAGAGAAAGAGAGAGAGCATATGTGGAAACTAAGCAACTAAAACGGCTACTTACCTTCAATCAGCAACATTCGGCTCTTGTCTTTCTTATTAAGAAGCATATTTATGTTCACATATGTAGCTCCATTGCAGACCTGACATCAAAATCAAGTAATTAGTCGAAGTGGATAAAAATCCACATTTAAAAAAAAAAAAAAAAAAACATAGGATTTATAAAATACCTCATCCAATGCATTGTCCAGAAGCTCTGCAAAAGCTGCAGAACATCACAAGCACATGCGAGTTAGTGCGAAAACACATAGTCAACAACCGTACAGCAGACACAAACTTACCTCCAAGAGCCCACTTATGACTGGTTGCATTCGAATGAAGAAACTTAGGATGAACCCTGACATGATCCATTCCACCTACATAACAAGTCATCAGTTTCTGTTTTTTTTTTTTGGTGGGAAACACATCAACACGTCCTAAGTTCATGACAACACCAATCAAGTATATGCCCCAAAAAAAAAAAAAAAAAAAATATTAAGGCAGACCAACATACATTGCTTACTAATCTAGCTTCTATTCCACAGCAGTTTCCCAAAATGTCCTAAATTACACATTAACTCTAATGTTGAAATCAAGCCCATATACACCAGTGGATCAAAGTCTATTTTCCAGCTTACAAAATAAGAAGAAACCCAGGCAAAAACCAATAGTACTCCAAATTGTCAGAAAAAAGCATGTCATTTATACATATACATATACACATATAATGATTTATATATATATATATATATGCTTACTCTGGTTGATATTTTTCTTTCCTAATATTCCAGCAATTTATCACAGTCAAAAAATAAAAACCAATGTGCATGAAGAAGTATAAGATTTTTAAAACTTACCCGAAGAAGAATCCCAATCGGAACAAGGAGCTCCTTCATAATCCCCAGCCTTCCAGAACTGCTTATTACCTACCGCGACGGTCGCATTCACGCTAGGTTGTTCTTGCAACTCACCCGCCTTTTCCGGTTCCGGCAACAACAACGGCGCAATGATATCGTCGAAACCCACCGGGAAACCCACTCCGAGTTCGTTCAGCTTCCTCTTCTTCCTTAAACCTCCATCTTCACCGACATTAATCCCAATCGTTTCCAAAAGTGCCTCCTCATCATCGGAATCCGAGTCACTGCTACTACTGCTACTACTACTACTACTACTATCAAGATCGATTACCGTCGGCGTACATTTCGAAACGTCGCCGCTCCGACTCGACGTCGGCTCCGGCGCCGCCGCCACCTGCGGCGTCGTTTCCACTCTCTCTTTCTTCACCACCACCGCCATTCTCTTTTCTCCCATAAATTAAAAAAATCAAAGACGAAAGCGTGACAGAGAAGGATTCTTTAAAGGTTTTTTTTTTTTTTGTACTTTTTTTTTTTTTTTTTTTTTTTTTTGGGGAAGAGGGAGATTTGAAGACCCAACGGAAAAGAACTAGCAGTTGAAACCCCTTTCGCCGTCCGAAATGAAAGAAGGTGCAAAAAGGCAAAGGCGGTCTTTTTAACTATCGGTGCCACGTATGCTGTTTCGGATCCATACCACTATGGACGGTTAAGATCAAGTTCAATTAGCCACGTGTTAGGCTTTGATATTTGAATGTGGCGGTATACGTCAATTACGATGTTTTAATTCCCAGGCGCTGTAAAGCCACGTGGACGAATTTTTTTGGCTGAAAAGCTTAATTGCTGGATTTTATCTTGGATTCGAAGAAAAGTCAGTAAAAATAAGATGAATAGAAGATAGAACCAATTTAAAATTTTGAGGATTTTAAAATTATTTATAAGAAGATATTGAATTTAAATTTAAAAAAAAAATTATATAAATCTAATAATATTTAATTTAAATTTTATAAAAATTTATTAAAATTAAAATTTATTTAATTAAAATTTTATAGAATTTTTTTAAAATTTAGATATATTAAAAAAATTAATAATTTTAAAATATTTTAAAAAATAATAAATTTAAAAAAAAAATTATGAAAAAAATTATAAATATAAAATACAGTTTTAATTTTAAAAATTTCATCAAAATTTTATAAATTATCTATAAAATATATAAAATTTCATAACAATTCATTAATATTTTTATAATTTTAAATTTATTAAATTTTAAATTAAATACACCCACAACATATTTGATAGTCAATCTTAACTTAAATGAAAAATAATTGGATTAGATTCAGATTTCTTATAATAATCATTTTTTTGGTAAATGGGGAAAATAACCTTTTTTTTATTATTTGTGAATTTTATTCATATATGGTATTTTATTGTTTAATTAATTTCCTAAGCAATGAACGTGTATGCATATTTTCTTTTTTTTTTTTGGGCAACGTAATTGCCTCCTATCTCTAAATTATTTATTAAAATCCAAGATTCGTTCACCCAATGCTAACTACTACCGGCTGGAATCACATATATTTTACGTCTCTTTAGTCAAAAACCGTGCAAATGTCAAATAGTCAAACTCCAAAAACATATTGTTTGTCCACGGTCAATTCAATTTTCTTTTTCTTTTTTCCTTTTTTTTTTTTTTTTTTTTTTTGGGTTATCCTCAATTGCTGGTTTTTAATATGCCTGTTTCAAAATTTACATGTAAATTCCACTTAAATGAGTGATCAGAAAATTTTGATCTTAAATGGAAACATGTTATATTTTCAAAATTTTCAATTTTTTTATAAATTTTTTGTCAAAAGTTGCTTTAAATATCTACATCAATTCCCTTACAATTATTCACAAAATTTAAAATTTCCAAAATTTCTCTTAAATCTAATTTTTTTTTTAGAAAAGTTACCAAAAAATTAATATATATTTTAATATTTAACTGTTTATCTATCCATTATTTTTCTATCATAATAAATTTAATATTTCTATAAATATTATAACATAGATTTAAATTATAATATAAACAAAAATACAAATATATTTGAAATAAGTGATAAACATTATAAAAATGTACAAAAAACATATTCTCTGTAAATATAGCTAAATGAATTAATAAAATATCATTGAATAGTAACTCATATGTATCATCTTAAACTTAAATATTAAAAGATAATAATAGATATCTAATATCATATGATAATTATTAATAAGTGCAGACACATTTAATATAAAATTCATATAATTGACAAACTAACAATTACATGTAAGGAGATATAACTTTTAAGAACTACTTATCATATCTCTTATCTCAAAATAAAGATAAAAAAGAGATTAATAATTTTTAACTTCTCAAGAATTTTATATAGCATTAGACGATATTTTATAAAATATAATATAATTGCAATAATTATTTTATATATTTTTAAATTAATAAAATTTTAATCAAATATATTTTTTTTATTAATAATAATATACGTAACACCCCAATCCAAAAAAAAGCTCCAAATTTGAGCATTCAAATACTGACATGTCAGCATCAGCGCTTCGATGCCAATAGTCGGCATTCCCCCATTTGTCAGTTTTTTTATTGTCTTCGGCCAATTTTTGGTCCTTTCCCTCTCATTTGAGAAGTTGTGTTTCATAAAGTTTATTTATTTAGTTGTTTACTTATTTATTTGTTTAAAGTAATTAAATTAAAGTTTTAAAATGTAATTTTGAGGAGTTAGTGTTTTTAAAATTATATATTTAATGTGATTAGTGAGTTTGTAGATGCACCATGCAATATGGGTATTCTGTACTTTTATATTATGGATTACCACATATGTTATATTTAATCGTCATTTTTTAATTGTGGTGAGTGAGGATAGGCAGTATTTTGAAGTGATAACATCAGCCACTCTCTACGCGGCTGAAGAATGCCAGGTTTAACCATTCATATGGGAGTTAAGGGCGAGAGGGTTGGCAGATATTTTGCACAATGAGCATCAATCATCCCCTTTAGCGTAGGGTGGCAGATTATTTAGCAATAGAACCATTAAGACATTGATACGACATGTACAGGTTCTCTTCTCCATCCCTTATCCGTCGAGTGGTGTTAGAACGTCAAGCATCATTTGACAGCACTAGTATATCGTATGATGTATCAGATATCTTTTCGATGTATATATATGTATATTATGTTATGTCAGTATGTACCACACCGCACGGGAGCAAAAATCTGATTCAGCTCATGAGCAATCTAGTCTCATAATTCTACAATAAACAACGACCTTTGTTTATATTGGTAGCAGTATACCTACGATAACTATTATCATAAGATCATGCATTAGTGTACTATACGGTACATCAGGAGTATCTTTGCTACAAGTGTGCAGATTATGTGGTGTATTTATCAATTTAAATTATATTCTATCTATTTGTAATTATGATTTTTTATTATTATCATTATTATTATTAATTGTTATCATTATTATTATTTGTTATTGTTATTATTAGTATCATTATTATTGTTGTTGTTGCTATTATTATTAATTGTTATTGGTATTGTTATTATCATTTGTTGTTATTATCATTATTTATTATTTTTGTTATTGCCATTATCATTATTATTATTTGTTATTATTATTATTTATTATTGTTATTATTAGTATCATTATTATTGTTGTTGTTGTTAATTGTTATTATTATTATTTATTATTGTTGTTATTGTCATTATCATTATTTTTGTTATTATTATTATTATTATTTATTTGTGTTGTTATTGTCATTATTATTATTATTGTTGTTGTTGTTGTCAATTATTTGTCCAAATGAATGCGATTTGGAGGTATCATAGCTTTCAGATAAATATGATAACCTTCAGGTAAGTATTGTAGTCTTTAGACAAGTACAATAGTCATCGGACAAGTATCATAACCTTCGGCTAGGCTATCCGAATTTTTCAAGAGGTTTTATTATTATTGTTGCTGTTGTTGTTGTTTTCATTATCGTTCTATCTACGTATATATGTTTAGTGTATTCATGAAGTTGTATAGAAATGTAAGACTGTACTAAGTGGATGGTATGGACAGTGTGAGTGGATATGAGTTATAAATGTACTATTTATTAAATTATTTTCAGTATTTGTATTATTATACTTTTGTTATTAAAGTCCTGCAATTTATGGAAATTTATAGTAAAATGGAAGGAATAAGACGGATATATATTTTTGGAGTGAAATTTCTATGTAAAAAAAATATTTGGGAGAGTCAAATTTACAGAGAAAATGCTATCAGATTTTCTATAGTATTTTCAATAGGATTTCTCTAGTTGTGGCCATTTTAGGTTCCGACAGAAAACTCTAGGAGGGTCCTGACAATATATTCATAATTATCATGCTTACTACACATTGATTGACTGAGAAAATTATAAAATTTATTCAATATTTTTGCAATATTCATAGTGAATTTGATAATTAATCAATAAAATAAGCTAATCCTAAAGTTTGAATATAAAATTTTATTAATTTTCGTCATTTTTTTTAATGAATTTTTATTAATGTTCAATAATTTTTTTATAATTCTATGAATTTTTTATTTTAAACCTTTAATATTTTTTAAATCTTGGTTAAAACAAAATTAATTTCAAAATTCTAGAATGGCAAAAAGATATTAACTTTCTGTTTTTTTATAGTTTTAGTTTTAATGGAATCCTATTAATAATAATTATTATTTTGTTGCTCATATTTTTTATGTTTCTTGGTTAAGCAGGTGGTAAATCTCTTTTGGCACGGGTCCTTTATTGTTTTTTCGTTGAAACAGATCCCTTTATTATTTATATCAAAAATGGAAGAACGATATTGATGTTGTTAGAAGAAGGGAGTAAGATCCCTTTATTCAATAAATGTTCTGTCTAGCCAAAAATTATTATTTTTGTATTGTTAACTATAGCAAAAAATAAAATAAAATAAAACACTGAATGGTAGATAAGGTAACAAAATCACCGGTGGTGCATTAAATGGTAGATGGTGAAACAGAGAAAGAGGGAGAAAGATAGATAGTGAAAGAAAATTATTAGAAGTTATAATTGTTTTACCAAAATAATTTTACATAGTCATAAGTCCTTTTATTTATAAATTACTGTAGTTATTCATTATCATTGATGACAATTACTATTTTTGACATATTTTAATTAAAATATTTTAATTTTATTATATTTTATTTTAAAATATGAAGAATAAACAATTTAGTGATAACTATTTAAATGACCATTTAATATATAAATGCTGGTTAATTTTCAATATTAACCAAGGGAGTGATCTCTTGTAAGCCCTTTGCCTACAAATTCATTAAAGTAAACAAAGTAAATTGTGTTGCGATCGATGCCTCTCGTAGTACCAGTTCTCGCTTCAGCTTCAGAAACTATACAATATGTATATACATATTAAAACAAGAAATATAAAATAATATTAAAAAAGAAAAACCCAAAGAAAGAACTATATATTATAAAATTCAAGCTTACCAACATATTGCTGCAAAGGGGTCCACCACGTTTGAACATAGACTGAATTTGTCCTTCAAAGTCCACCTTCTTTGCTTCCCGCCCATCCATATTCTCTAATCTATGCAAGAACACCGAGAAAATTTGTGACATAAACTTAATTAGACAATATATATATATATATATATAATGGGAAGATTTTGATTCCAATTAGAATTCCACGTCTGGATAGTGGTAGGAAACAGATAATATTTAGGATTTAGCAATAGTACTATGTTCTTTGTCTCTTTTTATTATTTTATTTTGATTCCACGTGTCTTCATCTAACCTGTTCTCCTTATATATTTGCGGGCCTGTTTCTTCCTTCTTGTTTTGGTTTTTCAGTTCTAAGTTCTACAACTTCCTAAACCATTTTTAGTTTTACTTTTATTTCTATTCTTTTTATTATTCTTTTACTTTAGACTTAACTTGCATCTTTACCCAAAAAATATTAAAAAAATAATTTATTTGCATATAATTTGCTTCTTGTTCCCTCCCTCTATTTTTATGCCCAAATAACATATCTAGAAAATAATAATAAAAATAAATAAAGATACAATTTGTTTTTCAAAAATAATACAAAAATCTATTTGACTTAAAATAATTCTAAAAATTTCCCTTGAATTGAAAATTATTTGCTATTAGCAGCGCATGATTCTTTTTTTTTTTTTTTTTTTTGCATTTTCAATTTTTATTTATAAAATAAATAATTTATTCACATTAGAATATATATATATATATATATATATATAAAGAGATTCACTCTATATAAATGTCATGGTAATAACTCCAATTTATACATAATATTTTATAGTTTCTAATCAATACTATTCTTTTAACTTTAGAATTTTACTTCTGTGACTTTTTAGTCTTCATTTGAAAATAATTAAGTTTAGATTGTTATACCGAAAATGTATATATATATATATATATATATTTATATGTTTGGGTTAAAAAATTTAATAGTTGATAGTCTAGTTTCAAATAAGTGTTAAAAGTAATAATAAGAGTAGCAGTAGTAGATAGCATGTGCAATTTTATTAATAATATAAGATTAAATCAATTTCACATGATTAAATATTGAAATGCACAATTCAAAAGAACCATCCATTCATGTATATACTTCAAAGAATTTCAAAAAGAACCTGGTTCAAGAATGCTATGCACATCACCTATTACACACAGCTGTGCCCTAATTGTGAATTGAAAAAAAAAAAAAAAAAAAAAAAAGGGGAAGAAAATTGGATGCTGCCTCAAGAATCCTACACACAGCTCTAGATCAAGATCAAGAAAAGTAAAATCCATCTGAACACAAACATCAAAAACAAGAGAAAAAGAAAAATCCAGAGTGAGAGCTAGCCAAAAGTAGTTCAGGACCGGAAGCGGAGTCGTCTGATTTCTTCATCATCATCTTGCCAGCATGAAGGTCCAAAGAGAGATCAGCGGCCGATACTTTCCTCTCAATCTCATCAGCGGGTCCACTGACAAATGAGACTCTGACTCATCAGCCGTGGAGGCAGTAGGGTCCACCGGATCAGACGATGCGGGCTCCACCGATTAGCCATCGCGGTTTACAATGAATCGAAGACGGCTTTATTGGGTTGGAATGTGGGAATCAACACCGAGTAAATGATTTAAATGTGGCCGGATCGATCGTCGCTGCTTTGAGTGTCTCTAACGCCGCCGAATTGAGTGGAGTGAAGAGTGTGGATTTTCCGCCACCACGCTCCAACAGAGGATCGAAGATGATAGGATGGTTCAGGGGACGCGCTCCTTCAACATTGGACTTGGAATTGGACGCCATGGAAGAAGAAGAAGAAGAAGAAGAAGAAGCTGAGTATTCATGAGAAATGGACGTCTCCGACTCGGAATATTGAGACGACAACGACGAGGAGGCAGCATCATCAGACGAGTCCTCATGATCATCTTGGACATAAAGAGCCAAACAGAAAAACAAACTGAAGAAGCTCAGAAAGAGATCCATAGTGAGAATTGGGAGGATAAAAGCCTTTATAGAAGCTAACAATTTGCAAGCAAAGTGACGGAAAATGTGAGAGAAACAGAGAGAAAATGCAAGAAAATGGAAAGGAAAATTCTAGAGGATTCTTCTCTGTATATTTCTTTCTAACTGAGAAAGAAAAAAAAAAAAAAAAAAAAAAAAAAAAGAGTACAATGAAAAAGAAAATACAAACTGACAACTTAGACTATTTATACGCTTACACGCACTCTTGGCTCAAGACTGTTTTCTTTTTTGCACCAAATTTCCCAAAACCGACTAACCGAAAAACGGTTAACAGGGTGGTCTGAGTCAGCTTCCACATCAGCACCTAAAATCTGTCCTGTGTGTCAAGTCTGATGAAGTTTTGCTGATGTGTATGAGTCTGTTACAGAAGTGGTTAGGCGGGTATTACGACTGTGATATAACCGGATTAAGCCTGGATTACATTCCATAAGTGGGCTTGGCTTACGAAAATATTTGGGTTGGGTCCTCTATTAAATGAGTTTGTTGTTCCCACATAGACACAAAAAAAAAAAAAATCTTTAGGCCTTGTTTTAAAGCTCACGGTTTGACACTGGTGCCTCTGGAGTCCCTACTAGGTAAATAGACCATGAATTAAAAATTTGTTTTCTAATAATTTTTTTTTTTTTAATACTTAAAAATGAAATAGCGGGAGCAAATGATATTCTAATATATTATTCAAAGCACTAGTATACCTACAACATAGCATTTCAAATAGGAAGGGTGACATAGAGACAAATAAAGAAAGTCTTTTATTGAATTAGAAAGTATTGAATATAATATTATCCTTTTTATATTCAATTAGAAGTATTGAATATAATATTATCCTTTTATTGAATAAAAAAATAATAAGGTCTTAGTTAAGATTCATCACTTCGGGGTTACCTTCTAAGAATATTCTTTGAATTGTAAGCATGGTTCCGCGTTTTTCTTGGCTGGTTGTTAAACAACACACCGGTTTTCAGGCACGAAGAAAAAGTTCAATTTTGGATGCATTCAACACGTATGAACCCCTCTACACAAGAAGATAATAATAATAAAAAAAAAAAGCATGCATGTTAATGATGTGCATCAAAAAAATTAACCAAAACCACTTATGCATCAAAAAGCCAAAACCACAAATAAATAATCTAAGAATTGAATTCTATCAAATATATATGAATATATATATATATATATATCTTGAGTTTCTAGATTCTATGATCAAACGTTTTCAGTTTAGTTTTTTTTTTAAATAATTAATTAAGACCTGATTATTAATTAATCATGATAACTAAAGTGAGAAATTAAGGTGGAAAAGATGCTGTGAATTTGACAATTACAATAACAACTACGAATGAATATTAATGAAATATTTCCCCAAAAAAAAAAAATTAATAAAACCATTTTTTACGTTAAAATTGATTGAACTTACTTTATATATATATATATATATATACCAGAAAGCACTTTTGTATACTAAAGAAACGTTTTCCTCTTGGTTAAAATATGTTATTTTATTGACCAAGTTGTTATTAAGAGAACGTCATTTCAAGGAAACTTTACCTTGGGCTGCTTCTAAACTGTCTATGAGAAAATTGAACCACTCATGCATATCCACAATCCACTCATTGATTAACAAACATAGCAATATCTATATCTGAAACAACAATAATAATTTTTTAAAAATTGGCAAAAGTATTAGCTGCACTACTAAACTAAACTTTACACAGTTATAACTCCTTCAATTTCTTAATTTACCCTTAATTCTCAAGGTTTTTACCTTCTTTTTTCTTTTTCTTTTTTTTTTTTATTTGGTCCTTCTTCTAAAGCTCAACTAAGAAACTCTTATTTTCCTCTTCTCCTTACTGTCACCGCTTCCTCTTCTCACCATATATATTTCAACTACTTTCTTCTTTTATGAAGTTTAATCAAAATTTTTATTTCCTTTTTCCTTTCAGTCCCAAGGAAATAACAAACTCACATAAAACCCAAATTGCACATAAAATTGATCTAATTTTTCTTTTATTTATTTATTTATTAGTTTTGTTGCCAAAAGTGAAAGAAAAAAAAAATGCTGTGGATTTGTGTGAAGCAATTTGATCAGATCCGAAAGCAAATAACAAAAATATTTTAGATTTTGATTTTAGAAATAGTAAACGTTTAAAGAATTATTTTTTTAAAAATGAAAATCTTAGAACCGCCCCAGTAGAAGACCACTGCGACAGCCAGCAGTGTACTGCAATTCTAGTGGCATGATATCGAACAATTTTTATTTGTTGGTAGATTTGTGAATGGTGTTAACGGAAAATAAAATTTCAAAAAGTAAAAAGCAATGACAGGATAATTTAGTAAAGTACAATTTATGAGGATGGTATAAAATCCAAATAGAATTGCCAAAAAAATTTCTTAAAATTATAAGATTCTCAAAACTTTGTTAAATTAGAAACTTACCTTCGAAAAATTTGTTATTACACAGACCTTTTCCAATATATATGTATATATATATGGACATATTCAGTTGAACCAGCCTTCATCCATACCTTACATTGCTACATTACTATTTACTACACTACATGAAAACCGAAAGAGTAGTACTACTACCTACATAACATTTGCTAAAATTCATCGAAGTTGTAATAACCTATAGACATCGTACCAGCAATTCTCGCTTCAGCTTGAGAAACTAATACAATATATATATTCATATTTAAACACTGAAAAATAAAATACAAAAAAAAAAATAAAAAAAATTAGAGTTCCATGTCTTCGTGGTAGTAGGAAACGGATAATATTTAGGATTTAGATATAGTACTATGTTCTTTGTCCATGTTATTGTTTTTTTATTCCGCGTGTCTTCATCTACTTGTTCTCCTTTATATATTAGATTAAATTAATTTTCACATGATTAAATATTGAAATGCACAAGTCACAGAGAACCCATTCATTCATGTGTACCGATTACATACGCAATGATGGGATCTCAATCACATCAGCACCTATAGAAAACTAATAAGTTTGTTGTAGTTGTGCTGAGGTCTATGGGTTTTGTACAGAAGTGGTTAGGTGGCATTAGGACTGTGATAAGTCTGTTAAGCCTGGATTATAAATATAAAATCTAGTTGTTATGGTTTTTTCTTTTTTTTTTTTGGGTGAATATCTAGGTGTTATCTTTGTTTATCTTTTTGTATCTGCATTATTAAATCGTATTACAATATAAAAAAACATAGACTTATTATTATTAGGGTGGTTAATGTTTTAGTTTGTTGTAAGAGGAAGATAGTCTAATTGCATGTCTTAAAAATTTGTTATCTAGTTTTATTTTTTTTAAAATAAAAATAAAAATTAAATAATGGGACAAAATGAATTTGGTTTTTTTTTTTTTTTTGGGTTATCTGAATGATCATTACCTTGTTTCTTTCTCATGATCAGAAGTATTATATTACCTTCTGCATATTTGCTATGAGAATCTCATCAAATTGCTATTAACAAAGAGTAGGATTGCCACATCCGTTGATGTGACTAAAATTTCTTAATTAATCGGGATGGCAGAGGCGACGGATTCCCTTTTTACATATATATATATATATATATAGTTCAGATTGGAACTAATCAATATGATGTGGACTAAAAATATATAAAAAAATATTAGATCATTAAATTCAAATGATTACTCAGACGGTTTAGATTATCAAAAAGCTCAAGTATCAAAAATTGCTAAAAATTACTTGCACCGAGCTTTTTTCTCCTCTGATTTCCATTCACACCACCCCTCCTCTCCTCTTCTTTTTTTATTCTCATTCGCACATTTCTCTTCTCTTATGGTGTTTTTTTCCCTCTGTTTCCACCACTGTCTCCAGCTTGCACGTAAGCCATTTTAGTCCTGTCACACCAAACTCAAACTTACCAAAAAAAATAAAAAAAGAAGAAGAAAAAAATTATTAAAAAATCAGAAAAAAATTACAAAAGAATTACTCCAAAAAAATTTCAAAAAACTTTTATTTCTTTTTCTCCTCTACGAAACAACCGCTCAAACTATCTCTCTTTGTATTTCTCTTTCGCTCTCTTAAAATTCTATAAAAAAATTTACCAAAAAAATTAAAAAAATTGTATAAGTCGATGCTATTGTTGATAATAGCGTTGGCTTTAATCATTTTTTATTTTTTTTTATTTTTTTTTCTTTGATATTTTTTTATGTAGTGATTTGTCATAAGTAATTTTAAAAGAGAGAAAGAGACTTTGCACATAAAGGGAGAAAAAAGATATAAAAGGTCGAAAGAGAACGAGGGAGAAAAAGGGGGATCCATATTCGACATATAATGGTACTTTTTTTAAAATATTATTTATTTGTCAATACCAATTCCAATTGTCCCGTGTGGATCCCTCTCTCTCTCCTCTTCTCTCTCTACCTTTACAAAAGAATTAAAAAAAGAAAAATAATAAACAAATTTACAAAAGCCAAGCAAAAGCGCTGGCTTTGGTAAACTTTCTAAATTTTTTGTTATTTTGCTTTTTTTTTTTAATTCTTTTGTAAAGGTAGAGAGAGAAAAGGGGGGAGAGAGAGAGTGGGACCCACATGGGACAATTGGTCAAAGACAAAAAAATAAAAATTGTCAAAGCCGAGGTTGTTATCAACAGAAGCGTCAGCTTATACAAATTTTTTTTTAAAATTTTTTTAATGGAATTTTAAAAGAGAAAAAGAGAAATACCTAGAGAGAGAGAGAGAGAGAGAGAGAGAGTTTGCACGGTTGTTTCGTAGAGGAGTAAAAAGAAATAAAAGTTTTTGTGAATTGTTTTTTTAATTTTTTGGATTTTTTGAGTAATTTTTTATTTTTTTCTAATTTTTTAATATATATATATATACTTTTTTTTTTGGGTAAGTTTGAATTTAATAATAGGGTTAGAACAGTTTGGATGCGAGTTGGAAATGGAGATGCGAGCTTTAATTTGCAAATTTATTTAATTGTCAACAATAAATTAATTAATATCCCTAAAACCATAAAGCGCACATATATATATATATATACGTATATATGTCTGTGTGCATACGCGTGCACACATCACTAATTGAATTTAATTTAATTAAAGTTTTTGTTAGAATCGGTAATTTAAATTTTTTTAATTTGATTCGAAAAGTTCATGGTGCATCTGTTACAGATGAAATATATTTTGAGAGAAAAAATAAGATTCTGTGATAGTAGCAGAGGTCAAAGGCTAATAGGTCTGAGACCGTAGTCCATCATTGAGCACCGATAAGGTGCGGGGGCAATGGCCCCATGGTATGGATCTTTCTAATTTTTAGTTTATTCCGTCTGTATAATATATATATATATATATTTTTTTTGGGTCGTATTTATTTTGAGGGTTTTAATCATTCTATTTTGCTTATCTTTTGTACCAATTTTCATTAATAAAAGTTTGTTTTTTGTGGTTCATGATTTTTTTCTGTTAAAAATTTTCCACATAAATCTGTGTGTTTTATTTTATTTTTTTATTGCTATTATTTTATTCTATTTTTCGTAACAGTTTCCTTGACAGAAAAAAAGTAAGCATGAATTAATTAATGCACAATACTGTCATATTATTAGGAATAAATGGTCTAATACAAAGTTTTAATTCAACTTCGGATAGAGTAATTCTTAAATATCAATTCCATGGATGTGTTATATATACAATAATAACACCAGGCTTACATTTTACAATACCCAAAAAGCTGGACAAATTAAATGTTATTTGAACAGGGAAGATCAGACTAATATCAATGACTTTTCTCTTGTCCATTCTTCAAAACGATAATGCAATAACTCTTTTATGTCCATTCTTCAAAACTCAAAAAAGTCTTTTTTTTTTTTTTTTTTGGCTAAAACTCAAAAAAGTCTTCTTAATTCCTTCAGATCCGTCCCAACATGTGAAAAATTGACACTGAGAACAATGCTCCAGAAATGCTTACACAGTGAAACTTTGACAAAAATTTTCTTTAATTTGCTCATAGATACAGATCCACCTTGGATATGGCTATCGCGGCATATTATTAACCAAATACATTTTTGTGGCTCTAAGTTAGCTTTTTTTTTTTTTTTTCTCTTTTTTTGGGTGGGGGGGTGGGTGTAAATGGTTCTAAGTTAGCTTAGTCAACCCACTTTTTAACCATTTCTTATGGACAATGGCTCTTTTGACAAATATAATAGGGATATTCAGAGACTTCAACCACATTTTACTCTCAACGATAACTACTGCACATATATCGAGATGATCATTCTCCTATAAAAACAAAATTGGATGCCATAAGGATTTTTATTATAAGCCATTAGATTATTTTAAGTGTGGAAACTCGAAGATATATGTATATATGTATATATGTATAGGATTTATGCAAGTTTAATAAAATATTAAAATTTTAAAAGTGCAAAATAAGCCTGTTAAAATCAATATAAATTTTACATATTTCTAAATTTTAATGTTTGAAACAATTAAAAGGCTAATTGAAAAGATTATGGTAGTTTTCCATCACGATGATCGTGGGCTAGAAAATTTCTATATTTCAATATTCATCATAGCTTAAAATATCAAAAAATATATATTTTTTTTTTAAGTTTTGTAAAATTTGTATTTTTTAAACATATGGAAAATAAATTTAGTTTCTAAATGGAAACATATATAATTTTTATAATATTCACTAAAATTTTTTATATTTCTTTATAATTTTCATGAAAATTTCCGTTATAATATCCATATTAAATTCTTCACAATTTAGTTAAAAAAATTTATAATTTTAAGAAATTTTAGTGAAATTTTTATAAAAATTTTGAAAATATTTATAATTTTTTTATTAAAAAATTTTATAAATATTATTGATGTTCGTAAAACTATTAGCCAAATGAACATGATTGATATATTTTTTTTAACTTTTTAATCGTCTTTCAATAATTAAGCAAATATAAATAACAAATTCACATTTAACAAATAATATCTAAAATTATACTAAATAAGTCTACCTACATATTCTTAGAGAAAATTAGAGTCACAAGTTACAAGTTTCCTTATTTATTAGTATATACATATATTTTTTTACAATAATAAATTTAATATTTGTATAAATGCTATAAAGCAAATAAAAATTAGAATATATACAAAAATTGAAGGATATTTAGATAATATATTCTCTGCAAACTTATCTATCAAATAATCATATCAATGGTATATTAACATTTAAAATATATGCATCTTTTAATAATTATTTTTTATATTTTACATATTAAAATAAGAATAGAAAAAATATAAACAATTTTCAACCATTCAAAAGTTTTTTGTAGTATTAAAATTATATTTATGAGATATAATGTAATTGTAATAATTATTTTATACATCTTAATTAATATGTATTTTTGTGCCTATTTTTTTATTAATAATAATATATTTATAACCATTAACGTTTAATATAAATCGATTGATTATGAAAAATATAATATTCATTCAATATTTTTACAATTTTTATTTGATAATTAATTAATTAATTAAGCTAATATTAAAGTTTCAATAAAAAATTTTATTTTTTTAAAATAATTCTTTTATCAATTTCCACAATTTTTTATGAATTTTATTAATATTCGATAATTTTTTATAATCTATTGATATTTCTATATTTTGAACCTTTAATATTTTCATCGATATCGAAATTTGAACATTATATTCAATACATTAATTATTCTATATTTTTCTACTTTTATATTTTTCTTTTTTAATTATTTTTCCTAGCATTGAGCAAAAACAATGAATTAGTAGAAGAAGAAAAAAGCAAGAAACTTTTGTAAGAAATAAAGTTAAGCTGTTCCAGGAAAAAAATAAATAAATAAGAGAGAAGGAGAAAGCAAATTGAATATGAAAGTCTACTGTGAGATTGAGAAGAAGGAAAATAAGGTGCTGTGCATGAGTGGTCCAGTTTTAGGAAGAAATTGTCAATTTCCTACGCAAGTTGCACAAGTAAGTAAAAGGCAATATATACAAGCAAAGTTATTTCCCAGTCTGCGCGTATATATACACACACAGAATTATGAGCTGTATAAAAAACTCTAAATATGATTATGTGTATAACAGTCGCCATCAGCAACTAAATACTTAACCAAGAATAATCAATTACTTCAAAAAATGTTCAATTTTCTTACAATCTTCTTACTTAATTTGAAAGATTGTTTCATGGTTTTGATTACCATATTACTCATCAATTGCCATCCTAATCCTTTTGGTATTATTTGTTACCTTGTAAAATTGACATAACGGATCCATATGCTTGTACAAATAGCTATCATATATTTCTGTTGACATGATATGGTATCTAGAAATTATTCAAACCAATGTAAAAGAGGGCAAGGATATTATAATTCAATAAAAGTTTTTTTTGTGAAAATACACGCCAATTCTAAACCTTAAATGGTACGCTACTACTTTATTATTAACAATAAATTAAATTTTTAAATTTATTATTGTTGATGTATCCCTTATGAAATAGGATTGACGCATGTGTGACTGAGTTGTATAAATATAATAGTTTAATTTATGTAATATACTATCGGAAAATCTCCATATATATATATATATATATGTAAATTATATAATGGATTGTTGAATAATGTATTTTCTTTGACATTTTGGAAGAAAAGCAAATATAACAAGACCTTCCAGGATACTCAATAAACCTACTCCCACCTTTTCAGCAAAAAAAAAACCTACTCCCACCTATATAGTTTGTGGCATCCACAGAAGGTTTCGTTATCCATCATGATCTTCTACTACCACTGCTACTTTTTCTTCCCTCTTTAGATTAATCTATATTATTATATTTTCGTGGGTTTATGATTAATTTATCACTAATTGGGTATTTGAACACATTTACTACTACTTTTTAATTATTAATTTGCTTTCTCTCTTATCATTTTTTCTTTTTTTGGCACTGTGCGCAAGCGTTGAAAACACAAAGAAGTGGCCCTCTCTTTAATAAAACACAAACATATGACCTTTTGCTTTTCTTTTCTTTTCTTTTTTTAATAAAACAAATAACTCCCGTAGTCAAAATCTGTCGGCGTTATTGAGGATCGTTGACAAACACCATATTATTGAGATTGAGTAATGTTAACAAATTTTATGATATATTATATGCAATACATATGAATAGACAAATATGATATATATTTTATATAATATGTCGCTTACAGGTACGGGTTTATATAACAGTGCCGCCTTTCCTACTCACACATTGTCCACTTAAAAACGCTTCTCTTCTTCAACTCTCTCATCATAGGCATACCTCGCGAAGTTGTCTTCTGCATATTTCTGTGTCTATCTATCTATATCTATATATATGTATAAACTCTTCTTGGTCTTTCATTTCTTGAGCTACAAGTCTTCTTGAACTTTATGTTTTAGTTCATCAAAACTTTGTTCATCTATTATCATATAGTATCATAGCAATCATTTTTTCTGTTTTAGTAATATACAAAAACAGCCAAAAATTAGCTAATTAAGCTAAAGCAAAGCTCTTTCTTTGTAAATTAAAAAAACAAAAATTAAGCTAAAGATTTAAACTCTTCTATATATATGTATAAACTGTTCTTGGTCTCACATTTCTTGATCTGCAAGTCTTCTTGAACTTTATGTTTTAGCTCATCAAAACTTTGTTCATCTATTATCGTATAGTATTATACCAATCATTTTTTCTTTTTTAGCAATATACAAAGACAGCCAAAAATTAGCTAATTAAGCTAAACTTTTGCGTATCGAATGGACGTCGTAAAAGCGAAATGGAAGAAGAATTTGTTCTGCAAGGCATGGGAGAGGTGTCTTTCACTTGGAAATGGAGGCTCATCATCATCATCAAGCTCTTTGATGAATTTATTGAGAAGATGCAGAACAACACCATCAGAGAGGAAACAGAAGCGAAAAGTGGCTCCGAGAGGTTGTTTTTCAGTATATGTTGGGGAGCTGAAACAGAGATTTGTGGTTAAGGCAGAGTTGGCTAACCATCCTTTGTTCAAGATGCTTTTAGAGGATGCTGAAATGGAATATGGGTTTAATAGTGAAGGTCCTATATTGCTTGACTGTGATGTTGATTTGTTCTATAAGGTACTTGCAGAGATGGAGAGCGGTGATGAAGATTTTGCAGCAAGTCCTAATTGTAGCTCAGTTCTTCTTAGTCCATGTCGTTCAAACTATAGCAGAATTAGTAATGGTTATGGAAATTATACGGCTTTCAATCACATTTGAGAGTTTATTAGATCTTTAATTTGTTTATAGTGTTTTTTTATTTTTTATTTTTATTTATTTATTTATTATTTTTTCTATAGTTTGTAATCTTAGCTTGTAAATAGAAATTGATAAAAAAAAAAAGACTTAATTTGCATATAATAATTATATATTTATATATAATTTGCTTCATGGTCCCTCCCTCTATTTTTATGCCCAAATAACATATTTAGAAAATAATAATAATAAATAAATAAATACACTAATCTTTTTTTTTTTGGGGAAAACAGTACAAAAATCTATTTGACTTAAAATAAATCTAAAAATTCCCCCTGAACTGAAAATTATTAGCTATTAGCAGCGCATGATTCTTTTTCTTTTCTTTTCTTTTTTTTTTTAATAAAATAAATAGTTTATTTGTATTAGAACATATATATATATATAAAAGAGATTCAGAATATATGAATGTCATAGTAATAACTCCAGTTTATGCGTACTTAACATTTTATAGTTTCTAATTAATACTATTAGTTTAACTTTAGAATTTTACTTCTATGACTTTTGAGTCTTCATTTAAGAATAATGTAAGTTTGGATTGTTATACCAATATATATAAAAGTTTGGATTGAAAAAAATTAAAAGTTGATGATCTAGTTCCAAATAAATGTTAAAAGTAATAATAAGAGTAGCAGTAGCAGATAACATGAACAGTTTTATTAATAATATAAGATTAAATTAATTTACATGACTGGATATTGAAACGCACAATTCAAAAGAACCCATTTATTCATGTATATACTTCAAAGAATTTCAAAAAGAACTTGGTTCAAGAATACTATGCACATCACCGATTACACACAGCTGAGCCCTAATTGTGAATTGGAAAAAAAAAAAAAAAAAAAAAGAAGGAAAAAATTGGATGGTGCCTCAAGAATCCTCTACATACAGCTCTAGATCAAGATCAAGAAAAGTTTCCACATCAGCAATGAATTTCCCAAAACCGGCTAACCGAAAAACGGTTAACAGGGTGGTCTGAGTCAGCTTCCACATCAGCAACTATAATCTTTTCGGTGTGTTAAGTCTGCTGAAGTTGTGCTGATGTGTATGAATCTGTTACAGAAGCGGTTAGACGGGTATTAGGACTGTGATATGAGTCCTTTAAGCCTGGATTATAGATACGTCAAGATTTCTGATTAATACAATACAGAAATGTTCTTCTTCTTCTATTTTCTATCTGCCTTATTAAATCCTATGAAAATATAACTAAAAAACAAGTCTTTTTATTAATTGGTACCACTTGGGGGATTCTTAGGTATGTTGTTATTAGGGCAGTTAATGCTTTAGTTTGTTATATGTATAAAAAAATCTCATGGACCGAAGCACCATGGGAAATTTGCTATGGTCTAATTATAGTCACATTATGTTATTCTGTCTTTTTACTTTCGTGAAGTTTATTTACACCCAAAATATATATATGTACAATTTTCCTCTAAGTGCAGTGTATATATATATATATATATGTATAAAAAAATCTTATGGTGTAAATTTCTCTATTTTTTTTATCATGCAGATAATAAAAAAAATAATAATTTTAACCTTCATTTTTATATAATAATATTCATGACATTTGTTTTTCCCTAAAAAATCATCATTTTTTAGAACATTTCCATGATAAAAAGATATAAATGGGTTTCAATTAGTCGGTACTATACATGGACTTCTATATATATATAAAAAAATTCTATGATACATACGGTCCATACGCCGGATCTACAGTATTGATAATGATTTTTGAAAAAATTATCTTCAATACTATCTCTGTATGATAATATTAATGATAATTTTTTTAAAAATCATCATTAATATTGCAGGTCTGCATGCGGAAGGTACATACCATAGACGGACTATGTGTGTATATATATAAATATATATTCCATTAGTGGGCTTGGTTTATGTAAATATTTGGGTTGGGTCCTCTGCTAAATGGGTTTAGTGTTCACATAGACCCCAAAAAAAAAAGTCTTTGGGCCTTGTGTTAAGCTCACGGTTCGACATTGGTGTCTCTGGAGTTCCTACTAGAGCAACTAGACCATGAATTAAATTTGTTTTCTAATAATTTTTTTTTATTAAAAATGAATAATGGGAAGAAATGATATTCCAATATATTATTTTAAGCACTAGCGTAGCTACAACACAGCATTTCAAATAGGAAGGGAGACATAGAGACAAATAGACAAAGGCTTTTAGCCTAGCTATTATTTTTATATTCAATTAGAAGTGTTGAAATCCTTTTATTGAATAAAAAAATTAATAAGGTTTGTGGTATTAGTTGGATTCATCAATGGGGGGTCACCTTCTAAGAATGTTCCTTGAATTGTAAGCGTGGTTCCACATTTTTCTTGGCTGGCTGCACTTAAACAACCCACCAATTTTCAGGCACCAAGAAAGTGCACTTGTCGATGCATTCAACATACATAAACCACTCTACTCAAAAAGATAATAATAAATAAAAATAATAAATGTGAATGTTATGCATCAAAAAATTAACCAAAACCACTTATGCATCAAAAAGCCAAAACCACAAATAAATATTCTAAGAATTGAATTCTATCAAATATACATAAACACACACACACACACACATATATATATATATATATATATACACATCTTGATTTTTTAGATTCCATGATCCTGAAACGTTTTCAGTTTAGTTCTTTAAAAAATAATTAATTAAAACCTGATCATCAATTAATTATGATAATTAAAGTGAGAAATTAACGTAAAAAAATGTTGTGAAATTGGCATTTACAA
Source organism: Ziziphus jujuba (assembly GCF_031755915.1). Lineage (NCBI taxonomy): Eukaryota > Viridiplantae > Streptophyta > Magnoliopsida > Rosales > Rhamnaceae > Ziziphus > Ziziphus jujuba. The sequence goes on from NC_083380.1 coordinate 8,359,439, forward strand.
TAACAACTATGAATGATTTAATGAAATATTTTTCCCAAAAAAAAAAAAAAGTTATGATTTATGAAACCATTTTTTACGTTAAATTTGATAGAAATTTACTGTAAAAGCGGATTAATAATGAAACGTTTTGTCACTGGGTAGAATATGTTCTTTTATTGACTAAGTTGTTATTAAGAGAACGTCTTTTCATGGAAACTTTACCTTGGCTTGCTTCAAAATCATCTGTGAAAAAATTGAACCATTCATGTATATCCACAGTCCACTCACTGATTAACAAACATCGCAATATCTATCTCTGCAAGAACAATAATAATTTTTAAAAAAATTGACAAAAATATTAATTGCACTACTAAAAACTACCTTTAATTCTCAAGGTTTTTACGTTTTTCTTTCAAAAAACTTTGGTCCTTCTTCTAAAGCTCAACTAAGAAAATTATTTTTCCTCCTCCTCTTCGCTGTCACCGCTTTCTCTTCTATTTTTTTAATTAATTTATTATTATTATTATTGTTTTGTTTTTATTCTGTTGCCAAAAGTGAAATAAAAAAAATGCTGTGGATTTGTATGAAGCAATTTGTACAGATCCAAAAGCAAATAACAATAATATTTTAAATTTTAATTTCAGAAATAATAAACGTTTAAAAAATTATTTACAAAAAAAAAGAAATGAAAATTCTGGAACCGCAGAAGACCACTGCGACAGTCAGCAGTTTACTGCAATTCTAATGGCATGATATGGAGCGATTTTTATTTGTTGGTAGATCTGTGGATGGTGTTAAAGAGAAAATAAAATTTCGAAAAGGAAAAAGCAATGAAAGAATAATTTAATAAATTATCATTTATAAAGATGGTATAGAATCCAAATAGAATTGTAAAAAGAATTTTTCAAGATCATAAGATTTTCAAAACTTTGTTAAATTAGAAACTTAAATTGGAAAATTTTGTTATTACATGTAATTTTCCCAATATATATATATATATTCGATTGAACCAGCCTTCATCCATGCCTTACATTACTACATTATTATTTACTAAACTACAAAAAAACCGGAACAGTAGCACTACTACCTACACAGCATTTGCTAAACTTCATCGAAGTTGTGATAACCTATAGACGTCGTATCAGCAATTCTAGCTTCAGCTTGAGAAACTATACAATGTGTATATTCATGTTTAAACATTGAAAAAAAAAATACAAAAAATAAAAATAAAAATAAAAACAATTAGAGTTCCATGTCTTGGCAGTCGCAGGAAACGGATAATATTTTGGATTTAGATATAGTACCATGTTCTTTGTCCATTCTATTGTTTTTTTAATTTTTATTTTTTTTATTCCACGTATCCCATCTACCTTGCTCTCTTTTATACATTAGATTAAATTAATTTAACATGATTAAACATGGTACAGTACCATGTTCTTCGTCCATTCATGTATACTGATTGCATACTCATATTATAGCCATAACAGAGAATCTCAGTCACATCAGCACCTATAGACAACCAATAAGATTGTTGTAGTTGTGCTGATATCTATGGGTTTTGTACAGAAGTGGTTAGGTGGTATTAGGACTGTGAGAAGCCTGTTAAGCCTGGATTATAAATATAAAATCTGGGAGTTATTTTTTTTTAATTATTTTGGGGTGAATATCTAGGTGTTGTTTTTGTTTGTCTTAATGTATCTGCATTATTACAACGTAAAAAAGCAGAGACTTATTAGGGTAGTCAATGTTTTAGTTTGTTGTAAGAGGAAGATAGTCTAATTACGGTTTATGTTAATGTTATTCTATCCGTACTTTTGGTAAAGTTTAATTACAGCAGAAAAAAGAAAATAAATATATACTTTTTTTTTTTTTTCCCTCCAAATGTGATATATATGGATTCCATAAGTGGGCTTGGGTTACCTAACCATTTGAGTTGGTCCTTTAGTAAATGGGTTTGGTTTTCTAACATGTGTTTTGTGTGAGAAAACAAGATAGAAAATGAGGTTCTCTGACCCAATATGGGGAATCCCAATCTGGTCTCAGCTCCTAATAAACAGGGAATGAAACCGGGACGAGGAATGGGAAATGTCACCAAACAAAAGACTTTTTTTTTTTTTGGCCCCCTGAAAATAATAATCTAAAACTCAGCGATATTAGTATTTAGCAAGGTACTAAAAAAATTTATTCATCAAGTCCAAGCTGCAAATGAATATTCTATTGTATTGTTGAAAGCACTAGCATAACTACAACCTAACATTTCAAAGGGGAAGGGAGATATAGAGACAAACAAACAACGGCTTTTGGTGAAAATGCTGAAGACTAGCTACCTATTATTTTTATATTCAATATTAGAAGTATTGAATAGAATATTATCCTTTGAATTGAATAAAAATTTAATAAGGTGTGTGGTATTAATTAGTTAAATTTATCACTTGGGGGTCACCTTCTAAGAATGTTCTTTGAACTGTAAGCATGATCATAGCAGGTTCCTCAGTTTGGTTGGCTGGCTCCACTTAAACAACCCACCAACTTTCAGGCACCAAGAAAGTTCAATTTTGGAGCATTCAACATGTATACCTCTCTCCTCAATAAGATAATAATAAATGTGAATGTTGTGCGTCAAAAAATTAACCAAAACCACTTATGCATCAAAAAGCCAAAACCACAAATAAATAATCTAAGAATTTAACTCTATCCAATAAATAAATAATATATATATATATATATATACATCTTGAGTTTCTAGATTCTATGATCCTGAAACGTTTTCAGTTTAGTTTAAAACCTGATCATCAATTAATCATGACAATTAAAGGGAGAAATTAAGGTGAAAAAAAAAAATGCCGTGAATTTGGCATTTATAATAACAACTATGAATGATTAATGAAATATTTTCCAAAAGAAAAAAAAAATGGAATGATTAATGAAACCATTTTCTACGTTAAAATTGATAGAAGTTACTGTGTTCATACCAGAAGGCGGATTAACAAAAGGCATTTGTCACTAAAGAAACGTTTTCTTGCAGGGTAAAAGATGTTCTTTTATTGACCAAATTGTTATGATGAGAGCGTCTTTCATGGAAACTTCACCTTGGGCTGCTTCAAAACCCTATGTTAGAAAATTGAACCATTCATGCATTTCCACATTCCAATCATTGTTTAAACAAACATAGCAATATCGATCTGAAACAGCTATAATAATTTTTTTTTTTAAATGGAAAACTTTTAATTTAAAATTAACTAAGGAATCTTTAGCTTAAACGTTTTGGTTAGTTTATTCATATAAAAAAAATTTGTAACGTTTCATATCTCATGCATGATGAAAGCAAGAGTTTTCGATTCTACTAAGCATGCGCCAATTTATTAATATTCTTCTGGCAAATATATATATATATATATATATATATTAATATGTCAAAAACGATGCAAAATTTAATAAATACATCGATTATTTTAACAATATTTTATATTATAAATTTCAAGTTTTAAGCAAAAAAATTATACGGGTTCTAGTCCTTCCTTTAAAGTAATCTAACGGCCATATTTAACATGTTGGCTTTAGTTATTTTCGATTTTTCTGTTCTTTTGTCTTCTGCCTACGTGTCCTATCAAGAATTTCTTCTCAAAAAGAATGATTATAGTTAATTTGAAAAATAAAATCTGTTGGCAGTTGGTCAATTAACCTATTTTTATTTTCATAGTAAAGTATTGGGAATCATTAAAATTTAAAAGCAGAATAAGTATTAGGATCTGATTAACTAGTGTTTATGAACATGTGCCTTTTTCCAATTCTATTTATTAATTATTATATATATACACCATGAGGCCAAGAAAAAAAAAAAAAAGTAACCCTACATTAAAATATATATGTGCCTTAATTTGCAAATTTATTCAATCGTCAACAATAAATTAATTAATATCCCTAAAACCATAAAGCGCGCACACACACACACACACACACACATATATATATATATATGTATACATCACTAATTGAACTTAATTTAATTAGAGTTTCCTTGACAAGAAAAAGTAAGCATAGATTAATTAGTACACAATATTATCACATTATTAAGAATAAATGGTCTAACACAAATGCTTTAATTCAATTTCTGATAGATTAATTCTTAAATATCGATTTCATGCATGTGTTATATGTACAATAATAACACCAGGCTTATATTATACAATACCAAAAAAGCTGGACAAATTAAACGTTATTTGACCAGGGCAGATCAGCGTAATATCAACGGCTGGGAACTGGTTTCAAGATGAAGACAGCATGGGACTTGGTCATATATTGATGCCTTTTCTCTCGTCTATTCTTCAAAACTATGATGCAATAACTCTTTTATGTCCCCAACGAAACTCAAAAAAGTCCTCTTAATTCCTTAAGATATGTCCCTACATATGACAAACTGACAATGAGAACAATGCTCCATAAATGCTCATACAGTGAAACTTTCACAAAAATTTTCTTTAATTTGCTTATAGATACAGATCCACCTTGGGTATGCCTATTGGGGCATTATTAACCAGATACTTTTTTTCTTTTTCTTTTTTTTCTTTCTGTTTTTGGTCTTTTTTTTGTGTGTATGGCTCTTATAAGCTAACCTAGTCAACCCACTTTATCATTTCTTATGGACAAAAGACTAAGATACTTTTGAGAAATATAACTACTGCACATACATCGAGATGATCATTCTCCTATAAAAACAAAATTTGGATTTTTATTATAAACCAATTAAGTGTTGAAATTAGAAGATATATGTATGTCTATATATATATATATAAATATATATATAGAATTTATATAAGTTTAATAATATATTAAAATTTTAAAAATGTAAAATAAATTCTGTTAAAATCAATATAAATTTTAAATATATTTTTAAATTTAATATTTTAAATAATTAAAAGGCTAATTGCACAGATCATGATGGTTTTTTATCTTGTTGTTTGTGGGCTAGAAAATTTCTATATATTAATATTCAATCATAGTTTAAAATATCAAATTTTTTTGTAAAATCTTTATTTTTTAAATATAAAGAAAGAAAATTTAGCTTTTCAAGTAAAAATGGATATAATTTTTATAATATTTACCAAAATTTTTGATATTCTTTTATAATTTTTTTGAAAATTTTTATCATATTATTTACATCAAATATTTCATAATTAGATTAAAAATTCATAATTTTCATGAAAATTTTTAAAAAATTTCATAAAAATTTTGAAAATTTCTATGATTTTTTGTTAAATATTTTTATCAAATTTTTTTATAAATATTATTGATATTTAGTAAATTTTTTTTACCAAATTAACATTATTGATTAATTTTTTACCTTTTAATTGTTCTCTAATAATTAAACAAATAAAAAAATACAAATTTAACAAATAATGTTCAAAATTATACTAGATAAGTGTACCTGTCACATTCTTAAATAAAATCAGTCACAAGTTACAAATTTTCTTATCCATTATTATATTTTTTTACAATAATAAATTAGATATTTGTGTAAATATTATAAAATAAATAAAAGATATACAGGAAATATATTCTCTATAAATTTAACTATCAAATAATTATTTTGATGGCATATTAACAATTACATGCAAGGTTATCAAATATATATATCTTTTGATAATTACTTCTTATGTTTTATATATTAAAATAAGAATGACGAAGATACAAATAATTTTCAACCATTCAAAAATTCTTTATAATATTGAAATATAATATAATTGTAATGATTGTTCTATATATCTTAATTAATAAATAATTTAATTCGATTTTTTTTCATATTAATAATATATTTATAAGTAATAATGCTTATTATAAATTGATTGTTTAAAAGAAATATAATATCTATTCAATATTTTTATAATTTTTATTTGATAATTAATCAATTAAATAAGTTGATCTTAAAGTTTCAATAAAAAATTTTATTTTTAAAAATACATGTTCATCAATTTCTATCATTTTTATGAGTTTTTAGTGATATTTAATAACATTTTATATTTTCATAAATATTTTTTTATTTTGAACTTTCAATATTTTCATCTATATCGAAATTTTGAACATTATATTAAATACATTAATCATTCTATATTTCTATTTTGATATTTTCTTTTTTAATTTTTTTCGTTGTATTGAGCAAAAACAATGAATTAGTCAGAAGAAAAAAGAAGAAACTTTTGTCAATATGAAGTTAAGCAGTTCAAGGAAAAATAAAATAAAATAAATAAGAGAGAAAGAGAAAGGAGACAAAGCAATCTTGGTGAGATTGAGAAGAAGGAAAATAAGGCGCATGCATTTTACTTATATCCATGCACTCAAATCATGATGATTTCTTTTAGGATGAAATTGTCAACTTCCCACGCAAGTTGCAGAAGTAAAAGATAATATATATATAAGTAAACTCATTTCCCAGTCTGCACATATATACATGTATATACATAGAATTACGACGTTTTGTGACGACTCTGAATATGATTATGTGTACAAAAATCGTCATCAGCAGTAGAAATAATGAAACTAAATACCTAAATTAACTAAGAATAATCTCAATTACTTTAAAAAATGTTGAATTTTCTGACCTAATTTGTAAGTTTGTTTCATGGTTTTGATTACTATATTACTCGTGAATTGTCATCCTAATCCAATTTAGAACTATTTGTTACCTCATAAAATTGACATAAGGGATCCATATGCTTGTACACATAGCTAGCATATTTATATTGATATGAAATGGTACCAACATACTATTCAAACAAATGAAAAAGAGGGTAAGGGTATTATAAATAAAATAAAAAAATTCTAAAAAACATATCAATTCTACATCATAAATGGCAGCTATTAATTTATTTTTAACACTGAATTGAATTTTTAGATTTATTATTAATGGTGTACCCTTATAACATAGGATTGACGTACATATAACTAAGTTGTATAAATAAAATGGTTTTATTTATGTAATATACTGTTAGAAAATCTGCATATACATATATATTATATAAATTAAATAATGGATTTTTGAATAATGTATTTTCTTTGAAATTTTGGAAGAAAAGCAAGTATAACAAGACCTTCCAGGTTGCTCAATAAACCTACTCCCACTTGTACAATTTGTGGCATCCACAGAGGGTTTCATTATCAATCATGATCTCACTAGTACCACTGCTACTTTTTCTTCCCTCTTTAATAAATCTATAATATTATATTGGCGTTGGTTTGTGATTAATTTATTACTTATTGTGTATTTGGACACATGCACCACTACTTTTCAATTATTAATTTGTTTTCTCTCTTATCCTGTTTTTTTTTTTTTTTTTTTTCTTGGCACTGCGCTCAGTCGTTGAAAACACAAAGAAGTGGCTTTCTCTTTTGTCTCCATATGACTTTTTTATTTTGTTTTGTAAAACAAATAACTCCCATATTCAAAATCTATCGGCGTTATTGAGGATCGTTGACAAACACCATATAATTGAGATTGAGTAATATTAATAAATTTTATAATATATTGTATGCAATACACACATATACATATACAACTATAATATATATTTTATATAATATGTAGCCTACAGGTATGGGTTTATACAAGAGTGCCGCCTTTCCTACTCACACATTGTCCACTTAAAAACGCTTCTCTTCTTCAACTCTCTCATTATAAGCATACCTCGTGAAGTTGTCTTCTGCATATTTCTGTGTCTATCTATCTATATCTATATCTATATATATGTATAAACTCTTCTTGATCTTACATTTCTTGAGCTACAGGTCTTCTTGAGCTTTATCTTTTAGTTCATCAAAACTTTGTTCATCTATTATCATATAGTCTTAGAGCATTCATTTTTTTTTTTTTTTAGCACTATACAAAGGGCCAAAAATTAGCTAAATAACCTAAAGCAAAGCTCTTTTTTCGTAAGTTTATAAAGTTTTTCTTGTCGAAATGGATGTCGTAAAAGCAAAATGGAAGAAGAATTTGATCTGCAAGGCATGGGAGAGGTGTCTTTCATTTGGAAATGGAGGCTCGTCATCATCATCATCATCATCAAGCTCTATGATGAATTCATTGAGAAGATGCAGAACAGCACCATCAGAGAGGAAACAGAAGCGACAAGTGGCTCCGGAAGGTTGTTTTTCAGTATATGTTGGGGTGCAGAAACAGAGGTTTGTGGTTAAGACAGAGTTGGCTAACCATCCTCTCTTCAAGATGCTTTTAGAGGACGCTGAAATGGAATATGGGTTTAATAGTGAAGGTCCTATATTGCTTCCCTGTGATGTTGATTCATTCTATAAGGTACTTGCAGAGATGGAAAGCGGTGATGAAGATTTTGCAGCAAGTCCTAATTGTAGCTTAGTTCTTCTTAGCCCATGTCGTTCAAACTATAGCAGAATCAGTAATGGTTATGGAGGTTATAAGGTTCTCAATCACATTTGAGAGTTTATCAGATCATTAATTTGTTTATGGCTTTTGTTTTTCTTTTTTTCTTTTTTTTTCTTTTTCTTTTTTTTCCTAAATTTTAGCTTGTTATTAGTAATTTAGGAAAAGTGGAAAAAGAACTCTACTGCAAAAGTATATAATACATATGTAATGTAAATCTATGGGGTGTTTAGTAAAAGAAGAAATATTGAAGAAAACTAATTTTAGAGAATTAGTTTTTTGGAATTCAAATTTCTAAGAATGAATTTTTTTGGATCATTTTTATAATGTTTGGTTAATTATAAAATAAAATAAGATTTACAAGTAATTAAATAAATTTATACATTAAAAGTAAAGAATAAAATTATATTTAAAAAAATACATAAAATCAGTTTCTCAGATAATTTTAAGATAACACTTCTTTAGTATGATTCATTTTTCTTGTTAGTTTTCCATATTATGAAATTTATTTTTTACTGGGATCCATAAATTTTACCACTATCCAAACACTTCATTAAAATTAAAAAATAAAAAAAAAATTATTTACATTAATATTGCTGAAATCTTATACAATCCTTTTGTTTCATCTTATTCTTCTTCACGGGTTTGAAACTATAGGTGCTTTAATTCAAAATCCAAAATCCTTTATAAAGACTTGGATTTTCCTGGGAAAGGTACTACAAACTTGTTGACTTTGCCCTCTGGGCTGGGTTGAGATGATGATCATGTGAACCAACATTTAAAACTTTTTTTGTTTGGAAAACAAAATTTAAAACTTTGGAATAGGGGAACTAAAAAAAAAAAAAAAAAAAAAAGAATGGCCCTTTAATATATAATAAGGATGATATAGATAAGATTTGTAGGTTATTAAACCCATTCTTATATTAGTCTTATTTTGTTTTTTGAAAAATGTATTAGTCTTATTGGTCTTATTTGATCAAAAGGAAGTGCTTTTTTTTAATTAAAATCTTCCAAGGGAAATATACAAGCGAAACAATATTATCATATAACGTTTACATTCCATTTTGATTTAAAAAAAAAAAAAAAAAAAAAAAACGTTTACATTCCTTTTCTTGATAATTTATAAAATTCTAACTATAAACTAAATAGAATCTTAATTTATGTTTGAACTAAAATTAAAGAGTTTCCTATAACAATCTGCCTCAATGTATTTGTCTTTGCTGCAAAGTAATTTAAATTTCAATGCTACGCAAATTAGTTGGTAGTATTTCTACGAAATACTCTTTAAGCCTAATTGGGAATTAAGTTGAGGGACATTTGATTTTTTGGTTAACCAAAACTAAAAATAAAAAATAAAAAAAGTTGGGGGCTTCTATTTGCACGACCAATGCTTCTACCCCAACTTCATTTTATCAAAGAGGATACCTCCAATTGAACTTTTTCATGTGAATTTTATTTTTAAAAATTATATGGTTAAATTGAGATTTTATTTATTCATTAAATCTCCTCTATCACGTAGTACTGCTATTAAAATCATTAAATAAAATTTACGGTAGATTCTGTCATATTTGAGTTGATTTAAAGCTTTACATTTGAGAACATAATAGAGAATTTGTTTTTGAAATATTGAATGTATGTTTAGCTATGGTTTCTTGAACATATTTATATGGTTTGGTTGTAGGAAACCAAACAAATTTTAAAGTAACTTCATTTAAATATCTTCAACATTTACCTACTAAACCAGTGTTGAATGTTTGGCTAGTAAATAATGATTACCATACTATTGTTTGAATGAAGTCCAGTGAACATGCAAACAACGTTCAGCTATGTGAAAATAAAATAATATTTATTTAATAAATAGGAATATTTTGGGAGCTTCGTACATAAAGTATTTGTCTGTAGGGAGAAAAAGTGGTTGTGCTGAAAGAACCCCAAAAGAATAAATAGAATGGTCCAAGATAGACAATAATGGGCCTAACTTGATATTCCTTCTTTTGTGGGCCTTATTAATGTATGGAATTGGGCCCAAGGAAGGCAAAATGGCCCTTAAGACTACCGACAGAAGAATTGGAATGATCAATGTTCTTGACCTTGGTACCCTACCCACGATCCATCATTCTCAGATGTTCCTTTTTTAAGTTTGATATTAACTACGATGTTACTTATAACTATATCTTAAATCTTTGTTGTTAAATATATATATAAGCAGAACCAAAAATAAATAAATAATACAGAAAAAAGAATAAGTAAAATAGTATTGAGGGCTCACCCCATAAAGGAATTGGATAATTGGATTTAAAGGATTATTATTATTATTTTATGATTTTTTTTTTTTTTTTTTTCAATTGGTTAAGTTATGAATCTAAAGTTGAGATAATAATTTTTAGTCGATGGAAAATTGAAGAAACAGTTTAAAAGTAATTTTCAATGGAACAACTGTTTTTTATGGGAAAATTCAACTTTGACAAGCAAAGTTGCTTTTGTTTCTCTTTTGTATTCTGGATTCCAAAGGAACATTTAGTTTTGTTTGATCATCTTATTACTATGTTAAAAAAAAAATGTTATTACTATATATATATATATATCGCTAAGTTAGATGCTATTATAATTTTCTGCAATGGTACCATTCTTATCTGATTTATCTGTCTAAAAGTATTTCCCAAATATGATTTCGAATGGTTACTAAATTCTTAATTTTTCCTCTGTAGTGATATGAAATTTGGACCTAATTATTTTCTTTTTGATATTAGCCCCACAAAAATAAAAAAATAAATAAATAAATAAATAAAGTGCTGTTACAAAGAGAATCTGGTGTACCATTTTTCTCATCACTGTTTTTCTCAACTGAGCAAGAAACTTGAATAAAGAACGTAGAAGATTAAAAGGGACATTTGTCTTAAAAGATTATATTGTCCTTTTATTTCCAAAGAGTAATCCATCCCCACTATTGAATTGCACTAAACTTGTCGGATGAGCTTTACTCCTATAACACCAACAACAAACTGATTCAAGATCTCAGTAACCCTGAATCCATTTCACAACCAATAATAACACAATGTATAACAAATGCTTCAAATAAAAATAGAAAAATTAATTTTTCTGAATTACTTTTTTAATTAAGAACAATTTGGTTGTATAATATAGAATTTTCCATCTTCATATCTGCATCAACTCCTCAAAGATCTTCATTGCAGAAGCTGGCAAACCCAAAAGAACATTTATGCTTTTCCTCTCTTTTCCATGAGAAAGGAATAAAATCACTTCCTTCTCTGGCAAAGCCACTGGTCCTGATAAAACAGGCTCTCCCCAACCAAAATCTGTGGTGTGAAAAGACAGTCTAGACCAGGTTGTGATCAGAAGAGTAGCTGCAAGAGAAGGCCTAGCTCTGGTCATTTCAAAGTAATCTATGGCAGATCTCATATAATTGTCTGTGACCATTTGGACTGCCTTTTGAACAAGTCCCACGGAGAATGAGATTGGGTTTTCCAACATTTCTCCAGTATTGCATATTGAATTTGTCAACACAATTGCATTGCCAAAATACCCTTTTGGAATTGGTGGTTCAAATCTTGGACGACCATCTACTGCAAAGAGGAGCTTTGTTTTCTGGTTAGGTTTCATCCTTAAAGCCTGAGTTCTAGATTTCCAGACAAAAGCAGAGAGGGATTCAAATGTTGTGCATTTTTTAAGAACCCCATCTGCCATGACTTTTTCTTTGAGGTGTTGAAGCTTTTCGGGATCGAAACAGAAGGATCTGTAAAGCATTTCTTCTTCATAGAGTTTGCTGGTGTCTGATATATCTTGTATCTCAGCAAATTCATGGTGTAGAGACTCTATTTTTGGTGGGTTTCTTGCTTTGAGTATGCTTCTGTCTAGGAATGGAGGAACTTTTAAAGGTAAACCCCTGGCAGTTTCGCCCCATGAGTTCACAAATTCCATAGCTCCAAGCCCATCAAACATGCAATGGTTCATACAAAGACCAAGAACAAACCCTCCACATTTAAACTTGGTCACCTGCAATTATGAGATTTTTAGCACAGGAAACTATTTTGGAACTGTTCATAGATTTAGATATAACAAAAAAAAAAAAAAAAAAAAAAAAAAAAAAAAGGGCATTAAACTCGATTAAACTAAGGAACCCTGATATTCCAAACTTGCTTGTAACCCAAGCAAGACACTAGAACAATGAGATGCTTCAGAACACCCAAATATGTAAAAGTAATCCTTTTGGCTTCTACATCCAAATTAAATTTTGAAAATAAAATTGAAATAAACTAGTTTGAGAGTTATGTCACATTTTGTTAAACATTTAGATGTTATTGTCCTAGACACTTTTGACTGTCTTAACTTCCAGGGAGTAACAAGTTTGAGAATTGAGATTGTCTTCTCTTATGTCATTATTCTTTTTAATTCACATTTCAAGTTCTTTATAAGAAACTAAATCAGAAAAAAATGGAAAAAAACTTTGAGAGATGCAAAACCTGAGCAACGAGAGGAGGAATCTCAAGAATGTTCTTGGCACCAGGAATATCATAAACCAGCTTCCCAAGGGTCACAGGGTCAGGCTTTGTTATGTCACCTATTTCTTCTATACCACAGTTAGCTTCAGCCTCAACAAATACAGCACCTTCTCCTGTACAATCCACTATAAGTTTCCCTTCTGAGCTTATTGTTAATCTTCCAGCGAGCGGGTAGTAATGAACAAGAACTGTAGACAAAGCATTCTTGATAACTTCAACAGCTTCCTCATTGCCTCTTGTATCAGATTTGAAGCAGTAAATCGTACGAACAGTCACCGCGATGTTCTGGTCCAGGTTCGATAGGAAATACAATCCCTTCTCTGTTTCCTCTGCTGGAGGAACAAGTGTTGGTTCTTCTTGGTGTACACCAAGTTCAAATGTCTTCTTATTCACACTCTCCATTTGAAAAAAAAACTCTTTGTTCTAGACCCAAAAAAATTTTAAAAAAAAAAAAAAAAAAAAACATAACCCAGAATTCAGTTTTTGAGAATATGAAAGAATTATAGCATGGACTACATGCAAATAAAACAGGAAAAGCAATGCAGAATTGGTTAGGAAATGAAAATATTATACCTGAAAATGCAGTAATATGATCAAAGAACCAAAATTTTGGAATTGATAAAAACTAAGATATTGTTGTATAACTTTTTGGAAAGGAATTGGTATTATATAGGAAGAATTGGACCAGAAATTTGACTATTTAGCTGTATTGGTTAAACGAAATTTTAATATATGAAGGGGACAGTTGCTGAGGTCGAATTGGAAGTGGTTCATACGCAATTATTTTCATGTCTGAAAAGCTTTCTTCAAGAAAGATAGGGACAGAATTGGTGTTTTTATGGAATTATTTTTTATTTTTTCTTTTTAGGTTTTGATCTTGTTTTGAATATTTGGTCTTTTTGTTCTAGAGAACGTGCCTAAGCTCAATAGGGAGGCTGAGGTAGGCTACTGGTCAGTGAACCAAAACATTACCAGCCAAAGAGTTTAGCGTGAAAAAAGAAAGAGAGAGAGAGAGAGAGATTGTGAGGTTTGGTTGGTGTGGTTGGCATCCAAAACTTTTAGGTTACTTGGTCTACTTGTCTTCAAATAATTTAACCAAAATTACTTTCTTCTTCTATTATAAACCATTTGAATTATGATGAAATCTTGGTTGCCTTAAATGGGTTGGGTCTATGAATTTGCGACAAAATTGATGAAATAATGTAAACCAACCCAACCTCCATTTTTTATCACAAAAAAATAAATAAATAAAAAAGCCTCCATTCCATGTGGTAGCGGTCCAATTGGATCAACTTTGACTTTGGATAATCTTATAAGAAAAATTCAATTATGGTTCCGAAAATCTATATATATATATATATACATATATCCATATATACATATGTTTAGTTGAAAAGAAATCACTAAATTCCAATGTTGGTAATATTGTGGGATTATCATTGCAGAGCTCTGAGTGAGAATGTGTAACGTATAAGATTTATCATTTCTTTGGAACTTTTCAATCAACTTTTTTGAGAGTACAATTAAGCAATTATATTATTGTTTGAGATTCTTCCTTTTGGTTTAACCCTAATTTCAGTTGAAATTAAATTAATGGGGTAGCATATCTCTGCAAAATCTTGTGTTGTATGAAAAAAATCTGCTTTGATGTTTAAGCATCGCCGAATTACCGACAAGTCTTCTTCTGCGTATGTTTAATAGAAATGCATGCAATGCAGGATAAGATGGAAAATGTTAAAAGACATTGATGACACAAATTTTGTTATAAGCTTTTTAAAATTTTGTGATGTATATTATAAAATATTGTTTATCAATCAAATTGAGTTCATAGAATGGGTTGAATGTTTCAATTGAATTATTTTCGTCAAATTATTAAAAAATAAAAAAGGTGGAGGATTGAGCAGCCGACAAGAGATTGCATTATACGAACAAACACAACCATATACAGATAATATAAAGTATATATAACGTAACACAATCAAATTAGGAAATGAAAGCTTATCTAGGCAACAATAATACCCCTTTCACCAAAAAATAAAATAAAATAATTGAAAATTTGAAAAAACCAATAATACCCACATCCGAATTAACACTCGCAATACGCACAGATTTTTCCACCCTAATTTTATTTGTGTAATAACAACTCCAAGAAAATATTATCTTTGAACATAACAAATGAAATTAATGATTAAAATAATAAAACTCAAAATTTGCTCATATGATATTTATTCAAGACCTTGCTTAAAAATTATTACAGAATTTACAAACTCTCCCGTCATGGATGTATATATAACCAGCAAAAAAAAAAAATATATATATATATATATACCTACCAACATTTCTTTTGTTTGATGAATTTTGCAGATTTGTCAGTGTTTTTATTTAAAACAAAAAATAAAAAATGCAGAAAAAAGCTTGGTTTTTTATTTTTATTATTTTCTCTTTGGATAAAAGTCACGCTTTAAACCCTCATGTTTCTTGGATTTTTCCTTTTTTTTAAAAAAAAAAAAAAAAGACTACGGCATTAAAATTCCATGAATGATTTCCAATTTGTAGCTTATCGTATTATCCATTTTAAACGTCCAAGATCCAATATCCTCGGAAAGCAATAATATCAGTAACCAATATGCATATATATACATAGACCTGTGTGCCTGCATTTATATGTGTGTGCGCGTGTGCGTATGTATACATACATATATATTGTAAACAAGCTGATGGGGAATAATCGACCAAAAAGAATCCACTTACTAATCTGAAGGAACAAAGACTAACAATTACAGCTAAAATTTTTTAAATTATGGGAGTAATATCTAAGAGAAAAAAAAAAAAAAAAAATTGTTATCACTACAGAGAGATAAATATATATGGTACAGACTACAAACACACCCAGTCGGGTCAAGGATCTAGCATCCCAAAGATAGTTTATCAATTTCCACAACTGCTTGAAACAACCACTGTTAAGGGTCAACAACCTCGTCCATGCACCATCATACACCTCAATCCTCATCATCTGCAATTGGTCATGCACATCTTCCAGCCACAAATGAACTAATCATCATCATCATCACCATCCTGCTCATCATCATCATCATCCTTGTCTTCATCTTTCTCTCCATCATCGCCAGCTTCGGTATTCTCCTCAGCTTCATCCCCTTCATCTTCTTCATCACTCATGTTATTTATCACTTCAGTGATTATATCCTTCACCTCTGCTTTTCTGTGCATTAAATCCACCCCAAAATGGGAACCTAAAAGAAGTTGCATTTGAAAGGTTAGCCAAGTCAATTTTTGTTGGTAGTGTAACAAAAAAACAAGAGAGCATTACCTAGTTGCCTGAGAATATCAGATAAAGTTGCCTGCATCAAAATATAGAATATTTGAGGATGATACACAAATTGGAATTACAAGAAACAAAACTACTACAGGTACCAGAATTACATACAGTATTGAAATCCACTCGCTTCAGGATATCAACAATTACTGAATGCATCTCTTCTTTGGTGGGCTCTGCCTTGGCCTTCTTGCTGTTTTTCCCTTTCACTATTTCAAGCATGAACTTTAAACCATTAGAATACCCATCACTATTATAACTCTCAAAACAAAGAATCAATCAAAACCTTCCACAACCCAAAGATCATAGTCCAATAATCAGAGAAAAGTATAACAACGACCTCTTCAAACTTACATGTACTTAGTACCCAATAACCTAATTAAATTCAACAGAAGGGTGAGTGATCTAGTGCCCAACAATTATTTGAATCAAATCAAACGCCACTTGAGATAATCCTTTACATCAAATCTCTAAACCAAATCTATCATCCTTGATTACAAGAGTCAAGAGCGCATAAACACAAAACAACTCACCTTGATCCTTGGCTGAAACTTTTGATGACGACCTGCTTGACTTTTTCTTGCTTGCAGCTTTGACCTTGACATCCTTCTCACCTTCCTTCTCAATCTTCTGTTTTTTAGAGGTTGATCCCTTTGATTTGGACCGTGAACCAGAAGTTCCATCAGCATCACTTGCACCTCTTTTTGAGGAAGACCTAAATTTTTTAGGCGTAGACTCTGCAGGGTTCTTCGTAGACTTTGCAGGGGTGCTCTTTTTGACCGGTGCAGTCTTGCCCCCAGTTTTGCTCCCCGTGCTCTCCTTCACAGCCCTTTTGGATGAACTTTTTGGGGTTGACTGCTGGTCCTTCTTATCCTCTTCCTCTTCATCAGATTTATCACCATGACCACTTTCTTCGTGCACTGTATCTTCATTCTCTTCTTCATGAGAGTCATCTTTCACATCTGAAGATTCAGCTTTATCTTCACCCTCATCTTCAACTTTGGATGAATCCTTTCTCTTTTTTCCAACATTTGGAGTTTGTTTTTGTTTCTTGAGAAAGTAGAACCACAAAAAAATTATCATGAGATGAAAATGGAGCTTCATGCTATGATATTGGAACACCAAGAATTAGAAAAACACAAAGCAATAGAATAATCATGGGTCATGTTGTTTGGTAGAAATACACTATTTAACAGAAGGGGAAAAAAATCATACATAGAAAGGAACACAAATGAAATTATTTAAGATCTCCCTTCAGAAAGATAGGGAACTAAATCAGTAGCATAGCACATGCCTTACTGTATCACAACGAACACTATTTTAGTTTTAAGCACAAATCCTTAAATAAAGAAACTAAAAACCAAATCTCCAAATTAGGGAGAATGCATGTGGGGGAATCCTTGGAATTAAAATATTATATGCTTACATATGAAGCCATACCTTGGCTGGTGTTTCTGGAGAAGCTTCACCAGTACTTCCACTTTTGCTTTGTGTTGACTTCCTCCTCCGTTTTTGACCTTTCTGAAAATCAGTTAAGCAATGAGGTTTAACTCCAAAACATGACAAATAGACATACATCCAGCACTGTGTCTAATATAAGAAAACTGAAATGATATATAACCTGTTCCTTATCAGCCAGCAAAATGTCAGTCGTAGCATGTGGGGATTCCAAAAACTCCAATAGTCTTGCAGAAAGTTCTTCCTGCAAGGATGCTAGGAAGATAAGCAATGGCATAAATTGCTCACATCAGAGGAGATATTATTCATTATTATTACACTATCACTTACCTTTCGAGTACTAGCCTTACTTATCGGAATATTGAGCACATCACAAAAATCCATTAATTTTTCTTTAATGCACTTATCAAGCTTCTCCTTTACTTTTGCCCTCTGCTTTTCCTGCTGAAACATCAAAAACCAAGTAATAAAAGAAAAACATCATATTCACATGCATACAAGAAGATACTATGTATGTTAGTTAAAACTTAAAATGGTGAATGGAAAGAATCAAACTTGGCATAGATTACCTCATTCTCGACCCACACATAGCCTGAAAATTGACCTATATTTCTCTTCAGACTATGTGCCTGCAACATTTTCAACAAGTGAAAAACTTAGATTGATGAGAATAGATTAGTAGAGAAGCAAATTTTAGTTTCCAACAACACATTATCTGAGATTTAACACAAATATTGGAATGAAAAGCAAAAGCCTCAAAATAACAAACCAATAAAAGCAAATCATTTTATCACCTTTGCTTTTTTCCCAAAAAGTATTGTATGAAGTAATTGCAAATTGTCGTCAGGTTTTCTCTTTGCAAGCTTGAAAGCCACTGAAACAGTTTACAACATCAGACAAAAAACAGGCCAGGCTGCTGTAACAAGAAATTTAAATGGAAGTAAATAATGCTTTCTAGACATAGACACATGGTAACTTGGACAAAACAAGGGATGAAAACTTATACCACCTTCAACATGCATGCCATTATTTGATGTGTCAAAAACCAAACTTAATAACAAAGTCAATATGAAGCGCATTGAAATAAATTGCACAAAAAATTTACATCTGCCACTAAACTGTCAATATATCAGAGGCAAATTCAGGTAATTTACCATAAATCAATAACTTAGAGTGTAAAGCATTTTCTGTTTCACTGATGACAACCATAATCATGTCTATATTCAAAAAGGATATCATAATATATGCAGTAAACAACTTTTCTTTTGAGACACAAGAACCACTGAGAAAACAATTTTACCATAACAAACAGAGAATGATAAAAAAACAAAATTCTGTATTTCCAATTAGTTATTTTACAGTAGACGGTAAAAAATAGTCTGCATCTGTAAATTCATTATAAGGATTACATCCAAATGAACATGGACCTCTAAATAAAGGGAGGTGGATTGTAGTGTTAAATGGGATCAAATTAAGCAAGTACCAGATCAAAAAAGCATCCGGTAAGCAAGATTTTAAACCAGCAGTAACATTATCATATTCTTATACATTCTCAACACAAATCCAACCGATTATCATCTTCCAAGATGGAAATTCTGACAGGAGGGAACCACATCACTTTGCAGCTAACAATTTCATAAAGCACCTAAAACTACTAAGTTTTGACAATAACTTACAAATACAAAGCCAAAAATTCGGAAATAGTATGAAAATCAATTCATAAGTTGTAATATTCAGCATAATCACGAATTTACAAGTCTTGTAAACAATAGGAACACACAATGTTCACCATAAGCGATGTCCCCCATCCCTTTTTTATTTACAAAAAATGGATAATAAAAGTTTAAAAAATCACTCATCCAAAACAGAGACAAATAGTTGAACATAAATAGCAGGCACTAATTACCCCATCACAAACCTTGCATATTACGCAACACGTCCATCAACAAAAAACACCATTACAACACCAAGCAATTGAAAACATACCATTTGGAATATCCTTGAGCTGCGTACCACGACCCTGAAATCATAAAAGAAACACATTGTGACCCAGAAAAGGAATCAACGAAGAAACAAACCATATGAGAGTTGTTCACCACCATACCTTCTCAATTGACAAAGCTTTACTCGCCGAAGACCTGGGAGTGGAAGGTGCGGAGTACCTCTCAACCAGTTTCCTCTCCCTGGCTGGCCTCTCAATGGCCGGTGTAACAGGGTGGTCTTTCTTCTCCTCCAACGAATCTTCACCGGCTTTCTTCACCGCCGGTTCTCGAACCCTCTTCTTAGACACACTCTGGTCTTTATTCCCACTTCCCTTTCGAACCCTCTTACCTTTTTTCTCATCGCTCCCTTCACCTTCTTTCTCTTCCTCAGCCTCCTCCTCCACTTCCTCTTCGTTTTCCAGCGACCCAGCTTTCTCTGGAACTTCCTTAACATTACCCTTCTCTTCCTTTTCTTCTTCCTCTTCCTTTACTTTTCCTTCCTCTTTGCACTCTTCTTTCTCTTTGCACTCTTCTTTCTCTTTGCTTTCTTCCTGTTCCTTCTCCTCTTTCTCCTCTACTTTACTCTCCTTGTCTTCAATAGGAGCCTCATCTTCAGGCTTCTTCTCCTCTAGGGTTTCCGACGACATGGCTTCGAAAAAACCAGAACACAGACAAACAAAACAAACTACAAAATTAACAGGAACTTCCTAAAACCCTAGATTTGGGGTTTTGGGGAAAAAGGTAAAACAAAATTGAAAAAAAATCAAAAACCCTAGCAATTCTAGAGTACTGGTAGAGAGCAGACCGGGCCTACGAAGAAGAAGAAGGAGGGAATTTGAAATTTTGGGATCTAAGAAATTTTGGGGGAAAAAATTGAAATTTGGGAGAAAATAAAAATCAGAGCTTTAAGGCGTTAAGTGAAATAGGGAGAACCCAAAAAAAGAAAAAAAAAAAAAATGAGAGAAAGGGCGGGGGTTGGTTGGTTTTGTTGGGGTTTCAAAATTTGATGCCAAAATTTTGATAGCGGGCTCGCCAAATTTTTATTTTTATTTTTAATTTATTTTCATTCAACAAAAATTTTCGTACCCAAACCATGTTTTCCTTCTTCTTCCCAAAAAGGTTTAAAAAAAACTCAAGGGTCTGTTTGATTTCTGTCCTTTTTTTACTGAATACCTGACCTTTCTGCTTGCCACGTGTCCAACAGATGTGGTCATTTTGGTAAATGTACTTTACAGTTTACTTCTTAATCCCCTAGTTTTGAAATTGGAAACCAAAAAAAAATAAAACTTTTTTTTGTGTATATTTATCATATCATACTTTGGTGATGTTGACATTTGGAATTTGGAGTTTGTTTTGTGCAACTTAAGCTGTTTTAAGCAGAAGATGGTGATAAATAGTTGATTTTGATTTTTTTTTTTTCCCTCTTTTGGACGAAGATGATAAATAGTTTGATTGAATATCCACCATACAATAATATTAATAACCATTTTCTTATATTAAAGATTTTTTTATATGAGTTTATGAAGGATTATCTACAGATAAAATTAATATACCATACGCAAAACAAAGATTTTTATTCAAATTATATGAGTTGTCAAAATTTAGACCCAACTTAATTTAAGTACTTAAAATAAGAATAGTTTTAGACCCTATTTTATAGGTAGTTTCATTTAAAGTCATGAAAATTAAGCATCAAAATTTGGAGGTGTTGTTGACTTGCTAGCATTTCAAATTCATCCTTTTAAATTGACCTTTTTGTATTACATGTATAGTGTTGGATCCCATCCAACGTGCTATCGTATTCATACAGGGATAGATCCCGAATTTAATTATTTTATACTCAGTCAATCGTAATTTAAATTCTTCAATTTCAATATCATTAAATATATATACACATACATATATATATATAATATATATATATATATATTTACATATTCCATGGCCAATGAACCATGACAAGATAAGAAGAGTGCCCAATACAAGCGACAAATAGTTTGTCATGTACTGTAGCATTGATATTTTCATTGTCTAAATTATTTTAGACCACCTTTTCTAGTGGTACTTTAAAATGGTTCTCATACAGAAACTTCATTCCTGAATTGAGACTTGGTTGGTCCTGATGATAAGTGTTTTATATATATATATATATATTTATATATATGGATAGAACAATTTTATAATACGAACTATTTGTACTGTAAAACTATTATATATATATTTCCCATATAATATTGCTTTTTCTATTTGAAATGAAAGTTATCAAAATCATCAATACCTTTGCTATGATCAGAAGCTAATATTTGCCCCATTTTCCTTTAAAAGCAAAATTGATATTGCCATATAAGGTCATCTCTATCTAATTCTTTTTCTCTATAGTTAAGGTTTTGATTTGGTGTATATGTACCTTTTACGGAAATTGAACAAAGATGTTGATTTGTCCCTTAGACCTTGTTTGATTGTCATGTCTTAACCATAATGCATCAAAAGTTGTAATATATATAGTTTGGATATAAGCATGCTTATATATTTCGTAGATTTCATTTATATCTTTTTAATTTTATTATTATTTAATTTAGATTGTATTTTAAACTCAGCAGCCCTTCCTTTTAAATCAATCCATGCGGTTAATGCAACAAACGGAATGACATTTGCTTCTTAGTAGAAGCAAACAAAAATTTAAAACAACAAAAAATAAAACCCAAATTTAAAATTATTACATCAATATATAATGTTAGAGAGTAGTAGTGTATAAAAATATGAATTTTGTTCATTGATTACTAACCGTATTATTGATGGTGGTTTTGGGACATGCTCATCCTGTAATTAAATGGAATAATTAGCATATGTACCTTAATGCAAGTAGTTGAATGTCTTGCAATTCAAAACTGACAATAATATTTG
Source organism: Ziziphus jujuba (assembly GCF_031755915.1). Classification (NCBI taxonomy): domain Eukaryota; kingdom Viridiplantae; phylum Streptophyta; class Magnoliopsida; order Rosales; family Rhamnaceae; genus Ziziphus; species Ziziphus jujuba. The sequence goes on from NC_083380.1 coordinate 8,382,002, forward strand.
GTATGATTATGCAAAATTAGCATATGTACCTTAATGCAAATGTCAACATTTTATGTACATAGCAAAATTCCTTAATAATACCCACTCTCTCTCTCTCTCTCTCTCTCTCTCTTTATTACATATAATGTGTCGAAATCCTCGGTCAGAAAATACCTTAAACCAGATTCCAATTCGATAATGAAGTTTCTGTGTGGGGATGAATTTACAAAGTTATGTATTAAAAATTATTTCAGCATCTACAAATGCAATCATAGAAGATACAATAACAAATCTTTAATGGAGATTGATAATTTTTTGCACAGACGCAACAAATCTATTTTATATATCATAAAATGCTTAATATATGCCTATTGGTAAAAATTATTATTTCCTCTCATAATTATCAGAGTTAGAATTTTTTTATTATCAATAAAAAAATTATATGTATGCATTTATTTTAGAACAATCTTTTCAGTGACATGTAAAATAAATTAATATAAATCATTGATATGAGATTGAACATTTGACAAAGATGATCATGTGGTGTCAGGATATTAAATATTACTATTTAAAAAGAATATAATTATTATTGAGGTTAATATCATTTTACCTTATAGATAATGATATGTTTTTAAAATTGTACCCCTTGTTAATTTCATCAAATTCACCCGTTGTAATTGGACTAAAGTGACACAAAAATAATTATTTGAGTGGAAGAATCTATATAATATATAAAAAAAGAATCATATGGGTCACCTGTCAGCATACTCTTATTCAAAATTCCCTCCAAAAGCATTATTTTTTTATTTATTATTAATTATCTTACATTTTATCAATATAATCAAATATATATAAGATTAATTATTGATATAAATATCCATAACTATCAAATAATTGATAAAATTATATATGGTAATAATTTTGAAATAAATTAAAAATAAATAAAATATTTGATTTTATCTTATTTACCAAATTATCTATATAATATATAAAAAAATAATCGTATGGATTACATGTCAGCATACATTTTCTTCCAAATTCAGTCCAAAAGCATAATTTTTATTTTTATTTTATTTTATTTATTATTAATTATTAATTATTATTAATTATCTTACCTTTTATAAATGTAACGAAATATATATAAAATTAATTTTTTATATAAACATTCATAACTATCAAATAATTAATAAAATTATATATAGTAATAATTTTGAAATAAATTGAAAATAAATAAAATATTTAATTTTATCTTATTTATCAAATATATATTTATGGCATAATTATGGCTAAATTAGTATACATACATATTATAATGGAATTATACATATATATAAACTAATATATATATATATATATATATATGACCTAATATGTATTATAACAGAATTATGGTCTAAATATATACATATATGTTATAATGAAATTATGGCCTAATTGTGGCTTAATATATATTTTAATAATATCTATTTAAAAAATATGAAAATAGTATAAGCAAATTAACTACTGATAAAAAAAATGTTGAATATAATTAATCTTAAAATTATTTAAATTTTAATTATTTTATTTAAGGATAAATATCAATTTACCAACGGAATTATCTTTTTCTATGATTATTTGATTTGTAAGTATTATTTGTCACATAAATTTATTAATGCATAGATTTTTCTAAAATATATAATAGTTACTTTTATTTTTTTATTTTTTATTTTTTTGGTTTTTCTTATTAAGATGTTATTGAAGAAGTAAAATCAATTAAGCTTCCATATCATGCCTTACATAAAAGAAATAAATTTTACAGAAAATAAAAATCACAATCTCAGAACTTTACCAATGAAATCATCTTTTTTTATGATTATTTAATTTGTAAATATTGTTTGTCACATGGTAAAAATAAAATACATTTGAATTGGAATTTGAATTCCATAGATGAAAAATATTATTTAAATATATTTAAATTTAAATTAAATTATATAAATAAATTTGAATTTGAATTTAAATTTCATAAATGAAAAAATTATATAAGAAAATTTAATAGATGAAAAAATTTTTTTAGATAATTTATATAGGTAATTTTTGAATTTAAATTTTATAATTTAATAGTATTATATATAGAAATCAAATTTATAATTTTTAATAAACTCTTATAGCATAAATTAAAAAAAAATTTAAATATATTTATTAGCAACAAATTTTTTAAATATAATTAATTATTATATATTATATTTAATATTATCTATTATTGTTATATCATCTATTATATTTACATAGTAGGAGAATGAATGCTAATATAAAAAATTATAGTTGTAAGGTGTAAAATGTTAAATATGTATTTATCAAAAACAAAGATGTTAAATATGTAAAACAATAGTAACCGATACTATCATTATTTGGAGAAATTAAAAAAATAAAAAATAAAAATAACAAAAGTCAAAATCTGATTGGTCTGTCAGATAAGTAAAAGCAAAACCCCCGGGAATTCGAAACGAGGAAGCCCAATGCCCCGGCGCGCATAGTGCAATAGAGAGAAACGCAACACATCGGACAGCTAGCTTTGCCTGGTCCGACATGGAGCTTACACAACAGGATACGAACTCTAAAGAGAACCGACCCGAAGACCCAGAACTCGACCTCTACACCATACCAAGCCACTCTAGTAAGTCTCTCTCTTCCTCTCTCTCTCCATCTCTCTCTCTCTCTCTCTCAACTAAAACCCTCAATCTAAATTGCAAAGCCCTAATACTTTTATTACAAAACCTGCAGTAAAAAGGTTTTAGATGGAAATTGATTTTGTTTTTTTGTAATGGGTCTGTTTTTTTTTCGGTGAATTGGTAATGGGTCTGTTTGGCTTTAATGAATTTGTTAATGTGAATCAATAGCGAGGTCCAAAATTTGAACTTGGTCGGTATAATTTTTTTTTTTTTTTTTTTTAGGTTGGTTTTCGTGGGACGAAATCCATGAAACCGAGGAAGTTGCTCTCAAAGAGTTCTTCGATGGGAGCTCCATAACGAGGACACCGAAAATATATAAAGAATACAGAGATTTTATTATCAACAAGTACAGAGAAGAGCCTTCTAGGAGGCTTACATTCACCGAGGTCCGAAAATCATTGGTTGGTGATGTTTGTTTGCTTCAGAAGGTTTTTCGTTTCTTGGAAAACTGGGGTTTGATCAATTTTGCTGCCTCTTCAAGTGAGGGTGAGATTCCTGTGGTTGGGGATGATGAGAGGTCTAAGGTTAAGATTGAAGAAGGAGTACCAAATGGGATTCGGGTTGTTGCTATGCCCAATTCTATCAAACCTATTTCAGCACTGCCTAGTGTGGGAAATAGTGGGGATGCAGCTGATAATGGATTTAAAATGCCCGCTTTGGCATCTTATTCGGATGTTTTTGCTGAGTTAATGAAGCACAGGGGGTTGGTTTGTGGGAATTGCGGTGAGGTTTGCGATTCCGGACATTATAAGTGTACCAAGGTATGTATTTATCAATACGAGATTGTTTCCTTGCCTTTTTATTGATTGACAAAACAGATAATCTTACTGGCTACAGCTGTCGGAGTTTTGTTGCCACTTGTTTTTCTAATAATGTAGTCCTTTTTGAGCTTGATCTTACATTTATTGAATTGTTCAAATTGTCATTGAATAGCTCTACAAGATATACCAATTAACCATGATCTAGGTACATTTATTGCCAGTACATCTGATTTGTGGCTCTGTATGTCTTTCCACTTAGAAATACCACATGTTTGAGTAGCTTGAAGAGAGAATAGTTTGCGAACGGAGACTCCAAAGTCTTATGTCTGTATTACAACCTTAATAGAGGTGTGAGTCACATAATCCCAAGTTCAGTGTTTAGGTGTGTCTTTCAAAATTGGGAAGCCATAGATGATGACAAGTCTGGAAGAGATAACCATGGATAAGTTTCTTGAGAAAAACTTACCTCTGCGTTCTTTTTGTTTTCTTGTTTAATGAGTGGCTGCTCATTATGTACCAAATGATTTGTTTGGCAGGAGCAGTAGTGAGCTTCAAATCCTCATTCTTTTGCCAGTACAACTAGGCAATATTTGCATTATAGTTTGCCTCTGTTGCTTTAAAACTTTGATTAAATATACAGGTGGAGCAAAAATAATAGTTTACGTTGTTTCTGTAGATGACATGTAAATTTGGGTCATGGGATTAGTGTGATATGGTTAATTGTTATTTTTTCCCTCTGCTATTTAAGACTAGTCTCTCTCTCTTTTTCCCTGTTTGTCTGTCTATCTTACTATGTGTTGAAATATTATTTTGATTATTTTATTCTAATTATTGTATTGGCAGGATGATCTGCTAATTTGTGTAAAATGTTTCAAAAATGGAAATTATGGAGAGAGCAAATCAGTGGATGATTACAAGTTTAACGAGTGCTTTCAAAACAGTGGTAATCATGGAGCTCTCTGGACTGAAGCTGAAACTTTACTTCTGTTAGAATCTGTTTTGAAGCATGGGGATGATTGGGAGCTTGTTGCTCAAAATGTTCATACAAAAACCAAAATGGACTGTATTGCGAAGCTCATTGAGATGCCCTTTGGGGAGATTATGTTGGGTTCTGTCCAGAGAAAAGGTAATTCTAGTGATCTCAATGGCAACTTGAACAATTCAAAACAAGTCCATCTACCTTCAGCTGAACATCAAGAGAATGCCAAAAGTGGGGTACAACATGATGAGCAGACAAATGAGAATGAGCTGAATGGAGATACTGAGAACGAAGGTCCTCCTTTGAAGAGAAAGCGGATTGCATCCCTCTTAGGTGATGATGGTTCACTGATGAAACAGGTAGGTATCCTGGCACATTCATAATCTTCAAAACTTGTAGAAATAATGTAATCTTGTGGCATAATTTTGGCAAAATTGGTTCTATCCATGTCTTCTAATTGTCTTCAATTCATTTTATTAAAACAACTTTTGAGAATTTGTTTGAACTTAAAGTTCAACTGCTTACATTTTTACCTCAATATCAACAACGAAGTATTGATAATGTTTCTTTAGGTAGCTCATATATCAACTATGGTTGGGCCACATATAACGGCTGCTGCAGCTGAGGCTACCATTGCTTCACTTTGTGAGGAAAACTCATTATCAAGGGAGATATTTGATGGTGAAGATGAATGTGTAACTAATGGGCTGTTGTCTCCCACTGCTGATTATGAGGCAAAGAGGTTAAATTCTTCCACTGAAATTGTTCCATACTTGTTGTAGTAGTATTACAGTTTGAAATTAGCAGGTATCTTATACATTTCAGAGTCCTTGAGGGTGAAGATTCGGAGATCAAGGAAAGGTCTTCCCAGTCAGGTATGCGTTAACCCTATGTATGGTTGTGAAATTCATTCACCTGCATTCACAGTTTTTTAAGATGGTAATATCCCCTTCCTAGCTCCGTTGTCTAATTGTTGTTTCATTATGCTAGTTCTAATCATCTCTCACTATATACCTATCTACAGAAGATCAGGATGCATCTTGTAACAAGGATGATATACCTCTAACTTTGCGAATTAGAGCTGCTGTTGCAACAGCTCTTGGGACAGCTGCTGCTCGTGCAAAATTACTGGCTGATCAGGAAGACAGGGAAGTTGAACATCTATTGGCGATCATAATTGGAACCCAGGTGGCTCAAATTTTCTGTCTCCTTTTTTGTTTATTTTGAGGGGTTTGGGTTGGTCCATTCCTCTTCATAACTGTTGCATTTTGTTTTATGGACTTTTACATTCCCTGCTTGTTAAAAAACTTGCGGTTTCTCAATCATACAAGCCTAAGGGCCTGTTTCGTACTGATTCATGGGACTAATTCCTAGGAATCACTTCCACTTTAGGAAGTGATTTTTTAAGAATCATTCGATTGGTTATTCTTTATGTGATTTTATATCAACAAAATCACCGAAATCTGGTTGCATATTTTTTTGGCAAACATTATAGGAAGCGTTTTTTATGTCTCGTTAAAAGTTATTTTAGCCATTCTAAAACACTCTCAAATGGGCATTAACTGTGTCTGCTTTGCATGAATACTTTTTTAGATGAAGAAATTGAACTGCAAAATCAAGCATTTTGAACATCTGGAGATGATTATGAAGAAGAAACACGCTGAAATGGAAGAACTGGAAGAGTTTCTCATATCAGAGAGGATTAGTGTGTTACAAAGGGCGTTGAGTGCTGGTGTACCTAGATGGAGGGGTCATTCTTTTGTAAAATATTAGAACGCTTAATTTTATTTCATAATGTAATATAGTTAGAAAATTGACAAGCATTGATGCATTCTCATAGGTTTCTAGTCTTTGTTGTGTTCAATTCATATGTTGGAGGAGGAAATGATTCAGTCTGTGTAGCATTTAGGTTTTTGTACGCTTTTGAGTTTTCTATTTTTACAATACCTTTCAATTGGCATAATGACATTTTCATCTTAATATTGAATGTTGCGTAGTTATAACAGATTCTTAAGAAAGGAGATTGAGAGTTTGATGAGGGGAATTGGATCTATACATTTTGCACCCTTCCACAATATGGCTCTTGGACGAACTCTATTAACATAGTTCGGTCTTGTTCATGTTTGTTAGGTATTCTAATTTTCTTCAAAGTAATGAGGGAGAGAAGCATTTTATACTAGTAAAAAACAGGTTTTAAGATTAGAACAGAAAATTATTTACAAAAGTTTATATTTCTATTTCTCTGTACTTTATTTATCAATACAACTCCTAAAAGCCTATTTACAGGTGTTTAGATGCTAAACTGGAACCCACTTCTACAGTACAAATATAATTTAGTTTATATACATAAAAGGGCTCAAAGAAATGATTCTGATTCTGGATTGGGATGTATATCCCATTTCCCAACACGCAATTGCTTGTGAACTTTACTTTTTTCTTTTGTTGTCTTTAATGTTCCTTCCCAGAAAGAACATAAGCCAATAAACTAAAAAGAGTAGGGTCGCTGAGTTTAGAAACTTTGGAAACTTCGACCTTTGAAAAAGTTCCCGAAGAGGAAACTTCTTGTGGTTCCCTCCTCCTGGTGTCTTTCCGGAGCCATGTTAAACTGATGTTTCACCTGCAATATGCTTTGTCCTACCTGTTCCTTAACCAAATCAACAATTTTGGGTTCTACAGGGTTTCCTGAAACATCACTAACCAAAAAAGTATCTTTGGCTTTCCCACTTTTTGTTGAGATTTCTGCACGTTTTATGTACAAACCGTTCTCACGAAATATCCTTGTAACATCCGAAAGGAGTCCAAGCCTGTCGCTTGTGCACAATTCTAGTTCTAGTCCCTACGAGGAGGAGGAACAACAATCATTTTCTCAGCAAAAAGAACTCTGTGAAAGTACCTGAAAACAATGGCTTAAACTAGTTCTATGTTTATCAACCTCAGTGGCCCGTCTCTCTATGGCTGCTTCTAGGCATTCTATTACTCGTTGTCGTTCAGCTTCGGAACCCAAAGGAAGTCCATCAATATGTCTTATATAGTATTCCTACACAAACAACAAAATGTAAAAAAAAAAAAAAAAAAAAAAAAAAACAACAACAACAACTTTATTGCTACATAAAATTTACATAATTTAAGGGAAATTTCCAGCTCTAGACTAAGCACTTTCTGGGTTGTTAATGCTGTCAAATCAAAGTTCATACTTTTGGCTATTGAACTTTTGGTTTCGAAAAATTGAGCTTAAATTTTTTGTACCTGGTAAGCTTCCCTTCTTCCTGTGATGACAGTACCATGGAATACCACATATTGCATATCTGTTAGAGAGCACAAAGTATCAAACAAAAGGTTTGATCGGTCCTTGGACCTCACGGTAACAACCGTATAGTCTCTGTCATTGCAGTCTAATACGCAGACATGAGTTCTTGAATTCTTGTCATTGACACCTTCTTCCTTCTCAAAATCCCTATCAGAAAACATCAACCGATGCAATCTTTGACCTGCATGTGATGACCCGGATGAAGAAATCATTATTTTCGGGGTCCTAGTATTGTTGTTGCCTTTGAGGACATTGCCTAGCAGATTCTTGATCAAACACAGCCTTTTTGGGTCTTCAATTGCATTTCCAGTTAATTGGTCTGTGACATGAATAATAGCCGCAGCTCTAGCATTGTGTGTCCATATTTCAGCATTCACCACATTGCATTTAAGATCTGTTAGCACTGCAGATACTTCAGATAGCAAACCAGGTCTGTCTGTGCCAATCAATTCAAGTGTAGTATGATCTTTGATGGGCATTAAACCGAATGAACCTCGATTCGACTTCAAGAAACAGACATCAGTTTCAAGAGTCTGCAGGAGATTGATGATCATGGAAATTACATATCAGTAAAATCTAAACAAATATTGGGCAAAAAGGATCACTTCAAGGTTATAAAACAGGGTTCTAAGAAATTTAGCATATTAAGTATTCCTAAAAGAGGAAACAGAAAAAACATTAATTGTGGACGAATTAGGATTTTCTTGCTGGAATTGTGAAGAAAATCACTCACCTTCTTCATATATTTGAGGATTCCTTCATCTCTAATCTTGTTCCCATGACAGTCGGTCACATTAAAAACTGAAAATTTCCATCCAATAAAGAGTGAGGAATTATAAAGAAAGAAATAGGTGGGAAAACTAAATATGCTTATATAAAGAAATTGTATGATTTAAACCATACCATCCATTAACCATCCTCCATCAGAGGAAAAGTAAGCTTTCGTTATAATCAGTTTCAGGTCTGTAAGCAATTGAACAACTTCAAGAAGACTTCCCTGTCTATTATCACTAACAACCTGAACAATAAATCAAACACCAATTCAAAACTACAAAGCAGGAAATCTACAAAAACCCAATTTATGTTTCAATAATCTCCACTGTAAAAGCTTACCTCAATAACAGTAGCATGATCACAAGTTTCATTATCAATGAAAGCCCTGAAAACGACAAAAATTGTGGCAAAATAAATATATAAAAAGCAGAGCAAACTAGAACAAACTACAAAGAAACTCTGCATAATATACAAAACTTTTAGCCTTGACACTACAATAAAAACAAAATCCAATGTCCGAAACAAAACCCAGATCCTATTATGTCCATGAGATTACATAAGAGAAATGAAGAGGTTTCACCATTATTATATTATATATATATACCTTGGAGAGTTCATTCTCCTAATAAGCCTAGCATACTCGTCTTCCATTTTCTGATCCTTGTAGACCTCCATAGAACCTGAAACTCAGACCTCAAACATACACACACAAAATCTCAGAGTAGAGAGAGAGAGAGAGAGAGAGAGAATGTGGAGGGGTAGAGAGAGAGTGAAGTTTGGAGAGGGTGTTTAAAGCAGAATTCCAAAGGGTAAGGAGGTAAAAAGTCGGTTAATTAGCAATGAAATAAAAAATAAATAAATAAAAAAAGCCGAGAAGTGATTACGTGGAGGAATATGATTGGTTTGATTGACAGTTAAAAGACGTTAATCAGAGTGACAGCTGTCTAACTCGAACTTCGTACACCTCTGCGCGGGAACTTAAGCCCACGTGACTTTTTTAGGTCGGCGGGCATGGTATTCTGCGTCCATCACGTGACATGTAAAAAATAAAAAATCAAAAAAAAAATTTTTTTTGCCGCAAAAAAAAAAAAAAAAATCACATTATATATTCTTTTTTTGATATTGGGGTTGCACATTATATATTCTTGATTTTTCCAGTAATTATATAAGAATTTTCCTGATTAAAAAAAAAATGACATTAAATGTTAGTACATGAAAATTAAACTTTTTACGTGAAGAAAGATATAATTAATAGAAAGCTTTACATTTTTAATCTCTCTATATATAGTTATATATGTTGTCCACACTAATAAATAATGTGGATATATATCTTCCACTTGTTCAAATGCAAATCCTTTATTATTACATAAAAAAACAAAATTCAGTACACTTTCAATCATGACTAGATGTTTTATTAATTTATGTTATGATAAATAAGCTTGATTTCTTAACAATTATGACCATTTATAGGTATAGGTTTTAAAACTTTTAATTCACTCTAAATGCTCTACTTTAATTAGTTTGTTTTATAACACAAATGTCCTAACTATATTTTCCTCTTTCATTTATTCCCAAATTACGTGGATATATTTCTTCCACTTATTCAAACGCATAAATTCTCCATTCAAGAGAAATAGTTAGAAAGAAGAAGAAAAAAAATTATTTTTTTCCCCTTAAAATATATATTTATGGACAGTCATTTAACATGTAGTTGATTGATTCACATCATGCATCCAGCTGTCAAACAAATATCAGAAGAAAAAAAAAAAAAAAAGTGAATCTTGCTACGAAGGAAAGAAATATTCCTTAAAAATTAATTAGAGAAGGGCAAGGCCATTGGAACCCAACTAAAAGATTGCTTGGTTGAAAATTATTATGGCTTTTTAGTTTATGTTTCAGTGATTGACATAATTCTAACAAATTATTTTTATTCACTGTATTTTGAAATGCATGTGATTACTACTGATAAAAGAAAGAAACAAAAAAAAAAAAAGAAATACTGTGCTAACACTTTTCTGTGTGGAACCAACTTATTTGACAAAAGAGCTAAAAGAAACTTTTTTCAATTTTGTTTAACTGTAATCTGTGAGTGAAAGATCAAGAAACTGAAACCATTTAAGATTATGGCTGTGAATGAATGGCAGAGGCAGAGCATTCTGGTCCACAAGGGCTGGTGCCAATTAGCTAGCCAACAAACACAACAAATGGCATGCTTGTTATCTTAATGTTGTTTTAAGAAAAATGGTTAATCTCTACACAGAAAACTGAATTGCAAAACATTTTGTACTTTATATCGCTTTTTTTGCTAGGCTTTCTCAGTTTCTTGATCAAGATACAGTTTCTAATTAAGTTCCAAAAACAGTGACAACTAATATATAATTTTATTAAACAGTACAAAAGGAAGTAATAGAACATAGAAACTGCATGTATGAAAAACAAACGAGGGTGTTTCTACAATTTTTTTTTTTCCCTCCCTGCATATTCCACACCATATTTATATTACAAAGATACTTTATTTTATATTCAGTCGGTTGATATAACCAAAAAGGAAAAAAAAAAAAAAATCCAATTTGACCTGCGAAAACTTACAAATAATGATAAATAATATATGTATTACTTGATAACGTAGTTAGTTTTTAGCTTTAATTTTTTTTTCCTATTTAGTTTTATGTAATTTGCTTATGTTAAATATTAATTTATGGCAGTTAGAATTTATTAGACATATAAATTAACTATAAAATGAAGGAAGAAAAAAAAAAAAAAACCCACAAATATCAAATTGTGTTAGTTTTAGGGATTTCCTTTTTTTTCTTCCTTCCTTCAAATTTATAGTTATTTAAAGCGTCTAACAAACTATAACTAGTATTTGCTAATACTCAACACAAGCAAATTGCATAAAATTGTGTATAAGAAAATAAAAACAAAAACTAAAAACTAATAGTGTTACCAAACGACACTTAAACTTTTATGTTTTTTAAGCAACATAGTAACTTCTAAAACAAGTAAAAGAAGCAGTTCTTTAACCAATTTCAACCCAAACAGATGCAAAGCTTTCCCTGAGATTTTGTTGCACAGGTTGCACTAAGATACTTCTCCTTCAGGGCCTTTTTACATTCTTCAATGCATTGAGAAAGTGTGCATGGATTTAGTTGAATACCAAATGCACCCTCCACAGATTTTGGGCCAAAAACTAAGAAACCCAGAATCATGACCACCATAAGCAGAATTAATTTCTTCATTACCTTTCCTTCCATTCAAACAATTTCTCAATCTTTTTTCTGTTTGGGTTACTGAGTTCTGTTTTCTTGAAAATGAATACGATGCATATATATACATATATATATAGAAGAAAAAAAAGCCTAGAATGATTCCCATCTTTAGCCAATAATTATTAAACAAACTCACAGATTCATTGAGGAGCTCTCACCAACCATTGCAGAGATAAGATTAGCTGCAAAATGAAAGTTGATCAATCCCATTCTCTTTAAGTGTTTTATGCTTACACCTACATCCACCAGAAAAATATGCCCTGAGCTGGCCACTCCATGTTCAAAGTTTCTTGGATCCCAACCAATCAGAGACGGACTCCTCGAATATCTAAGTGCCTTTTCTTTACACGTGTAGACGTTGGATTTCCAGGTTCTTCATATGCCAATCGCTGTATATATAATTGAATGGCTCACTATAACCAACCAAAGTTTGCAGGTAAGATTATTATATAAGAGGTCAAAAACAACTAGTTCAAAATTGGAATGATTTTTTTTTTTTTTCCTCATTTTGGAAAAAGTATGCTTTTTGAGATATTTTTTGTTTCCAATCAAATTTCAGAGATGTTATATTGGCAACGAATAAAAGCTTGACCAATAGTTTTTGGTGAAAAAAAAAAAAAATGGACCAATATGATTGTTGATATGTTCCCTGTCAAACCTCCCACTGGCAAATGCTTATTTCTTGATACAACCTTTCATTAACACACAATATAATGTTTTGGTAAAAAAAAATGTAAAAACATTTTTGATAATTTTGCTTTTAGGAAATAACTTTTTATAACAAATGTCCATTCCATTCCATAATAATCATTTTCAAGTGCGCACCAAACCTATCACCATCCAGATTGGTAGGCATAGTTATATTTATAAAAAAGGGTATACAATTTTGCTAAATTGATACTAATGCATTCATCATTTAGAATTGCAGATGCACATCAATCTTTACCCTTCCAACTTTTTTTGAATTACTTAAAAAAAAAAATTTCGCACCAAGCCTTTTTCTTCATACAATTTTCTTAGTAGAAAAATTTAATTTGTACCTTTAGACAAGCTCAGAAGAAGAACAAAGATCAAACTTAGTTGAATAAGGGATGGCAACTTGAAAAAATGCAGTTTCCTAAGAAACGACGTGCCGTTTCTTTAAGAAATGCTCAATGCTTAAAGAGTGAACGACGAGCCGTTATCGCTCCTTTGTGTTTGGGGTCATCGTAGCGCGGTTTGATCAACGTCTCTTTTCATTCCCTAACTTTCCCTCGCCCCAAACGCTTTCAAAATTGTCCAACCAAAGCCACTACATCTTTTTCTTTTTTCCGGTGAACCCAAAATGCCCCGAAGGCGTCTCAGGCTGAGTACTTCTTCCGACGATGAAGAAAACGACGACGTAGAGCCGCAGAATCATCATCAACCCCAACAAGAAGATGAACAACCACCTACAATCACTCAACATCACCCTCTAAACCCTAACCCTAATAATCGCTCTGAGCCGCTTGAAATATCCGACGATGAAGAATTCATTGACGTCTCCGACAACCTCTCAGAACCCTCACCTCCGGAACGGATTTCAAACCAACAGCCGCAGCCTCAGGTTGCTCCGCCGAGCTCCGGTGGTGGCTGTCCGATAACTGGGTTTCTTCAGGGGCTTGGATTGACACTGAAGAGAGAGTGGTTCGATGCTTGTGTTCTTGAACTTGAGCGGTCAATGCCGGGCTTCGCTAACCTCGATGTTGGGGCTAAGGCAAAGCTCGTTTTCGAGCGGTTCTTGGTTTCGGATATGAATTACTCTGGGGGTGGTGGGCTTCCTGAAAATGTTCATTCCCTTCACTTGGTTGATCTTTCAGGACCGTATGTTTTGCAGGTATATATCAAAACTCTACTCTTTTGCTATATTGAAATGAAGCTAGATTTTTTATTCAGTGTCGTTGCTTGGGGAAAGTTAACAAAAATAAGGAGGGTGATAATTCTTACTGGTTGTTGTTGTTGTTGTATAGTATCTTAAACCGATTCAATTTCAAACAATTTCAGGTCTTTACATTGTATATACGAATTCTTAAATGCCGGGACGGTACCCATTTTCAAATTTTTATTGGTGAATGTCAGAACCTTTTTTCTAACAGGGACTTAGTTGAGAGAGTAAACCACATTTTGCAGGTTGATGAGATTGTTAACATCAGTAGTGCTCTCAAAAGCAGGTATCAGAAAGCACCTCCTGGGATCAAGAGATGCCTCAAGCTGTCCATGACGGATGGTGTTCAACGTGTGTTTGCAATGGAATACAGACCGATCAAGGATCTTGATGTTTTGGCTCCTGCTGGATTGAAGGTTTTTGTTATAGTTTGACTGTTATGGTTATCTTGTTTATAAGCTGTTAAGGTCCATAAGATAGATTGTCAGGGCTTATGTGTTAAGTTGCTGTCGAATTTCTGATATTTCCATTTTTAATTTCACGGTTTTTCTGTTTCTTGGCCACTTCATGCCCGATAGGAGAAATGTGTATTACTATTCACTCTTCCTTTTTCAATAAGGGCTATTATGTTCTGACTTAGACAGGTCATCCTCTTGTGTTGTAGGTTGCTATCTGTAATGTGCATGTACGACGTGGACTTCTTATGCTTGTCCCTGAAAGTTTTGAAGTTCTAGGAGGATTAGTTGAGGAATTAGATGCGGCACGACAAAGGCTTGTCGATGAAGTAAATAAGCCACCAAGGGGAAAAAGGTAATTTCAGAGTTCTAACTGCCAAGGGTAAATTAAAATTGTTGAAGATATGAGATGCTACTCTTCATTTGGATATTTGACTGCTTCATATTCACATCACAATTTGATTTCCCCAGTTAATATGCAAACTTTTTGATGTTTTACTTATTTGTACAGGTTTTTAGTCTCAGCATCTTAGTTTGATCTAGATTATTGATGGCTAAATTGCTGCCATAGCTAAAAGCTCTAGTGGTATAAAATCATTTTTAGTTGAACTGCTAGAGCAGTGAATTATGTAATTTTCAAACTATTTAATACATGCATCTTTCATAAGTGGATAAATGCGGGTAAAGTTTGATGATCCATGATGTTGGAAGCACGAGTTACTTAACAGTATTTGGTGATGAATGTCTGGTTTAAAATGCTTCAGGAACAGATTCTTAGTCATGATTGTTGTAACTCGAAATATTGCTATGATTAACTTCTGCAGGACAGTAGTGATATTTAAATTTTTTTGACACTGTTCATGTTACAGGGTAAGCTCGGGAACTGTATTGGTTAATATATATAGGTTCATTCTTTTTAAACTGCTGATCATTGGCATAGTTGTTTGACCTACAAATGGTCACTTAATTACCAATTTGCTGTAAACTTCATTCCTGTTGATACCATTTTCATTGTTCTTATGCAGAACCAGGACAGGAGTGGTTCCTCCTTTAATTACTAGAGCAACACTTGCTGCATGGCCATCTACCGATGCTCATAATGCACATACCAATAATTCCACATCTCAAGACACAACACTTTATCAAGTGCATGACCAAGGTATATACGAATGACTTCATTGGAATCATACACATCTAAAAACTTTTATGACCCACCCTGTTCGTATATGCTGAGAGCATATAAAGATTTATATGGTAGAATCTCTTAATAAACATTGATTAAGTTTAGATTAGTTCATTATTTCAGATTCTGTTTTTGCTTTGAAATAGTCTATTCTTTTCTCTTCTCAAATTGTAGGTGCTACTTTTGTTGCATCTGGTGGTAATACTGAGCGCCAAAGGACTCTGGAAGAGTTTTCTGTACCTGTTAGTGAGCACTATGCCATTCCTAACCCATCAAGGAGCACTGTTTGGGATGATGAGGAGACTCATATTGATACTGTTCCTAGTCACAGATCAAATGGTATGCCTAACCCATTGCGGAACATCGTTGCGGATGCTGAGGAGGTTCATATGGATACTGTTCCAAGTCACAGATCAAATGATATGTCTAACTCATCACTGAACATTGTGTCGGATGCCAACGAGATTCATATGGATACTGTTTCGAGTCACAGATCAAATGATATCCCTAACCCATTGCGGAATATCATTTCAGATGCTGAGGAAATCGATATGGATACTGTTCCTAGTCACAGATCAAATGGTATGCCTTACCCATCTCGGAACATCATTTCAGGTCCTGAGGACATCCATATGGACACTGTTCCCACTAGCAGCAGATCCAGTGGTATGCCTAACCCGTCCACTGATGTTGCTTCAGTTGGGGAGGAAGTTGAGATGGATGCAGTTCCTTATAGCAGGCCAAGCGATGTGTCTGAACCATGTTTAAATGATTTTCCAAATGATGAGGATGTCAGTACGATTGAACATCCACTCATACTATCTGGAGACCAAGAAATGCCTTTCACTTACTTAGCTAGTTTGTCAGCCAAGTGGGCTGCAATGAGAGAGAGTGCTCATTTTGTTCGGGGGAAAATTAAGGTATATTACTTTCCAATTTCTTGCTTTATCAGAGGACATTATCTCTTTGGTGTCTCATCCGTTAGAACTGAACTTGCAATACTGAGATTTGTTTCAGCATCTAATGACTGGGTTGAGTTGTTCTTGTTAATTGGAGGTCAAATATGTGAATTAGAAAGTCAATATGTTATAATGAAATAACCTCTAGTGTCTATAAACCTTTGAATGGCTGCACAATTGCGAATAGAAATTTTCTGATTAACTCTGAAATTTGTTTGTTTGTTTCTTGTAGGATTTAGTATTCATCTAACAATAGATTTATCCACACTTGCATTTACTTTGGTACGAGCATATATGTTTCACTTTTATATTGATTACAAGATTTTTCAGATCCCTCTTGTCAAATATAGATAGTGTGTCACTGTGTCTTATAATAGTAAAAGCTGGCATATGATAATATAGTTTAATTATTGTCATCTAAAATGTGGACAAAATTTTGTAGTGTTTTTTGACTGGCGTGAAGGGATTTCAATATAAGAGAAGGAAAACATATGAGCTTCGGGTGTATGTTGATGATGGTAGTCTCATTTCTGAGATCATCGTCGATCATAAGGTGAGATCAAGTTTGATTTCTCATCATCTCAGTGTGTTGGAGTTTCATATTATCGATGGCTATATTGCTCTTCAGGTTGTACAAAAAGGGATAGGTCATTCTCCAGAGGATGTCACTGCTGCTCTTTCTTCTTCAGACACATCAGTGGTTCGTGCTATGAAGGAGACCCTAAAGCAGTTCCAATTTTTCTTAGTGAATTTTGAGGTAATAATTAACAAGCTAGATTTTGGTGCTAATGCATGATTATATCTTTTATTTGTCTTTTGTTTCTTAAATTTTCATTGCAAGACTATTGAGCCTGTCCTTTAGAAATAAAAATGTATTTTTATGGGTTCGTCATGCACAAATGTTATGGTTCATATTTCAGGGCATCATACTTATAGAGATAAATGAAACCTCTCCTGTTCCAGTTGCCCTTGAGATGAATCAAGGTTGTCCCGAATCAGATGCGTGGCTGCTTTTGAGAAGACTGAAGGCCTCTGCTCCAGCTCAAACACTACGTTCTACACCTCTGAACCCCCTTGATATATCCCCTTGAATGGCTAAACTTGTGTCTTTGTATCTTGGACAATATTGGAAGGGCCATTAAGTATGCAAACGCTGGGTATTAATCTGCTGGCATCTTGCACGCAAAGGACTATTTTAATTCATGGATCAAAACCTATGAGTCGGCAGACAAAGTGGAACCAGATGAAAATTGTATACGAGGGCCGAGGCACATTTCATGGCAATACCCACTTGCCTGAGCTCAGATTTGGAGGAAATCTACAGCTGTATAAGCTCTGGTAGGAGAAAGTGATGGTTGATGGTGCACTATCCTGTAAATCCTTCTAGGGCTCCACTTCCTGAATTTGTCTTGTCACTGGGGAAGGTCATGCTTCAACAAACGACCTCCAATTCAGTAATATTATATGATTTGAGGTGAATAGTCCAAAGCAGACAGTTTGAGAAGTAGCTCCAGGACAATAAACGGGAATAGTTAGCCAAGAGTATCTCTCTCTCATCTTCTGAACTGAGGGGCACTCTAAAATGGTATTTATTTTTCATTCAAACTTATTGATAAATTCGGAGTAAATTAAGCCTTTAGAATTTATGCATCTATATATTTTTCTAAGTTCCTTGTAATATCATCGTACACAAAAATGACTGAAGATTCAGCAAACTACTGTATAGTTGCATTAAATAAGATCTCAGAGCATACAAGAGTTGCAGGTTCATCTGCAACAGAGAACCATATTTCATTTTCTTCAAAAAGCTAATTGGTAGAATTTGCTTTCAACTTTATCTCTGTTCTATGTCATCCCAAATACTTTTCTTATTTACTTTACAGATAGGTCTCTATTCAAATCAATGATAGTATGCAAAAATCTCTTCTGCATCCCCCTTGTGTTCAGGAAAATGAATGGTCCCTGGGTGCAGATAGCGGTCAACACCAGGAAACAGGTCAAAGATCTTCTTACTGAGTGTATCCGTCTCCGGTTGCCCTGGTCCAGGGACTAATAGAATTCGGTTGCACCAGTCCAGTATCTCAGGCCAAAACACCCTCCAGAATAATGTTGGTCTGATCCAAGGTGGCTGTGCCACGTAATCATCTCCCTGGCAAGCGCTTTTCACAATTGCTCTGGCACACTCTTTGGCAGGCATTATAGGCATCAAGCTTATTTCAGTCTAATGGCAATCAGGTTCATTTACTCGTAAGGTTTCTATACCAAAACACTTTTAACATTAGCTATGAAGAAATGCAAATATAGAGTAGAGAAGCTTACATCTCTCATTTCTGGGTCTACTCGCAAACGGCCTTCCCTGGATAGAAACTTGCCTTGAGTCATTTCTGACTCAATTAACCCTGGAGTCACAATTGTTATTCCAACATCATTCCCGATTTCAACCCTTAGTGTCTCATAGAAGCTTATTACTGCTGCTTTGCTAGCCTGAAAGAAAAAATTGCAATATTTAGAAACTCATTCACAATATTATACAGAAACTAGATAGTATTTGAGTGAAGAATTTTATTTTGGTTTACTTACACTATAGATGCTGATTCGGGGTGTTGCTAACCATCCTGCAGAAGAAGCAATTCCTATGATCCTACCTTTGCTTTTCTTAAGGTGAGGAATTGCATTGTAAGTGCAATACACTGAACCCCAGAAGTTTGTATCCTACGAACAGGAAGCAGACCAATTTGTGGAAGCATCTAGATATTAATGTTTGAGAATAGGACTGTGTCAAAATTTTTTTTTTTTCTTTATTTAATTGGCCAATCAAATGGAAAAAAGTCCTATCTAGCAGAAGCTGAAGAACGAATTACCATTGCTTGCACATAGTTTGTGACATCTGGGCAGTATTCAAACATGGAAACAGGAGCTATCCCAGCATTGTTAACTAGATGATCCACTATTACCATAAAATTCGAATAATTGTGTTTTTTAGCAGATTAGCTTTCAAAAGCCCCTCAATGAACATCTATGAATATGATAAACAGAGAGAAAAATCAAAACCCTGCTAGTTTCACTCACATCGCCCATAATATTTTATTGTCTCTTCAATGCACAGTTTACAGTGTTCAGGATTGGACACATCAGCACACATAATGAAAACATCTTGACAGCCGATCAAAGTGGTTGAGTGAGCTACTGATTCAAGCTTTTTTTCTCTTCTTGCAACAAGAGCAAGACAAGCTCCTCTTCTAGCATATTCAATCGCCAATTGCTTCAAAACCATTGAAAAAAAAAAAAAAAAAACAACCCTACATATCAAATAAACTTAAGAGAACAAGGATTAAACAAAAAAAAAAAAGAAAAAGAAAAGAGAAGTAGATTTCTGAATTAGGTGCTAATAAATAACCTTGCCGATGCCTGAGGATGCCCCGGTGATAAGGATTACTTTTCCGGCCACGTTTTTGCTGAGAACCGGTTTTATGGTCGTGGAGATGAAGTACTTGACGAGCAGATATGGTGGGAGGAAGAAGAACAGCAAGATTATAGCAATAGGAGGAATTACAATGTTCATTAACAAGTTAATGATATAAGTAATTCCATTGTAGAAAAAGAGACAGATAAAGGTGATAAGAGTGAAATCCATGGCTTCTGATCTGCAGAAAGAGATGGTGAAGGAGGAAAAAAGAGAGAGAGAGAGAGAGAGAGAGAGAGAGGTAATGAAGGCTTTAATGGAGGTGTCATTGTGAGGATGACTAAGAAGGAAGTAAAATCTGCAACGTAGCAGCGTTGCATGAAGAGGAAACAACACGTAGATTGCCTTTTACGTTATCGTTTAGCTTTTTCTATAAGCTCCACTCCACAAAGGGACAAGCAGTTTTTGTGCCATCTTTTTCTTTTTCTGGGGATGCATGGTTTTTACTTTTAAGGTCTATCCACTTTATCCCGTTGAGTCAATTCATCACCTTAATCCAAGTAAAACAATTTTTATTTTATTTTATTTTATATAAATGGGACATGAATGATTTGGTGTGATTCATAGTCTAATACTCAGCAATAAGAGTATTTTGAGTTTGTAGAATATTTTTAACGGTCACACATGACTATAGTTTTTGTTTTTCTTGATTTTTTATTTTTTTATTTTTTTGGGTAAGGAAGATAAGCAACTTTCAATTAACAAAATTACATAAGTCATCTTGGATTGCAAAAGAGAGCCAAGGTGGGCCGTCCTCTAATCAAGTTTCATAGGAATTTAAATCTAAAGCATATAGGCTTTTTTTATTATGTATATACATAATTATAAATTATTCAATTTAAATCTAAAGCATATAGATTATTCTTTTTACGTTATACATAATTATAGATTATTCAATTTACATTTTACATTAATATAATAAGTGATACCATATGACATACACATTAACGGTTACAAATAATATCTTGTTCTTTATTCAATGCAGATAGTAATCGTATTTGTTGAACTTGGTGCCTAGATACAGACGATTCGAGGGCCTCCAAAAATGAACATTATTTATTTATTTATTTATTATCATATTATTTCTTGGAATATAATTAACATAGACCTATTCAGACTTGAGCTGGGAAGATGGGAGTGAAGCCTGAGTTTACAAACGAGAAAGCCAGCGGTTGGCAGGGTCCCCAAGCTCAGTTGAAAAACCTTAAGAGGAAACAAAACTCTGTCCCAAGAAGGTTCTATCAAATACATGTCTCCTCCGCTAGCACACTTCACTATTGCCTTTGCACACCTTTCTACTGACTCTGCCGAAACTAGTTGCAAAAGACCCTTTAAAAAAACAAAACCATCAGACATCAAAATTATTAGCTACCAAAATTTGCTGCTAATTAAATTCTTTCTTCCTAACAAAGCTATATGAATGCAATATATGTTTGTTTACCTTGTGGGTTTGTTTGTTGGTTATAGATGATATGGTTAAATGTGCCATTATTAATCTACAACCAACTACAAATTAATTAATCAACGCAAATTCTTTTTATTTATTTATTTTTTAATGATAAAGAAACAAAATATTTGTCATACCATTGCTTGTGACACTTTCGTCTTGATCGCACCAGGAGTCACAATGGTTATGCCAATACTCGAACCCAGTTCTGCTCTCAGAGTCTCAAAGAAGCTTATCAATGCAGCTTTTTGCTTGCCTGAATATCCAAATTGAAAATTGATCAATTGGATTAATTTAGAGAACTTGATGCTAAAAACCATGAGGAAATATATGATTAAGGTTTGTGTGTTTTTGTCTTTTTACATTGTAGATGTTTAATCTTGGAAAAAGGGTACCATCCAAAGATTGAAGCAATGACTACTATTTTCCCTTTGGTCTTTAGCGGGTGTGGAACTGCAAGGTGTGTGCTGAAAACTGTACCCCAGAAATTGACAGCCTACCAACCAAAATTAATGAATTTCAGAGATGAGGTTTCTACACAATCAATGAAATTTATGAACAAAATATTGCAGCTATACACATTATATTAGAATAAACTAACTAAATTAATTACCATAACAGGAACGAATTTGAAACTGACAGTCTCTTGCTATCCCAGCATTGTTCACCAGATGATCCACTTTTTTGCATGGAAATTAGGAATTAATTCATCATTTCATTTCAAATATATAAGAAACAAATAAATATCACACAATACATGACCAAGTATAACTATAGGTTACATCGATGAAAATGGTTAATTGCTTCATTCATAAACCACCGACAGTCTTCAGGCTTTGAAATATCTGCAACAATGGAAATAGCATCCGGGAGCCAAGAGAAAGAGCTTTACCACAAACTGTTACCAAATTTTCCTCATTGATATCAACAAGGACCAACATTGCTTCTCTTCTACCATACTCATAAGCAAGTTGCTGCCCAATTATAATAAAATTAAAAATCAAATAATTACATTATATATATATATATATATAGCAAGAATAATTAAAATAAATTAAAGAAACAGATAAGGAACATAATTAAAAAAAATATACGTAAAACAAATTAATTAACCTCTCCAATGCCTGAAGCTGCTCCAGTGATGAGTATCACTTTTCCAGGCACATTCTTACTGGAAATGGATCTTTTCATGCAAAGAAGAAGCTTGAATGCTAGAAAAGGTGGCAGCAAGAAAATATGTAGGAGTGTTAGGAGGAAATACAAGGTTCATGGATTTGTAAATCAAATCCATAGAGACAAGATAGCTTTTGCAAAATTTTCGTGTGATAAACTACTAATAAATATTGCTAAGAAATTATTTATTTATTTATTTTTAATCGACTGCTCACATAAATTTACATCTTCATATTTTAATGTTTTGCATGAATATCTTTATATACATTTTTGGAAATTATAGAAACACCTCCTAATTAACCAATAAAATCATAACAACGCATCATTTTGCTAAGTTATAATTGACTTTTGTTACAATGTCACTCCTTTTACTAGGAAATCCAAATGCCCCGCGAAATTCTAATTTGGTACCTCTTACTTTTTATGACGAATAATTTGTCACCACCTGCTTGTCCCATTTAATGCGGTAGTAAGTATTTATGTGCCAACCAGCTATTTTTCTTTTGCCACTTTTCATCTCCATCACCCAAGGAGACATATTTAATCGTTGAGCCATTAAACACCATTAATTGATGATAAATACTGATTATCGGCAAGTTTTGATATATAATAATAATAATAATAATAATAATAATTATCCAGCTATAATATTTTATTTTTACTTATTTATTTTGATTGATTTGAAAGGTATTTGATTTTATAAAATCAAAATATCCTGATTATTGAATCACAATTATATATATTATAACATAATATTTTATATATGTAGACATTTTTTCATATAATTTTTTTTAAAAATTTTAAATTATTTTAAAAAATTAATATTTAAAAATACATTTAAAATTTATATTATGAGCTTACACAAGATTTAATTTACCTTTATAATATTTTAACATTTTACTAAATTTATGCAAACTTCAAAATGCACTTTAATATTTGAACCCTTTAAGCACATTAAAGGCTACTAATCCTGGATGAGGACAAGCAATTTGACAAAATCTGTTACGAGAAAAAATATATGTAGTTAGGACAAGCAGTTCTTGTGCAATCTTTGTTTTTAATTTTTCGGGATGCATGGTTTAATATTTCTCTATTTGTTTAAAACATTTATAAATCCCGTTGCATTAATTCACACTCCAATTAGCTTCTTATCCACCACTTTTTATGTATTTATTTTCTTTATGTAACCAATACATGGATGTAATAGTGTCGTAAATAATTCATAACAAAACTGATGCAATCCCTTATAATCAATCTGATAATGACTACGCAAAATAATATTTTGATGCTAAAATTTTCAAAAAGAAAAACAATTTATTTTACATGATCATATATTTTATATTAATTAAAAGTAATACAGGTAACCGTTATACATAATAGCTAATATTTATTCAATCCGGATAGATTATTATTATTATTATCATGTAGTCAATTCATATGTATTAATTTTAGCTAAGTTTGGGAGGTACATTACAACTTTTCAAGTTTCCAAATCATTCCAAACACTGCAAAAATTGCATTGCACTAATTTATGAATCCCCATTGTTATTTTATTGGATACATGGTGGGAAATTTCCCCAAAAAAAAAAAAAAAAAAAAAAAAAAACTAAAATCCAAGGCAATTAAAAAAATAGGCTTCAAACTTTGAAAAGAAAATCGTGGACCTATTCGACCTTGAGCTGGGATTGGGAAGATAGGAATGAAGATTTGATCTTCAAGCGAGAAAACCATCTATTTCCAATGTCAACAAGCTCAGGACAAAAAACCTTCAGAGGAACCAGGACTCTGATCCAAGATGGTTCTGTCAAATACATGTCTCCCCTACAAGCACTCTTCACTATTGCCTTGGCACATCCTTCTGCTGACTCTGCTGGAACTGGTTGCAAAAGATCCTTCAAAACCATTAAAAATGAAATATATCAAATTATTAGCTACCGCTAATTAGTTCCTTGTTACAACTTGTCCAGACAAATCTTTAATGCTATATATATTTATATATATGTCTGTGGGGATGTTTAATATGGCATTGTTTATCTGCCATCAACTACAAATTTAATAAAAAAAATATATATTAACTACGAATCAATCAATGCAAATCTTATTAATAAGTAAAAACAAGAACATTTTTCTGGTCTTATATACCCCTTGTGTCAATTTAGTCTTGATAACCCCAGGAGTCACAATGGTAATGCCAATATCCCAACCAAGTTCTGCTCTCAAAGTGTCGAAGAAGCTTATAAGAGCAGCTTTGCTTGCCTGAAATTCAGTGGAAAATTGCAATAACTGTATCATCAACTAGGATTTTATAGAATTTTATGCTATATAAACCATGAAAATTATATATATATATATATATATAATTAAGGTGTTTAAATTTATACGTTGTAGATGATCAATCTTGGAAGAGGGTACCATCCACAAGTAGAAGCAATCACTACTATCTTCCCTTTGGCCTTTAGCAGGTGTGGCAGTGCAAAGTGGGTACTGTAAACTGTACCCCAGAAATTGACATCCTACCCAACATACCACCAATGCAAATTACTGAATTTCAGAGAAGAGTCAGGAACGGGTTTGTATACCATCAATGAAATTGATGGTTTCATTTATGATGTACAAATATTGTACAATATATAGTACATATACTGAAATACAAATCTAATGTAGCTGAAATTAACAAATTAATTACCATAACAGGAACAATATCAGAAATTTGTTCTACATTCTTAAACACGCCATCTCTTGCTATGCCAGCATTGTTCACCAAATGATCCACTTTTTTGCATGAAAACAGAAAAGGAAAAACCATTTTTTGGCAGTTAGAGAAATTTGTTATTTTATTGCAAATATACACAAGAAACAGAACATATACATATTGGCATACACTCATACATAACACATACATACGGTCAAGAAATGCAAGCTTACATCGGCCAAAATGGTTAATTGCTTCGTTTATAAACCTCTTACAGTCTTCAAGTTTTGAAATATCTGCTACAATGGAAATAGCATCTTGGGAGCCAAGAGAACATGCTTTACTACAAACTGTTGCCAAATTTTCCTCATTGATATCAACAAGAACCAACAATGCTCCTCTTCTACCATACTCATAAGCAAGTTGCTTCAAGTTATTTGAAATTATTACATAATTTATCAAACAATGAACGTTTAAAGAAACTAACGAAACAGTTAATAAGGAATAACACATATATAAAACTGTAAAAAAATAAAACCTCTCCAATGCCAGAAGCTGCTCCTGTGATTAATACTACTTTTCCAGAAACGTCGTCGCTGGAAATTATGGATCTTTTCACGAAACGAAGAAGCTTGAAAGTTAGGAAAGGTGGAAGGAAGAAAATGAGTAGAATAAGTGTTAGGGGAGGAAGTAGAATGTTCATCAACTTGTGAAACAAATCCATTGACATACATAGCTCTGGAATTTTTTTTTGTGAACTGCTAATTAATATTGCGAAGAAAATGGATATAAGTTTTCTCTACCTACTGCCCACCTATATTATTAATATGCATGTTATCTGCCAAAAGCCACTTTTGTTTTGTGGCCTCATAATATCCCCTTGTGTCATTTTCGTCCCCATCAAGAAGTGTCACAATTGATATTCCAATACACAACAAAGCATATCGCTTCAGATTTTGCTTGTCCAATCCAGTCGCAAAATATCAATTGGGATTAGAGATTTTGAGGCTAAAACTATTATCATTGTTA
This sequence comes from Ziziphus jujuba, assembly GCF_031755915.1. Classification (NCBI taxonomy): domain Eukaryota; kingdom Viridiplantae; phylum Streptophyta; class Magnoliopsida; order Rosales; family Rhamnaceae; genus Ziziphus; species Ziziphus jujuba. The sequence continues at coordinate 8,408,083 of NC_083380.1, forward strand.
TTTGTCACCATTGATGATAAATACTAATTTAGAATAAAATTTTGATAGTAATTAATAAATCGAAATACATTACATGTAACATGTTATCTTTGTTCTTTGAAACTGAAATCTTTTTCCAGTTGGAGCTGAATACAAATTAGTCTTTGATTTCTTGCTAAACAAGTTAGTTCCCTATTTTGGAAAGGAATATAAGACTGTATATGTAACTCCACCATTTATATATATAAAATAAATCTTTTGTCAATTATAATTCCAATGTACAAATGACATATGGGGTTTTACTCACCATGGATTACAAAATATTCTTAGTTTAAGAATAAGATGAGTTACAAAATGCTTGAAGTCCAAACCAAGTCTAATTTTGGGAACATAATCAAGAGCTTTTATATGCATATGCCGGCTTGTTCTAGGCATCTTTGTTTGAAGTCCATGGCCTGCTGATCATCATAAAGTGCATATAATCCATCAAAAACTCAGGAAAGAATACCTTCAACCAGAATCCCACCCTGAACCAAGATGGCTCTGTCAAGTACAAATCTCCTCTGCAAGCGCTATCCACAATCGACTTTGTGCACCATTCTACTGACTGAAGTGGAAGATTGTCCAGTCGACCCTAAACAATATACCATGCACGCAAAAAAAACACCATTAGAACTTTCCTTCCAGTTTCAGAGATTTTGACAAAGGAGTTTGGTCAAGCTACTTTATGTTGTATGTTCTTTAAATGGTTGGAAGGATTATAAGCAACATGATTTTCTTTCCAAATTGTTTGTCTCAGGTGCTTGTGTTGGTCTTAGTTTTATGATTCCTTTTCATTCAAGTTTTGTGGTTGTAAATTGGAAATGCATGCACTGACATGGAAAAAGTTTGGATTTTTAGAAAATTTTGGGGTTTATTTTTCGTTGTTCGACCCAAGGACCATTAAGAAGTTTGGTGTATTAGCATTGGGGATTTCATTTTGTCTCTTCGTTTTTCCGGGCTATTTTTTGGTATAAATACTGCATTTCTTTTGTGCTCTGCTTATGTTTGTAATCATACTGTGCATGTGTAATTCTGCTAGTGAATGAAAAAAGGAGATGGCCCTTGACTTCAAATGCAGGTTGTATTGCATGCAGAGATCTCTGAACTTTCCCCCAATGTTGGCTGAATTTCCCTAAATGTTATTGTGTTTTGATTAATTTGTTCACTTAAGAAGTATGAAACTCAACTAGAATCTACTTATATACTACAATTCAAATTAATATCTTTTATTTTGATCATAACCACTACATTAGACATTCATACTACCACAAATCTTAATTTTCCCTAAATGTTTAGCCGAATTTCCACTAATGTTGAAACTTCATGTTTTGATTCATTTATTCACTTTAAAAGTATGAAACCCAAGTAGAATCCACTTGTAAACAAGAATTCAAGTAGATTTCTTTTTATTTTGATCATAACCCGCTACATTAGACATTCATCCTACCTCTAAGCTGAATTTTCCTCATATGTTGAAACTTTTGTATTTTGACCCATTTATTCACTTAAAAAAGTATTGAGACCCAACTAGAGTTCGAGTTAATTTCTTCTTATTTTGATCATAACCCACTACATAGACATTCATCCTGCCACAAAGCTGAATTTTCTCCAAATGTTGAAACTTATGTGTTTTGATTGATTCATTCATTCACATAAAAAGTATGAGACCCAACCAGAATCCACTTATAAACTAGAATTCATGTTAGTTCTTTTTACTTGGATCATAACCCAGGGCATAGACATTCATCCTACCCCTAAGTTGAATCTTCCCAAAATTTTGGTTGAATTTCTCCGAATGTTGAAACTTTTGAGTTTTGATTCATTTATTCACTTAGAAGGTATGAGGCCCAACTAGAATCCACTTATATAAACTAGAATTCAAGTTAAATTTTCTTTATTTTGATCATAACTTGATAGACATCCATCCTGCCATAAAGCTGAATTTTCCCCAAATGTTGGCTAAATTTCCTCAAATGTTTAAACTTTTGTGTTTTGTTTCATTAATTCACATAAAAAGTATGTGAACCAACTAGAACCCACTTAGAAACTAGAATTCAAGTCAGTTCTTTTTATTTTGATCATAACCCACTCCATAGACATTCATCCTACCACTAGCTGAATTTTCCCCCAACGTTGGCTGAATTTCTCTAAATATTGAAACCTTAGTATTTTGATTCATTCATTATCTTAAAAAGTATGAGACCCAACTAGAATCCGCTTATAAACTATAATTCAAGTTAAATTCTCTTTATTTTGATAATAACCACTGCACAGACATTGATACTAGCACTAATCTGAATTTCCCCAAATGTTATTGTGTTTTGATTCACTTTTTCACTTAAAAAGTACAAGATCCAACTAGAATCCACTTATAAACTAGAATTCAAATTAATTTCTCGTTATTTTGATCATAACCCACTACTTAGACATTCATCCCACAACAATGCTTAATTTTCCCCAAATATTCTCTCCCCAGATAAGAGCAGAAGCTCCAGGATAAGTAGTATGTCCAGGATTCCCAAATTCATTCTCTGCTAAATTTCCCCAAATGTTGAACATTTGTGTTGTAATTCAGTTATTCACTTAAAAAGTATGGCCCTTGCAAATATATGAATATATAAGTTGTAAATGATCCCTTGGTCTAGTGGCATAGGGAATTCTTAGCAAAATGTTAAGAGTTGCTTCAAGCTCTAGGTTGAGGCTGCAAGGGTAGGGAAGAGGTTAAATGTGGGTTGAGTTGCAATTTGAAATTTCATAGACTAAACATTTGTCATTCTTTTTCTGCAAGTGGATAAATTTTAACTTGTATTTTATATCTGTTTCCTTTTCAGAAGAAGAATACTAAACTTTCTTGTTCTGTGAACCATAATTAAAACCCAAAAAGATGCATTGTCTTTTAGTATGTTTGCTCAATTATGTATAAACAGCATTAAGATTAACATGATTCACTAGTTTGTATGTGTAGGAATTCTGTGCGATCAAACTGTAAGAGTGTAATTTCCTATATCTAAAGGACCAGGTTTCAAACATTTGGGATTTGGATGACAGTTTTTAAATTCTTGCTTTGACTATAACTGCTTTCTTGTTTCTTTGCTGCAACTCATTAATAGAATCGCTAAAACGAAGCAGCTTTGGTTCCTACATACCTTTGATATAACTTGTGAACTTGTCATTTCCGATTCAATTAGACCAGGAGTTACAATTGTTATTCCAATATCACGTCCTAATTCTGCCTTCAATGTCTCAAAAAAGGAAGTTTGAGCTGCCTTGCTTGCCTGAAACCATCACATTTGAACCAATCAATCAGTAGAAAGGCCAATTAGAAAGGTAATGACTAGAGTATGAAACATACAAATATAATTATAAGCTCATCCTTACACAGTAGATGCTCATTCTTGGTGAAGTAATCCAACCTGCAGATGAAGAAAGCACAATAATCTTCCCTTTGCTTGCTTTTCTTAAATGTGGAACCGCAAAATACGTGCAATACACTGAACCCAAGAAATTTGTGTCCTACAAAGTCAAACAGAAGCTGGTTTGTTCAGAATTTCCAAAAAATGAAGCTTAGTATTTCACACAGAGATTGGTTAAACTTCATCAAGTCCACATAATCTTGAATTCGGATGACAAATATTTTGTTCATGAAATACACACCCAAATATGCAAACAGATATCCTATGTAATCCTATGAAATGAAATTACCATAATAGAACGGATATCAGAGAATTGGGTGAAATCTTCAAACAAGCTAATATGTAGAACTCCAGCATTGTTCACCAAATGGTTTACTGTTGCATAAAACCCCAGGCCAAAACCATTAGAAACCGGAAAAAATTATGCATTGCAGAAAGTACTTATTGATGGATGCTTTACATTGGCCAAAGTGGTTCACTGTCTCTTCAACTATTCTCTCACAATCTTCAACTTTTGAAACATCAGCAGAGATGACAATGGCATCTGGGGACCCCAGCTCAAGTGCTTTATCAGCTACTTTCTTAAGGCGGTCCTCTCTTCTCGCTGCCAGAGCTAGTCGAGCTCCTCTTCTAGCATACTCATAAGCCAGATGCTTGATAAAAAACATTGAAAAAATCAGCAAAAAATGTCCCAAGAGGATAAGGAAAAACATCTATCACATTTCAGAATAACAGACTGATAATACAGACCTCACCAATACCAGAAGATGCACCGGTGATGAGGACAACTTTTCCTGCCACGTTTTCTATGCATTTCGATCTTTTTATTGAGTGAAGGAACTTGTAGATCAGAAATGGTGGCAGAAAGAAGATGATAAAAATGAGTGTAACTGGGGGGATTACTATGTTCAATAACTTGTGGATTTTATCCATTATTGCTTCTCCCACAAGAAACCAAGTAGATGGAGATGGAGAGCAATAGAGAAGAAAGAGAGATCCTTTTTTATGTATATTTTGTATGTTCCAAGTAGTTGTAAGCGATGCAAATCAAATGTTTTCTAGATTTTGCTTCCCTACCTCACGAGAAAAGCGATGCAAATCAAAACAGGAATACGATTATTGGGGTCAACCATGTTTTCTAGATTTTTTCACCAAACTTTGGATTTTTGTTTATCTTTCATTATCTCCATGGAGTCCACAAAAGAATCTAAAAATCTTATGGATTTGGAAAATCATCATCCATTAGTCTCTTAGATTTATCATCTCTCAGCTGCGGATTACATGTCATTCACTTCAGTTACATATAATCCGAGGGTAGATGCCAAAATTTCTGATATAAATATGCTAAAATATACATCTATATGTGGTAGTTATAAAGATAAAATTAAAAAAAAATAAATTAGCAATATATAGGAAGAAAATAAAATAAAAAGTGGAGAGTACTCATCGATTATTTTAAAATAGGTAGAGATATATAGGTTTCTGCTATGCAGTCCGTACCTATAAGCATATGATGTCTTATTTCATAGAAATTTTCTAGAACTAGAACTTGTGAAAACCTTCAATATTCCTTGCACAACAACCACACAAAAAGACCAACAATTTTATTCTTTCATTATTTCGGAAGCCTTTAGAAATATTGGTTTTGTCACTTCATAGTTCTTCATCATCATAATTAAATTTTCTTTCGCGTGCGGATTGTGAACAGAAATTTATTAAAGTAATTGAAGAAACATAATTGGAAGTTTTTGATTTCATAACCTATAAATCATATGTACTCTGTTTTAACAAGGGACAATTAATAGCTCAATGAAATTTATACATTCAATATTTTGATTTCTTGTCCTTCACATGGTAAAGGTTAAACAATATGATCTCTTAATTTCTTAATATTTACAATTATATATCTCTTGCATCTGGAACAGGTCAAAAAACCCAAAATTTTTACAATCTCAAGAATTTGCTAATTAAAAAAAAAAAAAAAAAAAAGAAGGGTTAAGTCTCTTTCTCACACATTCATATAAAACACCTCAAGTCCAACATCTGCAAACAAACACATAAACCTCCACTCACTACCACCGAACTACATACAGATCCTATTCATGACACTTTAAAACGAACTTCAGCAGTACTGGAATTTTCCAACTAAATAAAACAACAGTAAAAAGGTTGTAAACATACATGGAAACTATGGAATTCTGTTCTTAATCAGTCTTAACATCAGAAGTTTGGATGAAAGAAGGATGTAGGATATTTGTGGCTCCATTGAAATCCAAAATCTTCTTGCTTGGTGCCCACTCAGCTACATCGAAATTTTCCATATATATATATATATGTATAGGTGGCCTTACACCATGATGGTTATGTAAAGTATCTTTGGCCCTGCAAGCACTGTTCATAATTTCACTTGCACATTCTCTTACTCTCCTGGTCTCACCAACCAATATGGAAAAGAAAACAGATTTCCCACCTATATTAATATGCATGTTATTGTTTAGTTTTGTTTTGTTTTAGTTCATAATTTTCTCATTATATGTTGTTATTATACACATGCGGTAGAAGGATATTGAATGTGGCATCATTTATACATCAGCCACCAACTGCTTTTGTTTCCTTAGATCCTCTCCATCACCCTGAGAGTCATAATTGTTATTTGTTATACCAACAGACACCAAAGCTCATCATCACTATAGCTTTTGCTTGCATTACATTTGTCACTATTCATGATAAATACTAATTTATAAGTAAATTCTGATACATAATGAAATGTAAAATTATTACATGTCACATGTTATCCTTTGTCTCTAAATTGAAATTTTTGTAGCCAGAATTGAACACAAATTAATTTTTGATTTCTTGCTAAAGAAGGCAATTTGAATTTGTATTTTGGGAAGGAATATAAGACAGTATATGTAACCTCACCATTTATATAAAATAAGTCTTTTATTTTTTATTATAATTCGAATTTCCAAATGACATATGGTGTTTTACTCACCATGGATTACAAAATATTTTTAGTTTAAGAATAAGATGATACAAAATGCTTGAAATCCAAAGCAAGTCTAATTGTGGAAACTGAACCAAGAGCTTTTATATGTATATAAAGAGCTTTTGGCATTAAAACCAGGCTTGTTTTATGTGTCTTTTTTTGAAGTCCATGGCCGGCTGACCAGCATAAAGTACAGACAATCCATCAGAAACTCAGGAAAAAACACCTTCAACCAGAATCCCATCCTGAACCAAGATGGCTCTGTCAAGTACAAATCTCCTCTGCAAGCGGTATCCACAATCGACTTTGTGCACCATTCTACTGACTGAAGTGGAAGACTGACTGTCCATTTGACCCTAAACGATATACCATGCATGCAAGAAAAACCATGAGAACTTTTCTTCCAGTTTCGCAGATTTTGACAAAAGAGTTTGCTGAAGGGTGGATTTTAAGCAACATAATTTGTACTCAAGTTCATGTATTTAACAATGTTGCAGAATTGCTAAAAGGAAGCAGCTTTTGATTCCTTCATACCTCTGATAGAAATCGGGAACTTGTCATTTCTGACTCAATAAGTCCAGGAGTTACAATCGTTATTCCAATATGTTGTCCTATTTCTGCCTTCAATGTCTCGAAAAAGGAAGTTTGAGCTGCCTTGCTTGCCTAAAACCATCACAATCTAATCGAATTAGTAGGAAGACAAATAAGGTAACATTGCCGAGTGTGTAACATATAAAATATAATAAGCTCATCCTTACACAGTAGATGCTCATTCTTGGTGCAGGAATCCAACTTGCAGTTGAAGAAAGCACAACAATCTTCCCTTTGCCTGCTTTTCTTAAATGTGGAACTGCAAAATATGTGCAGTACACTGAACCCAAGAAATTTGTGTCCCGCAGAGTCGTACAGAGGCAGGTTGTTCAGAATTTCCCCATAATCCAGTTAGTATTTTTATACCAAAGATTGGTAAAACAGTTTATCAAGTCCATATACACATGATTTTGAATATATCAGTCAGACAGACAAAAAAAACTAAAATAAAAATACTGTTTATGAAATATATACACACATATGCAAATGGATATTCTATGTAATCCTGTGAAATGAAATTTACCATAACAGAAAAGATATCAGAGAATTGGGTGAAATCTTCAAACAAGCGAACACATGTAACCCCAGCATTGTTCACCAAATGGTCTACTGTTGCATAAAAACCCATAGAGAAACCATTAGAAACCAGAACGTTATACATTGCAGAAAGTACTTATCGAGAAATGATTTACATTGTCTAAAGTGGTTCACTGTCTCTTCAACTAGTCTCTAACAGTCTTCAACTTTTGAAACATCAGCAGAGATGACAGTGCATCTGGGGACCCCAGCTCATGCGCTTTATCAGCTACTTTCTTAAGGCGGTCCTCTCTTCTCGCTGCGAGGGCTAGTCGAGCACCTCTTCTAGCATACTCATAAGCCAGATGCCACATTTACGATGCATTTCGATCTTTTTATTGATAGAAAGAACTTGTAGATCAGAAATGGTGGAAGAAAGAAGATGATAGCAATGAGTGTAACAGGGGGGATTACTATGTTAAACAACCTGTGAAGTCCATCCATTATTGCTTCACCGAGAAGAAACCAAGAAGGAGATGGAGAGCAAGATAGAAGAAAGAGAGATCCTTCTATATATTGTTGTATGTTACAAATTTGTTGAAGCTACGTTGGTGGAAACTTCAAAAAGCTATAGAAAAGCCATACAAATTCACGGCAAATTTGTTTTTATATCAGGAATACTATTTTCATTTATCTTTAAAGATTTGGAAAATATTCATTATTAAGTTCTTTGTTTTCTCTCTTTTTTAATTTTTGTTATATTCTCTTTCCTAAGATTTTAGAACAAAATAATAATAATAATAAAAAATTGAAAGGATGGACAAGATAACAATTGACAAGAAATATGTATAATATTCTAAGAAGTTACAAAATAAATTAAAAAATTTGTAATATGTAGGAAGAAAATGAACTGTAAACAGGTGGACTAGCCAACTAGTTAAAGAAGAGGTAGATACATAGGTTTCTACTATGCAGTCGGTGCCAGTTCTCATTCAACACAACTAGAACATGTGAAAACCTTTAATTCATTGTACAACCACACAAGAAAACCAACACATTTCTTCTTTCACTATTTCGCCCTTTAGAAATATTTTCTCACTTCATATAGTTCCTCGTCATAATGAAATTTCCTTGAGCATTAATTTATTAATTAATTGAGGACAAATAATTACATTTTTTTTTTTTTGACTTCATAACCTACGTATCATATCATATTTACTCTTTTTTAACAAGGGACAGTTGGCAGCTTAAAAAGATTAATGTATTCAATATTTTGATTCCTTGTCCTCAAATGGTAAAAGTTAAAAAATGTGATCCCTCAATTTCTTAATATTTTCATTTATATATCTCATTTCAAAACACTATATCTATTATCTTTGGACCAGGTCTAAAAACCAACATTTTTATAATCTCAAGAAATTGCTAATTAAAAGAAACAAAAAAAAGAAGGGGGGGGGGGGGGGGGGGGTGAGGGGGAGGCGGCAGTGGGGGTAAGTTTCTTATCTCATACATTTATATAAAACACATCATGTCCAACATTTGCAAGCAAACATACAAACCTCCACTCAGTACCAAAGCTACAGAACCTACTCATAACTCTTTAACACAAGCTACAGTCGCACTGGTGTGGAGTTTTCCAACTAAACAAACGGCAGTAAAAAGCATATAAAATATTATACATGGAAACTATGGAATTCTGTTTTTTCTAATCAGTCTTGACACCAGGAGTTTGGATGGAAGAAGGGTATAGCAAATTTTTGGCTCCAGTGTAATCCAAAATCTTCTTGCTTGGTGCTTCACTTGGTGAAGTTCCTGGATTAGTGAGGTAGAGTAGTCTATAAGCCCACTCAATCACATCAGGGCACAAAACTTTCCATATATAGGTGACCTTGAACCATGATGGTTCTGTCAAGTATCTTTGACCTCTGCAAGCACTGTTCACAATTGCCTTTGCACATGCTTTTGCTCTCCCAACTGGCATTACACTTACTTGAACCTGCACATAAACAAGAAAAGTCAGAGAAAAAAAAAAAAATCACATTTTTATCAAAAACATATAGAGCTAATACAAGTTAGAAACAAAATTTCAGACAAGCAGCAGAAAAAAGTTTCTTACATCTCTCATATCTTGATCCACTGTCATTTTGCCTTCTCCTTGTAAATATTTGCCTTGATTGAGTTCAGACTCTATGAATCCGGGCGTCACAATTGTTATCTTGATGTCCGACCCAAATTCAACCCTCAATGTATCAAAGAACATTAACAAAGCTGCTTTGCTTGCCTAACGTGAGCAATGGAGTATAATTAAGAAAACGTGATTTTAATAAACAAGCAAAATGAGGAAAGAGAAAGGAAAACAAGGTGAGGATGATTTACTGCTTAAAAAAGATTACTCACATTGTAGATGCTCGTTCTTGGCATAGGCAACCATGCAGAAGAGGAAGAGAGCACTACAATCTTTCCTCTGCTGTTTCTAAGATGTGGAATTGCAAAACGGGTTGTATAAACTGAACCCCAGAAGTTTGTATCCTGTAAAGACAAGCACAATGAATCACAAACACCAAGATTTACATGAAAGATTCTTGCTTATAATCGATAGGGATTTGAGTTTTGCAATCAATTGGGGGAGAGGCATATCGGGTCCAAAGCTACCATTTAGATTTCTTGGGCAATTATAATTTGCATATGATCACTTTGTTTTAAGGAAATTAAAGAAATCATGATTAAATTTCAACATTCATGAGAATCTCGCTAAAAATGTATGAAAGAAAACACAACGAATGAAAAAGTAAGACCAACAAGAAAAAAGACAAAACGAAGAAAAAAAGTGACAAATAAAGTATAATAAAGAAAGCCTGGTAATTACCATAACAGGTCTAAGATTAGTAATTTCATCTACTTCTTCAAGCATGCATACCGAACTAATTCCAGCATTATTCACAAGATGGTCCACTGCATCAATCACATAAGTTATCCATCACCCATTTATATATATATATAATCATCAAAATGCTATAAAGCATCCAGATATGGAGACATCAATTCAAATACATTATAAGCTTTATATATATATATATATATATATAGCACTTACAGGTCCCAAAATGATCCACAGTTTGATCAACGATTCTCTTACAATCCTCAACCTTAGAAACATCTGCACCAATCATCAGAACATCAGGGGAACCAATCTGCTCTGCTTGTTCCGCAACTTCTCTTAAACGGTTTTCCCTCCTAGCAACAAGAGCTAAACGAGCTCCTCTTCTAGCATACTCATATGCCAAATGCTGCCAAAAAAATAAATAAATAAATAAACTTTCCCCAAAAAAAAAAAAGAAAAAAAAATCATAAAAAAAGAAATGGGTATTGATTTATATACCTCACCAATACCTGAAGAAGCCCCAGTGATGAGAACGACCTTACCAGCAACATCTTCACTGAAGATGTATCTAACAATGGAGAGGAAGAAATTGAAAAACAGAAAAGGTGGCAAGAAAAACAGGAGGGAAAAGAAGGTGAAAGTTGGAGCTGCTACGTTCAAGAACATGTGAATAAGATCCACCATGGTTGAAAAATAGCTTAGAATGAGTATAGAAAATTTTCAGTCGAAGAGAGGAAAAAAAAGAAAGAAAATCTCAAAGAGAGATGAAAGATGGCAGAGTTGGCTAAGCCATATGGTGTTTATATCAATGCAAAGGTAAAGTGGTGGAGAGCCTGAAAGGAGAAAAAGAAAACTGCCTGGTGGCGATATTGCATGGCAATGAAACGACACGTAGTTAGATGGCATAATATATATCATCAATATATACATACATATATATATATATTTATATATTTTCTTTTTAGGTCTGGAAATTTGCTGGATAAGTATGGGAACGAAGATTTAAACCAAAAAAAATTTCCCACTAAAAACCAACGACAAAGAATGCCAAAAAAGGATTCATTGAAGCAGAAACCGGTTTTTGCTTTTGTTTTGAAGCATGCTTTTTTTGTTTTGCTTTCGTCGTTTTCGCCGCTTTGGAAACGGTGGATTTTGTGTTCATTTCAGAATCCTCCTTTGTCACGTAAATTTATTTATTTATTTCAATATATATATATTTTTTTTCTAAAAACATTGGTGATGATACATACATTATCAATTGATTCTATGTATCTTTGCTTATTTAAAAAGATGATTGGATTAGATTCTATTGGACTTATAATTTTAAATAGTTCGATTCAATACAACTGTGCCAACTAAACCTGTTAAGAGATTTAAGATAAGAATTAAGAAGGCCCTAAATATTATTTTTTTTAAAAATAAAATATTTGATTTATATATATATATATATATGTATATATATATTTTTTTTCTTTTGACATGAAAAATTAATAGTTAAAATTTTAGAATGCATTTTTTTTTTCTAAAAGAAAGAAATCTGTTTGTCATGTATAGAAATAGCAATTTATAATGTAGGAGTGCCTAATGTATATTAATTGAATATAAAGAGAAAATGTTAACTTAATTAGCTTGGCTATTTTAAAACAAAAATTAGTTAGAGATATTTATAGATATAAATATTTGATTGATTCCAATGTAGAAGTTTAAAAAATTTAATAAATCTCTAAATATATATATATATATATATGGAATAATATTTTGGAAGGTTTTTCCTCGATGGTCTCACTCACTTTACCTTATGACGGCTGCGCAATACAATTCAGTCCTGAATTTCCAAATGAACAGATGTTTACTTTTTCATATTAAAATTTTAATTTCTAAAACTATAAAAATATTAAAAGCAAGCATCTAATATTTAGCAAATTAGTTGGGGATAATTCAGACATAAGAAAGTTTGTCAAAAGGAGCTATGGATTGCGTTCTCTGTTTTGGGTAGCAAGTTGGGCCTCTTTTTAGGGCAAGCCCATTAGAAAATAAGTTCACTGTTGGGCTGCCAAAAGTTTAAGCCTAATATTGCTTGACAAACATACCCTTTTAACTTTTTGGTTGAATATTCTATAAATATTTTAAAATTCAGCATGCTTTTTATATGAATTTTGGTTTGGTCATTTAAGTCCGGAATAATGGTGAAATTATTGAAACCTGATTTAAAAAAAAAAAAAAAAATTCCAGTATAATGGTACTGAGATAGTAAAAGTGCTTCCACCAAGAAAAGTAAAAGCCCAAAATGATTCTTTTCGTCATTTCTATTGTGAAACTTTATATTTATTATTAATAATACAGTAATAAATATAAACTTGGAATAATTGTCTAATAATAAATCTAACTGTTATTATAATTGGAAGAAATTTATTATATATTTGGATTTCAATATTTTAAAATTCAGTATACTTTTTATATGAATTTGGTCATTTAAGTCCAATATAATGGTGAAATTATTTAAAAGAAAAAAAAAAGTCCAATATAATGGTACTGAGATAGTAAAAGTGTTTACACTTTCTAAGTGGCCAAGAAAAGGGAAAAAACCAAAACCAGCCTCTAAAATTCCTCAACAATGTGTAGAAGATGGAAGCTGTTGCATGATGAGAGATACTGTAAAAGCTGGCTTCTACCTTAAAATGAAAACTAGAAATGATCTTATGTGTGAATATAAAGAAGTTCATGCTAAATTTTATTTCCACAATAAAGGATTGGATGTGCAAATACTTGATTTGAAAGGCTCAGGCCACAAATATATGTATATATATATATATATATATACATACACACACATAAAAATTCTAATTCCACCGCCATTAATGGGATAATCCATTACAGGAAAACCAGTAGTAGACAATTAACCCCAAAAAAAAAAAAAAAAAGGCTTCAGCCTTTATCTACTCAAGGTTCTTTCTTCTTCCATTTACATGGGAAAATTACCATATGGAACCTGGATATTTGAATGGATTTATATTTTTCACTTCACCATCGCGAGGAAATTGTCTAGCTTCAAACATTCTCTGTTTGGTCACCCTAGCAATATAATCATCAGCTCTTTTTCTCAATTCCTCAGTTGGTAAAATTAGCCCATCATCATCACCATCATCTTCATCTAAGTCTTCCATTCTTTTCCCTTTTGTTTCTTCTTCCTTTTTCATTGTAATATCCTTTTTTTCTTCAAAATACTTCTCCAAAATTTTCTCTCTCTTTACTTCAATGTCCAAAGATTTTTGAAGTTTCCTGCTCCTGCTCATATATTCATCATAGTAATTTTCACTAGCTGGAGAAGAATTTGAGTAGGAAAACATTTTGGACTCCCCTATAAGGGCAGCAACAATAAGGTTGCCTACTATGAACACAAATTTGGAGCTGTAAAAGAGTGAAAATATTTTTGGGGAATTGTCATTTAGAAAAACCTTCATGGAAGAAAACAGAGAAGGAAGCCATAAAGGGCTTGAACAGAATAGACTACAGGTTAAGGCAGATAAAGAATACAGGAAGAGATTGTTTGGTTTTTTATGGTTTTTATATTCGTTGAGAGCTTGAAGCTTCTTTAGCTTGATGGGATCCATTTGTGAAATTATTGTACAGAGAGGATTAGAAGTGGGATTTAGAGTAAAGGAAAAAGTACTTGATTAGGCAATTTTTGGGTAAGTGTTCAAAGGCAAGGAAGAAAAACCATGAGAAAGATTTTCCATCTGCCTGAACATTGAGCTTTCCAAGCACTGGGATATATAGCGGGGAAAATGGGGTTTAGTTAGGTAATTAAAGATTAATCACATGCTACTTTATAATTATTTTAATAATGGAATGACTTTTGAAAAGCTGTGGGGAGATTGCTTAGTGTTTTTTTAACTTTAGTGGTTTAAGTCTATCTTTGAGTATCCATTACTTATTTATTTATTTCTCTTTTGGTTAATAACTATAATCTTTTAAACTATTATCACGGTAACCACTTACAGTAGGGATAATCAAACCGTGAATTTTTTTATTTTTTTTTAACTATAAATTAAAAAAATTTAGGCTATGTTTTGCATAGTTTTTATTTTTGCTTTTTATAAATGTTTTCTAAAGAAGCCACTCTTTATTATTTTCGTTAAAAGCTTTTTTGAAAGTTAAAAGCACTTCCTGAAAATTATTCAACCACTTTCCAAAGTAGTTTTGAGTTTCCAAAAGCCTTGTCAAAAAGGATCTTAATTGATGTTCCTTCATGAATACCAAATACATAATTAGTCTAATTTTAGGGTTGGTGTTTGGATAATCTTGAGTTTTTCTATTATATTGACCTCATTGGTGTGTATATTGAAGGTCACTATGCGGATTTCCCAATCTCTTTAGGGCTCATTTGAGACGGAGAACAAAGGGGGATTAGATTTTGAATATTTTAAGGATCCCAAATCGATTGTTTATAAGGTGGTGTACGTAATTCAAATTATTGTTGAGAATCAATGCTAAGGATTTAAAGTGTGAATGCATCTTTAATTACTTTCAGTAGATGAACAGGTAAAATTGCATTTAGACTTCTGAGATGTGCTTCACTTATGTTACTAATATAAATCATAATGGTTATACATCATAGTAGAATATTTTCTTTTTTCATATATAAGTAAAGCAGAAATCCACTTTAAAAGCAATTTTTTATATAACTCCTTTTTTTTTTTTTTTTTCCTTCTTCTTTTTAGGGTGTTTGATTAAAGTAAATAGCTTTTCCTCTCATAATTCTATTCGGTCTGATGTGGAGTGACGCCCAAAAGGGGAAACTATAGCAGAGGGACATGGCGGAATTTGGTTCTTAAAAAGGCAAAGAACAGTGATACATAGTTATGAAGAGGCTTAATTTTAGTCTTATATATTTTCACCCCAACTAAACTTAATCTTTAATTTACAAATTAAAAACAATTTGTCAATAAACTTTATGTCATTTTCGCAAATCTATTTGTATATGCAGAGAGAGATTGTAATGTTAGTGATTGCAAATCAATTTTGCCAAATTGAATCCTTATCTGCATCAAAGTGCTCCACCACAATAACTACAGGTTGACGCTTAGATAATATATTAAGAGTAAAAAATCATACCAAATAGCAAAACAATTACATATTATATGGATATTATATATGAATTTAGTGACTGAAATAACTTTATTAGGTATTGGAAGAGCCAATGGGCTTTATATATGTATGGAGGTGGGAGTGTTTTTTTTTTCTGAGATGGGATCTGGTTAGGAAATTAACTAACCAAAGAAGATTTGGCAGCCTTGGGCCCTCCCTTGTTGTTAAAAGCAAAGGAAAAGGAAAAAGAAAAACCTGGCCTTTTAATTATATACATCTTTTCCTAGCCGCTCTAGTTGATTTTTGCTAAAGATTGAAAGAATTATTTTGCTTTTTGTGCTAAAAAGTTAAAGATTTTGGTTTCCCTAACAAAGAGATCTTTCACAATTATATATACTCATGTGCATTTCTGTGTCTTTGGGGAAAGAGAGTGATGAAAATTATATGCAACTTAAATCATTTGAAAGATATTGTTTTCACGTTTAGATTTTCTTTAGAAATTACCATGCAATTTGGATTATATAAATATAAATATATATATTTTATATACCAAGATTTAATTGATTATATTAATATAAGAAGCTTCACAGAAGTTACCTAAAAGAGATTTTTCATAAAGACAGTTCTAGAGAGATGCAGAGCTTTAGATGGTACTTTAACCAGAAAAAAAAAGGTCTCTTTTATAGCTAATTGGCTAAATGTGTAAAGTACTCATCCCATGCGGTGCATGCACGTATATGTTCCCACAGTACAATAAAAGTGTTATTAATTTCACCAAATTAAATCTTTGTGTAATATTCAGAAAATAAAAATAAAGTAAAATATGCATGAGAATAACAGCCTGAAAGCCATTGTTGCTGATATAAAAGCTCTAGCCTATGAATACGAGATGCCAATTACATCATTTTACTTTGGCCTTTTTTTTTTTTTTTTTTCCTAGTAAAATAAAGTATAAAATGTACTTTAGCAGATGGGCATGAAATGAATGAACTAAAAACTAAAAGACCCATATATAAATGCATGAATTCTAATCGGTTTCTTTAATTTTTGATTATTCAACAAAAATATTACGTTGAATAATCAAAATACATGACTAAAAGATCCCACTAATATCTTAAAGAGATACACACCAGGTGTGATTTATTATTATTAAAAAAAAATTATCTATTATTAAAAATAACAGTTCAACGAAGAATAATCGATATAACATTCATATTTAAAGATTTAAAAATTAAAATTAAAATTTTGATAAGCTTTATTATTATCTTAGATAACCATATATTTGATTTTTTTATACTATTAAAAGGTATTTTTTTTGTTTATCGAGAAAAAAAATAAAAAAATAATTATCTCCAATCTAATAATGATGCGCATAAAATTGCATCTAGTAATTTTTTTTTTCTCTCTCTTTGTCCATTAAAAGGTGTCTGTTTTTCTTTTCTTTTTTTTGTTTAATGAAAATTAATAAGGTGTCTATATGAACAAACAAGGATTGTAAAATAGCTATAAATAACGTTAAATTAGCAAAGTATTTCTCCTATCTTCTTTTTCTTCTTTTCTCTTTTCACTTTTTTATGACAATTAACTTGGCTTGTAGTTTTTTCTTTTAAAGTGTGTTTTTTTTTTTTTTGGGGGGGGGGGGGGGGGGGGAGAAGAGGTGTCGTTGGTTAACGATCCACCGACCACAACTACCATGGTGGAAAATTCCACTTTTTTTCTTTTCTTTTAGGGAAATAAAATTAAAAAATTTGCAGTTGGAAAGAAACAGAGAAAATGTCTTTACACGGAAGCATCCATGATAAGACCCAGACCCACTGGGCTAGTCCAACAAATGAGGATGGTTTTATGGTCTCTTCTGGGCCTAGAAATATATTCTCAACCCTACCCAAATCAGAAACGGCCCTTGCAAAGGCCCATCTTCTTGGTTTGTCTCTTCTTTCTACTTGATTTATTTATTTATTTTAATGAAAAGAGAGTAACAAGCCTATTGTTGCGGATCTGTATCATATTTGATGAACTGTGTTAAGACTTGATTCAACATATTTTAAATTCAATTTACGTAAAACTTTTAAAATTTAAGGGGTTCAGATCGTTTTTTGCCTCTTGCAGTAATTAACCCAAGAAATAGAAAAAATTCTAAAACCATTGAGAAAATACAAGAAGAAACTCGTAATCTCCATTAACCCCATTGATTATTATAGTAAATTTGAAACTAGGAAAAGTGGTTGAAAAAACCGAGTAAAGATTAGGTGGTAGGTCCACATATTGGCCCAAATTGATGTAAGAAAAAGCATCACGCAAATAAGATTTCAACAAAGTCATCTTTGCCTTGCATATTTTTTCTCATTAAAACATCATTATTAATTCAAATGTAGGGTGTGTCACCAAAAGCCTTACAAGTAGTGACTTGTACATGAATTTACAAAGACCAAGCAAACATTTTTAGACAAAAGTCCAAAAGAGTAAAAGAAAAGTTCAATCCAAGAGACTTGAAGTCCAAGATCCTGATCTTAAGCCGGTTCCCCATCCTTTAATAAGCTTCATGCTCATCCTGTTCATGCCACAGTATTCACAATAATCAGTCAAATGAATGTAACAGTGAAATAAAGTGCTTGGCAAGTGGGAAAATTGTTGGGGTATGGTTAATTTTGAGTTTTAACTCACTTTCTTGGTGGTGATAAACTGCACAAACTTCTTCTTTCCTTTGCCATTGGGGGATGATTTTTGCTGTTGCTGCTGCTGTGGCTGCTGATGCTGCTGCTGCTGATGATGGCCCAAAAATCCATGCTTTTTGATTTGCTGTCTAACAAATCTATCATATAGAAAAGCTGCTCCTTTGAATTGTGGTAGAACCAACCATAACCCAAATATCAGCTTCACAGTGTACCAAATTGGAATCCTACAATTCCATAAAATTAACCAAATATGATTCAAAATCTCAGCCATATTTAAAGAAAAAAGACCAAAAATTTCTATCTTCCTACTGTTTTTTTTATTTTTCAGAATAAATTTTATTATTATTTCCATAAAATCTTTTAGAAAAGAAAATAAACCATCTGAATATTTCTTACCACTCAAGAATGGGTTGGAGGACCATTTCCGCGAGAGTGATAAAGGAGTATAAAATCCAGTAAGCAAGCCACTGCTCATCATCTAGTTTTGATGTGGTCTCCATAGCCACAATCGATGCATACCTATTTAAAAAAAGAAAGAAAAAACCAAACCCATAACAGAAACAACAATTAGAATCAAAACCCTTTTATTAAAAATTAAACCATAGAAACAGGGGAATATTTGAAACAGAGTCGCTTACAAAGGGTAAAGTAACATGGTCACAGGCCTGCAGAAAAAAAAAAAGAAAAAAGAAAAAAGAAAAAGAAAAATTTCTTATTAGAAAAACAAAAACACCATAAAAATGGATTATGGAGTATTAGCGAAAAAAGAGTTTTAATTTACCCAGCAACGGAATGAAGTTGGGTAAGCAAAGTCCAAAATTTTCCCATTTTTCCTTTTTTCAACTTTTTGTGGGTCTCAGATAGAAAACAACAAAGAAACTAAAAACTGAAGCAAACTAGCGAAAGATTGGCCAAACCAAAAGATAATTCAGGGAGAAGAAATTAAAGGTTCAGAGATACTACAAGAAAGACAAAGATGGGTTAGTTTAGATGACTTTGAAAGTTACGTCAATGGAGGAAAGAGCCAATTTTATACAATACAGAATAGAAGCCACGTGGCCGTAGAGAAGTCAGGATCTGATTCTGCCTTAAACGTGTCGATTTACAATTAGCACCGGCCAAAACCCGTCACGCTGAGTCTGCCATATTTTCTTCAAGCTTTGGATAATTTAATTTCATAATTAAACCTTGCGAATGTGCAATTGTGCTTTGCCCCATGAACAAGCCACGTGCTCATATCTTTTAAAAAGACGGTGACACGTGGCACGGAATGGAAGGTCCAAATGTATTAGGATGAACTGGTGGTTTTTTTTTTTTTTTTTTTTTTTTTGAATAAATGGTTTTATTTCTTTCACAGGAGATAGATGGTATGATCCTAAGATTAAACTTTTTTTCTTTATTTTTTTTTGTCTGGTTTATCTTAATTGTTTATTGACAATTGATTTTGATTAATAATTTATTTTCTTAAAAGCAAGAGCAAGGTGCTGGTGCATAGGAAAATGTGTTTATATGTCAAGTATAATTGGACCATAGACAGAAAACTTTCACATAACAAAAAGCTGAAAATGAGTAATACACTTCTCGGAGAGAGATTTGTTTATTTATTGGTCAATCAACAACCCGCAAACCAACACCTCTTCTATGTCCTTTTCAATTTTCTGTGGAAGTCATTGTTTCAAGATGAAGCATTTTATGGACAATAGATCATGTTATTTGTGTAACTTCTAATTAAAATGCAAATTGAAACATCATATTAAAGCGTGTAGGTTTTTTTATTATTATTATTATTTAAAAAAAAAAAAGAGCATAAGTGTTCAATTTATTAGACTTGTAATAATGGTTGCATATAATAGGTGTGCAACTCGCCGTGGAGCTCAAGTGGCGGAGTTTCCACATCCCAGCCTCTATGTGCTCGGGATCGAGTCTTAGTGGGGGACCGAGAGCCTGGGGGCCCAGCCACACTAACTAGCAAACGAAAAAACCAAAAAAAAAAAAAACAGGAGTGCAACATGCAATTAAGGTCTCCAAATAGTTTTAGAATGACATAATATTTTATTAAAAATTACAACATTTTCTCATCTCTACATAAGTTGGGTATATTTTATTCTAGCTAGTAACTCGCAAAATCTGCAGAAAATATTTGCATCAATGTGAAAAAAAAAAAGAAAAGAAGAGGAAATTAGGTGGACAAGAATTGGCAATATAGGAGGTTAGTTCTTGGCAAATTTTAGGGAAAGCGTTCCATATGAGGTACTGAAATGTAATGTAATTTGTAAAATCATTGAATTTTATGAGTGAGAAAGTTATACATTTTCATTTGGTTTATAGTTAGTAGCGCTGGTACTAAATGAAGAGGTGAAGAAGGGAAACAAAGTGTGAAAACCTCTGTTTCTGGATGAAGCTCATGAAGTGGTTTAGCAGGGCTTTTGCCTGGTGATTGTTCGCTAAATGACGCCCAATTTAGAGTTTGTGGCCCCACTATTGTCTACTCCAGTTCCGTACAGAAAGGTTCAATTTCAGCGAGTTGCTATTTACATGGAGGTTGAACTCTATATACACCCCCAATTGTGATGACTTTAAACTAGAGAAAGGAGGAAATTTTTCAGTACTCCTCCTGCCTTTAATTTATAAAAAGTGGATAACTCTTCGACATCAGAAATTCAGAATTCACCTAAACATGTCCGATCATAAATAAATGCTTAATTTCTAAATAAACTCGTCCATTATAACATGCTATTTACATTCTACTCATTTGTCTTTCATTAACCATCGCAAGAAAAATAATAATAATAATAAGAGTCTTTCATTAACATTTAAAAAAAATATATTTTCAAATTTATTCTTTTAGAACAGTTTAGATGGTAATAAAAATTGTTGATAATCCAAGATCGTGATTCGATCAGGCCTACAGATTACAAAAAAAAAATAATAATAATAAATAACGAAGTTATCAATCTTAATATTTCTTACCAGTCAAGAATTGGTTGGAGGTACATTTCAATAATTGTGAGAAAGGAGTATAGAACCCAATAAGCAAGCAACAGCTAGTCATCTAATTTTGATCTGCCCTCTATGGCAACAACAACCGATTCATATCTGTAAAATTAAACAAATAAGTCATTGGATTGGGTTTTATTGGTGCGAAAGTTTTATGGATTAATATCATTCACCACACCCCTAGTCTTGGTATAAATACAATTTAATTTTTTTGTTTAAAATGTATCATAATCTCTTATTTGATTTTGAAAAATCATCGTCTTCCTCATATACTATTATTATTATTATTTTTATTTTTTATCTTTGAATTTTTATCGATATTTTTTTTATAAAAAAGCTAGTTAAATTTTAAAAATTTTAAAAAATTAAAATGTAATTGATATAAATTTCAGAAGAATCATATCAAATATAATCAAAGTCCTAGATTTCTATTTTGTTTTTAGTACTATAAACTACAAGGGGAAGAAGGAAAACCAACAACAAAATTTAACATACCGCTCTCCATCATTTTCTTTCCAAGGAAAGAGAAAATGAAATCCACTTTACAAGGTTGAATCTGTGCTTATAGACCAAGCTCATCAAATGGTTGACCCAAGCTTATGGTTTAATGAGTGTCACCTCAGTGACGCCCAATAAAAATTTTGTAGCATCTACTCCATTTTGGTTTTTGAAAAGGCTCACGTTTGGAGCGTTTAGTTACATTCCAGTTGAACTCTGTGCACACTATATATATCAAATTACCTAAACATCAATCTCCCTTCTTTTAAGTTGGATATTTGGGTAAATTTGGTGAGGATGGGAAGTGTATAGAATTCAAATTGGATGTAAATAGAATCACTCAAATGTAATTATGAGACCAAAATTAAACCAAAAAAAAAAAAATTACCTTTACCAAAGTAGCCAGAAAGGAAAAAAAATCTCCTCTTCTTTGTTATAATAACTTAACAACACAAAGGGAGAAAAATTTTAATTTAAAAGATTTGTTATTTGTTATTGTTATGACTGAACGATAATAATAACGACCAATCATAAAAAATAATAATTTTTAAAAAAATTTAATAAAAATTGAATCACTTGTCACGTAAGCTCATCAAACTATTGAACCATAAAAGCTTAATTTCTGTGTAAATGCCTTGATTTAACACTGAAACGTAAAAATTCATTTTCATTGTATGCAGTTGAGTCACGGCACTGAAGGCCGACGCCAGAGGAATGTTATCCACAATATGCCTCAAAATCAAGTTTCAAAAAATCTCAATTTCTTGATTGGTCTTTTACTGCACTTTATTTATATATGAAAAAAGACATTGGTTTAGTGGACTTTATTCATTTTTAAGGTAACCGTATTTTGACATAGGCTGTTGACGAGTCACAAGGAAGTTTTAACAAACTGATCAATGCGTTACATACTTTATATAAAACTATAACGAAGGGTCAGAAAAGTCTTACAAGTAGTAACCATCAATGTGCATTCACAAAACAAAGACCAAGCAAATATCATTTTCAAAAAATTCGAAAAAAGAAAAAAGCAAAAGTTGATCCAAGACTTGAAGTCAAGTAGTCCATTAGTCCAGTTCCAATTGTTTCATAAGCCTCTCATGTTCCTCCTGTTCATGCACAACATTCACAAAATATGAGAGTCAAATGAAAGTAATAATAAAATCGCTGTTCGGCAACTGGGAAAATGGTTGGTTTGGTTTTTGAGTTTAACTCACTTTCTTCATTTCAAACTTGACAGTCTTTTTGTTTTCATTGCCACTGTGGGGTGCTTTATCTGCCAAATGTTTTTTGATTCGCTGCTTCAGGAACCTCTCATACAGAAAATTTGCCCCTTTGAAATTTGGCAGAACCAGCCATGTCATGAATATCACCTTCACAGGATACCAAATTGGAATCCTACAGTTTCATAATCCACCCAGCAGAAAATTAAAATTAAACATATATATATATATATAGTATTATGGCCAGATGACTCAAAAGCTCAACCATTTTTTTTTAAATAAAAAAACAAAAATTTGAAAGAAAACTTATTGTTCTGTTTTTTTTTTTTTTTTTTTTTTTTTTTTGGGTGTAAAAGAGAGTAGATTACTCATATAGGTCCCTGTTCCCAAAAGGACAGAATATAAGAACAAAAACCAAAGAAAAAATGAATTTAATCGAAATCTTAAAAAAAAGAAAAACAATAAAAATGTTTCTTACCACTTAAGAATAGGCTGGAGGACCATTTTCAAGAAATTAATGTAGGAGTATATAATCCACTGCTGCTTATCTAGTTTTGATTTGCTCTCTATGGCCATAATTGATTTGTATCTATACAGAAAACCAACAATGAAAGTCAAAACCTTTAATTATAAAAGTTGAACAAACTATAATATTAAATTGAACCACATAAATGGAGACTTATAAAACAGAGTTGCTCACAATGGGTAAAGGAACATCAATAAAGGCCTGCCCAAAAAAAAAAAAAAAAAATTGAAGAATAAGAGCAATTATTTTAAAAAAAAGAAAAAAAAACCATAAAAATGGATTTTTTCTTGGAAGAACTCTATGTGAAGCAGTAAAAGAGTTTCAGTACCCAGCAATTGAACAAACTATGTTGAGCAAAGTCCATAATCCCAAAAGTAAAATAAAAAAGAGAAACAAGGAATGTAAATGAAAATTATAATTTGATAATAACAGATGAAAATTATAAAGAAACAAAAAATATTTTCTTCAGAAATTCCATTATTCCTTACCTTTTGTATGCTCAGACACACACACAACAACCAAAAAAAAAAAGAAAAAAAAAAGGACACGAAGTAAAAACTGAAGCTAAAGAAATTGAGTCACTGAGTAGTTTTTCAGTCTTTGTTGCAAGGTACACAAACACTCTATTGGAAGAGCCAAAGTTTTTCGAGGAGGAAAGAGCCACGTGGCAACATGGGGAGCAATAACAGGATTCTGCTAAAATGTGTAGAACTGGCTTTTGAATTTCTTGAATTATGGTTAATTTTGGGCCTTTCCAGTAGAGGGTTGGTGTACCTTAAAAAAGAGAGGAAATTTGGTCCAATATTCCTTTCCGGATGAGCTTAATAATATTTATTCTTTCATTTGTTATTATTTATTTTTTATTTTTTAATATCTATTTTAATTTTAAAATAATAAAAAATAATTTAAATATCTTTTTATATTTTAAATAAACAAAGAACAAAAATCTATTTTTTAGAAAGAAAAAAAACAAAATATATTAAGTAATTGTTTTTACAAGAATACACAAAAATACAAAAAAACAAAACTTGTCGTGGAAAAAACAAAAGAAGCTTCATCTCAGCACCCTTAAAAAATATAAAGAAAAAACAAAAAAACAAAATTTTATCTCATCTCAATACCCTTGAATGGCTATCTTTGAGTTAATTGTTTTAATATTTTTATTTATTTGTTGCCGTGAACTGGTGTGTGTTTGTTTCTGTGTTAATTTTTTGCCTTGCCGTGCCAGAACCGAACATGCCACAATTTTATTTTTATTTTTTTTGAAAGATTCTATTGTACCAAGTTGAAGTTTTACAATTCCATAATCCACCCAATAAAATTAATGAAATATTTTTTTTATTATTTTATTTTCTTTGTGGCTAAATGCCTGAAAAACTCAACCATTTGAAGAGAAAAGACACAAATTTTCAAAGTGAAAACAAAGACAGCCACCAGCCTTCTTTTTATTACTTTTACCACATATATATATATATATATATTTAGATATTTAGATATAGATATATAAATTTAGATAAAAAAAAAAAAGTTTAATAATACACACCAATTGTCAGTCTAGGGGAATATATAAAACTAGTTAATTATTTTTCCATGCGTTCTTTTTTTTATAAAGGGTTAAAAAAAAAAATTATCTGCATCCCAATAAGTTTATTAAACCATTTGTGTGTGTGTGTGTGTGTGTGTGTGTGTGTGTGTGTGTGTTTGTTATTTTCTGAGAGAAGTGTGTTTATGTTTTAACAAATTGATAACAGGACAATTTTATTGCTTGTATATTTAATAAATAAATAAATAAAAAGGTTGTATGTTGTTTGTGCATACACAGTTGTGATTGTATCTAGCAAAAGAGGACAGAAGAAAGGAGCAAAAATTTTCACATGACCCAAGGTAAAAAATGAGCCGGGCTGAACTTCTGTTTCTAGACCACGTTCATCAAGTGGGTTAACTGGGCTCTTGGTCTAATGATTGGTAGCTCAATGAAAGCCCAATAAAGAGTTTGTGCGCTATCCTCATTCCTCAACATCACACTAAACTCTCCTAGCGTAACATTACCAAGTACCCAAATCTCTTTACCCCATTTCCATCCTTTTTTTTATTTTTATTTTTTCCCCTAACTTGGGTATTTTGGCATATGTTTCTGGATGGGGGGGTGTATATAGTTTAATTTGGATTAGCATATAGGACCTCTCTTTAAAATAGACCAGTAATCTCTTCTTCCACAGCTGGTCAATATTCAACAATCAATAAGTTACTTCCAAAAAAAGTTTCTGATTATACCATCCAACATTTTTTGCCCATGTCTATGGACATGACCAAAATTGTCCTTTTCATCCAAAATGGAAATAAAAAGTTGGAGTTTGGATTACCCAACACAACCTTTTAATTACATTCAAACTCTAATTTATTTTCCTCCTCCCATATGCAAACCACTCTATTTGTTTAGAGGCATCCCTTTTTTCTAGCGTAATTAAAAACACAAAGGGCTATGAATTAATAAGGTCGTATACTATTCTCCAAATTAACTATTATTAAAAACTCCCCTATTTATATATATATATATATATATATGTAAAAACTATGCCCAAAAAAAAAAAAAAATACCACTAAATTCTCTCTACATTTGCGTGCAAGCTTGGATATGTTTAACCTCCCAATTTCTTATTTCTTCCCCACCCTTTAAAGTAGTTGAGCTACAAATAGATTCTCGATCTCATGCTTTGATTATTAATAAACCTCTCCACCCACATATTTAACTTAGATAGTTTTTTTCCTTCTTTCCATTAATCTTTTTCTTCGACAACTTTCTTAATCAATAGTAGTTAAACTAACCAATATTTTGAAAACTTTTTTTCTTTTTTTTCTTTGTCACAGAGAAGCATGTTCTAGAAACCAAAACAGTCTCTCATTTCATTTTTAAAGTCCTGTTGGTTTTCTTTTTTTTTCCCCTTTCTCCTTTGATCTTTGGAAAACCAATGAGCACTTTGCAAAACGACAATAATGGCGGCATCGAACAGTGTTAGGTTATATGTTCCAGCTGGGAACGCTTGCAAGGCAGAGAAGATGATAATGGCGGTTTCCATGTCAGGTTTTTATAACCCTTTGAATGTTGCAGTCAGTAATTATTGTTCAAAGCAAAGAAGAAGCTTCTGCTTTAGTGTTAGATCAGCGAGTGTTCCTAGCAGTCGGAAAAGTGTGGGAACCATTAATATTAATGGGAATAAAGTGAATGGGATTTCAGTGGGAGAGAATCCAATATTAGGTACGGGTGGGAAAAGAATTAGTAGTGAGATATTAGGAAATGGAAATGGTGGTGGTGATGATGATCTTCATGAATGTTTGCTCGGAAAGTTTGTTGAGAAACGGTTCGTTTATAGGCAAAGCTTCATTATTAGGTCTTATGAAACTGGTCCTGATGGTACTGCTACCATGGAAACACTCATGAATTTGCTTCAGGTGATTACTTGGATTTGACCAAATATCATGTTTATACATACATACATATATAGAAATTATCACATCTGGATATCCAAATTTAATGTATTCCCAATGAATTATATGTTATTCATCGATAATGATTACATGTAATTGCTTGAAAGTAAACTGTATTTGAATTTTATAAAATCTAAGTATCTGAATGAGAAAATAAAACAATCATATGTATCCGATTTTGCTAATTAATGCAGGCGATGTCACCCACCTTTTGGTGAGGGTCAACAATGCAATTACATGTAAGCACGATCTTATTACATATAACCAACTTGATAAGATCATGATCAATACTTGTTGTCGTTTATGGTAGTATTATATAAATATATATATATATATATATATTAGAATATCCTGAGTTTAATAAAATCAATATACAGTAATTATATACAACCTTTTTCTTCTAAGAGATTAAATATTTGTTAAAATCACAATATCTTGATACGATTAGGATTTTATTTATATATATATATATATATATAATGTTCTTGATGAATGGTGAGCAATGGATGATGCAGGAGACAGCGTTGAATCATGTGACAAGCTCAGGGCTAGCGGGGAGTGGATTTGGAGCAACCCGAGAAATGAGCCTCCGGAAACTCATTTGGGTGGTTACCCGTATCCACATTCAAGTACAGAGATATAGTTGCTGGTATGTTACTAAAGACCATTTATTTATACAAATTATACTTTGTGTCATTAATATGCGAATTGCATTAAAATGTTGCTAATTATATCGTGATTACTTTAATTTTACGTTTGACAAATTTTTTGTTTCCTACATATCAATTTAGAAGATCATGAATACTAAACACTAAACATTATATTGGGTTTCGATATGCTTATCATTATCTTTTTCCCCTCATCTACTTGTGAGTGTTTATATTTACGTTCTTTTAGAATTAAACTTGAGGGTTTAACTTTATCCCAATTCCTTCATGATTAAATTTCATCAGTAATTTTAAAATAATGATGTTAATAAAAAGTGATTTATCCTTCTATAGACATTCTAATACTATAAATGCAATTGGGGGTTTCACTTAATTTTCTTATGTGACATATTAATTCACAATTTCACATCATTCAAGGGATTAATTTTTTCATCATTGAGCTATGAGGATTTGAGCTCATAATCGTTGCTAAAAGAAATCAAATAATAACAAAAATATTTGTCATTAGAGATGCAGATCCTTTTATCCAAAACTAATAAATTCATTATAGGAACTCATAGCTCATGAATGATTGTCTTTTTCAATCTTCCACAGAAACTAATGCAGAAAATAAATATTAAAAAAAAAATTGAAATTGAAATTGTAACAGGAGAGACATTGTGGAGATAGATACATGGGTTGATGCAGCAGGGAAAAATGCAATGCGAAGGGACTGGATTATCAGGGACTATAAATCTAAAGATATCATAGCTAGAGCAACAAGGTTTCACCTATACCCTATTATAATCTTCATGGACTATATCCAAGCTAGCTAGGTAGCTAGATTAGCTTTATTATTATTATATTTTTTTTTTTTTGTTAATATTTTGTCAATTAATTTATCTCCAATACATGTATATGTAATATGTTATGCAGCACTTGGGTGATCATGAATAATGAAACAAGAAGACTATCTAAGATTCCTGAACAAGTTAGACAAGAGGTTATGCCCTTTTACCTAAACAGATCTGCAATCCACAAAGACAAAAATGACATCGAAAAGATCGACAAGATCACCGATGAAACTATTGATAGAATTAAATCTGGTTTAGCAGTAAGTGTGAAAAAATTTCTGAGTTTATTTTAAG
Organism: Ziziphus jujuba; assembly: GCF_031755915.1. NCBI lineage: Eukaryota > Viridiplantae > Streptophyta > Magnoliopsida > Rosales > Rhamnaceae > Ziziphus > Ziziphus jujuba. The sequence goes on from NC_083380.1 coordinate 8,436,782, forward strand.
CATCCAATTTTGTATATATATCAATCTTATTTATATTGTTTCATTGACACTGCTTTCTTTCACTACAATTTTCCAGCCAAGATGGAGCGATATGGATGCCAACCAGCACGTAAACAATGTCAAATACATTGGATGGATTCTGGAGGTACACCATTTCCTTTTCCTTCTTTTTTTTTTTTTTTTTTTTTTTTTTTTTTTTTTTCTCCTCTCTCTTTATAATCGCTTTTTTGGTTTCTAACTAGATAAAACATATGATCTCCAAGGACAATATCATAGAGCATGGTGACTAAAACTATATTTAGCAACATGTTGTAACCAAATATAACTTTTAGTTACAAAGTGGTGCAACCAAAACACCTTTATTAGTCGCAACATTTATAGCTAATGACATTTGATGTATCATAAAGTCTTTGGAAGCATACACAACAAAACCAAACATAAAAGATTTGAGGCATAACATATCAGGATTGATGAGCTTACAATTTGTCATGGAAATTGATATGCAGAGTGTGCCAATAAATGTGCTAAGAGATTATGATCTAACAAGCATGACTCTTGAGTATCGCCGAGAATGCACGCAATCCAATTTGCTAGAATCCTTGACGAGTCCAACAGCAAGTGTGGCTGAAGATTCAAACAATAACTCCATCAATCGGAAACCAGACAACGAATATACACACCTACTGAGGATGCAAGATGATAAGGCAGAGATTATACGAGCAAGAACAGAATGGCATTCCAAACAAAAACGATGATCTCCATTACACTTCAAAAATATATTCTTTCACGTATGGTTTTTACATTGGTTTTCTTCATTTGTTTACTACCTTTTTTTTTTTTCTTTTTTTTTGTGCTGTAATTAATTAATCATCAGGCCAATCCATATTTTGCCTGTGCACCTCCATGTTTTACGGTGCATTGTTAGGAATGAATCAGCGTATTGTGAATTATATCACACTGTAATCGTTATAACCATTTCTCTGGAGTCTCTCTTTTAGATTTGATTAAAAGGCTGAGAAAAATATAACTTGTGCTACAAGGAAAGGCAATGGGTTTAGAGCTCAAGCCCAAAAATGTACTAATTGACCCATTTGCAAGGAAACTCCTAGGGTAATGGATTCAAGAAGCCCATTTTTTTGTTACAGACCCACCAAGTTCTAATGGGCTTTATGATTTAAGCAAGCGCATTTTCAGAACAAGGAAAATGTCTCTGCAATCTTGCAAATAAAATTACCATTCACAAACAAAGACACATTAGCAAAACACCCAAAAAGAATCCTAGTTTGGTCAAATGTCTTGGTTTCAGATCTCTGATTTTCTACCCTTCAATCAGTTTAGGACCCAGAAGTACAAACAACAGAAAGCAAAAGTCTCAAAATAGTAAAAATGCCCCGCATTGGTATAAGAAAAATCCAAGTTGGTAATAATTAAGCTCTTCATTGATCTTGAAACAAGTTGAACCAAACCAACCATGCATTTGGACAAAAGCATTGTATAGGACTTTCAAGTAGCAGAAAAAGGAATATTAAGGCCTACAGACCCCTCCATTCCTTCTTCCTCTTAGGCACTTATCCTTTTCCCCCAACAAGGCATATAACCCCACCACCGTGGTCCTCATTACATATTAGACCCCCAATAATTTTGGTTTTGAGAGTAACCCCAGACCAACAATTTACTCCACCACAACAACAAAAACAAATAAAAAAAAAAAAAAGGCAAAGTAGTGATTAGTGAAGAGAAGAAGAAGAACCAAGTTATGAAAGATTGGAAGTTGTTAATTGAATCCATTATTATATGCTTTATGTCCTACTTTTTTGCAGACACACACAGTATTTTGGGGTACTCTCTTCCTCTTCCTCCTCAAATCCTCCACCCAATTTTTCTTAATTTGTCAGCAAAAATTGAAAGTCTTTTGACAAAATTTTAATAACCAGTCAAAGTGTGCAATCAATATGTTTGATGAAAAAAAAAAAAAAAGTTTCTTATTATGCAGCAAAAGCAATGTATTATACTTTGGAATATAATATCAATAACCCATTTTATACATGTTTTGGAATTCTCTTTCAACCCTATTTGGAGAAGACATGTGACCCAAAATGATTGAGAATTTTAATCTGAGAAATGCTCAGTTCCGTAATATAATAAGGATCATATACTTGCAATGATTTCAACATATGAAAGGTCTTTTACCTTCATTAAAAAAAAAAAAATGTTATTTTTTGACCATTATTTTAGTTATGATATTCTCTTTTGCAAACCAGATCTAGTGGAAGTGAAACAAGTTCGAGGTGAGTCACATTTTCTTTTTGTTTGTAATCTTTAAATAATTAAGTGAAGCACAGAGTTTTGAACATAAAATATTATGCATATAGTTTTTATTTTTTTATTTTTTTGGACAAATCATGCACATTGTTTGCATATATATAGTAATTTACCCATCTTATGAATCTCACTCTTCTTTCAAAAGATACCCATTCTAAGTAGCATTTTTTTTTATTATTATTATTTTAAGGGTTCTCCATCATGCTGTCTATATAAGTATAAATATATATTTTATTAGAAAGTTGGGTGAAAAAAATAATAACTCCAGTTGAAATCAATCTTTCAACTTTATCAATCTAACTCGAGATTTAAAACAATAGAATTAATAAATGGATCTTTACTGTTAAAGATGTTTCATAAAACGATAAAACATCATTTACGAGGAAACCGTACGTTATTAAAAATATTAATATATATAATCACCAAAAAAATATTTTTCCTCTTTGGTATATGTTTATTTATTTTGCCAATAAAAGTTGCATTTAAAGTCAATTTTTCTCTGCTAGCTACTAGTAATTTAACATGAATATGATTCAATAAAGAAGTAACATGAATACCTTATTTTAAATATTTTTATTGAGCAGCACAGAGTCCAATTGCAACAGCGCAGTCATATTTGAACTGATTTAGTTACAAACAAAGCAAAAGGACTAATTTATACATCTAAAACTATAGTCATTTTATTTATTTAATTAATTATTTATTTTTTTGGGCTAAATTTGTACTTTAATAGGTGCACCCTATTATACTATAAGGCCTGTTTTCCATGCTGATGCATAGTGGCAAGAAGCCTATTTTCCATGCTAATACATAGTGGCAAGAATCTTAATGGTACTCAATACTGATCAGCATTAAAATACTAGTACTTACTGATATAAAAAAACAGCTTTTTTGTCTAGTCAGTACTAACACTACTGTTAAGCATCAGCTAAACAAATTTAACATATTATTTTATGTTTCATAGATTGTACCATATTGTCACCATCTATTTAGGTCATTTTTAACTGAGGTAAAATCTATATGGAAGGAGCTTTCCTCAATTGTTTTTCGTGAATCAAAAAAGAGCTAAAACTAATTACATTTAGTTGTAAATCCACACCAAACCAAAATCAACACCTTTTTTTTTTGGTTAAAGAATACCAACTTGATTTTTTGTATTCTTAAACTCTCTCTCTCTCTCTATATATATATATATATATATATTTGTGGAAATAAACTAAATAAAAAAAATCTATTTATTCCCTGAAAAAATGGTCCCCTAAAACTCATCCTGAAAGTATAAATGTCTATAAATTGATGCACCTGTCACAATTTGAATTAAGTTCTAGACAATGTCAGATACTTGTAAACACTAAATTAAATATTTTTGTTTCTCATTGTATTACAAACTAAATATCATTCCTTTCCCTACTCACTTTATATAAAAATAACTATTTTTGTTCTATAGTAATAATTATGAACTTATAACCCAAAAATAAAAATAAAAAGGAAAAAAATAATCATAACAGTAGCAAGGTGATGTAACCATGATATATGGTAAATATATATTAAAAATTTTGTCATATGATATGATATCATATGGTCCACAATAGTAGGCTGGCTAAGTAGACAGGACAAGGCAACTAATTAGTGTCACCACGTGATCCCCACCACCCTAAACAGTCCACCTCACCAATTCATCATAACAAATCTGACACATAAAGCCGCACAGGATCACCAATTACCTTCTCTTTCTGATCCGTTAGATTATTTGACCAATGTGATAAGATTGTCGTACTGAATTACCACCCACGTGGCGCAAAATGCAGTTCTCTTAAGCTTTGTTGTATCCTACGTGTATGCATGCATGTGTAAAAGAATAAATAATTTTAATTTTATTATTATTATTATTTTGGTTTATCGATTTTAGAAAATGTTGGGAAAAGTGGAAGAATCAACAAATGCTTTTCGGCTTTCGGGGTTGTGCGGGTGTAAATTGATAAAGTAGGCGATAATACAGGAGATCTAAAAGGAAGAAAAAAGACAAAAAGCCAAAGGAGGTGTACGAAATTTGTAATTTTTATTTTATTTTTAAAAGGGCAAAAGAAAAAGGGATTTTTTTTAAGGGGGTCACGTGGGTTCGACCCGTAAAATTATACGGACCCATCATCGTGGGACCCTCTATAAACCCCATCATCATCAAAGTCACAACTTCCAAACCAATTTTCCATATCCTTCTGAAACAAAAGAGCGTTTGAACACGCGCTTCGTGTACAGCGTGAGGGAATTATTTTTTATGAATAAGAATATTGCAGGAAAAACGTCAGAGTGAGGTAATGGGTGCTCTGCAATTGTTGGCTGAAAGCGTTTGTGAGAGAATCCTTATGAGATCACCTTCGTCTCTATCCAATCAAACTTGAAATTGTTTTTTTATTTTTATTTTTTTATGTGTGTTTCAAAATTATTTAAATTGTGAAAATGGTAATATTTTTCAGTGGAAGTGTCAGAACTACTAAAATGGATTTTCAAAATTGAAATCCAATTATTGGATAAAGATGAACTTTTAGATCAATTAAAATTTTGGTCATGAGGAATCATAAACAGAGAAATTGATTCCTAAATTCCTATGGAATGGATGTGAACATGTCTATACAAAAAATAGGACAAAACACATGATATATCGCACAATCTTTAGCCACCCACTCCCACATTCTTCCATTTTGGACCATGGGTTTTGTGCACTTTGATCTCAGATACAAATGATATATTATAATTTCTTTTTAAAAAATATAAGAGACAAAAAATGAAATTGGTGCCATGTATATGTATTGACATATGTGGTACCAAAAAGGTATGGTTTTGTTGCTCATTTTTTGTTCAAAAATCTTACATTCATAAATGAAACTGCGTAAAACAGTTTAAACAAAAAGCATAATTGTCTCCTTTTTTAAAAAGTTTTAATTGGTATATACTTTTATTAAATTGTGAATATTCTTTTCTTTATTTTAATAGAATTTAATTTAATATTTGAAGTTTCTAAAACCATTTGACTAGCATCCCCAGCTTAACCATTCTGGGATATTTGGCATAAAAAAATAATAAATAATAAATAAAAAGAAATAGAAGACAAGTCTGTGACGCATGTGATAGAGTTTTGTCAAAGACACGTCAGCATTCCATTTTCGATTGTAAAATTCACCACGTAGTCCCACTCAGCTCAACATTGCCAAAACCTCACTCCTCACGCCACCTAATCTTAACGACTCACAGCATTCTGGCGCGTGGATTAACTAAGAAAATATGAAAAGGAAGAAAAAAAAAAAAACTAACTGAATTTGCGGCGTTTTGCTAAAGGGACCACTGGCATCACCATCATCTTTCGTCACTCGTCGCCCGTAGTTTTAGAATTTAAAAATGAAAAATAAAATAATAATAATAATAATAGAGCGTCAAAATTCGAGCTAAGCTTAGCTACCACCATCACTTGCATGCATTCACTCGCTTCATTTCTGACACCTAAATTTAGCAGAAAGACACCCATATCTTTCACCTTCTGTTTGGATGAGATTTGTAAAATGTTCTTTGTCAAATACAATTATATATGAAGACTGGGGGCCACTGTAAATTTTCTTTTCTTTTCTTTTCTTTTTTTTAAGTGAATGTAAAAGGTGGGAATTGTAAATGTTGACTTGCCCCTCTAATTTTGGATGGAGATTCATTCCCAATCAATTGGATTGGACAATTTGCTTGCATTTATGTCTATAATTCCACGAATATGACTAAACTTCCAATTCAGACTCTTGTGGAACTTGAATTATTTGATCAGAATTCAAGTATGTTCGTTACCCATCCATTTGTTAAACATCTGAATTTTATAATAAAAAGGTCGTAATCTTATCAATATTAGATAAATTTACTGTTATGTTTTTACTATTTATAAAATATATATATATATATATATATATATTTTTTGTTTTGAAAAATTATATAAACACTTTCCCAAGTTTTATTTTTGTTTCAATATATTACATTTTCTATATATACACGTAAAAATACAAACGTATTTTCATAAAACTCAAAATGAAAGGGGTGAGTGAAACTTATATATATATATATATATAAGTTTTGATATGGTATTTTCTATAGCAGTGAAAATGTATTTTGTGCTATTTGATTGGAAATTTGAGAATGTATATTCAGATTTATATGTTTATTATTGGATTGATTGTGGTTTTAGAGATGGGGAGGGTGGAAAAATTCTGGTTTAAGAAACCCTTTTCAACGTTTTCGAGACTCCTCGTAGTAATATATACATATATATATATATATATACTAGTACTATAGCATAATATTTATTCATTTAATTAGGAAATATATGAGAGTGTACAAAATATATTTATACATTTTAAAATATTATTTGTACGTCGCTGTTTATAATATGCTAACAATGATAATAAAGCAATTTAGTTACGATACGGAGCTTTTGGGAAAGCAAATTTAGTGGTCCAACAAAACAAGCTCCAAAGCCACCCCCCCATGGATTAGTCAATTTTATGAAAGTTACCTAAATCATATCGTGATCATAACCACAAAATTAATCATACAGATATTATATTCATGTCTCATACAGATATGGCGATTTTCATTTTACCATCTAAAAAGTTTCATAATTAGTTAATTGAAACTATTCAAAACTAGCCCGGCGTTTATTTTAATATAATTAATTATTTTTCATTTGATTGTTTATTTAAATTATCATGAAATAAATAGACATATTAATTAAATTAAAGAAAATAAAAAGCATACATACATACATATAATATATATATATATATATATAGTTCCTAACGAAAGATCATGATCTATAGGTGCCAGGTCCTAATCCATATAATGTTATCTTCTCCAACCCTAGTAGGTATCCATTTCCTCCATCCATATCTAAACACATCCAATTAGGTAGGTCTAAACATTGATTAAGCTACCCTTTATATTGGAGTTTTTCATAAACTATATATAAACACCAAGAGAGAGAAGTGGGGTTGAATCTATGGGTTGGCTTTGACAAGTGAAAGAAAAGGGAAAGGAAGAGACAAAAAGAAAGCGACCGTGAAATATGGCGTTTGAATGTCCACATAGCCATATCTCATGGAGCTTTTAGATAAAGTAATGGGGCTCCATCTTATCTCTTTCTCAATACTGGCAATTACTCCCAAGAAAGAAACTCTCATCTGAGTTTCGTCAACACATGCAAATTGACAACGAGGCGGCCGGACTAAGACACATTTCCATTTCTATACTATTTTAAATTGTTTATGAAGAAGCTCTTACCATAATATCGTAACAGTAATATTTAAGTTTCAACAAAACCACGGCTACTAGAAAGCCATGAATACCAATGGCCTATAGACTATATCTATATGGTTGCCGTTGTAATTAAGATGAAGTTTTCGTGCTAATTAATAATCAAAAACTAAGCTCAAGACGAAAAGAAAAGTTAGATTAGAAGTAGGAAATGACAAAAAGAGAACATGAGAGGCTAAAAGAGAGCATGATTGGCATCTTTTGTATAAAGGAGTAGTAGTACCAGTCCAAATATATATATATATATATATATATATATATTAGCGGAAGATTGATAACTTTATATGATGGAAAAACCGACAGTCGGCATTGAGAAAGCTAAGCTTGTCTAAGGTTGATTAATTTTTATGTAATAATATAATATTAATAATGTGTGTGATGGGGGATTTTTAGAGTATGTAGTCCCTGCAAATGAAACAAAAACGAAAAATTTTGTTGTCTGGAATAATGAAAGTAGCATGTGATGGATCGGGGAATCTGATGCAGCGAAGGTAGGATGCATGGAGTCAGTAGTACATTATACGCTAAAATTCTTTTTTGAAAAAGAAAGAATTAGTATACACTATTTATATTATATAGCTAGAAAAGAAATGATTAAGCGCTATTAAAATTGTTGCAAAAAGAAATTATTAAGCCCTATTAAAATTGTTGCAACAATTCTGGACATCACTCACTATGCTCTACTTTCATCCATTCATTCTTATTATCCTCTATTTATATTATATAGCTAGAAAAGAAATGATTAAGCTCTATTAAAATTGTTGCAAAAAGATATTATTAAGCCCTATTAAAATTGTTGCAACAATTCTCGACATCAGTCACTATGCTCTACTTTCATCCATTCATTATCTCTCTCTCTCTCTCTCTCTCTCTCTCTACATTTATATATATATATATATATAAAGCAAGTTTTTTGTCAGAAAATCTAAATCAGAAATTATTACGTAATAAAAAATTTAACTATTATATAAAATAATGATTAATATTTAAATTTAAATTTACAATTTTAGACGAGATATAATAGTTTTTAATATTTATCATGTAACAATTTCTGATTTAATACAATTAAAAATTTCATAACTAGAGATTTCTTTTATAATATGTACGCATATAGTATACGATACACACAAACAGAAAAAGTTCATTGCATGTGCTAATATCCTCCTCTAGTAGGGTTGTTATGAAGCACTGATCTTGGTATTATTTTGATATGCCCCACTTATGACTAATTCCACTTCCATTTGCATATTTTTGTCAAGCCTATGGCTAACCATAAATTGATTATTATAAAAATTAACAGCCAACTTTCCAATGTTAACCCTTAATTTTTCCAAACTATTTCCATTTTTTTTTTTTTAATATTTCGGAATGGAGATTGGAATTCGAACTTGTGTCCGAGGCTTGCCACTGACTATGCAACAATGGAATTTTTATTTCCCCGTAATATTACAGTAGGAATTAACGAAGAGAATTAGAGAAACAATTATGTGAAAGGGTTTTAATTCCAACTAGTTATATGAAAATAATTTAATTAGTTATATTAAGTAATTTTTATGTAAGACGTAAAATTTGAGGAAGCATGGTTTGCGGTCTTCCAAAAAGTGAGATTTTCAAGATTCTTAGGTTAATAGTATCTGGTTTTTGACTAAAAACCTTGATGTTTACAAAGAGAGCAAAAAGAAAAAGGTAATAATTTTCTCAAACGAATTTTTTGGTAACAGAAAGGTGAGAAAAAGAAAAAATTTGCCATTGAAATCATTATTGAAAAAAGGAACAGAACAGAGAACTACCACACAAGTAGGAAAATAACCACGGCTTCAACGTGTTGCGGAAAAGCTGTTTTCGAAAACAAGAGGCACAGAAAAACATACAACTATTTTCTTTTTTTTTTGGTATATATAGAACTATATATATATATAGAGAGAGAGAGAGAGAGAAGCATATTTGAGCTAACATTTTATGCAGGTGTACGTTGCCAATGCCATTGTTTATATAAGAAAAAAACAGTTTCATGTTCTCTATTTCCGAAATGCATGCCATTGATTTCAAATACCAAATTTTTTTTTTTTTAAATCATAATTAAAAGGGGTGAGTGAAAGAATGTACGAATGAATGAAATTTATCCATTTTTGACAAAAACTTAGGATTAGCTTTTCTTCTTTCGTCATGATCCATATTGAATATTGTTCTTAAAACAAACCGACCATATCCATAACCATGATGCTGTTCATTTCAAAGGTACAGTCACGAATGGTCATCGCCACGTTTGATTGAACACCTCACTTGACCTCACACCTTGCACACATGGCCCCACCAAACTCTACGGTAAAACCAAAAAGTTCTTTTGATATTCTGTAATGATGACCTATTTCTGTCTCGCCATTAGGTGGGACCCCCTTTTTACTCTCATAAACCAAAAATAAATAAATAAATAAAAGATGTGGACCCCTATGTCTATAGTTACGAAAAAGAAAAGAAACTAAACCCAAAAAAAAAATAAAAAAATTCCTTATACATATTTAATCCATTGAATTTGGTCAATGCCCATATACTTCACAGCCAATGTTAGTGCCTATTGCTCAGAACCCTGTAGTCCATCGTTTATTCATTTCAATCATCTTTTTACGCTAAAACCCATTTCCCTGCTTTTTAAACAGTGGGAGAGAATTATTAGCATTGAAAACCCTTCATAAAAAGATATTAAATTAAAAAAATATAAAAATCAATACATAATACTTTGCTGTAATATTAAACAGTGAAAATTTGGATATATAAATTTACATTTCATTGCCCATATGAAGATGATTATTTATTCTTATTTATTGTCTTTATTTTCTTCTAATATTTGATATGTAACAACTACTTTTATGAAAAAAAGAAAAAAAAAAAAGAAAGTACAGAATCCTCACAAAATTCTACAGCGTATCTGTAGATTATACTGTATCAGTAGTTTATACTTTCAAAGCAAGTAAACCTACAGATAGGGCATATGTAGAAGAACAGAGCAAGGGTAAAGGCAAAAGACGTAAATGACTACCCTTTTTAAGTTTTTTTTTTTTTTTTTTTTTCCTTTTCTTGATCCCATTCCCAATTCTACCCTTGAACTTTCTCATTTTTTACATAACAGAGCAGGCGTTAGGATTCTCATCACTGAAGATCTGAGGTGGATAGGCATGGTAAGAAGCATACATCTCCATTCCATATCTTGGTGGGTAATAGGAATATTCATTCCTCTTCAGCTCCACCACCTTGGTCTCTTCTGCAGCAGCAGGTGGATTTGCTTCACCTTCTGCTGCTGGTTGAGCTGCTGCTTCGCTGTCTCCTTCTTTCTTCTCTTTGTTTCCTTCTGTAACTTCACCACCACCTTCACCACCTTTTTTATCTTTGTCTCCTCCTCCACCTTTTTTCTCTTCTTTATTATTATCACCACCACCTTCTTTGCCTTCTTTGTTTTCTTTCTTTTCTGGTTCTGTCTTCACTATCACCGCATGTTTGCCACTCCTCTTGTACACGTAATCAACCAGGTTCGGTGGATCAAACACTCCTTTTACTGTCACTTGGGATCCTTTTAGATCTGCTTCGACTGATTCCACTCCTTTAATTGATTAAAAAAGAAAAAGAAAAATAAAAGTTTGATTAATTTAAAGAAATGGGTATTGAAAAGGAAATTGATATATGAAACGGGTTGGATTTGGATTTCTTATTTGTTTAATTGGATTTAAAATGGAATCTAATTAAGGAATTTTCAATATTAATCTTTATGAAAAGAGAAAAAAAATTGTATTTTGATTTTTTATAAGTTTGGTGAGAGAATAAACTCTTTTTTTTAAGAGATATTCAAAAGAAAGTGACAGATTATTATTAATTTTTTTTGCTTTTCTTTTTTTTAAGGGGATGTATGTTACAGATAGATTACAAATTAATAGTGTAACACCGTTATGTGCCAACGGATTCAAACTAAAACTTTATTAAAAAATTGAAAGCTCAAATTGCATGAACTGAAAATGAAGCAGAGTGGCAGAGGGCATTAAACAAATGACTGTTTTTTTAATTTTATTTTATTTTTATTTTTACCGTTTTCTCTTTCAAGAATCAAGAAAGAAAAATAGAATGAGAAAAAATAAATAAATATATAAAGATAAAAGAGAAATATACCTTTCATTCTCAGTATACGTTTCCTGATCTCCTGTGCACAAGCTTCACAATGCATGTGAACTTTAAGCAACACTGTTATAACCTGAGGCTACAGGACAACAAAAATCAAAATCAACCAAGAAAACTTGAATAATCCAAGTAAAACCCAGCAAAAATCACATTAAAATTTTATTAAGAAAAAAAAAGTAATGGAAAAAATTCTGTGAAAATGGTTTTTTTTTTTTTTTTTTGGTTTTTATTTACGAAGTACAAACCTCTTCTTTCTTTTCCTCTGCTTTGGGCTTCTCTTCTGGTTTTTTCTCTTCCTCAGATGGTGGTTTTGGTATTGGAGACAGAAGCTCAACCTGTCTGTGACTCTTCCTCTGAACTCTGTCACGAACCTGGATAGGATCAGCTTTTTCTCCTTTCACAATCACTTTGTGAGTTTTGCAATCTGTCATAACATCTTCAACTCCTGAAAAAATAAATAATAAAAAACCAATAAAAAAAAATCAACAAGAGCTCAGATTGAGAAAATATCACAACCATATTCAGTGCATAAAAAACAAAGACCAAACCTTCAAATCCTTTAAGGCACCGCTTAACTTTACGAGCACAGCCTTCACAATGCATATAGACTTTGAGAACGATTTCTTTTGGTGGTGGTGGTGGAGCAGGAGCAGCAGATTGGTCTTTGTCTTTGTCTTCTTTTCCATCTTTGGATTCCTCTGTTTTCTTCTCCTCAGCAGCTGGTTTCTCTTCCTCTTTCTTCTCCTTTTTCTCTTCCCCTGCTGGTTTCTTTGCCTCCCCTGTTTTTCCTTCTTCAACTTTCTTCTCTTCTGGCTTCTTTTCCTCCTAAACAAACACCAATCCACGTATCAGAAACTAAAACAAAAAACAAAAAAAAAAAAACAAAAAAACCATAAATGACAGAGAGATTCTAAGGCTTCAAAACCTCTCCCATTGTTAATCAGATGAGTTTTTGCCAACCGGGTTTAGATTAAATAAGCCGTGAAGCTTTTTTATGCTCTGCTTCTGAAATAAGGTGGTTTCTCACTCTCTCTCTCTCTCTCGCTGTGTCTGTGTTTCTCTCTGTTTATCTATGAGGGTGTGTATAAAACTTTTTAGAAACTAATCTTTGGATGAGATTGAGAACCATCAGATCTGAACCGGGAGAACTCGTTGATATCATCATCATCACACAACGTGACGTGGCTTTTTATAAGGAGGCACGTGCACTGGAGTTAGAATGTGCTCGAGACAAATGTAATCTGAGGTTGCATTTTACGGGCATCTTTAGGAATTTACTAGATCTTCTTTGTTTGGGCTTTTGTTTTAGAGAAAAATATAAATGGGATAGAAGTTTAATTTTTATTAGTTTAAATTTTTAAAATTAATGATAATTTAATTGATATTAGAATTAGAGATTTAACAAATTTTAATTCAAAATTTAATAATTTTATCCAAAAAATTAAAAATATATAAGAATTTTAAAAAAAAATCTAAATTTTAATATAAATTTATATGAAAAAGAAAGTAATAGAAAAAAATATAAATAAAAAAGAAATTTAATATCGTTTTACCACCCCCGGCCCTTGAACTGTTTGACCATGATTTAACATCTAGAGTTATTTTTTATTTTTTATTTTTTTTTAAGGTTTTTGAAGATTTGGAGTAATTTAGCTTTAATTGGTAGGATGTCATCATCACCTAACCTCTACTTAGGTTTGGAACTTTTGAGGATTTTTGAGATATAAAGAAAATAAATTCTCTTGAATATCCCCATATTCTTTTTTCCTGGTAGTTTTGAAAATTTTTATTATGTTAAAAAAATCAAATCTGTCAGTAGAAAAAAGGTAAAAAATTTGGGCAACAATTTCAAGGCAATTTGGTAACAGCCTTTTGCTCGTCATAAATATTCCAATTCATTACTTATCTGTGTGACTTACCAAGTTAGGAAAATTATAAATGCAAAACTATTACTGCAAAGTCTAATTGCAGAATCTGTACTAAATACATTGGAAAATTAACTTGTGATTTATTAATATATTAACTAGAAAAGAAAAATAAAAAGAAAGATAAGACGTGAGATTTTAGATCATTGAATTGTATGATAAACATTAGCCGTATGATTAGGGAATCATATGTAATTTAGTGGACCCACAAACTTAGAGACAGGCTTTTTAAAGTGATAACATATTTGTATATATTATATATATATATATATATTTTTTTTTTTTTTTCATTACTAACCAATCAATTTGTGGGCTTACCATGTGCTTCACTTGTCTATCACATTTCTAATCATTAATCTAACGGGTACCCAAAAATCACATGGTTTTCAATCTTATGTTTGTAAGAGGAAAAATAAATAAAATAAAATAAATGTTTCACTAAAAAGAAGAGAAAAAGAAAATACTTACTTTATGAAGTACAAAACTATTAAGCATATTTTTATTAACCAACAAAATAAATAAATAAATAAATAAACTATTTAGCATATTTTTGTACAAATAAAAATATGATACGTCTTTCCTAGTCTTTTATTTTGACCAAAATTTATTCCATAAAATTAGCAACTAATTTAGCAAACAGAGCATGATTTTCTTTTCCAATTTGGCTTGGTGCTTAGTTGAGAGCCTTCGAATTTCATTGGGATAATCCCTTTTTTTTTATGTTTTATTTTTTATGGGTACATGCGTTCCATCTTCCTACAATTCATCAAGCTTTGTAACTTGATATTATTCTACTTTATAACTAGATAACAAATATACATGTTGTTTCTAATTATAATAAATGAAAGTTTTGGATTCTAATATATAACAAAGTACTTCAATTTCAACCATTATCATATATATATATATATATATGTGTGTGTATATATATATGAGAATTTTTCAATGTGGATGTCCCAAATTTATTAAAATCTAAACATAATTTTTTTAAAAATTATTGTTTAAATATTGTTATTGAAGATGAAAATTTTCAAAAATCATTATTTAAAATAATATTTGCATTTTGATAAAATATAGATGTATATAATTAAAGCTGATAATGTATATTTTATATATATATATATATGTATGCTACGATGTAGATGATTTATATGCAGATCATAAATATAAACGATAATATTTTAAAAAATTATTTTTAATATTTATGTTACATATAAATATTGATCTAATTTTTTTAAAATTATCATTAATATCCATTATTTATATCCAGACCAACCATATTATAACCTTGTTATATATATATATATATATATATATTTTTTTTTTTTTTATCTTTTTGAAAAAAAAATAAATAAAGAAAACGCACTTTTGAAGTTTGTGGTTGATGATTTTGAGGTGATAAACCCAAGGACTTGGAGCATCATGATTATGGTACAGAGATTAATGGTTTCAGTCATTGCCTGATAGGCCCCTCTTCACCAAACTTCTGGCCATTCCGTTTTTGTGATTCATGATCATCTAATTACTATACTTTCTCTCACTGGTACTGCTGGAGGACATAAAATATTTCCACCCCAAATTCAAACACTTTTTTCATTATAAATTTTATATATACTTTTTTAATCTATAAAAACACTTGGGAGCATATAAACCTTAGATTTTTTCAGTTCAAGTGCTACATGGTCATTCTAAATGGATGTCAATATTTGGGCAATTTAAGCATGAACTAACCACCCACCTAAAACATCATAATAAAAGGAAACAAAAAACAGAAAAAGGAATCCAATGTTAATGCCAAATCATGCCGTTGGTAGGTGATACAGTTATTTATTTTTCTAACTAACATATATAGTATGCCTTCAGTTAATATTGGAGGAAATGGGTTTGAAGCCATGAAGCTTGATTCATTCGATCGGCCGTAACTTAATGTGTTTGGTATTTAGTTTTCTCTTTTATTTTATTTTATCTAATTATTAATAATTTATTTATTTCAGGTATTATTTAATTATAATTAAAGTTTGTTTAAGCATTTAAATTAGCCCTAAAGTTAGGGAAGAAAATAAATATACAAAAACATTAAATTGAACACAATTCATTAAATCCGTATGTTAATTTTGTTGGTTTTTATTTTTTGTCTTTTTAATTTTTTTTATATCTAATAATATAATTTGTTTATTTCAAATGTATCAGATAAATTTTTTTATGCATTTAAGTCAACTATACAATTAAGGAATATATATATTTATATATATATATATATATATTAAATTGAATACAATTCGAAATTATATTTTTTTATTCTTTTAAAATTTATAATTGTTTAAGATATTTAATAAATTATAATTATCATTAATACATATTTACTAACACATTTTTGAGATAGGTAAATTATTAGCAATTAAGAAAAAAAAAAAAAAAACCTAAAAACTAACCTCTTGTTTAAGGACGCCTAAGCTTTTTTGAGCATGTGTTCATATCTCCACCCTCAAGAAAAAAAAAATAATAATAATAATTATAAATTTTTAAGAAAGATGATGTGTAATGTATAACTAATAAAAACGATTTTCTAATTTTTCATAGTTTAACATAACAATATTATATTAAATGTACTCGAGAACCAATAAGAGAGTTCTAATTAAGAGATTTTGATAGATTTAGAAGCGTAATATGGTGCAAATTTGTGAAGATGGTTCTCACGTACTATTAGGATGAGTATATGATAAAAAGGTTGTCCAGTATTAATTCAATGTGTGGTTGACTCTATTTTTTCATGAATTGGTGTTGATGCATTTTTGGGATAAGGGTTACTTTAAATTCTGAATAGACATTGTTGGCTCAGAATCACAGAGATAAGTTAGGATGTGTATGGATGCCAATTTAATGACATGACCTTGATTTGATGTATATGTTCATAATTACATCAATGATAAAGCATTTAAAGGAAGGTATTTAATTTGTGCTCTTAATTAAGTTTTAATTTAAGGTAATATATTAATGGAAGAAATTAAAAAAAAAAAAAATCCTGTTTTAGTTGCACTGTGTTCTCCACTACACCAAAAACTCCAATGGAGGTTTTTTAATAAAAACAACCATATCTGATAAGATATCCTATCTGTAACCTATTCATTTTTCTTTTCTTTTTTTTTTTCTTCCTTTTTATTCCCTTTCCCCTTTAAATTAATATAGTGTACTTTTGCTTTTCTATATAATCTCAAAAACTAATCAATAAAGTTAGGCCGATTATAAATCAGTTCAGACCAAACCATCATCAAATGTAAGTAAAACAAGGTAATTAAAATACCTTGCTTCTTAGTCAAGTACTTTCCATATGAAGCTTCTTTTCATTCACATTTCTCCACATCCTTGTCCACCCAATTTCCACTAAAATTAACTCAAAATAGCTCTTGATTCATATACAGCTACAATAAACAAGTTATAAATATAATAGTTTTCCAAGAAAAAATTGAATGCAAATCAGTTTAGCTTAATGCCAAAGCTTAAAAACTTAAGGAACAACTTGTTGGCAAATTGATTGAGGGGCGTCCATTTTTGTATTATTTTTTATTAGGAACAGAAATTTATCCCTTTTTTTTCAATAAGGTTATTGAAATCCTTGTTTCCCAAATGTCATACGGCAATAAGGGCATTGGTGAGTACGTTGGAATTGAAATTATAATATAATTTAATCTTATGTCATACGGCAATAAGGGTATTGGTGAGTACGGTGGAATTGAAATTATAATATAATTTAACCTTATGTGGGGTTGGATTGGATGGATGATAAGATATCCCATACCAGTATATATTTGTGTATAAACAGATATTCATTAAATATGGTATTGTTTTGTGTTTCAAAAGTCAGAAAAAACGGACAATTTGTCTATGCATTTTGTTTTTCTAAAAAAAAAAAATTAGTTAAATTGGAGCTGAAAAGGTTCTTGTTTCCAATTTGGGACATGACTGCAGGTAGTGTCACAAATCACCATAAGTTCCATACCCTTTTTGAATCAGATATCATAGATATATATAGGGTATACGTAGACACTAGATAGAGGTCCCAGTCAGCCATTCACCAGGAAAAAAATCCTCTTATTTTACAAGCACTTTGGTGATGTTTTTCTTTCTATAATTCAACCATAAATAGTTGTTTTTTTTTTCCCCCCTTCTTCTAGATTTTCCCATTAATTGCATATAAAATTTTCTTTCATATATGTTTTGAAACAGTTTTCTCACAGGGGAAACAAAAAAATTCTCAAAGTTAAATTATCAACATTGTGGCAAACAAAGAAACAGCAATCAACCAAAAAAAAATAACTGGGAATTTTATGATCTCTGGTGTCTTTCTTATGAACTCTGGCCCAAATGTTTCCACCATATGAGTCTAAAAATGACTGAAAACCAAAGATTTTTTTTAACAAGCTGCAGAATTGCAGAGGGACATGCATACACAATGTTTAAAGTAAGTCCTGCACTTGAATGTGTAGCAAAATCTCTTCCACAAGGCCTACTTATCTTTTTGCAATACAAATAAATCACATTAGTTTTGGCCAAATGGCTTGATGGAACTAGATTAATTTCCTAATCCATGTGCGTATGTCCGAAATAAAATACCAGAAAAATGAAGACAGCCCACTTTCCCATTTGCTGTTTTGCTCCATATCTTTCCTTTTCCCTTTTACCTTAACTTGAAGCCTCTAGAGCTCTAACTTCTTGAAAAGTCATACCACATGATGCTGTTTTGGTTCTTTAAATTCAAAACCCAAATAAAATATCAGAATTTTTCAGTAGGGTTTTGCCATTTGGCATAAAAATTGTGAACTTGCTTTGCTTTCTCCTTTAGGAATGATAATACTTGACCTAACATATGTGTATAAGAGTTTAAAACAGATCAAGATCTCTCTGGAACATACCAGTCAGGGAACATAATGTCTCAAACCTTTATATATATATATATATATATAGAAGGATCT
Source organism: Ziziphus jujuba (assembly GCF_031755915.1). Classification (NCBI taxonomy): domain Eukaryota; kingdom Viridiplantae; phylum Streptophyta; class Magnoliopsida; order Rosales; family Rhamnaceae; genus Ziziphus; species Ziziphus jujuba. The sequence continues at coordinate 8,455,503 of NC_083380.1, forward strand.
GTTAAATCAGTGAATATTTTCATGATGATAATCTTAATATGTACACTTGGCAAGCCATAAATTGGCAATTGACCCACCCATCAATGATGTGGACTTTGTTTAGAATAATTAGAACCACACCGAGGGTAGAAAATAATCAACCCAGAACATGAAGTTTCTGATTGTGCTTGACTTCTAGTAATCTTCTTTTTAGAGTAATTCCCATGATTCTAATGAAAAAGGAACATGATTGAAAGCTTAATATATATTGGTTGATTATTGGCTATAAGAGTTGGGCCAACTAAGCCAAATGGAAGATCATTGACCATCAGAATATTGCACTACAGGTCCAAACCATCCATAGCCCATGTGCTTTCTATTTCCTTTCTTTCTTCTTTGTCTTTCTATTCTCTAATTTCCCCTTCTAATGGTGGCCTACACAGCACTGAGTCACCGACCAAACAGTACCAATAAAACGATTTTTTTTGCTTCTTGACCTACTAAACATAGTATACATTGCCTGCTGAATAATTTTCAACTTTTTAGAGTATTTCAGTCATGCAAGATTATCACATCTGAGAAAAAGGCAACTGTCAATCAGTCTAGCTAGTACTGTTAAAAAATTTGAAGTATTATAATATGTTTTCTTTTTATCTTCTCAATGAGAGTAGCAACATGTATGTTTTCAATCTTCTTTTTGTATATCATTATAGCTGTATAGGTCGCTATTCTCCTCAGCCTTTATAAATCTATAACTCTTCTGATATATAGGTTTTATCAGTATATTTAGTTTGTGGAGGAAAAAAAAGAAGCAAATCATAATCAAATTATTCAATAAAGATGTTAAGTTGCTCTCAATTCCAAAAATTAAAAATTTTGGTCTTTGGATTTGGTGTTAACTTACTATTATATATCGGAATTCATCAGATTGTAATAAGGAAGGATGTGTGAGATTTTATACAACAATCAGACATGGCCACATCGTACATTTTGCTAGTCTATCATAATCTATTTGTTGAGAAAATAGTGCTTAATTTATGTGGTAAACACTAAAGATTGTTATTTATCGGTATTAAAACGTTAGTTGGGTGACATTATAAATGCTTGACATGTTGGTATAATTTTTGCATTATATTGAAACATATTCTTCATTGATCAGGCCGTCTATGGTGTGGACGGTTTTCATGCGGACCACAGTGTTGGTGACAGTTTTTTATAGTATTGATGACGATTTTCTAAAAAACTGTCGTTAATACTATAAAAAACCGTCACTAATACTGCGGTCCTCATGCGAACCGTCCTCACCATAGAATTTCCACCTCATTGATAATAACTCCTGCTTTAATACCCCACATTGATATATATATATATGGATGGAATTTTGCAAATTGTAACATTGTATTCCTCATCAACACAAACTTAGTCAACATAAAATGAAAATTGGATAATTATGCATGTGATATCAGTCAACTTTTGTCTCATAACCTTTTCATTTCTTTTGGAAAATACATAAAGGTTTGGCCAAGGTAGTTGATATAACCGTATAAAACTATACAAGTCTACTTGCCAAATATTTTTCACTATATATATGTCCTTAAACTGTAATTAATTTACAATGATAATTTGAATATAAAATACCAATTAAATGACATCCTACTTGCATGGCAACAAAAATTAAGAATCACCAGTTTCAATTGTAGTTTGATGCCTCATTCCAATACCTTTGATGTTACTTTTTTCCAATATTTTTACTAATTGATTACCCACAGAGAAAACTCAGCCTCACTTATTAAGATTGGGAATGGAATATAGAGATCGTATATTGTAAAAGCAATAGAAGGAGACTCATATGATTTTACTGAGGCAGTACTCGTAATGCTATCCTAAAGAGACTTAATGTCACTCTTGTCCATCAAAAGCCTAACATATCATGGTTTGATTATTTGATTGGCCTTGCATGTGATGATGCTTGACCATGAAGATCTGACATTCATGTGTCCCCACTGTTGGCTGGAATCCACTAACAAGGAGAATGAACCCAGATAATTAAAGTACTACCAAGTCTACGAATTTGTTTTCCAAATTTTGGATACCAATTGATGATGTTATATTATATGTTTACATTAGTAATTGACAAATAAACAAACATCATTCGGAATATAGGAAACAAATTTGATAATCTTAGTATTATTATATAGTAAAATAGGTAACTAGAAGCAAAAAATTTTGCACCATGAGTTTTTTATTATGTTTTTTCAGGTTTCATCTTTTATACATTAAAAATTGTGTCAAAGTTTTTGAAGCACAATTTTCTGTATTAAATTGTCAGGAAGTATAATATCCATCCATCCCACTGCCAATTATTAATATTACTATTATTTTTTTTTTGGGTTAAGGACATAAGGTGTGCATTGGCCTATGTTTTGTGGACCAAGAGTGTCTCCAAGCATTGGATTTGAGTGGTGTAAAATGGGATAATATCTCAACATCACTACTTCAATTGCCCATGGGCTGATTCCTAGATTTTGTATAGCATGTCAGATTTTTGTCCTCAAGATCATCATCAATTATAAGGATGTCCACCAAATGATGCAATGTTTTTTTAACCAAGTTCTTTAATTGGCTGTTTCAAATTTCAAACTTTAAAGATTCAATTATGAAGTTAAACAGTTCTTGCTTTTAATTTTTTTTCCCCCTCTAATATTGAATAAACAACCACTGTGTTGATCATATTGGGGAAAAGTCCACAATCAAAACAAAGTAAAACAAAGATTACAAATTTCGTTAATTTTTAAAATTTTTTTGGGTCAAGTATCTCAAGCCTGCCGACATTATGCATATTTTAATAATTTTAAATGCGTATCACAACATTCAAAGTTGAAGCATAATTGTACATCAGACAACCTCACGGCTTTTGACCATCGAAGAAGTCTGCATAGACATACCACCCATTTCATGATTTTCTTGCAGAGACGTATTCCCAACAAATAGAAGTTGTATATACACGCACGCATCTTTATGAAATTAAACTTTCATAGCTCAGAACCAAAGAAAGGGGAAAATATATATGTATATATATATATATATATATATATGAGAGCAATGCTATAAATTTCAAATTTTTTAATCAAAATTTTGATAACTAATTATGTGATAGTTTTTAATGGTATTAAATTGATATTGTTTTATATTCATAGAAAAATAAACCATTTAAAAAACATTAAATCATGAATATTAAAATTTTAATAAAAAAGTTTAATTACACTAAATTTATCTTATATATATATAGATGATAGATTATTTTTTGATGTTTTACATGGATAAACATGTTATTTTCTATCATTTGGTGTGAAGAGTTGTTTTCGCTCTCCAAATTGGATTTTGGACATTTCTTGCTTGTATTTTGGGACCGCTTGATCCACTTTGCAGAGAACCAGTCCCCATCAGAATTTTATAGATTACTTCCTAAACAGTGAGATATCCCTGATAATGAAATTTTTCTCTTTTTCATTTCAAGCGTTTGTAGAGGTCTTTATCAAATACATATATTATTGATTCTTTTTTTGGTAAACATGTATATGATTGACTCACTTTAACTTTTAAGATGATAATTGAATACCAATCTAGATGTCCCTTTTAAGTTGATAATCAGGAGTAAATTTTTTATACAAAACACAAACAATTATTTTTGACTTTTAGTAGTTGATTAGGTTATTTTTTCATTATTTATGGTTTCATTTCTTGAAAAAAGCGTAAGTTATTTTACAAAGTGTTTAGTTTAAATAGCCTGAAAATGGATAAAAGTTCATTTATTCAAAAAAAAATTTTAAAAAAAAGAAAAAAGAAAAAAAGTTTCACAATTAAAGAGCCTTCCTAGTTTTGACTAATTGCGAGAGAAAAAAAAAAGAAATGCTTACAAATTAAAAGTCATATCTCTCGTCAAGACAAGAAGCCATACTACTTGTTGAAACCCAAGTTATTTTGCTTTTTTGAAATCAAGAAGCACTTTTACTCTCCAACACAAAAGGGCAAAAAAAATGTAATTAATTGATTTAAACTAATTTTCCAAGATATTTGACAACCATTTTATCAAAATTTTGGGCTTCTACGTTGTTAGGCCAGGTTTTTGTTTGGGTTTTAACTATCAAACGCCTAGCATTTGCTTTTGTGTTCTTTTTAACAAGCCCTACCCTTACCAAGTGAAACTCATTGGTGGCAAAACGTTTGGGCCATCACCCAATTATTATCTATTTGCCACATACACAACACAAATGAAGCAGCAGACTATTAAGTTCTTTGATTATGAAAACTGTAAGAAATATTGTTGTTGGTTTAGGTTTAATAGAAAAGGGCATGTTGGGGGGTGGGGGAGGAGGACTAATTGAGAGCTGAAACAGCTACATATAGAAGATGACAAATCCCAAAAGGCAGCCTATATCCAATGCATAGAATGAACCTGGCTTTTGACAGATAATTGATAGGACCTGAAATGTATATTAGACTTATGATTGGTGATGGCCAACCCATTAGCCATATTGATGACATGTGGGCTGCCTGGTATGCTAAGCTACAACCATCCATCTCCCTTTATGTATTTTCTTGCATTTTTCATAATTTTCTTGCGTTTGGCATTTACTTTTTCTTAATTTTCTTCCATTTGGCATTTACTTCTTTTGATGGCTGATGCTACAGCTCTCATTTTCAAAAAAATAGTTCTAGTTGATAATTTGAGATGCTTAGAAGGTGCTAGTTAATTAGCTGGATTTAATGGTTCTTTTCTAATTTTTAGTGCTTGTAACCATGCTCTTTTTTTTTTTTTTTTTTTTTTTTGGGTAAATTTGTATCCATGCTCTCTATGATATTTATTATTGCCCTCCTTTTTGGGTAATGAAAACTTTTTTCTTGCAATCAAAAATTCAAGAGAATAAGATAAAGATTAATTTAGGAATAATCATTCAAAAATTAAAAAGAAAAAGATATAAAATTTTGAGCATCAGTAACAAAGGGTGGAGAGGCTCTCCTTTTACATGCGTTTTACCTGGCCTACTACGTACAGCAAATAGGAATTTTTATCAAACATGACATTGGTACTAAATCTCTTGTTTTGAATGGCGAATTTTCTTTTCTAATTATGTGTGATTATGTGTGATTCAGTGACTTAAAGCAAGCTGATTTTTGGTACTAATCTAGTTAGTGCCTTCATATATTACAACAAAAAGGCACTGAGCAAAGTGAAACTTCCAGTATTTCTTTTCCTTTTTTTTTTTTTTTTTTTTTTGGGTGGGATTTTCCAGGTGATCTGTAACCATTTGAATCTTGAGTGAAAACGGAAGTGCCATACATTTGGCACAGTAAAGCAAGCAACCCATTTATTAATTTGAAGAAGGAATACAAGGGCATTTACAAGCAGAAATAAACGATTGCACAAATGTGCAGAAATGCTAATTGGAGCTCTCCAAGAAAGCTAAGGAAAACCTTGGCTCTGTTAATCCTTACTATTGTTGCCTGGATTGAAGCCTGGGAGGGAGTGAACCCACCACCAAAAAAACCTCCAAGCTTCAGCTCAGCACATTAATGGTGTTAGAAGAGGATGACCCTCTTCCAAGAAAGTAGACAGCTTTTGATTGTTTAATTTCCCTGGGGCCCATAAGCTAATATAGACAGTCCAAATTCAATTCTCCTTTCATTGTTTTTGCTTGGCTGTCGTTTTCTATCTTAATTTTATGTCCTTATTTTATTACTAAAAATGTAGTTCCAATCCTAATTTGGCTAAATAGTACTAAACAGTTCTCGAAATTTCACATTTATTGAAATCTATAATATGTACCCTTTATTCTAGGAAGGCTATGAGAAACTTCCTTAAATTCAGATTATGAAGTTGTTGTGTATATTTGATTATTTTATGTCACTCATTAAAAAGGAGTTGTTGAAGCATCATTGATTCAGATGTACAAAAAGTCACCACCTTTTCCTTATTGGTATGACCAAAATTCACTTGCTAAAGTCTTCCTCGTTTGCAAGGTTCCCATTAGATAATGGACAAGACAGGATGGGATAGGATTCAAAGAATATCAATGAATACCGCAAGTGATTGATATTAATTGTTTCATTTTTCTCCAACTACGGAGAAACTTATTTATCTATGCATTGCATTGAGAAGCATAATATAAATGAAGCTGTAAAGAAAACAGTGAAGCGATGCATGTAAAATAAGAAAGCCGGTAGTGGTGACTCAATTGGCTGTGAAACTTGCTAGCAAATATGTTGTGTTTCATTGATTTCATTTGCTGTGGGAACATAGAATGAAAGTTACCTAATTAGCTTGTATGTGAAAGCTAGCTGGTTTGGTAAAAGGTGTTTAAAATTTAATTGGTCTGCAATTTGAAGTAACATTAATGATAATATTATTCCCCCATAAATTCCCCAAATTTTCACCAAAGATGTAGCATCTATTTTTCAATTTTACATATGTCACGGATTTAGTATTACTTTCAAAACATCCTTCACATTTATACACACCAACGTCCATTCAAGATGACCTTGAAATGAGTAATCTGGTGAAAACCAAATTCATCTCCTTTATTTATAAATAGAAAAAAGCATCAAACTTAAAAATAAAAAAATAAAAAAAAATGTTGTGTGTACACCAATAATCACATTCGTGTCATGTCGTGTAGGGGGCTAAGAACATTTTTTTTCCCCCTCAAAATCCAAACTCCCAAAAAACTATTACAAATATGTAGATCCATCCATCAATCCTTTCATTAGATACATGTCCTACTTTTTGACTTTGTACATGTAAACCTTTTGCTTATTTATTTATTTATTTTTACCATATCTATATAATTTAAACTCTCTCTTAAGCTAAGTGTGTGTGAATATATATATATATTACATATATCCTAGCCGTCCTAGAAGCATATAAGTGATTGCGTGAGAATTACGGCACCTTTCATTTTCCAGCAGGGTTTGCATATATCCATCAGCAATATATTTGTGTCAATTCTCTGTAGTCAGTGAATATGGACGTTGGCCATTATATGCCGCCCACGTTTTTCTATACATTTCCAACTTTACAAAAATTACGCACAAACCTCATTTTTTCCTTTTCATTCCCTTTACACACACATACACACACATATATGTATATATATATAAATATACTATCTTTTTCTTTTGAGCAAATACTTTTACTTCTTGAATATTCCCTTAGCAAATTCATCTTCTTTTGCGTTTTTTTCTGATCATATGGAGAATTACCATATGCTTCTTTCTTCTTCAACTCCACCATCGGTAGTCTCTCCTGCTTCTTCAGCTATATTGAACATGGAAAACAATGGTCGTATGTTTACTCATTTTCTTGGGAATAATAATACTACAGATCAGATGGGAGTGAGAGAATCTAAATTTGATCTTCATCATCAGCATCATCATCATATGATTCAAGAAGATCATGTGGATGCTAATAACAAGTTGGAAAGTGGAAGCTCTGGTCGTCCTTCGAGCAAGACGAAATCGTCATCGGGAAAGAAAGAATTAAGTGATAAGATGATGATGAAGAAGCACAAATATGCATTTCAAACAAGGAGTCAGGTTGATATACTTGATGATGGGTATCGATGGAGAAAATATGGGCAGAAAACTGTGAAGAACAGCAATTTCCCTAGGTTAGTATTTATGTGTGTGCATATACATATATATATATACATATTATCTTCTTAATCTTCGTAATCATTAGTTTTATATGGTGGGTTTTTGATTTTGGTACTTATTATGGAATCTGGACATAGTGGAATATCTTTTCACGTAGACCCACCATCATTATTTTCTGTGTTTTTTGCTTAACTCAGTGGAAATAAACCGTATAGTTCACTGAAAAGAACACACTGCTAAATATATGTTTACTTGGTTGAAAATCCTCATTGAGTAACAACATTCAATTGCACTTTTCCATTATGAATTAGGATACCATTCATAGGATTAATCTAATTCATTCTAGCCTTTTAGGTATATGTAAGAATCCTTTATCATAATTTTTGTTGCATTGTTAATTGTGTTAGAGTCATCTTTCATGGACAAGTTTAAGCATTCTAAGATAACCTTTTAGCCTCTTTCCTATGCAACTTATACACAATCTTAGCACTACATAATCCTCACTGTATAAAGTAATCAAGAATTTGAAGAGAGATTTGTCAAATAGGCGTCGGAGAGATTGGTATATCTTTGATGATTATTCAAACACACAATCAAGATAGATTCACATAGTTCTTCTATATACTTTGAAGAGGGGTTTCATTGCTGACAAGGGTAAAAACAAAGGTACACATATATAATGTTTGTCACAAACCTATCCTCTCTAATTTCTCCTTTCTCTATCTGTTCTATATTTTACATAATAAAAGCAAGGATATGTGCAGCCATTCGAGAATGAAAAAAACCCTTAAAAAATAAAAATAAAGATTATCTTTTACTTTGATGCTTTGAAAATTGGTTCTTTATGGTCATGAGTAAATAAGTTATGATTTTGATTCAATTCATTTATTTTTTTCTGCAGAAGTTATTACAGGTGTACTCATCGAGGATGCAATGTCAAGAAGCAAATCCAGCGACTTTCAAAAGATGAAGAGGTTGTAGTGACAACATATGAAGGAATTCATACACATCCGATTGAGAAGTCTGCTGAGAATTTCGATGAAATATTGAAGCAAATGCAAACATATGCTACTTTCTGAAGTAATATATTAATTCAGTATCACAAAACTTGGAGGATGATAATCACTTTGCTTTATAGATGGAAATGGATGAAACTACATACAATATTTATATTGTATACTTTGAAGAAATGATAATATAGAAATTTTGTCATTTTGGCCTTTACAGTTATATATCATAGAGCTCCAGAATATTTTCTGATCTGGAGAAGGTTGAAAATTTTCATTTTGCAGAACTATTTTTGTCACTTTAACTTCTACTTTTCAGACTCCTTTTTTTCATTTTTCATTTTTTTTTTGTTTTTTTTTTTTTTTCTCTTGGCACATGATTTATTTCTTGGACTATTGGAAAAAGTCTTGGGAATAGGCAGAAGGAGGTATGGAAGGAGGATCATGACCACCCTCTAATGTCATGATTATCTTTGAGCAAATGTAAAATTTCTCACTCCAACGATAACGTCAATTTGCACTTAGTAAATAGAGTTTTGTGAAATTGGAATAAATGTTTTATCTCCAAGGAATTAATTTGGTCTACAATTTTCTAGTGAATGATTATGCATATAAGAAACAAAACCTGGCAACAAATGTACTTTTCATTTTTGTACAATAGTTTACTATTCGAAAATTGATCAGCTCACAAGTCATAAAAAGTTCCAAAGTCACTTTCAATTTCTATATATAAACATTAATTAGATTTAAACTATTTTTCAATTTCTTCTCTAAATTTATGATTTTGAAATTTCAGAATGGTCTTATAAATCATAGGAGCAATTTTTGGTCTGTATTAATTCATATTCTGTATTTAATAAGTTTTTATTTATACTACTTGCTATGCCTTCATAATTTAAGCATTTAGAAATTAACCATGAGTAAGGGCTCAAAGCTAACGAATGGGCCTTGCAGACTTGCAGTTCTATTGTTGGATTATTACTTATCAAAAAAACCACCAAGCACAAGCAGACCAGTAAATAATTTGTAATATCTAATAATTAAGCTATACAACATATTCTTAGGCTTAGTCCAATGATAAAACCACGATCTAGGTTCAAACTTTAAACTTTTAGCTTGATGAAATTTTCCCCTCCACAAACTAAACCACTTACTGTTTCTTAGCCAGATTAATTTTGAAATAAAAAATATTTAATTATTTGTGAAGGTTAATGATCACATCCTTATCTTGCTAATTATAATGAATGATTAAAACAGCTCACCATTCTGAAGAAAAGATCAAACATAAAAAGTAAATAACAGCTAATAAATATACTCAGCTAGCCATTATGATTGAATATATGTAACGGAAAAAAGATTATACACAAAATTAAGAAGATTAACAAAGATCATGTAATTAAAGTCTCTACATAAGAAAAAGATGATCGAAAAAAAAGATACTCATGTTGGTATCAAAATCACCTTATCCTGACTTTCATCACCATATCCATATCCAAATCGACCACCAAAAATTCTAATAATGCAAATTGCAAGTACAAAGAAAATAAAAGCAACCCAATTACTCTTCAAAACCATGTTCCTTGACTTCCTTCCCCAGTTTCCATCTCCACCATTTTTGCTATCATTTTCCTCTTTCACACGACCTTCCACCACTCCTTCACCATGTTTTTTTCTCTCAGATTTCGTACCAGACAGAGACAGAGAAGATGAAATTGATGATCTTGAAGAAGAAGAACAGCCCTGTAAACGAAAAGGGTTTGCATCAGATTCAATTCCATCACCATCTGAATCATTGAAAGACATTGATCTCACTTCACTTTCTTGAACAAAACCATTCCAATCACAGAGTACTCTAAAATCTTCTTCTTCTTCTTCTTGTTCTGGTTCAAAACCCATTTCAACATTTTCATTATCAAAACCCTGAAAGAGTCTCCTACCCTTTAACTTACCACTTTTAATGGCTTCCCTTCTCTCTCTGATAATCTCTTGCACTGCCAAATCATTGGTCCTCACCTTCCATGCCCCTTCTAATGGAGAAATTGCACTACTCTGAAGAGAAGACATTAGGTTTCTTGGTGAAGTGTCTAGGAGTTGCAGATTTCTGACCATGGAGTTTGAATGATTTGCTGATGAAGAATATGAATATCTGCGCTTTGTTTTTGGGTTAGACTGTTTGAAAGAGTCCCAATCTTGTTGCAAATTCATGAATTGCTGGTGCAGTTTTTCCACATTTTGGTTTTCTTTTGCTAATTGTGAGCTTTCCATGGTGGGGTCGACCTTTTTTTTCACCTTTCTTTATTTCTCATTCTATAATAAAAAGAAAAAAAATTGTTGGGATTTTTGAATGAAGGATAAGAGTTTGATGGGTTATTGCTTTCGAGTTTGAAAGGTAGTCAAAATTTGCCTTTACAGTGGGACAAAAAAAAAAAAAAAGGAAAAATAAACTTCCCCACGTTCTTATAATAATCAAATACCCCCTTTTTTTTTTCTTTTTTTCTTTTTTTTTTTTTCAAATTTTGATCTTGGAGTTGTTGGGATTTAAGTAGAGGAATCTGTGTCTATGATTTTGGTAATGGGAAAAAATCTAGACCATTAATCAGATTTTTTTTAAGGAAAATATCATAAATTCATAATAATTAATCACCTTGTTAATTATAAACCACGCCAATGTTACTTTTTCTCTTTATGTTCCTAGAATTGGTACCTTACCCGTTATTTTCTTTCGCTTTTTTATTGCTTTTTAGTTACTGGTTTAGGAGGGGACAAAAAAAAAAAAAAAAAAAAAAAAAAAAAACCCCTTTTTTGGTTTTATAATTGTCCTTCCTCCTTTTCGTTCTGAACCATATGAAGGTGTGGAAAAGTTTTCTTTTTCACCATTTTAGAGCTGAATTCGAGCCTTTAACTTAATTAGCCATTGTTCCTGAACATATATATAATTTCACCAAAAAAGTTGAAGATAAATATTTTCCAGCAAAAAAAACTGACTTGGTACCCAATAAAAGAGAAAAACAAAATGAAATTTTACCAACTAACATTAACAAGTAAATTTAAATGAGTTACAATAATTTACAATCTGGCTGGACATTCTTAAAAATATAATTAACCATAATCGTCACAGGATCAACAAAATCAAAAATTTCCTGTAATTAATAATTATCTTTACCAATTTATTATTCCAATATATATGTGTGGGACATTTTTTTATACTCTCTTTTAACTAAGTTTAGAATCGGTCTATGGAACTAGAGTCATAATATTTTTTTTCCTCCTTCCATCTTTAACTTTATCAGCAGACAAACTAATTTCTTCTCCCCCACCACTCATAAGCCATAACCACAAAAAAATGGGTCAAGACCATAATGTGTCTCTTTGCGGTGTGAGAATTTGAATTATATCAGTCTTTAACAATCAAACCCTGGTTTTTCCACATGGTCCAAAATAACCAGATTAATAAAATTACCCTTTAAGGCAATACAATGGCTCATTATGTTAACAATACAGGGTACTAGGGAGGTTGCAATTCAACATCTTGACAAAAACCCATTTGTTTAGTATATTCTCAGATCACAAAATTGGAATTATATGCAACAATGGGGATGTTTTCATTGGCACATTCCTGTACTTTTAGGACGGCTAGATTTGTTTTCTTCCCAAGACTGTCATTATCACTGCTTCGTCATCCCTGATGATTTTGAAGTAGACTGCCTCTCTCGAATAATTGAATAATTGATAAACACGTGAAAGCAGAAATAAAAATCCAAATTTGTGTACCCATTATCAATCATATGTCAAATGTTGTAATTGTATATCGCATTGGCAAATAAAATCATGCTCAATTACTGTGAGAGTTTGAATAGAAAGCAAAAAAACAAAAAAAAAAAAATGTCAAATATTCTCCACCTTCAGTACAAAATATGGTCAAATACATGGAAAGGGGTCAGTTTCTCCTGGAATACTAATAAAATTTTCTACTTTTCTAAATGGCAGTTTGGATGCTCAGCTTCCAGCAGAGTTTGAAATGTCCTCTATTAAGCCCTTTCCGTCCATTGCATCGAAGAAGAAGAAATTCTTCAAGGGATCTCCTTTGCCTGATATACCTTTGATGACCTCCTGGGAAGTTCAAAGCAACCATGTTAATATATAATGTCATTTGCGCATTTCATGTGCTTATGGTTGATGAAATTATATGGTACCTGCCCAAGGATTCCACCAAGAATGGCACAAACTGGAGGGAATTCTCTTGTACTCGACACCAATCTTTCTAGGAGTGCATCAGGAATATGAGACTCATTGAGTGACTACAATGTCAATAGAGAAGTAACATTAAGAATACGATCACCAGTATCATAAACCAAATTCAAGAGAAAAACGAAGGAAATATATATATATATATATATGTGCATGTATGTGTGTGTGTATATATATATATAAGAAGAACAACAAAAAGAAAAGATGCTGTACGTGTTCATCACAGAGCTCCTTTTTCAACTTCAGAACGCTAGGAAGATCTGCAATTGAAACTTCCCCAGGATTGCGTCCCTCAGCCTCCTCAAATCTTTCTATTACTGCAAAAAAAGGAGGCTAACCCAGATGAGTCTTCTATGTAAACAGGCAACCAAATACTTCTTAAGGGACTGTATTATGGGTAAAAGGTTTTGTACACGAAAAATTAAGACAGTGCAGTCTCCATCCTAAGAGTCAAGTGCAAGGCGCAGCATAACTACAGGATGGCAGGAGGAGTAGAAAAGTATACAACCTAGATAGATGCAACTTGAAGGACACAAATAAGGTGCTGTCACCAGTTACTTTACCACCCAATGCATTTCCTACTTGGCTATTTCATTAGCTGAAATCTCTTCCTTTATACTACATGTAAACATATATAATTCTTCCTAAAATCAATATGGTAATGACTACGAATCAACCCACCTCTCAAAGCAAAGTACAGCTTTGACACTTTCCTGGGAAGTATTTTCCAAGGTACTGAAATTGCTTCCTGAAGGAAAAAGAGCAATCCAAATAAATAACAAATATTTGTTATGCAAACCCACAAACATAAAGTAACATTAAAAGGTCTTTTTTTTATTACAAGCAAGAGATCCCATTCATACATCTTACCCTGATAGTAAATAGCAATGACACCATATCTTTAAGGAAAAACTGACACTATTTCATGGGGAAAAATAAAATTAAAAAACAGATTATTGCACAGTAGATATTCTATCTAATTTTTCTTGTTGACACAATTAGAGAGGGGGGGTGGGGAGGGAGAGGAATTGAACAAGAAATATCAATTTTAAAGTGAAACATTTTCAAAATATCTATTACATAAATTCAAATGTCATCCATAAGAACACCTTGTAGGTAGGGCCTGTTTTGTACAAATAACTTCTGTATCATATAGTCTTTTGAACAGAAGAACTCAAGGGCATCTTTATGCAAAATTAAGTTAGAAGCATGGTTATGGTACAATTACTTTACATATTTCACAAGCAATATTAAATTTGTAAAATGAGGAGAGTGTGTGGTCTCATAATGGGTTTCCTCTTGTGGGTCGTTAGTCAATACTCTTGGAATGGGGTTGATTTTCTTTGAATGGTGTTGGTTGGGCACTAAAATGGGAAAGTGGGATAAGAAATTCAGTCCCCACAGTATACTATCCTCCCTGGCTTTCCATTAAAACAGAAGAGAAGCTCAATTCAAAGAACCCCACTAATTTGATGCAAGAAATCATAAGAACCACTGTTTTAAAAGTCCTAAGGCGCATTTGAGGTGTTTTGCCCAAGTGAGGCAAGGCATAAGCCTCGAGGCGGTTATGCCTCAATTTTGATTAAAAAAATATAAAATATAAAATTACTAATGAAATCCCATAATATTCATAATAAAAAAAGTTAATTATGAAGAATATAGGAAGTCACATCCACAGCAGATCCATTCTTCCCTTCATCTCTTCATTTTTTTTTTTTTTTTCATCCTCTCTTTTATTTTAAGTTTGCTTGAAACCTAAAAGTCACATGTGGGTCAACTTGACAACATCCAATACCCACCCAAAATTTATTTAAAACACGTGAAAAACTGAGGCTTACGCCTCAATAGCCTCAAGGCTTAAGCCTGTAGGCATACCGCCTCATATCTTGAAGGTGAAAGCCTCACTTGGAAGGGTCGAGGCTATAGCCTCAACTCAGGAAACCAGCGCCCCGCCTTGAGACCAGCCTCAAGGCATACACCTCTGGTGATTTTAAAAACATTGATAAGAACAGATAAACCTTTCCATGTCTGGACTTATCATCAATACCAACCCCCAACCTTATCCGAGAAAAGAAACGATAGAAATAAACTAGCAATATTCTTCAAGAATGAATTAATAGCTAAGTTACATTCCAAAATACAAATTTTATACTGAACACAAAATAAAGAGTCCTACCTCAAAACTGGAATATTGTAGTTGGCATTCAATAGTTTCCTCAAGTTTTTTCTGTCAAAAAGAGATTGAAGAAACAATAAAATATGAGTACAGGTTCTATTGTCAAAATCATTTTAGTAAAAATGAACGACTCAAAGCTTGTCCAAAATATTTAGTGATGAAGGAACATAGCACATGAAGCTAAGATATTAAGAGATCATGAAAAACAATGAAAAGTTACATAAGCTGATCACCTTTGAATAAGTATGAAGTTGAAGGTCAACAAAAATTTCACCACAAGAGTCTCTACAATCAACAGAGTAAAATGCTATACGCTTAGATAATTTTCTGCACTTTTCATTAATCAGTTTCTGCATTGGAAGCATCAAAGTAAACAAACATGGATAGAGAAAAATGTGGAAGTGGAAATACCGCACACAGAAAACGTAGGGTAATAGAAGTACCTTAGTAGTGAAGGAACAGCAGGATACCACAACAACATCAAACTTACTATAAAATTCTCCACCGAAGCTTGATAAGTCACCTGAGAAGAGCAATCTGGGATTCAGTTTATTTAATCTATAATTAGAAAACAAGAGTTATAAAATCAGTGTAATAATATTCGTTTGAAAACTCAGAAAAAAAGACTTAATCTATGATTAGAAAATGAGAGTTACAAAATGGGATCAGTGTAATGACATTCATTTGAAAACTCAAGAAATTTGACAAGGCACTACGGTATACCTTTTTCCACAGAAACTCGAACCATCGGATTAAAATCTTTCAGAGAATCACAACAAAGCTCAGCTAGAGTTTTCCCAGCATACACATTTTCATCAAGAGGTATCAAAAAGTTAGCTGAAAGCGCTTCTTCTGTCACTACTCGATCATCCACCAAAGTCAAGCTTCCAATACCCGCCAGCACAATATTCTTGCAAAACTACTCGACCAAGTAATGTAGCAAAATTGAAAAATAATTTAAAGAGTAAATATTGAACAGTAACAAAAACCCACAAAATAAAAAATTAACAAGGCTATATAATAATTTTTTTAAAAAAATTGTATTTTTATTCAAACTTCAATTTTTACCTCTGCTATAGTCCCTTTCATTCCACATACTAGTATATGTGCTTTGCTCAATCTAAAACAAGAAAAATAAAAGAACCATATGTAATTAAACAGCGACACAAAGAACCCAAATGGAAAAAGTGTAAAATTTTTACCAATATTTGTAAGTGTGTTATGTACCTTCTTTGAGCATCAGCACCCCAAACCCTAATTTGGCGATCGTAAAGTGCAGTCTCCTGCTCGGTCAACTCCTCGCCGTCCATTCCCAACTTCAACCTGTTTTCCACAAATTCACGATTTTCAGCTCCTAATTACAGCAAACCCCAATGGGTATTTGCCTGTGTAAGGAAAACCCTAAAACATAATTAAGCAAAAATGGAAGTAAAACAGAAAAATTTAAAACCCTAATGCTGAGAAAACACAAAACTTACACTGTACCAGGTACGAAAACACTGAGAAGCTGAAGGTGCAGTAATTCAAAATTTGTAAAAAAGTGTGGGGGCACTGAGGAATATTAAATAAATTCGGGGGTTACGATGCAATATTCTTTTATTATTATTCTTTTTTTGCTTTGGGAATTTTGGTACTGAAACTTGACTTTGGATTTTGGGCTCCCTTTATTTTATTTTCCATTCAACTGGGCCAGAAGGTTGGAAATTTGCAAAAAGAAACCCAAAAGAAAGTGCCTTTGAATTTTAATTTTAACCTTTTTCTTGTATTTAAATGTATTGAGATTACCTTTCTTGGGGATTTATAATATGATGGTAAATTTGAATCCATATTTGATATTTTCATGGTGGAATTTGGGGATTAATAAGTAATCTCTTTTACTCATACATTACCTCAACATTTTCATTTAAAATTTTAGAGTTTGAATTGTAAAATTTGGTTTAATTCTTACTGTGTGCCACCACTTTTTAACAAAGTGAAAAGTATTATTCAAGAAAACAAGTTGTTTAATTACTTAAGAATCATGAAGTTTGAGGATTATTTGTGTTTTGGGAATTAAACAAGATGCCAACCTTAAAAGAGAAAGAAAATAATAAAAGGGGGGAAAAATAGATTAAGCAGTAACATGCCTAGAGAAAACTGGAATCAGTAGTAACTCATTCCTTGAAAGAATATTATGCTTTATTTTTGCTTCATCCACAATGCACAGCAATGCTTTCAAACCTGTTCATTCAAGCAACTTTTACAAAATCACAATCACTAGGTAAAAAAAAAAAAAATATATATATATATATATATACAGATAAAACACATAAATTACACTAGGAGAATTCCATCATTTAGTAATACTGTATATAACTTTCAACTTTTGGCTTTGTTTGGATGGTGGATGAAAAAGTGAAAAAATATTTGAGTTTGGGATTTAAAATTTTACCTGCATGTTGCTGAATTTCTTGGTTTTGGTATTTTCTCATGGTCAGCACCATATTGAAATATAGAAATTTGATGTTCAATTCCCTATCACAAACTCATGATAAAGTTGAAGACCTTGTATCTCATGCAATCATGTATCTACCTTCATATATAATAGGCTTTAGCTTTAATTTTGAATGTATAGAAAAAAAAATTTTTTTTTCCCCTTTTGTTATCATTTTTGTTGTAGTATTTTAACTATATATATTAAACAAATAGTATAGATGAACCGATTATAGTTTGTCTATTTGATTCTTTTTAAAAACCAAATCATTGAATGAAGGACTTTGGTGAAATTCTAAGGGTCATATAATATTATTGCTACATGGAATGTAGACAATACCCATGATGCACATTGCACAGTAACATTTAATGGAATACAGTAGAATCCAAACAAGAAGTGAAATAAAAACAAAGAGCTTAAATGAATATTTAATGTCATTTATTCAAACAGAAAATTATTAAAAACAACAATAATGCACCAACAACCCAATTTTGTTCACAAAAAAAAAAAAAAAGAAGGAAAAAAGAATTTATCTAGACTCATTTAATAATGTATTACAACACACCAAAATGTTCATTAAAAACATTTACTAAATAACATTGTTAATATATTATTAATTAGTTAACATACTTATATAATTGAAATATAGATAAATAAAATTTTAAATAAGCAAACGGGTCAAACAAACAAACCAATTATTTTTACGTTTTTAAAATTATTGTTGTTCATGTAATACATTATGGTAAAACTTAAATTCTTTAAAAAAATATTTATTTGAATATTTAAAGGCATTAAATAGTAATGAGTAATTGAAATAACAGAAATGATAAGGTAAATAATCCAAA
Source organism: Ziziphus jujuba (assembly GCF_031755915.1). Lineage (NCBI taxonomy): Eukaryota > Viridiplantae > Streptophyta > Magnoliopsida > Rosales > Rhamnaceae > Ziziphus > Ziziphus jujuba. Next base: position 8,473,884 of record NC_083380.1, read on the forward strand.
AAAAAAAAAAAAAAACAAACATTTACAACTATTAAATTATAAAAAATATACATATGTAACTACTGTAAATGTTAATCTTTACTCTAATCAAATCCGATTAAAGTAATTACAGAGAAATTGGCAAGTAAATATTAAAATAAATAAATAAATAAATAAATAATAAATGGAGGAGTGGTGGGGTCGAGGGGGTGGCAGGATTGGATAAAGGTTGATGGTGCCGACAACAGCAATTGATGTGTTGCATACTTTGGATCGTAGCGGAAAAAACCCTTTCCACTTGGACAAACGGACGTGGGGGGACAAACGAGAGGTAAGGAATTCGACACGTGTCAAATAACTAATCCTTAGTTGCGTATACATTTACATATATATATATATAATAAATAAAAGGAAATGTTTCCATACGGCGACAGACAGAGTTATTTGGGTCCCACTGACACTCCCAATTACACCTGTACCCACACTCTCTCGCTCTCTCTCTCTTGGTTGGTTTCCACCTTTAAAGGCACTTGTCCAATCTCCCTCTTCTACATTTACTCTTTTACCCCTACCCATTTGTTTTTATTACTAATTCCACTCCCTTCGCCATTATTTCAATTTCCCAACCCAACACCACGCTCCACGCGCTCTCTCTTTCACCACGTCGTCGGTCCTTACGAATTCATGATTGTTGTTTGAATACTTTTAAAATGTTTATTTCCCCACGTCATCTCCTTTTTCTGTGTATTTTTTTTTTCTTATTTTAGTATCTTTTTAATATCCAAATTTACTCTAATTATTACCTTTCTTTTTCTTATTTTATTGGATATCATGAATAGTAATATCATTGATATCAAATAAATATAACAAAAAAATATATTAAAATTTATATATATTAATATTTTAATTATATATAAGTAATTTAAAAAAAATATTATTAAATATAAACTAATAGAATATTAATGTATGGTTTTTAATATACACTATGATGCAGTTATTTGGTATATTTTGCATTATTTTATTTTGCAATTAGCGCTCATCCAATTCAATTATCAAATTTTCACATTTTTGATCTCTGATTTTTTTTTTTCGGTGGTCTTTAAATTTTGATCTCTCATAAATTTTAGTTTTTAAACTATTTTTTATCTAAATTTTAACAATTTTAAGCATGCAGTGTAATTGATACAATGTGTATAAATTTTATGACATATATGATTTTGAACTTTTTTTATTTTATTTGTATTATCGTTGCATTAATTTCACTGCATATTTCAAAGCTCCTAACAAATGGGAACCCAAGTGTACAAATAATAATAATTATAATAAATAAATAAAAGAAGGTGCAAAAATCTAATAATTAAAGAGGAATAGGTGCTAAAAAGTCAAAACCCTATAATTTGTAACCCATATTAAACTTTATAATACTTTTTTTTTTCTTTTTATGGTTGATAATATATTGTACTGTTTATTATATAATGCATAATATAGTGTGTTATTTATTTAAAATAATTCATAGATGGTTGTAATAATTTGCATATTGGAACACTTTGGGAAGATAAATGGGTGGGAATAGCAAAGAAAAAAGGAGCTTATCATATTGTTTTCATGTGCAAAATCAGTTTTTTTTTTTTTTTTTTTTTTGTGATAAACATGCAACTCGTGCATATAGAAAAAAAGAAATAAAATAAAAGTTTGATTAGAATTCAACACAAGTCCACCAAAAAAGAAAAATCGGCAGCTTTTTTCTCTATGCTAAAAAAAAAAGAAAAAGAAAATCTAATATATCCATTTTTGTTCAACAAAAAGTACGCAAAAATAAATAAATATATTGAGTCAAACTTGTATGTCATTATTGCTAGGTGAACACGGCAATGGGCCTTCAAATGTGAAAGCATTAAAATGTCCCCCAAAAAAATAAAAAAATAAAAAATCACGATTTTAATATTTTCCTCAAGTACATCATGATAGATATTAGACATCCTACCATACTTTTTGTTGTAGGACTCCTATTTTACCTATCATTTTCCCTCACTTTCTCTTCCCTTTTTCCCTCCCTCTTTTATTACCTGCTTTCAAACTACTACTTTGTTGAGCTTAAACGATAATTAAACTCAAAATCCCATTAAGGGTCCCACAATAAGAGAAATAATCATAAAGGATTATCAAAGAAGCACATAGTTTTGAACAAATTATGATTTATAAGATTTTTTTCCCAAACCAATTGAATTCAAAATTTAAGGTATTCAACTTTATTAAAGATTAGGTTTCCAAAGAGAAACTATTCTTTTATTTATTTGTTTAGTTTTTTTTTTTTTTTGGCCTTTTTTGGGGCTACTCTCTTTGAGAAGAGAGTGCTCTACACACAAAAATTGAAGTAAAAGAAACCCAAAAAGAAAGACATGCCATGAAATGTGAAACACAATACCACATGCTTTGTCCTAAGCATAGCATCCATCCTTGTACTTCTTTTTCATGGTTCACAAAAGTTGAAAGCAACAGACAGCCTGTCTCTATTATCCTTTTTCTCTACTTGTATGCTTCAAACAAACCTCAAAATGGAAATTTGGTAAAATAATGTACAGAATATTATTAAAATATTAGTTTAAGTAAAACTCAGCTTTGAAAAAAAATATACATAACAAAATATCTACCCACTTTTAGGTCCTCCTTCCGTTGGAGTTCTTCTCTCTCTCTCTTCTGCTGCTTACCAACTCCTTTTTTGTTTTTGTTTTTGTTTTTATTTTTTTTAAATTTCCAATATCTCTTTAATCTTGCTTTTCCAGTCTTGAATTTAAGACATTATCCATTTTTCTCTAGTAGATATCCCCACAATGCCATTTTTGCTGACTGGGTATGATAACTGATTCTTCACTTCTAAACCTACACTTTTAATTTTTAATTATTATTATTTTTATTTATTTTCTTCTTTCATTGGCAACCCACTTTATTGGTTATTAATGGAATCCATGTCAGTGAATAAATTGGTGGAATGAGCATACCTTTCTTCTTCTGCAGCACTTGTCTGTATAGGTACTCTCTCTCTCTCTTCCGCTCTCTCTATCTCTCTCTGTCTTTGGTTTGTTTATTTATTCATTTTTTTTAATATATATATATATTATGATAAGAATTGTACTCTTTCTCAAATTTTAGCTTCCCAATTCCTTGGAACAATATCTGCAACTGCTTCGCTTAGTCATTATTAAATTACTAAATTGAAAAAAAAAAAAAAAAAGAAAGCTTGACTTTTCAATATGGGTTTCTAGCTTTTATCTTTAGGAGAAAATAATTGCAATGTGCTTTTTACCATGCCCGTAGCTGCAAGTTTAGCTTTTCTTACAATATTTTATTGTAAGTATGCAGTTTATTATAGTATTTGAAATTTGAGAATGAAATAAAAGCTAATTTGCTTGAACTGGGACCTTTTTTTTTTTTGGTGTTCATTTTATTTGGGTTTCTGATAATGTTTCAGATTGTTGTTTGATATGGGAAATTCTGTTCTTGCTCGTTCGAAATTTGAGAGCCATAAGCTACTTATAGAAATTTTGTATGATAGAAATTTTGTATGATTTGGGTTGTCTACTTAATCTTCTGTCTATTTTTGCTTATGACATAGTGGATTCTGTGTTAAACGGTTTATCAATGATAATTAGCATGCAATTTCTAAGTTTTTTGTGCTTTATGGGTGATAAAAACAGCAAAGAAGCTTAATTTAATTGGGTAGATTAGGTTGTGAAGAAGTAGAAGAAGGACTCTAAGCAGAGTTTTTTTTATGGACTGGAACTTGAAAGCACCTTCTTGGGATTTTACTGACTTAGAGCAAGAAACTTTCCCCACCTTAGACTCTGTTGATGGGTCTAGTAGCTGTGGAGAACATAGAACTATCAAAGGGGAGTTTTCAGTTGATTTGAAGCTTGGTCGAGTGGGTAATCCAGGCAATGAGTTGTTGGATATGTGGAAGGAGCCTGGGCTCCCAAAAACTACATCTTCGCCTTCTGGATCATCGAAGAGGGCACGAGGAGCTTACAATGGATCTCAGGTAGTGTCATGCCTTGTTGATGGGTGTAAAGCTGATCTAAGTACTTGTAGGGATTACCATAGACGCCATAAGGTCTGTGAGCTTCACTCTAAAACTCCTCAGGTCACAATTGGGGGCAATACGCAACGGTTTTGCCAGCAGTGCAGCAGGTACGAACTTTTGGTGTTGGTGCTTTCAATTCATTAGAGCCATAGCTATTGCAATCATATTCATAATTTTCAGTTAAGTCTATATGTTAAGGTATGTGATTCATCTCGTCTTGATAATCGTTCGGTTTATTGTGAACAAAAGTTTTAAAACTAGCTATTTCATTTCCTCAGCATTCTGCTGCCGCTTTTGATTAACTTGCCTTTAATTTCTCATTTTGGTATCTGAGGAATGGTCATAAGGTTCCATAGACTTCATTTGTTTCATTTAATTCTTGAATTGTGGTGGTGAAGTTCTGTAAAGTTTTCGCAGTTTAAGGTCATGTGTCCAGTTTATGCATTATACCAGATTCAAACTTTGACATGGACTTTAGAGTTTCTTTAAGAAGGTAAAACATAAAAAAAATGGTTCTTACTGTGAGTAAAAAAGAGATTATCTGAATGTTTTAATAGGCTACAGAGGGCAATTTGCTGTTGCCATTCTTTATAGACAATTTAGATTCCTATTCACCAAAAGAACAATAATGATTCTGACCCTTGTCCTGGAGAGTGTTCCACGGTTTCTTGAGTCCTCTGACATGTTTTGTAGTGTTTCTATTGTATTGAGTTCTTATTGCTGAGCCAGCTCTAAATGCTTTAATGGTTTTCCAATGCACTTGTCACTAGCTAAGTGGTGCATCAGATGGTGACAATGAAATGCCTGTCTACTGTCGGTTTTATAAACCAGCCTCACCCCTCCCCCTTTTCTCTTTTGTCCATTTCCAGTTTGTTTATGCTTATAATTGTATAGTTTTTCCTGAATCTTTGTATTTGGTTTTTCTGCTAGGCTTACAACACATTTAATAGATTCTACCAATTCCTGTTTTATTTATTAGCTTCTTAGTTTCCCATGAATTATTCCCTTCTATTCCATGACTTCATCACTGTTAAGTTTCTCAAGATTCCTTTTCTTTTCGGTAGGTTCCATTCCCTGGAGGAATTTGATGAAGGAAAGAGAAGCTGTAGGAAACGTCTTGACGGACACAACAGGAGACGAAGGAAGCCCCAGCCAGAACCACTATCGCGTACAGGAGCTTTGTTGTCTAGTTACCAAGGTTAGCTGCAGCATTGGCACAAATGCACACAAAGACACTTATAGATCAATAATTTGCTTGCTAACTCTTTAACAAACATCCACTTAATTGAATTCTTTATCAGTTTTCTTGGCTAATGGTCACAATTGATGTAGTAATGACCAATGATGTGACTTCCACCTGGTAACTTCGATGGGATGCTTCTCTTTCAATCTCCATGATGGCCGTGATATCTACTTCTAAATGGCAATTGTTGCCTGCTTTTAGATATCACTCTAGTTTCAGATTCTAAGAAGGGATACCATCACTTAACTGAACATTGTTAGAGACGTATAAGAGTGGTAGCATTAAATGTAATAGACTACGTACCATGCAAACTCAAGTAGTAAAATTGCAGACTGATTGAGAAGGACCAAACATTAGCGTTGCAATTATGGCTTTAGCGCAAGTGATCTGATATTAGTTTGCGATCAAGAATTCTCTATTTGATGTCCAAAAGAAGCTGCAAAGATTGATATGATGTTAAATTCATTTTGCAGGCACCCAATTATTGCCATTTTCTACTTCACTTGTATATTCCTCAACCCCGCTTGTGAACCACAGCTGGGCTGGAGTTGTCAAGACCGAGGCAGATCATGCGGGGCTTCATAACCAGCACACGAATCTACCTCTGCTGGATAAACAAAACTTGTTTCTTGGGTCCTCTTCCAGCAGTAGCAGCAGCAGCTATAAGGGAAGGAAGCAGCTCGGGGTTTTACTAGGCAATGACCTTCCAACACTCAACAACCAAACATCCCTTGAAGTGTCTGTCTGCCAGCCCCTTCTGAGGAGCATTTCTTTATCAGAAAGTGGTGGAGGGTCTAGGAGCAAAATGTTCTGTGACAGGTTAACAACACAAATCCATGACTCGGATTGTGCTCTCTCTCTTCTGTCATCACCGCAGACACAGACATCCGAGATAGGTTTGAGACACATAGTGCAGCCTAACTCGATCTCTCTGGTGCACCCTGTAGGACCCCCCAGCCTCCATGGGAACAGTTTGGAGCCAATTGATTCTGTTTTTGTCTCTAATGGAAGTGATGCATCAGTTCACTGTCCAGGAATGTTTCACATGGGTTCTGATGGGTCCCAAGGGAATGAAGCTCCTCAAACACTTCCCTTTCACTGGGACTAAGTAAAAGATGCTACAAGGCTTATCATGCAGCTAAACATAATGTAATTTGTATTCTCTTTGCCATTGATTTTGATTTTGGAGAATCACTTTTTTCTGCCCAAAAATCCAAGTGTTGGATTATTTTTTCTCTACCATGATGAACAACTGTCATTTCCTTTCATTTCTAACAGTAACTACTTTGGTTCCATTATTCACATCAGCCTCATTTTTCTTTGTAAATCCTGTCTTGTTTTATAGTGAGCTCTCTAAAAGGTATAATTTTTTTGTTTAAAAATTTTATCTTATGATTATGGTATGTTGTGGATGCTACATCTTATTACATTATCCATCTTTCCATGAAAAATTGCTGTTTTCTTAAGCTGCTTCTATGACACAGTGCATCTCAGGCCGAGTCCGTTTATGTGGTTTGCTGTATTGCAATCGATACGATGCTCTTGGACTTCATAAAACGACCCATCACTTCATGGTACTATGTGACTACTCGCCCCGGATTGAAATGGCAGCATTTTAGTTTGTAGTTGTTATTTACCGCCATGGTCCACACTCTAATTATTATTATTTTTATTGGCAAAATGTCTACCTATTAATAATAAAGCGTAAAAAAATGAGGATATCCTTATTGACTATGCCTATAAAATAATCATTTTTTTAAACTGTATATATATATATATATATTTACCAATATCAGGAACCTGAAGGGACCATGGTAGACAAGTTTTTGATGTATATACGGAATTATACAGCATCCGTTCCGGTTGTGAGTTGCTGGCTAGTATTATGATCTTTGATGTAAGTCAGTTTTTTTCAGTCTCAACAGGATAATTTCCTCTGGCTTCAGGATAAGTTCTAGTTTTTGAATGGTTGGTTTTGTAGGATCAATATGCGGACACGAAAAACTATTATGGCCACGATAGATGAGTACCATTTTGGTTTTTGATATATGTAGTATATAAGGTGAATAATCCCTTGGATGCTTTTTCTTGTTGTGCAAAGTAATTTGTTAAAGAATACATGCAAAAAAAAAAAAAAAAAAAGATTTTACTTGGTTATGATTTCGACATTTACACATTAAAAATGTTCAATTGGTAAACATATTTATAATTCTTGACAAAATTCTCTGTATGCTGTTTTTCAGGCAGCTTAGTCTTATGATTATATATGATTTACCTCAAATATCTTGCAGATTATGCCTTGGCTGCGGAGACAGTGATTGTAGGTAATGCTGCTGGCTCTTTTTTGTACACAAGTTGGGATAATTCCAAAAATTATAGCATGGTTTATACTTCTTTGACGCTGTTGCTCTTATAAATTGAAAGGGACGGAGAAAAATCTCATGGTACTTTTTATGTTCATTGATTCAGATGTCACAATATTGTTTTTCTTGAATGCTGCAGTACTTGTCTCTAAATTCAAGTATATTCCCTGAACAAATTGGACATGAATCTATGGAAGAAGAAGAAGAAGAAGGAACCCCTTGTTGCTGTCTTCGTTTCTTTGGAGCTGTCTATCTAGAAATGTCATATGTTCCTCTACCTCCACAGCTGTAGAATATGATTAAGAGAATTGGAATCTGCAGGAATTATTTTATTTTTTTCTTTAATGAAAAAAAAAATCTTATTTTTTTTGGGTTCAAAGTTAAGGATTGGGTCGCCAGCAAAAGATGGTTGATTTTCTAATTTCTGTGCTATATATTAAATATTATCCTCTGTGATTACCTGCAAATGTCATTATTTTATGTACATACGTGGCATTGTGAGATCTTCCCTTCTTTACAAGTAACCCATAAAAGTCTATGTTTGGAAGAAAATTTTCTGTTTTCTCTGAACCAAACTTGCCGTAGCATGACTGGCATTTGTGGCACTGTCTTGTTAATTATAATCATGCCTAGTTTTCAATCCATTTGGAAACAGTTCCAAACTATCGTCACTGGGGAAAGAAAAGGAATAATAATAATAAAAAGGGAAGGAAGCAAAAAGTACTTGGTAAGTGGTCAGAAATTGATCAATGAACTATAGATTGATCTCGTGCATACATTTAGCCGCCTAGTCCATGACAAATTAGACCTGATTAATGTATTTGGCAAAGGCCCTTTCTTTTCCACAATCTAAATTCTACCAGACAATAATATAATTTTGGGATTAAAATTGTCTTATCTTTTCAAAGGAGTTGGTAGAGAATAATGAAAGCTTTCTTGCAAAATAACAAAGCAAAAATGGTGCACGAAACACTACCTTTCAAAAGTTACATAATAGATTTTATATATATATATATATTATAGAAGTCAGTCTTCATATTTCAAATCAAAGTAATTTGAGAATTTTAACATTTGATCTTTTTTTTTTGTTATAATTTAAAATTTAAAACATAGTTAAATATGAAATTTGTAACGTATTAATGTATTAAATTTTATTTGTGAATCTATCGAAATTTAATAATTAATAAATATAATTTTAAATTTCACTCGTTAATACAATTTAAAAACTGAAAAAATAATATTAATTTTAATATTAAAAACATGATATAAGTAATTAAAATAAATATTTTATCGTAGGCATGGAAGCTAAAAAAAATAATAACAAATCATGCAATATTAATTAATTAACACTTTCAGTGATTATAAATTTAGAAATTACACAATTCTTGAAACAAAATACATATCCAATATTTTAAAAAAATCTTTATGATTAAATGATGTTGAAAAATTATGTTATTACTTTAAATTGACATATTATTACACATAATCTTTTATGCTGATTTTCATAATATAAATTTTAGAGTCAAGTACAAAATCAGAGCTCAAAAATATGTTCCATCGATCAAGAAAACAAAATTTGTTAACTTTAATCTTTATTAGCCTAGATCCCAAATCAATTTTTTTATTCTATTTTTAAAAATAAAAAAAATTTATTATTTTTTAAAAAAATATTTTATTATTTTAAATTATCAAATAGATATATTATATATATATATATATGCAACCACTACGATAGATGACAGTTTTTACTAATGATAAATATTATTTTTTCTACATTTTATACGTGAATGCTTTAAATTACTTGCCTTCCACTTAATCTCAATCTCAAAATTCAAGTCTTACACCTTCCAAACCCATTTCTATTCTATATTCAAAAAAAAACAATTTCAAATTGAATACAAATTTTAATTCATGAAAAAACACAGCCGATGTTCACACAAGAATTCTTTGTCTGTCTCACTGTACGAAATTAAAATATAATCTTCCCCCCTAATTTGGTTTGTTAGTCAATACTCAATAGGAAACATCTTGTTGAAGCTTCTGATTTACGCACAACCACAAAATATTCTCACACACACACACACAAACTAAATAAAAAAAGAAAAAGAAAAAAAGCAACCACAAAAGGCCGGTGTGGAAACTTCATGGAAATGTATATATCTAACAATCTCACTGTCTCACTCAACAATATTCAAAAGACCCGGACCAGGCGACGACTAGACTTGGTCACTGTCACTGCTCCAAAACCACCACCTTTGGTCAAAGTACTCAGTTCTTCATATTAATTCATCATTGGCCTACCACTTGTTTTATTTTATTTCTTTAATTTTATTTTATAAATAATAATTGAATTTGTACAGGTATATATGTATTTTTTTTTTTCTGGTTACATAATCATTTGAGTGATGTAATTTCCAAATTTGGTTACTCTACTTCTATGTCAAAAGTCCAAACGCAGCCCTTTTGATCCTTCTAGATTTTTCAATTATTTCACCTTAAATTTTGTTTTATAGTTAATCTAGTTTCAACACTTTTAGATGAGGAGAAAAAAAAAATAAAAAATTCCAATTTTTATTTTGTCTCTTGTGTTTTAAAATTCTTTTTACATTTGCAAATTGTAATAATTGATAGTGATATTTAATGTTAGTTTAATTAATATTAAAATCTTTTATTACATTTTGCTGACTCACTGTTTTTGTGTAATTGTATGATCAGTCAAACTAAGGGTTGGACATATTTGGAGGCTATTTAAAATTATGTAAAAAAAAAAAAAATTAGAATATATTTTTGTGATTTTTTTTTTTTTGGAATTTTTGAAAGCGATTTAAGAAAGTAGAAATACTTAAAAAAAAATCGATATGTGTAAGAAAAATTAGAGGAGGACACGTGGACAAGGTTGCATAGATTCAAAGTAACATTATAAAACTTGAGGCCAGTGGGCAGAAAAGAAGCAAAGGCAAAGAGGCAAAACGGCAAAACGTGAACTGGTTTTATTGTTTTGTTTTAATGTCTCAGATGGAACAGCAACAGGCATTGGCAACGGCGTCGTTGAAAGGCAACAGGAAGCGGCAAACGACGCCGTTTGCTATGATCAACGATGACCTCCTCCTCAACATTCTCTCCAGGCTACCGGCGGTGTCGTTTGCTTCGGCGGCGTGCGTTAACAAGTACTGGAACGGAATCTGCAATCGGGTCCTCTCTCGTCCCAAGCTCTCCTCCGCTCTCTCCCTTAATCCTTCACCGGAGGTATTCAATCTTTGTGTTTGTTTCCCGGTAATTTTTTTTTTTTTTTTTTTTTTGGGAGACTAATGAAAAAGTTTGGTTTTTTAATGGTGTGGTTTGATGATAGGTTGCCGTTGGAGAGGTTCTTGATGAAGTTCTCGCCGAACCAATAAGACCCCATTTCGCTATTGCTAATGTTGGCGGTGGATTTCGCTTGGCTGAGGTTTTGAGGCTTGTACGTAATTAAATTAATATTTTGCCTCATTTTAGCTTTTTTTTTTTTTTGTGTTTCATTTTTTGTTTAATTTGTTTGTTTATTTATGTTTGGAAATGTAGATGTCGAAGAAATTGGGATCAAAAACTCCAATTATTGTAACAACTGCTAGTGGAATAATTGGAAGAGATGCTCGTACTGGTGAATTCAAAGAGGTACGGACCGTACGGTTGTGCTGTGTTTTCCCTTACTTGTTTGTTTTGTGCTGGTAGTTTGACAATTTGTGACAAAGAAAAGCCAACAATATTGCTATATCTAACATTTTTTTCTTTTTAAAAACTTTTTTTTTTTAAACAAAAATTTAAAATAGGCTAAGTTGATGTTATCCCACTGCTATGATCTGAACTGGGATGGTGAAGAAGATGAGGATACAGAAGATACAAATGGAATCGTTTTGACTGTTGGGTTTGTACCCGGACTGAAAGTTGATGCTATCCCACTGTTACAACCTACAAAGGTAGTGGTGTTTTACGACATAGTCTCACTGCTGCTTTTCTTTATAGGATTGGAGTAGCTAATGATCTTGTTTTGCGGTTTGAAACTGTGGAAAAAAGAAAAAAAAACTGATGCAGAAAGAAAATTTCACTGATGCAGGAACTTCGAGATGCAAGGATTGAGAAGTTCGTGATGGACATAAGAGATTTCACTTCCTCTGCTTCGGGCTCTACAACCCCTGTAGGGATTATAATGTTTGGAGTAAGCTACTGTCTCATTTGTTATTTGCTCTGTTTTTCCATTCTTGCCAATTGTATCTTTGATTGTGTTGCTAAGACATTGCATAATATATTGTACAGGAAGGGCGTGCTAACATGAAACCGATTCTTAATGTGTTGGGTGAGTTTGCTTTCTATAAAAACTATGATTTGTTTACTAAACACATGATTTTAATGTCAAATAAGAAGAAAGAAAAAATAAAATAAAATTGGGGAGTGAAGGTTGTTTTTTATGGCTACAAAGAGAGTGGTGATGGATGGATTTGGATATTTTGAACTCTTGAAGTATGAGGAGGATGAGCTGCTACTTTTATTCTATGCACGTTGTTGATTAAATCTCATTTTTATTGCAGATTTTGCTATGCCCTTGGAAACAGTTATCCTGGGTAATGAGAGGTCTCGCTTTTTGTATAGGAGTGAAAGTGATTATAAAGATGTTCGTGGGAATAAAACATGCTTCACATGTGCTATTGCTCTTGTATTTGCAAACGATAAAGACAAGTCCTGCGGTAGGTACTCTTTTGGCTGGTTTATTTGGTTTCTAATTCTAATTTTTATTTGATTATATGTTGTAAATGGTAGATATCCACCACTACCTTTTGCCTTTACGTTTCATTGATCATTGATGGATTTCTTTTCAATTTTTCAAACGATCCTGTTGTTCACTGAATTTGCTAAATTTACTACCTAATTTTCATCCTCTTAAAAATTTCTGTACCCTAGATGCTTAGTGGTTACTGCTTCCAGAAAACAAAACTTTTCCATCCTTTTTGTGTAGTAAGAACGATATCATTGATGCATTTTAATACATGACAATTCTGTATTATCTCATATACTGCGTAATCAACTTATAGGGTCCACCAAATGTGCTTTTGAAAATTCGATTTGCTTCATATTTCTTTCTTCGACATGACCTCACTCTGGTGAAAATTAGGTATATTCTATGGTTGGTTTTGGTAAAGTATTATGTCATGCTGCCCAATTGTCTGCAATGCTCAATTCTCATTTTCATTAGCATCATTACAAACCTTTTGACTGAAATTTCATACTCAAATGTCATTTTTACCTTTCTTCTATGTATTTGCTTTCTTTTTGCCTGATAGTTTGATTCAGCATTCACTTATATATTTTGGTTTGGTGAAACTGAATAGGCATAGGGAATATCCAATTCAATGTTGCATTGTCAAATGGGTTATCAACAATAGGTCCCAAATACAAGGCAGCCTCTGTTAAAGTGAACAGCTGTGATCATACTACATGGCTTACCGCTAGAGCAGAAGGAAATCCGGCAGTTCTTGATGGTCAAAGAATTCTAGATGATATCAATCGTAAGGTATGCTAGTATGTAAAGTAGTCAACTTTCTAGTTATGCTTTATGATCCCTCTCTTTAGATTATTTTCCGAAATACAATTCTGTAATTTTTATTCATTGATCCTTAAAAATACAGTTGGAAAATCGTAGTGATGCTCCTGATCTATATATTGGTGTCACAACACGAAGAAATTTCTCTATTGGGTCAAAGAAGCCAAAGTTGATGACCTCATTGACCTTTCATGGAGTTGTAGGGTAATACTTAGAACTCCTTTTTTTTCATCTTGATATAGTTTTCTATTTCCTTGATGATGTTGCAAAATATGTTAAGGGATGGGTTTCATTTCAAACAGCTCCATTTTGAATGTGAATTATATAAGTATTTATCATTTCAACTTTCCTACAGAGGAGATGAGGAGTATCTTTATGTTGATGGTATTGGCATAAAAACTGGTGATTACTTTCAATTCTACCACTCAGATCCTGCTACTGCCTTATCCTCATGTAGTGAGGTCACCATGAAGCTCAAAGACTTTAAGTCGGATAAAAGTTCGAAAAATGTCCGTCACATGAGTGATTTTGATGTTAATAGAGTTAGAGAGGAAGTTTTTGGGGGTTTAATTTTCGGTTGTTATGGCCGTGGTGAATCATTCTTCAAACGCCCCAATATCGACAGCTCCCCATTTCTAGAGAACTTCCCTGGGGTGCCAGTAGCTGGAGTATTTTGTGGTGGAGAGATTGGACGGAGCTCTTCAAGCATGACTGGAAAGTTTCATAAAGACAGTGATTCCTGCTGCTGTCTGCATGTCTATAGCACTGTTTATTTAGTGATGTCTTATACACCGTCAGAGTTGGAGTATTAGTTGTTGCTCACAGCTTCTCTGAAGATGAACATAGTTTGCCGTTATAGGGGGTATGGCGTTTCTGGCTGCATTTCAAGATGATCGAGGACCCAGATTAGAAGCCATGTATTTGTATTGTTTTTTGTTCTTTTTTACACTGTATTTGCCTTTTATATTAATTAATTGCGTTACATTTGTAATTCTACCTGTTCCAACTTTGGAATAGAAGAAAGTAATGAAAATAATAGTGATGATCTTGATAAGGCTGTAAGTGTAAACTAGTTTACTCAGCTTCTGATTGCTCTTGCTGTTGGCTGTCGAGCTTGATTTTCTCTCCTTGTTTTGTTGGAAATCCCATCGACTGCTCTTCTTGTTCTGCTGGATTTAATCTAAAATTTGGAAGAACATATATAATATATAATAAATATGTATGTATATATGACTTCATATTATATACATATATAGTATATAATATATATATTATATATGTACTATATAGGAAAATTTTATATAGGAAAATTTTATTGTGCAGATTACATCTAAATCGAATATATATATATATATACAGAATACACAACAAAGTTAATATTTTTTTTCAAAAAATATCAATTTAGATGTGATCTGCACTTCACCGTAAAACTATATGCACTGTAGAACTATATATATATATGTTAACTCTACGTGAGTCTTCTTGTTTTAACTCTACGTGAGTCTTCTTGTTTTCTAATACAGAAATAGAAAGGTGGCGACTAATACAGAAAGCACGCCACCTTTTGTGGAATATAAGGCGCGCTTCCCATTTGACAGCAATCCTTTTTCATACTGATAGAATCCCTAAGCCTTGCTTTTTTCTCTCATTTTTTGTCATAATGATACGTTGTACTGCATCATCCTCATTACTTCCTAGCAATGAACCAGATTAAACAATTTTTTTATTTTATCATTATTTTTTTTTGGGTACCTGGTGATGGTACAAAATGGCACAAATGTTTGAATTTTTTTTTTTTTAATAAATTAATAAAACCAATCCAAAGAGGTAAAGAGAGCGCACAGAGCACTATATTTTTCCCTCTGCTCCATTAAACAAGGTTGTGCTTTTCTGTTTTTCCTGAGAAAAACTTGCATGAATAGGTTGTATCAACTCCAAGTAGTTAAGTGAAACCTGTTTAAAAAAATATGCCATATTATTTTTTCTTTTTATAAATTATTAAGTCATTGCTGTTGGAGAATCGCTGATAATTCACTGTTAGAGTTAGCAACAGACCTTCAGTGGGGTAACTTTTTTTTACTTCTGGTGAACATAGATCACCATAAATGGGTGTAATCAACCATTTCTTGATGCGAAAAGGGGAATTAGAAGAATTGATTGCTCATGTCGAGGGTAGAAGATCACATTCATGGATTTTCATCATCATTATCTTCACCTCTTCATAGATGAAAAAATTATATATAAAATTGGAAGTAAAAATAAAAACAAAAAGAAGTCAGCATGCATTTATTATCGAAGTTTGCTACCCTGGATGTCTTCCATGGATCTCACAGCAGATGCTGGTGTTCTCTACCGATAGTGGCTGCTGCTCATGGCTGAAAAATACATGAAATCCTTAAATTATTGCAAATTTAAAACAGTGAACTGGTATTTTTAAATGATATATGGTAAGTCTTAACGCATACATTAAATTATTGAAAATTTTTAACAGCTGGCATTTAATTACTTTGAATGATATAAGCTGTGCTGATACCGTCAATTCATATTAGATTTTCTCGTTTGTCCTCTCCAGCTGTGAGAGAGAGAGAGAGAGAGACCAATCTTCCTCTTTCTTTCTTCCTTGGCTTTCTGGTTACTTTTTATTTACCCTTTTTTTTTTTTTTTGGGAAAAATAAAAAAATGGTTAATTTCTTAAGACATGAGACACCCATCCAAGAGTCCCGCACCCACTGATATTTCAGGTATATATATATATATATATATATATTTTTTTAGGTATATAATTTCCTTCTTTTTTTTTTTTTCTTTTTTTTTTTTTCAAGGAACTTGTAGATGTTGTGAAGAAAAAAAAAGGAGAATAAAAAAAAAAAAAGCTTCATAAAATTCTTTAAATTCTTAAACTTTCAACAACCATGGGTGACTCTGTAGTGTTCAGCATCCAAGTAGAAGTTTGTCTCTTCAAACACTCTCTAAGTTCATATTTTGCCATTTTTAAAGGATAAAAATCCATATAGGGGTCCAATTAAATTCCAATGGTGGGAAGTATATCTCATTTAAAAAAAAAAAAAAAAAAATTGGTTCAATTGCTATAAACATCTTTGAATCTTAAATCCCTTCCAAACCTGTTTAATTTTTATTTTATTATTTTTATATTGGTTCAGAAGCTGCGGACCAACATATTAACAGTCCTCCGGACCTCAGCTTAATTTTACGCATATCTATTTTTGGGACTTAAAAGTGGTGCTACAAAGCTAGTGAATTGCTATTCTCAAAACCTTTTGTAGCATCTTCTCTTAAAGCAGCTGATGAGATTCCTTGAATCCACAAAATCAACCAGATTCGCTTTACTTTTGATTTTGCTGTATTGTTTTTAATGGATATTTATGAATTAACTAAAAAGCAGCCTCATGGTACCTTTTTTTTTTTTTTTTTTTTTTTTTTTTTTTTTTATCATTGCAATGCTTTTAGCACCTCTTGAGTGATTGCAATATATTATCTGTGATTTGGGATTATGTTTATTTTTGGATGAGTGAATTTGATGCGTCTTTTTGTTTATGTTAATTAGGCCTGTGGAAGTGGAATCCAAGGTAGAGAGGACTGAAGAGGACGTCACAGATCAGGTTCTGAAAGGTTCTTTGCGACTGGGATCAAGTGAAGAAAAGAGATATCACGCTACATTTCAGACCCTTTTAGGCAAAGAGAAGAAGAAGGATTAGTCTCTGACCTATTAATTAATTATTAGCAGTTAAAACTAATCTATATAATTAATTGTAATACTTATATTATATGTATCTTATTATGCCCATTTGGAGGAGGGTCCTTTGTGGTTCAATACTCTTTTGCTTACTTTCTTAATATATTTGATGCTTATATGTTACACCACTACTTATCCATCCCTATATATACCAAACCAAAACCAATCAAAAATCTTTAACTCCCTTGAAAGGAGGTCAAACAGGGATCAAAACCAGTGAAATAAGCGATAGTTTTTCGTACTTGTAGTTAATTACAAAATCAAATTTCTATTTGGAAATAAGATAATTGAATATGCAATAATCCAAACCCTTGTAGAGTCCTTCCTACTCGGCAATTAAAACCATATAAAATCCAGCTTTGCGAGTTTCGAACCAAACCATTTTAAGGAGAATGGATGTGAAAGAGATAATGTTAAAGTTTTGACTAGTGGACTGGTTGATTTAGCAGCTGATAATGTTGCTTCCACAAAATCAAATGGGAATGGGTTATGTTGGGTAAATTTAGGGTATCCATCCAATGAACGTTTTGCACATTGTTCTCCTATGATGCAGAAACAAAAAAAGTTTGGAGAGGCAAATTTTGATCTTGCAAAGCCTCAGCCTGGAATTGAATGTCCCTGAAAATTAATCTGCTAAATTAGAAGTAATTTGGCCATCTAAGAATGAAATGTTAAGTCGTTTTTATCAACATAAAATATTTTGTAAGTATTCCCAGCAAAAATTATATATATATATATATATATATATTGAAGCATAGACGACATAATGGTAGGTTAAACTTGGGTTTTAGAGGTTAATTTGGATTCATTGTGAGGTGTCGATGAATTTAAAAATTTATAAGTTTAATTAAATTGGTTTTCTTTTCGTCAAAAGTGTTTGATATTAGAAGCATTGTTTTTGTTTGATTAGAATTTGAGTGGAATAAGTTGGCATGTAGATTTCACATTAATCATGACTTTTAATTGGTATTAAGATTGAATTTGTATTATTTTCTTTGCATGGTATTCTTTTGAATTAAATAGCGTCTAATTGATATTTTTGTTTCGCTTGTTATTTCGGTTGATTAATAAAAATATATGGGAAACCCATACATGATTGTAATTGGTTTTACTCAACTTAATTGGCTTGAGATTATTTTTTTATGTATGTTATACGGAACTAAATTAAACATTAATGTTTGCGGTTGGAAAAAAAAAAAAAAAGAATTCCTCTATAGAAGAATTAAAATTAAGTTCCAAATAAATTTAACAGTATTATATAAAAACCTAAAAAGAAAAATAAATATTTTGCAAATTATAAAAATATAGTCAATTCAAAATAGAAAAATAAAAATAAAAACAATCCAATAGATAGTTAATTGTTGTTTATTTTGTGATGAAATTCCATGTTCTCGATTCCTTTTTAGGATTTTTTTTTTCTTTTTATTTAATAGTTTACACTTTGCCGATATGTAGTTAATTATTCTGTGCCATAGAATTCCCAACGAGGAGGCTATTGATTATTATTATGTAGGCATATCAATCGGTGTCAGCTTTCTTTTCCTTGTTTTGTTGTTGGTTGCTGTGTACTGCGTCTCATGGATTGGATTTACGAAAGCCACCGCATCAGGAATTTTATGGCACAAAATAAAACCTAAGAAAAGCTTCAACAAAGTAATCATATTTAATTAAGGGTCTTATTCGACTCAACGAATACTACTGTTAAATGAGACAAAACACACACAAACACACAATCATCAACTACATATGCAAACCAAAGAAATTAAGGAGATTTATTCTAAAATTATACCAATCACTATTATTCACAATTAGGAGCAATATGCAAATAAGTGTAAATTAATCAATCTGGAACTCAAAATTATTAGATTTGTTGCATTAATTATATTGCAAATTTTATTATTATTATTTTTTAACAACTTTGCCTATAGTTATTTTATTTGGAGCTACTTTCTCGTCAAAGAGTTGGCTTGTGATTTGATTCAAGTTTTGCTTTGTGTATCTTCAGCTTTCATAAGATTCTGAATTGGATTGGATGATTACGCCTCGTGTTATTGGTCACAGTTTTTGGTAACAAAAGGCAACAGCATTAGCGAGAAAGTGATTCCAAATAAAACCTCCACAATGGACAAAGTTGCTCGGATTCACCAAAGAATTTTGAACTGGTGCACTAGCAGAAAACATAACTGAAACAGAGAATTATAAAAGGATAATCAAAAGGGAACTACATACCGCTATAAAGTAAAGTCTCATGCATAAAATTAAAAGTTTTAATCGCAAACAAGTTTTGGTTCAATTAAGGGCATAAAATTATATAAAGTCATGCATGAGAAAACACAGCAACTATATTTTAAAAAGACCATCAGAGATCGAAACATACGCTTACAATAATGTTGCATGGCCATGTCTTTCCCCCTCCAACATGCTATAGAAATTTGGAAGAACACTATTATAGATGTTGTGTGTATATATAGAAGAAGATGTAACGGAGTTAGTATTCCTATAGAACTCTTAATTTATGAGAAATACTTGCAGAGCTAGGTGTTCCAGTTATAATAGAAAACATACATTAAGAGTCCTACTACTTGCAGTAGAACAAACATAAATTAAGAGTTCTATTTACAATAGGGCATGTATGATTGAGGTTAAAAAAAACAAATTAAAAAAAAAAAACTGTATGTTTTTGGAATATCAAAAATTGGTTTTTGGAAAGTTTTAATTAGGTTATGTGCCCTGAGGTGTCTAATTATAAAATTAATTAGATTGTTAATTTGAATTTTAAAATGGATACGATTATATACTAAAAATATAAATATCAATACTTATTACTAATAGAGTGAATTAACAATGTTATGTACAACTTGTATATGTCTTTGATTTTTTTTAAAAAAAATACAACTAGACTCGTAATTACATGAGAATCCTAATTATCCTAATTACATAAGCGTTCAAATATATTGGAATACTCAAGTGTATAGTTTGGATGATTTCTTGCGGAAGAAGGATCAACCGGTCCAACAAAATTACGATTCTTTCCCTCCTTCAAGCCGCTTATTCCCTTTTTGTCCCTTATAGGCAAAACAGCACGTGAGTAACACTGCCATTGCTTAACAAGATTTTGGACCCCACGCCAGCCACCTCAGCACCACCCAAATTACCAGAAACGCCCTCAACCAGCACTGCATGATTTTAATTAGACATATTTATAAATTCATAATACTAAAGGTATTAAAAGATTCAATAAAAGTTATCAAATAAAACGATATTATTTTATTAATTTGAGTATGTAATTATATTTATTTTTTAAAAGAATTAATCATCTAAATTTAAATTATATATATATATATATATATTTATCAATAAAAGAAAATAATACATTATTTTTGTTATATTATTTGATATTTATCCGCAAGGTCTTAAATTAAATTGAGCCGGATAATTAGATAATTAGGGAGAACTTACACCGGCAAGCGTGGCCTCATATTTACTTCGTATCTTGCTGCAAATTCCGAGAAAGAACAAAAGATTCAACAGCTGTGATTTGAAACTTTGTTGAAATACATTCAAAACTTCCAACCTAACAAAAATACAACACCGTTTTATGATTTAAAATTAAATTGGTTTTCTCTTATGAAAAGTATTATTTATCCCATATTTTTTTTATTTTAAATAGTTATCATTAAAAAAAATTTAATAAATCATTTATATTAGAATTTTTAATATAAAAAACAGTTTTGACGCTTGATATATAATAAAAGATTAAATTTATTATTTATTTTGATATTATATTAATTTAATTCCACATAGTACAAATTCTCATACCATTGTATATATATGTATATATATAGTATAAAAGAAAAAGAAGCAAGGGGTCTAATGTGTAATTGGTACGACAGTCTAAATAAAATTTTCTCTTATTTATATTTTTTATTTTTTAAATTGGTGCAATAACAGAAATAATATAGGGAATTGTTTGAAAAAAATAAATAAATAAACAAGAAAGGATTTCTCCTTTTTTTTTTTTTTTTTTTTTTAATAACTTAATACAGAAAGTTGAGAGGGCAGTGCCAAATCAGGTACGGTATAGGTGGGTCGTTGGTCGTTGAAGCCATCACTGCAATGAGTCTCCAACTCATACAAAACCACAAAAAGCTCCACCAATCTGGTTTCATATCCAAAAATGGATTACTAGTCAACGGGGATTTCATCGTCGCCGTTGCCGCCTAATAGCGACTCCATATCACCGTCAACGACGACGTGTTTCAGTCATTTCAACGACGACTTGCTCCACAACATCATTTGCAAACTAACGGCCACTTCATTCGCTTCGGCGGCGTGCGTTAACAAGTCCTGGAACAAAATTTGCAACCGCGTTCTCTCTCTCCCCAAGCTCTCCTCCGCTCTCTCCCTCGACTCTTCTCACCATGTACTTTACTTTTCGCTATCCTAATCCCCAATCTGCGCTATGTTTGTTTCCTGAGAAAAGTATTAAAAACCTTGAGAATTTTGGATTTTGAGTGTTTTCTAAATCTTGGGTTTTTGTTGTTGCAACTTGATAGATTGCTGTGAGGGAGGTTCTCGATAAGGTTCTCGCTGAACCAATTCGTCCTCATTTTGTTATGGCCAATGTCGGAAGTGGGTATCCATTGTTTGAGGTTTTGAAACTTGTATGTCAAACAAATTCATACCATTTTATTTGCTTCACTTTTTTTGTTTTAAATAAAAAAGAAAAGAAAAAAGGAAAAATCAAATGCTGAAATTTTTGGTTTTGGTGTTGTTGTTTTTGGAAATGCAAGATATCTAAAAGATTAGGATCCAAGACACCAATCATTGTATCAACTGCTGGTTGTGGTATAATTGGAAGAGATGCTACTGCTGATAAATTCAAAGAGGTTCAAATCATGTTTGCTGTTCTGTTTTTGTTTTTTTTTAATCTTTTTTTTTTTTAAAAAAACTCTAGTAAATTGATTTCTTTGTGGCAAGAATATGAATCCAATGATTGATTCTTTAAGGTCAAGTGGTGGGACTTCCGTGGTTTTAATGATGAAGATGTGAACTATGGGATCGTTTTGACCGTTGGATATGTACCAGGACTCAAAGTTGATGCTGTCCCTCTGTTAAGATCCACAAAGGTGACAAACTGTTAGACAACTTTGGTTGGGTTGCAATGTTATTGTCTCTTAGACGCTCTGCTTGTTGAGTTCCTTGTGCATTTTCAACCATAAAGGAACTCTCACCGACTCGGTGATAACCCTCACTTTTATCTCAGGAACCTCAACATGAAATGGATTGCGAGTTTATCTCGGATATAAAGGACTACAAGTTCTCTATTTCAGGTTCCACATCCAGTCGGGATTATACTGTTTGGAGTAAGTTATTTGGTTTCTCAATCTTTCATTCTTGATTATTATTTAACCCTTGTTGCTTTGGCTAAGATGCGGCATGCATTATTAATGGTACAGGAAGGGCTCGTTGACATTGAAAGGATTATCACTGTGTTAGGTAAGTTTGCTATATTTCTATTTTTTTTATTTTTTTTATTTTTGCACTAAATGCATTATTATGATGTGGAATAAAAGGGGAAAAACAGAAAATAAAAAAGAACTTAATTCTCTATCTTGTGGTTGAGAAAGAGAAAAGGTGTGGAAATTCTAGTTCGACTCTTGAAGTATGAGGAAAAAAAAGTTATGTAGTAGACTCTTTACGGTATAGAAAGAAAGTTCTGTTGTTAGCTCATTCTTTTGTTTTCATTGCTCACTTCTCTTTTTTTTCTTGCAGATAATGCTATGCCTTCGGATACTGTCATTGTGGGTGATGTGAAAGGTCGTTTTTTATACATAAGTAGTGATGAGTCTAGAAATGTCTGTGGGAGTGCAAAATACTTGACTGATGCTGTTGCTCTTGTATTTGCAAAGGATAAAGAGAAGAGCTCTGGTGAATCTCTTTATTTGCTTCTCTATTGGCTCAGAAATTTACTTGTCTTTGTTTTATATTTTTTTTCTTTTTAAATAGCCTATTTATAATTCATTCTCAATGATATATATTTTTTTTTTTGGTAATGAATTTCCATAGGTAAAATTCAATTCAATGTTGGATTGTCAAATGGGGTATCAGCAGTAGGTCCAAAATACAAGGCAGTTCATGTAAGTGCCACCTAGATCGTTCTACAACGCTTTCTGCTAGAATTGAAGGACATCAAACAATCCTTGGTGGTCGGAGAATTCTGGATGATATCAATAGTGGAGTATGCTAGTAAAGAAGACTTGTTGACTATTCTTTATGTTGTTTCTGCTCTGATTCTTTTATGCTCAATTCACAGTGTAAGAATGTAATATTCAACTGCTTCTGTTGTTCCTTTTGGCCCTTCATATGTGACAGTTGAAAGATCATATTGATTTTCTTGATTTGTTACATTGGGATCAAAAAACCGGGGAAATGCTCTGTAGGGTCTGAGAAGCCAAGATTGATATCATCCTTGGAATTCCATGCTGTTTTAGGGTAATATATTGTACTAACTCAATTCCTCCTGATAATTTCAAAATAGCCTCAACTACTTTTGATATGAAGTTCTGTGACCATGGCCAAAAGCATTGATAACCTTGCAAAAAACAAATTTCAGTGCTCTTTTACATCAGTTTTAATAAACTGTGGAACTTAGAACTTCATGGTAAACTAAATAAATAATTATCCACAATTTTTTTTAATGAACAGGCAGACCTAAAATCCTTTGTAGTTTAACCACTTTCAAGTCTCAGCTGCAGTAAATTGAGATCTGAGTTAATGTCACTGATTAGGCCTGTGATTGATAAAAGATATATCTTTGTCGCTTCTGCAAATAAATTTCTTTGTCCAACTGAACACCTTGCTGAACATTAACATTTTCTTTGATTAACATGTTTTCTTCTGGACAACAATTGTAATAACATGTGGAAAAAATTGATGTTCATCGTATGCCAGTTCTTGTTGCATTCAACTGTTACAATTTAACATTAATGATTTTTTTTTTTCTTCTTTTTCTACAGAGTAAATGACAAGTACCTTTTTGTCGATGGTGATGGCCTCAGATCTGGCAATGACTTCCAATTCTACCATTTTGATCCTGATACTGCACTCTCATCGTGTAGTAACTATTCTTTAAACCTGAAAAGGTTGAAGTTTGATAAAACATGTTTAAAATTTTAAGTAACTGATTATGCTGTTAATACTCCCAGTAGGGAAGTTTTTGGAGGTTTTATCTTCTCTTACCAACACCGTCGACGTATCAAATTTGAGCTCTCTACATTTGCAAACAACTTTCGTGGCATTCCATTGGCAGGAGTATTTTGCCAAGGAGAAATTGGACGTGGCTCAATTAGCTTGGGAAAGGAAGGTCAGAGAGAAAGGGATGGCCAATACTGCCTGCATGTACACGGCGCTGTTTGTTTAGTGATGTCATATGCTCCAGCACGATTGGAGTTTTAAATGTTTTTCACCATTTCTCTCTTGCAAGATTGGTGGAGCATAGGTAGAGATAAAAACATATGGGATTGTATTTTTACCTGTTTGTTTCTCACTTTTTCTATAAAGGGTGTCGCTGTGAATTTATTAATTTGTAGCTGCATTGAACATGAACAATGAATGTGATGTGTCTTTAAATATGCAAGTTGTTGTTAAAGCTTGCATTTTTCATTATAAACTTCTGCTAGTTAACTCTCTGAGTTGCAACTTGTTCCCTCTCTTTGTTAGAAAGAAGCATAGAGGAAATAAATATATATATATATATATATATATAGAGAGAGAGAGAGAGAGAAAGAGAGTGTGTGTGCTGGTGATAACACTAGTGATGATGAACATTTAATGGTGATGACAAAGAAGCAAGGAGGACAGAAATCAAAAGGAAGCAAGTATTTGAAAGCCATAATTACACTACTTTCCAAAAGTCTACATCCTTGAGGACTATTTAATAGAATTTTGTTTATTTGGAAGAAATTGATGCATTAAAAAGCAAATTGAACATAAAAATTAAACAGATTTTGTTATCTGGAAACAAAAGTGAAAAAGAAAACACAATATAACAGGTTTTTCCATGTACGCAAATACAGAAAAACAGACTAGGCAGCTTAATAAGGGAAAAAGAGGTCGTGATATTGGCACGGCTCAATCAAATCAAAGGACTCAACTCTTGAGAGATTTGATTTGATTGAGCCATTCCAACATCCCCACCACAGTCTTTAGCAAAACAAGAAGATATTCTTAAATGAAATAAAAAAAGGAAAAAAAAAAAAAAAAGTATGAACCAATACATTCACCACTATAATACCTGTCTTTCCATCTGTTTTCTTTCTCTCTGATTGCTTATTAGGAGGAAATTTGAAGCAAACAAAAGAGAGAATATATATGAATAGTTGGATTTGGAGGTGTTATTATGAGGTATGAACTGGGGTGTTGGGTTTGTAAGGGAAGGAAGAAGATAAAAATAATAGAAGGTCTAACAAAGACTTTAGAGATGGTTGAGATGTCAATATCTTGGGCTTCACCTATAGGAAGTATATATAATATTTTTTAAAAAAAAAATCTCCAATAAGGTCTTCTACAATATACATAGTGGTTTATGACATTGCCACAATTGAGCAAGAATGTTCCTTATTACTAGTAATTTGCATTTTTCACTTCAAAAAATGCTTCTAATATTTTTGCCAATCAACTGCTCCTAAAAGAATCTGCTATCAAGCTTTTTAAGAAACCCAAACCAGAGCATTATTTCTAATGATCCTCCTAAATATGAAAAAGAATATATTATTGGTGTTGCTAGATGCAAAGTGACCTATACTTTATCCAAATTTAGGAGAGAATTGAAGTATATCTTACATAGTATGGGGCTGTGGTGCTCCTATAACAACAATACCCCGAAGTGATAATATATTTCTAAGTTAACTGTTGATCATTTTATGTTGGTGGTGCATACCAAGGAGGTTGTTGAAAAGTGTTTAGAAGCAGCACCATAATTACGGCTTTTTCAAACCTAACAACCAACACGGAAGCAAAATAATAAATTATGTAACAATTATATTTAGACTTTCCAAGTGGCGAGGTCTATTCCTAATGGTTCCTTCATTATCTCCACTAAAGACACAAAGAAAAATAAAGATTCTCTTAATCAAAGACTCTATATATAATACCTAATTTCCTGTCCTGTTTTTCTTGGCAATATAGTGCATATCTTGTATCAAGAACTTTTTAATATATTAGCACACTGAAAAACACTGAAATTGACCACAGTATGAGAAGGAAGAGCTTGTAAGTTTTTTGTCTTTTTTGTTTTCTTTTTTTTTCTTTTTGGTTGCCCTTTGAGATTTTCAAGCGCTTGGCTGCCCAAGTGTCCTCTCGAAACCCAATTCAGACCCATCTAAGAACATAGTTGGCTTATGATACAGAAGAGTTTCCACTAGAAATTATAAGAGAGAAGACTCTTTTGTAATAAGAAATTTATAAAAAGAAAAGTGGTAGGTTCCACAAGAAAGGGTAGGGTAAGATAGCTCTACTGGCTCTATTGAAGATATTTAGAATTCAGGTATAGTTGACTAGCATAATTAGCTTCAACCCTAAGAAAGAGAATGTGAAAAAAATAAAAAAAAAAATCAAATAATAAACTAAAAAAAGTTTAAACCTTTTCAAAAGCCAGCATAAATAGACATGAATTCTATATAACAGAGTGACGGTGCCAATAAAGGGCAAAGGGCGGTTATCTTCAACGAAGGCCCAATTTGTATAATTAATCATATATTAAACTTTAATTTTTCTTTTCCTTATATTATAAGTAAGAAAATGGGGAGGAGGATTTAAATCAATATGATATCATTCAACATAGAATTATTAGGTCTTTTGGAACCATCCATACAGAGATGACCACTAATATGTAGCCCAGATTTTGGATTCGATTAGAATTCCATATAAAAGATATGTCCCCCAATTTATCATATGTGAAAAAAATAAATAACATACAACAGAAACAGTTTGATAATGGATATCTAACCAAATATGTCGTACCCTTACCAAGTACTAATGAGAGGCCATTTGAACAAGTCCTAGTTATATGTTACCCTTACCAAGTACTAATGAGAGGCCATTTGAACAAGTCCTAGTTACCCCACTATCCATACAGATACTTAAATTGGGGCTCCAGATTCTCAACCTAAAGAAAATATGAAAAGAAAATAGTTTGGTGGATGGAATATCATTACAATTCTCACCAACCCTAGGAATCTATGATCTCAGTCCAAGTAAGGACTAAAAAGAAACCCATATTAGGTAATATGATTAGCTTACAGAATATCCAAGTTTGATTCAAGTTGGCAAGTGAAACCCTGACATGCCATCTTATTGGTCATTCAGAATAATGCTTACATAGATGAAAAATAAGTATGTTCAGTGCCATAAAGGTTCGAAATACACCAATCTTAAAAAGACGAAGACATTCAATAATACAAAAAGAAAAACACCAAAAGTTTCTCATCCTAATATCATTGTGAAGCAAGTTTTAAGTATAGCCAAACAAGATGAGCCTTGATCAGATAAAACGCCAAAACACAATTTCTTGACAGTTGCCTTTCAGCTACAGCCAAAACATATTCATAGTAATTCTTTCAATGGCCCGAAAATATCAAAATACAAGATAGAAAGAACTCAAAAAAAATTAAGGTATGTCTTGGTGCTGCTTATTTCGTTACAGGGAAGACCTCCAGCTAAAAAGATACAAAGTAAACATGAAAATGAGCTTATCAAATTGATACTCCCAAGGATTTCTTGAACTTTTCAACCTCCAAATATATTGTGGAGTATGGGAGGAACTCTGAGAAGTGTTCTTTGCTCAGATCATTTATTGCAACGGCTAGTTTCGGTATCTCTACAGTCTCTTCATGTGTAAGAGCTCGGACAAACCTTGCTGGATTTCCTGCCCAAAGTTCACCAGTTGGAATTCGCCTTCCTGGAGGAACCACAGATCCAGCTTCTAGGATAGAGTGGGTCTCAACTAACGAACCTTCCATGAGAATTGAGTGCTGCCCGATAATGCACTCTGGCTCAATTGTGCAGGACCGCAAGAGACTGTATGCACCAACTGTCACAAACCTCTCAATGGTTGTCTCTGCAGGAAGACCTGAGATAGGGTACATATACCATTCTCATAAGATGACAAGACCAAAACATAAATACAAATTTCTTATATTAATCCAGACCAAAATTTCTTATATCAACAATAACTACAAATTTGAAGAAATACTAACAATTTTTTTAGTTTCACTATTACATTGTGAATTTATATTTTCTTCTAGGAACCAAAGAATTGAAAGGATCATGTAATCGTGTTATTCAAATCCAATAAAGTGATTCACATGAGTTGGGACTAGGTCAACTTATTCAAAAAGTAAGAACCGTGCAAATTCAAAAAGTAACCAGCAAGCAATGTTTATGTGATAAAAAGTTCAAGAAATTCCAAGATCCAGCAAATGGACTCCAGCAATATATGGCTAAATTACAGTGGCCAAAAGCAAAACTAAAACCTAGATTCAATATAAACTACAACACAGAGGGTAGCAAAATGGCCATATTAGAGATGAGCATCTAAGAAAGAGTAAATTTAAGGCCGATCCTATAAAAGGATCTCCTTAGGCACATGAAAAATACATCAAAACATTAACATACCACAAATTGGTATTTCACAAAATCCAAAATGAGGCAATTATGTGGAGGATTCTAATACTATTAAATATTGTATCAATTTCAAGGAAGATGTATGAAAAAAAAAACCACACCTGAAAAATATGGTTTTGTGGGTATGAAATTTTATATATTTTTAGTTTAGGTATCAATATATTACTTAAGTATAATTGATTTTGATAAAATGTTATACATAATCAACTATCTATACTATATTTTATACTTTTGTTGGGTTTGTTCTTAGTTTTGTTTGAACATTTAACATGTCTAAAATTGATCATCTCTTTCAGTGTCAACTTGAATCAAGTTAGAATAACATTTGATTTTATCACTTCAATATATTTCAAAATGATCATTTATTTAAATTATCATTTATTTTTAACCTAATTTATATATGTTCCATTAGGTTACTTAACATGTTTCACATATTATTTGCTTTTCTTTTATGTTTTTGTTTCACACTTTATTTGCTTTTCTTTATGTTTTCGGTGATTTTATGATATGGAAATTCTGTTTGTTTGATTAATTAAGCATGAATAAATTCATATTTAATTTAGTTATTTTCCGTTAAATTACAATAAATTTTGTTAAGATAGATACAGAAAACTACTGATTATCTGATTATATATTTTAGAGTTACAGCTTTTTAATTCCTAATCTACTTATTGAATCAAAAGCTAGCAAAAATCTTTAAAAGTTTTGTGTTTATGTAACTACTGAGTGACATATGGATCACAGTGGGGAAGACCGTAAGACATATCATATTATCATTGCAATTTCAAGGTCATGGCTATAATTGAAGGATGCAAAAAACAAAGTTTCACACAAAATAAAAATGCATTATCAAAAATAATAATCAAGAGAGAGAATCCGAAACCCTAAGCTATCAAAGACATAAAAAATAATAACAATAATAATAATAATAATAACAAAATTAGAGAACCTACCTGTGGGAGAAGACCAAGCGGCATGAATGACACAGCGCTCCTGGACGTTAGAGCAAAAGCCAACGGTGATCTTGTTGAGATCGCCACGGAGAACCGAACCGGGCCAAACGGAAGCACCATCGCAGACGGTGACCTGACCGGCCAAGACGACGTTCGGCGCCACGTAGGCATCGACGGCCACCTTAGGGACCCACTGCCCCAGCGGAATTATCTTCCTCTGGCCTCGGTAGTCCCATCTCACCCGATCCTCCGACGGCCTTATGGCCTTCGCGGCTTCCGCCGAGAATCCGCGATGGAGGATGTTTTGTTGAGCTGAGAGTCCGTACGAGCCTAGAGCTTTCCTCGAGATGCGAGCCAGAGCCGCCATTAGAGAAGGAGATTCAGATACAGCCGGCTTTTGGAGTTCAGCTTCGACGGAGAGAGTGGAGGACTCGAAACGATGATGATGATGATGGTGGACAGTGAGAGAGGTCGCCAAGTTTGGGAGGGTCGAATTGTACGTGGGCCGTATCAAGCCCGCACCGATATTTCATTTGGACAAGTAAAGCCTGAAAATTATATGTGGGCCAGAACAGGCCTTCACCAGGTATTTCATATGGACCAGTATACATTTGGGTCCCTGAAGAATGTGTCCATTAGATTCAACCCAACCCGAAATGATATAAATGGTTTGCATGAGAATTAGACCTAAACGGAACGTTGTGCACCCCAAAAAAAATAAAATAAAATACAATAAAATAACCAACAAATCACGGTTAGAAAACCATAGAAGAACCAACTTTTTTTTTTTCTGTTTTTTTTTTTTTTTGGTGTCTTTATAAAAATAAGAAAAGGCCGAATATATATATAGATCCACGAATTATTATTATCTACCCAAAAAAAAAAAAAAAAGAATCCTCCACACATATTTGATTAATATGCAGTGATTTGTATGACTCATATCCTTAAAATATATATACAATTTATATCCAAACTTTAAAAAAAATGTACAAAATTTTTTGATCAAAAGATATTTAATATTTTTATCCCTATAACTAGAATTTATATTTTTATCAATATAAATAAAGATACTCAACCGTTTAAATTATCTATTTCACCTATATGAAATGAAAATTTTGATACTTCTTTTCCATTACGACCGAAACAAATCCCCTTCTTAACCTAAAAGTTATCAAAATATTTAATAATTATCCGCAACCACCCTAGTGGTAAAGTAGGATGGGTATTATTGTGGATATGATGTATATACAGTCTACATCGAATTCGAAACTTTATTAATAGAGATAAAGTAGCGTAAGTTAAAGCTATTGCTACTCTCGTTATCCAATTCCCAAGTTGCAATTTTACACTTTAGGAATTGTTGTGTGCATATACTTGAACCCCTTCTTCACATGATATTGAAAACACCTTTTTTTTTTTTTTTTTTTTTGGTAAAAAAAAAAAAAAAAAAGATATATACTTGTACAAATGATTATTTTTTTAAAATAAAAAAATCCTCCACATATTTGGTTAATATATATGTAGAGATTTATACGAATCATGATCCTAAAATATATATATATATATATATATGTATATTATATTGAAATACTTTACATAAAACTACACAACTTTTTGACCAAAATATATACCTCTTTGAAATGAAAGTTTTGATACGACCATTTTTTTTTTGTTTTTTTATTATGATTGAAACCCTATCCATTTTTGCAAAAAAATTATATGTATATATAAATACTTGTCCGACCACCGCCAACGGAATGGATGGCTACCATTATGGAGATGATGTACGGTGTGCATAGAAACTTTATGGGTAGAGGGATATTGAATTAGCGCGGGTTAAAGCTACTACACACTCAATAACCATTTCCCAAGTGGCAATTTAACACTTTATAGGAGTTGTCGTGTACACATACTTTAACCCCATACGATGAAAACACCTACTTTAAGCATCTTTGAAATCTTTTTTCTTTTCCATTTTTTTTTTTTTCATATTTTCTCTACGAGCTTGGTAGGCATCCTCCATTTCTGTTGTCTTGCAAAGACACAAGAGACCCTATTAAATCAATCACCAAAGAAAAACTAGATATTATATATATATATATAATATGATATCATTATCTTCTTGGGTTTTTTTTAAAATTTTTTTGGATCAAATTCCATATGATCAGTTATACCTTTGTACACGTTATATGTATATATAAAAGCTATGATATGTTAGGAATATGAAAGTGACATCTTAATTATAAAACTTTATATTTATATATCTAAAGCAAAAGGGAATAAGAAAAAAGGCCCATGTGGATTGGATCTTTTTGGTATAGATAAGAATTTTATGGGATTGGAAGAGGGAAAAATATCTGGAATAGAGTGGGAAACACCCCCTCATATTACATGATTTGATGCTTCTCATCTCATCGATCTGGAACACTTTTTCTCCACTTTTTTCGTTGTCATTACAGAGAAACCCAACATGGGCAAAGCAGTGCATGCAATTTGGAATTTTCTCAAATATCTAGTAATGATATGTACAAATCTTAGGATTTGGACATCCGATATTAATTTGTAGGACCACATTTTGGAGCCCTGCCTGCCTGTAGGTCTTCGTCTTCACTCACTTACTCACTCACTAGCCTTTTCTTTCTCTTCAAACTACTATAAATATGTTGGTGTGTTTTTTCTGCATTTGTAGAGGCAACTAATATCTGATATTTTTTATACAACCAACAAAATTGACATTTGAAATGGAGTCTGCGGAGTACCAGTTCTTCAAAACAAGGGAAAACGGGAAAGAAGCAAAGCCATGGCGTCCATCATCATCATCATCGTCTATGCAATTCAACAGAAAGGGCAACACATCCTTGAATGATCAGGTGGCTAGTGGGCATCCATTTAATGTCGGGCTTGATCAGGAAAGCATTGATGCCAGAGCTGCAAGCTACATCTTATATGTTCAAGAACGCTTTAGGCTTCAAACGGCCATATCATGAACTAGATTTATGTATCTAGCTCTAAGCTTTTTCTCTCATCTCATATATATAATTCTCTCTCACTAATTTATATTAGTTAGGATGTATATTACTAGTTTCTTTTCAACTTGCATGTTAAATCTCCATGCCTTATACTCATTGTTCGTGAAACATTCAATAACGGTGAGTACATATAATTATACATATATAATACATACTATATCATGTATCAGTTTCTTCTATATATATATATATATATATATATTTTTATATATACCCTTGATTACATTAGGATATGATGATTACATATAAAATTATTTAGGATCTTTTCTTGCATGTCATCCATCAGTCTGAAACTATTCTTTCGTTTCTAATATAAAATACTAATGGACTTTGCTTTCAGACTCGTTTTTATATACGCTTGTGAAATTATTTCACTTATCACAAGTCATTATAAATACTAAATATCAAATGGTAGCATGCATATGTATTGTAGTAAAATTATATTCATACATATAAATACAATTTTATTATAGTAGATTTACACATCAGTTTTATTATAGGCATCGGTTAAATTGTCTCGATCAAGAGATTGACTGTGTTCATGATATAGTGAATATATAAGTTTATTATATTAGAACAATATATATAATACTATTAGGGATACTAAATAATTTGCCAAATACGACATTATATTATTAGTTTATATTTAGTTATATTTATTTATACATATTTATGTTATATATATATATATATATTTGTCAAAAAAAAAATGACCACTTTTGCCCTATTTTTTGGTATACGTTTGTGAACTATTTTGGTGCATGGTAATATAACAAGTATCAAATTGTTTATCAAAAGTATTTACTAAATTAATGAAATGGAGACTTTCCTCATTAAGCTTTTAGTTTTTAAAAAATTAAAACATTAAAAATATTAAATACAATCACTTAATATCTATCAAATTAATATAGATCTCATTAGTAGTGATTAACAAATAAATGCATCAATATATTATTAGCTAATACGGACACATTTATAAAACTTCATAATAGATGAATAAAAAACAACTTAATTAAATATTACTATATAATCATTTACTATATTATTTAATAAACAATTTGATCACTTTAATAAATATTATATCTTATATATACATTAATCTAGAGAGAGAAAAGAGCGCACATAGAAATTAAGTACTAGTAGTGCATACATATATTATTACAACTCGATCATAAACCAAAAATATACAAAGATACGATAGTTTTCAACTTTGGGACAAACAGAGCTAATAATAATTGAAAATTGAACAATATTTGGCTGGTGCCAAATTGTCAATTTTGTAAAAATTTAAATCACGTATAGCCTGAAGATCCTTCAAACCGAGAGTGATTATTTCATTCCATGCTATGTTTCATTGGGCGATTTCAACCCAGAAGAAAGCTGCAGATGTACACATTTATATACGTAGGAAATTGGTTAGTAAACCAATCAAACATGAGTTTAACTAGGTAACAAATCAAGCATAGACACAAGCCTAACTATAACACTCACAAACTCTAGAGTCAATTATTGCATATACGGTGTCATTTTATTTTATTTTATTTCATTTTTTAAAGTCCTATTGATTATTTAATTAAGTCCAATTTTTTTTTTTTTTAAGTCATATTGTATACATGGGTTTAATTTGTTGAAATTAAAGCAATAATTGGATTGATTATTAATATTGAAATTGGGTTGTACCTTGGAAATGCATTAACTGATCCCAAAATTAATCCTGAGGTTGCAGAAGCAGAAGCGGCAGCAGCAGAATCATGCAGTTGATCATCAAGCAACTTAACCTCAAGTTAGAGCACCCATGCCATCCAAAATGCATATGTCAATTTAGATCCAATATTACTTTTATATATATAAATCACAACCACTCATAACAAATATATAAATATATATATATATATATATATTGTGTATAACAATATAATTTAAATTAAACAGCTAATTACTATATATTACATGCCAAGTTGTAAAAAATGAATTGGGAGGAGCTATAGCGCAAAATCTTACTTCTTTATGGAGTCGTGTGTTCTCCTCTTGCAAGTCTCTATGCTGCACAATATATACATATATATTATACGTAATACAAAGAAAACATATATATTACTGCTCAATATATAATACAAAGAAAACATATATATTACTGCTTAATATATATTCCAATATCATCAAACGTAATATATATATATATATATTACAAGATCATCAAGAGGAGGAGGGTTTGATAAACATATTACATAATATAATAGTGAGGAGACGTGCAATACTGAATATTAATGTTCTGTGACACCTATTTGATAATTGATTAATTTAATTTAACCTTGCTTCTTTAGCTTTTAAGAAAGAACAAAATCTATATATAATCTATATATATATATATATATCATAATTCTCTTATTAAGAATTTTAAATAATTTTTTGTTCAGGATAATGCTTATCTTTAATTTAGTCATGCATGATGAATTTTCGAGTAGTTAGTTTCAAGCTTAATTTTTGTAGACTCCAATATTAATACTTTGATTATGCCAAATTAGTAGTTATATATGAGCCTCAAAATTATCATTATAGAGTTTTGATTGGTAGGGAACAAACTTTCCAATATATGTTGGAAACATATGGTAATATTAAAGGTTGCCAATTATACAATTAATCTTCATTTTAAATTGTGATATAATTAAAGTGGCACTTTCAATATTTAACATGTTAAAAATGTTGGGAAAATTAGCTCTATCAACATATATATATATATATATATATATATGGAGCTTAACCATACATGTATGTATATATATATAGATATATATAAAGCATACTGAGTATCTAATATTCTCTTTTTCATTAATAAAACACACCCTCCTTTTCAGCAAGTTGATGTGCTCTGTGAACATCCTTCTCTGTTAAAAATTAATGGAATCAATTAATTTGGTTATAATTTGAAAAAAAAATTGAAGATTAGTGATTTAATTACCTTTTTGGAACGGATGCGTTCAACCCCAATCTTCAATTGTCGTTCGAGCTGTTTTAACTCTTTCATTCCCAACCTTAATAGATCTTCACCGCTTAAGTGCCTATTTATACATTTATTTATATAATATACATAAATATATTTATATAATATATATAAATATATTTATATATCCATCAGTAACTATTACCACTTTTGGTAAAAGAAAAGAAAAGTATTACCTCGACATTATAAATAATTTAAAAGTTTATGGATGATACATATATCAATATATAAAAGCTGAGAAAATACATATAAATGATGATCAATAGTATACTATATATGTACCTCAGTCTTCTTTCCAAGTTTTCCGTTGTTCTTTTGGTCTCTTCAATTTCATTCCTCCAAAACTGTGACAATTAGAAAATACATAGACTACCAGCTAGACGTGCATATGTATGTATAGATTATTAAAATAGATAAAGTATGGCACCAACAAGCATTTTTATTTATAAATTACCACAAAATTTTAATTGTATTATATATAAATTAAAGGACAAATGAGTGATCTTAATATATACAATATTACAATAATAAATAGCTAGCATGTACTAGCACACTTTACTCCTGCAGAGACCTTGAGATTAGGATTGGACTTTGACATAACATCAGTAAAGTTTTTATAACGTTATTCATTGAAAAAAAAAAAATTATACATATAGATAGAGTTGTAGATGAAAGGACATCTTTATTGTTGTCTACATAAATATATGATCATTACAATCATGAGGGATCTCCTTTTTTTTTTTAATTCTTTAATTTTTATTGTCCTTTTTCATTAATATTAATGAAAATTTGTTTAATTTTTTCTTTCGTTCTGCCGTTTCAATCTTATCAGATATATTACTAATACATATCATATACATATATGCCTTCGATTTCAAACTTTAAAATTTGACCGCTAAATATATTAAAATCTATACATCTTGATGATCGACTTCGTTCATCAAGCAACTTGATATCGATGAGATGTCCATTTTATTGGTATACAAACAAAACCTTTTTAATCAACTTTTTTATTTTTCTGGAATCAATTATATGCAAATTAATAATAAATACCTCCACGGTTCTACAGCGCAGGCTATCAGATTCAGGCAGTCCAACTTCTCTCCTATACCTCCCAATAATCCTATCCATGCTGCACCAACATTAAACATATATATATATATCATCGATAATAATAGTAATAATAAAGCAAATAAAACAATCTCGATCTCGATCTAAATCTCGAAATTTGGTTTTGAATGGAGGGAGTAGTAGTACTAACTCATGGCTAGCATATTGGTAAACCTTTCCAGCTGGAGAGAAGATGAGAAGGGCAATTTCAGCATCACAGAGGATCGAGAGCTCGAAAGCTTTTTTCAGAAGCCCATTTCTTCTCTTTGAGAAGGTCACCTGCCTGGTTGTTGGGTTCTCTATTCTTTTCAGCTCCACTTTTCCTCTCCCCATAATTCTTTTTTTCTCTCTCTCTCTTTCTCTCCTCCCAAACAAAACAAAATACTGCTCTACTTTGGAAAACACAACAAAACCATGAATTTATAGCGTTTGGTTTTCATTTCCTTCCAAACCCACTGCACTGTAGTACTATTTATGTATGTATGTCCGAGGAAATTGACAAATTACATAAATCTATCTATTTATGTGTGTATGTATATATAGATATATATGCTCGTAAATATACTATAACCAAATTTCGATAAAGTTAAGGTTTACTATACTTGATTTATTATATTTGAAAGTACTACTACTTGATTCTTGATTGGTCGATCCATTACCACACACAAAGGTTAATTTAAAATGTTTGTTTCTTTTTTAACTAAATATCAACATATAGCTAGATAGTTTTTCTTTCTTTTGTTTGTTTGTTTGTTTGTTTGTTTGTTTTTTTTTTTTTTTTTTTTCCTCCTTAAACTTATAGATATTTAAGCATATATTATATATATGTACCATTCTTCTCAAATTCAACAGCTAAATGGTGAAAAATTTCTAAACATAGATAGAGATAACAATTTTGGCCAAATATGATTATTATATAATAAATTTAACTTGTGCGCTTTAGGAAAAACAAACATATGATTTTATATATATATATATATATGTTATATGTATGCATAATAATGTACATACACACACACATATATATATATATATATATGCACCATATACAGCATGTATATATTAGAGAGTGTAGGAGGAGTCGACACGTAGAAGAGTTGGTCCAATAGAAACGGTATTTTAAGGCCTATGGGGTTTGGACACATTCCTATAACTTTTGGATTTGATTGATTTAGATATGGACCATATGAGTGAATTGGGATTGGAGGTAATTTGTCAGCCAAAATCAAAAAGGTTTTGTGAATCCCATCAATGCCTTTTTGAAATATTAAAATATGGAAAAGCTAAAAAACCAAATATAATCTTGTGATCAAGTGCTGTGGAATATCAGTACTGATGTTTAATTTAAAGGAAATGGCAACATATGCACCGGTCAAGATGGAAATAGAACATTTCTATCCCATAATGATCCCACCACATCGTCATCATGCATGAACTCAAAACCTAGGATCCCCAAAATTATCTTTCTCCTAT
The DNA here is from genome assembly GCF_031755915.1 of Ziziphus jujuba. Taxonomy (NCBI): domain Eukaryota; kingdom Viridiplantae; phylum Streptophyta; class Magnoliopsida; order Rosales; family Rhamnaceae; genus Ziziphus; species Ziziphus jujuba. The sequence goes on from NC_083380.1 coordinate 8,512,124, forward strand.
TTTCATCATTCACAATCAAGACTAGAAATAATTTAGATTGAAAACATTAGTTGATCATTTAGTGTTTGATTAATAATTGTTTGCGAATTAATGCTTTGAAAGCACCAAAAAATTAATGTATATCATTCTCCATTAGGGTTCACTTCAAAGACAAAAAGCTTAAAACATTATTTTTTTTTTTTAAATTACTAATTAATTTTGTATTGCAACAATTCAAGCTAATTATAGCTATCTCTTTTAGAAGGAATACTTGATTACAAAATTGAATATGGAAGTGGTTTAAGAATTTGAATGAAAAATAAAATATGTTGTCGACCTGTCGGTTGTGTTAGAACAATTCGGGTCTAATCCTAAGAGGCAGAAGAGATAAATAGATTCCCCCACCATATACCAAATTGCAAAAATTCAATCTCAAAAGACACATCAAATTTTTTTTTTTTTTTTCTTGAATGAATAGGAGGAAAATCGCCACCCCACAACCCTGGTTAAGAAACCTTTCGTGTTTATTGGGCTGCAGCTCAGATCTGAGAAGTTAGTTGGTTTCTAACTGTTGGGTTGGGCCCACATCCACACAAGGTTTGACACGTCCATACCCTATTTTGGAATTTTATTTTTCTTTTGGTGGGGGATATCTTGTGGAATTTCTATTTGGTGGAGGAGAAAATTCCCATGAATTTAGTTCATGGACATGGACGTGTGGGGCTTTTGCTTTCCTCACTGTCAAAAGATAAACGACTGCACAGCCTTTTAATTTTTTCGCCTTATATTTTTTGTGATTATCTTTATTTACTTTTCTTTTTGTCTCTTTGTGTTATTATTGAAGGAGTTGAAATTCGAATCTAATGATTTAGATGAGTAAATAGTGACTTTGTAACTAGATTTAGACTGGCAATTTAGATCATGATACGGCGACATAATTCGAAAACGATACGAATAAATGGATTTGGGTTTATTATAAATGGGTTTGGGTCATAATCGGGTCAATCCGTTTAACACGATTATTAATCGTGTCATTTTCAGGTTGACCTGTTTAATTCGAAATTGATCCGTTACGACCCATTTATTAAACGTGTAAGTTTCAATCCGACACGATTATATACCTATTACAACCCATTTAAATTTAATTTTAAATTAATATTTTATCACTAATATAATATTTAATAACTAAAAAATTTTATAAATTAAAAATTTTATAAAAATAATTTTCTATTTCTAATTTTTTAAAAACAAAAAATACATCTTTAATAAAACAAAAACATAAAAAAAAAAAATTCGGGTTAATAGGTTAATTTTCGGGTTAACGGGTTAATAAGTTAGTTTTCGGATTAATAGGTCAATTTCAGGTTAACGGGTTAATAGGTCAACACGACCCATTAAAATAATCGTGTTAAACAGGTTGTGTCGTGTTGACCTGTTTATAAACAGGTCGGGTTAGTGTTTTAGGTACCTGACACGATTAATAAATGGGTCGTGTTCGAATTAGGTATTTTTGACACGATTATTAAACGGATTGACACAAACACAGTCCACCAACACGAATTGCCAGGTATAACTAGATTATATATATAAAATTGAGATTTATTCATATTTTAGGTGATTTTCAATGTTGGCATGTGACACTTGACTTTTTTAGTAAATATTATTAACCAAGTTACACTAAAGAGAAGTAGTATTTAAAAGTAAAACTACACTAACACATCATGAAGAATCTTCGTGGTTACAGTGGCAATCTCTATCAAATATGTAGGAAAATCAACTGCAATGTCCAGATTCGCAGTTTTTATTCTCGTTTGAATATTTAAGACCAAAGAAAAAGGATAAAAACAAAGAAATATTCCACCCCTCTCATTGGTCATTGCTGTCAACCTATTCCAGTTTGGATTTTAAATGAGAAAGGAGATTATTAAGCGCAAGAAAAATCAGTTGGAAGTGGAAAATTCTAGTTTTCCTTCCATTTTACAAACACCTATTGTTCTGATAAAAGAATGTTATGAGAAATCTATGTGCTATGGCTGACCAAAGAAAAATTTGTATTTCCAATTTTACTGGGGAAGTTCCTTTTTTTTCTTTTTTTTTTTTTTGGGTAAAATAATAATAATGAACCTTAATATATTTCAGGGCATCAAATAAAATGGCTTACCACATACAATCAAAAGAACCCATCTGATTTTATATAACCCTGGGTTCTAAAAATATTTAGGCTTACACAAACTAGGATGTATGAGTTTGTAACAATTGTTTGGTTGATTGTTTTTTTTTTTTTTTTAAAGAAAAAAATTATTTGTTTTGTTTTGTATTTAGCAAAATTAACTTTTTGGGGTAATTGAAAGTATAAAGAGAGATATGACTTAAGAGAAGTGAATGCATAGAATGAAAATGATGGAAGAAAATGGTCCATTAAACTTTGTATATTGGTTTCAAACTTGCCACGCACTCACCAGCCCATCTTCACAACAAACCAGGACCAGACCAGTCACTCTTTGTATGAGGGTCTGCCACTTGTTGATCCTTTCTCTGTCAGCTTTCATGTTATTTTTTGTTTTATTTTTATTCCTTCGCTTAGACACAAAGTAATTATTTAAAAAAAGAATGAAGAAACTCCATCAGTGACAATTAGCCTTAAAAAGATTTGAATCCATATGCAAGTTGAGATAACATGTGGGCCTGGACATGTAACAAGTAACTCTCCAACCCTGTTTGGGTGGCTAGAAAGTTCAGGAATAAAAAAAAAAAAAAAAAAATTATTTGTCAAAGGTTCATATAATAAAAACTGCTGATCTAAATGTTTTATCTGTTGGGAGTGCTTTGTCTATCTATCACCAATTCACCATCCATGACAATTACATTCCAACAATATACACAAATTCACTTTGGATAGCACAACTTCACCATCAGAATTTTTCAAATCCCAAGTTTTAGTTTTGGGCATTAACAAAGAATAATGTAATTGCTAATTTTCGTTCAAATTGACAAATCGATGAAAATCATCGTGAATTCATACCCGTGAAATTAAAAGCACAAATACTCATCCATTCCAATCCATTAAACCAAGCATGAATTTTACTTTTACAAGTACCTCACTAAAAGAAAAAAAAAAAAAAATACCATCAAGGAAAAACAACAACAACAACAACAATAGCAGTTTGAAAAATGACAAACAACAAAATGAAAAAAAACAGAGAGAGATAGAGAGTTCAACCAGTGTAGACATGAACTCCAATGACTATGAGGAAGATGGTGATGAGGCAAAAATAGATTATGGCATGGACAAATATGGAAGCGCCACTTGTCTGCATATTCCCAAACTCCACAATCTTTCCTTTCCCTGCAGGTATCTGAACCAAAAGCCCTGGACTCAGCAGCACAAATAGCAACACTGCTATGATTACTGGTCCCCAATCTGCCATTGTGCAAAACCCTTTTTTCCTTTCTTACTTACTTTCCTGGAAGGACCAAAAAAAAAAAAAAAAAAGTCACTGAAAGTCTGAAGCTTTTATTGAAGATTAGACTACAGCGAAGCTAGAGAGCAAGCAAAAGTCTATAATGGGTGTGAAAGTTCTCGGAAAGAGATGTGGATTTGGAATTAGACTGAGAGGAGACAATCTCATCGATATGTATGGATGCATACCGTGGCAGATGAGCGGTTGCCTGGCTATACGTGTCACTTAGTTATTGTGTTTTACTTTTTGGACGGCTGTGATCTTCTTGGGATGGATCAGCAAAAACGTTTTTTTTTGGGGAAAATAAAAAATTTATTTGTTTTATATTTTCATTGAGATTAGCTGAGTCAGAATGGCCCATTATGACGGGAAAAAGTTGGGTTTTGCTCAGTTGGAGGTTTAGATGTGTTGGGCTATAAGAGCTTCACTCTCTTGGCTTGTCCATTAATTGAGACCCATTACCCAAACATAGACGATATATATTCCCAAAAATGGTATTTATTTTAAAAAAAATATGTAAAAGAAAAAAGTTGCAAAGGAGAAGCACTAGCAAAATAATCTTATTGCCATCAGTATGGCTTTTAAATTGTTTACATCATGTCCTAATCTGACCCAACTTATTGCCAATGCGAAAGGAAACATGGTTAGATTTGAATCTAATATTTCCACTATATATTTTTAGTAAAACCCAATTCTTTGAATCACTTCTCTTCACAAATGGATTACACCAATTAAAATGGAGTTGAAGAATTTGGTACATATCCAATGAAACGTTCTTTATGATATCTAAAACATTCAAAACATGGGTATTCCAAAATATGCACTTACAAATCATATGTGAAAACTTTTCCAACATAAAACAAATCACTCAAAAACTTTCCGAAGAAACGAAGGAGATAAAAAGAAAGAGTCTCAAAAACCAAAATGAAAGTGCTACAAATCAGAATTAGCCTGTATAAATATGGACTCTAACAGCCAATGTGAGGATGGTGAAGATGGTAAAGAAAATAAGAGTGTGGACGAGTATGGCTTTCCCATTGGTTGTGAAGCTCCCAAATTCCACACGGCGAGTGTTTCCTGGTAGCTGGAAGAGTAGCCCTGGTGATAGCAATATGAACAGCAATAACCCAATTAAAATTGGTGCCCAATCCATCATCACTATGCCCTCTTCTGGCCAATTCTATGTTATACGCAACAAGACACCGGACTTTTAATACAGCAAAAGTTGGATTCTTGGCCACAATTTTATGAGCCTTTTGATCCAAAATTTAAAAAAAGAAAAGGATGCAAAACGAAAGAGTACTTAGCTTATAGGTCTCTATTCTTTTGAATCAAGCAATGCATCATAGACTTGATAGAACAGCAATATCCATAGCCAATAGAAGTTTTAGAGCATCTAATTTTTTTTCTCCTTTTGTTGTGTGTTTCATAAATTTCTAACACCCCCCACCAGTTATTTGTTGCAAAAAGAGAGAGAGAGTTTAAGATTCTTCATTGTCAGGACAAAATTCTCACGCAATGCGCCTCTCTTCCTTGTTTCTCAAGAAATGCATCCGCTTCATGGTTAGTATGGTTTGGTATCTCCATTCTATTATATTTTCTTCCTTTTGGAACTAAAACTGGCTTAATAGAAGTACAATATCCTACTCAATTGGGTTACCTTATCTTTATGCATAATTATTATTATCTACTTTAGATTTTGTCCACTTGAAACCATCTAAATGTTTCAAATTATAATAATGATTTTGCAATGTAATAAACATTTAATAATATAAATCTTTACATATATCCCCATTTTTTTAGTTGATCGAATTCAAAATATTTTGTTTAACTATATTCCACACCATGTTATAAAATATATAAAATTACATTTTGCCAGACAACACACAATGAACTTCATCGTCCATTAAAATATGTTCGTGTATATAGATATATATTTATAGTCAGCTAACAGGGTAGCTTACCCTTGCGTGCTTATTTAATATGATTTGTTTTAATAATAATTAGGGGATTTAAAAGGCCAAAAAGGGGGAAATGGACTTTTAATGGTTCAAAAATTCAAATGTTTGGGAAAGCCTAGAGATTGAGAAACTCTATATTGGAGGGTTTTATATGATCCTCATTAATTCTGATAAAATTTTGTCATTATTTTTTGTGGAAATAAATTATAATTTATAGTTTCAACAAATGAAAATGAAATTGAAAAGCGAAAAAAAGTATTCAATTTTTGTGCACTCAGTTCCTCATAGTCAGTCATAAGGTGTAGTGTGGGCCATATAAAATGCTAGATTTAGTCAAATAAATTTTTGTGGTGTGGACTGTAACAGTGGGGCTCACTCGGTGGGCTTTGCACATGTGTCACATAGTCAACCTCCACACGTGGATATATATATATATATATATTTTTTTTTTTAGATTCACGTGGATATATATATTTATTGTGAATACGGAAGTTCAAGCTTTGACTTTTATATATTTTCAGCACGTCCAATATTTAGTTTTTTTTTTTTTTTTTTTTTTTTTTTTTTTTTTTTTTATAAATTTGTTCAACATTCGGAAGGAGTTCATTAAATTTAATTTTATTAATCAATCAAGTTTAGGAATTAATTTTAATTTTATTAATCTATCAATTTTAGGAAAATGCCTTTATTCTTTATCTTTATTATCCATTACCTATTCCATTGTTAATAAATTTTACAATTTATCATTATTGATAATTATTTGATATTTTAAATATATTTATTTTTATTATTTTATATTTTAAAACTATAAAAATAAATATTTTAATAATAACTATTTAAATAATCATTTAATACGTAAAATGTATTGGTAATTATTCATTTATTATATAAATAATATTTTTTTATAACTATTATATATTGTGCTTTGGTACAATTTATTTATTTATTAAAATAGACCTAATTTATTAAAACAAAATTCCATGGACTAATAAAATACATTTTTAAAATTATATATGATTATTCCATTAAAAACAAAAAAGATGATCCTTTCAAAAATGTAAAAATTAATATTTGAATGGAAAAAAAAAATAAAAATAAAAAAACCAATACACTGTAAGAAATGGAAATTCATTGACTAACCCTTTATTATTACTATTTAGTGGATATTACATAAATAGCAAATCAAAATCCAATTTAAGTAATTGAAATAACTCTAACAAAGTTATAACCCATAAAAATCACAAAATCTAAAATATTAAACATTTTTAAGTTTCCAAACCGATTTATGGTAAAATTTGGAAAAGCCTCACAAAAACAGCCACCGTAAGATTGGAGCTTCTTGTTAAAAACAAAAACAAAAACAAATACGAAAACCCAAAAATTCATGACGTGGACGTTTCTTATTGGTTAACGATATCAGCGCGTTTGAATTTGCTCCACCTCCCATTTCTGAGGGTTCACCTTTCTCTCTGTCTCTCCTCCGTATCTCTCTCTCTCTCTCTCTCTCTCTCGTATCGCCGGTCGGTGTATTTCCCCGGAAAATCCTTTCAAATTTTCCGACAGGATTCCCGACCGCGATTCTTCCAACTTTCCTTGGAAAAAAAAAAAAAATCAAACATCTAAACGATTTTTTTTGTTTTTTGTTTTCCTGAGGCTATGAATCTTAGAAGAGTTTTTTCTTCTGCAGTCATTGAGCTCCTGCAATTTACCGGTTTATAATATGTAACAGAAATCTCTGTCTCTGAAACCCAAAGCAAATCGTTGTTTCAGAGAGTGCGAAAACGAGGGATATCATCTTCTTCTTTTGATTTGGTGAGTCCTCGTAATTTTAATGGCGACATGAATTTTTATTTATTTTTGAAGTTTTGCTTTGTTTTTCTTTTTGAGGATATTAAAGATAGAAAGTTTCTTTTTTTTATTTTTTATTTTTGGTTTTTTGAAAAAGCGAAAAGGGACTCGGCGTATTCGTTGAGCCTCGGAAAGTTTTTTACTTTTTAACTTTCATTGAAAATTTCTCTAATAATCATATGAAATTCTTAATGGGTCTGAGAAAAATGCCTTTTTTTATTTTATTTTTTGGGTTGCAGAGATTGGAAGGAAGGGTTTGAGAAAATAGTTTTTGATTGCCTGTGAGGATGAGCAATTCATCCCGAAGAAGTTTTAGTTTGCCGAGCTCATCGTTGGGAAAGAAGAAAGGGAGTGATAATGCAGGTCCTGATTCCGGACGGAAATCCTTTCAATCTTCCAGGTGAAATTCCATCATTTTCCATTAATACCCACTTTTTTGCTTCTTGGGTTTCTCATGCATTTTGTTGTTTGTTTGGAAAGTTAATTCCGAATCCTCTGATTGCATGGTATTTGATGGAGCAATTGTTGTGTGGTGTCAATAGCAGACAACGATTACATAATCTCAATTTTGAATTTTGTAGATTGAAAACTAATTTTGTAGATTGAAAACTAAGTAAGTAGATATTATTTGAATGTGGTAGATTGAAAACTAAATAAATAATGTATTATTTTATTTTATGGGGGCAGAGGACTAGTCATAGAGCGCACAGTAAAAAGATTGCGGCTGTCTAAGGCTTTGACAGTACCTGAAAGTACTACTGTCCAAGATGCTTGCAAACGAATGGCTGCTCGTAGAGTTGATGCCTTGTTGCTGACCGATTCAAATGTATTGCTTTGTGGAATCCTCACAGACAAGGTATGAATTTTTGAATGTGATTATGTGACCCCAATGAGAAAATTACAAACAGAGAAAAAAAAAAAAAAGTAGTGTTTTTTTGCCACATTTGTTGATTTTTAAAGCTGTAATGTTTTTCTACAACTATGTTTTGTGTTGTTGAAGGATATAGCAACAAGAGTTATAGCTCGTGAACTTAATCTTGAGGAGACTCCTGTCTCTAAGGTCATGACACGGAACCCAGTTTTTGTTCTTTCTGACACTCTTGCTGTGGAAGCCCTACAGAAGATGGTACAAGGTTAGTTATATAGAAAGCGGCACGTCCACTCTATTCGCATGATGTAATCTTTTGTATCCTACCCTTTAAATATGTCGCTGATTCCTCTGTCTACAGGAAAATTCAGACATTTGCCTGTTGTGGAGAACGGAGAGGTCATTGCTATGCTTGATATAGCCAAGTGTCTATATGATGCTATAGCTCGCATGGAAAGGGCGGCTGAAAAAGGGAAGGCCATTGCTGCTGCCGTTGAAGGTGTAGAAAAACATTGGGGAACATCTATTTCTGGTTGGTAGAGGGTTCTTTTAACTTAAGTCTGTTCCCCAAAAAAACTGCAATTTCTAGGTTCCTTCGCAGTTAATTATTAGCACCTTTTTATATTAGTTGTATTTGTATCTGTAATTGGTTCCCGTGTAATGAAAAACAAATTAATTTTATGATCCTGTGTTTGTTATGCAGGTCCAAATACTTTTATTGAGACACTTCGAGAGAGGATGTTTAAGCCATCTTTGTCTACAATCATCCCTGAGAATTCAAAGTAGGTAATACTTTTGAATGTTTTTAACTTCACTAGGCTGTTTATTCACAAAATTGAACTAATAAATTGTTAACCAGATAGCTTAATTTTTCAGGGTTGTAACAGTTTCACCAACAGAAACAGTTCTAATGGCGACAAAGAAGATGCTTGAATTGCGAGCGAGCTCAGCAGTTGTTCTGGTTGATAATAAACCACGGGGAATTCTTACGTTAGTCTCTTGTTAATCAAAGTGCAATTTATTCTTGATTCCAGAAATTGAAATTATTGATTATGATGTTTTGTAAATAAAATGAGATAAAAATCATCCATTTCTAATTTTTTCAGTTCAAAGGATATCTTGATGAGGGTAATAGCACAAAATGCTCCTCCCGAGTCTACTCTTATAGAGAAGGTACTTGTTTCTAGAAACTGGGAAACTTTATTGTTTGGGCTTCTCTTCTGAGGTGTGTTTCGTTGGGGAGGGACGGTTTACGATATCTGTGCTATGACAATTCCTAACAGCATGCTTTTGGTTTGATTAACAGGTCATGACGCCAAATCCAGAATGTGCTACTGTTGATACGCCAATTGTTGATGCACTGCACACCATGCATGAAGGGAAATTTTTGCACCTTCCTGTAATAGATAGGGGTAAGATACATAAAGAAAAGAACAATAGTATTTTCACCTAATGCAGATTCATCGTTGTGGTTTTGACAACTGTGGATTTTGGAGCAGATGGGAGTGTAGTTGCTGTTGTTGATGTGATTCACATCACTCATGCAGCTGTGGCCACAGTAAGTCGAGTCCTTTCATCTCTGGAGTTAATAATGTTGATCTTTTGTATTTGAGCTTGCGTGTGTTGTGGGATAGCATGAGCATGCAGCCAATATTGTCAGCATGTTGATCTACCAATTTGTAATTATCAGCTGTGTCTAAAATAGGAAAAAGAAATACTTGATATCAGTGTTCAAAGTCAGTTAATATCCATTCCCGCATTCTTTCCTCCACAATCAAATATTAGGCACATGCCAGTGTAAGAATATGATAGTTAAGCAATGTAGGTTACCTGAATATGTTATTGTACAACTCATCACATTGCATTCCTCTCTCTTTGACATTTCTAGTTCTTGTGTTGTAATGTTGCTTTATTATCTTTGTTGTCTTTTTTTTTTTTTTTTAATCATTAAAAATTGATTCAAAGGCGATCCTCAGAACTGTTTGTTGTGTATCTGTGTAATAATTTTTAATTGTTTTTAGAATATGTCCTTTTGTTAATTAGTTTTAAGTTAAATTTAATAAGCACCAACATAAAGAAACTTAGAATAAATGTAATTAAAGTGCTTTAAATTGTTCTCATTCTGGAAATTACTTTATTTATTTTTATTTATTTTCCTGTGGTGGAGAATAATGAGGTATCATCTTTGCCTTTACAAACTAGGTTGGAAGCTCTGCTGGAGTTACTAATGAAGCTGCTAGCTCGATGATGCAGAAGTTTTGGGATTCTGCCATGGCTTTAGGTCCTGTTGAGGATGAGGAGGATTCACACAGGTATGGACATGCATTGAAGCTATTTGGCTGTGTATTTTGGTTTTTTTTCTTTTCCCCCTCGCTACATGTACTCATTCATTTTAGTTACATTTCAGTGAAGGATCCTTGAAATTGGCTTCTGATGGAGCAGAGACTGGGAGGTCCCTTACCTTTATGCAACAAAGCTTGCCTAATACATTCGCATTCAAAATCCAAGATAAAAAGGGCCGAATGCATAGATTTACTTGTGGTATGGTGTTTGTTCTGCTTATGACATAAGGCAACTATTAATGACTTAGTCACAATGGTCATTCATATTGTACAGGAGACACATGTAGTCGTTCCTGTGAACCCCCTGTCACATTACAAAGCATGTTGACTCAGACTGAGCCATTGTTTGGTCTTATGTTTTGAATTTACACGCTATAACTGTATCTAACATTCCTGCCACACCTCGATTGTAAACAAAGTTGTGGCCTTGAAAACAGAGCTCTTATTCTCAATCCCTTAAAAATAGGCTGCTTTCACCATTTAGGCGATCTCTTGGATGAGCATTTAATTTTGGTTGAGTTCTCTATTTGATATGAGCAATATCCTTATTATTGGTTAACTGAGCTTTGCGGGTTATTGCTTCCGGTTTCAGATACACGAAGTTTGACAGATGTGATAACCGCTATCGTTCAGAGGGTCGGCGGTGACATTGACCGAAACAACCTGCCTCAACTTTTGGTATGTATTTAGCACATGGTATTCTATTTTTCATTGGGTTGAAACCTCAAATTTCTCATTCTAACCTTGTTCTATTTGGTGGCTACATTCTGTAGTACGAAGATGAAGACCATGATAAAGTCATATTAGCATCAGATAATGATCTTGCAGCGGCTGTGGAACATGCAAGGCAAGCTGGTTGGAAGGTATCATAGATTTGTCTATTGATCCTTATTCAATAGAAACATAACAACAAAGTTTTGGCAGGCATAGGAAAATTGGTAGCATTAGATCTATTACTTGGACGTGGATTTTCCATTTTTTGCAAATTCTTTGCTCTCTTTTGATTTGTCTATGTGATTTTGCAATGTACTACGAGGATCGAACAATTCAACTGTTGAATTAATTTTGCAGGGCTTGAAGTTGCATTTAGATTATTCAGGAACAAACGACAAAAAGAAAGGTGACGATTTAGGAAGTATGGATTTTGCTCAAAAGGATGCATGGGCATCTGCATATAGTGCTGCTGCAGCTGGGGCTGCCCTGGTTGCTGGGTTAAGTGTTTTAGCATATCTGAAGAGATACGGTAACTGATATTTTCAGCTTATTAATGAATTGCCGGAACCTTTTGAACCTTTTTGCTAGACATTAAGGAATTTGTTGAAAACACAGCTTACCCCACAAATTTGTTTTGTACAAACTACACTGTATACCAGAAAGAAAAAGGAAAATCATCTTGAATTTTTTGGTGATGATTACGGCAAAATTTGCACGGATGTGTGCCTTTGATTTGTATATTTGTGCTCTGAAAGTTTTGCAGCTTCAAGAACTTTGGAGACTGTATAAAAATAAATGGGTCTGTTCCTAAAATATAACATTCATTCATGAACTTCCAGCTGTTTGCTGTATGTACCCTCTGTTTCTTCTTCTTCTTTTTAGCTTTTGATGGAAAAACTAAAAAATTCTTATGAAAATCAAGCAGAAAGTCATGTAGCTTAACTTCAACATAATGAAAAATACAAGAACAAGAAGGAAAAAAAAAAATCTGAAAAAGTACAGAAAACAAAATGAAACGTGTAACATGGTAAAATGATAAAAAGCAAACAAATGTCAAGTCCATTGAAAGGGTTTTTTTTTTTTTTTTTTTTTTTTTTTTTTTTTTTTAAGGCCTTTGTCTTATATTTTCTAAAGGAATTTATTAAACTATATTATTTCTTTTATCTTTTCTATGAGCCTTGGAACCGGAATGAAATTGCAGATGGACAGCAACCACAGCTAGGAAATGGCTAAAGTCCGACACAACCACTTCTTGGGCCATCTGATTCCATTATGTGTGAGAATACAAGCCACAATTTTTATTTTTTATTTTTTTAAAAAAAAATTTGGTTGTTTTTTGTGCTTCCAATTTGAAGCCACAGTTTTCTTCTGTTTGTCGGTTTGTGGGACCAACTTTCGTTCTGTAACTATTTTCATTTTTGTTAATTGGTAATTACTTTAATGGTAGTCCATCAAGGGAGGATTTCTCTATGGTGCAAACTTTTGACTCGATGCTCCCTATTGCACTTTCTGACCTATCACAGTCATATCTTACCACTTAAGCTTAGAAGCACAATCTTATACTTTATTCAAAAAATCAGAACCATTATTTTTCTTTCTTTTTCTTTTTATCTTTTCCCAAAAATCAATGGGCCATTTGATAATCACTAGCCTTGAATCTTGGGGAGGGAATGTATCACGTTGATCGAGGAATTATTGAAAAAATAAAAATAAAAAAGTTAAAAAAATGTCTCTCAGTCTCACATTCACACTCTACCTTGTAATATACTAATATACCATCCATGCACCTGTGATATCAAATCCTCATATTATGCTAAACCATTCACATGCAATTGTAATTGTTTCAATTAATGACATCCACATCATATACATATATAAATAATATTAATAACATATATATATAGTGATATGTATAAGTGTGAATATGCATATGCTGGGATCTTTAATTTATCTGAAACTTATATATTAAATAATAACAATCCCACCAAACTTTGTCTCAGTTGTGCAATTTTTATTAAATTAATGGATGGTGATAACAAGTGGTTTGTCCGCAAATCAGTGACTGTAGTGAATGAGAGAGTTTGAAAATGAAAGTGTGGTGGGCAAATGGGGGTTTGAAAGTGATGGAATTTTATTTAATTTACATGTTCAATATGGTTGAAAATGATATTGATAACTCTAGTAGGCTTTTTATTCAACTAAATTTCTTGCTTTTTCTACCCTATTCTAATGAAAATTCGTATAAGAACAATTTTTTACTATGATTAATTTTGATTTATAGTAATTTTATCCGAAGTATGAGTTATAAATTTTAGAGAAAAGTTTAAAACTTATATATGTATATATATTTTTGAAATTATAAATTTGATGTGAAAGTTATGAATTTTCACACGTACGATGTAACTTCTAAATTGACGTTAGAGTATCCAAAATAGCAAAAACATCATTAAAAATAACAAATCGGATGGAAGTATTTTCAATGCTAGCAAATTTAAGTCTGACTTCACACTTGAGTATAAAATTAATATTTTAGAAAAATAAAATGGAAGAATAGAAGACAAAAGTAGCCAAATATACATATTTTCAAGTCAAAGAACCTTGACAATTTTTTCTTTTTTCTTCTTTTAATAATAATAATTTTTTACATAAACTGACAATTTTTGCTTTATTTTCAACACTTTCCTTCTAAATTTGCATCCTTCTTTACCCAAAAAAATTATTTTTTTAAAAAAAAATTGCAAAATTTGCAAGTCATGGTGTGAGCAAATGTCAACGTTTGTGTACGTGATGGGTGTTGGCTCACAACACGCAATCACGCGGAAGACGAAGAACAGCAACTGAAATATACGATATTTTGACCATGTTTAACAAAAATTAATTACACCAAAAAAAAAAAACAGTTTTTTTAATGTTTTTCTGAAAACGAAAATGGATTTTCTTTCATGCAAGGGAAGGATATCATTTTCACCTTTCCTTTATCGCTTTTGCTTTTTGGAAAGTAGCCAAATTCATTGTTCAAGCATATCATAAACCAGAAACTTCTTCTCTCTCTCTCTCTCTCTCTCTCTCTCTCTCTCTGGTGCTCTCTGTACTATCCAATTCCCATCTCATTTACAGTAAATCTTTTCCATTTTCTTGTCTCTTTTTCTTTCCAAATATCTAGTAGAATACATTACATTATACGGTAAAAGCATTTTCTTCTCAGATTTTCTCCTGATTCTCTCATAACTATTTGTTCATTTATCTTTTCAGCCAAACACCCATTTGAGGGGAAAAGCTCAACTGGGTTTTTTAGTTTTCTGATTACACAAGCAAATGGGAGGTTCCAAAACCAGGCCGCCGACAAGGCAGCCATTTTCATTTTCCTGCATTTTCTTACTGTTTCTCACCCTTTCATTGACTTCTCAGAAAACCCATTTTGTTGTTGGCCAAACACAGCAGCCCATCAAAACAATTGTGGTTTTGGTGATGGAAAACCGTTCCTTTGATCACATGCTTGGGTGGATGAAGAAAGCTGTTAACCCAGCTATCAATGGGGTTACAGGCGATGAATGCAACCCGGTTTCCACTAAGAATCCGAAACCAGAATCAATTTGTTTCACTGATGATGCTGAGTTCGTGGATCCGGATCCGGGGCACTCATTTGAAGCAGTTGAGCAACAGGTATTTGGCTCTAGTTCTTTTCCTTCCATGAATGGCTTTGTAGAACAAGCACTGTCTCTGTCTCAGAACCTCTCTGAAACTGTAATGAAAGGTTTTAGACCTGAATCTATACCAGTTTATACCGCTTTGGTTCGTGAATTAGCTGTGTTTGATAGATGGTTCTCTTCAATTCCTGGTCCAACCCAACCCAATAGGCTCTTTGTCTACTCTGCTACTTCTCATGGTTCAACAAGCCATGTCAAGAAGCAGCTGGCTCAAGGTTACCCACAAAAGACCATCTTTGATTCCCTCCATGAGAATCACGTGGACTTTGGGGTTTACTTTCAGAACATACCAACAACTCTTTTCTATAGGAATATGAGGAAATTGAAGTTCATATTCAAGTTTCATCAATTTGGTTTGAAGTTCAAGAAAGATGCTAGAAAAGGGAAACTACCAAGATTTACAGTAATTGAACCGGCATATTTTGATCTTAAGGGAATGCCTGCAAACGATGATCACCCTTCTCATGATGTTGCTAATGGGCAAAAGTTAGTTAAGGAGGTTTATGAGGCGTTGAGAGCAAGTCCTCAGTGGAATGAGACCCTTTTGGTTATTACATATGATGAGCATGGTGGATTCTTTGATCACGTCAAGACTCCTTTTGTCAATGTACCTAACCCAGATGGGAACACAGGCCCAGCACCTTATTTCTTCAAATTCGACCGGCTTGGTGTTCGTGTTCCGACAATTATGGTCTCTCCTTGGATCAAGAAAGGGACTGGTAAGTCAGCCATTTTTCTGGCTAGTTTTAGCTTTCCTTGTTTCTGATATAAAATTACAGTGATATTATGCCAAGTTGCAAGTGTTTTTGTTCAACAGAAATAGTTTAATATGAAGTAGTTCAAGGAATTTGCTTGTTTTTGTTGTGTATTTTCTCATTTAGATTCATTTTACTAGATCTCCCTCTTTTAGAGGTTAACTTCCATTGGTTGACAAATTTTCTCGATGCATAATCTTTTGCATTTGTCTGTATATGTTTGATTGATCGGGTGGTTAATATAGTGAGGTCTAACTTCTTTTCTTTGAGCAGTGATTATAGGATGCTACTACAGCTGGAGGTAGTAAATTGGTTTAGTTGGTACCTAACATATTGAACAAGTGCATAAGATGGAGGATCTTAATGTACCAACTGGTTTCAATTTATGTTTTCTATTTTTGTCTTTCGTTCTACTGATTTATTTGGTTTTGCAGTTATCAGTGGTCCAAAGGGACCTACTCCAAACTCTGAGTTTGAGCACTCTTCAATTCCTGCAACCGTCAAGAAGATGTTCAACCTTTCCTCGAACTTCTTGACTCATAGAGATGCATGGGCAGGGACATTTGAGCATGTTGTTGGGGAATTGTCTTCTCCAAGGACGGACTGTCCAGGTATATACATCCTCTTGTTTCTGTGCTCATTTGAAACATTTGAAGGTTTATAAAGATTCATGATAGGAATTAAGAATAGTTGGAAGATTCATTAGGAACATCATACCTTTCAAGATAATAATGTTTCTTAAAAGTGGACAAATGAACGTAAAAATGAAGATTTCTGTGTTGCAAAGGAGCAGAATATTTGTCTATTTGACTGTCTGTAATTAGTTGGACGGTGAATGGTGTTGTTTGTGAGGTTGTGATAGACGAATTCCAAAATTCATTTAACACCTTAACATGAGTTCTCCTCCTAACCAATTTGTTATCAGAAAGAAAACTAAATTGGTACACTATAAATTGATTGCAGAGACCTTGCCAGATGTGACACCTTTGAGGAGTACGGAAGCAAAGGAAAATGGCGGATTATCTGAGTTTCAGGGTGAGGTAGTACAATTGGCTGGGGTTCTTAATGGTGATCACTTCCTGAGCAGCTTCCCCGATGAAATGAGCAAGAAGATGAGCGTGAAGGAGGCTCATGAATATGTGAAAGGTGCTGTTTCAAGGTTCATAAGGGCAAGCAAAGAGGCGATCAAGTTGGGGGCAGATGAGTCAGCAATTGTAGATATGAGATCCTCCCTCACAACCAGATCTTCCATCCACAACTAATACAAAACTTTCTCAACGAGGATTTCTATTTGCATATCTATGCATCAGTATTGACGCCCCTCATGTGAGTTCAGGTTTTTTGTCTATTAAATCTGCAGACAATATATATATATATATATATATATATATTAAAGTGAGTAGGTTTTTAGAGCTATTTAACTATGGTCCTCTGTATTCAAGTGTTAGGTATCGTGATCCGTATTGTTATTATTCAACAAAAAGCGGCCGCATTGACAATCTTTGTCAAAAAACAAAAAAAAAAAAAAAAAAAAAATTTGTGAGTGTTTCATCTGTCACCTTTTTAAATTTTCTAAAGGGTCCTAATAATTTACTTTGAACTACTTACCCATTTAATTAAGTCCACAAAAACATGATCTGGAGGCTTAACCAAGAAAGTAGAATTTTGCCCACGTAATGTTTACAATACTGTAGTTGTTGGTATCTCTCTTGGCCTACGTTAAGCTGCACATGACAATGCAGATGGGTCTTTATTATGTTTAGGAATTTGTTTGCTGCGCTAAATGGTAGTCAGCAAACAAGAATAGGCGAAATAATAGCCAATCCCCTCGAACCAATCAAATGTGGGGCAATCAAATTCTTGATTTGACATCCTAAAGAGTAATGACTTTATTTCATTCAAAATTAAATCCCTGATTTGAGACTCCCATCATACCCAATAGATAATCCTCAAACTGCAGCTCTAAGAACTCAAAGATGATACTTAAATAATGAACAGTTACTCTGACCAATCGAATTAAGATTTAAGCAAATGTAATAAGAAAACAGCCGTATCTTCATGAATGGGAACTAACAAGGAATAATGGTAAAAGGCTTTTCATACTATAAATTTGTTCCAACAAACACTTCATTTCTAGATTATAATGTCAAAAAACTTGCGATCTACAAGTGCTTCACGTATCTCGCTTAAATAATTCCCTCGAGTACATTTTTTCCATTGTCAATATCATAGTCACTCCTCCTCCTGATGTTCAAATGTGACATCACAGCTCAAGCAAAGAAAAACAGAAGCATCTTCATGAATGGGAACTAACAAGGAATAATGGTAAAAGGCTTTTCATACTATAAATTTGTTCCAACAAACACTTCATTTCTAGATTATAATGTCACAAAAATTGCGATCTACAAGTGCTTCACGTATCTCGCTTAAATAATTCCCTCGAGTACATTTTTTCCATTGTCAATATCATAGTCACTCCTCCTCCTGATGTTCAAATGTGACATCACAGCTCAAGCAAGAAAAACAGAAGCATCATCACCTCATTTGGGAATCTTGACATGAAGTCCAATTTCAGGGAAGCTTTGAAGTTTCACATATCCATGCCGGAATCAGTCTGAACATGGACTTTGCCATGTAGATATGTCAGCAATGAGGTCTCGCAGTTGATCTATGAGAATCTTGAGATCTGCATTCTTCTTTGCTAGCTCCTATGTTTAATAACACAACCAATAGGAATTACTGTGGCTATAGTGGCAAAGGAGATACAGGTCTCTAAGCATTAAGGTACAATACTGAAATTTAAAAGCAACCTCAAGGTATACATCAGAAGCCAAAAAAACTGCTAAAACCATATACCTATCATGCCCACCAAACCCTGCCCTCAGAATTCAGAAAGCCTTATATATTTGCTAAAGACAACGGATTTATATACTGCACATCATAAAAAGACCAGATAGAGTAAGGACTCATTAAATCCTACCTTTCTCAGATTGGAGGCTCGCTCTTCCAAGTTCTCTATTTCAGCTTGTTCTGATGGGGGCAATGAACCAGTTGCAGCTGTTTCAAAAGCTTTGGCCTATTTTAATATAAAGAACTAAATGATTTAGCTCTTTGATGAATAACCGCAAAGAATACAAAGTTTCCCATTTGGAGTATGAATATATCTACTGAAACCAGTCTTTCAACAAAATTAAGAAATTCCAACTTTGCACTTAAGATCAAATACACGCATATACAGGAGATAGGCATTTACACAATATCTAAATAGATATTGAACACATGTCACAAACCATTGGATCTTTCAATTAGTTTTCACTGAACCATGTGATCTTGCCCAATGAAATTTTACTAGAATTCAGAAAGCCAAAGAGAGATGGACACAGGCAGGATTTAAAAAGTAGCCTATTTTGGTGTTTTCTCCTAGATCGAGAAGAATTCTTCATTTTCCATTTTGCGAGCTACAATTCCACTTAGAATTTTAGGATTTACCAGTTCACATTGTTCAAATAACATATTATTGCATACATTCCAACACTCCCAAATTACCAATCAGCAGGTTCACTGAATTAGACCAAACTGCAAGTTTATTACCAATACCCAAACCTAATCATCACGTTCACAGACGTTCAAATTTTCAATGCAAATCATTTTAATATTATCTCCCTAACTTATATTCCACATTTTTTTTTTCAAAATGGCTTCAAAATTTCAGTTCCACATTGAGTTAATCTAAATCTAAGCAGTACTTATTTGACAATTTCCAAGAACAAAACTTTATACAAAAATTGACCTAATTCAAGAAAAAGGGTGGGTTTTCGAATTTTACCTTGTGAGAGTTGGGAATTGCAGCGAGAATGGCACGAAGCGAAGCCACGGAGCTTTTGTACCGAAACTGAGCCTCGCCGAGGGCGCCTACAGTACCACCACCACCACCACCGCCCAACTCTCCATGATGATGTGCAGCAGCACCGTCAGAAGCAGAGGCATCGCCGTTTGAGTAAGTGGAATGGCCGTTGGGAGGCGCAGTGGTAGTCGATGAAGGAGAAGAAGAAGAGGAAATGGTGGACCACAAGGTGGGATTGCAGAGCTCATCATTCATGGAGGACAAGATCAGGAAAGCGGACTCTATGGTCTCTTCTACATGCTTCTGTCCTTCAATCGCTAGCTCTTGCGTCGTCTTAGGGCTTGTTATCGCCGACGATGCGTTACCGGTCTTCTTCTCCATTGTTGGAAATCAACCTAAAAAAGAAAATAAATTGTTCCAGAGCTCTCTTTTTCTTCGTTTTCTTGGCTCCCAAACGGTGTTTCTAACTTAAATTGAAAGAAAAATGAAAATTAAATAAAAAAAAGCTCGAAAAGAATCGTCGACAGCAGGGTTCGAACCTGCGCGGGCGTAGCCCAACAGATTTCAAGTCTGTCTCCTTAACCACTCGGACATATCGACGTTCTGGCTAAGGTGATCCACAAATATTATTCAAGCTGTTTTCAATATCCAAGCCCGACCCGCGAAACAGAAACCCGGGAGTGATGTGAGGAAGCAGAAGATTTATTAAAGGATAACAAACAACGGACTTAACGGACACGAAAATTGAATTTGATGGGTCATCTTCTTCTTATTCTATCTCCATTTGCATCAAATTCCACTCTTTCACTTACTAGAGCTTCTCTTTGCCTTTCAAATCCAAAACCCAGTTTACAAAATCCAAACCCAGAAGTTAAAAAACCAATACTTTTACCCAGTTTACTCTCTTTGGCTCTCAGTGCGACCTTAATCTCCTCTCCTTTACCTTCTCTGGCAATCCCTTCCATCAGTTCTCAGTCCTCTTTGCTCTCTCCCACCACACCATTTTCTCAATCTAAGAATTTAGAGACCGGACTGGATAATGGGTATGCATAGGAATTGCCCTTTCTCCCCCCCCCCCCCCCCCCTCTCTCAATTTACGGACTTTATGGATAAGATTGCAAAATGGGTTTTACACTCGATTCATTTCTCTTAAAAGGGGATTTTCTGTTTTTTTTTTTTTTTGGTTGTTGTAATACGTGTATATATGCTGCTTGATATGATATTTTCTACGGTGAAAAATAGAAACTGGCAACTGATTTTTCCACTCCTTCAACTTTCCACTGCTTGGTGTCAATGACAAAACAACAAATACTCTGTTGTTGCAGGAAAATCAGACCTTGCCCGTCAACAAATCCTGGCTGTATATCAACAAATCCTAGATCATCATCATTTGCATTCCCATTGAAGATACCAGAACGGTCCTCTGAGAATGCAATTCAGGTTTTTCAAATAAAATGGATAACCTCAATAAACTTATATCTATGCCTTTTGAAGCTAAATATTTGTACATGTTTGCATTATTATCTGAAAGCTTGCTTTGTTGTGAATCTTATGCATATATCCATTTTGAGTAAGTTTGAAAGCTTTACATGACCTCAGAAATTTGCTTTTGTTCTTTTGGAAGCAGAAATTGCAAGAAGCAATCTTGAAAACTCAGAAAAATGCAAAAATTCAGGTCGTGGAAGACACCCCTGATGGTAAGTTGATGGAAATTATGCACACACATAGTAGATTGATGTTTGCCCATTAACTTTAAGCTCAGTGGTAAAGTTTGGAGTGGGGTTGCATGAGGTGGCTCTTAGGTTCATATCTTACTAATGAAAATTTATATTGAAAAAATAAACCATCATGATATATTAATAGCGGGAAATTATGTTTCGAAGATGAGCAAGATATCATAGTCCAATCTGGTAAACGTGCATTTACATACCCCAAGCATGCAGAAATTGAAAGGTTGATGCTTGAAATGATAAAAGGAAAAGATCATCTCAGACTGAGAGTTTTAGAACACAAGTAAGTTATGACCAGTTTCTATAAAAGATTACTGATCATGAAGACAATCCCAGGCCAATATTTACAAGCTGAGGTTGATGGAGGGTTCAACGCTCGAGATGTGGTGGAGTTTTTGGTGAAGGAAGATCTGGCTGCTTACAGGTGTATGGCCACAAAAGTAACATATATCTACCCTTTTACGACAGCTTTAGGGGATTCAAAGGGACAAGAGGAAAGAATGAAGAAAATTATAGACGAATTGGGCTGGTATGCACCAAGTTTTGACTCCATGGACTAGAATCTTCGATACAAAGAGACTGTATTGTAGGTAATTCTTGCAACATGGTTTTTATAGGGAGATTGCTTTTTAAATTTAGTCAACAATGTGATAGAAAACATGAATGGATGTCAGTGTAAGTATCAAATTTTAGTTATTATTTTATTTTCTTTTTGTAATTTTCATTACTTTTAAGGCCAGAACTTTGTTCCTCAATTTGAGTTCTTTAATTGCACTGGTGTTGTCATCAAGCCTTTCCTACCGACCTTTGTTTATCTTTTTGCTATATGGGTAATTGCCTTCGAAGGCAAGAAATGAATCAGATTTAATCAAGCTGTTAAGTACCATAACATTAAGTTATCTTTTTATCTTTCTTGAAGTTTATTTTGTTGCAGAACAACACATCAATTAAGAGCAATTTAGAGCACAATCATTTGGAATTCATTCGTCGTATATGCTTCATTTACTGCAAGAAGTTCAGATTTTTGCTATAGCTTGCCTTTTCAGTTAGAAGGGACATAAAGAAGAAGAGATTTGTAAAATATAGTTGGTTGCTTTTGCAGCTTTTTCACATTAGAATCTTTGATAAACATCTTAGAAAGAGAATCATTATGTACATTTCTATAGTCCATAAGAGCATGACTGCCAGAGTAGCTTACTTAAGAGTGAAACTGTTATATGGGTGGAAGTTTATTTGCCCATAAAAATGGATTTCCTAAATGGTCTAATGTTCTTGTTTAGGCGCATGGCATTTTTGACAAAGGCAATGATAAAATATCCGTTCTTAATTAGTTAGTCTAGGAGATATGGTGGAAGGCAACTGTAAAGTGTTTTATTTATTTATTTATTTTATTTTTTTGTACAAATGGGTAAGAGTATAGTTGAAGCTCACTGGTTTACTAAGATCATTTTTGGGTTTTATATTAGTTTATTTTTTAGACCATTTTGGGTTTTATATTAGTTTATTTTTGCTTCAAGGTTTATATGAGTTTGTGTATCTTGAGGAGGTAAAATTGATCTCGTATTGCGTATAAATGCATTGAATTGAAACTATGATTGATAATTTCACCATCAAGCTTGAAAATAAGCTTAATTATTTGTTAAATAAAGCATTGCTTGTATAAATTTTTCTTTAGAAACTTGATGGCCTATCAGAACCCTTTGTGTCTTCCTTGTTCTTTGCATGCTATCATTTGCCTCCTAGTTAAGAAAACTTTATGCTTTGCACAACAATTACTAAATTGCGAACTGGGTTTTTGGATCTAGAAAGAATTCGAGAAAACAGAGGAAAAGGATCCTGAAATTGGAAAAATCAGTTAAAAGGTAATGCTCTCTTTTGCAAATTTGATTAAAAATAAAAAAAAAGAAGAAGAAGAAAGGGAAAAAAAAAAAAGAAAAAAAGGATCGTGACAGAAAATGACATTTAACCCATCTAAAAACTTGTGAATGGATACAAATGATCCATAAAGCTTTTTTCATGGGAATGGGGAAGAGAAGAAAAAATGATCCATAAGGACACCGAGAGAGGAGAGAAGAAAAAAATGCTTAAGTTTTTCTTCCTTTTTAATTGAATAATATTTTTCTACTTATATACTTTGAATAGCTACCCAAGTACACAGAATGATTAATCCTTGGAATGGAAGCAAATAATAATAATAATAATAAAAAAAAAAAAAATCCTTGGCAAGAAGTTTGGAATATTTTTATTAAAAACAGAAAATAAAGAAAGTCCTGAAAACAGTGTTTCACAAATCACTTGCTAGTCTATTCACCAAAAAAAAATATATATATATATCACATGCTAGTCTAGTTCTTAATCTTTACCACTTTTTCCTTGTCCTTTAATATTAGTTTATTAATGATTAGAGAATTATTGGATTAGTATTATAATAAATCAACAAAGAATATCTTATTTATTTTGCCGCCCACATGAGCAAATTTCTTTTTCATATAAATTGATAAAAGCAAATTTTTCCTGCTCAGAACCAGAAGTCAATTTTCCAATAACTTTCTGACAAGTAGACCAGATCACTGAGATGATACGTAGCTCGTCTTATATTGAGGGCCACATACACCGCGTCCACCCAATTAATTAAAGTTCAACAAAATCCATCAAATTTTCCATTCCATTTTCTTATTTTCTTTCTTTCTATGTTGTTTTCAAGGTCGGCAATCCACTACAAGACAAATATCAAAAAGATCAACAATGTAACAGAAAAAAAAAAAAAAAAAAAAGATAAGATGCTGAAGTCAGTATTCTTTTTAGGGTTTTGGAAATTTACCCAATATTTGTAACATAAATTTTTTTTCTTTTTGAATAAAGAGGAATAACCACGACAAGTAAAGCGTATGTCAGTTTTGGTTGGATTTGAAATTTGCAGTAGGGGCAAAGTGTTCAAAACATGTTAAGATAGTTACAATTTTCACTGCTTTAATTAACCAAATCATTGATATAACTTAACTCTTTTTTTATTTTTTTATTTTGTGGATGTTACAGATAAACCTTAAACAAAACAAGAAACAGGAACGTACATAAAGTAGATTGGCTCTTTTTGAGTAGCCAAAACATTGACGTCTCTCTATCTATCTCTTTTTGAATCATGACGAGTGGACTTCTTCATCTTTGTCTTTATGATTATTAGAGGAAAAAACAATGATGAATAAAACTGCTTTTTTCCTTATTATAAATAATTACTTTTGTTAAATTAGCAACTTTGCCAACTTGTCGTTTTTGACAATGAAGAGTTTTTAGTAGTGCCAGTACTGAAGATATTTGCTTATTATTTTGGTGGGTGGGATATATGTCCATTTGAGATTTGACGTCAACCTTGCTACTTGAATGGTTGTTGGAAAATAATGTGAATAAAATAGAAATTAGGGAGAGGCCGTATGGTAGCCCTGTGATAAGAGGTACCAACAACTCAGCCAAGGAGCTGGGTTCGAATCTCCCAGCCAAACACAAAAAAATAATAATAATAATAATAATAATAGAAGTTAGGGATGACGACAAATCTTGATGTTGACTCAACCTTTTTCAAAAAAAAAAAAAAAAAGAAGTCTTTTCCTCTCTCTCTCTCTCTCTCTCTTTTTATTCTATTTTCCTTGTTGTATAGGGTTCTAAATAATTTGTTTTACATTATTGTACGTCTTTAAAATATATTATAGAGCAAATTTAACATTAAGATTAAACTACTTAACTTCATTGACAATCAATCCAAACCTTCTCATTAAAGTTACAACTTCTGATTTGGCTTTTAATCTCTTATTTTTATTATTATTAATTTTTTCAGTCAAGTTGAAATAAACATGATGGAGCCATGCAGGGTGAAAGAAGTATTTTTTGCATGGTTTCACTATTTTGACATTTTCTCCAATAAATAAATATATATATATAATAATAAGACTATGGTGGGACAATTTATATATGAATCAACATTAAAATTGATATTTTTAAAAAAAATATCAACTTCAATTTTTCTATTTATATGTAATAACTGATATGGGACGGTCTGTTATCATAATCTCATATCATATATATATATATATATATATATTTATGATTTTGATATGTTGGTATCATATCCTATTTCATTTTTCAAACCTAAACGAGATGAAATCTTACATAACCATTTTAGATTATGTAATACTTTTCAAATGACGTACCAAGTAGACCTTCTGAAGGAGACCAGCTGTTGTCCTTGTGGAAAAGTTTTTGAGAGTTGAATACACACTCGTAGACAACCTTCAAAACATGAAGTAAATTTTTGTACAATTTACTGCGTAGGAAAGAATCATATATAATTATGGTACAGTGCAGGGAGAGAAGAGACCCACTATTGCAAACCACACAGATTAAATCCTATTGATTTTACCTACTCTGTGGTCCATGAATGTCACAAAAAAACTGAAGGTTATTATAAAGTTCAAAAGAGAAAAATAACAAAGCCAGTGAAGATTATATCCTCTTAACTGAAAGCAAATGCCTCAGTTTGACGGGAAATTCAAGGCTTTCATCAACGACAGATGGCTGGTGTTTGTTTGTGCAATGTGGATTCAGTCATGTGCAGGGATTGGGTACTTGTTTGGGAGTATATCACCTGTGATAAAGAGCACCATGGGTTACAACCAAAGGCAGATAGCGATTTTGGGTGTGGCAAAGGATTGGGGTGATGCTATTGGGTTTGTGGCTGGTAGTTTGTGCGATGTTTTGCCTACTTGGGGGCTTTTGCTCATTGGGGCTGTTCAGAACTTTCTTGGGTATGGCTTGCTTTGGCTTATTGTCACCCAGAAATTGCCTAATATGCCTCTGTGGGTGGTGAGTTTTGATTGTGGAGTTTTCTTTTTCTTTCGCTTTTATTGTCTCTTTTGTTTTGCTTCCTACCTTCTTTTTTTCTTCCGAAAAGTTTGTGTTCTTCACTTGGTTTCTGATACAGATATCTCTTTGAGTCTCTTTCTCTTTCATCTAGGATTCATGTTTACAGTTCTCTGTTAGATTATTATCTATACCAAGAACCTTGTTTACTGTTTTTACAATTTGTCAAAATCTGTGATTGTGATCCATTAATTCTGTGTTTTTTTTTTTTTTTTTTTTTAGTCTGTTGGATAATAATATGCAGGGTAGTCAATTTATGCTTATTAGATATCTTATTCAGTTTTATTAGCATTACCAAATTATTAGGTGTGAAGCTTGATTAGGTAAAGCTGGATATATGCTGAAGATGATTATATTATAGCTCGAAAACGGGGGTTTTCTGTCTGCAATTGGGAAAAGAGTATTTGTATCCTTCTTTATTATTTCTAAATCGCGTACTGGAAAAGAGTAGTAAAGTGATACTTTTTTATTGTAGTTCAAATGCTTAAAATTGTCATTTTGACTTGTTTTTAAAGATTCATTTGGTTATGAGTTTTACATAAAGATGTACTAGAATCCAAAACGTATAGTTTACCTCTGTATTAGACATTTAAAAAAAAAAAAAAATGGTAAAGAGGAAAAAGACTGATTTGAAGAATGAATGGTAATTTTTCAGTGTGAAAGTTGCAAATGTTTGACTTGTTTTAATTCTGAAACTATCTTTCTAGCTATTAAAAATAATGATCAATTTCTAATCTGCAGCTTTGCGTTTGTTTATTTGTTGGAACAAATGGGGAGACATTCTTCAACACAGCAGCTTTGGTTTCATGCGTTCAAAACTTCCCCAAAAGCCGCGGTCCTGTTGTGGGAATACTAAAAGGATTCGCAGGGCTTAGCGGTGCAATTTTGACTCAGATTTATATCATGATCAATTCTCCGAATGAAGGATCATTGATATTTATGGTTGCAGTTGGTCCTTCAATGGTTGTCATTGCTTTAATGTTCATCATTAGACCTGTGGGAGGTCACAGACAAGTCAGACAATCTGATAGTTCCAGCTTCTTATTTACCTATAGTATTTGCCTTGTTCTGGCAGCTTATATGCTTGGAGTCTTGCTAGTTGAGGATTTTGTTAGCTTGGATCAAACTTTGATCACAATATTAGTAGTGATTTTAATAATTCTCATACTTCTTCCAATTTCAATCCCTGTGACATTGATTTTCTTCTCGGATCAAAGACCTTCAACAGAAGAGAGCCTTCTCTCTGGGCCCTCGCAGAAGCAAGAATCAGAAATATCAGAGCAGGACAAAAATGAGGTCATTCTTAGTGAGGTTGAAGACGAGAAGTCTCCAGAAGTAGATTCACTTCCAGCTTCAGAAAGGCAAAAAAGAATTGCTCAATTGCAGGCTAAACTGTTTCAGGCAGCTGCAGAAGGAGCAGTGAGGGTCAAGGGAAGGAAAGGTCCGCGTAGAGGAGAGAATTTCACCTTGGCACAGGCTTTAGTAAAGGCAGACTTTTGGCTTCTTGTTTTCTCCCTCTTACTGGCTGCTGGATCTGGTTTGACAATTATTGATAATCTTGGTCAGATTACTGAATCACTTGGGTACAGTGATTCTAGTATTTATGTTTCCATGATCAGCATTTGGAACTTTCTTGGCCGTGTTGGTGGTGGATACTTCTCTGAGATCATAGTAAGGTGAAAACTCTACACCAAGCATAACAATCTCAACTTAGAGCATTAGAATTGTATTGTGGCACGTGGTTTCATAATCCTAATCTTTTGTGGGTAATTTTTTTTTTTTTTTTTTTTTTTTTTAATACCAGAGATTATGCCTATCCAAGGCCCGTGGCCCTGGCTGCATTTCAGTTTATCATGGCATTTGGACTGTTATACTATGCAATTTCATGGCCAGGACAAATTTATGTAGTCACTGTCTTGTTAGGACTTGGATATGGTGCCCACTGGGCAATTTTACCTGCTGCTGCTTCAGAGCTATTTGGCTTGAAAAGTTTTGGGGCCTTGTATAATTTCCTAACAATGGCAAATCCTGCTGGTTCTTTAATATTCTCAGAAGTCATTGCTAGTGCCATATATGACTATTATGCAGAGAAACAAGCCTCCCTGCGACAGCAATATTCGACATCAATGCTTACAATGAAGCCTTTTCACAAGGACACTACACTCACTTGTGTGGGATCTATATGCTACTCCCTCACTTGTGGAATCTTATCAGGACTATGTATTGTTGCAAGTGTGCTAAGTTTAGTTGTTGTTCATCGGACAAAGAGGGTTTATGCCCAACTCTATGGAAAGTCTCGCAATTGATTGAAAATACTTCAGCAGATGGAGATTATCTACTTTGAGCACAAGGATGAAAAGGGTTTCTTTTTCGTCTTTGAAATACATCTGAAGTCTGTCAGTGGAAAGGAGAGCTGAATTAGACATTTCTGCCTATATTACCTTGCACAGATGAATTATTATTCAATTGATTATACGAAAACCAAGTTGTCTGAAGGTTTTCTACACTAAATCTTAACAGAGACTTTTTTTTCTTTTGTTGTTGTTGGCATTATGTTTTCCCCTTGGCCATTACATTTTCAATAAGAAATGAAGTTTATCTGATTCATTTTATCTCTTTGTTCTTCCGTTTCTGGTTTTTCTTGAAATGCAACGAACAAAATTACTGATATTTGAAATAAAGTTGTCTCTGATATCTCCTTGAATACTGACTGATAAGGTTCTGTTGATTTTACTCAGTGTCTAGAAATGATAGTATTTTGTTACACAGACAAATTAATCGCTTTAAAGTTCAGAACATACTGTCTGAGAGAAGTTACACCATTACACCATTGATGCTGAAATAGAATGCTACAAGCCACTGATGGGCATTCATACAGGGCTGCTTAGGCAGTAGAGCATATAGATATTTCATGAGAATGCAGAACATTATGGAAGACAAAACCTACATTTTAATCATTGTTTGTCTACTGTAAACCTGCAAAATTTGATTTCTACTGAAGTAGCTGCATTCAAAATAAGTGAGATTATGCTTTGGATCTAGTATCTGATGTGTCATATTTAAACTGATATTCTGCTTAAAACTCTGATACTGATAGTGCACATAACCTTGTGATGCTGCAGGGTCTCTATGTTGAAATTATACCGCTGGTAGTGTACTTGGTTGACCGTATGATCTATTTTTCTGAGAACATTAGAGCTGAGTCACGTCAAAAACAGTTTTTGTATTTCTATAAAACATAAAGTTATTCATTTTAGTATAACTTTCTGTTTTTGCAATTAGAAAATAATGTTTAATTAGACCGTTAAATAGCGGTTTAATTATTAAAACCGAGCCGAGTTTATGCAAATTGGATTATGTTTACTCTTTAACCTAACCCCTGGGGGGTTAAGATTTATGACTCCGGGGAAGATATATATTTGGCAACACGTATAAGTTCCACTAAAGCATTGAGCTAATTTGAGTTGGATTTTCATTGTCAAAACATTGTCATAATCCGTATTATATAGATAGTATGTAACTAAATGCATATCTACACTGATGGATTACATTAGATTTTGGCTGGGAATTGAATTCCCGCTTCTTCAATGCTGTTTGTTGTTCTTACCAAAATAGATGAAGGAAAAGTATGTTCATACTGTAGAATTGTACAGAAACATTGTATCACTAGTATTTATCGACAGTTGTCACATATAAACTTTGCTTTTTATGGTAATCTTATACAATTTCATATCCAAGAGGTATAAAACAAGCTGTCTTTAAAATTTTCAAAATTTCAAATAATGTAAAATATAAAAAAAGACTAAAAAGAAAGTTAAAAGGGCATAGGTACAGCATAGCTTCTTAGATGAATTAGCATCTATACATACTCATTGATACTTTCCTATGAATTGAACAAAGAAAACAAACATAATTCAACATTGGATCATTCATATTCATCACCAATGCTGATAAACATTAGTCCCACTGACCAACCAATAGTGGTGACTAATTGGTTTTTATTTAATTTTTTTTTTTTTGGTTTTTCAAAATTAAAATCTAATATGGAAAAGTGAATTCATAGTATTTTATCAAATCGCTGGAATTAATTGTCATTAGTGATAAAACAACAATTTTGTATAAGTTGGTCATTGAATGAGATTCCATCATATAATTAAATGAGTAAGACATACACATTTGGAAGATAAAAACCAAAAAATAATAATAATAAAATGAAGTAAAAGTGATAAATAAGTAATGCCAAGATATACATTAAATGTTTTTGTTACCTTGGAAATCCAAAACTCTAATTAATTATGCTATATTGAGGAAATTACCAATATTACAATTTTATTAACCAGGGTTAAAAATAACCATGGTTAAGGGTTTTAACCACATGCAAAAATGAGGTTATATACAAGGAAACCATGCCACTTTTTTTTTTATATTTTAATAATATATGTGTATTTTCTTCCGAATTCCCCTCAGGGTTTGGAAGATATTTGACAAAATAAAAAACCTGAAATTGGGGTTTTTGTTTTTTATTTTCAGTCTTTTGTTCTTATTCCTTTTTTTTTTTTTTTTGATCTGGGTGGCAGAGGGGCCTAGAAGAAAAGCATTGTTGTGAGGGAAATTCATCCACCGCTTTGCTATGATTCAATTTCAGACAATGGGTAATCTTCTTAACAATTTTTTTTTTCTTTTTTTCCTTTTTTTTTTATTTTAAATTCTTTTACCTGTGATACACATATAATTTCATTGTTCCATGTATGGAAATAGAATTTTCTTTATGGCATTGCGTTGTTCTTAGATTGTGAAGTGATGGGTATGAAATCTATTTGGATTTTAGTGGAAATCTACTGAATTTGGTCATGTTTAATGTGGCATGGTAGTTTTTGTTTGGAGCTTAATTCAAGTATTAATGTGCGTTTATTGGATCGTTTTGAAAACTTCAATTCAATCTAAGAAGTCGGTTTTCATTTTTCTTTTTTTTCCTGATTCTGCATTCTGGTGATAGGGTTTCTGTGTTTGGATTGTTTATTGATTTGAAGTGTCTTGTAACTGCAATTTACTTTAAGAAACTCTTGTTCTCTGTTTGGTCTGAGAAATCAAGGAAACTGTACTCAGAATTCAACAAAATCCATTAGCTCTGAAATCTGAATCAGGTATAATCAATTTAGTTCTATTTTTAATATGTTTCTTCATCAGTGGAATATGTCAGTGGACTTTCGCTTATTGTTTTGCTCTTTCTTCTCCTTGAATCATGACTTTTTATGAATGAGCATGATCATGAATGGTAGTTATGCAATCATGCTGTACTTAGTTCGGTAGTTCGTTAATTTAGTTAAGAAGTCCGTTATTCCATGTTGTCGAATTGGCATTATAATATAGATTTTTGCGGCTATTTATTCGGTTATTTAATTGGCTATCATTGATTGATTTTGTAACAGATGGATCAGAGGAATCATTTATTTGCCTTTCTATATTGGTAATTGCTTTTTTTATTGATTGCGGAGCTATTCTTCTCCGTAATCTCCGGACCTTTGTTTACCTTTTACATTAAAGTATCTTCATCATTATGATTTTGTTTTCTCTCTTATCGTCATTAGTTTTTGGATGTATTTGGACTTCAACACTTAAAAATAAGTTCTTAATGATGCTTGCGAAAAATTCGGGTGTTAAATATAGATATTACTGGTGTTGATTACGCGTTCACTACGTGGCAGCTATATTTACAAAGAAGAAATAAGGAAATATACGTGGTGCGATACGGAGGGCCACTGAAGTTGTGATTATGGAATGTAATAAAGAGGAGGCTCTCAAGGCCAAAGAGATAGCAGAGAAGAAGTTTACAGGGCTCGATATTAATGGGGCAAAGAGATTTGCTTTAAAAGCCCAAAACTTGTATCCAGAACTTGATGGCATTCCTCAGTTCTTGGCAATTCTTGATGTTTACATAGCTGCGGAGAAGAGAACAAACGGGGAAGTTGATTGGTACAGGATTCTTGGTGTGGATCCCTTGGCGGATGGGGCCACAATCAGGAAGCAATACAGGAGATTGGCTCTTATAGTGCATCCTGATAGAAACAAATCTGTAGGTGCAGATGGGGCTTTTAAACTTGTATCTGAAGCCTGGACTTTGTTGTCTGATAAAGGAAGAAGAACTCTCTATGACCAGAAGCGGAATCTAAGGTCTATCTATGAGCAAGTTTCGGATGGGAGGTCATCTATATCAACTGGTCAGAATGGTTTTCCTAATCTCTTCAACAGCAATAATTCAAACGGAAGATATCATCAGAGGCCCGCTTATTATTGGCCTCCTCCTGCTCCTTCTCAAGAAAGTAGACCCACATTTTGGACGATGTGCATTGATTGCAAGATGCAGTTTGAGTATCTTAGGAGGTTTATCAACCACAATCTTGTGTGTGCCAACTGCCACAAGCCGTTTTTGGCTTTTGAGACACCACCCCCACCTCTAAAAGGAAACGCTTCATCTACTTTGTGGAATTCCTACCAGCGGCGTCAAAATTCTAGTCCACAAACTGTAATGAACAACTCATATCCTCCAGGAAGGACACCTGCATCTACTACAAATGTTGGACTTGCAGGACTTTCTGGAATTGGATCATCAGAGAGAAATTTTCGGGCAGGTATATTCTCTGCAGCAGGAGGTGTTGAAAGCACACCAGCAGCAACTTTTTCTGCTGCTCAAGCTGCAGGCACTCTTCGTCCAGCGTTTGAGCGATTGAAGAGACGGCTTGAAGAGGCATCCATAGATGGCAAGAGAGAGGAGAACCATAAGATCAAGTCTCATGATTTTAAGGTAGCAGGTGGTGGACTAACTTCTGGGTCTTCTGGTGCTGGTTCCAGTTCTGTGCTCAGAAGAGACAAGCCTGAGAAAAGAAGACGTGCAAATGGCCATGAGACTGCAACGCAGATGGGAACTGGAAATGGGGGAGTTTTCAAAGAAACGATATTTGGATCACAAAAGGGTAGTTTCGGTGCAAAAAGGATGAACATAGCTGGAAATGGTAGAGTTAATTGCACAAGGGAGCTGTCACAGCTAGAAATGCGGACTATATTGATAGTGAAGGCTAAGAAAGAGATTCGCAAGAAGCTTAATGAATGGGGAATAGATGGTGTCTTCAAGACCCAATACAAAGTGGAGGAAAGGGAGAAGGAGAAAGCAAAAGAAAAAACTGCTAACCCTGGTGTAAAAGCAGATATGAGCAAATATCAGGAACTTTTGGATGCTAAGAAAGAAGAATATGCCAGAAAGGGTGCCCCTGTTAAATCTGATGTTGATTCTGATACAAAGGGCCCTGTTCCGGTGTCAATGAGTGTTCCAGATCCAGATTTTCATGATTTTGATGGGGATCGTACAGAAAAGTCGTTTCGTAGTAACGAGGTTTGGGCTGCTTATGATGAGGATGATGGGATGCCGCGTTATTATGCTATGATTCATTCTGTTATATCGTTAGATCCATTCAAGATGAGGATCAGTTGGCTTAATTCCAAAAGCAATGATGAACTGGCTCCCCTAAACTGGATTGTTTCTGGTTTTCCTAAAACAAGTGGAGATTTCCGAGTAGGCAAGCATGCTGTTTCCCGTTGTCTTAATTCCTTCTCACACAAGGTTAAGTGGACAAAAGGCATAAGAGGAACCATAAAAATATATCCTGCGAAGGGAGATATTTGGGCTCTATATAGAAACTGGTCTCCTGATTGGAATGCACTTACCCCTGATGAAGTGATACACAAATATGACATGGTGGAAGTACTTGAAGATTATAATGAAGAGCGGGGTGTGAATGTTGCTCCACTTATTAAAGTAGCTGGTTTCAAGACTCTGTTTCGCAAGCATCCAGACCCTAGCAAGATCAGGACTATTCCCAGAGAAGAGATGTTTCGATTCTCTCACCAGGTCCCTTCTTACTTTTTCACAGGTCTTGAAGCTCATAGTCCACCTAAAGATTGCTGGGAGCTTGATCCTGCATCTACACCATTGGAACTCCTTCAGGTCATTGCAGAAGCAAATGTAGAAGCAATGGAAACAACTGCAAAAGCTAAGATAGAAAATCCACTGGAGTGTTTGAAAAACCCCACCATAGAGGAGGTGATGAACAATGGACGAGAAGCGATACAGAGGGGCAACGAAACAAAGGAAAAAAACTTGCTAGTATATAGTAGGAGACGGTTGAGGGAAGGAAAAAGGCTATAGGATGCTGACCAATGCCATTTTACTGATCTTAACTTAAATGGTAAAGGTTCACCTGTTCAGGTATATAATAGTGGTTTGAAAAAAGTTTTACCAAGGTACAGCAGTTATACAGCAATTTTGCCCTCTTTGCTGCGTATTGGTTGGTCTATAGTTTTACTTGTAAGTCAGGCAAAGCCTTCAAAACTAATCTCAGCTCTTTCTATAACTTGAACATAGTTTAGAAGGGAACTTCTTTTTGTAATTTCTTCAGTACCCCTCCTACAGGACTAATACTTTGCAGCTGGTCAATCATATGGACCTAGGAGCTGCATGAAATTTTGATACACCTCAAAATGCTTTACCGTGTTAGTCGTTTTTTGTTATCCTGGACTTGAATTACCTTTCAACTTCTCTGTACTTGAACAAGGTGTTCATATAAAGTCTCTTTGCTTTTATTAGTGCATTTTGATTGTCGTTGTCATGTCTCGAGCTGATGCTTATCATGCAATTTTGAATGTTCAATCATGTTTATAATTTAGATCTTTGATATTGTTCTCTTACTGATGCTTCACCCTAAATTGTTTTAGAAATGGTGAAAGAAGAGAGAGCTTGTAAACATAGAATTTCTTTGACTCTGTAAAGGTAAACCAAGTAACTGTATACTGGCTTGAAAAATCAAAGAGTTCTAACAATGGCAGAAATAGAACATAATCCAAACCAGCGGATTGAATTTTTTTACTGTATCAAATCTTTCACAGCATTGAAGAACTTGAATAGATCTTGGATTTCCATTCTGGGAATAATAGACTTTGATGTGAGATTAGGCAATGAAGAGTTTGATTGAGAAAGGTACTTTTCAACAGAAAGAAAACATGAAAAGGACATTTGATTTGTATTTTATTTAAGTCTGATGTCAATGTTTACTTGAGCTGACGAAATTTTAGTCCCCAAGCACCTTTTAAGTAAATTAAGTCGTTCCTTTTATGTATTTATGTTTCATCTATTTTTTAATAGACAGGTTCCAGTGTGGAGGTTTTAGTTAAAGAGCAGACACACTATAACCTTCTTTTTTTTGGGTGAAATTTGTGGTTCTTTGCTAAAAGCAGATAATTCTTTGTACGCAGTAGTCTTTGGTTTGAACAAAAAGAGGATTTTTTTTATATATTTTTTTTCCCTTAATGAGGCATATTCTAGTTAAAGACTCCACTCTGGAGCATAAACGTAGTTATATATATATATATATATATATATTAAAGAATGAAATGTATTTTTGTGTAGTTGAAATCCATTACTGGCATACTAACTTAAAAAAGAGACTTTATTTTGCAAACAAATATGAAAATGATTCAAAAGAAGACCTATCCTTATGCCTGTGAGTTGTTCATTAAACTTTGGAACTACCTTATAAACAAAAGTCACTAATTGAACCATTATACAAATAAAAAAATAAAAATAAAAAGGGGGAATCAACACTGACATTTAGAAGGATTTTTAGTCAGAAATAGAATATATGCCTGGTCTGTATTCAAAGTCCACAGATTGACTAATTGATATTCTTCTTTTCTTTAACTATCACTGCAATTATAAACAGTTAAAGGTGATAGGGACATGGGTTTCTTTAATTAAATAAGTTACTACACTTTCCTATGCAAATAAAAAATTCTCCACATTTACATTGTCTCTGTCTCAAATATTTGGCTGACCTACCATCTCCATCTATGTTTGCCAATACTTTCTAACATCCAATAACATCAAAAGAATAACTTTTGCCGTTATAAATCCATGTTTTGTAATTTTAGCCACAAAAAAAAATAAAAAAAAATCCATGTTTTGTAATTATAAAAAAAAAAAAAAAACCAAAATTAATAACCATTTTCAAAAGGGCAAAAAAAAAGGGGGGAAAAAGACTATTTTTTCTTCTTTTATTTATTAATGTAATATCATGCAAACCAAAAATACCATTAACTTGAGCTTTCCTTATATTTTTATACATATATATATATATATATATTATTTAATTAAATACCTGTTTACATCAGGAAAATATATAAATTCTAAAGAAATGAACAAAGAACAATAAATTAGGGAGTCACAGGTCAATTGAATCACAAACAGAAGAACCAGAGCATAATAGGAAACCCAAAAAAAAAAAAAAAAAAAAAAAAGCATCTTCTCTGCGCGGCGGTGCCTTATCCCATCTCTTTCTCTGCTTCTCTCTCATTCTGTCTCTCCCCCTCAAAATCCCACCCACAAAAGTCCTTTCAAAAAGAAAAAAAGAAAAAAAAAAAAAAAATCTCAAAACCCCTCCTCCATTGCCATCTTCCACCCTCTTCTCTGAATCAAAAAATTCAAAAAACCCCCAAGACACAAACCTCCATAACCCATTTGTCCATTTTTACAAACCCACAAAGAAAAAAGCAACCAACCCTCCAATGGAAACCACCACCACCAACAACAACAGCAACATCACCACCACCCAGCAAGCCCAATCCGTTCCATACCCACCACCACCACCACCATCTCAGACCACCCCAGTTGCAGCTCCACAACCTCCATTCCACCACCTCCTTCAGCAGCAGCAACAGCAGCTCCAGATGTTCTGGTCCTACCAGCGCCACGAGATCGAGCAGGTTAACGATTTCAAGAATCACCAGCTCCCTCTTGCCCGCATCAAGAAGATCATGAAGGCCGATGAGGACGTCCGCATGATATCCGCTGAGGCACCCATCTTGTTCGCCAAGGCTTGCGAGCTCTTCATCCTCGAGCTCACCATCCGTTCTTGGCTTCACGCCGAGGAGAACAAAAGGAGGACCTTGCAGAAGAACGACATCGCCGCAGCGATCACCAGGACCGATATATTCGATTTCTTGGTGGATATTGTGCCCAGGGATGAGATCAAGGATGAGGCCGGTTTGGGAGGGATAGTTGGGGCGACGGCTAGTGGGGTTCCATTCTATTATCCTCCGATGGGTCAGCCGGCAGGTGGGCCCGGTGGGATGATGATTGGGCGGCCGGCGGTGGACCCGACTGGAGTTTATGCTCAGCCACCTTCTCAGGCTTGGCAATCGGTGTGGCAGTCTGTGACGGACGACGGGTCGTATGGCAGTGGAGGTAGTAGTGGGCAAGGGAATATAGATGGCTAAAAAAGGTATTATGTGTTTATGGGCTGTTCTAGATTACTCTTTATGTTTGTTTTTTCGACAATGTGATAGTTATTAGCAAAATCTAAGCTCTGATTTAGAGAGAGTGATTTTTTTTTTTTTTTAATTTTTTTTCTGGGTGTTTTTCTTTGATTGAGATGATGTGTAGTTTCATTTGTGCTGTTTTGATTTCTATGATTACTGCGTCTGTTTAGTTTGGGGGATCTCTATGATTGCTGAATTTGCATCTAGGAGATTTCAAATTTTTTTGGGGACTTACATTTCTTCCTCCTAATGTTTCCTCAGTAGTTGGTAAAAAAGAAAAATGTAATATTTATATGCTGCTGCCTATTTGAGCTCGTGTCCTGAATTTCATGTTTCTCTTGCTCTCTCTGCTTCATTTTTTTTTCCCCCTTTCTAATGTTTTCTTGCGGTGTAGGAAAACATATGCCGGGGCTGGGGATTGTGGAGATAAGTTTGGTTTTTTAGGGTATAGAGAGATCTTTTGAAAGATAGGGGTATTGACTTTGTTTGGTGTTGAATATAGGCATAATTCAAATCACCTAAAAAAGAATTTTGCCGAGGATGGTTTTTAGCTGATATGGAACTAATTTCTAGGGAGAATTCCAATTCAATCAGGCAACAAACATAATAGTGAAGTTCTGTTGTACAACTTATTTGAAACACACCTTACAAAGTTGATAGCTAGCAGGTAGTCGTGACTCTAATATAGTTCTTATGTACAAACTGTGAAGCACTAAATCAGTTGCTTTGACCCTGATTATATTTGTCATAAAGTCCGAAACTTGGATGGTATGGAGTGTATTTCTGTGGTGAATTTTGAACCCTGTCTGCAGGGGGCATAAAATCATTCTCAATATATATATATATATATATATTATTTTGTTTTAAGTTTGAGATAGATTTGGAAATAGTGCATATGGACTGGTGGGTTAATTAATTCTCTTAGTAGTGTCAATGTTAATGTCATAGGTGGACTAAAGAAGTGTTGATGCCTTGAAAGATTGCATTGAATTTGTGGTTGTAATTTAAGTTTGAAGTATGTATTATTAGGACAATAGATATATGTTTCTAGCTGTAACATTCAACAACTTCTTGTAAAGTTTTGAGATTAATATGGAGATAGAGCATATGAATTGGTGGGTTAATTAATCCTCTTAGTAGTGTCAATGTTAATATCATAGGTGGACTAAAGAAGTATTGATGCCTTAAAAGATTGCTTTGAATTTGTGGTTGTAGTATGTATTATTATGAAGATAGATATATATGTTTCTAGCTGTTACATTAAACAATATCTTGTAAACTGGATGTATCCCTAGTATACTGGTTTTCTTCTTAGCATGGAGTTTTTATATACTTTGAGCTAGGGATATAGAAGATTTAATGGAGTTTTATTAATTTGACTTCCAATCCTTGATTTGTTACACAATTTTTTCTTTCAATGACAATTGGATTTTTCTTGAAACATAGAAAGTAGTTTGGTTATTGACTTTATAATCTTTAGAATTATATGTTTTAAGAATTTTGTATTCATGATGCATCCACATCCTTTAGTGTTGTAAAAGAAACTATTTTCTTGGAAGAGCATAATCAACTTAGAGAACTTGTAAATTTGAACAATTACTCTTATGGTACCTTATGCCCTTGACCCCCAACTTTTTCTTTGAGGAAGAGTGGGTTTTGAGTGTGATTGACATGGCAGTATTTACATATACTTTCTATGATCAACTTGGATGAGAAGGCATGGATTCTGAACAATTTTGCATTTACATTCTAAGAAGATACTATTTAGCTGAAGCTTGAATATAATTGTAACTTTTAGTGGAAACTTGATCAAATGCGAAATAAATCTTTGTAATTGTGCTTTGCAGTTGAGAGCAACCAATTTGCCAATGGTATGCTATTGTGGCTTGGAAGGAAAGCTGTTGAGCAAGGCAGATGTTACTTGGGAAATTTGATTCCTTTGAAATTGTAATTGCCTATTAATTTTTTTATGAGATAACAACTTAGATTGGGGTTTTAAACATTTCCAGAGCAGTTGAACATTTACTGCTATGTTTAATATCCATTCCAATGTGCAGTCCTTGAAAAGAATTAGGTTCCTTATGATGTGGCTAACTTGAATGTTCCTGGTCATTTTATATATTTATAAAAACTAGGATTTGTAGTATAAGATAAAACAAATTTTGAAAATTCGAACAAGTAAAGGAATATCAAAATTTTAAGAAGTCTTATTCTATTCCACCATATATTTCACAAACTTATTCTAAAATACTACCAAAAAGGTTTAAAGATCAAAGTGTAAATATAAATATGGTTCAGGAACCATAAATTCAATAATTCAATCTTTTATTTTTTGGTTAAGATGAACTCAAAATCTGATTTAAAAGAGAGATATAATCATATTTTTTATTTTTTGGAACAACATAGAGAAATAAATTTTTTTTTTTTTGGGGTAAATAAAAGAGAAATAATCTTATAAGAGATGGAAAAATTGGGGAGTGAATTTATCTGTTTGGGGTTTCTCATCCTAACCGCGTGAAAGTACGATTTCAATTGCAGCCGAACAAGGAAAAGTCACAAAACCGATAAGAAAACAAAGAGAGGGTATTAAACAGGACAAAAGTGTGGCCAATTCTAAATTCTTCAAGGGCATTATCGTCCAAAAGTGCAATAGAAGAGCATAAAGCCCTCCGTATTAGACCACGGGTCCAAACGCGTCCTTACCCTGTTGTTAAAGAGTCTTCGTCACTATTTCTCTCTCTCTCTCTCTCTCTCAAACGCCTCGAATCGATCGGGAAAAATGGACGCCGCAGATTCCGTCATCGATCCTCTCAGAGATTTCGCCAAGGACAGCGTTCGCCTTGTCAAGAGGTGCCATAAACCCGACCGCAAAGGTTAAAAACAAAAAAAATTGTTTACGATTTTGTTTTGTGTTTCAAGCTTTTGGATCTGTGTTTGTTTGGATCGGGTTTTGGGAATTGGGGTTATGGGTTTATCCGATTAATGTGTTTGTTTGTTGACTTTGTGTGGTTGCAGAATTCACGAAGGTGGCATTTCGTACGGCGATCGGATTCGTGGTGATGGGATTCGTTGGTTTTTTCGTGAAGCTGATATTCATTCCCATCAACAATATTATCGTGGGCTCTGCTTAGGTACTATTTCTATCTCGATCTTTTGTTTAAATTAATTTTGAAAAAGCTAGGATTTTTATAGGTGGTTCTTTATTTAATTGGACTGCACTGGTTGAAAAAAAAACAAAAAATTTGATGATTTTTTTATCTGTGAATCTGCTGAAATCGGTGTACATGGGACTAATATTGTCTGTTATATGCTATAAGATAATAATAAGTATAGAAATGCTTGTTTTTCTTATACATATGTATTGAATAAAACTGAAAAAAGTTGTATTTGATGTCATACTGGTTTCCATTTTATCAGAGAATTGATAGGTTTCTATTTATAAAAAAAAAAAGTTGTTTTGTGATTTACTATTAGAGCATCCAAGGACTCTTTTAAAGTAAAACAATATATTCTCTATAACAAAGAGCATCTTTTAAAATAATTGATAAAATTTAAAAATACTCCCCAACAAAACTCTCTTTATTTAAGCTCCTTAGTTTTTATTTTTTCTATAAACATTTATCATTTTATTTGTAATTCTTTTTTTTATATGAATTATCGATCTCTTAAATATTATAATAATAGTATAGGAAAATATGTTACATTCAATTAAATTTATATAATATTGAAATAAAGAGTGATTTTGGCTCTTATATTTGGAAAGACAAACCAAATCTTTATATCAAAAAGTTAAAATAAAGAGTCCTGAAGTTCTTTTTTAAATATTATCTCTTTAAAATAAAGAGCATAACATTTGTAAAGAGCCCTTTGGGGCAAGTTGGGATCAGTGTTTTTGTGCTGTTGCTTGGAAGTGTTTATCGGTTATATATAATTTGTGTACGAATGAAAATACACAAATGGCTTGTATAATTTGTGTACAAGTGAGCATACACAAATGGCTTGTCATGGAAAATGGTACTTTTTTCTCATAATGATGGGAAACTGTTGTATCTTGAACAAAACTAAAAACCTTTTGGAGTCAAACGGTGTAAATGGTTAAATGAAATGGTGCAAATTTTTTTTTTTTTGGGACAAAATATTATTATTTGATTTACAAATTATAGTCCATAATCCTTAATCGTGGCCACATCAGTCTTTAAGTGTTGTTTGTTAGTGTTATCTGAGAAGCAGCCATTGGTGATGCATTCATGGTATCAGCTGAATAAAAATATATATTCTTGAAATGTTTATAACAGTTAAGGTTTGCGTGGACCAACTGAATGAATAGATTTTGGTAGGTTTCTGGTTATGGGGTTATGGTATGATGGGGATCTGGTCTTACTCTTGGTGGTTAGATTTGTGTTAGGTTTTGTTATATAGATTTTATTAGGTTTGCTTCAGATTCTAGTCTTACCAATTTATTCTTGTTGGCATGCCTATTTTTAGATTTAGTTATAATGTTTATTATGTTTATTTGGTTGAATTATATTTCAGATATTAAGTAGATTCTATAAAGTGTAATGTCATTGGTTTTGTTATCTTTAGCTGATGGCTGTTTAAGTGGCAATATTGAACCATACACCTGCTAGCTGTGCTTTAAAATGTTATATCCTAACTTCTTCATAATGGTTTTGTTTGATTTATATAATTTCAGGTTGTTGAGTATGAGTTTTCTAGAAAGAGGGGACACATGGA
Organism: Ziziphus jujuba; assembly: GCF_031755915.1. Lineage (NCBI taxonomy): Eukaryota > Viridiplantae > Streptophyta > Magnoliopsida > Rosales > Rhamnaceae > Ziziphus > Ziziphus jujuba. The sequence continues at coordinate 8,554,342 of NC_083380.1, forward strand.
TGCAACTGTTATTCACAGAGAAGTGCTTAGCACTTGGTTTTTATTTTTATTTTCCGTCATAGACTTGTGTGAAGGACAACCCCCCCCCCCCCCCCCCAAAAAAAAAAATTACATGTGAAACATTTTGATTTCCTTAAATTACAGTTCTTTATCTGATGGAACTTTTTGTTATCCATTTGTAAATTTGTTAGCAAATATAAGTTATATGACAGAACTAAGATCCTATCATGTCTTAAAAAACCAGCTTAAGAACTGGATTTGGGAGGACAGAAACTCTCAAATCCAATCCATATCCCAAGCACCAACTAACTAAAAATGCTTAGGCAACTTTGTTGCGTTTCCTAAAATAAGTGCACTGAGATTGCATTCTAACTGTTAGAAGTCAAACTTGTACAATGCTCTAAATTGAAGAGAAAATGATCGAGTCGGCAATACTATTCTCTACCCAAGCGTGAACCTCATTTGAATCCACTTGATCCAAAGAGTTTATTATAACCTGAAGACCAAACCAATAATGGTCTGATTTAAGAATGTGAAACTTAATTATTGAATTATCAAAAGCAATATTATAGTCTTCGTTATTAAAGCAACCTTTCGAAATTAAGATTTGTGGGGCTTGGAAGAAGAAAAAAAGAAAAAATAAATAAATAAATAAAAATTATTACGCTTTATAATTAAATGGTCCTGTGGTTCCTGAAGCTATACTCATTTTCTTCCCTTTTTGGTTGGAGAGAAGTATGTGATCCGGAAACAACATGAAATATGCTGCGCTATGAATTGTAAATATGTGTTTGGCATTCGAATCAAATTACGAGATTTCAGAGGACAAGGTCCGAATAGAATCCATTCATGGTCGAGTGGATTTCTTTAATATGAATGACTAGAGAAAGAAGTTTATTACCTGAAAGACTATGTTGGCTAATCCATTTTGGTATTAAGAGTCCGAATCCCAGTAGGATTCTAAAAATCAAACACACTATTTATGTATAAAACTAATGAGCTTATTCCAAACCTAGGTGCAGGTACATAGAACCTACCAAGTACAAAAGAGACTTTTTCAAAAACGCATCTGAGTTGAGCATCAAAGTTTATAAGTCAAGGCTTTAGCTTTGTTGGTGGATCCGTAGGTATTATCACTTGCCTACTTGGTGATAAGAATCTTGTTATTATCATTTTTATTATTTTTCATAAGAATAGCAAAAAACATTAAAAAAAAAAAAAAAAAAAGAGGCTTAAAAAGGGTTTGCCTGTGTGAATGGTCAATTTTACCCAAAACCAACCATTATGAAACAGGGGCATTTAAGTAAATGTAAAATAGAGATCCGAAAATAAAATCTACATTCTTGAATCCCATGTTCTTTCTCTGCTTGCCACACACTGGAAACTCGTCTTCCTTCTTTGTCTGTCTGCACGTCAAAAATGGCGGCCACTGCTCCAAACTCCTACACCTCCTTCACGAAGCCCTCTTCTTGCTCTTCTCCCACCAAATCTCAGAAACCCATTTCCAGTTTTGCCCTTCCCTTCTCCTCTTTTTCCCTCCGCTCCTCCTCCTCCAGCCTTCGCATTTCCTGTTCTATACCTCAACCCAACCCAAGACCCTCTTCTTCCAATGTCCCCCCCGCCGCCGCCTCCGCCGCAACCACCATTGTTTCTGAACCGGAGACAATCATTCCCCGATTTGCCCCTGACGAGCCCAGAAAAGGCGCCGATGTCCTCGTCGAAGCTTTGGAGCGCCAAGGAGTCACCAACGTATTCGCTTACCCTGGTGGCGCGTCCATGGAGATCCACCAAGCACTCACGCGCTCCTCCATCATAAAGAACTGCCTCCCTCGCCACGAGCAAGGTGGAGTCTTTGCCGCCGAGGGCTACGCGAGGTCTTCCGGCCTTCCCGGCGTGTGTATCGCAACCTCTGGTCCCGGTGCCACCAACTTGGTCAGTGGACTCGCCGACGCTCTATTGGATAGCGTGCCTGTGGTTGCTATCACAGGTCAAGTCCCAAGGCGAATGATTGGTACAGATGCGTTCCAAGAGACTCCGATTGTCGAGGTAACTAGATCTATCACGAAGCATAATTATCTTGTTCTTGATGTGGAAGACATTCCTAGGGTCGTTAAAGAAGCATTTTTCTTAGCTACATCAGGAAGACCAGGCCCTGTTTTGATTGATATACCAAAAGATATTCAGCAACAGCTTGTTGTTCCCAATTGGGACCAACCCATTAAGCTTCCTGGCTACTTGGCTAGGTTGCCTAAGGTTCCACAGGTGGCCCATTTGGAACAGATTGTGAGGTTGATATCGGAGTCGAAAAAGCCGGTTTTGTATGTTGGTGGTGGGTGTTTGAACTCCAGTGAGGAGTTAAGGAGGTTTGTGGAGCTTACTGGTATTCCGGTTGCCAGTACTTTGATGGGTCTTGGAGCTTACCCTTGCTCGGATGAGTTATCCCTTCAAATGCTTGGAATGCACGGCACTGTTTATGCCAATTATGCTGTGGACAAAAGTGATCTGTTGCTTGCTTTTGGTGTAAGATTCGATGACCGTGTAACGGGGAAGCTTGAGGCTTTCGCTAGCCGTGCTAAGATTGTTCATATCGATATTGATTCGGCTGAGATTGGAAAGAACAAGCAACCCCATGTGTCAGTTTGTGCTGATGTGAAACCGGCTTTGGAAGGGATGAATCGGATATTGGAGGAGAAGGAATCAAAGCTTAAACTCAATTTTTCAGCTTGGAGGGAGGAGCTAAAAGAGCAGAAACAAAAATATCCATTGAGTTTTAAGACTTTTGGGGAAGCTATTCCTCCTCAGTATGCAATTCAGGTTCTTGATGAACTGACTGAGGGAAATGCAATCATAAGTACTGGTGTTGGCCAGCATCAGATGTGGGCGGCTCAGTTTTACAAGTACAAGAGGCCTCGCCAATGGTTGACATCAGGGGGGTTAGGAGCTATGGGCTTTGGATTGCCTGCAGCTATTGGAGCTGCTGTTGCCAATCCCGATGCTATTGTTGTTGACATTGACGGTGATGGAAGTTTCATCATGAATGTCCAGGAGCTGGCAACCATCCGGGTGGAGAATCTCCCTGTTAAGATACTGCTGCTAAATAATCAGCATTTGGGTATGGTTGTTCAATGGGAGGACCGCTTCTACAAGGCAAACAGAGCTCATACCTACCTAGGGGACCCATCGAATGAATCTGAAATATTCCCCAACATGTTGAAGTTTGCAGATGCTTGTGGAATACCAGCTGCCCGTGTGACAAAGAAGGAAGAGCTTAGAGCTGCAATTCAGAAGATGTTGGACACTCCTGGCCCTTACTTGCTGGATGTTATAGTACCCCATCAAGAACATGTCCTGCCTATGATTCCAAGTGGTGCTGCTTTCAAAGATATGATCACTGAGGGTGATGGGAGATCAAGTTACTAGTTTTCTGAGCTGCAGTTTTTATGTTTTTCTTGCTTTCTATATGTACATTTTTTTGTGTTATCAGACTGGAGCTTTTAGTATGGAGTAGTACTTTCTAGACTCCGTTTTTTGGTTTGCATGAACAAGTTGTACTTTGAATTAACTTAAAGTTGTGGCAAGCTTTATCCAAGTTAGTTCCTTCTATATCCTAGTTTTTGTTATTTCAATCCTTGTTCTGAGATTGTACTTTGGTCCTATAATTTGTATTCTACTAGTGATATTCGATATCAAAGTCTATTCTATTTATCAATACTTTGTTGATAAACGTCTTCCTAGTTATGTTGTGAATCTTTTAAATAAGCCTCTTAAAGAATTAGAAGGCCTAATATATTGCGATGTGTGATTTGATCAGAATTATGATTTTACAAATTCCAAGTGAAAAACTATCATCCCATTTAATCGAATTAGGATACCTGGATCCGACATGTCTCTTGGCAGGAGTAACATTACTTCCAAGTAAAAATGGAATTAGTTTATGGTCGATTCAATAACAAACAAATAAAAATTTGTACATCATGGAAAAAAAAAAAATGAAAAAAGAAAGACTTCTTTTATGATCTATTAGAAATCATATAAAAACAATTCCTATTTAATATAGCTATTTGTGCAAGTGTTTTATGATTAAGAAGCAACTGCCCTTGTACAGATTGTGTATTAGTCTACCATAACTATTCTATACATTATTGTCTCGACTTATTGCAATTATCCGAGTGATCCGTAAGTGCCGATCATTGTCCATATCATAATAATCTTAGATAATTTATAATAATGGATGTGAAACAGACGTGAACACCTGCAATCTACACGTGTAAAAAGGTCGGTAATAATAAAATCTGGTAAGCACTATTGTTGATTTGGGAGGGTACGAATAATGAATAATTTTGATGCTAAAGGAGATGTAAGCTCCTGCAGTGAATATATTAGCCTCGTGGATTCATGAAAGCGAAAAGGCATAAAACCTGTGGTAACTATTTTGATTCTGGCATTTTTTGGGTCTTGCGGTCTGAATTGGAATTTCATTCCTCTGATTCCCATCTTTTTACTGTGCATCATTTTCTTTTTGGGTGGAATTGGTAATTCTAGTCTCGTATAAATTAAATTACTCAATACCCTTTTATAGACGTTCCAATAAATTTAACAATCCGGACTTTGACCTTCAAAATTACAGGACTTCAATTTGAGATAAAGCCAGCTCGACACTGCAGCTAATGTTTGTTCCAGCTTTATGAGGCAGATGCCTTTTCTTTTAATATATATACTTTTTTTTCCTTCGGGGCTGATGTATAAGTAAAAAGCACACAAGGGCATAGTTGTTAGTATCCCACAATATTCGATATGATACGTACAATACCTATTGATACGGATAGGAAATACAAATCTTACATGTATCCTTGAATTGTTCTTGAGGCAGGACCAGGCAATACTAGATTCAGAATCTCAAATGCTTGCTTTACATGTAGAAAACTCTTTGCTTGATCAATGAGGTGGTAGTTTGTATATGATATTATACATACAATGCATATCGTTACAGACAGAAAATGATACCATCTTGCATGTATCCTTGAATTTATCTTGAGACAGGACCAGGTAATAGTAGATTCAGAATCTCTGATGATTGCTTTACATGTAGAAAACTCTTTGTTTGTTTGATCAATGAAGTGGTAGTTTGTTATACTCAGTTCAGTTGCATATCATATTCCTATTCACCTAATGAGCTGGTTTTCAACCATTTAATAGGATCTTCTTAGATTCACATAATAATTCCAACTAATTAGTTCTCTTTTGAGCACTTCAACAGACCACAAATAAACTAAACAAGCAATCCATTGATGGTTTACCTGATTTTTGAAATAAACTGGACTGTCAAGGAGATCCAAGTCCACTGGAAATGACTAATAGAGTTTGGGAATCCAATTATGCCCATTTTCGTAAATTCAAATTCGTGCTGTATTTTTGGGTCGGTCGAAAGCTCATTTGTCATACGAAATTTTAATCATTTTAATTATTATTTTTATAGTGAGTTTTTTTTTTTTTTTTTTTTTTTAACAATTAAATTGGTAATGAGAATGGAATATCATTCATAGCAGTTTGAAACATATTCTACATTGAACATACAAAATACTCACTCACTCATTGACCTGAGATGCAGCTGTTGTTGTTGTATCAAAGGATTTCTTCCTGACCAAGAGACAAGTTATCCTTGAAGGAGTAGCATGAGCATTGTCAAGACTACACAACACAAAGTCAGGCCTGTGAAGAACAAGATTCAAGTGATCCTTCCCTATGATAAGTGCAGTTGCATCAAGAAGAACATGCCATGAGTTCCGATGTGCTTCTGAAACCCAATGCAGAGAATGATGAGTCCCATTTACCACAGCCGGGTAAGAGAACAAACCCTTCTGCTTATACTTGCTTTTCTTCCTGAAATACTGGCTAAGCTGTGAGCCTTTGATCCTCAAATCCAACCAAGTCTCTGGTGCTGGAACCACTCTAGATTCCTTAAAACTAGCAAATTCCCTGATGCAATCTTCTTCTTCTCCAATGATTGTCATGTAGGTGTTTCCCTTGAAGAATGGATAGCTCTCTCCAACTAACTTCATGGCATCAATATAATTTGGAGTGAAGAGAACAAGGTACTCATTATCAGGCAATCCACAGTGCTTCAACACCTTATTTCTGGCTTGTATTTCAGGGATCGAAATGAAACTCCCAGGAAAGGAAGACTTTGTTGTGAGGATATCCAGCAATCTAGATGGTTCCAACTGTGTCCTATCTAGTTCAGGAAGGTTGCTTCCAAAAGAGGGTGAGGAAGGCTCTCTAGAACTTGCCCCTGGAGATTTCCGCTTATCATCAGATGTGGGCTCGGTAGACTCGTCATTGATGCAAATACTATAGAGATCGAATTTTTGTCCTTCTACAAGGCCAGCATATTGTGGATACTTTGCCAAGACATATTGCTCAACATATTCCATTTCTGTTGGTGTAATGGGGCCGGACCATCTAAGGCCAAGACCATCATCATGGAGTGTTGATATTGCCTCGGCTATAATGTGAGCAGGAATCACTGTATGTGCTTTCTGTTGAAGATCATAAACTCCATTCATATACAGATTTTATTCAAACACGGAAAATTAATTGGACAAAAAGTTTCCTAGAAGAGTTGCAATTTTTTACCTTAACAACCATACTTCTTGGTCTACCATCTCCTATTGCTGGTTTGTGAATAGAAGCAAACAGAGATTTTTTGCATTGACCTTCCATCATGGCCTAATTTGTTTTCAATCACAGCATTCAGAATTTGTTTGCTAAAATACTTTCTAAAACAAGTCCTTCCAAAGACAAAACATATAATATGGTTCAGATCATTGACACTTACCTCAGATCCTGCAACTGTAGCAATCTCTTCCTCAGTGTTCCTACCCATAGTATCACTTCTCTCTGCTTCTCATAGGATATGGAAATTTGTTTTTGAGTTCTGATGAACAAAGATTAAAACTTTTTGGTAGAACTAAGAAGACAAAATATTGGGAGAAAAAAGAGAGGTATCTTATGTACAAAAAGTATATTGCAGAAAGACACAAAAATCACTCTTTTCTGTAGAAGTGGGACTGAGGTGAAAGATATAGGAAATGAAAACAAATCTGTGCCAAAGGTAGAAGAGAGAAAAATGAGTTTTGGATACTATCTGGGCTTGAGAAGACCAATAGGAAGAAGGAAAAAACAGAAGAAATGGAGGAAGCAACAGAGGAAGCTACAAAAGAGAAGACCAAGCCAGAGTTACCTACATTTCTTGTTGAAGTTGTGGATCTGAAATGTGATTTTTATTAAACAAATCGAATGAGCTCATAGCAAAGAAAAGTACACCGAAAGCGACATTGGAAAATTTTTTTTAAGTGTTAATACACCTTGAAATAGTGTTAACAATTTGTGAACTTAACCATGGTTTTGATAAATGCTCTTCAGTAATACCATATATGTCATCTGCTCATTGATTGTGTATAATAACCAGACTGAAATTTTCAATAAAAAAATTGAACTTTTTTTTTTTTTTTTTTTAAGTTTATGTCTCCATTAATCTAACTGAGGATGGATAATTTGGAGTTTTAATTCTTCAAATAAACACTAGTAAGAATATAAATTTATAAATTCATTTAACATATTTTTAATTGAAGATTAAAAGATCAAGTTAATTTTGATGTTTAAAATGACCTTTGGATGATGTTTGGTGAGAGCTTTGGGAGTAACCAAGAAACCAATAGGAAGACTGCGTTGTTTACAAACCTTCATTCTGTTATACAAGTTTTCAAATGCAAACTATTTCTAAACAAAGCCAAACCAGTATGAAATATTGGTTTTCCGATGAATTAAGTTGTTGGAATGGTCAATAGGAGAATCAGAATCAGGCACAACCTTCATTGCATAAATTTGAATCACCAATTTTTTAAAGATACAAGGAAATATACAAGCAAAAGGTTTCAAAGAACAAAGCCAAAAAAATTGGATTAGTAAATGGTTTAATGAGAAGTCATTGCAAAATGTAAAGCGAAAGTCAAGCATAACGTGATCAACACAAAGGATGACAGAGTCTTACTAAGCTCTTGTCAATAATGAACAGAAAATTTGCTTAAACTCCTCAGTTTTTCTACTCCTAAAGACACGGTGTTATGTTGCTAAGTCTCCTTTTAAAGAACATTCTTTTTATATGTTATTGGAGTCATCATTTTTGGACAAGACTAAATTTTTATTCTCTTACGTCATAAGAAACCACCCCCCCCCCCCCCCCCCCCCCCCCCCCCGAAAAAAAAAAAAAATCTCTGAGTTTGGTATAAACAATGTTTTTGCAAGCATACAGAGAGAAATCAGGAATGTACACGAAGATACCGTTCAAAGATGCCTAAGACAAGAGCTTAAGTATGGACAAAGTCATAAAAACATATAAATTAAGCCATTTGAGATTATAATAAGGCATAATAGGGTATGCACTATTGTATGATTAAGAGGATTAAGTGGGAAATGATAAGTTTTTCCAAGGTATTAAAAAATTATGTAAGACAATGCAGGTGGTGCCGTACAAAGACCTGTATTGCATTAGATAACACCTGTGAGCTGTGGCTTTCATTAGGAAATAATAATAAACTAGTTCTTTCAATTGGTTTTATTGAAGTTTTTTGGGGACGGGCTTTCTATGAAATTGCTCTTTGAAAACTACTTCAAAGCTTTGCTTTACTTGTAGCTGCTCTTGAAAATCACTTCTATACTTTATTATATCAATCTCTCTCTCACAATTAGTCTTTAAATCTGAGAATTTTGCGGCATATAAAAATATAAAAATGAAAAATTCATAGAAATTGAAATATTTGATAAAACAAATGATATGTAGAAATTTGACAATCAGTAACAAAGTTCAAGGAATTTTTATGAGCTCTGATTTGGTTGGGACTTTGGCTTCCCGAAGTCTAACTTAACACTTTCAGTTATATATTTTTTTTCTTTTTTCGTTTTTTTCAATTTATTTTGGGTCTTTATGTTTAGATTTTGTAACTTTTCCCCTAATAGGTGAAAACTAAGAGCCTGTATTTTTCATTTTTTTTCTGGTAAATGTATGTATTTCAAGCCATAAGCAAATTGTGAACACTTTTTTGTTTTTATTCTTATTTTTATTTTATTGGTTTTATTGGCTTGTCTTAAACACTGCATAATTCTGATTCAAAGTACCTCCAGTTTTGAATATGTTTGAACCTTTTGAAAAATTAAAGCAGTTTCAAATTTAGAATATGGACTTTGACAATTTTTCTGGTAATTTAACTTCTCCATGACTAGCTCCTATATATTTAGCAGTCACATATTTCTTCTACGTTTACCATTTTGTAGTTGTTAAAACCCCTTACACTGTGATGCCCAAAAATTTCCATTTGGGTCCTTACTCTAGAGAGAAGTTTTCATATCCTATTTTGTTTTATTTTTTATTCAAATACTCTCTTTTACAAATGGAATCAACCTTGAACTCCTTTGGTCACTCATATAAGATGGTTATTGTTTATTAACCTATTAGATGTCCCTAAAAAAACAAATTAGTGACAAAACTCACATTTTACGTCTAGAGATCGAATCCCACACTTACAATATTAAAAAATTAAAAAAAAAAAAAAAAGAAAATGCATTACAAGGGAACAATTTTTATGATGAAAAAAGGATACATGAAACTTATTTTGGAGAGAGTGAGATTTGGGTTGGATTCAATTTTTCATTTTTTTTTATTTGTACTTACATTTTTCATAGTCATGAAAGCGTGAAAAAGTTTTAGACACAATTTTTGACAAAATTAAAAACACAAATATATTTCAATATTATGGTACAAGACCAAGAACCACAGTAACCCCAATATCCTTCCCTTGAGCCTATGCCTATGCCCCACAAACTCAATTAAAATGACAGAATTCTTTTAGCAAACTTTCACCAATCACCATCGTCTAAGCGAATCAGAATTTGCCATGCACAGGCTCTACATTTATACATCATTTTCTTCCATCCCCAATCACAATCAGTAATTAAGAGCTGTATATATAACAACCAATTGATTCCAGAAAGTCAAAATTGATTGAAAATGACGCTGCAACTACTCATTACCCTTCTAAGCCTTCTTCAACTTCACGCATAACCACCAAACTAGTCACCAAAACAGTACTTTTTTTAAAAGAAAAAAAAAAATAGAATTAAAATAGTCTTACCAATTCTTCAAAAGTTCCTAGATCTAAGTCGGCATCTTCAAAACATGATTTGGGATACCAAACTTCATAGCATTTATATCTAAAGGGATAGGTTGATTCCTCAAATACAACATGGCAACCACAGCTATTAGGTAGAGCCAAAAAGAAAGAAAGAAAACAAGAAAACAATAAAACATTAAAAAAAGAAAAAAAAAAACACTTAAAATGAAAGCAAAACCTTTCCTTCTTCCTCACTCCATAAGATCTTAATTAGAAAACCTATATCAGAAACAACTTAAAATCAACAAAAAAAACGAAACCTCACCATTAATCTTTTAAGGAGGATGTGATGATGGTGTCTGTGGTGGCACTGAAAGCAAAGAGCTAGGAAGAAAACTCAAAAACAAAATGCCACCAGAATTGCCTTATTCTCGATCTCCTGCAACTCCCTTAGTTCATTTCTCTTCCACTCCGGTCTCACCCGACGCCAAATTAAAGCTATCTTTTGGATACAAATATTGTTTGGGAATCAAGAAGATGAACTTTACCAAGAAAAAAATCATACCTTACCTTGTTTTCATCTTATCAGCCATTTCAATCCTCAGACTTCTTAGAATCCTAGTAACCACTTATTCTTCATCACATCCATTGCCTGCTCTGCCTCCCGTTGAGCAAACATGTTCTTCTCCTTCTCCCATTTGTTCCAAACCTCCATTACACTCATCAGAGTCCTCAACACATCGATTCAAGCCCAATGCCACCAGCCTCACAGAGAAAGAATTCAAACTTCTTTCAAATCTCATTACTCAAAGAGTTCCTTGCAACCTTCTTATTTTTGGGCTTGAATCTCAGTACCTAATTCTCTCATCAATCAATGCAGGAGGCACAACCATATTTCTCGAAGATGATCCCGAGAAGCTAAACACAATTAAGTCCAACACCAACACTTCCAGAATCTACAGAGTTGAGCACCAAATACCTGCAAAAGAAGCCTACAAGCTGCTAAGGCATGGAAGGAAAAACCCTGCTTGTTTACCCACCTCATTAAAGCTTCAAGAATCAAAATGTAGGCTTGCACTGAAGAATCTACCTCAGCAGGTTTACGACCTCGATTGGGATGTGGTGGTGGTGGATGGACCAAGAGGAAATGCACCAGAAGCACCAGGAAGAATGGCAGCAATCTATACTGCTGGTGTGATAGCAAGGAAAGGGAATGTGACAGATGTAGTGGTGCACGATGTCGATCGGATGATTGAGAAATGGTTTTCATGGGAATTTCTCTGTGATGAGAATTTGGTTTCTTCCAAAGGTAGATTGTGGAATTTCAGAATCAAAGGTGGATCATCAAATTCAACAAGATTTTGTCCTGCAAAAGCATATATAATAGAGTAACAAAGAGAAGAAACAATTGACTGTGGAGCTTTTTGATCCACTTCTGCAGATATAATTTAGTAAAGAACAGATGCACTTAATAGCGAATGCAAATCAGAGGCTGTTACGATCAATATGTGCAAGTTTTTGGGTGTGAAATCGAATATATCAGGTACAGGAATGCGAGTATATATATAGTATGAATGACATAAGAATGTAAATTGTTCGTTATTGGATATTATATATGGTGTATATATTTGTGTTGTGATTTCAGAACCGATGAGACCTAAACTGGGAGTTTTTTTAAGCTTTTGTTTGGACAAAGAAAGGAATTGAAAGTGCTGTGGATTTGACATACAACAACTATATGAATAGAACAAAATTGAAAAAACAAAAAGAAAAAAGAACCCATCTTAGAATCTCTCATGTTTTGCTTAATCATAATTTTTTTACTTCTAATATTTGAATTACTTATGTGCTCAAGGGTCTTATATAGGTTTCTTAGTTGAGACGATTGTTAAATTAGTCAATTTCTGAAGATTTCTGTCCTATTTCGTGCAATTACAGCTGAAATCAATTTATAACCAATAGCTTTTGCAAGTTAATATTACGATCAAATGATCACTAGATTGCTCCTCCCTTTTAATTCGATTTAACAAATAACTTTGCATCAGAGCCGTTGATTACATCCAATGGATTAAATGCATGGTCCGGATATTCAATTCCGAAGGAGATTCTTACTCTCACTGCTGTTTATAACTTCAATAAACCATCACATTTTGATACTTATTCAATTCCGGATATTTTGATTCATGATTGATGAATCAAAATATAAACGTTAAAAATAAGAAATCCCATTCACATTTGCCACATGGTTAAGACTTTTGAGTGCTACAAGACAAAAATGTCCAATTTAGTTGATTAGGCCAATTATAAAACTTCCACTTGCTCTATTGATAAAACTTAGCAGATTCAAGTTCATTTCTAGCGCATTACATATGAGGATGCAACAACAGGCAGATTTTTGACCATCATTATCCTGAAAATTGTGAATCTACAGACTACAATTAAGATGAAGATTGGGATTTTACCATTCGCTTGCTAATGTAAGGCTGTATCTTAAGTGGCACTTCAGGTTGATTTTCAACCTTGAGTAATTTTTGTTTCTTCTCCAACTCGAATTCTTTTCTAGACTCTTTGCGAGTACCAGATTGCCAAACTCGTCCAAAATTAGGAAGCCAGTTTGCATTGCACTCGCTCTTGACAAGCTCTCCCCTTTTTTCCATCTCCATCTCCATCTTTCTCCTTTCTGCCCAAGCTGCTCCCACCCGTTTCGGATTCAATTTCTTCGACTTACCGAGCTTATTTGATAACACTGGTTTTTGTTGAGCATTTAGCTGACTCTCTCCGATTGCTTCAAACCAAGGAGGTGGTGCTCCAGAATGCACATTTCCACCAGACCGTTCAGGAGCCAAGGTAATTTGCGTGAGACTCTGCAAACCTGAAGAAAAAGAAACACAGGATGAGGATTACTCCATATGGCAAAGATTAAAATACCACTCTATCAAGCTCCTGCACTAAGCTATGCAAAACCTGTATATGGAAGTCTATAATCGCATTCCTAAGAACACAAGGTTCAAATGATGCATCTATGTGGAATCAGGTACAAGAGTCCAGAATATGGTGAAAAAAAAAAAAAAAAAAAAAAAAAACAAATGGAATCTAGTTTTGAAGATTTATACCCTGAGAACTGCTCTCTCCTTTTACCATCCTTTCGTTCTGATATACCTGGTGCATCTTCACCAAAAACATCAGATATTTGCCACCATAAAGATATTCATATACATTTAGACAATTAATAAATGCTCCATAAAAAGCATCTATTTTAAATTAACTTCAAAGCATGAGTTTTCTACAAAAAGGAAACATATGACCATGCAAATTGATAGATGAGTTTTATGATGGATGGAATTCTTGATTTTCTAATAATGTGGAAAAAGGTCATGCAAGGCATGAAGCATTTGTGTAGTTTAGTTTACATGGATCAACAGAACATGAACAACTTCATGCAAACAAATGATTATCCTTTTGATTAATTAAAACAGCCAATAACCTTACAGTAAAGCAAGTATGTAAAAGTAAGCACTCTCCCTTTGGAATTAACATTGAACTTCATTCTTATCAGACAATTCTTGGTTGGTCCCCACAAAACAGAGATCAAAGTATATCCATTGTAGTTAAGTGACCACTAGAAACTATTATAGAAACCACCCCTCAGGAATCAGAAACAAAGTGACCAGCAAGAAATGTAACTAAGAAGTTAAATGTCACTATGCTACCAAGAAAAAAACTACAGAAATAAAGAGTACTGATACGCAAACTTACTCCATAAGTACTGAGGTAACCATCAGCCAAGCATTTTCCACTATTCCACATAGGAGAATGTTGACAAGTCCTGTTCCCTGGTCAAAATGTAAGCCAAACAGGGAAACAGACAAAACTGATATAATTATTTTCCTTCAGTGGGAGGGACCTCTGTTACAATAGAAACAAAGCACTTGAGGAAGATACAATACAGATGGGAGATGCATACCTGTAAAACCATTCAACATTTTGGAATTTGTGCCAGGATAATTCTCCACAGGTAATGATGAGGAAACATCTTCAGGAAATAAGCTAACATTCGCAACCTTAGAGAATCCTGAATGGGATACCTGATACTCATTCGTATGATATTGTAAAGGCATAACACCATTTGAAATCCTCAAATTAACAGAGTCAATATTATTATTTTCAAAACTATTAACATTTCCATAGTTGAGTTCATTGTGGATATCATTTAAAGGTCCAACTAAGGGTCCGGAAGCTGCCTTATTAGATGACACTACTTCGATCTCCAATGATTTGCACTTTTTCTCCCACTGCAATGACAAAGAAATTACCATTTGTAAAATAATTCGGCTTTGAAAAAGTAAAGAAATAGAAAACTTTATTCTCTTGTCTCCCTTGGTATCCTTTTCAGATGTATGAGCTAACATAAGATTCAAAATTTATTATCTTCCATTGTGGGCAATTTCCCTCAACAACCAGAGCTTTTGTTAATATGCATAAGAAATGAATGGAAACAAAACTCCATGAAATTCAAGGTCCAAAGGTACATACCTTAGCAACCTCAGCTTCTGATATTGTAAAATTATCAACTTGATCCGTCTTCCCACCATGTTTCCATAAAAAATGCTTCAGATTCTTCATATGATCCGCACTTGCCAGGTGATTAATTGCATTACTACTGATATAACAAAACCAAAGCATTGATTTCAGAAAATTCACTATTCAAAGCATTAATTTCAGAAAATTCAATATTCAAACTTCCAATTTCATTTCCATCAGAAACTTATGAAATTCCGCAGCTCAAAAGTAAACAAGCACTGACTGTGTTCATGCTTTTACCATCTAGACAAAATTTGGAAACTAACCTAGAGGAATTTCGTAAAATTTCAAAATATTCTCCCTCAGTTTTCTCATCATCCAAACATCTCAAAATCACATAAATAAGTGTGCATAAAACAATTTCCTACACACCAGGCGAAGGAGCTACCAAGCTCATCGATATCGGTCTCGCAGAAGACGCACCAAAAGCGATTGCGAGAGGAATGTTCGGAGCGGAGAGGGCTAGGGTTTCTGAGAAAGAATCGGATATCGGAAATCTTGTTGTCGTGGAACCGAGAAAGGAAAGTAGAGAGGGACTTGATGTGGCTGGGAAAGTACTTATGGCGGTGGCCTTGATCGTGACTCAGCTTGCACACCTCGCAGAACTCGAATCCAGACCTTCTCTTCCTCTTCTTGTCACTCGAATTGCTCTTCTTCTTCTTAGCCGCAGTAGTAGTAGTGGTGGTGGTGGTGGTATCGGTTTCGGAATTAGGGTTTTCCATAGTACGCGATTTTCTTCCCTCCTCCATTATTGTACGGCAAAAAAATAAATTCCTTAGAATTTTACTGAAAAAATCGCCAATTCCAAATGACCGTCTTTTTTTTTAAGTTCAAATATTATGGTTTAGAAATCTTTAGGGTCTGTTTGTTTGGCCCATGCTAACAATAAGGAAAACCGTTTTTTCTTTTTTTCTGGGTGAAGATTTTCCCGCGGGATGAGGTGGAAGGAAGAATATCGCCTTTTCCGTCACGGAGCACGGCGACGGAGTTGTCTGGGGGACCCAAGGAGGCTATCATATTCCCTCCGCCAATGGCATAATAATAATAATAATAATAATAATAATTTTATATTCTTAAACAATATATATGGAAAATTTAACAGTGGTAAGGTTCGTATGCGGATTACTGTTTATCACATCCAAAATTAATATTTTTTTAAATGTAAATATCAATTTTGATATATCATCAATTTTGGATGACGGACCGTCCCACCGTATAAAAACATCAATATATATATATATATATATACATATATAATATGCTCAAACAACATTTATAATAATAATTAAATTAATATAAATTTTTTTTTCATATTATATCAAAATTTAAAATTATATTTTTTAATTATCAAATTTTATTAAATTTTAGTTTTTTAAAATAAATTTAAATATGTTCGGATTATTTTTAATTTTAAATGTCTATTATAATAATTATTAAAATTTTATCGTAATAACCATTAAAAATAAATTTTAATTTAATAAAATAAAATAAGATAAATTTTATTTAATACTTATAGAAGAAACTTTTAATAATTTATATTATTACAGGTACTTATATTCAATTTGACAATTTAAATTGTTGATTAAAAAAAAAAAAGTTAACTTTTCCACAATAACAAATTATTGCTTAATTAAAGACAACCAATAAGTAAATAATAATAGTGAATGATTTCAATCAACTACTTACTGAAAAAGAGCATAATTTCTAAGTAAAGTGATAATTAATATTAAAATTATATTAATATTTATAATTTATTTTCTCTTTCAAAAATCACATATCTAAATTTTTGTCTAATTTGGGAGATTTCGAATTACATAAAATCAAACCCTTTATGATAAAAACATTCTCAATTCTCTAATCAATAATTTTAACAAATAAGAGATGATTTATTATGATATTTAAATATTAATTATAATTATAAAACTTTTATTAAAATTTGAAATATAATTTTAACATTATATTAGTAATATAGCAAAACAACGTCAAAACAAAAATTGTGTTCATGCTATCAACCATAATAAATATGTGGTCAATATTGGATAACTTTTATAAATATTTAAAGTCAAATTAATTTATTGAAACTTACCAATTACATTAATTCCTCCTAATTTATGGAGTCTAAAATTTACATTACATCAATCCATAATTACAATATAAACAAATATCAAATAATCAGAAACCAAAAGAACAAGATACACCAGAAAGACAAGAAAAAATGTGAATCAGATAGATGCAATTATAGATGACAATTGAGCTTCATTACAACTTACAGTTTTTTTCTACATGTTATTTTTTTGGGATACTATATATATTCTTCACCTTTAGTAAATTGTATGACTAAAAATGAACGACAAACTATATTAAAAATCCCCTTCACATTTTTTAAATCTAAATTATAACAACAAAAATTTGATATATACAAGCATACCACAGTAGTCCAAGAGTCTTGTAATTCATATGGATAAAAAGTAAGGTATCTTTATTAGAGAATGGTGATTAAACTAACATAAATATATATTTACATGGTAAGCATTTAATGCTTGGATAAAATGATAATTATTATTTAAATTAAAACCTTAAATTATATAGATAGATAAAAGCTCTAATGAGTACTGGGTATTGTACTCAAAATTATGTTACAATCGATACCATCTTTTTTCTTTTTCTCTTTTTAATTACTTTCTTTGACATTTGAGATAGCATATACATATCTATTGATTTTGCAAAAAGTAGATTATGAATTTGCTGAAACCAAATAATAAATCATTCTATTCTATTTTGTGAATAGTATTTCATGGGATCACTTTTTCCTCGTTTGGGATATAAACTTGTACTCTTTGATGAAAGCCAAACCTAGAAAGGATTCCACAAAGCCCTCAATAAGCACAAAACCTCTTTCTACTAAAAACTAAAAGTATATCAAGAATGATACTTTCCTTGGTCAAAATATCCATTTGAGTGATTGAATGGTACTGATTGAAGAATCATTTGCATATACCTCTTTATTCATATATATATATATATATATATGTGTGTGTGTGTGTAGACAATGTTTTTGTTGGCAAGGACAAATAGTAATTTTTATAAAATGATCCAATCTCTCTGTTGTGTATCTTTCAGTCCTTTGGTTTTCTGGTGTTTGAAAATAGAAAGCAACCTAAGGACATCTGTTTAGCACGGTGTACCAATTCCATATTGTATGATTCACATTTCCACATGGTGTTCCTGCAACATTTTTGAACCCCACCATGATCTGAATTCTCAAGTGTTGTTTCTTTTTCCTTTTTTTTTTTTTTTTTCCTCCTCTCAATTCAAAAGAAATCAGCCTTTTTTTTCTAGATTGGTATCCAAATGACTTGACCAAACAATCTTTGATTATTCAAAGTCTTTCTCTCTTTTTTTAGCCTGAAAAAAGAGATGGTGAAACAGTCTCATAATTCATGGAAATTTTGTCATCCTAGATCTTTAATAGGATTCCATATTGGAACAGGGTTTTTGAATCTCACATGTCACCCATGAACACCACCACCACCCTTTCTTGTCCTCTACTTTAAACTAATTATTAGCTTTACTTGATCAGAACTACTTTCCTTTCAACTTTCAACTGCTAACTTCAAATTGTGAAAAGGGTAAAAAGAACTGCAAAAAACTATTGAAACAGTACTATAAAGAGAAATTATTTTGTTTCACAACAATATGACTTAGATTATCCATTTTTTTCCATGAAACCCAGAATGTTCTGCTTGATTCATGAAAATATTATCTTATCTATGAAATATGGTGGATTTTAATTCATTTTTTTCCCGTTAATTTCTCTTTTTTCCTTATTTTGATTAATTATAAGGCTAATTTCTTTTTTTTCCTTATTTTGGTTAATTATAAGGTACGGATATGGAATCCTTCACATTTATCTATGCGAAATTGGCAAAGATTTGATTGTCGGCTACAAGTACAGCAAACATTGAGAAGAACACTGATATGAAATCCTTTCAAGAAACTTGTGAATATCAATATTATATTCAAAGGAGAGTAATCTGTTCACTGTAATAATTTCGTTCTTTATGTTGTCTTATACTTGGAATTATGTCCTCTATTTTTTCACATATATAACAGTAAAAAACAGTATCGGTGGAGGATCATATGTGGACAATCTGAAAAGACAAATGTTAAGGTTTTGTCATAATGACTAGTTTGATGGGTTTGGCATACCATGGCCTACGTATATACATCTTTATCTTGGCTAGCTCTTCCAACTTCCGTTAATAATTTCTATGGTCCTCGTATTTCTTTGATAGTAACCAAATAAACGATAAAGGACAAGGTTATCTATAATGCAAGTGGTCATATGTCGGAGTACGGTTAATCATTGATATGACTATTTAGGCGTATGTTCCAACTCAATTAGGATCCAACGACGGGAAGAAAACACCTAAAAATTCTTAGTTCATTTCAGCTGATGTTTCGAAAAGCGTTAACTTCCTTCATCGGAATCCAACTTTCCATCCTTCGAACCTTATGTTACTTTGCTATAACTTGTGTTTTCTTTCTCTAATATTTCTCAATGATCTTTTTAAGAACAAAGAATGTAAATACTTTCAGGAATCCCCTAGAAACAAACAGAAATATTGATGATTGAATAGCTGAAGGGTAGTGGCATATATTATTGCCATTTTGAAGCAAGTAAAAAAAGCAAAGAAAAGACAAGTGTGGTTAGGAAGTGAAAACTAAAGGCCGTATTCTTTGAAGCACCTTTAAAGAGGTTCATCTGTACTTAAGAAGATTCAAACAACCAAATAATGGATTTTGCTGCAATAATTAAGTTAATCAGGACAAACCCCTTTCTTTGTAACCTTTTTTCCTTTTAATTTATTAAAATATATACATTTTTGGGTTTTCCTCACGGTTTTACACAAACGTACTTTTCATGACTACCCTTGAAAAAAAAAAATCCATGATCCTTTCGCCCCCACTAGATTTTGTACCTGCCAAACATCAAGAATCAAAGTCATGAGTGTGTGTGTGTGTATTATTGAAAGGAATCCAATCAATGACTCATTAACTGAATTTGAGTTATATGTATGTTTTTTAGAGGGTTAATGGCAAATCAAGCTAATTTTCTTTCCAATAATAATCCAAATTGATATGAACTTTGTTGGGAAGAGAAAGAAATATATATCTATATATATGTATACACACTACTGTTGATGACTATACCAGCTAGTGGTGTCGTCTGATTCATGATGATGGTGATGATGGGTAAATTAGTGTTGGATCCGAGACATGGATAGTGTTTAGTGTCAGCTGATAAGCAAAAAAAGTTAAGAGGTTGAGTACAAGTGGATACAGCTATCCTGTCCTGTTGTTTGTGAATATCACTTGCTTTTTGTTCTGATTCATTTGCCTTTCTATCTACATCAAGGTTCTGAACTTGACCTTGTTTCTGTCAGAAATTTGACTACATGATTATCTTCTTGTTCCTAAAGTTTCATTAGCAAAAGTTAAAAACCCTTCTAAATCCTTCTTAGCTAACTCAAATTGTGACACATATAGCTTTAGTTTTTCGATTTCATGGGGTTGTGTTTTCCCTGTTGGATATAAAAAAACAGCCCTTAACTTCACTTTTAATTATGGTTTCCAGACTGGAACTGCTTTATATAAGTTGTGTTAGACTTTTGGGATTTATAGTTCTTGGTTTTCTCATGGTCTTCTTGATCACTATTGACTGAAACCTTGTTTTCTAAGGAATCAATAAAACATCATTAATCTGCTCAAAAATTTTTTTGATTATTCCTACGAAAATGTTGTTTTGATCAATTTGTGTGCATTTTGTTTCGAGTACCTTATATGGAGTTTATCAAGCTATATAATTTTATAAGTTTCTATGTACCTTGATGGCGTGACATTCATGGATATATTTATATTTTCAATTTATCTTGTACGTTCATGCAATGCCATTAATGATTTTAACTTATGTGCTACCCATCAAAATAAATAAGAAATAAAAACTGCGTTGGCAATTAAATTAGGCTCATTGCGATCAGCTTCAACAATATTTTATGTATTGGGCTCTCTAAACTGTCGCTTGATCAGCAAATCCAACATATACAAATATAGGTATGTATCATGGTCGTATATACGTATATATATATATATGGACACATCATATATATATATGGAAATTCTATGGTGAGGACGGTCCGCATGAAGACCGTAGTATTAGTGACGGTTTTTTATAGTATTAACGACAGTTTCTTAGAAAATCGTCATCAATACTATGAAAAACCATCACCAATACTGTGATCCGCATAAAGACCATCCGCACCGTACTATATATATATATATATATATTATATATATAGTTATATACAAGTGTGAGAAATAGAGAAGTATGAGCGAATTGAAATGCAATAGAAAGGACGAAAATGCGACGATGAAGAGGTTTGATAATAAATAATCAAGCAGTAATCAATAAAGTTCCTTGGATTTAAATTGTGATTCCAAAATCTAAATTATTGAGACATGAAAGTTTAATTCTGCAATATACACATATGTAGTACAAAATTTTGCAGGAAAAAGTAGGAGGGTCATGAAAATCATATCACGCAATGTGATTGGAAATCCGCAGAGAATATATACGGAAACGTTGCTTGGTACAGATAGATAATTAGTGCATATATACATATAAAAATCGTCTCTGATTTCTGAAAACTGAAACTGAATAATCGGTGCAGCAACATCTATTAATTTCTTTTATGTGGGGTTCCAAATTAAGACATTTCGTACATTATTATTATTCATCATAAAGATATCACCATATGGGGGAAAAGATCTAAAACAGAAAACAGAAAAAAGAAAAAAATTAAAAGAAGAGAAAATTAAGATAAAGAAAAATCATTCATATCCCTTGCCAACTTTTTTTTTTTTTTTTTGCTTCATTAATCCATCAGGATTCATTTATTTATTTATTTATTTATTTTTCAAGGAAGAAAGAAAATCCCAAGAATCCAATACCCAAAATATTCCCCCCCCCCCCCCCCCAACAAAAACAAAAAAAAAAAATCATCATCATTATCATATATCTCAATCTTTTTTTTTTTTTTTTTTCCTTTCCAATGAAAAAGCCCGAATAAATCATTACTCCAAAAATAAAAAAAAAAGGAAAAAAAAACATATATATTATATTTGTTATCTAAGGCCTAAACCTTTGTCTGCAAGATTGGCAAGTGATCTCCATGCACGTAGAATCAATCTGACGAGTAGCTCTCTCTTTCATTCTCTCAGCCTTCTCAACCTCGTCCCTTGCTCTTTCCCACATGTGCCTCGCACGTGCGAACTCCGATTGAGCCAACTCCATCTCTCTCTTCGTTAGCTCTCTCACGCTCTCAGCATAAGCTTTCTCCATAGCCGCCAATCGAATCTGCTCCGCCGCTTGCCATTTCAACGATTCCACACAGCTCGTCTGATCCCCTTTCAAATCCTCATGCTGCTGCTGATTATGATGATGATGATGATGAAGATGATATTCCCAATCCGACGATGCCGGCGTGATCGGTCTTAGACTTATTGATAATTGAAGATCAACCATCGATGACCCTTCGGTTAATCGACGGTTATGATTATGATTATGATTATGATTATCATGAGAGCCTGCTTTTGATCGATACCTTGTGGAAGAATCCAACGGTAGCGATGACATGTGTGATGAAGAAGCTTTGGAGCGTGGAGCAGGGAGTAATTGCAGCTCTTTTTGGTCATCTTCTTCCATTTGAATAAAAAGAAAGAAAAGAAAGAAAAGAAAGAAAGAAAGGAAAAAAAGAAAAAAGTTCCAAGTACTCGGTACTGGGTTTTTGCTGCGAAGAGAGAGCTTTGTGTGGGTGACAGAAACTCTTTGACTATAGATATATATATATATATATATACAAACTCATAGCCTTGTCTAAGTACCATTTTACCCTTCCCTCTGATGCAAAATGACTTGAGCCTTGTGTGTTTGTTTGAACATGGTTTTTCTCAAATGATTATAAGCTAATGACAATGTCCACTCAAATCATCAAAATCAGTGTGAAGGGTAGTTTGTGAAGTATAAGAAGTGCATACGCAAAATTATCCAAACAAAAAACAGGGCTTTAACCATCTTATAAAGCCTCAAATTACAAATTTCACCCTACCTCTTCTCTTTCACCAAAAGGGGAGGTATTTGTTTTAAAATATAGTTAAAACGGAAGGGTATTTTAGTAAAAAAAAAAAAAGGGCTTGAATATTTTTAGGTTTTTTCACGTAGTGAAAGTCCGTTGCAGAAGAGCCAAAGCATGGGAGGGAAAAAATAACGGATCACGTTATTGGGTTATGAGTAGTACTTTTTTGTGCTTTTGTGAGATTTTTTTTAAATAAAAATTTATTAATTACTTTATTTTATAACATTTTTTTAATTAATCTAACTTTTTTTATCTTTTTGTGGGGAGAAGATGAGGACGGTGTGGGTGTGTAATAATGAGAATCGCACGTGCGTTGTGGTTTTTTTTTTTAAAACTTTTTTTTTCAATTAATTATTTTTAAAAAAAAAAAAAAAAATTGGAGATGGGTTTTTTGAGCTTTATGGTAGGCCTAGGTTGTTGGCCCTGGATACAAAAAGGCCTCCACTTTCTATCTCAGCACTCAGCAGCCCACGCTCTGAGCAGGTCGGCACGTGGGTTGGCCACACACTAGTGAGGCTCAGCATGATTGTTTGCTACTGACTCTACCACTTGGCAACCGTTCGATCTGTGGGTCCCATTTTAGATCAACTTTTCTTTATCTATCATTATGTGTCTATGGGGTTCATTGCACCCCAAAAATAAATAAATAAATAAATAAAAATTGACTATAATTCTGCCCTACCAATATTCCCTCACCGAACTCAATTTTCTGTTTCATTATGATGTTATTATTCATTTTAAAATACCATCATTCTCCAAAAACAAAAAAAGACCAAGTTTAAATAAAAAGTAAAATTATAAGTTTTTGATATGAGATGATATTATTGGTGCAACAAAAATAAAGATAGAAAATGAAACAGAAGATTTCAGTGTTTGATTTATTTTATTTAGGATTAAAAAAATAATAATAAATAAAACTTTTGAAATAGTGAAAGATAAACTTTATCCTCGTATACTTTATCATTTGGAAATATTACTTTATATGAGAAAGTTTGTAGGACTTTGAAGAGGGTGGTATGGGGCATGTGAAAGTTTGAGCATTGGAGAAGGGGCTTTTTTTCTTTCTTTCTTTTTTTTTTTTTTTTTTTAAGGGTGTGTGCCCCTAATCTATCTACTTTGTGAGCTACTCATATAAAACCCATTTGAGGAAGTGATGGAGGTCACTTTAGGACAATGATTTATTTATCATGGTCTCCAACTAAGACTTTCATGAATTTGTGAGATTTATTTACCTTTTTTCCTTCTTGGGGTCCCAATAGCTGAAATCCCATGTTCTTTTATTGTTTAAATTAAGGAAGGTCCTTCCGGTGACTTTGCTAATTATAGAATAATATGAAGAGGATTTAAGCAAATCTTGATCGATCTATGTCACGCTCTTAGGAAAGCGAAAACTCACAAAGGTTGCTTGTCATCTTATAAGGGATGAGAAAAAGTAGAGTTATTATTTTATTAGATAAGATTTTGTTTCGAAAATATCAAAGTTTGGTTTGAAGTTTCTACACAAATATCTTTTCATATTTATGATTAATGTCGTGCAAGTTTTTTTTTTTTCCTCATATCAAGCTTTTACCTGCCAATAGTATGTCAAACATGATGAGAAAATTAAATACATCACTTAAATAAAATAAAATTGAAAATTACAAAGTGCATACATAATGTGTTAGATAGAATGCTATAAGAATCTAACCATTCTAATTTTATTTGTTTTTTTTTTTTTCCCTTTTAATCCTCAAGGGTATGGAGATTTAAATATAAAATCATTATCAGTAACAGTAAATTTTACACATTATATAAAAGTGACTCAAATTTAAAGATTTAATTATTCAAAAGAGCTACTACGCATATCAACATTATTTTACACGAAATTGTTAAACAAATTTAAATGGAAAAAAATGATATTAAAAACATCTTTAGTTCTTTACTTTTTCTTTTCACAATCACATCAAACAAGAGTAAGGTGATTAGTTCGATATTAAATACTCCAAATTTATATGTTACATTGTTTGAATACTTTATATAGTTCATTTTTTTTTCTTTTGCTAAAACTTTTTCTATAATTTAATTTATAATTTTATAATAATACATCTTGATTCCTGTTTGGGTTTTATTAACGGCTTGGGCTATATTCGTCATAAAAATATTAATGGAAATTTTGAAACAAATTAAAAATATATATATATATATTTTAATTAAAAACGTAGAAGTTTATATTTGAAACATTTAAAATGGTAATATTAATTAATAATACTAATTAGAATAATAATATTATTAGATACAAAATAAAAATGAAAATTTATGGCAAATATTGTGTATTTGTAACATATATATATATATATATATATATAACATTGAAACTTAATAAACACGATATAAAAAACAAATAATATTTTGTTAAAAAAAAATCATGTTTCTTATACAAAAGTAATAAAACAAAAAATTAAAAAAAAATCACTTTTACTCTTTTACTTACTGCAACTTGAATACATATAAGGGAAATTCTAGTTGTACTACCATTTGAATTCTATACAGTTTCATTATTGATTTACATTTTTATCTCTATTTAAAATTACTATTAAGGACATTTGTCAATTAAACCTATTTGAATAATTTCTTTATACAGTCTTATTCATCTTTTCAAATAATACATTACATATATCTATCTAACTTATACTCTATTAAAAATTATGATTGCAGATACAATAATTATTCACAAATTATGGAAGTTCAAAAATATAAAATAGTAAGATGTATTTAGTTTATTTTTTATTATTTTTTTAATTTTGTGATAATTACTTTAGTTTGGATTTTTTTTTTCTATAGCTTACCAACGACCAGGTCGGAACAACACTTTTATATTTGATCTGGTATATTAAAATTCGTCTTTTATTTGGAAGTTTAAAATTGAACATTTTTTAATTGTTTAGAAGCATCCATCCAAACATTATTAGTTGTTTAGTGTTTATCTATTGAACATTGTATGTATAGACAGAAATTAAATACCATACATTATATATAGATATTTAATATGTTTAGAAGTTTACAACCGAACATTTTCAATTGTACAAAGCTTTACAATCAAACAACTTGAAAAGCTTACAATTGAACAATATCAAAATTTAATAAAAGTTTATAGTCAAACCATCTAAAAATATACTTTACAAAAAAATTACAAAATTGTTGGATTGAACAAATTCAAATATTTCAAATATGTTTATATGTTCATAATCGAATATCTTGAATATATATAGAAATTTAGGGTTGAACATTCCAAAATAATAAATTACAACTTTTAAGATATTTAAAAATATAACTCAATAATTTTAAAGAAGTTCAAAAGTACAAAATTGAGAATTTTAAAGACGTTTAAAAATTTACGATCAAATATTGTACAAATTTTATATTTTTTTATATATTTATATACTAGTGTATAAAAAATAAAACTGTAAAAAGTAATTTTAGAATTATAAAAAAAACCACTTTACATATAAATATCAAGTTATCAACATACTTACTCTATTAAATGAAAAAATTAATGCACTTCATCTTCCTTAATTTTCCATATACTTCCTCTGTAAAAAGTTAAAAAAACAAAACCCAAAATTATCATGAAATAATTGTCCATATTTACATGGAAGTCACAAAAAAATCGTTGATTTTATCAATTGTTTGATTGACACTAATGATATTAATAACAATAATGGATTTTGTCGTTAATTTCCTCGACAATGGGGGAGAAAATTTCTTCACCATCTTTATCAATATTTGGAGTTTATTTTTTCCAACATATCACCAACATTATTGAAGTTGCTGACTATACTTTTCTCTCCTGGTCTAGGCTAAAAAGAATAAGGGAGCCCTTGAGGCCCATTCGGTGAAAATCTGGCCGATTGTACCAATCATCATATCATTCCGGTTCACCGAATCGACTTCGTCTCCTCAATCACCACGCGCAGTTTACCGCCCGTGTTGAACACGTTCCCTGTTTTGCATCTGCTTAATTCTCCCGCTAACTTTTATACCGCCATTTTCCCAGAGCTGCATTTCTCTGGGCAACAAAACTTACCCTCATTTCCATCAATTTGAAAACTCCATGAACCATCGAGACGTCGTTTTGGTCTCCACGGCCACTGTTTTCGGTGCGTTGGCCTCTGCGCTGGCTCTTCGTTTCTTCTCATCAACTCAAAAGAAGCCATCTCCGGGATCCACAGTCGATTCGCCGACGAACGGCGTCGTTTTGGAAAAGCGATCTTCGCAGAGCCCTTTCGATCCCTCAAAAAGAAAAGGGTCGGTGAGAAAAACGCCCTATGTTGCTTGCACTGTTCTGTTTAAACTATTAAGCATTGCTTGGGCTTAAGGTTTTGTAAGAATGCTGCTTTTTTTTTTTTTTTTTCTTAATTTATTTTTTAGCATTTTGTATCAAATAGTTTAGTCCCATTTTCTTTTTACTTTGGGTTTTTATTTTTTGGGTTAAAGATGTGATTTTTTTTTCTTCTCTCTTTTGGGTTACAATTAATGATGTGATTTTTGATTGCAGATATTTGTCATGGGATGATTATTTCATGGCAATAGCATTCTTATCAGCTGAAAGATCCAAAGACCCTAACAGGCAGGTCATATTTGCAGCTTTATTGTAATGCTTGTGTGTGTGTGTGTGTGTGTGGATGCCTTGAAAAAAGTTTAGAGTAGAGCTGCTATTTGCAATCATGATTAGCTACTGTGAGAGTTGTCATTAGAAATGCTATAATTTTGTATTTAATGTGACGATTAATGAGTTAGAACACACATTAATTGATTTTCTAATTTTGCGTTGTTTCTGTGTAGGTTGGAGCATGCTTGGTCAGCCAAAATGGTGTAATTTTAGGTAAGATCATAGGCATTATATATGCACATTAGCTTGCTAAATCATAACTTCCTATTTGAGGCAAGGCATATAAAATGGATAACTTTTGCTGCAAATTTCCTTCAATTTTTAAAACTGAAATAATTTCGTTGCCATTACTAGACATATGTTGAAGCTTCCTTTTTTCTGCAGTGGACCTTTTAAGGATTTCATCACCACCTTTGCTTCTGCGCTAGCTTATCCCCATAGTGGTTTCTTAATTTGGATAATCATGCTGTTTGCTTCTCTATTATATCTTAACAATGAAATTCAAATATGGGATGCTAAAAGTTTTTCACCTCTAATGGTACAGAATGAAGTTTTGTAGCCTGTTGGAGATATGCTATTAATATACGTTAATATAGGTGTCACATTTACGGAATGATCTTATGTGTTTGCGTAGCTTTTATCAGGCATTGGATATAATGGTTTCCCTAGAGGTTGTTCAGATGACAAGCTTCCTTGGGCAAAGGTTGGTATTTGATTTTAAATAGTGGAAAATACTTTGATTTCTCTAAGCAATAGTCATCTCAAATCCTCTTATGTTTCAGAAATCCAGAACAGATGATCCTTTGGAGACGAAGTATCCGTAAGTCATTTTTACATAACCTCCATAATTGCTTTCTGGCCTGCTGTTTACTGTCAGTCTGTAAGAATGTGGATCTCAAACTATTTCAAACCTATTTACATCAGATTTCTGATATTATTCTATGAAATCGATCAATCTGTTTTTTGCATCCAATCACAACCATTGCATTATATTGTTCCAAAACCCTCTGTTTTAATGATATACAAATATATATATATATATATATATATCATAATTCATTTCATTCTTTCTATACTTTTAATTGTTTCTGATAGTCTGTCTGATCATGTTCGATAGTTATGTATGCCATGCTGAAGTCAATGCTATCTTGAACACCAATCATGCTTCAGCTGCTGGACAGGTTAGCTTTTGTCGCGTTCACTGTCCATCGTACCTAGCAAGTTAATTTCATTTTATGTTTTACTTTCGTATGACTTCATTTTTCATGTATGGGCATGAAAATTATCTGATTTCTTGGATCTGGCTTTATAGAATCAGGCTTTGAAAATAGAATGCCAAATCTTCGTTGTTAACTTATAATTTTTATATTTGGTTTTTCTTTTACAGAGTCCTACTCTGGTTATATTTGGTTATATTTGCTCCTGTGTGACTGAAGATATTGACTTGAATGTTTCATCTCTAACTTTTGCAGAAGCTTTATGTTACCATGTTCCCTTGCAATGAATGTGCCAAGATTATCATTCAGGTTCATTGTTCTTGTTCTCTCGTGAAAAATATGTTTATTTGTTTAGCAATCATGTGCAAAACGACATAACCACACTCGTCCTCCTCTCCCACTTTTTCTTCCCCATCCTGCTGGACCGTAATTTTCTTTACCAATAAAATAAAATTGTTTTAAATTTAGAAATGGTATAGGTTCGGCAGAACTGTAATCTCAATTTGATTATGGATACTACCAGCACACCGAAACCAAACAAATCTGGGTGTTAAAACTGGGATAGAAACATTGACCATAATTTTAACTACTATATTGGTCTCATGTGTCTTTTCCTTTCTTGCAGTCCGGTGTCTCTGAAGTCGTATATTTTGTGGCAAAGAGGTTAAATGATTCAAATGTTGCATATATTGCTTCTCACAAGCTACTCTCAATGGCTGGTGTGAAAGTAAGCCTTGTTCATTATTGATCTCCCTAAACTACTCTCACAAACTACTGAGCCTTGCATAATGCATAGTTCTGTCTGCATTGTGAGATCCTTTATAGCTTGCTAACATCTGGTTTTTTTCATGGTAAAAAGTGCACCATTTTAACCTGGTCTGTCAATGTGTGACCTTGACCTTTGGGGCCTATTATTACATTATCCGGATCTCATATTTTTGTTGCACTTGCAGGTCAGGAAACATCAACCACATATGAGCCAGATATTGCTCCAGTTTGAGGAGCGCTAGAAATTGATATTTATTTTTGTCAGGCCTGTTCATCATTTGTAGTGTGTTCAAAAACTGAACAACGAAGCTTGCTTCTCCCTGTAACATTTCTCCTCGGGCTCTTGCCATTGAGTTGTATGAATATTATCCCTGTATTGTTATGGATGACGATGAGTTATTTGAAATTTTTTTACCAAAAATATGACAAAATAGCTCAACGGCTGGTGAGGGAAAGAAATCAGCCTATTGATTAGAAATCTATAAGAAAACGGCAAAACTAGCTTCGAGTAGCTGGGATAATTTTAAATAAAAAACATCATGTGATATGTTCTGATGCAAAATGCATGCAATTTCCCACAACTTCAGATGGCATCACAGTCATAGTGGTAAAACCATTCACTATAACACTGTAACAAATAACTATAGCTACAAAAATATAGTAAATAAAGAAGAATAGTAATCTTGTGACATTAATATAAAAGTGTAATCAAATGCTACAACATGCTTATATGATTTTGTTGCTTATCAAGAATAATATACAAATTTCTAACGCTGCGTTTCTGTTGGCTTAGAAGATATCCTCAGCATTTTCAATTTCATTGCTCATCCAACCTGGAGAATCACAAGGACAACTTGTTACTGCTGCATTTGTCGTAAACCATGCTTCCTTAAGCAGCTTCAACTTGGAGGCAAATATGGTTTATAAGAGATCCATCAATTTCAGTCCGTATTGCAGTGAACACTATTTTAAGCTTTGTTATCCACAAATCAAAGCAGACCTATACTTAGTACCTTACTAGTCGATCGAAAAATGTCACGTTATTCTTAAGATACAGCAGGAGTAATTCAAACAAGTTCACCACCTATACTAAGAAACTAAATGGACCTGCACCTGACAAGTATTAATGTTTAGTGGTCACTACTCAATTCCTAGTGGATAGAATTCGAATTTCATCTCAATCTCTTGCTTTTCAAAAGCCAGAGGATAATGAATCTGTTAGCGTCTTCCAGACACAGTATAGTTAAAGTACATGCATTCTACTCAAATCACATCTATGTATCTTTTATTGACATATTTCTTTCCAATAATCTTCCCAAGTAGTACAACATGCAAAAAACATAACTACGAGTGCGCCCTGTCAATGCCAAGAATCAAATCGTGAATAAAAATATGTTGAAATTTAAACATAATGGATAGTAGATGCTTCCACAGTTCAATTTTTAGATAACTAATTTTGAAATGACCATTATGAACCTCACTTCTCTGTCCCTCTCCAATGAGGAAAAGACACATGATGGAAGTCGATTTTCATATGGTCACCTAAAACCCGCAAAGGTAAATACAGACAAGTTTAATATTTTCCATTAATCACGCCCAATGCCTAGTCACCAAAATAGTAATATCAAAACATAAATCAAGACAACTGAAAAGGAAATGAAGCTAGCCATACCATTCTTCCAAAGGCAAGCTACACGAAATTGCAATGGCCGGATTATTGCCCATTTGACGCCCCATCCTGAAAATTTGATGACAAAGCATATTTAAAAAACCCCAAAAAGCAAAAACAATCATTCTGCACAATTTGTGAGACTTACTATTGATATGTATAGGGAGAGGAGAGAAAAATTTTGAAGTGTAAAACATACAGTGTTAGACAATTGGTCTCTTATACAGTACATAGATTTGAGCATAGTTTCTAGAGTATCTTTGGCTAGCTGGAACTTCACGTCCAATTCTTTTGATTGAGAAGCTCCATCATTCTGGAGCTGCAAGAGAAAGAGCATCCATGAATAGTGATTAACAACAAGAACAACATAGAAAATAACCATTTTTTTTTTTTTTCAGAAACACAAAATGCACAAAAAGTCAAAATTCAAACTTTTTTTTCCAACCTTCAAGTTGATAACAGCAACTGGGTCAGTCAATTCTTCATCCTGATTAGTCATACTCCATGTCATCTCCTTCAACCGAGGCAAACCAACCTAAAACAAGAAAGGGGGGGGGGGGGGGGGGGTGTGGAGGAAGAACAAAATATTTGAATATTTTGAAATTTCCTTTTTCGAATTTTCCATTGAAAGAAAAATCCATTAAAATATTACTAAACCTGAAGCTTGTCCTTGTCCTGGTCTTTCATTGCATCTTCCCGCCATTCTCTCTGAAACTTCTGCAACAAAAGCGTCAATAATCTCTGCAATTCGGGCAAGACTTCGTCTGGAAAAAGGTTTTGTATCTCATCCCTGTTTATATTCTCGTATACACACCTCCTTATCAACATCCTAAGGCAAACCAAAAGCTGCATAAAAAATCAAATAGCACAGAAAATTCAGCGAAAAAAGTTTGAAACTTTTACAGAGAGAAAGAGTGAGAGAGTGACCGGGTCGAGGTCGGAGTCGTTCTGGAGCTGGAGCATATCGCGGATAATGATGCGGTCGGACGGGTCAAGACCCGTTTTTCGAGTCCGCCATAGAGCTTGAAGAATGTATTCCACAGAGTCCTTCGAATTCGAACGGACCAGTAGCGGTAAATTACCCCATAGCGTCTGCTCCACCCTCATCCTCTTTGTAATCACTGCCCTATTCTTTCTCTGTCGCTTAACTAAAATAAGCCATTTAAGCGAACCATGCTTTTCCTGAGCATTTGCCACTTTGGATTTCTTATTCTGCCCAAGGGTATCCACCAGAACGGTGTCGTTGCCTTAACTAGATTTTCAAATACACACACACACACACACACACACAGACACCGCTTTTTTTGGTGAGTCCCTCTTTCCATTTTTCCAAAGGAACGTTTTGTACCATTTATAATTAGATTTATGCTTAATCTTCTATACGTCAATTTTTACTTGTTCATTTTTGACAATTGAAAGCTTAAGTTTTATATTTTTAATGTTACTCAATTATAAAATATATATATTTTTTTTTTACTTTTAACTTTTATAATTGATAAAAAAAAAAATTGTATATAGAATCTAACTTGATAAATATATAAAAATTAAAAGAAAATTAAAAATAAATTTCAAAAGCATATGTATAAATATAATTATAATAAAATTGAAAAAATTTAATTTTGAAAGTCTAATTGTTCTTTAATATCTTTAGTTTTAAAATATTACAATTTAAATTTTTAAAAGATATACCATATTATACCTTTTAGAGTATTTTCGAATAAATTTTTTAAAAATAATATTTTTAATTTTAAAAATTATATTTTTAATTTTAAAATGTCATATTTTTTTTTAACGTTTTAATGAGTTTTATAAATTGAAAAACTAATGTATTGGAAAGCGAAACCTACATTTTATATAAAATTTATTAATCGGTACACAATTTTCAATACATATTTATAATTAAAATTTGATATTGAAGAAAAAAAAAAGGTAAATTATAATTGTTTATGAAAAATTATAAAATAAAAAATATTTATAGAGAATGCCATTATAATATACTAAGAAAATTTCACTCTCTATTTTTTTAAATCCTTCAAAATGTTTTTTATTGTGAAAATTATATTCTTTGAAATAAAAAGTATTATTAGAGATATTTTTATATTTTATTTTATGCATAATTTAATCTAACTCACCATTTTAGGAATTAAATTCAATTATCATAAAAACCCTTCAATTATTTTTTAATATTAATAGCAAGAAATGTAATTTATAGTTTTTAAAATAACAATTAATGAATATAATTTAATATTAATAAGCCAAAAATCAGGTTGGAGAACATTATTCTAAATGATAAGAAAAAAAATTTTAATATTTAACACTGGATCAGTAGAGCATGCCGAATATATTTTTGTCGTATATATTTTTGTTATAAATTTTTCAAATAGCCACGGAAGAGAGGGAGTTGGAGAGGCTAAAAACACAATGGCGCCGAACGACACTCGCCGTCCCTACAAGAGACCGGCAATCTCCGACCAGCAGAGACGCCGAGAAATATCGCTGCGGCGCCAAGAGCAGAACCGTCACGAAGCTCAGCTGCAAGCGCGCCGTTTAGCCACCACCTTCTTTTCTCTTCCTTCCCAAACTGCCGAAGAGACCTCTGTTCCTCCTGACATCGAGCTCGTATCTGAGCCCCAACCCGATTCCCAACGCGAAATCGAATCCGGGTCCTCTCCGACGGACCTCCATGATTTCGATTTCGATGTTCGTGATGCTTCGAAGCTCAAAGGCCCGGAGGCCCGGAAGTGGTTTGCGAGGCAGCTTATGCTCCCTGAGTGGATGATCGACGTTCCTGATCGATTGCCCCATGACTGGTTAGCTTTCCTTCTTATATACATAGGCTTTTTCTTTCTTTCTTTCCATTTTTCTTAGAAGACTGTTTCGGTTCGTTTTTAGGTATGTATTTGCGAGGCCTGCTGGGAAACGATGCTTCGTTGTTTCGTCAAAAGGAACGACCATCAGTAGGCAACGGAATGGTTTTGTGCTTCACCATTTTCCATCTGCTCTACCCAATGGAGCTAGGACCAGGGACGTTTCTGGGTCCGGTCAGTCATATTGCATACTGGACTGCATTTTTCATGAGGTATGGTTTCAGCGTTTTGATAGTTTGCTGTGTTTTGTTGTTGCACTCTAACTGTTTGTTAATTTGTCGAGCTGGTTTGTATTGTGCAGATGGATCAAACTTACTATGTTATTGACATGCTATGCTGGCGGGGTTACTCTTTATATGATTGCACTGCGGAGTTCAGGTTTTTTTGGTTGCAATCTAAGCTTGCTGAAACCGGAGCTTTTGATCCTCCTTCCCATTACCATAAATACAGGTTCAGTTTGGTTCCTGTATACCCATGCGATCAGAGTGGTCTACATGCGGCTTATTCAGGAGCAGTGGCTTATGTCAAGGACGGTCTTTTGTTTTATAATAAGTAAACCCCTATCCTTGTAAATGTCAATGTTTTTTAAGTGCTCAGTTTTTCTTCGTTCTTGCATTTTTTTTTTTTTTTTTGAAGTCTTGTGAAATAATCTGAATCGTGGGAAAGTTCCAGTATCACGGTTATTAGTTCTTCAAATTTTGTTCCAGTATTGGAGAAGCCTTACTAGTGGGTTTGCTCCAAATTTGAAGTTTTTATGTCACTGCAGGGACAAACTTATGCATGTATGTATTGCTTATGAGTTGATGAATGTGTATGAAATTTCTAAAGCTTTTTCATTTTGTGTTGTTTAGGCATGCACATTATCAACCTGGAAATACACCACTAGCATTGGTTTGGAAGGATGCGAATTGTAGCCAATATGTTATCGACACAGATAATAAAGGACAGGTCCCAAGCCAACAACAGGTAACTTTTCACTGTCTACCTCGTTGTCCTACCCTGTTCTTTTTAGTGGACTGTGTCAATCCATTTATGGAATGAGTTTTTACTGTTTAGTGACTATTGCTTTTTCTTTTATAATCAGGCAGTTCTGGAGCTGCAAGATGATGGCAAGCTGACAACATCTGATGATCCTCCTGTAGAATTTGGCTGCTTAGATTTGGAATTTACACAGAAGGTGTGGCATCTATGCTCCATTTCTTTACCCTTTGCAATGTAATTTAATCTCTGATTAAGAACATGCTAATCATTTCTCTTTATCTTCCCTTCCAAATTAAATTACATCTAATTTATCCTTCATTCTCAGTCTGGGCTGCATGCTGGAAGTCTTCTACGCTTTTCTATTGGTGATGGAGGATTGAGTATTGTGGATGGGAAGCTTGTGAAGGCTGATTTACAATACCTTGGCAAAGTCAATCGTGCTCGTGCTTTTGCTGATAGTTACTCCAAGGTCTGTTAAAAAAAAAAAAAAAAAAAAAAGTGGAGTTTCTACATTTGTTTGCAGATTCTAGATAATAATGATAAATTTATGCCAAATATTCCATATTATGGCTTGTCCAAACATAAAAAATAATAAAAGACTAGTATCTGAAAAGAAAAGAGGGATTTTATGAAATATTATTCGTCTTAACTTTGTTTGGGTGGAATCTCCTTTAATCCTTGTTTGCTCCAAGATTCTTGTATGGTTTTTTCCAGATAATTAATATGTTTATAACTTTCCTTTGCAGGTTATGTTTCAGTATTCTGTTCGGCATTCTCCTCTTAGAATCGATGATCTGGTAGCATCAATTAGTTCATCAGATCATGAAGGAAATGGACCTCCTGATGTTGAGATGGATGGTTGATGGTAACGGGAACATTAGGTATGGGATTGATAATGGGCAGCTCTCGTTTTATATGGCTGAAGACTTTCTTTACTGGATTGTTAGTGCTGATACAATTTTGTGTATAGTTTTGCTTGTAATTTATTATATATATTTTTTTATAAGTTTTTATGTTGCAGCATCAGCGTTGCTGAAATTGGTCAGTTGTGTACCAGCTTTTATATGGTAAATTTCTCTTGGTGGTTGTGTACTGGGTTACTATTACTGAAATTCCATCTCATTTTATTGAAAACTATAAGAAAGTTGCAATCCGTTCTCCATCACCTACTCTTGTAAATTTCTTTCCTTTAGGTTTTCACTGTTGAAAGCATCTGAATTTGTTTCAAAACTGTCTTATCATTAATCTTGAGCCATTCTGATAATATTTTTCCAGAAACACGTACACAAGAATGGCCAACTCACGAACATTTTTTTATTCAGAGATACTTTTATTTATCTCAAGATTGTTCTACAACGTAATTGGATGCATAGAAACGGATCAACTTCTGCTGATAAACATCATACATAGTTGAAAATTTTTCTCAATTACATAATTCAGACTGCAGAATGAGTGGTTGGTTCACAACCATCATACACACAAGCTAAGACATCTTTGTACTCCCTTGAAATGGTGAAATAATCATAGACTTCCCCATCACTGCTCTTCTTGTATTCCACCAGGAGAGATGTGTGATTGAAGGCTGTCATTTTCACAAATCCAAAGTCATAATCTCTGTAAATACTCCAATTGGGTTGCACTTGGCTGAACTTCGATAAGTGACTCCCTCCTCCTCCAACAATGACGTGGATTGTTCCATTCACGGTGCCTGAATAATGATGCTGTTCGTTACTTGTGCATTGTTTCTGCATCACCAAACACGAAAAGGAAAAACAAAAAGATTAGAGAATTGAAATGGGAAATTTTCTATAATTTTTCCTTCTCTGTTACTTCATACTTGTATTGTTTACTTGGGAATTAGAAGGCAACTAATATTCTAAAGTGGGTTCATTGTTTGATGGTTCTTTTTGTTTTTAATACTTCATACTCAGAAGCAACCAATTCCTATGGATTCACAGATCACTTGAGTTCTTTCAATGAGTTAAAGAAACTATTTTCTTTACCTTGTAGATGGGGCATGACCTCTCATAGTTATGTGTATGACCAAAAAATGCAATATCGACCTTGTATTTTTTCCAAAGTTTCTCTAAGCTTTCTCTTCCATTGGGCTCTTCAAAGTCTTTCTGAGCATACCAGTAATCAGAGGAATATCCAAGGACACGATGAGCTGAGAAAATCAACCAAGGTTGTTTCTGTCTATCTGCTGATGCAAGGCATTCCTCAATGAACTTGTACTGTTCTGATCCCTCTGTCCAGTCATGTTCACTGTCAGCTATGCAGAAACGGAACATACCGTAATCTGTCTTGTACCTACAATATATAGAGAAATTCGACTCTTACATATACAAACAGATCTAAGATTGATGGATTCAAAGCAAATGTGGATATCATAGTATAAATGCTTGGAAAATTACAGAATTAGCCGATGAATTTACCAAAACTTAGCTCGGTTCTCAGCTGGAACATAGTACATGGTCTCAGCCAGCACACCACATTCACCACCTGAAGCGGTTTCATCATAGTAGGAACCCGTATTCGGCCAATCCCGCTCATGATTACCACTGCAGAAACCAAATCGATCAAGATTCACCAACCCAGTATCATAAAATTAGTAATATGCCTGAAACCGGTTTAACATATAGGTGGGAATTGGAAACATCCAAATACAGAGCATCATATTTATACCTTGAAATCATATAAGGCTTGGTTGATGCAATTTCCTTCACTTGTGCTGTGAATTGGTCCCACTGAGAGATATATCCATTTGCTTAGGAAATATCTCCTATATGGAAAACTATATCATAGTTTTTCAAGTCGTTGACTAGTTTGTCAGTTGTGTTAAGTGAACCTGGCTGATAATCACTGTAATCATTTGAACCATCACGCTCTGCCTGAAAGATATATAAAGAGGAAATGTTAGTCTTTTACTTACAAATAAAGCACCAGAAAACTCTCAATGTGATCAAATCCTTATAGCAAGGATTGTCAAGCACCTAAATAGTATATGCAAGCAAATTAAGGTGTATATATATATACATATAGGGTAATTTGGTATCCAGGACGATAATATATTGTATTCATTATGTCGTACATGAGTGAACTATATTGTATTAAGTTCTCAATTCATACTCTATGTCTAACAAATACCTTGCCCATATCTCCAAATACTACAACACGCTGTAGCGAGTCCTGTCCAGGATATGGGGATGATTTGAAGGAATAGAGTTTACTCCAGACAATTGAACCACCTGGAAAACGATGACCCAAGCGGTAAACATACCTGAAAAAACCACCATGGTATGCAACATATCATCATTACTTTCTTCATACAACTTATAATGTAAACAAAAAAAGACAAAGGCTTCAAAAAATGCTTACTCAGAGTTTGGCCACAATCCTTTTAGGAAACTAGTGTGTATGAAACCGGGATCGCGCCAGCCAACTGTCCTTGCTGGTCCACCTACATATAGATCAAAACATTGATCATGAAGTTGATGATAATAAGTTAGAGATCACCATCATTTGAATACTATTGAGCTTTTCTTTGATATATAAAATTAGAAATACATGAAAAACATATGCTATTTTGAGACATAATATATATACTTTGATAATCTGACTTGGAGTTATTAGTAATTAGAAGTTAATTAATTTTCTGAGATACATATCACAATGAAACTATGCAAATGCAGCCTAGTTAATTGAAACATACCACACATGCTGCTCCGACCAAAAGTCAATGTTCCGGCCGGAGATCTTGCTCCACTTTCTCCCTTGAGACCCCATTCAACAAATGGAACAGCATCATCAATGTTATAGCCACTTGTCCAGGTTACTGTCATCTGCACATGAGCATCAAACACTTACGTAACAATTTCGCTTGTATATGTATATATATATACATATATACTTAATTGTATATGTATATATATATATATATTTATGCTTAAATATATATATATATATATATACGTTCATATACATGATACATATTTCAGCAAGATCAAAGATAAGAAAATATGAACATGGATCGCAATATTTTAGTAGATCTACATATTATCCATCAATTATTTCATAGATCTAATTCTTCTAAAACATTTCAGCAACAATTTAAAAAAAAATTACGAGGAGGACACCAAAAATTAGCATTTATATATGCAAGTCAAAATTTGAGAATTGAATATATTTCTTGCTCAATATCGTTACCAACTTCGATAAACTTTTAACGACTTCAGAATTGGTCTAAAACATATCCTATTTAAATAAATCATTTTTTTTCTTTTGTTTTTTTTTGTTGGTGAAGAGTTCATGACCCAAGAACTTTTTTTTTTTTTTAATATATATATATATATATATATATTGGTGAAGAGTTCGGGACCCAAGAAATTTCATTTTTATTTTTATTTTTATTTTTTATGCCTAGCTATGCGAATAATTAAGTAAATAAAAGATCAACCATCAACTAAGAAAACTTACTTCATCCCAAGACTTGCCATGAGCAAGGCGTGGATAAACAGGTGCATTAGGATTCGCAAAAGCTACCAAGTTTGAAACTGCCACCAATTTTGGCTGCATGCATTATTCAAGTACAAAATTCAGTCAAGCAATAGTAACATTAAATATATCAATTAAAAAATGTTTACTAATTAAGATGTTAATAGGGACAGTATTTTATTAAGGTCCGAGTCCGTAAATTAAGGATTTTCTTAAATTTATACATGTATATAATTTGAGAAATCATAATACAGAAGAAAGAGTTTTAAAAAAAACAAAAAAAATAACTCACATTTGACAAGCCTCCTGAAAACAATGCAAATGAAAAATCTGAACGTTGATTTATCAACTCGAACTTGAGAGTGGCTCTGCCTGTGTTTGTATAATCTGAGTTGGAATAGTTTGCATATTTGAACTGAAACAAATTATTTAGGATATCAAACAGGTTAGAGACAAAGTTTAGAAAATATTACTACAAAAACTTGCATATATATATATATATATATATGGAATTTTTATTTTAGAGGAAGTCGCCTACCGAATGATGGGCAAGACACATTCGTAACATATTACATAATGTACAATAACAAATTTTTATGGTTGTAAATCCCATAACATATTATATGATGTGTTTCTTACGATTCAGTAGACAGACTTTCTTTACAATAGCATACCTATATATGTGTATACATATATATATATATATATATATTACCTTGATGGGGGAAGAACAAATATATGGTTCTTGATCCCTTTTATCTGTCGGCGGGCAATATGATGAGCTGATCATATATATAACAGCAGATTCAATTCAGTTGGTGCACAATAAAAACAAAGATTTCCTATTTTTGCAAGATATTAGGATCAATAACCAAAAAAAAAAAAAAAAAAAATTACATTTCTTGTGGATTTTTCTGTGGAAATTCTTGTCCTCGAAATGTGTTTGATCATGTTACTAAAAGAAAAAAAAAAAGATATGCAGGCTAGGCATTTTGTAGATAAATAAAGATTCACGTACTCGAATTTTCCTGGAGAAAACACACCAATCCAGTCATCTGCATGGGGTTCACTGTTCTTTAGAACCACAGTTACCCAATCTATATCTTCACCCTGTAAAACCAATATGAATCATATTATTCATGCATCCAAAAACTTCATTTCACATTGTAACTGAAAGTATACCAGCATTGTTTTGTAAACCAGACTAAAGTGTATTTATGCTTGTCCGTTTTAGTGGCCTTGCATGGCCTATCTCTTTCCAATAAAAGACTGGTAATAAATTAATCTCTTATCAGACAGAGATTGACACTGATAGGCGTGCAAATCCACTAACAAAAATTATATATATATACACCATTTGCATGGTTAATCATAGTTTTCCACATAACTTAAGTCGTTTTTTTTTTTTTTTTTTTTTTTTTTTTTTTTTCCTTCTCCAAATTATATGATCAAAATGAAGTCTTTTTAGAGTTGAGCAAAGTTGTTGTACAAACAGTGTAATATATATATATATATATATATGTATATATGTATATACATACCTTTGTGCCGAGAGTGGTAGGACGAGCTCTAAGGGAGGCAGAGTCACGGAGGGCAAGAGTGGTTTTGTGAATGGCAATCTTAGAAAGTGGCTGGTCTTCATATCCATTAATATGAGCCAAAGCTACACCTATGTTAGCCAACCACAATAACACCAAAGCCCCTCTCATTTTCTTTAGCTCCATTCTAGCTAGCTAGCTGGTTTGGTTTGCCAAAGAAGCAAGCAAATTAGCAAATTTATAGAGAACCATCAACCCAATTGATTAATGGGAAATTATTTTTTTTATTGGCATTATTGAGATTCCTATTACATCTTCAAAATTTGACTTCTCAAATTATTTTTTGTTTTTTTTAACAGGTAATGTGAAAAATGCAGGAAAAGATATCATAGAAAGAGAGAGAGAGAAAAAAAAAAACATGAGCCAACTTGGTTTGAAAAGAAACAACGAGCCCCTCTCTCTCTCTCTCCAATATACCTTTATTTATTATTTAATGAAAATTTGACTAGTAACTTCGTTCAAGCGTTTATATGCAACTTTAACATTTAATTTATCTACAACGTACAAACTATCAGTCTCTTTCGGAAGAACGATTAGATAAACAGTCCTACCTCTTCCAGTTAAAAAATAATATATATATATATATATATATGAAAAAATTCTATATGCGAACTATTTGTATATAAACGGCGATATTTTTTTTAATGAAAACATCGATTTTTATATGTACAGTATA
This sequence comes from Ziziphus jujuba, assembly GCF_031755915.1. Classification (NCBI taxonomy): domain Eukaryota; kingdom Viridiplantae; phylum Streptophyta; class Magnoliopsida; order Rosales; family Rhamnaceae; genus Ziziphus; species Ziziphus jujuba. The sequence continues at coordinate 8,596,202 of NC_083380.1, forward strand.
CAGCAAAATTAACGTTTACATTTAAAAAATTTCGATTTTGAAAGGATCTTATATGTACAGTATACAGCAAAATTAACGTTTACATTTAAAAAATTTCGATTTTGAAAGCATCTGCATGCGAACTGTTTGCACTGTTAAAAAATTCTATATATATATTTATCTTCCTCTTCCTTCCTATATCTGTGAGAAAAATGTCGGTTGGGTTTTTATACAAGCTTATAAATGAGAATGACTGATAGTTGATGAAACTAGCTTAATTTCGATGGATTTTTTTTTTCTTTTTTTTTTTTTGGCTAAATAACTTCAATGGAGGTTGTGCGATGTGTGAATAACTTTAGTTATAAGTTATCTGTTTATTTCCCCAAAAAAAAAAAAAAATAAAATAAAGGAGTAACGTTTGGAAAGTAAAAAAACAGAAAGGCTTTCTGGATTTACGCACCATGCAATAAAAATAAAATCTGGTGCGTTCGAAAAAATAAAAATAAAAATAAAACCTGTCACGTGAAATGCTTAGAGAACTGAAAATTAATATTATTTTTGCATGTGATTTTTTCAAATAGAAATAGATTACTTTAATATATTTATTTTATAATTTTCCTTTTGGAACAAATATATTTTATAATTTAATATGAGATCATGTCAGATTGTCATAATCTACTTTAATATATAATATCATATAGTTGAAAGTTGAAGATAAGATATAATCGTAATCGTGTACAATTAATGCTATTTATTATAAAAAAAGATCTTGTTTTGTACAAAAATATTTTTTATTATTTTCCATTGAAAATAATATTCATATATTCCAGAAAACGTTTCATAAAAATTAAAAAAAGATTTACGCCACGTATAAACTGATCATGGTCAAAATGCAAACGAGATGGGTAAGTGGAAACAAATAAATGAGAAGCATGTGTCTGTTCATGTCCATAATTTATTTTTAAAATAATTAACAAGATATTATTTTTAATAATATAAATAATGCTAAGCGATGGTGGTAATCAAACCCTTTGCTCCTCTTAATCATAATACAAACACCATACCAATCTTCTTTTTAGCATCTAATTTTATGCTCTTGCTTGTGTATATACCAGCTTTTGCTTGCTAAAGGACTTTTCGTTGATGTTACATTTTCAAAACTAGAGAGATTTTTGTGAAATAAGGACAAACCTCAAGGGCGTGAGGAAATTATCACAATTATCCCTTTTTTTAATCTTTCCGTATGCTTGTTATCTATGCACTTTCACACAATAATGGTCAACTTACCAACTTTTTATTATTCTGAGAATAACTTAATTTTATCTCCAAATTTGGATCCAAATGAAAAGGACCAACTTTCTCTTGATACACATCATACATAGTTAGCCTTTCAAAATCTTTTGAACTTCATAATTTAGATTGTGGTATTGGTGGTTGGTTCACAACTATGAAGCACACAAGCCAAGACATCTTTGTATTCCCTTGAAATGGTGAAAGAGTCATAGACCTCACCATCACTGCTCTTCTTGTACTCCAACAGGAGAGATGAGTGATTGAATGCTGTCATTTTTACAAATCCAAAGTCATAATCTCTGTAAATACTCCAATGGGGTTGCGTTTCGCTGAACTTCGATAAGTGACTCCCTCCCCCACCAACAATAACATGGATTGTTCCATTCACAGTGCCAGAGTAACGATGCTTTTCTTTACTTGCGCATTCTTTCTGCATCACCAAGCATGAAACAAAACAAAAAGACAAAAAATTGTTAGAGAAATGAAATGGGAAATTTGCTGCAGCTTCTCTTCTATGTTATTTCATGCTTGTATTGTTAAGGAACTAAAATTCTAATATGGATTCACAGTTTGACCCTTTTTATTTTTTAAAAAAGCCTGAGATGATTCAGAAACATCCAATATTCTATGGATTCACCATATCACATAAAAGTTGTTTCAATAAGCATAAGAAATGATTGTCCATACCTGGTATACGGGACATGACCTTTCATAGTTATGTGCATGGCCAAAAAATGCTATATCAACTTTGTATTTTTTCCAAAGCTTCTCCAAGCTTTCCCTTCCCATGGGCTCTTGATAGTCAGTCTGGGCATACCAGTAATCAGAGGAATAGCCGAGGACACGATGAGCTGCGAAGATCAACCAGGGTTGTTTCCGTCTATTTGCTGATGCAAGGCACTTCTCAATGAACTGGTACTGCTCTGTTCCCTCCCTCCAGTCATGTTCACTATCTGCTATGCAGAAATGGAACATACCATAATCTGTGGAGTACCTACAAAATCAAAGAAATTCAGTTTATGCACAGTAGACATGCCTGGCTTCAAAGAAAATGTGGGAATCAACGACCTCATTCCAAGGAAAAAGGTATGCCCTATTTCGTGCCTTGGTCATTTAACAAGTCAATATGGATGATCAGAAAAACTTAGATCGTTGCTTGAGTAGACTACCTTTTATTAGTGATATATCCATATATAGATAGTATAAATTAATGCTTGAAATTACTGAAAAGTTGTGAAATATACCAAAACTTAGCTTGGTTCTCAGCTGGAACATAGTACATGGTCTCAGCCAGCACACCACATTCCCCACCTGAATCCATACCATCATAGTAGGAACCCGAATTTGGCCAATCACGTTCATGGTTACCACTGTAGGAAGCAAATCAAGATCCACAAACCAATATTATCAAAATAATTCCTAAAACTAGTTTGGCATATGGGTGGGAATGCGAAACAAACATGCAATATTAACCTTGCAATCATATAAGGTTTGGTTGATGAAATGGCCTCCACTTGGGAAGTGAATTGGTCCCACTGAGAGATATATCCATTTGCATATGATATATCTCCTATATGGAAAACTATGTCATAGTTTTTCAAGTCTTTGATTAGTTGGTCGGTAGTGTTTAGGGAACCTGGCTGATAATCACTATAATCATTTGAACCATCACGCTCTGCCTGAAAGATAGAAACCGGAAAATCTTTAATATTTTATCCATAAATTCAAACACCAGAAGACTCAATATAGTCCTTCTTGTCACATGGTTCACACCATTTGAGACCTCAAAATCTAGGCAAAGATTGTCAATCACCAAAACTGTATGCAAGTTCCATTCTAATTCAAGAATCAACAGATAACATGGCAAGCAAAGATATGTATACAATTGAAAAACCTTTGTTTTAGGTTATGAGATGAGAAGCAAACTATTAGCAGATGTGTTGATTAAGATATGCCCTGATCCTGTGCCAATAAAAGATGAATCATCCTTCTAGCAAATACCTTCCCCATGTCACCAAATACTATAACACGCTGTAGCGAGTCCTGTCCAGGATTTGGGGATCCCTTGAAGGAATAGAATTTACTCCAGACAAATGAACCATCCGGTAAATAATGACCCAACCTGTAAACATACCTGAAAAACCATGATCCCATATGTTACGTAATTGGGAGAAAAACAAATAGCAACGGAAACAAAAAAAGCGAAGAACAAACACACAATTAACGTGGAAACCCTTGACGGGAAAAACCACGGGCAGGGAGAAGCAAATCCAATATCGAAAGATTGGTACAAAAGGTGAGCCTGACTGCGCGATCCCTTCTAAACCCTAATTTCAGCCGAAAACCAAAAATATATAGTACATAAGAAACCCTATCGGCCCGAGACCTCCGCTTCCACCACAGAGCCCCAAATTTTTCTCCAAAATTTAGTTTTACTAAATGGGTCGCACCGCGAGCTTTTCGGATCGGGTCAACAAGAATTCGGGTCACAAACTCTAACACCATATATCATCAATAGTTTCATCATGTTACTTATAATGTAATCAACAAAACAAAAAACAAAAACTAGAAATGCATACTCAGTGTTAGGCCACAATTCTTTTAAGGAACTAGTGTGTATGAAACCAGGATCTCTCCAGCCAACTGTCCATGCTGGTGCACCTAATCATAGACCAAAACATTCAGTTTTGTGATATTCAGTTATGGATCAAAATTCTTTGAATACAAGGAAAAATCATGCTATTCATGACATACTTTGATAATCTGGGGAGTTTATGATTGTTAATTAAAGTATCCTGAGATATCTGAGAATGGAAAGATTAAATTGCATATGTATATGGCAGTAAACCATGCAAATGCAGCATAAGTTAAACATACCACACATGCTGCTTCGATCAAACGTCAATGTTGCTGCAGCAGATCGTGTTAGACTTTCACCCTTCACACCCCATTCAACAAATGGAACAGCATCATCTATGCTATAGCCACTTGTCCAGGTTACTGTCATCTGCACAGCATCAAGCAATTATGTAAGCAATTTGGTTTGTGCATACATATGTGCTTATATATGATAATATCTCAGAAAGATGAAAGATACATAAATACAATCATACAAACATGGATCACAACGTGAACTCTAGGTTTTTAAGATTTTAGTAGATGAACAAATTATCATTAATTATTTCAAATATCTAATTCAGTTAAAAAATTTCAACCACAATGCAAGGAAAGCTGCCCCACACACAAGGACAATAGAAGGCATTTATCTCCTTGTCAAAAATTGAAGTTGGTAATTGAATATCTTGCTTAATATCATTACCAAGTTTGATATATTTTTCTCACACTTCAGAATTGGACTAACTTGTAACTTGGTAAAGCTAAGAAAAGCATAGAATACGAGAAGCATCGGCTAAGATGTACTTACTTCATCCCAAGACTTCCCTTGAGCAAGGCGTGGATAAACAGGTGCTTTTGGATTCACAAATGACACGAAGTTTGAAATTGCCACCAGTTTTGGCTGCATTATTCAAGTAGTAAATCAGTTAAGACAGCACTATCAATATTTTTACAATTTTATTAATTAAGATGGCGAAAGAGACAATATGCATTAATTAGGTCCAAGACTGTATATAAACGATTTCTTACACGCATAAATTTATAATGAATAAAGCAGATTATTGATGAATCATAATACAGAAGAAAGAGTACTTAAAAACCCACATTTGACAAGCCCCCTGAAAATAATGCAAATGAAAAATCAGAGCGCTGATTAATCAGTTGGAACTTCAGAGTGGCTCTGCCTGTGCTTGCGTAATCTGGGTTGGAATAGTTTGCATGCTTGAACTGAAACACAAGGTATTAGATATCATATAGGTTAGAGAAGTTTTAGAAATGCTATACTTTTGATATATACTACAATTTACATTCTCCTTGCTTGTACAAACCTTGACTGGAGCAGAGCAAATATATGGTTGTTCTGCGTCTAAGTCGTTGTTTACCGGTGGACAAAGCGATAAACTGACAAATTAATCAAAGCTGCAGAATTAATTCAGTTTGGTGCACCAAAAATTATGTAGATTTTCCTGTTTATGCAAGTTATGATCAATGACCAAAATGTATACTCCCCAGTTACGGTGAAACAAAAATATTTCTTTTGTGCCTTTCTGTAGAATATATGTTCTAATCAATAACATCACGTATAGAGTAAAAAGAAACCAACTTTACATTTTCTAGTCAAATAAAGATGTACATACTTGAAGTTTCCTGGAGAAAACACACCGATCCAATCATCAGTAGCGGGTTCACTATTTTTCAGAACCACAGTTACCCAATCACTATCTGCACCCTGTAACCATATGAACCAAATGATTCATATCATCAAACTTTTCCATTTAACTTTATAATTAACAGTAAAAAATATGGATTCTAGACCGTTTTCAACTCAAGTTTTCCTCATAACTCTTAAGTTTTATTTTTTTGCATAGCTCTATAAGCGCTCTTTCTACATTCAATTGGTGGATGGCCAATAAGTTGAAAAGACCCATTTCAATAATAAACAGTCATAACCTATATCAATGCAGACCTGCCCAACCTAGTTGATCAGCAAGTCCAAAAGGCTGTGATATAATTACCTAGTTAAAACTATGGGGTCGACTAGATGTGAGCCTTATTGAAGCCATAAGATCATATCAAAGGGAGAGTTTAGAATAGTGTTATATACCTTTTGCCAATCGTAGAAGGGCGAGCTCTAAGGGTGGCAGAGTCACGTAGGGCAAGAGTGGCTTTGTGGATGGCAATCTTGGAAAGTGGCTGGTCCTCATATCCATTGATATGACCCCAAGCTATTCCTATGTTTGCCAACCATAATAACATCACCAAAACCCCACTCATTTTGATCTTTAGCAACTGAAACCTCTCTTTCATTTCTGGGTTTTACCAAAGAAAGCACACCCAAAATCAATTTATAGAGAAAGCATATGAGGATGGGATAGGTAATGTTTGATAGATAATGTTATTTTTCTGTATTCAGATTCATATAATCTTAAAAAATTGACTTGTCCATTATTGAAACAAGAAACGTGAAAAATGCAAGAACGATCAGAGAGAGAGAAGAGAAGCAGACAAGTCCAGCTTATTTTATATACATACATATATATATATATATAGATATATATGTATCTTCCTCTCTCTTCCAACAGGTGTGAGAAAAAGATTTTTACAGAAGTGTATATATATATATATATATATGTATATAAGAATGCGTTGTTGAAGCTTTTCATAGTTAATTTACATGCAGTTTGTGCCTGAAATGAAAGGTAAATTACATTAGGCATCTATATATTTGAAAAATATTATTATTATATTAAAAAATGTTATTTATCAACAATCATTAGTCAACCATCAACTGTAGATTATGAAAATTTTTTTTAATATTAAAGAAGATGATCATTAGACGATGGCAGAGAGAAAACTAACACTAATATTGGTGACAAATAGATAACAATTTAATTGGAGCCCAAAATTGTGGATTTGTGACAGTTTTACTGATGATGGTCACCGATACTAATGGTAGTATATAACTGCTAATAAAGTACTAGTAACAAAAAGCAAAAGTTTAATGGCCAAATTATGGATTTTTGTTATGGTTTTATTTACTAATAATGCCACATAACTAATTAACTAACGATAATAAATAGTAAAACTCAATCCATTTTTTTATGGAATTAGCAAAGCCAAAAGCTCTGGGGATTATGTCATGCAATAGGTCACTAAGTGAAATGCTTCCAAAATCTGATAGAAGAAAAATTAAACACTAATTAAGAATGTGTTTAATTTAATGTATTTTTAATCTATGATTGATATGAGATCATGCAATATTGTCATTATCTAATTGAATCTATCTAATTGTGGAAGATGGAGTGTCCATATAATTAATATGTTTTTTTAATGTCAACAAAACATATTTTTATTTTTTTGTAAAAAATATTTTATGATTTTCAATTGAATAATATTCCTTTATTCCAAAAACGTTTCTAAACATAAAGCTTTGTGATTTTCTCTCATTTATTCTATTTCCATAGTTTTAAATTAATGGAAAATTTTCATCTACATGATGAACATTCAGTGACGTTCCAGAAATTTAAAAAATCTATCACTTACATCTTTGAAGTGAAAATTTATTATTGACCACCTTTGGAATTGATTTCTGAGTAAATTCATTTATGAAAACTCAATTTTACTCCTTGATTTCAAAATAAATATCGAAACCTCATTTATGATATTTTTATATAATATACATATATATTAAAATTATTATTTATTTATCAATTTTTAATTATATTATTTATCATTATATAAATGATATTTATATTAAAATAATATTTTTTAAATTACATTGTTATAAAGTAAATGATAGAGTAATAATGCAATATTTATTTTGATACATAAGGGTAAAGCAGACTTTCCATAAATCAATGTTATCAAAAATACTCTCAAGATGGTAAATAATAATTATCCAAAGTTCGAGTCAAAACTAGAAATGTCAATAAAATTTCATTAAGCTTCAAAGGTGTACATGAAATTTTCCTAAATTAATTGAATAATTCAGATAGTTCAAAATCAGGAGAATAAAATCCAATATATAGTTTTAGGCTTTCTACAATATCATATTATGTGTGCAAATCAATAGAGGGGCCATGAGGCACCAATAATTATTTGTCAACTTTTTTAGATATGTACTAATCTATATGTCATTATCTTATTAGTTCATTTACCTAAATTTTTTAGTTTACATTAATTTGTCAACTAGTAACATTAAATTACACTAATTTGTTTCCAAAATAATTAATTAACAAATTGGTATCTATAACAATACTCAAGAAAAATATGCATATAGAAAACACACACACACACACACACACACACACACACACACAAATCGCAGAATCCATGACAAAAACTAACCATTCAGTAGAAAATTTGATATATAATTAAAACTGTTGTTATCATCCTCAAAATCAGTCTCTATTGGGACAACCGACAACCTCATGGCAAAATCTACAGTTTTTCAAACAAAAAGCCTTCGTTTAATCATTCCATCCCTTATATCCAAAAAAAAAAAAAAGACCTTGCAATCATTTTTTTCAATTCAATATAGTTCAAAATGTTGAATTGGTTGTTTGACAACCATTGTGCATGTATGTATACAAGCTTAAGGCATATCTTTGGAGTCCCTGGAAATGGTGAAAGAATCATAGACCTTCCCATCACTGCTTTTCTTGTATTCAAATAGGAGAGATGAGTGATTGAAGGCAGTGAGTTTAACAAATCCAAAGTCATAATCTCTGTAAATACTCCAATCTGGTGTTTCTTCACTGAACTCTGATAAATGGCTCCCTCCTCCTCCAACCACAACATGAATGGTTCCATTCACAGTACCAGAGTAACGAGACTTTTCTGTCTTTGTGCATTGGTCCTACACCAGTACCACACATGAAAAGAATATTGTAGCTTGTAAGTATTGAAAATAAGCTCAATATATATTGTTGGATGCACTTCCTATAAGCTTAAACTTTTGGGTTGGATGGGTAACTTGACGAGTAAGAAACTACAGATTATAAATACCTGGTGTATGGGGCATGTTCTTTCATAGTTATGAGCATGGCCATAAATTGCTATATCGACCTTGTATTTTTGCCAAAGACCCTGCAAGCTTTCCCTTCCCATGGATTCTTCAAATGAGCCATCGAAGGCATACCAGAAATCAGAGGAATAGCCAAGGACACGGTGAGCTACAAAAATCAACCATGGTTGTTTCTGTTTATCTACTGATGCAAGGCATTTCTCAATGAAACTGTATTGTTCTGTTCCTTCCCTCCAGTCATTTTCACTGTCTGCTATGCAGAAATGGAACATACCATAATCTGTGGAGTACCTACTCAAAAGAATCATACATGATCTAGCTGTAGACATGCTTGGTTTCCAAGTAAATGTGGGAACCAACAACCTTATTTCCCAAGGAAAAAGCTACTGGGTGCCATGGTGTCTTTGCTATAGATGTTACTTAGATGCCATTAAGTTACCTGGTGTCTTTGCTATAGATGTTACTTAGATGCCATTAAGTTACCAGAAAAACTTAGACGGTTACTTCATAAATGCTAGGAATTACTAAAAAAACTGCAAAAATTTACCAAAATTTAGATCGGTTCTCAGCTGGAACATAGTACATGGTCTCAGCCACAACACCACATTCACCGCCTGAATCTGTACCATCAAAGAAGGACCCTGAATTTGGCCAATCACGTTCATGATTACCACTGCAGGAACCAATTAAAACATGATTCACCAACCAATGACACCAAATAGTAATATGCCTAAAAGTAGTTTGACTTATAGATGCAATGGAAACATGGAATTGATCAATATTCAAACAAATTAACCTTGCAACCATATAAGGCACGGTTGATGCAATGGGCTCGACTTGTGATGTGAATTGGGCCCACTGAGAGAGATATCCATTTGCATATGACAAATCTCCTATATGGAAAACTATGTCATAGTTTTTCAAGTCTTTTATGAGTTGGTCTGTAGTGTTAAGTGAACCTGGTTGATAATTACTATAACCATTTGAACCATCACGCTCTACCTGAAAGATATTTATACAAGGAGGAAATGTAGAATTCTTTTATATATGCACCAGAAACACTATGCAAGTTGTATTCTAAATCGAGAAACAAAATATGCAAGCAAAGGCATGAGTACCATTTGAAGGTATTCTCCTAAATTTCGTACTAGGTTTCAGAAAATAATACCTTCCCCATGTCACCAAATATTATAACACGCTGTAGCGAGTCCTGTCCAGGATATGGTGATGATTTGAAGGAATAGAATTTGGTAGAGACATATGAACCATCTGATAAACGATGACTCATCCTGTAAGTATACCTGAACAATCATCACCCCAGATTTCATCAGTACTTAAATCCTTGTGTACATTAGCAAGAAATCATATAGCAAACACTCTGAATGCATACACAGAGTTTGGCAACAAATCTTTAAGGAAACTAGTGTGTATGAAACCAGGATCACGCCAGCCAACCGTCTTTGCAGGTGAACCTGTATAACAAGATAAAACCACCTCATCATGAATCATCCATACCAAAGAGTCCTGCCTTAGTTTGAATGGAAATGGAGAGTAATCAAAAGGAAATGTGGGGCACCTAAAATGCAAATCTTGAAGTGGAACATGGAAGAAATTTTCAAAATAGGAAGAACTTGATAATAGAAGTTATCACAAATCCCACAAAGGCTTAGAAGTTTGTGATCTTCAGTCATACTTCAATATTCTTTATGCTTTATAACTATAAATACTTGAAAAACTCATATTTCAATAACATACATTGACAATTAGTACTGGACTTGGGATTGTAAAGTTAAAATTTTTCTGAGAAAACAGGGCATGGAATGAATAAGTTGGAAAAAACAGAAAAAGCGATGGAAAATCTAGCCAGATTTAAACATACCACACATGCTGCTCCGATCAAATGTTGATGTTCTAGCAGGAGATCTCAATCGATTTTTTCCTTTCAGACCCCACTCAACAAATGGTACAGCCTCATTTACGTTGTAACCACTTGTCCAGGTTATTGTCAACTACACAGCATCAAAAATATCATGTAAACAATTCAGTTTGTATATATTCTTTTATCATATAGTTGAGAAAGATGAAAGAGACATAAATAATACAAACATATGGATCACAACATGAACTATGGGATTCTAGTAAATTAAACAAACTTATTTCAAGTTTTCAAAGAAGTGACTTTGTAACTTGATGAAACTAAGAAAACTTACTTCATTCCAAGACTTCCCCTGAGCAAGGCGTGGATAGATGGGTGCTTTCGGATTCTCAAATGATATGAAGTTTGAAACTGCCACAAGTTTTGGCTACATCATTCAAGTACTGAATCAGTCAGGCAGTAGCAACATCAAAATCACTTCTTTTCTTTTTCTTTTTTTTTCTTTTTCTTTTTTCCTATTTTTGTTTTATATTGCAAAATTTTAACGACTTAGCAGAAAGAGTTAGAAACGAACATTTGACAACCCGCCTGAAAATAATGCAAAAGAAAAATCTGCACGCTGATTTATCAGCCTGAACTTGAGAGAGGATTTGCCTGTCTTTGTATAATTTGGGTTCAAATAGTTGGCATTCTTGAACTGAAACGAAAAGCATCAGATATTCACATGGGTTAGGGATAGAAGTTTAGAAAATGCTCTAGTTTCGATAATCCTACAACTTCATTCTTGCACATACAAACCTTGATTGGGGCAGAGCATATATATGGTTTTTGTTCATCTTGGTCATCTACTGGTGGGCAATATGATGAGCTGACATATCGAAGCAGAACCAACTTCAGTTTGTGCACCAATAACAAAAACAAAGATTTTCCTATCTATACCAAAATATAATTTCTTTTGTATTATCTTGAGAAGAAATTCAGATCATGTTCTGTCAAGTCAAAAAAAAAAAAATATGGAGTAAAAAGAAAGAAGCTAGACATACTTGAATTTTGCCGGAGAAAACACACCAATCCAATCTGTTACTGAGGGTTCAGGGTATTCTATATCCACAGTGACCCACTGGGTATCTTCACCCTGTAACACATATTCATAATCACTAATATCTTTACCATTAAATTAGAAACTGTAATCCTAATTTAATTTCGTGCTGCTTATAAATTTGATAACCATATATTGCAGTAAACCATTCCATAATTACCCATTAAACTATAACATCAAATTCATACACTATAATGGGCAGAGTTTAAGCTTATCCATGATCAAAATAACATACAAAGCAAATGATAATAAAATTTGAAATTCTACCTTTCATTTCGCTTTTATAAACACTATGCCAGTCTTGTTTTGTAGAGACCCATTTCAAGGAAAATATTATGTGAAAACAGAGTTCTTAGAACTGAGCAAAAATTAATACGGAATTGTGTTTACCTTTAAGCCGAGAACTGAAGGGTAAGCTTTAATGGAGGCAGAGTCATGGAGGGCAAGAGTTGCTCTGTGGATGGCAATCTGGGAAAGTGGATGATCTCCAAATCCATCAAGCTAATCCAAGGTTCACCAACCATAAATACAGCAAAACTCTAGTCATTTTCTTTATGAACTGAAAGCTATGTTCCAGTTACGCTTAAATATATCTCTCTTGCAAATCAAAGAAAAGAAATGGACTAGTAAAAACACCAATAATCCATTCACTTTTTCATTATATGCTTTAATAATGGAGGTTCATTTTTCTCTCAACTATATTTTATTCATACTTTTTATGCATCAATAGTGGTTGATTCACGGCCATCAAGTATATAAGGCCAAATAAATCCCTGCTGACCCTTGAGATGATGGTGGAGGAATTATTGACTTTTTTCCATCACTGCTTTTTTCTTGTATGACAGAAGCAATGAGTGATTGAATGCTGTTAGTGTTAGTTTGCCAAAAACCAATATCAAAATCTTTGCAAAGACTCCAACAAGCCCCACATGGATTGTTTATTTCCAATTTCTATGACCTCAATAGTGGGATTTATATGCGTTTACATAGTGCTTCTACATCACATCTATAAGTGAACTTGATTCTCATTAGAGACCGTTGAGTTTAGAGACCGTTGACTGTATCATTGTGTCACATGTTTTTCTTTCAAATCGACTACGTTTTTTCTTTATTTATTTATTTATTTATTGGCTCTTTGAAAAGTAGGAATAGCAGGTTGTTAATACTATTCATGACACGGCCAATCTTCAATATTATCGTAAATGGGTTTGTCTCAAAATTTGACCTGACAGCCAAACACGCCCTTGGTTGAGGAGAGCTAGAAAGAAAGTCCAAAACTTTATTTTTAAAGCCATTCAGAAAATCTGTCCCTTTTATACTTTCCAGAAAATATATGGTCATCCATGAAAAATATATTCACACAAATACACAAAAATGGCCAACTCTCAAAAGCAACTAAAGGTGTAGAAAAATTCAAAATATCTTTATCATTTTATTTTAACAATATTGTATAGACATATGGGCAACAACTTCTGCTTATAAACGTCGAATATGAAGGATTATTTCAATAATTTGATTCAAGATGCCAAAGTGGTTGCTTCACAACCATCATGCACACAAGCTAAGACATCTCTGTACTCCCTTGAAATGGTGAAAGAATCATAGACTTTCCCATCCCTGCTTTTCTTGTATTCGAAGAGGAGAGATGAGTGATTGAATGCTGTGAGTTTGACAAATCCAAAGTCATAATCTTTGTAAATACTCCAGACAGGGGTCACTTGGCTGAACGTGGATAAGTGGCTTCCTCCCCCTCCAACAACAACATGGATGGTACCATTAACAATGCCGGAATAGTGAGACTTTTCTGTATTTACACATTGATTCTGCACCACCAGGAATGAAAATGTTAGAGAAATGAAATGGAAACTTTCTGCTACTTTTTATCACACTGTGGCAGAAATAAAACAGAAAGAATCTGAAGATAAAACTACATAAAAATATAAAGATTCATGGATCATATATATTCTTTTAATGGACATTGAGAAATTGAATCCATATATATATATATACCTGGTATATGGGGCATGTCCTTTCATAGTTATGAACATGACCATAAAATGCTATATCAACCTTGTATTTTTGCCAAAGCCTCTGTAAACTTTCCCTTCCCATGGGCTCTTCGAATGAGCCCTCCATGCCATACCAGTAATCAGAGGAATAGCCAAGAACACGGTGAGCTGCAAAAATCAACCAAGGTTGTTTCCTTCTATCTGCGGATGCAAGGCATTTCTCAATGAACCTGTACTGTTCTGATCCCTCCCTCCAGTCATGTTCAGAGTCGGCTATGCAGAAATGAAACATACCATAATCTGTCGAGTACCTACAAATCAAAGACATACAGCTTATGTAAAAACTGGGCTCAAAAATATAAACATTACATGGTTCTACACATGATTGGTTTCGAAGAAGATGAGAGAATCAGCAACCTTATTCCAAGGCAAAAGCTGTTAGTGCCATGGGGTCTTTGCTAAGAATACTGTGTTATGCATGCATGTAAGAGGTATATTTGAGCCTATTCTTTTATTTTAGCATTAATATAAATGCTAGAAGTTTCTAAAAGATTGAGAAACTTACCAAAACTTAGCTCGGTTCTCAGCTGGAACATAATACATGGTCTCAGCTGGCACACCACATTCCCCACCTGAATCCATAGTATCATAGAAGGACCCCGTATTTGGCCAATCACGTTCATGATTACCACTGCAGGAACCAAATCAAGATTCATCAACCAATATCAAAAAATTAATACCTTAAACAAGTTTGATGTATAGTCTGGAAACATCCAATATTAAGCAGTATTCAAACAAACCTTCCAATCATATAAGGTTTGGTTGATGAAATGGCCTCCACTTGTGCCGTGAATTGGTCCCACTGGGAGATATATCCATTTGAATATGAAATATCTCCTATGTGGAAAACTATGTCATAGTTGTTCAAGTCTTTGATCAGTTGATCAGTAGTGTTGAGAGAACCTGGCTGATAATCACTATACTCATTTGAACCATCACGCTCTGCCTGAAAGATAATAGGAAGGGAGTTCAGTAATCTATCCATGTATCATGAACCAGAAACTCAATATAGGCAAATCCATCCTATCATGTGACAAGAACAACATATGAAATAAGCAAGCGAGAGAGGCATAAGAAGTTTTTAAGGATTCTCAATAATGATAAATTTCATCACCAGAATATTGACAAAACCTCATTTAATGCCATATTTCAGGCGAGAAGCAAACTATCAGTGCAGTTCTTGAATAAGAAATTCCTTGATCATGTACTAATAGAAAACAGAATCATCCTTTCAAAGTTCATGTTCTCTTCCACAAATCACTTCTTTCATGATACCTTCCCCATGTCGCCAAATATTACAACTCGCTGCAGTGAGTTCTGTCCAGGATATGGGGATGATTTGAAGGAATAGTTTTTGCTCCAAACATATGAACCATTCAATAAAATATGACCCAACCTGTAAGTGTACCTGGAAAAATCATCATAACCATCAAGCCAGATATCATCAATACTTCACTGCATTTGAGCAAACAAAACAAAACTTTATATGCATACATGGAGTTTGGCCACAAATATTTTAGGAAACTAGTGTGTATGAAACCAGGATCGCGCCAACCAACCGTCCTTGCTGGTGAACCTGGATTACAAGATAAAACTTCATAATGAAACATGCCTGCATGGCTACACACTTAATCATGGTGCAAAAAGTAATCTGCCTGTCTTTTGTGCACCATAGAGTTGTAAGAACTCGGAAGTGACACAATTGATCTCTGTTGTGAAACGTCTACCAACAAAATAATAAGCAAACACTTGTATTGGACGAATCACTGCTGTCAATTGCATTTTTTTATTGCTGTTTTATTATTAATAGATGAAAAATAACTTATTATTCAAAACATACTATGATAATCAGAAGACTAGGGATTTTCAGGTAAAGCTTTAGGACCAGGCCAGCACAGAATGATTAAATTGCATATCACTGTAAACTAGGAAATTGGCCCAATTTAAACATACCACACATGCTGCTTCGATCAAATGTCAAAGTTCCAGCTGGGGATCGCATTTGTATTTCTCCTTTCAGACCCCACTCAACAAATGGAACAGCCTCATCTATATTGTAGCCACTTGTCCAGGTAATTGTCATCTGCACAGCATAAAAAAAACTTCATAAGCAATATGAAGGACAATGATAGAAACTTAATTCTAGTGAAGCAAAAAGCATCATCTCCATGCCAAAAATAGAAGTCAACTATTTCACTTGATATTGTTATTATTAACTTTTTGCATGCTTAGGACAGAACATTACAAGACTTAAAGAACTAAGGAAAGTAGACTTTATAAAAATAATTTCCTTAACAAATTTAGGACCCAAGAAAACTAGAAATCTTACTTCATTCCAAGACTTCCCTTGTGCAAGGCGTGGATAGACAGGTGCCTTAGGATTTGCAAATGATATGAAGTTTGAAACTGCTACCAGTTTTGGCTGCATTATTCACATTCTGAATCAGTTAACAGATAGTAACATCAATACTACATAAAAGTTGATTAAATTAGGATGGTAATAGGGAGACTATATATGGAGGAGCAATATAAGATATAATTATATTAAAATAAAAGTAAAATATATATAGAGATTGACATTTGATCAAGCATAATACACCAGAAAAGGTTACAAACACACATTTGACAACCCTCCTGAAAATAATGCAAATGAAAAGTCTGCACGCTGATTTATCAGTTGGAACTTCAAAGAGGCTTTTCCTGTCTTGGTATAACCGGAGTTGGAATGATTCGCATACTTGAACTGAAATAAAGGTATAAGATATCACATTGGTCAAGAAGTTTTAAAAAGCTTTAGTTCTGTATAACTCACATTTATAGTGCACGGACCTTGATTGGGGCAGAGCATATAAATGGAGTTTGTTGTTTTGGGTCATCCACAGGTAGGCAATATGATGAGCTGACATATCAAACCAGAACCACTTCAGTTTTTCCAACAATAACAATGCAGATTCTCTTATATCATGCAACGGGAGGAAAAAAAAAAAAAAAAAAAGGAACAGAATGTTTGTCCCAGTTATAGTCAAAATATACATGTAAATATATATATATATATATATATATATTTCTTTCTTGCGCCATAAATTTAGCTTAAAAAGGTTGAAGGCCCATTTAACAATATGTGAATTGTTCGGTTACAAAATGAGTAAGAACAAAGCAGCTAAAAATTCTCCCAATTAACATATCTGTACATACTTGAATCTTGCTGGAGAAAAGACACCGACCCAATCATCCACAGAGGGTTCAGGGTGTTCTAAATCCACAGTTACCCATTGGGTATCTTCACCCTGTGATTATTTGAATCAAATCATCCATCATCAAACTTCAGTATCCCGAAATCAATAATAAACATCTTTACAGTTAAATTAGAACCACAAGTTTTTCAAACACTCATATCATGTACAGGGCTAAATATGCATACAAAAAGCAGGGAGAGAGCTAGTATAATCTACCAATAGTCAGTCATTCCACAACAACCCATCAACCAAGTAACCTTGTTATACCAGTACCAACTAAATGTTGGAAAACTATATACTATAGGGGTTTAGTTTACGCTTATTAAAAAGTCATTAACTTCCAAAGCTAATGATAACAAAATTGAAAAAGTACGCCTATCTTCCTATCGTAAATCATTTTTTTTTTTTTTTTTTTTTTTTGGGTTCAAATTCAGTATACTAGTATAACTTGACCATAATTTCCCACATAACTTTTTTTCTAATTTCTATTTCCGCTTATTCTTCATTAAAATGCTTCAATAAGTATTTTATCAAAATACAGTCTTTGAAGTTAGAGCATACGAACAGTATTACCTTTAAGCCGAGAACAAAAGGGTAAGCTTGAATGGAGGCGGAGTCCAGCAGGGCAATAATGGTTTTGTGGATAGCAATCTGGGAAAGTGGTTGGTCCTCAAATCCATTGATATGAGCCCAAGCTAATCCAAGGTTCGCCAACCACCAGCACAGTGCCAGAACTCCTCCATGGACTTTCCTCGTGGACTGAAAGCTCCTTCCCATTTTCTTTTTTTTTTTTTTTCGCCAAAGAAGCACACAAACTATGAATTTAAATACATAGAATAATGCTATTTATTCCCATTTAGATTCTCAAAATGATCCCAACTTTTGACTTTTTGCTTTTCTTACTATAAAAGAAGTAATTTTTTTTTTGTTTTTTCCAACTAATACGATGAAAGGGACGTGAAATATCAGAGAAGAGAAAATTAGAGAAAGAAAAAGCCAACTGGGTTGTGAAACAACGAAGATAAGCGGGTCTCTGACTGTTGCTCGTAGAGAATAAAAACAATGGTGGGTTTTCATAGAGAAAGCGTTTTGATAGAATGTGTGACTGTCAGTCACCGAAGGTTGCCATGGAGGACGCACGTGGGAACTACTTCTTTCTTCTTCTTTTGTTATTATTATTATTTTTTCCTGCTTGACTTCTTGGTGGGATTGATATTGGTAGTGGACCCACTAAGAAATTTATTTTCTAAATAGTTTTATAAAAATTAGCACAATTCGTTCGTGGACGCAATAGGCCACCATTTGGATTTGTTTCCAGTTTTGTATGAAATTCTTTGCAAACTAGAGAGAAAATGGAATTTATATTTTTATTAAATAAGCATGTGATAGGTTATAACAGCAATCATATAATTACTTCACCAAAAAAAAAAAAAAAAAGAAAAAGAAATCATATGTACAATTAGAATTATTTAACTGATAGATACCAGATACTTTTCCCAAAAAAAAAAAAAAAACTGACAGAACAGATATAAACAATAGAAATTGTAGTTTAGAATTATATTTTACTTGCAAAAGATTTACATCAGAAATTATCGATTGCATCTGTATAACATATTTAACATATATCATTTATAATTATAGATAATGTTTATCATATTGATTGACAAAAAATTGTTTTTCCATATAGATATATATATATATATATATCATTTTTTATCTTTATCAAACATGATTTTACCATTTTTATTTTTATAAAATATTTTTGAATATATTAGCCAAGTTGTTTTAACTTTTAAGTTATAAAAAATATGAAATTAAATTTTTCATTTTTATTTTACCTGATCTATAAAAAATTGTTTTAAAAATTGTTTTAATAAACATTATCAAACGGGCCTTCATTTTAACAGCACCAAATGTTTTTTTCAATCTTTCATACCTGAATACTAAAAGAATAGCTTTCGTGGTTGAACATTTCTACCTATACTATAAAAGTATAGATTCGAGTTATGAAGATGCAGAAATTTAAGGTAATTTGTAATGTTAAAATAAATAAATAAATAAAAAACCTGCCATGTCCGAACTGTAAGAATTTTTTGAATAGTTAACTTTAGAGTATCACACCCTAATGCCCAGATTTTAATGAAATTGGATGCAATGTATTTCTACAGGATACATGCAATTCATCAATGATAATTACATGTAATCCGGATAAGAAAACTACTATTCACATGAACATCAACCTCAAATAAAAAATATTCAAAAGATCCATACTAATTAAAAGAAAATACCCATAACTATTTGCTCTAGTGGTAGAATGCCATTTCTTCTCAACAAATACTTCAAATGATAAAGAGTGAAAAAAAAAAAAAAAAAAAATTGATAAAACTTTCAAGTGGCTAAAGTGTTTGGTTCAGAGCCATCATGAACACAGGCCAATACATCCTTGTAATCCCTTGAGATGGTGAATGAATCATAGACTTTTCCACTACTGCTCTTCTTGTATTCAATCAGAAGACATGACTCATTGAATGCTGTTAGTTTCACAAAACCATAACCAGAATCTCTAAAAAGAGTCCAAGTTGTCTGAATTGGTGTCCCAAATCTGATAAACGACTTCCTACACCTCCAACAACAACATGGATTGTTCTATTCACTGTGCCTGAATAGTGAGATTTCTCTGTATTCACACATTGATTCTGCTTCCCATGTATCCATAAATAATAATGCCATTTTCAACTTGGTTTTCTTCTTGTCGGAAAATTATGGATGATCAATGCCATTGCATATTGCAGATGAAACCAATATGAATTGCATACACAATTTTTTTTTTTTTTTTTTTTTTTTTTTTTTTTTGGTTTTGAATTGCATATAATTAAAAACACAGAATACTGTACATCATACATAGAAAATGATATAAAGAGGAAAATTTTGTCATTTTTCCAGGATCTAATTAAAACAGTATCCATCAAACAGTCCAAATATCTTCCATAAACCTTAAAAAACGATTTGAAATCACAGCTCAAATGAAACTCCACCAAAAGAACTACAAACGGCAAATCAATTAATCAGATTTTACTCAGGTTGATGCAATGGGCTCCACCTGCACTTTGAATTGATCCCAATTAGAAATATATCCATTTGCATATGATAAATCTCTCCCTATATGGAAAACTATGTCATAGTTTTTGAAGTCTTTGATGAGTTGGTCGATAGTATTAGATGAACCTGGCTAATAACCACTATACTCATTTGAACCATCTGTAGGAAAGTAGATAAGTCTTTTATCCATGTATCATGCACCATAACCCATTTTCGTCAAATCCTTCTCATACCCTAGCAAGGATTGTCGAGCACCTAAAACACTATGCAACTTCCATTCTGATTCCAAAACAATAAAGAAGCAATCCTTCATCTTCCCTTTGGCGGCTTGAAACAAAAAGAGGACACCAATGTTGTTATATACACCAGCTTCGTGAATCTCCCTTTCCCCTGATCCAATTTTCAAAGAGCCTTTCATGGCCTATTCCTCACGTCTTCTTCAATAAACTCTCGCTTGATTTCCACTTGTTATATAAAATCCAAATAAACATAATCTAACATCCACTCAAGTGCCTCGGAACAGATGCATCAAAGTTGCTATGATACTAAATGTTCAATCTGATTCTCAGTATGTAACAGAATGCTTATGACATATAAAAAAAAATCCAAAAACATCATTGAAACAATAGCAACATTCTCAGATTATACAACAATAGCATAGACAACTAAAGCTAAAACAACACTTAGAAATTCATGAAAATTTAGATAGAAACAACCAAAAAAATAAACAAATAAATTAATAAAAATTTTTAAAAAAAAAAAAAAAAGATATACCTTAGGAAATGATAAGTACGGAACTCTTGGAATTTCTGACATTTTCTGATGCATGGTTTTGAGGGGTTTTTAAATGTTACTTTTCCTTGCTGATGAAGATAGCGTTGCAGTCCAACGGGAAAAGGCTGTAAAACGTCGTCGTCGCTTGCTTGGGGGATTATTTTGTAATTATACCACGTAAAATGAAAACCCAAAAAAAAAAAAAATTGGGGATGGGAAATCGAACGTTGTCATTTTGGTTTTGGGATTGTCTTGTTCTTTGCTGTGTGCTGTTAAAATAAGCAAGCATGTTATAAGCTTTTGGGGAATCATATATTATTACTAACTAGAATTATTTAACTGGAAAATAAGATATACACATTTAGAAAAAATTATGGTTTGGAATTTTTTTTTTTTTTACTTGCAATAAATGTAAATTATAAACCATTAATTGAATTTGCTTGTAGAAAATTCATGCAATTTTAAGGGGCAAAAACTATTATTTGAATTATTAGTTTTAACCATAGAATTTGCAAGTTTAACCGTAAAGTCTTTTTTCCTTTTTTTTTTTTGGGGGGGGGGACTGGGGATAATTACTAAAATCTTTTATGTGATAAACAAATTAGCTTTTTTTTTTTTATCATTAGTTTTATGAATTTTTTTAAAAGTAACTATTTAGAAAAACAAAGACAATCATATTCAAATCTAAAAAATATTCAAAAGATCCATAATTAACTGAAGAAAAGGAAAATTTTATAACTTATAATTTCAATTATTCATGACTTAGTTATAAAAGTCCATTTTCTTTTCAACAAATACGTTTATTTATAATGAGGGGAAAAATGTAAAATGACAAAAACTTTCATGTAGCTAAAGTGGTAGGTTCACAACCGTCATGGACACAGGCCAAGACATCCTTGTAGTCCCTTGAGATGGTGAACGAATCATATACTTTTCCATCACTGCTCTTCTTGTATTCAAACAGAAGAGATGACTGATTGAATGCAGTTAGTTTCACAAAACCATAATCAGAATCTCTGTAAATACTCCAACTTGTCTGAATTGGTCCAAAATCTGATAAATGGCTTCCTCCACCTCCAACAACAACATGGATTGTTCCATTCACTGTGCCTGAATAGTGAGTTTTCTCCGTGTTTACACATTGGTTCTACGTATAACATCCATAAAAATGTTAGAAAGAATTGAATCTATATCTAAAAATTTATTAATGAAAAGTTATCAATAGATCACATTTCATTCTAAAGATAGTTCAAATGACAATATCGCTTTGTTGTGTTTCTAGAACGAAATATTGAGTTTCCTAATAATTATATCTCGAGTCCCGACATTAAACTATATTTGTATGACCGTTATTTGTGTAAAGAACTAAAAATCTCAGATTTTGGCAATCTTATATTTCATCCATCAGCCTTAAATCCCTCATAATAGTAGCATTGAAGTCCGAGTTATATCATTTTGGAATACCTGGTAAATGGGGCAAATCCTCTCATAGTTATGAATATGGCCAAAGAATGCAATGTCCACCTTGTATTTCTGCCATAGCTTTTGCAAGCTTTCCCTTCCCATTGGCTCTCCAAATGAGCCATCCTGCCAATATGTGGAGGAATAGCCAAGAACACGATGGGCAGCAAAGATCAGCCATGGCTGATTCTTCCTGTCTGCTGATGCAAGGCACTTCTCAAGGAACTTGTATTGCTCAGAACCCTCTCTCCAATCATGTTCACTGTCTGCTATACAGAAATGGAACATCCCAAAATCTGTTGAATACCTACAAAGGAAAAAGGGAACAATTTCCACGTAATTTTCAATAGAGGCTCAGTAACGTAGCCATTAAAAAAACTTGAAAACCAGCTTTGTATAAACCTATCAGGGATATCAGTATACTTTTCTGCTTGGTTTGGCCAAATACTAGCTAGATATTATCTGAAGCTAGCTGCTTGTTAAAAGATGAACTTTCTTTCTGAAATCCTTAATACCTGCTATGGGAAACTTACCAACTGATTAGAGTCTTCTTCTATGCAGAACTTGGATTCAACCCAAGTTCAGATACACTTACCTCCTCCTTGTAAATTCCCAACCTTGATTTTGAGTTTCAACAATGCTATAGCTGTTGAATTAAATTAATATTTGTGGACTTGGCATAATCAATTACTCACTTACAGGGCCTATTTATGCCATTAATGGGACTGGCTTATTTTATTATTTTGTAGTAGGGCCCTTGGTCACACACTCTCTATAAGACTCTAGTTGGCCCATTGGACTGGAGGACCAACTCTCTTTATAAGCCCAATGACTTATCCATATTTTTCCTAGTATAATTATATTATCAAATTATTATTATTTTATGTGTGTCAAAATTAATGGATAAGTCTGACTTGCAGAGACTATTTAAAGGTCTAAGGCAAGCAAACAAACAGATGTCATACGGTATTTTGATATTAGGGTTTTCATAGATCTGAGAGTGGTTTGAGAGTAGTGTGTCCATAGGCACTACTTTATATTGTTTTCTATTTTGCAGGATTAAAGATCTAATTTATCAATGGCTGCGTTTGGAGGTTAGTAATTTATGATTTATGGAATTTATTATACATATTTAGATCCATAAAATCTAACAATAGCTCCTCAAGTTTGTTAATACAAGTTGTATACTTTTGATTACTTTTTAGAAACTAACTTCTTGCCACATCACTTGCTATTCATAGTTTAATAAATTGTTCTACAACCAATCAAAATAAGTCAGAAAATGAATCATGTTATGTACCAGAATTTAGCTCTGTTCTCAGCAGGAACATAGAACATGGTTTCAGCAAGAACACCACATTCACCACCAGAATCATTATTATCATAAAAGGAACCTGTCCCCGGCACATCTCTTTCATGATTTCCACTGTTAATAGAGTATTTCATGTTACTTTAACTTATAGATTCAATTCAAGTGTACATGCATGATACTCAGCTTTAAGGAACAGCAAGCTATATATGCTAACCTTGCAATCATATATGGCACAGTTGATGCAATAGGCTCCACCTGCGATGTGAATTGGTCCCACTGTGAGATGTATCCATTTGCATATGTGATATCACCAATGTGAAAAACCATGTCAATGTTATCCAAATCCTTGACAAGTTGATCTGTGGTATTGAGGGAGCCTGGTTGATAGTTGCTGTACTCATTTGAACCATCACGTTCTGCCTGAGAAACTTGCAAAGGGAAAGTAAAATTTTCTTTTCCAAGATGAACAACATGAAAAAAACCTCAAACATACAGAAAGAAAATTTGAAACTGCATTTAGGTTAATAATAGATGGTTATGGTTTTCTTGTTATACCTTTCCCATGTCTCCGAATATAATGACACGCTGCAATGATTCCTGCCCTGGAGATGGTGATGCTTTGAAATAATAGGACTTGCTCCAGATAAAGCTACCATTAAGTAGTCTATGACCAAGCTTGTAAGAGTACCTGAAAAAAACAAAAGCCATGTTGGAACTTAAGAAGATGTATAATCTCAATTTATCTTTTTTCCCCTGTTTGAGAAATCATTTCTAATGCTTAAAGATGCATACAAAGAACTTGGCCACAAATCTTTCAAGAAACTTGTATGAATGAAACCAGGATCGCGCCAACCAACTGTCCTTGCTGGTGGACCTGCCACATTGATTAAGAGAATTACCAGATAAAACCATCAGAAAACATAATACTTAGTGAAAAACTATATACCAAAATAGACCATGAAGAGAGATTACCACACATGCTGTTTCGATGAAAAGTCATTGTTTGTGCTGGAGTTTGAGTTTGAGTTTGAGTTTGAGTTTGAATTTGTCCTTTGAGACCCCACTCAACTAGAGGTAAAGCTTCATTAATGTTATAGCCGCTTGTCCAAGTTACTGTCATCTGCATCAAAGTTGAAAACAAATTTACATTACAACTTCAAACACCCCATCCATAACATTTATTTTGATAGAATATTGTAGGTGTGCTAACTAAAGGAATAAAAAAATTTCATTCAGGAAGGCCTGGACTATAATTGATTAGATGAATAGTCAGTTTCCTTAAAAATTACAAAGAATGCATAAACTTACTTCATTCCAAGACTTCCCTTGAGCAAGACGTGGATAAAGTGGTGCTTTTGGATTCGCAAACTTTATAACATTGGAAACTGCCACCAGTTTTGGCTGCATTTTTCAGATACAAAGTTAAAAGTAAGTTCAAGTCCTCCAATTGGCATATTCATAAGTCCTCAAGAGACAATTCAGTTGGAAAATGCCATGCTGTTTATAAGGTAAAGATTGGAAAAATGGACATACATTTGACAACCCGCCTGAGAATAGCGCAAATGAAAAATCTTCGCGTTGATTGATCAGCAAAAACTTCAAAGATGCTTTGCCTTTCTTTACATATTCAGGATTGGAATCATTGGCAAACTTGTACTGAAATCAAATCAACGAAAATTCAGATAATAAAAAATGGTTAAGAAGTAGTCTGATTCATTTCCAAAACAGAGATTTACACTGCAATGAAAATGAACACCTTAATTGGAGCTGAGCAGATATTTGGAGTTTGTTGTCGTTCATCATTTGGTGGACAGGTGAATGAGCTATCATATATGGTAAGTTGATGGGATTAATGATTTATTTGAATTGAGTTGTCTAAATATTCACCAAAACAAAAATCATAAAAGGCAATTCAAAAAGAGAGAAACCAATAAGTGGGAAAAAAAATTACTTGAAATTTGCAGGAGAAAAAACTCCTAGCCAATCATCTTCAGAAGGCTTAGAGAATTGAACTTGTACTGTTACCCATTCAGAATCTGCACCCTGCAAATAGACCACCCATAGATCAGCTTAATATATATAAACAAAAACCAGGGAATTTTATAGATGATACAGTTAGCATGTAAAAGCTGTATTATACTATATAATTATATTTCCTCATTTAGATAGGAATTAATGTATTAGAATCATAGTATAGTTGTTAGATTAACTAGCAAGTGAAATTAATCAACTAAGCTGTGCCATATTATTATTGCCTAGAACTATATAGATGTATTGAAGGAGGAGTGGTTGTTAATAATACCTTGGTGCCAAGAAGGAGAGGCTTTGCTGAGACGGAGGCGTTGTCGTGAAGCTCGTAGAGAGCCCTGTGGATAGCAATCTTGGAGAGCGGCTGAATACCATCACCTATTGCAGCTTCACCAATATGCTTAGTGTAAGCTGCTGCTGCTAAATGTAGAAACCATGACAACAATAATAAAACTGCAACTTTCAATGAATGGAAGCTCAAAGTCTCCATCACCACCGCAGTAAATGTCAAAAATTAGGACACAGTTTTTAACGTTGGTGAGGTTTCATCCATCTATACATATGTCATTGGCAATGGTTTGGCCGGCCAAAACCTGCACCACATGAAAGCTGTACCATATGGTCTCTATCTATATTCTATTCCATCCATGCTGTGTTAGTCAACCTTTAGGTCCATACTTTATTATCGGCAATTTCCACACCACTATTTTTATTATTATTTTTTTTATTTATATTTACTTATGACTTTTTGATAGTGGTATTGTTAATTTCTTCATTCAATTACACTAAAAAATTGAAAATAAAGGATCGTTAAGATGCCGACATGAATGTTACGCTTTAAAAATAAAATAAACAAAAAAAATTCCAACTTTTTATTTTCAGTTGAATATTAAGTTGACATTTGACTTAAAAGAGATGCTTTCATTACCCTTTGCTTTTATATTCTATTGGCTAACTATGGTTGTTGGATAAATTAAAGATTTTCTTAATTTTAAAGATTAATTTCATATCTTTACTAATAATACACAATAAATTCCACATCTATACTATTTGATACACAACTCTTGATGACATAGATTACTTGCACTTTTTGTTTTCTTCTCCAGAGTTTCACATAGAAAAGTACTAACTTTTATTACTTAATTCCTCCATACAATCGAAACTAAATATTGATCAAATCTAAACTTTTATAATCCAAATGAAAAATTCTTTCTCTGCATTCAACTGTAACCCTCAATAAACTTTGGTATATAATTAAGTTATTAATCGAATTACACTATCTTTTCTTTTCTTTTTTAATTTTGTTCACTGAGTAACAATAATTTGATTGGTAAATCAAAGCTCGTGAGGTTTCTTATCAAATACAAAATTATAAGATTTTTTTAGTTTAAACTCAAAAGTAATAGCTATTCGTAAATTTGGCAAACCATGAATGTAAACACAAACAAAGATGATGACATGGCTAGTCAAAAATCAGAATTCATGTTCGACATGTAGGAAAGATTTCCTCTTTGCAACTAATTTGTTTAAGACGATAAATCAAAACAAGCAATTAATTTGAATTCATTTGAGGGGAAAAGATTGCTTTTCTACTCTTCTAGATAAAGTAGCGTTGGAAATTTTAATGCCAAGATAGACCAAATATACGGTTGACCACAAGCATGGGTATTCTAATAATTTCAAAAAAAATATAAATTATTTTCTCGGACTTTCAGCTAGATAAACGTCAACCTACATGGAAGTCAGTCTCAATCGAACTCAATTTTAAACATTAGGCCAAAAAACAAATATATATATATATATATATATAAGTAGAAGAAGAAGAAGAGGAGCCTCTCAAGTGCCAATAATTGAAAAAACATCACTGCATCAGTTAATTATGAAAAAGAAGAAAAAAAATTAAAAATAATCAAATTTACAATAAGCAAATGGCAATCAGCAAAGCACAAGTTAGAATGACAAATGCCACTTTACTAGCTGGGATGTGCTATTTTGAAACTGCTCTCATTTGTTTCACATCTTGTAGCTTTGAAAGGATGGGGAAAGCAGCTTCTCCAACTCCACCAAACTGGAACCGCATTAACATGTAATTGATTAGGGAATCAAATATATGAAATTCTTGAACTCAAAGAACGCAACAGAACAGAACAGATCAATGGTTTGACCTACATCTCATACTTCTGATATGCTTCCTTTCGTTTTGCCAAATATACTTCACTATCCTTGGGTAGATTGCTTAGAGAATTGCCTGCAGAAGTTACAGTAATAGAAGTTTGAGCAGTAATATTCAAAGTACGGATATATCTAAATGTATGAAATTAACCCCATAACCATGGACAAATCCTAGAAAGCATAGAAAGCATCTCAGTGCTTGAAGAAGGCAAAGATTTGTCAAAACACTAAAACTTGTGATGTTTGTTCTTGAAAAGAAGATAGAAAAGAAATAAACAGTATCAAATCATAGCCAAAGAGAAATAGAGCATGATTTACCAAGATTCATGAAAGTCCATTCTAATCACTAACGGAAAAAGCCAAGGAATAACGTATGAGGAAACATAGAAAAATTTAAGCAACTTCCAAACTTTCATCTGTCAGAAACCAATTAGATTTAGAGGACAATGCATAGCAATGGTTTCAAGCTCAGAACACATGTATAAGACCCAGCAGTGCCTCCATGAATAAATGTCAGTCTGCATGTTGCTTCTCAGAATCAACTTTTACTGTCCTTGTTCAGGTGATTCATTTCAGTAATGTACTGATAGTAAAGAGGTTAGTGGAATGTGTAACACTCTTCCCAGTTCATAATCAACAGTTAAATATGACCTCCACTATTTAGAATAATATAACTAGCCATACATGGGAGCAAGGCTGGTCGCTTCATTGCCACATCTTTGTGAACCTTTAGAGCAGCTGGTTTGTCAGTCTGGTGCAAACCCTGTTCAACAATGGTACTAGAATTATTTGCTTTATTTAAGAAGCAGAATAACATGCACATCAGACAAGTAGACTTTCTCATGTATCATTATCATATTATAAATGCAGTCAGCCAGTGATGAAATCATTAACTAGGGAAGCACATAACTACATTAATAATGTTTGCAGGAATAAATGTTTCAATAACTTATAAAATCATTTTTAGCCCAACTATAAAACCTTAAAAATCAGGTGTCAAAATCAAGGGACGCATTGGATACATCCCAAGTTTTATACTGGTGATGACCCGTCAACTATAAAACCAGTAAAGAAAACTACTTGGGCCAAAAAAAAAAAAAAAGAAAAAAAGAAAGAGCATCTTTCTATAGAGTACATGTCAGACACTGAAGGAAGGCCACAAGTAGCTCAAATGACAAGTATTCAATACCTTCTTTTTTTCTCTCCTCTTCAATATCTTCATATGGCACTTTTTGATGTAGTGCATCAGATGATAACGAGAATGTCTAGAGCACAACTGTTCTTGGACATTCGGGTTCTCGTTTAGCCAATCAGAAATATCTTTAGACTTAACCACCTCATCTTTATCCAAAGACTCTAACCAGGAATAAACTGGTCTCCACTGATCCGTGCGTTGAAATCGAGCATGTGGAATCGGAAGATCAACTTGGTTTGCTTCTTTCTCCTGCATATATAACAAGGAACAGCATGATCACCCACCTTCAGGTTCATGTCAGACAAACATGGATGGTCAATGCCAAACATATGTAATTCCATCTGAGAACAAACAGATATCAATTACATATAAATAAAAAACACAGAAATCTTATACATCATATAAAATGATGCAAAAAACGAAAATTTTGGAATTTCCCCAGAATCTAACTAAAACTGCATATCCATCTATCAGCACAAATATTTTCCAAAAACCTAGAAAATGATGTTAAACTACATCACAACAATGAAAAAATAGCAAAGCAATTACTCAAGTTTAAAAAAATAAAAACGATTAAAGCAATAAATTAAGTAAATTTCCCAAAAAAAAAAAAAAAAAGGGGTAACTGAAATTAGGAACCTGGTTGGGGAGCCTCATGCAATTCTGAATGGCAATGAACCTCTGACAGAGTTCAGAGCGAGGCATTGACTGAATGCCTTCGGGTAAAGAATCAAGGTTGGAGTCGAGCCAAGCTTCGACTTCGGCCATGGACACGGCTTTCGCTTCGGGGAATGAGCAGAGCCAAGCTCGAGCCATGGTTTCCCATTCCTGCGATAGGTCATTGTTGTTGTCGTTTTCGGAGGCTCTCTGTTCCTCTTCTTCCTCTTCTTCATCTTCTTCCTCTTCACCTTCCTCATGTTCCTCTGCTAGGGTTTGTTCTTCTGGGTTCGACATTGTAGTCTGCGTCTAAAACAGTCTTTTCCCGCGAACGAAACAAGAAAGGAAAATATTTTGCTTTCGATGGAGAGCGACGGAGGAGTCAATGAAGTATAATCAAAACGAGGACGTTTCGCCTATCTGGTTTTGGTTGAAGAATTTACCATACTACTATGTTTTACTACGATTTTTATGTTAAAAATAATCTTAAGCATTCCAACGGTAAATCATTTCCACTTAAAAAATACTTGTATATTTTATTTTTTTTTAAGGATCACAAAAATTAGATGAAATGATTATTTATTATTTTAATCTATAGCCATAAGAATGATTCTTCAACTTCTCTTTCTTAAGCTATAGAAAGATAATTGGGTTTAATACTTTAATTTGCCTATACAATACAATGATCATGACCATGTTATGGTCTACAACGTGCACAAAAACTTTTAAACTAAATAAAATTACCAACCCAAAAAAAATACCTCAAATTAAAAAAATTTAACAATAATAAATTGCTTATATTTTCAAAATTGTTAATAAGTTAGGCTTCTTGTCTAATTTCTACAATATGCTGTCCTAGTTACTACCAAACTCTACCTCGTCTTGTGGGCTTTGGCCAACTTTTTCCTCTTTTTCTTCAGTGCCTTTGGAACTTTATTCTTCCGTGCTTCTCTCTTCTCCTCTTTAACTCTCTTTTTGTTCTCTTTCCTGGCAGCTTTCTTATCAACAGGAACCTGCTGTGATTTGGTTTCTGATGAGGAATCGCTATCTTCCGACTCACTGGAGTTTTCTTCTTCTTCATCTTCATCTTCATTCTTAGGTGAATTGGAATGACTAGCCGGATTGAGAGAGGACTCTTCTCCAACGTTCGTATCCTGTCGTGTAGCAGCTTGTTGGACTTCTGAAAAAGCCTGCTTTAGCCCCGTAATGGTCTTATAGTACATGTCACCTGTGTCCCCACCACTAGTTAACCGCATTACATCCTCCTCGACATTCTTCACATGTTCAAGTGTCTTCGGAATAAAGGACTGAGAGTAGAGTAATAAAATACATTAGGTTTTAATGTCTTAAGAGTATTTGCTTGATTATGCAGTATCCAGAGAAACTGGGATAACAAAGAAACCCAAACATACAGCTTACCTGCATAAATACAGAGTCTGCAATTTCATCCTCTGCAGTCATTTCTCCTCTTGACACGATCTTTTGTTGCACCTGAAATAAGTCGAACAGTCATGATAACAACATTTCTTAGATTCATTAAGAAATTTGACAGAATAAGGTAGCACCAAACCTCTTCAAGATAACTATCAATGGCATCATCGGCAATACATGGATCAACTATGAAATCAAAGAGCTCTCGGATTGTCATGACAGCTACACCATGTTTCTTAAAAAAATCCTGCATGCCACCGATAGCTTAAATAAGCTAATTGCTGAAAAAAGGTTTCATTTTGCCCAAAAAACAAAACTAGCGGCACGAAATTAAAGCATTTAACTCTGGTATAAAGAGCTTACAGAAACATGAACACAATCTTCACGGAGGAAATCAAGGGCATGAGGATGATCAAGATCAACTGCTTGAGAAACATCAATAATATACAAGTGACCCTACCAAAAAGGAGGAAGACAGTTATTAACAATCTATGGTCACATGCACACGATGCCAAAGTTGTTTACAAAACTAAAATAGATGCTCACCTCATAAAAAAGTATGTTATATTCACTGAGGTCTCCATGCACCAGTTTGCACTTCTGATATAATGTCCGCATGGCAATTATCATCTGTTAATGAACCAC
Source organism: Ziziphus jujuba (assembly GCF_031755915.1). NCBI lineage: Eukaryota > Viridiplantae > Streptophyta > Magnoliopsida > Rosales > Rhamnaceae > Ziziphus > Ziziphus jujuba. The sequence continues at coordinate 8,628,170 of NC_083380.1, forward strand.
TAAGAAGGTCATTCTGGTAACAAAACATGAAAAAGCATAAAGTAGCTTCTAGGGCCCACCTACATCGAAACCTGCTGCTATTTGTTACCAGCAGGTCCATTCCTACAGAATCTAGCCGTTACTTATTGTCATAAACTATGCACAATACAATCTTCAAAAATTAGACAGACCTCCCTGTAACCTTCACGCAGCTTGTCTAGTGATAAAGCAGCATCCTTAAGACGAGGTGCAGCCCAACCAGACTTTCCTATAACAATAACCAAGATTACTTAAACTGAGAAAGAAAAAGGTAATTCTCGAAGCAACTGCTTAGAGAAAGCTATAAGGGAAATACTTGTAGAACTTCTTATTTATTGGCACAACAAAAGATGTAATTAATCACAACCATGGGGCTAGAAAGTAGAACTTACCTATAAATTCCATGACCAGGACATGAAGTCTCAATAGAAGAGGAGTAGGGCATCTTATTCCTGCAGCCTTCAGCCTGAAATTCAAAACATCCACATCATATCCCACAATTAGTATGTCAAGATGCCCCTATGTCAAAATTCCAATCTGAATGATCTTGATGCATGAAGGAGAAAAACTATGTTCCTATTGATTAATGGTACCCCAGGAAAATTTAGAAAGCAATAAACAAACTGAAAAGGTTTTGGTATGGTATTTAAAAAGAAAAGAATTTAAAGAATAAAAGGAAAAGATACAATAAAATATAAAACTTGAAACATTTGTTTCCAAGACAACCTGAGATCTTCATCTCTGACGTACACACTAAAAGCCACATAAACATATGTGGGAATATAATATACTTTGTTCAATCATAATAGGCAGCAGCATTTGCTGCTATAGTCAGTTTCCAAAACATGAAAACCTCATCACACAATTAAGCTATCAGAACACAAACAGGATTTTTTTTAACTTCTGTAATAAAAGCCTAAAGATCATTAACCAACACAAAAACCGCATGGACATTCATCTAAGTTTCCACTTCCCAGTCTAGTAAGATAGATAGGACAGGAGTATTTATAATTATTAGAGAAAGATGATGACATTTGGTCTAACTCTTACCTCAGGAGATTCCTCATTTCTTTCTCAGCCCATGTCTTCACCATTTTCCTGGGATTGTGCTTACAGTATCCATATCTAAATCGGTAATCACCTTGTACATATCGATCCCTGTCCCTGAAGTTGTATAATCATCAAAGAAAAGTATAACACTATTAGGCTACAGCTATAAATTATTCCTACATAATGAAACTAGGAGACAACTGCTATTCATTTAGGAAACTAAACTATAGAAGAACTTGTCTAGAGGTACTCAGAACATTACTGTTTATTGTCAACAATTATGCACTACAAATTGTAGCAATTTTGATCAGCTATTATAACAAGCTCATAAGTTCACCAAACTTACTTAAATACCAAAATAGACGTTTTGTATACTTTAATTGCCAATTCTTGGCCATCAGATTTTGTTGCATGATAAACATTTGCCTGTAAAAGAAAAAGGAAATTGCACAATGAAAACAAATAAAGACAGATTTGCAAATTTAAGCAGAACACAGAACTGGAACTCACGATCACCACCCCTGTAGAAAGAACAGAAGTGTCAAGATACTATAACTATAAATCAATCTAGCTTAAACAATTACTTACTTCTTTCCCAGTTGAAATGCAGCCATTAATATCATGAAAAATGCCACGATTCAGCATCTTAAATAAAACCATCCGAGTTCTAGGATCAATTGCCTGAGGGAATATATAGAGTGAGTCATATTCTCTAAAATAACAAGCAATTAAATTTGATCCAATGAAAACCTTCAACCGCAGACAATCACTTGAAGCATGTAAAACCAAATGGGCATAGAACAATACGAAACCAATGCCTTATTTAATTAAAAACAACAAAATGTTTAGGAGGGAAAAGTAAATATCTTTGCAAAGTCCAAGAACTTTAAAAGGTAACAATTGCATGAATTAAACTTAAGACCCATCATACAATAAGGAATGAACACATTACTAGTTGGAGAGTTTTAGTATTGAAGCCAACATTCAAACATGATTGCAAAAAATAAATAAATAAATAAAAAATAAAAAATTCCTTAGACCAGAAAAAACTGCCACTAATCTTGTTCACCTGCTCAACAGTTGCACGGTCTGCTTTCTCAGTAGTTTTTGTTTTGCCAATTGCCATATCTCGAACACTTTCACGGATTGCGGTTGTCACAGAATTCGACATGCCAACGTTGAACCTCCCTTCCCACTCCTGCAACACAAACACACACACACACACATAAAAACAAAAATTTGAAAACTTAATTTTATTTTCATAGATCAAATTTAATTTCTATTTTTCTCTAGTCTAAGAAATTCAAAGAGCTAAGTAAGAAAAAAATCAAAATCAAAAACCTGTTAAGAAAATGCCAAAAAAAAAAAGGAATACCTCGAGAGGTGAAGCTCTAATGTGATTAGAGAACTTCTGGTTGCGATTAGAGAGAGGCTGTAAGGCTGAAGAATTAGGTCGAGAATGAACGCCTCCATGAGCATTTGGACGCCTGGAATTGAGTGTAAAACCTCCTTCCACCGCTTCGAGATCGTCCTTCGAATCCAACAAGTCCAATGCGTCTCCGATTTCTGAGTCCGACGACCACGAAACTTCTTCCTCTTCTTCTTCCTCCTCAAGTTCTTCTTCTTCTTCTTCTTCTACTACTACTACTTCTTCTTCCTCAGCTCTATTCACCACCTTCGGCTCACCGTTCTCCAATTTCTCTTCCGCCATGGACATGGTTAAACCCAAGCTTTCTATATTTAATTTTCTGTAATTAAAAGGAATTGCAAAAGACTTGTTTGTTCTTCGTTAAACCCAAAATATATTTTCTCTTTCCAATCACTTCTTTTCACTCTGTAGGGTTTTAGAGAAGCCTGGCCGCTAGAGCAACACCCGTTCGGGCGGGTGAGCAAGCAAAGAATGTCAATTTTTTTATTTTTTTATTTTTTTAATCTCTTTCTCTGGGCCTCCATATGCAAAAATTGCGTTTTTTGCTGGTTCTAGGAGACCCAACTATAAAAAGTGCCTAAACACATTCTGGGCCCAAATGTTTGGCCATGGACTGAAACTCTCCGTTCAATTTTTGTTGTGAATGTTTCTATATACACCCAAAATAATTGTATATATAAAATTGAGGTTGCCTTTTAAACTAGTCTCTAAACCATATTTATAGTTATATTTTTGGTTCTGAAAAAAATTTTTTTTTTTTGGGTTCATGGTAGATATACTGCATGTCTTAAAATCATTAATAATTATACTAAAAAATAATTTTAAAGTTAAAATGCATTACAAAATGAAATTTAGAGATCAAATTGTTGTTTTTTTAAGAACAAACAGGGTCAACAATTTAATTTTTAAATGAGATGACAATGGGAACCCATAAAAATAAAATAAAATAAAAGTGGAACATAATATCGAATTCATGAATCATAATGGTTATAACATTTAGCCTTGAGAAAAATCAAAAGAAGATTCTTAGCCACAAAAAAAAAAAAAAAAAGAGAATCAAAGGAAGATTAAAACAAAAAAAAAAAGGGATGACAATCTATTTAAAAAAAGAAATAAATATAACGAAAAAGATGATAGATACCTTTTTCCATAGTTTTCAAAAACTCATTTCAAATAAAGAAATGGGTTTTATTTTAAAACCCAAATATCTACTTCTATTATTATTCTTATTATTAGCATTGTTATTGTTTTTTTTTTTTTTTTTTTGGTAAATATCATTGTTCAATTTATTGTTGTGGTTGATAATTGTTCGAATAAAATATTTATTTCTTATCTTTATTTATGAATCTAAACTTTTCAAATGCATATATATTCCGAAATCCGAATCAATTCGGCAGTGGAAACCAAGTCATAGATATGCGTGAAAGACCTGCAAAAATTGTACCACCTTAGTTTCTACCTCATGACATCATGCTGGTACCTCGCCGTTGGAACTGTATTTACGCACATTCACACACCCCTAAAAGAGAAGAGAATCCAATGCCTTTTGCCACGCACTCCACGGTGGGGTTTTCCATACGTGTCACCATCCCATTACACCTAAGATACTTCAAATATCCTATTGATTTCGTTGACAAATATTTATTGCCTTCCTACTAGATCCTTGAAAATTCCTTTTTCTTTTTCTCTACATAAAGAAAAGAAAATAAAGTGGATCCCTAGTTCATGTGCAATGCTGGGCTTCCATTAGCTCATAAAAGTTCAATGGTTTTAATTTTTCTATTTCTTTTTTGCAATCAATTTTTTTTTTGACAAAATTACTATTTTTTCTAATAAAAGCGAAAGAGTTTAAATCCTTAAATCCTCCACGTCGCCTGTTTGAGAGAGTTTTTTATTTTTATTTTTTAACCAAAAGCTTTATTTGAATATTAAAAATTTTTTGTTTAAAAAATAAAAATATTTTAACAAAAGTTAATATATACTTATTGATAAAAAAATAAATTTTTAAACTATTTTAAAAAAGATCATATTTAATATGTTTTTTAGAAAAAAAATTATAAAATTTATATAAAAATTAGTATTTAATATATTTTACTGAGTATTTAATATAATTTTTTTATTTACATTTAAATATTTATTAATAAATTTTAAAAAAAAAATCTATTATACAAAATTTTATAGATCAAAATTCTATTTTCATTAATTATAACAAACAGACCTTTAATATATTATAAACCCTTATAATGGCAAAGTCATTTGATAATACAAACAGTAATTCCAAATGAGAAAATTCATACTTCATAATCAAACTTACGTGTGCATGTATTTATACAAATATTGATCTTTTAGGAAAAACTAAATTATATATGTATAAAAATAAATTAAATATGTATAAACATTTTCATAGTACGTGAATAACCACAATTTCCTTGAAAGGTCAAACTATTAAACTACCATACTATTAAAATCGCTTTTTACTTTTTTAGTGTCTACCCAAAGTATTGCACCTAAATCAAATTAATTATGGACAACTATGAGGAATGTAAAAAGCCAATCCATGAATTTTTTAAAATCACAGTGGTCACCGGTCACCGTGGCCCATTCATTCCCTGACCCTACGGTACCACCTTCGCAAAGTCGCATCGGTGGACCCTCGGCAAGGAAGTCTCTAGGCTCCCATTGTCCTTCTGCACCAACTTGGATTGAATACTAAAGTACTAATTTGGAATAGTAATTATGGTCACTAGTTTGAATTAAAATTAGTGCGGTGATACTTTTATTTGTTTCCATTGAATTTTATTAATATTTTGTATTAAATTATAATTTATTAGCTATCTTATAGGTTTATTTATTTACTTTTTTAATTTTGTTTTTTTTTTATAATTTAAACCAGTTTAGCATATAAAAGTAGATGTAGAAATAAATTTTATATTCCATATATTTATTTATTTTTTAATGTTTGATATGTTTTTTAGATTTTGAAAAATATATTTTCCATTTCAAAGAATATCAGTTATTTTTAAGAACTTTATAGTTTATTTTTCTATATTTTAACATAAATAAATTTAAAATATCCTTATTATATTTTGATAATTTAAGATTTAAATTGATTATCATATATTGAAGATATATAAACTTTAATTTTTTAATTAATTTTTATTAAATTTGAATATTTTTGAAAAAATATTTTTATTTTTATCAACCATAATATTATTTCTTTTCTTTTTTTTTTCATGAATAACTATTTATATCTTATTATAAATAGTCAATTTGTATAATAATTGAGCCTTTGAAAAATCTTATTCCATGAAAATAAATAAAATCTTATTCCATAAAAATAAATAAATCTTTATTTGACAGAATATATATTATTTTACTATTTTTGTATCTTAATATAAATACATTTTAAATTTTTTTTATCATGATTTAATAAATTTAGGTTTAGATGGATTACCATATAGCAAAAATATATAAATAAATATAAAATTAAAATTTTGATTAATTGTTATCAAAAATAAAAAATTTTGGGAAAAGATATTAAAAAAACACAAATCTAATTCTAATTCAATATTATTTAGCAGACAAAAAAAATAGGATTATCCCTTTATTTTATTGTTAATTAATAATTATTCTTATCTTATTAAAAATTATCATTCTATAAATCACATAATCACCTTTATCTTTTACCATGTCACTATATATATATATATATATATTCCAGTTATATGATTTTTCAAAAAAAATAAAAAAATTGAAAAATAGTTTTCAAGAATCAAATCTGCATTTCGTATTATTTTTTACCAAAAGATAGACCAAATGATTTTAAATAAAATAACAGGTGAGCTAATAAATTTAGAATTTACTATATATGTAGATTTGCAAATTCGGAAAAATTCCGAGCTCAACGCAATTAAACTTGGTTGCACATGCACACGATAATTCACCCAATTAGTCTCAACCGTGTTGCCTAAAAATAAAGTCCTGATTGAGTGATAGTCAACTAGACGTAAAATCTTCTAATTTAGATCTAAAACCCAATTTATTATTTTTTTCTTCTCAAATCATTTTTCACCTGTACAGAAAATAACCAAAGGAAGCCAAAATTTACCATAACTGCCACCACATTTTCAAATTTCTTTTTGTTTTTTATTTTTTTTAAATATAATTACAGTCTCACTACTTGTTCCCTAAATAATTTCTCCAACGCCGTCCACATCACCGTCAACGGCGTCGTCACCGGCAACATCATCTTCCAACCACCGTTCGATCGGTCGGCAGTGAGCCTTATGTCGTAGCTTCCAATCCAGCGCTTGACATCCACGGGAGCAGTAATTTACAACACCACAGACGGAGCAGCGGCGAAACTCATGCGGCCGAGTCTCGGGCCGACCGCACCCAACGTGACCGCAGAGTCTGAGCCTCGGGGCCAACACGCCTCGGCCCGACCCGAACCAATCTCTCAAAAATAGGTTCGCCGGATGAAACTCCGGCGCCGGCAAGCTGCAACCAAAATCACTCAGCAAAGGAAAGCTAAGCGGGGAAGAACCGGTCAAAGTCAAGCACTGGTAGTTATTCGGCCCCCATGAGGCGGAGCGTAGGACGGAAGCGAGCTCGCGCGCGTTGGCTTGGACGAGCAGACGGCGTCCCTCGGCAATGTTTTGGCGGACACCGTAACCGTCTTGAAGGCAATGGCCAAGCTCGCGAAGCGCGTCGATGTGGCCGAGGTAAGCAGCTCGAGCACAGAGAGCGACACCAGCTTTTAGATCCTTGTCGCTTTTGGAAGCACCGCTTCCGTTGAACTGAATCACGGCAAGCGAGTACAACGACGGCGCGTGAGATTTGATAGCTGCTTTTGCCATTAGCGAAGCTCCACTACCTCGGTTTTGTAAACAATAAAATCGGATCTGTTACCAAAAAAATAAAAATAAAAATAAAAAACACGAACCGTTTAATCGTCGTAAAATAGAAAATGAAAGAAAATAAAAGATTTTTTTTTTTCTATGTAAATTTTCTCGCGCTTTCTTTCTTTACCATTCCGAGGATGTAGCTAGCTTCCACGTTGCCGGCGTTAACGCACTGTTTGAGAAAACGCTGAGCGGAATCACACCAGTTATTGGCTTTGATAGCAAATGCTTTCGGGCCGGCTTTAGATAAAACCAGAGGATGGAGACCTAATCGATTCAATCTTTTGCATCTGCGCGAGTATCAGAAAATAAAAATCAAACACATTCAGATAAAAATGAAAACAAAAAGAAGAAAATCAATCATATCAATCAGGCAATAAAAATATTTTCTTCGAAACAAATCTTGAACAAAAAGAGGCACAGAAAAACGAACGGTGATTGATTATTACGTTAAGAAAATGTTGATGAAATCGGAAGGAGAAGAAGCGGAGGCACTGAGCTTGCAGAGAATGAAAACGACAAGATCATCAGGTAAACCATCGAAGAAATCGGATTCCTCCGTGGTGATTCCATGAGAGGTTTTAAGCTTTTTCCCGCACATAATCTTTTTTTTTTTTCACTTTCACATAATCCAAACAGTATTGCTTGCTGTGCGGTGCGTGCGTATGTATATGCGTTTGTTCTTGTAGTGTCTTTTTTTCTTTTTTCTTTTTTTTGTTTTCTCTCTCCCTCTGCTCTCTCTCTTAGCCCTGCGTGTGTGTTAGTGTGTATATGTGTCTGATTTTCCTAATGATAAAGGACGAAACAGGATGGACGGGGCTTTATATATACAACTGAAAGATAGATGGACGCCAAACTCAAGCGAAAAAAAATGATGTGGGCCCATTATATGCAGATAAATGGATTAATTATTAGTTATTTAATCAACTTTTGTTTTGATTCTTAAATCTTTCAGTTTTTTTTTTATTTGTTTATTATCATTATTTTTTTGTCAAAGCAAAATTTGTTATGTTTGATACAATAGGACATGGTTTCAACACCTAGCATCCCACAGGAAAAAGAAAATTATATTTTTTCTATGACCTATATTAATTCTTGTAGAACTATCTATTATTTAATAAATAAATATGCAAAGGGGTTGATTTGCAAAAAAGTAAATAAATAAATAAATAAAGCTGCAGCAAGATGTTAACACAAAATTGTTATAGCAGTAGGATTTATTCAAAAAAATAAAAATAAAAATCCATGGAATCCAAATCGCTGTTGTAAATTGGATAAGCATTAACAAATCTTGGTGTCTTTTTGAGTTCTCTAATGCACCCGTGACCATGTTTCTTTGTTATTATTATTATTATTTTTTTTTTCTCCCAAGATCTTTATTGTAAAAAAAAAAAAAAAAAAAGTAAACTTCAAAACGTAAATGATCAAACAAATTGAAAATAACAAAGTAAAATGTGCAATACTTTAATAGGTATATTTATTAAGGCCTCGATTAACCAATAAACAACATAATAAACGTGTTGCTTAATTACATTTTTATTTTGTTTTGTATTTTTTGGCGCCGTCTCTATGAGTGACGGAAAAGCCAAATCTTCCTAGTCTTATGAAAATATCAATCTCCTTTGCTCTTGTTAACAAAACCTGCAAAATATATATATAATTTAATTGAGTTTTTTTCATATAAAAAAAAATTATAATATTCAAAGACACAACAGGTCACGTGAATTCTACGTGTAAGCGCTTAATTAATAAATTCGAAGGCATGCCCAAATTGATTAAATTTAAATTACACATGGAGTGCTATAATATATAGTTTTATAAAAAATGGTTGGTAAATTATGTGGGGGCAAAGGCACAGCCCAATTCTTCCACATCTAGGTAATATAGATAATACACTTTTGGTGTCCGTACGCATAGTGGGAAAAGAGCAAGTTGAGAGAGTTGGAGAGATGATAAGTTTTTGCATAATGAAAGTTAAAGGCATATATAGAGACCAGAGAGATATTTAAAGTGTGGGGCACAAAAAAAACAAAACAATTTTTTAATAGTAAAAAGGAAAAATCACTCATTGCTATAGTACATGAATATATACACATATATATATATATATATATATGATCTGGGATTATATGAAATTATAGGTATGGATAAGGTTTGAAGATGTGGAGTTGGTGGAATACAAATCTTTTTCCAATCCCACCGAAAATAGATGAATAACTTTGTTTGGTTTGGTAGAAAATGAGTGCTGCATTGCTTTGCTGCTCTAATCTATGTGACCCCTTCTCCCATTCAATTTCTAATTACTTTCCATGTTGAATATATTATAATATTACATATATTTTAATTATTTATGTATATTCACCCTCACATAAACAATCATACCGGTCTTAACAAAACATGTACATTAACAAACAAATAACATTGTTATTTTGTAACGGAAATATCAAGTAAACAATATATATATATATATATATATATATGTATTAAAATTCATGCGGAAAGTGTTTAATCCCATATCCTAAAATTTGATCATGCTTGTGATTAAATGTTACCATCTTTCTCCAAATTAATATAACACATGCCAAAACGATAAAATCATATTGATACTTGGTACAAAACATTTACAATAGCAAATGATAGTTGTTATTTTTGTAAGAAAATATGTACATATATACCTTTTTTGTACTATATGATTTGTACTGCATGCTGAGATAGTGAAAGTTGGAGATTTTTAATTAGGTTGTATAGTTAATTGAGTCAAGCAACGAAATGATCATGGTGCAACATAGTTTTCATGCATGCTTTTTAGAAAAACAATTTCCACCCTTTCATTTGATTAATTGACGTTTTCATCTGAACGCAATAACCCACCATGTTTCATCATTAATCTCATCAACATTTAATTTTTCAATCAATTATTTATTATCTCGTGTATGTATGTATATGTACATAATAATTATATTTATTGACTAATGAATTAAAAAAAACAGTGTAATGTTCTTGATGTTTGCAGAGAATATTTGTAAGTTACTTTGTTGCGTGTTATATATATAAACTCATTAATTAATTTATTTTGATCTTCTACATCAAGCAATCCAAATCATAATCTAAATATATATATATGGAGTACATGTAAATAATAAGAGTGTATATATTAATTCATTATCAAACAAACAAAATTAATTATGAAAAAAGTTTATTTATATATATTCATGATCGCTGGGGACAGACATACCCATTTATACTTCCCCTTAATCTGAAGGTCTAATTTAACTGGCTTTCGTAACAAGCAAAGCTTCCATGATCATCGATCAATCAGATTATTATTATTTTTTTTTTAATATTGTTTTTCTTTAATATCCATACTTAAATATTGACATACTTAATTTCATGTAATTTACTATATATTTTTTAATGTAATTTTCTTTATATATACATAATATGCTTTTCTGCAGGTTAATTTCTTGATGTTGTCAACAGAAACAAAGTGATTGAATAAGAGGTTGTTGAGGTTTTCCTTCTTGACATTGTTGCAATAAGAAATAACGAAAACGATTGAAAGTAATATTTTTCTTTTTTGTTTTGATATTTTTCATAGACAAAGTTGACATACAGTTATAAATATTATATTAAACATATATGTTTTATAATAGATTGAATATCGACCACATAAATCCATATATGAATCGTATAAGCAAAAATATTATAGTGTTAATTCAAAAAATTAAATATATACTTTTACTTTTTTATAATAAAGTGTAGGAATTAAAATTGGAAATTATTTTCCCAAGAAAAGACATTTGACTTGATTCCCTATCATTTTCCGAGGAAAAGTCATTAGGCCTCCGGCAGGGTATATGTTATTTATTTATAATTTGTGATATTGAATACGGTTTATGTATTATATAAATTTAAAATACTAAAGATAAATATAATTCAATACCTGTGAATAAAGCTTTGATGTTATTGATAACTATTTATAAATAGTAATATTCTAAAATAATTAATTGATGAATACATAACATTGGGTAGAGATCTAAAGAGTGGGGAACATGTTGTGTACCTTCCAAAAAGATGGGTATGAAAATTGTTACATGTGATTACTCTCCCAGTGGCATGATTACTGTACTAATTGCTACCACATGCATGCTTGGCTGTGAAAACTTTCTTTTTTCACCCAAAAAAAAAAAAAAAGCGCAAAACAAAAACTTAAAAAAAAAAAAAGGGTTTTGACATATTTTGAAGACAATATATATATATATATATAATAATAATATTAATTCATATTGCTCCCAATTTAAGTATTGACATCCTGATCCATTTCAAAGCCTTTTTGGCAGTTTTTATTGATAGGAATGAGGAACAGGAAAAGTATGCTAATTAATAATTACTAGACTTTGCATGACTCTAAAGATCAAACTATTTATGGGCCACTTTTATAACATCAATCATATCTCCTCCTAACCAAAAGAAAAATACATATTTATACACAAAACTATTTATATATATAAGTTATACAATCATCATACAGTATGAGTCTATAAAATCATATTAACCAGAAAGAATCCAGCATGATAAGATGTCATATATTTGTGCCCGTGTCGTATGTGTTTACCCGCATAGACATGATTTCTTGTTTCTTATGCCGTAGCTCGGAGAGGAATGCGTGTGAGAAGTAGATAACTAGTGGGTTGTCTAAGATTTTCCAGCCGCACCAAATTGGCATTATATATATCTTCGTGTGCAAGTGAAGGTCATTTACCATGATGAACCAGTTTTTGGAGCCCTTAAAGGTTGCATAGACAAGCAAGTGTGAACAAAGGGCTTGCTCTGCTTTGCTTTGCCTGCCTCGTTCTTTCTTTTTTGGTCAAAGTCCAAAAAGCCAAACAATGACTTCCCTATAAATAGAGGGTACCTTCCTCTTTGATGATGATTCTCAGCAAGGTTGTTGGTTGAGGGCTCCAATCTTGCAATGCTGAGGATGCTTTCTGGTTGGGATTTCAATTTTTATTTATTATTATTATTTTTTCCTTAATTTCAAGATGGGTTTTGTTTTGGACAAAGATACTGGTTTTCGAGCACTAAAAAAAAAAAAAAACAAAAAGCATGATTATTTTTTTTTTTCAGTTTTATGCACTGTTTTAAGTAAAAATAGATTGTTACTAATATATCTTTTTGATAAATTATGATAGGACATTCAGTCTTTCGGATTGAGATTGAATTAACATAGACTTCACAACTAAAGTCATAAAAATATATGCATTTTTATTAAAGAATGATTTCCTGTGGTTATATCAATTAGTCCCACCGTGAATAAAAAAGCAAGAGAAAGAAACAGCAACAGACAGAACATAATGAAAAAAGCTAGACTTAAATAAAAAAAAAGAAGGGAGAAACATTTAGGACTAGACGATATAATCCTTTTAACTCAAATGGACTTGTTTGATAGGAGGAAAATGCATATGGTGTTGACAAAGAGGTGGGTGGGTGGCGTATCAAACTCCATGTTCTCTGTGAAAATTTTGGTCCTAATGGACCATATATGTGATAAAGATGTATTTATATGATTAAAAAATTTGGGTTTCTTATGTAATGTGGGTTCCACCAATTTTTCATTTCTTGCAAAGATTGATGAATGTTGACGTAGATAGTGAACTTCACAAAGGGGTTATAGATAAGAATAAGGAGACAAAAAAGAGGAAATATAAAATAAAAAAACAAATCAAATTTCTTTGAAAAATGATATGGTTTTTGATTTGTGGGCTTTTGATTCTGTATCTAACAACCCTTTTATGTTGTAATCTCTATCAACCACAAAATCCTCAATAGAGTTTTTTCGTTTTCATGTCCTTTATGATGATGATGGGTAATGGTTGAATGATCCTTCCTTTCTTGTCTTGTTGAATTAAAATTTGCTTTGAAAAAGTAAAGGTAGAAAAAAAATTTTGCTTTTTTTTTTTTTTTTTTTTGGTATAATTTTTTTTCAATTATAATTTTTATTTTTACATTAAAACAAATATGAAGCCGAACAATTTTTAATAGTGGAACTGAAAAGATTTGAAATTTTATTATTGCCTCAACAAATGGTAATTTTCACTACTGGACTCAATCAGTAAAAGACAAAACAATTTGATATTGGGCGGAACAATTTAAAACTACGGTGTATACAGAGATATTGTGGGGGAGTTAAAGTTACTAACAGCAAACGAAAAGTAGAAATTGGATTTTGGGCCATAAATTGGGCTTCAAATTGATTGGACCCAACAAAGAATCCAAAAGTTTCAGGACCAGTCCTGAACACAAAGAGCGACTCCAGCAAACAGTGTAAACGTTTTCTATGCTTTCAATTTGGCAAAAATTCCGCAGCAAAAAAGCTTTGCATGTTAGAGTGGAAGCTTGGTGGGCTATAAGAGTGCGCTAAAACTGTGATACTAAGGGGAGAGTAGTCAAATTCTGAATTCGGAAAATTTATTGAAGCTTTCACTGAGAGAGACAATGGAGGTGGAACTGAAAGAAACGATTGATGAACTCGAGTCTCTGAAGCAGTCGCTGACTGATCCTTCCTATCGTTATCCGATCGACAAGGTATTTAATCAATGTCACAAATGGTTTGGGATCTGGAGGAGAAATTGAGAAATTATTTGTTATAGGAATTGAATTTGGATCTTCAAGCTGAGTAAAATTCGGTTTTGCATCGTTGTATCTTTGATCTATGAATATTCACTCTGATCTTTCTTTGTTATAATTCAAAGAAAAAGCAAATCGTTTTTAATGATTCTGAGAATGTAAGCAAAGAATATTTTCTACTTTTTTTTTTCTTTTTCTTTTTTCAATCGAAGTGTAGACAAGCAAGCAAAGAATTGGATTTTTTCATATTTGACGAAGTTTAATTAACGAGAAATTTGTGTATATAATTGGTTTATGTTGGTGGTGGAAAAGTTTAGGATTAGGAAATCTGGTAGTTTTTGGAATCTCTGTGTCTTCTTCAGGAATGACTGGGTTGTTGTATTTGACACCTTTTTTTTATGACCTCTGTTTGAAGCTGAAATTGCGTGTAGAACGTCTTGCAAAATTTGGAAATTCTGGACCTTTGCGTCGTTCGAAAGTGAAGGTATTTATGCGGTTGCTATACTATGTGTGTTGCTGTTGCATTGAATTTTCTTGCTGGTTTTATTTATCCGTTGATTGCTTTTGTGGCAGGATATGAGCGCTGAGGTGGTAGATAGTAACCCTTACAGTAGGCTTATGGCACTTCAGAGAATGGGCATTGTGCAGAACTATGAAAGAATACGAGAGTACTCGGTTGCCATTGTTGTCTGTATTTATCTCCTCTTCAGCTACCCTTCAGTTTAATGCATGTTCATTTGTTTGTTAAGTTTGTGGGTCATGTTTACTATTCCATAATGCCCTAAAGAGTATGCAAAAGATATTCCATAATGCCGTAGAGAGTATACAAAAGATTCTGTTTTGCTCCTCATTATTTTGATTGTTTAGAAAAATATTGGAATTTTCGAATCATTTTACAAACTTAGCTGGAAAAAAAGGGGAAATTTAAAAAAAAAAGGACTAAGACTTTCTGAAAATTTAGCAAAACGATTTGTTTATTCTGTGAGTTGTGAAGATCTGCTTAATTTTTTTTTAGTAATGGCTTGTTACCTTAGTTTATGTGTCAATTGGGATTGCAGGGTATAGGTGGTGTGGGAAGTGTTGCAGCTGAAATGCTAACAAGATGTGGTATAGGTCGCCTTTTGTTGTACGATTATGACAAAGTAGAGTTAGCTAACATGAATCGGCTATTCTTTCGTCCAGAGCAGGTTTTCATCTATGCCATTCTCTTGTTTTGTTCTTTGTTTCTCAATTTTCTTAAGTAGATTTTCCCTCAATCTGGATATTCTTTGCTGCAAAGTTATATTGGGATGCCTTTAAGTTATACCAGGATCGATTATGATGTGTTCTGCCTTCTCAGGTTGGAATGACAAAGACAGATGCTGCTGTACAGACCCTATCAGACATAAATCCTGACGTTGTGCTCGAGGTAAGCATTTCATGGAGTTTCTCCTGTCTGAATTAATTGCAAATTTAAAATTATTGTCTATCTTGAATTTTCCATGTGCATTCAAGGAATTGATAGATGAGAATGTCTTGATTTTATCATGTTTCTTTTGAATATTTGAGCAGAAGATGTTATAAGCAGCATAAGTGACTAGGATTGGGAAAATTAATACTCATTTGTTTAAGAAATTCTTTCTTATTAAAAATTTGTATTAAGTCATTCCTATTTTTTGACTTTTGAAATCTGCATTTGTATATATTTGTGTACAACTTATCGTTTTGTTTGACAATGCATAATCTTGCCATATTTTATCAGAAATTACCTATGCTGATCCATTTCTTTGGTGTTTAGAGCTACACACTTAACATCACAACAGTGCAAGGTTTTGAAACATTTATGTCAAGTTTGAAAAATAAATCATTTAGCCCAAATAAGCAAGGTAGTGGAGTGGATATTGTATTAAGCTGTGTAGATAATTATGAAGCAAGGATGGCTGTTAACCAGGTAATTAGATATCTTATAATTGTTTGAAAAACTTCGTTTTGCTTTTCCCTATTTCATTTTTTCTTGATTTGCAAAATTAATTTTCTTTAACTGTTATACAGGCATGCAATGAACTGAATCAGACATGGATGGAGTCTGGTAAGCAATGTAGTTTCCTATTTATATACCTTAATGAGAAGGACACTCGTAGTAGTACTAGAAGTTTCAAGGTTGACCTGCTTTTACAGAGCAGCTGGCAAACATAATGTATGTTCTTGAAAATGTGCCTTTAGTGGCTAGTGGATGCCCATGTTCTAGGAGCAGTAAAAAAAGGCTTGTCTTGAATCTGTTTCTGCACAATTTTGATTATGTATAGAGTCAAGCATGTAATTGCACTTAAAATTAGACTCCCATGTTCATGCTATTCACATAAGATGATTTGCAAGAACACTAAAGTAAGAGTTTGACACCAAAAAACAAAGTGGGATCACAAGACTAGAGTGTATAAAAATTTTATTAAGTTCTGGGCATTTTCAAACCTCGTCCCACTTACATTAGGTGTTAACTTAATCTGCTGTCATTTTCTATTATAGGTACACAGATTCTGTGTTTTCAAGATCAGTGTGGCATATTCTCCAATGAAGAGTTATGCAAATGCATATCATCTATGTAGAAAAGTACGATCTTCTTTATGAGGAAATTTACATGTAAGCCATGAAATTTGACAGGTGTATCCGAGGATGCTGTTTCAGGTCATATTCAGTTGCTGATTCCTGGGGAAACTGCCTGTTTTGCGTGTGCACCTCCTTTAGTATGCGTTTTTCCCATTTACCTGTGATTGAAGATATTAGAGGATGCTCAATATGAATCTAAAATTCTGACACGTTAAATTTTCGATATGTTACAATTACACCGTTATAAATGGTTTAATGTGTTTGCGTATTTTATTTTTTGATAACATTATCTACTTTTTCTTCTTATAAATAGAAATTAAACCTTCAAATTATTTATATGGGAATGTTAAACAAGGAGATTTGATTCTAGTTTCTATAAATCTTTTCTTAGGTTGTAGCATCTGGTGTAGATGAACGTACACTTAAGCGGGAAGGGGTTTGTGCTGCGTCTCTACCTACCACCATGGTAAAAAAGTCATCTTCTCGCCTTTTAATAGCCTTTCTTCTTGGGGAGGCACTACTTTCTTTTGCATGCATTCACGTCTTCACTTCTTGTCTGCTTGATAAGTGATGTAGAGTAACCAGACAGAGAAATCTTCTTGTCATTGTGTAAAAGTTAACTGACTGATTCTTGGATTAGTTTTTATGTAGCAGACCGGCAGCGGATGCAATATTAACCAGTTGATTGAAATCTTAAATATCAATATATGATTGAGCATGTTCAATATGCTAAAGATGCACATTCTTATGTTTCAGCTATTTTGATTCCATTCTGTAGGGAGTGGTTGCTGGTCTTCTTGTCCAAAACACACTCAAGTATTTGCTGGAGTTTGGACAGGTTTCCCCATACCTAGTAAGTCCTGCATTTACATCTTCCTTGAAAGCCTAAACTCTTTAGAATGAGGAGAATCATGTTTTATATTTGATTGAGCCTTCGTGTGTCAACTCAAATCTGCAATGAAATATAGTTTTTTATTTATTTATTTTTTATCGGAGCAATGAAACAGAAATAAAACCTTGCTGTTGCTCCTTGCAAAATTGTTAAAATATGTAATATCTATTGTCTAATAGCAGTAGTCATATCCCCGTAAATTGATTTGCTTGATTGATTTTCAGGGATATAATTCTCTTAAAGACTACTTCCCTACCATGGAAATGAAACCAAACCCTCAATGTTCAAATGCAGCTTGCCTGCAACGGCAGGTAATGCAACTCAGACCAAAGCCTTGGTGCACCCAAGTTTGATCTTATGATAAGTATAACTAAGGTGATATTTACCATGTTACTGATTTTGGGAAACAATTCTTATTGGCAGAAAGAATACCTACTTGCGAAGCCGGCTAGGGATGCTGCTGCCAAAGCAAAGATGGAAGCTGAAGCATCATCTTCTGCAGAGGGTCCACTTCATCTTGATAATGAATGGGACATAAGGTGCTTCTGCTGATGATAAATTGGTTTCAAGCAATATATATAGGCTAGTTGATAGTTTTTTAGCTTATAGGCATTCATGATAAAGATTGTTGGGCAATCATGCTTGTTCTTATACTTCAAACTTAACCACATGCATTTTAGAGGAACAGATTAACTAGAAGCAAAGCATATAAATAGGATCCTTGGAGCTATAGATTTTGGATGCAGTTCTTCCTTTATCGTTATTTGAAAATAAGCAGTCAAGTTCCATAATGTTTTCTTTCTTTTCTGTATTGAATTTCCAGTGTTGTTGATGATGATGAGCCGGAAGGGATAGACATCAAAAGTTCAGGTAATTCACCTTTTTTGAATTTGTGATGTCAACTTCTAAGAAAGAAGATGTCTTTATGATCCGTGTCTGTGTAGTTGCTACTGTATTCAGGTTCCTATGCCTTACTAGTTAGTAAGTACCAAATTTAAATTGCTTCATAGGTTCTGTGGGTTAAACAAACAAAGATCGTGAATTTATCTGTCATTTAAAGTTAAAATAATAGTGGGATTTCTTTTGTCTCTTTGGCTGAGAGCTGGTTTCAGATATTCTTATGGTTGGTCTCTTTTGCTTTGCAAACAAAATATATTGAACAAGTCATTGGCTTTCTTCTGATCTGTCTTTCTCCATTTCAGCTGCGCTTCCAGAAGGTCTTACTCGCGAGCTACCAAGTGCCGATGAGTTCCATACCACTCCTGAAGCTCCGGATTCTGCCATTGATGACATAGAAGACCTCCGAAGACAACTTGACGCCCTAAATTCAAGTTAGAAAGCCATCAAAGATGTTCATTGTAGTCTCCATAACTTTACCCAATCCAAGTTTACCTGTGGCTTACATTGCTAGTAATTGTGATCGCACCCTTGGTGGGTTTAAATCTGGCAGACTAATACCAGTAGCGGGGCTTAAGGACAGCCCATTAAGGCCTATGACTAGGGTCCCACAATTTGAGGGCCCAAAATTTTTTTGTCCTTATATTTATATTTATAATTTTTTTTAAAAAATTACATTTGGTGAACTTTTTTTTTTCCTTTTTTTGGGGGGTGAATTATGAAGTTTCTAGAAATAGAAGACTTTTCCTTATATATCAGAATTTCAACCAATAAAAAAAATCTTATTTAATTATTGGTGTCATATAATTTTGTCTTTTTGGTAAAAATCTTTATCGGGGTTTTAAATCTCTTAATTTGGATTGAATTTTTAAATTTAAGAATCAATTTTCAAAGTTCAAATTATTCTTTTCAACCCAAAAACTATGCCATGGTTAAATTATTGGATAACCCTTTTGTTTATCTACCAACCAAAATAATAAGCCAAACAAACCATAAATCTATGTACTTATTATTTTGATATAATGTCTTACCGTTCAATCAGCTGACTTTTCTTATTGATGAATTTCAGTCGGCTGACGTATTGTTTTTGGGACGCAATCAGCTGACCTGAACTTTATGCTTTTGATGTACCCAAATGAATGTTTTGTTTGTGTGCCCATGAAATAATAGAAGTTTGAAGAACATAGGTGCATAGATTTTTATTTTTTTATTTTAAATAATAATAAGATTAAAAAATATAGTTTTTCCGTATAGATTAATATTATACATATATATTTTAGTGAAATATTTATATTAATAAATATGAATTTTTAGATTAAATTAATTGAACATTATTTGTCTAATATCTTTATCGTATTTGGAAATGCTTCCCAATACTTATCATATCAAACTTATTGTATCTATACAATCACTATACTCTCTCTCTATATCTATATATATATTATGGAGTGAAATTCGAACACAAAAGTTCAAAACCCAATTGAAACTTTAATCGTTGAAGTGAATTCTGTAACTATGTTTTTGAGTCCTTTCTTTATTTTTTCTACATAATTTATTTCCTTCATTTATTTTTTCTACATAATTTATTTTTCTTATAACAAGACATGAAATGAAAATAAAACAAATAGAATTTATAATAAATAAAATTAAAATAAAATATTTGACAAATTCAAATCATTTTAGTTATTTTTGTCATATTGAATTTGTTCAATGTACACTGTTTTTTTCTAGTAATGTTGAATGTACATTGTGCTAAAGATCTTTCAATTCTCAGTTGAAGAACATAAACAAATATAACCAGAGAATTGAAGAACATAAACAAACATAACCAATAAGAAAAGAAACTAAAGTTATTTATAAATTAAATACCCATTTTCAATTTCATTCAGACACCAACTGTTTTTTTTTTTTTTTTTTTAAAGAACTCCGACATCAAGTTGAAAGTATTTTAATATTATTATTATTATTATTATTATTATTTTCCTTTCATTGAGAAAATTCTCAAAGTAGACCACAATAAAAGATTTAATAACAAATTCCTCCTCATCCACTTGTTCATCCATATAAAAAAAATTAATTTATCAATCAATGAAAAGTGGCAAGGACACCTGCATATTTTGAATATTAATTATCAAAATAGCACCCACATGGTGTCTTAAATAATAAATATCTAGCACGCACATCATTTTCTTCCACTGTTTATAGTTTTTCTTTTTCCAATTGATTTAATCAAATTAAAAACTTTTCAAAAACGGATCCGGAATCCGGATCATAAAATCCGAATTAAAGGAGAAAATCAAATACAGGTGTCGAAATGCTATGGGTAAGTCAACGTAACAGCGGGTTTAACCGACTGTAGAAAAAAAATCCCCGAGCTCTCCAAAAAGTCCAAACCCCCAAAAAGCACGATAAGAGAGTTCTCCGCAAGTCACTCCTTACATTTTCTTGTTCTAAAACCAGCCGGCCAAACAGAGTCTCTCTCTAGTCTCTCTGTCTGTGTGCAATCGATTTTCATGTTTATTTTTTTTATTTGAAAAAAAATTGGACAACCTTAATCTTGTCTGATCACAACGTTAAATGGATTACCAAACAGTTTGTTTCTCTTCTTCTTCGAAGTTGTAGTGTTTTGTTTGTCTCTGTTACCAAACACGCCCTTTCACCTTCCCTTCTTCTTCTTTAACCTAAAAAAAAACCCTAAGACTTTTGAAGAAAATTTTCAGACATGGCTACTACGACTACAAGTATCGGAAGTGGAGGGGAAGACCGAGTACTTGCCACAGCTCAGCAGATCGTGAAGAGTCTCAACACGCCTAAAGAGGTTACGGAAGACATGTTGTTGATCTTCTCGAGCTTCGATAACCGGCTTTCAAATATCAGCGATTTGATCAACGGTGAGGATTCGAAGGCCGGTGAGGACAGGTTCGAGGCAGCCGAGAAAGTGATTTTCCGGTGGGAGGATTCGAATTCCGAAGCTTCTAGACATTCTCATCATAACAATTGGGAAGACTCGTCCCCTGAGACCGATGAGTATTTACAAGCTGTTGATGAGATCTTGAACTTGATCGAGGACTTTTCGATCCGGTCCAGCACTGAGTTTGTGGACCGGGCCGAGAAAGCGATCCAACTCGCTATGTCTCGGCTCGAGGACGAGTTCAGACACATATTGATTCGGAACACGGTCCCTCTCGACGCCGATCGGCTTTACGGTTCGATTCGTAGGGTTTCGCTCTCTTTCGCTTCCAACGATGGCGAAATCGACGAGGATTTCGAGAGTTTCGGTGAGGAAGACCGTGATGGCGGTTCCACCGCCGCTGGCGGAAGGTTCCATGAGAGAGGTGGGAGCTTGGGAGATGATGTTTATGTGGATTTGATTCATCCAGATGCTGTTGTTGAGCTGAAAGAGATTGCGGATCGGATGGTTCAGTCTGGGTATGAGAAAGAATGCGTTCAGGCTTATAGTAATGTCCGACGTGATGCTTTGGATGAGTGCCTTGTGATTCTGGGTGTTGAGAAGCTAAGCATAGAGGAAGTCCATAGAATTGATTGGAAGAGTTTGGATGAAAAGATGAAGAAGTGGATTCAAGCCGTTAAGATTGCTGTTCGAGTGCTTTTAACCGGGGAGAGAAGACTATGCGATCAGATTTTTAATGGGTCCGATGAAATCAAAGAGATTTGTTTCAATGAAACTGCAAAAGCGTGTGTGATGCAGTTGTTGAATTTCGGAGATGCCGTGGCAATCGGCAAGAAGTCGCCGGAGAAGCTGTTTAGGATATTGGATATGTATGATGCCCTTGCCGATGTGTTCCCGGACTTGGAAGCCATGGTTACCGATGAATTCGTAGTCGGCGAGGCTCGTGGAGCTCTAGCGGGGCTCGGTGATGCTGCTAGAGCAACATTTGCTGAGTTTGAGAAAGCTGTTCAAGGTGAGACTTCTAAGAAGCCGATGCTGAATGGTGAAATTCACCCTCTGACGCGTTATGTGATGAATTATGTGAGGCTTCTTGTGGATTATAGTGAAACTCTGGACTCGCTTTTATTGGATGGAGATGAAGATTTTAATGTTTCCCAGAATGATTATGGTGATCGTAGTAGTAACCAGTTAGAAACTGAGTCTGTGATAGCGCGTAGATTGTTGTTGTTGATAACCGCTTTGGAGGCGAATTTGGAGGAAAAATCTAGACTTTATGAGGATGGTGCAATGCAATATATATTTTTGATGAACAACATTCTGTACATAGTGCAGAAAGTGAAGGATTCTGACCTTCGAAAGCTATTGGGAGACCACTGGATTCGAAAACACAGGGGCCAGATTCGTCAATATGCCACAAGTTATCTAAGGGCTTCTTGGACCAAGACCTTGTCCTGTTTGAAGGATGAAGGGATTGGTGGGAGTTCAAGTAATGCCTCCAAGGTGGCTTTGAAGGAAAGGTTTAAGAATTTCAATGCCAACTTTGAAGAAATTTACAGGATTCAGACTGCTTGGAAAGTCCCAGATGATCAACTCCGAGAAGAGCTTCGAATATCTATATCGGAGAAGGTAATTCCCGCATACCGCTCTTTTATGGGGAGGTTTGGTAATCAGCTAGAGAGTGGAAGGAGTTCTGGGAAGTACATAAAGTACACACCAGAGGATTTAGAGAACTATTTGTTGGATTTGTTTGAAGGTACACCATGTGTTCTGCACCATCCGAGAAGAAAAAGTACATAAGATACAATTGGCTCTTGTAACAGGTAAGCCACCTGCTTTGTTCAAAAGACTAGTTGGAACGGAAATCCCCTTCCCTTGTTGTAGTTGATGATATGCTTATTTATTCTGCTGGTGTTGATGTTATAAACACAGGTTTTTGTGAAAGACAATTTTCCCCACCCCCTCTTTATATACTGTAATAATTTTTGTACATTTTTTTTTTTTTTAATAGATTGTAGGTTTTGTATTGTGTGGATTTTGATGGTTCATGTATTTTGTTGCCATGAATCTCTATCAGATTTGGAGTAATAGTGTGGCCATCAGCTTCTGTATGTTACG
This sequence comes from Ziziphus jujuba, assembly GCF_031755915.1. Taxonomy (NCBI): domain Eukaryota; kingdom Viridiplantae; phylum Streptophyta; class Magnoliopsida; order Rosales; family Rhamnaceae; genus Ziziphus; species Ziziphus jujuba. The sequence continues at coordinate 8,651,596 of NC_083380.1, forward strand.
TATGCTGCAAAATTTCTGCAACTGTATATTTGTGTCTGTTTTTCCCTTTTTCATATTCACAAAATTTGCCCTTTTTCATATTCACAAAATTTGCAGTCTTAAGTTATTTAGAACTTTGATAAGATCTCATGAGTGTATGGAGAACTAATAATTTTTTCTATAACATATTATATATTATGGAATTGCAAGTATGTGGTAGAATATGTTTTTGTGCGAGAAACAATTTTCAGGCGCATGGTACTGCAACCTCGGGTTTGAATGATTTTGTCGTCGGTAAAATGGTGGAATGACCAGGTACTCTATAGTGTCTTTCTCTGAAGGAACTCAAGTTTTAGTTGATGGGTTATTCCGTTGGGGAGCAAAGATGCTATTGATGGATGGAATTGAAATTTAGCTATAATTTAGTTTGTAGATTGTCAATATGATCAGTCCGGTGTGAAAAACTTTACATCGGAGAACCTTGGCAAGAAATTCTAATGTTCAAGTTAACATTCTGGATGCGGTTGGGATAAAAGAAAGTTACAAATATTTGATGCTAAAACTTACTAAGTTGATCGGTTCAGTAATCTTGATGCCAAAACATGAAGTTTGTCAAATCCTCAATTATGTCTCTTAAGAAGTTGGCTTAAATGCCCTAGTAATTACGAAGGTCAGTAGAATAAAAGGTTCTAAGCGTTAAGGTTTCAATAAGCGTTAAGGTTTCAATCAAGTATAATACAATGCGTTTATTATGTAATTAAATGCTAGAGGCGAAAAGTAGAGCTAGAAGAGTTGGTGGTGTTGGTCCTTTTCATTAGGATTCGAATTCCATACCTTGATATTGGTTTGGCCCGGTGACACTTATGTTATTTAGTATTATATTAATCCAAAGGGATTTTAATAAGCAGAAGATCACAAAAAGCCCAAAAACTTTATCTGCAGTTTATGAGCTTTCAATTTATATAACCAGTGTAGGTTCAATCTTGAGATATCTTTCATATTGGGATGCATTCAGGTATTTGTTTTTATTATATTAGAGCCATGGATAGGATTTATGTAGTTGGAAAGATATGGTAGTTCTGGATTAGATTATAGATTGTTTAGTCTACTGCTCATAATAATAGCCTTTTTGTTAAAGAAATTGAAAATTACATTAGTCAAGACAGCGTTAGGTGGATTTCAAAGCCCTCTCTCGCACAAGTAGACAAGTACGCAGGTTTGATTATTGGAGAGTGGGTTGCTAAACAAATACGAGGGCCAATGATGTGAAAAACCAACCAACCAATTAAATAATGGAGTTGTACTTGTAGAATCACCCACATACACACACGTTGGCTGTCGAAATTGAGAAACTCAAATTCGTTCCTACATGGTCTCTCTCTCTCTCTCTCTCTCTCTCTCTCTTTCCTGTCCTTGTTTTACTTCTTTATGATAGTTAATTCAAACACTTATAGAAACTCTTCAGTGTTCTGTTACTGTTTTAACAAAAAACAGGGTAGAAAGAGTATTTCAACTATCGTTTTAGAGGTTAGAGCCATTTGAAAACCAAGCTTGATTAATTATTGGCATACTAGTCGGTTGAAGTAGGAATCTTTTCCAAAAAGGACCAAGACCCAATCCACCAATTTGATTGTATTGGTGAACCCCACCTGCTTGATACAAGTTCCACCACAAAAAATTGCAATGTCTGGTGCTGAAACTGGAAAGGATTCGAAACCATGGGATTCCCTGCACAGACACTCCTCGCTTGCAGACCACCGATGTCTCTCCAAACCTAGATGTGAGTTAGGTTAGGTGGTCAAACAAACTGAGCCAAAAGGTCCTCCTTGCTGCTTTTTGGCTATGGCAAAACAGCGTCTTTTTCGGTGGTTTCATTGGCTGATATGCCCGGTTTTTGTCTTTTAATAATGAAGCCATTCAAGGACCCATAAAACTTGACCCCAAAGTCCCTCCTTGTTTCCCCTTCTAACGACTCTGTTTATTCGGTTGGTGCATCAGCATGTGGGTGAAGCCAGTAGATGAATCGGTGTTCAAAAGTGGATAAGAGTTCCGACAATGAAAATGACATTCTATAGACTTGTTAAAGACTCATTAAGGTTGGTTTGCTATTTTAAAGTTGACATGACACCCAATAGTGGTTGATAATTTGCAAAATAAGCTCCTTAATCCAAATACATAACACAAACAAAATTAAAGAAGAAAAAGTTGCAAATTCAGGCCGTCCCTTCTTTCTCTCTCCGTATTTGGGTTTTCATGTATGAAACATCTATAGATTAGTTAGTTTCTTAATAGGTCCACTTTTAAATCCACCTTTTCAATTTAATTTTGACAGATAGACACAATTCAATTACACAAACGCATACAAATTTAATGGACGTGACTAAAAATCTTATAACAATGCTAAGCACTTCGCTATAATATAATTAACGCGCTCAACCTGATATAAGAGATTTGTTGTACAGAAAAACCTTAAAATATATAAAATAAATCTGCATCTACATTCTAATAGAAGTTTAAAAAAGACACAGAAGAAAAGACAAATAAATAACTAAAAAAAAAAAGAAAAAAAAAGAGAGTGCATAGCAGAAAGAAGCCGTCATTTGTATAATATAATCATATGTTACTCAATTCGGCAACTTTGACGCATTAATTATTTGGAGTGAGGCATGAAAAGTCTAACCAACCCATAAATGTTGCATTGGAATACCCATGCCATGGATTAGGCTTATTCAGTGCAGCATAGACAATTTCTAGCCCCTTTGCCATTTTCATATTTTGAAAAAAAGGCCATGTCTGTCAAAGTCCGGTGGTGTAAGCCCAAAACAAATAAATAAATAAATAAATAAAAAAGAAGAAAGCTGTATTCTCGCATGGAAAGGTGTGACAGAAAAAAGAGATGGATTCATGCATGGAAAGCTTCCAAAGAAAACCCTCCAAATCCAGTATCCCAATAAAATGACTCACGTTTACCAATAAAAACTGTAATAATCAGAGTTTTGATTGTTGGCTTATCAGAATCAGTTTCATCCTTTCCAGACACTATAGTTTTTTCCCAGTGCAAAGTTGGAAAACGGTGCTGAAAAAAAGTTACTCCAGTCATCCTCCAGGGATACAGTTGTGCACCAGTTGTGAACTAATAAGAAAGTATTTTAAGAGCCTACAAACTGTTTTTGATTTCAGAAAACACAAATTTTAGTTTTCAAATGAAAACCAGAAAACAACCTCCCTTTACCCATACGGAGCCTGTCTGATCTGAAGACAGCTATGTAACATATTAAGAGGTAAACCAGCCATCAGAATTAGCAAGCAAAATGAATAAAAATTTAATATAAGAAATTATTCACCAAGAAAAATTTAATATAAGAAATTATTCAGCAAGAAAATAATAATAATAGCAAAAATACAGATGAAAGAATAGTTCCCTCTTATTAGATTTTTTTTTTTTTTTTTTTCTCCAACAAAAACGCTCGGATGGAGCTCATGGATAGAGTAAAAAGATAAAATGCATGACAAACTGCAGAAGGCATTAATTACAAGGGCTTTGCCTATGTTACAGTCACCATATTCACGATTCAACCCACCCCACAGATAGCAAGCTTAGGAAAAGGGAAGAGATAAATACAGTGAAAGAAGAAGAAGAAGAAGAAGAAGAAGAAGAATAGTACTGAATCATTAGGAAAATTATCAGAATTTGACTCTGAGTACCTCTTATACTCTGCTGTTCTGGGGCAGTGGAAGAACACCGTCAAAGAAATCACCAAAATATCCACGGGGCTCGTGAACTAGCCTTGAGATGATATCTCTAAGTGTGATTACTCCTTCCAGATCTCCATTTTCAGCCACAACATATGCTCTGTGAACCTTCTTAGCATCCAGCATCAGAATCAAGTCTTTAATTGTTTGATCCTTTGTGCACGTGATCATCTTACCCAGCAGTGGGGAGGCCTCTTTATGCTTTTCTAAGTGGTTTCTAACTGCTGTCAGGAAGTTCTTTGCTGTGATAGATCTGTAGCATGACAAAAGTAATGGGCGTGCAAATAAGCAGATGGACATGATAATATAGCTTTAAGGATGGGTACATGGAAAGCAATTTTATAAAGCACAGCATCAACCGAAAACCTATGTATATTGATTAATGCCATGACCAACTAACAAACATAAATAAAGCTTATACGGAGCGGGAGCCAATTAGACAACTACTTTTAGTCTCCACATTTTGTTTTTTATGTTAGTTAAGTACAGAAAGTTAATCTAAATAGTTACACTGTAGGTACATAGCAGGATATGGCGTTATGAAGAAGTTATAGCCTACAAAGACTAAACTTTGTTAAGAAGTTCAATATGCATGGTGGGGAACGTAACCAGGTCCTTGTTAGTCATTAGTGCATCTAGCATGGAATCTTAGAATGGAATAAACCAACTAAATCAAACTGTGTTAAGGAAGGGGTCTAATATGCAAATTACTTCTTTATGTGAAATAGCAGAAATTATTTTAAGCTATACAAAGTCAGCGGCTTCCACTTGTCTAGGAACTCTGGCAAATTTTTTTCTTTGGCAACGAACTCCAGCAAGTCTTACTTGTCTATAAGCTCCTAAGAACATCAACTTTTAGTTTTACTGTTAATGGAAATTAGGTCCCTTAGAACTTCTTAGCATCGAAAGAGAGACGGTGTAACCACATCAAAGAACAATTCAGAGATTCAATTCCAGCTATGTACCTGTAATCATGGTAGATCTCCGGTGCAGTAAGCAAGAAATGGACGTCTCTTAAGCTTATATTACCTACTGCCTTGTTGCCACCAGTTTCAATTACAGGTACCCCTCCAATCCTCTTTTTCCTCATTAGCTTGAATGCTTGGAGCACTGGTTCATCCTCGTGCACCTGCAACAGAAAGAAGTTGGCATTGCCGAGGAATCACAAACATATATAATCATTATGTTGTTATCTTCCCAGAGATGGGGAGTCTTCTAACAAAATATTGTTGAGAAGTGGAAAACTTAAACTAATTGTCGCTACAAACACATGTCACTTCCTACTCTAAAGGATTATCCATTCTGAATGCATCCTCATTTCTCAACTATATACTATTATTGTTCTTTAGAAATCATGTCCTACGCAAAACACCTTCAAGCAGATATCCAACAAGAAAATAGTTAAGGGTTGAAACAGAAATTATAGGTGAGGGTGCGGTCAAGATAGTACTCTAACAAAAAATTGCATCATGATCATTACAGAATTCATTACATCTAGAGGTTGTCCTTTCATATGCATCTAACTTATCAGCTCAAGAAACAGACACAAGTGAAATGTATTTCATGATTTTCATTCTTTTGTAATGAAGCTAGCACTGATCCCTCTGGCGAGCATGCATAAATTAATGACTTAAAGAAGTGTAGTATATGACCTTGAGAACCCAAAATCCTGACATCTACCAAAGGAAACTTAACTGAGAAGTGAGAAACAGTCACACACCTTGATAATTTGATTAGGAGTCATTGTGGGAAGGCCAAGTTCGGATATCTTTTTGGTTCCCCAACTCTCAAACCAGTGAAGTCCAGTACATTCTGCTAGCATGTGAATCACAGCTGGTTGTGTGATAATGTTATCAATCTTTCCCTCGCCCAAATCAACTACAGGAACACTCTTCATTTTGTACTTTGAAAGCAGCAACAGCATGGTCAAAAATGAATTGGATTTTTGCAAAGCAAGAAATGGGGCCCAGCGGAATGAACCTGATATATCTCGGACCTGTATGCTCAGAGATTAATATGCATCACCAGCAATTCATGTGAGAGTAAAAAGTTCCACAGCCACTGAAATATGGCATAAATTTATTTTTAAGGAGAGTTAGAAGTAAAACCTTTGTGTTCTTGTAAAAATCTGATGAAGTCAGAGCCTCAAAAAAGTTTCCAGAAGTTTTTGCTGCAGATTCAGGGCCTAAATCTCCAAGTTCAAGAGAAGCAATCATCCCAGTAGCTGCTGCCTCAAGAGCAGTTGGACTCCTTGGACTCCTAGGAGAAGGGGGTTCTGACTGTCAAGAGCACAAAGCATCATGTTTGCAGTTTCTCCACTATGACGATAGACAACTTATAAACTGGCGACATAACTAGTTCTCATCAGTTTAATTTTTGAAATGGAACGTTGACATCCGTTCCAAGTTTCATCTACCATATAAATCACGATAGGATATATTGATAAACTGAGAGCATATATATTTGTTGGCTCAATGCTACACCACCTTCGATAACAGATGAACTTTAATTTGCATCAGCATGTAGACCAACAGTAGAATTTAATACATTCTTTAATAGCATATAAAAGCATCAGGAACATATGTTCCTTCCAATAACAATCCATCAATCTTTTAGACAAATAAGACATTTCAAGAAAGTATACCTTCGCTCAACAAAATTGCTCTTACAACAATTTCGATATTGTAGTTGCTTTGGCAACAAGTAAAAAGATAAACAAACTATATTTTCATGAACCACGTCGTGGATGGTAAGTTTTTAATTTTCAGAGGTACCAAAATTGATGGAAAATCAAAATAAAATCTTTAGTTTCAATTTCTATTTCTATTTTCCCCAAAAATCTAAAAATATTTAAAGATATCATTCAATTTCAACCCAATGCCAAAGAGTAAAGATTGGCTTGGCATGCTAACCTGATGCACAATCCAGACAACAATTCCTGCAAACTCAACCATTCCAAGGTATCTGTCAATCCAACTAGCATCTTCAGGGGCATCAACATCCACCACCGGTGCACTTAGAATTTTGTGCTCAGCCAATATTTGAACAGCTTCTGCCAGACTAGTGTTTGATTTTATCTCAATCACTGTTTAACAGTAGAAATTCAAAAAATAAGGCCAATAAACCAAATAATGTTAATAAACGATACTTGGGAAAAATGAAATTTTTCAGTGTGACCCATCTGCCATTAAGCGAGTGCCAAAAAGGGCTTATCAAATGCTCTGCCAATGGCAATTCAATCCACACACACTACAACAAAAATTAAAAATTCACCAAAAAAAAAATATATATATATATGTATATATACATAAAACAAACTTTTCCACACTAATAATCAATCCAGAACAACATGTAAATGCTAAAGTTCAAAATATCAACAAACTTCACCTTCATCATCAAAATTCATATTCGAAATCCAACATATATGAATATAAACACATACAAAAGCACAAACTCAATGTATATAACGGTATACATCCATATATATATATACACACACACATATAGACCTTGATCAGAAGGAGCTAATAATATATATATATATATACACACACACACATACAAAAGCGCAAATTCAATATATATAATTGTGTATATATATAGACCTTGATCAGAAGGAGCCTGAGGGAAATCAGAGACAGGAACATTCTCAAAGCAAGCATTGAGCTTCTCAGTGGGAGTGAGCTGTGGCTCTTGAACATCCCACAGATCCTCCACCTGCATCCCAAGCTTCGCCTCTGGACTCCGAGGACTCCGACTCTCCTCCATACTACTCTCTCTCTCTAGAATTTTCTCTCGCTGCATCTGCATCGTCGCCACCTCAACCATCACCGGTCACTCTCTCTCTATGAATTTTCTCTCTCTACGACACTCTCTCTATCTCTCACTCTGTCTCGCGCGCTTTCTCTCTGTAGAAATTTTCTCTCTGCCACTGCGAAGCAGACAAATATTCGATCTCTACCCTGACATTAAATAACTCCGGGAAAATGATTGGGGCACTAAAAACTAATTTGCATCGCTCATCACACGTTACGTGGATACCGAAGATCTGGACCGTTGGAGTGGCATACTTTGATCGAGAAAGGAGCGCAATTGGGTATGTTTGGACACGTGGAGGGTCCTGATGATGGGAGATGCATTATTGTTAATGAGGTTGACCGGTCAACGCCCGATGCAGTGTCCGTTAATGTTTATCCGATTTCATATTTTGATTAATTTTTTTTGGAAAAGAACCTCCAGAGCTTATCCGGATTTTAATGCAGGCCACAATGGTGGGCGATTCTAACGTGCGCCGGAGCGAGCTTTGCGCGCTGGTTTTTGGTTTTGGCACTGAATAATGGGGGACGTGTAAGAATGACGTGGCTACGATTTTGACGCGTGGGTGGGTTTAACTAGTTTGTAGGTTCCGTAGGCAGTTTGACGGTTACTTTTTAGCAAATCAGTGGGCTGGTAAATTGAATATTCGTTGGGTCGGGTCGTATCGGTTCGAGCTTGGTTGTTTTTTATAATGGTGGGCTTTAAGTGGATCATGATCGAATAAGGTCGGGCCCGATAATGTGTCAAGTACATAGTGTATGATTCCAATTTAATTAGCATTCCATAAAATTAAAAATCATTTTATGGAAATTTTAGTTTTAAAAGTACAAATTATTGATAATTTTATACCATAGATTTGTGAAATCTTTACGTGTTATTAACCTCCTTATCACGCATTTTAAATTATCTTTGTTATTATTTAATAGAAATTATGTGACATGGGTTTTTAGTCCATGGACTTAAAAGCTTACTAGGAACCGTAAACATAAGGAGGTGATTTGCAACTCAAAAAATAAAGATACAACTTTGGTATGATATTCTGATTTCAATTCAGTAAATCCACAATACATTTGATTCAAAATTCGTTCAATTTTACCATATTGGAATATTTAAGAGGTGGACCATGTTTCATTAACAAAATTTTAACATTTGCCTTTAAGAAGTATTAAATGACAAATTAACTATATTATCCCCGAAATCAGGATCATTTATTTTTTTGGGTGGATCATTTTGATATTCTGTCTTTTGCCCCAAGATGTTTAACATATGCCCTATCAAAAAATAAAACTTTCCATTCCCTCTAACTTGGGCTATTATAATAACCAGTCCTCAAACTAGAAAGTCTTGCTTTTATTTAAAGATTTGATATTTATTCTTATTTAAAAAAAAAAAAAAAGAAGAATTTGATGATTTGGTTGCTACCTTGATAGTCTTTTGATGTGAGCCGAGGAAATAGTCATGAAGCACTTCGGGCGATGATGGATATTAAAAAACTTGTTTGGAAATGATTAATATTTTTTAAAAAGTAAGTTTTCAAAAATTACCTAATTCGTGTTTCTATTATAATTATTAAAAAATAATTTCATTTTTTTTTCCCATACACTTTTATTTTTATTTTTAAGTAATTTTAGGCTTTTTACTATCACTCTCAAATATACAATAATGCATAAAGACACTTTGAGTTGAGTGGTTGGTTGTGCAATTTTCAACAATATATTTATTTAATTTAATATTTGGAAATTTTAAAATAAAGTAGGTTATGTTCTTATAACTTTACGTAAATAAACACATAATACAAGCAAACAAAATTAACCAAATTTTTTTTTTTTTGGGTGAAAAAAATTAACCAAAACTTATTAGATTAAAATGTGTTCTTTTAATAAATTACTTGATGTCATGCTTTACAAATTTTTGTAAAAAAATACAATAAAAATGCTTACCAAATTACCAAGATTATGCTCAGTGTGAGGATTAATTATCTACGGAGACAAGTTTTTATTATTATTATTATTTTTTATTATTTTTTAACATATACACTATATATGGGGAAAATAAGAGCGACTAGTCACAAAGACTTTAAACGGCCCTCACGAACCAATTTGGACTCATTCCTCTACTATTTTTCTCAAACACTTGTTGGGGGGTTCTTCGAGGGCAATGGAGGGCTCCTCCTCCTCCTCATCCTCGCAGCCGTCTGATTCAAATCCAACGTCTAATGGCGCTTCCCAGTTCCTCTCCAACCTTCCTTCCCGTGGCCTCTTCTCCTCCACCGTTCTCTCTTCAAATCCGGTGATCTTTCCCTCTCATCACTCTACCATCTTCATAAACCCTCGATTTTTTATTTTTTTATTTTTATTTTTTCTGTTTGTTTTCCTAGAAATTGTGCGAGAATGTAGAAGGTTGTAGGTTTTTTGTTTTTGGTACCACTTGAAGTTGAAAATAGTAATACTCAACCGAGACTGAAACAAGGATATTTTTGCGTTTTACAGTTGTTGAGAACTAAAATAATGTTGGATCAAGGGTCGTATCTTTTTATTCGGTTGATTTAGGTTTGAAAATGAAAATAAAAAAAAATTCAATCTTGCTAGATGATTGGGTTTTGTTGTTTTGCGTAGAATAAGCTAGTGATGAAATTGGGTTTTAAACTTTTATATGCAAGGAATTTAATGGATCATTGGATTACTAGGAACAATGGATGACTATAGTTTAGCCTTATAAAGAGAATGTACAGTATATCTGATTTAACAAAGGAAACTAGTTTGGGCAATTGAAAACCCTTTCCCAGTACCTTAGAGGTACACTAACTATTTTATATGACTAAATCTCTGTTGTTTATTTTATATGACTAAATCTCTGTTGCTCTTACCTATAATGCATCATACTCACTATGCGATCTCGTCCTTAGAGGCAAGGGGAAAAAAGACTTCATTTCTTTGATGGAAGATAAGTGTCTTTGCCTGCTAACTTATGTGAGCCAAATTGTGAGTTTTGGTGTATTTAGATTATCTTTGAGCTGCTAACTTATACATGTCCTTGTCATATTTGCTTAATTGGAAGTAATGTCTCCAAACAGCCAACTTGAGTTAGTGCCAGAATCGGAATATAGTTTCCATTCCAGGCCTTCATAGATAGTTATATTTGGTTCACTAACTTCTAAACTTTGTAGGACTTTCTCTTTTAGCTTATGCATTGTCCTGCTCTGGGTTTGTTATGATGACGTGTTTTTATTGGAGGAAAGTGTTGTTGTTCAAAAACTGTTATTTTCTGATTGTGGTAAATGTTAATGCCCAATGAAGCACGTGAATAGGGAGGGGGTGGGAGACAAAGTTGTTCAACATTTTCATAATTCTTTTGTTATGAACTAGCTTAGACATAATTATATGGCATTGGTGTTCTTTGTGTGGAGGTCTATGATTGCAGCAGCAGCATATGTCCCTTAGGCCCTCATTGCTTAAGCACTTTTACTCTATTCACTTTTGATATTAAATATTGCATTGATGCATCCTTTCTTAATGGGGTAGACAATTAAATCTTGATTTTAGGCACTTTCTCTGGGTGTGAACTTTGGTTTATGTGTTTTGAAAAAAACAAAACAGGGTGGAATGCGAGTTTATGTTTGTGTTCATGACACATCGCCACCAGGTATTCTTTCTTCTTCTTCTTCTTTTTTTATTTTTTTGTTTATTATTATTATTATTATTATTTTTAAGAGTTTTGCATAGTGAAACAGATTTAGTTTGTATTACCACTTTTTATCCAACAACTTCTTGTTGTATGTCCAGAGGGTCAACAAATAAAGACAAATCAACAAAACATATTGATTAGGTCGCTTACACTTAGGAACAAGAAGAGTGAATCTGGTTCAAGGGATGCAAACGGTGCTGGTGCAGCTGAAAGTTCTAAAAAGAGGTAGTACTACCAGCTTTTATCTTTTAGTATGGATTATGATGCTGTTTGTTAATAATATCCATTTGTGCATGTTTTATTCCAATAGAAATCCATTTTTTTTGTGTTTCAGATTCACACGTGTTTTACAGACCTGTTTATGGAGAAAACTTTTTTGTATTACCGATTGTTATGATTTTGTTGATGCTGCTTGGTTTAGAATCTGGTTTCGTTGGTTTGCATTGTTGTTGTGTTCTGTGTCATCTACCCTTGCCAGAAAAGTTTCTTGCATTCTCACTTAACACTGTTTTCATTCATGCTTATAGGGCTCCTGAAAGGCATCCCGAAAGCAGGCCTACAGCTAAGAGATCCAATAGTCATAGTAGTTCTCGACAAGGTAAATTCTGATGGTTCTTGTATTGCTTTGCGAGATATTATATATTGACAAATAGTTGGCAAAATAAAATAAAAGGAAATATGAAGGTTTGTATGTGGTTCAATGAAATTGGTCTACTTTTTGGAAAAGTAGGATGTCTTTGTTGGCATTTACAAGTAAGTAGATCCTTAAATATAGGCAAGGTAGACTAATCTAGTTGCATATCTGTAAAACCTTGTTGTTCCAAAATGGTTAAAAATTGTGGTTTCTTAGTTTCAAATATTCAAGTTTTCTAATTGTTACTTAATGGGTCCTTTTAAGGACCTTGTTATCATCATTGATTTGAGTTGGTGTCTTTGTGATGGGTTTTGAAAATAAAGAAGGATCAACTACCCAACAAGCACCGATTAGGGACTACCAGGCTTTAACCGTGGAGAGGCTTCGTGCACTTCTGAAGGCAAAAGGTCTTTCTTTAAAAGGAAAGAAGGCAAGCATCAAGATAATTTTATCACAAGTCTTTTTTTTTTTTCTTTTTTTTTCCCTCTCTCTCTCTCTCTTAGAGATCCCATCTAATGAATTTTCTATTTATTTCAAAAGTGAATTGTTTATTTAGATTCAATTGATTTATCAATGGGTTGATGGTGGCATGCAGGATGAGCTGATTTCTCGCTTGAAAGGTGCAAGTGGTTCAGCATAGTTAAGACGGCAAGGAACAAATCCGCTCTCTTCATGTGTACTCTCTTCAGATAATGAAACTGGATGGTTTTGATCTTTTTGGATGTTACTTCAGAAAATCTACGCATGGGTTTTTCATAATGTAACAGGAAAATGAGGTTTGGAAGGTGGGTGAGTGAAAAAAATGGAGCTTGTAAGATCTGTTAATCTTTGAAATGCTTTTGTACCTATGTTTCATATCTTTTAAAGCCACCTTGGACAAAGTTGCCTCTTTCACAATGAAGCAATCCTGGTTAACTCATTTGTTGCCTTGCTTTGAGAAAGTAGAGGTGAAATTCTTTGATCCATTCATATTTACTATCCCGGTGTTAATCCTATTAGGTAGTCTTTGTTCGCCTCTTTTGCCATCGTTTTCTGCACATTTGACTGGCAGATTTGGGAGCCTTTTCTAAAATGAAGACTAATTTAAACTGCAAAGGAATTTTCTTCTTCATTTTAGTTTTCAGCGGCACAAAATAAATAACCCAGCTGAAATTCTGTTAAAAAAGAGCCAAAACAAGCAAAGTTGGCCTGTTTCATCTTTCCCAGGTGAAAATTTCATAAATCAATGCAAAGTCAGCACGAACTTTTTCAGTTGTTTGTGTCCCATCTCGAACTTAAACCAACGGACGAACGAGGGAAACAAAAAAAAAAAAAAAAAAAAAAATTGTAATGAAGAGGAAACGAAACCAGTATGGTTTCCGCTTCATCTACATTCTACTACTAAGAAATAAAAACAAGAAACACGTAAACCAAAAACGAAAACATTATTTCTCTCCTAAGCTTTCAAAGACACAAATAGAGCATAAAACCAAAGAACAAAAACAAAAAGCCGTCAAAAGTTGATGTGATAAAGCCTTTATTGCCCCAGCAAAATTCAGTAAGCTAGAGAAACGAAACCAGATATGGTTGCCAAAAAAAAAAAGGGTGTCAGCTGAGAAAGAAATTGTGACAGAGCCATATAGAATACATTGATCGTATAGAGATGGTGTAGGCGAGTTGTTCGCTTCCTCCCTTAGGTCCGACCTGCCCGTCCATTTTTGGAAGGCCCGCATACGAGATGTGGGCTTGTAACAAGTTAACCAAAGCAACCCTGTTTGATTTCGTTTGTGATTCAAATAAAAGAAGAATAAAGGGAATTTTGTCCGATACCTTTATTTGAAAGCCTTTAATTAAATATACTTTTTTCCTTTCAAGGTTTTTTGTTTGATCCTTTTCTTTTCTAATATTCATAAACTATCCTTTTCAAATATCAAAAAGAAAAATACATATGAAATGCCTAACGAAAAAAGGAAAGGGAAAATGAGAGAATGATGAAGCAGCTGCAGGAGAGTTCTTCAGGAAGAGAGATGAGTGGAGGAAGCATCCTAGGTTCAGCAATTAGCTCAGCCATGCCCTTCTCGGTTTTGGCCTCGGAGTCCTGTCATCGACGTCTACCTGATCGGCGAGCAGATCTACAGCAAACTCCTTGGTCCTTCCTTCTCCTTCTCTTATGGGTTTGCTTTCAATGGTGTGGTCTTTCCTGGGTTTTTCAAGAAATCTTTAAAATGGAAAAATACAATTAGAATCCTATCGTCGGAACCCTAGCTTGGTTTTTGTCATAGGGACTTGCCAAATGGAAGTTTATTTTGGAAGCCACAGCAGGAGGAATCATCCATGGTTAAATTCATTTCTGCTATACTTTTAATCTTTTTCTCTTAATTTTATTGCTTTTCTTGCTTTGAGTAGGGAGAGAAAAAAAAAAAAAAAGCGAAAATTTGTTTTAAAAATGCAAAACTTTAGCAGTTAAGTTTTGTCAAATTTTCTGAATTCTTGACTATATATGTTTTTATGATAAATTTTTAGGTGAAGTATTCAAGAGGGCCTAATCCTACCAATTGTGAATGATTTTTCCATCCTTTTTTGTTTTGTTTTAATTGTCGTTGTTGATTTATAAAATTTTGTTGGCCATTGAGAAAATCTTGGAAAAGGGAGGAGAGAAGTTAATTTTTTGAAATATCAAATTCGCATTTTTGAGCAAAAGATATTGATTTTTGTTAGTTAATTATATTAAATTTTGGTCTAAAGGAAGGCTTTTCGCTAGGGACTTTCTTTAGTGTCTAAACAAAAGTTAGATTAGTTAAACATGGTTTTAGTTTTGGAAAATTTATTATTACTGTTGTTTTTTATGATGTTAATAAGCCTACAAAGCCAGGGAATCAGACCTATGAGTTCATTTTAAGGTATGCTTGTTCAAATAGATTGCCTTATTAATTGCTTTTATGTGGTTGGTTCTGTACTTTGTGATAAACAATAGTTCTACATATCACCATTTGTTCTTTAAAGCCTATTTGATTGGTGGACCTATAAGGTATATTATTGGGTTCACTAGAACACAGTAATGGAAGCTGTATTGAGTTGGGACAGATGAAGGTCTAATGCTGTTATTGGAAGATAGAATTTCTTTTTTGTTCACTTCCTTCCTTTTATTATGGCTTTATGTACCAAAGTGTCTTTTAGAGTTGAGGTCCTGGTATGCATGATAGACGTGGATATTTTTTCCATGGGCATGTCATTTCTTATTTTGATTGAATCTTGAATCTATGCTTACAAAATTTCTCATTTGTAGGATTGCTACATTGACATCTGCTCCCCAGAGGTTCTAATCATTTTTACTGACAATTTTGATTACCAACATCTATGGTGCCATTTTGTCAAGGGATTGCTTGTTGATAATGTATATATTTCAAATCAACTATCTATTGTGTTAAAACAAATTCAACCTGTCAGTTGGATTTACATTTCCATCTCATACTTATATATTGTATTACATAAATGGAGGCACAAATACACATACATGATGCTCATGCCTCTCCCAACATGAATTGTGCATAAATTATTCAAATTTTACGTTTTAAAATGTAAACAGAACTTTCTTTGATTAGAATGTAGTAGAATTATTTCAGATCACTCTTCTAGTATCTTCCGTTATATATATATATATATATATATATATTTTTGATAAATACATATCTATATATATATGTATATACTGTCATCTACAATGTCGTTCTTGATCAAACCTCTTTGCACGACAAAATATCTTCTGAATTTAAGAACATATTATACACATTTTTATAAAGGTCATATATATATATATATATATATATTTAGCATTGAACAGATATTGAAGAGAGTGGGGCTCTCGAATATCTAAATAGGGTTAATGAATATCTAAATCCATATATTATATTGCTTCTAATATATATATATATATATATGTCCCATCCCATAAATGAACATATAATATGTGCATAACTAGCGACTCCAAATCTTTATAGACCTACTAGAACTCCTATTACAAATGTAAATTCGCCAAAGCAAGCCATTGTGACAAATCAGCTGGAAACGAGATGTAAGTCAATCAATGTATCGTACAAGTTCACTTATTTTACTTCAGTATCAATATTAACGTAGCTATAAGACATTTGTAGTAAAAATTATTGATTGCAAGAACTACATACCAGCATAAGTTATATTATTTAATTTTCTCATTGTGGATTGCATGTTTTTGAATATTTATTTGCTAATTATATGCTGATTGTATTAGTCTGCTGGGTTTGTATAGCATTCTAAAATTAGTGAAACTTGATGCATTCTAACTGGTGCATCTTTTGCCTTGTGCAGTGTCTTTATGAGTCTTTTAAGGAAGAAGCTGGATATTTTTAGTTTGCTACGGCAATAACGTCGAATGATATTGATGAAATATAGAAGTTTCTTGATGCTGCTGTTGATGCAAGGTATTCACTTTTTAGCTTTTAGTAAATTATTTATTCTAGTCCCCTTGATGATGACCCAAATAGCAATGACCTCTTCTTTTTACCACCAAGTATAGGTGGTTAGGCCTAGAGCATTGGGAAAAAAAAAAAAAAAGGATATTCCAAACATGATGTACTGGATGAAACAATTTTAATTATGTAAATATGGTAATCCTGCATTTGGATGGCATAAGTGATGCTAATTGTGTAAAAGTTCTTTTCACCAATGATGAGAACCACAGACGAATTTATGTTGTTTGCATTAGTTTCTCTGAATTACATTTAGTCTTGAATATTTGTAATAAATTTTTCACTGCTAGTTGCATCTTAGTGTATAATTATTATTTTTTCCCATAGACTTTATCATTGATTTATTGCACTATTTATAATCTTCATTGATCGTAGTTTACAGTTGTGAGGGTTTGATTATTAAGACTTTGAATAAAGATGCTACATATGAGCCTTCCAAGTGGTCACTATACTGGCTGGAATTAACAAGAGCATTCTCACACAAAGCAAGGTCATCCCAATTATATGATAACATCTTTCATCAGCTTCTGACATTTCCCTTATCCCTTTTGTTTCTTCCTCCAAAACATGGTCTTATTCATTCAAGATAAAGGATTAAACAATGCCCTTGTTTGTTACCATGAAATGTTAACATTAAATTTATGATACATTTTGCTATATATAATTATATAATATGGCTTTTGGTTGTATTTTTTCTTGTTATTTTAAATCCCTTTTCTCTGGTTCACTCAATTCCACTTTTTGTAAGTCTTAAAAAGCAATATACCCGAATGGTTATCTGTAGAAGTTACAAGTTTATCTCCAAAAGCAACAGAAAAGGATGTTTATGATTTTTTCACTTATTGTGGTGCAATTGAGCATGTTGAAATCATCAGGTAGAGTCCTTCTGCATAAATCAATAATAGTCCATGGAACCATGAGGGCAATAGTGGTTCATTAGTAACAAATCAATAGAAATAATTTCCATTGGATGGGAAAGACAATTTAGTTCCCACCAAATTCTAAAATTATTCTATATAAGGATCTTCATTTCCAGGATGTTTTGTTTCCAAGATCTTAGTGTTTATGAAGACTGATATATGGGCATCACTTATCTCTTATTCAACTAAAGCACCCAAATTTCTAGAGTATTCTCTCTTTAACTATCTAAAATTCTCTGCATTGTAAAACTTGCAACTGAAATTGCCATTATCTTTTGTACTAGGTTCCACCATGTCATGCCTGCTAAAATGACCATAAATTGAATGGAAATCAACTACTTGCACTGGATAATGTATTTGCACAATTTTTACTGTGTCATTCATAATATGTATGCTATTTGTTGAGAATATACATCCATTTTTCTTATATTTCTGATTTACCATGTATTTTTGGTATGCTTGCAGAGAAGCTCTTGGTGTAGCAAGAGTTATAGCTGCAATGATTCGTTTATCTATAATCCTTTTGTTAGGAGTCCTTGATTGGGATGATTGCTTAAGTGAGATATTTGCATGGGATACCTTGGTTTGGTTTGTTGTTCTAGAGTGGGCATGGCCAGGCAACTGACAAATCTTGGTAATGTAACATGGATGTCTAGCTGTGTTGCCAAGTTACTTCAGTCCTTCTCTCTGAGCTAGCTAGCTGCACTTGGTGTTCTTCAGGCAGCTTATTTCTTTATCCACTACTTGTTTGCAAGTCATTTTTGATCTCGAGATTAGTTCACAAACAATTTGTAATTTTTTCTATTTGCATACTACATCTATCTTGTATGATATAAAATTATATTCAAAATTTGTTAATGTTTCCAAAGTGTTTTTGTCATGCTTCTCTTAATTTGGAATCAATGAGTATGTCATTATTAAATATTTTTTTGGCCACTATGTTGTTGGTAGTATTTATATTTATATCCTATATACATATGTTTGTCTAAATATCTATATTTATATTTTAGCCTTTTCAATATATATGGTATATTTGATGGTTTGCTGTCAACAAAAAAATAAATAAATAAATAATAGTATGGCAAGAACTATTATGTATGAGCCTATGTGCTTGCTGAAAAATTTACTGACAGTTTCCTTCAGTAATTACTGATGCACCATCAGTAATTTACAATTGTCCATCCGACAACTTCGATGATGTATGTTTTCACCAATAACATGCTAAATCTAACTTTATTAATGATTCTCAACAAAAGAATCTACAAAAAGACTAGAAAAAGTGGAAAAATTCCAAATAAAGTTGATTACTGATGGTGCATTGATAATTACCAAAGCCGACGGTTACATCGGTAATTACCGATACCTTATCGGTAATTTCAATTTGTCATGTGTTTTCAAAGCAAATCATCACAATTCAATCTGACAACTTCGATAATGTGTGTTTCCACTAAGAACATGCAAAATATAGCTTTATTAATGATCCTCAACAATACAATCCACAAAAAGTTTAGAAAAACTTAGAAAATTTCACCCAAAGTTGATTACAAATGGGTCATCGGTAATCCATATTAGGAGTCTCAATGTTTGCTGGAAAAATTACCGACAGTTCCATCGGTAATTACCGAAACCCCGTCGGTAATTTCAATTTGACCATTTTGGGGATTTTTTCTCTTTAAGATAATTAAAGAATGTATATTGTCCATGTTGTTGCATTTAACACACATTAGGGGACTTGTGGGGGCCAAAAAACTGGTAAAATGTGATTACCATAAAAGTTTTAGTAACCGATGTAATCTACGGTAATTTTTCAAGCAAGGACAAATTGATTACCGTAGGTTTCATCGGTAATTACCAAAGGCCCTATGATAATAAAATTTTTGTACCAATTTGATAACTTTTTCAAAACTTTTGGGATTTTTTCTCTTTAGGATCATTGAAGAATGTATATTTTGCATTTAGTTGTATTTAACACACATTAGAGGACTGGTGAGGGCTAAAAAATTGGTAAAATATGATTACCATGGGGGTTTCGATAATTATCGATGAAACTTACGGTAATTTTTTCAGCAACTACAAATTGATTACTATAGGTTTCATCGGTAATTACCGAAGGCCCTACGGTAATAAAATTTTTGTGCCAATTTGAGAACTTTTTCAGAACTTTTGGGATTTTTTCTTTTTAGGATCATTGACGAATGTATATTTTTCATGTTGTTGCATTTAACACACATTAGGAGACTTGTGGGGGCCAAAAAATTGGTAAAATGTCATTACCATAGGGATTTTGGTAATTACCGATGAAACCTACGGTAATTTTTTCAGCAACTACAAATTGATTACTGTAGGTTTCATTGGTAATTATTGAAGGCCCTATTATAATCAAATTTTTGTGTCAATTTGAGAACTTTTTCAAAACTTTTGGGATTTTTTCTCTTTAGGATCATTGAATAATGTATATTTTGCATGTTGTTGCATTTAACACACATTAGGGGACTTGTGGGGACCAAAAAATTGAGAAAATGTGATTACCATAGGGGTTTCGGTAATTACCGATGAAACCTACGCTAATTTTTCCAGCAACTACAAATTATTGCTGTAGGTTTCATCGGTAATTACCGAAAACTCTACGGTAATCAAATTTTTGTGCCAATTTGAGAACTTTTTCAGAACTTTTGGGTTTTTTTCTCTTTAGGATCATTGAATAATGTATATTTTGCATGTTGTTGCATTTAACACACATTAGGGGATTCGTGGGGGACAAAAAATTTGTAAAATGTGATTACCATAGGGGTTTCAATAATTATCGATGAAACTTACGGTAATTTTTCCAGCAACTACAAATTGATTACCATAGGTTTCATCGGTAATTACTGAAGGCCCTACGGTAATCAAATTTTTGTGCCAATTTGAGAACTTTTTCAGAACTTTTGGGATTTTTTCTCTTTAGGATTATTGAAGAATGTATATTTTGCATGTTGTTGCATTTAACACACATTAGGGGACTTGTGGGGATCAAAAAATTGATAAAATATGATTACCATAGGGGTTTCGGTAAGTACCGATGAAACCTACGGTAATTTTTCTAGCAACTACAAATTAATTACTGTAGATTTCATTGGTAATTACCGAAGGTCCTAAGGTAATAAAATTTTTGTGCCAATTTGAGAACTTTTTCAGAACTTTTTGGCATTTTTTCTCTTTAGGATCATTAAAGAATGTATATTTTGCATGTTGTTGCATTTAACACACATTAGGGGACTTATGGGGGCCAAAAAATTGGTAAAATATGATAACCATAGGAGTTTCGGTAATTACCTAAATTTGCAAGTGAAATAAACTAATTTTGCAAAATGATTAACCCATTGAACAAGTATGGGAGGGATGGAGATAGGTACACACAGAGGAGTCGCCAAATTCACTATCAGTCACCCTTTGGACCGCTTAAAAATAAGCTAAAGACGATAAGGACAACATACCATGACATGGAGATGAGTTAGTATTTGAACCCTTTCATCCTCATATACATAAATACAGGCTGTAACAACAAAATAGATCTTGAATGTTTAAGTCAGCATCGTGTGAAGGGCTTTACATAAAAGGCAGAAAAAGTAACAAGAAAACATTCATCAAAAAGGCATAGCTCCAAGTTGATTACTTAAAATTTCCTTATGAAGAGACACAAAAATTACAAAAACAGAAAAGAATATGTAGGATATAACTATTACATACAACCCTATTATCTGGAGTAGGGTATGAACTATGACCTCCATGGCTGCTTCAAGTGCGTATTTCCTATCCATTTTAATCACTAAATTTACGGGAGTGTCATCCTCTTACTGTCTATTATCTGCTCTCCTATCATTCAGTTTATTTTTCATCACTCAAAAGGTAAACTATTTGTTCGGTGTATTCATGTTTTCTTATCTTTGTATTTACCAAAAACTTACAGAACAAAGCGTTTATGTCGTAGTAAAAATAACTATGTACTCCTTTGATGTTTGTATTATAGGATTTTGGGTTGCAACAGATACAAAAAGTGGTGGGTTTACAGCTGTTTATACCTAGTTTGGTGGTTCTTGCTCTCAATTCATCACATAGCTCTTCACAACCTATGCCCTCAAGGTAATTACTCTCTCTCTCTGCTCAGTGATTTTTTTCTATTTGAATCTGCAATATAGGGGTTTAGTTACTTTATTCATCAGGGTGTGACTTGAAGCTAGCATAATGGCAGGCTATTCAACTCTATCCACTCTTAACATTGCTTTTCCTGTTTTCCCTAATCCTAAGATGTCAAGAACCCAATTTGTTATTTTAAAGAATTTTATAAATTTCAACTGAAATAAAACAGCATAGATAATAGAAATATAAACTGTACAAGAATGCTGACAGATTAGAGAAAATTGGTGATTGTTATGCTGTCATTAATGTTTAAAATTATAATTTTAAATATGGTTATAATGTATAAGACATTTTTAGTGACTTATTTCCCTTGTTTCATTTCTTGGTCAGCCTGGCTGAAATTGAACTACCATATTTTACAACTGAGATAACATCACCATCAAGTCCTTTTGCTTTTTCTCTTGCAAAGCATCTGCAATCAAATGGTGTTAAAATGTATGGGGCTTTCTGCTATTCACACTACCTAGAACAAAAACAGGTAACTCTACACTCTGTAACTTTTGTTTTAGAAGATGATTTGAACCATAAGATTAATACAATTGAAAAATTGGTAATTGTATTCACATTGATACCCTCTTGTGCATTTTGTTTTCAAAAAATGAATTACTTGCTACATTATGGTATTTGCATGGTGACACTGAATGCAGATGTTTGGAAGTGAGGCTGTAAAACTATTGAATTATGTTGAATGCTTCCCTGATGGTTATAAGAAAGGAACCAAAATTTTAAAGGCATGCGCAGATGCTAGAATTGAAGGTTTCCCAACATGGGTGATAAACGGGCGGTGAGAAAGCGTTAAAATTCATTCATTGGATTTTACTAATTACTTAATTTGGAGAAGATGAAATTTCCATTGGAGTTTCTCCCCTCCCGACATTTTATTTTCTCGCCCTTTGAAAGTCATCCACTTCTCATCAAAGATGGGTGTTTCTTGCAGGTTTTGAGTGGTGAACAAGAGTTGTTAGATCTTGCACAAGCATCCGGTTTTAATGTTAAATGAATCTAGTCTGCCCACATAGGATGATTCTGTTCAAATTGTGTTGTTTCACATATGTATAGAGTGAATAGTATCCTTGTGATTTATGTAGTAATCAGATTCAAACTGCAATATTTGTACATCTTCTGAGGTTTTTTTTGCTTTCTCTAAAAAGATGAGGTAGCTTTACAATAATCAAATTCAAACTGCAATACTTTTACATCTTCTGAGTTTTTTATGCAATCTTTATTTTTGTTTCTTACCTGTAAAAAGATAAACTCTTCGTTCCAAGCATAAATAGAAAACCAACTAAGCAACCCATTAAAGCAGCAATTGAAGATCTACCAAAACCATCAAGTGGACCAAAATTGAAATCCAGAACCAAAGGACTAATTAGGAAGCAAACCATATTCCCAGCTATGGCTCCCAAAGCCCCAAAGAGAACATTCAATTGCTTCTCCAACCTCCTCAATGCAGATTTTTCAAAAGAAACCTTGGTGAGCAATGTCAAAAACTTAAAAACACCCACAAATCCTAGTAGAATCGAAACAAAACCCCCATTTGCCAAAGACCCAAATTCTTCCGATCCAACATTCAAGTATTTCTAAAGCAGTAAAGAAGAAATAACCACAAGCGAGAAGGTAACCTTGTATCAGATCTCAAATAAAGGACATCCAGGTCTTTTAAATTTTTTTTTAAAGGTGTAATGAATATTAAAGAGCAAAACAAAAAAGTTCACCAATGCAAGGGTATATATCTTTATGACCCTTCTAAAGAGGGCATTGGGCCAAATTCCCCAAAAATAAATCATCAATAAATAGTCTTGGAATTGAATATGGTCTCATGCACCCAAAAACCAATCTGTTGCTCTATACATACATACATATATATATATATATATATATATATATAAATATGGGATTATGTTCTAGGCTTCTTTTTTCAGTTTACAAAAATTGTATTTTAGGTTCTCAGATTTGAAATGTTCCAACTCAAATATCTAAATTTTAATTTGTTGCGTTTTTGTGCAATTGTTTTTTTTTTTTTTTTTTTTGGGGTAATGCCTATTGAGCAATTTAGGCCTTCCAGTTTTAATTTATTTCAATTTAAATATTGCATTTTATCGCTCCATTGTTAGCCAAAACAATTGAACCAAAATGTAATAAATTAAAATTTAAAAATTTAAGTTGAAAAGTTACAAATTTGAGGACAAAAAATGTAACTTTCTTAAACTATATGGTATAAGAGTGTATTTAACTAACTGAACCCCTTTTTTTGACATTGAATTGGAAGTGAGATGATTAGAACTTACATGGTTTGAGAAAATAGTATTCTTACCCTTTAAAATATTAGATTCTAATATGCTTCATAGTTGAGCAACTAAAAAAATACTTTTGTCATCCCTTGATGAAGAATCATTAATGGTAATTACATATCAAATGACATTGATTATTATTAAAAATTTATTTTTAAAGTTTTAATACAAAAAATAATAAAATTAAATATTTCAATTAAAATTAACAAACATATGAAACAATTAATGCAAATTCAATTTGAATACCAATTGAAGTTTGTCTTAATCTTACTCCTACCAAAAAAAAAAAAGTTGGTCTTGCTCTCACCAAAAAAAAAAAAAAAAAAATGAGAGAGAGAGAGAGAGAGAGAGAGAGAATTGAAGTTGGTCTTAGGTGAAGTTCAAAATGCAAAGTTCCACTTAAATTCTAATATCTAAAAATGCAATGAACCAGAAGCTGAGATCAAACACCTCACGTGCATAAAAGAAAATCATTTTAATTCCTACTCATATATCATAATTGGGGATAAGGGTTTTCATCAACCTACGTAATTAGGAATTCTAGTTGTGTGTATATATATATATATATATATATGAATGTATATATAAAGATTATATTAAAGCCAAAATCGTATCATAGCCTCAATCGGCTCCCAATTAAGTCCTACCACATATATGATAATCTCCTTTTGTCAAAATCCAAATCAACCATCTACCTCAAAGAACCCGATTGAAACTACTTCCAAATCCAACTTTAAATATTCAACCTGCAAGCATTATTCGTAAAGACCTCTATATACATGAATGTAATCGCTAGATTAATTATTGGTCTTTTTCAATATCTCATTATTTTGTTATCTCGTGCCTATGGATTTTTAATTTTTTGCCCTCATTGATTCAAAAACAAACTTGTTTGCCTTTAAAACAATGCAAAACCAAATAACTTTCGGCGAAGACTCACAAAATCAGAAAAAATAAAAAATAAAAAGAATTAAAATTGAAAAAAAAAACGTAAAGAAGAGCGACAAATTGAAGAAATATCAATTTGACTAGAACTTTTTGTTTTTGGGTCCCTTACCGACCTCGTTACTCGATTAATCTTGATTTTGGTGGTCAAATTTGATTCCTGTATGGTGGCTAAGTGAGTAATCTTGATTTTTATTTTTATTTTTTTCACTTACCCGCCATGTTAATTACCATACGGTCAAAGGTGGTTTTGGTCTTGATACAACTCACCGCATGAGAAAACGGATTGTTATGCCTTTTTGTGTAACAAGATTGAATTGCAACTCATGAAAAAGAAAATTTATGTAACAAGATTTGGACTTATTTTGTTTAGAATATCTGGTTGTCTTTGGTTTCGCACGTGTATATATATATATATATATATATATATTTATCTATGGTTGAGCATTGAATTTGTTCTGCGTCATCTAAACCTGTCAGAAAAGTTTCTATGTATTCATTTTTGTTTTTGTTTTTTTTTTTTTTAACCACTTAGAGACATGAATTTTCTATTTACTTCCAAAAATGAAATTGTTTATGGTAGTTTATTGTATTTAGATTCAAATTCAATAAAATTTAAAATTAACAAAAAAAAAGGGGGGGGAATTTAAAGCATTTGGCCAAATAAATAAAAAATGGGTCTAAGAGTTGGAAAGTAGGTTTGTTCAATGTGCATTAAGAAAGTGTCACTTTTCCCTCTGGTCCCCTCTGCTCCCAAGTCCAAACTTAACTCCAAATAATGGTGGTAAATGATTTTAAAAAGGAATAAATATTTGTTTGACACCTCCACTTTAAGCACTTAATTAATTTTTAATTGAGAAAAAAAAAAAAAAAAAAAAAAAAACCTCTCTCTGTTTATTCATAATCTTTTAAATTCTCAAATAGCCGCAAAAAAGTTGCCGTTATTGTATTGAAATTAAAAAGGCATAATAAGCAAAGTTGAAATCGAAGAACGAATAAAAAAAAACATAAAAAAAATGCGTATCCCAAGTGAAAGGGAAGTAACTATAAATAAAGTCAAAAAGGAATATAATAATAAGTGGCGTACAGAGTCATGGCCCCGATGTTGGTACATCGGTGGGCTTGGGCCGTCAGATTTGGACGGTGCGAATGACCCTTTCACTTTCAGTCCAGCCTAAAACTGAACCCCCCGGGCCCAGTCTTCTCGTCTGAACTCTAGGTTGACCCGCACGTGTCCTCTCGGTCTCTGTCTTATCTAATGATTGGATGTTACATGTCTGGCGCATGCCTCATTGTCTTCGGCTTACATGATGTTAGCACTTAAGTAAGCTCTTCGCTTCCACTTTCACAAAAGCAATAAAAAATAAAAAAGAGTTCTTGCCTTTCACACATATTTTCAAATAAATATTTATATATAATCACTAAATTCAAACAAATAATTCATCAAAAAAAAAAAAGTCAAACAATTAATATTTTTATGAGCGATACTGGTGAAGCCGTATTATCCCTTGCACTTTTTTTTTTTTTTTTTCTTTTTGGGTGGTAGCTTTGAGTTATGTGACCCCACTATATTATATTGTAATAATGACTTAAAAAAAAAATAATTATAGTATTCCAATTATTATACATATATATATATATATATATATATATATATATATATATTTTCCATATGTTAATCCAACAAAAATTCATTTTCAAAATTAATAAACTTAAATGTAAGAAGGGGAACAAAAAAAAAATATATATATATATATATATATAATAAGTATAAAAATGAAATATATACATTATATCTTTCACTCTTGATAATAAATAGCTATAAGACAAACTAACTATAGGTCCATTAGTAAAATGAACCAAGAAAAGAATTCGAAGAGGATTCATTATTCAAACAGGAAAAAATTAATAGTTTTATGGGGAAAAAAAAAACAAAAAAAAGGAAACATGATTGAAAAACTAATGTTGCACCTGTTTATTGATACTATTTTCGTTGATGTTTCGATCACTTTCTTTCCTTTGCAGAAACGTTTTTTGGATCATGACAATAATTTCCAATTTAAATAAGAAAAAAATATATCTTGAATCCACGATGTCATAAATATTGAAAGCAACGTCACTTTTTTTATAATTTCATTTTAGTGTATCAACGAAAAAATATAGATTGCACGTGATTGAGGTGTCATTTTCTTGGCATGCTATCCAATTCAATAATGAAAGACTATAAAAGCATGTTTTATAATTACCAAACAAAATAAAAACAAGTTTTGTAGAAACAAATGGAAAATTAATATTTATGTTGAAAGGCCACTTAGGATTTTAATTTTAAATTATTAATTAATGTGACAATTTCAATACTTAATATATCAGTACAATTCTATTTAGATCATATTACTAATAAATTATTATTCCATACAGTAATATTTTAGTTTTTTTTTTAATTTTATATCATATAAAATAAAAATGTGTGAAGACATAATTCCAATATATATTTTTATTAATGTTCGTTACATTAAAGGTACTGACTTAAAACAAAATTTATAGTTTGTAAATTTACTTTTTATTTCAAAAAATTAAACAACGATTTTTTTATTTCAAAACCATTTATACAAACAGAAAAGAAAATAGCAAAATAATTAGGAAGATCCACCATGTTCATAATCCCCTTTTTACTTTTAGAAAAATTCTATATATATATATATATATATATACACACACATACATGTATCTTATTTTTAAAAGGTCATTTAAGTGTATGAAAATTATTTTTGAATTATGAACCAAACGAATGCTCAACTTCTTCTTTTTTTTTTCAAACTTTTGCACTTTTATTTAATCATTATTTATTGACATTTGATGATCGGTGATATGAAATATTGATTAAAAATTAATTTACTAACATTCTAGTATTAATTACAGTGAAATTGATTAGATTCCTAATAAATATTCTAAGGCCTCCTTGAGATATATCAAAATTAGTAGAAATCTAAAATTTCATAAAAAAATATATTTTTTTTCTTTTGTGTTAGATGATTTTTAGGAGAAAATTTTGAATCCATAATCTATAGTGGAAGATAAATTTTCAAAAAAGTATCATTTTAAAATTCTTTAAAAAACTAAGTTTATATGTTTTATAAAAAATACAATTTATTCATAATTTTTAAAAAATAAATAAATTATTTATTTATATGTCCTAAATATTCTAATAAAAATTAAACACTTTAAAAATTAATTTTTAAATACCTAATTCTCAAAAATTTATTAACTTCTCAAAGGGGCCTATAGATTAATTAATAAATTAATTTTTTTGAAACCTAATAAATTGACATTTAAAAACATATTATTTCATGTCGGTCTATAAATTCCAACTTTCCTATGCCGACGTCAAATGAGAATCCAAATAATATATATGCAAAAAGTTTTCAAGGTATATATTTCAAAATATTCCAATAACATGCTACATTCATATCAGATTTTTTTGGATTCTTAAAAGACATGGCCCAACTCCAATATTTTTTCAAATTTGAAATTTGATACCATCGTTTACCAATATTTTACGTACACCTTGCTGAAAATGAAATGAAAAATAAAATAAAATTATATATATATATATATATATATATATATATTATAAATCCTGAAAGATAAGGTAGGTCCAATCTAATGGTGTACAATCATGCTCCAGAGCTTGCTAGTTCCACTTTTGGGAAACAAAAACGTGCTTTTATTTTAATATCTCACGTGCCTTTTTCATCCATGTTTCGGCGCAACGCCGTGCCTTATTGGCCTATTTTTCAACAAAAATTAATATAATATACAAAGATTCCTTTACTTGGATTAAATAAATAAATAAATATATATATATATATATATCAAAACGAAATTCATTTTAACTTTTACGGAGTAAGTATAAATAGAAAAATTCATCATTGCAATATGCTTTTCAAGTAAATATATATCTCTCATGCTTTGTTTTCTTGGTGAAACGATATAGGAACTATAATTAACTTGTCGTCGCCAGATATATACTGGTGGTGGTAGTTAATCCAACAATTATCCCAAATTATGATTAAAAAAATACAATTATCTTAAATTTAAATCTCCTCATTCATAATATATATATATATATATATAGAAATTCTATGGTGAGGACGGTCCGCATGAGAACCGTAGTATTAATGACGGTTTTTCATAGTATTAACAATGATTTTTTAAAAAATCATCACCAATACTATGAAAAATCATCACCAATACTGTGGTCTGCATGAAAACCGTTCGTATCATAAACGAGCTGTATATATATATATATATATTTATATATAAAAAAACCTATATTAGTTGACCTTATAGATTTATATTCATATTATATATAATTCATGTGGAATATTGTAATTTTAATTATATGGTTAATATTGAATATTATAATGTTAATCCTTTTCGTATGCGCACTATCTTTTGAAGCAATTAAAAAAATATATATATGGTGACAAAATTGTATGTTGAAACATCAAACCAATGTGGAAAAGAAGGAAATATCATAATGTTAGGCAAGTATCAGAATAAAAACATTTTTCTTTTATATAGGAAACGCATTTTATATGGTGGCAACAAGAAAACAGTTCTCACTTATACACTTATACATGGTTAAACTTTTTAAATCTCAACACTAGAGTGGCTTATATAGACATGATTCAATTTCCACTTACTTTTGAATGATTTCTCATTTTTTGAATTTGATTGGAGCATTGAAGAAGAAGGAAGACTTTGTTTGATGATTCATAATTGATATCTAGAATATCTATGTCCTATAACATAAAGTATGAACAATAAAACATGAGTAAAAGTATACCTTGTACTGACATAGCAGTTCTGCTAATTTTATTTTATTTTTTGGTAATTGACTACCCATCATCATGATTAAAATTATATTTAAAAGCAAAAAATAAAAATAAAAATAAAGGTCATAAGAATTACCAATCTACACTATAAGGGTACTGCACATGCTTTTTCTTAATTTAATTGGACTATAAATTCGTAGTGGCATTTATGTAATCAGTGACGTATGTGAAACATATACAAGCATCCATACAATAATATAGTTTCTTTTTCTTTTTTCTTTTTTTAAATCGAAAGTATAAACAAATAAAATTCAGCATTCTTATTGACACACCTTCAATAGAATACATATTTTGATATAATTTATAACATCTTATATTTATTAGTTGACTTCTCTCACTTTTTGTCAATATTATTTTCAATTTAACCATTATATTTGATATGGATTTTTTATTCAGAACTTTTCAGAAGTCATCCATCTTTGAACTACTTACATTTAAACCTGTTTAACCATAAAATTATTTCAAACTCTGAAACCAATTGATTTAAAAACATTTCGACGTGATGAGAGTGCTTATCATTATATTTCAATCATCCCCTAATTCATACCTGAATAATGTAGAATTGAATATCAAGTAGCTTGCCAGTATCTTGTACTCGCTCACATTAGTCATCATATCTATGGATTAGTTATTTTTATTTGTACATATATATTGGATCAATATATATATATACAATTTCTCATTTTGATGGATTTTTTAGCAGAACCTTTATTATTAGACTTTTAAGTTATTTTAAATGCTAAGTTTAAAATTGTATTTAGGATTTATATATATCTAATGTAATACTAGAACATCAACGCAAAGTAAACACGATAAGGATTTATATGAACTCTAAATATATTTTTAAATCTAATCATTTTAAAAAATTTAAGAATTAATAAAAAAGATTCTGATATGACATTATATGTGTGTGTGTGTTTGCTATCCCACTTTTCTGTTTATATTATATATCATTTTTAGAAAAGCCAGAAAAAATAGTATCTAGAAAATATTTGTCTCTACACCATTGTGAGGCACTCCTCTTTATTTTGATGACTTGTCAAAATGTATTTTTGGATTAATTGTATTTTTATATCATCAACTTTAAGGGTTTTATAAAGCTCTTAATTTTTTAATTTATTATGCTTTGGGCCTTTTTAAATTTTGATTAATAAGTCTTATCAATCCTGTTAATATTAAACTATATCAAATTTTAAACTAAAAAAATAATTTTAAAACTAATTAACATACTAAAAAAATAATTTTAAAACTAATTCTAAAAACATACATTTTTAACATCTTTGGTTTGAGAAATAATATATTTTAATATCAATAAGGTACTTGTACTATTTTTTATTTGAAAAATTAGAATAAAGATAACTAAATCACAAATTTTAAAAATAATTATTATATTTTGGATTTTACTATTTTTTTCCTTATAAAATTAATACAGTTTAATATTAACTATGTGAGAAGGCTATTAAATTATTTAGTTAAAAGTTAAAATATCAAATATATTGTTGAATTGAAAATTTTAAAAATCTAAATTATAAAATTTTGAAAATTGAGGACATTAATACACAATTAATACTTTATTTTTCAATATATTATAAGTAGATCCCACCAAAGATATAATATTTAATACTTAAATGTTCTTATTAATAAAAATTGATTAGCGGGGCTACTTACTAATTTTAGGTGGAGGTAAAGAGCTGTGATTTCAAGGAAATGTATTTTACAGAAAAAAAAAAAGAAAAAAGAAAAAAGAAAAAAGAAAAAAAAAAAAGCAGAAACAATAAAGCCTGACATAGACTTTTATGAGAAAGATTGAGAAAAATCTCCAAATAATTATATATATGTATCTTTCATTTTGTCTGTTTAATTTCCATTTTGATGCATTAAATACAATTTTTAAGGAAACCCTATTGCCCAATAAAATTTGACTTTTTAAAACCATATGTCATAATTTTATAAAACTGGAGTAAGTAATTAATTTCACTTTCAATAGTCACATGTTTCTTTACTGCATCTTATTTTATCTGCATTTTATTTTATGTTAATTAAGTCTTTTTAATATTCTACAACTAATTTAAGCAAATACCAAATCCAAAAATCCAAATATGAATCTTGACCCTCAATATATAAAAATAAAGAATATCGTTATTTATTATTATTGATGGTAATTACCAATTTATAAGGTTATTATTTTTTTATATTAAAATTTTAAAATTAAATATTTAATGATAATTATTTAAATTTTATTTAACATGTAAATTTCATTAATAAACCTTAATCAACAATGAAAAATAGCATTTTTTCAAAAATAAATAAATAAACAAACTTAACCAAACAATTTGATATTGCATTTAAAATTGGTTACCAAAAGTAGGTGACGTGGACCTAACATGGCTTAATTGAGTAAGAAGAAAATAAAACTTCTTCATGGTTGACAATTCACCCATTAAAACAAAAGAAAATTAAAAAAAAAAGAAAGAAAGAAAGAAAATGAAGTCGATCCAAAAGGACAACTAGAAATCTGCCGCAAATATATAAATTCCAAATATCAAAATTACGTTTATATCCTCATGCGCTGCCATTTCCATTTTAAGCTCGAGAATCATGTGAGTTTTCTTTTTCTTTCTATTGTCTTTTTCCTACAAACCCTAAAACACCCCATGCCGAAAACCCTCCATGGTCGGTCTCTTTCCAATTGATAGACACTAAGACCACACCTACACTCTACATGTGTCTCTCTGTCTCTGTATGCCTGCATAGCTACCTGTATATATATATATATATATATATATATATACACGTATAGTCTATCTTCACGTTTATCTGCCACACCCAAAAACAATTATTACATAGCAAAGCTTTCTCTGGCTCTGCAGTAACTGGAATTTTTTTATTTTTTTTCTTCATTAACTGATCTCAGCCATGTTTATCTTCTTCCTCATTATGATTCTCTCTCTAACTCTCCTTCTCGTATCTTACTTTCTTTCACTGTTACTCGAACACCAACATAGAAAATTCGGCAGCACATCCCCTTTTGACCATCATGGTCTCGCTTCTTATCCGATCATCGGCTGTTTGATCTCGTTTTACAAAAACCGGCTCCGTCTTTTGGACTGGTACACCGAGCTCTTGTCATCTTCACCGACGCAAACCATTTTAGTTCAGCGCTTGGGTGCAAGGAGGACTGTTGTGACGGCGAACCCTGCTAACGTTGAATACGTCTTGAAGACCAACTTCAACAACTTCCCGAAAGGGAAGCCCTTCACTGAAATCCTCGGTGATCTTCTCGGCTATGGTATTTTCAACGTTGACGGTGAATTGTGGTCAACGCAGCGTAAGTTAGCTAGCCATGAGTTCAGCACGAAGTCTCTGAGAGAATTCGTGGTCAAAACCCTTGAAGAAGTAGTTCAAGAACGGTTGATTCCGTTGCTTGACGAAGCAGCAGAGAGCAAAAGAATCTTGGATTTACAAGAGGTTTTAAGGAGATTCGCGTTCGATACGATTTGTAAAGTCTCACTTGGGACCGATCCATTCTGTTTGGATTTATCACGGCCGGTACCGGATTTAGTAAAAGCTTTCGATGTCGCGTCGGAGATCTGTGCCCGGCGAGGAAGTGCACCGGTGTTTTTAGTGTGGAAGATGAAGAAGCTTCTTGGAATTGGATCCGAGAAGGTGCTGAAGAAGGAGCTGAAACTCATATATGGATGCGTTGCTGATATCATACAAAACAAGAGAAAGAAACTCCTCGAAGAAAATGATGATGATCATGGGGAGAAGAAATGGGGGAGTAGCGATTTGTTGTCGCGGCTGTTAATGGCTGGACATGGCGAGGAAGTCGTGAGAGACATGGTGATAAGCTTTATTATGGCCGGAAGAGACACCACGTCGGCGGCGATGACGTGGCTTTTCTGGTCGCTTTCGGAGAATCGAAACGCGGAGAAAATGGTTATCGATGAAGTCGAAAAAGTGCTTGACAATGGTGGAGCTGCTGCTGCAGCATTAGACTATGAGGCTCTGCAAGAGATGAAATTTTTGAAAGCTTGCTTATGCGAGTCCATGAGGCTTTACCCTCCCGTGGCTTGGGACTCGAAGCACGCTGAAAACGACGACGTTTTGCCCGACGGAACTCCGGTGAAGAAAGGTGATAGAGTCACGTACTTTCCATATGGAATGGGGAGGATGGAGGAGCTTTGGGGGATGGACCGGCTGGAGTTTAAACCGGACCGTTGGTTTGATGAATCAAGAGCTTTCAAACAGGTTGATCCGTACAAATATCCTGTTTTTCAGGCCGGTCCGAGGGTGTGTCTTGGGAAAGAAATGGCTTTCACTCAGATGAGGTATGTCATGGCTTCTGTATTGAAGCGGTTTGAAATCAGACCGGTTTGTGTGGACCGGCCGGTTTTTGTTCCTCTGTTGACGGCTCACATGGCTGGTGGACTGAGGGTCTCAGTTGCAAAACGTGGCTGAAATAAACGTCTTCTTTTTTATTTTATTTTTGTATTTTTAATGTAATTAAAATTGGCATAGTCCTTTGTAAATAATTTGCCAATATGTAATGAATTTATAATTTGGTTTTGAGAATTTAGAATATTTACCCAGTAATTCACAGTATTTTAATTAAAAATTAAATGTCACATTAATCGCACTAGTTAATTAATTTACACATCATTATGTGAACATACTACATAGCTTTTTTTTTTTTTTTTTTCAGTGAAAAAGAGTCAATGTCATTATTATATATTAAATAAATAATATTTTTAGTTTAACTTATAAATGGTGACATCAAAAGTTACTTTAAATTTGGAAGCTACCTTCATATAAGTAGTCATAATAATATTGTGTTATATATATTTTTTCCATCATAGATAACATATGTTTTCTGGTCAAGTGCACATGCATAGCCATAAGCCTTTTTCTCGAGCATTTAATTCCGGTGGATACATATATATTTATTTAATATTAAATTCAACCACTATTGTCTTTTTGGGTGAATTACGACTATTGTCATTTGATGCAAAATGGTACATACTTGTAATAAAAGCTGCTTAATATGGCAATGATCTTTAAAAAGAATGACTGGTCTTTTCTCATGCCAAGACCAAATAGGGTTTGGTCTTAATGGTCACAGTACCTTTCAAAGACAACTTAAAAAAATATAATAATAATAAAATAATAAATAATAAGGAGAAGAAGAATAAGAGATGGGAAAGTTTCATTTGTATGTGGTCCATTATTTCCTTCCTCTTTTAGGTTTGAGTCTACAGAAAAAAGTATTCCAAGCTAGTGACATTAAATAGAGTATTGATTAAAATCATATGATAAAATGACAATATTATGTGGCAATGGAAGGTAAGATTAAAAAAATGGATATAGATGAAAATATCAAACATTCAAAACATAAAAATATTTATGAAAATATAAAAAATTATTAAAAAATATATATATAAAAAATTATGAAACTTGATGAAAATTTATTTAAAATATATAATATTTTATTGAAATTTTAGATTTAACTTATTTAATCAATTAATTATTAAATTGACAATAAAAAAATATAAAAATATTGAATGGAGTTGATATTTCTTTTTGTAATATTGTATAGTAAACGTTAATAGTTAAAACTAAAATATTATAAATAAAAAAATATTTGATAAAAATATTTATTAATTAAGATATACAAAAAAATTATTACAATTATATTATATATTATAAAATATCATCTCAATATCATATAGAGTTTCTAGATAATTAAAATTATTAATTTTTTCCTCATCTTCATTTTGAGATGTGAAATAATAAAAAATAATTATTAAAAGTTATATCTTTTTCATAATTTTATATGTAATTATTAATATGCTAACTATATTGATTTTGTATTATGTTGGGCTATCCTTACTAATAATTATTATATGATATATTCTATAATAGTTGATTTTGAAACGGTAGCATGACTTATTATTTGACAATATTCCATAAATATTTCATCAATTCACTAGCTATATATGCAGAGAATATATTTTTTTGCATATCTTTATAGTATTTATCTACATTATAATATTTATAATATAATATTTATCAATTCTTTCATATGCATATTTGTATTTGGTTTATAGTATAATTTATAGCTACTTTATAATATCTATGAAATTATTAAATTTATTATGATAAAAAATAATAGGTAAGTAGACAATTAAACATTAATAATATTTATTAATTTTTTAATAAAGATATTTTTAAAAAATTAAATTTAATAGAAGTTTCATAAAAAATTTTGAAAATTTTAAAAATTTCTATGAAAATTATAAATTTTTTTAACAAAATTGTGAATAAATTGATGAAGATATTTGACAAAAATTTTATCCATTTACACTTGAAACCAATATTTCTTTTACATTCTTTAAAAATATAAAAATTTAGGTGAAATTTCAATTTTTCAAACCCTAATGAAAGGCTATTTTAAATCCTTAGCCTCAAGATCATACGGGTCTTTTTATTCTTGATAAAATTCACATCACAATTATAAACTTGGTCCAATTCAGAACAAAATTGAGTTGCGAAACTATTTCATAATGTTTCCCCATTCAAATTCTCAACACCTTCAATATAAGTATAAGTAAATAATTAAAATAATCTACTCATTTCGCTTTATTGAGTCAATGCGCTTTTATTTTATTTTGTATTTTTTTTTTCCCTCTTGTTGTCTGGGAAATAAGCATTAAGAATGTGACTGCTGAGATGGAAATGCAGACGCACAAGACCCCAAAAAAAAAAAAAAAAAAGAACGAAAAAGCCATAAATATCCATATGATAAGACAGAAAAGAAAACTTACACCAAGAACATAGCTGAACAAAATGTTGACACCTAAAACTGATAAAAGACAAGGAAGTTCAGACCCTAAATTAGAATATTGGCAATTGCAATATCGAGAAATGTATTTTGTTGCTAATTATTATATAATATTATTTTTGATAGTCGAATTTAAATCAGTAATCATAACTTATTATTTGACAGTATTTTATAAATATTTTATCAATTTATTCAATTATATTGGAAAAATATATATATATATATATATATATATTTACATTTTTATAATATTTATTGATATTATAATATTTATTAATTCTTTTATATGCATATTCATATTTCTATGAGTATTATAAAATTTATATTTATTTTATAATATTTATAGAATTATTAAATTTATTATGATAAAAAAAAATATGTAAGTAGACAATTAAGGATCATTATATTTTTTAATTTTTTTAATTTTTTTTAAAAATTAAATTTAATAGAACCTTCCATAGAAATTTCGAAAATTACTTAAAAATTTTAAAAATTTTCACAAAATTTATGAAATTTTTAATAAAATTGTGAAAAAATTGATATGGATATATGACAGAAATTTTGATAAAAATTTTATGAAAATATCAAAAATTTCTATAGAAATTTTCAAAATTTTATTAGTTTGTGTTTGAAACCAAAATTTCTTTTTCATCCTTTAAAAATATAGAAGTTTGGGTGAAATTTCAACCTTTTAAACCTTGATGGAAGGTTGTTTTAAAACCTCAACCTCAAGATCATATGGACCTTTATACTCTTGATAAAATTCACATCACAATTATAAACTTGGTCCAATTCAGAACAAAATTGAGTTGCAAAACTATTCCATAATGTTTCGCAATTCAAATTCTCAACACTTTCAATATAAGCATAAATAAATAAATGAAATCAAATAACCTACTCATTTTGCTTTATTGAGTCAATGCGCTTTTTTTTTACTCTTGTTGGTTGGGAAAGAAAGCATTAAGAATGTGAATAAAGTCAAGAAAAGTTAATGAAGCATATCAGCCAGCAGAGATGGAAATGCACACGTAAAAGATAAAAAGAAAAAGGCATCAATATCCATAAGAAAATTCACGCCGATAACGTAGCTGAACAAATGCTGACCCCTAAAACTGATAAAAGACAAGGAAGTTCAGACCCTAAATTAGAATATAGGCAACACTAGGTACTTTGAAAAACTCAAAATTTTTATTACTTTTTTACCGAGCAAAGAACCAGAAAACCCACATGCATATATCTCCATCATCAATATACAGCAAGCTCTACAGTATGATAAGATAAGATATTGCTCAACTTTCACCTGTTTATTTTGAATGAAAGTTGCATGTTTTACATGTGATTTTTACGTGGAAAGCACTTCCAAGGACCATTAATAATCTCAGGAGAGTTTTTTAGTGGAAGGTAATGTACTAACGTCACTTTTTCACTTCTTTGTTTTTTAGTCTTTCTTGGTCAATAAGTGCCAGTGAGGCAGTACGATCGTCTTTTGTCATGCATTGATTTGCTACCTATTTTTTCCATGCGTTGCCAAAACAAGCTTTCGTCATGTTTCTTTCTAGTACCACTAATACTCGAAAAAACCAAGGTGGAAAAAAAGAGAGAGAGAAAATGAGACTGAAGCTCAACTTCCATTCTTTTAGCCTTAATGCGGCTTGAAATGATGCCTTGAACATTAAAAACAGTCATGAAATTGTTTCACTGTAGTCTCTAGTACCCACATTATTTAAATGTTTTTAGTTTGGGTTGTGTGTTGAGGTCAATTTTCATCCATTTTGATCTGTTTGGAACTTTTTCAGCCATAAAAGTTGGCAAATAGACAGATTACACACCGACAAGAATGACATGACTTAATACTTATCGTTGTTAGAAGCAAATATAAAATTGTTTTTGAAGAATAGGGAAAAGAAAATGATTAAATTTTGAAATCAATTGCTCATTATTCTACACTTCCCACTCTAAACTTTTCAACTGTAGCAAAACAGCGTCTTTTAACTTTTTTTATTTGTGAGTTCAATAATCTCTATATTTGCATAAACTTGTTCAAGTTAACCAATTACTGAGCAACAACAATGAAGTCTTTCGAGAATCCATAATTATATGATTTTATCACACAAAAGATATGAATTAATACAGATTAAAAAAGCAAAAAAAAAAAAGTTGACCAAAAGTAATTCAAAACTCGAAAGAAAATTAACACAGTAATATTTGTGCCTGCTGGAGTAGTTAAAGGATTTGCAAGAAATTTGGTTGCAACAAAAGCAAAAGAGATTGAAGCCCCAACAGCAAAACAATATTCTTTGCTCTGGGCTGACCGTATAGAAGGCCTCTTAAAGAAATTTAGGACATGCCTTTCTTGAAAGGAATAGAAAAATAAGTCCATCTTTAATAGACATATTCCCAGCATTTTATTAAGTGTAAAAAGATATCAACCATGAATATTTTATGAAAGCAAATAGAGAGAGAGTAAAAGAAAGAACCATATATATGTTCACACCATCAATGTATTAGATTACCACTTATTTTCCCAACACTCCAAAATATAATGAACTGGCATCTACATATATCATCCCTAAGGGCCACAGCTGGATTGGCTAAAATGTGAGCTTCATCCAAACCATCAATCTAGATGTCAACATACATGTGATTTTAAATTATTGCTACTAATAATTTAATAGCATTCATCCAAAAGATAAAATTAAAACCAAAAAAAAAAAAAAAAAATTACCAATCCAGGTTTGTAGCACTGAGCAGAGAAATTAGTAAATGAACATTTCTCCCTCAGAGATCATGTCTCACGGTGAATCCAACAGATATGAGTTCAACACAAAATTTTCTTCTACAAAGTTAAACAAACACATTTTCCTATGAAGTATCCGAGTTCTTTTTTTTTTTTGGTTTGTTTGGGCGGCGCTGTCTCCAATACCATAACCATTCACATGAACCAAATAAACCAGAGATTTGGAGGTATTAGTACAGACCTACCAGCTGCAGACATTTAATAATCTTTAATTCAATTGCTTCCAGGGGCGTCGCTTCCAGCAGATTTTCGGTTCAGGTAACGAATAACTGCATCTTCAACCCTGAAAGTTCATTCAAGACAGAGAAATAAACATCAATTGGGGAATAGTCAAGATACAATCCTTGGTTCAAGCCTTTATGCACTAACATAGCCAACCAGAAAGAGGAAAAGAGTGAAATTTCGATCTTAGTAGGATAATTTGCAAAGCTTTAAGCAAAATAAGTTGGCCGGTTTCAACATTAAAATAAATACAAAAAGAAATAAGGTAGAAGGTGGAAATGTTAAAAAAAAAAAGGGTGAAATCTATGAATTTAGTATGAATATAAGCATGCAAATGTTTGAACCTTTCTTTTTCTCTTTTTAATCACTAATCTAGCTGTATTTCTACTTCCAGGTTCTACTTAAGTGAAAAATAATTATCAACATAACCCAAAAAGATAAAAATAAAAACAAAAAGTTGCAGCAATAATGGAAATACAAGCATACCAGGGTTGATTATAGAAATCAGATCGACGTTCCTTTTCCGTATTCCTACTTGCATCTCCAGCAACAAGCTTCAAATCCTTACTCTGAGAAGAGATTAATGTGTTAATAAACTCTGCTGGAGACTGACTAAACCCAAGAAAGAAAGCCCGTCGCCGACGATGCTCATAGATCTTCTTTATGGAAGCACAGATCAATTCATCACAAGCATCAACCTCTTTGTTCCTCTCAGTACTTGCTAGGAATGCAGACATTTCCTTATCTAGAGGTAAAGGCACATCAACCAGTAAATCGTAGCAAGTAGTTCCAGCTGGGCAATTTCCTGAAAGCTTTATTTTGTGCTCCAAATGTATAGGTTGTGGTGGAATCAAATGTTGTGATATCTTTTGAGAAACCATGGAAAATTTCATTTTCTCCTCGCCAAAAACTTTTTGAAGAGGCGGATCACACATAAAGATACAAGGGTCATTATGGGTTTGTAACTTCCTAGCCTTCACATAATGCCAAATTGCAGCTATGATTCTTGCTCGGGTCTCGATCTCAATTCCAAGAACTTCACTAAGTGCCGGTGAAAGTTTAAATTTCTCGGGCACATAATTCATCTCAAGTCTTATCATTGCAGAAAACTCCTTATCTCCTTTCCTCTTCACCTCAAAGCCATCATGCAGAACAGGGGAGCGAGAACTTTCCCACAAAATTACATGGTTATCTGGATAGAGGTTCTGGTCTAAGTATATGGTAATTTTCTTGAAAAAAGATGAGAACTTCGTGCTAAATTTCTGTGTTGTCCCAGCAACCACAGGGTCTCTTCCATCCTCCAATAACCTCCCAATTATCTTAAGTGACCAAGTTGGGGCTTCTGCATTCTTATTCTCAGGACTCGTCTGAGTCTGGTTTGCAAAGGTGTTGAAGACATAAATTCTCAGTGTTTTCTGAACATGAGCAGGGTGTTTAAGAGACTCCTGAATGTCAATCTTCTTCCTTGCCAAAGCAGAATCTACACGAGCCTCAAATTCAAGCAACTGGGTATAAAGAGCAGACTCAGGCAGAAGGGCGGCCACTTTATCTGGTATTTGCTTGTCAGGTAGCTTTCGTTTCTTTCTACGGGCAGCTGGCGTCAGCTCCATGGTTTTAAATGGTGAAGCTGCATTGGCATTAGATGCACCTGGTGGTCGAGAAGGCGGCTTCTGATTAGTCCGCTTGGCACTACCTGTGGCTGGTGTTGCCACAGAAGGTGAAGAAACACCAGCATTACTAGCATTAACATTATGCATCTGGGCAGCAGACTGCGCTTGAGCTTGCAACTGAGCTTGGAATTGAGCATGAGCAGCATGAGCTTGTGCTTGAGCATGGGCATGAGCATATTGCGCCTGGGCAAGTGCCTGAGCTTGTGGCTCAGACAACTGAAAATGACCAGGAAAGTGAGGCCCACCTTGTGTTTGAGGTTGTGCCTGAGAGAGAAGATGGGTGGTCTGGTGGTTCGCAGGCATAGATTGTGGCACACCCCCCGAATTCCCAAAATGGGATGGTAGCCCAACATTCTTTGCCTGATTATTGTTATTCATTGATATTGTTATTCAAACAACACCACAATCTTTAACACCAAACTATTCCATTAAAAAATGTAAAACCTAAAAACCTCTCAAAACCTTGAATTCCAGAAACCAAAACCAAAATACAGACTTGGGTGTCTCTGTCTCATAAATTTTCTTCCAGTTAAACCAAATACTTCTTCAATATTTGCTGGAAAATTCCCAAAATTCCCAGCAAGAAATTCCACACTGCTTGCTTCTCTATTTCTGTATAGCAAATCCAAACCCCAGTTTCAGAAACAACCCCAGAATTCAAAATCAAAAATTGAGCAACTGTAAAGCCGATTACACACGATTTCAGAGACACAGACAAAGCCAGTCGGTTGAGAGCTCATAAAAGCTGTCTTAATTTTTATTTATCTGAATACAAGAATCTATTTAGAAAAAATAAATAAAAAAAAAAAAAAGAACGAAAAAAATTGTAAAAACGAATAAATATAAAATTTTAAAAAAATAATAATAATAAACGAAACGTTCTTACTAGTCCTATTTTCCGTTGGATTCCTGCTTTCTCTCTCTCTGGTTTTGAGATCGGCCATGGAACCAGCTGGTTCTCTCTGGTTTATGCAGTTAAAGCAAAATTACATTATCACCCTCGTTATTAAAGACTATTTACGAACAAACGTTTCAACGTTTCGGAAAGTTATTGGAAGAGTTTTTTTATTTTTTTGGAAACAAGTTGGAGGAGTATACATAGCAAGAAAAATAGTATAAAGCCCAGCTCAAAATTATTTAAGCCCAAAAGGAAGCCCATTAATTTCTAAACTAATTGTGAGTTTTTATACCACCATTTAAAAACTTGAAGCCCAAAAGCAAAACCCTTTTGGTAGGGTTTCTTTACTTCACACTTATATCATCGGAACCCTAGCTTGGCTTTTGTCATAGGGATTTGGGCAGTGGAAATTTATTTTGGAAGCCGCAGCAGGAGGAATCAGCCATGGTTAGATTCAATTCTGCTATATGTTTCATCTTTTTCTCTTAATTTAATTGCTTTTCTTAGTTCGAGTAAGGGGAAAAAAAAAGAAGCGAAAATTCGTTTTAAAAATGCAATACTTTAGCATTTCAATTTTGTCAAGTTTTCTGAATTCTTGACTGTGTTTGTTTTTATGATAAATTTTTAGGTGAAGTATTCGAGAGAGCCGGGTAATCATACCAAGTGTGAGTAATTTTTCCATCTTTTTTTTTTTTTTTTTAATTGCTGTTCTTGAGTTATAGAATTTTGTTTGGCTGCTGAGAATATGTTGGAAAAGGGAGGAGCGAAGTTAGTTTTCTGAAATATCGACGTTGCATTTTTGAGCAAAAGATATTGATGTTTCTTAGTTACTTATATTAAATTTGGTCTAAACAAAGGCTTTTCTCTTGGCATTTTCTTCAGCGTCTAAATGGAAGTTAGATTAGTTAAGCATGGTTTTAGTTTTGGAAAAATTTAATTTTAATGTTGTTTTTTATGATCTTAATCAGCCTGCAAAGCCAGGGGATCAGACCTCCGAGTTCATTTTAAGGTATGCTTGTTCAACTTGATTGCCTTGTTATTTGCTTTCATGTGGTTGGTTGTGACATATTTGTAGTGTCTGGAGCTTAATTGTTTGTTGTATGTTTCATTTCCATGTGTTAATCCGAAAATAATCCCTCCAACCCCAATTCTATCCTAAGCCCTAATCGTTAAGCTCTGACCCTTGAACACTGTGTTTGTGTTTTTGCTTTATGTGTTATCTCCCTTAAGCTGATATCTCAGCATTTTAATGAAACTCTGAGACAGTCAGTAATCGTGTATCTTAAGTCCTAACAATTAGGCCGTAGATTTTGATTTATGTCCTATATCTCTTATGCTGGTATTTCAGTGTTGTATTGGAAGTCTGTGATGGTTAGTTATGGTGAATACCTTCAATAATTTTCTTAAAATTCAATGAAAAAGTAATCATCAATATGATAAATCAGTGATAGTATGTCAAGGGTTTAGATCATCAATATAGGAAATTTAACTTGAAAAATAATCAGTTAATAGAGCTCCAAACTTGAAAACTTTGGTTTGGTATTTAGCATGCTAATGATTTTGAAATGCGACTGAATCACTTTAATGCTTTTTTTCCTGTTATATTCTCTCTTCAGAATACTAGGGAAACAGCCCATGCAATTCGCAAGCTGCCTTTGGCCAAGGCTAAAAGGTATTTGGAGGATGTTTTGGCTCACAAGCAAGCCATTCCATTCCGTCGCTTTTGTGGTGGGGTAGGAAGAACTGCACAGGCAAAGAACCGCCACTCAAATGGACAAGGACGC
Organism: Ziziphus jujuba; assembly: GCF_031755915.1. Classification (NCBI taxonomy): domain Eukaryota; kingdom Viridiplantae; phylum Streptophyta; class Magnoliopsida; order Rosales; family Rhamnaceae; genus Ziziphus; species Ziziphus jujuba. The sequence continues at coordinate 8,695,391 of NC_083380.1, forward strand.
TGGCCTGTCAAATCTGCAAAGTTTATTCTGGACTTGCTGAAGAATGCTGAGAGTAATGCAGAGGTATGTTTTATTCTGATTTACTTGTGTTATTGTGGCTTAAGACTGTTTACTGATCATATGTATGTTCTGTTAATACATCCTATTCTCTAGGTGAAAGGTTTGGATGTGGATGCACTTCACATATCCCACATTCAGGTAAACCAGGCTCAAAAGCAAAGGCGCCGTACATACCGTGCTCATGGAAGAATCAATCGTGAGTGCTTTGTCTGTTGCTATGTTAAATATAGTTTCACCTCTTTTTATTTTTATTTTTTTCCATTTCTTTCCCCCTTTTTTTTTTTTTTTTTGGGTGAAATATGTAGTGGTGACATTAATTTGTCTTGCAGCTTACATGTCATCCCCATGCCATATTGAGTTGATTTTATCAGAAAAGGAAGAGCCTGTCAGGAAAGAGGTAAATGTAACTTTTAAAAAACGAAAAAAAAAAAAATTATAAGTATTGGATATGAGTAACCGTTGTTTTTGAATTATTCATTTAACTTGTAATTTCCTGAAGCTTGTATGTTGAGGTACATAACAGCATGTTGATTATTTTGTTTTCTTTGCAGCCTGAGAGTCAGTTGGCTTCTAGGAAACCAGAAAAGAATCGATCTCTACGCAGTGGTGCTTCTTCTTAAACAGCCAAAGAACCAATTTAGAGTCTTAATTCAAGTTTTGTTTTAATTCTGTGCTGTGTCAAAACCTCACTCTTGTTTTTTCTGAGACATTTTTGTACTCTTGTTCTGGTGTTTTCTTTTGCACTTGACAGTGTAGTATGATATTTTTGTGCAATGAATTTCCTTGTCAACCTCATTGTCTGCGTAAGTAAACGGCACTAGTTTTAGAATTTAAATATGGGATAAAGAAAATAAGCTAGAAGCAGAAACCAAAAACCTGTTAAAGGTTGTGAGGTGATGAAATATATTGGAAATTTAACATGTCGAAAATTAAAGAATGGCTGCTTTCAATGTAGGAGCAGACCCAGCAGGGGTCTGATAGTTTCTACCATGCTAATTTTATTTGATCAAAATAACTAAATGAGGTCAAATAGAGAACGCAAGAAGTGGTCCGGCAATCACTGTGACATTCACCATTGAAAAGCTTTGATATTCCTATTGTTGTTTCTTACATGAAAACCTCTACAATGTTTTACAACTCCACAAGGTTATTGTAATAAAACGTTGAATCATTGATTCATTCTTGCAATGGTATTACAATGTATGTAAACCCGGAAGATTTCATAGAAAAAAAGAACTTCAAGGCTGCACAGCCTCCAGAAGTTTCTCGTAAACCTGTCTGGCAGACAAATCTTCAACCTGAAACAAGCAATGTATAACAAATTGGTATTCAAAAAACATAGACATCTCCAGTTGTTTTTAAGATAATAGGATAAGGCTAAAATAGATGCATGTCTTTTCATTCTTATTGATTAAGATACGCAAATTGCAAGGGTTAACAGACTCCAAAAAAGTGATAATGGTTGAATATCGAAGAGGAATTAATAGATAGAAAACCAGTAATAAAAGGATATAGATGGGATTTGATTTTTCAAACTCACCACAAGGAGTTTTGATTTGTTATTCCATCCTCTCTGAAGAGTCATCTGGCTCAGTCTGAGACCCAACACCTGTTTGAAAAGCGAATGCATCAAGGATTTTTTAAACTTAAGCAATGTAAAAGTTGCAGGGAACACAGGCCAGGACAAACAGGAAATGGACTGTACCCCAGTACAATAGCCAATAATGAATATGATTAAGATGTCTACCTTGCCCATGAACTCCAAAAGTTCATTGTTAGCTTCTCCGCGGGCTGCAGGAGCAGCTACACTAACTCGGACATCATCAGCATTCACTCCTAGCATAAGGAAAAAACACAAAATGTCTAAAAATGCAACCCTGATAGTCAAGAAAATACACAAATGTTATTGAACAAGAAACATGTTAAGACAATAAAACTAAAATAAGAGTGAAAAGTACAAGCTGATCAGTTTTTCTTTTGGACATTACAAAATCAGTACTAGGTTTGTTAAACTGTTTATTTGTTTGAGTGCCTTGTCTGTGTTGAACTTCAACATGTAAGCATCTGTAAGTTCATGTGCTCACACAGATAAATAATCATCTTTTGTCTAGGAGATAATATGTTCTCTAAAAAAAGCTCTTTCCTTTGTTTTCATATAGTGGAAGAAGGGCTAAAGATTACTAGCAAATCTAGTAAGTCCATTAAATAAGATAACAGATAAAGAAACTATATTTTCTTTTACTTGTGATTGCTGAGCGCTGTGCACGGTCTTCCACTTCTATAGCCACTTGAACCAGTCCTCCTTCTAACTGCGATATGCAGGGTGGCACAGGGGCATCCTACAACACATCAAATATGGAAATTTTAACAGTGTGGATTATCTGTAATGTTCATAACTTGAAAAGGGTATCAAATGTGAATATAATATGTCCAAACCATGTTATCAAACATGAACAGCCTGTTACTGAAAAAATGAACATTTTACAATTTTAAAGATGTGAAGAATGAACATTTTACATTTTCAAAGAGGTGAAGTGGCAAGAAGGAAAATAAAGGACCAAAAGAATGCTCTTCCATGACAAATACGAGGCATTTAAGTTCCCAACTGACAAATTGACATATTCTCATAAAAGTTGGTTAAATTCCAAATTGTTTGATTGATCATATTACTGAGGATAAAATAGAGCCTTTAATTTCTTCTACCTGTGGATTGGTTTCAGCAGCAACTGTACTTAGAGAACCGTCCACAACATAAATGAAAGAAGCAGCTTCCAAATCTTCCTCCGAGCGATAGCAAACAAATAATCCACAACCCATACAGTTCATCCGAAACTGCTTCTCCAACTTCCCTTCACCCCTAAACAAGAAAGATGAAGATAATGTAATGAGCTCTTTCCACATCCAAAGGAACACTATATCTTTAAATTATCACTTTCCTTCTAAAATTGGTTTATCATACCATCTGAAATTTTGTGGTCATAACAACAGAGAGAAATACCGAGCATAAAAAGATGTTCTGCATTTACCTTTTCAAAAGAACTTTTCCTCCCTCATTAATGTTTAACCTTGCAAGATGTTTCTTCTTATCCAACACATATGCTTTGTCAGTCTTCCTTTTTGGCATTTTCTGCAACTGGGTATCTTAGAACAAACATACTTCAGTATGGAAAAACCCCCCGCACAACATACAAAGAAGACGCTTCATAATTCATAGTAACTTTCGGATGAAGAGCAATATAGAGACCAGTAAAAAGAAATCCCAGATATTGTATAACCATGTGCTACTCGTCAACAAATTAAACGCGTTCAAAACTAAATCTCAAAATGGGTCTATCTTGTTTAATACATATCAATAATAGTACCCAATTTCTTTTTGCTTGATTCTTATTTAAACCTGGTTTCCTAGTAAGCATAAACCATCACCTTCAGACTATTTGTTTAATAATAAAATAAATAAAAATAAAAAACCATTTGTGTTGTGAATATCCAAGACTTAATAGCTATGAAAGAAATTGAGAGAGAACCAGTAATGAGGACATGAGATCCACAGTGCTTGCAGTAATAGACGAAGAGATCAGAATCAGGTCTATCTGGAGCTGCGTCCTCGCTCGAGTATGTGTGCGTCGTTCGTTTCGGCATTCCGTCTCCTCTCTCTCTCTTTCTCTCTCTCTCTCTCTCTCTCTCTCTCTCTGTGCTTCTTTCTTCTTTTTCTGAACTGAAACTGCGGAGACCAGCAACACAAACAGCGAGAAGGTGAAGAATTCAATATCGGAATCTGCGGCTTGCATAGGCACGCGAAGACGTCGTCGTTTGTAGGATTCGTGGGCAGCCCATGACTTATTAGCCTACCCCACTTCACTTTTTTACATTTTTTTTTTTTTTTCCAGATGCAAATAAATAAGATTTTCTTTTAAACTTATATTTTTACTTTTTGTATTTACGCAACATAAAGATTAGAGTTTTGTTATTTATAACTAGTACTGATCAGGCTAATATTAATCAGTTGAATTTAATATTTAAAATAATAATAATAACTAAAAATCCAATAAATAAAGTGAATCCTACAGTGTTAAAAAGTGTTTTTGCAAGTGATAAATTGTCATTGTTTAATTAGTAACTTATATTTAGTGACATTTTATTTTTTTCAGGATTTACTTATCTATTTTATGTTATTTTCAGTGTTCTCTTTTTTTAACATTATTACCTCCCAGAATTTGCATCTTTGAATTGCAAGATAAAGAATAAAACTAATAAAATTATGTCAAATGTCTTTTTATAAATCATCAGAAAATTTTAATAAGAAATTTTTCTAGTTATCTTTATCAATTTTTTTCAGCAATGAAAATCCTGTAAGTCAAATCCTGGTTCATCTAAATGCCATAGAATCCATAAGTGCAGAGAGGAAATGCCATAGAATCCACAAAGGGCAACTGAATATTCTTCAGAAAAATCATCAACAAGATCAGAGGCTCCGAGTTTGTAGGAGATCCTGCTGCTGTGAAGTAATGAAAGGGGATGTATCCAGATCAAGTGACATCAACATGTTATATTGAAGATGATCAACTATCCAACATAATCAGGCTGAGGTTGTCCGGATTCTGCTGAGTGGATTATTTTTAATAACCATAGGATTATTAATTAAGACAATGCAAATGGAAAATATCCACGTTTAAATCCTAGTTTGGTTTGGGGGCTCTATAGAAGAAACAATAAATTATTCCAATTTGATAAACTGTTATTTTAAAATGTTTAGTAAAAAACCTATGTAACTAAAATAAATACAAATAATCATTTCCTTGCGTGTGTGTGTATATATATATATATATATATTATATTATTACCATACATAAATTGGTAAAAAATATCAGTTCAAGGATATAATAGTAACATTAATTTTAAAATTCTGATTAAAGAAGAATTTAAAAAGCTATCCGAGTTTACCAAACACTACATTAAGTAAAAAAAAAAAATATACTCTTACAGAGAGAATAAGGGGGTTTAAATAAAAAAAATACTCTTAAAAGGAGAATAAGGGGGTTTTAAAAAATTCTCTTATAAAGAGAATGAGGGGACTTAAAAGCAACACAAAACACGCTAAGCAGCTCCAAATATGTCCGACTTAAAGCTATCTCCATTTGAACAATAACTTAGGGTCCATTTAGCCAAGTGGCATGTGATGTGGTTGAGCTACAGTTCACTGGAAGGACGCTTATAAAAAACTGATCAAGTGGGAGCGAATAAAGCATGAAAACAAACTTCACCCAAACTTCAGTTCAGTCCTACTCTATACTGGTTTCAAAATCACCTTTCATTCAAAAAATGCTAGTTTCATTAACATTAAACTAAAAAGACTTGGTGTTCATTGTGGTAACCTAGAATAAGTTGATGATTGGTTAAAGGATTGAATCTCTGTGCCAAAATAAAGATGCCAAAGTGACAAAGTTAAGGGGTTTCTTTATCTGTTTGTTATTGTTTCTTTCAATTATAATATGATCTGGAAAAGATTCTAAGGAAGAAACTAAACCAAACCAAACCTAAAATGATATGATTGGCTTTTATTGAAAATATAAATCCACAACTCAATCCAAGCCTACGAATATAAAAACCACAAGATTGACACTTGAACATATTCCGAAAAGAAAATAGGAATATGAAATAACAAAATTGAAATATCAAGCATAATACTAGTAATAACAACCAGCTCCAAGCTACCACGCGCCAAATCCAACCAAGCACCTACCAGCTTCAATCCTACAATGAGGAAAAAAGGAATTCATAAATCAACAAATAAATAACAGAGAAGCTTATTGCTTACCGCAATAATAGATTGAAAGCTAAAAAAAGTAGACTTACATATTTTGTTGAAGGCCACGATATCACAACTTTGGACATACTCATTAATCGGTTCTTCAGTGAGACGCTCTTCAATAAGTGTGTCGACAGAGACAAGGTCATCCACAATAGTCAACATAATCTGCAATTTCTTGATTCCATACCCAACGGGAACAAGCTTTGCTGGGACATCAAAAACATAACTTATGAATAACAAGAGACTATTTCGCTCAAAAAAAAAAAAAAAAACCAAGAATAACAATAGATTATGAGGTCAAAACACGTGAAATTGCAGGATAATTTCCATACCACTCTTTATGCACAATAATTAAAGACCAATGCTAACCAAGATAATTTCTCTGAATTAAGAACAAAAATACAACTTCCAAAAACTTCATATACCAAAATGCATATGTTTAGTGAGATATCCATGTGCACAAGCACATTTTAAAAACAAATTGTTTCCAATGCACTAAATCTTTAAATGACTTTAATTTATATTGATGAAAATAACATACATGCTCCCCAAAACAGCCCTTCCTGTTGCACACTTCTTACTGCCTCCTCAAGCTTTTTCATGTCAGTTTCATCATCCCATGGCTTCACATCCAATAGAACAGATGATTTACCAGCTGAACAACACACAGTTACAACACATTTGTCAGAACATAAAGGAGAAGGAGATGGAAGGAGATGGAGGGGACAACAAATACTTGAACAGGAAACTCACATTCTTTCTTCTTTGCAGATGATTTAACTGCAGCTGCACGCTCTTCAGCAGCCTTCTTCTCCTCCTCGGTCTCTTCTCCAAACAGATCCACATCGTCATCATCCTCATCATCAGCTGGGGCCTGAAAGTCATCATTTTCCAGCGTAAATAAGAGTAAACCATTTAGTAGACTCAGGGTGCTCAATATTCACATAAAGGGTAATACTTGCCCTTGTATCGCTCACTGGAGGTGTGGCAGTTGCCTCTCTTGCGATGGGAGCAAATCCCTCCACAATCACACCGCAACCATCTCCAGAAACACCACTAAAATGCAACACATAATAAAAATAAAATTAATGGAGAGGAACCATAAATTTAAAACAAACTAGTTTACAAAAGTTGAGAACTTACGAGATCCTCAGAAGTGCCTCGATGTGATTGTACCACCGAGAAACATTCACAAATTCGGCAGAGGGAGCCTTTGAAAGAGCAGCATGTACAGTGATATCATCCTTTGAAGCCTGATAACTGCAAGGTGTTTCATTGGAAGAAGAACAAAGACCACAATCAGTCGAATCAATGAAACCCCACGTAAGGGAGAAACAGAAAAGTCACAGGTCTACAGCTGATAAATACAAGATACTCATCTAGATGATACTCATCGAAAAGTCATTAGTCTAAAACTAATTAAATAACATAGATTTTCACATTATACATAAATTTACTCATCGAGAAGTCATAAGCCTAAACTAAATAAATAACATAGATTTTCACATTATACATAAATTTTCACATTACCCAGTGATGTAGCTGCGAGTGAGGAGGTACTCATCGAGTTTCTTCAAACCAGCAGCTGAGTTGAGGTCAGAGAATGCAACAGCCATTGCTAGCTAACTATGGGTGGTCGTCTGGCGTCTCTACAAACAAAGATACAAACCCAACAAAACTAAAAATCAGATCTTTACACCAACTAAAACCCAGAAAAAAAAAAAAAAAAGGAGCAAAACAAATAAAAACAGAATCCAAAAAGTTTGCAATAGCATCAACAAATCAAATCAATCACAAAAAAACACACCAAGAAACTTTCAAAAACCACCCACAATATGAAATACATATAATTTCAGAATCTTCAACATAACCACAGATTTGATGCACACCCATCCAAAATATACATATATATAAATACACAATACCTATGAAACAGATCAACGAAGGGTAAAAATTTAAGAAAAGAAAGATAATTTATTTATGAGGAACAAACGAAAATCAAAATCAAAATCAAAATTAAAAGACTTGGAACAAAACCTTAGAGCGAGAATGAAGCGCCAAGAGTCGGCAGCCGAGTGGAGAAAAGTTGAGAGAGAGTGAGTGAAGAGGCCCAGAACACAACTCAAAAATACCAAACGTTAGGGCTTTATTGTAACCCACGGCGGCTGAATATAAAGGACTCCAATTAAAATCCCTAGGTCATCTTACGCGTTGCTGGTATATCATGAGGACGCACTCTCAACCAATTAGAATGTGACACGCACGCCGTCATTTCCTTCTCTAAATTTTGCTCTTTTTCTACCCTGCAAATTTATTAGATTGTGTTTCGGAATTCTTTTTTATTTTATTTATTTATTTATTGCAAAAGTAGATTGTGTTTCTGATTAGTTCTGTTCGGTCAAGTTAGGGTTTAATATGTAAAATTTTGTATAATAAATTTTTTTTAAAATATTTTTTATTAAAAAATTAATAAGTATTTGGTTGTAAATAAAAAATTATATTAAATATTCATTTGACTATATTAAATGTTAATTAAATTTCTATATAAAATAAATAAAAAAATTTAGAGAAATTTAAAATTTGAACTTTTTTAATAGTTAAAAAAATTTATTTTTTGGTTAATAAAAACTTATTGATTTTTATCAAATATTTTTATTTTTTTATAAAATAATTTTTGATCCTTAAGTAGAGCTTTTAAACCAAAAAAAAATTCTACCAAAGAGAAGCTTAATTAATGAAATTATAATTATGCTCCTTTGACCAAAATATTTTGTAAAATTTATCTAAATTTTATATATAGCATAAAAAGACATTTTTATGCCAAAAGATTAGTGCCATAATTGTAAATTCGTTATAATGGAATATTCCTTTGATCCAAACACAACCATATAATTTGTGGGACCAAAATTCATAGACCAAGCGCATTCATTGGCAAAATGGAGAACGAACAATGGTTTGGGAACGAAATCTTCAAATTGGGCAGGGAGGACAATCTAGTTACTTTAAACCTTCTTTGTTGTTTTTTCTTAAAGGTTGTTTACCTTTTTTGTTTGCTATGTAACTATTTTATAAGAAAATAAACATGCTAACATGTATTTCAAATACTATAAATCAAAAGTTTTTTTATGATAAGGTCCAACTTAATCAACATGGTGTGGTCAAAAAACATGAAAATTTATTAAACTATTAGATTTCAAGAAATCACACGAACGACTTAGATTACTTTTTATCACACGTGAGAAAAAATTATTTGACAAATAATATTTCTTTTAACATTCTGCTATTCGTTTCTTTCCTGTTCGCATTACCATTTTACACAGACTTTATCATTTAAAGACTTTTTAATCCACCATTTTCAGCTCTCACATCTCTCAGTCTCACCAACGTTCCAGCTCGGTGTGAGGATTGACTTGACCATTTTAAAAATCCCAAATCCAACCTAACTGGCCACCATTCAGAACCAGAAATAGTCGCTACCGTGAGTACCATACTTGGGGATTTTCACCGCTAATATTTCTTTTAACATTCCGCTATTCATTTCCTTCTTGTTCGCACCATCATTTCACACAGACTTTACCATTTCAAGATTTTTGAATCCACCTTTTTTCTGCTCTCACATCTCTCAGTCTCACCAATGTTCCAGCTCGATGTGAGGACTGACTTGACCATTTTAAAAATCCCAAATCCAGCCCAACCGGCCACCATTCAAAACCAGAAAGAGTCGGTACCGTGAGTACCATAGTTGGGAATTTTCACCGCTCATACCTTCTCCTCTACAATCCCAAATCCTAAGGCTTAGGTTAAATGTTAGTATTTGTGAGGCATTGGCGCTTTTTTTTTTTTTTTTCCATTTCATGTATCATAATCAACAACATTAAATTACAAAATATTACATTTTCAAAAAGGTTTCATTGTCAGGACCCGTCCAGAATTCCTCCTCCGGAACCCTAGACAGCCCTGATCCCAGGGAAATACCACCGAACCTTCCAACGGAAAATCCGGCAGCACCTCCCCTAAGGGATTTACTTACCACAATTCCTGCACTGAAAACACACTTCTATAATTGTTCCCTTATTCCTCCCACAGTACTACGAACTGGTTCCACAAATTTCAGCACTCCAAAATAAAAATACAGTAATCCAGTGCAGTACAAATACATAAGTGTCCCATACAGTATACAGAGCTTTATGAAGTACTACAAAATACAGAATACAGCAAAAGTGAACGAAATATTACAACTGCAGTAAAAGAAGAACAAGGTACTGCACGAACAAATACAGCGAGGAAGATCGAGTCCGCTCCGAGTGAACACCGACTACCTGGTACCTAGAGGAACGAAATTTAAGAGTGTGAGATGCTAATCATCTCAGTGAGCGACCCTACTACTCTACACTATCATACCATGGTAATAGGTATATAAATAATAATTATTTGGAAATAATAATGTCTCTCAAAACCCTTACAATTCTCTCAGTTGGAAAGGTTCCCCTTTTAAAACATTTTCACAAAACCCTTTATTCATATTTCCCGAAAACCAAGACATCAATTAAATACCAGAACAGTAATATTATATTTTTAATTCCAATACAGTTTCCAAACATTTTATTTTTAAAACACAGTTCTGAAAATCATTTGATGCACCCACTATATACCAGTGGCGCCAACAGTACCCAGCGTCCCAAGGTACCGCCAGACAGGAGGTTATAGAGAGAAACCGGCATACGGTCGCGTGGCGTCCCACTGCGCCGCTGCTAACCTGGTGTCCCGGCCAAAGGGGGGTGGCCGCCCTCTCCGATGGCATCCACAGGACACCCTCATAATATCACCTGCGCGCTACTCACACCCACCTGCGCGCTAATCACAACCGTGTGCACACTAACCATATCACATATACCATATCACATAATCAGAACACCAGTACGTGCACGGTGCATCTAAAAATTATAAAATCCGCAAATTTAAATTATAAAACAAATTTCACATTTTTCATAAGCATAGCGGGCATAATCCATCCGCTTGAACCGGGAAATTCTCCACAATTTCCTTATAATCCATACCATAAATTCCATGATTTTCAAATCCACCAACTTCCAAATCCATCAATTCAAATATCCACATTTTCCCAATAGCATAAATAATTTCTCGAAATATCATAATCAAATCTCATAATATTCCATGGGCATATTTTATAAAAATTGAAATCACCAACATAACCAAATATTTTCTTCGAAATATTTGAAAATCAAATCATGCCCAATTTACCATTAAAACCACACCAATTTCAAAATCCTCAAAACCATAAAATAATTCCACATGGCATAAATTGGTGAAATACACATTTTCTTAAATCCGATAAATTCACAAATAATTCCACAATAATTCAAATAAATATTTGGCACATAGAAATTAAATTCCAAATATTTAAATCACACATTATATATTCACCAATTAAATTCCCAAAATTAATTTGAAGGTGGGTCACTCACCTTGTGCACGTATCTCAATCAAGATCCTCCGCAGGATCGACTCCGCTACTTGCACGTGCACCTAAAACATCCACAGTACCAAAACCACAAATATTAATATTTTATTCGGGTAATCCCCAAATGGGTACCCGGGGAGCGAACACCAAACGATAACTAAAATTTACGAATTATATACCGAATCGAAGCTCGAGTGATGCTAATCACAGATCCGGTCTTAATTTCCGATGATCGTACCCGACGGGGTCGGAATTTTATCGGGAAGCTTTTCGGGTTTCGGCTCCGCAATTCTCCCAAACCGTCGCGAATTGGTGGAAACGGAAGTCGGATTTGGGTTCAGGAGGTCGAACACTGCGGACTGGAGCTGGCCGGAATTTTCGGGGTACTCGCCGGAACAGTAATTTCCGGCGGGCCGCCACGTCACCGGCAACCGTCGCCGGAACAGTAATTTCCGACGGTGGCCGTTTGCTGTGAAATTTTGCAGATTTGTAGATCGTGAGGAGAGCAATCCAACGGGACCGACGGTGAGCAAAACGGAGGTCGGACGGCGGAGAAATCACCGTTTGAAGATTTTCGACCCCTCGCCGGAAAACGCTCCGATCCCGGCGCGTCGGTGGTCCGATGGTCGTGATTTTTGGTGGGTAGGCCGGACTTGAGGAGAGGATGCTGGGTGTATGGCGCGTGTACTGTATATCGGCCGGAATAGTGCCGATTCGCGGTGGCCGGCGGTGGAGGGGAAAAATCGCCGCCAAACTTCGGACGTCCGATCCGGGCGCGTCCGGCGGCCGTTCGCCGTGAAATTTGGAGGTTTTGCCGGAAATGAGGTGGGCAAGCTTTCTGTCCGGCGCGTGTACAGTAACTCGGCCGGAACAGTGACAAAATCCGGTGGCCGGCGGTGGCTCTTTCTCTCTCCTCTCTCTCTTTCTCTCTCTTCTCTCTCTTTCTCTCTCTTCCCCGAGTGTTTTAACAAATAAAACCCCTGCATGACACTGTTCATGCCACGTGGACCACTCAGAAGCTGACACGTGGCATTTCACTGTTCACGACCCAAAAACATTAAAATAATACGGTATCCGGTAAACTTCAAACGTCCATAACTTTTTAACCGGATGTCCGATTTAAGCGTGCCGCTAGTCTATGAACTCGTATCGACGAGTACTTTACAACCATACAAGAGTCAACTCACAATTACATCACAAGAAAAAGTCAACTCCCGGCACCTTTTAGACAGTTTACACTTCAACTTGTTTTGCCCATAACTTTCAAACCGTAGCTCCGTTTTCGACGTGCTACTAGTCTACGAACTCAGGGCGTCATGCACTTCGCCACGGTACCCTGGTCAACTCGAAATTCCCACCGAGTCAAAAAGTCAACTTTTGACCCCTTCGGTCAACGGTCAACCTCGGTCAACGTGCACGGATTCCGGTGCGATTCGGGACGGGGTGTTACATTCATAGCATAACCAATCTGCACGGTACACATTCAAAGAAAAGTTGGCATCATATCCTACTTTTGAAAATTTATCCCCCCAAAAAAAAAAAAAAAAAAAAGTGATGTACATATACAATTCATTATGATTGGATTAGAAGGTGAAAGGAAAAGAAATTATGATTGGATTAGAAGGTGAAAAGGATTAGAAGGTGAAAGGAAAAGAAAGTATAAATCTAATAAGGAAAGGAAAGGAAAATAAAATATTTGTAATAATTGTTTGTTTAGATGATTACTAATGGAAAAGAAAATAAAGATAAAAAATAATTAATGTGGTGGATACTTTTATAAAAATATTCTAAATATAAAATATCTGTCAATTAGCTTTTGTTTAATAAGGATAATATCAAAATATTTCGAAGTTTCGTTAAACTCTTTTCCATTCCTTCTGTTTTGAATTTGAGTGGAAAGCTATATCGGTTATGAAGTTATCAAGTTATAAATGAACCGAAGTGGGGTTGGACCATGTAACCGAAGTGGTAGTGATTTGGACATTGTTATCAAGTTATAAATGATCTAGTCGCCCAAAAAAAAACAAAAAAACAAAAAAGAAAAGAAAAAAAGAAGGATGAAAGAAAGAAAGCATTATAAATGATCTTGAAGAACTCTTACAATCCACTGTTCTTGAAACAATATTAATCCACTTTCAAATGGACAAAGTTCTTTAGTGGTCAGTACAAAAAATTTACTTGTTTGTAGGAAAGCAAAACTTAAAAGGTGGGAAGTAGACGCCTATCCTGTGGAGATTGTCGGGGAGAGTTAATGTTGCCTTGTCCATTGCACCGCAGTCATCATTGTTGCTAAATGTTAAGGTTAGAATAATCCTTTTTATCCTAGAACATAGTTCAATGGTGTTTTTATTATTATTATTATTATTATTTATTTTTTATAATTTGGTAGTTAAAAATTGATGTTAATGCAATTTTAGAGCAAAAGTTCTGGATGAGGCAGAGCATTAACAAACAACGACAAGAGCTCCTAGAAACAAGTATGCTAGACCCCAAAAAATGCTTGCTCGGAAAAATTAGCATTTCATATAAATCTGGTTTTCTTGTATGATAAACATAACTAAATTTCTGAAACATTTGCAGAATTCGGATTCGTACTGGACTGAATAGAACCCTTGGAATTAGCCAGAATGAAAAAAGTATGCAAAAAGTGGACAAAATAGGCTATAACTGCAAGGCATTGTGAAGAAGATGGGAATTACTGGATTGATACATATAGTCGCGTACCATCATAATACAGCCACATATCATAATAGCTTCCGCCTGACTAAGGAGACAGGAATTAATTTTTGAATTAAATCTTTGTACCATTCAAACAGTAAAGAAAATGGAATGATGGCTATGGCAGAGTTCCTCTGCTCAAGTCTTGTTTCGAACAACAATGTGTTTGCTATAATTTTTTTGTCACTGTCATAAAGAAGAAACTAGAGATTCATCAAAGAATTACTAAATTAAGCTTTGATTTGTGCATTGAGCATTCATATAATCTTCATCTATTCGTAAAGTAAGAATCATTTTTGTGTTCTTGTGTATAAAATTCTCAAACAAAGTTTTAATTTACTTTTGGGTCCATTATAGCATCTCAATCTCAATCTTACCCAGCCATAGTTTCTTGAATAATAATAATAATCCAAATATGCAAAGACACAAAATCACACTTTGAATTTCATTCGGCAAATTGGCAACACTTGCATGTTAAACAAAGCATTAAAAACAAACAACAATGCCTAGAAATTAAAGTTTCGTATGATAGAGGTTTGTACCTGAAACTGGACTTTTTGGTTACAACAACGAGCTTCTTATTTTGAGAGTAGGAATCAATTCTATCAAAGCCTTTGAAACCATGTCACTCTTAATTATCACAGTATCCACTTTAGCATGCTTCATTCTCAATTTATCGAACTAATGGGTTATGAACTTGAAGCCAAAACATACAAGTTAATGTAATATAAATAATTATATAGCTTTTTTTATTTCTGGTTTTTGCTTGCACCTTGGCAGCTGAGCAAGCCTCAATGTTAACTCTGAAGGAGCTTCCTCCTCGTGTCTCTTTATCCGCCACTTCTCTCTACGAGCCATGGGTTCCATTTACTTTACTCTTCGGAAGCATTTGCTACTGGAATTTATATTACAATTTTCATGATTTCAATCAGAGCAACCACCATAAAGAAAATAATAAATTGCTTATCTTAATGTTAGTGTTAAGTAAACTCATTAAGATATATCCAATCTTAATTAAATTAATACTTCAACAATAATAATCACTGAACCCAACCATGCAGGGTTCAGATTCCCACCCTACAATTTACTCAAAATGTTTGAAAAAGCACGCTTGAAAAAATTACTCAAAAAGTTGCCTAAACATAAACCATCATAGAAATATATGGTGAGAATTTAAATTTGTATGAAGGGTTTGTGTCATTTTGGAAAGTTAAAATATTGTACAAAATATTTGATAAAATTTGTAAAATTTTCTTAATTAATTCCGATCGTATCTAAAAGTCTTCTAGTATTCCAGTATTAGTTAGTTTAAATAACAAGTCAAGTCAGCTGTGATGGTCTTCTAAATTAAACTTTGCTTGTAAAGCAGGGGATCAAACAAAACTCAGACCCCCCCCAGAAACAGAGACAGAGAAACAGAGAAAATTAAACTGGTAATTATAACTTACATGGAGATGGAATTAATTTTATTTCTCAGCTCGACAATAGAAGGCTTTTTATAACTCACTTTCCTTTTCCATCAAATAGAAAAAGAAAAAACGAAGAAAAATAAAAATAATCATTTTCCTTAATTTGGTTTTTTCTTAATGCCTTTACTATATTTTTGGTCTTTTTTTATAAGATAATAATTGGTGTGTCTCTTTCTATATTTCTTAAAATTTTACTTGTTTTTGTCATTTCTGAATAAAATAAACAGAGATGATACGTATATTAGTCCAATTCAATTTAAGCCTTGATATATAATTTTGCTTTTGATATAATTCCAAAATAATAATAACACAATTAATCCCTGTGTCACTAAAGCCCCATAATCAAGTTTGTTTCATTTCAGTTCTTTCCACCTCGAATATTCTAGTCACCCTCTTAAGTAATAATAAAATTGAAATGATTTTAATATAACAATGGTGTATGTATATATATATATATGTATATACCCTATCCAAACCTTACATCCATATTCGCATTTTTTAGTGAGCATTTCACAAACTTTCTTTGTCGTTTTAAATTTTTGCACATTTACCATTTCTTTTTATTTATTTCAGATGGTTTTAAATTTAGTATTTACATTTTTTTCCTCTTAATTTAACTTAATTAAGATATCTAACAAACTCTATAACTAACGTTAAATAATAGTGGAAATAAGTAGTTTAAAAATCTAAACACATTCCCAATAGAGGTGCAAATAAGCCAAATTAGACAAGTATTAGAATTCTTAAACTCAGCTTATCAGTTTATATAATTTTAAAAGAGCTACAACTTAGGTCAATTTTGCAAAATTTTAAAATATCTTATTCAAAATTATTTTGGCTTATTATAATATAAAATAAAATAAAATTTTGAATATTTATTTTTATTTTTTAATTTTTAACATTAAATTATTAATAATTTCAATTTTCTATTATTTTTTCATAAAGTTTTTTTTTAATTTTATAAAATTGAACATAACAAATATTTTTTTTATGTATTATAAGTATATAATATATTTAAATTAATAATAAAACTTTTATATAGATACGTATATATATATATATATAAATCTAGTTACTCCCCAATCTTCTTTTATATTGTTAAAAAGTAGCTCGTGGTCTCATATATTATTCATTTTTCTTTTGTAATGAATTGATTTCTAATAAGTTAAAGCCAAATCAATCTGAAGCCAATCTCAAAAGCTACACCTTGTTACTGCCTTATTTACTATCTTAAACCACAACTTAGAATTCTTCAATTCTTATTAAAAAACGTAATTTTTATTGATTATCCTTTTTTTAAAAATAATAATTGCTCACGTAGTTCTATTTTATAAAAGGTCAAATGAGCCATCTTCAACACGAATATTCTTTCATTTTACCCAAAAACAAAAAAAAAAAAAAAAAAAAAACCAAATATTCTTACGGTATTTTAAAGCATATATAATATAACATAAATTAATTGATATTATTATTTGGCTTTTACTTTTCTTTCTAGCCGGAAAGGCCGCAAATAGAGTTCAAAGAGGCCCTGAAGATAGCCCCCTCTCCCCCTAAGAAAATAGTGCATATGCTATGGCAATAACACCATCTCTTTTCCTTTTCTTTTTCTTTTTTTTTTTTTCAATTTATCAATATTTAAAAATCCGAACATTATGAAAAAGTATGTCAATCAGATTTTCATATTTGAGCCAACTAAATCTCCATAATTCCGTTGAAGGAGGTGAGATAAATAATAATAATAAGAATAAAAATAATTAACCATTGCTTTCCTAGTGAATGACATGTACTTTTAGAAAGGAATAAGCCCAAGGTGTGAATGCGATTGAAAAAAGGAAGCTCAAAGTCTAAAGGTGGGGTACCAAAACGACAGAGTCTAAGACCAAAAACGATAACAAAGTTAAAAGTAGACGTCTTCGTGGAAAACTCAGTTCTTTTAAGTCATACATGATGTTTCACCGCGACAAGAAAATGTTGGGTTTTCGGTGTTTCTTACTTTGTTTAGAGTATTTGGATTTATTGAAAACATGTTTTATTCTCAGTTGCTGTTTTATTTTTCAGAAAGCAACAAAAATAAACCTGGAGCCAGAAGCACAGTCTCGAAAGTTACTGTCAAACCAAGCTCTGATGGAAACTCTCTTCTCTTTCGTAATCGTACCACTTCAGATAATTCAATACGTACTATCGAATATATGTATGTGTATATAAGTGGTCCGAAATTCTATGGTGAAGATAGTCTACATAAAAATCGTAATATTGGTGACGGTTTTTTATAGTATTAATGATGATTTTTTAAAAAATCACCACCAATACTGTAGTCTGCATAAAAATCATCTGCACTATAAACGGACTGTACAAGTGATTATCAAAAATATATATGCAATGATATTAAACCGTTGATTATTCATACAAAAATAAAATTACATATATCACTAATAATAAAAATAAAATTGTATTTGCCACTACTTCAAACAAAGTTAAATTAGATTTTTATTTTTGGCTCTTACATTGATATTCTTTTTATTTGAAATATTGAATATACATAAATAGTAAAAAACTACTTTTTGTGTGGCCACTTAGTAAAATAATAATAATAATAATAAAGTTTTATCAAATGAACACAATTTTTCAATTTTGGTCTTTATGTTGTCGTAAATTTTATTTTTTTACTATTTATTATCGATGATGATAATGATTACTATTGACATAATAATTACTAATTAATTATATATAATTATATATTGAATTTTTCATTTTAAAAAATTTAATTTGAAGAAGTGAATTTTTTAAAATAATCATTTAATTGTCAAGTACCTATAAATCCAATTGATAATAACTGATGAGTTACAAATTATTTTATTTTATTTTTTTTATGGTAAATGTTACCAAAGATGAAGGGGTTAGTTTTTTTTAATCTGATATAATTCAAATCAATCCAATTATTTTTTTTTTACAACAGTTTTTTTTTTTTTTTTTTAATATTGGCTATCTCATGTGTACGTGAAAAGAAAAATAAAAAGAAAGAACAATAATTATTGACAAGTTGTGGACATAATTGTATTTACCATGATATTGTAAGATATTTCTATATATTTTGGTCAGACTGTAAACAGAAATTATGTTTGTGTAATATATATTTATTAATTTGTTCACAACAATAAGGATTGATTAATATATACCCCCGGATTAGAAGATGTTATTCTGTTTTATATGCTAATGTCACATTTTTATTAGGTAAATTACAAAATATCCAAATTAATTTTGATTAACCAAAAACAACAGCAACTAGTCTGATTACAATATTTTATACATTTATATTGTTTAAAGAACAAGTCTAACCATCAATCTCCAAAAAAAAAAAAGAAAAAAGAAAAAAAAAGAGTCTAATCATCAAATTGACGCTAAAAACAAAATTAAAGGGAAAAAAATCATAATTTTCTTTGATTTCAATATTGGTATTATATAATATCTGTAAAAATAATTTTAACTGTCAAATTCATATGCACTAACAACAATGTTTGATATACATACATATATATATATATATATATAGATATAACAACAAAGTAAATTAAAATTTTTTATCAGGTGAAATTAATTTGTTAAATTATATAATGAAAAATTAAATACAAAATATTTAATGGGAGATATGGATAAAGCTGTAAGCATGGGAGATTCATATGGGATTGGGCAGAAAATTCTGACATGACATTCATGCAATGATTAAGGACTTGAGAGCCGTCCGATCAACATTAGACAAATAGAACATAATTTTGGCAATATTTACACTCTGATTAATGTACTGGAATATTACTCACTAAAATCCTTTTTGACCCAAAAAAGAGAGGAAAAAAAAAAAAGAAAAAGAAAAGGTACATACTTTTACACGTGCAACTGAGTAGACTAAAATTTATACACTTAACACGCGCACGTTAGCACGCTTCCACGCCTACAAAAGGACGAATGAACCATGCAAAACCCGTAACGTTCATGCAAAACGACACTGTTTTTCGGTTTTTATGCCACATTCATTCTTTAAAAAAAAAAAAAAAAAAAAAAGTCTCATCACCGAATAATCGAACGGCCATCTTTTATGGTAGGTTGCTCCTAAACCACCACCCTCAATTTTTTATTTTATTTTATTTCTCATTGAAATTTACGTGATAAAAATGAATATAATGTTTTTTTTTTTTTTTAATTCAATGAACACATTCATTTTTATGGAAAAATTCAATTGGTTGATGGTGGTGGTGTTGATTGGTGAGTGATGACCGGAGGATGGATCAAAAGAATATAATATGTTTTTTCGAATTAATGTATAAATGAAATTTTGTTGTATAAAAGTCACATCTCTTGCATTTATTTTAGAGATTTGAACAGCATTAATTAATATTAATATGTCACAACTACAAATACTTTCCCAATGGAAATTATATACTTACTTCAGAAATTATATATGTTTAGATCATCTTCAAATGATTATATATTATTAAAATTTTTTTGCCATATAAAAAACAGAGATAACCATTTAAAAAAATATTTTACCACTGATTTGTTTAAGAACTCTAATAAAGATTGTAAGATAAATTGTTAATTTTTAAAAGATTTGTTACATACTGTGAATTTATTGTGAAAATAAAAATAATTATTATCATTTATATAATATTACTTAAAAATAAATAAACATATCAATATTAAACAAAACTATTGCAATTAATTTTTAAATTAATTGTTAATTAAGTAAATATAGTACCACATGTACAACAAGTTCTTCGAAATTTGTGTGAATATATTGACATTGAACATATTTTTAGGAATTGTATATATGTATGTATATTTACATGAAAATAAACAATCCTTTTAATCATTTCAGCTTAATTTATCCTTATAATATTACACCAAAAACCTAATCCTATTACACTACATATTATATTTAAAAATGACACTACATATTATATTTAGTTTTAAAAGACAAATTCAACTCAATTAAATAAATACAAACAAATCAAAACGTTGAGATTAGAGATCTTATATAATTTTACAAGGTCAACCTTGGAAGATACTTCTTGTAAAAACAAATAAACATATAATTTAAAGTTCTTTTATTTTTTTATTTTTGGTTATATTCTTTAGGTGTGATAATAACAAAATATGTATTAGTCTCTTTAAATAAATTTGACAATAAATAAGTTATTGTTTGTTTTTTTTCTCCCAATTTTATTTTTAAAAAATATTCAGTTCAAATACTTATTTTATCCCTTTTTCCAAAAAAAATAGAAAAATACTTATTTTATCCATAAAGGTTCTTTAAGTAAATAGCATGTTGTCAAAATTGTTTGAAGTCATATATTGCTTACCAATCTTGTTCAATTCTAATATAAAATATGAAACGTACGGTGTTTTTATACGATTTTTCCAATAAATTTCAAACTCCGAAATATAGTATATGACTTTGTGTTGTATTTGACTTTCTTTAAAATTCCAAAATCTTATCCATGCATGCAAGCCTATAATTCAAACTTTTAAACTTATTTTTTATTCTATTAAATTGACCATAAAAACAAGCACTACCATTTATTTATATTTTACCAATAAATGTAAATAGTAAAATTATACATTATTTGACATATTTTAACTTCCAGTAAGACTTTTCATAAACATAAATACCAAAAAATTTGTCATTAAATTCGTTTAGTCAAAGAGTATAAATAAATTGAAACTACTTAATTAAATACAAAGACAAAAAAATTAAATAAATAAAATAAAAAGAAAAACAACTACGCACAAAAATTGCCTAATCTACACAGCTCACCGCAACGGAAACTCCATATGCTAACGTGAGCCGCTTAAGTTACGACGTCTTCTCCATGTATTAGGTCCGATTAGGGGGCATAAATTTTCCGTGCACCAACCAATAAAGTTAATTATTATTTATTTTAATTTTTAAAAACAATTTCATGAAATACAATAAATTATATATATATATATATATAAAAGAAATTTAAAATTCCATGGAAATAAAAATTGACTTTCGTATATATATCCTCTCTCTCTCTCTCTTGTGGCAGTGTAAACAGATAGAAAAAAAAAAATTTAAAATAAAAAATCCGGCAAAAATAAAAAAAGGAAAAGAAAAAGAAGACCAGCAGAGAGTCATGGTTTCAACGAGACGAAGTGGATCTTTCTCTGGTAACAATAGCAAAAGATCTTCGTCGTCCGACGATAAACCTCCATCGCCGAAGCGTCCAAAGGTTGGTTTTGTTTTGTTTTGTGTGTTCTTTTTTTTTTTTTTTTTTATTGGAAGAAAAATCTCCGTTTCTTGTTTTTGGTTTGAGTTCTTGTTGTTTGGAGCGTCGACGTTTGGATTTTATTTTATTTTAATTTTTTTGCTTTGGAAATGAATTTTGAGATTTAGGGTTTTGAATCCGTGTGGTTTTTGCAGGTTGACAATGGTGGAGGTACGGATAAATCTATGCCGACGGCGGAGAATTCAAAGGAACTGTGCATGCCACCTCCTCCGCCGCCCGCCGATCCTGGAGAATGTGGTTCCGACGATGTTCCGATCGCCGGAGATGGAGTGAGTTCTGGGAAGACGACAGAGGCAGCGTCTCAGGCGGTTGCTGTTGCAACGCCGATCGCTGAAGGTAAGTGTTTTTTTAATCACGGAGAAGAGATCTCTTTTTTTTTTTGTTTTTTTTGTTTTTGTTTTTGGGAGGGGGGGGGGGGAATTTGGGGTTTTCTGAAGTGGTGGTTGATAAATTTCTTGTTTTGGGCTTTTGTTGGTGATTTCTTGGAGGGTCTTCGCCTGTGGTGGATAAGCCGAGGGGTACTCTCCCTTGGGGGTTTTATCCGAAGAGTTTTGAGATGCCTTGGTGCAGGCTTTTGTCACAGTCTGGACAGGTTAGGTTTGCTTATTTTTATTTGATCAATTTCAATGTCTTGGTTTTTCATTTTCTTGCTTGAGCTAAGTGTTTTTCTGTGATTGCAGAATGCGAATATTGATATTTCAGCACCCAATTTTACTATTGGTTCACACAAAAGCTGCAATTTTTCTTTCAAGGAACAGTCAATTAGTGGTTGTCTTTGCAAGATCAAGCGCACGCAGGTACTTCTGAGAGTCACTGTTCTCACCTTTTTTTTTTTTTTTTTTTTGGTTGGATTTAGTGCAAAACAGAAGCTTTTGGTTGCGGACTTGTTGTCAGTGGATATCGGGGGTTCTTAGTGGAGAGGAGTGGTTGAAATGTCTACTTGGCTCCGCCTGTTTTCTCTTTTTTCGTTTTCTTTTTTAAAGTTGAATTGCTTAATAAATTTACATGCAGTATGACCCTCATTCTTTGTGGAAATGATCAGCGCGATGGCAGTTGTGTAGCAGTTCTAGAAAGTATGGGAAGTAAGGGATCGGTGCAGGTAAACGGGACAACCATCAAGAAAAGTACAAATTGTGATCTTAATTCGGGTGATGAGGTTGTTTTTGGTGTGCTTGGCAGCCATGCTTATGTATCCTTTAAAAGCAATAATTTACTGGGTTCTCTATATTTTTGAAATTTGTTTTGTATACAGTTCTTGTATCTCTTTTGCATTCCTCTGCGTAAGTTTCCTTGTGTACTGGATGATGTATTCCTTAATTTTATTGATATAGATTTTTCAGCAACGCATTACTGAACTAGTTGTTAAAGGTGTGGAGGCTCAGAGTAGTGTTGGAAAATATTTGCAGCTTGAGAAGCGGACAGGGGATGCTTCGGCTATGAATGGGGCTTCCATTCTGGCATCTTTGTCAAACCAGAAGCAAGATTTATCGCGGTGGAAGTCTCCAGCACAGTGCACTGGTAAAAATCTCCCAGGTACCGAGGTACCCTCTCATTCTGTTATTCATGATGGTACAGAAATAGAGCTTGATGGCCTGGAAGGCAACTCAACTCTAAACTTAGGGAGTGATAAAGCTGAAGACATTGGAGCAATTGAAAAGACTCCAGAATGCAACGCAGACTCTGGCACAGAGGCAGGCAATGTAAAACTCTCTGGGATGACTGATTTGCTAAGGCCTTTATTGAGGATGTTAGCTGGGTCACCTACTTGTAAACTGAAATTGAGCAAAGGTATCTGTAAACAGGTATTGGAAGAAAGAAACGAGTGGATGACGGATTCACAGCAAGCGTCGACATCGGGCATGTCGTTGCGGTGTGCAGTCTTTAAAGAGGATATTCATGCGGGAATTCTTGATGGAAAAAACTTAGATGTTTCATTTGACAATTTCCCATATTATTTGAGGTATGATTCTTTTCATTTGATGTTGTTTTTATTGTTGCTATTGTTTTTACCAATGTTGCAATTTCATTTGACAATTTCCCATATTATTTGAGGTATGATTCTTTTCATTTGATGTTGTTTTTATTGTTGCTATTGCTTTTACCAATGTTGCAACTGAACAAATTAATTGGATTTCTTCCAATTTGTTGGATTTCAGCCCCATTTATGTTTGCATGTCCAAAATCCAGATTCTAAGTTCATGGTTCCGCATTGATGAGTGATGACTTGCTTCCTTTTCTTATTTATTGCGTAATTGTATGGTATTCTTTGATTATAAATTGTGTTTCTAGGGGCAGGAAATTTTAGAAGGATTTGAATAACGAATTTTATTTAGTTTGTATAACAATTTGGTTCTGGATTGGGCATAAACAAAGAAACAGGAACAGGAGTGTAGGTGGAGCTTGGTAGTTGCCTTTGTCATGGTACAAACTTCAAATTATTATTTCTTGTAAGCTATGTTAATGTCGGCCTTTGCATACTTTTGCTTTCTCATTTATTTCTGTTATGGTCTTAATTACTGTATTCATCTCCCATGTTGTATATCAACATTTTTTCTACCTTGATTTGCTCTACCTGGGACTCACATCAAATCAAGGATTGCATTTCCTCTAAAAGGACTTGTTTGGTCAGTACGAGATCTATTTGTAGGCTAGCACCAAGCTTTGTTATAGGTCCTAAGGACTTGATTCCAACGTAGAATAGTGTGAAGGTTTACTATGTTGCACCATGACTTGTGAGGCCTTTGGTGGTGATTTCCAATATTCAATATGAATGAGTATCCAATTTAATATGAATAAATCTCATATGGGTGTGCTATGCACTGACATGATAAGATATAATTCACTCCTAAATAAAGTCCTAGGATTGATGCTGGATTGTTCATACTTTTGTTGCCTCTTATTCATGTGCTTCCTTAGTTGTGTTTACATGTAAGCTTTTAGAACTATCATTATGAAATTGTTAACTTTGAGCTCAGGTGTAGCCGATTTATTGATAACTTTTAACATTGGTTTATAATGGTTATCATTTTTGGTATCCTTCCTTTTATTTTTAAACTTGATTTATGCACCAATAATATGTGGTCTTTTGTTCTACCTTCTGTTGCAGTGAAAATACAAAAAATGTGCTGATTGCAGCTTCATTTATACACCTGAAACATAAAGAACATGCAAAGTATACTTCAGAACTTACTACTGTGAACCCGCGTATTTTGCTTTCTGGTCCTGCAGGTTCGTGTCTGATTTACAGTTTAAGTTCTATAGTAGATCTGTTATGCATAGTGTATTGGAAGTTAATTATTCTATTTAAATGACTTTGCAGGGTCAGAGATATATCAGGAAATGTTGGCAAAGGCTCTTGCTAATTATTTTGGAGCGAAGCTGCTAATATTTGATAGTCATTCATTTTTGGGTGTAAGATAAACAGCACATTCTTGATTTTGAAAATAAATTCACCCTACTTCTCATTTTTAATGCTTTGATGGGACCTGGTGTCATGTTTTGATCATTCATATCATGATCTAATGAGTTCATGTTATTATTTCATTATTGCAATCATTATCTAATCCTTTTTTATTTGTTAAGGGGATGGTAGAGGCTAATAAATGGGAATAATTAAAAAATCTGCTGTAGGGTTTATCATCAAAGGAAGCTGAGCTTCTGAAGGAAGGATTGAATGCAGATAAATCATGCAGCTGTACCAAACAGAGCCCTGTACCCACTGACTTGGCGAAGACTGTAAATCAGTCAACATGTGAAGCTGAGACGCCAAGCTCTTCCAATGCACCTTCCTCTGGCCTTGAATCTCAACCAAAGATGGAGTCAGATACTGTTCCCTCCTCCTCTGGGGCATCTAAGAGTTATCTATTCAAATTAGGTATGCCATTTTAGGTTATTCTTGGATAGCCTTTTGCCGTAGGCTTTCTCATTCTCTCTCATAATCTAGTAAGTTTGAGATTTTTTTGTAGCTGAACTTGGCATGATTTCTCTGAACATGAATCATGCAGGTGATAGAGTAAGATTCAGTCCAGTTTCTGGTGGCTTATATACATCTGCATCTTCTTCAAGGTACATACTTACTATATAATAAATTTCTAAATTCCTAAAGAACTTATTTGTGCTCCTTTTAGGTTGTCTATGCTGTCTACTGTTTACAGTTTTAGTTGAGTTGTATAGTTTTTTAGTAAGTTCTATGTGCTGGTTTTGATGTATAAATCACATCGTGACCTATGGTTGAGAGTGAATATTGGGAACTTAGAAATTTCTGATCATGAACGGTTTTGAAACAAGTTTCTGTTCTGAAACAAGTTTAAGAACTAGAATAATAATTTCTGATCATGAACGGTTTTGAAACAAGTTTCTGTTCTGAAACAAGTTTAAGAACTAGAATAATTGTTCTTTTGAAGTTAACAATTTTACGTATGTAGATGGGATTTTCATTGGATTATTCTAATTAATTTATATAGTTTGTTAAAAATGGAGGTGATACAGTTTTCTTCATAATTTTGCGGTTGTCCTGTTATTTATGTATTTTTACTCACTATATAGGGGCCCATCTAATGGATCCAAGGGAAAGGTTATGTTACTTTTTGAGGATAATCCGATGTCGAAAGTAGGTGTGAGATTTGATAAACCTATACCTGATGGGGTTGATCTTGGTGGTCACTGTGAAGTAGGTCATGGATTCTTCTGTAATGGTACATTTCATAAACCCTGTAACTGTTGATTTCTGCCACTTTTTTTTTTCCTCCTGTCTTTTTGTCTGTTTTCTCTGTCTTTTTTTGCTCCCAGATACTAAGGTTCTCTGTCTTCCTCCTCTGTTTCTAGTTAACGATCTTCGTTTGGAGAACACAGGCGTGGAAGAACTGGACAAGTTACTCATTAACACATTGTTTGAGGTGGCATTGTTTTTGTTTTGTATATATGTAAATTGTTCTTTTTGCTTTGTTTCTATTTTATTAGGTTCTTATTAACATAGTGTAATCTTCTTTCTAGGCTGTAATTAGTGAGAGCAGAAGTTCTCCTTTCATTTTGTTCATGAAAGATGCTGAGAAGTCTCTAGTTGGAAACTCAGATTCGTACAATCCATTTAAAAGCAGGCTTGAAAACCTTCCTGATAATGTTATTGTGATTGGTTCTCATACTCATACTGACAATCGGAAGGAGAAGGTAATTTTGTTTGTTCTGTGGATTTATTGACCAAATATATTTTATTGTTAGTTTTTATATTATGATATATGCCTTATGTTACATTGCGATATGAGAAAGTTAGTTTACCATTTTGGGCATGAGGCTTAACTTGCATACAGAAGCAACAAAATGAAAGATTGCAGAAGAACTTTAGAAATGAGAAAAGTATAATCTGTATTGGAACATGCTATCTTATGACTTGGCATATTGATGCTGAATGAAATTACCATTATTAAATGATTTTACAGTTGTTGGATTAATGAAATTTTCCACGCTAGTCTAGATTTTTTTGAACTGTTGTGTAAGGGTGTCTTAAAATCTGTCTTAATATCTTTTGATATAGAAAGGGAGAGATGGAGTAGGGATCCTGAAAAAAGCCTTTTCTTGTTCTTGACATAATAAGTAGCTTATGTAACAATAAAACTCAGAAGCTTTAAGTTGTTGAAAGAGTAAACAACTGTGCACATCATGCTAGTAGATAGACATTTAATATTTTTATTTTTTGATTCCTAATTTCTCTTTGCAGTCACATCCTGGTGGTCTGCTCTTCACAAAGTTTGGCAGCAACCAAACTGCTCTTCTTGACTTGGCATTCCCGGTAATGGTTATACCTCCCATATCTTTTAAGTTTTTTTATCTCTGCACTTCCCATCCTTTTTTTCTTTTCTTTTTTTTGGGATGAGACAAGTTCAGATGAGTTGGTTGGGTTCTTCCTCTAGTTAAATACAGGGCATTTTTGTGGGTGGTTGATATACTTTGTATACAGTTAATTTAGGAAGTTTCGCAGGTGTAAGGCTTAACATGTTTAGGAAACACCTTTCTAGCTTCTATAAAATTGTCTCACTCAATAAATTTGTTAATGGTGCTGTGATTGATATTGAACAGTTGATATACCAAAGCTGACTCTGTTTTGTGATTTTTTTCAGGATAGTTTTGGAAGACTGCATGACAGAGTGAAGGATGTTCCCAAAGCTACAAAATTCCTGACTAAGCTTTTCCCCAATAAAGTTATCATTCATATGCCACAGGTTTGCATCTTGAATTTCATATGATTAATTTTCTTTTAAAAAGCTTAATGACATCAAATTATTAGAAGCTTGTCAATCATTGCAGGATGAGGCGCTTCTTGCATCATGGAAGCACCAGTTAGATCGAGATTCTGAAACCCTCAAAATGAAGGGAAATCTGAAGCTCTTACGCACTGTGAGAACTTCTTTTCTCTGCATGAGTTTGAAAACTATTATTTTGAGCTTTGCTTAAAAACTAGTGTTAATATCTTTCACCTCCCTTTAGGTTTCAATAAGTCATCATCTTTCTGCTCTTTTGTTTCATTCATACCCTTAAGATCAACCACACCCCCTCTAGGGGTGCTAATTGTTATTTTAAACTTGAGGGATTAAATTATAATTAGTGAAAACCTCAGATGGTCTGGATGAATTATAGCCTGAAAAACTACTTGTCTAGTTGAAATACTTTAAAAGAACATGTTTTTTGGTAAACATTAAGATAACATTTTTTTTTTTTTTTTTTTTTTTTTTTTTTTATGGTTTGTGTAAGGCTGGCACCTTGAATGTTTAAAATTATAGATAATTTTGATAAATGCTGAAGCTTGAAAACCTTGTTTATGGATGGTGGTCTATATATTGTTCTATAACATGTTCCTTTATTTGGGTTGGCCACTCATAAACCTGGTATTACTTCTTCCTAAGTAATTTGTGTACATAACAATTTTGCCTACAGAATCTACCATTTATACGGATTTTATGTGTTCTTGTAGTTATTTTAAGCCTTTGGTTGTATTAGCGATGTGTTTCTTCAAGTTGATTTTTTTTGTCAAACCTTTCAAGTGTGGTTTCTCAAGTCTGTAGATGACTGAAAATCCAATTACCTGAATTACCATATTGTGGTTGGAAAAGTAGTTATACGTCTTGCTGACTTCTGTACTGTCTTTGGCCCTTAACAGTATGATCAATAGCAAACTTTATTTCTTTTTATTTATCAATGAACCTTTCCAAAGACATCAAGAGAACTTGGCAATGGCAAAAATGATATGAAGCAGCTAATGTTACAGATTTATTATGAACATGCACATTATTCGTTTTCTTCGGTCTATATATTGTGGAACATGCTTATAATATTTCCCCCATAGGAAGGCCAATAATTAGTTCATATGATAATCATGGTAAGCTTCCGTTCTTAGGTTTTGGGTCGGAGTGGCATGGAATGCGAAGGACTTGAGACATTATGCATCAAAGATCAGACACTTACAAATGAAAGTATGTCCTCTTTTATTATGTTAAGTCATCAAAGGTTTTTTCTTTGGTTTTCTTTTAATTTTTTGAATTGCTGTATCATGTGTTACAGGTACAGAGAAAGTAGTTGGATGGGCTCTAAGCCATCATTTAATGCAGAATCCTGAAGCGGATCCAGATGCAAGACTTGCTTTATCCCGTGAGAGGTAATTGATAGCTCATTTACTGCTGTCTTATGTGATAATAGTTAGCTGAAATATTAGCCATTGGATGCATATTGCACAGTTGTAATGCCATGTTGCAATTCTGGCAGCATCCAGTATGGGATTGGAATACTACAAGCCATCCAAAATGAATCAAAAAGCCTGAAGAAGTCACTTAAGGTAATTGTTATACCTACTTGCAACTGGCTAATATCTCAAATTTTAGTTATGGAGGCCAATCTTAAAATGATATTGTCGCTAGAAAACAAATGGATTTGTTAATTTGATGATGATTATTTTGGGTGAAATCAGGACGTTGTAACTGAAAATGAATTTGAGAAAAGGCTTCTGGCTGATGTTATTCCACCCAGTGACATTGGTGTAACATTTGATGATATTGGAGCTCTTGAAAATGTCAAGGATACATTAAAGGAGCTGGTGATGCTTCCTTTGCAAAGGCCTGAACTCTTCTGCAAGGGGCAATTAACAAAGGTTTTAATACTTTCCATATAAAAAATGTTATGGTTCTCCTTGTGTCTTTTTGTTGCTTTTTATGAATTGTTAATAGGTTTTGGATTTACTTGATTTCTTTGTATTTGTTATTATGGAAATCCATTTTAGTGTACGCATCGTGTTATTGTGTCTAGGGATAAAATGAAGAGCTCATTCATTTTTATTTTTATTTTCTATCCTCATTAGGGTTATTGTATGTGATACTTTTTATAAATCAAAATCTCTATGTGCAATTATTCATGAGAGATGCTGCATTATAGTCTATAGATAACAATTGTTACTGTGTTCATGTGTGTTTTCATGCTTTCTGTATGATAATTTTTTCAGCTAATAGTATATGGATGTTCTAACACGCACATCATTGAAGATTAAACATTAAAATTTATTTTTTGTAACACTTAAGTGTCCTATTGCTACTGCTATATTTCACCGTGCCCTAATTTCCAGACTTTTATAGTTTATTAAGGACTCAATGCTTTTGCTCATGTTGGTGTGCCTTGAACAAGGTTTAATCATCCTATCTGGTTAATTATTCTTATATGTCCTCTTTGTGCAGCCTTGCAAGGGCATACTATTATTTGGGCCCCCTGGTACAGGTAAGACAATGCTGGCAAAAGCTGTGGCTACTGAAGCTGGTGCAAACTTTATTAACATTTCCATGTCGAGCATCACATCGAAGGTTGCCAATTTCTAAAATTTGTTTATTGTGATTCTATCTTTTTATCGATTCATTTAATAAACACTAACTCGTCATTTTTCTTACTGCAGTGGTTTGGTGAGGGTGAAAAGTATGTGAAAGCAGTTTTCTCACTGGCTAGTAAAATTGCTCCTAGTGTTGTATTTGTTGATGAAGTAAGCATCTTATAAGTTATATTTTTTTGTTTATGCTGTCAGTTTGGGCTTTCTAATATCCCTTATTTATGTAGTCAGTTTGGGTTTTCTTATTACTTGTTCATAATACTTTCTTCATTGGATGTGTTATAGGTTGACAGCATGTTGGGCCGAAGGGAAAATCCGGGGGAGCATGAGGCCATGCGTAAGATGAAAAATGAATTTATGGTAAACTGGGATGGCTTACGGACAAAAGATACAGAACGGGTTCTGGTACTTGCAGCTACGAATAGGCCGTTTGACCTTGACGAAGCTGTCATTCGGAGGTTACCGCGTAGGTAAAACATCGTACCAAAATAGGCCTGATAGTCCATTGATTTGCATATGTTTTTGCTTTCAACCTGTGCTTTCCATATGCATTAATTGCCTCCAATCTTTTACCTTGCCATTCTTTATTTGAAATTACCCAATAATTTCAAGAAAACAGCATGTGCCATTTCTTCTTTGACAAGTTTTCTTCCACAGATTGATGGTAAATTTGCCTGATGCTCCAAATAGAGCAAAGATATTGAAAGTCATATTGGCAAAAGAGGATTTATCTCCTGATGTTGATTTTGAAGCTGTTGCAAGCATGACAGATGGATATTCTGGAAGTGACCTTAAGGTTTAATAGAAATTCTAGAGTCTTCTTTCCTATGGCATTTTCCTTTCGTTAGATCCACTTTATGGCATTGTTACTTGTTGACATTTTGGACTGAAATGAAATGTATTCATTGCAGAATCTCTGTGTAACTGCTGCACACCGTCCAATCAAAGAGATATTGGAGAAAGAAAAAAAGGTATGTTTAACAGTAGAGCGAATTTGGTATGATTCTGTTTATCGTATTATAATATCTTGCATTGGATGATTCATATGAAAGCACTTCAACTCAACTAAAACATCATCCACCCAGGGCAAAGGAAATTACACCAAAGGGCCTTTCTGAACTAACTACATTCATCAGCTGTGTTTGTGCTCTTTTTACCGATTTAACTCCCTTAATTCTAACCTTTCAAAAAAAAGGGGGGAAAAAAAAAGAAAAAAAAAAAAAAAAAAAGAACGCACCTTGACACGCTTAATTTGCAAACAAACAAGTGATTCCTGATAGCCTTTCACCAGTAAATCTTAAGAAGGCTAGGTTAGCTTGTGAACCTATATTCATGCTAGCCATATCTCTATGTTGAAACTTATTGATTTCCCTCCTATATTTGTTTATTTATTAACAGGATCGTCCAATATTTGTTTATTTATTAACAGGATCGTGCAACTGCACTTGCTGAAGGCAAACCTGCTCCAGCTTTGAGTGGCAGTGCTGATATACGTCCTCTGAACATGGAGGACTTTAAATATGCTCATGAGCGGGTAAAACAGAAGCTACCCTATTAACTTTCATCTTTTACCTCCGCCCCATCCCACCTGTTTTTTAAATTTCTGAGCCTGCCATTGTGTTTTAGGTATGCGCGAGTGTTTCATCTGAATCCGCAAACATGACAGAGCTTTTGCAATGGAATGAACTATATGGTGAAGGGGGTTCTAGAAGAAAGAAGGCTCTCAGCTATTTCATGTGATTGCTTCCCTGTATAAATGGTTTTAACTTCTCTCTTTCTATTTATAGTTTTGTAATTCTTTTTAACTGTTTCTCTACAAAAAAATTCTCCTAAAAGCCCATTGAGTGCAATTTGGCTCCCATGTATTAAGGGTTTGCTGGAGAACCATTTTGTCTGTAAAATGAGATATAGTGGTTCTAAGTAATTATTCTTATCCTTAGGCTCAGGATGGTGGTATAAAGAGAGTGAAGCCTTCAATGGCTCGGCTTTGCTGCTTGTGTTTTCTTCCCCATCCTCTTGCTGCCAACTTAAAAAACATCAAAATAATATTTGAAACTACAAATTTTGATTTCATAATTACGAAATGCAGGCTGAATCAATCTTTTAAGTCTTGTTTTTGGTACATATACCAATTTAGTTTCTTAATTCATTTAATAAAAATAAATTAGATCTACTGTATATCTATAATAATTTTTATGCTCATTTTTATACATATAGGATGCTAATTAGAGCAAAGAGGCTGTATATATGTATTGATCATCTCAAGCTCTGTCTTTCGGGTACAAATTATCCTATAAAGAATTTGCAATTTTTAATTATATAATTATGTGAACCTTGATTTGCAGCAGCAAAACTAGTTGCTACGTTTTTGCTGAGTTTTATTTTATTTTTTTAATTTTCGGATGGGTAGGGTAACTTGCTACTCAACTAGAAGGAAACTAGGCCGACAAGAAGTGGTTTTTACAGCCTTTTCGTATTCAAAGTCGCTGGCAAGGTCAAAAGTCATTAGCGGCAATTTTGGAATACAAGTTTAAAGTATTGATTGGACGATTGTAAGCTTAACCCAAATCTAGGGACCATTCAGCTTGGAAAAAACCCAGATGATTGGACTATTGTAATCTTAACCCAGTTCAAATTAAAATAATTCAAATGAACCCTAAAATGTTATCTACCGAAATCCCAATGCAATCCTGTAAAAAGTTAAATTAGTTAAGGGTGAATTTCATTTACACTTTTTAGGTTTTGCTATGATGTTATTTAGGTCAATTGCAATTGAGATTTATCATTAATTTTTTTTTTAATTTTTTATATTTATCAAACTAGATATATTTATTAATATTTGTCAGTTTTTACTAATTAATTTTAATAGTTGAAAGCCAAAAGAAACATTGAAATTCTCACTTTGTACATTTTGCTAATATGTCACTTAGACTCTCTAATTATTTCATTTATTTTTTGAATTTGGCTCTAAAATTTCTTTTTCTAAAATGTTTCCATATGTGTTGTTGTTTGTTTCTTGTTTCGTTTCTCCTTGTTTCTCTTGAATGCCATTTTAATGTTTGTGTACAATGCCTTGACTTCGTAAGTCCAAGTCTGAATATCTTAATTCTCCAACTAAGTCCGGTTCTGCCCCCTCTAAGCCCTATAATTAAAAGATGATAATTTGCTCTGCCTTCGTCCTGTATCCACCTCATATATGTATATATATTATTAATAAAATATATTTTATACTTATATTTTATATATTTTTGTATACTTGATATAATTATATTAGTAATTGTGAATAAATTTTCTGAATATATAATATATTTTTAAAAATATTTATATTTTTTAAAATAGTAATAATAACAATAATAATAATTTTTTAGAGGGGAAATGGGAAATCCTGCTCCATTTCCCCGTTAAAGAATTCCCACCTCAGTTATATTATATATAAAAAAAAACACGGTTTACGAGGCCGATATGGAAGTATTTTTAAAGAATAGGCCGGGGTACCGGGAAGGCCGCTCCGTTGCCATCCCTACTAAAATCATTGTTGAATGAGAGTTTAATTTAGATGAGCTCTTTGATTGTGATTTTAAGGAAATGACTGAGACACATGGCTTTTGAAAATTATTATTAACTTCTTTTTATTTTTGTATATTTATCAAAATAGACCATTATTTGTTAATTTTTACTAATTAATTTTAACAGTTAATGACTAAAAAAATTAAAAATCAATATTTTATAATTAAATGATATTTTAAAACTAAAATTTTAGTCTTCAATGATTAAATTTCGTTTGATATATTTAGAAAACTTAAAAAACGTAAATGATGATTTTTCAAAAGTGGAATCTAAATGACATAATAACAAAATTTAAATGGTGTAAATGAAATTTTCTCTTTAATTAATTATTGGGATAGGTCTAATGGCCCAATCTTATTTCTAAGCAATGTCCAAATGCAATATATTCTTCAAACTTCGATAAATTTATAAAGCTTGTTAAAGCCCTTCAACACGTCTCAAATGGATAGAAAAAATGAGAAAAAAACATCTCCATCCCGTATCGAAATCGATTTGAAACTATTCTATTAGCATTAATACGTTGTTTATAAGTTATTTGCGTCAAATATTCCACAATTTAAATTGGAATTTATTATTAATAAATAATTTCTAACTTTTAAATTTTAATAACTTTAATTTTTTTAGCCATTTATTATTTTAATTTATGAAATGAACTTCAATAAATTTTGTGAGTTGATAATTAAATTTATAGTTTAAGTATAATAATAAATAAAATGTAGATGCCATTATTAAGAAAATGATAAATTTTATAAAATTACGTTGTAAACACTTAAATGATAGATTGATATATTTTATAAATACTTAAATGGTGGATTCTTTTGAAAAGATGGGCCTTTTTTTTTTCTTTTTTTTTTTCCCTATTTACCGTAAAACTGACTAAAAAAATCAACTTCATGAATTTTTAGTACAGAATTTATAAGATTAGGATACTTTTCATTTCCATACAAAAAAAATGGATTTCAATTCTGAATATAATGTATGAAACATGAATATTAAAATACTTATAGACGAAAATTGCATCAAAATTAAGATTGATGATAGTGAATACCTACCCTATTATGTAAGAAATTTTTTTTTGGGCAAACATTTTCAAAGAATTTGATACTGTATTCTAAATCTAAAGTCACTCTGATTTAATAACGGACAAAATAAAAAAATTGAATTTGTCTTCAAATCTCCTAAACTGAGTTTGCATTTGCATACTAGCACCCCCCCAAAAAAAAAAAAGTGAATTATTTTTGTCAACGATGAATCACACATGGATTGATATAATCACATACACCCAGCTTACATAAATGTTTTTTTTTCTCAAAATTAAAACTGTTTATTTGATGAAACAATTTTATTATTATTATTTTTTTTTGGGGCATATGAAACAAAATCAGTGCTATTGAGCACCCATTTTTCAAACAAAATTAGATACCCCTTCAAAAAATAACCAAAACAACTAAGTTTGCATGGTAACACAAAGTTAATCAAAAAGTTCAAAACAAATTAAAATTAGAGTTTCTAATCATGAATAAAAATGCATTAAAATTGCCAGCAGAATTTTGATTAACTTTATAGTACAAGTTAGGGGTGAGCATGGATTGGGTTGGTTCGATTTTGGACCGAAGTACAACCCAATCCATATATATCGGTTTTTTTAATTTATAATCCAAACCAAACCATTAAAGCATTAAATCCAAACCAAACCAAATCATTTATGATCGGTTTGGTTTGGATTGGTTGATTGGTTTGAAACTTACTAATTTATAAATATATAATACAAATAAAAAAATTTCCAAATATAAAATATAAATAATAAATTATAATTATCCAAACATAAAATACAATTAGAATAATACAAAATAGTCTACAATAGAAAATAAAGAAGAAAATGTAGCAAATAATATACATCATACACTTATTAAATAACAAATATTAATGTCATCATCTCACTCCTGTAAAATTAAATTAAAATTGTTAGAGCAAATAATGTAAAATAATACATTCGTCAAAATTCATTCACTCAAGAATCAATGCATAATTCTTTTTATTTTTTAACCTTAAAATTTTGGTAAATCATAAGTCAATCAACGTTGACAAGTTCACTAATTTTAGTTAATTCTATAAGCTCTACGAAGATCAAAACAATAAAATTAGCAATAAATTATATTTAAACATTTATATTTATATATATATATAAGTAACAATTGGATACAATATATGTAGATATATATATATATATATATATATATGATGGGGATGTAAAAAATATATATATATATATATATATATATATATATTATGGTGATGGTGATGGATTGGTGGTGGGTGGCAACAAAGGTAAATGTTTAGTTTAAGGTTACAACTTACAATTTGATTTAGGATTTGGAATATGGGAATGTAAAAAAAAAGAAAAAAAAAAAATATATATATATATATATATTAAAAATCAATATATAAAAATGGAAAATAAAAATAAAAAATAATATATAAAAATAAAAAATATATTAAAATTAATATATAAAAATAAAAAAATAAAAAAAATATAATTTTTTAGTTATATAATATATTATTTGGATTGGATTGGATTGGAATTTCCAATTCAATCCATATAATTTGTAATATTTTAAACTCAATTCAATCCAATTAATATAAAAATTCAATTAAGAATAAATTGAATTAGATGGATTGAACAGATTGGATTGGATTTTGTCCAACCTAATACAAGTCTATCCAAGTCACCCCACTGAAAATAAAAAAGAAAGCGGATTATTTTGTCATGCATGGATCATATGGACATAATATGTCACATCAAAATGTACGCATATACACGCATCAGATACAAGGCAAAGGCGCGTTTGGCGACCAACACAAAAAACAAAAAAATAAAAAAATATATATATATTTATATGATTTTGCCACAAAAAGTCGGCTTGTTGACCAAGATTCTCGACACTTCAGCAAATTTATTACGCTGTTCACCTCCTAGAAGAAAATTAAAATAAAATAAAAAAAAGCCACGCCATTTCTTACTCATTCCCTCTTATCTTTCCTCATTGAAAATTCATTATCTCATTTATTTATTTTCCATTTTTTTTTTTTGGGGAAAATTCGTGGCAACTTCTTGTCACTATCTTAGATAGTCGGTTTTTAAAAATCTGAAACAGATAAAACGCGGCTCCAAAAGGAAAGACGGCATATATATATATGAGAACGCTTTTCATAATCTTTCATACAATCCCAACTCTGAGTTTTTGTTTTATCTGCTAGTTTTAGCTTACGAACTTGGTGTCCATATTGTCCATTAAAGACTACTATTTTTCAGTTTTCGTAAATACCCATTCGTAAAATGAGCAGCTACAAACAATTAGAGCGGGTTTTCTGCTTCTTCGATGAAGATGGAGATGGAAAAGTTTCACCCATGGAGCTCAAGAATAGATTGAGCTTGATGGGTGGAGAGCTACTGCTAAAAGAGGTGGAAGCTGCCGTGGAATCACTGGATTCAGATGGAGATGGGTTATTGGGTTTGGATGATCTTGTTCATCTATTGGAAGCAGGAGAAGAGGAAGAGAAAATGAAGGACTTGAGAGAGGCTTTTGGGTTGTATGATATTGAAGGTTGTGGTTATATTACTCCCAAAAGCTTGAAGAGGATGCTAAGCAACTTGGGTGAATCAAGATCAGTTGATGAATGCAGAGGAATGATCAAACAGTTTGATTTGAATGGGGATGGTTTGCTTTGCTTCGAAGAATTCAGAGTCATGATGCAGTAGAAGATTTTATTTATTTATTTTTTTGGTAATTCTTGTTGTATAGAGTGTCAATGATGAACTTCTTATTATTTATATGTTGATGATACTGTATTTCCATGGTCCTGTAATAATCATATAATTCTTTTGATTCATTTAATAAACATATATGATTCTTGTTGTTCTTTCGTTATGAGATTACATATATTTTTCATTCAGTCTTGGTTAGTTCAAAAATAAAAAAGGCAAGCATTTTGGTAATTTTTGCTTCCTTGTAACACACAGAATTTGCAAGCTTCTTTGCTGAAATGGAAGATATAGGAACATTTAGTTTGCTCTTTTATTATGGAATTTGAAGTTTTTCTTTATTACCAGAAAAAAAAAAAAAGTGTTGAGTTTTTTCTTTTAGTCTATATAGTGTTATGAACAGTAACTAGTGACATTGTAGGAAAAACTTCATTTTGGGTATAACTTGGAACCATTTGAAGACGTGTTCGCAGAGAGTGCTGGATGCAGTAATTTTCCGAGAAAGTGAGCAGAGAAAGTTTTTTTTTTTCTAAACGTGATAAATGGTGGTACGCTATTCTACTTCATTCTTGACATAAAATCAAATCAGGTGGTCGTTGGAATAGCTCTTTTACAAATTTTTTTAAACACAATATAAGAAAAATACATTAAAACGTGAAATTACATATTAATTATTTTAGAATCATATCAATATATTTAAAATATTAAATTATATATTAATCATTTTAAAATTATTTCAATTTATTTTTATTATGTATTAAAAATTTATGATAAGACTGTAAAAATAAATGGTCTGAATATTTTTTCCATTCCAGTAAGATAAAAAGTGCAGTTTTCATTGGGTACCAAAAAAAAGAAAAGAAAAAAGATTGGTGGCAATCCAATGAAATTCATACAAAGACTGCTGTAGACGTGTTTTTTCAATAGTCTCTTGATTCTGACCTCACATGTTAAAATGAATTAGGTAGAAGACAGTTCAAACCTCTTTCAAGGTCGTAAGCCATACACACGCTTCTCACACAAGATTGAACGAGTGGCTATTTCCACTAGAAGATTTGCTCATTTTCCTGGAAAAAACAGAATAAGGAATAAATGAAAAACAAAAATAATGTTCCGCAGTCAAATTCTGATATTATCCCTTACGAAATTACTGTTCTGGATGACATTTTCATATTTGTCTCCGCAATTGGAATTCAAAGTTTCCACCTCATCTTGCTTTTCGCAAGACAAGAGGGGAGTTAAAAATTTGAGATTTTATGAATACAAATTTAGAGAGTATTTTTTTAGGATAATCTGGGCCCAGTAAAAGAGCTATCTGACCCCTTTTTTATTTTTATTTTTTTGGGCATTTCCAACGGATAAGCCAATTTTGATTAAATAGCCTAAAGAAATTTAAAAAGTTAAGATGGGTTTTCATATGGTTTTCTTTTCTTTTGTTTACAACAATATTTATTATTAATTACATAAAAGCACCAAAAAAGGGGCTACTACAACGGAACTCCAGAATAATAACCTCTCTCATGCTCATCCTAGGCTTGATAACGCCATGCTGTAATTCATTAATTAAAAAAAAAGAAAAAGAAAAAGAGAAGTCCAAACAATTGAAATTGAATGTCTAATATGTAACTATTAAAAGGAAAAAGAAAATTTGTGGTTCATAGACAAAATCAACTAATAATAGAAGGAAAAATGAAGGCAGTAGTAATCTACAAAAGGAGGGTGTCGAAGCCAAATGTCCAAATTCTAAAAATTGATGGGGATTGGATTGTCCGGAAGGGTTACACAGTCCCACAAAGAACGGTATGCCGGGATACTTGCTGCATCAACACCAAGAGCAGCGAGGTTGCGACCGTACTCCTGGCGGAAATATGTCACAGAAGAAATTTAGTCATGTCACCCGAAAGATGTATAGTTTGCTTGCTGAACAACTTAATATGAACTAAAAAGCAATCACAGGGAATCACCATAGGACAGAATACCTGTATATCCAGTAACAATTGTGTGCAAATCTTTTTTGTGTTGGACACGGTCTGGTCTGAGACATCTGAGCTTGCTCCTGCACGCCTTTGTGCACCTTGCCTTATTCTTTGGAGTGATGTCTCTGTTTTTTGAGCCTGACCATGATGGGAAAAAAAAAAAAATAATAATAATAATAATCAAAAGAGAGAGAGTGAAATCTAGAAGATCCTTTTTTTTTTTTTTTTTTTTACAAAGGTAATTTTGGCATTCAGCTACTTACCACATTAACAAGTTCAGAAGCCAACTCATAATAACGGTTGGTTATCTCTGTTGTAGCACCAATAAGCAGTTCGCTTTTTGTTTCCTCGGTCAAATATTTGGTAGCTCGCTCTCCTTCCAGAAAAGCCTGGAAATTGCCGATGTTTCAATATAGCTTATAATATCACAATGTATGAATCCTAGCTTTGATACCCCTCTGTAACCCGTGAGGATTTAATCTCAACCACAATCCCAATTCTCTAGCTAAAAGAGTATGATATTATTGAAAACAAGAAAAAATTAAAGAAAATAAGATACTTATAACATAACAAGTGCATTATCTATAGCATACGTCCATATTGCTGCATCAAAGATTCTAGCAAAGCAGATAGGAGTGGAGAAGACATTACTCTTGCTTTTTGTTAGAAACACCAGATGATAAAAGAGTTCAAAATGAAAAAGCAGCGAACCTTCAGAGGACGTAATATCCCTGATACATATGGCGAATGCCGGACAGGAAGAGGTTTATTAGTCATCCTGTATGTTGCTGTTATTCCCTTTAGCTGTCTCAAGTCCTACATTTTATGGCATAATAACATATGGTGGATATCAAATTCGACCAGAGACAGGATTAAATAATAAACTAAAGAAATTAATCACAGAACA
The DNA here is from genome assembly GCF_031755915.1 of Ziziphus jujuba. Lineage (NCBI taxonomy): Eukaryota > Viridiplantae > Streptophyta > Magnoliopsida > Rosales > Rhamnaceae > Ziziphus > Ziziphus jujuba. The sequence continues at coordinate 8,736,301 of NC_083380.1, forward strand.
AAACATCGAGAATTTCATCAAAAAAAAAAAAAAAAAAAAAAAAACATCGAGAAATGCATGAATATTGCCACTATCCTAATCACCCAGAAAAATATCTGAATATCTAACAGCAATGTCACATTTCTGATAAGGAAGATGATGCAAACACCATCATTTTCATTACCTCATCAGATTTCTCAACTAGAGCTGCTACAATTGTGTTGATAACTTTAGGTATTAAATCATTCAATGACTTTCCACCCTGAGAAATACTCTGTTTTACAAGATTAAGAGCATCGGAAGGGCATGAAGAAAGTAGCTGAAGAACATGTTCCAAGTAGTCTCCGTCAACCTCCATGGCCAGACAATTTATGTCATGAATGATCTGAGAAAGTTATGAAGATGTATCAGCATGTAGGTGAGGAAAGATTATTTCATCCTTTTCTTTTTAAGAAGGATCAATCTCTGTCAACGGGCGAAACTCTAATAGATTGTTGTGTGCATAAGGTCTTATAATTGCACACTATGTAGCAAGTCTAGAAAGAGTTACTTCTCTCTTTGTTGTAACTAATTTTACTTAGCATGATTTCAGTACTTTGCACACATGTTAAAGACTAAAGGTTATTCACACAAATTTCATCATTGCAAAAGATAACAAATTTTGTGGAAACAAGAAAAGATGCATACATAAACAAAATCCTCTGGGACAGCAGAAATTGCCCATTCATTTCCGCTGTTGGAGCCTGCATTTCCCACCTTACGAGCAGTCAAACCAGATGACAACCAATTCGAGTATCTATCGGACAAACACAAATAGGCTGTGGATCATTAATAAGATAGAAGAATAACTAAAACAAAGTACCAACTTCCAATTCAAACTGACCTTGATAGAAGCTGCAAGGATAAGCGCAGGAACTTATCAGCGCAGGAAAGGATAAGAACATCTTCTCTCCAGCAGGATTTCAAGGAATTTAACAAAGTGACACTTTGCTTTAATGTTAAATTTTGAGAATTTCCTTGACCAGAGTGCTCATTATGAACAGGAACAAGACTGGTCGACTCAAGTGCCGAATTAAGAGCCTCCGCTATCTCATGAAACCTGAGATGATATTGTTATAAGATCAGTCGTCACCACAAAAATCTATGCACCTATCTATTAGTACAGATAGGATAGCATTCAGACTTGCATTGCGTACCTTAAAGAGAAATAAACCCCAAGATTCCACTGCTTCATAAAGTCATTATAAACTGCTTCTGCTCGGAATTTTGCAACAGCAGATCTGGACGGACAGTAGCCTTGCATGACAATTGGATGTTATAACCAAAATGAGCAAAAGATAATCTCATATGCATATAACTATGGTCCAATGATATCACTTCATATATGCATGAATAACCAAGTAAGGTCTGTGACATTCTCGGATGATATAATAGGGAAAAGCATTTTAATCATCACTACCTTCTAGATCAACCAGAAAGTCGAGGCTTGATTTGTAATTTTTTAAGAACTCTGTGGGTCTTCCAGGAGAAAAAGCACCAGGTTTTCCCTTTTGAATAGCTGAGAGAACCTCTTTGAGGATTGAATTGGCCAAGAAGTCAAATACATGCAAACCTGAATTTTCTGAATAAAACCAGCAATAACAACAGTTAGGGGGCATAAAGTGAAAATATTGATCAAGTACACATGAATGTAGCTTGTGTCAAATACTTTGATTGTTTTCAATCTAACTCATTAATTATGTACAACGAGGGATAAAAGGAAAAAAGGAAAAAAGGGGATAGAATTAATTTTGATTTTATGAGAACTAGAAGAACATTGATACTTTATCATAAAAGCTCTGGCATATAAAAAAACATTTTTGTAAGCCAGCTTAGATGAAGGGTACAATTAATTAGCAAGTCCCAGAGAAGAAGTTAAAGGCAGTGGAAACCCAGCATGTTTTGTAAAATGCTGACGATAGGCTGAACAAGAAGATGACAAAAAGTGATGGAGTTTTCGCCAGTGACACACTGGGGGAAGATCAGTAGAACATGAGTGCAATGTGCCTCAAGAGTCAAAACCTCAGTCACGTAATAATTCAGAGCTCTGCTAATCTGTTAGGAGTTCAACGTAAAATAGCAACTACCTTCAAAAGAAATTTCCAACAAAAATTTGCAGTCCTTGTCAATGCATTGTTTGATGTGCATATAATCATTCTCAAGTTCATCTCCAGAAGACCCTAGATCCAGTGCTGATGGTCCATGTGGAATAATTTTCTGTATCAAGGGAGCGACTACAGTTGTACGAAAAAGTTCCTCCGCATTCCTAGTGTTATCAATTGCAGCATATGCACGTAAGCAATTGTAAATTGCATTTGCATCTCGGTGTTCCAGTCCATCTACAAAACAATGTCCCAAGCTAGCATCTAATAATAAGCTAGCACTTTGAATCCTCTTCTCCATGTTCTCAATGAAAGGCAGGTTCTGTACTGGCATAATAGAGAGGATCGATGAGCACAGAATTAACAACTGCCTAAGAAAACAGTACTTAGCACGCTGATATTCCCACTTTCAATTTAAGAATGAATAGACATACGCCAAAGGCATGCTATAGAACCAACAAAAAAGGGATATTTGAACATCTTAAAATAAACTGATTAGTAGCGTGGTTCCTGCAGTGAGACAACTAACATATAGTAATTGAAAAGTTTAAGAAACAAATCTCAATTTAATTGTCTATTATAATTTTTGGAAACTGGAAGTTGCAAGAGTGAATAGATTATACCTAGGTAATGGATTAAAAATAGACATTTGAAAAAAAATAAAAAAATATATTAATCAAATTTATGCGCGAGAGAGAGAGCAAAACAAAGACCTGCGCATGAGCGATATAGAACTTCAGTCGATTCATCTCGGTTGCAATTCTTTCCAAAAGCATACTTTGAGTCTCTCTTAGATTTGTTCCATTCTCAACAGATTGTAAGGAAGGCCCGTTATTCATAGAGTTTTTGTCCATCAAATTTACATCTCCATTTGACCAATCAGCTGGCACACTTGGCAGCTCCTTTATCAATTTTTCAACCTACATCCATTCATCAGGGAAATGACTCTAACACTCCAAACAATAACGTGGTTACCCAAGCAAGTTTTTGCTATCTCAATTAAACGATGATTTTCAGACCCAACATAATCACAAACAAATGTGAAATGAAAAAGCAAATTGGAAAATCCAATTTCATCTACCTCCTACAATGTGAACACACAGAAATCGTTCTTGTAAGTTTCTAATGCAACCATTGCAATGGAGCTAAAACTAAACCAAACAAAAAATAGCCCTCAATAACAACACTCACATTGTGGACAAAATCAAAGATTACCATAAAACATCAAGCTCTAGAAAAAGCACCCATCCATACTATACGCTCTAAATTCGAAATCGGACATTTGGGGGGGGGGAAATCAAAACGAAAATGAAAATAAGAAATAAAACGCATACCTTAGAGACCACGTGAAATGTATCGAGCAAAAGCTCCAAGACCTCTCTGGCGGAGGCAGCCTCCGATCTCTGTTTCAAACCGTTCTTTAAAGCCACAAGCGCGCCATCCACGGAGCCTCTGAACTGCTCGATCTTGTCCCTGAGCTCAACCAATGGAGCGCGCATTCGCACCACAGCTGCATCCACGTCGACGAGTTTTGTACTGAGATTGACGAAGTCAGCATAGTCACGGTTGATCAACTCGATGAGTTCGTGGTTGAGGGAAGAGAGATGGCTCTGAAGCTCGGATCGAAGAGTGTCGAAAGGAACGAAGGTTCGGAGCTCGGAGATATAGGATTCGGAATCGAAATTCTGGGAGAGGAATAGAGAGGGCTTGAACCAGAGCGGGTGGGCATCGAGTGGGTCCGAGAAGAAGTCAGTGGCGGATCTATGTGGTGCTGGGATCGGATCCGCCATTGCAGCTTGGACTTTAGGAATTTTTTTCCCACTTAGTTTTTTCTTCTTTTTTTTTTTCTTTTTTTTTTCCTCTTGTTTGGTTGCCGAGAAAGAGGCGGTGGTTTTTGTTTCAGGGTATTATCATATCACTTTACGATAGGAGAGAGAGGAGGTAGAAGAGAAGTCTTAACATTAATTTAGAAGGGTGAAATTGGATTGCGCTATGGTGTAAAAATTGACATTATTATGACGGTTAATTAATTATATATTTTCTCAGTTTTTTTTTTTTTTTTTTTTGGGGAAAAAAAATTTAATTTTTAATTTTTGTAATATTTAAAAAAAAATTTAAAAGTATATTTTTTATTTTAATCATTTAACAATTTTTCCCATTATTTTCAACCAAAAAAAAGAAAAAAAAAAAAAGAAAAGACACTGAGCTAGTTTCATTTCATTTTAATTGGACAACAATCTCAATTTTTATTTTTATTTTTTATTTAAAAAAAAAAAAAAAAGAAACTACAATCTCTATTTGTATTGCTTAATCTTGAACCAGAGCGGCTGGAAAAATTTCTAGTACTCCTGGAGTATTGAGTCCTTAGAACAAAAAAGAAAAAAATGAAAGGCAGCCATCTGACGTGTATTGAGTTAAGTGTTTTTGAGGAAGCCATCTGACGTGTATATCATCCATGTGTCAGCCACATGTCAATAAATGAAAGGCAGGAGTTCTAAAGGCTCAGTACTCTGGGAGTATTACAAATTTTTTCCTTCATTGGATGAATATGTTGTACTGTTGTAGGCTTTCCAAATAAACAAAAAACCCATTTTACATAGATCTGGCCCATCAAAGACAAAAATTAGGGTCCAAATCCACTCAATTATGGTCTTCGACCAAAGGTTTTCATCATTAGCCCATTCAGGTCTAAGTCACCTAAACTTTTTACACATAATGTTGGTCATTTTTTAGTTTTGTTATAAAGTCTGCGAATTTCAATAATCCGCACCATTTTTTTTTTCTTTAAATCATAAATTATATCATTTTATTCACATATCGACAATTTTACTATTCAAACAGAAATTTGCACATGATACTACTGTGTAACCCACTGAACTTTTTTTTTTTCCTCTTTTTTTTTTTTTTTTTTTTTGAAAGGAAAATAGGACCCTCTTTCAATTGTCAAATTGTTACAAAAATTGTTGAACATAAAAAATTTTACGAAAAACTAAAACCAACATTTCATTAAAAAATATTATTTTTTCCCATTTTTCTTTTTATTTAAACAGTCCACTAGAGATTACCAAGGGAGGAATAACTAATATTAGAAATAATTTTTAGGTAAATTAATATTGGATTGTGCTTAGATGTTTTTATATGTTTCAAAATTTGAACCACCCCTTTGTATTAGACTTTATTTCTAAATTTTGAGACTCCTTCCAAGCATAATTTTCGGTTTAAGCTTCTATTTAGTTAAAAAAAAAATTTAACTAAACATATGTTTTTCATTTTAAAATCAAATTTTGATAACAATTTTTTTTAAAAAAAAAAATTAAGTGGCCAAGCCACGATGTTTCGCAGTCTTATATTTATTTTCAACATTTCGTTTTTTTTTTATATTTAATTAATTATACAATTGATTTGAAGAATTACAAAAAATATCATAAAACAAAATTTCTTTAAAACCATAAAATCATATGCATTTTTTGGAATCATAATGTAAATGCAAATAAAACAACAAAAATCTTTTTCAATGCTTTAGTACAGAGTATTTTTAAGTTATTTGAAAATATAACTCTTAATAGATTTGAGACTGTTTTGACCAACAAAAATAGAAAAAAAAAAAAAATAGTTTGTAGTTGTGCAAAGAAAAATGACTACAATAGAAATTCTATACCCAAAACCATTTGGACTAAGATATATATGCATAAAACTTTCAAAACGCCAAAACTGTCTTATTTTATATATTTGAGGAACGTATATCAAGTTTATTTGGCCTTGCAAAAAGAAATCCAGTCATTCTTCCTAAAGGTTGATTTTTTTATTATTCTTTTTTTAGACAAAAGTTTGACTCCTTAAAAGCAATTTTTTTTTTTTTTTTTGGTGACAAAGCATGATTTCTCATTTTCTATGAGTGTTTTCAAATGCAAAAGTTAATACGTTTGGTGTAAATTTATAATAGATTTTTTTTTTCTTTCTTTTATCTAAAGAAACAAATCTATCAAAGCAATATTTCTATGTTTCAAAACCAATTTTTGATAACTTTCTTTTTCTTTTCAACAACTTATTTTTTTCTCCTCTTCTCTTATTTAAATATATTACATTTCAATTTTTAAATATTTAAGCGTTTTTTTATAATTTTTGGAAGAAGTATTTCCTTGTTGAATAATTTTAAATATTTATGTAGCTTTAATTAAACCTTCATTTAAAAAGAAAATGAAATTATAGTTTTCATTTTTTTAAAATACAGATTCAATTTTATTTTTTCATGATTTATTATGGAAAAAAAAGAACCTTTCTGTTAATTTTCTTCTTAAAGATATATAATTTTAGTCTTTATTTTTAACCCCAAAAAAAAAAAGGAAAATGGTTCTGTTAACGTCCCATTTTGGTCCTGTTCAGAATAATTAAATATTGGAGAAACTGGAGCTAGAAGTAGATGTAAAACCTTGTTGCCACATGTCCTAACAGGTGCTATTTTATTTATTTATTTATTATAACAAGTTCCACTTTTCTTTATTGGATTTTTAATTTAAAAAATAAATAAAACAAATAAATAAATTGAAGAGCCATTGATAGCCTCACCGGGCATTGATATTTCCACATCAGCCACCGCTAACCTAGCTACTTTCTTAATTACACAGATTTGAAAGTATGAAAGTGCAGTAGGCGGTCAAAGCAGTTTCATACTTTCATTTCATGTACAGGTTAATTTTTTCAATTATATATTTGTATTTATAGTTTTACATATATTTTTTATTTTTAAAAGTTTTTTGAGAATTTATTGAAATCAAAATAATAAACTAAAAAAATAGAACCTAGATTTATGAGGCTTTTTCATATACACCTTCCTGAATTATACAAACATTAAAAAAAGGATAGAAGTCAATTTGAATTTATAAACCTATATATATCATGGCTCGCCTCCTACTGACACACAATATGGGACAATTTATTTGCCCTACTGAAGGCCCATACAAAGAGCGGTTTACCAAATTTAGAGATGTGCAAGGAAATCTCTTAAAAGAACATGTTAGAAGCCCAATGAAGTGAGCTTACGTCTCTCTTGTTTAAAGCTTGGATGACTACAAGGGCATTTGATTCAAACTGCACATTAAACCATCCGAACTTGTAAGCTAACTGCATGGCTTTCCATATAGCTTCCAGCTCAGCCACTTCAAGGGAAAATAAAAAAAAATTTGATTTGAGGGCATGGATGTGAAGAATCTTAAATTTGATTTGAGGGCATGGATGTGAAGAATCTTTCTTCTATCATTTCGAGCCATCACGGCTAGATAACTCACAGCTACGTTAGAATTTAGTTTGATGGTACCTGGTGGGGGGCAGATCCAAATGGTAGAATCTATGTCATTAGAGATCGGTTGTGGAGTTTCGTCCTTTCCTTCACGAATTTGAGCATCATTCCACACTCTGAATCTTCCCATTACAATCTCCGGCAATAGTTTAAGCCTTAAGTCTTTCTCATCGTGGACCACTTTATTTCTAAGTCAACATATATGTTTAAGGGTGATGGCACTGAAAGCAAATAAATTTTCTTTATCTTCAGGCCAAACTGGGAGAACATCCACGAGAAAAGATCACTACAGCCCGACACATCCCATCTAATGCCCCATAGGTTAGTGAACCAGATTCTCTTTGCCACCTCACATTGGAAGAACACGTGAACTTCGTTTTAGGTACATTGGCAATGATGAGTGCAATCCTCACTATCCAAGATAATCCCTCTGGCAGCAAGGTTTGAAAATAAAGGAAGTCTTGAGTTGGTAAGTTTCCATAGGAAGAATTTGGTCCTCTCATGAATGTAGCTTCTCCACAAGTGCTTCCACCATCTTTTAGCACTCTCCTCACCGCTCTCTTCCAATCTATAAGCTGATTTCACACTAAAGGAACTAGACTTGGTTCCTAACCAAATTAACTTGTCCCTCTGGTCATTTTTTGACCTAGAACATCTCCTTAATATATTTGGCTAAATCTTGGTTGAAAAGACAATCTAGGCGGTTTCCGTCCCAAGCTCCATTACTCAATTTCAATGAGCTTACCATCCCAAATGTAAGAGAAGACGGGTTCTTTGGCTTTAGTATAAAGCCAGGATAGTTAGGGATATACGGATCTTCCCAATAGTTCACCGAGTCCCCTTTCCCCACTCTGAAGCATAATTCTTTGGCTAACAGAGGTTTAACTTTCAAAACACCAGACCATAGCCAAGAGCACGCCCATTTCTTTTTGCAATTCATGAAAGAAGTATGGGGAAAGTACTTAGCCTTTAGAGCCCGAACCCACAACTTGTTCTCCTCAGTGGCAAGGCACCAACCAAGCTTGGCAATCAACGCTTTGTTGAAGCTCCATAGATTTTTAAAGCCAAGTCCCCCCTTATTTTTTGGTTGACACACCCTCCTTTAGGCCATTGGTTTAAATCCTCTTGAGTCTTTGAGCTCATTTTTCAAAGGAAATTTCTAGCTACTTTTTCAATATTTTTGCACCATCCTTTAGGAAGGAAGAAAGATGACATTGAGTACATAAGAATAAAGGTGGTCACGTGCTTGACAAGAGTGGCTCTCCCTGTTTGAGATAGAATCTTGTCCTTCTATCCTTGGAACTTTGTCTCTACCCTTCTTCTGAGGTCTTCAAAGGCAGCTGATTTGTTTCTTTCCATAACAAGAGGCAGCCTGAGATGCTTAGCCTTTTCATCTAGTTCGTTAATTCCCAGGCAACTTTTGATAGTAGCTTTATTTTTCTCTGAGACATTGTGAGAGAAGAAGTAGCTCGATTTCTCTCTGTTGAAGGCTTGACCTGTCCATTTACAGTACAATTGAAGACCGTTGGATATTCCTAACTTCTCTAATATTAGCTCTGCGAAAAATAAGAATATCATCTGCGAAAAGTAAATAAGTGATAGATGGTGCTAGACGTCCTAGCTTCACTCCGTTAATTTTTTGTCACTTTCCCATTTATGGAGCATTTTGTAACAGAGTTCTACAATGAGAATGAAGAGGACTAGAGATAGAGGGTCTCCCTCTCTCAATCCTTTCTCCATTGGGATTTTTCCAAAAATGCCTCCATTCAGCGGAAATTCCATAGATACAGTTAAAAGAGTATGGAGATTGGTTTTTCAGCTCCAAGATGAGTGAAATTGCTACAATGTCATAGGATTGCACGCCCAATGAACCAAATTTTCAGATGCATGTTGCTACATCTAATTAGTTTTCTTTTATCTCAGCAATAAATCCACCATTTGTGGTGATGGTAAAGAAAAAAGCCTTCACAAGCGAAGGTATACTTATCTCGTAACGAGTCTACCAATAAATAATGAAAAATACCACCAATAGAATCAATAGCGATCGAAATAAAATGTCACAATACTATTTAAAAAATAATAAAAAAATTAAATAAAACTACTTAATAATCGTCTTAGAATATTTTGGTCAATATTTGAGTTGAGAAAATAATAATGCGACTCACAAGACGCAAAAGACAGGGAACACAAGCAGAAAATACGGCAACCAACAAAAGAGAGCAATTTATGACATTAAATTACGTAGAATATATAATAGATAAAGATACAAAAGTTAAAATAATTTTCCCCCATTACAAACTTTTAACCCCCACCATTTGCTAAAATATATGATTGAACTATATTATACAAGGAGGCTCTGGGGCTACAAAAATCGAGCCATTTCCCTGGGTTTTGTCATTTGTATGACATGGTGTCCTTCAATACCATGAATCCGTGATATATATGATATATCATCCATCCATCTTCTTGTTCACTGCTGTCCAATCTTCTATTGCAATAGAGATCTGCTGGAGAGAAGGCTCTTAAAGAATTTAATTACTTGCATTTCTCATCTCAATCATTTTGCTGCCATTGCCTCAGAATCAGACAACGCATTTTCCATCTGCTTAAAATATGGCCAACTTTTCTGGCTTTTCTCTTCACTCTTGCTTTCCTGTTGAGAAGAAAAAGAATTACTTCTTACTATCCCAAAAAAGGAAAAAATAATAAATAAATGCAAAAGATACAGAGACGAAGAAAGGCATGGATACACAGGCCAAATAGAGGAGGGCAACAAACCTCATATTTTTGAACCAAGGACGCCCACAGAGATTTGCACTGTCCCGGGCTCCGATTAAACCCTTCAGCCAACAAATTTGTGGATATCTCTTCCCACAGAGCCATTCTCCCCTTCACAACTTGAAATCTGCCATCCAGTTCACCACGCATCTCAATCAGCTTCTTAATCTCTTCAGGTTTCCATTTATTACGTTTGACAGACTTGGAAGACTTCGGTTGAGGTTTTGGAATTTCACTGCCCTCATCACCATCTTTCTCAGGCATTGGAATATTTTCTTGTTGGGGTACATGACCATTTTTATCTTTTATTACTTTGTCAATGGGTGATGATGACTCAATGAATGATTTCCAGAAATCATCCGACTCCTCTGAATCAAAGGATAGTTTGTCTAAACTGGAACTAGTAGTTGCAGTATCCTCCTCAGATAGTAGTCCCTGAAATTCAATGGCGTCACCTGCAAATATGAACTATGATGAGATTATGAAAACAGTATTACGTGATAAATGTACCAAGATTACTTATTAGGTGAACTTGTCAAAGTAGTTTGCCCCCTGCCCCAACAACAGCATCTTAGATTCCTTTGACTAGTGAGTTGTGTGTATATGGATACATTCACCAGCCCAGAGAATAAATAATTACATTACCTATAGATTGTTGGCAAATAACAAAAAATTATAGTATTTATCCAGAAAGAGGGAATACATGCATCAAAGGCATAAATACATGCACACAGAGACAGATTGAAAGAGATGACCTCCAAACTCTTGTGACTTGCTCTCCAAATGGATATTGCCTTTGCCTTCATCTGCTTGCAATCTATTTGACCTATTCTTATTTGGACGTTCATCAATCATTTTTCTCAGTCTTGATGCCTCATTACCAACATGGGACTTGCCAGATAGTCTTGCACTTAGCTCATCAGAAAGAACTGCTGCATGGTTCTCCACAGCAATGGCAATCACTTCAGGCCTTTTACCACTATACTTCCTTACCAACTTCCTCAACACCTCAGACACTGTTCTTTCCATATGAGCTAGAGGACAATTCACTGGGCAGCTCGAAAGTGCAGCATGGGCAGCTTTATGGAGTGCATCTAAAAGCTTTCCTTTGTCAAGCCATAAACATCGTGTAGTTATTCGTATTTTTCCTTTTAAGCTATTCTCAACCACACCTTCTACAGTCTCAGGACGTAAAACTTCCATGCTGTAAAAGTTCATATAAAAATAGTCATTTGATGGATATCAAATTGTCTAATTAATAACAAGATCAAAGAGACGACATACCTGACCACAATTATGCCATCTAATGCGATTCTTAGTCTCTCATCCACACAGAGCTCATTTGATGTGCCAAATGCTTTATCTCCATCACTATACTTTAACTGCAATATAAGAGTTGATATGTCAGGACTTTTTGCAACAGCTTCTAAAAGACTAACTTTTTAGGGACACCAACCTGCAAATTCTCTTTCCCGAGGAAGGTAAAACCATTATTAGACAACACCCTTCTGTTTCTCAAATGAGAAACCCCAAGCATCTCTCCATTCCTTATAACCTGATGGATAATAATTTTCATCTTATTGTTTGTATATCAACTAAACCACAAAACAAATCGCAAGGGTATGGACCATGTAAAGAGAACAATATAAAGATCAAGTATAGAAATAAATATCCAAGTGAAGCAATTCAAGGACAAATAATTTCCTCTCAGATCAGAAAACCGAATCTGCTTCGTCACTCTGAACAGATCCTAGAATAACACTATAAAAAGGAAAGCACTAACTCACAGCGGTGTGTCTGATCCCAGTTGATCTCCCAAGTAACTCATGCTCTTTGAGGAACAAAAGTTCTCCATGTATTGGCAGAAAATGTTGTGGCTTCACAAGCTGAAGTACTTCCTCCTATAAAATAAATATCATATAATGTTATTTTCTACATAAAGTTTATAAGCTAAAACCAAATGAAAGATGCACACTTAAAATATTACCCCCCCAGAAAAAAAAAAAAAAAAAAAAAAAAGAAGAAGAAAAAAAAAGATGCACACTTAGAAACACATCAGGTTGTGAGAACATGATGACAATACCTTCTTTACCTCTAAGTCATTATTAAATACCTAATTAATAAGGTCAAATGAAAATATACAATTGCATAAATGTAGTGCACCAGCTGTCTTAGTATATTTGTAGCACCCAGTACAAAAAATTCAAATAAAAACCTAAAAGCGAAAAACAGGTGAAGATCAGTTGAATGTAATCAAGTCTAATTTCTTTCAAAAGCAAGGTAACATCCCAGGTTCCTCACACATCATGTGATTATTTCCTACTTCAAATATGAGGTTTAGTAATACCTTTGAATATGGTAATACATCAAATCACAGAATTTATAAAACTCTTTACATGCAAAGGAACATACCAGTTCTCCACGATACCCATGACCCGATGTGTGCAGCCCCTCATTCTTCCCCATTACTATTGTTGATCCAATCTCTGATAAACGATTTAACATTTTCATTACCCGAGATTCATTACCGGGGATAACCTGAAATTATCATAAAAAGAATAGGTCATACAATCCTCAGTTTTGTCATTGGACATCCCATCCTATCAAAAATTCAGAAAATGGGTCAATATAATCCTTAGTTTGTCATTGACCTTAGCTGAACAATTAGGTAAGAACCAATTAACATGGGATCTATTTTTAATTACCTTAGCTGAATACAAAATTATATCTTCTTTGCTCAGTTTAAGGGAATGACTACTTCCATATGATGCAAGATTCAAAGCAGCACGTGGTTCTGCCTGACACAACAGCATGCACAGTCAAATGCTAGCAAAACTGGTCTAGTAAAGTAACTGCATTCAATGGAACAAGGCTCATACTATCATACTGGAGGGCATCTAAATAAACTTACTTGAGAACCAGTTGTTACAATTAGCAAATCCTTTGGAGCATAGGCATCAATATCTTCCACTTTCACCTATTTCAAAGTGTAAATTAGCAAACTATAATGTGAACAGATGCCATAGCACATTTTATAATTCAAGAGATGCACTAAGAGCTTAACAAAAAAATTTTGTATTCACAATAATACGACTGGAAGCAATCCTTCCAAATGAAAGTCTACTCTTAGTTGTCATTCCTTCTACCATCACAGTATGTTCAAACTAATCCAAGATCTCAAAGACAAAAATTAAAATAACAACAACAACAACAACAACAACAAGAATAATAATAATAATAATAATAATAAAATGAGGAAAAAATTCATATAAAAAAAAAAAAAGAAGAAGAAGAAGAAGAAGAAGAAGAAGAATTACCAGAGTTGAGGGATCAATTGGTGCCTTTCCATCCTTCCAAGCTGCATCAAGATACGTCCTCAAGGACATGCCAACAAATACCTAATACAAAAATCAGAACAGTAAAACACTTTCCTTTTTATTTATTTTTTATTTTTTTATTTTTAATACTGCTAGGTGCAGATTACATTAAACAGAAAAATGAAAATTGCATGCATTACATGGTAATTAGAAGGAACTTACCAGCTTCCGACCAGTTAAATCAGCAGCAGCTTTCACACTTCCAAGGCGATGTATATTTGATGCAAATTGAGTGGTAATAACCCTCCCTTTAGCAGCAGAAATATGCCTCAACAATGCGTCTGCCACAGAAGATTCGCTTGTTGTTCTTCCAGGTGAAAGTACATTTGTGGAGTCACTCATCATCTGAAAAATAATGTGCATTAATTTATAGTCTTTACAATTTCTCCACAAACAAAAGGATGACTGATAAATGTAACTCCTAATTGCACCTCTTGCTACAACAATTATAAGATCTTGCTGGACACAATATACACATGCATACTCTACTTCTATGCATTTGTTCTTATCTTAAATGATGAATTTGTAGCATGGACAAATAACAATCCTTTAAAGTGAGACAAGTATAATTGTTACCAGCTTCCACAAACAAGATCAAGATATATTCTGATGAGAACCAAATTTTCAGAATAGTTAGGTAAATGGACAAATCACTTCTTTTCTACATCAAATATATGCATCAGCCAAGGGTACAATTCCAACACTTTCACCTTATAGGAATGAGAAGAAACAACTATGTGATTATTAAACCCAGAGCCTTACCAGTGTTACTCCTTCTTTAGAGAGTTCCTCCAAAGCGTCACGATCAAATGATTTACCATCCAGTGGTGATTCATCAATCTGTTGGGATATAAGTTGACGAGGACTTAGCCCCAAAAACAATGAAGAGCTGAAGCAATAGGAGATGAAAATGTGCATGTAACAAATAGTTACCTTCCAGTCCCCAGTATGAAGAATGGTACCATCAGCACAGCGAAGAACTAATCCACAGCAATCAGGAATAGAATGGGTCACTCTTAAAGGCTCTATTTCAAATGGCCCAGCAGTGAATTTCTTCCTCATTCTAAACACCTTAAGTCTAGATGGAACAAAAATGCCATTCTCTTTCAGACGTTTTTTGATAAGCTGTGCAAAAGAAGAATATCAAATTCTGAACCATGAAGAAAATAAACATAATCTATATAGAGTCAAAAAACGAACAGCAAAAGATTTTTGATCACGCAAATACTCAAATAGATCAATAGTATAAGTTGCAGAACCAAGATGGATGTTAAAGAAGATAGTGTAAAGTGCCACTAAGTATTTGTGCTATTAAAGAGGTCAACATAAAGGAAGAAGTAACTTTACTACTTTCTAGTACTGTACATAGGAAGTTCCTAAAAGTATCACATAAACTACAAGTTACTCATCAAGTACCTCCATGGTAAACGATGATGCAAATATTGGTGTATCGGAATCCAAAGCTGGAATCACCTGTAAAGGAACAAGGGTTATCAACAAAAACAAATTATGTAAAAAGAATTAAACTTCCCTTACTAAATGTTAACTCAACTTAAAATATAAAATGAAAAAATTTTAGTGTCAGATATTTGACATTTACAGAAAATCACAAACTTTTTTTCCCGCTGGTTTCAATATCAAGAACATAATCAACTTAATGGCTCAATATCAAATTAAATGGGTCGCTTGCAGGAAGCAGAAGGAAACTTTACCCAAGGCAACGCACCAATGTGATCCTCGTGACCATGCGTAATAACAACTGCTTCAATTTTGTGCCTCCATCTTCTTATAAATGTGGTATCAGGTATAATTTTTTGAACTCCAAGCTCATCGTAGCTGAAATACACATCACATTCTCCAAGGTCAATGTAAAAAGACGAAGCTTAGAAAAGAATCCTTTCAACAGGAAATTTTGGGTATGGAAATATAAAAGGTCTTTCGGGATGCAGGACAATAAATGGGGATTGGACTGAACTATTTCAAATTTAGCCCACTTTCCTACATCCCAAAAAAGACCAATGAATATAAAAGCAATATCTTTCCAACTTTTTCAGATAAGAATTCCACTGGTATGGAGCAAATTACTCACTCTTGGAAAAACAATAAATTCTTTACTATGCTACTAAATATTTAACAGAATTGTGTTTGAGGGAAGAGACCCCTATAAGAAAAATATTTCCTACCCTAGAATAATACAAACAGTGATTACCAATATACGATTGTTCAAGTGTTTAAAAGAAAACCTTACTCTGGAAACATTACACCAGCATCAATCAGAATATAGCGATCGTAATTCCCAACCAGCATGCAATTCATCCCGATTTCACCAAGTCCACCAATTGGTAGAACACGAAGTGGTGGGCCATCAGCACCTTCATAAAATTGCTCCATCTTGCGTTTGACAGAATCTTCCATACTTTTCCGAGCCCCTTCCGCTTTTCCTCGTCTTTTGCGTGGCACTTTAGATTTAGGCGTACCTAAACAATGCAAAACAACAGAAACATTCATCAACATCGTCCAAAGACTTTTCTTATCTTCACCGACACCATATCAATAAGTGAAAAACAAAAACAATACAATATAGCAGTAAGACCAAGAACCCAAACAAATGAGAGCTATAATTTAAACATATTTGTGCATTTGATTACTCAGAAAACAGTGATAAAGAAAACAGAACATGTTGGCACCCAGGATAAGTAGGATTTCCACTAAACAAAACCCTTATTTAGTTTAGAGATTAATATAACAGACACCCTATCTTAAAGATACCAAGCCCATAACAGTTTAGGAGCTCAGTGAGCAAAACTCTGAGTACACTTCTAAATTCCATATGGCACTAGCTCCATATTTTTACTAAGAAAAGGTAATTAAACAAAAAAACAAACTATCGTTATTAGAATTTATTTCCCCAAAGTTGTGCACAATCATCTACGCCTCCACCCATCAAAGCCCAACACAACCAATCTGGCTAGTCAAAATTATGCTCACCAACCTTTTCATTCAAATAAAAGAAAACAAAAAAGCACCATTTTTTTTTCCCTCTTTTCTTTCCATTTTCCAGCATCAAAACAGAATATCAAAACGCACTAAATAAAGCAAAAAACAAAAAATAAAATAAAATGCATATACAATGGTAAAAGTGGTAAACAGAATAATCACATACCTATAACGGTAGGAGGAGAGTCAACAGAGCACGAAACGGAACGCCTTGTAAGCTTCGGTCGCCATAAAAGGCCGTACGGGGACGGTGAAACGGTACAGAAAGCGGCCATTTTAGGCGACACACAAAAAAAGCTTGCTCTTACAAGGAGCTGAATATAAAAATACTATGAAAAAGAGAGAGAAACCTCCCCAAAAAAGAAAAAAAAAATTAAAAGAAAAAAGCCTAACTACACGTATTTTGGGAGGTTCAGAGATTGAACGAAGCTGAAATGAAACCCTAGAAAATCTCTCTGTTGGGGCCTTGGGCGTTTACAGGGGGTTGAAGCGGGAAATAGAGTGAGAGAGCAAAAAGCATCAAAAGGATTATTGTGAGTGTTCACAAATATCTTTCTTATCATTTTTGGTGGAAGAAGACACAACTTTTGACCTCGCTAGTACTCGCACGTGTACCCTTAATTTTTAAAACATTTCATTACCCACACGTGTAGAGAATCATTATTATTATTATTATTATTATTATTATTATTATTTTTGCAATATCCATGTCCAACCTGCAAAACCTGTTTAGTTTCATTTTTTATTTTCTCATATATGCCTTTCCTTTGTTAAAACTTGTACATATTCCACTTGTAATTTCAATTTTCTTTCGCATGTTCACTTTTCTTGGTCAAACTTTATATTTCGTTTATCAACAAATTTTATTTTATTTTATTTTTATAATGACGAAGATACCTTCAATATAAAATATTGAAGTAAAAAAATAAATGTAGTTATATAATATACCTTTTGAATTGACATATACAAATAATTAGTTCAAGTAATTATTTGCTATAATCATTCAAAAATGAAGATCCAAAGCTCAGTTCTCTATGTTTCCCTACAATGGACACCACGGCTGGGTTTTGTTCATTTATTCTCACCAATCGACTAGAAATTGACTTTCCAGTTTCTATTTTTCAACCACTGAAAATTCAAACAATTTAAAACAAAGTTTTGGAACATAATTGACAAGGTAATCATTCAAAAATGAAGATAAAAAAGCTCAATACTCTTTGTTTCCCTATAATTGGGACCACAGTTGAACAAAATTCACTTTCCAGTTTCTGTTTTTCTACCACTAAAAATTCAAACAATTTAAAACAAAGTTCTGAAACATAATTGACTAGGTGGTAGAGTTGTGAAAACACCTTTTACTCCATATTTTAGACTTTAGCTTCATGAAATAATATACTACTGCTAAAATATAGAAAATTTGAAATATTAGATAACATTATATATGGTCCCTATGTATGGCATGAACTACCTAAACAAAAAATTTTTAAACAACGAACAATCAAAGCTATTACTCACTACATCAAAAAATTTCCATTGGAATTAAAAATTTTAAATGATGGAATTGAATTGGATAATTTATTTGCATTGACAAATCCCAAATCCGAATGAAATCCCAAAATAAAATAGAACCAAATTTTTGCCTTTTAAATTGTTCAAAGCCAAATTACCCAATTAAAAAAAAAAGATAAAATCTCAAAGTAGTTGGAGAAGAAAAGGGAGGTCATTAGTAGAAGATGTCGTTTTTACCATTTTTCTCTCGGTTGTTCTCTCACTTTTTCGACCAACACAAAGCCCAGATAGAACTATTTTATCTTGGAATGATGGAAGAGAATGAGATTTTTATCATGGGGCATATATAGTAGGAAAATTGTCACATTAGTATAAGATCCGTATACCGTGTATTTG
This sequence comes from Ziziphus jujuba, assembly GCF_031755915.1. Lineage (NCBI taxonomy): Eukaryota > Viridiplantae > Streptophyta > Magnoliopsida > Rosales > Rhamnaceae > Ziziphus > Ziziphus jujuba. Next base: position 8,754,774 of record NC_083380.1, read on the forward strand.
GCAAGCATACATAGAAATGACAAATTTTACATTTGAATTATACGTACTTAGGCGCTAACTCCACCATAATATGGGTTTCAAAATCGTAGCAAAATTTTATTATAAAAAAGAAAAAAAGAAAAAAGGTGAAGTGAAAGAGTTTAATAAATTGGGGTTGCGGCATTCAACCATCCAAGTCTTAGCTTAGTAGTATTACTTAGATTTTAAAACAATCAATTAGAGTTATGTTGGAAAAATAATCAAGTGTAGTTGTGCTGAACAAATAATCAATTAAGCATTTTATTGTTTATAATAATAAAAATATTGTAAGATATAAAAAGTTGTCAAAAATTGTTTGGTAACTTATAAAATTGAATTGCTGTAAAAATTACAATTATCAAAATGGACATGATATATAAATTATTTTTAAAAAGAAATAATTTATATATAGTTATGCTATGATACTTTTTATTCTAAAATTGAATTAAAAGATATTGTAAGAATATATAATAAATTATCAATAATTATATTAAAACTTTTATTTAAATTTGTAATTATAAGAGAGTTTCGATTTAAGTTTCATTGTTTGATAAAATAAAAAATAAATATAATGGGGTGTTATATTGATTAATTAAGGATTTTAGAAAATCAAATTTATTCATACTGATTATAAAATAATTAGATTTTTAAAATCACTAGTCTATTGATTTTAAAAGTAACCATGTAATCACCAAAAATTATAAAAATAATCAAAAAATATTATTTTACCAAACATAATAATGCCCCCAAATTCTAAGAGAATTGATTTTAGCTCTACCAAAAGAAATCACAAACGAATCCTAATTTTATCCATTTATAGCTCACATTGTTAGTTCATTTGGATTTGCTTGTAAATCTAAATCCATAAAATTAAATAAGAACAACAAGGACAATAAAATCCCTTGTCGTTTGCTAAAAAATCAATTATACTAGGCATTTTTTTTCATAAAATTTGTCATCATTATTAAATGTCATTAATAAAATATATAAATTAAATGGTAATTATATAGAATATTAATTATTATCAGTAATAACAAATATAGGATTTTTTTAAATTTTTTTTAGAACAAAAAGTTTTTACTTTTTGCCGAAATTTTTGCCCACTACTCCTTGACACGTGGCATAACCTAGGATTATACCGGTGAACCCGGTATTTTTCATGGGAATGGGATCTTTTGTCCCATTTTTGTGTCCCATGTCTATGTAACCAATAGATCAATGACACGTTATTTAAAAATAATTCTCAAATTTTGCTGTTAATTTCATCTGTCTGCTTGCCTATTTTTATTTTAAATTCTATACACTCAACTCTTTGGACCTTTGAAAGTCAGGTAGCCATTTCCCTGTAATTCCTCTTATTTTCGTAAATTTGAACAAGCTTTTTATGGTGTTGAGACTTGGGCGTGATTCAATTGAGGGCAAGAAATAGTGATAAGAACTGTGGAGTACATATTTACTATTGATTTATGGGTTGAAAATTTTATAGAAAACTTGTTGCAATTATTTGGAAATTATGAGTCCCTTGAATTAAGCCTCCACTCCAGCCATGTAAGTTACAATTTTAACTCCCAACTTTAATAAAAATAACAATAAAATAAAAAAGGCATGGGTAGGATTAATTACTAATTGCTAGCGACCAATTCTCAAATTTTTTAACAAAATTTGATATTCAAAAACTTCTGATATATGTGTTAAAATATTTATCAAATAATATATTTTAAAATATTATTAGTTGACAATATTTACATAATTTAAATTTTTAAAAAAATTTAAATAAATAAATAAATCAAATAATAATTTAATTAAATATTATTATATCATCTGTTCTAATTCTTTGATAAATAAATTTGATAGGTAACTTGATAAGTCTAGGATTATTGATATAAGAGACTGAGATTATCTTTGATCCAAGCAAACGAAGAGAGCATGGTAATCAGATCTTACTCCAGCAGAAGCATTTTGGAATCCAAAGATAAAGAAGGAACCAATAATTACGTCCTTTTCTTCTAGAAATTCTTTTATCAGCATGCCAATTTTCAGCGGGGTAGAGAGGGAAAAATGGTAAGAGGTCGATACCTTTTATACGAGTGACTGCTTTTATATATATATATATATATTTTGATCATTCTCGCTCCATTTATTATACGTATACTGTGATTTAAAATAATCAAGCAAACTATCTATAAAGTCTCGACCAGCTTTGCAGCTTATTCCAGTACAGATTTAGCAAGTAAAAATGGTCTTTTACCGTAGTTTAGCTTTGGCTATTGGCTTCTTAGGTCGATGCACCGCTTCCACTACTACTACTACTTTTTTCTTCTTCTACTTCTTCTAGCCTTTTTATTTATGAACATAAACAATACATGTGAGAAAAACAGAGAGAGTTGTTAGTATTTTGATTTGTGATTGAACAAGATGGCTGTTCTTCCCTCTTTCTTCTTTCTGGTTTTCTTCTTTTTTGTTTGGGATTCCTTTTTCTCTTTCATTTTAGGGCTACTTATTTTCTTTTCTCTTTCTTGTAGTCAATATCGTTAATGAAACTCTTCTTTTATAGATATATATATAATATATATATATATACAAATTAATGCATGAAAACCTTCTTTTTCTTCCTTTTTTTCTAGGTTTTTCTTTACGATTTTATTGTAGGCCATCGTCCATTAAACGTCTTTTTTTTTCTTTTTCTGAGTATATATACATATATATGTATATTTGTATTTTTATAAACGCATGAGAACTAATTTCTTTCTTTCTTTCTGATTTTTTTTTTCTCTTTTATTGCAGGCAATATCATCACTTTCACGGTCTACCTTGCTCCAGTGTAAACTTTTAGTTTTTGCTCTTTCATTTAACTCTATTAAACTTGATCGTCTGATCATGAAGAGTGCAATATTGATCACCATCCAATTTTTGTTGTTAATTTGCAGCCCAACAATTGGCACTGTGTGCAAGAAAAAATCTATGGAAGGATTTCATTCACTGCCTCATGTTGTTGAACTATTCAGCTCAAAGTTGGGGATATACTGTGCAATCCTGCAACAAGGACGCTCTCCTCTCATCAGTATCAACTCAGTCGGATTTGTAATAGAGACACTCTACATTGCTCTTTTCCTATTTTATGCTCCCAAGAAGTCTACGGTACTTTATTTATCATCTCTTCATTTATTAACCAGTAAACTTGTTTAGCCATTTTTATATTTTTGAAATTTACTATATATATATATATATATGTGTGTGTGTGTGTGTGTGTGTGTAGGTAGTCTTGCTATAATGGGCCGATTTACATGGTTACATTATACATGGTGGGTGTGCACCCTTAATTACATGTAATTCATGTGATATGTAATACTAAATTATATATGATAAAGGATTTATTACATGTGATAATCACATCAACCATAATATGATCACTATACATATATATATATATATATATATATTCTAATCGAATAAATTAATCAAATATGGTTTTGGAAATTGCAGATGCAGACAATACTTCAAGTCTTGTTGATTGCTTTTGGTTACGGTTTGATGGTCATATTGACTCTATTCCTAGCAAAAGGCCAGAAGCGTATCCAGATTGTGGGATGGATTTGTCTAACTGTTAAGCTTATTGTATTTGCTGCACCACTTTGCACAATGGTGAGCAAGTAAAACCCAGTTATATATATATATATATCTATATACACACACACATAAATAAGAAGTCATTAACCAATATATAATTATATATATAACAAATCAAATTAAATATGAAAGTTGATCTATAGGTGTCTTTACAGTATAGTACTGCTAAGTCAGCAATCTGATAACATTCTTAGCATAATAAGACTGTGTACATATTTACATATATTTATCTTAAGCATATCTTCTCCTTTATCCTAAGATTTCTAACAACTTTGATAATATTTTGCAGAGAAAAGTCATACGGACCAAAAGTGTCGAGTTCATGCCTTTTTCTTTATCGCTTTTCCAGACACTTGGAGCTGTTATATGGTTCTTCTATGGCCTTTTGCTTGAGGATTACAAATTAGCGGTATATACACAATTAATCCTGCATATATAAATATATATATATATATATATACAATACTCCCTCTACTTTTATATCTATATATATTCATAATGTTTTTAATTGTCTTAAAAGTTTTATGACTTAGTTTTCCTTTTGTTTCCCTTTTTATTCTCTGGATCAACAGCTTCCAAACGTAGTGGGATTTATTCTCGGAAATTTTCAGATGGGGCTTTATATAGCCTACAGTAATTGGAAGGAAATTTCACAGAATCAGCCAACGGTTAATCCAGGACTGAACCAGGGAGTTTTGCAATCAAATGATAGTGTTGCAAATATATATATATTACAAATTAGCGGTATATACACAATTAATCCTGCATATATAAATATATATATATATATATATACAATACTCCCTCTACTTTTATATCTATATATATTCATAATGTTTTTAATTGTCTTAAAAGTTTTATGACTTAGTTTTCCTTTTGTTTCCCTTTTTATTCTCTGGATCAACAGCTTCCAAACGTAGTGGGATTTATTCTCGGAAATTTTCAGATGGGGCTTTATATAGCCTACAGTAATTGGAAGGAAATTTCACAGAATCAGCCAACGGTTAATCCAGGACTGAACCAGGGAGTTTTGCAATCAAATGATAGTGTTGCAAATGCATAGATATTATTGAAGATGATTGTCTATAAGGTAAAGATTGAAGCTAGTTATACATGGCAGTGACATGTATTTCATTGTAACATATTGTTTTGTACATAAATAAAAAAGGTTGGAAGGGTAGAGCCGTGGAAGACCTAATTATTAATATGATGTTTATAGTTTGGACTTTGTATGTGGCCTTAATTTGTCAACCGTTTGTAATCTTTGTCATATATATATATATATATATGTGCCGTCTCTTAGTCAAATTGAATCTTCTTTATGTATCCCTATTTAATTTCAACAAGAAGCTTCGATTCCAATTCCCAAAGCCATTGAGCTTTATTATAAAGTCTCTATGTATATATATATATATATACACGCATTTAAAAAGAATATAAACAAGATTAATAATGCTGAGGCGCTTAGTTAATCATATTTCTTATATGTACTTCTATAGTTGTATCGAGAAATATACATAAAAGGAAAGCGAAATTAGTATTAGATTTTTTTTTTTTGGGTAATAAAATTAATATTAGACTGCACAAGAATGAAAATTAATGAGAATATAAAGGCCAGGCTAGTCTTTTTTTTAATTTTTTATTAAATATATTTTTAAAACATATTTATCCTGTTTCTAGAAATAAAACCTTTAGACTTTCAGACTTTTTCATTTTTGTCACAACTTGCTTCCTCGTCTTGTGGTGAAATTACCTTTCATTTTAGTTAAAAAAAATTTCGTCCTTCTTCGTATATAGACATAAAATTGGGAACTATTCAATGGCATATATGATTAAAACAAAATATTTCGTAACCACTAAGCTATTTTATGAATCAATCAATGGCTTCACTGTCTATATTCAATGAACTAGCTAGTTTTGTTTCAAATTGATGACTAACTATATGGGTTTGACTGTTTAGATGTGTCAAAAAATATCAACACTAAATTATTGATAACGTTTAGGATTCCCCGTAAAAGATTCTGAAAATGACTAATAATATAGTTCTGAACCGGTGTGATAGAAATACCGAAAATGTGGAATCCCAGACTTCGAAATAGTCCTGAAAACATCGGGCTATCATGACCCATATGAAGAGACGGGTTAGGCTTGTACAAAGTATACGAGAAACTCATTTATGCAACAAATTTCAACCGAAGTCAGTGCCCCCTTCATTATTCCAGTAGTTCACACTCTTTGTTCTTGTTAATAGCAAAACTAAACCTGAACCTAAATCTAAAATCCCACTTTGAATTATATATATATATATATATTAATATAAAACCACTTGAAGCCTCATGCTGAAGTTAAGGTTACATGTGGAGTTGCTTTTAGACCCCTTGAAATAATTGTTTCTAAATCAAAATGTTTGATTAACTTTTAAAGCTAGATATTCCAACTGTCACCCTTTCCAAAAATTGGATTTTGATCTAGCTTTTCAACTTTGCTTCTAGCACAATCAATATTGTAAATAAAAAATTATTTATATAACGTATATATAATACATATTTTTATATTATTTATGTTAATATAGATAGGATGAGAACAAGAAGGTAGTATACATATTAAGTTAATTCTTATTATATTAATTATTGTATTAATAAATATAAGTAGTAATAATATGTACATATTTTTTATAAAAAGAATAATAAATCGATCATGTTGGTTTGGTCATTGCATAGAATTACAACAAATTAAGATTATTTACCAAATTTTCAAATTCCAATTTTTCTAATTTTAATCAATTTTGAAATAACTCTTTGCTGTCAGATTGACAATATATATATATATATATACATCTTGCTTCAATATACATAGGTTTTGCTCATTCTTTCATAATTTTTAGCTATCCAAATCAAGCCTTAATTCTGAAAATCCACTTTGGAGGAGAAAAAAAATAATATTCCATACGGCACTAGCAATGTTCTTTTTGCTAATTAAGAAAATGAAACTAAACAAATACAAACTATCTTTATCATAATTATACCACCCACAAAGTTGTGCAAAATCATATACAACTCCACCAAACAAAGCCTCTCACAATCACTCTGGCTAGTCAAAATTAAGCTCACCAATATTTTCATCCAATTGTTTTTCCTAAATAAAAGAAAAATATAAAAAAAAACCAGTATTGTTTTTCCGATCAATTTTTCTTTTCTCTTTTATTTGCATTTCTCAGCATAAAAAATGAATGCCAAAACGCACTGAATAAACAAAAAAATAAAAAATAAAAAATAAAAGAAAAAATAGCATATACAAGGGTAAAGTGGGAAACTCAATAATCACGTACCTATATCAGCAAGAGAGAGTCGACAGAGCACGAAACGGAACGCCTCGTAAGCTTGGGTCGCCATAAAAGGCTGTACGGAAACAGCGAAACGGCACAGAAAGCGGACATTTTGGGCGACACACAAAAAAGCTTGCTCTTACAAGTAGATGTTTTTGTGTTCACAGATATCTTTCTTTCTTATCATTTTTTGTGGAAGAAGAAGATGCAATTTTTGGCCTCACAACAAGCACTCGCACGTGCACCATTTTGTTATCCACACGCGTAAATAAACTTTTTTTTTTTTTAAATATAAATACTTTTGGATATAAAATTCAAGATTAACTTTTATTATTATTTCTTTTATATGTTATAGTAAAAGAAAACAAAAATTATAGATAAGGAGTTCAAGGCATGCTAGTAGTTTTATTTTATTTTTGTGTTTTATTGTATATTTAGAAAAGATAATTTCTTTATCAAAACCACAAAAAAGAAAAAAAAAAGAAAAAGAAAAGATACTTTCCCTAAAAAAATAGAAAACTATTTGAGCATTAATCTATTTAAAAAAAAAACAATTATATTGTAATTAAAAGTTCAGAATTTCATAAGAAAAAAAATTCGTTTGTGGTTTGGTCAGCTAATATTTATTTCCATCATTATTTTCTGATACCAAAAAGAACTAACCTGCTTTTTATAACAGGATGAAAGGAGGGAACGATTCAACAAAAAAAAAAAAAAAAAAAAAAAAAAAAAAAAAAAAAAAAGAATGAAAGGGGGGAATAAGTTGTTGAAAAGATAATTGAAAAACTTCAATAGAGGTTTTTGAAACAGCTTAAAGTAAAGCAAAATTTGGAAGTATCAATCATAAAAGAACAAAGAGAGAAAAATGTATTAATATGATAAGTTATGGAATGTGTAATATTTTGCTCATGCAATTTGATCAAACTACAACAAGTATCTAAATATTGTACATGTTGGAGAAAAAAAAATATGTAAAAGAAATGAAAGTTTTTAAAACAAATGGTAATTCGATTTTATATCAAAACCAATGAACCAAGAAGTCTACTTAACCCAAAACACTCAACGTGTCAGGACCCGTCCAAAATTCCTCACTGGAATCCTAGACAAGCCCTGATCCCAGAAAAACCCTACCGGACCCTCCAATGGAAAATCCGACAGAACCTCCTCTAAGGGTTGGACTTACCACAAATTTCCTATACTGAAAACACACTTCTATATTCATCCTCTTATTCCTCCCACATTACTACAATTTGATTCCACAAATTTACAGCACTCCAAATGAATAATAGTAATCAGTGCATAATTAATACATAACTGTCCAAGACAGTATACAGAGCTTCATGAAGTACTATTAAGTATAGAAATTATACAACAAGGATGAAAGAAAATTACGATTGAAATAAATGAAGACAAAGGTAACTTTTCGAACTATGACAGCGACGGAGATTAGGTTAGCTCTGGAAGAACGTCTACCACCCCTTGCACCTAAAGGAACGGAATTTAAAAACATGAGATGCTAATCATCTCAATGAGTGACCCTATCTACTGTACACTTTTAATATTAATAATATAACAATAAAAGGAATTTAATTAATCAATACCAAATAGTTAAATAAATAAATAATAATAAACATTTAAAAGTAATAATTTCTCTCAAAACCCTCACTATTCAGTCCGTTGGAAATGTTCCCCTTTTAAAACATTTTCGCAAAATCCGTTATTCGTATTTTCCGAAAACCAAGGAATCAATTAATTTAATAAATAATAATTAAATAGTCCAAATATAAATAAAATGTAATAAAATATAATAAATAATTTTTGAACACTTTAGGGTTTGAAATTTCTATCTAAAAATTTATACTTGATGCACCACACCATATACCAGTGATGCCATCCGATATCCAGTGTCCCGAGCACCGACTGGCGGGGAGGTTAAAGAGAGAAACTTGCATACGGCGCTTCGGCGTCCCGACAGCGCCGCTGCTGAAACTGTCATCCCGGCCATGGAGGGGAGCAGCTATGGCCAATATTAAACTTGCCTGCCCTCGATCCAATGGCAATTCACGGGAGATATAATAACTTGCTCGCTAATCCACATATACAGCCAGAACACCAATACTGTATGAGTGCATCTAAAATAATAACCCAATTTTCCAAAAATTTACCATGGGAATTATACCATTTTCAAACTCAACATCCCACATTTTTCTTTAACATTTATGGTACAAAACCACCGATAACAATATACAAATAATTTTTCTCGTAACACAAAGTCCATCAATTCATATTCCACGGGCATAATTATAAAATTTAAAACCACCAATTTAAACCAATCATGCCCAAAAATAATATTAAAATCCAGATACAATTAATTAATGAAAATACTTTGCTCATACGTAATAAATACAATTAAATCACAATAATAATAATAATCGGGAATTCTTTAATAACCCAAAATTCCATTTAGCATCAATGGGTATATATATAAAATAATATTTTTTCACAATTGTATTTAAATTCCACCACATGAGCATAATTCTAGATATCAAATTAACACGACATAAATATAATTAATCACCCCAAATTAATTTTAAAGGTGGGTCACTCACCTGGAACATGCAATTAACTTAAGATTCTCCATGGGATTAATTCCACGATGCACACGTGCTCCTAGAACAACAATTCACACACAGTCAAATAAATTAATATTTTATCCGGGTAAATAATACCCAGTACCCGGGGGGTTAAACACAAATGTTAACCAAAATTGACTGTCAGGACCCGTCCAGAATTCCTTCCCCAGAACCCTAGACAAGCCCTGATCCCAGGGAAACCCTACCGGACCCTCCAATGGAAAATCCAGCAGAGCCTCCCCTAAGGGATTGACTTACCACAAATTACCTGCACTGAAAACACACTTCTATACTCATCCCCTTATTCCTCCCGCAAACTACAAATTGTTCCACAAATTTCAGCACTTCTCAAAAACAACAACAGTCCAGTGCATAAATAAAACATAAGTATCCCAATAGTATACAGAGCTTTAAGAAGTGCTAAACAACAGAAATACAACAAGGCTGAAAGAAATAATACACTGAAATGAAAGAGTACGGAAGTACTTCTCGAAACACAACAGCAGCAGAAAACTTGGTTCGCTCCGGAAGAACGTCTACCATCACTTGCACCTAAGCGAACGGAATTTAAGAGTGTGAGATGCTAATCATCTCAGTGAGTAACCCTAACTACCGAACACCTTTAATATAAATAATATACCAAATAAAGGGATTTAATAAATCAATATCGAATAATTAAATAAATAAATAAATAAACAATTGAAGTAATACTTTCTCTCAAAACCCTCACTATTCACTCCGTTGGAAATGTTCCCCTTTTAAAACATTTTCACAAAACCCGATATTCGTACTTCCCGAAAACCAAGGGACCAAAATAACTTAACAAACAACAAATAAATAAATAAATACCCCAAATATAATTAAAATGTAATAAATTATAGTAAATAATTTTTGAACACCTTTGCGGTTTAAAACATTATTTGCAAATTACACCTGACGCACCACACCATATACCGGTGATGCCCTCCGATACCCAGCGTTCCGAGCACCGACTGGCGGGGGGTTAAAGAGAGAAACCTGCAAACGGCACTTCGGCGTCCCGACAGTACCGCTGCTGAAACCATCTCCCGGCCAAGGAGGGGGGCGGCTGTGGCCAATAACAAACTTGCCTGCCCACGGTCCAATGGCAACAACGGGAGAAATAATAACCGTGCGCTAAACCACATAATACCTACGCGCTACCACGTGTCCATACACCAGAACACCAATACTGTATGAGTGCGTCTAAAAATAAACATTATTAACCAACCGTACCGTTTTCCAAAATTACCGTGGGAAATACATTAAATTCTCACACTTACCATCCCACATATTTTTATTTAATAAACCGGTACGAAAGATTGATAACAACAAACCACAATTTTCTCGAAATACGAGATGCAAATTTCATGATTTTCAAATCCACCAATTCAAATATTCACATTTTCCCAATAGCATAAATAATTTCTCGAAATATAATAATTAAATCTCACAATATTCCATGGGCATATTTTATAAAAATTGGAGTCACCAACATAAACAAATATTTTCCTTGAAATATTTGAAAATCAAATCATGCCCGATTTAATGTTAAAACCACAAGAATTTCAAAATTCTCAAAACCATAAAATAATTTCACATGGCATAAATTTATATAATGCACATTTTCTTAATTCCAATAAATTCACCAATAATTCCACAATAAATCAAATAAATATTTGGCACATAGAAATTAAATTCCAAATATTCAGATCACACATAATAATCACAAATTTAAATTCCCAAAATAGATTTGAAGGCGGGTCACTCACCTTGAGTGCGTAAATCAACTAAGATCCTCCTCGGGATCAACTCTGCCACTCGTACGCGCACCTAAACAACCACAGTGCACCAACCAAAAATATTAATATTTTATTCGGATAATTCCCAACTGGGTACCCGGGGAGCGAACACCAAACAATATCTAAAGATTACGAGTTATATACCGAATCGAAGCTCGCATGATGAGGATCACGGATTCGGTCTTACTTTCCGGTGATCGGACCCGACGGGGTCGGAATCTCGCCGGAAAGCTTTTCGGGTTTCGGCTCCGCAATTCTCCCAAACCATCGTGAATTGGCAGAAACGGATGCCAGATTCGGGTTCAGGAGGTCGAACACAGTGGACTGGAGTCGGCCGGGAAACTGGGTACTCACCGGAACAGTAACTTCCGGCGAGCCGCCGCGATCACCGGCAACCGTCACCGACAACCGTCGCTGGGGGCGGCGGCGCGTGCGGTGGCCGTTGGCTGTGATTTTTTGCAGATTTGTAGATCGAGGGGAGATCAATCCAACGGGACCGGCGGTGAGGCAAACGGAGGCCGGACGGCGGAGAAATCATGGTTTGAAGATTTCCAGCCCCTCTCCGGAAAACGCTCCGATCCCGGCGCGTCGGTGGTCCGATGGCCGTGAAATTTGGTGGGTCGGCCAGACTTGAGGAGAGGATGAAGCGTGTCAGGCACGTGTGGCAAGAAAATGGCCAGAAATGGGTCGATCGGTGGTGGCCGACGGTGGAGGGAAAAACTCGCTGCCGATCTTCAAACGTCTGATCCGGGCGCGTCCGGCGGCCGATCGCCGTGAAAATTTGAGGTTTTGCCAGAAATGGGGAGGGGAAACTTTCTGGCCGGCGCGTGTACAGTAATTTGGCAGGAAAATTTGAAAATCTCCGGTGGCCGTCGGACTTTCTCTCTCTTTCTCTCTCAGTGTCTCTCTTCCCCGAGAATTTTATCAAATAAAAGCCACTGTGTGATACTGTTCATGCCACGTGGACCAATCAGAAGCTGACATGTGGCGTTCACAGTTCATCGACTTAAAAACATTAAAATATTACGGTATCCGGTAAACTTCACGCGTCCATAACTTTTTAACCGGATGTCCGTTTTAAGCGTGCCGCTAGTCTGTGAACTCGTATCGACAAGCACTTCACAACCATGCATGAGTCAAAGCTCATTTCCCCATAAATAAAAGTCAACTCTGGCACCCCTTGGACAGTTTGCACTTCAACTTGTTTTGCCCATAACTTTCAAACCGTAACTCCGTTTTCGACGTGCTACTAGTCTACGAACTCGGGGCATCATGCACTTCGCCACGGTACCCTGGTCAACTGAAAATGTCAACTGGAGCAAAAAGTCAATTTTTGACCCGATCGATCAACGGTCAACCTCGGTCAACGTGCACGGATTCCGGTGCGATTTGGGATGGGGTGTTATAGACGAGTAATATACCGAATCGAAGCTTGAGTGATGAAGATTACGAATCTAGTTTTACTTCTCGGAGATTGGACCCGAGGTGGCTAGAATCTCGCCGGAAAGCTTTTGGCATTTAGAACCTCAATTCTCCCAAACCGTCGCGAATTGGAGGAAAGGGCCCTGGATCTGGGTTCAGGGGGTCGGAATTAGTGGGGAGGGATCGGCGGTGCAACTGGGTACTCACGGGAAAACCTTGAGGGCTGGGTTGTATTAGGATTCCCTAAGCCCAAAGAAGACAATATCTGCATGCGGGTGGTCTGGGTTGGGCTGTTACAATTGGTATCAGAGTTCTAGGTTCTTATAATCCTAAGGGACTTGGCATTGTTGTGCGTCCCATCCTTATCTAATCTCTCATTTTACCCGTCTTAAAGCGTTCTTTCCCTTTGTCTCGAAGCAATTCGTTGCCCGAGTTTGAATGACTCTAATCTTCGAGGGTGTCAATTAGAATCATCTATCCTAACGGGGAATTCCTATGGCCTAGTCGATGGTCGAGGATTGCCTTTTCTTTTTGAAGGTCAAATAATGGGGGCAGATCCAATTCTGTGAATTTTTTTGGGATATGAAGCGACCTTAGATATGGATTGAGTAGTTATGCATCTTATGTTTATGGACCACTAACATAAAAGAGTAAAGTTAAAGTGATTCAGTTTACCTGAAGTGGTGCTTCGTGGAGGAGTTAGGAGACCTTTGCTGTGGTTAAATTCTATCCTCGTCTTCAAAGAGCTATCGGAGAATGGTTGTTAAGGGTCTATAGCCCAGGTGGTTGATGCCAAAGAAGATGGTATCAGAACCAGTACCCGGATCGGTGTGCCAGCGAGGACGCTGGGCCCTAAGGGGGGAGGATTGTGAGATCCCACATCGGTTGGAAAGGGGAACGAAACACTCCATATAAGTGTGTGTGGATACCTTTCCCTTGCAGACGCATTTTGACAAAACCTTGAGGGCTGGGTTGTAAGAGGATTCCCCAGGTCCAAAGAGGACAATATCTGCATGCGGGTGGTCTGGGCAGGGCTGTTACACAACGACTCTATCCAAAAACAAAAACACATGTAAAAAGCAGGCATATATGTGAGGGAGAGTGTTAAATAAAGTGTATAAAAGAAATCATATATTCAAAACACTTAATAATTCCATCTAAAAACAAAAAGACATATAAGGACAAAAAGAAAAGTTCAAAAAAGGCACGGATAAAAACAACCCAAAAACAAAAACACATATAAGAATAAAAAAAATGAAAAAATAAAAAGCCAAAAAGAGGCCGTTTATATGTAAAGAGGACTGGTAGAGAAAATGTTTAAAAAAATGATAGGAAATGTATAAAAGAAATGATAATGCACCTTTCACTAGTCTTTTTGGTTTTTTTTTTTTTTGGTTGGTTTTTTGGTCCTTACATGTATTTTTGTTTTTGGATGAAATTGCTAAGTATTTTGAACCTAGAATCTTTTGGTTTGTTGGCTTTAATACCAAGTTGCTAATTACAGGTGAGCTATCATTTCTTTTATATTTTGTTGGCTTTAATACCAAGTTGGTTATTGGAGGCGAACTATCATTGTTTTTTTCTTTTTTATTTATTTAATACTTTCCCTAGTATGTAGCCGAACAATCTTTTTGCCTAATATGTGTTTTTTATTTTTAAATGGAGTGGTTGAGTTTTTGAACCTTAGACTTATTGGATCATTGGGTTTGATATCAATCTCAAATATCACTTTTTCCAAAAGCTTAAACTAATGGGAAATGCACTATCACTTATTTTATCCATTTTCCTTAATAGTACAACAGCCATTTCAACACAAATGTAAGAAATTTATGAGAGCTTTGATCAAGGTGGGCTGGTGCAAGAAGAACTAGTAGATTATCTGGTGTTAAATCCCATGGTGTCCAAGTGTGGAACATGAAATGATTAATAATAGTTACTCTCATAATGTCGAGACTTTTTCAGAGCAGTTGGCTTCAGGGTTCGAAAGAATTCCGAAGTTAAACATGTTTAGACGAGAGTGGTATCTGGATGAGTGACCTGCTAGGAATCCTTGAACTAAAAATTTCATACTGAGTGCAATAGTTAAATCATGGATAATATCGGCAGAGATGACAAGTCCGTTAGTAGAAGCAAGGTATTACAAATGGCATCAGTGTTTGTACCTACTGAAAGTGTGCCAATGAGGATGTTGGGCATGAATGAAGGTGGATTGTTATTACCAGTGTAGGTGGGTACAAAAGGCACTGGCATGCTATCTAATGTCTAATACCTGGTGTCCATGGGATAATTGAAATGTAATAAAAGTCACTCTCATAACTTCAAGGCTTTTTTAGAGTGGTTGGCTTTAAGGCTTGAAAGAATTTCAAAGTTAAGCATACTTAGGAAAGAATGATACTAGGATGTGAGAATTTTTAGGAAGTCTTTAAAAAAGAAAAAAAGAAAAAAAAGGAAACCCACATCTTGGTAAATCTTCGGAACTATTGGGAAGCTCTTAAAAAAAAAAAGAAAAAGAAATCATACCGAATATGGTACCTAAATTAAAGACAATATCAGTAAATATCAGCTTCTTCTGCAACCAGAAAATGGGGTATTACAGCGCAATTTCTTCTGCAACTAGAAGCTTTAATCCAGGATCTCTGTTTTCGAATCCTGTCAAGTTTCGTTTACATGTCTTGGGAACCACTATAATAAAATTTATTTTTAACAACATCTAACAGCATACATATTTAAGTTGTTATGAATAAGTTAGTTGACAACAATCATATGCTATTTAACATAGAAAAAGAAAAAGAAAAAAAGACAACAATCATATGCTTATTATAATTAAAGGCAGGCAGACTTTACTACTAACATAAAAAGGTCAGAGTTTACTGGAAAAAAAAAAAAAAGAAATAACATTTTAGTCATAGTCTCTATTTCTTATGTTTGGCTGTTAAATTATATTAAATTTTTTTTTTAAGAAACTCATTATTTTCATATTTGACTATTAAAATATTTTTTAAAAGGTTTTAGGAAATAAATACCTTTCCACTTAAGCAATCAGCTTACATATATATATATATATATATATTGGTTAAATTATTTTTAATCATTTTATAAATGGTGTTTCCATTTCAGTGGTCTCCCATGTCGTTTCTATTTTTTCCCTTTACCTAAGGTCTCTATAGAAACTCCGATCTCAAATCTGTCACTAGAAACTACCAAAAGTGTGCCAATGAGGATGTTGGGCAAGAACGAAGGTGGATTGTTATTACCAGTGTAGGTCGGTACAAAAGGCATTGGCAGGCTATCTAATGTCCAATATCTGGTGTCAGGACCCGTCCATAATTCCTTCCCCGGAACCCTAGACAAGCTCTGATCCCAGGGAAATACCACCGAACCTTCCAACTGAAAATCCGGCAGCACCTCCCCTAAGGGTAGGACTAACCAAAAATTTCCTGCACTGAAAACACACTTCGATATTCATCCCCTTATTCCTCTCACGATACTACAATTTAATTCCACAAATTTCAGCACTTCAAAAATAATAGCAACTCAGTGCATAAATAATAACTACACGTCCAATACAGTATACAGAGCGTTATACAGATAAATGTGAAATTTATACAATGACAGATAAGAAGTAATACAGGATGGAGAGGAAAAAGGGAAGAAATACTTCTTGGACTTTCGGCAACAAACTGAAATGTTGGGCTCGCCCCGGACAATCAACGTCTCCAACCTGGACCTAGGGGAACAGAATTTAAAAAATGTGAGATGCTAATCATCTCAGTGAGTGAGCCTATCTACTGTACACCTTTAATATTAATAATATACCAAATAAAGAGATTTAATTAATCAATACCGAACAATTAAATAAATAAATAAATAAACAATTGAGGTAACAATGTCTCTCAAAACCCTCACTATTCACTCTGTTGGAAATGTTCTCTTTTTAAAACATTTTCACAAAACCCGATATTCGTACTTCCCGAAAACCAAGGGACCAAATAATTTAATAAACAACAAATAAATAAATAAATACCCCAAATATAAATAAACTGCAATAAATTATAATAAATAATTTTGTACTCTTTGGGGTTTGAAATTTCTATCCGAAAAATTTGTACTTGACGCACCACACCATATACCAGTGATGCCCTCCGATACCCAGCGTCCTGAGCACCGACTGGCGGGGAGATTAAAGAGAGAAACTTGCAAACGGCACTTCGGCGTCCCGACAGTACCGCTGCTGAACCATCATCCTGGCCAAGGAGGGGGGCAGCTGTGGCCAATAACAAACTTGCCTGCCCACAGTCCAATGGCAACTCACCGGTGAAATAATAATACTTGCGCGCTGAACCACATATACATATACCAGAACACCAATACTGTATGAATGCGTCTAAAATAATTATAAAACCAACTGTACCGTTTTCCAAAATTTACCGTGGGAAATATACCAAATTTTCACAAAATACCATCCCACATATTTTTATTTAACAAATGGTACGGAAACATCGATAACCAATAAACCATAATTTTTCTCATAATACGAGGTTCAACAATTGAAATACCGCGGGCATAATTTATAAAGTTAAACCACCAATTTAAACAAATATTTTCATAAAATATTTAAACCAATTATGCCCGAAAATAATACTTAAAACCTCGTATGATTATTACCGAAATATACTTTGCTCATGCATAATAAATAAATTAAATCACAGTAAAACCATAACGAAATTGTACCACATGAGCATAATTTAAATATCAATTAAACATAATTAATTGCCCAAAATATTTTTGAAGGTGGGTCACTCACCTGGAGCACGCAATTAAACCATGATCCACCATGGGATCAATTCCACGACTCACCGGTGCTCCTAAAACACAATTCACACACAGTCAAATAAATTAATATTTTATTCGGGTAAATAATACCCGGTACCCGGGGGGTCAAACACAAACGTTAACCAAAATAGTCGAATAATATACCGAATCGAAGCTTGAGCGACAAGGATTACAAATCCGGTCTCCATCAACCCCAATTCCACTGGAGGTGGTCGGAAAGCTTCGGCCAGATTTAAACTTGAGGGATCTCTCAAACGGTGGGGATTTTGGGCAATCTAACCCCGGAAATGGACTCAGAGGGGTCGAAAATGGTGGAATAGAGGTACGGGTCGGGCTGGGTTGGTCAAAAACGGCGAGAATCGCCGGAAAAACTTAACCGGCCGCCGCCGACTTCACCGGCCCGATCTGGGCGCGTTTGGCGGCGATTGGCCGGGAAAATTGGAGGCTGAGATCGCGGGGAGCTGGGCTTCATCGGTGGCCAGCGCGTGTGGCTGTTCGGAGACTGAAATCAGGCCAAAAGGCAAGTCAAAGAGAACGGGGGAGAGAGTCAAAGGAGAGAGAGAGAGAGAGAGAGAGAGAGAGAGAGTCCTTGCTGTGTGTTTCTTGTCTTTGTCGGGCTCGGGGAAGAAGAAAGGAAGGAAAGAAAAAGAAAAGAGAAGGAGGTGTTTTCCCACGTGGGGAAAAGAAAAGAAAAGGAAAAAGAAAAAGAAAAGAAAAAGGAAAATAAAAAAGAAATAAATTAAAATAAATTAAATAATATTATTATTTAAAATAATATGATATTACGCATGGTTGACATGTGGCTTCTCAACATGGTGACACATGGTCACCTTCATTAAGTCACACGTGGCACATCGTTACACGTTAAAAAATAATATTAAAATAATACAGTATTTGAAAAACTCTACAGGTCCATAACTTCCAAACCACATGTCCAAATCAGACGTGCCGCTAGTCTACAGACTTGTATCAACTAGTAGTTCACAACCATGCATGAGTCAAAGCTCAACTTTGCATGAATAAAAAGTCAACTCCGGCACCCCTTGAACAGTTTGGACCTCAACTTGTTTTGCTCATAACTTTCAAACCGTAGCTCCGTTTTCAATGTGCTACTAGTCTACGAACTCGTGCCAACGTGTACTTCGTAACGGTACCTCAGTCAACCTAGAATTCCAATCGGGACAAAAAGTCAACTTTTGACCCCTTTGGTCAAAGTCAAAGTCAACGATCAAAGTCAACAGTCAACATTGGTCAACGTGCAAAAATTCCGACATGGTTCGGGATGGGGTGTTACATCTGGTGTCCAGGGGATAATTGAAATGTAATAAAAGTCACTCTCATAACTACAAGGTCTTTTTAGAGTGGTTGGTTTTAAGGTTTGAAAGAATTTCAAAGATAAGCATACTTAGGCGAGAATGATACTAGGATGTGTGAATTTTTAGGAAGTCTTTAAAAAAGAAAAAAAGAAAAAAAAGGAAACCCACATCTTGGTAAATCTTAAGAACTATTGGGAAGCTCTTAAAAAAAAAAAAAAAAAAAAAGAAATCATACCGACTATGGTACCTAAATTAAAGACAATATTGGTAAATATCAGCTTCTTCTGCAACCAGAAAACGGGATGTTACAGCCCAATAAAATTTATTTTCAACAACATCTAACAGCATACATATGTAAGTTGTTATGAATAAGTTAGTTGACAACAATCATACGCTATTTAACGTAGAAAGAAAAAAAGAAAAAAAGACAACAATCATATGCTTATTATAATTAAATGCATGCAGACTTTACTAATAACATAAAAAGGTCAGAGTTTACTGAAAAAAAAAAAAAAGAAATAACATTTTAGTCATCGCCTCTCTTTCTTATGTTTGGCTATTAAATTATATTAAGTTTTTTTTTTTAAGAAACTCGTTATTTTCATATTTGACTGTTAAAATATTTTTTAAAAGGTTTTAGGAAATAAATACCTTTCCACTTAAGCAATCAGCTTATATATATATATATATTGGTTAAATTATTTTTAATAATTTTATAAATGACGTTTCCATTTCAGTGGTCTCTCATGTTGTTTCTATTTTTTCCCCTTACCTGAGGTCTTTATAGAAACTCCGATCTCAAACTTGTCGCTGGAAACTAACGAAAGTGTGCCAATAAAGATGTTGGGCATGAACGAAGGTGGATTGTTATTACCAGTGTAGGTGGGTACAAAAGGCACTGGTAGGCTATCTGATGTCCAATATTTGGTGTCTAGGGGATAATTGAAATGTAATAAAAGTCACTCTCATAATTTCAAGACCATTTTAGAGTGGTTGGCTTTAAGGTTTGAAAGAATTTCAAAGTTAAGCATATTTAGGCGAGAATGATACTAGGATGTGTGAATTTTTAGGAAGTCTTTAAAAAAGAAAAAAAGAAAAAAAAGGAAACCCACATCTTGGTAAATCTTCGAAACTATTGGGAAGCTCTTAAAAAGAAAAAAAAGAAAAAAAGAAATCATACCAAATATGGTACCTAAATTAAAGACAATATCGGTAAATATCAGCTTCTTCTGCAACCAGAAAACGGGATGTTACAGCCCAATTTCTTCTGCAACTAGAAGCTTTAATCCAGATATCTGTTTTTGTATCCTGTCAAGTTTCGTTTACACATCTTGGGAACCACTACAATAAAATTTATTTTCAACAACATCTGACAGCATACATATGTAAGTTGTTATGAATAAGTTAGTTGAAAACAATCATATGCTATTTAACATAAAAAGAAAAAAAGAAAAAAAGACAACAATCATATGCTTATTATAATTAAAGGCAAGCAGACTTTACTAATAACATAAAAAGGTCAGAGTTTACTGAAAAAAGAAAAAAAGAAGAAAGGAAATAACATTTTAGTCATAGCCTCTCTTTCTTATGTTTGGCTATTAAATTATATTAATTTTTTTTTTAAGAAACTCATTATTTTCATATTTGACTGTTAAAATATTTTTTAAAAGGTTTTAGGAAATAAATACCTTTCCACTTAAGCAATCAGCTTATATATATATATATATATATATATTGGTTAAATTATTTTTGATAATTTTATAAATGACGTTTCCATTTCAGTGGTCTCTCATGTTGTTTCTATTTTTTCCCCTTACCTGAGGTCTCTATAGAAACTTCGATCTCAAACTTGTCGCTGGAAACTAACGAAAGTGTGCCAATAAGGATGTTGGGCATGAACGAAGGTGGATTGTTATTACCAGTGCAGGTCGGTACAAAAGACACTGGCATGCTATCTAATGTCCAATATCTGGTGTCTAGAGGATAATTGAAATGTAATAAAAGTCACTTTCATAACTTCAAGACCATTTTAGAATAGTTGGGTTTAAGGTTTGAAAAAATTTCAAAGTTAAGCATATTTAGGCGAGAATGAGACTAGGATGTGTGAATTTTTAGGAAGTCTTTAAAAAAGAAAAAAAGAAGAAAAAGGAAACCCACATCTTGGTAAATCTTCGGAACTATTGGGAAGCTCTAAAAAATAAAAAAATAAAAAGAAATCATACCAAATATGGTACCTAAATTAAAGACAATATTGGTAAATATCAGCTTTTTTTGCAACCAGAAAACGGGATGTTACAGCTCAATTTCTTCTGCAACTAGAAGCCAGATCTTTGTTTTCGAATCCTGTCAAGTTTCGTTTACATGTCTTGGGAACCACTGCAATGAAATTTATTTTTAACAACATCTAACAGCATACATATGTAAGTTGTTATGAATAAGTTAGTTGACAACAATCATATGCTATTTAACATAAAAAAAGAATAGAAAAAAAGACAACAACCATATGCTTATTATAATTAAAGGCAGGCAGACTTTACTACTAACATAAAAAGGTCAGAGTTTACTGAAAAAAAAAAAAAAAAAAAAGAAATAACATTTTAGTCATAGCCTCTATTTCTTATGTTTGGCTATTAAATTATATTAATTTTTGTTTTTTAAGAAACTCATTATTTTCATATTTGACTGTTAAAATATTTTTGAAAAGGTTTTAGGAAATAAATACCTTTCCACTTAAAAAGCAATCAGCTTACATATATTATTTTTAATCATTTTATAAATGACGTTTCCATTTCAGTGGTCTCCCATGTCGCTGGAAACTGGGCAATCGTCGATAAACTCCGAC
Source organism: Ziziphus jujuba (assembly GCF_031755915.1). Taxonomy (NCBI): domain Eukaryota; kingdom Viridiplantae; phylum Streptophyta; class Magnoliopsida; order Rosales; family Rhamnaceae; genus Ziziphus; species Ziziphus jujuba. The sequence goes on from NC_083380.1 coordinate 8,776,610, forward strand.
CATTTTTCATCGCCAAAATAGAGCAATCACCTGGAGTTTTCATCTATCCCTGTCTTTGATCCCCAAAATCCTCTTTCATGCAACTTCCTTAACTTGGTGATTCTCTCTCAAACTTACCGCTCCTCATTCAACCGCTCTTTCATTTTTTTTTTTTTTTTCCTTTCGATTCATTTCCGGAGAAATCATAGTGCATTTGACCATTAGAGACAAGACTTGCTTCTTTTTATATGTGCTGGCAGAATGGACCAGAAGCTCACTAAGACCCAAAGATATGAGCATCTTCATAGCAACACCTCACAAGTGACTTTGTAGCTTTGTTATAAGTGCTAGTCGTTGGGGGATTAGAATTTCGTAATGTGAAAATGAGACTGTTTTAATTTGTTGTTGATTTTCATATGATGGAATAGGTACAACAGTATAGACAATGTATGCCATGTCTCAAAAGCACTGTATATGACACTGTTCTGCTTGTGGTTTCCCTTTATTATAAAATTGGTTGCTTTGATACACTGGAATAGAGGAAGATGTAAAAGATGTGATTATGGATGATGGTACAGCTACAGCAGCCATGCAATGCATCGACAACTTGTCTAGATAAGATTTAATTTAATATCATACACGTCTAGATTAGATTTAATTTAATATTATACACCATAGACTTTTCCATGCTTTTATCCAACAGCTTGCAAAACAGAAACATGGCTTCAAAATGAAATTTACCATGCAGAGTTATTGTAAAGCTCATGGGTTAACTATACTTTTTGACTTTCTAGTTTGCCCCTAATTCCTTTAAATTTCAATTTTTTCGATCGAGTGACTCAATTTTTATATTCGTTTCAATTTATTATCCATTTTCATTTTTATTTTATTTTTTTCCAAATGGAACCCCTTAATTTTAGTTTTATTTTAATTTTTCCATTGCATTGATATTTCACCTTTTGTTTATATTATTCAATTTTTTTTTTATAGTTATAATATTTTTAAATTTATATATAATAAGACATTTATTTTGATATATTGGAAGAACAATTGAAATCGAGAATTTTAATTGGAAAATTTTAAATGAAACCTAAATTGAAACCAAAAGAAAAATGGAGGCACTTTATTGACAATTTTGAAATCTAGTTACTTAATTAAATATAAAAGTGGAGGCAAACCAGTGCTCAAAAATATTGTCAAACCTAAGGTTGTTTACTATAGATCGATTCCATTAGCATTATATTAGTATAAATGGATTTTAAAACGTTTATAAACAATATCGATTAATGGTAAACAGTGTTTTATAATTAGTGAATTATGGTAGATGGGGAGTTAAAATAATTGGCTCAATAGCATAATGTATAGCAGTCAACCAGCTAATTAGTTATGTTATTTGTCTGCAAAAAGAAAAATTAATTCTCTCCATCAACTGATCAGCTGTTAGTTAATTATATATATATATATATATATTTTACAAAGTAGATAAAGTTTTGATATTACAAATTTAATTTCCATTGTATGTTAGATATCTAGTGACATAATAAGTGCTAAAAGTTGTCACTAGAAGTGGGGCACAAAAGGGTTGACTGGCAATAACCCTCCCTTTAGCAGCAGATATATGCCTCAACAATGCATCTGCTACAGAAGATTCGCTTGTTCTTCTTCCAGGTGAAAGTACATTTGTGGAGTCACTCATCATCTGAAAAATAATGTGCATTAATCCATATTTACTTATTGACCAAACCTCTTTACTAAGAAATTAAGTGGAGCCTATTTACTAATAGATCCAAGTTTTACCCAAACTCAGTAGAAAATCTGAACAGAGTATCTATTAAGGAAATGAGATTATAAGGGAATTCCGTCTTCCAGCCCTAGCAATTTGATGTAATTGAAGATTTTGATAATACAGTTTGTTGATACAGCGTCTTTGGTCATTCGTTTATTCGCATTGGATAATGTTACCGTGCAGCTCTGTTCTCACAGCTTTCTCTGTTGGTTTTCTTAAGCCAAATGAATCATTTGCCAATGCTGAAGTCGGATTAAGAAGCCTTCTATACAGTATCAACTAGGAAAATATCTCCATATCACCCATTAACATTTCCTGTATGTGTGGAGTGATCCCACACATCATCATTCTGAGTTTTTTTCGGAAAATAAATGAGGCAAAATCCTTCTAACATGATGAAACTCAAAAAATGTGAATTTCCTTTCCTTGGAATTGCTATCAATTGAAGAATTAAAGATGCTTAATAAACTGTGCTGTAAAATGCGATAATGGTGTTATGCTCCAACATGTGCAGTTTCCTTACCATCAATTTGTGGACCAGGCATCTGTATACAAAGGTGGATCCTTACTTTATGCCATCTACTACCTCGTAAGCCTTCCATTTTTTCTGAGGTAAGAACCTGAGCAATTAGATTCTTTTTTGTGTAGACAACTATTGACCAATTAACCTTCTTGTCACCATGTAGAAAAATGTGGACCAAGATTTTTCAACATGTGCATGTTGGTTATAACTGCTTGTCTACTTGTCGTGGCAAATAAAATGACTTTCTTTCGCCTATGGTTTTGGGTCATCAAGTACAACTATGGGCCATTGTAGAGATTGAGTTTTGTTTTATTGTTTTGTACCCATATCGCCTATGTTAGCACTTTCTTTCTTCATCGTCCCTTAAAAATGCATACTGAGGTATACTTTTCGTTTTTGCACTTGCTTTTTGAATCTGAAGGAGAAAGAGTTACGTTAATGTAAAATAAGTACCAACCCTTTGTATGCAAATCTTGCCAAATGATAAATTTTGCATGTATTATTTGTCAGTATGATGTTATTCGCTAGTCAGTCTATGTTGTGATAAATTTTGCATGTATTATTACAGAAATTGAAGTTTTTTTTTTTTTTCCAATATTGCATTAAAAAAGCTATTTATCATATATATATATAATATATATATATATATATTATCTTTTCTTTGGTGGAATGGCATCGTTGGAATATATTAATAACCTTTTAAATTCATCTTATTCTAATTGTATACACCTCCAAATAATTATAAATTTAGAGAAAATATTTTGTGTTGAAATACCATTGATCTCAAAAGTTTAAGGTTATGTAATGTGGGCTTTCATTTTATTTATATTTTTTTTCTAACACTCCCTTCAAATGTAGATCCGTCTTTTTTGGACTTTTCTCTGGATCCTTATATTTGTTTTTTATTTTGGATGGATTTGTTAAATTTTAAATTCAATATGCAAAAGCTCAAGTTTGTGGAATGGAACTTTCATTTGATTTATATATTTCTCTAACATTTTGTAATTGTTATTTGTTTCTGTACTTTGTTTTTTTCTTTTTTTTTTTTTTCTCTCTTCTTTTTGAGAACAATTGAAATTTGCTAGGAGGATTATCAAATAGGGAGCCCCAAATGCAACCTTACCTTCAGCATGTATTCATTCTCTATCTCTAATCAAATTGCATTTTCTCTGTAATTATTGCTTCATATATAATAATTAAATTATTGATTTTTTTGTGCCAATTTTTTTTTTCAATAGTGTGTTAAAAAAGCTATTTATCATATACATACATCTATATATATATATATATATATATGTATTATCTTTCCTTTGGTGGAATGGTATTGTTGAAGTATATTAATAACCTTTCAAATCCATCAAACTCTAAATTGTATATGCTTCCAAACAATTATGAATTTGGGGAAGCTGTTTTGTTGTTGTTATTTGTTTCTCTACTTTTTTTTTATTTTTTGCGAGAACAATTGAAATTTGCTAGGAGGATTATCAAATAGGCAACCCCAATGAAACCTTACCTTCAGCTTGAGGCTTCTGAGTGGTTCTGCAGACCATTTTTTTTGTTCCCTCACACCACCCCCACCCCAACCCCCCTCCTTTGCTATTGCTAACAAGAACAAACAGTGAACCAAGTGGAAGAATGAAGTTGGAACTGACTTCCGTTGGACAAATATAAAGAGGGTTTGCCTATGGTTGAAAAGAGAGGTAGAAAAAAATTTAAAAAAAGAAAAAAAAGAAAAAAGAAAAAAAAAGAGGTTGACTTGTGTAGGAGTTTTTCTAGCGAAATTTGGTGCAATATTAATGCATGTTTTTCTAGGCTTTTATTCTCATAAATTTTCAATGTTGTACAGTCTTTAATTTCCCTTTCCTGTTATATATATATATATATATATTAATCCTGTACCTCTTCCTTTAAATGCTTGTGTACATATATATATATATATTTATATAAATAGATTTGTTCTCAACTTCTACTATACATATAGGCTTTTTCAAATTATATATATATACATACACTTTTTGATAAAGCAAAGCTTAATCATATATGATCGCAATGGATTGGGAATTGGATAGACTGAAAACCATAATTAAAAGAGATTCTAATTAACCAAGAGAAGGACACTTCATATATTACAAAGATTACAAACGTTACAACCCTTTCACAAATTAAGCACATTCGCAAATTCCAGACTATAAACAAACATATTAATAATTAAAAGCGCCAGCTTTAAGTTCAGGGTAGGTATACAAGGTCATGCCTCTACCCTTCCAACCTTTAATTTTTGAGGGGGGAAAAAAAAAAAAAAGAAAATAAATCACCATAAAACACATGTCCCTCCCATGTATAACTAGCTTCAATCTTTATGGCTACCTTAGAGTTTATCATCATCAATAATATTTATGACATTTCTAGCAATACATTTGGTTGCAGAATTACCTGGTTCGGTCCCGGATTAACCACTGGCTCCTGCAAAATCTCCTTGCTATTCTTGTAGACTATATAAAGCCCCATCTGAACAATTCCGACAATAAATCCCGGTACGTTTGAAAACTGTTGATCCAGAGATAAAAAAGGGAAACAAATGGAAAATACATGTCACAAAACTCTTAAGAGTACAATTAAAAATATTATAAATATAACTGCACAAAAGGACAAATTAATACAAGAAGAGGGAGTTGCTAACGACGAGAAATTGGACCATGGACAAAATAACTTGGCATGTTGAATCGCACCTCTGGTACACTCCAGATGGTTTACTGCCACGTGTACAAGAGGCCGCGTGTTGGGAACCATTTGGAGTGTACCAGAGGTGCGATTCAATGATGATTTTGATTCCATGCCAAGTTATTTTGTCCATGGTCCAATTTCTTGTCGTTAGCAACGGAAGAAGCTCAAAGTCAACGCAAAAAGCGTGGTTTCCTTTTCCAATCAAAAAGCAGATATTTATGTGAACAGTGAGGGCCCCCAACGCGGCTCTTGTACACGTGGCAGTAAACCATTTGGAGTGTACCAGAGGTGCGATTCAAGGATGATTTTGATTCCATGCCAAATTATTTTCTCCATAGTCAAATTTCTCTTCGTTAGTATTTAAGTGCCCGTTCCTGCTTATTCCATAGCTCTAGCAAGCTAAACGGGTTGTGTATGAGAAAGAGAGACTTTCTTATTAATTTTGATTTTGTCATTGAAGAAAATGGCCCTTCACCATGGATTAACTTTGGCCAGTGGTATCTTAGGTAGAACCTCCAATTCCACCACTTCTTCTTCTTCTTCTTCCCCATCCACCACTATTTCTAGCTTTCTAATTATACATAAACATATTCAGTGGACAGTACATGTGAGAAAGAGAGAGAGAGAGATTCTTTATCTTCCATAGACTTCCAAATAGAGTTTCTTAGGGGTTGCTGTACCTAAGAGAGTTTCTTAGGTAGTTTCTTCAAGCAGGGTTGTTAACCTGTTTCTTTTTCTCTTCTTCTTCTTTCTGGAATCTTTTTTCTGGGTTAATTCTCCTCCTCTTCTTCTGCTTTCTGTGTTTTCTTCTCTCTCTTATTGCAAGCAACTTGTTTCTTTTTCTCGGGTCTTTTTCTCTTCTTCTTATTTCTGGATTTCTTTTTCCAGGGTTTTTTGTCCTCCTCTTCTACTTCTTTCAGGGTTATCTTCTTTCTTCTCTCTCATTTTAGGCCACTTGTGTCTTTTTTCTTGGTTTTTTTTTTCTCCTCTTTCTTCTTACATATAAACATACAGACTGTGTGAGAAAAAGATAGAGAGAGCCTTTCCTCTTCTTTCTTTTGTCTGCGTATTATTTTCTCTTTCATTGTTTTTCCATCCAACCCCCCCCCTCCTCTTCTTCTTTTTCTTCTTTCTTTTTTTCTAGGTTTTTTATCCTGCTTTTCTTCTTCTTCTTCTTCTTCTTATCTTTCTTTTTTCTCGGTTTTCTTTTCTCTTTCATTTTAGGCCACTTTTTGCTTTTTACTTGGGTTTTTTTCTCCACTTCTTATATATATATAGACGATATAGCATGTGAAAAAAAGAAAGAGAGAGACTTCTTCTTCTTTCTTTCTTTTTTCTGAGGTTTTTTTTTTTTGGTTTTCTTTTCTCTTTCATTGTAGCCCTTTTTTTTTTTTTTTTTTTCCTGGGTTTTGCCTCGTCCTCCTCATCTCCTTCTTCTTCTTTCTTTTTCCTTTTTTTCCTCTTATTGTTTTCTTAGTAGTTTGATTTGTGACTGAAGATATGACATGTTGTTCACCATCATCATCATCTTTCTCTTTCTTTTTATTTTTTGGGGTTTAAGGCAACTCCTTTCTTGTCTCTTTCTTGGAGTCAATATCGTCCATGAAACTCTCTTCTTCTTCTATATATATTTATAAGTTTACAAATTAACGCATGATAAGCCTTCTTTTTCTTCTTTTTTCTGGATTTTTTTGTCGATTTCGTTGTAGGCAATCGTCCATGAAAACTTCTTCTTTTTCTTTATGTGTACAAATATAAATATATATATATATATATATATTTTTTTTTTATATGTATTTTTACAAATAAATGAGAACTAATTTCTTTCTTTTTTCTAGGTTTTCTTCTCTTTTTCATAAAACTCTTCTTCTTCTTGTTCCATATATATATATATATATTTATGAATTAATGCACGAAAATCTCTTTTTCTGGGTTTTCTTTTCGATTTTATTGTAGGCAATCATCCATGAAAGTTTTCATTTTCTATCTCTCTATGTAAATTTGTATTTTTACAAATACATGACAAGTAATTTCTTTCTCTTTTTTGTGTTTTCTGTTTTCATGTGGTGAATATGGTCCATGAAACTTCTTCTTTTCCAAATATGTATATAAATAATAATATATATGTATATATTACAAATGCATGGGAACTAATTTCTTTCTTTTTTCTGGGTTTTCTTTCCATTTTTATCATTTGCGATCGTCAATGAATCTTCTTTATATATTATAATATATAATAATATATATTTATATATATATTTGTGTTTTTACAAATGCATGAGAACTAATTTCTTTATTTTTCTGGGTTTTCTTTTCTCTTTTATTGTAGGCACTATCTTCTCTTTCATGGTCTACCTTGCTCCAATGTAAGCTTTTAATTTTGGTTCTTTCATTTAACTCTATAAAACTTGATCTGGTCATGAAAGTGCAATATTGATCACCATCCAATATTTGTTGTTTGCAGCCGAACATTTCACAAAGTGTATAAGAGAAAATCTACAGAAGGGTTTCCATCACTTCCTTATGTTGTTGAACTATTCACCTCAATGTTGTGGATATACTATGCAATCCTTAAACGAGGAGCCCTTCTCCTCATCATTATCAACTCAGTTGGATGTGTAACAGAGACACTCTACATTGCCCTTTTCCTGTTTTATGCTTCCAAGAAGTCTAAGGCACTTTGTTCATCATCTCTTCACTTACTTAATTTAAGAGGCTTATTTGGCTATGTTTATGATTTTGGAATATATAAATATATAGAAGTGGTATGGCACGGACTAGTTCGCACCATATGGAGAAGACTTTGACATCCGTTTGCTTTCTTCCATTTAATGAAATGGTGCATTGGCACCTCTTTTTGAAAAAAAAAAAAAAAAAAAACAAAACAAAACAAAAAAACGACACAAAACAAGACCTACACCCATCCATTTGCTTTTCTCTCCATTTAATGAAACAGTGCGTTGGCACCTCTTTTGGAAAAAACAAAAAAAAAAAAAAAACAAAAAAAAAACAAAAACGCAGGTTTTCCTTCTTCCTCTTCTGCAGTTCATCCTCTTCTTTCCTAAAGTCCTAAACCAGTCCTAATCCAGTAGCTTAATTTTTTCTTTTTTTTTTTTATTGTTTTGGGATTATGTTTTTGATTTCGGTCAATTATCAGATCTTGGTCAATTATCATTTCGAATGTTGGGGATTTAATTTTTCTTTTGCTTTTGGTGTTGTTTGTCTCAGATCTTGGTCAATTATAGATGAAAGTACGTTTGTTTGTTCTTTTTTTTTTTTTTTTTTTTGTTTTTAAGATGCTTATTTTGAGTTGTTGTTGTTTAGAATCAGTCAGATGGTATGTGGAAAGTAAAGGGAGAGAAAAGCAAATAGATGAATGTGGGTCTTGTGGGTCTTGTTTTATTTTGTTTTTTTTTTAAAAAAACGCACCGTTTCATTGAATGGAGAAAGGCAAACGGACGTCAAAGTCCTCTCCATGTGGTGCAAATTAGTCCGTGTTATAGCACTTTTGTATAAATATATATATATATATAGTCTTATCACAACGGGTCAGGCCCACACTATACACAGTGGGTGCATCCTTATTTACATGAAATTCACGTGACTATATATGTACGTAAACTAACTGAATTTATGAATTAATAACATGTTCGCAATATAGTAACAATATACATGTAAACTAGTTGAATTTATGAATCTATTAATCAAATATGGTTTTGGGAATTGCAGATCCAAGTAGTACTTCTAGTCTTGTTGATTGCCCTTGGTTATGGTTTGATGGTCATATTGACTTTATTTCTAGCAAAAGGGCAGAAGCGTATCCAGGTTGTGGGATGGATCTGTCCAGTATTTAACCTCATTGTACTTGCTGATCCACTTTGCATAATGGTGAGCATGTAAAACCCAGTTATACATGTCATTCTTAAGTAATATCCATTTTGCTTTATTAAACTAAAATACATCATTGATAATCATTAGATTCAATCAATGCATCATTGATAACCATTAGATTCAATCAATGTATCAAGTTTTATTATTTAAATAAAAATTCAATGATCATTAAAGATGGTTAATTTTAATTTAATAAAATAAAATGAATCTTATTTGAGTTTTACTCTATATATATATATATATTTAAAAAGTTGTTAACCAAATAATATGTATACAAGTCAAATTAAAATATGAAAAGTTGATCTATAGGTTTTTTTACATAATATTATTAACTCAATCTGGTAAAATTTCTAGTATATAATAAGACTATATGTAGTCGTTTTTTATTCGGCAATGTCAAACTTTTTATAATACTTGATTAGCTCTTGATTACATTTAATTCATACGATGTTTTATTTTGGATTACATATAATTAGGCTACAACCCATGCTCAACGTCACCTCCTAAAATATTCTCATATATATATATATATATATATATATTAAGCAGTATGTTCACCTTTATCCTAAGATTTCTAATACCTTTGTTAATGTTTTGTAGAGAAAAGTCATACGGACCAAAAGTGTGGAGTTCATGCCTTTTCCTTTATCGTTTGTCCAGACGATAGGCGCTGTTATGTGGTTCTTCCATGGCCTTTTGCTCAAGAATTACCACTTAGCTGTATACACAATTAATCCTGCATATATATATATATATATATATATGTACAACTCCCTCTTCTTGTATTAATTTGTCCTTTTGTGCAGTTATATTTATAATATTTTTAATTGTACTCTTAAGAGTTTTGTGACATGTATTTTCGATTTGTTTCCCTTTTTTATCTCTGGATCAACAGTTTTCAAACGTACCGGGATTTATTGTCGGAATTGTTCAGATGGGGCTTTATATAGTCTACAAGAATAGCAAGGAAATTTTGCAGGAGCCAGTGGTTAATCCAGGACCGAACCTGGTAGTTCTGCAACCAAATGATACTGCTGGAAATGCATAAATATTATTGAAGTAAATAAACTCTAAGGTAATTATAAAGATTGAGCTAGTTATACATGGGAGGGACATGTGTTTTATGGTGATTTTTTTTTTCTTTCAAAAATAAAGGTTGGAAGGGTAGAGGCATGACCTTGTATACCTAGCCAGAACTTAAACCTGGCGCTTTTAATTATTAATATGTTTGTTTATAGTCTGGAATTTGCGAATGTGCTTAATTTGTGAAAGGGTTGTAACGTTTGTAATCTTCGTAATATATGAAGTGTCCTTCTCTTGGTTAATTAGAATCTCTTTTAATTATGGTTTTCAGTCTATCCAATTCCCAATCCATTGCGATCATATATGATTAAGCTTTGCTTTATCAAAAAGTGTGTGTATATATATATAATTTGAAAAAGCCTATATGTATATTAGAAGTTGAGAACAAATCTATTTATATATATATATATATATATATATGTGTGGACACAAGCATTTAAAGGAAGAGGTAAAGGATTAATAATGCCGAGCTTACTCATAGGCTATTATTCTATAATCGTATTGAGAAATATATATATATATATATATATAACAGGAAAGGGAAATTAAAGACTGTACAACATTGAAAATTTATGAGAATAAAAGCCTAGAAAAACATGCATTAATATCGCATCAAATTTCACTAGAAAAACTCCTACACAAGTCAACCACTTTTTATTTTTTTTTTTCCTACCTCTCTTTTCAACCATAGGCAAACCCTCTTTATATTTGTCCAACGGAAGTCAGTTCCAACTTCATTCTTCCACTTGGTTCACTGTTTGTTCTTGTTAGCAATAGCAAAGGAGGAGGGTTGGTGTAACACCCCGTCCCAAATCGCACCGGAATCCGTGCACGTTGACCGAGGTTGACTGTTGACCGTTGACCAAAGGGGTCAAAAGTTGACTTTTTGACTCGGTGGGAATTTCGAGTTGACTAGGGTACCGTGGCGAAGTGCACGATGCCACGAGTTCGTAGACTGGTAGCACGTCGAAAATGGAGCTACGGTTTGAAAGTTATGGACGAAACAAGTTGCGGTCCAAACTGTCCAAGGGGTGCCGGAGTTGACTTTTTTTTTATGGGGAATTGAGCTTTGACTCATGCATGGTTGTGAAGTGCTTGTCGATACGAGTTCACAGACTAGCGGCACGCTCAAAACGGACATCCGGTTAAAAAGTTATGGACGTTTGAAGTTTACCGGATACCGTATTATTTTAATGTTTTTTTTTGGTCGGTGAACAGTGAAATGCCACGTGTCAGCTTCTGAGTGGTCCACGTGGCATGAACAGTGTCACGCAGGGTTTTAATTTTGAAAAACTCTCGGGGAAGAGAGAGAAAGAGAGAGAAGAGAGAGAAAGAGAGAGAGGAGAGAGAAAGAGAGAGAGAGAGAGAGCCACCGCCGGCCACCGGATTTTGCCACTGTTCCGGCCGAGTTACTGTACACGCGCCGGACAGAAAGCTTGCCCACCTCATTTCCGGCAAAACCTCCAAATTTCACGGCGAACGGCCGCCGGACGCGCCCGGATCGGACGTCCGAAGTTTGGCGGCGATTTTTCCCCTCCACCGCCGGCCACCGCGAATCGGCACTGTTCCGGCCATTTTCCGGCCACACGCGCCTGACAGCCTTGATCCTCTCCTCAAGTCCGGCCTACCCACCAAATATCACGGCCATCGGACCACCGACGCACCGGGATCGGAGCGTTTTCCGGCGAGGGGTCGAAAATCTTCAAACGGTGATTTCTCCGCCGTCCGACCTCCGTTTTGCTCACCGTCGGTCCCGTTGGATTGCTCTCCTCACGATCTACAAATCTGCAAAATTTCACAGCAAACGGCCACCGTCGGAAAACACTGTTCCGGTGACGGTTGCCGGTGACGTGGCGGCCCGCCGGAACAGTAACTTCCGGCGAGTACCCGAAAATTCCGGCCAGCTCCAGTCCGCAGTGTTCGACCTCCTGAACCCAAATCCGACTTCCGTTTCCGCCAATTCGCGACGGTTTGGGAGAATTGCGGAGCCGAAACTCGAAAAGCTTTCCGGCGAGATTCCGACCCCGTCGGGTACGATCATCGGAAAGTAAGACCGAATCCGTGATCCTCATCACGAGAGCTTTGATTCGGTATATAACTCGTAACCCTTAGATGTCGCTTGGTGTTCGCTCCCCGGGTATCCATTTGGGAATTACCCGAATAAAATATTAATATTTTTGGTTTGTGCACTGTGGTTGTTTAGGTGCACGCGCGAGTAGTGGAGTGGATCCCGAGGAGGATCTTAGTTGATTTGCGCTCTCCAGGTGAGTGACCCACCTTCAAAAATTATTTTGGGCGATTAATTAAATTTAATTGGTATTTAATTTAGTATTTAATTATGCTCATGTGGTGTGGTTTAATTATGATTTTAATGCGGTTTAAATTAAATTATTTGTTATGCATGAGCAAGGTATGTTTCGGTATTAATTTTACGTGGTTTCAAATGTGATTTCTCGGGCATAATTGGGTTAAATATTTTTTGAAAATATTTGGTTAAATTTTATAAATTATGCCCGCGGTATTTTTATGGTTGCATCTCGTATTTCGAGGAAAATTGTGGTTTGTTGATTATCGCTGTTTCGTACCGGGTTATTGGATAAAATATGTGGGATGGTGTTTTGTGAAATTTTGGTATACTTCCCACGGTGGTTTTTGGAAAAACGGTACGGTTGGTTGTTTATGTTTATTTTTAGACGCACTCATACAGTATTGGTGTTCTGGTGTATGGTGTATGGACACGTGGTTTAGCACGCGGTTATTATGTGGTTTAGCGTGCGGTTGTTACTTCACCCGTGAGTTGCCATTGGACCGTGGGCAGGCAAGGTTATTGTTGCGCATAGCCGCCCCCCTCCTTGGCCGGGTGATGGTTTTTAGCAGTTGGTACTGTCGGGACGCCGAAGTGACCACTGCAGGTTTCTCTCTTTAACCTCCCGCCAGTCGGTGCTCGGGACGCTGGGTATCGGAGGGCATCACCGGTATATGGTGTGGTGCGTCAGGTGTAATTGTCGGTGTAATTGCAAATAATGGTTTAAACCCCAAAGGTGTTCAAAATTTATTTATTATAATTTATTCTATTTTTATTATATATTTGGGGTATGTATTTATTTAATCGTTGTTGTTAAATTATTTAATCCCTTGGTTTTTGGGAGGTATGCACATTGGGTTTTGCGAAAAGGTTTTAAAAAGGGAACATTTCAAACGGAGCGATTGGTGAGAGTTTTGAGGGAAATCATTATTTTCCAAAGGTTATTATTAATTATTATTAATTGTTGGTATTTGTTCCACTCCTTAACTGTTATTATTTTATTATTATTATTAAAAGGTGTTCAGTAGTTCGGGTTACTCACGGAGATGATTAGCATCTCACACTCTTAAATTCCGTTCCCTTAGGTGCAAGTGGTGGTAGACGTTCTTCCGGAGCGAACCAAGTTTTCCGCTGCTGTTGTGTTTCGAGAAGTTTCTTTGTACTCTTTCATTTCAGTGTATTATTTCTTTTCAGCCTTGTTGTATTTCTGTTGTTTAGCACTTCTTAAGACTCTGTATACTATTGGAATACTTCTGTTTTATTTATGCACTGGACTGTTGTTGCTTTGAGAAGTGCTGGAATTGTGGAATCAGTTTGTAGTTTGTGGGAGGAATAAGGGGATGCTTTTAGAAGTGTGTTTTCAGTGCAGGTAATTTGTGGTAAGTAAATCCCTTAGGGGAGGCTCTGTCGGATTTTCCTTTGGAGGATCCGGTAGGGTTTCCCTGGGATCAGGGCTGTCTAGGGTTCCGGGGAAGGAATTCTGGACGGGTCCTGACAGTTGGTATCAGAGCATAGGTTCTTGTAATCCTAAGGGACTGTGCATTGCTGTACAGCCCATCCGTAAATTCCTTCCTTTCGTAATCGTGCTTAAGTGTCCCTGTTTCTAAACTCTTGTTTGTTTCCTCAGTAATCTACTACGATGAGTCGGCGGGACACACGTAGGACTCGGGAACGCTCGGCTGAGAGTTCCGGAAGTCGTTCTAGCCTTAGAAATCTGGTCTCTCAACTAACTAGAGCCTTAGGGGGTTCAAGCTCTAGTAATCGATCTGTGGATCAAGCTCGACGTTTAGGAGCCGTGGAGTTCGATGGGAGCCAAGGCCCAGCAGCAGCCTTGAAGTGGCTATCCAGCATGGAGAAAATCTTGGAAGAGGGGATGCAGTGCCCCGATGAAGATATGGTGAGGATTTCTGGGTTCATGTTAGAGGGAGACGCCCGGAAGTGGTGGCAGATGGAGAAGACCCGCAGAAGGCATACGTGGGATCAGTTCAAGATTGCCTTCTCTACTGAGTTTTGTCCTCCTGCCTATCGTGAGGCAAGAAGGAGAGAGTTCGAGGAACTGCGACAGGGGAACATGACAGTGACCGAGTACGAGAGGAGATTCCGGGAACTATCAGAATTCTGCATGCACCTGATTCCTGACGATCACACGAAGAAGATGAGGTTCATAGATGGATTGAAAGAGAGCATCGGCTACACCCTTTCTGGATCAGTACATCCCACCTATCAGTCCGCCAGGGATGCAGCGCTCGAACTAGAGAGACAGGAGGAGATACGCAGACCCTCAAGGCGCAGATCTTTCGAAGGTTCGTATAGCGGAGTACCTCAACAGGGGGCAACTAAAAGAAGCCATAGTTCAGGGTCAGACAATGATGGGTTAAGCCCACGAGGCAGATTCCAGAGGAGAGATAGTTATCGTATGCCCCAGCCAGCTCGCCATTCGATCAGTGCGGATACAAGCTCGTATCAGCAGTCACGCATTGGTTCTCCGCGGATTTGTCCACTTTGTAGGGGGAATCATTCTGGGCAGTGTCAGATGGATGGTTTATGCTTTCGGTGTGGGCAGCCAGGCCACATAAGGAGGGATTGCCCTTATGGTAGCGGCAGTGTGCTAGGAGCAGGTCGACGGACACAGCATACGGGAGTATTTCCAGGACAGAGTTCCCAGGGGAGTCAGCCAGTAGGAGTTTCTTCGGGATCAGTCCAGCCGTCTGCAGGATCGAGTCGAGGTAGAGGAAGGAGACCCCAGCAGACAAGTCAAGGCCGGGTGTTTGCTATGACGCAGCAGGGAGCCAGGACTACGCCCGACGATTTCACAGGTACTTTGACTGTTTTTGGTAATGACACATGTGTACTTATAGACCCGGGAGCAACACATTCGTTCATCTCAAGAGAGTCTGTCGTTCGGGTCGGTATGACCCCTACTCCTTTAGAATGTCTGCTAGAAATAGCCACTCCTGTAGGAGAATCCTTGTGGCCTAGCCAGTTAATCAAGGAATGTTTCTTCTGCATCGAAGATCAAGTGATGGAAGCGGATCTGATCCTGTTGGATCTATTCGGACTTGAAGTAAGTTTGGGCATGGATTGGTTGGTAAGGAACCAATTAGTCGAGGAAGCGACGTAGGAGCCCGAAGCGCAAGTGCGTGATCAGAACCCTTATCTGTTATAGTGACGCGCGGAAATTTCGAGGACGAAATTTTTGTAAGGGGGGAAGGCTGTAACACCCCGTCCCAAATCGCACCGGAATCCGTGCACGTTGACCGAGGTTGACTGTTGACCGTTGACCAAAGGGGTCAAAAGTTGACTTTTTGACTCGGTGGGAATTTCGAGTTGACTAGGGTACCGTGGCGAAGTGCACGATGCCACGAGTTCGTAGACTGGTAGCACGTCGAAAATGGAGCTACGGTTTGAAAGTTATGGACGAAACAAGTTGCGGTCCAAACTGTCCAAGGGGTGCCGGAGTTGACTTTTTTTTTATGGGGAATTGAGCTTTGACTCATGCATGGTTGTGAAGTGCTTGTCGATACGAGTTCACAGACTAGCGGCACGCTCAAAACGGACATCCGGTTAAAAAGTTATGGATGTTTGAAGTTTACCGGATACCGTATTATTTTAATGTTTTTTTTTGGTCGGTGAACAGTGAAATGCCACGTGTCAGCTTCTGAGTGGTCCACGTGGCATGAACAGTGTCACGCAGGGTTTTAATTTTGAAAAACTCTCGGGGAAGAGAGAGAAAGAGAGAGAAGAGAGAGAAAGAGAGAGAGGAGAGAGAAAGAGAGAGAGAGAGAGAGCCACCGCCGGCCACCGGATTTTGCCACTGTTCCGGCCGAGTTACTGTACACGCCCGGACAGAAAGCTTGCCCACCTCATTTCCGGCAAAACCTCCAAATTTCACGGCGAACGGCCGCCGGACGCGCCCGGATCGGACGTCCGAAGTTTGGCGGCGATTTTTCCCCTCCACCGCCGGCCACCGCGAATCGGCACTGTTCCGGCCATTTTCCGGCCACACGCGCCTGACAGCCTTGATCCTCTCCTCAAGTCCGGCCTACCCACCAAAAATCACGGCCATCGGACCACCGACGCACCGGGATCGGAGCGTTTTCCGGCGAGGGGTCGAAAATCTTCAAACGGTGATTTCTCCGCCGTCCGACCTCCGTTTTGCTCACCGTCGGTCCCGTTGGATTGCTCTCCTCACGATCTACAAATCTGCAAAATTTCACAGCAAACGGCCACCGTCGGAAAACACTGTTCCGGTGACGGTTGCCGGTGACGTGGCGGCCCGCCGGAACAGTAACTTCCGGCGAGTACCCGAAAATTCCGGCCAGCTCCAGTCCGCAGTGTTCGACCTCCTGAACCCAAATCCGACTTCCGTTTCCGCCAATTCGCGACGGTTTGGGAGAATTGCGGAGCCGAAACTCGAAAAGCTTTCCGGCGAGATTCCGACCCCGTCGGGTACGATCATCGGAAAGTAAGACCGAATCCGTGATCCTCATCACGAGAGCTTCGATTCGGTATATAACTCGTAACCCTTAGATGTCGCTTGGTGTTCGCTCCCCGGGTATCCATTTGGGAATTACCCGAATAAAATATTAATATTTTTGGTTTGTGCACTGTGGTTGTTTAGGTGCACGCGCGAGTAGTGGAGTGGATCCCGAGGAGGATCTTAGTTGATTTGCGCTCTCCAGGTGAGTGACCCACCTTCAAAAATTATTTTGGGCGATTAATTAAATTTAATTGGTATTTAATTTAGTATTTAATTATGCTCATGTGGTGTGGTTTAATTATGATTTTAATGCGGTTTAAATTAAATTATTTGTTATGCATGAGCAAGGTATGTTTCGGTATTAATTTTACGTGGTTTCAAATGTGATTTCTCGGGCATAATTGGGTTAAATATTTTTTGAAAATATTTGGTTAAATTTTATAAATTATGCCCGCGGTATTTTTATGGTTGCATCTCGTATTTCGAGGAAAATTGTGGTTTGTTGATTATCGCTGTTTCGTACCGGGTTATTGGATAAAATATGTGGGATGGTGTTTTGTGAAATTTTGGTATACTTCCCACGGTGGTTTTTGGAAAAACGGTACGGTTGGTTGTTTATGTTTATTTTTAGACGCACTCATACAGTATTGGTGTTCTGGTGTATGGTGTATGGACACGTGGTTTAGCACGCGGTTATTATGTGGTTTAGCGTGCGGTTGTTACTTCACCCGTGAGTTGCCATTGGACCGTGGGCAGGCAAGGTTATTGTTGCGCATAGCCGCCCCCCTCCTTGGCCGGGTGATGGTTTTTAGCAGTTGGTACTGTCGGGACGCCGAAGTGACCACTGCAGGTTTCTCTCTTTAACCTCCCGCCAGTCGGTGCTCGGGACGCTGGGTATCGGAGGGCATCACCGGTATATGGTGTGGTGCGTCAGGTGTAATTGTCGGTGTAATTGCAAATAATGGTTTAAACCCCAAAGGTGTTCAAAATTTATTTATTATAATTTATTCTATTTTTATTATATATTTGGGGTATGTATTTATTTAATCGTTGTTGTTAAATTATTTAATCCCTTGGTTTTTGGGAGGTATGCACATTGGGTTTTGCGAAAAGGTTTTAAAAAGGGAACATTTCAAACGGAGCGATTGGTGAGAGTTTTGAGGGAAATCATTATTTTCCAAAGGTTATTATTAATTATTATTAATTGTTGGTATTTGTTCCACTCCTTAACTGTTATTATTTTATTATTATTATTAAAAGGTGTTCAGTAGTTCGGGTTACTCACGGAGATGATTAGCATCTCACACTCTTAAATTCCGTTCCCTTAGGTGCAAGTGGTGGTAGACGTTCTTCCGGAGCGAACCAAGTTTTCCGCTGCTGTTGTGTTTCGAGAAGTTTCTTTGTACTCTTTCATTTCAGTGTATTATTTCTTTTCAGCCTTGTTGTATTTCTGTTGTTTAGCACTTCTTAAGACTCTGTATACTATTGGAATACTTCTGTTTTATTTATGCACTGGACTGTTGTTGCTTTGAGAAGTGCTGGAATTGTGGAATCAGTTTGTAGTTTGTGGGAGGAATAAGGGGATGCTTTTAGAAGTGTGTTTTCAGTGCAGGTAATTTGTGGTAAGTAAATCCCTTAGGGGAGGCTCTGTCGGATTTTCCTTTGGAGGATCCGGTAGGGTTTCCCTGGGATCAGGGCTGTCTAGGGTTCCGGGGAAGGAATTCTGGACGGGTCCTGACAGTTGGGGTTGGGTTGGGGGTGGTGTGGGGGAACAAAAAAAAATGGTCTGCAGAACCACTCAGAAGCCTCACTGAAGGTAAGGTTTCATTTGGGGTTGCCTATTTGATAATCCTCCTAGCAAATTTCAATTGTTCTCGCAAAAATAAAAAAATAAAAAGTGGAAAAACAAGTAATAATAACAAAACAGCTTCCCCAAATTCATAATTGTTTAGAGGCATGTACAATTTAGAGTTTGACGGATTTGAAAGGTTATTAATATACTTCAATGATACCATTCTACCAAAGAAAAGATAATATATATATATATATATATGTATATGATAAATGGCTTTTTTAACACACTATTGAAAAAAAAAATTGGCACAAAAAAATCAATAATTTAATTATTATATATGAAGCAAAAATTACAGAGAAAATGCAATTTGATTAGAGATAGAGAATGAATACATGCTGAAGGTAAGGTTGCATTTGGGGCTCCCTATTTGATAATCCTCCTAGCAAATTTCAATTGTTCTAAAAAAGAAGAGAGATAAAAAAAAGAAAAAAAAGAAAAAAACAAAGTAGAGAAACAAATAACAATTACAAAATGTTAGAGAAACATATAACTCAAATAAAAGCTCACATTCCACAAACTTGAGCTTTTGGATATTGAGTTTAAAATTCAACAAATCCATCCAAAATAAAAAACAAATGTAAAGATCCAGAGAAAAGTCCAAAAGAAAAAGACCTACATTCGAAAAGAATGTTAGAGAAAAATATAAATAAAATGAAAAACCACATTACATAAACTTAAACTTTTGCATCAATGGTATTTCAACACAAAACATCTTTTCTAAATTTATAATTATTTGGAGGTGTATACAATTAGAATAAGATGAATTTAAAAGGTTATTAATATATTCCAACAATGCCATTCCACCAAAGAAAAGATAATATATATATATATATATATTACATATATGATAAATAGCTTTTTTAATGCAATATTGGAAAAAAAAATTTTCAATTTCTGTAATAATACATGCAAAATTTATCACAACATAGACTGACTAGCGAAGAACATCATACTGACAAATAATACATGCAAAATTTATCATTTTGGCTAGATTTGCATACAAAGGGTTGGTACTTATTTTACATTAACGTAACTCTTTCTCCTTCAGATTCAAAAAGCAAGTGCAAAAACGAAAAGTATACCTCAGTATGCATTTTTAAGGGACGATGAAGAAAGAAAGTGATAACATAGGCGATATGGGTACAAAACAATAAAACAAAACTCAATCTCTACAATGGCCCATAGTTGTACTTGATGACCCAAAACCATAGGCGAAAGAAAGCCATTTTATTTGCCACGACAAGTAGACAAGCAGTTATAACCAACATGCACATGTTGAAAAATCTTGGTCCATAGTTTAAAGTTAAATCATATAATTCAGGTGGTTTATTAAAATTACCACCTAATTAGAACATATGGTAAATTTAAAACTATGGACCCACATTTTTCTACATGGTGACAAGAAGGTTAATTGGTCAATAATTGTCTACACAAAAAAGAATCTAATTGCTCAGGTTCTTACCTCAGAAAAATTGGAAGGCTTACGAGGTAGTAGATGGCATAAAGTAAGGATCCACCTTTGTATACAGATGCTTGGTCCACAAATTGATGGTAAGGAAACTGCACATGTTAGAGCATAACACCATTATCGCATTTTACAGCACAGTTTATTAAGCATCTTTAATTCTTCAATTGATAGCAATTCCAAGGAAAGGAAATTCACATTTTTTGAGTTTCATCATGTTAGAAGGATTTTGCCTCATTTATTTTCCGAAGAAAACTCAGAATGATGATGTGTGGGATCACTCCACACATACAGGAAATGTTAATGGGTGATATGGAGATATTTTCCTAGTTGATACTGTATAGAAGGCTTCTTAATCCGACTTCAGCATTGGCAAATGATTCATTTGGCTTAAGAAAACCAACAGAGAAAGCTGTGAGAACAGAGCTGCATGGTAACATTATCCAATGCGAATAAACGAATGACCAAAGACGCTGTATCAACAAACTGTATGATCAAAATCTTCAATTACATCAAATTGCTAGGGCTGGAAGACGGAATTCCCTTATAATCTCATTTCCTTAATAGATACTCTGTTCAGATTTTCTACTGACTTTGGGTAAAACTTGGATCTATTAGTAAATAGGCTCCACTTAATTTCTTAGTAAAGAGGTTTGGTCAATAAGTAAATAGGATTAGGCACCAGAAAGACACCTACCTTGACCAAATACCGCTCCTTCCAACAAACACTGCTATCTGCCCGCAAAAAGATATTCGAGAAAGAGAAGAAAAAAAGGATTCAGAATGTCAACAAATTGTGGAAAACAAAATACTACTTTTGTGAGGGCATTACTACTCATAAACAAAAAAGTAATATCATTTGACGCCTAGAAAGTCCTACGAAAGCAAAGAATCTGGGTTAAATTGTCAAGTTTGTGGACTTTAGTCCTAAAAAGCCAATTGGTAAATTCTTTTGTTTATAAAAAGTGAAACAATAAATACACAGACAATGTGGCAAACAGATTTAAAAAGTCACCTCAAATATGCAACCCAACCATCAGCATCAATTGGCATGCTTACCCAATTCCCTCAGGACACCCAAAAAAAAAAAAAAAAAACAATAATTATATATATTAATGAGTAAATTAAAACTAAAATTAAATAGCAAAAATAAAAACCCAGGAAATGTAGATAATAAACTTCAACAATTTACCTTCCCCACGACCAACATTGGTATCAGAAAAGAAGGAAGTGCTGAAACAAATCCCAGAAGCAAGTACTCCAATTCTGTGAAGCTCTGCCAATAACCAATCATATTATTTCATTATTATGAAAGCATAAATCTCTCCAAGAACCACAAAAAAAAAAAAGAAAAAAGAAAAAAAAAAAGAGTAATTGAACCATGTAATAAATGAAAATTGACACTCTACTCAACACATCCGACATAGCAAAAAAAAGAAAAAACAAAAAAACACTGAAATGTTTGAAATTATTAATAAGACCCAAGAAACAAACTCATGCACACACATGATTCCAAATAAACCTTTCTGATTCTAATTTTCCTTCCATTTTCTTCAGCAGTTCTCATCAACTAAACAGAGGATAAAAAACCCGTATACCTCGTAGAGCTTGTAAGGCACAATAATTCCCAAGCACAGAGTAAGCCCCCATCGCTTGCTCAGATTAGGAGCCAATCATAAAACTCGAACAAGAACAGGCTAAATTCACCACCCGCACATTGTTCCCTAAACAAAGGTTTTTATCACCACCAAAAAATTCAAAATTTCCCAATCTCGAATTTGATCAAAATTACTGAGTTTTTCCGCCCATTTTGTTGTTTTTATCCGAATTTAACTTTATTTTTCCGATGTGAACCTCCAAAAGTCTGCAAAAAGACTGTGTGTGCGTGAGTGACTGAACTCGAAAAAGTGTTCACTCTCTTCGAGCTGCTTTTTGAATGTTTGACGAACATGTTTTATCCATTTATATGCCACCGTGGTATACAATTAAAACGGGGGTAAAAAATTTTTCTATTAAAATATTATTTTTTTAAAAAAAAAATTTAAGGAGTTTTTTTGTTTTTTGTTTTTTAAGTTTCTCATTTCCTACATGTAGAAATCGATTTTTTTTTTTTGGTTTAATTTATGAATGAAAACAACCTACACTTGGTTATTTTTTTGAGTAATGTTTTCTCTCACAAATAGAAAAAAAAAAAAAAAAAAAAGAAAAAAAAATCCCCAGACTCAAAAATAACCCGGCCCTGCCACCACTGAGAAGAACTCTAAAAAATTATTGAATGATCAAATATTTATTTTCTTTGGTATTTTATTATTATTATTATGCGAATTTATTAGTCTCATCATTATATTTTCTTTTTAAAAGAGTTTAACTTGTATTTTTTAATCTTTAATGTTTATTAATTTTTGCATGTTGATTTGGAAAATTTTCAAACTCAACCTAAATATTCTTATCTCAAACTATAGAATAGCAAGCGAATTACTGTACACGTTGTCCTGTAAAGCACCATATTTTGATTTTATCATGTCCTCTATACTTCAACATAAGAAGAGGTCATGTGATTTTTTGAATTGTTGTCCTTGTGTCTTCGTTGAGTTAGTGCATGTCGACGGCAGATAACAAATACTGTGAGATCAAAATTCCCTGAACCCACTACTCCCCTTTTGTTTTTTCTTCTTGTATGAAGAATGAACCTATTCTTCTCTGTTGCTTTTCATGGAGGTCAAGAGATTGGAAACAATAGTGGTATCTCCTTTTGTTGTTGTGTGTGGGTAGCAAAGGAAGAAAATAAAACTTGGGTTTCATGTCTTTCTCTAAATGGTAACATCCATTTTTCCATACAAGGAAGTGGGATACATACTTTTTCTTATTAAGTATATTCCCTAACTGATGGATTCCATTTCTCATTTCTTTATTTGTATTTTTTTTTTCTCCTTTGTTTCCTTTTCTGAAGCTTGAATGGACATATTCGTTGTTTTGTCTTGGAGTACCTTCCACATTTTTTATTTTTTATTTTTTTTGTGAAAAAGTTTGGTTCAAGAATGGTGACTTTTGAGTTATAGATACTTTAGTTTCGATTTTTTTTTTTCGTCTATCATTATTTTGATTTTGAAATTTGGTTCTATGATTTGGAATTAGTTTGGTCACTGCTGGTTCTGTTGCGGTTTCAGTCAATTTAATAACAATATTGCGAATAGTTTTTGTTATTTTGCTTATCTGGGCCACTAATAGTTTCATTAATCTTAATAGGTATATTCTTTGATAGTCACAGATTACTTCATCATGAATTTCGAGCTATTTGTTATGATTACTTTTATTCATATAGGATTTCCGGAGTTTATTTTCAGCTAGAATTAGTATTCAATTTGGTTAATTTTCTTATTAGATTAAGTTATAAACAGGGTCAACTGTAACCTTTAACAGATAGCATTTGATTATTTAATAATACAGATTGCTTGCTTTAATATTCTCTTTCTTTATCATCCCCTTTTGTTTTCTTCTTTTCTGTTACCCTCATTATTTTTCCCAGGTTCTGTATCAATATGGTATGAAGGATGAACTTTGTTTTTCCTCATGCCTTATTGGTCATATCACCTATTAGAAGAGATTTCGCTATAAAAGGACACGCATGCTGGATTTGCTCTTCTTATTGCCCCGTCTTGGTGCTGCTACTGCAATGTTATAGCCAATGTATGCCTTGTCTCAAAGCAATGTATATGAGATTTTTCTGCTTGTGGTTTCCCTTTATTATAAAATTGTTTGCTTTGATACAGTGAAATAGAGGAAGGTGAGAAAGACAACCCAAAAAAAAAAAAAAAAATCATAAATCTTATAGTTTTTGGAAAATTTCTCTCAAACTGGATGTCTATGTTATGGTTTAATTTTAAGTTATCGTTATTCATGAGAAGGTCAAGAAGTACATTTTCGTAAATTTTTAGAATTTTATTAGCCATGTTATTTCGACATGTAGTTTATTATTTAGTAATTTATATTATTAGCACGAAATAGAAAAAAAAAATAATTATACCAAATAATTAAAAACATAATTGATTCCTCATCATGAACATATTATAAATACTTTTTATCCCAAAAAAAAAAAAGCCTATTATAATCACTTTATATATATTTTTTATTTTTTATAACTATATATGAGGCCACCAGTATATTAAAGGACAAACACCAGTAGGGGTGGGCAAAATCCAATCCAACTCGTTCAACCCGTCCAATCCAATTCATTTTTAACGGTTTGGATTGGATTTTTATATCAATTGGATTGGATTGGGTTCAAAATATTATAAATTGTATGGATTGAATTGGTTATAGATTAGAAATATAAATCCAATCCAATCCAAATAATATATTATATAACTAAAAAATTATATATTTTTTATTTTTTTCATTTTTATTTATTAATTTTAGTATATTTTTTTCATTTTTATATATTAATTTTTAAATTTTTTTCCATTTTTATATATTGATTTTTAATATATATATATATATATATATTTTTTTTCCCCTTTTACATTCCCATATCCCAAATTCCAAATCAAATTGTAAATTATAATCATAAACTAAACATTTACCTTTGTTACCTCCTGCCACCAATCCATCACTATCATCATAATATATATATATATATTTTTACATTCTTATCATATATATATATATATATATATCTACATATATTGTATTCAATTATTACTTATATATATATATATATATAAATGTTTAAATATAATTTATTACTAATTTTATTGTTTTGATCTTTGTAAAGCTTATAGAATCAACTAAAATTAGTGAATCTGTCAATGTTGATTGACTTATGATTTAACAAAATTTTAAGGTTAAAAAAAAAAAAAGGAATTATGCATTGATTCTTGAGTGAATGAATTTTGACGAATGTATTATTTTACATTATTTGTTCTAACAATTTTAATTTGATTTTATAGGAGTGAGATGATGACATTAACGTTTGGTATTTAAAAAGTGCATGATGTGTATCATTTGCCACATTTTCTTCTTTATTTTCCATTGTAGACTATATTGTATTATTCTAATTGTATTTTATGTTTGGATAATTATAATTTATTATTTATATTTTAAATTTGGAAATTTTTTTATTTATATTATATATTTATAAATTAGTAAGTTTTAAACCGATCAACCAATCCAAACCAAACCGATCATAAATGGTTTGGTTTGGATTTAATGCTTTAATGGTTTAGTTTGTATTGTAAATTAGAAAAACCGATATGTATGAATTGGATTGTATTTCGGTCCAAAACCGAACCAACCCAATCCATGCCCATTCCTAGAAATAACCACTTGTTTAATCTTGTGTGAGAAGCGTGTGTATGGCTTACGACCTTGAAAGAGGTTTGAACTGTCTTCTACCTAATTCATTTCAACATGTGAGGTCAGAATCAAGAGACTATTGAAAAAACACGTCCACAGCAGCAGTCTTTATATGAATTTCATTAGATTGCCACCAATCGTTTTTTTTTTTTTTTTTTTACCCAATGAAAACTGCAATTTTTATCTTACTGGAATGAAAAAAATATTCAGACCATTTATTTTTACATGGTCTTATCATAAATTTTTAATACATAATAAAAATAAATTGAAATAATTTTAAAATGATTAATATATAATTTAATATTTTAAATATATTGATATGATTCTAAAATAATTAATATGTAATTTCACGTTTTAATATATTTTTCTTATATTGTGTTTAAAAAAATTTGTAAAAGAGCTATTCCAACGACCACCTGATTTGATTTTATGTCAAGAATAAAGTAGAATAGCGTACTACCATTTATCACGTTTAGAAAAAAAAAAAAAACTTTCTCTGCTCACTTTCTCGGAAAATTACTGCATCCAGCACTCTCTGCGAACACGTCTTCAAATGGTTCCAAGTTATACCCAAAATGAAGTTTTTCCTACAATTTCACTAGTTACTGTTCATAACACTTTATAGACTAAAAGAAAAAACTTCACACTTTCTTTTTTTTTTTTTTTTTTCTGGTAATAAAGAAAAACTTCAAATTCCATAATAAAAGAGTAAACTAAATGTTCCTATATCTTCCATTTGAGCAAAGAAGCTTGCAAATTCTGTGTGTTACAAGGAAGCAAAAATTACCAAAATGCTCTCCTTTTTTATTTTTGAACTAACCAAGACTGAATGAAAAATATATGTAATCTCATAACGAAAGTACAACAAGAATCATATATGTTTATTAAATGAATCAAAAGAATTACATGATTATTACAGGACCATGGAAATACAGTATCATCAACATATAAATAATAAGAAGTTCATCATTGACACTCTATACAACAAGAATTACCAAAAAAATAAATAAATAAAATCTTCTACTGCATCATGACTCTGAATTCTTCGAAGCAAAGCAAACCATCCCCATTCAAATCAAACTGTTTGATCATTCCTCTGCATTCATCAACTGATCTTGATTCACCCAAGTTGCTTAGCATCCTCTTCAAGCTTTTGGGAGTAATACAACCACAACCTTCAATATCATACAACCCAAAAGCCTCTCTCAAGTCCTTCATTTTCTCTTCCTCTTCTCCTGCTTCCAATAGATGAACAAGATCATCCAAACCCAATGACCCATCTCCATCTGAATCCAGTGATTCCACGGCAGCTTCCACCTCTTTTAGCAGTAGCTCTCCACCCATCAAGCTCAATCTATTCTTGAGCTCCATGGGTGAAACTTTTCCATCTCCATCTTCATCGAAGAAGCAGAAAACCCGCTCTAATTGTTTGTAGCTGCTCATTTTACGAATGGGTATTTACGAAAACTGAAAAATAGTAGTCTTTAATGGACAATATGGACACCAAGTTCGTAAGCTAAAACTAGCAGATAAAACAAAAACTCAGAATTGGGATTGTATGAAAGATTATGAAAAGCGTTCTCATATATATATATATGCCGTCTTTCCTTTTGGAGCCGCGTTTTATCTGTTTCAGATTTTTAAAAACCGACTATCTAAGATAGTGACAAGAAGTTGCCACGAATTTTCCCCAAAAAAAAAAAATGGAAAATAAATAAATGAGATAATGAATTTTCAACGAGGAAAGATAAGAGGGAATGAGTAAGAAATGGCGTGGCTTTTTTTTATTTTATTTTAATTTTCTTCTAGGAGGTGAACAGCGTAATAAATTTGCTGAAGTGTCGAGAATCTTGGTCAACAAGCCGACTTTTTGTGGCAAAATAATATAAATATATATATTTTTTTATTTTTTTTTGTTTTTTGTGTTGGTCGCCAAACGCGCCTTTGCCTTGTATCTGATGCGTGTATATGCGTACATTTTGATGTGACATATTATGTCCATATGATCCACGCATGACAAAATAATCCGCTTTCTTTTTTATTTTCAGTGGGGTGACTTGGATAGACTTGTATTAGGTTGGATAAAATTCAATCCTACCTGTTCAATCCATCCAATTCAATTTATGTTTAACGGTTTATATTGAATTTTTATATTAATTGGATTAAATTGAGTTCAAAATATTACAAATTATATGGATTGGATTGGTTATGGATTGGAAATATAAATCCAATCTAATCCAATCCAATTCAAATAATATATTATATACCTAAAAAATTATATATTTTTTATTTTTTTACTTTTATGTATTAATTTTAATATATATTTTTTTATTTTTATATATTATTTTTTATTTTTATTTTCCATTTTTGTATATTGATTTTTAATATATATATATATATATATATTTTTCTTTTCTTTTACATTCCTATATCCCAAATCCTAAATCAAATTGTAAGTTGTAACCTTAAACTAAACATTTACCTTTGTTGCCGCCCACCACCAGTCCATCACCATCACCATAATATATATATATATATATATATATTTTTACATCCCCATCATATATATATATCTACGTATATTGTATCAAATTGTTACTTATATATATATATATATAAATGTTTAAATATAATTTATTGCTAATTTTATTGTTTTAATATTCGTAGAGCTTATAGAATTAACTAAAATTAGTGAACTTGTCAACGTTGATTAACTTATGATTTACCAAAATTTTAAGATTAAAAAAAAAAAATGAATTATGCATTGATTCTTGAGTGAATGAATTTTAACGAATGTATTATTTTACATTATTTGTTCTAGCAATTTTAATTTAATTTTACAGGAGTGAGATGATGACATTAATATTTGCTATTTAATAAGTGTATGATGTATATTATTTGCTACATTTTCTTCTTTATTTTCCATTGTAGACTATTTTGTATTATTCTAATTGTATTTTATGTTTGGATAATTATAATTTATTATTTATATTTTATATTTGGAAAATTTTTAATTTGTATTATATATTTATAAATTAGTAAGTTTCAAACCAATCAACCAATCCAAACCAAACCGATCATAAATGGTTTGGTTTGGTTTGGATTTAGTGCTTTGATGGTTTGATTTGGATTATAAATTAAAAAAACTGATATATATGGATTGGGTTGTACTTCGGTCCAAAATCGAACCAACCTAATCCATGCCCACCCCTAAACACCAATACATCAAAGGACAAAGTTTGATAAGCTAGATGTGCCACATCACCGAAGAGCCAAGTCATCTGCCATGTCATCTTGCAACCAAGATCAGCAAGCCTCTGTTTTAGATAAGAAAACTCCAGGTGATAAAAGGCATCCTGAAGTCTTTCTAAAGATGCAGGATAAACATCATCGTTATGTGATAAAGCTCGAAGCAAGATGTTGCAGTTATCAGTCATCAGTTATCCTTTGGTATCTTTTTGTAACCACTGTGTACTACAATGTTGTATAAATAATGTCATGGGAAAACTCAACTTTGTGTCACGAGAGTGTGGTCAATTTTGTAACAGTGCGTGAAAATATATAAAACTTATTTTTTTCTTCATTGCGATATCAGAGCTTCGACAGGTTTCAAGGCTTAACTTGAATGTGGCTTCGGAAGTTGAACCAAGATTGACTATTCAGTCTTTTCAGCGATGTTCCAGTTTAATATCTTTGAAACTGGATTTCTCAAATTATTTGCTATGTAGATCACAGATGCTTCCCTTTATTGGAAGTTTGGGAATTCTACATCATATAACCTACTGTGCTGACATGGAAACTAATGCAGATGTGTATAAATGAGGTTTCACAGGTGTATTTCACATTGGCTCATATGCCACGTGTAGTAGAACTACCTAGAAGAAAGAAAGTGTGAGTGCGTGAAAGTGTGAGAGAGAGAAAATACAGATTTATGCTTTATAACAAATTAGCAATCATTACATTTATGATGTAAGCAAAAAATATCTTTGTTTTCATTGTTACATTGAAAAATGAAATATACAAGGTGAGCTCACGTTCTTTCTCTCCTCTAACTTTTCTCTCAAGAAATTATCTTCTTTATTACAAAAATATACCAGAAAAATACAATTCTTCAAGCTTCATTAACATGGTATCAGAGCTTGTTGAATCTGAGTTGGGAGTAAACATTGTGGTCTAAAAAAAAAAAAAAAAAAACAAACAGAAACAGAGCTTAAGGAAATCTGAGCTCGATTGAAGAGTATAAGCTAGAACTTCATATCTGAATCATCAATGGCTGGATCTGAAGTAAGGGCCACAATATTCTCAGGTGAGAACTATGAATTCTGGAGAATCAAGATGGTCACCATTTTCAAATCCTTTGGGCTTTGGAAATTCGTGGAGAAAGGAATTCCAGTTTCTATTGGGAAGCTGAAGGTAAAAATTGAAGACGCTGAAGAAAGCTCAGCAATTGAAGATGATGAATAGATGATGGAGTTCTACATGAAGGATGCAAAAGCTTTGGGAATTATTCAAGATGCTGTCACTGATCAAATTTTCCCAAGGATAGCAAATGCAGAGACATCGAAAGAAGCTTAGGAGCTCTTGTACAAAGAATTCCATGGTGGAGATCACGTAAGATCTGTAAAATTGCAAAGTTTAAGGAAAGAATTCGAATACACCAAGATGAAGGATGATGAAACACTGTCTAATTACCTTACAAGATTAAATGATCTAATAAACCAGATGAAAACGTTTGGGGAGCACTGTCAAATGAAAGAATGGTTCAAAAAGTATTAATCAGTTTAACAAAAGCATATGAACCTATCTGCTTGGTGACAGAAAATACTAAGGACTTGACATTAGTGGAATTTCAAGAAGTAATTGCAATTTTAAAGAGTCAAAAGCAGAGACTTGATCTGCAAGTTACTGATTCCATAGAGAAAGCATTCTCTACATTGTCTGTGAGTTCCAAAATACAAAACAAGGGGGTAACACAAGCTAATGTTGTAACACCCCGTCACAAATCGCACCGGAATCCGTGCACGTTGACCGAGGTTGATCGTTGACCGAGCGGATCAAAAGTTGACTTTTTGTCCCAGTTGGAATTTCTAGTTGACCAGGGTACCGTGGCGAAGTGCATGATGCCCTGAGTTCGTAGACTAGTAGCACGTCAAAAACGGAGCTACGGTTTGAAAGTTATGGGCAAAACAAGTTGAGGTGCAAAGAGTCCAAAAGGTGCCGAGAGTTGACTTTTTCTTGTGGTGTAATTTTGTTTTGACTCTTATATGGTTGTAAAGTACTCGTCGATACGAGTTCATAGACTAGCGGCACGCTTAAATCGAACATTTGGTTAAAAAGTTATGGACGTATGAAATTCCCCGGATACCGTAATATTTTATTATATCTGGCTTAAATGCACAGTGACACCACATGTCATCACCTGATTGGTCCACGTGGAATGAACAGTGTCACATGGTGGCTTTTATTTGACAAAAATCTCGGGGGAGAGAGAGAGAGAGAGAGAGAGGAGAGAGAGAGAGAGAGAGAGACCGACCGGCCGTCGAAATTTTTAAATTTTTCGGCCGATACACCTTACACGCGCCGGCCAGATGGAATCCTCTTCCCATTTCCGGCAAACCCCCAAAATTTCACGGCCGTTGGCCGCCGGACGCACCGGGATCGAGGCGGTGAAAATTGGCGGCGATTTTTCCCTCCACCGCCGATTAACCCCTTTTCGGCCATTTTCAGGCCACACGCGCTAGACACCCCTCACCACCTCCTCAAGTCCGGCCTACCCACCAAATTTCACGGCCTCCGGACCTCCGACGTGTCGGGATAGGTGCGTTTTCCGACGAGGGGCCGAAATTCTTCAAACCCCAATTTCTCCGCCGTCCGGCCTCCGTTTGCCTCACCGCCGGTCCTGTTGGATTCCTCTCCCCTCGATCTACAAATCTGCAAAAACTTTCAGCCAACGGCCACCGTACGCGCCGTTGCCGGAGACGGTTGCCGATGACCGCGGCGGCTCGCCCGAAGTAACTGTTCCGGCGAGTACCCAGTGGCACCGCCGATCCCTCCCAACTGTGTTCGACCTCTTGAACCCGAATCCGACATCTGTTTCTACCAATTTGCTATGGTTTGGGAGAATTGCAGAGTCGAAACCCGAAAGCTTTCCGGCGAGATTCCGACCACCTCGGGTCCGATCACCGGAAAATAAGACCGAATCCGTGATCCTCATCACTCGAGCTTCGATTCGGTATATAACTCATAACTTTTAGTTGTCGTTGTGTTCGCTCCCCGGGTACCCATTTGGGAATTATCCGAATAAAATATTAATATATTTGGTTGGTATACTGTGGATGTTTTAGGTGCGCGTACGAGTAGTGGAGTTGATCATGCCGAGGATCTTAGCTGATTTACGCACTTAAGGTGAGTGACCCACCTTCAAAAAATATTTTGGGCAATTAATTATGTTTAATTGGTATTTAAATTATGCTCATGTGGTACAATTTAATTATGGTTTTATTGTGATTTAATTTATTTATTATGCATGAGCAAAGTATATTTCGGTAATATCGTACGAGGTTTTAAGTATTATTTTCGGGCATAATTGGGTTAGTCATTTTATGAAAATATTTGTTTAAATTGTATAAATTATGCCCGCGGTATTTTAATTGTTGAACCTCGTGTTACGAGGAAATTATGGTTTATTTGTTACCGATATTTCCGTACCGTTTGTTAAATAAAAGTATGTGGGATGGTAATTGAGAAATTTTGGTATATTTCCCACGGTGATTTTGGAAAACGGTACAGTTGGTTTTATAATTATTTTAGACGCATTCATACACTATTGGTGTTCTGGTATATGTATATGTGGTTCAGCACGCAAGTATTATTATTTCACCCGTGAGTTGCCATTGGACCGTGGGCAGGCAAGTTTGTTATTGGCCACAGCCGCCCCCCTCCTTGGCCGAGATGATGGTTTCAGCAGCGGTACTGTCGGGACGCCGAAGTGCCGTTTGCAAGTTTCTCTCTTTAATCTCCCCGCCAGTCGGTGTTCAGGAGGCTGGGTATCGGAGGGCATCACCGGTATATGGTGTGATGCGTCAAGTGAAATTTTCAAATAAAGTTTCAAACCCCAAAGGTGTTCAAAAAATATTTATTATAATTTATTACATTTTAATTATATACTGGGGTATTTATTTATTTACTGTTTCTCAAATGGTTTGATCCCTTGGTTTTTGGGAAGTACGAATATTGGGTTTTGTGAAATTGTTTTAAAAAGGGAACATTTCCAACGGAGTGATTAGTGAGAGTTTTGAGGGAAAAATTATCATTTCCAACTGTTATTATTTAATTATTAATTGTTGGTATTAATTCAATTCCCTTATTGTATTATTATTATTATTATTATTATTATCATTAAAAGTGTTCAGTAGTTAGGGTCACTCATTGAGATGATTATCATCTCACGTTTTTAAGTTCCGTTCCCTTAGGTGCAAGAGGTGGTAGACGTTCTTCTGGAGCGAACCAATTTTCCGCTACTATCGTGTTTCGAGAAGTACCTTTGTACTCATTCATTTCAGTGTATTATTTCTTTCATCTTTGTTGTATTTCTGTTGATTAGCACTTCATAAAGCTCTGTATACTATTTGGACACTTATGTTTTATTTATGCACTGGGCTGCTGTTATTGTTGTGAAGTGCTGTAAATTGTGGAATCAATTTGTAATTTGCGGGAGGGATAAGGAGATGAGTATAGAAGTGTATTTTCAGTGCAGGTGATTTTTGGTAAGTCCTAGCCTTAGGGGAGGTGCTGCCGGATTTTCCGTTGGAACGTTCGGTGGTATTTCCCTGGGATCAGGGCTTGTCTAGGATTCTGGGAAGGAATTCTGGACTTGTCTTGACAAATGTAGCTAAGTTTCAAAGGTCATGGTCTTCAAAAGAGAAGAAATGGGAACATAAACAGAAATTTCAGCAAAGGTTTCATGGAGCTCAAATGACAAACACACATGCTGCAAGCACTGTTCACGGGGGGAATAGATGGCAGATTGGTGGCAGTCAAGACAATTCAAAACCACAATGTGAAACCTGTGGTAAATACAATTTTGGGGAATGTACGTTTAAAGGCAAGACAAAATGCTATAATTGTGACAGGTTTGGACATTGGGCAAGGGAATGTACAATTAGAAGGAATGTGCAGAAAGCCAATTGTACAAATCAGATGGAATTGACAAGGAATATGTTTTGTGCAGCTAGTGAGACTGGTGGCTCAAGCAAAAGCAGTGAATGGTACATAGACAGTGGCTAAGAGAAATTTGTTTGGAAGGGTTCAAATGCCTAATGGAACACTAGAGAACATTGCTGGGAAAGGTACACTTGTGATTGACACTGACAAGGGAAAAAGACATATCAAAGAGGTACTATATTTACCTGGTTTGAAAGAAAACTTGTTGAGTGTTGCTCAAATGAATGAGCATGGCTATTATCTGATATTTGGTGGTGGAATGTGTCATGTGTATGATGGACCTATATAGGAAAATCTGGTTGTGAAAGTCAAAGCAAAGACAAATCGATGTTATCCACTGATTATGAGCTGAGTTCAGTGTGGAAACCTGGCACAAAAGAATGGGACATCTTCATTTGAATGCTTTGCTTGAACTAAAGGGGAAAAAAATGGTTTTGGGGTTACCAAAGCTTGGAGAAATGATGAAGGTTTGTGAAGGTTGCCAATTTGGAAAGCAGCATAGAGAAGTTTTCCAAAAGAATGGTGCATGGAGAGCAAATCAGCCACTACAACTAGTTCATACTGATTTGTGTGGACCAATGCAGAAGAGACATTTGCTGGAAACAGGTATTTTATGCTATTTGTAGATGATTGTACACGCATGGTTTGGGTGTTCTTTCTAAGAAACAAGTCTGAAGCCTTTATCTGTTTTAAGAAATTCAAAACAATGGTTGAGCTGCAAAGAAGTTTTAAAATTAAGTGTTTAAGGAATGATAGAGGAGGAGAATTTCTATCTGCAGAGTTTATAAAATTTTGTGAATCTGAGGGAATTCAAAGGCAGATGACAATGGCCTACACTCCTCAACAGAATGGGATGGTTGAAAGGAAGAATCGAGTGGTTGTTGAAATGGCCAAGGCCATGTTACATGATAAACAAATGCCCTATTATCTGTGGGAAGAAGCTGTTCATACAGCTGTGTATTTATTAAACAGGTGCCCCACTAAAGCTTTACAGGGGAGTTTTGGAATATAACCTGCTGTGCTGATATGGAAACTAATGCAGATGTGGATAAATGAGGCTTCACAGGTGTATTTCACAGTGGCTCATATGCCACGTGTAATAGAACTACCTAGAAGAAAGAAAGTGTGAGTACGTGAAAGTGTGAGAGAGAGAAAATACAGATTTATGCTTTATAACAAATTAGCAATCATTACATTTATGATGTAAGCAAAAAATATCTTTGTTTTCATTGTTACATTGAAAAATGAAATATATAAGCTGAGCTCACGTTCTTTCTCTCCTCTAACTCTTCTCTCAAGAAATTATCTTCTTTATTACAAAAATATACCAAAAAAATACAATTCTGAAAGCTTCATTAATAGAACGTCCATTAGAAGAACTTCAAATAGAAACCAGTGGAAGCACTGCAGGCAGTAAGGTTCTCAATCCAAATTACCAACTGTGGATCAACAATGATGGTCTCTTTACAATGTGGAATTCTATTTGTGATAATCTCTCTTCAATTGGAAAGCCAGTAAATGACTTGGATAAGTGCTTTCATCTGTCTAGAGGATTAGGCCACAAATTTCAGGATTTCGGATTGGCTATGTTGTCAAAACCACCATATCCAACGTTACAAAATTTGTTCTTTCCTTAAAAGCTCATGAACAGGTTCTAAGAAACTTTTTAGAAGAAAAGCAGGAATTGAATCAAGAGGCCAACCCAAAAAAAAAAAAAAAAAAGGGACAAAGTTAGGCCATCAGAGAGTACCACCTCCAAAAGTTAGAGTGGGGCAGCAACTGGATGTACATACATCCTCTCTCGTATAAGGGAGATACATGAAAGATTCTTCAGTACATCGAATATTAAACATCTTCCTGTTGCAAAGGATGTGAGCCACAGTGTACTAAAGTTTTATTCGTCATATGGAAAGCATATGAGATAGGATGAGCATGTGTGAGAGCGTGCATGAAGTCCCTTGAGAAAGGGTGACTGGTGGTAATCGTGAGTTTTTTCTTTCTTGGTTAATATGGTGCTCCAAGGGGATGGTATGATTATGGATGATGGAACAGGCCATAGCAGCCATGCAATGCATCGAAAACTTGTCTAGATAAGAATTAATTTAACATACAAAATCGACTTTTCCATGCTTTTATCCAACAGCTTGCAACACAGAAACATGGCTTCAAAATGAAATTGACCATGCATAGTTATTGGAAAGGTCATGGGTTAACTATATTTTTTGATTTTCTAGTTTGCCCCTGATTTTAATCAAATAACTTAAATTTCCATTTTTTTCTATTGAATGTCTCAATTTTTATATTCGTTTCAATTTAGTTCTCCATTTTCATTTATTTCCAAATGAAATCCTTAATTTTAGTTTTATTTTAATTTGTCCAATGCATTGATATTTAATCCTTTTGTTTGGGAAATTTTTTTTTTTAGTTATAATATTTTAAACTTAATAACATTTTTAAATTTATATATAATAAGACATTTATTTTGATAAAAAAATTCATTAGTTTTTAGTACATATTGGAAGAAAAATTGAAATTGAAAATCTTAATTGGAAAATTTTACATGAAGCCTAAATTGAAACCAAAATGAAAATGGAGGCACTTTATTGAAAATTTTGGAATCTAGTTACTTAATTAAATTTAAAAGTGGGGGCAAACTAGTGTTCAAAGACGTTGTCAAACCCAAGGTTGTTTACTGGATGGATTCCATTAGCATTATACCATTATAACGGAATTCTAAATCTGGAATTCTAAATCGTTTATAAACAATATATATTAATGGTAAATAGTGTTATATAATTAGTGGATTATGGTAGATGGGGAGTTAAAATAATTGGCTCAATAGCATAGTGTATAGCACTGACCCAGCTAATTAGTTATGTTATTTGCCTGCAAAATGAAAAATTAATTCTCTCCATCAACTAACCGCAGTTAGTAAATTACATATATAAGCTTCCAAAAATATATAAAGTTTTAATTGATCGGAAACTTAAGTTCCACCAGAAATGCTAAAAGTTGGCACCAGAAATGGAGACAACCGATCAAATTGACTAAATCAAACCGGTTCGATTCAGTTTTGTTTTTAACCTATGGTTGGTTGATTCAGATAACTTAACCAACCATATTTATATTATATATAACTTTTTGATATTTTATTTAATTAATTCTATTTTTATGTTTTCAAATTATTTAGTCAAATATATTAGAAATATTATATTATTTTAAAAATTATTAAAAAGTTAAAAAATAAAAAATAATAAAACATATTCAAATTGAATTGAAGATGGTCGGTTCTGTTTGATTTAATTTCTCCTCATGATTCTATTTGATTCAGGTCGTAAAAAAATAAATACAAAAAGCCCATTTTTTGTTGATGTTTGCCTAATTAAAATTTTAGTAATAATTTATTAATTAAAATAACATTTTCAATATTTGATAATAAAATTTCCACCTTATATTGGAAATATGTTATTTTAATTAAGCAATGCGTTGGCACATAGAAGAATAATATTTTATGGTCATTAATTAGTCTGCAATTTGTATTCTATGCATAAAGGACGTTGCTACTATATGTTAATTTGGTAAATTTTACTATATAGAAAAATAATAATAATAATTAAGTGAAGAACGTTAAATATTATATATAAATATATATATATATATATATATATGAAAATTCTATGGTGAGCACGGTCCGCATGAGAACCGTAGTATTAGTGACGGTTTTTCATAGTATTAACGATGGTTTTTTAGAAAATTATCACTAATACTATGAAAAACTGTCACCAATACTGTGGTCCGCATGAAAACCGTCTGCACCATAGACGGACTGTATATATATAAATATATAAATATATCATATGAATGCTGCTTAGGTGAAGACAGACGGTATTATCCATCACAGACAAACGAAGGCCATCAAATAAAAATGATTAGTTTTTTATGACTCGATTTAGTCCTAGCTATTAGGACAAAGCGAGAAGCGTAAGATCTTTACCTTATAGTAGCTCTGTCTATACATAGCATCACAGCATGGAGAACCAGGAAGTGGGTCAGGGGAACCATAGGTGATGAATGTGGAACATGCAGAAAATAGTCCTCTTATGGTGGAGCGCTCTGGTGTGCTGCTGTGTACCCATGAAGCCCATGATATCAAAATCACAAATCCCATACTTATTTTCTTGCACCCCATTCTTCAAGCCTCTATAAAACTCACAACAACCCACCGAGTTTAATACATAACCAATAGCAAAATAAGAAAATGCTTTTTTTATACTTGGTTGTAGATAGCTAGCTGGGTTTGGTGTGCCACGAAGGACCTGTGAATGCTATCTTCATGAACGTTGAATGAATGTTAAGCCCAATAAAAAGAGAAAAAAAAAAAAGAACGTTGAATGAACGAGGGTTTTACACCTCATTATCACTTTTTTAGTTAATTAAATTTGGAAAGTTAAGCACACAAACAGGTGTCGTGGTGTAGTTGGTTATCACGTCAGTCTAACACACTGAAGGTCTCCGGTTCGAGTCCGGGCGACGCCATTATTTGGTAATAATTTTTCAATTTCCAGTTGTGTCGTTTTTTCACATTATTTTTCTCTGGCTACATTTGTTTTTATATTTACTTTAACGGATTTTTCAGTGTGTCAAAAGCAACGCTATTTGAGACGGAATCATGTAAAAAGACGAGCGCCAGATATTAGACTAAAATTTATTCGCTGCAGTTTTACTAATGCATTGATGGAAACAAAAATTGTGCAAAGAACAGAAAGATACTAAAAAGTATTTGGTATATGGCATAAATGACTGTCAAACGTAAACACTAAGCATTATAACAAATATACCACTAACTATAGCATCTACAATTTACAACGGAAGCCGCTCAAAAAAAAAAAAAAAAATGGTAAATAAATCCCAAAAGAAAGTGAAGCAAATCCAACTTCAACATCCTCAACAATTCCATCTTGAAGTTGGTACACATTGAGATAGTGACACCAATGACAATGATCATTCCCATTCTCTCCCTCCTTGAACAGCATCACCAATGCTACTGTAAACCTGCATTTCAATAGTAATAACCATGTTATTTCATTTCTATATACATTTTTGTTCTTAAACTATACTCCTTTTTTTTTTTTTTTTTTTTTTTGGGTTGTATTCCCAAAGAGTCAAAGATCACATGAATTGGAGCCAAACCACCCCCCCCCCCCCCCCCCCCCCCCCCAAAACAGCCGTTCTTTTTTTCTTCGTTTTGGAAAGAGTGCCTTACCCAACAACCAGCAAAACAACAGAAAGAATCCAAATTGAAAAATGTGAAACTTTACCCAAGGCAACGCACCAATGTGAACCTCATGACCATGTGTAAGAACAACTGCTTCAATTTTGTGTCTCTATCTTCTAATAAATGTGGTATCAGGTAAAATTTGTTGGACTCCAAGCTCATCGTAGCTGAAATGCACATAACATTCTCCAAGGTCAATGTAAAAATACAAAGAAGCTTAAAAAGAATCCTTTCAACAGGAAATTTGGGTATGGAAATATAAAGGGTCTTTCAGGATGCAAAACAATAAATGTGGATTGGACCGAACTATTTCAATTTAGCCCATTGTCCTGCATCCCAAACAGGACCAATAAATATAATGGCAATATCTTTCCAATGATTTCATACAAAAATTCCACTGCTAGAGATGTAATGGTATGAAGCAAATTACTTACTCTTAGAGAAACGATAATTCTTTACCATACTACTAAATATTTAACAGCATTGTGTTCGAGGGAAGAGACCACCATAAGAAAAATATTTCCTACCTACACTGATTACCAATATACAATTGTTCAAGTGTTTAAAACAAAACCTTACTTACTCTGGAAACATTACACCAGCATCAATCAGAATATAGTGATCATAACTCCCAACCAGTATGCAATTCATCGCGATTTCACCCAGTTCAATTGGTAGAACGCGAAGTGGTGGGCCATCAGAACCTTCATAAAATGGCTCCATCTTTCGTTTGACAGAATCTTCCATACTTTTCCAAACCCCTTCTGTCCTTCCTGGTCTTTTGCGTAGTACTTTAGATTTAGGAGTACGTAAATGATGCAAAATAACACAAACATTCATTAATACCATCCAAAGGTTTTTATCTTCATCGGCGCCATATCAATAAGTGAAAAACAAAACAATACAATATAACAGTAAGATCAACCCATACAAATGAGAGCTATAATTTTAACATATTTGTGCATTTGATTAGTCAGAAAACAGTGATAAAGGAAACAGAACATGTTGGCACCCAGGATAAGTACGATTTCCACTAAATAGACCCTTATTTAGTATAGAGATTAATATAGTAGATACCCATCTTAAAGATTGCACGCCCATAACAGTTTAGGAGCTCAGGGAGCAAAACTCTTTAGAGTATACTTCTAAATTCCATATGGCACTAGCTCCATACTTCTGCTAAGAAAATGCAATTAAAAAAAATATATATATATATATATATAAATTTTATGATGAGGACTGCAGTATTAGTGATAATTTTTCATAATATTAACGATGATTTTATACTATAAAAAACTGTCACTAATATTGTGGTCCAAATGAAAAACGTTCGCATCAAACTGTATCTTTATTAGAATTTATACCCACAAACTTCTGCAGAATCATATACAAAACCACCAAACAAAGCCCATCACAACCACTCTGACTAGTCAAAATTAAACTCACAAATTTTTTCATTCAAATAAAATAAAATAAAACACCAATATTTTTTTCCCATCATTTCTTTTTTCTCTTTTCTTTCCATTTCTCAACATCAAAACAGAATGTCAAAAAAACGCACGATATAAACCAAAAAATTAAAAATAAAATAAATGCCAATGCAATGTAAAGTCGCAAACTCAATAATCACATACCAATAACAGTAGGAGGAGAGTCGACAGAGCACAAAACGGAAAGCCTTGTAAGCTTCGGTCGCCATAAAAGGCTGTACGGAGACAGTGAAACGGCACAGAAAGCGGCCATTTTAGGCAACACACAAAGGGAAAAAAAAAAAAAAAAAAAAGGCTTGCTCTTACAAGGAGGAGTTGAATATGAAAATATTATGAAAAAGAAAGAGAAGCCTCCCGGAAAAAAAAAACCCTAACAAATTGTATTTTGGGAGGTTCAGAGAGTGAATGAAGCCGAAATGAAACCATACAAAATCTTTATGTTGGGGATTGGGATTTGCAGAGGGTTGAAGCGGGAAATAGAGTGAGAGAGACAGAGAGCAAGCAAAAAGCACTAAAAAGATTTTAGCGAGCGATCACAAATATCTTTCTTACCATTTTTGTGGAAGAAAGATACGACTTTTGGCCTGACATGTACTCGCACGTGTACCCATACTGATTTGCAAAACACTTCATTCCCTACACGTATGGAGAATTATTATTATTATCATTATTATCTTATTTATTAATTTCTTTTTTTGAACGAAAGATACTTATTGCAATATTTTGGTAAATTACACAAATTTCCATCCTAGTTTCAAGTTTTGGTTTTTTATAATGATGAAAATACCTTCCAAATAAAATATTAAAGTAAAAAATTGAATGGGGTTTGTATAATTTTGAATTAAAATATACAAATAATCAAATTTAAATGGTTTTTTGGGGGAAAAAATTGCTATTTTATATTTTTTTGAGTTTTTTACTTTACATATTTTACATTGAAGGTATTTTTGTTATTATAAAAGAAATTAAATCATGTTGACTACCATATTTCAAAGTTTAATTCAAAAAATGAGAGTATATGAAATAAAATTGAAACTATAAAGGGAGAATGTTGGTTACGAGAAGGGGACCAAAATACCAGGTATTTTCAAGTTCATGCGAGTTCTCATCGTCGATGGAGTTTGATTGGAGGTGTAATGGATTCGAATGGGTCATGGTCTTCAAGCCCGCAGCATGTAGTTGGGGCCTTCATGGATTACTTCCAGGGTCTGTTTACCACTAAAGGAAGTCATATTGAGAGTGATTTAAGCTTTGGAGTAAGGGGGATGAGTTACGGATTCCATGAATGCCAAGCTTTGCAAAATGTTTATTGGAGATGAAATGAGAACCAGTTTGTTTCAAATGAATCCTTCAAAGGCCCCGAGACATGATGGTTTTCCTGCTATGCTCTATCAAAATTATTGGCCGTCCATTGGAGCAACCATAACTGAAGCATGTCTACAGATTGTCAATGATGGAGCAGATATGGGAAACATTAACCACACTCTAATTGCTCTAGTACCTAATGTTAGTGACCCTTCTAACATTTTTGATTACTGGCCAATCAGTTTATGCTCAGTTTTCTAAAAAATGATCCTGAAAACTCTTGTGAATCGTTTAAAGGTTTTTCTGCCTAAGCTTATTTCGGAAGAACAAAGTGTTTTCGTTCCAAGAAGGAAAATTACAGATAATGTTTTAGTGGCCTTTGAACACATGCATTTTATTGAAAAAAAAAAACGTTTGGGTCAAACAGGTCTTATGACACTTAAATTAGATATGAGTAAGGCATATGATAGGGTGGAATGGGGCTTTTTATGGTAGATGATGCAAGAAACGTGTTTTAGTGCAAGATGGATAAACCTAGTCATGGCTTGTGTTACTGGAGTTTCTTATTCACTTTTGATTAATGGAAGACAGCAGGGTTTCTTTAAACCTACTTGTGGCTTACGGCAAGGTGACCCTTTATCACCTTATCTTTCCCTAATTGTCTCTGAAGGACTCTTTTGCTTGTTTCGGAAGTCTTTGTTTTCCAACCTGCTTACTGGGGTATCAATTGCACCGTCTTCTCCAACAATTTCTCATCTATTTTTTGCTGATGATACTATTTTGTTTACCTATGCTACTCTAAGTGATTGTCAGCAAATATTACCAATTCTCCATCTATATGCAAAAGCTTCGGGCCAGAAGATTAATATGTAGAAGACGGTGGTAACTTTCAGTCCTAACACACCATAATCAGTTCGAAATATTGTGTTTCAAGCTTTTCAAATTCAACATAATTGTGGTCATGATAGATATCTTTGTTTACCATCATTTATTGTAGGAGAACGGTTAGGCTTTTTCAGTCTATTAAAGAACGAATGAGTGTGGCATAAATTGGAAGGTTGGAATGGGAAATTTTTGTTTAGGGGAGGAAAGGAGATTCCTTTTAAGGCTGTTATTCAATCTATACCAACATATACAATGAGCTATTTCAAACTACTAAAGAAATTAATAAAAGATTTAATGGGACTAATGACCCGATTCTGGTGGATTTCTTATGTTGGAAAGAGAGGTCTTCCATGGAAAAGTTGGATCCAACTTACACAATCAAAGTCTCAAGGTGGACTAGGCTTCCGGTCTCTTGATGAATTCAACCATGCTTCGCTAGCAAAACAATGTTGGAAAATCATCAGATATCCCAGCTCTTTACTGGCAAGAGTGGTGAAGGCAAAGTTTTTCCCACGGTGTGCCTTTTGGGAAGCAGGTGTTGGTCGACAACCATCCCATTCTTGGCGTAGTCTTGTATGGGAAAGAAGGTGACAGGACCCGCCCTGGAACCCTCCCAGGGTTTCTCGGATGGTCCCGCTTAGTGAAGTCCCACTGGACAATCCCTAGAGGATATCCAATGGAACCTCACTTAAAATGTAGACAATCGAATGCAAGCATTATCAATAATACCTCAATATATATATATATATATATAAATAAATCCACAACAGCTCAAAAGTCCCCAACTGGCCTATCGTGTTACAGGCCATAACCACACACATACATAATATAGTCTTTAGTGAGTCCAATATTTAGATCAAAGCATTCTAAGAGTATTAACATTGTCAGGACCCGTCCAGAATTCCTTCCCCGGAACCTTAGACAAGCCCTGATCCCAGGGAAATACCACCGAACCTTCCAACGGAAAATCCGGCAGCACCTCCCCTAAGGGTAGGACTAACCAAAAATTACCTGCACTGAAAACACACTTCTAAAAACATCCCCTTATTCCTCCTACGATACTACAAATTGGTTCCACAAATTTCAGCACTTCAAATAACAACAACAGCAACTCAGTGCATAAAACAACTACACGTCCAATACAGTATACAGAGCATTATACAACAAATGTGGAATTTATAAAATGACAGATAAAGAAGCAATACAAGATAGAGAGGAAAAAGGGAAGAAATACTTCTTGAACC
This sequence comes from Ziziphus jujuba, assembly GCF_031755915.1. Taxonomy (NCBI): domain Eukaryota; kingdom Viridiplantae; phylum Streptophyta; class Magnoliopsida; order Rosales; family Rhamnaceae; genus Ziziphus; species Ziziphus jujuba. The sequence goes on from NC_083380.1 coordinate 8,820,475, forward strand.
TTCGGCAACGAACTGAGACGTTGGGCTCGCCCCGGACAATCAACGTCTCCAACCTGGACCTAGGGGAACGAAATTTAAGAGTGTGAGGTGCTAATCATCTCAGTGAGTGACCCTAACTACTGAACACCTTTAGTAATAATAATATAAAAATAAAGGAATTTAATTAAGCAATACCGAACAATTAAATAAATATATCAATAAATATTTGAAGTAATAATTTCTCTCAAAACCCTCACTATTCACTCCGTTTGAAATGTTCCCCTTTTTAAAACACTTTCACAAAACCCGATGTACGTACTCCCCGAAAACCAAGGGACCAAATAATTTAATAAACAATAAATAAATAAATAAATAAATAAATAAATACCCCAAATATAAATAAACTGCAATAAATTATAATAAATAATTTTAGAACACCTTTGGGGTTTAAAACATTATTTGCAATTTACACCGACGCACCACACCATATACCGGTGATGCCCTCCGATACCCAGCGTCCCGAGCACCGACTGGCGGGGGGGTTAAAGAGAGAAACCTGCAACGGCACTTCGGCGTCCCGACAGTACCGATGCTAAAACCATCTCCCAGCCAAGGGAGGGGGGCGGCTGTGGCCAATAACAAACTTGCCTGCCCACAGTCCCATGGCAACTCACGGGTGAAGTAATAACCGCGCGCTAAACCACATAATAACCGCACGCTACCACGTGTCCATACACCATACACCAGAACACCAATACTGTATGAGTGCGTCTAAAAATAAACATTTATAACCAACCGTATCGTTTTCCAAAATTATCGTGGGAAATACATTAAATTCTCACACTTACCATCCCACATATTTTTATTTAATAACCCGGTACGAAACATTGATAACCAACAAACCACAACTTTCTCGAAGTATGAGATGCAACCATAAAAATACCGCGGGCATAATTTATAAAATTTAAACAAATATTTTCGTAAAATATTTAACCCAATTATCCCCGAAAAATCAAATTTAAGACCACGTACAAATACTACCAAAATACACTTTGCTCATGCATAATAAATTAAACCACAATATAACCATAACCAAATTGTACCACATGAGCATAATTTAAATACCAATTAAACATAATTAATTGTCCAAAAATGATATAAAATCCAGACACAATTAATTTCTGAAAATACTTGCTCATGTGTAATAAATACCATTTAATCACGATAAAATAGTAATCGAAAATTTCTTAATGACCCCAAAATTTCCATTTATTACCAATGGGTAAATATATATATAAAATAACATTTTTCTCGATTATATTTAATATATGCCACATGAGCACAATTTACAGATATCAATTTAACACCACATAAATATAATTAATTACCCCAAAAATATTTTTAAAGGTGGGTCACTCACCTGGAGCATGCAATTAACCTACGATCCACCATGGGATCAATTCTACGACTCACCGGTGCTCCTAGAACAAAATTCACAGACAGTCAAATAAATTAATATTTTAATCGGGTAAATAATACCCGGTACCCGGGGGGTCAAACACAAACTTTAACCAAAATAGGCGAATAATATACCAAATCGAAGCTCGTGGAATGAGGATTACCAATCCGGTCTCCATCGACCCCAATTCCGCCGGAGGTGGCCGGAATTTGGTCGGGAAGCTTCGGCCGGTTTTAAACTTGAGAGATCTTTCAAACGGTGGGGATTTTGGGCAATCTAACCCCGGAAATGGACTCAGAGGGGTCGAAAATGGTGGGATAGAGGTATGGGATGGGCTGGGTTGGTCGGAAATGGCGAGAATCGCCGGAAAAATTTCACCTCGCCGTCGCGACTTCGCCGGCCCGATCTGGGCGTGTCCGGCGGCGGCTGGCCGGGAGATTTGGTGGCTGAGGTCGCGAGGTGGTGGGCTTGGACGGTGGCCGGCGCGTGTACTGTATGGGTGGCCGAAAAAGTTAAACACGGGAGAGAGAGAGACGGCCGGTGGGAGAAAAAAAAAACTGTGCGTGTTTTGTGTTTTGATGCTCGGGGAAGAAGAAGGGAAAAAAAAAGAAAAAGAAAAAAAAGAAAAAAAGAAGGGTGTTTTCCCACGTGGGGAAAGAAAAAGAAAAAGAAAAAGAAAAGAAAAAGGAAAAAGGAAAAATAAAATGAAATAAAAATAAAAAAATAAAAATATTATTATTTAAAATAATAATAAAAATAATTTGATTTTAAACATGGTTGACATGTGGCATTTCACCATGGTGACACATGGTCACCTTCCTTAAGTCACACGTGGCACATCGTTACGCGTTTAAAAATAATATTAAAATGATACAGTATTTGAAAAACTCTACAAGTCCATAACTTTCAAACCACATGTCCAAATCGGATGTACCGCTAGTCTACGGACTCGTATTGACGAGCACTTCACAACCATGCATGAGTCAACGCTCAACCTTGCATGAATAAAAAGTCAACTCCGGCACCCCTTGGACAGTTTGGACCTCAACTTGTTTTGCTCATAACTTTCAAACCGTAGCTCCGTTTTTAACGTGCTACCAGTCTACGAACTCATGCCAACGTGTACTTCGTAACGGTACCTCAGTCAACCTAGAATTCCAACCGGGTCAAAAAGTCAACTTTTGACCCCTTCGGTCAACGGTCAACAGTCAACCTCGGTCAACGTGCAAAAATTCCGACATGGTTCAGGACGGGGTGTTACAAACATAGTTTAGAAGTACAAATAAGAAATAAACAAGTCCCGAAAGATAAAGATAAAATAAAGGATAAATACTACCACTGTCGTGGAAAGAACAAAATGACAAATGATGCGCGAGGTAGACTGCTACTAACTACCTGGACCTAGAGGAACGAATTTAAAACAATAAAAGGTGAGATAAATAAATTTCAATGAGTGACATAGTATAATAGAAAAATAATAATTTATTTCCCTAAAATCTTTTTCTTAAGACCTCTCGTTCCACTCTTTTGAAAAGTTCCCCGTTTAAAAATCATTTTACGAAACCCAAACTTGTACCCCAATTCAATATCATGAAATGGATGCTCAAAAAGTATAAAGTCAGCAATCAATATAATATTATAAAATACCTTAATCAAGATGTAGAAATTGAGCGTAAATATTCTAAATGCAGTGCCACAATATAATTATGAAAGTGCAGTAATCACAATATTTGAAAACCATCAATGTGCTCAAATCATATACAATGTACCATTTGATGTACCAAACTGTAGACCGTGGGATATACTCATCTCATGATCCTTAATATACGAAAGGCATCGTGGAAAATAATAAACATTCGGGACGTCACGGTCTATGGCAATAATAAACCGTAGGATGAAACCAACCTCACCGCACCGTGGCAATAATAAACTGTCGGGATAAACCCAACCTCACGGTCCGTGACAATAATAAACCGTCGGATGAAACCAACCTCACGGCACCATGGTAAACCCAGTACACTGTAATATAATACTGAATCGAAACTCTGGTACTATATGGGACATCAATTAAAAATAACCAATACAGTATCCTTAAAAAAAACTTATAAGATTACAAAACAATCTTATAAGATCATATATACTTTTCCAAATAATATTGTATCATAAATTATAATTTAAATTTCAAATTCAACCGCTTATTTGAATATCTCAAAATTTTCAAATCATCATTTCATGCCTAAACCAAAAATACCACAGTGAAATATATTCACCATAAACCAATTTTAAGCACATAAAATTATAAAATATTTGACATGCTTAAAATCATATAAATTTTCAATTTGCTTTCTCAAATTAATTATTTTCCGACGTGATTTAAAATCTCAATTCAAATACCAAGATATTTAATTAACATAATTCACAAGTTCACTATGAACTCATCAAAGTTAGAAACCATTTAAAATATTATCAAACGTCACATAAAATGATAACTCATATATATAAAAGCAGTTATTTATATATGCATAAACCAAATATTTCAATAAAATGTTATATACGTAAAATATTCAAATACAAATATATTATACTATATATCCAAAATATTTAAAATATATAATCATTCATAGTACTGCAAATGCTCACTCCTAATTCCTTGCAGGACTGCCTTCAGACTCAACACGAGTGTCTGTAATATAATAAAAATATTTCTCAGGCTCCAATAACTAAACCAAAGATATTTTTGAACACCAAATGTCTTAAACTAATTTGTACAACTATAAAATTACGCAAATTGAACACTGACTGGTCCAATTATACTGCGTACTCTTAGGACCCGGTATCCAAAATTGGGGATTTTCATCAAAGACTAATTTTTCAAAATTGGCATTCTAATGGGTCCTAATAATATCTAATTTCACTAATCCAACTCAAATTTTAATCAATTTGATCAATTTTTGTCCAAATACAGTTCGAATTTATTTGATAATTGACCACAAAATGGAAAAATTATCAAACGACCTTCAAAATTTACAAAATTTTTATCAACAGAAAGTCCAAGAGACAAGGAACACAATGGTATGCTCACCTCAGTCCAAAAGTTCCACCAGTGATTGAAAACTAGGTTGAACCTTTGGCTGAACTTCCCGTTGTCGTATCTCTTAAACGGTGAGGAATCTCGGAAAAAGAACCAAAGATGAGTTCAGAGGGTCCAAAAATGGTAGGATAAACATATGGGTTAGCCTGAAATGGCTGAAAAATGAAAAAATCCGTGACCCACCTCGCCGACCATCGTGGCTTTCGTGGGGTAGATCTGGACGCATCCGGTATCCGTTCGCCATGAAATTTCATGGTTGAGCTCGTCTTCACATGGGCTTCATCTCTAGCCAATGCATATAGATGATGGCTGGCTAGAATGGGAAAAAATGGCAGTGACCCGGGTCGACATTAAACGGGTTCGAAACGACTCAGTTCGAACCCATGGGTGTGAAGTCCCACATCGGTTGGAAAGGAGAACGAAGCACGCCTTATAAGGTGGTGTGGATATCTTTCCCTTGTGATGGGTTTTGAAAAAACCTTGAGGGCTGGGTTGTAAGAGATTCCCCAGGCCTAAAGAGGACAATATCGCATGTGAGTGATCTGGACTGTTACAGTTGGTATCAGAGCCAGTACCCGGATTGGTGTGCCAGCGAGGACGCTGGGCCCCAAGGAGGGAGGATTGTGAAGTCCCACATCAGTTGGAAAAGAGAACGAAGCACGCCTTATAAGTTGGTGTGGATACCTTTCCCTTGCGAGACGTTTTGACAAAACCTTGAGGGCTGGGTTGTAAGAGGATTCCCCAAGCCCAAAGAGGACAATATCGCATGCGGGTGGTCTGAGCTGTTACAACGGGTTTGGGGAGGAATTTCTCAGGGTTTGGGGGACAAAACTGATATTTTGGAATTTGTCTCCTATTTGACATGCTTATCGAGATTTATATAGAGCCTTGGATCACTAACAGATAAAAACTAGGAACTGGTTTGGTTACTGATATAAAACTGATAATTGAAATTTCTCAGAACCATAACTTTTTATCGATAACTCAGACTTTGGCGTGTCACCAGTCTATGAACTCGTATTGATGAGCTCTACTTAATTGTACATCAGTCAAACCAAAAATCTTAACCATAGAAAAAGTCAACTTTGACCCATATACTGTTCATTTGGTCAAACCTAGTCAAACTTGTAAAATATGTGCATTTTGGTATGGGTTGTGTCAGGACCCGTCCAAAACTCCTCATCGGAACCCTGAACAAGCCCTGATCTCAGTGAAATATCACCGAACCTTCCAATGGAAAATCTGACAGCGTCTCCCCTAAGGGAAGGACTTACCACAAAATTTACCTGCACAAAGATACATTCCTATATAGTACCACCTTATTCCTCTCATCTTACTACAATAATTTCCACAGTGGCAGCACTTCGATAACAATTTATATATAAAACACATACGTATATATACATATGCAATAGGAATAATCAACTAAATAAACAACCAATTATACCTTAATCATTCACGTCCGCCCACACCCCCACTGATTACCGTACATTTCAAATATTGTGTTGCAAAATATACTGATGCGTAATATAAGAAGAAAAGTAAAACATTCATCACATTAACAACAATAATAATAATAGCAATCATTTTCATGATAACAATAGTATTAATATCATCTGTCATATTTACTCGAAGGTAATCACTTGTCCAAGAACTATCACATAATCACAGCTGTCCCAAGGACTATCTCACTTGCTCAAAGGCCACCATTTGTCCAAGGACTATTATACTTGCCTAATGGCTATCTTTCTTGCCCGTAGGCTGTGATACTTGTCTGGATATATCATATGCTAATAATAATAATAAAAAAAAAATAATAATAATAAATAAATAAATAATGGCAATAATAATAATAATCATAATGATGATGATAATATTAGTAATAATGAAAATAATTGTAAACCTAATTCTGATAAATAATAATTGTAATATTAATAACGAGAATAATATTAATAATAATAATGACAATAAAAGCAATTAAATATAATGCTAGAAATCAGGTTATGAATAGATAGAATAATACGAGATCAAACAATAATTTAAAATTCAAAAAAAAAAAAAGAAGAAAAATATTATCAAATATACACTTGTATCAGGACTACAAATGATACCCTTCAACATGTTGCGCAATATATAATTCTAGCTGTCGCAAGCACCCTGCTGCCAATACAGTCCGGGATGGTTGCCTAGATTGGCCGTCCAATCTCCTAGACTCGTAAGCAATATAGTTATGAAGCAAGCTCTTCATGGATACATACAAATATAATATATATATATATATATATAAAATATACTTGATGCACATACTATATACCAGTGGTGTCCTACGGTGTCCAGCGTCCCAAAGCACTATCTGACGGGGAGGTTAAAGAGAGAAACCGGCATACGATCGCGTGACGTCCCACCGCACCGTTGCTTAAACCGTTATCCAGGCCATGGAAGGGGGCGGCTATGGCCAATATCAAACTTGCCTGTTCTCGGTCCGATGACAACTCAAGGGAGACATTACAACCTATGCGCTAATCACATCCACATCCACCTACGCGCTAATCACATCCACAACTATAGAACACCGGTACATGTATGGTGCATCGAAAACCGATAAAAATATTTTATAATATTATATATTTTTTTTAAATATAATATGATACAATATTTTAAATATAATATATTTTTTTAAATATAATATGAATTTTTATATGATACACTTAAATTTATTCACTTTTATCAAATTCACAAAATTTCATGCATAAATAAATAATTAAACACATAAGTATAGTTTCGATCACAATAATTCAATATAATCAATTCCGCAAACCTTCAAATTAATTCATACTAAATGTCAATAGAACCACATACAATTCCACAAATAATTAAGCATATAAAGATACATTCTATTAGCTATCATAACTTCACAGTAACCTCACAGTAAAATTAACAATAATTTAATAGCAGTTTAAAATCTACAGCTTTCCAAATTTAAGAAACTTTAATTCAACCCATATTTATGCAATTCAACACAATTGGACATCATCAATATAAATAGCAATTATTTAAACATCAAACATACATTTTTCAGATTACCACATTAAAATAATATTATTTTATCCAAAAATGGCATCTTTCAAAATACTCAATCACAATTCACAAATAAGGTGCCAAATGAAATCTAAGGAGACGATGAGTGTAAAACCAACCTTCGTTCGACTCAGAACCGTCGGAGTTGGCCGGGAAGTTTCGGCCAGACTCCCCCTCCATTCATCTCACCAATGGCTTGGAATTTGGGCAAATGGATGTCATTTTTAGAATCAGGGGGTCGAAAACTAGGGGGAGGGACCAACCTGGGGACCGGTGACCGCTGGAAAACCAGCCACCCACCACCTCGCCGACCGTTGGCTTTAGTGTTGATCCTAGCACGTCTGCCGGCCAACCGACTAGCGACTCGATGCCGGGGCCCGTCCAGCCATGGGCCACCATGTCGTCCGGCGTGTGTGGCCGTGCGATGGCCGGAAGAGGTGCAGCAGAGAGAAAGAGGGACTAGCGAGAGTGCGAGGGAAGGAAGAAGAAGTAGGAATCGGAGGAGGGGAGAGGGGCTGTGTTTTTTCTTCCTAGATGGGGAAGAATAAAAAAAAGAAAAAAATAATAAATATATAAAATAATATTAAAATAATAATAATATAATATAATAAAACAATAATAATAATAATAAAATAATATAATATTTAATTGTCTAAAATGTGGCATTTTCTTGTCGTGACACATGGCATCTTTTATAATGCTACACGTGGCATCGCTGTTCACGCACACTTACATATCGATAAATAGTAATAGCTGTCTTAGAAAAACTTCATAGATCTGTAACTTTCCAACCATATGTCCAAATCGGGCATGCCGCTAGTCTACAAGCTCGTATTGATGAGTACTTCACAACCATACATAAGTCAAAGCTCAATTTTATAAGAATAAAAAGTCAACTCTAGCCCTCTCAGATAGTTCGGATCTCAACTTGTTTTACTCATAACTTTCAACCGTAGCTGTCAGGACCTGTCCAGAATTCCTTCCCCGAACCCTAGACAAGCCCTCCCGGGGAAATACCACCGAACCTTCCAGCGAAAAATCCGGCAGCACCTCCCCTAAGGGTAGGACTAACCAAAAATTACCTGCACTGAAAACACACTTCTATAAACATCCCCTTATTCCTCCCACAATACTACAAATTGATTCCACAAATTTCAGCACTTCAAATAATAACAATAACTCAGTGCATAAATAACAACTACACGTCCAATACAGTATACAGAGCATTATACAGATAAATATGGAATTTATACAATGACAGATAAGAAGCAATACAAGATAGAGAGAAAAAAGGGAAGAAATATTTCTTGGACTTCGGCAACGAACTGAGACGTCGGGCTCACCCCGGACAATCAATGTCTCCAACCTGGACCTAGGGGAACGGAATTTAAAAGTGTGAGATGCTAATCATCTCAGTGAATGACCCTATCTACTGTACACCTTTAATATTAATAATATAAAAATAAAGGAATTTAATTAAGCAATACCGAACAATTAAATAAATAAATAAATAAATATTTGAAGTAATAATTTCTCTCAAAACCCTCACTATTCACTCCGTTGGAAATGTTCCCCTTTTAAAACATTTTCACAAAACCCGATATTCGTACGTCCCGAAAACCAAGGGACCAAATAATTTAATAAACAACAAACAAATAAATAAATAAATACCCCAAATATAAATAAACTGCAATAAATTATAATAAATAATTTTTTGTACTCTTTGGGGTTTGATATTTCTATTCGAAAAATTACACTTGACGCACCACACCATATACCAGTGATGCCCTCTGATACCCAGCGTCCCGAGTACCGACTGGCGGGGAGATTAAAGAGAGAAACTTGCAAACGGCACTTCGGCGTCCCGACAGTACCGCTGCTGAAACCATCATCCCGGCCAAGGGAGGGGCGGCTGTGGCCAATATCAAACTTGCCTGCCCAGTCCAATGGCAACCACGGGAGAAATAATACCTGCGCGCTAAACCACATAATACTTGTGCGCTACCACGTGTCCATACACCAGAACACTAATACTGTGTGAGTGCGTCTAAAATAATTATTATTAAACCAACCGTACTGTTTTCCAAAATTACTGTGGGAAATATATTAAATTTTCACACTTACCATCCCACATATTTTTATTTAACCAACCGGTACGAAAACATCGATAACAAATAAAACCATACCTTTTCTTGTAATACGAGATTCAACGATTGAAATACCGCGAGCATAATTTATAAAATGAAACCACCAACTTAAACAAATATTTTCATAAAATATTTAACCCAATTATGCCCAAAAAATAATATAAAATCCAAACACAACGAATTACTGAAAATACTTGCTCATGTGCAATAAATACCATTTAATCACAATAAAATAATAATCGGGAATTTCTAATGATCCCAAAATTCCATGTAGCACCAATGGGTAATTATATATAAAATAATATTTTTCCCGACTATATTTAAATTCCACCACATGAGCATAAATTACAGATATCAATTTAACACCACATAAATATAATTAATTACCCCAAAAATATTTTTAAAGGTGGGTCACTCACCTGGAGCACGCAATTAAACCATGATCCACCATGGGATCAATTCCACGACTCACCGGTGCTCCTAGAACAAAATTCACAGACAGTCAAATAAATTAATATTTTATTCGGGTAAATAATACCCGGTACCCGGGGGGTCAAACACAAACATTATCCAAAATTGACAAATTATGTACCGAATCGAAGCTTGAGCGACGAGGATTACCAATCCGGTCTCCATCGACCCCAATTCTGACGGAGGTGGCCGGAATTTGGCCGGAAAGCTTCGGTCGGTTTTCAATTCCTCGTATCTCGCAAACCGCTTTGAATTTTTGAGATTGGAGGCCATATTTGGACTCAGAGGGGTCGAAAATGGTGGAATAGAGGTATGGGTCGGGCTGGGTTGGTCGGAAACGGCAAGAATCGCCGGAAAAACTTAACCGGCCGCCGCTGGCTTCACCGGCCCGATCTGGGCGCGTCCGACGGCGACTGGCAGGGAAATTTGGTGGCTGAGGTCGCGAGGAGATGGGCTACACCGGTGGCCGCCGCGTGTGGCATTCTGGCGACTGAAATCCGGCCAAGAGGTCGGTCAAACAAGGAGAGGGAGAGAGAGAGAGAGGTCTTTGCTATGTTTTATTCGTCTCTGTCGGGCTCGGGGAAGAAGAAGGGAAGGAAAGGAAAAGAAAGAGAAGGGTGTTTTCCCACGTGGGGAAAAGAAAAGAAAAATAAAAATAAAAGAAAAAGGAAAGAAAAAGAAAAAGAAAAAGGAAAATAAAAATAATTAAATAATTAAATAATAATATTATTATTTAAAATAATAATAAAAAATAATTCGATATTACACATGGTTGACATGTGGTTTCTCAACATGGTGACACATGGTCACCTTCATTAAGTCACACGTGGCACATCGTTACACGTTCAAAAATAATATTAAAATAATACAGTATTTGAAAAACTCTACAGGTCCATAACTTTCAAACCACATGTCCAAATCGGACGTGCCACCAGTCTACGGACTCGTATCGATGAACACTTCACAATCATGCATGAGTCAAAGCTCAACCTTGCATGAATAAAAAGTCAACTCGGGCACCCCTTGGACAGATTGGACCTCAACTTGTTTTGCTCATAACTTCCAAACCGTAGCTCCGTTTTCAACGTGCTACTAGTCTACGAACTCGTGCCAATGTGTACTTCATAACGGTACCTCAGTCAACCTAGAATTCCAATCGAGTTAAAAAGTCAACTTTTGACCCCTTGGGTCAACGGTCAACAGTCAACCTCGGTCAACGTGCAAAAATTCTGACATGGTTCGGGACGGGGTGTTACAGTAGCTCCATTATTTATGTGCTATTAGTCTGTGGACTCGGGTCGATGCGTACTTCGCAATGATGCCTCGGTCAACCTAGAGTTATTACCGAGTCAAAAAGTCAAAATTTGACCCTTCTCGGTCAACGACGATCAACTTGAGAAATTTCTGGTGTACTTCGAACGGGGTGTTACAGGTTGTTACAGAAGGATTCTGGAGACTGGTGGGATATGGCAGGTTGGTGATGCAAAATCCATTCATATATATAAAGATTCTTGGCTACCAGGGGTGGCCTCATCCCGAATATTGTTGCTTAGAATCTTAGCTAAGGATGCTATAGTAGCATGTTTAGTTACTGATTCTGGAGCTTGGAATTTAGATTTTTTACGAGCTTCTTTCTCTGCTGATGAGGTTGAAGTCATTAAAAATATCCCCATTGGTGGAGCTGGTAGGGTGGACCGTTTTGCATGGAAATTCAGTCCTATGGGTGTATAGACGGTTAGAACTTGTTATTAGGTAGCTAGAAAGCTTGGGGTTGGAAACCGAATAGGTGGCCCCAATGATTCGACTGTTCATACATGGTGGATAGGTCTTTGGAAACTATCAATTCCAAATAAGGTTAAGATTTTTATATGGCGTGCATGTAAGGATGCTACATTACATGCATTATGGAAATGTATGCATGCAATTCGTATTTGGAAACATTTAGAATTCTATAAGGAATTGAAGCATGGTGCCTATGAATCTTTTACTGCTTTATGTTTCTATGTTTTTACATAGTTTCGAGAATTCCAAAGAGAGAAATTTTCATGGGCACGTTGGTGTTTGTGGAATAAACGAAATGACCTCATATATGGCAATTTTATTAAATCTGACAATCAATTATTGGACTCTATTTCGAGATTGCATGTGGAGTTTAAGGAGGCTACGATTAGTACCAATATTCAACGTCCGGACAGAGCACAACAATGTTGGGCCACCACATGGAAGTAATTTTAAGATAAATGTGGATGCCTTTATTCTGGCTGGACAAAACAGAGTTGGAATTGAGGTGGTAGTGCGGAATTCTTCTGGTGAATTGATGGCTGTTGTGGCAAAACCTTTTGAAGCTTCCTGGTCTATCATGTATTTTGAACTCATGGCTATTCATGTAGCACTAGATTTCTCCATGGAAGCTGGTTTCATTCATGGTGAACTCATAAGTGATTGTCTGAGGGCAGTCCGTGCCGTCAATGTAGGTATACTAGAAGCCAGTTTGGACGAGATCTATTTTTTGGTTGGAAGACTACAAGAGCTGTTATCATCATGTCCAACTTTTAGACTTTCTTTTGAGTTCAGGGGAAAAAATAATGTAGCCCACTGTATTGCAAAATATGCTACGGGGCTCCCGAATTTAGAAACGTGGCTTGAAGAGGGCCCACATTGGCTTCTCAATTTGCTATGTGCTGATATGTATAATGTTTTAATGTGATATATGAAATCTTTCCCTTTTTATTAAAAAAAAAAATGAGGGAGCATGTGCTATTATTTTTTAAAATTAGCTATATATATATATATATATATATATGAAAATTTTAGAATTAAAGAGGTAGTTTATTGGTATTAAAAATTAAAAAAAAAAAAGAAGAGGTAGTTTATTTAATTTACCTTAATATTAAAGGATTACATCCTTAGCCAATAAAGTCAACAATCAACCGTTTTTCATCCATTCCATCCTAACAGTACTAATGTACACGTTGCTACTCGCTTTTTTCTTTTCTTTTTTATAACCAGGAAAAAAGAAAAATTGATAAATCAACCATACTAGTTGGTTGACTTTTTTTTTGCAAGATTTGGAGATGCATTATTATTTGTCTTATGGAATTAGGAATTTTAAATGATGGAACTTTGCATTAACAAATTCCAGTGAGGTTCCAAAATGTAAGACAACCAGATTTTTCCTTCTTTAAATTGTTCGAAGCCAAATTACCCATTTAAAAAAAAAAAAAAAACTCTATGCAATTGAAGAAGAGAAGAGAGGTTTCTATTAAAATTGGCTTTATCACATGCCATTCTTTAAAATTAAAAGTCAACAAAGCCCATACAAAATCCAAACTTCAACGGCGTCCACCTCGTCCACCTCCTCTGTATTGAATATGGTCCTTCCTGTCATTTTCCCCTTGATTCATTACTAGAATCGCATTGATAAATGATGCAATAAATGTGTCGCATAAAATAAATAATGATGTATCGCACGGAATCGCCTAACGTCATGTTGCTAAAGCCATAAAACAATGAGCGACGTATTATGAGAATCGCTTATCTTTGAGTTTTTAGCGACGTATCATAAGAGTCACATATGTTTGAGTTTTTAGCGACTCATATGGATTTTTAGTGATGCACCATAAGAGTCGCCTATCTTAATGTTTTTAGCGATGCATATTGATTTTTAGCAACGCATGATAAGAGTCATCTATCTTTGAGTTTTTAATGACTTAGATAGATTTTTAGCTACGCATCATGAGAGTCACCTATCGTTGAGTTTTTAGCGACGTGTATTGAATTTTAGCAATACATTCTAACAATCCACTTATAGTGACGCTTCACCACACTGTCACTAAAAATGTATTAGCGACTTTTTTTAAAGCATTGCTAAATATGTGTCGCTAAAAACAGTAAATTAAAGATCGCCAAATATGTTATGCGACTTTGTTATGTATTAATGCGTCGCCCTTTTTTTTTAAATTTTGTGAAAAGTGATTAAAATAGTAAAAATATAAAAATAATTAAAATACAAAAAAACTAAAACTAGCTCCATCCAAAATAATTAGAATACAAAGATTTAAAATAAATATTTTTTCATAACAAATTAATTATCAAATAAATTCAATATTATTTCATTGACATATTTTTACATAATTTGTAAACTATTATATTTTTTCATAATAAATTTAATATTAATTAAACTTCCATGAATGCATACTCATTGAGATGGAAGTTAACATCCTTTTATTGACGATATTACACTCTCATACTACATATGGAAAAATTAAAAAAGTTATTAACACTTATGCAAAATAAATAAAATATTAATCATTATTAATTTTGTAATTTAGTAGAATATTACCTTCTTAAGATTTGGGGAGGCACATTTCTCCTAATTAGAAGTGGAAAACACATAATGAAGCGGATCAAAAAAATAATTTAATGAATAATTATAAATGTCATAAATATTACTTAAAACATAAGTTAATAAATATACGTACCAATTTATTTAGAAGATATTGTTTATCCATATCCCCTCACAGTCATTACGAATATAGCCACTCTCACATTCATCCTCATTATCATTTTCATCAACACTTGGTAATTGTATGACAAATGGATTGTGAGCCATCATAGTATCGCCAAGAACATCTTCTTCAACCAATTCTTCTTCAACAAAAGTACAATGTCGTGGTAGAGTTAAAACAACAGACAATCTCGAATCAAGTTAATCTTCAACATAAAATATTTGTTGAACTTGTGAAGCCATAATGAATGAATCAGATTTATATTCAATTTTATTAAAGTTAACACATGTAAACCCCATCCCATCAGCATACTGTCAGCATATGACTCACCATGCCAAATCCATCGCCGATAGTTGACATCAAACCCATTCCAATATATATGGCCTTTATCCCTAATAGTATGGATTTTCATATTCCCACATTGCATGCAAGGACATCGTATGGCATTACAATCATTGGCATTTTCCATGCTAAATTTCAAAAATTCATTCACCCCCTTAGCAAAATCGCTCGAGGTTCTATATTTTGTTATCCACGATTTATCCATTTCCCTACCAATCTAAGCAGAATAATGTCAAACAATATCACAAACAAATTATCGACAAAAGAAAGATTAAGAAAACCCAGCGAATCTCAACAAAAGTAAGATTAAGAAAACCCAGCGAACTTAACCTCTGGTTATAATTAAAAAATAAATAAATAAAAAAATAACCCAACCCACCACATGTCACCGCCAATCATAAATAAAAAAGAAACTCATCGAAACCATGGAGATGAAGAAAGAAGAAGCCAAGCTAACCACGAGGGCGACACAGAGAAATCCAGCTTCCAGACAGCAACACAGGCAAAATGGAAACTTAAATCCAAAATATCCCACTCTTCAAGTCTCTCTGAGATTGCTTCCAATTCTAATATCTATTAGATAGTGTACTAACATCTATTTTGTGAAAAGAAATGGTATACAAACGCCGGCATAAAATTTTAATATGCACTAAAAGCGATGATTGTCTTCATATAGCATCGCCTGTTCTTTTATTTATGTTTTTTCACCCTTTATATAGGATTTTGTACTTTATTTGAGTTTAAAATTTGCATTTGCTTTTAAAATATGCAACTCTCATAAATGTTCCTGTTATGTCTCCAAAATTTTAAGAACAGGCGACGTAGTTGCATTTAAAAGAGTTGCGTAATACCCTAGTATTTAAAACTTATTTTCCCTAGTATTTAAAACTTATTTTTAAGATTTAATTAGTTTTTTGAAATTCATCTACAAATATTTTCACATAGCATTCCAATGAACATCAATTCCATTAATCTAAAATAGAAAACAGTTTTATCAATGCTCTTTTTAATTATTCACATATATGTGTATACACGAAACACAAAAACACATCTCTCACAACCTAATTTGAGATAGGGTATACCAATTGTAATTGATCTAATGCAACAAGTACTTATAGTCCAATTGCTTGACGTAAGTATGTTCAACGACATGAAATTTTAGGTTTTTAGATATCAATGATAGTTTATTTGAATTTAAAATTTATAATAGATTAAATTTTTTCGTTTTATTTTGAAATAACAAGTGACACATTAAATGATACATGAGTCGTCAGACATTTAAGGAGACCCATTCTAAAAGGAACAGGCGATGCATCAGTTTCATTCCAAGTCACCTGTACCTTATTATTATCATTTTTTAATCAATTTGTGTAACATCCCGTCCCAAACCACATTGGAATTCGTGCACGTTGACCGAGTGGGTCAAAAGTTGACTTTTTGTTCCAGTTGAAATTTCTAGTTGACCATGGTACCACGGCGAAGTGCATGATGCCCCGAGTTCGTAGACTAGTAGCACGTCAAAAACGGAGCTAGTTTGAAAGTTATGGGCAAAACAAGTCGTGGTGCAAACTGTCCAAAAGGTGCCGGCAGTTGACTTTTTATCGTTGTATAATTTTGCTTTGACTTTTGTATAATTGTAAAGTATTCGTCGATACAAGTTCATAGACTAGCGGCACGCTTGTGTAACACCCCGTCCCGAACCATGTCGGAATTTTGCACGTTGACGAGGTTGACTGTTGACCATTGACCGAAGGGGTCAAAAGTTGACTTTTTGATCCGGTTGAAATTCTAGGTTGACTGAGGTACCGTTACGAAGTACACGTTGGCACGAGTTCGTAGACTAGTAGCACGTTGAAAACGGAGCTACGGTTTGAAAGTTATGAGCAAAACAAGTTGAGGTCCAAACTGTCCAAGGGGTGCCGGAGTTGACTTTTTATTCATGCAAGGTTGAGCTTTGACTCATGCATGATTGTGAAGTGTTCATCGATACGAGTCCGTAGACTGGTGGCACGTCTGATTTGGACATGTGGTTTGAAAGTTATGGACCTGTAGAGTTTTTCAAACACCGTATTATTTTAATATTATTTTTGAACGTGTAACGATGTGCCACGTGTGACTTAATGAAGGTGACCATGTGTCACCATGGTGAAATGCCACATGTCAACCATGTGTAAAAATCAAATTATTTTTATTATTATTTTAAATAATAATATTATTTAATTATTTTTATTTTCTTTTATTTTTCTTTTCCTTTTTCTTTTTCTTTTCTTTTTCTTTTTCTTTTTTTTCTTTTCCCCACGTGGGAAAACACTTTTTTTTCTTTTTTTTCTTTTTTTTTTTTCCTTTCCCTTTCCTTCCCTTCTTCTTCCCCGAGCCCGACCGAGACAAAAACAAACCCAGCAAAGACTTCTCTCTCTCTCTCTCTCCTTTGACTCTCTCACCCTCTCTCTTTGACCGACCGGTTGGCCGGATTTCAGTCACCGGAATGCCACACGCGCTGGCCACCGGTGAAGCCCACCTCCTCGCGATCTCGGCCACCAAATTTCCTGGCCAGTCGCCGCCGGACGCGCCCAGATCGGGCCGGTGAAGCCGGCGGCGGCCGGTTACCTTTTTCCTGCGATTCTCGCCGTTTTCGACCAACCCAGCCCGACCTATACCTCTATCCCACCATTTTCGACCCCTCTGAGTCCATTTCCGGGGTTAGATTGCCCAAAATCCGCACCGTTTTCCGGCCAAATTTCGGCCACCTCCGTCGGAATTGGGGTCGATGGAGACCGGATTTGTGATCCTCGTCCCACGAGCTTCGATTCGGTATATTATTCGACTATTTTGGATAACGTTTGTGTTTGACCCCCCGGGTACCGGGTATTATTTATCCGATTAAAATATTATTTTGTTTGACTGTGTGTGAATTGTGTTTTAGAAGCACGGGTGAGTCATGGAATTGATCCTATGGTGGATCATGGTTTGATTGCGTGCTCCAGGTGAGTGACCCACCTTCAAATAAATTTTGGGAATTTAAATTTTTGAGTATTGTGTGTGGTCTGAATATTTGGAATTTAATTTCTATGCGCCAAATATTTATTTGATTTATTGTGGAATTATTGGTGAATTTATTGAATTTAAGAAAATGTACATTATATAAATTTATGCCATGTGAAATTATTTTATGGTTTTTGAGAATTTTGAAATTCTTGTGGTTTTAACATTAAATCGGGCATGATTTGATTTTCAAATATTTCGAGGAAAATATTGTTATGTTGGTGACTCCGATTTTTATAAAATATGCCCGTGGAATATTTTGAGGTTTAATTATTATATTTCGAGAATTATTTATGCTATTGGGAAAATGTGAATATTTGAATTGGTGGATTTGGGAGTTGGTGGATTTGAAAATCATGGAATTTATGGCATTGATTATAAAGAAATTATGGAGAATTTCCCGGGTTCAAGCGGATGGAATATACCCGCTGTGTTTATGCAAAAGTGTGAGTTTTGATATATAAATTCAATATGTGGATTTTATGATTTTTAGATGCACCGTGCACGTACTGGTGTTCTGTTTATATGTGATATGGTTAGTGTGCACACGGTTGTGATTAGCGCGCAGGTGGGTGTGAGTAGCGCGCAGGTGATATTATGAGGTTGTCCTGTGGTTGCCATCGGATGAGGGTAGGCCACCCCTCCATGGCCGGGACACCAGGTTAGCAGCGGCGCAGTGGGACGCCATGCGACCGTATGCCGGTTTCTTTCTATAACCTCCTGTCTGGCGGTATCTTGGGACGCTGGGTACTGTTGGCTCCACTGGTATATAGTGGGTGCATCAAATGATTTTCAGAACTGTGTTTTAAAAATAAAATGTTTTGAAACTATATTGGAATTAAAAATATAATTATTACTATTTCTGGTATTTATTTGATGTCTTGGTTTTCGGGGAATACGAACAAAGGATTTTGTGAAAAGGTTTTAAAAGGGGAACTTTTCCAACCGAGAGAATCGTAAGGGTTTTGAGAGAAATTATTATTTCCAATTAATTATTATTTATCTACGTTATTACTGTGATATTATATTGTATAGTAGATAGGGTCACTCACTGAGATGATTAGCATCTCACACTCTTAAATTCCGTTCCCCTAGGTCCAGGTTGGAGACGTTGATTGTCCGGGGCGAGCCCAACGTCTCAGTTCGTTGCCGAAGGTTCAAGAAAATTTTTTTTCTCCCCTTTTCCTCTCGAACTTGTATTGCTTCTTTATCTGTCATTTTATAAATTCCACATTTATCTGTATAATGCTCTGTATACTGTATTGGACGTGTAGTTGTTTCATTTATGCACTGGGTTGCTGCTGTTGTTATTTTGAAGTGCTGAAATTTGTGGAATCAATTTGTAGTATTGTGGGAGGAATAAGGGGATGTTTTTTTTGAAGTGTGTTTTCAGTGCAGGTAATTTTTTTGGTTAGTCCTACCCTTAGGGGAGGTGCTGTCGGATTTTCCGTTGGAAGGTTCGGTGGTATTTCCCTGGGATCAGGGCTTGTCTAGGGTTCCGGGGGAGGAATTCTGGACGGGTCCTGACACTTGAATCGGACATCTGTAATATTTTATTATATCTGGCTTAAGTGCACAATGACGCCATGTGTCGACACCTGATTGGTCCACGTGGGTGAATAGTGTCACCCACGGTGGCTTTTATTTGGCAAAAACGATTGGGAGGAGAGAAAAAGAGAGAGAGGAGAGAGAGAGGGAGAGAGAGAAACGATCGGCCGTTGGAATTGTTAAATTTTCCAGCCGATCCTTGCTATACGAGTCGGCCAGACAAGAGTGCCTCCCCATTCCTAGCCGAACCCCAAAATTTCACGACCACCGGTCGCCGGACGCGCCCAGATCGAGCCGGCGAAGCTCGACGGTGATTTTCCCCTTCACCGCCGGCCACCGCCGTTTGACCCCTTTTCGGCCATTTTCAGGTAACACGCGCCAGCCACCCCTCACCACCTCCTCATTTCCGGCCAACCCACCAAATTTCACAGCCACCGGACCTCCGACGCGCTGGGATCGGAGCATTTTCCGGCGAGGCGCCGAAAACCTTCAAACCCCGATTTCTTAGCCGTCCGGCCTCCATTTGCCTCACCG
Source organism: Ziziphus jujuba (assembly GCF_031755915.1). Taxonomy (NCBI): domain Eukaryota; kingdom Viridiplantae; phylum Streptophyta; class Magnoliopsida; order Rosales; family Rhamnaceae; genus Ziziphus; species Ziziphus jujuba. The sequence goes on from NC_083380.1 coordinate 8,840,674, forward strand.
CTGGTCCCGTTGGAACCCTTTCCCCTTGATCTACAAAACCCCCTAAAATCTCAGCCATCGGCTACCGCACGTGCCGCCGCCGGCGACGGTTGCCGGTGACCGCAACGGCTCGCCGGAAATCACTGTTCCGGCGAGTACCCAGTTGCACCGCCAGTCCCTCTCCACTGATTCCGACCCCCTGAATCCAAATCCAGGGTCATTTTCCACCAATTCACGACAGATTGAGAGAATCGAAGAGTTGAATCCCAAAAGCTTTCCGGCGAGATTCCGGCCACCACCGGGAAGTAAGACCGGATTTGTAATCCTCGTCGCTCAAGCTTCGATTCGGTATATTACTCGTCAACTTTGGTTGTCGTTTGTGTTCGCTCCCCGGGTACCCATTTGGAAGTTACCCGATTAAAATATTAATATATTTGGTTTGGTGTATTGTGGATGTTTTAGGTGCACGTGCAGGTAGTGGAGTCGATCCTGCGGAGGATCTTAATTGATATACGTGCTTAAGGTGAGTGACCCACCTTCAAATTAATTTCCGGAATTAAATTTGTGAATATTTTGTGTGAATTGAATATTTGAAATTTATATTCTATGTGTCAAATATTTAATTGATTTATTGTGGAAATTATTGGTGGATTTATTTTGATTAAAGAAAATATGCATTATATAAATTGATGCCATGTGAAAATTATTTTATGGTATTGAGAATTGTGGAATTCAATTATATATGAAATTCTTGTGGTTTTGACATTTTTTTTTTTTTTGGGCATGATTTGATTTTCAAATCTTTCAAGGAAAATATTTGTTTATGTTGGTGATTTCAATTTTTATAAGTATGCCCATGGAATGTTATGTGATTTAATTTATTATATTTCAAAAATATTTATGCTATTGGAAAAATTTGAATATTTAAATTGGTGGATTTGAGAGTTGGTGGATTTGAAAATCATGGAATTTATGCGTTGATTATAAAGAAATTGTGGAGAATTTACTGGTTTAATTGGATGGAATAAACCCGGTATATTTATGGAAAATTTGAAATTTTGATATGTATTAATTTATGATTTTTAGATGCACCATACACGTAATGGTGTTCTGATATATGGATGTGATTAGTGTGCACATGGATGTGATTAGCGCGCAGGTGGGTGTGAGTAGTGCGCAGGTGATTTGTGGGGTTGTCTTGTGTTTGCCATCGGATGAGGGTAGGCCGCCCCTCCATGGCTGGGACACCTGTTTGCAACGGCGCGGTGGGACGCCACGCTACCGTATGCCGGTTTCTCTCTATAACTTCATGTCTTGCGGTACCTTGGGACGCTGGGTACTGTTGACGCAACTGGTATATAGTGGGTGCATCAAGTGATTTTCAGAACTGGGATTTTAAAACAAATATTTTGAAATTATATTGGAATTATGAATATAATTAATACTGTTTTTAGTATTTATTTGAATGGGGATTTTAAATTGATTTAATTTTTTCCCTTTACTTAATTATTCAATAAATTAATTTCTTGTAATTATAAATTTTGGATGCTTGACTTATTATATTTTATTTGATATTTAGTTGAATAAATTGATGTTTTGGTTTTCAGGGAATACGAATAAAGTGTTTTGTGAAAATATTTTAAAAGGGAAACTTTTCCAACCGAGAGAATTGTGAGGGTTTTAAGAGAAAATATTATTTCCAATTAATTATTATTTATCTACCTAATTATCGTGGTATTATAATTGTACAGTAGATAGGGTCACTCACTTAGATGATTAGCATCTCATATTTTTGAATTCCGTTCCTCTAGGTACCAGGTTTGTCGGTATTCATCCGGAGCGGACTTGATCTTCATCGCTGTCTTAGTTCGAGAAGTACCCTGTTCTTCATTTATTGCAATTGTAATATTTCTTTCATCCATGTTGTATTCTATACTTAGTAGTACTTCATGAAGCTCTGTATACTGTCTCGGACATTTATGTATTATTTATTCACTGGGTTACTGTTATTCATTAGGAGTGCTGTAAATTTGTGGAATCAAATTGTAGTAATGTGGGAGGAATAAGGGGACGATATAGAAGTGTGTTTTCAGTGCAGGAAATTTGTGGTAAGTTCAACCCTTAGGGGAGGTTCTGCTGGATTTTCCATTGGAGGGTCCGGTAGGGTTTCCCTGGGATCAGGGCTTGTCTAGAGTTCCGGTGAGGAATTTTGGACGGGTCCTGATAGTTGGTATCAGAGAATAGGTTCTTGTAATCCTAAGGAACTGTGCATTACTGTACAGCCCATCCGTAAATTTCTTCCTTTTGTAATCGTGCTTAAGTGTCTCTGTTTCTAAACTCTTGTTTGTTTCTTCAGAATTTACTAAGATGAGTAGACGGGACACACGTAGAACTCGGGAATGCTCGGCTGAGAGTTCCGGGAGTAGATCGAGCCTTAGAAATCTGGTCTCTCAACTAACTCGAGCCTTAGGGAGTTCAAGCTCTAGTAATCATTCTGTGGATCAGGCTTGACGTTTGGGAGCCGTGAATTTCGATGGAAGCCAAGGCCCAGCTGCAGCCATGAATTGGCTATCCAACATGGAGAAAATCTTGGAAGAGGGGATGCAGTGCCCCAACGAGGATATGGTGAGGATTTCTGGTTTCATGTTAGAAGGAGACGCCCGGAAGTGGTGGAAAGTAGAAAAGACTCGCAGAAGGCATACGTGGGATCAGTTTAAGGTTGCCTTCACTACTGAGTATTGTCCTCCTACCTACCGTGAAGCAAGAAGGAGAGAGTTCGAGGAACTACGACAGGGGAACATGATAGTGTCCGAGTATGAGAGAAGGTTTCGGGAGCTATCTGAATTCTGCATGCACATGATTCCCGATGGCCATTCAAAGAAGGTGAGGTTTATAGATGGCTTGAATAAGAACATAGCCCTCATCTTTTCTGGATCAGTACATCCCACTTATCAGTCCGCTAGGGATGCAGCGCTCGAGCTAGAGAGACAGGTGGAGATGCGCAAACCCTCGAGGCGTTGGTCATTTGAAGGTTCATCTAGTGGGGTACCTTGATAGAGGGCAGCTAAGAAAAGCCATAGTTCAGGCTCCTCAGATAGTGATGGGTTAAGCCCGCGGGGCAGATTTCAGCGGAGAGGTAGCTATCGGATGCCCCAACCAGCTCGTCATTCCATTAGCAGCGGCACGAGTTCATATCAACGATTTGGTTTTAGTTCCAAGCCGTTTTGCAGACGTTGTAATAGAGCACACCATGGAATTTGCCAATATGAGGGTGTGTGTTTTCAGTGTGGACAGGCAGGACATATAAAGAGGCATTGCCTTTATGGAGAGACGGGGGTGTTAGGGGCGAACCCACCATCACAACAGGTCAGTGGATCTCGGGGTCAGAGCTCCCGAGGAAGTCAGGCGGTAGGAGGTTCATCAGGGTCAGCCCCACAACCTGTTGGGCCGAGCAAGGGTAGAGGACGGAAGCCCCAGCAAATAGGTCAGGGTCGAGTGTTCGCGATGACGCAGCAGGAAGCCCTAGCTACACCAGATGTGGTGACAGGTACATTGAATATATTCGGTAATGATGCACTTGTGCTTATAGACCCGGGAGCAACACATTCATTCATCTCAAAGGAATTCGTCACTCGGGTCGGTATGACCCCTACTCCTTTAGAATGTCTATTAGAGATAGCCACTCCTGCAGGAGAATCCTTGTGGCCTAGCCAGTTGATCAAGGAGTGTTTCTTCTGTATCGAAGATCGGGTGATGGAAGCGGACTTGATCGTGTTGGATCTATCCAAACTTTATGTAATCTTGGGCATGGATTGGTTGTTAAGGAACCATGCATCCGTAGATTGTTTTAGCAAAGAAGTTACATTCAGGAGGCCAGGTTTGCCTGAAGTGGTATTCCGTGGGGAAGTTGGAAGGCCTTTGCCGAGATTGATATCCACCCTCACCGCCAAGAAGTTACTGAATAAGGGTTGCCAAGGGTATTTGGCTCATGTGATAGATACCCGAGTAAACAGGGTTAGGTTGGAAGACATGCCCGTTGTGAGGGATTTTCTGGATGTGTTTCCTGAGGAGTTACCAGGATTGCCTCCGGAAAGGAAAGTTGACTTTCCCATTGAATTAATTCCGGGCACTGTGCCTATTTCTCTACCACCGTATCGGATGGCTCCAGTGGAGTTAAGGGAGCTAAAGATCCAATTGCAAGATTTGGTAGATAAGGGGTTTATTAGACCAAGCATATCGCCTTGGGGAGCTCCAGTTTTGTTTGTGAAGAAGAAAGATGGTAGTCTAAGACTGTGCATCGACTACAGACAACTTAATAAGGTAACCATCCTTAATCGCTATCCGTTGCCAAGGATAGATGATCTATTTGACCAACTCCAAGGTGCCAAAGTGTTTTCCAAGATCGACTTGAGATCTGGATACCATCAGTTAAGGATCCGAGAGTCAGACATTCCTAAGACTGCCTTTAGGACGAGGTACGGACATTATGACTTCCTAGTGATGTCATTCGGACTCACCAATGCCCCAGCAGCTTTTATGAATTTGATGAACCGGGTGTTTCGTCCGTACTTAGATCATTTTGTCATTGTATTTATAGATGACATCCTGATCTATTCTAGGAGCCAAGAAGAGCATATGAGGCATTTGAAGAGAGTGCTCCAAACTCTAAGGCAGCATCAGCTATATGCTAAATTCGACAAGTGTGAGTTCTGGCTAAATCAAGTGGGTTTTCTCGGACATATTGTGTCAGCCGAAGGCATTTATGTGGACCCTGATAAGGTGAAGACAGTGTTGAGTTGGGAGCGCCCTACCACTGTGAGGGAAGTACGAAGTTTTCTTGGATTAGTGGGATACTATCGTCGTTTTATAGAAGGGTTTTCGAGAATTGCAGGGCCGCTTCATAAATTAACCTGAAAGAATGTTGAATTTAGCTGGACGGAGAGGTGTGAACAGAGTTTTTAGGAATTGAAGCAAAGGTTAGCGTCCGCACCTGTCTTAACTTTACCTAATGGGAATGAGGGTTTTGAAGTCTATTGTGATGCATCCCATCAAAGGTTGGGTTGCGTGCCAATGCAGAATCAAAGGGTGGTAGCATATGCCTCACGGCAATTGAAGTAGCACGAACAAAATTACCCTACGCATGACTTAGAATTGGCGGCGGTAGTCTTTGCTCTAAAGAAGTGGAGACACTACTTGTATGGGGCCACATGCCAAATTTATACCGACCACAAAAGCGTCAAGTACATTTTCACCCAAAAGGAATTAAATATGAGGCAAAGGAGATGGATGGAGTTATTGAAGGATTATGACTGTGTGATTGATTATCACCCGGGCAAGGCAAATGTAGTGGCAGATGCTTTGAGTAGGAAGGCTATCGGATCTCTTGCTCACATTCAAACCATCCAACTACCTCTCATGGTGGAGTTGAAGAAGATGGGGGTGTTAATGCATATGCATCCTTCGGGAGTTCTTATGGCTAGTTTTCAGGTGCGACTAGTGTTGGTGGATCGTATATTGAAGACCTAAATGGAAGATCCTAAATTGAGAACAATTAAGAGCAAGGTACAAGAAGGTCTTGATCTGGAGTTTTCCATAAGGAGGGATGGAGCCCTCGTGTATAAAAGGACAACTTTGCGTTCCTGATAGCCCAGAACTCAAGAAGGAGATTTTAGAAGAGGCCCATAGCTCGATGTATGCGATGCATCCTGGAAGTACCAAAATGTACCGAACGCTTGTTAAGTATTATTGGTGGATTGGAATGAAGAGAGAAGTGGCAGATTTTGTATCAAAGTGTTTGATTTGTCAACAGGTGAAGGCAAAAAGACAGAAGCCTTGAGGGCTACTCCAACCCTTACCTATTCCCATGTGGAAGTGGGAAGAACTTAACATGGACTTCGTATTCAAGCTTCCTCCCACACCTATAAGGTACGACGGTATTTGAGTGATCATCGATCGTCTTACCAAGTCAGCACAAATTCTACCTATAAGAGAGCGCTTCTCACCCGAGAAATTGGCCCAATTGTTCGTGCAACGTATTGTAAGTCTTCATGGAGTACCACTAGCCATCGTATCCGATCGAGATCCACGTTTTACTTCACGACTATGGCGGAAGTTGGCTGATGCATTAGGAGCAAGACTTAACTACAGCACCACCTTTCACCCGCAATCTGATGGACAAGCTGAGCGCACAATTCAGACATTAGAGACATGCTAAGGTCTTGTGTTATGCAATTTCGCGGTAGCTGGGATGAACAATTGCCATTGATAGAATTTGTCTATAATAGCAGTTATCAGGTGAGTATTGGGATGTCCCCTTATGAAGCTTTATATGGGAGGCAGTGTCGGACACCTTTGTGCTGGAGTGAGGTAGGAGAAAAGAGCCTCCTTGCAATGAATAATGCGGTTGGATCTGAGTATTTAAGGATGATCTTGGACAAGGTGAAGATCATTAGGGATCGGTTGAAGGCTGCCCAAGATCGACAGAAGAGTTACGCCGATGTGCGTAGGAAGGATTTGAAATTCGAAGTAGGAGATTGGGTATTCCTAAAGTTATCTCCATGGAAAGGAGTAGTACGCTTTGGTCGACGAGGTAAGCTGGGTCCTCGTTATATTGGGCCTTACGAAATTATGGAGAGGATTGGCCTTGTGGCTTATAGATTGGCATTACTGAAAGAGCTAGCCCGAGTGCACAATGTGTTTCATGTTTCGATGCTACGGAAATATATTGCAGACCCCTCACACGTACTCGAGACTCCTGACATAGAATTAAGGGAAGATCTTTCGTATGTGGAGCAACCAGTGCAGGTTTTGGATCGCGAGGAGCGGGTGCTACGTAACAAGACTATTCCTCTATTTAAAGTTTTATGGCGGAACCATTTAATCGAGGAAGCAACGTGGGAGCCCGAAGCGCAGATGCGTGATCAGTATCCTTATCTGTTCTAGTGACGTACAGAATTTTGAGGAAGAAATTCTTATAAGGGGGGAAGGTTGTAACATCCCGTCCCAAACCACATCAGAATTCATGCACATTGACCGAGGTTGACCGTTGACCGAGTGGGTCAAAAGTTGACTTTTTGTTCCAGTTGAAATTTCTAGTTGACCATGGTACCGTGGCGAAGTGCATGATGCCCCGAGTTCGTAGACTAGTAGCACGTCGAAAACGGAGCTACGGTTTGAAAGTTATGGGCAAAGCAAGTCGTGGTGCAAACTGTCCAAAAGGTGCCGGGAGTTGACTTTTTATCGTTGTATAATTTTGCTTTGACTTTTGTATGGTTGTAAAGTACTCGTCGATACGAGTTCATAGACTAGCGGCACGCTTGAATCGGATATCTGGTTAAAAAGTTATAGATGTGTGAAGTTTGCCGAATACTGTAATATTTTATTATATCTGGCTTAAGTGCACAGTGACGCCATGTGTCAACACTTGATTGGTCCACTTGGGTGAACAGTGTCACCCACGGTGGCTTTTATTTGGCAAAAATGATGGGGAGGAGAGAGAAAGAGAGAGAGGAGAGAGAAAGGGAGAGAGAGAAACGACCGGCCGCCGGAATTGTTAAATTTTCTGGTCGATCCTTGCTACATGCGCCAGCCAGACAGGATCGCCTCCCCATTCCCGGCCGAACCCCAAAATTTCACGACCGCCGGTCGCCGGACGCACCCAGATCGAGCCGGAGAAGCTCGACGGTGATTTTCCCCTCCACCGCTGGCCACCGCCGTTTGACCCCTTTCAGGCCATTTTCAGGCCACACACGCCAGCCACCCCTCACCTCACCACCTCCTCATTTCCAGCCAGCCCACCAAATTTCACGGCCACCGGACCTCTGACGCGCCGGGATCGGAGCATTTTTCGGCGAGGCATCGAAAACCTTCAACCCCTGATTTCTTCGCCGTCCGGCCTGCATTTGTCTCACCGCCGGTCCCGTTGGAACCCTCTCCCCTTGATCTACAAAACCCCCTAAAATCTCAGCCATCGGCCACCGCATACGCCGCCGCCGGCGACGGTTGCCGATGACCGCGGCGGCTTGCCTGAAATCACTGTTCTGGCGAGTACCCAGTTGCACCGCCGGTCCCTCTCCACTGATTCCGACCCCCTAAATCCAAATCCGGGGTCCTTTTCCGCCAATTCATGACGGATTGAGAGAATCAAAGAGTTGAATCCCAAAAGCTTTCCGGCAAGATTCCGGCCACCACCAGTCCGATCTTCGGGAAGTAAGACTGGATTTGTAATCTTTGTCGCTCAAGCTTTGATTCGGTATATTACTCGTCAACTTTGGTTGTCGTTTGTGTTCGCTCCCCTGGTACCCATTTGGGAGTTACCCGATTAAAATATTAATATATTTAGTTTGGTGTATTGTGGATGTTTTAGGTGCACGTGCGGGTAGTGGAGTCGATCCTGCGGAGGATCTTGATTGATATACGTGCTTAAGGTGAGTGACCCACCTTCAAATTAATTTTCGGAATTAAATTTGTGAATATTTTGTGTGAATTGAATATTTGAAATTTATATTCTATGTGTCAAATATTTAATTGATTTATTGTGGAAATTATTGGTGGATTTATTTTGATTAAAGAAAATATGCATTATATAAATTGATCCCATGTGAAAATTATTTTATGGTATTGAGAATTCTGGAATTCAATTATATATGAAATTCTTGTGGTTTTGACATTTTTTTTTTTCTGGGCATGATTTGATTTTCAAATATTTCAAAGAAAATATTTGTTTATGTTGGTGACTTCAATTTTTATAAGTATGCCCATGGAATGTTATGTGATTTAATTTATTATATTTCAAAAATATTTATGCTATTGGAAAAATTTGAATATTTAAATTGGTGGATTTGGGAGTTGGTGGATTTGAAAATCATGAAATTTATGACGTTGATTATAAAGAAATTGTGGAGAATTTACGGGTTTAATTGGATGGAATAAACCCGGTATATTTATGGAAAATTTGAAATTTTGAGATGTATTAATTTATGATTTTTAGATGTACCATACACGTACTGGTGTTCTGATATATGGATGTGATTAGACGCAGGTGGGTGTGAGTAGCGCGCAGGTGATTTATGGGGTTGTCCTGTGTTTGCCATCGGATGAGAGTAGGCCGCCCCTCCATGGCCGGGACACCTGTTTGCAGCGGCGCGGTGGGACGCCACGCGACCGTATGCTGGTTTCTCTCTATAACCTCCTGTCTGGCAGTACCTTGAGACGCTGTGTACTGTTGGCGCCACTGGTATATAGTGGGTGCATCAAGTGATTTTCAGAACTGGGATTTTAAAACAAATATTTTGAAATTATATTGGAATTATGAATATAATTAATACTGTTTTTAGTATTTATTTGAATGGGGATTTTAAATTGATTTAATTTTTTCCCTTTACTTAATTATTCTATAAATTAATTTCTTTTAATTATAAATTTTGGATGCTTGACTTATTATATTTTATTTGATATTTAGTTGAATAAATTGATGTCTTGGTTTTCGGGGAATACAAATAAAGGGTTTTGTGAAAATGTTTTAAAATGGGAACTTTTCCAACGGAGAGAATTGTGAGGGTTTTGAGAGAAAATATTATTTCCAATTAATTATTATTTATCTACCTAATTATCGTGGTATTATAATTGTACAGTAGATAGGGTCACTCACTGAGATGATTAGCATCTCATATTTTTAAATTCCATTCCTCTATGTACCAGGTTTGTCGGTATTCATCCGGAGCGGACTTGATCTTTATCGCTGTCTTAGTTCGAGAAGTACCCTGTTCTTCATTTATTGCAATTGTAATATTTCTTTCATCCATGTTGTATTCTATACCTAGTAGTACTTCATGAAGCTCTGTATACTGTCTCGGACATTTATGTATTATTTATGCACTGGGTTACTGTTATTCATTGGGAGTGCTGTAAATTTGTGGAATCAAATTGTAGTAATGTGGGAGGAATAAGGGGACGATATAGAAGTGTGTTTTCAGTGCAGAAAATTTGTGGTAAGTCCAACCTTTAGGGGAGCTTCTGTCGGATTTTCCATTGGAGGGTCCGGTAGGGTTTCCCTGGGATCAAGGCTTGCCTAGAGTTCCGGTGAGGAATTTTGAACGGGTCCTGACAATTTGATTTTCTTGCAACTTCAAATAACTAGTAAAAATATTTAAGTAACATAACTAAGCTGATATTTTTTCTTTTATTATTATTTTTTTTATCATATGAACAGGCGATGCAGAAGCTTCATTACGCGTCGTCTGTTGCCTTTTATTTTTTATTTTCAAAATCAATATAGTTTCTTTCAACTTCGAATAATTAGTAAAAATATGTAAGCAATATACCTGAGATGATTTGTTTTTTTTTTTTTTAAAGATAAAATGAACAAGCGATGCAGACCTTTCATTACATGTCGCCTGTTCTCATATATATATATATATATATTTGTTTTAATCAATCTGATTTTCTTTCAACTTCAAATAAATAGTGAAAATATTTAAGTAACATAACAGAGCTTTTTTTTTTAAAAAAAAAAAGATATTGGTAACAGGCGATGCACCAATATCTTTAAAAAAAAAAAAAAAAAAAAAAAAAGCCAGGTTTGTTATGTTGCTTAAATATTATCTTTTTTTTTATTTTTTTTAAATCAATCTAATTTTATTTCAACTTCAAATAACCAGTGAAAATATTTAAGTAACAGAACTGAGCTTATTTTTTCTTGTTGCAAATATTTAGGATATTGGTAATAGGCAACGTATAGGCTTCAATTATATGTTGCCTGTTTCATGTTTTTTTTTTTTTTAATTCTTTTAATTAATCTAATTTTAAGTCAACTACAAATAACCAATGAAAATATTAGAGCAACATAACTGGGTTGTTTTTATTTTTATTTTTTAAGAAATTGGTAACAAGCGACGCATCGGCGTCATTATGTGTCGCCTGCTCTCTCTTTTTTTTTTTAATCAATTTAATTTTATTTAAACTTCAAATAACCACTGAAAATATTTAAGCAACATAATTGAGTTATTTTTATTTTTTTTTAAATATAGGTAACAGGCGACGCACAAACTTCTTTATGCGTCGCCTGTTCTCTTTTTTTTTTTTTTTTTGTTCTTTTTATCAATCTAATTTTATTTCAACTACAAATAACCAGTAAAAATATTAGAGCAACATAACTGAGCTGATTTTTTTTTCTTTCTAAAATATAGGTAACAGGCAACGCACATACTTCTTTATGCGTCGCCTGTTCTTTCTTTTTTTTTTTTGTGTTTCTTTTTATTAATATAATTTTATTTCTACTACAAATAACTAGTAAAAATATTATAGCAATATAACCGAGCTGATTTTTTTTTTGAAGATATAGGTAACAGGCGATGCACAGACTTCTTTATGCGTCACCTGTTCACTTTTTTTTTTTTTGGTTCTTTTTATAAATCTAGTTTTATTTCAACTACAAATAACCAGTAAAAATATTAGAGTAACATAACTGAACTGTTTATTTATTTATTTTTTTTAAGATATTGGTAACTGGTGACGCACACTATTACTAGAGCAAGTGACACATAAAGAAGACTATGCGTCGCTTGTTACCTATATATTTAAAAAAAAAAAAAAAAACAGCTCAGTTATGTTGCTTAAATATTTTTACTGGTTATTTGAAGTTTTAAAGAAAATCATGTTGATTTTTTAAAAAAATAAAAAAGGGGAACAGGCGACTTATAAAGATTTTTTTGCGTCGCCTGTTACCAATATTTAAAAAAAAAAAAAGAATACTATTTAAAATATTTGCAAGAATAACCTGTACATAAAAAATTATATAATTAAACAATAACCTCGTATAATCAAATTTTATTATTATGTAGACATAGATAAGTGAATGGTTAATCATTTTTCATAAGTCTAGCATTTAAACAATATAATTCAGATAAAATGTACTCACAGTATTAAAAGCGAATCTGTTCAGCCATATATTTAGCGACTCTTAACGAATGTGTCCCGTGTTGTTGTTTTTAGCAATCATTTGACATCGATAGTTTTGGGATGCGTCGTATATTTATTGAATTTTTACTGACGCATTAACCTTAGAATTTTAGCAATCATTTGAAATCGATAGTTTTGGGATGCGTCGTATATTTATTGAATTTTTACTGACGCATTAACCTTAGAATCGCGGTTTTATTTTTTCATATGCGTTTGTTTCGTAGCGTCGTAAAATGAATGTCGCTAGATATCAATTTTTGAATAATGGTTATTCTGTCACTCTTACACCAACACAATGATGAAGAGGATGTGATTTTTATCGTGGGCCATATATAGTAGGAAAATTATCACATTTGGATAAATTCCCCATAACGTGTATTTGGTAGGGATAGATAAAAGTCACAAATTTTATGTTTGAATTATATATAATTAGGCACTGACACCACAAGATAGTGTGTGCCCCATCGAAATGGTACGTAGCAAAATTTATACATGAAAAAAAGGTAAAATGAAAGAGTTTCATACGTTGCAGTCTATCCATATATATCTCACAGTGTTATAATTTCGTTCATTTGGATCCGCTGTTAAATCCAAATCCATGAATTAAATAAGAACACTGTAAATTGGGTTCTCTCCTTCGTTTTCTTCTCTCACCCGACTCTTTCTATCTATTTTAGTTTTCTTCTCTCACATTACCTTTTTTTTTTTTCTTTATTTCTGATATCCTTTTTTTCTTTTTCATTTTCTTTTTGTTAGTTTGGATATGGGAAAGAAAATCTATATTTATTAAATAATATTTTGCAGAAAAAGAATAGAAAAATAGAAAAACCACATAGAAAGCCAGAAAAGTGCAGATGACAAAGAACAATAAACAAAATGATCTAAAAAATTCATGGCTTCTCATCTTTTAACGTTTTTAAACACTGTTAAATCAGATGGAATAAAGTTGATTTATTTTGATGTATTTTTTTCCCATTTTATTTGCAATTAAGATTTCAAATGCAAGTTTAGGAAAATTAACATTGGCACTAGAAGAATTCTTCATGTTCTAGATGGTTTAGTTTTTAAAACTTCATTAAAATTGAAAAGAGCAAAGCAGCAGTAAATAAAAAAAAATAATAATAAAAAAAAAATAAAAAACCTGGAGAGGGAAAGAGAGAAGAGAAAATAATAAAATAAAAAAAAAAATTTTTTCAACCACTTGGCACTCTCTGGTCAGACAGTCCATCGCAATCGATGGTGATGGTGGGGTGCCACATCTTTGACTGAGGTCGGTGAAAACAGGAAAGCATATAAACTTTGAGGAAACAAAGGATTTTTTCTGAGAAGAAGAAGTTGTCACGTGTTTCTTTATTTTTTTTTTAAATAAATTTATTGGAGAATAAGTTGTTGACTAGAAAAAAGAAACGGAAGGAAACAAACTAACGGCTGCTGATTTGGATTTTGTGACATGTGATTAATAACGTGGCATTTTTTAAATGGTTGTGTGTACCAAATCATCTTGTACACACACACACCATGCGTAATGAAAAATTCTGTGCAGTCGATGGCCATGGATGTGTGCAACATATTTCACTTTCGGTAAAAAGGAGGAAAGCATACAAATTTGACGCTCCCTGGCTTGACTTCATTGACCCATAAGTCTTCTCTCTCTCTCTCTCTCTCTCTCTCGGGTTCTCCGATTCTTCAGATAAAATTTCAAAAGAAATCCGTTTTCTTTTCGTACTATGAGTGTGATTTGCTTTCTCTCTTCAATGCTTGCTTCTAGCTCTACATTAGAGTTATAAAACAGGGTTAAGACAGTTTTCGGGTTCATATTATTTTGCTTTAATCATTTTTAGCCGTACGTGGATGGTGGTAGCAATGGAAGAAACTCAAACACTGCGTGGAAAGAGGTGATTTACTTTTTCAAAAAAAAAAAAAAAAAAAAATGGAAGAAGAAGAAGATACTTTCGTGAACAGTGAATTTCCGTGGAAGTGGCCTCGTGTACACGTGGCAGTAAACCATTTGGAGTGTACCAGAGGTGCGAGCTGCCTTGGTATTCAAGGATGATTTTGATTCCATGCAAAATTTATAATATTTTCTCCAAGGTCATTTCTCTTTCGTTAGTATATCCGTTCCAGTTCCAGCTTATTCCATATCTCTAGCAAGCCAAACAGATTTTTTTTTCCTAGGGCAAGCCAAACAGATTGTGTGTGAGAAAGAGAGACTTTCTTATTAATTTTGATTTTGTCATTGAAGAAAATGGCCCATCACCATGTATCAACTTCGGCCATTGGTATCTTAGGTAGAGGTAGAACCTCCACTTCCACCACTTCTTCTTCTTCTTCTTCTTCTTCTTCTTCTTCTTCTTCTTCTTCTTCCCCATCCACCACTTCTTCTAGCTTTCTAATTATACATAAACATAAAGAGTTGACAGTACATAAGAGAGAGAGAGAGAGAGAGAGAGAGAGAGAGAGAGTTTCTTTCTCTCTCTTAGACTTCCAAATAGAATTTCTTAGGGGTGGCTGTAACTAAGAGAGTTTCTAAGGTAGTTTCTTCAAGTAGGGCGGTGTAGTATTTTTATTTTAATGACTTGAAATTGAGCAAGACGGTTGTTCTTCTTCTTTCTGTGTTTTATTCTCTCTCTCTCTCTCTCTCTCTCTCTTATTGCAACAACTTGTTTCTTCTTCTCGGGTCTTTCTTTCTTCTTCTTCTTTCTGGTTTTCTTTTTCCAGGGTTTTTTCTCCTTCTCTTCGACTTCTTTCTGGGTTATCTTTCTTTCTTCTCTATCATTTTAGGGCACTTGTGTCTTTTTTCTTTTTTCTGGGTTTCTTTTTTCTTGGTTTTTTGCTGCTATTCTTTTTATATAGACCTAAACTGTGTCAGAAAAAGATAGAGAGAGGCTTTCCTCTTCTTTCTTTTGTTTGCGTATTCTCTTCTTTCTTTCTTTTTTCTGAGTTTTTTTTTTTTTTTTTTTTTTTTTTTTTTTGCGGTTTTCTTTTCTCTTTCATTGTAGGCCTTTTCTTTTTTGTGGGTTTTGCCTCCTCGTCCTCTTCTCCTTCTTCTTCTTTCTTTTTCCTTAGGTTTTTTCTCCTGTTATTATTTTGATTTGTGATTGAAGATATGACCGTTCACCATCATCTTCTTCTTTTTCTTTCTTTTTATTTTTTGGGTTTAAGGCACTCCTTTCTTTTTTTCTAGGTTTTAGGCAACTCCTTTCTTGTCTCTTTCTTGGAGTCAATATCGTCCATCAAACTCTCTTCTTCTTCTATATATATATTTGTAATTTTACAAATTAACGCATGATACGCCTTCTTTTTCTTTTCTTTTTTTCTGGGTTTTCTTGTCGATTTCGTTGTAGGCAATCGTCCATGAAAACTTCTTCTTTTTCTTTATATGTATATATACATAGATATGTATGTATTTTTACAAATAAATGAGAACTAATTTCTTTCTCTTTTTCATGAAATTCTTCTTCTTGTTCCATATATATATATATATATATATTTACAAACTAATGCACGAAAACCTCGTTTTCTGGGTTTTCTTTTCGATTTTATTGTAGGCAATCGTCCATGAAACTTCTTCTTTTCCTGTATATATGTATGTGTATATATATATATATATATCACAATTGCATGACAACTAGTTTCTTTCTTTTTTCTGGGTTTTCTTTTCATTTTTTTATTATATGCAATCGTCTATGAATCTTCTTTATATATTATAATATAATATATATATATATATATATATATATATATGTGTGTGTGTGTGTGTGTTTTTACAAATGCATGAGAACTAATTTCTTTATTTTTTTGGTGTTTTCTTTTCTTTTTTATTGTATTTGTGGGCACTATCTTCTCTTTCATGGTCTACCTTGCTCCAATGTAAGCTTTTTGTTTTGGCTCTTTCGTTTAACTCTATAAAACTTGATCTGATCATGAAAGTGCAATATTGATCACCATCCGATACTTGTTGTTTGCAGCCCAACATTTCACAAAGTGTACAAGAAAAAATCTACAGAAGGGTTTCAATCACTTCCTTATGTTGTAGAACTATTCAGCTCAATGTTGTGGATATGCTATGCAATCCTTAAACAACGAGCCCTTCTCATCACTATCTACTCAGTTGGATGTGTAATAGAGACATTCTACATTGCCCTTTTCCTGTTTTATGCTTCTAAGGAGTCTAAGGCACTTTGTTTATCATCTCTTCACTTATTAACTTATGAGATTTATTTGGCTATGTTTATGTAACACCCTGTCCCAAATCGCACCGGAATCCGTGCACGTTGACCGAGGTTGACCATTGACCGTTGACCGAAGGGGGTCAAAAGTTGACTTTTTGACTCGGTGAGAATTTTGAGTTGACTAGGGTACCGTGGCGAAGTGCACGATGCCACGCGTTCGTAGACTGGTAGCACGTCGAAAACGGAGCTACGGTTTGAAAGTTATGGACGAAACAAGTTGCGGTCCAAACTGTCCAAGGGGTGCCGGAGTTGACTTTTTGTTTATGGGAATTGAGCTTTGACTCATGCATGGTTGTGAAGTGCTCGTCGATACAAGTTCACAGACTAGCGGCACGCTCAAAACGGACATCCGGTTAAAAAGTTATGGACGTTTGAAGTTTACCGGATACCGTATTATTTTAATGTTTTTGGGTCGTGAACAGTGAAATGCCATGTGTCAGCTTCTGATTGGTCCATGTGGCATGAACAGTGTCATGCAGGGGTTTTATTTGTTAAAACACTCGGGGAAGAGAGAGAAAGAGAGAGAGGAGACAGAAAGAGAGAGAGGAGAGAGAGAGAGAGTCACCGGCCGCCGGTCATTTTCACGTTTTCCGGCCTAGTTACTGTACATGCACCGACCATCCAGATTGCCCACCTCATTTCCGGCAAAACCTCCAAGTTTCACGGCGAACGGCCGCCGGACGCGCCCGGATCGGACCTCCGAAGTTTGGCGGCGATTTTTCCCCTCCACCGCCGGCCACCGCGAATCGGCACTATTCCAGCTGATCTACAGTACACGCGCCATACACCCATCATCCTCTCCTCAAGTCCGACCTACCCACCAAAAATCACGGCCATCGGACCACCGACGCGCCGGGATCGGAGCGTTTTCCGGCGAGAGGTCGGAAATCTTCAAACGGTGATTTCTCCGCCGTCCGACCTCCGTTTTGCTCACCGCCGGTCCCGTTGGATTGCTCTCCTCAAGATCTACAAGACTGCAAAATTTCACAGCCAACGGCCACCGCACGCGCCGCCGCCGGCGACGATTGCCGGTGACCGTGGCGGCCCGCCGGAAATTACTGTTCCGGAAGCGGATGGATTATGCCCGCTATGCTTATGAAAAATGTGAAATTTGTTATATAATTTAAAATTGTGAAATTTATGATTTTTAGATGCACCGTGCATGTACTGGTGTTCTATTTATATGTGATATGGTTAGTGTGCACACGGTTGTGATTAGCGCGCAGGTGGATGTGATTAGCGCGCAGGTGGTGTGAGTAGCGCGCAGGTGGGTGTGAGTAGCGCGCGGTTGATATTATGAGGGTGTCCTGTGGATGCCATCGGAGAGGGCGGCCACCCCCCTTTGGCCGGGACACCAGGTTAGCAGCGGCGCAGTGGGACGCCACGCGACCGTATGCCGGTTTCTCTCTATAACCTCCTGTCTGGCAGTACCTCGGGACGCTGGGTACTCTGGCGCCACTGGTATATAGTGGGTGCATCAAATGATTTTCAGAACTGTGTTTTAAAAATAAAATGTTTGGAAACTGTATTGGAATTAAAAATATAATTATTACTGTTCGGATATTTATTTGATGTCTTGGTTTTCGGGGAATATGAATAAAGGGTTTTGTGAAAATGTTTTAAAAGGGGAACCTTTCCAACTGAGAGAATTGTAAGGGTTTTGAGAGAAATTATTATTTCCAAATAATTATTATTTATACTTATTACTGTGATATTATATGGTATAGTAGTAGGGTCGCTCATTGAGATGATTAGCATCTCACACTCTTAAATTCCGTTCCTCTAGGTACCAGGTTGTCGGTGTTCATCCAGAGCGGACTTGATCTTCATCGCTGTTTTACTTCGTGAAGTACCCTGTTCTTCTTTATTGCAGTTGTACTATTTCTTTCACTCTTGTTGTATTTATCTTGCACTGGATTACTGTATTTTTGTTTTGAAGTGCTGAAATTTGTGGAACCAATTTGTAGTTTGTGGGAGGAATAAGGGGATATTTTTGAAGTGTGTTTTCAGTGCAGGTAAATTTGTGGTAAGTAAATCGCTTAGGGGAGGTGCTGCCGGATTTTCCGTTGGAAGGTTCGGTGGTATTTCCCTGGGATCAGGGCTGTATAGGGTTCCGGAGGAGGAATTCTGGACGGGTCCTGACATTTATGTTTTTGGAATATATAAATATATGCATACATACATACATACATATATATATATATATATATTATATAGTATTATCACAATGGGCTAGGCCCACACTATATACAGTGGGTGCATCCTTATTTACATGTAATTCATGTGAAATATACACTGAATTACATATAATATATAAATGATCCACTGCATCTAGTAACAGGTTCGCAATGTAGTAACTACATGTATGTAAACGAATTGAATTTATGAATCTATTAATCAAAGATGGTTTTGGAAATTGTAGATCCAGACAGTACTTCTAATCTTGTTGATTGCCCTTGGTTATGGTTTGATGGTCATATTGACTTTATTTCTAGCAAAAGGGCAGAAGTGTATCCAGGTTGTGGGATGGATCTGTCTAGTTTTTAACCTTATGGTACTTGCTGATCCACTTTGCATAGTGGTGAGCATGTAAACCCCGTTATATATGTCATTCTTAAGTAAAACCCATTTTGCTTTATTAAACTAAAGCACATCATTTATGGCTATTAGATTCTATCAATGTATCAAGCTTTATCTTTTAAATAAAAGTTCAATGATTATTAAAGGTGGTAGATCTTAGTTTAATAAAATAAAATGAATCTTATTTGAGCCTTACTATATATATATATATATATAACACAAGTTGTTAACCAAATAATATGTAACACCCCGTCCCGAATCGCACCGGAATCCGTGCACGTTGACCAAGGTTGACCATTGACCGAGGTTGACCGTTGACCGTTGACCAAAGGGGTCAAAAGTTGACGTTTTGACTCGGTGGAAATTTCGAGTTGACCAGGGTACCGTGGGGAAGTGCATGACGCCCTGAGTTCGTAGACTAGTAGCACGTCAAAAACGGAGCTACGGTTTGAAAGTTATGGGCAAAACAAGTTGAAGTGTAAACTGTCCAAAAGGTGCCGGGAGTTGACTTTTTCTTGTGATGTAATTTTGAGTTGACTCTTGTATGGTTGTAAAGTACTTGTCGATACGAGTTCATAGACTAGCGGCACGCTTAAATCGGACATGTGGTTAAAAAGTTACGGACGTTTGAAATTCGCCGGGTACCGTATTATTTTAATATATTTGGCTTAAGTGCACAGCAACGCCACGTGTCAGCTTCTGATTGGTCCACGTGGCATGAACAGTCCGCTGTGTTCGTGAAATTCCGGCCAGCTCCAGTCCGCTGTGTTCGACCTCCTGAATCCGAATCCGGCTTCCGTTTCCGCCAATTCGCGACGGTTTGGGAGAATTGCGGAGCCGAAACTCGAAAAGATTTCGAGCGAGATTCCGACCCCGTCGGGTCCGATCACCGGGAAGTAAGACCGAATCTGTGATCAGCATCACTCGAGCTTCGATTCGGTATATAACTCGTAAATTCTAGATATCGTTTGTGTTTTGACCCCCCGGGTACCGGGTATTATTTACCCGAATAAAATATTAATTTATTTGACTGTCTGTGAATTTTATTCTAGGAGCACCGGTGAGTCGTGAAATTGATCCCGTGGTGGATCATAGTTTAATTGCGTGCTCCAGGTGAGTGACCCACCTTCAAATTAAATTTGGGAATTTAATTGGTGAATATAGTATGTGTGATTTAAATATTTGGAATTTAATTTCTATGTGCCAAATATTTATTGGATTTATTGTGGAATTGTTTATGAATTTATTGGATTTAAGAAAATGTGCATTATATAAATTTATGCCATGTGAAATTATTTTATGGTTTTGAGGATTTTGAAATTGGTGTGGTTTTAATGGTAAATTGGGCACGATTTGATTTTCAAATATTTCAAGGAAAATATTTGGTTATGTTGGTGATCTCAATTTTTATAAAATATGCCCATGAAATATTATGAGATTTGATTATGATATTTCGAGAAATTATTTATGTTTGGAAAAAATGTGGATATTTGAATTGATGGATTTGGGAGTTGGTGGATTTGAAAATCATGGAATTTATGGTGTTGATTATAAAGAAATTACGGAGGATTTCCGGGTTCAAGCGGATGGATTATGCCCGCTATGTTTATGAAAAATGTGAAATTTGTTATATAATTTAAATATGTGGATTTTATGATTTTTGGATGCACCGTGCACGTACTGGTGTTCTGTTTATATGTGATATGGTTAGTGTGCACACGGTTATGATTAGCGCGCAGGTGGGTGTGATTAGCGCAGGTGATGTGATTAGCGTGCAGGTGGGTGTGAGTAGCACGTGGTTGATATTATGAGGGTGTCCTGTGGATGCCATCGGAGAGGGTGGCCACCCCCCATGGCCGGGACACCAGGTTAGCAGCGGCGCAGTGGGACGCCATGCGACCGTATGCCGGTTTCTCTCTATAACCTCCTGTCTGGCGGTACCTTGGGACGCTGGGTACTGTTGGCGCCACTGGTATATAGTGGGTGCATCAAATGATTTTCAGGACAGTGTTTTAAAAATAAAATGTTTTAAAGCTGTATTGGAACTAAAAATATAATTATTACTGTTCTGGTATTTATCTGATGTCTTGGTTTTCGGGAAATACGAATAAGGGGTTTTGTGAAAAAGGTTTTAAAAAGGGAACTTTTCCAACTAAGAGAATTGTAAGGATTTTGAGAGAAACTATTATTTCCAATTAATTATTATATATCTACTGTATTACTGTGATATTATATTGTATAGTAGATAGGGTCACTCACTGAGATGATTAGCATCTCACACTCTTAAATTCCGTTCCTCTAGGTACCAGGTTGTCGGTGTTCATCCGGAGCGGACTTGATCTTCATCGCTGTTTTACTGCGTGAAGTACCCTGTTCTTCTTTTATTGCAGTCGTACTATTTCTTTCACTCTTGTTGTATTTATATTGCACTGGATTACTGTATTTTTTTATTGAAGTGCTGAAATTTGTGGAACCAACTTGTAGTACCGTGGGAGGAATAAGGGGATGTTTTTAGAAGTGTGTTTTCAGTGCAGGTAATTTGTGGTAAGTAAATCCCTTAGGGGAGGCTCTGTCGGATTTTCCGTTGGAGGGTTCGGTAGGGTTTCCCTGGGATCAAGGCTTGTCTAGGGTTCCAGGGAAGGAATTCTGGACGGGTCCTGACATAATATGTATACAAGTCAAATTAAAATATGAAAAGTTGATCTATAGGTTTCTTTACATAATACCATTGACTCAATCTGATAAAATTTCTAGTATATAATAAGACTATGTATATAGTCGTATTTTATTAGGTGATGTCAAATTTCTTATAATGCTCGATTAAGCTTGATTGCATTTAATTCATACGATGTTTTATTTCAGATTCCATATAATTAGGCTACAGCCGATGTCCAACGTCACCTCCTAATATATATATATATATATATTAAGCAGTATCTTCACCTTTATCCTAAGATTTCTAACACCTTTACTAATGTTTTGTAGAGAAAAGTCATACGGACCAAAAGTGTGGAGTTCATGCCCTTTCCTTTATCGTTTTTCTAGACAATAGGCACTGTTATGTGGTTCTTCCATGACCTTTTGGTCAATGATTACAACTTAGCTGTATACAATTAATCCTGCATATATATATATATATATACAACTCCCTCTTCCTGTATTAATTTGTCCTTTTGCACAGTTATATTTATAATGTTTTTAATTGTACTCTTAAGAGTTTTGTGACATATATTTTCCATTTGCTTCCCTTTTTTATCTCTGGATCAACAGTTTTCAAACGTACCAGGATTTATTGTCGGAATTGTTCAGATGGGGCTTTATATAGTCTACAGGAATAGCAAGGAAATTTTGCAGGAGCCAGTGGTTAATCCGGGACCGAACCAGGCAATTCCGCAACCAAATGTAACGCTGGAAATGTCATAAATATTATTGAAGATGATAAAGTCTAAGGTAATCATCAAGATTGAAGCTAGTTATACATGGGAGGGACATGTGTTTTATGGTGATGTATTTTTAGTCTTGTTGATTGCTCTTGGTTATGGTTTGATGGTCATGTTGACGTTACTTCTAGCAAAAGGGCAGAAGCGTATCCAGATTGTGGGATGGATCTGTTTAGTTTTTAACCTTATTGTATTTGCTGCTCCACTTTGGTTATGGTGAGCATGTACATGTAAAACTTAGTTATATATGTCATTCTCAAGTACGGCCTACTTTGTTTTATTAAACTAAGGTACATCATCGATAGCTATTAGATTCTATCAATTTTCAAGCTTTATCTTTTAAATAAGAATTTAATGATCATTAAAAGTGGCTGATCTTAATTTAATAAAATAAAATGAATCTTATTTTAGCCTTACTCTATATATATATTTATAACACATAATTAACTATATAATATGTACACAAGTCAAATTAAATATGAAAAGTTGATCTATAGGTTTCTTTACATAATACTATTAACTCAATCTCATAAAAATTTTAGTGTATAAAAAGACTATATATATATATAGTCATTTTTTATTGGGCAATGTCTAACTTCTTATGATGCTCCATTAGCACTTGATTACATTTAATTCATATGATATTTTATTTTGTACTACAATTGGAGTTAGATGTCACCTCCTAAAATATTCTCATATATATATATAGGAATATTTTATGGTGAGGGCTGTTCCTATGCGGATCCGTATCAAAGCAGATATTTTTTGAGAAAAAATAAAATCTGTTTTTGGTACGATCCATATATGGACGGTCCGCACCGAAGAATTACTATATATATATATATATATATTAAGCAATATCTTCACTTTTATCTTAAGATTTCACCTAATTATATTTAACTCGTACTACCTATAATTAGGCTACGACTGGTGTCGAACATCACCTCCAAAAATATTCTCACATATATATATATATATATATATATATATATATGTAGGACGATTCTATAATTAGGACCGTTCGTATGAGAACTAGGGGCAAAGCCGACGCTATTTTTTAAAAAAAAAAAAACCTAAAAAGCATCGGTTTTTCCTGTATGTGTGAGAGAAAAGCTAACACTTATTAGGATTTTTTTTAAAATAGCGTTAGCTTTTCTCTGATCCGTATTTAGACGGTCCTGATAGTATAAGGACTCTTTCTATATATATATGTATATATATTAAGCGGTATCTTCACCTTTATCCTAAGATTTCTAACACCTTTGATAATCTTTTGTAGAGAAAAGTCATACGGACCAAAAGTGTGGAGTTCATGCCTTTTCCTCTATCGTTTTTCCAGACAACAGGCGCTATTATGTTGTTCTCCTATGGCCTTTTGCTCAAGGATTACAACTTAGCGGTATAGACAATTAATCCTGCATATCTATATATATATACATATACAATTCCCTCTTCCTGTATTAATTTGTCCTTTTGCGCAGTTATATTTATAATGTTTTTAATTGTACTCTTAAGAGTTTTGTGACATATATTTTCCATTTGTTTCCCTGTTTTATCTCTGGATCAACAGTTTTCAAACGTACTGGGATTGTTTATCGTCGGAATTGTTCAGATGGGGCTTTATATAGCCTACAGGAATAGGAAGGAAATTCTACAAGAGCCAGTGGTTAATCTAGGACCGAACCTGGTAGTTCTGCAAGCAAATGATATTGCTAGAAATGTCATAAATATTATTGAAGATGATAAATTCTAAGGTAATTATAAAGATTGAAGCTAGTTAGACATGGGAGGGACATGTGTTTTATGGTGATGTATTTTTTCTTTTTAAAATAAATGTTGGAAGGGTAGAGGCATGACCTTGTAGACCTAGCCAGAACTTAAACCTAGCGCTTTTAATTAGTCTGGAATTTGCGCATGTGCTTAATTTGTCAAAGGGTTGTACCGTTTGTAATCTTTTTTATATATGAAGTGTCCTTCTCTTGGTTAATTAGAATCTCTCTTGATTATGGCTTTTAGTCTATTCAATTCCCAAGCCATTGTCGACCAAAGAACAAAAAATTTATCATTTATGATGATTAAGCTTTGCTTTATTAAAAAATGTGTGTGTGTATATATATATATAATTTGAAAAAGTCTCTATGTATACTAGGACTTGAGAACAAGTATATATATACAAGCATTTAAAGGAATAGGTACAAGATTAATAATGCCGAGCTTAATCGTATTTCTCATAAACTAGTATTCTATAATCTTACTGAGAAATATATCTATATATATATATATATATATGTATAAATATAACAGGAAAGGGAAATTAGATTAATATTAGACTACACAACAATGAAAATTTATGAGAATAAAAGCCTAGAAAAACATGCATGAATATTGCACCAAATTTCACTAGAAACACTTCAACCTCTTATTTTTTATTTTCTTTTTTCAACCTCTCTTTTCTACCATGGTCAAACCCTCTTTATAGTTGTCCAACGGAAGTCTGTTCCCTCTCTATTCTTCCACTTGGGCAATAGCAAGCCCACGTGAAGATGACAAGCAGCATGTGTAACATAGCAGCAGGAATGTAATAATTAAGATAACATTTAATTAAAAAAAAAAAAAAAAAACTGTCGTGTTCTTGGTTTACAGCTAACTATGTTTCGCATATAAGAAAATATGTAGAGCCAGCAGATAAACGCGTAAGGTGGGCTCCACGTACGAGTACGAACTCTTGCCTACTCACTTCCGCATAACACATTCTTAAATTTTATGTGGGCGGAGCAGAATTCGGGGGAAGCGCCTACTGGGGCATGGAATGAAAACGTCAGCAAAACCAACCAGAAGGCTCAAGCTGAGGGTAGGGCTTGGGAAGGAATAAAAACGTCTGCAAAAGCACTCAGAAGCCTCAAGCTGAATGTAAGGTTGCATTTGGGACTGCCTATTTGATAATCCTCCTAGCAAATTTCAATTGTTCTCGGAAGGAAGTGTAAAACAAAAAAACAAAAAAAAAAAGAGAACAAAGTAGAAAAATAAATAACAATAACAAAACACCATGCCACTCCACCAAGGAAAAGATAATATATATATATATATATATATATATATATATGTATATGTACATGATAAATAGCTTTTTAACGCAATATTGAAAAAATAAAAGAAAACATCGGTACAAAAAAAATCAATAATTTAAGTATGGATGATGGAACAGTCCGTAGCAGCCATGCAATGCATCGACAACTTGTCTAGATAAGATTTAATTTAACATACAAGATCGACTGTTCAATGCTTTTATCCAACAGCTTGCAACACAGAAACATGGCTTCAAAATGAAATTAACCATGCATGGTTACTGTAAAGGTCATGGGTTAACTATACTTTTTGAGTTTCTAGTTTGCCCCTCAGTTTAATCAAATACCTTAAATTTCAATTTTTTCTATTGAATGTCTCAATTTTTATATTCGTTTCAATTTAGTTCTCCATTTTCATTTTATTTCCAAATGAAATCCTTAATTTTAGTTTTATTTTAATTTTTCCATTGCATGGATATTTAATCTTTTTGTTATGGAATTTTTTTTTTATAGTTATAATATTTTACAGTTAATAATATTTTTCAATTTATATATAATAAGGCATTTATTTTGATAAAAAAAAAATTCGTTAGTTTTCAGTACATATTGGAAGAAAAATTGAAATTAAGAATCTTAATTGGAAAATTTTAAGTGAAGCCTAAATTGAGACCAAAAGGCACTTAATTGAAAATTTTGAAATCTAGTTACTTAATTAAATTTAAAATTGGGGGCAAACTAGTGTTCAAAGATATTGTCAAACCCAAGGTGTTTACTAGATGGATTCCATTAGCATTGTACCATTATAATGGAATTCTAAAAACGTTTATAAAATATATATATTGATGGTAAATAGTGTTTTATAATTAGTAAATTATGGTAGATGGGGAGTTAAAATTATTGGCTCAATAGCATAGTGTATGGCACTCACCCACTAATTAGTTATGTTATTTGTCTGCAAAATGAAAAATTAATTCTCTCCATCAACTAATCAGCAGTTAGTAAATTACATATATATATATATATATATATCCAAAAATATATAAAGTTTTAATTGATTAGAAACTTAACTCCCACCTTAAATTGCACATGACGTAATAAGTATTAAAATTTATCATTAAAAATGGACACAAAACCTATCATATTGACCAAATCTAATTGGTTCGATTAAGTTTTATTTTTAACTTATGGTTTGTTTGATTTAGATAACTGAACCAACCATACCATATTTATATTATATATAACTTTTTGATATTTTATTATAATTAATTATACTTTTATGTTTTCAAATTTTTTAGTTAAATAAATTAGAAATATTATATTATTTTTAAAATTATTAAAAAATTTTAAAACTAATAGAATAATAAAACACATTCAAATTGAATTGAAGATGGTTAGTTCTGTTTGATTTAATTTCTCCTCATGGTTCTGTTTGATCTAGGTTGTAAAAATAAAAATAAAAAATACAAAATGCCCATTTTTTGTTGATGCTTGCCTAATTAAAGTTTTAGTATTATTTCATTAATTAAGATAACACTTTCAATATTTGATAATAAAATTTCCACTTTATATTGGGAATATTGGGAATATGTTATTTCAATTTATAAGCAACATAAGTTGACACATTGAAGAATAATATCTTATGGTAATTAATTAGTCTGCAATTTGTATTCTGTGCATAAAGGACGTTGCTACTACATATTAATTCGGTGAATTTTACTATACAGAAAAATAATAATAATAATAATTAAGTGAAGAACATTAAATATTATATATATACACATATCATATGAATGCTGCTTGGGTGAAGACAGACGGTATTAACCATCACAGACAGATGAAGACCATCAAATAAAAATGGTTAGTTTTTTTTTACTGGATTTAGTCCTAGCTATAAGGACAAAGCGACAAGCGTAAGATCTTTACCTTATAGTAGCTCTGTCTATGCATATATGCAGCAAAAGATAAGTTAATTTTTATTTAATGTTAATTAGATCCTAAATGGACAAGAAATGAATAATTAAAAACAAAAAAGAGAGATTAATTAGTTTCATAACTTTATATTAGTATAAAGATGCCGTTTCAAGAGTGATTTTGAAAGTGTTAAAATTATTTTCAAAGCGATAAAAATTATTTATATAATGTTTGGTAATAAAATATAAAATTATTAAAAAGTGATATTGTTGTTGAAAAATCATGTGTTTGATGATTCTAAAAAAATACCAATTAAATAATTCTTGAAAAATCATTCGAAATGATTTTTAAAATCATTTGAAAATATTTAAAGGAATAACGGACCTATTTGAATGATTATGTTAATATCTTCGAATTTACTATTGTTTTATTTATATAGACCAACTGACCAAGTCAATGCAACCGATTCGTTTTTTATAGTTTAAAAAGCTAGCAATAGTGAAAGAGAAACTAGGAAAGGACTATTGCTCGATTGCAAATTTGCATGTGCTATAGCATGATAAAATCTTTGGATGAAATATGTACAAAATCGCTACGTCATATTCTAATCCAGTCTCAAGTGTATATTTTATTATAATATTTCTTTGTGAAACAAGCAAACCAACCCGCTTCTTCGGGAATCATTTCTTGTTTACATATAATATGGCTTTGGCGGCTAAGGCCCTCCAAGTTCGTACGGATAAAAAGTAAAATTTGAGTTCCTGATATTTTTATAATGAAATAAAATATTTAAGGCATGAAGGAGGTTAGAGTAAAGCGGAGCTGATTAGGCTATGTTTGGAATAAACTTAATAATTCTGCTTCTTATACAACTTAAAAATTATTTATAAGAGCTTATTAAAATGTTATATTTTACTGGTTTAGAACTTTAGTTTACAACCGTACGTCTAAATACTCATATAAGCCATTATTAAACCTCAAAAGCTATCTACAGCCAAACAGAGTCCTAAGTAACCCATTTTATATATTATCTCTCAAATCTCAGCTAGTATGGTGAGACAGTGGAACAATTGTGAACCTAAATTCTATTTAGGCTGCAGAAATGAATTGGATTGAATTGAACTATTGGAAGTTCTATCCAATCAAATTAAACTAAATTTAAAATACTACATTTTAATTGATCTTAACTTAAAATAATTTAGTTCAACCATGCAATATAGTGAGCTGAAAAGCACTAGTCGTAAATCACATAATTACTATAGCATGACAAATCTTTGCATCAAATATGTAGAAAGTCGCTACGTCATATTCCAATCCAGCCTCAAATATTATTATTATAATATTTTTTTCAACAAGTAAAACAAACAAACTGGTCAGTTTGCTTTTTTAGATATGTTTTCTTGTCAACATCATATGGCTTTAGCGGTTAACGCTCTCCAAGTCCATATTGGCTTAAAAAGTCAAATTTTACTTCCTTATTAACCAACCCCTCTTATATATTGTCTCTCCAATCTCAACCAGCCTTACAACTTTAGCAGACAGACTGTGTGAGAAAATGGCCCTTCACCATGGATTAACTTTGACTGTTGGTATCTTAGGTACGTAGAAAGAGCTTCATTTTTACCACCTCTTCTTCTTCTTCTTCTTCCTCATCCACCACTTCTTCTAGCTTTCTTATATATATATATATATATATATGTGTGTGTGTGTGTGTGTGTATTTACAAATGCACGAGAACTAAGTGCTTTTTTTTTTTTTTTCTTTTTTGGGTTTTCTTTTCTCTTTTATTGCAGGCACTATCATCTCTTTCATGGTATATCTTGCTCCAGTGTAAGCTTTTAGTTTTGGCTCTTTCATTTAACTCTATAAAACTTGATCATCTGGTCATGAAGAGTGAAATATTGATCACCATCCGATTTTTGTTGTTAATTTGCAGCCCAACATTTCACAAAGTGTACAAGGAAAAATCTATAAAAGGGTTTGAATCATTTCCTTATGTTTTTGAACTATTCATTTCAATGTTGTGGATACACTATGCAATCCTTAAACGAGCAGCCCTTCTCATCATTACCAACTCGGCTGGATGTGTAATGGAGACACTCTACATCGTTATTTTCCTATTTTATGCTCCGAAGAAATCTAAGGTAATCTATTTATCATCTTTTCACTTATTAATTAGGAGACTCGTTTGGCTATATATGTTTATGTTTTTGAAATGTATAAATATATATATAAATATATATATATAGAGAGAGAGAGAGAGAGATAGAATCGCTATATATAGTACGCGTCTTAGTTTTCTACCTGAATTCTCAACTCCCACCATCATGTATAAATTTGTTTGCACAATGTATTAAAGGAGGAAAATTTAACTCCAGCAACGTCAATGAAAAAAAGAAAAAAACCAAAATTATTTAGACATAGCTGGTCAGATTCTAGAGAAAGGAAAAAAAAATATAAAAAAAAAAATGAGAGAATTGGAGGACAAAAATGTCTTTTTCAGAGACTGGTCAAAAAATCAAACACAAATATATAGCCTGGCAATGACGTACCCGTCAGAAAATGACCTTTCGTCAGAATTTTTTTAACAATTCTAAAATTACTCATTAAAATTATTGAATTTATGCACACACATTCAATATAAAATATCTATTATTTTTTATGATATTACGGGGAGACTATTGAATTTAGATTTTGAATTTAGAAAATCTTTAATAACTTTGTTAATTATTATTATTATGATTATTATTATTTTTTTAACATCTGAAAGTTATACAACCATTAAAAAAACTGTCTAATTGGTTTGTCTAGACACAATGTTAAGTTGATTTGATTAAAAATAAAATTATTCAAGTGATTTGTTCGAAACTTATTTTCAATACTGTATATCCACATACAAATAATTTATATCATAAAATTTACCTATATATATTTAAGAAAAAATTTAACAATCATAAACATATCACTAATAGGGTTAAAAATAAGTCATTATAAAATTATGAAGGGGGAAAATAGTGATATTAAATATATATATATATATATATATACACACACATATATCCAAGTCGCATTACAATTTTCATAAGCGGAAAAACATTGGTTATACACAAATATCATATATGGTACTTGTATATACGTGTATATATATATATATATATTTTTTTTTTGAGAAATATAAGTATATATTTTTAGTTATATGTGTTGTTATATATTTAGAACATATATATTTTTATTATATTTTAACTTATATATTTTGTTATACAAATATAAATTTATGCAAGTGCACTTTCAAAGTTTAAGAAAAATAGCGTTTAATTTTGCGTTTTTTTTCGTGGTTAAGACTATAACTCTTCTAATTTTATACGAAATAAATTTTAAAGAGGTTATTTATTTCACAATCACCGGCTTAAGCCAATCCATGATCCATGACCCATCACAACATTCCAACAAAAACTAGTCCCATAGAAAATTTTGTAACTACTGATTTTCCCTAACAAAATTTTCTGGACCTGCCCTTGTTAACTACATGTAATAACTCAATTACATATGATAAAGGGTCTACTACTACATTTAATAACAGGCTCATACCGATCATACACAACACAGTGGCTATATATGTTTATATAAGTATATAACCTAATTGACTCTATTAATCTATTAATCAAATATGATCTTGAATATTGCAGATCCAGACAGTACTTCTAATCTTGTTGATTGCTCTTGGTTATGGTTTGATGGTCATATCGACTCTATTCCTAGCAAACGGCCAGAAACGGATCCAGATTGTGGAATGGATTTGTCTAGTTTTTAAGCTTATTGTATTTGCTGCTCCACTTTGCATAATGGTAAGCAAGTAAAACCCAATTATATATACATATATATATATATATATATATATATATATTTATATATATTTGACAAGTCAAATTAAATATGAAAGTTGATCTGTAGGTTTCTTTACAGAATAGCACTGTTAAGTCAATCCGATGGCTTTCCTAGTATATAATAAGACTCTATATGTATATTATATATCTTAAGCATATTTTCTACTTTATCCTAAGATTTCTAACAAATTGTGATCATATTTTGCAGCGAAAAGTCATACGGACAAAAAATGTGGAGTTCATGCCTTTTCCTTTATCGTTTTTCCAGACATTAGGCGCTGTTACGTGGTTCTTCTATTGGCTTTTGCTCAAGGATTACAAATTCGCGGTATACACAATTAATCCTGCATATATATATATATATACAACATCATCTTCCTATATATCTGTATATATTAATTAGTCCTTTTGCCCAGTTATATTCATAATGTTTTTAATTGTCTTATTAAGAGCTTTACGACTTATTTTCCTTTTGTTTCCCTTTCTCTTCCCTGGATCAACAGTTTCCAAACCTACTGGGATTTATTCTCGGAATTGTTCAGATGGGGCTTTATATAGCCTACAGGAACAGCAAGGAAATTTCTCCGGAGAAGCCAATGGTTAATCCGGGACTGAACCAGGGAGTTCTGCAACCTAATGATAGCGTTGCAAGTGTCATAGATATTGCTGATGATAATAATCTCAAAGGTAAAGATTGAAGCTAGTTATACATAAATGGGACCTGGGACATGTAATTTACTGTAATATATTGTTTTGTACATAAATAAAAAAAGGTTGGAAGGGTAGAGCCTTAACCTTGGAACCTGAGTGGTAGACCTAATCCAGCACTTAAACCTGGCTCTTTTAATTGTTTTGTACATAAATAAAAAAAAGTGTCATAGATATTGCTGATGATAATAATCTCAAAGGTAAAGATTGAAGCTAGTTATACATAAATGGGACCTGGGACATGTAATTTACTGTAATATATTGTTTTGTACATAAATAAAAAAAGGTTGGAAGGGTAGAGCCTTAACCTTGGAACCTGAGTGGTAGACCTAATCCAGCACTTAAACCTGGCTCTTTTAATTATTAATATATTTGTATATAGTTCGGAATTTTTATGTGCTTGATTTGTCAAGGGCTTTACCGATTGGAATCTTTGTCATATCATATATATATATATATATATATATATTATGATTATGCTGAAACACACTAGTGTTCCTAGAACTAAGACCTTCAGACGTCACAGGCGTTTTTCATTTTAGTCACTACTTGCTTCGTCTTCTTGCTGTGTTAAGTCAAAATTTTCTTCCTTGTCTTAAAAGTAGGGAGACATAAAATTTGGAACTATTCAAAAGACTACACCTCATGTGAATTAAACAAAATGTTTTTATAACCCATATGATATTTATGAATATTAATCAATGGCTTCACCATCTATCAATATGAACTACTCATGTTCCAAATTGATGACTAATTATGGGTTTGCATGTTTTTAGAAGTGTCTAAAATATCAACACTAAATTATTGATAATATTTAGAACATCTTTAATAAATTTATGTAGCATAAATTTTAAATTTTTGATAATTATATGGTATAATATCTACTAATATTTAGTAGACAATGTTTTTGATAAAGTACTTTCAAATGAATTCTGTCTATATCAAAATTAAGTAATGATATGAAATTTGCTTTAAAAAAATTATGTTATTAAAATAACCCCATTAGCTTATAGAATCTTGAGAGAGAAAAAGAGTTAGAAAGAGAGAGACAGAGAAAGAGAAAGACAGCGACAGAGACAGAGAAGGGAGGAGAGAGAGTGAGAAAGAGAGAGAGAGAGACGGGGAGAGAGAAGGAGAGAGACAAAGAAGAAGCTGAAAACGGTGGCAAAATCTCCTCTGACTCTAGCACCTTGGACCTTTGTGTTTGATTAATTTTGGATATAGTGGTGATAAAATTTTAATTTTTAAATGAAAGATAATAATGGAATACATTATTAGACTTTTCTTATGGAAATAAATTATTAGATTAGAGACACTTTTTTTTTTTTTTTTTTTTTTTGATTAGGGAATCATCGAAGATTAACCAATTTAATTTCTGCCTACCAAAGGGGGGCTTAGATTCATGGGCGGACCTAGTAGCCCAGGGGCACGTGTCCCATCAAATTATTGTTATAAGAAAAATTTATATAAATTTTTCCATATATGCATTTTTACCTTTGTGCCCCTCTAAAATGGGAAATTTTTTCTCCACCATGTCTGATTTGGACTTTTTATTTTTTCTTTTAAGGTTCTATGGTATTTGTTTAATATAAGTCTAATGATCCATTATATCAAATAAAAATAATATATAGATGTTATTACGTATCAAGCAAACATTTTAGAATTAATTATCAAGTCTTTTTTAAGCTCTTTTACGCAAAAAATAATAATAATTAGCCTTTTTTTAAAGCTAACCAGCAGAAAAGTCTTCACCTTTTTAAGCTTTTATTCTTAATTTTTAACAATAATATTTGTAAATTTCTATATCTTATGAATAATAATCACTGTCTTATCATATCTTTTTGAGCTTAATCATTGTCTTACCATTTTTTTTATTCTGATCATATTCATTGATAATAAAATTTCTGCTTAAAAAAAAAAAAAAAAAACTAAATTCTTGGAAAAATTACTTAGGGCCGCCAATGCTTACATTGTGCCGAGATATACCACCATGGCATCACTCCTCTACATGTACTTACCAACGTTAACATGTATGTTTAGATTTTATTTTTTTTATTTATTCTTTTTTGTGTACAAGTATCTTTAGATTTAAAACTAACAAATTTGATAAGAAAAATTACTTATTTAGTAATGCTAAAGATATTAAATAGTGTATCTTGTTTTTTTTTTAGTTTTTTTTAATCGGTTTGAACTTTAATATATAGATAAAAGGACATGTAACCGATCAGTGATAGCACATTACATGATTTGTTAGACTCTAGCCAAACTAAATTATTTAGTACGTATTAAGTGAACAATATAAATATGTTCAATTAGAATTAAACTTATTTTTATATTAGAAAGTAAATTAATTATTTATAATGGAAACAAAAAATTTAATTTATCCGAGTATATAAATTCAAAAATTTTTATTCAATTGTTTTAAATATTATCATATTTGATGGAGAATGTATAATTAATAAAATAATCAAACCTTAAACACATTTATTAAAAAAATTATAGCAAAATATGATTAAGGTCTTTGACGGCATACTTTCCTTTATATTTAAAATAATATATGTATGTATACAAATTATATTACATAAAAATGAATTAAATTTCTATGTTTCTCTCTTAAAAAAAAATATTTAAAAGTCAAAAGTACATTTAGTTACTATCAATTTATATTGCTTGATTCATATTTACTTAACAATTTAATATTATTGTTTGGTTGATGTGTCCTGCACAACTTAATATTATTTAGATTCATATAAAAAACCACAGTTCCATTTGTTATTTTAATGGTTTAATATATATATATATATTTTTTAATAGTTTTGCAGCATTGCCGCATTGCCACTCAAACCGGTCAGGGATGGAACAGAAGCATGGCCTGGGCCAGCTCGGCTGTGATCTCGGCCGCTATTTTAATGGTTTACTAATTGAAGAGGGTTATGGATTACAATATATTTATATTCCCAAAAGTTTAACCATTAGACAAAGTCTACGACTACAAAAGGGTCAAGGAGTTCAAGAAGTTTTGTGTAACTTATATTATTATTATTATTAAAAATAAAATAACTTTTAGCTTCCAGAGCTTTGTGTTGAAATGTCTGCTTTTAACAGGAGTGGGTGATGGAAAGCTTCGATGGAGGTTATTCAAACAGCTGAAGCAAAGCAACACTGGGAGTATCAATCACGAAATAACATAGAAAAAAGTTTTAATATGATAACTTATGAATGTATAACCTTTTGCTAGTCATGCAATTCTGTCCAACTACACAAGTATATAATATTGTACAGCAGCCATTGCCACATCAACTGCAAGAAATTTCAGAGCTCGTTTCTTCTGCAGCCAGAAACTTTACCCAGTTCCCTATTTATGAACGGTTGTCAAGTTTCGTTTGCATGTCCAGGAAACCAAGGAAGTCCTGGTTGAAGGCACCGTTTTGTTTCTGGAACTGGAACAATAGGATGCGCGACCCGCATTGCAGCACCTAGAGCATAAATAGCAATTCTAAGCAAGTCCCATGGATCACCAGGTTTCTCGTCGATTCTGCAGATACAAGTGAATCAGTATCAATTGAATCAGAATATCAATTGACTGGTGAAAAAAATTGTCCTGACAAAGAAATTTATGGACCCACATTTTTCTGCATGGTGATAAGAAGGATGCTTATTATGAATGTAATTGGTCCAACAACTTTTTTTGACAAACACTGCACGACTAAAATGATTCAATAGTCTAATTGTTCAGGTTCTTACCTGAGAAACATTAGGAAACTTACAAGGAAGTAGATGGCCTAAAAAAAGATAGAACTTTGTACATAGATGCTCGGTCCACAAATTGATAGCAAGGAAACTGCTCATGTTAGAATCACATTTTACAGCACAGAGTTTATTAAGCTTGTTTAATTCTTCCAGTGGTGGCAAATCCAAGGGAAAGGAAATTCACTTTTTGAGTTTCATCATGTTAGAAGGATGTTGCTGGTGTGGGATCACTCCACAATTATAAAAAATGTTAATGGGTGATAAAGAGATGATTTCTTAGTGGATACCGTATAAAGTATGGGCATATAATTCATTTGGCTTTAGAAAAACAACAGACAAAGCTCTAGCAAGTAGAATTCCAAAGGATGAATTAAAACTAGCAAATTAGAAGGCTTGTCTAGGGCCTATGTTACTAACAGACCACCATGGAAAATAGTACAAAACTTATGTTTTCTCAGGAAAAGATTCAACTAATAATTGAAAGAAACGCGTATCATCACATACATTAGAAATAGCTATGGTATCCAGCCACGCTATGAAATAGGCCAGAGCCACATCCATGCAGCCTCAAAAACCCACTGAACTTTTTTCTGGCAAATCAGCAGTCGAATGACGTAGTCTTTGAAGTGTCATGCTTGACATAACATGATAAAATAGGAAGCATACATGCGTGAGAAGGGAAGTAGCATGTGGTACCTGCACAAACACCAAAAAGAATTTGGAGAAGATGGTAAGTACTCAGTCTGATTGCTTGTATTTCCCGTTTACTATCTTAGATTGTTGATTTAATTTCTATGATGGAAAGGTATAGGAAGCTCACAAAAGTAATTTCCAACATAGCTAAAGATAATTATAGCAGACACTAGCCTGCAAGAACAGAGCTGCATGGTATAATTTATCCAACGTGAATAAATAAATTAGCAAAGAAACTGTATCAACAAACTTCATAACTAAAATCTTGAAGAATATCAAATTGCTTGGCTTCAAGGAGAAACATGGAGGTGAAAAGTTGGAACACGAGATTCCCTTTTAATCTCATTTCGTTAATAGATGCTCTATCTAGATTTTCTACTGACTTTGGATATGTGGAAGGAACAAGGAACACTGTAAACTTGGATCAATTAGTAAATAGGCTGCACTTAATTTCTTTTTTTTGGCAATAAGAACTGCATCATAAAAGTGCAAAAAGAGGGCCCAAACAGGGATTACAAAATGGAACTAAGTTCCTCTGTTACAATTTGTACCCCGAGAGCCTGGGAAGATCCTTTAAAAGGGGATTGATAAAATGAAAATCACTATTCAAAGTAAAGATAGTTTTCCTGTCAAGACAGCACAAAAGTTAGATTCCCTAGCTATACATTCGAAGTTCCAAGGATGCAATTGAACCTGCTGCCTCAAAAACAAGATGTCACTCCAGGATTCCCAAGCAGTGGGTTCATTTTCTGGCAATTATTTGGTTCACTACATTCTGCGCATCACTTGGCCAAAGAACTTTGCCCCAACCTTGATTGTTAACCAGATTCATGGCCCATTCAATTGCCTTTTGATCTCTGCCTTCTCCGGCCTCAGACTAAAGAGGTTTGATCAATAAGTAAATTGCCTCCACAGAGATACTTACCTTGACCCAATACTGTTCCTTCCAACACATGCTGCTATATGCCTGTTAAAAAATATATATATATATATATATATATATTCGAGAAAGAAAAGGAAAAAAGGATTCAGAATGTCTACAAATTGTGGAAAGCAAAATACCACCTTTGAGAGAGCATTACTAGTCATAAACTAAAGACTAACATTATTTGAGGCCAAGAAAGTCCTTAAAAAAAAAAAAAAGCCTAAGAATCTGGGTTAGTTGACAAGTTTGGGGACTTTAGCCCTAAAAATCAATGGATAACTTCTTTTGCTTTTAAAAAGTGAAACAATGATTCCACTGGGAGATCAGTTATGGGTGTAAAGTTGATTGAATTGAATTTCATGCATAAGAGTTCCTCATATTGGTCTGACATATCTGAAACAATAAATCATAGACTATGTGGCAAACAGATTTTTCTCTTTTCTTTCATTTCTTAGCATCCAAAGAGAATATCAAAACGCACTATATAAAGCAAAAAAGGAAAAAAAAAAAAAAAAATATGCCAATACAATGTTAAATTGGTGAAGTACTCAATAGTCACATACCTATACCAGTAGGAGGCGAATCGACAGCAACAAGCTTCGGTCGCCATAAAAGGCTGCACGGAGACAATGAAACGGCCCAAAAAGGGGCCATTTTAGGAGCTCGCTCTTACAAGGAGGAGCTGAATATAGGAAAAAGAAAGAAAAACCTTCCCAATAAAACCAAACCAACATGTATTTTTGGAGGTTCAGAGATTCAATGAAGCCGAAATGAAACCCTCTGTCGGGTCC
The DNA here is from genome assembly GCF_031755915.1 of Ziziphus jujuba. Classification (NCBI taxonomy): domain Eukaryota; kingdom Viridiplantae; phylum Streptophyta; class Magnoliopsida; order Rosales; family Rhamnaceae; genus Ziziphus; species Ziziphus jujuba. The sequence continues at coordinate 8,878,590 of NC_083380.1, forward strand.
TTGGGTTTGCAGAGTGTCGAAACAGAGCAAGCAAAAGCTTTTTTTTTTTTTTTGTGTGGAAGAAGATACAACTTTTGGCCTGACACGCACTCGCATGTGTACCCCTAATTTTAAAAACATTTCGTTACACCACACGTCCAGAGAATTATTGGTTTTGTTTATTTATTACAATATTATTGATAAAATTACATAAACTCCCTTTTTAGTTTCATTTTTTTTTTTCATTTATACTAGTCATATGTTAAAAATTGTATATATTCCACTCGTAATTTCAATTTTATTTCTAACGCTCTCTAATTTTGGTTTATCAACATACCCTCAATATAAAATATTGAAGGAAAAAAAAAAAAAGGAATATGGTTAAGCGAGAGTATAAAAGGGTAGCTCATAAACTTGCTCGGCATGCTTTAGGATTAAGTTCTTTTTCGGCTATTTACCCCAAAAAAAAAAAAAAAAAAGTTCTTTTGCGGCTTGGATGGATGATGGCAGAGGGAAGTTCTTCATCAAAATATTTTATTTTATTTTATTTTTTAAAACTATTCATAGTAAAGAGGTGGTTTACGTTGGACAGTATATATAAACGCCATCCAACCTATTATTCATATATATTGCCCAAAAAAAAAAAAAAAAACACTATTATTCGCATAGTCAATTCACTACAACAAAAATATTATTTGACAACAGGCTTAGAAGCTTTTAATAACAGCCATGTGCGGTCGAAACTTCTAACTTTTGACAACATTCATTGCATATTGTTATTTCATTTGAACAACATTTACATGAATGTTGTTAAAAGATCTACACTTTTTAACAACATTAACTACATGTTGTCATTCCATTTTGACAGCATTAATGCAAATGTTGTTGAAAATCTTTTGTTTTTTACAACTTTCACTAATTGCTATCATTTTGTTTGAAACTACAATGTTGAAGGTCACATAATTTTGATCCAAGAAAAGCCTAAACCAAAACAATATTAAAAATCAATAATTACTCAAACTGTAACACTCCGTCCCGAACCATGTCGGAATTTTTTGCACGTTGATCGAGGTTGACCGTTGACCGTTGACCCAAGGGGTCAAAAGTTGACTTTTTGACCTGGTTGGAATTCTAGGTTGACTGAGATACCGTTACGGAGTACATGTTGGCACGAGTTCGTAGACTGGTAGCACGTTGAAAACGGAGCTACGGTTTGAAAGTTATGAGCAAAACAAGTTGAGGTCCAAACTGTCCAAGGGGTGCCGGAGTTGACTTTTTATTCATGCAAGGTTGAGCTTTGACTCATGCATGGTTGTGAAGTGCTCGTCGATACGAGTCCGTAGACTAGCGGCACGTCCGATTTGGACATGTGGTTTGAAAGTTATGGACCTGTAAAGTTTTTCAAATACTGTATTATTTTAATATTATTTTTTACACGCATAACGATGTGCCACGTGTGACTCAATGAAGGTGGCCATGTGTCACCATGGTGAAATGCCACATGTCAACCATGTGTAGAATCAAATTATTTTTATTATTATTTTAAATGATAATATTTTTGTTTAATTATTTAATTATTTTTATTTTTATTTTATTTCTTTTTCTTTTCCTTTCCTTTTCTTTTTTTTCTTTTTCTTTTTTTTTTCTTTTCCCCCCGTGGGAAAACACCATTTCTTTCTTTTTTTCTTTTTCTTTTCTTTTTCCCCTTTTTCCTTCTTCTTCCCCGAGCATCAAAACACGCAGCAAGCTTTTTCTCCCTTTCTTTTTCCTTTGACTCTCTCACCCTCTCTGTTTGACCGGCGTTTCGCCGGATTTCAGTCGCTGGAATGCTACACGCGCCGGCCACCGGTGTAGCCCGTCCCGCCGCGAACTCAGCCACCAAATCTCCCGGCCAGCCGTCGCCGGACGCGCCCAGATCGGGCCGGCGAAGTCACGGCGGCGAGGTGAAATTTTTCCGGCGATTCTCGCCGTTTCCGACCAACCCAGCCCGTCCCCTACCTCTATCCCACTATTTTCGACCCCTCTGAGTCCATTTCCGAGGTTAGATTGCCCAAAATCCCCACCGTTTGAAAGATCCCTCAATATCAAAACCGGCCGAAGCTTCCCGACCAAATTCCGGCCACCTCCGGCGGAATTGGGGTCGATGGAGACCGGATTGGTGATCCTCGTCCCACGAGCTTCGATTCGGTATATCATTCGCCTATTTTGGTTAATGTTTGCGTTTAAGCCCCCGGGTACCGGGTATTATTTACCCGATTAAAATATTAATTTATTTGACTGTCCGTAAATTTTATTCTAGGAACACCGGTGAGTCGTAGAATTGATCCCGTGGTGGATCATGGTTTAATTGCGTGCTCCAGGTGAGTGACCCACCTTCAAATTTATTTAGGAAATTTAATTGGTGAATATATTATGTGTGATTTAAATATTTGGAAATTAATTTCTTGTGCCAAATATTTATTGGATTTATTGTGGAATCATTTATGAATTTATTGGATTTAAGAAAATGTGCATTTTGATGCCATGTGAAATTATTTTATGGTTTTGAGGATTTTGAAATTGGTGTGGTTTTAATGGTAAATTGGGCACGATTTGATTTTCAAATATTTCAAGGAAAATATTTGGTTATGTTGGTGATTTCAATTTTTATAAAATATGCCCATGGAATATTATGAGATTTGATTATGATATTTCGAGAAATTATTTATGCTTGGAAAAAAATGTGGATATTTGAATTGATGGATTTGGGAGTTGGTGGATTTGAAAATCATGGAATTTATGGTATTGATTATAAAGAAATTGTGGAGAATTTCCCGGTTCAAGCGGATGGATTATGCCCGCTATGCTTATGAAAAATGTGAAATTGTTTTATAATTTAAATTTGTGGATTTTATGATTTTTAGATGCACCGTGCACGTACTGGTGTTCTGATTATATGTGATATGGTATATGTGATATGGATATTGTGCACACGGATATGATTAGCGCGCAGGTGGGTGTGAGTAGCGCGCAGGTGATATTATGAGGTGTCCTGTGGTTGCCATCGGATGAGGATGGCCACCCCTCCATGGCCGGGACACCAGGTTAGCAGCGGTGCAGTGGGACGCCACGCGACCGTATGCCGGTTTCTTTCTATAACCTCCTGTCTGGCGGTACCTCGGGACGCTGGGTACTGTTGGCGCCACTGGTATATAGTGGGTGCATCAAATGATTTTCAGAACTGTGTTTTAAAAATAAAATGTTTTGAAACTGTATTGGAATTAAAAATATAATTATTACTGTTCTGGTATTTATTTGATTGGGGTTCTTAAATTGGTTTAATTTTCTCTTTACTTAATTATTCAATAAATTAATTTCCTTTAAATTAAAATTGTCGGATGCTTGACTTATTATATTCTATTTGATATTTAGTGAATTAATTGATGTCTTGGTTTTCGGGGAATACGAACAAGGGTTTTGTGACAATGTTTTAAAAGGGGAACCTTTCCAACTGAGAGAATTGTAAGGGTTTTGAGAGAAAATATTATTTCCAAATAAGTATTATTTATATACCTATTACCGTGGTATTATATTGTATAGTAGTAGGGTCGCTCACTGAGATGATTAGCATCTCACATTCTTAAATTCCGTTCCTCTAGGTACCAGGTTGTCGGTGTTCTTTCGGAGCGGACTCGATCTTCCTCGCTGTTTTAGTTCGTGCTGTACCCTGTTCTTCTTTTATTGCAGTTGTAATATTTCTTTCACTCTTGTTGTATTTATTATGCACTGGATTACTGTATTTATTTTGAAGTGCTGAAATTTGTGGAATCAATTTGTAGTTTGTGGGAGGAATAAGGGGATGAATTTTTGAAGTGTGTTTTCAGTGTAGGTAAATTTGTGGTAAGTAAATCCCTTAGGGGAGGCTCTGTCGGATTTTCCATTGGAGGGTCCGGTAGGGTTTCCCTGGGATCAGGGCTTGTCTAGGGTTCCGGGGAAGGAATTCTGGACGGGTCTTGACACAAACCGTCAATGTTAATCCTTCATTCATTCCACAAACATGGTCCAAATACATTTGCACCTAACCCACCCTTCATAACACTTATACCATTGCACCTCTTCCATGAAATGCAAATCAACAACAAATAAAAAGAGTTTAATTTCCCAATGCCAAAATCTAAACTCCCCCCACAACATACATACATGTATAGCAAAGCTACAGATTCACTTGTAAGGTTGATGCTACAAAGATGCTTAGAGCTTCGGTCGTAATGAGCTCCTAGTCAATGTGTCAACTATCCTACATTCCGCCACTCCTTTTGCTGCCCATTGTTTAACTGCCCTTTCGCAGCCAACTGTCCTACACAATGTTAACATTTGGCAAGAATAAGCGCATAACCATAGAAGTGCAAAAGAACATTCCAAAATCACCAAAAGTGACCCAAAAATATACATATAGATACAACATCTTCAACAAATATAGGGTGAATATCATGAAATAAATGCATTCATTACATATAGTATATACTACTAGAAACTAAGTAATCAAATGTCAAATTTATAAAAATTCTACCAACATTTTAGGTGCAAAATTTGAGCCTCGAATTGAGCAAGATATATATGGGTAGAAGCACATTATAAATGAATTACTATGACTACCCATCCACAATAGATGTAAAGAATAGTTGAAACAAGCACAAGGAGCATCACCAACAGCCACTACCAAAGTAATAAATTCATTGAGGACAAGATAACTAGGCATCCAATCAACATCCCCAAATAACTATGCATGAAAGAGAGGTTGTATTATTCGATACCTAATATTTTAGAATGAAATTACAAACCCCATAAATAAATTACTTGTAAAAAATGAACAATTTTCTTTTTAAACTGTTGTTATTAAAGTAGCTACATATGTTGTTAGTGTCATAAGAACTAGAATATTGTGATTATATAATATAGACTCTTGTTCCCCATTTTCAAAAACTATATTATCTATATTTAACCACCTTAATAATCACTTTGTACTAGTTTTAGATTTAAGATTTTTGAAGAGTTCATAACCTTTCACATCTCTACCTAATTTCAACAATTAGATGTGGTTGTTAATCTCAACCCATCCATAGCCATCCATGATATGATATATGGAAGATCACCTTTTTAATTTGGACCTGTTATTGAAATCCACCCTCCCCATTTAAATAAAAGAAAAAAAAAAACTCCGCTAATTTTGGGATTGATTCAACGTAGGGGAAAAGGATGGGCTCAATAGGTAAAGTACATACAAATAGGGCTTTACATTTAGGCCTCCGAAATCGACCTCCCATAATTTTGAAAATTGAAGGCCCATAGGGCCCCTATCGTAAGTGAAAGGCTTAAGAAACCAACCAGCAACTGTTCCCAATAGAATCAGCGACACGTGGAATGCCAAACTAAATCGTAGAACAAAATTTAGAGACCATGAAACTGGGGAAAAAAACTTCTCGTGAGGAATGACAAGAAAAATTTAGAACAGAAGGAAAGGAAAGAACTGACAGATCACCAACAACAACACATAGACCCCAAGTAAGACTCACCAACAACAACACATAATAGCATATTTAACCATTTTTAGCAAAACTGAACGGCTTCTTGAGCTTAGGTCATACAGCGCCATTTTCAAGGAGAACTGAAAATTTAGTCACAATATATTACGAGCCAAAAAACAGAGTTTAAATGTAAAGTATATACTACATTGACCATAATTTCAACGTTATTATTACAATTATCAGAACTAGCTTAAATGGCAAGAAGAATGAAATTGTAGAAAATCCCTTGTATGTGCAATTAATTGTAATAAACACACACAAACCATTGAATATATAATAGCTTTTTTGCTTACAAAAGAATTAATTATTGCTGCAAGATAAGAAGAAAATATACCAGCAATAGAAACAGAGGACACAATATCCCTGCCAAGGAGACTGAGTTGCTCAATCTTTTTATATCAGCATTGTTTTACATTGTACTAAATACAGAGGAAAAAGACATGAGTTTGAGAACCAGTGGAAGAAGAAATAACGTACCACTTCCTGAACTAGTGGAACAGAAATACTCTGTCCAAGTAAACTCAGTTTTTCAAGAAATTCATCTCAGAAATTCTCCCATTCTCTCAATTTTGATATGGAGTTTGAGTTTTTATCTTCAGCATGACACATATCATTCATGATCATAAGGAAAGCTAGGCATCAAATTGAATTTTAAAGCAGAAACCAAAAGAAGATAGATTAACTTAATTGCAAATCAATTTGATTTTGAAGTCTAAAGAGATTTTTCAAGTATATATTGCCTCTAAAACAAGCTGCAAATTGCAACTGGGCTCAATTTTTGAGTCCCTACTGTTGAATTAAATTAATATTTGTAGACTTGGCATAATCAATTACTCACTTACAGGGCCTATTTATGCCATTAATGGGACTGACTTATTTTATTATTTTGTAGTAAGGCCCTTGGTCACACACTCTCTATAAGACTTCAGTTGGCCCATTGGACTGGAGGACCAATTCTCTTTATAAGCCCATTGACTTATCCATATTTTTCCTAATATAATTATATTATCAAATTATTATTATTATTTTATGTGTGTCAAAATTAATGGATAAGTCTGACTTGCAAAGACTATTTAAAGGGTCTAGGACAAGCAAACATGAGACACCATACAGTATTTTGGAGATTATGGTTTTCAGAAATCTGAGAGTGGTTTGAGAGTAGTGTGTCCATAGGCACTACTTTACGTTATTTCTATTTTGCAGGATTAAAGATCTAATTTATCAACGGCTGCATTTGGAGGTTAGTAATTTATGATTTATGGAATTTATTATGTATATTTAGATCCATAAAATTTCTAACAATTGGTATCAGAGCAGGGGTTAATATGCATAGTAAATTTCCTTGTAATTTATTGTAGTTCGCATGTGAATATTGATCTGTGTTTTAGCCATTCATGATTGATTATCAGTGTATTCTAAATATATATATATACGTTGCTTTACATTAATTTTTCTTTTTTTTCCTTTTCTTGATTTGTATACATATGTAAATTTTGAGATTCAAGATTATGTATTCTATTAAACATATTTACGTATATATATATATATATACTCATGGCCGATTATTGTTTGTTCTTAAAAAAAAAAAAAAAAAACCTGGGTTTTCGGCGACCCAATTTCACATGCTTAGGTGTTATAATTTTTTGGGTTTTGGACCAAATTGATTTGGGGAAAAAGTTTCCCAAGAAAACACGAAACAAACGGCACCAATTTTGCCTAAAATTTTCTGGAATTTCTTGTGTTTCCATGGGTGTTTGTTTGTGTTTTGGCCGAATATAAACCTTGCTTGGATGTTTATTTTGGGTTGATTTTGAATCAAATTGATTTGTGGGAAACGTTGCCCAAGGGAAGACGAAACTAATGCCGCCGGTATCATCGGAAACGGTGGCCGGAACGGTGAGATATGGCCAGGTAAGACTAGCGGGTCGCGTGACCTGTTTGGACTGGAACCGGGTCACCCGTGACCCGGTTGGGTAAAGAAGAAGGCGCAAACGACATGCCGTTTGGGTGACTGCTGACGTCATCTGCTGACGTCAGCACGACACGTCGTTTGCTAACGTCAGCAGGCCAAAAAAAAAAACCTTATTTTTTTTATTTATTTATTGATTTATTTGCTGTTTATTTATTAATTAATTTAGTGATTCAATTGTTCAATTTATTTATTTATTGTTTGTTTATTTGTTTAATTATCACATTCCAATTTTATTAAATTAAATTAAATATTTGTGATTGGAAAATTGGATTGTGTGAGCTTACCCAAAGAGGCTTTGTGCCTAGTTGGTATAGTAATGTGGGATTTTAGGTACTCACCTGTCGTGAGACTTATTTTATCTGCATTATGTGTACCAATGTAATGTATATTGGCATAGTGGATGGGACGTTTTATATTTGCCTATTTCATGAAATTGCCAATATGTTATTTTTCTCCCACTTATTAACCAGGGTCTATACGGGTAATTAAGCTACCCTGTCGGTAGTTCTAGTTGCTTTATATGACGCCTGGAATAGCAGTGGAAGTTAATTAAATACCATGTATTGCAGGTTCTGAGTTGTCCTGTCGGTGATTCAGTTCAATGCATTTGATTGTGGTTATTTGGTTGACTGTCCCTGGCCCGCGTAAGGGTATCTTTAGTGCTACAAAGACCCTAAGCGATATGTATGTTTGTGTTTTTGTGTTGAGGGGCTGGAAAATAGTAATTGAATTGTCTTAAATTTTTGAATGTCTTGTTGTTTACTATTTTTACAGCTAGTAGCACCCCAAACCTTCTGCCCATGACTACCATGATGAAATTGGATGGGACAAATTATCAGAAATGGAAGAAAACCTTAGTTATGAATTTGACTTTCATGAAATTGGATTTGGCTTTGGAGATAGATCCACCAGAGATACCGACTGATGAGAGCACTACAGCAGCTAAGAAACTTTATGAGGATTGGAAACACTCTAATAAGTGTTGTATGATGATGATGGAGAATTACATGGATGAGACCATATATGCTAGTATTCCTAAAGTGGATACTGCAAAGGGACTTCTTGAAGAGATAGGAAAGAAGTTTATCAAGTTTGATATGAATGAGAAGCATCATTATTTGGACCTATTGAATAATACCAAGTATGATGGTATTAAAGGAGTAAGGGACCATATTATGCTACTTTCCTCCTATTATAATAAGCTGAAGGATCTTAAGATAGACATTGGAGAGGAGTTCTTGACCTATTCTATAATAAGGAGTCTTCCATCACAGTTTGATAATATAAGGTCGAGTTTGAATACTAAGAAAGAAGGTTGTAGCTTGGAGGAATTGACTACTATCCTTGTCAAGGAAGAGGATGATATTAAATTAAGTAAGTCTAGGTCTGTTGCTATGGTTTCACATCAGGTAGATAAGTCCAAGAAGTTTTTCCAAAAGAAGGGATAAGGATTCAAGCCAGGACAAGGTTTCAAGCCTGGGCAGGGTTTTAACCCCAATAGGAAGAAGTTTTCTGGTATGAAGCCTAAAAGGCCGAGGGATGGTGGTTTTCAGATTAGAGAAAGGAAAGAGTACTTCAATGGAAGGTGTGGATACTGCAATAAAGTTGGGCACAAGAAGATAGACTGTTAGACCTTAAAGGGAAAGCAAGAGAAGAAAGGTAATATTTTAATGATTGAGACCAATATTATCGATGTGCCTATGAATTCTTGGTGGTTAGATACTGGAGCAACAATTCATGTTACTAATTCATTGCAGGGGATGATAAGCCGAAGGAGCTCAACCAATCTTGAGCAGCATGTTTATATGGGAGATAGCTCAAGAGTGAAGGTGGACATTGTGGGAACAATCAAGTTGAAGCTTGCCACTGGATATATTTTGGAGTTGCAAGAAGTTTCTTATGTACCTTCAATAAGAAGAAACTTGTTATCTATTTCTGTTTTGGATAGTCAAGATTATAGTTTTTTGTTTGGAAATAACAAAGTTGAATTATTTAAGGATGGTAAAGTTATTGGTTTTGGAACTTTATGTGACAATTTATATAAGCTTGATTTATTTAATAATGGTTTCAATTTCTCTGTTAATTCTGTTGTTGCTCCTATTGTTGCTTCCAAACGCCCAAGAGTTAATGACAATTCCTCAATGTTATGGCATAAACATTTGAGACATATTTCTAAGCACAGAATGGAAAGGTTAGTAAAGGATGGGATATTTCCTAATCTTGATTTCTCTGATTTGTTGACTTGTGTTAAATGTGTGAAAGGGAAGTTAACTGCTAAGGTAAGAAAGGATAAGTTAGCTAGGTGTGAAGATGTTTTGGAGTTAATCCACACTGACATATGTGGACCTTTTACACCAACTGCTTTGGGTGGTTATAGATATTTTATTACCTTCATTGACGATTACTCTCGTTATGGACATATTGAGCTTATTCGTGAGAAGTCAGATTCTTTAATTGCCTTTAAAGAGTTTAAGGTAAAGATGGAGCTTCAAAAGAATAAGAAAATAAAAACTGTAAGGTCTGATAGAGATGGTGAGTTTTATGGTAGATATGATGAGACTGGAAGGAACCCAGGGCCTTTTGCTATTTATTTGCGTGAGTATGGCATTGATGCGCAATATACGATGCATGGTACACCTCAGCAAAATGGCATAGCTGAGAGAAGGAATAGAACTTTGTTGGATATGGTGCGGTCTATGTTAGCAAATTCTAGGTTGCTAGATTATTTGTGGGGAGAGGCTTTAAGGACGGCGGCTTATATTTTGAATCAAGTTCCAAGTTGTAGTCAGGAAAAAAAGCCTAATTTGCACCATTTTCGAATATGGGGTTGCAAAGCTGAAGTAAGGATTTATAATCCCCAAATTAAGAAGTTGGATCCTAAAACCATTAGTGGATATTTTGTTGGCTATTGTATAGGATCTAGGGGTTCAAGATTCTTTTGTCCTTCTCACACCACCAGGATTGTGGAATCAGACAGGGCCATTTATTTTGAAGATGATTTTGGGTTTGGTGATAGTAATGGTCCAACGGAATCTCAATTTAGAGAAGAAAGTGTTTTCATTCCCAGTATAGTTGTTCCTGATAGAGATATTGTTGATCCAGTAGTTGATGAACCAGTAGTTGGTTCAAATGAACTCATTGTTGAAGAGCAGGATATTCCAGCTATTGCAGATGCTGATATACATTTGAGGAGGTCACAAAGGACTAGGAGATCAGCTATTCCTGATGACTATGAGGTTTACTTGCAGGAGCATGAGTTTGACATAAATGATGATTCAGATTCAGTCACTTATGAGGAAGCCATAAGCAGTTCAAATTCAAATTTTTGGTTGGATGCAATGGAAGATGAAATGAAATCCATGGCATTAAATGGAGTTTGGGATTTGGTTAAGTTACTATAGGGTAACAAGCCTATTGGGTACAAATGGGTCTTTAAGACTAAAAAGGACTCCAATGGTCAAGTGGAGAGGTATAAGGCTAGACTTGTAGCTAAAGGGTTTAGCCAGAAGGAAGGAATTGATTATACAGAGACTTTCTCTCCTGTATCCACAAAGGATTCTTTTAGAATCATTATGGCGATTATGGCACATTATGATCTGGAGTTGCATTAGATGGATGTCAGAACTGCTTTTCTGAATGGTGATTTATATGAGGATGTATATATGGTTCAACCAGTTGGTTTCCAACAAACGGGGAATGGTAATTTGGTTTGTAAGCTTAAGAAATCTATTTATGGTCTTAAGCAAGCTTCAAGACAATGGTATCTTAAGTTTGATGAGGTTGTCACCCAAAATGGCTTTAAGGAGAATGTTGTTGATAGATGCATATATATGAAGGTCAGTGGGAGCAATTTTATATTTTTGGTGTTGTATGTTGATGACATACTTTTGGCTACTAATGACACTGACCTATTAGCTGAGACAAAGCATATGTTGTGCAACCATTTTGATATAAAAGATCTTGGTGAGGCTTCTTTTGTTTTGGGCATCAAGATTGTTCGAGATAGGACTAATTATGTAGTGCAATTGTCTCAGAGAGCTTATATTGATAGAATTCTTAAGAGATTTGATATGCATAATTGTTCTCCTGGAAGTGTACCAGTTACGAAGAGTGAAAAGTTTTCTAAAGATCAGTGTCTCAAGAATGATAGAGAAAGGATGGCAATGAAGAATGTTCGCTATTCTTCAGCAGTAGGTAGTTTGATGTATGCTCAAGTATGTACACGGCCTGATATAGCTTTTGCTATGGGTGTGCTTGGTAGATTTATGAGCAATTATGGTCCTATTCATTACCAAGCAGTTAAGAAGGTCTTTAGGTATCTTCAGGGTACTAAAGATCATATGTTGACATATCGTCGCACCAACTCTCTTGAAGTAGTGGGTTATAGTGATGCAGACTATAAAGGTTGTGTGGATGATAAGAAATCTACCACTGGTTATATATTTATCATGGCAGGAGGTGCTGTGTCTTGGCGGAGTGCCAAGCAGTCAGTGACAGCATCCTCGACTATGGAGGCAGAATATGTGGCGTGTTATGAGGCTACCCGTCATGTAGTTTGGGTACGGAATTTTATCCGTGATTTAGGAGTAGTTGACTCCATTGAGAGGCCTATTATGATGTATTGTGATAATACTGCAGCGGTGTACTTCTCCAATAATTTAAAAGGTACTCCTGGTGCGAAGTACATTGATGTGAAATATTTTGTGGTAAAGGAGAAAGTTGAAGAGGGCCTCATTATTGTTGTTCACACGCCTACTTATAGCATGGTGGCAGATCCACTGACCAAGGCTTTACCGGTAAGCATATTTGAGGAGCATGTGTCCCGTATGGGATTGTTAGGCAGTTGAGACTGCTGTGGGTCAGTGGAAGTTTGTTATGTTTTCTGTAGTAATATCCATGTTGAGTATTATTTATTTCTTTGAATATTTTTTAATACATTGATGTATGTGGATCATTATTTATTTATGAGATGATTTATTACACATATTATTGCTCCTTATATTTACAGGCCTGTTGAGACTATTAGTCTATGTATATGTGTATGTTGATCCACAGGTGCCATGGTGAATCCTTACTACCTAGTTTGGGTATATTGTTATATCCTGTCGATACGCAATGTGCTTGAATGAAATGGTTTTGTGTGTTGGGGGATTGCACATGGTTAGGTAAATCTCTATTACCTAGACTGAGTTTATGGCATGCAAAGTACTCGGTTGAAATGGTATAATGTTTTGGGAGATTTACTGAGAGAATCTCTACTGCCTAGTCTAGTATATTGTTGTGCCCTGTCGGTATACTATATATTTGGATGAAATGACATTATGGTTCGGGAGATTCTATAGTAAGTGAGTTTGGATTTTATATGATGATGATTATGCAGTCCAAGTGGGAGAATGTTGAATTAAATTAATATTTGTGGACTTGGCATAATCAATTACTCACTTACAGGGCCTATTTATGCCATTAATGGGACTGGCTTATTTTATTATTTTGTAGTAGGGCCCTTGGTCACACACTCTCTATAAAACTCCAGTTGGCCCATTGGACTGGAGGACCAACTCTCTTTATAAGCCCATTGACTTATCCATATTTTTCCTAATATAATTATATTATCAAATTATTATTATTATTTTATGTGTCAAAATTAATGGATAAGTCTGACTTGCAGAGACTATTTAAAGGGTCTAGGACAAGCAAACATGAGACACAATACTGTATTTTGGAGATTAGGGTTTTCAGAAATCTAAGAGTGGTTTGAGAGTAGTGTGTCCATAGGCACTACTTTACGTTATTTCTATTTTGCAGGATTAAAGATCTAATTTATCAACGGCTGCGTTTGGAGGTTAGTAATTTATGATTTATGGAATTTATTATGTATATTTAGATCCATAAAATTTCTAACACCTACAACAGTTTTAGTAAAAGAAAAAAAAAAGAAGGAATAACTTAATAAGCACAATTGGAGAGCTGAAAATTGTTTAAAACATGTAAAATTTTGTTACAGCTGCAAATTGATAAGTGCAATTGGATAGTAAATAAGCATTCCTAAACAGACGACTAAACTTAGGCAAAGAAAGTTCCTGTTTGGTTAACTCGTAAATTGCATCCAGATTATATGCTTTGCACTTCTTCATCTTCCCCCCCCCCCCCCCCCCCCCTCAAAAAAAAAAATTAAGCATCTATTTAGCAATTACAGTCAATTTATTTCTCTCATAATATTCTGGAAACTAAACCATGGCAGAACACATAGAGCATGATCATTGAAAAACTGGCTTGTAAATCATGTTACCAAATTCCAAAATAAAGATATCCTCACCTTGTCACAGCTAGAACCGAAATGAGTTCTCGAATACAAAATCTGGTACACATCAAAATCATAACCAATCAAACACCAACAAAAATGCTTAACAAAGCAATTAATGAACCAGAATATTGTTAATGGAAATTATTCATACTAAAGGGCTTCCATGGAAACAGACAGGATGTCCGGAATTGACCACAAAATTGTCTATCTTATTCTCGACATTTACAGAATATAAGTTTTGCATTTTTTTTTTTTTTGGGGGAAAAATAGAAGGGAAAATTTTTATTAGAAAAAAGTGAAAAGAAAATAGTTATTGAGTATATATCTATATGGTCCCTAAGTTGGCCACTGGCATTGCAGGGAAGCAGTATGATTTTTATCTAAATATAACCATATACATTTTTTAATTAATGAATGAATGAAATCAATATGTGCTATGGTAATTGGTAATAAAAAAGCGTTAACTTTTTTTTTTTGGGGGGGGGGGGAATAAATTAAAAATAATTATTTATTATGAAATCTGAAGTTTTCTTATTACAGAAGAGAAAAGAAAAAAAAAAAAAAGAAAAAGAAGAAGGAATTTCAGTAAAAATTGGTGCAATAGGGTCTATCAATATCTTTTTTTTTTTTTTAAATATTTTTTTGCAACATTGCCTTAAACTTTCAGAGACTTTGGAAATTACACCTTATATTTAATATTCACCGTATATGCTCTTAAATTTACAGAATTTTTACATGAATGCCCCTCAATCTTTATTCCGTCTAGTTTTAAACGTTAAATGACATGCATGCATGTGCTCAGTCAGATAAGGGATATAATTCATATTTTATCATTATCTTCTTCCTCTATTTTCTTCATTTATTATGCCTTCAAACAATTTTAAAAAATAAAAAAATAAAAAAATGCAAAACCACTGTATTCATTGTTGTCACCGGCTCCTCCGACTATGACTTGGATGAATTTGATGGCGAATTCTGTGAGGTTTCCTCCTCTTTCAATGGCTCCCTCTGGTTGCAATTCAATAACCAGTACAACCCAGAGAACAAGAAGTCTTCCTCTTGCCATGAACAGCTCTACAAAGAAGGTCTCGGAGGTGTTGCAGGGGTAGTGACCACAAGCTTTTCCATTTTAACATTGTTTGTCAGTGTTTTGATTTGAATTTATTCCAAAAAATTCAAACACATCAAGAACAATTTCAAAGCAATTTTGGCGAAAGATGCCCAATTGAGAGTCTAATTCCTGGCTATATCTTCATCCGCTTGTAAACAAATTAAAGCTTGGAGACCAAATTGGACCCATTCTCAATCACCATGCTACTGTTTCCTTCTCCCAATCAATATCAATTCATCCAATACTTTTGTTTGACCATTTGGGGTGAATTTAGATTTTGGGGAATTTAATTTAAAGCTCTTCTCTTCTCTTTGCTTTAAAAAAATCTGAATTCATGCTCCAGACAAAATATTGAATACAATGTGGTTGAATTAGCATTGAACCATGGTTAGTTTGTTGTTTGGAAATGATGGTTGTGGTAAATTTTGAGATTATTGGAATTGGGTGTGTCATTGGAATTTTATATTTTGTATGCTTAAAGTTTTTTCTGCAATCCTCTTGTTTTTATAATTTAGGCTGAAACTATTATCACAAATATGTATAAAACGTCCCGTTATTGAAGTTAGCGTAAAATGGATCAAATTGATCCTTGATCAAATTAATTCCCTGCACCCATAAACAAGATGAACAAAACTGAATGATATCAGGGGTACAACGAATTATAATCACCAGAATAGTCCAATTCAACAAAAAGGAATTTTTTTTTTCCCTAATATATTTGATAATTTATAAAGGGTATTTAGCAATCTATCAACCTTAGAAAAGCATTCCTAGGGCTTGTTCACTGGAGCTGTGTGACCGGCACCTTGCACAAGGCCAATACCAATATTGTAGTTAGAATTTATTTTTCTGCACTCTTACTGAGCTGAGATTTATAGGGGTTTTGCATTTTAAAATTTTTATTCCTCATATTTATCTATTTATTTATTTATTATTATCATTATTATTATTAATAATAATTTTAATATGCAATAACAGGCTTCTTTTTTTCTTTTTTTTTTGGCTCAGAAAATGGCATTTGGTGTGCAAGGAATCTGGGTTGTCTTTTAAAGGAGGAGGGAAATGCCCATGTGATTTTCCCATTATACCTTTGAAATATTAGAAGAAAATGGAATATAAAACCGAGTTAATGAGGGACTGTTACTACCAAAAATCTATAAGTTTATGGGAGATAAATGATGAATGTTGAATATATAGGATGTACTCTACAAATCTTTTAAGAGTTCAGAAGATACTGCTGTAAAAAATAAAAAAATAAAAAATAATGACCCTAATGCATGATATTATTATTATTATTATTATTATATAATGTATATACTGTAAAAGCCGCTTGAGGCTCCTATTTTTTTTTTTGTTTTCTCCACGCCTTTTGCAGTTGGTTCTCAGTAGATATCATAACTTTTAAGAATTTTAAAGTTTCGCATTTAGAGGTGGACTTTTAGTCTTTTTGCTCTGTCCTTTTTAAGTATCTGCTATAAAAGCATGTATTTTTCTTTTTTTCTTTTTTCTTTTACCCTTTATTGGAAAAAGTTTATTAACATTTGTTATAATTACAGTTCTTTTTGTTGTTACGTTTCATTAAGAAAAAAAAGGTTTGTTTTAGTCTTTGGATTTTTACCCTTTATTTTCTTTTTTTCCTTTTCCATATCAGAATATACCCACCCACTGAATTTTTTTTTATGGAATCCCGCCCACCGAATAATTTGGTCAAGATGTTCTCTTCTCTTCATGATTCTCTTCATGATACAGGTGTATTTTTGGGACGGAAATAAATAACTAAATAAATAAAAATTTCCTGGTCCTGTCAACTTTCTTAGAGTTAATGGTGCATTAGAAAAGTCATAGTCCAGACCAACAGTATATATTACCTGTAACCTTCATCATATTTACTTTTTTTGCCTCACTTATTTCACATCTTTAACTGTACTTTTTATATTAGAGCCAAATGTTATCTCTAACTTTTTTTATTTTTATTTTCTCAGATAGAACTAGCTTTAAATTTCATTATTATTTATTAAAATTGTAACAGTAGTAATCAATATTTAATACTCAATTAATCTTTATTTAAATAATAAGATCAGTATTTAACAACGCTATTATAGACACCATATGAGTTTCAGAACGTGGTTGGTTGCAATATATATACATATATATATATATATATATATATATATATGTATATCAGGAATGACCAATCCATGGTCAGTCTCCCTCTGATCAGTTGGGTTTTTTTTTTCTTGGTTGAGTTTTGTTTTTTCTTTTTTTTTTTTTTTGGGGTACAGCGGCCATGGAATGCATCTACAACTTTGTGGAGATAAGATTTAATTTAGTTTATGTGCTTGATTCTTACAAAAAAATAGAATACAACAGATCAGATACATGGCTTGAGAATGAGATTGACCATAATTTCCATAAGGTCTGGATATTACAACGTCATGAAATCCTATACTTTTTAAACCTTCAAGAATATTGCCTATAATTCCCATTGAGTATAAGGGTATCGGTCACATTGGATTCATGACTTTTGAAAGCAAAATGCAAAAGAATCACTTCCGAATTTATCTTCAAGAAAAAGACGCATATCTGTGTTTAATAGTACAAAGGATCTCTTGGAAATTCCTCTAAGATTGGACCCCAACTTCGTCGCATGCACTAGCAATTTCTTCCAAAGTTCCACCAAGCTCTGAAACTTAGTCACTGCCATGCTCATCAAAGTCGCAAATGATATGATAAATTCATCAAACAAAAAAAAGTAAGTGGTAATATGAGAAGAGAATCGTCATGTTAGTTTTTAAAAAGTTAAAACTTTAAGAACAACATTTGAAATTAATAACACTTAACCTTATTATAAAAAAAAAAAAAAAAAGCAAATAAATAAATAATGTGTGTATGTCCCATGTGCGGTTGATGGAGATCCTGTGTCAGGACCCGTCCAAAATTCCTCACCGGAACCCTAGACAAGCCCTGATCCCAGGGAAACCCTACCGGACCCTCCAATGGAAAATCCGGCAGAACCTCCCCTAAGGGATGGACTTACCACAAATTTTCTGCACTGAAAACACACTTCTATAAACATCCCCTTATTCCTCCCACAATACTACAAGTTGATTCCACAAATTTCAGCACTTCAAAATAAATAACAGTAATCCAGTGCATAATAAATACATAAGTGTCCAATACAGTATACAGAACTTCAGGAAGTACTATTAAATATAGAATACAACAAGAGTGAAAGAAGTATTACAACTGCAATAAAAGAAGAACAGAGTACTTCACGAACTAAGACAGCGATGAAGATCAAGTCCTGATGAATACCGACAAACCTGGTACCTAGAGGAATGGAATTTAAAAATATGAGATGCTAATCATCTCGGTGAGTAACCCTATCTACTATACAATTATAATACCACGGTAATAAAGTAGATAAATAATTATTAATTGGAAATAATAATTTCTCTCAAAACCCTTACAATTCTCTCGGTTGGAAAAGTTCCCCTTTTAAAACCTTTTCACAAAACCCTTTGTTCGTAATCCCCGAAAACCAAGGAATCAATTTATTCAACTAAATAACAAATAAAATATAATAAGTCAAGCACCCAAAAATTATAATTAAAAGAAATTAATTTATTGAATAATTAAGTAAAGGAAAAAAAATTAAACCAATTTAAAATCTCCATTCGAATAAATACCAAAAGCAGTATTAATTATATTTTTAATTCCAATACAATTTCAAAATATTTATTTTAAAATCCCAGTTCTGAAATCACTTGATGCACCCACTATATACCAGTGGCGCCAACAGTACCCAGCGTCCCAAGGTACCGCCAGACAGGAGGTTATAGAGAGAAACCGGCATACGGTCGCGTGGCGTCCCACCGCGCCGCTACTCACACCCACCCGCGTGCTAATCACATCCGTATGCACACTAACCATATCACATATAAACAGAACACCAATACGTGCATGGTGCATCTAAAAATCATAAATCAATACATCTCAAAATTTCAAATTTTTTCCATAAACATACCAGGTTTATTCCATCCAATTAAACCCGGAAATTCTCCACAATTTCTTTATAATCAACATCATAAATTCCATGAATTTCAAATCCACCAACTCCCAAATCCATCAATTTAAATATTCCAATTTTCCCAATAGCATAAAATATTTTCAAAAATATAATAAATTAAATCACATAATATTCCAGGGGCATACTTATAAAAAATTGAAGTCACCAACATAAACAAATATTTTCCTTGAAATATTTGAAAATCAAATCATGCCCAAATTAATGTTAAAACCACAAGAATTTCACAATCCTCAATGCCATAAAATCACTTTCACATTGCATAAATTTATATAATGCATATTTCTTTAATCAAAATAAATTCACCACTAATTTCCACAATAAATCAATTAAATATTTGGCACATAGAATATAAATTCCAAATATTCAAATCACACATAATATTCACAAATTTAATTCCTGAAATTAATTTGAAGGTGGGTCACTCACCTTAAGCACGTATCTCAATCAAGATCCTCCGCAGGATCGACTTCACTACTCGCACGTGCACCTAAAACATCCACAATACACTAAACCAAAAATATTAATATTTTAATCGGGTAACTCCCAAATGGGTACCCGGAGAGCGAACACAAACGACAACTAAAGTTGACGAGTAGTATACTGAATCGAAGCTTGAGCGACGAGGATTACAAATCTGGTCTTACTTTCCGGAGATCGGACTGGTAGTAGCCGGAATCTCGCCGGAAAGCTTTCGGGATTCAACTCTTCGATTCTCTCAATCCGTCACGAATTGGCGGAAAAGGACCCCGGATTTGGATTTAATGGGTCGGAACCAGTAGAGAGGGACCGGCGGTGCAACTGGGTACTCGCCGGAACAGTGACTTCCGGCGAGCCGCCGCGGTCACTGCCAACAGTCGCCGGCGGCAGCACGTGCGGTGGCCGTTGGCTGAGATTTCTGGGGGTTTTGTAGATCAAGGGGAGAGGATTCCAATGGGACAGGCGGTGAGGCAAACGGAGGTCGGACGGTGAAGAAATCAGGGTTTGAAGGTTTTCGGCGCCTCGCCAGAAAATGCTCCGATCTCGGCGCGTCGGAGGTCTGGTGGCCGTGAAATTTGGTGGGCTGGCCAGAAATGAGGAGGTGGTGAGGGGTGGCTGGCGCGTGTGGCCGGCGGTGGAGGGGAAAATCGCCGCCGAGCTTCGTCGGCTCGATCTGGGCGCATTCGGCGGCCAGCGATCGTGAGATTTTGGGGTTTGGCTGGAAATGGGGAGGGGCTTCCGTCTATCCGGCGCATGTAACGAGAATCGGCCGAAAAATTTGTCGGAATCCGGCGGCCGATCGTCTCTCTCTCTCTCTCTCTCTCTCTCTCTCCTCCCCGAGATTTTTTGTCAGAACCCGTCCAGAATTCCTCCTCCGGAACCCTAGACAGCCCTGATCCCAGGGAAATACCACCGAACCTTCCAACGGAAAATCCGGCAGCACCTCCCCTAAGGGATTTACTTACCACAAATTTACCTGCACTGAAAACACACTTCAAAAATATCCCCTTATTCCTCCCACAAACTACAAATTGGTTCCACAAATTTCAGCACTTCAAAACAAAAATACAGTAATCCAGTGCAAGATAAATACAACAAGAGTGAAAGAAATAGTACAACTGCAATAAAGAAGAACAGGGTACTTCACGAAGTAAAACAGCGATGAAGATCAAGTCCGCTCTGGATGAACACCGACAACCTGGTACCTAGAGGAACGGAATTTAAGAGTGTGAGATGCTAATCATCTCAGTGAGCGACCCTACTACTATACCATATAATATCACAGTAATAAGTATAAATAATAATTATTTGGAAATAATAATTTCTCTCAAAACCCTTACAATTCTCTCAGTTGGAAAGGTTCCCATTTTAAAACATTTTCACAAAACCCTTTATTCATATTCCCCGAAAACCAAGACATCAAATAATTAAATACCGGAAGCAGTAATAATTAATTTTATTTTTCCAATACAGTTTCCAAACATTTTATTTTTAAAACACAGTTCTGAAAATCATTTGATGCACCCACTATATACCAGTGGCGCCAGAGTACCCAGTGTCCCGAGGTACTGCCAGACAGGAGGTTATAGAGAGAAACCGGCATACGGTCGCATGGCGTCCCACAGCGCCGCTGCTAACCTGGTGTCCCGGCCAAAGGGGGGTGGCCACCCTCTCCGATGGCATCCACAGGACACCCTCATAATATCACATGCGCGCTACTCACACCCACCTGCGCGCTAATCATATCCGTGTGCACAATATCCATATCACATATATCATATCACATAATCAGAACACCAGTACGTGTACGGTGCATCTAAAAATCATAAAATCCATAAATTTAAATCATAAAACAAATTTCACATTTTTCATAAGCATAGCGGGCATAATCCATCCGCTTGAACCGGGAAATTCTCCACAATTTCTTTATAATCAATGCCATAAATTCCATGATTTTCAAATCCACCAACTCCCAAATCCATCAATTCAAATATCCACATTTTCCCAATAGCATAAATAATTTCTCAAAATATCATAATAAAATCTCATAATATTTCATGGGCATATTTTATAAAAATTGAAATCACCAACATAACCCAATACTTTCCTTGAAATATTTGAAAATCAAATCGTGCCCAATTTACCATTAAAACCACACCAATTTCAAAATCCTCAAAACCATAAAATAATTTCACATGGCATAAATTGGTCAAATACACATTTTCTTAAATCCGATAAATTCACAAATAATTCCACAATAAATCAAATAAATATTTGGCACATAGAAATTAAATTCCAAATATTTAAATCACACATTATATATTCACCAATTAAATTCCCAAAATTAATTTGAAGGTGGGTCACTCACCTGGAGCACGCAATCAACCCACGATCCACTACGGGATCAATTCTACGACTCACCGGTGCTCCTAGAACAAATTTCACAGACAGTCAAATAAATTAATATTTTATTCGGGTAAATAATACCCAGTACCCGGGGGGATCAAAACACAAACGATATCTAGAATTTACGAGTTATATACCAAATCGAAACTCGAGTGATGCTGATCACAGATTCGGTCTCAATTTCCAAGGATCGTACCCGACGGGGTTTGAATTTCGTCGGGAAGCTTTTCGGGTTTCGGCTTCGCAATTCTCCCAAACCGTCGCGAATTGGCGGAAACGGATGCCGGATTCAGGTTCAGGAGGTCGAACACAGCGGACTGGAGCTGGCCGGAATTTCGGGTACTCGCCGGAACAGTAATTTCCGGCGGGCCGCCGCGGTCACCGGCAACCGTCGCCGGCGGCGCGTGCGTACGGTGGCCGTTGGCTGTGAAATTTTGTAGAATTGTAGATCGTGAGGAGAGCAATCCAACCGGACCGGCGGTGAGCAAAACGGAGGTCGGACGGCGGAGAAATCACCGTTTGAAGATTTCCGACCCCTCACCGGAAAACGCTCCGATCCCGGCGCGTCGGTGGTCCGATGGCCGTGATTTTTGGTGGGTAGGCCGGACTTGAAGAGAGGATGATGGGTGTATGGCGCGTGTACTGTAGATAGGCCGGCATAGTGCCGATTCGCGGTGGCCGGCGGTGGAGGGGGAAAAATCGCCGCCAAACTTCGGACGTCCGATCCGGGCGTGTCCGGCGGCCGTTCGCCGTGAAATTTGGAGCTTTTGCCGGAAATGAGGTGGGCAATCTGGATGGCCGGCGCGTGTATAGTAACTAGGCCGGAAAACGTGAAAATGACCGGCGGCCGGTGACTCTCTCTCTCTCTCTCCTCTCTCTCTTTCTCTCTCTTCCCCGAGTGTTTTAACAAATAAAAACCCTGTGTGACACTGTTCATGCCACGTGGACCAACCAGAAGCTGACACGTGGTATTTCACTGTTCACCGACCCAAAAACATTAAAATAATACGGTATCCGGTAAACTTCAAATGTCCATAACTTTTTAACCGGATGTCCGTTTTGAGCGTGCCGCTAGTCTGTGAACTCGTATCGACGAGCACTTCACAACCATGCACGAGTCAAAGCTCAATTCCCCATAAACAAAAAGTCAACTCCGGCACCCCTTGGACAGTTTGGTCCGCAACTTGTTTCGTCCATAACTTTCAAACCGTAGCTCCGTTTTCGACGTGCTACCAGTCTACGAACTCGCTACATCGTGCACTTCGCCACGGTACCCTGGTCAACTCGAAATTCCCACAGAGTCAAAAAGTCAACTTTTGACCCCTTTCGGTCAACGGTCAAAGGTCAACCTCGGTCAACGTGCACGGATTCCGGTGCGATTTGGGACGGGGTGTTACATTTTTTGCCAAATAAAAGCCACCGTGGTGACACTGTTCATCCACGTGGACGAATCAGGTGACGACACGTGGTGTTACTGTGCACTTAAGTCAAATATAATAAAATATTACGGTATCCGGTAAACTTCAAACGTCCATAACTTTTTAATCAGATGTCCGATTTAAGCGTCCCGCTAGTCTATGAACTCGTATTGACGAGTACTTTACAACCATAAAAAAGTCAAATTAAAATTATACAATGATAAAAAGTCAACTCCCGGCACCTTCTGGATAGTTTGCACCTCGACTTGTTTTGCCCATAACTTTCAAACCGTAGCTCCGTTTTCGACGTGCTATTAGCCTACGAACTCGGGGAATCATGCACTTCGCCAAGGTACCCTGGTCAACTCGAAATTTCAACTGGAAGAAGAAGTCGACTTTTGACCCGCTCGGTCAACGGTCAACCTCGGTCAACGTGCACGAATTCTGATGTGGTTTGGGATGGGGTGTTACATCTTGAGACCAGCCTAACCTTCCTAGCTAGGTCGCTTGAAGGTACATTTAGAATTTTAATTCTAAATTTCACCATTCATTTGTCCTTTTATGGTTTGGACATAAAAAATTATTATTAATTTTTGGTTCATTAAAATAACTTCATTTAACTTTTGATCTAATAGAAATATATTTATTAGACCAAAATCCTTATTTTAGTTTAAAATTTTTATTTTTAATCAAATTTTAAAATCTAAAAATATTTAATTTCTTCCGAGTTTTAGTGTAAATAAAATAGGATTGGATATAATTTTTTAAATAAAAAATCATAAACAAAAAATGTAATTTTTTAAAAAAATTTAAAAAAAATTTTGCTGAAAGACAAATTATGATGTCGACATATATTATTATGATATCACTTGATGGTAAAATTAATATTACTAATGAATTAGACTTATTTGAAACAAAATCTAAACTTCAAAATTTGATTTAAACAATTTCAAATTTTAAGATTTGATTTGCATATCTTTGAAATTTTAAGATATTAATTAACAATTAATCCAACAATGCATGGAAAAATGGGTAAATTATCTTGGTTAAAGTTAAGTGCGCCGAGAAATGAAGTCAAGAGAATGATTTCAGACTTGATTTCCAAATATTATTTCTTTCACAAAAGATCATCAAATAAAAATGATTGGTTTTTAACGTTTTCCACCAACATGAATGTACGTTTTGTTTGGTGTCGCTTAAGTCGTTTTCGTCCTACCATGGGCTAGACAAGGAGCCAAGCATAAGATCTTTTCCTTATGGCAGTAGCTCTATATCATTTCCCAAGATATTTTCACCAGAGAATACACACACACACACATATCACTTCCCAATATATATGCAGCAAAGGCAAATTAATAAAAAAGATAAGTTAATTGCTATTTAATGTTAATTTGCTCGATCCTAAATGGACCAGACATGAATTATCAGATTAGTTTCATAATATTAGATTGGTGTAATGCTCTTAGATTATTTGACTGATTATGTTAATACCTTAGAATTTACTTTTGTTTTCCTGACCACAAGACAAGTCAATGACCTATTACCCAAAAAAAAAAAAAATAAATAAATACACACACACCCCCATGCAAGAGCATCTCCAATTATATAGCATTTTGACAGTGTATTAGCAAAATATAATAGCATAGAAGCACAATTTAACTTCTCCAAGAGTAAGTGGTATTTTTTACCAATTGCATTTGTGGTGTCAAATTTGGCACTAAATTTACATTTGATAAATTTTGATAGTAGGTCCCATTATAATAAAATTAGTGGGGCCAACATATTAATAAAATTTTAACTTTTAACTACTTTTTTAATTGAGGAAAATAAAAATAAGTATGATCCATTAACATTTTATGCTTAAATTATTATAATTATACTTTTTATTGGTACAAGTGGATCTTAAAACTATTTAATAATATTTATAATTTGACAATGTTATTTTTTAGTATGAACCATTGGAGAGCCTATTTTAAAGTTTGGCAATGACATTAGCATTTATTATTGGAGAATTCATATTAATACCAAATTTTTAAAATGCCAATGTTAAAATGATAGTTGCAATTAAAAATGCTCTAAAAATTCAAAAACGACCTAAAAGAGGCCTTGCCTGTAAAGAAAAATATGATTTAAGTTTGTTTCAAAGAAGTGGCAATTTAACTTGATAACAAAATTAAAAAATTTAAAATTTAAAAAATCTAAAAAAATGTTAAACATAAGTATTAGAGCTTTTGATTTTTGAATGGAGTTATTGAACTTTAACTTAGAATCTAGGAAATCTTGAACTCTTGAAATTAAATAAAATTAGGATTTCTTTCAAAAATTATAATCATTAGAAAATAAATGGTTATCTATTTTATTTTATGAATTTATTTTTTATCTCTACTTTTGAAGCCACGTGGGTGATGGTGGGGTGCCACATAAGGACCGTGATGTGAACAATAATAAATACTAACATAATCAATAGTAAATTTACTATTCATCAAATTTTACATAGAAAACATTCATAAGAAAAAAAAAAATTACATAGAGAGAGTGATAGTGACATTTTGTTACCTAATCGTGATAATTATCAATAAGAATTTCCACATGCTTTCACATTTTTTTTTTTTTGGGAGACATAACTCCATATATGAGGTACTACTGGATTTAAATAATTCTGATATATAAACAACATATATACAATTTACTATTCATTAAAAAAATAAGAGTCAAATTTCACTTCTTTATTAATTCACTATCTCTCAAATCTCAATTAGCCTTCCAGCTTAATCTATAGCTTTAGAGAGAGAGAGAGAGAGAGAGAGAGAGAGAGAGAGAGAGAGAGAGAGAGATTCTTAG
This sequence comes from Ziziphus jujuba, assembly GCF_031755915.1. NCBI lineage: Eukaryota > Viridiplantae > Streptophyta > Magnoliopsida > Rosales > Rhamnaceae > Ziziphus > Ziziphus jujuba. The sequence continues at coordinate 8,904,752 of NC_083380.1, forward strand.
TATTTGATTCGTGAACGAAGAAAATGGCCCATCACCGTGCATTAACTTTGGCCATTGGCCGCTTAGGTAGAAGCTTCCCTTATATCACCGCTTGATAATTAATCTTCTAATTCTTCTTCTTCTTCTTCCCCATCTTTCTAGCTTTCTTATTTATAAACATAAACAGTATCTGAGAAAAAGAGTGAGAGTGAGACAGAGAGAGACTTTCTTATTGTTTTGATTTGTGACTGAACAAGATGGCCGTTCTTCTTTCTGGGAATTCTTTTCTCTTTTATTTGCAAGCAACTTCTTTCTTTTTCCTGAGTCTCTTCTTCTTCTTAACATACATCAAAGAGAGACTTTTTAGCATTTTGTTTTGTGATTAAAGAAAATCATATGGCCGGGTGATCACCATCAACATCTTTTTTCTTCTTGGGTTTTCTTTTCTCCTTTATTGTGACAATATCTTCCATGAAACTCTTCTTCTATATATTATTGGTATATAGGTATTTATATTTTTATAAATTAATGCTCTGCCTTCCATCTCTTTCTAATTCTCTTCTAATCTCTAATTTTATTTTCTTCCCTCACTCTTGCTGTGATCTACAATCCTATCATCACATTTCTTTCCCTCACTTCAATTTATCTTCTCTTAACAGGATGAAAAAGTTATGGAGAATTCACAAAAACATTTATGTAAATGAAAATTCTGATCATTCTTATCAAAAACCAACCATCAATAACATGGCAGATACAAACTCATAAAAGATATTTCATTATTAGTTTTTATATTACATCAAAAGTTATAATTTAAAATTTAAAAAATGATTTTAAAAAATAGTTAAATATTATTTTCAATAACTCATTAAAATCTTACTTAGAAAAAATAAATTTTATTGGGATATATATCTATGCACACAACATATGCATATACATATATATATATATATAGATATATATATATATATATATTTTACAAATGCATGAGAATAATTTCTTTCTTTTTTGTGGGTTTTCTTCTCTCTTTTATTGTAGGCAAAATAATCTCTTTCATGGTCTACATTGCTCCAATGTAAGTTTATATCGTTTTGCTCCTCTGTAAAACTTGATCTGATCATCATGTGTACAATATCAATCACTATCCGATTTTTATTTACAGCCCAACATTTCACAAAGTATACAAGAAAAAACCTACATAAGGGTTTCAGTCACTCCCCTTTGTTGTTGAACTATTCAGTTCAATGTTGTCGATATACGATGCAATCCTTAAAGGACGTCCAGCTTTCATCGCTATCAGCTCGGTTGGAAGTGTAATAGAGACCTTCTACCTTGCCTTTTCCCTATTTTTTGTGCCGAAGAAGTCTAGGGTACTTTATTTTTCGTCTCTTCTCTTATTAACTAAGAAACCCATTTGGCTATGTTTATGTTCCCCTATATATAATACGCGTGCAACTTTAATTATCATTTGTAAATGTATAGTGACCACATTATGGTGGTCATGATCCGTTATCAGATGTAATGGACTTTACACAATATATATATATATCATATATAACATAATATGGTCACTATATATATTATATATGTATATAGTCAGGTTCATGTTAGGATGATCTGATTGTTTTAACATCAAATATTTTTTTATTAGTTATTGAATTATATCAAAAGCTAAAAATTTAAATTCAAAAATTATTAAATATAATTTAATGACTAATTAAAAACCTGTTGAGAAGAAGTAAATCTTGTCAGAGAACGGTAATTAATAAATATAATTTTACATTTAGCTATTAATACAATCTAATGGTTGAAAAATGAAATCCTAACATATGTCCGAATATTGAGAACCTAATGTATTTTTTGGTGTAAATAACTATATATTTATATATATTTGTAATTGAATAAAACATGGTTTTGAAAATTGCAGATGCAAATAGTACTTCTAATGTAACACCCCGTCCCAAATCGCACTGGAATCCGTGCACGTTAACCGTTGACTGAGCTGGTCAAAAGTTGACTTTTTGTCCCAGTTGGAATTTCTAGTTGACCAGGGTATTGTGGCGAAGTGCATAATACCCCGAGTTTGTAGACTAGTAGCACGTCGAAAATGGAGTTACAGTTTGAAAGTTATGGGTAAAACAAGTTGAGGTGCAAACAGTCCAAAAGGTGCCGGAAGTTGACTTTTTCTTGTGGTGTAATTTTGTTTTGACTCTTGTATGGTTGTAAAGTACTCGTCGATATGAGTTCATAGACTAGCGGTACGCTTAAATCGGACATTTGGTTAAAAAGTTATGGACGTTTGAAATTCGCCGGATACCGTAATATTTTATTATATCTGGCTTAAGTGTACAGTGACGCCATGTGTCATCACTTGATTGGTCCACGTGGAATGAACAGTGTCACTACGGTGGCTTTTATTTGACAAAAATCTCAGAGAAGAGAGAGAAAGAGAGAGAGGAGAGAGAGAGAGAAAGAGAGAAACCGACCGGCCGCCGGAATCTTCAAATTTTCCAACCGATTCACGTTACACGCACTGGCCAGACGGAAGCCTATCCCCATTTCCGTCCAAACCCCAAAATTTCACGGTCGTTGGTCGCCGGACGCGCCCGAATCGAGGCGGCGAAGTTCGGCGGTGATTTTTCCCTCCACCGCCGTTTGCCCTGTTTCCGACCATTTTTAGGCCACACGCGCTAGCCACCCCTCACCACCTCCTCAAGTCCGGTCTACCCACCAAATTTCACTGCCATCGGACCTCCGACTCGCCAGGATCGGAGCGTTTTCTTGCGAGGGGCCGAAAATATTCAAACCCCGATTTCTCCGCCGTTCGGCCTCCATTTGCCTCCGACTCGCCAGACAAGAGGTTATAGAAAGAAACCGGCATACGGTCGCGTGGCGTCCCACTGCGCCGCTGCTAACCTGGTGTCCCGGCCATGGGGGGTAGCCTACCCTCATCCGATGGCAATCACAGGACAACCTCATAATATCAACCGCGCGCTACTCACACCCACCTGCGCGCTAATCACATCACCTGCGCGCTAATCACAACACCTACGCGCTAATCACAACCGTGTGCACACTAACCATATCACATATAAACAGAACACCAGTACGTGCACGGTGCATCCAAAAATCATAAAATTCACAATTTTAAATTATATATCAAATTTCACATTTTGTATAAACATAGCGGGCATAGTCCATCCGCTTGAACCCGGAAATTCTCCGTAATTTCTTTATAATCAACACCATAAATTCCATGATTTTCAAATCCACCAACTCCCAAATCCATCAATTCAAATATCCACATTTTCCCAATAGCATAATTAATTCTCGAAATGTCATAATCAAATCTCATAATATTCCATGGGCATATTTTATAAAAATTGAAATCACCAACATGACCAAATATTTTCTTTGAAATATTTGAAAATCAAATCATGCCTAATTTAATATTAAAACCACACCAATTTCAAAATCCTCAAAACCATAAAATAATTTCACATGGCATAAATTTGTAAAATGCACCTTTTCTTAAATCCAATAAATTCACAAATAATTTCACAATAAATCAAATAAATATTTGGCACATAGAAATTAAATTCCAAATATTCAGACCACACATAATAATCACAATTTAAATTCCCAAAATTTATTTGAAGGTGGGTCACTCACCTGGAGCACGCAATTAAACCACGATCCACTACGGGATCAATTCTACGACTGACCGGTGCTCCGAATCGAAGCTCGAGTGATGATGATCACAAATTCGGTCTCAATTTCCAAGGATCGTACTCGACGGGGTCGGAATTTCGGCGGGAAGCTTTTCGGGTTTCGGATCCACAATTCTCCCAAACCGTCGCAAATTGGCTGAAACGGATGCCGGATTCGGGTTCAGGAGGTCGAACACAGCGGACTGGAGCCGGCCAGAAAACTGGGTACTCGCCGGAACAGTACTTTTCGGCGAGCCGCCGCGGTCACCGGCAACCGTCGCCGGCGGCGGCGCGTGCGGTGGCCGTTGGTCGTGAAATTTTGCAGACTTGTAGATCGTGAGGAGAGCAATCCAACGGGACCGGCGGTGAGCAAAACGGAGGCCAGACGGCGGAGAAATCACGGTTTGAAGATTTCCGGCCCCTCGCCGGAAAACGCTCCGATCCCGGCGCGTCGGTGGTCCGATGGCCGTGATTTTTGGTGGGTCGGCCGGACTTGAGGAGAGGATCAAGAGTGTACGGCGCGTGTGGCCGGAAACTGGCCGGAAATGGGTCGATTTGCGGTGGCCGGCGGTGGAGGGGAAAAACTCGCCGCCGATCTTCGGAGCTCCGATCCGGGCGCGTCCGGCGGCCGTTCACCGTGAAACTTGGAGGTTTTGCCGAAAATGGGGAGGGCAACCTTGCTGGCCGGCGTGTGCACAGTAAATCGGCCGGAAAGTTTGAAAAATTCCGGTGGCCGGCGGACTCTCTCTCTCCTCTCTCTCTTTCTCTCTCTTCCCCGAGGATTTTATCAAATAAAAACCCCTGTGTGACACTGTTCATGCCACATGGACCAATCAGAAGCTGACACGTGGCATCACTATGCACTTAAGCCAGATATATTAAAATAATACGGTATCCGACGAATTTCAAACGTCCATAACTTTTTAACCAAGCGTCCGATTTACTAGTGCCACTAGTCTATGAACTCGTATCGATGAGTACTTTACAACCATACAAGAGTAAACTCAAAATTACATCACAAGAAAAAGTCAACTCCTGGCACCTTTTGGACAGTTTGAACTTCAACTTGTTTTGCCCATAACTTTCAAACCGTAGCTCCGTTTTCAACGTGCTACCAGTCTACGAACTCGTTCCAATGTGTACTTTGTAATGGTACCTCAGTCAACCTAGAATTCCAACCGGGTCAAAAAGTCAACTTTTGACTCCTTCGGTCAATGGTCAACGGTCAACCTTGGTCAACGTGCAAAAATTCCGACATGGTTCGGGACGGGGTGTTACAGCGACGGTTTGGGAGAATTGAGGAGTCGAAACCCGAAAGCTTTTCGGCGAGATTCTGACTTCCTCGGGTCCGACCACCGGAAAGTAAGACCGAATCCGTGATCCTCATCACTCGAGCTTCGATTTGGTATATAACTCGTAACTTTTAGATGTCGTTTGTGTTCGCTCCCCGGGTACCCATTTGGGAATTACCTGATTAAAATATTAATATATTCGGTTGGTGTACTGTGGATGTTTTAGGTGCGCGTACGAGTAGTGGAGTTGATCCTGCGGAGGATCTTAGCTGATTTACGCGCTTAAGGTGAGTGACCCACCTTTAAAAATATTTTGGACAATTAATTATGTTTAATTGGTATTTAAATTATGCTCATGTGGTACAATTTAATTATGGTTTTATTGTGATTTAATTTATTTATTATGCATGAGCAAAGTATATTTCGATAATAGTCGTACGTGGTTTTAAGTATTATTTTGGGCATAATTGGTTTAAATATTTTACTAAAATATTTGTTAAATTGGTGGTTTAATTTTATAATTATGCCCACGGTGTTTTATCTGTTGAACCTCGTATTACGAGAAATTATGGTTTATTGTTATCGAGGTTTTCGTACCGATTTGTTAATAAAAACATGTGGGATGGTAAGTGTGAAATTTTGATATATTTCCCACGGTAATTTTGGAAAACGGTACAGTTGGTTTAATAATTATTTTAGACGCATTCATACAGTATTGGTGTTCTGGTATATGTATATGTGGTTCAGCGTGCAAGTATTATTATTTCTCCCGTGAGTTGCCATTGGACCGTGGGCAGGCAAGTTTGTTATTGGCCACAGCCGCCCCCCTCCTTCGCCGGGATGATAGTTTCGGCAACGGTACTGTCGGGACGCCGAAGTGCCGTTTGCAAGTTTCTCTCTTTAATCTCCCCGCCAGTCGGTGCTCAGGACGTTGGATATCGGAGGGCATCACCGGTATATGGTGTGGTGCGTCAAGTGTAATTTTTTTCAGATAAAATTTCAAACCCCAAAGGTGTTCAAAAATTTATTTATTATAATTTACTACATTTTAATTATATATGTTGGGGTATTTATTTATTTATTATTTATCAAATGGTTTGATCCCTTGGTTTTCGGGAAGTATGAATATCAGGTTTTGTGAAATTGTTTTAAAAAGGGAACATTTCCAACGGAGTGATTAGTGAGAGTTTTGAGAGAAAATTATTATTTCCAACTGTTATTATTATTTATTTATTAATTGTTGGTATTAGCATCTCACGTTTTTAAGTTCCGTTCCCTTAGGTTCAAGGGTGATAGACGTTCTTCCGGGGCGAACCAGTTCTCCGCCGCTATCGTGTTTCGAGAAGTACTTTTGTACTCATTCCTTTCAGTTGTATTATTTCTTTCGTCTTTGTTGTATTTCTGTTGAATAGCACTTCATAAAGCTCTGTATACTATGTGGACACTTATGTTTTATTTATGCACTGGTTTACCGTTATTGTTATGAAGTGCTGTAAATTTGTGGATTCAATTTGTAGTTTTGCGGGAGGAATAAGGGGATGAGTATAGAATTGTGTTTTCAGTGCAGGTAATTTTTGGTAAGTCCTACCCTTAGAAGAGGTGCTGCCGGATTTTCCGTTGGAAGGTTCGGTGGTATTTCCCTGGGATCAAGGCTTGTCTAGGATTCCGGGGAGGAATTCTGGATGGTCTTGATGTCAGGACCCGTCCAGAATTCCTCCCCGGAACCCTAGACAGCCCTAATCCCAGGGAAACCCTATCGGACCCTCCAACGGAAAATCCGGCAGAACCTCCCCTAAGGGATGGACTTACCACAAAATACCCTGCACTGAAAACACACTTCTATAATTGTCCCCTTATTCCTCCCACAGTACTACAAACTGGTTCCACAAATTTCAGCACTTCAAAATAAAAATACAGTAATCCAGTGCAAAATAAATACAATAAGAGTGAAAGAAATAGTACAACTGCAATAAAGAAGAACAGGTTACTTCACGAAGTAAAACAGCGATGAAGATCAAGTCCGCTCTGGATGAACACCGACAACCTGGTACCTAGAGGAACGGAATTTAAGAGTGTGAGATGCTAATCATCTCAGTGAGTGACCCTATCTACTATACAATATAATATCACAGTAATAAGTAGATAGATAATAATTAATTGGAAATAATAATTTCTCTCAAAACCCTTACAATTCTCTCAGTTTGAAAGGTTCCCCTTTTAAAACCTTTTCACAAAACCCTTTATTCATATTCCCCGAAAACCAAGATATCAAATAAAGATCCGAACAGTAATAATTAATTTTAATTCCAATACAGCTTTAAAACAATTTATTTTTAAAACACCGTTCCGAAAATCAGTTGATGCACCCACTATATACCAGTGGCGCCAACAGTACCCAGCGTCCCAAGGTACCGCCAGACAGGAGGTTATAGAGAGAAACCGGCATACGGTCACATGGCGTCCCACTACGCCGCTGCTAACCAGGTGTCCCGGCCAAAGGGGGTGGCCTACCCTCATCCGATGGCAACCACAGGACAACCTTATAATATCAACCGCGCGCTACTCACACCCACCTGTGCGCTAATCACAACCGTGTGCACACTAACCATATCACATATAAACAGAACACCAGTACGTGCACGGTGCATCCAAAAATCATAAAATCCACATGTTTAAATTATATAACAAATTTCACATTTTTCATAAACATAGCGGGCATAGTCCATCCGCTTGAACCCGGAAATTCTCCGTAATTTCTTTATAATCAATACCATAAATTCCATGATTTTCAAATCCACCAACTCCCAAATCCATCAATTCAAATATCCACATTTTTCCAAGCATAAATAATTTCTCGAAATATCATAATCAAATCTCATAATATTCCATGGGCATATTTTATAAAAATTGAAATCACTAACATAACCAAATATTTTCCTTGAAATATTTGAAAATCAAATCGTGCCCAATTTAATATTAAAACCACACCAATTTCAAAATCCTCAAAACCATAAAATAATTTCACATGGCATAAATTTATATAATGCACATTTTCTTAAATCCAATAAATTCATAAACAATTCCACAATAAATCCAATAAATATTTGGCACATAGAAATTAAATTCCAAATATTTAAATCACACATAATATATTCACCAATTAAATTCCCAAATTTAATTTGAAGGTGGGTCACTCACCTGGAGCACGCAATTAACCCACGATCCACTACGGGATCAATTCTACGACTCACCGGTGCTCCTAGAACAAAATTCACAGACAGTCAAATAAATTAATATTTTATTCGGGTAAGTAATACCCGGTACCCGGGGGTCAAAACACAAACGATACCTAGAATTTACGAGTTATATACCGAATCGAAGCTCGAGTGATGCTGATCACAGATTCGGTCTCAATTTCCGATGATCGTACCCGACGGGGTTTGAATTTCGCCGGGAAGCTTTTCGGGTTTCGGCTCCGCAATTCTCCCAAACCGTCACGAATTGGCGGCAACGGATGCCGGATTCAGGTTCAGGAGGTCGAACACAGCAGACTGGAACCGGCCGAAAAACTGGGTACTCTCCGGAACAGTACTTTCCGGTGAGCCGCCGCGGTCACCGGCAACCGTCGCCGGCGGCGGCGCGTGCGGTGGCCGTTGGCTGTGAAATTTTGCAGACTTGTAGATCTCAAGGAGAGCAACCCAACGGGACCGGCGGTGAGCAAAACGGAGGTCGGACGGCGGAGCAATCACCGTTTGAAAATTTCCGGCCCCTCGCCGGAAAACGCTCCGATCCCAGCGCGTCGGTTGTCCGATGGCCGTGATTTTTGGTGGGTCGGCCGGACTTGAGGAGAGGATGATGGGTGTATGGCGCGTGTGGCTGGAAACTGGCCGGAAATGGGTCGATTTGCGGTGGCCGGCGGTGGAGGGGAAAAACTCGCCGCCGAACTTCGGAGCTCCGATCCGGGCGCGTCCGGCGGCCGTTCACCGTGAAAGTTGGAGGTTTTGCCGGAAATGAGAAGGGCAATCTGGCTGGCCGGCGCTTGTACAGTAACTCAGCCGGAACAGTGCAAAAATTTCGGTGGCCGGCGGTCCTCTCTCTCTCTCTTTCTCTCTCCTCTCTCTCTTTCTCTCTCTTCCCCGAGAGTTTTACCAAATAAAAACCCTTGTGTGACACTGTTCATACAACGTGGACCAATCAGAAGCTGACACGTGGCATTTCACTGTTCACCGACCCAAAAACATTAAAATAATACGGTATCCGGTAAACTTCAAACGTCCATAACTTTTTAACCGTATGTCCGTTTTGAGCGTGCTGCTAGTCTGTGAACTCGTATCGATGAGCACTTCACAACCATGCATGAGTCAAAGCTCAATTCCCCATAAACAAAAAGTCAACTCCGGCACCCCTTGGACAGTTTGGTCCGCAACTTATTTCGTCCATAACTTTCAAACCGTAGCTCCGTTTTCGACGTGCTACCAGTCTACGAACTCGTGGCATCGTGCACTTCGCCACGGTACCCTGGTCAACTCGAAATTCCCACAGAGTCAAAAAGTCAACTTTTGACCCCTTTCGGTCAACGGTCAACGGCCAACCTCGGTCAACGTGCACGGATTCCGGTGCGATTCGGGACGGGGTGTTACACCTGACATCTAATCTCATTGATTGCTCTTGGTTATGGATTGGTGGTCATATTGACTTTATTCCTAGCAAAAGGCCAAAAGCGTATTCAGATTGTGGGATGGATCTTATTAGTATTTAATCTCATTCTGTTTGCTGCTCCACTTTGTGAAATGGTAAGCAAGTAAAACCCAATAATATATATATATATATATACAACTAGATTTAAATTAGGATCTTAATTCCTTAATATTATATTTATCTTTTGTAATTTTTAAATCTTATTAAATATTGAGATTTAAAATTACATTTATTAATGATTGAGTTTTAATATAGTTCATTTTTACTAAAAAATATTTTAATATATTACTAAATCTATATTTCATTATTTTTTAAATTTTAAATGATAACCTTTGATATAATCCAAATACTAATAAGATAAGATATAATATTAAAACCATTAGATTATCTAATGGAAGCTCATCTTTCTATATATATATATATATGGGTAGGGTTTCTTGTAACAAAGTTTTTTTTTTTTTTTAATATTTATGATAAGTTTACCATGACTATTGAAATGGTTGCATTTAATGGTAAATAAAACATAAAAAATTAAAAATTTCAAATCCATAATTGATTTTAACATTTTTAACTTTTATCCACGTTGGATTAAATTATTTTAATAATTAGGATGGTTTATTATAAATATTGATAAAAATATTTTGGTACAAGGAATATATGGGATTCGCAAAAAATTTACTGAAAAACACACTACCTTCGTGTATATGGAAGGCTTAATAAGTCTAAGCAGGTAGCTCCAGTGGTAGAACACTTTTACTTGTGCTTATGATCATACAAGTTCGAATCATAAAAATAAAAAATTTTAGATAGTTTATAAATTAGATAAATTATTCAAAAAATAAAATAAAATGGAAGGCTTAATGCCACGTAAGTAAGCAGGATAAATAAATCAGATAAACCAAAATTTAATGTGGGATCCTCTGTACATTCTCTCTCGTATTTTAGTAATTTTTTTTTTCTTTCTCTTTCTCTTTTTATTTTTATTTATTAGAATTTTTTTTTTCCATTTTTTATTTATCTCGCTCGAGCCACCTACATGCCAATTTCAAATCCGTAGCTAGCTGCATTACCCACGAACAATAGCATCCCACATCGAAAAAGTGAGGCCAAAAAAAAAAAAAAATCTTTTCCAATTTATCTCTATCTGTACATATATATATATATATATATATATATATCTTAGCACATCTTCTCCCTTCCTAAGATTTCTAACAACTTTGATAATATTTTGTAGAGAAAAGTCATGCAGACAAAAAGTGTCGACTTCATGCCTATTCTTTTATCGTTGTTCCATACATTAGGCGCTGTTACGGGGTTCTTCTATTGGCTTTTGCTCAAGGATTACAAAATCCGCGGTATATATATATATATATATATACAGCTTCCTTTTTCTACATATCTATATATATTAATTTGTCCTTTTGCCCAGTTATATTCATGATAATGTTTTTAATTGTCTAATATATTAAGTGTTTTATGACTTATTTTCCTTTTGTTTCCCTTTAATTGTTCTCCGGATCAAAACAGTTTGCAAACATACTGGGATTTATTTTCGGAATTGTTCAGATGTGGCTTTATATAGCCTATAGGAGTAGCAAGGAAATTTCACAGGAGCCAATGGTTAATCCTGGACTGAACCAGGTAGTTCTGCGACCAAATGATAATGTTGGAAATATCATAAACATTGTTGAAGATGATTATCTCTAAGATAAAGATTGATGAAACCAACGAAAGGCATGAATGAGATCTCAGTCCAAGTTTACTCGATTGAAGCTTGCTGTACATGGGAATGACATGTACTTTATTGTAATTTTGGTCATTTGCATCTAATTTACTATATCGATTAGAAGATCTGTATACATATGTGCATATATATTTATAGTTCCTTTACAATGATTGAATCTACAACCTAGACAAACATTAGTACTTAATCAGGGCTATTTTGATTATAAGTATGTTGGTTTAAAATCTGCATGTGGTTAATTTGTTAAGGGGTTGTACATTTTATAATCTTTGTCTTATATGACGTGTTGCTCATGGTTAACTAGAATCTTTGTTTATGGACCCCAAAATGCGGCAGTTAAGGTGGATACAGACTGAATTAAACCATTAAATTGATTAAACCAAATTGATTATATTCAGTTTGATTTTTTTATTTATAATTGGTTTGATTTATTTTGTATTAAAAATAAGTCAAATTGAGCCAAACCTATATACATATATATATATATATATATATATATATATATATATATATATATATTAATCCAAAACGAACGGAACCTATATATTATATATAAGTTTTATCATTTCATTATAATTAATTACATTTTTATGTTTTTAGATTATTTTTTAAATATATTAATAATATTAAATTCAAATCATTAAAACAGTAATATTTTTAAAAAAAGTAAAAAATAATAAAATAGTTAACTTTGTCAAATAGAACTGAACAGGTATGGTTCGGTTTGAATTTCATCTATAATTTGATTTGATTTGGAAAAAAAAAAAAAGAAAAAAAAAAGGACAAAACTAAATCGATGACCACCTTTAGCGGCAGTTTAACAAAAGTAAACTAATCAGAGCATCATATCTATGGATCTAAAAATTGTGGTTTTCGGTATTACCTTAAAAGGTCTCATATTACAAATGTTGCACGATGCAAAACTTTTAGCCTGAGGTTTATATTACTATCAGGAGACCTCATTTTATTACAAAAAAAGGGGAAAAAAAAAAAAAGGTGAGCTTATCATAAAACTATTGGAGGGAAACTAATTCATAGGAAAATAATTTTCAAAATTTAGAATCTTTCAACAATTCAAAAATGGCGCCTTTTATTTTATCTCTTTTGGGCCCCGTTTCCAGAATTTAGTTTGACAAAATTTTCTACTTACACTGCATTCATATATGTGAAATTACATAAAATAAAAAAAATTAAATAAATAACTCTTTTTATTTTTATATTTTCTGATTTTTCGCAATTTGAGTCTGCAAAATCACATCATCTCCTTGCTTCCCATCCCTTCCTTCAAGCTCACAAACGCACAGCGCGTTTCTTCCCCAGTGATGGCCCGGCCGAGCCACCACCGCAACTTCGTTGATCGCTGGATGGGTATAGAGCACCGATTCAACTTCCACACCAATCAGATTCTCTCCGCCGATGATGATAACGTCCTTGGATCGATCTCTGATCTTTAAATACCCATCTGGATTCCTCACGGTAACATCTCCCCTGTACAACCACCCATCATCCTTCAACCATTTTGATTTATTTTATTTTATTTTTATTTTTACAAACCCTAATTTGGAAAGTAGAATTTTTTAAGATTTGATATTTGTACAGCAGCAATTGCCACATCTAACTCGAAGAAATTTCAGAGAGGGTTTTCTTTTGCAGCCAGAAACTTTAACCACCCAGGTCACGGTTTCCAAATGGTTGTCAAGTTTCGTATGCATGTCCTGGGAAACCAAGGAAGTCCTGGTTGAAGGCCCTGTTTTGTTTCCGGAATTTGGGACAATTAGGTCCAAAAAGATGCCGCCATAGATCGAGTATTATTGCGACCAGCATTGCAGCGCCAAGTGCATCAATGTCAACTCTAGGCAAGTCCCGTGGATCACCAGGTTTCTCGTCGATTCTGCATATCAAAGTGAATCATTATGAGTTATCAATTGAATCAGAATATTTGATTGACTAGTGAACAGTATCATCCTCGTCACAACTAATGCATACAAAATTTGTCCTTTGCCTGGATCTATGTAAAAGGATTGTTATTTCAAAAAGAAAACTATACTTGGATTTGCATTTTACAAGGGTGGAAAAAAGAAAGATATTAAAAGTGATTATATAGCCTATATGGGTACAGAAAAAGAAAACTAATTTCAATCCCTACAGTGGCTCATACTCGTTGAACCAAGTGGCCTAAAATCATACTCCTTGAGAGCTCATTTTTGTTGGCCACGACAAGTAGACAAGTAGTTACAACCAGCATGCACATTAAGAAAAATATGACGCTGTAGTTTTAAGTTAATCATATAATGTAGCTTAAGAAGGATAACTGGTCAACAATTTTCTAGACAAACGCCGAATGCTTAATGACTAAAGTGATTCAATAGTCTAATTGTCGAGGTTCTTATACCTCAGAAACATTTGGGAAGCTCACAAGGAAGTAGATGGCATAAACTAAGGATCCAACTTTGTATGCCCGGTCCACAAATTGATAGCCAGGAAACTGCACATGTTAAAGCAAAACAACGTTGTCACTTTTCACATCACATTGTTTATTAAGAATTTAAAAAGTCACATCAAATATGCACCCCAACAATCAGCATCAATTGACATGCTTACCCAGTTCCCTCTGGACACCAAAATAAGAAAATAATAATAATAATACCAATAAGTAAATTAAAACTAAAAGTATATAGTAAAAACAGAAAACCAGAAAATGTAGATAATAAACATCAACCATTTATCTTCCCAACGACTAACATTGGTATAAGAAAAAAAGGAAGTGCTGAAACCAATCCCAGAAGCAAATTCTCCATTTCTGCGAAGCTCTGCCAATAACCGATAATAATATTTCAGAAATTTTTTTGAACATTTGGTATTTTTTTAGGCATTCAAATTTTTTTAACTATCTGATTTTTTTTTTTTTTGTGATTTTTGAAATTTTTTAACATTTGGTATTTTTTTCTGGTGCTCTCAAAATTTTTTTACCACTGGTAATTTTTTTGGACTTTTGAATTTTTTTTAAAAATCTGATATCTTTTCAGATTCTCAAAGTTTTTCTTGAATTTTTTAAAATAAGAAAATCTTTAAAAAAAAAATCCAATTTGAAAATCAATGCACAGCAGATAGCTCTTATTTGATGTTTTTCATCAATTTTAACTGAATTGGATTAATTTATAAAATTTTTTAAAAACAAAAGTATTAATATAACAAAATTTATTTTAAAATCCAAAATGAAATTAGATAATTTTAAAAAATATCAAAATACAATTATTTTTCAAATAAATAATTCATTCTTTATGAATAAATAAATAAGCTGATTTGCCCATTCAAAATATGAAGAAATATATAAAAGTTTAGTCAGAGCTACGATCATTCACGGTTAGATAGAAAAGGAATATTAGAGAAGCACGTATCACAAGGATGTTCTTCCTCCAAAGTTTAAAATTTTTATTTTTTTAAAATAAAAATTATTCATAGTAAAGCGGTTTACGTTGGACAGTACAAACGCAATGCCATGAGACTATCCGACCAATCATTCATAAATATTACCAAAAAAAGGTCAAAAAACTATTATTCACACGGGTTCCCAAATCAGATACCAAATGTTTCATCTGGTCGTCGCAATTAGTCTTTCTCTTCATAGTAACAGCCCTATGAATACAGACAAAATGTCCGGAATTGACCACAAAATTTGTCTATCTTATTCTTGATATTTACAGAATCAAGTTTTACCCTTTCTCTATTTTGGAAAAATAGAACTGAAAATAGTTATTTTCGGAAAAAAAAAAGAAAAAAGAAAAAGAAAGTAGTTATTGAGTACATATCTATATGGTTCCTAAAAGCAACTCCAACCGTGCACCAAATTTTGTGTAATTTGTGTTTCAATTACGCATTAAAAGTAGCACCATTTTATTGTGAATAAACAGTTTTGCATCGAATTTGATGCATTGTTGTTCACTCACCAATTCACTGTTTATGTCCTTTTTTTATTAAAGTTTTTAAAATTTACAAAACAACCTTCACTGTTATAATAATTTTATAATTTTTACCCGAAATGCATATTTTCAACGAAATCAATTGCTTTTTGTTTAAAAAAAAAAAAATTCTTGCATTTGTCTCAAATTTTTAATTAATATTTTAAATTTTATATGGAGTAAAATTAATAAGTAAATAATACAAAATATTAATTACAATATAAAAATGGTAATACTAAAATTTACAATGACATTAATAAAAATCACAAAATATTCAAACTAAACTTGAAGACTAACATAGATAAAACAGATAAAAAAAATTAAGAATTAGAAAAAAAATAATAATAAAAATAAATAAAAAGGAATATAAAGAAAATATTCTTTTTTGATGTTAGAAATAGTGTAATAGGTTAAAAAAATTACTGTTTGATGTCAATTTTGCACTGTTTTGGTGCAAAATTTGTATTATTTTTAGTACAATGGATTAGAGATGCTTTAAGTCGGCCACTAGCATTGCATGAAAGCAATATGATTTTTATCTAAATATAATAATATACGTTGTTTAATTAATTAATCAATGAAATCAATATCTACTATGGTAATTGCTAATAAAAAAGGGGTTAAATTTGTGTATGGAAAAAATAAATTAAAACTAATTATATATTATGAAATTCGAAGTTTCCTTATTAAAGAAAAAAAGAAGAAAACCGAATCTCAGTAAATATATATATATATATATATGATTATTGCAATTGTTATTATATAATCTATATACTATAAAAGCCACTTGAGGCTCCTATTTTTTCTTTGTTTTCTCCACATTTTTTGCTCTCGGTTGTTAATAAATATCATAACTTTTTAAGAATTTCAAGTTTAATTTTTT
The DNA here is from genome assembly GCF_031755915.1 of Ziziphus jujuba. NCBI lineage: Eukaryota > Viridiplantae > Streptophyta > Magnoliopsida > Rosales > Rhamnaceae > Ziziphus > Ziziphus jujuba. The sequence continues at coordinate 8,921,014 of NC_083380.1, forward strand.
TTTTTTTCTCTTTTTGGGAAGAATTTCAAAGTTTCATATTGAGAGGTGGACTTTTTTGTCTTTTGCTCTGCACTTCGTACCTGCTACAAAAAGCATTTGTTTGTTCTCTCTCTCTCTCTCTCTCTCTCTCTCTCTCTCTCTCTTAATTACCATTCATTGGAAGAAGTTTGTTACATAACATTTGTTAAAATGACACTTTCTTTGTCGTTAAGTTTCATTAGAAGAAGGGTGTTTTAGTCTTTTGATTCTTTATCCTTTATTTATTTATTTATTTTTTTTTTGCCATTTTCCATGTCAGAACTCCTATCCACCGAATTTTTTGGACGAAATCCCGCCGCTGAATGTGGCCGAGAAGTTCTCTTCTCTTCATGAGCCAGTGTACTCCTTGGAGAAAAAAAGAAAAGTCCTGGTCCTGCCCACCATGTTAGCTAGTAATTAATGGCGCGTTAGAAAAGTTAGCGGACCAATATTATATTAATTAAAAATTTACTACTTTTGCTTCCTTTGTTTCACATCTTTCGCAATATATTTTATTAGAGAAATGTTATTCTCAACTTTTTCTTTTTTTTTGTTCCTTAGATAGAACTATAGCTTTAAATTTCATTATTATCTATTACAATTATAAGAGTACTAATCAATATTGTAAACTTAATTAATCTTTATTTAAATGATAAAAATAATTAATACCGCTATTGTAAACACACTATGAGTTTGAGAGTGTGGTTGCAAAATATATATATATATATATATTTAATCTTTTTTTAGGATATCTTGATGAAATTTAGTACGGATCTTGTAGTCATGCAACATATTGCAGAAAAAACACTCTCCCGCAACAACATGTTGTGTGATATTACAATTTGCATCAATTTCATTGGAAAATTATGATAAAAATTGAACTATATATATATATATATTACATGTCTAGTGGCCAACCCATGGTCAATCTATCTCTGATTAGTTTGTTTTTATTTTTTTCTTGGCTGAATTTTATTTGGTGGTGGTACAAAAGCAATGCAATGCATCGAAAAATTGTCAACAAATGTCAAGATAATATTTAATTTAACATACGTTATTGACTCTTTGGAAATATATATATATATATATATATATGCATGTGATTGACTTTTTCATTATTTTATCCAATATAATTCAATAGAGATCAATTTTTCATTATATCATTATAATGGGATTTTACAGAGTCTATATACAATACATATTATTAGTAAATAGTGTCTAATAATTAGTGAATTATGCTAGATGTGTATTCTAAAGCTATATAAGAGGTTTGGATTACTCTTTCTATATGGTTAACCTTTTAGAATGGAATTCCAAGTCTCAACAAATAATATCGAAAATAGATCCCAGACAAAGCCATTTCTACACAGCGATAAAAATCCAAGGTGATCGAATGGTGGTAAGACCTTGGATGATACACCGCGATGGTAAATTTAAAACCCATAATCGATCATCGAAATTTGGTTACACAAAATTGGTGACATCTCGATGGTGAATTTAAAACCCATAGTCAATGTCAAAATTTGATGACATAAAATTTCATGTCGAGGTGATGTGGCGACATCTTGATGAGGATAGGAATGAAATAATGGTTGTCAGTTTGAAAAAGAAAAAAGAAAAAAAAAAGACAAATTGTCCTGGTTTTAAATGTGCCAGCTAGTAAAAGAGCTGGTAGTCCTTACTGGTCCCTAGTTCGAGGTGGTGATTGTAAAGAGTGTGAACATAAGTCCCACATTGCCTAAACATGGTTATTTTAAAGTGTATATAAGATGCTTGATTACTTCCCCTATAAGGTTAACCTTTTAGAGTGAATAATTGGTTAAGTTAGACCTCATAATCGACAGTCAAAGTTTGACGGTAGTCCTTAATGGTCCCTAGTTCGAGGTGGTGATTGTAAAGAGTGTGAACATAAGTCCCACATTGCCTAAACATGGTTGTTTTAAAGTGCATACTTCCCTTATAGGGTTAACATTTTAGAGTGAATAATTGGTTAAGTTAGACCTCATAATCAACAGTCAAAGTTTGACCAGATGGGAAGAAATAATGGTTATTGGTTTTTTAAAAAGAAACAACAAGAAAAAGAAAAATAATTGGTTAAGTTAGACCTCATAATCGACAGTCAACGTTTGACCAGATGGGGACAAAATAATGGTTATTGGTTTTTTAAAAAGAAGCGACAAGAAAAAAAAATAATTGGTTGAATTAGATATAATCGATGGTTGAAGTTTGATGACACAAAATTTCATGTCAAGGTAGTGTGACAACTTCTCAACAAGATGGGGATGAAATACAGGTTGTTAGTTTGAAAACAGAAAAACAAAAAAAAAAAGATAAAAGAACCCTAAACCTCAACAAGATAGGGAGTTAAAATAAAATAATTGGTGGAGTTAGACCCCATAATCGACAATTGAAGTTTGATGACACAAAATTTTGTGTTGGTAGTATGGCAATATCTTGTTGAGATGGGGATGAAATAAAGATGGTCAATTTGAAAAAAAAAAAAAAAGAGGACAGGTGGTCTTGGTTTGAGGGGGTGCCAACCAGTAAAAGAATTGTTAGCCTTTAATACGAGGGGTGATTAAAGAATATGCAAACATAAGTCCCATATCAGCTAGATATGGATATTTTAAAAGGTATATAAGAGGCTTGGTTACTCCGCTTATAAGGTTAATCTTTTAGTTGAAATCAACCCTTAATTGCAGTTGTTGGAAATCCTAAGACCAGCCTAACCTTCCTAGACCGCGTGAAGGTAGACATTAGGAATTTGCGTATTCATTTACCATTGATTTCATCGACCAACAGACGAGTCAATGACCTATTTACCAAAAAAAAAAAAAAAAACAAACAAAACAAAACAAAAAACAGATAAGTTGAGCCCTCTTAATAAGTTTATTTTTTTATTTTTTTAAATTATGTATTAATTTATTAATATTAGTTTTGGTAATCAAACATCTTTATTTACTATAAATATAAAAAAATATAAATAAGAAATAAAATACAAGTTAAAATTGTGTTTTAAATTTTAAATTTTTGCTTTTTTTTCTTTTATTAACATTTTTAATTAATTAATATGTCTAACAAATTCTAATTACCTTCAATTAACAATTTATTGAAGTAAGCAAATCATATGCAATTTAAAACAAAAAATGAAAACAAAAAATAAAAAAAATGAACTTATTATCAAACAATGCTTAAAATAACCTATTTAGCTTTAAAAGAAAAAAAAAATAACAAACAAACACAGACAAGCTAATGTGACTTTTACCACAAAAAGAATAAAAATTAAAAATTAAAAGTCAACAAAAGAAACAGAAAAAAGTTTCGTTCCAAGAAGAAAAGATATGAAAGAAATGATGATCACTTTAATGGCTTATTTTTTATTTTATTTTTTAAAGCAACAACTTTACTTGATAATAAAATCAAAAGATATAAAACTAAAAAATTCTAATATATTAACATAATTAATAGTAAATTTACTATTTATCAAATTTTACATAGCGAGTGATAAAGATGTATAGTTAAGAGATTAATATAATTTAGATAATTATTAATAAGAATTTTGACATGCTTTCACTTCCTTATTAACCCATTATCACTCAAATCTCAACCAGCTTTCTAGCTTACTCCACAACTTTAGAGAGAGAGAGAGAGAGAGAGAGAGGAAGCTTCATAGTATTTTGATTCGTGATCGAAGAAAATGGCCCCTCACCATGCATTAACTTTGGCCATGCGCCACTTAGGTTGAAGCTCCCCTTCCACCACCATTTCATAATTAATATTCTTCTTCTTCCCCATCTTTCTAGCTTTCTTATACATAAACATAAACAATATGTGAGGAAACGAGTGACAGAGAGAGAGTATTTTGATTTATGATTGAACAAGATAGGCTGTTCTTCTTTTTGTGAATTCTTTTCTCTTTTGTTGCAAGCAACTTGTTTCTTTTTCCTGGCCGAGTTTCTTCTTCTTCTTATAATGCATCGAACAGTTACTTTTTAGTATTTTGTTTTGTGTTTAAAGAAGATCATATGGCTGGGTGATCACCATCACCATCTTAGGGTTTTCTTTTCTCTTTTGTCGTAGGCAATATCTTCCGTGAAGCTTTCCTTCTATATATTATTTATAAATTAATGCTCTATCTGAACATTCTTCCCTCTCTTTCTAATTCTCTTCTCATCTCTAATTTTATTTCCTTTCCTCACGTACTTTTTGCTGTAATCTACAATCCTATCATTACATTTTTTTCCCTCACTTCAATTTGTTTTTCTCTCAACAAGATGAAAAAAGTTATGGAGAATCAACAAAACCTTTTTGTAAACGAAAATTTTGTCCATTTCGATCAAAAATCCACAATCACTAGCATAGTAGATACAATAGAAAAATCACATATATAGGCGTGAAAACTTCCTTTAGCCAAAATGAAATATATATATATATATATATTAGTAATTAGGCTCACATCAATTTTTTTGTTGTTAGTCTTTTAATATATTAAAGATTATAATTTAAAATTTTAAAAGTGATTAAATATAAATTTAATTTCATATATACAAAAATTATATTCGGAGCAAATAAACTTTGTTGGTATATATATATATATATATATATATTAGTACTTTTACAAATGAATGAGAATGATTTCTTTCTTTTTTCTGGGTTTTCTTTTGGCTTTTATTGTAGGCAATATAATCACTTTCTTGGTCTACCTTGCTCCAATGTAAGATTATATAGTTTTTACTCTTCTATAAAACTTGATCTGATCATGAAGAGCGTAATATTGGTAACCATCTGATCTATGTTGTTTGCAGCACAACATTTCACAAAGTATACAAGAAACAATCTACAGAAGGATTTCAGTCACTTCCTTATGTTGTTGAACTATTCGGTTCGATGTTGTCAATATACTATGCAATCCTTAAACAAGAAGTACTTCTTGATCTCATCGCTATAAACTCAGTTGGAAGTTTAATAGAGACCCTCTACATTGCCCTTTTCCTATTTTTTGCACCCAAGAAGTCTAGGGTACTTTACTTTTCGTCTCCTCACTTAATTATTAAGTAAGATATCTGTTTGGCTATATTTATGTTTTCAAAAAAAATATATATATATATGGTTCTACTATATTAGTTTTGCACACTCACAGTATATATAATGGACATACCTTTAATTATATGTACTATATACATTAAATTAAATATGGTAATACATGTGTTTCAGGCTTAGTCCACCATAATATCGTTATTATATAATATATATATATATATATTGGTGAATAAATTATATATATATCTGATGTATTTATGGTGTGGATGTCTATACTATAAATCATGTTAGTATAGACACTAAGATTATTGTTGATAATAGTTCTTGGATTGACAATAATTATTTTTATTTTCAACTATATCTATAAATTTCTATGATGTCGATATCAACACTATAGAATTTATATATATATATATATTATGATTGAATCAAATATGGTTTTGGAAATTGCAGATGCAGACAATACATCTAGTCTTGTTGATTGCTCTTGGTTATGGTTTGATGGTCATATTGACTCTATTCCTAGCAAATGGTCATAAGCGTATCCAAATTGTGGGATGGATCTGTCTAATATTTAATCTTATTGTATTTGCAGCTCCACTTTGCATAATGGTAAGCATGTAAAACCTATTTATATATATAGAGATAAAGTTTTACTATTTGTCATTATTAGTGACGATAACTATTTTATATGGTAAATTTTAATTGACATATTTAATTATATTGTTTTTTATTTTAAAATTCTAAATATAAACCATTTAATGGTAATAATTTAAATTGTCAAATGGTATATAAGTTTCATTTGTAGTCATTCATGATAAATAGTAATTTTCATGTATATTACTTGTAAAGTTTTTAATCAATATTTATGATAAATTATCATGGATATTGAAGTGGTTGAATCCAACAATTGATAAAACATGGAAAATTGAAAATTTTAATTCCATATTTGATTTAAACTTTATATCTTTTTTTATTGTTAGATTATATCATTTTAATAATTGGTTATGAATATTGGATGAAACCCTTGGTATAAAGAATACACGAGATTTGCTAAAAAAAGGTGAGTCTCATATACATAGAAAGCATAATGCCACATAAGCCGGATAAATCAAAATTTAATTTGGAGTCCTCTGCACATTTTCTCCACTCTTTTCGTAATTTTTTTTTTCTTTCTCTTTTTATTTATTTATTTTTTTGTCATCTCTATATTTTTTTCACTCGAGCCACCTACATACCAATTTCACATGGTTTCTCCAAATCCATAGCCAGCAGCATTATCCACAAACAATAGCATCCCACATCTGAAAAGTGAGAAAAAAATTTTTTTTTCCAATCTCTATATAAATTTATATCTATATATATATATAGCACATCTTCTCCTTTTCTAAGATTTCTAACAACTTTGGTAATATTTTGTAGAGAAAAGTCATACGGACAAGAAGTGTCGAGTTCATGCCTTTTCCTTTATTGTTTCTCCAGACGTTAGGCGCTGTTACGGGGTTCTTCTATTGGCTTTTGCTCAAGGATTACAAATTCGCGGTATACACAATTAGTCATGCATGTATATATATATATACAACATTCTCTTCCTATATATCTATATATATTAATTTGTCCTCTTAGCTTTTGCCCAGTTATGTTCATGCTCATGTTTTTAATTATCTTATTAAGAGTACTATGACTTATTTTCCTTTTGTTTCCCTTCAATTCTTCCCTGGATCAAAACAGTTTGCAAACGTACTGGGATTTATTTTCGGAATTGTTCAGATGGGGCTTTATATAGCCTACAGGAACAGGAAGGAAATTTCGCAGGAGCCAATGGTTAATCCAAGACGCAACCAGGCAGTTCTGCAACCAAATGATATTGCTGAAAATGTCATAAATATTATTGAAGATGATAATTTCTTAAGGTAAAGATTGAAGAAACCAAGGAAAAGCATGAATCAGATCTCAGTCCCAGTTTACTTGATTGAAACTAGTTGTAAATGGGAGGGAACATTTACTTTATTGTAATTTGAATCATGTGTATCTAATTTTCTTTTTTCATCTTGTTTTAATCAAAGCCTTTAATTATCAATAAATATATATATAGTGTTGTTTTTGTCGTCTTGTAATAATGGTTAACTTATGTGGTAAATTTTAATTATAATTTTATTATTTTTTATATTTAAATCCTAAAGGTTAATTTTTTAATGGTAACAATTTAAATTGTCATATGATATATAAATTATATTAGTGATCATTTTTATTTATTTAATTAAAAAAGATTACAAGGATAAATGTTAGTGTAATCTTGCAACTTGATTAGTAACTCATGCATATTGATTAGAAAATATGGGCAAATATGTATATATATATATATATATATATATATATTTCCATAGATATGATGGAACCTGTGTAAATATAATATGTACACATATATTTATAGTTCCCTAAATATTATCAATCCCCATTCTAAACAAACTTTCGTACATGAACCTGGCTATTTTGATTATAAGTATGTTGGTTTATAAAAAAAAATATATATGTAAAATAATATGCACCATATCAATATCATGTAAAACAACCCAAACAAGTAGTCTTAGGGTATTTTTTTTAAAAGAAAAAATTCATGCCTTTTAGAAATCGGATTAGAACCGAAATACCCTTAGCCATTTATAATATATATATATATATATAGTAATGCTACATGTATAAAAATGTTCACTAAATTTATTTATCGAATAGTACATGTTAAAATATTATTAATTGATATATTTATATAATATAAATATAATGAATATTTTACTAAGTCTAGCATTATAGATATATATATATATAAATTGGAAAGAGAATTTTAAGTTATTACTAAGGATAATTGATAAAATTAGTGAGAATTTTTTTACTTTTGTTTATTTATTTTTTATGTGGGTCGGGATGCATAATAGAAAATTATTAAATTTAAAAGAAATAGGTGGGAAAGTTGGAACTATTCCTATTAATATGCTATTTTGAAATTCTTAAATATATATATATATATATATAAAAATTTATCTGGTACAAAACTTAATTTAATTACTTTGAAAGAAAGCTTGGTTGATGAAGAAGTTCCAAAGCTTGAATACCTGAGAAAATACAATGTACTGTGTCATCGTCCCTCCTCCTCCGACAATCAAGTCAAAAAGCTTAAATAACTTCCCTCAATGCGGTGAATGCACCACCTTTGTTATACTCACTCATGCATGTAGTCAATACATGGCTTTTTGGCTTCGTTTTGGTGTGGCCATGCTGCGACTTTTATAGTCTCGAGGTGGCTTTGCGTAGATACACAAGTGCGGGTTGTCCCTCGAATTATGGGGATTGTCCGGCGCCAAATGCATTGGTAGATGTTATCCGCCTGTGTATTTGCTTTTTTAGATAGAGTTGACTGCATGGATTTGGAGACCAAATTCTCAGCTTCATACTTTAGGCCTTTTTACTTATTTGGGCCGAACCATGTATTAGGCCCCCAAAACATCTTTTATGGGCCCAATTGAGCATGTCCTTAGACTGACTTTTGACCAAATACTATTGGAGGAAAACTTATTAATAAAAAAAATTAGATTCTTTCAACAATTCTTAAATTGAGCCTTTTTTAAGTTTTTCTTTTGGGCCGTTCTCCAGAAATTTGTTTCATGAAAATTTATTTATTTATTTATTTTTAAATGTTTGGTTAGTAATGAAAAATTTAGGACATTTAATAATTAAATTAATTTGTGTTTTAAAATTTATGATAGATTTGTATTTAATAAAATATATAAAGTAATTAAAATAAATAAATAAAAAGTTTGGATTAAACTATTTGGAAAAATGGTATCATGTGTATGCCAAAATGATATTTTTGTTAAATTAAAATAATTTATAGTATTTAGTTGGTTTAAAGGGAACAATATGTTACAAAATAATCATGGTTGAAGGATTATTTGTTATTTTAATAGTTTAAAGGTTATTTATAAGTGTCAAATAGTTCAATATGGTTTATCTAATTTAACCCTAATAATAATAATAATAATAATAATAATAATAATAATATGATTATTATTATATTGTAATTAAAAAGTTTTTTAAGAATATTATAGGAAACAAATCACTTTCAGCTTCCAGAGCTTTGTCTTGAAATATCTGCTTTTAACAGGACGAAAGGAGACGGGTGGGTAATGGAAAAGCTTCAGTGGAGGTTTTTCAAACAGCTGAAGACATAAGCTTGAGAGCCATTGGAAGAAGAAAGACATACCAATTCCTGAACTAGTGGAACAGAAATTCTCTGGCCAAGTGAAATCAGTTGCCCAAGAATTCATTTCAGAAATTCTCCCATTCTCTCAATTTTGATCTGGAGTTTGAGTTTTGATCTTCAGCATGACACATCACTGATTAGCATAAGGTAAACCAGAAGGGAAATTGAATTTTATAGCAGAAACTACAAGAAGAGAGATTAACTTAGTTGCACATCAATTTGATTTTGAAGTCTAAAGAGATTTCTCAAGTAAATATTACCTCAACAACAAGCTTCAAATAGAAATTGGGCTCAATTTTTGAGTCACTACAACAGTTTTAGTAAAAGAATAAAAAAGAAGGAATAACATAATAAGTATAGTTGGAGAGCTGAAAATTGGTTAAAACATGTAAATTTTGTGAGAGCTGAAAATTAATAAGTACAATTGGATAGCAAATAAGCATTCCTCAAGAAAGAACTAAACTAAGGAGAAGAAAGTTCCAATTTGGCTAACTCCTAAATTGTATCCAGATTATATGCTTTGCATTTTTTTTAACTTCTTTTCTTCCCTCAAAAGATTAAGTATCACTTTATCCAAGCCTACAACTATTTAACAATTACTGTTAATTATTTCTCTAATAATATTCTGGAAACTAACCATGGCAGAACGCATAGAGCATGATCATTGAAAAGTTGGCTTGGAAATCATGTTATCAAATTCCAAAATGAAGATATACTCACATTTTCACAGCTAAAATCGAATTGAGGCCTCGTATAATGAACTGAATAGAAACTCCTGTACACACCAAAATCATAACCAATTAAATAACAGCAAAAGTGCTGAACAAAGCAATTAATGGACTAGAATATTGTTAATGGAAATTATTCATACAAAATGGGTTCCATGGAAATGGATAGAATGTCTGAAATTTGTAATACCCCATCCCGAAATACATTAGAATGACCAAGGTTGACCGGGTTTGACCGTCGTTGACCGAGAAGGGGTCAAATGTTGACTTTTTGTTCCTGATGGAATTTCACATTGATTGAGGTACCGTTAAAAAGTACACGTCCTCATGAGTTCATAGACTAGTAGCACGTCAAAAACGGAGCTACGATTTGAAAGTTATAAGCAAAACAAATTGAGATCTAAACTGGCCAAGGGGTGCCGGAGTTGACTTATTGTTCATGCAAAGTTGAGCTTTGACTCATGTATGGTGGTGAAGTACTCGTCGATACGAGTTCATAGACTAGCGGTACGTCCGATTTGGACATCTGGTTAAAAAGTTATGAACATGTAAAGTTTTCCGAATGCCGTAATATTTTAATATATTTTGACTTGAGTAAACAGTATGTACCACGTGTCGCATTTTCAGCCCCCATGAGTGAACAATGCACCCACGGGTGGCTTTTATTCTGGCTAAAACGCGTGAGCCGGGGGAGGAGAGAGAGAAAGAGAGAGCTAGAGAGAGAAACCAATCGGCCATCGCCGCTTAGCCATTTTCCAACCACCCTTTCCATACACGCACCATCCCACCTTGAAGACCACCTGAAAACCGGTCGGCCAGCCAAAAATCACGGCCAACCGACCGCCGACGCGCCCGGATCGAGGCTTTTTCGGCGGCGACGCCGATTACTTCAAACCCAGATTTCTCCCTATTCCGACCTCTGTTTGCCTCACTGCTGGTCCCGTTGAGTCATCCATTCCCTAGTCTACCTTCCCACCAAAAATCACGGCCAATGGCCACCGGACGAGCAGCCGGCGGTGATGGGTTCCGATGACCATGGCTGCTCGCCGGGAAATTGACTTTCCGGCGAGTTTCCAGCTGCACCGCCCCTCCTTTTCCACTAATTTCCACCCTCTGAACCCAAATTCGAGGTCGTTTTCCTCCAATTCGTGATGGATTGAGAGAATCGAGGACTTGAAATTCGAGAGCTTTCCGGCGAGATTCCTGCCACCTCGGGTCCGATCTCTGGGAAGTAAGACCAGATTCATAATCCTCGTTTCACAAGCTTCGATTCGGTATATTATTCGTAAATTTTGGTTAAGATTTGTGTTAAACCCCCCGATACCTGGTATTATTTATCTGAATAAAATATTAATTTATTTGAGTTGTGTAATATTGTTGTTTTAGGAGCACGGATGCATCGTGGAATTGATCCCATGGAGGATCTTGGATTAATTGCATGCTCAAGGTAAGTAACCCACCTTCAATTTTATTTCGGGTGTTAAATTATATTTATTTTGTGATAATTAGATATTTGGATTTAATATTTATGTGTTAAATATTTATCAATATTATATTTGAAATTGTGATGGCACAATTTGAATAAATTGAAATGTATATGTGCATTAAATCATATACGGTTTTTGACAAATTATGAAAATTTAGATTTTATGGAGATTTGATATTTAAAGGAATTGTGATTTTAATATTAATTGATTTATTGTGGAATTTATTTGTGAGTTTATTTTGATTAATAAAAAATGCATTTATATGGATTTATGAATTTTGGGAAATTTTATGGGATTTTAATGAAATTATCCCTATCTTGAACTTTAAGGATTTAAGGGTATTATTTTAAAAATTATGTTTATGCATTTGAATATTGTGGATTGGAAAATTGATACATTTGAGAGTTGATGGATTTGAAATTTATGGAATTTGTGCAATGAATTTATGACGATGATTTATAAAGGAATTGTGGAAAATTTATGGGTTTAATTGGATGGAATAAACTTTGTAGTATTTATGAAATTTTGAGATTTTGAAAAATATTGATTTATAATTTACGAGTTTTTAGATGCACCATACACATACTGGTGTTCTGTGTATATGGATGTGATTAGTGCGCACATGGATATGATCAGTGAAGAAAATATCGATGTCGATGAAAATGTCGGGGGTATGATTTTACGGAAATATCGATAGAAATGTCGATATCGATGGAAATATCGGTAAAGTTACGGAAACTGTAAATTTTTAATTTAGAATACAATTTTTTATATATGAGATAATTAATTTAATAAAATTATATAAAAATACAATAATTAGAATACAATAATCATAAAATATTCTATAAATATAACAAATTATTTATAAGTGAATAAAATATAAAGTTAATTCACACCAAAATATAGAAAATTTAACAGATAATAGTAAGATACAAGAAATTCTCAAATATAATCCCCAATACATTATTAATACCAAAAAGAATTCCTTGGTTCTTCAAATTGATGATCATATCTTGATGTTTCACGTGTATAATAATAGGCATTCCAACTCATCATATTAGAGAAATTTTCCATGTAATTGTAGATGTGCCAAGTATATATTTCTCTATCAATCCCAACCAATTGTTCAAGTGGAGGATAGTGTGGATTTATCCAATGAGGAGTGTAACATTCATTTTAAGACATGGGATGATTGAAGATATCAACAACGTAATCTCTGTGAGGATTATGTGAGCTCATTTGACCAATTGGATACACAATTGGAATCTCAGAATTTCCAGATTGAGAATTAACTTGTGTATTTAAACTCATTGCATCCAAATAGTTAGAAAGATAATCTTCATCATGTTGATTCATCATCGAAGTGCCATAATGCCTTCTTGAACCAGTGCTTGCTGTTCGAGCTCCATGATCAAAATCCTGTATTGCATGTGTATATTGATCTTCACCAGTAAATGGGCTTAATGGTTATTGGCTTGGTTCTTTATAGTATGTTCCATTCCCACCTCCACCTATATTATATCCTCCTCCTCTATTGTCATCACCACCACCACCGCCACCGTCATCGTCGTCGTCATCATCAAGATCAACAACATCATCATCATCTTCATCCTCATATTCATTTAGTTGAGAATAACCACCACCAAATGTTTCTACACGAGGACTAAATCATCTAATTGAAGGCCTTATCACTACTTCAAACGAATAATTTCCTCCATTATCACTGCTCATAACTTCTTCAACAATAACATTCTCAACATTTATCCCTAATTGTGAAGCATGCATTGCGACTTGAGGATCTGGATTGCCTTCATCATCATCTAATTGTGAATTCTTAACCCAGTGGATAATAGGATTATCTTCATCTTCACCAGCGTCAGCTCCAATTTCAAGAAGATCCAAATAATCAGAATCTAATTGCGGTTGATTTGTTAATTCCATATCACGTATCCGCAATTTCATATTATAGTAGCAAAAAATCAATTTCTGAAGTTTTTCATATGCGAGTCTATTTCGTTGTTTTGTGTATTAAAGCGAAGATGCTCCAATTACGCTCGCATGCGGATGATGATACAGTTTGTGACAAAATACGCATTGCCAATTTTCTGAGTGTTGGGGTGCTATTACCATACATTGTCCACCATTCAGCTGTATATTTCAACATTATAAATCAAAATATATTAAATTTTTAAAAAAAATTAATTATTAATAAAATTTTTGATATTAAGCACATTTTTTTATAACAAGTAATTGAAATGCACATACCAGGTATCATTTCCGCCCGGACGGTAATTGCTGCACGATCACCAAACCCTTTTCGTTCATCTTTAAAGCATATTATCTATATGTAAAAATGAAAAAAATTATAAAAAATGTTATTACTATGTTAGTTAAAAAAAATAATAAACAAAATTTTACTTCATTTCCAAATTGAGATATACGATCCGAATTTGGATATAATGCTGCAAAGACATCATGAACAGCTTGTACAAGATCTGAATCAGTGCCAATTCCTTCTTTATACTGGAACCGTGGATTCAGAAAGTATGCTACAAAATAATAATAAAAATTAAATCTAATATATAAATTATAAGACAAAATATTAATTAATAATAAGTAATTGACATAAAATTACCAGCCATATGGAGAGGATGAGAAAGTGTATTGTCCCATCGAGCATTTATGATGGCCATAACCTACTAAATTCCTCTTTGGTTATTGATTGCATATCTCATTTTTTGAAAACAATCATACAATATTGGCATCGTAGATATGAACTCAGTATCAATAATTCGCAAAATATTATATAATGGCCCATATAAATTAACAACGTGAGTAACAGAATCCCAAAAATGATTATCAAGGATAAGTTTCTCCACTTCTTTACCTGCTTTTGTTTGACTCAATTGATGCTCAGCCCATGCATCGCTTGTAGAGAAGCTTTCTTTTTAAGGAGGCTATTTAAAGTAGTATAGTTTGTTGCAAATCTTGTTGCTCCTGGTCGAACGATGTCTCCTTTGCATATATCTCGCATTAAAGAAAGTAACCAATTATGATTATAAATATAATTGGTTATCATTCTTGCACGCTGAATGATCCTTGCAATACTTTCATGCTTTCCAATATCCTCAAATATAAGATCAATACAATGCGCAGCACATGGTGTCCAATACAAGTTGTACTGTGTCATCAATTTCTTACCAGCCTTTACGAATGCAGAACCGTTATCCGTGACTACCTGCACAACATTGTTCTTGCCCACTTCATTGATAACATTCTCCAAAAGTTTGTATATATACTTGTAGTTTTTTATTTTATCTGAGGTATCAACTGACTTAAGAAACACTGATGACCCTTTGCAATAGACCATAAAATTCAATATGGACAGCTTAGTTGGTCCTGTCCATCCATCGCACATAATTGTACAACCATATGTCTTCCAGCTTTCTTTAAACTTTTCAATATGCTATTGCATCTCTTTATATTCCATGTTTAGATATTTTTCCTTAATTTCATATGGAGATGGAATTTGAACTCCCATACCTGATTGTTGAGTACCAACGATCATGTTTTTGAAATGGTGTGATTTTGCCTTTGCAGGTGGGACATTATCATAAATAAAGAACTTTGCTACTAGTCTTCCCAATGTGTTTTTCATACCACCTTTTGTTAACACATCTTTTATATTTTTTTGTTTTGCACTGGAGACTTAGACAACGAAGGTGCAAATGCAACTGAAGACAATTGTTGAGATTGTTGTCTACGAATGGGCTCCCTCACACTTGTTGCACGATGAAATTGAGCACATGGTTGACTACCACCCTCTTGAGAAGATCCTGATCCTGGACCTCTAAGGTTAACAAAGTTCCTTTCTTGTTCTTCTTCCCACCTGTCTTGTTTAGATGCACGGACTACAGCTTTATATGAGTCTCTTTCATCAGGATGCATATCTGCTGGATATATACATATATCATCATTATCATCATCATAATTACTTCGAGATGGAGCTAAGTTACCCCATAATTCATTACGAATATCTTCCTCCATTGTCTTTTTTTTTTCAATTTTGCATGTTCTTTCTTCCTCAAATAATGAAAAATCTCTTTCTTCACTTCTGGAGGTACATTGGGGCACTTTTTGACATTACTTTTTGGATCAGAATGTGCTAAATGATACTTTAATCTTGTTATTCCACCACTTTGCATTTTATGGTTACAATATTTACAAATTATACCATACTTGTTGTTAGGACCCGTCCAAAATTCCTCACCGGAACCATAGACAAGCCCTGATCCTAGGGAAACCCTACCGGACCCTCCAATGGAAAATCCGGCAGAACCTCCCCTAAGGGATGGACTTACCACAAATTTCCTGCACTGAAAACACACTTCTATATTCATCCTCTTATTCCTCCCACAATACTACAAGTTGGTTCCACAAATTTACAGCACTTCAAATTAATAACAGTAATCCAGTGCATAATTAATACATAAGTGTCCAATACAGTATACAGAGCTTCAGGAAGTACTACTAAGTATAGAATACAACATGGATGAAAGAAATATTACAACTGCAATAGAGGAACAACAGGGTACTTCATGAACTAAGATAGCGATGAAGATCAAGTCCGCTCCGGATGAATACCGACAAACCTGGTACCTAGAGGAATGGAATTTAAAAATATGAGATGCTAATCATCTCAGTGAGTGACCCTATCTACTATACAATTATAATACCACGATAATTAAGTAGATAAATAATAATTAATTAGAAAAAATAATTTCTCTCAAAACCCTCACAATTCTCTCGGTTGGAAAAGTTCCCCTTTTAAAACATTTTCACAAAACCCTTTACTCGTAATCCCCGAAAACCAAGACATCAATTTATCAACTAAATATCAAATAAAATATAATAAGTCAAGCATCCAAAATTTATAATTAAAAGAAATTAATTTATTGAATAATTAAGTAAAGGGAAAATGAAACCAATTTAAAATCCCCACTCAAATAAATAATAAACACAATATTAATTATATTCTTAATTCCAATACAATTTCAAAATATTTATTTTAAAATCCCAGTTCTGAAAATCACTTGATGCACCAACTATATACCAGTGGCGCCAACAGTACCCAGCGTTCCAAGATACCGCCAGACAGGAGGTTATAGAGAGAAACCGGCATACGGTCGCGTGGTGTCCCACCGCGCCGCTGCAAACAGGTGTCCCGGCCATGGAGGGGCGGCCTACCCTCATCCGATGGCAACCACAGGACAACCCCATAAAATCATCTGCGAGCTACTCACACCCACCTACGCGCTAATCACATCCATGTGCACACTAACCATATCACATATAAACAGAACACCAGTACGTGTATGGTGTATTTAAAAATCATAAATCAATACATCTCAAAATTTCAAATTTTCCATAAACATACCGCGTTTATTCCATCCAATTAAACCCGGAAATTCTCCACAATTCCTTTATGATCATCGTCATAAATTCATCGCATAAATTCCATAATTTTCAAATCCAACAGCTCTCAAATCTACCAATTTAAATATTCAATTTTTCCCAATAGCATAAATATTTTTGAAATATAATAAATTAAATCACATAATATTCCAGGGGCATACTTATAAAAATTGAAGTCACCAACATAAACAAATATTTCCCTTGAAATATTTGAAAATCAAATCATGCCTAAAATAATGTTAGAACCACAAGAATTTCATATATAATTAAATTCCACAATTCTCAATACTATAAAATAATTTTCACATGGCATAAATTTATATAATGCATATTTTCTTTAATCAAAATAAATCCACCAATAATTTCCAAAATAAATCAATTAAATATTTGACACATAAAATATAATTTCAAATATTCAATTCTCACAAAAATATTCACAAATTTAATTCCCGAAATTAACTTGAAGGTGGGTCACTCACCTGAAGCACGCAATTAAACCACGATCCACCATAGGATCGATTCTACAATTCACACGTGCTCCGAATCGAAGCTTGTGGAACGAGGATCGCATTACCGGTCTCCATTGACCCCAATTCCGCCGGTGGTAGCCGAAATTTGACCGGAAAGCTTCGGTCGGTTTTGATCTCCTCGTATTTAGCAAACCACTTCGAATTTTAAAAAGTGGAGGCCATATTTGAACTCAGAGGACCCAAAATAGGGGGAGAGGGGTGGCAATTTGGACTGGACTGGCCGGAAAACACAAGAAAATAGGAGAGAGAAAATTTCCGGCCGGCGGCTTCTCCGGCCCGATCTGGGCGCGTCCGGCGGCCGGTGACCGTGAAATTTTACAGCCGAGCTCGCCTCCTCCCTCCGCTCATCATTGGCTGGCATGTGTGGGCAATGGGTGGCCGGAATTTGTGAAGGCCGGTGGACCCGAGGGAGAGAAGAAAAGAAAAGAGAAGAAGAAGAAGAAGGAAGAAGAAGAGGAATCGGGCTGGGTCCCCTTTTTTCCCACATGGGGGAAAAGAAAAAAAAGAAAAAAGAAAAGAAAAAGAAAGAAAAAGAAATAAACAGAAATAAATTAAAATTAATTAAATAATATTAAAAATAATATTATTATATAAAATAACAATAAAATAATATGATATTAAACATGGTTGACATGTGGCATCTCAACATGGTGACACATGGTCACATTTATTAAGTCACACGTGGCACATCGTTACACGTTTAAAAATAATATTAAAATAATACAGTATTTGAAAAACTCTACAGGTCCATAACTTTCAAACCACATGTCCACATCGGACGTGCCGCTATTCTACGGACTCGTATGGATGAGTACTTCACAACCATGCATGAGTCAAAGCTCAACTTTGCATGAATAAAAAGTCAACTCCGACACCCTTGGACAATTTGGACCCCAATTTGTTTTGCTCATAACTTTCAAACCGTTGCTCCGTTTTCAGCGTACTACTAGTCTACGAACTCGTGCTAATGTGTACTTCGTAACGGTACCTCAGTCAACCTAGAATTCCAACCTAAACAAAAAGTCAACTTTTGACCCCTTGGGTCAACGGTCAACGATCAACGGTCAAAGTCAACAGTCAAACGGTCAACCTCGGTCAAAGTCGAAAAATTTCCGTTGTCCTTTGGGACGGGGTGTTTCAATCTTCCCCCCTTACAAAAATTTCGTCCTCGAAATTTCTTACGTCGCTGAAACGCATAAGAATATTGATTGCGGATTTGTGCCTCGAGCTTCCATGTCGCTTTCTCGACTAGATTAATTCACCATGAGACTTTTGATCTGAGAAAATAGTCTTATCGACCCATACGCATTCTTCATGACTTAAAATCTGCACTGGTCGCTCCTTACATGACAAGTCTTCGATGTCCTTTCGTAGCAACAATACGTGAATTACGCTGCATGCCGATGTCTGCTTTCCCGAAAATACTAACTTGCATGCCACAAAACCAATTCTTCCAATAACGCTGCAGAACCAATGTAACAAGAACTTGGCTTTCTTTATCAACCAAAGCGTACGACTCTCTTCTACTGAGATAATCTCAAAAACTTAATCTCGGACTTTGAACTCAACATCTTTTCCATGCACGTCGGCTTAACTCATTTGTCGATTCCTGAGTGGTCTTCAACTCTCTTGGATGACCTTTGCCTTATTCATAGTCATCCGTAGATGTTCGCATCCAATTCGCATTGGTCATCGTATGGTGCTTCTCCTCACCCACTTCACTCCAACACTACGGAGTTCGGCGTTGCCTTCCATATAGGATCTCATTTTTGAACTCAAAGATATCCTACTTTGGATTCTCAATTGGCGATACTTAACCCTTAAGTCGCTCTTGGAAAAACCATAACATAGAACAAATAATAAAATATATTTTTCAAATATACCACCAACATAAAATATACACAATTTATCAACCAAAATTAAATTTCCAAGCTTCTTCAAAAATCAAAATATAATTTACGAAATTTACTAATTAAATCAATAAAATTATAATAATACCAAAATTAGTTTAAAATACCTTAACTTGCATAGGCAATTGTTAAAACTCCACATTGGAACAATATTAAAAACATGGATAAATACATGTACGAACACAAACCAAAAATACTTGAATAAAATACCCTTAAATTTCAAATATCACTTTGAAAAGTATTTAATTTTTTTTTTGATAATCGATCGGAAAAATATCTTGACACCTTGAAGTTGATCGACACCGGGTATCAATTATGGGTGGTCATCTTATTAAGTCGTTGGTAGCCGATACACACCCTTAGGCAATCATCCTTCTTTGGCATCAACCACTTGGGCCATAGACCGTTAACAACCATTCTCCGATAGCTCCTTACAATGACGACAGAAATTAACCTTCGTAAAGACTTCCTAACTCCTCCACGAAGCACCACTTCAGGCAAGCTGAATGTCAGGACCCGTCCAGAATTCTATCCCCGGAACCCTAGACAGCCCTGATCCCAGGGAAACCCTACCGGACCCTCAAACGGAAAATCCGACAGAGCCTCCCCTAAGGGATTTACTTACCACAAACTACCTGCACTAAAAACACACTTCTATACTCATCCCCTTATTCCTCCCACAAACTACAAACTGTTCCACAAATTTCAGCACTTCTCAAAAGCAACAACAGTCCAGTGCATAAATAAAACAGAAGTATCCCAATAGTATACAGAGCTTTAAGAAGTGCTAAACAACAGAAATACAACAAGGCTGAAAAGAAATAATACACTGAAATGAAAGAGTATAGAGTATGTCTCGAAACACAACAGCAGCGGAAAAACTTGGTTCGCTCCGGAAGAACGTCTACCACCACTTGCACCTAAGGGAACGGAATTTAAGAGTGTGAGATGCTAATCATCTCCGTGAGTAACCCGGACTACTGAACACCTTTTAATAATAATATAATAATAATAATAATAATAACAAATACCAGCAACTAATAAATAAATAATAATAACTGTTGGAAAATAATAATTTCCCTCAAAACTCTCACCAATCACTCCGTTTGAAATGTTCCCTTTTTAAAACCTTTTCGCAAAACCCAATGTACATACCTCCCAAAAATCAAGGGATTAAACCAGTTGATACACAATAAATAAATAGAAAACATACCCCAAATATATAATAAAAATATAATAAATTATAGTAAATAAATTTTGAACACCTTTGGGGTTTAAACCATTATTTGCAATTTACACCGACAATTACACCTGACGCACCACACCATATACCGGTGATGCCCTCCGATACCCAGCGTCCCGAGCACCGACTGGCGGGAGGTTAAAGAGAGAAACCTGCAGTGGTCACTTCGGCGTCCCGACAGTACCGACTGCTAAAAA
This sequence comes from Ziziphus jujuba, assembly GCF_031755915.1. NCBI lineage: Eukaryota > Viridiplantae > Streptophyta > Magnoliopsida > Rosales > Rhamnaceae > Ziziphus > Ziziphus jujuba. Next base: position 8,941,900 of record NC_083380.1, read on the forward strand.
AACCATCACCCGGCCAAGGAGGGGGGCGGCTGTGGCCAATAACAACTTGCCTGCCCACGGTCCAATGGCAACTCACGGGTGAAGTAAAAACCGCACGCTAAACCATATAATAACCGCGTGCTAAACCACGTGTCCATACACCATACACCAGAACACCAATACTGTATGAGTGCGTCTAAAAATAAACATTAATAACCAACCGTACCGTTTTTCCAAAAACCACCGTGGGAAGTATACCATATTTTCACAAAACACCATCCCACATATTTTTATTTAAACAACCCGGTACGAAACAGCGATAATCAACAAACCACAATTTTCCTCGAAATACGAGATGCAACCATAAAAATACCGCGGGCATAATTTATAAAATTTAACCAAATATTTTCGTAAAATATTTAACCCAATCATGCCCGGAAAATCAATTTTTAAAACCCACATACAAATACTACCAAAATACACCTTGCTCATGCATAATAAATAAATTAAACCACAATAAAATTCATAAATAAATCACACCACATGAGCATAATTTAAATACCAATTTAAATACCAATTAAATATAATTAATTGCCCAAAATAATTTTTGAAGGTGGGTCACTCACCTGGAGCACGCAAATCAACTAAGATCCTCCTCGGGATCAACTCCACTACTCGCGCGTGCACCTAAACAACCACAGTGCACAAACCAAAAATATTAATATTTTATTCGGGTAATTCCCAAATGGATACCCGGGGAGCGAACACCAAGCGACATCTAAGGGGTTATGAGTTATATACCGAATCGAAGCTCGCGTGATGAGGATCACGGATTCGGTCTTACTTTCCGGTGATCGGACCCGACGGGGTCGGAATCTCGCCGGAAAGCTTTTCGAGTTTCGGCTCCGCAATTCTCCCAAACCGTCGTGAATTGGCCGAAACGGAAGTCAGATTCGGGTTCAGGAGGTCGAACACTGCGGACTGGAGCTGGCCGGAATTTCGGGTACTCGCCGGAACAGTACTTTCCGATGAGCCGCCACGGTCACCGGCAACCGTCGCCGGCGGTGGCGCGTGCGGTGGCCGTTGGTCGTGAAATTTTGCAGACTTGTAGATCTTGAGGAGAGCAACCCAACGGGACCGGCGGTGAGCAAAACGGAGGTCGGACGGCGGAGAAATCACCGTTTGAAGATTTCCGGCCCCTCGCCGGAAAACGCTCCGATCCCGGCGCGTCGGTGGTCCGATGGCCGTGATTTTTGGTGGGTCGGCCGGAGTTGAGGAGAGGATGAAGGCTAGCTGGCGCGTGTGGCCGAAAAAGGGTCGATTTGCGGTGGCCGGCGGTGGAGGGGTAAAACTCGCCGTTGAACTTCGGAGGTCCGATCCGGGCGCGTCCGGCGGCCGTTCGCCGTGAAACTTGGAGGTTTTGCCGGAAATGAGGAGGGGAAACGTTTCTGGCCGGCATGTGTACAGTAACTCGACCGGAACAGTTGAAAAACTCCGGTGGCCGGCGGTCTCTCTCTCTCTTTCTCTCTCCTCTCTCTCTTTCTCTCTCTTCCCCGAGAGTTTTAACAAATAAAAACCCCTGCATGATACTGTTCATGCCACGTGGACCAATCAGAAGCTGACACGTGGTATTTCACTGTTCACCGACCCAAAAACATTAAAATAATACGGTATCCGGTAAACTTCAAACGTCCATAACTTTTTAACCGGATGTCCGTTTTGAGCGTGCCGCTAGTCTGTGAACTCGTATCGACGAGCACTTCACAACCATGCACGAGTCAAAGCTCAATTCCCCATAAACAAAAAGTCAACCCTGGCACCCCTTGGACAGTTTAGACCGCAACTTATTTCATCCATAACTTTCAAACCGTAGCTCCGTGTTCGACGTGCTACCAGTCTACGAACTCGTGGCATCGTGCACTTCGCCACGGTACCCTGGTCAACTCGAAATTCCCACCGAGTCAAAAAGTCAACTTTTGACCCCTTCAATTAACGGTCAACAGTCAACCTCGATCAACGTGCACGGATTCCGGTGCGATTTGGGACGGGGTGTTACACTGAAACACTTTAACTTTACTCCTTTATGCTAGCGGTCCATAAACATAAGTTGCATAACCACTCGATCCATATCTAGGACCACTTCGATTCCCAAAAAGATTCACAGAATTGGATCTGCCCCCATTACTTGAGCTTCGATAGAGAAAAGACAATCCTCGACCATTGACTAGGCCATAGGAATTCCCCGCTATGATAGATGATTCTAATTGACACCCTCGAAGATTAGAGTTATTTAAACTCGGGCAACGAATTTACTTCGAGACAAAGGGAAAGAACGCTTTAAGATGGGTAAAACGAGAGATTAGACACGGATGGGATGCACAACCATGCACAGTCCCTTAGGAATACTAGAATCTAGATCTCTGATACCAACTGTCAGGACCCGTCCAAAATTCCTCACCGGAACTCTAGACAAGCCCTGATCCCAGGGAAACCCTACCGGACCCTCCAATGGAAAATCCGGCAGAACCTCCCCTAAGGGATGGATTTACCACAAATTTCATGCACTGAAAACACACTTCTATATTCATCCCCTTATTCCTCCCACAATACTACAAGTTGGTTCCATAAATTTACAGCACTTCAAATTAATAATAGTAATCCAGTGCATAATTAATACATAAGTGTCCAATACAGTATGCAGAGCTTCAGGAAGTACTACTAAGTATAGAATACAACATGGATGAAAGAAATATTACAACTGCAATAGAGGAAGAACAGGGTACTTGTCAGGACCCGTCCAGAATTCCTTCCCCGGAACCCTAGACAAGCCCTGATCTCAGGGAAACCCTACCGGACTCTCCAATGGAAAATCCGACAGAGCCTCCCCTAAGGGATTTACTTACCACAAACTACCTGCACGGAAAACACACTTCTATACTCATCCCCTTATTCCTCCCGCAAACTACAAATTGGTTCCACAAATTTCAGCACTTCAAAATAAAACAACAGCAGCAACCCAGTGCATTAAAAACAACTACACGTCCAATACAGTATACAGAGCATTATACAGATACATGTGGAATTTATAAAATGACAGATAAGGAAATAATACAGGACAGAGAGGAAAAAGGAAGAAAAACTTCTTGAACCTTCGGCAACGAACTGAGACGTTGGGCTCACCCCGGACAATCAACGTCTCCAACCTGAACCTAGGGGAACGGAATTTAAGAGTGTGAGATGCTAATCATCTAAGTGAGTGACCCTATCTACTAAACACCTTTAATAATAATATAAAAATAAAAGAATTTAATTAACCAGTACCGAACAATTAAATAAATAAATAAATAAACAATTGAAGTAATATTTTCTCTCAAAACCCTCACTATTCACTCCGTTGGAAATGTTCCCCTTTTAAAAACATTTTCACAAAACCCGATGTACGTACTCCCCGAAAACCAAGGGACCAAATAATTTAATAAACAACAAATAAATAAATAAATAAATAAATACCCCAAATATAAATAAACTGCAATAAATTATAATAAATAATTTTAGAACACCTTTGGGGTTTAAAACATTATTTGCAATTTACACCGACGCACCACACCATATACCGGTGATGCCCTCCGATACCCAGCGTCCCGAGCATCGACTAGCGGGGGGGTTAAAGAGAGAAACCTGCAACGGTCACTTCGGCGTCCCGACAGTACCGCTGCTAAAACCATCACCCGGCCAAAGAGGGGGGCGGCTGTGGTCAATAACAAACTTGCCTACCCACTGTCCAATGGCAACTCACGGGTGAAGTAATAACCGCGCGCTAAACCACATAATAACCGCGCGCTACCACGTGTCCATACACCATACACCAGAACACCAATACTGTATGAGTGCGTCTAAAATAAACATTAATAACCAACCATACCGTTTTTCCAAAAATTACCGTGGGAAATACATTAAATTCTCACACTTACCATCCCACATATTTTTATTTAACAACCCGGTACGAAACAGCGATAACAACAAACCACAATTTTCTCGAAGTACGAGATGCAACCATAAAAATACCGCGGGCATAATTTATAAAATTTAAACAAATATTTTCGTAAAATATTTAACCCAATTATGCCCGAAAAATATTACTTAAAACCACGTACAATTAATACCGAAACATACTTTGCTCATGCATAATAAATAAATTAAACCACAATAAAATAATAATCGGGAATTTCTAATGACCCCAAAATTTCATTCAGCACCAATGAGTAAATATATATATAAAATAATATTTTTCCCGATTGTATTTAAAATACACCACATGAGCACAAATTACAGATATCAAATTAATACCACATAAATACAATTAATTACCCCAAAAATATTTTTAAAGGTGGGTCACTCACCTGGAGCACGCAATTAACCTACGATCCACCACGGGATCAATTCTACGACTCACCGGTGCTCCTAGAACAAAATTCACAGACAGTCAAATAAATTAATATTTTAATCGGATAAATAATACCCGGTACCGGGGGGTCAAACACAAACGTTAACCAAAATAGGCGAATAATATACCGAATCGAAGCTCGTGGAACGAGGATTACCAATCCGGTCTCCATCGACCCCAATTCCGTCGGAGGTGGCCGAAATTTGGTCGGAAAGTTTCGGCCGGTTTTAAACTTGAGGGATCTTTCAAACGGTGGGGATTTTGGGCAATCTAACCCCGGAAATGGACTCAGAGGTGTTGAAAATGGTGGGATAGAGGTATGGGACGGGCTGGGTTGGTCGGAAACGGCGAGAATCGCCGGAAAAATTTCACCTTGCCGCCGCGACTTCGCCGGCCCGATCTGGGCGCGTCCGGCGGCGGCTGGCCGGGAGATTTGGTGGCTGAGGTTGCGAGGTGGCGGGCTACACCGGTGGCCGGCGCATGTAGCATTCCGGCGACTGAAATCAGGCGAAACACTGGTCAAACAGGGAGAGGGAGAGAGTCAAAGGAGAGAGAAAGAGAGAGAAAAAGCTGTGTGTTTTTCTGTCTTGGTCGGGCTCGGGGAAGAAGAAGGAAAGGAAGGGAAAAGAAAAAAAGAAAAAAAGAAAGAAAAAGGTGTTTTCCCACGTGGGGAAAAAAGAAAAAGAAAAAGAAAAAGAAAAAGAAAAAGAAAAAGAAAAGAAAAGAAAATAAAATATATATAAAAATAATTAAATAATATTAATAATAATATTATTATTTAAAATAATAATATTATTATTTAAAATAACAATAAAAATAACTTGATATTACACATGGTTGACATGTGGCTTCTCAACATGGTGACATATGGTCATCTTCATTAAGTCACACGTGGCACATCGTTACGCGTTTAAAAAAATAATATTAAAATAATACAGTGTTTGAAAAACTCTACAGGTCCATAACTTTCAAACCACATGTCCAAATTGGACGTGCCGCCAGCCTACGGACTCGTATCGATGAACACTTCACAACCATGCATGAGTCAAAGCTCAACCTTGCATGAATAAAAAGTCAACTCCGGCACCCCTTGGACAGTTTGGACCTCAACTTGTTTTGCTCAAAACTTTCCAACCGTAGCTCCGTTTTCAACGTGCTAGCAGTCTACGAACTCGTGCCAACGTGTACTTTGTAACGGTACCTCAGTCAACCTAGAATTCCAACCGGGTCAAAGAGTCAACTTTTGACCCCTTCGGTCAACGGTCAACAGTCAACCTCGGTCAACGTGCAAAAATTCCGACATGGTCCGGGACGGGGTGTTACAGTACTTCACAAACTAAGACAGCGATGAAGATCAAGTCCGCTCCGGATAAATACCGACAAACCTGGTACCTAGAGGAATGGAATTTAAAAATATGAGATGCTAATCATATCAATGAGTGACCATATATACAATTCTAATACCATGATAATTAAGTAGATAAATAATAATTAATTGGAAATAATAATTTCTCTCAAAACCCTCACAATTCTCTCGGTTGGAAAAGTTCCCCTTTTAAAACATTTTCACAAAACCCTTTACTCGTAATCCCCGAAAACCAAGACATCAATTTATCAACTAAATATCAAATAAAATATAATAAGTCAAGCATCCAAAATTTATAATTAAAAAAAATTAATTTATTGAATAATTAAGTAAAGGAAAAATTAAACCAATTTAAAATCCCCACTCAAATAAATAATAAACACAATATTAATTATATTCTTAATTCCAATACAATTTCAAAATATTTATTTTAAAATCCCACTTCTGAAAATCACTTGATGTACCCACTATATACCAGTGGCGCCAATAGTACCCAGCGTCCCAAGGTACCGCCAGACAGGAGGTTATAGAGAGAAACCGGCATACGGTCGCGTGGCGTCCCACCGCGCCGCTGCAAACAGGTGTCCCGGCCATGGAGGGGCGGCCTACCCTCATCCGATGGCAACCACAGGACAACCCCATAAAATCACCTGCACGCTACTCACACCCACCTGCGCGCTAATCACATCCGTGTGCACACTAACCATATCACATATAAACAGAACACCAGTACGTGTATGGTGCATCTAAAAATCATAAATCAATACATCTCAAAATTTCAAATTTTCCATAAACATACCGGGTTTATTCCATCCAATTAAACCCGAAAATTCTCCACAATTCCTTTATGATCATTGTCATAAATTCATCGCATAAATTCCATAATTTTCAAATCCAACAGCTTTCAAATCCACCAATTTAAATATTCAATTTTTCCCAATAGCATAAATATTTTTAAAATATAATAAATTAAATCACATAATATTTCAGGGGCATACGTATAAAAATTGGAGTCACCAACATAAACAAATATTTCCCTTGAAATATTTGAAAATCAAATCATGCCCAAAATAATGTTAGAACCACAAGAATTTCATATATAATTAAATTCCACAATTCTCAATACCATAAAATAATTTTCACATGGAATAAATTTATATAATGCATATTTTCTTTAATCAAAATAAATCCACCAATAATTTCCAAAATAAATCAATTAAATATTTGACACATAAAATATAATTTCAAATATTCAATTCTCACAAAAATATTCACAAATTTAATTCCCGAAATTAACTTGAAGGTGGGTCACTCACCTGAAGCACGCAATTAAACCACGATCCACCATAGGATCGATTCCACAATTCACACGTGCTCCGAATCGAAGCTTGTGGAACGAGGATCGCATTACCGGTCTCCATTAACCCCAATTCCGACAGTGGTGGCCGGAATTTGGCCGGAAAGCTTCGGCCGGTTTTGATCTCCTCGTATTTAGCAAACCGCTTTGAATTTTGGAAATTGGAGGCCATATTTGAACTCAGAGGATCCAAAATAGGGGGAGAGGGGTGGCAATTTGGACTGGGCTGGCCGGAAAACATAAGAAAAGAGGAGAGAGAAAATTTATGGCCGGCGGCTTCTCCGGCCCGATCTGGGCGCGTTCGGCGGCCGGTGACCGTGAAATTTTACGGCCGAGCTCATCTCCTCCCTCCGCTCATCACTGGCCGGCGCGTGTCGGCAATGGGTGGCTGGAATTTGTGAAGGACGGTGGACCCGAGGGAGGGAAGAAAAGAAAAGAGAAGAAGAAGAAGAAGGAAGAAGAAAAAGGAAGAAGAAGAGGAATTGGGCTGGGTCCCCTTTTTTCCCACGTGGGGGAAAAGAAAAAAAAGAAAAAAGAAAAGAAAAAGAAATAAAAAGAAATAAATTAAAATTAATTAAATAATATTTAAAAAATATTATTGTATAAAATAACAATAAAATAATATGATATTAAACATGGTTGACATGTGGCATCTCAACATGGTGACACATGGTCACATTTATTAAATCACACGTGGCACATCGTTATACGTTTAAAAATAATATTAAAATAATACAGTATTTGAAAAACTCTACAGGTCCATAACTTTCAAACCACATGTCCAAATCGGACGTGCCGCTAGTCTACGGACTCCTATCGACGAGTACTTCACAACCATGCATGAGTCAAAGCTCAACTTTGCATGAATAAAAAGTTAACTCCGGTATCCTTGGACAATTTGGACCCCAACTTGTTTTGCTCATAACTTTCAAACCGTAGCTCCGTTTTCAGCGTGCTACTAGTCTACGAACTCGTGCCAACGTGTACTTCGTAAGGGTACCTCAGTCAACCTAGAATTCCAACCGGAACAAAAAGTCAACTTTTAACCCCTTCGGTCAACGGTCAACGGTCAACCTCGGTCAAAGTTGGAAAATTTCCGTTGTACTTTGGGACGAGGTGTTACACTTGTTACCTTCAATTAGAATACAATGTGACCAAGCTTAATCGGCTTTTCCGCTACTACTTTTCATTTTTCTTTTTAATAATCATACATAATTATTAAGTTAATAATAATATTAAGAACAACAATAAGAATAAGAAAAATAATAATAATAATAACAAGTAAAAAAATAATAAAAGTAATAATAATTTCAATAATAATAAGAATAACAATAATAACAATATTAATAAACAATAATAATAACAATATTAATAATAATAATAACAACATTAATAATAATAACGATAACAAGTATAATAACAATAATAATTAGAAGAAGAATTACAATAATAATAATATTAATAATAATAATAAACAAAAATAATAACAACATTAATAATAATATTAATAATAGAAATAATAATAACTACATTAATAAAAATAATAACATCAACAATAATAACAACATTAATAACAATCATGATAATAATAATAATGTTAATAATAATATAAATAATAACAACTTGATAAAAATAATAATAATAACAATAATAAGAAAAACAATAATAACCATAATAACAATATTAATAACAATAATAACAACATTAATACTGATAATGATAATAAATATAATAATAATAATAATTAGAAGAAAAATAACAATAATAATAATAAACAACAATAATAACAACATTAATAATAATATTAATAATAGAAATAATAATAACTACATTAATAAAAATAATAACATCAACAATAATAACAACATTAATAACAACCATGATAATAATAACAATGTTAATAATAATATAAATAATAACAACTTGATAAAAATAATAATAATAACAATAATAAGAAGAACAATAATAACCATAATAACAATATTAATAACAATAATAACAACATTAATACTAATAACGATAATAAATATAATAATAATAATAATTAGAAGAAAAATAAGAATAATAATAATATTAATAATAATAATAAACAACAATAATAACAACATTAATAATAATATTAATAATAGAAATAATAATAACTATATTAATAAAAATAATAACATCAACAATAATAACAACATTAATAATAATCATGATAATAATAACAATATTAATAATAATACAAATAATAACAACTTGATAATAATAATAATAATAATAATAATAATAATAATAATAATAATAATAATAATCATAATAACAATATTAATAACAATAATAACAACATTAATACTAATAACGATAATAAATATAATAATAATAATAATTAGAAGAAAAATAACAATAATAATAATATTAATAATTATAATAACAACATTAATAATAATATTAATAATAGAAATAACAATAACTACATTAATAAAAATAATAACATCAACAATAATAACAACATTAATAATAATCATGATAATAATAATAATATTAATAATAATATAAATAATGACAACATGATAATAATAATAATAACAATAGTAAGAAGAAGAAGAATAATCATAATAACAATATTAATAACAATAATAACAACATTAATACTAATAACGATAATAAATATAATAACAATAATAATTAGAAGAAAAATAATAATATTAATAATATTAATAATAATAATAAACAACAATAATAACAACATTAATAATAATATTAATAATAGAAATAATAATGACTACATTAATAAAAATAATAACATCAACAATAATAACAATATTAATAACAATCATGATAATAATAACAATAATAACAATATTAAAAATAATATAAATAATGACAACATGATAATAATAATAATAACAATAATAAGAAGAAGAAGAATAACCATAATAACAATATTAATAATAATAATAACAACATTAATACTAATAACGATAATAAATATAATAACAATAATAATTAGAAAAAAAATAACAATAATAATAATAATAATAACAATAATAACAATATTAATAATAATATAAATAATAAGAATATTAATAAGAATAATAACAATAATAATGAGAAATTGTTAAATAATAAACACAATTTTAACAATATTTGTTATTGAAATGCTTACTTTTAAGGATCTAGAAATTGTGAATTGAGATTTTTTTTCTAACGTGGATCTTCCAAAAGTTTTTCCTTTTATGAATATAAATGTTGAATAAAGAAAGAAAAGAAGATTAAAAACTAATTACTTCAGTGAAAACTTCGCGTGCACTCAATTTTATTTTTTTGAAGCTTTATGTTTACTCTATCTGTGATTTACGCTGAAACAGAATGATTCAAAATATCAAAATATGGCTGAGGTGCTATACACGCATTTTTATACTACACTCATTTCCTTACTTATTCAAAATTATAGTTATCTCGTGAATGTATTTTAAAAAAAAAAAAAAAAACAAAAACGACAGCACCAACTTGCTTATAATAACTTTATTTTATTATTTCTTTCCGCAATTCTCTCATTGTATTATTTGTTTTTGCAGTTTCTTGGTGATTTTTTCTTTCCGTCACTTTTACTTTTTCAGTCAGAGGCTCAGAGCATGTGAATTCACAGCTGTAGCCTGTAAACTTATTATTTTTTTCATTTCAAATTTTTTTCCTATACTTTCGATATCCTACTTGATTAATATTTTGAAAAAAAAAAAAATCAAACAATCAATCATTCATGCATTATCATTCACATTTTATTTTTTCAATTTCGGCTCTCACCCTCTCATTCAACTGTTTTTTTTTTTTAAGCCAATAACAACCAAAAAAAAAAAAAAAAAAACCCAATTTCCTAATTTCGGCCCTCTCCCTTCTTTTCTCTTCTCGTCTCTTCTCTCTGTGAAACCTCCCATCTCTTCCCCCCTCCGGCCGGCCCTCTCTTTCCCCTCTTCTCTCTTCTCGGCCGGCCATCTCTTCAAACTTCTCCATTCTCAGCTGATCTCTTCTCTCCTCTTTCTGTTCTCTTCTCTTCTCTTCTCATGCGGGCTGGGCTGAGCCCAAAGCAGACAATATCGCATGCGCGTGGTCTGGGCTGTTATAGTTTATTTTCTGGCAATTATTTGGTTCACTACATTCTGCGCATCACTTGGCCAAACAACTTTGCCCCAACCTTGATTGTTAACCAGATTCATGGCCCATTCAATTGCCTTTTGATCTCTGCCTTCTCCGGGGGCTCAGACTAAAGAGGTTTGATCAATAAGTAAATTGCCTCCACAAAGATACTTACCTTGACCTCCTTCCAACATATGCTGCTATATGCCTGTTAAAAAAAAAAAAATATATATATATATATATTCTAGAAAGAAAAGGAAAATAGGATTCAGAATGTCTACAAATTATGGAAAGCAAAATACCACTTTTGAGAGAGCATTACTAGTCATAAACTAAAGACTAACATTATTTGAGGCCAAGAAAGTCCTTCAAAAAAAAAAAAAAAAGCCAAAGAATCTGGGTTAGTTGTCAAGTTTGGGGACTTTAGTCCTAAAAATCAATTGATAACTTCTTTTGCTTTTAAAAAGTGAAACAATGATTCCACTGGGAGATCACTTATGGGTGTAAAGTTGATTGAATTGAATTTCATGCATAAGAGTTGCTCATATTGGTCTGACATGTCTGAAACAATAAATCATAGACCATGAGGCAAACAGATTTTTCTCTTTTCTTTCATTTCTTAGCATCCAAACAGAATATCAAAACACACTATATAAAGCAAAAAAGGAAAAAAAAAGAAAATGCCAATAGAATGTTAAATTGGTGAAGTACTCAATAGTCACATACCTATACCAGTAGGAGGCGAATCGACAGCCACAAGCTTCGGTCGCCATAAAAGGCTGCACGGAGACAATGAAACGGCCCAAAAAGCGGTCATTTTAGGAGCTCGCTCTTACAAGGAGGAGCTGAATATAGGAAAAAGAAAGAAAAACCTTCCCAATAAAACCAAACCAACATGTATTTTTGGAGGTTCAGAGATTCAATGAAGCCGAAATGAAACCCTCTGTCGGGTCCTTGGGGTTTGCAGAGTGTCGAAACAGAGCCAGCAAAAGCTTTTTTTTTTTTTTTTTTTTGTGTGGAAGAAGATACAACTTTTGGCCTGACACGCACTCGCATGTGTACCCCTAATTTTAAAAACATTTCGTTACACCACACGTCCAGAGAATTATTGGTTTTGTTTATTTATTACAATATTATTGATAAAATTACATAAACTCCCTTTTTAGTTTCATTTTTTTTTTTCATTTATACTAGTCATATGTTAAAAATTGTATGTATTCCACTCCTAATTTCAATTTTATTTCTAATGCTCTCTAATTTTGGTTTATCAACATACCCTCAATATAAAATATTGAAGAAAAAAAAAAAGGAATATGGTTAAGCGAGAGTATAAAAGGGTAGCTCATAAACTTGCTCGGCATGCTTTAGGATTAAGTTCTTTTTCGGCTATTTACCGGGGAAAAAAAAAAAGTTCTTTTGCGGCTTGGGTGGATGATGGCAGAGGGAAGTTCTTCATCAAAAATTTTAAATATTCATCAATTTTTTTTTTAATAAAAATTATTCATAGTAAAGAGGTGGTTTACGTTGGACAGTATATATAAACGCTATCCAGCCTATTATTCATATATATTGCCAAAAAAAAAAAAAAAACTATTATTCGCATAGTCAATTCACTACAACAAAAATATTATTTAACAACAGGCTTAGAAGCTTTTAATAACAACCATGTGCGGTCGAAACTTCTAACTTTTGACAACATTCATTGCATATTGTTATTTCATTTGAACAATATTTACATGAATGTTGTTAAAAGATCTACGCTTTTTAACAAAATTAACTACATGTTGTCATTCCATTTTGACAACATTAATGCAAATGTTGTTGGAAATCTTTTGTTTTTTACAACTTTCACTAATTGCTATCATTTTGTTTGAAACTACAATGTTGAAGGTCACATAATTTTGATCTAAGAAAAGCCTAAACCAAAACAATATTAAAAATCAATAATTACTCAAACCGTCAATGTTAATCCTTCATTCATTCCACAAACATGGTCTAAATACATTTGCACCTAACCCACCCTTCATAACACTTATACCATTGCACCTCTTCCATGAAATGCAAATCAACAACAAATAAAAAGAGTTTAATTTCCCAATGCCAAAATCTAAACTCCCCCCACAACATACATACATGTATAGCAAAGCTACAGATTCACTTGTAAGGTTGGTGCTACAAAGATGCTTAGAGCTTCGGTCTTAATGAGCTCCTAGTCAATGTGTCAACTATCCTACATTCCGCCACTGCTTTTGCTGCCCATTGTTTAACTGCCCTTTCGCAGCCAACTGTCCTACACAATGTTAACATTTGGCAAGAATAAGCGCATAACCATAGAAGTGCAAAAGAACATTCCAAAATCACCAAAAGTGACCCAAAAATATACATATAGATACAATATTTTCAACAAATATAGGGTGAATATCATGAAATAAATGCATTCATTACATATAGTGTCAGGACCCGTCCAGAATTCCTTCCCCGGAACCCTAGACAGCCCTGATCCCAGGGAAACCCTACCGGACCCTCCAACGGAAAATCCGACAGAGCCTCCCCTAAGGGATTTACTTACCACAAATTACCTGCACAGAAAACACACTTCTATACTCATCCCCTTATTCCTCCCACAAACTACAAACTGTTCCACAAATTCCAGCACTTCTCGAAAACAACAACAGTCCAGTGCATAAATAAAACAGAAGTATCCCAATAGTATACAGAGCTTTAAGAAGTGCTAAACAACAGAAATACAACAAGGCTGAAAAGAAATAATACACTGAAATGAAAGAGTACAGAAGAAACTTCTCGAAACACAACAGCAGCGGAAAACTTGGTTCGCTCCGGAAGAACGTCTACCACCACTTTCACCTAAGGGAACGGAATTTAAGAGTGTGAGATGCTAATCATCTCCGTGAATAACCCGAACTACTGAACACCTTTTGTGATAATAAAAATAATAGTAATAACAATTAAGGAATAGAACAAATACCAGCAATTAATAAATAAATAATAATAACTGTTGGAAAATAATAATTTCCCTCAAAACTCTCACCAAACGCTCCGTTTGAAATGTTCCCTTTTTAAAACCTTTTCGCAAAACCCAATGTACATACCTCCCAAAAATCAAGGGATTAAACCATTTGATACACAATAAATAAATGAAAACATACTCCAAATATATAATAAAAATATAATAAATTATAGTAAATCATTTTGAACACCTTTGGGATTTAAACCATTATTTGCAATTACACCGACAATTACACCTGACGCACCACACCATATACCGGTGATGCCCTCCGATACCCAGCGTCCCGAGCACCGACTGGCGGGGGGTTAAAGAGAGAAACCTGCAGTGGTCACTTCGGCGTCCCGACAGTACTGACTGCTAAAAACCATCACCCGGCCAAGGAGGGGGGCGGCTATGGCCAATAACAACTTGCCTGCCCACGGTCCAATGGCAACTCATGGGTGAAGTAAAAACCGTGCGCTAAACCAGATAATAACCGCGCACTACCACGTGTCCATACACCATACACCAGAACACCAATACTGTATGAGTGCGTCTAAAAATAAACAATAACAACCAACCGTACCGTTTTTCCAAAAACCACCGTGGGAAGTATACCATATTTTCACAAAACATCATCCCACATATTTTTATTTAAATAACCCGGTACGAAACAGCGATAATCAACAAACCACAATTTTCCTCGAAATACGAGATGCAACCATAAAAATACCGCGGGCATAATTTATAAAATTTAACCAAATATTTTCATAAAATATTTAACCCAATTATGCCCGAGAAATCACATTTGAAACCACGTAAAATTAATACCGAACATACCTTGCTCATGCATAACAAATAAATTAAATTAAACCGCATTAAAACCATAATTAAACCACACCACATGAGCATAATTTAAATACCAAATTAAATACCAATTAAATTTAATTAATTGCCCAAAATAATTTTTGAAGGTGGGTCACTCACCTGGAGCACGCAAATCAACTAAGATCCTCCTCGGGATCAACTCCACTACTCGCGCGTGCACCTAAACAACCACAGTGCACAAACCAAAAATATTAATATTTTATTCGGGTAATTCCCAAATGGATACCCGGGGAGCGAACAGCAAACGACATCTAAGGGTTACGAGTTATATACCGAATCGAAGCTCGCGTGATGAGGATCACGGATTCGGTCTTACTTCCCGGTGATTGGACCCAACGGGGTCGAAATCTCGCCGGAAAGCTTTTCGAGTTTCGACTCCGCAATTCTCCCAAACCGTCGCGAATTGGTGGAAACGGAAGTCGGATTCGGGTTCAGGAGATCGAACACTGCGGACTGGAGCTGGACGGAAATTCGGGTACTCGTCGGAACAGTACTTTCCGGTGAGCCCCCGCGGTCACCGGCAACCGTCGCCGGCGGCGGCGCGTGCGGTGGCCGTTGGTCGTGAAATTTTGCAGACTTGTAGATCTTGAGGAGAGTAACCCAACGGGACCGGCGGTGAGCAAAACGGAGGTCGGATGGCGGAGAAATCACCGTTTGAAGATTTCCGGCCACTCGCCGGAAAACGCTCCGATCCCGGCGCGTCGGTGGTCCGATGGCCGTGATTTTTGGTGGGTCGGCCGGACTTGAGGAGAGGATCAAGGCTAGCTGGCGCGTGTGGCCGGAAAAGGGTCGATTTGCGGTGGCCGGCGGTGGAGGGGTAAAACTCGCCGCCGAACTTCGGAGGTCCGATCCGGTCGCGTCCGGCGGCCGTTCGCCGTGAAACTTGGAGGTTTTGCCGGAAATGAGGAGGGGAAACTTTCTAGCCGGCGCGTGTACTGTAGATCAGCCGGAACAGTGGAAAAAATTTCGGTGGCCGGCGGTCCTCTCTCTCTCCTTCTCTCTCCTCTCTCTCTTTCTCTCTCTTCCCCGAGAGTTTTAACAAATAAAAACCCCTGTGTGACACTGTTCATGCCACATGGACCAATAAGAAGTTGACACGTGGCATTTCACTGTTCACCGACCCAAAAACATTAAAATAATACGGTATCCGGTAAACTTCAAACGTCCATAACTTTTTAACCGGATGTCCGTTTTGAGCGTGCCGCTAGTCTGTGAACTCGTATCGACGAGCACTTCACAACCATGCACGAGTCAAAGCTCATTTCCCCATAAACAAAAAGTCAACCCCGGCACCCCTGGACAGTTTGGACAGCAACTTTTTTTGCCCATAACTTTCAAACCGTAGCTCCCTTTTCGACGTGCTACCAGTCTACGAACTCGGGGCATCGTGCACTTCGCCACGGTACCCTGGTCAACTCGAAATTCCCACCGAGTCAAAAAGTCAACTTTTGACCCCTTCGGTTAACGGTCAACGGTCAACCTCGGTCAACGTGCACGGATTCCGGTGCGATTTGGGACGGGGTGTTACATATAGTATGTACTACTAGAAACTAAGTAATCAAATGTCAAATTTATAAAAATTCTACCAACATTTTAGGTGCTAAATTTGAGCCTCGAATTGAGCAAGATATATATGGGTAGAAGCACATTATAAATGAATTACTATGACTACCCATCCACAACAGATGTAAAGAATAGTTGAAACAAGCACAGGGAGCATCACCAACAGCCACTACCAAAGTAATAAATTCATTGAGGACAAGATAACTAGGCATCCAATCAATATTCCCAAATAACTATGCATGAAAGAGAGGTTGTATTATTCGATACCTAACATCTTAGAATGAAATTACAAACCCCATAAATAAATTACTTGTAAAAAATGAACAATTTTCTTTTTAAGCTGTTGTTATTAAAGTAGCTACATATGTTAATAGTGTCATAAGAACTAGAATATTGTGATTATATAATATAGACTCTTGTTTCCCATTTTGAAAAACTATATTATCTATATTTAACCACCTTAATAATCACTTTGTACTAGTTTTAGATTTAAGATTTTTAAAGAGTTCATAACCTTTCACATCTCCACCTAATTTCAACAATTAGATGTGGTTGTTAATCTCAAC
Source organism: Ziziphus jujuba (assembly GCF_031755915.1). Lineage (NCBI taxonomy): Eukaryota > Viridiplantae > Streptophyta > Magnoliopsida > Rosales > Rhamnaceae > Ziziphus > Ziziphus jujuba. Next base: position 8,959,186 of record NC_083380.1, read on the forward strand.
CCATCCATAGCCATCCATGATATGATATATGGAAGATCACCTTTTTAATGTGGACCTGTTATTGAAATCCACCCTCCCCATTTAAATAAAAAAAAAATTCCGCTAATTTTGGGATTGATTCAACGTAGGGGAAAAGGATGGGCTCAATAGGTAAAGTACATACAAATAGGGCTTTACATTTAGGCCTGCGAAATCGAACTCTGAGAATTCTGAAAATTGAAGGCCCATAGGGCCTATCTTAAGTGAAAGGCTTAAGAAACCAACCAGCAGCTGTTCCCAATAGAATCAGCGACACGTGGTATGCGAAACCAAATCGTAGAACAAAATTTAGAGACCATGAAACTGGGGAAAAAAACTTCTCGTGAGGAATGACAAGAAAAACTTAAAACAGAAGGAAAGGAAAGCACTGACAGATCACCAACAACAACACATAGACCCCAAGTAAGACTGACCAACAACAACACATAATAGTATATTTAACCATTTTTAGCAAAAGTGAACGGCTTCTTGAGCTTAGGTCATACAGCGCCATTCTAAGCAAGGAGAACTGAAAATTTAGTCACAATATATTATGAGCCAAAAAACAGAGTTTAAATGTAAAGTATATACTACATTGAACATAATTTCAACATTATTATTACAATTATCAGAACTAGCTTAAATGGCAAGAAGAATGAAATTGTAGAAAATCCCTTGTATGTGCAATTAATTGTAATAAACACACACAAACCATTGAATATATAATAGCTTTTTTGCTTACAAAAGAATTAATTATTGCTGCAAGATAAGAAGAAAATGTACCAGCAATAGAAACAGAGGACACAATATCCCTGCCAAGGAGACTGAGTTGCTCAATCTTTTTATATCAGCATTGTTTTCCATTGTACCAAATACAGAGGAAAAAGACATGGAGTTTGAGAACCGTGGAAGAAGAAATAACGTACCACTTCCTGAACTAGTGGAACAGAAATACTCTGTCCAAGTAAACTCAGTTTTTCAAGAAATTCATCTCAGAAAGTCTCCCATTCTCTCAATTTTGATCTGGAGTTCGAGTTTTTATCTTCAGCATGACACATATCATTCATGAGCATAAGGAAAGCTAGGCATGAAATTGAATTTTAAAGCAGAAACCCAAAGAAGATAGATTAACTTAATTGCAAATCCATTTGATTTTGAAGTCTCAAGAGATTTTTCAAGTAAATATTACCTCTACAACAAGCTGCAAATTGCGATTGGGCTCAATTTTTGAGTCCCTACAACAGTTTTAGTAAAAGAAAAAAAAAAAAAGAAGGAATAACTTAATAAGCACAATTGGAGAGCTGGAAATTGGTTAAAACATGTAAAATTTTGTTACAGCTGAAAATTAATAAGTGCAATTGGATAGTAAATAAGCATTCCTAAACAGACAACTAAACTTAGGCAAAGAAAGTTCCTGTTTGGTTAACTCGTAAATTGCATCCAGATTATATGCTTTGCACTTCTTCAATCCTTCTTTTTTTTTTTTTCCCCTCAAAAACTTAAGCATCCCTTTGTCCAAGCCTACAGCTATTTAACAATTATAGCTAATTTATTTCTCTCGTAAGATTCTGGAAACTAAACCATGGCAGAACACATAGAGCATGATCATTGAAAAACTGGCTTGTAAATCATGTTACCAAATTCCAATATAAATATATCCTCACCTTGTCACAGCTAGAACCGAAATGAGTCCTCGAATACAAAATCTGGTACACATCATAATCATAACCAATCAAACACCAACAAAAATGCTAAACAAAGCAATTAATGAACCAGAATATTGTTAATGGAAATTATTCATACTAAAGGGCTTCCATGGAAACGGACAGGATGTCCGGAATTGACCACAAAATTGTCTATGTTATTCTCGATATTTACAGAATATAAGTTTTGCATTTTTTTTTTTTTGGGGGGGAAAAATAGCAGGGAAAATTTTTATAGAAAAAAAGTAAAAAGAAAATAGTTATTGAGTATATATCTATATGGTCCCTAAGCTGGCCACCGGCATTGCAAGGAAGCAGTATGATTTTGATCTAAATATAATCATATACATTTTCTAATTAATGAATGAATGAAATCAATATATGCAATGGTAATTGGTAATAAAAAAGCGTTAAATTTTTTTTTTGGGGAGAGGGGGGGGGGGAATAAATTAAAAATAATTATTTATTATGAAATCTGAAGTTTTCTTATTACAGAAGAGAACCAAAAAAAAAAATAAAAAAAAAACCCAATTTCAGTAAAAATTCGTGCAATAGGGTCTATCAATATCTTTTTTTTTTTTTTTAATATTTTTTTGCAACATTGCCTTAAACTTTCAGAGACTTTGGAAATTACACCTTATATTTAATATTCACCGTATATGCTCTTAAATTTACAGAATTTTTACATGAATGCCCCTCAATCTTTATTCCGTCTAGTTTTAAACGTTAAATGGCATGCATGCATGTGCTCAGTCAGATAAGGGATATAATTCATATTTTATCATCATCGTCTTCCTCTATTTTCTTCATTTATTATGCCTTCAAACAATTTTAAAAAATAAAAAAATAAAAAAATGTAAAACCACTGTATTCATTGTTGTCACCGGCTCCTCCGACTATGACTTGGATGAATTTGATGGCGAATTCTGTGAGGTCTCCTCCTCTTTCAATGGCTCCCTCTGGTTCCAATTCAATAACCAGTACAACCCAGAGAACAACAAGTCTTCCTCTTGCCATGAACAGCTCTACAAAGAAGGTCTCGGAGGTGTTGCAGGGGTAGTGACCACAAGCTTTTCCATTTTAACATTGTTTGTCAGTGTTTTGATTTGAATTTATTCCAAAAAATTCAAACACATCAAGAACAATTTCAAAGCAATTTTGGCGAAAGATGCCCAATCGAGAGTCTAATTCCTGGCTATATCTTCATCCGCTTGTAAACAAATTAAAGCGTGGAGACCAAATTGGACCCATTCTCAATCACCATGCTACTGTTTCCTTCTCCCTATCAATATCAATTCATCCAATACTTTTGTTTGACCATTTGGGGTGAATTTAGATTTTGGGGAATTTAATTTAAAGCTCTTCTCTTCTCTTTGCTTTAAAAAAATCTGAATTCATGCTCCAGACAAAATATTGAATACAATGTGGTTGAATTAAGCATTGAACCATGGTTAGTTTGTTGTTTGGAAATGATGGTTGTGGTAAATTTTGAGATTATTGGAATTGGGTGTGTCATTGGAATTTTATATTTTGTATGCTTAAAGTTTTTTCTGCAATCCTCTTGTTTTCATAATTTAGGCTGAAACTATTATCACAAATATGTATAAAACGTCTCGTTATTGAAGTTAGCGTAAAATGGATCAAATTGATCCTTGATCAAATTAATTCCCTGCACCCACAAACAAGATGAACAAAACTGAATGATATCAGGGTACAACGAATTATAATCACCAGAGTAGTCCAATTCAACAAAAAGGAATTTTTTTTTTCCCTAATATATTTGATAATTTATAATGGGTATTTAGCAATCTATCAACCTTAGAAAAGCATTCCTAGGGCTTGTTCACTGGAGCTGTGTGACCGGCACCTTGCACAAGGCCGATACCAATATTGTAGTTAGAATTTCTTTTTCTGCACTCTTACTGAGCTGAGATTTATAGGGGTTTTGCATTTTAAAATTTTTATTCCTCATATTTATCTATTTATTTATTTATTTATTTATTATTATCATTATTATTATTAATAATAATTTTAATATGCAATAACAGGCTTCTTTTTTTCTTTTTTTTTGGCTCAGAAAATGGCATTTGGTGTGCAAGGAATCTGGGTTGTCTTTTAAAGGAGGAGGGAAATGCCCATGTGATTTTCCCATTATACCTTTGAAATATTAGAAGAAAATGGAATATAAAACCGAGTTAATGAGGGACTGTTACTACCAAAAATCTATAAGTTTATGGGAGATAAATGATGAATGTTGAATATATAGGATGTACTCTACAAATCTTTTAAGAGTTCAGAAGATACTGCTGTAAAAAATAAAAAAATAAAAAATAATGACCCTAATGCATGATATTATTATTATTATTATTATTATATAATGTATATACTGTAAAAGCCGCTTGAGGCTCCTATTTTTTTTTTTTTGTTTTCTCCACGCCTTTTGCAGTTGGTTCTCAGTAGATATCATAACTTTTAAGAATTTTAAAGTTTCGCATTTAGAGGTGGACTTTTAGTCTTTTTGCTCTGTCCTTTTTAAGTATCTGCTATAAAAGCATGTATTTTTTTTTTTCTTTTTTCTTTTACCCTTTATTGGAAAAAGTTTATTAACATTTGTTATAATTACAGTTCTTTTTGTTGTTACGTTTCATTAAGAAAAAAAAGGTTTGTTTAGTCTTTGGATTTTTACCCTTTATTTTCTTTTTTTCCTTTTCCATATCAGAATATACCCACCCACTGAATTTTTTTTTATGGAATCCCGCCCACCGAATAATTTGGTCAAGATGTTCTCTTCTCTTCATGATTCTCTTCATGATACAGGTGTATTTTTGGGACGGAAATAAATAACTAAATAAATAAAAATTTCCTGGTCCTGTCAACTTTCTTAGAGTTAATGGTGCATTAGAAAAGTCATAGTCCAGACCAACAGTATATATTACCTGTAACCTTCATCATATTTACTTTTTTTGCCTCACTTATTTCACATCTTTAACTGTACTTTTTATATTAGAGCCAAATGTTATCTCTAACTTTTTTTATTTTTATTTTCTCAGATAGAACTAGCTTTAAATTTCATTATTATTTATTAAAATTGTAACAGTAGTAATCAATATTTAATACTCAATTAATCTTTATTTAAATAATAAGATCAGCATTTAACAACGCTATTATAGACACCATATGAGTTTCAGAACGTGGTTGGTTGCAATATATATACATATATATATATATATATATATCAGGAATGACCAATCCATGGTCAGTCTCCCTCTGATCAGTTGGGTTTTTTTTTTCTTGGTTGAGTTTTGTTTTTTCTTTTTTTTTTTTTTTGGGGTACAGCGGCCATGGAATGCATCTACAACTTTGTGGAGATAAGATTTAATTTAGTTTATGTGCTTGATTCTTACAAAAAAATAGAATACAACAGATCAGATACATGGCTTGAGAATGAGATTGACCATAATTTCCATAAGGTCTGGATATTACAACGTCATGAAATCCTATACTTTTTAAACCTTCAAGAATATTGCCTATAATTCCCATTGAGTATAAGGGTATCGGTCACATTGGATTCATGACTTTTGAAAGCAAAATGCAAAAGAATCACTTCCGAATTTATCTTCAAGAAAAAGACGCATATCTGTGTTTAATAGTACAAAGGATCTCTTGGAAATTCCTCTAAGATTGGACCCCAACTTCGTCGCATGCACTAGCAATTTCTTCCAAAGTTCCACCAAGCTCTGAAACTTAGTCACTGCCATGCTCATCAAAGTCGCAAATGATATGATAAATTCATCAAACAAAAAAAAGTAAGTGGTAATATGAGAAGAGAATCGTCATGTTAGTTTTTAAAAAGTTAAAACTTTAAGAACAACATTTGAAATTAATAACACTTAACCTTATTATAAAAATTAAAAAAAAAAAAAGCAAATAAATAAATAATGTGTGTATGTCCCATGTGCGGTTGATGGAGATCCTGAGACCAGCCTAACCTTCCTAGCTAGGTCGCGTGAAGGTACACTTAGAATTTTAATTCTAAATTTCACCATTCATTTGTCCTTTTTATCCATATGTATAGAATCTCAGAAATATATACACATACCTGTAAAGATTTTATGGTCTTAAAGTAAAATAAAGATTGTTTGAAAATTTATAATTTGAAGTCGTACAAATATTCTAATAAAATTCCAATTTCCACACCATTTTTATCCAATATAGAAAGATGGAGTTATTGTAAAATAATTTAGGATTAATTTCTGATTAGTATTTTAAATTTTATAGTCATATAAATCAAACTTCGAAATTTTGAATTATAAGAATTGAACATTACAATTTCTAATTTATTACAAATCAATCCAATTGATTATTGGCATTAATTTTGCTGTTGGATGATATCAATGTACCAATATCATGATAATGTCATAATTTATTTTTCAATAAAAATTTTAAAAAAATAAATTTTTTATTTTTTGATTTTTTATTTGAAAAATTCTATCCGTTTCTATTTTATTTAAACTAAAATTCCAAAAAATTTAAATATTTTTAGATCTAAAATTACATTAAAAAATATAAATATAATTGAAATTTTTGATCTACTAAAAAAATTTTATTAGACCAAAAATCAAATAAAATAATTTTACTGGACCAAAATTAATAATATATTTATGCTTAAACCATAAAAAATTAGATCAAGATTAAAACATTAAAATTAAACTTAAAATTAGATAAAAATAAAAATAAAACTAAAATTGAAACTTTTGCTTAAGTAAAAATATTTTTATTGGACAAAAAATTATAAAAAAATAATTTCAGACCAAAAATTATTATAATTTTTTACAACCAAACCATAAAAAAATAAAAATTAGAAAAAATAAAAATAAATGTTAATTTTTATGCTTTTCTTATTTAGTCTAATATAAAAAATAAAAATAAAACTATTATTATTGATTTTACTTATTTATTTTTGTTTTTATTTGCTCTACTCATTTATTTTTATTATTTTTAGATCCTTATCTCTTTAAGCAAAAGTGATTCATTCTATTTTTAATTTTTCTATGATTGTTCATTTTTTTATAGAATCCAGTAATTCACAAGTGAGTATAGGTAGATCTACCATCCTTTTCTTCTAAGATCAAAATTAAAAAAAAATTATTATTTTCATTTTTAGTCTAATTTTTATTTTTTAAAATTTTGGACTAATTTTTTTTTATGGTTTGGACATAAAAAATTATTATTAATTTTTGGTTCATTAAAATAACTTCATTTAACTTTTGATCTAATAGAAATATATTTATTAGACCAAAATCCTTATTTTAGTTTAAAATTTTTATTTTTAATCAAATTTTGAAATCTAAAAATATTTAATTTCTTCCGAGTTTTAGTGTAAATAAAATAGGATTGGATATAATTTTTTAAATAAAAAATCATAAACAAAAAATGTAATTTTTTCAAAAAATTTTAAAAAAATTTTGCTGAAAGACAAACTATGATGTCAACATATATTATTATGATATCACTTGATGGTAAAATTAATATTACTAATGAATTAGACTAATTTGAAACAAAATCTAAACTTCAAAATTTAATTTAAACAATTTCAAATTTTAAGATTTGATTTTACATATTTTTGAAATTTTAAGATATTAATTAACAATTAATCCAACAATGCGTCGAAAAATGGATAAATTATCTTGGTTAAAGTTAAGTGCGCCAAGAAATGAAGTCAAGAGAATGATTTCAGACTTGATTTCCAAATATTATTTCTTTCACAAAAGATCATCAAATAAAAATGATTGGTTTTTAACGTTTTCCACCAACATGAATGTACGTTTTGTTTGGTGTCGCTTAAGTCGTTTTCGTCCTACCATGGGCTAGACAAGGAGACAAGCATAAGATCTTTTCCTTATGGCAGTAGCTCTATATCATTTCCCAAGATATTTTCACCAGAGAACACACACACACACACACATATCACTTCCCAATATATATGCAGCAAAGGCAAATTAATAAAAAAGATAAGTTAATTGCTATTTAATGTTAATTTGCTCGATCCTAAATGGACCAGAAATGAATTATCAGAATAGTTTCATAATATTAGATTGGTGTAATGCTCTTAGATTATTTGACTGATTATGTTAATACCTTAGAATTTACTTTTGTTTTCTGACCACAAGACAAGTCAATGACCTATTACCCAAAAAAAAAAAAAAAAAAAAAAAAAAAACACACACTCACACACACCCCCATGCAAGAGCATCTCCAATTATATAGCATTTTGACAGTGTATTAGCAAAATATAATAGCATAGAAGCACAATTTAACTTCTCCAAGAGTAAGTGGTATTTTTTACCAATTGCATTTGTGGTGTCAAATTTGGCACTAAATTTGCATTTGATAAATTTTGATAGGAGGTCCCATTATAATAAAATTAGTGGGGCCAACATATTAATAAAATTTTAACTTTTAACTACTTTTTTAATTGAGGAAAATGAAAATAAGTATGATCCATTAACATTTTATGCTTAAATTATTATAATTATACTTTTTATTGGTACAAGTGGATCTTAAAATTATTTAATAATATTTATAATTTGACAATGTTATTTTTTAGTATGAACCATTGGAGAGCCTATTTTAAAGTTTGGCAATGACATTAGCATTTATTATTGGAGAATTCATATTAATACCAAATTTTTAAAATGCCAATGTTAAAATAATAGTTGCAATTAAAAATGCTCTAAAAATTCAAAAACAACCTAAAAGAGGCCTTGCCTGTAAAGAAAAATATGATTTAAGTTTGTTTCAAAGAAGTGGCAATTTAACTTGATAACAAAACTAAAAAATATAAAACTTAAAAAATCTAGAAAAATGTTAAACATAAGTATTAGAGCTTTTGATTTTTGAATGGAGTTATTGAATTTTAACTTAGAATCTAGAAAATCTTGAACTCTTGAAATTAAATAAAATTAGGATTTCTTTCAAAAACTATAATCATTAGAAAATGAATGATTATCTATTTTATTTTATGAATTTATTTTTTATCTCTATTTTTGAAGCCACGTGGGTGATGGTGGGGTGCCACGTAAGGACCGTGATGTGAACAATAATAAATACTAACATAATCAATAGTAAATTTACTATTCATCAAATTTTACATAGAAAGACATTCATAAGAAAAAAAAAAATTACATAGAGAGAGTGATTAAGAATTTCCACATGCTTTCACATTTTTTTTTTTTTGGGAGACATAACTCCATATATGAGGTACTACTGGATTTAAATAATTCTGATATATAAACAACATATATACGATTTACTATTCATTAAAAAAATAAAAGTCAAATTTCACTTCTTTATTAATTCACTATCTCTCAAATCTCAATTAGCCTTCCAGCTTACTCTATAGCTTTAGAGAGAGAGAGAGAGAGAGATTCTTAGTATTTGATTCGTGAACGAAGAAAATGGCCCATCACCGTGCATTAACTTTGGCCATTGGCCGCTTAGGTAGAAGCTTCCCTTATATCACCGCTTGATAATTAATCTTCTAATTCTTCTTCTTCTTCTTCCCCATCTTTCTAGCTTTCTTATTTATAAACATAAACAGTATCTGAGAAAAAGAGTGAGAGTGAGACAGAGAGAGACTTTCTTATTGTTTTGATTTGTGACTGAACAAGATGGCCGTTCTTCTTTCTGGGAATTCTTTTCTCTTTTATTTGCAAGCAACTTCTTTCTTTTTCCTGAGTCTCTTCTTCTTCTTAACATACATCAAAGAGAGACTTTTTAGCATTTTGTTTTGTGATTAAAGAAAATCATATGGCCGGGTGATCACCATCAACATCTTTTTTCTTCTTGGGTTTTCTTTTCTCCTTTATTGTGACAATATCTTCCATGAAACTCTTCTTCTATATATTATTGGTATATAGGTATTTATATTTTTATAAATTAATGCTCTGCCTTCCATCTCTTTCTAATTCTCTTCTAATCTCTAATTTTATTTTCTTCCCTCACTCTTGCTGTGATCTACTGTCAGGACCCGTCCAGAATTCCTTCCCCGGAACCCTAGACAACCCTGATCCCAGGGAAACCCTACCGAACTCTCCAACGGAAAATCCGGCAGAGCCTCTCCTAAGGGATTTACTTACCACAAACTACCTGCACTGAAAACACACTTCTAAAAATATCCCCTTATTCCTCCCATAATACTACAAATTGATTCCACAAATTGCAGCACTTCAAAATAAATACAGTAATCCAGTGCATAATAAATACAACAAGAATGAAAGAAATATTACAACTGCAATAAAAGAAAAACAGGGTACAGTACAAACTAAAACAGCGAGGAAGATCAAGTCCGCTCCGAGTGAACGCCGACAACCTGGTACCTAGAGGAACGGAATTTAAGAGTGTGAGATGCTAATCATCTCAGTGAGCGACCCTACTACTATACAATATAATACCACGGTAATAGGTATATCAATAATAATTATTTGGAAAATAATAATTTCTCTCAAAACCCTTACAATTCTCTCAGTTGGAAAGGTTCCCCTTTTTAAAACATTGTCACAAAACCCTTATTCATATTCCCCAAAAAACCAAGACATCAAATGAGTATCCGAACAGTAATAAATAAATTTTAATTCCAATACAGCTTTAAAACATTTTATTTTTTTTTTAAAACACAGTTCCAAAAAATCAGTTGATGCACCCACTATATACCAGTGGTGCCAACAGTACTCAGCGTCCCAAGGTACCGCCAGACAGGAGGTTATAGAAAGAAACCGGCATACGGTCGCGTGGCGTCCCACTGCGCCGCTGCTAACCTGGTGTCCCGGCCAAAGGGGGGTGGCCACCCTCTCCGATGGCATCCACAGGACACCCTCATAATATCACCTGCGCGCTACTCACACCCACCTGCGCGCTAATCATATCCGTGTGCACAATATCCATATCACATATATCATATCACATAATCAGAACACCAGTACGTGCACGGTGCATCTAAAAATCATAAAATCCATAAATTTAAATCATAAAACAAATTTCACATTTTTCATAAGCATAGCGGGCATAATCCTTCCGCTTGAACCGGAAATTTTCCCACAATTTCTTTGTAATCAATGCCATAAATTCCATGATTTTCAAATCCACCAACTTTCAAATCCATCAATTCAAATATCCACATTTTCCCAATAGCATAAATAATGCTCAAAATATCATAATCAAATATCATAATATTTCATGGGCATATTTTATAAAAATTGAAATCACCAACATAACCAAATATTTTCCTTGAAATATTTGAAATTCAAATCGTGCCCAATTTACCATTAAAACCATACCAATTTCAAAATCCTCAAAACCATAAAATAATTTCACAAGGCATAAGTTTGTAAAATGCGCATTTTCTTAAATCCAATAAATTCATAAATAATCCCACAATAAATCCAATAAATATTGGGCATATAAAAATTAAATTCCAAATATTTAAATCACACATAATATATTTTATTCCAAATATTTAAATCACACATAATATATTCACCAATTAAATTCCCAAAATTAATTTGAAGGTGGGTCACTCACCTTGAGCACGCAATTAACCCATGATCCACTACGGGATCAATTCTACGACTCACCGGTGCTCCTAGAACAAAATTCACAAACAGTCAAATAAATTAATATTTTATTCGGGTAAATAATACCCGGTACCCGGGGGGTCAAAACACAAACGATATCTAGAATTTACGAGTTATATACCGAATCGAAGCTCGAGTGATGCTAATCACAGATCCGGTCTTAATTTTCGATGATCGTACCCGACGGGGTTTGAATTTCGTCGGGAAGCTTTTCGGGTTTCGGCTCCGCAATTCTCCCAAACCGTCGCGAATTGGCGGAAACGGATGCCGAATTCAGGTTCAGGAGGTCGAACACAGCGGACTGGAGCTGGCCGGAATTTCGGGGTACTCGTCGGAACAGTAATTTCCGGCGGGCCGCCGCGGTCACCGGCAACCGTTGGCTGTGAAATTTTGCAGACTTGTAGATCGTGAGGAGATCAATCCAACGGGACCGACGGTGAGCAAAACGGAGGTCGGACGGCGGAGAAATCACCGTTTGAAGACTTCCGACCCCTCGCCGGAAAACGCTCCGATCCCGGCGCGTCGGTGGTCCGATGGCCGTGATTTTTGGTGGGTAGGCCGGACTTGAGGAGAGGATCAAGGCTGTCAGGCGCGTGTGGCCGGAAAATGGCCGGAACAGTGCCGATTCGCGGTGGCCGGCGGTGGAGGGGGAAAAATCGCCGCCAAACTTCGGACGTCCGATCCGGGCGCGTCCGGCGGCCGTTCGCCGTGAAATTTGGAGGTTTTGCCGGAAATGAGGTGGGCAATCTGGCTGGCCGGCGCGTGTACAGTAACTAGGCCGGAAAACGTGAAAATGACCGGCGGCCGGTGACTCTCTCTCTCTCTCTCCTCTCTCTCTTTCTCTCTCTTCCCCGAGTGTTTTAACAAATAAAAACCCTACGTGACACTGTTCATGCCACGTGGACCAATCAGAAGCTGACACGTGGCATTTCACTGTTCACCGACCCAAAAACATTAAAATAATACGGTATCCGGTAAACTTCAAACGTCCATAACTTTTTAACCGGATGTCCGTTTTGAGCGTGCCGCTAGTCTGTGAACTCGTATCGACGAGCACTTCACAACCATGCATGAGTCAAAGCTCAATTCCCCATAAACAAAAAGTCAACTCCGGCACCCCTTGGACAGTTTGGACCGCAACTTGTTTCGTCCATAACTTTCAAACCGTAGCTCCGTTTTCGACGTGCTACCAGTCTACGAACTCGTGGCATCGTGCACTTCGCCACGGTACCCTAGTCAACTCAAAATTCTCACCGAGTCAAAAAGTCAACTTTTGACCCCTTCGGTCAACGGTCAACCTCGGTCAACGTGCACGGAATCCGGTGCAATTTGGGACGGGGTGTTACATATATGGGTGGGGTTTCTTGTAACAAAGTTTTTTTTTTTTAATATTTATGATAAGTTTACCATGACTATTGAAATCGTTGCATTTAATGGTAAATAAAACATAAAAAATTAAAAATTTCAAATCCATAATTGATTTTAACATTTTTAACTTTTATCCACGTTGGATTAAATTATTTTAATAATTAGGATGGTTTATTATAAATATTGATAAAAATATTTTGGTACAAGGAATATATAGGATTCATGAAAAATTTACTAAAAAACACACTACCTTCGTGTATATGGAAGGCTTAATAAGTCTAAACAGATAGCTCCCGTGGTAGAACATTTCTACTTGTAATTATAAGCATACAAATTCGAATAATGAAAATGAAAAATTTTAGATAGTTTATAAATTAGGTAAATTATTCAAAAAATAAAATAAAATGGAAGGCTTAATGCCACATAAGTAAGCTGGATAAATAAATCAGATAAACCAAAATTTCATGTGGGACCCTCTGTACATTCTCTCTCGTATTTTAGTATTTTTTTTTTCTTTCTCTTTCTCTTTCTCTTTTTATTTATTTTAATATTTTTTTCCATTTTTTATTTATCTCGCTCGAGCCACCTACATGCCAATTTCAAATCCGTAGCTAGCTGCATTACCCACGAACAATAGCATCCCACATCTAAAAAGTGAGGCCAAAAAAAAAAAAAAAAAAAAAATCTTTTCCAATTAATCTCTCTCTGTACATATACATATATATATATATATATATATATATCTTAGCACATCTTCTCCCTTCCTAAGATTTCTAACAACTTCGATAATATTTTGTAGAGAAAAGTCATGCAGACAAAAAGTGTCGACTTCATGCCTATTCTTTTATCGTTGTTCCATACATTAGGCGCTGTTACGGGGTTCTTCTATTGGCTTTTGCTCAAGGATTACAAATCCGCGGTATAACTTTTCCTACATATCTATATATATTAATTTGTCCTTTTGCCCAGTTATATTCATGATAATGTTTTTAATTGTCTAATATATTAAGTGTTTTATGACTTATTTTCCTTTTGTTTCCCTTTAATTGTTCTACGGATCAAAACAGTTTGCAAACATACTGGGATTTATTTTCGGAATTGTTCAGATGTGGCTTTATATAGCCTATAGGAGTAGCAAGGAAATTTCACAGGAGCCAATGGTTAATCCTGGACTGAACCAGGTAGTTCTGCAACCAAATGATAATGTTGGAAATATCATAAACATTGTTGAAGATGATAATCTCTAAGATAAAGATTGATGAAACCAACGAAAGGCATGAATGAGATCTCAGTCCAAGTTTACTCGATTGAAGCTTGCTGTACATGGGAGGGACATGTACTTTATTGTAATTTTGGTCATCTGCATCTAATTTACTATATCGATTAGAAAATCTGTATACATATGTGCATATATATATTTATAGTTCCTTTACAATGATTGAATCTACAACCTAGACAAACATTAGTACTTAAACAGGGCTATTTTGATTATAAGTATGTTGGTTTAAAATCTGCATGTGGTTAATTTGTTAAGGGGTTGTACATTTTATAATCTTTGTCTTATATGACGTGTTGCTCATGGTTAACTAGAATCTTTGTTTATGGACCGCAAAATGCGGCAGTTAAGGTGGATACAGACTGAATTAAAACTGAGCCAAACCTATATACATATATATATATATATATATTTTAATCCAAAACGAACCAAACCTATATATTATATATAAGTTTTATCATTTCATTATAATTAATTACATTGTTATGTTTTTAGATTATTTTTTAAATATATTAATAATATTAAATTCAAATCATTAAAACAATAATATTTAAAAAAAAGTAAAAAATAATAAAATATTTAACTTTGTCAAATAAAACTGAATAGGTATGGTTCGGTTTGAATTTCATCTATAATTTGATTTGATTTGGAAAAAAAAAAAAAAAAAGAAAAAAAAAGGACAAAACTAAATCGATGACCACCCTTAGCGGCAGTTTAACAAAAGTAAACTAATCAGAGCATCATATCTATGGATCTAAAAATTGTGGTTTTCGGTATTGCCTTAAAAGGTCCCATATTACAAATGTTGCACGATGCAAAACTTTTACCCTGAGGTTTATATTACTATCAGGAGACCTCATTTTACTAAAAAAAAAGGGGAAAAAAAAAAAAAAACTCTCTTCATCGTTTTCAGTCTATTCCAAGTATTGTCCAAAGAACAAAAAAAATCTATAATATGATTAGGCTTAGCTTTATGAAAAAGTCTACATAAGTCTTTATATATTTATATATATATATATATGAGAAAAAATCTACATATATATACACACATTTCAAAGGTACAACATTAAAAAAGGTGAGCTTATCATAAAACTATTGGAGGGAAACTAATTCATAGGAAAATAATTTTCAAAATTTAGAATCTTTCAACAATTCCTAAATGGAGCCTTTTATTTTATCTCTTTTGGGCCCCGTTTCCAGAATTTAGTTTGACAAAATTTTCGACTTACACTGCATTCATATATGTGAAATTACATAATATAAAAAAAAATAATAATAAATAAATAACTCTTTTTATTTTTATATTTTCTCATTTTTTGCAATTTGGGTCTGCAAAATCACATCATCTCCTTGCTTCCCATCCCTTCCTTCAAGCTCACAAACGCACAACGCGTTTCTTCCCCTGTAATGGCCCAGCCGAGCCACCACCGCAACTTCGTTGATCGCTGGATGGGTATAGAGCACCGATTCAACTTCCACACCAATCAGATTCTCTCCGCCGATGATGATAACGTCCTTGGATCGATCTCTGATCTTTAAATACCCATCTGGATTCCTCACGGTAACATCTCCCCGGTACAACCACCCATCATCCTTCAACCATTTTGATTTATTTTATTTTATTTTTATTTTTACAAACCCTAATTTGGAAAATAGAATTTTTTAAGATTTGATATGTGTACAGCAGCAATTGCCACATCTAACTCCAAGAAATTTCAGAGAGGGTTTTCTTTTGCAGCCAGAAACTTTAACCACCCAGGTCACGGTTTCCAAATGGTTGTCAAGTTTCGTATGCATGTCCTGGGAAACCAAGGAAGTCCTGGTTGAAGGCACTGTTTTGTTTCCGGAATTTGGGACAATTAGGTCCAAAAAGATGCCGCCATAGATCGAGTATTATTGCGACCAGCATTGCAGCGCCAAGTGCATCAACGTCAACTCTAGGCAAGTCCCGTGGATCACCAGGTTTCTCGTCGATTCTGCACATCAAAGTGAATCATTATGAGTTATCAATTGAATCAGAATATTTGATTGACTAGTGAACAGTATCATCCTCCTGACAACTAATGCATACAAAATTTGTCCTTTGCCTGGATCTGTGTAAAAGGATTGGTATTTCAAAAAGAAAACTATACTTGGATTTGCATTTTACAAGGGAGGAAAAAAGAAAGATATTAAAAGTGATTATATAGCCTATATGGGTACAGAACAAGAAAACTAATTTCAATCCCTACAGTGGCTCATATTCGTTGAACCAAGTGGCCTAAAATCATACTCCTTGAGAGCTCATTTTTGTTGGCCACGACAAGTAGACAAGTAGTTACAACCAGCATGCACATTAAGAAAAATATGACGCTGTAGTTTTAAGTTAATCATATAATGTAGCTTAAGAAGGATAACGGGTCAACAATTTTCTAGACAAACGCCGAATGCTTAACGACTAAAGTGATTCAATAGTCTAATTGTTGAGGTTCTTATACCTCAGAAACATTTGGGAAGCTCACAAGGAAGTAGATGGCATAAACTAAGGATCCAACTTTGTACACAGATGCCCGGTCCACAAATTGATAGCCAGGAAACTGCACATGTTAAAGCAAAACAACGTTGTCACTTTTCACATCACATTGTTTATTAAGAATTTAAAAAGTCACATCAAATATGCACCCCAACAATCAGCATCAATTGACATGCTTACCCAGTTCCCTCTGGACACCAAAATAAGAAAATAATAATAATAATACCAATAAGTAAATTAAAACTAAAAGTATATAGTAAAAACAGAAAACCAGAAAATGTAGATAATAAACATCAACCATTTATCTTCCCAACGACTAACATTGGTATAAGAAAAAAAGGAAGTGCTGAAACCAATCCCAGAAGCAAATTCTCCATTTCTGTGAAGCTCTGCCAATAACCGATAATAATATTTCAGAAATTTTTTTGAACATTTGGTATTTTTTTAGGCATTCAAATTTTTTTAACTATCTGATTTCTTTTTTTTTTTTTTTGTGATTTTTGAAATTTTTTAACATTTGGAATTTTTTTCTGGTGCTCTCAAAATTTTTTTACCACCTGGTAATTTTTTTGGACTTTTGAATTTTTTTTTAAAATCTGATATCTTTTCAGATTCTCAAAGTTTTTCTTGAATTTTTTAAAATAAGAAAATCTTAAAAAAAAAAATCCAATTTGAAAATCACATGCACAGCAGATAGCTCTTATTTGATGTTTTTCATCAATTTTAACTGAATTAGATTAATTTATAAAATTTTTTAAAAACAAAAGTATTAATATAACAAAATTTATTTTAAAATCCAAAATGAAATTAGATAATTTTAAAAAATATCAAAATACAATTATTTCTCAAATAAATAATTTATTCTTTATGAATAAATAAATAAGCTGATTTGGCCATTCAAAATATGAAGAAATATATAAAAGTTTAGTCAGAGCTACGATCATTCACGGTTAGATAGAAAAGGAATATTAGAGAAGCACGTATCACAAGGATGTTCTTCATCCAAAGTTTTAAATTTTTTTTTTTTAATAAAAATTATTCATAGTAAAGCGGTTTACGTTGGACAGTACAAACGCAATGCCATGAGACTATCCGACCAATCATTCATAAATATTACCAAAAAAAGGTCAAAAAATTATTATTCACACGGGTCAAAAAAAAAGAAAAAAGAAAAAGAAAGTAGTTATTGAGTACATATCTAAATGGTTCCTAAAAGCAACTCCAACCGTGCACCAAATTTTGTGTAATTTGTGTTTCAATTACGCATTAAAAGTAGCACCATTTTATTGTGAATAAACAGTTTTGCATCGAATTTGATGCATTGTTGTGCACTCACCAATTCACTGTTTATGTCCTTTTTTTTATTTAAGTTTTTAAAATTTACAAAACAACCTTCACTGTTATAATAATTTTATAATTTTTACCCGAAATGCATATTTTCAACGAAATCAATTGCTTTTTGTTTTAAAAAAAATTCTTGCATTTGTCTCAAATTTTTAATTAATATTTTTAATTTTATATGGAGTAAAATTAATAAGTAAATAATACAAAATATTAATTACAATATAAAAATGGTAATACTAAAATTTACAATGACATTAATAAAAATCACAAAATATTCAAACTAAACTTGAAGACTAACATAGATAAAACAGATAAACAAAAAATTGAGAATTAGAAAAAAATAATAATAAAAATAAATAAAAAGGAATATAAAGAAAATATTCTTTTTTGATGTTAGAAATAGTGTAATAGGTTTTAAAAAATTACTGTTTGATGTAAATTTTGCACTGTTTTGGTGCAAAATTTGTATTATTTTTAGTACAATGGATTAGAGATGCTTTAAGTCGGCCACTGGCATTGCATGAAAGCAATATGATTTTTATCTAAATATAATAATATGCGTTGTTTAATTAATTAATCAATGAAATCAATATCTAGTATGGTAATTGCTAATAAAAAAGGGGTTAAATTTGTGTATGGAAAAAATAAATTAAAACTAATTATATATTATGAAATCCGAAGTTTTCTTATTAAAAAAAAAAGAAGAAGAAAACTGAATCTCAGTAAATATATATATATATATGATTATTGCAATTGTTATTATATAATCTATATACTATAAAAGCCACTTGAGGCTCCTATTTTTTCTTTGTTTTCTCTCACATTTTTTGCTCTCGG
Source organism: Ziziphus jujuba (assembly GCF_031755915.1). Classification (NCBI taxonomy): domain Eukaryota; kingdom Viridiplantae; phylum Streptophyta; class Magnoliopsida; order Rosales; family Rhamnaceae; genus Ziziphus; species Ziziphus jujuba. The sequence continues at coordinate 8,977,876 of NC_083380.1, forward strand.
TTGTTAATAAATATCATAACTTTTTAAGAATTTCAAGTTTCATTTTTTTTTCTTTTTTTGGGAAGAATTTCAAAGTTTCATATTGAGAGGTGGACTTTTTTGTCTTTTGCTCTGCACTTCGTACCTGCTACAAAAAGCATTTGTTTGTTCTCTCTCTCTCTCTCTCTCTCTCTCTCTCTCTCTCTTAATTACCATTCATTGGAAGAAGTTTGTTACATAACATTTGTTAAAATGACACTTTCTTTGTCGTTAAGTTTCATTAGAAGGGTGTTTTAGTCTTTTGATTCTTTATCCTTTATTTATTTATTTATTTATTTTTTGCCATTTTCCATGCCAGAACTCCTATCCACCGAATTTTTTGGACGAAATCCCGCCGCTGAATGTGGCCGAGAAGTTCTCTTCTCTTCATGAGCCAGTGTACTCCTTGGAGAAAAAAAGAAAAGTCCTGGTCCTGCCCACTATGTTAGCTAGTAATTAATGGCGCGTTAGAAAAGTTAGCGGACCAAAATTATATTAATTAAAAATTTACTACTTTTGCTTACTTTGTTTCACATCTTTCGCAATATATTTTATTAGAGAAATGTTATTCTCAACTTTTTTTTTTTTTTTTTTTTTACTTAGATAGAACTTTAGCTTTAAATTTCATTATTATTTATTGTAAGAGTACTAATCAATATTGTAAATTTAATTAATTTTTATTTAAATGATAAAAATAATTAATATTACTATTGTAAACACACTATGAGTTTGAGAGTGTGGTAGCAAAATATATATATATATATATATATATATATTTAATCTTTTTTAGGATATCTTGATGAAATTTAATACGAATCTTGTAGTCATGCAACATATTAGAAAAAAACACTCTCCCGCAACAACATGTTGTGTGATATTAGAATCTGCATCAATTTCATTGGGTTATTATGATAAAAACCAGACTGTAAATATATATATATATATATATTACATCTCTAGTGGCCAACCCATGGTCAATCTACCTCTGATTAGTCTGTTTTTATTTTTTTGTTGGCTGAATTTTATTTGGTGGTGGTACAAAAGCAATGCAATGCATAGACAAATTGTCAAGATAAGATTTAATTTAACATATGTGATTGACTCTTCTGAAATATATTTATATATATATGTATATATATATACACGTGTGATTGACTTTTTCATGGTTTTATCCAAAATAATTCAATAGAGATCAATTTTTCATTATATCATTATAATGGGATTTTAAAACATCTATATAAAATATATATTATTAGTACATAGTGTCTAATAATTAGTGAATTATGCTAGATGTGTATGCTAAAGGTATATAAGAGGTTTAGATTACTCTTTCTATATGGTTAACCTTTTAGAGTGGAATCCAAGTCTCAACAAATGATATTGAAAATAGATCCCAGACAAAGCCATTTCTACACACGAGATAAAAATCCAAAGTGATCGAATGGTGGTAAGCACTTGGATGATACACTGAGATGGTAAATTTAAAATCCATAATCGATCGTCAAAATTTGATGACACAAAATTGTTGATATCACGATGGTGAATTTAAACCCCATAATCAATGTCCAAATTTGATGATATAAAATTTCGTGTCGAGATGATGTGGCAACATCCTGATGAGGATAGGAATGAAATAATGGTTGTCAATTTGAAAAAAAGAAAAAGAAAAAAAAAAAAAAGACAAGTTGTCCTGGTTTTAAGGGTGCCAGCTAGTAAAAGAGCTGGTAGTCCTTAGTGGTTCCTAGTTCGAGGTGGTGATTGTAAAGAGTGAACATAAGTTCCACATTGCCTAAACATGGTTATTTTAAAGTGTATATAAGATGCTTGATTACTTCCCCTATAGGGTTAACCTTTTAGAGTGAATAATTGGTTAAGTTAGACCTCATAATCGACAGTCAAAGTTTGACGGCAGTCCTTAATGGTCCCTAGTTCGAGGTGGTGATTGTAAAGAGTGTGAACATTCCACATTGCATGTTGTTTTAAAGTGCATACTTCCCTTATAGGGTTAACCTTTTAGAGTGAATAATTGGTTAAGTTAGACATCATAATCAACAGTCAAAGTTTGACCAGATGGGGAGAAATAATGGTTATTGGTCTTTTAAAAAGAAACAACAAGAAAAAGAAAAATAATTGGTTAAGTTAGACCTCATAATCGACAGTCAAAGTTTGACCAGATGGGGACGAAATAATGGTTATTGGTTTTTTAAAAAGAAACAACAAGAAAAAGAAAAATAATTGGTTGAATTAGATATAATCGATTGTTGAAGTTTGATGACACAAAATTTCGTGTCGAGGTAGTGTGACAACATCTCAACAAGATGGGGATGAAATAAAGGTTGTCAGTTTGAAAAAGAAAAACAAAAAAAGATAAAAGAACCCTAAACCTCAACAAGATAGGGAGTTAAAATAAAATAATTGGTGGAGTTAGACCCCATAATCAACAATTGAAGTTTGATGACACAAAATTTTGTGTTGGTGGTATGGCATCATCTTGATGCGATGGGGATGAAATAAAGATGGTCGACTTGAAAAAAATAAAAAATAAAAAAAAATAAAGGACAGGTGGTCTTGGTTTGAGGGGGTGCCAACCAGTAAAAGAATTGGTAGCCTTTAATATGAGGGGTGATTAAAGAATATGCAAACATAAGTCCTATATCAGCTAGATATGGATATTTTAAAAGGTATATAAGAGGCTGGGTTACTCCCTTTATAAGGTTAATCTTTAAAAGTGGAACTCCAAGGCTTAACAAGATGGGAGTTAAAATAATTGATTGAGTTAGTTTGAGAAGGTGATTATAGAGTGTGCAAATGGAACCCCAAGCTTCAAAAGGATGGTAAGTTAGAATAATTGGTAGCACTCAGCCCAGCTAATTAATAATGTAATTAGTAATTATTTTGTCATTATATATGAAATTATTCAATAGAATGGGGCTCAACAAATGGTTGCAGACTGATCATCAATCAATACCATATTGTCCATCCTTCTATTTGCCTACCAACACTGTTAGCTAACATTTGCTCCATTAAAACAATATCATGTTTTCTTTTCTTACCTTTTTTTTTTTTCTTTTTCTTCAGTGAATAACAACCCTTTGCATAAAGCACAAAAAACTTCCAGAACAGGAGGATTACAGCCCAAGGGCAAGGCCTAGCAAGTCATTGGATAACATATCACTTGGCAAAAAGCCTAGTTTAGTTTACGACTATTCTAATTCAAATAAAAAAGAACATTAAACTAATGAGCTTTCTTAGCAAAGAGGTCTCAACTAAACCATTAGGAGGATCAAGCAAACCAACAAAAAGACCAAAACAAAAAGACCAACTAAAACTTCAAAAAACCTAGCTTTAACCTAAATCATTTAAATGATGGCAAATGGTTGTCGGCTCATCAATCAATGTCATGTTGTCTATTTTTTTTTCTTTATCTACTAACATTGTTAGCTAATTGTAACTTAATTAATGTAAATTAATGGACAATTAACGTTAACTCCAGTAAGGTAATATTGCCATTTTCTTTTACCCTCCCCCCTTCCCCCACAAACACCCTCACCCCACCACACACCCCCCCCCCTCTGTAACACCCCATCCCGAATCGCACCGGAATCCGTGCACGTTGACCGAGGTTGACCGTTGACCGTTGACCGAAGGGGTCAAAAGTTGACTTTTTGACTCGGTGAGAATTTTGAGTTGACTAGGGTACCGTGGTGAAGTGCACGATGCCACGAGTTCGTAGACTGGTAGCACGTCGAAAATGGAGCTACGGTTTGAAAGTTATGGACGAAACAAGTTGCGGTCCAAACTGTCCAAGGGGTGCCGGAGTTGACTTTTTGTTTATGGGGAATTGAGCTTTGACTCATGCATGGTTGTGAAGTGCTCGTCGATACGAGTTCACAGACTAGCGGCACGCTTAAAACGGACATCCGGTTAAAAAGTTATGCACGTTTGAAGTTTACCGGATACCGTATTATTTTAATATTTTTTTTGGGTCGGTGAACAGTGAAACGCCACGTGTCAGTTTCTGATTGGTCCACGTGGCATGAACAGTATTACGCAGGGGTTTTATTTGTTAAAACACTCGGGGAAGAGAGAGAAAGAGAGAGAAGAGAGAGAAAGAGAGAGAGGAGAGAGAAAGAGAGAGAGAGAGAGAGCCACCGCCGGCCACCGGATTTTGCCACTGTTCCGGCCGAGTTACTGTACACGCGCCGGACAGAAAGCTTGCCCACCTCATTTCCGGCAAAACCTCATTTCCGGACAGAACGGCCGCCGGACGCGCCCGGATCGGACGTCCGAAGTTTGGCGGCGATTTTTCCCCTCCACCGCCGGCCACCGCGAATCGGCACTGTTCCGGCCATTTTCCGGCCACACGCGCCTGACAGCCTTGATCCTCTCCTCAAGTCCGGCCTACCCACCAAAAATCACGGCCATCGGACCACCGACGCGCCGGGATCGGAGCGTTTTCCGGCGAGGGGTCGAAAATCTTCAAACGGTGATTTCTCCGCCGTCCGACCTCCGTTTTGCTCACCGTCGGTCCCGTTGGATTGCTCTCCTCACGATCTACAAATCTGCAAAATTTCACAGCAAACGGCCACCGTCGGAAATTACTGTTCCGGCGACGGTTGCCGGTGACGTGGCGGCCCGCCGGAAAATACTGTTCCGGCGAGTACCCGAAAATTTCGGCCAGCTCCAGTCCGTAGTGTTCGACCTCCTGAACCCAAATCCGACTTCCGTTTCCACCAATTCGCGACGGTTTGGGAGAATTGCAGAGCCGAAACCCGAAAAGCTTCCCGACGAAATTCAAACCCCGTCGAGTACGATCATCGAAAATTAAGACCGGATCTGTGATTAGCATCACTCGAGCTTCGATTCGGTATATAACTCGTAAATTCTAGATATCGTTTGTGTTTTGACCCCCCGGGTACCGGGTATTATTTACCCGAATAAAATATTAATTTATTTGACTGTCTGTGAATTTTGTTCTAGGAGCACCGGTGAGTCGTAGAATTGATCCCGTAGTGGATCATGGGTTAATTGCATGCTCCAGGTGAGTGACCCACCTTCAAATTAATTTTGGGGAATTTAATTGATGAATATATTATGTGTGAATTAAATATTTGGAATTTAATTTCTATGTGCCAAATATTTATTGGATTTATTGTAGAATTATTTATGAATTTATTGGATTTAAGAAAATACGAATTCTACAATTTATGCCATGTGGAATTATTTTATGGTTTTGAGGATTTTGAAATTGGTGTGGTTTTAATGGTAAATTGGGCACGATTCGATTTTCAAATATTTCAAGGAAAATATTTGGTCATGTTGGTGATTTCAATTTTTATGAAATATGCCCATGGAATATTATGAGATTTGATTATGATATTTTGAGAAATTATTTATGCTTGGAAAAATGTGGATATTTGAATTGATGGATTTGGGAGTTGGTGGATTTGAAAATCATGGAATTTATGGCATTGATTATAAGGAAATTGTGGAGAATTTCCCGGTTCAAGCGGATGGATTATGCCCGCTATGCTTATGAAAAATGTGAAATTTGTTTTATGATTTAAATTTATGGATTTTATGATTTTTAGATGCACCGTGCACGTACTGGTGTTCTGATTATGTGATATGGTATATGTGATATGGTTAGTGTGCACACGGTTGTGATTAGCGCGCAGGTGGGTGTGATTAGCGCGCAGGTGATGTGATTAGCGCGCAGGTGGGTGTGAGTAGCGCGCGGTTGATATTATGAGGGTGTCCCGTGGATGCCATCGGAGAGGGCGGCCACCCCCCTTTGGCCGGGACACCAGGTTAGCAGCGGCGCAGTGGGACGCCACGCGACCGTATGCCGGTTTCTCTCTATAACCTCCTGTCTGGCGGTACCTTGGGACGCTGGGTACTGTTGGCGCCACTGGTATATAGTGGGTGCATCAAATGATTTTCAGAACTGTGTTTTAAAAATAAAATGTTTGGAAACTGAATTGGAATTAAAAATATAATTGTTACCGCTTCTGGTATTTAATTGATGTCTTGGTTTTCGGGGAATATGGATAAAGGGTTTTGTGAAATTGTTTTAAAAGGGGAACCTTTCCAACTGAGAGAATTGTAAGGGTTTTGAGAAAAATTATTATTTCCAAATAATTATTATTTATACTTATTACTGTGATATGATATGGTATAGTAGTAGGGTCGCTCACTGAGATGATTAGCATCTCACACTCTTAAATTCCGTTCCTCTAGGTACCAGGTTGTCGGTGTTCATCCGGAGCGGACTTGATCTTCATCGCTGTTTTACTACGTGAAGTATCCTGTTCTTCTTTATTGCAGTTGTACTATTTCTTTCACTCTTGTTGTATTTATCTTGCACTGGATTACTGTATTTTTGTTTTGAAGTGCTGAAATTTGTGGAACCAATTTGTAGTTTGTGGGAGGAATAAGGGGATATTTTTGAAGTGTGTTTTCAGTGCAGGTAAATTTGTGGTAAGTAAATCCCTTAGGGAAGGTGCTGCCGGATTTTCCGTTGGAAGGTTCGGTGGTATTTCCCTGGGATCAGGGCTGTCTAGGGTTCCGGAGGAGGAATTCTGGACGGGTCCTGACACCCTCCCCCCCCCCCCCCCCCCCCCCGGCCTGGCCTTCCCTCTCCTTTTTTATTTTTGGTGAATAAAAACCCTTTGCATAAAGATCAAAAAGCCTTTAGAACAGTAGGATTATAGCCTAAGGTCAAGGCCAAGCAAGTCATTAATGGATAACACGTCTATATATATATCACTTTGCAAAGAGTCTAAATTACACATCAAAATAAAGAGCTTTTCTTAGAAAAGAGGTCTGCTAAACCATTAGAAGATCTAGCATTCCGACAAAAAGTACCAACTAAACTTCAAAAACCTATTTCTAACCTCAAGCACACTTCATATCTAGAAACCCAAAGCAGTTGCTTTTAATTAGTTCTCTACTGCCACATAAGGCGATGCACATATATATGACTTAGGAAGCAAAATGTAGAAGATTCCCTTCCTAGTGTATCTTCCAGAAAAGCCCCAAATCCGTGTTTATCTTCCATCGACATCAGGTGGGTGGGCAGTCCAGAGGATCTCTTGGAAATTCCTCTTAGATGGAACCGCAGCTTCGTCGAATGCACTAGTAAATTCTTCCAAAGTTTCCATCAACCTCTCAAACTTAGTCACTAGCCATGCATAAAAGAAAACCAAATCCTACCCTACATGCTCGCTAAAGTTGTAAATGATAATGGCATATTCATTAAAAAATAAAAACAAAGAAAAATAGTAAGCTATAGTAATACGAGAAGAGAGTCATCATTTTAGTTTTAGTATAGTACTTGACATTAGTCATCATTATCAAAAACAGGTGGCGTTAGTCTTGAGGTTGAAGTTTGGGCTAATTCGAAAAACATTCCTCAGAGTTTAAAGAAATTCAACTGTAGCTTCTGTCCTTATATATGCGTTTAAAATTTAGCTTTCTCTCTTCTCAATAGCAGTTTGAATTACTTTTAACTTATACCTTTTCTCTCTTCTCAGTAGCAGTTTGAATTACTTTTAACTTATACCTTTTACTTTTTATAAAAAAGATTTTTTTAGGTATCTTTGATTAATAATTATATTTGAGGATAACTCAATTATTATTTTCAAAGCACAAAAAAGAAAAAAAAATGTCTCCATATTTTAAACTACTGTTATTTAAACTTTCTGTAGACTATGTATTGGAAAATTTTTAAAAAAAAAAAAATTAGTATATCAGTAAATTCTTTTCTTTTCTTTTTTCTTTTTTTTTTTTTTGAATAACTATGTTAGTAAATCAGTAATGCCCAAAATGTCCAAAATCAGATCGTGTATAAATGCCATAAAAGATAAAATACACTAAAAAAAAATATTATAATAAGAAAAATAGTGTATAAATCACATAAAGTTCCCTTTTATTAACATTGCATAATCCTAAATAGTGTGAAAAACTGTAATTATAGAACTTAATTTTTGTATATTTGGGATAATTATTTTACAAAATATGAATAGAGAATATTATAAATTCTACAATATGCCCTGAAAAAAAAATTAGTAGTTCTCAAAATTTTAAAAAATTAGTACAAGAGCTTATCTCAAGGTTCAATGTACAATCTTTATGCATTAAATTATAATTTATACAAGAAAAAATGTTTTTTTAACTAATATTTTTTAAAATTTATTAATTTTTTGAACATTTTTTTTTTCTGAATCAATATATTAATTATCAAGAATAATTAATACTACAGAAAAAACAATGTAATGAAAAAACTTGTGTACAAATTTCAATAATATTGCATCTCACGATTCCATGCATATATATGTGCCCTATATACATGAAATTATAATTAATACAAGAAAAAAAAAGAAAAAAAATATAAATATATATAGTTATTACATAGAAAAGTTAAACTATCTTTCAATATCCTAGCGCTTAAAAAAAAAAAAGTTATCTTAATAAAAACTATTATTACAAAAATAGTATAATAAAATAAAAAATGAAAAATTTAAAAGCAAAAAGTTGTATTTATCCGGAAGAACCTCACTCGCTTTATATTATTTTATTTATTTATTTATTTTTTTTGCTATTGGAAAAGGACGGGAAAAAAAAAGAAAGAGGAAAAATAAAGGTTAAACTAAAAAAGAAAAAAGAAGAAGTTAAATGTACTACGAGAAGAGAGAAAGAGAGAAGGAAAAAGGAGAGAGAAAGAGAGAGTAATTATTTTTTAAACATATTTTATTGCATTACATGTTTTTCAATGTATATACCATAAGATTTTATATTTTTGCTTTTTAAAAACATACAATTAGCTATTTACCTTTACCGTTGGTCTTGATAGAATCTTGACTAACGACAGAAGTTGGAGTTGAATTTTCTAGAATCTGAAGATTTAATGTTTTTTGAATGTGTGAAAACCTAAAGACATAGTTGAAATCAACCCTTAATTGCGGTTGTTGGAAATCCCAAGACCGCGTGAAGGTAGACATTAGGAATTTGCGTATTCATTTACCATTGATTTCATCGACGAACAGACAAGTCAATGACCTATTTACCAACCAAAAAAAAAAAAAAAAAAAAAAACAGACAAGTTGTTTAACAAGTTTTTTATTTTTTATTTTTTAAAATTTTGTATTAATTTATTAATATTAATTTATGGTAATTAAACATCTTTATTTACTATAAATAAAAAAAATATAAATAAGAAATGAAATACAATTTAAAATTGTGTTTTAAATTTTAAATTTTTGCTTTTTTTTCTTTTGTTAACATTTTTAATTAATTAATATGTCTAACAAATTCTAATTACCTTCAATTAACATTAACGATTTATTGAAGTAAGCAAATCATATGCAATTTAAAAGAAAAAATGAAAACAAAAAATAAAAAATATGAACTTATTATCAAAGCTTAAAATAACCTGTTTAGCTTTAAAAGAAAAAGAAAAAAAAAAAACTAACACAGACAAGCTAACGTGACTTTTACCACAAAAAGAATAAAAATTAAAAATTAAAAGTCAACAAAGAAACAGAAAAAGGTTCGTTCCAAAGAGAAAAAATATGAAAGAAATGATAATTATTTTAATGGCATATTTTTTATTTTTTATTTTTAAAGCAACAACTTAACATGATAATAAAATCAAAAGATATAAAACTAAAAAATTCTAAAATATTAACATAATTAATAGTAAATTTACTATTCATCAAATTTTACATAACGAGTGATAGAGACATATAGTTAAGAAATTAATATAATTCAGATAATTATTAATAAGAATTTTGACATGCTTTCACTTCCTTATTAACCCATTATCACTCAAATCTCAACCAGCTTTCTAGCTTACTCCACAGCTTTAGAGAGAGAAAGAGAGAGAGAGAGAGAGAGAGAGAGAGAGAGAGGAAGCTTCTTAGTATTTTGATTCGTGATCGAAGAAAATGGCCCCTCACCATGCATTAACTTTGGCCATGCGCCACTTAGGTTGAAGCTCCCCTTCCACCACCATTTCATAATTAATATTCTTCTTCTTCCCCATCTTTCTAGCTTTCTTATACATAAACAATAACAATATGTGAGGAAACGAGTGACAGAGAGAGAGTATTTTGATTTATGATTGAACAAGATAGGCTGTTCTTCTTTTTGTGAATTCTTTTCTCTTTTGTTGCAAGCAACTTGTTTCTTTTTCCTGGCCGAGTTTCTTCTTCTTCTTATAATGCATCGAAGAGTTACTTTTTAGTATTTTGTTTTGTGTTTAAAGAAGATCATATGGCTGGGTGATCACCATCACCATCTTAGGGTTTTCTTTTCTCTTTTGTCGTAGTCAATATCTTCCGTGAAACTCTCCTTCTATATATTATTTATAAATTAATGCTCTATCTGAACATTCTTCCCTCTCTTTCTAATTCTCTTCTCATCTCTAATTTTATTTCCTTTCCTCACGTACTTTTTGCTGTAATCTACAATCCTATCATTACATTCTTTCCCTCACTTCAATTTGTTTTTCTCTCAACAAGATGAAAAAAAGTTATGGAGAATCAACAAAACTTTTTTGTAAATGAAAATTTTGTCCATTTCGATCAAAAATCCACAATCACTAGCATAGTAGATACAATAGAAAAATCATACATATAGGCGTGAAAACTTCCTTTAGCCAAAATGAAATATATATATATATATATTAGTAATTAGGCTCACATCAATTTTTTTGTTGTTAGTTTTTTAATCATATTAAAGATTATAATTTAAAATTTTAAAAGTGATTAAATATAAATTTAATATCACATATACAAAAATTATATTAAGAGCAAATAAACTTTGTTGGTATATATATATATATATATATTAGTACTTTTACCAATGAATGAGAATGATTTCTTTCTTTTTTTTGGGTTTTCTTTTGTCTTTTATTGTAGGCAATATAATCACTTTCTTGGTCTACCTTGCTCCAATGTAAGATTATATAGTTTTTACTCTTCTATTAAACTTGATCTGATCATGAAGAGTATAATATTGGTAACCATCTGATTTATGTTGTTTGCAGCACAACATTTCACAAAGTATACAAGAAACAATCTACCGAAGGATTTCAGTCACTTCCTTATGTTGTTGAACTATTCGGTTCAATGTTGTCAATATACTATGCAATCCTTAAACAAGAAGTACTTCTTGATCTCATCGCTATAAACTCAGTTGGAAGTTTAATAGAGACCCTCTACATTGCCCTTTTCCTATTTTTTGCACCCAAGAAGTCTAGGGTACTTTACTTTTCGTCTCCTCACTTAATTATTAAGTAAGATATTTGTTTGGCTATATTTATGTTTTCGGAAAATATATATATATAGTTCTACTATATTAGTTTTGCACACCCACAGTATATATAATGGACATACCTTTAATTATATGTAATTCATGTAATATATACATTAAATTAAATATGGTAATACATGTGATCCAGGCTTAGTCCACCATAATATGGTTATTATATAATATATATATATATATATTGGTGAATAAATTATATATATATGATGTATTTATGGTGTGGATGTCTATACTATAAATCATGTTAGTATAGACATTAAGATTATTGTTGATAATAGTCCTTGGATTGACAATAATTTTTATTTTCAACTATATCTATAAATTTCTATGATGTCGATATCAACACTATAGAATTTATATATATATATATATATATATATTATGATTAAATCAAATATGGTTTTGGAAATTGCAGATGCAGACAATACATCTGGTCTTGTTGATTGCTCTTGGTTATGGTTTGATGGTCATATTGACTCTATTCCTAGCAAATGGTCAGAAGCGTATCCAGATTGTGGGATGGATCAGTCTAATATTTAATCTTATTGTATTTGCTGCTCCACTTTACATAATGGTAAGCATGTAAAATCTATTTATATATATAGAGATAAAGTTTTGCTATTTGTCATCATTGGTGAAAATAACTATTTTATATGGTAAATTTTAATTGATATATTTAATTATATTATTCTTTATTTTAAAATCCTAAATATAAACCATTTAATAGTAATAATTTAAATTGTCAAATGGTATATAAGTTTCATTTGTAGTGATAAATAGTAATTTTCATATATATTACTTGTAAAGTTTTTAATCAATATTTATGATAAATTATCATGGATATTGAAGTGGTTGAATCCAACAATTGATCAAACATGGAAAATTGAAAATTTTAATTCCATATTTGATTTAAACTTTATATCTTTGTTTATTGTTAGATTATATCATTTTAATAATTGGTTATGAATATTGGTTGAAACCCTTGGTATAAAGAATACACGAGATTTGCTAAAAAAAGGTGAGTCTCATATACATAGAAAGCATAATGCCACATAAGCCGGATAAATCAAAATTTAATTTGGAGTCCTCTGCACATTTTCTCCACTCTTTTCGTAATTTTTTTTTTCTTTCTCTTTTTATTTATTTATTTTTTTGTCATCTCTATATTTTTTTCACTCGAGCCACCTACATACCAATTTCACATGGTTTCTCCAAATCCATAGCCAGCAGCATTATCCACAAACAATAGCATCCCACATCTGAAAAGTGAGAAAAAAATTTTTTTTTCCAATCTCTATATAAATTTATATCTATATATATATATATATAGCACATCTTCTCCTTTTCTAAGATTTCTAACAACTTTGGTAATATTTTGTAGAGAAAAGTCATACGGACAAGAAGTGTAGAGTTCATGCCTTTTCCTTTATTGTTTCTCCAGACGTTAGGCGCTGTTACGGGGTTCTTCTATTGGCTTTTGCTCAAGGATTACAAATTCGCGGTATACACAACTAGTCATGCATGTGTATATAAATATATATATATATAAAACATTCTCTTCCTATATATCTATATATATTAATTTGTCCTCTTAGCTTTTGCCCAGTTATGTTCATGCTTATGTTTTTAATTATCTTATTAAGAGTACTATGACTTATTTTCCTTTTGTTTCCCTTCAATTCTTCCCTGGATCAAAACAGTTTGCAAACGTACTGGGATTTATTTTCGGAATTGTTCAGATGGGGCTTTATATAGCCTACAGGAACAGGAAGGAAATTTCGCAGGAGCCAATGGTTAATCCAGGACTCAACCAGGCAGTTCTGCAACCAAATGATATTGCTGAAAATGTCATAAATATTATTGAAGATGATAATTTCTGAAGGTAAAGATTGAAGAAACCAAGGAAAGGCATGAATCAGATCTCAGTCCCAGTTTACTTGATTGAAACTAGTTGTAAATGGGAGGGAACATTTACTTTATTGTAATTTGAATAATGTGTATCTAATTTTTTTTTTTCGCCCTGTTTTAATCAAAGCCTTTAATTATCAATAAATATATATATATATATATAGTCTTATTTTTGTCGCCTTGTAATAATGGTTAACTTATGTGGTAAATTTTAATTATGATTTTATTATTTTTCATATTCAAATTTTAAAAGTTAATTTTTTAATGTTAACAATTTAAATTGTCATATGATATATAAATTACATTAGTGATCATTTTTATTTATTTAATTAAAAAAGGTTGCAAGGATAAATGTTAGTGTAATCTTGCAACTTGATTAGTAACTCATGCATATTGATTAGAAAATATGGGCAAATATGTATATATATATATATATTTCCATAGATATGATGGAACCTGTGTAAATATAATATGTACACATATATTTATAGTTCCCTAAATATTATCAATCCCCATTCTAAACAAACTTTCGTACATGAACCTGGCTATTTTGATTATAAGTATGTTGGTTTATAAAAAAAAATATATATGTAAAATAATATGCACCATATCAATATCATGTAAAACAACCCAAACAAGTAGTCTTAGGGTATTTTTTTTAAAAGAAAAAATTCATGCCTTTTAGAAATCGGATTAGAACCGAAATACCCTTAGCCATTTATAATATATATATATATATATAGTAATGCTACATGTATAAAAATGTTCACTAAATTTATTTATCGAATAGTATATGTTAAAATATTATTAATTGATATATTTATATAATATAAATATAATGAATATTTTGCTAAGTCTAGCATTATAGATATATATATATATAAATTGGAAAGAGAATTTTAAGTTATTACTAAGGATAATTGATAAAATTAGTGAGAATTTTTTTACTTTTGTTTATTTATTTTTTGTGTGTCGGGATGCATAATAGAAAATTATTAAATTTAAAAGAAATAGGTGGGAAAGTTGGAACTATTCCTATTAATATAGATGCTATTTTGAAATTCTTAAATATATATATATATATATATATAAAAATTTATCTGGTACAAAACTTAATTTAATTACTTTGAAAGAAAGCTTGGTTGATGAAGAAGTTCCAAAGCTTGAATACCTGAGAAAATACAATGTACTGTGTCATCGTCCCTCCTCCTCCGACAATCAAGTCAAAAAGCTTAAATAACTTCCCTCAATGCGGTGAATGCACCACCTTTGTTATACGCACTCATGCATGTAGTCAATACATGGCTTTTTGGCTTCGTTTTGGTGTGGCCATGCTGCGACTTTTATAGTCTCGAGGTGGCTTTGCGTAGATACACAAGTGCGGGTTGTCCCTCGAATTATGGGGATTGTCCGGCGCCAAATGCAGTGGTAGATGTTATCTGCATGTATATATGTATTTGCTTTTTTGGATAGAGTTGACTGCATGGATTTGGAGACCAAATTCTCAGCTTCATACTTTAGGCCTTTTTACTTATTTGGGCCGAACCATGTATTGGGCCCCCAAAACATCTTTTATGGGCCCAATTGAGCATGTCCTTAGACTGACTTTTGACCAAATACTATTGGAGGAAAACTTATTTATATAAAAAATTAGATTCTTTCAACAATTCTTAAATTGAGCCTTTTTTAAGTTTTTCTTTTGGGCCGTTCTCCAGAAATTTGTTTCATGAAAATTTATTTATTTATTTATTTTTAAATGTTTGGTTAGTAATGAAAAATTTAGGACATTTAATAATTAAATTAATTTGTGTTTTAAAATTTATGATAGATTTTTATTTAATAAAATATATAAAGTAATTAAAATAAATAAATAAAAAGTTTGGATTAAACTATTTGGAAAAATGGTATCATGTGTATGCCAAAATGATATTTTTGTTGAATTAAAATAATTTATAGTATTTAGTTGGTTTAAAGGGAACAATATGTTACAAAATTATCATGGTTGAAGGATTATTTGTTATTTTAATAGTTTAAAGGTTATTTATACGTGTCAAATAGTTCAATATGGTTTATCTAATTTAACCCTAATAATAATAATAATAATAATAATAATAATAATAATAATAATAATAATAATATGATTATTATTATATTGTAATTAAAAAGTTTTTTTAGCATATTATAGCAAATAAATCACTTTCAGCTTCCAGAGCTTCGTATTGAAATATCTGCTTTTAACAGGACGAAAGGAGACGGGTGGGTAATGGAAAAGCTTCAGTGGAGGTTTTTCAAACAGCTGAAGGAAAGCAACATTGGGAGTATCAATCACGAAATAACATAGAATGAAGAGCTAATATCATAACTTATGGAATGTATAACCTTTTGCTCATGCAATTCTATCAAACTACAACAAGTATCTAATATTGTACAGCAGCCATCGCCACATCAGCCGCAAGAAATTTCAGAGCGTGGTTTCTTTCGCAGCCAGAAACTTTAACCAGCTCCTGGTTTCCAAATGGTTGTCAAGTTCGTTCGCATGTCCTGGGAACCAAGGAAGTCCTGGTTGAAGACACTGTTTTGTTTCGGGAAATGGGACAATAGGTCCCAAAAAAATGCGCCATAGATCGAGTATTATTGTGACCAGCATTGCCGCGCCAAGAGCATCAATAGCAACTCTAGGCAAGTCCCATGGATCACCAAGTTTCTCGTAATTCTGCAGATTCAAGTGAATCAGTATCAATTAAATCAGAATATTGATTGACTAGTGAACAATATTATCCTGACAACTAATACATATAAAATTTGTCCTTTGGCTGGATTTGATGAAAGGATTGGTACTTATTTTACACTAGCGTAACTCTTTCTCCATCAGCTTCAAAAAGCGCAAAAAAGAATAGTTGAGTATGCATTTTACAAGGGTTGAAGAAAGAAGGATGATTAATAGTGATTGAATAGCCTATATGGGTACAAAACAAGAAAACTAAAATCAATCCTACAGTAGCTCATACTCGTTGTACGCATTGGCCTAAAACCATACTGCTTGAAAGCTCATTTTATTTGCCACAACAGGTAGACAAGTAGTTGTAACCAGCATGCACACCGAGAAAAATATCAGTTCATAGCTTTTAAGTTAATCATATAATGTAGCTTAAGTGTTACAGGTGGTTTATTAAAATTACCACCTAGATAGAACATATGGAAAACTTAAAAACTATGGACCCACATTTTTCTGCATGGTGACAAGAAGGATAACTGGTCAACAATTTTCTAGACAAACATCGAATGCAGAATGACTAAAATGATTCAATAGTCTAATTGCAGGTTCCAAGTGGTTGGTCGTTCCAATGAAAGCATGCTTTTGCAAGATTTGGATATGCACTATTATTTGTCCAAGTTAGGACTCATAAAATTGGATAATCCTTATGGAATGGCCTTTCCCACATTAAGCACTATTATATTTTTAATGTCTAATTAGCTCGAATAATCATTATGGCAATCATTCAGCAAAAAAATTCTTTCTAGTAATCATAAAAAAATGAAGAGAAAAACCTGACGCCAATTGGGACCACAGTTGTATCCGAATGAAAAAACTGCTAATATATGTATATATATATAATAAATAATAGTTGAAACTGTTCATTTAATGCGAATGAATTTTTGAAGTTCTTTTGAATTTCTAATTCTGATATTACATTAATTATCATTATCTTTAAAAATTTAAAATTTATAAAAAGTAGATTTTCATTTTATTTATATTTTTTTCTAATAAAAACAAGCACAGGAGCATAAATTCATTGAGGACAAAAGAACAAGGCATCCAATTAATATCCCCACATAACTATGCATGAAAGAGAGACTGTGTCATTCCGATATCTAACATTTTAGAATGAAATCATAAACTTCATAAACAAATCACTTGTAACAAAATAAACTATTTTTTTTTTTAAGCTGATGTTATTTAAGTAGCCATATATATTAATAGTGTCATAAGAACTGGGATATTGTGATTTAATACTATAGACTCTTGTTCCTCATTTCCAAAAATTATACCATCTATATGTAACCACCTTAATACTCACTTTGTACAGTTTTAGATTTAAGGTTTTTGAAGAGTTCATAGCCCTTTCACATCTTCACCAAATTTCAACAATTAAATGTGGTTATTAATCTCAGGCCATTCACAGCCATCCATGACATGTCATATATCATATGGAAGATTACCTTTTTAATTTGGACCTGGAATTGAAATCCACGCCCTCCCCAGTTAAATTAAAAAAAAAAAAAAATCCGCTTATTTTGGGATTGATTCAACATACTGGAAAAAGATGGGCTCAAGAGGTAAAATACATACGAATAGCTCTTTACATTTAGGCCTCCGAAATTGAACTCTGAGAATGCTAAAAATTGAAGGCCCATAAGGCCTATCTTAAATTAAGGCTTAAGAAACCAACCAGCAGCTCTTCCAAAAGAATCGGCGACATGTGGTATGCCAAACCAAATCATAAAACAAAATTAGAGACCACGAAACTGGAGGAAAACTTCTCGTGAGGAATGACCAGAAAAACTTAGAACAGAAGGAAAGGAATAGGACTCACCAACAGCAACACATAATAGCTTATTTAACTATTCATAGCAAAACTGAACAGTTTCTTAAGCTTAGGTCATGCAGCTCCATTCTAAGTTAAGGAGAATTCAAAATTTAGTCACATTATATTATGAGCCAAAAAACAAAGTATATCCTACATTGAACATCATTTCAACATTATTATTACAATTATCAGAACTTGCTTAAATGGCAGAAAGAATGAAATTGTAGAAAATCCCTTGTGTGTGCAAAAAACTGTGCAGCAAATTGTAATAAGTAACATCCTTAAAAGAATGCATCAGGTCACATAATTATAAATACACACAAACACATAATTATAAATACATACAAAACATTGAATATATAATAGGTTTGCTTACAGAAGAATTAACTATTGCTGCAAGATAAGAAGAAAATGTAATTAAACAAGTGACAATGTCAAATTACCAGCAATAGAAACAGAGGACACAATATCCCTGCCAAGGAGACTGAGTTGCTCAATCTTTTTAATCAGCATTGTTTTGCAACATACCAAGTACAGATAAAATGAGAGTACAGAGAAAGAGACATAAGTTTGAGAGCCATGGGAAGAAGAAAGAACATACCAATTCCTGAACTAGTGGAACAAAAATTCTCTGGCCAAGTGAAATCAGTTGCTCAAGAATTCATTTCAGAAATTCTCCCGTTCTCTCAATTTTGATCTGGAGTTTGAGTTTTGATCTTCAGCATGACACATCACTCATTAGCATAAGGTAAACCAGAAGGGAAATTGAATTTTAGAGCAGAAACTACAAGAAGAGAGATTAACTTAGTTGCACATCAATTTGATTTTGAAGTCTAAAGAGATTTCTCAAGTAAATATTACCTCAACAACAAGCTGCAAATTGAAATTGGGCTCAATTTTTGAGTCACTACAACAGTTTTAGTAAAAGAACAAAAAAGAAGGAATAACATAATAAGTATAGTTGGAGAGCTGAAAATTGGTTAAAACATGTAAATTTTGTGAGAGCTGAAAATTAATAAGTACAATTGGATAGCAAATAAGCATTCCTCAAGAAAGAAATAAACTTAGGAGAAGAAAGTTCCAATTTGGCTAACTCCTAAATTGTATCCAGATTATATGCTTTGCTCTTTTTTTAACTTCTTTTTTTCCCTCAAAAGATTAAGCATCGCTTTGTCCAAGCCTACAACTATTTAACAATTACTGTTAATTTATTTCTCTAATAATATTCTGGAAACTAACCATGGCAGAACGCATAGAGCATGATCATTGAAAAATTGGCTTGGAAATCATGTTATCAAATTCCAAAATGAAGATATACTCACATTGTCACAGCTAAAATCGAATTGAGGCCTCGTATAATGAACTGAATAGAAACTCCTGTACACAACAAAATCATAACCAATTAAATAACAGCAAAAATGCTGAACAAACCAATTAATGGACCAGAATATTGTTAATGGAAATTATTCATACAAAATGGGTTCCATGGAAACGGACAGAATGTCCGGAATTGACCACAAAATTGTCTATCTTATTCTCGATATTTACAGTATCTAAGTTTTGTTTTGTTTTTTGGGGGGGAAAGATAGAAGCGAAAATTGTTATTAGAAAAAGGAAAAAAAGAAAATAGTTATTGAATATATATCTATATGATCCCTAAGTTCGCTACTGGCTCTGCAGGGAAGCAATATGATTTTTATCTAAATATAATCAAATGCATTTTTTAATTAATGAATGAATGAATGAAATCAATATGTGCTATGGTAATTAGTAATAAAAAAGAGTTAAATTTTTCATGGGAAAAAATAAATTAAAAATAATTGTTTATTATGAAATCTGAAGTTTTCTTATTAAAGAAAAAAAAAAAAAAAACAACAACAACAAAACCGAATTTCAGTAAAAATTCTTGCAATGGGGTCTATCAATATCTAATTTTTTGGAACTTTTTTTTGCAACAGTGCCCTTAAACTTTCAGAGACTGTAAATTACAACTTATATTTGATATTCACCATATAGGCCCTACCATATATGCCCTTAAATTTAAAGAATTTTTACATGAATGCCCCAGATTCCGTCCGGTTTTAAAAGTTAAATGGCAAATGACTACATGTGCTCAGTCCGATAAGGGGTATAATTGATATTTTTCCATCGTCTTCTTCCTCTATCTTCTTCATTTATAATGCCTTCAGACGATTTTAAAAAATTTTTAAAAAAAAAAATGCAAAACCACCGTATTCATTGTTGTCATTGGCTCCTCCGACTCTGACTTTGATGAATTTGATGGCGAATTCTGTGAGGTCTCTGCCTCTTTCAATTGCTTCCTCTGGTTCAAATTCAATAACCAGT
This sequence comes from Ziziphus jujuba, assembly GCF_031755915.1. Classification (NCBI taxonomy): domain Eukaryota; kingdom Viridiplantae; phylum Streptophyta; class Magnoliopsida; order Rosales; family Rhamnaceae; genus Ziziphus; species Ziziphus jujuba. The sequence goes on from NC_083380.1 coordinate 8,998,068, forward strand.
ACAACCCAGAGAACATCAAGTCTTCCTCTTGCCATAACCAGCTCTACAACGGAGGTCTTGGAGGTGTTGCGGCGGCAGTGACAGCAAGCGTTTTCAATTTAACATTGTTTGTCAGTGTTTTGATTTGGATTTATTCCAAAAAATTTATACACATGAAGAACAAATCAAAGCAATTTTGGCAAAGATGCCCAATACTCTAATTCTTGGCTATATCTTCATCCGCTTGTAAACAAATTAAAGCTTAGAGATCAAATTGGCCCCATTCTCGATCCCCATGCTACTATTTCCTTCTCCCAATCAATATCAATTCATCCAATACTTTCGTTTGACCTGCCTGCTTTAAAAACCATAGCATTTGGGGTGAATTTTAGATTTTGGGGAATTTAATTTAAAGCCCTTCTCTTCTCTTTGCTTAAAAAAATTCTGGATTCATGGTCCAGACGAAATATTGAATAAAATGTGTTTGAATTAGCATTGAACCATGGTTAGTTTGTTGTTTGGAAATAATGATTGTGGTGAATTTTGAGATTATTGGAAGTGGGTCAGTGGAGATTTTATATTTTGGGGTTAATTAAGCTTAAAGTTTTTTTCTGCAATCTTATTGTTTTTATAATTTAGGCTGAAACTATTATCACAAATATGTATAAAAAGTCTCATTATTGAAGTTAGCATAAAATGGATCAAATTGATCCTTGATCAAATTAATTCCTTGCACCCATAAAGAAGATGAACAAAACTGAATGAAATCAGGGGTACAAGAAATTATAATCAACAGAATAGTCCAATTGAACAAAAAGGAAATTTTTTTTTTTTTTTAAAAAAATGGAGTTTCTATTTTATTTTTTTTGCCTAATATATTTGATAATTTATATAAGGTATTTAGCAATCTATCAACATTAGAAACGCGTTCCTAGGGCTTGTTCACTGGAGCTGTGCTGCCAGCACCTTGCACAAAGCCAATACCAATATTGTGGTAAGAGTATCGTTATCTGCAGTTTTATGGGGGTTTTGCATTTTAAATTTTTTCTTCCTCATATTTATCTATTTATTTATTTATTTATTTATTATTATCATTATTATTATTAATTTTAATATGCAATAACAGGCTCTGCTTTTCTCATAAAATGGCATTTGGTGTGCAAGGAAGTTGGGTTGTCTTTTAAAGGAGAAGGAGATGCCCATGTGATTTTCCCATTATACCTTTGAAATATTAAAAGAAAATGAAATATGAAACCGAGCTAGAGTAAGGGACTGTTACTACTAAAATCTATAAGTTTATGGGACATAAACAGTGAATATTAAGTATAGGATGCGCTTCACAAATTTTTTATGAGGATATTATTGTAAAAAAAATTTCTTAATGACCCTATGCCATGATTTTTTTAATTATTGTAATTATTATTATATAATCTACATACTATAAAAGCCGCTTGACTCTTGAGGCTCCTATTTTGTTCTTCGTTTTCTCCACACCTTTTGCACTCGGTTCTCAATAGATATCATAACTTTTTAGGAATTTTAAAGTTTCGTATTTAGAGGTGGACTTAGTCTTTTGCTCTGTCCTTTTTTAAGTATATGCTATAATGCTACAAAAGCATGTATTTTTTTTTTTTCTTTTACCCTTTATTGGAAAAAGTTTATTAACATTTGTTATAATGACAGTCCCTTTTGTTGTTACATTTCATTCAGAAAAAAGGTTTGTTTAGTCTTTGGATTTTTACCCTTTATTTTCTTTTTCCCTTATCCATATCAGAATATACCCACCCACTGAATTTTTTCTTTTTTATGGAATACGTAACCTTCATCATATCTACTTTTTTTGCTTCATTTGTTTCGCATCTTTCACAGTATTTTTTATTAGAGCCAAATGTTATTCTCTTACTTTTTTTTTTCTTTTTTAAATTTTCTTAGAAATAGAACTAACTTTAAATTTCATTATTATTTATTAAAATTATAACAGTAGTACCAATGTTGCAATACTTAATTAATCTTTATTTAAAGATCAGTATTTATCCATATCAGAATATACCCACCCACTGAATTTTTTCTTTTTTATGGAATCCCGCCCACCGAATAATTTGGTCGAGAAGTCCTCTTCTCTTCATGATTCTATTCGTGATCCAGGAGTACTTTTGGGAGGGAAAAAATAAATAAATAAATAAAAATTTCCTGGTCCTGTCTACTTTCTTAGGTAGTAGTTAATGGTGCATTAGAAAAGTTATAGTCCAGACCAACATTATATATTAGCTGTAACCTTCATCATATCTACTTTTTTTGCTTCATTTGTTTCACATCTTTCACAGTATTTTTTATATTAGAGCCAAATGTTATTCTCTAACTTTTTTTTTTTTTTAATTTTCTTAGATATAGAACCAGCTTTAAATTTCATTATTATTTATTAAAATTATAACAATAGTACCAATGTTGCAATACTTAATTAATCTTTATTTAAAGATCAGTATTTAACAATGTATTATAGACATCATATAAATTTCAAAATGTGGTTGGTTGGAATATATATATATATATATATATATATCAGGAATGACCAATCCATGGTCAATCTACCTCTGATCAGTTGTAGTTGGGCATCCACAACTTTGTGGAGGTAAGATTTAATTTAATGCACGTGCTTGATTCTTACAAAAAAAATAGAATTCAACAGAGATATATGGCTTAAGAATGAGATTGACCATAATTTCCATAAGGTCTAGCTATCATAACGTCATGAAATACTATGCCTTTTAAACCTTCAAGAATATTGCCTATAATTCCAATTGAGTATAAGGGTATCGGTCACATTGGATTCATGACTTTTGAAAGCAAAATGCAGAAGAATCCCTTCCGATTATCTTCAAGAAAATGACGCATATTTGTGTTTAACAGTACAAAGGATCTCCTGGAAATATTGAGTATAAGGGTATCGGTCACATTGGATTCATGACTTTTGAAAACAAAATGCAGAAGAATCCCTTCCGATTATCTTCAAGAAAATGACGCATATTTGTGTTTAACAGTACAAAGGATCTCCTGGAAATATTGAGTATAAGGGTATCGGTCACATTGGATTCATGACTTTTGAAAACAAAATGCAGAAGAATCCCTTCCGATTTTCTTCAAGAAAATGACGCATATCTGTGTTTAACAGTACAAAGGATCTCCTGGAAATTCCTCTTAGATTGGACCCCAACTTCGTCGCATGCACTAGCGATTTCTTCCAAATTTCAACCAACCTGTGAAACTTAGTCACTGCCATGCTCATTAAAGTCGCAAATGATATGACATATTCATCAAACAAAAGATGTAAGTGGTCATATGAGAAGAGAGTCGTCATTTTAGTTTTAAAAAAGTTAAAACTTTAAGAACAACATTTGAAATTAATAACCCTTAACCCTATTAAAAAAGAATGAAAAAAACAAATAAATAAATAATGTGTGTGTCTCATGTCCGGTTGATGGAGATCCTGAGACCAGCCTAATCTTCCTAGCTAGGCCGCGTGCTTCCGCGTGAAGGTACACTTAGAATTTTAATTCTAATTTTCACCATTCACTTGTCATTTATATCCATATGTATAGAATCTCAAAAATATATACACATACCTGTAAAGAGTTTATGGTCATAAATAAAATGAAGATTGTTTGAAAATTTATAATTTGAATTTGAACAAATATTCTAATAAAATTCCAATTTCCGCACCATTTTTAATCCAATGTAGAAAAATGAAGATATTTTTAAATAATTTAAGATTAATTATTACTTAGTATTCTAAAATTTCAGAATTATACTAATCAAATTTTAAAATTTTAAATTGCTTGAATTGAACTTTAAATTTTTAAATTTATTGCAAATAAGTCCAATTAACTAATGACATTAATTTTACTGTTAGATTATATCAATATACTGATGTTAAACGTCATAACTCATTTTTCAATTAAAAAATTTTGAAAAAATAAATTTTTTTATTGAAAATTTTTATCCATTTCTATTTTATTTAAACTAAAATTCCAAAGAAATTAAATATTTTTAGATCTAAATTAGATCAAAAATAAAAATATAAAATATAATTGGAATTTTTGGTCAAATAAAAAAATTTTATTAAACCAAAAATTAAATAAAATAATTTTACTAGATCAAAAATTAATAATATTTTTTATGCCTAAACCATAAAAAATTAGGCTAAAATTAAAAAAGTCGACATTGGACTTAAAATTAGACAAAAATAAAAATAAAATTGGAATTTTTGCTCTAAAATATTTTTATTAGATAAAAAATTGAATAAAATAATTTCCGACCAAAATTTTATAATAATTAGTTAAGACTAAACCATAAAAAAAAATAAAAATTAGACAAAAATAAAAATAAAAATAAATCTTAATTTTTATGCTTAGCTTATTTTGGCCTAATACAAACAAAAAAAAAATATATTATTATTATTATTGATTTCACCTTTTTATTTTTATTTTTATTTGGTCTAATCATTTATTTTTATTATTTTTAGATCTTTATCTTTTTAAGTAAAAGTGATTCATTCAATGTCTAGTTTTTCTATAATTGTTCATTTGAGTATAAGTAGATCTACTATCCTTTTCTTCTTAGACCAAAATAAAAAACCATAAAAATTAAAATTTATTTTCATTTTTAGTCTAATTTTTATTTTTTTAATTTTGGACTAATTTTTTTATGTTTTGAGCATAAAAAATTATTATTAATTTTTGGTCCATTAACATAATTTTATTTAATTTTTGGTCTAATAAAAATATTTTTATTAGACCAAAATTTCAATTTTATTTTAAATTTTTATTTTTAATCTAATTTTAAGCCTAAAAATAGAGGGTGTATTCAATTTGAGTTTAATGAATTCAAAATGAGTTATAGAATTTAAAAGATTTGATAGATTGTTATGTAACTATATAAATTTAATAAAGAATTTATAAGAATCCAATAAAATCTTTGAGGTTAAGTTTGGACAATTTTCTTCCCAATTTTATTTTTAAAATCCTTTCAAATCCATTAAGATGCATCATTTTTAATTTTTTTTTTAAATCAATGACTTTTTGAATAATTATAGATTTTAAAAGAATTGTATAAAGTTTTAATTGAATACATATAAATTTTAATGGATTTTTATAAAATCCATTAAAATATGAATTAAATATCACAGGACTTGTATGGTCTATTTTAAAATCTAAATTAAATACGTCTAAACTTTTAAATACTTTTAAAATTCTTTAAATTTTAAATTGAATATATCCAATTTTTTTGGAGTTTTAGTTTAAATAAAATAGGACTTGATATAATTTTTTAAATAAAAAATCATAAACATAAAATGGAAAAATAAGAAATGTATTTTTTTAAAAAAAATAAAAAAATTATTTTTGCTTAAAAATGAATTATGATGTCTGTATGATATCATGCTAATATCATGTAATGGTAAACTTAACACTGTTAGTGAATTGGACTAATTTGTAACAAAATTGAAATTTTAAAATTTAATTTAAATAATTTCAAACTCTAAAGTTCGATTTGCATACCTTTAAAATTTTAAGATATTAATTAACAATTAATCCAATGATAATCTATTAAGCGTGGAAAAATGGGTAAATTATCTTTGCTAAAATTAAGTGCGCCAAGACGTGAAGTCAAAAGAATGATTTCAGACTTGATTTCCAAATATTATTTCTTTCAAGAAAGATCATCAAATAAAAATGATTAGTTTTTAAAGTTTTCCACCAACATAAATGTACGTTTTGTTTGGTGTCGCTTGCCTTAAGTCATTTTAGTCCTAGCATTAGTAGAACAAGGAGACAAGCATAAAATCTTTTCCTTATGGCAGTAGCTCTAGATGATTTCCCAAGATATTTTCACCCAAAAAAAAGAAAAAAAAATATATACATATATATATATATATCACTTCCCAATATATAGGCAGCAAAGACATATTAATAAAAAAGATAAGTTAATTTCTATTTAACGTTTATTTTCTCGATCCTAAATGGATCAGACACGAACTATCAGATTAGTTTCATAATATTATATTGGTGTAATGTTCTTAGATTATTTGATTGACTATGTAATACCTCAGAATTTACTTTTGTTTTCATGACCACAAGACAAGTCAATGACCTATTACCCCAAAAAAAAATAAATAAATACCACAAGAAAATAAAAAATTAAAATTAAAACTCAACAATAACATTTTAAAAAAAAAAAATAAAACATACACACACACGCACATGCAAGAGCATCTCCAATGATATTGCTTTTTCACATTGTATTAAATATAGCATAGAAGCACAGTTTAGCTTCTCCAACAGTAAATGGTATTTTTTACCAATTGCATTCTTGGTGTCAATTTTGGCACTAAATTTGCATTTGATACATTTTGATAGTAGATCCCATTATAATAATATTTGTGGTACCCACATGCTGATATAAATTTTAACTTTTAACTATTTTTTAATTGATTAAAAATAAAAATAAGTCTGATCCATTTATACATTTTATTGGTAAAAGTGGATTCTAAAACTATTTAATAATATTTATAATTTGACGTTATTATTTTTTAACATGAACGTATTTTAAAATTTGACAATGACAGTGGCGTTAATCATGTCAATACCAAATTTTAAAAATATCAATGTTATGTCATTAAAAATATTCTAGAAATTCAAAAACAACCCCAAAAAGGCCCGGCCTATAAAGAAAAATATGATTTAAATTTGTTTTAAAGAAATAGTTATTTAATTTGATAACAAAATCAAAAGATATAAAACTCAAAAAAATTCCAAAAAAAAATATAAACCTCAGTATTACAGTTTTGATTTTTGAATAGAATTATTAAATTTTAAACTTAGAATCTAGAAAATCTTGAACTCTTGAAATTAAACAAAATTACAATTTCTTTCAAAAATTATAATCATTGGAAAATGAGTCGTGGTCTATTTTATTTTATTCATTTATTTTTCATCTCTACTTTGAAAGTCACGCGGGTGATGGTGGGGTGCCACGTAAAGACCGTGGTGTGAACAATAATAAATACCAAGATATTAACACAATCAATAGTCAATTCACTATTCATCAAATTTTAGACATTCATAAAAATAAATAAATACATAGAGAGAATGCTAGTGACATTTTGTTAAGAGATTAACCTAATCGCGATAATTATCAATAAGAATTTTCACATGCTTTCACATTTTTTTTTTCCTGGACATAACTCCATATGTGAGGTATCACTGGATCTAATATAAAAATGACATATATACGATTTACTATTGATTTGAAAAAAAAAAAAAAAAAAAAGATGTCAAATTTCACTTCGATATTAATTCAATATCTCTCAAATCTCAACCAGCCTTCCAGCTTACTCTGTAGCTTTGGGGGAAGAGAGAGAGATTCTTAGTATTTTGATTCGTGAACAAACAAAATGGCCCATCACCATGCATTAACCTTGGCCATTGGCCGCTTAGGTAGAAGCTCCTCTTCTACCCCCAATTGATAATTAATATTCTTCTTCTTCTTCTTCCCCATCTTTCTAGGTTTCTTATATATAAACATAAACAGAATGTGAGAAAAAGAGTGAGAAAGAGAGAGAGACTTTCTTGGTATTTTGATTTGTGACTGAACAACATGGCTGTTCTTCTTTCTGGGAAGTCTTTTCTCATTTATTTGCAAGCAACTTGTTTCTTTTGCCTGGGTTTCTTCTTCTTCTTATAATACATCAAAGAAAGACTTTTTAGTATTTTGTTTTGTGATTAAAGAAAATCATATGGCCGGGTGATCACCATCACCATCCTTTTCTTCTGGGTTTTTTTTTTTTTTTTTTTTTTTTTTTTTTTTTTCCTCCTTTGTTGTAGGCAATATCTTCCATGAAACTCTTCTTCTCTATATTATTCATATATTGGTATTTATATTTATAAATTAAGGCTCTATCTTCTTCCCTCTCTTTCTAATTCTCTTCTTATCTCTAATTTTATTTTCTTTCCTTACTCTGGCTGTAATCTACAATCCTATCATCACATTTCTTTCGCTCACTTCAATTTGTCTTCTCTCAACAAGATGAAAAAAGTTATGGAGAATCAACAAAAACTTTTAAGTAAATGAAAATTCTGTTCATTCTTATCAAAAACCCACTATCAATAGCATATATATACAAGTGAAAAATAATATCGATAATATAAACATGAAATTTTCATTTAGCAAAACTGTGTATATATATTTATATTAGTAATTAAACTCATATAAGATTTTCCATTATTTAGCTTTTAGATCACATTAAAAATTATAATTTAAAATTTAAAAAGTAATTTTAAAAAATGATTAAATATGTGTTCAATAGCATATTAAAATCTTATTTAGAGAAAATAAATCTTATCAGTCATATATATATATATACACACACACACACACATATACATATATATTACTATTTTTACAAATGCATGAGAATAATTTCTTTCTTTTTTGTGGGTTTTCTTCTCTCTTTTCTTGTAGGCAATATAATCTCTTTCATGGTCTACCTTGCTCCAATGTAAGCTTTTATAGTTTCTGCTCCTCTGTAAAACTTGATTTGGTCATCAAATGTACAATATCGATCACTATCAGATTTTTGTTGTTTGCAGCCCAACATTTCACAAAGTATACAAGAAAAAATCTACAGAAGGGTTTCAGTCACTTCCCTTTGTTGTTGAACTACTCAATTCAATGTTGTCGATGTATGATGAAATCCTTAAAGGACATCCAACTTTCATCTCTATCAATGAGGTTGGAAGTGTAATAGATACCTTCTACATTACCTTTTTACTATTTTTTGCGCCCAAGAAGTCTAGGGTACTTTATTTTTCATCTCTTCTCTTATTAATGGATACCGTTTGGCTATGCTTATGTTCCCTATATATAATGGGCATGTGCCTTTATGTTCATATCAGGACGATCTGATTGTTTTAACATTAGATCTTTCTTTACATGCCCTTCAATAGTATCAAGAGCTATGATTTGAAATCCAAAAATTGTTAAATATAGTTTAATAACAAATTAAAAACCTATTTAGTAGAAGTGAACTCTGTCGGAATACGACAATTAATAAATGTAATTTAAAATTTTAACTATTAATACAATTTAGTGGTTGAAAAATGAAGTCCTGACATACATTCAAATATGAAGAATCTAATTTTGAATCTGATCATATATATATATATATTGTAATTAAATTAAATATGGTTTTGGAAATTGCATATGCAAATGGTACTTCTAATCTTGTTGATTGCTCTTGGCTATGGTTTGGTGGTCATATTGACTCTATTCCTAGCAAAAGGCCAGAAGCGTATCCAGATTATGGGATGGATTTTACTAGTATTTAATCTTATTGTATCTGCCGCTCCACTTTGTGAAATGGTAAGCAAGCAAAACCCAATAATATATATAGATTCAAATTATGTCTTTAAAATTATATTTATTCTTTCTAACTTTTGAATCGTATTAAATGTTGAGATTCAAGATTTATTTATTAATTAATGAGTTTTGATATAATTTATTTTTCCTAAATAAAATTTTAATATGTTACTAAATTCATATTTAATTACTTTTTAAATTTTAAAAAAAAAATTCCGGTGAGTACCCAGTTGCACCACCGGTCCCTGTCCACTAATTCCAACCTCCTGAATCCAAATCCGGCATCCTTTTCCTCTAATTCGCTACGGTTTGGGAGAATTGAGGAGTCGAATCCCGAAAGCTTTCCGGCGAGATTCCGGCCACCTCGAGTCCGATCTCCGGAAAGTAAGACAGAATCCGTGATCCTCATCACTCAAGCTTCGATTCGGTATATCACTAGTAATTTTTAGTTGTCGTTTGTGTTCGCTCCCCGGGTACCCAATTGGGAGTTACCCGATTAAAATATTAATATATTTGGTTGGTGTACTGTGGATGTTTTAGGTGCGCGTGCGAGTAGTGGAATTGATCCTGCGGAGGATCTAAGCTGATATACGCGCTTAAGGTGAGTGATCCACCTTTAAAAATATTTTAGGGCAATTAATTATATTTAATTGGTGTTTAATTGGTATTTGAATTATGCTCATGTGGTGCAATTTAATTATTATTTTATTGTGATTTAATTTTAATTATTATGCATGAGCAAGGTATTTTCAGTAATAAATTGTATGTGGTTTTAATATTATTTTTGGGCATAATTGGTTTAAATATTTTATGAAAATATTTGTTTAAATTGGTGGTTTAAATTTTTATAATTATGTCCACGGTATTTTATTTGTTGAACCTCGTGTTACGAGAAAAATTATTTGTTTATTCGTTACCGATGTTTTCGTACCGGTTTGTTAAATGAAAATATGTGGGATGGTAAATATGAAAATTGGTATATTTTCCACGGTAATTTTGAAAAGAACGGTACGGTTATAATTGATTTAATAATTATTTTAGACGCATTCATACAGTATTGGTGTTCTGGTGTATGTATATGTGGTTAGCGCACAAGTATTATGTCTCACGTGAGTTGCCATTGGACCGTGGGTAGGCAAGTTTGATATTGGCCACAGCCGCCCCCCTCCTTGGCCGGGATGACGGTTTCAGCAGCAGTACTGTCGGGACGCCGAAGTACCATTTGCAAGTTTCTCTCTTTAATCTCCCTGCCAGTCGGTGCTCAGGACGCTGGATATCGGAGGGCATCACCGGTATATGGTGTGGTGCGTCAAGTGTAAGTTTTCAAATAAAATTCAAACCCCAAAGGTGTTCAAAAATTATTTATTATAATTTATTACATTTTATTTACATTTGGGGTATTTATTTATTTATTGTTTATTAAGTTGTTTGATCCCTTGGTTTTCGGGAAATACGAATATCGGGTTTGTGAAAATGTTTTAAAAATGGAACATTTTCAATGGAGTGGTTAGTGAGAGTTTTGAGAGAAATTATTATTTTTTAACTGTTATTATTTATTTACCTATTTAATTGTTGGTATTCATTAAATTCCCTTATTTGTTATATTATAATTATTAATATTAAAAAGTGTTCAGTAGCTAGGGTCGCTCACTGAGATGATTAGCATCTCACGTTTTTAAATTTCGTTCCCTTAGGTGCAAGGAGTGGTAGACGTTCTTCCGGGGCGAACCAATTCTCCGCCGCTATCGTGTTTCGAAAAGTACTTTTGTACTCATTCATTTCAGTTGTATTGTTTCTTTCATCTTTGTTGTATTTTCTATTGAATAGCACTTCATAAAGCTCTGTATACTATTCTGGACACTTATGTTTTATTTATGCACTGGGTTGCTGTTATTGTTGTGAAGTGCTGTAAATTTGTGGAATCAATTTTTACTTTTGTGGGAGGAATAAAAGAATGAATATAGAAGTGTGTTTTCAGTGCAGGTAATTTTTGGTAAGTCCTACCCTTAGGGGAGGTACTACCGGATTTTCCGTTGGAAGGTTCGGTGGTATTTTCCTGAGATCAGGGCTTGTCTAGGGTTCCAGGGAGAAATTCTGGAATGGTCCTGACAGTTGATATCAGAGCCGGACCCGGATCGGTGTGCCAGCGAGGATGCTGGGCCCTAAGGGGGGTGGATTGTAACATCTCACATCGGTTGGAAAGGGGAACGAAGCATGCCATATAAGTGGGTGTGGATACCTTTCCCTTACGAGGCCTTTTCCTGTGACCCACCGTTGTTCTGGGGTCGGGAAGAGCAAAACCGTGCGGGTCCGACCCAAAGCGGATAATATCGCATGCGGGTGGTCTGGGCTGTTACATGAAATCCAAAAATTGTTAAATATAGTTTAATAACAAATTAAAAACCTATTTAGTAGAAGTGAACTCTGTCGGGGTACGACAATTAATAAATGTAATTTTAAATTTTAACTATTAATACAATTTAGTGGTTGAAAAATGAAGTCCTGACATACGTTCGAATATTAAGAATCTAATTTTGAATCTAATCATATATATATATACATTGTAATTAAATAAAATATAGTTTTGGAAATTGCAGATGCAAATGGTACCTCTAATCTTGTTGATTGCTCTTGGTTATGGTTTGGTGGTCATATTGACTCTATTCCTAGCAAAAGGCCAAAAGCATATGTCAGGACCCGTCCAGAATTCCTTTCCCGGAACTCTAGACAGCCCTGATCCCAGAGAAACCCTATCGAACCCTCCAACGGAAAATCCGGTAGAGCCTCCCCTAAGGGATTTACTTACCACAAATTTACCTGCACTGAAAACACACTTCTAAAAACATCCCCTTATTCCTCCCACATTACTACAAATTGATTCCACAAATTTCAGCACTTCAAAATAAATACAGTAATCTAGTGCAAAATAAATACAACAAGAGTGAAGAAATATTACAACTGCAATAAAAGAAGAACAGGGTACTTCACGAACTAAAACAGCGAGGAAGGTCGAGTCCGCTCCGAATGAACAACGACAACCTGGTACCTAGAGGAACGGAATTTAAGAGTGTGAGATGCTAATCATCTCAGTGAGTGACCCTATCTACTATACAATATAATACCACGGTAATAAGTAGATAAATAATAATAAATTGGAAATAATAATTTCTCTCAAAACCCTTACAATTCTCTCAGTTGGAAAAGTTCCCCTTTTAAAACCTTTTCACAAAACCCTTGTTCGTAATCCCAAAAAAAAAACCAAGACATCAATGAATTCACTAAATATCAAATAGAATATAATAATTCACGCATCCGACAATTTTAATTTAAAGAAAATTAATTTATTGAATAATTAAGTAAAGAGAAAATTAAACCAATTTAAGAACCCCAATCAAATAAATACCAGAACAGTAATAATTATATTTTTAATTCCAATACAGTTTCAAAACATTTTATTTTTAAAATACAGTTCTGAAAATCATTTGATGCACCCACTATATACCAGTGGCGCAAACAGTACCCAGCGTCCCAAGGTACCGCCAGACAGGAGGTTATAGAGAGAAACCGGCATACGGTCGCGTGGCGTCCCACTGCGCCGCTGCTAACCTGGTGTCCCGGCCATGGGGGGTGGCCTACCCTCATCCGATGGCAACCACAGGACAACCTCATAATATCAACCGCGCGCTACTCACACCCACCTGCGCGCTAATCACATCACCTGCGCGCTAATCACACCCACCTGCGCGCTAATCACAACCGTGTGCACACTAACCATATCACAAATAAACAGAACACCAGTACGTGCACGGTGCATCCAAAAATCATAAAATCCACATATTTAAATTATATAACAAATTTCATATTTTTCATAAACATAACGGGTATAGTCCATCCGCTTGAACCCGGAAATTCTCCGTAATTTCTTTATAATCAACACCATAAATTCCATGATTTTCAAATCCACCAACTCCCAAGTCCATCAATCCAAATATCCACATTTTTCCAAGCATAAATAATTCCTCGAAATATCATAATCAAATCTCATAATATTCCATGGGCATATTTTATAAAAATTGAAATCACCAACATAACCAAATATTTTCTTTGAAATATTTGAAAATCAAATCATGCCCAATTTAATATTAAAACCACACCAATTTCAAAATCCTCAAAACCATAAAATAATTTCACATGGCATAAATTTGTAAAATGCACATTTTCTTAAATCCAATAATTTCATAAATAATTCCACAATAAATTCAATAAATATTTGGCACATAGAAATTAAATTCCAAATATTTAAATCACACATAATATATTCATCAATTAAATTCCCCAAAATTAATTTGAAGGTGGGTCACTCACCTGGAGCACGCAATTAACCCACGATCCACTACGGGATCAATTCTACGACTCACCGGTGCTCCTAGAACAAAATTCACAGACAGACAAATAAATTAATATTTTATTCGGGTAAATAATACCCGGTACCCGGGGGGTCAAACACAAACTTTAACCAAAATGGTCGAATAATATACCAAATCGAAGCTTGTGGAACGAGGATCACCAATCCGGTCTCCATCGACCTCAATTCCGCCGGAGGTGGCCGGAATTTGGCCGGAAAGGTTCGGCCGGTTTTGATCTTGAGGGATCTTTCAAACCGCTTCGAATTTTTGAGATTGGAGGCCATTTTTGGATTCAGAGGACCCAAAATAGGGGGAGAGGAGGCTTAATTGGGACTGGGCTGGCCGGAAAACACAAGAAAAGAGGAGAGAGAAATTCCGGCAGCCGGCGGCTTCTTAGGCCCGATCGGCGTGCGTCCGGCGGCGGCTGGCCCAGAAAATTGGCGGCCGAGCTCGCCTCCTCCTTCCGCACGTCACTGGCCGGCGTGTGTACTGTATGGGTGGCCGGAATTTGAAAAAAAGGGAGAGAGAGAGGGACGGCCGGTGAGAGAAAGAAAAGTCTGCGTGTGTGTGTGTTTTGGTGCTCGGGGAAGAAGAAGGAAAAAAGAAAAGAAAAGGAAAAGAAAAAAAAGAAGAAAAAAAAAAACAGGTGTTTTCCCACGTGGGGAAAAGAAAAGAAAAAGAAAAAGAAAAAGAAAAGAAAAACGAAAATAAAAAGAAAAAGGAAAAGGAAAAATAAAAATAATTAAATAAAAAATATTATTATTTAAAATAATTTGATTTTACACATGGTTGACATGTGGCTTCCCAACATGGTAACACATGGTCACCTTCATTGAGTCACACGTGGCACATCGTTATGCGTGTAAAAATAATATTAAAATAATACAGTATTTGAAAAACTTTACCGATCCATAACTTTCAAACCACATGTCCAAATCGGACGTGCCGCTAGTCTACGGACTCGTATCAACGAGCACTTCACAACCATGCATGAGTCAACGCTCAACCTTGCATGAATAAAAAGTCAACTCGGGCACCCCTTGGACAGTTTGGACTCCAACTTGCTTTGCTCAAAACTTTCAAACCGTAGCTCCGATTTCGACGTGCTACCAGTCTACGAACTCGTGCCAACGTGTACTTCGTAACGGTACCTCAGTCAACCTAGAATTCCAACCGGATCAAAAAGTCAACTTTTGACCCCTTGGTCAACGGTCAACGGTCAACGGTCAACCTCGATCAACGTGCAAAATTTTCCGACATAGTTCGGGACGGGGTGTTACACATATCTAGATTATGGGATGGATCTTATTAGTATATAATCTTATTAATATATAATCTTATTGTATCTGCCGCTCCACTTTGTGAAATGGTCAACAAATAAAACCCAATAATATATATAGATTCAAATTATGTCTTTAAAAGTATATTTGTTCTTTTTAATTTTTAAATCGTATTAAATGTTGAGATTTAAAATTTATTTATTAATTAGTAAGTTTTGATATAATTTATTTTTTCTAAATAAGATTTTAATATATTACTGAATTTATATTTAATTATTTTTTAAATTTTAAATCATAATCTTTGATATAATCTAAACACTAATAAAGTAAGATTTAATGTTAAAACTATTAAACTATTAGAAGTAAACTAAATATATGTGTAGGTCCCTTGTAACAAAGTTATTTTTTTAATATTTATAATAAATTATCATGACAATTGAAATGGTTGCATTTAACGGTGAATAAAATATAAAAAATTAGAAATTTCAAATCCATAACTGATTTTGACTTTTTTAACTTTTATCCACGTAGGATTAAATTATTTTAATAATTACGATGATCTGTCATAAATATTGTAAAAAATTTTGGTACAAGGAATATATGGGATTTGCTAAAAATTTACTGAAAACCGCAACACTCTCGTATACATAGAAAGCATAATACCACATAAGCACGATAAATCAAATAAAACAAAATTTAATGTGGGACCCTCTGCACATTCTCTCTCGTCTTTTAGTAATTTTCTTTTCTTTCTCTTTCTCTTTCTCTTTCTCTTTTTATTTATTTATTTATTTATTTTTTCATTTTCTTTTTATCTCGCTCGAGCCACTTCCATCCCAAGTCCGTAGCCAGCTGCATTACCCACAAACAATAGCATTCCATATCCAAAAAGTGAGAAAAAAAAAAAAATCTTTTCCAATTAATCGATATATATCCATATATATATATATATATATCTTAGCACATCTTCTCCTCTCCTAAGATTTCTAACAACTTTGATAATATTTTGTAGAGAAAAGTCATCCAAACAAAAAGTGTCGAGTTCATGCCTATTCTTTTATCGTTGTTCCATACATTAGGCGCTGTTACCGGGTTCTTTTATTGGCTTTTGCTCAAGGATTACAAATCCACGGTATACACAATTAATCCGGCATATATATATATATATACAGCTTCATTTTCCAATATATCTATATATATAGTAATTTGCCTTTTGCACAGATATATTCACGATAATGTTTTTAATTGTCTTATTAAGTGCTTTATGACTTATTTTCCTTTTGTTTCCCTTTAATTCTTCTCTGGATCAAAACAGTTTGCAAACGTACTGGGATTTATTTTCGGAATTGTTCAGAAGTGGCTTTATATAGCCTATAGTAGTAGCAAGGAAATTTCGCAGGAGCCAATGGTTAATCCATGACTGAACCAGGTAGTTCTGCAACCAAATGATAATGTTGGAAATGTCATAAACATTACTGTAGATGATAATCTCTAAGGTAAAGATTGATGAAACCAAGGAAGGGTAAAGTTTGGCATAAACTTGCAACTTGATTGGTATCGCATCCATATATCGATTAGAAAATCTGCATACATATGTAAATATATATTCATAGTTCCCTATATACGATGGAATCTCCAACCCAGACAAACATTAGTACTTGAACAGGGCTATTTTGATCATAAGCATGTTGGTTTAGAATTTGCATGTGCTTAATTTGTTAAGGGGTTGTACGTTTTGTACTCATTGTTTTATATGAAGTGTTCCTCATGGTTAATTAGAATCTTTGTTTATGGACCATCAAATGTGGCAGCCTCGGGATGGACAAAAATCAAATTAGACCGATCAAATTGATTAAATCAAGACATGGGTGGGGATTCCCCATTTCCCACCATAAAAAATTAAAACTAATACTTTTTAAAAATATTTTTTTAAAAAGATAAATATTTTTAAAGATACATATTCATAAAACTTATTCACAATTATTAATACAATTGTATTTAAGTATAAAAAAATATAAAATATAAGCATAAAATATGTTTTATTAATAATATATATATACACACGAGGCGAGTATGCCACACTTACCTCGATCCAAATATGGGGTTTTTGTCTCATCCCTGCCCCAATTCTCTATGGGGTTTCTTACCCTGTTAAGGATGGCTCGTGGTGGAGATCGAGGAAGGCGAGACAAATTGCCATCCATAAAAGATTGGCTATTCTTGTTTTATTAATTTCAATATTCTACCTTTAATTTTTAAAACTTTTTTGTTTTTTAGAAATAAAACCTGTTAAGTCACGGAATATTTTAATTGGAATCAAACTTTTAAGTCGTAGACTTTTGTTTTTCTTTTTCTCATTTAATCACTACTTTCTTTTCCTTTTTGTTCGTGTTAGGTAGTGATAAAATTTGGAACTAGTCAAAAAGACTACCTCCCCATGGGAATCAAACAAAATGTTTTATAATCAATATATGATATTTATGAATCAATCAATTGATTGATTGCAATGATTTCACCATCCATCAATGAACTAATCATGTTTTAAATTGATCATTAATTATGAGTTTAAATGTGTCTAAAATATCAACACAAAAATATATGTATATGTGAGTTAAATTAATTTCAGTTATATAATTATAGTATTAAAAGTATGAATATATTATCAATATTAATATATTAGCATTGATAATGTTTTTATAAAAAGAATAATAAATCCATGTTATTTTGATTATTGCGTACAATTACAATAATTAAGCACGTTATTTATTAAATACTTAAATTCCAGTTTTGTAATTTTTAACAATTTTAAAATACTTTACAGTCAAATTGACCAAACAAAAAAATTCTTCAGTTTTTGCTCATTCTCTTATAATTTATAGCAGCCTAAATCAAGCCTAAAGTTGAAAATCCACTTTGAAGGCAAAAAAAAAGAAAAAAGAAAAAAGAAAAAAAAAAAAAAGGGCATCAATGCATCCTAAATTATACCCACTTTGATATTTTGCACCCTAAACTTTTGTTTTTGGATTGTACACTTTAAACTTAATTTTCCTTTACACCTTACATCTTCCTTTTTTTTTCTATTAATTTTTTAACAAATTTGTTACACATATGGGGCAAAAATAAAAGTGTAAAGTACAACGCTATATAGTTAATTTTAGGGTGCAAAATGTAAAAATTTTCAAATAAAAAATGAATAAAATTAAAAAACTTTTTTCATTAAAAAAAATTATCATTCTTCTAATAAATTAGTAAAGTTTTAAAAGAATGCAAGTGTAATTTTTGAAAAAATAAAAATATAATAATATGTAAATATTACAGTGTTTAAAAAAAATAAAGACATAAATAAAAAGTAAAGAAAATATTAGAAAATCCAAAAGAAAACTTTGAAAAATTACTTTTTTATGTTTATATTTTTTTTAGAAAAATACTTTTTAAAACTTTTTATCAAATTTTTACTATTTCAAAAAAAATATTTTTTAATGCATGTTCAAATTTTATTATTGGTCGTTATTTATTCATTTTTTTAGGAAATGTATTATATGAAAATATTTTTATTTTTATTTTTGAAAAATCACATTTAAATTTTTTTTACAAACTTTTTAAACATATAACAGTATTATTCAATAATTTATTTTTGAGTTTAATCTTTTTTTATTTAAGATTTTTGCATTTTACACCCCAAACTATATATAATGGTATTTTGCATTTTTTTTTTTTTTTTTTGCCTTATGTATCAGCCATATAATAAATCTGTTAAAAAAGTAATAAAAATAAAATAAAGAGGATGCAAGATGCAAAGAAAAATGAAATTCAAGGTGCAATATCAAATAAAAAAATTTAAATGAAATTCAAGGTGCAATATCAAATAAAAAAGTTTAGGATGTAATCATATGATGTAACTTAAGAAGGATTATGGTCAACAATTTTCTAGACAAACGCCGAAAGCGGAGTGACTAAAATGATTCAATAATAGCCTAAATTGTTGAGGTTATTACCTGAGGAACATGTGGGAAGCTCACAAGGAAGTAGATGGGATAAAATAAGAATAGATGCCCGGTCCACAAATTGATGGTAAGGAAGCTGCACATGTTAAAGCAAAACAACGTTATCACATTTCACAGCACATTGTTTATTAAGAATTTAAAAGTCACATCAAATATGCACCCCCACCATCAGCATCAATTGGCATGTTTACCCAATTCCCTCGGGACACCAAAAAAAAAAAATAATAATAATAAGAAGAAGAAGAAATAAATTAAAACTAAAAGTCAATAGTAAAAATAAAAACCCGGAAATACATAGATAATAAACTTCACCCATTTACCTTCCCAACGACCAACATTGGTTCAAGATAAAAAAAAAAAAAAAAAAAAAGTGCTGAAACCAATCCCAGAAGCAAATATTCCATATAATATTTGATTATAAAAACATAAATCTCTACGAAACAAACAAAAAAAATAATGACAATAAAGTAGTTGAACAAAGTAACAAATGAAAATTAACACTCTACCCATCACATCTGAGATAGCAAAAATAAATAAATAAATAAGAATCTCTGGGATGCTTCAAATTACCAATAAGACCCACGAACACAAACTCCTGTACATACATGATTCCAAATAGAAATGTCTAATTCTAATTTTCCGTCCATTTTCTCAAGTGTTAACAAATTTATGGATTTGATTACTCAGAAAACAGTGATAAAGAAAACAGAACGTTTTGGCACCGAAGATAAGTAGGATTTCCACTAAACAGAACCCTACAAAATAACAACTAAACAAAAACCTTGTTTAGAAGAGAGATTAATATAGTTCACAACCTACGTTAAAGATACCAAGCCCATTGCTACTCTTTGATCCACACTTATAGAAAATAATTACTTACTTCTCTTTAATTATATATATATATATATATATATAATATTAAAATAGATTATCAGCTTTTACTATTTATATTTAGAAAAATAATATTTATCATCATTGGTAAATTATTACAAGTAGAATTTATATCTTAAATATCAATTTAAATGACTAACATCAAAAAGTTCACCTTTAAAATTTTAGAATAAATAATAATATAATTAAATAACCTTATTAAAATTTAACATATAATATGGTTATAGTCAAGACTCTAATTTTTACAATTAAAAAATAAAATTATATTTTTATAATATTATTCAGTTATTAAAAAAATTAATTTTTAACCTTCATTTGGCTTTTAAATGTTAAAACTAATAGGTAAAAAGTGATAACTACTAGATAGGTCTGTTTAGTAAATATAAAAAAAATTAAAAATTATTGGTGATATGACACAATTAAGAGCGTTCAAAAAAATTTATCATATATATATATTTATCATTATCATGTACAATTTGTTACAAATAAATAAGTTAAGTTTTTCTTTGTCTTTTTTCTGTAATAAAATAAAGAGATAATTTCACGTTAATACCCTTTAAAATCACCTAATTTTGATTTGGGATTTTAAAATCAATTTTGTCACATAAACACTCTTGTTTTCAAAATTCTTACAAATTAGTCAAATGGGCGGAATTCGTCAAATAGAGTTATTTGATGTATATAACTTCCAAATATGATTTTTCGTAATTCATTTTTTAGATTTTCTCATTAAAAATTCAAAAAAAATTTGAGAGCCTAAAAAAAAAAAATAGATGTTCAAAAAATATCCAAGAGCCCAAAAAATACCAGAAGGTAAAAAAAAATTGTGAGTGTACAATAAAAAAATCAAATTTTCAAAAAAAATCCAAGAACTTTGGGAAAAATATCAAATAATTAAAAAAAAATTAAGATTCTAAAAAACAATCATATGTTTAAAAAAATTTTTGAAAGTCAAATAAAAAAAATACTAGATGTTTAAAAAAAAAGAGAGAGTCTGATAAAAATATTATATGTTTAAAAAAATTTTAAGAGCCTATAAAAATACTAAATGATTGAAAAAAATTGAGTGCCCTAAAGGAATTACCACAAAAAAAACTTTTAGAGTTTAAAAAAAGATATCATATAAATACTAGATGATTAAAAAATTCCCAGAGTTCAAAAAAAATATCATATGATAAAAAATAATTTTAAAATTTTGAAAAGATATCAGATATTCAAAAAAAATTCTAAAAGCCTAAAAAAAACCAGATAGTTAAAAACAAAATTTGAGTGCCAAAAAAAAATCAAATGGTAGAAAAAAATTTCTAAAAGCTTAAAAAAAAATCAGATGTTAAAAAAAAAAAATCTAAGAGCCCAAAAAACATTTGGTATTTTTATTAAGCTCTAAACATTTTTTTTTTACTCTCTGTTATTTTTTTGGACTGTTAAAATATTTTTAACTAGTTGGTATTTTTTTAGACCCTTAGAATTTTTTTAACCATACGGTATGTTTATCGTGCTCTCAAAAATTTTTTTGACCATCTAATATTTTTTTAATATTTGATTTTTTTGGGCTCACAAAAATTCTTTTTGGATACCTAGTTTTTTTTTTTTTTTTTTTTTGGGGATTCAAAAATTTTTTTAACCATTTAATATTTTTTTTGTGCTCTTGGAGTTGTTTGAACATCTAGTACTTTGATTAGGCTTTTGAAATTTTTTTAACATCTGATACTTTTATCATATTCTCATAATTTTACCATCTGGTATTTGTTTTTTTGGGTGCTTGGACTTTCTTTGAATATCTAGCATTTTTCTAGGGCTCTAAGAATTTTTTTTATCATTTAGTATTTTCATTGTGCTCTTAGAATATTTTTACCATCAATATTTTTACCATCTGATTTTTTTTTCTTTTTTTTGGTTTTAGGATTTTTTTTAACATCTGGTATTTTTTTGGATTTTTTTTAATATCTGATTTTTTTTTTTGGTAGGCGTAAAATTTGTTTTTAACTATCTGGTATTTTTTGCTATTTTTAAATTTTTTTTAACATTTGGTATTTTTTGTCATGCCCTCAAAATTTTTTTTACCACATAATAATTTTTTTGGACTCTTGAATTTTTTATTTTTTTTGAAAATCTAATATTTGTTTGAGCTTCCAGAGTTTTTCTTGAATTTGTAAATGAGAAAATCTAAAAAATAAAAAATAAAAAAATCAAATTTGGAATCATATGTACCATGCATAGCCCATATTTGACAAGTTCTGTCAATTTTAACAAAATTGAATCAATTTGTAATAATTTTTAAAGTAAAGATATCAATAAAACAAAATTGATTTTGGAACAATAAAACAAAATTAGATAATTGTAAAAGATACTAAAGTATAATTATTTGTAAAATAAATAAGTTATTTTTTTATTAATAAATAAATAAGCTGATTTGGCGATATAAATAAGCTATTTTTTTTGGAATAAATAAATAAGCTGATTTGGCGATAGACGAGACCATTCAAAATATGAAGAAACCTATAAAAGTTTATTCAGATCTACGATCATTCAGTTAGATGGAAAAGGAATCAAGGATGTTCTTCATCAAAAGTTTTAATTTTTATTTTTTTTTATAAAAATTATTCATAGTAAAGAGGCGGTTTATGTTGGACAGTACAATTGCAATGCTACGATACTATCCAACCTATTACTTATTACCAAAACAAAAAACAAAACTATTATTCGCATAGTAAATTATTCATACTAAAGGGGTTCCCAAATCAAATACCAAATCTCTCATCCGGTTGAACTGTCGCAATCAGTTTTTCTCTTCATAATAACAGTTCTATGAACAAGGACAAAATGTCCAGAATTGACTACAAAATTTGTCTATTTTATTCTTGATATTTACAGAATCAAGTTTTGCATTTTTTTTCTATTTTGGAAAAAGAGAAGTGAAAATAGTTATTATCAAAAAAAAATAAAAAATATTTATTGAGTGTATATCTATATGGTTCCTAAAAGCAACTCCAACTGCGCACCAAAGTTTGTGCCATTTATGCTTCAATCACGCATTACAAGTTGCACAATTTCACTTCCAATGCATATTTTGAACAAAATCAATTGGTTTTTGATACCAAAAAAAACTAATAATCTTGCATTTGTCTCAAAATTTTAATTAATATTTTTGATTTTATATGGAGGAAAATTTGTAAGTAAATAATACAAAATGTTAATTACAATATAAAAATAGTAATATTAAAATTTTTGATGACATTAATAAAAATCACAAAATATTCAAATTAAACTTGAAGACTAACATAGATGAAATAAACAAAAAGTTGGGAATTAGAAAAAAAATAATAATAAAAGGTAGATAAAAAGGAACATAAAAAAAAAAATATTCTCTTTGATGTTAGAAATGGTGTAATAAGCTGAAAAAATATTACTGTTTGATGTGACTTTTACACCATTTTGATCCAAAATGTGTATCAATTTGGTGCAATGGATTAGAAATGCTTTAAGTCGGCCACTAGCACTGTATGAAAGCAAAATGATTTTTATCAAAATATAATCATACGCGTTGTTTAATTAATTAATGAATGAAATCAATATCTGCTATGGTAATTGATAATAAAAAAAAGGCTAAATTTGTGTATGGAAAAAATAAATTAAAACTAATTATTTATTATGAAATCTGAAGTTTTCTTATAGAAAAAAAAAAAGAAAAAAAAAAAGAAGAAAGCCAAATCTCAGTAAATTTTTTGCAGGTAGGGTATATCAAATTTTATATAATTTTTGGAGACATCTATTTTTTTTTTTTAATGACCAATCCTATGATTTTTTTTTTTTAGAATTATTGTAATTACTATTATATAATCTCTATACTATAAAAGCCACCTGAGCCTCCTATTTTTTCTTTGTTTTCTCCAAACTTTTTGCTCTCGGTTGTTAATAAATATCATAACTTTTTAAGAATTTAAAAGTTTCAATTTTTTTTTTTTTTTTTGGTTTGGAAGAATTTCAAAGTTTCATATTGAGAGGTGGATTTTTTTTTTTTCTCTCTCTCTTTTAGTTTACCCTTTATTGGAAAAAGTTATGCTACATAACATTTGTTATAATGACACTTTCTTTGTGGTTAAGCTTCATTGGAAGAAGGGTGTTTTAGTCTTTTGATTCTGTATTTTCTGCTTCCCGTTTTCATATTAGAACACCTACCGACCGAATCTTTTGGACGAAATCCCGCCACCGTCTCTTCTCTTCATGATCCAGGTGTACTCAAGGCAGAAAAAAAAGTCCCGGTCTTGCCCACTTTGTTAGCTAGTAATTAATGGAGCATTAGAAAAGTTATAGTCCGGACCAGTATTATATTAATTAAAATTTAACTACTTTTGCTTCATTTATTTCACATCATTCAGAATATTTTTTATTAGAGAAATGTTATTCTCTTTTTTCTTTTCCTTAGACAGAACTATAGCTAATTTCTTAATTATTTATTACAATTATAAGAGCAATAACCAATATTGTAAACTTAATTAATCTTTATTTAAATGATAAGAGTAATTAATATCACCATTATAAACATCACTTTGAGAGTTGGTTGCAAAATATATAGATATATATAGATATATATAGAGTTAATCTCTTTTCAGGACACTTTATTATGGAGAAGACTCCTTCGACATGTTGTGTGATGTTATATCTGCATCAATTATTGGAATATTTTGATGAAAGCAAGGCTATATATATATATATATATATATATATATATTACATATCTAGCGGTCAATCCATGGTCAATCTACCTTTGATAAGTCGGTTTTTTTTCTTAGTTGAATTTTATTTGGTTGTGGTACAAAAGCAATGCAATGCATAGACAAATTGTTACGTGATAAGATTTAATTTAACATACATGATTGATTCTTGTAAAAATAATATATATATATATATATATATACATACATATGATTGACTTTTCCACGCTTTTATCCAATATAATTCAATAGAGATCAATTTATCATTAAATCATTATAATGGGATTTTAAAATGTCTATACACAATACATATTATTAGTAAATAGTGTTTAATAATTAGTGAATTATGCTAGATGTGTATTCTAAAGGGCATACAATAGGCTTGAGTTACTTCCCCTATACTGTTAATCTTTTAGAGTGGAACCTCAAACATCAACAAGTGATATTAAAGACAGGTCCTAAACAAAGCCATATCTACACATGAGATAAAAATTCAAGGTGTTCGAATGGTGATGGGCCCTTAGATGATAGATCACGATGGTGAATTTAAACCCCATAATCGATGGACGACATTTGATGACACAAAATTTTATGTCAAGGTAGTGTAATGACATCTCGAATGTGAATTTAAACCCCATAATCAATAAACAAAATTTGATGACACAAAAATTCTTGTCGAGGTGGTTTAGCGACATCTCGATGGTGAATTTAAACCTCAAAATCGATGGTCAAAATTCGATGACATAAAATTTAATTTCAAGGTGTTTTGGCAACATTTTGATGGGGATGGAGATGAAATAATGGTTTTCGGTTTGAAAAAAAAAAAAAAAAAAAAAAGGACAAGTGGTCCTAGTGCACCAATAAAAGAGCTAGTAGTCCTTAGTTCAAGAGAGTGATTATAGAGTGTGCGAATATAAGTCACACATTGGCTAAACATGGGTATTTCAAAGTGTATGTAAGATGCTTGGTTACTTCCTCTTTAAGGTTAACTTTTAAGAGTGGAACCCCAAGCCTTAACAAGATAAGGAGTAAAATAATTGGTTGAGTTAGACCTCATAATCAACAGTCGAAGTTTGATGATACAAAATTTCATACTGAGATGGTGCGGCAACATCTCAACGGAATGGGGACAAAATAATTTCATATCGAGGTGGGGCGGTAACATTTCAATAGATTGAGGACAAAATAATTATTATTGGTTTGAAAAAGAAAAAAAAAAAAAAGAAAGAAAGAATGGGGACAAAATAATGATTATTGGTTTGAAAAAAAAAAAATGGACCAATGGTTATGGTTTGAGGGGGTGCCTAACAATAAAAGAGTTGGTGGTCCTTACTTCAAGGGGTGATTGTGACTTATTGTAAATTATGCGAATATAAATCCCATATTAGCTAGACATGCATGTTAAATATGATATATAAGAGGCTTAGTTACTCCCTTATAGGGTTAACTTTTTTGAGTGGAACCCTAGGCCTCAACAGATGGGGAGTTAAAATAATTGGTTGAGTTAGACCCCATAATCGATGATAGAAGTTTGATGACATAAAATTCCGTGTTGAGGTACTGTGGCAACATCTCAACAAGATGTGGGTGGAACAAATGTTGTTGGTTTGGGAAAAAAAAAAAAAAAAAGAAGAAAAAGAACCTTAAGCCTCAACAAATTGGAGTTAGATACCATAATCGATGGTTGAACTTTGATGATAGAAAATTTCATGTCGAGGTAGTGTGGCAACATCTCGACCGGTTTGAAAAAAAAAAAGAAAAAGGGCAAGTGGTCTTGGTTTGAGGGGGTGCCAACCAGTATAAGAGTTAGTAGTCTTTAGTTCAAGGGCATGAGTGAAGAATATGAGAACATAAGTTCCATATTAGCTAGACATGGATATTCTAAAAGGTATATAAGAGATTTGATTACTCCTATAAAGTTAACATTTTAGAGTGGAACTCCAAACCTCAACAAGATGGAGAGTTAAAATAATTGGTTGAGTTAGTTCATAATGGTGATTGTGGAGTGTACAAAGTAGAATCCCAAGCCCCAACAAGATGGGAAGTACTTAAAATAATTGGTAGCACTCAACCCAGCTAATTAACGATGTAATTAGTTATTGCTTGTCTCAATTGTCGTAAATTATATATGACATTATTCAATAGGATGGGGCTCTGTAGGATGTGGTAGGCCTCATCTATTTAAATGATGGCAAATGGTTGCAGACTGATCATCAATTAATGCCATATTGTCCATTCTTTTATTTGCCTACCAAAACTGTTAGCTAACATTTTAATACAATATCATGTTTTCTTTTCTTACACCTTTTTATTTTATTTTTCCTTAGTGAATAACAACCCTTTGCATAAAGCACAAAAAACTTCCAGGACAGAAAGATTACAGTCCAAGGGCAAGACCAAGCAAGTCATTGGAGAACATATTGTCCAATATATATATCACTTAGCAAAAAGTCTAATTTATAGCTATTATAATTCAAATAAAAAGGACATTAAAATAAAGAGCTTTTTAGCAAAGAGGTCTCTACTAAACCATTAAGAGGATTTGCCAATCCAACAAAGAGACCAACTAAAACTTCGAAAAATCTAGCTTTAACCTAAATCATTTAAACGATGGTAAATGGTAGTAGGCACATCAATCAATGTCATGTTCTATCTTTTTTATTTGTCTATTAACACTGTTAGGTAAGGGTAACTCAATTAATGTAAATTAATGGACCATTAACGTTAATTCCAGTACGATAATGTCGCTATTTTTTTACCCTCCCCATCCCTCTCCTTTTTTTTTTCTTTTTTTTCTTTTTTTTTTTTTTGTTGGTGAATAAAAGCCCTTTGCATAGCTGAGTAGGAAAAAGTCATGCACTATTGTGGATCATGCACTTTTTTTTTTATTTAAGTATATATTATTTTTTATATATTCCTTTGATTCATAATTTAATAAGTATAACGCTAACCTTTTGGAAGTCAAATATTATATATATATATATATATGCATTCCGACCAAATATTATATATATATGCTTTTTTCTTTCTTAAATCTAAGCAACAATAATGCTATATATATGTATATATACCTGTAAATTAATTATTAATTAATATATCTGATCACTTTTAAAGTAAATAATAATAAAATGTACAAAAAGCCTCCAGAACAGTAGGTTTACAGCCTAAGGTCAAGACCAAGCAAGTCATTAATGGATAACATGTCTATATATATATATATATATATATCACTTGGCAAAGAGTCTAAATTACACGTTAAAATATAGAGTTTTTCTTGGATAAGGGATCCGCTAAACCATCAGAAGATCTAGCATTCCGACGAAAAGTACCAAGTAAACTTCAAAAACCTCTCTCTAACCTCAAGCACACTTCATATCTGGAAACCCATCTCGCAGTATCATAGCCAGTCATTAATTTCCTCCACCCTCTCTCTCCTCAGCACACCATGGAAGCCCAAGCAATTGCTTTTAATTAGTTCTCTGCTGCCACATAAGGGGATTCACATTTGATGCAGATATATGACTTTGGAAGCAAAATGCAGAAGATTCCCTTCCTAGTGTATCTTCCAGAAAAGCCGCGTGTTTATCTTCCACCGACATCAGGTGGGTGGGGCGGTCCAAAGCATCTCTTGGAAATTAGTCTTAGATTGGACTGCGGCTTCGTCCAATGCACTAGTAAATTCTTCCAAAGTTTCCACCAACCTGTCAAACTTCGTCGCTACCCATGCATAAAATACGACCAAATCCCACCCTACATCCTTGCTAAAGTTGCAAATGATAATGACATATTCATTAAAAAAAAAAAAAAGTAAGCTATCGTAACACGGCAAGACAGTCATCGTTTTAGTTTTAATATAATAATTGACATTAGTCATCATTATAAAAAATAGGAGGTGTTAGCCATTAGGCATGCCAAGTTGCCTTCGATGGTCCCTTGCTGCACTACGATCTTATACCTATAATATTATTAAGAGATATTTTTTATTTCAAATATATATAAAAAAAAAAAGAGCATTCCTCGGAGTTCAAAGAAATTCAACCGTAGTTTCTATCCTTATATATGCGTTTAAATTTTAGCTTTCTCTCTTCTCTATAGCAGTTTGAATTACTTTTAATTTATACCTTTTACATTTTATAAGAAGATTTTTTTAGGTATCTTTGATTAATAATTGTATTTGAGGATAACTCAATTATTTTTTTCAAAGCACAAACAAGAAAAAATATCTCCATAGTTTAAACCACTTTTATTTAAACTTTTTTTAGACTATGTATGGGAATTTTTTTTTAAAAAAAAAGTCTATCAGTAAATTTTATTTTATTTTTTGAATAACTATGATATTAAATCAATAATGCAAAAATTGTCCAGAAACAGATTTTGTTTAAATGCCGTTAAAAATAAAATACACTGAAAAGATATTATAATAAGAAAGTGTATAAATCACATAAATAGCTGAGAAGAACACTGCATAATCCTAGATAGTGTGTAAAATTATAATTATAGAACTTAATTTTTGTATATTTGGCGAAATTATTTTACAAAATATAAATAATGAATATTATAAATTCTACAATATGCCCTGGAAAAAAAAAAAAAAGGAAGTTCTCAAAATTTTAAACAAATTGTTACAAGAGCTTATCTCCAGTTTCGATGTATAATATATATCATCAAATTATAATTTATACAAGAAAAAATGTTTTTTAACTAATAATTTTTTTTTTCATATTTTAACTAATATTATTTAAAATTTATTTTTTGAATAATTTTTCCTAAATAAATATAATAATAATCAAGAATAATTTATACTATAGAAAGAACAATGCAAGAAAAAAAAAAGTGTACAAATTTCAATAATATTGCATCTGTTGATCAAAAAATAAATAATATTTCATCTTAGGATTCCATGCATATATACATATGCCCTATATACATGAATTATAATTTATACAAGAAAAAAATACACACATAAATATATATATATATATATATATATAGATATATCACATAGAAAAGTTTAACAATCTTTCAATATCTTAATGCATAAAAAAAATAAAAATAAAAATAAAAGTTATCTTTATAAAACTATTATTATAAAAATAGTATAATAAAATAAAAATGAAAATTTTAAAAGCAAAAAGTTGTATTTATCCGGAAGAACCTCCCTCGCTCTATTTTATTTTATTTTATTGCTATTGGAAAAGGAGGGGAGAAAAAAAGAAAGAGGAAAAATAAAGGTTTTAAAACTAAAAGGCCAAAAAAAAAAAAAAAAAAAAGGTTAAATGTGGTAGGGAAAGACAAAAGGGAGAAGGAAAAAGGGGGGAAAGAGAGAGTAATTATTTTTTAAACATGTTTTATTGCATTACATGTTTTTCAATATATACGATAAGATTTTATTTTTGTTTTTAAAAATATACGACTAGCTATTTACATTTACCGTTGATTTTGATAGAATCTGACTAACGACAGAAGTTGGAGTTTTGAATTTTCTAGAATCTGAATATTAATGTATTTTGAATTTGTTAAAACCTCAAAACATAGTTGAAATCAAACCTTAATCTTATTTAAGGAAAATAAATAAATAATTTGCGGACCCATGTGCGGCTGTTGGAAATCCCGAGACCGCGTGGAGGTAGACATTTGGAATTTGTGTGATTCATTTATCGTTGCTTTCATCGACGACCACACAAGTCAATGACTTATTTATCAAAAAAATAGGAAAAAAAAAAAAAAAAAGCACAAGTTGAGCGCTTTTGATAATAAATTTATTTTTTAATTTTTTAATTTTAATAATTTGTTAATATTATTTGATGATAATTTTATTTTTTTTGAAATATTAATTGATGATAGTTAGATTTATTTATTATAAATGTAAAAATATATATATATATATATATATATATATATAAAATAAAATACAATTGAAAATTATGTTAAATTTTTAATTTTTACTTTTCTCAAAAAATTTGTAATTAGTTTATATGTTGAACAAATTTTAATTATTTTCAATT
Source organism: Ziziphus jujuba (assembly GCF_031755915.1). Taxonomy (NCBI): domain Eukaryota; kingdom Viridiplantae; phylum Streptophyta; class Magnoliopsida; order Rosales; family Rhamnaceae; genus Ziziphus; species Ziziphus jujuba. Next base: position 9,028,759 of record NC_083380.1, read on the forward strand.
AACATTAACAATTTATTGAATTAAGTAAATCATATGCAATTTAAAAGAAAAAATAGAAACAAAAAAAAAATGAACTTGTTATCAATCGATGTCAAAAATAATTTATTTATCAAAAAAAAAAAACCAAAGACAAAACAAGTTAATGTGACTTTTACTGCAAAAATAATAAAAATTAAAAATTAAAAGTCAACAAAAGAGCCTCAATAACGAAGAAAAAATATGAAAGAAATGATGATGCATCTTAACGGAGTATGAATATAAAAGAAATAATGATGTATATTAATAACTTAAGCTGTTTTTTTCATTTTTAAGTGATACTTTAACTTGATAGTAAATTCAAAAGATATAAAATTGAAAAAAATTCAAAACATGTTAAACCTTAAAATCTCAAAAATCTTAAAACTCCTCCAATCAAATAGAATTACTGTTTCTTTCACAAACTTAAATTATTAGGAAAAAGTGAATCATCATTTACGTTTTTTTAACTTCTGAAGCCATGCCGGTGATGGTGGAGTGCCACATAAAGATCGTGGTGTGAACATTAGCAAAATTCTAAGATATTAATATAATCAATGGTAGATTCACTATTCATCAAATTTTACATAGAGAGTGATAGAGACATTTAGCTAAGAGATTAATATAATCCAGATAATTATTAATAAGAATTTTGACATGTTTTCACTTCCTTATTAACCCATTGTCACTCAAACCTCAACCAGCCTTCTGGCTTACTCCACAGCTTTAGAGAGAGAGAGAGAGAGAGAGAGAGAGAGAGAGAGAGAGAAGGAGTTTCTTAGTATTTTGATTCGTGATCAAAGAAAATGGCCCATCACCATGCATTAACTTTGGCCATTCGCCACATAGGTTGAAACTCCCCTTCCACCACCACTTCATAATTAAGATTCTTATTCTTCCCCATCTTTCTAGCTTTGTTATACAAAACATAAATAGTATGTGAGAAAAAGAGTGACAAAGAGAGAGTATTTGATTTGTGTTGAACAAGATAAGATGGGTATTTTATTTCAGGGAACTCTTTTCTCTTCTCATCTCTAATTTTATTTCATTATCTCACGTACTTTTGCTGTAATCTACAGTCCTATCATTAAATTTTTTCCCTCACTTCGATTTGTTTTTCTTTTAAAAAAGCTATGCAGAGTCAACGAAAACTTTTCTGTAAATGAAAAATTTTGTTCATTGTTATCAAAAACCCACAATCAATAGCATAGTAGATATAATAGAAAAATTATATCAATTCTATAGGCGTGAAAACTTCCTTGAGCCAAAATAATATATATATATATATATATATATATTAGTAATTAGGCCCATATCAATTTTTATGTTACTAGCTTTTAGATTATATTAAAGATTAAATTTTAAATTTTCAAAAATGATTAAATATGGATTTGATAATATGTACAAAAAATTCTATTTGGAGAAAATAATTTTGTTGTGTCTAACATATATATATATATATATTAGTATTTTTACAAATGAATGAGAATGATTTCTTTCTTTTTTTTTCTTCTTTTCTCTTTTATTGTAGGCAATATAATCACCATCTTGGTCTACCTTGCTCCAATGTAAGCTTGTATAGTTTCTGCTCTTCTATAAAACTTGATCTGATCATGAATAGTACAATATTAGTCACCGTCTGATCTATGTTGTTTGCAGTGCAACATTTCACAAAGTATACAAGAAAAAATCTACAGAAGGATTTCAGTCACTTCCTTATGTTGTTGAACTATTTGGTTCAATGTTGTTAATATACTATGCAATCCTTAAACAAGAAGTACTTCTTGATCTCATTGCTATAAACTCAGTTGGAAGTTTAATAGAGACCCTCTACATTGCCCTTTTCCTATTTTTTGCGCCCAAGAAGTCTAGGGTACTTTATTTTTCGTCTACTCACTTATTAAGTGAGATACCTATTTGTCTATGTTTATGTTTTTGGAAAATATATATACATATATATAGTTCTTCTATATTAGTTTTGCATATCCGCACTATATATAATGGGCATGCCTTTAATCATATGTAATTCATGTAATATAAACAATCAATTAAATATGATATAATACATGTGATACTGGCTTAGTCCACCATAATATGGTCACTATATTATTTATTCATATATATATATATATTGGTGAATAAATTATATATATATACATGATGTATTTATGGTATGGATGTCTGCATTGTAAAATCATGCAAGTACAAACATAAAGATTATTGTTGATAATAGTCTGGATCGATAATAATTTTAATTTTCAATTGTATCTATAAATTTCTATGATGTAGATATCAAAATTATAGAATATATATATATATATATATATAGATATATTATGATTAAATCAAATATGGTTTTGAAAATTACAGATGGAGACAGTACATCTAGTCTTGTTGATTGCTCTTGGTTATGGTTTGATGGTTATATTGACTCTATTCCTAGCAAATGGCCAGAAGCGTGTCCAAATTGTGGGATGGATCTATCTAGCATTTAATCTTATTGTATTTGCTGCTTCACTCTACATAATGGTAAGCATGTAAAACTTAGTTATATATATATATATATATAGAGAGAGAAAGAGAGAGAGAGAGAGAGGAGAATTTTGCTATTTGTCATCATTGGTGACGATAACTATTTTATATGGAAAATTTTAATTGGCATAATTAATTCTATTATTTTTTATTATAAAATGCTAAAATAAATTTTTTAATAGTAATAATTTAAATTGTCATATGGTATATATTTTTCATTAGTAATCATTCACTAGTATTGACAAATAATATTTATTACATATATAATTACTTGTAAAGTTTTTAACCAATATTTATGATAAATTATCATGGCTATCAAATCCAATAATGGATAAAACATAGAAAATTGAAAGTTTTAATTCCATATTTGATTTAAACTTTATATCTTTATTTACTGTTAGATTATATCATTTTAATAATTGGTTATGAATATTGGTTGAAACCCTTGGTATAAAGAATACATGAGATTTGCTAAAAGAAGGTGTCTCATATACATAGAAAGCATAATGCCACATAAGCCAGATAAATCAAAATTTAATATGGAGCCCTCTGCACATTTTCTCTGCTCTTTTCGTAATATTTTTTTTCTCTCTCTCTTTTTATTTATTTTTGTTATCTCTATTTCTCTCACTCGAGCCACCTACATACCAAATTCACATTATTTCTCCAAATCCATAGCCAGCAGCATTATGCACAAACAATAGCATCCCACATCTAAAAAGTGAGAGAAAAAAAAATTTTTCCAATCTATATAAATATATATATATATATATAGATATAGATAGATTGATAGATAGATAGATAGATATATAAATAGCTTAGCACACCTTCTCCTTTTCTAAGATTTCTAATAACTTTGGTAATATTTGGTAGAGAAAAGTCATACGGACAAGAAGTGTCGAGTTCATGTCTTTGCCTTCATCGTTTCTCCAGGCATTAGGCGCTGTTACAGGGTTCTTCCATTGGCTTTTGCTCAAGGATTACAAATTCGCGGTATACACAATTAGTCCCGCATGTCTATATATATATATATATATATGCAACATCTTCTTCCTATATATCTAAATATATTAATTTGTCCTCTTAGCTTTTGCCCAGTTATATTCATGATAATGTTTTTAACTGTCTTATAAAGAGTTCTATGACTTATGTTCCTTCTGTTTCCCTTCAATTATTCTCTGGATCAAAACAGTTTGCAAACGTACTGGGATTTATTTTCGGAATTGTTCAGATGGGCCTTTATATGGCCTACAGGAATAGGAAGGAAATTTCGCAGGAGCCAATGGTTAATCTAGGACTCAACCAGGTAGTTCTGCAACCAAATGATATTGCTGGAAATGTCATAAATATTATTGAAGATGATAATTTCTTAAGTTAAAGATTGAAGAAGCCAAAGAAAGGCATGAATCAAATCTCAGTCCCACTTTACTCTATTGAAGCTAGCTGTAAAATGGAAGGGGACATGTGCTTTATTGTAATTTGCATCATGTGTATCTAATTTTCTATTTTCGCCCTGTTTTCATAAAAACCTTTAATTATCAATAAATATATATATATATATATATATATATATAGTCTTGTTTTTTGTCACATTGTAAGGGTGGTTAACTTATGTGGTAAATTTTAATTATGAATATTTGATTTTATTACTTTTTATATTCAAATTCTAAAAGTTATTTTTTTAATGGTAACAATTTAAATTGTCATATCACATAAATTATATTAGTGATCCTTTATTAATGATAAAAAAATATCATTTTTTTTTAATTAGAAAAGGTTGGAAGGATAAATGTTAATATAATCTTGCAACTTGATTGTTAACTCATCCATATTGATTAGAAAATCTATGTAAATATGTATATATATATATATATTTATAGTTCCATAAATATAATCAAATCTGTGAAAATATGTACACATGTATTTATAGTTCCCTAAATATTATCAATCCCCATCCCAGACAAACATTAATACTTGAACCTGGCTATTTTGATTATAAGTACGTTGGTTTCTTAAAAAAATAGATGTAAAAATGCACCATATCGATATCATGTAAAATAATCTAAGCAAGTAGTCTTTTTGGGTATCTTTAAAAAAATTAAAACCATGCTTATTAGAAATCTGATTAGATCCAAAATACTCTAGTCATTTATAATATATATATATATATATATATATCAAAATAGTCATTAAATTTATTTATCAAGTAATACACGTTAAAATATTATTGGTTGACATATTCATACAATTTAAATATAATAAATATTTTAATAAATTTAGGATTATTGATATATATATATATATATAAATTGGAAAGAGAATTTTAGATTATCAGCAATGATAATTGGTAAAATTAATAAGAATCTTTTTATTTTTTATTTATTTATCTTTTTTTATGTGTGTGTAGAATTTTTTTATTTTTATTTATTTATTTATTTTGTGTGTGTAGAATTTTTTTATTTTTATTTATTTATTTATTTTGTGTGTGTGTGCGTTGGGATGCATAGTACTAAATTATTAAACTTAAAAGGAAATAGGTGGGAAAGTTGGGAGCTATTCCCAAATCATATATAAATATATATTTGAAATTCTTAAAAAACTAGGTGGATATGTTAATTTTTTTTAAAAACATAAATTTATCAAGATCAAAACTTAATTTAACTACTTTATTATACCAAAGCACTTGGTTGATGAAGAAGTTCCACAGCTTGACTACCTGCAAAAATACAATGTATTGGGACATTGTCTCTCCTCCGACGACAATAAAGTTAGAAAGCTCAATAACTGATAATAAGATTGTTTTGGGGAAGGACCACACTCACTTACATCCTCCGTAAGGCGTCATTGATTTGGTGGGGCCATATGCCACGTGTGAGATTTTTATCGTCTTGAGGTGGATTTTGGGTAGGTCCACAAATGCGGCGGGTTGTCGCCGGAATTATGGGATTGTTTGGCGCCAAAATGTATTTGGGAGATGATATCTGCATGTCCATGCATTACTTACTTTTTAGATGAGTTGAGTTCATGGATTTGGAGAGCAAATTCTCAGCTTCAGACTTTAGGCCTTGTTACTCATTTGGGCCGCACCATGTCTTGGGCCATTAAAACTTCTTTTAGTGGCCCACTTGAGCTTGGCCTTAGGATGCAACAAGTTATAAACTAAGTTTATGACTGACCAAAATCTGTTGGAGGAAAACTAGGGGAATTTGGCCCAATACCCCCATAGGACCGAGCTTCATGAATTTTGCCCCCTCAATTCATTTCTTTTTTGATCTACCCTTTAATATCCTTTATAACCCTCAAATAAAATACAATTACTTACATATCCTTTTATTTATTTTAAAATATAAAAAAAAAACACTTGGTGAGCGCAAAAAACCATGGCGTGAGAACCAGAGGCCGTATCATCGAGACCATTTTGTGGAGATCGCGGCTTTTCAGTCAGCCGCCGGCGCGGTACTGTGTGATCTAGCGCAGAGAAAGTTGAAGATTGAAGAAGATGGCATGGAGGCAAATGCTCTTCAAGGGGAGCCCAATTTCTCAACCCCTTTCACCAACTGGGTTCGCTAGATTCTTCTCCAAGCCATCCCCTTATGCAGGTTAGTGATTTTTTTGTCCTGGGTTTAGTAACCCATAAAAAGATTTTCTTACTTTCTGTTCGGTTCCCAGAGCAAGAAAAGAGAATTGATAAAGAAGAAAATTTTTCTGGGTTCTTGTGAATTTTGTGATTTGAACTTTGTAAAAAAATTGTCGATAGAAAGAGAGATCCAAGTAGCTGTTTTTGGCTGCTGAGTTAGAATCGAAATGGGTAAAATTGAATTTTATGTGTAAATCCAGGATTTATAGAGTGAGAAACTTGGCTGGTATTGAAGTTAATAGATTCACAGATAGGAAACATAGAGGAAAAAATGATGAATAAGGTTGATTATGCTTAGTTTCCCGCATTGTTTGGTTGGTGAGAAAGATGGGGAATAAAGGAAAAGGAAATATTGGTTTATAATTTATTTATCATTATTTGAGAAACTTATCGATACCAAGCTGATTACTGAATGCTGAATAACTCTTTAAGTTGGAAAAAGAAACATGGTTTTTGTTTCATCGTTATTATAGCATTGAAAAACCGTGTTCACTCTTGTCTGGTTGCTAAATGACTGATAAAGATGAAGAAAAGCAGAATTTGATGTTCTCTGTTTTGGTGATTTTACTTTTAGTGACTGGGAATTAATCCTACAAATCATGTTTTATGTTGGCTCAAGTGAGCAAGATTCATGCTTCCTGATGAGTGATGTACTTGAGCATGAAAGTTTATATGAAATAAAATTTGTTAGAATTAGATTAGATTACTGTGAAAGTGTTATAGTCAGTAGGAGATCTAAAGTTGTTGCTTTTGTTGCAGTGAAAGTTGGAAATCCAGAATTTTTAAATGGAATAGGCAAAGGGGTGGAATCCCATGCGGCTAAGCTTGAAACCGAGGTGGGCGACTTCCAGAAACTGCTTGTCACTCGGACGCTCAGGCTGAAGAAACTTGGCATCCCTTGCAAACAGGTATTTCCTAAATCTTTATCTACTATATATGCACATACTTGAAGCCCTCTGCCTTTTGGGTATATTATAATTCTTTCAGTATATCCGTCAATACATCTGATAGTATTGCAGATCAGAAAATTTGGTTATAGATTGCTTGCTTAAATCTAAGTGAAAGATTTCATGAAAAGTAGGGTGATTAATTTATGTTTATGGTTTCTTAAACTCTTCTAACGAAGAAAGTTTAGGGATGCTTAAAGGAAACTCTGACTATCCGGGAATGGTTAATTTATCTTTTAGTTTGGCAATGGTACTGCAACTTGAAATCACCCTAGTTCTGGAGTTTTGTTCTTTGTTCTGTTCCAATGGTTGCAAATATTTTTGTTTTACTGGGCAAAAGTGAAAATGTTTCAGGAAGACAGCATGCAGAATTGCTTTGAAAGCTGTCATTTATATCATACTGGTAGAAAGAAAAGATGTTATTTAACGAAAATGTTTACCAAAATTGAAATGCAGTGCCGGAGTATGTGTTGCTTTATATTTGGTAATGATATAAACTTTCTAAATACTGACTCAAATGAGTTTAGGCTTCTTCCCTAAGTGATGTAATATTTTCTTGTCTTGTTGTACTGACTTTTGCTTCTGAAATACTGTAGGCCTTGTCTTCTTCTTCATTTCTCTATCTAAGAAGAAAGAGTTAAAAGTAGTGCATATATTTTTTGTTCTGCTACTTGTTAAATTTGTTGGTGAAAGGCGTAATGAAAGTTGCGGTTTTCTTTAGGATTAAGTTCTTTGGGACTTAGCTTCATTTGATGGTTTGAAGAGATTAGATTACTTATATCTGAATATGATTTTTGTTTTTCAGAGGAAGCTGATATTGACACACGCCCACAAGTATAGGCTGGGACTATGGAGGCCTCGAGCGGTACCAATGAAATCCTAACTAGTTTAGGACTAGCTTGCTTATTGAGAATGTATCAAATGTCACATTACAGGTGGAACTATGCAAGTTTTACTTTTGTTTCTTAGTAAAGATGTCATTGCAGAGTGATGTAGGAAACATGCAGAATTTGATGTCATCTGGTGTTCAACGTTCACAATGCCTTGATAAGCCCATTATCATTGTGAAGTTTCGAATTATTTTGATATCCTTCTGGTTCAAATTAATTTGTTTAATTATCAACTTTATCCCGGATAACCAAATAATAGGATAAATGAGTTTTAATTAGTTCAACTTAGTTTAAAAAACAAGTAAGAAGTTGAATTAGTAATGAATATTCATCCAGCAATAATGTTTACAGTAGTAGCAGAGGCATAGACTATGCAATAGAATTCTCCGTTATTGTATTCTGCTGTTTCTGCTACATGAAGAAATAGCTCTTTAAAAACTCGTTACAACCTCAAACTTGGTACTCTGTTCTGTAAGCCAAATTCAGCTCTCTCTGTTTGTGTCTCGAAACATAATACTCATCTAAATGGTAGTCGAACTCGAGACCTTATGTCTAAGATAAATGGAAGAATTCAGAGCTCCTTATCATGCTCAAAGCCAAACAAGTTGCTTTCATCTATAAAATAAAAGCGAAAATCATATAGTAAACTAAGAAGCAACATAAGCATAGTATCTTCAAACTTAATCGGCCTCAAAACTCCAACTGAATGGAGTTGGCTGAATACACAATTGGTTTTAAAGACTGCCATAATGCCAGTGACAACTGATGTACATGCTTGGAGTCTTAGGCACTTCAACATTCTCATCATATCTTCTGATGTATACAAATTCTACAATGGACCCAATAGAGGTACCTATAAGATAAAACATAAGGTAACTTCTGGTTAGAACTCACAAAATCCATGTTAGCAATAGCTGCAGACAGTTTATATGAGAACTCGACCGGTATAGAGAAAACATACGTGGGTAGAGAGGAGCAAGGTCCAGATGGGTTGTTATGGGTACAAAACTTGCTTCATGCCATCGAAAACCACTACATTGCTCCCTGGTTTGTAGTTCGTTTACACTGCAATCACATCCGGAGCAAGTTCCCGAATTCATAAAAAGCCTATTACAATGTATCGTGTAGTCACAAAGATTATAACATGAAAACTATTCTCAAGCTTGCGAACAAAAAACATAGGAGAAAGTACTTGAAACAGGTCATACTCATGAACAGATACACAAAAGGATGACAGAACATTTGGTTGCTAATTCATGCCTGCCAGTGCTACGTGTGGTGACAATATGTATGAGATTGGTTCCCCATACAGCCTGATCGAAAGATGAATTCATATTGCCCACTGGAGTAATTATAAAAGAATACAACAAAAATAAAGGAAAAAGATCGATGGGCAAATCGAACATGAATCCATATGGTTTTACAATTTTGAAGATGAACACAGGAAACTGCATCACATCATACACGAGAACCCAAGATACCTGAAAGTTAGAAAACAAATATACCAATACAGTTATCTTCACCTTGTAAAGTTACCCTAAAACAAGAGACATAACCCCAATAAGCAGAGGTATCTTTACCTTGTAAAATTATCACAAAGCAGAAGATAATGGTAACAGCCATCGCAATCAGGTTGATATTGGGTGATGATACACGTCACCTCCAATTGTAGCACCAATAGTTGGCGCTAAAGATGTTAGAGCTAAAGATGCGTCCAAAGCTGGGGAGCATTCTAGTGGCCCTCCAGATTCTAATTTCAGGGTATGCAATTGTTACTTGCACGCAAATTTGTATTTCATATGTTGTACTAATATATGTTGACTTATGTTTTGGATATTGATATTGATTAGCTTGCTTGCTTGGAGGCAAAAGTTGATGAATTAAATAAAAATATGGTAGCGTTAAGGAAAATGCTTAGTTCTGTTATTGACCAACAAAAGCATCAGGTATCATTTAGACAACGTAGTATACTTTACTTTAGTGCTTCAGCATTATTAAATTACATATTGTAATTCAGCAATTACAATTTTTCCAGAGGGCATTTGTAGTTTCCCAACAGTTTCGTCGGTAATTTCCCGAGGGTGAACAGTCATCAATTTTTTGCAAACTTTGATACACTTTTATGAAATTTTTTGATTTTCTCTCCTTAGTACAATTATAGAATCCATGTTTTGCATGTTTTTTCATTCAACACACCTTAGGGGCCTTGTGGGGTAAAAAAAATTGGCAAAACAATACGTACTGTACATCCTCGGGAAATTACCGACGAAACTGTCGGTAATTTTTCCAGAGGGCATTTGTAGTTTCCCGACAGTTTCGTCGGTAATTTCCCGAGGTTGAACAGTCATCAATTTTTTGCAAACTTTGATACACTTTTATGAAATTTTTTGATTTTCTCTCCTTAGTACAATTATAGAATCCATGTTTTGCATGTTTTTTCATTCAACACACCTTAGGGGCCTTGTGGGGTAAAAAAAATTGGCAAAACAATACGTACTGTACATCATCGGGAAATTACCGACGAAACTGTCAGTAATTTTTCCAGAGGGCATTTGTAGTTTCCCGACAGTTTCGTCGGTAATTTCCCGAGGTTGAACAGTCATCAATTTTTTGCAAACTTTGATACACTTTTATGAAATTTTTTGATTTTCTCTCCTTAGTACAATTATAGAATCCATGTTTTGCATGTTTTTTCATTCAACACACCTTAGGGGCCTTGTGGGGTAAAAAAAATTGGCAAAACAATACGTACTGTACATCATCGGGAAATTACCGACGAAACTGTCAGTAATTTTTCCAGAGGGCATTTGTAGTTTCCCGACAGTTTCGTCGGTAATTTCCCGAGGTTGAACAGTCATCAATTTTTTGCAAACTTTGATACACTTTTATGAAATTTTTTGATTTTCTCTCCTTAGTACAATTATAGAATCCATGTTTTGCATGTTTTTTCATTCAACACACCTTAGGGGCCTTGTGGGGTAAAAAAAATTGGCAAAACAATACGTACTGTACATCCTCGGGAAATTACCGACGAAACTGTCGGTAATTTTTCCAGAGGGCATTTGTAGTTTCCCGACAGTTTCGTTGGTAATTTCCCGAGGGTGAACAGTCATCAATTTTTTGCAAACGTTTATACACTTTTATGAAATTTTTTGATTTTCTCTCCTTAGTATAATTATAGAATCCATGTTTTGCATGTTTTTTCATTCAACACACCTTAGGGGCCTTGTGGGGTAAAAACAATTGGCAAAACAATACGTACTGTACATCCTCGGGAAATTACCGACGAAACTGTCGGTAATTTTTCCAGGGGGCATTTGTAGTTTCCGACAGTTTCGTCGGTAATTTCCCGAGGGTGAACAGTTAGCTTATTTTTTGCAAACTTTGATACACTTTTATGAAATTTTTTGATTTTCTCTCCTTAGTACAATTATAGAATCCATGTTTTGCATGCTTTTTCATTCAACACACCTTAGGGGCCTTGTGGGGTAAAAACAATTGGCAAAACAATGCGTACTATACATCCTCGGGAAATTACCGACGAAACTGTCGGTAATTTTTCCAGGGGGCATTTGTAGTTTCCCGACAGTTTCGTCGGTAATTTCCCGAGGGTGAACAGTTAGCTTATTTTTTGCAAACTTTGATACACTTTTATGAAATTTTTTGATTTTCTCTCCTTAGTACAATTATAGAATCCATGTTTTGCATGCTTTTTCATTCAACACACCTTAGGGGCCTTATGGGGTAAAAAAAATTGGCAAAATAATACGTACTATACACCCTCGGGAAATTACCGACGAAACTGTCGGTACTTTTTCCAGAGGGCATTTGTAGTTGCCCGACAGTTTCGTCGGTAATTTACCGAGGGTGAACAGTTAGCTTATTTTTTGCAAACTTTGATACACTTTTATCAAATTTTGGGATTTTCTATCCTTAGTACAATTATAGAATCCATGTTTTGCATGTTTTTTCATTCAACACACATTAGGGGCCTTGTGGGGTCCAAAAAATTGGCAAAATATGCCGTACTGTACACCATCGGGAATTACCGACGAAACTGTCGGTAATTTTTCCAGAGGGTATTTGTAATTTACCGAAGATTTCCTCGGGAATTACCGATGGTGAACAGTTATTGACAAGAGAATCATGTACAAAAACTAAAACAAAATCTGAATATGGAAGAAATTGGATCCTTTCACAAATATGGAAGTTTCCTTTTTTTTTTTTTTTTCTTTTTTGTTTATTACATTTTGGTATCTTTTTTTCTACAAAAATCCAGCTGAACACAACTCTATAATTCCTATGTTCCAAGATTATGTATAAGATTCGAAACATATTGGATACAAAGTCCTACAAGGTAGCAGACACGGCAAGACTTTGCTGGCATACCTCATGCTGAACCAGAATCCTGATATCCCAAACAAAAATATATAAAAGAAAGAAAAAATTTGTGAAAAATTAAGTGAAAATTCAAACTCCAATGCCTATTATCAACTGGCCCAGCGTGAAGGATTCTTTTCACATATACCAGGTTAGGCCATCTGCCTCTGTGCTAATAAGCCTTTGCAATTCAAATTTTTTTATGATGCTGAAGAATGATGCCTAAAATTCACACAGCAGCATGCATCTCTAGCCGTCTTCGTGCTAAGATTTTCAAATTTGTTCAGAATGCTTTGAAGCAACCTGTGTGTCCACCGTTCTTGTGTCATGCTTTCTCTTGCTTCGTCTCTTTGATCTACATGTGCGGGTCTTTGTAGGATGCTTTACAGCATGCTCTTGGATGCCCAACACTACATTTTCATTGGTAGGGAGTTCAGGAGGGGCATCAGGCCATGGTGTGCGTTTTGATGGTACATTGACCTCCAGAAGAGGATCAATTATCCATCTGTAAAGAGACCACACTAATGTCAAATGCATGTGCATAGGAAGAGATTCTGCTAAATGAATTTTAATTAAATAGGCAATTGACTGTCATGATTTTTGTGTGTCAATGATATATATTGAAATTTAGATGGCTTGATGAGGGGTGGGGGGAAAAAAAGCATTTCCATATGACAAAATTATTGACTAAAGGTAAAGATTTGCTGAACCAAAGTAAAATAAAAAGAAGCATGCTACATAAAATCATAGTACAATTATATAAGTCAATTGTTTAAAGGATTGTAGTCAAATTGCAAGTAAGAAAGCCCTTGGGAATGAGGTCAGAGGACTGAACAGAAATACATTGAAATGCCACACCAATACCACTTGACCACTTGAAACAATGCAATGACATTCACTTGAAAAGAGAAGTTGAGCATCATTGTCACATTCACAGGTAGGTTACTAATTTTAAGTTCTACCCATGTGTGATATTCAAAATCACAATTTCACAGCCACAATTTTATGCTTTGAAAATAAATTAGAGATGCATAGTACTTAGAAATTGAAGGATATAACAGCAGAAAGTTTAACATGACAAGATTATTACAAAACATTTCTACCAATTGTATATGATCATTGGCACTGTTGACTCCATCTATGCTTCAAATTTTTTAAACAACCATGACAGCTTTCAGAATGCAAAAACCATATGCACTATAAAATGGAAAATGGATTGGAGACACAATAGGAAAGAAGATATGGTACCTGTAGGGCCAAACCATAACCGCCATTCACATCTTGCTCGAAATAAAGTAACTGGAAAATAAAGCAATTAGATTATAAATTTAATGTCACACCAGCAACACAAAAGAAAATGCAGATGCAGAGAGAGAGAGAGAGAGAGAGTTCATAGTCATCAAACATGGTATATAAACAATTTAAATGCAAAAATATGAAATATACATACCTTAAATTTGCTTTGTGCATTTGAAGTAACTCTTTCTACAATACCACACCCGGCTTGTTGCTCGTTGATCAGAACACCAAAGAAATGAGCATTTTGCTTATCCACCTGCAACAAAACAAAATCAACCAAACGGAAAATTCCAGAAAGAATGAAAGTCCATGATAACAAACATGAAAGCACCTTTCCACTAACTGATGACAGAATGGAATGTATCCCTACTTGGCTGTACTCCATCCAGCATCATATCATCATACATATCTCTCAGCAAGAAATGCCTACCACCACCGTTATTTAAAAAAAAAAAAAACCAGAACACAACTTTCACAATTTCTCTTTCATAATTTCTCCCAACAAAAAAAAAAAGTTCCCAACACCACTAACAGAAAATCAAAATTAGAGCTGTTGCCTACCTGTTGCTTCTGCTTCTGCTCCTAGGGCTCTCTAAAATCCTGCAGTTTTCTCTCTGAGTCGCCTCTTCACCATCTCCTTCAAAACGCGCAGTCTCCACGCTTACAATCCGGCCGATTCATGAAAGGAAACAGAGGGCTCCTAAGGTCTGGTTATGGATAAAGAGATGGAGGGGAAAAGTCGAAGAAAGGAAAGAAAAAAACATATAAAAAAAAAAACACATAAGGGTATTTTGGGATTTTAAAAGATTGGAGGGGTAGATCAAAAAAGAAATGAATTGAGGGGGTAAAATTCATGAAGCTCGGTCCTACAGGGGTATTGGGCCAAATTCCCCTACTTATGTATCATTCTTTCCATTATATTACTGGACGGTGAGGGGTTATTATAAGGAAAGAGCCAGTGGTTCAGCCGCTATGGCTTACCTTTATGATATGGCACCATATACTTCAATTCTTTAAAACCGCTGCACAGCTCCAGGATCGTACATTCCATCGACGAAAAAGCAAATCAGATAAAAAGGGTATGTAAAAGAATTGTCAACTTAAAAACATCAAAAATTTCTAGCAAAAATATAAAATTTATTAGAGGGTACATTTATCAATGCCTGGTTATGAAAGGAATAAAACAACAAAAAAAACCTGATTTAACAGATAGAGGGACTAGGGATAAATACCAAAACCAAAAAGAAGTTGAACAAATTTTATATCTTGTGGAATTTATAGGTTCTATACATGTATAAGAGCTACTAACCTGTGTAAAATGAATAAGATACAAAATACATACATGTATAATGGCTTAAGTAACTAATCCATGACCGTATTCTTCCCCAAATGAACTAATCTGACCAGAAAAAACCCATGCATAAATGAAGCATTAGAAGAAATCCTCCATCCATCAATGACCGCCTATGCTGTTCCAAAACCATTTTCCCTCATTCAACTTCGCTTTAATCTCAGTTCTGGCAACACGAATCAAGAACAAACTTGCAAGGAAAATAGAAAGAATTAGCATTAAGAAGACACTGTTCCATCCCCTAGTGGAAATATACCCTGCCAATAGTGGGCCTAAAGCTGCCCCAACAGAACCAGTGCCATCTATAATTGCACTTACAGTAGCTAATGCACGAGAATTTCCTCCAACCATGGTCTGAGTACCAAGATCAGTAGCAACAGCCGTTGTAATGAGTGAGTATGGACCATTTACAAGCAATCCAGAAAGAAACATCAAACTAATATTGGCAAACATGGAGATGCTTCCATAAACCCTGTAGAAAAGGAGGGCTGGAATTGATAGCAACAAGAATACAATTGATGTAACAGCACGAGCTTCAATTACATCAGAGATGAATCCCGCCAAAATTCCTCCAAGGACTCCTCCCATATCAAATATAGTTGAAAGGATCCCAGCAGTTTTGTGTGACAAATGCACTCCCACAACAGCTAAAATGCCAAACAGAATTCATAAATAAGAGAACCTTGTAAATTGTAACACATTCAAATGCATAGGGGAGCCCATGAAAATTAAGCAGATTTAATCGTTTAGCAGTCTTTAATTATTTCATGATAAAAATTAAATACCCAAAGGCATATTTATCTTTATGGGGAAAGACACAGAAAAAGAAACCTATTGGCAGTCCTAAAACAAAGCAGATTTAGCTGTATGTTCACAGATGCCAAAGAGTTTCTTATGCTCATCATTCTTCATGAAAGAAAAGAGTAAATAATAATAATAATAACAATAATAACAAAGAAACAGAGACAAGATTCTCATCTTGCCATTGCCAATTCATGATGCATTATAGAGCACTAACCACAAGAAGACAAATATAATCCAACTCTGAAGGGAAAGTCATAGCACAACCTATAGGAAAATTTTTATGGCATATTCATATAAACTCATCCTATTTGACCAAGTACCTGTGTGCCTTATGTAGAAGGGCAACTAGTATAGAAAAGTGTAAGCCACCAGCTTTGAAAAGAAGAGACAGAAAGCAAATGGTGCTACACCTGGTAGCCTCCATGCCTCAAAGAATCCAATTGCGGCCAAAGAATCAGAGTCCCCTGTTTCAAGAAGACCAGCTTTCTCTGACTCCACTTTCTCCTCTGAACTCCTTACACTATCAACTTCCGCATCCATTTCAATCTCCTTGCCGGGAGACTCAAACCCCAAATCATCCAGACTAACAACGAGAAACATAAACACTACAATGCCAACCACAATCATCAAAACTCCAGGCAAAACAAAGGAAAATCCCCACCCAAATTCTAAAACACCTGATGCTAAAACTGATCCAACAATGTTTCCCACAGAGGTGTGCGAATTCCACAATCCCATTATCAAGCCCCTCTTTTCTTTCCCAGACCAGTTTCCCACAATTGCCACCACACAAGGCCACCCAACTGACTGAAACAATCCACAAACCACTTGAATAGCAAGAAAGAATCCCAAAACATGAACTCCCAACCAATACCCTAGGCCAAACATTATTGTAAAAATGCCACTGCCTATCATACCAAACACAAGAAAGTACCTCAAATGGACCCGATCACCGACATGGCCGGAAAAATACATTCCAATGGAATATACGGAAAGAAATGCGAGATCTAGCTCGCCTAGCCGGTGTGTTCCACGTGGACCATTGAAAGGAGCCCAACCAGCATCAATCAAGCTCGAATTCAATAAGGTTGAGTTCAAATTACTCTCGGTTAGGGATGAGTTTGAGTGATCATTTGGTCCAAGAACACTCTTAATAATGCTTGGAGGTTTTCTAGAGGCATGAAAGGAAGCATAGGCGAGGAAAGTTATTACTAGGACTAAGATTTGGTGGAAAGCTAAAGTTTTTTGTGGGGGTTTGAGAGATGGGAAGAGATTGAGACCTGGAGGTGGGTTTAGATTTTTGGATGGCATTGTAATCCAACTTCAAAATAACAACAACAACAACAACAACAACAACAACAACAACAACACAGCAATCTACACAGAAACCCTAAATATATTGATCAAAGAAGAAGACAATGATGGATGAGGGCCTTAATTAGTAGCTCTGTGAATTCACTAATTATAATATTATAAAAATAAAAAAATAAAATAAAAATAAAAAAAGACAACTATGATTCTGGAGAGCTTTGATAGAATCCACCACTAACAGACAACCAAAATTAGAGCTGTTGCCTACCTGTTGCTTCTGCTTCTGCTCCTAGGGCTCTCTAAAATCCTGCAGTTTTCTCTCTGAGTCGCCTCTTCACCATCTCCTTCAAAACGCGCAGTCTCCACGCTTACAATCCGGCCGATTCATGAAAGGAAACAGAGGGCTCCTAAGGTCTGGTTATAGATAAAGAGATGGAGGGGAAAAGTCGAAGAAAGGAAAGAAAAAAACATATAAAAAAAATAACACATAAGGGTATTTTGGGATTTTAAAAGATTGGAGGGGTAAATCAAAAAAGAAATGAATTGAGGGGGTAAAATTCATGAAGTTCGGTCCTACAGGGGTATTGGGCCAAATTCCCCAGAAAACTATTGTAATTTATATCAAAAATTAGATTCTTTCAATAATTCTTAAACGGCGCCTCTTAAGTTTTTCTTTTGGGCCGGTCTCCAGAAATTAGTTTCATTGACAAATTTATTTTTCAAATGTTTGGTTAGTAATGAAAAGTTTAGGACACATAATAATTATATTAATTTGTGTTTTAAAATTAATAATAGATTTGTATTTAATAAAATATATAGAGTAATTAAAATAAATAAATAAAAAGTTTGGATTAAACTATTTGGAAAAATGGTATGATGTGTATGCCAAAATGATATTTTTGTTAAATTAAAATAATTTATAGTATTTAGTTGGTTTAAAGGGAACGATATGTTACAAAATAATCATAGTTGAAGGTTTATTTGTTATTTTAATAGTTTAAAAGGTTATTTATTAGTGTCAAATAGTTCAATACGGTTTATCTAATTTACCCTAATAGTAGTAGTAATAATAATAATAATCATAATAATAATTATTATTATTTATATTATTGTTATTATATTGTAATTAAAAAGTTTTTAAGAACATTATAGTAAAAAAATCACTTTTATCTTCCAGAGCTTCGTATTGAAATATCTGCTTTTAACAGGACGAAAGGAGACGAGTGGGTAATGGAAAAGCTCCAGATGTTTTTCAAACAGCTGAAGGGAAGCAACATTGGGAGTATCAATCACGAAATAACATAGAATGAAGTGTTAATATTATAACTTATGGAATGTATAGCCTTTTGCTCATGCAATTCTATCAAACTACAACAAGTATCTAATATCGTACAGCAGCCACTGCCACATCAACTGCAAGAAATTTCAGAGCTTGGTTTCTTCCTCAGCCAGAAACTTTAACCAGCTCCTGGTTTCCAGATGGCTGTCAAGTTTCGTTCGCATGTCCTGGGAACCAAGGAAGTCCTGGTTGAAGGCACTGTTTTGTTTCGGGAATTGGGACAATAGTTCCCAAAAAAATGCGCCATAGATAGAGTATTATTGTGACCAGCAGTGCAGCACCAAGTGCATCAATAGCAACTCTAGGCAAGTCCCATGGATCGCCAGGTTTCTCGTCAATTCTGCAGATGCAAGTGAATCGGTATCAACTGAATCAGAATATTGATTGACTAGTGAACAATATTATCCTGACAACTAATACATATAAAATTTGTCCTTTGGCTGGATTTGTATAAAAGCATCGGTACTTATTTTACACTAGTGTAACTCTTCTCCATCAGATTCAAAAAGCACAAAAAAGAAAAGTATAGTTGAGTATGCATTTTACAAGGGTTGAAGAAAGAAAGATGATTAATAGTGATTGAATAGCCTGTATGGGTACAAAACAAGAAAACTAAAATCAATCCTACAGTGGCTCATACTCGGTGTACTCATTGACCTAAAACCATACTGCTTGAAAGCTCATTTTATTGACCACGACAAGTAGACAAAAAGTTATAACCAGCATGCACACTGAGAAAAATATCAGTCCATAGCTTTAAATTAATCATATAATGTAGCTTAAGTTTTACAGGTTGTTTATTAAAATTACCACCTAGATAGAACATATGGAAAACTTAAAAACTATGGACCCACATTTTTCTACATGGTGACAAGACGGCTAACAGGTCAACAATTTTCTAGACAAACACCGAATGGAGAATGACTAAAAAAATTCAATAGTCTAATTGTTCAGGTTCTTACCTTATAAACATAGGGAAGCTCACAAGGAAGTAGATGGCATAAAATAAGGATCCAACTTTTGTACATAGATGCTCGGTCCACAAATTGATAGTAAGGAAACTGCACATGTTAAAGCGAAACAACATTATCACATTTCCCAGCCACAGTTTATTAAGAATCTTTAATTCTTCAAGTGGTAACAATTCCAAGGAAGGAAATTCACTTTTTATGAGTTTCAGCATGTTAGAAGGATGTTGCCTCATTTATTTTCCAGAAGAAAGCGCAGAAAGATGATGTGTGGGATCACTCCACATACATAAGAAATGTTAATGGGTGATAAGGAGATGTTTTCCTAGTGG
Organism: Ziziphus jujuba; assembly: GCF_031755915.1. Taxonomy (NCBI): domain Eukaryota; kingdom Viridiplantae; phylum Streptophyta; class Magnoliopsida; order Rosales; family Rhamnaceae; genus Ziziphus; species Ziziphus jujuba. The sequence goes on from NC_083380.1 coordinate 9,048,564, forward strand.
ATACCATATAGAGTATGAGCATATAATTCATTTTGCTACTGTAGCAAGTAGAAATCCAAAGGACAAGTTAAAACTAGCCAATTAGAAGGCTTGCCCAGGGCCTATTTTGCTAACAGGCCACCATGGAAAATGGTACAAAACTTATTTTTCTCAGGAAAGATCCTGTTAATAATTTTATGAAACGTGTATTATCACATACATTAGAAATAGCTATATAGTCTCCAGCCATGGTATGAAATAGGCCAGAGCCAAAATCCATGCAGCCTCAAAAGCCGACTGAACATTTTCAGGCAAGTCAGCACTAGAATGGCGTAGTCTTCGAAGTGTCATGTTTGACATAACATGATAAAATGGGAAGCATGCATGCGTGAGAAGGAAAGTAGTATGTGGTACCTGCACAAACACCGAAAAAAATTTAGAAAAGATGGTAAGTAATCAGTCTAATTGCTTCATTTCCAGTTTACTGCCTTACATTGTTCATTTTCCATGATGGAAAGGTATATGAAGCTTCCAAAACCGTGAAGAAACAGTGAGTCCAAAGGTAATTTCCAACATAGATAAAGATAATTATCCAGACACTAGCCTGCAAGAACAGAGCTGCATAGTATCATTAATGCAATGCGAATAAATAAATTAGCAAAGACGCAGTATCAAAAACTTTATACCTAAAATCAACAAGAATTTTCAAGTTGCTAGGCTTCAAGGGAAAAAATGGAGGTGAAAAGTTGGAAGACGGCTTTCCTTTATATGCCATTTTTTTTTGTTTTTAAAAAGTTCAACAATTGGTAACTTCTTTTGTTTTTAAAAAGTTCAACAATGATTTCATCAGCAGGCCACTTCCGGGTATAAAGTAGTTAAATTGAACTTCGTCAATAAGACATGTCTGAAACAATAAATACACAGACAATGTGGCAAACAGATTCAAAAAGGCACATCAAATATGCACCCCAACATTCAGCATCAATTGGCGAGCTAACCCAATTCCCTTAAGACTACACCGCATGTGTATTAAACAAAATGTTTTTATAACCCATATGATATTTATGAATTAATCAATGGCTTCACCATCAATCAATATGAACTACTCATGTTCCAAATTGATGTCTAATTATGGGTTTGAATGTTTTTAGAAGTGTTTAAAATATCAACACTAAATTATTGATAATGTTTAAAACATTTTTAATAAATCTATATCACATGAATTTTAAACTTTTCATAATTATATGGTATAATATCTATTTAGTAGAAAATGTTTTTGATAAATTACTTTTAAATGAATTCTGTTTATATCAAAATTAAGTAATGATATGTAATTTTTCAAAAAATTTATAAGTAATTAAAATTAAACCCATTAGCTTATTGAATCTTGAGAGAGAAAAAGAGTTGGAAAGAGAGAGACAGAGAAAGAGACAGATAGAGAAAGAGAGCGAGAGAGACAGAGACGGGAGGAGAGAGACAAAAAAAATAAATAAATAAATAAAAACAAGCTGAAAACGGTGGCAGAATTTCCTCGGACGCTAGCACCTTGGACCTTGTGTTTGGTTAATTTTGGATATGGTGGTGATAAAATTTTAATTTTTAAATGAAAAATAATAATAGAATACATTATTAGATTTTTTTTTAATTTTTTTTTATGGAAATAAGTTATTAGATTAGAGACATGTTTTATTTTTATTTTTTTTTTATTAGGAAATCATTGAAGATTAACTAATTTAATTTCTGCCTACCAAAGGAGGGTTTAGATTCATGGGCTGAACCAGTAAAGCCCAGGGGCACGTGTCCCATCAAATTATTTTTTAAAAAAAGAATTATATAAAATTTTCCATATATGCATTTTTACCTTTGTGCCCCTCTAAAATCGGAAATTTTTTCTCCACTTTGTCTGATTTGGACTTTTTATTTTTCTTTTTACCTTTATCTGGTGTTTGTTTAATATAAGTCTAATGATCCATTATATCAAATAAAAATTATACATAGATATTTTTAAGTATCATGCAAACATTTTAGAATTAATTATCAAGTCTTTTTTAAGCCCTTTTGCAAAAAAAATAATAATCAGTCTTTTTTTAAAGCTAACCAGCAGAAAAGTCTTTACCTTTTTAAGCTTTTGTCCTTAATTTTTAACAATAGTATTTGTAAATTTCTATATTTTATGAATAATAAGCACTTACTTATCATATCTTTTTGAGCTTAATCATTGTCTTACCATTTTTTTATTCTGATCATATTCATTTATAATAAAATTTCTGCTTTAAAAAAAAAAAAAAACTAATTTCTTGGAAAAATTACTTGGGGCCGCCAATGCTTAGATTATGTTGAGATATACCACCATGGCATTACTCCTCTACATGTACTTACCAACATTAACGAGTATGTTTAGATTTTATTTTATTTTATTTTATTTATTCTTTTTTGTGTACAAGGATGTTTGGATTTAAAATTAACAAATTTGATAAGAAAAATTACTTATTAAATAATGCTAGAGATACTAATTAGTATACCATAAAATCTACTAAAATGTAAAGTTATAATTTTTTTATTTTATTGGTTGGAATTTTAATATATAGATAAAAGAACCCAATTTTGCTAAGGGCTTGCATGGAGGAGGACATGTAACCGATCAGTGATAGCATATTACATGATTTGTTAGACTCTACCAAACTAAATTATTTAGTACATATTAAGCGAACAATATAAATATGTTCAGTTAGAACTAAACTTATTTTTATATTAAAAACTGAATTAATTTTTTTATAATAGAAACAAAAAATTTAATTTATCCGAGTATATAAATTCAAAAATTTTATTCAATTGTTTTAAATATTATTATATTTGATGGAAAATGTCTAATTAATAAAATATTCAAACCTTAAACACATTTATTGAAAAAATTATAGCAAAATATGATTAAGGTTGGAGCCTTTGAAGGCATACTCTCCTCTGTCAAAAAAAATTATATTTAAAATGATTAAATAATATGTGTATATATATACACGTATATAAATTATATTACATATAAATGAATTAAATTTCTATGTTTCTCTCTTTAAAAAAACAAAAAAAAAAATCTTTAAAAGCCAAAAGTACATTTAGTTACTTTCAAACATTGTTTGGTTGTTAACAATTTAATATTGTTTGGTTGATGTAACCTCACAACTTAATATTATTTAGATTCATGTAGAAAACCACAATTCTATTTGTTGTTTTAATGGTTTAATAGTTTAAGAGGGTTGTCGATTACAATATATTTTAACATAAATAAAAGGGGTATATTCCCAATAGTTTAACCATTAGACAAAGTCTACGACTACATAAGGATCAAAAAGTTCAAGAAGTTTTATGTTAACTTATATTATTATTGAAAAAAAAAACTTATATTATTATTACTAAAAATAAAATAACTTTTAGCCTCCAGAGCTTTGTATTGAAATGTCTGCTTTTAACAGGAGTGGGTGATGGAAAGCTTCAATGGAGGTTATTCAAACAGCTGAAGCAAAGCAACACTGGGAGTATCAATCACGAAATAACATAGAAAAAAGTTTTAATACGATAACTTATGAACGTATAAACTTTTGCTCATGCAATTCTGTCCAACTCCAAGTATATCTAATATTGTACAGCAGCCATTGCCACATCAATTGCAAGAAATTTCAAAGCTCGTTTCTTCTGCAGCCAGAATCTTTACCCAGGTCCCTATTTATGAACGGTTGTCAATTTGCGTTTGCATGTCCAGGAAACCAAGGAAGTCCTGGTTGAAGGCACTGTTTTGTTTCTGGAACTGGAACAATAGGTCCCAGAAAGATGCGCCATAGATCGAGTATTATGGTGACCAGCATTGCAGCATCTAGAGCATCAATAGCCACTCTAAGCAAGTCCCATGGATCACCATTTCTCGTCGATTCTGCAGATACAAGTGAATCAGTATCAATTGAATCAGAATATCAATTAACTACTGAAGAAAATTGTCTTGACAAAGAAATATATGGACCCACATTTTTCTACGTGGTGATAAGAAGGATGCATGTTATGAATGTAATTGGTCCAACAATTTTTTTGGCAAACACTGCACGACTAAAATGATTCCAACAGTCTAATTGTTCAGGTTCTTACCTGAGAAACATTAGAAAGCTTACAAGGAAGTAGATGGCATAAAACAAGGATCCAACTTTGTGCATAGATGCTCGGTCCACAAATTGATAGCAAGGAAACGTGGCAAATCCAAGGAAAGGAAATTCACTTTTTATGAGTTTCATCATGTTAGAAGGATGTTGCCTCTCTTCTTTTCCAGAAGAAAGCTCAGAAAAATGGTGTGGGATCACTTCACAATTATAAAAAATTTTAATGGTTGATAAAAAGATGTTTTCTTAGTGGATACAGTATAGAGTATGGGCATCTAATTCATTTGGCTTTAGAAAAACAACAGACAAAGCTGTAGCAAGTAGAATTCCAAAGGATAAATTAAAACTAGCCAATTAGGAGGCTTGTCTAGGGCCTACGTTACTAACAGGCCACCATGGAAAATAGTACAAAACTTATGTTTTCTCAGGAAAAGATCCTACTAATAATTGTAAGAAACGCGTTTTATCACATACATTAGAAATAGCTATGGTATCCAGCCACGGTATGAAATAGGCCAGAGCCAAAATCCATGCAGCCTCAAAAACCCACTGAACTTTTTCTGGCAAGTCATCAATAGAATGACGTAGTCTTTGAAGTGTCATGCTTGACATAACATGATAAAATAGGAAGCATACATGCGTGAGAAGGAAAGTAGTATGTGGTACCTGCACAAACACCAAAAAGAATTTGGAGAAGATGGTAAGTACTCAGTCTGATTGCTTATATTTCCCGTTTACTATCTTAGATTGTTGATTTTCCATGATGGAAAGGTATAAGAAGCTCACAAAAGTAATTTCCAACATAGCTAAAGATAATTATAGCAGACACTAGCCTGCAAGAACAGAGCTGCATGGTATAATTTATCCAATGCGAATAAATAAATTAGCAAAGACACTGTATCAACAAACTTTATAACTAAAATCTTGAAGAATATCAAATTGCTTGGCTTCAAGGAGAAACATGGAGGTGAAAAGTTGGAACACGAGATTCCCTTTTAATCTCATTTCGTTAATAGATGCTCTATCCAGATTTTCCACTGACTTTGGATATGTGGAAGGAACACTCTAAACTTGGATCAATTAGTAAATAGGCCGCACTTAGTTTCTTTTTTTTCTTTTTCTTTTTTTTTTTTTTTTGGTAATTAGAACTGCATTATAAAAGCGCAAAAAGAGTGCCCAAACAGGGCTTAAAAAATGGAACTAAGTTTCTCTGTCACAATCTGTACCCCAAGAGCCTGGGGAATATCCTCTAATAGGGGATTGATAAAATAAAAATCACTGTTAAAAGATACAGATAGTTTTGCTGTCAAGTCAGCACAAAAGTTAGATTCCCTAGCTATACATTCGAAGTTCCAAGGATGCAATTGAACCTGCTGCCTCAAAAACAAGATGTCATTCCAGGACTCCCAAGGAGTGGGTTCATTTTCTGGCAATTGTTTGGTTCACTACATTCTGCGCATCACTTGGCCAAAGAACTTTGCTCCAACCTTGATTGTTAACCAGATTCATGGCCCATCCAATTGCTTTGATCTCTGCCTTCTTCGGGCTCAGAGTAAAGAGGTTTGATCAATAAGTAAATTGGCTCCACAAAGACACTTACCTTGACCCAATACCGTTCCTTCCAACACATGCTGCTCTCTGCCTGTAAAAAAATATTCGAGAAAGAGAAGGAAAAAAGGATTCAGAATGTCAACAAATTGTGGAAAACTAAATACCAGTTTTGAGAGAGCATTACTACTCATAAACTAAAGAGTAATACTATTTGAGGCCAAGAAAGTCCTGAAAAAAAAAAAAAAAAAAAAAGAAGCAAAGAATCTGGGTTAATTGTCAAGTTTGTGGACTTTAGTCCTAAAAATCAATAGATAACTTCTTTTGTTCTTAAAGAAGTGAAACAATGATTTCATTGGGAGGTCACTTATGGTTGTAAAGTTGATTGAATTGAATTTCGTTCATAGGAGTTGCTCATATTGGTCTGACATGTCTGAACAATAAATCATAGACTATCTGGCAAACAGATTTTTCTCTTTTCTTTCCATAGACTATGTTATTGTTTATTTCATGTATTTCTTATATTTATATTTATTTTTTAAAAACAATACTTTTTAAATTTTTTATTAAAGTTTTACTATTTTAAAAAAATAATTTTTAATGCACGTTCAAATTTTTTTATTGGATTTTATTTATTCATTTTTTAGGAAATCTATTATATGAAAAGATTATTATTTTTATTTTTGAAAAATCACATCTTAATTTTTTATTTATTTGCAAAGTTCTTTAAAATATAACAGTACTATTTAATAATTTTTTTGTATTTAATTGATTTTTTTATTTAAAAATTTTACATTTTGCATCTTAAACTATATAGAATTGCACTTTGTATCCTTATTTTTTACCTCATGTATTAGTCATATAATAAATTTATTAAAAAAGTAATAGAAAAAATAAGAAAAGTGTAAGGTGCAAAGGAAATTGAAATTTAAGGTGCACAATACCAAACAAAAAAGTTTAAGATGTAAATGCCAAAATGGTATAGTTTAAAATGTAAGTGTTCATATCCTAAAAAAAATGTAAAAGCACACTTAAGCACTGCTGTTCCTTGTTCATTGCCGCCAAAATCACTATTGTCTTACAACTTTTTGCCATTTCTTCAATTTTTTTTTCGTTTTATCTCAATTTCTCTTTATTAATGTTGTAGATTTATTTATCAAAAAAAAAAAAAAAAAAGATATGTTCCAGATTTTTCAGAACCCATAAGCGGGTCTTTGGTTGGGCAATTATACTTTGAGCAAATATGGATGATTTATGCACAAGTGACTGTACTCTTTGTTATGTAACTGAAAAAGGACAATATATGGATAATTTTCTACTCGAACAATGAGGAAGCAAGATTTTGAATACGGTAGAGATAAATTTAATTTTTGTTTTTTTATTATTAGGTTACTCAAAATTTAAAATCTCACATCTCTCATATATAGAAAATGTAGACATTGCCATTAGAGATTCTCCTAGCGGATAGAATTATAGCGGATAGAATTCTAGAAGTGACTGCTCTACCCAATTTTAATTTTTAAATGAAGATAATAATAGAATAAATTATTAGATTAGATTTATCCAATTTAATTTCGGCCTACCAAACGAGGGCTTGGCTTATGCCGAGGTATACCACACCATGAATCACCCCTCCACATATAAACATACTAATATTAATTACTAGTGTATTTGGATCTAAAAATAACAAATTAGACAAGAATTCATTATTTATAGTCTAAGAAAAAAAGAATGCTTTATTATACCAGATTTTGATAATGATGTAAAATAATATGTTCCATGTCAAGATCATGTAAAATAACCTTAACAATTGGTCTTTTGTGTCTTTTTAAAAAATTAAATCATGCCAATCAGAAATTTCATTAGACCCAAAATACCCTTAACATTTTTTTATTTATAAATTGGAAATTGAGAATAATAATTGATTTAATTAATGATATTTGTATGTGTGTGTGTGTTGGGATTCATAAACCAAATTATTAAATTTAAAGAAAATAGGTAGGAAAGTTGGGAGTTGTTCCCAATATATAATCATATGTATGTCATTTCAAATTCCTGGAAAACTATCCACAAATAATTTACTAAATAATATAGTTATTTATATGGACATTATGCAGAATTATTTGTTTATATTTAATTTATATGCATTTGTCGACTAATAAAATAATAAAATATTATATTTGACACATCATTTGATAATCTATAGCACTATTAAAAAACTACTTAGACATGTTGATTTTTTAAAAAAAAAAATAGAAAAACAGATTTATCTAGCATAAAACTTAATTTAATTATTTAAAGTTATAAAAGTTTTATTACTAACCAAAAACTATTGGAGGAAAACTAATTTATAGGAAAATAATTTTCAAAATTTACAATCTTTCAACAATTCCTAAATGGAGCCTTTTTTTTTAAATTCTTTTGGGCCCCGTTTCCAGAATTTAGTTTGACAAAATTTTCTACTTACACTGCATTCATATGTGAAATTACATAAAAAATAATAAAAAAATAACTCTTTTTATTTTTATATTTTCTCATTTTTTGCAATTTGGGTATGCAAAATCACATCATCTCCTTGTTTCTGATCCCTTCCTTCAAGCTCACAAACGCACGAGGCGTGTCTTCCCCAGTAATGGCCCGGCCGAGCCACCACCGCAGCTTTGTTGATCGCTGGATGGGTATAGAGCACCGATTCAACTTCCACACAACTCAGATTCTGGCCGCCGCTGATTGATAACGTCCTTGGATCGATCTCTGATCCCTAAATACCAATCTGGATGCATCACGGTAACATCTCCCCTGTACAACCACCCATCATCCTTCAAGCATTTTGTCGGCAGAATCTTACACGACCCTTTTTTATTATTTATTTTTAATTTATTTTTATTTTTACAAAGCCTAATTTGGAAAATAGAATTTTAAAGATTTGATATTTGTACAGCAGCAATTGCCACATCTAACTCCAAGAAATTTCACAGAGGCTTCGTTTCTTTCGCAGCCAGAAACTTTAACCTCCCAGGTCACGGTTTCCAAATGGTTGTCAAGTTTCTATATGGGTACAAAAGAAGAAAACTAAATTCAATCCCTACAGTGGCTCATACTCGTTGAACCAAGTGGCCTAAAATCATACTCCTTGAGAGCTCATTTTGTTGGCCACAACTAGACAAGTAGTTATAACCAGCATGCACATTGAGAAAAATATCGGGCTATAGTTTTAAGTTAATCATATAATGTATCTTAAGAAGGATAACGGGTCAACAATTTTCTAGACAAACGCCGAATGCGGAACGACTAAAATGATTCAATAGTCTAATTGTTCAGGTTCTTACCTCGGTAACATTTGGGAAACTCACAAGGAAGTAGATGGCACAAAATAAGGATCCAACTTTGTACACAGATGCCCAGTCCACAAATTCATAGTAAGGAAACTGCACATGTTAAAGCAAAACAACGTTATCACATTTCACAGCACATAGTTTATTAAGAATTTAAAAATCACATCAAATATGCACCCCCAACCATCAGCATCAGTTGGCATGCTTACCCAATTCCCTCAGGACACCAAAATAATAATAATAATAATAATAATAATAAGTAAATTTAAACTAAAAGTAAATACTAAAAAATAAAAAACCAGAAAATGTAGATGATAAACTTCAACCATCGAACTTCCCAACGACCAAAATTGGTATCAGAAAAAAAGGAAGTACTGAAACCAGTCCCAGAAGCAAATACTCCATTTATGTGAAGCTCTGCAAATAACCAATAATAATATTTCATTATAAAAACATAAGTCTCTACGAACCCAAAAATAATAATAATAAAGTAGTTGAACTATGTAACAAATGAAAATTGATACTCTACCCATCACATCTGGCATAGCATAAATAAATAAATAAATAAAAATCTCTGGGATGCTTCAGATTACCAACAAGACCCACGAACACAAACTAAAAGGAGGTTATTGGTGATTTTCTAAAAATATAGGATTTATGTACAACTATGACACAATTAAGAGAGTTTAAATGATATTTATCATATATATTTATCATTATCATGTAGAATTTGTTACAAAAAATAAGTTAATATTTTTATAATAAAATAAAGAGAACAATGCACCTCGGTACCTTTTAAAATCACCTAATTCTGTTTTGGAGCTCTAAAATCAATTTTATCACATAAATACTTTTATTTTAAAAATACTTACAAGTATCCAATTAAAATGGACGAAAACTGTCAAATAGAGGTCACGTGCGGTGCATATGACTCCCAAATGTGATTTTTCATAATTTATTTTTTTAGATTTTCTCATTTAAAAAAAATTAGAGTTTGAAATAAAATATTAGATGTTCAAAAAATATTTAAGAGCCCAAAAAAAAAAAATCAGATGGTAAAAAGAATTATGAGTACACAATAAAAAACATTAGATGTTCCCCAAAAAAAAAAACTTTAAAAACTTGGGGAAAAATACCAGATAATTAAAAAAATTGAGAGCTCAAAAAAATACCAGATGTTTAAAAAAAAATTTTGAAAGTCCAAAAAAAAAAAATACTAAATGTTCAATAAAAAAAAAATGAGAGAGTCCAAAAACAATTATATTAAAAAAATTTTTAGAGCCCATAAAAAATACTAAATGATTAAAAAAATCTGAGTGTCCTAAAAAAAATACCAAATGTTAAAAAAGAAATTCTTAGAGGTAAAAAAAAAAAAATACAAGATATTCAAAAAAATCTAAAAGTTTAAAAAAATACCAGATGATTAACAAATTTCAAGACTCCAAAAAATTATCATATGGTATAAAATAATTTTGAAAGCTTGAAAAAAAAAATCAGATATTTAAAAAATTCTAAAAGACTAAAAAAATACCAGATAATTAAAAAAAAATTTTGAGTACCCAAAAAAATTCCAAATGGTAAAAACATTTTTTGCAAGCTAAATAAAAAAAATCAGATGTTCAAAAAAACTTTTGAGAGCCCATAAAACATTTGGCATTTTAATTAAGCTTTAGGAATTTTTTTTACTATCTATTTTTTCTGGACAGTTAAATTTTTTAACCATTTGGTATTTTTTTAGGCTTTTAGAATTTTTTTTTTTAATCATATGGTATTTTTATAATGTTCTTAAAATTTTTTTACCATCTAATATTTTTGGACTCTGAAAAATGTTTTTGGATACCCGGTAATTTTTTTTTGGCACTCAAAATTTATTAAGTGTCTGACATTTTTTTGTGCTTCTGGAGTTGTTAGAACATGTAGTACTTTTATCGGGCTTTTAAAATTTTTTAGCATCAGATATTTTTTATCATGCTCTCGGAATTTTATCGTTTGGTATTTTTTTGGGTGCTAGGATTTTTTTTGAATATCTAATATTTTTTTGGGTTCCCAGATTTTTTGTTTACCATCCAGTAATTTTATCATGCTCTCATAAATTTTTCGCTATCTGATTTTTCTTAGCTTTCAGATTTTTTTAACATCTGATATTATTTTAGTCTTTCAGAATTTTTTTTGAACATTCAGTATTTTTTTAGGCATTCAAATTTTTTTAACTATCTTTTTTTTTTGTGATTTCTGAATTTTTTTAACATTTGATATTTTTTGTCGTGCTCTCAAAATTTTTTTACCACCTGATAATTTTTTTGGGCTTTTGGATTTTTTTTTAAAATCTGATTTTTTTTGTTTTTTTCGATTGGTAGAGTTTTTCTTGAATTTTTTTAAATAAGAAAATCTAAAAAAAAAAAATACAATTTGAAAATCACATGCACTATAGATAACTCATATTTGACGTTTTCCATTAATTTTAACTGAATTGGATCAATTTGTAAAAAATTTTAAAACAAAAGTATTAATATAACAAAATTTATTTTAGAGTCCAAAATGAAATTAGATAACTTTAAAAAAAATACAAAAATACAAAAATACAATTATCTCGAAAATAAATAAGTTATTTTTTTATGAATAAATAAATAAGTTGATGACCATTCAAAATATGAAGAAACATATAATGGCCTATTTGGTAAAAAGGAAAATAATTGAAGGAAACTAATTCTTGGAAATTAGTTTTTTAGAATTTAGTTTTTCCGAAAATAATTTTTTTGGGATTTTTTTTATAATGTTTGGTTAATTATAACAATCTTAATACAATGTTTATTTTTTTCGTTGAATATTTTTTGGATAATATGAGGAAAATAATATAAATTATCAAAATACCTTGAAAGTTATGTATGTTTAAAATCATATTATTCTTTTTTATTGTAATTATATTTTAAAGTATATAATTTCTTTCAACTAAAATATATAAATAATATCTTTATAATTAATCTTAATTACAACCCATAATATGACACCTCATAAATTATATTTCAAAATAAAAAATAATAACAAATACCCTAATATCAAAAATAATAAATAAAAAATATATTGCTATAAATTATATGATGCCAGCAATATGAATAATTAAAATGAAGTAAAAATTATAAAATAATATGTATCCATGATTAAATCATTAAAGCATATATGAGTTTGACGCAAACCAAAAAAAAAAAAAAAAAAAACATATATGAGTCTATTTAATCAATCCTATAAATTAAAATAGTCTAAGTTATTGAATTTTAAAAATTAGAAAAAAACAAAACACAAGACATTAATAGCCTATGGGGTTGCAACTATTTGGGCAATCATATTGAGACGCAACTCTCCTGATAAGTTAAGAACATATTGATATAAGATGGATCTTCATAATAACTTGTGCTGCATCCAATTTTTGTTGAAGAGTTGACTCTTCCATATTATGTACAATTGTAGCCACTTTTCTAAAGGATTTGAATTTTGGTTGAAAGATGTTTTATATAATTTTGTGAAATTTCAACAAGACAAGAAATTGAAAAAGCTATTTCACTTACTATCAATCTTGTCATGTTTAAAATATAATGTCATAACACAAAAAATATGTTTAGTTATATATATAATTCTAGCAAAGATAAAAAAATAAAAATAAAATAAATAAGAAAAAAAAAACAAAAGAAGAAAAGTAAAAACCAAACATAAAATGTCATTTATGAAAGAAACCAGATATAAATATCATGTCTACACGCTATTCGATAGCCAATAAAAAAATTCTTCTTTATTTATTGTTATTGTTATTTTTTGGAGAGTGGGAAAGGACACGGGATGGAGGACAAAATGTCCGGAATTGACCACAAAATTTGGCTATCTTATTCTTGTTATTTACAGAATCAAGTTTAACCCTTTCTCTATTTTGGAAATATAGAAGTGAAAATAGTTATTACCCAAAAAAAATAAAAGAAAAAAAAACCAGTTATTGAGGTGCACCAAATTTTGTGTAATTTGTGTTTCAATTATGCATTAAAAGTCGCACCATTTTATTGTGAATAAACACTTTTGCATCGAATTTGATGCATTATTATTCACTCGCCAATTCACTGTTTATGTCCTTTTGTATTTAGGTTTTTAAAATTTACAAAACAACCTCCACCATTATAACAATTTTATAATTTTACCCCAAATGCATATTTTCAATCAAATCAATTACTTTTTGTTTAAAAAAATAATTATCTTGCATTTGTCTAATTTTTATTTTTTAATTTTATATGGAGTAAAATTAATAAGTAAATAATACAAAATGTTAATTACAATATAAAAATGGTAATACTAAAATTTACAATGACATTAATAAAAATCACAAAATATTCAAATTAAACTTGAAGACTAACATAGATGAAATAGATAAAAACTGAGAATTAGAACAAATAATAATAAAAATAGGTAAAAAGGAATATGAAAAAAAATTCTTTTTTGATGTAAATTTTACACTGTTTTGTTGCAAAATTTGTATTATTTTGGTACAATGGATTAGAGATGCTTTAAGTCGGCCACTGGCATTGCATGAAATATGATTTTTATCTAAATATAATCATATGCGTTGTTTAACTAATTAATGAATGAAATCAATATATACCTACTATACTAATTGGTAATAAAAAAAGGGGTTAAATTTGTGTATGGAAAAAATAAATTAAAACTAATTATTTATTATGAAATCTGAAGTTTTCTTATTAAAGAAAAAAAGAAGAAAATCGAATCTCAGTAAATATTCGTGCAGGTAGATTATATCATATTCTATATAATTTTTGGAGACATCTATTTCTTTTTTTTTTTGAATGAACAATGCTACGATCTTATTATATATATATATATATATATATAGATATAGATATGATTATTGCAATTGTTATTATATAATCTGTATACTATAAAAGCCACTTGAGGCTCCTATTTTTTCTTAGTTTTCTCCACATTTTTTGCTCTCGGTTGTTAATAAATGTCATAACTGTTTAAGAATTTCAAGTTTCTTTTTTTTTTTTTTTTTTTTTTTTGGGGAAGAATTTCAAAGTTTCATATTAAGAGGTGGATTTTTTGTCTTTTGCTCTGCCCTTCTTACCTGTGCTACGAAAAGCATTTGTTTGTTCCTTTCTCTCTCTCTCTCTCTCTCTCTCTCTCTCTCTCTCTCTCTCTCTCTCTCTCTCTCTCTCTCTCTCTCTCTCTCTCTTTTAATTACCCTTCATTGGAAGTAGTTTGTTACATAACATATTGTTATAATGACACTTTCTTTGTCGTTAAGTTTCATTCGAAGAAGGGTGTTGAGAATACCTAACCACTGAATTTTTATGACGAAATCCCGCCACCGAATGTGGTCGAGAAGTTCTCTTCTCTTCATGATCCAGGTGTACTCTCGGGAGAAAAAAATCAAAAGTTCTGGTCCTCCCCACTATGTTAGCTAGTAATTAATGGCGCGTTAGAAAAGTTAGCGGACCAATATTATATTAATTAAAAATTTACTGCTTTTGCTTCATTTATTTCACATCTTTCACAATATATTTTATTAGAGAAATGTTATTCTCAACTTCTTTTTTTTCCTTTAGATAGAACTATAGCTTTGAATTTCATTATTATTTATTACAATTATAAGAGTAATAATCAATATTGTAAACTTAATTAATCTTTATTTAAATGATAAAAATAATTAATATCGCTATTGTAAACACACTATGAGTATAAGAGTGTGGTTGCAAAATATATATATATATATATATATGGTTAATCTTTTTTAAGACATCTTGATGAAATGTAGTACGGATCTTGTAATCATGCAACATATTGCAAGAAAACACTCCCCCGCAACATGTTGTGTGATTAGAATCTAGTGGCCAACCCATGGTCAATCTACCTTTGATTAGTCTGTTTTTTTTCTTGGTTGAATTTTATTTGGTTGTGGTACAAAAGCAATGCAATGCATCGACAAATTGTCAAGATAAGATTTAATTTAACATACGTGATTGACTCTTCTGAAATATATATATATATATATATATATATGCAATACATCAACAAATTGTCAAGATGAGATTTAATTTAACATACGTGATTGACTCTTCTGAAATATATATATATATATATATACACACACACACACACACACACGCATGATAGAATTTTCCGTGCTTTTATCCAATATAATTCAATAGAGATCAATTTCTCATTATATCATTGTAATAGGATTTTAAAATATCTATACACAATATAAATATTATTAGTAAATAATGTCTAATAATTAGTGAATTATGCTAGATGTGTATTCTAAAGGTATATAAGATGTTTGGGTCACTCTTTCTATATGGTTAACCTTTTAGAGTGGAACCCCAAGTCTCAACAAATGATATCGAATACAGATCTCATACAAAGCCACGTCTACACACGAGATAAAAATTCAAGGTGATCGAATGGTGGTAGGCCCTTGGCTGATACACCGCAATGGTGAATTTAAAACCCACAATCGATGGTCGAAATTTGATGACACAAAATTTCATGTTGAGGTGGTGTGGTGACATCTCGATGGTGAATTTAAACTCCATAATCAATGTTGAAGTTTGATGATATAAAATTTCATGTTGAGGTGGTGTGGCGACATCTGGACAAGATAAGGATTAAATAATGGTTGTCAGTTTGAAAAAAAGAAAAAAAGAAAAAAAAGACAAGTTGTCCTGGTTTTAAGGGTGCCAGCTAGTAAAAGAGCTAGTAGTCCTTAGTGGTCCCTAGTTCAATAGGGTGATTGTAAAGAGCGTGAACATAAGTCTCACATCGCCTAAACAAGGGTATTTTAAAGTGTATATAATTAAGATGCTTGGTTACTTCCCCTTTTCAGTTAACCTTTTATAGTGAAATCCCAAACTTTAACAAGTGGGGAGTTAAAATAATCGATTAAGTTAGACCTCATAATCGACAGTCGAAGTTTGATGATGAAAATTTCCTACTGAGGTGGTGCGTCAACATCTTGATGAGATGGAGACGAAATAATGTTTATTGGTTTGAAAAAAGAAACAACAAGAAAAAGAAAAAAAGAAAAATAGGACAGATGGTTCTGGTTTGAGGGGGTGCTAGCTAGTAAAAAAGTTGATGGTCCTTAGTTCTAGGGGTCAGCCAATAAAAGAGTTGATGGTCCTTAGTTCAAGGGGGTGATTGTAGATTGTGCAAATATAAGTCCTACATTGGCTAGACATGAGTATTTTAAAAGATATATAAGAGACTTAGTTACTCCCTCTATAAGGTTAACCTTTTGAGTGAAACCCCAAGCCTCAATAAGATGGGAAGTTAAAATAATTGGTTGAATTAGACCCATAATTGACGGCCAAAGTTTGATGACACAAAATTTCATGACGAGGTAGTGTGGCAACATCTCGACAAGATGGAGATGAAGTAAAGGTTGTCCATTTGAACAGGAAAAAAAAAAAAAAAACACAAAATAGATAAAAGAACCCTAAGTCTCAACAAGATAAGAAGTTAAAATAATTGGTAGAGTTAGACCCCATAATCGACGATTGAAGTTTGATGACACAAAATTTCGTGTTGGTAGGATGGCAACATCTCGACGCAATAAGGATGAAATAAAGATTGTCGATTTGGAAGGAAAAAAAAAAGGACCGGTGGTCTTGGTTTGAGGGGGTGCCAACCAATAAAAGAGTTGGTAGCCTTTAATTCGAGGGGGTGATTAAAGAATATGCAAACATAAGTCTCACGTCAGCTAGATATTGATATTTTAAAGGTGTATAAGAGGTTTGCTTACTCCTCTTATAAGCTTAATCTTTTAGAGTGGAACTCCAAGGCTCAACAAGATGGGAGTTAAAATAATTGATTGAGTTAGTTTGAGAAGGTGATTGTAGAGTGTGCAAATGGAACCCCAAGATTCAACAGATGGGAAGTTAGAATAATTGGTAGCACTCAACCCAGCTAATTAATAATGTAATTAGTAATTACTTTGTCATTATATATGAAATTATTCAATAGGATGGGGTTCAGCAAATGGTTGCAGACTGATCATCAATCAATACCATATTGTCCATCCTTCTATTTGCCTACCAACACTGTTAGCTAACATTTGCTCCATTAAAACAATATCATGTTTTCTTTTCTTACCCTTTTTTTCTTTTTCTTCAGTGAATAACAACCCTTTGCATAAAGCACAAAAAACTTCCAGAACAGGAGGATTACAGCCCAAGTGCAAGACCAAGCAAGTCATTGGATAACATATTTATCCGATATATATATATATATATATATATATCACTTGGCAAAATGTCTAGTTTAATTTGCGCCTATTCTAATTCAAATAAAAAAGGACATTAAAATAATGAGCTTTCTTAGCAAAGAGGTCTCAAGTAAACCATTAGGAGGATCAAGCAATCCAACAAAGAGACCAACTAAAACTTCAAAAAACCTAGCTTTAACCTAAATCATTTAAATGATGGCAAATGGTCGGAGGCTCATCAATCAATGTCATGTTTTCTATTTTTTTTTTTTATTTGTCTACTAACACTGTTAGCCAATGGTAGCTTAATTAATGTAAATTAATGAACAATTAACGTTAACTCCATTATAAAGGCCAAAAAGCCTCCAGAACAGTAGGATTACAGCCTAAGGTCAAGACCAAGCAAGTCATTAACGGATAACATGTCTATATATATATATATATATATATATCACTTGGCAAAGAGTCTAAATTACAGATTAAAATAAAGAGCTTTTCTTAGAAAAGAGGTCTCCTAAACGATCAGAAGATTAGAGCATTCCGACAAAAAGTACCAGCTAAACTTCAAAAACCTATCTCTAACCTCAAGCACACTTCATATCTAGAAACCCATCTCGCAGGATCAGACCCAATCATTAATTTCCTCCACCGTCTGTCTCCTCAGCACACCATGGAAGCCCAAGCAATTGATTTTAATTAGTTCTCCGCTGCCACATAAGGGGATGCATTATATATGACTTTGGAAGCAAAATGTAGAAGATTCTCTTCCGAGTGTATCTTCCAGAAAAGCCACAAATCCGTGTTTATCTTCCACCGACATCAGGTGGGTGGGGCAGTCCAGAGGATCTCTTGGAAATTCCTCTTAGATGGGACCACGGCTTCGTCGAATGCACTAGTAAATTCTTCCAAAGTTTCCACCAACCTCTCAAACGCAGTCACTAGCCATGCATAAAAGACAACCAAATCCTACCCTACATGCTCGCTAAAGTTGTAAATGATATGACATATTCATTAAAAAATAAAAATAAAAGGAAAAATAGTAAGCTATCGTAATTCGACAAGAGAACCATTATTTTAGTTTTAGTATAGTACTTGACATTAGCCAGCATTATCAAAAATAGGTGGCTTTCGTCGTGAGGTTGACGTTTGGGCTAAATCGAAAAACATTCCTCACAGTTTAAAGAAATTCAACTGTTGCTTCTATCCTTATATATGCTTTTAAATTTTACCTTTCTCTCTTCTCTATAGCAGTTTGAATTACTTTTAATTTATACCTTTTACTTTTTATAAAAAGATTTTTTAGGTATCTTTGATTAATAGTTATATTTGAGGATAACTCAATTATTATTTTCAAAGCACAAAAAAAAAAAAAAAAAAATCTCCATATTTTAAACTACTGTCATTTAAACTTTTTTTAGACTATGTATTGGAAAAGAAAAAAAAATGTATATCAGTAAATTCTTTTTTTTTTTTTTTTTGAACAACTATGTTAGTAAATCAATAATGCAAAAAATGTCCAAAAACAGATTGTGTATAAATGCCATTAAAAATAAAATACATTGAAAAAAATATTATAATAAGAAAAATAGTGTATAAATCACATAAATAGCTGAGAAGTTCCCTTTTATTTACATTACATAATCCTAAATAGAGTGAAAATTATAATTATAGAACTTTGTTTTTGTATATTTGGCATAATTATTTTACAAAATATAAATAATGAATATTATATATCCTACAATATGCCCTGAAAAGAAAAGTTAGAAGTTCTCAAAATTTTAAACAAATTATTACATGAACTTATCTCAAGGTTCAATGTATAATCTATATGCATCAAATTATAATCTATACAAGAAAAAATGTTTTTTTAAGTAATACAATTTTTTTCCATATTTTTAACTAATATTATTTAAAATTTATTTTTTGAATAGTTTTTTTGAATAAATATATTAATAATCACGAATAATTAATACTATAGAAAAAACAATGTAACGAAAAAAACTTGTGTACAAATATCAATAATATTGCATCTGTTGATCAAAAAATAAATAACATTGCGTCTCAGAATTCCATGCATATATATATGCCCCATGTACATGAAATTATAATTTATACAAGAAAAAAAAAAGAAGAAATATATATATATATATATACATATATATCACATAGAAAAGTTTATCTACCTTTCAATATCTTAGCGCAAAAAAAAAAAAAAAAGTTATCTTAATAAAAACTATTTTTACAAAAATAGTATAATAAAATAAAAATGAAAAATTTAAAAGCAAAAAGTTTTATTTATCAGGAAGAACCTCCCTCGCTCTTCTTTTTTTTTTTTTTGGCTATTGGAAACTCGGGAAAAAAAAAAAAGAGGTAAAATAAAGAAAAAAAAAAGTAAAATGTGCTACGGGAAAAGGGAGAAGGAAAAAGGGGGGGAGAGAGAGAGAGAGTAATTATTTTGTAAACATATTTTATTGCATTACATGTTTTTCAATATACACCATAATATTTTATTTTTGTTCTTAAAAATATACAATTAGCTATTTACATTTACCGTTGATTTTGATAGAATCTGACGAACGACAGAAGTTGGAGTTGAATTTTGTAAAATCTGAAGATTAATGTTTTTTGAATTTATTAAAACTTCGAAATCAACCATTAATCTTATTAACAAAAAATAAATAAATAAACAATGTGCGGATCCCATGTGCGGTTGTTGGAAAATCCCGGGACCAGCCTAAGCTTCCTAGACCGCGTGACTGTAGACATTTAGAATTTGCATGATTCGTTTACTACTGCTTTCATCGACGACCAGACAAGTCAAGGACCTGTTTACCACCAACCCAAAAAAAAAAAAAAAAAAAAAAAAAAAGACAAGTTGATCGTTTTTGATAATAAATTTTTTAAATTATGTATTATTTTTTATATTTTAATAATTTTTTATTATTAATTAATGATAGTTAAATATTTCTATTTACCGTCAATATAATATATATATATATATAATGAAATACAATTGAAAATTATGTTAAAATTTTAATTTATGCTCTTCTTTTAACATTTATAATTAATTGATATGTGTAACAAAATTTAATTATCTTCAATTAAGTAAGCAAATTATACGCAATTTAAAAGAAAAATAAAAAAATAAACTTGTTATCAAACAATGCCTAAAATAGCCTATCTATCCCAAAAACAAACAAAAACAGACAAATTAATGTGACTTTTACCGCAAAAAAAAATAAAAATTAAAAGTCAACAAAGAAACAGAAAAAAGGTACATCTACGGAGAAAAAATATGAAAGAAATGATGATGCACCTTAATGGTTTGAGATTTTATTTTTTTTGTAAGCAATAACTTAACTTGATAATAAAATTAAAAGATGTAAAATTAAAAAAAAAAAAATTCAAAAGATGTCGTACCTACACGTGAGAAGTAACGTTAAAAGTTTTTGATTTTTTAATGATATTATTGAGTTTTAAATTTGAAATCTCAAAAATCTTAAAACTCCTCTAATTAAATAAAATTACTAATACTTTTACAAATTTAAATTATTAAAAGGTGAATCATCTAATATGCTTTTTAAACTTTTAAAAACATGGCAGTGATGGTGGATTGCCACACAAGGACCGTGGTGTGAACATTATTAGTAAAATTCTAAGATATTAACATAATCAAAAGTAAATTTATTAGTCATCAAATTTTACATGTAGAGTGATAAAAACATATAGTTAAGAGATTAATATAATCCGGATAATTATTAATAAGAATTTTGACATGCTTTCATTTCCTTATTAACCCATTATCTTTCAAATTTCAACCAGCCTTCCAGCTTACTCCACAGCTTTAGAGAGAGAGAGAGAGAGAGAGAGAGTTTCTCAGTATTTTGATTCGTGATCGAAGAAAATGGCCCATCACCATGCATTAACTTTGGCCATGCGCCACTTAGGTTGAAGCTCCCCTTCCACCACCACTTTCATAATTAATATTCTTCTTCTTCCCCATCTTTCTAGCTTTCTTATTTATAAACATAAACAGTATGTGAGGAAACGAGTAATAGAGAGAGAGTATTTTGATTTGTTAATGAACAAGATAAGATGGCTGTTCTTCTTTTCTCTTTTATTGCAAGCAACTTGTTTCTTTTTCCTGGCCGAGATTCTTGTTCTCCTTATAATGCATCGAAGAGTTACATTTTAGTATTTTGTGTTGTGTTTAGAGAAGATCATATGGCCGGGTGATAACCATCACCATCTTAGGGTTTTCGTTTTTCTTCCCCCTCTTTCTAATTCTCTTCTCATCTCTAATTTTATTTCCTTTCCTCACGTACTTTTGCTGTAATCTACAATCCTATCATTAAATTCTTTCCCTCACTTCAATTTGTTTCTCTCTCAACAAAATGAAAAAAGTTATGGAGAATCAACAAAACTTTTCTGTACATGAAAATTTTGTCCATTTTTATCAAAAACCCACAATCACGACCATAGCAGATACAACAGAAAAATCATATCAATACTATAGGCATGAAAACTTCCTTCATCCAAAATGAAATATATATATATATATATATACATACATATGTATATATAATTAATTACGCTCACATCAATTTTTGTGTTGTTAGTCTTTGGATATCATATTAAAGATTACAATTTAAAATTTCAAAAGTGGTTAAATATGAATTTAATAATATATATACAAAAATTCTATTCGGAAAAAATAAACTTTAATTGTTAGTGTATATATATATATATATATTAGTGTTTTTACAAATGAATGAGAATGATTTCTTTCTTTTTTTTGGATTTTCTTAATTTTCTCTTTTATTGTAGGCAATATAATCACTTTCTTGGTCTACCTTGCTCCAATGTAAGCTTATATAGTTTTTGCTCTTCTATAAAGCTTGATCTGATCATGAAGAGTACAATATTGGTAACCATCTTATCTATGTTGTTTGCAGTGCAACATTTCACAAAGTATACAAGAAACAATCTACAGAAGGATTTCAATCACTTCCTTATGTTGTTGAACTATTCGGTTCAATGTTGTCAATATATTATGCAATCCTTAAACAAGAAGTACTTCTTGATCTCATCGCTATCAACTCAGTTGGAAGTTTAATAGAGACTCTCTACATTGCCCTTTTCCTATTTTTTGCGCCCAAGAAGTCAAGGGTACTTTATTTTTCGTCTTCTCACTTATTAAGTAAGATACCTGTTTGGCTATGTTTATGTTTTCGAAAAATATATATACATATATATAGTTTTACTATATTAGTTTTGCATAGCCGCAATATATATAATGGGCATACCTTTAATTATATGTAATTCATGTAATATATACATTCAATTAAATATGGTAATACATGTGATATGGGCTTAGTCCACCATTATATGGTTACTATTATATATATATATATAATGTATTTATGGTGTAGATGTCTGCACTATAAAATCATGCTAGTACAGACACGAAGATTATTATTGATAATAATCTTTGAATTGACAATAATTTTTATTTTCAACTGTATATATAAGTTTCTATGATATGGATATTAACATTATAGAATTTCTACATATATATATATACATATATTATGATTGAATCAAATATGGTTTTGGAAATTGCAGATGCAGACAATACATCTAGTCTTGTTGATTGCTCTTGGTTATGGTTTGATAGTCATATTGACTCTTTTTCTAGCAAATGGCCAGAAGCGTATCCAGATTGTGGGATGGATCTATCTAATATTTCATCTTATTGTATTTGCTACTCCACTCTTCATAATGGTAAGCATGTAAAACCTATTTATATATATAGAAAGAGAAAGTTTTGTTGTTTGTTATCATTGGTGATGATAACTATTCTAGATGGTAAATTTTAATTGACATATTTAATTCTATTGTTTTTATTTTAAAATTCTAAAAGTGAACCATTTAATGGTAATAATATAAATTTTATTAGTGCTGACAAATAGTATTTTTCATATATATTACTTGTAAAGTTTTTAATTGATATTTATGATAAATTATCATAGCTATTGAAGTGGTTGAGTCCAATAGTGGATAAAACATGGGAAATTGAAAATCTTAATTCCATACTTGATTTAAACTTTATATCTTTATTTACTGTTAGATTATATCATTTTATTAATTAGTTATGAATATTTGTTGAAACCCTTGGTATAAAGACTAAATGAGAATTGCTAAAAAGAAAGGTGAGTCTCGTATACATAGAAAGCATAATGCCACATATGCCAGATAAATCAAAATTTAATTTGGAGCCCTCTGCACATTTTCTCTGCTCTTTTCGTAATTTTTTTTTTCTTTCTCTTTTTATTTATTTATTTTTTGTCATCTCTATATTTCTCTCACTCGAGCCACCTACGTACCAATTTCACATAGTTTCTCCAAATCCATAGCCAGCAGCATTATCCACAAAAAAAAAAGCATCCCACACCTAAAAAGTGAAAGAAAAAAAATAAAAAATAAAAAAAACTTTTCCAATCTCTATATAAATTTATATATATATATATAAGAATTCTATGGTGCGGACATCCTTATGGTTTTATCGTGCAAATGTTTGCACGATAAAATCTTACAGACATCCAAAAAAAGATGGTTTTTGAAGAAATAATTGTCAATATTCATCTCTGCGTGAAAGTATTGACAATGGTTTTTTCAAAAATCATAATCTTTGCAAATAGCCAAATAATAAAAATGTCTAGACGTTTACACTATAGATGGATTCTATATGTATATAACATACATACATACATACATATATATATATATGTGTGTGTGTGTGTGTGTATGTATGGCACATGTCTCCTTTTCTAAGATTTCTAACAACTTTGGTAATATTTTGTAGAGAAAAGTTATACGGACAAGAAGTGTCGAGTTCATGCCTTTTGCTTTATCGTTTCTCCAGATGTTAGGCGCTATTACGGGATTCTTCTATTGGCTTTTGCTCAAGGATTACAAATTTGCGGTATACACAATTAGTCCTGCATGAATATATAAATATATATATATATATATATGCAACATCCACTTCCTATATATCTATATATATTAATTTGTCCTCTTAGCTTTTGCCCTATTATATTCATGCTCATGTTTTTAATTGTCTTATTAAGAGTTCTATAATTTCGTTTCCTTTTGTTTCCCTTCAATTCTTCCCTGGATCAAAACAGTTTGCAAACGTACTGGGATTTATTTTCGGAACTGTTCAGATGGGCCTTTATATGGCCTACAGGAACAGGAAGGAAATTTTGCAGGAGCCAATGGTTAATCCAGGACTCAACCAGACAGTTCTGCAACCAAATGATATTGATGGAAATGTCATAAATATTATTGAAGATGATAATTTATTGAGGTAAAGATTGAAGAAACCAAGGAAAGGCATGAATTAGATCTCAGTCTCGGTTTACTCGATTGAAGCTAGTTGTAAATGGGAGGGGACATGTTTTATTGTAATTTGCATCATGTTTATCTAATTTTCTTTTATCGCCCTGTTTTAATAAAAGCTTTTAATTTTCAATAAATATATATATATATATATATGTATGTATATATAGTCTTTTTTTATCACCTTCTAATGATGGTTAACCTATGTGATAAATTTTAATTATGAATATTCAATTTTATTATTTTTTATATTCAAATTTTAAAAGTTAATCTTTTAATGGTAACAATTTAAATTGTCATATAACATGTAAATTACATGGGTGATCATTTTTATTCATTTAATTAAAAAAGGTTGTAAGGACAAATGTTAGTGTAATCTTGCAACTTGATTGGTAGCTCATCCATATTGATTAGAAAATATGGGTAAAATATGTTTATATATATATATATATATTTATAGTTCCATAGATATGATCGAATATGTGTAAATATAATATGAACACATATATTTATAATTCCCTAAATAATATCAATCCCCATTCTAGACAAACATTAGTACTTGAACCTTGCTATTTTGATTATAAGTATGTTGGTTTCTGAAAAAAAAAAACATATATGTAAAATAATATGCGCCATATCAATATCATGTAAAATAACCCAAACAAGTAGTCTTAGGGTATTTTATAAAAGAAAATAAATTCATGCCTATTAGAAACTTGATTAGACTTGGAAAACCCTTAGCCATTTATATAGTATATATGTCAGGATCCGTCCAAAATTCCTTACCGGAACCCTAGACAAGTCCTGATCCCAGGGAAACCCTACCGGACCCTCCAATGGAAAATCCAGTAGAACCTCCCCTAAGGATTGGACTTACCACAAATTTCCTGCACTAAAAGCGCACTTCTATATACATCCCCTTATGCCTCCCACGTTACTACAATATAATTCCACAAATTTACAGCACTTCAAAATAAATAACAGTAAATCAGTGCATAATTAATAACTAAATGTCCAATACAGTATACAGAGCATTATACAAATAAATGTGGAATTAATACAATGATAGATGAAGCAATACAAGATGGAGAGGAAAAATGAAAGAAATGCTTCTTAGACTTTCGGCAATGAACTGAGACGTCGGGCTCGCCCCGGACGATCAACGTCTCCCAACTTGGACCTAGGGGAACGGAATTTAAAAAAATATGAGATGCTAATCATCTCAGTGAGCGACCCTATCTACTGTACAATTATAAAGCAATGATAATTATAGTACACTTAGTTAATTAAGAATAAATAAATAATTAATTAATAATTAATTGGAAATAATATTTTCTCTCAAAACCCTCACCATTCACTCCGTTGGAAAGGTTCCCCTTTTAAAACATTTTCGCAAAACCCAATCTTTTATACCCCAAACATCAAGGAAAACAATTAGTCAATAAATTTCGAATAAAATACAAGAATTTAAGGATCTAAATTTATAATGGAAAAATATAGAATAAGACATCATTGGATACCATAAATAAAATCATAAATAATACTTATACTAAAGAAATTTGGCATAAGAACAAAAATAATCCAATATATAAATTATAAAATTTATTGTTTAAATCAAGGAAATAACCAGAGGAATATTTTAAATCAATTTAAACATCTATATAAAACAATTGATAAAAATATAATAGAATTTATTTTAAAACCTCAATCGATTTAAATGATAAAATTAAGACAAATAACTCTTAAACATTAATGAGAATAGGTAATAAAATTACAATAACAATTCTATAAAATTTTTGTAAAGCTTTAAATTTAAATAAATAATAAAAACAACAATTTATACAACATATACAATGTACCATACGATGTACCAATCTGTAAACCGTGGGATACACCCATCTCACGACCCTCAATATATGAAAGGTGTCGTGGAAATAATAAATAACCGTCGTGATGTACCCAACCTCATGGTCTGTGGCAATAATAAACCGTTGGATGATACCAACCTCACAGCACCGTGGTAGTAATAATAAACCGTCGGATAAACCTGACCTCATAGTCCGTGGTAATAATAGATAACCATTGGATGAAACCAACCTCACGACACCGTGGTAAACCCAGCAAGCTGTAATATAATATTGAACCAAACTCTGGTACTATATGGTACATCAATTAAAAATAACCGATACAGTATCTTGCTGTATCATAATCATAATTTAATTGTCAAGTTCAACCGCTTGTTTAAATATTTCAAAATTTTCAAATCGTCATTTCATACGAAAATCAGAAATACCACAGTGAAATATATTCACCATAAATCAATTTTTAAATCCCATAAAATTCTTAAAATATTTGAACATGCTTAAAATCATAAAATTTTCCATATGCTTCTCAAATAAATCATTTCCGAAATGATTTAAAACCCCAAATTAAATACCAAAATATTTAACTACTCCAAGTTCACTTATGAACCCATTAGAATTTAAAACCATTTAATATATTGTCAAACCTTACATAAAATGACAACTCATATTTAATAAGGCAAATATTTTTATATGCATAATCCAAACATTCAATCAAATAGTATATAAGCCAAATTATTCAAACACATATATATTATATTATACCCCAAAACAATTTCTAAAACTAATAACCATAGCAATAATTAAAATAAATCCAACCCAATTTCTTTAAATTTCAAAATATATTCTTTTGGCACCAAAACGTATATTAAAAATATTATAAATTAGCAATACCATTTATCTGGAAATTCTCTTAATATCAAATACATAAAACATATTTATCAAATATTTAATTATGAGATATTTCAACAATGAAATTTGATAAAATTTACCAAAATCTCAAATTCCTTAGAACCAACATATTTTATAATGCCCAAATATTTAATTCCATTCAATTTTGGCATCAAAAATTCCAAATATAAATTTACTAAATATTCAACACATCAAATATATTTTCAAATAACCAATTAACACAAAATATATATATTTTAACATCCCAAAATAATTTTGAAGGTGGGTCACTCATCTCGAGCACGCAATTAATCCAAGATCCTCCATGGGATCAATTTCACGACATACACGTGCTCTTAGAACAACAATATTACACATCTCAAATAAATTAATATTTTATTCGGGTAAATAATATCCGGTACTCGGGGTGACTAATACAAACGTTAACCAAAATTGATGAGTAATATACCAAATCGAAGCTTGTGGAACGAGGATCGCATTACCGGCCTCCATTGATCCCAATTCCACCGGTGGTGGTCGAAATTTGCCCGGGAAATACCGGCCGAACTTGAACTTGAGAGATCTCTCAAATGGTGGGGGCTTTGGGCAATCTAATCATGGAAATGGACTCAGAGGGGTCGAAAATGGTGGGATAGAGGTATGGATCGAGCTGGGTTGGCCGGAAAACACAAGGAAAGAGGAGAGAGAAAATTTTCAACCGTCGGGCTTCTCCGGCCCGATCTGGGAGCGTCCGGCGACTGGTGGCTGTAAAATTTTACGGCCAAGCTCACCTCCGTCCCCCGCTCCTCTTTGGCCTGCGCGTGTAGCAAGGTGGTGGCCGGAATTTAAGAAACGGCAAGGGCTTAAGAGGAAGAAAGGGAAAGGAAAGGAAGAAGAAGGAGGAAGAAGAAGAAGAACGAATTGGGGGGGGGGGGGGGGTGGGTCTTTTTCCCACATGGGGGAAGGAAAAAAAAAAGAAAAAAGAAAAGAAAAAGAAAAAGAAAATAAAATAAAATAATTATATAATATTAAAAATAATATTATTATATAAAATAACAATAATAAAATAATATGGTATTAAGCATGGTTGACATGTGACATCTCATCATTGTGACACATGGTCACATTTATTAAGTCACACGTGACACATTGTTACACGTTTAAAAATAATATTAAAATAATACGGTATTTTTTTTAAAACTTTGTAGATCCATAACTTTTTAACGGGATGTCCAAATCAGGCGTGCCGCTAGTCTATGGATTCGTATCGATGAGCACTTCACAACCATGCATAATTCAAAGCTCATTTTCCCATAAATAAAAAGTCAACTCGGCACCTTTGGACAGTTTGGGCCCCAATCTTGTTTTGCTCATATCTTTCAAATCGTAGCTCCGTTTTCGACGTGCTACTAGTCTACAAACTCGTGCCAGCGTGTACTTCGTAACGGTACCTCAGTCAACATAGAATTCCATCCGAGTCAAAAAGTCAACTTTTGACCCTTTCGGACAACGATCAACGGTCAACCTTGGTCAAAGTTGGAAAATTTCCGTTGTACTTTGGGACGAGGTGTTACAATATATATAATAATGCTACATGTATTAAAATGTTCATTAAATTTTATTTATTAAATTATATATGTTAAAATATTATTAGTTAACATATTTATATAATTTAAATATAATAAATATTTTGCTAAGGCATATATATAAATTGGAAGAGAATTTTAGGTTATTATCAACTATAATTGATAAAATTAATGAAATTTTTTTTTTTGTTTATTTATTTTTTTATGTGTGTTGGGGTACATAACACTAAATTATTAAATTTAAAAGAAAGAGGTGGGAAAGTTGGGAGCTATTCCCAGTCATACAGATGCCATTTTCAATTTTCTTAAAAAAAACTAGGTAGGTATGTTAATTTTTTTATAAAAAAAATAAATTTATCTAGTACAAAACTTAATTTAATTCCATTTTCAACTTATATTGATACCCAAAACACTAGATGGATGAAGAAGTTCCAAAGCTTGAATACCTGCGAAAATACAATGTATTGGGACATCATCGTCCCTCCTCCTCCGACAATCAAGTTAAAAAGCTTTAATAACTGGTAATAGATTTGTTTTGGAGAAGGACGAGAATCACTTACCTCCATACGGTGAATGCACCCCTTTTTATAGTAATGCATGTATTCATGGTTTTTTTTTTTTCGGCTTTGTTTTTTTGGTGTGGCCATGCTGCCACGTAAGCGATTTTTATAGTCTCGAGGTGGATTTACGAAGATCCCAGAAATGTGGAGTTGTCCCTGGAATTATGGGATTCTTCGGCTCCAAATGTACTGGTGGATGTTATCTGCATGTGCATGTATTACTTTTTAGATAAGAGTTGAGTGCATGGATTTTTTGGAGAGCAAAATTCTCAGCGTCACACTTTTAGGCTTTATTACTTATTTGGGCCGCACCATGTCTTGGGCCACCGAAACATATTTTATGGGCCCACTTTAGATAGGCCTTTGGATGCTACAGGTTAAAAAAGTTTATTGCTGACCAAAAACTATTGAAGGAAAACTAATTTATATCAAAAATTAGATTCTTTCAACAATTCCTAAATGGAGCCTTTTAAGTTTTTCTTTTTGGGCTGTTTTCCAGAAATTAGTTTTATGAATTTTTTTTATTTTTTATTTTTTAAGTGTTTGGTTAGCAATGAAAAATTTAGGAGATATAATAATTAAATTAATTTGTGTTTTAAAATTGATGATAGATTTGTATTTAATAAAATATATAAAGTAATTAAAATAAATTAAAAAAAAAGTTTGGATTAAACTATTGGAAAAAAAAATGGTATAATGCGTATGCCAAGTATTTAGTTGGTTTAAAGGGACAATATGTTACAAAATAATCATAGTTGAAGGTTTATTTGTTATTTTAATAGTTTAAAAGGTTATTTATAAGTGTCAAATGGTATTATAGCCAAAAAATACTTTTAGCTTCCAGAGCTTTGTATTGAAATATCTGCTTTTAACAGGACAAAAGGAGATGAGTGGGTACTGGAAAAGCTCCAGTGGAGGTTTTTCAAACAGCTGAAGAAAGCAACATTGGCCGTATCAATCACGAAATAACATAGGATGAAGTGTTAATATTATAACTTACAGAATGTATAACCCTTTGCTCGTGCAATTCTATCAAACTACAACAAGTATCTAATATCGTACAGCAGCCATTGCCACATCAACTGCAAGAAATTTCAGAGCTTGGTTTCTTCCGTAGCCAGAAACTTTAACCAGCTCCAAATGGTTGTCAAGTTTCGTTCGCATGTCCTGGGAACCAAGGAAGTCCTGGTTGAAGGCACTGTTTTGTTTCGGGAATTGGGACAATAGGTCCCAAAAAAATGCGCCATAGATCGAGTATTATTGTGACCAGCATTGCAGCGCCAAGTGCATCAATAGCAACTCTAGGCAAGTCCCATGGATCGCCAGGTTTCTCGTCAATTCTGCAGATGCAAGTGAATCAGTATCAACTGAATCAGAATATTGATTGACTAGTGAACAATATTATCCTGACAACTAATACATATAAAATTTGTCCTTTGGCTGGATTTGTATAAAAGCATCGGTACTTATTTTACACTAGCGTAACTCTTTCTCCATCAGATTCAAAAAGCACAAAAAGAGAAAAGTATAGTTGAGTATGCATTTTACAAGAGGGTTGAAGAAAGAAAGATGATTAATAGTTATTGAATAGCCTGTATGGGTACAAAACAAGAAAACTAAAATCAATCCTACATTGGCACATACTCGCTGTACTCATTGGCCTAAAACCATGAAAAGAAGGCTCATTTTATTGGCCACCACAAGTAGACAAGTAGTTATAACTGGCATGCACACTGAGAAAAATATCAGTTCATAGCTTTAAATTAATCATATAATGTAGCTTAAGTTTTACAGGTGGTTCATTAAAATTAGCACGTAGATAGAACATATGGAAAACTTAAAAACTATGGACCCACATTTTTCTACATGGTGACAAGTCGGATAACAGGTCAACAATTTTCTAGACAAACACCGAATAGAGAATGACTAAAAAGATTCAATAGTCTAATTGTTCAGGTTCTTACCTTATAAACATAGGGAAGCTCACAAGGAAGTAGATGGCATAAAATAAGGATCCAACTTTGTACATAGATGCCCGGTCCACAAATTGATAGTAAGGAAACTGCACATGTTAAAGCAAAACAACATTATCACATTTCCCAGCCATAGTTTATTAAGAATCTTTAATTCTTCAAGTGGTAGCAATTCCGAGGAAGGAAATTCACTTTTTATGAGTTTCATCATGTTAGAAGGATGTTGCCTCATTTATTTTCCAGAAGAAAGCTCAGAAACATGATGTGTGGGATCACTCCACAAACATAAGAAATGTTAATGGTGATGAGGAGATGTTTTCCTAGTGGATACCATATAGAGTATGAGCATATAATTCATTTTGCTACCATAGCAAGTAGAAATCCAAAGGATAAATTAAAACTAGCCAATTAGAAGGCTTGCCTAGGGCCTATTTTACTAACAGGCCACCATGGAAAATGGTACAAAACTTATGTTTTCTCTGGAAAGATCCTGTTAATAACTTTATGAAACGTGTATCATCACATACATTAGAAATAGCTATAGTCTCCAGCCAGGCTATGAAATAGGCCAGAGCCAAAATCCATGCAGCCTCAAAAGCCCACTGAACATTTTCAGGTAAGTCAGCAATAGAATGGCGTAGTCTTCGAAGTGTCATGTTTGACATAACATGATAAAATAGGAAGCATGCATGCGTGAGAAGGAAAGTAGTATGTGGTACCTGCACAAACACCGAAAACAATTTAGAAAAGATGGTAAGTAATCAGTCTAATTGCTTCATTTCCTGTTTACTGTCTTACATTGTTCATTTTCCATGATGGAAAGGTATAAGAAGCTCCCAAAACCGTGAAGAAATAGTGAGTCCAAAAGTAATTTCCAACATAGCTAAAGATAATTATCCAGACACTAGCCTGCAAGAACAGAGCTACATAGAATCATTAATCCAATGCGAATAAATATATTCGTAAAGATGCAGTATCAAAACCTTGATACCTAAAATCAACAAGAATTTTCAAATTGCTAGGCTTCAAGGGAGAAAATGGAGGTGAAAGTTGGAAGACGGCTTTCCTTTATAATCTCATTTCCTTAATAGATACTCTGTTCAGATTTTCTACTAATTTTGGGTAACGTGGAAGGAAGACCGGAAAACTTGGATGAATTAGTAAATAGGCTCCACTTAATTTCTTAGGAAAGAGGTTTGATCAATAAGTAAATAGACTCCTGAAAGACACTTACCTTGACCCAATAGCGTTCCTTCCAACGAATGCTGCTATCTGCCTGTAAAAAAAATATTCAAGAAAGATAAGGAAAAAGGATTCAGAATATCGGCAAATTGTGTAAAACAAATACTAGTTTTGTGAGAGCATTACTCCTCATAAAGAAAAGAATAATACCATTTAGGCCAAGAAAGTCCAAAAAAAGCAAAGAATTTGGGTTAATTGCCAAGTTTATGGACTTTAGTCCTAAAAGTCAATTGGTAACTTCTTTTGTTTTTAAAAAGTTCAACATGATTTCATTAGGAGGTCACTTCTGGGTATAAAGTTGATTTAATTGAACTTCGTCCATAAGACATGTCTGAAACAATAAATACACAGACAATGTGGCCAACAGATTTAAAAAGTCACATCAAATATGCACCCCAACCATCAGCATCAATTGGTGCGCTAACCCAATTCCCTCAGGACACCAAAATAATAAAAAAATAATATTAATCATTAAATTTAGACTAAAATCAAAAAGTAAAAATAAAAAACCAGGAAATGTAGACAATAAAACTTCAACAATTTACCTTCCCAACGACCAACATTGGTATCAGAAAAGAAGGAACTGCTGAAACCAATCCCAGAAGCAAATACTCCAATTCCGTGAAGCTCTGCCAATAACCAATAATAATATTTCACTATAAAAACATAAATCGCTCTAGAACCATAAAAATAAAGTTAATTGAAATATGTAATAAATGAAAATCGACACTCTACCCGACATAGCTAAAAAAAAAAAAAAATTCTCTGAAATGCTTCAAATTACGAATAAGACCTACGAACACAAACTATAGCACATACATAATTCCAAATAGATCTCTCTTATTCTAATTTTCCTTTCCATTTTCTTAAGTTTTTCTCATCAACCAAATAGAGAATGGAAAACACCAGATACCTCGTAGAGCCTGTAAGGCACAATGATTCCCAAGCAGAGAGTGAGCCAGAAAGGAGTGTAACCAAGGAAGAACAACTCCCCCCATCTCTTGCTCGGATTAGGAGCCAACCATAAACTCGAACAAGAACAAGCTAATTCACCACCTGCATATTTTGCCCAAAACAACAGATTTTTCATCACCACCCAAAAAAAATAAAAATAAAAAACAAAATTTCCCAATGGTTTACAAAATAAAAAATCAAAAATCAAAAATCAAAACCCTAGCCAAAACCTCGAACTTTGATCCAGAATTACTAACTTTTACCGCCCATTCTGTGGTTTTTGTTCCGAATTTGACTTTCTTCTTCGGATCTGAACCTCGAAAAGTCAGAAAAAAGAACCGACTGTCTGTGTGAGTGACTGACCGAGCTTCAAAAAAGCTTTCACTCTCTTTGAGCTGCTTTCAGATAGTTTCACGTACATGTTGCATCAGATCCTCACCGTTCGTTTTTTATTTGAATCGCAAACCGTTTCAACGGCTCAGATTCTCGTTCTGAAAACATAAAAATGATAATAATAATAATAATAATAATAATTTGTTGCATCTCCGGCAGTGACTGGTTTGACAAAATCGGGCCCATATGTTTAATAGAATTACTACTTTGCTAACTGATTTGGATTAATGTGGACCGTCGGTCTGATATATACCTGGCAATTCGGGTTGGTGGGTCGTGTTTGTGTCAATCCGTTTAATAATCATGTCAAAAATGCCTAACCCGAATACGACCCATTTATTAATCGTGTCAGGTACCTAAAACACTAACCCGACCTGTTTATAAACAGGTCAACATGACACGACCCATTTAACACGATTATTTTAACGAGTCGTATTGACCTATTAACCCGTTAATCTGAAATTGACCTATTAACCCGTTAACCCGAAAATTAACCTATTAACCCGAAAATTTTTTTTATTTTATTTTTATTTTTATGTTTTTTTTATTGAAGATGTATTTTTTGTTTTTAAAAAATTAGTAATAGAAAATTATTTTTATAAAATTTTTAATTTATAATATTTTTTAGTTATTAAATATTATATTAGTGATAAAATATTAATTTAAAATTAAATTTAAATGGGTTGTAATAGGTATATAATCGTATCGGGTTGAAACTGACACGTTTAATAAATGGGTCGTAACGGGTCAATTTCGAGTTAAACAGGTCAACCCGAAAATGACACGATTAATAATCGTGTTAAACGGGTTGACCCGATTATGACCCGAATCCATTTATAATAAACCCAAACCCATTTATTCCGTGTCGTTTTCGAATCGTGTCGCCGTGTCATGATCCAAATTGCCAGATCTAGTCTGATAGACCAGTATAGATCTTTTGCGATTGATTTGAACGAGCGGTCCAGACAGCAATTGTCGTATAGGACAAAATACAGATAATGAAACAAAAATACTCCACAAACCCCAAAAAAAAAAATAATAATAATAGCAAACAGTTGTAAAAACGTGATGCATTCAAAATGATTTTAATTACATTTAATAAAAGAAAATTTATAATCTTCACTTAAATAGTTAAATAAATATTTCCTTGATACGTTTGTAACTTCATTGAAATAAAACTTTGAAATTAAAAATTAAAAGTTAAGGTACGATTAAAATATTTCTATGTTGTATAATTTTCTCATTTGAATATTAATGTTAAAATCTATCATATATATGTAATGATAATGATAATTAAATTTGGAAAATTTTTTATTTGTATTATATATTTATAAATTAGTAAGTTTTAAACCGATCAACCAATTCAAACCAAATCGATCATAAATAGTTTGGTTTGGTTTGGATTTAATGTTTCAATGGTTTAGTTTGGATTGTAAATTAGAAAAATTGATATGTATGGATTTGGTTGTATTTCGGTCCAAAACCGAACCAATAACCAATTCAATCCATGCCCATCCCTGTTCGTGTCCAATTTGACAATTTTAACCATTGATCAAATCTCCTTTTTTTTTTTCTTTTTTTTTTTTTTTCATTTTGTGGAGATTGAAGAATATTTAGACCTTATTTAGCATAATTTTTGAAAGCAATAAATAATTTATAAATTTCAAATTTCAAAAGCTGCTTTATCTATTTTAAACAATATACATGGGATAAAATTGAGTGAAATTTTCAAAAGTTTGAAAGGAAAAAAAAAAAAGATGTTTATGATGCATTTCATTCTTTCAACTGTAAATATGTGAGAAAATTGTCAACATATATTCAATACATATTATATGATAAATTATATATGAATGAAAAGAGGCAATTGTCAATATATATATTCAATACTATAAATTAATATGCACATGTACGAAATTTAATATCTCATAGTATAAAAAGGGTAATCAATAAAATTAAAACAGATTCATAATAAGGTTACCTTGTAAGATTATGATACTATGAAAAATTCATCTCAATCCACATAAAAGCTGTCCCATTTCCAATTTCCCCACTTCAATTAAAAAGTTTGTTTGTTTGTTTTTTTTTTTTAATGGGCACTTTCAAGTAATTAAGAAGTATAAAACTCCTAACAATATTAATTAATATTTCACATTCATCCCAAAAAAAAGAAGGAAAACCCACCAAGAATATCACATAGATGACATGTTATGCTGCCACTGGTTCTGTTCAAGAGCTCATGCTTTGCATGTAGAGCACCTGCGCAGTGGTGCATCACCATGTTCAAAAGTGGGGTACAAAATTCTTCAACTGAATTTGTCCTTTTTCACAAAAAAGACTGCCATGCGTCATCCAATCCATGCACGTCCCTAAAAGCAGCCATTCTTTGCATGCAAATCGCAATGTTTCACGAACTCTTTTCATATATAACTATATATTACATTCCAGTGCCACTGTCTCACTCCAGACAAATCAATAGTTGTAGTACTCCCAGATAGATAGAAAAAGAAGAGAGAGAGAGAGAGAGAGAGAGAGAGAGAGATGGGTGATGGGGGAGAGGCTTTGGTAGCGTGCGGGGACAAAAGCATGGCAACAGGGATCAGCCTATGGGATTTGGACACGGGGGATCATCTACTTCACATACCCACCTCTGCTTCACCTTCTCATGGTTTGTTGTGCTTGAAAAACCAGTTCTTAGTTGCTTCACAGATTCACAGACATGGCTCTGTTGGTGTTGGGGCCATCTTCATCTGGCCCTTGAACAAGGTTAATAATTAATCTCATGAACTCTTTATACACATATACATATACATATATATATATATATGTATGTATACACTATTGTAAATATGAGTTTCATATTATTACTGATTTTCTAATGCTACAGTGGTTTCCTTCGTACTGGAAATGTGGGGTGTGATTTTTTTGGTGAAATGAGGGCTGTGACAGTTTGAAAGTGAAAAAGTTTTTCATTGATTTTGGGTTTAATATGAGATGTGTAGTTGGGATTTTGATCTATCAAATGGTGATTTCTTTTCGTTTATGCGAAGCGCTTCATTTGTATGAGTAAACGAATGAAAGAAAGCAAAATTCTCAATCTTTACTAATTTTACTTACATAATACAGCGGAAAATCAAGGATTTCGAATGGGATATAATGAAATTACATTACCCGAATTCACTCTGCAATTTTTTTTTTTGGTAATACCAAAATTTGTATATATAAGATCAAAGTTTTGTGAAAAAATTGGTGGATTACTAGTACTTCTTGTTGCCTGTAGTCTCTGATTATGAACTTCTGATAATTAGTACTCAAATTTCCAAATTATTTGGAAATGGAGAAATAAGTGGGAAACTGAGGAGGAATTTGAATGTAATGCCCTGCTTTCTGTTCTGATTTTTGGCAGCCTCAGGCACCTCTTAGGAGCTACACAATGGAGGCCATTGGGCCAATTTCTTGTACAAGGGATGGTGTATATCTTGCAGGAGGAGCTCTATCAGGAAATGCTTATTTTTGGGAGGTTAGTAACTACTATCTAAGATTGTCATTTTTTTTTTTTTTTTTTTTTGGGGTATATGGAATTGTTCCTTCATGGTTATTAAGAAAAGGTAATAAAAAGTCTTTCACATGTTAATTAGATAATGAAACATGGAGGTGAATACAGGTTGCTAATGGAAAATTGATCAAAACTTGGCGAGCCCATCATAAGTCTTTGAATTGCATGCTGTTTTCAGATGATGGTTCTCTTCTAATTTCTGGTTCAGATGATGGTGTAATCTGTGTTTGGTCTTTGGTCAGGTAGAAGACTGAAAATCGATCTTTTCCTTCGTAAATTGTATCAACATTGTTATGTTTTTCCATGCTCTAATTGATTATTGCACTGAAGTTTGCTAGATGTGGAAGATGAATCTGGAAGCTCACCTTCTTTATTATATTGCTTATCAGAGCACAATGCATCTATAACTTGTCTCTTAACTACATCAGGCAGCTCAAATTCCATGTTAATATCAAGCTCCATGGATGGGACATGCAGGGTAACCCTCAAACTGTGCATTTTCATTTTCACTCCTAGTACTTGTTTACTGTCACTTGGATTTCTTACTGAAGGTAAATTTGTTCCATTTATTCTAGGTCTCAGATTTAGTCTTGGGAAGAGTAATACAAACTAATATTTATCCAGTTGCAATAATGGCAATTGTTCTTCATCCATCAGAGAAGCTCTTATTCTGTGGAAGCCAAGATGGAAGAATTTTCATGAACAAATTTGATATTGGGCTCGTCAATAATCCTCTCTACGTTGCAGAAGAGGATAAAGTTGTGCTAAAAGGACACAAGTAATGTATGGTGGTGTTTTGAAGTTTCTTGAAAATCTAATATAGATTAATTATCCTTTTGGCTGGTCACATAAAGAGTTAAAAGATTTTATTAAATCTATTCATCATAATCATTTTTTCTAGTTGCTGCAAGTGGCAGTCATATATCAAATAACTAAAGATCAGGTTGTCATTTTCAGATTTGTATACTGAAAGTGTACATTGTAAATAGAAAATTGTATAGTTATGTACACTGAAAGAGCTGCATTTTCTCTTTAAACATTTAAGAATAACATGATCCTTGCACATCTTGCCTGAATCTATTTGTACTTTCATTTATAAGGTTCCATTATTTATGCATGCAGAGGATCAATAACTGCATTGACATTCAGTCAATCAGGTATGATATCTGCATCTGAAGACGGCACCATCTTCATCTGGGATGTCATTAGTGGCACAATTATCAGAAGATTCAACCATCAGAAAGGTAATCGCATCTTTAATCATTTGCTTTTGATCTCCGACCACTTTCTTTACAGGAAGAGCTTTGCTATATCTTTGTGTTATTGAAGGATAGCCATACATTTTGCATATTTTACATCTAATTGCTAATAAGACAGTAGATCCTATATGTGAATTGGAAATACTCAATCAGAAACAGAAAGTCAATAGAAACAGAATAATATATGCCTATGTTCAACATTTAGAAAGTTGCATGCTAAATACTTAACGAGAATAGTCACAGTACAACCATAAGAGAATCAAATTTGTATTTTATGCCTTGTCCTGCATATATGTTCTTTAACCATATTATAAGAGAGGTAAATTATGCTTTTAACATATATATTGGTAGAGATAAGCACAAAAACATGCATTAAAAATACTTCAATGAATACTTTTATGTGGACAAACATTGTTTTCGAATTTAACCGGGTCATCATTTTCTCTTTAAGCAGGCCCTGTAACTAATTTGGCAGTGATTCCTCAAGCCTCACTGTTTTCTGTGTCAAGCCATCGAAAAGCCTTTAATGCGTTCCGTGTTTCTTTGCTTGACAAGTACCCTCAACAATCCAATTCATTCAACGAAAGGATCACTCTTCTTTCCTCAGGCTGCTCACCTAGAGAAAACCAAAATTCTATTCCATTCCAAAGCACTGATAATTCATACCAACAAATACATGACTTGGAGGTTTCTCACTCCACTCTCTCTTAAACAGCATAAGTTGTTTTGACACACACTGTGAAAAGCAACAAATTGATTCACTAGACAACATTAATGTCTGTTTCTGTTTTGCAACTTGCATTTCATTCAAAGAACATGTTTCTGTGTTAAAAACCGGAAAGCAAGGGCTAAAATCTTTGAAGTTGTGTGTTTTACCTTTTTTTTTTTGTTTTGGGGGACTATATTAGCAAAGCAAGTAGAACATATGAAGATACCGTTTTTGATTTCCTTGTTGTGAAAATTGGACAGAAATCATGGACACCGGCAGCAATGCAAATGAAAGTGGAAACAAGTGTAGAGAAACGAATGTGGGCAACAAAAATGGCAAAGCATGTGATGGAGATGAATAAGCATTTGCAATCACGTTTGCTAGATTTGATGCAGAGCCGATTATTATGGTCGACTGAAATTGACTCATCAACACCCAAAAAGAGGAAGAAGCTCATGGCTGTTGAGAGTGCCCCACTTCAGGAATAGCAATAGTCATGTTCATTTTATTTGTGTTTCAGAAATCAGAAGTGGTATTTTCTTGCAGCATAAGTTGGAATATATATATATATATATATATTTTTTAAAAAATTTCTTCCTTTTATATTGACAGATTTATAGTAGTTAAACAAGATTGATTGGAGACTTGGGTGGCATGGTTTTATCTCTTTAATCTCTTTTCTTTGGAATCTTTGTATTAAACCAGAAGGTTTTGTACATCTTAAATATGTACATGCTCTATATTATAAAAATGATTGTTATTTTTGCTCATATTTACATGCCCTATTGGAAGCGAAGTTTTTATTTTATTTTATTTTATTTTTTAAATATTTTACTTTCATAGGATATTTACAAGTGGAGGATAACATTTATCTTACCAAAGTCTTCCACAAAAATAATTTTTATATTTTATTCTGTGGTCAAATCCCAAAATAACATGCTGAAAATAAGTTTGCTTTAGACAGTTGGGCTTTTATTGTTATTATTATTATTTTGTTATTTTATCTTTACCATTTGGAATAGTTTAAGAAAGTTTGTGAAAATAAAGAAAAATATATACTGTTTAATAGAAAAATTAAAAATTGTACCCTTCAAATTAAAAATAAAATAAAAATATTTAATAAATAAAATATAAAACATTTATGGAAAAATAAGACAATTTCGAAATATTAAAAAAAAAAAAAATGTACTGGCCAGCCCACTGACCCATTTTGGTCAAGTGTCGGGAAAACTGTGGAACCCTGGTAAAACCCTAGGAAAACTTTTGCTTTCAGAAGCACACACAGATTGCGGGCTTAAAAGCTGTGACCTTTGGTTAGTTGAAGAGACTCAGAAGGAGCAAAAGCTCACAAACACAGAGACTCTGATACTCTCTATTCGGCTTGCCACTACCATTTTCATGGCGCAGTTGAAGTCAATTTCGCCATGCTCCTCCACCGGTCTCTCTTTTCCGGGACCCAAAAGAGGTACATTCTCGCTTTTTTATTTATTTTTATTTATTTTCATTTTCATTGTTTGTTTTTACTTTTTCTGGCTCTTTTTTTTTTTTTTTTTTTTTTTTTTTTTTTGGTGGGGGGAAGAAAGTTAAAAAAAAAAAATGTGCTTTATTATTATTATTACGGGGGTGGTTTTGTTCTTAGTTGGATCGGTATATTGGAGGTTGATGCATAAAATTGATTCTTGTATGCAGCTTCGATGCAATGTCATGATAAAGTATGTTGCCCAAGGAAATTTCCATCAAGCTATGAGGTAGTTTTTAACCCAAAATGCTTCATAGTTTTTACAAGTTTCTTCCTTTAATATAATTTACTTTATTGGGTTGATTTGTCAATCTATGTCTACTTTGTTTTGGATGACCATTAATGGGCTTGTTCATGAATTTCTAATTCACAGTTGGGGGCAAGAACTAGTGAGCTCCATGGAAATGCATGTGCGGTTATTAGCAATAATGGTAGTGTTGCTAGAGCACATAGCAAGCAAGGTCAGGTTGTTTAGTCGATTTTTTTTCTTAATTTAATCTTTCGGGACTTTATTTTGAATATTTATGCTATTTTCTTGTTACTTGCAAATTATGATTTGAAAAAAATGAATTGTTGTGTTAGTTATTAAACTTATGGACTTTACATCAATCCTTTCGTGCCTTTTGGGTTTGTCTTTTTTGTTGATATTTATGTCCTTGTTATAAGTTATAATGGTTCACTTAATCAAATGAGTTGATTATAGAGATCAAATTTAGTGAGATTGTTGTAGGATGGAAATTTTCGCGGTGGAACCGTAATGCACTTCTAACTTTGCATCCATGTGGTTTGACCTCATATTGGATTTTACTCTTTTGTTTTCTTATCTATTCAAATGCAGTTATGCACATGTTTCGTGATATTTATTTAAAATGAAAATGTTAGAACTTATTTTCCTTGCCTTCTTTGTGGCTTAACTATGTATACTGGTATATTCTTGTGACCTTAAGTACATTCCCTTTATTGCAGTTATTAGAGCAGTAGCTTACAAAGAGTCTGAAATATCTGAAACTTCAAAGAATAAAGGGTTACGCGGCAAATTGAATAAAGTTGTTCTGGCCTATAGTGGTGGCTTGGACACATCAGTTATTGTTCCATGGCTAAGGTTTGTTGATGCATACTGCAATGTTTTCCTCATATCTTGATTCTCTTGCTTTTATGATTGTTTCCTTTCTCATTCCAAATTTGTTTATTTGTTTCTCCCTTGTAGGGAGAACTATGGTTGTGAAGTTGTTTGCTTCACTGCTGATGTTGGCCAAGTATGTTATGCCCTAACGTCTATGTTAAGTTGAATTGATGTTATAGCGATTGTTTTGACTTACTTGTTCCTAAACTGAATTTATAGGGTATAAAGGAACTGGATGGCTTGGAACAGAAGGCCAAGGCTAGTGGGGCTTGTCAATTAGTAGTGAAGGACTTGAAGGAAGAATTTGTGGGAGATTTTATTTTTCCTTGCTTGCGAGCTGGTGCAATTTATGAGAGGAAATACTTGTTGGGGACCTCAATGGCCCGTCCTGTTATTGCTAAGGTAATCTTCAATATTAAGATTTTAGGCTATTGTTGCTACAAACTCCAGTGAAACATATTATTGTATTTGGATGCAGCTAAAGGAAAAATGTTATTGTTTCATTCTCAAGTTATATCTTTTTCTGTATTTGTATACACTAGAGGAGTTTGTAGGATTTTGAAACAAACCATGTGAAGGCTTTTCCTATCTCAACACTCTGTTATATTAACACCATATTTGACACTCATTAAATGACATGTGTATAATTGAAGGCAATGGTCGATGTCGCAAATGAAGTTGGAGCTGATGCTGTAGCTCATGGATGCACGGGGAAAGGAAATGACCAGGCATGCGTTGCCATTCTGCTTTTAATATTTAAGTGAATAACTCTTGTATGTTTTCTAATGCATTCTCTTGTTTATTCAGGTCCGCTTTGAGCTTACATTCTTTGCTTTGAATCCTAAACTAAATGTTGTGGCTCCTTGGAGAGAGTGGGATATTACTGGTAGAGAAGATGCTATTGAATATGCTAAGAAGCACAATGTGCCTGTCCCTGTGACAAAGAAATCTATATACAGCAGAGATGGGAACTTATGGCACCTTAGCCATGAGGTAATTTGCGTTTAGTGTAGTCAGTTAATTTTTACCCTCCATCTTTCATAGAAACTTGCTGTAGTTATTGGTTAAGAATGTTACTAATTGTAGAGATTAAGGATGTCTCATGCCAAAAACAAATTGTTGATTAAAAGTCTTAGTCTTTGGCATGCCATTCAATTTCATTAACTGTCAGTTTTTGCTTCCTGTCATGATATTTTGTTTGATTCTTAATATTGCCCTTTCTCCTGCCTTCCACCTTTTATATACCTATATTTATGTCAATGGAGGGTGATATCTTGGAAGACCCAGCTAACGAACCGAAGAAGGATATGTACATGTTGACGGTGGATCCGCAAGATGCACCCAATGAACCTGAGTAAGTTTTTAACGTTTATTTTAGCTTCAATGGCATTTAGATTTATATTTCTATCTTAAACATGTTTTCTTCTTTCCTTGTTTTCTCATTTTGGGCAGGTATGTGGAAATTGGATTTGTCTCGGGGATTCCAGTTTCAGTCAACGGGAAGGAGCTGTCCCCAGCATCCCTACTCTCTGAGCTCAACCAGATTGGTGGAAGGCATGGAATTGGCCGCATTGACATGGTCGAAAACCGGTTGGTTGGCATGAAGAGCCGAGGAGTGTATGAAACCCCTGGTGGTACAATCTTGTTCAACGCAGCACGTGAGCTTGAGTCCTTGACTCTGGATAGAGAAACAATGCAAGTTAAAGATTCATTGGCCCTCAAATACGCAGAGCTGGTTTATGCAGGCAGGTGGTTTGACCCACTCCGGGAGTCCATGGATGCATTCATGCAGAAGATCACCGAGACGACAACAGGTTCAGTGACTCTGAAGTTGTACAAAGGCTCTGTTGCAGTAACAAGCAGGAAGAGTCCATATAGTTTGTATAGGCAAGACATTTCGTCATTTGAGAGTGGGGATATATATGATCAAGCTGATGCTGCTGGATTTATTAGGCTCTATGGTCTTCCTATGAGAGTTCGAGCAATGCTTGAGAAGGGTATTTAAGAATCTTCGTGTAGTTTATTTGCAACCTATGGTTTATTTGACTCCATTGCGAGTAACTTTTTCCCGGGCAGGACATTGTTAGTGATTTAATTATGTAGAGGTTCTGTAAACTTAAATATATGTGTATGAGTATTAAATAAATTATGTTTGAAGAAATCTAGTTAAAAATATATTGAGCAAACTTTGGCAAAGACCATTGATTTTAACCCTAGATCGTGGATTCGGAATAAAACTTGTCT
Source organism: Ziziphus jujuba (assembly GCF_031755915.1). NCBI lineage: Eukaryota > Viridiplantae > Streptophyta > Magnoliopsida > Rosales > Rhamnaceae > Ziziphus > Ziziphus jujuba. The sequence goes on from NC_083380.1 coordinate 9,093,100, forward strand.
CTGGATGTTCAAGTTGAAATCATAACTTTATATGATACTTGATGTGTTTATTGAATTAATACATTTCAAATAATATTCAGTTTAATTTTAATAATCAAAAAAGAAAAGTCTTGTTAATTAACATGGTATTTTAAAAACCAGTATCATCAATTTTAATAATTCGAAAAAGGTCTTGAGAATAATGAGATAATGGTCCTTTCTTGACCCTATGTTTGAAAATGGTCCTTTCTTTTTTTGACCATATGTTTGAAAATGTTTAGACGTTTGTAGACGAAAAGTGTTCCTTAAAATCACCTTTTTTATACGAAACATAGAAAGAGTATTAAAAAACTTATACTAAAGAAGCACTAAACTTCTAGTCTATTTACAACGAACGGTCTATTTTCTTCTTTTTTTTCTTTTTTTTTTTTTTAAAAAGGCAAGCCAAAGTAAATAAGAGTTTATACAAATATAATTTTCTTTTTTGGTCAATACAAGTATAAAAATTTTGGCAAAAAGAAGGGACTAATATTAAAGATTAATACAAATAGAAATTATATATTACAATTACATTAAATCATACATATTGATAATCAGAAGTAAAAACTGCCCAGATTTAGGCACGTTCCTCTGTTTAACATAGCCTACAAAGTAAGTCAAAAGTGTTTCTAACTCAATCAAAGAAATTTCTTCAACATTTGAAAACACAGCTCATGATGCAGCCTCAGTTCTTTGATCACCATCAGCAGTTGCTTGAACTTGAGCTGCATACTGTAAATTCCAAAGAATATCTTCGAAAGAAGGTCGACTAGCATCCGGAGAAATGCATTTGTTCATTATGGTAATCACAATTGACAATGATTCTTGAGAGCATGTTGCTAGTACAACCGGTTCAACTATCCGTTTCTGGCCATCTTTGCTTTGCAAAGCTCCCTGTGAATTCCAAAACTTATAAGTTCATCATCAAAAATTACTGATTAGCAAAGTTGGAAAATTTGATCTGCATTGAGTATGAGCTTATGAGTTTCAGAAAATACCATTTCTTTTAGAATGAAGGCTTCTCTTTTTGAGGCTTGTGAAGGTCCAACTATTGCTTCTAGCAGTATGAATCCAAAACTATAAGCGTCATCTTCTATACTTGTCAATTGCCTGAAAAAACAAACATACCTTAGAAAACACTATAAAAGCTAAGGAGTTTCAATATATCACAATTGAATAATACTGGTTTTATAAAAAGGAAATCCTTACCAGGTTTTAGTGGCATCTCCTTTTGCCTACAGAACCATGAACAAAAGTCAACAACTGTAGAGATGGAGAAAAAAATTGCCATATTGACCCATCAATCGAAAAGAAAAATAATTCCTAGTTCCTACCACATATTTTTCAGTTTCTTCTGAGACAATGGATAGACCGTAGTCGCTTAACTTTGCCATTCCATGCTCATTGAGTAGGATATTGTTCGTCTTAAGTCGATTGGTGAAGAAGCCAGGTATAATTCCAGTATGCAAGAAGTGCACTGCCTTGGCAACACCAATTAGAACAGCCAATCTTTCTGACCAATTGAGGACCTTTCTGGAACTATTTTCTGATGAATCAGTTCTATGGTTAGGAAAAGTGAAGTGTGAAAAATGAGGTGAGGAAATTATATATCAATTCAAAGCATTTATCTATAAAGCATCCATAAACATAGTGAAAGGTCATGTGCATAAGAAAGTCAAGGACAACTTGGATAGAAAAATGAACTAAAAAGCATTTTCAAACAAACAAAAGGTCCTTCTTATAATGCATGGATTTTGGATCTACACTGCTTTCGGATGGTATCCTTAAAACTAATTTCTTATCAAATGTTCAAGAGTTACCACAGAGATGATCGCGAAAACTTCCATTCGGCACATATTCATAAACAAGATAGACCTTGTTGAGATTGTAAGCGGCTCGTCCACCATCACCAAGGCAGTGGCCTAGAAGGTATACCAAATGTTGGTGTTGGAGCTTAGACAGCAAATCCAACCTGAGTTTAAGATTTCGAATGGAAAACTTCTTTGATAAAGGCAAGCATCTTATAGCAACTTGGTTCCCATTCTCTAGTCTTCCTTTGAAAAGCTGCATGATAAATGAAAAAAATAAAAAAAATAAAAAATAAAAAAAGTGAAAGTGAAAGAAAGTAAACAAAAATAAAAAATTCAGGAATTTTCAAAACTGGTATATTCAGGCAGTACCTTCCCATATGAACCTTCACCGATAAAGGCAGAGTTGTCAAAGTTATTTGTAGCTTCCATTAGCTCTTCCAAAGAAAAGGATCGACACACCGGTTGGCCTTGTGTGCCCAACTTTGCAGCTTCAGAAATAAACCCTGAAGTATATTAAAGAGTTAAATTTGGTCATGACAAATTTACGCCATAAACCACCAAAAAAATTTAAATTTTGTCACTGGATGACCTACTTGCATTTGATAGAAGCTCAGTAGAGAAACCTGCTGTTGAGCTATCCTGCACTGATTTATGCAATAAATGTTGTTCTGATAATCCTCTAGGACAATATCTTCTGCACAGAACAAGAAAGCCTAAAGCCAGAACCAACATAAGCACTAATATTCCAAGAATCACACCCACCAAGATGGCTAAATTTTTTCCTCTTGATTGTTTGCTCTTCAGGGTGACATTCTCACAATGTGATTTTTTATGCTGATGCTTTATATCAGTGGATAAGCAGTTCCCATCAAAGTTAACCTCTCTCTTTTCTGATCTCAAACAAGAAGGCAATGCCCCAGTTAACATATTGTTGGACATACTCACCAATCTAAGTTTGCTTCCGCAGCTTAGATGGTCTGGAAGTGAGCCACTCAACATATTTGATGCCAAATTCAAGTAACTGATATTGGGCAAAGTGAATAGTGATGTTGGCGGGATTCCTCTAAGCGTATTAGATGACAAATCAAGGTGTTGAAGCCCACTTAAATGGCCATATTGCTTTGGAATTTCACCAGAGAAGGAGTTGTTACTGAGGAAAATCATCACCAACCCTTTGGGCATTTGGGGCAGTGTGGAACTTAATTTGTTCCCACTCAAATCCAGAACACTTAGGTTCTTCAAGCTACCAAGATCTGGTAATTTCCCTGATATCTCATTGTTAGACATTGTAAGATCAGTGAGAGTTGTGATTCTCCCAATTGACGATGGAAATGGACCTTTCAATCTGTTATTCCTTAAGCTTAGAATTTTCAGATTAGATAATGAATCATACCAACCCGGAACGGTGTCGTTTAAGAAATTGTAGTCCATTATCAGAGTTTGAAGCTTTTCCATTCTAGAAATGGTGGGTGGGATTGAGCCAAAGAGAAAATTTGAACCCAAGTCTAGATATTCAAGAGAAGACAATCTATGAATCTTATCTGGGATTGGACCCCAGATGCCCAAAGAAGCAAGACTAAGAACTTTCAAACTATTGAGTCTAGCAATGGTAGTGAAGAAAGAATCTATGGAGAAGCTCTCTGATAAAGTTTGATTTGGAATTGCAAACCCATTGAAGTCACTAACCTTGAATGGCTTATCACCCAGAATTCTGAGCTCAGTAAGAAGATTTTCCTGGCATGTGATATTTACTTGTGTACTAGAAGGTAGAGAGCAAAATTCTATGCCATGCTGATTCCAAATTTCTAACTCTTTTGGATACTCCAAATGTCTTCTTAGCTGTAGAAGCACTTGGGTTTCAGAGGATTGTAGTTGATAAGTACTCCCAAATAGGAAACTCCATGAAAACCAGAATAAGAAAAACAAACCACGAAACTCCATAAAAGGATTCTGCTTTTATTGTCTATGCCTTCATGAAGCAATAACGTGTCTTAAAAAAAAACATTTAGTAAAACACCAGCAACAACAACAACCCAATAATGACCTGCCATTCAATTGAAACAGAAAGAAAACCATTACTTATCACGGTGGAATAGAAACTGGGATATTTAAAGATAAAACAATAATCTGTAGCAGTTTTTTAAATTGAAAGTTTTGAGTTTTTCTGAAATTTCGAGGAAGATCCAAGCAATACAGACTAGTAACTGCTGCCCAAAATGCCAACTTTACCTCACAAAGCTCAAAAACAACGTATGAAGGAGCTTAAAAATAGACGAAATGCAGAGACTTTTAAAAAAGGTTCTTGACTGATTAAGATTTATTCTAAGTAAAATTTAAAACCCATAAAGAAGAAAATTCTTCTTTTCTTTTTTTTCTTTTTTTTTTTTCCTTCTTTTCTTGCTTAATGGATACATTAACTAAGAAAGAAATATATAAAATATAAAATGTTTTTGTAATCTTGGTAGACCTTTTAGGTATGAAAGAGTGGAAAAGTGGGTACCTGGAGTAAATGCATTTACTGCTCTCACATGGTGTTCTTTCTTGGAAGCCTGGGTATCTGCAGCATTAATGGAGTTGGGGTTCTTTTAGCTTACCAAGAGTTGGAAATTCATACCATACTAAATCTTCTTTGAAAAGTAAGCAAAATTGGGTTTCAAGCTTGTATTGTTATGTTAACCTTCTATATGCAATGGTTTGGTTATAGTTCATATACAACTTGTATTTTTATCCTTTTTTTTTTTTTTTGGTCCCTATTAGTAATCGTTTTTTGATTCCTTAGTATTATATTTTTCCTTCAAAGTGATCACTAATGATGGTTGTCATTGTCCCAGTCTGTCAAAATTGGCTTAAACAGATATTATTTGAAGACTTTACTGCCAATGATCGGTAGGCCACCTCATGGTGCAGAAGGTAGCAACAGAAAGAAATTTTTCCCCAAAAAAAAATGTCAGTAATAAGAGAAAGGAAATAGGACAGATTTCACTCAAAAGCAATGTTATTGGATAAAATGATTATTAATCTTTGATGTCACATTATTATCGATGGCAAATCATATTTTTTGACCAACACCGAATCTGAATCAGTGAAGAGTCAAATGTAATAATTGCACAAAGTCGTTGTATAAATTGGTTTCTTCTTTTACCCCGCAAATGGTTTTTACAAAAAATGGAAAATGACTAAAACAAATGAGCAATGCTACTATACTAAATTTTTTTATTAAAATTATGATAATTAATTATATGATAGTTTTTTAATAATAGTAAATTGATATTGTCATATATTTATGAAAAGATAAATAATTTGATTATATAGTAATTTTTTAATAATATTAAATTAATATTACTATATATTTATGAAAAAATAAACCATTTAAAAGATATCAAATCATAAATAATAAAATTTTAATAAAAAAATTTAATCAGATTTATCCAAAACAAATTTTATATATATACATAGACTTTGGAACTTGTGATTGTGGCTTACAATAAAAATTGACAGGCTGTTCCAAAATTTAATCAGCAAATAAGCAAGTGGGCAGTTTTCTTTTCAATATGTATACTGCATTTCTATATGGAATCTTCCATAACCTGTTGCAGTTTTGGATAAGCTTTTTGGCATGGACAGCAATACCATGTCCCATGAAATATTTGGAGCTACATATAGCTTTTATATATATATATATATATATATATAAACCAAATGAAACTAAAATCATTAGGAAAAGAAAAAATATTATCCATCACAGACTTGAAATATTTTACAATAGGTTTTAAACTAGATGTCCACTTGTTGGTAGCCAAAAGTAACTGATAATAGTTCCCTCTATATTGACAGCTGGTTAATGTCCCAGTCCTTAATTGAACAAAATTAGGGTTTTTGATTGGTATTATATTAGGATATTATGTGCATTCAATGAAATGATTCCAGAATCGATTGAAGATTAATAATTGAAATCTCTAAGTCAGAAAAGCAGAGTGAGACCCACATTTACAAAGTCATGAGTAACATTATGCCATGAGATGATTGGACAACCCGATTAACCCTCATCTATATATCATATATATATGACCCCACAAACCTCCCTCATTTAAAGACCCTGATTATAAGGCATTTATTGACATTAAAACATCAATATATATACACTATTCTCCTAGACACTCTTCTCTTTAGTCCCAAAAAAATAAATAAATAAATAAATAAATAATTATCTTCTGATTTATGATGATTGATATTACAAAATCGTATGGATGAGAATACTGAATACTTATTACGAGATTATTTTTTCCACTATAAATTAATTCAAATAGTTATCAAAACATTAAATTTGTGTATATTTATATATACATAATGTATACGTCATATATATGTGATATGATCCTCAAGCCTCCTTTTCTTTTAGCCCTGAGTTGCAGGGCTCTTAGAAGTTGAGACAAATATCAGATATACCAGTTGTAAAGAATATGATAAAGTATTATATATGAGTAATGAGGTGAGGTTGAGAATGAAGATATTGAAGTTGCAAAGAACGTGGAAGATAGGATTTCCACATGCAAGGTTACCCTTTCTTGTTGGTCCTAAGAGTATGGGACCAACTAATTCATAGGTTTTTCTTTAACATCATGGTATGTCTTTATCAAACAATTCATTCAATGGGAAAATTATAACCATATGATAATTAAAGAATGGCAATCTGCCTTTGCTTTTATCATCACGATATAAAAAATTAAAAATAAAATAAAGAGACAATATCTATCATTGCTGTCGGTTTTGCCTTGAAAGATCATCTTCATTGGACCCATCAATTCTATTTTTTCACCTCGCAATTGCATAGATAGAGCACTACCCATTTGAATATAACATTTCAGGTGCTACTTTTTTACATCATTGGATGTATATCTATCATGAATTTCATAAAATATTTATATATATATATATATATATATATTAAGATTCTACTATGTAAGGCAATCCAAATGGGGTATACCATACAAAAAGTTTAAGAGTTGTTTTTCTTCACCATTCTTAAGTTTGATGTTTGAAGGTAGCTTTTAGGATCTTCTTGCATAGAATTTAGGGAAGAGGGGTTGAGCCAGATGCATCTTTTGTTTAGCAAATGAAATTTAGAGGTCTTGTTGGCTACAATTATTGTACCACATCCATCGGTAGAACAAAATACAAATTGTAGGACATATAAAACTTATACTATGGGGGGTCTATAATTTTCAGTTTGTTATATAGTTGACATGGTATAGCCGTTGTAGTGAAAGACTTCATTCGAAATCTTTCAAAATTTCATATCTAAAGAACAAAGAGAAGATGTAAAATGAAAGTATATAACTGGTAGATGGAAGGCATGAGAACCAGGTCCGTGGAACAAATTTTTGATTCTGTTCCTCATGAGACAACACATGAAAGTGGCATTTTCCTAATCAGATCAGCAAATCCAAGTCCAGCAAGAACTCTGCAGGCAATGAGTTGGAAATTTGGAATTACCACAACATTGACAACTTGATTTGAGGCATTGAAAATGAACAGAATTTTGAGTGCCGTTACCAACAAACAGTTTCTGCTTATCATACATGATAAGCTATGTAAATAAGCTGAACTTCAGGGAAACTCTTAAAATATCCTGGAAACCTTCCACATTTACAGGAGACAGAGATGATTAACCAGCGAATATAATGAACCTAATCTGAACAAGAAATCCTTTGACACTGCCTTTACGATTCAATGACATCCTTGTCACTTGCAATGCATAAGAATTAGAAACTCCTGAAATTCTATTTTGCCTTGGTGTGCCTTAACGACATCCGGAAGCACTTACTGATACTTTCTCACCCACCTTTCTTCGAAACTCTTACCACTCAGTTTTAGCACAGGAAGAATGCTCAATTCTTTTTCTACAAGCCCTGCTGACACCAGAAGTTGTAGAACTGAACACCGTGGAATAATCCTCTTCTCCAAGCTAAACAGCAGAACATTTGGATTTCTAGAAATCACTGAAGGTTTTACATTCAATTTGTTCACGTAGAAATCCAACAGTTTCTTGATTTTCTTAACTGAAGCTGACATACACATAGGTTGCAACTTGAATGCTAAATAAATCTCATCTTTTGACAAACCAAAATTCCTATATGCTTCCACCTTTTCCTCCCAAAGTTTCTTACTCGCCAGTCCGAGGGCACGAACAGCTAGAACAAATAGAAGATTATTGGGATTAAAACCCAATTTCACAACTTCATCAACAATCTCGCTGAACCGATGAGTCCTCAAAAGCAGTGTTCTAGGATGAATCATGAGAATTCTCAAAACTATTGACTCGGGGACACCATGTTTCATCAACACCAATATGTTTGGCTCAAGCATAGTTTCCAAATTCAACTCAAGTATTCTGTAACATGCTTTTATAACCTTTATGACATCCTCTTTAGTGCCAAGAATCCTCATAAGCACTTGGACACAAGGAATGATTTGGTTTTCCAAGCTTCTTTCTAGAATATATGGCTCTGTGGACAAAAGTTTTGCAATATCAAGATCAGTAAAGCCGAAAGACTTGAAGAATTCCAGTTTAGGCTCAAAATTTTTGTTGGCATTGAACAAATACAAAAGTGGACGCTTCATGGTTAAGGCTTTTATTTGCTCTCTACTGAAACCATGAGCTCTAAAGAATTCAACCACAGTGTATGCATCAATTTCAAGCACACGTGGGTCTTTGCTAAGCAAATTGGCAAGGTTAGAGCTAGTAAAACCCAATGATTCAAACAACTCAACGTTGAGCCTTAATTTAGTTTCTACATCAGCTAAAAGCAATACCGGACGACTCATGATTATATTTCTGATGTGGGTCTGACTTAATCCATGTGTTCTCATTAGGTTTAGAACAGAGTCAGGGTTGTCTGAACTTTCAATTTTGAGCTTCTTGGAAGCCGAAATGGCTGATTGTAAGGGCAACCCACATGATTTTTGGAGGTAAGAAACTGTAAACGAATGTGGGTTTATGGAACTAGAGATTTCCGACGCAGACCCAAGATGGGACATTGAAAACCAGTAGCCATGGCTAAAGGGATCCAAAGCTCGGGGCTTTAAATGTAAGACTTTCGTGCGAAGTAAACTAAGCATCGAACTGAGGAAGAAAGCAAACTGTGAAACTGCAAAAGAAACAGACTCACCTGGTTCGTAATTTGGAGCGCTATTTTGTGCTATCGAACTGCTTCAGTGGCTTCTCCGACCTTCTGCTGCTGTCCTCTCTCACCTGTTCTTGGACAGAACGACGAACTTAAAATGGGTGGGTTGGGCTTGCTTAGAAAGCCCGCTCAACTGCCCAAGACCAAATATATGGGCAGTGTTTGGATGGTCACGGTTTTTTTTTTGTTTTTTTTTTGAAACTGACAAATTTTTTGCATCAATATTACTAAATAAAAGCCATAAAATAAATAAACAAAAATGTCATACTCTATTATTTTATTAAATATCAATGACCACTTCATTTGATATTTAAAATTTAATAACGGTAGTCTAGTCCCTGCGGTTTTTTTTTTTTTTTTTTTTTTTTTTTTTTTTTTTTTTTTTTTTTTTTGCAGAACAAATTGCTCCTTGAGCTGCCTAAATAAAGTATAGAAAGAAAATTTTAAATTCATGGTTTTAAACACAAAGACAAGACAAAACAAAAAGGTTAATCTTATTTTTCCATATATATATATATATATATATATCACTGTTCTTATAATGAATTAGGAAAAATGAAATCCGTAATTATGCGGCTAGGCTATATGAAACATGAACAAACACAAAATGCTTATTAATCTAATAACCTAAATGTCTAAAAACATATAAAATACAGACATTTATATGCTTAAACTTATTTTATTAAACTTCCACGTTTACAAATGCACACATCAAAAGCAACTTGGGAAAACCATATTTTAACATGTCCTTTGCTCCAATATTGATCGGATCAAAATTGGAAGACCATAGAGCCGAACAAACCCAGCAGCATCAGCTTGATCAAATATCTCCCCATTTTCAAATGATGAAATTTCTTTCCTATACAGACTTAGTGGACTGTTCCTTCTTGTTACAGCAACAGACCCTTTGTACAACTTTAGAGTCACTGAACCTGTTGTGGTCTCAGTTGCCTTCTCCATGAAGGCATCCATGGATTCACGAAGTGGGTCGAACCACCGGCCTCCATACACCAGCTCTGCATATTTGAGTGCCATTGTATCTTTAACTTGCATTGTTTCTCTACTTAGAGTCAAGGTCTCCATCTCACGTGCTGCGGTGAACAATATTGTACCGCCAGGAGTTTCGTACACTCCACGGCCTTTCATGCCAACGATACGATTTTCAACCATGTCAACACGACCAACTCCATGCCTCCCACCAATCTGGTTGAGCTTGGAGAGTAGTGATGCTGGTGAAAGCTCCTTTTTGTTGATTGAAACTGGTAGTCCGGAGACAAATCCAATTTCTACATATCTGCATGGAAAGAAAAAAGGAACAATTGTATTTGATATGTAGAATCATAAACACGAATAAAAGACAAGTCCAAATCAAAATTTTCAGTAACTTACTCTGGTTCATTAGGTGCATCTTGTGGATCCACTGTCAACTTGTACATATCCTTCTTCGGTTCATTGGCCAGATCTTCCAAAATATCACCCTTTAGTGACATAAACATAGACATATAAGATATAAGAAGTTGGAGATGGGATAAAACTGACCCATATTGATGATTAACATTTTCTGCATATTTTGATTGTAAACCAATTGAATTGATCATTTTCGATTTGGTAAAGGGTTACAAAAAGTCTTGGCACAGTTTTAGATAAATTTCTGAAACAAAAAATCTCAATTTCAAAGCTTTAGATTCTTTTTATAAGTTCAGCATAACTACAGTATAAAGCCAGAGTGCAAGGACAAAAAAGTATATGTAAGATGAAGGATAAAGTCAATTGACAACAACGAAAACGAAGGTAAATTACCTCGTGGCTGAGGTGCCATAAGTTCCAATCTCTGCTGTATATAGATTTCCTAGTCACTGGGACAGGCACATTATGCTTCTCAGCATAATCGATAGCATCTTTTCTACCCTTAATATCCCACTCTCTTCAAGGGACCACAACTTTCAGCATTGGATTTAAAGCATAGAATGTAAGCTCAAAGGCAAGCTGAATAAACAAGATAATGTGTCAGAAGAAATACAAGGAGGCTTGATTACTAAAAAAGCTGAATTACAAGACATAACATGCCTGGTCATTTGACTTCCCTGTGGATCCATGAGCAACAGCATCAGCTCCGACTTCTTTTGCAACATTCACCAAGGCCTTTTATCATAAATATCTTAATTAACCAGTAATAAAGGTATGGTAACATTAACATAAAGTGTTGAGAGAGGAAAAACCTTCATATATTTAATAGAAATACTGCAATATTTTATCAAACTTCAAGAAAGGTGTATGCTATTATCTCTACTAAAATTCACATTTCTTAAAATACTGAAAAAAATGACCAAAAAATACATTTTTTCTTTTAAGATGTTGCAACAGCAGCATAGTTTTCTCATAACGGTATCGACAAGCCATCTGTATGCTTTAGTGTAATTTGGAGCTATGGTCTATAATCTTGCCATTGAAGATCACCTTAGCAATAAGAGGACGAGCCATTGAGGTACCCAACAAGTATTTCCTCTCATAAATTGCACCAGCCAGCAAGCAAGGGAATACAAAATCTTTCACAAATTCTTCTTTCAAGTCCTTCACTACTAACCGAGAAGCTCCACTAGCCTTGGCCTTCTCTTCCAAGCCATCCAACTCTCTGGTACCCTATAATTTCAAGTTTAGGTGCAGATAAGCAAAGTCAAACAACAATTTACAAGAAAAATCAATTCTATTCAACTTTTAGAAATAGATGTGACTCAAAAACATACTTGACCAACATCGGCAGTGAAACAAACAACTTCACAACCATAGTTCTCCCTGCAAAGGAGAAACAATTGAATAAATTTATAAAGTTGCAGAGCTTGCATCAACAAGAAAGTATATTCTGAGTTACAAAATACATGAAGAAGGGGAGGGGACATACCTTAGCCATGGAACAATAACTGATGTGTCTAAGCCACCACTATAGGCCAGAACAATTCTGTTCAATTTTCCATGTAATCCTTTATTTTTTGTAGTTTCAGATGTTCCAGTCTCTTTATGAGCTCGCAACACTGCTCTAATAACTGCATTTCAAGGGCGTATCATTAAGGTCACAAGCATAGATGACCAGACAATAGTTACTTGAGCCCTAACATGGCAAAGAAATCAGGTTCAAACACTTCCATTTTGAGAAATATGACAAAACAAATTGACAACCGTATTCATGAAAAAGGGAACAGAAATAAAGAAAGAAAGCAAAGTCGGATATAAATTTCCTTTTTATGGGCTCTTTTGCAAAATTTTTGGACCACCAGCAATCTAACTAAATTTGATGACCACAAGAACTCAATTCATGAAGTCAACTGTTTATAACCTGTAACAGGACAAGAATATTAGCAAGAAACGAGTAACCAAAACAGTAAGCATGGATATCAATTCCATAATTTTAACAAGAGAAACAAGAGTTCACAAGTAACAAGAAAATATCCTTAACATACAATAAAAAAGTCACCGAAACATTAAATTACAAAAAGATCAATCAAACAACCTCACCTTGCTTGTTATGAGCTTTTGTAACTCTTCTACCATTGCCAATAACTTTACATGCATTCCCATGGAGCTCACTGCTTCTGGCCCCTAACTGTGAACACAAATTGAACAAACCATTATTGTGCACCACAAAAATCCAGTTAACAAACCTACAAAACTAAAGGAAGAAGCTTGTATATAAAACATTTTGGTTAGAAGTACTTCATAGCCTGATGAAAATTTCCTGTCACAGCATACTTTTTCATGATACAGCATTGGAGCTGCAAACAAAAATCAATTTCATATATCAACCTCAATATTCCAATAAATATATATATATATATATCGACCTCAATATGCATCATTAAATAGTGGTTGAACTAATCATTACCAGGGGAACAAACAGGGGAATTAGCCTTCATGTAATCAACCTTAATATTCCAATAAATATATATATATATATATATATCGACCTCAATATGCATCATTAAATACTGATTGAACTAATCATTAGCAGGGGAATCAGCCTTCATGTAAATCAGTAATTAGCATTTTTTAGTAATAATTTGACCTTCTCTGAAACAAACAGCAAGAAGAACTTCAACAAATGAAATATTCAGAAGAAGTGAAAAATGCACCTCTTTTTGGTCCAGGAGAAGTGAGACTGGTGGATAAACAAGGAAAAAGTGAATTCAATTGAGCCATAATGGTAGTGCCGAATACCAGAGACTCTTTATGCTTCACGCTCACCAAGTAAGCAAAGGCTATACCACTTGTTTATCAAACAAAGCATAAATCAACATTTCCAAGGAACAAGAAAATACATGAACATATAAAACCTAGTCATATAAACATTTAAATACATAGAGATGGATTAAATAACCTCACTTCGAGCCATAGTGCATAGAAGATTCTCTGTCTTCCCTACGAACCAAGCGTGCATGAAGTGTAGTGGGCTATCTACATACCATTTTACAATGCAAAAAAAGTTCCACAATTTGCCGTACGTGTGCCCAAATACAGTCTCTATCATAGGGACATGCACATTTGCTTTATACCATGTTTAGTAGCATTTTATCTACCCCTTGTATCCCACTTTCTCCAAGTGGCCACAACTTTTATCTTGGGATCTGAAGAAAAGAATCTAAGCTGAAAAGAGACCTGAATCAACAAGAGAATGTCTCAGAAGCAGTACACTTTTTTAAAGAGGTTGAAACTGTAGCATATTTTTCCCCCAGCTGCATGTTTGTCCATTGTTATGTTTAATAGAAATGCGCAGCTACGACAGCCCAAAAACTTAGCTTTCAAAGATCACCTTAGCAATAAGAGGGCAGACCATTAAGGAACCCAACAATTATCTCCTCATAAATTGCACCAGCTCACAAGCAAGGGCATATAAATCTCCCACAAAATTGTGTTGTCACCCACTTGGCTTTGGCCTTCTCTTCCAAACCTTCCAACTTTTTTTAGATGCTATAAATCTAGTTTAGGTAGAAAGCAAGAAAGTCAAAAATCATTGCCATCTAAACAACATTCTACAAGCAAATTCAATTTGATTTAACTTTAAAAGTAGATATTACCAATGTCAACCGTGAATCAAACAGCTTCACAACCATATTCATGTATAGTATATTTATTATATAAAGGGAGAGCACTATTTAAGGAAAAGAGGTATCAAAAACTAAAGCAGGGTCCATACCTTAGCCATGGGAAAACGACATATGATTGTAAGCCACCACTATGAGGACCAAACAACTTTTTTCAATTTGCTGCATGATCCTATGTTTTCCCTTGTTTCAAAAATTTTAGAATCTTTTCTCTATCAAACTATTGGATTTCTAAATTCTCATATGGAGATGAAGCTTATCCCTATCATCTCACTGGCTGACCTTGACCCCTATTACTTTGAGGTCATATCTAGTATTCAGAGTTTCCCTCGATTTGGTACCACTCTGGGTCAATACTAGCAAAAACATCTCTGGACAAGGTTCTAGCACCATGCCAAATGTGTTCGTTTGAGTTCGGATTGGAATTTAATTTTGATTCAATTTAAGAGCTATTTATTTTTAGTTCTCAGACCAGCAGTTGGAGTAATCCACTTGCTTCTTTCAAAGTTCAATAAGTGGAACACAGTAGCTGTCCGCTTTCACATTGGACAGTAAGGGTCGGAGAATGGCAGCATTCTTAAGATCAAAGAGTCTGGAATAAAAAAATAATAATAATAATAAACTAATGTTTGTATTTAATTTTTAAAAACTACCATATTGTTTATGTTGTTAGTAATATTTTATTTTATGCAATTTTTCTAGATCCAAGGAAGTACAATTTAGAAAATAAATAGATTGATAATTATAATCAACAAACAGTACAATGAAAAACAGGTTCTGGCATTTCCATTTTGAGAAATATCAACCCAACAAAAAGACATTGATAACTGCATATAATTAGTTGAGGGATCAAAAGAGGAAGTTTAACAGGAATACGCATGGACTGCTATGAATTCCAAAAGTTCAATAAGGAAAGGTTTTAAACCCATGTTTGGTAGGAAGATAGAAAAAATTGGGAGAGTGGGTAGGGTAGGAAGGATGGGAAAAGGGAATAAAGTGCAATTTTTTTTTAATCCCTCATGTTGCTTTGGTACATGACAGGAGCAAAATAAAAAGTGTTACATAAATATATGGAGCGGAGGGATTCAGTCAACCCTTCATGAGAGAACAGGCTTTGCTACTGGGCTGGAACGTGGAGGATTCTTTCCTTTGATTGATACAATGGAAGAATGAAAAGGATGGTAAATTTTCAATTTTCAAAGTACTCTTTTAATCATCGTTATTATCTATTAATTATCAATTTATATCGAGGTATAGCTGTATTATTCAATATCATACACATTAACATTCCTAGCAAAAAATTTCAAAAAGTGAAAGTATTCTTTTGATAAATTCCCAACTACAAAACAAAACAAGGGATGGGAATCTTCCTTTCTCTCTCCCTTACATTCCACTTTTTCCATCATCTATCAGTTAAAGTATCAATCAAAATGTTGCCAGTACCAAGAAGATAAAATGAACATATAATAGAAGATCAAGTTGGGAAAACATTTAACTTCAAAAAGATGGATAAAAACATCGCCTTATGCAGTTTCAAAGGTGCAGTTTCCACTCTACGACTCTGCTCTACTAACCAAACGTGTGCCCGCCAACAGGATTGTACTATAAGACCAAATAGAGTCCATTATAATCTCTTCATCCTCGGCTACTCTACTTCAATTGTACGTTCGCTCCAATAAGAACCCAAAAAACCTCTCTACTCTCAAGAGCAATAGATACGATTCAGGAACTCAAATTCAATTCACAACCCAATTTCTGAAACCAAAAGAAAAATTCACACTAAGTTTTGGAATCACACTATATATTGGTCTTAGTTTACCCGTGAGTTCTCATTGCGTTTGGAAAAAAATGAGAGTGGCATGCAGTTTTCAATTTGAAGCTTCTTAAATAAAAAATGGCAGATTCTAAGGACAACCCACATGGCATTTTGAGGTAAGAAACTGTAAGAAAGAATGTGGGGTATGTGAAACCGTTGATTTCCAACATAGACCTGAATGGGAAGTTGAACCCGTAAACATGGATAAAGGGTAAAGCTCTGAGCTTTACGTGTGAGAGTCTCGTACAGAGCAGAAAGCAAACTGTCTCAGCTGAAAAAGCAAGTTTTTATCTGGTTTGGAATTTGAACCGTTTATTTGGCGCCATCCAACTGCTTCAATGGCCTGTCCCTCTTTTGTTTTTCATTCCCTTCTCACTATTCGTGGGTAAAAGACAAACTAAAAACTGGGCGGCTTGGCTTTGCTTAGACGGCCCACTTTTATAAACCCAACTGGGACTTCTTTTCCTTGGAGCCAAGGTTTTATTATTATTATTTTTATTTTTATTTTTTCTTCTTTTGCAATAGGAATTTTTCATTTCCTTAATCATGAGTGTTAAAAAAAAATTAAAATACAAGGGAAGTGTAGAATTCATGGTTTAATCACAAAGTAACAACAAAAACCCCTAAAATGTTTATACTGTTTTCCAATATTAGCAGCTTATCATATATTAAGAAAAAAATAAAATAAATGTATATAACTTGAAAATAGTTCATATTATGTATATATTGTAGAAAAATTACACATATATTGCATATAATATATATGTATATATATATATATATATATATATATATATATATATATATATATATGCGTACATGTCTCAATCCTTCTCTTAAAAAATAAATGCAGATTTACTGAGGCCTTAGCCTCATTGCCCCTCTAATCCATATTGGAAGACCATAAACCCGAGTAAACCCAGCAGCATCAGAATTTCTATACATATCCCCTGTTTCAAATGATGAAATATCTCGCCTATACAAACTATATGGACTCTTCCAGCTTGTTACTGAAACTGAGCCTTTGTATAACTTTACAGTAACTGAACCTGTTGTAGTCTCAGTGATCTTCTCCATGAAAGCATCCATGGATTCCCGAAGCGGGTCGAACCACCTGCCTGCAAAAACCAGCTCTGCATATTTGAGTGCCAATGAGTCTTTAACTTGCATTGTTTCTCTATCCAAAGTCAATGCCTCCAGCTCACGTGCGGCGGTGAACAAGATTGTACCACCAGGAGTTTCATACACTCCTCGGCCTTTCATGCCAACAATCCTATTTTCAATCATGTCAACACGACCAACTCCGTGCCTTGCACCAATCTGGTTGAGCTCAGAGATTAGTGATACGGGTGTGAGCACTTTTCCATTGACTGAAACTGGGAGTCCTGAGACAAATCCAATTTCTACAAATCTGCAACAAAGAAAAGAAAAATGTACTTGATATGGTTTTATAAATATGAATGGCATAGAAATTCAAATCAGATTTTCCAGAACTTACTCGGGTTTATTTGGTGCATCTTCTGGATCCAATGTCCACATGTACATATCCTTTTCCGGTTCATTGGTCAGATCTTCTAAAATATCACCCTTTAGTGACATAAACATAGACATATGAGCAGTTGGAGATGGGACTAAACTAACCCAAATCATCAGTGGTTTGGATTTACTAACATTTTCTGTATATGTGTGTGGTAAACCAATCGAATCAATCATTTTCAAACCAATTAAGTATTTTCAGTTGAAAAAAGCCATGCCAAAAATTTCATAACTTTCCAAATAAACAAATTTGATTTTGAAGTTTTGCTTCTTCTGATAAGTTAAGAGGCAGACTGAAATATAATAACCGGAGGCAGATTCTAGGGACAAAAAGTACATGTAAGAGGAGGATTAAGTTGATTGACTACATAGAAAATGAAGGTGAATTACCTCGTGGCTGAGATGCCATAAATTCCAATCTCTGCTGTATATAGATTTCTTAGTCACTGGGACAGGCACATTATGCTTCAGGGCATAATCGATAGCATCTTCTCTACTCCTAATATCCCACTCTCTCCAAGGAGCCACAACTTTTAGTGTGGGATTCAAGGCATACACAGTAAGCTCAAAGCAAACCTGAATAAACAAGAGAATGTCTCAGAAGAAATACAAGATATTAAATGCTAAGAAGCTAAATTACAAGACATGCCTGGTCGCTTCCTTTGGCTGTACATCCATGAGCCACAGCATCAGCGTTGACTTCTTTTGCAATATTTACCAGGGCCTTTTGTCATACGTATCTCATTCATCAAGTAAGAAATGTATGGTGACATTAAAATAATAGAGCATCGAGAGATGGAAAACCTTCATATATTTAACATAATATATATGAAGGTTTTAACATAAAACATATTTAATGTTCGACATGAATTTTGTAGATCACACCAATTTAAAAATTCATCATTTGATTTTTCTTGCCATTAGGATGACTTCTTCAGTTATAACCATTTATAGTCAGTAATAAAGGAACTAATTGTTAAATTGTAAAATTTTTGAAACAGTAAAATTGAAAAATTTAAGACTAATGTAGGTTTACTGCAATTATGTCAAATTCAGGGAAGGTCTCTGAAACTATCTCTATATTTTAATACACTTTCTTTCCTTTTTCTTTTTCTTTTTTTTTTTAAATTCCTATAAAAGACCTAGAGATGTGTACTCAAGGGTCTTGTAGTGTAAAGAGATGGAGACAATAATCCAACTTTAGAACACAAAATACACTTCTTTTTTATTATAAAAAATGAAAAAAGAAAAGGTGAAATGAGTTACAATAGCCCATCATATAATCTTGTTTTCGAAGATCACCTTAGCAATAAGAGGACGAGTCATTGAGGTACCCAACAAGTATTTCCTCTCATAAATTGCACCAGCTCGCAAGCAAGGGAATATATAATCTTTCACAAGTTCTTCTTTCAAGTCCTTCACTATTAACTGAGATGCTCCACTGGCCTTGGCCTTTGCTTCCAAACCTTCCAACTCCTTTATATTCTGTCAATTCAGTTTAGGTGCAAAAAGCAAGTCAAAATCCTTATGATCTAAACAGCCTTCTCTACAAGTAAAATCAATTTCAACTTCTAAAATTAGATGCTATTTAAAACATACTTGACCAACATCACCAGTGAAGCAAATAACTTCACAACCATAGTTTTCCCTGAAAAGGGAGAACAAGTGAACAAATCTATAATTGCAAGTAAGTGATGGAAACACAAGCGATATCACATTGTAAGGAAAAAAGTGGCAGCATGCATCAACAAAAAAGTACATCTGAGTAACAAAATAGATTTTGGAAATTGGAATGTATGAAGCAAAAGGTATGCAGTATGCAGAAGAGAAATGTTAGTCCACAAAGCAGGGGAAATACCTTAGCCATGGGACAATGACGGATGTGTCTAAGCCACCACTGTAGGCCAGAACAATCTTATTCAATTTTCCACGTAATCCTTTATCCTTACTTGTTTCAGATATTTCAGACACTTTGTAAGAAGGCGAAACTGCTCTAACAACTGCATATAGCATAGATTACTAAACATAATTAAACTCCAAACATGGAAAGGAGGGGGATGCCGAAGGCAGGGCTAGTGAGTGGAGTGAAGTCGTAACAAGGTAGCTGTACTGGAAGGTGCAGCTGGATCACCTCCTTTTCAGGGAGAGCTAACGCTTGTTGGGTAATGAAAACAGGTTGTAACACTTTCATTTTAGGTAACATAACAGAAGCACATAAATAACTGCGTTTAAATATATAAAGAAGCGACATTGAAAGTAAATTTCATTACCAAGGGCTCTTTCGCAATAAAAAATTTTGACCAACAATATCACTAAATTAAAACCACATAATTCCCAAGTGACATGAAAATATCCTTGGCATGCAAAATAAAAAATAAAAAATAAAAAACAAAAACAAGTTACAAAAACATTACATTATAAAAAGATTGACTAAACAACCACACCTTGCTTATGAGCTCTGCTATCACTACCATCCTTGCTAATAACCGCATACACATTCCCATGGAGCTCACCGGTTCTTGCCCCTAACTGTGAAAAGAAACCAACAGCAAGCCCGTTAATTGGACACCCAAAAAAAAAAAAAAAAAAAAAGAAAACAGTTACACAAATGAAACAGCCCAATAAAATAAATTGCAGCAAATAAACTTGTATATAATATAAAGAAGTTTTGGCAAAACTACCTGATAGCCTGATAAAAATTTCCTGGCGCAACATACTTTGTCATGATATAAAATTGAAGCTGAAAACATAAATCAATTTCACATATCAATCTCACTATATATTATCCAATACTTATTGAACTAACCGTAATTAGGGAAGCAGTGGAAAATAAATCTTCAAGTATTTCAGCAGTTAGCATATACTTGGTAAAATGTTAACCTTTCACCTAAAACTAACAGCAAGATCAAATAAAGAAAAAAATCAGAAAAAGTGAAACTGTACATCTCTTTTGTCCAGGAAAAGGGAGACCAGTGGACAAGCACAGTGAAAATGATTTCAACTGAACCATAATGGGTAGTGCTGAATTTCAGTCTCGGTGTGCTCTACTCTCTCAAAGTAACCAAAGGCTATAACACCAGTGTCTACGTTTTCAGTTCCCAGGTTCTTTGTCCTTTTTGAGCAGTCAGATGCCAAAAGATTCCAAGGATTTTATCAATGTCGAGTAAGCAAAAAAGCATGCATGGAATGCTGTGAATTCCATAGTTAAATAAGTAAAACAAGACTTAGTTTTTCTTATCTTTACTTGGAAGGAGACAAGGTAGGGATGGTGAAAGGGGTAGCAGGATTGTATAGTGGAAAGCCAAATTTTGTTTAACTCTTCATTTTGTTTATGCTGCAGGAAGGAAATAAAATATATTGTCTTTCCTATATTTGGTATAGCATAGAAAAAGAGAAGAAATGACAAAACTTCAATTGTTAAATTTACTATTTTAACCATATGGGGCTATTTATAAGATATACTCTACATTGATTAAGGTTGCAATACTAATTTTTAGCCAAAAATTTATTTCCCTCTTCCAAGCTATCCACTTTTAAACACATTGGCTTTGGCAAGTTAGAAGGAATGGTGAGTCCACCCACCTATTCTGTTTTCTCTGCACTCTCTCCTACCAGATAAGGATAGGATATTCTTTCTATTCTGTTTCATCAAAAGAAGCATAAAACCAAATTTACAAGCAACAAGAAATAACATCAACATACAAAATCAAACCATGTAAACCTGTATTGAGAAAAGGATAGATTAGAAAACCTCACCTTGAGCCATAGTGGATGGAAGTTTCTCTGTATGGTCCTCTCCCCTAGTCTTCCCTACCAACCAAGTTTGTGTTTCTGCATACTGGGTTATCCACTTATCCTTTTACAAATAAGACAGAGTTCAGCAATTTGGGGTACACGTGTCCAAATACAGCATGTAACACTGGGACAGGCACATTATGCTTCTTAATTAGCATCTTGTCTATCCCTCGTGTCTAACTCTCTCCAAGGGCCACAACTTTTAGTTTTGGATATAAAGAAAAACAATACAAGCTGAAAGTGAACCTGAATAAACAAGACAATGTCTCAGAAGAAATAAACTTTTATAGAGATTGAAACAGTAAGCATATATATATACATATATATATATATATATATATTTTTTTTTTTTTCCCCTTAGTTGCATCTACATTCAACAATAAGTTCTAATGGCATTTGTAGCTACAACGGCCTAAAAACTTGCTTTTGAAGTCACCTTAGCACACCACTAGCTGACAAGCCCCAACCTTGTCCTTCTCTTCCAAACCTTCCAACTCCTTTGCATCCTATAAATTCCATTTACGTAAAAGTAAGCAAGTCAAAAAGTATTACATCTAAGCAACATTCATCAAATAAAATCAATTCATTCAACTTTAAAGTAGATGTAAATAACATACTTGACAAATATCAGCAGTGAAACAAACAACTTCACAACCATTGTTTTCCCTGAGAGGAAGAAACATTTTTTTTTTCCTTTGTTTTTTAACAATATGACAAAAGGGAAGTAAACAATTCAAAAGTAAGAGAACTGTTAAAGACAAAGAAGGGGGCATACGTGGCCACGGGACAAAGATTGATGATTGTCAGCCACCACTATATGCCAGAACAACTTTATTCAGTGTGCTGCGCAATCTTTCATTGGTCCTAATTTCGGATATTTCGGATTCCCTAATAACTGCATTTCAAGGGCATATAATTAATCCCAAACAAGGCATAAGGAAGAGAGAATGGAAAAAGGAAAGGAATTGCAAAACTTTCAGTTCATATTGATTAAGTTTGTATTACAAATATCAGAAACATTAGCAATGAAATGTTTGTATGGTAATTACATTTCTTATCCATAAATCTCCTTCCCTCCTCACTAAATGGATTGGTTTTCACAGATTAGGAGGGATGGAGGATCCACTCATCGATTCTCTCTCCTCTCTACTTACCTCTACCAAATAAAACAAGGGATGTGACCCCTTGTCCTGTCTCTCTCTCCCTCCATTTCTCTCCTTCCATTTTTCCCATCTACCAAACTGAGCATAAATCAAAATTTTGCAAGTAATTAAGAAAGATAACATGAATATATAAAAATCTCAGCTCGGGAAACATTTAGGTTTAAAATATCTTAAAAAAAAAAAAAAGAAAAAAAAAAAAAAAAAAAAAAGAAGCTCACCTTGAGCGATTACGAGTTGCTGATTCTCTATGGTTTCCTCTCCCATACTAACCAACCTGGTGCGTCCGAGTAATGGATCAGCCACCCATCCTTCTACAATAAGACAGATATAGATCCACAATTTGCTGGACACGTGACCAAATACAGTCCATAATTGAGTGACACTTTTCTTTTTGCCCTTTTCTGTTTGCTTATCATCTCATGGTTTCATACCAGGTATGGACAGCCAGAGTTCTATTTTTATTTGTCAGACTTTGTTTTTTGTTATTATTATTTTTTTCAAAAAGAAATTCTGTGGAAAACCTTGATAAGAAAAATTTATAAGTTTTAAGAATTTATAATTTTCCTTCTTATCGGCCAAAAGATACCTTTTATTTTCCATACTCAAGCTCCCTCTCATATCTTCCACTTTTCCCATCTACCAAATAAATCATAAATCAGAATTTCACAATAAACAACAAGATAACAAGAACGTATGATATATAATATTAAGTTGGTAGAACATTAAACTTAAAAAAGATGGATAGAAAAGCTGAAGCTAAAGCTACCCTAGTAAAAGGATTGTAAATTTTCTCTTTCAGAATCTACCCTAGTAACCAAGCTGAAGCTGGTGTCTCTGCCTGCCGTGGTTTATCCATTCATCAATATAGAAGCTTATGAAAAATTATTATTAGAGATAAGGGGAAAAAAAAAAAAATCCTTGCTGAGGAAAACAATAATTGCTGAAGAGAAAATAAGGCAAAAACACCTCCTTTTCTTATCCGTGCAAGGCTCTCTCACGTTTCCCATTCACACATCCTTGCAACCAAAAGAAAATTCACCAGGAGCTAAAATTATCTGGTTCTGTGCACAACCCACATGATTTTTAGAGGTGAGAAAAATGTTAAAGAGTGCCGGACTTCCCACACAGACCCAAATATAGGAAGTTGAAAAACCAGTAAGCCATGGCTAAAGGTTTAAAGCTTGAGACTTCGCATATAAAGTTTTGTTGTTGTACAAAGTAAATGAAACATCGGATTGGGAAGGAGCAAACTCTCCGCTGAGAAGTAATAGTTTAAAGTTTTACCTGGTTCAGAATTTGAAACGCTACTTTGTGCTATTGAACATGCTTCAATGGCTGCTCTCTCTCTCTACCGTTCTTGGGTAGAAGACGAACCTGCAACTGGCTCGGTTGGGTTTGCTTCCAAAATCCGACCAAGCCAGGCAGAAATGCCGGTAACTTTTCGGATTTCTAACGGTCATTATTTTTAATTACACATTAACCTCTAGTTTTTTTGTTTATTACAAATATACCTCCTTCAAATTTTGTATATTTTTATTTTATATCCATTCCATAGGGTAAATTACACAACCTTCCTTTGTCTCTCACTTTGGAATACATAACTCCTTTTGCTTGTCATTCTTGAACATGGAAAATTGAAACCCATTAACTTAACCAAATGAATGTTTATGAATTGTGGTTTTATTTTTATTTTTATTATCTAGCAAATTTTTATTATCTAGCAAATTTTTCAACCATTTAAGCACAACAAAGTATTTGTAATGCCTTTTTTTCTCGAGGGAGAAAAAAAAAAAAAAAAAAAATCCCACAAACTGCAAGAGTTCTAGGAAAAATTACATAACAAACAATAAAAATTTTCAAATACCCTTCTCAAGCATAGCTCGAACTCTCATTGGAAGACCATAGAGCCGAATAAACCCAGCAGCATCAGCTTGATCATAGATATCACCACTTTCAAACGATGAAATGTCCTGCCTATACAGACTATTTGGACTCTTCCTGCTTGTTACAGTAACTGAGCCTTTGTATAACTTCACAGTCACTGAACCTGTTGTTGTTTCAGTGATCTTCTCCATGAATGCATCCATGGATTCCCGAAGAGAGTCGAACCACCTGCCTGCATACACCAGCTCTGCATATTTGAGTGCCAATGAATCTTTAACTTGCATTGTTTCTCTATCCAGAGTCAAGGACTCCAGCTCGCGTGCTGCGGTGAACAAGATTGTTCCTCCAGGAGTTTCATACACTCCTCGGCTCTTCATACCAACTAGACGATTTTCAACCATATCAACACGGCCAACTCCATGTCTTCCACCAATATGGTTGAGCTCAGTGAGTAGTGATGCTGGTGACAGCTCCTTGCCATTAACTGAAACTGGAAGTCCCGAGACAAATCCAATTTCTACATACCTGAATGAAAGAAAAGAAAAATGTGTTTGATATAGGACTATAAATACGAATGACATAGAAGTTTGAATAACATTTTAACAACTTACTCTGGTTCATTTGGTGCATCTTCTGGATCCACAGTCAACATGTACATATCCTTCTTTGGTTCATTGGCCGGGTCTTCCAAAATATCGCCCTTCATTGACATAAGTATAGACATAGGGAGGAGATAGAAAGAGGAATAAGAACCAAAAGAAGATATTATGACATTGAAAAAACTGACAAGTAAGCTTTTGAAATCAAAAGGCAATTCCAAAGACTAAATTGATAAAAACATCCTAACCGATTTGACATTCTGAGATTATTAACTACAATTCCTTTACCAACATGGTTGTATCTTAATGTTCAAGGAGTTCAATCACATAATTGTACCATGTGGTTGTATTTACAAATATGCAACTTTTAATGCAGAAGACCATCAACCAAGTTCAGCATACTAAAGAATAATAACTACAGTGAGAGTACTATGTAGGATGGAGGCTAAGGGAAATTGACTACAGAGAAAATGTATGATACCTCATGGCTAAGATGCCATAAGTTCCCATCTCTGCTGTATATAGATTTCTTTGTCACTGGGACAGGCACATTATGCTTCTTAGCATACTCAAGAGCATCTTCTCTACCTGTAATATCCCACTCTCTCCAAGGAGCCACAATATTGAGTTGGGGATTTAAAGCAAAAAATGTAAGCTCAAAGCGGACCTGGATAAACAAGAAAATGTCTGAGAAGAAATACAAAGAGGTTTAACATACTAAAAAGCGGAAATCACAAGACTTGCCTGGTCATTTCCTTTCCCTGTGCATCCGTGAGCTACAGCATCAGCTCCGACTTCATTTGCAACATCAACCATCGCCTTTTATCATAGATAATCAGTATGCCATTTAGCGAGTATAGATATGAGGTCACATTAACTAGTATAGTGTTAGGAAAGAGCAAAAAACTTTCGGATTAATTTCATTTTTTTATAAATACTTTCACAAGCAGTGTTTCTCCTACAAAAATGATATCCTAGACATGGTTATTTGGTATTTTGCCAAGAAACACTTTGTCAATTTTTACACTTTTAAATTTTAAGCCAAATATTTTGTGAAAAAAAGACAATGTGTTTAATGAAACAGTAGCATTCGTTTTCACTAGCAGTAACTTATCATCAACATGTTTCAGTGATAGATCTGATAACCTAAAAACTTGCTATTGTATTATCACCTTAGCAATAACAGGGCGTGCCATTGAGGTCCCCAACAAGTATTTTCTCTCATAAATTGCACCAGCTCGTAAACAAGGGAAAATATAGTCTTTCACAAACTCTTCTTTCAAGTCCTTCACTACTAATTGACAAGCTCCACTGGCCTTGGCCTTCTTTTCCAAACCTTCCAACTCATTTATGCCCTACAAATTAAATTCAGTTTAGAAACCAAGCAAGACAGTCAAAAATCGTAACCATCTAAAAAAAAAACATTCCAATATCAAATTAGATTTTACTCAACAACATACTTGGCCAACATCAGCAGTAAAGCAAACAACTTGACAACCATAGTTTTCCCTGCGAAGGACAAACAAATAGAAGAAAAAATTACACTTGGGTATGTAAGAAATTCAGAAGAGAAATGTTAAAAACACAAAGCAGGGAAGCTAGATAGATACCTTAGCCATGGCACAATAACTGAAGTGTCTAAGCCACCACTATAGGCCAGAACAACTTTATTCAATTTCCCTCGTAATCCTTTGTTGTTCTTATCTTCAGAGTCTTTAATAACTGCATTTCAACAGCATATATTAAGCCCCAAAACTGGGTAAAGGAAGCAGGTCCTGATTGAAATACCCAAAAAACTGAAAACTTGAAAACTGCATTCATATGAATTAATCAATCAGAGGAAGAAGTTCAACAAGAAAAGAAAAAGAGTGAGCAACAACAACATGAATGGACTGTCACTGACTGATATGAATAATCCCATAAGTTTAATAAGCAAAACAAAAATACTGTTTTTCCTAAAACGTAAAATCCGCAAGAAAATAATATGGACATGTAAAATCAAAGTCATGGAAACATTGTAACTTCAAAAAATAAAAAAATAAAAAATAAAAATAAACAAACTGACCTTGAGCCATAGGGGTAATATCAGATGATTATCTAGTGTGTGGTTTGCTCTCTCTAGACTCTAAAGACTCTCCTACTAAGCAAGATGCTATTAGACCTGTCAATTTGAATCATGACACGGCGACACGACTCGAAAACGACACGGAATAAATGGGTTTGGGTTTATTATAAATGAATTCGGGTCATAATCGGGTCAACCCGTTTAACACGATTATTAATCGTGTCATTTTCGGATTGACCTGTTTAATTCGAAATTGACCCGTTACGACCCATTTATTAATCGTGTCATTTTCGGGTTGATCTGTTTAACACGATTATATACCTATTACAACCCATTTAAATTTAATTTTAAATTAATATTTTATCACTAATATAATATTTAATAACTAAAAAATATTATAAATTAAAAATTTTATAAAAATAATTTTCTATTACTAATTTTTTAAAAACAAAAAATACATTTTTAATAAAACAAAAACATAAAAATAAAAAGAAATAAAAAAATTTTGGGTTAATAGGTTAATTTTCGGGTTAACGGGTTAATAGGTTAGTTTTCGGGTTAATAGGTCAATTTCAGGTTAACGGGTTAATAGGTCAACACGATCCGTTAAAATAATCGTGTTAAACGGATCGTGTCGTGTTGACCTGTTTATAAACAGGTCGGGTTAGTGTTTTAGATACCTGACACGATTAATAAATGGGTCGTATTCAGGTTAGACATTTTTGACCCGATTATTAAACGGATTAATACAAACACGACCCACCAACCCGAATTACCAAGTATAGATGCTATGTTGTGCACTGGGTTATCATTTAGATGCGAAAGATTTGCTTTCCTAGGGTATCTTTGACCATGCGACAGTGTACACTATTTGTGGTACACGTGACCAAACACTACGTGATTATTGGCTGGTGGCAGCACAAATATGACTGTCCTTTTCTCATTTTCTTTTCATAAATGTTTACATTTGCTTTCTTTATTGGCCCTTAATTTAATATTTGTTTATTCAATTGCTGTCTTGGTCTTATAGTTCACCGTAACTATCCCACTGCAGTATTAGTTATTTAAGGCCTGTTGGTTATCTGTTTTAAAAATTATTTTTTGTTGTTGAAAATAGAAAATTATTTTTAAAATAAAAATATGTTGTTTGACTATTAATTTTTAAAAAATTATTTTCAGAGAACAAATGGAAAGCAAAAAAACAAAAAACCGAAAATAATAAAAAAATAAAAAGTATATTGATTCACTACATCTAACACTTGAGCATTAACATAGGCGAGTAAAAATGATAATTTATCCTGCACAACCTGATATCGCATACACCGTCCCTAAAAGTATGTTTTTTATTTTCGAAAATTATTTTCAAATACAATTGGCCTTATTCTATATTTTGAAAACAAAATTTTGAAAACAAAAAATAGAAAACATGGCCAAACAGACCTTTAGTTTCGCCAATATCAATAATAAAATTCTATATATGTTGTATATCTTACACAAAAATCTCAGTTTCGTATTTATATTGATTCTAAATTACAATACAAAATGGTATTCTTCATAAAATGGTATTCTTGCTTTTTCATTTTTCTTTTTTCACCTTTTCAAAATTTGGAGGATTGCTGGTGTACTCTTTGATAGATGCTTAACTTGTCGACTCCATAACAGTAGAATTCTATAAGGGAAATATCTATTTTGGCCTCAAAATTCCTGTCTGCGAATTGTTCACAGCTTGTAACTAGATTCCAATCATTTTAATTATATAGCCATTTTTATGATTGCTTTTATGTGCAAATATTAGTCAAAAACAATGATTCAGCAAGCTAATACCGCCTTGTTTTAGATATTGGAATTCTCCTGATCTTACGTAGCACATTATAACTATGATAATCTCTGCTCTTTCATAGGCCACCGAGTTTCAGCAATGGCAGCATTTTAACAGTGCTTGAAAGTGGAAACACATCTAAGAAAGATAATCCTTTCATATACCGATCAAATGATAATACTCATACAAAAAAGGGAAGTCATAGCTCAAATATATGTAAGAAAGCTAAAACAAACAGCGGAAGAAAAACAATAAGAACATTAAAAACAAAAGTGGTTATTTGTGGTTATCTGTTAAAGCAAGTAAAAGTAATAGAAATCAAATTGATACATAAAATAGAGAAGAACTTCCCAATCTGAGCATACATTTGAAAAATCATTCACCCAATTGTTACTTTTGACAAGTTAGGAGGGTTTTTACTTGAACTTTAATCAATATTTCAGAAGACCATATACCATACTACAATAACATAAGATATATCTCTTGGTAGAGTTCATCTAAGTCCTCACTCATAACTAGGCTACGATTTCTCTAACATGGTGGGTGGGTAATGCTGATGAAATCAACCATAGTCGAACTATTACAAAGTCTGGGAAAATTGTTGCATCATTGTCTTTCACTTATTTACCAAAGATGAAGATGAGAAGCCATGGTGAAGAAGATAAACACCATCTCTACTCAGGATATACAAACGAACATCACGATCACATTTTTAAGAGAATGGGAAACCCTTGAAATTCTATCTCTCCTTTGTGTGCCTTGGCCACATCAGGAAGAACTTCTTCAAACTTAATGACAATCTTCTCCATGAATCTCTTTTCAGTCATTCTAAGCATGTAAATTATACTAAAATCATCCTTCAAAAACCCTGCGGACAACAAAAGTTGCAGAACAGAACACCTTGGAATAACTCTCTTCTCCAAACTAAGCAGTAAAAGATTTGGATTCTTGGAAATCATTGAAGGTTTCATATTCAATCTGTCTATGTAGAAACCCATTAATTTCTTGAGTTTCTTCTCTGAGGTAATCATACACATGGGTTGCAGTCTAAATGCTAAAAAAATCTCATCTTCCGACAGCCCAAAACTTCGAAAAGCTTCCATTTTCTTCTCCCAGAGTGTCTTACTCATCACTGCCATGGACCGAACCGCGAGAACAAACAACAGGTTCTTGGGATCAAAACCCAATTTCACAACTTCATTCATAATCTCAGTCAACCGGTCAGTACCTAACAGCAAAGCTCTTGGTTGAGAAATGAAAACTTTAGTAATCAATGACTTGGGCACACCATAGTTCATCAAAACCGATATGTTTGGCTTAAGAACCTTCTCCAAATTATACTCGAGGACATGCTGGCATGCCCTTAAGACCTTAAGGACATTCTTATCATTGCAAAGAAGCCGCCTAAGCACCTGGATACAAGGAACTATTTGGTTTTTAAGGCTCCTTTCTAGAATATAAGGCTCTGATGACAAACATCTTGAAATTTCAAGGTCTGTGAGACCCAAAGATCTGAAAAATTCCAACTTTGGCTTCAAAATATTGTTAGCATTGATCAAATACAAAACAGGACGCTTCATGGTCAAGGTTGCAATTTGTTTTTCGCTGAAACTATTAGCTTTAAAGAACTCAACCACCGTTTGGGCATCACTTTCAAGCACACGAGGGTCTTTCATGAGCATTTTGGCAAGGCTATTACAAGAAAATCCTAAAGATCGAAATATCTCCATATTAGGCCTCAATTTACTCTCTGAATCAGCCAAAAGCAATCCTGGTCGGTCGGTGATTATCTTGATGATCTGCGCCTGAGTTAACCCGTGGGTTCTCATCAGGTTCAGAACTGAATCGGGGTTTTCTCTAGTTTCAATCCTAATCTTATTGGATGCTAAAATGGCTGATTCTAAGGATAACCCACATGAATTTTGGAGGTATGAGACTGTAAAAGATAACGGGTCATTGGATTTGGAAGCTTCCGACATGGTTCTGAGGAAGGAGATTGAGAAGAAACAGCCATGGCTAAACGGTGAAGCTTTATGGTAATGCTTAACATGTAAGAGTTTTGTGCAAACTAAGCGAACCATATCGAATGAGAAAAAGCTCAAAGTTTAACTGAAATGAGAATATGTACCTGGGGTTTTGAGATTGAAATTTGCAGTTTAATGCTGTCGAATTGCTGTTTTCATTGGTCGGCTTCTCTCTCTGAATTTCTCGCTTTGTGCAAAAGTTTTAGTCCATTTCAGTATTTTTACTCATTTTAGAGATGATCTGAAAGTTTGATGGGTTGTTCTTTGCTTGAAGCTTAAAATTGGGCCCTCTGATCTGCACATTTGGCATCAACGGTCCTGGACAAAAAGCTGGTCTCACGTGAGAATTCTCTTCTCTTCTCCCATTCGCAGCTTTGTTTCTCTGGCCAGATCTCCCATTTCCCATTCGCAAATTCCCTTCTCTTCTCCTCCCATTTCTCCTCCCATTCACAGCTTCGTTTCTCTTTTCCATTCCAGTGACGTTGCAAGCCACCGATCTCCAGTTCTTGGGATAGCCGTTCAGCCCCACTCATGCCAGCCCTGCCCCAGATAAAATCCGCAACTTCTCTGCTGCTTCCACCGGTCACCGGCCAGCCCTACCCCAGATTTTCATCGTTTTCCTTTTGCTTATCTTTGTTTTTATTCTTTATAAATGAAATTCAGCATCTGTGTTACTATAGTTTCAGATCGGTTACCAGAACAGTGGAGGAAAATATTTAAATTATTTTGACTATTTTTTTTTGTTTCCCTATGAATATTGATAAGGTCAAAGTCGAAATGGTTTAATTTGTTTTTCATGTTGAGTAGAGCTTTTTGTTCCTTCAACATCCAGATATGATTTATCAATAAATAAGCTTGTTGAAAGTTCAAACTTGGCTGCTTCTACCGGCCAGCCCTGTCCCAGATTTCAACTGTTTCCACTATCGAGAGTGTCGAGGTTAAATCTGCAACTTCTGCTTTTGCCTTATATTTAGTGGTTGTTGATTGTTTATTGTTGATTGTTGACTGTTGATTGTATATTCCAGTACTAATTAAATTATAAACTTGGGAGATTGAAACGTTCATGTTGCAACTAGATATGCTGCTATATATATATTTTTCCTTTTACAATGCGGTCCCCAAACTAATTGTCTTGATTTTGTTCCTCATAAAAAAAGTCACATTATATGGACCATATATAGATTCTACACAATTGTGTGGAAGTAAACCATGTGATGATCTCACTAACATCTAATTATTTTTATCAGAGGTGCAAATTTCATGTGATTGTAGGACTACCTGATTCCTCTAACAAAGACTTTCACGTCATATAAATTCCATACAAGTTTTTGAAATGGACATGTGATCTTTGGACCACCTAATTATTTGTTTTTTTAATCCAAGGAGGCAGTAAATTAGGACTGAGCCCTTTCAGCACCTACCTTGTCTGCTATGAAGTTGCTAATTGGTTCATTCCATTCTACTTCCAATATGATTCCAATGCTACCTCTTTGTTCTTTCTGAAAATTTATCAAAAATATATTAAAAAAGACTAAACCGATTAATCATCTTGCAATCCTATTTGGACATAAAGCAATAAGAATATAAACCTGATATGGTCTTATGATCGAGGTCCTATGATCCTTTTTTTTTAATTTGTTTTTTTTTTAAATTAGGTCCTACGATCCTCTGTTTTTGCTTTCTTTAAGAATCTAATCGATAACATGGAATAATTATTAGTCTATGGATGGATTTCATGTTCTTTTTAGTGATCACACAGATAGTCTAGATTAAAAAGCAATGAAGACAAGACGTGATGTGATTCCACCCAAGCCCGCTCAACCGATAACCTGCTAAGATGCTGAGCCAACACAGATGAAGACTAGGCCCATCACAAGAGGTCAAATTAAGAGATTTAAGGACAACCTGGGAGCATTTATACAGGGGGTAATCAATCTCAACAGAGCCTGTCCATACTTGAAGATACAAAGCCTATTCTAAGCATCCAAGTGGTGGAAGCCGATACGGACCCGGGTAGCAGTTTTGGTGCAAATATAGACAACGAGCAACATGAAATAGTTCCAACTCTTTATGGATTCAATACATATGTCTAAGAGGATATGGAATCAAGCCAAGCCAGCTTCAAAGGCATTCAAAAAGGGGTTGTACGGACAGCTTCAAATTTGGCTTATTTTTTACTGTATTTTGTGCTGGCTTTACTGTATTTGCTGAGTTGGCTTTTTCTTCCTCTTCCAAGCATGGGCAACGTGTGGGACTTCATATTCAACTTATTTGGCATCCTAAAAAGCATATTGAAGCTGATTTGGAGTCCAATTAGGTCAAAGAAGGGTCATTATCAACCTAGCCGAAAATTACCATATTTAGTTTCCTAATTTGTTTTTACTTTTTGTTTTAGAAAACTATCTTTAATTTTGGATTTGTATTTATTTACTTATTGAACAAATAAGTTTAAGAAAGTTTTTATTTTATTATTTTGTTTGTAAATTAATTAATTCCTAATTGAAAATAAGGAAATTAATTAATTAGATTAGGAAAAGGAAAGATTCGACCAAGCTAGAACTCTTCATTGTGTGGCCGATTTTTCCCAGGGTTTTTAGGGTTTATTTTGTTTCTTTCAAAGCCTATTTAAATGCTTATTTTTCAGTAAGAATACAACTTTGATTTGATTAAGAAAATACTTGTGAGATTAATTATCTCTTTGTTCTTTAAGAACACCTAAAACATCATTAGAGAATTGGCTGTTTTAGCTTGACTTATCAACAGGTTTTCCATTCCCTATTGTGGCGTCTACATTATACCAAGGTTTCTAACCACAGGTTGGTTAGGGGTTGAGGTCCATTCTATTAGAACTTGAATTTAATTGAGATCCAGGCTAATATAATACGAGTTTAGGAGCAGGTCGTCCTAGGTTCGTATCAAGACGGGCACTTGTCAAGCCGATGAAAACTCTTGGTAAAACTATTTGTTGAATATTAATTCAAAATACTATTTGACTGATAACAAAGTTTTACTGAAAGCTATTACAATCCAATGGGAATTACTTCAGCAGAATATAGACAAAGAAAATTGTCTATTTATTTATCGTGTTTATTATTGTATCCTCATAATTGGATGGTATTATATACATTTGCCCAAAGAGAACCAATTTAAATGCTAAGATGGAAGAAATATCAAGCCTCGCATGCTTAGTGAGAAAAATGCATGTAAGCTTTTGAAAAAATTAAGATAATTAATTGAAGTGAAAAGGTTCGAAAAGATATAATATATATTTAGTGGTTACTCTTACTATTGCTTTATAATCATTGGTATTGCTAAATTAGATTCATTCATTCGTGTAGAAAGGTTGCTGGTGGTTTTTTATGTTTTTCATTTTTTATGTCTTTTGGTTTTTTATAGCATATTAAATCCTTCCTTGTGTTCTTTAGAAGTCATAGCTGGAGATTAGTTGTGTAAGCATGTCAACAAGTACTAGTAATGTTCAACCAATCTGGATGTGCTCATGTGGGAAATACATGCATTTAAAAATATCAAGGACAGATAAGAATCCAAATCGTCAATTCTCGAAATGCTTAGATGGAGAACAGGTTGTATACAATTTTTTATGTGTTGAATTTTTATTTGTTTTTGTTTATGAAATAATTAAATTATATATGTTTACTTGCCACAGGGAAAAGGATGTGGTAAATTCATTTGGGTAAAAGAAGGCGAAGCTAAACTAGAAAAAATAGATGTACTTATCAGTGAAGTTCGTCATTTATCTTTGCAAGTGGAGAAATCTAATAATATGCTTGAAGCAATTCAGAAAAATACCAAGAGGAGCTACCAATATGACATTAAAACTGTCATATTTCTTGTACTTTTATTATTTATTTTCTTTAAAATGTTAGCCTAGTAATGTAGTCAAGCAATATATATGTTTTTTTGGTTGGTAAACTAATTATGTAGCACCATATGTATCTTATTAAGCTCGCTGTATGTTTTGTTTCTATTTAGTTTATGTTCAGATTCTTATTTTGGGTGAAGCTTTATCTGTACCTCTTGCTGTACAGCCATGCCTCCCTCTCTCTCTCTCTCTCTCTCTCTATAATTCATTATGGCTTGCATGGCTTTGGAAAAAGCAAATAATATTAGTTTAGTTTATTCATTGTTACAAGGAAAGTAACACAAATGGGAACACCACCACCAATACCAACAAGAACAGCTTAGGCAGAATTGTCTTCTACTTCTTAATTTTTTTGTTGGTCTGAGAAATTTCTTAGGATTAAAGCATGAAGCCTATGGAATTTTATTTGTTTTGGGACTGCAAGACTGAATATGATCCAAAAGTTGATCTATTGGATCAAGAGTTCATGCTGAAAGGGAAATGGTATCAAAGGAAAGATCTGGAGGTAAGTTTCGAATTATATATGTTTTCTTAGCATTCTTGGTTTTAGTTTAAATCTTAACTTGTCCGCAAATATGGTAATAGTGATCATTATCTTCATTGTGGTGTTCTTATCCTGTATGTGCCTGACTCTGGCACATTCCTTTTGCTTTGGTGAAATTCAGATTGGAAGGTTACATAACTATAGTTCATTTGTGCATTTGAATTATTTTTAATTGATTGCTTAGAGAAGGCAACAAAGTTTTGCAGTGATGTTGCACACTATAGTCCAGTTAGGTAAATATTAACTTCTGATGATATGTGCTAGTTGTAATTTGTCAATCTTCATGTGGTATTCAAGGTGTGTAATTCACGAGCAAGCAAATTTATGCTGCTGATTTCACCTAAGTTATCATATTTACTTACTGTTAGTGTCGTTACATCCCAAACCTTGACAACCTTTTTTCCAAGTTTTTATCATATTCGTTTTTCATACTAATGCTACAATCTATCTATAGCACTCTGTTGTCCCCTATTTTAGCATATGTTACTGTTCATGATGAAGCTGCTGCTGTTTTGAGCCTGCTGTTGCTGTTGCTAGTGCTGCTGTATTGCTGCTGGTGCTGTTGCTGGTGTTGCCGAGCTTGTTGTTGCTGCTGCCGAACTTGCTGTGTTGCTGCTGGTGCTGGTGCTGCCGAGCTTGCTGTGTTGCTACTGGTGCTGCCGAGCTTGTTGTCGCTGCTGCCGAGCTTGCTGTGTTGCTGCTAGTGCTGTTGTCGAGCTATGTTGCTGCCAAGTTGCTGAGCTATGTTGCCGAGCTGCCGAGCTATGGTTGCTGTTGTTCCTCCATCACATGCTCTCCTTGATATGTGTCCTCTATATGTATACAAATGAATGTTGATCCATCAAATCACACAGATTTTATTTTTGAAAGGAATATAATTATAGGCTTCAACCAATGTATTCATATTACTTATTAACATGCACTCTCAGAAAGTGAATTCAGAAAAAGCATGGATGTATGCATGTTGTTTTTCTTTCCTGGTGTATAAATACACTGTTTACGTATACTGTTCACGTGCACTGTTCACCTGTGTTTAAACATCCTTTTTTTTTTTTTTTTTGGCTAAAATACCTGTGTATAAACATCAATCTCCAGCTTCTCATTCCTGCTAACTGAAGTAAACCACATTGGTAAATAAACGGCAAACTAGACTAAAGGCAAACTAGCATAGATTTAGTCAAATAATCAAACAAGACTTCATGTTTCCAATACATGGCAATTTAAGGAGTCTATAATCATAACTCAACTCTCTTTTAGTAACTAAGCTGATAATTATTGCAATATGACAAAAAAAGAAAAAAAAATGTAAGAAAAAGAGGAATGTTTAAACACAGGTAAACAGTTCACGTGAACAGTACGCATGAACAGTAATCGTGAAGCATGCTTTCTTAAGTTTTCTGTACTAGTTTGTACTATGGCTTTTTTATCCTAGTTAACAAATATACCAACCAATGACAGAATCCCATGAAAATAATCTAGTTTTCTACAAAACCAACGAACAAAATATCAACTTTTTGTTCTCTGCAGAATTTACACAGCATTGAGCATCCTATTCCTTAGAGCACTTTCCTTTTTCGTTTCGATTATTAATTTCCCATAGGATATTTCTGTGTGCTTCATCTAGCTTAAGACTTTTTAGATCTTTTTTTGAGATGCCAATCTATCCATTGACAAACACACCTAAGTATAAGCCAGAAAATTCCTAATAAGCATAAGTCCAATAAACAGCCATAGAAAAAACATGAGAAAGATGAAATAAACAAGCCAATAAGTCTTCTAACAAATAAACTAAGGTGGTGAAGTACAATGTGGCATTTTAGAAGTAAATCAATAACATAATATATTAGAATATTGAAGTAGAGCAAAATGGCAGTGGTATGTGGAAGAACATAATCTGTTGCAAAAATGGTTGCTCTTCTCTTCATTTATCATGATGTATAGAAATTAAACGTTCCAAACATAAAGAGTAGCATGTGAATATATGACAAAACCAGCATACATTCAGTCTAATAATCAAAACACATCTCTATTTTACATAGTCAGCTGATAGTGCTTGCTATAAGATAGAAAATCCCAGACAAGCACACCAAAATAAAAAAACAACTTCTTCTCCCAAATCTGTTGCAAGATAGGTCATCCTTTTGTTTTCTCATGCAAACCTGCCAAAGTCCAACAAGTCCTTACATTAGCAGCATGTTAGTTCAATAAAATATCGAAGACCATACGACACCACTTAGTTTCAGACCTGTGGAAGACAAACTATCATCTTCAAAATCATATTCCGAGGCGTGTTGATGACTTTCCTCATTTTGTGAGGACCTATATAGATGAGCAGCATGGTTTGTACAAAGTATGATCATACAAATTGCATAAGAATAATAAATAGTAAATGTATTATTTTCTTACAGATTGTTGAGAAGTGGACAGTTTCTTTTGTCGTGCGATTGTCCAATTTTTCCACATCCATTGCAACGTCGACCTCTATACTTTGCGGCATTTGTTGCCTTCTCCTTTCCCCTTTTTAATCTTTGTCTGCATCCCTTTGCCCTCACAGCAGATGGGTCTTTCAAAGCTTCATAGTCATGAGCAGTGCTACCTTTTTCATAAATGCCTCCACTTTTCATGTTGCTAACTATGGATTCACTCTTGCCTAGCAAACTTTGAAGACTGTCATTCACAATTACACTTACCTTTTTATATATTATGGCTTTATCAATGACTTCCGAAGCAACTTGGAATAGTTTAGCTGGCCAAGTCAACATTGAACTACGCTGTCCACCTATCTCAACATCTCGCTTATCGATTATTATTTGACATTTTGCACCTCTAGTCCACCTTCTCATTATATATTGATTTGGCAAAGGGATGTTACCAAACAGTCTCAAGAATGCCAAGATATGTCTACAGGGAAGTCCTTCACTCTCAAACTTCTTACACGTACAAGATGCAAAGTCTAATTCTTTATCATAAGCAATTTCCCACACTCTACGAACACCTTCTTGTGGACTACTATCGACCACATACATTTTGTGTGTAGCATTTTCACAAACAAATTGTGGCATTATTACTAAGCTATGCCACAACTCATCTTGAAACTTAAGAAAAATCTTGTGTGTGTAAATTTCAGCCATTTGCTTTTCCATTTCCAATGGAAATTTCAAAACAAGCTTCTCATTAATATCAACGTGATCAGCCCCTAACTCTTCATGACGTTGATGTGCAAGTGCCCTATTAAATCAAAGTATGAAATCCATCAATAAGTTTCTCTTCGAAACACATTTCTTGAAAAATGCATGGGAACTTTCCGCATGTTGGCTACTTGACATTCCAGTTGAGAATATATGGTTAACATATGCAGGCACCCATCTTGAACGTAGCTCAAATATTGATTTTAACCAATCATTGTTATCTAGGCTTGCCTTCTCGATGGTAGT
Source organism: Ziziphus jujuba (assembly GCF_031755915.1). NCBI lineage: Eukaryota > Viridiplantae > Streptophyta > Magnoliopsida > Rosales > Rhamnaceae > Ziziphus > Ziziphus jujuba. The sequence goes on from NC_083380.1 coordinate 9,131,768, forward strand.
CACCCATTTTCTTTCAAACTCTTCAGGGCATTCTAATTCCCAAATGCATTATTGGAAGCCTTTATAAAAATCTCTATAGATGATTGCATTTAAATACGTAGAGAACTTCTCAAGTATGTGCCAACTACAATACCTATGAAATGTATTCGGTAAGCTCTGAACTATATAGCCTTTGTCATTGAAAATCTTGATCGGTAATGATCATCTTTGGGTTGTTCGTCGGCATGCTATCCTTTAATAGCTCAAACAACCAAACAAATGATTCCGTTTTTTCATCACTTAAAAAGGCACATGCAAAAAGCACCATTTGACCATGATTGTTCACCCCCACCAAGGGTGCAAATATATACCATATTGATTAGTGTTATAAGTTGTATCAAATACAACTACATCACCAAAACATCCATAAGCTCTTCTAGACACCGAATCAGCCCAAAAACAACACTTCAATTTACCATCATCATCTACATCTATTTTAAAAAAGAAGCATGGATCCTTTTCTTGCTCAGTTAGGAAATATTCCTTTAAAAGTTTTGCATCTATTCCTCTTAATTCATTCCGCACCTTAGCTTCGTGGTTATATATATCCTTCTTTGTACACCCAATATTCTTTATACCTCCAGCTTCAAATTCAAGAATGCTTATTTGTTGATGAGTTGGCACATTTGTTGTTGAAAGCTGCAAGGTTAGTGACTTCTTGGCTTCAAACATACTACGATGTAACCTCAACAAATGCACTCTTTAAGGGGTTGATAACGGATGACTATGTTCTTCAACAAATACAGTGATGATAAATTTCCCCGTTTTTGACCTAACCACGGCAAGTTTAGCTTTACAATTTTCTCTTGTCATCTCCCGACACCTTTTTCTCTCACCGTCCTTTATAGAAGATACTCCTTCCATAAATACACAAATTCTTTCCTGACAACTTCATTCGCACCTTTACATCTCTTAGTTGAACTGCTACGAATACTAAACCCCGCCTCTTTTGCATATTTAATGTAGAACTTATGTGCCCCATCTATCGATTCAAACTCTTGTCCAACCTTTGGTTTGCAGTTTTCGGCCACTTAAGGAATGTAAACATCATCCACGGATTTTGAATGTGACAGCAAGGATATGTCTTCAACTCGTCTACAATCTGAATTTGCTTCCAACTGTTCTACACTCATGTTTCCAATCTGAATTTGCTTCCAACTATTCTACACTCAAACCAGCTTCCTATTGATCAATTTGTAACCTGGTAGATGGCAAAGCAAAACCATCATGAGAGGTGGTAATATCTTTTATTTTAAGAAAGTTTAGTTTCTAAATAGAAGAGAAAAATGTTGCAAAAATAAAGGCACTTCAGCCAAATTCTGCCGAGTTTGCATTATGGTTGCTGATCCAGCACACTCTATAATGAAAGAAACAAATATGCGTGCATCAACAGAAAAAATAAATAAATAAATAAATCTGAATCATGGGGTTCAAAAAGGTTAATAGTACATATAAAAATGAAAAATATAATTTGCAAAACAATGAAATAATTACATCTTTGCTAGATAAAGGGAAAAAAAAATATTGATACATAACTCTTTAATCAATGAGAGGTTAACCAATCTACGCAAAGGCTATTAAAAGAATAAAAATAAAAAGCAATGACATCAATTTAATCTATTAACTCTATGTTTCATGCATATTAAGGGGATAATAATTATTCAAAGTTTTTTTTCAAGATTAAACTAAGCAGTTTTAGAACGGAACACAATAGGATATATATACATATGTCTTTGTGTGTGTGTGTGTGTGTGTAGATATAGGAATTACAAAATAGAATTACTTTGTGTTCCAATTATAACAAACTTATTTTCTCTTGTATAGCATGCATGGATTGGCCATTCGTATACTCCAAAAACAAATGGTGCAAATATCTCTTTCGTGTTAGTATTATGATAGACTAAGTGAATTGATTATTACACAATGAACAGTACGCATGAACAGTATGCATGAATAGTGGTATTTATACACCAGGAAAGAAAAACAACATGCATACCCATACTTTTTCTGCGAAAAGTATCATTTTCTAAATTTTCGAAAATCATCATGAAGATTGGCCTTCGTTCAAGTTATATCTCAACCCAAATCACAATCCCACATTTAACAATTTCAACTATGCAGGACTACATAAAATCACCAACATAAAAAACAGAATGAAAAAAAAAATTACAAAACATAAACTCACTCACTCACAGATATGAAGAGCCAGAATACAGACATGCAGAGTAGAAGATTATGAGCTGGTGGGTACAGAGAAGGGTGGCAATCGTGGTTCGAGCTGGTGCATTTGCAAGATGGCAATGGTGGTGCAATCTAGTGGGTTTGCAAGGATGGCAATGTTGGTTGCTGCTGGTGCGATTGGGAATTTTGGCTGGTTGCTGCTGGTGCGATTGGAAATTTTGGCAAAATCCTTTCAAGCTGGTGAGAGCGGGAAGGGCTCAAGGGAAATTTGGAAAGCCATTCTCATGTGAAAGTTGCTTTGAAGTTGGGCCGTAGATGCCAGCAGTGCAAATTGAAGGGCAGGAAATTTCATCACATGTTTGGTCCGCATATAACCCATGCAGTCGGTCCTCAAGCTAGCCTCTCTGTATATATATATACAAAAAGAGTCTACCATGCGGTCGGTGCTTATGCTTAATTTCCGGATAAAAAACATGCCAAAATGCCGCAGCCCTTGGATGAAAACGGATGGTTCAGATTATACCCTCTTCTCTTCCCAATGCTCTCTCACGTGCCTTCCTTTTTGCTTCTCCTCTTCTTCCACCCTTCCTCTTCTCTTCGACATCTCTCTCTATTTCTCTCTCTATCTTCCTTTCTTTTCTCTTCCTATAAACCCTCTTTCAATTCCCTTGCCAAAAAATTAAAAAATTTGAGAAACCAGATACAGAAGATTGAAGAACCAAAAAAAAAAAAAAAAAAAAAAAAAAACCAAAACTGACTAAACAAGAGAGAAAAAAAAAAAAAAAAAGGGCAAAATGCATGGTTCAAGGTTCGGATTCCATGAATATGTGGAAGCTTTAGAAGAATTGAGAAAGATTCAGAATTTTCAGACAAAGCTTCCTCTGTGTTTGGAGCTTGTGATACAAAGTTTGTAAAAAAAGACCCTTTTTGAATTTTAGCATGATTCTTATGACAAAAAAATTAAATTTTGTTTTTTAGGGTTGGATATCTGATGGGTTGTGGGTGGATTTTTTGGGTTTTGTTTTCTAGTTTCTTTTCTTTCTTTTTTTTTGGCAGCCACTTAGAGGTGCCAATCAACAATTGTTGGGGACGACAACAGAGTACTTGCACGGACAATCAGAGTGCTCGGGGCAAACTTGGAGTGAAGGCCATGAATTTTGGGGAATTTTGCTAATTTTTCGCACGTGAATTTGCAATTCATTCAGAACCGTCCGTGATTGTTGTAGAAAATCCAAAGACTACGGCATTTTGGCACGTTTTTGGTCTGGAAATTAAGCATAAGTATCGATCAGATGCTAGACTCCCTCTATATATATTATAAATTAATTTTTATGCATTAACATATATTGATTTATTTATTTCTTTTTGAGATTAAAACTAACTGACTACATAATCTAGCGGAATGAAATTGACTTAGTGACTGTTTGGTACAATTTTTTTTTTTTTCGGATTAAATGCTCTATTTGAAGGCTAAAAGGTTTTTTATTAAAAAATAAAAATGTTTAGTAAAAGTTAACAAGTACTTGTTGACTAAAAAAAATAATTTTTTTTAAATTATTTTAGAAAATCTTAAATTTTATGCTTTTTTAGAAAAAAAATTTTTTTTTAACTCATATGGAAACTCAATTAGCATTTATACAGTTTTTTTTAGCTTATATAAAAACTCGTTAAGCATTCAATACAACTTTTTATTTACAGTCAAATACTTATTAATTTTTTAATAAAATTTTTCTTAAAAAAGATCTATTATATGAAACTTTACAGACTAAAGTTCTTCTATAGAGCTTCGTATAATAGGGATCCGTTTGGCATAATTGATGAAAGTAGAGTTTTAGTGTGTAGAGCTTTCTATAATAGATCTTTTTGGAAAAAAAAATTATTAAAAAGCTAATAAGTGTTTAGTCGTAAATAAAAAAGCTACATTAAATGCTCATTAAGCTGTATTAAATGCTTATTAAATTTCCATATAAGGTATAAAAAAAAAAAAAAGCTTTTTTAGAGAATCTGAAAATTTAAGCTTTTCTAAAACAGCTTAAAAAAGCTTATTTTTTTGTAAATAAATACTTATTAACTTTTATCAAATACTTTTATTTGTAGATAAAAAAGTTTTGACTGCTTTTAAGCAAAAAATAGCCATGCCAAACAGAAATTTTTTTTTTAAAAAAAAATTATTAAAAAGTTAATAAGTGTTTGACTGTAAATAAAAAGTTGTATTAAATGCTTAATGAGTTTCTATATAAGCTAAAAAAACTGTATTAAATACTTATTAAGTTTGTATATAAATAAAAAAAAAAAAACTTTTCTAAAAAAGCATAAAATTTAGGATTTTCTAAAATAATTTTAAAAGACAAACATCTTTATTTTTTAACAAAAAAAAACTTTTAATATTCAAGTAAAATTTTTGATTAAAAAATGCTTCCGAATAGACACTTAAACATAATCAAATAATGAAATAGAAAAGGACAGAAAAAGGAAAAAACAAAAAACAAAAACACAGCTTTTAGAGAGAGCCTATAATACAAGTATATTTGGTATAAGAAGTTCATTCTTTTATTCAAAAAAAAAAAAAAAAAGTCCATTTCCTTATCCAATAATCATAAAATCAAATAAAATAAATCATAAATAAAAAACCGTGTTAGGTTTGAGATTGAAATATAATTTTTTTAGTCGTCCAAAAACGCCCTCTACCCATTTATTTAATATGGGACGACCCTTAGATTTAACAGGAGTCAAATGTTATTCACATCTAACGGACCAGACTTGATTTCATGAAATACCCATAAAACAGTCTTTTTCTTTAAAAAAAAAAAAAATTGAAATAAAAACCCAATCTTTATTTCTAAACGAAAACCCTAAACCCTAAAACGCAGCACTTGCTCACCAGCGCCCATTTATTCCAGAGAGTATTTAGTGGGAGAGATAAAAAGGGTTTTTTGAGAGAGAGTGAAGGCCAGCTTTGGGTGGCCGCTTTGTGTTCCTTTGAGAGTCTACAATGGCGCTTTACCTTCTCTACGAATCAGCTTCTGGGTATTCTCTGTTCCTTGCTCATGGCATCGACGAGATTGGCCAGAACACCGAAGCGGTTCGGAACTCTGTCTCCGATTTGAACCGGTTTGGTAAGGTGGTGCAGCTCACAGCTTTTCATCCATTTGAGTCGGCCCTCGATGCACTCAACCAAATCAACTCCGTCTCTGAAGGTGAAACTTTCACGCTCAAATGCCATTTTTTTTTTTTTTGGCCACGAGTTTTGGGTTAGCTTCTTTATAAAAAGTATACTCGGATGGTTCTCACTCAGAAGCATATATATATGTATTTATTTATTTATTATTATTATTTTTTGGTTTTTGGTTTTTGATTGATTACTGTTTTGCAGTTTCGTGATTTGGTTGTATGGTATTGTGTATGCTCATTTTTCTTTGGCTGAGTGGTATGTATTTCCACGGTGCTTGTTTTTCCAATTATGAGGCATGGCTAAAAAAAAATATTGTGACATTTCTTTTCTTACAGCATTTTCAAATTGATTTTATATATATATATATATACCGGAATGGCCTATTCCATCGTTTATAGTCAAAAAGAATATTAACAAGAGGTTTTTCAACCCGGAGGAGTCTTTTTTTTCTGTAAATATTTCTATACAAAAAGGAAATTGAATGTGGAAAATGGTGGGAATGATTGGGAGGTATCTGTCTGATCCTTTTGCCTGCGTTATGTTGGTTACTTTGGTTATTGTTTTTTGAACCAATACTTTGGCGAAATGAAGCTTTGAACTTAATCTAACTTAATATACTCCTTTCATTGCATTTTGTAATTAAAAAAAAAGACTGTCAATGCTTTGTGTTCATGGATTTTTAGGACATTTTCTCCTTTTGGATTTTACTCAACGGTTTACCATGGTCTGCTTTGAGGTTGGTACTTATAGACCTGTCTTAGCATACATTGGCTTGTGTTGGAGCATGAATGAATTTGTCTCTCTCCGTTGTTTCAGTTTGAAAGAGTTTGCTTGATTTCAGTTGTGCACTTATCTAAACTCAATGTAATTGAATGCTGGATGCAGGGCTTATGACTGATCAATTGAGGAATTTTTTGGAAATTAATCTCCCTAAAGTGAAAGAAGGTAAAAAGGCAAAGTTCAGCTTAGGGTTAGCTGATGCTAAGCTTGGGTCCCACATCTTTGAAGTTACTAAAATTCCTTGCCAATGCAATGAATTTGTTCTTGAGCTGCTTCGTGGTGTGCGGCTTCATTTTGATAGGTTTATCAAGGATTTAAAGGTTCTTATTTTTTCCTTTTGAATTTACGTACCCATCATATTTGTACTTATTCTTGTTCTAAATATAGCTGATGTTGTTATTTAAGGCATGAATGCCTTTCCTGAAAGAGCTTTTTGTCTATATTTTCCTCTCGTTCTTCTTTAGCCTGGAGACTTAGAAAAAGCCCAGCTTGGTCTAGGACACAGTTACAGCAGAGCAAAAGTCAAGTTTAATGTCAACCGAGTTGACAATATGGTGATTCAAGCAATATTTCTGCTGGATACTCTTGATAAGGATATCAACTCCTTCTCTATGAGAGTCAGGTAAAGTGGTGGCATTTTATAAAAGAAAGTATCTTGTTGATAATCTTAATCATGGAAACAACTGTGATTTAAGAGAACTGGGAGAACTTTGTCTGCGGTTGTAATTTACATTTCTTGTTCTCCTATAAGAAAGTAATGAAATCTGTCATTTTTTTCATGTTTGTCATCTTTGTACAGGGAATGGTACTCGTGGCATTTTCCTGAATTGGTGAAGATTGTCAACGACAACTATCTCTATGCCAAAGTTGCAAAGTTTATTCAGGACAAGTCAAAATTGGATGAAGACAAGATCCCAGCCTTAACTGACATAGTTGGAGAAGAAGAGAAGGCAAAGGAGATTGTAGAAGCTGCCAAGGCATCTATGGGTAAAACAACCATTGCATAAATCTCTTGTCCATTTTGTATTTAGTGGGTTTTAGATGTTATTATAGCCTCTATTTTAAATTTTCTGCAGGCCAGGATTTGTCTCCAATTGACTTGATTAATGTCCATCAATTTGCCCAGAGAGTTATGGACCTGTCTGAGTACAGGAGGAAGCTTTATGATTATCTGGTTACTAAAATGAATGATATTGCACCAAATTTGACCTCTTTAATCGGTGAAGTTGTTGCAGCGCGTTTGATTTCCCATGCTGGGAGTCTTACAAATTTGGCCAAGGTCCCTTCTTCTACACTACAGATTCTTGGTGCTGAGAAGGCACTTTTCAGGTACTCAGGCACTTCAGGCCCATTGTCTTTCTTACCTTCATATTTGTGAAATCTTCCCATATTGACCTCTTTATTTTTCTCTTTAGGGCATTAAAGACGAGGGGAAACACACCCAAGTACGGCCTTATATTCCATTCATCTTTTATTGGTCGAGCGTCAGCTCGAAACAAGGGCCGAATGGCTCGTTATCTTGCTAACAAGTGTTCCATTGCCTCTCGGATTGACTGCTTTGCAGGTAATTTTAACATTTCTTTTGCAGGTTTTGACATAATAGATAAATTATTCTGGAACCTATTTCCTGTTTTCTGTTGCAGTCAGATATCCCCACTTAAAATGTTTATGTTGTATCCTCTTCTAACAGAAAGGAGTACTACCACATTTGGGGAAAAACTTAGGGAGCAGGTCGAGGAGCGACTTGACTTCTATGACAAGGGGATTGCTCCACGGAAGAATATTGATGTGATGAAAGCTGCCATTGAAAGCACTCAAAATGAAGGTGTGAGAATCAAAATTTTTGTTGAACATAGATTAATGTCAAGTATTTTGTTCTTGGGTGGCATACTTACAAAAGATACATTTACCTGGTTCACAATGTGGCATTGGTTGGCATAATATGGTAACCATCCATCCCTCCTGACAAACTTTTGCTAGCCTGAGGGTCCTATAATTTTGAATTGAAATTATGCTTACCTACTTTCTAATTTCAGTGAGCATTGGAATGCTTGGATGTTTACACTCTGTTTGTTTTGTTGTATGGTTTAATACATTTGTATAAATTTGCTAATTTGACCCTATCTTATTGCATTTGTGGATGCAGACACGGAAATGGAAGAAATTCCCACCGGAAAGAAAAGCAAGAAAAAGAAATCAAAAGTTGCAGCCACAGATGATGTTGAGGCAATGACTGTTGATGAACCAACTACTGTTCAAAATGGGGCTGCTGATGATGCAAAGTCAGAAAAGAAGAAGAAAAAGAAAGACAAAAGAAAATTGGATCAGGAGGCAGAGCAGCAGGATGAGGCTGTCAAGCATGCAAACGGTGTAAATGGTGATGAAGATGGAGCAGCCAAGAAGAAGGAAAAAAAGAAGAGCAAAAGTGGAAATGGAGAGGATCTACAGGCTGCCAGTGATATTAAGAAGAAGAAGAAGAAGAAAAAATCTAGTGCCGAGTAAATTTTGATTAATGTCTTTACTGGTGGTTAAAGTTCAGATATTCATCTGTGCTGCTGCCTTTTGTGTTTTCGATGCCAACAGTTTGATAGTTATAGAAGTTGGCCCCGAGCTTGTGCTACCTGTGTGAATCATGATCCATTAAGCTATGTAGTAATTTGCCAGCACTTGCTTTCTAACTTTAGTTTTTTTATCAACATTATCAGTAACTAGTGGATTTGTCTCCCAAAGTTTTGTATGCTAGTTTTCAATTAAACTGTTAAATTGTTAAATTCCTGCTTGACATAGTTCTGCTTGGAGGATGTGGTTTCTCTTTTAATTTTTCTTTTCATTCAGTCAACATTTTGGTGGGATATTACTTCATGTTCTGACCAGGTTTTTATGTAGATCTAATGGACTAATATTGTTGTTTGGCAGAATCATTAAATCATAGTTAAAACTGCTTTATAAGAAAGAGGTGCTGTAGTATTCAAATATGCCCTCTTCTTGTCTCTCATTTGTACATGCCTATCATTTCTTATTTTTTAATCATCTCATACATATGAAACAGAATTAACTTGAGACCACGAATTTGGTTCAGACATCTTTGTTTTTGCTTCTATAAAATATCATATTCCAAACAAGTTATGGTACTTTCACACAGAATAAGATTAATTTTTTTTTTTTTTAATTTTTGGTTTAAAAAAGGATGGTTAATTTGATTGATCATGGTTTTCAAAAGCTGTGTAAACTCTATTACAAAATTAAATGCCTGGTCTTGGTCATCTGGACCCTCTTCGCTCCTCGCAATTTTAAGTCAACTTTCTGCAGGAACCAACTTTGTGTAGCATCGTGCGAGTATGTCAAGAATGGAGCTTAGCCAGTTGGTAAGAAAGCTTAGTTCTTCTTGCCTTTTAGGAAAGCAAGGTACCATTTTGCTGATAATTTTGGTATGCGTTTGTATTTGTTTTCAAAATCAATGTAGTAAAGTCCATATTTGAATTTAAGACCCGTTCCCCATTCAAAATCATCGAATACTGACCAAATATAGTATCCTTTCACGTTCACACCATTCCTAAAACAATAAAATTAAATAAATAAAAATGCAAATCATAAAGCAAATTCCACTTTTTCGAATAGTTTAGATTATAGTATGAAATTAATTAAATAACTTACTTTATAGCTTTGTTTACTGCATTTAAATGTCGAAGAAGAAAAGTAATTCGATATAAATCATTTAATGATTCTTCACGTGGCCGTGAATTCTCATTCTCCTTAACACCTACATAAAATATGGAGGTCAAAATAATGTTATTATTTGGATCATGATGTGTAATATTTAAGCACACTATAATAAAAATGCATGCATATAGAAATAATCTTAGCATAAGAAAAAAGCTCCAACCATTTTCACATATGTAGATCTTAGGTTCTTGATATTTCTCCTTTATAAACTCCAGCAATTTTCGTAGCCCATTTGGATAACCCCCCGTTTCCTGCATTAATTAATATAACTTGTAACAGAGGACTTAATTAAATTAAAAAATACTTGCAAAAAAGAAAAATCTTTAACTCTTTCTAGAAACTTCTTACAGGGTAACCAAGACGCACTCCATTTTTGCTATCTGCAACAAATCAAACATGGACAAGGAAAAATAAATAAACTTGTTTCTTTCTCCAAAAGATGATAATAATATATTTTTTTTTTCAATTGACCAATAAATAAGTTAGATGTTATATAATAAAATGCAAAATTCACCTAGTTCAAGTGCCAATGCATCAACAGCATGGTGTGGTATTACTCCAACTCGAGAATTTGGTTTATTTTGAGCATAACTTGATAGATAGTAATTTATCCCAAGAAAATCATAAGCTCCTTTAAGCATAACTTTTTGTTCTTCAGAAAATATAGGAAGCCTATCCTTCACCAATTCTCTCATAGTTTTTGGATAATCTCCAAAAACTAAAGGCTCCACAAACCTAATGCATAAAACAACGTTAATTTTGTTCAATTAATTTAGTTATTTTTTATAAAAGGAAAATTGTTTTTGGGGTAAAATTAATCTAAGCGACTGATAGTTAAGATTTGAATTTACAAATACAAACCATCCCAGATGAAAGTCTAGGAGTCTTTTTGCAGCTGCTTGATCTTCCAATGATATTGAATCATAAGGTTCATAGTAGTTTATATTAAGAGCAATGCCAACCTCTCCTCCTTGCTCTTCCTGTAACATTATAAATAAATATATATATATATATATATATATATATATATATTCCATCAAAGTTTATAAGAAAAATGATACATAATTTGACTCTAATATATATATATATATGGTCAAGCTCCTCTAGGGTCCCAGATAAAAATTAAAGTTCATGATCATCTTATTACCTGGTATTTCTCTTGATAGAGCTTATACACAGCAGCGTGTGCAAGAATAAGATTATGTGCTGCAATGTATGGTTCTGTGGATGAATTACCACCACGTGTGCATCCCATGTTTGGGAGAGAACATCTTCCAGGCGGTGCCCAACCATTTTCATACCCAAATAGAGAAAGAATTTTTGGCTCATTTATGGTTACCCAATGTTTAATCCTATCTCCAAATGTTTTGAAACAAAAATCACTATAATCTTTAAGATCATTCCTGAAAACCCAAAAAGAAAAAAAAAAAAAAAAAATTTGAATAACTGTGTCATATATATCATAGTAAAATATTTGTAAAAATATACTAAAATCTTATCTATACAAGATAAAACATATATATATATATATATGAAAACAAAATTTCAAATAGGTTGTCTTACACAAAAGAGTGGCTTAAGTATCCTCCATATTTTTCTTCTAGAGATTGTGGCATGTCAAAGTGGAAGATGGTCACAGATGGTTTTATCCCTGCAATTTATTGAACAAAAGTTGAAGCATATGCTTAATTACTTGAAGAAATATAAAAAAGATTAGAAACACTTCGATTGATTCAAAAGAAAATGTTTTTGCTTTTTGTATACCCTTTTTGAGTAGCTTGTTTATCAATTTGTTATAGTGATCAACACCCTTTTGATTTACTCCACCACTTATTGTCCCATCTGTATTTCATGTACAAAGAGCCCCATAATAATGTAAGAAATTAAATTAAAGATAAAAGCAAGAAAAAGTAGATATAAAAGTTTAGCTATTATTACTTGGAAGAATTCTAGTCCAAGCAAGAGATAATCTATAAGAATCAACTCCAAGTTTTTTCACAAGCTTCACATCTCCCTACAGAATATAGATATTGTGTAAAATATATGATAAATTTCTTTAATTTTGTACAATTTGATCAAATATTTTTTCTTCTCTTTTCCACCTTGTATCTTTTATAGGAGTCAATTCCTTGAAGGAATTTGCTACTATTCGCAATGCTATCTGCAATAAAAAATTATGAGATAAAATATAAGCAAGTGAAATATTTGAAAACTTTAGAGGGAAAAAAAAAGTTTATTAGGCAAATTAATAAGAAAATATATTATGTTTGAACCTGGGAAATTTATAGCTTGGTATTCCCAATCACTTTGTCCTTTCCCATCTTTATTTGGTGAGCCTTCAATCTATGTATCAGAATTGATAAGCATGAATAGATGAAAACATAATTTCTTTTTTTTCTTTTTTGTTAAAAATGAGAGATTTGTGAATTTTTGTTGAGGATTTTTTTATTATTATTTTTATTTTTACCTGTGCTGCAGAAGTAGCAGCACCAAAAACAAAATCCTCTGGAAAATCAGATGATTTTATTTGTAATTCTTCATAAACTTCAGCATTTGGAACTTCCAATCCAAGCTTATAACCTGCTGTTGTGACATTCACTATTACTGCAAAACGAACATACACATATTCTCCATTTTTAATTAGTTTAAGCCTAAGATGAAAAATAAAAGATCAATTTTTGGTTAAAAGAAAAATGGAAAATGATCAATATTAAAGATATAACAAACCTGTAGAGTCTATTGAACACAAGGAAAGTATCAAAGTAAAGAAAAAGATTCCAATAGATCTTTGAAAAAGCCTTGTTGATGTTAACAAAGTTGATAATGAGAATTCCATATTTCTCTCTTCTAGCTCTTTTGAAGAGAGTTTGTAATTTGGATATCAAATTAAGATTGTGGTACTACCTCTTGTACAAAACAATTAAGTTATATATAAACCAACCTGTCTAAGAAAAACCCAGTTACCCATTAGTCATGGTTTGGTAATTTTCTAGCTGTAATGTGATATGCACAGTTCTTTTTTAGCAGATAACCAAACTTCTTTTTGCATCAATCCCTTAATTTGTACATGTTATGGAAGAATATTGATTTTCAAGTAAATTAGTTTGTTCACAGTTAAATAAATAAATAAATAAAAATAATATTAGCCTCTTTGTTAATAACTCAATTTGATGCATTCAGTTTCAAACAAATCCAACTATTTTTAGTTTTTGCCCATACTACACCAGCTTTGTATCGAATTGTTGGTTCTCTTTTTTGTACTATTTTTTTAAAAAAAAAAAAAAAAACTATTTGTTTATATTTAATAGAAACATTATTTTAATAAACTCGTTACATTGTTTTATTCCCCAAAAAAAAAAAAAAATGAAACTCTTACTATAGTTAAATTAGTTTTTTTTTCTAATTGATTTTGAAAACAAATTTTATTTCTCGAAAAAGAAATCTTTATAGATATCTAGATCTACTTAATGATAATAAAAGTAAAGGTGATTGATCTTATAGAGTAGCTGTTGCTCATACACCGTTTCTTATACATTGTTGCTTTACATGCTTACGCTGTTTATCTGTCTTGTTTATCAAGCTAGGTTTTCCCTGTGGAATCTTCAAAGTCTAAAAAGAGGAATGACTTAGTATTCAATGCTTATTAAATATGAAGTTTATTTTAATAAAATAAAGTAGTAATTACTTAAGTGAAGTTTCACTTTGTATATATTCAATCGCTTTACAGTAGTTTGTTAAAATTTCATTTTATAATTTTCTGGTTCATCAAACGCTCTCAATTTAAAGTAAAGAATACATTTTGAAACACAAAAAAAAGAGAGAAAAACATTTTATAATAGTATCATACTTTTTCATTAATTAGAAAATTCTCCTATATAGTTTATCGATTACATAATATCAAAAATAATAATAATAAAATAAAAGTTTACATATTATATTTTTCCAAAAGATCCTGCTGATAATCTAATTATATATTTTTGTTTAGAAAATTCTCCTGTATATGTGTTATCAAAAACAAAAAGTTTACCTATTATATTTCTTGGAAAAACCATAGTTGTAATTTGTTCGAAGACTGAGGTACTACTTCTTATACAAACAAAGCCAAGAAAACTAATCCAAGAAAAACCCAATTAATTATATGTCATTGGTTGGGTAAATTTTTGGTGGTCAAGTACTATGCACATTCTTTTTTAGAAGATAATCAGCTTCTTTTTTAATCAATCTTCCTTTGTACATTATGAAAGAAAATTGATTGTCAAGTTAATTAGCTTGTTCAAAAGATAAATAAATTTGTATTATATATATATATATATATATATTCCAGGAAATGACTCAATTATTTGATCATTCCTTCCAGAAATTTCCAACAATATTTTGTTTGTTCAAAGCTGTTGTTGGTTTTTCTTTTTACCATTTATTATTTTCTCTTTTACATACAAACTAATTGTTATATTTCAACGGAAATATTGTTTTAGTTTAGTCGTTACATCGTTAACCTTGTAAAATACATGAGTAAATATTTGACAAATTCATTGAAATATTCAAAAAGAGAAAATGCTTTTGGTGGAAAAATAACTGGGGAAGGTTCAATGAACATATTTGAAAAATACTTTTTACAAATATTGATTTTAAGTGTTTGAATATCTACATCCACACGGAACAAAAGAATTCTTAACTGCTTACCTAATTTTGAAGAATATCATTTGCTATTATTGATGATCATCACCAATAAAACTTATATGTTATTTAAATTATTTGGAAATTTTATTTTTTTAAATTAAATTTTTAAAATAAAAAATAAATATATAATTAAATTCAATTAATGAATAATAGATATGGTAATTAATGATCATATTACCAAAAATAATAAATAACAAAATTTATTGTCAAAATAATTTGTTAAATATACAATGTTAGGTATATTTATTCAACAAAACGAAACGATTTGTTAAAATTTCATTGTCAAATTTTTTGGTTCATGAAACATGAGCAACGGAAGAATATAAAAATGTTAAAGAAAAAAAAAAGACTTTCATACTTTCCATAAAAATTAATGTAGAAATTAGACTTGAAAATTAAAAATGGTTATCCCATTTAAATATTATGCCAAAAAAATAAATAAATAAAAGAGAGAGGCATGATCTAATACAGCACGAAGCAAAATTTCTTACATTTTCGCTAATTATATTTTAATACAAAACAGAATTCGGCTTTTCATATTTATTTATTAAAGAATGCCCTTTCATGAGGGCAAAACCGTCATTTCATAGTTATCTGGTAAAGAGCGGGTGCGCTGCTTGAGTTCGAAGCATTGGAGGGTCCGAAAACAAAGAGCCTTACCCTTTTTTTGTTCTTTTTGTAATCTTTCACTCTGCCATAAACCTCGAAAAGTCCTAGAGAGAGAGAGAGAGAGTACAAGACAAACCCTAGAGAGAAGCAGAGAAGAAAGAAGAGGTAGAAGAAGAAACAGCCATGGCGAACAGCTCCGCGGCAGCAAATTTGGAAGATGTGCCCTCAGTGGATCTCATGAATGAGCTCCTTCGTCGAATGAAGTGCTCCACCAAACCCGATAAGCGTCTCATCCTTATTGGTAAAAATACTCTTTTATTTTTTTTTTATATAAGCCTATACGTATAATGTACATGTATATATGTACCCTTCAATGTATAAGTTTATGGGTTTTGGTTTTTTTCTTATGGGGATGCGGCCGAAGGAGTAAAGTTTCTATTTTTCGGTGTTTCAGTCCAGTCAGATCCGAGAATATCGATGTATTATTGGTTTAAATTTTGGAGCTTTTGATGTTTGACGATGCCGTATGTGAGTGTTTCGGTTGTTGTGGGGAGGGGATTGACTTGAATGTCCTTTTTCTATATCAATTTTTTTTTTTTTTTTTTTTTTTTGGTTCTTGGTTTGCCGTGATTTTTGCCCTGATTGGTTAATTAGAAAATATACGAAATTATAAGAAACTAAAGGAAATTTGGACAGCAGCGTGTGCAAAATGATGTAGGGAAAAAATTTGGAACATGTGTTGGCTTAATTTAAATGAATTCTCAACTCTTTTTATGTTCGCAAAAATTATCATTTTTCTTCAAGATTAATTAGCTTTGCTTTTTTTCTCTTTCTTCTTTTTTTTTTTTTTTTTAATTGCTTTACATGGTGTCAGGATTTTTTTTACTTTTAGGATTAAGCAGTGTTTTAGAAAATGGAGTCTTCTTTTATTTATTTATCTTTTTCTATCCAAATTTTATCTTCTAGCATCCAACATAAGGCTGACCTATTTGAGCATAAACTATGTCCTTCGGAAATTCTGAAGCACGCAAACATATGCTAGTATTTGTTGATGGCTATTGTGCCCTGAATTTGCAACACAAGCATGATGTTTTCTTATTGCTTTTGGTTTGCTATTATGGTATATAACTTCCTTTTTTTCCTGTCACTCAATGCATATTATGTGTTAAGTGGTATGGAGGTCAATCATTTCTGATCAATTTATTTGGTGGATCTTCAAATTTCAAGATTTGGTGATTGTTTAACATCCAAGCTTGCTTGACATTGTTAAGAAAATCGTTAACATTCCTGGAAACCTTGACCATCATGAATACAGATATGAATTGATCTAAGAGTTAGGCAAATAGAAACTGATCTATATGAATTGATGTCATTATAGTCCCTTGAAATCCTTCTTTTGTTATCTTTATGCATTTTTTTCTTGTTAGCTCCGTTCTAAGTTTCTAACTAATCAATTTGAATGCTTTAGCACTGTGTCCAATTCTTGTTGTCATGCATTTGAAGCCAATAAAACCGTAGTTATGCTTCTTTATTGTATTCAACTGTATCCTATATGAGTTATTTAAAAATCCAGTATAGTTACACTAGTTATTTACTTGGCCTGATTTTTATGTGTGACCATGAAATTATGATGCAGGTCCACCTGGGTCAGGAAAAGGCACCCAATCACCAATTATTAAGGATGAGTACTGTTTGTGTCACTTGGCAACTGGTGATATGTTAAGAGCTGCAGTTGCAGCTAAGACCCCTCTTGGACTCAAGGCTAAAGAGGCTATGGACAAGGTTATCTTCCCTTTATATGTTATTTTACTGTGACATTTCTGAATGCATTTTTTTGTTAAAGTTGTTAATGGGAGTTTATTTAACAACATTTCAGGGAGAACTTGTTTCTGATGACCTGGTTGTTGGCATAATAGATGAAGCAATTAAGAAGCCTTCGTGTCAGAAAGGTTTCATTCTTGATGGATTTCCAAGGACTGAGGTCCAAGCACAGAAGGTGCTGTATTTTTTGACATCTGCAATTTTTTTTTTTTTTTTTTTCCCTCCTCCTTGTGATTGAGCTGTTCTTGGAAATTTGTATGCTTTTTGAACTCTTTGTGTTTGAGCTTCAGAAGGTGTTTTTTTTTTTCTTTTTTCTTTTTTCTTTTTTTTCCTCTTCTGATTGAGTTATTCTTTGAAATTTGTATGCTTTTTGACCTCTTGTTTGACCTTCTGACCATACAGTTATTTCCTTTTATATACAGCTTGATGAGACACTGGCAAAGCACGGAGTAAAAGTCGATAAGGTGCTCAACTTTGCAATTGATGATGCAATCTTGGAGGAGAGGATTACTGGTCGCTGGATACACCCATCCAGTGGTAGAACCTACCACACGAAATTTGCCCCTCCCAAGACTCCTGGCGTTGATGATGTAAGGCAGCCATATCTTCTTTGGTTTTTGGGGTCAGAAAAAAAAATTATTTGCGCATCTAAGAAAATCTATAGTTATCTTGACATGCAAGATGCTTTGTGATAGAATATGTGAAATTGCACATTAGTACAAGTTATAAAGATCAATTTAACTTTTTATTAACTAATTAGTCAATATCTAATCTGCTTTCTGTAGTGAGCCTCTGTATTAGCTACCTTTCTATGACAGTAGGTTAGTTTTATGCTGATGAATCTTGCTCCTTGTCTTTCGTCCAAGGTTACTGGAGAACCTTTGATTCAACGTAAGGATGATACTGCTGGTGTTCTGAAATCAAGGCTGGAGGCATTCCACAAGCAAACTGAACCAGTATGCTTTCGGTTTCCTTTCACTTTAGTAAATCTAAAACAGGAAGAATAATTTCAAAAAGTATTTCGCATAATTGTTAGAATTCCAGTAGTAGTCATTTTGATGATACAAGCTTTTATGGTTATAAAGTAATCAATAATACGGATGATTAACCAATCATCATTAAAACTATCAAGAGAGATCTTGGTAACAGACAGTTAGCCAGCCAAGTTCTTTAAACTGAATTGCATATGGATTGTCCTAGGCTAATAACAGTTAGTTCCTTTGTTTATTCTATCCATTATGTATGAGAAAGATTCTCGATTTTCAGGTTGAGTATAAGATATTTCTCATTGAATTCACTTTTAATAAAATGGGTTTTGTTTGTAATAAATTTTCAGGTAATTCGATACTATTCCCAGAAGGGCTTAGTTGCTGATCTTCATGCAGAGAAACCTCCCAAAGAGGTCTCAGCCGAGGTCCAGAAAGTACTTTCTTCGTAAAAAAAGAAACAGGGCCAACTCTGCATTTTTTAACTTTGTTTCTCCATAACTTTTGCAAGTCCTCATGGGCCTTTTGTATTATTTAATACAATTGAATCTGGATTGACCTTTTTTTATGTCTATTTCATTGATTTTCGGATTGCAAATGGCGGCTGCTGTCAAAACTTTTTGAGGGGTTTTAGTGAGTAGAAAAGTTTCAAATAAAAAATTCAATGGAATTGTTGGTTCACCTTTTCCTTCATAAATTATTATAGTCCTATAGATACATTGTACATCTTCTCCATTTGTGCTTCTCGCTTTCATTATTGTTAATAACCAATTATGGGAGTTTGCAGGTAGTAAAACTCTAATATTCTAACATTAGCTGTCTAACATTAGCTACATTGTCTGTTCACAAACTTTTACCTGCAAAAAGCATACTTTATATTTGAAAGAAAAAAAAATTATTTATCATAAGACATTGTGTTTATGTGACCGGCTTAAATACGAAAGATAGAAAATGATATTTTGTAATTTATACAGAAAAAATAAATTTTCTAATATATATTATTGTATAAAATAATAATTGGATTTTATTTTGATGCATATAAGTTAAACATAGGCTTTTACATAACTTCGCATTAGCCAAAAGCAATTTTGAGTCTCGGCAACTTTTCATGGTACTGTTAATATCAGGATGTATTTTTAAACTGTCCAAATAACTTTATCTTTTTATTACTTGGTGCTTTTTGCACGTGTTATTCCCAATTAAAACCAAATATTCCAATTGCTGTAATTATAAACCCTCTTATATCCAATTTCCTGCTTCATAATATGTAAATTACTCCCCCACCATTTGGACTCATGGTTGGCCTGAAACCAATTCGTTAGTGGGCCAGTAACAATTCTACTCTGTTACATGCATACACCTTTTCAAGTTAGTGGTGCCCCACTACGAAAATCTGAAGATTCAAATGAAACTGATAAGGGCTTGGATTAACAATTTGCATCATTTAGCATTATGGAGATAAATCTAAGGGGTTGCTTGAAAAGGCATGAACCAAGTACTTTTAGAAGTAACTCTATTAGATTTGCATAACCAGACAGCATAATAATCAAATCTAAGCATCCAACATATTTTATGTATCACATCATAATCATATGGTGTTTTTTTTTCTGGTTCTTATTACCGTGGCTCTCATACTCTTCTCCCGACGTCTCTCATACTCTTCTCCCAACGTCCTGAGTTCAAGATCTTATTAGCAACCATAAGAGACTCCAGGAACTTGCAAGGTAAGATTAGGAATGGAAACCTAAGTGTCCACCGTAATCTTGGCATCAAGATGAGTGAACTCCTGGAAATAGGCCTTGAAATGCTCGTATGAGTGTTTCACATCATCAACAGCGCACATTTCTCGTATGCTATGCATTGATAGCTGTGGCGCACCAACATCAACTGTACGAATTCCAACACCACTTGCAAGGATTGGACCAATGGTTGAACCACAACCCATGTCATTTCGTACCACAAAATCCTGCATTTGAAGTAATCTCTGATAAGGTCAACTATAACAACGAATCAAACTCTCATACCACACTTCAACCCCTTCACCGAAAAGTGTATATGGTTTTTACTAACTTATTTGCACTTCTTTTTACCACTTTCCTTGTGCTTTCTCAAGAGACAGTATTGCAGAAGGTTGTTTCTACAAATTAGAAATGCGTGTCCTATAATCTTTCACAACCAAAATATCCAAAAGGGGCAGAAAGCTGACCTGGATTGGAAGTTCATGGTTATTTGCTATCTCCCTGAACACAAAGGAAGTGACAGCATTGGTTGCATAACGTTGATTTGCATTATGTTTGATGACAAGGCCCCCATGCAACTTGGGCTGATGATTCTCTTCATGTTTGTCCTGAAAAAGGAACGTTAAATCAATATGGTGCAAAATTGAAAGCACGGCCAAACCATTATAACCTGATATAACATACCACATAATTAGGGTGCAGGGCATGTGCCATGTCAGCAGATACAAGAAAACTCTTCTGTATTGCTTTCTCAAGCAGCTGAAAGGAAATCAACAGGAAAAATATCCATATTTTCAGAAAACTGCACAATTGATTTAAAGCCATTCCGTTTCCATCATATTGACAGCAAATTTGATCTGTTACGACAAATAGACCTCCCAATTTCTAACATGCATGAAATTGTTTAAATAGCATATATGGCATTGGACCCACAGATTTTCTAAGCAGTGTTCTAATTTATACATAACATTGCTAACTAGCTCTGCAACGCATGAGATAACCATGACACCTTTTTTGAAACAGAAGTAGGAACATGGTGGAACAGTTACTACCTGAGAATCTGAAGTAAAGGAATTTGTGATTCGTGATAGAGCATTTAACGTGACTGGAGACCCAGCACCCTGGGCTGAGTTAGATCCAACCTCCTCATGATCAAACAAAGCTACCATTCTAACACCAGCCTCATCCTCAAGGCTGCTTTCAGAAGCTGTAGCATCTACTAGAGCCTGAAACAAAACAACATAAAAAGGAAAAACCAGCTGCTGTATGAGGTCTTGTAAACAGAGAAACAAACAATATAGGAAACTAAAGTTTCTCAAGATTTTTTCACGCCAACATAACTTGTCAACCTCCTCTTTGATCCTCAATAAGTTCCTGAATACTATTTTATAATTTAATTTCTCACCAGAAAATTTCAGAAGAGAAAGAACCAAAAGGGATTCTTTCAATGGCAGAGCTTCCTATAATAAAAACAACCTCGTACCTTAAGTGAACAAAATGACATGCAGAGATTATCAAGCCGTCCTGAGAATATGAATTCTTTTGTGGCACCAGCCAGTATACTTGGTTGAGTATCACATGCTTGCAATTCAAAATCACAAATATCATCCGGTTTGCATCCAAGCTGACTTGCAAGAAGCTAGAAGAAGGAAAATAAATACAACAAAATTATCACCATAGCATACCCATTAAATAAATAATTGAGGAGAACAATTATCTTCATAACCACACTAATTGTCATCCTCCCCAAAGGAAAGGAAAAAGCGAACAGGAAGAAGGAGGGAATACACTCAGGTTCTACTACCTGTAATAAAAGCGAGTGATGCCTGTTAGAGTCTATTTTCTCGTTAGATTTCTTTCCATCATTCTGAGCTTGACTTTCAATGCAACCATTTTCACCAACAACTTTATCGAGCTCTGCCTGCAAAAAGTATTTTTTGGATAAATGAAAACAAAGTTAATCCAAGGATTGATTTTGTGCACTAAGATCCAGGCATCAATGTTTATTTCATACTGATTTTAATTATTGATTTGAAAGATGGTATATGATATTAATGACCTCGGCTGAACCGAAATGAATATCACAAAATTCATTTCCATGATTACCTTGATTGATGTTGCCAAGATTGGAAGAAGATGGGTCTGTGTGTTCACCTTAAATCCATCATTAACATTCCTATAAAAAGATATAATGAACATATAAATTTTAAAAGCAATTATAATTATTTCCTGAAGGTGAAATGGGATTATCATATTTCCTAGCAAAGAAAAAAATAATAATAATTGGGATTATCAAATAGGCTGAGCTAAAATTACCTACACATATTCCAACCCTAATGATAAATCACTTGACCGCTAAATATATAATGATGTATGTTGTAAAATTAGAAACCTGTCTAAGTGAATTGCCAGGGTTGGGATCCGTATTATGGGCTCCTCAATTCTAACAAGCCGATGCAAATAAGAAACAGAACCATCCTTTTCTTCTCTAATTATCACCCTTCCTGCAACTGTCAAGTCTCGATCAAACCATGTATGCCACAAACCACCTCCATAAGTTTGGACACCAACCTCCAAATATCCACTTTTAGTTACCTGCATAAAGTACCGAATTGGAAACAAAAATTTAACGTTTCTCCACAATATCCCCATTTCAATACAGCTTAAGTAACATAGAAAAAATAAATTACCTTGCTAATAGGCTTCAGTTTGAGACAAGGACTATCAGTATGAGCACCAACAATATGGAATCCATTTCCCGCAACAAATCTAATCACGGGTTCAAAGATATGAGCAAAAAGACATAAACAAAATAACAAAGAATCCTAATTTCTGCTCGCATAACATTCTGTTTTTGATTCAGACACATAATACGGAGGTCTCATGCTGATTATTTGCTTTGAAGAAATCATTAAACCCATTTTTGCTAGTATTCTCAGCAATTAAACCCATAAATTTAAAATTTTTTTGTCTCCATTTGATTTCCTACCTTCAGTTAGCAACTATGCAGAACTTAAATCAACAACAATTAAGCAAAAAACACGAAAATAAATATAAAGTTACAGCTAAATATAATGAAAGAAATCTTAAGTTACCGCGAAAATATAACAAAAGAAATCTTACTTTTTACCGATGGCGAAGGCAACAATGGTGGAGTGGTTCCTCGTGAAGAAGTATTTCTTCCCTGCTTCCAATTTCCAATTCTCTCTCTCCAAAACTTGCTCATACCCAATACTTCGCAGAAGCTTCTTTGCCTCGTCTGAGAAACCGATGCAACAAAATAAGCTCAAGCACATACAAAATAAAAAATAAAATATTTAAAAAAAAAAATTTCCAACTCAAATTCATTAAAACACTAAAACAATCAAGTCTCCTGTTCGGTTTCAGAGAATCCCAAAGGAAAAGAAAATATATATATATATATATATTTTTTTTTTTTTCCACTTGGAATCACAAAACATGAACTGAATACATAAAATGCAATCAAGATTAAATAAATATTTAAAAAGGGTAGATAAATATATCAATCTAGTTTCTATAGAAACTAATTAATCTAACGATATGAGGAAATGGGATTGGTTTTTGTATAATGTTCAATAGAATATTCTCGGGAAACAAACAAAGGAAACGAGTGAAGGAAAAAAAAAAAAAAAAAAAAAAAACTTACCAACAGCGTGGAAAGCAGTTGGAGAAGCGTTCAAGAAGTTGAGAAGATCAGAGACAACAGAGCTTCCTTCATTTCTGGATTCTTCTTTTGCTGCCATGCCGCTTTACTTTCGAGCTTTTTTTTTTGGCCTTCACACACTCTCTCTCTCCCTCAGTCTCTCACTCTGCTCTCAAAGACTCTTTTTCTTGCTTTGCGTTTCGAATTTCTAGTTTTTGTCCTTCGTCTTTTATCTTTTATATGTGCTTGTATTCGTGTTTGTTTTGAGTCTGAATAGGATTTGCGTGAGGTTCACTTTTAGATATATATGCTTTGGGCCTAGGCCCACAACGATACATCCATCTTTTACTCTTCTCCTTTTTGGTAATATAGTTAATTGATTATGATGTTTTTCCATGATCTAGTATATAAATATATTATATATCCACATTCTAATTCTAACTTGTTTTGAAATATCAACAATAAAAAATAAAAAATAAAAAAGTAGTTAATATAATTGAATTTGATATATAAAATAAGTACGAATGAGAAAATTATATGTTTTACTTGCTTATTTGATTGAAAAGGAAAAAAGATGCCATGAATTTTTATTATTTTTTCAATTATAAGATTAACTTAAATAATTTATGAACAAATTAAAATATTTTTTTTGCATAATATTAATGTGTATATGATAATTATCATATTCCTCCAATTATTTTCAATACACAATGTATAGGAGGTTTCTTGAGGAAAAAAACAAAAAATGTTTGTAATATTATTATATAAGTATATATATTTTGATAAATTCTTGGATTAGTGAAAAATTATTAAATTCGAAAGATAAAAATAAGATTATTCTATCTATGAATTGCAAGACAACTCATCGTTATGATGAAAAGCTTTTAAAGCTTGATAGTAAAGGATATGAAAGTATTTATTCACCAAAAAAAAAAGGATAAGAAGTATTTGAGAGAAGCTAAGTTGAAAGCCTCAAAAGTCAGAGCCCCAATATCTGATTTTCCAATTTCCATTCTCTTTGATCTTTATGCTTAACTTTTACTTTGGCCAATCCAGCTAACACATACGGAAAGTAAAAACAAAAAAAATAAATAAATAAAAATAAAAAATTATGCAACATGATGTTTAGGACATTGGAAGTTTCTTTTTAGAATCAATTAGTGAATCTTATGCTCATAAAAAGTCATGTTTGATTCCCTTTTTTTTTTTTTCTTTTGTTTTTTTGGGTATGAATAAATAAAATACCTATCTATCAACATATTATAAACAGATTGATTTATCACTAGTCGAACATTGATTATTAAATATAGTAAATGCATCCGATGCTAAATAGTCGTATCCTTTACATAACCAAATCAAAAGTTTTTCATTCATCAAAAAAATACAAAAGTAAATTTGTGGATAAGAGAATAGATATAATCACCATATTCACATTAAAACTTCTTTTACCAATTATTCTATCACTTTAAAAGTTAATATTTAAAAATAAATTTATAGTTTATTAGATTATCTATAGAGTATATTTTTCTGCGATATAGAGTTTTAATATGTTATTAAATTTATAGGTCATTAATTTATTTTTAAGTTTCAATTTTTAAAATAATTTTATAATCAATAAAGAACAAATCAATAAAAAAACTAACAAATAAATTTGATGTGAACTTAACTCTCTCTATTATATAAGGAGCTAATAAAGGAGGGAGAGTGAAATAGGGTTTTGAGTAAGAAGGATAATAGGACAGATTATTATGTTAAAATATATTTATGAAATATACATAATAAAAGCATAATATTTTATTGAAAACATGTAATAATTTTAATTTCTGTTATTTCCTTTGGTGGATTTCATACATTTGTAGAATCATGTATTTTTTTTCAATATATTTATATTTTATCTTTAATAATAATACTATTATATTTTATATTTTTTATAGTTTGTTAGAGTACTATTTTCTTATGCAAATATTTATATCAAAAAAAATAAATAAATGTTAGACAATGAGAAAGAAAATCAGTCCAAGCAACAGCGATGCTTAAACTTTGGAAAAACAATAACAATTAATGGAAGGGGAATAAAAATATCTTCCTAGTACCTTTCATGCATAAAAATATTAATAAGATGAAGTCAATGGTAGTTGCTGAAAATGCAAGATCTTCTTCCTTTTCACTTAACCAGATATACATTATCTAAAAAATTTCTTATTTAAAGAAAAAAAAAATACAATGAAGAAAATAGAGAAAATGCTTTTAGAGATAATCCATGAGCTAGCTTATCAAGCTTATTCAATATTCTTGCCCATAATTTTTATTTTCCTTTATAATTTGTTAGATTTCCTTTTTTTTTTTTTTTTTTTTTTTTTTTTTTTTTTTTTTTTGGTTTTGAAGACATTAAAACTATGTATAAAAATTCAACGAGTATTGGTTTTTATTTTCGATTTGGAAGGAACTTAATCCATCATATTTTAAGTCATTAGAGTTTTTAATTAGATCTAAGTTACCCATTTTATATTAATTATGCAACATCCTTTTATAAAATTATATATATAAGGATCATTTATATCATAAGAATATAAATATGTGTTCTTCGAAAAATAAAAATAAATACGGTGTTCTGGATCATTCTTCACTGTCCCATTGAACCTCTTATATGCTATCAACATAATTTAATCTATACAATTTATATCAATGTTATTATAGAAAGATATAATTGTTTCAGTTGCTATCCACTTATTTTATTTCAAAATTTGTTTTATGAAATTATATTATATATTTTTATTTTTATTTTTTTGGTACATTGATTTGCACTTAGTAACAATACCACTCATTTATTATAAGAACGAATTGGTTCAACAATTATTTTATTTGTTCTCTTCTTTTTTAAGACTATTTTTTGCTTATTTAGATCAACAAAATCTTTTATTTAATTACAATAACGTATAGAGATTAGGAGAAATTCGGTTTGACAATTTCTATTCAAGGGTAATTTCGGAATTTCACACATGTTGCAGTGTTCAGCTGGGGAAGCCATGGCTTTATTTATTTATTAATTTATTTTTTTGTTTTTTTGACCGGGAAAACTCAACTGAATCAACTGAAAATAAACAGTCCGTTAACTAAAGCATTGGATATTATTACCAAAACACCCTAAAACTATACGCTCGCTTTCAAGAATCTGAGGCTAAATTCGACAATTCGAACCTCCCTGATCAAAACATTCAAGTACTCCAATATTTTTCCCTCGGATTGCAAATTCCACAGAGCAAAGCTTTTTCCTTCTTTCTTTTCCTTTCAAATTCTCCTTCTTTGCCTCTCTCTCTCTCTCTCTCTATATATATATATATATCTGTGTGTGTTCAAGAACTGAGATCCAAGATTCAAAGAATAAAACACCACCATTAATCTTCGATAGCTCACTCTGTGATAAAGCTCTGCTTCAATGGCGAGACCAAGAAGCACCAAGAACTCCTTCATCACCATAAACCCATCACCATTTTTGCACTTGCTTCCACTTTCACCACTGTATTCCCTCTTCTTCTCCCTCAAGAAGAATCCAAGAAACCTCAACAGCCTCTGCACCTCACAACCCATCTCTCTCTTTTATCTTTCCATCCTATTTTCCTTCACTTTCTTGGGAATTCTCATCCTCATTTTCCTACCATCTTCTCAAGAATTCGTCCCCTGCCCTGTCACTTCACCATCATCATCACCACCTTCTCAATCTTCCTTCTTCTTCACCTCTCTCGCTTCCACTGTTTCCGATGATAATGGAGTTTCCGACGAGCCGAAACTGTTGAACAGTGTTATGGTTCCGTTGCCGGCTCAAAGGGTCGTCGGAAATGTCTCCGAAAAGGAGAGAGAGTTCTGGAATCAACCAGAGGGAGAAGGGTACAAGCCATGTTTGGATTTCAGCATTGGGTATCGAAAAGCTTCTTCGAGGATTTCGAAGGAGAAGAGGAGGTTTCTAATGGTGGTTGCTTCAGGGGGTTTGAACCAGCAAAGGAATCAGATTGTTGATGCTGTTGTCATCGCTAGGATTCTCGAAGCCGCTTTGGTTGTTCCCGTTTTGCAGGTCAATCTCATTTGGGGAGACGAAAGGTATATTATGCAAACATATAAATATATACATATAGTTTTACTCTGTTTTCTTTTATAGTTTTACTCTGTTTTCTTGCATTGAAAATCTGTTTTCTACAACAGAAAGATTCAATTTTCGATGTGTATTTTTGCAGCGAATTTTCGGATATTTTCGACGTTTTGCGTTTCAAGAGGACTTTGAAAGCTGATGTTAGAGTTGTCTCATCTTTACCGTCTACACATTTGATGTCAAGGCAGTCAATTGAGACCAGGATTCCTCGTGATGTCACTCCACAGTGGATCCATGCCAGATTCTTCAACCAAGTAATTAATTTACCAAATTTTGTTACTTGGTTTTATAATCTGCTACATTCCCATATTTTTATTTTATGCAAAATTTTAATCTTTGCCCGTTTGATGTAGTTGAATCAAGAAGGCGTTCTGGTATTAAAAGGGATAGATTCTAAACTCTCAAAGAATCTTCCACCTGATTTGCAGAAGCTTAGGTGTAAGGTAAAGTGATTGATTAACTGGATCAGATTCTCAGATTTTAGACTTTCTTTCATTCTTTTCTTTTTTTTTTTTTTTTTTTGGGTAATATTTCTGGTTCAATTTTTTCTGTTAGGTGGCTTTCCATGCTTTGAGATTTGCAGAACCAATTAGGGAGCTTGGGAATCAACTAGCAAAGAGAATGTGGATTGAAGGTCCATACATTGCTCTCCATCTCAGACTTGAGAAAGATGTGTGGGTCAGAACAGGATGTCTCACCGGTCTTGGCCCGGAATTCGATGATGTCATCGCCAAAATCCGGCAATCTCGGCCGGAATACCTCACTGGAAGGTTGAACATGAGCTATGTTCAACGACGCCTTGCGGGACTGTGCCCGCTTAATGCATTGGAAATGGCAAGGTAAAATGTTAGGAAAATCTCTTCTATGTGTAATTTTAGCCACATTGGTGACATTGACAATTTGGTATAATTCTAACTTTGGCACTAATATGCAGATTGCTTAAGGGTCTTGGTGCACCGAAAAGTGCACGGATATACAATGCCGGAGGAGAACCCTTCGGCGGAAAGCAGGCTCTGCAGCCACTTTTGTCAGAATTTCCGAATTTAGTGACAAAGGAAATGTTGGCAAAAGAAGGAGAGCTCACACCCTTCATGAACAAGTCATCTGCTTTGGCTGCCATAGACTACATTGTCTCATTGAGCAGCAACGTGTTTGTACCTTCCCATGGTGGAAATATGGGCCGAGTCATGCAGGTAATACAGACCAAAGATTGACTGCAAAAACCAACATTTTTTTTTTTTTTCCCTCTCTGTGAGTATCCCTCTAATGGGGTTTGGTTTTGCGTAATTTGCAGGGTCACAGAGCTTATGTGGGGCATAGGAAGTTTATAAAGCCTAACAAAAGAGCTATGCTACCCGTCTTTGAAGACAAGTCAATTTCTGACGAAGAATTTGGAAGCATTATCAGAGAGCTTCATAGGAAATCTAGTGGACAACCTGAGCCAAGAGGTTATAGGAGGGACAAGGATGTGATAGCGTATCCAGTTCCTGAATGCATGTGTAATAAACCTAGCTCAAGCATTTTTTAAGCAAACTCTATGAGAACCCAACTTGGGATCTCTGTTTTTATTTTGTAACAAAAATTTGTAATTCTTTCTTTTGACAATTTGTAAAGCAATTTGGTGATTTTTTTTTTTTTTTTTTTTTTTTTAAGAATTTCTGCCTTAGCCAGACTGCAAATTATGACCTTCTTTTCTTTTCAGCCGACGTGAATGTTTTGTTCGTAGAAGAGTTAACAAAATTGTTTTGGAGAATAGGACCTATAATATAATTTCACAGATTGAAATAGCATATATATATATATATAATGTATGTATATATAATTTTGTTAGAAGATTAATATTCAGAATTTTTCGCTAGAAAAGTAATGGAATTTGTCACTCTATATCTCAAAGATGACGTAAAATTAAACAAAATTCTATAAACTTTGAATTCTCATATACTTTATATTGATTAGATTTCTATATGAAGGTAAATAAACAGCTCTAAGTCATAATAGTATAAATAAATTGTAAAAATTGATAAGCCAAGAACAAGAAAAAAGGTAGTCCCAAAAAAAAAAAGGTAATTTAGCAAATATAAGTAGAATATAACATGAAAAACACAACAAAGTAGTTGGAACTTGGCTCCTGGAAGTTATATTCCCCTGTTAGAAAGCCTATGTAGAAAATGGTAGCTTGGATTCCACGTAATCATGTTAGAGGCACGTGGCAGAATAGAACTGGTCAGAAGGATTGCTTCTTAATAGTCGCAGGCCCACCAACTCACTCTGTGAAATACAACACAGGTTCAAAGTCTTGTGCTTCTGCTTCTACTTATCATCTCTGTGGTAGTAGCACTGTGGAGGCCTATGAAAAACTCATGTTGAAACAAATTTGTGCCTGATTTTACTGCTAGAACAAGTACTTTAATTGGGCATATCACAATTTTTTTGGATCTTATATTTCTGTCAATATTGTTTCCTATACTATTAATAATTATTTGGTTACAAAGATTTTATTTCCTTTTCTTCTGTGTTAAGAGTGTGGGGGTCGTTGGCATAGACTAAAATTCTAAATCCAACAACTGTTTTCACATAACCAAAATGAGCAAATACCTTACCCGAAGGTTGAGCATGAGCTATATGTTAATGTCCTTTTATGCATTGGAAATGGCAAGGTAAAGTTAGAAGATCTCTTCCTATTGTAGTTTAGCCACATTGTTGGCATAACAATTTTTATAAAATGCCGGAGGGGAGAGCTATTGTACAGAAGGCAGGCTCTGCAGCCATTTGTGATGGAATTTCCAAATTTAGTGACAAAGTCATACCTTTCATCAATAAGTCCTCTGCTTTGGCTGCCATAAGACCATATTGTCTCATTGAGCAGCTATATGTGTGTACCTTCCCAACTTTCATCGTGAGAACATGCTTGGAGCCATGCAGGTTAAAGAAAGATTTCTAAATACATTACAAGCATTCAGTGTATTCCCTACATTTTCCCTCCAAGTTCCTACAATAGGCTTTGGATTATGTACCTGACAGAGGGTCACAGGGGAGGGGCCTATATGAGCCGAAAGAAGTTTATAAAGCCCAACAAAAGAGCAATGCTATTTTTCTTCCAGGACTTATCAGTTTCTGATGAAGAATTTGGAAGCAGTATGACAATGAGAGAGATTCACAGTAAGTTTAAGGGACAGCCTAAGCCAAGAAGTTGTAGAGGGACAAGGATGTGATTGCTTAGCTTTACCCAGTTCCTGTGTGCGTGTGTAATAACACACAGCACAAGCACATTTTAGGCAAATTGTAAGAGAACCCAACTTGGGACCTCTATTTTCTTTTACGACAAAATTTTATACTCTTTTAAAGTAATTTGACAATTTGTAATGCATTTTGGTGAGAATTATAGAGTTTTTATGATTCTTTATTTTCTGTCAAACTGAAAGTTTTTCATACAAGAGTTACTTAATATATCACTCATCATCAATCCTCCGAGGTTTCAAAATTCTTCATTCACCATCCCAACACTTTATTTATGTTATAAAATTTTGTTTACTCATTTATGTAAATAAATTGATTTGTAAAATATCTATTTTGCTCTTACATCGGTGGAAATAAATAGTAAATATTTTATTATTTTTTATTGTTTGTCATACAATGGAATAAAATAACACATAAAATTCAAATTAAAAATAACCTTATAATATTTTGTCCTTTTTTTTATTTTAATTATGTGTTACACAATGTAGTGAAAAAACATATATAAAATGCAAACCAATGTAAATTTCAATTATTTTATTTATTATTATAGACTAAACAGACTTTTTAATAAATAAACTTAGTTAAAGGGAATATTCCATGTAACTCCACTCATTTTTCCTCTAATTATAATTAGACCACTCATTTTTCCTCTCGACTACAAACTATATATTCACCCAAAAAAAAATAAATAAAAAAATCCAAACTATTTGGATAATGTTAATCTCCAAAAATAAAAAAGCTATTATGAATCAAATATTTATTTATTTGATATTTTTTTGGGAATAAAAAAGAAATTTCCGGATAATATCATAAATCACAGATCAATGGCACTATTTGACATTGCAACATGGGATTATCTGAACAACAATAAAAAAGCTTGTAAAAATATTTGAGCCATAACCTTCAAACTCATAAATATAATGATTGATTAGTTTATTTCTGCTAAGCTATTATCATTGATCATAATATATTTGATATATCACCTAATTCCTAAGTGCATGTGTAACAAACCCAGCTCAAGTATTTATTTATTTATTTAATTTTTTTTTTAAATTTTTTTTGGGCGAGAAATTTATAAAGCATTTTGGTAAACTGAAAATAATATTCTATTTTCTAACTGAATGTTTTGTTGATGAAGAGTTTATCAATATTCCTCGAGAAAAAAGAATATAAATTTTGCAACTTCAAAAACATATAAATAGAAGAAGGGATATTATAACTGTTATATTAATTAATAAATTTTCTCAAATTCATACCTTGGTTAGTTTAAATGTTATAAAGGGATGTTTCAAAAAATAAATAAATAAAAAGAACATAAAAAGGAATCAAATCTATTTTATTTTATTTTTTCAAAAAATGTAGTACAGCAAAAATTAATAAAAGAAATATGAAAAAGTAGGTGGAACATTGGCTGCTGGGAGTGGGAGTTATATTCCCCTATTGGCAAGAACATGCGGGGAAAAAACAGCTTGGGTCGCAGGTAATCATAATGTACACGTGGCAAAATGGGAGTGGACAAAAGGAATTGAGTACCTAATAGTCGCAGGTTTACCAACTCACTTGTGTGAAATACATAGATCCAAAAGTCTTGGTGCTCCTTCTGCTTCCTGGTTTTTCGACTTTGTTGTGTTACTGTGGAGGCCAAATATTCGTCTCAGTCTCTCTCTCTCTCTCTCTCTCTCTCTCTCTGTTTTATAATCGCCGATCCTTTCCACCTACTCCGGCGATTTTTGTTTTTTTTTTTTAACAAGGTATGTCTTCCATGGTCATCATCGTCTTCATCCATGTGGCGCGTGTTGAATACTTTGAAAAATTAGGGTTACGATTAAGTAGGGATCCCCCCAACCAAAAAAAAAAAAAAAAGCCTTCTTGGGAGAAATTTTCTTGATATTTTATGATTCATGGTACAAGTTCGAGTTTTGCGGTTAACATTTGCTTCTGCAATTAGTTGCAGAAAGAATTGTTTTTTTTTTTTTTTTTAATTATTATTATTGTTGCTGAATATTTCCACTTGTAATGACGATCCTCTTGTTGTGAATTTATTAACATTCGCTTTTCGATTGGTGTGCTTGAAGAAATTAGTGGCTTATTGACAATTAGTGCTCGCAATTTGATGAGCTTTTTGGCTGGCTATTGGTCATGGTTGAGATTTTTATTGACTATGAGAAGGTTGAAGGGATTTTGTGGATTAATAGTGAAAGAGGGTGATACTTTTGGTGTGCCTAACAGTAGCATAGAATGGGCTTTTGTTTGACTGAAGCAAGGATAAGGGTTATTAGTTTTGGGTTTTATCAATACATGCTACTGAGTTCATATTTCCTCAACATTGAATTCTCTAAATTTTTCGTTATTTCTTTGTGCAGAGCTATCTTTAAGATTCGGTAGTCACACATGGCTTCATTCAAAGCATTCTTGAATAGTCCTGTTGGTCCTAAAACAACTCATTTCTGGGGACCTGTTGCCAACTGGGGATTCGTTGCTGCAGTATGCTCTGAATCCATAACTTCTATAGTTATATGAATATAAATTTTACTCTTTTCATAGTCTAATTTCTTTCTTGAAGACTTAACAAGGGCAACTTATTTAACAGGGTTTGGCAGACATGAATAAACCACCAGAAATGATCTCTGGGAATATGACAGCAGGTTTGAATTGCTGGTTCAAATTATATAGATATTTTCAGTCTTCATTAGACGGGCGAAATTCAAATCTCACCTTTTGAATTTTTGTTCTGCAGCAATGTGTGTGTATTCATTATTGTTTATGAGATTTGCATGGATGGTAAAGCCTCGCAACTATCTACTTCTGGCATGCCATGCCTCAAATGAGACTGTACAACTATATCAATTGTCTCGCTGGGCAAAGGGTCAGGGGTAAGTGACTGAAAATCTAGATATATTTGTAAGGTCTTGACGAACAAAGTATATATAACTATCTCTTGTTTGATCTTTCTTCCCACCAGGGTATGTGGGGTACAGGGGGTGATAAATCCTGTTAAATTTTCTGTGGGCTTTATATGGCTCCTAATCCTATGCAGAAGTTCTCGAAAATAATAGATGATCATTATAACCGTTGTCTCCCTTTATGAGTTACTGTATTGGCAGAAAGAATACACGAAGTAATTTATTCTGTGTTTGCTTTATGGTAGGTACTTGTCCGAGAAGAAAGATGAACCCAAATCTGCGTAATTTCCTTGTGAAGTGTTCCATTTCTGTTTCACCGTTTTTGTTGTGACTTCTCAGAATCATTGCCATGTCCTATGGAAGACTCATGTTGAAACAAATTTTCTTCTAATTTTAATACTTGCATAAGCTTAATTGAGCAGATCACAATTTTTTGGATCTCACGTTTCTGTCTTCTTGTACCCTATACGATAATGCGAAATTTAATGAATGTTTGCTTGCAGTTTCTTTTTCCCCTCTTAGTGGGGTTGTGGGTGTCATTTGCATAGAAGTTAACCAATCTCTGGAAGAACATTGGATTGGGGTTCTAAAATCATAAGCATTGTTGAGTAACGGTTTTGTGAGTGTGGAATGGTTAAGATGATGTTCTAAGTCCATGTCTCAGTGAGTAATAGAACTCTTAATTCGTTTTATTTTGAAGAAAATGAAGGATGGAATTTTAGAGCTCGCTTGTAAAAATCTCTTAGTTAGCAAGTTTACGGACACTTTGAATTCTTGAAAGGAAGAACCCAATGGATAGAAAACTAAGCGATGACTGTAAATCTCAAGGGGAAAAAATAGAGTTCAAGCCGGAGCAAATCACACCCTGTCCTGTGGCTTTTGAGGGTCCTGTTCTTTTTATTTCTTTTGAACATTTTGTACCGAGTTTGGTGCTTTGAACTACGTCCCAACTTTTTTCAGACTCTAAATGAAGGAAAGTATAATAAAGACCACCACGAAAGTAAACCGCAGGATATCTCACATGCATTACAAGCCGGAAAAAATGAATGAACAATGTGGTCTTGGCTACAACGACTAATTACTTTTTCATGTTACCTTCAATATATAGAAGTTACAATTCCACCTTTTTGTAAATTACAAATTTCAAATTAACCCTAAAACAAGAAAAAGACCTCATGCCTTCACCCGGTGCTTTGGTATTCTCATTTTAATCATCTGATCATGATTCATCATCAACCATGTCATATTTTAATCTTTTGCTACTTTTATTGGATTTTGATTTCCTGCCTTTATTTTCTTTAGATGTTTCACTGCCATTGTTTTGTTTACTTTCCTTCTTGTTTCTTTTGTGTTCTTTAGATGCCTTCTTTCTTTTGACGGGTAGTGTTTCCTCATCTCCAATTTGAGTCTCATTAGCATTTTGTGCTTCAGATGGTAGATCTTCCGTACAATGAGAAACTTCTGCTCGTACAAAGTATAGTATTAGCATTTATGCCTTTGGGTTTGAAAATAAACCGAGTATGATGAAACTGAACAAGGTAAACTGACCTTCATCAGCAAAACTGGAATCAAAAAGAACTTTTACAAGATGCTGTTTCAGGAAAACCTGCAGCCATGAAAGAAAATAATGAAATAATTAGATACAATGAACGCAATAAATATCATTATCCCCCTTTTAATCCACATTTGCAGAATTAAATCTTCATGACAGCTCAATCGATCGTCCAAGTTTTAAATTGAAGGTTTTGGA
Organism: Ziziphus jujuba; assembly: GCF_031755915.1. NCBI lineage: Eukaryota > Viridiplantae > Streptophyta > Magnoliopsida > Rosales > Rhamnaceae > Ziziphus > Ziziphus jujuba. The sequence goes on from NC_083380.1 coordinate 9,167,196, forward strand.
ATAGTGATAATCAACAGGCCAAAAGAATCAAGTCTATATTTTAGCTCTACATGAGAAAAAAAACCAAATCCATACCGCAGAAAGTAGTTGCCGTGTCTTTACATCCCAGAAGCGTAGATAGCTATCCAGTCCTAGAAAAAAGTTACCTATCAGTATCACATATTCACATAGAGAGAAGCCAAACTCTGAACTTAAAACATCGAAAGGAAAATGATGATTTGACACTATTCACTATATGATTAATACTAATCAGAAATTCCATCCTAAAAATGATATAAGAAAGAATCCCAACATTATTATTATTCCCTTCCTATACCTGGCAGTTCATGTTGCGAAACTAACCAATGACCCCAATAACCCTTTCACCATACACCTACCTTATGGCTCATTTCACTTTGAATCGAAATTGACTCCTAATGCGGGAGGGCAGCATTGATTGTTCGCATAAGATTTTTTACACAAACAACATATACAGCAAACAGACTGGAAGAAAATCAATAGGAAAGGCTGCACACAAACATGAGGACCATCTCTTCTGTGTGCATTAAAGAGACAGCAAGAGTAGATGCATAAAATGCCACAACAGGAAAAATTACCATAGTTATAAGGAAAACACTACATCATATACTTACCACATGATGCAAGCACTGGAAGTTCAGGGTGCCTAACTATTGATCTAATGCTTCCAGAACATTTTCCCAAAAAACTTCCTAACAATTTCCCTGCAAAGACAGTATTAAACAAGTTACTCAAACCTTTCAAATATATGAATTCAAGTATAACAGAAGCAACATGAAAACATTAATAAAAAAGAAAATAAAGAAAAGAAAAAGAGCAAGAAATATATTAAGCTCCAGTTGCAACTGGCTAAGGCCTACGAGTTACTGAAATACTCCCCAAGTGATTAATCAATTATAATCTGATACTTGTAATAATAATATTCTAAAGCTATGCAGATAGCAGAATTTAGTGTTTGATACAGATATATAACAGTTAACAAATAGGAGCTTGACCAAACGGTTCCTAGATACTACCTCTATGCTCTCATAATATTCTAAAAGAGGAATATAATGAACATAAGAAATCAATCAACAAAATGAAGTCAAAACAAAAAAAGATAATAAACTGCATATGAAAAAAGTAACACTCCAAGATGCATATTACAAAGCAACCACAATCAAAACAGATCTTTCAGTCAAATCAGATGACAATCAAATTTATATGATTAATTGGATGTACCTGTGCGCATGTCAAAAGCAGAAAGATCACCAGACCCGTTCCCGACATAGATTGTATAGCCATCTAGATCTTCAGCTAATGCTTTAACGGGGGTCTCCCGGAAATCAAAAGATATTACAGGTCTCCGCTGAGCAGAAATATCATAGAGACGGACCTGTAAGAAACAGGCAATCTGTTTTGGTTATAAAGTGCGAAGAAAATCCTTAATATTATAGCACCATTAGGACGAAGCAGGCAGTAAAGAAACTAAGCTTATTCAACAACAATAACAAACATCATAACAAAAATACTTTACAAATCAGGTGTTCATAAAATTAGTCCACTAAGCGCTTTATATGAAAAACTTAAACAAGTCCTTTGATAGAACAAGGAAAGAGGAGGAGAAGAGAAACAGATCAGTTTTTCTATTTTCTTTTTTTCTTTTCGTGAATAAGTATATTTTCAAATATATGAAACCAATGATATGTTACAAGCTTTAACAAAAACCTTGGGACTGATGTTTTCTTGCTAGTTAAATAACATCAGTGAAATTGCACGAACTAGGAAAATGTAAGCCATGATTGCCAACAGAAGTAAGTAGCATTCATTTGCAAGGCAAAAATTAGGGGGTACTTTCCCAAAGTAATAGCCTTCAAAGATAGAGAATTCAACATTTATTCAGTAAACAAAAATTAACCACATAACACTACCTGATGGCTCTGTGTGCCAGCCACAATTTTACGATGATCATCTTTACTCAGGAACGTGGCAGATGTAAACCAAGTTGGGGTAAAAATACCAAGGCTGTTTTTAGGAGGCTGCAAGGAATGAAACCTGATTAAACTAAATGCAGGTCATACTACTAGTACTAGCCAAGAAAGCTGTCATCTTGTTCAACAAGTAAGAGGGAAAAATAAAAGACTCACAGATTTTGCTGTCCATGTCTTAGTACACTTGTCAAGATCCCACACAGTCACTTCAACACCCTTCCTGAGGTTGAAAACAATACTTCACATATCTCACAAAAATAACTAGTTAAAACTCTCCTTTGCACAATGAAGTTGATTAAGTTTTCAAGCTTGTATTGCAGTTTTTTGCACATAAGCAAACTCACCCTCCAAATAATGCATAATTTTCACTCCCATCGAGTTTTGAACATAAGATATTACCAGCATTGCATACTTCCCATGTTCTAGATGACCCAGTAGAGGTAAACTCTTTAGGTGAAGTTGTCCGTTCAAAAGACCTGATAGTTGCCTTCCCTTTTTCCGTACATGTAAGCAAAGTGCAAAATCTGATAACAAATGATAATTAAAAGAGTATAGAGAAGGAGGGGAGGAGAATAACTCAATATGTAAAAACAAGACCAAAAGGTTCCCAAAAGCATTACCTAGACACAGACTCTTTTTTCTTTCTCGCAAGTAAATGCAACCCAATGATGGCATCATTCTCCATTCGACCAACATCACCATTGTCATTAGGAACCGAGAAACATAGATCCCCATTGAGAGGATTCAGAATCTCAATCTAAAAAATAGATTAGCCACACATATAATCAAAAAAAGTCCCGAGGAAAACCCTTGACTATGAGCAATAACTAAAAACCTATATGTGCTCTTGAATATTCAGCCGCAGAAAATAACTCACCATGCCATTCTTTCTTGCAACAGCTAATAACTGCAACAATTCAAACGGCAAAAAAAAAAAAAAAAAAAAAAAAAAGGGAAGGTTACTTCGTTAATAATTCAGCAGCTAAGCATTAGACAAGCTAGTTTTAAAAGAAAACTAAAGCCCAAATTGCAATTTATTAAAATATCTAAAATTAGCTAGAAAATAAGAAAGAAAAAAAAGTTTTGACATTTCAGATAAAAGAATAGTTTGACAGAGATCAAAATACACGAAAATCAGAGAAACCCAATTGAACTTATATCATATAGACACCATACTCATATTCAAATTGCATAATCCCACAAAGCACCAATAAAATTTGCAATACCCATTTAGAATTTGAACTCAAAAAATGAAACAGAAAAGCAATACAATACCGGGTTTGATTTGCTGTCGTCGATTGACGCAGCAAGCACGCATTTTGAGGAGTCTGGCTCACCCCATTTCTCCACCACCTTAGGAAACCCTCCTTGCTTGCCCCGTGCTTCAATAACTATAACCAACCAAAAAAATACAGTATTAAAAAAAAAAAAAAAATTTAACCAGTATAAGAAAAAGATTGTTTCCTAGTTACCTTTGATCAGACCAAGAGCGTCGAATGTTAGAGCACGAAGTGATGGACAACCAGGGCAATCCAAAGTGGTCGTATGAGGCATCTTTTCACTCTGTGTTATTCTCTCCCCAAAAAACCCACACCTTCAGAGAAAACTTGGGAAGAGAGAGAGAGAGAGGACGTTAAACCCTACTAACTTCTGTCTTTTAACTCAATGGGCCATGAAATTTTGAATATGTATTTAGTTTCCCAAATCGTTTTGAAATTTGTATTTTCCCAAAAACTTTATCTATTTGTATTTCTGTCCTGCGACCAGGTTATGATAATTGCTTTTTCAACCGCAATTAATAAGTGGCTTACAGTTGCACACGTTGCTTAGTTTGATCCATTTGTTAAATTTTCCATTTATTCAGGAAATTGAAAAAGAAAAAATAAAATAAATATTTAAAAACTATATATTATTACCATTACTTTTCTCTCTTTTTTTTTTTTTTTTAATTTAAGGTTTAAGAATTACTTGTCTTTATGTGGTGATGTTTGTTGGTAAGTCCGTAAGAAATTTTTTTTAAAAAAAAAATTGCAATTATTAGTAAGATGAGGTTTTTTTTTTTAAATAAAAAAAAACATTTATTTTATTTTCCAAAACTAGTAGCTTGTGGCAATAATTGTGATCTGAGTCTACCTGAAGGTCAAATAAAGGAAAGTAAAGTGAGTATTAATTTCCATATTTTTCAAAAGGAAATCATTTAAAATTTCTTTTGTTTGGATGTGTATAAATGAATTTTTATTTTTGCTTTTTTTTAAATAAAGTTTTATTTTTAATTACTAGCTCATAAAAAATTTTCCATTGCAGATATGTCATGTCTTATTCTCATTCTTTTTATTTTTATTTTTTCTTTTTCTTTCTCTTTTGTAATTCTTATTTTCATTCTTGGACATACTTGAAATAGTTATAAAGTCGAAAAATCCTAGAAAGCAAACAATCATAACCATATAACACAATATTACATAAAAAAAATTATTATTATCATTTTATGTTACAATTATCTTAATCACCATATAAATCTTATACTAAAATATTGTGGATAGAAATTGTAAAAATAAAAGAAAAATAATTCCTATTAAGTATACACGTGAACGGTTTAATGTGTCAACCTCTTTAAAAACAACTTAAAATTTTAATTGATTACACCCCTAATATTTCATACAAAATAAAATGTTAATGAGGAAAATATTTTCAAAATAAATAAATACACATTGGATTTATTTTTTTCATTTATTTATTTTTGCGTGAAATTTGCACTTTGGATGTTACTTTACGTGTAAATTATTAATATTTCATAAGCAAACACTATGTTATCAATGAGAGGGATAAGATAAAAATTAAATAAGACCTTGATCTTTCACCGGCCATCGATATACGACCAAAACGAAAATCTAAGCAATTCGTGACGAGGCGGCAATGAGGGTCTGCTATTCTCAAAGCCACCGTCATATGAGCACAACGAATACTCTCTTATCACAACCTCTCCATAACCCCTTTTGGTGAGATGAGATTGGCCTTCTATGCTCTGTTTTGCTAGCCTGAAATATGCAACAACTCTGGCTTTCATTTTTTGAGTCTACGACTATGTTTGCGGCTTTGATATCTTGGTGTTAAATGTGTATCTGCAAGAATATGTAGAATTGAAGCTAAAATAAAATTATATATATACGTATATAAAAAAACAATCTCATATGTTATAATATGTTTATCAAATTTATTTATTATATGATTTTTATTAAATTATTATTTATAAACATATTTATATAATTCAAATATAAAAAAATAAACTTTTATATAAATAAATAAATTAAAAAAATAAAACAATGATATGATATCACATCATCTACCACCAAATAAATTTAATAAACTTAGTATTATATGAAAACTATGTACCATTAAATAATATGGCATTTATTATGGTTAGCATAGAATTTTGGTTCATGTTGAAGAAGGAAAATAAAATGAACATTAATTTCCATATTTTTCAAAATGAAAACATTTTAAATTTCTTGTTATTTGGATGCATATAAATCAATTTTTATTTTTACTAGTTCATAAAATATTTTCCAATGTAGACTAATTATGTTATGTCTTATTCCATACGGATACATGAAGAAGTAATTCTTCTTCTTTTTTAATGATTTTTTTAATTATTTATAATAATTTTCTATGATTGTGACATTTTGAATCCACAGCTTATTAAATATAAAAGTGGATAATTGACCAAATAAGCAATCTCACTTAAACACGAATAGGATGGAGCTTTTAACTTTTAACCACACTTGGTGAAGATGTTCCACATTGACAGAAGTCGATACTTTTAAGGCAGTTATTGTTACTTGAAATCGAAAACGATAATAACAATATAATATAATGTAATATTAATTATTATTTAAAAAAAAAAAACACAATAATAATTATTATCCTTTTAATATTGGATTTATATTGATCAGCATATCTTAAACATTTAGGATAGAAATTGTAAAAGTAATAAAAAAATTTGTGAGTTTACGTAATGAATGGTCGTGTTCATACCATGATATTTATTTAAAATGAACGTCATTTTCATATAAAATCAAGCAAGAAGGTATAGATATTGTCAAATGATGGACTATAAATAATTCAGTTTTTTTTTTTTTTTTAATGTAACATAACTAATTTGTTACTACTTTTCTATCAGCATTTGTACAGACTTTTATTAATAAGAAAATTTCGTATTATATTTTATTTGTAGTTTTATATGTTGCATGCGTTACAATAAATATTAATATTTTATTAACAAACACTAAGTCATCATTTGACCAAACCAAAAAAATAATAATAATAAAAGAGCACTATTCCATCAGTGTATACAATTTGCATTTTTTTATGATCAGAAATTAAATGGATTTACAATGACAGTTTTAAATTAAGGACCAAATTATTACTCAAAATTATTATTTTTTTGGAATATAATTCATAATTTATGTTGAGAGAGAGAAAGAGAGAGAGAGATATCAAACATCCTCTCAGGAAAAAAGCACGTGCCCTTCAGAAAAGTAGCAGAGGTCAAACCTTTACAGCACCACAGTTAAAATAAAAGTCAAAAAAACACATACTCTCCCTCTCTCTTTCTCTCTCTCTCTCTCTCTCTCTCTATATATATATATATATATATCTCTTCCTTTTATTATCTGAACCAGAACCATTAAACAGAGCAACGTAAACTTCTTCATCTCCAAAGAGGGGTAAAAAAAAAAGAAAAAAATTTAAGCTAGACCTCCATATCAATGGCGGAAAACGACTCAAAATCCAATCTTTCCATCGACCCAAGAAGTGGATTTTGCCCAAACACCAAAATCTTCCACAGCCTACGACCCAAAGTTCCTCTACCACCTCCTTCACAACCTCTCTCTCTCACCTCCTTCACTCTCTCTCTCCTCACCACCTCCACAACCACCAAAGACCTCGACTCCACCACCGTACTCATCGACTCCACCACCGGAAACCGAGTCTCGTACTCTCTCTTCCTCCACCAAATTCATTCCCTCGCTTTCTCTCTCAAATCCATTCCCTCACTTTCTCTCTCCAAAGGTCAAACCGCTTTCATTCTGTGCCCTGCTTCTCTCCACGTCCCTGTCGTTTACCTCGCTTTGTTGTCGTTGGGCATCACAATCTCTCCCGCTAACCCACTCAGTTCCGACTCGGAGATCGCTCACCAGGTCCGACTCAGCCAACCCGTCATCGCTTTCGCTTCCACTTCAACAGCCAAGAAGCTTCCAGGGAACTTACCAACCATCATCGTAGACTCTCCGCAATTCCTCTCCATGCTCGACAGGAACGACAGGGACGACAATGTCGTATCCCGTGTCGAGGAGGTGAGTCAGTCTGACCCGGCAGCCATTCTCTACTCGTCAGGAACTACCGGGAGAGTCAAAGGAGTTTTGTTGACCCACCGGAATTTGATAGCTCTTCTCGCCGGATTCTATGCTCTCCGGCTAGAGGAGAAAAAAAATGAGGAGGAAGATATCCAGCCCGTGTCGCTTTTCAGTTTGCCCCTTTTCCATGTATTTGGATTCTTCATGTTGCTCAGAGCGATTTCGATGGGAGAGACATTGGTTTTGATGGAAAGGTTCGATTTCCAGGCAATGCTGAGAGCTGTGGAGAAGTATAGGGTGACTTACATGCCGGTTTCTCCGCCGCTTGTGGTGGCTCTGACTAAGTCGGAGTTGGTTGAGAAATATGATCTGAGCTCTCTCCGGTTGCTCGGTTGCGGTGGAGCTCCACTGGGGAAAGAGACTGCTGAAAAGTTCAATGCCAAATTCCCCAATGCAGAAATTGTGCAGGTGAAATATATTTTTTTTTTTTGGGTGTGAATTGGTTTGGTTTGGTTTTTTTTTTTTTTTTTTAATCAAACGTTTGATTAAGTACTATTAAGATCTAATCTACATCTAATAAAAAGAAAGAGCATTAATGTTCCCTGTTCAACTTTTATGGTGTATGTTAGAATTTCACACTTTTTGTTTCCATGAAAAGATAGTGTTTAGAGTTGTTAACCCATTTGAATCTCGTGACCAAACAGTGGAAGATGAAATGAATTTATTTAAATTTTTTTTTTTCTTTGTCCATTTTCCCTATGCCAAACATGACAGAGCGGAATATGTCAATATGCTAACTTTTATTATTATTATTATTATTATAATTTTTTTGGCCAAGGTGGTTTGCTACTTTCTAGAATAGTATTAACTTTCTACTTTCTAGAAAACAATTAACTTTTTAATTTGTCAAAGTGGTGACTGTTTCTTAGATTTTTGAATATTCGAATTGTTGTTGTGTGTTTTTTTTCCCTTTAGGGATATGGTTTGACTGAGACTGGAGGAGGAGCCAGTAGGATGATAGACCCCGATGAGTCGAAAAGGTATAACTCTGTGGGCCGATTATCAGAAAATATGGAAGCCAAGATTGTTGACCCTGAAACAGGAGAGGCATTGCCTCCTGGTCAGAGAGGTGAACTGTGGTTGCGAGGTCCAACAGTTATGCCAGGTGATCAAACTTCTACTTTCTTTCTTTCTTCTGAAATAGTTAACTAGAAAGCAAGTTTCATTGGGTGGCATTTGTTTCTAAGCCTAAAAAAATGGCATAGAATTTAAGCATGACTAGTTATACAAGATTCATCAACTGGAATTGCCTAGTTTGGCTGATAAACATAAAATAGAAGACTGTGTTAGGCTGTATGTAATACTGCGTGGTTTGCTGAGGCAAAGTGTGATTTGACCTCTTGTTTTTATTTTACCTGTCATGCTAATTCTATTGTTTCTAATTTCGATTCAAAAATCTTTCAAAGGTTAACTGTTTCCTAAATGGAAGGATGGTGCTTTTGCAGGTTACGTAGGAGATGACAAGGCAACAGCCGAGACTTTGACCTCGGACGGTTGGCTAAAGACTGGTGATCTTTGTTATTTCGACTCTGATGGAATGCTCTATATTGTTGACAGGTTGAAGGAATTGATAAAATACAAGGCATATCAGGTGATTAAAATACTTTAACTGAGAGTAAAACTTATAAGTCATAACAAAGATATAGTTGTAGATCTCACTTTAATCCATTTGGGTAACGTCGCTTCTAATCTTTTGCCTGAAACACATTGCAGGTTCCCCCTGCCGAGTTGGAACACATACTTCTAACCAATCCCAACATTGCTGATGCTGCAGTGGTTCCGTAAGTTATATAGTGCTATAATTTTATTTCTGCTTATGAGAAAGATTAGTATCTTTCATCGTCTCTGGCATTTTAGCAACAATAGGTAGGACTGCCTGACTTAAAGACCAGAGACGAGTGAGCTGAGTATTTTGGATGCCAAGTACTAGAAGGTTGAATTTGTTGTGAGGATTTAAGATGGATGTCGATCACTGGATTTGTATACTATATACTAATTAATAACTTATGAGATACGGATTAATAGAGGAGGCAAAGCTTATAATTACAGAAAAAGGTTTTGTTGGTTGGATTAGGGAGTACTGCTGGTTAACTATGGAAATGTGAACTTAGTAAATTGCAGGAGGAAAAACACAGAAACGTAATGTTAGTGGCAAAAAGAGGTGGGGCAGAAAGAGTGCAATAGATTTAATTTCAATTTAATCTCTTATCTCTCTCACTCTTACTTCTTGTGCTTATGTTTATATTTAGTGTGTTTGTGTTTTTTTCCCTAAGGTTTGCAGCTTTTCTTATCTATGTGTTAATTTGGGAACAGTTACCCCGACGAAGAGGCAGGGCAGATTCCCATGGCCTACATAGTGAGAAAGCCAGGAAGCAGTTTAACTGAGGCTCAAGTTATAGATTTTGTTGCAAAACAGGCAAGCTTCTGTCTATATATTGGAAAATGATCATTGGAATTCTGTCCAAAGCTATTATATGTACACCGGTCATAATTATGTCCTGCAATTCATGGGTCATGACTAAATTACAGTCTAAATATAACGGTCGCTCTCAAGGAAAAAGTAAAATTGCGGTTGATGTGTTTTCTAGCATCTCCAATCATTTCTTCACAATCTGTGGGTGCTTTTGGGACAAACCAAAGAAAAAGCAGGATTTGTTTTTTTTTCAACTATAATTAACTTTTGGCCCCCACACATTTCAAAAGCATTTTAGTCAGTGTCAATAATAATTGCTTCTTTTTTTAAAGATCTTATTATTTATTCATTAGCAAACCTTTACATGGGTTATTCTACCTGCAGGTTGCACCTTACAAGAAGATACGGCGAGTAGCATTTATCAACTCCATTCCAAAATCTCCTGCTGGAAAGATATTGAGGAGGGAGCTGATCAGTCTTGCTCTATCTAGTCCCTCATCCAAGTTATGAACAGCTTATTCATGCATTACTGAGGAAGACTTGTTGAGAACCTGACTGCGTACAATTTTTGACAAGTCAATCTCTTATTCTCTTTAGCACTTAAGGAATGAATTGAAATTGCCATTAGCGTGTGTAAAATAGAGAGTTTTGATCGTATAGTAATAGTTATACTCTATGATTCAATATTACTGTATTGAATTCTTTTCGAGTGGATCCTGAAGAATTATGTGTTTGTAATATATCCCATTTTGATTCTTTTTGTGTTGGTTAAAATCTGAAACTCATGCTTAAAAAGGCCTATGTAGATTTGATTGTTCATATCTATTTACTAACATAGGGTTTCAGGCAATTGTACTGAGTTTTGCTTTGAAATTGGTTCATTTACCTAATTTTCCTTCTTTTAATCAAACAAGGCTTCATCTTAGGTTGGTATTGAAACTATCAAAATTATGGGTTTTCTTTTTCTTCCGTCCTCAACAGTGAAAGTGGTTGGCCCGTAGTGTCTTTTTCAAATTTCATTTCCAGTTTCATCATATTTCAAGATAAGCTTATTCATCTTAAATCTAGTCCAACAACACAAAGATAAAGAAGACAAATTTGTTTGAAACTTGGAAAGTGAAAGAAACCTAAACCATCTTAAAAAAGACACTGGATTACAAGGTAAATTTATCCCTTTTTCTTCGATGCTGTGAGTTAAAGTAGTCTAGTTCCCATTTTTAGCTTGCTGCCATCATTGAATGAAAGGTGAAATCTAATCAGACAAACCAGGTCTCGTAGAAGACTTTAAGGAAATTTTTCATGGCCCAAGCCTAATTTTTTGGCTGAAACCACTTGTCCATTGGAAAAAGTTGCATAATTTTAGGAAACTCAGAAATGCGGGTTACCAAAATTGACCGTTAGGTTTTGGAATGATAGTTGGGGTTATTTTTCAAGTCTAAAGATTTCTTTCCTGGACCAATAAAAAATCCAAATCCAATTCATTCTAAATTCATAACCATTTGTACCCCCAACAGATATATAGATCCTTTATTATTTCATTTCCTTCCATTGATTCATGAAAAATTCAAAATCCAAAAACTAGTTTTTTTTGCTGGGTAAAATCCAAACACCACCTTAACTTTGATAAAACAGTTCAAGTAATTCATATTCAAAACTATCATGTTTGCAATATTGCCTTGAATAAATAATCTCAAATAACCTTTTTTTCTGAGATGGGATCCCCATCATCGTTCCTATTCCATGCTTCCAATTCAAACTTGCTGTAGTAAGCACTTTAACTGTTGTATACTCTGGCAGTTACCAATTTTGATACACTTTTTGTTTAAAAGAATTAAAGTTCCAACCAATTCTTAGAAAATATTCCAAAGCTTCCCAAATACTCTTTTTCTTTTTCTCAAACAGGGAAAAAAAAAAAAAAAAAAGTCAGAAAAGTAAATACTTTTAAAGATCCATTAAAACAGTCGGTCGGTTCTACTGAAGGTCGATGCACTCGGTGAAGTTTCTTGATCTCCGAAGGGTCTAGGCTTTACTGCATAGAAATCTGGAACGACGATATATATTATACATCTAAAAAGAAGCAAAATTTTTGGAATGTTCGTACAGTTCCATGAATAAACAAGTGGGATCAGCCTCTCTGTCTGCCTTGTGTACTACAACTTCTATCTTCTCTATCATTGAGGTTTTAGAGAGAAAAACAATTCAGATTGGCTCTCTATAGTTCTGCAATCCTCAATACCCACCAAAGGTTTCTCCTTTTCCTCTATCATTTTATATCAAAACCTTAAAAAAAAAAAAAAAAAAAAAAAAAACAACCTTCCCCAGTGACTCTTATGGCGGTTCCTCACACTCAAGCAGAGAACCCCGCAACACAGACCCCACTTTTAGACCCATCACGGACAGTTCTTCAACAAGAAGAACCAAATGATGATCAGCTAAACCACTTCCTCCATCGCTTGGAAACTTTTCTCAGAGTCTTTGGCTTTTGCCAGTACTCTTTTGTGAGTGTCACTCTCTGGTGGGTCTGGTTCTTAATTTTGGGTGTTGGGGTTCCACTTTTGTTTATCGAGATCTCTTACTGCTCTGATTGTGAGAGGTATCAAGTCAAAAGCTTCGAGCTTCAGATTCTGGTTTCCGAGTCGTTTGCGGCAGCCATTTCTCTTATCTGCATCTCTCACAACCTGCGCAAGTATGGTTTCCGGAGGTTCTTGTTTGTGGATAGGTATCATGGTCATATGACTCAGTTTCGTGAGGAATACATTCAAAAGATCAATGTAAGCAAAACCCAAAACCCCAAAACTTCCTATTTTACTAATTATATTATTATCTTCAAGATAATTTTATTAAAGATTGGGTTATTCGGTTTCTTTTGCAAGTAATCTGTTTGATGGGTTTTGCAACACAAGTTCAGACTTGGAAAGAGAAAATAACAAATGTAGGATAATAGTGATTTTACAAAGAAATCCAGTTGAAACCAGTAGGATTTTAGAACGAAATCACAAAAATCAGGCGAAGTATTTTGACTGTTGCAGGTTCAAATGAACTCTTTTATGTGCTTCTAGCCGAAGTTGCTTGTCATTTTTCCTTTTTACTATAAAAATTCCAATAGCTTGAATTTCTGTTTGTGCTTGTGGTTGTTTGTTTTACAGCAATTGTGTTATTGGTATATCAATTTTTTATGTGTCTTCTAACTTTTGACATCGTTGAAATGTTTTGTTTGAATATCCAACTTCTTCAGGGCTTTTTCCGCCTATTGGCAGTATGTGCATTACCTTGCTTCCTTTTGAAGGCAGTTCGTGAAGCCTTTCGAATCAGATATATTCACCATCTCTCATGGTGGCAATCCGTGGTTGCATTGTTTGCTGTGCTTGTCTCTTGGACTTATTCGAATATAATTTTTCTATCAGGTAGCGTTCTGTTTAATCTGGTCTGCAACTTACAAGTTGTACACTTTGAGAATTATGGGAGACTTTTAGAAAGGGATCTAGATGTTTCTGTTTACATTGAGGAACACATTCGTCTAACACACCATCTATCCAAGATTAGCCACAGGTTTCGAATATTCCTTCTTATGGAGTTCTTGGTTGTGACTGCTAGTCAGTTTGTGTATCTATTGCAGACTACAGGAAATCGAGGAATCATCAACTTCGTCAATGGTGGCGATTTTGCAGTAAGCTCTGAACAACATGTTTCTTCCTGTCTATTTTTACATGACTGGTAAAGTTGTTAGACTAATAGAACTATTATTGTGATTTTTGGTTATACAATTGCAAAAGTTCCCTGTTGTATATATTCTCTCAAGTTATACGCATTTTAAGTTGTGTTTTCTGGTTATGGAGGCTTTATATGCAATATTTATAGCTTATACTAACATGGAAGAACTATCCTTAGCATTATTCCAACCTGGCTTGCTTCTTGCTGTAATAGGCATGGAGCTGCAGTAAACATTTTAACCCACGGCTATCTTCTTGTTTTCGTATATCTCATAGGTTTCAAATAAAGCACAAAATATCAACATAATCAATCAGATTTGATCGTAATTAGTTTTGAATCATTCTTAGACAAAACTAAATCTTACATGATAATGAATGTTGCAGGTCTCCTCTATTGTTGAGCTCGTTGGTATAATTATCTGCCTCCATGCAGCTGCAAAAATTTCACACAGAGCACAAGGTCTTGCATCGGTTACTAGTAGATGGCATGCTTTGGTAACATGCAACTCTAATGATGCATCCCAATTGGGAATTCCAAATAATGGTGGAAACACAGAGCCCACTAATCCTCCTGCAGCAGCATCATTATCCATAAGCTACTCTGAAAGTGATCTAGAGGCGGCTGATTTTGTACCAGAGCCTACAAATACTCAGTTGGTTTCATCTATGTCCTCATATCACAAAAGACAAGCTTTTGGTATGTTTTCCAAACTTGTTTCTCCAACCTTGATTCTGCAGTAGTGAAGGACGAAATTTTCATACTTTTTCATAGTATAAAACTTCTAAATTTACTAGATTGACTGATTTTATTACAAAGAGCTTCAAGTTTCCTTTATGATCATGTATAAAACAGATTTTAGACATCATATAGAGATATTACGAAAGCTAATTAAGTTTCAAACAGTTATATATATGCAGACCAATCCTCGAGGGGCTACCGTCTTTGGATGGACAATTGATCGGGCACTGATTGGTACCCTTTTTTTTCTCGAGCTCTCCCTGGTTCTCTTTGTACTTGGGAAAACCATAACTTTCAGTACTAAATGACAAATCTCCAGAAAGTCAAGTGTTCACTCTGCACTTGGAGGACCCGGAAAAGAGTGTTGAAGCGCACCTTCCAGCTCCTGGATCCACATTTTATTTGGAAGGGAATAAAAAAAAAAAAAAAAAAAAAAAACCACCATGCCAAGTCAAGCTCTTTTCTTCTTTGTTTTTTTTTTCTTTTTCTTTTCTTTTTATTTTTTTCCCTGCTTGAGTTGCAAACAACACATGTCCCCCATAAGTACATTATTATGAATTATGAAACAAGTCTATCATTGCGAAACCTTCGTAGGAGACTTTTGTTTCAGCTTACGGAGTTATTGGATCAAGACCTCGTTTTTGTTTACAGTGCTGTGATCATGCCATGTCGTAAACAATAAACTTATGCCAAAGTTTATGAAGCTCTAAATCTAGTTTTAACCATTAGATGTTGTAATTGAGTCTAAATTTCGTACTAAAATGCCAGCGGTCATGTTTTTGCATTTTCTAGTTTGGTGAGCATCATGCACCAATACGTAAACAGCACACGCCAAATTATAAACCTGCGGTTATTAATAGGAAATTGAGCATTATAATAACATCTAATCAATAAAAATAAATAAATAAATAAAATATATATATATATATATAGTAACGAGGGAAAAAAAAAAAAAAAACAGTAGAGATAAGGGCCAATATCTCATCGATTTCGGATAAAAAACCATCGAGCACATTTACTCAGTGTCATAAACGTTTTAATGTAACCTGAAACGATTTTGCTATATAATAATATAACCCCAAAAAAAACAAAAAGAATAATAAAAGGAAAAGAGAAAAGAAACAGCGACTAATCATTTTAGCTTTTTTTACATTTCCACCTCCACCCCCAACAACTTCGTGGGTCATTTACTCTTTTATACCAACATGATCACCTTCCATCATCATCTGAGACTTCCAATAGAAGCCCATTTAAAGAACTACAGGATTGAGAGTAGATTAGTTTTCAGAGAAATCAATTTCAGAATGTGAAACTGAAGAAAAATGTAAGATAAAAACAAAGAAACCTTCCCTTAGAAGAAGAGATTAATGGACCCTGTCTAGTGTGAGGGGCAACTGATGTTGGCATCACTTGCACAAACAAAAAGCCAAAAGGCATCTCAGGTCGATAACATTACAACGTCACAACCAGTATATACATCTATTACAGAAGCTATAATAACAAAGGAATACAAAATCTCCCTAACAAGGATTAGAAGTGGCAAATCTTACCAGAGAAGTGCTTGCCAAAGATTATAAGCAGCGAAAAGCCATAAGACAAGTGTTTCCCATCATTCTTGTGAATAATGCACATGCCCTTCTTTAAAGATCCGTTACCACTAGCAAAAATTAATACGCAAAACAAAAGAACAAAGGCATGAATAGAAGTGGAAAAATGATACTTCAAATATTTCATTTATAATGAGGTGTTCCTGAAAATAATATACAAGGGGGATTTTTTTTTTTTTTTTTTTTTTTTTGGTTTAATCATTAAGTCATTATGCCAGACCTTCAAGGAGAATATTGTACACCAACATGCAACTCTTACTGAATAAACCAGCAGTGCATGACAATCCTCAGGGCAGCTCCTCTTTTGTCGCCCTTAAAAAGATTCTGGAGTCTCTTCCATTCTTTGTAGAAGCCTAATAATCAGCTGTAACATTTTTGAAGAAATGTGGTTTTGAAAAGCTAAGGTTTATTGCTGTAAAAGTTTCTCAGGCTGTCTGCTGTTAAGTACCTCTTTTGACTATTCAACTCAGGAAAAGAAGGCTTGAAATCAGTCTTGGGAAGCGGGGCCTCACGAAACCAGTCATGATTAAGAGCATCCTCCACTGTTATTCTCTGCAAAGACAAAGTGCAAAGCAAATTAATTTCATGACAATAAAATACAACACCATATATCAAATCCAGATCAGGGCCCTTGAAATGATAGACACTACCTTCTCAGGGTCGTAAGTTAGAAGCTTGCTCAACAAGTCAAATCCCAAATCAGAAAGAACTGGAGAACCTGTGAAAGATGCAGCAGGAAATTTCTTGCGCAATGTATTAAACCTGGAACAGATTCAGCAATTATAAGTATATTAACGTTTAAAATGAATTACTAGAAGCAGCTTAACATTAAAAGACATCAGAAATCAATAACCTAATTAAATTAAATATATACTTACGGTTGCCTAACAAACTTCGCTTTGGCCCCTGGCAATTTAGAAAATCCAGGCCAAACTGTCTCATTTGGTGTTCCAAGAGTCTTGAAAATCTGCAAAATTTTAGAAAATCATTTTAAGTGAAAAAGGAATATTAAACAAGAAGCACAACAAAAATCAAACAAAATGAAGCACCTTATAAGAAGCAAAACCTAACCTTATCAAGCTGATCAACTTCAGTTTTCCCTCTAAAAAGTGGTTCCTTGGCTACCATTTCAGCCATTATACATCCCACCGACCACATATCGATTGCCGTTGAATATTGTCGTGCACCTAGAAGAATTTCGGGTGCTCTGCAAGGCAAAAAAACACATGTTCATTAGATGTTGTGAATTACATGCTACAAAATTATTAAGAAACAGTAATTTTAACAACCTAAAACACAAGGTAAGAGGCAATATTATGAAAATGTACTTCTAAGTATATATATGCACATACCTAGACAGTCATTGTTCAACAAATTTAATAAATTATACGATAAATGTATAATCAGACAGTTTAACCAAAGCAAAGTGTAAAAGAGGGCACAGCTTACCTATACCATAAAGTGACCACCAAAGGAGTATATGGCTTAAGTGGACTACCATATTGACGTGACAAGCCAAAGTCACATATTTTCAACTCACCCTCCTTGTTCAAAAGAATATTTGAGGTCTTTAAATCTCTGTGAAGCACCCAATTTCCATGAAGACACTCAATACCCTCTAGCAATTGTAGCATCAACCACTTAACTTCACCAATACTAAATGGCTGATTCATCGCCTCCATTAGCCCCTTGAGGTCATACTCCATGTACTCCATAACCATAAAAATACTATCAAGATCACCCATAACAACCTCCTTAACACCCACTATTGAAGGATGATTAAGAGACAAGAGAATGTTTATTTCCCTCAAAGATGACATTGGGAAACCATCACCATCTCTATCTATATCCATCTTCACCTTTTTTAAGGCTACTATTTCTCCAGTTTTCTTATCCTTGGCTTTGTAAACAACACCGTAAGTCCCCTCATTTATTTTATTGAGTTTTTCATACTCAAAGACACTTCTGCAACCCTGAAGCATGTTAATTTGTCTTTGGCTAGAGACTGTAGGCTCCTCCATTGGAAAACGATCATCATACTCAGAATCAGATTCAACCTGGCTAATAACAACATTCTCACCATCGTTCTCATCAATGACCATAGATTTATCAGTTAAATCATTTTCAGAATATTTACCTCCACTACCAGACCCCAAAAAGGAACCTTCTTCATCAGAAGCAAATGTTCTGGTCCTACCACCTACTGAGTCTTCTCTTCGGAACTCCCCACTCTCAGGGCTCGAGTGCTGCCTGTTCGGAGTGCATTCATCATCAGACATATCCCTTGGAGAATCACTGTCAGAGGCCCATCTCGACATTGAAATGTTCCTTGCTTCAACCAACACTTCTTCCTCCATCTGTACATGTGTTTTGTCATATTGCTCTCTAAGCAAGGGTGAAGGAGACAAATCAGCTGGGTTCTTGGATTGACAAATCCCCACCAACCCATCTGCTACGGCAGCCTCAGCAGTTGAAAGTGCTGTTCCCTGAGACAGATTCTCAGGCTCAAAGATATCCACTTTTGAAACATCTGCATCTGAAGCAACATCAGATCTATGTGGACTCGGATAGAGAGAAGGCAGAGGAACACTAGGTAAAACTCTGTCCTTAGATACAACTCTAGCTTCCTTCTCTTCTCTGTCCCATACAATTGGTGAGAACTTTCTCTTCTTCTTGGAAGGAGCTTCAACCGCATATTCAAGATTCGAGGTCTCACTATCCTCGACTCTAGACTTGGTAGCATTTGACATGCTTCCAAATCCTCGCTCTCCAGTTCTACCACGGAAACCATTTTGTGTAGACCCAACAGATAATCGGTATCCATTGAACCTAGCTTTCACACCACGTACACCATTTTCTCCGTACTCAAATTCTTTTCTACAGTAATTATGGGAATCCCTCCTCAAAACATCTACACGCCCTGCCGCCATATTATTGAACAACCACAGCTCTTCTTAATCAACAATCAAATTCTCGAAACAAAGAAAAAGAACGAAGAAAAAAGCAAAGAAAAAAGAAAAGGAAGTAACCCCGGAACAATCCCAAACAAATTTAAAAACCCTAACCCCCAAATTGACAATTCCAATGAACTATCCCTTTCTCAATTTTACAATAAAAAATACAATATAATTTTTTTTGCGTTCAATTTACAGATAACAGAGATATCAAGGCAAACACAAAATCAACAGGAAAAAATTAAAAATCAAAATCAGAATAGGAGAGAAAAACAAAAGGTGACCCAAGCAACGAATCAGATCGCGTACAAAAACCCTAAGAACCTGCGATTCTGCGAGTCGGCGTGAAAAATCCAGAGGTATCGAAAAGGCCTTACCGGCTAAAGAATGAAGAGGAAGACAAATAATTGAAGAAGAAGACCGATCCCAGAGAGATTCGAAAAAACCACACACAACCACAACGCTGAAGATGATCGTTACGAACCGCGAACCTACTTGTGGTTTTCCTCGAAAACGCGTTTGGTGGCTTTAAAGTCTGGTCTGCTTTTGACTATATATAATACCTTTTGGATATTCTTTCCTAGGCCAAAAAATAATAAAATAATAATTTTTTATTTTTTATTTTTAATTTGAGGTCGGTTTGGCTGTTTCCTCTATTTTTCTCTCTGTATTTCCTTAAATTGGAAAATTTTATATTAATATCAACTTGATTCATTATATGTTAAAAAAATAAGAAGAAGAAGTTGAATATTCCATTAAAAAAAAAACAAAAAGAAAGTTTAGTGATAATTTTTTTTTGGTTAATTTATTATATGCGTCGTATTTTTCGACTTGCATAAAATTTCTTCTTTTTATATTTTTTTTTGAATTTCTTATCTTTTATATAATATATATAAGTTTTAGAAATTTTTATTTTTATTTTAAAAAATAAAGATTTTAATAATTTAATTTGCAATATAAAATTTTACTGATTTTTTTTTTTTGAATTAAAATTTTATTGAGTTTTTTAGGGTTTTTTCTTTGGGCTTCTAATGAGGGGGGGCCCTTGAAAGTTGAAACACAATTATCAACCCAAAAAAAGATGGACTTCACAGGCCAACAATTTTGACCCCGAAACCAAAGCCCATCTACATCAGTACAGGGAAGTTGAGAAAATGTGTGCACAAGGGAAACATTAATCTAAATCTAAAAACAAAATACAGGGAAAGGAAACAATTTTCTAAAAAAATGAAAAGAAAAAAGAAAAAGAAAAAAAATAAAAAAGGAAACAATCAATATTTGATTTATGGAATTTTACAATATACCTCTTTTGTTTTTTGTTTAACTTTTATATCTAATTTAATTTCAAAAATATTTTATTTTAACTTTAAATGGCAGCATAGACATGTTAATGTTACTGTATTTTGTGCCAAAAATTCACAAAATAGGATGGAGATCTTCCATATTTATTTCTGTTCCACTAGTTATAAAATTCAACCTTGTATTAAAAACAATTATTGTTTTTCACTTAGATTTATGTTATTTTTTTTATAATAATTTTAAATGATATAACAATATTTTACCCTGTACTCAAACCAAAAAAAAAAAAAAGGACAAAAGATCCAAATTACCACCAAATATCAATTTTCATTTTTACTCAAATTTTGACACAGGGACGGAACTACATATATTTTTTGAACAGCTTGATATATCATGTAAAGTGAAACATAATATTAAATTTAGCCTCCCCAAAATTGCTTCAATTTCCTGTCAAGCTTATCTCGTTGAAGCTATCTTTCTAAGCCCCCAAAAAAAAAAGGGTCTCATTAAAACTAATTAGTCAAATTTCTTTGCCTTAATAGAGTTTTATGTCTTTTTTTTTTTTTTTTTTTTGGCCTAATAGAATTTGTACATTCTTAAATATCTAATACAAGTTATAATTAGTTATTGATTTTTATGTTTTGCCTTTTGAGTTGCAAATTTTTATATATCACATATTATCTCTTTAATCTAACCTAATAAATCTAAAACTTTTTATATCCCATTATAAACTATTGTACAAGGAGCAGTAATAAGAAACAAAAACAAATTGAATTTGGTTTACTCAATGGAGTTTTGCTTTTCAATTGTGTACGAAGAGATCCAATAAGATATTTTGCTTTTATTAAGTTTTGATTCATACGCTTGGTAGTGCTAATACAAAATAAATCAAATAACAGCTTTAATCATATGGATTAATTATCAATAATTTAGCATTATGTTTTCATGATCTATTTACATGTATAGAACTATATTTTAATCAGATAAAAAAAAAAATAACAGACTTACTAACTTTTAAATACAGCCATTAAATCTTCATGAATTTGCAAAATAGAATGCAGCAGAATGCCTAATAGAGCTACTCCTCTTTGCTTTTTCTCCATTTGCTTTTTCACCAAAACAAACATTATAAGTGCCTTAGGACTTAATCTCTTAATATTGTAATCATATAATATGTTTTGTTTATAGTTTAAAATTTGTTGAGTCTGATACATAGATCAATTTGATTATATACATTATGACAAGTATTAGGAAGAAAAAAACACCTTTGGATGTTGATCTTTGAGATTCGGAGGAACATAAAATTATATTTTGATTTATGATTTTTTTTTTATATATAATAATTGAATTTTGAACATTATGATAGAGCTAGGATAAGTTTTTTATACGAAAGTTATATTTAACAGTTTGGACCCCACCAATACAATCCTGATTCCGTCATTATTTTGACAGTCAATGAATAGATTGAAAAATAAAAATAAAAATAAAAAGGGAACAGCATTAAGTTTTATATACCTATTTATCTGTTAGACATATCCAGTATAAAGACATAAATATGTATAAGTGTGACACTTACCTGCCTGTTAAATTTAAGAGGTAAGACTATTTAGACTTGAATCTTGTATGTTAAATGTATGTCAGTCATCTACCAACTGAAAACATATTACAACTAATTAGCTTCTAAATAATACAATTCCGTATATATGATCCATGAGCAAGTAACTCCATATATAGAACACAAGCGATTCAAGAAGTGGAAATTAATCTCAAATTTTTACAATTTTATTATGCTATGTAAGTCTTCGGAAACTAGAAAATTGACGATATCAGTGGAAAAAAAAAAAAGGATAATTTTAGAAAAAAAATTGTCTTGTAAAGTGTTATATAATAGGTCTATAATTATTAAATTGAAGTTTTTACCCTGTTGCATTAAAATTGACCCATACTAGAAATTAAGCTCACTTTTTCTTACTTATTTCATATATCTTATAATTTGTAATGCTAAATCCTTAAATTAATAAGAATATAAACATATATATAATATTTCTGTAGAAAAATAATATTTTCAATGTTTTCCTATTAAAACATAATTATTTGGCAAAATTTTTAAAATATTAAAGTCAATTTAATGTAATTTAATACTGGAATATTTATTTGTTACAATTTTACCCATTAAATCTAATGTATATAAACGGCATAAAATTATTAATCCAAAGCTAGATTCAATTCATACTATAAAAATGAAAATGATAATGGTAAATCTTTCAATCAAACTCAAATTATCAATCTATCATCCCAACAAAAATTTGAAACTCACTTTTTCAAGTTCAAGTTCTCTACAAGTTAAAACTAAATATTATGGATATATAAAAATTTACTACAATTTAAAGAATTTAATCTGAATAATATTTAAAATTAGAATCCAGTATAATATATTAAAATTAAAAAATTAGAATTCAAAATTTAACTTTTTTGTCATATGTTAATTAACTGGAAGGTGAAGGCTTTTTGGTTTCACTTACAAATATAAATTTGTACTATTCATTAGTAATTATCATTTGTTTATCAAAAGTTAAGTACCTATTAATTTTACGGTAATATTAACCAACAAATATTAATTTTGTGGTAATGTAGGCCAACTATATTTACCAATTATGTAGTGTTTCAATTTTATTTTTTTTCAACTTTACCTTTTATATTTTTCAATCAATAAAATTGCAATTATATCATTTTGCTACATCAATATATAATAATTTGATAAATGATAAAAAAGAATTCACTAGAGGAACCTGTTTCATTAATATTAGTTTTACAACTCATATTTAACGTCTTAATCTTGCAAGCCTTCCGATGAATAATTATCCACAATTTGTAGTCGAATAGATGGGCAATGGAAATAAAATCTTGTATTATTGGTCCTATTTGCTTTTAGTCGTAAAACTAAATGGTCGTACAAAATTAGCACGTATTTAAATTCAACACATCCAAGGTAATGTTTAGTAATAAGAGGTGGCAATCCAGACTATGATATGACGACACGATTTGAAAACGACATAAAATAAATAGGTTTGAATTTATTATAAATAAGTTCGGATCATAATCGGATCAACCTGTTTAACACGATTATTAATCATGTAATTTTCGAATCGATCCATTTAACTCGAATTTGATACACTATGATCCACTTAAATTTAATTTTAAATTATAATTTTAGCCATAATATATTATTTTACAAATAAAAAATATTATAAATTAAAAAATTTTATAAAAATAATTTTTTTATTATTAATTTTTTAAAGATAAATTTTTAAAATTAAAATTTTTTTATTAATAGGTTAATTTTTAATAAATATGTTAATTTTTAAATTAACATATTAATATTCAGGTTAATACATTAACAAATCAACATGATCTATTCAAGTAATCATATTAAATGGATTATATCGACTTGATCTATTTATAAATAGATCGAATTAATATTTTAATTATCTAAGACGATTAATAAACAGAATAAATTAAAATTAAATATTACACAATTATTAAATGAGTAGACACATGAACATAAATTACCATTTTGGACACGAACACAAATTGCCATCTTTACCTTCCACGTCTTCCTATAATGTCTTCCTATAGTTCAATAGATTGTTTATAAAATATTATAAATTAATAATTAATATTATTCTATCCTCTCATACACCAAAAAAGTACGAAGCATTTACGTTCTTAGCAAAAACTAAAGTAACCATAATTTACCATCCTTCCTCCCATCCTCTTCTACAGCGTATTTTTGTTTAAAGTTAAATTAATCTTTACATATATTTTTATCGAGTGCATTAAAATAAAATATATATACGTACCAAATTGACTATTTTCAAAGCAAAAACCAATATTAGTACGTAGGTAAAGGTTCATGAATCAATGTAAGCTCACAAACAAATCGGCATAATTAGATTTTTTTTTTTTTTAATCGGTAAATCTCACCTTAATTTGATTACATATAAACATACAAACAAACATCAAACAATTTATACGACACGAAGTTCGACATTCTCATGATAGCGAAAATTCCGGGGAAACCAAAAAGAAAATTATAAAATGAAATAAGGAAAATATTAAACTGTGAAAAATCTTTTGGAGAAATTTTTGTTTAAAAAAAAAATAAATATAATAATAATAATAATTATTATTATGAAAAGGTAAAACGAAGTATATGTAAGCTCTCATGCAAAAAGATATACGTGTTGCATTTAATCTCAAGAGACAGAAAACGTAACCCACGAAAGCATTGGCGCAAAATCGTAAAAAGCTTCCAAATTTCACCACACCCACCTGTCCCATCTTCCTCATCTCCTATTCCTCCTCCTCTGGCACCCAAAACAAAAAACGTTTGCAGCTTTCCTTCCCTCACTTCTCTCTCCCTTTCCTTTCCCTCCACTGTATACTTTCTTTTCCTTCGGTAATATCCTCCCCAAAAAAGGAAAAGGGAAGAAAAGAAAATAAATACTTTCCACTTTCCGCCTCTTAAATCCGAAAATGCTAGCTCTCCAATACTACTCCCCAAACAATACCCACCAGGTGGCCCTATTCCGGTACACGACTCAGTCCCATCACTCTCTCTTTTCAAGAATCTCTCTCTACACCGTCTCTCTCTCTCTCTCTCTCAATTCTAAGTGTACGAATAAAACATAAGAAAAATAAACAAATAAATAACTTGTACTACAACTATCCTCTAGAAAAGTATTAACCCAAAAAAAAAAAAAAAACAAAAACAAAAAAGGGGAGTATTCTCTGAAGAAACGAAAATAATAAAACAACATATATTACATAAAATTTCAACTATTCCCTAGTAAAGTATTACCCCCAAAAAAAATAAAAAAAAGGGAAGTATTCTCTAAAGAAACGAAAATAATAAAACAATATATATTACATAAAATTTCAATCTCGATGATGATAATCTTATAAAATTCATACAACACCAAGTACCACCCAAACCACTCAGACAAAGATAAAGCCGAACGTTAATTAACCCCCCAAAAAAAAAAAAAGTAATATTCACAATTTTAACATAAGCAAACTAAGAGGAGGCTTGGGGTTATTTTTTTTTTGTTTTGTTTTTTTTTTTGTTTTTTTGTTTTTTTTTTTTTTTTGGGTCTATGTCCATGTCAATATTTTTAAAAAAGAAAAGGTAATCTGATCAGACGGCTGTAATGATGATGATATTACCGACCTAAACAGAGAGCAGCTTTGACGTCCAACCGCCATGCAAAACCACCACTACCGTTCATTCTCCACACATCACAAGGCAGTGTCAGAGACGTTTTCTCTTTGCCACCATACATGTACTGCAGTCTTACTCTGCATGTGAACGCCGGGTACGTTAGCGTCACCGCCACAGGTACTCTCTCCTTCGATACCAACCAAACCATCATCTCTTCCTCACCGCCTTCTTCTCCATGTCCTACCATCTTCCTATAAGCTCTGTTTGTCCACGTCACTCTTCCGAATCCATCCGATATAAATCCCGGACAACTGTCCTTCTCCAGATTCATCTTCCTCTCCTCGTCCGTACATCCCAAACCGTTACCGTCCATCCACGTGTCCGTCACGCATTCCACCGTTATACACGAGCCTAGAAGTCTCACCGGTCTCGGAATCGCCACCGTCCGATCTGACGACCCGTAGATCCCCAACTCTATGTTGTTGTTATCGAGTTTGTCAAAGCTCAACCACATCGGTGAGTCTCTCACTTCCGGTGAAACCCTCGCCGGCGAGTCTTTCGGCTCCGGGGTTTCAGGCAGGAGAGGGAGAGTCACCATCGGTTCTACCGCCGTCGCCACCGACGAGACTCGCTTTTCCTCCGGCGAAGATTTCCTCTTTCTGTTGTTGTTGTTGTTGCACCGCCTGTTGTTGTTGCCATGATCTCTGACGTACTTTCGCTTGCCTCTCCCGCCTTTGACGCTGTGTTCGCTGATCTCCGGCGTAGATCCACCGGAAACCGAACCGCTCGTCGCTGGTTTCGGCGCGATCGGTCGGAACCGGAGCATTATCCTGTCCACCTTAGACATATCGTACGCACCCCCTCCTGCATATCTAGCTATGCAGCAACCACCTCTCCCATCCATATCAATTTCTCTCTCTAGAACTCGATTATTTTATGTTTTATTTGCTCTTTCTAGACCTCGGTTTTACAGAACGTTTACGCACTCAATGTTTTTGCAGAGAGGGGTGGGAAAGTAGTGAATGATATTTATAACAACGGTGAGTCCGACGCGTGTGAGACCAGACACGTGTGAGAACAGTGAGAAGAACAGCGCAGCGATGGGATTGGCAGAGATGGGGAAACGTGGCATTGCAGGTGGGTGGGGCCCACCTGAATGTGAAAGGCCTGTAATTGGGCCCCACAGGACGGCCAATGGGATTGCAAGAAGTGTCATGTACTGGAGCCAAAGTAGGGGCACGTAGGTATCGGGCCTCGTGCAGTGAGTACGGGATTTGCAGTGTGTCATGAGAGAGAGAGAGAGAGTGGGGGGGCTTTTAATTCGTTGTTATTTTTTTTTTAAGAGTTCCAGAAGGTGGGACACGTGGGCCAATAGGATTAGGATAGCAACGAGGCCCAAACGTTTCGGGTTTCTATAATTAGTAAGAAATAGATTGCGCCAAGTGGACGGTTGGATAATGACACAGATCTCGGGTTTGAATGTCGTGACGTCGATTTTTGTTGACAGGAGCGGGCAGTTTTTCTCTTTCCTTGTTTCAGTGATTGGAGGGGGGAAAAAAGAAGAACAAAATGACAATAATACCCTTTCGTTTTTCGAAAGCATTTTGGATTTTGCTTTTTATGGCGTGTCTATCCTCGTAAAAAGCTAGTGCCTGGTTCGAAGTGGCAAAGTTTTAGAATTTCGGTGCTTTGCGGGCCGTTTCAGTCAGCGTCCATATCGGCAGACCAATGTGCTTCTGCCACAATGCTTATGTTGTACTCAGGAGGAAGCAGGGATATAATTGGAATTTTGTTTTATGATTTGTCGATTTGTGGATTTTCAGATCATATGGTTTGCCAATGGAATTCAACCAAAATTAGAATTTCAATCCCAACAAATTTCAAGAAATAGACTAACCAATGGTAACATGCCTTCTTCACCAATGGTGGCATGCCTTCTTAACCGATGGCATTTTTGTTTTGTCCACTATTACTTTTAACTTGTAAAATTGCAGTCCTAATCGCTACGTATAAGAAAAACTAATAAAATTATCACTATAAATATTTTTACCTGAAAAATTATACGAGGGAATCATTTTTATGATTATAAATTCAGATCCATGGAGAGATAAAGACCAAACAGCACTAGCTATATATAAATATATGAGTTTTAATATATATTAATTAATATTTTTAAAAAATAATAATGAAGCATTAGTGTTTGGGTTGCTTTAGGCTGTAATCTTCTATATAATCAATGAATGAAGAAAATATCTTATGTTTTATGTATAAAACAATGATTAAAAAATTGAGACAATCTAAAACTTACCTACTTCTTGTCTGTGTAAATATGCCATAAGAAAAAAAAAAAAAAATCTTACAAAGTATCATATAATATTCATGCTTTTGGAGTATGTGAGAATATTATATTTGTGTGGCCATGTATATGTGATCATTAAGGAAGCCATTAGATTCATTTGAACGTTATCCTCTCCATAAATTGATGAGGGTTGCCATTGGTTTGTTTATTTGATATATAAAATAGCCCCGAATCTAATCAATCGAAATATAATATACCATAGATTAAAATAAAAAGTTATTCAGGATTTGGACCATTCACAACCTTTCCTAATGTGGAAGAAAACGAATGCAATTGGTATATGTGTTGACGTGGTGAGTTAAATAGATTTAATTTCCTTCTTAAACTAAGCTATAAAATTGCCTTTGCACGTAAGGTCCATTTTCCCCTCTTTGTTTATTTTCATGTAAAATGTCTCTTATTTGATGGCCATAACATTTTTAAAAACCTTACCAAAAAAAAAAATAAATAAATAAACTTTCTTTAAGACATCATTTCTAATTGGGACAATTGGAGTTAAGCTCGACCAAAAGCATTGCAGACTAAAAACCATATGTAATAATTTATTTTTTCTCATACCAATGAAAAATAGATAATATAATTTTTTCTGTCATTGTATAATGGATTAAAAAAAAAAAACTCATTATACAAATAATAATGTGATATTATCAATTAATTTTAAACGACTTTATTATTTGTCAAACAATGAAGGTAAGAAAACATTTGTTAACATATTCATTTAATATAGATTAAGAAAACATCATCATTTAATATTATGGTAATTTAAAATTAATGTTTATATATAGGAATATAAAATTAGAATAAAAAAAGAAAATAACAAAATTTGTTTGGATGGTCTTTTTCTTTTCAAAATATATTAATTTTAATAAAGTTATGATACATATTATACAATATATTTTCTGAAGTATTTATTAAATTACATATTATTTGAAGTTAATATTTTAATTTCACAAAATCAAAAACAATATATTCGGTCTATTTTTTTTTTCTTAAATTGTGTATATGATAGATAATTAATAAGTGTTATATAATAGTAATGATCTTAATTATTTTTGGTTATATAAAACCTTATAATGATCTAAATTATCTTTACTTATATGGAACCTTATATTATTATAGTCAAAGAATCTAGGCCACAAATAGAGCACCCAATCTAGATGGAAATGGGAACTGCTATCTCTCCAATTAATATTTAGGTAGGCCACAAATAGAGCACCCAATCTAGATGGGAATGGGAACTGCCATCTCTCCAATTAATATTTAAGACCAAAAGAACCAAACCTAGGTAGCTCCCACAATTTCCTTACGCTAACTCCAAAGTGAATTCCACTTGTGTTGAGACTTTGGACCTTGAAATCATTGGAAAATCTAGTATAGATATTATTTTACTTTATAACTTTTTTATTTTACTTTTTTATATCCTTCCTTATGCTTTGCCCTAATTACCGTGATATTCTTCTTCAAAACATTATCCCTTTCCTCATTTTACAACTCTTTTTTCTAATCTTTTACATTTTTAAAATTATAAACATTTTTCTATACATTTTGGAGATGGATTATAACAATCTTCAGTAGCTAGCTCACTTGGTTATTCTCAATATATTTGAAGGCAATTTATTATTGTTATTATTTTGTTAAATGCAATTGTTTGAGTCAGTAAACTATTAAAAATCATAATTTAAAAATTAAAAAGAAAATGGTTATAAATGATAAAAAAAAAAATTACTTCTTCATTATTATTTTCTTTTTGGAAAAAGAAAAAAAAAAAGTTTTGTGGAGTGTGATGGGCATTTTTGACCACCAAGAGAAATAGGACAAAAAAAAAAAAAAAAAAATCTTGTCCCCCCACCATGGCTCACTACAATTGGCATGTGAGTTCCACTTCCCTTTATGGTGCGTTTGACCTTTGTTTGTTTATTTTTTTATTTTTTATGGTTTAGATTTTATTTCAAAAGCAAAAAGGAAAGCTTGGATGCCCTCCTAGTACGACCACGCCAGCCAATCATATTCCCCCATGTCGCATCGAGTCTCTCCACTCTTTTGGCAATAATAAAAAAACTTATACCTTCCCTTTCCCATCCACGTGTCCACGTGGGGACTCGGTGTTCTTTGAAGCTGAAAGTGACTCAAACCTGTCGATACATTGCCTCCGAACGCAGAATATTTTTCTTCCTTTTTTTTTTTTTTTTTTTTTTTGGGTTTAATTTAAAGCCTTTGAAACTTGAAGGAAGAAGAAGATGGAGAGATGGAAAAAACAAAGGCTTCTATATTTAACAATAGTACGGATTACAGCATACATACCTAACCATAAATCGGACTTCAATAATTTTGTTTTTCAGATCTACATGTTTCAATTTCACGTGACACAAAAAATTAAAATTGTACATAATAATTAGGAATTGTGCTGTCACATATAATATTTTTCTCATAAAAAAAGAAAATCTTTTTTATATCACCCATTTTATGCAAAATACTTATCCATATCATATTAACAACCAAATATTTGATAATTATGTTATAGAATTTATATATTTTATTATTATTTTGATAATTATATATGATTATAGATTATTAAATTTACATTTTTCAAGTATCTTAACTGGAAAATAAACGTGTCTTATCGATGATTCTAGCGATTGTTCGTATTGCCCTGAATTCGCATACATCTGGAATCATCTCAGATGTTGGTAATGCGGTCCTGATTTTGATCCAGCGGTGGAGAATACAGTCTAGCCACCGTACCAATAATAATTGAGTGCTAAAATTTTGGATGGTTGGCAGCATTTCCAGTATGTATGTGGATCCAATATTGGGGTTAATTTATTGGCTACATGTGGTTCCACAGTTTTCAAATTCAAATCCCCTTTTGATATGGTTTTAAATTTCCCCACCCCATCAGGATCAAAACGTACAAGAAGAGGATAATACCAATAATATGCTCATAAACTTTGCATTTCCATATTAATTTCAAGAAAATTTCACACAATGAGATATTCAATGCTATTGGCACATTATATTTTCTTTGAAGCTCCAAATTATAGTCATGGACATGAACATAAAAAATAAAAATAAAAAGAGAGAGAAAACCAACCTTGTTTTACACGTGGTCATGAAATGATTTCTGTAATTTTCATCATTTTACTCTTCAGTTTTTTTTTTTAATAATTTTAAATCGTAATTAAAGTGTTATAATTTTAAAATGTATATACTAATATAGTTTCAAATACAAGGCAAAATCATATGTCCAATCGAGTAAAATTGCAAATATGTGTAACATGCATTGACATATGAAGGAGCATAATTGCTAATGTGGGCCAAATCCTCAGTTGTAATGAAAGGCAGACAATTATTTATCATCGTCCGATCATCATAGTTATGATGTAATCAAATAATAATTGTGTAAAATCAGATAGTCATCTTCCACAATAACAAAATTATATCAACTAGAATTTTGAACTTAATTAGGTTGGTAGGATGTGGGGAAGACTTTGGGTTGAGGAGATTACAAAGACAATATAAGATGAGATACAGAGAAAGACGTACGCACATTTAATTGACATTGACAACAAAAGGTAATGGTGAAATTACCAGAAAATATTGTACAGCACTGATCGGATAGATCAGCAAAATCTTGCTTGAAAACGACTTTGCTAGTTTCTCACCAGCAGCTTTTTATGAGTGGTTGGACGAACATTTCAAATGTGTGAAAAAAAAGCATTCGCCAAATGATTTTATTGTCTTTAATTTGTTTTTAAAGGAGTTCTTATTATTCTAATTATCATTTATGAACGTCTCTTATTTTGTTATAATGTATTAATTTTTGTTATACTTTTCTAATCCCACATTTTATCAAACGCAGATGATTATAAAAAATAAAATAAAATTAGAAAGCTATTTAATTGCGATGGACAATCATTACACAGTAAAATTTATTATTTATAAAAATTATGATCAGTCGAAATGGAGTACATCAATAATTTTTAGGATTCTTTATTTGATTCTTTGTGTGCTTTATAAGGGAAGTGAAGATGAAATTAATATGGTAATTAAAATATATAATTTTCACATAGTCAACATCAAGCATTTCACAATCAATTATTATAAACAACCAAATTAATTGAAGTTTCTTACGATCAAATTAAACCCATATTTAATATTTAACAAATTTTTAATTAATTATTTTTAAACTTTTTGTACTAGGATCACTGAATATGTCTCTCTCCCCTTAATTTCCAATAACCTATGATAGAATTGCACGTTTTTGGCATAGGTTGGATGTATTGGTTATTTTTTTTTTGACAGATAGTGTTTTTGTAAGCAAGTAGGGTCTACAAAATGAAGAAATCATGGTTTAGAGTTCTTTAGTGGTATATCAATCTATCAAAATGATTCAAGCAGGCAAGGTTATCATCTTTTGCATGTGTCAGGTTTTTTTTTTTTTTTTTCAATTATTATTTTTTCAGTTCTCACTAATTATATGCATACACTTATAGAGCTATATGTAGCTAGGTAACCTTTTCATATTAGCTAGTCTTTGTGGCTAGAGATAAAAGAAAGATGATTACCCAAAAGAAAAAAAGATAAAAGAAAGATCATAATGTGGTATTGAGTATAAATATAAAGTTGTACTTACATTTTGCTTTGATATTAGAATTTAAAAAAAAAATTGTAATATAAAATAATACAGATTTTTATACCTGATTTTATTTTCTAGGATAGATATGTAGCTTTTAGTCGAAACAAATGCATTGAACTTTCAAAAATCTTCATAATTCTGAATTTTTTCCCCCTTGACATTTCATAGTTCTGAGTTCTACGTACCCTTTATTTGTTTTTATTTTTTATTTTTTTATTGTTATCATTACCCTTTATTTATTATTTGATAACAGAAATACATACAAAATTACTGTCCCACAAATTATAAATTAAAACTTCATTTGTTATTTTTATAAATTTGCTTAATTGAAACCGAAAGCAAATATTAGAGCATTAATGAAACATACATGTGTGTTGATCAACTTCTTCAAACGATGTTGGTTTAGTAGTCTACCTCTTACATTTACACCATGAAGTCATGGATTTGAAGTTGATCTATCCTAATTAAAAGAACTTCTTCGACTTGGAAAAAAAACACAAAAGCAAAAAAAAATTCCAGGACTATTTTTCCTTCTCCACAACTAAAGGTTAATTCACGCACATTAGGTTGAACAAAATTTAATTAAAAAATCAAGTGAAGGACAAAACTTTCAAAATCAAAAGGGGTTCTAGGAAAAAAATATTTAGGAAGAATAAATTAATAGTTATTGGGGATATGATATTGTAACCGAAAATTTCATTGTCTTCAATAATTTTGTTGAGGAAATATCCATGACAAGATGGACAAAGATGGGACATGTGAAATTATATTAAAAAAATAAAAATCAAATATTAGTATAATATTTAATTTATTTTGGCTAATACTAATTATAAATTCCTTTTGTTGTTTGGATTTGCGACCATCCACATGGCAATCTATAATCAAGCAATAGATTCAGATTACTTGAACCTTTCGCATCTACTTTTGAGTTGGCCTCTGAATTTGTATCCTTGGCCTTTCATCATTATCACTTACTACTAGTACTAATCTATATATGTACATTTATGACTTTTGGTTCTGTCCCATTTCTTAGAATTCTATGCATTTCTACCGAGTATGCGACTCTGTGTTATTCTTTTTCTATTATCAGATATATCCGTGAATGACAAGCAATTTTCATAACTGGTGAGAAAACGTGGAAAAACCAGCAACCAATCCTCTTAATTTATTTATTTGGTTTCCACTGTTTGGCTGCTGAGAAAGTATGTGGAAGTATATTTCATCTATTGACCAATATTTCCGCACAGAACTCTAGGGTCAAGACCACGGCAAAGCTAAACAACCAATGACGTTATAATATTCGTCTGTCTGAAATACATATCACAAAAATAAAACTACATATAATAATTTCCTCTGGTAAATTGGAGATGGTAATTTACTCTTGTGAGCTATTTTTAATAGTTATTGCTAATTGGGCTATTTAAAAGGAAATTACTCAAAATTATTCCAAAAAGAAAAGAGCTTTCTTTTATATTTTCAAATATTATATTAGCAAGTACAAAGGTTGAAGCAAAAAAAAGAAAGAAAGTACAAAGGTTAAATTTAGAGATTCAACCGTTCAAATGATCATTAACGATATCTTTGAGATATTGGGTTTAAGGCAGATATCATGTTGACATCAATATGATTTTTTCAAACAAAAAACTAATCACCAATAGCTTTCTTATTAGGAGAAGAAGGTATTGCTCAATTTTCAAAAGCAGATATCATGTTGAATTTGCTTATGATAAAAACGAGTGAGTATTATACAAAGACAAAAAAAAAAAAAACAAAAGTACTAAAAAAGTTGCATACCGTCTATAGCTAATGACATTGATTATTAGCCCTAATCCACTAGTTAGGGAACAAAAAAACAAAAAGCACTATTCCTCTTAAAGCAAGCTCTAACTTTGGAGTGGGGGGCATATAATATATCATCCGCAATTTATGCATAACTGCCCAATTACAGTTCAACACATCAAGGAAATGTAGCTAGGACCCACTTAATTACATATTAATTATTCTTAATTTAGTAAAAGAACTCTCACAATTATATATTAATAACTTCGATTCAATCTTTATCTTAAGTTGGAAACCAGCTGTGTTGGATTTGTGACACGTACAAGGTGGTGGGAAGCTGGTCCAAAGCTTTAGGTCATGTAGGTCTAGTGTTTGGTTTCAGCAACTTTTTTTCCTAATGAAATAAAGAACTAGAATATTGCCTTTTAAGACGGCAAATAAAAGAGATATATAACTGCCTTTTTCGGAATGTAGCTCATTTTTATTTGTAGGCGAGGTAGGTTTATGTTTGCATATGCATTGCCAAAAGACTTTAGTTATAAAAAGAATATATATATATATATATATATATATATTGCCAAAAGACTTTGGTTGAAGTCTTTGAAGTTCCCTTTTCAATCCAAATTATCCAAACCTAGGGCGTCCCAGTAACCCTTTCTTATTTGATTGAAACACTTGTTTTTGTGTTCTTCTTTCAGAAATTTGGAATTCACCCCCAAAAAAAGGAAAAAAAGTCTGAAATTTGGAATTTCTTCTGCAATTCATTTTGATCGGATTTTTGTGGGGATGATCATATTAGTGTTTAATTTTAGCTATTGCATGATTAATTTGAATTTCAAGCTATGATCATATTAGTGTTTAATTTTAGCTATTGCAGGATTAATTTGAATTTCAAGCTTGAAATTAAACAAATATATAAATATATATATTAGATGGGATCAATAGCATTTTATAGCATTATTGGCCTTTACTGGAGGCCTATATACCAGTGAATGCCCAAATTTAGAAATTTCACATCCTAATTTTTCATTTATAGAGTTTTCAAAATCACAATTTTGACCCTACAAATTGTTAGAACAAAATATAAAATAGTTATTAAAATGTGCAGATCTACAAATATATATATATATATATATATATAAAATTAAAATTTAAAAACATATAAAGATAGTACCGATATGATTGAGCCTTGCAAAAGCAGTTCAAAAGATAGATTCGACTCTTCTGCTTGTAGTTTTTCGAGTGTATGCACTGCATAGTCGGATTAGAAAAATAATATTTATTATTGATAGTAAGTGTTATTATTAACTTATGTACCGTAGATTCCACATATATATATATATATATATATATATATATATATATAAATAAAAATAGTTTATAAACAATGAATTTCATATATAAATAAATATTATATAAATATTGGATTCAATGTCATATACAGTGCTGATAATTATTAATTAATATTTGTATTTCTCACCCAAAGTCATGGGGATAGATTTCTAGAACATTTGAAATTCTAATTATTTCTAAACAATGAATATTCAACTCGGGACTGGTGAAGAAGCCAAATTGTAACGTTTAAGAAACTGTACAGTTATTCAATTAAAACCCTTACACGTATTTTAATTACTCAATTTTTTTTTGTAAGCTTGGCTTAGTAGTATAACTACTAAGAGTATACTTACAAATTCAAGATTTAAATCTTGATTTAAGTGAAAATTTTCTTTTTTATATTATAATAATAAAAAAAATACACTGCATCTAACTATTTCTATAAGCTATTTAATAAGTACTTCCATTTAAATAAATATTATAAATATAAAAATCGATACGAATTTGAAAAAAATTATTTAGTAGATCAATTTTATATAGGTATCTTTGTAAAAAAAAATAAAAAAAAATAAAAAAAAGAGTTTCATATAAAAGCACATGGACGAATCCATTAAATGATTTTTCATAGAGTTACCCTTAGCAAATCTAGTCCTAACCATTTGAATAAAACCCAATATAAGAATTTGATTAAAAACGAACAAATAGATGCACAAAGAAATTACAAGGTCACCATTAGAATTTGTGTAGTTTATAACTAGGGGAATTTGGCCCAATACCCTTATAAGGAGGAGGTTAACCTTAAAACAAAAAAAAAAAAATTACTTACATATCCTGTTATATTTTAAACAAAACAAAAATTTGTTTGAGCATGTTAGAGCTGAATGCAGTCGCAAGCTTTGTGAGGGTAACTGTCAGATAATCATATGCCTCAAATTGCATATTTGGCAATTGTTGGTAACCCTTTCACCCCTCCAACTTCCATCGCTTTCAAGGAACATTTTCTGTGTGTTTGGTACAAGGATGGGCGATGAAGAATGAAGAGTTGATCCTTGATTGGTGTAGAAGCGTGGTGGAACGTCCCGTGGCCATGCAAAAACTTTCCTTCCAAAATTGGAATGATTGGACTCTTTCTGCGATCATAAAGGCCCCTGATCCCTTCCTTTGTCTTTCATCCCCCCCTGAACAGAATAAATAAGGCCCCGTTCTTTCTAATTCAAAAATGAAAATAGAGGCGAAGCGCCCAAGTGGCGAAGGCCCCAAAGCAAAGTAATATATAGATGTAGTTTGTATTTCATTCTTTTATTCTGCCATTTTATATCAAAAACCATAAGCCTTGCATGCTCTGTATCCTTTCTCTAGTCATTGTACGTACTAGATTACTCTTGAATTATTACTTAAATTTCAATTTGATTCTTCAGCGTTTACTGGTAATACATCTAGAACTAGGTCTTTATGTCTAACGAGCAATTTCTATTATCAATCTGTTAAAGAAAAAAGAGAAAGGAACTGACGAAAAAGGAGAGAGAAAAAATAAGAACAAGTCAAATAAGTGGATGGTTTGTAGTGTCGATGTGGGTAAATATACATAGTGATGTGAAAATGCCATCTTCCTTCTCTTGCACTGAAAAGCAATTTCCCACTAAAAAATTGGTTATGAAGCCATTCTCAACTCAAATCATTTATTTTCCCAGAAAAAAAATTGGTTATGAAGCCATTCTCAATTCAATCATTTATTTGTTGGATAAAAGATTATGGCTATATCTACTATGGATCTATAAGTAAAACATTATATTTGTTGGATAAAAGATTATGGGTATATCTACAATGGATCTATAAGTAAAATATTATACTACATTGTTGGATAAAATTACATTTTTGAAATGGAATAAAAATAAATTTTTTTTTATACACTTGAATATTGGAAGATCATATCATCTTCTCAAATTTATCAAGTTTCTTCACCCTCTGCATAGACCTAGCAAACAATGCCAAAAAGACTCCTGCACAATCGCATAAAAACATACACAAATCTAGTTCAACTTCATAGAAAACCAGAAAAGAAATCTTTTATGCCCAGGTCTTAAAAGGTTAAAAGTCTAAAAGGTCACCTGCACCAATGAATGATCCATTATCAATAACTTGACTGCCTTGGCTGCTTAAAGTGAAAAAAATACGATGACTGTAGACCTTCGGTAATTCCCGATAAAACCCTCGATAACCAACATACACCCTCTGGAAAAATTACCGAAATTTTCGTCGGTAATTATCGAAACCCCTATGGCAATCACATTTTACCAATTTTTTGGACCCCACAAGTCCCCTTACGTGTGTTAAATGAAAAAACATACAACATATGGATTATAAAATGATCTTAAGGAGAGAAAATCCCAAAATTGCCTAAAAATTTCTTAAATTGGCCAAAAAAATACGATGACTGTAGACCTTCGGTAATTCCCGATGAAACCGTCTGTAACCAACATATACCCTTTGGAAAAATTACCGAAGGTTTCGTCGGTAATTACCGAGACCCCTATGGCAATCACATTTTACCAATTTTTTAGGCCCCACAAGTCCCATAATGTGTGTTGAATGCAAAAACATGCAACATATGGATTCTAAAATTATCCTAAGGAAAGAAAATCCCAAAATTGCTTAAAAATTTGTCAAATTTTCCAAAAAAATACGATGATTGTAGACCTTCGATAATTCCCGATGAAAACGTCGGTAACCAACATATACCCTCTAGAAAAATTACCGACGTTTTCGTCGGTAATTACTGAGACCCCTTTGGTAATCACATTTTACCAATTTTTTGGGCCCCACAAGTCCCATAATGTGTGTTAAATGCAAAAACATGCAGAATATGGATTCTAAAATTATCTTAAGGAGAGAAAATCCCAAAATTGCTTAAATATTTCTCAAATTGGCCAAAAAAATACGATGACTGTAGACCTTCGGTAATTCACGATGAAACCGTCGGTAACCAACATATACCCTATGGAAAAATTACCGAAGGTTTCGTTGGTAATTACCGAGACCCCTATGGCAATCACATTTTACAAATTTTTTGGGCCCCACAAGTCCCATAATGTGTTTTGAATGCAAAAACATGCAGAATATGGATTCTAAAATTATACTAAGGAGAAAAAATCCCAAAATTGCTTGAAAATTGGTCAAATTTTCCAAAAGAATACGATGACTGTAGACCTTCGGTAATTCCCGATGAAAACGTCGGTAACCAACATATACCCTCTGGAAAAATTATCGATGGTTTCGTCGGTAATTACCGAGACCCCTATGGCAATCACATTTTACCAATTTTTTCGGCTCCACAAGTGCCATAATGTGTGTTGAATGCAAAAACATGCAGAATATGGATTCTAAAATTACCAATGAAACCTATGGTAATCAATTTGTAGTTATTGGAAAAAATTATCGTAGATTTCATCGGTAATTACCGAAACCCCTATGGTTATCATATTTTACCAATTTTTTGGTCTCCCATAAGTCCCCTAATGTGTATTAAATGCAATAATATGCAAAATATTTTCCACTTTATTCGACAGTTAATGAAAAATGAGAGTATATGAGAAATGGAAGATGATTCCATTTATTTGACACTTTCATATCCATTTATTTAAATATTTTCCACAACTGCACAATTAATTCGCTCTTGACTACTCTCTTTTGGACATACTACCATGAAGCCGCATTTTAAAAGAGATTGGAAGAAGCTTTCAAGCTAGGAAAGTCCAATTTAAAACTAACTAAATTTCAATGCATACCATTCAAACAAGTTCAAATGGTCCCAAACTAGAGAGCCAATATTTGAGAACTCACTTACCATCTATTTAAATTCTCATCCTTTTTATTTCTTTTTCCACATCTCAAACAATATGGAGAATTTAATAATGAAATTGGGTCCTTACACTTCATCTTGACATAAGAATCATGTAGAAAAACTAAAAACTAAACCTGAATTAGGAAGAGAAAAATGTACAAGTGTTTTATGAATAAAATCTAGAGAATATTACAACTCCTACAAAAGGCTCTGTTGGTATCAATCCTAATTTGACCCAAAGTTCCCCATCAATGTCAAAATCTCGAACACCAACTGGCACCACAATTGGTATAATGCCAAACTTTAGTGACAGCATTAAAAGTATACGGGGCATCTCCACTATAACGGAGACCAATTTGATACCTGGATGAAATCAAATGAAATATCTACGGTTAGTTACAATATTTATCATACAAGTTTCAAAGAAAATAATTAAATACCTAAAGTATCCATAAAGAAGTATAAAGGTTCAAATCAACAATTGAGGCAATAGCTCATACCCAGTAATAATAGAGGAAAGTAGTAAAACATACTTGCTTTCATGAACATTAAGGTAAGACCCAATTCCGTGGCTTGTACCGTGCCGATAATCAAGACCATTTTTCTATAGTGGAACTCAAGCAAGAATGTCTAGGGCATTACCTGTAGGAAAATGAACATGTACCTTCCTATCACACAATCTTACAAGAATATAGTCAATACATTTCACTTAAAATGAAATACATAATTTAAAAAATAAAATAAAATACCATTGGTTCCATTAGGAAATTGAGCATTCCTAAGTGCAATATAACCCTTGAGGACCTGCAAAATGAAGCAAACAAAATTACTTTGCAAGACTTGAAAAGATATAATAATAATAATGATAATAAAAAGGAAAAATAAAATAGATTAGCACTTATTGCAGTATAGCATGCTTTAAATAGATTAGCACTTACTGCAGTATAGCGTTTTCAAGTATATCACTTTTTAACAAGAACATTTGAAAGTAGTTGATAAAGTAGGAATTAACATATCCATGTCAAAGTTCATTTTAAAAGTGGAAAACCCTTTATTTCTCTTGATATATTGGAATTTGTTATGTATAGAATGTCATGCTAGCTTTTGAAAGTGGTTGCTAAACTAGGAATTAGCATATCCATGTCAACGTTCATTTGAAATTGGAAAACACTTTATTTATCTTTATATGGTGAAATTTGCCATGCTTGCTTCAGAATCAGGTTGTGCCCATGCAATACAACTTAAGAACCATTACCACTCATGTGCATAAATGACAATGTCAGAGATACCTCTTTTGAAGTTCACAGATATAATATAGAATTTTCAACCACTACCACTTATTATCATATAGAATTTTCATTTGAAATTCACAGTACCTTTTTTACTGCACGAAAACTCTCCAGCTTATCGCTTGCAGTTACCTCTGTCAATTTAAGTGTTTGCCTACAATCACTGCATCATTGTTTGATTAGTTTGTATTGAAACTACACAAGCAGAGCATTGCATGCAAACACATAGAAATATACACAAGCTGTGTACTGACAAGTTGTCTGATACGGTTTATGTCCTTTTACATTCCTCTTTCAGGCAATATTTAGACCACAATACAACTAGTATTTCAATCAAATGTTAGATGTTGCATAACAACCTAAAAAAACAAAAAAACAAAAAATGAACTTACAAACCAGCATTAAACTAAAAGTAATGTCAGAGAATTACCTTGGGATGTTCTGAACTATTGTTTGAATCTTGGGGTGCGGATTCATCATTAAGACCAAGCGATCTTGATATTCTTGATTCTACCCTTGAAGCATTATTCAATATTTTGGTAGTTCCGGTTTCTGACGCTACTATTCCTCGAAATTCTTCACTCACAATTAAAGTAGCTAAGACATCCATGAATGACTCTTTATGTGCTTCTTTAGAATACTTTGTTTCTTCTTTCACAATCTAAAGCATCAATGTTAGTGGATTCTGCCTCAGCTTTGTCATCCTCTTCATCCTCAACATATGCTTTATATGTCAGCCGAAGTAGTATTTCTCCATAAGAACTCTTTCTAGAAAGTCCCCAGCCTCTTTGCATCCACATATGCTTTTCTAGTTTCCCCAGCCGAAGTAGTATTTCTGGTTTCCTAGAAGCCAACTAACTCTCAAGCTGCAAAGAAGACATAATAATCAACATGTTGTTATGTACCTCGGGATACAAGCTTCAGGAAATTATAACTTAAATGAATAATTTAACAACAACGGTTACTTAAATGTATGTTACCTGTGGCAAGGGATAAAAAGTTGTAGCAATCAATGTCTAGATACCTTTGATCAGGCCTGAGCCTTAAATATATAGGGGACAACTTTTCCTGCAACTAAAATCAAGATTAAGAAGTCCTCCTCCACTCAAACAATAATAAAATTAAAAGCACTTGAATGATTTTATTTTGTTTGCATGTTCTAAAATCTCTTGTCATCAATTCATGTCCATGCTAAAAATGCAATTGGGAAATAAAGAACTAGAATATTGCCTTTTAAGACGGCAAATAAAAGAGATATATAACTGCCTTTTTCGGAATGTAGCTCATTTTTATTTGTAGGCGAGGTAGGTTTATGTTTGCATATGCATTGCCAAAAGACTTTAGTTATAAAAAGAATATATATATATATATATATATATTGCCAAAAGACTTTGGTTGAAGTCTTTGAAGTCCCCTTTTCAATCCAAATTATCCAAACCTAGGGCGTCCCAGTAACCCTTTCTTATTTGATTGAAACACTTGTTTTTGTGTTCTTCTTTCAGAAATTTGGAATTCACCCCCAAAAAAAGGAAAAAAAGTCTGAAATTTGGAATTTCTTCTGCAATTCATTTTGATCGGATTTTTGTGGGGATGATCATATTAGTGTTTAATTTTAGCTATTGCATGATTAATTTGAATTTCAAGCTATGATCATATTAGTGTTTAATTTTAGCTATTGCAGGATTAATTTGAATTTCAAGCTTGAAATTAAACAAATATATAAATATATATATTAGATGGGATCAATAGCATTTTATAGCATTATTGGCCTTTACTGGAGGCCTATATACCAGTGAATGCCCAAATTTAGAAATTTCACATCCTAATTTTTCATTTATAGAGTTTT
The DNA here is from genome assembly GCF_031755915.1 of Ziziphus jujuba. Lineage (NCBI taxonomy): Eukaryota > Viridiplantae > Streptophyta > Magnoliopsida > Rosales > Rhamnaceae > Ziziphus > Ziziphus jujuba. The sequence goes on from NC_083380.1 coordinate 9,209,626, forward strand.
CAAAATCACACATTTTGACCCTACAAATTGTTAGAACAAAATATAAAATAGTTATTAAAATGTGCAGATCTACAAATATATATATATATATATATATAAAATTAAAATTTAAAAACATATAAAGATAGTACCGATATGATTGAGCCTTGCAAAAGCAGTTCAAAAGATAGATTCGACTCTTCTGCTTGTAGTTTTTCGAGTGTATGCACTGCATAGTCGGATTAGAAAAATAATATTTATTATTGATAGTAAGTGTTATTATTAACTTATGTACCGTAGATTCCAAATATATATATATATATATATATATATAAATAAAAATAGTTTATAAACAATGAAATAAATATTATATAAATATTGGATTCAATGTCATATATAATTATTAATTAATATTTGTATTTCTCACCCAAAGTCATGGGGATAGATTTCTATAACATTTGAAATTCTAATTATTTCTAAACAATGAATATTCAACTCGGGACTGGTGAAGAAGCCAAATTGTAACGTTTAAGAAACTGTACAGTTATTCAATTAAAACCCTTACACGTATTTTAATTACTCAATTTTTTTTTGTAAGCTTGGCTTAGTAGTATAACTACTAAGAGTATACTTACAAATTCAAGATTTAAATCTTGATTTAAGTGAAAATTTTCTTTTTTATATTATAATAATAAAAAAAATACACTGCATCTAACTATTTCTATAAGCTATTTAATAAGTACTTCCATTTAAATAAATATTATAAATATAAAAATCGATACGAATTTGAAAAAAATTATTTAGTAGATCTATTTTATATAGGTATCTTTGTAAAAAAAAAAAATAAAAAAATAAAAAAAAGAGTTTCGTATAAAAGCACATGGACGAATCCATTAAATGATTTTTCATAGAGTTACCCTTAGCAAATCTAGTCCCAACCATTTGAATAAAACCCAATATAAGAATTTGATTAAAAACGAACAAATAGATGCACAAAGAAATTACAAGGTCACCATTAGAATTCGTGTAGTTTATAACTAAGGTAAGGTTTTTGCTTCACTGCTTTTGTTTTCGTTTGTTTGGGGCTGAAGACTATTAGATTACCTTTGTTTATGTCAGTATAGACTGGAGGGATCACGGTTTGGATCATTTCATATAATGGGTCTAATAGGTCTAAATAGTTTGAATTGGGCCCAATTTTCAATTGTTTTCCATTAGGTTCACTGCTGGACTTTATGAGGCCCAAAAATCCATAAAATCTAAAACAAACGTAAACCAGCAGTATTTTTTAATCTCTCTTTATTTATTTCCCAGAATTGTTTAACCACAGTAATTAATTAAATCGTATAAAATAATGTTTACTTAGCTGGCAGTAACAAATCCAGCACGTGTGAAATGGAGTAGGTCGCGTTCCACGTCACATGGCAATAAAAAGTCAAAGATGGACACGTGGTCGGCAAATGTTGGCAACCTTTTTTGAATTCCCGCCGTAAACATCTTTCTCTAAACCACACAATTACAGCGCACTCGCTCTAATAGAACAACACGTGTTGTACTATGATTGTAGTTTTCTCTCTTGGGAAGCGAGTAGAAGAATAACATACTCGAGCGCGTAGATCATCGGTGATCGGTTTATCAATAATTTAGATTAATTTAATCAACGCGATTTTTCGTAGTTAAAGACCTCACCGTCAGATCTGAATCATGCGTGTAACGAACTGTTTTGAATTCAGACCGTTAGATATTTCCGTGTCGGTGATGAGCGGCTAGAATCTGTTTGGCTGTGGCGGTCATTGAAGCCAAAAAGGCCTATAAGAAGAGGAGCGAACTAAGACGAAAAGAAAATCATAGGCTCTCTCTCAATTTTTTTTTTCTCTTTCTTTCTCTGAGCGCTGAAAGGGTTTTCTAGGGTTTGATATATTAGCGCATTGCAACGGCTCTGCCCTGAGATCCAGATTTTGAATTGGATTCCATGCAAAGCGTTTTGTTAGGGTTTATGTTTTTATTCTAAAAAAAAACCGAATTAGATTTTCCTGGGCGAGCGCATTGGATTATGCTTCCCGATTCGGCGCATCTCTCTCTCTATCGCGATCTTTGGTTTTTTGCATTCTTGGGGGTTTATACAAGGATTCAAGATTTAGGTTTTTTTTTATTAATTTGACCCTCGTAAGTTCTTTGAATTATTTACTATCTGGCTCTGTTCTGCTTTTTAATTTGAAAGAGCTTTTCTTTTTTGGATCTGAAAGTGGGTAATTAAGTGATTTTGAGGAATTACAAGGTGGATTCGATTCTTTTAGGTTTTATATAGTTTTCGAGGATTTGGGGATGACATTGGTTGGCATAATTAAAAAAGGTTTCGGTTATACTCAATTTTTCGTTCCCCGATTTGTGTTATTGTTCGTATATTTTGCGACTTTGTGAAATTGTGAAAAAAATGAAATTTGACATTACTGGAGGATAGGAAGAACTGTTAAATTCAACTGAAAAATATCAAAGTATATTATTTTTGAAATTGTCGAGGAAGGAATAAGTGCTGGTATTCGTTTAGGGGGCTGAATCGTCTCATTAAGATCATTTCGAAACGTCGGAAGTTAAATAGGTGACTAAACGGGTAATGTTAGAAATCTTTAAGATTTAAAGTGTTGTGAACCGGAACGTTGTTTTGGCAAGAAACTTTTATTACCGGGTATGTGGCTATCAGTAGATTGAAGTTGGAGACAATAATTGATTGCCCCTGTTGATATGTGCAGTAGTTGCAAGTTAATCTTATGGCACCAACTGTTCCCATAGAGTTTGCTGGGCAGAAGGAATCTAGAAAGTTCTCACTTTCGCAAACGATGGGAAAGTCTCGAAAGTACTCTGGAGGGCATTCTTCTGGTTTTGTTCAGTACTCAAAAGGGCATTCTTCTACTGGTTTTGTTCCGGATTACCGTCATGCTGCTGTTGAGACAATGGGAGAATCAGAAGGGTTTGGAAGTTCAGGACGTGTTGACGTGGAAATGACTGCTTCAGAGGATTCATTTGCACCTAAGAGAAAAAGCATTAGCTTAAATATGAATGGTTATGATAGTTTTGGTGTACCTATGCAAGTTTTGTCATTTTCAAGGATGTCACGATCTGAAAGGAAGGATTTAGAGATGAAGTTGAAAATGGAACTTGAACAAATCCGTACACTTCAGACCAAAGTTGAGAGTCTGAGTACAAATGTTGTTGTGTTATCACCATCTAGTGATATTCGGAGCTGCAGTGATGGAAAGAAAAGGCCTCCACTTGAGAGTATACATAGGTTGCCGGAGGTATCGGCTCCACCGAGTAACAAAAAGGCTCCTCCTGGGCGTAATGGACAGCGGACAAAAAGAAGTTCATCTGGCCGTTTTGAGTTGGTAAAATCCCAACCACCAGCTAAAACTTCAATTGCTATGTTGATGAAGCAGTGTGAAAATCTGTTGATGCGGATGATGTCACATCAATATGCTTGGGTGTTCAACACTCCGGTTGACATAGTGAAGTTGAACATTCCAGATTATTTTACAGTCATTAAGCATCCAATGGATTTTAGCACTGTGAAGGGAAAGATAGCTTCAGGTCAATATTCAAGTCCTTTGGGTTTTGCTGATGATATAAGGCTTACTTTTTCAAATGCAATGACTTACAACCCTCCTGGAAATGATGTTCACGTTATGGCTGCGACACTTAGTAAATATTTTGAAGTGAGATGGAAAGCTATAGAAAAGAAGCTTCAGGTATCAACAGATGTTCAATTATTGCCTTCAAGAGTTGATCTTCAGTCAGACACCGGAACTACCGATCAACTACCACCTTCAAAAAAGAAGAAAATTACACCTCCTGTGTCTGCTCACGAGCCAGAGACTGTCCGGCAGATCATAAATCAGGAGGAGAAAGATAAGCTGAGTAATGATTTGGAGGCTTACATGGCAGAATTGCCTGAAAATATTATTAGTTTCCTAAAAGCACATTGTGATGGCCAAGGCGATGAAGATGAGATTGAGATTGATATGGATGCTCTTGGTAATGATAACCTGATTGTCTTACGGAAGCTTTTGGATGAGTATGTGCTGGAAAAGCAGAAAGCTGCGGCGAAAGCTGAACCTTGTGAAATGGAGGTACTTTTTTCTTTCTCTCATTCTTGTTCATCTAATTACATGCGAGTATATCTAATTTGCTTTCTTGCTGCAGCTTCTTAATGAGTCAGGACTTAGCAACTCGTCGATGCAACCATGTAAAGGTTTTTCTCTTGATCCTTGTGCATTTAAGATATATTGCGTTCTTATGCATTATAACTTACGGAGTTGGTGAAATATTGCTTCACAAGATGATCCAATTTTTAATGTATTAAATCTAATTTTTTTATTGCCAGGCAATGATACGGTGGATGAGGATGTGGATGTTGTTGGGGGAAATGATCCGCCCATTTCAACCTTTCCACCGGTGGAAATAGAGAAAGATGCAGCTCATAGAAACAGTAAATGCAATAGCTCCAGTAGTGAATCAGGCTCTTCATCAAGTGGTTCGTGTTACTGTGTACATTATATTTATGATTTAAGAATTGTGTTTAAATATCTAATTTTAGGAGCTTGTAATCCTTGTTTTAAATTGGATTTTAGTTCAGAGACATCTAGCGAGAAAAAATACTGTAAACCTTTACAAGTTTCAAACATGTTTAATAGTTGTAAATGTTGTCCCTTTTATAAAGTTTTAGTTTGCTCTCTCTCTTTCTATATTTCCTTTTGTTGTACTTATCTCTATTCAGGCACGAGTACAATTTCAAACTAATATTTCAATTTTACCCTAGTGTCTCTTTAAAACCTTCAAATGTCATTTCACCACTTCATTATTACACAGCTGTATGGAATGTTGTAAAGTCTGATTTACAGTATCTTTGGTTGGTTGATGGAAATCTGGAATTCCTTTTTAATAATTATCATAGTTAAGATGAACTCTATTGTATTGATTCCTTATCTAGGTCGTGGTTAAAATGAAATAAATCCTTGCCTTGTTTTTCTTTTATTGGTAAATAATCCTTGCCTGGTTGGTTAGACTTCAATGGATTTCACTTATGGAAGTGACCTTTGTTCGACCGCATTTACCTACATTTTGGGTGCAGACAGGCAGTCTCAGTTTCAGTCTTAATTTTCTCATTGGTATTGGGTTACTGTGTTCATATAGCAGGGTGTTCATTTTTCTTCTTCTTGGTTTTGGGTTGGGGGAACGGAATATGTTGAGGAATTGGAAACGTTATGTTGACCTTTACCTTTATAAAAGCTGCAGTTTTCTTTATGTTCAAGGACTCATTGGGTGTTTAAAACCACATCTAATAACATTTTATACCATGTAAATAGTTTTGGGTTTGACCTTTTTTGTGGTCTGGATGTTCTTAGGATCTTAACTTCGTCATCTGCAGTCGATAATATTTTTTATAGCCATGATGTGAGCATTTACTATTTTATAACTGCTACTTTCCCTTACTTTTTAGATACTGTATTTTTATGGAACTTTCATTCTGCAGATTCTGATTCTGCTAGTTCATCTGAAAGTGAATCAAATGCTGTTAAAGCTTCTGTTCCTGATACTGCTGCAGAGGTACATATGTTGATGTCTTGAATGGCTTGTTACTCCGCTTGCATATGGTGTTGGATTGAAATTTTGCTCTCTCTCTCTCTCTCTCTCTCTCTCTCTCTCTCTCTCTCATTCTCATGCACATGTGTTTGCGCTTGTGCATAGGCATATTAGATCTTCACAAATTCATGCTTTTTTACTCTGATTTTATATGGCAGGAAAAGTTAAATTCTGGACCAAGCTTAGATCAGAAGAGAAGTGATCTTGGTGATTCAGAAATTGGAAATCGTGAGTCTGAAGATTTAATGTCATATTTTGCTTGGGGAATAACTAGATCAGTTTTTGGTTTTCTTATAACATTCTTTACTAAATCTTGTACAGATTTATTAAATGAGGAGGCTCAGGTAGAGCAAAATTCGAACTCCAAGCCACTTTCAGTTGAGGTGGATAACCTTCAAGAGGGTAAGCATGAAAAAATAATGAAGAAAACTGTCTGCTGTTAGTTTTGGGGCATCATCTTACAAATCATGCTGTAACATAATTTATAGGGGAGAGTGCTCCGTCTGAGAGGCAAGTCTCCCCCGAAAAGCTCTACCGTGCAGCTATATTGAGGAGACGCTTTGCTGACACCATACTTAAAGCTAGAGAGAAGGCACTTGAAAAGGTAGGTTGGAGCAATGGCTGCTTACTGTTTGTTTTCCATGTATATGCGCAAGGCTTGAGCTTATTATACAAAGTGGTCATAACAATGTGATATCCTGTTCAGGGTGAAAAGCGAGATCCTGAAAAACTAAGAAAGGAGAGAGAAGAACTTGAAAGGCGGCAAAAAGAAGGTTTACAATCTACTTGTAACTTTGTAACATTGTTCTCTCTGATCAGAATAATACGATATTCATTTTCAATTACTGATATTTACTTCTATTCTATAATCAGAGAAAGCTCGATTGCAAGCAGAGGCAAAGGCTGCTGAAGAGGCTCGAAAGAAGGCTGAAGAAGACGCTGCAGCTGAAGCAAGAAAGAAGAGGGAATCAGAGAGAGAAGCTGCGCGACAAGCATTACAACTGGTAAGGCAGACAAATCGTCTCTGGTGAAAACTGATTGCAAGTTTCTCTTATGTTTTAGTTGACCCGCTTCTGGGTTTATGCACAGATGGAGAAGACCGTCGATATTAATGAGAACAGTCAGTTTATGGAAGATCTAGAATTGCTCAGGGTTTCCGGTGATGAACAGTTACCAACTTTCATGGACGAGGCTAGCCCTGAGCTTTCTCAGAATGGGTTAGGTAGTTTCAAAATGCAGGGTAACCCCTTAGAACAACTTGGATTATACATGAAGGATGATGAGGAAGACGAGGAAGAGGAAGGCCTGCAAGCTCAGGAACTTGCAACAGAACAAACGAACGATGTAGAGGAAGGAGAGATTGATTAAATCAGTCAGTGACTTTCTTCTGTTTATTCTTGTTGCCTAGTCAAGCAAGAGTGGAAAATGGTGAACCTGAGGAATGTTGGCACTTGATTAAAATCTACTTTTGCAACCTGTCTTTGGCCAGAAAATTCTTATATCTTTTCCTGTTTTTGGCCAGCAATCTTCAAACCTTAGAATATAAGAGTATGAACAGGCAAGAGAAACATGATCAGCTGCTATGGGTTTTGGATTGGGTTTGGGTGCTTTGTGATTGCTTATCTTGCTTGGACTCGGGTTGGGGGATTTCGGTTACCGGTACATATCTATGAGTGTCAGATCCTTTTTGTTCTTCTAAAGTTTGGGAAATGGGGGTTTGGCAAAAAAGGATCCAAGCTTTAGATACAGCTCTGTGGATACGATTTTAGAAACATTAAATGTTAAAGAAATTTATATACTAATGATTTTAGATGTATTGTTTTAGGAACAAATATTATATGTTAGATGGTAAAATCTTATATTAGAATATAAAAAATAATTCTAAAAAATAATCAATTATAAATTGGTGAGTGCAATGGCAACTGTTATCCATCTTAAGCACTTTTTTAGCTAAAATAAATAGTCCTTAACCCGTGTTCTTACCGTTTTCAAAGCTTGAACAGTTATAACTAGCAACCATGATTAGCTCCTTTTTTTTTTTTTTTTTTTTTTTTTTTTTTTTTTTTAATTGAATATGGAGTGGAAGTGTGGGATATAACATCTTCGGATCAAATTTTGTCCATGAAAGGATGTTTTGTGGGGTGGTTTTTGAATTTTGATGGAAGAGATAATATTAATCAGAAAATTCCAATTTTGAAAATTCATATTAATAGTCTGTTTGATGTAGGGAGGGTAGTGAGTTTGCAATTGTAATAAAAACAGCATTTTATATCCATTTTTTCAAGTTAGGAACATTAGGCTATTAAGAACAATATTAGTATTTGCTGTTGGTAAATTTTCTGACATTTCGATAAACAGTTTACTAGATTTAGATGATGATAGATTGTGTAATGAAGAATTCACTAACCAAGCCAATATTGATGATTTTATTTTATTTTTTTGATATTAGCCAAATTGGTGTTATAGGGTCATCTCCGTTTTAAGCACTACAAGTTCTTAGTTGTATTTTCAAAAGACAAAGACATATATGAAAATATATGAACTTGGTAATGTTTATTGGATGCTAAACCGAACCATAGGAGTTTTCATAATTTAATTATTACAAATTAGTGGAAAACTACACAAATTATTTTGCACTATTCGAAGGAAATTAACCGTTTAAAACTAAAGGACTGAGTTTTATTGGCTTTTTTGTATAAATGAAATTATTTCATAAAAGAATAAAAAAAATAAATAAAAATTCCCAGATTTCATCAACAAAAATAGTAAGTTGTATTTTATAATAATTAATATAAACAAAAATAAAATTGAGTGTCAGTAAAATCTATGCGCGTAAAGGCCACGTCCACGTAGAGGAGGGGATTGTATATACGCCTACCTCCACAGTGGCTCAACAAAAAGAAGTCCATTTTTGTGCAGTGAAAGCGAGCGAGCGATGTGAGTTGCCAAAAAAAAAAAAAAAAAAAAAAAAAAAAGAAAAGAGGGGAAAATTACCATAAAATTTTCTCATTCTCTTTCATTAGTCTTTTCCTTCTGGCTTCCTTAATTGCTTCTCTTTATTCTTCTTCTTCTTGTGGTTTGGGTCTGAGCTTTTGCAGATTATCAATGGCGGCCACCGTAGCCTTCAATGCCGTCGGAGCTCCGGCTAAACTCTCTTCTCATTTGAGTCGACCACCCCACCACCACCGCTCATTTCCACTCCGATCGCCATCTTCTCTTGCTACCCTTGCTTCCACATGCCCATTTTCCTCTTTATATTCCTCTTCCTCCGGTATATATACGCATATATGTATACTTGATTACTACTTGATTGTTTCTTTCTATTTCGATTTTATTTTTGTTTATTTTGGGTGTAATTTTGTTGCAGGAATTAGGGCTCAGGTTGCTGCAGTTGAGCAATCGAGCATTGGTACAATTCCTAATGTGGAAGCTCCTGTGGTTGTCGTCACTGGAGCTTCAAGAGGGATAGGCAAAGCTGTTGCATTGGCTCTTGGCAAATCTGGTTGTAAGGTCTCTCTCTGTTTCATTGCTGTTCTTCTCTTTCCAGTTTGTCTTCAATGTTGATGTATATTATATATATCTGTGTTAATTCTAAATGCAATTGTGAGGTTGTGATTGGTTCAATCTCTTCCGCTTGGATAAATGCATAATTTTAAGTTTTCCAGTGAAAAATTTATGCTGGTTGTGGGTAAACGAGAAAATAGATTACTTTGTCTTGTACTTTTTCAATTCTTGTTCTTTGATGGTTGTAGAGACTGCATTTCATTATCACAGGTGCTTGTAAACTATGCAAGGTCAGCAAAGGAAGCTGAAGAAGTTGCTAAGGAGGTGGGCTTTGCTCTCTCTCTCTCTCTCTCTCTCCTTTTTGATATTCCCTCTTATTTTCATCGTTATATGCAGCTTTGAATAATTTAGTAATGTTGTAGTACCCATGAATCTTCTGCGTATTATTCTTTGGTGATGAAACTTTTTTTAATATCTAATGTGAGATTCTGACCTATAACTCCAATTTGTTATTTGATCATATGCTAATTTATTGTTATGTCACGTATCTACTCTAGATTGAGGCTGGTGGTGGTCATGCACTTACTTTTGGAGGTGACGTTTCAAAAGAGGAAGATGTAGAGTCCATGATTAAAACTGTAAGCGACAAATGTGTTCTTTTTATTGTCTGTTGGATCTGTTTGCTGCAATGCAACACTGATTAACTTTCATTGTCAAATATATATGTATATATATGTAGAGGACGGTCCGCATGAAGACCGTAGTATTAGTGACGGTTTTTCATAGTATTAACGACGGTTTCTTAGAAAATCGTCACCAATACTATGAAAAACCGTCACCAATACTGTGGTCCGCATGAGGACCGTCCGTACCGTAGACGGACCGTCCGTACCGTAGACGGACTATATATATGTATATGTCGATTGACTTTGGTGTTTTCTTATAGGTGGTTGATGCATGGGGAACAGTTGATGTCCTGATAAATAATGCAGGTCAACTACAAATTACTTCTTCTCTTGCTCTCTCTTATTTATTTTCCCTCTCTAGCACTTTTAGCTTACTTGACTGTTCTTCAATATTTTCATTTTTAGGAATAACACGGGATGGGTTATTAATGAGAATGAAGAAGTCCCAATGGCAGGAGGTTATTGATTTGAATCTTACAGGAGTGTTTCTTTGCACACAGGTATTGTTATTCTAAGTCTGTTAGTTTTGTATTTTTCATCGCTTGTACTTCCACTACTTTAATTTGTGGCCATGCTGAATCTATTTTTGATATGCTATCTTTCAGGCTGCAGCCAAAATTATGATGAAGAAGAAAAAGGTAATGATCATCATCATCTGGGTAGATATTTTTATTCTTGGCAACTTCTTTGAAAGTCTTGGATATAAATCCTCTTCAAATGATTTATTTTATTTTAATGTGGATTCCATTTTTTCCTTCTATATTGTCTGAGTAAGCTGATTTTTTCATAGGGAAGAATAGTCAATATAGCATCTGTTGTTGGTCTGGTGGGAAATGTTGGTCAAGCCAACTACAGTGCTGCAAAAGCTGGGGTGATTGGCTTTACAAAAAGTGTTGCGAAGGAGTATTCTAGCAGAAACATTAACGTAAGTATCTACTTTGGACTTGCAAGAGCTATCCAAAATGCTTGTAAATCTGTTTAATGGAATTTAAAGTTTTGCTGGTATATGTTAGTTTATATTGGCATGTGTGCCGAAACTATTTATCAATGTAAAGCCTTTATTTTCTATAGGTCAATGCTGTGGCTCCTGGTTTTATTGCATCAGACATGACTGCCAAGCTTGGAGAAGACATAGAAAAGAAAATCTTGCAGTCCATCCCCTTAGGTGAGAGATTAAATGACAAAGATTCTTATTGAATTATATGGTGTTATAGTAGTGAAATTGCTTTTAGGAATACTGTTTTTTCAATATACCCCATTGTAGTCGCTGTGCATGAATGAGAAATTTTCTTCTTAAATGATAAATATGAATGTTGCGGTTCATGAAACCGTGCGTCTTTCTGTTAATGGAAATAAAGGTCATATTTTGTACTTATATACAACTTTTAATTGTGATATGGTTCGCTAGCTGTTTTAATTGAGTGGAGTATCTCACGATAGCTGTGTGACTCATTCAATATGGTTCCAGATTAATTTTACTTGATGACATGTCATTAAAAAACTTGCAAACTTTGAGGAACACAAATAAAAATTATAGATAGAAATTCACTACTTTTTAAATTGTTCTTACAGGGCGATATGGGCAACCTGAGGAAGTAGCTGGACTGGTTGAATTCTTAGCACTTAATCCTGCTGCTAGCTATATTACAGGACAGGTAACTTCTGTTTAGATCATATTTAATTCTTGCTTTCTGAAAGTATGCCTTCGGATTTATTTTTAAATTTCATGTTTGGGAGGGAAAACCATATATTTGTACTGATTCATGGCAGGTTTTCACCATTGATGGAGGAATGGTGATGTAAAAGCTGACACCCCACATCTTTTTGCTGGCTTTCTACAAAATCTTCACAAAGGAAGGCATTATCTTCTAATTCCTCTCTAGATATAGGTTTTTATTTACCGGGAGCATACGAGAAATAGGAAAATTTTGTGTGATCTTTTGTTTGTATTTCTTTTTCATTTTGGTTTCAGTTTTGTTAACTGGAACAAGGATGCGTTGTATTCACATGAAGTTTTTGCTTGCATGACAGAAATATAGCCTTTTCTTATAATGGATAAATGATCTTGGATTTTATGTTAATAAGTATATGTTGCTTGTTAAGCATGTTTTGTTGGTCATCTCAAAATTTACTTCCAAAAAGTCTGTTATGGTTATTCAAGTGTCATCCGATTAATGATATCATATGAACCCTCTAGCTTTTGCCGTACAGTAATTCATGAATTCAAACTAGTTTTTGAGAGCTACATCCAGAGGTTCCCAAAAACGACGTCAGACTGGAAGTCGTGGAATGGGCCTCTTATTTAACTTCTTGGGCATTTATTGCATTATAAATCTAATTAATTTGTCCCACTTTAGGTGTGATTATCTTAGTCTCAAAATTAGATTTAGTCGACAATACTTTACAACAGATTGTAGTTTGATATTTTAGAAGTTAGAATCAAACCTAAAAATCTACTCTTGAAATTCGTATAAATTTTATAGCAGCTTCGAGCTATTATTATGATAAATAAAGTTCGATGCCAAATATGTAGAGTTTTCTTCTTTAAAGTTTTTAATTTGAATGTTATGTTTTCAAGCCCAACCAAAAAAGACTTCTTTGTATCATTAGTATTATTACTACTATTGATTTATTATAGGAAATGTATATCTAGATGTACAACTGATACAATCCTCGTTCAAAACCCCCCAGAAAAGAAAGAAAGCTACCCCCTAGGAACAAAAATGGATTTTGCCGTATGCAAATTCTCACTTTAGTAGTTGATCCCTATACATAAGCTCTGCGGTTTATACACTTTGAAAGCACTGTTGTACACCAATTGCCTTAATCCTCGAACATTCCATCATCTGATAATCTTAAAGATTCAGTCCCATTAACATGAGGCTGGTTTGAGAAATCAACATTAGATTCACCCAGAATGCTGAAATCAATATCATCATCGTCGTCATCATCATCATCCTGAACTGTGTTTAACTCTTCATCATCAACTGTTCTTGGCATTATTCCTTTAGCTTCCCTTTGCATCTTCTGTTCGATGCAATCTTCATAAGACGTTTCATACCATACTTTGCCCTTGCCCACAATAGATTTGTTGTGGGCATCCATCATCCGTTCTTGCTTGCTTTTCTCAGAGTTCTTTGGTTCTCCCCAGTAATCATACCGGTAAAGGGGGTTTGTCGGGTCATATTGATCCTTTCCAAAGTAACTAGCATCTACAAACTTTCGTGGTTCTTCTAGCGGTAGGCCAAGCGCTCGGCGGCTGTACAACAACCAAACAGGTTTTCAGTTATAGTAAAGTCAATTGAACAAATAACACCATACTTCACTTGCTCCCGTGAGAGAGAAATGGTCAGTTTCAGAATGGATGAAGCATTCAGACAAATGTAGAGGGAATTGCAATAACGAAAAAAGTAAAATTCCTTCAACAAAGTAAAAATATAGAACCAATGGGGGAATACCAGCTGATGTCTCTGATCAGAGCTTCTCTTTCCTCAAATGATCGACGCCAATGTAAAAAGTCATACTCATCCATTTCATCATTTCGCCTCATCTTGGTAATTTTGTATTCCTCTCCTCTTTCTTTTGCTTCTATTATTAGTCTCTTACGGTGCTGTATTGCAAAAGACAACATGAAAATTAAATTATGACTAATATGCTTGATTTTGAAGTGTAGCTCACAAAGAATTTTATGTATACAGCAACTTAAAAATCAGAAAACAAACCTGCTTCACAAAACTGCCGAATAGTAAAATCAAATAAAAGAAAGGTTTATCCATATTAAAGCTGTAGTCTTTATATAGATACATCAGTATGTCATGGCAAAAGCTAACCTCACGTTCAGCGAAGGCAGCCTCCAAATCAAGTTCTTTAACGCTTGTTTTCTGCAAACAAATATCAAGAACATCAGGTAAATGGCTCAGCATATAAATCAAAATACAATTTGTACATTGTGCTCACCAGGATCACTTTTGAGATCAAAGATTTCTTATAATAAGCTTTGGTATATTCAACACTGTTTTCTTCATCAAATTCTTCTTCATCAGTTAGTTCTGACAATTTTTTGCCTTTATATTTGTCAGGATTAGCATCCAAATCATCCAAAATCATCTGCTCAGCAACATGTATCTGCCACAACTGCATAACAAACAAAAGTGAAAGCTTATAATGAATGAAATACAACAGTACTATAAACAATTATCATATAAAGCTCATGGAGGAAGGAAAGCTATAATACCATGAGATGCCAATTAAAAATCAATGCCAGACCCTTAGAAAGATATATTGACACTGTGGATATGCATGACATCCTCATAATGCATGCAGTTCATAAAATGATAATAGAACTGCTAAAATGTTGTTTGAGAATATTTTGCTAAATGCATAGGAGAACCTATTCTAAATTCAGATGATATTCCAGACAGGCTTGATGCTGCTCTAAATGTTAATGAAAATAGAGGCCATGTTCATAGACTGTTCATAAGGAAATCATCATGCACATTGAATCAGTCAGACCTTTCAAAATTAGGAACTTAACATGAAGCAGTGAAAGTCAACTATTGATTTAAGAAGCATCTGGCTGTAACCTATTAGCAAATAGCAAGAAAACAATAATATATTGGATGTCATAAATGAACCTTTTCAACATAAGGGTGATTTGACAATAAAGCTTCCTCCACTGGATTGTCTCCTGGGTTCTTCCGAGGGACAGGAGGTCTTCCACAATCACGCTGCAAAGAGAAACAGCCAAATCAAAAGCATAGTCTTGATGAATCAAACAGTTTACAAAATAAAGTGCATTGTATCCTTCTAAATTTTATGAACATGATGCTGTGAAATTTACCCCACACCAAACCTTTATAATAATTGTGCTATATGTATAAATATTACTTCAATGAAATGAAGGGAAGTACACACCCTTAATTCATCTGGATTTGTATCCTCATCACGATGAAATATTGGTGGAAATTCAAATCTGTTAAAGCTGGAAGTACAAGACACAAGCCATTGAAATAAGGAAGCAGATAAGAAAGTAGAACTTTGGACAGACCAATAACTAATCATAGAAATGACAGGGATTTGAAATCAGTGTTCTACTTAAATAGACTTTAAGATGGAAAATGATTGTATGTGCAGGAGACATACATAAGGTGGTCTATATTAGGAAAAACAAAACGCATTTCTATAGGAAACCGAAAGCGATAAGGATCTCTCTTTGCCTGCAAAAAAGGGAGAAAATAGAAAAAGAACATTAAACTGGCACCCAAAGAAGAAGAAAGAGAAAAAAAAGAAAAAGATAAAACATTCATAGATGTAAACTCACTAGAATCTCAACAATGACATGCATTCCAACTTTTATGTGATGGCGGATCCAGAACCAATCATTATCTTTTATAGGAACCCACCTGAAGGGCATATTAACATACATGAATCTAGTGGACTTTTTCACCAGGAATAAAAGTAACATCAATCAGTTATTTTTTATAACATGAATTAGGCAGGAAAAAATACAACTTGAACAAGGTAATCAGCATAGGAATAATAATTACCCATCATGTACACCTCCTATGTCAACAAAAGCTCCCTGATAAAGGTGTACAGCTGTCACCTTTCCTTCACAAATCTGCATCCATTTTAGGAAATCTAAGAAACTGTAGTCCCAACCATTTAACTACCTTTGAAGATCATCTAGTGATACCGCATTTTATCTGGGGTGTTTTTTCAAACAATTTCGTGCATTTAACTAAATGAAGGCAAAATTTTAGATTTTTATCTTTTAACAGGGGATTGCTGTGATGATACTCATAATCATTCTCAACATAAAAATTCAATTTTCAAGAAGCTAGCAAACCCCCATGCACGGACAAGGCCTGACACAACCATATCTTATCATTATAAAAAGAAAACTTATATATAATTGCTGGAAACAAAATAAAAAATGAAAATTTAGGGAGAGAAAAGAAACGGCTCAGTACCTGTCCTGGATAATAAAATGGAAGCTCATACTGCAGAAAATAATGAATTTCAATGTTAATATCTTTGCATGAATATAAACCAAAAAAAAAAAAAAAAAAGAAATTCTAGTAAACAGTTTACCATGCCCTCTTTGTAATCCTTGCCTCTTTTCCTCCTCCCAGGATGATAATCTAGGTCATACTATATGAAATAAAAAAACAAACACATTAGAAAAGTACCAGACTTAATGACCAAATGTAGCCTGTTCAGAAACAATCATAGTTCCAAATTCTTAAACAACAACAAGCAAGCATTTGTTTTTCAAATAAAAAAACACCAACACAAATACAATTTCAACACCATAAACAAAATAAGAAAACACCAAAAAAAAAGAAAAAAAAAATGCTTTAATCATTCATTTCCAAACCTTATAAGATTCCTCTTCCAATCTATCCTTGTTGGCAGCAACCCATTCCTTATACTGCTTCAAGAACACTTTATATCTATCCAAACACATATCATCTGTCTCCGTTCTCACCTCACTTTCCAACCCCTCCAATGGCACTCTCACCGCCTGCAATTTATGCGCTTCTCTTATAAACTCAAGCTCCTTTTTATCAACCTCCCACCCTCTCGGTGGCCAATCCCTCGGCGGTAAGTGTCGGACAACCAATGGTCCAGCCCATACAGTCTTTAGCGGCTCCGGTATCTCACCCTTTAGCTCGAACTGTTTCCTGTAATAGTCGTCCTCGCTCAGACCCATTTCCTCCATTTTCTTCTTCCTGTAACTGGGTCTCAGCATTTTAAAAGCTTCAATGGCTTCAGGGGACTGAAGAGGCACTTCCTCTCCTTCGTTCAAGCTCTTTCTTGCGAAATCAGCCTCAGGGGAGAGGATTTCTTCCCATGGAGCCCAACCACGTTCGACCCAGTTGCGAATTCGAGCTTCGTCCTCGGTTTCTTTGTCTTTTGGGCCGAAATTTTCCAGGAAAGTTTCGTCGACGGGGAATTCGTCGGAGCTGAAGGAGTTGGCAATGAAGTTTCTCGGGAATGTCGGGGTAAGGGAAAGAAGAGGACGCCGTGGGAGGTGGTGGTGGTGGTGGGAATAGGGTTTGGAGGTAGTAGGGTTTAGGGTTTTAGGGAACGAGAAGAAGAAGATACGGTGAGAAGGGGCTTGGAGAATTTGCATTGCTGTGAAAGCAGACAAAGCTCAGTGTGCCTGAGAGAGTGTCAATGTAGGTGCTTTTGAGTCTGTCACTGAGAGACAATGGATAAAGTTACATTGGGCTAAACGACATGCCGTACGTGTTTATGAAATTTTCATACAAACATAATTTTATCCCCTTATGGATACAACCATGAACATGTGATCATTTTGAAATAGTTGCATAATTAATTAGATGGGTTAGAATTTGCACCAAAATAGCAACATATCATTGATTAGATAAGTTGAAGTTTGTATGGAAATTTAATTGCAGATATTTTGACGAGAAAATTTATATATATATATATATATATATATATATGTATATATAATAATGTTAGAGATATCAAAAATTTCATCAAATAATTGATCAATATTTATATATATAATAACATTTGAGATATGAAAAAAAATTTACTAAATTATTTATCAAATGATATAATAAAATGATTTTTAATTATATTTATTATTCATCATTATCTAAGTTTTTTTTTTGTGAAAGTCATCATTATCTAAGTTATGTATTTTTATAAGCTAAGAAAATAATAGCACATTATTTACATCACATTTAGTAAATTTTTAGTACATAAAATACCATTGATATATTATAATGTAAATATTATATATTATATTTTATTTTTTCCTCTATAAATTTGAGTGAATTAGTTTCTTTTTCCCCAAGTAAACTTTTTCCAACCCTTTTGATCTCTGTCTCTTTTTGGTTTTTGGGTTTTTGAGTCGTTTTTCTTCTTTCTCCCACAGACAAAACCCAGAAACCAGAGAAAGGTACAATGGAGATGATGATGTACCTATCACAATTTAAGCATCACCAACAGTAACACTTATCTTACTCCATTTAAAGAATAGGAGGAGAGAACCACCGAAGACTCATGATCCCACACAACAAGAAGAGGATGCTTTTTTCTGAGCACAAATGCAAAGTTGTTGGTTCATCTTTCTTTCACTTTCCCACTCTCAGTCTTCCATTTCGCGTCGACAGACTAGGGTGAGTGAGAGAGTATCTCTGAAACTAAATTATTTATTTTTTCTACCTGAAAATTTTATAATTGCTAGTTTTAATTTTAGTTTTTTAACTTAATATATATATATATATATATATATATTATATACATACAAACCTATGCACTGAACCGTGTACCTACCATTTGGGTGAACCCTGAAAGTAAAGAGGATCTTGCGGAATTCTTCATAGATGTGCTTGATGATAAGAGGATGATGGACTTCCGAAACAGGGGCGTTCTTATGGAAACAGCCGGTAAGATGGAGTTGGACAGAGTAAATTTATTTTCACTTTTTTTTTTTTTTTTTTTTTGGGCCATAGTTCATGTTAGCTTTATTTGAAAACATTTTTTATTTTTTATTTTTTTGGTTGGGTTCAAATTGACCAGGAACAATCTGAAGATGCAGTTACAAGTTCTTATGATAGGGATGGTGCATCAAGGAAAGTGGAAAAGAAAGGGACTGTCACACTAACAGACTCATTTGAGAATTTCTGCCTCCTTTTTAGACTGTTGAGGTTCTTGATCCGCAGGTTGGTTTTGAAAGCATTTTTCAGTTATCAAAGTGATCTGTAAGTCATTTATGTTGGAGCACTGACTTGACTCTGCATGTGATCCTGTGTTTTTTTTTTTTTTTTTTTTGGATTCAGGGAATAACTGAAAAATGCTATTGGTTAATTGGTTGTTATTCAATTGTCCAATCAGTTAGGCTTAGTCAAGGCTAGTTATTTACTGTTTTTAGGTTTAATCAAGGCTAATCAAGTCGGTTTCTGTCAGGCTAAGGTTCAGCTGGAAAAGCACTGAACAATTATCTTTTGCAATTTCAATTTCACAAAAAATGTATTTATTCGAACTCTCTCTCTCTCTCTTTTTCTCATTCTTCTAGCTTTCTCTTGTTTCTATACTTCTGTTTTTGCAATCCAAAGGTGAGATGTTATGGCAATTTTGTGAGAAAAACAAGATACTATGCACTATATGGATCAAGATATATAAAACAGCTTTAGATTTGAGCATTTGTAGGTTTTAGTCCCACTTTACGTACAGTTGAGGTACATACAGGTGAATTCGATCTTCGTCCTCGGTTTCTTTTTGTTTTGGGCCTATATTTTTCAGGAAAGTTTCGTCGTCAGGGAATTCGTCGGAGCTGAAGGAGTTGGCAATGAAGTTTTCTCGTGAATGTCGGGGTTAAGGGAAAGAAGAGGATGCTATGGGAGCTGGTTGTGGTTGTGGTGGTGGTGGTGGGAATGGGGTTTGGAGGTAGTAGGGTTTAGGGTTTTAGGGAAGGAGAAGAAGAAGATTTGGTGAGAAGTGGTTTGGAGAATTTGCATTGCTTGTGAAAACAGACAAAGCGCAGTGTGTGAGAGAGTGAAATACAGGGGGCTTTATGCTTTTGAATTTGTCACGGAGACAATGGATTAAAGTTAAGCTGGGTTAAAGGACAGGCCGTATATATTTTTGTTTCTTTGATAATTTGAGTGAATTTTATTTTCTTCGTCTCCAAGCAAACATTTTTCAACTTTTTTCCTTTTTTTTTTTTTTTTTTTTTTTTTTTTTTTTTTTTTTTGGTATTGGGTTTTGTATCTTCTTCAATCCTCAAATAGACAACACCCAGAAACCAGAAGCTACAATGGAGATGATGATGGACCTAGCAAAATTTGAGCTTCATCAACAACAACACTTATCTCACTCCATTTTAAGAGCAGGAGGAGATAACCACCCAACACTCATCCCACACAAGAAGAAGGAGAAGAAGAAGCTTCTTCTGAGCACAAATGCAAAGTTGGTGGCTGATTTTCCTTCACTTTCCAACTCTCAGTTTTCCATTTCACGGCGACAGACTAGGGTGAGTGAGAGAGTTTCTCTGAAACTAATTATTTATTTTTTCTACCTGAAATTTTACGATGCTAGTTTTTATTTCGCAATGCTAGTTTTAGTTTTCTACCTGAAATTTTACAATGCTAATTTTACCTGAAACTTTACAAACCTACGCACAGAAGAGCCGTGTACCTACTATTTGGGTGGTTCCTGAAAGTAAAGAGGATATTGTGGAATTCCAAAACGGTGATGCTCTTTTGGAAATAGCAGGTGAAATATATTTGGTGAAGGAAGCTGGAGTTGGTAAAGAGTAAGTTTTTTTGCTTTTGTTTTTGTTTTTGTTATTGTTTTTGTTTTTTCTTTTTTTTGTTTTTTTTTTTTTTTCATGTTGACTTATTTGAAAAAAGAAAAGAAAAAGTGCTGTTTGTTCAAAATTGACCAGGAAAGATTCCTCAACCATAATGTATGAAAAATCTGAAGATATGGTGGTTACAAATGCTTATGATTTGGTTGGTGCATTAAAGAAAGTGAAAATGGAGGTGACTAGAATGATCAATCTGACAAGCTCATATGGGAATTTCTTGTTATTTATTCATAAACTGTTGAGGTTCAGGCCCATCAGGTTGGTTTTGAAAGCATTGTCAGGTATCAAGGTGATCTGTAATTAATTTGTGTTGGAGCATTGACTCACTCTGCCCGTGATCCTATTTTTTTTTAATTCAGGTATATCGCTATGCTTTGGGTATTTGGTTGGAGGCAGAAGTTCAAGACATTCGCATTTGGTTGGTGGAAGAAGTACATGACAGTTGCATTTGGTTGGTTGAAGAAGTTCATGACATTTGCATTTGTTTGGTGGAAGAAGTTAATGGCAATTGCAGAAGGATTGCTTTTGGCTGTCAAAAAATTTCTTAGCTTAGGCGCTAGATAGAAGCTTTAAGGCTCCAGATCCAGCTTATTGCTAATATGCTATAGTTAATAAGTTGTTATAGGATAGTTGTTTATTATTGTTACCAAGTGGTTTAAGGTTCAGCTTGTATGCAGAGGCTTTGTAAAAGCACAGTTATCTTTTACAATTTCAATTTCACAAATGTACTTCTTGGGTGAGAAAAACGAGATATATGCACTATATAGATCAAGATAATTACACTATATAGATCAAGATAAAACTCTTTTGCTAATCTCCGATTTTCTTCATGAAATGCAGTGAAGATTTCAGTTTGAGTATTTGTAGGTTTTAGTCCCACTTTTTGTACACTTTAGGTAAATACTGGTCTATGATGCTGCAGGTTGATATTCCTTCTTGCTTTCACTTGGTTCTTGAGAACTGTGAGCTTCCATTATTCAGTTATGGCGGATTTTTTACCCATAACTGTTTTATCCAATAAGTAGCGCTGAAATTGCTGTCTGTTTCATGTCCATGGCCAGAAGGTACCTTCCATTTCTAATGGTGAAATGGCCCACTGTTTGAAGACAAAATTGGCACCTCAGGTATTCATACTATGCTCATGCATTCCTTTACTCTGCTTAGTTCATCTCAGGGAACTAAAATTAAGTAAAAATATTATCAAAATGTTATGTCATGGCTACTCAATAAATTCAATGGTTGGTTCAATAAGCAAGATTGCTAGTATAATAATATATAAAGGACCGAAGAATTGCATCTTCCAAGAAAAATTTTGATGCAACTTTTTTTCCTACTTTTCCTGATCGACTTAAAATTTTGACTTCAAATTTCTAAAATATATAGAGGCTTGGATGATTTAGCAATTTATCTATCAACAATGCTAAACAAGGACTGGTAAAAAAAAAAAAAAAACAAAAAAACAAAAACAAAAGAAAAAAGAAAAGAAAAAGAAAACGAACACACAGACACACAATAGCAATGTAAAAAAGCCATGGCTGTCATCATCAGAATACTAAATTTGTTATATCAAACTACTTTACACCCTCCTCCATTTGAGGAAGATTTTCATGAGTAAAACTTGAATTCCTTGGCTTGAAGTATGATCTGCCTCAATGCTCCAATGGGGGACGAAACCATCAATAGTACTCCAACTATAATGCAGAACTGAGATGCCAAAAATAAACCAAGAATGATTCATCAATATAAACGTTTATAACTTATACAAGTAGACGAGATTAATTAACCGAAAATGAATTTTTCTTTTTTTAGTTAGCATACCCAATTAGTAATCCAAGATAAGCTGAACCTTTTAGGTTTGTAGATGGCAAGCCACATAATGCAAGGGAGCTGCAATATTGAGACAAATTAGAGTTTCGGCATTTAACATCTCATATAGTTCAGATAATTTTAAAGAAGTAAAAAAAGAACTGAAAAATATGAATCCATACAAAGTATGATGTAGGAGCAAAAGCAAATCCTCCAAAGAAACCAAGAAGCCCACCAAAGAAAGGGAATGTTATTGCAACAAACATGGTAAATGCTGCATGGGAAGATTAGAGAATGAATTTTCACTTACTTCTTAAATAAGCAAAATTCTAATATTTTGATAAGAATGTAGAAGATGAAAAAAAATAAAATAAAAGGCTCACCAACATATGTAGTTCTCGTTACGAAGCGCAGCAACGTAGATGGTTTGAATTTCATCTTTTTAACGAGAAATGCTTCTACCATGTCAAACACTGGCATTGCAAAAACCTACAATATTGCCAAATGTCAATTTCAATAGAAAAAGAGATATATAAAGAGAAGGTAATTTCAGCAAATATGCATTAGACAGATACAAGTTTATTAGTCAAAACCTGATAACTTCCAATAACATGAACAACGACAAACATATTGGCTGCAACAATAAGCCAACGAGGTTTCTCCAATGATATGAGAACGTTGTCTTCAACAGAGTTTCCATACACCCAATAACCAATTAGAGAAACTGGGAAGTAACAGAGAGCCACCACAACATAGGCTACAATTACTCCAGCCCACATAGGTTTTTTGGATGGCTTTTCAGGGGTTGAAGGTATTGTTGCTTGGATTTCCAAAACCACATTGTGACCAGCATAAGCAAATGCAACATCGCCCAATGCACTAAGGAAGCCAAACACATTTCCTGCTGTGGTCGATGATCGAGGGGTATAGTGCACATCTGCTGTAGCCCCTTTGTGAAGACAAGCTATCCAAGCAATTGTTGAGTATCTGATTAACAAAAAAGACACAGAAAACCATAAAACCTAATTCAGCATATCCTCAACAATGATGGAACAAAAATTTGGGTGATTCAGTGCTTGTTTGGTAATGTCTATGTTTTTTGTTTTGGGATTCAATTTTTCTTAAAAGGTTTTACTCTAGTTATGTGAAATTGGCTTGCGCTTTAAATGATATTTAGGCTTAAAGAAACTAACAACAAGATTAAAGAAAAGGAAATCAGAAACTAGCTACAAGAATAGAGAAAAGAAAACAGCAACTAGCTAAAAGTTAAAAAAAAATGAAACATCAAATTGAAATGTCTTTATTTTTTTTTTATCATAAAAAGACTATCATTTATTATTCATCATTCATATATGCAAAAAGAAAGATCAAAACATAAATGTTAGCAAAAGAGCTCTTAAAGTATGAGAATGATACATGTTGAAAAGTTTAATTTATTAGTTTAAAACTATAAACTCTTCTAATAAGGATTATAAGATGTTCATATTCATGTCAAGAATTCAAATTATGTGACCGTTTGCTGAGATTTTTATCATGCAGCATCTTTCTGAAAGCGAGAGAGAGAGAGAGAGAGAGAGAGAGAGAGAGAGAGAGAGAGAGTTTACGATAAGGACATGGCAGCTGCAGCCAAAGAGACACCAACAATGGAATTGAAACTAGGAAGGTGGGAAAGAACAAAGTGAACGGAGCCAAAAATCATGATGAAATAGGTGGTTTTGATAGGTTTACAGCCAGGGCAAACCGTATCATGGACCTTCTTCAATGAAGACCCTCCTGTGATCATGTAAACAATATTCACTCCTACTTCCACCATCAATTGCTGGGGCACAACAACCCAAAGCCCAAGCTTTTCACCAAAAGCATGCTGACCCAATTCATGGTACCTATCAAACCTCTTCCCAGGCACAATTTCATGCATCTCAACCATTTGCCATAATGTGTACAGTGTTATAATCCATGACAGGACCATAACAGCAGTCCCAGGACCCCTGAAAAAATAACAAAGAAAAAAAAAAGTTCAAAAATTGCCTCCAAATATGAAAAATCATCTTAAAACCACATAATAGGGGGAAAAAAATTTGAAGTAACCCAAAAAAAAAATATAAAAAAAGGGGTTAAAAAATTGCGTTCAAATATTTAAAAATCATGTTAAACACACAAAATAGAAAAAGTAACGTATGGGTTTTGTTTGTTTTAATATGCGTACCATCCAAGCTCTGACATGGCATAGGGGAGACCAAGAACACCAGCCCCAACCATGGCAGTGACATTGTGGAAAGCAGAGTACCACCACTTTGCATTCCTTGATTTGGTGATGGGAAGCCAGTCATTAAGATCTTTTATCCTGTCTATTGCTTCTTCTTCCCTACGATTTGATGATACATTATCCATTTTTGTATCCATCAGAATTCTGCAGCAATGTCAGTATTCAATAGTAAACCTTCAACATACACACAGGACAAGAACAATGTTAGTGCTTCCTTTCTGTTTTGGCTTGGTTTTTATAAAGGAAGTAGTATTGAAGTAAAACTATGACTCTTCATATGTTTCTATTTTATGGAAATTTGAACAAAATTATGATTTTGTTACTTGATTGGGCAAATTTTAGCCGCTTGATTTCAAAATTATATTTTCAAAATTAATTATCCTTAAAAATATTTTTAGTTAGTTGTAAAAGTTGAAATTATCATAAAAGAAAAATAAATAAATAGTTGTAGAAGTTGAAAAACACCTGGATTATCTGGATTAGATTTATTACACGTGTGAAATTCTCAATCAAAAAATATAAAATAAAAAAGCTATTGTTCTGTCCAATAACAAGCCCTTTCTAAGTGTTCGTACCTTATGCTTTTAAAGGATGTATTTCGAAACTTTTTTTATTAGATAATAAGTCTTCAAATAAAATCCCATATATTCCGCTATGGAAGGAGATCAAAGCATCAACAAGTTACAAAGAGCAAAATATGCAAAGCATCAAAGGCATGTGTGTGTGGAAGAGAGAGAATAGCAAATCATGAAAGTTGTCAACGAAACCACCAACTGACAAACGAGAATTATACTCACTCTAATGCCTACCATAGGCATTATAGTGAGTATAATTCTCGTTTGTCAGTTGGTTTTGTTTTAGAGTTGTCAACGAAACCACCAACTTCTGCTTTTTCTTGTTACAGAACAAAGCATGAAATATATAGTTGCGGGAGGCAACAAGAAAACCTGGTAGATTGTTTATTTTATTAATTCTTCTCCCTTTTATTTTATTTTATTTTTTTTTTCTCCCATGCTTTTTATATATAAGATTAAAATTTGAAGTAAAATAAAGTATCTATTAGAATACACTCTTTGAACTTCTTTTTTGTTGTTTAAAAATATTGAAGATAATAGTAGAGTTTATTTTTAACCAAAAAAAAAAAGTACAGTTTGTTGGTCTTTGTTAAATAAACTAAAAAAATGCATATATTATATTATATTCCAAAATCAAGTTTATAGAGTTTAATTTCTTAAAATTTGATTAGATATTTATTTATTATAGGATCCCACTTTTTGTGGAGTCCCACTGTAGCATACTTACTGCTGTTAAATGCTAACCTTATTCTTGGGCTATTTTTTTGGTGGAATTATTCTTGGGCTACTTGGCCAAATATTGCCTGAGCATGACCCGGAAATCAAAGATATCAGAATCATAGATCAACGTTTTAGAACCTTTCGTGACCTTTCGGAAGTGTAGGATAAAATCACATAATTTATACCCACCAAGTAAAATCCTTATAACCCAGAAACAAACTAAATTTTATTGACAAAATGAAGCAGAACAAATTGTCTATACAAAGTGATAAATCACTGTAGTTCATAATGAAGGAGAAACAACCTTCATAAAGATTTTATATTTAGAAAAACATTCGGTTACAGAGGAGTAGACTGCCTGAACTAATTCTCTGTTGTTGCCTAATTCTTTCAAAGAGAACATCTTCATTGCTTTGAAGTTTCAGGTACTCTTCCATGTCAAAACTTGGTGTTTTTGGTCCATCAGTATATGATGGACATTGGTAGTGACCTAATTCTCCAAGTTTACTTGCTATACCTTCTCGAATATTCATTGAATGGGAATCAATAATTCCGGGGCTCCAACTTCCACGGCTACTGGCAGAATGAATACTTCGATCTTGTGAGTTAGAAACTTCCTGTAATATGAAGTGAAAGAGATATCAGGAACTGTATGACTGAAAGTCCAAAATAACCAAATTATCATCAGGAATTTAATTCATAATACATGCTACATTATGCTATCAAAGATGTAAAATTGCTAAATTAAAATCTCAGAATGGGTGAACTAATTTTGCAGAAGGCATAGATGATTTCCCATAAAGAATTAGCAGTTGTAATAATACCTGAGCAGCATCCCACGAGATAGTTTTTGGAGTCACCGGTGGGTCCATCTTATTCTTGTATGGAAGAGGTGTAACTTCATTACTAGTCTCCCACTGCAACCAAGGTAGTACGACCCCATCCATTTCAACGGGAAGCGGTACAATCACTGCAGGACTATGAGAAATTTCTGTCTTGGTTATTCCCCCTAAGCTCGAACTTGTATCACTCCTTTCTCCATCAAGCGATGATATATCAGTATCTTCAACATTGGAAAGAAAATCCTCAATGTATTTTTCTGCCTCCTCCGTCAACCTCTTTGACATCCTACTTCTGTCAGTACTCCTCTGGAAGGAAAACATGAATTGCATTAGAATGTTTATACGACAGTCAATTACCTTATCTTGATCTGCAAAGAAGACGAAAATGTGGAGACAATCAAATTAACAGGCAAGGCACATCCAGTTCCCCTATAGGATGTGACAGATAGAGTAATACCCTTCTAGATTGTGGTGGTTTCTCAGTACGAACACTGTTATTTTGTTCAGGAAGCAATTCCTTAACAATCTTTGACAGCTCCCTATTACGTTGCTCCTCCAACACTATTTCAGATAATAAATCTTGTTTACGCTTCTCAGACTGCAAATTGAAAAACAATGGTTCCTCACTTAAAATTCTTAGAAATGACATCTCAACAATGAAAAACAGTTGCATAAAACATTCCAAGCTAAAAGTTATGAACAGCCCCGTAATTACTACTTGATCATCTGATGTACTTATGAAATTCAAGTATCAACAATAAGAAATAGTAATAAAGATAACAGTTAACTAATTTGTATTTTAATACCTGTTCCAATTTGGTTGAGTAATTCTGTCTAATTGAAGTTACAGCCTTGAGCACATCAGAACTGTTTGAATTGAAGACATCACCATTTACTGGAACAGTGGATTTTGTTTTTACCATTGCCTGAATAAGTTGAAAGGAATTCTAGTGATTTTCAGGAAACTAGAGAAGCAAAGTAAAATTTGCATACGTATGAAAGAACATTTTTATGGGTAACTGGCTCTAAAGAAAATCAAGAGTACAGACATGTTCAAGCTCCGTTCTTATCTCTTCCACAGCATTTCTAAGTTCTTTCCGCATTACTTCATAAAATCCAGTGTTTGCATCATCTCCGGTTGGGTGCTCTCCCTAAAGGATATTATGAAAACAACAAAATATAGATGAAAAAGTGGAGAGAAAAATGTGATTTATATAACATTTCACTAAATATAAGGATACCTTTTTCTTTGCATAAACTGCTCGTATGGTCCTCTCAATTCCATTTTTACTGAAATGAGTATCCCTCCCTTCATCGTCAGTTAAAACTGAGGAGTGGCTCTGAAAGATCCAAACACATCAGTTTAGACTCCATATAGCCCTTCAACAATTCTTATGGGATAGGGATACTTTATTGACATTGATAATAATAAAATTTGAAAAGCTAAGGTGGTCCCAGAGCAACCATCAGGATTGGTCTGACTTTGGGCATCCTCTGTACAAGTGTTACATCTCAACCTCTCCCCACCTTAACGTTATAGACGATCAATAAGCAACTTAAAAAGGAAAAGACTTACAGAATAGCCATCACAGGACTTGAAGTCTTTCTGGCTAAGGGATCTTCTCATTCCCGGTCTATGACTTGAAGCTGTTGGCTTGTGGGACAAGTGGGTCTGGTTGTTTCTGCTAGTAAAGCTCTTCGAATTAGCATCACTACCATTCTGGTCACTCTGTAATTTGAAAAGATAACTAATGAGTCAAGTAACAAGAAGCTATACATGTTAATTTTATGGTGGAACAAGCCATGTGTTATATAAATGTCTTAATTCAAATAATAAGCAACAACGGGGCTCATTACTTCAATGTTCGGCCAACACAACCAGAACGTCCTTCAGAGGACTAAAAGTACTACACACCAAACTCCACAATATCTGACACCTCTCCAAAACATGTGCTTATAACAACAATGACAAGAAATTTAAAGTCGTCCAGGCCCAATTCTATAGCTGTTTAGATCATAAGTAAAAAAATGGGCTTTTTTTTTCAACATAAATAAATAAATAGATAATTGTTCCCTCTAAAAGGAAAAGGCTTTACTTTTCCATTTATCCTCCGATGGGACTCAATTACTTTAATAGAAAGTTAAACTACAAAAAGAGACAATCATTTCACATATGAATGCGTCATCAAGTATGTATAATAAAACATTCCTGTTCCTATTAATTGAATCTATTGCTTTCCCCGAACCACCCAGTAGAGTAATAATACTTGAAAGCACCTATTTTTAAGCACTGAATACAACAGAGCTTCTTGAACCCAAATAATACTCCACAGTGCATAATACTTTGAATATTGAACAACAAATTGACGCATATATTAATGAACAAAGTTTATAATAAATCAGAAAAAAAGCTAAACCCAAACTACATATTCTCATGTAAAATTTGACAAAAGAACACAAAAAATTCAAAGGGAAATTGATAGACCAATGCTTACCTCAGAATCGCTAACCTGATACCTCACCACCGAAACCGATCTCCTTCTCCTCGAATTACCACTATTTTCCGTACCTACCCCTCCCCCACCGGAGTGACTAACAACATTGCCCCTCCCATCCCCACCACCATTGCCACCGCTACCATGCAATTTCGAACCTTGCCTCGACACCGACCTCCCTCGTCTCTGTGCCGCACTGCTTCCACTCGCCGGGCTAGCCTGAGAATTCCGAGAACCCGAACGCCCTCGGTCTCCGGACGACCCGAAGAATTCGACAGCTAGGTCGTCGAGACTGATTTCGGGAAAACCTGAGCCTCTGACCGTGTTCACGAACTTCCCTTTGGGAGCTGGAACATCATCGAAGTCATCGATTGCCGGCTCCGTCAGCCGGCGGGAGAAACGACTCAGGCTTCTAGACCGTCGGTGAGCCGAGTTCCGATTCGACGACGCAGAGTCGTCCACCGAAGCCGACGGCGCTCCGATTGGCGTCCGCTTCGAGGTCGATTTGAATGCTGAGGTCGCCATCCCTACAATTAAACAAAATCAACAAAACAATATTATGCCAAAAAAAAAAAAATATATATATATATATATATGTATAATTATATTATATAAAATGCTAATTATATAGATATGATATGACAAAATAGGGTTCAGCAATTGGAAGATTTAAACCAGAATCGCTTACTTCTATGATTTCATAGAAAGGGCGGGATTTAGAGAGAGAAAGAGAGTTGGTTTAGATAGAGAGAGAGAGAGAGAGAGAGAGAGAGAGAGTTCACGAGCAGTAGTAGCTGAGATGTGAAAGCCAGAGAGCGACACAGAGAAGAAGAAAGAGGGAGAAAATTTGGCGGAGAGATCCAAAAATTAAATCGCAAAAATTTGAATTAAAAAAAAAAAAAGAAAAAAAAAAAGAAGGAACAACTCTATGAATTTTTCATTTTTAGGATTTGGTCCTCTGGATTTTTTATAATTACACTTTTTTTTTCGACCTTTTACTTTTCACTTTTGACTGATATTTACTCTGATTTTGAATTTTTATTTCATTTTGTCAAGGATACGTTACCTTATTTAATTTTTAAGATCAAATAATTAATTTCCCCAAATGAATTAAAATATATAATGTTTTAATAATTCTCGATCTGAATTATGCTTTTAATTGCTTATTTGTTCGGTTTCCACAACCTTTTTTTTTCAATTTATTATCAAAAACTATAGATATACGTAAATAAATGTTACAACCACCTTTGCTATTTATTTATTTATTTTGTATTTGACACCAAAAACAATAAAAGTAATTAATTAAATAGCATTTAAATTCATTTATTTCTTGGTAGGTCTTGACGGTGGTAATATCAACTTCATTGAGTTTTAAATTGTTTTTCTATAACATTTAAAATCATTATTATTATAATTATATTTTATTT
The DNA here is from genome assembly GCF_031755915.1 of Ziziphus jujuba. Classification (NCBI taxonomy): domain Eukaryota; kingdom Viridiplantae; phylum Streptophyta; class Magnoliopsida; order Rosales; family Rhamnaceae; genus Ziziphus; species Ziziphus jujuba. The sequence goes on from NC_083380.1 coordinate 9,239,914, forward strand.
ATTTTATTTTTTGGATCTTTATTCATATTTTAGTTGTATATTCTCAAAGGAAAAGCAACAACATTATGTTGCATTGACTGACAGCCAAATTTTTCTTAAGAGTAAGACACCTACCATTTACAGCATTGCTCTTTAATAGCTCTGTCCTTTGGTTGGCTTGTAATGCATGTATTAGGCACAGAGAGTGATATCTGGCAGAATATGGTTCTCATTTTTCCTTTTTTCTTTCTTTTATTGGCAATATAATATGATTTTCAATTTTAAGTTGCAGTCCAAGCACTCTATATATTTAAAAATACATTGTATACTACAATATTATAATTAAACTCCTTTGCTTCCAAAGTTAACCTCCCGACATCACAAAGTCTCTCTCTCTCTCTCTCTATATATATATATATATATATAAGATTGTTCTCACATATGAAAAATATGAAAAAATTTGGATGAATTTTATTTAAAATATCTATATAAACAATGGTTTTTAAAGAAATTATTATCAATATATATACAATAGATGATGATTTTTTAAAAACCATCATCTTTATTAATTTTTTTATCAAAATTTTGAAAGAAGAGACTCTCTTATGTATATGTGTGTGTGTGTGTATATATATATATATATATCATATTCAAAGGTCAGATATTTGAATCTAAATCCAATTTATCATTTTTACTGAGAAAAAAAAATTCAATTTATCATTTCAAGTTCAACATTTTTTCTTCGTATGGCTTATGCTAATCTAATTGCCTTCTACATAATCAATTGGCAAACTACCCCATCTCTTTACATCGAAGTACATGAAACTTATCTGAATAAAAGTTGATAATATTTTTGAAGTTAAAAAGACTAAATTATATTCAAGTTAACTAAATAAAATTAACCCTTTTTCTTTCTTTCACCCTTGCCTCTCTCCTCTTTGGTCTCATATTTATTTTTATCCCTTTCATTTTTCTTTTTAATAGATGTTCTGTTATGTTCCGCGTCTCAATTTTTGTCTCCACGGTCACTGCTCTATCTCCATTCTACTTGCATTAATTTTATCAAAATTCTAGCAACCAAATAAAATAATGCGATAGAATATTATTTTATCAGCTTATGAATTAATAAGATAAATGAGACAACTACATACCAATAAAATATTACAATATTCAAAATTCAACAAACAAATTAAAGGGGATGTATTCAATTTAGAGTTTGATAGATTTAAAATGATTTATAAATTTTAAAAGATTTGATGGATTGTTATGGAATTCTATAGATTCCATATAGATTTTATAAGAATCCAACGAAATATTTGGCTTTAAGGCTGGATTTCATATTGACAATTTTCTTTACAATTTCACTGTTAAAATTTTTTCAAATCCATTAAAATCCATCATTTTTTAAAATCTTTTAAAATCAATGACTTTTTGAATACCACCAGATTTTAAAAGAATTTTATAAAATTATAATTGAATACACATGGATTTTAATAAACTTTTATAAAATCCATTAAAATCTGAATTGAATATCATTACACTTAAAATCTAAATCGAATACCTCTAAACTTTTAAAAACTTTTAAAATCTTTCAAATTCTAAATTGAATTCACCACTTAAATTTTTGTTAAGTTGCTCAATTTAAAAAATGTGTAATTGTTAACGTCTAATGGAATTTTTCCACAACAGAAGCCCATCCACATGGACATAATTCCCACAACAGAGCAAAACTAAAGTTCCAATGGGCACAATCGAAACCGATACTGTTTGGAAGGATCACATACAGGCCCCGTGATAGCGTTCAAATCCAAGTAGAGCCCAATACCGGTCTCACAATTTATTCATATTAGGAACCTCTATTTAAATAATTTGCATATCACAATCCAGAACAAGGATATTTACTTTGTGATATTTCTGAAGAACAAAAACCAACTCTAATCTCACCTAACAAATACGCCAAAACCCTTTAGCACATGCCAAAATTACGAATATTCTCAGGCCTTATTTCAACTTTAAAAATGACTAGTACCAAACCCACCTAAAAAGCTTCTTTTAGATTTTTCTCAAAACTTAATCAAGAAACTAGCATATGTCAGCCACAATTCCCAAACCATGATAAAAAGAGTAGATAAGAGAATCATCCTCTGCTTGATTAAAAATTCCGCAAAAACACAATGGGTAAAAGACAATACAGATTTCAACTTTCTTGAAAACAAAAACATGGAAGGGGATATAAATCTATTGTCCCCACCAACACACCGATCCTAAAAGACTCTAGGATACAGATACTTGGTGAAACACCCAAGTAGTTTTTATATAGAAACATCTCTTTTTATTATCGCTCTTAGGCCATATTGTTTTTTCCTAACCATGAACCAGAAGACTAGTAACCAAACAGGCAGCAACTCCATTAACATTTATCATTGTGAGCTAGTCTTGCTGTCTTCACTTGGCAAGTGCAACTGTCTTCACTTGGCAAGTGCAACGTGGCGAATCAAGTCAACAACTCGGGTGCTGCAATATCACAGAAAGGATCAGGGTTTAATCAATCTGGCAGAAAAGATTTTTCACGAACACTTGTGGGTAAAAAAGATGAAATTTACGAAGTGAGAAAACATATGTGATGTAGATTACCTGTAACCCCACTCGTTGTCATACCATGCTACCAACTTGACAAATGTGTCGTTCAAAGCAATTCCAGCCTTGGCATCAAAAATGCTTGACCTGTACACAACCAACAAAGCATTGTATGATTATTAGTACAAAGAAATGATAGAGAGCAAAATGCACAAATGATAAACCAACAATGGGCTATTTGCTACCCCAAGGGACAAAAATTAAAGATAAAACTAAAAAAGTTTTTTTTTTTTTTTTTTTTTGGGCAGCTGATTAATCGATATCAATCAACTTTAGCATAAGAACATGTAACATAAGGCCCGCATCCCAAATGTATGGCTGGTAACGCCCAAAAACTTTTGGATAGGCAACTAAATAATTTGGCATCCAACCATACCTGTTGTCACCAACAAAGTCAGTGGAAACCACGTCATCCTCGGTGTAACCCAAGATTCCCTTCACTTTCCCCTCCGACTCCTCCCTGATTAAACACCACACATATCATAAGGAACATGATAAAGAAAACCACAGAAAAATCCCCACGATTAATAAATCGTAGCAACCATGAAAAACTAATTGCAACATGGTGAACCAGTAGCGACTAGAGCTGATGAAAAAAAAAAACCTAACTATAAAAATGAAAAGAAAGAAAATCCATTACAAAACTTGATCCACATCCTTACTTGATAGCAGCTTTGATTTGCTCATAGGTAGCAGGCTTAGAGAGCCTCACCGTGAGGTCAACCACCGAAACATCAACAGTAGGAACACGGAAAGCCATTCCAGTCAGTTTCCCGTTCAATGAGGGCAGCACTTTCCCTACAGCCTTCACATAACAAAATTCAAGATAAGCGTTCATTATGACACACAGCAAATGATTAATAATTCAACATAGTAAAGAACTGTTCGGAGTATGTACAATTCAAAACACCCATAGAACCAGAAACAAAGGCAGCCAAGTCATATCATCGCAAACATGCTAAAATTTCTTGTACCTTAGCAGCTCCAGTGCTGCTAGGAATGATGTTGAATGAAGCAGCTCTTCCACCTCTCCAGTCCTTGCTGGAAGGTCCATCAACAGTTTTTTGAGTGGCTGAAAACAGAAAAGCGAAGTGGTTTATAGAAAATGAGTTTATAAACAAAACCCAAAGCTGCATCACACGGGGAAAAACCCAAAAAAAAAAATAAAATAAAAAAAATACTAAAAAACCCACCAGTGATCGAGTGAACAGTCGTCATCAGACCCTCAATAATTCCGAATTTATCATTGATGACCTGAAAAACAAGGAAATTAAAAACCAAGATTATTAACCCATCAATTACAAGTCCCTTTAAAAATTAATCCTTAACTATCAAGACAAAGTTTAACCTTGGCAAGTGGGGCAAGACAGTTGGTAGTGCAGCTAGCATTAGAAATGATATTAAGCTCTGGCTTGTACTCATGCTCGTTGACACCCACAACAAACATGGGAGCATCCTTGCTAGGGGCTGAGATAATGACCTTCTTTGCACCACCCTGGGAATTATAAACAAATTGAACTCCTATAAGGTATACGAAATTGCAAACATCATACAATCTCTCTTCGACGTAGGTTTTAACCAATAATTAGCTTTAATCATTGATTAATTTAACAACCAAGTCTTCTATTCTTTTGTTTATTAAAGTACAAACATTCAAATTACATACATATACATAATCCATGAGTCCTAACTAAAGTGAGCGTGGATAGATGACATATGAATGCAAATGTAGCATGTGCACGCAAAAACCTCCACAAGTAAACAAAAGAACATGTAGACAAGAAATGGCCCAACATTTAATAAGTTGAGTCGCAAATAAAAGCCCATAACAGCGAACAGAAAAAGTTTACTTTCCAGCCCACCACCACCACTGAACTAAACAAAGCAAGCCGAATATCGAAACAATAAATACTATAGCCGTGCAGCCAAAAATTAATAAAAGCTGCATACCTTTAGATGAGCAGCAGCCTTGTCCTTGTCAGTGAAAACTCCAGTAGACTCAACGATGTACTCAGCTCCACTCTCGGCCCATGGGATCTCCTCTGGGTTCCTACAATAGCAAGCAACCACACAGAGCAGTTCAAACCATTTTTTCCCAAATAATTTTTTTTTCTTATAGAAAAAAAAGATCGGAAAATTGGACTTATGCTATATACCTGCAGGCATGAACAGTGACGGACTTTTCACCGAAGAGAAGGGTCTTATTGTCCTTAACCTTGAGATCATGATGCTTCCATTGACCGTGGACACTGTCATACTTGAACATATAGGTCTACACCCAAAAAACAAATTAAAAAAAAAAAACACTATTCCGTAAGCGATCCCGCCGCCGCGGGGGGGAGTAGTCCAATCAGACGGCTCAGATCTATCCTCTACTAAACTCAAATAAAGTAAAAAAACGGAAAAGAAAATCAAGGAAAGGAACAAATACCATGTAATTGACATCAATGAAGGGATCGTTAATAGCTTTGATTTCGATATCGTCTCTCTGAAGTGCAACCCTAGCAACCAACCTACCGATCCTTCCGAAACCTATATAGTTCGTTCATTTTCCATAATATTTAACCCAAAAAAAAAATATAAAGATAATTAAATAATTAGATCCGAATAAAAAACACAGAAGCAAATAAAATCATTCATTAAAAAAAAAATGAAAATCGAAACTAACCGTTGATTCCGATCTTGATCTTTCCTGAAAATAGATCATCGAAAAACCCACCAAAACAAGAACAAAAAAAATTAAAAAAATTAAAAAAAAATAAAAATAAAAATAAAAATTTAGATCACAAACAAAATGATAAATTAAGTAAATAAATAAATAAAGTCAGACAAAAATAGCAACCGCTAGACATGATTGCAGAAGAGCGTAGACTTGGATCGAGAAACTTTCGAGCAAAAGAAGAGCAGAAGTGAGAAGGTGAGAGAGTGAGAGAGTGAGGTGGGCGTCAAATGAAACTTATTTAGGGTTTTTAACAAATAAAAAATAGGAAGAAGACCGAAGACCGGAATGATCGGTGACTGCGTTCTAGATTTTGCCGACATCTACGTTACTTCGGGCTGCGCTGATCGTATCTCCACCGTCAGATTAAAGTAAAGAGACATTAGCCGTTGGATTTTATGAGAAAGTATGTGTGGTCAAGACGTTGTTTTTGAGATGTGGTGGTTGTTGATTTGCGGAGGCCTGTGCGAGAGCAAAACATTAAAGGCCACCCACGTCACTTAGAAATGGACTCGAGGGCTCGCCACTTGGTGGACAGATGGCTTTTCTGACATCACTGTTTTGGCCCAGTCGTGTTTTGGACCACATCTATTACATCTATCCAGCCCGACCCGGCCCAAATTCTTGATTAAAAGTGAAGGTTCACGAGTATTCTTCGTTCAATGCAATATTCAAGGGTTCATTTTGAATTTTGAATCCCTCACCTCCTTTATCGTTGTCAAATGTAATAATGTTTGGTTGACAAAAAAAAGAATAAAAAAATTGTAATTTATATCCTAGATTATTTGTGTAAACGTCAAAAAAATGAAAAAAATTCCAATTTCTATTTTAAAACTATGAACTTTTTTTGTGTAATATTCAACTTCAACTTCAAATATGCACATTTTAAAGCAAGCTATGAAATAATGACAAGTGTTTGTCATGTTTTGGACCAACAGTATCAAATAGATCCGAGCCCGACCCGGCATGAGTTGTTGAATAAAAGTGAAAATGAAGGTTCTCGAGTATTCTTCTTTATGGTTGACAACAAAATGTATCGTTTGGGTAAATGTCAAAAAAAGCCCATTTTCATCTTAAAATTATTAACTTTTGTTTTCTTTTCAAGTTCAATATGAAATTGTGTATCACTTGTGAAATCTTTACCATGTTTGAATTGTGTATATAATTTTTAGTCAAACAAATATATATGGAATTGGTAGAGTGATCAAATCCAATATGATATCATTTGTTTTCATTTGGAAGGAATGGATCTATCTAACCAAATCAATCCCATTATTTTAAAGGAAATTATTAAATGGTTTTTACGAAAAATAGCCACTTTACAACTTCATTTTAGAAAAATAGCAAAAAAAATTTTTTTTTTTAAAAATAACCACCTTTTAGTACATCAGGACCAAAATACCCTTTTGTACTTTTTTTTTTGATCTATTTTCTCTATCGAAATGCAACTTTGTTTTAGTTTGTTGTTTTTGGGGTTTTTTTTTTTCCTCCATTCCCTTTTCCTTTCGAAACAGAACTAGAGCATAAACACAAAGCTTTCTCTTTCCCTTTAGAAACACATCAGCAGCGCCATTTTCATTTCTAGCAAAAAACACACCAGCCGTGCCATTTTCCCTTTCCCTTTAGAAGCAGCGTCATTTTCCCTTTCCCTTTAGAAGCACACCAATAGCGCCATTTTCTCTTTTCCTTTAGAAGCAGCGCCATTTTCCATGAACTGGCAGAAAATTGACGGAAAATTGGCTGAAACTGGCGGAAAACTGGCGGAAAATTGGCGGAAATTTTGCGAAAACTGACAAATTGGAGGAAATTGACAGAAGTTCATCTTTTTCGTCAAATTTCCTCCGTTTTTACTGTTTTTCGCGATTTTTTAGTTTTACACAAAATTTCTCCCATTTTCAAATCATATGCCACCTAAGTATCTTTAAAATCACATATAACATCTCATAAATTAATTTCTTGCATACCCATATCAAATAAAAAGCTTAAAAAACCCTAAACTAATAAAACTTACAAGAAAAAAGAGAAAGAGAAAAAACAAAAAAAACACATATTCGAAAAAACAAAAAAAACACATATTTCCTTACTTTCATCTAATAAGAAAAAAGATAAAATTTTTACCTGATTTTAGTTTGAGATATGAGAAAATACAAAAAAATGAGAGTGAGAGGCGATGAGATGCAAAGAATGACCTTAGAGAAACTCCACGAACAGCTGTGTAGAAACCCCATGAACGGCTGTCTAGAGGAAGAAAGGAAAGGGTAAAAAAAAAATCTTTTGCGTAATTTTCAATTTTATCAAGAATATTTTTGTTCCAATGTGGCTAGTTTTTAAAAAAAAAAATTTTGCTATTTTTCTAAAATGGAGTTATAAGGTGGCTATTTATCGAAAAAAATCTATTATTTAAATAATGACAAGCTTTTATTGTGATTATATTTATGGATAAAAGCTTGTAACATGTGAAAGTATAAAGTTCCCAACCAACAAAACCAGCTTTTTATTTTTCATTTTTTTATTTTTTTACTCATATTGTGGGCTATTGGGTTGGTGGGAAAACAGGTAGGAGTTTTAATGGTATTTCATGAGCTTCTCAGCTTCTCACACCTAACAGTTAAGGAAGGAAAACCTTAGAAAGTAGGTGAAGTGACGCTGGATAAATAAAGAAACAGGTAGAAGATAGCATATTCATTTGGATGTTTCATCTCTATCTTGCTTGTTTTGGCAGCTTTTGACCTCCTCAAAGCCTCAAGCATATTGAGAGGTAGACATTAATGGACAAATCGCAGATAATTAAATATCTATTTTATTTTGGCCTTGCAAAATAGCTACATTTCTGACCTCAAATTGCATATAAAAATGTTTGGTTCCATTGGGTTTGAAATTCCTTTCTCTGTAAACTTTCTTCTTTTCTCTTCTTATTGATTAGACAATAAATTTTTAGTTTTTTAGTTTCATTTTTATTCATAAGTTTATAATCCTACTATAATGGATAATATCCCAATGTTATGATAGATATTCAACACCGGATTATACATGTAATTCCAGTAATATAATCTGTGAAATTCATATGATTGAATGTTTTTTTTTTTTTTTTTTTTTCGCTGAAACATATGATTGAATGTTGAACACCGCAAAGTCGCCCGTCAAATCAAAATTTTATGAATGTGGTATTCTAGGCCCTTGAGCAGCACCCAGGGAAGCTAATGTCTATTTTACACGAAAACCGGTCCAACGTGAACCGTACCAGCCCAAACTGGATATTATATTGGGCCTAGAGAGAAAACTTTTGTAGGATGATCCAGAGTCCATTTTGGGTCTAATATACATTAGTGTTTCATCATTTGCACTCGGTCAATTTAAGGCCCAAATCCTAATTAATTTATTTTCCCCAGTTTGAAACTTCTTTTTTATTGTTTTTTTTTTAAAAAAAAAAACAAATAAGAAATATGTTATTGTGGATAAGATGACTATGCCACGTGAGATGTCCTTGACCATATAGACAATATGCTCCATATACCACTTTGTAAACTGCATTAATTAAGTGAAAATGAAAAAAAAAAAAAAATGAAACAAAATTCTTAGCCATATCTTATTCATTCAAATTTCAAGCTGACACGCTTTTATACTTTTTTTTATGCGATAAGCTGTACAAACAGCTGTAACTTTTGGAATGGCCTATATATACAGATGAAAATCCTATGCTGGAATGAAAATGAAAACAAAGATTCAGACTTGCAGAGAATCTTATACATCAAAATTCAAAAGGTAGGTAGGTACTCTAATCATAGTCAATCATGGAGCCAGTAGAGCAACTTAATAAAGGTTTAATACAGGGAGAAATACTAGGTATATAGGAAGACAAAGATCCAGTCTGTAGTGTCAAACTGTATTTTGGTGTCCAACCAAAAGAAAAACAAAGTGAAGGAAGAAAGACTTAGGACTTCACAAAGAAATGCTTAATTAGTTTTATATAAAGATGAATGGATTTGGCTCAATCAAATAATGTGGGGGTCAAAGGGATTCCCATAAATTTTTACGTTCTTTTTGATGTTTGAAGCCAACCAAAGTGGCTTGTTTTCAATATGGCCAACATCCCATTTTCTCAAAATATGGTCCTCCTGCTTGCTCAGGATTATGGGTTCAATGCCCATCATCTCCTTCAACTGTTTTTGTCTCTTTCTTTTTCTCTTTTTATTTTTTATTTTTTTAATTTTTTAAAATTAATGTGGGAATAGAACTCAGAATTATTGTGCTAAGAACTAATAGCTTTGACGATTCATGAATCATCTTTAAGGGATTGTTTTTGTCTCTTTCAACCACAACAAACATGAACTTATATATCTTGGCCCACTTGCATTTCATTGATTGAGAGTGCTAATAGTTAATGCTTTGTCCCTCTTAATATTGTTAGACAATATATTAACAATAACAATCCCATATAATTCCACACTCTATCTTAATCTGTTACTTTGAGAGTTTGATAGATAATATCAATTTTGTACTGTAGAGGGAAGCAAATCAAGCTACTTTAGAAATCAAGAAGAAATTTTCCATGCGGATATTTTTTGATAATTTGTTCTTTACTATATCTTCAATACAAATTCACACATAAAACTTTCAAAAACTGCACAGCAATCTTTTGATTTCTCTTGAGTTGTAATGTGTTTGAAATAATGATCAAATCAGATACAAGAAACTGCATTTGAAATATTTTGTTAATCCAATAGGTTTTCTTTTTATTTCCATGGCACATTATTCAAGCAAAGCCAGATTTTAGAGTAATCTAATACAAAATAGAGCTGCTTGGTAGTATTGAAGCAGATCTGATTAGGGTGCTTCTTTTTTTGTATTTGGGTTAGCAATAATTAGCCACCATGATCTAACCAATAATTGTTTATTCTCATATTCAATACAAAAATCATTTCGATATTTTATGTGGCTAATATCAATGCTAGAGCTAGCCCTGCTGAGATTAAACATCTATAAAAAGAAGTCCATCATTGTTCATCAGGAAAGAATATAATTTTATTATCATTATCTCTTTTTTCTTTTTCTTTTTTTAGTGGTTGAAAGGCACATGACACTTCATGCAAAAAAAAAAAAAAAAAAAAAAAAAGAAAACAAGGCAATTCTTAAAGTTCGCTTAGTACACCTACCAAATGCTCGAGATGGAAAATTCATGCATGCACTTCTTTCTTATTGTCTTATTTTCTAAGCCTTCTCTGATGGGATAAGCTGGAAAATATATGTACTGAAATGACATTTTTGTGATACTACATTGATAGTAGAGAAAGTCTTCTCATTCCTAGATCAAACACTATTTTTAGGTGCAAGGAAATTAAATTTTTTAATAAGTTGGACCACTTTTCTCACTGAGTAGTTTCTGTAAGGTACAAGAAAATGAAGACCAAAAATATGTAGGACAAAAATTATAACAGTAAGAGTCATAAATCTGAAAGTCCTATCCATAGAAAAGTAAGAAACTTTGGTCCTAAAAGAAGTGGGTCAGTCGTGAAGATGATGATAACATGCACACATGCTCACATGGGTTTGCACATGAAGAGCTCTTACACTCAAAAGAGTCAAGACAAAGACTAACTGGGGCAAAAAACTCTGCAAGAGGGACCTAGTTGCAAAATTATTACAATTTGACCTTGTCTTTCAAACAAAAAAAGAAAAAGAAAAAGAAAAAAGTATTCAAATATTCATAATTCTAGGTTGATTATGCTAGCTATTTATAGAGTTTTTGTCCTTGTTAAATGATTAATTAGTTTAAGTCTGAACCATATATGATAAGTCTAGTTAGCTGCTTAAAATAATATGATTCATTTTTTTGCCAAATCTTTTGCAGCTGTAATGATACTTGTGAGTTTTGTATTTATGTTAATAAAACAGCAATGACTAAATAAAAGAAAACATGATTTATTAAAGTATTTATTTCCATGTGATCTAGTTTGCAGATTAATGCTTAAACAAAGCACTTAAAGTAAACTCAATTCTGACTATGATTACAAAGCACTTAAAGTAAACTCGATTCTGACTATGATTAATAATAGTCTTAAACAAATTGTGCTGCTTCTAAAGTAAAACTGTCGTGATTTTGACTAGGTTTTGCTTCCATCTTGTGTGGTCAACTAGTAGACTAATTGTCCTTACAATTCAATCCAACGCAATTAAAAGAATTAAGAAAGTATTTATTTATTTATTTATTTTTGTGTGTGTATGATTTCAATTTCACTTTCTTTTACAGTTACCTTGGCTTGATTTTTGTTGTTTTGTACTTAATTCTTGGTTTTAAGTGTACTCTTCCCTTTTTCTTGTTGAATTTTCTTCAGAAGTTTGAGGGACTTAAAAGAGTGTATGTGTCTAGGGGGGATGTTTGGGTTTTGAGTGTTAGATTGGGATCTGTGTGTGCTTTAGGGATAAACCCATGTCTGTAAGATCTGTAGCTGAAACATATATGCTTGAAAAAGGAAACATATGCAATTATGGACCAACCCCACATGCATAAAATACTTATTATTATTATTTTTTTTTGGAAGTTAAAAGTCCTAAAATTCTATCTTGAAAACTGGAGCCTGCTAAGGAGTATTAAAAGTGAAAAAACTTGCAGAAACCAAGGGCATTTTGGTACTACTGAAGGCTATAAAATGAGGAAGTGCATGTATGGATGTTCCCATGCATGCTCCTCTCCTCCTAAATCAAAACCCAAATCTCTCTTTAGATATTCTCTCTCTCTCTCTCTCTCTCTCTCTCTCTCTCTCTCTCTCTCCCTCCTGAAAGTTTACTCCAAAGAGTTTCATAAGGTTCTTAAAATTTTCTCAAAGATATGGTGTCTAAAATGGAAGAAGCAATGAAAAAGAAGCAGCAAAAAGAGCAGCAGCAGCATCACCAGCAACAGCTGCAGAAACAAATACAGTGCAACAAAGGAAAAGCTGTCAAATTCAAGAGAAGCAGTTCCAATCTTGAAGAGGATGGTGTTTCCACTGCCATTCTCTTGCTTGCTTGTATTGCTTGTGCTCCTTCAAATTTGTAGAAATATAGAGTATCATATATATATATATATATATATAGCTTAATAGTTGTAGTTGTTATATATCCCTCTCTCTCTCAAATTCCCTATTAAGCAGCTAGTCCTTATAATGTAACTTTTTAATTTCTGTTCCTGTCCTGCTTTTCTTCTTGGTGTGAGTTAAAAACTTCTACTTTATATATCTTTCCTCACATATTTCTTATGCTGTTGCTCCTTTTCTTCTGTATGGAAAATTTGAAACTGTATCAAATTAAGCTCTGTGTTTGTTTACATGGAAACTTTATAGTTGTCTAAAGAAAACATCAACTGCGAAGGGAACTAGCCACTGTTAAACCATTTGAAGATTCTGCTGTTCCGTAACCAAGACTTCTGTTTTAATAAAATCTTGATGTATGATAGTTTCCCATCCTTCTTTTAGGCACGAGCTAAAACACATAGCTGTGAAGTTACACCTCAGCCTTTACACATTGAAATACCAAGTTTGTTAGAGAGCACAAGACCTGATGAAGTTTTACTTAAATTATGTTTCATGAGGATATTAAGACCCATCTACTTTTATGCCAAAATCTACTGCTTTGATAGAAGATTACCACGACCCACTTATTTGAATTTTTCAATCTATCCAAAATCTACACCTAGATAGATAGTATATATTGACTCATTTATTTGGATTCTTCGACGTCTTATAATTTAAAAGTAAATAAACAATATATTCTGACCCCACTTATTTGGATTTCATAATATATATACTTTCATAACACCTCGATTCAAATAAAACCATTATCCTTGTGAAACAAAAATGACATCAATTTTATGATCAAATCACTGAATCATTGTGGAAGCAAAGGCATGTGGGGTATGGAGTATATATTGGTTCCTATCAATGACCAAAGAAATCACATGCACCTTTCCACAAGCAGCTGGTGTACGTTTCAATCAAGTTTTGTCCAAATGTTTGATCAAGTCCCCACTGACATATGTCACAGTTCATCACACCAATTCCCATTCCACGACTTGAGCTTAGTAGTATCAACCAATAAAAATACAGAGTACAAAAATACAAAACAGACATGTTCTACAGGTGAAGAAAACGGGGTGTGCAATTTAATAACAAGCGGTTCTTGGGGATAGACCACGTGTCAGTTCACTGCACTACAATTGTTCTGGTCCAAAAATATTATTGCTTTTTACGTTCAAAAAATAAATATTAAATACCAATAGTATGACTCTTCACATGTTATATGAATCCCAATCAGGAAAATTCTAAAATAAATGTCTTATGTTTGATACTTAAGAATATATTAGCAAAACTCTTTAAATTTAATTGTAATTAAATAAATATGAATTATAATGTTGGAATCAGACCATTATGATCTTTTTTTCACCTCTCTGAAAAGGGGAAAGCGACAGAGAAAAGCAAATAACATCAACAAACGACATGACGGGCCGGACTTGGAAGTTTAAGAGTGCAGGCCAGAAGTTTAAGAATGTAGCCCAGATCAGGCATTGAACATTTATAAAGGAAAAGGGGGTGGCAGGGCATTATTAATATAGTTAGGCTTTATTTATTTATTTGTTAATTTATTATTATTATTATTTTTATATATATATGCAGGCCACCCTATACCTTGGAAATTTTTAAAGTTTTCTTGCTGTTTATTAGGAGACGGCATCATAAATGGAATTAGAAGCAAGACAATGCATCACAACTTTTTAATTTTACTTGAACCAATTTTGGTAATGATTTCAAGTGTTTGATAATATAGTAACCTTTGTTTTGAATCTCAAAATATCATTACTTTGAAATTGTGCATAAACAAGATCTCGCCCACAAAGCCCAATTGAGTGTGATCGATAGATACTAGCCATATGGATTTTAGTATACCATTCAAACTTATAATATTATAATCCAATCTATGTATTAGAGCCAGGGTCTTAAAAGGGTATGGTTGTTTTTCGGGTTTTTGCAAAAACTTACCGTTATGGGACTCCGTTTTAGTATAGAACTCACTTAGGACCAAAAACTTAACCTCGGATTCGTTATATTAAATCAAATTTTCTGATTTTCCCATGCTGTATACTTTAATCCATACTCGTTTTACTTAACAGCCAATGACAAAAGTGCATTTGATCTTGGTTTACATTAACCAAATCAATGTGGGAAAAATTATTTTCTTAATAGGGTGAAGACAAACATGGACAAAAAAACTATTGCACTTCGAATGTTTCTATTCCTTTCCGGTTTATTTATCTAAATAACACTTATTTCACCTAAGCTTTTCGGATAAATTTAGCTTTCTTCATTTTGTAAACACTAAAAAACACAACTCTTAGTTGTCTCATTTCGGTTCTCGTTTGCCAAACATCCAAGGCATCATCAAGAAAATTTTCCATTCTATATTCAATAATTTTCCGTTCTTTGCAAATGACCGAAAGTTTTTCGTTGTTGCATTGAGAAGAATATGCTGGAAATTAATACAACACAAACATTTTCTGGCTGACCAAACTTCCCTGCTGTCTGGTAGTAGATGATGGTCTAAGACAGTCACATATTGTCTAATCAAGCAGAAGAATTTGTACAAGAGCTTAGTTCTTGTTAGCAGTCTAGGAAGCATTTGAATATGCTACACAGATTATATCGAACAAGATATTTTATGGGAAAAATTGAAAATTCCATGTTGAAATTGTTTTATTTTTTTTTATTTTTTTTTATATAGGATTAAAATATAAAAAAGAATTCTAGAAACATACAAATTAGAAGCGTAAAGGACTCAATGAACTTCTTTGCACTTATATGGTTGTCTTTTTCTCATTGTTTATGCATGCCGGCAACAAATGAATGCAAACCCCATATGCAAAATTCATAAGGTAATTGTGTTCACATTCTTACATGGAAGACCCCACTATTTTCCTGGTCTTTGCTGGACTTTCTCTTACTGTAGCTGTCATATGGTGTATAGAATCTTAATTCACATTGATGACAGTATTCTATACCAGGAAACAACATTTTTTTTTCTTCCTATTTTTATGAAACAATAAAAATGCCTAAGCAGTAAAATGAATCACATTGTGCTTCTAAGGTCTTGTTTTCTGTTTTATACCTATGACAGATTAAAATTCCCTTACACTAAGTAATTTTAACCTTGTCTCTCTCATTCAAATCTTCCAAAAAGCTTGGTGAATCAATTGTTTTTCTAATATTTCATTGGGGTTATCAATCTTAGATTCCAGTCGGTTATGAATCCACCGAGGAAAATATCTGCAATAGAGTAAAAAGGATTAAAAGAGGTAAAAGAAAAAAATAAAAAATAAATAAAAGGGTATAGTTTTAGGAGGAATTTTATGGACAATGTAGAAAATGATATAAGCTTGAATGGTATTTTTTTTCATTTGCAGCATATAAAAAAATAAAAAATTGCAGCAACATGGGTAGATGAGAAACAAGAATATACAACCCAAAACTCTTGGAGTGTGACTATAAAAATAAAATAAAATAAAATAAAATAAGAAGCCTTGAATTTGATTGGTCGATGCTATTTTTATTTTTATGACTATGTAACTTTTAAAGAAGACATTTATATTTTATGCAGCTTAAAGCTCCTTTTTTTTTTTTTTTTTTTTTTTTTTTTTTTTTTGGTTGGTCTTCAAACAACATTAACCAAGCATTGCAAACCCCGCCTGACGTTCTCTATATAGATCAACCTAATTAAGCAACAAAGGGTTCTTCTCAGGGCTATGTTGAATATACTTTAGAAGAAAACACAAATTTAAGATCAAGAAATGGCTCCTAGACATAACATGCTGTCAAAAATTCAGTTCTTCGAACAAGGAATGGCCGAAAGTCTGAGCAATCTTGATCTGAGCTTATCAGCCATGGCTTATTATCCATATCCATATATGCCAATACTGGAAGAAAATGATTCTACTATGATTTTACCTTTCTGCGACGAAATCCAGAATCATAAGAGACATAAACGTGTCATGAGCATGGCCGAATCAATATCAAGCAACAGCAACAGCAGTTTTTATAGCCGTGGGAGCAGTGGTGGCAGCAATGGCAGCAGCAACATGAGCATCAGCAGCTGCAACATGTGCCGCAGCAATAGCACAAGCAGTTTGAATAGTTTGCCACGGCTTCAGTTCCGAGATCATATATGGACTTATACTCAAAGGTATCTGGCGGCCGAAGCCGTGGAAGAGGCTGCGGCCGCCATGATCAATAGAGAAGAATCCGGTACAGAAGACAGGGGTGGTACTGATGGTATGAGGCTTGTCCAGCTCCTCATTGCTTGTGCTGAAGCAGTGGCTTGCCGAGACAAGTCTCATGCTTCTCTTCTGCTATCTGAGCTGAGGTCTAATGCTTTGGTGTTTGGCTCGTCGTTCCAACGTGTAGCTTCGTGCTTCGTTCAAGGCTTAGCTGATCGTTTAGCTATGGTTAACCCGCTCGGAGCTGTTGGTTTTGTATCACCTGCAATGAATTTAATGGATGTTGGTTCGGCGAAGAAAGAAGAGGCTTTGCGCCTCGTGTATGAAATTTGTCCACATATTAAGTTTGGTCATTTTGTGGCCAATTCAGCAATATTGGAAGCCTTTGAGGGAGAGAGTTATGTTCATGTGGTGGACTTGGGTATGACACTTGCTTTACCACTTGGACATCAATGGCGTGAGCTTTTACAAAGCCTCGCCAACCGTTCCGGTTCAGGTGGCCAACAACAACCACCTCGCCGGATTCGGATTACAGCTGTTGGACTCTGTGTTGACAGGTTCCGAATCATTGGAGATGAGCTTGAAGCTTATGCAAACAGTTTGGGAATGAATTTGGAATTCTCTGTGGTGGAAAGCAACTTGGAAAACCTCCAGCCGAAAGATATCAAACGGTTTGAAGGTGAAGTTTTGGTTGTCAACAGCATTCTTCAGCTGCATTGTGTGGTGAAAGAGAGTAGAGGAGCTTTGAACTCTGTTCTTCAAATGGTTCATGAACTTTCACCAAAAGTCTTGGTTCTTGTGGAACAAGATTCAAGCCATAATGGACCTTTTTTCCTTGGGAGGTTCATGGAAGCCTTGCATTATTACTCTGCAATATTTGATTCTTTGGATGCAATGCTTCCTAAATATGATACAAGGAGAGCCAAAATAGAGCAGTTTTACTTTGCTGAGGAGATAAAGAATATCATTAGCTGTGAAGGACCAGCAAGGGTGGAGAGGCATGAGAGGGTGGACCAATGGAGGAGAAGGATGAGCAGGGCAGGTTTTCAAGGTTCACCAATCAAGATGATAGCTGAAGCCAAACAATGGCTTGAAAATATCAAGGCCTGTGAGGGTTTCACAATTGTTGAAGAGAAAGGATGTTTGGTTCTTGGTTGGAAATCAAAGCCCATTATAGCTGCTTCTTGCTGGAAATGCTAGAGTTCTTCTTGTTGACCCAATTCAGATTTTATGCAGCAGGTCCCAATAAAATAATCTGAATACTTTTCCTGGTGAAGAGAAATGGGTTTGCCTTTGTGTGTTAAAAATGTCGTGTTTATTGGCTTCTGATTTGTGATTAAGGTGGTATGCCCCAAAATTAGCGAGCACAAAGTCTTTTTTAAGTTTGGAGTGAGAAATAAGTGGCTTTGAATATGCTATGCTATTTGGGTGATCCACACAGATGGAAATAAAAGAGGAAGCCCCTTTTGTGATTTGGTGTGCATATGTGTGTTAGGTCTTAAGTTGTACATATTTAACATTTCTTTCATTCTTTAACGACTAAAACTCACTGCCAAGGCTTAATTTCCAGTTTTGTAGCTTTTCAACATTGCTTTTTGTCTGATAAAAGCTGAAAAGCCAAGCTTGAATTTGTTTGCTTTGTAATAATATCTAAAGGATTCAGTAACACATTTGCTCTAGTATAAAGTCCAAAATATTTTCAATTTCTTTAATGATCATAAGTTTTATTAAAACCAAAGGATTTTCAATTTCAAGCGTGGCCTTGAAAAAGCATGTCATGCTTGTAGTACAGAAATATCATATAAACACAAACTTTTACAGAAATATCACAAACACAAACTTTTTGACTCTCTCTGCAAGGCATATTTATAGGACAAATTCTTGGAATAAAAAAAATATGACTTTTTAAACAAACTCAAGAATATTTAACAAATTAAAAAGCATTATTTTTAGTGAATTTCTAAGGCTAAAAAAACTAGGGGTGGGCTCGGTTCGGTTTTGTGATCTTTTTTAAACCGAACCGACCGATTCGGTTTGGGTTGGGTACAAAACCGAACCGAACTGACCGTTACATTCAACCCAAACCGAACCGAACCGAATGAATATTTTTCGGTTTGGATTGGGTTCACGGGTTGGGCTGGGTTGGGTTGGGTTGGGCTTTCTGATGGGCTTCGGCCCAAATTTTTTTATTTTTGGTTTAGGTCGGTTTGGGCCTTATGATGAGCTTCACTTTCAGCCCAATTTTTTGTATTTTTGGTTTGGGCCAGTTTGGACCTCATGCATATTTCATGACTAAACCTTCACCTTTGGATTATTATGGGTCGGTTCGGTTTGGGTTGGGTAAATTTTCTACCCACCCGTAACCCGAACCGAAAACCACGGGTTCAATACATATGTAACCAAACCGACCCGTTTAACAGTTAAAAACCAACCCAAACCGACCCAAATAGTTCGGTTCGAGCAGGTTGGTCGGTTTGGGTCGGGTTTTGCCCCGGCCCTAAAAAAAACTATATATAGTTACAGAGTGTGAGGGTATTTTAGTAATTTAAGTCCTTATGGAAAATTTTAGTATGTAATAATCACGTGTCGGAGGAAAGAGAGAGACACAGGAGAGAAAAAAATGGAGGCTCTGGCGGTGTTTGGAGGAGGAAGTCCATGTCTTTCCTCATCTATTACACGCTCATCTTCTGAGAGAATTTGCAGCTTATCCTACACCCACAACCCCACCATTCGTTATTCTCGACATCACCACCACTTAGCTGCATTCCCTTCTACTTCCCATCTTTTCTCATATTGCCTATCTCGTCCCCATGCCAAACTCCGTACCAAATCCCGTATCTTCCTTCCCCATTTGGTTGCTGCCTTGGTATGTTTCTTTCTCCATCCGCTTTTCACTTTTTGGCTGCAAATTTTGCAACTTGCATTTTTTTCCATTTTGTTAATTTTAGTGCGGTCTGGAAATTTGGATAGAACATGTAAGATTTTTTTTTTTTTTTTTTTTTGGCCCTTTTCAATGTTTGAAAAACCCAGATGGAATTATGGGCAATTTCATGTTTATGTGCAGGAAAATGTTGAACAAACTTATATAATGGTGAAACCAGACGGAGTTCAACGTGGTTTGGCAAGTCTTTCTTTTCTTTCTTCCTTTTTTGTTGGTGTAATTGTTATGTTCTATATTCTGTTGGGTTGCTCAGAAAATTTATTACTGTGTAAGAAATTTCAAATTTTGGTTGAATTTTATATTCTATATTTCTTTAGTTTGGGACCTGAAGACACAAACACCTTGAATTTTAATTTGCATTGGATGGCTTGGTAAAGGGTTAACCTTGTTTACTTTTTTATTTACTTTTTCTCGGCATAAGACTTTACCTTGTCTACTATGCTTTATCAGCAACAGAATGGAGAAGTATCTGATGAGCTATGGAAATTTGTCTTGGCATTCAAAGTAACAAAGTTTTCTCTATATGGGTTGATTTGATTCAGGTTGGAGAAATAATTTCGAGGTTCGAGAAGAAGGGATTTAAATTGACTGGCTTGAAGCTTTTCCAGTGCCCCAGAGAGTTGGCAGAGGTTAGTCGATGATCATACTTCATTTTTGGTTAGAAGAAGTGCCAAAACCAACTTCTTTCTTAAGTACGTGCTAATGCTAGTCTAGTAGATGCTGGAGAACTGTAGCAACTCCTGTTATACACTTTTGGTCCCACATTTTGTAACGAGATAAACGGCATTTGTTAGTGGTCAGAGAATGTGTTGCTAAGATACAGAACGACAGAAAATTTAAGTGCGAAAGAAACAAAAAAAGAGAGCTTGAGTCATACACTGAAGAGACTGGATACTTATTATGCCTATACAATTAGGCATTAATATTGCTCAATGATTTCGCATCCTGAGTTTAACCAAATTGATTTGATATCCCATCTAATGGTTGCTTTCCATAGCTTTTAGACTTCTTTCAATTATGTATTAATTTTATGTCCTTTTTCTAACTTCTGTTGCTACAGGAACATTATAAAGATCTCAAGGCCAAATCATTCTTCCCTAAACTAATTGAGTATATTACATCAGGTCCCGTTGTGTGCATGGTATGATTCACATTCTTCTCTTTCTTTACTTGTTATCATTTTTTTTTTCCCCCTTTTTTTGTTGGTGTACACCATGATAAAAGCAGTGGATATTGAATCTAGGTATTTTTGGGTCTTATGTCTATGATTCTGATAATGTTGCAATGCTAGTAAGGCATGGGAAGGTGTTGGTGTTGTGGCATCAGCCCGTAAGCTTATAGGGTCTACAAATCCTCTTCAGGCTGAACCAGGAACTATTAGAGGTGACCTTGCTGTTCAAACAGGAAGGTATACTCTTGATGCTTGGTATCTGATGAGTTATTTGTACATGATGAAATTTCATTTTGTTGCATACAAGTGTCTTTTTACCCTTGATAGTAATTGAATTATGACGAAACATGATGTTATGTGAACATCTTGGCAGGAATGTGGTTCATGGGAGTGACAGCCCTGAGAATGGCAACCGTGAAATAGGTAAGACCTTCACTAGTGGTGGTATATTGTATTTCTGTGTAGAATTTGTCGGAGACACACTTGTTTTCGCCAATGCTTAAGCATTCCCACCTCTCCCTTCTATTAACTCTCTCTCCCCCATTATATGTACTTTTCAGCTCTCTGGTTCAAGGAGGGTGAAATAATCCAGTGGACTCCTACTCAGGAACCATGGTTAATAGAGTAGTCTTTCACTGAAAGCTCAAAACTACAGAGGCGTGCAATTTTGGAAGGGTGGTTCTGGGCGCCTGTATCTTCTATTTGGCAAGTAGCATCTCTGATTTTGAGACAAAACATTTTGGATATATATGTTCTCTATTTGCTATTAATTGCTTCTAGTTATTAGAAACTTCTCCTCTTTGTTGTACTGTTGTACATGTGACATGGAGCTTGGAAGTTAGGCTGCATAAGCCCCAGTATCGATTGAAATAATGAATTCAAGCAAGAGTCTTCTTTTATAATCTGAATTTAATTCATAATTTAGTTGGGAGACATATTTCATCAAAATATATTATTATCTTTTCATTTTAGATCCTAATTTACAGTGTCCACCATTATTATCATTCTGGCTTAACTTTTTGAGCATTTTCTAGTGCTGAGCAGCAAGGAACAACAGAAACCAAATTTAAAAACTCCTCTTAACATTGTGGAAGTTCAATCTAATTCCCTCTTACTTTATATCCATTTTGGCAGCAATGGCTTTTCTTTCCTCTCATTTTCTTTGTATGGTATCACTGAGCCAGATGGATGCAAAATGCTGTCTTTTTTTTCAATTCAACAAGATAACTATCGCGAACTCAAAATAAACATGAAAAACAAAACATAAAACCGGGAATTATTAAGCATTCCCCTTTTTAGGGTGTAAAATTACAGCAGACAATTGAAATCCCACCAGTCATGAATGATCAAATCCTATATTTATCTTCTCCGAATAACCATTAAAGACCAGATGGAAAATCTTCCACACTCATACATCTTCAGGTCATTTCTGAGCTCACATATTGCCAACAGATAAAGAACTGACAAATTCCCTTTCAAATTGTTGTTCTGTGCTATGAGATGAGCAACTGCCAAAACTTGGAGAAACACTAACAAGGTAGTCTTTCTCTATTTCAATTGAATCCACTGATGATGAACTATTAGCATTTTGAGCATTCCTAAATTTAGAAAACAAGTAAAGAACCGAAATAGTCCTTTTGTGATGCTGTTTTGAGCTCCCCATTGAATGACAACCCGTATAACATGGTTTGGTTCTCGGTGAATAACAATCTGTATCTACTGCCATTACCTCTTCCTCATTGGGAGAGCTTACAAACTCTAGACCTTCCTGTGAAGACTTAGTTGAAGAAGGACAATTTGCCTCCATCTGCATCGACTCGGATTCCTCGGTATCTATTTCCCCTGCCTCATTCGAGGGTGAGTTCAAACTGCGTTGAGAACCAAGTTTAAGCTTCATAAGAGTGGATTCTGCAACAAAACAAAAAGGGTAATTCTGTTAACAATAATATCCCATCGCATTTGCTTCAGGAATAATTTCATTGCAATTTGTGATGTGGTAAACAAGTCAGTTTTTCTCCCATAAGAAATGCTGTCGCAAACGTTTGACCTTGCACTCTGAGGAATATTATCAAATACATAGCGAGTGCAACGAATGGAACCCCAGAATTAGAGAGAATCGCCATGAAAAACTTTGAATCTACTTTGGAAATTTTAGCTTACAAAGTCGAATTTGATCTTAATTATCCATTCAAGGACTCACCCATTGCTCAAAAGCAATCAAAAATTCAACTTCAGGAACCATAATCCTCGGAAGAACAATGATTCAAACGATTTTCTAGTACTCAAAATCAGCTTCTTTTATAATTTCCTCAAAAATTGGCACAAAGAATTCATGAAATATTCAAGGCAATTGAAAAATTACGATGCAAAATGAATAGATTTGCGCTCAAATTATGCTAAAAAAACTGTAAAAATTCCTAATTTACAATTTTGTAGGGTTAGAATTTTATATTTTTTTTCCCTTCTTTTTCTGTACATTATAATTCGATGATCGAAATCGACTTAATTGTTGGTGGAGGCTTGAACCGAGAAACCGAGCCAATCCAAACCGATAATCAAAAGCAGATAGATGTACACGGTTTCGGGGAATCACAAACGGGTTGCCTGTCGGGTTGATGGGTAACGTGTTAGAACCAGAACCAACCCGACCCGTTTTAAAAAAAAAAAATGGAGGAGAAGAAGGATTAGATTACCGTAAATGGAGAGAGAATCGTCTTTGAGAATCTTGGAAGGCGGTCTCTCCAACGAAGAAGAAGAAGACGATGCTCTTATCCTCCCAAACATCTCTTTCTTCTCTCTCCGATTCTGCAAATTTTATTTTTTTTTCTCTCTCTCACTCCCTCAGATCTAAATTCTGTTTTTGAAAACAGATGGAAAAGTAGTGAAAGCGCGGCACAAAACAAAAACCAGCGCGGGAAAGCTTGCTCAGCACTCTTTTCTGATTTTCGGCTTTCGTTTCCAACTATTGTTCAATCTTTTTCGGCCCAATTTAGAATTGCTGTCTTGGGCTCAAGCCCTTACCTAGGGTATTTGGTTTAGTTTGGGCCTTGGCCCAATAGTCCATTTGTCAAAACCAACTCTATTCTATTTGCAACACAAAACCGACTCTATGCACACCCCATTTGTATCAAATTAGCCATTCATCTCCATTCATTTTGGTTTTTTGACCATGTTGAAATCCCAACTATCTAGTTTTGACAGAACCCACTTGATTGTCTGTTTGTTTTTATTTTATTTTATTTTTTTTATGGTAAAAATTTCTGTTTTGCTTGAAGAAGCTTTACTTGACCATTTAGGACATGCTCTTTATAAATTTTAAGGCGGTATAGAAGCAAATTGATAAGAAAGAAAAAAAGACAAACGAAATCCCAACATAAAACAAAGATAAAAATTTTTGTCAAAAAATATACAGAAAATCACAAACAGAAGTTGGTTCTATTTAGTCTCAAATAATGCCCAAGACAGTATCATCAACAAACCAAAGAACTGTGGCCAGTTTTCTTCTTACTTCATGCAGTTTTTAACACCCTAAAACTGCATTACAACGCCATACAAGAGCTTGTGGTAGCTAAGATACAGACTCTATGCAACTGGTAAATAGAATATTCTTTTCCCTTCTAGAAAAATAATTTTAACACCAAGGATAAGAATGTCGTTTATGTATGTATGCTATATCAGCATTACTATCAAAACTGGTCGATCAGGTTTTCCTAAATAATCTTCTTATAAAACCGCGTCTATGGACTCTAGGCTTTATATTCTTACCTGAAATAGTACCAAATCAGCATGTTAAAATGTGGAAAATTAGAAGAAGAAATATTTGGGTGAATTATAATCGTGAGGATCCAAGGATATGATTATCTTGCCAAGCAATGTACCATGTCCCTGATTTTCTTTAGCTTATGAATTTGAATGAAATACCTGGTAACCTCCCAGCA
This sequence comes from Ziziphus jujuba, assembly GCF_031755915.1. Classification (NCBI taxonomy): domain Eukaryota; kingdom Viridiplantae; phylum Streptophyta; class Magnoliopsida; order Rosales; family Rhamnaceae; genus Ziziphus; species Ziziphus jujuba. Next base: position 9,264,535 of record NC_083380.1, read on the forward strand.
CGATACAAAGCTTCTTCCGCAAAAGGTCTCCATTGTTCTGCACATGAGTAGTTGATTCCCAAACCAACACTCAGACCTCTCAGCAAATGTACAGTCCGGAGTACAGAAAACAATTCCTCTGGAAAGGACTAAAATGGACAAGCACAATAAGGTAAATATGTCTTAATGTTCAAGAACAAGAGAAGTAGACTTTCTAAAAAAGTGATAGTATTTATCGTATGTAAGAGTCTGAAAACCTACCTGAACACCAATTTTTTTAATTGAAGATTCCTCAGCAAAAGGTTGTAGCATCGTAACTCCAGGGGGTAATTTCGTATCGAACATTGTCTGTGCCAACCTAAACAATTCCTGCTGTTCATTTTTACAGTTGCTTACAGTCTCTATCCCCAGCTCCCTATAAAATGGAATAATATAATTACCTATGGATAAGTTAAATCCCAAAATATCTAAGCAAATTATGGAACATGAATAGAAAAGATAAAAGAAAATAGTTGTTCTTTAATTAAATTAAGCCCTTATTTCACATAACCCAAGCTGGTCAAATTACCAACCACCAATATCCAATCAAGCATTCAGTTAAAACTTAAAATGAATGATAAAGCAAGTCTTCATTCATATCTTCAGGAGTACCACCAGCATCACTGTAAAGTTCCTAGCTCACCATCTCCAGCCATAGTTTCTCTTCCCATATTGGCAACCGAACAGTAACTTACAGGAATCATAAAAACCAACTCACTTGGATAACATTTAGTACCTGTAGCTCTCTGATGCTTTTACAGGGTCATCATCTGCAATCGCAAGGACAAGATTAGCATAACCAAGCCTCAAACTGTCAGGGAGATCCTTCACTTGCCCATAGTCTAGCAACGCCACCTGTTTTGCAGAAAAATGACCACAATTAGGCTTTTAAGATGGTTTCACATGAAAAAGCAGATCTTTAAAACCATATATGTAGTTATCTACAAAATGTTCAAATTCTTTTGATATCATATAGACAATATAAGCTATTAAATTTTAATTTTATTTCACCGGGAAAAAAAAAAAAAAGGCTATTAATTTAAAATAGCATTCTGGTTAGTGATGTGTGAAAACATATAACAGTACTAAAAACTGTGCTAGGAAGGTAAAAACAGGACATATATATTGGTTTCACTTGCCTCTGAGCCTTTACAGATCAAGATATTTCCAGGATGGGGATCTGCATGGAAGTAGCCATCCTTCAAAATCATTTGTCCGTATGCTATAGTTAAACTCTTAAGGATGTTCCTGCATTTTCAGGAAAATAAATGCGAATCATGCTTGCAATCCTAATGACAAAAGTAACCCAGCAACTAATTGTTACTGTCTCTGTCAGTGCCTTAAGAAAAAGATTATTAGTGAAACTGTGCCAAAATTTTAGTCTAAGGCCTTACTGCTTTGCCGCCACTGCTATCCTACTATCAGGGTTTATGCCCCTTTTTGCTATTTCGTTACCAAGATCCATGATTGGAATTCCATCAATATATTCCATCACCAAGACCCTCCTAACAATTAAAAAGAAACAACTTTATCAATAAATAGTTTATCAAATGAACTTACAGTACCAGAAATGAAACATTGTAACTGAATACATTCGAATAACTAACTTGAGGTTCAAGACCCAAAACAGTTTCTTTCTTTTCCTTTTTTTCTTTCACACACACACACAGAGGGAAAAAACAAAAAGGTATCTTTTGGAGCGCATACATTTATGGAAATACTCAACTACTGAAAGTTAATCTCCTATAGGCTATAACACACAAACACAGGATGATGCTAGTGTTATACATTCAAATAACTTGTTTATTATAAGACCAAAAATAGTTGTTTTCTTAAATACCATTTTCAGCACAGTCAGTAATATAAAGATATGCACACCGATAAGGACCAATATCTCTCATCCTAGACCACATTTGCAAATTCTGACTGTATTAAACTGGAGTAAGGCAGCACAAACCTAGTGACCAAGTTTCGCACCACCCGTGGCACCAAAACAGGAGGCTTTTTGTTATTCTCAAACAAAAAACGTCGAATTTTTTCCATAGCATTGGCTTCCCTCACGAAGTCGAATTCATATCCAATCTTAACTAGCATAAATGAAGGAAAATTACAATCCAACACTTGTTATTGAATTCAATAAGTCATCCAACATGAGAAAGCTTCCATCAGCGGAAAATATGAAGCATAGAGATTCACCAATATTTTACAACAATCAATTAAAAAAGAAAGGAGATATGCTTATATTACATCAAGTGAAGCCTTAAAATGATATTTTTCTTTCCCTATATAAGTTCAATGTGATGTTCCTGATCTCAAAAACAAAAGTAGCTTTGATTTCATCGGTAAGCCCTTTAAGGCCCCTTTATAGGCGAAATAACAAAGACTACTGCTACTACTAATGAATAGGCTGTAATAGTATTGAATATATACCAATCCGCAAGTAAGAGACAGAGATCACAATCGCATTCAAAATGTCCTCATTCAACTAGCAAATGCTATAGTTGCAAATAACAAATAATGGGATATAACATACTTTACACTTTGAATATAGGTAGACACTTTTAGGGTGATGACTAGCTTAGTTGGTTAATTTTTTAGACTTCACATGAGATCTGGGAACATATCCCACTTTCATCAGGATTTGGGGGTTTAGTATTTATTTCTTTAAGGTGGGTTGGGTAAAATTTGAGGTAAGAGGGTGTGTGTGCGTGCATGTGTTTGTGTTATGGACCTCAAGGTAACAGGCTTGCAGCAATCAGGAAAAACCTATCAATAAAGAAAATAAGGCAGATAACAATGAAGGAAACACAATACCAGTGATATACTAAGAAAACGAATTCAGAAATCATGTAAACCTGCTTTTCGATTTCTTTAGTTATAGAGTACAGATCAAATTTGATATCTGTCTTCTGCATGTATAAAGCAAAAGCTTGCAAGTTATGGATATCCGTCATCATCAGCTCCTGAACTCCAGGATGTTGCACCTAGTGTAAACACAAAAAGTCAGAGTTTCACAGACATTAAGATGCAACAGTTGTCAATTTCCCTCACCTTGACGACGATATCACTCTTATCACCTTTCAGTCTTGCTCGGTGAACCTAATTTGAACAGAAATCATATATTCAGAAATATATACATGTATATATATATATATATATATATATACCACAAACTTAAAATTCACATTCATAAAAAAGTACCTGTGCAATTGAAGCAGAACCAAGAGGATCCACATCAAATCTTTCAAATATTTCCCCAACACTTTTACCAAACTCCTTCTCTAGCACACTTTGGACGGCATTAAAAGGGGTTGGAGGAGCTTGATCATACAGTGTAACAAGCCTTCTCACCCACGCAGCTGGGGCCAGGTCTGGCTTCCCAATAATTTGGGCGATCTAATTTAAAACAGTCCAAGATATGTTGATATGCAGCACAGAAGTTACAAACACAAACCATTAATGGTAATTTAACGATAACATCCCAAAATGACCATAAAGGAAAATACTAATTAACAAAGGAACAGAGAGAATAAGCAATTAATCCAACTCATTCCATTAACTATTTTCTTTGACACTCTATATTTCAACTTAATTAAACCCATATATGACTCCATTTGGAAGTAAAACAAATATAATCCAAAATCAACAACCTAGAAATATAATCCAAAATCAAGAACCTAGACAAACAATCCATTTTCAAATAAGCAGCAGATAGTATGTAAAAGAAAAAATAGAAAGGTTAATCAGTAAATTGAAACCAAATTCAAACGACCAATGAACCATATAAAACTAAATAGAAAGGAAATCCAGAAGTACCTTGAGGAAAAAACCACCAAGGTCGTAGCACATAGCATATATCTTCTCAGCCGCCACCTCATGCTGCCTTTCCCACATTTGCTCTTGCTTCTGCACATCTTTCACAAAACTAACTCGAAGCTGAAAAGCCTGCCCAAAAACCCAAATAAATCCCATCAAACAAATAATTTGAGCCACAGCAATTCTCGAGCTATAAAGCAAGTATGTGCATATATATATATATATATATATATAGAGAGAGAGAGAGAGAGAGAATGACCTTGTAGCCAGTATAGATATCAACAGCTCGTGCCCAGAATTGAAAAGAGCGTTGTAAAGGCCTAAAATGGGTAGCGAAGCGTTCCTGGACATCTTTGAAATCGAGGGGAGGCAAAGGGAGCATTGGGCTTGTTGTTGTTATTAATGTTGTCAATGGTGGTTTTTGGTGGTTCTGCTTTTCCTTGTTAACCCATTTCTAACAGCGACGAGGTACAAAACCAAAGTGGATAGCTTATCAGCTGATGGGTAGGCCTCAAAATGAGCAATCAATTTGTCAGTTACTTGGTATGGTGCGGTTGAGAATTCAAAGCCATATCCCACCAATATTGCAATAACAAACATGGAGCGCTCGTTGTCCACTGAAAACTGCAAAAAGAGTTTGCGGAAATGGCTTAAATGCGTGGCTTCCAAGGCTTGTATCCCCAAATATCATGTCCCCACCTAGTTTTGAAAAAGCTCTACTCGATGAGAGATAGTCGAGTGTTCTTTATCCTCATTTACCCCGGAAAAAAAAAAAAAAATGGTCTATTTATTTCTTTCTTTCTTTCTTTTTTCTTTTTTGGGTGAATTATATCTTTCTTTCTTGATTTCTAGGAGCAGCCCTCTATTTATATTTTTATTTTTTGTGATAAGTAGTTTTTATATATATAGTGATAAATGGTTGTAATGTTTTGAATTTGCTTCTTTCGTATAATTGACAAAAGTTTTCATAAGATGAGAATGTTTGCTTTATATTTATTATCATTTTTTTTGGTTTTCTTTTTTACCCTTTTGTTTTTTTGTTTTGATCTGCATCCTTCTTTCTTGGACTCTTGGAGCAACACTTTTTATATTTTTTATGATAAATAGTTTATATATACATAATACATTTTATTATAGCTTTCTAAGATGAGAAGGTAGGGAAAAATGAAAAGAGAAAAAGAAAAATATATATAAATGTAAATATTCCTCGAAAGTTAGGTATTCTTCATTCTAATTCTAACACTTGATAAGAAAATTTGATAAAAAGAAAAATAAACATCATTAAATAGTAAACACAAATCGCAAGGCATTTAAGTTTCATGTTGTATTCAATAATATCTGGAGTTTGAAAAAAGTTGGGAGGCATTCATGTCTTATGCTTTGGTGAGATTGTGAGGTGTCGAAAGAATCGTACCAAAGTGAGCTTAACGACGGGCATCTCTCATTTGACAAGTACATTTTTCTTTTTCTTTTTTTTTTTCTTTTCTTTTCTTTTTTATTTTATTTTTTTATTTTATGAAAACTTGTCAAATCATGTTTTGAGTATAATAATAGAAAAACCCTTACGTCAAGTTACAATTCTCACATGGTACTGAAAGCTTCACTTCTCCGATCAAATGAGAAAACTTGGTTCTCTTTTAAAAGTATTCGAAACCCATAATTGAATATTTAATCATTATATGAATTCCAATAAATAAACAGAAAAATTAATGATCAAACACTATAAGAAAGATCATACAGTATTATTGGCGTGTGGCCGAAAGGATATCCACAAAAAAGCAATCCACATGACAATCGCCACCTCTTCGCCACTCAGAAAAGCAAGTAGTCCTGAAATTCCAGAATTTCAAGAACTAGCTTTTTCCTATCTGGGTCAAACACTACATGCCCGTGAATCTTTCCAGGACACTATACCTCCACATGACACAAGCACATACAGATTTCTCTCTAATGATGCATGGGCACGAGATTAAGTCATTTCATTTACTTCGAAAATGGAAAATATGTTACGATTTTTTAGCTTAAATGGTAGCTTTTGTGGAATCTTTGTTTTTCCACCGCTGTCATATGATTATCAAAAAGATGCTTATTTGTAGCACATTTTACATGAAAATCCGTGCATTTAAAAGTATCACTACGGAAAGAAATAAAAATGCCTCAGAACAAAATAAAAGCCAAAGCCTGAAAATTCAGTACTCTTTAAATCACCATAATTAAGAGAAAATGAAATACAACTCTCAATTAATATTACAATCATTGAATGAAAGGCAGAAAGTTATATGCTCCAAATCTCTTTCTGACTACTAACTGTTGAAAATCAATTCCGAGAGAAGACCCTACCTACAAATCTATCACTCGAGACAGTTTCTGGATCCGGTTTAATAAGAAGTCCCCTTGCTTGATGGTTGCTTGGTATAGAGCATTCTTTGCATCAGGCCGGTTAGTTTCAAGAACACCTGCAACTTTGTCAATCTTGCAATGTAGCTTTCCTGCTGCAATGAAACGAGACAGCTCCCTGCAAAAACGAATGTGAGTTTCCATTAGATTTAGGCCTTGGAACGAACTTTACTGAATTAGTACACCTACTACATATTATTTCCTCACACACAAACACAGATGTATACACAAATAAGATAAATTGTACAGAGAGAGAGAGGAAAAAAACAAAGATGCATAGAAAATAACTTACAAATCAATGAAGTCCACTGTCACGCCAAATGCTTTAGCCATTGCTTCAATTGTGACACTCTTGTAGGATTCCAAAAACTGAGAGTACACTACAGTTCTGACCTCCCTCATGTAATACCGGAAGTGTGGATGTAGATATCGGTCCAATTTTATTTGCTCTGTCAAGCCAGCTGAAAGTACAGTACAAAGATGTTATACAACATACCCAACATGCTGATCTATGTATATAAAATTTAGTGATAATGTCCATATTTAAGAGGTACATCATGCTCTTTATTATTATTTTTTTCAAATTAGTATCTCTGACCATTTTCACTTGATAAATATAACAGGCATGTATGATAGATTCCTACTTACCAAATGCAGTAAAAAATGATTTGTATTGACAATCATATAGAGAATTCAAAAAGTCAGATAGATGTGGGATCTTCCCAATCACTGTCAGGATCTCAGGCGCATCCACTACCTGATCACATATCCATCAGAATTAATAACTTCTGTAGTAAACATCGCTAATTGCCCAGAAAACCAAAGAAATTTACTAAAATAAAAAGTTCAAAATAAATCTATGCACTTGAGAAAATAGATACCTTTTGTTTCAGAGAAACTCTATCCAGTGATATAATGCTTGTAAGGACAGTGTAAAATATGAAGGTATCATAGGGGAAAAGTTCATAAGTTGTGAATGTTGAAATAGAATCCAAGAACAAACTGGTTGCCTTCTTAAAATTCCGAGTGGACATGTAGAACAAGCCTTCATAAACCTTCAGTCGGTTCTTTCTTTCCCAATCACCTCCCTCTTCAAACAGGCTGACCTCATGTGCAAACAGTAACAATCATAGAGTCAACTACCAAGTTAATAGAGAGCCATAGAATGAGGTAGAAAATTTCGCATCTTCACTTACTTCTTTGCTTTATCAATGCTTTTAGAAATAAGGTCAAAATCCATGTAGAAAAAACCAATCTGCAATGTATAGAAGACCAAGTCCATCTTCTGTCCAACTGCAACAGTTTTGCTTTCTGTCACTTTGAGTTGCTCCAATGCTTTTTCCTGGTTCATAAGCAAAAAAATAAGATATAGAATAAATACCTCTTGAAAGAACATGAAGAAGAAAACAATACCCCAAAACCAAAGCTTCAAACACTTATATACCTTGTCACCAATCCGAATAAAAAACAAGGATTTAGCTAAATGAGCTTCTCTAACTTCACTTTCACCCAAGTTCTCTTCAGCATCAGCAATCCTAAAAACAAAAGAAACCAGATAGAATCAATTGGATATAAATAATACAGTAAATAAACATGTGACAAATAAACTGGTTTATGCATGAATTCCAATAATATAACAGCTTAGTATTGGAATACTCTTTTCATCCATAAATTCTACACCAGCCTGAACTCATTTTGATGTACATAACTTCAGGTAAAAAGGTCCATTCCCACAATGATAATGCTAGGGAAAATAGTAGAGTAAAACACTTTACAATCAATATGGATACATAAGATGAAGGATACAACATTGTAATAACCAGCACCAGCTAGAGTAACAGGTAGAAGGAAAAAAGGTAAGCCGCCACAATTTTGGCATGTAAAAAAAATTTGTCACATGATGACAGGATCTATAATCCATAGATAAGAAATTTCCAGCAATCATATGCATATATAGCAGAGGCTGTATAGAAGGACCTAAGCACCTAATTTAACAACCCTGTGATAAAGGTTCATCCTACCATCTCCCAACAAAAATGGCCATGTATATAGGGAACTTCAAGCTAAAGAAGTGAATGTGTCCCTACGAATATAATCTACTAACAGAAAATAAACCACATCTGAGACCTTACAACTCTAGCAACATGATAAGTGCTTCCAGTTAGTGCTGAATACCACCAATTGTTGATGAAAACCAATTATTTCGAGTTAAGTGCAAAACACCACGCGGAACTCCAATGCCAATCAATTTAACGAATAAACTGCTTGAAAAACTAACATTGAGCAACAACCTATATTTCCTCACTAAAAATAAAGTCCGTTTTAGATTATACAACTTGCTTTATAGAAAAATATGCCAGAATTTCAAATTTACAGTTCTAAACAGTAAACGATATTGACAAGCTCTATTTGGTTATACAGCGCAATAAAGCATATGTAGATTGACCAAGATTATTAGAATCACAATCCTTTTAAACTGCTAAATAGTCAAATCAAATAACATTAAACCCGCTACTTTTTATCCTAATAAAGCAATTTGGCAAAGAAAACATGAATTTTCAAATCCTAAAAATATACACTACGTATTTAATTTACTATCTCCATCGTCTCCAAAAGTAAAGCTAGCAAAAACCAAATTGTCAGAAATTACCAAATACAAACTCACTTTTCGTCATGCTTCTTGAGCTCCTCCTCGATCTTCTCACGCATCGAGTTCAAAACGCCCTGATCCAACTCCAACACTGATTCGGCGACTAGGGTTTCGTACAACGGAGCCATGTCTACAAAAATGCAAAAGAAAAGAAACCTATTTATGTGAAGCCGAAATTCGAAAACATTGAATAAGAAGAAGATCGGCGACAATTGGTGTCCCAAACGGAGAGTAAATTATTTACCGTCGGCTTTAACGGAGTTGAAGACCTCTTCTCTTAGTCGAACCTTCTCGATGTCTTGGACGTCAGGGTCGGAGAGAAGGAATAGCTTGTGAGCGAGCACGAGGTGCGGTTGCTGAATACCATCTTGGCCTTCCATTGCTGAGTCAATAGTACCCGATTCACTGAGTTAGGTTTCCGATTTTAAAAGCTCTGTGCTTTGCTTGGGCAAGGAGGAAAGTGATAGACGAAAATAAACAGTACGGCTTTGTTTGTGTTTGATATGCGTATATATATATATATATATATATATATAAACTCGTTGATTAATAAATTAATAATAAAATCTCATGCTTTTCTCGCGCTGCAGTTTTTACAGTGGGCCAATTTCGATCCGACCCGACTTTGTTTGCATATCACCAACGATAAATAAATTAAAATAACTAGCCTACATTACATGGCACAAGGCATGGGTAAAAAAATTATTTAACCTAGATCAATCTACAGTAATTTTAAACCAATTTCATCGACAATTTCATCGACAATTTCTTATGATCCCCATCGGTAATTTGAAAGAAAAACAACAAAATGCAATTTGTAATTCAACAAAAAACAACTTTCCTTGGTTGAACGCTCCTAATAGGACAATTCAATCCTAAACATTGTAATTAGTAATTTGGACTTAAAAACTACGCTTGGAAGGAATTGAAATTTTAATAATTAATAAAGAAAAAAATATTAAAAAAAAGAAAACAACTTTTTTAATATATATATTGCTATTTTTTTAATATATATATATACATTTATTGCTTCTTAACATATTTTTAGTATTAACAAGAGAGCAAAAGGTTACCCATAGGTTTTGTAATTGAGCACACCAAGAGCTTTAATTTATTTGATATTTAAGAGTGTTAGAGTTTAAAAAAATTTAAAAGAATTTGAAAGTTTAGAGATATTCAATTTAGATTTTAAAATAATCTATATAAATTTAATAATATTAAATTTATATTTTAATTTATTTTATAAAAATTTATTAAAATCCAAATGTATTAAATTAAAACTTTATAAAATTCTTTTAAAATCTATATATATTTAAAAAGTCATTGATTTTAAAATATTTTAAAAAATGATAGATCTTAATGAATTTGAAAAAATTTTAAAGGTGAAATTGTGAAAAAAGTAGCTAATATGAAATTTAGCTTTGATTCAAAAAATTTCGTTAAATTTTTATAAATTCTTTATAAAGTATATAAAATTCCATAATAATCCATCAAATTTTTTAAAATTTATAATTTATTTTAAAATCTATTAAACTATAAATTAAATATATCTTTTTAATTAAATATTCACAATTAAGTATTACAAAATAACTTGGGTTTGTCCTATTTTCACATTTAATAGTGTGGGAATTCCCTAACTAATTAGGTTGGTGGGGTGGGAAAGGGGGTAAAATTTTTTTATCTTGGGTTAGGGGAGGGGTGGGGATTAGAAATAAAATCTCCGCTTTGTTTACATATATAGTAGAGTAAATTTTATTTAAACTTTTTCAATTTTGACATCCTTACACTTATGAATTTTAATAAAAAATAATAAATATTAACATATTAAAACAATGGATAAATTTTGAATATAATTTTTTAAAAATATGAATCTAATTATAATTAAGATAAAACTGAAAAAACCTAAATGAAAATTTTACTGTATATTAATTAACATATATATATATATATATAAACAATTTTTTAGATATTTTTATTATTTATTTATTTGTTTGTTTGAAAAAGAAAGTAACAATATTATTAATTTTTTTAAATTAAAATCTAAAAAATTTAAAAAAGAAGCAAGGGAATTGAGATCTCTATCTCAACTCGACCTTGGGAATTCCCATCCCAGGCACGGGAACGTGGAATTCTCAAGAGACGGAGAATGGAAGAGGCTGTCCCGTTGCTATCCCTGTTTACAACATGCAAATAAAATAAGTACCATAACATAAAAATTATAAATTACCCATACACATTTTTTTTTTTCATTTTTGATCAACTTCATATACACATTCGGGAGGTATATATTATATGATTTTATTATAAAAATATATATTTAATTACTATACCATTACGTTATGGTGATATAATAATTATTACAGTTTCCAAAATATGATTTCCTTGGTTGATTTGGGTTGAAACTCTATATATCTATATACATATTAAACTCTATATATCTATATACATATTTATTGCTTCTTAACAAAAAATGTTATAGTTCATGGTTGTAGAATATAATCAACGCTTTTGCTGTTTTCTTATATATATTTTTTAATTTTAAATAATACCCATTAGTAACTAATAGTAAATTTAGGAATTAATAAAAAATAAAAGTATTAACAAATTTTATAAAAAAAGTGAATAATAATAAATGACCATCAAAGGTAGAATAGTGGGCAGCTGTAAATCACAGTATAGTTCTGACCATCCCAGAAACATGGCCTCGTTCAAATTGGCGCCCAAAATATTCACGTGCTCTGCTGCGCCGGACTCAGAGACGGACTTCCTTCCTTTTGGGTATTCATATTTCAGAATGACCAAGAGAAAGATCGGTAACACTACTACCATCATTGATCTCGACCCTCCGATTTCAGGTTTAATCTTTTTCTCACCACCATTGCTAATCTATTTTTCTTTCTCTCCATAATTTCACAGCCCGTTAAGTTTTTCCACAAGTAGCAGTACAAAAGCCCTATATATATATATATTTTTTTTTTGTTTTTTTTTTTGTTTTTTAGTTTTTTGGAGTTACTTTTATTTTCCTGCGCTTTCTCAGTTGCCAAACGCGATTTGTTATTTTTTTTTTTTTTTCCCTAAACAAAAAAATATATTTTTTTCCTCATTAGGTTAAGGGGTGAGTTTGGGTGTTTGATGATACTTGTTTTTCCGCTTATTTATTGCCCATCTTTTGTTATTATAAGTGTCAATTTTTATTTTTATTTTTTTTAAGGACATAGGTAGCGAAAAATTTTCCCTTTTCTGATGACAAATGTTGAAACTAATTGGGGGTGAAACAGAAGAAAGAAAAATATTGCTATTGGCTTGGTCATGACGATGCCCCAATGTTTTTTTTTTTTTTTTTTTTTTTGGGGGGGGGGGGGGGAGGAACATGTTCAGATTCTGTCTGTGTCATATGTTTGTGTGCCAGTGCATTTTCATTTTTCCGTGTGTTTGTAGTTGGGAAACCATATATACTACAACGATTTTCAGATATTGACCATTTATGCTCTTATTGGCCAAGTGTTGAAAATATTGATAGCTTGTTACTCTTTACAAAGTAAATGAAAGTAATTTCCTGCTAAGCCAATAATTTTAAGTGAGATACATATTATAGGTTTTTAAGTTTGACAGTGCTATGAAGCTTTTGTTTTATGTATTTGTCTTAGAAGATTTATAGAGAAATTCTAATCAGTTAGTGTGTTTTATGCCCTGATCAGAGATCTCAAATCTTTGCACATATTCTCGAAGAAAGAAGATTACTAATCAAGATCATGAAGAGAAATTCCCATGGTTTTTAAACGTTCCTCGCGGAAAGCGATCAAAGTGGAAAATTAGCCCCAAGAATGCAGATCATGATGCAGATGCAGTCTCTAAACACGAGACGAAACAAGACTCTCGAGCTTTAATTAGCCGCAAGAATGCAGAAGATGGTGCAGATGCACTTTCTAAACAAGATAAGAAACCAAACTCTCGAGCTTTAATTAGCCACAAGAATGCAGTAGATGGTGCAAATGCAGTTTCTAAACAAGATAAGAAACTAGACTCTCAAGCTTTAGTTAGCCACAAGAATGCAGATTATGATGCAGATGCAGTCTCTAAACAAGATAAGAAACTATCCTCTCGAGCTTTAGTTCGCCACAAGGATGCTGACAATGCAGATGAAGTATCTAAAAGAACTAGCAAACTAGACTCTGGAATTTTTGAGTGTTACTTGGAGTAAGTTTTAGTCTTTAAATATGCATATTTAAGAGAGGCCTTGTTCATCGCCTGTGTTTTGAGAATCTATCCCTGATATTTTCAATATGTACAGGAATTTGTGGAGGAGCTTCCCGGAGGATCAGAGGACTTCCTGTACATACTTTGATTGTTTATGGTTTACCTTGTACAAGAAAGTACCTCAGAGATCTAAGCTGCTGTCATGGATTAAGAAGAAGCGTATTTTTTCAAAAAAATATGTTTTTGTTCCAATAGTTTGCTGGTACGTGCTTGTTTCTTATCATTGTTTGAGATTTTCAGATTTTTTTTCTCATCAATTCCTGGGATGTTAAAAGTTTGAAGTACCATCCTTTTAGGAGTCACTGGAGCCTACTAATCTTGTGTCACTTTGGTGAAAGTTTGCAATCAGAATCCAGAACAACATGCATGTTGTTGCTGGATTCTCTTGAAGGTGCAGATCCTAGGCGGCTTGAACCGGACATAAGAAAGTATGTTTTATTGTTACCTTTTTCTCTTTTAATTTTTCACCAAACATGATTCAGCATGGTTCCTAATTTAGACTTTGATACTGTCTTTCTTGTCAGATTTATATTCGACATTTATAAAGCAGAAGGCAGGCCTGAAAGCAAAGATCAAATTAGAAAAATTCCTCTCTTGGTGCCGAAGGTGATCATGAAACTTTCTTTTGACCTCTGTCAATATAAATCTCTCGTTTCATACTTGTTTCACTTGCAATCACAATTTGAAAAAAAAAATTCAGGTACCGCAGCAGAGAGATGGAGAGGAATGTGGTAGTTTTGTCCTCTACTTCATTAGTTTATTCATGGAAGGTGCTCCAGAGGATTTTAGTATGAAGGGCTACCCTTATTTTGTAAGTTCCCTCGGCGTTGAATATGTTTATTCTTTGATGCACGGATAAGAAAGTTTAGTAATGGAGTTTTCTCTTTCTTATATGATGCTCTGCAGATGAAACAAAGTTGGTTTACTCGGGAAGGTTTGGAATGCTTCCTTAAGAGGCTTGATTCTTTTCCCAAGTGACCTACATAAACGAAGTGACCTCCATATAAACGAAGTGTTTGTAGACAGTCCAAGCCCCCCACAAAAAAAAAAAAAAAAAAAAAAAGAAAAAAAAAAAGAAAGTGCTTGTAGACAGATATGTATAGTGTATTTGTAAATTAAACTTTAGCCGAGAAGCAAGCAAATATGTTTAGGTCATATATATATATATATATATATATACACGTAATTCGTAATGCAATGGTTTCGATTCTCTATTCTATTTTTGCTCCTCAAAAATTTCCCTATGCATGTTAATTCACATACGTTTGAATTTTGCACTTGCAAAATATAATTTCCGAGTTTTCTTTTTGTTTCTTACAACGTTTAAATAAAGTGAAATTGAATATATTAATAAAAATGAAATTGAAAAAATTAATTTGCAGGTAATTTAAGATTGTGAAGAAATGCTTTATCCTATTTAAGTTGATTTACAAGTTGTATTAAACCTAGGTGGAACAATTCAAATCCACGTGGCAGTATTCTAACGCTGAGTTGGCCAATTAGCAATTTAGCTTGTAAAGGAAAAAGGATAAGAAGATAACAGTGTTGGGCTAATGTCCCACTTGCTATCGGATACAACACAACAATAAATATACATGGACATGAATGAGGGCCACCTTCCAATGTGCCCAAAAAACTGAACATGGAAAAAAGAAAATGGAAAGGAAAACACAAAACCTAGACAACGAGGCTATGGTCTGTACAAAAGAGCTCACAAGTAATGGATTTCCTTTTTAAGACCACGATCAATTTGTCAATTTTTTTTGGGGTAAATATTCAATTTATAAAATTGTTCCACTAGAGAAGGGGATTTTAATGGTTCCCTTGGATAGATGGGAAGGAAGACCAATATTTTCTACCTTGGATGTACTTTCTAATGCCTCTAGCGATCTTGAAGCTTGGAGGGCCATCTCGGCATGAAGTTGGAGACATGTCATAGCCATCTGAAATTTTAATATCTATATTAGGACCTTATAATAGTAAAGCAAATGAATCAAATATAGATTTTTCAAAAAAAATGTAAGTATATCTGCATAATTTTGAGCATGTATCAGGCAATAGAAGGCAATAAAAGTAAACAAGGTGATATGAAAATAAATGTAAGCTCTGATAATGGTCAAGAAATGGTTTCCTGTAAAGCTGTTCTTATAACTAATAAAATAAGCAGCAGTATAATTAGAAAGCTAAGCAAAAATGAAAAGCATGCATAAATTTTAAATACTGGACCTTTATGGATAGAATTACTTGCTTACCGTATAGCATTCTCTATCTGTGTCTGATTCAGCCACATGAAGAGCCCAACTGCGAATCCATTCAAGCCCTTTAGAAATTTCAAGATTTCCTTCAACTAAGGAAGATGCTACAGAAGAGGGATGTAGAGACACCAATATGCATGAAGCTGCGAAAAGGACTGCTCTTCTAACATAGGCTTCTTTGTGATGGCATATGGCCCTACATAATGTTAAAACCGAGGCAATCAGTACAGAGCTTTTTAGGCACAGATTATGCTGTTTTTCAGTTTATTACCTTGAGCTAAGCATATCAAGAAGAGAAGGGGCCAATGAAGATGCTTCTGGATGCATGGCCGCGCATTTGATACAAACACCAAGCATGTAGATGAGTTTCCCTAAGACAATAAAATCTCTATCAAGCAAGTCAACACCATGCCTTTTCTTATCAAAGCCATGCATGGCAGGCAGCATAAATGCTGCTGCATACATTGGAAACTTATTTTGAGACCACTCTATTTGATTGTTTTGCATATTTGATGTTCGTAGGTTCCATCTGCGTGTTTTTCCTTTTTTGATCTGACCAGGTTTTGAAGGAAGTTCCCTCTCGTAACGATTTGACCAGTTTAGTAAAGTTCCTGTTTCTGAAATCTCTTTCCAGGAACCAGCTCCTGGAGGCCCTATGTCACTAGGCAAAAACCAGGCTTGTGTCTCTGATAAGGTTGATATGAGGGCCCTGGTCTGATGTTTTGGTTTCAGAGTTTTAGCATAAGCAAGCTCCTGAGCAGCATTGGTCATGACATCGAGTATCATTATCCGTTGACTGATATCAACATTAGGTGAATATAGTAGTTTATTTAAAGTTTCAAGGGATTCAAAAGGACATGTGGCAAGCAGAACAACCAATGTTTTTTGCCTCTTGTCTTCGGCTGATTCTTCCTCACCTTCTACAGCCAAATCAGAGCAACGAACCTGTACAAGAGTACGGACAAGATCACTTGCTACATGCCTCAGTTCATCAGGTGATGCTCGCACAAGTTTTTCAGCAACATCTAGAGCCTTCTCCACCTGCAATATAATGCATGTGTAACTATCTAAAAAACATAACTTTTTTCAGCACAAATAACTGGATGAACTGCATGGAGTTGCATCATATCCAATTAAACTGGGTAATCCAACAATTTCTGTTTTAGCTATTTCTTCCCAAATGTTTTATTGGCTTACAAAAAGGAATGCTATTTTATCCCAGCTTGTACAAAATGCTTACCAAAAGGGATCGCACAAGTTGTATCAAATAGCTCAGAATACCAAAAAATGAAGATAAAAAGTATATTCTTGGAAGAAAATTTGGAAACAAAAATGATAAATAAATAAAGATGACTTACCCCTTCAGCATCATCAGGTTTCCGTAATGCCCCAACTACATCAACTAAATGTGAAAAGTTTCTCTTTAAATCTGTGTCATCATCAGACAAGTCATATGGTTGTAAAGAGGAGTCACTCGAGGTATCTGAATTCTCACTATCATTATCATTGTCATCTTTGTCAGAGATTGATTCATAGTTTAGAGTAACTGGATCAATAATCTCATCTGGATCAACAAACTTATATTCAGATACTTTCTTAGTTTTACTCTTAAATTTAGTGCCTGTCCCATCATCTGCTGTGTAGTTCAAGTCCTTTTCCAGCATTATGGTAGCAGATGTTTTAACATCAATAGCTTTCTCGGAAGAATCAGTGGTTCCCAGAGTCCCTTCCTTAGAGTTAATCAACCCCAACTCCCAGTCAATAGTCTCCCCAATGCAGCTGTCATCAAGGTATAGAGGATTATGTGGATCAATAACTCTAGAGAACACTAAAGCAACATTGCTGGCCATTTTTCGAACTAAATGATTAGGGCTCTCCAACCTACCTGCCAGCAGAAAGACGAAGTTATAAAATACAAACCAGTCACATTGCAAGATACTTATTAAGAGTAAGGAAGAAGAAAATTACAGCCGACTCCTTGAAGAATCGAGTGCATCACATCCTTAGCCTCATCTAGTTCCTCTTTAGACATCATCTCCAGGGATAGGCCAACGGCTGCAGATACATCTAAATTACAAGATTAAGGGGCAACAGAATCCAAAAAGAAGTGCAAAGAGGATTAAAGCCTTTTTAAAGCAACAGGAAGTCTTGCAGAATAGGCTGGAATATGTTTGTTATAACTACTATTGAAGCTCCTACAACTTACCCCATTATAGAATTACCAAAAACTAGCAATAATCCTGTAAACACTACTGGTAGCTTCAGAATAAAGGAATGAGAAAGGATACAAGTTTGCTGCTCCATGGTGGCTGTTTGCACAAATTCCCTTTTAGACCAGACAGCTACCAGACGCTGCAAGGTCTCCAAGAAATTGCGGGTCTTATGACCTTTTGAAAGTGAATTTGCAACAGGTGGGCATTCAAGCACAGAAAATTGAAGGATCCATCGCAGGCTACGAACAGGAAATACTTTCCAAAGTAAAAATTTGTCAACAAACATGGACCTGACAGGAAAGGAAACGTCAAAACTACCAAAAGAAGTTATTAGTAGTACTTGGTCATAACACTAAGGGGAAACAACTGGCCACTTGATCATAAGAGTGGTGGAAAAAAAGGGGGGAAAAAAAAGAAAGAAAAAAAGATAACCACGCTCACTGACCTTATTGAAGGCTGATGTTCAAAAATTCGACGAAAAAGTAACCAAAGAATCCAGTAAGCTTCAACATCACTTGCAGATCCAGTTGCAAGGTTCTGCAAAAGCTGCTCAGACATTCTTTCTACAGCATATGAATCTTTGATTGTTTGCATTAGATTCAACCAAAATTGAGAACTAGGATTCGACTCAAAATCATCAGAGAGAAGTAGATTAACAGTTGATGATAATAAGCTCTGGACATGTGTAATGATCCTTGGGGTTATTTCGCTTAATAGCACATCTGCAGAAAAAAGAAAAACACTTTGGTTGAAATTTCCAGGCCTCCTTCTTGACAGGACAAAGCAAGAAAATTCCCAACCAATATTAATCTCAGTACAATATTAATTGAGAAAACATGAGTGGCTCCTCCATTTGATGGATATAAGTAACTTGTATGGAAGTGTGACTTTTTCAGAAAAGAAGTAGCAGAACTAGAATTCATTTCTTTCTAGCAAAAGTGTATATATATATATATATATTTTGTGTAAATGCATAGATTAAATGTAAGGATTTTCCATTATCTTAGGTTATAATAGTTACCTACAGATCCACGTCGACAGATACGTGCAAATATTTCACCAACAAATAACAAGGTACCATCCATGTCATTTTTATCTGAAATGGCTCCTTTATTCAATAGATTCATATTGCTTTCTTCTGCTAGAGAAAGAAGCTGTATGGTAATCTGTTTGAAGAACAAACTATGGTAATCTGGTGAGGAATAAACAAATAAAGGAAGCAATAATAAAAGTTTGACATGATAAATATCATATCACTAACTCCATCTCAATGACAGTTGACAGAAAGCCAGAAAGTTTGTAACAGAACACAACTCTGTTTATCATCTTAGCCAAAACATGTGAAAGCAAAATCTCAGGCCCCAAAATACATGAACCCACACAGTTAAGCACTTAAGATAAAAAGGATACTGTGATGAAAGTGAGGCTGGGGCTCTTAATCGTGCTTTGTCAGGTACAGATGTGACAATCTGTGCTACCCTAGATAAAGCTGGCTTGAAATATTCGCGGGAAGAGTTTTCAGAATGGCCAGAACCACCAAATTCCTTTGCCATCTGGAGCACCCCATCATTTTCAAGCAAGCAGAGTACGAGTAACCTTGGTGGTGATAAAATAAAAATGAGACTGAAAGTTAGATATTTATTATGCTCCAAATTATATATCACAAAAGCATACACTAAAATAGTGAAATTATTGAACATTTCTGTTCCATTCATACAACGCAATGCCTATAGCATGACTCTCTCACACACTTGCCACAATAAGAATAGAAGCACGTTCAAAACATAGGACTGCATCAGCAAAAAAAAAGAAAGGTATTTGCACCAGATATCTTTGGCTATTCAAAGGTGTGTTTACCAAATACAATTATGAATTCAAAGAGCAGCATTAAATCAATATCTCATGCATACCTTTCAGCATTGGAGTTGATAGCATTAACATCAACATCATCACTTCCACTCTGCTGTAGACAAGGAACTAAGGTCCGAACAACCTCAGATGCAAGCCCATTGACGAAAAACACATCATAGACATGTTTACAAGCCGAAAAGGGGAAACAAGCAAGCCAATTGGAA
The DNA here is from genome assembly GCF_031755915.1 of Ziziphus jujuba. Lineage (NCBI taxonomy): Eukaryota > Viridiplantae > Streptophyta > Magnoliopsida > Rosales > Rhamnaceae > Ziziphus > Ziziphus jujuba. The sequence goes on from NC_083380.1 coordinate 9,284,216, forward strand.
GCAACATCTGCATATTACAGCGATTTATACAGGACATAAGAAGCCTTTAAGTCAGAATTCATGAAACAAGAATATCATCAAAGAAATTTACCACGCAAAAGGACGCGAGCAATTGAAGGAAATGCAGCTCCTCTGTAGAATGCCTGCCACCACTCTTTTCTCTCATCTGCTGTGGGAACATTGGCACTAAGTACCTGTAGAAGCACAAACACAAGTATAAAAGACATGGAATCGAAAATGAACATAAAACTACAAACAGAATTTCTTGCGAGATTTCGAATGTCCATGAATCAAACTGAAAGCACACCTGCTCTCTGCACCGCTTATCAATACTACCTGAAATTTCACAATTCATTTTTCAGTTTTTCCATCAAAATCTACACAGCAAAAACTATAGATGTTCGAATTAGAATTGAAATATATGGTGTTTCCAAACTCTATATATTAAAAGAAACTACACAGAACATTTTCCCGCTGATTTTGTTCCCAAAAATTTAATTAAAGAAAGCAAAATTTTACCAGTTTTGTCGGTTATTTAGTAAACAAAGCAAAAAAAATAAACAAAGAACTATTATTATACGATTTCTCAGCAACCAAACAACCGGTATCACAAACTCAGAAATCTTGAAATTTTTGTTCACAAAAAGCCACGGTTAAAACCATTAAAAAGATAGTAAAGCGAAGAAGTGAGAAGCGGGCGATTGAGAATGAGACCTGAGAGAAGAGAGGCATCGAGAGGAAAAAGGAGGTTAGCGATGGAGTGAAGCGCGCAAATGACTTGGTCGACGTGTTTGGCCTTGTTTATGCCGGAGATTACTTCTCCGACCTTCTCAAGGACTTGTGCTTCTACTTCTCTCTTTCTCTTTGCTCCGTCTTCCTCCTCCATGCTCGGTCTCAGAAACTTGTTTTCTGGCAGTAAAATTTCTGTTTCCAAAAGCAAGCAATTTTTTGTTTGTTTTATTTACTTTATTTATTTTTTATTAATTGCACTTTTTTATTTTTTTTTTTATTTTGCTGTCCCCTATGCCCTCCCCATAGAACCCGCGCAACTGTGGCGGAGGTAGTGGCGCTCGACCACGCGAGCTAGCCAACTTCGTCTATTAAGTGCACTTGATACTTCTAATATTTTAGATCCTCGATTTAAAAACCCACCGAACTAACTCTCTATTTCACCGCCCCCAAAAACAAAAACAAAAAAAAAAAAAAAAAAAAAAACAAAATAAAGGAAAAAAAAAAAAAACTCTCAATTTGAAAAAAAAGGAAAAACAAAAAAATTCTTAATATCAATCTACAAAAATTTATGTTTAAAATGTTACAGTTAACTTATCTTAAGCGTAAAAACTAAAAAAATCCTAATTCATACTTCAAAATTGCATGAGTAGTTAAAAATTATGATTATTAAGTTTATAAAATGCTCAATTTGCTCCAGTAAAAAATAAAGGGTTCAATAGGATGAATTTTAAAAGTCAAGATATAAATTGTAACATCCTAAAATAAAAGAAAAAAAAAAAAAGAAAGAAAGAAAAAATTCTAGATTTGCAAAATTTATTTCTCATCAAAAAAACAAAATTGAACTGAAAAGATTATTAGAAGTCCCATAAATTCCCACACCGATTTCTTAACAAACAGTTTATGCCACTAGACATTACTCTATATACTTCCATTGTAATTCTCAGTATGATTTCCTACGCTCCTTACTAATGATAAAAAAATAGTAAAATTCTGATATATAATGACTAAATCAGAATACTAAACTAATAATAATCCTAATTATTGGTTGGTAACATAAGGATTATTATAGTCATTGTGGACAATACTTGTATGAAGAATTTTGATCTCTAATATTATATATAAAATTTTCCACAGTACTTGTCCACAACCACTATAATAATCCTGCTTAGACTATGGCATAAAATGCAATTTTGCTGTAATTACAGTGATAACCTAATATTATTGAGCCTGACATCGCTCATAAACTTTATAACTAGTGAAGAGAATCAGACAGAGTATCAGCAACTATTAGATATATAGAAAGAATGAAATGAATTAGTATTATAAAAATGCATATTTTAGTATATCAAAAACCTTTTGGAGAAATATGATGTGATAGTGTGATTGGATGCAAAAAAATAGATAGAAAAAGTTTGACATCCACCTTCTTAAAGACAACAGATTACAGCAGCCTAGAAACCTGACTTACGGATACATCTCCAAAGGATCATCCGTTTAGGATTTCATTTCTGAAACATAAGAGGATTTAGGGATGACTACTGCTTAGAGATCAAAGTATTTTCCATTATTTAATATCAGTTACAAACCTTGCCCAAGGAAGTTTGCCATCTTTACAACCTCTAGGGAAACCATTATATCCAATGCCTGATGAAAGTCACACAAACACTTAAGATCATTCAGTAAACGGACCCGATCCCTACAGAAACGTTTATGAATACTATTTGTCCAAAAGGGTATGAAACTTACGTCTGCACAAATAGAAATGAAAGCTTTTACCATATCATATCTGAATTTTGTGGTCAAAATTTGATAGAGAAGCAGCATGATCATCCAAACTAAGAAATCAGTATGGTGATAAGCTAGTGCAGAAGCAAAGCTGGTGATGAAATCCAAAACACACAAAGTAAGCTTAAATTTAAGTCTAGCATGGCACTGAAATTATTCAATTTTAAAAGTTGAAAGAAATTTGCAGTAAAAATAAGCCCCTGTTATTTACCTAGACTGTCTCCATTTTGACTGACCAAGCATGCTTCAACCTACGATACAAAATTAGAAAATCAATCACTGTTTGTTCTAATTCATTAATGCTCACATTAGATAAAACATACAAAAGCAAAGCATTTTCATGACACCTCTCACATTAACTAATCATGATTGCAAATAGCAGCTCTACTCAAAACTTTTCAAGGCATCCACAGACAAGCATTACAATAGAGCTGAAAATATGACCTGCCCGTTAAGGTCTTAGAATCATCTGATCAGCCGATAAGAATGCTATTTCCATGAAATAATCAACCCGTGACAAATATCTGCAAATCATAAGCCCAAAGGGAAAATCATACAATTAACCCAAAAAAACAAAAAAACAAAAACCCAATACAAATTAAAAAAGGGATTAAACTTATTAATATAAACGCATTTAAAAAAAACACAAATAACGAGCACTCTTGCAAAACCTTAAACCCCGCTACTTCCATGAAATAATCATCCCGTGACAAATATCTGCAAACAAAAGTCATAACCCAAAGGGGAAAATCACAAAATTAACACAAAAAAAGAAAAAAACAAAAACCCAATACAAATTAAAAAAGGGATTAAACTTATTAATATAAACGCATTTAAACAAAACACAAATAATGAGCACTCTTGCAAAACCTTAAACCCTAGCAATGCCTAATAGTTTAAACCCTGTTAATGGAGCGAAAGGGTCGCAGAGCCCTTTTCCCAATACGACACCGTCCGCCGGCAAATCGACTCCATTGCGTCTTTCGGAGTTAATGAATATAAGCCGCGAGCCACCTCAGTGCACCGTTGAGACCGAAACGACGTCGCAAGGGCTAGAGTTCTCAAATGATCGAATCAGGGAGGTTTTGTTGCCCAGAAATCTAATTCATGGAAGTGCTGCTATAAAATTTGGCGGGAAGAATCAATTAGGCCCAAAGCATGGAATGTGTCCAACACGCGCGTGACATGGCTCATGGTGATTGAGAATATGAAGTGGATTCGGGACAATCAGAATGACATGACGATGGCAAACAATGTGCCAGATGTCACTTAATCGACTTCTAAGGCTTAAGCTCTAGACCAGTCCAAATATAAATTATAAATTATAGAAAATCTTGGCCCAAAAAAATTAATAATAATAATAAAATAAAAATAAAAATAAAAAGTATTCAAAAGAATTTTAAATTACAAACATTATTTTTTTTTTTTCATTTTATTTAACCATTACTTTCCAGAAGCTTTATAATCTGCTTCTTCCTTGTGCGTGCGCGGGAAATTGGAAAATGGATTGAAAAAAAAAAAAATAAATAACCGTCGCCAGCTCTTTGTATAAATTCACTCACAGCCCAGATTTCAAATATTTAAATTCATTACCAGAGGTCTCTTACAAAAAAAAAAAAAAAAAAATCGTTTACAGACGAAGAAACAAACGAAGAAAGAATTCCTTCTGCATTAGCTATTCTCAGGTATGGTTATCTCTGAAATCTATGTATCTATATTAAACATTGCTTATTCGTTTTCCATGCTTTTGATTTTGAAAGAATTTCACGTGTTTGAAGGCTTTAAACGATGAATGGACCAATGTTTTTCCTGCAATTTGTGTGGAAACAAGCAGTCTCTCCGAAATTCAGGAAGACGAAGCTTATGGCTCTTGGATTAGGGATCAGCACTAGAATCTCAGTCGATTTTAGCAAAGAGAAAATTGATTTGATGTTGAGGAAGAACACTCAGCAGAACAGCATACTGTACAGCATACTGTTCTCTGCCAAACTTCCACCAACCAAGTCAGAAAAAGGGAAGAAGCAGGAAACGAAGGAGGAAGAGAACATTATTTCGGGGCTGGGGGCTTGGGATCCATCAATCTGGATCAGCAGAGTTTATGGATCCAGCAAACAGGTCATTCTACCCCGAAAGACCATAATCCCAAGAAACTTTGCACCGGTATGTTTGTTTGTCTGTTTTGTTCTTTATTTCTTGGTTTTTTAAATTCTGATAACACTGTTGTTCTTGTTGTTCTTTTTGAAGGTGGTTCCAAATCTTGCTTCACCTGCAAGTGCTCAAGGTTTATGGGGCAGTCAGAAATACTGTTGTCTAACCGTGCGCTTTTTATTTTTTATCACCTCTCATGTCATATGGCAAACCGAAGGCCAGGAAGATGTTTTGACGTTAAAGAGGAGGTGGTTGATTGTTTCGGCATTCAGCTTCAAAGGTACGTGGGTTAAGACGTTTATCGATGCTGATGTTGATTCAGGACTGCAACTGTTGGTGGATGAAGGTGAGCCGCCAAAGTCCAGACTTCGTATCGTTTTTGATTGACAAACGGAGGCTGCTGACACAATGATCTTGACTCTTTACATAGTATATTACTTAGTTTCAATGGTATATTACTTAGTTTCAAATTCTGGATTGGCTGAATTCTGTCGTTATTTGTTTCAAACACTGATGGATAGAGTTGTAAATTCTGGATTGGCTGAATTCTGTCGTTATTTGTTTCAAACACTGGATTGATAGAGTTGTGGCTCTGTTTGCTCCAAATTATGAATTGATTTGAGGTTTTGGCATTATTTGTTCCAAATTTTTTATTAATTGAGTTCTTGCTTTGTTTGTTTCCAATTCTTGATTAACATAGGTGCTCTGTATACTCGATTAACATTGGTGCTTTATATGGTGTATGCTTCATAATTTTTCTTGATGTGAGTTTCTTAGTAGTATAATGTAATTTGTACTTTTTTTTTTTTTTTCTTTTTGTGAGAAAAATGTAATTTGAACCTTAAACAAGCTGAGAAGAAAGGATTATACTTGTGGAACAAGGATAAACGATAAATAACTAAAAAGTTAAAACAGTTTCATTAGAAACGACGTGTCGTTGTTTTAAATGCTTAAGAATGATCTGGTTACAATGATTTCCTTTTCGACTTAGAAATAACAAATGTCTGATCGTAGTTTATGAGGAAATAGTTTGTGAATGGAGACTCCAAAGTCCCTTTGTCTGTGTCACAACCACAGTAAGGGTGTTACATAAATGCCACATTCAGTGCTTTGATGTGTCTTCAAAAGTGGAAAAGCCATAGATGTTGATAGAAGCGCAGATCTGGAAGAGATAACCACGGATAAGTTTCTTGAGAAAATCACCTCTGTGTTCTTTTTGTTTCTGTTTAATGAGTGGCTGCGCGTTACTTCTGTTAAAACGGTGGTAATCTTGAAACCTCACTTCTTTTGGAGTCTGTTATGAAGCATGGGGATGACTGGGAGCTTGTTGCTCAAAATGCTCAGACAAAGACCAAATGGATTGTACTGCCAAGCTCATTGAGAAACCACTGAGGGAGATTATGCTGCGTTTTGTTCACAGAAATCTAGTTATCTAAATCGCAACTTGGACAATTCAAAACAAATCCAGCTACTTTCAGCTGAACATCCAGAGAATGTCAAAAGCGTGGGTTAATATGATATGCAGACAAATGAGAATGAGCACAATGGAGGTACTTAGAACCTAGGTCCTCTGAAGAGACAATAGATGGCATCCTTCTTAGGTGATGATGGTTCACTGATGAAACAGGTCGGAGTCCTGGCACATTCATAATCTTCAAAACTTCTAGAAAAATGTAATCTCGTGGTATAATTTTGGGACAACATTGGTTCTGTGAATACCTTCTAATTGTTTTTAATAAATGCTATTAAAACAACTTTTGAGAATTTGTCTGGGCTTTAAGCTCAACTGCTTATGTTTCTAGTTCAATAGAAACAACAAAGTTTAAATAATGTTTCATTAGATAGCTATTCTATCACATATCACAGCTGCCGCAGCTGAGGCAGCTGTTATTCATTTTGTGAGGAAAACTTACGTTCGAGGGAGATAATTGATAGTGAAGATGATTGTGTAACTAATGGTCTATTGTCTCCCAATGCTGATTTTGAGACAGAGATTAGTTCGTCCATTGAAATTATTCTGTTAGTTGTTCTAGTGTTACAGTTCTGAAATCAACGTGTATTCATTTCAGAGTCCCTGAGGTTGAAGATTCAGGGATGAAGGAAAGGCATTCCCAGTCAGGTATATATTAATGTTATGTATGGTTGTCAAGTTTATTGACCTGCATTCTCAGTATTCTAATGTTGAGACATTCCCTCCTTAGTTCTATTGTCTACTAATAGTTTCATTATGCCAGTCCTAACATATCTCTCTCTGTAATATATATATATATATATATATATACATACATACCTGTATATTTACAGAAGATCAGGATGCATCTTTTAAGAAGGATGATATACTTCTAAATTTGTGAATTAAAGCAGCTGTTGCAACAGCTCTTGAAGCAGCTGCTGCTCGATCAAAATTACTGGCTAATCAGGAAGGCAGGGAAGTCGAACATCTATTGGCAATTATAATGGGAACCCAAACATGTATATTCCATTTCCCAAACACGTCTTAACATAGATTTCTATAAAAAGTTTTAAAAAAATAAAAATAAAGGGGAAAAAAATTGTTTAACAAAAAGTTTCATTTAAACTTTGACAATAATAGCAAACAAATTCGTAATGATTAAAAAAGAAGGTGAACAATTGGGTTTTAAAATATTAAAGCCGATTTCTTTATTTAAAATGAGTTTTCAAAACTATGGAAAAATGTTTTCCCCCATTACAGTAGTGAGCATTATGTACTCGAACGACTCAATGGGGAGCTCCTTCATAATGATGTTACTTTGCCTGCTGCTAATATTGTTGATGGTAATAGGTTAAATCTTGTATTAAGGTTGTATATTTAATCGCTAAATATATTGTATAATTTGATAAAATATGCATAGTGCGATCATCTACTAGGACCACTTAAGACTTATTTATTTATTTAAAATATATAAAAAATAAAAATAAAAAACTTAAAAGGCTTATTTGATTAAATACTTTTTACTAAGTTATTCAACCTAAATGTATAATTTAATTCGGTATCATCTCGAATGATGACATAACTACCAGTGACACGTCTAAACAAAAAGCTGAGTTGGCAAGTAAAGATCTAACCGACGAGAAGCTTTTCGGTGGAATTGGTTAAGAGTTGTTAGCATGAGTCAGTTTGACACGTAGCAGCTTCTGAGAAACTTGTAGAGCACGTGACACAAACAGTGTAATTCTGCCTGTGCAAATATAAAAGTCGGATTAAAATGGTGTGGTGGATTTTCCAACATTTAAGTATCTGTGTGTGAATTAATTTTCTCTCTCTAGAAATTCGCTCGTTAAGTTTTCTCTGACCTCTCACCAGATTTTATATTCGAATATTAGTAGTTTATTGCAAAGGCATGCAAATGGACATCAAGATATTGACCATTGAGTTGGTGTACGGACCGTGTACTGAAATGGTCAAAATATTAATCAGCCGTCAATTTTCATTTGTCACATAAATATTGAGATGCCAAAGTAACAGCCATTAATTTCACTTTCAACAAAATTGAACAAAGAGAAATTAAATTAAATTAAATGAAATAGTGAAGTGGAAATACGTAGCGACGGTGGTTGTGGCGGTTTCTGGTTATTTGAGTTTTAATTTGTAGTTTGACTTCCTGATCACCATTTGTCGATAGAACAATAATACAGCTGTCATTTTCTTCGTTTTTTTGGCTTAAATATACAACTGTCATTATTTGTGAGTCTATGACCATCACCCGTTGATCCACTTATCATGTGGTTATTCAAATAATTCACTTTTTTATTTTAAGTTTTTAATATAAAAAGATTAAAACATAATTAAATACACCCAAAATAATATTTGCGATCATATCAGAAATTGTTTACACTAGTACTCATCATTAGCTGTTGCAAATAACAAAAATCTTATTTTTCTCATTAATCTCATGACCCCAACCAATTAAAATTAAACAACAAATCATTTAATACTGAAAATTAATTTTATCTCTTTTCGATTGTTTTCTTAGTATTTTCAAATTTTTTCGGGTCTGGAGTGGTTGGAGTAGAGGATATATACATGTGGAGGAAAAATATTAATTATTTTTTCAAGATTACTAATTGAAGCACATATGTATGTCAATTGCAAATCTATAATTGTTCTTGGTATTGAATCTTTTTTTTTTTTTTTTTTTGGGGGGAGGGGGGGGGGGGGGGGGGGGGGGGAGTTTTTGCTTTTGAAGTTTGATAGAAAAAAGCTTTGTACTATCCAGATCTAAAACAATTTTTATAGATCAATTTTGAAAAATGAAAATTGTAAATATAATTTTGTATTGTTAGAATTTAAAAGGGTGGTTCTGTTCGCATTACAATAATTAATACCCACATTATAATCTATACACATTTATTTTTATTTCAAGTTTTACTATTTACTCCAATTCAATTATACCTGATTTATCCTTTAATGTAATTAAATACATACACTATATATTATTAACCCTGATTTCTTTGAAATTAAATACACACCCTATACTACACCCTCAATACTTAAATCCTTGTCACTTCAACTTCAACAAATTTTTTGGATCCAAATTTAATTCATCTATAAAAACAACAATAATGCAAGACGTGAGAAAGCTATTTGTCTGAATTCTATTCTTCATCTTCAATAGTCCCTCTCAATTGAAATTGGTTCATTCATAAATAAAATATAGGGTTTTTTCGATAACTAGCCACTTTACAATTGCATTTTAGAAAAATAGCAAATTTTTTTATTTTTTTAAAAACTAACCAATATTTTACCCGTTTGGACTAAAGTACCCTTATCTACAAAAGCTTTCCTTTCTTCTACACAGCCGTTCGTTCGTGGGGGTGGGGTTTATACAAAACTGTTCGTGGGGTTTCGCTAAACTCTTTGCATCTCATCGCCTCTCACTCTCATTTTTTTGTATTTTTTCAGATCTCAAACTAAAATCAGGTAAAAATTTTATCTTTTTTCTTATTAGATGAAAGTAAGGAAATATGTATTTTTTTTGTTTTTTCTCTTTCTATTTTTTCTTGTAAGTTTTATTAGTTTAGGGTTTTTTAAGCTTTTTATTTGATATGGGTATGCAAGAAATTGATTTATGAGATATTCTATGTGATTTTAAAGATACTTTAGGTGGCATATGGTTTGAAAATGGGAGAAATTTTGTGTAAAACTGAAAAATCGCGAAAAACAGTAAAAATGGAGGAAATTTGGCGAAAAAGATGAATTTCCGCCAATTTCCTCCAGTTTGTCAGTTTTCGCAAATTTCCGCCAATTTTCCGCCAGTTTTCCGCCAGTTTTCAGCCAGTTTTCCGCCAATTTTCCGCCAGTTTTCCGCCAGTAGGAAAAAGCTATATTTGGCCCGAAAAAAAAAAACAGAATCAACTTTTTTAATACAGTTAATATGTTTGTTTAATATTATTCAAAATTTTATATATTTATTGATTTAGTTTAACGTTATTCATTTAATTTTGTAGTCAAATCGAAGATGATGACATTGTAATTGCGGTTTTATACAATGGAACATTGGTACAAAATGATAGTGGTGATTGGGAATATCGAAATGGTAAAAATGTAATGGTTTCCGTCGGCAAGAGATGCACAAAATCAGAGTTAGAGGACTGTGGCATATTTACACTCAAGACCATCGAATTCTTACATGCTAGATTACCATTGACATTCACACAAGATAACATGGAGTTCTTTAGGAAGAAGTATGCATATGAGGTTTACAACAAAGAACTTAGCATATGAGCTGCGTGGTGATGCTTTTTTCTTTCCTTTTTTCATGTTTATAGATGCATATTATTTATTATATTTGACTTTTAATTGTAAATATAATGGTGGCTTATAATGTTCATTTAACAAAGATAACAATGTGGTATTGATGTAATGATAAGTAATTGACCTTATAGGAAATGTGCCATGTTTATTTATTAGAATTCCGTTATGCACAAACGCCTTAAGAGCTCAATTGCAAATTTTAAAAAATTTTCCGCTTGTCGGAAATATTTCCTATAGGCCGAAAAATTTTCCTACTGGAGGAAAAATGGAGGAAAAACGTTCCTCCAGTTGGAAATCCCATATGAAGAAAAATTGAAGCCTCTTGATAAATTTCCGCCAGGTGGAAAAATTTTCCTCCAAGCGGAAATAGTTTTCCTCCTGTTGGAAAACATTTCCTCCAAGCGGAAATCGTTGAATAATTTTTACTCCTATTAGAAACTAATTTCCTCCACTTGGAAAATCAATTTCTAATAGATTATATAAGTTAATAGTAGGGTAAAAAAAATTGGGAGTGGAGACAAATATTATATAAGATGAAGATGGAATTAACAAAAAATGTAGTGACATTTAAAATCAATAACCATTTTAAATAAAAATAAAATTGATATATGTTTGTTTTTATTTTCAAAATCATTTGGACATTTCATAAAATGATATGTAAACTAAAGATTGAAAATCAATTCCAGAAAGCATCTTTTCATTTAGGATTAAATTAAAAAAAAAAAAAGATATGAAATAATTATCAAAACATATTAAACCATAACACTAAATTAAAACTTTCTAATTCGAAGCATAAGACAATGGATTCGTACATCTCTGCCTATAATGTCCAACACAACCGCATCGGCTACATCTACGTCCAATAACATCTTCACCTTCGGATGGTATGCGTTGCATCCTTGGTCTACCGGCTCGCCTACGTGTCCATCTTGGTGGAAGAACAATGCGACTTGCCACATCATCCGGGACATGCCACTGTTTTTCATCTAACAAAGGATAAATGGACTCAGCATAAGCTGTACGATATGCATCCGCGGTGTAGTAATGAGAACACATGCCATAAGGAGCAATTTTTCGGTCTCTGCAAGCGGCAATACAATGATCACAAGGATATTGATCAAGATCGAAGACTTTGCATGAGCATGTTTTTGATTGGAGATTAACTGTACCCCTCAAACTCCCACCTTCCACAAGAAATTCATGCATATTAATGGCTTTCACACGTAGTCCGATGGACTCCAAATTTCGTAGTTTGAGTTGCTCTTCCATATGGTCAGTCACAGGCTTTGTCAATTTTGCACCTGCAGTACGTCGCTCATAAAACCACCTTTGCAGTAAATCCCGTATGTGCTCTATTAATGCTACTATTGGCATCTCTCTAGCATCTAGCAGAATGCCATTCAAGCTTTCTGCAATATTGGTGGTCATGATAGTGTACCTTCTACATGGACAAAGAGAACGTGCCCACCTTGTAGGGTCACATGATCGAATGTACTGGGCAGCTCTACTGTTTTTTGCCTCAATTTGCCCCATATAAAACTCAAAATCTTCAACCAAATATGCACTAGCTGCGAGTATGAAACATTGTATTATTGATTCATCTTTCGCATGTCCATTTGCTTTAATATTTCTGCTTATATGGTACGTGCACAACGCATGGTATGCATTGGGAAAAACTTTGCGTAATGCCCTTTCAATAGCGGGGTGTCTATCACTCACAAACACCAAATCTGGAAAATCTCCGATGGCATCCTTCAGGTTTTGGAAAAACCATGTATATGCTTGCTCGTTCTCTCCATCTCCAATGCTGAAAGCCAAAGGATATATTTGCTTATTGCCATCCATGCCCGATGCAATATACATGTACCCTTTGTATTTCCCTTTCAATGTAGTTGCATCAACAGCCAATACGGGTCTTATGTGGGATTTAAATCCCCTAATGCTTGCTCCAATCGCCATAAAGAAATATACAAAATTGTTATTATCGTCTGTTTTGATACGTGTAACAGTCCCAGGGTTCTTCGACACTAACTTAAAACAGTAGGCAGGTAACTTAGCAAAATTCTCCTCTGGAGATCCCCTAACACTGTTAAGTGCATACTCTTTACCTCTCCATGCTTTGTTGTAGCTTATATTCACCCCATATTTCTGCAAAAAATCATGTTGAATTTCTTTGGGTTTGTAAACACGTGCAATACCTTCATATTTAGATTTGATACATTGCCCGATAACCCGGCTACTGGCTTGCTTGTGTTCTCGATGCACGATATCTAACGAGCAACTGTGTACATTATCAAAAATTCTCATAACAAATATTTCTCCATTTTTAAATGTGGTTGCACGTAGTCGCCATTTACAAGTATTTTCCAAGCATACAACCTCATACCGTTGTGTAGTTGATCGTGTCACCTTGAACTCCTTATTTTCTCGCATGCAATAGATACTCAGTTTATTCTGTAGGTCACGTTTGTTGCGAAATAATTGTCCAACTACTATGCTCTCACAGCCAGTGAACTTTGACGAAAATATGGCCATAGAACCACTTCTGTTGCTCGATGATATGTGGTCACTTGTAGCACGATGAACCCTAACATCATCAACTCCTTCATTGTTCATTTCAGGATGCATATCATTATCATTATCCGGCAACTCATGATCAAAATCTACATCATTATGACCAACATCATCCCCTGCTGCATTGTAATTCTCATCATGATCAATATGATGCAACTGCTCATACTCCTCGTCGTTAGGAAACCGTTCAGCATAGTCACCTCCAACATCAACTCCTTCGTGAATGTTAAATGATGTCCAGGCCCCCCCACGAACATCAACTTGATCTCTAAACTGAGTTTCTTGAACCATAATTTCCTGAGATGTAGCCTGAATCGGTTCAGTACCGGAAGCTTGTGGTAGACGACCGCCAATTGGAGGACAAGAAAAAGAATGAAGATTACTCCCACTATCCGAAGCAAATGCTGTTTGATGAACATTTCTACATACATGTGCAACTTTTGAAATCACCTCAACATACAATGGAGGCCGCATCATTGTCATCCCTCCATTCCTTACTTCTTGAAGAAAGCATTTCACATCCCTATCACATCGTATTTCTGTAGGATCCAACTTTTCTGCACATCGTCCATATATCCATTTTAGCTTTAGCAAATATTCATTTCGATCTATCTCAATAGAATTGAAAATCTCATCCTCTAACTCTGATTTTGTGCATCTCTTGCCGACGGAAACCATTACATTTTTACCATTTCGATATTCCCAATCACCACTATCATTTTGTACCAATGTTCCATTGTATAAAACCGCAATTACAATGTCATCATCTTCCATTTGACTACAAAATTAAATGAATAACGTTAAATCAATAAATATATAAAATTTTGAATAATATTAAACAAACATATTAACTGTATTAAAAAAGTTGATTCTTTTTTTTTTTCGGGCCAAATATAGCTTTTTCCTACTGGCGGAAAATTGGCGGAAAACTGACGGAAAACTGGCGGAAAAATGGCGGAAAATTGGCGGAAAATTGGCGGAAATTTGCGAAAACTGACAAACTGGAGGAAATTGGCGGAAATTCATCTTTTTCGCCAAATTTCCTCCTTTTTTACTGTTTTTCGGGATTTTTCAGTTTTACACAAAATTTCTCTCATTTTCAAACCATATGCCACCTAAAGTATCTTTAAAATCACATAGAACATCTCATAAATCAATTTCTTGCATACCCATATCAAATAAAAAGCTTAAAAAACCCTAAACTAATAAAACTTACAAGAAAAAATAGAAAGAGAAAAAACAAAAAAAATACATATTTCCTTACTTTCATCTAATAAGAAAAAAGATAAAATTTTTACCTGATTTTAGTTTGAGATCTGAGAAAATACAAAAAAATGAAAGTGAGAGGCGATGAGATGCAAAGAGTTTAGAGAAACCCCACGAACAGTTTTGTATAAACTCCACCCCCACGAACGAACGGCTGTATAGAAGAAAGGAAAGCTTTTGTGTAATTTTCAATTTTATCAAGGGTATTTTTGTCCCAAGGTGGCTAGTTTTTTAAAAAAAAAAAAAATTTGCTATTTTTCTAAAATGGAGTTGTAAGGTGGTTATTTATGGGAAAAACCCTATAAAATATATTTGATATATAGAATCTAGATGGGGTTCAAATCATTTGAGTTATGTATATAAGATGATTAGTTCACATATTGATCATTTTTGTTCAGGCTATATAATCCAAATGAAAAAAAATATGTTTAGTGTATAGAATCTTGATGAGTTTAAATCATTTAGGTTAGGCATATGAAGTAAAATAACATATGTCTAGTACACAAAACTTAGATATGTTCAGATTATTCAAGTTCTAGATATCAAATGATTGATTTACATATTATTTGTTTCCATTCTAATTAAATAATTTGGATGAAACAATATACATCTAATATACATAACTTGGATAAGTCTAAATCATCTTGTTTATATATATTAGGCGAATACAAATATCTTTGAAGCAATTATTTTTTCTACTATACAAACATAGAACTGTTGAAAACACTCGATAAAGAACAGATTGAGCAAAAATTAAAGGGAAAAAATATATTGCCTAAAGGAGCCAAATATGGGCTATCAGCTGGTCCATATTTAGCCGAAAGTTTTCTTTGGTTTTTGGCCACGGCTGCATGGAGAACTCCCAGTAAAATAAAATAAAATAAATTTCTCATTGATTTTTTATTTTTAATTATAGATAACTTTATGCACGTTATTTCATAGCATGTTCGTATTACACAATCATTATAAAAGGTATTTGGATTGGGTTCTTACGATGGGCTTCTATTGCAAAAATACAACCAACTCCACTATTGGCCCAAATTTAAGCCCGTGTAAGTCCTGTTTATTGCAGTTTTAAATATATTTAAAAAAAATAAAATTTGACATGCCTAACACAATTTGTTTTAAAAAGAATTCTTGCCCCGACGAAAATCAGCAAGTCAAAATGTAGAAATACGTAATGTGCTTAATTCACATCATTCGTATTCTCCGTGCTAAAAGTTTTTAACACCAGCCAAACCTTTTTTCTTTTTTATTTTATTGGTACATATTTTGAAGACATAATTTGCTTGAATCCTAGAAACACTCACTTTAGAAATGGATTAAATTAGTGTTTTAATAATAACAAAATAGTAAAACTTTTGCGATAAGCAAAATATGTTTTCTTATTCATTTCATGATCGCAACTCTATAACAACAAATCATTTGGTCTTGAAATTTAGTTTTATCTCTTTTCAGTTGTTTTTTTAGTGATTTTCTTTCGAATCTGTTGTGGAGGATACACGAAGGAAAAATGTTAATTTTCTCAAGACTACCAATTGAAATACGTATGTATATGAACTACCACAAATCCAGAATTCTTTTTATTTTTTTATTTTGGTGAAGTCCAGAGTTGTTATTTCTCTTGAATCTGTTTTCTTTTTCTGGAAAGTTCTTGCTCTTGAACCTTGATAGAAAAAGGTACATATATAGATTTTACTATTTACCTTCATTTTTTTTTTAAACAGGCTTTTAGCATTTACTATTTACCTTAATTGAGTAATGACTCTTGAAATAATGGCAACTTATATATATATATATATTTTTTTTTTTATAGAAAATGGCAACTTATATGTTCTACATAAAATAAAATGTTAAACATAAAATAATAGGCGTATTTAAAGTATCACTATGTTTTTTAATTTTTATCATTATTATTATTATTGTTATTATTTTGTAATTTACGTATCGCTATGTTGGTACAGAGCCTAAAACAGAAGATGTATTATGTATATGTATATTATAACAAGGTAGTATCATAATCAAAGGCCGTGGGCTTTTAACTTTGTACAGAGCCCAAATTTGAACAACGACATTTGACCCATTGTCATTTAAAATGTGTTAGAATAGAATATTTGTGTGGGGTGCTTTCATGAAATTCTTGTAGAAACAGGGCCAATATTGCAAATTACATATTCATTACCTGAGAATAGAGCAATTAATACTAACTCTCAGCTTTCCCGTCCGTCCTTCCTCGCCTACTATGAGCTCTGGATTGTCTAAAAATTTTGCCAGCCTAGCAACGTGCTTTGTTACATGTGGGTTCTAAGTTTCGAACTTCAGCAGGTGCAATCTCTATATTTTTGAATAAACATCTAATGCGGTTTCTTAAAAATTACTTTATACAGGGAAATTGCTTTGTGAAATATCATTTCCAGAATAGCCTTCTGCTTGTTTCATGTCTTTGTTTTTTTTTTTCCAAATCGATATTTTATTTGTAATAAAAAATAATAATTTTAACAATATTTTTGTTGTTTTGTTAATTTTAATTCATTGCGGGTGTTATCCACTTTGTATTTTTATCATGTATATAGATTATAGAAATTTGATAATCCAAGGCGCTGGGATTTAGGACCGGACTTTATGCAGGCCCTGTTACTATTTGGGCCTACTTGAAGAAGCAAACAAATCCCAAATATTGAATAAAACAAAGGCCTGATACATAGGACGAGAAATGTATTTTGGGTTTAACGAAGAAAATATATTTTGGGTTTAGATACATTAAAGTAAGAACATATTGTGGAGGTTGAGAGCAAAATGGACCACTGCCCCTAAAGTATACAATGAAAAGTTATGGATTACTAATGGGGTTTTTTTCAAAAATAACCACCTTATAAATCATTTGTTGAAGAATAGCAAATTTTTTTTTTTTTTTTAAAAAGTAACCCACTTTTAAAGTATCCGGACTAAAATACCCTCTATTACTAATTTTTCTTTTTATTTTTATTTTATTTTTTTTTATCTCTTTTCGTCGACCAAAATACTTTTTCTGCTTTCCCTTTCCCTATTCTTTTTTGAAACACAGGAAGGTGCAGCGAACTGAGTAGAGGAAGAAGGATGTCGTTGAAGCTTCACACCGGTGAAAACCCTAGAAAATGGCGTTTCGCTTGGGAAGTCCAGTCTACATCCCAACCCTCCGATTGTTCCTCTTCGATTCGCACACTAACCCTTCGACTCAGTGTTAGAACCTCAAGGTCGGTGTAAGTCTCTCGCAGTCCTCAGTTCTGGTCAGCTGGTGCCAAGAAACCCAAATCTCGCTTAGGGTTCCAATACCAAGCGTTTTGGTCGATTCCGAATCCCCTGTGAATTTCAAAGCGTTGGATGATCACATTGAGGTCAAGCTCGTCCTGCTTCTTCCTGTTGATCATCCTATTATCTCAAGCTTCAATTCCATTTTGAATTTGCCTGATGACGTAGAAAATGCATCCTTCGATGCTTGGTCGAAGCTGATCTCTATGGATTCCGGTCGGATTGAAATTATTGCTCATTCTGTTTTGTTAAGCATTGTTGAGCCTAAGCCTTTAATTACTGGCACTATTGCTACTACTATTAGTCTTTTATGTTGCTGTTTTCGTTTATTTTTTCTTTTCCTCATTGATAGTGTTAATAATATTTTGCAATACTGTTGTGGTTTATTTTTGTTGTCATTGCTAGTGTTATTATCAGTACTTTGTGATCCCATTTCAGGGATAAGTTTCGATTTCAGTGTTAGTGATATATTGTGACTGTTATTGTATTACTACTTTGTGAGTCAATATTAATTTATTATGTTAATAGGTTGATTCTCGTTAATTCACAGGAGGTATTGCACAGCCCGATTGCGGAGGTTATATAAATCTTTGAAGTTCACCCATGGCCGTGGGAAATACTCCAAAAGACCAGTGTTAGAACCGTACGAAAAATAATGATTTTATTTAATTTTTTTTGAAAAAGATAGCTGCGTGCTTTTTTATTACAGTTTTAGATGTTTAAATTGGCGAGTTAATGTGTGATAGTGTTTTTGACACTTTACCATATTCTGTGTTTATCGATCTTTAGTGGTCTGTGGAAGAACAACCACCCGTCCTTTTTTTCCTTTTTTTCTTTTTTTTGTAATTTTCTTTTTTTTTTCTTTTTTTTTTTTCACATACTATGTATAATAAAGTGTATTCTTTTATCTTAAGGTTTGCTGGTTGGTTGGTTCAGATATAAAGAGTCTTTCGTCTTGTGGAGGACTTGACTTTTACTGCAGAAGTTGCTCCGTTAAATTGACCAGAAGTCCTCTCCGGTTCGATCTTTGTCACTCTTTTAAATAAATGCGTTATAAAAAATAACGCGGGTATCTGAAATATCTATATGTATATCTATATATTTGTTGAAGGTTTTATGTGTTTTTGAGAATGTGTTAGTTTAACTGGAGTGTTAGTTGTTTTTCTTGGTGTTCATGTTGAGATCTGGCTTATGACTGGTTAGACATAACTAATTGTATGGGAGTGGAGACAAATATTATATAAGATGAAGATGGAATTAACAAAAAATGTAGTGACATTTAAAATCAATAACCATTTTAAATAAAAATAAAATTGATATATGTTTGTTTTTATTTTCAAAATCATTTGGACATTTCATAAAATGATATGTAAACTAAAGATTGAAAATCAATTCCAGAAATCATCTTTTCATTTAGGATTAAATTAAAAAAAAAAGATATGAAATAATTATCAAAACATATTAAACCATAACACTAAATTAAAACTTTTTAATTCGAAGCATAAGACAATGGATTCGTACATCTCTGCCTATAATGTCCAATACCACCGCATCGGCTACATCTACGTCCAATAACATCTTCACCTTCGGATGGTATGCGTTGCATCCTCGGTCTACCGGCTCGCCTACGTGTCCATCTTGGTGGAAGAACAATGCGACTTGCCACGTCATCCGGGACATGCCACTGTTTTTCATCTAACAAAGGATAAATGGACTCAGCATAAGCTGCACGATATGCATCCGCGGTGTAGTAATGAGAACACATGCCATAAGGAGCAATTTTTCGGTCTCTGCAAGCGGCAATACAATGATCACAAGGATATTGATCAAGATCGAAGACTTTGCATGAGCATGTTTTTGATTGGAGATTAACTGTACCCCTCAAACTCCCACCTTCCACAAGAAATTCATGCATATTAATGGCTTTCACACGTAGTCCGATGGACTCCAAATTTCGTAGTGTGAGTTGCTCTTCCATATGGTCAGTCACAGGCTTTGTCAATTTTGCACCTGCAGTACGTCGCTCATAAAACCACCTTTGCAGTAAATCCCGTATGTGCTCTATTAATGCTACTATTGGCATCTCTCTAGCATCTAGCAGAATGCCATTCAAGCTTTCTGCAATATTGGTGGTCATGATAGTGTACCTTCTACATGGACAAAGAGAACGTGCCCACCTTGTAGGGTCACATGATCGAATGTACTGGGCAGCTCTACTGTTTTTTGCCTCAATTTGCCCCATATAAAACTCAAAATCTTCAA
Source organism: Ziziphus jujuba (assembly GCF_031755915.1). NCBI lineage: Eukaryota > Viridiplantae > Streptophyta > Magnoliopsida > Rosales > Rhamnaceae > Ziziphus > Ziziphus jujuba. The sequence continues at coordinate 9,304,047 of NC_083380.1, forward strand.
CCAAATATGCACTAGCTGCGAGCATGAAACATTGTATTATTGATTCATCTTTCGCATGTCCATTTGCTTTAATATTTCTGCTTATATGGTACGTGCACAACGCATGGTATGCATTGGGAAAAACTTTGCGTAATGCCCTTTCAATAGCGGGGTGTCTATCACTCACAAACACCAAATCTGGAAAATCTCCGATGGCATCCTTCAGGTTTTGGAAAAACCATGTATATGCTTGCTCGTTCTCTCCATCTCCACTGCCGAAAGCCAAAGGATATATTTGCTTATTGCCATCCATGCCCGATGCAATATACATGTACCCTTTGTATTTCCCTTTCAATGTAGTTGCATCAACAGCCAATACGGGTCTTATGTGGGATTTAAATCCCCTAATGCTTGCTCCAATCGCCATAAAGAAATATACAAAATTGTTATTATCGTCTGTTTTGATACGTGTAACAGTTCCAGGGTTCTTCGACACTAACTCAAAACAGTAGGCAGGTAACTTAGCAAAATTCTCCTCTGGAGATCCCCTAACACTGTTAAGTGCATACTCTTTACCTCTCCATGCTTTGTTGTAGCTTATATTCACCCCATATTTCTGCAAAAAATCATGTTGAATTTCTTTGGGTTTGTAAACACGTGCAATACCTTCATATTTAGATTTGATACATTGCCCGATAACCCGGCTACTGGCTTGCTTGTGTTCTCGATGCACGATATCTAACGAGCAACTGTGTACATTATCAAAAATTCTCACAACAAATATTTCTCCATTTTTAAATGTGGTTGCACGTAGTCGCCATTTACAAGTATTTTCCAAGCATACAACCTCATACCGTTGTGTAGTTGATCGTGTCACCTTGAACTCCTTATTTTCTCGCATGCAATAGATACTCAGTTTATTCTGTAGGTCACGTTTGTTGCGAAATAATTGTCCAACTACTATGCTCTCACAGCCAGTGAACTTTGACGAAAATATGGCCATAGAACCACTTCTGTTGCTCGATGATATGTGGTCACTTGTAGCACGATGAACCTTAACATCATCAACTCCTTCATTGTTCATTTCAGGATGCATATCATTATCATTATCCGGTAACTCATGATCAAAATCTACATCATTATGACCAACATCATCCCCTGCTGCATTGTAATTCTCATCATGATCAATATGATGCAACTGCTCATACTCCTCGTCGTTAGGAAACCGTTCAGCATAGTCACCTCCAACATCAACTCCTTCGTGAATGTTAAATGATGTCCAGGCCCCCCCACGAACATCAACTTGATCTCTAAACTGAGTTTCTTGAACCATAATTTCCTGAGATGTAGCCTGAATTGGTTCAGTACCGGAAGCTTGTGGTAGACGACCGCCAATGCTGTTTGATGAACATTTCTACATACATGTTCAACTTTTGAAATCACCTCAACATACAATGGAGGCCGCATCATTGTCATCCCTCCATTCCTCACTTCTTGAAGAAAGCATTTCACATCCCTATCACATCGTATTTCTGTAGGATCCAACTTTTCTGCACATCGTCCATATATCCATTTTAGCTTTAGCAAATATTCATTTCGATCTATCTCAATAGAATTGAAAATCTCATCCTCTAACTCTGATTTTGTGCATCTCTTGCCGACGGAAACCATTACATTTTTACCATTTCGATATTCCCAATCACCACTATCATTTTGTACCAATGTTTTATTGTATAAAACCGCAATTACAATGTCATCATCTTCCATTTGACTACAAAATTAAATGAATAACGTTAAACTAAATCAATAAATATATAAAATTTTGAATAATATTAAACAAACATATTAACTGTATTAAAAAAGTTGATTCTGTTTTTTTTTTTGGGCCAAATATAGCTTTTTCCTACTGGCGGAAAACTGGCGGAAAATTGGCGGAAAACTGGCGGAAAACTGGCGGAAAAATGGCGGAAAATTGGCGGAAAATTGGCGAAAATTTGCGAAAACTGACAAACTGGAGGAAATTGGCGGAAATTCATCTTTTTCGCTAAATTTCCTCCGTTTTTACTGTTTTTCACGATTTTTCAGTTTTACACAAAATTTCTCCCATTTTCAAACCATATGCCACCTAAAGTATCTTTAAAATCACATAGAACATCTCATAAATCAATTTCTTGCATACCCATATCAAATAAAAAGCTTAAAAAACCCTAAACTAACACTACTAGAATCGCGTTGATAACTGACGCAATAAATGCGTCGCACAAAATAAATAACGACGTATCGCACGGTGTCGCCTAATGTCTTGTCGCTAAATCTATAAGACAACAAGCGACGCATTATAAGAGTCGCCTATCTTTGACTTTTTAGCGACTCATATTTACTTTTAGCGACGCATTAATAGAATCGCCTATTTAGCGACGCATTGACTATTTAGAGACGCATTATTAGTGTCGCCTATTTAGCGACGCATTTTACTATTTAGCGACGCATTAGTAGAGTCGTCTATTTAGCGACGCATTAATAAAGTGACTATTTAGCGACGCATTAATAGAGTCGCCTATTTAGTGACGCATTAATAGAGTTGACTATTTAGCGACGCATTAGTAGAATTGCCTATTTAGAGACGCATTATAAGAGTCGCCTATCTTTGACTTTTTAGCGACTCATATTTACTTTTAGCGACGCATTAATAGAATCGCCTATTTAGCGACGCATTGACTATTTAGAGACGCATTATTAGTGTCGCCTATTTAGCGACGCATTTTACTATTTAGCGACGCATTAGTAGAGTCGTCTATTTAGCGACGCATTAATAAAGTGACTATTTAGCGACGCATTAATAGAGTCGCCTATTTAGTGACGCATTAATAGAGTTGACTATTTAGCGACGCATTAGTAGAATTGCCTATTTAGAGACGCATTAATAGAGTCGCCTATTTAACGACGGATCGACACTTTTAGCGACGCATTATTTCTTAATGCGTCGCCCCTTCTTTTTTTTTTTAATTTTTTTAAATTTTGTGAAAAGTGATTAAAATAGTAAAAATATAAAAATAATTAAAATACAAAAAAATGAAAACTAGCTTCATCCAAAATGAATAGAATACAAAAATTTTAAATAAATATTTTGTCATAACAAATTAATTATCAAATAAATTAAATATCATCTCATTGATATATTTTTACATAATTTGTAAGCTATTGTATATTTCATAACAAATTTAATATTAATTAAACTTCCATGAATGCATATTCATTGAGATGGAAGTTGACCTCTTGTTGACGATATTACATCCTCATACTGCATATGGAAACATTAAAAAAGTTATTAGCATGCACTTATGCAAAATAAATAAAATATTAATCATTATTAAATTTGTAATTTAGTATAAATGAAAATTTAAAAAATATTACCATTGTTCTTAAGATTTGACGAATCACATTTCTCCCCTCATAGTCATTACAAACATAGTCACTCTCACATTCATCCTCATTATCATTTTCATCGACACTTGGCAACTATATGACAAATGGATTGTGAGCCATCTTTGTATCTCCAAGAACATCTTCTTCAACAACCGTACGATGTTGTGGTGAAGTTAAAACAATAGACCATCTTGATTCAAGTTAATCTTCAACACAAAATACTTGTTGAACTTAGCAAAATAATGTCAAGCAATATCACAAACATAATTTCTAAAAAAGCAAGATTAATAAAACCCAATGAACCTAAGCTGCAGTTAAAATGAAAAAAAAAAAAAAAAAAACAACCCACCTCATGTTAAGAAAAAAGAAACTCACCTAAACGATGGAGATAAAGAAAGAAGAAAACCAAAAAATCACGAGGGCGACAAAGAGAAATCTAGCTTCTGGGCCGACGACAACGTAGGCAAATGAAAAATGAAACCTGGAATATCTCACTCTTCAAGTCTCTCTTAGATTGCTTCCAAATCTAATATCGATTAGGTGGTGTACTTGATGTAGTTTTAAAAAAGAAAAAATGGATTTAAAGGAGCGCGTAAAAATTTAAAAACGCGCCAAAAATTTTCAAAAAATGGCAAGAACGCGCCTTTTCTCCCAATTGCATTTTTTTTCTTTGATTAATATTTTTATTTTTCAACTACAAATAAAAACCGAAAATATTTCTTAAAAATGCGAAGCAAAATATCGAAGATTGCTGTTTATTTTTATGTTTTTCAAGTACACCTTTACTCATTATAAAATTTGCATGTCTTTCAAAATTTTTGTTTTTGTTAATTGAGAGAATAGGCAACGTATTCTCTTCAAGAAGGATTGCCTGTGGTGTGGTGATTTCTTGAGAGTGTAGGAGGTCTTGGGTTCAATTCTTGTTATGGTCCTATTTTGATTTTATTTTTTTTAAATGTTTAAAAAAAAATTTTTTTTAAAAAAAGGAACAGGCGACGCATTTGTTGAGGAATGCGTCGCCTGTTCTTGTATTTGGCGACGCATTGATTCAATAATGCGTCGCCTAACACTATATTAGCCAATATTTGCTATATTAGTACATATAAGTGATTTGGCCTAGTGGTGTGGTGATTTCCTGAGAGTGTATGAGGTCCTGGGTTCAATTCTTGCAATGGTCCAATTTTGATTTTATTTTTTTTAAATGTTTAAACAAAAAAATTGAAAAAAAAAAAAAGGAACAGGCGACGCATTTGTTGAGGAATGCGTCGCCTGTTCTTGTATTTGGCAACGCATTGTTTGAATAATGCGTCGCCTAACACTATATTAGCCAATTTTTGCTGTATTAGTACATATAAGTGATTTGGCCTAGTGGTGTGATTATTTCTTGAGAGTGTATGAGGTCTTGGGTTCAATTCTTGTTATGGTCCTATTTTGATTTTATTTTTTTTAAATGTTTAAACAAAAAAATTGAAAAAAAAAAAAGGAACAGGCGACGCATTTGTTGAGGAATGCGTCGCCTTCTTGTATTTGGCGACGCATTGTTTCAATAATGCGTCGCCTAACACTCTATTAGCCAATTTTTGTTGTATTAGTACATATAAGTGATTTGGCCTAGTGGTGTGGTGATTTTGTGAGAGTGAATGAGGTTCAGGGTTCAATTCTTGTTATGGTCTTATTTTGATTTTATTTTTTTTAAATGTTTAAACAAAAAAATTGAAAAAAAAAAAAGAACAGGCGACGCATTTGTTGAGGAATGCGTTCTTGTATTTGGCGACGCATTGTTTGAATAATGCGTCGCCTAACACTATATTAGCCAATTTTTGCTGTATTAGTACATAAAAGTGATTTGGCCTAGTGGTGTGGTGATTTCTTGAGAGTGTAAGAGGTCCTGGGTTCAATTCTTGTTATGGTCTTATTTTGATTTTTTTTTTAAATGTTTAAACAAAAAAATTGAAAACAAAAAAGAACACGACGCATTTGTTGAGGAATGCGTCGCCTGTTCTTGTATTTGGCGACGCATTGATTCAATAATGCGTCGCCTAACACTATATTAGCCAATATTTGCTATATTAGTACATATAAGTGATTTGGCCTAGTGGTGTGGTGATTTCCTGAGAGTGTATGAGGTCCTTGGTTCAATTCTTGTTATGGTCCTATTTTGATTTTATTTTTTTTTAAATGTTTAAACAAAAAAATTGAAAAAAAAAAAAGAACAGGCGATGCATTTGTTGAGGAATACGTCGCCTGTTCTTGTATTTGGCGACGTATTGTTTCAATAATGCGTCGCCTAACACTCTATTAGCCAATTTTTGTTGTATTAGTACATATAAGTGATTTGGCCTAGTGGTGTGGTGATTTCCTGAGAGTGTATGAGGTCCTGGGTTCAATTCTTGTTATGGTCCTATTTTGATTTTATTTTTTTTAAATGTTTAAACAAAAAAATTGAAAAAAAAAAAAGAACAGGCGACGCATTTGTTGAGGAATTGGTGACGCATTGTTTGAATAATGCGTCGCCTAACACTCTATTAGCCAATTTTTGTTGTATTAGTACATATAAGTGATTTGGCCTAGTGGTGTGGTGATTTCCTGAGAGTGAATGAGGTTCTGGTTCAATTCTTGTTATGGTCTTATTTTGATTTTATTTTTTTAAAATGTTTAAACAAAAAAATTGAAAAAAAAAAAAAGAACAGGCGACGCATTTGTTGAGGAATGCGTCGCCTGTTCTTGTATTTGGCGACGCATTGTTTGAATAATGCGTCGCCTAACACTATATTAGCCAATTTTTGCTGTATTAGTACATATAAGTGATTTGGCCTAGTGGTATGGTGATTTCTTGAGAGTGTAAGAGGTCCTGGGTTCAATTCTTGTTATGGTCTTATTTTAATTTTTTTTTTAAATGTTTAAACAAAAAAATTGAAAAAAAAAAAGAACAGGCGACGCATTTGTTGAGGAATGCGTCGCCTGTTCTTGTATTTGGCGACGCATTGATTCAATAATGCGTCGCCTAACACTATATTAGCCAATATTTGCTATATTAGTACATATAAGTGATTTGGCCTAGTGGTGTGGTGATTTCCTGATAGTGTATGAGGTCCTGGGTTCAATTCTTATAATGGTCCAATTTTTTTTTTTAAATGTTTAAACAAAAAAATTGAAAAAAAAAAAAGGAACAGGCGACGCATTTGTTGAGGAATGCATCGCCTGTTCTTGTATTTGGCGACGCATTGTTTGAATAATGCGTCGCCTAACACTATATTAGCCAATTTTTGCTGTATTAGTACATAAAAGTGATTTGGCCTAGTGGTGTGGTGATTTCTTGAGAGTATAAGAGGTCCTGGGTTCAATTCTTGTTATGGTCTTATTTTGATTTTTTTTTTAAAATGTTTAAACAAAAAAATTGAAAAAAAAAAAGAACAGGCGACGCATTTGTTGAGGAATGCGTCGCCTGTTCTTGTATTTGGCGACGCATTGATTCAATAATGCGTCGCCTAACACTATATTAGCAAATTTTTGCTGTATTAGTACATATAAGTGATTTGGCCTAGTGGTGTGGTTATTTTCTGAGAGTGTATGAGGTCTTGGGTTCAATTCTTGTAATGGTCCAATTTTGATTTTATTTTTTTTAAATGTTTAAACAAAAAAATTGAAAAAAAAAAAAGGAACAGGCGACGCATTTGTTGAGGAATGCGTCGCCTGTTCTTGTATTTGGCGACGCATTGTTTGAATAATGCGTCGCCTAACACTATATTAGCCAATTGTTGCTGTATTAGTACATAAAAGTGATTTGGCCTAGTGGTGTGGTGATTTCTTGAGAGTATAAGAGGTCCTGGGTTCAATTCTTGTTATGGTCTTATTTTGATTTTTTTTAAAATGTTTAAACAAAAAAATTGAAAAAAAAAAAGAACAGGCGACGCATTTGTTGAGGAATGCGTCGCCTGACGCATTGTTTGAATAATGCGTCGCCTAACACTATATTAGCCAATTTTTGCTGTATTAATACATAAAAGTGATTTGGCCTAGTGGTGTGGTGATTTCTTGAGAGTGTAAGAGGTCCTGGGTTCAATTCTTGTTATGGTTTTTTTTTTCAATTTTTTTTAAATGTATTTGGCGACGCATTGATTCAATAATGCGTCGCCTAACACTATATTAGCCAATATTTGCTATATTAGTACATATAAGTGATTTGGCCTAGTGGTGTGGTGATTTCCTGAGAGTGTATGAGGTCCTGGGTTCAATTCTTGTAATGGTCCAATTTTGATTTTATTTTTTTTAAATGTTTAAACAAAAAAATTGAAAAAAAAAAAAGGAACAGGCGACGCATTTGTTGAGGAATGCGTCGCCTGTTCTTGTATTTGGCGACGCATTGTTTGAATAATGCGTCGCCTAACACTATATTAGCCAATTTTTGCTGTATTAGTACATAAAAGTGATTTGGCCTAGTGGTGTGGTGATTTCTTGAGAGTATAAGAGGTCCTGGGTTCAATTCTTGTTATGGTCTTATTTTGATTTTTTTTAAAAATGTTTAAACAAAAAAATTGAAAAAAAAAAAGAACAGGCGACGCATTTGTCTGTGCTTGTATTTGGCGACGCATTGATTCAATAATGCGTCGCCTAACACTATATTAGCAAATTTTTGCTGTATTAGTACATATAAGTGATTTGGCCTAGTGGTGTGGTTATTTTCTGAGAGTGTATGAGGTCTTGGGTTCAATTCTTGTAATGGTCCAATTTTGATTTTATTTTTTTTAAATGTTTAAACAAAAAAATTGAAAAAAAAAAAAGGAACAGGCGACGCATTTGTTGAGGAATGCGTCGCCTGTTCTTGTATTTGGCGACGTATTGTTTGAATAATGCGTCGCCTAACACTATATTAGCCAATTGTTGCTGTATTAGTACATAAAAGTGATTTGGCGTAGTGGTGTGGTGATTTCTTGAGAGTATAAGAGGTCCTGGGTTCAATTCTTGTTATGGTCTTATTTTGATTTTTTTTTAAAAATGTTTAAACAAAAAAATTGAAAAAAAAAAGAACAGGCGACGCATTAATGCGTCGCCTGTTCTTGTATTTGGCGACGCATTGTTTGAATAATGCGTTGCCTAACACTATATTAGCCAATTTTTGCTGTATTAATACATAAAAGTGATTTGGCCTAGTGGTGTGGTGATTTCTTGAGAGTATAAGAGGTCCTGGGTTCAATTCTTGTTATGGTTTTATTTTGATTTTTTTTTAAATGTTTAAAAAAAAATTGAAAAAAAAAAAAAGAACAGGCGACGCATTTGTTGAGGAATGCGTGCGTCGCCTCTTCTTGTATTTGGCGACGCATTGATTCAATAATGCGTCGCCTAACACTATATTAGCAAATTTTTGCTGTATTAATACATATAAGTGATTTGGCTTAGTGGTGTGGTGGTTTCTTGAGAGTGTAAGAGGTTCTGGGTTCAATTCTTGTTATGGTCCTATTTTGATTTTTTTTTTAAATGTTTAAACAAAAAAATTGAAAAAAAAAAAGAACAGGCGACGCACGGTCGCCTGTGGGTCGCCTGTTAAACGTATAACAAAAAAGAAAAAAAAATCAACCTCAGTTATGTTGCTCTAATATCTTTATGGGTTATTTGTTGTTAAATTAAGATTAATTAAAAGAACTAAAAAAAAAAAAAAGTGGAGGAGAGAACAGGCGACGCACAATCTATATAGTACGTCGTATATTTATTGAATTTTTACTGACGCATTAACCTCAGAGTCGCGGTTTTGTTTTTTCAGACGTGTTTGTTTCGTAGCGTCGCTAAATAAGTGTCGCTAGATATCAATTTTCGCGTAGTGTAATAAAACTTACAAGAAAAAATAGAAAGAGAAAAAACAAAAAAAACACATATTTCGTTACTTTCATCTAATAAGAAAAAAGATAAAATTTTGACCTGATTTTAGTTTGAGATATGAGAAAATACAAAAAAATGAGAGTGAGAGGCGATGAGATGCAAAGAGTTTAGAGAAACCCCACGAACAGTTTTGTATAAACCCCACCCCCACGAACGAACGGCTGTGTAGAAGAAAGGAAAGCTTTTGTGTAATTTTCAATTTTATCAAGGGTATTTTTGTCCCAAGGTGGCTAATTTTTTTTAAAAAAAAAAATTTTGCTATTTTTCTAAAATGGAGTTGTAAGGTAGTTATTCATGGGAAAAACCCTTACTAATGTCTTTTTGCTGGTCCATTTCTTTTACATAATTTGCAAAAGAGATATAATTAAGAGAAACTGGAACTTAGCTTTCCGTTCATGAAGATAATCGCTGGAGCTTGGCTGTATTAGTGGCGGCTGGACCTTGGATTAGCTTGGCTCACATCAATGGATTTGGAGACCACCCTCTTTCCCAGAGTACCATCAACAGAGCAACTCTTGCTTGCCCTCCATGACTCTGCCTCTACTAAAACTTTACCATACTTGGCTTAAAGATAACAGAATTTGCTCTTTTAATATAATCTTTTCGTTCAAATGGGTCTCTACAAACAAAATTGGCTTACCGTTTGTAAAAGTGAAATGGAAGGTGGGTTTCAATTTTATTATCATTTGCTTTTTATGTTATCTTAATCAATATGGAAGAGCTTAGACTCAATCCATTATGGTGTACAAATTCCAATGTTACTGCTTAATGGGTTGTTGCGGAATGGCTGACTAGAATACATCAAATTAATTATACTTGCTTGCTTTTAGAATTATGACTACAATTCTAATTCTAATGTTTTGCTTAATGGGATTTACGCTGATGGGTGAAATAAAAGATTGCCTAAACATGAGATTTTAGTTCTTTTCACAAATAATAGCCCTTCCCGAATCACCTATTTCTCAAAAAAGGAAAAAAAGATTTCTTCCTATTTACGGTGTACAAATATTTAGTTCAATATCAGGATATAACTGGTGAGAACGTGAATTCAGCATTGTGTATTTAAGACACTAAGACGACATTGTCATCTTAGTTGTTTTTGAAATGGGACAACGAGACATACGTTTTAGTTATTTGCTTTCATCGTGTTAAACTTTTTCATGGATGAGGTGCAGAATCAGTGAGTAAACACAGAGAAAGCTCACTATTCAGGCAGAGTGAATATGGAATAATCCATGTTGTTGTTCGAGGTGGAGGAAGCCATATATCACATTTTGGTCTACTTCAGACAACTTGTAGTATTTATAGAGATTCTGATTATGATTTTGTGAAACCAATAACATTCAAAAAGTCATTTCTTCTATTTGAATACAAGAGGAGCAGCGATAGAAATGTCTGATTCATTCAACATCTAAAGGGACTACAAGGATGTCTTGGCTTGTGTCCATGATTGCTGGGAACCAACCACTTTAGCCACTTGAAAGCTTATGATTTTACATTCCCTCAACCACCCACCCAACCGCCTCGCCGCGGCCCTCCTCCTCCCCCCCCAAAAAAAATAAAAAAATTTAGTGTATGCTGAGAAGAAAATGTACTTCTATTACTGAAGCAAATATTATGGCTATTTTATTTTATTCATTTTGGATCTTTTGAATATAATTAATTTGAGGTTGATATCAATGTGAATAGTCGCAAATACAATGCTTCTGGATTTCAACGAAATCCGAATATGGGAATGTGATAATTTATACTATTGAGAATGTATGAAGTATAATTATATTCGAAAAATCCTTATTATTATTATTATTGTTGTTGTTGATAAAAATCCTTAAGCTTTAGGCATGACAGATTGAAAAGAACATTTGCAAATAAAATGTAGATTTTTTTGTTTTCTTAATGGTTATTCATAACAAATTTATAGAAGTAATTATTGAAAAAAGGAATTTGATGCTGTAAAAATAAAATATTAAATCGTTTATAATATAAAAGTTTTTGTAATTATTAGCAGGAAAAAGAACAAAAAAGGGTTTTAGAAATATAGTAAGAGGTATAAATAATTTAAATGATTGTCTTTCCCCTAAAAATTTTCTTTAATTCTGTAATATTAATTAAATTTTAAAACAAATTCAATCAATAATTTCTCATGTAAATGTGTTGCACGTAAAAAAGTAATTTTAAACTATTAATTTCTAATTTTTATATATGCAGTATGCTCTGCCCCAATCAAGGTCTGTATACCTAAATATAAGTTATACAGAACTAATTTTTTTTTAAACTTCTTTACCCATCTGATATCTTATACCTTTATTTCAGTTCAAGTATGCGAATCATTCCAACTCGGCTATACAAAGACAGAAAAAGCCTCTCTGAAGTTTCAACTGATAAATCAGCGTCCAAACTTTTCATTTGCATTATTTTCAGGCGGGTTGTCAAATGTGTGTTTGTAACCCTTTCTGATGTATTATGCTCGATCAAATGTCAATCTCTTCTATTGCTTCTCCATACATTGTCACTCTATTTCCAAACCAATTTAATCAATTTTTTTTTTTTTAATTGTAATATCGATGTTTCTATCCTTTGACTGATTTAGTATGTGAATAATGCAGCCAAAACTGGTAGCAGCTTCATGCTTCATGTATCATTTGCAAATCCTGAAGCGCCTGTCTTTTCACGCCTTGCACAAGGGAAGTCTTGGAATGAAGTAAGATTTCAAGTTTTCTTGGGTTCTAAGTTTGTCAAGAAAACTATTTTTATAAATAGGAGCATACTTTCCTTAGTTCTTTTAAGTGTTATATTAGTGCTCTCATTAGCATTTGAAAAGTTAACAATAACAACAATCATAATAATTAGCAAGATAGTTGACTTCTATTTTTGAGATGGATACAATGCCTTTTGTTGTTCATGAAGCAAGTTTCCATCCGTATTGTTTATGAAGTCTTTTGAGGCCATACTGACGACAATTGCCTGGACAAGTAGCTACAATATAGATGAGGCTGTTCCATTTCTTAAGTAGGGTCTGAAGGGAGAAATTCAATGCGATCCCCAACATTGACATTATAAATATTTATTATTCAAGTTTTATGTCTCTTTGACTTTATTTCTGTTTATCTTTATGTCAAATATTGTTTTCGTTTCTGTTTTTATTAACTCATTGATGATCTAGTTCCTTTTTTTTTAAAAAAAAAAATTTGAATTAATTGTTTGCTTCCTTTTTGTCATTTCATTTAATTAATTTATTTTTTGTAACTGAAGGAGTGGAAAGGTAGAAGGTATATTTGAGTCAGAAACAATTTATTGCTTTTTAACTATTGGTTCTCAACCCAAAAAAAATAAAAAAATAAAAAAATAAAAAAGCAGAAGATGATGATAAATAGTTTATTGTAAATTTGTAATATCGACCATACAATAGTATTTACCACTGTCTTATATTTAAACTTTTGTATAAGTTTACGAAGGATTATCTACATATATACAGTAATATACTATCAACAAAACAAAGATGTATATACAAATGACACGACTTGTCAAGATGTAGACCCAACTTAATTTACTATAAAGAAAAATTGATTTAATTAATTACGTTAAAATAAGAATAGGTTTAGACTTTTTTTATGGGTAGTTTTATTTTTTATCTTTTTTGGTCTTCCACCTGGGTGTCTTGTTTGGTAATTAAAGTAACAGGCATTTTCTCTTCTAATAAAAGCTACTCCAGCTCTAACTCAAACCCAACTTTTGGCTACATAAAGTCTACCTTGTTGATATAGATAGTTTTATTTCAGGTCATAAGAAGAAAGAGACAAATTGAGAGAAGTTTTATTGGGTCTTTGAAATTGACTTTTTCGTATTGTATATGTATAGTTAGATCTCGTTTAATATAAAATGTTAATTTGATTATATATAATACATCCATACCAAACAATGATTTTGAATTCAATTTTTTCTATTTCAATATCATTAAAAATTAAATATAAATAAATAAACATTCCGTACGCGAGCTATTTAATAGTAACTTCTATCGTTTGGTAGGGTGGCGAAAGAAGAGGAAAGGCTAATTCAACTAAGGAGTGCCCAAAACTAAGAGCAAATGTTGGTTTCGACCTTTACCATTGCATTGTTTCGTTGATGTTTTCATTGTCTAAATTCTTTTAGACCCCTTTGGTAGGGGTATTAATAAATGGCCCTCATGCAGAAACTTCATTACGGGTGTTATTTTGTGTTTGTTTTCTAACCGAGTATAACACAATACGTGTGTGATAAGGAGGGAGCCATATAAAAAAGGAGAATACCAAGCATTACTATTTTTTTTTTCAATAATAATAATAATAATAATAATAATAATAATAAAAACAAGAAAAGCATGCATGCATGCAAAATATGTCCAAAACTCAACACCGTAGAATAGGTTTCACACAATTTATGAACCTCATGAACCTGATTCAGTCAAATTCCAGCACAACTTTCCCTGGAATATCCATTTTATCTTTTGCCTCATGAGCTTCTCTCACTTGAGTGATGGGAAATGTCTTCTCCACAGGTATTTTTAGCTTTCCTGCTTCGGTAAGCCTTCGAACCTCTTCTAACCCTAGTGCATCAACCCCCACGGAAAAGTGCGAGTATTCTATACCATCAAAAGAAAAAAAGATCAGTGTTAGAGATTGCTTAATACTACTGATAGGCATGTGTACAAGAACATAAGTGTAAATAGAAACCTCTGGTGAGTGCCAATAGGGACACATAATTTAAGTTGTGGTAGGGAGTACTAAATTACTCCACTGTGAGTTAAAAACGATTGCACTTACAGTTCATGTCCAACCACAACTGAAATGTAGAATCAAGCAATTATGCATTTATCATTTTACTTTTTTACCTATTCTATGGGAAATTAGGTAATCGATCTTCTTCTTCAATAGAAGAGGTGCAGCCATTGGAATCCCTAACCACATTCCATATCTATCTGAAGAGGTAATCACCCCATTCTACAACATGAGAAGAAAAAAATGGTTACGAATAAAGCCTCTAGAATCCTTTTGCACTAATTTCAAGCTTCCATATTGTACCTCAAGTTTCGTGTAGCGTCCACCTTTGTCCAAAACATTGATACCTATTTTTTCTGTCTTTGGTGCTCCAATGGTATCTATGACAACATCAAACCTCCCCTTTATAGCCAGTTTAATGTCCTGTAAATTAAAATTTGATATTTCATAGAAAGAGCTCTTTTCTTGAAATTAATTAATCAATTTCAATCAAGTTGATGATAAAAATAATCACATAGTGTGCAGTAAACTAAAAACATTATCACCTCAAGAACAGTATGGTCAACAGCCTGTTCAGCACCAGCTGCCAATATTCTATCTATACCATGACTTCCACTGGTAGCTGTAACATGACAGCCTGAAGCTACTGCAAGCTGAATTGCAGCCAAACCTACTGATCCTCCACCACCCAATACTAATACCCGGTCTCTGTGAAATTGAGATTATGAATGAAATAATTATGAGTGAGTACATCATTACTTTTACATGGAAAATATGACTTTCTCCTTGTAATGTCACAATTTTCATCATTGAACAAACTATAATAGGTATGACTATGACTGTTTTGAAGAGATTACAAAAGAGGCTACATATATATATATATATATATATATATATATATATATTTTTATTTTTTATTTATTTATTTATTTTTATTTTCTAAGAAAGGTTCAGCACATAATAGATATGATAATTAAAACTTGGAAAAAAGAGAATACATAATAAAAACTACTAGCAGAAATATCTAATTGATATAAGCATACCCCTTGCCAACACTTTCTAAAGCATTCCGTGCAGTCGCTGCAGCAAACGGAATGGCACATGCTTCCTATGAGACCACACACAAAAAAAAAAAAGATTAGAAAAAAAAAAAGAATAATAATAATAACGATTAAGAAAGTAAACCAAGTTTACTATAGTATAAATATATATATATATATATATATATATGAAATAGAAATATAAAATATTAGACATATACAAAAGCAAATTAATTACACTTACCACGTGTGTAATTGATGGTGGTTTTGTAGCAAGCTCATCTTCACTTAGAATGCAATAATCAGCCCATGTACCCCCTGAATAAGATGCACCAAAAACTTGTTGTCCAACTTTCAGTTTGCGGACTGAAGATCCTACTTTTGCAACTTCACCGCTAACATCGCTCCCCATGGTAAAAGGTAGAATATGTTTTAATATACTACCACCATAGCCTGATCGCAGCTGTAATCAACAACTATAAAATTATGTGCTGGAAAATACGTATTTAAACAAATAAATAAAACTCTCATTACGAAAGTTTAAAATCTAGCTAAATCTTTAAAAAACTAATCCAAACACCAAAAAAAAAATTAAAAAAAATAAAAATAAAAATTGTACAACTTACTCTTATGTCTAGGGAATTAATGGAGGCAGCATGAGTACGAACGAGTACTTCATTGGGCTCGAGAACACGAAGACGCTTATTATGCTGGAGCTCCAGCACCTCTGGCCCCCCAAAATATGACAAAACCACGGCTCTGGTCACCACGTCGGACTTTCGAGGAGGAGGATATCTAAGAAACCGCATCATCATCTTGCTGTTAGTGACGGAAGGCACAGACAGAAGAGAGAGATAATGTATGATGACGACGGCTAGGATCTTTTATTTACCGTATTTAAATTATATACATACATACATATATATATATATATATATATATATATATACATGGGTCAGCCTGTTAAGGATACAGATCTTCTGTTTCCAAAACTTTGTCCCCAATCCTGTCCAATTAATAAAAAATTGACACCTCATCCAAAATACCATTATATATTTTTTTCTGTTTTCACCGTTAAGTTATACTAACGGAAGTTTTTTTGTAGCTGCAAAACTCTAACTGGATCCACTTTATTGAAATTTAAAAATAAAGTCATTTATGATTCTTTTTCTTTTCTTTTCCTTTCTGTTCTTTTTTTTTTTTTTGGTTTCTCGTGCCATTCTCGTCGTTTTTCTCCCCTTCAACTGTAATTTGTATATTTTTTTAATTATTATTATACTAATCGAATCCCACTCATTAAAGTTTCAAAAAAGCCCTAAATCATTCTTCTTTTTTTCTTATTATTATTTTTTTATTTCTTGTGCAATCCCCTGCCAGTCTTCACTCTTTGATCCCGTAACTGTTATACTTTTTTTAATTACTATTATTTTTTTCTACCGTGCGGCAGCAACAGCCATTGAGGCTTCGTTCTCTATTTTTCTTTCTACCAGGCACTGCAGCAATTTCTTTCTCTAGTTTTTTCTGTCGTGAGGCACTGCAGCAACCATCAAATCGTACCTATCATTCTCGAAAAAAAAAAAACAGGTACCTTCTTTATTATAAATTAGAAACTTCATCAGTAGTTTTCGATAAGTGATTATTACTTTCTATATCAACATTCTTGATTATTTGCTTGAGTAAATTTATGTAATTATTATATTCAATATTGATTTCAATTTTATTTATATAATATTTAATCTAAACAATAGAAAAAACATATAAAATTTAATCATATATCTTTTTCATTTATGTGTTTCGTATGGTAATGCATCCATAAGAGGGTTTAAAATATGATATTGCATTCTTGCTATATTCTAATATTTTATAATAAATTAAAAAATTCTAGGCTTTAAAATATTATTCTTTTTTTATTTTGCTTTGATATTATATTTTCTTTTAATATAATTAAGCTTGTCATATATATATATATATATATATATATATATATATATCTATTTATACCGTTATTTTTAATTTTTATGATTCTAATTTTTTTCTTTATGATATTTAATTATAGTGCTGAAGATCATGGATAATGATAGTTATGTGAGTAAAGATATTAATATGTCATTGGAAGATGAAGGAAACATAACTGGTCAAGAAAAAATAGAAGTGATTCATTCTAAAATTTTGGATGAAATGATACCAAAAGTTGGAATGGAATTTAAAAGTGAAGATGAAGCTTATAACTTTTATAATGCTTATGCTTACAAGGTTGGTTTTGGCATTCGAAGGAGTAAGGGACATAACGATCAAAGTGGAAAGATGAAAAATAGAACTTTTTGTTGTTGTTGTGAAGGCTTTCGGGAAAAGGATAAACGAAATATTAATGATAAATCTCATCGTGCTGAAACAAGATTTGGTTGTTTAGCTAGAATGAAAATAAATTTGGATCAGACTGGTAAATATCGTATTACCGATTTCATTGCCCAACATACACATGTGACATCAACTCCTAGTAAAAGTCATTTGCATAGGTCTCAGAGGAAGTTAACTTTTGTCCAAGCAGCTGAAATAGATATAGCTGATAGTTCAGGAATTGCTCCTAAAGCAAGTTTGGCGTTAATGGCTAAGCGAGTAGGAGGATATTAAAATCTTGGATTTATTCGTGATGATTACAATAATTACTTGAAAACGAAAAGAACAATTCAAATGAAAGTAGGAGAGACAGGTGGTGTTTTGGAATACTTACAATCTATGCAATTGGAAGATCCTTACTTTTTTTATGCAATACAAGTGGATCAGGATGATTTGATAAGTAATATTTTTTGGGCAGATGCAAAAATGATGATTGCGTACTCTCATTTTGGTGATGTAGTTAGCTTTGATACAACTTATAGGAAAAATCAAAGTGGTCGACCTTTTGCTATGTTTCTAGGGGTGAATCACCATAAGCAAACTACTATATTTGGAGCTGCATTATTATACGATGAAAGTGCTGAAACATTTATCTGGTTGTTTGATACTTTTGTAAAGCAATGTCAGGTAAAAAGCCAAAAACTATTCTTACTAACCAAGATCCAGCAATGGCAAAAGCATTAACTTCTCAATGGCCGCAAACATGTCATCGGTTGTGTATATGGCACTTGTATCAAAATGCAGCAAAACATCTTAGTGGAGTTTTTGCCAAATTTTGAGAGTTTGCCAAAGATTTTAGTAGCTGCATATATGATTATGAAGAAGAACAAGAATTTTTTCTAGCTTGGAATGCAATGCTTGAGAAATATGATCTTAAAGATAATGATTGGCTTATACGAATGTTTGATTTGAGAAAGAAATGGGTATTGGTTTATGGCAGAGAGACTTTTTGTGCAGATATGACTACTACTCAACGGAGTGAGAGTATGAATAATGTGATTAAAAATTATGTCAGCTATCAACATAATTTATTGAGGTTCTTTGAGCATTTTCAAAGGTTAATTGAAGATCGTCGTTATGAAGAACTAAAGGCTGATTTCAAAGAGACTCAAAGTACTCCATCGTTATTGTTTCCAGTTGAAATTCTAAAAGATGCAGCAAGTATTTACACCCCAACAGTATTCAAGGTGTTCCAAGATGAGTTATGTAAGGCTTATGATTGTGCTATGCAAATATTTGATCATATTGGGACAGTGACGGAGTACAAACTTACCAATCATAAAAAACAATTTCAGCATACTGTTAGATACGATTTTTCTGATAACACAGTGATTTGCAGTTGTAGAAAGTTTGAGTTTACAGGAATTTTGTGCTCCCATGCTCTTAAAGTTATTTCTTCAAAGGATATAAAGAAAATTCCTATACAATATATATTGAAACGATGGACAAAATCTGCAAAGTTAGGAAATTCTGAATTTGTATTTGCAAATACAATAAATGAAGACCCTAAAGTAAGTTTGGCAAGACGTTATAAGGATCTGTGGAGATTGCAAACTCAAGTGGCAACGAAGGCAGCAGAAACAGAAGAAACATATAAAATTGCAAGAACCGCTCTTGCTAAGATTTTAGAAGATGTGGATGCATATTTAAAAGACAATAATATTGGAAAATCCATTTCTAAAATCATAGAGACTACAACCGTACCAAGTGCTAGTGAGAAGATTAAAGGAATTAAAAATAAGAAAAGAGTACGTGGAAAATCTACAAGGCCAAGAAATGCTCTTGAAAGGGTGCGAAAGAAGAAAAATGTTGCACTTGGAGAACCATCTCAGCAACAGTCACATGCTAGTGAAATAGCAGATAATAATGTAAGAATTCATGTTCAATTCAACAAACTTAGTTATTTCAATATTCCATTCAATGCGGTTATAATTATTATTAACCAAAATTTTGTCTGCATTATTTATATTAATATTTAATATATTTGCATATATTTTCACTTGCAGGTTTCTTCTAATTTTAATAGTCAAGATCTATTAAACTTGCCATTCAACATTGTGCCTGGATACCATGGTGATCAAGTAATACTATATTTTTAATTACATTTCATCTTTGTGGTTCATGCTTTATTTTTTTTATGGTAAAAATTATTAATATTATTTTATTTTCTTGTTTTTTATATATATTAAAATATTATATATACTAGGTTCGTAGTCATATTGCTTCAACAAATTTGATTCAGAATACAAGTATGTTGAATCTATTAGAACAGGTATTTCAAAAGATTATCAAATATATATATATATATATAAATTTTTTTTTTATTTTAAAGTTTGCATTATTTTTATAGGAAATGACATGTATTTGTGTGTCTTTTTGTAGGTGCATGCAATCCTCCAAGAACACCAATGTTTCGGATTCAATGACAATTATATCATTGATAATAATAAGAATATATAGAAGTTTGACACAGGGATATAGAAACATTGAAAATAAGTTTTATATTATTTGTTTTTACTATTGAGAATAAATTTTATATCATTTGTTTTTACTATTTAAAGCACTTTAGAAACATTTATTACATTTTTTTAGAGTTAAAAATAATATTCTTTTATATATATATATATATATATATATATATTTTTTTGATGAATAAAGTATTCTTTTATATTCGATGGTAGATGTGTTTTGTTAAAATTGTAAATTGATGTTTTTTTATATATAACATAACAGAAAGAAATTGCTGCAGTGCCTGGTAGAAAGAAAAATAGAGAAAGAAGCCTTAATGGCTGCTGCTGCTGCACGGTAGGGAAAAAAAATAATAATTAAAAAAGGTATAATAGTTAGAGTGAAGACTGGCAGGGGATTGCACAAAAAATAAATAAAAAATAAAAAATCAGAAAAAAAGAAGAATGATTTAGGGTTTTTTTGAAACTTTAATGAGTGGGATTCGATTGATATAATAATAATTAAAAAATATACAAGTTATAGTTGAAGGGGAGAAGAACGGCAAGAATGGCACAATAATTATAAAAAAAAAGAACAGAAAGGAAAAGAAAAAGAATGGTAGAGGACTTTATTTTTAAATTTTAATAAAGTGGGTCCAATTGGAGTTTTGCAGCCGCAAGAAAGCTTCCGTTAGTATAACTTAACGGTGAAAGACGTGAAAATAGAAAAAAATATATGATAGTATTTTAAATGAGATGTCAATTTTTTATTAGTGAGATAGAATTGGGGACAGAGTTTTGGAGACAAAAGATCTGTATCCGCCTGTTAAGACTCCTTATGTTGACAAAATCTCCTTCACCCGTTTGGATTTTTTTTTTAAATAATAATAATTTTATTTTTATTTTTATTAATTATTAAGAACAATAATTATACCTGTTGAGTTAAGCTTGTCTATGCTTTGATTTTGAATCTAATTGTCAATTCAATGGATAAAAACAAATTATTTTATCAATAAAAAATAAATTTGATAGATAAATAAATTCAATTTAAACATATGTTCAAATATATTTCAATATGTGTTAAAAAGGAAGCATATTACAAAGCTATGAGATTTAGGTCAGTTTTGGAGTGAAAAAATAATAATATTAATGTTACTAAAATATTGAATAAATAAATAATTTTATTTATTTCTTTAATTTATTAATTTATCCATATTTAAATCAATAATATTTTAATATGTATTATTTTGATAAATAAATTTATTTAATATTTTGATGAATATATTATGGATGAAAAAAATTATTTTTTTGCTATACCTTCTTTTATTAATTATTATATATAGAGATATTACTCAATCCTATTACTAAAATGTTTATACTATTGGATCTCTAACCATTACTTTGGAAAAGAGATCTATTGTGTTCTCTCGATCATTAGAAATTTGGCCCATTGCTTGTATTAGTAAACTCTAACATTTATCTTTTTCTATACAAGAGGATCTTAAGGTACGTCACACAAATTAATAAAAACTTTGTTTCTTCTCTATTGTCTCTCTATCTCTATTTTTCTATATATTCATTATATTGTTTTTTTTTTCCCCCCTTTATAACAGTTATATATGATTTTTAACAAATATGTTTTTCTTGTTTTATTTTTTAATTTATGTATGATAGACTTTTATTTTTTCTTTCTTTTCTTTTTCTTTTCTTATAATTATGAATATGTTTTTAAATCATGTTCTTGAATATTGACTTTGGGTAGCTAGATTGACTTAAAATTGTTTTTTTTTTTTTTGGGTTTTTGCTACACATATATATACATTGGATCAAATATGTACATTGAAATTGTACCATTCCATGCAATCTTAATAAGCACGTATCTGATCATATGAAAATATATATTATGTATAAAAGCATATTGTATGACTGCAAGAGTAGCTATATATATGTAGCGACATAGAAAACTAATTGAATCTGGAAAAAAGAGGAATTTGGTATAGAAAGGGAAAGGAATTTGGTATAGAAAGGGAAGTGGATAGATTGTTTCATGATCAAGGTTTTTTTTTTTTTTTTTTTTTTTAATAATTGGAATATTCAACTTACCTGCTCTCTCTTTACAAATCTCTTGTCAGATTGGAAACTTCCAGGATTGCCATATTGAATTAGGTTGAAAAATCTTTTAATTTTATGCTCTTGGTCAGTTAATTTGATCATAACGTATAAACTAATTTATGATCGACAAGAAAATAATTTGCTGGTAAGTTAAGATTGTGAAGAAATGATTTATCCAATTTAAGTTGATTTACAAGTTATATTAAACCTAGGTGGAACAATTCAAATCCACGTGGCAGTATTCTAACGCTGAGTTGGCCAATTAGCAATTCAGCTTGTAAAGGAAAAAGGATAAGAAGATACCATTTTTGGGCTATGTCCCACTTGCTATCGGATACAACACAACAATAAATATACATGGACATGAAAGAGGGCCAGCTTCCAATGTGCCCAAAAAACTGAACATGGAAAAAAGAAAATGGAAAGGAAAACACAAAACCTAGACAACGAGGCTATGGTCTGTACAAAAGAGCTCACAAGTAATGGATTTCCTTTTTAAGACCACGATCAATTTGTCAAAATTTTTTTTTTTTTTTTGGGGTAAATATTCAATTTATAAAATTGTTCCACTAGAGAAGGGGATTTTAATGGTTCCCTTGGATAGATGGGAAGGAAGACCAATATTTTCTACCTTGGATGTACTTTCTAATGACTCTAGCGATCTTGAAGCTTGGAGGGCCATCTCGGCATGAAGTTGGAGACATGTCATAGCCATCTGAAATTTTAATATGTATATTAGGACCTTATAATAGTAAAGCAAATGAATCAAATATAGATTTTTCAAAAAAATATAAGTATATCAGCATAATTTTGAGTCTGTATCAGGCAATAGAAGGCAATAAAAGAAAACAAGGTGATATGAAAATAAATGTAAGCTCTGATAATGGTCAAGAAATGGTTTCCTGTAAAGCTGTTCTTATAACTAATAAAATAAGCAGTAGTATAATTAGAAAGCTAAGTAAAAATGAAAAACATGCATAAATTTTAAATTCTGGACCTTTATGGATAGAATTACTTGCTTACCGTATAGCATTCTCTATCTGTGTCTGATTCAGCCACATGAAGAGCCCAACTGCGAATCCATTCAAGCCCTTTCGAAATTTCAAGATTTCCTTCAACTAAGGAAGATGCTACAGAAGAGGGATGTAGAGACACCAATATGCATGAAGCTGCGAAAAGGACTGCTCTTCTAACATAGGCTTCTTTGTGATGGCATATGGCCCTACATAATGTTAAAACCAAGGCAATCAGTACAGAGTTTTTTGGGCACAGATTATGCTGTTTTTCAGTTTATTACCTTGAGCTAAGCATATCTAGAAGAGAAGGGGCCAGTGAAGATGCTTCTGGATGCATGGCCACGCATTTGATACAAACACCAAGCATGTAGATGAGTTTCCCTAAGACAATAAAATCTCTATCAAGCAAGTCAACACCATGCCTTTTCTTATCAAAGCCCTGCATGGCAGGCAGCATAAATGCTGCTGCATACATTGGAAACTTATTTTGAGACCATTCTATTTGATTGTTTTGCATATTTGATGTTCGTAGGTTCCATTTGCGTGTTTTTCCTTTTTTGATCTGACCAGGTTTTGAAGGAAGTTCCCTCTCGTAACGATTTGACCAGTTTAGTAACGTTCCTGTTTCTGAAATCTCTTTCCAGGAACCAGCTCCTGGAGGCCCTATGTCACTAGGCAAAAACCAGGCTTGTGTCTCTGATAAGGTTGATATGAGGGCCCTGGTCTGATGTTTTGATTTCAGAGTTTTAGCATAAGCAAGCTCCTGAGCAGCATTGGTCATGACATCGAGTATCATTATCCGTTGACTGATATCAACATTAGGTGAATATAGTAGTTTATTTAAAGTTTCAAGGGATTCAAAAGGACATGTGGCAAGCAAAGCAACCAATGTTTTTTGCCTCTTGTCTTCGGCTGATTCTTCCTCACCTTCTACAGCCAAGTCAGAGCAACGAACCTGTACAAGAGTACGGACAAGATCACTTGCTACATGCCTCAGTTCATCAGGTGATGCTCGCACAAGTTTTTCAGCAACATCTAGAGCCTTCTCCACCTGCAATATAATGCAAGTGTAACTATCTAAAAAACATAACTTTTTTCGGCACAAATAACTGGATGAACTGCATGGAGTTGCATCATATCCAATTAAACTGGGTAATCCAACAATTTATGTCTTAGCTATTTCTTCCCAAATGTTTTATTGGCTTACAAAAAGGAATGCTATTATCCCAGCTTGTACAAAATGCTTACCAAAAGGGATCGGACAAGTTGCCTCAAATAGCTCAGAATACCAAAAAATGAAGATAAAAAGTATATTCATGGAAGAAAATTTGGAAACAAAAATGATAAATAAATAAAGATGACTTACCCCTTCAGCATCATCAGGTTTCCGTAATGCCCCAACCACATCAACTAAATGTGAAAAGTTTCTTTTTAAATCTGTGTCATCATCAGACAAGTCATATGGTTGTAAAGAGGAGTCACTCGAGGTATCTGAATTCTCACTATCATTATCATTGTCATCTTTGTCAGAGATTGATTCATAGTTTAGAGTAACTGGATCAATAATCTCATCTGGATCAACAAACTTATATTCAGATACTTTCTTAGTTTTACTCTTAAATTTAGTGCCTCTCCCATCATCTGCTGTGTAGTTCAAGTCCTTTTCCAGCATTATGGTAGCAGATGTTTTAACATCAATAGCTTTCTTGGAAGAATCAGTGGTTCCCAGAGTCCTTTCCTTAGAGTTAATCAACCCCAACTCCCAGTCAATAGTCTCCCCAATGCAGCTGTCATCAAGGTATAGAGGATTATTTGGATCAATAACTCTAGAGAACATTAAAGCAACATTGCTGGCCGTTTTTCGAACTAAATGATTAGGGCTCTCCAACCTACCTGCCAGCAGAAAGACGAAGTTATAAAATACAAACCAGTCACATTGCAAGATACTTATTAAGAGTAAGGAAGAAGAAAATTACAGCCGACTCCTTGAAGAATCGAGTGCATCACATCCTTAGCCTCATCTAGTTCCTCTTTAGACGTCATCTCCAGGGAGAGGCCAACAGCTGCAGATACATCTAAATTACAAGATTAAGGGGCAACAGAATCCAAAAAGAAGTGCAAAGAGGATTAAAGCCTTTTTAAAGCAACAGAAAGTCTTGCAGAATAGGCTGGAATATGTTTGTTATAACTACTATTGAAGCTCCTACAACTTACCCCATTATAGAATTACCAAAAACTAGCAATAATCCTGTAAACACTACTAGTAGCTTCAGAATAAAGGAATGAGAAAGGATACAAGTTTGCTGCTCCATGGTGGCTGTTTGCACAAATTCCCTTTTAGACCAGACAGCTACCAGACGCTGCAAGGTCTCCAAGAAATTGCGGGTCTTATGACCTTTTGAAAGTGAATTTGCAACAGGTGGGCATTCAAGCACAGAAAATTGAAGGATCCATCGCAGGCTACGAACAGGAAATACTTTCCAAAGTAAAAATTTGTCAACAAACATGGACCTGACAGGAAAGGAAACGTCAAAACTACCAAAAGAAGTTATTAGTAGCACTTGGTCATAACACTAAGGGGTGACAACTGTCCACTTGATCATAAGAGTGGTGGAAAAAAAAGGGGGGAAAAAAAAAAAAGATAACTACGCTCACTGACCTTATTGAAGGCTGATGTTCAAAAATTCGATGAAAAAGTAACCAAAGAATCCAGTAAGCTTCAACATCACTTGCAGATCCAGTTGCAAGGTTCTGCAAAAGCTGCTCAGACATTCTTTCTACAGCATATGAATCTTTGATTGCTTGCATTAAATTCAACCAAAATTGGGAACTAGGGTTCGACTCAAAATCATCAGAGAGAAGTAGATTAACAGTTGATGATAATAAGCTCCGGACTTGTGTAATGATCCTTGGGGTTATTTCGCTTAAAAGCACATCTGCAGAAAAAAGAAAAACACTTTGGTTGAAATTTCCAGGCATCCTTCTTGACAGGACAAAGCAAGAAAATTCCCAACCAATATTAATCTCAGTACAATATTAATTGAGAAAACATGAGTGGCTCCTCCATTTGATGGATATGAGTAACTTGTATGGAAGAGTGACTTTTTCAGAAAAGAAGTAGCAGAACTAGAATTCATTTCTTTCTAGCAAAAGTGTATATATATATATATAAATATATATATTTTTTGTGTAAATGCATAGATTAAATGTAAGGATTTTCCATTATGTTAGGTTATAATAGTTACCTACAGATCCACGTCGACAGATACGTGCAAATATTTCACCAACAAATAACAACAAGGTACCATCCATGTCATTTTTATCTGAAATGGCTCCTTTATTCAATAGATTCATATTGCGTTCTTCTGCTAGAGAAAGAAGCTGTATGGTAATCTGTTTGAAGAACAAACTATGGTAATCTGGTGAGGAATAAACAAATAAAGGAAGCAATAATAAAAGTTTGACATGATAAATATCATATCACTAACTCCATCTCAATGACAGTTAACAGAAAGCCAGAAAGTTTATAACAGAACACAACTCTGTTTATCATCTTAGCCAAAACATGTGAAAGCAAAATCTCAAGCACCAAAATACACGAACCCACACAGTTAAGCACTTAAGATAAAAAGGATACTGTGATGAAAGTGAGGCTGGGGCTCTTAATCGTGCTTTGTCAGGTACAGATGTGACAATCTGTGCTACCCTAGATAAAGCTGGCTTGAAATAATCACGGGAAGAATTTTGAGAATGGCCAGAACCACCAAATTCCTTTGCCATCTGCAGCACCCCATCATTTTCAAGCAAGCAGAGTACGAGTAACCTTGGTAGTGATAAAATAAAAATGAGACTGAAAGTTAGATATTTATTATGCTTCAAATTATATATCACAAAAGCATATACTAAAATAGTGAAATTATTGAACATTTCTGTTCCATTCATACAATGCAATGCCTATAGCATGACTCTCTCACACATTTGCCACAATAAGAATAGAAGCACGTTCAAAACATAGGACTGCATCAGCATAAAAAAAAGAAAGGTATTTGCACCAGATAACTTCGGCTACTCAAAGTATGTTTACCAAATACAATTGTGAATTCAAGGAGCAGCATTAAATCAATATCTCATGCATACCTTTCAGCATTGGAGTTGATAGCATTAACATCAACATCATCACTTCCACTCTGCTGTAGACAAGGAACTAAGGTCTGAACAACCTCGGATGCAAGCCCATTGACGAAAAACACATCATAGACATGTTTACGAGCCGAAAAGGGGAAACAAGCAAGCCAATTGGAAGCAACATCTGCATATTACAGAAATTTATACAGGACATAAGAAGCCTTAAAGTCAGAATTCATGAAACAAGAATATCATCAAAGAAATTTACCACGCAAAAGGACGCGAGCAATTGAAGGAAATGCAGCTCCTCTGTAGAATGCCTGCCACCACTCTGTTCTCTCATCTGCTGTGGGAACCTTGGCACTAAGTACCTGTAAAAGCACAAACACAAGTATAAAAGACATGGAATCGAAAATGAACATAAAACTACAAACAGAATTGCTTGCGAGATTTCGAATGTCCATGAATCAATCTGAAAGCACACCTGCTCTCTGTACCGCTTATCAATACTACCTGAAATTTCACAATTCGTTTTTCAGTTTTTCCATCAAAATCTACACAGCAAAAACTATACATGTTCGAATTAGAATTGAAATATATGATCTTTCCAAACTCTATATATTAAAAGAAACTACACAGAACATTTTCCCGCTGATTTTGTTCCCAAAAATTTAATTAAAGAAAGAAAAATTTTACCAGTTTTGTCGGTTATTTAGTAAACAAAGCAAAAAAAAAAAAAAGAAAAAACTATTATTATACGATTTCTCAGCAACCAAACAACCGGTATCACAAACTCAGAAATCTTGAAATTTTTGTTCACAAAAAGCTACGGTTAAAACCATTAAAAAGATAGTAAAGCGAAGAAGTGAGAAGCGGGAGATTGAGAATGAGACCTGAGAGAAGAGAGGTATCGAGAGGAAAAAGGAGGTTAGCGATGGAGTGAAGCGCGCAAATGACTTGGTCGACGTGTTTGGCCTTGTTTATGCCGGAGATTACTTCTCCGACCTTCTCAAGGACTTGTGCTTCTACTTCTCTCTTTCTCTTTGCTCCGTCTTCCTCCTCCATGCTCGGTCTCAGAAACTTGTTCTCTGGCAGCAAAATTTCTGTTTCCAAAAGCAAGCAATTTTTTTGTTCGTTTTATTTATTTATTTATTTTGATTAATTACACTTGATACTTCTAATATCATTAGATCCTCGATTTAAAAACCCACCAGATTAACCCTCTATTTTACCACCAAAAAAAAAAAAAAAAAAAAAGAAAAAGAAAAAAGAAAAAACTCTCTATTTAAAAAAAAAAAAATTTCTTAATATCAGTCTACAAAAAATTATGTTTAAAATCTTACAGTTAATTTATGTTGTGTAAAAACTAAAAAAAAAAGGTTTTTTTTTTTTTTAAAAAAAAAAAACTAAAAAAAAGGTCCCAATTCATACTTCATAAGTGCATTAGTAGTTAAGAATTATGATTATTAAAAGTTTATAAAATGTTCAATTTGCTCCAATAAAAAATAAAGGGTTCAATAGGATGAATTTAAAAAGTTAAGATTTAAATTGTACCATACTAAAATAAAAGGGGAAAAAAGAAGAAGAAAAAATTCTACATTTGCAAATTTTATTTCTCATCAAATAACAAAATCGAAGAGATCGTTAGAAGTCCCGTAAATTCTCACATTGATATCTTAGCAAACTGTTTATGCTAATAGACATTTTTCTATGTACTTTCGTTATAATTCTTAATATGATTTTCTTTGCTCATTGTTAAAGACAATAAATAGTGAAATTTTGATATATAATAACTGAATCAGATACTAAATCAATGATAATCTTAATTATTGGTTGGTAAAATCAGAATTATTATAGTGGTTGTGGACAATATTTGTATAAAAAACTTTGATCTCAATATTATATATAAAATTTTTCCAAAATACTTGTCCACAACCACTGTAATAATCCTAATTAGGACCCCCGAAAGAAAAACCACTATGATAATCGTAATTAGACCCCCAGATTAACATATAGTTTATTGGTGCAAAGGAATATGACCAACTTCTGAATGTTTTGATCTGAGTCTACGTGGACCTGCAAGGACAGTTGCTATCACGATCCTGGTTTCATACGCACTAGTTTCCTGAGTGATTTGTGGCCAAACACCGTGTATGCATTTGGAGATTCTATCATTTCGGTGCATACACTATAAGTTGTATGATATGTGGCATATCATGGTTTTTCAGAAAGGTTATTGGTTGGGACATCGTTTACCAGGTGGTTGGGTACTTCAGTGGTCTGGAGCAGACTTTATTCATCCAAATCATCCCCATATCCTGGACAGAAATCGCTATAGCTTGTTATAGTATTTGGGTGACATGGGAAGGTATTATTGACAAAAGTCAAATTTATTCATTTTCTATTAGTATTAGTTAGTAGTTTGCTACTCACCTTATACTATGGCATAAAATGCAATTTTGCTGTAATTACGGTGATAACCTATTATTACTGAGCCTGACATCGCTCATAGATTTTATATTGTACATATACGTTATGGAATGTGTACTTAGATTGACTTACACTAATGCTCAAGTTTATGGATACTGGCATAAAGTTCAGGTGCTTGGCAATAGTTGCTAGAGTTGCTGTGCTTGATTTGCAGATATAAGATTAAACATTTCCTGTTTATGTCTTTCAGGCAAAGCAAGACGGTTCAAATGAGTATGGTGAATATTAGCCAAGTTCACTTTGCACTAGAGACCAACTCATCAAAGACTTCATAAACTATGACAATTTTCCACATTGGAGATTTACCATATGCAAATCGGTTTATCTCAGTGGGACCAATTTCCATCACAAGTGGAGGCAATTTCATCAACCAAGCCTTATATAATTGCAACGTTAAATTTGTGTGAAAAATATTGGTCAATATTAATGCATGTTTCGCCCTGCTAGGTTGAGGTGTTACTTTTTGATGATACTGGTTGGCGAATCTAGATTTGGTTCTTGACAAGGTAACCAGGAAGTGAGTGGCCAAAATCAGGATTCCTACTATGACGGTGTGGGTTCAGGTGGGGAATGTGGTTTGCTGGCTCAGACTATGTACTATGTTCCAGCTGAGAGCCGAGCTAAGTTTTCGTAAATTTCACTACTGTTTCAATAATTTCAAGCATTAATTATATCACTACTAAAAGCTTTCTTGGTCATATATATAATAACATGTTGAACGACCATGGCACCTAATAGGCCATAGTTTTTTCCTTGGAATGAAGCTGTTGATTTCCCACATTTTCTTTGAAATCAAGCACATGCCTACTGAGCCAGATCAATCTAAGAACACAAATAAGATGTATTTCTTTGACTACGTAGGCACTCTACTGATTATAGTATGTTCCATTTCTGTATAACAGACCGTGAAAATGACTTTAGGGCGGGAGTAGAACAGTACAAGTGGAATGAGAAATGCACTGCATCGGCAGATAGACAAAAACAACCATGGTTGATTTTTGCAGCTCACCGTGTCCTTTGGTATTCATCTGATTACTGTTATGCCCAGTAAGACTTAGAACAGCCACTGGGAAGGGAACGCTTGGAGAAGCTTTGGAAAAAAATGCAAGGTTGATATCGCATTTTATTGCATTTTTTGGCCATACACATAACTATGACACCCATATATCAAAATGACATCCTCCGATCACATATCTGTGCTGTTGGAATACAAGGAGAGCAGTTATGGAGAGATGCTTTTTCACCATTACAAAGGACTACAAAGATATCTTAGATTGTATGCGTGATGGTTGTGAACCAACCACTCATCCCGCAATCTAAATTATGCAATTGATTAACTATATATAATGTTTAATGGAGAAATTGATCCTTACTTGTGGATCCAACTATATTGCATAATAATTTCACCCCCTCCCAAAAAAAAAATAAAAAAAAAACTATGTTGTAGAATGAGTATATTCAATTTAGAATTTAATGGATTTAAAATGAATTATAGATTTTAAAGGATTTAAAATGAATTACAGATTTTAAAGGATTTAATGTATTGTAATGGAATTCCATAGATTTCATAAACAATTTATAAAAATCTAACAAAATCTTTAGGATTAAAGTTGGATTTTGTATTGACAATTTTCTTTACAGTTTCACTGTTAAAATCATTTAAAATCCATTATTTTTTAAAATCTTTTAAAATCAATAATTTTTTGAATACCATTAGATTTCAAAAGAATTTTACAAAGTTCTAATTGAATATATCTAGATTTTAATAAACTTTTATAAAATCTATTAAAATTTGAATTGAATATCATTGGATTTGTATAAACTTTTTTAAAATCTAAATCGAATACCTTTAAATTTTTAAAAACTTTTAAAATCCTTTAAACTCTAGATTGAATATACCTTTATTAAGATAAATAAGAGCCATTAGTGAGTTGACCGTTATTGTGTGTGTGAGTGTGGATGACCAAATTTCTCACCAGATATGAAAGGGGAAAATATTATGAGAATGGCTCAAGATTAGTGAAAGGGAAATTCTTTAAATAAATTCATATATTTTCAACCGTGAAACCTAAGGGAAAGAAATTTATGTCAGGGATAGATAATGGATTCACAACTTTCTTGTAGTTTTCTATAAAAAAAAAATTAAATAAATAAAGAAAAGAAGATAAAATTTCAATAATAAGGGGCAATGTGCAACCACCATGAGACCTTTACCAGATATAATAGCTATTATACACTATCAATTTCAGCAAGTTGATACTGCAATATAACAACTTCAACAAAGAAAAATATTGGTCAAAACTAAACACAAAATTGTACTAATCCTAGTCTTGTAAAATAAAATATCTCTAGAATACTCCATGATAAATCTAGAAGTATCTAGATCCTAGGTTAGGTGAATGACATGTGTATATATCTAAAAAGTTGTAAACCTTTGTATTATGTGCAAAACTCTCTATATAAAGGGATTGGTCTTTCATTTATAACACATCCAAAAAATCAAGTATTCTAGTAATACAAGTTCTGTAGAACGTTCCAGATTTATCTTAATTTCTCAAGAAAAGTATAGAACCTTTTAGTTTAGCCTCAAGGATTCCACTTTTTTCCGCAGTGTCTAAAACTCCAACTGTAATTCCATATATCATATGATTGAGACACAAAATAGCTTAAGAATTTCATGTGGTTGGTCACAGATTCATTGTTTTTGAGTGTGCGTTCTTAAAATGAACTTTTTGAAGTTAAAAGCCCATTTTCAATTTCTTTCTTTCTTCTCACCTTTGAACATGTGAGGAGGAAATTCTTTGTTATACTTCCACGAAAAATAGAAGTAAGAAATTTGGTTTACTGAAAAATCTGGTTTATTAGAATCTCAATTGATTTTAGTAAAGAAAATATTGATATGACTTTGAGGAAGAATCACCAGTAAAACAATATATTGTTCTCTGGAACCCTATATTAACTAGAAATAAATCTGAAAAAGAGAAAAAATAGGAAAAGAACATGATTTCAGGGTTGGGGGCTTGGGATCCATCAATATGGATCAGCAGAGTCTATCGATCTAGCAGAAAGGTCATTATCCCCAGAAACGCCATTGTCCTAAGAAGCTTTGGTCTAGTATGTTAGTTTGTCTTCTTTTTTTTTTTTCCTTTTTTTTTTTTTTGGTTTGTTAAATTCTAAATGTTATTTGTTTAAGTGGTTCCAAATCTTGCTTCTCTTGCAATTGCTCAAGGCTTATCGAATATTAAAAAATATTGTTGTTTGATCGTGAGATTTTTATTTTTCATCACATCGCATGTCATATGGCAAAGAAAAGGCGAGGAAGATGTTGTGACCTTGAAAAGGAGATGGTTTATTGTTTCAGAATTGAGCTTCAGAGGTACTTGGGTTAAGACTTTTATTGATACAGATGTTAATTAAGGGTTGCCATTGTTGGTTGATGAAGGTTCTACTACCAGAATCGTCTTTACATTGTATATGATTTACAAATAAAGGCTTTTAAGGAGTTTTGAACATAGGCATTATTAAGTTCTAGATTGGTATTGGTTCTAGCTTTAGTCGTGTCAAATTATGGATTGATTGAGGTTTGGTGTTATTTGTTTCAAATTCAGAAATGATAGGGTTTTGGCTTTGTTTGTTCCAAATTCTGGATTGATTGAGGTTCTAGTGTTATTTGTTCGAAATTTTGGATTG
Organism: Ziziphus jujuba; assembly: GCF_031755915.1. Classification (NCBI taxonomy): domain Eukaryota; kingdom Viridiplantae; phylum Streptophyta; class Magnoliopsida; order Rosales; family Rhamnaceae; genus Ziziphus; species Ziziphus jujuba. The sequence goes on from NC_083380.1 coordinate 9,337,397, forward strand.
ACAAAGTTCTAGCTTTGTTTGTTTCTAATTTTGGATTAATAGAGGTGTTTTACATACCAAAACTTGTCTTGCAATTGCTCAAGACTTATCGGATATTCAAAAATATTGTTATCTGACCGTGAGATTCTTAATATTGTTATCTGACTGTGAGATTCTTACTTTTCATCACATCTCATGTTACATGGCAAAGGAAAGGCGAGTAAGATGTTGTGACCTTAAAAAGGAAGTGGTTTATTGTTTCAGAATTGAGCTTCAGAGGTACTTGGGTGAATACTTTTATTGATACAGATGTTGATTTAGGGTTGCCATTGTTGGTTGATGAAGGTTCTAAAATAGGGCCGCCGAAATCCAGACTTTGCATAGTTTTTAATGACAAACCGATGCTACTACCAGAATGGTTTTTACATAGTATATGATTTATAAATAAAGGATTTTAAGAAGTTTTGAATATAGGTATTAAGTTCTACATTGATATTGGTTCTGGCTTTACTTGTTTCAAATTCTGGATTGATTAAGGTTTGGTGTTATTTGTTTCAAATTCAGAAATGATAAGAGTTTTGGCTTTATTTGTTCCAAATTCTGGATGATTGAGGTTCTAGTGTTATTTGTTCCAAATTTTGGATTGATAATGTTCTAGCTTTGTTTGATTCTAATTTTGGATTAATATAGGTGTTTTATATACCAAAACTTGTCTTGCAATTGCTCAAGGCTTATCGAATATTTAAAAATATTGTTATCTGACCGTGAGATTCTTACTTTTCATCACATCTCATGTTATATGGCAAAGAAAACGCAAGGAAAAAGTTGTGACCCTAAAAAGGAGGTGGTTTATTGTTTCAGAATTGAGCTTTAGAGGTATTTGGGTTAAGACTTTTATTGATATAGATGTTGATTCAGAGTTGCCATTGTTGGTTGATGAAGGTTCTAAAATAGGACTGCCGAAATCCAGACTTTGCATAGTTTTTGATGACAAACTGAAGCTACTACCAGAATGGTTTTTACATAGTATATGATTTATAAATAAAGGATTTTAAGAAGTTTTGAATATAGGTATTATTAAGTTCTAGATTGATATTGGTTTTGGCTTTACTTGTTTCAAATTCTGGATTGATTAAGGTTTGGTGTTATTTGTTTCAAATTCAGAAATGATAAGAGTTTTGGCTTTATTTGTTCCAAATTTTGGATTGATTGAGGTTCTAGTGTTATTTGTTCCAAATTTTGGATTGATAATGTTCTAGCTTTGTTTGTTTCTAATTTTGGATTAATATAGGTGTTTTATATACCAAAACTTGTCCTACAATTGCTCAAGGTTTATCGGATATTCAAAAATATTGTTATCTGAACGTGAGATTCTTATTTTTCATCACATCGCATGTCATATGGCAAAGAAAAGGTGAGGAAGATGTTGTGACGTTAAAAAGGAGGTGGTTGATTGTTTCAGAATTGAGCTTCAGAGGTACTTGGGTTAAGACTTTTATTGATACAGATGTTGATTCAGGGTTGCCATTGTTGGTTGATGAAGGTTCTAAAATAGGGCTGCCGAAATCCAGACATTGCATAGTTTTTTATGACAAACCGATGCTACTACCGGAATGGTCTTTACATAGTATATGATTTATAAATAAAGGATTTTAAGAAGTTTTGAATATAGGTATTATTAAGTTCTAGATTGATATTGGTTCTGGCTTTACTTGTTTCAAATTCTGGATTGATTAAGGTTTGGTGTTATTTGTTTCAAATTCAGAAATGATAAGAGTTCTGGCTTTATTTGTTCCAAATTCTGGATTGATTGAGGTTCTAGTGTTATTTGTTCCAAATTTTGGATTGATAATGTTTTAGCTTTTTTTGTTTCTAATTTTGGATTAATATAGGTGTTTTATATACCAAAACTTGTCCTGCAATTGCTTAAGGCTTATCGGATATTCAAAAATATTGTTATCTGACCGTGAGATTCTTATTTTTCATCACATCGCATGTCATATGGCAAAGAAAAGGTGAGGAAGATGTTGTGATGCTAAAAAGGAGGTGGTTGATTGTTTCAGAATTGGGATTCAGAGGTACTTGGGTTAAGAATTTTATTGATACAGATGTTGATTTAGGGTTGCCATTGTTGGTTGATGAAGGTTCTAAAATAGGGCCGCCGAAATCCAGACTTTGCATAGTTTTTTATGACAAACCGATGCTACTACCGTAATGGTCTTTACATAGTATATGATTTATAAATAAAGGATTTTAAGAAGTTTTGAATATAGGTATTATTAAGTTCTAGATTGCTATTGGTTCTAGCTTTAGTCGTGTCAAATTATGGATTGATCGAGGTTTGGTGTTATTTGTTTCAAATTCAGAAATGATAGAGTTTTGGCTTTGTTTGTTCCAAATTCTGGATTGACTGAAGTTCTAGTGTTATTTGTTCCAAATTTTGGATTGATAATGTTCTAGCTTTGTTTGTTTCTAAATTTGGATTAATATATGTGTTTTATATACCAAAACTTGTCCTACAATTGCTCAAGGTTTTTCGGATATTCAAAAATATTGTTATCTGACCGTAAGATTCTTATTTTTCATCACATCGCATGTCATATGGCAAAGAAAAGGTGAGGAAGATGTTGTGACGTTAAAAAGGAGGTGGATGATTGTTTCAGAATTGAGCTTCAGAGGTACTTGGGTTAAGACTTTTATTGATACAGATGTTGATTCAGGGTTGCCATTGTTGGTTGATGGAGGTTCTAAAATAGGGCCGCTGAAATCCAGAGTATGCATAGTTTTTTATGACAAACCGATGCTACTACCGGAATGGTCTTTACATAGTATATGATTTATAAATAAAGGATTTTAAGAAGTTTTGAATATAGGTATTATTAAGTTCTAGATTGATATTGGTTCTGGCTTTACTTGTTTCAAATTCTGGATTGATTAAGGTTTGGTGTTATTTGTTTCAAATTCAGAAATGATAAGAGTTTTGGATTTATTTGTTCCAAATTGTGGATTGATTGAGGTTCTAGTGTTATTTGTTCCAAATTTTGGATTGATAATGTTCTAGCTTTGTTTGTTTCTAATTTTGGATTAATATAGGTGTTTTATATACCAAAACTTGTCCTGCAATTGCTCAAGGTTTATCGGATATTCAAAAATATTGTTATCTGAACGTGAGATTCTTATTTTTCATCACATCGCATGTCATATGGCAAATAAAAGGTGAGGAAGATGTTGTGACGTTAAAAAGGAGGTGGTTGATTGTTTCAGAATTGAGCTTTAGAGGTACTTGGGTTAAGACTTTTATTGGTACAGATGTTGATTCAGGGTTGCCATTGTTTGTTTATGAAGGTTCTAAAATAGGGCCGCCGAAATCCAAACTTTGCATAGTTTTTGATGACAAACCGAGGCTACTACCAGAATGGTCTTTACGTAGTATATGATTTACAAATAAAGGCTTTTAAAGAGTTTTGAACATAGGCATTTTTAAGTTGTAGATTGATATTGGTTCTGGCTTTACTTGTTTCAAATTCTGGATTAATTAAGGTTTGGTGTTAATTGTTTCAAATTCAGAAATGATAGAGTTTTGGCGTTGTTTGTTCCAAATTATGGATTGACTGAAGTTCTAGTGTTATTTGTTCCAAATTTTGGATTGATAATGTTCTAACTTTGTTTGTTTCTAATTTTGGATTAATATAGGTGCTTTATATACCAAAACTTGTCTTGCAATTGCTCAAGGCTTATCGGATATTCAAAAATATTGTTATCTGACAGTGAGATTCTTACTTTTCATCACATCTCATGTTATATGGCAAAGAAAAGGCGAGGAAAAAGTTGTGACCCTAAAAAGGAGGTGGTTTATTGTTTCAGAATTGAGCTTTAGAGGTACTTGGGTTAAGACTTTTATTGATATAGATGTTGATTCAGAGTTGCCATTGTTGGTTGATGAAGGTTCTAAAATAGCACTGCCGAAATCCAGACTTTGCATAGTTTTTGATGACAAAACCGAGGCTACTACCAGAATGGTCTTTACGTAGTATATGATTTACAAATAAAGGCTTTTAAGGAGTTTTGAACATAGGCATTATTAAGTTCTAGATTGATATTGGTTCTGGCTTTATTTGTTCCAAATTCTGGATTAATTGAGGTTCTAGCTTTGCTTGTTTCTAATTTTGGATTAATATAGGTGTTTTATATACCAAAACTTGTCCTGCAATTGCTCAAGGATTATCGGATATTCAAAAATATTGTTATCTGACCGTGAGATTCTTATTTTTCATCACATCGCATGTCATATGGCAAAGAAAAGGTGAGGAAGATGTTGTGACGCTAAAAAGGAGGTGGTTGATTGTTTCAGAATTGAGCTTCAGAGGTACTTGGGTTAAGAATTTTATTGATACAAATGTTGATTCAGGGTTGCCATTGTTGGTTGATGAAGGTTCTAAAATAGGGCCGCCGAAATCCAGACTTTGCATAGTTTTTTATGACAAACCGATGCTACTACCGTAATGGTCTTTACATAGTATATGATTTATAAATAAAGGATTTTAAGAAGTTTTGAATATAGGTATTATTAAGTTCTTGATTGCTATTGGTTCTAGCTTTAGTCGTGTCAAATTATGGATTGATCGAGGTTTGGTGTTATTTGTTTCAAATTCAGAAATGATAGAGTTTTGGCTTTGTTTGTTCCAAATTCTGGATTGACTGAAGTTCTAGTGTTATTTGTTCCAAATTTTGGATTGATAATGTTCTAGCTTTGTTTGTTTCTAAATTTGGATTAATATATGTGTTTTATATACCAAAACTTGTCCTGCAATTGCTCAAGGTTTATCGGATATTCAAAAATATTGTTATCTGACCGTAAGATTCTTATTTTTCATCACATCGCATGTCATATGGCAAAGAAAAGGTGAGGAAGATGTTGTGACGTTAAAAAGGAGGTGGATGATTGTTTCAGAATTGAGCTTCAGAGGTACTTGGGTTAAGACTTTTATTGATACAGATGTTGATTCAGGGTTGCCATTGTTGGTTGATGAAGGTTCTAAAATAGGGCCGCTAAAATCCAGACTTTGCATAGTTTTTTATGACAAACCGATGCTACTACCGGAATGGTCTTTACATAGTATATGATTTATAAATAAAGGATTTTAAGAAGTTTTGAATATAGGTATTATTAAGTTCTAGATTGATATTGGTTCTGGCTTTACTTGTTTCAAATTCTGGATTGATTAAGGTTTGGTGTTATTTGTTTCAAATTCAGAAATGATAAGAGTTTTGGATTTATTTGTTCCAAATTCTGGATTGATTGAGGTTCTAGTGTTATTTGTTCCAAATTTTGGATTGATAATGTTCTAGCTTTGTTTGTTTCTAATTTTGGATTAATATAGGTGTTTTATATACCAAAACTTGTCCTGCAATTGCTCAAGGTTTATCGGATATTCAAAAATATTGTTATCTGAACGTGAGATTCTTATTTCTCATCACATTGCATGTCATATGGCAAATAAAAGGTGAGGAAGATGTTGTGACGTTAAAAAGGAGGTGGTTGATTGTTTCAGAATTGAGCTTTAGAGGTACTTGGGTTAAGACTTTTATTGATACAGATGTTGATTCAGGGTTGCCATTGTTTGTTTATGAAGGTTCTAAAATAGGGCCGCCGAAATCCAAACTTTGCATAGTTTTTGATGACAAACCGAGGCTACTACCAGAATGGTCTTTACGTAGTATATGATTTACAAATAAAGGCTTTTAAAGAGTTTTGAACATAGGCATTTTTAAGTTGTAGATTGATATTGGTTCTGGCTTTACTTGTTTCAAATTCTGGATTAATTAAGGTTTGGTGTTAATTGTTTCAAATTCAGAAATGATAGAGTTTTGGCGTTGTTTGTTCCAAATTCTGGATTGACTGAAGTTCTAGTGTTATTTGTTCCAAATTTTGGATTGATAATGTTCTAACTTTGTTTGTTTCTAATTTTGGATTAATATAGGTGCTTTATATACCAAAACTTGTCTTGCAATTGCTCAAGGCTTATCGGATATTCAAAAATATTGTTATCTGACAGTGAGATTCTTACTTTTCATCACATCTCATGTTATATGGCAAAGAAAAGGCGAGGAAAAAGTTGTGACCCTAAAAAGGAGGTGGTTTATTGTTTCAGAATTGAGCTTTAGAGGTACTTGGGTTAAGACTTTTATTGATATAGATGTTGATTCAGAGTTGCCATTGTTGGTTGATGAAGGTTCTAAAATAGGACTGCCGAAATCCAGACTTTGCATAGTTTTTGATGACAAAACCGAGGCTACTACCAGAATGGTCTTTACGTAGTATATGATTTACAAATAAAGGCTTTTAAGGAGTTTTGAACATAGGCATTATTAAGTTCTAGATTGATATTGGTTCTGGCTTTATTTGTTCCAAATTCTGGATTAATTGAGGTTCTAGCTTTGCTTGTTTCTAATTTTGGATTAATATAGGTGTTTTATATACCAAAACTTGTCCTGCAATTGCTCAAGGATTATCGGATATTCAAAAATATTGTTATCTGACCGTGAGATTCTTATTTTTCATCACATCGCATGTCATATGGCAAAGAAAAGGTGAGGAAGATGTTGTGACGCTAAAAAGGAGGTGGTTGATTGTTTCAGAATTGAGCTTCAGAGGTACTTGGGTTAAGAATTTTATTGATACAGATGTTGATTCAGGGTTGCCATTGTTGGTTGATGAAGGTTCTAAAATAGGGCCGCCGAAATCCAGACTTTGCATAGTTTTTTATGACAAACCGATGCTACTACCGTAATGGTCTTTACATAGTATATGATTTATAAATAAAGGATTTTAAGAAGTTTTGAATATAGGTATTATTAAGTTCTTGATTGCTATTGGTTCTAGCTTTAGTCGTGTCAAATTATGGATTGATCGAGGTTTGGTGTTATTTGTTTCAAATTCAGAAATGATAGAGTTTTGGCTTTGTTTGTTCCAAATTCTGGATTGACTGAAGTTCTAGTGTTATTTGTTCCAAATTTTGGATTGATAATGTTCTAGCTTTGTTTGTTTCTAAATTTGGATTAATATATGTGTTTTATATACCAAAACTTGTCCTGCAATTGCTCAAGGTTTATCGGATATTCAAAAATATTGTTATCTGACCGTAAGATTCTTATTTTTCATCACATCGCATGTCATATGGCAAAGAAAAGGTGAGGAAGATGTTGTGACGTTAAAAAGGAGGTGGATGATTGTTTCAGAATTGAGCTTCAGAGGTACTTGGGTTAAGACTTTTATTGATACAGATGTTGATTCAGGGTTGCCATTGTTGGTTGATGAAGGTTCTAAAATAGGGCCGCTAAAATCCAGACTTTGCATAGTTTTTTATGACAAACCGATGCTACTACCGGAATGGTCTTTACATAGTATATGATTTATAAATAAAGGATTTTAAGAAGTTTTGAATATAGGTATTATTAAGTTCTAGATTGATATTGGTTCTGGCTTTACTTGTTTCAAATTCTGGATTGATTAAGGTTTGGTGTTATTTGTTTCAAATTCAGAAATGATAAGAGTTTTGGATTTATTTGTTCCAAATTCTGGATTGATTGAGGTTCTAGTGTTATTTGTTCCAAATTTTGGATTGATAATGTTCTAGCTTTGTTTGTTTCTAAATTTGGATTAATATAGGTGTTTTATATACCAAAACTTGTCCTGCAATTGCTCAAGGTTTATCGGATATTCAAAAATATTGTTATCTGAACGTGAGATTCTTATTTCTCATCACATTGCATGTCATATGGCAAATAAAAGGTGAGGAAGATGTTGTGACGTTAAAAAGGAGGTGGTTGATTGTTTCAGAATTGAGCTTTAGAGGTACTTGGGTTAAGACTTTTATTGATACAGATGTTGATTCAGGGTTGCCATTGTTTGTTTATGAAGGTTCTAAAATAGGGCCGCCGAAATCCAAACTTTGCATAGTTTTTGATGACAAACCGAGGCTACTACCAGAATGGTCTTTACGTAGTATATGATTTACAAATAAAGGCTTTTAAAGAGTTTTGAACATAGGCATTTTTAAGTTGTAGATTGATATTGGTTCTGGCTTTACTTGTTTCAAATTCTGGATTAATTAAGGTTTGGTGTTAATTGTTTCAAATTCAGAAATGATAGAGTTTTGGCGTTGTTTGTTCCAAATTCTGGATTGACTGAAGTTCTAGTGTTATTTGTTCCAAATTTTGGATTGATAATGTTCTAACTTTGTTTGTTTCTAATTTTGGATTAATATAGGTGCTTTATATACCAAAACTTGTCTTGCAATTGCTCAAGGCTTATCGGATATTCAAAAATATTGTTATCTGACAGTGAGATTCTTACTTTTCATCACATCTCATGTTATATGGCAAAGAAAAGGCGAGGAAAAAGTTGTGACCCTAAAAAGGAGGTGGTTTATTGTTTCAGAATTGAGCTTTAGAGGTACTTGGGTTAAGACTTTTATTGATATAGATGTTGATTCAGAGTTGCCATTGTTGGTTGATGAAGGTTCTAAAATAGGACTGCCGAAATCCAGACTTTGCATAGTTTTTGATGACAAAACCGAGGCTACTACCAGAATGGTCTTTACGTAGTATATGATTTACAAATAAAGGCTTTTAAGGAGTTTTGAACATAGGCATTATTAAGTTCTAGATTGATATTGGTTCTGGCTTTATTTGTTCCAAATTCTGGATTAATTGAGGTTCTAGCTTTGCTTGTTTCTAATTTTGGATTAATATAGGTGTTTTATATACCAAAACTTGTCCTGCAATTGCTCAAGGATTATCGGATATTCAAAAATATTGTTATCTGACCGTGAGATTCTTATTTTTCATCACATCGCATGTCATATGGCAAAGAAAAGGTGAGGAAGATGTTGTGACGCTAAAAAGGAGGTGGTTGATTGTTTCAGAATTGAGCTTCAGAGGTACTTGGGTTAAGAATTTTATTGATACAGATGTTGATTCAGGGTTGCCATTGTTGGTTGATGAAGGTTCTAAAATAGGGCCGCCGAAATCCAGACTTTGCATAGTTTTTTATGACAAACCGATGCTACTACCGTAATGGTCTTTACATAGTATATGATTTATAAATAAAGGATTTTAAGAAGTTTTGAATATAGGTATTATTAAGTTCTTGATTGCTATTGGTTCTAGCTTTAGTCGTGTCAAATTATGGATTGATCGAGGTTTGGTGTTATTTGTTTCAAATTCAGAAATGATAGAGTTTTGGCTTTGTTTGTTCCAAATTCTGGATTGACTGAAGTTCTAGTGTTATTTGTTCCAAATTTTGGATTGATAATGTTCTAGCTTTGTTTGTTTCTAAATTTGGATTAATATATGTGTTTTATATACCAAAACTTGTCCTGCAATTGCTCAAGGTTTATCGGATATTCAAAAATATTGTTATCTGACCGTAAGATTCTTATTTTTCATCACATCGCATGTCATATGGCAAAGAAAAGGTGAGGAAGATGTTGTGACGTTAAAAAGGAGGTGGATGATTGTTTCAGAATTGAGCTTCAGAGGTACTTGGGTTAAGACTTTTATTGATACAGATGTTGATTCAGGGTTGCCATTGTTGGTTGATGAAGGTTCTAAAATAGGGCCGCTAAAATCCAGACTTTGCATAGTTTTTTATGACAAACCGATGCTACTACCGGAATGGTCTTTACATAGTATATGATTTATAAATAAAGGATTTTAAGAAGTTTTGAATATAGGTATTATTAAGTTCTAGATTGATATTGGTTCTGGCTTTACTTGTTTCAAATTCTGGATTGATTAAGGTTTGGTGTTATTTGTTTCAAATTCAGAAATGATAAGAGTTTTGGATTTATTTGTTCCAAATTCTGGATTGATTGAGGTTCTAGTGTTATTTGTTCCAAATTTTGGATTGATAATGTTCTAGCTTTGTTTGTTTCTAATTTTGGATTAATATAGGTGTTTTATATACCAAAACTTGTCCTGCAATTGCTCAAGGTTTATCGGATATTCAAAAATATTGTTATCTGAACGTGAGATTCTTATTTCTCATCACATTGCATGTCATATGGCAAATAAAAGGTGAGGAAGATGTTGTGACGTTAAAAAGGAGGTGGTTGATTGTTTCAGAATTGAGCTTTAGAGGTACTTGGGTTAAGACTTTTATTGATACAGATGTTGATTCAGGGTTGCCATTGTTTGTTTATGAAGGTTCTAAAATAGGGCCGCCGAAATCCAAACTTTGCATAGTTTTTGATGACAAACCGAGGCTACTACCAGAATGGTCTTTACGTAGTATATGATTTACAAATAAAGGCTTTTAAAGAGTTTTGAACATAGGCATTTTTAAGTTGTAGATTGATATTGGTTCTGGCTTTACTTGTTTCAAATTCTGGATTAATTAAGGTTTGGTGTTAATTGTTTCAAATTCAGAAATGATAGAGTTTTGGCGTTGTTTGTTCCAAATTCTGGATTGACTGAAGTTCTAGTGTTATTTGTTCCAAATTTTGGATTGATAATGTTCTAACTTTGTTTGTTTCTAATTTTGGATTAATATAGGTGCTTTATATACCAAAACTTGTCTTGCAATTGCTCAAGGCTTATCGGATATTCAAAAATATTGTTATCTGACAGTGAGATTCTTACTTTTCATCACATCTCATGTTATATGGCAAAGAAAAGGCGAGGAAAAAGTTGTGACCCTAAAAAGGAGGTGGTTTATTGTTTCAGAATTGAGCTTTAGAGGTACTTGGGTTAAGACTTTTATTGATATAGATGTTGATTCAGAGTTGCCATTGTTGGTTGATGAAGGTTCTAAAATAGGACTGCCGAAATCCAGACTTTGCATAGTTTTTGATGACAAAACCGAGGCTACTACCAGAATGGTCTTTACGTAGTATATGATTTACAAATAAAGGCTTTTAAGGAGTTTTGAACATAGGCATTATTAAGTTCTAGATTGATATTGGTTCTGGCTTTATTTGTTCCAAATTCTGGATTAATTGAGGTTCTAGCTTTGCTAGTTTCTAATTTTGGATTAATATAGGTGTTTTATATACCAAAACTTGTCCTGCAATTGCTCAAGGATTATCGGATATTCAAAAATATTGTTATCTGACCGTGAGATTCTTATTTTTCATCACATCGCATGTCATATGGCAAAGAAAAGGTGAGGAAGATGTTGTGACGCTAAAAAGGAGGTGGTTGATTGTTTCAGAATTGAGCTTCAGAGGTACTTGGGTTAAGAATTTTATTGATACAGATGTTGATTCAGGGTTGCCATTGTTGGTTGATGAAGGTTCTAAAATAGGGCCGCCGAAATCCAGACTTTGCATAGTTTTTTATGACAAACCGATGCTACTACCGTAATGGTCTTTACATAGTATATGATTTATAAATAAAGGATTTTAAGAAGTTTTGAATATAGGTATTATTAAGTTCTAGATTGCTATTGGTTCTAGCTTTAGTCGTGTCAAATTATGGATTGATCGAGGTTTGGTGTTATTTGTTTCAAATTCAGAAATGATAGAGTTTTGGCTTTGTTTGTTCCAAATTCTGGATTGACTGAAGTTCTAGTGTTATTTGTTCCAAATTTTGGATTGATAATGTTCTAGCTTTGTTTGTTTCTAATTTTGGATTAATATAGGTTCTTTATATACCAAAACTTGTCTTGCAATAAAGTTTATCGGATATTCAAAAATATTGTTATCTGACCGTGAGATTCTTATTTTTCATCACATCGCATGTCATATGGCAAAGAAAAGGTGAGGAAGATGTTGTGACGCTAAAAAGGAGGTGGTTGATTGTTTCAGAATTGAGCTTCAGAGGTACTTGGGTTAAGACTTTTATTGATGCAGATGTTGATTCAGGGTTGCCATTGTTGGTTGATGAAGGTTCTAAAATAGGGCCGCCGAAATCCAGACTTTGCATAGTTTTTTATGACAAACCGATGCTACTACCGTAATGGTCTTTACATAGTATATGATTTATAAATAAAGGATTGTAAGAAGTTTTGAATATAGGTATTATTAAGTTCTAGATTGCTATTGGTTCTAGCTTTAGTCGTGTCAAATTATGGATTCATCGAGGTTTGGTGTTATTTGTTTCAAATTCAGAAATGATAGAGTTTTGGCTTTGTTTGTTCCAAATTCTATATTGACTGAAGTTCTAGTGTTATTTGTTCCAAATTTTGGATTGATAATGTTCTAGCTTTGTTTGTTTCTAATTTTGGATTAATATATGTGTTTTATATACCAAAACTTGTCCTGCAATTGCTCAAGGTTTATCGGATATTCAAAAATATTGTTATCTGACCGTAAGATTCTTATTTTTCATCACATCGCATGTCATATGGCAAAGAAAAGGTGAGGAAGATGTTGTGACGTTAAAAAGGAGGTGGATGATTGTTTCAGAATTGAGCTTCAGAGGTACTTGGGTTAAGACTTTTATTGATACAGATGTTGATTCAGGGTTGCCATTGTTGGTTGATGAAGGTTCTAAAATAGGGCCGCTAAAATCCAGACTTTGCATAGTTTTTTATGACAAACCGATGCTACTACCGGAATGGTCTTTACATAGTATATGATTTATATACTAGTGTTATTTGTTCCAAATTTTGGATTGATAATGCTCTAGCTTTGTTTGTTTCTAATTTTGGATTAATATATGTGTTTTATATACCAAAACTTGTCCTGCAATTGCTCAAGGTTTATCGGATATTCAAAAATATTGTTATCTGACCGTAAGATTTTTATTTTTCATCACATCGCATGTCATATGGCAAAGAAAAGGTGAGGAAGATGTTGTGACGTTAAAAAGGAGGTGGTTGATTGTTTCAGAATTGAGCTTCAGAGGTACTTGGGTTAGGACTTTTATTGATATAGATGTTGATTCAGGGTTGCCATTGTTGGTTGATGAATGTTCTAAAATAGGGCCGCTGAAATCCAGACTTTGCATAGTTTTTTATGACAAACCGATGCTACTACCGGAATGGTCTTTACATAGTATATGATTTATAAATAAAGGATTTTAAGAAGTTTTGAATATAGGTATTATTAAGTTCTAGATTGATAGTGGTTCTGGCTTTACTTGTTTCAAATTCTGGATTGATTAAGGTTTGGTGTTATTTGTTTCAAATTCAGAAATGATAAGAGTTTTGGCTTTATTTGTTCCAAATTCTGGATTGATTGAGGTTCTAGTGTTATTTGTTCCAAATTTTGGATTGATAATGTTGTAGCTTTGTTTGTTTCTAATTTTGGATTAATATAGGTGTTTTATATACCAAAACTTGTCCTGCAATTGCTTAAGGCTTATCGGATATTCAAAAATATTGTTATCTGACCGTGAGATTCTTATTTTTCATCACATCGCATGTCATATGGCAAAGAAAAGGTGAGGAAGATGTTGTGACGTTAAAAAGGAGGTGGTTGATTGTTTCAGAATTGAGCTTCAGAGGTACTTGGGTTAAGACTTTTATTGATACAGATGTTGATTCAGGGTTGCCATTGTTGGTTGATGAAGGTTCTAAAATAGGGCCGCCGAAAACCAGACTTTGCATAATTGTTTATGACAAACCGATGCTACTACCGGAATGGTCTTTACATAGTATATGATTTATAAATAAAGGATTTTAAGAAGTTTTGAATATAGGTATTATTAAGTTCTAGATTGCTATTGGTTCTGGCTTTAGTCGTGTCAAATTTTGTATTGATCGAGGTTTGGTGTTATTTGTTTCAAATTCAGAAATGATAAGAGTTTTGGCTTTGTTTGTTCCAAATTCTGTATTGACTGAAGTTCTAGTGTTATTTGTTCCAAATTTTGGATTGATAATGTTCTAGCTTTGTTTGTTTCTAATTTTGGATTAATATAGGTTCTTTATATACCAAAACTTGTCTTGCAATTGCTCAAGGTTTATCGGATATTCAAAAATATTGTTATCTGAACGTGAGATTCTTATTTTTCATCACATCGCATGTGATATGGCAAATAAAAGGTGAGGAAGATGTTGTGACGTTAAAAAGGAGGTGGATGATTGTTTCAGAATTGAGCTTTAGAGGTACTTGGGTTAAGACTTTTATTGATACAGATGTTGATTCAGGGTTGCCATTGTTGGTTGATGAAGGTTCTAAAATAGGGCCGCCGAAATCCAAACTTTGCATAGTTTTTGATGACAAACCGAGGCTATTACCAGAATGGTCTTTACGTAGTATATGATTTACAAATAAAGGCTTTTAAGGAGTTTTGAACATAGGCATTTTTAAGTTCTAGATTGATATTGGTTCTGGCTTTACTTGTTTCAAATTCTGGATTAATTAAGGTTTGGTGTTATTTGTTTCAAATTCAGAAATGATAGAGTTTTGGCTTTGTTTGTTCCAAATTCTGGATTGACTGAAGTTCTAGTGTTATTTGTTCCAAATTTTGGATTGATAATGTTCTAGCTTTGTTTGTTTCTAATTTTGGATTAATATAGGTGCTTTATATACCAAAACTTGTCTTGCAATTGCTCAAGGCTTATCGGATATTCAAAAATATTGTTATATGACCGTGAGATTCTTAGTTTTCATCACATCTCATGTTATATGGCAAAGAAAAGGCGAGGAAAAAGTTGTGACCCTAAAAAGGAGGTGGTTTATTGTTTCAGAATTGAGCTTTAGAGGTACTTGGGTTAAGAATTTTATTGATACAGATGTTGATTCAGGGTTGCCATTGTTGGTTGATAAAGGTTTTAAAATAGGGCCACCGAAATCCAGACTTCACATAGTTTTTTATGACAAACCGAGGCTGCTACTAGAATGGTCTTTACATAGTATATGACTTACAAATAAAGGCTTTTAAGAAATTTTGAACATAGGCATTATTAAGTTCTAGATTGATATTTGTTCTACCTTACTTGTTTTAGGTTTGGCGTTATTTGTTTCAAATTCATAATTGATTGAGGTTTGGCTTTGTTTGTTTCAAATTCTGGATTGATTGAGGTTCTAGTGTTATTTGTTCAAACTTTTGGATTGATAATGTTCTCGCTTTGTTTGTTTCTAATTTTGGATTAATATATGTGCTTTATATACCAAAACTTCTCTGGAATGGTGTATGCTTCATAATTTCTAAATTTGTGAAGATATATATGAAAACTTGGTTCATAATTGTACATATCTATACTTCCATTGAACAGTAAACCTTCACTCGTATATACTTATTTTGTCTTCTTTTTCTTGTAACTTTTTTTTGGTTATTTTGTTGAATTAAAAAAGCATTTTTTTTTTTTTGGCTTTTTTCCCTCGGTGTTTTCTAGGACAGAGGAAACAGATCAAATCTGTTAGAACTTCTTTAAGAAGATGAATCTAGAGGCACGCACTAAATAGGTGTCTAATAAAAGCTTAATGGTGCCTTTCATAGCGTAGACATCTGTATTTTTTTTTATCATACAGATATTCTAAAAAACGATGGTTTTTAAAAAAATAGTCATCAATACTATACAGAAAGATGATGATTTTCTTAGAAATTGTTGTCTTTGAGAACATTTACACGATAAAAGAATGTGGACGGCTGTACTATAAAATTTCTACAACCTTGATACCAAAAACATTGAAAATTATTAGAAAAACAAAACAATGACCCAAAAAATGTCACAAAAATAAAAATAATAATTGTAATGATGCAAAATGTCATATTTCAAAGTAGTACAAAGATATACATAAGGTGTTTGTATCAAACTTATATTTTGTTTCCAATCAAATTTCAAAGATATGTTTATAGAGATGTTCTTTGCCAATTCCATCAACAAATACTTATTATTTCTTAGTACAACCTTCCATTAGCACATAGAAACAAAAACAGAAAGAGAGATTAATAAAAAAAGAAAAAAAGTTTAGGGTTAATTTTCTTTTGAAAAAATGAGATTGTAGAAGTGAAAGAGGACTCCATAGGATCATTCCCAAGTTGGTACTAAGCCTATTTTCTCGATGCAAGTTTCTTAGTAGAATAATGTAATTTGTACCTTTTATTTTTTTGAGAAAAATATACTTTGAACCTTAAATAAGCTTAGAAGAAAGGATTACACTTGTGGAATGAAGGATAATTCATAATTAATAAAAGAATAAAACAGTTTCATTACAAACGATGTGTCATTATTTTAAATGCTCAAACAATGAACAACGAACTGTTTTTGATAGGTCATCCTTTTTTTGGGTCAATGTCTCTTTTCTTTCCCTAATTTTCCCTCACCCCAAAATGCTACCAAGACCTAGATGTATCAGGCTGAGAGCACCTCTTAAGAAAATAATGATGTAGAAACACAGAATCATCTACCTGACAAGATTAACAACCACCTACCGTCTCTTATTCCTTTCTAAAAACCCCAACCCTAATCGCTCTGAACAGCTTGAAATATCCAATGATGAAGATTTCAATTGACGTCTCCAACAATCACCTTTAGAGCTGATTTCCAACCAACAGCCATGGCCTCAGGTTGCTCTAATGATCTCCAATGGTGGCTGTCCGATAATTGGGTTTTCTTCAGGGCTTTGCATTGACACTAAAGAGAGAGTGGTTTGATGCTTGTGTCCATGGACTCGAGCGGTTGGTGCTGGGCTTCGATAGCCTCGATGTTAGGCAAAACTTCAGTTTTGAGCAATTCTTTCTGTTCTTTGAAATTTTCCTTTTTGTTCGCTAAGCTAGTTGTACTAGTTTCTTACATCATGATCATGACGTCAAAAATTATCATTATCCAATCTAATGGATGATTATAATTAATTAATATATGCATGCATCAATTTTGAAATTAATCATCTTTCATTATACTTTTTAACTAGGAGATTTTCCGTGGTGATAGTTGAAATGTATATTTATATTATATCTATATATTTGCTAAAGGAATTTTTTAAGCTGTTTTGATAAGGGCATACAACACTTGTCAAAGATGTTCAGGCTTAGCCAGAGCTAGGATAATAATGCTGGAGGGTGTCAATGGTAAAATACATACATATATATAGAAATATGGAAATTCTACAATGCAGATGATCCGCATGCAATTTTTTAAGAAACTATCATCAATATTCATTTTTGTGTGATAGTATTGATAACGATTTTTTCAAAAATTGTCTAAAGGTTCGCATATAGACCATCTACATCATAAACGGACTCTATATACATGTATAAATATATATATATATATATATTAGAATAAAAGATTATAAAGTTACAAATTATTTATAATAATATTTCAAAATAAAAAAAAATTAATTGAAATATCTATAAGGAAAGATAACAAATTAATTCAAATTAGCATAAAATTAGGAATGAGTTATTTTAGATGGCCATATAAGGTTATATAAAGTAAATAAATGGAAAAAAAATACATAACAAATAATTTTTTCCAAGGGCAGTGGTCCATGGTCCCTCTCCCTCATACTACGATGTGGCTCTGCCCTTCTCTATGATGATGGTTTTGTTTTAGATTATTTATTAATGGATAAATTGTATTTTGATATTTTGTAATTCAATATGATTTTGGTTTAAAATTTTCAATTTAGGGTGAATTAGATTTTAAAGTTTCAAAACCAATATCCTGAATAATAATACCATCAAAATTAACATTGCTATAGTAGTATAAAGTCATATTGCTATCATAATTATTTTTCAAAAATAAAAAATATATATTTTTAAAAAATTGAAGAAAAGTAAATTTGTTATTTTTTTTATTTTATATTTATAATTTTTTATTCAAAAAATTAAATTCATACCTTTTTTATTTAACAATCATAACTAAATGTTTATGGACTTAAAATTAAATGAAAAATAAAATTATAATAAAATTGAAATTTTTGGTCAAATAATTTTATTAGATCAAAAATTAAAAATAATTTTTACATCCAAACTAGAACCAAAAAAAAAAAAAAAAAAAAACCAAAATGAAAATTAGACCACAAATTTGAAAATGAAATTTGGATACAGTTTATGTAGTGTCTTAGTTTAAGAGGGCAAAAAAAAAAAAAAAAAAAAAGAAAGCTAAATATGAGTGTGTGTCTATATATATATATATGTATATTTTGAAGAATTTTGTGTAAAAAGAATCAAAATCATAAGATTGAGACTACTTTCATGATCCACAATTAAACGACGTCGCAACTTTGTTGGCGTAGCGTTCCGTTTTCCTCTGCTTGTGTTCTCTTTGTTTTTTATTTTGCCAAAGCCTCTGCTTGGTGTTCTCTAGCACAGCACAACCTTCCATGGCGACTGCAGTGGTAGCCGCAGAGTCCGCCACAAAGCATCCCCGACCGGGTCGGGGCGGGTTCCAAGCCCATGGACTCTCCGAAGAAGAAGCCCGAGTCCGGGCCATCGCCGAGATCGTCGGCTCTATGGTCGACCTTTCCCGGAAAGGCCAAAACGTCGACCTCAACGCCCTCAAGTCCGCCGCTTGCCGGAAATACGGCCTCGCACGTGCTCCGAAGCTAGTCGAGATGATCGCAGCGCTGCCGGAGTCGGACCGGGAATCGCTGCTCCCGAAGCTCCGGGCGAAACCGGTCCGAACCGCCTCGGGAATCGCCGTAGTGGCCGTGATGTCGAAGCCGCACCGGTGCCCTCACATCGCAACCACGGGGAATATATGCGTCTATTGCCCTGGAGGGCCTGACTCGGACTTTGAGTATAGCACTCAGTCTTATACTGGGTACGAGCCTACTAGTATGCGCGCAATTCGAGCTAGGTACGGTTTTCTTAAAGCTCTCACTTTGAAAATTTTCATTTCCTTTCCTTATAAACATGGCTTTATTGAGTTTGCTTTTGTGGATCATGTTTGGTTTTAGTAAGTGGCTTTTGAGTGAAATATTAGACTAGCGGTAAGATTTATGAAAGATTTAAGACTGAATTTTGGGTTAAACTAATTTTTTTATTTTATTTTTTAGTTTTACTAATGTTTAAAGTTGAAAATTTCCATCATTCTAGAAGGTAGAAAGATCAAATTTTCAGCTTGGCTGTCAAAAAGTAATCAGCAGTAATAATCAACTGGTAATTTGGTTGGGGTGTTAACATGTAATAATTTGTATAAGAGACAGCGACACATGGTATTGTTGATTTTCTTAGAAACATTTTTTGATTATCAGAAAGGTCTAATATATGCAGAGCTGATGCATTTGTTTCTGGTGAATGTTATATCTTGTAATTATATATATATATATATATATTGTATTAATTTTCATTAACATGCTGTTTATGTGGTTCTAGATACAACCCTTATGTCCAGGCTAGAAGCAGGATAGATCAGTTGAAACGTTTGGGTCACAGTGTTGATAAGGTGTGGTTTGCTTCTCTATTGGAAACTTGAGTATTTGTTCTTTGGTGTTTGAAAATTTCAATAATGTGTTTTAGCAAGAATTGTCATCAGACTCTTACTGGCATGGCCATATGTTTGCAGGTTGAGTTCATCTTGATGGGTGGTACCTTCATGTCACTGCCTGCGGATTACCGAGATTACTTCATAAGGAATCTTCACGATGCCTTATCAGGACACACCTCTGCAAATGTTGAAGAGGCAGTTGCCTACTCTGAGCATAGTGCTGTCAAATGTATTGGCATGACAATTGAAACGTAAGCCTTTCATTAAACAACTTTCTCATCCTATATTTAACATGGTTTTAAGGAAGTTCTCCACTTTCAATTGATTCCCTTGTGATTTGTGTCATCGGACTAAAATGGAACTCTCAGCAACCCCTTCCCTTCTCCCCTTCTATATTATAGGTCTATGTTGTCAAATCACTGTTTGAAATTTGCATTGGTAAAGGAATACTCCTTTTTCATTACTGTTGATGTGGGAGGGCTTTGGTTTTATCTAACTGTAAGTTGTAACTATGGACTGGTCACTCTTATGCACTGTTGCATAGAGCAACCAGCAGAAAGTCAGTGGTAACATTTGATCATTGGCATTTGATGGTTGAGGAGCATGTAAATTTTGTTGTATGAGAAAACCTGCTGCTTGGTGGAAACTGATTCTGAACTTTCGACTTTCATTTTTCATGTCATTGCAATATTGGTGAGCTTGTTTTTGTTGTCAATTACGGTGTTTCACTTTGTTGCTGAAATTCTTATTATCTTCTTCTTCTGCTAAATCCATCAGAAGGCCTGATTATTGCCTTGGACCTCACTTGCGACAAATGCTTTCTTATGGTTGCACACGTTTGGAGATTGGAGTTCAAAGCACATATGAGGATGTGGCTCATGACACTAATAGAGGCCATACAGTTGCTGCTGTGGCTGATTGTTTTTGCTTAGCAAAGGATGCTGGCTTTAAGGTGTGTTAATTCCCCTTTGTATCTCATGGGAAAGAATATTAAATAACAAATGGTCCTTGGTTAGTATTTATCTTCGTCTACGACTGTTCATTGTAATTATTATATGAATATATTTTTATTAGTTTCTTTTCTGGTGGAAAAGAATTCTTGAATTGCAATAATTGGAGACTTGCTGAACGAGCAGATAATATATGAGCTAGTTATGCTTATTTGCTAGGTTAATTTTCTTCTTGTCTGGTTTTAATTCTTTTCTTACCAACAATGTTTATGCTTTTGCTGTAGGTTGTTGCACACATGATGCCTGATCTTCCAAATGTGGGGGTTGAGAGAGACATGGAAAGTTTTAGGGAATTCTTTGAGAGTCCCTCATTTAGAGCTGATGGGCTTAAAATTTATCCAACCCTTGTAATTCGTGGAACTGGGCTTTATGAGCTCTGGAAAACTGGAAGGTATTACATCATTATTTATTCTATTTATTAGTTTACTGCATAAATTATTCTTTCTCCCTGTTCTCCAGATATGTGTTTGTTTATGTGTCATATGACTTATTATCAGATCCAAATTTGTTTTTCCAACCCAACAATACATATTCAAAATTAGGATTAATATTATTTTCATGTAATATTAACAGTTTCTTCATTTGCAGGTATAGAAACTATCCACCTGAGCAACTTGTGGACATTATAGCAAGGATCCTGGCCATGGTGCCTCCGTGGACACGTGTTTATAGAGTTCAGCGTGATATTCCTATGCCGCTAGTTACTTCTGGGGTTGAGAAAGGAAACCTTAGGGAGCTAGCCCTAGCTCGGATGGATGACTTGGGCTTAAAATGCCGTGATGTTCGGACACGAGAGGCTGGAATCCAAGTAAGTGGGCACAACCATTTTTCTATGGGAATGTCACTCTCTATAAATTGGAAACGTTTAACCTCTTCCCGTAATAAAGACTTCACTAAAAATGCCTATGATTTTAGGACATTCACCACAAAATTAAGCCTGAAGAAGTGGAGTTGGTTCGTCGCGATTACATGGCAAATGAAGGTTGGGAAACATTTCTCTCATACGAAGATACACGCCAGGTACTTTTAGACCTCTCTTTTTCACCTACCTCTTACCCTTTTCTCCAGATTGTGAATTTTTTTCTACCACTGATTGGTTTCCAACTTCATGTTATTCATTACTGTCTTATTTGGCTTTTGCTTTAGCAGTTGTAGACAATCAAATATCGTATTCGTTTTAAATCAAAAGATTTAATAAACTCTTAGTATCTTGTAGATAAATCCATGCCTTTGTATTGCTGAAACTGACATGTCCTCATTTTCCTTCTGGTGTTATGTAGGATATTCTCGTTGGGTTGCTGAGGTTGCGAAAATGTGGTCGGAACACTACATGTCCTGAACTCATGGGAAGGTGTTCTATAGTCCGTGAACTTCATGTTTATGGAACTGCTGTTCCAGTTCACGGGAGGGATGCTGACAAGCTGCAACATCAGGTAAATAAACTAATGTCTCTATATGAATTACGCAATAATAAGTGTTCGGATGAAGTTACTTGGGATTGGAAGTATGCCATCATAATTGTTTGATTTCTGCTTAGCAGTTGATAATCATTGTATATTCTTTATTAATAGAACAACTTACTCATTTTGAGAAAATGAATATGATAGGGTTATGGTACACTTCTGATGGAGGAGGCTGAGCGTATTGCTAGAAGGGAGCATAGATCAACAAAAACAGCTGTTATTTCAGGAGTTGGAACAAGGCACTATTATAGGAAATTAGGCTATGAGCTTGAAGGGCCTTACATGGTTAAACATCTTGTGGGACAAGACTAAATAAATAAATAGAACACGATGTGGTAACATGTTTTGTAGTTGGTATAA
Organism: Ziziphus jujuba; assembly: GCF_031755915.1. Taxonomy (NCBI): domain Eukaryota; kingdom Viridiplantae; phylum Streptophyta; class Magnoliopsida; order Rosales; family Rhamnaceae; genus Ziziphus; species Ziziphus jujuba. Next base: position 9,359,536 of record NC_083380.1, read on the forward strand.
ATGTCTTATTGTCTTTTATGGTAAATTATGTCTTATTGAGTTGTGCATTCATATTTTTGGAGTTTGTTTTAGGTCAATAATTTTCTGGAATACATTATTCTTTTTTTTTCCCCCCCTTTTCAATAATTTTCTGGAATACATTATTCTTTTTTCTTTCCCCCCCTTTTTTTGGCCCCAAAAAAGAGTATATATCAGAGAAATGAATGTATTTTATTTTTCGTTTATAAATGGGTAATCTGTTGGGCTATTTCTTTTTCTCTTCTTTCTTTCTTTGTTGTTTTATTTTTAAATATAAAATAGATATACCTATGACCGAAAAAGAAAAAGAAAAAGAAAAAGAAAAAAAAAAAAGAAACGAAGAAGACGAAATATACCCACATTTCAGAAAATATGTTCAATCCGACTTTAATTTTACGTAAATGGAATACCTATGCGGGTGGCCAAACTGAATATTTTACCCTGGGCCAAATTGAATGGCTGCCACGACGACGTATTGCTCTATCCCCGTCCTACCAGTCGCTCAGACAATATAAGGCCTTTCATTCGTTCACCTAATTATATCCTCCATTATCAGAGCATTAATAAAATGCTGAAATCAACCTTTGCTCCTATTTTCTCGGCCTTTCCCGCCAAACACAGAACCCGACAACCTTCTTCCACCGCCGTTTTTAGAGTTTTCGCACATACCCCAGAAAGTGTTCAACAAAATGCCTCAGCCAACTCCCACACTAGCATTCTTCCACCATACCTGTTCCATCCTACTTCAGCTTACGTCCACCTCCCTTTCTGTCGAAAAAGATGCCATTACTGTGACTTCCCAATCGTCGCTCTTGGCTCTTCTTCGACCCAAATCGACGACGACCCACGAATCGTCAACTATATGCAGTTGCTTTCTCGGGAAATCAATGCTACGAGACCAGGAACTACGACAAACCCACCTCTGGAAACGGTGTTTTTTGGGGGTGGTACGCCTTCTCTTGTGCCGCCGAGTCTTGTTTCGTCGATTTTGGAGACGTTGAGATTGAAATTTGGGCTGTGTTTGGATGCTGAGATATCAATGGAAATGGACCCTGGGACTTTTGATGCTAAGAAAATGAAAGAGCTAATGGACTTGGGTGTCAACAGGGTCTCCTTGGGAGTTCAGGCATTTCAAGAAGAGTTACTGAAAGCTTGTGGGAGAGCACATGGTCTCAAGGAGGTTTATGAGGCTATTGAGACTGTTAAGTCTTGTGGAGTTGAGAATTGGAGTATGGATCTTATCTCTTCTCTACCTCATCAAACTCCAGAAATGTGGGAAGAGAGTTTGAGGCTCACCATTGAGCAACAACCCCAGCATGTGTCAGTATACGATTTGCAAGTGGAGCAAGGCACGAAATTTGGAGTGTTGTAAGTAATAAAAATTACCAACAAAAATAGTATGTTTAGCTTTGTAAATTGATTTGATTCTGAAAATTAAAATTTTCAGGTATACACCAGGGGAGTTTCCATTGCCCTCTGAAACACAATCAGCTGATTTCTATAAAATGGCTTCAAGAACACTTTCTGATGCGGGTTACAACCACTATGAAATCAGTAGCTACTGCAAGAGCGGGTTCGAATGCAAACACAACTTCACTTATTGGAAGAACGAACCATTCTATGCTTTTGGCCTTGGTTCTGCTAGCTATGTTGGTGGGTTGAGATTTACAAGGCCAAAAAAGATGAGAGAGTACATGGGTTATGTAGAGAATTTGGAGAATGGTTCTGTGGGTTGTAATGAGAACATTCATATTGATGGCAAGGACATGGCCATGGATGTTGTCATGCTCTCTCTTAGGACAGCAAGAGGTCTAGATTTGAGAAGCTTTGCAGAAGCATATGGTGATTCTCTTGTTCATTCTCTTTGCGAGTCCTATAGACCCTATGTGGAAAGTGGTCATGTAGTTTGCTTGAACGAACAGAGACGGGCACTTGCTGCAGATGAATTCAATTCAGTACTTTTTAAAGAGGACAAAGATCAAGCGAAAATGGCATATATTTGGCTTAGTGATCCGGACGGTTTCCTTCTATCAAATGAAATGATATCACTTGCATTTAGGGTGATATCACCGTAGCCCCTGATCCAGCTTGAAGCTTGGAGCTGTTTTTACAAATACATTTTATGGATGCTCGAAATTTGACCAACCATTCCATTACATTATTCAAGGATGGCCTGTTGAAGTGGTAATGCAACAAAAAATTTTTGATAAAGAAAGATTTTTCTGCATCCGACGCACTATGAAGCAAAGCAAATGAGAAAGAAACCAATGAGAAAAAAGGGACCACTGTTTCCATGTTATCCGAAAGTTAATACAGATTTTCTACTAGGGACAAGTTTTTTAGAGTGTATTTAGGATAACCTCAAACTCCTGTCATATGTTTTGTTTAATTATGAATTACAATTAACTGTGGAATTATACTTTGTTGTAATAAGGTTAAGAAGCATGTTTTGATTAATACAAATATTTTTATAATCTGACTCCTTTCACAGCTAGTCTTTACATTGAAAAATTATATCAAACAAAATCAAATCTTTCAATGAATAGAATATTTAGAAAGAGATTCATCTGTTAGGAATAAGATTGCTCTAGGACAGAGATTCATCTGAAGGAACATTTAGGCAGAACTCACGAGGACAACCAGGTTTTTGAGGATAAGATACAACTTCATAAATTGTGTATAGATGTCACTGCTATTTTCAACAACAAAGAAATCCTACCCTAGGTGTAGAACATGTCATCCCTGGAGCTTATAATTGGTAATCCAGCAAGTTTGGCTTCTTCCATGAATTCTAGTTCACTTTGTGCTCCATAGTCTTCTTCCATGAACTCTAGTTCACTTTGTACTCCATTGTCTCACAACCTTATGAGTCGTAAACATTACCAAGAGAAGCTGTTGGAGGGCAAGTCCAATTGGCATAGGAAGAATATTTCCATCTTTCGTTGTCTCATCAATATTGATGATTCCAAGAGCCTAGAATTCAACACGAGTAAATAGAGTTATGGAATTTTTATTTTGTGATGACTTGCAATTCTTCATTAATGCATCCTATACAATAATCAAGCCAATATTTTTATTTTCAAGTTAATAACAGAATTTACATTTTGGTTGGCCACCAATGATTATTCACCTCTGATGATATTTCCAAGATAATTTAAACCACATTACACTTTGTTACGGAACCGCCTGTTATTACCCCAAAAAACATTCTTATACCATAATTTGACAAAAGAATTATTCTATACATGTCAGTTAACACAAGAAGGTATATAAACAGAGTTTAGAAAAGAGAACTAGGATGGATTACCAACTATGAGCCTTTAGCTTTCCGCCCACTTTGTGGGATGCGTCTAAGCTCTTGGGTTCTCATTCTCATATCCCTGCAAGATACAAAATTACTTACTAATACTTGAAACAACTCTCTCCAAGGGCTTCTAATGACTAAAAGTGATACCTTTGGTGCAAATAAACAAGAAGATAAAACAGTGGAAGCAGCATCATAGTCAGTATTGAAACAGCCAGGTAGAGAACACTTGTTTGCTTCTGCACAGACGAAACAGCAAAACCATTCAGTTAAACTGTTAAAACATATATATGATTAGAGAGAAAAACAGAGCAACTTCTCATAGCCAGCAAAAGTCCTAGATAACCTTTACAAAAAACTAAGTCAAAAATAGGGAAGAAAAGCCTAATTGAACCTTTAGAAAATTACCTTTCATTGTAACTGCCTATGTTTGACCTTGACAGAATGCTATGAACATTTCAAACAAGAACGCACCAGCAAGCAATGCAATTTGAATTTAAACATGTCAATTCCCCTTTGAGGATTGAGGAAAGCACGTCATGAAACCGATTTTTTCTTTACAATTTTTATAAGTAGTACAAACTGACATGGGCATACTATACATGCAAAGCATGGAAAAGGTAATTTAAATATTTTATTATAAAGTTTACCAATGAGACCCCTTAAGTGCAAGTTTAACCTAAAATCTATTACACCACAGGACGACCTGAGTGAAGCCTTACCTTGCCTCCTCTTGAGAAAGGTTTCTGTTTCCTGGAGCAAGAATGAGCATCACAAAATTGGCGCAAAAACAACTCTACAGTTACATCAGAATGTTAACATAAGTAGAAAAGGGAACTAAATGAAGTGGTTTTAATTCGTACACTACCATTAATTTAAAAAAAAAAAAAAAAAAAAAAAAAAAAACCCAATGTTCATAAAAACATGAGTATAAATAAAGAATAGAGTTTCTCTCTTCAAAATATAGACAAATACCATGAAGTCGACTGGCTGAGGGTCCTTGATGAATGGGAAAACAACTATCAGCAAGACTCTGCAAAGAATATTCTATATATAAACAAGCACAATATAGGGGTCCAAAAAAATAGCAATCCTAGTATTTAAAAGCAACCTCGCATAGGTGGTGATTCCTTGCAACAGCAGCAGGATTGCATTTGGCTTTTGTTGACTTGGTTTTCATCACATGGTCACAGTGCAATGCCCCACACAAATCAGCTAAGCACTTGCTGCCGTTCTGCATCCATTGAGAGATTGTAATATATACCGACCCATATGATGATAACAAAAACCATATGTTCAAAATGAAAATAACACATAATAGACTGAGTTCCAAAGAATACATAATCATATCTAAAAATCTGCAGCTTTCTGATACAAAATTTGACACCTTCCACATGGCTTTGATGGCATGAAAGATGGGCAATTTGAGTTTTACAGAATTTGAAATAAGATGGCATGAAATATAAGAATTTCACATTGCACCTTGGTGCACAAGTGCTACCACATATAAGGAAAGGAAAAAGAATCCACGTACAACATTCAGAAGATTGTGATGCCTGTTGTCCATATGCTGATCAAGAAACTTTTCAGCACGGAAACTTTTCTTACAGTAGCCACACTGCCATTCATTTATATCGAAATGAATTTTATGCTCCTCCTGATCTCTAAATAGGTCATTGTCTGGATGAAGTCGGCACTTACTTGAAATCGAATAGTGTTCTCGTTCCACAAAGGGCATCAAATACTACATGATATACAGCTACAGTTGTTACTCAAATAAACAATTTTGCATGGTAGAACATTGTAATTTCACCCTACATCTGATGCATACCTCCTCAATGATTTTCCATGCTGCCCTGCTTCTTTCTCTGGAGCAATGTACTTGATGAGCATGTTCCTGTTCTTGCTTAAGAGTTCTAACACAAAAATATAACAAGAATATTATACAGATAAAACAACATTACAATACCACTTTATTACTGTTAATGTAATCGATGACTTCTGCTTCTCACACCATACTATTTTCTCATATGAAAGAAGGCCAAAAAAAAAAAAAAAAAAAAAAAAAAAAAAATTCTTTATCTCTCAACTTCATCTTGGAATTCCACATGTACAACAAAATTCAATCATTTAAGGCTTGGACTCGTGATTATTAATCCGGGCAAGAAAGCTACACTACCTTGAAGCAGCAGAACCTTCATAATCCTGGATCAAAAAGATTAACAAACACTGTTGGTGACCAAAGCTTTAACAAGGCAAAACGGATAAACAAATTCATAATATTAGCAAATGATGAACAACAATCCAGCACACCAAGAATCCGGAGAAAAGCCCTAAAACTTCAAAAAGAAAATCCTACTACACATTATGCTATAAATAGACAAACTAGACAATATTTTGGTACAAAGCGTAATAAACTACTGAATCCACTAGCAAAACTGAATACAATATAATTTTCAACCATTGAGGAATTTGCTAACAAGTCCAAAATTTCTCCTTTCCCATCAAAATCAGAACTTCTGCCCGGTACTAATTATTATTTTTAAAGGTATGCGATTCACAAATTGCTCTAAAAAATAAAAAATAAATAAAAAAATAAAAAGTTATTGGGCAGTTTATTGTGTCCAAATTCAGAAAACTTGCGTGAAAAATACAAACTTTTCAGCTTCCAAAAATTGAAAGCGGAAGAAAATTATCCATATTCGTTAGTAGTGAACCATGAGCTTATGCATCAATCATTTTTCTGTCGAACCAATAATTTTACATAAAATTTATTAATATCTAAAATAAATTATCCAATTGAAAGGTTGAATTGGAGCTACCTAACACAACCAGCAGAAAAGCATAGAGAAATCTCTACGACAAAGAAATGAGCATGTATGTACCTGGTTTTTCTGTGTAAGAGGAGAAGATGAGGAAACATGGACTATTTGTTGAAGAAAAAGCGATACCAACAACAAAATTGAAGAGATTGCTGCTGTGGTTTTCCTCATCTTTAATTCTCTCTATCTCTCCCTATCAAAATATAAAAACTTTTCTGCAAAATCCTTCTTCCCCTATGATAAAGCTTCGATAAACTTCCGGTTTCTTGTAATTTCTTATGGCTCTGTTTGGAAGCTCGGAAAATTCCACTTCCATTCGGAAAGGTTTAATAATATATCTTTTATACCCGAATGAACTTCTTGTCTCCCGCTTTTGTTAACCCCACTACCTTTTCTCCCATTTTTTTTTTTTAATTATATTATTATTATTTTTATAAATTGGTAGGTTCTTGTTTTCTCATTATTAGAGGTGGTAGTTGTCGTTGTTGAATTTTTTTTTTTTCTCATTTTTAAAAATTTACAGAAAATATAACCCAAAAGAAAAAAAAAAAAAAAGACTTTTTCTTTTTTTCTCTCCCTCTTCTTTAATTTTTTTCTTGAGGTAAAAGATTTCTCGAACTAAGCTTTTCTTTAATCTCATACCATTGATTCAAATTTGTCCCAAAAAATAAAAAAATAAAAAAAATCATAAGGACCTTAACCCAACCGATGACTTACTAAAGAATAATTTTTGAACCAAAACACAGCATTATGAAACTTAATCCGAATTCGTAATTAAAAAAAAAAAAAAACTTAATCCGCAGATCAAACAAAACAAAAATTACCAAATTGGTCTTCTTCTTCTTTTTTTTTTTTTTAATTATATAATCCGCAGATTTTACTCAAAACTTACTCATACTTAAAAGTGTGTTTAAGAGACAAAATTAATTTACAGTCCATGGTTTCAACACTGAATAACAAACTAATGGGGAGGAGGCTTAATGCTTAATTTTCTTCTTGCCCCTCTTTCTTGAACTTGTTTCAGGTTCTTGCTCCTCAGCCTTCTGCTCTGCCTCTAATATGGCCAGCTGCAGTGTACAATTACAATATTACAAGCCATTAAAACAATGATTTGTTCAGTTTTCCAGAAAGTTTATAACTCTTAAGGCAAGAGTAGGGAAAAAAAAAAAGAAAAAATTAAATAAAAACAAAACCGGAATAAAAGTTTTACCTCATCAAGTATAGGTTTAAGCTCCCTATACCTCCCTTCAGCAAGATCAAAGCCATCCTTACGAAGCTCCTGCATGGCAACACGACTTCATTAAAAGTGGAAATAAATGTATAAGTTATAACATGTTTGCATCTTAACATATAAATCTAAAAAACTAGTTTTCAAATTGAACAAATTAAGGTTGGTTGAAAGCATACCTTTCCAGTGTGTTGAGTATGTTCATGGGCTGCCATTTGCCAGTACATGTTCGTACGTTTATAGAAATCTTTAAGGGTCTCTCCAGGCTTCACATAAAACGAGCAGCAAGCATCAGTAGAGGAAGTGATGGAGTGAAGAAAGCAAGGAGAGATTAAAGCTTGAGCCTTCTTAAGGACTGGTTATGAATTTATAATCAACAATATACACAAAAGTCAAAATTTTATTTCGAGTCTAGAACCATGGTTCAGGGGCCAATGAAAAAGTTGAAAATCAGTAAGATTGTTGCCGTCTCTTTTGCAGCTTTCATAAATAAATAAATAAATATAAAGATCACCATTGGTGTTCTTTGAGAATCTGAAAGACCCAGGTTGGCTCTGATCTGCTCTATTCTAGCCCGTTTCTCCTTCCTTCGAAGACTCTTTCCCTCGCCTTTGATTAAAGCAACGGCATCTCCCATTTGAACTGATCCATCTTTGGCATTCTATGAAAATGACAAAATAATTAAGAGATGGCTTAATTTTATTTCACATTCTCATAGTAAGCAAAAATTGTTTCATAGTAAAGGTATGGAATTCAAAATAGAAAACACAAGTTTTTGCAAAATCAGTAAGGTTAAATGAAAGCACCTCCTCATCATCATCATCCTCACTCTCGTCACTGTTACTATCACTATTGTCTTCATCTCCACTATCATCTTCATCTTCATCGTCATCCTCATCCTCTGACGCCTCCACCCACTCAGACTTGGATGCCTACATTAAAAACAGAAAAGCAGAGCAAGGTCAGACAAGATTCAATAAATGATACTCTGTTTCCCCATAAAGTGAGGCATTATTAAAGTTAATATTTTTCTCCTTTTATCTTTTTGTAAGACGATGCCCTCAAAGAAACCAGATGAAATGATTTTAAATATTGAAAGTCACATTCCTAGCATATAAATTGCCAATAAAACTTATTTAATATAAATCTGTCAAGCAAATTTTTCTTTGAGCAACTTTAATACAAACATGGAATTCTGCACAAGTCCTCACAATCATACTAAGGTGGCACGGAACCATGAAGCTCAAAAGAATTAAAATGGAATGAGAACTGAAAGCTTTTCTTATGCCTCTATAAAATGCACTATGGAACATCTTTCTGTGTGTGTAGGTGTATTTGTTTTGTGAGAAAGTGAGAATGCCATTGAACAGTATAAAAAATTAATCTTCCAAGCAACGGCATAAGTGGTCAACATTTTATGATGCATCCCATTAAATATTACTACTTTGCCATCTTGAAAAGCATGGGTAACAATATTTTATAAGCATTTATACGTAAAAATGAGCCATCACAAACCGGTATGATGCACTTCCACTCGTCAAGTTTGCTGAGATTCAGACAATACAAATCATCAAGGGTAATTTCTCGATCTTTGATCTCCATCATGCCTCCATATACATATAATGTATCTTTTCCAACAACCATGCAGGAATTGATCCGTCCACAGGGCTTCACTATCTAATAGGTTGCACCCAATTCATAATCAATACAAGAATGAATCTAAATAGATGCAACATAAAAAACAAATATTAAAAAATATTAAAACAGCATGATGAACCTCTGGTAAGTCAGAATTTGGTAGGTCCATTTTCACACTAGATTCATGGTTCAACCCATTGGGTTTGACAGCTAACCCACTGTCATCAACTGTCACCATCGCTGCCATGTTTTGTGACATTTCATCAATGTTGCTTTCCTCTAGACCAGCTTCTGCATTTTCAGATTTCTCATCTTTTCCAAACTGTTGCTCTGGTTCAGTAGAAATTTTCTTATCATCATCGATAGATTTTGGTTCAGAACTCTTTTTTAACTGTAAAATGAAAGTAAAATTAGTCCATAGAATATTAACAGCATAAATGAATTACTTCCAAATTAAGTAAGAAAAAAATTTAAAGCCAATGGTAAAAAAAACTAAAAAAACTTTTAAGTCAGTACAAATCCACATAAAGTGGATATCCATGTTATAAATTTGTATATGCCCAAACCTTATTCGTTGACTTCTCCTTCCGTAGTTCTAATGGGTACCTGAAGCAAAAGATAATTGTTATGTGTTGTATCGGCTTTTCATAGAACTAATATTTTGATTTGGACCTACATCCTAACAGCTTTAAGCATTTGGGAACGACAGCAACTTAACAGCTGTATGTACACAGTTGAACATTATAATGTTCATTTCTCATGGAAAATCATATTTCACTCATTACATTTGCAAATAATAAGAAGAAAAAGCAAACATTTAATTTGGAGTGGGGGACAATACAACTGGAAGACATTGATATGATATGCATAAATACAAAATGCTTAAGGAGCCTTAAGATTGTACTGATAACTTGAACTTATTGGCAATTGAAAGCACTAATCTTACCAGCGATTGTTGTCTAATTGGAATCCGTAAAGTTCATTCAAGAACAAGCTCATTATTACATCACCTGTATGCACAAGGGAAAGGCACAGGACCAAAAAAAAAAAAAAAAAAAAAAAAAAATTGCAGAAAAGATTTTGACATCAGATGTAGGCTTACTTACGAAACCAAGCTCATCAAACAAAAAAGAGAACCCGCAAAATATTCAGTAGATAATATCCTATATCAGCAATCTATGTTTAAATGGAACATGATGGCTTTCATATATATATATATATATATATATAACAAGGCACACAAACCAGAATAAACTAACCTTTAACTTCCATATCCACCACACCACCAAATAGCACTGCTCGCCTTTTATGAACACACATGGAAAACCCAGCACGAGGTCCAGGAGGCATCCCACTCTTCTTCACCTATTATAAAGTAACTACTAATAAGAATAACTACCGATATAGCAAATTTATTAGGAAAATAAGGCTTAGATATGTTGCAAAAATTATCTTTCAAAGCAAAACAAGATAGGTAACAGCAATGTCAAATAAATAATGGTATATAAAGTAAGAACCTTGTTCCACTCCCAAGTCCTAGGATCAAGGGACCACATGTCAGAATGAACATTTCCTTTCTCAGAGCTATTATTATCAGATGACATTTCTTTGGAATAACCACCATATAAGAAAATCTGCAATGTCAAAAGTAAAAAATGAGTAACCATATTCCCTGGTTGATAATTTCATCAGGAAAATTTTATAATTAACAAAAAACAACCATGACATATCTCCTCCTGCAACAAGCAGCTTAAAACCAGAGAGCATTTCCACAACTCCTCTCATTAAGAGTGTCTTTGTTTCACTCACCTCATCTTGGTAAACGAAAAACTGAAAACCACTCCGTGCACTTGGCCACATGGCTCCAGGGCTAGGCTTTATCTCTTGCCACTAAAATGCCAATGCAGAAGAAAAAAATTAGTTAAACAATGTATAAAAAGACAACAGATAACAAAAGCATGATACTAGCATAATGCAAGAGGGTGACGACATGTTTACTTTGAATTGATCCAGGTCAAATACATACAAATCATTGTAATACCTGCAAAGATAAAGTAACATATATGATCAAACTTTATACGGATAGAGATGTTAACATGCTAAATTACTATAAAAAATATACATTTTAGTATTATAAGTCCTCTGAATATAGTCAGCTTCATTAAAAGGTTAATTTTTTTTTGAAAAATCCATTAATTAAAAACAACCAATCAAATAACTATGAAATCTTCAAAAATGTAAAAAATAAAAAATAAAAAATTAACAACCTCACTTCTCTAAGTGTGTCATAGAAGCCACCAAAAACTACAATCTTGTGCTTGTATAGTACCTGGAAAAAGAACAGAAAAAATGTATATAACTAAAAATTAAGAAAAAGGTACAAATGAGATGAAGAGTGCACCAGTATATTCTATAATATAATACCAGAAAAATAAAACGTATTCCTGGGCTACAGGAACCACAAAGATAATATGGTTCAAAGAAATGGATACAATAACTTGAGCACTCAGTCAAGCATTATGATTAAAATGGTCATGTCATGGTCATTAAAAGTGTAAATAATAATATAACCTTCTATTATACATATGTAAGTGTGCCATGTGCAAGTGGCATCGATATTTATATAACATAAAACTCCTAAAGCAACCTGTACTTACCATTCGATGACCTGAGCGTGGACTTGGACACCCTTTTAAATTGAGTTGTTCCCATTGATTTGTTTTAAGGTCCAACATCCAAAAGTCCTACAAATGAAAAATACAAGGAGAATTTACAACCTTATAAACTTGGCTGATATCTACATGTAATGGTCTACAAATCAATCGGCCAGAAACTACGTGCTTAATAGGTCTTACCTTGTAATGATGGAACCTCTCTTGATTTGGAGACGTAAACTCACCACCTAATAACAAACAAAAGAAATCATATTTGTGACACGGAAGAATTATGTGCATTTCAGCAGATGTTTTTACTGTTTAGCATGCCAAAGTACTGTCAATCTACCAAAGATATAGAGATAATTCTTCCAAGCAACTGCCTGGTGAGCACTACGAGGAGGTGGACTATTGGGACTTGAAATTAACTTCCATTCCTGCTTTTCACTGTCATACCGATAAAGATCACCATAAACAAATGTCTGCAACAATACAAACGAGAATGTAAATAAAGGCGAGTAACATATAAAAATTTACCTCGAATGGAACATGTAAAAGAATTATCAAGAACTAACCTTGTTACCATTATAAAATTCGCCTCCATAGAGAATCAATTCAGTATCTTTCAAGGGATTAATGTTCAGCTACACAAACATCAATGTAAATTTTCAGTTTTTGCATGAGGGAAGGTTAATGGTAAGTAAATATGTCGAGTAACTAATGAAAAATAGGTAAGGGGTATTACTGTACAGTTCGATCGTGGTGATGGAGCTGGGACATTTTCCTCAACATGCACTTCTTTCTTCTTAGCTTCCTCTTTTTGAATACTCAACTGTCAATCAAAACCCAAATACATACATAAAGAAAATTTTCAAATTTCCAACAAAAACCTCCCAATGTATATTGCCCTCGTCACCAATTGAAAGATGCCTCATACTCTTATTCAAAAAACTTAAAAAAGAACCACCAATTTGAAATCCTCTGTTTCTACACAAAGACACAACTTCCCAAACGGCACATTCTGTTCCAAGAGTTTAAAAATCTAGCAGCCAAAGTTCAAATTTTCAATGCCACCAAACAAACGCATACCCATCAAAATACTCAAATTTTCAGCTCAAAGTAAGCAAAAAAGTTTAGTCTTTTATTAATCTAAAGGACACATACATATACATATACATATACATATACATATATATGGGAAGAAGCTGTATAATAGAGAATGAATGTGTACCAAAATGGCATCGATATCATCCTCGGGAGAGAGCTTCTTGGTGTCTCTACGAGCTCTCTTTTCCTCTGCTTTCGCAGTTTTCCTCACCGTTTTCTCTTTGCCTTTTCCGGGTTTCTTCGTTTTCTTTCCCATCGTTCAGGAAAAACAAAAGCAGCCAAAGCTTGAAGCCTTTTTTCTGAACAGACTGGGGACAGAGGAGGAACTAGGAAGAAAGAAAAAGACCCCGTATGAAATGCACCACTACGCACAAAGCAACGAATTTACGACGTTGTTTTACATCGTCGTTTGTTGGCATGCCAAAGAAGAAGAAGCTTTCCCTACTATCTTTCGTGAACCATGGCCCATTGTTCTTGGGCCTAGGGTGAGCCCTATTTGACGGCAGGCATAATATGCCTAGTCAAAAGCCCATTTTAGCCCACTATCCACTGTATTGACCCTCCGAAAGGGTCCACCTCCAAACGTCAACAGAAAGGCCCATGTCTAAAAACTTTGGGCTTTGGACCACATACTAATATTAAGCCCAAATAAAGAATATTGCTTGCGAAATACATAAATGAATTTGGTCCATATACTACATAATAATATGTCAAAATGTTTATCAAGTGATAATGTTATTATATAATTGATTTATATTTAATTATGTTTATCTTTTAAAAAATTCACATATATATTAAAATTTTTAACTAATAAAATAAAAATATATTGGTAGATATTTTGATCGTGTAATTGGTATATCTAGCATTTACATAGGAGAATAAATAAAGACATGCATTTAGTAAATTTTGCTGCAATTGACGATATATTGCTCATATTATGGGATTTATTGCCCATTAAATTATATATAATTCCGATAATTCATCCTTTTTTTTCCCCCTAATAATTCACCCATTAATTAGACAACAAATTATCAAAATTATATGTAATTTGATGGATGGTGGTCATCATAATTTGGACAATGTCGCATATCTATGAACTAATACATCCCAAAAAACATTGACTCGGCATTACTGGTTAGAGAGAGAGAATGTTTTTGGTGAATTAGAGAGAGATAATGCTGAGATAATGTTTTTGGTGAATTAGAGAGAGATAATGTTGTATTCAGATGTATATATACTTATATCCGTATATATACGGTATATATTCTTCTCACCAAAAAAGAAAATATGTACCGTATATATTCTCTCAACCCATGGTGTGATATGATGATGGTCCAAAAATTAAAAAGGACCATTAAAAGGAGAGCCTCCCTTCCATATCTATAAAACGTCATGTAGCTTGATCTTTTTGCCATTTGTTCCCACCTTTGCTTGGAGTTCTTAACCTTTCTCGACAAAAAGCCAAACTCGACCACTACTAAACGCCTTTTTCTTTCCCACTCCTTTTTAACTTGTATTCAATACCCTCACTTTTTTTTTTTTGCCCTTTCTCTTGTCTCTAAAAAGGAGAACCCACTGGCCACCACAGTTTCAAAGCTTCAAATCCCCAATTATAAAAACTCCCATTTCCACTTTGCGCATGCAAAATTGTATATCATTTTCTTTTCTTTTTTTTAACATTTTACAAAGCTTAAATTATTCCTTTCTTAAAGACATTTTTCCACTGACAATTATTCAACTAAGAAAATAAGGTACATGTATAAATTGTATAATGTATTCATTCTCTCCCATATTACAAACCACCATAATTTCTGCAACCTCCATAACTAGCTGATATTCTTAGTATACATTAACCACCAACCAAAGTTTTTCTTGGTACAGATTAATAAGGAAAATTTTCAAACAAATTCATTAGGTCTTCTTTTCCTCTATGGTTTTCTTGCTGCAGAGACTGATTAACTTGTCTCTTGTATAGGCAGATTCAGTTAACTTAATTTGTGACTAGACTTACGAATGAAAGTTGTAACAATGTTGTCGCTAAAAGTAGTAGTTATAACTCAAGTACATTGAATTTTTAGATACAATAAGCCGTCTTAACTGCAAATTTACACAATAACACACTTTACTCACAAATACAACATTTTGTTTATGCGACCAAAAAAGTGTTTGTGATAATTTCTTCTTTATATCTAAACCACTAACAACACCCCCCACCACCCCCAAAAAAAAAAAAAACTTTATACTGCACTACTTTTTTGTTTTTGTTTTCGTGTGGTCTCAGACTTGACAAGGACCAACATTCTCTGCTTCTGGAGCACATAAAAACTGCAGATTCATTTAACTAATGAACAGGTAAAGTGACAATGTGAGTTAGTTTTCCTTCTTGTTTAAGTACAAAGACTTGTTTAATTGCTATGCATAAAACAAAAAATGTTGTTTAATTGCATGCGTTTTTATAACACAACTTTTAATGTATTCTGCTTTTTTCACAAATTTTATTGTACATTTTGCTTTATTGCACACCTATTATAGTTCCAAGGCACACTTTTCACGTATTCTTTATGTTTAAGTACATCCTTTCTTTTTTTTTTTTGTTGGGGACTTTGCTCAGTATTAGCTTTCTTTATTAATTTTGTTGACAACTCAGCTATGCTTTCCGCGTAATAGATTTTGGTTTTTTCTGTTTATTTACAAAACCAATTTACACCCAAAAAAAAAAAGAAAGAAAAGAAAAGGGAAAACCAAACCAATCCTTATCTTTTAAAATGGTGGTTTTAGGACCAAACATAAAGGGTCCCTCATAAGATTCGTCCAAACTTTTATATTTTAATTTATAAGAAAAATAAAAACACTTTTAATTAGATCATTCAAAGATCTTGATTTTGGAATTTTCAAGCTACTTGTAAGAAGAAAGCAGAAGTAGAATCAAACTCAGTTTTCATTTTTCGCCAAAACTTTGTATTGATGTGAAATTTCAGGTCAGAATAATAGTTTTTCATTTTCTTTTTATTTATTTATTTTTTGGTAGATATAGTTGTTTTGAGAATGAAAACTTAGTCTTCGTCTGGATGATCAAGATCCATGCTACTCTCATGGTTTTTGTCTTCCAAAAGGGTCAAAGTTTCCAAAAACTATAATTTGGATGGTGATGGAATACCAACAAAAACCATTAGTTAAATTATGATTCAATAAAGTTCCAAAAATAAATAAGCTCTTCTTCTCCAACATTTGGACTCCAATGTTTGTCTGTTTCTTTGTTGATGATAATGTTTGCTTCTATTCAATTAAAAGTAATGCAAAAAAGATGGTCCAACACAGTCAACTTGACAAAAGAATGCCTAATAATTTCAATTATTTCTAATAAATTAGAGCAATTTTTTAGGTATAAGTGGTTAGGACCAAAGATTATAGAAACATGAGTATATTTTAGCGCCTAATTATATTCAAATAGATTTCGTACCATCTATCAAAATAAATAAATAAGATACCAAGAGAAAAAGTGTCACAAAAGCTCCCAAATTCAGTATAAGGATTATGAGCAACAACAGCAAAAGATCATTTAAAGAGTGGATTTTTATTGTCAGATACAAAAGATAGATTGAGAATGAGTTATGTTTTAATTACAAGAATAGTACCTACTCTAAAAATGAAATTATTTATTCAAGTTTCTACATTAGAGACTACACAATATTGGTTTAAAAATCAAAATGGGTATCTAATATGTTTTTATGAGAGTGTGTTCCTGTCATTGCAAATGTGATATTGATTGGTGCTGACACCAAAAAGATGTTATAAGTGACAACACCATAATGGACAATCAATTTAGAAGACGAGTCAAAACTGTCAATTCAAAAGAACAACTTAGCATTTTTTGGTTACTTATCATAATTCTTTTTTTTTTTTTTTTTAAAAAAAATTTTGTCAGGGAATTAAATATGTATTAGTAGTATTCTCAATAAAATATATGGTAAGCCAGGTAGTTAGATTCTATTTTAATCCGAAAGACCAGAAGTGCCATAATCATATATTCCCACCTTCAAAACCAACCCCATAATTTCCTTTTACTCAACCCATTAATTCACTACTTTGGAGCTTCTTGGTTGTAATCCAAGTTGCTGTACTCTATGTTTATTAGAATCACATTTCTCCATAATCTAATAAGATTCCCACCCATTCAAAGCATATAAAGTTTTATCACCAACCCCCACAAAAACGCACATACAACTCCTATATACCACTTCTTGTCCTAAAAAAAAAAAATAAAAAAAAAAAAAAAAATGGGTGGAGAGCTCTGTGCGAAAATGGGAACTGGGTTATGCAGAAAGTTTGGAGAGTCATGGAACAAAATGGAGACAGGCTTAAATGGTGCGGTGTCAAAGAGCTTTATTGGGAGGTACTTCAAGTTAGACGCAAGAAAGACCTGCTTCACAAAGGAATTGAGAGCTGGACTCGCAACTTTTCTAACCATGGCCTATATCATCACCGTCAACGCCACCATCATCGCCGACTCCGGTGGGACTTGCTCCATCGCCGATTGCTCGGCTCCGGCTAACCAAACAGCCAGTCCAGATTGCATGATCAAGCCAAATGCAGGGTACCAAAATTGTCTAGCTAAAACCAAGAGTGACCTTATTGTTGCTACTGTTTTATCAGCTATGGTTGGATCTCTGGCTATGGGAATTTTAGCCAACTTGCCCTTAGGCTTGGCCCCAGGGATGGGTCCTAATGCTTATCTGGCGTATAACTTGGTGGGTTTTCATGGAACTGGGTCTATCTCTTACCAAACTGCTGTCACTGTGGTTTTACTGGAAGGTTGTGCTTTCCTTGCAATTTCTGCATTTGGGCTCAGAGCAAAGCTAGCCAAGCTTATACCTCACCCAGTTAGGCTCGCTTGTGCTGCCGGTATTGGGCTTTTCATTGCATTTGTTGGTTTACAAGTCCATGAAGGGGTAGGACTTGTTGGTCCAGACCCATCAACTTTGGTAACAATAACAGCTTGTACCAATACAAACCCAGAAACTGGTGAGTGCCTTGGTGGGAAAATGGGGAGCCCAAAATTCTGGTTGGGCTCAGTTGGGTTCCTAATCACAAGTTTTGGGCTGATGAAGGGGATTAAAGGTAGTATGCTGTATGGTATACTTTTTGTGACATTAATTTCATGGTTTAGAGGCACATCCGTGACATATTTCCCTAGCACACCAGAGGGTGACACAAACTTTAAGTACTTCAAGAAAGTCGTGGATTTTCACTTGATTCAATCCACAGCAGGGGTGTACAGCTTTAGTGAGTTCAATAGGAGTGAGGTTTGGGTGGCTTTGGCAACCTTATTCTATGTTGATGTGCTAGCCACAACAGGCACATTGTATACTATGGCTGAAATCGGAGGCTTTGTCAATGAAAAAGGAAGTTTTGAGGGTGAATACTTAGCGTACATTGCTGATGCAGGCTCAACAATTGTCGGATCAGCACTTGGAGTTTCACCTATTGCAACCTACGTGGAATCTTCGGCAGGGATCAGAGAAGGTGGACGAACAGGATTAACAGCGGTGATCATCGGGTTATGTTTCTTCACTTCTCTGTTTTTTACTCCCTTGTTGTCTAGTGTACCTTCATGGGCTATAGGACCTTCATTGATCATGGTAGGAGTGATGATGATGAAGGTTGTGAAAAACATAAACTGGTCAGATATTAAAGAGGCAGTGCCTGCTTTCATCACCATAATTCTTATGCCATTGACATATTCTATAGCAAATGGAATCATTGGTGGGATTGGACTTTATATTGCTCTTAGCCTCTATGATTTTGTTGCTGGGTATATTCAGTGGTTGATCAAGATGAGAAAAATGGTGGTCAAGGAGCATAACCAAGTGTCTGCTACAGCTGGTGCAGACCAAGCAATTGAAACTGTTTGAAGTTTTTGCAGGGGGTTATTATATAAGGTATAGGAATCTTAATGGGCTTATATAGTTCGTGAACCTTTTTTGTATTGGTTATATATAGCATCTGAATATTAGAACATAGTAGCAATGGGTGCACAAGGTGCAATGAGAGGTCTTGAGCTTGGGGTAACCTTGGAAGCCTCTGACTGCAACTTGTGCAGGCATTTGTAGTTTATCAATTTTCATTTGGCAATTGGTATCCTATAGATTTTCTTATTCAAATCTGTTTTATTTATGGAAAGAACAAAAAAATGAATGAGAAAAATGATACTGTTTTATGAAACATTGAGGCAAGAGAGATCCAAGACCAGCCACATGGTACTCATCCAATGACTACTAGCTGCTTGGTAATGTCTACGTTTTTTGTTTTATATGAAAGAAAAAAAAAAAATTGAAATCTATTTGACTGTTACTGAAATTTTTATAAATGTTCATTTTTTACTACTACAAATTGCCAATTCATGTACATTTAGTTTCCTTTTTTTTTTTTGTTCTTTTTTTTTTTTGGGGGTAATACTATATATAGTTCTCTTGATTAAAAAGAAACCAGAAAACCAAAACACCAAAAACTTTACCAATGTTTTTACTTCTTCTGTACGACTAGAACATTATAATTACATCAAGATATGTCCAAAAAAATGCTCCTTTAACAACACAAAGGACATTTATACAAAAACCTGAGCAGCTACAAAACTTTCTAAATCCCTGTGACACAGTTTATGCCTCAGACAAGTGCAGGTTTGAACCATTTCGTGTACAAATGGAATATGAAAATGCCATAACAGATCTTCTCTCTTACTTTCGAACTATGCGGACCTTATATATGCCCTTGGAGTCATTTTCAACGACAAAAACACACTCATCTTTGGGTTGAACGCTATTTGCCTTGGTGAATGCTTCCCAACCAGACGTTAATACACAGTAGCTAGAAGTCTCATGGTACATGACTGACCACAATCTCCTCTCTGGATCTCTAAGGACCACCACCGTTCTATCCATTTTCGACCTCCCCATGATAGAGGTATAGGGCAAGCATGCTGGCAACTCCTGCATGAGTAGCAAAGAGGTCAAACTAGTTTAAGAAAGAATGTTTCATACAAAGTACAGGAAAAGATATATATATATATATATATATATATATATGTATATATATATACATGATTTAGTAGAACATGCAAAAAATATGGCCCAAAAAAAGAAAGTGATATGGAACCATGTATTTGTTAGATGCTCAAAGAAAGGCAGCAACATATAACATTCAGTCAATCAACAATTAACATACCAAGAAAGGTTCACTGCCTGCTGTGGCCACCACAGAGGGGACATCAGATGAATCTGGAGGAATTCCAACTGAATCATCAGTTTCAGTTTTTATCTCCAAGTCAGAGTCCACATCATTATTCTCTTCTACAATCTTATCAGAACTCGCTTGATGCTCATCTTTGACCTTTGACGATTCACCTGTACATTACATCAAGTTACTTTGACACATCTCATGCACAATTGAAATGAGCATTAAACGAAGTGATGCAACGATATAATCATACCGTGTGTTTCACATGCATCTGATGTATTCTCTATCAGCTCTTTCTTAACTGTGCAATAAATTATTAGTCTCATTCAGATATCCAATAAGATATGTTTGAAAGCTTCCAAATTTATTTTTTAAAAAAAAAAAAAAAAAAAAAAAAACTATAATCAAGATGTAATTATGGTTTTGCTAAAAGCAGAAAGTTACTCCATTAAGAATGGAGGGAAAAATAGCAACCGGAACAAACACAAACCAGATAGATAATTTTGGGTTCCAACAGAAGAGGAAGGAGTCTTAGTAAACTTCGACTTGGCACTCTGACAACTGTCATTGATCGAACTCTCTACCTTTTGGGATAATGAACCCCGATTCTTACCGGATAGTGGTTCCGAATCTTCAGATACAAACATTAAAATGAAAGCAAGATTAATATAATTTTCATAAAGAAAAAAGTATATTAAAACAATGCAAAACTGAAGAAGCTCCACAAACCTGATCCCTCAGCAAGCTGGCATTTGGTAAATTTTCTAAGGCTCTTGACGTTTTCTTGGGGCTTTACAGAAGATACTGGTGAGCAATGCCCGGAGGCCTCATCAATGCAAGTATCATTATCAGAAATAACCTTTCTGTCCATGTCATTAGAACAGTTCTCTACCTTTTCAGAGTTTGATGCATCTAAAGGCACAGACAAACATGCTGCATCTTTAGCTGCAGGATTATTATCAGTCATTGATACCTCATTTTGAGATCTCATTGATTGATCAACATGCTGAGGAGCAACTCCACCAGATTTATCGTTCCACATTTCAAAATCAGACAAATCAATGACAGGGCATCTGTCCTCTCCTTGTTGGGTTCCCAAATCTCGATAGACCATTTGGAAGGTATCGTCAATGTTTTCAGGTTCCGACTCAACTTTGCGCCTTCCACTCATATTGCTACCATTAGAAAGATTTGGTGAGACACTTGGTGCTTCTTCTGCATTATTCACCTCGTTCAGGCCTTCACTTATTTTAGCATTTGAACCAGACTTGGGTGAGGAGCTTGAATCCTGTTTGTTCATTTTACTTCTATCATTTGTGTGGCGTGGATTTTCTTTGACAGTATCTCCATCATCCCTCTTCCTCTTCCTTTGATTGCTTCTCTCAGAAAAATCTAGTTTTTCACACCCAGATGTATCGAAGATCTTAACAAAAAGATGTGATTTCATTAGGTACTGAAATACAAGAAAATATCCAACTTCAAGATTATGGGCTAGTGAGAAATCATTCCATCCCTGTTGAAAAGCCAAGAAGCCATCAACATTGGATATTGTTACTTCCCATTGACTCCCACTTGAATCCTCAAGAATAGCATTTTGATTAATCAATTCTGGCATAGACCGTGCAAACTTAGGAGGCAAGAACTGCAATGAAATGCCATGGTTAGAAAATAGCTGTAAACATGCATTCAACAAAGCACAACAAGAAAGGAGTTGCAAAACACAAAATTCCTTAACACCATATAATTCAGTCAACTTGTAACAGAAGATAAAATTAATATTTAAAATCTAAATTCCGGTTCAACTTAAACGGATCACTTTCATGCTTCGACATTAAACATCAACTTAGATATATACAGGG
This sequence comes from Ziziphus jujuba, assembly GCF_031755915.1. Taxonomy (NCBI): domain Eukaryota; kingdom Viridiplantae; phylum Streptophyta; class Magnoliopsida; order Rosales; family Rhamnaceae; genus Ziziphus; species Ziziphus jujuba. The sequence continues at coordinate 9,381,399 of NC_083380.1, forward strand.
TAAATATGAGTACAAAAATTGACCATGTCATATAACATAAACAAGTTTTCATTTAAGATAAAAAATATTGAATTTCTTCACATATATATGGCAAACAAAAACAGTTGAAACAAGTTAACAATAGTAGCAGCCACATAGAGAAATAAGAACCCAAGTCTTTTTATCATACCAAAACTTCAGAAAACTTCGGACCGATCAGGATTTTGAAAAAAGAGGTAACAGCCGGTGATGATTCTTCCTTCTTCCCATGAAACTTCAAGCAATTTTGTATGCATTGTACACAAGCTTCTTCCTTGCTACACATCTCTTCTCCTTCTCTGTTCAATATTTAACACCAATCAGCAAAATAACTAATAGATCAATTACTTCACTGAATTACATTATTTCAAGAAACATATAAATGCTAAAATAGACTAAAGGGAAATAGACAAAAACCCAAAAGGAGTATGATCTCAAAGAACAACTAGCAGGAAAGATGTAAACAAAAGAATCACAATCATGACACACACTCTCTCTCTCTCAAAGCAAAAGCATCAAGTGTAAAGATCATTAAACATAACACCAAGTCTCAATCACTTATATTAATGGACTTGATGATTTTTCTGAATGTGTACCAAAAGTTTTCCATGACAGTTTATGCTTCAACAATCACAAAGGCAACAAAGAACAAATATTAAAGCTAGCCTTCAAAAATTTCCCGAAACAATAATAATAATAATAATAATCATAATAATAATAATTAAAATTCTAAGGCTTTCACTTGAATATTTACCTACAAGCTTGTTTTAAGAGTAATGGCTATATGTCCAGTCCAAATAACTCATGCAAACAAAGAAAAACTTAAAAAGCACACAATGCGAAGCCATTACAGCCTCATCAACAAAATAGACAAAGGATTAAGATTTAAGGGTACAAAAAAAATTAGAAAACTTTTTTTTTTTTTTTTTTTTTTTCCGGGGAAGCTAACTATTTTTTCGGGAGAATCAAACAGAAAAGCCTTTAACGGCTCTGTTCTACTATATTCAATGATGTTGTTTATCCTCAATTAACCAAACAAAACAACCACATTCAGGTTACAAAAACCAGACTGAAAAAACCCAAGTGGGTAAATTTTGTAAGATTCGATGTTTGCATGATCAAGAAGTAAAATTATCTAGAAAAAAAAAATTTTCCGGGAAAAAAATAAAAAACAAGAAAAAAGAAGAAGAAAAGAAGAAGAAAAGAAGCGTAATCACACCAAGCTCCGAGGATGAGAGAGAAGCTTATTCACAGCGAAGGAGATCGATGTTGGATTTTTTTGGTTCACGTTTGTCCCAGAAAAATGCTGTGACTCTTCGGACACTGCGGGGTAGCGGCACGGTTTGTCAATTGTCACTTTGGAAACTGTGAAAAGACAGAGACTCCCATATGACACACACAACACATCACAGCTTTACGTAGTTAACAGAGCCCCGTTGGTACTGAACTGCTTGTTAAATGTTCACGACGTCGTATTGAATGGATAAGTGGTTGATGGGCTTAAGTAGTGTGGAGACTAAAGGAAGGAACTTTCTAAAGCCCAACCGAAAAAGAGTGAATTTTAAGCTAGCAAGTGGGTCCCATTTTGTTTTGGAAATCATTCTCTATCCGACCGAGTAAAATACAATACTTATGACCACTCAAATTCAAAAGCAATAAAAGCAGTCAAAGAACCAATTTAGCATAAAGATAAGAAAGTCAAAAAAGGAAAAATCATAACTTTTTTTTTTTTTTAATGGGGATAATAAAAAATATATTGAAAACAAAAAAGAAATCAAAGCAATATCAACTGAGAATTTATCAAATACTATAAAACGTTACAGAGAATGTATACCCTTAAACATAAAAAAAGTGACTCTCTTTTCCTCCTAACATAATTGGTGTTTGATGAAGAGTAGGTTTTGGTTTTGGTTTTGGTAATCTGCAAGTTGGGTCATCTGCAAAATCCCAACCAGCCCTGCAACTTCTTAAAAGGGTTTCAGAGACTTTGACTTTTTTGAACCTTTTTCCAAGACTTAAAAGAAAGCAAAGAATTTTCTTCTCAGTCCCTTTGTATAAAAGAATCAAACTCAGTTTTCAGGGTATCGATTTCTCTCTTTTTTTGTTTTAAAGTTTCCATTTAAATACCGCTTTTTTGTCAAGAAAATAGTGAAAGAAAAAAAAAAAAAATGTTGGGTTATTATCAGCAACTCCCTGCTAGACCGTCTTACCGAGACTCCCTAAAGATTCTTGAGGCTGATATTCAGCATGCCAATATGCTGTGAGGCTTTTCCCTCTCTCTCTCTCTCTCTCTCTCTCTCTCCCCCCTCTTTGTTCTATTTCAACTGTGAATGGATTTGTGCAAGTTTGAGTAGGATTATGTCAATTTTTAGTAGGAGGTTTCTAAATTTGTAGTCTTTTGTGATGGGTTTTTGTTATCAGGTGATTATGGAACTTTTTATGTTCTGGTTTTGATTGATGGTTATTTTAAGTGTGTTTCACGAAAAACAAAACCAATAGCCGGAATTTTAGAACAACAAACAAATAGCCACTTGGGTTTTTATCAAATGTGTTTCCAATGCCTGATGTTGCTGTTTTATTTTGAGCTATGAACTATACTAGGTTCAACAAAATCAGAGCTTTAGGATTTACAGGACACTTTGCATGCTTAAGAAAAGATTGTAATTGATCTGGTTGTAATGTTAACCAATATGTCTATTTTATTGCTGGATTGTGATGGTCAAGACTGAATATATGTTTGGTTTTGCTGATTATGTGCAACGTTAAAAGCAGATTATAGATTCAGTTCACAATCTTGCGCTGTCTAAAAAGAGATACCATCACTTCAGGAAATTTGCGGCTTTGTTCCTTTGTTTCTGTTTTTATCTTTTGGGGAGGTTCTTTTAAATATTTATGATCTTGTTTGTTGAATTTGTTACTAAGTTAGGAATTGTTATGTCAAGATAGGTTTAATGCTGTTTGTCTGCTGAAGTGATGTGTTTCTTGCACAACCTATCTATACAGGGCAGCCTCTATCCCAATAGGCAAAGCTGGTACCTCTCTTCAAATGAAATTGGTTTACAGTGACCTTGCACCCATTTTACTGCTTTTTCTACAGTGGATGGATTGCTCGTGTTCATGTTTACTTTCAGATTATTTAAACCTTTTCCATGTAGTTGTATATAAGGTAGGTTTCTGCTTTCCTGCTGATCTTATAAACAAAATTTGACCCTTTTTTTTTAATCTAATATTTTTATTGAAGAATGAATGAGACTTCATAATTATTGTTCTGGTTATTGGTTTCTTATGTCTTCAGGTTCGGTCAGATGGGAGGCCAAATATCTCTTCATATGGAAGAAAAGCGACCATCAGTCAATTTTACAGTATGTAATATCGTTAAAATTATTTGGGTGCTATATAGAGATATATTTCACAAAACATCTAAAATAAACCTGTCTCATTCTAGGATTTAAGAATGAATTAGCTATTATCTGAATAAATCAGGCTTCAGATTTAAGAAGCTTTAAATGCCATAAAGCTTTTTGTGTATTTTGTTTTTATGCCATCTTGTTTCTGCATTTCATCTTTGCTTATGAACACTGTAACCTAAAATTGCAGCTGTTATATTGCCATCACTTCAGCATCTCCATGGCGATTCATTAGAGCTGGATGTCACTCAAGAGAAAATTCACGAATTGGAAATGGTTGTAGGCAAAAGATACGAGGATGATAAGAAGCTTTCAAATTTGGATTTGGAGAGAGAAGATGAATGTGGGATTTGCTTAGAGCCCTGTACCAAAATGGTTTTGCCAAATTGCTGTCATGCCATGTGCATCCATTGCTACCATGACTGGTATGAAAGACCTTCTTTGCATTCTCATTTTGATTTGTTGTTTGTTAGTGTATCTGATAACAAAGAACTGGGTGCTGGCACAATTTTCCCTCTTTGTGCCATTACAGGAACACAAGGTCAGAATCCTGCCCATTTTGCAGGGGAAGTTTAAGGAGAGTAAATTCAGGAGATTTGTGGGTCTTAACCTGTGGCCGCGATGTGGTCGACACCGAAACTGTGTTGGAGGAGGATATACTGCGGTTGTATCTTTTCATAAACAGTCTGCCTAAGGATATTCCAGATGCTCTTTTCATAGTGTATTATGAATATTTATTCTAATCTAACAAACCATAAAAATGGTGTACAGGAATTGTGAAAATGCCACCCATCATGTGTACATAGAGTCTGATGCGGTTTTCAGATTGAAAATTTCATTATGATTCAATATATAAGATAAATAATGTACATGATCTGAGTAAATAATATATTTATATTATAAGTTTAACTTCTTCTGATCATTCACATTAACACAGTTTGAGAAAAGGCTAGCAGATCCAGAAAATAGGGGTTTGTGGATCTATGTAGATTTGAGAAATCATTTTGAATTGGCAAAGTTTTATAGTAAAAGCATGTCCGTGGCAACAATGACCAGCAACTTGAAATGGTTGTTTCGGCTATTTCTGTATTTTTTCGTTTTAGTGCATCCATAAATAATTTCTGAAGCAAGAAATTGCCGTAGCTTCTTTTACAGGGTTCACAAAATTGGTTCTACCGTAGTTTATGTACTTTTCTTTCTTCTTCTTCTTTTTATTTATTTATTTTTCCTTTTTATGTTTTTTTATTTTTTTGCTATATGGTTTACAAGCATGAGTCTGGAAATGAAGGAAACACTAATTTGAGGGTTTATTTATTTAAGGACACGGTAGTCAAGTTGTTGGTTGATTTCCTTCTTGTTAACAGACTCTAGGTTCCAATCGAATCTTCGTTTGATCACACTTGAGTGTAATTGGTTTTGGACCTCTCCAGTTTCTGCGCACTTATGTATATGTACGAATTTACATTATTTACAGCAAAAGGAACTTAATAATAGGATAGTTGTTGATTCCAAATTAATTCGAGCATAATGCTCGTAAACAGTGTTTCTAATTTATTAGGTGTGTATTTAGCTATGTGCCGAAGATATTGACGTTCTTCCAAGCAATAAAGTTTCATTTTGCAAATTTTGCCCAAAAAAGAAAAAAAAGTTTTATTTTGTGGTCAAAATCAGTCGTAACGGACAATTCAAGTAACAAAAGTTGCATCTCTCCGACAGATTTAGACCATGTTTTGAGGGTTATTTTTAATAATATATGTGTCAAATTAGTTTGGTTTTATGACCTTACATATAAATATTTAATATTATTTTCTAAATCCATCAAAATCTCTAACACATACAGTACTTGGGGAAACTAAGTAGTTCATAAGATGTCAGCAGAAGTTCTTTCTTTAAACATCAATATAATTTATTAAACACAGATCAGGAACTACTCCTCAAGCAGGTTCATCAATGGTGAAAATTAAAGCTCATCGTTGACGCTGTTTCTTGTCCAGCAAGTAACTGAAGGGAGGATTACTGAAGCTACCTTTGAGGAACATATCAGATACCACCTTATACATAGCTTCAGTGAGATGAACTCCATCCCAATTAATGTACTGAGAAGGGATTTTGCAGGCACTGGCAAGAGGGGTTCCACAAGTAGCGAACACATTGAAATTGTAAGGCTCTCCTGATCCACAGCAGGCTCTGAATCTCTCCGTGAAACCATATTTGGCCGGATTCTTCATGACGGTGAGGTAAGCGTTCCAGTAATCGACATAGGTTATGACAGCACGAGGAAACTGCTTCCTGAGATCTTGTAACTTGGATTGAAGAACTGCATTGTGGCTATAACTTTGATTGTTCACACTTTTTACACAACCTATTTCATCTCTGTCAGTTTCAGGAGCTAATGACATGGCTAATGGCAAGCACCCTGACATTGGCAGACCTTGAACAACAACATACTTTGCTCCCTTCTCCAGCAATGCCTGCAAACACGATGAAAAACGTAAGAAACAAAACTTCATGATCATTTCCAGGCGTGATTTCAGAGTTGATACCCCCCAACTGTCAAAAAGACAGTACGGAGATGTTTAACTAGGCTGTGAAGTTCATTACTTTAACTGGATGGTTGTTTTTTTTTTTTTTTTTTTTTTTTTTGGCCTTATTTCTGGTTCGGATTCTTTCCAATTAGGCAAATTATTGATGAAAATGATAGAGCAAGAAAGTATGAGAGACGTTTTATACCTGCAAAAACCCGGTAAAGCTACTGATTGCAAGCATTCGGATCATGTCATCTGGTATAGAAGATCCAACTGTGTATGCATAATCATTGACACCAATCTCACCGACCCAGAATAGTGAATCTTCAAAATCTGCAGCTTTGCATTCTGTTTCTGTTGCTGAACACCCTAAACTTTCCAGGAACTCGTTAAACCAAAGGAGCTGAGTTTGAATAGATTGAGGAGTGATATCGAGGGTAAGGTTGTGCTTAACAAAGAACTGATGGTTTATGGCTGTGGATCCCGCAACAGCAAAGTTAACTCCTTGAGATGCATTTTTTTGCTTAAGGTAAGGTGGCAAGAATGGTAAATTCAGTGATTGAGCTACAAAGTCAATCACAAGCCGTCCATCGGAATATCTGTTGGTGGGATGATGAAAGAAGGTGCTTCCATATGGAGGGTTAGACACATGGCCAAAACCACTAGGACCATTTATGGACTTTGTGTTGCCAGTGTCGGTGAATGAGTCTCCAAAGGCATAAATTCTTTTAAAGGGATGAGGCTGCAACTTAGTAGTGGTTGGAGATGCAGAACACAAGGTGGAGAGGATGAAGAAGGCAGTGATGGTGGTGATGAGACTAATTTGGGAAGAGAAAGATGTGAGAGAAGAAGCCATTATATCAGGGCTTCAAAGCTTAATTTTCTTGTACTGTAATCTAAGCTGCTTGCTCTCTGTGTTATATAATTCTGCAGATGTTGACAAATGGAAAGTTTCTCTGTCCTCTCCCAGTAGGAAATTTTAAGAATTTACTTAATTGGATAGCATATTTTCAAGTATCCTTTTTTACTGTCTTGTTAAAACTCATTAAAAAAAGTAAAAGCATCTACTTACAATATTAATTTTTTAAATTTTATTTTATTTTATTATATATATATATATTTGAACTCATTTCAAAAAGTAAAAGCATCTACTTACAATATGAGTTTTTGACTACTATCTGCTTGATGTATTTAGCTTTCGTAGGAAAAAATATAATAATAATCTAAACTGTTATGTAAAATGTATTTGATAAAAAGTTGGTTACAGCTTTCAGAATTATTACTTTTTTCTTTAATTATTGTCAACAATGGCGGTGAAAGTTATGAAATTGAAGCTAAAGATTTTGAGGTAGTTGAATAGAGATCAGTTGGGCTTTAAATGAGCATGACATATCAGCCACTGGGATTTTTTCTTCTGATTTTAACAAGAAATAGAGAGAAAAAATATTACCCTTTAAATTGCTTTTTCTTCTCTATCTGTTTTCAATTTTTTTCTCCACCTATTTGGAAGTAAGAGGATTTCTGTAACTTTTTGGGGATTAAGATTTGTTATTAATTGAGACCCTTAAATATTTTCAACTACCAGCATGACTTTTATGGATGACCATGCTAAATGCTCAGCGTCAATTAAAGCAAACAGACCAGTGTATGTACAGACCATGCTCATGCTCAGAAGAAGTAATTCCAACGATAAAGGAAGAGACAAGAAGTTATTTCTTTTTTCCATATATCAGATACTTCTGAACATTTGGTGTTCCTGTTCACAAAGATTGCCAAATTTCTTCCATTCCAAAAATGACCATTTTATACAACACAAGGTTTACATAGAACTTACATCTAACCTAATAATGCTAGGTAAAGAGAACAGGTAATTTTTCTGCAGCAGACAAGGTCACCTAGATTATAATAGGTTGTTACCATTTTTTGTTGCAGACAAGGGCTTGTGTAAAGATTATTATAAATTTTTTATCAAACCCATCCCTAGTTCGGGATTGCCTATATATTTGATGTTTTAGGACTATCTTCCAATTTTTACACTGCCTTTTAGAAATGATATATTGAACTAAGTTCCTTCATAGTCCCTATTCTTTTAAAATTTGCGGTTGCAACTGGTCTTACAAAGAGTTGTTGCTGTTATTATTATGATATTATTTCACTGCATGAGAAAAAATATTCACCTATTGTAACCTTTTTTATTTTTTGTAATGTGACTATATTATTTATTGTATGAAAGTGGATTTGATAGTCAGGAGTCTGATAAAAGTTCAGAAAAAAAAGAAAATCAGAGTCCAAATTATTGGTGGGTAAATATTTATGTTATTTATTTAGGTGTAAAGGTCCTTGTTGATATCAATAAATGCCAACCGTTTAGATAGGTGTTTACATATCCTCCAAGACAAGTAGGCTGCCAAGATTCAAACACGTGGATATTGAAAGGCTGATTTGATGCCACGACTGTATCCTTAAAACTTGTCAACCACCAATAATCTACCTACTGATTCAATGCACCATCTCGCTATCTTTTTTATTTTTTTTATTTTTTTATTTTTGTATATATTGGAGGTGGAGATTCAAATTCTATGTTTTTTCAAATTCTATGTTGGATCAAAAAGTAAGCCATTAGATTGTACCTATGAGTGAGGATTGGTTTCTTGATAATATTATTCTAACCACACCAGAAGTTTTTATGGTATTAATATCCCAACCCCCACTCCACAAACCTAAAAAAGAAAAAAGAAATAATAATGAAGAAGAGGAAAAATAAATAAGGCAACAGACTACCTATTTCTGAATGCTTGTACAATTCACATAATGCTAAAAAAACATTCCAAGAGAGACTTGTCATAATAATTCCATCATAGCAATTATTGCACCAATTGAAATTCATAACCAGGATATGCAATTTCAACACTCTGTTTATTGATCCATCAGACAAATGTTAGGTCATGTAACCAAGTTACATTTAATCTCAGAATGCTCTTACAGCAGTGCTAATTGGATTAGAAACGGGCCACAACAGCAATTCTAGAATGTTAAAGAATACAAAGTCAAAGTCAAACTATGAAATCAGTCTACAAAATTATAGAGCTCTCTGATACTGTTTGCTGAACATTTTAGCCAACTTGTGGGTGCAACAATGAATGGCTTGCTGTAATCCCATGCTCAGGCAATGCAGGTCAATAAATTGTCACAAAAGTCCGCCAGCAATCTACAATAAAGATCACTGGGCATTCTGTTAAGTAGATACTGGAAAGCATCACCGCATATAAGAAAATGAAGCACACAGCTCGGTGAAGGAATCAGAGAAACCCATGACAGCTCCAGGAAGTCCTTATGAACTTGCATAACGCATTTAATAACCATGCACAGGAAACAAACATGTTTACTGAAGTGTGGGGTTGAAATGAACTATACACAATGACTTGACTTGTACATATAGCTCTCCATATCTACCATGTGTCCAACTCTTTAAGACAAACTATAGAGTTTGGGTAAAATTTGCCAATCTTGACATTTATTTGGTCAGCTAAATTAACTTAGGCAAGAAAGATGGCCTTAACAACTCGGTCAAGGTGACCTGTCAAATTCACTTCTAGGAGAGATCTGATACAATGCACATGGCTTGCAGTTTTCCATCGCACAAAACTAATACAGGAAACAAAAATGACCCGACAAAGAAATGAAGCAAACTAAGGCACCTATAACTTAAATGTCAGGATGCCATTTTTCTTCGCTCTCTATATTCTTTTACCAATGGATTTGTGTGGTAAAACCATTTAAAAGAAAAATTGCGCAGCTAAATTTTATTGACTCAATAGCCAGCATTTTCGTACACGATTTGATGGTTTAGCTTAGCAGAGAATAAATTCCTGCTGTTTCATTTGGTTCTTGCAAAATCTTCAAGGTAAAGTAAAGGTTTACAAAGTAAAAAGATTTGACATGCATTTTCAGGTGAAATGCGCAACTTGTATCATCATGCTGCTAACCGAAAGATGTCCAAACCAAAGTATATTCAAACTTGAAATAAGTTTTAGTGTAAGACTAACAAAGTTCTCCAGAATACAAAATGTTACCTTGCCCAGCGTACTTGCTGATAACGGCGTGCTAACCATGATATCAGCTTATCGACAGAGCTCGATGTGAAGCACTCTATCTCCTATAATTGTTCCACTAGTAGCAAGAAGAACATGGCGCTTTCTTGAGAGAGGATTGATTTGTATCATCTCCCTTGTGGCCATTACCTGTTGTGGGCTTGCCCTAAACCAAAACAATCCGTACAGGTATACATATATATAATCAGTCATAGATTCACAGAGGACAGCAATAATTAAATTTGAGCAAAGCTACCTATATCCCTGAAACTTACAATTGGTAATCACTTTAGAATATCTATGAAATTTGGAAAAACACATGAAAATAAAGTCATTTAAAATTTGCATAAAGCAAAGATCACTCTTCAGAAAAAAGAATAGTAATAAGAGAAATAAAATTCGGGAGGAAGAAATGAAAGCAATCAAAGCTTGCTAACTTCGTCTTGTCGCTGTGACATCCAAATTTCCAGCATATTTCCCACTGTTTTAGGCGCAAAGCTTGAGCTCTCCTGTATATGCTCTGTTCTTCAATAGCTTCCAAAAATTCAAGATTGGAATATTTTGAATTCGCTAGAACGTTGAAAACTAATAGCGCACATGTGAACTAAAGATAATGGCTATAATAGACACATTATAAATATATATATATATATATATATATATATATATATATATGTGTGTGTGTATGTATATTTATGTATTCTACTCTGTCATCATCCATATCCGATTTCATGCTTCTATGAAATTCTCAATACGAAAAATTATTGAATCTCCAACTCATAAACGTGGTTTGAGATTTGTGTATCTATATATATATATATATACAGTCAGTTAGTTAGTTAGTTAACAACACTTCTTACACAAATATTCCACAGACCAAATGATAGTAGTTTAAACAATTAAAGAAATCACTAATATTGCATTTAGCTTGATCCGCAGACCACAGTATCCTGCAAATGAGAAAAACAAGAAAACTTCAGAAAATTGTAAATTAAAAAGAAGAAGATGATTAATTAGGAAGGGAGAAAACCAATATTGGTTGTGTTGAATCATGAATGAGTTATTATTTACCCTATACCTGAACTTGTACAGAGGTTTTTGAATTCTATCTTCAATGGATCCGCAAGTCTGGGATAAGAGAAATCTTAGGCCAATCCTCGCCCTTTTCCCTTTCACATCTTGGTAATAAGGCGTCACAAAACTGAATCTCCAAGCTGCGTAAAGAGGTGAGACTTGTTATTTCTTCAGGCAATGATGCCAATTTGGGGCAGCCATAAAGTTTAAGGTATTGAAGAGATGTGAGGCTTTTAATCCACTCCGAAAGTGAGACTAAATTTTGACAATCACTAATCTCCAGTTTCTGCAGGCTGGTAAGTTGTTGAAGGCCACCTGGGAGATCCACTAGTTGTGGAAGCCTATGCAACGACAGTGTTTGGAGCCTTCTGAGAGGTTGCTGCCACATTGTAATTGCATGGGCTTCGTCATCACACATGTCGAGCTTCTTGCAGTTTTCAATCGTTAAATATTGAAGTGAGGTGAGATGCTGAATACCCGGATATAGAGACTTAAATTCTTGGCAGTTCCCGATATGCAGATCCTTGAGGGAAGTGAGGCTTTTCAGCTCATCTGGGAGAAATTGTAGATCATGAATGCTATGAATAGCCAAAGACGTCAATTTGCAGAGTGGAGAGTAGTAGGAAGATGTTGATGATGATGATGATGATGGTTGATCAATAACGGGTCTTGCTCCGCCACCACTGACACTGAGGATTGTCTGTTGGAATGGTATCCAATTAGAATTACTCCAGATTACATCTTCGCTTACATATGGAAAAAGTGGCATGCATGTCAAGCTTGGGCAACCCATGATAATTAAATGAGAAAGACAATTGGGGAATACGGGCAACATATGATCATCATGACTACTACTCGCTGTGGCAGAGGAACTATCACTCCTCCGCCACCACCCCTTTAAATTAGGCAAGTATTTCAACTCCAGTCTTTCTAGGGAAGGAAAGAATATTAAAGTGGAAGAGGACGATGATGAGCAAGACAAGTACTCATCCTTTGAAACATACTCAAGAGCATCCAATTTATACAGCCTCAATTCCTTAAGACAAGGAAGTTGATGCAGTGACGGCAGATGTTGGCATTTGTGACACTTCCATAAAGCCAATGTTACCATATTTGTATGCGAGTCAATCCAACTTGGAAACCTGACACCCTGATATCTCCGAATACACAAGTCTTTGAGATTTGGATGCAGTTGGAGGACTTCCAGTTGCATTTCGTATCCCTCCGCCACTGCCTCCGTTATTTCTTCCAATTTAACATCTTTAATCCAACCTAAACTTAAGGATCGAAGATGTTGCTTCTCTTTCAGATTTGCATCCTTTGGTTGTACCATGACATCTATTCTCAAGTTTTCAATTACCAGCGACCCTCGCAAGTTGTTCAGTCTCCGTAATTCATCAAGCCCACCGCCACGCTGATGCTTAGAGAAAAAACTCGTGCCCTTACTCAATGTAAACCTTGATAATTTGCGAAGGCTACTTAATTCACCTATTCCACGTGGCAAGTATTTCAGATTCCTGCACTCCTCAATATTAAGACTCTGGAGTTTGATTAGTTTATTGATGTCTTTAGGCAATACTTGAAGACGACTGCAACAAACGAGGTTCAGTGTTTGTAAATTATGCAATCTGGTGACACAATCTGGTAGTACCTTAAAACCATTAAAAGAAAGATCAAGATATCTCAAATGCTTCAGCTTACCAATAGATTTAGGCACTTTCCCAATACCAAAATTACGCAAATCCAACGTGCGTAACAACTTCAAATTTAAAGCAATTGCCTCACATGTTGACTCACCATCAGTAATTGTATACCCCGACCGCCATCTATCCACATTAGGCATAAGAATCGTCCTCATCTTTTTAGCTTGTATCAATGAAGGTTGAATTTTTTCTACTAAATCAGAATCATATTCATACAACAACACATGACGTGTTTTACCGTTAATAGGTTCTGTACTTCCTTTCCGCCTATCAAACTCAGATCGTGTTATTGACTCCGCAAGGTCATGCATTAAATCATGCATTTTGCATTTTGTTACATTGCCATTCTCATCTGTTTCAACTTCTTCGAAGAAGGATCTCCAAAGTAATTCCTTAAAATACTCGTAACCCACGTCTTCCAAATAATCAGTTGGATTTGATATCTTAATAAAACCTTGCGCCATCCAATGATGTACTAGATTTTCTACAACAATTACATAATCTTTAGGAAATAAAGAATAATATGCAAAACACTGTTTCAAATTTGATGGAAGATGATAGTAACTCAATTTAAGTGTTGGGATTATATCATCTTCTCCTTGAGGTATTTTTGATAGCTCTTTTTCCATAAATGATGACCATTCTGTCTCTGGATTTTTTAGACGCAGCATGCCTCCTATTGTTCTTATTGCAAGAGGAATTCCACCACATTTGTCCACAATATGCCTTCCAATTTCTGAAATTTTGGAACTGATATTTGACTCTTGTTCTTGCTTCAAAGCTATTTTCTTAAATAGAGCCCAAGATTTCTCTTCATCCATGACTTTTAACCCATATGCAGGCATTGTGCCTGTAATCCTTTCAACAACTTTACTCCGTGTGGTTACTATTACTTTACTTCCTGTCCCACCATTTAATAGTAACCTTTTCAAGTAGTTCCATTTCTCTTGCTCCTCATTCCAAATATCATCGAGTACAAGAAGATATCGTTTTCCATTTATCTTTTCACGAAGAATTTGTTGCAATTGTTCTATCTCCTTATTTGTATTAAGTTCCACATTTGCAGATTTAATGATCTTTTCAACAAGTAATTTCACATCAAAATTATCAGAGACGCAAACCCATAATCTAAGATCAAAATGCTTTTGAACTTGTTTATCATTAAAAACAAGTTGGGCAAGTGTGGTTTTACCTATACCTCCAATACCAACAATGGGGATGATAGATACGTTCTCCTTAGTTTTGGTATCCAACAGAAGCTGTAAGATGGCAATCCTATCATCATCCCTACCAATCACTTCTTTCTCATATACATAAGAGTACGTATGGTCCCTCAGTCTAGTCACAACATGAGTCTCTCCATGACGCTCCTCCAAATCCAGCAGTTTTGCATCATTTCCAATTGCAGCCAGTTTCCTCCTCACATTCTTTATTTTGTGACCCATCTTATGCCTGTAAATTATTTGGTTGAAGGAGGAAAAGAAAGTGCATAGCTGCTTGACCATGCTGTTGCTTCCCGGCATCAGACTCTTTCGCAGAGCTTCATAGGATAAGTCGTCCACCAAGTCGTCAGCACCAATAACAACTTCTTGAAGCCTCTGAAGCCAAAATTTGACTTGATGGTTATGGTTCTGCTTCTTCTCGGCATCGAGAAGTACAGCGTTGATTGCTGAAACAGTGTTCCTAAGTTGTTCAAGGTCATCATTCACATCCCACAGCAAGCCAATCTCTTGGATACCATGAGAAGCCAACATCCCAAAAATCCCTTCTGCAACGGCGGATAAGATAATTTCTTCCATTTTTGCCTGAAAAGAAAGCTCAAACTGTTGAAAGCTTTCAAGCAGAGAATTTGAGTCTTTTTTTTTTTTTTTGGCCAAGACCAGAGAAGATTTGTGTTGTGTAGAGAACGAAGCTTTCCCTTAGGCAATTATTTGTTCTTGCTTTGCTTTCTCTAATGGTATAACTTTGAAACGTGAAGTAACCGATTGGAATAACTAAAAGCAAAAGTGATACTCTTACTTGCCTTCTCTATGTTGATCTACTTGGAAACATGAATTGGTTAAAATAATTAAAAAGCAAAAGTTTGATTCCTCAGACACCAAGGAATAATGGAAGACTGAATACAGTTGGATGCTTTTTGCTTTTGATGCTTACACACATAAAACATGTTCATCTTCGTGACCTTATTCCTGTCCGACGAAACATTCATGCATTAAATAATAGGATTTCACATCTATCTTAAAAATATAAAAAGGCCAATCATTTTCTTTTTCATTTGGTTTATTTTATTTTCTTTATTAGTGGTTTTTAAACCTGTGTCATTGTAGAAATGATAAAACACAGGACAAATAGAAAATCTAGATCCTTTGATTTGCTGTCAAAAGATTAACTTTTTTTTATCCCTTCAGCAAAATTTAATAAGCAGGAGTATACGTAACTCAGAAGTAATAAAAGATTTTTTTTAGACCATAAGTAGCTTGCTCCGGCCTCTCAGCTAAATATGTTTCTGGGTCTTAAAGAACCTCTGCATTAAGTATTGGCTGCACTTTGACTTTCCCCGACAACATAAAAAATAATAATCAAAAAAATAATCGCTGTATAATATTCTTCTTATTTATTTATTTTTTTCTAAGACCAGAGAACATTGTGTTGTGTAGAGAACGTACGTTCCCTCCGTACGTGCTTTGCTTTTTCTAACGGTCTAACGAGGAAACATGAATTGATCGATTAGAATAACTAAAAGAAAAAGTGATACTTGCCTTCTCCGTGATGGTCTAACGTGGAAATCTTAATTGAATAAAATAACTAAAAGCAAAAGTTTGATACCCAAAAACACCAATGAAATTATAGAAGTGAAAATTGTTTCATGCTTTTGCTTAAAAATTTTGATGCTTATATATCCCAAAAAAAAAAAAAAAAAAAAAAAAAAACAAAATAAAACATGTTCATTTTCCTAGCTTTATTCCTAGCCACCAATTACAAATAGTTATTATGTATATACATATATATTACGTTGTTTATTTTATTTACTTTATTAAGATTCTATTTGATATGGTTTGAAAAATAGAAGAGATGGAAAAGTGGAGAAAGAGAAAATGTGCAGATTACTTGGTTAGCAAGGAAAAAGAAAGAGAAAATGTGCAGATTACTTGGTTAGCAAGGAAAAAGGGGAATAGTGGAAAATTGGATAAAATTCTTTTACATCCAAACCAATCTCTCCTAAATTGTTCATTTTTCATAATTTTTTTCTTTACTTCTAGCTTTTATTTATTTTTCCCCTTTATTTCCTTTTTTTTTTTTTTGGTTGTCACGGGTTATGTCTTTTTTAGCTTCATTTTATTTAATATTTTTATATATACTCATAAAATCTTTTTCACATTTTTAAACCATTTTTTTCCCCTTCATATCAATAATATATATATATTTTAATTTTCCTTATTCACTCATCTTCAATTTTCAGTAAGTTTTTAAAAATAAACTCAAGTTTTTTTTTTTTTTTTAAATATCTTTCATATGTAATTCTTTTTTTTCCCCTTACATTTTCTATTTTTATACATATTCATTTAACTATTTTTTTATTAATTTTCTTTATTTTTTAACTTAATTTTTTTTATTGTTTACTCGTGCATTTTTTTAGCAAGTATTTTCATTTTTATTTTCTTTTCTTATATTTTTTTAAACTCAAGTCTTTTTTGTTTTCTTATCATTTTTTTACTATACTTTGTATGTCTTTAGCTTTTTTTTTTTTTTCTTTTTTTTTTTCCTCTTTTTCTGTCCTTCATAAAATGTTGTCTATCCTGCTGACCAGTCGAGCGGGACCGAGTAAAATTAACAATACTAATTTATAATATATATATATATATATATATATATATATATAAATTGAAAGGGTGTTTTACGAAAAAACAGAGAATTTGAGTCTTTTTTTTCCTTTTTTTTTTTTTTTTTTTTTTTTTTTTTTTTTGTGCCCAGACCAGAGAAGATTTGTGTTGTGTAGAGAACGAAGCTTTCCCTCAGGCAATTATTTGTATTTGCTTTGCTTTGCTTTCTCTAATGGTATAACGTGGAAAAGTGAATTAACCGATTGGAATTACAAAAAGCAAAAGTGATAATCATACTTACCTTCTCTATATTGATCTATTTGGAAACATGAATTGAATAAAATGACTAAAAAGTAGAAGTTTGATTGCCCAAAACACCAAGAAATAATGGAAGAGTGAATATAGTAGGGTGCTTTTGCTTTTGATGCTTACATCCATAGAACATGTTCGTTTTCGTGGCCTTATTCCTGTACGACCAAACATTCATGTATTAAATAATAGGATTTGACATCTATCTTAAAAATATTAAAACCCCAATAATTTTGTTTTTTTTTTTTTTTTTCATTTGGTTTATTTTATTTTCTGTATTGATGGCTTTTAAATGCGTGTCATTGTAGAAATGATAAAAAACCGGACTAATAGAAAGCCTGGATCCTTTGATTTGCTGTCAAAAGGTTAACGTTTATATCCTTCTGCAAAATTTAATATGCAGGAGTATACGTAAGCTCAATGCTCAGAAGTAATAAAAGATTTTTGTTAAACCATAAATAGCTTGCTCTGGGCTCTGGCCTCTGGCCTCTCAGCTAAATATGTTTCTGGGCCTTAAAGAACCTCTGCATTTGGTCATTATCTAGTATTGGTTGCACTTGGGACTTTCCCGGACTACATAAAAATAATAATAAAAAAATAATCGACGTATAACATATATATATATATATATATATATTTTGTCCATGACCATAGAACATTGTGTTGTGTGGAGAACGAAGATTTCCCTCAGTAGTTGCTTTGCTTTCTCTAATGTTCCGACGAGGAAAAGTAAATTGATCGTTTAAAATTACTAAAAGCAAAAGTGATACTTATACAGTTATACTTGCCTTCTCGATATTGGTCTAACGTAGAAATCTTAATTAAATAAAATAACTAAAAGAAAAAGTTTGATTGCCAGAAACACGAATGAAATTATGGAAGTGAGGATTGTTTCATGCTTTTGCTTCAAAAATTTGATGCTTATATTAAAAAAAAAAAAAAAAAAAAGAAAGAAAGAAAGAAAAAGCAAAGCAAAACAATACATGTTCATTTTCCTAGCTTCCTATCCACCAATCATTTATATATTAATAACAGAATTTCACATTTGTCTTAGAAATAGTCATTATATGTATATATATCTGTACACTTTTTGTTGAAGTGTGGTAATTTTCCCACTTGATGATGCATGTTGTCAGGACCCGTCCAGAATTCCTCCCCGAAACCCTAGACAAGCCCTGATCCCAAGGAAATACCACCAAACCTTCCAACGGAAAATTCGGCAGCACCTCTCCTAAGGGTAGGACTTACCAAAAATTACCTGTACTGAAAACACACTTCTATATTCACCCCCTTATTCCTCCCGCAAAACTACAAGTTGTTCCACAATTTACAGCACTTCACAACAATAACAGCAGCCCAGTGCATAAATAAAACATAAGTGTCCAAATAGTATACAGAGCTTTATGAAGTGCTAATCAACAAAAATACAACAAAGATGAAAGAAATAATACAACTGAAATTAATGAGTACAAATGTACTTCTCGAAACACGATAGCAGCGGAAAATTGGTTCGCTCCGGAAGAACGTTTACCACCCCTTGCACCTAAGGGAACGGAACTTAAAAACGTGAGATGCTAATCATCTTAATGAGTGACCCTAACTACTGAACATTTTTAATGATAATAATAATAATAATATAACAAATAAGGGAATTGAATTAATACCAACAATTAATAAATAAATAATTACAGTTGGAAATGAAAATTTTCCCTCAAAACTCTCACCAATCACTCCGTTGGAAATGTTCCCTTTTTAAAACGATTTCACAAAATCCGATATTTGTACTTTCCGAAAACCAAGGGATCAAACATTTGATAAACAATAAATAAATAAATAAATACCCCAATATATAATTAAAACGTAATAAATTATAACAAACAAATTTTTTTTTGAACACCTTTGGGGTTTGAAATTTATTTGAAAATTACACTTGACGCATCACACCATATACCGGTGATGCCCTCCGATACCCAGCGTCCTGAGCACCGACTGGCGGGAAGATTAAAGAGAGAAACTTGCAAACAGCAATTCGGCGTCCCGACAGTACCGCTGCTGAAACCATTATCCCGGCCAAGGAGGGGGGCGGCTATGGCCAATAACAAACTTGCCTGCCCACGGTCCAATGGCAACTCACGGGTGAAATAATAATACTTGCGCGCTGAATCACATATACATATAACACCAATACTGTATGAATGCGTTTAAAATAATTATAAAACCAACTGTACCGTTTTTTTCCAAAATTACCATGGGAAATATACCAAAATTTCTCACTTACCATCCCACATATTTTTATTTAACAAATCGGTACGAAAACATCGATAACAAGTAAACCATAATTTTCTCGTAATACGAGGTTCAACAATTAAAATACCGCGGGCATAATTTATACAATTTAAACAAATATTTTCATAAAATATTTAACCCAATTATGCCCGAAAATAATACTTAAAACCTCGTACGATTATTACCGAAATATACTTTGCTCATGCATAATAAATAAATTAAATCACAATAAAACCATAACTAAATTGTACCACATGAGCATAATTTAAATACCAATTAAACATAATTAATTGCCCAAAATATTTTTGAAGGTGGGTCACTCACTTTAAGCGCGTGAATCAGCTAAGATCCTCCACAGGATCAACTCCACTACTCGTACGCGCACCTAAAACATCCACAGTATACCAACCAAATATATTAATATTTTATTCGGATAATTCCCAAATGGGTACCCGGGGAGCGAACACAACGACAACTAAAAGGTACGAGTTATATACCACAACGACAACTCAATTCTCCCAAACCGTCGCGAATTGGCGGAAAAGGATGCCGGATTCGGGTGCAGGAGGTCGAACACAATGGACAAGGACCGGCGGTGCGACTGGGTACTCACCGGAATAGTAACTTCCGGCGAGCCGCAGCGGTCATCGACAACCGTCGCCGACGGTGAGGCAAACGGAGGCCGGACGGCAGAGAAATCGGGGTTTGAAGAATTTTGGCCCCTCTCCGTAAAAAAGCTCCGATCCCGGTACGTCAGAGGTCCGGTGGCCGTGAAATTTGGTGGGTAGGCTGGACTTGAGGAGGTGGTGAGGGTTGGCTGGCACGTGTGGCCTAAAAATGGCCGGAAAGGGGTCAAAAGGCGGTGGAGGGAAAAATTGCCGCCGATCTTCGCCGCCTCGATCCGGCCGCATCCAGCGACCAAGGGCCGTGAAATTTTGGGGTTTTGCCGGAAATGGGGAGAGTCGTCCGTCTGGCCGGCGCGTGTAACGTGAATCAGCCGGAAATTTTGAAAATTCCGGCGGCCGGTCGGTTTTTCTCTCTCTCTCTCTCTTTCTCTCTCTTCCCCGAGATCTTTGTCAAATAAAAGCCACCGTGGCGACACTGTTCATTCCACGTGGACCAATTAGGTGATGACACATGGCGTCACTGTGCACTTAAGCCAGATATAATAAAATATTATGGTATCCGGCGAACTTTAAACGTCCATAACTTTTTAACCAAACGTCCGATTTAAGCGTGCCGCTAGTCTATGAACTCGTATCGATGAGTACTTTACAATCATACAAGAGTCAAAACAAAATTACACCATAAGAAAAAGTCAACTCCTGGCACCTTTTGGACTGTTTGCACCTCAACTTGTTTTGCCCATAACTTTCAAACCGTAGCTCCGTTTTCGACGTGCTACTAGTCTACGAACTCGGGGCATCATGCACTTCCCCATGGTACCCTGGTCAACTAGAAATTCCCACTGGGACAAAAAGTCAACTTTTGACCCGCTCACCTCGGTCAACGTGCACGGATTCCGGTGCGATTTGGGACGGGGTGTTACAACCTCCCCCCCTTATAAAAATTTGATAAGGGTACTGATCACGCATCTGCACTTCGGGCTCCCACGTTGCTTCCTCGACTAAATGGTTCCGCCATAAAACATTAAGTAGAGGAATAGTCTTGTTGCGTAGCACCCGCTCCTCGCGATCCAAAATCTGTACTGGCTACTCCACATACGAAAGATCTTCCCTTAATTCTATGTCCGGACTCTCGAGTACGTGTGAAGGGTCTGCAATATACTTCCGTAGCATCGAAACATGAAACACGTTGTGCACTCGGGCTAGCTCTTCCGGTAACGCCAACCTATAAGCCACAGGGCCAATCCTCTCCGTAATCTTGTAAGGCCCAATATAACGAGGACCCAACTTACTTCGTCGACCAAAGCGTACTACTCCTTTCCATGGAGATAACTTTAGGAATACCCAATCTCCTACTTTGAATTCCAAATCCTTCCTACGCACATCGGCGTAACTCTTCTGTCGATCTTGGACAACCTTCAATCGGTCCTTAATGATTTTCACCTTGTCCAAAGTCATCCTTAAATATTTAGATCCAACAGCATTATTCGTTGCAAGGAGTCGCTCTTCTCCTACCTCACTCCAACACAAAGGTGTCCGACACTGCCTACCATATAAAGCTTCATACGGGGACATCCCAATGCTCGCTTGATAACTGTTGTTGTAGACAAATTCTATCAATGGCAATTGTTCATCCCAGCTACCGCGAAATTGCATAATACAAGACCTTAGCATGTCTTTTAATGTCTGCATTGTGCGTTCAGCTTGTCCATCAGATTGCAGGTGAAAAGCGGTGCTGTAGTTAAGTCTTGCTCCTAGTGCATCAGCCAACTTCCGCCATAGTCGTGAAGTAAAGCGCGGATCCCGATCGGAGACGATGGCTAACGGTACTCCACGAAGACTTACAATGCGTTGCACGAACAACTGGGCTAACTTCTCGGGTGAAAAACATTCTCGTACTGGTAGGAAGTGTGCCGACTTGGTAAGACGATCGATGATTACCCAAATGCCGTCGTACCTTCTAGGTGTGGGAGGAAGCTTGAATACGAAGTCCATGTTGAGTTCTTCCCACTTCCACACGGGAATCGGTAAGGATTGGAGTAGTCCTGAAGGCTTCTGTCTTTCTGCCTTTGCTTGTTGACAAATTAAACACCTTGATACAAAATCCGCCACTTCTCTCTTCATGCCAATCCACCAATAATACTTAACAAGTGTTCGGTACATTTTGGTACTTCCAGGATGCATCGCATACATCGAGCTATGCACCTCTTCTAAAATCTCCTTCTTGAGTTCTGGGATATCAGGAACGCAAAGTCGTCCTTTATACACGAGGGCTCCATCCCTCCTTATGGAAAACTCCGGATCAAGACCTTCTTGTACCTTGCCCTTAATCGTTCTCAATTTAGGATCTTCCATTTGAGTCTCCAATATACAATCCACCAACACCAGTCGCACCTGAAAACTAGCCATAAGAACTCCCGAAGGATGCATATGCATTAACACCCCCATCTTCTTCAACTCCACCATGAGAGATAGTTGGATGACTTGGATGTGAGCAAGAGATCCAATAGCCTTCCTACTCAAAGCATCTGCCACTACATTCGCCTTGCGTGGGTGATAATCAATCACACAGTCATAATCCTTCAACAACTCCATCCATCTCCTTTGCGTCATATTTAACTCCTTCTGAATGAAAATGTACTTGAGGTTTTTGTGGTCGGTATAAATTTGGCATGTGGCCCCATACAAGTAATGTCTCCACTTCTTTAAAGCAAAGACTACCGCCGCCAATTCTAAGTCATGCGTAGGGTAATTCTGTTCGTGCTGCTTCAATTGCCGTGATGCGTACGCTACCACCCTTTGATTCTGCATTAACACGCAACCCAACCCTTGATGGGATGCATCACAATAGACTTCAAAACCTTCATTCCCATCAGGTAAAGTTAAGACAGGCGCAGATGTTAACCTTTGCTTCAACTCCTGAAAACTCTGTTCACACCTGTCCATCCAACTAAATTCAACATTCTTTCTGGTTAAATTATGAAGCGGTCCAGCGATCTTCGAAAATCCTTCTATAAAACGACGGTAGTATCCCGCTAATCCAAGAAAACTTCGTACTTCCCTCACAGTGGTAGGGCTCTCCCAACTCAATACTGCCTTCACCTTATCGGGGTCCACATAGATGCCTTTGGCTGACACGATATGTTCGAGAAAACCCACTTGATTTAACCAGAATTCACACTTGTCGAACTTAGCATATAGCTGATGCTGCCTTAGAGATTGGAGCACTCTCTTCAAATGCCTCACGTGCTCTTCTTGGCTCCTTGAATAGATCAGGATGTCATCTCTAAGTACAATGACAAAACGATCCAAGTACGGACAAAACACCCTATTCATCAAATCCATAAAAGCTGCTGGGGCATTGGTGAGTCCGAACGACATCACTAGGAATTCATAATGTCCGTACCTATTCCTAAAGGCAGTCTTAGGAATGTCCGACTCTCGGATCCTTAACTGATGGTATCCAGACCTCAAGTCGATCTTGGAGAACACTTTGGCACCTTGGAGTTGGTCAAAGAGATCATCTATCCTTGGCAACGGATAGTGATTAGGGATGGTGAGCTTATTAAGTTGTCGGTAGTCGATGCACAGTCTTAGACTATCATCCTTCTTCTTTGCAAACAAAACTGGAGCTCCCCACGGTGATAAGCTTGGTCTAATAAACCCCTTATCTACCAAATCTTGCAATTGGACCTTTAGCTCCCTTAGCTCCGCTGGAGCCATCCGATATGGCGGTAGAGAAATGGGCACAGTACCCGGAATTAATTCAATGGGAAAGTCAACTTCTCTTTCCGGAGGCAATCCTGGTAACTCCTCAGGAAACACATCCGGAAAATCCCGCACAACGGGCATGTCTTCCAACCTAACCCCACTTACTCAGGTATCTATCACGTGAGCCAAATACCTTTGGCACCCTTTATTCAGTAGCTTCTTAGCGGTAAGAGTAGATATCAACCTCGGCAAAGGCCTTCCAACTTCCCCATGGAATACCACTTCTGGCAACCCTGGCCTCCTGAATGTAACTTCTTTGTTAAAGCAATCTACAGATGCATGGTTCCTTGCCAACCAATCCATGCCCAAGATTACATCAAGTTCGGATAGATCCAACAGGATCAAGTCCGCTTCCATCACTTGATCTTCGATGCAGAAGAAACATTCCTTGATTAACTGGCTAGGCCACAAGGATTCTCCTACACAAGTGGCTATTTCTAGCAGACATTCTAAAGGAGTAGGGCTCATACCGACCCGAATGAAAAATTCTCTTGAGATAAACGAATGTGTTGCTCCCGGGTCTATAAGCACGTGTGCATCATTACCAAAAATACTCAAGGTACCTGTGATAACGTCAGGCGTAGTCCTGGCCTCCTGCTGCGTCATAGCAAACACCCGACCTTGACCTGTCTACTGGGGTTTTCTTCCTCTACCTCGACTCGATCCTGCAGACGGTTGAGCTGATCCCGAAGAAGCTCCTACTGCCTGACTCCCCTGGGAACTCTGACCTGGAAATACACCAGTATGCTGTGCTCGCTGACCTGCTCCTAGCACACTGCCACTACCATAAGGGCAATCCCTCCTTATGTGGCCTGGCTGCCCACACTGAAAGCATAAACCATCCATCTGACACGGTCCAGAATGCTTCCTCCTACAAATTGGTCAAATCCGCGGAGAACCAAAGTGCGACTGCTGATACGAGCTTGTATCCCCACTGATCGAATGGCGAGCTGGCTGGGGCATACGATAACTGCCTCTCCTCTGAAATCTGCCTCGTGGGCTTAACCCATCACTATCTGAGCCTGAACTATGGCTTTCTTAGCTGCCCCCTGTCGAGGTACCCCACTATATGAACCTTCGAATGATCTGCGCCTCGAGGGTCTGCGCATCTCCGCCTGTCTCTCTAGCTCGAGCGCTGCATCCCTGGTGGACTGATAAGTCGGATATACTGATCCAGAAAGGGTGAAGCCGATGTTCTCATTCAAGCCGTCTATGAACCTCACCTTCTTCACATGATCATCGGGAATCAGGTGCATGCAGAATTCTGATAGTTCTCGAAATCTTCTCTCGTACTCGGACACTGTCATGTTCCCGTGTCGCAGTTCCTCGAACTCTCTCCTTCTTGCCTCACGATAGGCAGGAGGATAGTACTCAGTAGAGAAGGCAACCTTAAACTGATCCCACGTATGCCTTCTATGAGTCTTTTCTATTTGCCACCATTTTCGGGCGTCTCCTTCTAACATGAAACCAGAAATCCTCACCATGTCCTCGTCGGGGCACTGCATCCCCTTTTCCAAGACTTTCTCATGTTGGATAGCCACTTCATGGCTGCAGCTGGGCCTTGGCTTCCATCGAAATCCACGGCTCCTAAACGTCGAGCCTGATCTAGGGATCGATTACTAGAGCTTGAACCTCCTAAGGCTCTAGTTAGTTGAGAGACCAGATTTCTAAGGCTCGATCGACTCCCGGAACTCTCAGCTGAGCGTTCCTGAGTCCTACTGTGTCCCGCTTACTCAATGTAGCAGATTCTGAGGAAACAAATAAGAGTTTAGGAACAGGGACACTTAAGCACGATTGCAAAAGGAAGAATTTACGGATGGGCTGTACAGCAATGCACAGTCCCTTAGGATTACAAGAACCTATGCTCTGATACCAACTGTCAGGACCCGTCCAGAATTCCTCCCCGGAACCCTAGACAAGCCCTGATCCCAGGGAAATACCACTGAACCTTCCAACAAAAAATCCGGAAGCACCTCCCCTAAGGGTAGGACTTACCAAAAATTACCTGCACTGAAAACACACTTCTATATTCACCCCCTTATTCCTCCCGCAAAACTACAAGTTGTTCCACAATTTACAGCACTTCACAACAATAACAGCAGCCCAGTGCATAAATAAAACATAAGTGTCCAAATAGTATACAGAGCTTTATGAAGTGCTAATCAACAGAAATACAACAAAGATGAAAGAAATAATACAACTGAAATGAATGAGTACAAAGGTACTTCTCGAAACACGATAGCAGCGGAAAATTGGTTTGCTCTGGAAGAACGTCTACCACCCCTTGCACCTAAGGGAACGGAATTTAAAAACGTGAGATGCTAATCATCTCAATGAGTGACCCTAACTACTGAACACTTTTAATGATAATAATAATAATAAGATAACAAATAAGGGAATTGAATTAATACCAACAATTAATAAATAAATAATAACAGTTGGAAATGAAAATTTTCCTTCAAAACTCTCACCAATCACTCCGTTGGAAATGTTCCCTTTTTAAAACGATTTCACAAAATCCGATATTTGTACTTCCCGAAAACCAAGGGATCAAACATTTGATAAACAATAAATAAATAAATAAATACCCCAATATATAATTAAAACGTAATAAATTATAACAAACAATTTTTTTTTTGAACACCTTTGGGGTTTGAAATTTATTTGAAAATTACACTTGACGCATCACACCATATACCGGTGATGCCCTCCGATACCCAGCGTCCTGAGCACCGACTGGCGGGAAGATTAAAGAGAGAAACTTGCAAACGGCACTTCGGTGTCCCGACAGTACCGCTGCTGAAACCATCATCCCGGCCAAGGAGGGGGGCGGCTATGGCCAATAACAAACTTGCCTGCCCACAGTCCAATGGCAACTCACAGGTGAAATAATAATACTTGCGCGCTGAATCACATATACATATACCAGAACACCAAACTGTATGAATGCGTTTAAAATAATTATAAAACCAACTGTACCGTTTTTTTCCAAAATTACCATGGGAAATATACCAAAATTTCTCACTTACCATCCCACATATTTTTATTTAACAAATCGGTACGAAAACATCGATAACAAGTAAACCATAATTTTCTCATAATACGAGGTTCAACAATTAAAATACCGCGGGCATAATTTATACAATTTAAACAAATATTTTCATAAAATATTTAACCCAATTATGCCTGAAAATAATACTTAAAACCTCGTACGATTATTACCGAAATATACTTTGCTCATGCATAATAAATAAATTAAATCACAATAAAACCATAACTAAATTGTACCACATGAGCATAATTTAAATACCAATTAAACATAATTAATTGCCCAAAATATTTTTGAAGGTGGGTCACTCACCTTAAGCGCGTAAATCAGCTAAGATCCTCCACAGGATCAACTCCACTACTTGTACGCGCACCTAAAACATCCACAGTATACCAACCAAATATATTAATATTTTATTCGGATAATTCCCAAATGGGTACCCGGGGAGCGAACACAACGACAACTAAAAGGTACGAGTTATATACCGAATCGAAGCTTGAGTGATGAGGGTCACGGATTCAGTCTTACTTTCCGGTGATCGGACCCGAGGTGGCCGGAATCTCGCTGGAAAGCTTTCGAGTTTCGACTCCTCAATTCTCCCAAACCGTCGTGAATTGGCGGAAAAGGATGCCGGATTCGGGTGCAGGAGGTCGAACACAGTGGACAAGGACCGGCGGTGCGACTGGGTACTCACCGGAACAGTAACTTCCGGCGAGCCGCAGCGGTCACCGGCAACCGTCGCCTGCGGTGAGGCAAACGGAGGCCGGACGGCGGAGAAATCGGGGTTTGAAGAATTTCGGCCCCTCTCCGGAAAAAGCTCTGATCCCGGTACGTCGGAGGTCCGGTGGCCGTGAAATTTGGTGGGTAGGCTGGACTTGAGGAGATGGTGAGGGGTGGCTGGCGCGTGTGGCCTAAAAATGGCCAGAAAGGGGTCAAAATGCGGTGGAGGGAAAAATCGCCGCCGATCTTTGCCGCCTCGATCCGAGCGCGTCCAGCGACCAACGGCCGTGAAATTTTGGGGTTTTGCCGAAAATGGGGAGAGTCGTCTGTCTGGCCGGTGCGTGTAATGTGAATCAGCCGGAAATTTTGAAAATTTCGGCGGTCGGTCGGTTTCTCTCTCTCTCTCTTCCCCGAGATTTTTGTCAAATAAAAGCCACCGTGGTGACACTGCTCATTCCACATGGATCAATCAGGTGATGACACGTGGTGTCACTGTGCACTTAAGCCAGATATAATAAAATATTACGGTATCCGGCAATCTTCAAACGTCCATAACTTTTTAACCAAACGTCCGATTTAAGCGTGCCGCTAGTCTATGAACTCGTATCGATGTGTACTTTACAACCATACAAGAGTAAAAAAAAAATTACACCACAAGAAAAAGTCAACTCCGACACCTTTTGGACTGTTTGCACCTCAACTTGTTTTGCCCATAACTTTCAAACCGTAGCTCCGTTTTCTACGTGCTACTAGTCTACGAACTCGGGGCATCATGCACTTTGCCACGGTAGCCTGGTCAACTAGAAATTCCCACTGGGACAAAAAAGTAAACTTTTGACCCGCTTGGTCAATTGTCAACCTCGGTCAACGTGCACGGATTCCGGTGCGATTTGGGACGGGGTGTTACACATGTCACCGGCTAGCATGCACACCTTGATTGCTGTATCTGATGGGCCCAGTATGCAGAGTATGGGTCAGTTTTGGAGCTGTTTTGCCCATGATCCGGTTCCAGAACTTTCCTAGCTCTTGGAACAATATTTCTTAATGACCAAGGGTGCTTCAAACCAAGTTTCATAAGCAGATACAAAGGGGAACTAAGTAGGTGAAGCTAGCTTGGTTGTTTACCCAAACTAGTTAAACAATAGGAACTTAGTTCAAACCATGTGCCACTTTTTACTATATTTGAAATAGACATGTTGCAGCTGATTTTTACCTCTTTTGTGTATGAAAAGTTAGGTGTTGACCATTTTACTTTTTAAATTTCAAATACTTTACTCATTTTGTAAGCTCACATGCTTGGCATGTGTGAACTAGTTGTAATTTCAAGCTTATATTGTAAAATGAATGAAATGGCTACACATCCAAGCCTTATTTTCAAAAGCCAACGTGGTCCCCTTCTTCTTATCTCTTCTTCAACACCTTAGAACACTTTAGGAACCCTAAAAACCAGAAAACACCATAACCAAAACCTAAAAACACAACTCACATACAACCATTCCCAAGTGCATCACGAAAAGCTTGGTTGTTGCTAACACTTCAAGCTAGCTTGCTCTTGGTCATAACTTTCTCACCCCAACAAAGTGGTATCAGAGCAAGGCACATTTTTATGAGATTTGTGAGGTTTTTGGGCTGGTTTGTTCCTTGAGAGTGAAGAGATACTTGAAAGCACAAATATATTTTCATATTCCTTCATACTAGAAAGCAACATTCACATGGCTTCTTCAAGTTTTTCAACTCCTTCTCCTCCTATCTTCAATGGGGAGAACTACAACATTTGGAGTATCAAGATGCAAGCCTACTTGAAGGCTTATGGTCTTTGGGAGGTCACCATAAATCCCCAAGAACCCGAGCCTTTGAGACAAGGGGCAATGGTCAACCAAATCAAGCACCATGAGGAGGAATTGGCTAAAGGTTTCAAGGTTCTCACCGCCATTCATTCTTGTATTAGTGATACCATTTTCACAAGGATAATGGCATGTGAGAGTGCCAAAGAAGCTTGAGATAAACTTCAAGATGAGTTCCAAGGGAGTGCAAGGACAAGGCAAATGCAAATCCTTAACCTAAGGAGGGAGTTTGAGACTATCAAGATGAAAGACAAAGAAACGGTTAAGGAGTTCACCACAAGGCTTCTTAATGTGGTGAATCAAATTAGGGTGCTAGGTGAAAGATTAAGTGACCAAAGGATTGTGGAGAAGGTGTTGGTTTCCTTGCCCGAGAGGTTTGAGGCTAAGATATCTTCATTGGAGGAGTCAAGGAACCTAAATGAAATTTCCTTGACCGAGTTGGTGAATGCCTTGCAAGCTACGGAGCAAAGGAGGAGGATTAGACATGAAGAATCAATGGAGGCTGCATTTGTGTCTAAACAACATCAAAAGACACAAAATCAAAAGAAGAACAAGCTTAAAGTCATAAAGGAGAAAGGTGAAACTAGCAAACCCGAGAGGAAGTCCTATGAACCTTGTCACCATTGCAAGAAGAAAGGTCATCATCCAAGAAGGTGTTGGTGGAGGCCGGATGCATTTTGCCATAAATGCCAACAAAAGGGTCATGTGGAGAGAGTATGCAAGGCTAACAAGAAAGATAAGCAACAAACAAATGTTGCTAAAGAAAATGCAAGTGATAGTGAATCCGAAGAGTTGTTTGTTGCTACTTGGTTTAGTAGCATCAAGAATGATGAAGGATGGATCATTGATAGTGGAGCAACACACCATATGTCTCACAAGCATGAGTGGTTCACAAACTTGGATAGGAGCAGCCACAACAAAGTTAAAATTGGAAATGGAGCCTTGATGGAAGTGAAAGGCAAAGGAGATGTGGTGATACACACCACCAAAGGTATCAAAACTATCCATGATGCTCTCTATGTACCTTCTTTATGTGAGAACTTACTTAGTGTAGGTCAAATGCTTGAGAACAAATATGCATTACACTTCTCAAACATGACATGCACTATAGTTGATCAACATGGAAATGAATTAATGTGTGTTGGAATGAAGAACAAGAATTTTAGGTTGAATATGGATGAAAATGGTGCATCGGTTGTCAGGACCCGTCCAGAATTCCTCCCCGGAACCCTAGACAAGCCCTGATCCCAGGGAAATACCACCGAACCTTCCAACGGAAAATCCGGCAGCACCTCCCCTAAGGGTAGGACTTACTAAAAATTACCTGCACTGAAAACACACTTCTATAATCATCCCTTTATTCCTCCCACAATACTACAAATTGATTCCACAAATTTCAGTACTTCAAAAATAACAGCAACTCAGTGCATAAATAATAACTACACGTCCAATACAGTATACAGAGCATTATACAATAAATGTGGAATTAGTACAATGACAGATAAGAAGGAATATAGGATGGAGAGGAAAAAGGGAAAAAATACTTCTTGGACTTTCGGCAACGAACTGAGACGTTGGGCTCGCCCCGGACAATCAACGTCTCCCAACCTGGACCTAGGGGAACGGAATTTAAAAATGTGAGATGCTAATCATCTCAGTGAGTGACCCTAACTACTGAACACTTTTAATGATAATAATAATAATAATATAACAAATAATGGAATTGAATTAATATCAACAATTAATAAATAAATAATAACAGTTGGAAATAATAATTTTCCCTCAAAACTCTCACTAATCACTCCGTTGGAAATGTTCCCTTTTTAAAACAATTTCACAAAACCCGATATTCGTACTTCCCAAAAACCAAGGGATTAAACCACTTGAGAAACAAAAAATAAATAAATACCCCAATATAAATAAACTGTGATAAATTATAATAAATAATTTTTGTACTCTTTGGGGTTTGAAATTTCTATCTGAAAAATTTACACTTGACGCACCACACCATATACCAGTGATGCCCTCCGATACCCAGCGTCCCGAGCACCGACTGGCGGGGAGATGAAATAGAGAAACTTGCAAACGGCACTTCGGCGTCCCGACAGTACCGCTGCTGAAACCGTCATCCTGGCCAAGGGAGAGGCGGCTGTGGCCAATATCAAACTTGCCTGCCCACGGTCCAATGGCAACCACGGGAGACATAATACTTGCGCGCTAAACCACATAATACTTGCACGCTAAACCACGTGTACATACACCAGAACACCAATACTGTATGAGTGCGTCTAAAATAATTATTAAACCAATCGTACCGTTTTCCAAAATTACCGTGGGAAATATATTAAATTTTCACACTTACCATCCCACATATTTTTATTTAACAAACCGGTACGAAAACATCGATAACAAATAAACCATAATTTTTCTCGTAATACGATGTTTAACAACTAAAATACCGTGGGCATAATTATAAAATTAAACCACCAATTTAACAAATATTTTCATAAAATATTTAAACCAATTATGCCCAAAAATAATACTTAAAACCACGTACGATTATTACCGAAATATATTTTGCTCATGCATAATAAATGAATTAAATCACAATAAAACCATAATTAAATTGTACCCCATGAGCATAATTTAAATACCAATTAAACACCAATTAAACATAATTAATTGCCCAAAATATTTTTAAAGGTGGGTCACTCACCTGGAGCACACAATTAAACCATGATCTACCATGGGATCAATTCCACGACTCACCGGTGCTCCTAGAACACAATTCATACACAGTCAAATAAATTAATATTTTAATCGGATAAATAATACCCGGTACCCGGGGGGGTCAAACACAAACGTTATCCAAAATAGTCGAATAATATATCGAATCGAAGCTCGTGGAATGAGGATCGCATTACCCGTCTCCATCGACCCTAATTCCGCCGGAGGTGGCCAGAATTTGGCCGGAAAGTTTCAGCCGGTTTTGATCTCCTCGTATCTCGCAAACCGCTTCGAATTTTGGAGATTGGAGGCCATGTTTGGACTCAAAGGACCCAAAATAAGGGGAGAGGGGTGGCAATTTGGACTGGGCTGGCCGGAAACGGCGAGAATCGCCAGAAAAATTTCAACCCGCCGCCGCGACTTCGCCAGCCCGATCTGGGTGCGTCGCAGGCCGGCCGGTCGCCAAATTTGACTGGTGAGCTCGCCGGCGTGTGGTCTACATCTATGGCCGGCGCGTGTAGCTTATGGGTGGCCGGAATTAAAAAAAAATGGTAAGACCCGAGAGGGAGAAAGGAAGGGAAAAGGAAGAAGAAGGAGGAAGAAGAAGAAGAAGAGGAAGAAGAAGGAGAAGGGCCCGTGCCCTTTTTTTCCCACGTGGGGAAAAGAAAAAAAAGAAAAAGCAAAGGAAAAAGAAAAAGGAAAATAAAAATAAAAAGAAATAAATTAAAATTAATTAAATAATATTAATAATAATATTATTATTTAAAATAATAATACCATAATATGATATTACACATGGTTGACATATGGCTTCTCAACATGGTGACACATGGTCACCTTTATTAAGGCACATGTGGCACATCGCTACACTTTTAAAAAAATAATATTAAAATAATACAGTATTTGAAAAACTCTACAGGTCCATAACTTTCAAACCACATGTCCAAATCGGACGTGCCACTAGTCTACTGTCTCATATCGACGAGCACTTTACAACCATGCATGAGTCAAAGCTCAACTTTACATGAATAAAAAGTCAACTCCGGCACCCCTTGGACAGTTTGGACCTCAACTTGTTTTGCTCATAACTTTCAAACCATAGCTGCGTTTTCAACGTGCTACTAGTCTACGAACTCGTGCCAACGTGTACTTCGTAACGGTACCTCAGCCAAGCTAGAATTCCAATCGGGTCAAAAAGTCAACTTTTGACCCCTTGGGTCAACGGTCAACCTCGATCAACGTGCAAAAATCCGACATGATTCGGGACGGGGTGTTACATCGGTTGCATTGAACACCAAAGTTGAGAACACCTCTCAACTTTGGCATAAAAGACTAGGCCATGCTAGCTTTAAGTCATTGGTAGGCACACATGAACTTGTTAGAGACATGCCATTGGTGGAGAAGCAAGAACATGTGTGTGAAGTGTGTCAAAAAGGAAAGCATACTAGGCTAGCATTTCAATCTTATTCTTGGAGATCAAAGGAGAAGCTAGGACTTATACATTCGGATATTTGTGGTCCTATGAGTGTTCCATCCTTAAATGGCAGCAAGTATTTCATAACTTTCATTGATGATTACTCAAGAATGTGTTGGGTGTATTTGCTTGAAAGAAAATCACAAGCTTTGGAGAAGTTTGTAAAATTTATGAAGTTAGTGCAAAATCAATCCGGTTGCACTATAAAGGTGTTAAGGACGGACAATGGTGGGGAATACACAAGTGAGGCTTTCAAACAACTTTGTAAGGATCATGGTATAGTTCATCAATTCACTACACCATACACACCACAACAAAATGGTGTGTGTGAAAGGAAGAACCGTACCATCATGGAGATGGCTAGATGTTTGTTGTTTGAAAGTGGCTTGCCAAAGAAGTTTTGGGCCGAAGGAGTTAATACATCCATCTACATCCAAAATAGGCTTTACTCCAAGTCTTTGAGGAGTAAAACCCCATTTGAGCTTTGGTTTGGATATAAGCCTTCTCTTGATCATCTAAGGGTATTTGGAAGCATTTGTTACATCCTAGTACCACAAGAGAATAGAGGAAAGCTTGATGAAAGGTCACAAGTTGGTGTCTTGGTTGGCTATAGTGATGTGACCAAGGGATATAGAGTGTATAACTTGGAAATCAAGAAACTTGTGATAAGTAGAGATGTGAAAGTTGATGAGGAAGCTAAATGGGTTTGTAGTAAGGAGGAGTTGGCTAGTATGGATGAAGGCAATCGGCTTGAAGCTCATGATAACGATGAGGAACAAGGAAATGATGAAGGTGCTACCCATGATGATGAATATGATGAGAATGAGCTAGAAATCCCCATAGGGGCTGATTTGGAGATTGGTGATGGTGTGAAAGGCACAAAACCTCTTAATGAGATTTATGAAATGTGTAATGTGGCATTGAGTGATCCAATCAATGTCCATGAGGCTATGGCAAGAAAACAGTGGAGACAAGCCATGCAAGATGAAATCGATGTGATAAACAAGAATGACACTTGAAGCTTGGTAACAAAACAGAAGGGAAAGAATGCTATTGGGATGAAGTGGATCTTTAGGACCAAGTACAATCTGGGTGGGTCCATAAATAAGCACAAGGCAAGGCTTGTTGTCAAAGGATATGCACAATAAGTCGATGTGGATTATGGAGAGACTTTTGCACCGGTTGCAAGGATGGAAACCATAAGACTTCTTCTTGCAATTTCGGCATAAAAGTCTTGGAAAGTATATCACCTTGATGTGAAGTCAGCCTTCTTGAATGGAATATTGAAGGAAGAGTTCTATGTTATGCAACCCGAAGGTTTTGTGAAGAAAGGAAGTGAAGAGAAGGTATACAAGCTACACAAGGCCTTGTATGGCCTTAAACAAGCTCCTAGGGCATGGTATGCCAAGATAGATGGTTTTTTGACAAAGCATGGATTTAGGAGGAGTCCTAATGAGCCTACATTGTATATTAGGACTCATGGTTGCATGGTGTTGGTGTCTCTTTATGTTGATGACCTCCTAGTGACCGGTGGTAATGAGAAAGAAATGAGCAACTTCAAAAGTGAGCTAGAATTGAACTTTGAGATGTGTAGCCTTGGAGAGAAGAAATACTTTATTGGAATTGAAGTTGTCCAATCATCCAAGGGCATCTTCATATCTCAAGAAAGCTATGTGAAGGAGTTTCTCAAGAAGTTTGACATGGAGGATTGTAATAGCGTTGCCACACCTATGAATGAAGGCACCAAGTTGGTGAAGGATGATGATTCTCCAAAGGTAAATCCTTCCATCTATAGAAGTTTAATTGGTAGCCATTTATATGTATGCTCTAGTAGACCGGATATCATGTTTAGTGTGGCTGTTTTGTCAAGATTTATGCATAATCCATCACAAAATCATCTTAGTTGTGCAAAAAGAATCCTAAGGTATTTGAAAGGTACTAGTGATTTTGGTATATGGTACAAGGATGGCATGAATGAAGCTTTGCTTGGTTATAGTGATAGTGATTGGGCTGGCTCTTTGGATGATAGCAAGAGCACATCGGGCTACATTTACACTCTTGGAAATGGTCCTTTCTCATGGAATTCCAAGAAGCAACAAACCGTTGCACAAAGCACCGCGGAAGCCGAGTATATTGCTTGCTCAAGTTGTGCTAATCAAGGTGTTTGGCTTAGGAAATTATTGGAGGACTTGAGCTTGAAGCAAGAGGAAGCCACGGTAATATTGTGTGACAATACTTCAGCAATAGCAATTGCACAAAATCCAGTCCAACATGGGAGGACCAAGCACATACCGGTCAAGTATCATTCCTTAAGGGAATTTGAAGCAAGTGGTGAAGTGAAGTTGGAGTATGTGACTTCCGAGGAGAACTTGGCGGATATCTTCACCAAGCCATTGGGAAAGAAGAGATTTGAGATATTGAGAGGACTTCTCAATGTCTCATACAAAATTTCCAAGGAAGAGTGTTGAAGTGTGGCAATTTTGCCACTTGATGGTGCATGTTACCGGCTAGCATGCACACCTTGATTGCTGTATCTGATGGGCCCAGTATGCAGAGTATGGGTCAGTTTTAGAGCTGTTTGGCTCATGATCCGGTTCCAGAACTTTCCTAGCTCTTGGAACAATATTTCTTGATGACCAAGGATGCTTCAAACCAAGTTTCATAAGCAGATACAAAGGGGAACTAAGTAGGTGAAGCTAGTTTGGTTGTTTACCCAAACTAGTTAAACAATGGAAACTTAGTTCAAACCATGTGCCACTTTTTACTATATTTGAAATAGACATGTTGCAGCTGGTTTTGACCTCTCTTGTGTATGAAAAGTTAGGTATTGACCAATTTACTTTTTAAATTTCAAATACTTTACTCATTTTGTAAGCTCACATGCTTGGCATGTGTGAACTAGTTGTAATTTCAAGCTTATATTGTAAAATGAATGAAATGGCTACACATCCAAGCCTTATTTTCAAAAGCCAACGTGGTCCCCTTCTTCTTATCTCTTCTTCAACACCTTAGAACGCTTTAGGAACCCTAAAAACCAGAAAACATCATAAACAAAACCTAAAAACACAACTCACACACAACCATTCCCAAGAGCATCACCACAAGCTTGCTTGTTGTTAACACTTCAAGCTAGTTTGCTCTTGGTCATAACCTTCTCACCCCAACACTTTTACTTTGTTTATTTTATTTACTTTATTAAGTTTATGTTTCATATGGTTTAAAAAGAAGAAGAGATGGAAAAGTGGAGGAACAGAAAGTGTTTAGGTTACTTGGTTTGGAAGGAAAAGGGGAATAATGGAAATTGGATAAAAACATAGTTATTATATGTGTGTATATATATATATGTACAATTTTACTCTGTTTATTTTATTTACTTTATTAAGGTTATGTTTCATATGGTTTAAAAAGTAGAAGAGATGGAAAAGTGGAGGAACGGAAAGTGTTTAGGTTACTTGGTTTGGAGGGAAAAGGGGAATAATGGAAATTGGATA
The DNA here is from genome assembly GCF_031755915.1 of Ziziphus jujuba. Taxonomy (NCBI): domain Eukaryota; kingdom Viridiplantae; phylum Streptophyta; class Magnoliopsida; order Rosales; family Rhamnaceae; genus Ziziphus; species Ziziphus jujuba. The sequence continues at coordinate 9,418,335 of NC_083380.1, forward strand.
AAAACATAGTTATTATATGTGTGTATATATATATGTACAATTTTACTTTGTTTATTTTATTTACTTTATTAAGGTTATGTTTCATATGGTTTAAAAAGTAGAAGAGATGGAAAAGTGGAGGAACAGAAAGTGTTTAGGTTACTTGGTTTGGAGGGAAAAAGGGAATAATGGAAATTGGATAAAAACATAGTTATTATATGTGTGTGTATATTTTTATTTTTTTTATTTTATTTACTTTATTAAGGTTATGCCTCATATGGTTTAAAAAGTAGAAGAGATGGAAAAGTGGAGGAAGAGAAAATGTTTAGGTTACTTGGTTTGGACGGAAAAGGGGAATAGTGGAAATTGGATAAACATTTCCATCCAAATCAATCTCTCCTAACTTGGGAGGATTAGATGAAGGAAAGTTTCTTTTCCTCTATCTTATGCTCTTACAATTTCATTTTTCATAATTTTTTTTCTTTAGTTGTATCTTTCTTTTTTTCCTTTTATTTCCCTTCTTTTTTTTTTTCTTTGGTTGCCACCGGTATGTCTTTTTTCATCTTCATTTTATTTTTTATTTTTTTATTTTAATTTTTCATATTTTTAAACCAATTTTTCTCTTCATATCAATAATATTTTTTTTTTCAATTTCCTTATTCACTCATTTTCAATTTTTAATAAGTCTTTAAAAATAAACTCAAGTTTTTTTTTTTAATATAAATCTTTCATATGTTATTCTTTTTATTTTCCTTACAATTTCTATTTTTATACATGTTCATTTAACTATTTTTTTTTAATTCTTTTTTCTTATTTTTTAACTTAAGGTTTTTTTTTTCCCTTGTTTACTCATGCATTTTTTTAGCAAGTATTTTCTTTTTTATTTTTTTATTTTATTTTTTTAAACTTAAGTCTTTTTCGTTTTCTTTTCATTTTTTATTATATTTTGAATGTCTTTTTCTTTTTTCCCTTTCCTTCATAAAATGTTGTATATCCTGGTGACCATTCGAGCGGGACCAAGTAAAATTAACAATATCTAATTAATAAAAAAATATAAGTTGAAGGGGTTTTTAAATTAAAAAAAAAAAGTATAAGAAACTAAGAATATCCAATTTATTAAAATAATTGAGTAAAATTAAGAATATTCAATCTATAGAAATATATATAATAGTTAAAAAAAGAAGCTTCTGTGAAAAAAAGATAATGACTCTTTGGTTTAACAATTAAAGTTTTATTTTCTTCCATTTTTCCCTTCCATATCAACCGAGAGATCGAAAGTTTTTTTTCATCCTTCTATGTTAAATCGAACAAGTGTCTAGATAGAAGCGAATTTTTAATCCCTTCACTTTTACATTCTTCCTACCAAATGGAGGCTAATATTTGTAAATTTGTGTCATTGTAGCAATGACTAAGAGCTAGACTAGTAGAAAATCCAGATTCTTTAATTTATTTTCAAAAAGGTTAACCTTTTTATCCCTGACATAGAAAACAATTCCACATGGCAAAATGTAATATGAAGGAAAAGAAGTTAACTCAATACTAAGAAGTAATAAAAGATTTTTTTAACTATAAATTGCTTGCTTTCTCCTCTGACTTAAACATGTTTTTGGATCTTGTTATTTTTTATTATTGATGACGATTATCAATTTATATGATGAACTTTAATTGAGATATTTAATTTTATTATTTTTTATTTTAAAATTCTAGAAGTGAATTGTTTAATAGTAACTATTTTAATTATCATCTAATATATTTATTTCATTGGTGATTATTTATCAATGGTGATAACATAGCATTTTTCTATATTTTTGGGCCTTAAGAACCTCTTCATTTGTTCATTGGTTAAGTATTTGGTTCCATTTAGAACTTTGACTTTCCTAGCCAAAGAAAAAAAAAATGATATATTGATAGGATTGTTTTGGGGGTTTTTTTTGGACATCCGAGATGGCCCCGCTTAGGGAAATCCTATTGAACCGATATCGAGAGTTTAGTATAATCTTTTCATAAATTAGATATAATCCAATAGCATAAAAAAGAAAAATAAATGCTTTTAAGAGGAATTCTAAAAATTAGAATCATATAACCATCAATGATTCCAAATCATGATAAAGAATAATAGAAATAGCATACATATTGCGTCAATCTATTAGATTATACTAGAAAAAAACAAATGAGTCCAAAGATAAATAAAAAAAAATATATATATAATAGTTTCATAAGAAAGCAGAAAATAAACAATAAATTAGTAGCGGAAAGGTGTCAAAATGTGAAGATATGATAATTACGAAATATACGAAGGTAACGAAGATAAAATGGTGCCCAGACGTAGGACGCACCAACTGTTCGCTGAGATATGAGGAAAATAATTTAAAAATACAAAACTATGAGACAAATTCAATAAGTGAATAAGTTCGATATCATGAAAATAAATATTATTTTTTAAAAATTATTTCTCACAATATCTCACTTTCATTATTTGAAAGTTTTTCTATTCTGATACACAATTTTTACAAAATTTTTAATTATCCCTTACATAACAATTTCATAAACTATAAAATAATAAAAGTAAAACCAGATAATATGTCAGGACCCGTCCAGAATTCCTTCCCGGAAGCCTAGACAAGCCCTGATCCCAGGGAAATACCACCGAACCTTCCAAAGGAAAATCTGACAGCACCTCCCCTAAGGGTAGGACTTACCACAAATTTTCTGCATTGAAAACACACTTCTGTAAGCATCCCCTTATTCCTTCCACGTTACTACAATTTGTTTCTACAAATTTACAGCACTTCAAAGAATAACAGCAACTCAGTGCATAAATAATAACTACATGTCCCATACAGTATACAGAGCATTATACAAATAAATGTGGAATTTATACAATGACAGATAAAGAAGTAATACAAGATGGAGATGAAAAAGGGAAGAAATACTTCTTGGACTTTCGACAATGAACTGAGACGTCGGGCTCGCCCCGGACGATCAACGTCTTCCAACCTGGACCTAGGGGAACGGAATTTAAAAATGTGAGATGCTAATCATCTCAGTGAGCGACCTTAGCTACTGAATACTTTTAATAATAATACTATAACGAATAAGGGAATTTAATTAATACCGGCAATTAAATAGGTAAATAAATAATAACAGTTGAAAATAATAGTTTCTCTCAAAACTTTCACTATTCACTCCGTTGGAAATGTTCCCTTTTTAAAACATTTTCACAAAATTCGATATTCGTACTTCCCGAAAACCAAGGGATCAAACAACTTAATAAACAATAAATAAATAAATACCCCAAATGTAATTAAAATGTAAATAAATATAATAAATAATTTTTGAACACTTTGGGGTTTGAAATTTCCATCCAAAAACTTATACTTGACGCACCACACCATATACCAGTGATGCCCTCCGATACCTAGCGTCCCGAGCACCGACTGGCGGGGGGTTAAAGAGAGAAACTTGCAAACGGCATTTCGGCGTCCCGACAGTACCGCTGCTGAAACCGTCATCCCGGCCAAGGAGGGGGGCGGCTGATGGGCAATATATAAGACTTGCCTGCCCTCGGTCCAATGGCAACTCACGGGAGACATAATACTTGCGCGCTAACCACATATACACCGGAACACCAATACTGTATGAGTGCGTCTAAAATAATTATTAATTTAATTATTACCGTACCGATTTTTCAAAAATTACCTTGGAAAATATATCAAATTTCAATTTCACCATCCCACATATTTTCCTTTAACATACCCGGTATGAAACCATCAATAACAATATAAAAACAAATTTTCTCGTAACACGAGGTTCAACAAATAATATTCCACATGCATAATTATAAAATTTAAACCACCAATTTAAACAAATAATTTCCTTAAAATATTTAAACCAATTATGCCCAAAAAATAATATTAAAACCACATACGATTTATTATTGAAAATACCTTGCTCATGCGTAATAAATAAAATTAAATCATAATAATAAAAATCGGGGTTTTTGGATAACCCAAAATTTCCATTTAGCACCAACAAACATACACATACTTATAAAATAATATTTTTCCATAATTATAATTAAATTTCACCACATGAGCATAATTGCAGATATCAATTAAACACCAAATAAATATAATTAATCACCTCAAAATAGTTTTAAAGGTGGGTCACTCACCTGGAGCACGCAATTAACCTAAGATCCTCCATGGGATCAATTCCACGACTCACCTGTGCTCCTAGAACAACAATTCACATACAGTCAAATAAATTAATATTTTATTCGGGTAAATAATACCCGGTACCCGGGGGATCTAACACAAACATTAACCAAAATTGACAAATTATATGTCTATGGAAAGCTTGTGAGATGAGGATCACATTACCGACCTCTATTGAGTTCAATTTAACCGGCGGTGGCCGGAAAGATTCGGTCGCGATTCAATTCCTCGTATCTCGCAAACCGTTTCGAATTTTGGAAATTGGAGGCCATATTTGGGATTAGAAGACCCAAAATAGGGGGAAAAGAGGTTTAATTTGGACTGGGTTGGCCGGAATACGGTGGAATCGCCGAAAAATTTAAACTCGCCGCCGCCGACTTCACTGGCCCGATCTGGGCGCGTCGCCAGCCGGTTGGCCGCCAAATTTGGCTGGTGAGCTCGCCGTCGTGTGGTCTTAGACGGTGGCTGGCGCATATGGCTTGTGGTGGCCGGAGAAAGATGAACACGGGAGAGAGAGAGAGACGGCCGGTGGGAAGGAAGAAAGAAGGAAAAAAAGAAGAAGAGGAAGAAGAAGAGGAAGGGGAAGGCTTCGGGTGTTTTCCCATGTGGGGGAAAAGAAAAAAAAAGAAAAAAGAAAAGAAAAAAAGAACGAAAAAGAAATAAAAAGAAATAAATTAAAAATAATTAAATAATATTAAAAATAATATTATTACATAAAATAACAATAATAAAATAATATGCTATTAAACACGGTTGACATGTGGCATCTCAACATGGTGACACATGGTCACATTTATTAAGTCACACGTGGCACATCGTTACACGTTTAAAAATAATATTAAAATAATACAGTATTTGAAAAACTCTACAGGTCCATAACTTCCAAACCACATGTCCAAATCGAACGTGCCGCTAGTCTACGGACTCATATCGACGAGCACTTTACAACCATGCATGAGTTAAAGCTTAACTTTGCATGAATAAAAAGTCAACTCTGGCACCCCTTGGACAGTTTGGACCTCAACTTGTTTTGCTCATATTTTTCAAACCGTAGCTCCGTTTTCGACGTGCTACTAGTCTACGAATTCGTGCCAATGTGTACTTTGTAACGGTACCTCAGTCAACTAAGAATTCCATCCGAGTCAAAAAGTCAACTTTTAACCTATTATGTCAACGGTCAACGGTCTAAGTCAACGGTCAACGGTCAAAGTTAGAAAACTTCCGTTGTACTTTGTGATGGGGTGTTACATAATATCCTCTACTTTATAATAAAATAATATTTTAACGAGTCACAAACTATAACTATCGAGATAAAAAATATATATTTTTATATGTGTAACAGCAATAATTTTATATATCATAGTTATTACCATAACCTATTGTACAGCCATATTAGTACCCGGTGTGTCATCAATTATCGAGGAAGAGGAAAATTATTAATGTGACCCTCGCCATCACAGACTGAGACTTTTCATCTTACCTCAAAAATTACATGATCAACAAAGGATAGTCAAATAAGCAAGCATAATCATAGTCCATCAAATCTATATCCATGTTAAAGTATAATACACAATAATTCACAAACCAGTATATTTATATAATTTTTAAAGAAACTCATAATTATCGTATTAAAATATTCCTATATATACCAATATAAATACATATATAACCATAAACAAAATTTATTTAAATCCAAACATTCCTTTTTATATTCAGGACAAATTCGTCGCATGTATTGGCCTGGATCACAGACTAATGTGCTTATTTATTTTTTTGCTATTAGGTTTGTGGAAGTAGATGCCGAAGAATATGTCACAGAAGAGGTCCTCAATGGATCTTTAGAACTTGGAGCAATGAAAAATGAGTCTTATAGCACGGAGTTTTTCGCAGGTGGTTTTATCCCTCACTACTAAAAAAATGCCTTTTAACAACCATTAATTTGGTTGCAAAACATCCTATTTTGGTCGCCAGTGGCTTTTAGAGACCAAAAAACCGTGGTCACCACGTGGTCGCTTAAACGTCGCAATAGATTCTATTTAGTAACTAATATATGTTGGTTGCTAAATCAGTTAAGGTTTTAGTGGCTAGTTTTTAAGGATTTTGTGACCATAAATTAGTCTTTAAAACTCCTTGAATATTAAAAAGGACACCAATTTTAAGCTTTTACCGACCAATTATAAAATATGAGCAACCAATATTTTGTCACTCAATGCTGTGTTGGTGACTATTTATGGTCACTTTAAGCATATATTTTAGTCATAAAAACTTATAACTTTGTAACCAAAAAATGTTATGGGACCAATTATTAAAATATTCATGGCCAAAAATTATGGTCACTACAAACCGTATTCAATGACAAAACGTTCCAGTCATCAAAAGAGGTTTTGAACGACCATGTAGTTGGTTGCAAAAATATGGTTTTAGCAGCAATGTGATTTGGTTGAAAAGCACGCACCAATATCCATGGTTATTGTAATCGTACCATAAACTGTATCAACGCATGTTTGTTGTAATCATACCATCTTATTCTTAAATATAAAAAAACATAAAAAAAAAAAGTGAAGACAAAATACAAACGAAACAAATTACTAATTGATTGATATATTGGGGAAAAAAATGTGCATAACTGATTCAGCTCCAATAGTATTCTATAATAAATATCCCTCACTTCCATTGAAATTCTCCAAGAACACTAAATGCATTTGTGAATATTTGACAAACAGAGGCAATAATAAAATTTAGGAAAAAAAAGACAAACTTTAAAAAATGCAATAATAATTTCACCAATAAAACATTTTTTATTAAGCCAATAACATTCATGATTGAGCATAAATTCACAAATGAAAATACATAATTAATTTTCAATCAAAACAAACTCTACACAAATATACAAGTAATTCTCAATCTAAAAATAACTTGCACAAGGTAAAACATTGAAGGAAATAGAATCACTGTTACTCTAAATACTATCATGAATTGGAATAAAAACAAATATACATATGTGTATATATATATATTTATATATCTAATCCTCCTAATTCACTTTAAGAAATATCCTATTAGGATCATGTTTGGCACTGTAGATGTAATCAATAGCAACACAAAAAAAAAAGTACTCTTTTTTGTCATTAGGTGCTTGTCCAAGGTAGTAAGATGGTGCAATATATTTTATTATGATAACACCCCTGTTTTAAAAAATAAAAGTATATTGGAATTGATGATGACATAAACATAAAGAAATTATTAAGTGAGAATATAAATATAAGTAATTAATATACGCAAATAAACCACATTCAAAAGATAGCATAGGGTATATTAACCTATAGTTAAAATGGAGCATGATCAGCATAAACATGAATATAAATCATTACACAAATACAACAGTATGATGAAGAGAAATCATTACATAAATACAACAATACAAGTAATTAGTATATGCAAAGTGAAGGAACTTTCTAATATGTCCAATGTGATAACATGGTGCATTATAATCATATTGTGATAAAACTTTAAAAAATAAGAGTATATGTAAAGTGATGACAATAAAAACAAAAACGAATTATTAGCTGACAATATGAACATTCTGGACTTAATATATATATATATATATGCTAGTAAGCTATATTAAAAAAGCAACATATAGTTATATTAAATTAGTTTGAAATGGAGCATAATCATCTTTAACATGAACAGAAATCATTACATAGGAAACTGAAAAAAGAAAAAAAAAATAGTTATTTATGCAAATGAGTCAGTATCCTCACCGGTTTCACCATTACTTAACAACTCATCTTCACTATCATTGTCGGTTTCCTCATTGTACTCCCCATTATCTTCATTCTCTATGCCACTATCTGCATCTTCATAATCTTCACTCTCTGCACCACTATCTGCATCTTCAAAATCTCCACTCTCTGCCTCACTATCTGCATCTTCATAGTTTGTTGCACTCTTCAAATTAATTTCTATTGGGTCAATATCTTCACGATTAAGACGTTCAATATGAATTGATTCAAATAAAATTTGAATGTCCATTGAATCATTTTCTTGATAAGCATCCAACTCATAAACTTCAAATGAATCACCATGATCATCACCTTCATCTAATCGGTCTGGAAAATCCCACAGATGACGATGATGCACCTTTCGAATCACTTTCCAATGTTGACCTATCTTGTAATCATCCACGTAAAACACTTGTTTAGCTTGTGAGGCAAGGACAAAAGGGTCGTTCTTATACCAATATGAAGTGACATTAATGCTTGTGATTTGAAACTCTGTGAGCATCTTTTTCTTTTTCACATTTGTGTCAAACCATGCACATCTAAAAAGTACAACAGAGTGTTTGGACCTATAGTCCAACACAAGAATGTCTTCTATTACCCCATAAAAGTCACAAGATTCACCATCATGATCACCTACAACCCATATTCCACAATTTTGAGTGACACGCCTATCATCACGAACTTTTGTGCGATATCGAACTCCATTTACTACACATCCACTATATGATCTTATTCCATAATCAGGACCACATGCTAGTGAGTATAACTCATCAGTTAACATTGGATATTTACATCTACTGAAATATTTTATCTGTGAAAATGTAATTTTAATTAATTAACAATACTTACATATCAAGCTCGAATTTTACCTTTCATAACTAAAAAATACATACCCGTTGTTCAAACCATTGTGGAAATTCCTTTTTTTGTACCTGTAGAATATTTGTGACACCCCTGTTTTGCAATAGTTTGGTGTGCTCATTGCAAAAATGTAATTTAATTAGAAGTATGGATTTATAATTTACTTATTTTGAACTTCAACTAATAATATATAAGTTTTGGTTCTTACTCAAAATATGGCTGCAACTCAAAGCAATTGTAAAGGATGTACCAATGAGCTTTTTTATAATCATCATCTTTCAGTTCAACAAATTGAGGTTTCCCCAACAAGTTCACAGGTTGAGTGAATACTGACAAAGTCGAAGCAATCTGATTCTCACCATCTTTATTACGTTCTGGCCAATTGAATCGAGTTTCAATACCATGAAGGTACATTAAACAATAAGTTAATGCCTCATTGACAACATAACCCTCTGCTATTGAACCTTCTAGATGAGCTTTATTTCTCACATATTTTTTCAATGTTCCCAAAGCTCTGATAATGAATGAAAAATATCATAAAAATAAAAAAAAGTAAAAAAATAAAAAAATTAAAAGAATGTAAATTGATTGATCAACTTTAATAACCAAAGTTTTACCTTTCAAAAGGATACATCCAACGAGTATGTACTGGTCCTGCCATTTTTGCCTCATATGGTAGGTGAACTGCTAAATGAACCATGATATCAAAAAAGGCTGGAGGGAATATTCTTTCCAATTTACACAATGTAAGTATTATCCCCTCTTGTAACATATCCAAGTCTGAAATAGATAGAGTTCGTGCACAAAGTTTTTGGAAGAACATGCACATTTCAATAATTGTTCCACAAACCTCTTTCTTAATGTAAGGTCTTATACCCACGGGAAAAAGTTGTTGCAAAAGAACATGACTATCATGAGTTTTCAAACCTGATATCTTACCATCCTTAACGTTCACATTCTTTGAAATATTAGCAGCATAGCCATTTGGAAATTTGACAGACTTAAAAAACTTACAAAACTCATGTTTTTCATCCCTTGTTAATGAAAAACATGCCAAAGGTTTCAAAACTTTACCGCCAGTTTCTTGTAAATGTAATTCTTTTCGAATTTTCAGATCCTTTAAATCCATACGTGCCTTGTCAGTATCCTTCGACTTACCTTTGATGTCCAACATTGTTCCAACTATATTATCACAAATGTTTTTCTCAATATGCATCACATTCAAATTGTGTCGAAATTTTAATTTAGACCAATATTCTAGTTCAAAAAATATGCTTTTCCTTGTCCAATTTAATTCACAGGCAGCATGTTTTCTCTTTTTATCCACATTGTTAGGATGTTTCTCGGGTCTGCTCTCAATTGTCCTATCTAACTGTTGTAATATTTCAGCTTCTGAAAACTGCCTTGGAGCTAACCTTCATTCATGCTTTCCATCATATTGTCGATTATTTCTCCATGCATGATTTATGGATAAATATCGACGATGTCCCATGTAACAAATCTTACTTCTTAAAGCTTGGGAAGAAGTATCTTCATTACAAGTCGGACATGCTTTGTATCTTTTGGTACTCCATCCAGAAAGTTTTCCATATGCTGGAAAGTCATGTATTGTCCACAACACTGCTGGATGCATTGTAAACCTCTCCTTTTTAGAGATGTCATAAGTGGTGAAACCATTTGTCCATATATCTTTCAATTCATCAATCATAGGCCGTAAGTACACATCAATGTCTTTTCCAGGTGCCATTGGGCCTGGTATTAATAATGACATCATCGAAAAAGTCTCTTTCATGCACTTCCAAGGTGGCAGGTTATAAGGCTCTAACATCACTGGCCACATGCTATATGAAGTACTCATGTTACTAAAAGGATTAAATCCATCAATGGCAGCACCCAGCCGGACATTACGAGGATCCATAGCAAATAACGGATATTGTTCATCAAAGTGCTTCCATGCTTCTCCATCTGTTGGATGCCTCAATACTCCATTTGTGTTAAGACGCTTCTCTTTGTGCCATCTCATAGCAATAGCAGTATGGCGAGATGTGAATAATCTTTGCAATCTTGGAGTGATAGGAAAATATCGAAGCACCTTTTGAGGGATCCTTTTCCCCTCAGTACATTGAAATTTGTATCTCGGTTCAACACATATTGGACATTTATCCTATTTAGCTGATTCTTTCCAAAACAATGCACAATCCCATTTACAAGCATGAATCATTTCATATCCTAATCCAAGTGCATGAAGTGTACATTTTGCCTTGTAGGAAAACTTTGGCAATTTAGTACCCTCTGGAAGTGCTTCCTTGAGAAGTTCAAGCAACATACTAAATGACTTGTTACTCCAATGGTTTAAAGCTTTTATATGCATTAACCTAACCAAAATAGTCAATGCAGAGAACTTTGTACACTCTGGATATAACTCGCTTTCAACTTCAGCAAATAATCCTGAAAATTCTTTATTTCTATGATCTTGATATCCAATGTGACCTTCATATGCATCTACATCAATATCCATGTCACCTACAGCATCTTGCAATGCTACCATCATATCATCATTATCATCTTCTTCCCTATCATGTTCAACAGCTTTATCATCTTCCTCAAAACCCATTTCAATACCTTGAAAATTCAATGCCTCTCCATGATAAATCCAATTGTGATAATCTGGTAAAAATCCTTTCACCCATCAATGTCATTCAACTACACTTATATCTTGGAAATACACATTCTGACAATATCGACAAGGACATCTAGTCCTATTATCTTCATCTAAATGATGTTTAGCCAATTCAATAAATGATTTAACACCATTTGTGTATTCATCTGACAGCTTATCATGACACCATATCTATTTTTTTTCCATAACTTCCTAGAAGAAACCAATAGTATAGTTATAAGGATATAATATATCAAGCACTTAAAATAACTTAACTTGTACAATATTAAAGCTAAAATGGGTTTAAGTGTCTCAATACACAGCAAGATAGCATTAAAGGATAGGAAATTAAAAGAATAATAAGCTAGTTAAATAGCAAAAGGAGAACAGATATTGCAATATTCATATACTCAAAGACATGAAATGGTCTATTTAAAAAAAACAACAAAAAGAACAATGATAGGTATACTAAGCATTATTCATTCCACTAATATTTGTTTTTGGAGTATATTCATAGCCATCTAGAATTAACATTGATAATCAACTTCACTTTATCATAGTAAAGATAAAACTTCAATGACCTTGTGTCCAGTGTGTTTTCTTATAGCATGATCCTTTTTAAAGGTGACAACAAGGTAGTGGAAGCACAATGTCAGGAGCTGCTAATATATATTATCACATAAAAATTATATGTATGTAGATATACTTTCTTGAAAAAAATAAGAATAGAAATTTCTAGCTTACTATACATTAAGTTATGGCTAAACTGTGTGATATAGAGTTATCTTGTAACATAATATTGTAAATAGAATGTGGACAATGTTATTATGTTTCTATGATGACTTGGTTTACAAGCTGATTTGGAGTTTGGCAAGTATCCCTACATTTGGTTATTTCAATTGCTCTGCCACATGATTTTTGGGCTCAAGTTCATGTAGATGCACTACTTTTATTGTTTTTGCCAAAATAATAAATAGTTTTTCAATCTTATTGGAGGGTAAGTCAAATGGAAAAAACCACCTCATCCATGAACAACCAAACCATAATTCTAGGAAATGACATATAATTACGCTTAGAAATTATGAAAACCAAATAGGATATGGAAATGTAATTTGTATAAGTCATAGTAACTAAAAGTATTCACCTAATCCTATATATGCTGCAATAAGCTGTAAGTTGTTCCAACAAAGAATGCAGGTTACATATATTTGTTTTCCTATTGACTCATCATGTAGTTTGGTATGCACCCAAAAACAAAAATCTGATATATTTTTCAATATTTACAGTACTAGAACTCTGTCATTTACATAAAGACACCACAAACTCAGAAAGAAAATGTCTCTTACCAAGAATGCCTTCTTTAGGTCATGAAGAACCTTTTCCCTCTCGGCTCATCACATCCAGCTGAAAATCCAACCAGCTCCTCAATCCAGTTGCTTTCGTTTGATATGTATAAAACCCAATCATTCACGTACAGAAATACCTTACAAGCTGAGCAAAAATACATATGAAGAATGACTTCTTCATTTAGCCAAAATTCTGGAATTGGATGAAATTTGATAGGTGGTAGCAGAGGTAATAAGCTGTATTTTGAAAAGAAGAAAACAAAACTGAGAGAGAGGTTGAGAGTGTTACCGGTCGAAATGGACGCACAGAGGGGTGGACTCCTATCACACAAAATGTTTCAAATGGGGATTTGCTTTTGCTAAAATGTAAACATAAGGGAGAGATTGGGATTTTAGCAAAATGAAATAAATGGGAAATATGGAAAAAGGTGGCAAAACTTCCCACCAAAGTAGAAATTCATATTTGGGTTTCACTTTCCAATATAAATTTTCGTTTACTTTCTCTATTTTGCTTTCTTTTCTTTCTTTTTCTCTTTTTTTCTTCTGTCCAAATCATATGAACCTAAGAATTAACCATATAAAAATTTAATATTCATATGACAAATATTGTAATATAACATTTTCTATAAAACAATGTCCATATATATATATATGTTAAATAACAATGAAAGCTATATGTATGGAAAGTGAAAAATGTATTTTGTCCATCTTAATTAATCAAGTGTAAATTATTAGGAAACATATTTATAATGTGGTTAAGTATCAGAAAAGTTTATGTGCATTTGCACTTATTTTATATCTGATCATGAGTTGAATTTAAACACTAATGATAAAATATATATATATATATATATAAATGTACAAGTATCTTTATAGATTAGTATGTAAATAACATCTTTCTTTGTATGATAAAAACTATAATAACATAACAAATGTTCCTTAACAAAACAAAGAAGGATCAAAATCATAATAATTAAGCGCATATTTTATATATAATTATACGGCGACATATAGTATCTCAAATAAATTGCGGACTATATATATATATGGGGTCGTGTTCTATCAAAAGTATTTGACAAATATGTTTGACAAATCACACTAGCAATTTCAGGATCATTCAATAGTTGAAAATTGATATATTTTAAATATATTATAATTTTGAAAAATAATTATTTTTACTATCTATTTTAATAAAAATAAGCGATTATTTACCATTAGCTAATAACAGTTAAGGATCGCTAATATGTGTCAAACCCCTAATTTGTACACAGTACATTCCCCTATATACATATAGTTATTTATAAAAACTATGCTATAATACATCTAAGCCCTTAAGATTTGTAATAAAGTTTGTTATAATTTGACGTTAGAAAAATACACTAAGACCGTGAATGTTAGACGTTTTCCATCAAACTATTTGTACAATCAAAATATCTTCCAACAACTTATAAATATAAATTTCACAATTAATCATTAAGGGAGTAAGAATTTGTAAATTTTATAATTAATTATTAAAATAAAAAATATATAATCATAAATAATTATTACGTTATGTCGGTAATAATCGTGGCACTAATTTACGAAAACAAAAAAATGATAAGAATATTAAGTAAAACAAAAAGATTTGACAAATAATAATCAATTACATTAAAAGTGTTTTTGCTGGCATATAACTAATTATTAATTCACAACACGTTTATTATAAATTCATAGTCAAAAGTTAAGCATTCATTGAGGCACAAAATATATATACATATATATATATATATGTGTATACATATAAGTTTGCCTGTGAACAGTTAAAAATACATTAAAAATTAAAAATAAGTTACTTCAAAAATAAGTATAACATTAAAGTTAGTGAAAAAAACAAAAAAAAATTCGAACTAGTGCAAAATAAAGAAAATGCAGCTTGCCTCCTCTCGAGTTTAAACAACATTAATATAAACAAGCTTTTTTTTTTTTGTCTCATTATGTTTATTCTTGTTATTGAGAACAATAAAATGTAAAAAAAAAAAAATAACAGAAAAACAAAATTAAAATCATGTAGGGGAGAGATGGAATCCCACAAACTATTTTTCATTTTGCATTTTTTATCCTTAATTTAATTATTTAAGTTTGCATTTTTGTCCTCAAGTTTGTTTAACCTCCTAAACCTTTAAAACATTGCAGTTAAATGTTGTTCTGCCATGGAAAGGGCATAGTATCGAATTCAGTCAAAATCCATGTCATAATTGTAGGATTATAAAGTAGTGTCCTTGCCTACACATAATTGTCATTGTATACATTTATATACTTACACTACAAACATAAAGTAGTGTATCAAAAGGACTGTAAGCTGAGCACTTGTGCCTGTACATGCTTTGCAAAAAAACTTGTGATTGCAAATGTCTATAACCATGCATAGTGCCAAAAATTCACCTGTGAATGCACATATTTTGCATTCTAACTATGTACACTATCAAAAAACTATGTATAGGTGAATTTTAATGCTATGCATATCACAAGCAGAAATCATAACATCAAGTCATTGTTGCAGTAGGTGGTGGTGGTGGCAGCGACTGGCTGGGACTTGAAGGATGCTGACTCACATCCAAGAATGCAGAAAGTCTGGCAATGAGTTCTGCCTATTGATCCACAACTTGTGCAAGTCTTTTTACCTTAACCCTGTAATCTTCAAACTCTGTAGCCAATTGAGGGGTAGGTTGGTTAAGCAGCCTGCTATAGCTCTTTCTTGGAGTTGGTCCAACACTAGAAATGAATCCAGCATTTCTACCTAGGACTTGTGCACGAATGTCAGCTTCTATCAAAAAAATCGGTGCACCAGTATCATCAGGAGAAGCATCATCTTGTGTCTGCTGCGTTTGTGCTTCTTGTAGCCGAACCATCTCATTCTAACAACATGAAAGGTATAAAAATGTCATTATAAGATATTACAAGTATGTTAAACCAGTTAAGGAGTGATAAGTAAAACTTACATATCTTGATTCAGCTATAACATTATTCCATCCTTTTTTTTTGTGTCCAGTGTGTTCTCTTGAAAAACTCAATCTCACCAATTGGTTCATCTGGAGATGACTACAAAATAAAAAGAAAGATAATTTTACTTGCATGCTTAAACAAAGGGAAAGTCACCTTCACATTTGGGACTAAACCTTCTGTATGTATATATATATGTATATATGTATATATAGACACTTATATAACATTATAATCATAATCTCCAACTTCAATTCAACATCCCAATGAATCACCAAGATTCATAGCTTAGAAATAGCTCACAAACAAAGGTAACAACAAATCAACAGAATCACATAGAACTATAGCTACAAGGCAGTAGAAATCCAATATCAACAAAGTTGAAGCATAAAAGGTTTGTCGGAACAACAAAGGTAGTAATAGTAAATGTCCTTTTTAGCTGATACTGTTGACATTTTTGCCTTTTTATCATGGCAATGAAACTAAATAGTCATTAAAGCTATGGAATTCTAAGCTCAAACCTAATTCTGCTATAGATACATGACATATATTATAAGCTGTCAAAGGACCAAAACTAGTAAAAATCCATTAGCATCCAATGACAACCAAATTTCAATAGACATAAGATGCATGAGCAAGAGGTTTATCCTTAAAATTGCTAAGTAAACACTAAGATATCAAAGATATTAATGCAATTGGAAATTTCACTTACCAAGCACTTTATGAACCGACTATTTACCATTATATGGAAAAATAATAAAGAAAAAATAATCCATTCTCAAATATAACTAAAGTAATTGTTGAAGAATGTCAAACTAGTGCTGCCCTTGTTGCAATAAACGA
Organism: Ziziphus jujuba; assembly: GCF_031755915.1. Lineage (NCBI taxonomy): Eukaryota > Viridiplantae > Streptophyta > Magnoliopsida > Rosales > Rhamnaceae > Ziziphus > Ziziphus jujuba. The sequence continues at coordinate 9,435,004 of NC_083380.1, forward strand.
TCTTGATCCAGCATGATGATTATATAGCCTTTTAGCCCTATTACATTGCCTTGCTTTAGAACGTTTCTGTATATATAAAATAAATGGTTTAGAATATGATAAGATATACACATGAATTTAAAAAAAGTTTGAAACAGTTTAAATAGTTCTAACTCACCAAAAATTCTGGACTCTCAAAATGAGCACACAACCACTCCCAATCTTCTTGACATCGTAGTCTTTTTGGTCTAAATTGCAATGGGTCTTTGCCTTGCATCTTACACAGCTTGAAATGATTGTTGCAATAACTCCTATTGTTTTTGTACATATCATGACAATGCCTCTTAACAATCTCTATCCATTGAGGATCACTCAGATCAATGTCAAACCGATCCTTATACACAAAAGGAAAATAAAACCTTGTTAGTTATTATAATATTGATATGGTATATTAATGATATGAGTCTAAGTTTTACTCATAGCAATATGTTTGTAGACAATTTTCCTTTCCATCCCTTCAATATCAAAAGCATATTTCCATCCCTTCAATCTTGGTGAAACAAAGTTACGCACAGCAATGCCAATCTGATTGGCAAAGGGAGAACAATGGTCACCATATGCATGCATATCCCCATCACTTACTTGGACTCGAAGTTTAGTATTGGATGCCATTGTTTTAAAGAATTTCCAATCCTCACGTAATGCCACGTGTATTTTTCTTCATTAAACCTACAAAGTGAAATAATGTTAATTAATAATACTATGTAATATAGATTCTCAATTTACATAACATATATGATAGATTACCAACATACCAGTGGATACAGGTGTATCTTCAGTACTCTCATCTACAGGATCTATAGGAGAATGACCTCTAGACGATGTAATGTTTGGAATTGGTGTTTCCACATACTCTGGACCACTAGGTATTGATGTCTCATTAGGCGTTGGTGTTGTGGAACGATCTGGTGTTTGTATAGGTTGTCGACCTCTAGGGGATGGTGTCTCCATAGGTGATGCAATCCTTCTAAATGATGCTATCATCCTAGGAGACCTCTTAGGAACCAAATTCTCTCTTTGTGATGGTGTCCTCCTAGGGACCAAAGTCTCTCTTTTTGCTGGGGTTGTCCTAGAAGACCTCCTAGGGACCAAAGTCTCTCTTTGTGCTGGGGTAGTCCTAGGAGACCTCCTAGGAACCAAAGTCTCTCTTCCTGGTACATATCTTGATCTCTTAGGTGGCATATTTAAAGGAATATTTTGGCAATATTTGTTTCCCCTATATTACCATCCTACAAGCATAAAAAATAATATCAATACTATATCTAAGGGATTGATATTGTCAATAATCTTAATCATTCAATCCTTTTGTTATACGTGTATATATATATATACATACATGTATATATGCATAAATGAAGTAATCACCACTGATCCTGTGGAAATGTTATAGTCCCTTCTTATTCTATTTCTTAAAGCCACATATTTATATATGTATATACATCTATATAGATGGAGGATGCCATCAGTATTCCAATCTCCACAAATTATGCACTATGCCTACTTAAGGTGATCATAAATAATAATTAGACAATTAGTTATATATATTCAACAGGAGTTATTCTAATTTGATTTCTCCATTCAATTCCCAATATGCAATAATATTATATATTGATATTCAATTACATTTTGCTATGTTATGGGTGTTTATTATTAAACAAGTTACAGAGTCCATTATTCAACATTCAACAATTTAGAAGTTCTTAAAAGTCCCAATCCAAAAAAACCAAAATATAGTAAAAATTTAAAAACTGTCTTATTTGTTTATAGGTTGGAAAACCATATTTACTTCTTTACCTCAAGTTTTTTTCCCATTTTCGGTTACCCTTTTTTTTTTCTTTCTTTTTCTTTTCTTTTTCTTTTTTTACATTTTGATTCAGTATCTCTCAAAAACAAAAAATCTCAAGCAATCAAATTACGATGCTTGTGTTTTTTTCAAAAGCAACAGAGTAGTTCAAGAAAATTCCAATCCATGAAAACTCATTACATTATGTTAAGAACATAGGAAAAAAGATAAAAATGCAATTATGTATTAACATGTGGGAAAAATTTCTAGAACTTTATTGTTTGAAAATATCAACCACATTGCCAAAAACCAATAACATATAGGGCCAGAAACTCCTCTCACTCGATATACCTATCTCTCACAAAACACCACAACAAACATAGAGGGAAAAAAAGAAGAAGTTATAGATGTCTCTTACCAAGAGCAGATTTGCTTCCTCTCACGTCCCTAATAAATCCTTCAATCCTTCCTTTATCAGCTCATTAAATTCGGTTGACTCTTTTTCATACGTAACAAAGAACTAACCCATCTTTCACCTATATTTCATGGAATGAGCAACTTAGGGAAAAATGAAGAACCAGAGAAAAGAAAAAGCACAGAGAGAAAATGGGAGAGGAAACACACCTGAGATGGAGCTTGAGAGAGATGCCAATCCAAGCAGTCAGAAGCAACAAAAGGTCAGAGAGGTGAGGCAATCCAAAGGGGGCAGCACAACTCTTGGAGAGAGTTTTAGAAAGGAAATAGTACCGATGCAATTTTATCATCTAAAGGGTTTTATGGGGATCATCCATCCAAAAATGGTTCTATGGGGATTGTAACCAAAAATACAAAAAATAAATAAATTGATCTATGGGTCTATATGGAGCGTTATCAAACCATCCACTAGTTTTAGCTTTTCACCTAAAAAGGATATATTTGCAATTTGGTTGTAAACATTTAATTTTTTTTTTCTAGAAATGTCAATTTTGATATTTTGTATGATAAATGCTTCAATATAAAATATTCATATAATAATGTTATTAGTTATATATAAAGTATGAATTGTTAACTAAAATTATATGTGTGGACAGTGGTTAATATAACTACTTCACACAAATTTAATCAAGTATACAATTATTAAGAAACATCTATTTAAACAAGGTGGTTGAGTATACCATGATTCACACTTTGATTTTAAATTTTTTTTCTTATCATTTTACCCTAAACTCTATTGCCTACTATCATTAGTGCATAATGAATTTCTTCCAAAAATATTGAAAAAATTGTCAAGTAAGTACAAACTAGAAGGGAGCAAAATGCAGCTTCATATAGGTTAGGGACTATATATGTAATCAAATCTAAAATAATTATAAAATCTGTTTTTTTTTAAGTAAATATTTCTTTACAAAATGTAGCTTCATTGTGGATTATTTTATTAATATTATTATTAACACCGTTTGTATCTATTTAATAGCCACTGACATGGTAGTTCAAACCATTAAATTACGAATTTCATGTTTCTTTTTCTTACATTTAGTCAAGGTTCTCACTTCCCGCCAAAATAGAAAAGCATGTGGATGGTTTCCCGCCCTTGCATTTACTCACCAAACATAGTTGGTCGTTGATGGCATTAAACTAAACCTATTATAAACTTTTTTTTTTATATTTTATTATTTTAAATTCTATTTAGTGACCAATATTTTTTTCACAAATATAATATTTGACCACCCAAAATAATTTGGTCGTGGAATGCCTTATGCTAACATTATTTGCTATTTTTCCTTAAAAAAAAATTTTAACTTATATTACTAGTGATTAATATATTGGTCCTTTATAAATACTTTTAGTGACCAACAGTGGTTGGTCGTTGAAACTTCATGTTCCTGCAAAAAAAAAAGGTGGGAAAGCTTCCCACCCTGCCTTTTTAACTACCAAATAGTTTTTGGTTAGTGAAAATTTATATTTGTGACCAAATTTCTGGTCACCATAACAGGTCAACCAAAATTCTACATGTTTCTCTTACTATCGTTTCTACGACTAAATATCGGTCGTCGTTTTATTCATTTAGTGACCATTACTTTTTCATCACTGACAGTATAGTCGCTAACTCCCATTTTTTTTTGTAGTGCCCGCAAGTGTAGCTGTTTTAATCGCCGGTCTCCTACTATCTGGTAAAAAATAGGAAGTATTAGAATCATCCTTCTTAGGCTTGATTGCAAAGTTCTCACTCAATGGATTTAATTCATTTTGGTCTCCTCGTTTTTGTCTGTTAAGAAGACAAATTTTCGGCTGCACATTTCTGTGACATTTCATGCCGGTAATTTTGTTTTTCTTCTACTATCCTTAAAACCCTCTACGCTTGTAATTCTGTCAAGTGATTAACTACATTGATAGCGCATATGCAATGTCACGCTCTCTCTCTCTCTCTTTGAGAGTTATCATTTTAAGTCCTCTTTTATTCCAAAAGCCTAAGCTGGGAATTGAATGTCCCTGGAATTCATGGTCTATATAATTCTAATTACAAGGTAAATTTATTAATTCAAAATGGCATCCTGCTATTGTATATTCCATTTTAGCTCGTAGTTTGCAAAGCATCCCACAAAACAACTAAAAAAAGGAACCAAATCAATCGTGGCATAGTTAACCGTGAAAATAATGCAAATTGCATCTGTAGATCCTGAATCATTTTTTTATATTTAATTTTACTTTCTATATCTATAAACTTTTTGAAGTATTAATTCTCTTGGTGCGGTTCATTAATTCAAAGAATGAATAAAAAAAAAATAGAAAATCAATTTCTTTTTTTTCTTTTTTTTTTCTTTTTCTGAATCAATCATGCTTCATTAAAAAAACAAACCGAATACAATGAAACAAGATTACATTCCTTACTAACCAAATTCCAAAAGTGAGGAGGAATTAAAAATATGGGATCTTCCTTACGAAATGGGAATTCCATGCCCATTTAGCCAAAAAATTAGCTAACTTGTTTACAGATTCAGCAACCCAAGTAAAATTAAAAGATACAAAAAAGTTTTAGACAGGCAAACATAAATCTACAAAAGGGGAACATTGCCAATGAAAACCATCCAGAGATTACATTTAAACTCAGAAAGCTATTACAGTATCCGATGTGCTAACAATAGGATTAGAAAAGTCAAAGGGGGCGTAACAGCAATTCTAGAATGCTAAGGATACAAAGTCAAAGTCAAACTAAGACATTGGTCTACAAAGTTACACAACTCTGTTATGATACTAGTTGCTGAACATTTTAGCTACTTTGTTGATTCTGTGACTCTAAGAAGAGTCTTACAGTTGAGCAGATTATAGAAATTTCTGCCATTGCATCGTTCCCGTACTCCCCACAAGATAGCTTCTTTGTGATAGGCTGGATGACCGAAATTCCAAGTTCTTCAATTGCTGTGAGATGTCGTTGCGTGAAAGGATTGGTCCACATAAAGGTATTCATGGCTGGTGCAACAAAGAATGGCTTGCTGAAATCCCATGCTTGGACAATGTAGGTCAGTAAATTGTCACAAAGTCCCCCATCAATCTACAATAAGGGCATTGGACATTCTGTTAAGTGGATACTGAGAAACGTCACCATATAAAAGAAAATGAAGGAAACAGCTAGGCTAAGGAAGCAAAGAAGCCCATAAAGTCCTTAATTATGAAATTGCATAAGGGATTTAACATTCATGCATAGGAAACATACATGTTTATAGGTGTGTGGGCTTGAAAGAAACAATGCACAACAACTTGACTTGTATGCAGTTCTCCATACCTATAATGTATCCAAATCTCTAAGAAACTATAGAATTTGAGTACAATTTGCCCATACAGACATTGATTTGATCAACAAATTTATTTAGTTTAGAAAAGATGGCCTCAACAACTTGGTCAAGTTGATCTGTCAAATTCACTCCTGGGAGTGATCTTATACAATACATATGGATTGCAGTTTGCCATAGGCACAAAACTAGTATAGCAAACAAAAATGTCCCAACAAAGAAACAAAGCAAAACTAAGGCATCCATAACTTAAATGTCAGCATGCCATGGCTCTTCTCTCTCAATATTCTATTGCAAATGGGTTGATGCATTAACCATTTAAAAGGAAAATTACACTACTAAATTTTATTGGCTTACAGCCAACCAAGCATTAAATGTTTGCAACTTGATGTTTGCAACTCTCAAAATCATGTAATTTTAAAGGTTTATAAAGAAGTAAAAAAATTTCACATACAGTTTTTGGTAAAATGTGCAATTTGTATCATCATGTTGCTAACCAAAAGAAGTCAAAAGTAAGATCAAACTTGAAATAAGTTTAAATGTAACAGTAACAAAGTTTTCCAAAAAACAAAATGTTACCTTGCCTAGGGTATTTGCTGATAATGGAGCAATAGCCATAATATCAGCCCATCTACGGAGTTCAATGTGAAGCACACTATCACCTATCTTGTTCCAACTGGACCACTCATCCTCATCAGTGAAAAGAATTACATCCTTGGGCAGTGATGCTTTATCAATGAAGTGCAAAGATGCCATTATGACAACTGCTCTTACATCTGCCCAATCTGAAAAATAGTGGCAGAGGTTACCAAACTTTATGGCAGCCACACTTCCACTAGCAGCAAGAAGAATACGAGGCTTTCTTGAGACAGGGTTCACTTGGATCATCTCCCTTGCTGCCACTACGGGTTCTGGGTTTGCCATAACCTAAATAACAATCCGAACATATACATAATCAGTCATAACTATTCAAAAAATTCCAACATAGATTCAGACACAGCAGCGATACTAAAATACTCCAGTAAAGCTATCTATTCATCTCTGACACTTGTAATTGGTAAGCACTTTAGGATATGAATTAAATTTGGAAAACAACAAAACTAACATAATTCAAAATTTGCACAAAGCAAAGATCCTTTTTAAGAAAGAAAGCAATAACAACAAAAATACAATTTGGAAGGAAGGGATGGAAGCAATGAAAGACAAACTCACTACAAATTTATCAAGAATTTTGAATTTATTTATAAAAAGAGAGATTTCCAGAATCCAAAATCATACTATCATGAAGGACAGTCATTCTACAAAAACATATCAATATAAGTAAAGCTACATATCAATTCATGAAAACCCACCATTACTAGCGTTTGCATGAGAAGAGCAAGAACGTAATGAAACATATACATTAGTATTGGACCCAAATTTCATTCCCTTAAGGAGAGTAAACACTCTTACAACAGAACAAACATAAACATGAAAAACAGATGGCATAGAAACAAAAATGAAACATCACATGGGCAAATGTATATTATTGCAAGAATGATTTTCATCCCAAAAAAAAAAAAAGGGATCAAATAAACACACGAAGTTCATGTCTAGCATTATCATGTTGAGCATATGCATAGTAAATGTAGAGAAACAGAGTAATATTGAGAAAACAACAGCTTAACTTTTCACTTGATTAATAATGAATATATACCCAAGATTGGGTGCTGCAGTAGGTTGCCCAAAACATAAAAATAGGAAACTACTGTAGAAGTAGGGAATCACAGCTAATTACAAGAATCAAGGAATGACAGCTAATTACAAGGATATTACAACTAATTACAAGAATATAAAGAAAATCGTATCTTATGTAATTGATACTCTAATATGCCCACTCAAGATGGAGCTCCAGAGGAGACGCCAATCTTGATCCTTAAGTCTTGGAAGCGATGTCGTGGAAGCGGTTTGGTAAGAGCATCTGTAAGTTGATCTGTGCAAGAAACATGAGTAATACGAAGAGCACCAGATTGAACTTGAGCCCGAATAAAGTGATAGTCAATGGCCACATGTTTCATACGGGAATGAAAGATTGGATTAGAACAGAGATAGGTGGCACCAACATTATCACAGAAGATGGTAGGCGGTGTAAGATTAGTGACACTAAGCTCTGTAAGAAGGGAACAAATCCAATTGATCTCTGAAGTGGTAGCAGCAGCGGATCGATACTCAGCTTCGGTGGAAGATCTAGCGAGGTATGTTGTTTCTTGGATGACCACGAAACAGGATGGCGACCACGAGAGACAATATAGGCACTTGTAGAGGTATAGTCATCTTTGTTTCCATTCCAATCTGCATCAGAGAAGACATGAAGAGAAATTGGATTGTCCTTATGAAGAAATAAGCCATGAGTCAATGTGCCACACAGATATCGAAGTAGGCATTTTGCAGCATTCCAATGGTCAGATGTCGGCCAATGCATGAATTGAGAAAGCTTATTAATAGCGTAGGCTATATTTGGACGAGTAAGGCAAAGATATTGTAGACTACCAACAAGTGTTCGATATTCTTTGTAGTCAGTCAGAGCGGTTCCAGAGTGAAAGGTGAGAGTGCCATCAGGGACAAGTGGTGTAGCAACTGGGTTTGCACCTGACATTTTTGTCCGAGCAAGAAGATCAGTGATATAGCGCCTTTGAGTGAGCAGCAGACCAGATGAAGTGGTGAGATCCTCAATGCCAAGAAAATAAGACAAGGAACCAAGATCCTTGATGGAAAATCTATGTGTCAGAAGGTCAATGTAGTGCTGAATAACATTGGAGTTGGTACCTGTGATAATAATGTCATCCACATACACAAGAAAATATATAGTAATGTCACCTGAGTGAAGAATGAAGAGAGAAGTGTCTGCATGAGAGTTTGTGAACCCAAATTCAATGAGGAACTGACGAAGTTTAAGGTACCAAGCCCGTGGGGCTTGCTTAAGTCCATATATAGCCTTCTTTAATTTGCAGACATGTGTTGGATGATCGCTATCAACAAATCCTGGAGGTTGAATCATGTAGACATCTTTCGAAAAATGGCCATGAAGAAATGCATTATTAACATCTAACTGATGCAACGACCACCCTTTACTGACTACAAGGCTTAGGACAAGACGTATGGTGGTAGGCTTGACAACCAGACTAAAGGTGTCATGATAATCCACTCCAAGTCGCTAATGAAAGCCTTTGGCAACCAATCGGGCTTTGTACCTGTCAACAGAACCATCAGGAAGTTGTTTAATACGAAAAACCCACTTACATCCAACAAGGTTTTGTTGAGAATGAGATGGAACAAGCTCCCAGGTTCCATTCTGAACAAGAGCATCAAACTCATCATTCATAGCTTGTCTCCATTTTGAATTTTTAAGAGCTTGGTTAACATTATGAGGCTCGATATCAGATGGTATAGAAAGGACAGTAGTGAGATTTAACTTGGTAGAGGGTTTTTGAATGTTGTTTTTCCGTCGAGTGGTCATGGGATGGGTATTTTGAGAGGTAGGGTGAGTTGTGTTTGAAACAGGAAAAGATGAAGTTCCAGAAGTATGTGGATATGGTGGAAAAAGATTAACTGTGGTTTCGTGGCTATTGATCAAACTGGGTTCTAGATGTGGGGAAGAGGGTCGATGGTCAATGGGTAAGGAGGGTGGGTTGGTCGGTGGAACATGCTGTGATGGATGTTGACACAAAGGGTCCCTTGGTGGAGGCATATGGAGTGAGCCAAGTGAACTGGGTAGGATTTGGACTGGAGGAAGCCATTAGGAAATGATTTCTGGGTTGGGACGAGATAAATGAGATTGGTGTGTGCTAAATGGAAAAATTGTTTCAAGAAATTTGACATGACAAGAAACATACGTTTTAGAAGTGGACAGATCAAGACAGATATAGGCACTTTGGGTGGAAAAGTAACCAAGAAAGACACAAGGAGTGGATCGAGAGTCAAGCTTGTGTTGAGAATAAGGACAAAGCCACGGATAACATAAACAACCAAACACCCGAAGTTTGGTGTAATTGGGTGGGCACGCAAAGAGTTTTTCAAACGGAGAGGAAAGGTGTAGTGTGGGAGTGGGTATGCGGTTGATGAGGTATACCGGAATGGCAAAGGCATAAGTCCAACGAGATATAGGCATAGATGCATGAGTGAGAAGAGAGAGACCAGTTTCAACAATATAGCGATGACGGCGTTCAGAAAGACCATTGTGATCGGGTGTATGAGGTGGTGTAGTAAGATGAGATATTCCATTGGTGGAGAGAAAACTATCAAGGACTTGAAATTCACCACCATTATCCGAATAGAGGTTAACAATCTAATGTTTAAATTGGTTTTCAACTAATGCTTTGAAGTGCACAAAGACATCATACACATGGGACTTTCATTTGAGTGGATAATACCAAATATACCATGTATAATGATCAACAAAAATAACATAGTACTTAAAACCATCAACAGAAGAAATAGGAGAGGTCCATACATCAGAAAATAGAAGTTCAAGAGGATGAGATGAGATTAAAGTAGAAGAAGAAAATGGAATTTTGTGACTTTTATTACATGAACAGGCATTACAATTTGTGGAGGAGGATAATGGACTAGACAATGGTAAGAAAACTTAGAAAGAATATTTTTCATAATAGGAAGTGATGGATGACCAAGTGGAGAGTGCCACTCGGACGAAGTGGTCTTGACACTGGAAAAGGCAAGCAACGGTGGAGAGGAAATGGAAGAGAATGAAGACGGCCACTCATATATGCCATCCTTAGGTTCACCCATCAAAAGGATTGCCCCCGTGTTTAGATCCTTCACCTGAAAGGAAGACGGTGAAAATTCAACAGAAACATTGTTAGTAGTGCAAAATTGATAAATTGAAATTAAGTTCTTTTGCATGGAGGGAACACAAAGGACATTTTGTAAGGTAAAGGAGCAAGAGGAAGTGGGTATGGTGGTAGAATCAGTATGAATGATGTGGAGAGCTGATCCATCACCAATCATGACATCATCAGATCCTTGATATGGACTATGAAGAGAGAGATTGCTTAAGTCAGATGTAACATGGTGAGATGCTCCATTGTCTAGCAGCCAAGTAGGAGTAGTGTTGTTGTTGAGAGTAGCATGATTGGCACGTGGTTGCCAAGTTGTGGAGGGGCAAAATCCAAGAGAGCCTTGAGGACGAGATGTGGAAATTTGTTGAGTAGTAACAAGCCGAAACATCGGGCACCCTTTGGCAGTATATCCTTGAATACCACATGCTTGACAACGACCCAGATAAGGCTTAGGGTGGTGTTGAGCAGAAGGAGAACGTGCATTGTTAGGACATGGATGGAGTGGAAGATTGGGTGGTGAACGCCCATTTGGATTCCGAAAAGCTGTGGGAGTTGCTGTTACTGGTAGAAATAGAGAAGAGGATTGGGTGGTTTGAAGAGAAGCTTCTTTGTTGAGAAGTTTCTCATGGAGTTCAGTAAAAGAAATTGGTGTATCTCGGGCTTTGACTGCATCAATGATGGATTTGTATTCATTACCAAGTCCTTCAAGAACCCGATCAATAAGATCCTCATCATCAACGGGCTTCCCCAGAAGAGCAAGTTTATCGGCATGAATCTTTATCATTTGTATATATTCAGAAATTGATTTTGAGCCCTTGTGACACCGTTGTAATTGTTTCTTCAATTGCTTAATGTGACCATGAGACGGTTTGGCATAAGTGGTAGCTAAGGTTTGCCAAGTATCAAGGGAGGTGGTGGTGCGGGCAATAAGTGGTTGTAGAGAAATAGCGATGGCACCAAGGAGAGCACTAAATATGATTCGATCCTGATGCTTCCAGGTTGTGGAGGCTGGATTAGGGGAAGAGATATCATTGATAGTGACAATGGGCGGTGGTGGAGGTTGAGTGCCATCAATAAAATGATGAAGATCATAACCTTCAAGAAGAGATTGGATTTGAAGGCTCCATGTGAGATAGTTTGTGGAGGATAATTTGGTGATATTTGAGAGATTGATTGAAAGGAGAGGATGTTGAGGATCCGGGGAGTTTTGTATGAGGATGGAGTCATTGGTGGAAGCCATTGAGGAAAATATTGTAATTTTTTAGGGGAAAGAAAAAAAAAAACTACGCCCAAAGATCAAGCTTTGATACCATGTAAAAAAATAGAGTAATATTGAGAAAACAACAGCTTAACTTTTCACTTGATTAAGAATGAATATATACACAAGTTGGGTGCTGCAGTAGGTTGCCCAAAACATAAAAATAGGAAACTACCGTAGAAGTAGGGAATTATAGTTATTTACAAGAATCAAGGAATGACAGCTAATTACAAGGATATTACAACTAATTACAAGAATATAAAGAAAATCGTATCTTATGTAATTGATACTCTAATAGTAAAGAGGATGAATGAATCCATGAATCTACATATTTCTTAGGCAACATTCCAAACAAGATCACTAACCCAATAATCCAAAAGATTGAATATCATGAAAAGCAGTTCATACACATTTCAGGGTAATGGAAGTAGAAGTCCAAGAAAGGCATCGACAAGTAAAAAAAAAAAAAAAAATCAAGAATAACAAAAAGAGACCCAAAATCACCCAAAAAAACGAAGAAGAGGAAATATTTCAAAGAATCAAAATCCATCACCCTATGTTAAGAGTTTGTTTTTAAATAGTCACGTGCTTGATGTTCAGATGCACATGTTTTCTTCTTTCAAGTAGTTAATTAGTTGTTCAAAATAGGTTTTAATCTCTCCACGTGTATTAACAAGATTGGTTGCTACTTTTCTGTTAGTTAGTTGGTTAGCTTTGTTATGAGCTATTTAACTGGCTCTCGAACAGTTTTGTATTCTGTGATTGTTTTTCATCGTTTCACTTTAAGAAATTCTCTCGAGCTTCTATTTTCTTGCTTGATTTACCATTTTCCTTTCTTGCTTTTCTTTCATTTTCCTTCTTGCCAAACACTATTTGCAGCCAATTATATACTTCTCCAATGTTGAAAATTATAAAAATCTTGTTGCTTATTAAAAAAAAATTTGAAAAATATCAAATTTGGCTTCTTTTTTTTTTTTTTTTAATGAATATATCATATTTAGCTTTATTAACGGTTAGGCGTGAATAATTATGTTGTTATTTGAAGTTTTGGTTGATAACATGATCGGTTTGGTCTTATAAATCATTGTCATGTATGTTTGAGATTCATTTTCCATTGGAGGTTTGCTAATTTAATTATTCGTGTCATGTGTAGATGTGATCATGCTTTGTTTATACACAGTGACTAATGGGATCCATGATGTGCATTGACTGATTTGTATTTTTATTTTTATTTTCTGGCATGGCTAGAAAATTGATGAGAAAGCAATCAATGAGGTATTTTAAAAGGTGCTAGCCAATTATATCCGATGGTGCAGATACTTACGCATACGAATTGTATGGAATAGGTCTCTTCAAGAACCTGGTCTTTCCTTTGATTAATTAGTACATTCGTGCATTGCTTATATCCATTATTTTATTATTTTGTATGGTTTGGAAGCAATTAATAGAGATAGGAAACTTTTTCTGGTTTCATTGTACTTTTTGATATGGGGTGAAGCTGCAAATTTTCGTTTTCTTCCTGAATGCATATGCTATATATTCCACCATGTAAGTCTCCAGTATTGAAGTTAAATTCGTTTTGCAGATTGCTGATTTATTCTCTTATGTAATAATTGTGAAGAAAGGTCTTACATCATCCTGTTATGTTGCAACCTTTTATTATGTAACTGGTTGTGCATGCACGCTGTCTCTATAATTATTTTATCTCGTGTCCGTATTAGCCAATTGATATTCAAGTACATAAATTATGTTCGAGTACCTGACTTCATTGTAATTCTTAGATATCTCTCGGCTATTTCAAAGACTAAGGTGCCAGTTAGGATGACTGTTAAACTATATTTTGTCTTTAAGGCTCAAAAGATGATTCAGGGAGTATTTGGATGACTTCCCTGGAGAACTTCAACTTTGTTAAGCCACTAGATTGTACCTATGGGCTATGAGTAAGATTGGTTTCTTGGTAATATCATTCTAACCACACCAGAAGTCTTTATGGTATTAATATCCCAACCCCCACTCCATAAACCCAAATAAGAAAAAAGAAATAAGAATGAAGAAGAAAAAATAAATAAGGCAAAAAAGACTATCTATTTCTGAATGGTTGTACAATTCACATAATGCTTAAAAACATTCCAAGAGAGAATTGTCATCATAATTCCATCATAGCAATAATAGCACCATGTGAAATTCATAACTCAAACAGGATATGCAATTTCAACACTTTGTTTATTGATCCATCAGACAAATGGTAGGTCAAGTAACCAAGTTACATTTAATCTCAGAAATCTCTTACAGCAGTGCTAATTGGATTAGAAAGGTCAAAGGGGCCACAACCGCAATTCTAGAAAGTTAAAAAAATACAAAGTCAAAGCCAAACTGTGAAATCAGTCTGCAAAATTATACAGCTTTATGATCCTATTTGCTGAACATTTTAGCCACCTTGTGGGTGCAACAATGAATGGCTTGCTGTAATTCCATGCCCAGACAATGCAGGTCAATAAATTGTCACCAAAGTCCCCCAGCTATCTACAATAAGATCAATGGACATTCTGTTTAAGTAGATATTGGAAAACATCACCACATATAAGAAAATGAAGAAAACAGAGCTATCTACAATAAGATCAATGGACATTCTGTTTAAGTAGATAGTGGAAAACATTACCACAAATAAGAAAATGAAGAGAACAGCTTGGTGAAGGAAGCAGAGAAGCCCAAGACAGCTACAGGAAATCCTTCTTATGAACTTGCATAACTCATCTAATAACCATGCACAGGAAACAAACATGCTTACTGGTGTGTGGGGTTGAAATGAGCTATCCACAAAGCCTTGACTTGCATATATAGCTCTCCATATCTACCATGTGTCCAAGTCTCTACGACAAACTGTAGAGTTTAGGTAAAATTTGCCAATCTTGACATTTACTTGATCAGCTAAATTAATTTAAGCAAGAAAAGATGGCCTTAACAACTTGGTCAAGGTGACCTGCCAAATTAACTCCTAGGAGAGATCTTATACAGCGCACATGGATTGCAGTTTACCATAGGCACAAAACTAGTGTAGGAAACAAAAATGACCCAACAAAGAAATGAAGCAAACTAAGGCACCTATAACTTAAATATCAGGATGCCATGTTTCTTCTCTCTCTATATTCTTTTGCAAATGGATTTGTGTGGTAAAACCATTTAAAAGGAAAATTGCGCAGCTAAATTTTATTGACTCAATAGCAAGCATTTTTATACACGATTTGATGGTTTAGCTTAGCAGAGAATAAATTCTGGCTGTTTCATTTGGTTCTCTCAAAATCTTCAAGGTAAAGTAAAGGTTTACAAAGTAAAAAGATTTGACATGCATTTTCAGGTGAAATGCGCAACTTGTATCATCATGCTGCTAACCGAAAGATGTCCAAACCAAAGTATATTCAAACTTGAAATAAGTTTTAGTGTAAGAGTAACAAAGTTCTCCTGAATACAAAATGTTACCTTGCCCAGCGTATTTGCTGATAACGGCGTGCTAACCATGATATCAGCTTATCGACAGAGCTCGATGTGAAGCACTCTATCTCCTATAATTGTTCCACTAGTAGCAAGAAGAACATGGCGCTTTCTTGAGAGAGGATTGATTTGTATCATCTCCCTTGTGGCCATTACCTGTTGTGGGCTTGCCCTAAACCAAAACAATCCGTACAGGTATACATATATATAATCAGTCATAGATTCACAGAGGACAGCAATAATTAAATTTGAGCAAAGCTACCTATATCCCTGAAACTTACAATTGGTAATCACTTTAGAATATCAATGAAATTTGGAAAAACACATGAAAATAAAGTCATTTAAAATTTGCATAAAGCAAAGATCACTCTTCAGAAAAAAGAATAGTAATAAGAGAAATAAAATTCGGGAGGAAGAGATGAAAGCAATGAAAGCTTGCTAACTTCGTCTTATCACTGTGACATCCAAATTTCCACTACATTTCCCACTGTTTTAGGCGCAAAGCTTGAGCTCTCCTATATATGCTCTGTTCTTCAATAGCTTCCAAAAATTCAAGATTGGAAAATTTTGAATTCTCTATTACGTTGAAAACTAGTAGCGCACAAGTGAACTAAAGATAATGGAGATAATAGACACATTATAAATCTATGAAGGATAGCAAAGGATTGAGAGTGACCTTGGACCTTTTCACCTTCATATATATATGTATATGTATTTATATACTCTACTCTGTCATCATCCATATCCGGTTTCACAGCTTCTATGAAATTCTCAATACAAAAAATTATTGAATCACCAACTCATCAAACTGGTTTGAGATTTGTGTATCTATTCATATATATATATATATATATATAAGCAGCAAAGAACAAAAATAAATGAATTAATAAACAAACAAATGATCATTATAAACTAATGTTTAATATATCATATATGCATGTGAGGCAATCATATGTATAAAATGTGGGGGCGCAAATTAAGAAAACTATAAAATGTATATATATATATAGTCAGTCAGTTAGTTAGTTAACAAAACTTGTTACACAAATATTCCACAGACCAAATGATAGTAGTTTAAACAATTAAAGAAATTACTAATATTACATTTAGTTTGATCCGCATACCACAGTATCTTGCAAATGAGAAAAACAAGAAAACTTCAGAAAATTGTAAATAAAAAAGAAGAAGATGATTAATTAGGAAAGGAGAAAACCAATATTGGTTGTGATGAATCATGAATGAGTTTTTATTACCTATACCTGAACTTGTAAAGAGGTTTTTGAATTCTATCTTCAATGGATCCGCAAGTCTGGGATAAAAGAAATCTTAGGCCAATCCTCGCCCTTTTCCCTTTCACATCTTGGTAATAAGGCGTCACAAAACTGAATCTCCAAGCTGCGTAAAGAGGTGAGACTTGTTATTTCTTCAGGCAATGATGCCAATTTGGGGCAGCCATAAAGTTTAAGGTATTGAAGAGATGTGAGGCTTTTAATCCACTCCGAAAGTGAGACTAAATTTTGACAATCACTAATCTCCAGTTTCTGCAGGCTGGTAAGGTGTTGAAGGCCACCTGGGAGATCCACTAGTTGTGGAAGCCTATACAACGACAGTGTTTGGAGCCTTCTGAGAGGTTGCTGCCACATTGTAATTGCATGGGCTTCGTCATCACACATGTCGAGCTTCTTGCAGTTTTCAATCGTTAAATATTGAAGTGAGGTGAGATGCTGAATACCCGGATATAGAGACTTAAATTCTTGGCAGTTCCCGATGTGCAGATCCTTGAGGGAAGTGAGGCTTTTCAGCTCATCTGGGAGAAATTGTAGATCATGAATGCTATTAATAGCCAAAGACATCAATTTGCAGAGTGGAGAGTAGTAGGAAGATGTTGATGATGATGATGATGATGATGATGATGATGATGATGATGATAATGGTTGAGCATTAATGGGTCTTGCACCGCCACTACTGACACTGAGGATTGTCTGTTGGAATGGCTTCCAACTAGAATTACTCCACTCTACACGTTGGCTTACATATGGAAAAAGTGGCATGCATGTCAAGCTTGGGCAATCCTCGATAACTAACTCGGAAAGACAATTGGGGAATATGGGCATCATATGTTCATCATGAGTACTCCTCGCTTTGGCAGATGAACTATCACTCCTCCCCCACCATCCTTTTAAATTAGGCAAGGAAGACAACCACAGGACTTTTACGGAAGGAAAAAATATTAAAGTTGAAGACGACGATGATGAGCAAGACAAGTACTCATCCTTTGAAACATACTCAAGAGCATCCAATTCATACAGCCTCAATTCCTTGAGACAAGGAAGTTGATGCAGTGGCGGTAGATGTTGGCATTTGTAACAATTCCATAAATCCAATGTTACCAGATTTGTAAGCGAGTCAAACCAACTTGGAAACCTGACACCCTGATATCCCCCAATATACAAATCTTTGAGATGTGGATGCGGTTGGAGGCCTTCCATTTGCATTTCGTATCCCTCTGCCACTGCCTCTGTTATTTCTTCCAATTTAACATCTTCAATCCAACTTAAATCTAAGGATCGAATATGTTGCTTCTCTTTGAGAATTGCATCCTTTGGTTGTACCATGGCATCTACTCTCAAGTTTTCAATTTCCAACCTGCCTCTCAAGTTGTTCAGTCTCCTTAATTCATCAAGCCCAGCGCCACCCTGATGCTTAGAGGAAAAACTCATGTCCTTACTCAATGTAAACTTTGATAATTTACGAAGGCTACTTAATTCACCTATTCCACGTGGCATGTATTTCAGACTCAAACACCCATCAATCTCTAGACTCCGGAGGTTGATTAGTTTATTGATGTCCTTAGGCAATACTTGAAGACGATCGCACCGACTGAGCTTCAGTGTTTGTAAATTATGCAATCTGGTGATACAATCTGGTAGTACCTTAAAACCATTATAAGAAAGATCAAGATGTCTCAGATGCTTCAGCTTACCAATAGATTTAGGCACTTTCCCAATACCACAAAGTTGCAAATCCAACGTGCGTAACAACTTCAAATTTAAAGCAATTGCATCGCATGTTGACTCACCACTAGTAATTGCATACGGAGACCGCCATCTATCTAACTCAGGCCTAAGAATCGTTCTCATCTTTTTAGCTTGTATCAATGAAGTTGGAATTTTTTTTACTAAATCCAAATCGAAATTGTACAGCAAGACATGACGTGTTTTACTGTTAATAGGTTCTGTATTTCCATTCCGCCTATCAAACTCAGGTTGTGTTATTGACTCCGCAAGCTCTTGCATTAAATCATGCATTTTGCATTGTATTACATTGCCATTCTCATCTGTTTTAACTTCTTCAAAGAAGGATCTCCAAAGTAATTCCTTAAAATACTCATAACCCACGCTTTCCAAATCATCCGTTGGATCTGATATTTTAATAAAACCTTGCGCCATCCAATGCTGTACTAGAATTTCCACATCAATTTCATAACCTTTAGGAAATAAAGAAAAATATAGAAAACATTGTTTCAGACTTGATGGAAGATGATCATAACTCAATTTAAGTGTTGGGATAATATCATCTTCTGTTTGAGGTATCTTTGAAAACTCTTTTTCCATAAATGAGGACCACTCTGTCTCCGGATCTTTTAAACGCAACAAGCCTCCTATCGTTCTTATTGCAAGAGGAATTCCACCGCACTTGTCTACAATATGCATTCCCATTTTTAAAACACTAGAACTGATATTTAATTCTTGTCCTTGCTCCAAAGAAATTTTCTTGAATAGAGCCCAAGATTTCTCTTTATCCATGGCTTTTAAGCCATATGCTGGCATTGTGCCTGTAATCCTTGCAACAACTTTACTCCGTGTGGTTATAATTACTTTACTTCCTGCTCCACCATTTAATAGTAAGCTTTTTAAGTTGTTCCATTTAATATGATCCTCATTCCAGACATCGTCTAGTACAAGAAGATATCGTTTTCCATTTATTTTTTCACGAAGAATTTGTTGCAATTGTTCCATCTCCTTATTTATACTAAGTTCCACATTTGCAGATTTAATGATCTTTTCAACAAGTAATTTCACATCAAAATTATCAGAGATGCAAACCCATACTTTAAGATCAAAATGCTTGTGAACTTGTTCATCATTAAAAACAAGTTGGGCAAGTGTGGTTTTTCCTAAACCGCCAATACCAACAATGGGGATGATAGATACATTCTCCTTAGTTTTGGTATCCAACAGAAGCTGTAAGATGGCAATCCTATCATCATCCCTACCAATCACTTCTTTCTCAGATACATAAGAGTGAGTATGGTCCCTCAGTCTAGTCACAACATTAGTCTCTCCTTGACGCTCCTCCAAATTCAGCTGAAATCTATCATTTCCAATTGCAGCCAGTTTCTTCCTCACATTCTTTATTTTGTGACCCATTTTATGCCTGAAAATAATTTGGTTGGAGGAGGAAAAGAAAGTGCATACCTGCTTGACCATGTTGTTGTTTCCCCACATCAGACTCTTTCGCAGAGCTTCGTAAGATATGTCATCCACCAAGTCATCGGCATCAAGAACAACTTCTTGAAGCCTCTGAAGCCAAACTTTGACTTGATGGTTATGGCTCTGCTTCTTCTCGGCATCGAGGAGTACAGCTTTGATTGTTGAAACAGTGTCCTCAAGTTGTTCAAGCTCATCATTCACACCCCACTTTAATCTGATCTCTCCAGCACCAAGAGAACCCAACATCTCAAAAATCCCTTCGGCGACGGTGGAGAGGATAATTTCTGCCATTTCTGCCTGGAAAGAAAGCTCGAAGTGTCGAAAGCTTTCAAACAGAGAATTTGAGTCCCTTTTTTCCTTTTTTTTTTTTTTTCTTTTTTTTGTCAGGACCAGGGAAGATATGTGTTCTTTAGAGAACGAAGCTTTCCCTCAGGCAATTATTTGTATATGCTTTGCTTTCTCTAATGGTATAACGTGGAAAAGTGAATTAACGGATTGGAATAAGTGACACTCATACTTGTCTTCTCTATGTTGGTCTATTTGGAAACATGAATTGAATAAAGTAACCAAAAAGCAAAGTTTGGTTCCCCTAAACACCCCGAAATAATGGAAAAGTCGATATGGTTGGATGCTTTTGCTTTTGATGCTTATGATCTTATTCTTGTCCGACCAAACATTCATGTATTAAATAATAGGATTTCACATCTATCTTAAAAATATGCAAAGCCCAATCATCATTTTTTTTTTTCATTTGATTTATTTCACTTTCTTTATTAATGGTTTTTAAATGTGTCGTTGTAGAAATGATAAAAAACAGGACAAAGAGAAAATCTGGATCCTTTGATTTGCTGTCAAAAGGTTAACGTTTTTTCCCTTCTGCAAAATTTAACATGCGGGCGAATATGTAAACTCAATGCTCAGAAGTAATAAAAGATCTTTTTAAACCATAAATGGCTTGCTCTGGCCTCTCAGCTAAATATGTTTCTGTGCCTTAAAGAACCCTGCATTTGGTCATTATTGAGTATTGGTTGCACTTAGAACTTTGACTTTCCAGGACAACCAAATAATAATAATAATAATAATAATAATAATAATAAATAATAATTGATATATAATATTTTTCTTGTTCTTATGTTTATTTTATTTTTTTCCCCTAAGACCGGAGAACATTGTTTTGTGTAGAGAACGAAGGTTCCCTCAGTATTTGCTTTGCTTCTCCTATGGTCTAACATGGGAAAGTGAATTGATCGATTAAAATAACTAAAAGCAATAAGTGATACCCATTCTTGCCTTCTCCATATTGGTCTAACGTGGAAATCTTAATTGTATAAAATAACTAAAAGCAAAAGTTTGACTCCCAACATTACCCCAAAAAAAAAAAGAAAAAAAAAAAGAAGAATTTTGATTCCCAAAAACGCCAATGAATTTATAGAAGTGAGAAATGTTTCATGCTTTTGCTTAAAAAATTGATGCTTACATTAAAATGAAAAAAAAAAAAAAAAAAAGTAAATAAACATGTTCATTTTCCTAGCTTTATTCCTGTCCACCAATCATTTATATATTAATAACAGAATTTTACATCTTAGATATAGTTATTATATATATATATATATATTTTACTTTGTTTATTTTATTTACTTTATTAAGGTTATATTTGATATGGTTTAAAAAATAGAAGAGATGGAAAAGTGGAAGAAGAGAAAATGTTCAGGTTATTACTTGGTTTGGAGGGAAAAAGGGAAATAATGGAAAACAGAATAAAATTTTTTCCATCCAAGCCAATCTCTTCTGAATTGGAAAGATTGGATGAAGGAAAGTTTCTCTTCCTCTACCTTATACTCTATAGGCCCATACGTTTTCATTTTTCATAATTTTTTTCATTACTTCTATCTTTTTTTTTTTTTTTTTCCCTCCCTTTTATTTCCTTCTTTTTTTTTTTTTTTTTTTTCTGTCACTGATATGTCTTATATACTCATAAAATCTTTTTTATTTTCACTTTTCATATTTTTAAACCAATTTTTTCCTTCATATCAATAATATTTTTTTCATTTCCTTATTCACTCATTTTCACCTTTTAATAAGTCTTTAAAAATAAACTCAAGTATTTTTTTTTTGTTTTGTTTTAAATCTCTTACATTTTATTTTTTTATACATATTCATTCAATTCTTTTTTTTAATTCATTTTCTTTATTTTTTAACTTAAGTTTTTTTTTTTTCTTGTTTACTCTTGCATTTTTTTAGCAAGTATTTTCATTGTTATTTTCTTTTCTTATTTTTTTAACTCAATCTTTTTTATTTTCTTTTCATTTTTTTATTATATCTTGTATCTCTTTTTCTTTTTTTCTTTCCTTCATAAAATGTTGTATATCCTGGTGACCGGTCGAGCGGGACCGAGTAAAATTAACAATATCTAATTTATAAAAAAAATATAAATTGGAGTATGAAAAAACCAAGAATATCCAATTTATTAAAATAATTGAGTAAAATTAAGAATATCCAATTTATAAAAATATATATTTTACGTTAAAAAAAAGCTTGTGTGAAAAAAAAAAATAATGACTAATTAATTTAACAATTAAAATTTTAATTTTCTTCCATTTTTCCCTTCCATATGAGCAAAAGATGGATTTTTTTTTTTTTTCTCCTTCTATGTTGAGTCGAACAAGTGGGAAGATAGATATCCATTTTTAAACTCTTTTAAAAATTAGCTTGAGAATTATATAATTTTTTTTTTAATTTTAACCATTTGAAAAGAAATTAACATGATAAGCATATTATTATAATAATGTATGTATGTATATCATGTTATAAACATTAGTGGACACTTTCTATTCTATATGGCATGTTATATAAATGGCATACCAAATAAAAATAACAATAATAAAACCCAATTGAAATTCGGCTGAATCCCTTGAATATTTAAATTACAAACCACCTAAAAATTAAATTAATAATAAATAAAATTAAATGAAATAAAACTTTCTCTTTCTAGATGCATCTTCAATTGAGGCCTAAACAAAGTTTATGGGTTGCTATGCTTCCGGCTTGGTTAAGGTGAGTGAAAAAGATACAAGTCTTGTAGTTACCCAAATGAGCCTAGGCCATTAGATTGACCGGGGCTTCAGTCATCATGACTTGACTGCTATTGCTCAAATTGGCTCAAACCCACTAAAGACTAAGGGGTGGTCCATGCACAACCATGTAGCTAGTGGAGCAAGCAAACTCAAGTTGATTTTCCACATTACACGTTTCTAAATCTCCATTGGCTCCACACCCATCTCATGGATGATAACCAAAACATAGTACCCACATTACCAACCAGCAATGGAACCCATAGCGCTATCTATATATATTTTAAAAAACGAGATAATAGTTGCACATAGGACTACAGGTTTTGACTCTACAACTTGGACCAAAAAATTGTTGAAATGTGGTGATCTTGCCACAATGTGCAAGGTACTTCGGTTACACTTGCACTCTTTATTTTGCAACATCAAAGACCAAACATTATTTATGTTTATGCATTTTATTTTATCTTATAATGTTTAAGAACAATATCCTTTTTGTAATGCCCTAAGCTCATTAACTAAGCTTAGGGGCTTTTTGTCTAGTTGCTGGAATTGTATTTCCAGCAACATAAGTCCACTTCCTTGGATGCCGTTTGAATAAGGTTTGGGATTTAGATCTGAATTTTGGATATAATAAACTAGAAATGCAGAGGAAGTAATATTCAAAAAATTTTGAAAAACAACAATTTTGGCTCTCTCTCTCTCTCTCTCTCTCTCTCTCTCTCTCTCACTCTCAACTACTACATTTGTTTTCTTCTTCTTCCCAAAAGCTAACAACCTTCTCAAGAACCCTAAACCTCCAGTAAAACCAGAAACAAAACCTTAACAAACCTAAAAGAAAAACAAAATCAAGAACCAAGAACCAACAACAATCATTCTTGACTAACACCTTAAATGATTATGCTCTAGGGTATAACAACATAAACCTACATCAAATTCCATAAAAAATGACG
Source organism: Ziziphus jujuba (assembly GCF_031755915.1). Taxonomy (NCBI): domain Eukaryota; kingdom Viridiplantae; phylum Streptophyta; class Magnoliopsida; order Rosales; family Rhamnaceae; genus Ziziphus; species Ziziphus jujuba. The sequence continues at coordinate 9,458,689 of NC_083380.1, forward strand.
TTAAACCTAGTAGATATGTATGATGCAGCGGCTTGTGTAAACTTTTAGATCTCCATCAATTATAAAATAATTACAAAAATAATATCTTGTAACATTTAGGTTTTTCTAACTATGATCGAATAAAAATAAAATAAAAAAATAGAAAACTAAATCCAAAGGAACTATATAATTAACAACCAAATCCCAATCAACCATTCATCAAATATGAAATAATAAATAATAAAAACATACATCTCATGCACACGTGCCCACTAAATCTATATACATAAAAAAAGATATGACTTCATAAACCCAATTTATTAATATTATATAGGTTTATAATAGGCTCTGATACCGTATCACTTGTCAGATTCGAAGATAAAAAATAAAGGGGCAATGGGGCAAGTCAATTTCAAAATCTTATATAAACCTCTTTTATCGGCAGAATCTATTATATATGTATATAATGTTAATATCAGAAACAATGAAAAAAATATTCCTTTGAGACTATTAGAAGAAAATCAAAATATCTTCTTTCACCAGAGACTTTCCTTAGCCTCCTACTAATAAACGGATGAGTGAACATCTTAGAAAAATTACAGGACTAAGTTTTCACTCTCTCTCTCTGTATTTTACTTTTCTGCCTTTGTTCTCAACGCATGAGAAGACAGAAAATCAATTCATAATTACAGTTAGGTCCAATATCTGTTATTCTTTCTAATTATTTCTTTATCCTTGAATTCCAATAATTCTCTAATAAAAAATTAATTCACAATCTTATTGTGAATTGAGCTCTGCTTTCTTCAAGATTTGAATTATCATTGAAGGGAACTATTTTTCCAACTTCTATGTAGAAACAATAGATTTCATATATGTTTTTATCATTCTCACCTATCTATTTTAGTATGTCTTCAAACATAAGGTTTTAGTTCATCATAAATATTTTCGAGTAAATCAAAAGATACAATGTCATAAATAGGAATCTGTTAAATATTCAAAATTAAGATCGTCCCAGATATGATCATCAAATTGATAAATATGAGTACTTATATACATAACGGAAATTATTAAAAATTCAATCCTATCCAATGCTATATAATCTTATTATATAAAGTACCTCTATTTTAATATCAATACATTAACAATCCATATAAGACTTTTTCATTCTTAATGTTAATGGACCGTACTAGTAATTTTGATTAATTAATGATCCCAAAGCTTTAATTTTTAATTATTCATTGTTTTAGATTATATCCTTAAATTTAATCATTACATATATAATTATTATATATTAAGTTTAAGGTTATAATAATCATCTTAGAATTTTCATGATATTTATAAAGTATTACTAAATAATACATACTAACAAATATAACAAATAAATATAACTTTATTTATTAATCAGCAATATATAACTACAATGATATACTTTCGGGCACTATGCTAACAATAGTAAAAGCCTTCTTAGAAAGAATGTCTGTCACATAATTGCCTTTTATGTCTGCCACGTAGTTGCCTTCACCATAAATATGAGAAAAAACAAATGCTAGAAAGAAACTCCAAATAGTGAGACTGCCGAGCACGATATCTCTAAGGAATATTAACTAAGGCCTTACTAAGAAGATCAACAGGCCTTACTATGAAGATCAACAACAAATTTAGAAGCACATTCAATCCACAAAATCGTCCAAGACTTGTTGCAGCCATCTCCAAAGCAAGAATTACCAAAAGAAGTTCTGCCTCAAAAGCCGCAAATGAACCAAAAGGAACCGCATGGCATCCCTTAAGAAAACCACAACAAATTCTAAAAATGCCTCCACCACTAGAAAATTATCTGATGGCGCGCCCCCCATTAGTATTAACTTTAATCGAGTAGGGATCCAGAAGATGCCAAACTATTGGAATAATTTTTGGAGATCGTTGAGGACATGCCTTGACGCCAATCTTATGAAGAAACATAAGATCCCCAACGGAACTTGATATAGTACAAGAGATTAACTCATTTGCTCCCTAAATAGCACAAATTTAATGAACACAAAAGTGTCGGCCAAATGAGTGAAATAATCATCACAAAATTGTTGAAGCCTAGCAGACCAAATAAAAGCAAAACCCATAGTAATCGCAGCAATAGACATTACCATCTAAAAAAGAAGTAAAGGAGATCCCGTAGTTGAGACTTGAGACTAGAGCCAAATAAACTTGAAATAAAACTCCAAACTGCCATAGACAAGCTACAATGATTTATAGACTCAAGAAAATGTTCACAAATACTACACCGAGACACCCAACAATACCCATTCAGAATCCATAAGCTATCCACTAATAAACTGTTAAAAAATATATGAATAAACATATTTATATGTGTATATATGTGGAATAACAAAATTGAAAGATTTAGGAATGAAATTGTGTAGGTGTATGCGTTTGATTTGGTGATCTGCTTTTGAAAAACTTGTCTGGGGCCTGTGTGTTACAACAGTCTACTTAAGACGATTTCCGTCCCACCAATGCAGATGTTTCTCGATGGTCATCTCCCAGGATACAATGGATGCGAAAGCACTCGACACAGCACAACCGAAGCTTTTCCATCGAACTTTCAGTGTATCTTTACTTTACCACTCTCATAATGCAATATTTAGGAAAAATTTGTTCACTCTTATTTTTTAGAAAACCACGTGAGGGAGAGTCAGAAATTATTTTATTTTTTGTGCTCTCTTTCTTTTTGTCAAAAGACTCTTTCTACTAAAAAAACCCAAAATGACAAGACAATAATGGCCCATTAAAACACAATAAAAAAATCCACTAATGCCTCCCAATTAAAGCCATTAAAGGCCCAATCAAATCATTAACATTTTTATTAATAAAAACGTTACGAGCCCCCCACATGAATGATTTGACTACTAGACAATGTAGAACTCTGGTGGTAAAACTCTACAGTTGGAACCTGCATAGAATAGGTAGATATTACTCTTTGAACATTCTTTTATGAGACTATATCTACTTTACTTACTAATGGTAGATGCGATATCTTTGAACTATTTTGTAATTCGTGTAAAAGACAATATAGTTCACATAAATACCTCTCTGGTACACTTCAGTTCTCACTGTTGTGCTCATTTTGGCCTTGACCACCTCCCTGGTTCTGTGAGAATTTCTAAAGAATTATGCCCTTAACAATTCTCTTTGAAACGACCACTTCTATTTCACATAGGTGATTCCTATTTTCTTTGTAATTAGCATAACTGTGCATACATTACTAAACACACACTTATAGAAATCATTAAAAGTATACTTTATGCTTAACCTTCATCTATCACTATTTTATCATAGGAATGGCTAGAGGATTAACCCCCACAGTGATTCATATCGGTCTTTACAATTGCATTCTTTCATTGAACCTAGATCTTGTGATCTCCAGTCAACTAGGTTGGGTTTCTATTGTATTGACTATATTCAAGGGCTTCAATCCCATTACCCTCAATGATTTCTCAACTAAATCTCTATTTAACCATTTGGTTAGTGGATCCACAATGTTATTTTCAAATTTATATAGTATATTGAAATATATCCATTTGAGATTAACTATCTAATGGAATTTCATCTACGACGAATGTATCTAGACTTTCCATTATACATGACATTTTTTGTCTTGCCAATCGCAGATTGACTATCATAATGTATACTTATTGCTGGCATAGGTTTCAACCACTTTGGAATGTCCTCTAAAAATTGGCATAGCCATTCTTCCTTTTCATTACATTTATCTAATACGATGAACTCAGATTCCATTGTGGATCGAGCTATCATAGTTTGTTTCGAGGACTTCCATGTCACGGTTGCACCCGCTAATCTGAATATATAGTCACTAGTGGATTTTGAATCTTTGATATATGATATCCGGTTAGCATCACTGTATCATTCTAATACAGTAGGATATCTTGTATAGTGCAATCTATATTTATAAGTACATCGTAAATAACTTAGTACTCTAATGATTCTTTTCCAATGATCATCATTTGGATTACTCATGTATTTACTCAGTCTTCTTATAACGTAGGCTATGTCTGGTCTTGTACAATTCATCAAGTACATCAAACTTCCAATCACTCTTGTATATTCCACTTAAGATACACTCTCTCCTTTATTCTTGGATAAGTGTGAACTCACATCTATCGCTATTCTAGCTATACTATATCATATTTACTAATATTAGCCATCATTTTATCCAAATAATGCATTTGACTAAGAATGATTCCATTCGAAATCTTCGTGATTTTCATTCCTAAAATCACATCAGTAAGCCCTATATCTTTCATGTCAGATTTGAATTTTGACATGGCTTTCGTAATTTGGACCATATTGTCATCACTACCCACAATGAGTATGTCATTTACATACAAATAAAGAATGATATATCTATTCTCTGTATCTTTTATATAGATATATTTGTCACACTCATTTATTTTAAATCCATCACTTAGCATAGCACTATTAAATTTTTGATGCCATTTCTTTGGAGCTTGTTTCAATCCATATAAAGACTTTACCAATCTATAGACTTTCTTTTCTTATTCTGGAGCAAAGAAACCCTCGGGTTGCTCTATGTAGATCTCCATTAAGAAATGCTTTTTTAATATCCATTCGATATACTTCAAGATCCGCAATGAAGCAACCACCAGTACCATCCTAATGGAATTTATTCTCGTCACCGGAGAATAAGTATCAAAATAATCAAGGCCTTCTTGTTGCTTGTATCCTTTAATTACAAGCCTTACCTTGTGTTGATCTATTGTTCCATATTCTTTTATCTTCCTTTTAAAAATCCATTCGTAACCCAAAGATTTACAACCTGGAGGAAAATCTACTAATTCCCAGGTTTGATTCTGCAAGATGAAATCAATCTCACTTTTTATAACTTCTTTTCATAAATTCTCTTCAGGAGAATTTACAACTTCTTAGAAGTTTTGAAATTCACTTTCTAGCATGTAAGTGAGAAAATCCGGACTGAAAGATTTTTCTCTTCTTACTCTCTTGCTATGTCTTAGATCAACCTCAGTCTCAACTTCAGTCTCCTGATCTTGATCACTATCATGGCTATTTTCATTGATAGCATCATAAGTTTATTTAGACGAACTCGGTTCTTATTCCACTTTATATAGAAAAATGTATTTGAAAAATGACGCATTTGTTGATCCCATTATCGTGTTCTTGTGTATATTAGGAATTTTTTTACCTATACAAGATAAACCGATATGTACTGCTAATTTGTGCATATCCTATGAAGATGCAATCAACTATTTTGGGGATCTATCTTCACTCTCTTTAGAGTAGGTACCACAACTTTGGCTAGACACCCTTACACTCATAAGTATTTGTAAGAAGGTTGTCTTCCTTTTCATCGCTAATAAGGTGTCTTCACCTGATCCTTTCGGGACACTTTCTTTAAAAGGTCGTTTGTTGACAAAACGGCTTCTCCCCACAAGTTCTAAGGTAATCTAGAACTTATCAGTATTGCGGTCATCATTTCTTTCAAAGTTCTACTTTTCCGTTTAGCCACATCATTTGATTGTGGCGAATATGATGGAGTACCTCCATGTATAGTGCCATGTTGAGCACAATACTCTCCAAACGGAGTTACATACTCTACACCACAATCATTTCTTATCACTTTAACTATTCTGTTGAGTTGATTCTCAACTTCAGTTCTATAGAGAATAAATTTCTCTATTGTCTCATCCTTACTTTTAAGCAAGTATACAAAGCAATATTTTGTGCTATGATCAATAAAAGTGATAAATTACTTATTACCACCTCTAGTCATTGCGAATTTCAAATCACATACATCACTATATATTAAATCCAAAGGTCCATTATTCCTTTCAATTGTTTGATATGATAATCTCATTGATTTTGCATCTATACAAGTTTCACACTTATGTTTGGAATCTATTTCAAATATGGGAGTATGATTCAAGTTAATTAACCGCTGTAGAGAAATAAAATTAACATGATGCAGTCTACCATGTCATAAAATGGAAGACTCAAGCAAGTAAATAGAAGAAGTATTAGCTTTATTAATATTCTTTAGCTTTACAGTTATTACATTCAGTTTGAATAAACCATTGACTACATAGCCCTTTCTCACAAATATGCCATACTTAAACAAAATAACCTTGTCTGACTCAAACACTAAGTGAAAATCATGCTTGCTTAGCAGCAATCCGACACCAAATTCTTACGAATGTCTGGAACATACAATACATTATTTAGAGTCAGTTCCTTCATACAGGTCATCTTCAAGACTATCTTGCCTTCTCCTTGGATTTTGGATGTGGCGGAATTTCCCATAAATAACTTCTATCCATTTTTAGTTGGTTCGAAGGAGGTGAACAAATTCTTATCAGAACAAACATGGCGGGTCGCACCTATATCTATTCACCATTCTCTAAGATTAGATCCCACTAAGGTCAATCTCATCAACCTCTCTTGTGATGTGCTCCATCATCCGTGCCTCTTTGTTCTTCTTTCTTTTCGGTAATTTGCATTCCGCCGCTCTATGATCCATCTTGTTACAGTTAAAGCACTTGCCTTGAAACTTGGCCTTCTTGGATATGCCTCCTTTAGCCCGCAACTTGGAACTTTTTCCAAGTTTCTTCTTATTCTTGGAGCTACTCCCATGCTCCACAACATTGGCCTTCACCATGGCCTTCACGGATCTTTTGTCAGATCTCCTATTGTCATCTTTGATACGAAGGTTGCCAACAAGAGCCTCCATATTCATTTCATTTTTCTTATGCTTGAGATAATTTTTGAAGTTTCCTCGACTAGGTGGTAGTTTCTCAATCATAGCAGTTACTTGAAAGGTCTTATTAATCAACATTCTTTCAGCAAGAAGTTCTTGAATGAGTACTTTCAACTCATGTACTTGACTCGTCAATAGCTTGGTATTCATTGTCATGTAGTTCAAGAATTGGCCTATAACAAACTTTCTTGACCCAATATTTTTAGTTTTGTACTTCCAGTCCAAAGTTTCCCATAGCTCTTTTGCTGACTTTATGCTACAATACACTCCATACAAGGCATTTGATAGGTTATTCAGGATATAATTTTGAGATAAGTAAATGAAATGTTTCCACGCATCCACTGCCATGAGTGTTTCTTTGTCACTATTTTTATTACTAGGTGGTGCATCTTCAGTCAGAAACCTCGAAAGACCCAACTTAGTGAAGTAGAACAACATTTTGTATTGCCACCTCTCAAAATTTGCTTCATCGAACTTCTCTGGTCTCTTTGCATGATTTGTAGAATGAGGCACTTGAATCACAGGTGTCTGATTTGGCACTTGTGCGATGGCCACAGTTATATTATCTCCACTTGCCATTTCTATAAAATCACAAAAATTAGAAATGAATTAGTTGTTATTTTCTATCTCAACAAACTAATTAAAACCAATTTCAAATAGGAAAACATAAAAAATATGATTTTTTAAGGTTTTTATATACACCACAAAATTTCTGTATATACTCATAAAATTACGGTATACATTCACAAAATTGATATATACACCCACAAATTGATCTATACACCCACTAGGGCTGACATCATCCATTACATAATGATGACATCATCATCGATGTCATGTTGATGTGGCACCTATGCTGATGTGGTGGTGACATATGGCACCCACGTGTTGATGTGGCACCTACCACGTGGCGACTGCCATGTGGCGTGTGTGGCTGACGTGGTATCCTATATGTCGCTGATGTCATACCACATGGCCTCTGGGGTCCGACACATGGTGCACTCTCTGACAGACACATGTCGCTCATCGAGTCTAACACTTGTCACTTGTATTAGGTCGACACATGTTGTCTCCTGAGTTGACACATGGTGCATGTCCCAGTTTGACACAGGTCACCTATCACAAGTCGACACATGTCATCCTGCATAGCACGACATGTGGCCTCGCCACCGCACTACATCGTCTTGCCACTGTGCGCCATTTTCACTGATAAATGAGTCTACCAGCTTGGTTCAAATTTTTTCTTCATTTTTTCACTATTCTGATGATGGAAAAATATCGAAAAATTTATAATATCATGGGCAAGATATTTTATGGAAAATTTTAATAAATAAATAAATAAATATAAGCCCACCCACATTATTACATATGGATTCTCCAAGAAAAAAAAATATATATATATATATATATATTATTTTTCCATTTTCCAATACTAAAACATCCAATCAAAAATAAAATAACTTCAAAAATATACATCAAACACCAAATAACGTAAAAACATGGGCTACAAAAATTTGAATAGACAACATATAAACAATTGCCCAATCACAATTTTTGCACTCACAGGTGTAAAGCAAAATAATTATTTATTTATTTATTAACACAAATCAATAACAAAATATACCATCCACATTTATAAACATATATCGGAAGTCGTCTTAAGATTGTTAAAAAATATATGAATAACCATATTTATATGTGTATATATGTGGAATAACAAAATTGAAAGATTTAGGAATGAAATTGTGTATCTGTATACCTTTGATTTGGCGATTTGCTTTTGAAAAACTAGTTCGAGGCCTGTGTGGTACAATAGTCTCCTTAAAATGATTTTTGTCCCACTGGTACAGATGTTTTCCGATGGTCGTCTCCTAGGATATAAAAGATGCAAAAGCACTAAGACATAGCACCACCAAAATTTTTCCTTTGAACTTTCAATGTATCTTTGTTTTATCACTCTCACAATGCAATATTTAGGAAAAATTTGTTTTCACTCTTGTTTTCAAAAAACCCATGTGAGGGACAGTCAATTTTTTTTTTTTGGTCAAAAGATTCTTTCTACATAAAAAACTCAAAACGGCAAGGCAATAATGGCCCATTCAAACATAATGAAAAAATCCATTAATGCCTCCCAGTTAAAGCCATTACAGGCCCAATCAAATCGAGGGATGTGGGGGTGTGTTGTTGGGGAAGCAAACTTAGCCCAGATAAAATGTTCCCAACCAGCAGGTGATCAATAATCATGAAAGTAATGCATGTACACCGCTTTACAAGTCAAAAACCCAGTTGAAGAAAGCATCAAACTAACTTAACATCGTCAATAAAAGCTTGTCCGATGGTAACAATAGATCCAGCCAATTGCGAAAAAGAGGACTTAGATCATAAACACATGGACGAAAGAAGAAGTAAATGACAGAGTTTATGAGACAAGATCGACCAGTATAAGATAAAAGTTTACCCTTCCAAGCATCAAAATTATGAAGAAAATAATTCTCCAAAGTTCATAATTGAGCAATAGATGGATGACCTTTAAAAAAGGGTACTCCCAAAACAAGTAAAAGGAAGAGTACCTAACCTCATTCCTACTTGTTCCAATTGAAGAACTTGTGAAATTGAAGAACCAACAAATATGGAAGATTTGTCCTAATTGACAAGTTGATCCTAAATATTACCATATAACAGAAATAAATTGATGATTTTCTTGACATTGGACATAGTTCCTGGGTAAAACAGAAGGATAGCATTAGCATATAAAAAATGACTATTTACCAAAATATATATATATATAAAATGACTAGGAGCTGTTGGTTATGTGATTCAAAGAAGTCAAAGCTTGAGTTATTTTTCTGCATAGTTGCTGTCATCAAAACTACGTCGTTTCAACCTTATATCAGTAAACAAAACTGTGAGTTTTGACTTGGTGGTTTAAAGAGAAGCTGGCAATCACGTAAAGGCTTTCCAAGAGTCCTAACAGCAATAGAGATATGCAGCAATAGTTCTACAGCAGCAATAGTTCTGCATCAGCAACAATTCTGTAGCAACCGTTTTCTTTGATGTTAATATAATTTAAGTTCTCTTTCTCTTTCCCTTTAAGTTTTTCTCTTTAGTATTCTCTTGGGTGAGAGTTGTGAGGTGAGAAAGGTTGTAAAAGGGGATTTTGGGTCTGGTATATGGGTTTTAGGTGGAGCTTCTAAAACAAAGAAACACAACTAGATAAGCTGTAAAACACATTGAACTCCTTGTGGAGCTCCGAGGACGTAGATTCAATCTTGAATCGAACCTCGTAAATTCTGTGGTGTTTTGATCTAGTTTATTATTTAATTTCTTGAATGTTTGTGTTGCTGAAATTGTAACAATGGTATCAGAGCGTTTTCAATACATTCAAGGATTAGAGAAATTAATTCCTGCCTGCAACGTGTTTGATAAAATTCCTAAGAAGCAACTTATGGGTTCAAAAGTTGAACTTGAAGTATTCAATGGCAAAGGGGATTTTCTTCTCTAGAGGCAAAAGATGAAGGCTATTCTAGTCCAGCAGAGAGTGGCAAAAGCACTAGACAATTCCTTCCCTCCAGAACTGACTAAATCACAGAAGAAGGATATGGATGAGATAGCTTATAGCACCATAATCCTCCATCTTGCAGATAGTGTTCTGAGAAAGGTAAATGATTCAGTTACTACCTTTGCTCTTTGGAAAAAATTAGAAGAATTATTCTGTAAAATCTCTTCTCAACAAAATATATCTTCTAGAAAAATTCTTTGGATTCAAGATGAATCCTTCTAAGGATTTAGATGAAAATCTAGATGAGTTTAATAGGTTGTGCTTGGATTTAACAAACTGTAATGAGAAGTTTTCAGATGAGCACCAAGCTGTGATTTTACTAAATTCAATTTCTGAAAGCTACAAGGAAGTAAAGAATGTAATTAAATATGGGAGAGAGGTTCTAACTACTGAAATTGTAATAAGTTCTTTAAGATCTAAGGAATTGGAGATGAAAATTGAAAAACAAGAAAATATACATGGAGAAGGACTTATTACTAGAGGCAGAAAAGGTAGTAGAGATTCTGGAAAGTATAATAATAATTGGAGAAGCAAATCTAGAGGGAAGAGTAGATCTAAGTCCAGAACAGGAGGAAAAAGGTGCTTCTATTGTCAAAAAGAATGGCATTTTATCAAAGATTGTTACAAAAGGAAGAACAAAGAAAGCAGAGAAAATAGAGAAAGATCTGAGGAAGATGGAGATGCTGCTCTAGCCAGCAATGAGAGTGAAATTGGTGATGTTCTTGCTGTATCAACTGATCAAGCAAGTCAAGAATGGATACTAGACTCAGACTGCACCTTTCACATGTGTCCAAGAGAGGATTGGTTTAGGAACTACAAAAGGATCAGTGGTGGACAGGTTCAATTGGGAAACAATATGGCTTGCAATGTGGTTGGGATAGGCAATATCTCAATCAAAATGGCAGATGGAGTGGTTAGAATATTGAGCAATGTGAGGCATGTACCGGATTTACAAAGAAATTTGATTTCTGTTGGGGTATTGGATGAAGCTGGATACTCTTGCAAATCTAAAAATGGACAAATGAAGATTTCAAAGGGAGCTTTAACAGTTATGAAAGGTATCAAGAGGAATGGACTATATGTTCTTCAAGGGCAAACAGTAATAGGCTCTACGGCAGCTACAAGTTTAGAAAGTCATGATGAAACACAACTATGGCATAGAAGATTGGGGCACATTAGTGAAAAGGGGCTTCAAGTACTGAACAAACAAGGTTTCTTTGGAACAAATAAGATCAGTAACATAGAATTATGTGAGTATTACATTTTGGGGAAGCAACACAAGTTGAGTTTCAAGCTAGGCTCACACAAATCAACCTCAATCTTGGATTATGCACATGCAGATTTGTGGGGACCTTCAACAACACTAAATCATGGAGGTAATAGGTATTTTTTATCTATTGTTGATGATTTCTCTAGAAAGGTTTGGGTTTTTCTTTTAAAGCATAAAAATGAAGCTTTTACAAAATTTAGATTCTGGCATGCTTTAGTGTAAAACCAAACGAGCAAGAAACTCAAAGTTTTAAGAACTGATAATGGTCTTGAGTTTTGCAATTATGAATTTGATAATTTTTGTAAAGAAAATGGCATCTTGAGACACAAAACAGTTCCATATTCCCTTCAACAAAATGGTGTTGCTGAGAGGATGAATAGAACCTTATTAGAAAAGGTTAGATGTAAGCTCACTAGTTCTGGTTTATCAAAGCTTTTCTGGGGCGAGGCTATTATGACAGCAGCATATTTAGTTAATAGATGCCCTTCAACAGCTATTGAGTTGAAAACTCCAGAAGAAAAGTGGAGTGGTCACCCAGGGGATTATACAAAACTGAAAGTTTTTGGATGTGCAGCTTATGTACATCATAATGATGGAAAACTTGAGCCTAGGTCTATTAAATGTGTCTTTCTAGGCTATCCCGAGGGAGTTAAAGGATATAGACTATGAGTTAGAGACTCAAAAAGCTATAAAACAATTATTAGTAGAGATGTTTTGTTTAAGGAAGATATAATGCCTTGTTTGAGTGACCAAGTTGCAGATTCTAGTAAAATACCTACTAAAAATACGGTACAGTTTGAGGTGGAGCCTTATAACTGGCCAAGTAGTAAAGAAACTCAACAGCCAGTAGGTGAAACAGGTGAATTTCAGCAAGTACAACCGCTGGAAGTAGTAGATGTACCTCAAGAAGAGACAACACCTCAACAAAATCAAAGATCTGTCATCTCACAGCAGTATAATCCATTACAACATTACCAACTTGCCAGAGATAGAGAACGAAGGGTGGTAAGAACCCCAACCAAATTTAATCCTTCTGATTATAATATGTTTACTTTGGTTTCATATCAGGATCTTTTAGAAAATGAACCACAGTCGTATACCGAGGCAGTAAGATGTAAACAAGCTAAGCAGTGGCAAAATGCCATGTTAGAGGAGTTAGAATCTCTACATAAGAATCAGACATGGATTTTAGTTCCCAAACCAAAAGATCAGAAGTTGGTAGATTGCAAATGGATATTCAAGGTGAAAGAAGGTATGACAGATTCAGAACCTATAAGATTTAAAGCTAGACTTGTGGCCAAAGGATTCACACAAGTAGAAGGTATAGATTACAAGGAAATCTTTTCTCCTGTAATCAAGTATACAACTATTAGAGTAATACTATCTTTGGTAGCTCATTTCAATTGGGAATTGGAGCAGCTAGATGTTAAGACAGCTTTTTTACATGGAGAATTAGATGAGACAATTTATATGAAACAACCTGAAGGTTTTGAGGTGAAGAATTCAAAACAGGAGCTGGTTTGCCTATTAAAAAGGTCATTATATGGGCTGAAACAATCCCCTAGGCAATGGTACAAGAGGTTTGACACCTATGTAATTAGAATTGGTTTTAAGAGGAGTAGTTATGATAGCTGTTTGTATTACAAAGGTGAAAATATTAATTTTTCAGTTTATCTACTTCTATATGTGGATGACATGTTGCTTGCTGGTCAAAGTTTAGAGACTATCAATCAAGTTAAGGAAGCTTTGAAAGCTGAATTTGATATGAAGGAGCTTAGACCTGCAAAGAAGATTTTGGGAATGAGTATTAAAAGAAACAGAGGAAAGAATTGGTTATTCTTGAATCAGGAAGATTACATTCCAAAAATCCTTTCTAGATTTTCAATTTCAAAATCAAGATCAACAAGTGTTCCTTTGGCAAATCACTACAAGTTATCTGCAAAGCTTTGTCCTAGCACTGAAGAAGAACAAGAGGAAATGGCTGGTGTTCCATACTCCAATGCAGTTGGTTCTGTCATGTACACCATGATTTATTGTAGACCGGATTTGGCTCATGCGATTAGTGTTTTGAGTAGGTATATGGCTAATCCAGGAAGAGAACATTGGGAAGCTATGAAGTGGCTGTTAAGGTATTTGAAAGGAACTTTAAATTTTGGGTTTAATATTTAATCATTGCAAAGATGGTGTGGTACTTAGAGGCTATGTAGATGCTGATTATGGAGGAGATAGAGATAGAAGAAGATCTACTTCAGCTTATATATTTACTGTGTGTGATAATTGTGTTAGTTGGAAATCACAATTACAGTCTCAGGTAGCTCTTTCCATAGCTGAGGCTGAATATGTTGCAACAACAGCAGCCATGAAGGAAGCACTTTGGTTGAAAGGCATGTTAGAAGAGTTGAAGTTGTTGGAGCAAAAGGTAGTAGTTTATTTAGATAGTCAGAGTTCTATTCAACTTTGTAATAATCCAGTTTTTCATGAGAAGACTAAGCATATTGATATTAAATATCATTTTAATAGAGATGTGGTTGAGAAAGGTTTGGTAAATTTGGAAAAGATATCCACAGAAATGAATCCTGCAGATATGGGAACTAAGGTGTTACCTGTGAGCAAGCTTGAGTTTTGCAAAAGTTTGCTCAAGATTGATACAGGTTGATAATGAAGAAAGTGAGCTGAGAAGCAAAGGAAGTTCAATGCACTTTATATTGCTTGACTTATTTGAATCAAGGTGGAGATTGTTGGTTATGTGATTCAAAGAAGTCAAAGCTTGAGTTATTTTTCTGCATAGTTGCTGTCATCAAAACTATGTCATTTCAACCTTATATCATTAAACAAAACTGTGAATTTTGGCTTGGTGGTTTAAAGAGAAGCTGGCAGTCACGTAAAGGCTTTCCAAGAGTCCTAACAGCAATAGAGATATGCAGCAATAGTTCTACAGCAGCAACAGTTCTGCATCAGCAACAATTCTGCAGCAACCTTTTTCTGTGATGTTAATATAATTTAAGTTCTCTTTCTCTTTCCCTATAAGTTTTTCTCTTTAGTATTCTCTTGGGTGAGAGTTGTGAGGTGAGAAAGGTTGTAAAAGGGGATTTTGGGTCTGGTATATGGGTTTTAGGTGGAGCTTCTAAAACAAAGAAAGAGAACTAGATAAGCTGTAAAACACATTCAGTTATAGTGCATTTGAACTCCTTGTGGAGCTCCGAGGACGTAGATTCAATCTTGAATCGAACCTCGTAAATTCTGTGGTGTTTTGATCTAGTTTATTATTTAATTTCTTGAATGTTTGTGTTGCTGAAATTGTAACAGGAGCCATGAGTGCTCTACTAGCCAACATAGGCAACAAATCCGCAGAATCAACAATGAAAGATAAAGATCTACTTGAAAACTTTTCAGCCCAAGAAAATAAAAGAGGAGAAAGTGGGTTCACCTGACAAGCTCCTCTTGAATAATCATGAATAATCATGAAAGTAATGCATGTACACCGCTTTACAAGTCAAAAACCCAGTTGAAGAAAGCATCAAACTAACTTAACATTCTCATAAAAAGCTTGTCCGATGGTAACAATAGATTCAGCCAATTGCGGAAAAGAGGACTAAAATCATAAACACATGAACGAAAGAAGAAGTAAATGACAGAGTTTATGAGACAAGATCGACCAGCATAAGATAAAAGTTTACCCTTCCAAGCATCAAAATTATGAAGAAAATGATTCTTCAAAGTTTGTAATTGAGCAATAGATGGATGACCTTTAAAAAAGGGTACTCCCAAAAAAAGTAAAAGGAAGAGTACCTAACCTCATTCCTACTTGTTCCAATTGAAGAACTTGTGAAATTGAAGAACCAAAAAGTATGGAAGATTTGTCCGAATTGACAAGTTGATCCTAAATGTCACCATATAACGGAAAGAAATTGATGATTTTCTTGACACTGGACATAGTTCCTGGGTAAAACAGAAGGATAGCATTAGCATATAAAAAATGACTAGGAGCCATGAGTTCTCTACTAGCCAACATAGGCAACAAATCCGCAGAATCAACTATGAAAGATAAAGATCTACTTAAAAACCTTTCAGACCAAAAAAAATAAAAGAGGAGAAAGTGAGTCCACCTTACAAGCTCCTCTTGAACAACCAAAATATCCAATGTGAAGAACCATTTAACAAAATAGAAATGTAGCAGAATTTAGAATAGTAGAAATCTAAGAGCAAAACTTATCTGGAAAAACTAAAAGCATTCAAAACCCCTAAAAAAACAAAAGACCAAATTGATTAACACACTCTGAAGCAGCTACAATGCAATCTTGAATATGACGCCCCTTTACAAAACCAAATTGATTTGGAGAAATGTTGCGACTTGCAATGACTGATAACCTATCCAAAATGATCTTGAATAAAATGTTTCCAACATAATCGGCCTAAATCTGTCAATGGAAACTACGTCTACTGATTTTGGGATGAGAACCATAAAGTTGGAATTTAAACGCGGTTGAACGAAACCAGATTTAAAGAAAAAACTAAACACCTGGAAATCCTATCAGAACCAGGGACACTTTTGGAGTCAAGATTAAAAACAACATCTTTAACCTCGAATCCAGTGGACTAACAGCGAGAGAAACATTATCCAAATGGGTGATCAGTTCCGTAATAGCAGTGCGAATCCTAGTAAAATCCACATCGGAACGAGGCAGACCCATGAACAAGTCTTTATAAAAGTCTATCACATGCTATTCTATTTATTTATTAACAAAACCATGCTTCCGTTGATAGATAAAGAATCCAAAGTCTTACTCAACTGATGCACCCGAAGTGACTTCTGAAAAAACGAGGTATTTCTATCGCTACATGTAGGCCATTCAGAACGGCTCTGACGGGAGTAATTAAATAATAAAATAATTGTTAAAATAATTAAATGATGGAAGTAAAAGAAGATAAGGAAAGGGACAAGTGGTTTTAAGAATGGTCTTTTTTTTTTTTTTGGGTAATTTGTAAAGTATAATTTAAAGTTTATATATTATAATTTATATAGATTTCTGAACAATTTTACTTTTAAAAAATAAAAATACTTTGGTCTCATTCATTTTTTTCTCGAATTTTCTATGGCATAAAAAAAAAAAAAAGTTTCTAAGGTTTTTTCTAAATGGTTATTAATAGAAGAAGTATTTCTCTTCGAATTATCTTTTAGGCTTCTTTTTTTTTTCTTTTTTTTTTTCTTTTTTTTTTTTTTTTTGTTTATTGCATGTGTTGTCCATAAATAATATCAAAGTTGCACTTTGGTTCTTCCCAACAAAAGATTTTTCAACATTAAATTTATTAAGAACCCTAAATTGGAAAACCACTTTTAAATTTTGCTCTAAGTTTCAATCTACCATCTTAATATTCCCTTATAGTGTAAGGACATGTATTCATAGGAATTTGTTTATTAAAAAATATATGTTGTACTATTTTTAAATAAAGAATAAAATGCAGTTCTATTTGTAATAAATATACACACTGACTTATTTATTTGAGGTTTATGTTAAAAAAAGAAAAAAAAGAATTAAATGCAGTTTTTAAGTAATGTACATATATTTATTTATTTATTTATTTTTTTGGGTTTCCTCTCTCCTTTTTATGTACTTTAAAATGATAAATGCATCGTAATTAAAAACAAAAAATCATAAAAGAAGGTATTTTTATGCGAAAATAATCTAGTAATGTATTAATAAAAAAAGAACAAAATACTTTGCATTTTTGTTTTTTTTTTTTGGGGATAAAATTGATATGATTATTGTCATGTCTGGTCTCTAAACTATCGGCATTTCGATTTGATCCCTAATTTTATTTTATTTTACTTTTTGGCTTTTTTTTTCCTTTTTCCCCCCTAAAATTCATTTTAAATTACACGATTACTTTATAATTTTTGGCCCAATATCCGTTACTATGAGGGCCAAGTGCAATTTCAATATAGTTTAAAGATCATGTAAGTACTTACAATTAATGAAAACAATATGCTTTAGAAGTTTTATTTTCACAAAAATAATTTAAAATTTAAATAATCTTTACAACTAATAGAATTTTAAAAATTATATTTTTTATACAGTGTCATATTTAAAATGGAATTGATTATTAGATTTTTAAAAAATATTTAATGTCAAAATATTATTAGATTTTAGATTTTAGAAAAATCAATGTCAAAATATTTAATTCTTTTGCTTCAAAAATAATAATTTTTTTGAAAATAAATAAATGAACGGGTTAATATCATCTTTACTCCTAAGGTATGGTGATATATCAACTTCTTCAATCTTCATTAATATAAATTAGAAAAATTAGCACCTTGCACTTAATTTCGTCAAGCAAATACTTTGCAAGTTAATTTTTTATTTATTTATTTTTTTTTGGTTGCACTTTATATCCCAAACTCACACATTTTATACATCGTTTGATTCATTTGTTAAAATCCCAAATATCGGGCACGTGCACACCATGTTATTGCACTAATGTCATTCTACTTGCCTCCTTTTTTTTTTTTTGGTTTTTTTTTTTTTTTTTGGGAAAAAATGTAAGATTCCATATGTCACATTAAAACATTATACATATCAGCACGAAGCAAATTGAGAAGTCACTGTGGGCCCTCTTCAAGCCATGTTTCTAAATTAGAGAGCCCCGTAGCATATTTTGCAATATAGTGGGCTACATTATTTTGTCCCCTGGACTCAAAAGAAAGTTTAAAAGTTGGACACAATGATAACAACTCTTGTAGCCTTTCAACCAAAAAACAATTCTAATCCAAAATAGCTTTTGGTATACCCACATTGACCGCACAGACTGCCCCTAGACAATCACTTACGATTTCACCATGAACGAAACCAACTTCCATGCGGAATTCCATTGCCACACAAATAGCCATGAGTTCAGAATACATGACAGACGAGGAAGCTTCAACAGGTTTTGCCACAGCACCTATCAATTCACCAGAAGAATTCCGCTCTACCACACCAATTTCAACTCTGTCTTGTCCAGCCTGAACAGAGGCATCCACATTTATCTTAAAATTACTTCCATGTGGTGGCTCCCAACATTATTGTGCTCTGTTCGGACGTTGAATGTTGGTAATCATTGTAGCCTCTTTAAACTCCACATGCAATCTTGAAATAGAGTCCAATAATTGAGTGTCAGATTTAATAAAATTTCCATGTATAAGGTCATTTCGTTTATTCCACAAACACCAACATGCCCATGAAAATTTCTCCCTTTGGAATTTTGGAAACTGTGTAAAAACATGGAAACATAAAGCAGTAAAAGAGTCAGACACCATACTTCAAGTCTTTATAAAATTCTCAATGCTTCCAAATATGGGTCGCATGCTTACAACTCCATAATGCATGTAATATAGTTTCCTCAGCTTGGTGACATAATGGACACTCTTTAGTATCAGTTATGTGACGTGAGGCCAGGGAAGATAGACAAGGAATAGCATCCTGACATGCACGCCATATAAAAATCTTAACCGTGTTTGGAATTGATAATTTCCAGAGACATTTCCACCATGTTTGAGCAGTCGAATCACTGGGACCACTAATTCGATTTCCAATCCTAAGCTTCCTAGCTTCCCAATAATCAGTTCTAACCGTGTATATAACTGTAGGACTAAATTTCCATGCAAAACGGTCCGCCTTACCAGCTCCATCAATTGGGATATTTTTAATAACTTCAACCTCATCAGTAGAGAAAGAAGCTTGTACAAGATCTAAATTCCAAGTTCCAGAGTCAGTAAGTAACATGCCACTGTAGCATCCTCAGATAAGATTCTAGGAGACAATATTCGAGATGAGGCCACCCCTGGTAGCCAAGAATTTTTATATATACGAATGGATTTTCCATCACCAACCCGCCATATCCCACCAGTCTCCAGAATTCTTCTCCCTCATACAAGACTACGCCAAGAATGGGATGGTTGACAACCAACACCTGCTTCCCAAAAGGAGCACCGTGGGAAATACTTTGCCTTAACCACTCGTGCTAGTAAGGAGCCGGGATTTCTAATGATTCTCCAACATTGTTTTGCTAGCAAAGCATGATATCTAAAGATCGGAAGCCTAGTCCACCTTGAGACTTTTATTGTGTAAGTTGAATCCAATTTTTCCATGGAAGACCTCTCTTTCCAACATAAGAACCCCACCAGAAATGGGTCATTAGACCCCTTAAATCTTTTACTAATTTCTTCGGAAGCTTGAAACAGCTCATTGTATATGTTGGTATAGATTGAATAACAGCCTTAAGAAGAATCTCCTTCCATCCCCTAGATAATAATTTCCCATTCCAACCCTCCAATTTACGCCACACCCATTCTTTAATAGACTAAAAAAGCTCAACCATTTTCCTACCAATAAATGGTGGTAAACCAAGATATCTATCATGACCACAATTATGATGAATTTGAAACTCTTGAAACACAATATTTCGAACCGATTATGGTGTGTTAGGACTGAAAGTTACCAATGTCTTCTGCATATTAATCTTCTGGCCTGAAGCTTTTTCATATAGATGGAGAATTGATAATATTTGCTGACAATCACTTGGAGTAGCATGGGTAAACAAAATAGTATCATCAGAAAAAATAAATGAGAAATTGGTGGAGAAGACGGTGCAATTGATATCCCAGTAAGCAGGTTGGAAAATAAAGACTTTCGAAGTAAGCAAGAGAGTCCTTAAGAGACAATTAGGAAAAGATAGGGTGATAAAGGGTCACCTTGTCATAAGCCACAAGTAGGTTTAAAGAAACCCTACTGTCTGCCATTAATCAAAAGTGAATAAGAAACTCCATGACTAGGTTTATCCACCTTGCACTAAAACTCATTTCTTGCATCATCCACCGTAAAAAACCCCATTCCACCCTGTCATAGGCCTTACTTATATCTAATTTAAGTGCCATAAGACTGGTTTGACCAAAACGTTTTTTGCTAATAAAATGCATGTGTTCAAAGGCCACTAAAACATTATCTGTAATTTTCCTTCCTGGAACGAAAGCACTCTGTTCTTCCAAAATAAGCTTAGGCAGAAAAACCTTTAGGCAATTCACAAGAGTTTTTGAGACCATTTTATAGAGACATTAGAACAGAGCATAAACGGATTGGCCGGTAATCAGAAACATTAGAAGGGTCACTAACCTTAGGCACTAGAGCAATTAGAGTGTCTCCATCATTGAGAATCTGTAGACATGCTTCAGTTATGGTTGCTCTAATGGAAAGTAAATAATTTTGATAGAACAAAGCAGGAAAACCATTATATCCCAGGGCCTTTGAAGGATTCATTTAAAACAAACTGGTTCTTATTTCATCTCCTGTAAACGGTTTACAAAGCTCGGCATTCACGGAATCTGTAACTTGTCCCCTTACTCCAAAGCTTAAATCACTCTCAATATGACTTCCTTTAGTAGTAAACAGATCCTAGAAGTAAGCCATGAAAGCCCCAACTACATGCTATGGGCTTGAAGATCATGACCCATTCAAATCCATTACACCTCTAATCAAATTCCGTCGACGATGAGAACTCGCATGAACATGAAAATACCTGGTATTTCGATCCCCTTCTCATAACCAACATACTCTGGAACGTTGTTTCCATCGAGATTCCTCCTTATCAAGTAAACAATTTATTTCACCTTCAACCTAATGAAGTTGCCTCATATTATCAATAATTGGTGATTTATACTGGAGTTCTGATAATGTTTGGTAACAACATGTGGGCCGTTGATTAATATAATTAAATGTATACTTATTCCATCTTCTCAGATTTGTAGCACATTATTTACTTTCTGAATAACATCATGCATAGTGATAGTTCCACTAAGCGTAGAATTCCACTCCTCATCAATAATATTTGTACACTCAAGTTCTCCCAACCAAACCGATTCAAAATGAAATCTATTCCCTGGACGAATGTGTAGTTGGTCACTACCATCCAATAGCAAGCATAATGCCTGATGATCAGAAATAGAGTTTGGAAAATGCTGCACAACACCACGAGGGAATAAATTTTGGCCTTCAAAATTTGCAAAACACCTATCAATATATTCTCGAACATTTGCAGTTCCACTCTTATTATTCCAAGTAAATTTATACACTGTATATGGTATTGAACCTAAGAAGCAATCATCCAGTACCTTTCTGAAACCATCAACCTGCCATTCCATATGTGATCTCCCACCCAACTTATTAGTAGGTTGCAAAATCTCATTAGAATCCCCAATTATGAACCATCCCAAAGTACAAATCAAATTTAATTTTTCCAATAACTGCCAAGAGAATTGCCTCAATCTGGGATTAGGATTTCCATAGAAGTCCGTTAATCTGAAAGGCCCCTTAGATGGGTGAATAACAACTGAATCAATGTGGCCTGGTGAGAGATATTTGATTGAAACATTTAAACTTTGCTTCCATAAAAGAGCCAAACCACCATTTAAACCAACACGGTCAACAACAAACACACCCGCCATACTGCTGCAGAGATGAAGCCTCTTAAGTTGTTGAGACAGAAGTTTAGTTTCCATCAAGAAAATAATTCGGGATCTTGAGTTTTGAGTTGGTAAATGCTCGGAATGTCCGAGGGTTCCCCAGACCTCGGACATTCCAACTCAAAAATTTTCATGACTCATGGTGGGGTTGTTCCTCAGTCCCCACCATGTTTTCAGAATCAACATTCTTAAGTTTCAGAACAGGACCTTTTTGTCTCTTACAATTTCGTGATCGACGAAGAGCAAAGCTTCCAGGTCGTTTGACACCCACAAATTTTTTTCCTTTTAGTTGCAACTTGGAAAAGGAAAACATACTCGTTTGTTCTTCACCAAGGATTGGCCTCATGAGCTGTTGTGTAACAAGAGCCACATCTTCATTATTTTGGGTTAAAACAGCGTCCATAGGCACAAGCACTATTGTATTCTTAGCTTCGAGATCAGGTCTCATATGAGACTCCAACGACCCCATTTTGCTTAAATCTGCCACATCAGCAAATGGATCTGGAAGGAGCAGTTGCATGTTATCACTCTCACAACTGCTCTGAACTGCAACTGTCCCAGTAGCTGCCCTATGCACCACCACTGCCTCTTCCCCACTACCAGAACCAATCTTAGCAATCCCCGATGAAGATACAATTGGTGGATTAGATTTTACACTAGAGTTTGATGGATCCAAAGACTGAGATGAAACTTCATCATTTGAAATAGTTTGAAGAACAGGTTTCCACCGAGCAGATTTCCCACCAAAAGACAGAGTCACAGAATGGTTTGCATGCAACCATGCTCCATATTGTTCCCCACAACCATCATCTACCATGTCACAATCTTTTTGTGTGTGTCCCCAAAGTCCACACTGGAAATAAAAATCAGGTAGTTTTTTCGTATTGAAATTCCACCCATACCTAGTCATGGTCAGTCAAAGAAAATCTTGGTCCTCATCGTAGAGGTTTCTGAACGTCCAATTGCACTCTCACTCACATAAACTTGCCTAAACGTAAGCCTTCCTCATCAGAGTCCACCATAATACAGTCACCCAAATGGGAGCCAATTGTTTCACCAATTAATTTGGTCATATAAGGCAATGGACATTATGAATTTGAACCCAAAAGAGTGTTCTATGTAACAAAATGTAACGAGGAATGGCAGAATCGGAAACATCTTCAGTTAACACCAAAGCACATTCAAAATGCCATGGAGCCCCATGAATAACTCATTCTTTGTCTTGAATATGAGCAAAATGACACAAAAAAAGTTGTGTCATTGAGTTCCTTAAAATGAACAGAAGAAGAATTCCCCCAGAGCGAATGCATCATATCCATAAAAGCAGGTTTATTGAAACATGATTTTGTGAAAATTTGCATTAATAAACATTGCTGTAACCTTCCTTTATCCAGATGATAATTTTGATTAACGGTCAACATAGCACTTTTATCTGAAGTTAAGATTAATCGTTTTTGAAAACTGGTAGTAACTTGTTCGATTGTCAACAGAAAGAAAAGAAACACTCCTCACAAAACTTAGAAAGAGAGGAAAAGCTCAGGCATCAATGCCATGAGAAGAAACTCTCATATCAAAAGAACGTTCATGTAGGGAAAAAAGTTCATGTAGAGAGACTAAGCAAACTTGAATTTTTGAAACTAAAACTTTTTTTTTTTTTTTTGAAATTTGGTTGTTGTTAAAACTACAATAAAACATTAAGAATAATAAATATAGTATAATATATATTGTGTTATATCACAATAATTCTTTTTCTTTTTTTTTTAGTCATTTCATTTTCTTCATCTCCTCAATAACATAGAAGAGGAGGAAGGGTTTTGCGTGGTAGAAGATGATGCAATTGAGAGCCCAGAGTGTTCACCACCCCACGTGGAAGCATCTCGGGCATCTTGGGTTTCTCTTGGTACAGCCCTAATAGATCATCATTTTCATCTTGAGTGGTATCTTTATAGATCTTTCCATAGATCTTTCTCGTAGATCTCTTCGTAGATATTTCTTTGATCAAATCGATCCTGAGGCTGATATGAACAAAAACTACCTTCTAAATCTAAGCCTGGTATAAACAATTTATTAGTTTAATCTGTTTCTCCAAACCTATATAATTTTTTTTCTCTTGTTGTTTTTATTATTTTTTAATATTTCTATTATTTTTTATTTTAATTCTTGATTTGAAACAAAATGAAAGGCAATGCTTGTCCTGTTAAAACCTCCTAAGCCTCCACGAATACTGCCTCTGCGTTGAGCAAGATGGTAATTTTGGTTTATATAAATGTTAAAAATTGTGAATTCCAGCCAATTTCGCTTCAGCCCACTTGGGTAGCCATTACAATTTTTACTAAATACTAAGGCAATTTTAATGAGGCAAGCAAGATTTTTGCTCTTAAATATTTTATGATTCCTGCAGATCATGGGGATTTTTGCCCCTTTTTTTCCTTTTGTGGTGATGTAATTACATTGGCAAGAAAAAAAAAAAAAGTCAATTTTAGCTATATATATATATATATATATGAAAGGCAAGCTCAAGTACAAGAATTGGGGGATCCGAAACTACTTTGAGCATTCAATAAGCAAGATAATCTGCATTGAGATAACAGGATGAGTAGGAGTAGCTTCAATCCTTTGTGAAGATGAGACTCCCTTAACGTTAAGGTTTGGTAATAATGGATGAACCAAATGAAGGACGTTGGATCTTTGAGCTGAGGAACTCTTAACAACCTTGAAAAAAACAACCAGTCAACTCATTTTAAGGGTCCAATTTAGCCAATTGGGAAGATCACTCCCCAGAAGATGACCATTGGCTTAACATTCAGCCAACCCATCTTTAAGCTCGCATCATAAGATTCCTTAGAAAGCAGATACATGTATTGGTCGATTTCCAAATTGGTAACCTAAAATTCAAATGATCACGTATGAGGAGAACAAAAATAAAGAAAGAAGAAAAACACATATAGAACATGGAAAACTAAAATAGCACACATATAAACATGCAAGAGAACATTAAGAAAATTGGTCAAGGCCTAATGGTAAATATGAGGTCGATGTGGGGCATCGGTAAGATACTTGGTATCCAATCCCACATAATCTATATGTGGATCAAAGGATAATTCAAATATAATGATAGTCACTCTTTTAAAGCTAAGGCCTCTCTGGACCAGTTGGATTTAGGATTCGAAAGAACTCCAAGATGGGTGACCCTTTTCCTAAAATGGATGACCGCTTGAAAATTTCTGAACAAAAATACTCATATCTAGCGAGAGCAATCCTAGGCTGGGTGACCTCTTAGGAAGCTTTGAACAAAAACCCCATATCGAGGAAGAACAATCCTAGGATCTTAGGATGGGTGATCTCTTGGGAAGCTCTAAAAGATCCCATACTGAGCCAAAGAAATCCTAGGATGGGTGACCTCTTGGGAAGTTTTGAATTAAAAATACTATATTATGTGTGGTGGCTGAAAAATCCCATACCAAACGAGAACAATCCTAGGATGGGTGACCTTTGGGATGCTTTGAAAAAAATGCCATACTAAGTACGGTGGCTAAATTGAGGATAATATTGGTAGAGAATGATAAGTCTGTTGAGTGTGGTGGCTAAATTAAGAATAGTAATGATAGAAAGAGGTGAGAACAAACAAGTTAAGGCATGCTTTAAGTGAAAGCAGTCCTAATATATGTGATCTCCTTGGAAGCTCTAAACAAAAAACTCTATACCGAACAAGAGTAATCCAAGGATGTGTAACCTATTAGGAAGTTTTGAACAAAAAACCCAATACTGAGCAAAGGTAATCCTAGGATAGGTAATCCCCTAGGAAGCTCTGAGCAAAGAACCTCATACTAAGAGGGATTCCTAAATTGGAAACAATATTGGTAGAGAAAGAGTGTATAATAGCTCACTGATCGAGTGCTCTTGCACCGAAGATGAATGGGGCTAAACGATCTGCTGAAGCTGTGGGATGTAAAAATGCATCGGGGCATGACCAACTCCCATAGTGTGATGGGCGGTGTATAAATTGAAGACAATATTGGCAGAGTGGAGAAAGCAAACTAGAGCAATTTTAGGATGGTTGAACTTTTAGGAAGTTTTGAGCAAAAAACTTTATTCTAAGTGTTATGGCTAAAGTGGGAATTATATTGATAGAGAGTAATAGGTCTGACCCATATTGACCAAGAGCAATCTTAGCATGGGTAACCTCTTAGTAAGCTTTGAATAAAAAATTCTATACTGAGCGAAAGCAATCCTAGGATGAGTGACCTCTTGGGAAGTTTCAAACAAAAAATCCCATATTGAATGCAAAGATTAAATTGGAGACAATATTGATTGACAGTGACAGATCTGCCGAATGTGATGGCTAAATTGGATATAACATTGGTAGAGAGTAGACAGAGCAAACGAGAACAATCCTAAGATGGGGTGAACTTCTGTGAACTTTGAACAAAAAATCCTATACCACGTGTAGTGACAAAATTGGCAATAATATTGGTAAAAAGTAACAAGTCTGCCAAGTGGAGTGGCTAAATTATCCCATCCTAGGAAACTCTAAACAAAAAACTACATATCGAATGAAAGCAAACCTAAGATGAGTGACCTCCTAGGAAGCTCTGAACAAAAAGCCCTCTACTTAGTGTGGTGATAAATTTGAGACAATATTGGCAAACAGTGCCAGGTTTGTACAGCGTGGTGGCTAAATTGGAGATAATATTGGTAGAGAATGGCAAGAGCATGTGAAAGTATCCTAGAATGGGTGACCTCTTGAGAAGCTATGAATTAAATATCCTATACTGAATGTGATGGTCAAATTATGAAAAATATTGGTGGAGTGACAAATATGCCAAGTGCGGTGGCTAAATTGAAGACAATATTGGAATAGAATAGCAAGAGCAATCCTAGGACAGGTGACCGCTTGGGCATGGTGAAAGCAATCCTAAGATAGGTGATCACCTGAGAAGCTCTGAACAAAAAAGTACATACTGGGTGTGGTGGCTAAATTAGGGACAATTTTGATAGAGAGTGACATGTTTGCTGAGTGCAGTGGCTAAATTAGGAACAATATTGGTAGAGAGTGATAGGTTTGCCAGTGAAAGCGGTGTTATAGTAAATTCTCGCAACAAGGGCAAAGAAATTATTCAAATTATTTTTCTAATTAGCAAAACAAAAGGTAAAGAAAGAAAAAGGGGAAAAGTAATCAGTTTGGGAAGTTTAGTTGCTGGGATTTAGTGACTCGATAGCCTTGCCACCAATCCCTCCTTCCATTTAGTTTGCTCTGTTGGCTTGGCATTTGTAAGGCTAGCATATTCAAAGACTAGTGGTTTGGCTATTGCGAGTTAACATAAAGTGATAGGTTTGCCAGTGAACGTGGGATATTACAATAAATGCCTGCAATAAAGGCAAATAAATTGTTCAAATTATTATTTTTCCAATTAGCAAAATAAAAGGTAAAGAAAGAAGAAGGGGAAAAACATTCAATTTAGGAAGTTTAGTTGCTGGGATTTAGACACTCAACAACCTTGCCACCAATCCCTCCTTTCATCTTAGTTCGCTATGTCTATCGGGCATTTGCAAGGCTAATAGATTTAATGGCCAGTAGTTAGGCTATTGCTAGTGGACTTTAAGTAGCATTGATCTTGAAGGAATGCATATGCTCAACATCAAAGAAATGGTTGTTGGCATTACATTCCTCAAGCATAACCAATTGTAAATAGAAAGGAAATCAATATCTTTATTCAATGGGCCACCTTTTTTTTTAGCTCATCATTCGCCTTGGCCAAAATGTCTGACTTCCTTAAAATTTCATTCCGTTCAATTCATAAAGCTTTGATCTTGCAATCCAGAACTGTCCATCTCCCTTATGACTTGTTGACCAGGGCTTCAGGTCCTGCATGAACTTTTTAGGTCACCTCCAAATTGGGTAGGACCTCATTGTGAGTGATTCAGCACTTGACAAATTCAAACTACAAGGTTTTGAAGGCTCCTTTACAGTATCAATAACCCTGCAGAGCTTGAGTTAAGGAAAGGATGTATCGAAGTGAATTGCGTACAAAATCCTTTGTATTTATACACACATCTGCTTACATTAAAAAGAGAAGAGTAGTAGAATGAATACCTAAATGGTGCTTGCTAAAGAATGGTGAAGTATTTCCTCCAGATGACCTTAACACCAAGTGTCCATATCTTGCAAAAACTAGATTAAACTTCAAATAGCCATAAAAGTCTCCTTATCAAGAACGCTTGGGGAGTTTGGCAATGCAATGCTTTTTCCTTCTGCTTGCGAATGGGGGCAATATGGAAGCATTCCATTTGGCCCATCCTTAACCTTGACTTTCAGTAACCTAGCCAAAGTCATTGTTCATCCGAGTCCTTTTCTTTTTCACTGATTACTCCTTTTCTTACTTTCATTACTCGTCATTTAAGATGGCTTGAATGGTAGCAACTCAACTTTAGGTTAGCCTTGATAAAGGTGGATGGTAAGAGGCTCCTTAATTAAGATACCCTAACCTGAACCCTCATAGCTACCCGTTTGGCCTTGGGCTGGTTAGCATCCCCTCAACCTTAAAACCCATTGGTCACGACCAAACGATGATATTGTTCAAGTTAATTAGCCATCGATTCAAAAAAAGAAAAAAAAACAATGAGAAACAATAGATAAATATATTCTTCAAATTAAAAAAATGCACTAAAAAGCATAAGAGCATAGAAGTAGTATTGAATGAGAGGTTGGACCCAAAATGATTTGGGATAAGGCTTTCACTAGCCACATTTTGATTTGAGGTGGCCGGCTCAATTTAATTTAAAAGGGCATGTAATACTCAACCCACAAATGCTAAGCAAACTGTTAAAAGAGAGAGGTTGATGGGTTTTTAGCCTTAGAGAGTGGCACAAATGAAAATCTACAAATAATAGTAAAAAAAATAAAAAATTGGGCTTGTAAGACTAGAGTTCTAACGGAATACTTGCACATAAGAAAGCAATGTAAAAAAAAATTAATAAAAAAAGAGAAGAGTGAGCAGAGAAGCAAAAAGGTCTAAAATGAACTCACCATGCTCCTTTTAAAAGTTATTGATGGTTTGGCATTCCCATCTGATGCGAATCCACTCGAGCCCGCACAAGTGACAACCCGCTGGGGTGCTGACCCGATACGGATGAAGACCAGGCTGATCACTAGGGCTCAAGGTAAGAAGCTTAAGGATAACCTTGATGCCTTTATCCAAGGGGTAATTCAATCTCAAAAGGGCTTGTCCATACCTGAAGATACAAGGCCTGCTTTGAGCATAAAATTGGTGAAAGCGGATACGGACCCGGGTAGCCGTTTTGGTGCATTTATGGATTCCGGGAAGCGGGAAATGAGTTCAAATATTCTTGAATCACTTGATATCACTAAGAAGTCATGGGATCTGGTCAATATCGAAGCGTTTCTGGTCATTTAAGAGGTGTGCACATGAGAGAGAAAATGGCCGAGTTTTGCTCTATTATTTGCTGGCTTTACTATATTTGCTGACTTGGCTTTTTTCTCTTTCTTCCAAGCAAGGGAAACATGTGGGACTTCATAATAATCTTATTTGGCATCCTAAAAAAATATAGAAGTTGATTTGGAGCTCAAATTGGTCAAAGATTGATCAAAGTCAACTTAGTCAAAAAGCTAGTATTCTAGTTTGCTAATTTGATTTCTACTTTTTGGTTTAGGAAATTACCTTTACTTTGGATTTTTATTTATTTATTTTCTGTGCAAATAACTTTAGTAAAGTTATTATTTTATTATTTTCATTGTAAATTAATTAATTCCTAATTCAAAATAAGGGAATTAATTAATCCAAATTAGATTAGGAAATGGTGTGAAATGTGGCAATTTACTAATTGGATTCTATGTTGGCCAAAATTTCCTAATCTTTTTAGGGTTTTATTTTGTTCATTCAAAGCCTATTTAAAGGCTTATTTTCAATGAGAAATCAAGCTTAAATTTTATACAGAAAATTATTTTTAAGATTGAATTCTCTTTGTTCTCTTTAAACACCTAAAACACCATAAGTGAATGAGTGTTTTAGTTTTGACTTATCAATATGATATCCATCACCTATTGTGGAGTCTTCATTATATACCAAGGTTTCTAATCACAGGTTGGTTAGGGGTCAAGGTGACTATTAGAACTTGAACTTAATTAGATCCGGGCTAATATAATACGGGTTTAGGCATAGATCATCCTAGGTTCATATCGCCATCCTATATACTAGAAATGAAAAAAGAATTTGTCCTTCTATAGTTTAATGTTGGTTGGGAGATCAGAAAACATAACCTTATTTTTACAAGAATAGAAAATGTATATCCCAATATTGTCGTGATAAGATCTAGGGTAATAAAAACTAGAAAAGACCAGCATATCTTACAAGACTTCTAACTTGGCATATAAGGACACAAACCCTATCATAATTTGGTAAGAGTTTGGCATCAATCGATTAGAGTAAAAATTAAATAAACAAGTGATTTCAAGTACAAACAAATGAAGGGGAAAGGTCACCCTAACCACGGGAAACAACTTATGAAAATATATCCACCTTTTGTGCTTAGTAGAGGCCGGTTCATTAGGTCAAGCCCAAATAATCCTAATTTAGGCTGGGATCTATTATAGTGTGCAAGGAGGTTGAACAACCTACTATGGAAGGGATCTCCTCTACAAAAGGGGAAACCCTGTTCCAAGCCCATATTATTGGATATCCATACTTGTTCTTCTCGTCAAGTGAGTCATTGGGCACATCACCTAATTCAGTTGTTACCAACTACCTACTCCTTAAACGACATTGAAGAAAATTAAGGAAAATAAAACTAAATAACAATGAGATGAAAAGAGAAAGAAAAAGGAAATTTTTATATGAGCCTAAAACACTATCCAACAAAATTAATAGCCAGCAAAGAAAAATAGAAAGGGAGGGAAGGCAAAAAAGGGACCAACCTCACCAAATTACCTTACTAAATAACTCAAATTGTTGGCAAGTATATGGTAGTTGAGAAAACTTGGGATGAGATGTTGACTGCTTTGAAAACATTTTAGAGACTTGGAAGGAAAGTAGCTTTGTACAATGGGCTTCAGAAATCAAAATGAAAAGGAGACGAAGTGAAATAAAAAGAAATCTTAAAAAGTTTCAAGGCTTTATATAAAAAGGAATAAATAGCCCAGATCACTATATTCAAATATCAATCAATGGTTGGGGAAAGAGGGAGATAAAAAGAGGCCTAGCTTTTCCTTTATGAGCATGTCAATCGAGTCAGCATTAAATGCCTAGAGAAAATTGCACATGAGTAAGATGAATGAGCGCTTCGACTCTGGACATGCATTTTGATAGCTGTAGTTATGGATATTGAAGTGTTGTCTTTTTAAATGTGATTAGAGTTGAAGAGATAGTTTTCCTCCAATTCTTAGTCGAAATGAAAGTAAACAATAAGGCAAACTACGTGGGTGAATTCCACTAACTTACTAGAGGAATCAAACAAGAACAGATCCACAATTGAAAAAGCTCAACTAATGAGAAAAAAAAAGATATATAGGGGATTTGAAGGCTTAGACATGAAAACTAGAAGTAAAAGAATAGATATGTGCAACTAATTGGTTGAAAAGGACACTAATGAATAAAACGAGACTTGGATGATACACATAAGAAAAGAATCATTCCATGTTGATGGCTGAATGAAAGGTTTAAATGGAATAACAGCTTGCTACTAAATCATTGCAAATAATCAGAGGTGTTCCTAGTCTATAGGAATTTATGGAAAAGCCAAACCAATGGACCCGAGTTGCATGAAATTACAGTGCCAGCTCGATAACAAAAAGGAAATACATAAATCAAATTATGACATGCCTGCAAGGGAAGAGTTCATTCCATTTAGGGATGGGACACTTATTGGGGGCTTGATAAAATTTTAAAATGCGCTAAGAAGGGATAGATGAAAATCCCAAGAAAAAAACCCTTGAACTCTTTGTCTAAAAAAGAAACAAAAAGGAATAGGAAGACAATTTCTTAATTGAAAAGACGTGATTTCTTTCGTTTCATATTCATATAGTAAAAATAGATTTTAAAGAGCCTAGACCAATTTTAGAAAAATGTCATCTCTAGTGAATATGGAGCTCACTTTGTATTCTCCAAAACCATGGTAAATGCATTATAGTCTAGGTTTTATTCGCTAACAATGTTTAAAGATGCTAATCTGTTTGTTCAAGTATATGATAGGTCTCCTAGATCTGTTCAAATATTAAGGAGGAATGATATACCACTTCAAAATATTCTAGTATATGATTTATTAGGGTAAGATTTCATTAGTCCTTTTCTTTCTTCAGTTGGTAACCAATACATTTTAGTGGTGGTAGAATATGGCCTCGTTTAGGACGTAGGATTGGATTAGATCAAATATAGATGATAGAAGTGGATTGGATTGAAGTGAGCAAGATTGAATATTTTTAATATTGTCATGTCTTTGGTTTAATCTTGGACTAAAGACATAGGATTTTATATCCTGTATTTGGTATTGTATCGGATTGGACTACATTTAACTTATTAAAATATTAAAAATATTTTACGTTTTTTTAATTATCAATTAGATTAATATTTAAATAAATATCTAAAAATCCAAAATAAATTAAAATATATTCAAATAAGACTAGAAATTAACTTCATAATAGACACAAAAATCATTTGAACACAATCCTTAAAAAAAAAAAAACTGCAATCAAACCTGATATTTACCTTTGTAGTGAAATATTCTCGTGTTGACCAAGTTTGACTATTCTTGAACAAATATGGTCATATTTTTGCAATTTGCTCCGAATAGAATTTTACATTGACCAACGTATCATTTACAATGTATACGTTAACTCGAGTTCGTAAACTAGTAGCACATCGAAAATAGAGTTACGGTTTGAAAGTTATGAGCGAAACAAAATGTGATCCGGATTGATCAACGAGTCTAGAGTTGACTTTTATTGACATATATTTTGGCATTGAACCATATGTTATCTGAAAGTGCTCATCGATATGAGTTAGCAGATTGGTGGCACGTCTAATATGGACCCTCGATTGAAGAGTTACGAGTTTGTAAAGTTGTTTCTATGTTTTCCAAGGCTAGTTTTTATTTTATATCTATTTTATTATTATTTTCTCTCTCTTTCTCTTTTTCTTTTTCTTTTTTTTCCCTCTCCCACTCTCACACACACACACATGAGCTCTCTCTCCTCCATCTTCTACCTTCTCAAAAATTACTCTCCCACTTCTTTCTCTCTCTCTTCTTTCTCTTTCTTCCTTTCTCTCCCTTTCTCCCTATGGACAATCAGAAACAACTCTCTCTGGCCTCTATTTACTAACTTGCGCTAGAAGGATGAAAAGCCGGTGTCAAGCTCAGCCTATAGCCCAAGGATACAGCCAACCATCGCCGGACGCACCCAGATTAGGCTTGTAACACCCCGTCCCGAATCGCACCGGAATCCGTGTACGTTGACCGAGGTTGACCGTTGACCGTTGACCGAAGGGGGTCAAAAGTTGACTTTTTGACTCGGTGAGAATTTTGAGTTGACTAGGGTACCGTGGCGAAGTGCACGATGCCACGCGTTCGTAGACTGGTAGCACGTCGAAAACGGAGCTACGGTTTGAAATTTATGGACGAAACAAGTTGCGGTCCAAATTGTCTAAGGGGTGCCGGAGTTGACTTTTTGTTTATGGGGAATTGAGCTTTGACTCATGCATGGTTGTGAAGTGCTCGTCGATACGAGTTCACAGACTAGCGGCACGCTCAAAACGGACATCCGGTTAAAAAGTTATGGACGTTTGAAGTTTACCGGATACCGTATTATTTTAATGTTTTTGGATCGGTGAACAGTGAAATGCCACGTGTCAGCTTCTGATTGGTCCACGTGGCATGAACAGTGTCACTCAGGGGTTTTTATTTGTTAAAACACTCGGGGAAGAGAGAGAAAGAGAGAGAGGAGAGAGAAAGAGAGAGAGGAGAGAGAGACAGAAAGTCACCGGCCGCCGGTCATTTTCACGTTTTCTGGCCTAGTTACTGTACACACGCCGGCCAGCCAGATTGCCCACCTCATTTCCGGCAAAACCTCCAAATTTCACGGCGAACGGCCGCCGGACGCGCCCGGATCGGACGTCCGAAGTTTGGCGGCGATTTTTCCCCCTCCACCGCCGGCCACCACGAATTGGCACTGTTCCGGCCATTTTCCGGCCACACGCGCCTGACAGCCTTGATCCTCTCCTCAAGTCCGGCCTACCCACCAAAAATCACGGCCATCGGACCACCGACGCGCCGGGATCGGAGCGTTTTCCGGCGAGGGGTCGGAAATCTTCAAACGGTGATTTCTCCGCCGTCTGACCTCCGTTTTGCTCACCGTCGGTCCCGTTGGATTGCTCTCCTCGCGATCTACAAGTCTACAAAATTTCACGACCAACGGCCACCGCATGCGCCGCCGCCGGCGACGGTTGCAGGTGACCGTGGCGGCCCGTCGGAAATTACTGTTCCGGCGAGTACCCGAAATTCCGGCCAGCTCCAGTCCGCTGTGTTCGACCTCCTGAATCCGAATCCGGCTTCCGTTTCCGCCAATTCGCGACGGTTTGGGAGAATTGTGGAGCCGAAACTCGAAAAGCTTTCCGGCGAGATTCCGACCCCGTCGGGTCCGATCACCGGAAAGTAAGACCGAATCTGTGATCAGCATCACTCGAGCTTCGATTCGGTATATAACTTGTAAATTCTAGATATCGTTTGTATTTTGACCCCCCGGGTACCGGGTATTATTTACCCGAATAAAATATTAATTTATTTGACTGCCTGTGAATTTTGTTCTAGGAGCACCGGTGAGTCGTAGAATTGATCCCGTAGTGGATCATGGGTTAATTGCATGCTCCAGGTGAGTGACCCACCTTCAAATTAATTTTGGGGAATTTAATTGATGAATATATTATGTGTGAATTAAATATTTGGAATTTAATTTCTATGTGCCAAATATTTATTGGATTTATTGTAGAATTATTTATGAATTTATTGGATTTAAGAAAATGCGAATTCTACAAATTTATGCCGTGTGGAATTATTTTATGGTTTTGAGGATTTTGAAATTGGTGTGGTTTTAATGGTAAATTGGCCACGATTTGATTTTCAAATATTTCAAAGAAAATATTTGGTTATGTTGCTGATTTCAATTTTTATAAAATATGCCCATGGAATATTATGAGATTTGACTATGATATTTCGAGAATTATTTATGCTTGGAAAAATGTGGATATTTGAATTGATGGATTTGGAAGTTGGTGGATTTGAAAATCATGAAATTTATAGTATGGATTATAAGGAAATTGTGGAGAATTTCCCGGTTGAAGCGGATGGATTATGCCCGCTATGCTTATGAAAAATGTGAAATTTGTTTTATGATTTAAATTTATGGATTTTATGATTTTTAGATGCACCGTGCACGTACTGGTGTTCTGATTATGTGATATGGTATATGTGATATGGATATTGTGCACACGGATATGATTAGCGCGCAGGTGGGTGTGAGTAGCGCGCAGGTGATATTATGAGGGTGTCCTGTGGATGCCATCGGAGAGGGTGGCCACCCCTCATTGGCCGGGACACCAGGTTAGCAGCGGCGCAGTGGGACGCCACGCGACCGTATGCCGGTTTCTTTCTATAACCTCCTGTCTGGCGGTACCTTGGGATGCTGGGTACTGTTGGCACCATTGGTATATAGTGGGTGCATCAAATGATTTTCAGAACTGTGTTTTAAAAATAAAATGTTTGGAAACTGTATTGGAAAAATAAAATTAATTATTACTGCTTCCGGTATTTAATTATTTGATGTCTTGGTTTTCGGGGAATATGAATAAAGGGTTTTGTGAAAATGTTTTAAAAGGGGAACCTTTCCAACTGAGAGAATTGTAAGGGTTTTGAGAGAAATTATTATTTCCAAATAATTATTATTTATACTTATTACTGTGATATTATATGGTATAGTAGTAGGGTCGCTCACTGAGATGATTAGCATCTCACACTCTTAAATTCCGTTCCTCTAGGTACCAGGTTGTCGGTGTTCATTCGGAGCGGACTCGATCTTCCTCGCTGTTTTACTTCGTGAAGTACCCTGTTCTTCTTTTATTGCAGTTGTACTATTTCTTTCACTCTTGTTGTATTTATTATGCACTGGATTACTGTATTTTTATTTTGAAGTGCTGAAATTTGTGGAATCAATTTGTAGTTTGTGGGAGGAATAAGGGGATGTTTTTAGAAGTGCGGTTTCAGTGCAGGTAATTTGTGGTAAGTAAATCCCTTAGGGGAGGCTCTGTCGGATTTTCCGTTGGAGGGTCCGGTAGGGTTTCCCTGGGATCAGGGCTGTCTAGGGTTCCAGGGAAGGAATTCTGGACGGGTCCTGACAAGGCTCCCACCACATGTGGTGGCAAGGCCAATTTTCTGGCTATCTGGCCACCACCCAGCCGAATTGATGTCCCTTCCACCATTTTTTGATCCCTTAAGCTTAATTTTGAGGTCCATTTCACTTAGTTCTTTGCCGTTTGGGAGATACGACAAATTGAATTTTGGCCGAGAATCTCCAACCGTTTTCCAGCCAGTGCCAAAAATAAATTGGGCCAATGGAGGTTAGTTATGAATTCTCTATCTCGTTAGCTTTTTGTTGATACCTTGTTTGTAAATTTTGGTAGAGTATTCGAAAAGATGCCATTTTAAAACATTTTTTAAATGTGGGAATCTAAAGATGTACATGTTTAATATTTAAATAATTATTATTTAAATTAAAAATGTCAAATTTATGTTGAACTGAATAAGTATGGCCTTGAATTAATATTTTTGAAAATTTAGGAAATTTGAAATTGTTGTCAAATTATTGTTAATTTTACTGTGAGGTTATGATATATAATAAAATGTATCTCTATATATTTAATTATATGTGAGACTGTATGTGTTCCTAATGATATTTTGGTATAAATTGATTTGAAGGTTTGAGAAATTAATTATATTGAATTGTTGTGATAAAAAAATATATTTATTCATTTAATTATTTATTTTTGCATGGATTTGGTATTATGATGGTAGAAATTGAAATATTCAATTTGACACATTTGAGATGATGGATTGCAAGAGAGTATGGAATTTTATGAAATTGGTAAAAGTGCACAAGTTCGATTTTATTTAAAATTCAGATTTTATAACATTATGAAATTTTATAGTTTTTATATGCACCTTACAGTATTGGTATTTTGTATTGTTTTGCTGCTAAGCACACAAGTTGTATGGTCATCTCGTGGGATGCCATGGACCTGAGGGTTGGCACATTTTATATAGTGCGCATAAGCCACTCCCCTTAATAGCCAGTATGACTGTTTATTATATTGTGACTATCCTGCCGATGCTATATACATGAAGGTTGGTAAGTATATCTATACAGTGAGCATTACTGCCCCCCTCTTTAGCCTCAGGATGGATGTTTATTAAGTGTGCAAGTTATATTCGTAGTCGTTCCTATGAGTGTAGGCAAGTATAATACAGAGTGACCACCAGCCGTCTCTCCCTTGGTCGTAAGATGGTTGTCATTACAGATCACTGTGCATATATGTATGATCATCCTCTGCGAGCTTTGGGTTTGAGGCATGGCAAGTTTAATGCACAGTGAGTATAAGCTGTCCTCACAGTTAACTGTTTAGCCATGGTAGATTGTAAGCAATTGGCACTGTGGGACGCCAAGGTACCTATTGCG
This sequence comes from Ziziphus jujuba, assembly GCF_031755915.1. Classification (NCBI taxonomy): domain Eukaryota; kingdom Viridiplantae; phylum Streptophyta; class Magnoliopsida; order Rosales; family Rhamnaceae; genus Ziziphus; species Ziziphus jujuba. The sequence continues at coordinate 9,496,524 of NC_083380.1, forward strand.
AGTTTTTCTTTTTAGCCTTTTCGTCAGGTGGTGCTTGGGACGCTGGGCACCATTGGACACCACTGGTATATAGTGTGATGCATCAAGTATCTTTTCATATGCACGTATATCTATATATATATATTTACTATGTTATGTTTGTATGTTCCACACTATACAGGGGCATCGATCCAATGTGGTCCATAAAGAGCTAGCCTCGCAACTATATTGCCTATAAGTCCTAGGGATTAGACGGCCAACATGGACAATCATCCCTGGTTTGTATAGATAGCAGAGTGCTAGGGACAATTGAATTTATGGATTGCGCAGTATATTAGATGGTATCGTATGTACCTCAGATACGAGTGTGTATATTTCATAATATGTTTTAAATTTAAAATATTATTTTATTTTATGTTATCTTATTTATTCATAAATTAACTTTTTTTTAATATTATTCTTATTTATCTTTCTTGTAATTGCTATTATTAACATTATTGTTGTTATTAACATTGTCGTTATTCTTATCTTTATTATTGTTTATTTACTTATCTGTTAATTAATATCATCATTATTAGCAGTCATTATTATTAGTATTCAATTTTTTTTACAGTTATTATTATTATTATCATCATCGTCACCATCATCCTTCTCACTATCATTAATATTGTTATTGTTTTTATTATCATTATTATTGTTGTTGTGTTTGTTAGTATTATTTATTTATTATGATTATTTTTATTATTATCTTCATCATTTATTATTATTATTATTATAATTTTTTTCATTATCATTATTATAATTATTGTTATTACTATTTTTATTATCAATGGTCTTTACCAATAAAATGGTTGTCAATTATTATTGGGGTTGTTATTATTAATTGTTGGGATTTTTATAATCATTATTTTTGTTATTATTATAATTATTATTATTTATTTATTCATTATTATTTTTATTATTATTACTTGTTATTATTATCATCATCATCATCATCATCATCATTGCTAATATTATTTTTGTTGTTATTATTATTGATTATTATTATTATATGTGAAAACCTTCGGGCAAGTGTGTAAGCTTACGAGCAAGTGTGGAAGACTATGAGCAAGCGTGGAAGCCTAAGGGCAAGTTATGGTGTTATTGTTATCAATATTATTATTATTGTTGTTTTGTTGTTTCCTTTCTATCTATCTTATGTATTGGTACGTTTGTAAAATAATATTGAAATGTAGCATAGTACTAAGTGGGTGTTGTGGGTAGACGTGATTAATTAGCGGTATTTCATGTTTTAAAATTATTTCTAATATATGTATCTTTATTGATATTTTGTTATCGAAGTGCTGGAAATTGCAAAATTTATTGTAACATGTTTGGGGAGATGCTGCTGGATTTTTCATAGGACGGTCTCATAGAATTTCCTCTGGGATCAGGGCTATTTAGGGTTTTTGGAAGGGATCTTGGATGAGTTATAACAGAGTGGTATCAGAGCTTGGTTCTGTTACCCTTAGGAGTTTTCAGGATATGGTGTGGTAGTGTACCCTGGGTGGTTGGTCATCATCATGTAGTTATGGTCGATCAAAGGATAACGTGATCAAATATTACGAGTAGAGGGCATAAAGCTTTGTAAATTTTACTCGTAGGAGGATATATTCAATTTAGAATTTAAAGGATTTTAAAAGTTTTTAAAAGTTTAGAGGTATTCGATTTAAATTTTAAAGGAATCCATACAAGTCTAATGATATTCAATTTAGATTTTGATGGATTTTATAAAAGTTCATTAAAATCTAGATATATTCAATTAGGAATTTGTAGAATTCTTTTAAAATCCAGTGGTATTCAAAAAGCTGTTGATTTTAAAAGACTTTAAAAAATGATGGATTTTAATGGATTTGAAAGGATTTTAACATTGAAATTGTGAAGAAAATTGTTAATATGAAATCCAACCTTAAACTCAAAGATTTCATTGGATTCTTATAAAATCTTTGTGAAGTTTGTAGAATTGCATACAATTCATCAAATCCTTTAAAGTCTATAGCTCATTTTAAATCCATCAAACTCTAAATTGAATATATCTCCCTTAGTTTAGTCTTTTAAATTTTCAGGATGAAGTTTTTATAAGGGGGGTAGATTGTAACATCCCATCCCAAAGTATATTGAAAATTTTCTCGCGTTGACTGAGTTTGACCATTGTTGATCAAATATGGTCAAATTATGACTTTTTGCTCCGGATGAAATTTTGCATTGACCTAGGTACCGTTGCGAAGTATACATTGACTCGAGTTCATAGGTTAGTAGCACATCCAAAATAGAGCTACAGATTGAATGTTATGAGCGAAACAAAATGTGATCTGGACTGATCAACGAATCTGGAGTTAACTTTTTATTTACAAAGATTTAGGCATTAACCCATATGTTATCTGAAAGTGCTCTAATTTGGATGCTCGGTTGAAGAGTTACGAGTTTGTAAAGTTGTGTCCGTGTTTTCCTAGACTAGTTTTTATTGGGTAGTAAAATAATCAAGAGAGTTCTTAAATTGTGCCACATGTCACTACTTGAAAGTACCACGTGTCATGAGGGAAGAGAGCCATGTGTCGGGATAGAAAGGTGCCACGTATCACCATACTTTAATAATAAAAGTATTTATAAAAATATATATTTATTTTATATCTAGTTTATTATTATTTTCTCTCTCTTTCTCTTTTTCTTTTTTCTTTTTCTCTTCTTTTTTCCTTCTCCCACTCTCACACACACATGCCCTCTCTCTCCTCCCTTTTCTCCCCCCTTAAAAATTACCTCTCTCTTTTCCTTCTTTCTCTCTTCTTTCTCTTTCCACCTCTCCCTTTCTTTCTCTCTTTTGGCCACCGTAAACAACTCTCTCTCCGACCCCTATTTACTGACACGTGTTGGACAGATGAAAAGCTGGTGGGAAGCTAAGCCAGTAGCTTGAAGGGTGCGGCCAACCATTGTCGGACGAGCCCAGGTCAAGCTCCCACCATCGGTGTTGACAAGGCCGGTTTGTTGGCAATCCGGCCATGACAGGCCAAATCGATGCCCCTTCCACCATTTTGGGACCACCTGAGCTTAATTTTGAGGTCCATTTCACTCATTTCTTTGCCATTTAGGAGATACAACAAATTGAATTTTGGCCGAGAATCTCCGACCGTGTTCCGGCCAACCCGGTAAAAATGGGGTCAATGGAGGTTAGTTATGAATTCCCTATCTTGTTAGCTTTCAATTGATACCTTGTTTGTGAATTTTTGTGGAGTATTCGAAAAGATGCCATTTTTGAATAAAATATTATTTTTAAATGTGGGAATCTGAAGATGTACATGTTGAATATTTAAATAATTATTATTTAAATTAAAAATGTCAATCTATGCTAAATTGGATAAGTATGGCCATGAATTAATATTGCAGAAAATTTAGGAAATTTGAAATTTGAAATTGTTGCTAAATTGTTGTTAATTTTACTGTGAGGTTATGACATATAATAAAATGTATCTTTACATATTTAATTATATGTGAGATTGTATGTGTTCCTAACAATATTGAATTATTGAGCATAAATTGATTTGAAGGTTTAAGAATTTAATTATATTGAATTATTGTGATAAAAAAATATATTTATTTGTTTAATTATTTATTTATGCATGTATTTGGTATTATGGTGGTAGAAATTGAAATCTTGAATTTGACGCATTTGAGATGATGGATTACAAGAGAGTATGGAATGTTATGAAATTGGTAAAAGTGCACAAAGTTGATTTTATTTTACTAAAATTTATATTTTATAATATATATTATTATAAAATTTTATAGTTTTTAGATGAACCATAAAGTATTGGTGTTTTGTTCTGTATTGCTGATAAGCACGCAAGTTGTATGGTCATCCTGTGGGATGCCATGGACCTGAAGGTTGGCAAGTTTTATACAGTGCGCATAAGCCACCTGATACGAACCTAGGTCGACACGCGTCTAAACCAGCATTATATTTGCCTAGATCTCAATTAAGTTCAGATTTTTATAGAATGACTTCAACCCCTAACCAACTTGTATTTAGAAACCTTGGTATAATGAAGATGCCACAATAGGTGATGGTTATCTTATTGATAAGTCAAAACTAAAACACCTACTCTCTAATGGTGTTTTAGGTGTTCAAAGAGAGCAAAGAGAAATTCAAGCTTGTATTCTCATTTAAAAATAATCCTTAAATAGGTAAAAGTCACAAAGCAATAAACCCTAAAAACTAAAGCAAAAACCGGCCAAACATGTTGTTTCCTAAAGTTAGCCGAATTTTCTCTCTCCTTTCCTAATTTAAATTTGATTAATTAATTCCTTTATTTTGAATTAGGAATTAATTAATTTACAATGAAAATAATCAAATAATAACTTTCCTAAGTTGATTTTTCTAGCAAATAAATAATTAAAAACCAAATAATATCTTTTTGACTAAGCTGTCTTTGACTAATCTTTGACCAATTTAAGCTCCAAATCAACTTCCATATGCCTTGTAGGATGCCAAATAGGATATCATTGAGTCCCACACGTTGCCCTTTCTTCGATCAAAGAGAAAATATCAACTCAACAAAATATAGTAAAGCCAGCAAGCAATACAACAAAACCGGCCATATTTCTCCCTTGTGTTTACAACCCCTTTTCTTTGGCCTTTGAGTCAGCCTTGGCTTGATTCCATGACCTCTTAATGTTATTCATTGAATCCATGAAGTATTGGAACCATTTCTTACTGTCCGTAGTCCATATTTGTACAAAAACAGCTACCAGGTTCGTATCGGCCTTCACGACTTGGATGCTTAAAATGGGTCTTGTATCTTTGGGTATTGACAAGCCCCTTTGAGAATTAATTACTCCCTGGATAAAAGGAGCTAGGTTGTCCTTAAATCTCTTAGCTTGAGCCCTAATATTCGGCCCGGTCTTCATCCGTATCGGATCAACACCCTAGCGGGTTGTCGGTTGTATGGGTTCGGGAGGATTCTAATCACCACCTCCCTCCACAGCCAGGATGATTGTTTATTATATTATGACTATCTTGCTGGTGTTATGGACTTGAGGGTTGGCAAGTATATCTGTACAGTGAGAATTAGCTGCCCCCCCTCCTTAGCTGCAGGATGGATGTTTATTAAGCATGCAAGTTATATTCATAGTTGTTCCTATGAGGGTAGGTGTGTATAATACAAAGTGAGCACCTGTCGTCTCCTTTTTGGCCACAAGATGGCTGTCATTATGGATTAGTGTGCATATATGTATGGCCATCCTGTAGGAGCTTTGGGATTTGAGGTATGGCAAGGTTAGTGCATAGTGAGCATAAGCCGCCCTCATGGTCGATTGTTTAGCCATGGTAGATTGTAAGCAATTGGTGCTATAGGACGCCACGATACCGATTGCAAGTATCTCCCTTTAACTTCCCCATCAAGCGGTACTTGGGATGCTTGGTACCATCGGACACCACTGGTATATAGTGTGGTGCATCAAGTATCTTTTCATATACACGTGTATATATATCTATATATATATATATATTTACTATGGTATGTGATGAGAATCCGCTCGAACTCACACAACCGACAACTCGCTAGGGTGCTGACCCGATACAGATGAAGAGCGGACCGATCACTAGGGCTCAAGCTAAGAGATTTAAGGACAATCTGGATGCCTTTATACAAGGAGTAATTAATCTCAAAAGGGCTTATCCATACCCGAAGATACAAGGCCTGTTTTAAGCATCCAAGTGGTGGAAGTCGTTACGGATCCAGGTAGCTGTTTTCGTGCAAATATGGACTCCGGGCAGCAAGAAATGGTTCCAACACTTTATGGATTCACTACATATCTTTAAGAGGTCATGGAATCAAGTCAAGGCAGCTTCAAAGACAATTAAAAGGGGCTTATGCACATGAGAGAGAAAGTAGGCTGATTTTGCTGTATTATTTGCTAGTTTTACTGTATTTGGCTGAGCTGGACTTTTCTCTTTGATCCAAGCAAGGACAACGTGTGGGACTCCATAATAATGCTATTTGACATCCTACAAAGCATTTGGAACTTAAATTGGTCAAAGTCAATTTAGTCATAAGGATAGTATTTTAGTTTCCTAATTTGATTTCTACCTTTTGTTTTAGAAAATTAGTCTTCTAATTGGTTTTTATTTATTTATTTGCTGGAAAAATCAACTTAGAAAAGTTATTATTTGATTATTTTCATTGTAAATTAATTAATTCCTAATTCAAAATAAAGGAATTAATTAATCCAAATTAGATTAGGAAAGGAGGTGAATTTCAGCCAAGCTGGGTTTCCTATTCTTTGGTGGCCGGTGTTACCTAAATAATTAGGATTTTATTTTGTTTTCTCCTAGTCTATTTAAAGGATTATTTTTTAGGAAGAACACACCTTTAATAATAATACAAAAATTATTTTGTGAAATTGAATTTTTCTTTGTTCTCTTTGAACACCTAAAACACCATTAGAGATTGAATGTTTTAGCTTTGACTTGTCAATAGGATATCCATCACCTGTTGTGGCATCTTCCATTAAAATCTTCCATTATACCAAGGTTTCTAATCATAGGTGATGGAATTTGGTGTAGGTTTATGTTGTTGTACCCTAGAGCACAATCATTCAAGGTGTTAGTCAAGAATGATTATTGTTGGTTCTTGGTTCTTGATTTTGTTTTTTTTTTGGGGTTTGTTAAGGTTTTGTTTCTGGTTTTTAATGGAGGTTTGGGGTTCTTGAGAAGGTTGTTAGCTTTTGGGAAGAAGAAGAAACCAAAATGTAGTAGTTGAGAGAGAGAGAGCCAAAATTGTTTTTCAAAATTTTTGAATATTTTTTTTTCTCAATGTTTTCATTACAATTTTCATACTTTTAAATACATCAAAAAGACAATAAAACATCCTGTCATATTGAACAATAAATACAAAAGCATTAAAAGTAACTAACCAAGCCAAACTACCTCAACTAACTCTAATCAATGTGCTGGGCATGCAAGAAACCTTCTTTAATGGGCAGTTCAGCTTGTCTGAGGCATTTGAATTTGAAAACCGGCTCCATTTGACTTGAAAATTGGAGGGAAGCCTTTTTGAATATTAAACTGTGTTCTAGCCAAAAATCAGATAAAAAAAGTCCATTTACCCATTCAAAAATAATCAAATCCGAGGCAGTTTTGTCCAGATTTCTGGGCAACAAAACTGCACAAGGGTCAGATTGTTTAGGGCTTAATTCAGCATTCCCAGCTCCAAATTGGGCCACTCTTTTTTCTGCTGCTTCCTCTGCATTTCTAGTTTATTATATCCAAAATTCATATCCAAATCCCAAACCTTCTTCAAATGGCATCCAAGGAAGTGGACTTATGTTGCTGGAAATACAATTCCAGCAACTAGACAAAAAGGCCCTAAGCTATAGTTAATGAGCTTAGGGCATTACAAAAAAGATATTGTTCTTAAACATTACAAGATAAAATAAAATGCATAAACATAAATAATGTTTGGTCTTTGATGTTGCAAAACAAAAAGTGCAAGTGTAACCGAACTACCTTGCACATTGTGGCAAGATCACTACATTTCAACAATAGGTTGGTTAGGGGTTGAGTTCATTCCATTAAAATCTGAACTTAATTGAAATCTAGGCTAATATAATATGGGTTTAGGCGCGAGTCGACCTAGGTTCGTATTATTTGGTATCAGAGCCAAGATTTTGTTCAGGTTTGATCTATCTTTATTTGCTTTATTTGTTTTATGCTAATTTAAAATTTTAGCATTAGGTTAAGGTTGCTTCTATCATCATACACATTCTGCATCTTAAGAAAGAAAAAAAAAATAAAATCATTCGTAGTTAAAATAGGTTTTCCAAGTTTTACCGTATTTCTTGTTTCCTAGTTTGTTGGTTGTTCTTCATTGTTGTTCTTGGTAATTTAGTTTATTGTTGATTTTTCTATGCTGTTTTGATCTTAAATATTTGCATTGATATATTCGAAAAAAAAAAAAAAAAAGAAGTGTGTTTGTGGCAACATATATAGGTTTACAAAAAAAAAAAATTGCAAATTTGTATTTTGTTGTTGGAGGTCACAAGTTTGGTGGAGTTTTGGTGTGGAATTACTATTTTTGGTGTTGATGTTTTCTAATGGATTTATTTTTCATTCTGTGAGTAAAAAACAAAAAAAAAAAAAAAAGAAGAAGAAGAAGAAGAAGAAGAAGAAAAGCCGAATAAAAAAAAATCGGTTTGTTGAATTTGGTGTTTGCTGAAAATTTCTTTGAACTACTGAATTGTTGACTATTTATTCAATATTTGGAGTTTCTGGAGATTTATTTGTGCTGCTGGATATTTGAATTTTGGGTGCTAAAAATATTGGATTAAAATTAGTTAAAGGATTTGCTACAAAAACTTGAATTACAAAGGACAACAACCAACAACTATTCCTTATTTTTTGTCCCAATTGATTCTTGCATGTGTTTGAATTTATTTTTCTAAATTTTTATTCTTGAATTCTTAATTTCTTACCCTTTGGTCCAGTTCTTATTTATTCCAAAATTGGCTTTGCTAAATTGCCCTGTTTTTGTTTAGAACAGCCGAGAGTTAGGTGTTTAAAAATTCACTCGGTATTGTTTAATTTTTACTATTGTTTTGTTGAAAGTATAATTAAAATGTACTTGTGATCTAATTGATATTTAGTGGGTGTTTTAATTAGAACTTTGAGTTAATTATTTGAGTGGAAAAAAGCAAGAGTGTGTGAGCTTAAAAGAGGGTAAAAGCCGAAACTAGTATGCAAACAAGAGTGTTGAGTCCTTATTTGAGTGAAACACGTAAGGAAGTGAATTTGGTAAGGTCCTATTTTATTTTTGTGTTATTCATACTAACATGTCAGATTCAAGGGTGAAGAGAGGAGAAACCCCATCGAGAATTAATGAAGAAGAGTCCATAGGATTGAAAGGAGATTCCCAAGCTTCAGGGAGTGGAGATGAGCACACGGACATGAGGGCTGTCTTAAAGCAACTACAGTAGATGAATGCTCAATTTGATCACATAAATCAAAGGATAGACTGGTTAGAAACATCACAAGGAAATACAAGGTTTGAAGCTCATGGAGACCGAGGGCGAGGTCAAGGAGGCCGAGGGCGACTTAGAGAAGAATTTGGGAAAGGCAATTTTGGAGATGACTTGGATGAGGGACATGATGAAATTTTTGAGCCTCAAGGAAGGCCAATCCATCTGAGACCAGCAAGGAATGAAGAGGATGATCTTGGGAATATCAAGGTAAAACATACCACTTTCATGGGAAAAAGTGATCCGGAGGTTTACTTGGAATGGGAGGAGTGTATAGAGATGATTTTTTATTGTCACAATTATTTGGAGGCCAAGAAAGCTAAATTGGTAGCAATGGACTTTGGAATTTATGCACTCCAATGGTGGACCAATGAACAAAATACCCAAAGGAGAGTAGGTGATGAATTGATTACTACTTGGCGACAAATGAAAGGAGACATGAGGAAACGATTTGTACCGACTCACTACCATAGGTTGCTACATCAAAGGTTACAATCTTTAACACAAAGAAGTAGGTCCATGGAAGATTATTACAAGGAGATGGAGATGCTCATGATGAGGTTGAGCATGAATAACGACCATGAGGCAACCAAGGTGGTTTGAATCATGAGATAGCCAATCAACTAGAATTACAACAATATGTGGAATTGGAGGACATGTTGCATGTGGCTATTAAACTTGAGCATCAATTCAAGAGGAGGGGTGTAAACTCACAGTTTAGGGGTGTTTTCAACAGCAGAACGTCAATTTCAAATGGCTAGAGAAACAATCCTATTTATGAAAACAAGCCAAAGCTGAAGGTGAGAGAAGAAAGTTCACATCAGCCAAAGAGAGAGTCTAGAAACGAATCTGTCCAAGCACATAAAATTGAAGGTAAATCTGATCCTAAACCTTCAAGATCTAAAGAAATTGTTTGTTTTAAGTGCCAAGGATGAGGATACATTGCCAATCAATGCCCGAATAGAAGAATCATAGTGCTGAAAGGTAATGGTGAACTAGAATATGAAAGTGAGGAAAGTGAGGGAGAGGCTAAATTGGGTGACGAAAAACTTGGAGAGGATGAGCATGAAGAATCCAAAACACTCCAACCTTCAATGGCTTACTTGAGCTTAGTTGCAAGGATGTTCCTTATTTTATACAAAGATGAGGATCAAATTCAAAGAGAGAACATCTTCCACACCCAATACGAAATTCAAGATCCATATATAGTATGATTATAGATAGTGGAAGTTGTGCAAATGTAATTAGTAGTATGGTAGTTGATAAATTAGGCTTAACGACTATTAAACATCCAGAACCATATAGATTATAATGGCTTAATGATAGTGGAGAGATGAAAGTAAATAAACAAGTCAAAGTAAAATTCAAGATAGATAAATATGTGGATGTTGTGTTGTGTGATGTTGTGCCTATGTATGCTGGTCATATATTGTTGGGGAGGCCATGGCAATTTGATAAAGATGCTAGTCATTTATGGTAAAAAGAATTGTATTGTTTTTAGATTTAAAGGTAAAAAGGTCAAGTTGGAACCATTAACTCCCAAGGAGGTGTATAGAAAACAACTACAAATACAATAAAAGAAGAAGGCCGAAAATATTAAGGAGAAACCAAGCATGGCACCTACAGCTTCACCATCCATCCAAGAAAGTAAGTCCAAACTTGCTATCCATGGTAAGCATTCTAAAACTCAAATTGAATGGAAAAATCATGAGAAAGCCAAAAGTGGAGTGAGGAAAGTTGAAAAAGCCGAGAGTGAGGAAAAGAAAAGGCAAACCACGAGTGAGAAAGGAAAAGAAAGAAAGAGAGGAAAAATAAAAAATTTTATCTTAGTTTTGGGGATGTTAATAAAGCCATCTTGAGTAAGAAACCATTGCTGGTCATGAATTATAAAGATGCTTATTTAAAGATGCTTTTGTTGTATAGAACTTTATCTACCTTGTTGAGAGCTTTACTTTGCAGAAATTTGAAAATTTAGAAGAGATTATTTACTAACTTTAAAAAGTGTAATTTTTGCCATAATGAGCATGTATTTCTAGATTTTGTTGTGATAGTTTTTGACCCAGAAGATTTTGTTTGGTTGCACTTACTAAATGAGAGATTTCTGAAACAAAGAAAGTCAAAGCTTATGCCGAGTGTGGATAGATCTTTTCAAGTTTTGGAGTGAATTAAGAGAATGCCTAGAAACTTGATATAACAGGTGAGTACAATGTTAGTGCCACATTTAATGTTGCTGATTTTATCTCCTTTTGCAGCAGGTGATGATATTGATTTGAGGGAAAATCTTTTTCAAGAAATGGGAAATGATGAGAATCCACCCGAACCTGCACAACTGACAACCCGTTGGGGTGTTGACCTGATACGGATGAAGATCGAGTCGATCACTAGGGCTCAAGCTAAGAGATTTAAGGACAACCCAGCTGCCTTTATGCAGGGATTAATTAATTCTCAAAAGGGTTTGTCCATACCCGAAGATACAAGGCTTGTTTTAAGCATCCAAGTGATGGAAGCTATTAGGGACCAAGGTAACTATTTTTGGGCAAATATGAACTCTAGGCAGCAAGAAATGGTTCCAACACTTCATGGATTCACTACATATCTTTAAGAGGCCATGGAATCAAGTCAAGGCAGCTTCAAAGACAATCAAAAGGGGCTTGTGCGTATGAGAGAGAAAGTTGATTGATTTTGCTGGCTTTACTGTATTAAGCTCCAAATTAGTTCCTATATGACATGTAGGATGCCAAATAGGATTAATATTGGTTCCCATATATTTTCCTTGATTGGAATAAGTCAAACTTGCTTGATGATCAAATGTAGTCAAAGCCAGCGGCAAAATATGACATTTTCAGCCAAGTATTGGTGTTGTGCACGGAAACTAGTTTTAGATGCTTTTGCTACTTCCTTGACATGATTACATGGCCTATTAATGTTATCAATTGAGTTTAAGAAGTGTTGAACCCGTTCCGTGCTGCCCAGAGTCCATAGTTGCATTAAAACAGCTGCCCGGGTCCATATCGGCCTCCACCACTTAGATGCTTAAAATAGTCTTCGAATGTCGGGTATTGACAAGCCCTTTCGAGAATTGATAATTCCTTATATAAAGCCAGCAGGTTATCCTTGAATCTCTTGGCTTGGGCCTTAGTGATTGGTCCAGTCTTCAACTATATTGGATCTGCACCCAGCGGGTTGTCCGTTGTGCTGGCATGGGCGGATTCTCATTAGATACCAAGTTGACAAGACCACTCCTGAGGTCCATATTGGATGTGGACGCATCTAAAGAAACTGTATTGAACCAACGTCAAAAGTCTAGTGAGAATGTAAAACAACATAAACAATAAATCCCATAAGCGTATTAGAAAAAAGTACATTAGTAATGGAAATAAAACAAATATGAAGATGCAAGAATGATGAAATATACGAAGATGATAATGAAGCATGCAAAGATGTAGTATGTACTAATCTATTAGCTGAGGCCTAGATGAACAATTTAAAAATATAAAACTATGAGACGAACTCAGTAAGTGAACAAGTAAAATATTACGAAAATAAACATTGTTTATAAAAATCATTTTATTCAAAACCTTACTTTCACTTTTTGAAAGGTCCTCTATTTTGATAAATAATTTTCATAAAACCCATAATTATTCCCAAAATATAACAGTTCCAATAATTCATAAGATAAAGAAAATCATATCTAAAACCTCTATAATTTCATATGTAAAATAGCATTTTTATAATTCATAATCCATAAAATATCAATAATCACCTATATTGTATTCGAGTGTATCATAACCATTAACATAACCTGTTGTACGATCACACCTAGCCTTTTAGTATATAGCAAACTATCAATACAACCCTTAGCATCCTAGAGGCGTTTCAGATTGAGACATCTTATCTAACCTTAAAAATCATGTGATCAAGTAAGGGATGGTTAATATAAAGTGCACGTAACCAAAATCCATAAAACCCATAACCATGGTATGGAATGGTACACGATAATCCACAAACCAATATCTAACCTGTAATCTAATATACATAACAAAATATTCACACAAGTACTAACATATATTTTTATGTAGTCATATATGGAAAATATAATTCTAATCATTTCTTTAATATACCAGAAAATGATAAATCATACAATCCCTTCATAGTATATTATAAAGCATATTATTTAAATATTTCAAGAAATAATAATAAAGTAATATATATTTAAGCAAATAATTTCCAAAACCATTTGAAAAAATAAACATTCACTCACAAAGCACAGTTCAAACCATATCCTCTATCGGATATCATGCAGTATCCATCCATGTGTCTACAATAATAACAAAATATTTTTTAGATTCCAATTTTAAGCCAAATACATTGGTGCATATAATATTCCTAAATAACTTCTATAAATCTAAATTTACCAAAATTGGACAACAAAAGGTCAAACTATACTGCGAGCTCTAAATACCCAATATCTAAATTTGAGATTTTCACTCGAATGCTATTTTTTTTTTTTAAATTGAGCCTTCTATTGGATCCTATTAACACTTAATTAAACAAATCCAATTCTAGTTTCATACAAAATTTTTCAAACATAGTCCAATTTTGCATGGGATTAAACTAATCGACCCAAAAATGTTAAAATTATCAACAACCTTCAAACTTTACAAAGTTTATATCAACGAAAAGCCCATGAGACAAGGCACATATTGGGGTAATCACTTTGACCCAAAAGTCTTGTCGATGATAGGAAAATGCATTAAAAAATTTTCCAAACTTCTAATTAATGGATCCTTCAAATGGTGAGGAATGTTGGGAGAAAATGGCCATAAATTGATTCAAGGGGTACCAAATAAGTGGAAGGAAAGGTTAACTAGTGATTGGATGAAAAATGAATTGAGGTCAGAAATTGATTTAGGGGGTACAAAATAGATGGAAGGAAGGGTTTTTGCTCAGGCTGGGTTGGTTGGAAATGACCAAATCACCAAAAAATGAGGTTGCTAGCGAACTATTTGCTTGTCAGATTTTGGTGCTTTCGGTGGCGAGTTGTCCTAGAATTTGGTGGCTGAGGTCATTCAAGGGTGGGCTGTCGTTTGGTTCGGCCCATGTAAGTGGTGGTCACAAAAAAATAGATAAATATCTATAAAACTAGATTCGCTAGAGAACGAGTGGTGAGTCGACTCCGTATCGGGTATGCAGTTCTATAGTGTTTTTGGATGATTTGGGTATTTTATGTTTTATTTAATTATGGGCATTCTTCCCTACATATATATATAGGCCATGGATCCACCAAAAGATAAAAATTTAGAGTCTGTTTGGACATATAAAATACTTATGCTTAAAACTTCCTAAAACTATAACTTTTTAATCGTAGTGGAATTAGGAAATACTCCTAGTATATGAATCGTATCGATAAGCTCTATGTTAAGGTGCACTAATCAAACCAAAATTCTTCACCAAGAAAAAAGTTAGACATATGGCCCATACGTAGTCTAACTAGTCAAATCCGGCAAGACCATTAAGAACTTAAATTATAATTTATTTCTCGCAGCTGGTCATCTCTCTTTATCATATGTAAAAGATAGGTAAAAATAAATACAAAATAGTCTCATAATAAATTAGTTAAATGAGATAATAACCATGAAAGGCTTTAAATATGCATCCTAGTAAGCTAAAAGTAAGGTAGTAAGGATATAATTGCTTAACTCACTTGAAAGGCTCAAACTCATAACAAACTTTTTGACATGTACTTTATTATATATATTACAAGATAAGAGTGATATTATATTACACAAACAACTATTTTATTTTATTTTTTTTGGGGTAACATCCAAATTAAGAAAACAAATTAACGAATTATATCTCCTAATTTAATAAAAGTCCTTCACATATGATGGGAATTAATTAGCTTAAGGCATGCACAAAGGATCAAGATTTCACACTATCCAGGATTTCTTCCCAACAGTGCATTCAGGAGAACGATCCTGTGGGAATCGTTTAGTATCCGTGCGATAATTGTAAATCATGTAGTTTTTCTGCACCCATTGAAGCCTCTGTTGGCTACTGGAATCCAATTCCTGAGAAAGCAAAAAACTTGCACCGTTGGACTTTGATTTTGAGTTGCAAGAAGAAGACCGAGATGACCAAATACAAGCTTGATCACCATTGAAGTTCCTGCACGAAACAGTAAAAGGAGCTTTGCTCCAATCAGTCTTGATAAGACCACCTCTTCTTGCCCAGTCATCAGCATTCCAGAGACTAGAATATATCTTCATTGGCTGATTCTTGGGATACTTCACCCCAATTGATTCTACGTTCTTGAACTCTCTAAGTGGAGTCCCATCAACATAGAAACTGGAAAATTTACATTGAAAATAACCAAAATCAAAATCAGACCCAAAAAAAAAAAAAAAATTGAAGAATTATAGGAAAGTGAGAGTTTAAATAAAACTTACACAGTGTGTTGGGGATTCCAGAGAACAGAGTATGTATGGAAATCAGCAGTTGGTCGAACCAGAGATAGAATTGTTGCTCTCTGTCTCCTTTCCCTTGTGTGTAAACGTTGGTATGAACTATATATGGATCACCGCTTAAGTTTCCCAAGAATTCAAAGTCTAATTCATCCCAAGATGAACCTTCTGAGCGTAACTGCAATAAAATTTAAAAAAATAATAATAATTATGAAAAGTTTTAACCATAAATTTAATTTTGGAGAGAAATATAGAGAGGGAAAAAAAAAAAAAAAAAGAAGCATAGTTTTTCTTACATAATAGGCAGTGACTGTGCTGGCTGAGTTACCGGGAACAAGTTTGATTTGCATATCAATCTTTCCAAAGAGGTATTGATTCTTGGATTGGAAACCAGAGCCAGAGGCTTTGTCAAGGGTAAGAGTAAGAAGCTGGCCATTATTTAGAATCTTACCACGACCAACACCCCAAGTTATATCAAAGTCTTGGTAGAAGTTACCGGCAAAGACCGTAACCATGAAAGAGCAAAGCAGAGGAAGAAGAAGAATAAATGGTAGAGTGTGAAAAAGGATATGGAGTAGCGATTGTATGTATTATAGCAGTTTTTGAGAAATTTTGGACACGTAAAATGATTAAAGCTTGTTTGACGAAGAAATGGCAATGCCAATTGTGACATTTATACTGAAGAAGAGATTGAAGAAATGAGAAGCGGTCTCGTTACCCATTTTGAATTGATGTTTGGTGGTGGGTGTGAGGAGAAAAATGTAACTAAGACAGATATAAAACCAGCTGGATTTTCTTTTCTTTTTTTTTTTTTTTTCTAAATTTTGAAAAAAATAAATAAATAAGATTATGTTTGCTATGACTTCTGAAATGCTGTCTTTGGTTTTTAAAACTCAAACTTTGTTTAGTATATATCTTTTCAGAAGCTAGTTTTGGCTTTTAAAGTTAAAAAATTATTTTTGAAAATATTTGAATAATTTTTTTAGAAATATTTCAAGCCTTTATAAGAGTTTTTAATCAAAATCAATAAAGAATAATTACCTTTCAAAACACACATTTAATAAAGCACAAAAGAAAAATTATGCTAAATAAGCCTTTGTTTTAAAAATTTTTTTTAAACAAAATCAATAAAAATATATCATATTAGATCTAAAAATAAAAAAATAAAAATTGTACCAAACAAAACCTACTCAAAACCAAGTTGCTTTGGCATATGCCAGCTTTGGTTAATGACTATAACAATCGAGGGGACAATTGAGGGGAAAACTGTAGTGCTATAATTTTCTTTGGACCGTGGTCCACTTTGGTCGCTATGTTATAGATATGGTCAAAAGTTAGCCATCTGTTTCCTTTCACCGGCCTAAACACAAGAAACAAAGTCCTATTACACAAGAAATCTAGCAATATCCACTTGGGTAATTACTCCAGATCACTTTATTTTAGATCACAATTTAAAATAACTTTAATCAGCTCTATATCATCTGACAAGACTAACATTATCTCATTCACAAAAAGTTTGGTTTTTTTTTTTTTTTTTTTTTTTTTTTTTTGGGGGTGAAAAAGAGTTACCTATCCCTAAATCCTGATTGTTAATTTTGTAACCCATATATTATCCTAGATGGTTGCCCAAGGTAAAAAGCAAAATTAGTGAAGTCTCTCTTTTTTTTTGGTAATTCAATCTGCATAAACGCACAAAAAAAAACCCCACCAGAGGGCTTACACCACTGAGGAGGGGGAACCATTCCTATGAAGAAAGGGAATAAAAAAAAAGCTAGGAAAATTGGGACAACGCACCCTCCCAGGGAAATTTGGGACAACGCATGACCCTCCCAAAATGCCATTAAAGGAACATCTCAAAGCTCACTTCGCTATGATCTCGGCAAATTGATTTTCTAATGGTCAAGATTTTCCTTTGTATCTAATGTTTACCATCATTTTATCCCGGAATTGCCTTGTACTTAAATCATAATAATTCGGTGAATTGCAAATTCTATTTTCTCTATAATTTCTCTATTTATGCACATTTAATGTCTATGACAAAAGTTTATTTTTATTTTCAGCTTATCTGCCTAAAATGAAAGTAAAAATCCATTGAAGTTGTTCATTTCATGATCTGTCAATTTTTAGGCAAGAGATTTTCTTTCACGCCTTCTATACATATGTTTCAAGCGTGTGTGCCGAAAATACACCAAAACCAATGCAAAACCTAGAAATTAAGTCGCTATCATGGACAGCTATAAAGTGGTGTAAGAGTTTTATACTTGAGTGTTGTAAAGTAAAATGGAATATATAATTAAAATAGTCAACTATAGCGCAAAGAGAAAAGAAAGCAAATTAAAAATGGATTCGTCCCAGCAATAATAACAAGCACATAATACATAGTTTAAGTGCAAAAAGAAAAGAAAGCAAATAAAAAATGGGTTCGTCCCAGCAATCATAACAAGCACATAATACATTATTTAAGCACATTGCATTGGCACATTAGCATAATCGATTATCAAAAATCTAGAAAATTTAATGCGGCCCCTCCACAATTTAATAATTTAACCATAGATACCCTATGCATCCTCGTGTAGAAACTGATTCCAAATATCTTCGTATGTGATTCCTGTAGAGAGATACGGAGATGGTGATAATGGTTCTAACCCCCCAGAAACATCGTTATCCATAGTCAAATCCGGGTTAGGATTGGTTGAATCTGGATCATGCTGCTGGAAATAAGTGGCAGGGAAAAGAGGAGGAATAGGTGGATGTTGATGTTCCATGAAACTAGGATTTTGATGAATATTAATCCTTTGCAATTCTGGATAATGAGGGTTAGGGTTGTTATTGTGACTATTATGGTTCTGGCTGGAGGAGGCGATTAAAGCTTCATTCTCCTCTACTTTCCTTTCATTTTTTGAAGGAGGCCTCTTATATATTCTGCATAGAACCAAGTCATCCAGTTGCAGGACAATATGAGACGATGTAAACGTTTTAGTTTGGAAAGTGTAAACAATTTTCCATAATAGTTAATTCTCATTTACTTACAACTTTTTAAAAAAATTAAATTAGATTTTTCTACTGTATATTTTAATACTACACACCTAAAATAAAATCTTTAAAATGGGAAAAAAAAAAGCTATATATATATACAGTAGTTATATATATATTTTTTTTTCCTTTTTTCCCTCTTTTAAAGATTTTATTTTAAGTGTGTAGGATTAAAATATACAGTAGAAAAATCTAATTTAATTTTTTTAAAAAGTTGTAAGTAAATGAGAATTGACTATTATGGAAAATTGTTTACCATTTCCAAACTAAAACGTTTACATCATCTAATATTGCCCTGCAGCTGGATGACTTGGTTCTATGCAGAATATATAAGAGGCCTCCTTCAAAAAATGAAAGGAAAGTAGAGGAGAGTGAAGCTTTAATCGCCTCCTCCAGCCAGAACCATAATAGTCACAATAACAACCCTAACCCTCATTATCCAGAATTGCAAAGGATTAATATTCATCAAAATCCTAATTTCATGGAACATCAACATCCACCTATTCCTCATCTTCCCCCTGCCACTTATTTCCAGCAGCATGATCCAGATTCAACCAATCCTAACCCAGATTTGACTATGGATGATGATGTTTTTGGGGGGTTAGAACGATTATCATCATCCCCGTATCTCTCTACAGGAATCACATACGAAGATATTTGGAATCAGTTTCTACACGAGGATGCATAGGGTATCTATGGTTAAATTATTAAACTGTGGAGGGGCTGCATTAAATTTTCTAGATTTTTGATAATCGATTATGCTAATTTGCCAATGCAATATGCTTAAATAATGTACTACGTGCTTGTTATGATTGCTGGAACGAACCCATTTTTAATTTGCTTTCTTTTCTTTTTGCACTTAAATAATGTATTATGTGCTTGTTATTATGCTGGGACGAACCCATTTTTAATTTGCTTTCTTTTCTCTTTGCACTATAGTTGACTATTTTAATTATATATTCCATTTTATTTTACAACACTCAAGTATAAAACTCTTACACGACTTTATTAGCTGTCCATGATTGCAATACCAAAATTTAGATAAAAAAAAATAAAATTATAACTTATTTAGTTGTTGCTAGTGCAATGGGTGCTAGTGAATAAAATTAAAAGTAAATAAAATTAAAAAAAAAAATCCAAAACAAAACAAAATGTAAAACGCACAATTTGAATGGTAAAAAAGACCAAAATTATTCCACACTCATCGAGACCAAGTGTGCAGTAAGCTACACTATGAGAGGAAACATATAACAAATAGTCAAAACCAAAATTTTTAGTCTTAGTCAAAACTATTTCTGATCTATATTATGTATATTTATATGTGTCTGTGTGTGTATATATATATTACAAGAAGAGAAACATTAATTCGTTTGCATATGCACAATAAAAAAATCGACATATAAATTAAAGAATGGAGATTGGTAGTATGGGTTGAGAGAGAAAGAGAGAGAGAAAGAGAGACTAAAACCTGCAAGATACTCAGGATTCAAGATGCTCAGGATTGAACTTGTACAGTTCAACGTCAATGACAATGTTTGATGGAAGCTGTTCATTGGCTACCTTTTTCTTAAGGTAAAAATCAAAAAGTTCTTCATCTTTTAGATTAAATCTAAACCCTGGAAGGTATCTAGACACTTGCTCACAATATTTGATGGTTGGCTGCTGATCATCATCATGAACATGATGATGAAGATTCTCATTGTTGGATGGAGGAGGAGAATTAAGAGAAGAGCTATCTATATGGCTGTTGTTTTTGCCGTTGTTGCTTGGATTCTCAACTAAGTCCTGGTTTTGGTGCACATCCATCGCCGTAGGACTCGGGTATGAAAGAAATGAACTGAAATTTGGTTTATATTTAAAAAAAAAAAATATATATATATATATATATATATTGTTGTGGGAAATTAAATAGGAATAATTAATGCAGATAGAATCCTAGTAGTACTCTATTTTCTTGTTATGCGTTATGTTATCAACGAATATTTTCCTTTTTAATTTTTGTTGATTAAAAAGATAGCGAATTAATATATAATTATCTCTCATTAATAACGAAGAAATATTTTTAGCCAAAAAAAGATAACGAATAAATATTGTCTCTCATTTTTTCTTTTTATGTTATTTATTTTTGAAATGTCTGATGTTCGGAAAGACAAAAATATCACAAATGGTTATGCACAGTGGAGATCACGTTGAAGCATTTGATAATCTGAACTGAGCAAAAGGTTCTATGAACCCCAGGGTCCAAAATCATGTGGACTTTTATATGAAATCCGGCCTCATGTAATTTCACTATCAAATCTCGAAACCATGTAACAGAAATACAAAGCCTAAGGGTTCCATATTTTGATTATGTCATCGATTGTTCAACACTGAACCCAACGATTTAGAAATAATTTGTCTATATATACAATTCTCCTACACTTTTTGTCAAAATAGTCGATATTGAATTGAATTTCAAAGGCCCAACATCATTAGAGAGAAAAAATCTCTTACCGTGCAGAATAAATAAATAAATGAATATATGCCTGGTTTGTTTCAGTCCTAAAAAATAACTCTTTTATTTATTTATTTATTATCCATAAATTCGCTCGGATCAATTTCGAAATGATGACTAGGCACCAATTTAACGTTATAATTAAATATATAACGCCAGAAATATTTAGTGATAAGAGTTGTGAAAAACATTACCAATTTAATCAAATCAGTTGCTTCGGCAATATTAATGGATTTTATTTTAATTTTATTAACGGAACTGAGAGGCCAAAGTATTATATGAACGATGGATTTGATCCACATAAATAAAAGAAAATAATGAATACAAAAAGAAAAGGACTGATGGATATTATATGGAATCTTTTTCGAAATGATCATCGATCTAATGCTCTTAAGATTGGCTATATATATATATATATACCTATTTATTGTTGTCAAAAAGAAATCCTGCATATTTAATTCAATCAATAATGAAACTAAAATTGGAGGATTGGATCTTCTCTATTTCGTGAAGAACTGTCCTACTATATATAGATATTAGCTATATATGATACTTTTTCTTATTTTTTTTATTTCTTTATTAACTACCAAATATGAAGTTATAAAATACCAATTATGTATTGTTTTTGTCTTCGTATTGAGGAATCTGCCCTAATTTCTTACCAAATATCGACCAACATAATTTTTTCTTTACTTGTAAATTATATATAACAAACATAGTAATGTGATTTCATCAGACAATAATCTCGAATTTCAAACGTTCTAATTTCAATATATAAAAAAGTAATTGCATAAGAATGTTTTTGCATTTAATCTTAACAGAAAATATATTTATGTAGTATTTTATAATCATATTAAACTATATGGAACTAATAGTTATTTGCTTATTATTTAATTTTGAAAGTGAAGGGGATTGGACCAAAAAATAATAATTTTTACTATTAGATTGTCACCGCCAAAATGATGAACTATAATTGTTAATTATTTGACCCGATCCTTTTAAAACTTGCATTTTAAAAACCATTAAGAATATTCTTTTAGATGGGAATTCATACAGTGATCTGGATAAAATTCATTTCCTAATTATAATGAGTTGTGACTGAACACGGATCGGATCCGTTGGATTGGAAGAGGAATAATAAATAATCCGATCAAATATGATTTAATCAAATTTCTATCCGATTTAACCAAATAATTCATAATAATCTAACCCAACAATAATCGGGTTGAATTGGATTGGATAAACGGGTTGAGCCTCAAATTGGATCTATAATTTTTTTTTTGAATAATTCATTTAATTTACAAGCTATCCGAAATTTTCTTTTTCATGATTTAAACTCGTATTCTCATAAGTACAAGTAGAAATGCTCTACTACTGGAATTACCCGTTTCGTCAATTGGGCCTATAACTAAGTAAAGCTTTTCTTCTCTCTCCATTATTCATATTAATTTTATTTGTTTTGTAAAAGATAAAATAAAAAAAATTTAACAACCAAATTTTCTTAGTGAAAATACCTCAGTCATCGTGTAAACCCTCTTTCTTTCTCTATCCTTTGAACCCTCGGTTATCGTGCAAACCCTCTTTTTCTCTTGCCCTCTTCTTCCTATCTGTACCTCTATATCTGTGTTATCCTCTAAAAACTCCCTTCCCTCTTCATTAACACCCTTGTCCTTATTTTACCTCCTTATCCATTTTCCTTTCACATTCCTCGATTTCAGTATTTCTAAAGGCCCACATCTCTTTCAAGCTCACCGTCAACACAAACAAAAAAACACAAAAAGGGGATTCTTCTTCTTCATCATCTCCTCAGAACTAGTTGGGTTTCTCTTTGCGATGATGTTAATAGTCAGACTGAGATGAATGGTCTGTGATGACTAGACAAAGTCAGAGAGTCGAAATGGAGAGAAGAAGAAGGAAAACCAATTTTAGGCCAAAATAGATTGGGAATTCTTAATTTCACATGTTATGACAGTAATAGGCAATAATACACGGTCGGATCAGATTATATCAGGTTCTTAATTCATAATTCAATATCCGACCCGATGAATTCAAGTTGAAAGAAATAAACCAGCAATCCGCCCAAATAACATTGATTTCTTTCATTTTTAGGTTGGATCGGATCAGGTTAGTCGGATTTTTCAATTGGCGGGTTTAATGAACAGCCCTAGTTGTAACGTTAACCCAAAAAAAAAAAATAGAAAAAAAAGTGTCATACAAATGTTTTGGATTATCGAAAATGTAATTAGGCTACCTGCTATGCCAATCCTAAATAACCCAACTTCAAGGTAAAATATTTTTATAAGAAAAATAAATAAATAAATAAAAGGAAAAATGTTCCTAGTGCAAAAATGGTAAATTGTTCAGATACATACAAATACACTAGTAATTTTTTTTTCTATACATAAATTTTGTAGTTCTACTAAATTATATATGTAACATTCACCCATGCAATAATAACTCCTTCCATATGTGAGATCTCAAGTTACAAAATTAATCCAATACTACATATTAATATTTAAGTTTCCAGCCCAAAAAGTTAACTTAATAAAAGGACTAACTCAAATTTTTTTTTTTGGGGAAAACAAAAAGATTAAATTAAACTTCTTATATATACTTTAAAATCTTCATATTTAACCAACGTAAAACTTTGTTAATACATATTTAATAAAAAATTAATACAGAAAATGGAGCCAAAAAAAAAAACTTTTCTTTTTATTTTTTCCTTCACTTTCCTTCCATCCAAACACACACAAAATGAAGCCAAAACAAAAGCATCAAGAATTCATTTTCCGTTCAAAACTACCGAACATTTACATCCCAAGCCACCTCCCTTTCCACATTGCTTCGAAAACATTTCTCAGTTAAAAGGCCGTACTGTGCAGTAAAGCCACTTTACCTTATCAATTAAAACCACCTCCCTTTCCACATTGCTTCGAAAATGTTTCTCAGTTCAAAGGCCGTACTGTAACAGTAAAGCCACTTTTCCTAATCAATTAAGTCTTAGTCTTTACCAGTGAAGAAAATATCGATGACGATAGAAATGTCAAAGGCATGATTTTACGTAAATATCGATGGAAATATCGATAAAGTTACGGAAACTGTAAATTTTTAATTTAGAATACAAATTTTTATATATGAGATAATTAATATAGTAAAATGAATAAAAATACAATAATTAGAATACAATAACCATAAAATATTCTATAAATATTACAAATTATTTATAAGTGAATAAAATATAAAGTTCATTAGCACCAAAATATAGAAAATTTTAAAAATAATAGTAAGATAGAAGAAATTTTCAAATATAATCCCTAATACATTATTAATACCAAAAAGAATTCCTTGGTTCTTCAAATTGATGATCATATCTTGATGTTTCACGTGTATAACAATAGGCATTCCAACTCATCATATTAGAGAAATTTTCTATGTAATTGTGGATGTGTCAAGTATATCTTTCTCTATCAATCCCAACCAATTGTCCAAGTGGAGGGTAATGTGGATTTATCCAATGAGGAGTATAACATTCATTTTGAGACATAAGATGATTGAAGATATCAACATCATAATCACTGTGAGAATCAGTGAAGAAAATATCGATGTCGATGGAAATGTCGAGGGTATGATTTTACGGAAATATCGATAGAAATGTCGATATCGATGGAAATATCGGTAAAGTTACGGAAACTATAAATTTTTAATTTAGAAAATAATTTTTTATATATGAGGTAATTAATATAATAAAATTATATAAGAATACAATAATTAGAATACAATAATCATAAAATATTCTATAAATATAACAAATTATTTATAAATGAATAAAATATAAAGTTAATTCACACCAAAATATAGAAAATTTAACAGATAATAGTAAGATACAAGAAATTCTCAAATATAATCCCTAATACAGTATTAATACCAAAAAGAATTCCTTGGTTCTCCAAATTGATGATCATATCTTGATGTTTCACGTGTATAACAATAGGCATTCCAACTCATCATATTAGAGAAATTTTCTATGTAATTGTGGATGTGTCAAGTATATCTTTCTCTATCAATCCCAACCAATTGTCCAAGTGGAGGGTAATGTGGATTTATCCAATGAGGAGTATAACATTCATTTTGAGACATAAGATGATTGAAGATATCAACATCATAATCACTGTGAGAATCAGTGAAGAAAATATCGATGTCGATGGAAATGTCGAGGGTATGATTTTACGGAAATATCGATAGAAATGTCGATATCGATGGAAATATCGGTAAAGTTACGGAAACTATAAATTTTTAATTTAGAAAATAATTTTTTATATATGAGGTAATTAATATAATAAAATTATATAAGAATACAATAATTAGAATACAATAATCATAAAATATTCTATAAATATAACAAATTATTTATAAATGAATAAAATATAAAGTTAATTCACACCAAAATATAGAAAATTTAACAGATAATAGTAAGATACAAGAAATTCTCAAATATAATCCCTAATACAGTATTAATACCAAAAAGAATTCCTTGGTTCTCCAAATTGATGATCATATCTTGATGTTTCACGTGTATAACAATAGGCATTCCAACTCATCATATTAGAGAAATTTTCCATGTAATTGTAGATGTGCCAAGTATATCTTTCTCTATCAATCACAACCAATTGTTCAAGTGGAGGATAGTGTGGATTTATCCAATGAGGAGTGTAACATTCATTTTGAGGCATGGGATGATTGAAGATATCAACATCGTAATCTCTATGAGGATTATGTGAGCTCATTTGACCAATTGGAATCTCAGAATTTCCAGATTGAGAATTAACTTGTGTATTTCAACTCATTGCATCCAAAGAGTTAGAAAGATAATCTTCATCATGTTGATTCATCATCGAATTGCCATAATGCCTTCTTGAACCAGTGCCTGCTGTTCGAGCTCCATGATCAAAATCCTGTGTTGCATGTGCATATTGATCTTCACCAGTAAATGGGCTTAATGGTTGCTCGCTTGGTTCTCGATAGTATGTTCCACTCCCACCTCCACCTATATTATATCCTCCTCCTCTATTGCCACCACCACCACCACTGCCACCGTCATCGTCATCATCGTCGTCGTCATCATCATCATCATCATCAAGATCAACAACATCATCATCATCTTCATCCTCATATTCATTTCGTTGAGAATAACTACCACCAAATGTTTCTACACGAGGACTAAATCGTCTAGTTGAAGGCCTTGTCACTACTTCAAACGAATAATTTCCTCCACTATCACTGCTCATAACTTCTTCAGCAATAACATTCTTAACATTTATCCCTAATTGTGAAGCATGCATTGCGACTGGAGGATCTGGATTGCCTTCATCATCATCTAAGTGTGAATTCTTAACCCATTGGATAATAGGATCATCTTCATCTTCACCAGGGTCAGCTCCAATTTCAAGAAGATCCAAATAATCAGAATCTAATTGCGGTTGGTTTGTTAATTCCATATCACGTATCCGCAATTTCATATTATAGTAGCAAAAAACCAATTTCTGAAGTTTTTCATAATTAGTCTATTTCATTGTTTTGTGTGTATTAAAGCGAAGGTGCTCCAATTACGCTCGCATGCGGATGATGATACAGTTTGTGACAAAATACGCATTGCCAATTTTCTGAGTGTTGGGGTGCTATTACCAAACATTGTCTACCATTCAGCTGTATATTTCAACATTATAAATCAAAATATATTAAATTTTAAAAAAATTTTAATTATTAATGAAATTTTTGATATTAAGCACATTTTGTTATAACAAGTAATTGAAATGCACATACCAGGTATCATTTCTGCCCGGGCGGCAATTGCTGCATGATCACCAAACCCTTTTCGTGCATCTCTAAAGCATATTATCTATATGTAAAAATGAAAAAAATTATAAAAAATGTTATTAGTATGTTAGTTAAAAAATAATAATAAACAAAATCTTACTTCATTTCCAAATTGAGATATACGATCCGAATTTGGATATAATGCTGTAAAGACATCATGAACAGCTTGTACAAGATCTGAATCAGTGCCAATTCCTTCTTTATACTGGAACCGTGGATTCAGAAAGTATACTACAAAATAATAATAAAAATTAAATCTAATATATAAATTATAAGACAAAATATTAATTAATAATAAGTAATTGACATAAAATTACCAGCCATATGGAGAGGATGAGAAAGTATATTGTCCTATCGAGCATTTATGATGCCCATCACCCACTGAATTCCTCTTTGGTTATTGATTGCATATCTCATTTTTTGAAAACAATCATACAATATTGGCACCGTAGGTATGAACTTAGCATCAACAATTCGCAAAATATTATATAATGGCCCATACAAATTAACAACGTGAGTAACAGAATCCCAAAAATGATTATCAAGGATAAGTTTCTCCACTTCTTTACCTGCTTTTGTTCGACTCAATTGATGCTCAGCCCATGCATCACTTGTAAAGACTTGTTTTAGAGAAGCTTTCTTTTTGAGGAGACCATTTAAAGCAATATAGTTTGTTGCAAACCTTGTTGCTCCTGGTCGAACGATGTCTCCTTTGCATATATCTCGCATTAAAGAAAGTAACCAATTATGATTATAAATATAATTGGTTATCATTCTTGCACGCTAAATGATCCTTGCAATACTTTCATGCTTTCCAATGTCCTCAAATATAATATCAATACAATGCGCAGCACATGGTGTCCAATACAAGTTGTACTGTGTCATCAATTTCTTACCAGCCTTTACGAATGCAGAACCGTTATCCGTGACTACCTGCACAACATTGTTCTTGCCCACTTCATTGATAACATTCTCCAAAAGTTTGTATATATACTTATAGTTTTTTATTTTATCTGAGGCATCAACTGACTTAAGAAACACTGATGACCCTTTGCAATAGACCATAAAATTCAATATTGACAGCTTAGTTGGTCCTGTCCATCCATCGCACATAATTGTACAACCATATGTCTTCCAGCTTTCTTTAAACTTTTCAATATGCTGTTGCATCTCTTTATATTCCATGTCTAGATATTTTTCCTTAATTTCATATGGAGATGGAATTTGAACTCCCATACCTGATTGTTGAGCACCAATGATCATGTTTTTGAAATGGTGCGATTTTGCCTTTGCAGGTTGGACATTATCATAAATAAAGAACTTTGCTACTAGTCTTCCCAATGTGTTTTTCATACCACCTTTTGTCAACACATCTTTTATATTTTTTTAATTTGCACCGGATGACTTATACAACGAAGGTGCAAGTGCAACTGGAGAAAATTGTTGAGATTGTTGTCTACGAATGGGCTCCCTCACACTTGTTGAACGACGAAATTGGGCACATGGTTAACTACCACCCTCTCGAGAAGATCCTGATCCTTGACCTCTAGGGTTAACAAAGTTCCTTCCTTGTTCTTCTTCCCATCTATCTTGTTTAGATGCACGGACTGCAGCTTTATATGAGTCTCTTTCATCAGGATGCATATCTGCTGGATATATATAAAATATATATCATCATTATCATCATCATCATCGTCACCATCATCATAATTACTCCGAGATGGAGCTAAGTTACCCTGTAATTCATTGCGAATGTCTTCCTCCATTGTCTTTTTTTTCAATTTTACATGTTCTTTCTTCCTCAAATAATGGTAAATCTCTTTCTTCACTTCTGGAGGTACATTGGGGCACTTTTTGACATTACTTTTTGGATCAGAATGTGCTAAATGATACTTTAATCTTGTTATTCCACCACTTTGCATTTTATGGTTACAATATTTGCAAATTGTACCATAGTTGTTACCTTCAATTGGAATACAATGTGACCAAGCTACATCTGCTTTTCCGCTACTACTTTCCATTTTTCCTTTTAATAATCATACATAATTATTAAGTTAATAATAATATTAAGAACAACAATAGGAATAAGAAAAATAATAATAATAATAATAACAAGTAAAAAAATAATAAAAGTAATAATAATTTCAATAATAATAAGAATAACAATAATAACAATATTAATAACAATAATAACAACATTAATACTAATAACGATAATAAATATAATAAGAATAATAATTAGAAGAAAAATAACAATAATAATAAACAACAATAATAACAACGTTAATAATAATATTAATAATAGAAATAATAATAACCACATTAATAAAAATAATAACATCAACAATAATAACAACATTAATAATAATCATGATAATAATAACAATATTAATAATAATATAAATAATAACAACTTGATAATAATAATAATAATAACAATAAGAAGAAGAATAATAATAACCATAATAACAATATTAATAACAATAATAACAACATTAATACTAATAACGATAATAAATATAATAAGAATAATAATTAGAAGAAAAATAATAATAATAAACAACAATAATAACAACGTTAATAATAATATTAATAATAGAAATAATAATAACCACATTAATAAAAATAATAACATCAATAATAATAACAACATTAATAATAATCATGATAATAATAACAATATTAATAATAATATAAATAATGACAACTTGATAATAATAATAATAATAACAATAAGAAGAAGAAGAATAATAACCATAATAACAATATTAATAACAATAATAACAACATTAATACTAATAACCATAATAAATATAATAAGAATAATAATTAGAAGAAAAATAACAACAATAATAATATTAATAATAATAATAAACAACAATAATAATAATATTAATAATAGAAATAATAATAACCACATTAATAAAAATAATAACATCAACAATAATAACAACATTAATAATAATCATGATAATAATAACAATATTAATAATAATATAAATAATAACAACTTGATAATAATAATAATAATAATAATAACAATAAGAAGTAGAAGAATAATAACCATAATAACAATATTAATAACAATAATAACAACACTAATACTAATAACGATAATAAAAATAATAATTAGAAGAAAAATAACAATAATAATAATATTAATAATAATAATAAACAACAATAATAACAACATTAATACTAATATTAATAATAGAAATAATAATAATTACATTAATAAAAATAATAACACCAACAATAATAACAACATTAATAATAATCATGATAATAATAACAATATTAATAATAATATAAATAATGACAACATGATAATAATAATAATAACAAGAGTAAGAAGAATAATAATAACCATAATAACAATATTAATAACAATAATAACAACATTAATACTAATAACGATAATAAATATAATAAGAATAATGATTAGAAGAAAAATAACAATAATAATAATATTAATAATAATAATAAACAACAATCATAACAACATTAATAATAATATTAATAATAGAAATAATAATGACTACATTAATAAAAATAATAACATCAACAATAATAACAATATTCATAACAATCATGATAATAATAACAATATTAAAAATAATATAAATAATAACAATATTAATAATAATATAAATAATGACAACATGATAATAATAATAATAACAATAATAAGAAGAAGAATAATAACCATAATAACAATATTAATAATAATAATAACAAAATTAATACTAATAACGATAATAAATATAATAACAATAATAAATTAGAAAAAAAATAACAATAATAATAATATTAATTATAATAATAATAACAATATTAATAATAATATAAATAATAAGAATATTAATAAGAATAATAACAATAATAATTAGAAATTGTTAAATAATAAACACAATTTTAACAATATTTATTATTGAAATGTTTACTTTTGAGGATCTAGAAATTGTAAATTGAGAATTTTTTTCTAACGTGGATTTTCTAAAAGTTCTTCCTTTTATGAATATAAATGTTGAATAAAGAAAGAAAAGAAGATTAAAAACTAAACTTCGCGTGCATTCAATTTCATTTTTCTGAAGCTTTATGTTTACTCTCTCTATGGTTTATGCTGAAAGTGAAACAGACGGATTCAAAACATCAAAATATAGCTGAGGTGCTATACACCCATTTTTATAGTACATTCATTTCCTTACCTCTTCAAGATTATAATTGTCTCGTAAATGTACTTTAAAAAAAAAACAAAAACGGCAGCACCAACTTACCTATAATAACTTTATTTTATTATTTCTTTCCGCAATTCTCTCATTGTATTATTTGTTTTTGCAATTGTTTGATGATATTTTTTTCGTCACTTTTACTTTTTCAGTCAGAGGCTCAAAGACTCAAAGCATGTGAACTCACAGTAAATTTATTATTTTTTTCATTTCAAATTTTTTTCCTATACTTTCGGTATCATACTTGATTAATATTTTGAAAAAAAAAAATCAAACAATCAATCATTTCGGCACATTCATTCATGCTTTATTTCTTCAATTTCGGCTCTCACCCTCTCATTCAAATTTTTTTTTTAAGCCAATAACAACCAAAAAAGCAAAAAAAAAAAAAAAAAAAAAAACCCAATTTCCCAATTTCGGCCTCTCTCTTCTCTTCTTTTCTCTTGTCTTCTCGTCTCTTCTCTCTGTGAAACCCCATCTCTTCCCCCCCTCCGGCCGGCCCTCTCTTTCCCCTCTTCTCTCTTCTCGGCCGGCCATCTCTTCAAACTTTTTCTCCCGGCCGACCAAACACACAGCAAACACACACACCCAAGACTCATAACACATGGAGTTAAAAAAAAAAAAAAAATTCTTTGCCTTGCTAGCAAATTGACAGATGGTTAATGGTATTCAAGAAGGAAAGATCATAAACAAAAAGAGAAAAAATTAGCTAAACGGTGGTGGAATTGAAGAAGTAGCAGCAGGCTTCATAACCGATTGACTGCGTGCGTTAGTGCTTGAAGGGGAGATATGGGAGTAGCGTCGCTGGAGCCCTAGGTATTTCCCTTTCTCGCTGCTCTGCTATTCTAAGTTCTAACATTTTAGTTTTCTTTATTTTTTTTGTATTTTTCTTCTGCTGCTTGGAAAATTGGATTGATTCTTTCATTTCTTTGTTTACTGCATCAATTTCCCCTCATTCCCCCCGAACCGAATGAATTCTTCATTCCCAATCATTATTTTCTTTATTTTTTCTGTATTTTTCTTCTGCTGTTTGCTAAATTGGATTGATTCTTTGTTTGCTGCATCAATTTCCCTTTATTCCCCCCGAACCGAATGAATTCTTCATTCCCAATAATTAATTTCTTTATTTTTTCTGTATTTTTCTTCTGCTGTTTGGTTAATTGGATTGATTCTTTGTTTGCTGCATCAATTTCCCTTTATTCCCCCCCGAACTGAATGAATTCTTCATTCCCAATCATTATTCTCATCTCATTTCATATGTAAATATAATTATCTTCGATTAGTAAAACTGTAAAGGTATGAACCAGTCCGGCCGATATATCCAGAAATTTCCACATTTTCCCGTCGACAACCGGCCCGATCTTTCCACCTTATCCACCCAAAACCCGACATCTTCACCAACAATGGACGATTCCGTCGACTTCCATCGATTCCAGCGACAGATCAACGACACGCGTGCAAGAAACTTCTTCCCCCCCCTGTCGGTGTCGGACAGCATCGACAACGGAAATTGTCGTCGACATTTCCACTGTCTCGCCGATTTTTACTTCCCTGGTGAGAATTATGTGATTTCATTTGACCAATTGGATACACAATTGGAATCTTAGAATTTCCATATTGAGAACTAACTTGTGTATTTAAACTCATTGCATCCAAAGAGTTAGAAAGATAATCTTCATCATGTTGATTCATCATGGAAATGCCATAGTGGCTTCTTGAACCAGTGCCTGCTGTTCGAGCCCCATAATCAAAATCCTGTGTTGCATGTTTATATTGATCTTCACCAGTAAATGGGCTTCATGGTTGTTGGCTTGGTTCTCGATAGTATGTACCACTCTCACCTCCACCTATATTATATCCTCCTCCTCTATTGCCACCATAACCATTACCTCCATCATCATCATCATCATCATCAAGATCAACGATATCATCATCGTCTTCATCCTCATATCCATTTGGTTGAGAATAACCGCCACCAAATGTTTTTACACGAGGACTAAATCGTCTAGTTGAAGGCCTTGTCGCTACTTCAAACGAATAATTTCCTCAACTATTACTGCACATAACTTCTTCGGCAATAACATTGTCAGCATTTATACCTAATTGTGAAGCATGCATTGCAAATCGAGGATCTGGATTGCCTTTATCATCATCTAAGTGTGAATTCTTAACCCATTGGATAATAGGATTATCTTCATCTTCACCAGGGTCAGCTCAATTTCAAGAAGATCCAAATAATCTGAATTTAATTGTGGTTGATTTGTTAATTCCATATCATGGATCCGCAATTTCATATTATAGTAGCAAAAAACCAATTTCTGAAGTTTTTCATATGCGAACCTATTTCGTTGTTTTGTGTGTATTAAAACGAAGGTACTCCACCAATTATGCTCGCGTGCGGATGATGATACAGTTTGTGACAAAATACGCATTGCTAATTTTCTGAGTGTTGGAGTGCTATTACCATACATTGTCCACCATTCTGCTGTATATTCAACATTATAAATCAAAATATATTAAATTTTAATAAATTTTTAAATATTAATAAAATTTTTAATATTTCGCACATGATTTTTCATAACAATTAATTGAAATGCACATACCAGATATCATTTCCGCTTGAGCGGCAATTGCTGCATAATCACTAAACTCTTTTTGTGTATCTCTAAAGCATATTATCTATATGTAATGATGAAAAAATTATAAAAAACGCTATTAATATGTTAGTTAAAAAAAATTAATAAACAAAATCTTAATTCATTTCCAAATTGAGATATACGATTTGAATTTGGATCTAATGCTGCAAAGACATTATGAACAGCTTGTACAAGATCTGAATCAGTGCCAATTCCTTCTTTATATTGGAATCGTGGATTCAAAAAGTATGCTACAAAATAATAAAAAAAATTAAATCTAATATATAAATTATAAGATAAAATAATAATTATTAATAAGTAATAGACATAAAATTACCAGCTATATGGAGAGGATGAGAAAGTGTATTATTCCATCGAGCATCTATGATGTCCATAACCCACTAAGTTCCTCTTTGGTTTTTGATTGCATATCTCATTTTTTGAAAACAATCATACAATATTGGCATCGTAGGTATGAACTCAGCATCAACAATTCGCAAAATATTATATAATGGCTCATATAAATTAACAACGTGAGTAACAGAATCCCAAAAATGATTATCAAGCATAAGTTTCTCTACTTCTTTACCTGCTTTTGTTTGACTCACTTGATGCTCAGCCCATTCATCGTTGGTAAAGACTTGTTTTAGAGAAGCTTTTTTTTTTAAGGAGACTATTTAAAGCAATATAATTTGTTGTAAACCTTGTTGCTCCTGGTCGAACGATGTTTTTTTACATATATCTCGCATTAAAAAAAGTAACTAATTATGATTATAAATATAATTGATTATCATTTTTGCACGTTGAATGATCCTTGCAATACTTTCATGTTTTCCAATATCCTCAAATATAAGATCAATACAGAGTGCAGCACATGGTGTCCAATACAAATTGTACTGTGTTATCAATTTCTTACCAGTCTTTACGAATGCAGAACCATTATCCTTGACTACTTGCACAACATTGTTCTTTCCCACTTCATGGATAACATTCTCCAAAAGTTTATATACATAGCTATAGTTTTTTATTTTATCTGAAGCATCAACTGACTTAAGAAACACTGATGACCCTTTACAATAGACCATAAAATTCAATATAGACAGCTTAGTTGGTCCTGTCCATCCATCACACATAATTGTACAACCATATATCTTCTAGCTTTCTTTGAACTTTTCAATATGCTATTGCATTTCTTTATACTCCATGGCTAGATATTTTTCCTTAATCTCATATGGAGATGGAATTTGAACTCCCATACTTGTTTGTTGAGCACCAACGATCATGTTTTTGAAATGGTGCGATTTTACCTTTGCAGGTTGGACATTATCATAAATAAAGAACTTTGCTACTAGTTTTCCCAATGTATCTTTCACACCACCTTTTGTCAATACATCTTTTATATTTTTTTGTTTTGCACCGGATGACTTATATAATGAAGGTGCAGCTGGAGGAAATTGTTGAGATTGCTGTCGACAAATAGCCTCCTTTACACTTATTGCATGACGGAATTGAGCACATGGTTGACTACCACCTTCTCGAGAAGATCTTGATCCTTGACCTCTAGGGTTAAAAAAGTTTCTTCCTTGTTCTTTTTCCCACCTGTCTTATTTAAATGCATGAACTGCAGCTTTATATGAGTCTCTTTCATCAGGATACATATCAATTGGATACATACATATATCATCACCACCATCATCATCATCATCATAATTACTCCGAGACGGAGCTAAATTACCCCGTAATTCATTACGAATATCTTCCTCCATCGTCTTTTTTTTCAATTTTGCATGTTCTTTCTTCCTCGAATAATTGTAAATCTCTTTCTTCACTTTTGGAGGTACATTAGGGCACTTTTTGACATTACTTTATGGATCAGAATGTGCTAAATGATTCTTTAATCTTGTTATTCCACCACTTTGCATTTTATGGTTACAATATTTAGAAATTGTACCATACTTATTACCTTCAATTGGAATATAATGTGACTAAGCTGGATCTGCTTTTCCGCTACCACTTTCCATTTTTCGTTTTAACAATCATAAATAATTATTAAGTTAATAATAATATTAATAACAACAATAAGAATAAGAAAAATAACAATATTAATAATAAGTAAAAAAATAATAACAATAATAATAATATCAATATTAATAAGAATAACAATAATAACAATATTAATAATAACAATACAAACAACAAAAATAACAACATTAATAATAATAATGATAATAACAATAATAAAAATAATAACAATAAGAATAATAAGTAGAATAATAACAACAACAATAATAACAAATTAACAATATTAATAATAATAAGAGTAGTAACAATAATAATAATAATAATAATAATAATAATAATAATTATGACAACATTAATAACAATAATAACATCAACAGTAACAACAATATTAATAACAAGAATAATAATAATAATAATAACATTTATTAGAATATTAATAAGAATAACATGAATAACAATAATAATAATAATAATAACAACATTAATGATAACAATAATAAAAACAACAATAATAATAATAAGGATAATAAGGATAATAAATATAATAACAATAATAATAAAAAAACAAGAATAACCATAATAATAATATTAATAATAATAGACAACAATAATAACAACATTAATAATAACGATAATAATAATATTAATAACAAAAATAATAATGACAACATTAATAATAACGATAATAATAACAACATTAATAATAACGATAATAAAAACAACAATAACAACAACATTAATAATAATAAAGATAATAGCGATAATAAAAATAATAACAATAATAATAAGAACAAGAATAACAATAATATTAATAATAATAATAATAAACAACAATAATAACAACATTAATAATAATAAAAATAATAACAACAACAAGAATAAGAAAAGTAATAACGATATTAATATTCATGATAATAATAACAATAACAATAATAAGAAGAATAATAATAACTATAATAACAATAATAATAATAATAATGACAACATTAATAATAGCAATAATAAAAACAACATTAATAATAATAAGGATAATAACGATAATAAATATAATAACAATAACAATAAGAACAAGAATAACAATAATAATAATTTTAATAATAATAATAAATAACAATAATAACAACATTAATAATAATAAAAATAATAACAACAACAAAAATAAGAAAAATAATAACAATATTAATATTTATGATAATAATAATGATAATAATAACAATAATAAGAAGAATAATAACTATAATAACAATATTAATAATAATAATAACAACATTAATAATAACAATAATAAAAACAACAATAATAGCAACATTAATAATAATAAGGATAATAAATATGATAATAATAATAAGAAGAACATGAATAACAATAATAATAATTTTAATAATAATAATAAACAACAATAATAACATTAATAATAATATTAATAATGAAAATAATAATAACAACATCAACAATAATAACAATATTAATAACAATAATAATAACAAAAATAACAATAATAATAATATTAATAATAATATAAATAATAACAACATTAATAAGAATAATAACAATAATATATTACATTATAAAAAAAATTAATTTTATAGTAAATCAATTATTTGGTGCATATCTTATACATATAGTTAACTTTTGTTAAATAATAAGCACAATTTTAATAATATTTGTTATTAAAATGCTTACTTTTGAGGGTTAAGAAATTATGAATTGAGACTTTATTTCCAACATAGATCTTCCAAAAGCTCTTACTTTTATGAATATAAATATTGAATAAAGAAAGAAAAGAAGATTAAAAACTAATAACTTCAGTGAAAACTTTGCGTTCACTCCATTTCATTTTTTTTGAAACTTTGCGTTTACTCACTCTACGATTTATGTTGAGGAAGAAGGACTCAAAACATAAAAATATAACTGAGCTGCTATACATGCATTTTTATACTATACTCATTTCCTTACCTCCTCAGAATTATAAACCACTAAAAAATAATTTCTCTTGTGAATGTTTGTGCTTTTCAAGTAGGCAACCTAATAAAAATATTAAAAAAACAAAAAAGACAGCAAAGTACTTGTCTGTCATTATTTTAGTGTATTATTTCTTCCCGCAATTTTCTCAATGTATTATTTCTCCACACATTTTTCTCTCGCGATTTTTTCTTTCCATTGAATGACTTTACTTTTTTGGTCTGTATTTACTGTTATCATGTGATTCACAACTGTAAAATTTTCTATCAAATTTCTGAAAAAATTATCTGAAAATGTTCCTTCTGATATTTACAGTTATTTTTCTATTCTCTTTTCATTTCAAAATTTTGCTTTCTCTTTACTTTCGGTATCCTACTCGATTAACATTTTGAAACAAATCAAAGTAATCATTCATTCACATTTTACACTATCATTCACATTTTTTTTCAATTTCGGCACTTTCACACTTTCATTCACAATTTCTTTTTCTTTTTAAGTCAATAACAAAAAATAAAAAATAAAAAAATTCCTGTATTTTGCCATCTCTTTCCTCTTCCCCTGCCATCTCCTTCCTCTTCTCCTCTCTGTCTATCCCCTGCCATCTCTACGTATCTCGACTTCTCCCCTTCGGCTGACCCTCTCTTTCCCTTCAGCCATCTAGGCTTCTCCCTTATGGCCGGCCCTTTCTTTCTCCTCTTCTCTCTTCTCGGCCGGTCTCTTCAGTCTTCTCTATTCTTGGCCGATCTCCAGCATACAAATCGATCACAAGCATACAAACAAACACAAACCAAACACACAAACATACACACCCAGTCTGGCCGACATCTCCAAGAAATTTCCATCGACAACCGCTGATTTTTCCACAACATTTCCACTGTATCCACCCAAAAACTGAAACCCTCACCGACATGGATCAATTCTGTCAACTTCCTTCGATTTCGGTGATAAATCGGTGGCAACCAGGACAGAAACTTCTCCCCCCCCCCCCCCAATCAGTGTTGAAGGCGACAACCAAAACTATCGGCGATATCTCGCCCGTTTCGTCGACTTTTTCTTCCCTGGTCTTTACTAAGGCCGTGGAAGGCTGGACAATTAAAAAAAAAAAAATCAAATTAAGCTATCATTACAACTAGGAATAGGAATTCAACTTCAGTCTTAACAACTCCATCGCCTCTTTTTACCGATTTATACATATATATATATATATGTATCTTCATACTTTGCAAAATTTATTTTATTTTTAGATGTGAGAAATATATTTAGAAGTAAAGAGATAGAAGGAGTGTATTAGAGAGAGAATTTTTAAAAGAATTTCTCCTAAATGCTTTTTTTTTTTTTGGGTAAGAAAGAGTGTGTTTTATCTTATTATAAGAAAAAGAATATTGTTAAAAGTTCTTTTCTTATTTGAAAGAGAAATTATTATATCATTTTTCTATAATAAAATCTTTCGTGTGTATTTTGTTTAAGTATTTTGCATATAAAATTGTCATTTGTATAATTTCTACTTCAATTGTAATTATGTGTCCTGTACCACAATTTTCTAATAGTGGTATTAGAGCCAGGTTGGTTTATAGTAAGTTTTTTGTGCTACAGTTAGATCCAGTCAGTGGGAAAAAGTCACCTTCAACAATGATGATGAAGTATAAAATACAAACGTTTAATAAGAATAATTTTTCATTGTGGAAAATGAGAATAAAAGCAGTTTTGAGAAAAGATAACTGCTTGGTGGCAATTGAAGAAAGGCCCACAAAGATCCTTGACAAAGACAAATGGATCAAGATGGATGGTTATGCTATTGCTAATATGCACCTAGTGCTAGCTGACAAAGTATTGTCAAGCGTGGTGGAGAAAAAGACAACAAAAATAGATATGGGAAACGTTGATAAAATTGTATGAGGCCAAATCACTACACAACAAAATATTCTTAAAGAGAATGCTTTACACTCTTCAGATGATGGAGCCAATTATTGTAACTGACCACATCACACCCTCAATACTTTATTTTCATAGTTCATAACAATGGGGCATAACATAAACACAGATGAACGTGCTGAAATTCTACTTCAAAGTCTGTTTGATTCGTATGATCAGCTTATTGTCAACTTAACCAACAATATAATAATTATAGCCTTCGATGATATTGCAGTTACGGTTTTTGAAGAAGAAAGTTAGTGCAAGAGCAAAGACGATAGACTAGGAAGCTCACAACAAATTGAAGCTTTGACGACGACAAGAGGGAGATAAAAGGAACATGGCACTAGTGGCAGTCAAAATCATAGTAGATCAAAATTCTAGAAGTAAGAAGAATGTCAAGTGTCATCACTGTGGCAAGAAATGGCATTACAACAGGGAGTGTTGACATCTCAACAAAAATGAAGAAGATAAAGGAAAAGGTGCTGAGTCGTCAAAAGTTCAAGATTGTGTTGTAAATATAATACGAACCTAGGACGACCTGCCCTTAAACCCATATTATATTAGCTCGGATCTAATTATGTTCAAGTTTTAATGGTCACCTTGACCCCTAACCAACCTGTGATTAGAAAGATTAGTATATAATGAAGATGCCACAATAGGTGATGGAAGACCTATTGATAAGTCAAACTAAAACAGCCATTCACTGGTGTTTTAGGTATTCAAACGAACAAAGAGAATTCAATCTCATAAATAATTTTCTGTATAAAATTCAAACTTGATTTATCATTGAAAATAAGCCTTTGAATGAAAAAAATAAAACCCTAAAAGGATTAGAAAATTTTAGCCAACATAGAATCCAATTAGAAAATTGCCTAATTTCATACCCTTTCTTAATCTAATTTGGATTAATTAATTTCCTTATGTTGAATTAGGAATTAATTAATTTACAATGAAAATAATAAAATAGTAACTTTCCTAAAATTATTTTCCAGCAAGTAAATAAATAAAAACCAAAAGTAAACGTAATTTCCTAAAACAAAAAGTAGAAATCAAATTAGGAAACTAGAATACTAACTTTCTGACTAAGTTGACTTTGGCCAATCTTTGACCAATTTGAGCACCAAATCAGCTTCTACATGCTTTTTAGGATGCTAAATAAGATTATTATGGAGTCCCACACATTTCCCTTGCTTGGAAGAAAGAGAAAAAGCCAACTCAGCAAAATACAGTAAAGCCAACAAGTAATACAACAATTTTCTACCAAATTTTGAAGCTGTCAGTACAAGTCCGTACAAGTTGGTTTTACTTCTTCCTTGAATTGTTTCCATGACCTCTTAGTGACATTTATTGAATCCATAAAGAGTTGGAACCATGTCTTGCTGCCCGGAGTCCATAAATGCACTAAAACCGCTATCCGGGTTCGTATCGGCTTCCTCCACTTATATGCCCAAAATAGGTCTTGGATCTTCGGATATGGACAAGCCCTTCTGAGAATGAATTACCCCCTGGATAAAGGCAACAAGATTTTCCCTAAACCTCTTAGCTTGAGCCCCAGTGATCGATCCGGTCTTCATCCGTATCGGGTTAGAAACCCAATGGGTTATCGGTTGTACGGGTACAGACGGATTCACATCATTCCCCTCCTCTTGAAAAGGATTTGTCCTCAAATTAAGATCATAACCTGCAGAAAAAGGAGATAATTCAGCAACATTAAATGTGGCACTAACATTGTACTTACCTAGTAAGTAAAATTTGTCAGCATTTTCATTGATTCGCCCCAAAATTTGAAAAGTACATCCCCTCGAGGCATAAGCTTTGACTTTTGTTGCTTCGAAAACCTTTCCTTTCTCAAGTGAAACTAAATCCAATCTCCTGGGTCAAGCACTAACATAAAAAAAATCTAAAAATACATGCTCATTATGGCAAAAATTACACTTTTTAAAGTTAGCAAATAATCTTTTCCAAATTTTCAAATTTCCACAAAGTAAAGCTCTCAACAAGGCAGATAAAGTTCTATACAACAAAAACATATTTAAATAAGCATCTTTATGATTCATGACTAGTAATGGTTTCTTACTCAAGATAGCTTTATTAACATCCCCAAAACTCAAATAAAAATTTTTATTTTTCCTTTCTTTTCTTTCTTTTCCTTTCTCACTCATGGATTCATTGAATTTTGCTTCACTCTCGGCTTTTGCACTAAATTCCTCACTCTTGGCTTAGTTTAAAATTTTCCACTCAACCTGGATTTTAGAAGACTTACCTTGGACAGCAAACTCAGACTTACCTTCTTGGATGGATGGTGAAGCCGTAGGTGCCATACTAGCTTTCTCCTTGAGCTTTTCGGCCTCCCTCCTTTGTTGCATTTGTAATTGGTCCCTAAAAACCTCATTCGGAGTCAATGGCTTCAGCTTAACCTTCTTGACTTTAATCATAAAAAAAATAGAATTCTCTCTCCCATAATATATGGCATCTTTATCAAATTGCCATGGCCTCCCCAACAATATATGACCAGCATGCATAGGCTTGTCATCACACAACATAACATCCATATATTTATCTATGCTAAATTTGACTTTGGCTTGTCTATTCACTTTCTTCTCACCACTATCATTAAGCCATTGTAATCTATATGGTTCTGGATGTTTAATTGTTGTTAAGCCTAATTTATCAACTACCATGCTACTAATTAAATTTTCACAACTTCCACTATCTATAACCATACTACATATGTTACCTTGAATTTCGCATCTGGTGTGGAAGATGTTTTCTCTTTGAATTTGATCC
Organism: Ziziphus jujuba; assembly: GCF_031755915.1. Classification (NCBI taxonomy): domain Eukaryota; kingdom Viridiplantae; phylum Streptophyta; class Magnoliopsida; order Rosales; family Rhamnaceae; genus Ziziphus; species Ziziphus jujuba. Next base: position 9,538,966 of record NC_083380.1, read on the forward strand.
TCATCTTTGTATACAGTAAGGACCCTCCTTGCAACTAAGCTCAAGTCAGCCCTTGAAGGTTGGAGTGTTTCGGGTTCCTCATGCTCATCCCCTCCAAGTTCTTCATCATCCAATTCAACCTCTCCCCAAATTTCCTCACATTCAGATTCTAGTTCACCATTACCTTTCAGCACCATGATCCTATTATTGGGCCTTACATGGCAATGTGTCCTCGTCCCTGGCACTTAAACCACACAATTTCATGAGTTTTAGAAGGTTTAGGATCATATTTACCTTCAATTTTGTCTGCTTGGATAGATTCGGTTCTAGTCTCTCTCCTTGGCCAATTTGAACTTTCTTCTCCAACTTTCGACTTTGGGTTGTTTTCAAAGGTAGGATTGTTTCTCCAGCCACTTGGATTTGATCTTCCACCGTTGGAAACACCTCCAAACCATGAGCTTTTATCCCTTCTCTTGAATTGATGCTCAAGTTTAAAAGCCACATGCAACATCTCCTCCAATTCCACATACTGTTGCAATTCTAGTTGATTGGCTATCTCACGATTCAAACCATCTAAAAACCTTACCATGGTTGCTTCCCTATCTTCATTCATGCTTAACCTCATCATAAGCATCTCCATCTCCTTGTAATAATCCTCCACAGACCTATTTCCTTGAGATAATGATTGAAGCCTTTGATGCAGCAACTTATGATAGTGTGATGGTACGAACCGCTTCCTTATGGCTCCTTTCATTTGTCGCCATGTAGTGATCAAGTCATCACCAACTCTCCTTCGGGTGTTTTGCTCATTTGTCCACCATTGGAGTGCATAATGACCAAATTCCATTGCTGCCAATTTCACCTTCTTAGCCTTCGAATAGTTGTGGCAATTGAAGATCATCTCCATACGCTCCTCCCATTCCAAGTAAGCCTCCGGATCACTTTTCCCCATGATAAGTGATATGTTTACCTTGATGTTGCCAAGATGATCATCTACCTCCTCTCTTCTATGCCTCCTACAGCCTAGCCTCTCTTGGACAGCAAGTGTTTCATCCATTCCTTCCTTGAAATCATCTCCAAAATATTCCTCTTCAAACTCCTCTCTAGGTCATCTACGACTTCCTCGACCTCGACCTCCATGGAACTCTTGCCTCAAATTCGGTCCACCATGAGATGTTTCTATTCTATCCATTCTTTGATTTATATGGTCAAATTGGGCCTTCATATGCTGTAATTGTTCCAAGATAGCCCTCATGTCTGTTTACTCACCACTCCCCGTAGCTCGGGAATCACCATGGAATCCTACGGATTCTTCTTCATTAATTCTCAGTGGTGGATCTTCTCTCCTCATCCTTGAATTTTCCATGTTAGTAGAATACCACAAAAAGTAAAATAAAACCTCACCAAATTCACTCCCTTACATGTTTCACTCAAACAAGATCTCGACACTTGTGTTTGCTCACTAGTTTCGACTTTTACCCTCTTTGGAGCTCACACACTCTTGGATTTTTCCTCTCAATGAATTATCTCAAAGTTCTAATTAAAACACCCTAAAAAAAGCAATTAGATCACAAGTATATTTTAATTAAACTTATCAACAAAACAGTAGGAAAAAGTAAGCAATACCAAATGAATAAACAAAACCTAGTTTTTGGCTTTTCTAGGCAAAATAAGGCAAATCAACAAGAAAATTTTGGAATTAATAAGAACTGGACTAGATGGTAAGAAACTAATAATCCAAGAATGATATTTTAGAGAAAGAAATTCAAACTCAAACAAGAATCAATTTGAACAAAATTAAAGGATAGTGTTGGTTGTTGTTCTTGTAATTCTAGTTTTGTATCAATTCCTTTAACTAATTTTAATCCAAATAATTTAGCACCCAAAATTCAAATATCCAGCAACAAAAATAATTCTCCAGAATCTCCAAATATTGAATATATAATAAAAAAATCAGCAGCTCCAAGAAATTTCCAGCAACAAATTTCAACACTAAATTCAACAAACCGAAATTTTTTTTTAATTCGGCTTTTCTTCTTCTTCTTTTTTTTTTTTTTTTTACTCATAGAACATAAAAAAACTGCAGTGACAAGAATAAACACCTAAATTTCAATTCCAACACCAAATAATCACCAAACTCATGACCTCCAACAAAATACAAAAGTGCAGTTTTTTTTCTTTTTATATATCTGTTCGGCTTTTTTTTTCTTTTTTTTTTAACAGAAAATAAAAATTTTAAAAAACCAAAATTATCAAGAACAATAATGAAAGACAACCAACAAGCTAGGAAACAAAAATACGGTAAAACAAGGAAAGCTTAATGTGACTACAAACGAATTTTTTTTTTTTAAATATGTAGAACGTGTATGATAATAGAAGAAACCTTAACCTAATTCTAAAATTTCAGAATAACACAAAAAAAAAAAATAAAGAAAATAAAGATAGACAAACCTGAACAAAATTCAGCTCTGATACCGAATGATACGAACCTAGGACGACCTGCTCCTAAACCTGTATTATATTAGCTCGGATCTAATTATGTTCAAGTTTTAATGGTCATTTGACCCCTAACCAACCTGTGATTGGAAACCTTGGTATATAATAAGGACGCCATAATAGGTGATGTAAGGCCTATTGATAAGTCAAACTAAAACACTCATTCACTAATGGTGTTTTAGGTGTTCAAAAGAACAAAGAGAATTAAATCTCACAAATAATTTTCTATATAAAATTCAAGCTTGATTTCTGATTGAAAATAAGCCTTTAAATATGCTTTGAATGAAAAAAATAAAACCCTAAAAGGATTAAGAAATTTCAGCCAACATAGAATCCAATTAGGAAAATGCCTAATTTCATACTATTTCATAATCTAATTTGGATTAATTAATTCTCTTATTTTGAATTAGGAGTTAATTAATTTACAATGAAAATAATAAAATAATAAATTTCCTAAACTTATTTTTCCAGCAAATAAATAAATAAAAACCAAAAGTAAAGGTAATTTCCTAAAAGAAAAAGTAGAAATCAAATTAGGAAACTAGAATACTAGCTTTTTGACTAAGTTGACTTTGGTCAATCTTTGACCAATTTGAGCTCCAAATCAGGTTCTATATGCTTTGTAGGATGCCAAATAAGATTATTATGGAGTCCCACACGTTTCCCTTTCTTGGAGGAAAAAGAAAAAGCCAACTCAGCGAAATACAGTAAAGCCAGCAAGCAATACAGCAATTTTCAGCCAAATTTTGAAGCTATCCGTACAAGTCCGTATAAGTTCATCTTTCTTCTACCTTGACCTCTTAGTGATATTTATTGAATCCATAAAGACTTGGAACCATTTCTTGCTATCCAGACCCCATAAATGCACCAAAACCGCTATCTGGGTCCGTATCGGCTTCCACCTTTTTCTGCCTAAAACAGGTCTTGGATCTTCGGATATGGACAAGTCCTCTTGAGAATGAATTACCCCCTGGATAAAGGCAGCAAGTCTTTCCCTAAACCTCTTAGCTTGAGCCCTAGTGATTGGCCCGGTCTTCATTCGTATCGGGTTAGCAATCCAGCGGGTTGTCAGTTGTGCGGGCACAGACGGATTCGCATAAAAATACATCGGATGATGGTGAAATTTTATACAACAATCAAAGACTCAACATCTCTACTGCAAATTCGCAGAGCACCTTCATCCTTCATTGATGGGAGCCAAAATTCATTTTCCATGACTGCCTCAACACAAATAATCTTGTTTCCGTTATTTCTTAGTCAATATCATCTTGTTATGTTAATGGCATAATTTATTAGATGGGTTTCATATATATTAGAGAATCACCCACAAGTTGAGAAAAAGCTATTGGTGGTGGAGACAATGATCTATGTCCAAGACGAAGTGTACATTCTATAGAACAAAGAAAAAGACAAAAGAAAGAAAGTGGCAACTAACGGTGTGAAAGACTAATGCTGATTTGGATTTTTTTTTATCTTATATTTACCTAATAATACATGTAGCATTTTGTAAATGGTTATGTGTACCAAATCAGCAAATACATCATGTGTACTATAAAATTCCTCATAATTAAATTGAAACATAGGTTAAATTGCAATATTAATTATTTAAATTTGGATATTCAAAATGCAACTACCCCAATTAAGAGAAACAAATTGCAATGAACAAACTTTTATCTAAGCAAAATACAATAAAAAATAAAATAAAAAATTTACCAAATTAGCTAGAACTGGCAAGGCTAATTAAGAATACTAACTCAACACGAAATATTTATTTTCCACGCATTAATGTGCCAAAATAAAGCACATTAATAATAAACAAAAGAAAAAAAAAATCTAAGTCAAACATGCAAAATAAAGACACTTTAAAAGCTTATATAAGTAGTAGACCTCTGATTGACCCTCCTGAACATCGTTAAGAAAGGCATTTTGCATGCCTCTTCCATGATTCTATATACATACAGCATACCCTGAAGACTGTCCCCGTCGTCAACGCAAACCATTCCAAGGTACTGCTTATTTTATCATTATGATTGTCTTCCTCTATTAAACTCTACTCCTTGTATGAAAAGAATCTAAACTATGTATTCCCCATTTAATTAAAATAAATAAATATTTAAAAGAGATTTGATGGCATCCGATAATATTGTAAAAGGTGATATGTAAGTTAAAAGGAATATAATTGACTACTATAGGTTGTTTTTGATCGAGTAATGATGAGAATCCGCCCATACTCACACAACCGACTACCTGCTCGGGTGTTAACCCTATTTGGATGAAGAACAAGCCGATCACTAGGGCTCATGCTAAAAGATTTAAGGAAAACCTATCTGCTTTATTCTAGGAAGTAATTAATTCCCAAAGGGGCTTGTCAATACTCAAAGATACAAAATCTGTTTTAAGCATCCAAGTGGTGAAAGCCGATATGGACCGGGGTAACTATTTTTGTGCAAATATGGACTCTGAGCAGCAAGAAATGGTTCCAACTCTTCATAGATTCAATACATATCTCTCAGAGGTCATGAAATCAATTCAAGGCAGCTTCAAAGGCAAACAAAAAAGGGCTCTGCGCCCAAGGGAGAAAGATTGCCGGTTTTGCTGTATTGCTTGTTGGCTTCACTGTATTTTGCTGAATTGACATTTTCACTTTGATCCAAGCAAGGGCAACGTGTAGAACTCTATGATAATCTTATTTGGCATCCTAAAAAGCATATGGAAGCTGATTTGGAGCTTAAATTGGTCAAAGATTGGTCAAAATCAACATAGTTAAAAGATGGTATTTTAGTTTCCTATTTTCATTTCTACCTTTTTGTTTTAGAAATTAGTCTTCTAATTGGTTTTTATTTATTTATTTGCTTGATAAATCAACTTCAGAAATTTATTATTTTATTATTTTCATTGTAAATTAATTAATTCCTAATTCAAAATAGAGGAATTAATTAATCAAAATTAGTTTAGGAAAGGAGAGAGAAAATTCGGCCAAGCTTGTTTCCTAATCTACATGGCCGGTTTTTTCTTATCTTTTTAGGGTTTTTTATTTCATATCTTGAACCTATTGAAGGGTTATTTTTCAATGAGAATGCAGCTTGAATATTTTACAGAAGATTAATTGTGAGATTAAATTCTCTTTTTTATCTTTGAACACCTAAAACACCATTAGTGAATGAGTGTTTTAGTTTTGATTTACAAATGGGATATCCATCACCTATTGTGGCATCTTCAATATACCAAGATTTCTAATTACAGGTTGGTTAGGAGTTAAGGTAGCCATTAGAGCTTGAACATAATTAGATCGGGCTAATATAGTATGGGTTTAGGCGCACATCGTCCTAGATTCGTATCAAGGAATCAGAAAAAGGAAAAATTTGTCTAAATGTAGAGGAAGAACAAGAAAAACAAAAAAATAAAATAAAATAAGCTCCTTAAACTCTTCAATCTGTAAAATTAATGTCTTGAATTCGCCAATGGTTTCTAGTTCAATGTCATTTATATCCGTTTCATTACATTTGATTACTCATACTCAATCCATGCACATGAATATCTCTATTTGTTAATTAAGTTTTGTCACACGCTAATTGTGGATGAAAATTTCAAATGGCATGAAGCATGCACTTTTGCTTAATTCAATTGAACAACAAATGATTTCCAAGACCAACAATAAATCAATGGATTAAATACATAGGAACTAAAATTCCAAGCTCTTTCATCTATAAATACGTGGAAATGCTAGCATTATTTCCAGCATCCCAAGAGCCAGCTCAAAACTAAAAGTTCCTAGCCATAGCCCTAGTTTACAAATAAATCTCATCCTCATACAAACTGATACGAACCTAGGACGACCTGCTCCTAAACCCGTATTATATTAGCCCGGATCTTAATTAAGTTCAAGTTCTAATGGAATGGACCTCAACCCCTAACCAACCTGTGGTTAAAAACCTTGGTATAATGTAGACGCCATAATAGGGGATGGAAAACCTATTGATAAGTCAAGCTAAAACAACCAATTCTCTAATGGTGTTTTAGGTGTTCTCAAAGAACAAAGAGATAATTAATCTCACAAGTATTTTCTCAATCAAATCAAAGTTTTATTCAAATTGAAAAATAAGCCTTTAAATAGGCTACAAAGCCACGAAATAAAACCCTAAAAATAAAGAAAACCGGCCACCACACATAAAGAAACCTAGTTGGCCGAAACTATACTTCCTTTCCTAATCTAAGTTTGATTAATTAATTCCTTTATATTAAATTAGGAATTAGCTAATTTACAATAGAAAGAATAAAATAAAAACCTTCCTAAAGTTATTTGTCCAAAAATAAATAAATAAAAGCCAAAAAGTAATGGTAGTTTCCTAAAATAAAAAGTAAAAATAAATTAGGAAACTAAAAATGCTAGCCTTTTTGATCAAGTTGACTTTGATCAATCTTTGACCTCTTTGAGCTTCAAATCAGCTTCTAGATTCTTTTTAAGATGCCAAATAAGCTGAATATGAAGTCCCACACGTTGCCCATGCTTGGAAAAATAAGAAAAGGCTAATACAGTAAAATACAGTAAAGCCAGCAAGCAATACAGCAAATTCGGCCAAATTGTTGATGCTGTCCGTACAAGCCCTTTTTGATTGAATTTGAGGCTGATTTAACTTGATTCCATGACCTCTTAGGCATATGTATTGAACCCCTAAAGCATTGGAACCATTTCATGCTTCCTTGACTCCAAAAATGTACCAAAACCGTCACCTGGGTCCGTATCGGCTTCCACCACTTGGATGCTTCGAATAGGCTTTGTATCTTCAAGTATGGACAAGCTCTATTGAGATTGATTACCCTCTATATAAATACTCCCAGTTTACCCTTAAATCTCTTAATTTGAGCTCTTGTGATTGGCCTAGTCTTCATCCGTGTCGAGTCAGCACCCCAGCGGGTTATCGGCGGAGCGGGCTCGGGCGGAATCACATCACAAACAAATTTACCATGGCTTCTCTCTAACCTTCCCACTTCAAAATCCAAATTCTCGCTCTGATCTTCTAATAGCTGACGTTTCAAAATTACATGCAAGTATATCCAAGCTTGAGTCCCTTCTGTCTCAAAGATGATAATTACCGATCAAGATCCTACAATGACAAAGGCTATAGCTCAAAGCTTACCAAATACATTTCATAGGTATTGTAGTTGGCACATGCTTGAGAAGTTTTCTATATATTTAAATGCAATCACCTATAGAAATTTTTATAAGGACTTCCAACAATGCATTTGGGAATCAGAATTCCCTGAAGAGTTTGAAAGAAGATAGGTGACTATCATTGAGAAGGCAAGCCTATATGACAATGATTGGTTAAAATCAACATTTAAGATACGTTCAAGATGGGTGCCTGCATATGTTAATCATATATTCTCAGCTGGAATGTCAAGTACCCAATGTGCATAAAGCTCCCATGCATTTTTCAAGCAATATGTTTTGAAGAAAAACTTATTGATGGATTTCATACTTTGATTTAATAGGACAGTTGCATATCAACGTCACGAAGAGTTATGGTCTGATCATGTTGATATTAATGAGAAGCCTATTTTGAAATTGCCATTGGAAATGGAAAGTAAATGGTTGAGATTTACACACGCAAAATTTTCCTCAAGTTTCAAGATGAGTTGTGGTATAGGTTGCTAACAATGCCACAACTTGTTCATAAAAATGCTACTAACAAAATATATGTGATCGAGAGTAGTCCAAATGATGGTATTCGTAGAGTTCGGGAAATTGCTTATGATAAAGTATTGGACTATGCATCTTGTACTTCTAAGAAGTTTGAGAGTGAAAGAATTCCATGTAGACATATTTTGGCATTCTTGCGACTCTTTGGTAATAGTGCTTTGCCAAATCAATATATCATGAAAAGATGGACTAGAGTTGCAATATCTCAAATAATATCCGATAAGCAAGGTGTTGAGATAAGTGGAAAATGTAGTTCAATGTTGATACGGCGAGCTAAACTATTCCAACTTGCTTTAGAAGTCATTGATATAGCCATAACAAATGAAGAGGCAAGTGTAATTGTGAATGATGGTTTTCAAAGTTTGCTAGACAAGATTAACTCCGTAGTTATCGACATGAAGAGTGGAGGCATTTCTAAAAAAATGTAGTAATGCTCATGACTCCGAAGCTTTGAAAGACCCATCTTAAGTGAGGGCAAAGGGAAGTGGATGAAGATTAAAAAGGGAAAAGAAAAGGCAACAAATGCTGCAAAGTATAAAGGTTGACGTTGCAATGGATATGGAAAAATTGGGCAATCGCATGAAAAAAGAAATTGTCCAGTCCTCAACAATCCGTAAAAAATGATACATTTATTATTTATTATTCTTATGCAATTGGAATGATCATACCATGTACAAACCATGCTGCTAATCTATGTAGGTCCTCACAAAATGAGGAAAACCCTCAACCAGCATCGAAATTTGAATCTGAAACTAATAGTTTTACATGTACAGGTATAAAACTAAGTAGTTTCCTCATGGTCTTCAACATATTCTTGAACTAACATGCTGCTTATCTAATAACTTGATTCGTTTTGGCAGGTCTGCATGATAAATAATTTGGAATGATCCCCCTAAATGTGATAAAGTATTTTGCATCAGCTTGTAAGAAATAGTTTTATTTGTAGTTTGGTGTGGGTTTTCTGTCTCATTGCAAGAACTATCAGCTTAGTTAGTAAAATATGGTTGTGTAAAGATAATAGACTCCATACCTTCCCATGTATTGTAATATGAAGTGTTGTTTGATTCTTGGAATGAATATATGTTGGTTTGCTGTTTATTTTTCCAATGTAGGCCTCTCATTTTAATTTGTAATTCGAATAGTAATAGTTTTGTTCATGTAGGTGGTTGCCATTGGTGGAATTGGTATTTATTATGCTGGTCACATTCACTGTGGTGGTTTAGTGCAAGTTAGGACATAAGAATATACTTAATTTGTTGTCTACATATTAAGTTTATGACCCACCCATTGTGAGTTTTTAAAGTTCAAGAATACTAGGCTTGGATGTGCTAAAGCATGGTATTTAGGGGGTATATGTTATGGTATTCAGCACAAATGAAAGCACAAACAAGGCAGCTGTATGTGCTGGAGTACTAGAGAAAGGAAACAATAGCAAGCAATTCGATGTTTCATAGTGGTTATCAGCAGCTTTGGGGCCCCCAAAGGAAGATGTGGCAAAGGAGAAGGTGGTCTTGCTACTAGCCAGGCTTGTCTGCTTTTTCTATACTTTGGAACTACAAAAGCTGCTAATATTACTTTGGAACTACAAAAGCTGCTAATATAGACTGTGCTTCTCTATAATATTATAGAAGTTGGATTTTCTATTTTTTTGTTTTTTGGGTTTGATATCTGATACCTCATGAATCTTATAGGTTCTGTTGTATTTGTTGATATGAAATTTTTAGGGAACAGATGCATCACATGTAGATGAGGCTCTGGCTCTTGCAGAATCATTTACATGTGAGAAATTGAGATGATGGATTAAAGTGCCATGTTTTGTTGTTTTAGGCCTTACAGAAGTTGATATATTCAAAGTTACTAGAAAATTGATCCAGAAGCTAATTTGATGAGAAAAAAAAATAATTTTTATATTTGACTAATATCTGATTGGTTTTTGAATTGGTGGTTGCAGTTTGTAATGCTGTTGGAGTTTTGCCTTCGTCTCTCCAGTATGGTTTCTTGGTTGTTGATAAGTATGTAATTCTTTATTGCTACAGTTATACTGCAATTGATATGAAATTTGTGGTCGCTGTTAGTACAGATTGGTTAGAAATTTTGAATATACTTCTCCATCTAATGGAACCTAGGGAGAAAGGAAGACAACAATTTGTACTTTTCTGTCCATTGTTTTATCTGAAATATTAAGATCTCTGCAAATGTAGATGCATTCATCTTTGTCTTTATTTTGTTAATCTTACATTGTAGTTCCAATGGCATGAAAAACATCTAGGAGCATTTTTGCCAGAAAATTTTCACTGTATGCCGATGGTGGATTAATATATTCTTTTCTAATAAGGGTGCAATTGTTAAATAAATGCAGTCTTGCTTGCTAGATGTAAGTATTGGCTATTAAGATATATTTTATTTTCACTGACTAATAACTGAGAGAAAGTGAGATAGCCCTTACCGCATGTAGCATATACAACTAAAGTTTAAGAATATGAAGGCTAATCTATTAAGTGCTTCATCAACCAAATGCTTATGTCCAAAAAGTAGAGTTCCTTTTTTCTACGTATTTGAATGATCAGATTTTCTGTTACCAGATTTCCTTATTCCTTTATGTGTTCTGTTTCATTTTGATGCTAATTTGGTGATTAGGTGATAATTTGGTGTACATACAAAACTCCAGAGGCTCCTTAAATTTCAATAATTAGTTGATAACACAAACATCCATGTTACACTTTCAAAGCTCATGAGCTACAACAATTTCATTCCAATCATTTGACAACATTAATGTTCAGCAGTCACATTGTCACTAATGTGAAGGCTAACAGCTGCAATGTGCTCAAGCATCGGGTGGTTCATTGAAATAATTTCTACAAGCTAGGTAGTGTTCATAACATGCTTTTAACCAAAATGATCAATCCACACCTCAAAATGGTATATACCATTTCTTTACTGACTTTTACTCCTAAGGAACATAAAACAGTTGAATGAACAATGGAGTAGGTAGGCCAGAATGAAAAATATGGTTGCTTCTTGAAAGCCAAATAACCCTCACCGTGTGACAAGTACCATCCTCAAATGTCAACCTGGAAAAACCTCCACCATACTTTTAAGTGTGATTGAAGACCCTCGACCTTTTGATTTGGCCACTAGAACCTTTAATAGACCTTAATTAGCCTACATTAAAAAGCCATGAAGGAAAATTCATATAAGCCATTGTTAAGAATTAACACTATTGTGGTGGTGTGAGCATAAATTCATTTATAATTTGATCAAAACAAAATACTAATTCTAAAATGTTGCAGGAAGCAAATTTGAAGTAGTTGAAACAAGGTCAGAGAACTCATAAACTAATCGAGCTAATCCTTTCATTGCAGCATTGATCATATAAGGATCATTAGTATATATGAACAAATATCAAAAAGCTACTTATGGATTAATACATCTATATTTACAAACAAGTAGGTACTAACTAGATTTTTGGGCTACTTACAATGGTTGGTCAATAAACCATTAGGAAGTGTGATATACTAGCAATATATTTCCACCTGACAAATACCTATTCACGTATCCACTAACTATAAGCAATATTTGCATTTAAAAAAAGATAAAGATCATGTCAAACTATAAACTAATTATGAACCAATTTAAGTTTAAATAGCAGTGGACTGTACATATCTTGCTAAGGTTTCTTCCTACTGCACAGCATTGTTGGTGTTCTTAGAGCCTTTATGATTCATCTTTTGAACCTGGTTTTGAAGTGAACATTATATGTTAGAGACTAAAAGAGATGCCTTGTAGTATATCATAACAACCATTCATTATGTATGGCATTCTAACTTGCTATGGAGATTGCTTCACCACTAGATACAAGAAAATAATTTTTTCAGCACATTACTGAAGTAAACATGAAGATTACTATCAAAGAAAGATTTAATTTTCATTGATCATTTGAAGATAATTTTACATATGTGTCATAACTATCTCTTATAAACATAATGTGTGTGTGTGTGTCTACAAGTGCACGTAGACTCTGGCATGTAATTTGAAAGATTAAAGGAGAAGAAACCCAAGTTTACAAAAAGAAGATCAAACCAAAAGTGGTTTGTCTTCACATCAGAAAATGATAATTAAAAACACATATTTGTTTACAACAGCATTATGTCATTGGGTTAAAATCACAAAAAATATGTACTATAGTATTCGAAATATTACCAAGTTGACCTAAAGTGTAAAGAAACAGTAACAACAAGCTTCTCACTACAATTTTTCAAGGATCATCCACTTCCCGTAAAGCAGTTGTTGACTCATGGTGAGCCGAAAGCAATAGGTAGAACTAATTTAACAGACAATAGTTTGATCTAAAAGAATAGTGAAACAATACATTAGCTTTTAACAAGTTCTGTCACTTACCTATAATGGCTGGATAATCAATACCCAATTCCTCTTTACTTCCGTGAAGACAACCACACAGCAAGAACTATGCTGAGAACACACACAATAAATTAATTTACAACTCACAAAAAAAAAAAAAAATACTTAATGCTTTGCATGGAACTCAGAAACCATGGGGAAAATTTATGCATGAAAATGAAGAGAATAAAAAAAAAAACAAAGGATAAAATCCTTTTTGGGTTTTGGTTACAGGAAAGAAAAAAATTATAAATTAAATTTCAAACACAAACAATCTTAATTCTATACATATATTAGATTTTCATAAATTAATTTGACAATATAAAATAATAAGATGATAACTCAAAGACAAAGGTGAAAACCTTCGCATCCTGACCACCATAATTATGATGGAAAATGTTGAGATCTTCAACATTCTCCAATGTACCTATGTACCGCAACATTCACCCGACTATACATGAATATACATAAATGAATTAAAACTCCGAGGCAAAAACCGAAGGCATTAACTAAGATAATCAAGAATAATCAGTACTCCATCATTGAAGATGTCATTTAAAAGATGCCTGAGATAATCAAGGATTGGTTAGCACAACATATAACGGAGAAATGCAATTCAATTCACCAAACAGTTCAACATACTTGACATAGATAATTGTAAATACAATTTCAACAAAACATACAGCGAGCTTAGTAGGATACATATATTGCTTACCAAGCACATAGCAAAATTTAGTACATAATTGGTTTACCAACCAAATAGACACGTATAATACTTCACTACATTACTAGCAATCATTTTAAAGAAAAGAAATAATAAAAGTACAAGAACTATAACAGTCTTAACGTCATATTGGTTGCTCCTCTTAGTATTTTTCTGAATTGCTTCAAGAATATTATTAGATTTCTTCACTTGCAAAGATAAAAGACAAACTTCACTGATAAGTATATTTATTTTGTCTAATTTAGCTTCCCCTTCTTTTGCCCAAATGAATTTACCACATCCTTTTTCCTGTGGCAAGTAAACATATATAACTTAATTATTTTATAAGCGAAAACAAATTAAAATTCAACACATTAACAATTATGAACGACTTGTTCTCCATCTAAGCATTTCCAGAATTGACGATTTGGATTCTTGTCTATCCTTGATATTTTTAAATGCATATATTGACCATATGAGCACATCTATGTCGGTTTAACATCACTTGTACTTATTGATATGCTTACACATCTAATCTCCAGCTCTGTCTTCTAAAGAAGACAAGGCAGGATTTAATAAGTTATAAAAAGCCAAAAGATATATACAAAAAAAAAAAAAAAAAAAAAAACCACCAGCAACCTTTTTACATGAATGAATGCATCTACCTTAGCAATAACAATGGCTATAAAGCAATGGCAATAACAATAGCAATAACAACCACTAAATATGTATTATATGGCTTTTCCCTATTCATATGGTTTTCTTAATATTCATTATCAGCATTACTGGACATGCTCATCCTATCACCCCTGTTTCTCAAGGATTATTCCTCTTTCTAGCTATTCACGAGTATTGAAATTAACATTGACAATGTAAGCTAACAAAGGAAAGAAAGAGCCATATCTTACAAAAAAATCTTCTTTCTAATTCAGAGTATTAGTCTAAACACTTCACCTAAAATGGCAGATGCAATAACAACTAATCAAAATTGTGCACGCTGAGCGCATGGTAGCACACCCTTCCTATCTCATTGTCCCAAAGAAAACAAAGATGTAAAATAATAACCAAAAAAAAATATGAAGATTTTCTACCAACCAAAATCTGCAATGAGAAGGTAAAATATCATAAATAAGCTACATGAACCTTACTAACGAGATTTGTTCATTATAAACATTCATGTTTTGTTTGTGATATGTGAATCTCTTATATGATTGGAAATGTATATATAGATGTTTAGAATGAGGGAATCGCATGGCATGCAAAGTAGTCTAAGTAGAGATTTTAAGAGAAGAAATTAGAATTGGAATATGATATATAGATAAACAAAAACATAAAGACAAATTCACACCAAACATTGGAATTGGTACGTATCTATATAACTAATGGACTTAAGAATTGATATTTGGACCATCAACAAAAATGACGAAAGGACAACAGTGTAACTAGCAGATCTGGCAGCATGGGCATGTGGGTAATTTGGCAACTAATTAAAGATTCAAAGACGAGATTGCAAGCATAGACCGAGAACATGGTAATTGATTCCTCACACTCCAAAAAGGAAAAGTTTTTAATTATTTTTATTTCTAAAAGAAGGATATTATATATAATAAAACAAGTATATCATTAAAGACTTCATAAAAGGGGGTTTATAACCAGATCTTAAAGAATTGTACTAACAGAGAACCAAAAACTTAATTATAAGTTTAAAAAGTAGGGAAACAAAACAAACAAGACTTGCAAAGACTGATATGCTTCGACAATACTTTTTAATCACAGATTATTGTCTTATTTTACATTTGTAGTGATATAAATTCAAGACAAAAAATTGGGAAAATTTGCAAGGCTGGTTAGCCAATGGAATCAGTAGAGAATGGCTTGAATGGTGGGGAGAAATTCTAGATTTAACCTAATCCCTAGATGGTGGAAGCAGTGGAGAATCTAGGGTAGGGCTGGCTGGAAGAAGCAGCAAAGAATGGTGGTGACTTAACATCGCGTGCGAGCTGGAGGTGGTCATGGCTCAAAGTCGTTGGAACTGTGGGTGGAAGTTTGGAAGCAGAGGAGAAAAGAAGAAGAGAAGAGAAAGGTGCAAATGGGAAGGGGAGCTTTAGGCAAAATTTCACACATGAGGCAAGCTTGAATTTGGACCATTCATGCCAGATGTAAAAATCCAACGGTTCCCATTTTCAGCACATTTTTTGTCCGAATGAAAACCATGTAGTCAGTCCTTATCCTAGACATATATATCTATATATATATATATTATATACACGCACATATATCTATATATATATAAAATATATGCACATACACACGCACACACGCATATATATATATATATGTAGGTATAGGCACAAAATTTAATATTGCAAGATTTACAAATTCAATAATTAAAATAAATATTTAACAGGGCTCCAAAAATGTTTTAAGAATAAATCAATCACTTTTGCTCTACTGCAGTGTCAGTTTTAGATTTAATCCAGATACTTAAACAAAGTCCAATTTCACAATAATTACACAAATTAGCTCAAAACATCAAAATTTTAATTATATAGCCATCCATAATTGATGTGATTCTGCCCAAGCCCGCTCCACCGATAACCTGCTGGGGTGCTGACTCGACACGGATGAAGACTAGGCCAATCACAAGAGCTCAAATTAAGAGATTTAAGGACAACCTGGGAGTATTTAAACAGGGAGAAATCAATCTCAACAGAGCTTGCCCATACTTGAAGATACAAAGCCTATTCTAAGCATCCAAGTGGTGGAAGCCGATACGGACCCGGGTGACGGTTTTGGTACATTTTTGGAGTCCGGGAAGCATGAAATGGTTCCAATGCTTTATGGGTTCAATAAATATACCTAAGAGGTCATGGAATCAAGTTAAAGCAGCCTCAAATGCAATCAAAAAGGGCTTGTACGAACAGCATCAACAATTTGGCCGAATTTGCTGTATTGCTTGCTGGCTTTACTGTATTTTACTGTATTAGCCTTTTCTTATTTTTCCAAGCATGGGCAACGTGTGGGCCTTCATATTCAGCTTACTTGGCATCCTAAAAAGAATCTAGAAGCTGATTTGAAGCTCAAAGAGGTCAAAGATTGATCAAAGTCAACTTGATCAAAAAGGCTAGCATATTTAGTTTCCTAATTTGTTTTTACTTTTTGTTTTAGGAAACTACCATTACTTGTTGGCTTTTATTTATTTATTTTCTGGAAAAATAACTTTAGGAAGGTTTTTATTTTATTCTTACCATTGTAAATTAATTAATTCCTAATTTAATATAAAGGAATTAATTAATCAAACTTAGATTAGGAAAGGAAGTATAGTTTCAGCCAACTAGGTTTCTTTATGTGTGGTGGCTGGTTTTCTTTATGTTCTAGGGTTTTATTTCATGGCTTTGTAGCCTATTTAAAGGCTTAGTTATCACTAAGAAAACAACTTTGATTTGATTAAGAAAATACTTGTGAGATTAATTATCTCTTTGTTCTTTGAGAACACCTAAAACACCATTAGAGAATTGGTTGTTTTAGCTTGACTCATCAATAGGTTTTCCATCCCCTATTGTGGTGTCTACATTATACCAAGGTTTCTAACCACAGGTTGGTTAGGGGTTGAGATCCATTCCATTAGAACTTGAACTTAATTAAAGATCCGGGCTAATATAATACGGGTTTAGGAGCAGGTCGTCCTAGGTTCGTATCAATAATTACTAAACTATATATCAAATGAAAAGCTTGAGAGATAGGGATTAGAAATACTTAGCTCAACTTAGCAAAACTTGTTGGCGATGGCTGGAAAAAGGATGGAAAAGTTTGATCAAATTTCAAATCAATATAACTAACTAATGGCCGGGAATTATGAAGAATGGAGGCCAAATTCAAAATTAGAAGGTTGAAATTAAGGGAAAGAGGCTAGCTTTATGGCTGAAGACCGTTGGGAAACCGACAAACTTGACAACAGTGACTGCTGGTGTCCAAACATTGGTCTCCACCCGTTAGACAATGTTAGGCGTGAATCTCATGTGGGTTGGTTGGTCTTACTGTTGGGGTGAGAAGGTTATGACAAAGAGCAAGCTAGCTTGAAGTGTTAGCAACAAACAAGCTTTTGGTGATGCTCTTGGGAATGGTTGTGTGTGAGTTGTGTTTTTAGGTTTTGGTTATGGTGTTTTCTGGTTTTTAGGGTTCCTAGAGTGTTCTAAGGTGTTGAAGAAGAGATGAGAAGAAGGGGACCACGTTGGTTTTTAAAAATGAGGCTTAGATGTATAGCCATCTCATTTATTTAACAATATAAGCTTGAAATTACAACTAGTTCACACATGCCAAGCATGTGAGCTTACAAAGTGAGTAAAGTATTTGAAATTTAAAAAGCAAAATGGTCAACACCTAAATTTTCATACACAAAAGAGGTAAAAACCAGCAGCAACATATCTATTCCAAATATAGTAAAAAGTGGCACATGGTTTAAACTAAGTTCCTATTGTTTAACTAGTTTGGGTAAACAACCAAACTAGCTCCACCTACTTAGTTCCCCTTTGTTTCTGCTTATGAAACTTGGTTTGAAGTATCCTTGGTCATCAATAAATATTGTTCCAAGAGCTAGGAAAGTTCTGGAACCGGATCATGGGCCAAACAGCTCCAAAACTGACCCATACTCTGCATACTGGGCCCATCAGATACAGCAATTTGTTTCGAATAGAAAATGGACTTTCCCATGTCATTTGGACCTGAAATATGAACCATAGTCTTCTATATATGTCTGTAGACATCTCTCAAAAGTTCAACCCAAAAATCTATTTGCAACTTGAGATATAAGATAAACAGTGGACCTATGTTGCTGGAAATTATGAATCCAGCATCATAGGCATTTCAAGCATAATGTTCCTACTCTTTTGTGCACAAAATATTATCAAAATATACCTTGCATTAATTAAAAACATACAAAAAATATAAACTTATAAAAGGAAAGGGGGTGATACCAAGGTGTGCATGCTAGCCGATGACATGCACCATCAAGTGGTAAAATTGCCATACTTCAAAAAATTACCACACTTCAACACTCCTCCTTGGAAATTTTGTATGAGACATTGAGAAGTCCTCTCAATATCTCAAATCTCTTCTTTCCCAATGGCTTGGTGAAGATATCCACCAAGTTCTCCTCGGAAGTCACATATTCCAACTTCACTTCACCACTTGCTTCAAATTCCCTTAAGGAATGATACTTGACCGGTATGTGCTTGGTCCTCCCATGTTGGACTACATTTTGTGCAATTGCTATTATTGAAGTATTGTCACACAATATTAACATGGCTTCATCTTGCTTCAAGCTCAAGTCCTCCAATAATTTCCTAAGCCAAACACCTTGATTAGCACAACTTGAGCAAGCAATATACTCGGCTTCTACGGTGCTTTGTGCAACGGTTTGTTGCTTCTTGGAATTCCATGAGAAAGGACCATTTCCAAGTGTGTAAATGTAGCCCAATGTGCTCTTTCTATCATCCAAAGAACTAGCCCAATCACAATCACTATAACCAAGAAAAGCTTCATTAATGTCATTCTTGTACCATACACCAAAATCACTAGTACCTTTCAAATACCTTAGGATTTTTTTTTTTTGCACAACTAAGATGATTTTGTGATAGACTATGCATAAATCTTGACAAAAAAGCCACACTAAAGATGATATCTGGTCTAGTAGAGCATACATATAAAAGGCTACCAATTAAATTTCTATAGATGGAAGGATTTACCTTTGGAGAATCATCATCCTTCACCAACTTGGTGCCATCATTCATAGGTGTGGCAACGTTATTACAATCCTCCATGTCAATCTTCTTGAGCAACTTCTTCACATATATTTCTTGAGATATGAAGATGCCCTTGGATGATTGGAAAACTTCAATTCCAAGAAAATATTTCATCTCTCCAAGGCTAGACATCTCAAAGTTCAATTCTAGCTCACTTTTGAAATTGCTCACTTCTTTCTCATTACCACCGGTCACTAGGAGGTCATCAACATAAAGAAACACCAACACCATGCAACCATGAGTCCTAATATACAATGTAGGCTTATTAGGACTCCTCCTAAATCCATGCTTTGTTAAAAAACCATCTATCTTGGCATACCATGCCCTAGGAGCTTGTTTAAGGCCATACAAGGCCTTGTGTAGCTTGTATACCTTCTCTTCACTCCCTTTTTTCACAAAACCTTCGGATTACATAACATAGACCTCCTTCTTCAATACTCCATTCAAGAAGGCTGACTTCACATCAAGGTGATATACTTTCCAAGACTTTTGTGCCGAAATTACAAGGAGAAATCTTATGGTTTCCATCCTTGCAACCGATGCAAAAGTCTCTCCATAATCCACACTGGCTTGTTATGCATATCCCTTGACAACAAGCCTTGCCTTGTGCTTATTTATGGAGCCATCCAGATTGTACTTGGTCCTAAAGATCCACTTCACCCCAATAGCATTCTTTCCCTTCGGTTTTGTTACCAAGCTCCAAGTGTCATTCTTCTTTATCACATTGATTTCATCTTGCATGGCTTGTCTCCACTCTTTTCTTGCCATAGCCTATTGGACATTGATTGGATCACTCAATGCCACATTACACCTTTCATAAATCTCATTAAGAGGTCTTGTGCCTCTCACACCATCACCAATCTCCAAATCAACCCCTATGGAGATTTCTAGCTCATTCTTATCATATTTATCATCATGGGCAACACCTTCATCATTTCCTTGTTCTTCATCCTTATCATAAGCTTCAAACCGATTGTCTTCATCCATACTAGCCAACTCCTCCTTACTATGAACCCATTTAGCTTCCTCATCAACTTTTACATCTCTACTTATCACAAGTTTCTTGGTTTCCAAGTTATACACCCTATATCCCTTGGTCACATCACTATAGCCAACCAAGACACCAACTTGTGATCTTTCATCAAGCTTTCCTCTCTTCTCTTGTGGTACTAGGATGTAACAAATGCTTCCAAATACCCTTAGATGGTCAAGAGAAGGCTTATATCCAAACCAAAGCTCAAATGGGATTTTACTCCTCAAAGACTTGGAGTAAAGCCTATTTTGGATGTAGATGGATGTATTAACTCCTTCGGCCTAAAACTTCTTTGGCAAGCCACTTTCAAACAACAAACATCTAGCCATCTCCATGATGGTACGGTTCTTCCTTTCACATACACCATTTTGTTATGGTGTGTATAGTGTAGTGAATTGATGAACTATACCATGATCCTTACAAAGTTGTTTGAAAGCCTCACTTGTGTATTCCCCACCATTGTCCATCCTTAACACCTTTATAGTGCAACCGAATTGATTTTGCACTAACTTCATAAATTCTACAAACTTCTCCAAAGCTTGTGATTTTCTTTTAAGGAAATACACCCAACACATTCTTGAGTAATCATTAATGAAAGTTATGAAATACTTGCTGCCATTTAAGGATGGAACACTCATAGGATCACAAATATCCAAATATATAAGTCCTAGCTTCTCCTTTGATCTCCAAGAACAAGATTGAAATGCTAGCCTAGTATGCTTTCCTTTTTGACACACTTCACACACATGTTCTTGCTTCTCCACCAATGGCATATCTCTAACAAGTTCATGTGTGCCTACCAATGACTTAAAGTTAGAATGGCCTAGTCTTTTATGCCAAAGTTGAGAGGTGTTCTCAACTTTGGTGTTCAATGCAACTGATGCACCATTTTCATCCATATTCAACCTAAAATTCTTATTCTTCATTCCAACACACATTAATTCATTTCCATGAGGATAAACTATAGTGCATGTCATATTTGTTCTCAAGCATTTGACCTACACTAAGTAAGTTCTCACATAAAGAAGGTACATAGAGAATATCATGGATAGTTCTCACATCAAGGCTCCATTTCCAATTTTAACTTTGTTGTGGCTATTCCTATCCAAGTTTGTGAACCATTCATGCTTGTGAGACATATGGTGTGTTGCTCCACTATCAATGATTCATCCTTCATCGTTCTTGATGTTACTAAAACAAGTAGCAACAAACAACTCTTGGGATTCACTATCACTTATATTATCTTTAGCAACATTTGTTTGTTGCTTATCTTTTTTGTTAGCCTTGCATACTCTCTCCACATGACCCGTTTGTTGGTATTTATGGCAAAATGCATCCGGCCTCCACCAACACTTTCTTGGATGATGACCTTTCTTCTTGCAATGGTGACAAGGTTCATAGGACTTCCTCTCGGGTTTCCTAGTTTCACCTTTCTCCTTTATGACCTTAAGCTTGTTCTTCTTTTGATTTTGTGTCTTTTGATGTTGTTTAGGCACAAATGCAGCCTCCATTGATTCTTCATGTCTAATCCTCCTCTTTTGCTCCATAGCTTGCAAAGCATTCACCAACTCGGTCAAGGAAATTTCATTTAGGTTCCTTGACTCTTCCAATGAAGATATCTTAGCTTCAAACCTCTCGGGCAAGGAGACTAACATCTTCTCCACAATACTTTGGTCACTTAATCTTTCACCTAACACCCTAATTTGATTCACCACATTAAGAAGCCTTGTGGTGAACTCCTTAAACATTTCTTTATCTTTCATCTTGATAGTCTCAAACTCCCTCCTTAGGTTAAGGATTTGCATTTGCTTTGTCCTTGCTCTCCCTTGAAACTCATCTTGAAGTTTGTCCCAAGCTTCTTTGGCACTCTCACATGCCATTATCCTTTTGAAAATGGTATCACTAATACAAGAATGAATGGCGGTGAGAGCCTTGAAACCTTTAACCAATTCCTCCTCATGGTGCTTGATTTGGTTGACCGTTGCCCCTTGTCTCAAAGGCTCGGGTTCTTGGGGATTTATGGTGACCTTCCAAAGACCATAAGCCTTCAAGTAGGCTTGCATCTTGACACTCCAAATGTTGTAGTTCTTCCCATTAAAGATAGGAGGAGAAGGAGTTGAAAAACTTGAAGAAGCCATGTGAATGTTGCTTTCGGGTATGAAGGAATATGAAAATATATTTGTGCTTTCAAGTATCTCTTCACTCTCAAGGAATGAACCAGCCCAAAAACCTCACAAATCTCACAAAAATGTGTCTTGCTCTGGTACCACTTTGTTGGGGTGAGAAGGTTATGACCAAGAGCAAGCTAGCTTGAAATGTTAGCAACAAGCAAGCTTTTGGTGATACTCTTGGGAATGGTTGTGTGTGAGTTGTGTTTTCAGGTTTTGGTTATGGTGGTTTCTGATTTTTAGGGTTTCTAGAGTGTTCTAAGGTGTTGAAGAAGAGATGAGAAGAAGGGGACCACGTTGGTTTTTGAAAATGAGGCTTGGATGTATAGCCATCTCATTCATTTAGCGATATAAGCTTGAAATTACAACTAGTTCACACATGCCAAGCATGTGAGCTTACAAAGTGAGTAAAGCATTTGAAATTTAAAAATTAAAATGGTAAACACCTAAATTTTCATACAAAAAAAAGGTAAAAACCAGCTGCAACATGTCTATTCCAAATATAGTAAAAAATGGCACATGGTTTGAACTAAGTTCCTATTGTTTAACTAGTTTTGGTAAACAACCAAACTAGCTTCACCTACTTAGTTCCCCTTTGTTTCTGCTTATGAAACTTGGTTTGAAGCATCCTTGGTCATCAATAAATATTGTTCCAAGATCTAGGAAAGTTATGGAACCGGATCATGGGCCAAACAGCTCCAAAACTGACCCATACTCTGCATACTGGGCCCATCAGATATAGCAATCTGTTTGGAATAGAAAATGGACTTTTCCATGTCATTTGGACCTGAAATGTGAACCATAGTTTTCTATATATGTCTGTAGACATCCCTCATAATTGCAGCCCAAAACTCCATTTGCAACCTAAGATATAAGATAAACAATGGACCTATGTTGCTGGAAATTATGAATCCACCACCATAGGCATTTCAAGCATAACGTTCCTACTCTTTTGTACATAGTTTTGCCTATGCTTTTGTATGCATAACTTAGGCACAAAACATTATCAAAATATATCTTGCATCAATTAAAAACATACAAAAAATATGAACTCATAAAAGGAAAGGAGATGATACCAAGGTGCACATGCTAGCCGGTGATATGCACCATCAAGTGGCAAAATTGCCACACTTCAACACTTATAGTAGGCTTGAAGATGATCTTGGCAATGATGAAAAATTTCGATGGGTTAAAGGTCAATTAGTGGAGTTGCACAATGAAGATAGTACGCGGGGAAGTAAAAAAACAAAAAAAGGGTGATAGGGTATTGTTCTTTCTTCTTCTTCGTGGGGAGAAAGGGAGGAGGAGAGTGATGGGAGAGAGAAAGAATTTAAATAAGATAATAAAATATTAATAATGTATAATATAATATATTCATATATATATATATAACAATACAATATATATATATATATATATTTGTGAATAGAAACTCCTTTACGTGTTTTCATTAATTGAAATAATAATAGTTTAGTTAAAAAAACAACACAGCACTCAAATATGTGGGTCAAATTGGAAAATGACCAAAATGCCTTTAACACTGTTTTGACTATATATTTCTAATTGTGGCTAAGAATTGAATGTGCCATCAATATATGAACTTATGTTGACAAGCACTACACAATAGTTTGCTAATTAATATGCAACCTTGACTGTATAAAAAATCATCCGTGGACGCCACTTAGTCAAATCAAATCAAATCACACTTTATTTTGATCGTAAGTTCTCAATCCTAACTTTGAATTTATATTTCGCTAGTTTATGGATTCGTATTGACGAACCCTTCACAACTATACAAATGTCACATTTAGAACTCGTATAAATAAAAAGTCAACTTTGTGCTCGCATTTGGTCAAGTCCAATCAAATTTGGTCAAAAGTTCAAATTCTAACTTTTTTCTCAGGTCAAGATGTTATAATTTTAATATTTTGCATTAATTTATTTGTACTCCTTCAATTGCTCTAGAAAATTAACCTAATATATATATATACCTATTCTATTTTCCTTGATCGATGACTTTTTGGAAATTCTGTTAAATGTATTTATGTCATTTGTATTGTTGGCTTATTTCCAAAATTACTAGAGATTTTACTAGATTTTAGATAGAGAATTTGGTAAGGCTTACTTAGGCGGACCACTTTATGTATCTGGAAAGTGCAATGTGAGAGGTTCTATCAATATTACAGTGGGTTGGTCATATTTTTTATGACTTTGATATTCTTTCGAATGATCTATGCAACACACAAAGCCTTGTAAACTTCAAAGGTGCCCTTCTCTATGTTTTTATCACTGCTAGTAAACTAGTGTTTATACCTTCCATCTTATACAAACACATTAGACTCAACTAACACGAATAAAAATAATTAAAATAAATTAAATTTACAAGATATCCAATAAGTAAACACACTGAATAAAGAAAAAATGAAAAAAAAAAAAGAAGCAGGAAAATCAGGGGCGAAACCATATAAAAGCCTATAGGGGCCATGCCCCCCTACCCGCCCCCAAATTAATATCATATCCTTTTAAAGTTTCTTCAAATAAATTTAAAAATAACAGAAAATTTAGTATTTGGCCTGCATAATTAAAAAATCATATTGATTTTCATGTAAACAATGGTTGCTATATTTAAAAATAAAAATATAAAATTGTTACCTTAAAAGTTCTAATTTAAATATCAATTGTTTTCATTAAAAATAGAATGAATTTCATTTATATTTTAAATATATATGTATATGTAAACTCATCAAAGAATTTGTGGTTTTTTCTTTTAACTCATAAAGTTATAAATCAAAATGAATAAGTATCATTGTAGTTTTTTAGAATTCTTATTTATTTGTTTCTCATTTACATTTAAAATTTTAATTTCGGTTTAGTCTCACAAACAATATATTTGTTTAAAAATTTGTTTTTCTTCTACACTATGGCCCCCCGAGTTAAACTTCGTGGCTCCACCCCTGTGAAAAATACTCACTTGAAGCTTGAAAACCATCGAAAACAACTGAAAAAACTGATAGTAGGAAAGACTAAGCAAAACCAAGTTTAAAGTGGTAACAACTAGCCATAAGTGGACCATGGTCGAAGCAGAGAGAAAAACTAAGACTTCTCGGTTTTTTCCAATGTGAATGATGGAGGACTTTCATTTTATTACTTAGAAGAGAAAAAAAAAAAAAAAACTTCATATTTTTTATTTTCTTCCAAGACTCAAGTTGTGCTAGCTCATTTTATTTTATTTTATTTATTTATTTACAAATGTAGGCTCTGAAAGTAAAATCAAACTTCTCTGTATCCACACAATAGAGAACTGTATTACAACCAAGGAAGAAAAAGTCATCGAGAACTTCAAAATTTTGATGACAATGTCGGATTTCGGTGACCGACGACACCGACAGAGAAGGAAAAAAATATGTGTCTGAGGTGCCACCGAAAGATCATCGTTGTCACAAAATATCTACATTGTCAACTGAAATTGGTGAAAATCTCGGATTTCGGATGGTTATTTATGAAAATCAGATGGAAATTTCGGTTGTCTCAGTGAAAATCTGACGGAAATATCGGCTTTCTCTCATTTTCATTTCTTTCGTTGTTTCTCTTCCCCATACCCATCTTACCTTTCTCTCTTTCTCATCTCTTTCGATGTTTCTCTTTCCCAAACCCAGCTTAAAACTTTTGCTATGAGGATTTGAAGGACAAAAAATAAATATATCAAGATTTTTCAGACTGTGAGCAATGAATTACCAGAGAGAGAAAAGACCGTCTCAAATAGAGAACTGCCAGCAACACTGCCCCATTCACTCACCCATTTCTTCATCTAACAGTGTTTTTATAACTTTTCCAAAACAAATTTACATAAAAGATTGCCCATTAATTTTGCATCTTATTATCATATTGCCATTAAATCAATTTCACATAAAAAAAAGTATCCATTAATTTTACAACTTATTACCATATTACCATCAATTTCAGTAAGAAAAGCTTCTTTCACCTTTTTTTTTTTCATGTTCTATTTTTTTTTCACATATATTTTTTAAATGTTACATAACACATTCAATTTAATTATAAAACTTATATTTATTCTTTATCTTTAACTAAAGCAAAAATAAATGTTTTAATATAATAAAAACTTTTATTTCACTTTTTTTTTTCAACTAAGCCATTTATGTTTATTTAACTAACTCAAACTATAATAAATTTATATAATATAATTACAAAATTAATACTATTCAAAAACTAAAATAATCAATAAACTTTGATAAATCAATAAATATGTATTATTAGTTAATTAAATATATCAATTATGTATTTTATTTCCATTTAAGTTAGAATCTAATTTTTTTTATTAAGGTTTTCCCTTATTTTCCATTCCTACAATACTTTTCTTTTTTTGTTAAATTATATTACGTTGATAAATCTATTAACAATTTATATTTTTTAATTTGATTAGAAATAAATAAATAACTATTTTTGAAACACCATGAAATTTTTTTTTGTATTGATGACGTGTTATGAATTATATTTGAGAATTTCATATATTTTAATATTATTTGTTAAATTTTTTATATTTTAGTTTTAATAAATATTGTAATTTCTTTACTTACAATAATTTTAAATATTTATGAATTGTTTTATGATCATTATATTCTAATTATTATATTTTTATATTATTTTATTATATTAATTATTTCATTTGTAAAAATTTATATTCTGAATTAAATATTTAAAATTTCCATAATTTATTGACATTTCTATCAATATTTTTGTAAAACCATATTTTCGATATTTTATTAATACTGATATTTTTATCATTGATTACAACTCACCACCCCCAACCCCAGCCCAAAAAATTAGAAAGGAAAAAATAATAAAATAAATAAAACTTAAAACAAGCTTTTATATCTGGCTATCAAATCACATAAAGCTAATAATTATTTAGCAAGAATTGATTGCATATCTGTCCACATAATAATTATTTAGCAAGTCGGAAATATCTGTCCACATAAAATCTTGCCATGGCCCTCATCTTTTATTTCCATAGAAAATTGCAAGGTGGAAAACAATTCACCGAAGAAAAACTTGTGCTATGTATCTTGAGTTTTACAGATGAATTGTCAATTGATCTGTTTTTAAGTTATGAGTAAAAATCTTCCCTAGCTAGATATAAATAGAGATCGACGATATGAAGTTCAAGATAGAACCGAAAGAAGTTTTCATGACATAAAATGGATTCAGGAGATGAATTGAGCTCCACCGAGCTCCTTCAAGCTCAAGCACTTATCTGGAATGTTTCCTTCAATTACATGAAGCCCATGTCTCTAAAATGTGCCATTGAATTAGGCATTCCAGATATCATCCACAACCATGGCCAAGCTATTACTCTTTCCGAGCTCATCCAATCTCTCCATATCCACCCTTCTAAAACTTATTGCATTTATCACCTTATGCGTCTCCTAGTTCACTCTGGCTTCTTTGCAAACCATAAAGGAGATGACAAAGCTCAACAAGAAGAAAAATACTCTCTCACTCCCACTTCTCGCCTTCTCCTGAAAGACGAACCTTTTAGGGCTACTCAAGTTTTTCTAAACTCTTTTGTACCGGAGTTTGTTACCCCATGCCTTCACTTAAGCGCTTGGTTACAAAACACCGATGAAACTCCATTTGAGACGGTATATGAGCGAACAATTTGGGATTTCTTAGCTGAAAACCCAGATCATAAGCAGAAATTCTACGAAGAAATGGTAAGTGACTCACTGTTACTTGGAAAGGTTGTAATGGAAGAATGTAAAGAAGTGTTCGAGGGTTTAAAGACCCTGGTCGATGTGGGAGGCGGCACTGGAACTATGGCCAAGGCTATAGTGAAAAAGTTCCCATCCATTAAATGCGCTGTGTTTGATCTCCCACATGTTGTTGCTGGTTTGCACGGTACTGAAAACTTGTACTTTATCGGCGGAAACATGTTCGAGGCAATCCCACCAGCAAATGCACTTTTACTAAAGGTGGTGTATATGACTGTTATCAAATTGTTGTTATTATTTGGAGTATATTATTTTTAATGTTTTATTATTTGTTTATATATATATATATATATATATATGTATATATGTATACACAAATGAGAAGAATATCTAGCTAATTGTAACTTTCATATGGAAATTAGTGGGTTCTTCATGACTGGAAGGACGAAGAATGTGTGGCTATATTAAAGAAATGTAGAGAAGCAATTCCAAGTAAAAAAGAGGGAGGAAAAATTATAATTGTAGAGCTAATAATTGAAGACCCGAAGACTGATAAGGAACTAAGTGAGACACAACTCTGCTTCGACATGTTCATGCTGACCGGAGGTGGGAAGGAGCGTAGTCAAATGGAATGGGAGAAGCTTTTCTTGGCTGCCGGTTTCAGTGATTATAAGATAACTCCTCTTTTGGGAGTAAGGTCACTCATGGAGGTTTTCCCTTGAAGCCATCTATGGTTTTAGCAAATCTGTAAATCAGATCAAATAACTGATAAATTTAGGAATGGATCTCAATGGAGTTGATGATCACTGTCAATGCTACAAGCTTATTATCGCAGTTTCTGTTGGGGTGAGAAGGTTATGACCAAGAGCAAGCTAGCTTAAAGTGTTAGCAACAAGCAAGCTTTTGGTGATGCTCTTGGGAATGGTTGTGTGTGAGTTGTGTTTTTAGGTTTTGGTTATGGTGTTTTCTGGTTTTTAGGGTTCCTAAAGTGTTCTAAGTTATTGAAGAAGAGATAAGAAGAAGAGGAACACGTTGGCTTTTGAAAATAAGGCTTAGATGTGTAGCCATTTCATTCATTTTACAATATAAGCTTGAAATTACAACTAGTTCACACATGCCAAGCATGTGAGCTTACAAAATGAGTAAAGTATTTGAAATTTAAAAAGTAAAATGGTCAACACCTAACTTTTCATACACAAAAGAGTCAAAAACCAGCTGCAACATGTCTATTCCAAATATAGTAAAAAGTGGCACATGGTTTGAACTAAGTTCCTATTGTTTAACTAGTTTGGGTAAACAACCAAACTAGCTTCACCTACTTAGTTCCCCTTTGTATCTGCTTATGAAACTTGGTTTGAAGCATCCTTGGTCATCAATAAATATTATTCCAAGAGCTAGGAAAGTTCTGGAACCGGATCATGGGCCAAACAGCTCCAAAGCTGACCCATACTCTGCATACTGGGCCCATCAGATACAGCAATCTGTTTGGAATAGAAAATGGACTTTCCCATGTCATTTGGACCTGAAATTTGAACCATAGTCTTCTATATATGTCTGTAGACATCCCTCAAAATTTCAGCCCAAAACTCCATTTGAAACCTGAGATATAAGATAAATAGTGGAACTATGTTGCTGGAAATTATGAATCCAGCACCATAGGCATTTCAAGCATAACATTCCTACTCTTTTGTGCATAATTTTGCCTATACTTTTGCATACATAACTTAGGCACAAAACATTATCAAAATATACCTTACATAAATTAAAAACATACAAAAAAAAAATATAAACTCATAAAAGGAAATGATTTGATACCAAGGTGTGCATGCTAGCCGGTGACATGCACCATCAAGTGGCAAAATTGCCACACTTCAACAGTTTCTAGGTTGAACATTCAGAACTATGCATATATATATATATGGGGGAAATGAACAATGAAGATATATTGAAGTAAATTTTTTTTTTTTTGATAAATTATATTTGAAGTAATGTTAGATGTATATATACGTAGTTTAAGAGTATCGCTTTTAACAGCACTCCAAAATTTGCTAAGCCTGCCGCGTTCTACAAGCTCACATTTAATTATATGTTTTCGTTTGGCTCATTGACAAAATATATCCATTCTATCCTAAATTTAAAGAAAAATAAAAATCTCCAATTCTTAGAAAGTTAAATTTTTTCATTAAAAAAACAAGAAATAAAAATGTCATTACTACCCTCAAACAAAATAAAAAAGAAAAAAGTATAGCTTAGCTGGAACCATATAAGTTTTGGTATGCGGAATAAATAAATGTAAGAATATAATAGCTATT
The DNA here is from genome assembly GCF_031755915.1 of Ziziphus jujuba. NCBI lineage: Eukaryota > Viridiplantae > Streptophyta > Magnoliopsida > Rosales > Rhamnaceae > Ziziphus > Ziziphus jujuba. The sequence continues at coordinate 9,569,286 of NC_083380.1, forward strand.
TCATAGGATTAAATTATATTCTATTTCATAGGATTAAACTATTAATATGTTCGATGTATTTTAAAGTTAAAAAATACCTATTGTATACGAATACTTATTCCCTTATTTCAAGGAAAAACTATTCCTCTTAAATAGTTCAAAATTGGTAAAGCATCTCCAATGGTGAATGTAGATTGTCACTTATGTGGTATAGAAATTCATATCGTATAAATTTAGATGACATAAATGTACAATCAATTTTAAAATTATTATCTAATGGTAATCTGCAGAATGCTATTTATAGCTATTATTTGCACATATTTCTTTATTATTATTTTTTAAAATTGACTTTTTAAAGAAAATTTTGCTTTTAACAAAATTTCACAGTGTTTAACAAACCCTCCAGAAGTAGAGAAACACCTTAATAATCTACATTTCCTTTTTTATTTTTTTTGAGTAGTTATTAGTTTTTCTAATGTGGTTGAAAAAATAAAATCTAGCAATAGATGAAGCCATTGTAAATGCTTTGTTCTGTCTTTTGAAGGATAATTATTTGTAAGACTTATGAGTCCTCAAAGATGTGAAGCAAGAAAGAGCAGGATTAGTGAACAGTTAGAGGATGGGTCGTAAAACCAATGAACCCTTAATGATGCAAGGCAAGAAGGAACAATATGAGTCAACAATCTTACATCACTTAAGTATAGTACAGTAGAACAATAATAGTTTAAATATAAAGATATGCACTTTTGTAACAATTGAAATCCTTTCAGAGTTGTTAGCTTCAGGGTTCAAAAGAACTCTGGGCTAAACGTGCTCTAGTAGATGCAATCTGGAGATAGATGACCCCCTTTGGAAATCAGGACCAAAAAAAAAAAAAAACAAAAGGAAAAAAAAACCCATATTGTCCAAGTGCAATGGATAAATTACGACAATATCAGTGGAACAAGAATGATGGGATGCCAATGAGTAGGGCATTACAGATGGTGTCAAAATTTGTACCCAATCGAAAATGTGCCAATGAGGATGCTGGACCCCAAGGAAGGTGAATTGTAAAACATATGAGCTTTGAAGAATACAATGTAAGAAGAGACAAAATTAGTGAGCAATCCCACATTTCCTGGACATTAAATGATAATAGTTTAATTGTAAAGATAGTTATTGTTTTCACAATCGATGCCTTTTAAGAGTGGTTCGAAAGAACTCTAGGGCCACGCAAGGTCAATAACCAGTCTCACATAGTCCAGATGTGTAATGGTAATGGTTCAAATATAAAGATAGTCGCTCCATTAATAATTGAGGCATTTTTATAGCGGTAAGCTTCAACGTTTAAAAGAATTTTGAAGTTAAGTACGCTAAAGTGAGAGCAATCTCAAGATGGATGATTCCCTAGAAAATTTGAATAAAATCCAATATTGTCTAAAGTGCGAGAGATAAACTAAGGACTACATTGTGGAGCAAGAGAGTGTAAGTAGGCCGGGTGTTTCATTATTCTTACTATATTTAAAATATTCTCCAATCAGGATTGATTATTTTAAACTCAAAATATATTAAAAAAAAAACTATAAAATCTGAATTTTAATTAATTTTTATCAAATTTGATATTTTTGAAAAGAAAAAAAAATCTTTATAAAGATTAAATATTAAACTTAGTCATGAAAATGACCAAACATATTAGTAGGAATATTTATTATTTTTTCTTTTTTTAATTTCTATGAATATGTATTCTTATTTCATTATTACTAATCATTCTATATATCAAACGTGACCTTGTTCTTGCTGAAATAGTCCAATGACAAAGCAAATAAGATATTCATAAATTTTGATTAGGATGGTACCATTGAATAATGAAATATATTTTTAAAAGCTATGAAATGTAGGTGTTTTTATAGGAAATATAATCTAACCAATATAAAATTTTGGAAGTATAATTTATTTGCTACAATTTTGAGTAAACTTAAAATAAAATAAAAAAAGGGGAAAAATTTAGATATGTTAACAATAGAGAGACAAACAACAAGATACAAAAGGAAAATTTAAATTGAAAAATAGCAGATAATTCTTATGCATATTTAATTTCCATATAAATAGTAACGATTCTAAGGAATAATCCCAATTATTAATTTAGCAAAAAAGTCTCAATTATCAAAAGACTACATTGCAAAATAGTGAATACAGTACAAATTTTTAAGAAAAGATAAAGGCAGTCTTGTTTGCTTCTTTTTTTTTTTTTTAATTTTATAGAGGAACATTATTTTTATTATTACAATTTTCTTCAAATAATTGAATATAATATTATTATTATTATAAAAATTAAAAATAAAAAATAAAAAAAATTTGAGGTGGGCACTTATCTGTCAATCCTTGCCTTTATTTACCATACGCTAAAGCCACTGTTCGAAAAATAATCCTCCATTTGAATTGCCCCAATATAAAATATATCTATAGTAAATATAGCTTTGATTTGTTGGTTTCATCTTATATTGGGTATATAGTGATATAGTAAGTGTTAAAGCAGGTTGCTACTTGACCGATTAGAATTTTAATATTAATATATCAATTGAGATGAAACTCTTAATTTGATGTTCCGTATTGAGAAAATACTTTGGAATTGAATTTTTGAACATTTTGATCAAGGCTAATCAAGTTTGACCAATTAGACTTTTTATGTAGAACCATTGACTTTTTCTTAAAGTTAAAATTTGACTTTGACTATTATATCATTGTGTAGATCTTGTCGATTCAAAGTTATAGATCAAAAGTTATAGTTTTACAAGGTTTCACATGTGGTATAACTTTTATAGTGTTCAAGCATGTGCCTTCTGTCATTTAGTGGATCCAAGGTTTATATAACACCTAGAAACCAGTGCTGAGGGTTTCTCATGTCTGGAAACTTTACTTAAAAACCAAAACTAACAAAATACCCTTAAGAACCCTTGAAACTCATGTAAAACCCTAGACCCATCAAAACCCACCTTGGACCACCACCCATCATTATCGTTTCACTCCATTTGACCTATCTCAAGCCACCATCTCACTACACATGCCTACCCATCAGGTGACCAGACTCTCAAAGACCAAAATCCTAAAAGTTTTTTGTGATCCCCCACTACATTAGCCAGTAATGGCCATTTCAAGCTCACGATTATAGTTTCACTTTTTATTAAGATCTAGCCATTTTCCAACCATGCATCGGCCAGTCACCTTACCCACCTCAAGATCAGATGAAAACTAAAGTTTCAGGACATTTGGATTGGCGATGGGCCAGCAATTGCCTCCGCTGGTGGTGAAGCTTTGGCCAAACTCTGATCTGGCTAGTTTTTGGCCCACCTAGACCAGGTGACCATCATATCCCACCTATTTTGACTTTCTTGAATCCATATCCAGTGCTCATTTATCCATACTCTCATCGGTTTGAAAGAAACAAGCTTTACAGTGGCTTTTTAGCTATTTTTCAAGCACTTATAGTGTAATATAGTCAAAGTGAGTACACCGTCATAATCCTTGTATCTTATGCTTTCCAGCAACATATTATTTGCAAGTTTATGATGTCATTTGGATTGTTTTCTAATTTCTAGTTAAACCAAGTGATGTGATTCTGCCCGAGCCCGCTCCACCGATAACCCGCTGGGGCGCTGACTCGACACAGATGAAGACTAGGCCAATCACAAGAGCTCCAATTAAGAGATTTAAGGACAACCTGGGAGTATTTATACAAGGGGTAATCAATCTCAACAGAGCTTGTCCATACTTGAAGATACAAAGCCTATTCTAAGCATCCAAGTGGTGGAAGCCGATACGGACCCGGGTGACGGTTTTAGTACATTTTTGGAGTCCGGGAAGCATGAAATGGTTCCAATGCTTTATGGGTTCAATAAATATGCCTAAGAGGTCATAGAATCAAGTTAAAGCAGCCTCAAATGCAATCAAAAAGGGCTTGTACGTACAGCTTCAACAATTTGGCCGAATTTGCTGTATTGCTTGCTGGCTTTACTGTATTTTATTGTATTAGCCTTTTCTTATTTTTCCAAGCATGGGCAACATGTGGGACTTCATATTCAGCTTATTTGGCATCCTAAAAAGCATCTAGAAGCTGATTTGAAGCTCAAAGAGGTCAAAGATTGATCAAAGTCAACTTGATCAAAAAGGCTAGCATTTTTAGTTTCCTAATTTGTTTTTACTTTTTGTTTTAGGAAACTACCATTACTTTTTGGCTTTTATTTATTTATTTTCTGGAAAAAATAACTTTAGGAATTTTTTTATTTTATTCTTTCCATTGTAAATTAATTAATTCCTAATTTAATATAAAGGAATTAATTAATCAAACTTAGATTAGGAAAGGAAGTATAGTTTCAGCCAACTAGGTTTCTTTATGTGTGGTGGCTGGTTTTCTTTATGTTCTTGGGTTTTATTTTATGGATTTGTAGCCTATTTAAAGGCTTATTTTTTCAATAAGAATACAACTTTGATTTGATTGAGAAAATACTTGTGAGATTAATTATCTCTTTGTTCTTTGAGAACACCTAAAACACCATTAGAGAATTAGTTGTTTTAGTTTGACTTATCAATAGGTTTTCCATCCCCTATTGTGGCGTCTACATTATACCAAGGTTTCTAACCACAGGTTGGTTAGGGGTTGAGGTCCATTCCATTAGAACTTGAACTTAATTGAGATCCGGGCTAATATAATACGGGTTTAGGAGCAGGTCGTCCTAGGTTCGTATCACCAAGTAAATTAGGTGATTATCGGATAACAATTGGGCCATAATCGTACGCCTTAAGACGAATTTGAGTTGAAAATTGAAATTGAAATTTACTTATTGGATGCTTCAATTTCATTAATTGGGCCTTAGATTGAAAAAAATCCAATTTCTAAGGTTAGGATTTTCAAAAATATTGGTAAATTAGGTTGTACGCCTTAAAGACACATACACTACTTAGTTCACATGCCCTAGACACACACACACACACACACAACTTAGTTTATTGATTTATGCTGCGTGATTGAGCAATTTTGGAAATATTAAGAAACATCGAGAAAGAGATTGAAGGTCATCTGATTGCGAATCAGGAATGAGTTGTATCTCTGCTAGTGAATTTTACTTTCAAAATGATTTGGTGTTATAAATATGATTTATAATATTATTTTCATTTTAAGAAGTATAAATTTATGTGACTTTATATTATATTATAGATGCCTCGCATGATTTATTAATTTGTGATATGACTATGGAAATATTTTGGTAAAAATATGATTTTCATTTTGTTAATATAAATGTAGGGGGCTATAAATATGCTGGCATTTATGGAATAGTTGAAAAATAATATTTTTCTATAATGAATATGGTTTTGGATTTATGAAGTTATGGATTTTGGTGTATACCATTGCCTTACTTGGGTTATTGGTTATGATGGATATGGTTATGTGCGCTTTATATATTTTGCCATCCCCTACTTTGATCGCTTGATATTAAGATAGATGTGGCGTCCCACCTTTAACACATCTAGCATGCCAACTGTAATTGAGAAATTTCCTCTCCTGTGCAACCTGCGACACCTTAGGATGCTAGGTGTGAGCATATGATAGGTTTCATAATGGTCATAGTACAGTGGGATATAGTATTTATGGTTATTGATATTATCTAAATTATGAACTATAAATGAAATGCTATTTCATTTAACGAAATTTTGTAGTTGTTTGATATTATTTTCTTGTCTTATGATTATGGAAACTATAATGTCTTGTGAATAATTATGGGTATTATGAAAATTATTTGCCATAATAGGAGAACTTTTAAAGAGTAAAAGTAAGGTCTTGAGGGAAATGATTTTTAATCATGACATGTATTTTTGTTATATTTTATTTGTTCACTTATTGAGCTTGTCTCACATGGCGCTTATTATTTATGTTTGTATTATTTACCTTTAGAATCTTATACTTCCACTAAGCTGCTTTGGTGGATTAACCTAACATGTATGCTCTTATTTTATTTTATTTTATTTTTTGTTTTAGGTTAGGAACCTGATGAGAACCTGCCTGTACCCGTACACTCAACTACTTGTTGGGGTGCTGATCCTATATAATTGAAGAACGGACCAAATACTAGAGCTTAAGCTAAAAGGTTTAAGACAAACCTTATTAGTTTTATACAAAATGTAATTAAATCTCAACAGGGCATATTAATATCAAAAGATTCTAAGCCCGTACTGAGCATCTAAGTTGTGAAGGTAAAAATGGATCCAGGAAGCTGTTTTGGCCCATTTGAGGACTTCGGGCAGTAAAAGGTGAGTTTTTTGGCCTATGAACGTGTTTGAGCTCACCAAAAGGCTGTGAAATCATGCCAAGGTAGAATCAAGCATGCCCAAGTATGTCATTAGCATCCAAGTTTCCACATTGGTCGGATTTAACTAAATTGGCGCTGGGAAGAAGCTTACTTGCATTCTAAGCAAGCTTTGATCATTCCAATCAATAACAACATATGGGGACCAGTTTTAATCCTACTAGGCATCCTATATAGCATGTTGGATCAGATTTAGAACCTAAATTAGCTGGAGATTGGACAAGAACAACTTATTTAGAAAACTAGCCAACTACTTTCCATATCTGAAATTTAACTTTTGTTTTAGGAAATAGTCTTTTATTTTTATTTTTTTAATAATTTTTTTGGACAAATTAATTTAGGAAGGTTGAATTTTATTATTTATGATTGTAAGTTAATTAATTACTCTTTAAAATTTAAGGAATTAATTAATACAAATTAGATTGGGAAAGACTTGTAAAATTCGGCCACACCTTTTTGTTTAATTTTACTGGCCGGTTTCTACCTATTGTTTTAGAGTTTTGATTTTGTCACTTTAGCCTATCCAAAGACATATTTCTCAATAAATCACACTAAATTATTCATCCAGAAAAATTATGGTGAGAAAGATTTCTCTTTGTTCTTTTAGAATACCTAAAACACCGATAGAGAACGAGTACTTTAGTTTAACTTATCAATAGGACAATCCATAACCTATTGTGGCATCTTCGATCTATGCCAAGATCTTTAATCACAACTTGATTAGGTCAAGGTGACCATTAGAATCTGAACTTAATTTTGATCTGGGTTAATATAATATGGGTTTTAGGAGCAAGTCAACCTAGGTTCGTATCATTTGGTATCAGAGCCAAATTCTATTCAAGTTTGATCTATCTTATTTGCATTTTTTTTATGTTATTCTGCAATTTTAACATTAGGCTAAGGTTGCTTTTGTCCATACCTATTCTGCATCTTTAAAAAGCAATATATATATATATATCATTCTTCATAGCCAAAAATTAGGGTTCCTTTTTTGTTAGCCGAATTTTTGCTTTCAAGTTTGTTGGTTGTTTTTGCATATTAGTTCTTGGTAATTTGGTTTATTGTTGATTTTCATTTACTGTTTTTAATCTTAATTAGTTGCACTTATATATTCAAAACCAAAAAAGAAAAAGAAGAGAAATTTCAGAAAACATATTGCAAAACCCCTAAATTTTTGCAATATGTTTTGTTCGGAAGGTGTAATTCAAATTTAAGAAATTGTTAGGCATTGGAGTTGCATTTTTTGTGGTGATTGTGCTGCTAAAAATTGTGTGATACTATTTTGATTGTGATTAAAAAAAAGCCAAAAGTAAAAAAATAAAATAAAATAAAAATATTGTACAAGAAAAGGCCAGTTTGAGAATTTGTAAAATTGAGCTTTGTTTGGATTTGGAAATTCAATTTTGATAGGTGGAGTTGCTATTTATTCAATATTGGTTGCTGGACATTGGAATATTGGTGCTAATTGATTGGATTAAAATTGGTTTAATGATTTGATACAAAGGCTTAAATTACGAGAACTACGACTAAAAATTATCTCATATTTTGATCGAATTGTGTTCTTGTTAATTGTTTGGATCCTTTTCTAGATTTTATCCTTGAATTTTGGCCTCTTAATATTCTGGTTTGATTCCTTATTGAATCCAAAAATTACTTTATTATTTTCTTTATTTTTGGATAGTAAAGTTGAGAGTTAGGTTTTATAATTCACTTGGAATTTGCTTGCTGCTTGCTTATTGCTTTTGTTTTATTGATAGATTTAATTAGGACATACTTGTGATCTAGCTGTTGTTTTAAGTGTGTCTTAATCGAACTTTGAGATAATCTTTCAAGTGGAAAAGGCAAGAGAGTGTGAGCTTATAAGAGGGTAAAAATCTAAAACTAGTGTGAAAACATGAGTGAATGGGACCTTATTTAAGTAATACACATGAGGGAGTGAATTTGGTGAGATTTCTTGCATTATTTTGCTAGCATGACAGATTCAAGATTACGAAAAGGAGGTGATTCTATAAGAGAACTTGGATAGGATTCCATGGGATTCAATGGAGAATCTAGAGCATCAGGTAGTTTAGCTGAACCTACTAACATGCATATTGCATTGCAGCAATTGAAAAGGATGAATGCTCGATTTGATCAATTTGATCAAAGAATGGACAGGTTTGAGAACCAACAAAGGAGATTGAACCTTAGGATGGAACCATAATGAGGATGTGGTAGAGGCGAAGGAGGCTGCGGACAGATTCAGGAAGAAATTGAAGAAGAGGACGTTGGAGACAATTTTGAGGAGGAGTACAAAGACATATTTGCACTCCAAGGAAGGCAAAATCATAGTAGGCAACACCGGGAAGAAGGTGATGATTTAGGAACTATCAAGGTTTTAGTATACCACCATTTTTAGGGAAGAGTGATCCGAAGGCTTACTTAGAATGGAAAGAATGTATGGAGATGATTTTTGATTGTCATAATTATTTAGTGGCAGAAAAGGTTAAGTTGGCAGCTTTAGAATTTGGACATTATGCTTTACAATGGTGGAACAATGAGCAAAATACCCCAAGGAGAATTGGTGACTAATTAATAACCACTTGGAGACAAATAAAAGGAGTCATGAGGAAAAGATTCATACCCAGCCATTATAATAGGATGTTGCATCAGAGATAACAATCTTTATCTCAAGGAAGCAAGTTGGTAAAGGATTATTACAAGGAGATGGAGATGCTCATGATGAGGTTGGGTTTGAGTAAAGGCTGAGAGGCAACAATGGCTAGGTTTCTTGGAGGGCTTAACCAAGGGATTGCAAACCAAATGGATCTACAGTAGTATGTGGAGTTGGAAGAGGTGTTGCATGTAGCAATCAAAATTAACCAAGGGTAGTAATACATGGCTTGGAAAAGCTTCAAGTAGTTGGAGGACCGGTTCAACTAGTTGGAGAAGGAGTCTCACATTCGGCCAAGACCAAAGCTAAAGCAAAAGGAAAGAAGTGCCATTCGGCTAAGGAGAGACAACCAGGGCGAACCTGTACAAGCACAAAAGCCAAAGGGTAAGGATGATCCAAAACCATCTAGAGCTCATGATATTGTGTGTTTTAAATGTCAGGTGCATGGACATATTGCCAACTAATGTCCAAATAGAAGAATTATGGTGCTAAAGGATAATGGAAAGTTGGAATCAAACAGTGAGGAGTCAGAAGCTGAGATTGAGCATGATGAGGAAGAATTTGAAGAAGAAGAGCATGATAAACCTGTGACTCAAAAGGCTTCAAGGGTTGAGTTAAGTTTGATAGCACGAAGAATCTTGACAATGTATCAGGATGAAGAGCAAGTGCAAAGGGAAAACATCATACACTCAATGTGACATCCAAGGTAACATTTATAGTATGATTATAGATAGTGGAAGTTATGCCAATGTTATTAGCACTATTGTGGTGGAGAAATTAGCGTTAACATAATTAAATATCCAGAACCATATAGACTCCAATGGCTTAATGATAGTTGAGAGATGAAGGTAAATAAACAAGTTAATGTAAAGTTTGAATTTTTTAATCCCTTCACTTTTCCATCGTCTTTCTCTTTCATCATTTCTATTTTACATTTCTCCTATCAAATGGAGGCTAATATTTGTAAATGCGTGTGGTTGTAGCAATGATTAAAAACAGGACTAATGGAAAATCTGGATTCTTTAATTTATTGCAACATTTTTATCCCTTCTGACGTAGAAAACAATCCCACATGGAAAAATGTAATATGGAGGAAAACAAGTATGCCCAATGCTAAGAAGTAATAAAAGATTTTTTTTAACTATAAAATAGCTTGCTCTAGCCTTTGAGCTAAACATGTTTTTGAATTTTGCTATGAGAAGTTTTTTTTTTTGCACTTCCAAATTGAGTTTTAAAGTCTCAAAAATAATAAAATTATTAGAAACCCACATTTACCCAACTTCTCCTTCATTCTTTCTATTCGGATTAGGATCATTCTCACACAGCTGTAATTGCCGCAAGTAGCATGGCATCAGATTGTCCTACACCAAAAGCTGGTGAGCCACAAGAGTTCCTCTAATCAGTGATAGCTATGCGCTTTTTTTTTTTCTTTTTTTTTTTTTTCTTTCACAGTAACTTTTTATGTTTTTGTGGGTGTCCTCCCACATACTGCAGCTATTTTTGGCGGGAGATCCATTTTTAAGGTCTGATATGAGTGTTGCAATTCTTCAACCTATGGAAGTGTTAAATAACTACAGCAATTAAGTTTCTTAGTTAATACAAAAATATTGTAGAGTTAAAAAAACCCATAAGTTTCAAAGAACAGATCATGAATGTCAGATAAAAGTTAAAATGTAGCAATCAGTTTTGCAAACTAAAAATAAAGACACCTATAGAAGCATGAATTACACATTATCTCGATATGATTATGGAATTCAATGTAAAACACTACCACTTATGGCCTCAAGTTTGAGAAGCATGCACTTTTTCCATGAATTAATAATAATCATGATTTTCAAAAGTCAATTTGGAAGGTTAATATATTAATGATATGGTAAGTTGTTTCAAAAGCCAATGGATGGAGAACTGCTGATGACTTTAGAGACCACCACTACACCTGTGGCATGTCACTGTAGGCTCTGCATCAGCAACGGTGCTGATGAGGGGAGGAGAGAAGTTTCTCATAAAGAAATTCTAAAAATTCGGAGAAATAAAGGGTAATTTAGGAAATTAATTGAGACAAAACTGTAGAGAGTTATTTTGGTAGTGCAATTAAATTTTTTTTTTATTATTTATCATTATTGATGATATGATAATTATCTATGTGATAAAATTTTAATTGGATATTTAATTCGATTATTTTTTATTTTAAAATTCTAAAAATAAATTTTTTAATAGAAACTATTGAATTATCTTATGATATGTACATTTCATCGGTAATTGTTCACCAATAGTGTAGAATAGCATTTTTTTTTCTATGTTTTTGTGCCTTAAGAAACTATTCATTGGTTCAATATAAAGTATTCGGTTCCATTTAGAACTTTTATTTTCCTAGCCAAAAAAAATAAAATGATATATTGATATGACTATTTTGGGATTCTTTTCGAGCATTCAAGATGGCCCTGTTTAGGGAAATTTTACTAAACATATACCGAAAGTTCCTCATAAATTAGATGTAACTCATTAGTGTAAAAGAGAAAAAAATCACTTTTAATAGTAATTTTAAAAAATTATAACCATATCCATGAATGATTCCAATTCAAAATAAGAAAAATAAAAATAAACATACATATTAAATTTTTTATCTTTCATTTTATTTGTTTATTTATTTCTTCAGAAATCAAAAGGAAAATCAAAGTCCAAATTATTGGTGGGTAAAGATTTATATTACTTATTTAGGTATAAAGGATTTTGTTGATATCAATAAATGCCAACCGTTTAGATAGGTGTTTACATATCCTCCAAGACGAGTAGGCTGCCAAGATTCAAACACGTGGATCTTGAAAATCTGGTAAGATGCCACGACTGTATCCTTGAAACCTCCTTGAAACCTGGCAACCACCAACAATCTACCTACTGATTCAATGCACCATCTCGCTTTTATTTATTTATTTATTTTTTTTTCATTTTTATGTATAGTGGAGGTGGAGAATCAAATTCTATGTTGGATCAAAAAGTAAGCCAGCAGATTGTACCTATGAGTAAGGATTGGTTTCTTGATAATATCATTCTAACCACACCAGAAGTCTTTGTGGTATTAATATCCCAACCCCCACACCACAAATCCAAAAAAGCGAAAAAAAAAAAAAAAAAAAGTAATAGTGAAGAGGAAGAAAAAAATAAATAAGGCAAAAGACTTTCTATTTCTGAATGCTTGTACAATTCACATAATGCTAAAAAACATTCCAAGAGAGAATTGTCATAATAATTCCATTATAGCAATTATAGCACCATGTGAAATTCATGACTCAACCTGGATATGCAATTTCAACACTTTGTTTATTGATCCATCGGACAAATGGTAGGTCAAGTAACCAAGTTACATTTAATCTCAGAAAGCTCTTACAGCAGTGCTAATTGGATTAGAAAGGTCAAAGGGGCCACAACAGCAATTCTAGAATGTTAAAGAATACATAGTCAAAGTCAAACTATGACATCAGTATACAAAATTGTACAGCTTTACGTTACTATTTGCTGAACATTTTAGCCACCTTGTGGGTGCAACAATGAATGGTTTGCTGTAATTCCATGCTCAGACAATGCAGGTCATTAAATTGTCACAAAAGTCCCCCAGCTATCTACAATAAGATCATTGGATATTCTGTTAAGTAGATACTGTAAAACATCACGCATATAAGAAAATGAAGAAAACAGCTAGGTGAAGGAAGCAGAGAAGCCCATGACAGCTACTGGAAGTCCTTCTTATGAACTTGCATAACGCATTTAATAACCATGCACAGCAAACAAACATGTTTACTGGTGTGTGGGGTTGAAATGAACTATACACAATTACTTGACTTGTATATATATCTCTCCATATTTACCATGTGTCCAACTCTCTAAGATGAACCATAGAGTCTGGGTCAAATTTGCCAATCCAGACATTTATTTGATCGGCTAAATTAATTTAGGCAAGAAAAAGATGGCCTTAACAACTTGGTCAAGGTGACCAGTCAAATTCACTCCTAGGAGAGATCTTATACAACGCACATGGCTTGCAGTTTTTCATAGGCACAAAACTAGTAAAGGAAAGAAAATGGCCCAACAAAGAAATGAAGCAAACTAAGGCACCTATAACTTAAATGTCAGGGTGCCATTTTTCGTCTCTCTCTGTGTTCTTTTGCAAATGGATTGGTGTGGTAAAACCATTTAAAAGGAAAACTGCACAGCTAAATTTTATTGACTCATAGCCAGCATTTTTATACAGAGAATAAATTGCTGCTGTTTCATTTGGTTCTCTCAAAATTTTCAAGGTAAAGTAAAGGTTTATAAAGTAAAAAGATTTGACATGCATTTTCAGGTGAAATGTGCCTTGTATCATCATGTTGCTAACCAAAAGATGTCCAAACCAAAGTATATTCAAACTTGAAATAAGTTTTAATGTAAGAGTAACAAAGTTTTCCAGAATACCAAATGTTACCTTGCCTAGCGTATTTGCTGAAAACGGCGTGATAACCATGATATCGGCCCATCAACAGCGCTCGATGTGAAGCACTCTATCTCCTATTGTTCCACTAGCAGCAAGAAGAATATAGGGCTTTCTTGAGACAGGATTGATTCGTATCATCTCCCTTGTGGCCATTAAAGGTTGTGGGCTTGCCATAATCTAAAATAATCCCTTCATATATATATATATATATACATATAATCAGTCATAACAATAAAAAAACATCCCAATATAGATTCACAAGACAGCAATAATTAAATTTGAGTAAAGCTACATATGCACCTCTGAAACTTACAATTGGTAATCACTTTAGAATATCAATGAAATTTGGAAAAACCATGAAAAGTAATTTAAAATTTGCATAAAGCAAAGATCACTTTTCAGAAGGAAGAATAGTAATAAGAGAAATAAAATTTGGGAGGAAGAGATGAAAGCAATGAAAGCTTGAGCTCACATCAACATCGTCTTATACTGTGACATTCAAATTTCCAGTCCAATTCCCACTGTTTTAGGCGCAAAGCTTGAGCTCTCCTATATATGCTCTGTTCTTCAATAGCTTCCAAAAATACAAGATTGGAAACTTTTGAATTCCCTATAACGTTGAAACTTAATAGTGCACAAGTGAATTAAAGATAATAACCATAGATAAATTATAAATATAAGTATAGCAAAGGATTGAGAGTGGTCTGGGACCTTTTCACCCTCATATATATATATATATATATTCTACTCTGTTATCATCCATATCCGCTTTCACTGCTTCTATGAAATTCTCAGTACAAAAGACTATTGAATCACCAACTCTTCAACCTGGTTTGAGATTATTGTATACAAATATATATATATATATATATATATAAGCAGAAAAGAAAAAAGAAATAACTGAATTAATAAACAAACAAATGATCGTTATAAACTAATAATTAATATATCATATATGCATGTGAGGCAATCATATGTATAATATGTGGGTATGCAAATTAAGAAAAGTATAAAATTATAGTTAGTTAGATAACAAAAGTTTCTTACACAAATACTTCACAGACCAAATGATAGTAATTTAAACAATTAATGAAATTACTAATATTACATTTAGTTTGATACGAAGACCGCAGTATCCTGCAAATGAGAAAAACAATAAAACTTTAGAAAATTGTAAATTAAAAAGAAGAAGATGATTGATTAGGAAGGGAGAAAACCAATATTGGCTGTGATAAATCATGAATGAGTTATTATTTACGCATACCTGAACTTGTAGAGAGGTTTTTGAATTCTATCATCAATTGATCCACAAGTATGGGATATGAGAAATCTTAGGCCAATCCTCGCCCTTTTCCCTTTCACATCTTGGTAATAAGGAGTCACAAAACAGAATCTCCAAGCTGCCTAAAGAGGTGAGACTTGTTATTTCTTCAGGCAATGATGCCAATTAGGGGCAGCGATAAAGCACAAGGTCCTGAAGAGATGTGAGGCTTTTAATCCACTCCGGAAGTGAAACTAAATTTTCACAACCACTAATGTCCAGTTTCTGCAGGTTGGTAAGGTGTTGAAGGCCACTTGGGAGATCTACTAGTTACGGAAGCCTATAAAACGACAGTGTTTGGAGCCTTTTGAGAGGTTGCTGCCACATTGTAATTGCATGGGCTTCGTCATCACACATGTTGGGCTTCTTGCAGTTTTCAATTGTTAAATATTGAAGTGAGGTGAGATGCTGAATACCCGGATATAGAGACTTAAATTCTTGGCAGTTCCCGATATGCAGATCCTTGAGAGAAGTGAGGCTTTTCAGCTCATCTGGGAGAAATTGGAGATCATGAATGCAATGACTAGCCAAAGACGTCAATTTGCAGAGTGGAGAGTAGTAGGAAGATGTTGATGATGATGATGATGATGATAATGGTTGAGCATTAATGGGTCTTGCACCGCCACCACTGACACTGAGGATTGTCTGTTGGAATGGCTTCCAACTAGAATTACTCCACTCTACACGTTGGCTTACATATGGAAAAAGTGGCATGCATGTCAAGCTTGGGCAATCCTCAATAATTAACTCGGAAAGACAATTGGGGAATACGGGTAACATATGTTCATCATGAGTACTGCTCGCTTTGGCAGATGAACTATCACTCCTCCCCCACCATCCTTTTAAATTAGGCAAGGAAGACAACCACAGGACTTTTACAGAAGGAAAAAATATTAAAGTTGAAGACGACGATGATGAGCAAGACAAGTACTTATCCTTTGAAACACACTCAAGATTGTCCAATTCATACAGCCTCAATTCCTTGAGGCAAGGAAGTTGATGCAATGGCAGTAGATGATGGCATTTGTAACAGTTCCATAAATCCAATGTTACCAGATTTGTAAGCGAGTCAAACCAACTTGGAAACCTGACACCCTGATATCCCCCAATATACAAATCTTTGAGATGTGGATGCGGTTGGAGGCCTTCCATTTGCATTTCGTATCCCTTTGCCACTGCCTCTGTTATTTCTTCCAATTTAACATCTTTAATCCAACTTAAATCTAAGGATAGAATATGTTGCTCCTCTTTGAGAATTGCATCCTTTGGTTGTACCATGGCATCTACTCTCAAGTTTTCAATTTCCAACCTGCCTCTCAAGTTGTTCAGTCTCCTTAGTTCATCAAGCCCAGCGCCACCCTGATGCTTAGAGGAAAAACTCATGTCCTTACTCAATGTAAACTTTGATAATTTACGAAGGCTACTTAATGTTGGAATATAACCTGCTATGCTGACATGGAGGCTAAGGCAAATATGGAAAATGAGATCATACAGGTGTATTTCACAGTGGCTCATATGCCACGTGTTATGGAACAAACTAGAAGAATTTGAAAATGAGTGCATGAAAGTGTGAGAGAGAGAAAATACAGATTTATGCTTTATATAACAAAATTGTAATCATTACATTTGATTATGTAAGCAAAAATATATTCTCTTCTCTCTGATATATACACCAGAAAATATATACACGTTGTTTGCTCTTCTAACTTCTCTCTCTCTCTCTCTCTCTCAACCTATCATCATCCACAATATACAATCTCTCAAGCTCCATTAACATGGTACCAGAGATGGTTGAATCTACGTTGGGAGTAAATACTGTGTTCTAAAAAAAAAAACATAGAAATAGAGCTCGAGCAATTCTGAGCTCGATTGAAGAGTGTAGGCTAGAATTACAGATCTGAAGCATCAATGGCTGGATTTGAAATAAGGGCTCCTATATTTTCAGGAGAGAACTATGAATTTTGGAGAATCAAGATGGTCAGCATTTTCAAATCTTTTAGGCTTTGGAAATTTATGGAGAAAGGAATTCCAGCTTCTGCTAGGAAGCTAAAGGGGAAAATTGAAGAGGCTGAAGGAAGCTCAGCAAGTGAAGATGATGAACAGATGATGGAGTCTTACATGAAGGATGCAAAAGCTTTGGGGATTATTCAAGGTACTGTTACTGAACAAATTTTTCCAAGGATAGCAAATGCAGAGATTGCAAAAGAAGCTTAGGAGCTCTTGTACAAAGAATTTCACGGTGGAGATCATGTAAGATCTGTGAAATTGCAAAGTTTAAGGAGAGATTTCGAATACACCAGGATGAAGGATGATGAAACACTGTCCAATTATCTTCCAAGACTAAATGATCTAGTAAACCAGATGAAAACGTTTGGAGAGACACTGTCAAATAAAAGAATGGTTCAAAAGGTATTAATTAGCTTAACAAAAGCATATGAACCAATCTGTTTGGTGATAGAAAATACTAAGGACTTGACATCAGTGGAATTTCAAGAAGTAATTGCGATTTTGAAGAGTCAAGAGCAGAGACTTGACGAGCAAGTTACTGATTCCACAGAGAAAGCATTCTCTACATTGTCTATGAATTCCAAAATACAAAACAAAGGAGTACCACAATCTAATGTAGCTAAGTTTCAAAAGTCATGGTCCTCAAAAGAGAAGAAATGGGAACCTAAACAAAAATTTCAGCAAAGGTTTCATGGAGCTTAAATGACAAACACACATGCTGCAAACACTGTTCACGGAGGGAGTAGATGGCAGGTTAGAAGCAGTCAAGATTATCCAAAACCACAATGTAGAACCTGTGGCAAGTATCATTTTGGGGAATGTAGATTTAAAGGCAAGCCAAAATGCTATAATTATGACAGGTTTGGACATTGGGCAAGAGAATGTACAATTGGAAGAAATGTGCAGAAAGCCAACTGTACAAATCAGATGGAAATGACAGGGAATATATTTTATGCAGCTAGTGAGACTCGTGACTCAAGCAAAAACAGTGAATGGTACATAGACAGTGGCTGCAGTAACCATATGATAGAAAATATCAGTTTATTGACTGATGTGAAGAGAAATTTGTTTGGAAAGGTTCAAATGCCTAATGGAACACTAGAGAACATTGCTGGGAAAGGAACATTGGTGATTGACACTGACAAGGGAAAAAGACATATCAAAGAGGTACTATATTTACTTGGTTTGAAAGAAAACCTGTTGAGTGTTGGTCAAATGGATGAGCATGGCTATTATCTGACATTTGGTGGTGGAATGTGTCATGTGTATGATGGACCTACGTTTGAGAATCTGATTGTGCAAGTCAAAGGAAAAACAAATCGATGCTATCCGTTGACTATGACATTGAGTGAGCAGGTTGCATTAACAGTTCAAACTGAGCTTAGTATGGAAATTTGGCATAAAAGAATGGGACATCTTCATGCAAATGCTTTGCTTGAATTAAAAAGGAAGGATATGGTTGTGGGATTGTCAAAGCTTGGAGAAACGATGAAGGTCTGTGAAGGCTGCCAATTTGGAAATCAACATAGAGAAGTTTTCCAAAAGAATGGTGCATGGAGAGCAGATCAGCCACTGCAATTAGTTCATACAGATTTGTGTGGACCAATGCAAACAGAGACACTTGCTGGAAACAGGTATTTTATGCTGTTTGTAGATGACTGCACACGCATGGTTTGGGTGTATTTTTTAAGAAACAAATCTGAAGCTCTTATCCGTTTTAAGAAATTTAAAGCAATGGTTGAGTTGCAAAGTAGTTTTAAACTTAAGTGTCTAAGAAGTGATAGAGGAGGAGAATTTCTGTCTGCAGAGTTTATAAAATTCTATGAATCTGAGGGAATTCAAAGACAAATGACAGTGGCTTACATTCCTCAACAGAATGGGGTAGTTGAAAGGAAGAATCGGGTGGTCATTGAAATGGCCAAGGCCATGCTACATGATAAACAAATGCCCTACTACTTGTGGGGAGAAGCTGTTCACACAGCTGTCTATCTGCTAAACAGGTGTCCTACTAAAGCCTTGAATGGGGTGACACCTTTCGAAGCCTATAGTGGAAGAAAACCTGGTGTAGGACATTTGAAAATTTTTGGATCCATTGTTATGTTCATGTACCAGCTGAAACAGGGTAAAAGTTGGATTCAAAAAGTGTGAAAGGAATTTTTGTTGGCTATGGAACCTATGAGAAGGGGTATAGGATATTTGATCCTATAGCTAAAAAATTGATTTTATCAAGGGATGTTATATTTGGTGAAGAAAGCTCATGGAATTGGAAGGAAGATGAGAGAAATAATGGAGGAAGGATAATTTCAGCAACCAAGGATGGTTGTAAAGTCTCAGAAGAAGTGAATTCAGCATTCAAAGACACTTACTATACACCAGAAAAATCAGCTTAAATTGTGCAAAATTCAAGGGAGACTACAAGCAGCAGCAGGGACAGTTCATATGCACCTAGGGGTACTAGCATTGACCCTACACACACTGAAACAAGTGGAAAGCATGCTGAATATGATCATACACCAGTAAAATGGATGAATTTGACTGATATTCTGGCAAAATGCAACAATTGCATCCTTGAACCCGAAGACTACAATGAAGCAGCACAAAATTAGTCCTGGATCAATGCAATGACAGATGAGTTGAGGATGATTGAGAAAAATAAAACTTGGGAGTTGGTGAGTAGACCAGCAGATAAGCCTGTAATTGGGGTTAAATGGGTATACAAGACAAAACTTAATCTTGATGGCTCAATTTAGAAAAACAAAGCAAGGTCAGTGGCTAAAGGGTATGCACAGAAACCAGGAGTGGATTTTAATGAAACTTTTACCCCTGTTGCAAGACTTGACACTATTATGACCTTGATTGCTTTAACAGCTCATAAAAGCTAGAAATTGTACCAGCTTGATGTTAAGTCAGCCTTTTTAAATGGTGTACTGCAAGAGGAGGTCTATGTAGAACAACCAGATGGTTTTGTCATTGAAGGGCATGAGGATAAAGTATATAAGCTACATAAGGCATTATATGGATTGAAACAGGCCCCTCGAGCCTGGTATAGTGAGATTGATGCATATTTCAGTGAGGGTGGTTTTCAAAAGAGTCAAAGTGAGGCCACTCTTTATACAAAGACCAGGGGAGAAAAAGGAATACTCATTGCAGCTATATATGTTGATGACATAGTGTATACAGGAAATGATGATGAAATGTTGCATTGGTTTAAGGAAGATATGATGAAAAGATATGAAATGACAGATTTGGGATTGTTACATCATTTCCTTGGAACGGGAGTAATACAAACAAGTTCCAGCATTTTCGTGCACCAGAAAAAATATGCTTCTACATTGCTGAACAAGTTTGACTTAACCGATTGTAATCCAGTTCTTACACCATTAATTACAAATGAGAAACTCAGCAAGGAAGATGGAAGTGGAACTGCAGATGAAGAGATGTATCGAAAGATAGAGGGAAGTCTTCTATATCTGACAGCAACATGACCAAATATCATGTTTGCTGCAAGTTTACTGGCAAGGTTCATGCATTGTCCCACAAAGAAGCATCTTGGTATAGCAAAAAGAGTATTAAGGTATGTCAAAGGTACCTTAGATTACGGAATAGAATATGTCAAGGGACAACAAGTTGTTTTAGTAAGGTACTGTGACAGTGACTGGAGTGGTTCTGTGGATGATATGAAAAGCACATCTGGATATGCATTTAGCTTTGGTAGTGGTGTATTCTCATGGGCCTCGGTTAAACAAAATTATGTAGCACTCTCTACAGCTGAGGTAGAATATATAAATGCCTCAGAAGCAACTGCACAGGCAATTTGGCTTCGGTTTGTGTTGGAAGATTTTGGTGAAGTGCAAGTGAAAGCTACACCTCTACACTGTGATAATACCTCAGCCATTGCCATCACAAGGAATCCAGTCTTTCACCAGAAAACTAACCACATAGACAGGAGATATCACTTCATCAAAGAGGCCTTGCAGAATGGAATTGTAGATTTGACATTTTGTGCTTCCAAAGAACAAATTGCAGATATATTTACCAAATCATTACCAAGGGACAGATTCAATTATTTGAGGGAAAAGCTTGGAGTTGTCTCAGCACAGAGGTTACAGGGGAGTGTTGGAATATAACCTGCTGTGCTGACATGGAGGCTAAGGCAAATATGGAAAATGAGATCATACAGGTGTATTTCACAGTGGCTCATATGCCATGTGTTATGGAACAAACTAGAAGAATGAGAAAATGAGTGCATGAAAGTGTGAGAGAGAGAAAATACAGATTTATGCTTTATATAACAAAATTGTAATCATTACATTTGATTATGTAAGCAAAAATATATTCTCTTCTCTCTGATATATACACCAGAAAATATATACACATTTTTTGCTCTTCTAACTTTTCTCTCTCTCTCAAGCTATCATCATCCACAATATACAATCTCTCAAGCTCCATTAACACTTAATTCACCTATTCCACGTGGCATGTATTTCAGACTCAAACACCCATCAATCTCTAGACTCCGGAGGTTGATTAGTTTATTGATGTCCTTAGGCAATACTTGAAGACAATCGCACCGACTGAGCTTCAGTGTTTGTAAATTATGTAATCTGGTGATACAATCTGGTAGTACCTTAAAACCATTATAAGAAAGATCAAGATGTCTCAAATGCTTCAGCTTACCAATAGATTTAGGCACTTTCCCAATACCACAAAGTTGCAAATCCAACGCGCGTAACAACTTCAAATTTAAAGCAATTGCATCGCATGTTGACTCACCATCACCAACACTTGTACAAAACGACAACAGTCGAACCACAATTTCAGCACATGTTGACTCACCATCACTTGTAAAAAACCAGAACATTTGAACCACAATTTCATCACATGTTGACTCATTACCCATACAAAACACCACTGGACCGTTCACTTCAGCCGCGAGAATCGTCCTCATCTTTTTAGCTTGAATCAATGAAGGTTGAATTTTTTGTACTAAATCCAAATCGAATTTGTACAACGAGACATGACATGTTTTACTGTTAATTGGTTCTGCAATTCCATTTCGCCTATCAAACTCAGATGGTGTTATTGACTCCGCAAGCTCATGCATTAAATCATGCATTTTGCATTTTGTTACATTGCCATTATCATCTATTTTAACTTCCTCAAAAAAGGATCTGCAAAGTAATTCCTTCAAAAACTCATAACCCACGTCTTCCAAACAATCATTTGGATCTGATATTTTAATAAAACCTTGCGCCATCCAATGCTGTACTAGAATTTCGACATCAATTTCATAATCTTTAGGAAACAAAGCAAAATATACAAAACACTGCTTCAAACTTGATGGAAGATGATCATAACTCAATTTAAGCGTTGGGATAATATCATCTTCCGTTTGAGGTATCTTTGAAAGCTCTTTTTCCAAGAATGAGGACCACTCTGTTTCCGAATTTTTTAAATGCAGCGAGCCTCCTATTGTTATTATTGCAAAAGGAATTCCACCGCACCTATCCACAATATGCATTCCAATTTTTAAAACACTGGAACTGATACTTAACTCTTGTCCTTGCTTCAAAGTTATTTTCTTGAATAGAGCCCAAGATTTCTCTTTATCCTTGACTTTTAAGCCATATGCAGGCATTGTGCCTGTAATCCTTGCAATAACTTTACTCCGTGTGGTTACTATTACTTTACTTCCTGTCCCACCATTTAATAGTAAGCTTTTTAAATTGTTTCATTTGATATGGTTCTCATTCCAAACATCATCTAGTACAAAAAAATATCGTTTTCCATTTATTTTTTCACGAAGAATTTGTTGCAAATGTTCCAACTCCTTATTTGTATTGAGTTCCACATTTGCAGATTTAATGATCTTTTCAACAAGTATTTTCACATCAAAATTATCAGAGACAGAAACCCATAATTTAAGATCAAAATGCTTTTGGAATTGTTCATCATTAAAAAAAAGTTGGGCAAGTGTGGTATTTACTAAACCTTCAATACCAACAATGGGGATGATAGATACATTCTCCTCAGTTTTGGTATCCAATAGAAGTTGATGGCAATCCTATCATCATCCCTACCAATCAGTTCTTTCTCAGATACATAAGAGTACGTATGGTCCCTCAGTCTAGTCACAACATGAGTCTCTCCTTGACGCTCCACCAAATTCAGCAGAATTCTATCATTTCCAATTACAGCCAGTTTCCTCCTCACATTCTTTATTTTATGACCCATTTTATGCCTGAAAATAATTTGGTTGGAGGAGGAAAAGAAAGTGCTTACCTGATTGACCATATTGTTGCTCCCCCGCATCAGACTCTTTCGCAAAGCTTCATAAGATAAGTCATCCATTAAGTCGTCAGCATCAAGAACAACTTCTTGGAGGTTCTGAAGCCAAAATTTGACTTGATGGTTATGGTTCTGCTTCTTCTCGGCATCGAGAAGTACAACGTTGATTGCTGAAACAATGTTTTTAAGTTGGTCAAGGTCATCATTCACATCCCACAGCAAGCCAATCTCTTGGATACCATAAGAAGCCAACATCCCAAAAATCCCTTTTGCAACGGCGGATAGGATAATTTTTTTTTCCATTTTTGCCTGAAAAGAAAGCTCAAGCTATTGAAAGCTTTCTGAAACTTTGAAAACAGAAAAAGGATGTTTTGCCGCAAAGTAAGAATAGATGTCTCTATCTACTATTCATTCCTTTAAGAAGTATATTTATATTACAGCCCTAGGGATTCTAACATTAATTGATAAAATAACAAAAATGAATAAAAGGAAGCATCCTGGAAGTTGGCTAAGAGATGTGGATAAGAGTTACAGGTAAATAAATGTGCACATAGGCTATTCTAGATGGTTCTTATTATGTCGTGCCTTTTATTATTGGTATTCTTATCTGGGCTTTTGATATCTTGGTTAACACTTCAAACAGAGAATATGAGTCCTTTTTTTTTTTTTTTTGGGGCCAAGATTTGTACTTGCTTTGCTTTCTCTAATGGTATAGCGTTGAAGCGTGAATTAACCGATTGGAATAACTAAACACAAAAGTGATACTTTTACTGGCCTTCTCTATGTTGGTCTATTTAGAAACATGAATTGAATAAAATAACTAAAAAGCAAAAGTTTGATTCCCCATAACACCAAGAAATAATGGAAGAGTGAATATAGTTGGATGCTTTTTGCTTTTGATGCTTATACACATAAAACATGTTCATCTTCGTGACCTTATTCCTGTCCAACAAACATTCATGTATTAAATAATAGGATTTCACATCTATCTTAAAAATATAAAAAGCCCAATCATTTTATTTTTCGTTTGGTTTATTTTATTTTCTATATTAATGGTTTTTAAACATGTGTCATTGTAGAAATGATAAAACACAGGACGAAAAGAAAATCTAGATCCTTTGATTTGCTGTTAAAAGGTTAACGTTTTTTCCCTTCTGTAAAATTTAATAAGCAGGAGTATATGTATCTCAGAAGTAATAAAAGATTTTTTTTAAACCATAAATAGCTTGCTCTGGCCTCTTAGCTAAATATGTTTCTGGGCTTTAAAGAACCTTTGCATTTCGGTCATTGGGTTTTTTCTTAAAAAAATAACCACCTTAGTCATCCATTATTGAAAAATAGCAAATTTTTTTTTTTTTTAAAACAAACTAACCCACTTGTTACTTTTTTGGATGAAAATATCCTTAATGAAGATATTTTTTTCTTTTCTCTATCAAAACGCATGTGTTTTTTTTTTTTTTGGGTTGCTTTTTGTTTTCTTTTTACTTTCTCTTTTGACAGAGGGCTTCTTTCAACTTTCTCTTTCACCAGTTAGGGTTTCTTTTTACTTTCACTTTCGAAAAGCTCGATCACTGTTGCCACCCAGAGGTAGAGGAAAGATATACCATCATCGTCGTCAATCGCTCTACTTTGACCTCTCATTCGCCGTCGTCGTCTTCCTCGCACTGCTGTTGTCTTTGTCGCACCACCGTCATCCCATCAAGATGAGTCTTCCAGGGAAGAGATAGAGAGGTAGGCAATTGGCATAATTTAAACGCCAAGCCGATGGGTCTCACTTTTGGTATTGTGTTTGTTATTGTTAATATGGTTGGGTTTGTAATACGTATTATGCATCTGATTAACATTTTTTTTTTCAATTTTTAAGAGGTTGCCAAAATAATTATAAACCTTTGCTTAGTTTGTTTTCTAGATTTTCTTTTGCTTACTTTGTTTTCTTGATTTCTAAACCTTTGTTAATAATTAGGCAATGAAGAGCTTGTCTCTTTAGAAATAAATGTAACTGATTCCTTTTCCCATTATTTTGTCTCGTCTTTTGTTTCATGTACCCTGCATTTTATCAAACCACTAAGAAAATGAAATATAACTTGCAGTTTGGATTTTATTCTTGGTGGTGATATTTTTGAGTGAGTGAATCTAATAAAAGACTGCCTTCTACTTTGGGGTCGTTTTCTGGTTTCAGCAAGAGATTGTCTTATTCCCTAGTCAATTTTCTACTGGAAAATAGGTGGTTTGGTCTAGATGGTCATATATCTTGGACTGGGTGGTTAGACTGAATTTACATTTCTTTGTTAATAACCCAACCCGTTTTCTTTTTACTCCCTTGTCTTTCACAAATAAAAGTACAAAGCAAACAATATACAATTTGGCATTGGAATGAAAGCTTGTTTTCTTCCATGTGTATTTATATATATACATATAAATATGTAGAAAAACCATTGTTTTGAGTTTGAGACCAAAATTTAAATAAATTACACAACATCCTAAATTTTGTATTTTTCTTAGTTTTAGCAGAGGTTTGGTTTAATTTATGGTTGTTGATCAGTATGGTCCCCATGATTGGTGCTATCTTAGAACTTAGAAACTTTATTGGATCAAAATGCTAAATGTTGAAAGGAGAGAAACTTTAATAGTAGGGTTTTGAAACCAACTTTAGACTTAAAAATATCTTCTACTAAAACTTAAACATCAACCGGTAGGAGGAAAAAGTCATTAGAAAACACAAATTTATAGGGAGTCACAACTTTTTTTTGAATTAAAATATGCTAACACATGGAAAATATTTTGGAAGCTCTAATCATTTAGTTGTTGGTAATATGATAAAGGAAGGAACAAATTAGACAACTCATGAAACTATTAATCTAGATAAATCAAGAAATCAAATCAAAATTATGTGACCTTTAAGGTGCTTACATTCTGGTGTAAGCAATTTGTTCCATCCACATGTGCACATAAGGTTTTTTCTTTTTTCATTTTGTTACATGAAATTCGTCAATTTCATTAAGATGAAATAACAGTACATGAATTCAACAAAATGAATTTATAGTATTATGAGTTAATCATGACGGTGCCTCTTCTGTTCAGGTCTCATACTGAGACACACCAAGAGAATAACGAGTAATCTCATTGAGTAGAGCTGTATTAGACCCTGTCAATCTCTTTTTTAAACCTGCAATTTTTTCACCTAATTATTTTTTCTGATGCACTCTAAGCCACATGTTATATTATCCATGGACCATGGTCCACAGAAGCTTTTTTCTTTTTATTAATATTTTTATTTTTTTGGGGGAAATTTGATGAAAGGTTCGTAGAATATTTGAAAGTCAATTGCTTGTGAAACTAAACATTAATTAAAGTATCCGAGTAAAGTATTTTTTAGTAATAGTATATAAGAGTAAGTGATTTGACATATAATTCTTTTAGCTTATTACTTTGTTCTCATCTTAATGAAATTAAAGAGTATTACCCGAAGATGTGAAATTTTATAACTTTGAATTTTTTCCTTTCTTTTTTTTCCTCTTATATTAATAGAAAATTTAAAATATAGTCATTTAAAATCTCACGGATTTAGATGTTTTATTCCATTTTCAATGAATTTAGCTCTTTTCCTACGTCAGTGTTTATTTAACTTTCACACTGATTTTGTCGATTATTTTTTATTTTTTATTTTGCTTGTATGGAGTTGGTTTACTTATTATTATTATTTCTATTCATTCTTTGCTCATTTTGGAAACGTCTATGACAAGCTGAGTGCTATTATTTAAGTATTTGATGCCTTTTATTCTTTCGTAGAAGCTAGAATCTATAAATTTCCTTGGCATGTATCACTAACGGTATAATTTCGTAGATAAAAATTGTCGAAGTTGTATGGTGATATTATTGGCGTGATTAATAAATGTTTTATTGTAAATTCATTTTAGTTTAGTTAACTCATTTTAGTGAAACTAAGAAATACATAAATATTTAAGTTTTGTTACTAATACTGATTTTCTATATTTTTCAACATTGGAGGAGCAAGTGATTGACCGAGCAGAAAATTGAAGCACAAAATTTGTGATCGTAGAGTTACAAGTGCATGCTGAGAAAATTACACACACACTTAGAGAGAGAGAGAGAGATAAATAGATAGAGAAGCATTGGTGGCGGTTTGTCCCCCATTAATGTAAGTTGCTTGTCTGAATAAAATAGAAAATATTATGCAAATTAATTTTGCTTTAGTGTAATGAACTTATCATTGAACCTTTATTTGTGCTGCATTGAATGGCTTTTCAGAATTGTTGATAATTTCATAATGGATTATTTTAGAGATGATAAGTCATCTCTTTATAAATTGCTCAATTTTGAACCTTTGTCATTATGAGCCATGCTTATGATATTGTGTTATTCGGTGTAACAGAAATGTTTGTGTTGCATGGTTAGAATGTGAAATTAAAACTATTATGAAGCTATGTTTTTATTGAATTTAATGGGAGGTTTGAACGTGAAACCATAATATTTAATGTGTTAGAACCATAGGTTATCCTTATGAAGCAATGTCGCATGCATATGGTTGATTTGTTGCCTAATGTATAATGTACACTAATATATAGAAGAGATTGTAGCTTTTAAATCCACATATGCATTGGTTCTAAAAGTTTCTTTTGACATTTTCATTATAATTTTGCACAAACCCATTGGGTCTAGTTCATTTGTAGGTTCTGGAAAATTTTCCAACAAGCGGAAGATTTTTCCTTCTATCAGAAAGCATTTTTCTCCTATGGGAAAGCATTTTCCTTTTGTCGAAAAGATATTTTTCTCTGGTCAGGATAAAGATTCCTCTAGTTGGAAAATTGTTTCCAATAGATGCATAAATATCATTTTGTTCTAAACTTTCAAATTGTACTTGTGTCCTTTCAATTTGCTGTCCATATGCAAGCATATCTTAAGATTTGTTAGTTGTATTTGTCTTTCAGATAAATGGATTCAGAATATCAACCATCATTTGTTTGAAGGTTTTGGGACTCGGGGATATTGAGGACAAAGGTTAATTGTAGATCTAACTTTTGGAAAACCATGACGGGTATTAAGTTCCAGCTTACTTCAGCCCAAAGAAAAAAGTTCGAGGATAGTTGTTTTGGCCACTTTTTGAAAGCTAACAAGATACAATTTAGTGGTCACATCGTCAACAGCATGCTATGTAGGCAGTGTGTTTGCAAGGATAAGGATGCTATGGTATTTAATTTTGGAGGGCGTGGTGCTAGATTTATGCATAGAGAGTTCATAATAATTACAGGTCTACGGTTTGGTTACGAACCTAATAGGTGGGTTAACATCTCTATGCGTATTAGTGACACGTATTTTGGAGAAAAGCAAAAAGTCACTAACTCAGAGATAACCGAAGCTTTCATGACCGCACAGTGTCAAGACAATGATGAAGACGATGATGATAGATTGAAGTTGGCTTTATTATATTTCCTAGAGACGGTTCTTATTGGCAAAGAAAGTATGGCCACTGCACCCCATAATCACTTGGAGATGGTGGACGATTTAAAGTACTTCAATAACTATCCATGGGGTTCTTTATCATACACCACCACCATTAGATAATTAAAGAGTGCTTTTGAGCATCGGGAGTCCATGGCTTTAAACAAGTCAAAGAGTTATAGTCTCTGTGGGTTTCCTTTGGCTTTTATGGTAAGTTTGTTACACTATTATTTAAAGTTTGTGAGTTTTCTTTATGTTTTTATTTATTGTGTATATTTCTTTACTTATTCATTATTCATTTATTGTTTGACAGATTCGGGGTTTTGAGACAATTCCTTTGTTAGGTCAAACATTTGGAAATAAGTTGCCAGACATGTCATTTCCTGGAATTCTCAATTGGCATATTTCACAAGTGTCAAGATTTGAGAAGGCAGCTAAAATCTTTGATCACCGTGATGTAAGAATACGAGTTCTTATCCTCATATATACATATATATATATATATACATTCCAACTTAGTAATATTATTTATAGAGTTTTGTAGTATTTGTAGTAATATTAATAATACTTAATAATCACTTGATGATAATTCATTTTGTCTTTTGCAGTATTTGGTTGTTGGCTTAATGGATGTAACTGAATTTGAGCATGCATATATTAGCAAAATTGCATGGGACATACATCATGACACTACTCCATATAGTGTTGTACTTGCCGTAAGAGACAAGCCACCACAGGGCAGTCTTGGTGAAAGAGATGAAGTTTTTCACTTACAAGTAGTGGAAGAAGTACAGAACAAAAACGGACCTCTGTGGAAAATAAGGTTAAAGGAGAGAGGCGGTGAGTAGGAGATAAGCTGACAAACCATCCTTCATCATCGACTGCAGGAGTTACTGCTCATGTTCGTGTTAATCCATCGACTCCATCCCAACCTCCATTCCATGATGAGGTATGTATAAATTGTATGAATGTTTCTCTTGTTTATTATTGTAACAATTAATAATTATTGTTTTTCTTAGGTACCTTTGAGAGAGAGATTAACTATCCTTGAACGTGAAGTGGTTAATGTATGACAAGACGTTAAGGAGTTAAGAATTGCCATGCTTAGAGAGTTCACAAGTTTGGAAATCAAGCTTGATAAGTTAATGAAGCACCAAGGAGTGGTAGTTCATGTAATAAATGCTGGTTATGTTGACTCAAATATTTTTATGTTAAGCGTGTTTGATATTAAAATTGATTGTGTTGATTATTTATTCATTTTTTAGGTCAATGATGCCCAAGGTCAATGTTCAGACCCTCTTTTGATATGATTCCGCTCGAGCCCGCTCAACCGATAACCTGCTGGGGTGATGACTCGACACGGATGAAGACTAGGCCAATCACAAGAGCTCAAATTAAGAGATTTAAGGACAACCTTGGAGTATTTATTCAGGGGGTAATCAATCTCAATAGATCTTGTCCATACTTGAAGATACAAAGCCTATTCTAAGCATCCAAGTGGTGGAAGCCGATACGGACCCGGGTGGCGGTTTTGGTACATTTTTGGAGTCCGGGAAGCATGAAATGGTTCCAATGCTTTATGGGTTCAATACATATGCCTAATAGGTCATGGAATCAAGTTAAATCAGCCTCAAATGCAATCAAAAAGGGCTTGTACGGACAGCATCAACAATTTGGCCGAATTTGTTGTATTACTTGTTGGCTTTACTGTATTTTACTGTATTAGCCTTGTCTTATTTTTCAAAGCATGGGCAACGTGTGGGACTTCATATTCAGATTATTTGGCATCCTACAAAGCATCTAGAAGCTGATTTGAAGCTTAAAGATGTCAAAGATTGATCACAGTCAACTTGATCAAAAAGGCTAGCATTTTTAGTTTCCTAATTTGTTTTTACTTTTTGTTTTAGGAAACTACCATTACTTTTTGGCTTTTATTTATTTATTTTCTGGAAAAATAACTTTAGGAAGGTTTTTATTTTATTCTTTCCATTGTAAATTAATTAATTTCTAATTTAATATAAAGGAATTAATTAATCAAACTTAGATTAGGAAAGGAAGTATAGTTTCAGCCAACTAGGTTTCTTTATGTGTGGTGGCTGGTTTTCTTTATGTTTTAGGGTTTTATTTCATGGATTTGTATCCTATTTAAAGGCTTATTTATCAATAAGAAAACAACTTTGATTTGATTAAGAAAATACTTGTGAGATTAATTATCTCTTTGTTCTTTGAGAACACCTAAAACACCATTAGAGAATTGGTTGTTTTAGCTTGACTTATCAATAGGTTTTCCATCCCCTATTGTGGCGTCTACATTATACCAAGGTTTCTAACCATAGGTTGGTTAGGGGTTGAGTTCCATTCCATTAGAAGTTGAACTTCATTAAAGATCCGGGCTAATATAATACGGGTTTAGGAGCAGGTCATCCTAGGTTCGTATCATTTGGTATCAGAGCTAAATTTTGTTCAGGTTTGATCTATCTTTATTTGCTTTATTTGTTTTTGTTCTATTATGTAATTTTAGCATTAGGTTAAGGTTGCTTCTATCACCATACACGTTCTGCATCTTAAAAAAAAAAAAAAAAAAAATTCATTCCTAGTTGAATTAGGTTTCCTAGTTTTATCATATTTTTGTTTCCTAATTTGTTGGTTGTCTCTTATCATTGTTCTTGATAATTTTGGTTTTTTGTTGATTTTCCTTTGCTGTTTTAGTCTTAAATATTTGCATTCATATATTCAAAAAAAAAAAAAAAAAAAAGAAGTTTGCGGCAACATTTAAAAAAAAAAAAAAAAAAAACTGCACATTTTGTTTATTTGGAGGTCACGGGTTTGGTGTTTGTTTTGGAGTTGGAATTGCAATTTTGGTAATTATTCTTGCTACTGCAGTTGTTTATGTTCTGTGAGTGAAAAAAAAAAAAAGAAGGAAAAGCCGAATAAAAAAAAAACAAAAAAAAAGAAGAAAAAAAAATATTTCGGTTTGTTGGAGTTTGATTTGTTTGCTGGAAATTTGTTGGAGCTGCTGGTTTTTTATTATTTATTCAATATTTGAGTTGCTGGAGAATTATTTTTGCTGCTGGATATTTGGATTTTGGGTGCTTAAATTATTTGGATTAAAATTAGACAAAGGAATTGATACAAAACTTGAATTACAAGAACAACAACCAACAACTTTTCTATAATTTTGTTCTCTTTGATTCTTGTTCGTATTTGAATTTCTTTTTCTGGAATTTTATTCTTGAACTCATAATCTACTACCATCTGGTGCAGTTTTCAAAAATTCCAACGTTTTCCCATTATTTTGTGTTTTCTTGTCTAGAAAGCTGAAAAATTAGGATTTGTTGGATTCTTTCGGTATTGCCTACTTTTTGCTACTGCTTTGTTGATAAGTTTAATTAAAACATACTAGTGATCTAATTGCTGTTTTTTGGGTGTTTTAATTAGAACTTTGAGATAATTCATTGAGTGGAAAAAGGCAAGAGTGTGAGAGCTTAAAAGAGGGTAAAAGCCGAAACTAGTGTGCAAACACGAGTGTCGAGACCTTGTTTGAGTGAAACACGTGAGGGAGTGAATATTGTGAGGATTTATTTTATTTTTGCAGTATTTTACTAACATGGCAGATTCTAGAATAAGAAGAGGGGATCCACCCTTGAGGATCAATGAGGAAGAGTCCGTAGCATTCCATGGCGATGATTGAGCTACCGGGAGTGGAGACCTAGTGGATATGAGAGCTGTCTTGGAATCAATACAGCGGGTTAGTGCTCAAGTTGAGCATGTGAATCAAAGAGTGGGAAGACTAGAAGCCTCACAAGGAAGGCCGAATACAAGAAATAGGCAAGAATTCCATGGAGGACGAGGCCGAGGACGAGGAGGTCGCGAGAGGCCGAGAGAGGAATTTGATGAGGAGCCATTCGACGGCGACTTTGAGGAAGGTATGGACGAAACCTTTGCTGTCCAAGATAGAGCTGTCTGTGGAAGATATAGGAGGGAAGAAACAGATGACAATCTTAGCAATATCAAGATCAACATCCCACCATTCATGGGAAAAAGTGACCTCGAAGCATATTTGGAATGGGAAGAAAAAATGGAGATGATATTTGACCACCATAATTATTCAGAGGCTAAGAAGGTGAAATTGGCAGCAATGGAGTTTGGCCATTATGCACTCCAATGGTGGACCAATGAGCAAAACACTCGAAGGAGAGTTGGTGATGACTTGATTACTACATGGCGACAAATTAAAGGAGCCATGCGGAAGCGATTCGTACCATCACACTATCATAGGTTGCTGCATCAAAGACTTCAATCTTTATCTCAAGGACATGGATCCGTGGAGGATTATTACAAGGAGATGGAGATGCTTATGATGAGATTGAACTTGAATGAAGATAGGGAAGCAACCATGGCAAGGTTTCTTGGTGGTTTGAATTGTGAAATAGCCAATCAGCTAGAATTGCAACAATATGTGGAATTGGAGGAGATGTTGCATGTGGCTATTAAATTAGAGCATCAATTCAAGAGGAGGGGTGTAAGATCATGGTTTGGAGGTGTTTCCAGCAGTGGAAGGTCCAATTCAAGTGGCTGGAGGAACAATCCCATCTATGAAAGCAAGCCAAAGCCAAAAGTCGAAGAAGAAAGTTCAAACTGGCCAAGGAAGGAGACTAGAACCAAGTCTGTCCAAGCACCAAAGAATGAGGTAAAATTAGATCCTAAACCTTCTAGAACTCATGATGTTATGTGTTTTAAGTGCCGGGGAGGAGGACACATTGATAGCCAATGCCCAAATAGAAGAATCATGGTGTTAAAGGTCAATGACGAGCTAGAATCGGAAAGTGAAGAAAGTGAGGATGAAGCCAACCAAGAGGAGGAGGACTTGGAGGATGAACCCGAAACCTTACAAGCATCCAATGCTGAATTAAACTTGCCTTCTAGGAGAGTACTTGCTGCATACAAAGATGAGGATGAAATTCAAAGAGAGAACATCTTCCACACCCGATGTGAAATTCAAGGTAAGATTTGTAGTATGATTATTGATAGTGGAAGTTGTACAAATGTAATTAGTAACATTGTAGTTGATAAATTAGGCTTAATAACTATTAAACATCCAGAACCTTATAGATTATAATGGCTTAATGATAGTGGTGAAATAAAAGTGAATAAACAAGCCAAAGCAAAATTTAATATAGGTAGATATGAGGATGTAGTTTTATGTGATATTGTACCCATGATTGTTGGACATGTACTATTAGGTAGACCATGGCAATTTGATAAAGATGCTACTCATTTTGGTCGAGAAAATAGTATTGTTTTCAGGTTTAAAGGGAAGAAGGTCAAGCTGGAACCATTATCTCCTAAAGAGGTTTACAAAGACCAATTACAAATGCAACAAAGGAGAGAAGCCGAAACGCTCAAGGAAAAAGCAAGTTGGCACCAACGGCTTCACCATCCTTTCAAGAAGGTAAGAATGAGGTTGCTGATCAAGGTAAGGTTTCTAAGACTCATATTAAGTGGAAAGATCAAAGAAAAACTGAAATAGAGGGGAAAGAAAGTGGCAAACCCGAGAGCTTGGAGAAGGAAGAGAAATCTGAAGGTTTGCGCCAATCCAAGGGAAAAAAAGAAAAAGAAATAAAAGAAAGGTTAAGTAGCAACTTTTATTTGAGTTTAGGGGATATTAATAAGGTTATTGAGTGTAAGAAACCTTTGCTGGTCATGATTTATAAAGAAAATTATTTTAATGATCAAACTAACTTTGAAGAACTTGAATTGCCAAGTTCAATGATTTCTCTTTTGAAGGAATTTGGAGATGTCTTCCCAAATGAAATTCCAAGTGGACTACCATCCAATCAAGAGGGAAAAGGTGAGCTTGCTGTCCAAGGTAAGTCTTCTAATACTCAAGTTGTGTGGAAAAATTTTAATAAAACCAAGAGTGAAAAAGTTGGTGCAAAATCCGAGAGTGAGGAAGGTGAGATGGCCGTGACTGAGAAAGGAAAAAGAAGACAAGAAAGGGAAAATATAAATTTTTATCTTAGCTTTGGTGATGTTAATAAGGTAATTATGAATAAGAAATCATTGCTGACCATGAATTTTAAAGATACTTATTTAAAGATGTCTTTATTGCATAGAACTTTATCTGCATTGTTGAGAGCTTTACTTAGTGACAATTTGAAAATTTGGGAAATATTGTTTGCTAACTTTAAAAAGTGTAATTTTTACCATAATGAGCATGTATTTCTAGATTTTGTTGTAATAGTGTTTGACCCAGGAGAATTGGTTTGTTTGCACTTAGGAAAGGAAAGGTTTTCTAATCAAAGAAAGTCAAAGCTCATGCCGCCTATTGATGGACCTTTTCAAGTTTTGAAGCTGAATAACAAGAATGCCTACAAGCTTGATTTACCGGGTGAGTATAACATGAGTGCTGCATTTACTATTTCTGATTTGAATCCTTTTGCTGCAGGTGATAATCTTGATTTGAGGACAAATCCTTTTCAAGAGGAGGGGAATGATGTGATTCCGCTCGAGCCCGCTCAACCGATAACCTGCTGGGGTGATGACTCGACACGGATGAAGACTAGGCCAATCACAAGAGCTCAAATTAAGAGATTTAAGGACAACCTGGGATTATTTATGCAGGGGGTAATCAATCTCAATAGAGCTTGTCGATACTTGAAGATACAAAGCCTATTCTAAGCATCCAAGTGGTGGAAGCCGATACGGACCCGGGTGGCGGTTTTGGTACATTTTTGGAGTCTGGGAAGCATGAAATGGTTCCAATGCTTTATGGGTTCAATACATATGCCTAAGAGGTCATGGAATCAAGTTAAATCAGCCTCAAATGCAATCAAAAAGGGCTTGTACGGACAGCATCAACAATTTGGCCGAATTTGCTGTATTGCTTGTTGGCTTTACTGTATTAGCCTTTTCTTATTTTTCCAAGCATGGGCAACGTGTGGGACTTCATATTCAGCTTATTTGGCATCCTAAAAAGCATCTAGAAGCTGATTTGAAGCTCAAAGAGGTCAAAGATTGATCAAAGTCAACTTGATCAAAAAGGCTAGCATTCTTAGTTTCCTAATTTGTTTTTACTTTTTGTTTTAGGAAATTATACTTTTTGGCTTTTATTTATTTATTTTCTGGAAAAATAACTTAAGGAAGGTTTTTATTTTATTCTTTCCATTGTAAATTAATTAATTCCTAATTTAATGTAAAGGAATTAATTAATCAAACTTAGATTAGGAAAGGAAGTATAGTTTCAGCCAACTAGGTTTCTTTATGTGTGGTGGCTGGTTTTCTTTATGTTCTAGGGTTTTATTTCATGGCTTTGTAGCCTATTTAAAGGCTTATTTATCAATAAGAAAACAACTTTGATTTGATTAAGAAAATACTTGTGAGATTAATTATCTCTTTGTTCTTTGAGAACACCTAAAACACCATTAGAGAATTGGTTGTTTTAGCTTGACTTATCAATAGGTTTTCCATCCCCTATTGTGGTGTCTACATTATACCAAGGTTTCTAACCACAGGTTGGTTAGGGGTTGAGGTCCATTCCATTAGAAGTTGAACTTGATTAAAGATCCGGGCTAATATAATACGGGTTTAGGAGCAGGTCGTCCTAGGTTCATATCATCTTTTATGTGAGTTTGATAATTTGGGAGATGCTGATGAGTTTGCTTTTGGAGATAGGATGGAAGCGGATGTTGAAAGGGATGAAAAGAAAGAAAAGTTGGGTCGCGATGTGACCCCCATGATGCAAACCCGCCCGAGCTCGCACCACCGACAACTCGCTCGGGTACTGATCCGATACAGATGAAGACTGGACCGATCACTAGGGCTCAAGCCAAGAGGTTTAAGGACAACCTTGCTACCTTTATCCAGAAAGTATTTCATTCTCAAAAGGGCTTGTCCATACCTGAAGATAAAAGACGTGTTTTAAGTATTCAAGTGGTGGACGCTGGTACATCGGACACCCATACATCGGATATTTTATATCGGACACCCATGTCTCAGACATCTGATCTCGGACGAATATTGCCTCGGACATCTGATCTCGGACTTCGGACATCGGATGTAACTTAGCTCGGCCAGACACAACTTAGCTCGGACAGACATCCGTTAGCTCGGCCAGACACAACTTAGTTCAGACAGACATCAGTTAGCTCGGCCAAACACAAGTTAGCTCGGATAGACATCAGTTAGCTCAGATAGGCCATAAGTTAGCTCGGACAACAGGCAGACATAAGTTAGCTCGGTTGAAGATATAATTCCGCCTAGATGTCAAAGTCAACTCCTTATCTAATTTGTGATTGACTTTTCTTTCTTTTTGGGTTTTTATTTATTTATTTTCTGGACAAATAACTTTAGGAAGGTTTTTATTTTATTGTAAATAAATTAATTCCTAATTTAATATAAAGGAATTAATTAATCAAACTTAGATTAGAAAAGGAAGTATAGTTGCGGCCAACTAGGTTTCTTTATATGTGTGGCCGGTTTTATCTAGGGTTTTTTTTAGGGTTTATTTTGTTTCTTTCAAAGCCTATTTAAAGGCTTATTTTTCAATAAAAAAATAACTTTGATTTGATTGAGAAAATACTTATGAGATTAATTATCTCTTTGTTCTTTGAGAACACCTAAAACACCATTAGAGAATTGGTTGTTTTAGCTTGACTTATCAATAGGTTTTCCATCCCCTATTGTGGCGTCTACATTATACCAAGGTTTCTAACCACAGGTTGGTTAGGGGTTGAGGTTCATTCCATTAGAACTTGAACTTAATTAAGATCCGGGCTAATATAATACGGGTTTAGGAGTAGGTCGTCCCAGGTTCGTATCATTTGGTATCAGAGCCAAATTTTGTTCAGGTTTGATCTATCTTTATTTGCTTTATTTATTTTTGTGTTATTCTGCAATTTTAGCATTAGGTTAAGCTTGCTTCTATCAACATACACGTTCTGCATCTTTAAAAAAATAAATAAATAAAAAATTCATTCCTAGTTGAATTAGGATTTCCTAGTTTTATCGTATTTTTGTTTTCTTGTTTGTTGGTTGTCTTTTATCATTGTTCTTGTTAATTTGGTTTTTGTTGATTTTTCTTTGCTGTTTTAGTCTTAGATATTTGCATTCATATATTCAAAAAAAAAAAAAAAGGGAGAAAAAAAAAAAGAGTTTGTGGCAACATTTAAAAAAAAAAAAACAAACTGCACATTTGTGATTATTTGGAGGTCACAGGTTTGGTGTTTGTTTTGGAGTTGGATTTGCAATTGTGGTAATTATTATTTCTACTGCATTTGTTTATATTCTGCGGGTGAAAAAAAAAAAAAGAAGAGGTAAAGCCAAATAAAAAAAATAAATAAATAAAGAAAAATATTTTTGTTTGTTGGAGTTTGATTTGTTGCTGGAAATTTGATGGAGCTGCTGGGTTTTTTTTTATTATTATTTATTCAATATCTGAGTTGCTGGGAAATTATTTTGGCTGCTGGATATTTGGATTTTGGGTGCTTAAATTATTTGGATTAAAATTAGTTAAAGGGTTTGATACAAAAACTTGAATTACAAAGAACAACAACCAACAACTTTTCTATATTTCTGTTCTCTTTGATTCTTGTTCGTATTTGAATTTCTTTTTCTAGAATTTTATTCTTGAACTCATAATATATTACCATCTGGTCCAGTTCTTCAAAATTCCAAAATTTTCTCATTAAGTTGTTTATTTTGTCTAGAAAAACCGAAAATGGGTATTTTCATTCCGTTCAGTATTTGTTTATTTTTGCTTACTGTTTTGTTGATAAGTTTAATTAAAACATACTAGTGATCTAATTGCTGTTTTATGGGTGTTTTAGTTAGAACTTTGAGATAATTCATTGAGTGGAAAAATACAAGAGTGTGTGAGCTTAAAAGAGGGTAAAAGCCGAAACTAGTGTGCAAACACGAGTGTCGAGACCTTATTAGAGTGAAACACGTGAGGGAGTGAATATTGTGAGGATTTAT
Organism: Ziziphus jujuba; assembly: GCF_031755915.1. Classification (NCBI taxonomy): domain Eukaryota; kingdom Viridiplantae; phylum Streptophyta; class Magnoliopsida; order Rosales; family Rhamnaceae; genus Ziziphus; species Ziziphus jujuba. The sequence goes on from NC_083380.1 coordinate 9,607,775, forward strand.
TTTAGTTTTGCAGTATTTTACTAACATGGCAGATTCTAGAATAAGAAGAGGAGATCCACCCTTGAGGATCACTGAGGAAGAGTCCGTAGCATACCATGGCGATGCTCGAGCTACCGGGAGTGGAGACCAAGTGGACATGAGAGCTGTTTTGGAGTCAATACAGCGGGTTAGTGCTCAAGTTGAGCATGTGAATCAAAGAGCGGGAAGACTAGAAGCCTCACAAGGAATGCCGAATACAAGAAATAGGCAAGAATTCCATGGAGGGCGAGGTTGAGGACGAGGAGGTTGCGAGAGATCGAGAGAGGAATTTGATGAGGAGCCATTTAGTGGAGACTTCGAAGAAGGTATGGACGAAACTTTTGCTGTTCAAGATAGAGCTGGCTGTGGAAGATATAGGAGGGAAGATACAGATGATGATTTGGGAAATATCAACGTTAACATCCCACCTTTTATGGGTAAAAGTGATCCCGAAGCTTATTTAGAGTGGGAAGAAAAAATGGAGATGATTTTTTACTGCCACAACTATTCGGAAGGTAAGAAGGTGAAGTTGGTAGCAATGGAGTTTGGCCATTATGCTCTCCAATGGTGGACAAATGAGCAAAGCACCCGAAGGAGAGTTGGTGATGACTTGATTACAACATGGCGACAAATGAAATGAGCCATGAGAAAGCAGTTTGTGCCATCCCATTACCATAGATTACTGCATCAAAGGCTTCAATCTTTGTCTCAAGGAAGCAGGTCCGTGGAGGATTATTACAAAGAGATGGAGATGTTAATGATGAGGCTGAATATGAATGAGGATAGGGAGGTAACAATGGTGAGATTTCTTGGTGGTTTGAACCGTGACATTGCCAACCAACTTGAATTACAACAATACTTGAAATTAGAGGAGATGTTGCATGGAGCAATTAAGCTTGAGAACCAATTCAAGAGGAAGGGTGTTAGCACACGGTTTGGAGGAGTTTCTAGTAGTGGAACGGCAAGTTCAAATGGCTGGAAAAACAATTCCACTTATGAAAGCAAGCTGAAGCCGAAGCTTGGTGAAGAAGCTACTAACGGGCCAAGAAGGGAACTTAAAATCGAATCTACCCAAGCCATTAAAGGTGAGATAAAATCTTATCCTAAACCTCAAAAATCCAGAGAAATAATATGTTTTAAGTGCCAAGGAAGAGGACACATAGCTAGCCAATGCCCAAATAGAAGAATCATGGTATTAAAGGGTGATGGTGAGCTGGAATCCGCAAGTGCAGAAAGTGAAGTTAAAACTGAACAAGAGGAGGATTGCAATGAAGATGAAGCCGAACCTGTTGATACATCTAATGCCGAGTTGAGCTTGGTTTCAAGGAGAGTACTTGCTGTCTACAAAGATGAAGAGCAGATACAAAGAGAAAACCTCTTCCACACTCGCTGCGAAATACAAGGTAAAATTTGTAGCTTGATTATAGATAGTGGGAGTTGTACCAATGTGATAAGTAACCTTGTAGTTGATAAATTATGTTTGAAAACAATTAAACATCCAGAACCCTATAGGTTGCAATGGTTAAATGATAGTGGTGAGATGGGGGTAAATAAACAAGGCAAAGTAAAATTTAGCATAGGTAGATATGAGGATGCAGTCTTATGTGATATTGTTCCCATGATTACTGGACATATACTATTAGGTAGACCATGGCAATTTGATAAAGATGCTACTCATTTTGGTCGAGAAAATAGTATTGTTTTCAGGTTTAAAGGGAAGAAGGTTAAGCTGGAACCATTATCTCCTAAAGATGTTTACAAAGACCAATTACAAATGCAACAAATGAAAGAAGCCGAAAAGCTCAAGGAAAAAGCAAGTATGGCACCAACAGCTACACCAACCTTTCAAGAAGGTAAGAATGAGGTTACTGATCAAGGTAAGGTTTCTAAGGCTCATATTGAGTGGAAAGATCAAGGAAAAGCCGAAAGAGAGGGGAAAGAAAGCGGCAAACCCGAGAGCTTGGAGAAGGAAAGAAAATCCAAAGGTTTGCGCCAATCCAAGGGAAAAAGAGAAAAAGAAAGAAAAGAAAGATTAAGTAGCAATTTTTACTTGAGTTTAGGGGATATTAATAAGGTTATTGAGTGCAAGAAACCTTTGCTGTTCATGATTTATAAGGAAAATTATTTTACTGATCAAACTAACTTTGAAGAACTTGAATTGCCAAGTTCAATGATTTCTCTTTTGAAAGAATTTGGAGATGTCTTCCCAAATGAAATTCCAAGTGGACTACCACCTATTCGAGGGATAGAACATCAAATTGACTTTGTTCCAGGAGCTGCCATACCAAATAGACCAGCTTATAGGAGCAATCCTGAAGAAACAAAGGAGCTGCAAAAACAGGTAAGTGATTTGCTTGATAAAGGATACATTTGTGAGAGTTTAAGTCCATGTGCTGTTCTTGTTTTGTTGGTACCTAAAAAGGATGGTTCTTGGAGAATGTGTGTTGATTGTAGGGCTATAAATAATATTACCATCAAATATAGGCATCCCATTCCTAGATTAGATGATATGCTTGATGAGTTGCATGGTGCTTGCATGTTTACAAAAATTGATCTTAGGAGTGGTTATCATCAAATTAGGATGAAAGAAGGTGATGAATGGAAAACCGCATTCAAAACTAAATATGGGCTGTATGAATGGTTAGTTATGCCTTTTGGGTTATCGAATGCACCTAGTACTTTCATGAGGCTTTTGAATCATGTAATGCGTCCATATATTGGTAATTTGTGGTTGTTTATTTTGATGACATTCTAATATATAGCCGAAATTTGGATGACCATGTGGATCAACTTAGGCAAGTTTTGCAAGTTCTTAGAAAAGAAAGATTGTTTGCTAACATTAAAAAATGTGAATTTTGCAAAGATGAGCTTGTGTTTCTAGGATTTGTAGTAAGTGCTGCAGGAATCAAAGTTGACCAAGCTAAGGTGAAGGAAATTCAAGAGTGGCCAGTTCCTACTTCTATCACCCAAGTGAGGAGCTTTCATGGCTTGGCAAGCTTTTATAGAAGATTTGTCAAGGATTTTAGTACCATAGTAGCACCATTGAATGAAGTTTTCAAGAAGAATGTTGGCTTCAAATGGGGGGAAGTACAAGAAAAATCTTTTAATTTGTTGAAAGAAAAATTGTGTAATGCACCTTTGTTAGTTTGGCCAAATTTTTCTAAGACTTTTGAAATTGAGTGTGATGCTTCAGGTGTAGGTATTGGAGCTGTCTTAATGCAAGAAGGAAGACCCATAGCCTACTTTAGTGAGAAATTGAATGGAGCTGCCCTAAACTACCCGACTTATGACAAGGAGATGTATGCTTTAGTGAGGGCTTTGGAGACGTGGTAGCATTATCTCATGCCAAAGGAGTTTGTGATTCATACGGATCAAGAGTCTTTGAAGCATATCAAGGATCAAGGAAAGCTCAACCGAAGGCATGCCAAGTGGATTGAATTTATTGAAACCTTTCCATATGTGATCCGCTACAAAAAAGGTAAAGAAAATGTGGTTGCCGATGCATTATCCCGAAGGTATGTACTCTTTTCTACCTTAGATGTTAGATTGCTTGGATTTGAACAATTGAAAGAACTTTATGAGCATGATAGTGACTTTGGAGAAATTTTTAGAACCTGTTTGAAACATGGATTTAATAAATTTTACATATTTGAGGGATATTTGTTTAAGGAAAACAAGCTTTGTGTGCCTAATTGTAGTATTAGGGAATTATTGGTTCGGGAAGGATGTGAGGGTGGTTTAATGGGTCATTTTGGTGTTTTAAAAACTTTATCCTTGCTGCAAGAACATTTTTATTTGCCTAACATGAGGAGAGATGTTGAGAGAATTTGTGAAAGATGTTTAAAGTGCCGAAAAACAAAATCAACATTGAAGCCGCATGGATTGTATAAGCCTTTGCCGATTCCTACCTATTCTTGGGTAGATTTGTCTATGGATTTTATTCTTGGGTTGCCTAGGTCAAGGACAGGTAAGGATTCAATTTTTGTTGTAGTAGATAGGTTTTCTAAGATGGCACATTTTATTGTATGTAACAAAACTGATGATGCATCCAATATTGCTAATTTATTTTTCAAGGAAATTGTGAGATTGGTGGGTAGGCCGGACTTGAGGAGGTGGTGAGGGGTGGCTGGTGCGTGTGGCCTGAAAATGGCCGGAAACTGGGCAAACGGCGGTGGCCGGCGGTGGAGGGAAAAATCACCGCCGAGCTTCGCTGCCTCGATCCGGGCACGTCCGGCGACTAACGGCCGTGAGATTTTGGGGTTTGGCCGGAATTGGGAAGCCTCTTCCATCTGCCCAGCGCGCGTAGCAAGAATCGGCCGGAAAATTGGACGATTCCGGCGGCCGGTCGGTTTCTCTCTCTCTCTCTCTCCTCTCTCTCTTTCTCTCTCTTCATTGGCATTTTTGCCAAATAAAAGCCACCTTGGGGACACTGTTCATCCACGTGGACCAATCAGGTGATGACACATGGCATTAATGTGCACCTAAGCCAGATATAATAAAATATTACGGTATCCGGCGAATTTCAAACGTCCATAACTGTTTAACCAAATGTCCGATTTAAGCGTGCTGCTAGTCTATGAACTCATATTGACGAGTACTTTACAACCATACAAGAGTCAAAACAAAATTACACAACAAGAAAAAGTCAACTCCTAGCACCTTTTGGACAGTTTGCACCTCGACTTGTTTTGCCCATAACTTTCAAACCCTAGCTCCATTTTCGACGTGCTACTAGTCTACGAACTCGGAGCATCATGCACTTCGCCACGGTACCTTGGTCAACTAGAAATTCCAACTGGGACAAAAAGTCAACTTTTGTATATCCCAAAAATCAAGAAATAATCAATTGAATAGATTAATAATAAAATAAAATAAACTAAAGATCCAAGATTTATAATGAGAAATAAAAATAATTTTGAATAACAATTATTAAATTGTAACACATTGTGATAAATAGAATAAAACAAATCACTATGAAATTCACATCCGAAGTAATCAAAGGAACATTAAATAAATAAAATGCAATAATTAAAATGCACATAAAATACAAATGATAATTTAGACTCAAAGTTTACATTGGATACACTTTAAAAACCATTTTAAATCATTAAATCAATTTAAATGGTAACATCATGGTGAAATGTATTTTTAAAATATCAATTAAAATACTTGTTGAAAGACATCATTAAATACATTTTAAATATGATTTTAAAATATTTTTGTCCGAAAATCATATTGAGAATATCCTGATGCACCATATTATATATCAGTAATGTCCAACGATGCCCAGCATCCCAAAACACCATCTGACGGGGAGGTTAAGAGAGAACCTGCATCCTGTCACCGTGGCGTCCCACCGGGCCGATGCTACCAGGAGTCAACTGGCCATGGATGGGGCGGCTGATGCTCACTGTTCATTATACCTTGCCAGCCCTCAAGTCCAATGGCCTAATCATACGTACTAATCATATCCATATAAATCCAATACAAAACACCAATACTGTATGAATGCGTCTAAAAATCATAAAATCAATATATTTTTAAATATCGAAATCTCATAAATTCCACTTTTCAAATTCGTTGGCTCACATCACCTTTAAATCCATAATATTTTCACAATTCTTTTAAATCATCCTCATAAATCCATCGAGTTCAAATCCATCAACTTTTAAATCCATCAATTTGAATATATGAATCTTCCAATGGCATAAAGTCAAGCCTTTAATATTTCAATGCATAAATATTTTTGGAACATAATAATTTAAATCAATATTTTTCTCAAATTCTCAAAATTTATTTAAATCAAAGATATTCTCAAAATCACGTCAAATTCATGCATAGTTAAATCCCACAATTCATCAATGCATCATAAATTTAAAAGAGATAATTTCTTTCAAATCCAAAGAATAAATCCATACCACATAAATCCATATATAATTAAATTCATACAATTATGAACAATAAATTTAATAATAAACATAACAATAATTAAAAGAATTTAAAACCACAATTTCTTTAAATTCCCAAATATTTTTGGCACCAAAATTCTAAATATAAATTTACTAGATATTTAACACATAAAATATAATTTTCAGATATTCAATTAATACAAAATATTCATAATTTAACTCCCGAAATTAATTTGAAGGTGGATCACTCACCTCGAGCACGCAATTAAATCGAGATCCTCCATAGGATCGATTCCACAACTCACACGTGCTCCAAAAATATTAACAATACACAAGGGCAAATAAATTAATAGTTTATTCGGGTAAATAATACCCGGTACCCGGGGGGTTTAACACAAACGGTATCCAAAATTCACAAATAAGATGTCTATGGAAAGCTAATGAGACGAGGGTCACATTACTAACCTCCGTTGGACTCAACTTGACCGAAGGTGGCCGAAAAGTGGACAGAAGATTTCGGTCAAACTTCTCCCTTTTGTATCTCACAAACGGCTCAGAATTTGGGCAAATGGAGGCTAGTTTTGGAACCAAGGGGTTGAAAACTAAGGGGCTGGACCGGTTTCACGACCAAGAACAGCCAAAAATTGGCCGATTGGAGAACCGCCGACCGTCGCGAGGAGTTAATCCCGGTGCGTCTGGTAGCCACTTGGCCAGAAACTTGGCCCTCAAAGTCGCCCAGCCATGGGCTGTCATGTTGGCCGGCACGTGCCTCATTCGGATGGCCGGAGTAAATAGAAATGGGAAGGCCCGAGAGGGAGAGGGAGAGGGAGGGGTGATGAATAGTGTTCCCTTTTTCCCCTTTTTTTCTTCACGTGCCTGAAAGAAAAGAAAAAGAAAGAAAAAATAAAGGAAAAAGAAAAAGAAAAAGAAAAGGAAAAGAAATTAATAAAATAATGTAAAATAAAATAATGATGTATTAGAAAACTTTGCATATCCATAACTTTTAAACCACATCTCTGTTTCGTGCGTGCCACTAGTTTATAAACTCATATCGATGAGTACTTCACAACCATGCATGAGTCGAAGCTCAACTTTGCACGAACAAAAAGTCAACTTCAGCACCCCTTGGACAGTTTGGACTTCAACTTGTTTTGCTCATATCTTCCAAATCGTAGATTCGATTTCGACGTACTAGTCTACGAACTCGAGATGACACGTTCTTCACAATGGTGCCTTGGTCAAGGAAAAAATCCACCAGCAACAAAAAGTCAAAATTTAACCCATCTCGATCAATGACGGTCAAACTCGATCAACGTGAAGAAAGTTTCGATGTACTTCGGCATGGGGTGTTACAAGTAACATACCAAAGAGAAATGAATGCAATCTTCCATGATATGATTGGGCATATTCTAGAGATCTATATTGATGATGTCATTGTGAAATCTGATGTCATGAAAGATCATGTGGCTGATTTGAGAAAGGCATTCGAGCAGATGAGAAAACACAAGTTGAAGATGAATCCCCTTAAATATGCATTTGGTGTTTCTACAGGTAACTTTCTAGGCTTTCTAGTCCATCAAAGGGGCATTAAGTTTGACAAAAATAAAGTTCGGGCAATTTTGGAAGCCAAACCACCACGAAATAAAAAGGAGCTACAAAGTCTTATTGGAAAAATTAACTTCCTTAGAAGATTCATCTCTAATACATCTGGGAAAATTCAACATTTCTCAAAGTTACTAAAATTGAAGAATGAAGAGGAATTTGAATGGGAAAGTCATCACCAAGAGGCATTTGATCGAATAAAAGAATACCTGAAAAAACCACCTGTCATTATGCCTCCACAGAAAAATCAGCTACTCAAGCTTTATATTTTGGCTGTAAAAATTTTGTTGGCTGTCTGCTGGCCCAAGATAATGAATTTGGAAAAGAGCAGGCTGTATATTACTTAAGTAGAATTCTCACTCCAAATGAGCTGAAGTACTCTCCTATAGAGAAGTTATGCTCAGCGTTGTATTTTGCAGCAACAAAGTTACGACACTACATGTTACCGACTATCATGTTTATTATTTCTCAAACCAACTTAATCAAGTATATGCTGTCAAAACCCATTATCAGAGAGCGGATTGGAAAGTGGACAATAGCATTGTCAGAATTTACATTTAAGTACGTGTCCCAAAAAGCAGTGGAAGGACAAGCTTTGGCAGACTTTCTGGCTGAGCATCCGTGTTTGGAGGTGGAGGGTGAAATGGATCCAGTAGAGATAGCTTCAATTTCCCTTACACCTTGGAAAATGAGTTTTGACGGATAAAGGACGCAAACTTCAGCAGGGGTGGGAGTTGTAATCGAATTCCCTAAAGGACAAAAGACACAATTTTCATTCTAACTCGCCTTTGAATGTTCAAATAATCAGGCCGAGTATGAAGCTCTAATCATCAGCTTGGAAATTTTGAAGGAACTAGGAGCTTCTACAGTTGAAATAATTGGCGACTCAATGCTGGCCCTGAAACATTGGATGGGTGAATATAGTTGTTATAGTTTGGCTTTATCTGAATATTACATGGTGGCAAATCAACTTATACAAAGTTTTGATGATGTAATCCTTCAACATATGCCAAAGGAATTAAATTTTGAGGCCAATGAGATGGCCCAAATAGCATCAAGAGTACACATTCTGGCTGAGTTGACAGAGAAGGTCATAATATATGGAAGAGGAATCTCTCAATGTTGAAGGAAAGATTCACAATGGGAGACATATTTTGTGTAGAGATAGATGAAAATGATTGGAGATTTCCATTAGTGAAATACTTGGAGAATCCAAATGGAAAGAATGACAAAAAGACTCGCCTAAGAGCAGTTCAATATGTCTTATTTGATAAGTAGTTATATAAGAAAGGCCAAGACGACTTACTTTTGAAATACTTAGGCAAACATGAAGCAATGTTAGTAATGGCCAAGGTGCATGAAGGTATCTGCGGTGCACATCAAGTAGGAACAAAAATGAGATGGTTGATAAGAAGACACGGCTATTATTGGCCGACTGTCCTGTTTGACTACATTAGTTATGCCAAAGGCTGTACGGCTTGTCAGCATCATGGTCCAATATAGCACATCCTAACCGTACCATCAAATCCAATCGTCAAGCCTTGGCCGTTTCGAGGTTAGGCTATAGATTTGATTGGAAAGGTGTACCCTCCATCGAGTAAGTAGCATACGTTCATCATCGTTGCCACCGACTACTTCACTAAATGGGTCGAGGCACGACCGATGAAAATAGTGAACCAAGCTAATGTGATTAAGTTCATCAAAGAAGATATAATTCATAGATTTGGCATACCAGAATCTATTACTGCCGATCGCGGGACAGTATTCACTGGTGAAGCAGTTGAAACATTCGCCAAGGAGTATGGGATCAAGCTCACTCATTCAACCCCATATTTTGCTCAGGCTAATGGTTAGGCTAAGGCAACAAATAAAGTCCTAAAAAGCATCTTGGAGAAAATGGTAGATGCCAATCTGAAGGATTGGCATAACTTGCTATCTGAGACTTTGTGAGCTTATCAGATATCAAAGAGATCTAGTATTGGAACTACACCTTTCACACTAACATATGAGCACGATGTTGTTCTACCCATGGAAGTAACTGTGAGATCTCTACGGATTGCCCAGCAACACAACCTTACTCCGGCCGAATACAGTCAAGCCATGATGCAAGAGATAGAAGAATTGGACAAAGTGAGATTGGCTGCACTAGATCATCTCCAAGTACAGAAGAAGGCTGTGGCAAGGGCAAATAACAAGAGAGTGCGATTCAGGGACTTCAGCGAAAGGGACTTAGTGTGGAATGCAATCCTACCAATCGGTTCCAAAGATTCGAAATATGGCAAATGGTCTCCTACCTAGGAAGGGCCGTTCACTGTCACCAAAATATTAGGGAAGGGAGCGTATCAACTTCAGGACATGGATGGTACAAAACATTCTAACCCAATCAACAACCGCTTCTTAAAGAAATTTTACCTAACTAGTTGGGAAGCTCATGAAACAATAAAGGCAAAAGAGACTAGTTAGGTGCATTAAATAGGAGATTAAGTCTTATACTCATTATATCATTTGGCATTAATAAAGTTTAGGGCCATAATTTTCACGGCCATTATTTTTCATTTTTGTATGTGGCTTGCTCAATTTTAGCTGGTTGTAAAATATAATTGTTATACCCCGAGTTAAAAGATTATGCATATGATGAACTTTCATTGCCAATCTCAAACAATACTTAATAATTTGGAGAGATATAATTGTTTGGCTGACAAATGGCTAAGAATAAATTTATCAAGGAGCTATAAAATTCAATGGATCCACTGTCTGTGCAGACTGACCATCGATAGCTTTGGTCGTGGGATTGTGTTTGGAAAAGACACGGATGGCAACATCCTCAACAGGACACTGGAACATAGCGCATTAACAATCTTGGTCCACCAATTATTGAAGTTCCAAGTGGTATTCAGATTAGACAAGAAGACACTGTACTTGAAAGAATAACTGGATTGCTTAAAGATAGTATTGCACTTCCTGAATTCGTCAATTGAGGAAAAGGATGGCCGATCTATAGAACAAATATTATGGGAAGACACCCATGGTACAGGAATAGCTAGGCGAAGACCAAATTGTCGAGCCATGAGGTTTGGACAGTAAACTTCTACACCGCACTGATTGGATTTGAATTTTCGACCGAAAGAAAGATCCCGATTAATCAGTATGCTGGACCAAATAATCTTCAAAATCTTCATTAATGGAGGGTTTTTCTCTATTCCCTAGCAAGGATTAAGTGCAGTACTCAACCAAGAAGGAAGAAAAGGATATCTAGTCAGCACAGAAAAAGTCTATGGAGCCTAATGGTCTATAGAGTAGGAGAAGTCAAAGAAATCTTTGGCCGAATGTCCCTGCAAACCATTTTGAAGGATTTGATGGTCTAGGAGTGTATTGGGTTGGCTGGTGGACGGAAATGGCCTCTTCTCAGGAAAGTAGGCATGGAGCCAAAGCTGCATTATCCACCGAGGTCCGGTATGATGCGGGTCCATGTTAGCATTGACGACATTGTTGATTCCCCGGTATAAGTGACCAAGAACAAGCGGTCCAAATGCATAGGGTGAACCAACAGCAAGAGCTTCAGCTATACGAATGTACCATTTAGTCACTTGCATCAAAGGCACGCAAAAGATGTACCTGCATAACCACATAAGAAGAAAAGAAATGTGTTCTTGAACCGAGGGTGGTTTGTCTTTACCTTGGATATTCTTCAGGAAATGATTGTAAGAAGCTTCTTGCTTTGGGAAGTTGGCTTCTTCATAATGCAACAGGCCTCCTCGAGATAGAGCTGTAATAGATAAAAGTTCGCTATGTGCTTTAAGGCCGAGCAGAACAGCTAGATCCATCAAGGTCGGTATCATCATTCCAAACCTGAAATAAAAAACATTGGAAACAAAAGAACAAAAGCAAAGTGAAGCTGCAATCAGGCCCTTTATCACATGGGATGTCAAGACAAGATAGACATATCGTGGCATAAATTCCAGATTTCTTCCAGGTACTGCTGTAATAGGGGTCCAATCGATCCACCCATGTAATCCACTCCGAAGGTGTGACTAGCCACGACTTGAAAGATTTAGAATCTTCCCACTTAGCCCAATCCAAGAATGTTGAGGAGAAAGGTAGAACTCTATCCGAGCGAGTTCGTAATATGGCTTCAACTTCACAAGGCATTTTGTCTTTGAATCAAGGGCTGAGGCTAAATTCTTTGTAGAATTGGTTTCTATAGATCAAAATCTTGTCATCAATAGCATCTTTGGTGTGATTGATAGCCTGCTCAAGCTGCTTCACATATGACGATTTGTCTTTATTGGTGGTCTGCCATATATAGAAGAATACTTCAGAAAATATATATATATATATATATATATTTGATATGTTACATTAAGGCTATTTGTACATTTGGTTGTGGAGATGAATCGTGAGCCTTATTATTTTTTGTGTATATATATATATATATATTTGATATGTTACATTAAGGCTATTAGTACCTTTAGCTATGGAGATGAATCGTGAGCTTCATTATTTTTTGTTTTGCGGTTTTGGTAAATTAGTGTCCTCATCGAGCCGATTATCTTAAATAAAAAAAAAAAAGGGCATTAGATATTATTGTATGATGAAAAAAAAAATGAATAAATAAAAAAAGGGAGCATGAGGTATTTTGACATATATGAAAAGGGGCCACTGTGAAAGCATTCACACTTTACATATATTTATATATATATATATATATATATAGAATTGAGAGAAAACATGGGTGGATGAGTAAAGTCATGTGGGCACCTATGAAACCGTGTACACATATATACATATACAAACCAAAAAAAAAAAAGAAAAAAAAAAAAAAAAGAGAGAAAGGATGGGATGTTTTGGAACCGAGAGAAAGTTTGTATGGCCTAGTAAAGATATGTGGATACAATTTTGCCATGAAGCCGTGTGCCTTGGGGTGTGTGTGTGTGTGTGTGTGTTATGCTTCATGTGAGATGTATTAAAAAAAAAGACAAAACAAAGCAAGAGAAACCGTGTAGATGGACATATTTAAAAAATGGAAAAAAGCATGAGAATGATAGTGTAGAAACATGTGGCTATCTTGATATTGTATATATATATATATATGTGTGTGTGTGTGTGTGTGTGTGTGTGTGTGTGTGTGAACCCGTGAAGCTGAACGATGTTTTGATGGTTTATATATATTGGCAGCATGTTTGAGTGGCCAGAAAAACTAGACAGGCGTGTTTTGGATGCAGATATGCTAAGTGAAGCGGTGCATTAAATGGGTTCAAGAAGAGGTAATTATCAGATAACGTGAAGATGTTCGCAGAAGCTTTGCAACGGATTGGGTATGTATGTAGAGTTTGCAACCTGCAAGAGAAAACAAACCATGAAAACTTCATGCGGTTAGCCATGTAGAGATACTATTTGTTCTGCAGCTAGGACATTATTTCAGTTGCAAGTATTCAAAAGAATCAATGACACACTGGCCGAATGACGGAGGACCTAGCAGTACACTCCGCGATGCGATTCCGCTGCGCCGGTTGTAAAAGGAAAAGGCAGTTGGTTTCAAAGCTGGTTTGAGAGCTGTGGCGGCTTGAGAATGTGCTGTGAATGAACATGGTCGGGGGACTGAAAAGTTTATTTATAAGAAGAAATTAGGGTTGATGAAAGATTTGAAAAGGAAACAGCTTCATTGATTGTCTTTTTACAAAAGAAAAAAAAAGGGAGGCTTGATGATATAAAAGGTAATTGTTCAAGGAAGATCTTTCCGATGGCAAGGAATTAGTTCAGCAGGAAAGTTTATGGAATGCTGCCAAATTATCAGAGTTTAGATGAGAATACGTTTTTGAAAAGATTGGCAGCAAGGATTTATGCCAGAAATAGTTTTTTTTCTTTTTTTTTCCTTAGAATAAAATGATTGGGCACCAAATATATATATATATATATATGGATGTAATCCCGAAAGATTTGCCGCAAGAATTGATTGGCAAAATTGGAGGCTTGGATATTTTCTTTCGGTTGTCTTTGGAAGTGATTAATATGAAGTATTCCGGGCAAAATGTATATTTATTGAATTGATAAGCATATATATATATATATATATATGTTTGATCCGTTTCTTTGAGCATCTGATGGGAGCAAAGGATTTCAAAAGGGGATGGAAGGAAAGGATTAAATATATATCATGATACTTTGATAAAGTGAGTGCCACGGCATACTTGCATATATAATCATACATCCACATGAGTTTTGGCCTTTGCTGGTTACGTGCATATGGAATGTTTTTTTTTGCATCAAGGCATGTAGCTATCATAAGGCTATCATCCAAGACCCAAGTTAATACTATATTGCTTTGCAATTTTTACAAGTGACTACAAAATTACAAAGCAAGGGGCAATATTTGGATCATAATATTAATTTTCTAAATTAATATTTTTATTTTATTGAAATATTATTTTTGGAAGATCAATTAAATAGCATTAGTCCCACATTGATTGGAGATGATAGAGAGACAAAACTTGCACATGTCTAATTATGATTTTGAAATTGGTTTTTGAAAAGTCTTACATAGTAAGCGAGTGAAGTAACTCAAAGTTCTTTACATATATAAGTTGAAGCTCCATTGACTCGGAAAGGAACCTCTACACATCTCCACAAATGACTACAATAATAAAGATTAATTTGTTTATTCTCTTTAGAATTTACTTTCTCTAGTTTATTGTTCTTAGTTGTTTTCTAGTTGAAATTTTATTTTTCAAAAGTCCTTTAATCATTAAGGCAATCAGATCTTGTAAGATTATTTTTTGTTCTCCAATAATCAATACAATCAAAAGTTAGATTCAATTGGCACATTTTTTTTTTCTTTGAACTGTTACAGGTTTGAAGTGGCACAGATTGTTGGAAATTTTCTGACATTGTTCCAACAATTCTACTCTATCATCATCCGATTTCCCTGCTTCAATTAATTTCTCAATACGAAAAACTATTGAATCACCAACTCATCAACCTGGATTGAGATTAGTGTATATATATATATATATATATATAGCTACGCAGAAAAGAAAGAAAAAATAAATGAATTAATAAACAAACAAGTGATCTTTATAAACTAATAATTAATATATCATATATGCATGTGAGGCAATCATAGGTATAAAATGTGAGGTACGCAAACTAAGAAAAGTGTAAAACGTATATATATAGTTAGTTAGTTGGTTAACAAACTTTCTTACACAGATATTTCACAGACCAAATGATAGTAATTTAAACAATTAAAGAAATTACTAATACTTCATTTGGTTTGATCCGCAGATCGCAGTATCCAGCAAATGAGAAAAACAAGAAAACTATAGAAAATTGTAAATTAAAAAGAAGAAGATGATTAATCAGGAAGGAAGAAAACCAATATTGGTTGTGATGAATCATGAATGAGATATTATTTAGGTATACCTGAACTTGTATAGAGAGGTTTTTGAATTCTATCCTCAATGGATCCGCAAGTCTGGGATATGAGAAATCTTAGGCCAATTCTCGCCCTTTTCCCTTTCACATCTGGGTGATAAGGCGTCACAAAACTGAATCTCCAAGGTGTGTAATCCACTCCGGAAGATATATGAATTTTTTAATCCCTTCACTTTTCCATCGTCTTCTTCTTTCGTCACTTCTATTTTACATTTCTCCTATCAAATGGAGGCTAATATTTGTAAATGTGTCTTATTGTAGCAATGATTAAAAACAGGATTGATAGAAAACCCGGATTCTTTAATTTATTGTCAACATTTTTATCCCTTCTGACGTAGAAAACAATTCCACATGACAAAATGTAATAAAAGATTTTTTTAACTATAAATAGCTTACTCTGGTCTCTAGTCTATGGACTAAACATATTTTTGAATCATACTATTTATTGTTATTGGTGATGATTATTAATTTATGTGATAAAATTTTAATTAAGATATTTAATTTTATTATTTTTTTGTTTTAAAATTCTAAATGTAAATTATTTAATAGTAACTATTAAAATTATCATATGATATATATGTTTAATTGGTGATCATTCACCAATAGTGATAAAATAGCATTTTACTATGTTTTTGGATCTTAAAAACCTATTCATTTGTTCATTGGTAAGTATTTGGTTCCATTTAGAACTTTATTTTCCTAGCCAAAGAAAAAAAAAAAATATATATATATATATATATATTAATGGGACTGCTTTGGAGTTCTTTCTGGACATTCAAGATGGTCCAAAAAATTCTATGGAATTGATATCAAAAATTCAATAAGTCTTCCCCATAAATAATATATAACACAATAATGTAAAAAAGAAAAATAACCATTTGTAATAGAAATTTTGAAAATCATATTCACACTCATCAATAATTTTAATTCAAAATAAAGAAAAATAAAAATAGGTATCCATATTAAACTTTACATTTTTTATTTTATTTATTTATTTATTTATTCAGAAATAAAAAAGAAAATCAAAGTCCAAATTATTGGTGGGTAAAGTTTTATATTATTTATTTAGGTATAAAGTTTTTTGTTGATATCAATAAATGCAAAGCGTTTAGATAGGTGTTTACGACTTTACGTATCCTCCAAGACAAGTAGGCTGCCTAGATTCAAACACGTGGATTTTGAAAGGCTGATAAGATGCCTCGACGGTATCCTTAAAACTTGGCAACCACCAATAATCTACCTACTGATTCAATGCACCATCTCACTTTTTTATTTTTATTGTTTATTTTTTATTTTTTATTTTTATATATATTGGAGTGGGAGATTCAAATTCTAGGTTGGATCAAAAAGTAAGCCAGTAGATTGTACCTTTGAGTAAGGATTGGTTTCTTGGTAATATAATGCTAACCACACCAGAAGTATTTATGGTTTAATATCCCAACCCCCCACCCCACAAACCCAAAAAAGAAAAAAGAAATAATAATGAAGAAAAATAAAAAATAAAGAGGCGAAAGACTATCTATTTCTGAATGCTTGTGCAATTCACATAATGCTAAAAAACATTCTAAGAGAGAATTGTCATAATAATTTTGTAACACCCCGTCCCGAACCATGTCGGAAATTTTTGCACGTTGACCGAGGTTGACCGTTGACCAAGGGGTTAAAAGTTGACTTTTTGATCCGGTTGGAATTCTGGATTGACTGAGGTACCGTTACAAAGTACACATTGGCACGAGTTCGTAGACTGGTAGCACGTTGAAAACGGAGCTACGGTTTGAAAGTTTTGAGCAAAACAAGTTGTGGTCCAAACTGTCCAAGGGGTACCGGAGTTGACTTTTTATTCATGCAAGGTTGAGCATTAACTCATGCATGGTTGTAAAGTGCTCGTCGATACGAGTCCGTAGACTAGCGGCACGTCCGATTTGGACATGTGGTTTGAAAGTTATAGACCTGTAAAGTTTTTCAATTACCGTATTATTTTAATATTATTTTTTACACGCATAACGATGTGCCACGTGTGACTTAATGAAGGTGGCCATGTGTCACCATGGTGAAATGCCACATGTCAACCATGTGTAAAATCAAATTATTTTTATTATTATTTTAAATAATAATATTTTTTATTTAATTATTTTTATTTTTCCTTTTCCTTTTTCTTTTTCTTTTTCTTTTTTCTTTTCTTTTCCCCACGTGGGAAAACTCTATCTTTTTTTTCTTTTTTCTTTTTTTTTCCTTTCCTTTTCCTTTTCTTCTTCCCCGAGCCCGAGAGACCAAAAACACACACGCAGTTTTTTTTTCTCCCTTTCTCTCTCCTTTGACTCTCTCCCTCTCTCTGTTTGATCGGCGTTTCGCCGGATTCCAGTCGTCAGAATGCTACACGCGCCAGCCACCGTCCAAGCCCGCCACCTCGCGACCTTGGCCACCAAATTTCCCGGCCAGCCGCCGCCGGACGCGCTCAGATCGGGCCGGCGAAGTCGCGGCGGCGAGATGGAATTTTCCGGCGATTCTCGCCGTTTCCGACCAACCCAGCCCATCCTATACCTCTATCCCACCATTTTCGACCCCTCTGAGTCCATTTCCGGGGTTAGTTTGCCCAAAATCCCCACCGTTTGAAAGATCACTCAAGATCAAAACCGGCCGAAGCTTCCCGACCAAATTCCGGCCACCTCCGGTGGAATTGGGGTCAATGGAGACCGGATTTGTGATCCTCGTCGCTCAAGCTTCGATTCGGTATATTATTCGCCTATTTTGGTTAACGTTTGCGTTTAAGCCCCCGGGTACCGGGTATTATTTACCCGATTAAAATATTAATTTATTTGACTGTCTATGAATTTTGTTCTAGGAGCACCGGTGAGTCGTAGAATTGATCCCGTGGTGGATCATGGGTTAATTGCGTGCTCCAGGTGAGTGACCCACCTTTAAAAATATTTTTGGGGTAATTAATTGTATTTATGTGGTATAAATTTGATATCTGTAATTGGTGCTCATGTGACGTATTTTAAATATAATCGGAAAAAATATTATCTTATATATATATTTACCCATTGGTGCAAAATGAAATTTTGGGTCATTAGAAAATTCCCGATTATTATTTTATTGTGATTAAATGATATTTATTATACATGAGTAAGTATTTTCAGTAATTCGTTGTGTTTGGATTTTATATAAATTTCGGGCATAATTGGGTTAAATATTTTATGAAAATATTTATTTAAGTTGGTGGTTTAATTTTATAAATTATGCCCGCGGTATTTTTATGGTTGCATCTCGTATTTCGAGAAAATTGTGGTTTTATTATCGTTGTTTCGTACCGGTCTGGTTAAATAAAAATGTGTGGGATGGTGTTTTGTGAAAATTTGGTATACTTCCCACGGTGGTTTTTGGAAAAATGGTACGGTTGGTTGTTAACGGTTATTTTTAGACGCACTCATACAGTATTGGTGTTCTGGTGTATGGTGTATGGACACGTGGTAGTGCGTGGTTATTATGTGGTTTAGCGCACGATTATTACTTCACTCGTGAGTTGCCATTGGACCGTGGGTAGGCAAGGTTATTGTTGTGCACAGCCGCCCCCCTCCTTGGCCGGGTGATGGTTTTTAGCAGCGGTACTATCGGGACGCCGAAGTGACCGTTGCAGGTTTCTCTCTTTAACCCTCCGCCAGTCGGTGCTCGGGACGCTGGGTATCGGAGGGCATCACCGGTATATGGTGTGGTGCGTTGGTGTAAATTGCAAATAATGTTTTAAATCCCAAAGGTGTTCTAAAATTATTTATTATAATTTATTGCAGTTTATTTATATTTGGGGTATTTATTTGTTTATTTGTTGTTTATTAATTTGTTTGGTTCCTTGGTTTTTGGGAAGTACGTACAAGGGTTTTGTGAAAATGTTTTAAAAGGGGAACTTTTCCAACTGAGAGAATTGTAAGGGTTTTGAGAGAAATTATTATTTTCCAATTAATTATTATCTATCTACTGTATTACCGTGGTATTATATTGTATAGTAGATAGGGTCACTCACTGAGATGATTAGCATCTCACACTCTTAAAATCCGTTCCCCTAGGTCCAGGTTGGAGACGTTGATTGTCCGGGGCGAGCCCAACGTCTCAGTTCGTTGCCGAAGGTTCAAGAAGTTTTTCTTCCCTTTTTCCTCTCCATCTTGTATTATTTCTTTATCTGTTATTTTTTTTAAATTCCCCATGTATCTGTATAATGCTCTGTATACTGTATTGGACGTGTGGTTATTAATTATGCACTGGGTTGCTGCTGTTGTTTTATTTTTGAAGTGCTGCAATTTGTGGAATCAATTTGTAGTTTGCGGGAGGAATAAGGGGATGTTTTTTTTTGAAGTGTGTTTTCAGTGCAGGTAATTTGTGGTAAGTAAATCCCTTAGGGGAGGCTCTGCCGGATTTTCCGTTGGAGGGTTCGGTAGGGTTTCCCTGGGATCAGGGCTGTCTAGGGTTCCGGGGAAGGAATTCTGGACGGGTCCTGACAAATTTCCTCATAGCAATTATAGCACCATGTGCAATTCATAAGTCAACCAGGATACGTACTTTCTACACTTTGTTCATTGATCCATCAGACAAATGGTAGGTCAAGTAAACCAAGTTACATTTAATCGCAGAAAGCTCTTACAGCAGTGCTAATTGGATTAGAATGGTCAAAGGGACCACAAAGTCAAAGTCAAACTATGGAATCAGTCTACAAAATCATACAGCTCTTTATCATACTATTTGCTGAACATTTTAGCCACCTTATGGGTGCAACAATGAATGGCTTGCTGTAATCCAATGCTCAGACAATGCAGGTCGATAAATTGTCACAAAAGTCCCCTAGCAATCTACAATAAGATCATTGGACATTCTGTCAAGTAGATATTGTAAAACATCACCGCATATAAGAAAATGAAGAAAACAGCTCGGTGAAGGAAGTGGGGAAGCCCATGACAGCTACAGGAAGTCCTCCTTATGAACTTGCATAACGCATTTAATAACCATGCACAGGAAACAAACATATTTACTGGTGTGTGGGAATGAAATAAAGTATACACAATGACTTGGACTTATAACAGCACAATCCACCTGCATGATATATTGTCCGCTTTGGGCTCTGCCTGCACGGGTTTAAAACCCATCTTAATAGTTAGGGGTCCCACCCCTCACCTGCCAGTCCCACTGGCCCTAGCCTCCCAGACCCAATTAGGATATTGTCCGCTTTGGAAGATAGGTGGTGAGCCCAATCCTACCCCTCACGGTTTTACTTTTCTCATGGGAACGCTTTCTAATGGTTAGGGGTCCCACCCCTAACCATTAAGAAGCATTTTAAACCCTTACAGACGGGGTCCAAAGCGAACAATATCTCATGCGGGTGGACTGGGATGTTATAGTCGGTATCAGAGTCAGTACCTAGATCGGTGTGCTAGCGAGGACGCTGGACCCCAAGGGGGGTGGATTATGAAGTCCCACATCGGTTGGAAAGAGGAACGAAGCATGCCTTATAAGGGGTTGTGGATACCTTTCCCTTGAAATGCGTTTTAAACCCGTGAGAGCTGGGTTGTAAGAGGATTCCTTAATGCCAAAGCGGACAATATCTCATGCGGGTGGACTGGGTTGTTACAGTTGATATCAGAGCAAGTACCCGGATCGGTATGCTAGCGAGGATGCTGGGCCCCAAAGAGAGTGAATTGTGAAGTCCCACATCGGTTGGAAAGGGGAATGAAGCATAGTTGATATCAGAGCCAGTACCCGGATCAATATGCTAGCGAGGACGCTGGGCCCCAAAGGGAGTAGATTGTGAAGTCCCACATTAGTTGAAAAGGAGAACAAAGCATGCCTTATAAGGGGCTGGGGATACCTTTCCCTTGAGACACGTTTTAAACCCGTGAGGGCTGGGTTGTAAGAGGATTCCTCAGTGCCAAAATGGACAATATCTCATGCGGATGGACTGGGCTGTCACATGACTTGTATAAATAGCTCTCCATATCTAAAATGTGCCCAACTCTCTAAGACAAACTATAGAGTTTCAGTAAAATTTTCCGATCCACACATTTATTTTATCAGCTAAATTAATTTAGGCAAGAAAAGATGGCCTTAACAACTTGGTCAAGGTGACCTATCAAATTCAATCCTAGAAGAGATCTTATACAACGCTCTTGGTCAAGGTGACCTATCAAATTCTCTTCTCTCTCTATATTCTTTTGCAAATGGATTTGTGTAGTAAAACCATTTAAAAGGAAAATTGCACAGCTAAATATTATTGGCGGTGTTTTTATACACGATTTGATGGTTTAGCTTGGCAGAGAATAAATTCCTGCTGTTTCATTTGGTTCTCTCAAAATCTTCAAGGTAAAGTAAAGGTTTATAAAGTAAAAAGATTTAACTTGCATTCTCAGGTGAAAAGTGCAACTTGCATCATCATGTTGCAAGCCGAAAGAAGTCCAAACCAAAGTATATTCAAACTCGAAATAAGTTTTATTGTAAAAGTAACAAAGTTTTCTGGAATACAAAATTTTAGCTTGCCTAGCGTATTTGCTGATAAGAGCATGCTAACCATGATATCAGCCCATCGACAGAGCTCGATGTGAAGCACTCTATCTCCTATTATTGTTGTTCCACAAGCAGCAAGAAGAATATGGGGCTTTCTTGAGACAAGATTAATTTTTATCATCTACCTAGTGGCCATTATAGGTTGTGGGCTTGACATAAACCAAAACAATCCCTACATATATAAGATATATATGTAATCAGTCATAACCATAAAAAAAATCCCAACATAGATTCACAGAGGACAGTAATAATTAAATTTGAGCAAAGCTACCTATGCACCCTGAAACTTACACTTGGTAATCACTTTAGAATATCAATGAAATTTGGAAAAACCATGAAGATAAAGTCATTTAAAATTTGCATTAATCAAAGATCACCTTTCAAAAAAAAAAAAAGAGTAGTAATAAGTGAAATAAAATTTGGAAGAGACGAAAACAATGAAAGCTTGAGCTCACATTAACTTCATCTTATCACTGTTACACTTAAATTTCCAGTCCATTTCCCACTGTTTTAGGCTCAAACTTTGAGCTCTCCTATATATGCTCTATTCTTCAATAGCTTCCAAAAATACAAGACCGGAAAATTTTGAATTCCCTATAAATTTGAAAACTATTAGTGCACAAGTGAATTAAAGATAATAACTATAGATAGACACATTATAAATCTATGAAGGATAGCCAAGGATTGAGAGTGGACTTGGACCTTTTCACCTTCACATATATATATATATATATACATACACATATGTGTTTATATATTCTACTCTGTCATCATCCATATCCGATTTCACTGCTTCAATGAAGTTCTCAATGGAAACAACTATGGAATCACCACGTCATCAACCTGGTTTGACATTAGCATGTGTCAATATAAGCAGAAAAAAAAAAGAAAAATGAATCCATAAACAAACATATTGTAACACCCCGTCCCAAACCACATCGGAATTCTTGCACGTTGACCGTTGACCGAGTGGGTTAAAAGTTGACTTTTTGTTCCGGTTGAAATTTCTAGTTGACCGTGGTACCATAACGAAGTACATGATGCCCCGAGTTCGTAGACTAGTAGCACGTCAAAAACGGGGCTACGGTTTGAAAGTTATGGGCAAAACAAGTCGAGATTCAAACTGTCCAAAAGGTGCCAGGAGTTGACATTTTATGGTTGTAATATTTTGTTTTGACTTTCATATGGTTGTAAAGTACTCGTCGATACGAGTTCAGAGACTAGTGGCACGCTTAAATTGGACATCTGGTTAAAACGTTATGGACATGTGAAGTTTTTCGAATACCGTAATATTTTAATATATCTGGCTTAAGTGAACAGTGACACCACGTGTCGACACCTGAGAGGTCCACGTGGGTGAACAGTGCCACCCACGGTGGCCTTAAACCGGTGTGGAAAGAGAGGGAGGAGAGAGAAAGAGAGAGAGAACCACCGGCCACCGGAGTTGCAAACTTTTCCGGCCGAATCTTGCCACACGAGCTGGCCAGGCAAGAGCGCCTCTCCATTCCTAGGCAACCCCCAAAATTTCACGGCCAACCGACCGGCGACACGCCCAGATCGGGGCTTTTTCTGGCGGCGGCGCCGATTTCTTCAACCGCCGGGATCTCCTCATTCCGGCCTCCATTCTTGTCACCACCGGTCCCGTTGAAACCCTCTCCCTTCAACCTACAAAACCCCTAAAAAATCTCAGCCATTGGCCACCGGACGCACCGTCGGAGGCGATGGTTTCCAGTGGGATTCGGCAGCTCGCCGGAAAATCCAGTTCCGGTAAGTACCCAATTGCACCATCGGTCCCTCCCCACTAATTCCAACCCCCTGAACTCAGATCCGGGGTCCTTTTCCTCCAATTCATGATGGTTTGAAAGAATCGAAGAGTTGAAATCCCGAAAGCTTTCCGACGAGATTTCGGCCACCTCGGGTCCGATCTCCGGGAAGTAAGACCGAATTCGTAATCCTCATCACTCAAGCTTCGATTCGGTATATTACTTGTCAATTTTGGTTAACGTTTGTGTTTAACCCTCCGGGTACCGGGTATTATTTACCCGAATAAAATATTAATTTATTTAACTGTGTGTGAATTGTTGTTCTAGGAGCACGTGTGCGTAATGAAATTGATCCCATGGAGGATCTTGGATTAATTGCATGCTCCAGGTGAGTGACCCACATTCAAAATTATTTTGGGATGTTAAAATATATATATTTTGTGTAAATTGGTTGTTTGAAAAATATGTTTGATGTGTTGAATATTTAGTAAGTTTATATTTGGAATTTTGGTGCCAAAATTGAATGGAATTAAATATTTGGGGCATTATAAAATATTTTGGTTTTAAGGAATTTGAGATTTTGGTAAATTTTATCAAATTTCATTGTTGATGTAACACCCCGTCCCAAATCGCATCGGAATCCATGCACATTGACCGAGGTTGACCGTTGACCGAGCTGGTCAAAAGTTGACTTTTTTCTCCAGTTGGAATTTTGAGTTGACTAGGGTACCGTGGCGAAGTGCACAATGACCTGAGTTCGTAGACTGGTAGCACGTTGAAAACGGAGTTACGGTTTGAAAGTTATGAGCAAAACAAGTTGCGGTCCAAACTGTCCAAGGGATGCCGGAGTTGACTTTTTATTTATGGGGAAATGAGCTTTGACTCATGCATGGTTGTGAAGTGCTCGTCGATATGAGTTCACAGACTAGTGGCACGCTTAAAACGGACATCCGGTTAAAAAGTTATGGACGTTTGAAGTTTACCGGATACCGTAATATTTTAATGTTTTTGAGTCGATGAACAGTGAAACACCATGTGTCAGCTTCTAATTGGTCCACGTGGAATGAACAGTGTCACACAGGGGTTTTTATTTGATAAAATTCTCGGGGAAGAGAGAGAAAGAGAGAGAGGAGAGAGAAAGAGAGAGAGAGTCCGCCGGCCGCCGGAATTTTTCAAACTTTCCGGCCAAGTTACTATACATGCGCCGGCCAGCAAAGTTACCCTCCCCATTTCCGGCAAAACCTCCAAGTTTCACGGCGATCGGCCGCCGGACGCGCCCGGATCGGACGTCCGAAGGTTGCCCTCCCCACTTTCGGCCATTTTCTGGCCACACGCGCCTGACACCCATCATCCTCTCCTCAAGTCCGGCCGACCCACCAAATTTCACGGCCATCGGACCACCGACGCTCCGGGATCGGAGCGTTTTCCGGCGAGGGGCCGGAAATCTTCAAACCATGATTTCTCCACCGTCCGGCCTCCATTTTGCTCACCGCCGGTCCCGTTGGATTGCTCTCTTCCGGCCGGCTCCAGTCCACTGTGTTCGACCTCCTGAACCCGAATCCGGCATCCATTTTCGCCAATTTGCGACGGTTTGGGAGAATTGCGGAGCCGAAACCCGAAAAGCTTCCCGGCGAAATTCGGACCCCGTCGGGTACGATCATCGGAAATTAAGACCGAATCAGTGATCAGCATCACTCGAGCTTTGATACGGTATATAATTCGTAAATTTTAGATATCGTTTGGTGTTCGCTCCCCGGGTACCCATTTGGGAATTACCCGAATAAAATATTAATATTTGTGGTTTGGTGTACTGTGGATGTTTAGGTGCACGTGCGAGTAGCGGAGTCGATTGAGATACGTGCATAAGGTGAGTGACCCACCTTCAAAAATTATTTTGGGCAATTAATTATGTTTATTTGGTATTTAAATTGATATTTAAATTTATGCTCATGTGGTGTGGTTTATCTGTGGTTTTATTGTGGTTTAATTTATTATGCATGAGCAAAGTGAATTTTGGTAGTATTTGTACGTGGTTTTAAATTTGATTTTCCGGGCATAATTGGGTTAAATATTTTATGAAAATATTGGTTTAAATTTTATAAATTATGCCCGCGGTATTTTTATGGTTGCATCTCGTACTTCGAGAAAATTGTGATTTATGTGTTATCGATGTTTCATACCGGTTTGGTTAAATAAAAATACGTGGGATGGTAAGTGTGAGAATTTAATGTATTTCCCACGGTAATTTTGGAAAACGGTACGGTTGGTTATTAATGTTTATTTTTAGACGCACTCATACAGTATTGGTGTTTTGGTGTATGGTGTATGGACACGTGGTAGCGCGCGGTTATTACTTCACCTGTGAGTTCCCATTGGACCGTGGGCAGGCAAGTTTGTTGTGCACAGCCGCCCCCCTCCTTGGCCGGGTTGATGGTTTTAGCAGCGGTACTGTCGGGACGCCGAAGTGCCGGTTGCAGGTTTCTCTCTTTAACCCCCCCGCCAGTCGATGCTCGGGACGCTAGGTATCGGAGGGCATCACCGGTATATGGTGTGGTGCGTCGGTGTAAATTGCAAATAATGTTTTAAACCCCAAAGGTGTTCAAAAATTATTGACTATAATTATTACATTTTAATTATATATTGGGGTATGTATTTATTTAATTATGGTTTATCAAATGGTTTAATCCCTTGGTTTTCGGGAGGTATGTACATTGGGTTTTGCGAAAAGGTTTTAAAAAGGGAACATTTCAAACGGAGCGATTGGTGAGAGTTTTGAGGGAAATTATTATTTTCCAACAGTTGTTATTATTTATTTATTAATTGTTGGTATTTATTCATTTCCCTTAATTGTTATTATTATTATTTTATTATCATTAAAAGTGTTTAGTAGTTAGGGTCACTCACTGAGATGATTAGCATCTCACACTCTTAAATTCCGTTCCCTTAGGTGCAAGGGGTGGTAGACGTTCTTCCGGAGCGAACCAAGTTTTCCGCTACTGTTGTGTTTCGAGAAATACTTCTGTACTCTTTCATTTCAATGTATTATTTCTTTCATCCTTGTTGTATTTCTGTTGATTAGCACTTCTTAAAGCTCTGTATACTATTGGGATACTTATGTTTTATTTATGCACTGGACTGTTGTTGTTTTTGAGAAGTGCTGGAATTTGTGGAACAATTTGTAGTTTGTGGAAGGAATAAGGGGATGTTTTTAGAAGTGTGTTTTCAGTGCAGGTAATTTTTTTTTTTTTTTTTTTGGTAGTCCATCCCTTAGGGGAGGCTCTGCCGGATTTTCCTTTGGAGGGTCCGGTAGGGTTTCCCTGGGATCAGGGCTTGTCTAGGGTTCCGGGGAAGGAATTCTGGACTGGTCCTGACAGTTGAAATATTTCATAATTAAATATTTGATAAATATGTTTTATGTATTTGATATTAAGAGAATTTCCATATAAATTGTATTGCAAATTATAATGTTTTTAATATATGTTTTGGTGCCAAAAGAATATATTTGGGAATTTAAAGAAATTGTGGTTTGATTTATTTTAATTATTGCTATGGTTATTATTCAATTATTATGCACAATTATATGAATTAATTATACATGAAATTTATGTGGTTTTAAGGATTTGTTTATTTAAATGGATTTTGAGGATTGGAGAAAAATTATTGTTTTAAAGAATTATGTTTCAAAAATATTTATGCCACTGGAAAATTATATATTTAAGTTGATGGAAATGAAAGTTGATGGATTTGAAAATTTTATAATTGTATCGATGGGTTTTGTGATATGAGAAAAAATATATATATTATCGAAGTATTCATGCTGGAAATGTTAAAGAAAAATGTGGGAGGTTGAGTTCAAAAAATGATATAATTCCCACGGTGAATTTTGGAAAAATTATGTACCTTTTTATAATAAAATTTGGTTATTTATTTTAAACGCACTCATACAGTACTGGTGTTCTGTACTGTATATGTGGATAAGCGCGCAAGTTATAATGTCTCCCGTGAGTTGCCATTGGACCGAGGGCAGGCAAGTTTTATATAATGCATATCAGCCGTCCCCCTCTATGGCTGGGATGACGGTTTCAGCAGCGGCGCTGTCGGGACGCCGAAGCGACCGTATGCAAGTATCTCTTTTTAACCCCCCCCGCCAGTTGGTGCTCTGGACGCTGGGTATCGGAGGGCATCATTGGTATATGGTGTGGTGCGTCAAGTATAAATTTTCAGATAGAAATTTCAAACCCTAAAGTGTTCTAAAATTATTTATTATATTTTATTACATTTTATTTATATTTGGATCATTTAATTATTATTTATTAAATTAACGATTCCTTAATTTTGGGGCATACGAATAATGGGTTTTGCAAAAATGTTTTAAAAGGGGAACCTTTCCAATGGAGTGAATAGTGAGGGTTTTGAGAGAAAATATTATTTTCAATGAATTATTATTTATTTATTTATTTAATTATTTGATATTGAGTAATTAAATTCCTTTTATTGTTATATTATTAATATTAAAAGTGTACAGTAGATAGAGCCACTCACTAAGATAATTAGCATCTCATGTTTTCAAATTCCGTTCCATTAGGTGCAAGGGGTGGTAGACGTTCTTCCGGAGCGAACCTAATCTCCGTCGTTGTCATAGTTTGAGAAGTTACCTCTATCTTCATTTATTTCAATTGTAATATTTTTTTCATCCTTGTTGTATAATTTCTATATTTAATAGTACTTCATAAAGCTCTGTATACTGTCTTAGACATTTATGTATTAATTATGCACTGAATTACTGTTATTCATTTGGAGTGCTGTAAATTTGTGGAATCAAAGTGTAGAAATGTGGGAGGAATAAGGGGATGAATATAGAAGTGTGTTTTCAGTGCAGGAAATTTGTGGTAAGTCCAACCCTTAGGGGAGGTTCTGCCGGATTTTACATTGGAGGGTCCGGTAGGGTTTTCCTGGGATCAGGGCTTGTCTAGGATTCTGGTGAGAAATTTTGGACGTGTCCTGACACAAATGATCTTTGTAAATTAATAATTAATATATCATACATGCATGTGAGGCAATCATATCTATAAAATGTGAAGTATGCAAATTAAGAAAAGTATAAAATATATTTATATATATATATAGAGTTAGTTAACAAAACTTTCTTACACAAATATTTCACAGACCAAATGATAGTAATTTAAACAATTAAATAAATTACTAATATTACATTTGGTTTGATCCGCAGACTGCAGTATCCTGAAAATGAGAAAAACAAGAAAACTTTAAAAAATTGTAAATTAAAAAGGAGAAGATAATTAGTCAGGAAGGAGAAAACTTATATTGGTTGTGATGAATGAGTTATTATTTGCGCATACCTGAACTTGTAGAGATGTTTTTAAATTCTATCATCAGTGGATCCGCAAGTCTGGGATATGAGAAATCTGAGGCCAATCCTCGCCTGTTTCCCTTTCACATCTTGGTGATAAGGCGCCACAAAACTGGATCTCCAAGGTGTGTAAAGAGATGAGACTTGTTATTTCTTCAGGCAATGATGCCAATTTGGGGCAGTCATAAAGCTTAAGGTACTGAAGAGATATGAGGCTTTTAATCGACTCCGGAAGTGATACTAAATTATGGCAACGATAAATATACAGTTTCTGCAGGCTGTTAAGGTGTTGAAGGCCAATTGGGAGGCCCAGAAGTTGCGGAAGCCCATCAATCGACAGTGTTTGGAGCCTTTTGAGAGGCTGCTGCCACATAGTAATTGCATGGGCTTTGTTATCACACATGTCGAGCTTCTTGCAGTTTTCAATTCTTAAACTCTGAAGTGAGGTGAGATGCTGAATACCCGGATATAGAGACTTCAATTCTTGGCAGTACCCGATATGCAGATCCTTGAGAGAAGTAAGGCTTTTCAGCTCATCTGGGAGAAATTGTAGATCATGAATGCTATGAATAGCCAAAGACGTCAATTTGCGGAGTGGAGAGTAGTAGGAAGATGTCGATGACGACGATGATGATGATGATGATGATGGTTGAACATTAATGGGTCTTGCACCGCCACCACTGACGCTGAGGATTGTCTGTTCGAATGGTTTCCAACTGGTATTTCTCAACTCTAGACGTTGGCTTACATATGGAAAAAGTGGCATGCATGTCAAGCTTGGGCAATGCTGGATAATTAAATCAGAAAGACAATCGGGGAATATGGGCAGCATAAGATCATCATGACTACTACTCGCTGTGGCAGATGAACTATCACTCCTCCGCCACCATCCCTTTAAATTACTCAAGTATTTCAAATCCAGTCTTTCTAGGGAAGGAAAGAATATTAAAGTCGAAGACGACGATGATGAGCAAGACAAGTACTCATCCTTTGAAACATACTCAAGAGCATCCAATTTATACAGCCACAATTCCTTAAGACAAGGAAGTTGATGCAGTGGCGGTAGATGTTGGCATTTGTAACAGCTCCCTAAACACAATGTTACCAGATTTATATGCGACTCAAACCAATTTGGAAACCTGACACCGTGATAACTCTCAATAGACAAATCTTTGAGATTTGGATGCGGTTGGAGGGCATTCAGTTGCATGTCGTAACGTTTTGCCACTGCCTCTGTTATTTCTTCCAATTTAACATCTTCAATCCAACTTAAACTTAAGGATCGAAGATGTTGCTTCTCTCTCAGATTTGCATCCATTGGTTGTACGATTGCATGGATTCTCAAGTTTTTAATTTTCAAGCTCCCTCTCAAGTTGTTCAGTCTCCCTAATTCATCAAGCCCACCGCCACCCTGATGCGTAGAGAAAAAGCTCATGCGCTTACTCAACGTAAACTTTGATAATTTACAAAGGCTACTTAATTCACCTATTCCACGTGGCATGTATTTCAGACTCAAACAACCATCAATCTCTAGACTCCGGAGGTTGATTAGTTTATTGATGTCTTTAGGCAATACTTGAAGATGATCGCACCAACTGAGCTTCAGTGTCTGTAAATTATGCAATCTGGTGACACAATGTGGTAGTACCTTAAAACCATTATAAGAAAGATCAAGATATCTCAAATGCTTCAGCTTACCAATAGATTTGGGCACTTTCCCAATATGACAATATTGCAAATCCAACGTGCGTAACAACTTCAAATTCAAAGCAATTGCATCCCATGTTGACTCACCACCTGTAATTGTATACCACGACTGCCATCCATCCGCATCAGGCCTAAGAATCGTCCTCATCTTTTTAGCATGAATCAATGAAGGTTGAATTTTTCGTACTAAATCAAAACCATATTCATACAAGAAGACATGACGTGTTCTCCTGTTAATAGGTACTGCGATTCCATTTCGCCTATCAAACTCGGATGATGTTATTGACTCCGCAAGGTCATGCATTAAATCATGCATTTTGCATTTTGTTACATTGCCATTCTCATCTGTTTCAACTTCTTCAAAAAAGGATCTCCAAAGTAATTCCTTAAAAAACTCATAACCCACGTCTTCCAAACAATCATTTGGATCTGACCTTTTAATAAAACCTTGCGCCATCCAAAGCTGTACTAGAATTTCTATATCAATTACATGATCTTTAGGAAATAAAGAAGAATATACAAAACACTGTTTCAAACTTGATGGAAGATGATCATAACTCAATTTAAGCGTTGGGATAATATCATCTTCTGTTTGAGGTATCTGTGAAAACTCTCTTTCCATAAATAAGGACCATTCTGTCTCCGGACTTTTTAAACGCAACAAGGCTCCAATTGTTTTGATTGCAAGAGGATTTCCACCACACTTGTCCACAATACGCTTTCCAATTTCTGAAATATTGCAACTGATATTTGACTCTCGTCCTTGCTCCAAAGCTATTTTCTTAAATAGAGCCCAAGATTTCTCTTTATTCATGGCTTTTAAGTCATATGCTGGCATTGTGCCTGTAATCCTTGCAACAACTTTACTCCGTGTGGTTACTATTACTTTACTTCCTGCCCCACCATCTAATAGTAACCTTTTCAAGTAGTTCCATTTCTCTTGCTCCTCATTCCAAATATCATCTAGCACAAGAAGATATCGTTTTCCATTTATTTTTTTACGTAGAATTTGTTGCAATCTTTCCATCCCCTTATTTTTAGTAAGTTTTTTATTTGCAGATTCAATGATCTTTTCAACAAGTAATTTCAAATCAAAATTATCAGAGACGCAAACCCACAATCTAAGATCAAAATGGTTTCGGACTCGTTCATCGTTGAAAACAAGTTGGACAAGTGTAGTTTATCCTAAACCTCCAATACCAACGATGGGGATGATAGATACATTCTCCTCAGTTTTGGTATCCAACAGTTGTTCTAAGATGGCAATCTTATCATCTTCCCTACCAATCACTTCTTTATCAGATACATAAGAGTGAGTATGGTCCCTCAGTCTTGTCACAATATGAGTCTCTCCTTGACGCTCCTCCAAATTCAGCTGAGTTCTATCATTTCCAATTGCAGCCAGTTTCTTCCTCACATTCTTTATTTTGTGACCCATTTTATGCCTGAAAATAATTTGGTCGGAGGAGGAAAAGAAAGTGCATACCTGCTTGACCATGTGTTTGTTTCGCAGAGCTTCATAAGATAAGTCATCCACCAAGTCGTCAGCATCAAGAACAACTTCTTGAAGCCTCTGAAGCCAAACTTTGACTTGATGGTTATGGCTCTGCTTCTTCTCGGCATCGAGGAGTACAGCTTTGATTGTTGAAACAGTGTCCTCAAGTTGTTCAAGCTCATCATTCACACCCCACAGTAATCTGATCTCTTCAGCACATAGAGGACCCAAAATCCCAAGAATCCCTTCTGCAACGGTGGAGAGGATAATTTCTGCCATTTTTGCCTGAAAAGAAAGCTCAAAGTGTTGAAAGCTTTCAAGCAGAGAATTTGAGTCTGTTTTTTCCTTTTGCTTTTTTTTTGCCAGGAGCAGAGAAGATTTGTGTTGTGTAGAGAACGAAGCTTTCCCTCAGGCAATTATTTGTATTTGCTTTGCTTTGCTTTCTCTAATGTTATAACGTGGAAAAGGGAATGAACCGATTGGAATTACAAAAAGCAAAAGTGATACTCATACTTGCCTTCTCTATATTGGTCTATTTGGAAACATGAATTGAATAAAATAACTAAAAAGCAGAAGTTTGATTGCCCAAAACACCAAGAAATAATGGAAGAGTGAACATAGTAGGGTGCTTTTGCTTTTGATCTTACACCCATAATACATGTTCCTTTTCGTGGCCTTATTCCTGTACGACCAAACATTCATGTATTAAATAATAAGATTTGACATCTATCTTAAAAATATAAAAAGCCCAATCATTTTTTTTTTTTTCATTTGGTTTATTTTATTTTCTTTATTAATGGTTTTTAAATGCGCGTCATTGTAGAAATGATAAAAAACGGGACTAATAGAAAACCTGGATCCTTTGATTTGCTGTCAAAAGGTTAACGTTTGTATCCTTCTGCAAAATTTAATATGCAGGAGTATATGTAAGCTCAATGCTCAGAAGTAATAAAAGATTTTTGTTAAACCATAAATAGCTTGCTCTGGGCTCTGGCCTCTGGCCTCTCAGCTAAATATGTTTCTGGGCCTTAAAGAACCTCTGCATTTGGTCATTATCTAGTATTGGTTGCACTCGGGACTTTCCCGGACAACATAAAAATAATAATAATAAATAATCGACGTATAATATATATATATATATATATATTGTCCGTGACCATAGAACATTGTGTTGTGTGGAGAACGAAGATTTCCCTCAGTATTTGCTTTGCTTTCTCTAATGTTCCGAGGAGGAAAAGTAAACTGATCGTTTAAAATTACTAAAAGCAAAAGTGATACTTATACTTGCCTCCTCGATGTTGGTCTAACGTAGAAATCTTAATTAAATAAAATAACTAAAAGCAAAAGTTTGATTGCCAAAAACACCAATGAAATTATGGAAGTGAGGATTGTTTCATGCTTTAGCTTTAAAAATTTGATGCTTATATATTATAAAAATAAAAAATAAAAAAAATAAAAAATAAAAAAAAGAAAGAAAGAAAAAACAAAGCAAAACAATACATGTTCATTTTCCTAGCTTTACTCCTATCCACCAATCATTTATGTATTAATAACAGAATTTCACATCTGTCTTAGGAATAGTTATTATATGTATATATATCTGTACACTTTTACTTTGTTTATTTTATTTACTTTATTAAGGTTATGTTTCATATGGTCTAAAAAGTAGAAGAGATGGAAAAGTGGAGGAAGAGAAAGTGTTTAGGTTACTTGGTTTGGAGGGAAAAGGGGAATAATGGAAATTGGATAAAAACATGGTTATTATATGTGTATATATATATATATATATATATATGTAGACTTTTACTTTGTTTATTTTATTTACTTTATTAAGGTTATGTTTCATATGGTTTAAAAAGTAGAAGAGATGGAAAAGCGGAGGAAGAGAAAGTGTTTAGGTTACTTGCTTTGGAGGGAAAAGGGGAATAATGGAAATTGGATAAAAACATAGTTATTATATGTGTGTATATATATATATATATGTACACTTTTACTTTGTTTATTTTATTTACTTTATTAAGGTTATGCTTCATATGGTTTAAAAAGTAGAAGGAAAAGTGGAGGAAGAGAAAATGTTTAGGTTACTTGGTTTGGAGGGAAAAGGGGAATAGTGGAAATTGGATAAAAACATTTCCATCCAAATCAATCTCTCCTAAATTGGAAGGATTAGATGAAGGAAAGTTTCTTTTCCTCTATCTTATACACTATATGCTCTTACAATTTCATTTTTCATAATTTTTTTTCTTTAGTTCTATCTTTCTTTTTTTCTTTTTTTTTTCCTTTTATTTCCCTTCTTTTTTTTTTTTCTTTGGTTGTCACCGGTATGTCTTTTTTTAGCTTCATTTTATTTTTTATTTTTTTATATACTCATAAATTTTGTTATTTTAATTTTTCATATTTTTAAACCAATTTTTCTCTTCATATCAATAATATTTTTTTCAATTTCCTTATTCACTCATTTTCAATTTTTAATAAGTCTTTAAAAATAAACTCAATTTTTTTTTTAAAATCTTTCATATGTAATTCTTTTTATTTTCCTTACAATTTCTATTTTTATACATGTTCATTTAACTCTTTTTTTTTAATTCATTTTTCTTATTTTTAACTTAAGTTTTTTTTTTTTTCCCTTGTTTACTCATGCATTTTTTTAGCAAGTATTTTCATTTTTATTTTCTTTATTTTCTTTTTTTAAACTTAAGTCTTTTTCGTTTTCTTTTCATTTTTTTATTATATTTTGTATGTCTTTTTCTTTTTTCTTTTTTCCCTTTCCTTCATAAAATGTTGTATATCCTGGTGACCAGTCGAGCGGGACCAAGTAAAATTAACAATATCTAATTAATAAAAAAATATAAATTGAAGGGGTTTTTAAATTTTTTAAAAAAAAAAGTATAAGAAACTAAGAACATCCAATTTATTAAAATAATTGAGTAAAATTAAGAATATTCAATCTATAGAAATGGAACAAGTGGCGAGATAGAAACGAATTTTTAATCCCTTCACTTTTACATTCTTCCTACCCAATGGAGGCTAATATTTGTAAATTTGTGTCATTGTAGCAATGACTAAGAACTGGACTAGTAGAAAATCCGGATTCTTTAATTTATTGTCAAAAAGGTTAACCTTTTTATCCCTGACATAGAAAACAATTCCACATGGCAAAATGTAATATGGAGGAAAACAAGTTAGCTCAATGCTAAGAAGTAATAAAAGATTTTTTTGACTATAAATTGCTTGCTTTATCCTCTGACTTAAACATGTTTTTGGATCTTGCTATTTCTTATTATTGATGAAGATTATCAATTTATATGATGAATTTTAATTGAGATATTTAATTTTATTATTTTTTATTTTAAAATTCTAAAAGTAAATTGTTTAATAGTAACTATTTAAATTATCATCTAATATATATATTTCATTGGTGATTATTTATCAATGGTGATAAAATAGTATTTTTCTATATTTTTGAGCCTTAAGAAACTCTTCATTTGTTCATTGTTAAGTATTTGGTTCCATTACTTTGATTTTCCTAGCCAAAGAAAAAAAAATGATATATTGATAGGATTGCTTGGGGGTTTTTTTTGGACATCCAAGATGGCCCCGTTTAGGGAAATCCTATTAAATCGATATTGAGAGTTTAGTAGAACCTTTTCATAAATTAAATATAATCCAATAGCATAAAAAAGAAAAATAAATACTTTTAATAGGAATTCTAAAAATTATAATCATATAACCATCAATGATTCCAAATCAAGATAAAGAATAATAGAAATAACATACATATTAAGTCAATCTATTAGATTATACTAGAAGAAAACAAATGAGTCCAAAGATAAATAAAACAAAATATATAATAGTCTCATAAGAAAGTAGAAAATAAACAATACATTAGTAGCGGAAAGGTGTCAAAATGTGAAGATATGATAATTACGAAATATACAAATGTAAAGAAGATAAAATGGTGCCCGGATGTAGTACGCACCAACTGTTCGCTGAGATATGAGGAAAATAATTTAAAAATACAAAACTATGAGACAAATTAAATAAGTGAATAAGTTCGATATCATGAAAATAAATATTATTTTTAAAAAATCATTTCTCACAATATCTCACTTTCATTCTTTGAAAGTTTTTCTATTTTGATTCACAATTTTCACAAAATTTTTAATTATCCCTTACATAATAATTTCATAAATTATAAAATAATAAAAGTAAAACCAGATAATATCCTCCACTTTATAATAAAATAATATTTTAACGAGTCACAAATTATAACTATTGGGATAAAATATATATATTTTTATATGTGTAACTGCAATAATTTTATATATCGTAGTTATTAACATAACCTATTGTACAGCCATATTAGTACCTGGTGTGTCATCAATTATCGAGGAAGAGGAAAATTATTAATGCAACCTTCGCCATCACAGACTGAGACTTTTCATCTTACCTCAAAAATTACATGATCAACAAGGGATAGTCAAATAAGCAAGCGTAATCATAGTCCATCAAATCTATATCCATGTTAAAGTATAATACACAATAATTCACAAACCAGTATATTTACATAATTTTTAAATAAACTCATAATTATCGTATAAAATATTCCTATATATACCAATATAAATATGTATATAACCATAAACAAAATTTATTTAAATCAAAACATTCCTTTTTATATTCAGGACAAATTCGTCACACGTATTGGCCTGGATCACAGACTAATGTGCTTATTTATTTTTTCGCTGTTAGGTCTGTGGAAGTAGATGCCGAAGAATATGTCACAGAAGAGGTCCTCAATGGATCTCTGGAACTTGGAGCAATGAAAAATGAGTCTTATAACACGGAGTTTTTCGCAGGTGGTTTTATCCCTGCAAGTGTAGCTGTTTTAATCGCCGGTCTCCTACTATCTGTTAAAAAATAGGAAGTATTAGAATCATCCTTCTTAGGCTTGATTGCAAAGTTCTCACTCAATGGATTTAATTCATTTTTGTCTCCTCGTTTTTGTCTGTTAAGAAGTCAAATTTTCAGCTGCACATTGTTGAGACGTTTCACGCCGGTAATTTTGTTTTTCTTCTACTATCCCTAAAACTCTCTACGCTTGTAATTCTGTCAAGTGATTAACTACATTGATAGCGCATATGCAATGTCACGCTCTCTCTCTCTCTCTCTCTCAGAGTTATCATTTTAAGTCCTCTTTTATAGCAAAAGCCTAAGCTGGGAATTGAATGTCCCTGGAATTCATGGTCTATATAATTCTAATTACAAGGTAAATTTATTGATTCAAAACGGCTTTCTGCTATTGTATATTCCATTTTATCGTAGTTTGCAAAGCGTCCCACAAAACAACTAACGAAAGGAAACAAGTCAATCGTGGCATAGTTAACAGTGAAAATAATGCAAATTGCATCTGTGGATCCTGAATCATTTTTTTATATTTAATTTTACTTTTTACATCTATAAACTTTTTGAAGTATTAATTCTCTTGGTGCGGTTCATTAATTCGAAGAATTAATAAATAAAAAATTAGAAAATCAATTTCTTTTTTTTTTTTTTTTCTTTTTCTGAATCAATCATGCTTCATTAAAAAAACAAACCGAATGCAATGAAAACAGAAAGGATTACATTCCTTACTAACCAAATTCCGAAAGTGAGGAGGAATTAAAAATATGGGATCTTCCTTACGAAATGGGAATTCCATTACCATTTAGCCAAAAAATTAGCTGCCTTGTTCACAGATTCAGGAACCCAAGTAAAATTAAAAGATACAAAAAGGTTTTAGACAGGCAAACATAAATGTACAAAAGGGGAACATTGCCAATGAAAACCATCCAGAGATTACATTTAATCTCAGAAAGCTATTACAGTATCCGATGTGCTAACAATTGGATTAGAAAAGTCAAAGGGGGCATAACAGCAATTCTAGAATGCTAAGGATACAAAGTCAAAGTCGAACTAAGACATTGGTCTACGAAGTTACACAACTCTGTTATGATACTATTTGCTGAACATTTTAACTACTTTGTTGATTCCGTGACTCTAAGAAGAGTCTTACAGTTGAGCAGATTATAGAAATTTCTGCCATTGCACCGTTCCCGTAATCCCCACAAGCTAGCTTCTTTGTGACAGGCTGGATGACCGAAATTCCAAGTTCTTCAATTGCTGTGAGATGTAGTTGCGTGAAAGGATTGGTCCACATAAACGTATTCATGGCTGGTGCAACAAAGAATGGCTTGCTGAAATCCCATGCTCGGACAATGCAGGTCAGTAAATTGTCACAAAGTCCCCCAGCAATCTACAATAAGGGCATTGGACATTCTGTTAAGTGGATACTGAGAAACGTCACCATATAAAAGAAAATGAAGGAAACAGCCAGGCTAAGGAAGCAAAGAAGCCCATAAAGTCCTTAATTATGAAATTGCATAAGGAATTTAACATTCATGCATAGGAAACATACATGTTTATAGGTGTGTGGGCTTGAAAGAAACAATGCACAACAACTTGACTTGTATACAGTTCTCCATACCTATAATGTGTCCAAATCTCTAAGAAACTATAGAATTTGAGTACAATTTGCCCATACAGACATTGATTTGATCAACAAATTTATTTAGTTCAGAAAAGATGGCCTCAACAAATTGGTCAAGTTGATCTGTCAAATTCACTCCTGGGAGTGATCTTATGCAATACATATGGATTGCAGTTTGCCATAGGCACAAAACTAGTATAGCAAACAAAAATGTCCCAACAAAGAAACAAAGCAAAACTAAGGCATCCATAACTTAAATGTCAGCATGCCATGGCTCTTCTCTCTCGATATTCTATTGCAAATGGGTTGATGCATTAAAACCATTTAAAAGGAAAATTACACTACTAAATTCTATTGACTTACAGCCAACCAAGCATTAAATGTACGCAACTTGATGGTTTAGCTAAGCAGAGAATAAAACTTCTGCTATTTCATTTGGGCCTTTCAAAATCATGTAAGTTTAAAGGTTTATAAAGAAGTAAAAAAATTTCACATCAGATTTTGGTAAAATGTGCAATTTGTATCATCATGTTGCTAACCAAAAGAAGTCAAAAGTAAGATCAAACTTGAAATAAGTTTAAATGTAACAGTAACAAAGTTTTCCAGAAAACAAAACGTTACCTTGCCTAGGGTATTTGCTGATAATGGAGCAATAACCATAATATCAGCCCATCTATGGAGTTCAATGTGAAGCACACTATCA
The DNA here is from genome assembly GCF_031755915.1 of Ziziphus jujuba. NCBI lineage: Eukaryota > Viridiplantae > Streptophyta > Magnoliopsida > Rosales > Rhamnaceae > Ziziphus > Ziziphus jujuba. The sequence goes on from NC_083380.1 coordinate 9,646,846, forward strand.
CCTATCTTGTTCCAACTGGACCACTCATCCTCATCAGTGAAAAGAATTACATCCTTGGGCAGTGATGCTTTATTAATGAAGTGCAAAGATGCCATTGTGACAACTGCTCTTACATCTGCCCAATCTGAAAAACAGTGACAGAGGTTACCAAACTTTATGGCAGCCACACTTCCACTAGCAGCAAGAAGAATACGAGGCTTTCTTGAGACAGGGTTCACTTGGATCATCTCCTTTGCTGCCACTACAGGTTCTGGGTTTGCCATAACCTAAATAACAATCCCAACATATACATAATCAGTCATAACTATTCAAAAAATTCCAACATAGATTCAGACACAGCAGCGATACTAAAATACTTCAGCAAAGCTATCTATTCATCGCTGACACTTTTAATTGGTAAGCACTTTAGGATATGAATGAAATTTGGAAAACAACAAAACTAACATAATTCAAAATTTGCACAAAGCAAAGATCCCTTTTAAGAAAGAGAGCAATAACAACAAAAATACAATTTGGAAGGAAGGGATGGAAGCAATGAAAGTCAAACTCACTACAAATTTATCAAGAATTTTGAATTTATTTATAAAAAGAGAGATTTCCAGAATCCAAAATCATACTATCATGAAGGACAGTCATTCTACAAAAACATATCAATACAAGTAAAGCTACATATCAATTCATGAAAACCCACCATTACTAGCGTTTGCATGAGAAGAGCAAGTACGTACGCTAGGAACAGAAGAAGCATAGACTAAAGCTCCACATTTAAGGTGTAATGAAACATATACATTAGTATTGGACCCAAATTTCATTCCCTCAAGGAGAGTAAACACTCTTACAACAGAACAAACATAAACATGAAAAAAACACTGCACGGAAACAAGAATGAAACATCAGATGGGCAAATGTATATTATTGCAAGAATAATTTTCATCCCAAAAAAGAAAAAAAAAAGGGATCAAATAAACACACGAAATTCATGTCTAGCATTATCATGTTGAGCATATGCATAGTAAATGTAGAGAAACAGAGTAATATTGAGAAAACAACAGCTTAACTTTTCACTTGATTAAGAATGAATATATACACAAGATTGGGTGCTGCAGTAGGTTGCCCAAAACATAAAAATAGGAAACTACCGTAGAAGTAGAGAATTACGGTTAATTACAAGAATCAAAGAATGACAGCTAATTACAAGGATATTACAACTAATTACAAGAATATAAAGAAAATCGTATCTTATGTAATTGATACTCTAATATGCCCCCTCAAGATGGAGCTCCAGAGGAGACGCCAATCTTGATCCTTAAGTCTTGGAAGCGACATTGTGGAAGTGGTTTGGTAAGAGCATCTACAAGTTGATCTGTAGCAGAGACATGAGTAACACGAAGAGCACCAGATTGAACTTGAGCCCGAATAAAGTGATAGTCAATGGCCACATGTTTCATATTGGAATGAAAGACTGGATTAGAACAAAGATAGGTGGCACCAACATTATCACAGAAGATGGTAGGCGGTGTAGGAAGAGTGACACCAAGCTCTGTAAGAAGGGAACAAATCCAATTGATCTCTGAAGGGGTAGTAGTAACAGATCGATACTCAGCTTCGGTGGAAGATGACAGGACCCGCCCCCGAGAACCCTCTCAGGACCTCCCGGGTGATCCCGCCTAGTGAAGTCCCACTGGACAATCTCTAGAAAATATCCAATGGAACCTCACCTTACAACGTAGATAATCAACACCAGCATTAACATTAATACCTCAAATATATATAAATATATATATATATATATAAGTCCACAACCGGCCTACTATTTTACAGGCCATAACAACACACATGAGTACTATGGTTTCTACTAAGTTCCATATTTAAAATCAGAGCATTCTAAGAGTGTCAACAAGGTCTATGAGTACAAATAAGTAATAAATAAGTCCAGAAGATAGCAATAGGTAAAGAAAGGATAAATACGGCTGCTGTAGTGGAAGGAAACAAGCGGTAAGTTGTGCACGAGGTAGACTGCTACTAGCCGCCTGAGCCTAGGAGAACGAATTTAAGACAATAAAACGTGAGATAAAGAATCTCAGTGAGTGGCATAGTATAATAGAAAAATAATGATTTACTTCTGAAAAATCTTTCTCTCAATACTTCTCGTTCCACTCTTTTGAAAAGTTCCCAGTTTAAAATCATTTCACCAAAACCCAAACTTGTACCCCAATTAATATCATAAAAACTGATGCTCAAAAATACGAATGAACGATCATTGTAATATTATGAAATGTCTCAAATCAAGATATAAACATTTGAGCATACACTATAATAAATACAGTTCCACCAAATAAATATGAAAATGCAGAAATCACCATAATATTTGTAAATCAACAATATATACAAACATATACAGTGTACCATACAATGTACAAATATACAAACCGTGGGATACACCCACCTCACGATCCTCAATATATGAACGGTGTCGTGGAAATAATAAATAACCATCGGGACGCACCCAACCTCACGGTCCGTGGCAATAATAAACCGTTGGATGATACCCACCTCACGGCACCGTGGCAATAATAATAAACCGTCGGCTAAACCCAACCTCACAGTCCATGGTAATAATAGATAACCGTTGGATGAAACTAACCTCACGGCACTGTGGTAATAATAATAAACCGTCGAATAAACCCGACCTCACAGTCCGTGGTAATAATAGATTACCGTTGGATGAAACCAACCTCACAGCACCGTGATAAACCCAGCGCGCGGTAATATAATATAATATAATACTGATCCAAGGTATTGGCATTACATGGTACATCAATTTAAAATAACCAATACAGTATACATGAAACAATCTTGTAAGATTGTATATATATACTTTTCCAAACAATACTGCATCATAAATCATAATTTAACATTTAAACTTCCACCGCTTAATTAAATCCTTCAAAATCTCAAAACATCATTTCATACGAAAACCAGAAATACCATAGTGAAATATATTCACCATAAACCAAATTTAAGCATATAAAATTATAAAATATTTGATCGTGCTTAAAATTATATGATTTTCAATTTGGTTTCTCAACCAAATAGTTTCCAAAATGATTTAAAACCTCAATTTAATTACCAAGATATTTAAATACCACAAGTCCATTCATGGACCCATTAAAATTGAAAATCACTTAAAATATTATCAAATATCATATAAAATGATAACACATATATGTGAAAGCAAATATTTATTTATGCATAAAACAACATTTCAATCAAATGGTATATACGCAAAATATTTAAACCACATATATATTATACTATATGCCCAAAACATTTAAAAATGATATAACCACTCACAGTACTGTAGATGCTCACACATGCTCCTCTACAGGAACACCTCCAAGCTCAACTCGAGTGCCTGTAATATAACAAAATATTCCTCAAGCTCCAAACAACTAAACCAGAGATACTTGTGTGATCCAAATGTCTCCAAATAATTTATAGTACTATAAAATTACATAAATTGGACACCGGACAGTCCAATTATACCCCGTGTCCTTAGGACCCGGTACCCAAAATTGGGGATTTTCACCCGGAGCCTAATCTTTCAAAATTGAACCCCAATTACGTCCTAATATTATCCAATTTCACTAATCTAACTTCAATTCTAACCAGTTTATCCAAAATCGTCCAAACACAGTCCCAATTTCTCTGAAAATTAACCAAATAACCCCAAAAATAGGAAAATTATTAAACGACCTCCAAAATTCACAAATTATATGTAAACGGAAAGCCCAAGAGACAAGAAGTTCACCAGTGGTGTTACCTTGGTCCAGTGACTCCTCCGATGACCGGAAAATTGACTTAAAGATTCGGCCAAACTTGAACTTGAGAGATCTCTCAAATGGTGGGGATTTTGGGCAATCTAACCACGGAAATGGACTCAGATGGGTCGAAAATGGTGGGATAGAGGTATGGGTCGAGCTGGGTTGACCAAAAAACACAAGCAAAGAGGAGGGAGAAAATTTCCGGCCGTCGGGCTTCTCCGGCCCGATCTGGGCGCGTCCGGCGACCGGTGGCCGTGAAATTTTGAGGCTGAGCTTGCCTCCGTCCCTCGCTCCTTTCTGGCCGGCACGTGTAGCAAGGTGGTGGTAAAAACGGTCGGTTGGAGCCCGTGGGTCTGGGGTGTTTTTCTCGGGTTTTTGGAAAGGAAATGGGTATTTTTGGGCTTTTCTTCCTGTTTGGCACACTTACCGAGGCTTATATAAAGCCTAAATCACTAACAGACAAAAATTGGGGACTGGTTTGGACACTGATATAAAACTTATGTTTAAAACTTCTCAGAACCATAACTTTTTATCCGTAACTCGGAATTTGGCGTGTCGCCAGTCTATGAGCTCGTAACGACGAGATTTATACAATGGTACCTCAGTCAAACCAAAAATATTAACTGTTGAAAAAGTCAACTCGAACCCACATATTGTTCATTTAGTCAAACTTGGTCAAACTTAGTTAAACTTATTTAATTATATGTATTTTTGGTACGGAGTGTTACAGAAGATCTAGCGACGGTATGTTGTTTCTTGGATGACCACGAAATAGGATGGCGACCAAGATAGACAATATAGGCACTCGTAAAGGTATAGTCATCTTTGTTGCCAGCCCAATCTGCATCAGAGAAGACATGAAGAGAAATTGGATTGTCCTTATGAAGAAATAAGCCATGAGTCAATGTGCCACGTAGATATCGAAGTAGGTGTTTTGCAGCATTCCAATGGTCAGATGTCGGCCGATGCATGAATTGAGAAAGCTTATTAACAGCGTAGGCTATATCTGGATGGGTAAGGCAAAGATATTGTAGACTACCAACAAGTGTTCGATATTCTTTGTAGTCAGTCAAAGCAGTTCCGGAGTGAAGGGTGAGAGTGTCATCAGGGACAAATGGTGTAGCAACTGGGTTTGCACCTGACATTTTTGTCTGAGCAAGAAGATCAGTGATATAGCGCCTTTGAGTGAGCAGCAGACCAGATGAAGTGGTGAGAACCTCAATGCCAAGAAAATAAGACAAGGAACCAAGATCCTTGATGGAAAATCTATGTGCCAGAAGGCCAATGTAGTGCTGAATAACATTGAAGTTGGTACCTATGATAATAATGTCATCCATATAGACAAGAAAATATATAGTAATGTCACCTTAGTGAAGAATGAAGAGAGAAGTGTCTGCATGAGAGTTTGTGAACCCAGATTCAATGAGGAACTGACGAAGTTCAAGGTACCAAGCCCCTGGGGCCTTCTTAAGTCCATATATAGCCTTCTTTAATTTGCAAACATGTGTTGGATGATCGCTATCAACAAATCCTAAAGGTTGAATCATGTAGACATATTCCGAAAGATGGCCTTGAAGAAAGGTATTATTAACATCTAATTGATGCAACAGCCACCCTCTACTGACTGCGAGGCTTAGGACAAGACGTATGGTGGTAGGCTTGACAACCAGACTAAAGGTGTCATGGTAATCCATTCCAGGTCGCTGATGAAAGCCTTTGGCAACCAATCAGGCTTTGTACCTATCAACAGAACCATCAGGAAGTTGTTTAAATGAAAAACCCACTTACATCCAACAAGGTTTTGCTAAGAATGAGATGGAACAAGCTCCCAGGTTCCATTTCGAACAAGAGCATCAAACTCATCATTCATAGCTTGTCTCCATTTTGAATCTTTAAGAGATTGTTTAACAATATGAGGCTTGATATCGGATGGTGTAGAAAGGATAGCAGTGAGAATCAACTTGGTAGAGGGGCTTTGAATGTTGTTTTTCCCTCGAGTGGTCATGGGATGGGTATTTTGAGAGGTGGGGTGAGTTGTGTTTGAAACAGGAAAAGATGAAGTTCCAAGAATATGTGGATATGGTGGAAAAGGATTAACTGTGGTTCCATGGCTGTTGATCAAACTAGGTTCTAGATGTGGGGAAGAGGGTCGATGGTCAATAGGTAAGGAGGGTGAGTTGGTTGGTGGAACATGTTGTGACAGATGTTGACACGAGGGGTCCCTTAGTGGAGGGATATGGAGTGAGCCGAGTGAACTGGGTAGGATTTGGACTGGAGGAAGCCATTAGGAAATGATTTCTAGGTTGGGACGAGATAAATGAGATTGGTGAGTGCTAAATGGAAAAATTGGTTCAAGAAATTTGACATGACAAGAAACATACGTTTTAGAAGTGGACAGATCAAGACAGATATAGGCACTTTGGGTGGGAGAGTAACCAAGAAAGACACAAGGAGTGGATCGAAAGTCAAGCTTGTGTTGAGAATACGGACGAAGCCAAGGATAACATAAACAATCGAACACCCGAATTTTGGTGTAATTGGGTGGGCACGCGAAGAGTTTTTCAAAAGGAGAGGAAAGGTGTAGTGTGGGCATGGGCATGTAGTTGATGAGGTATACCGCAGTGGCAAAGGCATAAGTCCAATGAGATATAGGCATAGATGCATGAGTGAGAAAAGAAAGACCAATTTCAACAATATGGCGATTGTGAGATCCCACATCGATTGGAAAGGGGAACGAAGCATGCCTTAAAAGAGGGTGTGGATACCTTTCCCTTGCGACGCGTTTTGACAAAACCGTGCGGGCTGGGCCCAAAGTGGGCAATATCGCATACCGGTGGACTGGGTTGTTATAGATGGTATTAGAGCCAATACCCGGATCGGTGTGCCAGCAAGGATGCTGGGCCCCAAAGGGGGAGGATTGTGAGATCCCACATCGGTTGGAAAGGGGAACGAAGCATGCCTTAAAAGAGGGTGTGGATACCTTTCCCTTGCGACGCGTTTTGACAAAACCGTGCGGACTGGACCCAAAGCGGACAATATCTCATGTGGGTGGACTGGGCTGTTATAGCGATGATGACATTCAGAAAGACCGTTGTGTTTGGGTGTATGAGGTGGTGTAGTAAAATGAGATATTCCATTGGTGGAGAGAAAACTATCAAGGACTTGAAATTCACCACCATTATTTGAATAGAGGTTAACAATCTGATGTTTAAATTGGTTTTCAACTAATGCTTTGAAGCGCACAAAAACATCATACACATGGTGCAACACCCCGTCCCAAAGTACAACGGAAATTTTCCAACTTTGATCGAGATTGACCGTTGACCGTTGACTTTGACCATTGACTGAAGGGGTTAAAAGTTAACTTTTTGACTTGGATGGAATTCTAGGTTGACCGAGGTACTGTTACGAAGTACACGTTGGCACGAGTTCGTAGACTAGTAGCACATTGAAAACGGAGCTACGGTTTGAAAGTGATGAGCAAAACAAGATTGGGGTCCAAACTGTCCAAGGGTGCCGGAGTTGACTTTTTATTCATGTAAATTTGAGCTTTGACTCATGCATGGTTGTGAAGTACTCATCGATACGAGTCCATAGACTAGCGACACGTTCGATTTGGACATGTGGTTTGAAAGTTATGGACCTGTAGAGTTTTTCAAATACTGTATTATTTTAATATTATTTTTCGAACGTGTAACAATGTGCCACGTGTGACTTAATAAATGTGACCATGTGTCACCATGATGAGATGCCACATGTCAACCATGCTTAATACCATATTATTTTATATAATAATATTATTTTTAATATTATTTAATTATTTTATTTTATTTTCTTTTTCTTTCTTTTTCTTTTCTTTTTTTTTCTTTTTTTCTCCTTTCCCCCACGTGGGATAAAAAGGGCCACGAGCCCCTTCTTCTTTCTTCTTCTTCTTCCTCCTTATTCTTCCTTTCCCTTCCTTTCTCCCTCTCGGGTTCTTGCCTTTTTTTTTAATTCCGGCCACCGGACAATCACATGCGCCGGCCAAGGAAGAAGCCCGTTCGCCGACGACGCCGACCTCCAAATTTCCAGGCCAAACGCCGCCTAACGAGCCCAAATCGGGCCGGTGAAGTCGGCGGCGGCGGGTTAAGTTTTTCTGGCGATTCTCGCCATTTCCGGCCAACCCAGTCCGGTCTTCCACCCCTTTCCCCCTATTTTGGGTCCTCTGAGTTCAAATATGGCCTCCAATTGTTTAAATTCGAAGTGGTTCGAGAGTTATGAGGAGATGAAATTCGACCGGTACTTCCCGGGCAAATTCCGGCCACCACCGGTGGAATTGGGGTCAATGGAGGTCGGTAATACGATTTTCGTTCCATAAGCTTCATTTCGGTATATTACTCGTCAATTTTGGTTAACGTTTGTGTTTAACCCCCCGGGTACCAGGTATTATTTACCCGAATAAAATATTAATTTATTTGACTGTGTGTGAATTATTGTTCTAGGAGCACATGTGCATCGTGGAATTGATCCCATGGAGGATCTTAGGTTAATTGCGTGCTCCAGGTGAGTGATCCACCTTACAAATTATTTTCGAGTGATGATTTATATTTATTTGGTGATATTTGAATATTTGGAAAATATATGTATGTGGTTGGAATTTTATAAAATTGGGTATTTATTTTATAATGTCAAATTTCGGATGTTTGGTTATATGTATACATATATATATTTTGATGCCATGATTGAATATTGGAGAAATTCAAAGAATTTATGATTTAAATTCTGGATTGTTATTATTATTATTTTTACCAAGAATTTTCATGTACAATCAAGGGCTTATGAAGAGAAAATATATTTAAATATTTTTTGTGAGCCTTATATATTATTTTGGAGGAAAAAATTGATTTAAAGGATTTGAAGAAAAATATTGGTATGATGGTACTGTATGTTTTAAAAAGGTAATTATGCATTTATAATGCGAGGTGGTTGATTTCATGGTTTTAAGTAAACCATATTTCTTTTCTATATTGATGATTTATGGTGAGAAATGCAAGGAATGTGGGATTTGAGATTTTTATAACTCCCACGGTAAATTTTGAAAATTTTTGGTAATAATAAAAATGGGCTATTGGTATTTATTTTATTTTAATTATTTTGGATGCACTTATGCAATACCGGTGTTCTGTACTGTACATGAGATTGTGATTAGTGCGCAGGTTTTAGTCTCTCGTGAGTTACCTATGGACCTGAGGGCAGGCCGGTTTAGTATAATGCACATAACCGCCCTCCTCCTAGGCCGGGATGACAGTCTCCCGTGAGTTACCTATGGACTTGAGGGCAGGCCGGTTTAGTATAGTTCATATAACCACCCTCCTCCTAGGCCAGGATGACAGGTTTTAGCAGCGGCGCTATCGGGAAGCCGAAGCGACCGTATGCCGGTTCTCTCTTTAACCCCCGCCTGAGGGTGCTAAGGACGCTAAGTACCATAGGGCATCACTGGTATATAGTGTGGTGTGTCAGGCTATTTTCGATTTGAATTTTTAAACTTATTATTTGGAAACACTATTCAATTAAAATGGTTAATTTATTTAAATTTTGCCGTTTATTTCAAACAAATAATTTTTATGGCATTTTTTTTTTATGATTTATTATTTGTTATTAAAAATTTACTTTATTCCGGATTATTTTTCTGAGTGCATTGGATTCCAAAAATTGTTGCATTTTATTGGTAATTATTGATTAAATATTTTCATATAAATTGTGGTGCTCTATATTATTATTTGCATGATTTTGTATTTTAAATGTTGATATTCCATTTATTTATTATTTAATTAATTAATTATTGGCTACCTTGATTTTTGGGGAAATATAATTGCTGGGTTTTGTGAAATATTTTAAAAGGGAAACTTTTCCAACTGAGTGAACCGTGAGGATTTTGAGAGAATATTATTTTCAATTAATTATTATTTATTTACTCATTTATTGTTAATTATTCAAATGTGCTATAATTTTCATTACTATTATAATTGTACAGTAGATAGGGTCACTCACTGAGATGATTAGCATCTCACGTTTTTAAATTCCGTTTCCTTAGGTTTAGGCTGGTAGACGACATCAGAATCAAGCTCGACGTTTGTTGCTGTTGAGTTTCAAAGAGTTATGCTTCCTTGTATTCTATTGTATTATTGTTTCCTATTTTATGTTGTATAACTTTCACACTCATCTGTAACTTTGATGCTCTGTACACTTACTGGACCTATTGTATCAATACTGCATGAATTTCCTGTTTATTTCATCGGAGTGCTGAAAGTTGTAGATTAAATTGTAGTAATATGGGAGGAATAAGGGGATGTTTCTAGAAGTGTGTTTTCAGTGCAGGAAAATTGTGGTAAGTCCAACCCTTAGGAGAGGTTTTGCCGGATTTTCCATTGGAGGGTCCGGTAGGGTTTCCCTAGGATCAGGGCTTGTCTAGGGTTTTGGTGAGGAATTTTGGACGGGTCCTGACACATGGGATTTTCGTTTAAGTGGATAATACCAAATATACCGTGTATAATGATCAACAAAAATAACATAGTACTTAAAACCATCAACAGAAGAAATAGGAGAGGTCCATACATCAGAAAATAGAAGTTCAAAAGGATGAGATGAGATTAAAGTAGAAGAAGAAAATGGAATTTTGTGACTTTTATTACATGAACAGGCATTACAATTTGTGGAGGAGGATAATGGACTAGACAATGGTAAAGAAAACTTATAAAGAATATTTTTCATAATAGGAAATGATGGATGACCAAGTCGAGAATGCCACTCAGACGAAGTGGTCTTGACACTGGAAAAGGCAAGCAACGGTGGAGAGGAAATGGAAGAGAATGAAGACAGCCACTCATATATGCCATCCTTAGGTTTATCCATCAAAAGGATTGCCCCCGTGTTTAGATCCTTCACCTGAAAGGAAGAGGGTGAAAATTCAACAAAAACATGGTTAGTAGTGCAAAATTGATGAATTGAAATTAAGTTCTTTTGCATGGAGGAAACACAAAGGACATTTTGTAAGGTAAAGGAGCAAGAGGAAGTGGGTATGGTGGTAGAATCGGTATGAGTGATGTGGAGAGCTGATCCATCGCCAATCATGACATCATTAGATCCTTGATATGGACTATGAAGAGAGAGATTACTCAAGTCAAATGTAACATGGTGAGATGCTCCATTGTCTAGCAGCCAAGTAGGAGTAGTGTTGTTGTTGAGAGTAGCATGATTGGCATGTGGTTGCCAAGGTGTGGAGGGGTGAAATCCAGGAGAGCCTTGAGGACGAGATGTGGAAATTTGTTGAGTAGTAACAAGCCGAAACATCGGGCACCTTTTGGTAATATGTCCTTGAATACCACATGCTTGACAATGACCCAGATAAGGCTTAGGGTGGTGTTGAACAGGAGGAAAACATGCATTGTTAGAACCTGGATGTAGTGGAAGACTGGATGGTAAATGCCCATTTGGACGATTCCGAAAAGCTGTGGGATTTGCTGTTGCTAGTAGAAATAGAGAAGAGGATTGGGTGGTCTGAAGAGAAGCTTCTTTGTTGAGAAGTTTCTCATGGAGTTCAGTAAAAGAAATTGGTGTACCTCAGGCATTGACTGCATCAATGATGGATTTGTATTCATTACCAAGTCCTTCAAGAACCCGATCAATAAGATCCTCATCATCAACGAGCTTCCCTAGAAGAGCAAGTTCATCGACATGAATCTTTATCATTTGCATATATTCAGAAATTGATTTTGAGCCCTTTTGACACCGTTGTAATTGTTCCTTCAATTGCTTAATGTGACCACGAGACGGCTTGGCATAAATGGTAGCTAAGGTTTGCCAAGCATCAAGGGAGGTGGTGGTGCGGGTAATAAGTGGTTGTAGAGAAATAGAGATGGCACCAGGGAGAGCACAAAATATGATTTGATCCTAACGCTTCCAAGTTGTGTAGGCCGGATTAGGGGAAGAGATATCATTGACAATGACAGTGGGCGGTGGTGGAGGTTAAGTGCCATCAATTCAATGATGAAGATCATAACCTTCAAGAAGAGATTGGATTTGAAGGCTCCACGTGAGATAGTTTGTGGAGGATAGTTTGGTGACATTCGAGAGACTGATTGTAAGGAGAGGATGTTGAGGATCCGGGGAGTTTTGTATGAGGATGGAGTCATTGGTGGAAGCCATTGAGGAAAAGATTGTGATTTTGGAGGAAAAAAAAAAAAAAAAAAACTACGCCCAAAGATCAAGCTCTGATACCATGTAGAGAAACAGAGTAATATTGAGAAAACAACAGCTTAACTTTTTACTTGATTAAGAATGAATGTATACACAAGATTGGGTGCTGCAGTAGGTTGCCCAAAACATAAAAATAGAAAAGTACCGTAGAAGTAGGGAATTACAGTTAATTACAAGAATCAAGGAATGACAGCTAATTACAAGGATATTACAACTAATTACAAGAATATAAAGAAAATCGTATCTTATGTAATTGATACTCTAATAGTAAAGAGGATGAATGAATCCATGAATCTATATATTTCTCAGGCAACATTCCAAACAAGATCACTAATCCAATAATCCAAAAGATTGAATATCATGAAAAGCAGTTCATATACATTTCAAGGTAATGGAAGTAGAAGTCCAAGAAAGGCATCACCAAGTAAAAAAAAAAAATCAAGAATAACAAAAAGAGACCCAAAATCACCCAAAAAAACAAAGAAGAAGAAATATTTCAAAGAATCAAAATCCATCACGCTATGTTAAGAGTTTGTTTTTAAATAGTCACGTGCTTGATGTTCAGATGCACATGTTTTCTTCTTTCAAGTAGTTAATTAGTTGTTCAAAATAGGTTTTAATCTCTCCACGTGTATTAACAAGATTGGTTGCTACTTTTCTGTTAGTTAGTTGGTTAGCTTTGTTATGAGCTATTTAACTGGCTCTCGAACAGTTTTGTATTCTGTGATTGTTTTTCATCGTTTTCACTTTAAGAAATTGTCTCGAGCTTCTATTTTCTTGCTTGATTTCTCATTTTCCTTTCTTGCTTTTCTTTCATTTTTCGTCTTGACTATTTGCAGCCAATTATATACTTCTCCAATGTTGACAATTATAAAAATCTTGTTGCTTATTAAAAAAAATTTGAAAAATATCAAATTTGGCTTTCTTTTTTTGTTTTTTTTTTTTTTTTTTAGGAATATATCATATTTAGCTTTATTAAAGGTTACGCGTGAAGAATGATGTTGTTATTTGAAGTTTTGGTTGATAACATGATCGGTTTGGTCTTATAAATCATTGTCATGTATGTTTGAGATTCATTTTCCGTTGGAGGTTTGCTAATTTAATTATTCGTGTCCTGTGTTGATTCGATCATGCTTTGTTTATACACAGTGACTAATGGGATCCATGATGTGCATTGACTGATTTGTATTTTTATTTTTATTTTCTGGCATGGCTAGAAAATTGATGAGAAAGCAATCAATGAGGTATTTTTAAAGGTGCTAGCCAATTATATCAGATGGTGCAGATACTTGCGCATACGAATTGTATGGAATAGATCCCTTCAAGAACCTTCTCTTTTCTTTGATTAATTAGTACATTCGTGCATTGCTTATGTCCATTATTTTATTATTTTGTACAGTTTGGAAGCAATTAATAGAGACAGGAAACTTTTTCTGGTTTCATTGTACTTTTTGATATGGGGTGAAGCTGCAAGTTTTCGTTTTCTTCCTGAAGGCATATGCTATATATTCCACCATGTAAGTCTCCAGTATTGAAGTTAAATTCGATTTGCAGATTGCTGATTTATTCTCTTATGTAATAATTGTGAAGAAAGGTCTTATATCATCCTGTTATGTTGCAACCTTTTATTATGCAACTGGTTGTGCATACACGCTGTCTCTGTAATTATTTTATCTCGTGTCCGTATTAGCCAATTGATATTCGAGTACATAAATTATGTTCGAGTACCTGACTTCATTGTAATTCTTAGATATCTCTCGGCTATTTTAATGACTAAGGTGAGAGTTAGGATTACTGTTAAACTATATTTTGTCTCTAAGGCTCAAAAGATGATTCACGGAGTATTTGGATGACTTTCCTGGAGAACTTCAACTTTATTAAGCAGAAGGATCTAAATTCTCTAGAAAAATCTTCAGGGATAAGGAAGCTGTTTTAAACTTAGAAAAAAAGTACTATTATTTTTATTTTACTCTTTTGTTTCTCAATAACAAAAATTGACCTTTTATTTTCTAAATTTATTTTAATTAAAGGTTTTCCAGATACTAAAAGGACAATTATAGTTTATCAAACTATAATTTTTACACTGCCTTTTAGAAATGGTTTTCTAGATACTAAATTTTTAATTAATGGTTTTCCAGATACTAAATTTTTTGTCAAACCCATCCCTAGTTCGGGATTGCTTATATTTTTGATCTTTTAGGAACTATCTCCCAATTTTTACACTGCCTTTTAGAGATGATATATTGAAATAAGTTCCTTCATAGTCCCTATTCTTTACGGTTGAAACTGGTCTTACAAAGAGTGTTGCTGTTATTATTATTGTTATTATTTGACCTTTTTTATTGTTTGTGCTTTGACTATAGTATTTATTGAATGTAAGTGGGTTTGGCAGTCAGGAATCTGATAAAAGTTCAGAAATCAAAAGGAAAATAAAAGTCCAAATTATTGATATCATTTATGTCATTTATTTAGGTATAAAGGTTTTTGTTGATATCATTAAATGCCAACCGTTTAGATAAGTGTTTACATACCCTCCAAGACAAATAGGCTGCCAAGATTCAAACACGTGGATCTTGAAAGGCTGATAAGATGCCATGACCGTATCCTTGAAACTTGCCAACCACCAATAATCCACCTACTGATTCAATTCACCATCTCGCTTTTTTTTTATACACGTATATATATATTGGAGGTGGAGATTCAAATTCTATGTTGGATCAAAAAGTAAGCCACTAGATTGTACCTATGGGCTATGAGCAAGATTGGTTTCTTGGTAATATCATTCTAACCACACCAGAAGTCTTTATGGTATTAACATCCCAACCCCACTACATAAACCCAAATAAGAAAAAAGAAATAAGAATGAAGAAGAAGAAAAAATAAATAAGGCAAAAAAGACTATCTATTTCTGAATGCTTGTACAATTCACATAATGTTTAAAAACATTCCAAGAGAGAATTGTCATCATAATTCCATCATAGCAATAATAGCACCATGTGAAATTCATAACTCAAACAGGATATGCAATTTCAACACTATGTTTATTGATCTATCAGACAAATGGTAGGTCAAGTAACCAAGTTACATTTAATCTCAGAAAGCTCTTACAGCAGTGCTAATTGGATTAGAAAGGTCAAAGGGGCCACAACAGCAATTCTAGAAAGTTAAAAAATACAAATTCAAAGTCAAACTGTGAAATCAGTCTGCAAAATTATACAGCTTTATGATCCTATTTGCTGAACATTTTAGCCACCTTGTGGATGCAACAATGAATGGCTTGCTGTAATTCCATGCCCAGACAATGCAGGTCAATAAATTGTCACCAAAGTCCCCCAGCTATCTACAATAAGATCAATGGACATTCTGTTTAAGTAGACATTGGAAAACATCACCACATATAAGAAAATGAAGAAAACAGAGCTATCTACAATAAGATCAATGGACATTCTGTTTAAGTAGATAGTGGAAAACATTACCACAAATAAGAAAATCAAGAGAACAGCTCGGTGAAGGAAGCAGAGAAGCCCAAGACAGCTACAAGAAATCCTTCTTATGAACTTGCATAACTCATCTAATAACCATGCACAGGAAACAAACATGTTTACTAGTGTGTGGGGTTGAAATGAGCTTTACACAATGACTTGACTTGTATATATAGCTCTCCATATCCACCATGTGTCCAACTGTCTAAGACAAACTATAGAGTTTGGGTAAATTTTGCGAATCTTGACATTTACTTGATCAGCTAAATTAATTTAGGCAAGAAAAGATGGCCTTAACGACTTGGTCAAGGTGACCTGTCAAATTCACTCCTAGGAGAGATCTTATACAACGCACATGGATTGCAGTTTGCCATAGGCACAAAACTAGTACAGGAAACAAAAATGACCCAACAAAGAGATGAAGCAAACTAAGGCATCTATAACTTAAATGTCAGGATGCCATTTTTCCTCTCCCTATATTCTTTTGCAAATGGATTTGTGTGGTAAAACCATTTAAAAGGAAAATTGCACAGATAAATTTTATCGACTCATAGCCAGCACTTTTATACACGATTTGATGGTTTAGCTTAGCAGAGAATAAATTCCTCCTGTTTCATTTGGTTCTCTCAAAATCTTCAAGGTAAAGTAAAGGTTTATAAAGTAAAAAGATTTTACATGCATTCAACTTGTATCATCATGTTGCTAACCGAAAGATGTCCAAATCAAAGTATATTCAAACTTGAAATAATCTTTAATGTAAGAGTAACAAAGTTTTCCAGAATACAAAATGTTACCTTGCCTAGCGTATTTGCTGATAACAGCGTCCTAACCATGATATCAGCCCATCGTCAGAGCTCGATGTGAAGCACTCTATCTCCTATAATTGTTCCACCAGCAGCAAGAAGAATATGGGGCTTTCTTGAGACAGGATTGATTTGTATCATCTCCCTTGTGGCGGTTACAGGTTGTGGGCTTGCCATAAACCAAAACTATCCCTATATATATATATATATATATACATATATATGTAATCGGTCATAACCATACAAAAACCATCCCAACATAGATTCACAGAGGACAGCAATAACCCCTGAAACTCACAATGGGTAATCACTTTAGAATATCAATGAAATTTGGAAAAAAACCACGAAAATAAACTCATTCAAAATTTGCATAAAGCAAAGATCACTCTTCAGAAAAAAAGAATAGTAATAAGAGAAATAAAATTTGGAAGAGATGAAAACAATGAAAGCTTGAGCTCATATTAACTTCGTCTTATCACTTTGACATTCAAATTTCCAGTCCATTTCCCACTGTTTTAGGCTTAAAGCTTGAGCTCTCCTATATTTGCTCTGTTCTTCAATAGCTTCCAAAAATACAAGATTGGAAACTTTTGAATTCCCTATAATGTTGAAAATAATAGTGCACAAGTGAATTAAAGATAATAACTATAGGTAGACACATTATAAATCTATGAAGGATAGCAAAGGATTGAGAGTAGACTTGGACCTTTTCACCTTCTTCATATATATATATATATATATATATGCATATTTATGTATTTATATATTCTACTCTGTCATCATCCGTATCCGATTTCACTGCTTCTATGAAATTCTCAATACAAAAAATTATTGAATCACCAACTCATCAACCCGGTTTGAGATTAGTGTGTATATATATATATATATATACACACATAAATATAAGCAGCAAAGAACAAAACTAAATGAATTAATAAACAAACAAATGATCATTATAAACTAATAATTAATATATCATATATGCATGTGAGACAATCATATGTATAAAATGTGGGTACGCAAATTAAGAAAGTATAAAATATATATATATATATATATATATAGTTAGTTAGTTACTTAACAAAACGTTCTTACACAAATATTTCACAGACCAAATGATTAATTTAAACAATTAAAGAAATTACTAATATTACATTTAGTTTGATCCGCAGACCGCAGTATCCTGCAAATGAGAAAACAAGAAAACTTAAGAAAATTGTAAATTAAAAAGAAGAAGATGATAAATTAGGACCAATATTGGCTGTGATTCTATCATCAATAGATCCGCAAGTCTGGGATATTAAAAATCTTAGGCCAATCCTCGCCCTTTTCCCCTTCACTTCTTGGTTTTAAGGTGTCGCAACCCCCAATCATCAAGGTGTGTAAAGAGGTGAGACTTGTTATTTCTTCAGGCAATGATGCCAATTTGGGGCAATTTTCAAGATCAAGACGTTGAAGAAATGTGAAGCTTTTAATCCACCGTGGAAGTGATTCTAAATTTTCACAAGCAGCAATTCTCAGTGTCTGCAGGCCGGTAAGGTGTTGAAGGCCACTTGGGAGATCCACTAGTTGCGGAAGCCCAACAAAAAACAGTGTTTGTAGCCTTTTGAGAGGTTGCTGCCACATAGTAATTGCATGGGCTTCGTCAGCAGACATGTCGAGCTTCTTGCAGTTTACAATTCTTAAATTCTGAAGTAAGGTGAGATGCTGAATACCCGGATATAGAGACTTCAATTCTTGACAGTTCCCGATTTCCATATCCTTGAGAGAAGTGAGGCTTTTCAGCTCATCTGGGAGAAATTGTAGATCATGAATGCTATGAATAGCCAAAGACATCAATTTGCAGAGTGGAGGGTAGTAGGAGGATGTTGATGACGATGATGATGGTTGAACATTAATGGGTCTTGCACCGCCATCACTGACACTGAGGATTGTCTGTTGGAATGGTTTCCAACTGGTATTTCTCAACTTTACAAGTTCGCTTACACATGGAAAAACTGGCATGCATGTCAAGCTTGGGCAACCCACGATAAATAAATGAGAAAGACAATTGGGGAATATGGGCAGCATATGATCATCATGACTACTACTCGCTGTGGCAGATGAACTATCACTCCTCCGCCACCATCCCTTTAAATTACGCAAGTCATTCAACTCCAGTCTTTCTAGGGAAGGAAAGAATATTAAAGTTGAAGACGACAAGTCATCCTTTGAAACATACTCAAGAGCATGCAAGTGTTCTAGACTCAATTTCTTAAGAGAAGGAAGTTGATGCAGTGGTGGTAGATGTTGGCATTTGTAACACTCCCATACATCCAATGTTACCAGATTTGTAAGCGAGTCAAACCAACTTGGAAACCTGACACCCTAATAATACCAAACACCCAAATCTTTGAGATTTGGATGCGGTTGGAGGCCTTCCAGTTGCATTTCATATCCCTCTGCCACTGCCTCTGTTATTTCTTCCAATTTAACATCTTCAATCCATCTCAACTCTAAGGATTGAAGATGTTGTTTCTCTTTCATATTTGCACCCTTTGGTTGTACGATTGCATCTATTCTCAAGTTTTCAATTGCCAGCCTCCCTCTCAAATTGTTCAGTCTCCTTAATTCATCAAGCCCACCGCCACCCTGATGCTTAGAGGAAAAACTCATGTCCTCACTCAATGTAAATTTTGATAATTTACGAAGGCTACTTAATTCACCTATTCCACGTGGCATGTATTTCAGTCTGTAACACCCATCAATCTCAAGACTTCGGAGGTTGATTAGTTTATTGATGTCTTTGGGCAATACTTTAAGAAAATTGACACCAACTCAGCTTCAGTGTTTGTAAATTATGCAATCTGGTGATACAATCTGGTAGTACCTTAAAACCATTATAAGAAAGATCAAGGTATCTCAAATGCTTCAGCTTACCAATAGATTTAGGCACTTTTCCAATACCACTATATTGCAAATCCAACATGCGTAACAACTTCAAATTTAAAGCAATTGCATCATATGCTGACGCAGCACCAATAATTGTATACCACGGCCGCAATGTATCCACATCAGGCCTAAGAATCGTCCTCATCTTTTTAGCTTGAATCAATGAAGGTAGAATTTCTTGTGCCAAATAAAAATCGTATTCATAAAACAACACATGACGTGTTTTACTGTTAATAGGTTCTGTATTTCCATTTCGCATATAAAACATGGGTGGTGTTATTGA
The DNA here is from genome assembly GCF_031755915.1 of Ziziphus jujuba. Lineage (NCBI taxonomy): Eukaryota > Viridiplantae > Streptophyta > Magnoliopsida > Rosales > Rhamnaceae > Ziziphus > Ziziphus jujuba. The sequence goes on from NC_083380.1 coordinate 9,666,404, forward strand.
CTCTGCAAGGTCATGCATTAAATCATGCATTTTGCATTTTGTCACATTGCCTTTCTCATCTGTTTCAACTTCTTCAAAAAAGGATCTCCAAATTAATTCCTTAAAATACCCATAACCCACCTCTTCCAAACAATCAGTTGGATTTGATATTTTAATAAAATCTTGTGCCATCCAATGCTGTACTAGAATTTCTACATCAATTTCATAATCTTTAGGAAATAAAGAAAAATATACAAAACACTGTTTCAATCTTGATGGAAGATGATCATAACTCAATTTAAGCGTTGGGATAATATCATCTTCTGAGATAATATCATCTTCTGTTTGAAGTATCTTTGAAAACTCTTTTTCCATAAATGAGGACCACTCTGTCTCAGGATTTTTTAAACTCAATAAGCCTGCTATTGTTTTGATTGCAAGAGGATTTCCACCACACTTGTCCACAATACGCTTTCCAATTTCTGAAATATTGGAACTGATATTTGACTCTCGTCCTTGCTCCAAAGCTATTTTCTTAAATAGAGCCCAAGATTTCTCTTTATCCATGGCTTTTAAGTCATATGCTGGCATTGTGCCTGTAATCCTTGCAACAACTTTACTCCGTGTGGTTACTATTACTTTACTTCCTGCCCCACCATTTAATAGTGAACTTTTTAAGCTGTTCCATTTAATATAATTCTCATTCCAAACATCATCTAGTACAAGAAGATATCGCTTTCCATTTATTTTTTGACGAAGAATTTGTTGTAATTGTTCCATCTCCTTCTCTGTATTAGGTTCCACATTTGCAGATTTAATGATCTTTTTAACAAGTGATTTCACATCAAAATTATCAGAGACGCAAACCCAAAATTTAAGATCAAAATGCTTTTGGACTTGTTCATCGTTGAAAACAAGTTGGGCAAATGTGGTTTTTCCTGAACCTCCAATACCAACAATGGGGATGATAGATACGTTCTCCTTGTTTTTGGTATCCAAAAGAAGTTGTAAGATGGCAATCTTATCATCATCCCTACCAATCACTTCTTTCTCAGATACATAAGAGTGAGTATGGTCCCTCAGTCTAGTCGCAACATTAGTCTCTCCTTGACGCTCCTCCAAATTCAGCTGAATTTTCTCATTTCCAAATGCAGTCAGTTTGCTCCTCACATCCTTTATTTTGTGACCCATTTTATGCCTGAAAATAATTTGGTTGGAGGAGGAAAAGAAAGTGCATACCTGCTTGACCATGTTGTTGTGTCCACTCATCAGACTCTTTCGCAGAGCTTCATAAGATAAGTCATCCACCAAGTCATCAGCGTCAAGAACAACTTCTTGAAGCCTCTGAAGCCAAACTTTGACTTGATGGCTATGGCTCTGCTTCTTCTCGGCATCGCGGAGTACAGCTTTGATTGTTGAAAGAGTGTCCTCAAGTTGTTCAAGCTCATCATTCACACCCCATAGTAATCTGATCTCTTCAGCCCCAAGAGAACCCAACATCCCAAGAATCCCTTCTGCAATGCTAGAGAGGATAATTTCTGCCATCTGGAAAGAGAGCTCAAAGTGTTGAAAGCTTTCAAAAGGAGAATTCGAGTCTGTTTTTTTTTTTTTTTTTTTTTGTTCTTTTTTTTTTTATATTTAATTTTTTGGCCAAGACCAGAAAAGATTTATGTTGTGTAGAGAACGAAGCTTTCCCTCGTGCAATTATTTGTATTTGCTTTACTTTGCTTTCTCTAATGGTATAACTTGGAAAAGTGAATTAACCGATTTGAATATCTAAAGGCAAAAGTGATACTCTTACTTGCCTTCTCTACTTACGTTGGTCTATTTGGAAACATGAATTGAATAAAATAACTAAAAAGCAAAAGTTTGATTCCCCAAAACACTAAGAAATAATGGAAGAGTGAATATAGTTGGATGCTTTTGCTTTTGATGCTTATAGACAAAAAACATGTAAATTTTCGTGACCTTTTTCCTGTCGAGCCAAACATTCACGTATTGAATAATAGGATTTCACATCTATCTTAGAAATATAAAAAGCCCAATCATTTTTTTTCCCCCCATTTGATTTAATTTAATTTCTTTATTAGTGGTTTTTAAATGTGTGTCATTGTAAAAATGATAAAAAACAGGACAAATAGAAAATCTGGATCCTTTAATTTGCCATCAAAAGGTTAACGTTTTTATCCCTTCCGCAAAATTTAACATGCAGGAGTATACATGTAAGCTCAATGCTCAGAAGTAATAAAAGAACTGTTTAAACCATAAAGAGCTTGCTCTGGCCTCTCAGCTAAATATGTCTCTGGGCATTAAAGAACCTCCGCATTTGGTCGTTATTGAGTATTGGTTGCACTTAGAACTTTAACTTTCCCGGACAGCATAAAAATAATAATTAAAAAAGATAATTGATGTATAATATATATATATATATATATATGTTTTTTCTAAGACCAGAGAACATTGTGTTGCGTAGAGAACGAAGGTTCCCTCAGTATTTGCTTTGCTTTCTCTAATGGTCTAACGAGGAAAAGTAAATTGATCGAATAAAGTAACTAAAAGCAAAAGTTTGATTCCCAGAAACACCAATGATATTATAGAAGTGAGAATTGTTTCATGATACAAAATTTTTTTAAAAAAAATAATAATAACATGTTCATTTTCCTAGCTTTATTCCAATCCACCAATCATTTATATATTAATAACAGAATTTCACATCTATCTTAGAAATAGTTGTTATATATTTATATATATATTTTATTTTGTTTATTTTATTTACTTTATTAAGGTTATGTTTGATATGGTTTGAGAAAATAGAAGAGATGGAAAAGTGGGGGAAGAAAAAATGTTTAAGTTACTTGACTTGGAGGGAAAAGGAGAATGATGGAAATTGGATAAAAAAATTTCCATCCAAATCAATCTATCCTAAACTGGGAGGATTAGATGAAAGAAAGTTTCTTTTCCTCTATCTTATACTCTATATGCTCAAACATTTTCATTTTTCATAATTTTTTCCTTTACTTATATCTTTTCTTTTTTCCTTTCATTTCCCTCCTTTTTTTTTCTTTTTTTTTTTGGCTGTCACTGGTATGTCTTTTTTAGCTTCATTTTATGTTATATTTTTATATGTACTCATAAAATCTTTTGTTATTTTCATTTTTCAATTTTTTAAACCAATTTTTTCCCTTCATATCAATAATATTTTTTTCATCTTCCTTATTCACTCGTTTTCAATTTTTAATACGTCTTTAAAAATAAACTCAAGTTTTTTTTTTAAAAAAAATCTTTCATATGTAATTCTTTTTTTTTTCCTTAGATTTTTTTATTTTTATACATATTCATTTAACTCTTTTTTTTTTATTCATTTTCTTAATTTTTTTGTCTTCTTTACTCATGCATTTTTTTAGCTAGTATTTTCATTTTTATTTTCTTTTCTTATTTTTCTTAAACTCAAGTCTGTTTTGTTTTCTTTTTATTTTTTTTAATTATATTTTGTATGTATTTTTCTCTTTTTTTTTTTTTTTCCCCTTTCCTTCATAAAATGTTTTATATCCCGGTGACCAGTCGAGCGGGACCGACTAAAATTAACAATTTCTAATTTATAAAAAAATATATATAAATTGAAGGGGTGTTTTATAAAAAACAAAAAAAAAAGTATAAAAAACTAAGAATATCCAATTTATTAAAATAATTGAGTAAAATTAAGAAGATTCAATCTATAAAAATATATATAATAGTTAAAAAAAAATGCTTATGTGAATAAAAAAAATAATGACTAATTGATTTAACAATTAAAGTTTTCTTTTCTTCCATTTTTCCCTTCCATATCAACCGCAAGATAGAAAGTGTTTTTTCATCCTTCTATGTTAAATCGAACAAGTAGATAGATATGAATTCTTAATCCCTTCACTTTTACATCGTCTTTCTTTTCCATCGTTTCTATTTTACATTCTTCCTACCAAATGGAGGATAATGTTTGTAAATGTGTGTCATTGTAGCACTGACTAAAAACTGGACTAACAGAAAATCCGGATTCTTTAATTTATTGTCAAAAGGTTAACCTTTTTATCCCTGACATAGAAAACATTTCCACATGTCAAAATGTAATATGCAGGAAAACAAGTTAGCTCAATGCTGAGAGGTAATAAAACTGAGAGGTAATAAAAGATTTCTTTTAATTATAAATCGCTTGCTTTCTTCTTTGATATTTGTAATGATTATTAATTTATATGATAAATTTTAATTAAAATATATAATTTTATTATTTTTTATTTTAAAAGTGAATTTTTTAGTAGTAATTTTTTAAATTGTTATCTAACATATATATTTTACAGTTAATCACTTATCAATAGTGATAAAATAGTATTTTTCTATATTTTTGGGTGTTAAAAAACCTCTTTATTGTTAAGTATTTGGTTACATTTAGAACTTTGATTTTCCTAGTCAAAAAATTAAAAAAAAATGATATATTGATAGGACTGCTCCTGAGTTTTTTTCGAAACATCTAGGATGGGGAAATTCTATTGAATCGGTATTGAGAGTTTAGTGTGACTTTCCCATAAATTGGTTATAACCCAATAACATAAATAAGAAAAATAAATGCTTTTAATAGGAATTCTGAAAATCAAAATCATATACCCATTAATGATTCAAATTCAAGATCAATAAAAATATAAATAATCATACATATTACATCAACCCACTAGATCATACTAAAAAAAGCAAATAAGCCCAAAAATAAATAAAACAAAATATATAATAATCTCATAAAAAGGCAAAAAAAAAACAATGCATTATGTGAAGATACGATAATAACAAAATATACTAGGATAATGAAAATAAAATGGTGCCCAGATATAATACGCACAATTGTGAGTCAAGGCATGAGGAAAACATTTTAAAAATATAAAACTATAAAACAAATTCATTAAGTAAACAAATATGGCATTGTGAAAATAAATATTATTTTTAAAAAATTTTTTTTTTTTTATATCTCACTTTCGCTTTTCGAAAGTTTTCCCATTTTTTGATACACAATTTTTACAAAATCTTTAATTATCCCTAACATAATAATTTTATAAATCATAAAATAAGAAAATTAAAATCAAATAATATCCTCCTGTTATGGAATCAGAGAATAAAATCTAAACCATGAACAAAGAACACCCAAAATTTATCGAGGTTCGACGAATTGCTAAGTCAGCTCATTGCTCTGGAAAGAGACTCTATTTTCTTATTGAAATTGCTGCTTTTATTTCAAGCAAAAAAAAAAAAAAAAAAAAAAGAAATTGCTGCTTTTACAAGCTTAGTTTCAGAGTTACAATGGTGGAATCATACAGATACCCAAAACCAACCCAATTCCCTTTTTACACCCTCTCTCTTTGTGTTTTCCAATTTGATTCACTCATAACATCACAAAGAACAACAATGAAAAACACAAAAGAAAAGGAAACAACTTTCTGGAATTTATTTCTTTTTTTTTTTTTTTTTTTGTTCTCTGCTTTCTGCATTTTGAAGAAGAAAACCATCTATATATCTGCTAGGTGTAATCTGGCCATTAATGTGAAAATTAGGTGCAGAATAACAGTTTTGCCTTTTATTAATGATGTGGCATTGAAGTGCACCATTTTGTCTACTACCAGCTTTAATTTCATTCTTTTTCTACGCTAGTTCTTGAAAACACAGCAGCAAAAACAACATAATTTGAGGATTAATTATATTATCAAAGATATGAATTTCTACTGCAAAATACATAAATATCATATACACATACACAAGAAGAAGATGATAAAAAAACTTGTTAGTCGATGCAAAAATTTGATTCTTTTGCCTTAAGATAATTTTCGCCCCGCATTGGTGCTCAACGGATTAATAAATGGCGAATGTCTACCAAGATACAACAACTACTTTCTGAGAATAGTAGCACTTTAAATTCCCAGAAACAATGAACAACCTTATGTTTCAGTCTCTCTCTCTCTATTTTATGAATGAATGATGCAAGAACAAAATCAACGAATATTTTTTTCTATTGTTATTTTCAGTCATAGAATATATTAGTTATTATAGGAAAGATTGTATTTATATGAATAAATCCAATGCTTCAGAATATACGAAGCATTAAAAGTTGCTTCGTTTCCAATAACAGACATATTTCCACTATGAAGACGTGTTCTTTCACTAGAACACTGTTTCTTATTATTTTGTTTATTATTTATTTATTTTAAAATAAAACTCTAGTATTTTATGTATTATGGGAACCAAATAAATAAATAATATTTACAATTTATATTCACAAATTCCTACAAATTCTTCACACCTCCACTTTATAATAAAATAATATTTTTATGGACTATGAATTATAATTATCTAGATAAATATATATATATATAAATAACTTTATACTCTTATCGTAATATAATTACAATAACCTTGTGTATCATATTCATTATCATAACTTATCATACAACTACACTAATACCTAGTATATTATCGATTATAAAAGGAGAGGAAAATTATTAATGCGATCCTTGACATTGTAGACTGAGACATCTCATTTTACCTTAAGAATTATATGATCAAGCAGGAATGATCAAATAAGCAAACTTAACCATAACCTATTAAATTCATATTATATAACTATTTAAATAAACTCATAATTATAGTATTAAAATATTCCTACATTTACAACATAAAATATATATATATATATATATATATATACTTGTATAATCATAAACAAAATTTGTTTAAATCAAACCATTCCTTTTTATATTCAGGCCAAATCCCCGCATGTATTGGCTTGCATAATGTGCTTATTTTTATTTCTCTGTTAGGTCTATGGAAGTGGATGCCGAAGAAGATGTCACAGAAGAGGTCCTCAATGGATCTCTGGAACTTGGAACAATGAAAAATGAGTCTCATAGCACGTAGTTTTTTGCAGGTGGTTTGGCTGTTTTAATTGCAGGTTTCCTACTATCTGTTAAAAATTAGGAAGTATTAGAATCATCCATCTTAGGCTTGGATTGCAAAGTTCTCGCTCAATGGATTTAATTTATTTTGATCTCCTCGTTTTTGTTTGTTTAGAAGTCAAATTTTCAGCGGCACATTGTTCTGACGTTTGATGCTGGTAATGTTGTTTTTCAAGTTGTTCTACCATCCCTAAAACCCTCTACGCTTGTTATTCTGTCGATTGATTAACTACGTTGATAGCGCATATGCAATCTCTCTCTCTCTCTTTGAGAGTTATCATTCATTTTAAGTCCGATTTTATTGCAAAAGCCCGAGCGTAATTGAATGTCCCTGGAATTAATGGTCTATATAATTCTAATTACAAAGTAAATTTATTAATTCAAAACGGCGTTCTTGTTGTGGTTCTCTGACCACGTTAGAGAAGAAATATGAGAAGAAAATAAAAAGAATTCTATTAATTGCTTAGAAATAGAATACAAAAATACAAAACTTCTCTCATGGAGGATTCTCACGTGGAACCTCTCTCTTTACTTTCAAATTCTCTCTGGAATTGCTCACTCTTCTCTCAAGTTCTCTCTGGAACTTAAACACTCTCTCTCTCTCGGAGTTTTCTCTCAATATTCCTCACTTGGGATAATATTGAGCTTTGCTCACTTGGCTTGGTTTGCATGCAACGGGAAGGAGCCTATTTATAGGCTTACAAGGCCACAATCTTCAACAGCTTAGCCCACAATTGTTGATCAATTTGGAATTCGGTGCAGCAATGTCCATTTGTCAAAAATGGTGGCTGTGGTTGGTGCGGCTGTGGTTGGTGCGGCTGGACTTCACAATTCTCCCCCTCCAGCCGCATTTAAACTGATGGTCATCTGCCATCTATTCCAGCTATGTCTCTGCATAGCTTCAGCTTCTCTTGAGTAACAACTTTTGTTAGCATATCTGCTGGATTCTCTTTTGTGTGGATCTTCATCAGTTTCAGCAACTGTTGATCTATTACTTCGCGTATCCAATGATAGCAGATGTCAATGTGCTTTGTACGGGAATGATACATTGAGTTTTTGCTCAAATCCATGGCACTTTGGTTATCACAATGTATCTTGTAGTCTTCTTGCTTGATGCCCAATTCTGTGAGAAAACGCTTTAACCACAACATTTCCTTACCCGCTTCCGCTGCGGCAATGTACTCTGCTTCAGTAGTGGATAAAGCAACACACTTCTGCAATCTTGACTGCCATGACATAGCTCCCCCTGCAAAAGTGTAGAGATAACCTGATGTAGACTTTCTATTATCAGGGTCTCCGGCCATATCTGCATCTGTATAGCCTTCTAAGATTGGATCACCTCCCCCGTAGCACAAGCACAGCTTCGATGTACCTTTAAGATACCTGAGAATCCATTTGACTGCTTCCCAGTGTTTCTTTCCAGGATTTGAAAGAAATCTGCTCACAACACCTACTGCATGAGCAATGTCTGGTCTGGTACACACCATTACATACATCAGACTTCCTACCGCTGAAGAATATGGTACTGAAGCCATCTCCTCTATCTCTTCTTTGGATGAGGGGCACATTCTCTTACTCAACTTAAAATGATTTGCAAGTGGAATGCTGACCGGTTTGGCTTTATCCATGTTGAATCTCTTTATCACCCGTTCAACATACTTCTCTTGAGATAGCCATAACCTTCTATTCTTCCTGTCTCGGATTATTTGCATTCCCAAAATTTGTTGAGCTGGTCCTAAGTCTTTCATATCAAAGGACTTAGACAATTCTTTCTTCAGCTGACTTATCTTCATTGCATCTTGTCCAACGATCAACATGTCGTCCACATATAGCAAAAGTGCAATGAAGTTTCCACCTGAAAATTTTTGAATATAAACACACTGGTCTGCTGCAGTCCTTTTATAGCCTTGACTCACCATAAACGAGTCAAACTTCTTATACCATTGTCTTGGTGCTTGCTTGAGGCCATACAAGCTCTTCTTTAGCTTGCATACGAGGTTTTCTTTCCCTGAAACCTCAAATCCTTCTGGCTGCTCCATGTAGATTTCTTCATGTAAATCACTGTGAAGAAATGCTGTCTTCACATCCATCTGTTCAAGTTCTAGGTTTAGACTTGCTACTAAACCAAAAATGACTCGAATTGAAGTCATTTTTACCACTGGTGAAAAAATCTTATCAAAGTCAATTCCTTTCTTCTGAAGAAATCATTTGACCATCAATCGAGCTTTGTGTTTCACCACCTTTCCGCTACCATCTTTCTTGAGCTTGAACACCCATTTATTCTTTAGTGCCTTCTTTCCTGTTGGAAGCTCAACCAACTCATAAGTATGATTTTTCTGCAAGGATTCCATCTCATCTTGCATTGCTTGCAGCCACTTTTCCTTCTCTTGATGAGAAACAGCTTCCTGGAAACTCTCTGGCTCCCCCTCTTCAGTAAGCAGAATATACTCAGATTCTGGAAATCTCTTTGATGGAATTCGGCCTCGCTCAGATCTCCGAACTTGTAAACCATTGGTTTCAGGAGGTGTACCATCATCTGACCGCTGTGATGGCCCTGCAGCTGTTTGAGAGGATTGAGTCTCCCCCTGCTCAATATCCCCTTCTTCCTCCTGGTCTGCTTCTGGTATATCTTCATGCACCTCATTATCCTCTGTGGCTATTTGTGCTGGTGCTGGATTAGGACAAAAATTCTCGGCACTAGAACTACAATTAGGAGACATTCTGGGCTTTTCAATGTCTTCCATTTTCTGGTTTTCATGGAATACTACATCCCTGCTTCTAATAACCTTCTTTGTTTTTGGGTCTCATAACCTGTATCCGAATTCTTCGTCTCCATATCCTATAAAGATGCATGGAGTAGATCTTGCATCGAGCTTCTGTCTGAGCTCCTTGGATACATGTACATTAGCTAAACAACCAAACACTCTTAAATGAGAGTAGGAGGGAATCTTACCCGACCACACTTTCTCCGGAATTTCAAAATTCAACGGTACTGACGGTGATCTGTTGATTAAATAGCAGGCGGCACGAACAGCTTCTCCCTAGAATGGCTTTGGCAGCTTAGCCATACTGATCATACTTCTGACCTTTTCCATAATGGTTCGGTTCATTCTTTCGGCTATTCCATTATGTTGTGGGGTGCGAGGGACCGTCTTTTCATGTCGAATGCCGTGTCTTCTGCAGTAGGCATCGAACTCCTTGGAAGTATACTCGCCTCCATTATCTGAGCGGAGACATTTCAGCTTCTTTCCTGTTTCACGTTCTACCATGGTATGAAACAGTTTGAAGTAATCCAATACCTGGTCCTTTGTCTTCAAGAAATATACCCACACCTTCCGAGAAGCATCATCAATAAAGGTCAGGAAATACTTGTTGCCACCTAATGATTCCACCTCCATGGGACCACAAACATCAGAGTGCACCAGACTAAGCAACTTTGATCTTCTCGATGCAGAGGAACTGAAGGAGACTCTATGTTGCTTACCAAACAAGCAGTGATTACAAGGATCTAGCGCAGCATCCTTGCAAACAGTGATAAGCTTCTTCCTTGCCAAAGTGGACAATCCTTTTTCACTCATGTGACCAAGTCTCTAGTGCCACAGATTTTGAGACGCCTCTCCTTCTGCAATATTAAGGCTATCTGCACATATCTTCACATGAGTCTTGTACAACGTTCCACAAATATGTCCTCGAGCGACAACTATGGCACATTTCGTCATTTTCCATGTGCCTTTGCTGAAGTAGTTGTCATAGCCTTGCTTGTCTAAGGCTGCTCCCGAAAGTAGATTAAGCCGAAGGTCTGGAACATGACGGACATCCTTCAAAGTGATTGTACAACCAGCATTCGTTTTTACCTGAATATCACCAGTTCCCATAATCTTTGCGAAACTGGAATTTCCCATCTTTACCGTACCAAAGTCTCCTGCTTTGTACGTTTTGAAGAAATCTCTGTGTGGAGTGACATGGTAGGATGCTGCAGTATCGACTACCCACTCAACATCTTGGGTTGATATATGAAGGCATGTCTCTTCTTCGGTGGAGCAGAGCGCCACTTCTCCTGTACAAGTGACTAGTGTCTCTCCATCCTTCTTCGGCTGATTACCTTGGAGTCTCTGCTCTCTCAACAACTTTCTGCAGTTCTTCTTCATGTGACCCTCCAGGCCACAATGATAGCACTTATATGATGATTTTCTGCCGTCTGTAGATCTGCCTCTGCTCTTGCTCCTGCCTCTCCCCCTATCACGACCACCTCTTTGCTGTCTTCCTCTCTCTGTGACAAGGGCATGTGACTGATCCATGCCAATGTCCTTTCTCCTGGTCTCTTCATTAAATAGGGCATCCTTAACCATAGACATAGTAAGTTTGCCATTCGGGGCCGAATTGCCTAGAGAGACTACCAATGTCTCCCAACTGTCTTGAAGAGAGCTTAGAAGTAGGAGGGCTTGATCCTCATCCCCTAGTTGATAATCCACAGCAGATAGTTGATTTACCAAGCTCTGGAACTCACTGGTATGCTCGGCTACAGAAGTTCCACTCTGTAATTTTAAATTTACCAATCGCTTAAGCAACATGGCTTTGTTCCGAGCAGTCTTGGCCTGGTACATGTCCTCCAATTTTGTCCAGAGGGCATATGCATCCGTTTCCTTCGCTACATGATGGAAGACACTGTGGTCGATCCATTGCCTGATCTGACCGATCATTTTCTTGTTTAATTTCTTCCACTCTGCTACTTTGCTGGGATCGGGGTTTTCTCGTTTAGCTTCTATAGGATCAAACAGATCCTTACAATTGAGGAGATCTTCCATCCGAGGTCTCCAAAGTGTATAATTTGTGGCAGTGAGCTTAACCATAGCTCCCGAAGATGATTCTTCCATTGACATTATGGCTTGACCAAAAATAAAGCTGAATTTGGCAAAACGGAGTTAGCCGTTGCGCCCGGAACGGCCAAAAATGGTGGACTTGACTCTTCCGGGGTCAAAATATAATTACCAGAAATTTTGGGGCAAAACTGTAATTTTACAAAATTTCTGGGTCAACTCCAATAAACCAGGGGCTATTCTGTAATTTCAAAAAGTATTGATGACGTGGCAGATGTGCTGACGTGTCAACGCGTGGCAGATGACGTGGCAGATTACGTGGCGATTACGTGGCTGACGACGTGTCGGCTGGCTTGGCAGATGACGTGGCCGGGGCGCTGACGTGGTCGTCTTCAACCTCCAGACGGCGCGTGCGGCGCATGAGGCGCGTGAGCTGTTGCAGAAATCTTCAGGTGGCGCGTGCGACGTGGCGTTTCTCTCCGGCGAACTTCGTTATTCTCGTCTCGTCGGGTACTTTCACCTGGTATTCTCAAATTAATTATTTGAGCAACTTTTCAAAAAATACCAACTTGAAGAACAGTGGCTCTGTTTCTTCAAATTTTGAACCCAAGCTCTCGACCTGGAGCTCTGATACCACTTGTTGTGGTTCTCTGACCACGTTAGAGAAGAAATATGAGAAGAAAATAAAAAGAATTCTATTAATTGCTTAGAAATAGAATACAAAAATACAAAACTTCTCTTATGGAGGATTCTCACGTGGAACCTCTCTCTTCACTCTCAAATTCTCTCTGGAATTGCTCACTCTTCTCTCAAGTTCTCTCTGGAACTTAAACACTCTCTCTCTCGGAGTTTTCTCTCAATATTCCTCACTTGGGATAATATTGAGCTTTGCTCACTTGGCTTGGTTTGCATGCAACGGGAAGGAGCCTATTTATAGGCTTACAAGGCCACAATCTTCAACAGCTTAACCCACAATTGTTGATCAATTTGGAATTCGGTGCAGCAATGTTCATTTGTCAAAAATGGTTACTGTGGTTGGTGCGGCTGGACTTCACAGTTCTACTCTTGTATATTCCATTTTCTCGTAGTTTGCAAAGCGTCTCACAAAAAAGTTAAAAAAAAGGAAACAAATCCATCGTGGCATAGGATTTTTTTTTTTAAGAACATCGTGGCATAGTTAACGGTGAAAATAATGCAAATTGGATCCTAACCTAAATGATTTTTTAATATTTTATTTTATTTTTTATATCTAGAAACTTTTTAAGTATTAATTCTCTTGGTGAGGTTCATTAATTCGAAGAAATAAATAAAAAAAATAGAAAATCAAATATTTTTTTTCCTTTTTTTTTTTTTTTCTGAATCAATCATGCTTCATCAAAAAACAAACATATCAAAAAAAAAAAACCGAAAACAATTAAAAAAAAAAAAAAAAAAAGGATTACATTCCTTACTAACCAAATTCCAAAAGTAAGGAGGAATAAAAATTATGGAATCTTCCTTACCAAATGGGAATTCCATGCCCATTCAGCCAAAAAATTAGCTACCTTGTTTACAGATCTAGGAACCCAAGTAAAATTAAAAGATACAAAAAAAAAAAAAAAAAAAATTCAGACAGGCAAATATAATTCTAGAAAAGGGAACATTGCCATTGAAAACTATCCAGAGATTACATTTAATCTCAGAAAGCTCTTACAGTATCAGATGCGCTAACAATTGGACTAGAAAAGTTAAAGGGGGCATAACAGCACTTCTAGAATGTTAAGAATACAAAGTCAAAGTCAAACTATGACCTTGGTCTACAAAATTATACAACTCTGTTATGATACTATTTGCTGAACATTTTAGCTACTTTGTTGATTCCATGAATTTGCTGAACATTTTAGCTACTTTGTTGATTCCGTGACTCTAAGAAGAGTCTTACAGTTGAGCAGATTATAGAAATTTCTGCCATTGCACCGTTCCCGTAATCCCCACAAGCTAGCTTCTTTGTGACAGGCTGGATGACCGAAATTCCAAGTTCTTCAATTGCTGTGAGATGTCGCTGCGTGAAAGGATTGGTCCACATAAAGGTGTTCATGGCTGGTGCAACAAAGAATGGCTTGCTGTAATCCCATGCTCGGACAATGCAAGTCAGTAAATTGTCACAAAGTCCCCCAGCAATCTACAAGAAGGGCATTGGACATTTTGTTAAGTAGATACTGAGAAACGTCACCATATAAAAGAAAATGAAGGAAACAGCCAGGCTAAGGAAGCAAAGAAGCCCATAAAGTCCTTATGAACTTGCATAAGGAATTTAACATTCATGCATAGGAAACATACATGTTTGTAGGTGTGTGGGATTGAAACAAACAATGCACAACAACTTGACTTGTATACAATTCTCCATATCTATAATGTGTCCAAATCTCTAAGAAACTATAGAATTTGAGTACAATTTGCCCATACAGACATTGATTTGATCAACAAAATAATATAGTAAAGAAAAGATGGCCTCAACAACTTCGTCAAGTTGATCTGTCAAATTCACTTCTGGGAGAGATCTTATACAACACATATGGATTGCAGTTTGCCACAGGCAAAAAACTAGTATAGAAAACAAAAATGTCCCAACAAAGAAACAAAGCAAAAGTAAGGCATCCATAACTTAAATGTCAGCATGCCATGGCTCTTCTCTCTCAATATTCTATTGCAAATGGGTTTATGCATTAAAACCATTTAAAAGGAAAATTACACTACTAAATTTTATTGACTCACAGCCAACCAAGCATTAAAAGTATACAACTTGATGGTTTAGCTAAGCAGAGAATAAACTTCTGCTATTTCACTTGGTCCTCTCAAAATCATGTAAGTTTAAAGGTTTATAAAGAAGTAAAAAATATTTCACATGCAGATTTTGGTAAAATGTGCAATTTGTATTATCATGTTGCCAACCAAAAGATGTCAAAAGTAAGATCAAACTTGAAATAAGTTTAAATGTAACAGTAACAAAGTTTTCCAGAAAACAAAACATTACCTTGCCTAGCGTATTTGCTGATAATGGAGCAACAACCATAATATCAGCCCATCTACGGAGTTCAATGTGAAGCACACTATCACCTATCTTGTTCCAACTGGACCATTCATCCTCATCAGTGAAAAGAATTACATCCTTGGGCAATGATGCTCTATCAATGAAGTGCAAAGATGCCTTTGTGACAACTGCTCTTACTTCTGCCCAATCCGAAAAACAATGGCAGAGGTTACCAAACTTTATGGCAGCCACACTTCCACTAGCAGCAAGAAGAATACGAGGCTTTCTTGAGACAGGGTTCACTTGGATCATCTCCCTTGCTGCCACTACAGGTTCTGGGTTTGCCATAACCTAAATAACAATCCCAACATATACATAATCAGTCATAACTATTCAAAAAATTCGAACATAGATTCACACACAACAGCAATACTAAAATACTCGAGCAAAGCTATCTATCCATCCCTGACACTTATAATTGGTAATCACTTTAGGATATGAATGAAATTTGGAAAACAACAAAACTAACATAATTCAAAATTTGCACAAAGCAAAGATCCATTTTCAGAAAGAGAGCAATAACAACAAAAATACAATTTGGAATGAAGGGATGGAAGCAATGAAAGTCAAACTCACTACAAATTTATCAAGAGTTTACAATTTATTAATAAAAAGAGAGATCGCCAGAATCCAACATCATACTATCATGAAGGACAGTCATTCTACAAGAACATATCAATATAAGTAAAGCTACGTATCAATTCACGAAAACCCACCATTACTAGCGCTTGCATAAGAAGAGCAAGTATGTACGCTAGGAACAGAAGAAACATAGACTAAAGCTCCCCATTTAAGGTGTAATGAAACATATACATTAGATTGGACCCAAATTTCGTTCCCTAAAGGAGAATAAACACTCTTACAACAGAAACAACACATGAAAAACGTACTGCACGGAAACAAGAATGAAACATCAGATGGGCAAATGTATATTATTGCAAGGATAATTTTCATCCCAAAAAAAAAAAAAAAAAAGAAAGAAGATCAAATAAACACACAAAGTTCATGTCTAGCATTATCATGTTGAGCATATGCACAGTGACGAGGATGAATGAATCTATGAATCTACATATTTCTCAGGCAACATTCCAAACAAGATCACTAACCCAATAATCCAAAAGATTGAATATCATGAAAAGCAGTTTATATACATTTCCAGGTAATGTAAGTGGACGTCCGAGAAAGGCGTCGACAAGTAAAGAAAAATCAAGAATAAAAAAAAGACCCAAAATCACCCCAAAAAAAAAAAAAAAAAGAAGAAGAAATATTTCAAAGAATCAAAATTCACCACGCTAGAAACTTACAAAGGGAAAAAAAAAAAAAATTGAGCCTTAGTTGGCAACCAAAAGAACAGAACTTTTTCGAAGAATCAAAATATTTCCCAAGTATCCAAAAAGAAACCTCACTCAATGATGCCAAATAATTCAAAATCCATCGCTTTCTCTTGTTTTCCTTCACACGATTTTCTGGTGAACCAAGAATCGAAATTTTATCGCATACAAATCAAAATTTGCAAGTCGCTTTTCTTGATTAAGACATTTACAGGTAAACGAATTTCAGTGTAAAAAAAGTGAAATCATTATTCTAATAATTCCATTTCAAAAAATAAAAAAAATAAAAAATTCCACTTCAAGATTATTACCTGCTAGCAGTCTGTAGAGGTAAGTTCGCTGCTGGTCCGAAATGTTCTTGGAGGCGTAAAACCGCTCTGAAAGCGCGGCGATTGAACTGGCGCTGGCCACGTAGGAGAGTTTTAAAACGCAGCGTTTTGGCCTCTCTGAGAAAGAGGTGAGAAAACTTCTATAGCGCTGAGAGAGAGAGAGAGAGAGAGAGAGAGAGAGAGAGAGACTTTCTCGTCGTTCGTATATTCAACTTTGACAGACATTTGCCCGCCCATAATTATTTATATGGATCCAGTTAGTTCAATAATTATAGATATGGCCCCAATACCCTGAAAAATAAACAGTGGCCCAATTTAATTTATACATTGCACTTTTTATTGTACCCATTTCAAAAATTTTATTCAAGACTACAAGTCTTATATACACTATTGATCGAAAGCAAATAAATATATTAAAAAAAAAAGGATGGAGATTATTAAATATTTTTTTAGAAAATAAATTATTGATTTTAATCTAATTTTTTACGATAATTTTTGGATGTGCTTGATCCAAATTCTATTTTAAGATATAATACAATAGAAAAATATGTGTTTGGATATTCTTTTGGACATCCAATAGAAAAAATGTCTGAATTAAGCAATAAAACATAGAAAAATGTCTGAATTGTATTTATGATTTATTTAAGTGTAATATTTTATATTATTTTATGTATTTTGAAGAAAATAATTTTTTATTAAGAAAAAGAAAATAGTTTTTATAGTATTATTTATTTTAAATTTTTTCAATAAAATAAGAGCTTTTTAAAAAATATTAAATTTACTGAAATAGAATTGGAATAGTAGTACTATCTTCAAAAAAGACAAAAAAAGAAAAAGAGAAAGGGAAAAATAGTATGTTAATGTTATATAAAAATAAATAAATAAATAACTAAAATATATATATATATATATATATGTAGATCAAAAAATAAAAAAAATGTAAAAATTGCTTGTCTAAGTCTTAACTTTCTTCATTTAAAATAAAAAAAGTCTTTCACTTTCGTCTAGAATGTGAAAGACTCTAATAGCTAATAGCTAGATGATAAAAAATACATAAACAAATAAAGTTCCAGAATAAAGTGAAAATATCTTTTTGAGAAATAAAAAACATATTTTTTTCTTTTTAAATTGAAATTTGAAAGTTAGAAACGGTAACATTTCTGGGTTGTCTGCTAGTCAATCTTTATTCCATCGAATAGTCTTTCAACACCTCTTTTTCCGGGCTCAAACCGTAAAGCGTGTGAGTGAAACTTACGCGCTTTGAAGACCATCTTCTCCTCCCTCAGCCATCAACAAATGGAGCTTCCTTAAAGGGCAAATTCGGAATTTAATAATATCATCCATTTTCTTCATCTTCTTCCTTTTTTCCCGCGATCTCTTTATTATTTCTTTCATTTTATTTTTTTTATTTTTTTTATTTTTTTTGGATCCTTTCAATCTTAAACCTCTCTATTTGAACTCAATAGCTAGCGATCCAACTCAGCCATACCTGAGTCGGATCATCTAACTCGGTCAGTTTCACGGTTTTGCTTACATTTTTGTTATCATCGTCGTCGTCTATATCTAGGGTTTTCAAGTTTCTGGTTTCGTCTGATTAGGCTTCCTAGCCATGGCTGGGGTTTACGCTAATTGGGAGAGGCTGGTTCGAGCCACGTTGAAGAGAGAGCAGCTCAGAACTGCTGTACATGGCCATGGGAGAACTACGAGTGGGATTGCTGATGCTGTTCCTCCGTCGCTTGGGAAAACTACTAACATCGAAGCGATCTTACAGGCTGCTGATGAGATTCAAGATGTGGATCCCAACGTCGCAAGGATTTGTAAGCCTTATTTTATTTTATTTTATTTTATTTTATTTATTAATAATTCAATTTTCCTGGTGTTTAATACTTTTTGGTGTACTTTGTTTGTGTTCGAATTTCTTTTCTTTTCTTTTTTTCTCTCCAATTTTTGAATAAAATATGTAGTCTGATTGGTTTGTGCTGCGAGTTTGAGGAAATGATGTTTATAATGCTGTAATAGGGTTGTGGAGAGTTTTTAGTTATGGAGGTTTAGTTTGCTTGTCGAACTTGACTATCAAGATTAAATTGGCGGTTCGTACTACTCGTGCAAATTCTCGTTTGTTTTGTTTTCTGTCGGGTATAGGAACTCATGGTTTTCTCAGTTATAGAGAGAGGTGAAAAAATAGGATGGAGACAATCTTCTTGGTTGTTTAGAAATTTTCTTGATGTTGAATAGTTCTAGAGATGCACTAATCTTGCATTTGTTTTGCTTCCATATTTCAGTGTCATTGTATCAATGCAATCCTGTGGGTTGGGTATATATAACTTAAAGGTTTTAGGGGAACTGAAATTATGATCTATACATGACTAAAAATTGAGGTGGAATTTGTTAAATGACAATGTCACAAACAAAATTGGGCTTTCTTCTGGGCCTAAGGCGATATTTCTACTAGTGAAATATGTGTTAAGGTTTGTATTTCAGAATATATATCTTCATATAATACGTGTTATAGTTAATGAAAAGTTTGAATAATTTGGCAGAAGGATTTAGATTTTGATATTTGTTAAATCAATGTTCCTTATAAAATTATACATATCTCTATGCTGGAATACTTGGATGAATTGCAGCATCACTTCTATATTTATTAGTTTGTTAACATATTCACACTGGTTGTATTGTTTCAACTAGTGTGTGAGCAGGCATATAGCATGGCGCAGAATCTGGATCCAAACAGTGATGGTAGAGGGGTTCTTCAGTTTAAGACTGGTTTGATGTCTGTAATTAAGGTATTACTTAGTTCTGATTCTTTTATGGTCTGTACTGAATGGAAAGTCTTATAGTTTCCATCTATTTTGATGCAATGACTTTCACCACTTTTGAAATTACCATGAGTAGATAACAAATAAACCTTTTTTTTTTTTTTGGTTCTCGTATAGTGTGTGAACTATTTTATGCTTTTTCAAAAATTATTTTTAACTTAAGTAATAATCACTTGACTATATGTTGTAGCAAAAACTTGCAAGAAGGGAGGGAGCTCGAATAGATCGTAATCGTGATATTGAGCACCTGTGGGAATTTTACCAACGCTACAAGAGAAGACATAGAGTGGAAGATATGCTGAGAGAAGAACAGAGATTGAGGGAGTCTGGAACTTTTAGTGCTAACTTTGGAGAGTATGGTCACTACATTCTTGCTTAATTGATTTAAACTTGCATGCTATGCGTCAAAAAAAAAAAAAAAAAAAATGTTTGCACCAAATTTACAGTAATGAGGAACTGAAAGTGTGCCAGTTCTTGAGGCACCTTTGCATTCTGAAACTTTTGACTTTTAAATGTTTTGAGAAAATACCAGATCATTTATTGTTTGATCAAAATTTTGTGGTACATTGGGAAGTTCCTTGTCAGTAGCCTATCTTGAGGATTACCAATTAGGGTGCCTATTCTTGTTTAATGTTACCTTACATTTATGGTATATATATCTTTAATTGTGTGAAATTAATTTATATTGGTACGTAATAGACTTAAAGAGTTGGTTAATTTGTTTGCATTATACTTAATAATCGATCATATTTTGCAAGTCTTTCAAAATTTGAACACATGGAAAAATAAAAAATAGTTATGTTGTGCTTCTCTCTTTTGTAAAGTTATTTTGCTTGATTTTTCAATTGTTTTGTTTTTAAGGTTGGAACTCAGATCTTTAGAAATGAAAAAAATAGTCGCTACCTTAAGGGCTTTAGTCGAAGTCATGGAGGCACTTAGCAAAGATGCAGATCCTGATGGAGTTGGAAGGCTTATCACAGAGGAGGTACTTTAACCTACCTTTGAACATGATGTTCAATAAAAGATCACTGCTTTTAATCTGATTGTGGCCCCAAAATACTTTGTGCTTTGATTGCATGTGATTTTAATATGTACATTATGACGACGTTGACGATAAATAATACACCAAAAGTTCGATATTATTATTTTGACTTATGTACGGTTAATTTTATATAATTAAATTAGTAATAATAAAGTTGATTGTTAATAATTAAGAAATTTGTAACAGAAGATTTAACTAACGGATTTGAGAGTTGTCGTTTTGACTTCCATAGCAGCTAAGTAAATGTCCATGAAAATAAAATTATAGGAAAGTTGTTATGATTGACTTGTTATTGCCTTGTTCTTTGGGCTTAGTTGCGAAGAATAAAAAGTACCGATGCTACGTTATCTGGGGAGCTCACACCCTACAATATTGTCCCGCTGGAAGGAACATCTTTGACCAATGCAATTGGAGTTTTTCCAGAAGTAAGTAGAACCTTAATTGAAATACTTGCTCCCTACTTGTTGTCCGTCCCTCTAGAATTTTTTTTTTTTTTTTTTTAATATATAAAATTCTAGTTGGCTTTCATAGTCTTTTATCTATTATGTGGTTTACTGGGTTTATGCTGCCTAGTTACCGATATAAAATGCAAAATTCCCTTTTGTATTGAATATTGTCGTATTATTTGGGCTGCGGCTTTTGTATGTTTGGTTTGGTCAAATCTTTTAATTAGTTCTTGCTCATGAATTTCAATTGGGGCATTCTATCCAGGTTAGAGGTGCAATATCTGCTATCAGATGTACTGAACACTTCCCAGGACTTCCTGCTGATTTTGAAGTAACTGGACAGCGTGATGCAGACATGTTTGACCTTTTGGAATATGTCTTTGGGTTTCAGGTTTGTATGTTTGCTTTTCTTTATCCTGAGTTAGATTGATATCTAATGCTAGATGCGGTGTAACTGAATTTTGTGTTGTCTGATAATTGTATCCACACTTAGTTTGTTTGGTAACTTTGAATATGTCGCTTTTCATTCTCTCTTATTGATTGAAATTATGTACAAGAATTTTTAGAAGGGATTAAGGAACAATCTTTAATCATGATATTTTAAAATCCAGTTCATATTTTGAATATGCCATGTATCATATATAGCAATTGGCATGGCGTTCTACATGATTCTGGGTTAATATTAACCTCCGAAAGTTTGGCTTTAAACCTGCAATCAGAGACTCTTGGCAATAGGAAACCTTGTTAGTTTAAATTTTCTCTTTCAAGAAATTTTATGACTAAAATTTGGGTCAATACGAAGTTATGCCTCTTTCATCGTTTGACTGTTTGGATCTGATATAATTTTTCTTCCTATGATCCCTTCTTGTTATTATTTTAGTTAAATGCTTTAACGTCTTGTTTGCAGAAAGACAACATAAGAAACCAGAGAGAAAATGTTGTTCTTACAGTAGCAAATGCACAATCTCAACTTGGCATACCTGTTGACGCTGATCCAGTGAGTGCTTTAGATGTTATAATTCACAATCAACATTCTGTTGTCTAACTGCTTGCATCATTGATTTATTGGTACATGGATATATTATAATACCCTCTCAAATGTATATCTAGCTATGTGTGAAAGTATTTGTGTAGCTTGAATGAGTGTAAGTACTTTGATGAATGCTATAATTTAAAGAAGCATCTATATGTGGCAAGCAATTTTGTGGGACACTAATTTATAGGTGGTAATGAATTTTGTGTGTAGCTACTAGTCAATTTTGTTATCCATCAATCTGTTCGAATTTATATTTATTTATTAATTCATTTTTTGGTTTTGGTAGTGAGGATTCATCCCTCAAGGATGATGTTCTTTTGGATAATGTTAAGGCCCCATGTTCATGCTATGATGCTTGGAATTTGCAAAGGAAAGCCAGATGCTGTGCATAGATTTCTGATCTTATTTGCATGTTTAAACTTTGGGAAGAAAAGCTTTTAATTGCTAGTTATTGTAGGGATATGAGGTAGCTTGAGAGCTTCAACGACTCATTTTTTTTTTTTTCACTGGGTGGAACATGGTGATAACTTATATAATATGAGATAGGTTCTTAGATAATGAAATTGGGATTTTGGTTGTGGATGCTGAGTTACTTGGAGGTGCATATCATGCTGGGATCTATACTTAATTTTTTCGTATATTATCAATTTACATGGAGTACCATCTATATTTGCACCGTCACCCCCAATTGTATTGTCTTTCATTTAAGAGTGAAAATTTCTTTCAATTCCAAGGTCTCATTTGTGTTGCTTGCCAACTTATGTCCAATGGGTTGCTTGTTTGTTGCTGGGTTAGAAGATTGAATTTTCATGCCTATGGCCTCATTAAGCTTTTCTATTAGAGCATGCAAAGCATATCTTTTCCAAAATAAATTTTCAAGCATTGAGGGATGCTAGCAGCTTTCTGTTTAAGTCTTTGGTGATTTATATACTTCTCCGATGTTGACAATTATAAAAATCTTGTTGCTTATTAAAAAAAAAGAAAATTGAAAAATATTAAATTTGGCTTTTTTTATTTTGATGAATATATCAGATTTAGCTTTATTAAAGGTTAGGCATGAAGAATGATGTTGTTATTTGAAGTTTTGGTTGATAACATGATCGGTTTGGTCTTATAAATCATTGTCATGTATGTTTGAGATTCATTTTCCGGTGGAGGTTTACTAATCTAATTAGTCATGTCATGTGTTGATATGATCATGCTTTGTTTATACACATTGACTAATGGGATCCATGATGTGCATTGACTGATTTTTTATTTTTTTTTTATTTTTTGGCATGGCTAGAAAATTGATGAGAAAGCAATCAATTGGGTATTTTTAAAGGTGCTAGCCAATTATATCAAATGGTGCAAATACTTGCGCATACGAGTTGTATGGAATAGGTCACCTCAAGAACCTGCTCTTTTCTTTGATTAATTAGTTCATTCGTGCATTGCTTATATCCATTATTTTACTATTTTGTACAGTTTGGAAGCAATTAATAGAGACAGGAAGCTTTTTCTGGTTTCATTGTACTTTTTGATATGGGGCGAAGCTGCAAATGTTCGTTTTCTTCCTGAATGCATATGCTATATATTCCACCATGTAAGTCTCCAGTATTGAAGTTAAATTCGTTTGGCAGATTGCTGATTTATTCTCTTATGTAATAATTGTGAAGAAAGGTCTTATATCATCCTGTTATGTTGCAACCTTTTATTATGTAACTGGTTGTGCATACACGCTGTCTCTATAATTATTCTATCTAGTGTCCGTATTAGCCAATTGATATTCAAGTTCATAAATTATGTTTGAGTATATGACTTCATTGTAATTTTTAGATATCTTTTGGCTATTCTAAAGACTAAGGTACCAGTTAGGAGGACTGTTAAACTATATTTTGTATTTAAGGCTCAAAAGATGATTCAGGGACTTTCCTGGAGAACTTAAACTTTGTCAAGCAGAAGGATCTAACTTCTCCAGGAAAATCTTCAGGGATAAGGAAGCTGTTTTAACTTAGAAAAAAATACTATTATTTTTATTTTACCGTTTTGTTTCTCGATAACAAAAATGACCCTTTATCTTCTAAATTTATTTTAATTAATGGTTTTCTAGATACTAAAAGCGCAATTATTAGTTTATAATTTTCTTCTACTGCTTAATATTAGGAGCTAACTTGAACTCTATGTCTTGGCCTGATCTATATGCGAAGTTTCCGAAAATGATTATAATTTTCTTTTCCCCTGAAAATTTTAATTTTAAGACTTTTGCCACAACAATGTTGAACACAGAAAACCTGTGATAATGATGTTTTACCACTACGCATTGATTCTTGTTCAGTTTTTATGTGGTCGGGAAAATTATTGAAATCTCATTATTCTTTAATTCACTGCATCTGTGTGTAGTTATTGGAATTCTGTGTAAGGAACTTTGGCATAATGTGTTTTATTTTTACGGAAATCTATTCCTTATAGAAGGAGACATAATAAGCAATGGTTTCTTCAGATGGCAAAAGAGTTGGATGCAATATTGGATCATGGAGAAGCTAATCTTGCTGCCAGCTGCAAAACTGAAAGTGGTTCTGTGTCCTACCTTGAGAAAATCATTTGTCCTATATATGAGACAATGGTAAAGGTCAGTGGTCTATTTGAAAGTTTCTATTTTCTAAATTTATAGTGAAACTCTTCTTTTCTTCTGTTTATTTTAGAGCAAGATTCACTTTTTTACGCATCAGGATGTGTGTGCAATTAAAATGTTTTTATTATGTTAGTGTTTGCTGAGTAGCTCTGAGCTTGCACAAGTTAGATAGGGTTTGCTGAGTTTTGGTTTTAATTTGGTTTTGTTCATTTAACTTTGTTATATGCTTTACAATAAGTTGCTATTTCATACAATGGCCATGAAATAGCTATTAATCTTTTTTTTTTTTTTTTTAATGATGGATTTGTTTGGGAAATAGATAAATTTCTCAATATTTTGGATTCATATTTAGTTTTACACACACATAATAATTTAATTGTTAGCATCTGCATCCCACTTTTTAGATGTTGTGATTATGGTCCAATGGAATGGAGTGCAGTGCATAATGAGGAATGTGTTCACTTTTGTTTTTTGTTATTGTCTGTTTCACAAACAGAAATTTACTTGATTAAAAATGGTGGTCTTGTCATGTCAGCTTGATTTATGCAGGAGAATCACTTAAAAAAGACACCTCTTAAGTTATAATAGGAAATGATACTGGAGCAGTGGGTTACTCAACATTTCACTTATGTTTGGACTTTAAAAGGAGACATGTCTTACCCTGGGATATGTGTACCTGTATGAGCTACAGGCATACCTGAGCCCATCTACTAGGGAGACACCTTAGCTATAACATTATGGTTAATTTAGTTTTTCTTTTTTTTCCATATATGTTTAATGCTTTTCCTGTTAGTAAGTTCTGATATGAGGCGAAATTTTGGTTGCTATTTCTTTACTAATAATATTTTATTTATTACTAATTTTTTAATAAGGAACAGCCTTTTATTGATAGGAAATGAAGACAAAGTGTAAAGACGAGGAGTAGAAATCCTCAAGAACAAAGGATTTACCAACCCTCCCCCACCTTCTCCCCCCCCCCCCCCCCCCAAAAAAAAAACCAAAAAAAAAAAGGAACAAGAAAAAAGTGAGGTTAAGACAATAATAAAAATTAATAACGCATTAGCTGGTCATGACATCTTTCCTATTTAGAACAGTCAAAGAGAAAAGAATGATTAGAATCAGATAATAGAACTTAATATGTAGAAAATGGAGATAAGGTTCTTCTTCTTGGTGCATTGTAGTGATGCAGCGGCTTCTTGGTTTTTATTTTTTTGTGTTTTTGAAATGATTTGCTTCTTGGTAGTGTTGCTTGTTCATGTTGGGGATTTCTGAATGTCTCATTATTTTAATTTATAGATATGCTAATTGATCTCTCCAATAAGTTTTACTTAAAACCTCCTCTAATGTATGCAGGAAGCAGAGAGAAACAATAATGGAAAAGCTGCACATTCAGCATGGCGGAATTATGATGACTTCAACGAATATTTTTGGTTTCTTTTCTTCTCTTTTTTCCTTTTATTATTATTATTATCATTATTATTAATTGTTTGTTATATAATTATTTTTCTCTGATTTTGGCACATAAGGTTTGTAATGTTTTTATTTGCATTTGCTATGTATGTGCAGGTCACCTGCTTGCTTTGAGTTAAGCTGGCCAATGAGAATGGATTCACCATTTTTGCTGAAGCCGCGGCCTAAGAAAGGGAAAAGGGTTAGTTATATTATTTCTGGCCAAATCTTCTATATTCTGTGTTTGAAACTTGTACTAGAAGTCCAATAGTTTTCTTTTTAGACTTTACATGGTACCTTGACATGGAATAATACTAGCATCTTAGAGCTTTTTCCTTTATTTAATCTTTTTGTTTGTAAATGTTAGAATGGTAGCTTGGGTCAGTTATATGATTTTTATATTTTATATTTTCTATTTTGGAAAAAAGTTGCAAAGACAGTTTTATTATCAGAATGTCAGTTAAGAATATGTCCATATATAGCCTTGTAATATCCTGCTTGTGGAATTTGTAAGTTTTTTTCCTCACTTCTACATTAAGTATGACCTCATATCCTTAAAAGGATCTACAGACTTCTCAAGAATGATAATGAAAATATGTTGTGGTACTTATTTGTATGTTCTTTCCTTCTGTCCTTCCTCATCCTTCATAAACTCAATTACCCTTCTTGAGTTGTTGGATGATTTAGTAATTCCATTGAAGTGTTAGTAGGTACACTAATGGTGCTTTTGTGTTAAGAGTCCTTAAGCAAATTGCTGGATGAGATGCCTTTTTATGCAACCAATATTTTTCTCTATTTTTCCGGAATTGGCAGACTGGAAAAAGCACTTTTGTTGAGCATCGAACATATTTTCACTTGTATCGAAGTTTTCATCGGTTGTGGATCTTTTTGGCCATAATGTTCCAGGTTAGTTTATGCTTCTACACATTGTTGCGTATTACCGAATGATGCATGACTTTTATATTGCTGACATATTTTTATCTATGTTCCTAAAGATTTTGACGATTATAGCCTTCAACAAGGGACGCATTAATTTGGATACTTTTAAGATTGTACTTAGCATTGGGCCAACATTTGCTATCATGAACTTCGTAGAGAGTAAGTCATTTGCATCTTCCACTTAATCTTGAGATTCTTATTTTAACAAGATCTCTAAAGCTCACCCTTCTCTGGAGCTTCTCTTTCCTTTTGCTCATCGTATCATGTGCTGCTTTCTTAGGTTGTTTGGATGTTGTGCTCATGTTTGGGGCTTACACTACAGCAAGAGGCATGGCTATCTCAAGACTTGTAATTAGGTTTTTGTGGTTTGGTTTGAGCTCTGTATGTGTAACATATCTTTACTTGTAAGTATTATCTATTTTAACAGTGTAATCTGATCCAACGCAAAAATTGGTTCTTGCATGCTAATTGTGAATAATTCATTTTATCATAATTTGTACAAAATATTTTTGCAGGAAGGTTTTGGACGAAAGAAATGACCGTAACTCTGATAATTCATTCTACTTCCGGATATATATTCTTGTATTGGGTGTTTATGCAGCATTACGGCTATCCCTGGCCCTATTGCTAAAAGTTCCAGCATGCCATTCCCTCTCTGAAATGTCCAATCAATCATTCTTCCAGTTTTTCAAGTGGATTTATCAGGTAATTCCTGTTGAGGTCATCTTTTTGAGATAACTAACTAAATAAATCTCAAATGGGCGTTGTTGAAATGAATCTCATTGCATCTTCTGCTTCTTTGGTTATTTCAGGAGCGTTACTATGTTGGACGTGGTCTTTTTGAGAGGATAAATGATTACTGCAGGTTTGTTTCCATGTTTGTCGATATATTCTTGTGAGCCTAGAATTCTTAATGGTAGTAATGACTTGCTAAAGAGGCTTATATAGCCACCACAATTTTTTGGAAATGGCTTGATTGAGTCAAGTTGATGTTTATTATTCTGATTTTGTACTTGCCATTTTCCTTTTGTTTTCCCTATGCTGTCTATGTTTTTATACAGTTTTGCTTCACTTAATCTCTGTCCTATCAAAATACTCTGTTTTGTTCTCCGTACCCCTCTCTCTCTCTTCCTATTGGAAGCTTTTCTGCAGTTTGAACATTTATTCTAATATTGGATTAATCAGAGTTAAGTTTCCTGGTTAATTAGTAGTTTGATCTGCTATCTTAGTTTAATGCAATATCATATACTATGAGATAAAAGGGGTGATAACAAAACATACTTTTCTGGTTCTTTCTTAAATTTTGTGGGAAACATTAGTACTTTTTGCCTCTTCTCATTTAACAAGCTGGTGTGTTTATGAGTGCTTTAATCCAAGTCCACATATCCCCTTGTGTGTATCACCACTTTAATCTATTTGCAGTAAGAAATTGATGATCCTGCCCTATCCATTTGTATTGTGACTGATGTAAGTAGATATATTAACTGTCCATTTTATCAGAGGATTAACAATTTGCAATTTAATGGTAACCAGAATCATGTATGTTTGCAATTACTTATTGTCAGATATTGGCAGTTGAATGAGATCACATCTAAATCTTATTCTTTATCCAGATATGACTTTTATATACGGTATTATAGTAGGTCTTTTTGTAGTATTAATAGGAAGGGAAAGTTCTAAGCACCAAGATGACTTGTAGATGTTTTATTTCTCATTCAAGAGAACATATTAGTTCACTAACGTTGATCTCTTCTCTTTGTAGTTGACCTATGGAGAGACCTCTAATATTTTCATATCAGAAGTTATAATCTTTATTTTTGGTTTTATCATTGTATTCTTTACTCATGCAGATATGTGCTCTTTTGGTTGGTAATCTTCATATGCAAGTTCCTTTTTGCTTACTTTCTCCAGGCAAGCTACTTGTCTAATTCTTGAGTTTTGTTGATTGAGAGGTTTAGCTTTAGCAGTTATTCATTATGGTGATACTGATTGGTTACATGCCAAAATGATGCTACTTATATTCTTAACTCCTATTGCAGATTAAACCTCTTGTTGAACCCACCAATATCATTGCGGACCTTCCATCTGTGAAGTACTCATGGCACGATTTAATATCTAAGAGTAAGCTCATTTTTATGCAGTTATCTTATATCATCTTGTATATGTTTGCTCATTTTTATAGCTTAGCATCATCTGTCAGTTGAAAACATTTTTTGTTAGGTGGTATTTGGAACATTAATATGTATTTAGGAAAGCATTGAAAGCTTATATATAAATTGAAGAGTGATGTCGATTAGAAAAAAGTCCTGGCACCAGATTTTTTAGCTTCCAAAGAGAAGCATGGAAAATATGGCTATTTGGAACTCAAGAATTTAGAAGTCCTTCTATAAGCAATGCACTATCACCAACAGGCTCCAAATCTACTGAACTACTCATTCTTATTGTTATTGCATAATTACCTCCAATGTAGTAGTTGTCATGCTTTTCATATATGGTTGTCCTTGGAGGCTCTTGCCTCATAGTTCATGATGTAGTCAAAGTCCGAGGTAGCCCTATGGGGTTATAACTTGTAACTGTTTCATTTGGAAGACAACCAAGGAAGCGTGGATTAAATACCATATAGCTTAATGTTAGGGAAAATATTTTGTTTGTCTGAAAGTTCTTTCTATAAACGCCTCATTACTTGTTAAGGATGTATAAGACTTACATGCAACTACGGCTTCAACTTATTTTAGAATTAATTAAATGAAAGTCAGTTACCCTGTATGTTATGCCATATATTATTAACATATTTTATATTTTCTTTTCCTTTGATATTGTTGTAATTTAAAGGTTTTGTTTTAACTTGATGTTGTAGGTTTATGGTCTATTTTTGTATAGCTGGAAACTATAGGTGGAACTTTTCTTTTGTGTAGAGCTGCATAACATGTTTGCTAGATGATAAATAAGCTATTATTTGTTTCACTCTGTGAAACTGCTTATCCTAGTGTAGGATTCCTTCATCCTGTCTCGGGTTTAGGAATCATGATATGTTACTGACTTAATACTTCTTTTCTTGGGTCTAAGAATTGCTATATGTTACCGACTTATGCTTTTTACTATGGCAGATAACAATAATTTCTTGACAATAGCAAGCTTGTGGGCTCCTGTTTTGGCTGTGAGTTTCTCTTGTTTCTTCTTCTTTACTTTTCTTCTCCTCTTTCTTTATTTTTTCCTGGTGGGGTGTCGGGGTGGAGTTTGAGGCTTCATATGCTCATAGAGAAGCACAAATTTTACTTGCTAAGTGGAAACTGCTATTTTAGGCTATTTAGGCTATAGCTTAAGTCTGTTAAAATCTGACTCTGGAAAGCATGGAACTCATTGTTACAAATTAAATATGGCATGCATTGGGTTTAAACCCCAATTTGTTGTTTGCTCGACTCAGCTTAGAGTTAGTGCTTGCTCTTTCCTTCTGGTACTGATTGGATCTAAAGAACATATTCCTATTCTGATAAAAATAAAAATAAATAAAAAAAAGGGAAAAAAATCATCAAAGTATGCACATGTAGTTACTGTTTTGACATTGGAAAATTCTCATTTCTTAATTTTCAGATCTATCTCATGGATATCCACATATTTTACACTCTCCTGTCAGCCATTATTGGTGGTGTAATGGGTGCCCGAGCTCGGTTGGGTGAGGTATTAATGTACTCTTTTATAGTTTTGTGTCCTTTATTTTCAAGGTGCAGCTAGGTGGTTCTATTTTATTTCAACTGATTTGGTTCATAACCTTTCATTGCTTGATACTAGACTTGTTTACTACTGTCATGATAAGTTTACTTCAATTAGGGGTGGGATGATATATAGAGAGATTAAGAGAATAAAAGAAATTGTCGAATCTTCTTATGCTTCTTTCATCTTTTCGATTGTATGTCTCATTTTATGCATTTTTCATGTTATCTGCTATCTATTTCTTCAAGTAATTTTTTCTTTCCTCCTTTTCTATTTCTTGGTGTTAAAATGTGCTTTGTGTTAACTTGCTATAAAAAATTGGGTTCATTTTATAGCATTCTAAATTTTTGGGATCGATAGTAACTTAACATGGTATCAAGACTTGGTTGTTTGTTTACACTTGTAACTTTTGGGATTGACAATAACTTAATAGCTAGGATTTCATTTTGTAAGTTTTGTCTCTGTACACATTTCCTTTCATCACATGTTCTCTTGATTGCTTGCTGTTTATATCAGATACGTTCAATTGAAATGGTTCATAAACGTTTTGAAAGTTTCCCAGAAGCCTTCGTAAAGAATCTTGTCTCTCCTCAAACAAAAAGGTATACTTGTTTATAACGTTTTTTACTTTTAGAGATCTACAATTTTCATTGTAAAGCGTGTAGAGCTTGCTTTTTTTCAAAATATGTTACCCATTTATGAATTACTTGTATTTCAATGTGATCTTTCAGGTTGCCGTTTAACAGACAAAATCCACAGGTGAGATTTCCAATTGATTTTTGGCATCCATATAAAAATTTTGAGAAAACCGATATGTTAAAGACTGTTCACTCAAATCTTTTTGTCTTTCATTTTGTAAATTATTATAATTACAATTCTATAAGCCTCTGTTTTGTGACTGTTTGTGACTATTCAATGATTGGTTTTGTTAAAAAATTGCCCACCCATAACTACATATGCAGTTTTATATGTTCCTCATGGATTCTCATTTAATTCTCATAGAAAGCATCATTCTAATGCTAGAAGGAAGTTTCTTTCTTAACTGCTCTGCCTTGCTTTAATTTCTCTATTTCCTCTATGAGATTTGTTATTTATGGTTTTACATCTTATGTCACTTAAATCTTTTCACATTGTGCTTTTCTTTCTTTTGTTTTGCTCAGTTTAAACTTCTTGTTCAAACATTTATCTCTGACCCTGTGGTTATGAGTTTGGCATACTCAGGATTCGCAAAATATGAACAAGACTTATGCTGCCATGTTTTCTCCATTTTGGAATGAGATAATTAAAAGTTTGCGGGAGGAAGATTATATCAGTAATAGGTAAATGACTAGGCTTGCTGCTTGCCAAAATAGAAGAAAAATCTCATTGCTATTTTGTGTTATGTGTTGTGTGTTCCCCGCACACCAAATGTTATGGTGATCCTGAAATTTTATTGCTTTCAGGGAGATGGATTTACTTTCTATTCCTAGCAACACAGGAAGTCTTAAATTAGTACAATGGCCTTTGTTTCTTCTGACTAGTAAGGTACAACCTGATGACTTACCTGGAAGAAATTATTTGAACTTTTTGAAGTATTCTTCTTTGCTGTATTTACTTGGTAATTTTATAGATCTTGTTGGCGATGGATTTGGCTGTGGACTGTAAAGATAGACAACTAGATCTTTGGAATAGAATAGGCAGGGATGAATACATGGCATATGCCGTTCAGGAATGCTACTACAGTATAGAAAAGATATTACATTCCCTTGTTGATGGTGAAGGCAGACTTTGGTATGTCTCTCTTTGAGCTATTATGACCTTTACAAATTTTATTCTTTCATTTTAATTATCTTAAAGGAAAAAATTTCAGTTCAAATGAATATTCTCATTGTGTTCTTTTTTCACATTCTTTATGGTAGGGTTGAAAGAATCTACCGGGAGATCGACAACAGTATAGAGCAGGGTTCACTTGTCGTAACCTTAAACCTTAAGAAGCTTCCATTAGTTGTGTCAAGATTTACAGCTTTAACTGGGCTCCTGGTATATGTTCTGTTGGCTATATGCAAAATTAATTTTTCTTGAGGTTTTGGATGCTCTAGAACTTTTCCTCCATGCAAGTCAGTATTGTGGTACATTGGTTGCTTTGCAAATTTTCAATGTGGAGAACTATATTATGTCAATCGTTGTGATCCACTGAATGTTTAATCCAATTTGCTTTCTAGATGCTCCTTGCTAAATCAATAATTAGAACATGATTGGTTGGTCTGAAAGATGTAATATTATGTGTAAGTTTAGCAAAAGGACTCAGTATGCATTTTCTATTTTTAGATTATGTCACTTCCATAGTATACGTATTTCCTGGATGTCAGTTTCACTGCAAGTTGAAGTGGCCCTTTTGTTGAAAAGTTGAACGTGGTTTATTGGCTTTTGTGTTTTGGAGTATTGAATTTCATGGCATTGTTATCAATTCTAATCATTGCAATTTCTTGTAGTATGCTGTTTTATGCAGTTTGATATATCCAATAGCCAGTTTAGGTGGTCTTTTTACAGAGATGCTGCACACACACTGTATTTTGGGTTCAGAATATTGGATTTCAGGGTATAGTTTATAATCCAAATAATTTTGTATTGATGTAAATGAATGATATGTGTCAGATTTGGAATGAAACTCCTGAACGTGCGAAAGGTGCTGCACAAGCTGTGTTTGAGCTCTATGAAGTTGTGACACATGACTTGCTGTCACCTGATTTAAGGTATATGGTTTATCATATATTGATTTCTATCCGTTTAGTTTCTCGAGATTCTTAAAATACCCTCCTCCCTCTTAAATGCTACAGGGAGCAACTTGATACATGGAACATTTTAGCAAGAGCCAGAAATGAAGGGCGTCTATTTTCTAAGATAGAATGGCCCAAAGATCCAGAAATTGTAAGATCTTTTGACTGGAACAAGAAAAAGACAAGGATCATTTCTACTTTTGCTGTTTGCATCTAATGGGGATTTTATTTTTTGTTGTTACAGAAAGAGCTAGTGAAGCGGTTACATCTTCTGCTTACCGTGAAGGATTCAGCTGCTAATGTTCCAAAGAATCTTGAAGCAAGAAGAAGATTAGAGTTTTTTGCTAATTCATTATTTATGGACATGCCTTCAGCAAAGCCAGTCAGTGAGATGATGCCTTTTTGGTAAATAGGAATTATCTTATGAGTGGAGCTAGTTTTTAATACTTTCAAGTGTAATATGATCACTAACATTTGTATTTCTTTTTGTTTGAGAATAGCGTGTTCACCCCTTACTATAGTGAGACTGTACTTTATAGCTCCTCTGAATTGCAAAAAGAAAATGAGGATGGAATATCAACTCTTTTCTATCTTCAGAAAATTTTTCCGGGTATTTGCTCTAATTTTAGCATCTCTGGTACTATTTGATATAATGTCACAACACTGTAGAGTTCCATTTATTGTCCTTGAACAATTTGATTGGCTGTGTTTGTTGAAAATGGAATTTGAGTTCAAACAAAAGTTGTTTCATATTGTCAAGAATGCATTTAAATCTCCTAGAAAGATGAGTGAATTATCTCATGAACATTAAGAACTGATTGGTCTATTGCGCGCTTGATAAACTTCTTTTTGGGTAGAAATATTATATTAAGTGGTGGTTCACAGGTTTCTGCCTCTTCTGATTGTATAAATTTTTCTTGATGATTGAAATGCTTTTGTCAAGGGCAACTGTGAAATGTTACTATGTGTTTTATCTTTTCAAATTTTTACAAAATAGTTTTTTTACTTGTTCTTGCAATATGAATCCATAGCTTGCCTTTATTGGTATGGCTGAATTGAGAAGCAAGGGCAGATGAATATGTTAGATATAATAATTTATGCAATACATATGTTGCAATTTCATTTTAGGGCTGCAAATAGACTGACACAATCAAATTACTAGATTTTGGAGTGTCACCTGTTTGAAACTAAATATAGGTCAAGCTTGGGTTGAGCTTCTGGAGTTCTATTTGATTTTGTTATTACTATACTGCTATGTGTGTATTGCTTGGCTAACCTAGCATGGACATGCTCTTAATGATCAATAAATTGCCTACCTTGAGGCTTGAGCTGTAAACTTTATTTTTTGACCCGGGGGGCGGGGGGGCATGGTTGCAGCTGTTACTGGGATCAATTTCTGTGGAAATTTTCTAATCTTTTGTTGAGATGTCTTAATTTGTATTATTGTATATGCTAAATGATAAATGATATTACATTTCCTTCAAGATGAATGGGAGAATTTTTTGGAAAGAATTGGTCGAGGTGATTCTACTGGGGATGCGGAGCTGCAGGAAAATTCAAGTGATTCTTTGGAGCTTCGATTTTGGGTATCTTATAGAGGGCAGACTCTGGCTAGGACTGGTTTGATCATCTTCTATTAGCACCATATTCTTTGTTTTGAAACGTGTTTGGGAATCTTGTATATTTCTAGTTCTGCATCTAAATTATGCATTATGTAATAGCTTGTTGGTTTTTTATGTGTTCTATTAATTCATTAATGCTCTGGAAATTGCAGTGCGTGGTATGATGTATTATAGAAGGGCTTTAATGTTACAGAGCTATATGGAAAGGAGATCACTGGGAGGTATTTGGTTTGAAAACTTTTGAATTGCCTCATTATTTTATATTTATTCTAAGGATTAGATGTTACAGTGTCACTTATTTTTCTTCTATCTATAGTGGATGATTATTCTCAAGCCAGCATCCCTACAAGTCAAGGTTTTGAGTTATCACGTGAAGCTCGAGCTCAAGCAGATTTAAAGTTTACTTATGTGGTGTCATGCCAAATTTATGGGCAACAAAAGAAAGATAAAAAGCCAGAGGCCGCTGATATAGCCCTTTTGTTGCAGAGGTATGATTTTTTAATTGATAATGTTCAATTCTTCTTGCTTACTTATTGTACGTTTGTTATTTTGTTCCTTTTTTGTGTTTTTTCAAATATCTTGCTTTGTCTTATTTTGGTGTAAATGGAAAATTATAAGATTAGTTGCTTCTCTACTATTGGGGTGCGGCATGACTGCCAGTTGCCTTGGTGTTGTGTAGCAAATTTTTAATACGCACTGGTATATATTTTTTTATAATAGTTGGGTATAATAATAGTTAATGTTTATGCATCCATTATAGTCGATAGGAAATCCTTGCTGCATCTATGCTATGTTAATTTATTTTGTTTCATTTTGTTTCTGGTTACTAGGAATGAGTCACTTCGAGTAGCTTTTATACATGTGGAGGAGAGTGGTTCAGCTGATGGAAAGGTCTCTAGGGAATATTATTCAAAGCTTGTTAAGGCTGATATAAATGGAAAAGATCAGGTAACTTTCAATCACTCCCTGTCTTTTTCAATAAATTAATAGATTTTGCCTCAGAGATCTTTTTAAACACTCAAGAAGTGATAACTTAAGTCAGTCTATAGGCTACGTTTTGTTAATTGTTATTGATACATTCAGAAAGCTTTGGTTTCTGTCTGAAAATGGAGTGGACAATAGGTCCCTGCTTTATTTTTTTCTTCGTGATGGACAAGTAGATATTGCCTTTGTAGGATAAACACAAGATATCCTTTCCAAAGAACTAATATTTAGGAGGATAAAACACAAAAGTACATATGCTTCCTAGGTGACTAGTATGTTTATATATGTGCTTCCTAGAGCCTCAACCAGTTAAGGGTTTATTGAAATTGTATTTAAAATCTAACCATTCATGCTACCTACCATGTTACTTGGGTAATCATTTTCAGATTGCACTCTTTCTGTCTTCTTCTTTTTTTATTTATTTTTTTTTTTTGGGTCAATTTCTATTATATGATATTGTAAAATTCAGTATAATGCTTCATGTAATTAATTTTCATTTTTCACAATATTGGTATTGTTTGTGTCATTGTGGTTATATGGGGGTTATATGGGCCCATTTTTTTTGTAGGGCAGTAACTAGCCTAATCCAAAGCAATTAAACTTAGTCATTCTTTGGTCCTATTTTCCTTTTATTTTCTGGTTTGAATTCAGCATCTCATAGTTTTCTTCTTTGCTTAACATTTTATTTGGTTGAATTCATACTGTCATAATGTTTCAAACATGAAATTCCCATTCTCGTGTTGTTCCTTCTTGGCAAAGAATGCTGGCTACACATAATTCTTTTTCGGGTGCAATCTTTCTGACATGATATGCAAAATTGATTAGTTGGGCATCTATTCTGTTGATGTACTTATTAATGTGTTGTAATCTATGTATAGGAGATTTATTCCATCAAACTTCCTGGTGATCCAAAGCTTGGTGAAGGGAAGCCTGAAAACCAAAACCATGCCATAGTCTTCACTCGTGGTGAAGCTGTTCAGACTATTGACATGAATCAGGTGACTCTTTTCTTTAATAGGGGTAATTTCATCTATCTCCCATGTTGTATGCTTTTGGATTTATTAACTGGCTTCCTTTTGGTTTTTGAATTGATTAATTAGCTCCCTTATTCATATCTACAATATCATAATTGGTTTTAATTAATGAAATTAGACCACAGATGTTAATGGTTGAGGAATCAATTGGCAAACTTTAAATTAATGGTGGCTGTATCTAATTATTCCAAACACTAAAAGTGATCAATGAAAATTTTCCTTCTTTAAATAGTTGTACATCTTAGTATATTATTTGACTATTTTCTTGGTTAAGAAATTTGATTGAGTTGGTCAATTTTATATGATATTTGGAATTACTGTCGTCTTACACAATATAATTAGTCAAGAGTGAGTTCAATATGTAAATGAATGTAATTTACTTGTTTTGAAGGATAATTATCTCGAGGAGGCAATGAAAATGAGGAATCTTCTTGAGGAGTTCCACGGAAATCATGGCCTTAGGCCACCAACTATTCTTGGTGTTAGAGAGCATGTCTTTACAGGAAGGTTTGGCTGGTTTCTTCTAGACATAGTGGTTATTGTGGTTTATGACTGGTGAATTTACTTATCCGATTCCTTTTGGATGTGTTTTTACAGTGTCTCTTCATTAGCATGGTTTATGTCCAATCAAGAAACCAGCTTTGTTACCTTGGGCCAACGTGTATTGGCAAACCCTCTCAAGTGAGTTGTTTGCAACTTGACTGCATTGGGGGCAAAATATTGCATCGTTGATACTGTTGACACCCATTTTTAAAGTGGAAATTGAGTTTTTCTGGTCTAATAGTATTCTCATAGCTTGGGGTTGTTTATGCTAAGTTGTGCCAGTTGATGTATTATGTTGTCACTTAACACCTCGTCTTGTTGCTGCATTAGTGTAGCTATTATTTATTGGAATACTGGTTCTAATTAGACAAGTTGGTATTTAATCTAGTTGGTTTTAGTGTTGTTTATTGCTCGTAAATACTACCTATATCAAGTGGATGGAATATTTTCTTTTGTATGTGTTTAGATGTGTAGATAGCCATTCTGTAAATTTGCCTGCTCATCAATTTTGAGAGTTATCTAAAAAGGAATAAAAAAAAAAAAATTGTCTTGCAGAGTCCGCATGCACTATGGACATCCTGATGTGTTTGACCGAATATTCCATATCACTCGTGGTGGCATTAGCAAGGCATCAAGGGTTATTAATATTAGTGAAGATATATATGCAGGTACAAACAGGATGCACCTCATTTATGCTATATTATCATGGCCTGCTTCTTGAATTGGTTTTCTTTATTTCCTTCTCTTCAGTTGCATGCATGAAGTGTTAACAAATCCTTATAGTTATCTGCGTTGCTACTTTTACAGCTTATGAAAGCATGCATATATATATATATATATACACACACACATATATATGCCTTCTTCTCTTCTTGGTGCTAAAGCTTTCTTTGCTTTGTTAAAGGCTGATAGCCATAATGAGTTCTGAATTGAGATGGCGAGGAAAACCTATAGTTAAATATTTACTTTAACTAAGGATTTGATTTGCTTTGCACTTTACTTTAAAATAATTAAATTCACCTTTCTTGAGTTGCCCTGCTTCATAACACTGTTGGAGATTAGAAATTTGGTAGGTTGGTTTACAATCTTGGCATCATCAAGCTTGTCAGGGTTTTGCATTTTGCTTCTTCTTCAATGATTTCTCTTGACATGTATATCTGGAATTATATTCACCATATATCTGGAATTATATTCACCATCTCGAAACTCCTCTAGATTAGTTTTATGCGATATTTCTTTCTGCCTCACTGTTTTGATGTGCTTGTGGTCCATAGCCAAAAGAATGGTAGTAACCTTACTTATGAATGAATCAAGTTTTGTCATTTCCAACCCTTTTTCATGAATGGGCTTCAGTCAATTTTTATTCCCTTTTATGTCTTTGCTTTTTAATCTTTCCTGGAACAACTTGAGAAACTCGATTATTTCCTTTAAGTCCTTGAGAATGGTTGCATTAAAAAATCTGAGACTCTCATCACACTGTGTGGTAATTTTCTCCACTGCGATCCATTTTGAAAATTATGTTTCTAAATTTTTACACTTGGAAATGTAAAGAATAAACAAAACCAGGTTGTTCACTTTGGTTTTGTTTCACTATACTGTTTATAATCTTCACCTTCTTCCAGAATCTAAGAGTGCTTGATTTTTAATGATTTGCTTTATTTGTTTATCGCTTACTTCTATTGTAATATCAATTTTCTGGGTAGTTTTTTTCTTTGACACAGCTTGATATGTGAGTTTGGGATGTCATCTTCTTTTATATAGTTTAGAAGATTTAAAGTTTTCAATGAAATTCAGCTGCAAGTCGATGACTTTCTGTTTAATTTTTTACTATTTTTGGGGACTTTTTACTTTTCTCTTTAATTTTACTGGAAGTTTAGTTTTTTATTACATTTGAGCATCTTGTTTTGACATTTGTAAATTTTTTTACCAATAAAAGTAAATGTTTTCTATCCAAAAGAAGCTAATTACTTTTTCTGATTATTCTTTATATTATTTATTTTGGTGCTGATATTGTTGATCATATTTCCCACATTTTTTTTTTATCAGTGTTGATAGTTTTTATAAGGTGTCCTACATTTTTCCTAATGAAAATAAAATTCTGCAGGGTTCAACTCCACATTGAGGCAGGGCAACATTACACACCATGAATACGTTCAGGTTAAATATACTAATATTTTGTCTGTTGATGTCAAACATTTAACTTATTTCAGAATTATTCTTGATAAATTGCTTCTTTGTGTAGGTTGGAAAAGGAAGGGATGTTGGCCTAAACCAGATTGCCTTGTTTGAAGGGAAAGTTGCAGGTGGTAATGGTGAGCAAGTCCTTAGCAGGGATGTATACAGACTTGGACAGCTTTTTGATTTCTTTAGAATGTGTTCTTTCTTCTTCACGACCGTTGGTTACTATGTCTGCACTATGGTATGTTTGATTCTATAGCCTCTCTTTTTCCTTTCTTTGTAAATAATCTGATATTATTCTGATTTATATTTCTGCCTTCTGATGGTAATTTGTTTTTGATGCAGATGACAGTCCTTACAGTGTATGTATTCTTATATGGAAGGGTTTACCTGGTAATTTTAGTTCTTTCTCCTGCTTCTGTCGCCATTCTTTCTCTCATATGTTGTGTGGCTTTGAATTACTATTACTCTGGTTAACCATATTTATTGTGGATTTTGTACGTAAAAAACAATAGTTTTTTTACTCTATCTGTATGTTAAATTTGTGCCAGTCTTGTATTTGTGTAGACACCTTGTTACTTATCTGTTAGGTGCTGAAACTGTCTCAGTTAATTTAAAAAAATAGTAGCGTTGTGCTATCTGTGGATTTAGTAGGCACAAAAACAGTAGTTATTTTACTCTATCTGTATATTAAATTTTGTACCAGTCTTGTATTTGTGTATATACCCGGTTACTTATCAATTAGGTGCTGAAGCTGCCTCAGTTAATTTAAAATAATAGTAGTGTTGTCCCTTTCTGAATCTAACTGGTCAGCATCCTTATAGAAGATTTTTTTTTTTTTTTCCTTTGGTCGAAATTTTCAGGCTTTCTCTGGACTTGATCAGCAAATTTCAGAAACAGCAGAAGTGGAGGGTAATGCAGCACTTGATGCAGTTCTAAATGCACAATTCTTGGTGCAGATTGGAGTTTTTACTGCTGTACCAATGGTCATGGGTTTTATTCTGGAATTAGGATTGTTGAAGGTTAGTCCATATAGTTCTCATGTGTCATATTCAATTAACTTACCTATATGAGATATTTTAGATATCAATGTACTATAAAGCTGTGTGGTTTGCCTGGCTCTGTTGTATTTGAAGATGGTGGAGATAGTTCACATTGGAAACTTGTTAACAAGAGAGAGGAACTTGAATATTATGGAAAACACTATCGCTTCTACTAGTAAAAGATTCAAACGGAAAATCTGAAAATACTACTGAAAGAAAATTGCTTAGATGCTAGAAATTTAAACAAATTTGCTTATTATCTAGTGTAGTTTGTTCACATGGTAAGTTTCTCTTGTTGCTGCACTATGCAGGCTGTTTTTGGCTTT
Source organism: Ziziphus jujuba (assembly GCF_031755915.1). Lineage (NCBI taxonomy): Eukaryota > Viridiplantae > Streptophyta > Magnoliopsida > Rosales > Rhamnaceae > Ziziphus > Ziziphus jujuba. Next base: position 9,707,437 of record NC_083380.1, read on the forward strand.
ATTACAATGCAGCTTCAATTGTGTTCTGTCTTCTTCACTTTCTCACTTGGAACCAGAACTCATTACTTTGGACGTACCATTCTCCATGGAGGGGCAAAAGTATGTATTACTTTAGCTTGTAATGCTTTATTCTACTTGTTTCAAAGTTTATTTCTTATTTCTATGGTCAAATAATTATGCTTGTATTTTAAATTTTAACAAAACAGTATCGTGCAACTGGTAGAGGTTTTGTTGTCCGTCACATAAAGTTTGCTGAGAATTACAGGCTTTACTCGAGGAGTCATTTTGTCAAGGCGTAAGTAATGTTTACTAATGATTGATTTTTATTTCTCTGTAGTGGGCTTGCCGCTTTGTACGTTTGAAGGTCTTATTTTTTTTTATTTAAAAAAAAAAAAAAACCGATAGTAAATAAATCTTGTTATCTAATTTATTGCAGACTGGAAGTCGCTCTGCTTCTCATAGTATACATTGCATATGGGTACACGTCTGATGGTCCTGGTTCATTTGTTTTGCTGACCTTGAGCAGTTGGTTTCTAGTCCTCTCCTGGCTTTTTGCTCCTTATATCTTTAATCCTTCTGGTTTTGAATGGCAAAAGTAAGATCCCTGGAATTTTAATTTACTTTTTTTACTTATTTTTGGATTTGTTGTCGATAGCTTTTCTATAATCTTTTAGTTGGGAGCTTTATCTTTCATGCATGGAACCTATTGTGGATCTGTAAAGCTGTCTTGCCATCTTAACCTCTCCCTAATTAAACAGGACAGTAGATGATTTTGATGATTGGACAAGTTGGCTTCTTTACAAAGGTGGAGTAGGGGTGAAGGGAGATGATAGCTGGGAATCATGGTGGCTCGAAGAGCAGGTTTGTAACCAAGAGGAATGACATCTGAAACATAATTTGTTCTTCATTTTTCTTGTTCTCTTTTTCTTTTTCTTTTTTCTTTCCCCTTTATGTTCTTTATTGTCTTTTTTTGGTTGGTTTAGCCGTGTGGTAGAGCTTCTATTTCTTTGCTTTTCCTTTTTCTTATTTCATTGAACGTTGTGCATACTGTGAATTGGAACAAGTCAAATGACAATCGTTTATAATTGGCCCAAATTCCTATTTTACCTTTTTTTAGGAAGAGGTCCATCCAAAATTAGCTGATTTTAATGGGATTCCAGTGGGGGAATGCAGAATCTGTTTCCCATTTCCCTAGGATGGGCAAGTGCTTTTCTAGCACCCAGATCATATTATTATGCATGACAAGTACACTATGAGGACATTTTGATATACATAATCTAAATTATATTCCTAATAGTCAGTAAGCACCTTAGTTAGTGGAATAAGCTCCATTGACATTGCAATTCCAGGTAACCAAGTAACGACCAGAATAACGATATCTCATTCCTATTCTGGTACTTTAATGTTCTGATAAGTTTCATTATTTCTCATTCAAATTCTAAATTAGTACATGCCATCTAGTGTTGGGTTAAGGCTTGTGGAGGGAAACATTATAGAGCTAATTATATTTATATTATGCAAAAAATAAATAAATAAAAAAATAAATAGGACATTATGATTGATATTCCTTTTGTAAAATTTTTATTTTTGGATTTTTTAAACAAGAATCTTTTTCAGCTTGGTTCATAATTCTTGTTCTTTTTGCTCATTGTCTATTTGAAACTTCAGGCTAACAAATGATAGTCTTAAATCTCTATGTGGACCATTCAAAATTTTTATTGTTATTTCTCTTTACTGTAGTCTAATTTCATTAATATGACGTCATTTTTTCTTTATGTAGATGCACATCCAAACATTCAGAGGTCGAATATTAGAAACTATTTTGACTTTGAGGTTCTTTGTATTTCAATATGGCATTGTGTATAAGCTCCATCTCACCGGGAATGATACATCACTTGCGGTATGCTTCTTGTCCCGTTTAATCATTTTCTTATTTAGCTTATAAATGCTTTTTGATTTAAGGTCCAGCTAATCGATTCACAAGCTCATTATGCTAAGAAGACTTTAGACATGTTGTTACCTATCTGCGATAAGTAGTTGAAGCTGAAGAAGATGTAATTTGGGAATTTGATTCATATTTTGGTTGGAATCAATTATAATTTGATCTTTATAGTAAATAAGCTTACGAACTGAATATTTGGCAATTTTCTACTACCAGATGTTCTCTTGAAGTATCCAACTGGTGCCGCATTGGACTCAGTTGTTAAGTTGTAAAAATAAAGAGGAAATTTTGAAAAAAAAAAAAAAAAGAAAAAAAGAAAAAGAAGGATTGGTCTTTTTCTTTTATTTCTCTGTATTATTTCTCCTTGGTCTTGACAATTGCTTTTATTGTGTAGATTTATGGCTTCTCCTGGGCTGTATTGATAGCCATTGTCCTGGTGTTCAAGGTTTGTATCATTTACTTGAATTATCTTCTCTCCTTTGTGAGCATGCTACCATTTCCTATTACTAATATTCTTGGCATTGCAGATTTTCACCTACAGTTCTAAAAAGTCATCCAACTTCCAGCTTGTGATTCGATTTACACAGGGTGTTTCATCCTTGGGACTTCTTGCTGCAATTGTTCTTGTTATCGTGTTCACCAATCTTTCAATTCCGGACTTATTTGCCTGCATCCTTGCGTTTATTCCTACTGGATGGGCCATATTATGTGTAAGCTAATACTTTCAGCATCCTTGAAATTATGTTAAAGCTTAAATACTTATATTTCCTTATGTTCGGTTTTTTCTTGTGCTGAAACAGTTGGCAATCACCTGGAAGAACATCGTCCGGAGTCTTGGCATGTGGGACTCAGTTCGGGAGTTTGCCAGGATGTATGATGCTGGAATGGGTATACTTATTTTCACTCCAGTAGCAGTGTTGTCATGGTTCCCATTTGTCTCCACCTTTCAGTCTCGGCTTCTGTTTAACCAAGCGTTTAGCCGTGGGCTGGAAATTTCACTCATTCTCGCTGGAAATAAAGCAAATGTTGAGATCTAACCGGTTAATTTTTCCTTCAAAATGTTGGTCCTGCTCGGATTTGTTTGTGATTGTATATAGATTGATCTTCTATGTACAATATTCTTTCATTTCTGAAATGGCTGAGGATCTATCGTCGTTGTAGCTGTATAAAGAGTTGTAAAAATGGTAGCTTTGATAGGAATTTCTCGGTTATTTTCCGTACAAAAATTGGTGTTTGAAGAGAGGATCTTTGTAATGTAAGATTTTCAAACTAACCGCTAGATGGCTTCGGTTTTCTATTTATCTGTTATCGAATTTTCTTATCATTTTGAGATATGACATAGACCCAAGAGCATTTACGATTCAAAATTCCAATTCATATTACCATAAATAAATAAATATATATGTATTACGAGAAAATCAGATCTTTAATATTAAAATTAATGTTAATTTTTTTTTTTTTTTGGTTTTTTATTACATCAAAAAATTTAAAATTATATTTATTAATGATAAAGTTCAAATTTATTTTGTTTAAGTAAAATTTTAATATGTTAATAAATTTCTATTTTATTACTTTTAAATTTTAAATTTTAAATTTTAATATAATTAAAAAGTTAATAAAAAATAACTTAAGACATTAATATTATGAGATCATCTGATTTTATGTATATATATTTATATATTTCGTCTTTTGGATATGTTGCAGCTCTAAGAAATCTCTTATCAAAAGCCAAGTAAAACTAATTGTTCGTGATCCGACTTTGTTCTTTGACTATTTACTCCATTAATCAAGATGATTGTTGATTATCAAGACTTTCTATTTGCCATGGCTGGCGATAATTATTGCAGACATGACGATCATATGTAGTGATTACCGAATGGCATTGAATCTATGGGTCATGAGTCATCCTGGTGGCGAACAGTGTTCAAAAGGAGGGTTTGAAATTCTTGAAAATAAGTTTTATTTCTATTTTGGAAGCATTTAGCGACGAATGACTAAAAGTCATCAAAGTAAGCTCATCAACAACTTAGGAAAATAAGAATAAAAAAAAATATTATCGAAGTCTATATATATAATGGGTTTGATGATTAAGCAATTGATAATTAATATCCGATTAAAATAACAAATTCACTAATATTCATATTGAAACAATAAAGAAAATGTTTTAGACGAGATATTATTTCAAAATGGAACGCTTTTGAATTCAAAGAACCAAACGAACTAAATTTTTTTTTTTTTTTTTTTGAAGCAACCAAACGAACTAAATTTGAAAGTCAGTAATTTGATTAATTTAAGGAATATATTCAACTTTCTTGACAAATAAAGTTAGGTTTCCACAAAATAAGAAAAAACAAATAAACAAAGAAAACGAAAAACAGTTTTAAGGGCAGGTGAGCGACGTGTGTATGTTATTAATACGTAGTTGCATGCAACCACAGCAACAAGAAGAAGAAGCCCTCCTCATTCTCTCCTATTTTTCCTCGCAATAAATCGCTCCTCTCTCTCTCTATTTTTTTTTTTTTTTTCCCTCTGTTTATTTATATATTTTTTTTCTTGCAAAACTTTCTCCTCACATTCCTTCCCTCCAAACAACCGGTCTAAACTCCTTTGGCTTTTTCAGAATGGCCACCGTAAGAATTTCTTTCTTTCTTTTCTTCTTTTATTCTGTTTTTTTTTTTTTTTTTTTTTTTTTTTTTTTGGTCGTTAAATCTGTATCGATATTTTAGTTTTTCATGAATTCTGTTTACGCATGAGAATCTATATCTGAATACTGATGGAAAATTCAACTTATTATTTCCATTGTCTTGTAGCTTTTTGATAACCTGTTAATTTCCAATTCTGCCTGTGCATGAGATTGTCTACATAAGGCAATTAAATTTTATTATTTTTTTTTTTTTTATTTTCCCCATTCAAGTGTGAAAAACGGAAATGAATTTAAGGTTTCGATGAAGAGATTGTTAGGGACCAATTTTAATAATCCAAAAAGGAATTTTATATTTTCTTATTATGACAAACTAATGAACTTTTTTAATTTCCTTCTTTCTTGAATATAATGAAATTTTTTTTTTTCTTTTAGTCCTGTTTAGAGACACATAATTAAAAGTTTTTTTAATGCCACATAATTAATAGTTAAATGAATGATTATATATATATATAATATACACATGGGCCTTATTTCTTGTACCAATGTTCTTGACGAATGTTTATGTTAAATCATCATGATCATGAGTGATGGTAATTGAAATGATGTAATCTATTGGTAGATAAAAGATAATTTAAAATCAAGAAACACTATCCTCTCTCTCTCTCTCTCTCTCTATATATATATATATATATATAAAGAAAATGGTCCCAGAGGAACGCTCTTACATTATTTACATGCTTAAATTTCAAATTTCTTAGATCTTAATTATGGTTCTGGTGCGTATTCTACAAAGGCTATGAATTAGGCCTGCAACAAATTTCTCATGCCTTAATTACGAGTATAAGAATTTGAAGCTTAGATATGCTTGAGGATTTGTTCTGAAATTGTCAGCACGGAAATGAACTATGTTTTGGCCACCTAAAATTTTTCCAGGTGTAAATGTAGAAAACTCAATTACTTTGTAATTTACTTGGTTTATATTCTAACTTCCAAGGGAATTGTCAAAGAGATTCCTTAGAACAGAATATTGTTGAAAATATAGGACTTTTAGGAGTAAACTGATATTTCAATTTCCTGTGCCAATACCCTCTCCACCCATTACTGTAAATGACATTTTTTTTGTTTTTGTTTTTTTTTTTTTTTTTTTTTTTTAATTTTAATTTGGGTTTTGAGGTGTCCATTAACTGCTTCCCCATTGTAATAAAACATAAGCTTATGTAATCGTAATTCAGAAAGTAGATAGCTAAAATGTGGGTACGAGTCAGAAACAATGAATACCCAATTCAAATATCTACATTTATAGTACTACTAGGCACTAAAACAACTTTTAAAGCTATTCAAGCTACTCATCACCTGCATGGGCATGGGATTTGGAATATTCCATAATATTAGTATTCTATCCTGTTGTATATGTTTGAATCTGTGATCAAGTTAAATTTAGATGGACAAATTTATGAAATTTTCTGAATATCCCAAATTCCTGACTGCAAAAATCTATAGAATGAAGCTTATTGATGTTTCTCATATGCTATAACAAATTACGAGTTGATGCATTCTGGGTTATTGGTATAGAACCACATCAAACTATATATCAAAATAGTACTAATAGCATTCCTTTTTATGCAATTTTCTTCAGCAGGATAAAGGTCGGCCATTGCCTAAATTCGGCGAGTGGGATGTAAATAATCCTGCATCAGCTGAAGGCTTCACTGTCATATTCAACAAGGCCAGAGATGAGAAGAAGACCAGTGCTGCTGCTGTGAAGATTGTAACTCCACGAAGAAATGATTCTGCCTACAAAAATGAGACTTATCCACCCTATCCCCAGAAGGTACACTTCTTTTAAGTAATTACAATCCTTGGTGTGGTTGATTTTTTTGTTCTGTTTCTTTGCCAACACTGAATTTAACTGTGCGATTTCTCAATTTACCACATAACTTGATGAATGCAGAGGAGATGGTTTTGCTGCGGTTGAAATCTCACTGCTGCTTCTGGGGTCCTGAACATAATGTGGAATGTGACACTTTCTATGCACCTGTGGAAGAGCAAATTAATATCTTATTATAGTCTTTTATTTGAATTATTTAATTATTCTTTCTTTTTCTTTTTTTTCCCCTTTTGCATTTCTTCTTTTACCTTTTAATTCTTTTCTTTTGCCTTCTATATGTGCTTTGCCTATTAAAAGTTGTATTATAATATAGAATGAAAGTGAGGAAGATGATGTAACATACAAACATAACATTTCCCAGACATTCATATTGTTCCCAAATCTGTGTGGTTCTACGCTACGCTCTATACGTGGAATATCATTTATTTGCTAATAAGAGCATTTATATTACTATTTTTCGTTTGATGTCACTTATAATTTATGGTTTTTTAATTTCTTATAATTTATAGTTTGTGACAGAATTACTCGAATAACCATTTTCAGCCATTCTCTTTCAGCCTCTTGCTTGTTTGTGGCATTTTTTTCTGGCTATCTAATGAATTATACCCTTCTATCTATTTATTTTATTTTGGCTTTTCATTCATTTTTTGTCCTGTTTCAATATTCTTGGTTACATTATGTTTTCTCAATTTCAAGTTTTCAGTGAAACGTAGATCCACAGTCAAACAAGGATGACACTAGTATGTTACAAACCCCAACCACATACTGAGGGCTTTCCAATTTCATTCTCTCTTTTCAGACTGGCAAATGAAAAGCTAAATTTCCTAAAAAGCAACTTCTTAATAATGAATGAGCTCAAAAGAATAAAGCGAATCTTTCATGTGGGAAAGTAACGCAAGCAAAAAAATCTAAGTATCCCTATTTGTACCCCATACTAGACCATGCTAGCAATAAAAACAAAACCAGTCTGGTACAAAACCTTTACTCGTATAGGATTCGACTGTAAATGACCCCAAACCCATATAAATCACAAGGACAAAACAAAAAAGTAAACAAAATGCATAATGTCACTTCAAGGTGGTCTTGGAAATTGCGTAATGTCACTAAAAAGAATGATTTTACATAAAAGAAAAAGAAGGAACAAAACAGGGCCACAAAAGGAGTAGCAAGTATAGATCTCTACTTTTGTCACATTAAATATAACACATACCCATCTTTTCTTTTATTTATTTATTTATTTATTCTATTTTTTTATGAGTGGGGATACCCACTTCAGGATGGTTATTGAAAAGCAATCAACTATAGAAAATAAGCGGATATCACAATTGCAGCTTGTATTGTTTGGTGAGTTATATAAATAAGATATAATTTACATATCCTGATTTGATACAACTATCGTAATTAAAATTACCAGACAAACTTAAAAAGTGCCATCCTTTGAAAAGCTTGTGGCAGCTGGACCAAAAAAGTTGATTAGAATTTTCATGTTAAAGAAGAAAATTACAAATCCTTGATAGAGTGAATCCTAAACTCTAGCAGGTATTTCATGCAAGATAACTCATTAAACCGGCTGCTGAATTGTAGAATCACTTCTGTTTCTACTCCCAGCTGTTCCAGCCCTTTCCATAGTTGCTGAGTCACCGTACGGATGTTGATGGCCTAGTCCAGATATATTTGACGGAGGTGGGTGTACTGAGTGATCAAACTTACAAGCTGGCCCGAATTTGCAAATGCCATAGCGACTGTAGTACGTGCAGATGTTCTGATCCTGGGTTTTGAAAAGAAATGTTAGGGTCGTGAAATTCTTTCTTTTATCACACAACTATAGGTTTAAAGAATTACCATGAAGCTATGATATGTGATGGAACTGATCAAACTAACATGTTACTAATATATATTAGTAGTAGGTCAATTACATAAGAATCTCACTCTACAAAGAAGTATGCATCAATTTTTTGGGGTTACATTTAATATCAAATTTTGATATGCATAACACTACGTTTCAACAATCAAATACTAAAGCATATTCTCAATCTACTCAAGGTATTCAAACTTGATTAAACAATATTTTTTGGAGATTATCCCATGGCATAGAAAACTTTGTGGAATAAATTCTTTTCAGCATCGACCAGAAAGGATACATAACCAGGAGGTTGGGGGAAGGAACAAGAAATATTAGAGAATAAAAAGCACATTTTCCATGATTCTAAAGAACACATAGGCTCCCTTTTCCATGGTATGAAATATGTGTTTCCGTGCACAATAAGTAAGAAGTGTTCAGATTTTTCCCCTTAGAAGAAAGCACAAGCCCTGAAGGAAAAGTAAACTTACAGGTCTTAGAGGCAGGCCCTTGTCACTAAGAGCAATCTGGTTTGACATCGTGGTCCGATTCTTTGGATGGTGATATTTGCAATTAGATTTGAACTTACAGTCCCCAGTTTTTATGAAGTAACTGCATTCAGGTTGTCCAGGTCGCTCTGGGAATTCCTCAATTTGCTTAAGAGGTTGATGATGTGTGTAGATATTGGATTCAGCCACTGGGCTGTTCATAACATATGGTGGCGGTGGAGGTGGAGGCAAGGTCCTTTCTGGTGGTAGATATACTGGAGCCTAACAGCCAGCACAAAAGCAAAAATCACTACTATTAGACAATTCAATGAAGTGCAGTTTGCAAGCAATTATTAACTCCACCATCAAATTTTTTAGATAGCACATGAAGCATAAACTTATAAACAAAGGAGGTTCCATGGTGATGGGAGTGCTTTTGTTGGGACAGAGGGAGGTTGGTTTTCACATGTATGTTTATATACAGCATGAACTCCAAAAAGCAATTTCATAGGAAAACATTAAATTTAAATGTTTGACAACAAAAGAACTGAAAATAACACAGTTAATATAATAATTTGCTTATTACTATCACCCAAGGGACAAAAAAAAAAAAAAAAAATGATGCATCACAAAAAAGAAGATTGATGCCCAGATATAGCAGACTTGGTTCAAAACAGACCCCAAAAAAAACAGTCAAATTGCCACATTAAAGTGGTTCAAGTACCTTCTAGCAAAAAGCAAAAAAGCTGGTTCAAATACCTGATAACCATTCCATTCTGAATTTTGAGGAGGAACCCCCTGAGTTGGTGAAAGCATCATCGGCACAAAGGGAGCAGTCTCATTCAAAGATCTTGGTGAAGACCATGATGCTATAGGAGATTGTGGCGCACCTGGCAATGAAACAGGTTCACCATTACCATATCCTGAAGAAGGGTCAAATCCTCCTGAAGCTGTTGGATCAGGGTGATTAAACCTGCAGTTTGCCCCATACTTGCAGGAACCAGTTCGCATATAGTAGGGGCACTCTCTCTCCCCCTACAACATAAGATGACCAAATAGTGAATACTAAAGAACATAGAATTCACAGGGGTGGGTACAGTAGATTTTTCAAAATCTTATATAAATCCTAAAAGTTATACCATTCGGATTGGCAGGCCCACAAAGTTAAGCTCTAGAACTGAAGCTGCTGCAGTTTTTCCCTTGGTGTGGTTATATCTACAAGCTTTTCCAAACTTACATCCCCCTGATCTTAAATAATACTGCAAGAAGCTCAATATTTATGATATGATGAAACAGTTGTTAGCCCACCATGAAAGTTAGAGAGTACTAAATAGAAAAATACAGGTATACAAGGAGAAGAGAAAAATACTGATGTCACCAAAAAAACATATTTGTAGAACAAAAACATCTGATAAACGCAGAGACTCGAAATAAATCTAAGAAACTCCACAGGGTTTTGAGACATCCGAAGAAAACTATTGTATAGAACTTCTCTGAACATCATAATTTTAGAAACCTTGCATTCTGTCTGGCCAGGCCTCTCTGGTAACTCTTCCTGTTCCTTCACCTTCTCCTTAGCAACCTTCAAAATGATAAACATCAAAACACAACGAGACATAAAATGAGTACGATTGAAATTAACTCAAAATTTATTTCTTTCCACTAAAAATATAAAACAAACAAACAAAAAAACAAATTTCAGTTGCAATAGTAAACAAGTCAAGTGACAGAGACAAGTTTCCTTTAAGGCTTACATAGAAAAGTCTATTTAAGTTCCCTTTTCTTTTCTTTTCTTTTTCACACGTACTACTTTAAATCATCAAATCAAAATGAGATCCAACAGACTTTAACTACGCACACAAATAACTAATCAAAATTGACAACATGAAGGCGGCTTTATACATAAACCTATAATAATAACTCTATACAAATAAAAAACCCAGTTTGGCATACATATATACACACCTACCCCATATACTATACATACGCATAATAAACAAACACACCAAAACAACTCTTATTCAACTGAAATAATGAAAAAAAAAAAATTTCTTGCAAACTTTTAATATTCACCTACCCCCAATTTAAGATAGTAGTGAAAGAGGTAGAAAATACCTGGTTGTTTTTCCTTCGAACAGGGTGATTGAACTTGCAATTGGATCCGAACTTACAAGTTCCAGTCTTGAGGTAAAAAGAACAATCTTCAGCTTCGGGTCTAACAGGATACTGATTCCTTCTATTACTACCACCACCCTCATTGTTCTTCTCCAGCTCATCACCATTACCTTCTACTTCCACTTCACTCCCATTCTCGTTCTCGTTCTCTCCTCCATCACTCTCTTCTTCTTCTTCACTTTTCCCATTCTCCTCCTTTCTCTCTCTTTCTCCTCCATCAGAATCTCCCTCAGCCCCATCTTCTTCTTCCTTCTCTTTCAAACCCGATTCCACAACCTCTTCATTTTCCTCTTTGTTTTCCTTCAAACCCATCTCCCCAAACTGTTCCTCAATCTCTCTGACCCCTTGGGCCGCCTGATCGAGATCAGTCGGTGCAGGATCAAGATCCGGATCGCCATTAGAAGAAGGCAGCGAAGGTTGGAGAGCTGAAGAAGCGTCGTCGTTTTGGGAATCGTTAGTGGGGTTTGTGGGGACGGAGCTAGCTTCAGAGGGTTCCATTCTCCCTCCACATTTCAAAACCCTAATTCTGCAAAAGGGGGATAAGAAAAGAAAAAATAAAGGTGCAAACTTTGTGTGAGTGAGAGACAAGAGAGAGAGAGAGAGAGTATTGTTTGGTATGTGTGAAAATCAGAGAGAGTAAAAACAAAGGAACAGAAAAAGGTGGAGGATTAAAAAAAAAAGGTGTCCACTTTATCAAAATACATGTACGGGAATATTATAAAGTATATAAAAACGTATTTCCTTTTTCACTACTTCTGGGGTTCTTTTTTTTTTTTTTTTTCCTTCGTTTTTTTATTTATTGTTTGGATTGGATTTTGGATATGAAAAAATCTATCATATTCTCATTAATATGTGAAATTAAATGTATTTTTTTATATATAAATTAAAAGTACATAAATAAATGAAAAGCTTTCTTGGAGTAAGGTGGAGTAAGGGGCATTTAGTATTTGAGTTTGTATTGTTATTTGATTTTGTTTTGTTTTTTTATATTGGGGATGAGGAACTTTCTAATTTAGAGTAAAAGGGGAGTCACATAATTATGACAAAATTTTAAAAAATGAAAAATCGAATGGTAATCTACTTTACATATGTCAACTCCTCCTATTCTTCCGATGAGATCAAGACATAAATTTTTTTTCCCCAAATATGCAACATTTTTCTAAAAATAATAGAAACCTTAGATAGTGATTTTATATTAATAATTATTCTGTTTGTTTTTCTCTTTATATCATAGATTTTTAATTGTTTTTTGGGCTTTGTGGCTGGTCAATATAAAACCGAAAATAGTTACTTCCTTTTTATTATACCGCATATAATTTAAATTTTTATTTTATAAAATAATTATTTTTTTAATATTTCTATTTTCTTTTAAATATCAATACTTTTACCAAATATTACTTTTTAATATTTAGCGTATATTACTTAAGTTAAAATTATAAAATAGTAATATAAATTCATATTGTACCCATTTTTTTAAAATAAACATTATACAATCTAGAATCATGCAGCTTAAAAAAGTGTAGGAATTGATGATAGTAAACCGATGGGAATTAAATTGTAAAAAAAGATACATTGGAAGTTTGAAAACCACTTTCTAAACCACCCAATTGCAATCTTTCTAAGCAAGCAAAAAATAGAAAAAGAAAACTTGCAATCTAATTAAACAATTCAACATAATATGGGGTCTCACTGTTTACATAAACAAGTTTGAGTCCTCATCAGAACACCTTTTTCTGGTAAAATCCTCATCAGAAGACATGTTCACAAAACAAAAACTTATTTATCACTGGCATAAAAGCTGCTAATTAATTAAGGGCACAATCTCCAAAAAATAAAATAATAATAATTAAGGGCATTTAACATCTATCCTCCTTCAGTTATTAGACTTTTGCATTTTGGTTATTTATTTTGTTATGGCATTTTTGCTCTTAACTTTTATTTATTTATTTTAGTTTTATTTTTTAATTATTTTTTTATGAGCAATATTATAGATATTAAATTTTTTTATTAAAATTTTGATAACTAATTATAAGATAGTTTTTGAATTGTGTTAAATTGATATTACCTTATATACATGGGTAGATAAATTATTTAAAAATTATTAAATCATGAATATCAAAATTTTGATAAAAAAATTTGATTATTCTAGATTTATTCTCTTCTATTTATTATTCATTGTTGCAGTAAATGCATTACATATTTAAAAATGCTAAAGAGTAAAAAAAAAAAAAAAAAGTTACAAAGGCCAAAAAAGGAAATGAAGTATATAATTAAAGGTGAAAATAAATTTTAAAAAAATGCATCAAAGGGCAAGGAAATAAAAAATTGAAATTTAAGAATTCAAATGTCAAAAAAAGAAAAAAAAAAATCAAAGATCGATCCAAGTGCAAGAACACAATAATTGAGAGCTCTTAATTCAATTAAATTATTTTATATTTGATTTAGAAATCAAAGATTGATTGAAGTGCAAGAACACAATAATTGAGAGCTCTTAATCCAATTAAATTATTTTATATTTGATTTAGAAATACTTTTATGAAGATGAAAATATTATATTTTTTATAATGTTAGATTATAAGTATGAAAGAAACAGTTTTTACAAAACACATGTAAAAAACAGTTTGAAAATACCTATATGATATAATTTCTTTGTGTATATAACCAATCATATTTTTATAATATAGTTTATGGTTGGTGACTATTGTCCTAATGTTGTTTAGGGCACAAAAAGGGTGGTTTTTATATTTTGGAGTCTACATGGAATTTGGGTTTGTGGGAAATAAAAAAGAACATCTTTTTAAATGGGGAACAAACACATCGAGGAGTGAGGCCTCAGAGCATAAGGAAGACGATGAAACGGTTTTTTCAGCCAGTAGAGAAAGATGGGTCAGCCAAGAAACCCGCTATTTCACCTTCCAAAAAGGACAAAGATGAGAATGGAGAAATATCAGAGGACAGCACGACGAAAGAGCCTCTCAAGTTCTTGACTTGGAACGCAAATAGTTTCCTTCTCCGCGTCAAGAACAACTGGCCCGAGTTTACCAACTTCGTCACTAGCTTTGATCCTGATGTCATTGCTATACAGGTGTCTTCCTCTTTCTCTTTGACGAAGTTATTGACTTGTTTTCCTAGTGGGTTTTGGTAGATATTGATGAGTGTGTGTGTGAGACATGGTAAATGGGTGGATTTCAGTACCTGTACTGTTTGCGATGGATAGCTTGTGTGTAATGCCATGTGGTTGTTTGATTCTTTTGGCTTGAAGGCACATTTGGTATTTGGGTATTTTAGAACTTTAAAGATTTTGTAGCAATACTAGTCGAATTTGGTGAAATTTTGTTTTATTCACGTCTTTTTGTTCATAAAAATGTGAAAAAGGGTGAGATTTTTTTTTTCTTTTTCTTTTTCTTATCTGGTGGTTAGCTCTTTCTGTATTTATATTATTCTGGGTCAAATTAGAGATGTCAGCTTGAATTATTCAGCTTCTGTATTTGCTTATCTGCTGTCTCTGTTTGATCATTCACTTTGTTATGATCATAGTTAGTTCAAAAAGTAATACATTTTGACAAGTATATGGGCAAGAACCTTCTAACAGCACACCAATATCAGGAAGTAAGGATGCCCGCTGCTGGTTCAAAAGGTGCCCCTAAAAACCCAGCAGAGTTGAAAGATGATAATAGTTCATCACGCGCAGAAAAGCAGGTATTATTCCTATTGAAAGTCTTTTGTCAATTAATTCTTAGAAATCATCTTCATTATCTCAGTATACAATGTCTTATGGCAGCTATATATAATTATGATCATTGTGAACTTTTTCTATCAAAATAATGCAGATAATGATGCGTGCTTTATCGAGCCCGCCGTTTCAAAATTATCGTGTTTGGTGGTCTCTTTCAGATTCAAAGTATGCAGGGACTGCACTATTTGTAAAGAAATGCTTCCAACCAAAATCAGTTTTTTTCAATCTTGACAAAAAAGGTATGTCGGTTTCAAAAATTTGTATTGTTTCGTGGTATAAATATCTTCTTTATTTTATCCCATTGAAAGTTATGGTTTGCGAGAAATTGTCTTATTATCATGCTTCAAAAGCCCATGCATCCCTGAATGTAAGTTTTAGTTTCTATGTAGTTGTTTTTGGAGATTTATCCCCTTGGTTGGTTCTGATTCTTTATATTCATATATTTACCTTTGGTTTTAGCTTCAAAGCACGAAACAGATGGCCGGGTAATTTTAGCTGAATTTGAGACATTCCGTGTGTTAAATACATATGTGCCAAATAATGGCTGGACAGAGGAGGAAAACTCATTCCCAAGGAGAAGAAAATGGGACAAAAGAATCTTAGAGTTTGTTTTGCAGAACTCAGACAAGCCTCTGATATGGTGTGGTGACCTAAATGTTAGGCGAGTGTTTCTCAATTTTCTTCTTTTTCTTTGATGTGGAATAGGGGTGGGATGGGGGAAGGAAAATGGGGATTGCTAGGCACTGTTCTATCCTTTTTCAAATTAATTGCATTTGCTTTATTTTTCCTTCGACTTTTTCCCTCGTCATGCGTTTTTATCTGTTTTTATAAATCAAAAGCTGTGTGAAGTCCTCTGCTTGGTTGCTAGCCTGGCAATTGATCTCTGTAGATGGATAAATAAACAAGCACTAGTTAAATAGCAAGACAAGTCGCTTAAGATATTCAGTTCATGACTTTTACACATGCCTTGCAAATAAATTGGTTTTCATAATGCTTGTATTTACCAAAACAGGATAGTTTCATTAGGAGTGAAATGAAAAGAAAGAGTCTTGTCTACCAAGAATATAGATATTAACTTGAAAATAATTAATCTAATACAATGTACATAGAAAGCTCTGGAAGTTCTCTGGTTTTACCAACCTGTGCAGAATTTGTTCTGGCTTTTTCTCTATAGAAACCACATACTTTGATCTGAATTGTGCAACATTCTATGAATGCGTAAATGTTGTCAGTAAGAGACTTTTTCATTTGAAATTAAAATTTTATGCAGCCATGAAGAGATTGATGTGAGCCATCCAGAATTCTTCAGTGCAGCAAAGCAAAATGGTTATGTCCCTCCAAATAAAGAGGTAAGAGGCTTTTTGTTCTGCCAAATACATACTGATTAATATACATTTTGTTTATTATACTGAAACAACTAAAACTGGTAAGAGTAGAGAATGAGCTACTGAATGAGTAGGAAGTGGGAACTACTGCATTTTTATATTTGTATCTAATTAGTCTGCGAGCATTTGATGGCCCTTGGGATTGAATATTCATTGTAGCTATGTAAAATTTCAAAATACTAATTCATTGAGCGGGATCTGGTATTTTCTTTAATGAAAATCCATTAGGTTTTTTGTGATTTCTGCACTGAGGTTAGAAGAAAATGGACATGGCTCATAATTGAGAACATGTGTTTTTTGACTGATATACCTATGTACTAAATCAATCACCATGAATTTTTTAATTTTGGTTATATTTGCTACCCCTGTTTGTATTGAATAATTGTTCATAAACTTTTAGCATTTGAAATATGGCTATTAAATTTCAGTGGAAATTCTGAACATCTGAACTATGCTGTTTACTCCAATCTAATTATTAACTTGAAGGATGGAACAATCTTGATGATGCAGGATTGTGGACAGCCTGGATTTACCTTAGCAGAGAGAAAGCGTTTTGGTAACATATTGAAACAGTGAGTGATATAACCCATTTGTTTTACCTGAAATATAAGTATATCCAGATATAGGCTTCACATATACAGTACAAGGCTTTGTGTCCTCTGGCTGTATTTTTGTTCCATATTTTACAAATATTGAACTTTCAAACTTCAACCGTATCTTTAGCCCCTTTTTCTGTTCAGTCAAATTCTTGTGTGTTAATTGCTATGGGATTGACTTTGCATCAGGGGAAAGCTGATAGATGCATACAGACTCCTACATGAAGAAAAGGACACCGAACGTGGTTTTTCGTGGTCTGGAAACCCAATTGGAAAGTAAGATGTTGATATCAGTTGATCAAAATATGTATTTTTCTCACGTCACAAGAATATGTAGAAATAATTAATTTAAGTTGTAGGTTGTGGTTGGATAATTGTTGATTGGTCTTTACTTCCCGGATATCATAATGGGTTAATTTACTTGCAGGTATCGAGGCAAAAGGATGAGAATAGACTATTTCATAGTTTCAGAGAAACTCAAAGATAGGATTCTTGCTTGTGAAATTCATGGGCAAGGGATTGAATTAAAAGGTTTATCATTCATTTCCAGAAATTTAGCTTTCACCTGTGTTTTTTGAGTAATGCTTGAAACTAGGACTTGTCTAGTCTGAAAATTCCGGCTGGTGTGGACCATTACACTGCATGATTGCATCAATTTTATTCTATTGGCTTACGAACAAGGAATGGTGGTTAGCTCATTCTTGGTCGTCTTGTAGTTAAAGAAGAGCCATAGCTATTGATGTCTGTCCCTCATTGGTCATGAATGTTTAATGGTTAAAACATTAAGTTGTTTTTGATTTTTTACGAATAAATAATCATGCGACTCCGTTTTCTATGACAATTCCATCTTAACTGGTGGATTCTTTTCAAAAGTGACAAATGGATTTTTCTTTTTTTTTTCTTCATATAAAGTAAAGTTATCTTCATAATTTGTCAGCACATGCAACAACTTTTGGAGTCCCGCCCCTCCCAATTTCCTATGCATATAAACTGTATCCTTTCCCAAAATTTTACTCTTTTTCTCTCTTGGTGCTTATAATCTATGATTCTGATCTTGGACTCTCCAGGTTTTTATGGAAGTGATCATTGCCCAGTCACCCTTGTGCTTTCAGAAGCAAGCCCCAAATCAAGAGAAAGCGAAATCTCATCTTAAAAGTTATTGTACATGATCTATTTGAATTCTTCTGTCTATAGTAAACATACAATTTTAGAGGTAGTTATTTTCTTAATGATTCGCATATATTATTGTGACTTTGCAATTTGTTTGAGGTCAATCTTTCTATTTAGGCAATCATTTCCAAGTTAGAACATCTCAAATGCAAAAAACCAGAAGCATACCATCCCAATTCCCAAATCATTATCCCCCATTAATGTTAATGCCTATAGCAATAAAGAGAAACACAAAAAAAAATAAATAAATAAATAAATAAAGAGATAAGATTTTCATTACACAATGCAGGCTGGATCAGATCCTGCAAACCAGAAAACTTATACCCAACCCTGAATCTCATAAAATGTGGACTGTCACAGAAAGAAAGTACCCCTGAAGCTGATCAATTTTGTTGTACCAGATTTAAGCTGCCAGAACTTAGAGAAAAGGCATTTAGCCATATGTTGGTTGATCCTTCTGTTATAGCTTGAAGCCTACAAAAGCCTGCTTGTCCTGGGTCTGACACTTAAAACTGCCCTGAATTTTGTTTTTTAAGTAGGTGGTCTTGAAAAGACTGGATTTATGGAGAAGTTGGTTTTGGTGGGTATTTTGCAAGGAATCTGGTTTTGGCTACATTAACCCGTCTTTGATCCTTTAATTTTATGCTATCATAATATTCTGAGTCAGATATGCTCAATCTTCAAAACACTTCAACATGCTCATTCATGTTGTTTAATTTAGCTTCAACCTGCTTCATTCCTTATGATTAATCAATCATTGTACACTCCTATATGTATGAGCTCCTCCCTCTTTTTTTTTTTTTTTTTTTTTGGGTGTGGATTGACAGTCAAACAAAAATGTGATTTATGAAGTTTCTTTTTCCTTAAGAGTATATTTGTACTTGGTGGGGCCAAATGCATGGGCAATGTGGTGAGAGAAAAGGGAAGGCATATTGATATATATATATATATATATATATATATATTTTTTTTTTTTTTGGTATATTGATATTGATTGGAAGAGGTGGTCGTTGTGGAATCTAATGATTACAAAATCTGCTTTGTAGTGTGGTTAATTTCTTAAGGGAAAAAAAAAAAAAGAAAGAAAGAAAAAAAGAAAAAAAAGGTACTTTGGATATTGTTTTAATTTGCTAGTGTATCAACTTATCATGTAGCATAAAAAACACTTTCTCTTGAAAGTCCCAAAAACAATAGAATAAATCCTTGTTTATTTTTAAC
Organism: Ziziphus jujuba; assembly: GCF_031755915.1. Taxonomy (NCBI): domain Eukaryota; kingdom Viridiplantae; phylum Streptophyta; class Magnoliopsida; order Rosales; family Rhamnaceae; genus Ziziphus; species Ziziphus jujuba. The sequence continues at coordinate 9,726,519 of NC_083380.1, forward strand.
AAGAGATAATAAAATCTTTGTTTAATCCATATACAATAACTAGTTTTTATGTGGGTGCTTCTTTGATGGATTTAAAATCACTCCTTGAGAAAAAATGCTCATTCAATCTGGCAAAAAAAGCTCAAATTCTTTTCCACTCATATACAAAGATGAAAAAAGATTAAAAGTCAATATCTTTTTTTTTTTTAAATTAATAAATAAAATAGGTGTCATTGCTTAGGAGAACTTCTAAATGCTCGACCCGACACCCTGTAAGAATTAATAAATAAATCCGATTATCTTAAATAAAATATTACTCAATAATACAAAACCAAAATGTATAAAATTAGTCAACTAAATTCTATTTTAACTAATGATAAAAAAAAAATTCCATTTTAACAAAATAATAGAATGTGATTGGATTTAAAAGCTAAAATAAAGAACTAGTTATGAGAGAAAGGGGGAGAGAGAGAGAGAGAGAGAGAGAGAGAGAGAGATGCACACCTAATTTTCTAAAAATAAAATAACATTAATATAATTTTAAAAAATCTAAAATGGAAATGATAATACAACTCACTAAGTTGGTTTCCCATAATAGTCCCCAGAAGTTGACCTCTGTTTTAATTTTTAATTTTTTTTTTTTAAAAAAACTGAGGAAGAAGAACAATAATTTTTATATGATGCAATATAAAAAGCATAATTTTAAAAAAATGCTATTTATTTCATTTTTTCTGGATGGTAGGCTTGTTTGCATGATATTCTTATCATAGCACACATTTATTTATTTATTTTCTCTCAATTTTGGTTGGATTGTGCATCACTGCAAAAACTGCTATAATATGGCCCACATTATTGCTATGAAAACCAATAAAAATTTGACACGTATATCTGATAAAGTTTCATGGCTATTGACACATCATCCCCTTGATAGGTCATTCATTTTCACATCTTTGACCACAGTCATAGTCAAAATGAAAGTAAAAACTGAGGCTACTACAAATAAACACAAAGAAAAATAACTTAATTTTGTTGTGGGTTTTAAAAAGCATTAAAATTAAAATTAAAAATATTAAGGGGGGGCATAACTGCTAAGATCATGTCACAGGTTTTGCAGTTATCCATAAATGGAAAAACACCAGAAAATAAAATAAAATTAAAAAAAATAAAAAAAATAAAAAATGGCATAATGGTAAATAAGAGAGTAAACAATGTCATTTTCATAAAAATAGCTCAAAACCAGAATAAAACCTCACTCACATGTCTTACCTCTACTCTCTCACTCACTCCTCCACTTGCCTCTCCCTCTGCCCCATCAATTTTTGTTTTGTTTTTGTTTTTGTTTTTTTTTTTTTTTTTTCACCATTCTTCCTTTTTCATGTTCTTCCTCTGTTATCATGAAATGGAAAACAGAGGAAAGAAATGATACTTTTTAGAAAACCCAGAAAAAGATTTATCTATGGGGCATAGAATCTGAAGGGGCTCTGTTTTTTAATTTATTTTTTAATTTTTAATTTTTCTTTTTTCTGTTTGGGTTTTGGGAAAATGGGTTTTGAATGAGAAACCCAAATCTCAGAAAGAGATAGAGAGAGAGAGAGAGTGGGAGAAATTGTTTTTGTGTTCTGTTTCTTTTTGATTATTAATGGCAGCCTCAGCAGAGCCACCACAGGAGGTGTTTTCATGGCTGAAAACCCTACCTTCAGCACCAGAGTACCACCCTACTCTGGCCGAGTTTCAAGATCCGATTTCATACATTTTCAAGATCGAGAAAGAGGCTTCCAAGTATGGAATCTGCAAAATCGTACCCCCTGTACCTCCATCTCCGAGGAAGACAGCAATGGCGAATCTCCACAAGTCCCTCGCTGCTCGTTCCGCTTTCTCTGACTCTTCGAATCCCAAATCTCAGCCCACATTCACTACCAGGCAGCAGCAGATCGGGTTCTGCCCGAGGAAACCCCGTCCGGTCCAAAGACCCGTATGGCAGAGCGGTGAGTACTACACGTTCTCGCAATTTGAAACCAGGGCTAAGAATTTCGAGAAGACCTTCCTGAAGAAATGCACTAAAAAAGGAGGTCTTTCGCCTTTGGAAATCGAAACCCTTTACTGGAAAGCGACGGTGGACAAACCCTTTTCGGTTGAGTACGCGAACGACATGCCCGGGTCGGCTTTCGTGCCTGTGAGTACGAAGAAGAGTAGGGAAGCAGGAGAAGGTGTGACACTCGGTGAGACCGCGTGGAATATGAGGGCCGTTTCTAGGGCCAAAGGGTCTCTGTTGAGGTTCATGAAGGAGGAGATTCCTGGGGTTACTTCACCTATGGTGTATATAGCCATGATGTTCAGCTGGTTTGCTTGGCATGTTGAGGACCATGATTTGCATAGCTTGAATTATTTGCATATGGGTGCTGGGAAGACTTGGTATGGTGTGCCTAGAGAAGCTGCTGTTGCATTTGAGGAGGTTGTCAGAGTTCATGGCTATGGAGGAGAGGTCAATCCTCTTGGTGAGTTTCAGGACTATTTAGAATTGTACAAAAACTAAGTAAATTCAAACGTCCTCTGTCTTAATCTGTACTGTTGTACTGTGTTCTATAAAAAAAGTTGTTGGTAAAAGTCCATTTCACTATCTAGTATGGTGAAAGCTATTCAATTACGTGTAGGTACCCTTCAATGTACAAATTTGTCTATTTATGGAGTTGTTTTTTGGGTTCGACTGGACATGGTGAAAAATGTTGTCATGTCTTGGGAAGTATGAGAGTTGGAAGATGACCGTTTAGTCTAGATGTTTGAACATATTACAATGTAAGAACAGTTGCAATTGAACACGTCTTGAGTGGATTCTTGGCGTCTATGGTAATATTTTATTTTCCAACAAGCAATTCAAGCTCCGTGTTTACTTCACTCAAAGCATGGAGTTAAAGGATCTTTGTCTTTTATGTGCTTAAGGTGGTTATAGATTATTGAGACTGAACTTGGCTTTAGAGAATAAGTGGATGATATTGTAATTTTTGTTTCCTTATATGTCCTGTTCATCTGATTTATTTTCCATTTTCTTCAATCAGTTACTTTTGCTATTCTTGGTGAGAAGACTACAGTGATGTCTCCCGAAGTATTTATTAGTGCAGGGATTCCATGCTGCAGGTAATTTGCTGATTATATTCCTAATCAACTTCTGAATTTTGACTGTCCTTTGGCCATTTAATCATAGCTTAAAATGGATGCATGCGTTTGTTAAATCTTACTCCTTTAATTTATGCCAGGCTAGTACAAAACCCAGGTGAATTTGTTGTGACATTTCCAAGAGCCTATCATACTGGGTTCAGTCATGGTGAGAGACCCATGGAATTTTATTATTATACTTGTTGTCCTTATTAAATAAGGATTGCTATTTCATCCTCTCGAACTTTTTTATTAGGATTTAATTGTGGGGAGGCAGCTAATATTGCAACTCCTGAATGGTTGGGGGTTGCTAAAGATGCTGCTATTCGACGAGCTTCAATCAATTATCCTCCAATGGTGTCACACTACCAACTACTATATGATCTTGCTCTTGCATTATGTTCAAGGTTTGTACTATCACCATTTGTAAATTCCTTCTGGTTATTGCCCTGTGCCTTTTGGCATTGATTGATATTTGGGTTCTCAGAAAGGCCAAATCTGTTTCGGTGAAGTTTACTATTAAATAAAATGTACTTTCTGAAGAAGAATGATAAAATTAGAAAATATGCATATCATATCTTACTTGGAAAACTTCATGGCAAAGCACCATGTGCTAATTTTCCTAGTGTGCAAGATTATTTATTGTTCTTGAGAAATTGCTTAATTTTAACCTCTCAATGAAGGGCAGTTGGTTTAGCAAAGAATAGAAGTTGCTACTGCAAATGTGTCATAAAGTATGCAGAACATTGGTTGTTATGCTTTATTGAACTCAGTTTCTTATGTTCTCTGATCAGAGTCCCTGCAAGCATCACTGCTGAACCACGGAGTTCTAGACTAAAAGATAAAAAGAAGGGTGAAGGAGAGACAGTGGTTAAAGAGCAATTTGTGCAGGATGTAATACATAATAATGACCTACTTCATGTTCTTGGAAAAGGGTCTCCAATTGTACTTCTTCCTCGCAGTTCTTTAGACATTTCTGTTTGTTCGAAATTGCGCGTCGGTTCCCAATTAAGAGTTAACACCACTTTTCCAGTTGGTTTGTGCAATTCTGGAGGGGAAATGAAATCCTCAGGAAGTTTAATTTCTGATGATCTGATGATGATGGACACGAAGCAGGAAATTAAGCAAGTTAAAGGTTTCTATTTGGTGAAGGGAAAATTTGCCTCTTTGTGTGAGGGGAGCAGAATTCCCTCATTATCTGGTAATGATAGTCAATTTTCTCTGAATGCTAAGAGCGTAGGAATTGAAGGAGAAAATAATAGTGGCAATGATGGGTTATCGGACCAGAGACTATTTTCATGTGTTACTTGTGGAATTTTGAGCTTTTCTTGTGTTGCCATAATTCAGCCAAGAGAACCAGCAGCCAGATATCTTATGTCAGCTGATTGTAGCTTTTTCAATGATTGGGTTGTTGGTTCTGGAGTAGCCAGTGATGTATTCACTGTTGCTAATGCGGATCCAATTGCTCAGAATACCTGCACAGGTTGGTTTTATACGGATAGTCTTCTTCTATTCTAGGTTTGTCATCAATATAACTTGACATGTGACCCATTAAAACTCCCTTTGCGGTCTAAATTCAAAATCATGTTCACTTTAAATAAATTCAAATTCATGTTCACTAAGTAAATATGACATTGTTTTTCATACTTGTGATGATCAAAGTACTAAGTAAATATGAAATTGTTTTTCATATTTGTGCTTATCAAAATTTTGACTTGAGATGTGGTCTTTGCTTCATAATCTTATGCTTTTCAGTGAGGTATTTGTGCTATTCAATAAAGTAGACCTTTTACATACTCTTCTTGTGATACCTGATGCCAAATATTTATACTAGTATCGTGATCATCTTCCTCTTCTCTTTTGCCATATGCAGCTTCTGTGTTATCCAAAAACTGCATTATGTTGCCACATATAGGTCCATTGGTATTTTGTTTGAAGATGGCATTTTTAGTTCCTTGATATTGAGTATCTTTTCCAAAGGATGGCTGATTTAGATTATAGGGTTAGATGAGTTAGAATGAGTTTTCTGGTGAGGATAGTACTGCCTTCGAAAATCCTATTTCTTTATTGTCTAAACCAGAAACTTTGCTTATGAGCTAGGAAGTTTGTGAAAAAGCAAACAATTTAGAGAGTATGTTATTGCTGTTTGGTCTTAGTGCCATTGAATTTGTATTGCTTTGTGTGGAATTGAACCTAACTGCCCTAAGTCTGCTTTTTCATGGTTATATTCATATTTTGGTTGAGCTTTGGCAGTTATACTGTTGCAGCCTTCTGATGTTGAAACTAATGTTTGGGTATGCGTGGATGGATGCCACGTGCTTGTTTAGCAAAATATCTGGGGTTAAGTGTCTTATCATATAATCTTCAAGCACTGCCATTGTGAGTCTGTCTCATTTTTTCCCATGCCAGTGTACTTTTACTATCATTATTATGGGAGTGTATTGTCATGTGGCACATTATGGATGGTGGTGCTTGCAATAGCTGTGGTTGTATAACCATTTATATGTTGAAGTCCTGATAAATTAGGAGAGATCTCTTACACACTAAATGCTGATATACTAGTGTAATTCAAATCTAGAGACCTGCTTCTATATATAAAAAGAGAGAAAGAAAAGAAAGAGTGAATACCTGGGCTTTTGGGGATCTGACACCTATTTTGGGTGTTTTTTTGTTTGTTTAATGTTGTTCGTCTTTCCTGGTTTAAATGTGATGTGATTTCGTTATGTGTGCTCTTTATATGACTCCATACTCCCCTATCTACCCTGTTGAGGAATTCTATTTTAGGATTTTTACATTTTTACATTTTTCTGTCATCAAATACAGGGTTGGTGGAGAAAAATGGCCCTGATAGTTTGTATGATGTCCCTGTTCAATCTGTTAATGAAGATAAAAGTAATGAAGTAGTTTCAAATGCTGAAAAACATGAACCTGCTTCTGCACTTGGCTTATTGGCTTTGAATTATGGAAATTCATCAGACTCTGAGGATGATCAAGTTGATCCAAATGTATCAGTCTATGGTGCTGAAACTATTTTACCAAACCGTGCTTCAGGAATTTATCAGTATGATCATTCTAGTTCCACTTTGCAAGATCGTCATGTTGATGCATCTGGTCTTCAAGGTCAGTCATCATGCAGACTGTATTCTGGGGGTGGACTCGCTTCCCTAAATGTTGATCTCAATATGGACAACTGCACTGTTGATGTAGATAGTGATAATCTTGCTTCTACAAAATCAAATGGTTTGGTGGGTCAATTTAGGGATCCAATGAACGTTTTACACGCTTGTTCCTCGGGTTCCTATGATGCTGAAACAACAAAGTTTGGCAAGGGTATCACACCAGTGAAGAATGCAAACATGCCGTTTGCTCCAAGATGTGATGAAGAATCTTCTAGAATGCATGTATTCTGTCTTGATCATGCTGTAGAGGTTGAACAGCAGCTTCGTCAAATAGGAGGAGTTGATATATTACTGCTTTGTCATCCAGGTTGGTTTTCCCACACATTACCTTGTTGCATTCTCACGTCTTTGACCTCTCAATAATTTTATTATCTGTGAAAATACATGCAGACTATCCTAAGATTGAGGCTGAAGCAAAGGTAATTGCAGAAGACCTGGGAATTGGATGTCTCTGGAATGCTCACACATTCAGAAAAGCTACTAAAGAGGACGAGGAGAGGATCCAGGCAGCTCTGGATAGTGAGGAAGCCATCCCTAAGAATGGGGACTGGGCTGTAAAGCTGGGGATCAATCTCTTTTATAGTGCCAGCCTCAGCCGCTCACCTCTTTATAGTAAGCAGATGCCATATAATTCTGTTATATACAATGCATTTGGCCGTAGTTCACCAGCCGTTTCGCCTACAAGATCTGATGGGTATGTGAGGAGATCTGGCAAACAGAAAAAAGTTGTGGCAGGGAAATGGTGTGGTAAAGTCTGGATGTCAAGTCAGGTTCATCCCTTTCTGGCAAAAAGGGATCCTGAAGAAGAGGAAGATGAGGAGAGAGGCTTCCATACTTGGCCAATACCAGATGAGAGGCTTGAGAGAAAACCTGATACTAGCCGCAGAAATGATAGCACCATGATTACTAGAAAGTATGTTAGGAAGAGGAAAATGGCAGTAGAAAGTGGCTTAAACAAGAAAGCTAAATGCATTCAGAAAGAAGATGCAGTTTCTGGTAATTCTATGAATGATGATTCTCATCAGCAGCAAAGGAGGCTTCCCAGAAGCAAGGAAGTATGTATTAAACGTGGGTCAACAAAGAAAATCAAGTGTATCGAGACAGAAGAAGCAGTTTCTGATGATTCAATTGATGATAATTCTGATGAGCAGCATAAAAGGACCCACAGAAGAAATCAAGCCAACTATATTGAGAGAGATGACATAGTTTCAGATGATTCTTTAGGGGTTGATTCTCATCACCAAAACAAACAGATTTTTAGAGGCAAGCAAGCCAAACATACAGGAAGAGAAGATGTGGTTTCTGATGATTCTCTGGATAGTAATTCTTGCCTGCTGAATAGGAGAATTCCTAGAAGCAAGCAATCCAAATTCTTTGGGAGAGAAGATTCAGTTTCAGATGACTTCTATGGAGATAATGCACAGCAGCAGCAGAGGAGGATTCAAAGCAAGCAGGCCAAGTCCATGGAGAGAGAAGATGAAATTTTGGATGAACCAGTAGAGGACAACTCTCATCAGCAGCATAAGAGGATTCTTCGAAACAAACGAACAAAATCGGCTATTCAGCAGCAGAAAATGAAAAGAGAGACTTCTCGCAATGTGAAACAAGCAATCTCTAAGCCTGTGAAACAAGGTACACGAAGGCAAGAAAAAATGAAGCAACAGACACCACGTCTTCGGAATAATCCAAGTGAGCAGAACATGTTTTATACAAATGCTGAAGAGGAGCTAGAAGGTGGGCCTAGCACACGCCTCAGGAAAAGAATCCCTAAGCCCCTGAAAGTTGCTGGAGCTAAACGAAAAGAGCAGCAACAACCAAAGAGTAAGAAAAAGGTGAAGAAAGCATCAACTGGGAAGGCTCAGGGTGGCCACAATGATGCCAGGGACGAGGAAGCAGAATACTTGTGTGACTTGGAGGGATGTACCATGAGTTTTGGAACAAAACAAGAGCTTGTGCTGCATAAAAGAAACGTTTGTCCAGTAAAGGGTTGTGGAAAGAAGTTCTTCTCGCATAAGTATCTTGTACAGCATCGTCGTGTTCACATGGATGACCGTCCCCTTCGGTGCCCATGGAAGGGCTGCAAGATGACATTTAAGTGGGCATGGGCTCGGACTGAACACATTCGAGTTCACACTGGTGCTCGGCCTTATGTATGTGCAGAGCCAGGCTGTGGGCAGACATTCAGATTTGTATCAGATTTCAGCCGGCACAAGCGGAAGACTGGTCATTCAGCAAAGAAAGGTAGATGAGGGAGGACTTGGTGGAACCGAGAGATGTACTGTAACATTGGCTAATGAATCTGTTCAATTGACAGGATTAGGGCTAGGTTTAAGGATAGGTGTAGGATTTCCCTCTATTTGCTATTCAGAGTTATCACTTAATTCTGATTTGCCCCGAGACCTCATTGGGCTCATTCCTTTATTGCAACAAAGAGCAATTACTTTGATCTTGATGGCATTCTTTCTCTAATGGATGTCAAATTGTTAATCCTGTGTAGTTGGGACTTGGAATTATGCTTGTTAACAGCATTAATCAACATGTCAAATATGACCTCTTGATGAGCAGTACCATTCATTCATTTTCCTTTTGTTTTTGCCATACGGTATTGCAATGCATGCTTCACTCTTTCTTGGGTTTGTTTCATAATGCTCTTTCTACCAATATAATGTAAAATTGATTCTTGGACTTGTGGGGAATAAGCAGGCATTTGTTTATATTTACGTCAGATTCACAGATTACATAATATAAGAGATTAGTTTTTGAATGTGATTGTCTCTCTTGAAACAGATTTTGACTCAAATCCACTCAGAAAATGTGACTTCCAAGAATAAATAATTATAATAATAAACAAAAAATGTCAGTTTTGAATGGGCCTACATTTGGGCTTTACTGGGCCTAAGCTTGAAAATGACTCTGGCCCCAACCTTGAAGTCGCTTAAAAAAAGGATAATTTTGTGGACCTTTTATGGATAAGTTGGGTCCGACCGTTAGGAACATGGAAGACACACACGGACAGAGGCAGAGTGGAACGTTTGGACAGGGCAGAGGGACACAGAATTTGCAATGGCTTCAACGACCATCTCTCTTTCCTTAGCTACAATATCATCTTCAAAAGCTCTTCTCTCTCATCCGAAACCCACCTCCATTTATACTTTCAAAGCCTATGAAAGGACCTTTTCATCTTCTCTACTGGGTACCAGTTTAAGCATTGAAACAGCGAGACCAAGACCAATATGCAGGGGGACAGCTTCTTCTTCTTCTAATGGGGTCACTTGCTCAAGTTCTTCTTCCCCTCTCCCATCTGCACTCCTCTTTGATTGCGATGGTGTTCTTGTTGATACTGAAAAAGATGGGCATCGTGTCTCTTTCAATGATACTTTCAAAGAGGTTGGCATTCTCTTTGTTTTTCTTTCTCTGCCCCTATTTTGTTGGGCTTTGAAGTTTCGAGAAATTCATTGAATTTTCCTTCAACTTGTTCAATATTGATTTGTTGGTGGTTCGAAAAGCTATATATGAGTTATCATGGGTTATTGATTATTTCGGAGATTAAGCAAAAGCTGCTTTGCTCTTTTCATTGGTTTTGATGGATTAGTGACATTAGATAGTTGATTGCACAGAAAGATTTGGGAACAACATGGGATGTGGATTTGTATGGTGAACTGCTCAAAATTGGCGGTGGAAAAGAAAGGTATTGCCAGTTTACATTGGCCTCAGGAAACTACTTATGATTTGGATTTCATTCACATTTTTTAGAAATGGGATTTGTTTCTCTTATTAATTTTCTACATGATGAAACTTAATTGTCTGAAAATAATGAATGACCCGCAATTTGATTTTGAAGTAATTAGTTGATTACGGTGTTTGTAGGATGACAGCCTACTTTAACAAGACAGGTTGGCCTGAGAAAGCTCCAAAGGGTGAAGAAGAAAGGAAGCAATTCATAGCTTCACTTCACAAGCGAAAGACTGAGCTGTTCATGGCCCTCATCGAGAAAAAGCTCCTGCCTCTTCGGCCAGGGGTTGCAAAGTCAGCTCCCGTCTGATCTTATGTTTAGCATTTGGTTGTTGCCTGATATATTATTCTCGTCGCAGTAGTATATATGTCTTTAGTAGTTTGTCTTTGAAGCTAAAATATATATATGCTTGCCAATTGTCAGAAAATCCAACTTTTTGGCATTCAATAAGTGATTGCTTTCTTTAAACTTTGGATGTTTCAATTTGGTTTATAGAAGGATAAATTCACTTCTGAATTAGTTCTATCTAAAATATACAATTTTATGTTGGTAAGCTTCTTCTGTTATCTTGTACAGGCTGATTGATCAAGCTTTGTCAAAAGGAGTGAAGGTTGCTGTCTGCAGCACTTCTAATGAGAAGGCGGTATTACTTAATTGCTTTTCTCAGATGTTATTGCTTATATGGTTGATAAGTTCTGACTGAAGATAATCTTTAGTAAATAGCCAAATTTGTATGATTTGCAAGAACTTTTCAAGCAAAGGTAGCAATCCAACTCTTGCATCACATTTGTGATTGGTATTACTCAGTTTCTAGTGGAAAGACTAATGTAAACCAAGGGCAATGTCTGGTTTAAGCACTTTTTTCTGGATCAGCTTATGCTCTATAAATTTGAAACTTAAGGTCAAAATCAGCTTCACAATCATGTTATTGTAATTAAGTATACTGCGAAAGCAAACCTCCAATTCGTTTTTCATTTTACCTGTTTCATTTCTAAGAATGATATTGGTTCTTTGGTACAACTCAGCTCAGTATTAAAATTTTGATGGTAGAACTTTGTTTTTCATCAAGGTCTCTGCAATAGTCAAATTCTTGCTAGGACCTGAGCGGGCAGAGAAAATCCAGATATTTGCAGGAGATGTTGTTCCCCGCAAGAAGCCTGATCCAGTAAAGTTTTCATTTCTCATAATCTTGATTTATTTAGGTGGTATCTGTAATCTATAGAGATCATAGAATTCAAGTTCAGAGAATCTAAATTTGTAGGACAAGTCTATCCACAATAAAGAGCTATTACACAGTGAGAACTAAAATTCCCATTCATAATCACTAAATTTTAAAGCACTAAAACAAATTAAACTCTACATAAGGCACTAATTTGGTTGGTAGTCACCTTCTTCTTTCTCCTTAGATATAGTTTACTCATTGAGAATCAGATGATTAGTTATTCTTGCTAGCCCCTAATTTATTCTTTAATCCTGACAGGCTATCTATACATTGGCAGCCAGCACCCTTGGTGTTGATCCTTTGAGGTATTGCATGACAGTTGAACCAACGTTAATCTTAATGTTACCATAAACAGTGCATTGAGGTTTTGTTTAAATTATATGCTTTTGCGGATGAAGTTGAGAGATTATTTTATGGTAGATCACATTTTCTAGGATTGGCTATGACAAATATGCTGCTAATTGTTTCTGTACTTCAAAGTCCTTTTCCGGCTTTAAAATGGTTTTTGTATATGCTCTGCTTATGTATAAAATTTTTATGGTTAATATTCACTTTATATTGATATAAACAATCTAATTATCAGGATAAGTGAAATGTTTTTATCTTTTATTTTGCAGTTGTGTTGTGATAGAGGACAGTGGCATAGGCCTTGCAGCTGCCAAAGCTGCTGGAATGAAGTGCATTGTAACTAAGAGCGGGTACCAGATTTCTCCAACTATTTGAAGAAATATGTTGTTTATCATTTGCATGCCCTTATCTTATGAAAATGACTAACCGACGTGGGAAACTTAAGAAATACCCTGCCGCTCTTGAAAGAAGCAACACGTCTAAAAAAAATAAAAATAAAAGAAGATACATTCTTAGTAGCTTCAAGATGGAAAAATGTCCTTGCTGCTACTCTTTTTTTCAAATGATTACTATTTCCTCCAGCTCATATTTTGCAAACTTTGCTTTTTCATGTATAAAACTTTGTTGTTACTTGTTAGCCTTGCATCCCCTTGTATTACTGTACCTTAACCTCTCACACTAATCAGTATTTACCTCTTGATCATTGATTACAGATATACAGCCAATGAAGACTTTTTAAATGCAGACGCTGTCTTTGACTTCATTGGAGACCCTCCAGAGGAACGTTTTGACTTGGCATTTTGTGGAAGCCTTCTTGAGAAGCAGTATGTGAGCTAGTTGCATATAAAATTAAGCTTGAGGTTAAATTTCAGATGATATCTGGTGTAGATATTGTTGGTATATGTAGAAAAAGCTGGCTATTCTTGAGACAATGCACTCTTTTTGCTTGGGAATCTCTTTGGATGATAATTATTATATTTAATGGTGGATCTAATTTCCATCGCCAAAATTATAGTTGGAATCATTATCTAACAATTCTTTTGTGTTCTTCATCTAGTTAAATTGTTCATTTTGCACATTAACACCTCTTTCAACAAGAAGTATTTTTTTTTTTTTTTCAACAACAAATATTGTTTGCCAACCCATAAAACAAAATGTATGGTTAAAAGCTGCAGCTAAAAATTCTGATATTTATTTTTTTAATAGATCGAGGTCAACTTGTTATGGAACCAGGTTTCATATACGTCATATTCACCAAAAAAGTTTCATATACGTCATATTCACCAAAAAAGTTTCATATACGTCTTCATAATTTTTATTTTTATTTTTTAAAAATAAAATTCATGAATATATAGGTGTTATTATATGTTAGGACCATTGTCAGGGTTCATAAAGGACCTTGTTCCAAATCCTTAACCACACAAAGTAGAAGATGAGGCCAAAATTTATTTATTTATTATTATTATTTATTTTTTTTGCTGAATTTTTTTTTTGAAATTGTAGAAATGATGATGAGACTTTTAAATGAGCATCATCTTTTCGGGAAACTAGCCGTTTTCTGGTGGTCCTTCGGTTATAGGTAACTGTGGTTATAAGACACCAGATAAAATATTGAAGACCAGAATATGTTTTTTATTCACTGCACTACTCTTTATATAGAGCTAACATTTAACAGAAAAACAAAAATATTTCCTAAACACAAGGCATGACTAATAGCTTCCTAATTTCTAGCTATTAACAAGTAAAACAGCATAACAGCATAAATAATAACAAATATCCTAAAGACTTGGTCAGCTAACTGCATAACAAATATTCTAATGACTTGGTCAGCTGACAACAACATTTTCTCATATTGCTCCACCAATTTTTGATGGTGATAACTATCAGGCTTGGGCTATTAAAATGATGGTCCATCTTGAGGCATTAGATCTTTGGGAGGCTGTAGAGGAGGACTATGATGTTCTACCATTGCCAGAAAATCCAACGATAGTACAACTAAAGACTCACAAAGAGAGGAAGACAAAGAAGTCCAAAGCTAAAGCATGTCTATTCTCTGCTGTTTCAAGCACCATATTTACAAGAATCATGAATCTACAGACAGCAAAGGCTATTTGGGATTATCTCAGAAGCGAATACCAAGGCAATGAAAGAACCAAAAACATGAAAGTGCTTAACTTGATCAGGAAGTTTGAAATGCTGAAAATGAAGGAGACAGAGTTCATCAAAGACTACTCTGACAAGTTGCTGGGCATAGTAAACAAGGTGAGGTTGCTGAGTAAGAATTTTTCTGATGAACGAATTGTACAAAAAATTCTTGTGACTTTGCCTGAAAAGTATGAATCTAAAATTTCTTCATTAGAAAATCTAAGGATTTGTCAAGTATATCCTTGGTAGAATTAGTAAATGCATTGCAGGCCCAGGAGCAAAGGCGAATGATGAGAAAAGAAGAATCTGTAGAGGGTGCTTTTCAAGCAAAGGCACAAAATTCAGGAGGAGGCAAAGACAAGAAGGACAGCAAAAAGAAGTACAGCAAGAAAACTGAATACAATGACAAAAAGGATGAGGTAACATATCCACCTTGCCCATACTGTAAAAAAACTAACCACCCACAAAGGAAGTGTTGGTGGAGACCAGATGTCAAGTGCAGGAAATGTGGTCAGATTGGGCACATGGAGAGAATCTGTAAGTCACAACAACATGAAGGAAAAGCAAATACTGCTGTTGAGCAACATCAAGAGGAACAGCTATTTGTTGCAACTTGTTTTGCAGCAAGCAACAGTTCTAGTGATTCTTGGCTGATTGATAGTGGTTGCACACATCACATGACTAATGATCTAGAGCTTTTCAAAGAACTCAACAAAACTGAAATTTCCAAAGTAAAAATTGAAAATGGGGAATACATCTCAGTCAAAGGCAAAGGAACTGTAGCTTTAGAAAGCTTATCAGGTTTGAAGTATATTACTGACGTTTTATATGTGCCTGATATTGACCAAAACCTACTTAATGTTGGACAGCTGATTGAGAAGGGCTTCAAAGTTATATTTGAAGACAAATGGTGCAGGATTAAAGATGCAGAAGGAAGAGATGCTTTTAAGGTGAAAATGAGAGCAAAAAGCTTTGCTCTAAATCTGATGGAGGGGGAGCAGATAGCATTTCCTAGCAGTGCAAGCAATGCGGAATTGTGGCACAAAAGGCTTGGGCATTTTCATCATGCTGGACTTCTATACATGCAGAATCACAAAATGGTAAAAGGAGTACCATTACTGGAAGACAAACTTTCTGATTGTGTGGCTTGCCAATATGGAAAGCAAGTCAAAAGATCCTTTCCTCAAACTGCATGGAGAGCAACACGCAAACTTCAACTGGTACATACAGATGTTGGAGGACCTCTAAAAACATCTTCCTTAAATGGCAGTAAATATTATATTGTATTTATTGATGATTGCACCAGATTTTGTTGGATTTATTTTCTTAAATTTAAATCTGAAGTTGCTAATGTTTTTTGGAAATATAAAACTTGGGTGGAGAATCAAAGTGGTTACAGGATGCAAACAATCAGATCAGACAATGGAAAGGAATACACTTGTGATAGTTTCAAAAATTTATGTGATGAAGCTGGCATTGAGCACCAGTTTACAGCACCGTATACTCCGCAGCAGAACGGTGTAAGTGAAAGAAAAAATAGAAGTATTATGGAAATGACAAGGTGTTTGCTGCATGAAAAGGAATTGCCAAAGAACCTGTGGGCGGAGGCTGCAAATACTGCAGTTTATCTGTTGAATCGATTGCCAACCAGAGTTCTACAGAAAAGAACTCCATTTGAAGCTTGGTTTGGTTACAAACCAGACCTGCAATATTTAAGAACTTTTGGTTGTCTTTGTTTTGCTCATGTGCCACAGGTGAAAAGAGAGAAACTCGATAAAAAGGCGGAACCGGGAGTTTTTATTGGATATAGTAAAGCATCCAAGGCTTACAGAATTTTCCAACCACAAAGTGGAAAAATTCTTGTAAGTAGAGATGTCACATTCATGGAAGATAGACAATGGAACTGGGAGGAGTCAGTAAAGGAGCAGCGGTCTGAAATTCAACAAAATATGGATGATAACATAGATGATGAACCAATTAGAGGTACAAGGTTATTATCTGATATTTATGAAAGATGTAATATTGCTGTGTTTGAGCCTACAGAGTTTAAAGAAGCTGAAAAGGATGTCAAGTGGATCGAAGCAATGGAAGAAGAGCTTAAGATGATTGAGAAGAATGACACATGGGAGTTGGTGAATAGACCTCAACATAGAAAGGTCATTGGAGTCAAATGGGTTTACAGAACCAAATTTAATGCAGATGGTTCTGTAAATAAACACAAAGCCAGATTAGTTGTGAAAGGGTATAGTCAAGTGTTTGGAGTAGATTTTTCAGAAACCTTTGCTCCAGTAGCACGCTTGGATACAATCAGAATGTTACTTGCTTTGGCTGCACAAAAGGGATGGAAGATTTACCAGTTGGATGTTAAATCTGCTTTTTTAAATGGTTATCTTCAAGATGAAATTTATGTAGAGCAGCCTGAAGGATTTCAAGTCAAGGGACAGGAGGAGAAGGTCTACTTATTGAAGAAGGCATTATACGGTCTTAAACAGGCTCCTAGGGCCTGATACAGCAGGATCGATGAATATCTTCAAAGCCTTGGTTTTGTTAAAAGTCCAAGTGAAGCTACGTTATATATAAAAAAAACAGATGCTAACTTAATTATAGTTTCTGTTTATGTTGATGATCTTCTTGTAACAGGAAGCAATGAGATGCTGGTGAAAGAATTTAAAGCCAAAATGCTTGAAGCATTTGAGATGACAGACCTTGGCTTAATGTCCTATTTTCTAGGAATGGAGGTGAAGCAAGACCATCATGGAGTCTTCATAAGCCAAAAGAAGTATGCAAAGGAAATACTCAAGAAATTCCATATGGAAGATTGCAAAAGCACTAGCACACCCATGAATCAAAAGGAGAAATTTAGCAAAGAGGATGGAGCTGAAAAAGTTGATGAACGCTTATACATGAGTCTGATTAGTTGCTTGATGTATCTTACAGCTACCAGACCAGACATAATGTTTGCAGTAAGTTTGCTCTCGAGATTTATGCATTGTGCTAGTGAAATGCATTTTCAGGCTGCCAAACGAATTGTAAGATATATCAAGGGCACAACAAATTATGGAATTAAATATTCTAGCTGTCACTCTTTTAAGCTTCATGGTTATTCTGATAGTGACTGGGCAGGTTCTATAGATGACATGAGAAGCACAACAGGTTTTTGTTTCAGTTTTGGATCAGGAATTTTTTCATGGAGCTCAAAAAAGCAAGATGTGATAGCTCAAAGTACAGCGGAGGCAGAGTATGTTGCAGCAAACGCTACAGTGAGTCAAGCAATTTGGATCAGGAAAATACTAGCAGATTTACACATGAACCAAACTGAGCCAACAGAAATTTATGTAGATAACCAAGCTGCCATTGCAATTTCAAATGATCCTATTTTTCATGGAAGGACAAAGCATTTCAAGATCAAGCTATATCATTTGAGAGAAGAACAGAAGGCTGGTGAAGTTAAACTGGTTTATTGTAAGACTGAGAACCAAATTGCAGATGTGCTTACCAAGGCTCTTCCAAAAGCAAGATTCGAAGTTCTGAGAAACAAACTAAGTCTATGCAGCTATTAGGCAAGGAGGAGAAATTGTTGTAACAGTGCCTAGGTAGCTGCATATGGAGTTGTTGTCAGCTGACCAAGTCATTAGAATATTTGTTATGCAGTTAGCTAACCAAGTCTTTAGGATATTTGTTATTATTTATGCTGTTATGCTGTTTTACTTGTTAATAGCTAGAAATTAGGAAGCTGTTAGTCATGCTTGTGTTTAGGAAATATTTTTGTTTTTCTGTTAAATGTTAGCTCTATATAAAAAGTAGTGCAGTGAATAAAAAACATATTCTGGTCTTCAATATTTTATCTGGTGTCTTATAACCACAGTAACTTATCTCTAACTTAAGATCGATCGCCAAGAAATTTTGAATATATGTATATCAATCTGGAGGTTTTTATACAAAAAATACAAAATAGAATAGACACATTTTTACTATTTTTCTTACGCTGACATTAACTGCAAGACAAAATTATAATCATCCTTATGCTTTTAATTTGTTCTTTCGGTTAATTGCACTTTTACTATTTCTTAAGGAAAAAAAATTGCATTTACTGTCTTTAATTGGGGAAGTCACACTTTTAGCTTTTAAATTTAAAATGTTTTAATTTAAACTTTGAAATTTCAAATTGCATTTTATCCTGTTGTATTTTTGGCAAATGTTGTTTGACAAATTTAAAACTAAAAGATCTAATTAACTGTAAATATTGTATTTTAACGATTGGTTAAATATACTTCAAAAATAGAATATTGGTTAAATAAGATGAACCCTTAATCATTTTTAGTAATTAAAAAAAAATAAACTCAATAAAAAATGCAATAAGTTAAAATTAACTGAAAGCTCCAACAATAATGCTATGCTATGCATATCAACAAATCTGCCAAAATACGAAAAAGTGATAAGTATTATTATCTTATATATATATATATATATATTAATCATTATAATAATTTTTCTCTGATATCTCAACTATATCAATATTATTTTAACTTATTAATTTATATTTGATTATCCATATTTAAAATACGGTAAAATTCCAACTGATATAATAAAATAGAAATATGTCATCTTACCGCATCATTTCTTTTGGTAGGCTAGTAATTAGTAGGTTTTGCATTACAGTAACTCCAAAAAGTACTAAAGTGTAATACCGTATTCTTTTCAAAATCTCTCTCTCTCTCTCTCCCCTCATATATCTACATCGTTGTTTCTTTCTGTATGGATATTCATGCATCGTTGTTTTTTTCTATGTACATATTCATGCATCGTTGTTTTTTTTCCATGCACTTATTCATGCGTCTTGTCCTACGCCATGCACAGAGCCACCAGCTAGCTTCCAAGTAAACGGCTATGATTAATATTGTGAAAGAGACAGCATACATACACACGTACATACATACATATATATCCATCATATATATATACACACACACACACACACACACACATCTTTCTTGGTGAAACTCATACACATTGTTTCACAGAAAATTAACTTTGCTTAAACAATAATCATAGCAACTGGGTTTTAAATAACCTAAATAGCAAGAAACATCGAATAGAAGAAGAAGATGAACCCCCAATAGAAATTTGGCGAACAAAGAACAAACCCAAAAAAAGAAAAATGGCAAACAAGACGAACCCAAAAGAAGAAAACAAAGATTTTCTACCAACCTAGCTGACCAGAGTTGCATGGACTAATTAACATATATATATATATATATACACACACATACACAAGAAATGCTACGTACTGGGATCAGCATGGCTAATATACATATATGAAGATCATCATTTCATCAAAGATTCTTTCAAAAAAAGAAATGTATATAACTTTTAACACATTAAACCAAAATATATATATATATATATATATATTCTAAAAGATTTTTGTTTTTTGATTTTTACAACAAAGAGGAAAAAAAAAAAAAAGGGTCAATAAAATAATCAGCTCCTTATGTCCTTCTTCTTCTTCCTGAAGACCACCTCGGTGTCAAGCCCAAACCCATCGACGTTCCTAACATCAACCACAACCGATTCGTTAAACAACTCCACCAAGGGTCCCACACTATACAAATCATTAGCCGAGTACTTATCAGCCCGTCTAGACAACGACACGTGCAACACACAAACCCCACCGGGTTTCAACGTCCGTTCGATTTCCCCAACGAACTTCCAGGGAAACAAAGCGTGATCGAACACGTTCGAGAATTCAAAATCGAAAGTCTCATTATCGAACGGCTGGGCATGAAAATCTCCTTCCAAAACCAACGGGGGATGAGGTACCAGATCCAGACCCACCGAGTCACCGATTCCGATACTCCTCAAAGCCTCAACTTCCTGACCGACTCGGGCTCCGACACAGAGCGATTTCGACGAGTTGGAAAGGAGGTTTCGGCGCTTGAGGCTTCGGAAAAAATCGGCGAAGACCCTAACCTTGCGATTCCAATCGCGGGTGGTCCATATTTTTCGGAGCTTGGGATTGAGGGTTTTTTTGAGCTGGTGTTGGATATAGGATTCGTAGGATGGGTATCCGGATCGGATACGGAGGTCGTCGGAGGTGTTTGATTTTGACGGTGGTGGTGATTGAAGAAGGGTGGTTCGGAAGGTGGTGATTTTGCGGTGGAGTGGGGGTTGGAAAGAGAGGAATGTGAGGAATATTAGAGAGAGAAAGAGAGCGAGAATGAATGGTTTCAGAGGGAGAGGTAGGTTCGGAATAACGCTGGTTTTCATTATTTTATTTTATCTTCTTTTTTTTGCATTGCAATGCTAATTAGCAAAACATGCATGGAAAAGTCGTTGCTTCAGTTTGCATGAGAGAGGGAGAGAGAGAGAGAGCTGATTGAAGATATTAATGATGGGCTATGGAAAATTGGAAATTTCTTTTTAGGGAGTGCTTTTGTTTTTTCTGGCGAACTTTTGGAGGGAAGGATAAGTATATACGAAACTTAAGGAATTTTTGTTTGTGTATGGAAATATTTAATTAGGATATGATGATAATTTTAACCAATTAAATAGTTTAATTATAGAGATTTTGCAAATACGGAAATCTATATACAATGATATTTTTACTCTCATAGATTTGCGTGCCGCCTTACCTTTCTTCACAAACCAAAATTAAAATTTCAAAGAAAATTTCACTTTTTTTTTTTTTTTTTTTTCCCAATCGTTACCACAATTTCCTTATCCCAATATCTCGAACAATCTGTTATGTGGCAGTGTAAATCACATACCAACTTTTTTTTTTTTTTTCTCTTTTAATTAAACAAGGATAAATTCTAGTAAAATTACACTTACAAATCTTATATCTAAATTTGATTCAATATCCATATTATTCTCAACGGTTAACTTGGATCGGTCTTAACTTTGGTGTAAGATTCATTATTTCGATTGAATATTACCAAAATCGTTCCTACTCCCTCTTGCGTCTGCTTTGGCCTAAATCTAGTTCCTTCAATTGTTATAATTTTTTTTTAATTATTATGACTTACAACTGTTAGAAATTTAAACAGTACTAACGGTACTCTTTCTTCCACAAATATAACATATTCTTGCTGTGGGACATCGAAGAGAAAAGCATACCCATTACCATTTCTTGTGGTATAGATACTACTGTTTTTACAACACTATATTCATGATCGAGAAAATAAAAAATAAAAAGGGAAAAAAAAATAAAAAATCTACCTTTCACTTGTATAATAAGATCCATTTTAAGCCGTCAGGGAACACCAGAACACAATCTAGACATCACCGTTGCTTTTATCACGTTGGACTTTGCTGCGTCTAGTAACGGATCTGTTTGGAGCGCTTTCTTGAAACAGAACTTAGCTTCCTCCCACTGACCCTCGGCAACGAATACAAGACCCAGATTGTTAAATGCAGGAGCATAACCTGGCCGGAGTTCAAGTGACTTTGTAAACATTGCCTTGGCTCGTTCATATTGTTTCTGCTGGCGATATAGATTTCCGAGGTTGGAAAATGTAGCATGCACATTTTCTGTTGTTGCTGATGACAAGGCCAGCTTGTAAACTTCTTCGGCTTTCAATGGCTCCTCTGAGAGTTGCAATGAGATACCTGATGATGAAGTTTCAAATCCATTAAAGCAAGTAATGAATAAAAAAGAGGGAGATGAACACAGAGACAATAATATTACCAGAAACATAAGACATAAATATAAAATACATACACATTGCACAAACCTAGATTTGACCATGCATAACTGCACTCCCTAAAACGAGCAACTGCAGCTTTGAGATACTTCTGTGAGTTTTTGAATTGACGGGTGCAAAGGCTATGAAGGCCAAGTTGGTGCCACTGCACAGCATCATCTGGATCCTCAGCTATTGCCTGAAAAGAGATCAAGAAAAGGGAAGATTATTAATGCAGCACAATATTTATTACATTAGAAAGGCTGACATCAATATTTTCCACTTCCTAAAAACAGGGAAAACTACTCTCTACGCTGTAATATTTAAGTCCATTACCTACACCAAGGGGCATACTCTGCTTTGCTAAGATCAAGGGGACACTACTATATAAATGAGGCACAACCTTAGTATTATTATCAAAATTTTAACACATGGAGACAAATTCTAGAAGAAAAGCGCATGAAATTGTCACTAAAAGGGGAATGACAAAAGTGATTAAATTCAAAATTATGATAAGTAATTATTATTATAATAACCTATTTATGTTATGTATTAGAGGTGAGGGAAGGCGGTTACTAAACCTGCTTCAAACTGTGGACAGCACGATCTTCGATGTCCAGCAGCATGTTCTGTTCTGTTTCAAATGCTGCAGCTATCTCATGTTGGACCTTGTGAGCCATTGCAACTCCTGCCCATGCTGTTGAAAGCTCAATTTGAGCAGGATCACCATCTCTTATTACTGAAGCCATTTCATTTCCGGCCCAAGAAAGTTGTTCACTAGGATCTTGAGACCTTTCGGCATCCTTGATCCGGTGGACTGCAACAGCATACCGTGTAGACATACAATTGGGCTCTAGTTTTGCTGCCTACAGAGCAAGAGCAACAGACAGCAGATTAATCCAGTTCTTCTAACAAAGGGAAAAACAGTCTAAGCAAATGAGAGCTACAAATTAAAACATCAATTTTTGTCTTCCGTTATTTTTCCCACCAAATAAAAAAAAAAAAAAAAAAAAAAAAAAATTTGTGCCACAAAAAACCATTTATGTATTATTGCCATGGTAAATACTACCATTAAGAAAAAGGAAACCAATGAACAACCTCAACAAATAAGCTATAAATGACTGTAGCAATGAACCATGAGCACCTTCTCCAAACACTTGCTTGAACTCCTATGATCACCACCCATATAATATGCATTAGCAAGATTAGCCCATGTATGTGCTGCCTTGGATTCTGATTTTAATGATGCTAGCAAACATTCTTTTGCAACATTGATAGCTGAGACCTGATCCACAGAAGCACCATCTCTAGCACTTGCCCCAGCACCTGAGAAGTTAATGAAAGAGAGTTATGATGAAGTAGACTTCTACTAGTTCACAATATAAAAAGATCAAACATATTTTTTATAGGTTCAATTGCATCAACCACAAACTAAATTTATGTAGAAGGCATAATATATGATAAGTCAACAGAATTCCAAAAGATGAAGATAAACTCAGAAAAAGCATACCTGCAACAACTGATCCATATTTACACAAAAGAAGTGCAGCATAATTGATCAAGGCTGCAGGATGATTTTGATCTTTGAGGACCAACTCTTGAAAACATTTTTCTGACAGTTCCAAATTTCCACTGATATATTGTAAGAGAAAATATCAATATGGTGAAAACCTTAAATATTATGGTTAAATGATGACAATGAATTGGTTTCCATATTCATCATAGTTTCCAAGAAAAAAAACCCATGAATCTTATTTTATAATGTTCTTATGTCTTAAAAATAAATCAGTATATTATCTGTTTTAGAGTTCCCAGATGTCTCCGAGTTCTCCCAAGAAAATGTTTCAGTAATATACTCAAACCTGTCCCATTTCATTATCACCACCACATTCAGATATTCTTTCATGGTTTAGAAATATACTAGTATGTGTGATCAAATCTTAAGGAACAAATATTTCATGGGATTCCCTTACCTTTGAAGGTAAGCAGTCCCAAGGTTTCCAAGGCAATCATAGTTGTCAGGGGCCACAGCAAACAAAGATGACAAAACCGTAATAGCACTCTAGACAATAGAGCAAAGTTCATGTAAGCTGATAAAAGAGTAACTAACAACTATGAACAACAACAACTATGAAGAAACTGCACCTGCAGACGACCAGTTTTAAGAAGTATCAAGCCAAGAGTATTCCATACAGCTGCCTGTCTTATATCCAATTGTATTGAATCCTTTAGTTTTGAAAGGATTTCCTTAAGCTCTTCGGGTTCAAGTTCTTTATCGTGACTATTGTCTCCAGAACTTTCCAGTAGGAGGCACTACACAGTTGATAAAGAATGTCAATCAATTAGCAACCGTTATAATTTCTTACTCTATTTGTCAATCTCAGATTTTTGTTTTTTGTCAAAAGAAACAGGAAACTGAAATTCCAAATCAAAGAATTATAAAGATTACTGCACCTGTGCATGGTGGATTTGAACCAGTGAAAGTAAATCTGGTCTATCAATCTCTGCCTCAGGGCGGAGTAAGATTTCGGCTGCCTTCTCATAAGCCAAAACTGCCTAAAATGTTCAAGAACTTTATGAAGCTGACAGAATACAAATTAATAAAATTAAGAGTTTGTTGTTAGAGAAACTACCTTTGATGGTTGACCCAGCCTTTGATACATTAAGCCCAGCACAAAATGAGCATGAGCATTTTTAGGCATCTTCCTCGTGACATGAACTAAAGCCTATAAGCATCAAGTACAGATGTCAAACAGAGAAGACGTACATATGGAAAGTAGCCTTACATTTATATGAACAAATTTTCTGATGTTTGTGGAGGAATAAAAGAGGATAAACCCAAAGTATTAGCTCGTCAAAATACGTTTAGAAATTTCAGCTACATGATAGTCAGCAAAAGCTCGAATGATAAAAGTAATATAGACAACCCAAAATCATGATTTCATGCCAGAAACTCAAGAAGCTAGTAAGAAGTATATTAAAAAACATCATATTTACTAAAATGGACAACACAAATCTCCAAACTGAAAAATGGCACGAAGAGTTACTTTGCACAAAGAACACAAAGTAACGCAAGAAAAGCTCATTTAAGGGGAACAAAAAAACATTAGAGAAGAAGAAATTCAACACTCAGGATTGAACTCACAGTTTTAAGGCTGCTAACTTTTTCCTCACGAGATGAGGGAACCCCTTGAACGGGCAAATCACCATCTGCATCAGCTCCATACTCAAGAGGGCACTCTACCTTATTTCTTGATCGGCATTTCCCAAGCTTGTTTATCCGTTTACCTTCACCTTCCACTGCATCATTGTCTACATTGTCTATACACATTGATGTGCTCT
Organism: Ziziphus jujuba; assembly: GCF_031755915.1. Lineage (NCBI taxonomy): Eukaryota > Viridiplantae > Streptophyta > Magnoliopsida > Rosales > Rhamnaceae > Ziziphus > Ziziphus jujuba. The sequence goes on from NC_083380.1 coordinate 9,751,299, forward strand.
TATCTTGACTGCTTTCATCAATTGCTAACCTACAATTTTACACCAACCTCCCATTTCAATATCAATTACCAACAACCATTCAATCTGACTCTCAACTTTCCAATGCCTTAACAATTGCTTTCCCTGTTCCAGAGTTAGTCTAAATCTTGATCTAGATTGATCACAATTTTTTTTTTCTTAATTTTTATAAAAGAAAAAGAACGAATTTTCTGTGTCTATGTTATATTGCCAAGAAAGTATATCAAAATAAAATTCTTGAAATTTTCACTCTTTGGTGATTAAAGTTTGTCACTATAAACGACATTAAAAATACTAGTTTTCCTTCCCTTTCCACCAATTTCTCAGCAAACAAACAGAAACCGAGATCGCTAAAAATGCTATAACATTCACAAAAACTATATATACATAAAAAATTTCGATTTTCATAAATAAAAATCTGAAAATAAGCAGAAAAAAAAAAAAAAAAAAAAACCTAGTGAGGTCTGAAGCCGGCAATTGGACGGAATCGTTGCCGTCGGATTCAGGAGGATCGACGTTAAGGTCAGCCAAAACGGCAAGCTTCGGAGGCTGAATCCCTTTCGAACTATTATTATCAAAGGAGCTCTCCATGCTTCCAGGCTGAGGCATCGACTGCGCTTGAGGCTCTTGCTGTTCCGACATTTCTGATAGATAAAGAGTGTTGGAGTAGTAGAAGAAGAAGAAGAAAACGACGACGACGACCCGAAATTGCTTGTGCGGTTTTCATCATATAGTCGATTAGTAGTGACGTGGGCCTCCATTTCATTAGCCCAAACCCATGAAATTTGCAAGCCCTTTTTGAATTTTTGGGCTTAGGAATAATGTTTCTGTTCAAATGGGCCCAACTTGGGTTCCAATCACCCGTTTCTCTATTCCAGTACTCTTGGAAATCCATTTGGTAATGACACTGGAATTACTGCACGTACTACAACAATAATAATTTTCATGCCCTTTAGATCTGTCATATTTTCTTTCTTTTTCATAGTACTGCTCACTTAAACGCAAATTGTAACTAAACCCACTTCACCTAGCGGCTTCATTTTGAGTCGTGCTGTTCGGCGAGATCAACGCATTTTATGCATATTATAAAATTTTTTTTTTCCCTATATCAGCCATATTCGTAAAATAGAAATAACAATCAAAATTTTAAAAACGAACAGGGAAGCAACATACTGGTAATACAATAGTACAATGGCAAGATCAAACGAAATCTTTTTTTGTGAATAAACTTTGTTAATAAAAAGCCTAAATCCTCAGGGGATGTCAGAAGATAGTAGTAATAAAGGATATCGTCCTACATTGAATATTTCACGTAAAGAGCATAGCATTATATTAAAAGCCTAACATACTTAACAATGAAAATCTGGGCCTAAAAACAAAAAAAAAAAAAAGAAAAAAAAGCTGACAATGGAAGCAGAAAAAAGAACCAACTTTATACATTGGCTATTGAGGGATCATAAGACGCTCCTATCAGATTGACCACTAAGAGAAGAACAAGAGGAACACCAGGAAGGAAGAAGCCAAATATCCCAATACCTACCCACCACCTTCAGAGTGCAGAAAACAGCATTTTCCTTTTTAAACAGTACAAATAGGTCATTGGCCAACAACATACAATGAGAGAAACAATCCTAAATATATGTTCTCCTCAAGAAGCTGCTGCACCTTGTGTCACCGAAACATCTACGGCGGCGGACGACCCAAATGATGGCAAGAGCCACCCGTTCTTCTGGGCGTAATCAACATAGAAACTAAATTTCTCCCTCGCAGTTGGAATGTCAAGTGCTAGGTCATCTAGGCTATCTTTGATCCGGGTGAAGCCTTTGGTCAATTGGGTGATTGTGATTAGGCCTTCACTGAAGCAAACCTGCAGCAGATCCAGCATCCTATCATTCTTCTTCTCCATGGCCATTATTAATGCCTTCTTCACAACCTCATGGTTAAAGAAAGGCATTCCCAGATCGCGAATACACTGGCAAGCTTCATTCACGACACCGCCACTTTCATACTCCTCTAACAGCTTCATTATCTTGTCCTTGGCGTCCTCCACAGCCCAACCAGTCCCACCTCCCCAACATCTCAGGATCCTCTCACCAGCATGTCGAGCAGCAATCAGGGTGCGAGCCATCCGAACAGTCTCACTCCCACTGCAATCTGGTGACAACTTGCTCCCAATTTCTTCCAGATTCAGGGGAGCTAATACATCATCAATCACAGCCCTAGCTAGGAAAAAAGCAAGCTCGTTTGAAGCATCTAAAATATCCAAGGCTGTATCATCTGCAGATTCTAAAAGCATGACAAACCCATTCACAATGTCTTCGGTCGAGAAGATCTCAATATGGAGAGCAGAGAGCAGAACAGAAGCCATTTCCTTTTCACGATTCTTCCTGTCCATTGCAAGGGTGATAAGCTTCTTTAAAAATATCGGGTTATGTTCAGGTACCCCAAGATCTTCAAGGCTTCGGATGAGTTCAGGAATGTCATCTGAAAGAAAATATTCATGAATGATGGTCATAGCCTCTTTCTTGTACTGCCTAATCCCTTCATCTTCTTCCATATATGAAGCATCAAGCCATCCTTCAGATATTGCCTTGGGGACCAGGGAGTTGAACAAAGTTTTTGCAGATGGAATGTCAAGAGCAAGGTCATCAAGGCTCTCTTCCAACCGAGAAAACCCCTTTGCCATTTGACTGGAACTTATGAGACCTTCCTCGTATGCTTCCTTTAATAGCTTAAATATTAGGGGTTCGGCTGTTCTTATCTCCATGGCAAGAACCAAAGCTCTCTTCACCACCTCATGATGAAAGAAGGAAACTCCTAACTGCCTTATGCAACTACAGGCTTCAAATGCATCTCCACTTTCCACATATTCCCTCAACAAATCAGCAATCTTTTTCTTAACTTCCTCAACAGTAATGTGAGTGCTACCACCCCACCTTCTCTCTACCAGTTCTGCATGATGTGGGGCCGAGAGATACCTCTTCTCAGCGGTTTCAATTGCCTGAAATCCCTTAGAAGATTCTGGGAGTGCTTTCTTTGCCCTGATCAGGAAAGCTGGAGGTAGAATGTCATCAACCACGGCACGAGCAAGAAACAATGCAAGTATGTCAACAGCATCCAATATGTCCACTACAAGGTCATCAACAGATTCAAGAAGCATGAAAAATCCATCTCTGATCTGGGAGGGACTAATAACATCAGCATATAAAGCAGAAAGCAAAACTGAAGCCATTTCCTTCTCTTTGTCATGCCTGTCCATTGCTGAGGAAACTAGCCGCTTAATAAAGTATGGACGATATTCACTTGAGCCAAGTTCTCTGAGGTCTGATGCAGCAAAGTCAACATCACCTGTGCTGAAGTATTCCTCAATTATGGAGACCACCGCTTTCTTATATTCATCTAGAGGATCTGAGACAGTTGACCCAACAAGCTGATATGGTTCCTGTTGAAGAGATAAAAGGAAAGTAGCATAATTAACCAACAAATTCTTGCTGAGAAGATAAAAGGAACAAAACTGATACACTAATCAACAATTACTTTGTCACAAGTACAAGATCCACAAAGGAATCTGCTGATAGTGCATCTACCTAATCAGAATATGCACAAATGATCAATCAATTAAACAGCCAATTACCTCGCCGCTGTCATAGTTTGGGTCATTCCGATCAATATGTGATTCACCATCAGTGTCAAGCAGTTTTCCCCATGTTCCTTTGCCACCACCACCATCTTTATAAACAAATTAAAGGGTAAAGTTAGTCAACATCATACCAACCAACTACTAATTCAAATGCACTTTAGCACCATCCAGCAACACACAAAATTAATATGTAAAGAATTTAAAATCATAAACCCCCTGGAGATGATTAAAAAATAAAAAATAAAAATTTAACTGGTTGTGATCCACTCACAACTATTGTCACAGGATATCCAACTTTATCGCCATATTACCAGCAAATAACCTAATGGTTGCATGCATATTTTGCATCTTCATATATGATATAACCACAACACCAAATACAAAATTGTGAATCAATTTTAGAACAATTTAAAAAATAATGCATCCAGCTATATGAGTGCCAGCATGAATTAACTAAGTTTATAATGAATCATACATAAAAGCAAAATAATATTACGTAAACAAAAACAAAATAATACCCCTTCATTACCAGTACTGATATATTTCATAAATAACCTGGTACCAACACGTGAAATCTGAGATAAACATGACAACCTAATTCCTCGTCATCAATCATCTTTTCAACAATGGTACTTATTACAGTAAACCTACATATATATTCTCAAGCATTTAACTCAATTCATTAAGAAGTTTACAGATTAGAACAGAACCTATAAATATACGTAAATTGGATACCAATAAATAAATAAACAAATAAAAACCTAATTTACTGTGGGTAGGCTTACATGCAACAAGTTTCTAGACAGTACAAGGAAGACTGAGGCATGGAACAAGCATGTAACATATCTAGGTAAACTATAACAAGCAATAATCGTATATCACATATATCATTGAATTATTTTACAACACTGTGCAAGCTGGCAAACAAGAGTATAAGACTCACCCTTCTTGACACGCACTATCTTTCCCGAGTGAGATCGACGTACATGCCTCACAGCTATACCAGCTGTTGGTGCCTTACCAGGTGGAGCTTTTATATGATGCTCAGAAAGCAAAGATGTAGGAGATTTTGGGGACGATGACAAAATCTCCAGATTTTGACTAGCTACTTTTAACGTTTCCCTCTGCTCATCCGTGAGAAATCCCTCATGTGACGCCATATAAAGAAAATCCTATATAAATTAAAGGCAAATAAGATTCAGCGAAAACAAAAGGCAAAGATAATCAACAATCCACTAAAATCACGTCAAAATCCTTAAAAGACGCGTTAATATCAACAGCTTAAAACACTTTCTTCTATAATTTCTTAAAATTCTGACATTATCACAGTGCGCCAAACGATTTTTCATACCAGAAATTCCAACCACGCTGAATACTCCACTTTCTCTCACAAAAGGAAATACTAACCGAAATCAACCAAATAACTTAAGTGGAAAACTGAAAGAGCATTTAATGTAAATCGAGTACAACTTTATGTGTTCTCGCGCGCGTGAGTGAATGTTTGGTTACCGTGAAAGTGGAATAAACTTAGAAAGAGAAAAACAGGCAAGTTCTATCCCGAACAGAAACAAACAAAACCTCACTCAGAAACCGCGTTTTTTTTTTTTTTCTTTCCATCATTTCCTCAGTATGAGAAAATAAAGATTTCAACTCTTTTTTTTTTTTTTCCTTTACTATTTTCTCAACTACCAAACAAACAAAAGAAAAAAAAATGTTTTGAAGAAAAGTACAAGAACAGTGAAAAAAAAAAAAAAAAAAGAACACAATACAAAGCACACAGAGCTTAAAGAACCAGAGTAGTAGTAGTAGTAGTAGTGAAACCTGTATGGACTAACTGGAAGATTATTGATGAATCCAAAACCCGAATCTGATTCTTCTGTGCTTGGCCCGGATCTCGAGCCAAGACAGGAGAAGCTGTCGGATCTTCAAATCGGAGCTCCGAAAACCACTCCACCGAAAACTAAGAAAGTAAAAAACAAATAGAGAAGCGGAAGAGGATCCGATAAACCGCAAAAGCAAGATTAGAAAAAATTATAAGAGAAAAAACAAAGCCCTAGATCAGAAGGTCCGGATAACCGCAAAGATGTGGATCCGAATCTCTGTGTATATGTCTCAATCGGTCTGAAGAGCGAGAAAGAGAGAAAAAGAGAGAGAGAGCGAGACGGTGAGAAATGGATGAGTATGAAAAATAGAGGGGTGGCAGAGAGGGGTATTTATATGGAGGCTACGGTTACGGGTACACGTCATCGGGGGGTGTTTGGGCGTATTATCACTTTGTGTGTCCACGTGGCCTTTGCGCTAAAGCCATGCCCATGCTCCTTCCCTGTCTTTTGGCCCCACCCGGCTCCCTAACCGGTTTTAGGGTTTTTCTCTCCGCTATTATCGAATTTACCAGAATGCCCTTTTTTTTTGTTTTTTTGTTTTTTTTTTGTCTTTTCTAATCCTTTTCTCTCTAATTGTTCCTTGGAGAATAATATTTTGTTTTGTTATTTATAATTCCTAATTATTTTTCGCACAATAATAGCCAATGGATAATGTGTCTATTTTTTTTTTTCAGTCTATTTGTTATCACATGCTAAAAAAAAAAAAAAAAGGTCTATTTGTTGTCTTTAATTTTTTTTTTTTAAGTTATTCGTATAAATTCTTCTTTTTGTTTTTTTTTTAAGATTATGATCTATAATTAGACTAAAAAAATTATATTTATTATTGCTGTGCCTATCATAAATGAAATGGAATCCATGTATAATCTAAAAAAGTTAGTAAGAATCCATGCTTATTACTAACATATTAACGCTGAAGGTTTTGAGATTTTAAGTTTAAATAAAACATATAACCATGTAACCAAGTGATGACAATACACGAAGTTAAATTAAGGTATGATACTATGGTTATCTTTTTGGTTAAATTTTTGGGATTATTAGCATTTTTAGTCACTAAATGGTTAATTATAATCATATTTGCATTTTGGTTCTAGAATTTTCTTTTGTTTTTTTTTTTTTTTAGACATTTTGGTTTTTAAATTTCAATTTTTGTTATATTTGATTTTTCAAATTAGGGCAAATTTTATTTAAACTTTTTTGATTTTACCATAATTATATTTAGATTTATATTTTTGAAAAATTATTATTAACCTCTTTATATTTTTTTTATATTTATGAAAATATATTTATTTATCAATTAATTTTAATAGTTAAATATTAAAAATTAGTATTTTGTAATTGAATAATATTATAAAAATACAATTATAATATTTAAGTGGCAAAAGCTAATAGATAGAAGGTTAATAATGATTTTTGAAAAGCATGAATTAATTACAACTATAGCAAAACTAAGATGGTCTAAGTAAAATATTCATTTCAAACTATTTTTAATCTAATTTTTAATAGTTTTAATGTACTTGTGCATCTAATATAATATGAAAACAATAAAATTACGAAGTTAAGCAACCCCATAAAACCTCTGCATATTGCATAAATTGCATTGTACATGTTGAAATTAGTAAAAATTAGACTAAAAATAGTTTTAAAAAGCAAAATTAAAGAAAAACTAAAGCTTAGGGATCAAAATGTAAAAAAAAAATAAAAAACTAAAGTGTGGATATGAGCATAGTTCAAGGACTAATAGCGGGTAATAATCCAAATTTTTATATCGTCCTGTCTACTTTTAAATTTTTTTATTATCACATCCACCCTTTTTTAATTTCTATTTTATATAATTTTATCGATGAATTGCAAACAATTATATTTTTTTAAAAGACTACAATTGCTAAATTAAAAATGTAATTTTGAAAGCTAATTTGTATGGGAATCATAAATTCTCACATTTTGTTTAAAAGAAAGAATAGAAATTGTGAAGTTAGTAAATTTGGAATTAAATGAGGAATAAAAATCTATGAAATAACAGTACAAATTATTTAGTACACCATAAATATTGATAAATTCGAATTATTTTATGATATCTTTAAATTAAGAGTCGGGGGAAAACGTATAAAACAGTGGAAATATACTTATTTTAGATTTTAATGTTTGCAAATTTTTACTGTGTATGTAATTTTATATCATAAATCCTGAAAATAAGTGGCATATATAATGCCAAATATAATCTCAGCATCATCTTTATTTGCTAAACTATTTGGCTACTCTTTTAATAGAAAGGCCAAAACCGCAAGTGACCCTTGCCCAAAGCATGAGATACCCATGAATTTTGAATTAATACTTGACATGCCAAATCATGTTTTCTTTTGAAAATAAAAGAAACATATAATATTTATGAAAAATGATAGTTTATCTGACAAATACCATCCAATTTTGACAAATATTATCCATTTTGCAGATCAGTCTAAGTAATCCACTCAAATTTCTTCTAAAATATTTATGAAGTAAATGAAATAAAACATAATCTAAAGTAATATGACTTAATCACCTTCTTTGATAATCACCTTCTTTGATGATTTGATACAGAAACAAACCAGAAAAAAATGAATTTTGGAATATAAAAAGAGAAACATGGCTGTGGAGATAAATGGATGAGGTCAAGCAAAAGACAAAGGAGTTGATATAATAATTCAAAACCAATAGTTTGAAAAAGGACATAGATAACGTGCAATTTATTCACTCAAAGAAACTATGAGTGTGTGACATATGGTTTCAAATGGATAATGATATTTAGATAAGGTTTAACAACTACGGATGAATCTTAAGCCAGAATATTAAACAATTAAAAAAAAAAAGCAAAATACAGTAATATATTAGAAAAAAGGGAAAGATAAAAGAATACAATAAAACCGCCTGTGGTGGGAATCATTTTGGAGGCATATTTAATTACAAATTACAGATGTTTTAAAAGAATAAAGTTGTCGTATGTCTAAGGATATCTTTCAAACAAGGTATCAATGGATTAGAATTGTTAATAAATTGATCGACAAGATATTAAAGTGGGAAAAAAATGATGCTTTAGAGATTAAGAACAAGTAAAGCTGAAACTTTTCATATAAAGTATTCGGATACAGATTAAAGGTTGTTATGCAAGGAATTCAGGAAATTAAGGAATTTCCCACGTACATCAAGGTATAAACAATAGGAAACTACCTGATTCACTTCTTGGAAACTGGCATGAATTGGATGAAGTCAAACTTCTTCAATGATGAGGGATCAGAGATAAATATGCTCATGTTGGCTTTTAATGATCTGAAGCCAGATGTTATATTTTTCAGATTGACAACTGAAAAAAGATAACCACTTACGGTAGTTTTGAAGGGCATGGTACTGCATAAAAAAACCGAATAGAAATTCATGCAATAACGCTGATGCTGGTAAAACTAAACCTGGTGGTATTGCCAAACTCAGTTATTAGCAGTATGACTGTCATTTGAAGCATATTTACCAGTTCTCACACGCTTTTTCCTGTTCTTCCAAAATTCATCTTTCTTTCTCTTAACTTTTACCAAACCCATTTTGCTGTTAACTATACCAAGTATAGCTCTTTTATCATTCTTATTCTTTCCTGCAGCTTTTACATCCAAAATGGCTCTAAGCTTCTGATAAGACTTGGCATCTGGTACCTGCCCACTTTTCACCATTTTCTTGTGATAGAAAAATGCTCTCTTGAAATCGCGAACACGAACATAAGCATAGATCATGGTTGAATACGTAATAGAATCTGGTTTTAGACTGAGAGTTGCCATCTCTTTCAAAAGCTGTGGCAACTTTGAGTGTTGTCCTCCACGAGCATATGCGTTCATCAGCATATTGTATGTCATCACTGTTGGCTGCAATCCAATCTTCCCAAATTCAGAAATGACATCTCTTGCTTCAGTATAGCAACCTTGTTTAGAAAATCCATCCAGAAGAGTGTTGAATGTCACCCTAGTCCCTTGAATCTTCTCTTTGATCATCATTTTCCAAATTTTCATTAATGTCTGTGTGTCACCAGCACGCCTAAATGCATCCAGTAGAGCAGTGTATGTTTCTATGGATGGCTTTAATCTTTCCCTTTGCATGTTCTCAAATGCTATATAAGCTTTTTCATGCCATCCACTAACTGAATAAGCATGGATAAGAGCTGTATACGAATGTGAAGTTGGAGCTATGCCAACTTTCTTCATCCTTAAAAATGCATCTGCAGCCATATCGCTCTTCTTCTGCCTTGCATATGCACTAATGAGGCATGTAAATGACTTAGCATTTGGATCCAAGCCCATATCCTGCATTTCCACCAGTAGCTTCTCGACAATCTCAGGCTGCATTCTTCTACTGTATGCATCCATTAGTACATTAAAGCTAGCAGACGTCGGTTTAATCCCTTTAGATTTCATCTCGGCAAAGAGACCTTCAGCTTCCTCGATTTGGTTGGATTTACAAAAAGCATCCATTAGAGTATTATACACAATGGCATTTGGAAAGACTCCTTTCTTTGCCATTTCTATCTGGATGATAAGGGCTTCACTCTTCAGTCCCTCGTCACAGAACGATTTTACAATAGACCCCAAAACTTCTGGACTCCATTCAACACCTTTCCTGTTCATTTTCTCAAAGAACTCCCAAGCCTCTTTTGCACTAAGGCCAGTTTTTCTCATCATAGTAATCAAAATTGAACATGTCACATGATCTGGATGGATATTGTTTGCTTCCATTGCCTCATAAACCTTCCAAGCATCATCATACCTTAAAAAAAGCCAAAAAAAAAAAAAAAAAAAAGGAGTTCATAGACATAAATATTCAGCATCAACAAGAATCAACACGCTTTGCAAGCATTGCCTATACAAATAGAAAACATCTTTCTTTATGTTATCGATGACAGAGCATAAAAACATTTCAAGATTCTCATGGTCTTCTTAATAAGCGAACAAACCGACAAGGTTTCTCAAAATGAAAACATTATATTAGATTGACTGAGAATGAACATCATTAACTACTAAAATTTGATACCTTTGAGAGCACATGAGGCCAGAAATTGCAGCATTATAAACACGAACATCTCGAAATTCCTTTTTGGGTGGCAAATTCATGAACAAAACCATCAATTTGTCGCCCATTCCAGCTCTCCCCAACAATGCAAACAAAACAGAATAAGCCTGAGGAGTGACAAGAGAACGTTCCTGCAAACCCATCCATTCAAAGAAATACAAGCAACCCATGAATAGACCTTCCTGACCCATCAACCTTAACACCTCCACACCCTCTTTCTCACTGACCCTTCCTTCGAAACCTCCCAGTGACTCCCCCAAAGTCAGATTCTGCGGCAAATTCCTAGCAATTTGCAAAATTTCTCCAACTGTGCCCACAGATAATGCTTCTGAATCAATACTGACCGAACCCAATTCTGCTTTTTCACCAAGCAATTCTTCTTCCACATCGGACTCCGTTACAGCTTCTTCTTTATCGTCTACAAATTCGGTATCTCTAGCGAGATGCCAAGAAGAGCGACGGTTCGTCTGGAAGGAGAGTCTGCCTTCTAGTTGAGGGTCTTGGGTTGAAGAGCGAGACTTGAAGAATCTGATAAATGGGTCTTCTGGTTCTGAGTCGTCGTCTTCTAGTTCCACTTCTTCAACTGCTTCTGGGTCCTCTTGTTCATCATCATTATCATCATTTACAACATCGTTTTCATCTTCTTGGAGATACGGGAGGAAAATAGGGGAAGCAGAAGAAGTAGACTGAGAAGTGGGAGGAGCTGTGCAGAAAGAGAGAAGTCTGGGGGTCTTGGAGTGTAGAAAGAGGAAAGTTTTAGAGGAATGGTGTTGTATAAAGCGATTGGGAATGAAAGGAAAGGAAAGAGGAAGCTTCAGGTGTAAGAGAGCCATAGAGGCTTACTTCTTCATCTTCTTCTTCTTCTTCACCTCCAAAAAATAAATATATATATATATATATATGACGACATATTTTAGAATTTAATAATTATAAAATTGGATTTATATATAAATGGGGAAGAAAGTGCAAATTTGTTGTGGTGTATTTAGAATTTCGTTGTGGAAAAGAAACTGCATACACATATGCATGAAAACGAATCCCAATATACTCCAATTTGGGCCACCTTCTTCTTCCCAAATAATTGAATGATGCGACATTCGTTTTAAACATTTTTCCTAGATGACATAAAAAGAAAAAAAATAAAAAAACTAATAATTAATGTAATTTGTGGGGGAATATTTGATTTGGAAATCATTGTATTCACTTGCCTGAAAATAGTTCACACATGCTTGACTAATCTAAATTGGTCTTAATTCCAAAATACAGGGTTGTCCTAGCTAGCTAAGATTGGAATAACCAAAAAAAGGGCATTAACAGTATTATCTCCCTAATGAAGTTATCAAACACATTTTTGCAGATAAAATAATAACCACAGGAAGAAAATGAGAATCATATAACATGAAGCACCATGAGCACCTTCTCCAAGCACTTGCTTGAGCTCCTATGATCACCACTAATAGAACATGCATTAGCAAGATTAGCCCATGTAGATGCTGCCTTGGAATCTGATTTTAATGATGATAACAAACATTCTTCTGCAACATTGATAGCTGAGACCTGATCCACGGAAGCAGCATCTCCAGCACTTTTACCGCGGCAACTTAGGAATTAATAAGAGGGTTACGATAAGTAGGCTTTCAACTAGTTCACAATATAATAAGATAAAGCAACATTTGGCACAATTGCATCAACCACAAACTAAAAATTTATGGAGAAGGCATAATACATGATAAGTAAACAGAATTAGAAAGGATGAAACTAAACTCCGAAAAAGCATACATGCAACAACTGGTCCATATTTACACAAAAGAAGTGCAACATTTTATCTTGAAAACATTTCTCTGATAGTTCCAAATTTCCACAGATACACTGGATGAGAAAAATATCAATATGGTGAAAGCCTTAAATATCATAGTTAAACGGTGACAATCGATTGGTTTTTATATTCATCATAGTTGCCACAACCCCACCACCCCCCCCCCCCCCCCCCCAAAAAAAAAAAAAAAAAAAAAAAAAAAAAACCCCAAAAATCTTATTTCATATAATGTTCTCGTGCCTCAAAGGTAAAGCAGTATATTATCCATTTGATTTCCAGATGTCTCCAAGTTCTCCCCAAAAATGTTTTAATAACATACTCAACCTTGTCCCATTTCATTATCGCCACCACATTCAGATATTCTTTCCTAGTTTAGAAATATTCTAGTATGTCTGTGATCAAATCTTAAGGAACATATATTTTATTGAATCTTACCTTTGAAGATGAGTGGTCCCAAGGTGCCCAAGGCAATCGTAGTTGTCAGGGGCAACAGCCAGCAAAGATGACAAAACCATAACAGCACGCTAGACAATATAGCAAAGTTCATCATAGCGGATAAAAGAGAAATTTACAACTATGAACAATGACAAAGATGAAGAAATTGCACCTCCAGATGACCAGTTTTAAGAAGTGTCATGCCAAGAGTACTCCATACAGCTGCCTTTCTTATATCTAACATCACATTATAAATTGCAATAAACACATTCACCAATCAATTGATGAAAAGGATGAATTTGGATACCAGTAAGAAGAAAGCAAGGCTTATTAAGAGGAAAGCTAACATAGAATTACCTACTACCAATTTGATGTTATACTATGCATCCCGATGATCCATGATTATTCTAACAGCTCCATGGTTTGAAATATTGAGAAGTTGGTACTGTGGCTTCTAACCGAGTAACACTATGTACGTCTCCCCCACCTAATTGTTATGCCAAAGCAAATAAAATTCGAAAAGGAAACCAAAAAAAAAAAAAAAAAAAATTACTGGATTTGAGGAAAGCACCAATAACAGGCACTACTAACTGCCTACAAGGTTTGAAAGGATTCCAACACCAATTTTACCTTACCACTGGTCCATTACTCACCTTCCTCTACTAATCCACAAGATTAGGACATGAGACTAACCATTACTCACCTTCCTAATCCACAAGCTTAGGACATGAGACCAACTATGATCCAGCTTGCCAAGGCCACAATATCAATAAAGTAATCAATCCACTGGCTCTGCTTTGATAAACTCAAACTCCCCCTCGCATGTCCAAAGATACATGAAAAGTTCACCAAAGAAAAAGACATGAAAAGAAAAGTCATAATAAGAACCAGACACTAAACTTGATTTAAATTAAACGGCATTTATGTCATGTTTGTTTTTTTCACTTATACCTTAATTTGACTTATTTTGAGTGATAATACATTTTATTTTTGTTTTTTTTTTTCTTTCTTTTTCAATCTTAACGCTTAATTTAAGACTTTTTTTTTTCTTTTTTTCTTTTTTTTTATCTTATCTTATTCCAAAAAGCTAAATTTTTTCTTTTATCTTAATTAAAAATGTCTTAAAGCATTTTTTTTTTTCCTTTTCTTTTTTAACAGATAGATTGCCATTATCAGCAGATATAGAAACTAGGAGAAAAAGTTTGTTCAAGATAACCGTGAAATTGCATGGTTGTGCTAGCTTAGGTACAAACACAATTGTAGTTGTTGCTGGAATCCACACAGTGCCCCATGACAATATGTTCAAATATTCTGCCTGATGAAATTAAAATTAAAGCAGCTGCCCAAAATTAAGAGAAATAACAAATAAATAAAAAGTCATCAACACTATAATTTTACCACATAAGAAGCAAGTACAACTTTCTGATTCAACTAATTACTATTTTTTGCTATTTTCTGCTGCACTTTCTTCCTTTCCGAGGGCCACCACAACTTTCTTCAAGATGACTTCAATTGGCTGGTGGGAGTTTTCCACAGCCTTTGATATTGCTTGCCATTTCTCACCGTACTTTGGAGTTGCACCAACACATCTTCTAAGAACATCATTCTGAATCTCTTCACTTCCATGCCGAAGTTCAAATTTGTAATATAAAGCCCAGAAATCACCAATATCTGGCGCAAGCATCACTGCCCTGTTGAGCCAAGTCCTAGCTATGCCCACCTTCCTGTCATGCCAGAACAACTTGGCCACAGCAGCAATGACATGGGGATCATGGTCACATTTCTTGAGGGCATCACTACTCTTGGTTTTACGTTGGGGACGGGGTGCCAGCTCAATGGATGCCGCCCACAATATACCACTATCAGGACACTCCTGTAAGGCCTTTGCCATCAAGATATCAGATACTTTCTTATTGCCATGCTTTAATTCAGCTCGAACTGCAGCAAGCCACAGTTCAGGATTTTGAGGATTCTTCTTTCGAGCCATCGTGAGAACCGCACGAGCTTTACTCAGTGAATTCACCTTCTCCTCAAGATTTGCTAGAGAAAGCCAGAGGGGTATACAATCGGGGCATTGCTTCAGACCCCAGTCGTAAGCCTCCTTGGCTTTTTCCAAGTGACCAAGCCGCTCCTCAAGCTGTCCAAGCATCAGCCACAATTTAAAGAATGAAGGGAAGCGTTTCAGCCCTTCATTAAGCAGTCTTCTCTCCTCATCAGTGTTCCCCAATTCTCTCTCAACAATTGCTGATTTCATCCAAACTCTTTCTGTTCCACCCCTTTCTCGCGCTTTAGATAGAAGCATTCTAGCTCTCTCAGTTTCATGGTTCTCAAACTCAAGCTTAAATGCAGCAAGCCAAATCTCCTCAGAATTTGGAATTGCAGCATAAGCTTCTTGAAGGATGGCACGAGCAGCAGGCACATCCCCAGCAAGCCACTTCTCCTTGGCACCCATAAGCCACAACACTTCAGCCTGCGGCCGGTACGTAACAGCTTTACGAAGTAAAGCATCAAGAGACTCCCTGGTCCCATGGCTTTTTTCAAGTTGTGCTGCTTTGAGCCATATGCTCTTCTTAGTTAGGAACACGGTGAGCGCATGAGCATAAATAGCTCTGGCTGTCTCAATGGAACCATTTTTCGTGCACTCCTCCGCATCAGCAGCCCAAGTTCTCTTCCTATCTTCGTCCTCCACTCCAATCCCAATTGTATTATTAATAATCTCTCGGCAAGTTGCAATAGAGACGGCACGTTCAGCAGACTCAGCATCCTTCATCCACGCCTCTCTATCAATCACCAACCCTTCTCTTTGCAAAACCCTTATACCCTTTTCAATAATTTTGCCAACCATGGCACTATTCCCATTAGCTTCTTCCAGCTTTGCAGCAGTGATCCATATGGCAGGCTCCTTTGGTAGCTTCCGCCTCGCATCGTTAAGAACCTTTTTAGCAGTTTCATATGTTTCCAACCTGACAAGTGCCATCCACAATTCAACATGCAAAGGACAACATTCCACTGCCCTACGAAGCAACAATCTCGCATTTTCCTCACTAGACAGCTCCACAACCGCCTTCCACAGCCTAACAGAATCAGGAATATGTTCCAACCCTTTCCTTAAAACCAAGTGCTTCCTTGCAACATCATGCTCCATCTCTGCAGCCTTCATCCATAGGTGCACCGACTTGGGTATCCACTTCACACCCTTAGCTATCACAGCCTTGGCTTCATCTGGGCTAGCAAGCCTACAAGCCTCCAACCACACGTCCTCATTCTTGGGACACTCCTCGCAGCCTCTCTCAATCAATTGCCTTGCAGCCTGAGTTTTCCCAGCTACTTCCTCCAATCTTGCGGCCGCAATCCAGCCAGGTGGGTGCTTTGGATTCGTCTGAGTAACACTCTTGAGCAACAATCTAGCCTTCTTTATATCCGAAATCTCCGCGTTGCTGTTAAAATTCATACTCTTAAGATCAGTAAGATACCCTTTTGGGTCCACAACAGTTAATCCGGAAACAGAATCAGAAAGCCTATCTAATTTCAGTGACAACACCGTACCTCTCCCCTCGCCCACCGCAGTCAAGTCGGCCACCGGAGTCTGAGACCAGGGCGTGTCTGTGCCACCAGCAGTAGCAGCCCTGCTCTTTGGGTCCAATGCAGTAACATGTTCCCGCTCCTGCCTCGCCTTCTCAAATAGAGTATCAGGCACTGGGACAAAGCTCTCAAACCTTTTCTTCTTTTTCCTAAATGAATAATCACCGATTTCAGGTATATTATCCCATTCTTGAGCAGACAAAGTACACAACTTCCTCTTCAAATCCGCAAATTGCTCAGTAATCTTGGGGTTAGACTCACGGTACTTCTCAATCTCCTGCTTCAACCTAGCTTCCCGCCGGTCCTTCCTCCTGGAATCCATTCTCTTATCAATTCCGTCCCAAACAGCATCAGCTTCTTTATCTTCCTCATCATACTCAGCAGAAGCGAACAATCCCACGTCATTACCTTCAAACTCATCAAACTTCTGATTCCCATCATACCTTTTATCATTACCCCCTTCATCCTCTTCCTCTTCTTCCTCTCCGGGCTTCCCACGTCCGCGACCAATTGTGGTCGCCGACGACCTATCAGGCAGGTCCGGGGCGGCGGCTCGTGCAGGACCTATATCGGATCGGGTAGTGAACCCAGTAGCACCACGACCCAACCCGGCTACGTAGTTAGGAGGAGGCTTGGAATTCAAGAAATCAAGGCGCGGGGGTTTAGGAAGAATGCTGGGAGTTTGGCTCGTGCCACCATAGAAAGGAACATGAAGGGTTAGGGTTGAATGGGTTCCGACCCCAAGTTCAGAGAGGAGAGAAGACTCTTCTTCGTCGTGGGTGTGCAATCGGAAGCTTTGAGACAAGAAGAGGCGCTGGAGGAATATGGGAATGCCAGAACTTCCATGAATAGCGAGCTTCAGATCATGGAGGGTGGTGGTGTTGGGGTTAATGTTGAGGGCTAGGGTTTTATGGTTTGGGGATGTGATAAACACCATGATGTGTTTCTTGTTTGAGAAGGAAGAAGAAGACCGTTACCACAGAGAAAGCCGAACGGGTACGAAGAATTTGAATTTTATCGTTCGGTATGGAAGAATGAATATTTATAATTTAATCGTGTTAAAGTCGGTAAAGTATTGGGAACGGGCTTTGTGTGAAGCACACGAAACCTAATTGGGCCTTTTTTGGGCCACTTCTCCTAATAGGAGTTTCTAATTGCACCCAAAAAAAAAAATAATTATATATATATTTATATAATTAGAAGACCCTCTTCTAATAGCAAATTATTAAAAAAAAAAAAATTGTAAACCAAAATAAATTTTGCAAAAAACGTCAAAACCAACTTTTCATTAGAAATTATTATTTTATTTTTTTTGTTTTTCTTTTTATTTAAGAGGTCTACTACAGATTATAAAAGGAGGAATAACTAATAGAACTAGAATTAGAAAGCTTTTTGGCAACTTAATGTTGGTGTGTGTTTATATGTTTGTATATATTTAGATTTCGGACCTCCCTTTGTAGTAGAATTTATTTCTAAATTTTGAGGTTTAATTCGCATAACCAGAAATTTTAGAATACTAATCAGCAATTAACCTAAATATATATTTATATATATATATATATATATATTTTTTTTTTTTAAAAAAATACATTTTAAAATATAATAATTAATAATCTTGAATTATATATTTCCACATCCAAAGGGAAATTATATATAATCCACATTTGATATAATAAAGAGTAAATAAAATAAAGAGTTGAAGAAATAGTTATGAAAAAAAAATTCAAAAACAAAAATGAGTAATAAAAATTTAAAAACAAAAATTGGAAAATAAGCTTGAAAACATTTTTTTTCTATTTTTTAAATTTTTTATTATTTATTTATTTATTATTTTGTTGTGAACAACTAAACTAAGGAAATCTATTATCCTTCCTTATATATTTCTTTATCTTTTTCTTATTATTACAACAAATTCTAATTTAAAAGGAGAGGACAACGTCTTGGACCCAACACTTCATGAGTGTGGCTATAGAAATAGAGAAACCAGAATTATGCAAGAGAACAAGATATGAAACCAAAATTATAGCTGCCATTGGTAATCAAACGAGGAGCCAAAATTATGCAACAAAGCATTTCTACAACTAGATATGAGACTAAAACAAGGATGGTTGATATGAAGATCACCCAAACTCATTTTATAGCTGCCATCGGTATTCAATTTCACAACACCTTCAACAGAAGCTTTCCAAGCTAACCAATAGATCTGTTTAGGAGAACCACATCCTTGATTTTGCATCACAACCTGCTTATCCCCAGGTATACCTCTTAATAGTAATACTAGCATTAGTTGGCCAACTAAAAAGCTTATCAAATACAGCACAGCATCTCCATTTCCAAATAAGCCAATAAGCTACTCTGAAAACATTACAACGACGCAGATCATGAATTAGATCTTCATCCTCTACATTGCAGCCAGCACATGTACCAATAGAACACAATCCTCTACATTGCAAGCAAACAAGATGTAAAAGGTGGTTTTTTTTTTTTTTTGGCTTAAAGCACATAAGGGGCTAAGCCAATTCAAATATAACGAATTAGATACCTCAAAGAGGGGTACCATATTTGCATATTGCAGTCCGTAAATGCTTCTCGAGGTTGGAAACCCAGGATAAAGTCTCCACATGCAATCACCATGAACTGTTATAAATATTATTAGTAAACATGATTACTTACGACAATTTAAGAAGCAAATTAATGCAAAAAGCAAAGAAGAACAAAACTTATAAAGAGATTTTTCCTAATGTTCCACAAGTACATGCATAAATAGTTGATGGATAAAATCAGGAAGTAACAAAATTTCTCCTAACCTTTGATGCTTGATCCTTCACAAGATTTTCCTAGTGTTCTAAATTTTCCCTATTGAAACAATAAAAGGCAAGTTAGAGAACAGAAATACTACTCTTTAAAGCTGAACAACCATTAGGCAAGAGTCCTATGCTACTTACATGTATTTATGGCTTTTGAAACTTAGAAAACAACGTTTTATACCCTTAAACAAATAACACCTACTTTCATTTTTGCTACCATCTCTGGTTTGTTCTTAAGTTCTTGGAGTCAAACCTGGATGTTCTCTAGAAGTCCTTATGGTTAAAGTTGAACTACTACAGCAAATTTTAATTCTCAACCAATATTAAATACCTGGAAAAATTCTGCCAACAGGTGCAGAAGATTTTAGAGATTTCTCTGAGCTATCATGCAGAACAGTTAGTTGGATTCTATCTGCATTCTAAAGTTAAAAAAACCTTCTACAAACATATATATATATATATAATTTGCTCTGTGTGTGTAGCATGTATGAATATATGTATGTAACAAAAAAATCTAAAGGGTTTCTTACCTCGGCAGAACAGACTGGTGAGCCAGTTTTACCATCCATACAGAAATTTGCACATGATATCAACTTTGCAACAGAATCTTAAGCACCTTCTTTACACGTAATAAAGTGCAATTCTAAAAACTGAGGAACCTCTTACTATTCATATTCACAAAGTTCACACATGCTTAACTAGTCTAAATCGGTCTTAATTCCAAAATACAGGGCCGTCCTAGCTAGGATTGGAATCACCAAAATAAGGGCGTTACCAGTATCACCTCACCTAGTGAAGCTATCAACTACATATTCTCAAATGAAACAATAATGAAAAGAAGAAAATGAGAATAGCATAACATATTAATAAGTTCACATTGAAGAATAACTTAATATATAAATGTAACTCTTTAACTTTGAAATTTTTTGCTTAAGAAAGTCTATTGTACATAAACGAAGCTAATGTTAAAAAGAGAAGAGAAAAACAAAATTCCATTACAGTTTCTTATAATAAATACCTCAGGTCATTACAGGCTTTTCGGTCATTACAGGCTGAAGAGCATATGAATTAAGGCAACCTATGTCTTCTAGATCTATGGAGAACGAATACAAAGGCTACTCCAAAGCTCAGCGTCTTCTTGTAAGAGAACTATTGTGCAATTCCAGCAACCTTTCAAGGGATACTAGGGACCAAACTTCCTCAGTTTGGGCATAAACCTTTTGATTTAGAGAATCAATTATAATGCTTACATTACCAAAACCATATATCTGCAACCCATTGTGCATCCTCCCAGGTTTAGGCTTGAAAAGCAAACCGTGCTGTAGAGCATGGGCCTCAATAACTTCTTTCAAGCTCATGTCGAGTCCACCAGCTTGCTGTTGAAGATGTGCTGCTGCCTTCTGCTGAGCCTCAAACTGTCTTTGCTCAAGAACCCTAAGGTAGCTAAGATTTTCTTTCAAACCAGGTTGGACTAACTCCAAGCCTTCAGCAGCCCGGTCCATCATTTCAAGACCACGATGAAGCTGAAAACGGATATTTTCATTTGCCTGAAGCTCGGTGGGAAAAAGATCCTTCCAACCTGAGTACCATTTCAAAACCTCTTCAAAGTTTGGATTTGAACACAACCAGTGGTACAAAACTTGTAGCCACTTTGTGAAAAAGAACTTGTCCATGATATCCACAATGAAATGAGTAGGAACATAAGAAACCCAATCAATGACCCAACAAAACTGATCTAGCTTCTGGTCTGCAGGGTTCACTTGGAACTCTTGCATGACAAGCTGCAACTTGGGAACTATAAATCTCAGCATAAGCTGTTCCCAACTGGCTGAGTCAAACACAGTCTTCCAATGCTTTAGTATAGCTAGAGCAGAACTATCACTTGGATGCCAAGCGCCAAGAATGTTGCTCAACTTGAAGCGTATTGTCTGGTATACCTCCTCCAATTTGTGTCCCAACAATGGTAGCCACGGATGCACCCATACATGGATGGGAACAGTTTCTCGGTGTGGCTCCCATGAGTCCACAGCTTTCTTCAATTTTGGCATTACTACTACATCCAATATAGTATGAAGGATTGAAGAGGGCAGCAACTTTTCCCAAGAATCCAAAAACCGGAGCATTGGTTCAGGATCCCTAGGCTGCCAAGTATTAATGCCGGAAATTCTAACGGCAGGTACCACAACCTCAATAAGCAGCTGCGCATAAGGAGAGGACGTTGAATCCCAAATATCTAGGGATTCCTCTTCCTGAAGCAAAGCCTTCCATGAAGATACCACCTCGACACCATGCAACGGGTTTCGAAGTGGGTCCCAACCCTGAAACATCCTAATAAACAAGGGTACTGCAAACTCACATGCAATCCATGACAACTCGCATAACTTATACTCTTCCCTACATCTCCTCCGCAAGTCATTGAAGCATTTTGCAAGTGAGTCTAATGTCAAGGTTCCATTTAATTTCTCTTCCTTCAGTCGGTCCAGTATGGTCCTGATTTCATCAAAACCATCCAACTGCTTCTTCTGTTCGCCCACCACAATTTCCAACCTTTCCTTCTCATTTTTTAAGCTGAATGCCGTCTCTCGTTCATTTGTCAAATCCCTATGGAGCTTCTGAATCTCAAGCTCAATCATATCCAAAATCAACTTCAGATTATACTGAAGCTCAGGCATAGGAACATCCTCTTCCTTAGCTTTCTCTTCAGCATTCAAATTCTCTAAATTGGTCAAGACCCGAACCTGGGGTCCCCGCATATCCAAAACCTTTTGAACAAAAACCTCCCCACCATCCTCTTCCTGCTTTTTGGCCAGCAACTCCTCAGCAGTAATGTAACTTTCCTTATTCTTCTTCTTCGCCAATGCTCGCTTAGACCAGAGCCGTTCTTTAGCTCTTCCGGCTGATTGCTGAGTCGAACCCAGCATATTCTTTGCGTTGTTCCTCATCTCCTCCAATTCTTTCAGGGCAGACAACTTTTCACTCTCCTTGTAATCATTAAACCCCATACCCATATTCTTGGGCCTCAGTTTAGCTTCAACTGGGGTGACAATACCTTGCTCATTCTTACCAAGGCCACCTCCTTTATACCCCATTTTCTCAAGCAGCTTCATCCCTATCCCCTTGGTGTGCTTCTCAAAAACCCCCACATCCCCAAAACTGGATTGCTGTCTACCCCCCTGAGACTGAGACTTAGAATTGTTTTGCAATTTGAGCTTCTCCCTCTCCTTTTCTCTCTTTTGGGCTCCCTCCTTTATCTTCCTACCAAAAGCCGTGGGCAAAAAACTACTATCATCAGCTTCACCATCATCATCATCATCATCATTCCCATTCTCCACTACATCTACATTTGAAGGCCCCGAACTGAATCCGAGACCAAATCCAGAATTTCCAGCATTCCCAAAACCAAGACCTAGACCAGAACGGCTCTCTTGGGTATCATCATTATCACGATATCTATCACCATCATCTTGTTGTTGTGGTTGTTGCTTGGAATTGTTAATTGTGCTAGTAGAAACAAAATTTACAGGCTTGGTGAGGTCGGGTTTCTGCGAAAGGCCTCGATTGCGTCGCTTCTTGGAGGAATACCCATAGTCGTCGTCTTCTTCATCGGAATCACCAGCAAAAACGCCATAGAGGACATCCTCTTTGGTCTGAACCGGCTTGTCCTTGCGCTTACGGTAGTAAAACTCACCGCCAATCCATTGCGCATCCTCAAAATCATTATCCATTCCAAACCTCTCCATTTCCTGGTCTTCATCCATGGCTATTTACTGCAATTCAAATTTATAATATATATGTATATATATAAATATCAGAAACAAAAACCTAAAAATTGCAAATCAAACTCAAAAAGAAAAAACAGTTCTAATTCGAAGAATCAAACGCTGTATGTATAAAATTTCAATTTTGGGATCCCAAAACAAATTCGAATAATATATAGATTTCCAACAGGATAAAAGAAAAAAAAAATAGATGAAAAAAAAAATATATATATATATATATATACCGTAAAAAGTGGCAGCTCGACGGAGTTTTGAGATTGGGTGTTGGCCGCTAAACCTAAACAACGGCGCAGGAGCGAGAGAGACCTTACGAAGTTGCAGAGGCAGCGTCGTCGAAGCTTTCGTTCGGAAGGTAAGGGCAGCAGTTGTTAATATTCTTTTTTTTTCTTAAAAACAAAAAACAAAAAGAAAAATAAATTCTTTCTAAGAAAAAAAAAAAAAAACGAGAAAGCAGTTAATAATAATAATAATTGCCTATTCTTCTTATTATTATTTTTTTTAGATAATTGCTGACATTGATTTATATATAAAAAAAAAAATTCTTTCCACCACTTTTCTAAAAAAAAAATTGCCGACTTTAAAATGGAATAAGAATGTTTCCCCAAAAAAAAAAAAAAAAGGAACAGGAATAGCATTAAAAATAATAATAATAATAATAATTCGAATGGGATAGGAAAGCAGTTAGGACTCCTTAGAAAAAAATAATAATAATCTCTATAAAATAATATAATTAGGAATTAAGACCTGTTTAAAATCTTAAGCATCCCCAAAGATTTCTTTTCTTCTAAAACAAATCTTTAAAATAAAGACCACCTTCATAAAAAAGAAAAGTGTGAAGAAATTTTAATTATTGAGAAGTAAATAATATATAACATGGTTCAATGTTAAAATTTCTAAATGCACGAGTCTGTTGTGGCTTGAAGGAACTTGGGGATATATGGGGTAAAATACATGCAAAATTGCATATAGAATTGGTTAAGTTGTAAACATAAACGTAAGTCCTGGCTATGAACTTAATAGTCTAATTTATGCTTGGATTAACAAATTCTCTTTACCAAAAATGTGATCCGTATTTATAGAATAATATGGGACCAAATAGAACAAACAATGCTAAGTTAAAGGATGCATTTGAGCCCCAATGTGGTACAACATTGTAGTATATCATATAACTCTACAATGTGTAAACTAATAATGACCATATATATATATATATATATATTTCGTTAAAATAATGACCATAAAAGTTTTTCTATTTTGTCCAAAATAACAGAGAGGGAGAAAAACATTTCCGTAACTGCAAGGCAGCAGCAACTTAACCATTTTTCATATTGCTTGTGCCGTTTCTGATCCAGATGAATTTCCGGAATGCCGATTTGCTGGTGGATAACCATACATTATTCTAATGTCCATGCCCTTCCTTCTTTGCTGCTTGGAGCTTGCTGGAAGAATGCCCTTTCCATTTGACTATATGCTAACATAGTCACTTTTTTGGTTGCAAGGTTTTAGTTTGTGGAGAATCAAACCATGTTAGGCCTCTGTGGCAGAAGAAGATTATAAAACTTATCATGTAAGAAGAAATTCTTGCCCTTGCTGTCGACGGCCTTTTTCCACCCACACCATCCACCATTTACTATCTTCTTGTGCTCATCATTGCCCGTGTAATGAGGATCCAGTATAAGAAATGCACAATCTCCGCTAACTTCATTGTAATCAACTCCTAATAGGGTATATGCAAGAACTCCACCACCTGCATGCATATACAACAAGCAGTAAGAGAAGCCTCTGTTTTCTTTTTCTTTTTCTTTTTCCTTTAGTTACATCTATCAACAAGAGAAGCTTCAATTTTATGGTGGCAAGATAAAAAAACAATGGATTAATTGGATCCTGCTTACCGATCATAATTGGGGTTCCTTGATTCTCAAAGTGCAAAGCTAGTTCCCTACATTTTTCAGGAAGCTCAGCTCCAGATCTAACATTTAAGACTTTACAACTGACCTGTTCAAGACAAGAAAGAACTAGGGTCATATGCAATTCTCTACGAATTTATCGAACCTTATTGATATTTCTTAAAAATACTAAGTTCACTTAGAATGCTATACACAAAGATTCGATGCATTATCAAAGTTCAAATAGGATACTCATAAAATAGCCCTTTTGATAAGTAGTAAGAACTCCACTCATTTTGAATTATATGCCGAAATAAAATAGAGTACTTACACCCAAAAGTTTGTCCAAAACAAAGCTCAACTCAATGGCACCTATCCATTCACGTGACCCAATAAAAGAATGATCTTTATCACCAATCTCTACAAGTGACTGTTGTATTTCCCTGAAAATCAAATGCTTTCTCAGATCAAGGACAGTTAATTAAACACAGAAACAACATCAGAAAATGAATAAGAGAAACAGCAATTTGTTCCTCTTATAAACTCCTTTCTAGATCCATAATTTGAAATATTAGCATGACTGCAAAATTTGTTCTTTTTTAAAAAAAATTAAAATTAAAATTAAAAAAAAAAAAAAAAGGGTTGAAAATGAAGAAGTTTGCATTACATAAATCATCAAAAATCCGAATCTAAATGTAGCAAAGGTCAGATATCTTGTAAGAAGGGAGGAAAAAGCCAAGTAAATAATTGGAATCTGAATACTTTATCACATCTAGGTGGTGGCCAATTGTACCTATGTGAAGGAACTTCTATGGATGTATAGTGCTGAAGTCTGAACCACGAAATGATGGTTTGTAGAGAACGATAAGCACAACCCCAGCCCTGGCAAGTAGATAAAATGACTTATCAGGAAAGAGTGTAGATGCAAATAAAATCAAACTGAAAAACATTTTAATTGCAACAAATTGATCTTAAACATAATAGTTGCAACAAATTGATCTTAAACATAATATACCGATGCCTTTGAATACAAGATAAATAAATAAATAATGGGCAGAGGATAGCCCTCTATGTCTCCATGTGATGATAGCCAGGCTGCAAACTCATAATAGCCAACACCTTGCTGTTTTCACTTGATATTGACTTCACTCAACAAGATAATGGAAGTATTTTTTAGGAGATTTTTCATTACCGAGTCATTAAAACCATCTTGCAGATAATGGTAATATTCATAAGAACCCTGAACCAGAGCCACACTGCCTCCGGAAACTGCAAAAAGACATCACTGTATAATGCAGAGGAAGCAGGACAAAGGAATGAACAATGAAACAACAAAAGACACCAACCTCCACTGCTTGGAATCCCAATATGTACATCTTTAAGCAAAAAAGAACCTGAAATTACCACAAAAAAGAGTCATAAAGTTATGCATAACATACAGAAAGGAAAATTTTCATAAAAAGCCTTATCAAAACATTGCAAATTTAGATGGAGGATTATTACCCTTTTGTATTGACTCACTCCTTACACCACCGCTTGTAGCCAAATTCAGGGCATTAGCAACTCTTAAAAGAGGCCGATCAAAAGGTAAACCTAGCCTTGAGTGTAGGGATTTCCTAACTTCAACTGCAGGAAACAAGTAACATGAAATGAGTATAAGATAAGATTTTATCTCACAAATGATATCAGCCTTTGGATCAAATTACAAAAGCAGTTTATCACAAGGTTACTAACTGAAAATCTAATCTACTTTTGGTATTGCTGAATTAATGTCAAACAACTTGCACCTTTCTTGGCCACCAACAATAACACCAACACTTTGTGAGGTGCTATTTGTTATGGAAGCAATGGAGGATTTAATAATTGTAACATAAGTTGACCAGAAAATCATTTTTTTAGAAGGAACGGGAGAAATCGAAATTTTAGGAATGGAATACAAACGTGGTCATGCATTGTACTTAGATTTGCATGATACTTGAAAGCAATGAACAGAAACATAAGCATCAGCTAATAAAACTGGACTTCACAATCCTCTGGAGCTCATTCTTGTTCTATTTTTGGTGCCGGCTAAAATAAGTTGAATGCATCATGCAAGGCTGCAAGCATACTTAAAATTTGACTTTACTGCTGCACAGTACCTTGTTTCATTTCTGTTTCACCATAGTTGAGTTCATATATAACAGTTATTGGATGCAGAAACCCAGGAGGAGTAAAATGATATGGATGAAGCTGCAAACGAAAAAAAACTTACTAATTACTGAAAGAAGCTGCATTATGCCATTTAAATACATGCCTTACACAAATTCCAGGTAAAGATTTATATATCCAACTTAGATAAGGTAATAGTACATTAGAATGCATACTTAATGTATGTTATATCTAAATGTGTGTATGCATTTCTATTTGTCTGTGACAACGTAGAATAATGTACTTCCACACGTGTCATTGATTACCAGAGGATGTTCAGCTAGGAGGTTTGGCAAGACTGCATTCTTCATTGAATTGAGCTGGTCAACTAATCCTGGGACAATCAACTTTGAAACTGCAAACCTCAGAGGTAGGTCCTTTGCTGCATAACCGAGCACTTCTAGCTTAAATTCTACGACCAGAAGTCTGGTTTCTTCCAGAGCTGAAAGCACGGACTTTAACTTCCATTAAAAGGAGCTTGCAGTTTTGAATCCACTTAAATACCGGGTTACGAAATTCACTCATAGAAATATAAACAGAAGTAGGCCGAGTCTCGACATATATTAAATACCTGGAAAAAATTCTGCCACAGGTGCTGAAGATTTTGAAGATTTCTCTGAGCTATTATGCAGAAGAGTCACTTGGATTCTATCTGCATTCTAAGTAGAATAAACCTTTTACAAACCTATAAATATTGCTCTCCATGTACGAATACATGCATGTAACAAAATAATCTAAAGGGTTTCTTACCTCAGCAGAATAGACTGGCGAGCCAGTTTTACCATTCAAACAGAAATTTGCACACGATACCAACTTTGCATCAGAATCTTGGGCACCTTCTTTCAACATCACACTTGACAAATCTGTACTAAAGTCCAATTCTAAACCACGAAGAATAACAGCTTGAGGTATTTCAGCAGAGTCTTGCCTTAATGATTCTACCATGTATGCAGCCTTTTGGTCCTTGAACTTTGCAGCAACTGCTTCAATTGCACGCTGGAACACCCTCTCTACATCTGAAAAATAACATTACATTAATATAGAATAACAAATTCTAACCTATTAGCTAATAAAGATGAAACATGGAATATTCTATGAACTATGAAATTCTAGTCAACAACAGTGTTCAATCAAATTCAAAAGCTCTAATTACGCTTTTTCTAAAAGGAACCCCAAAAAAAAAAAAAAAAAATCAGAAAATGAATTTACCAGAAGGATTGTTTACTGGGTAGTAGATTGGCAAACTAATCGGAAGCTCGCTCCTTAGCAGACAACCCTTCTCCCATACGTACTTCTCAGGATAATCATCATACACAACAGTGGTAGCCGATTCGAGACTCTTCGAGTTCACGGATTTCGAAGAGAAAAACCGAACGTCTTCGTTACCCAAATCCGCTACGGCTCCGAGAACATCTTCACCATCTTCACAAGAAAGAAGCTTCCTCAACCTACGAGCAGCATCAATGGCCTTCTCTGCATTCTTTTCTATATCGGAATTCGCAACGATTAAAGCTCCGATTACAACGAATCCTTTCACTAGTAGCGTCCGAAGATCCTCTGCCCAAATTATTATGAAAATTCAAGTAAAAAAAAAAAAAAAAAAACTGAATGCAGTTCAAATTGAATTTTTTTTGTTCAATTTATTTTCTACTTTTTCTTGAGAACCAAACGGAAAATTTCAGTGCACCTGATTCTTTGTGGTAGTCTGGAGTGAAGGAATCGATGTGGATGCATCGAAGGGTAGAGACAATTGTGAGTGGAGGGAAGAATGGGGACCCAATCAACCATTGGAGACCCGGTTCGTTCTTGTAAAGGACGAGCTTAGGGCAAACAACTCGAATGCTTCTCTGCAAATTCACGTTTTCCATAGATTTGATTCGAGAGCTCTGCTTCAGCAAAGCTGCTCTGCTGCTTCTCGTTCGTCGATTTTCCTGTTTGATTCTAGTATTGGACCGAATTTGAGAACCACTCTGATACTACTTTCTGGACCAACTTCTAGGTGAATGAATGAAAGTTGGGCTTCTAGTTTTTTACCCAAGGCCCAAAAACACACACCAAAATATTGGGCTTCATCTAGATACACTACAAAAAGTCTGTGTTGGGCATCAGTATACCCATGGCCTAATACGCAGCAAAGCTCAATTACCAGGCAGACATATTGATTGTGATGTCCATTTTATTTTGCCTTTAAACTACAGGCCTTAGTGCATTTCATATTTTGGTGTTCTACTCAGATCATGATAGGATCACTCTTCCTTCTTCTTTTCTTGCTAAAACAATTCATTTTTTGCAATCTTCTATAATTTACCAAAAGAACCTTTCTTATGTAAAAACTATATTTTCTAAGACAAATCTTAAAGCAACCAGTAACAGAATTTAGTTTGACCAATGAGATTATATTTTGTTTGGCTACTGAAATATCCAAATTTGAGTTTGTTTTTGGGCTGCTGTTATAAATGTCTCCAGTCATCTTTTATCCTTTTGTTCTTCTTTTTTTTCAATAAAAAAATTTATATTAAAAAAGAAAAAGAAAAAGAAAAAAAAGAATAGAGTGCTTTGAAAAAGAAAAAATAACAGATAATAATATTATACCCTGATAAAACTACCAAATTCGAGCAATTCAACCACGGTAAATGCCAATAGAAAAGAAAAAGAATATTCAAATTAAAAAGGGTCTTAACAATTAAAAATTTGCCAAAATGCTCCAACAACTAGAAGTAGCACAAACACTGATACCCATCATAACAGCAATGCAAACCTTGTAGCTTCTTACCCTCTCTTAACACTAAAACCAACCACTTGAACAAGACCAGAAGGTCCAAAACAATGACTAATAAAAATTGCCAAAATGCTTTCAACAACTAGAAGTAGAACAAACACTGATCCCATCATAACAGAAATGTAAACATCCTGGCTTCCTACCCTCTCTTAACACTAAAAACAACTACTTGAACAAGACCACAAGGTCCATAACAATGGAACCGACACAAAAGCCAGCAGCCAGCACTACCCAGCATCTTGCTTCCTCAGTACCTGTAGTTAGGAGGCTTGTAAGGACCATCAACAGGTATACTGATATATGCAGCTTGCGCAGGAGTAAGCTTAGTAAGCTTAGCACCAAGCTTTCCAAGATGCAACGCCGCAACTTTCTCATCCAAATGCTTAGGCAGAACATAGACCTTCTTCTCATACTTCCCACTTGCCCTCTCTTTCCACAACTCAAGCTGAGCAATAACTTGGTTGGTGAAAGAGCAAGACATGACAAAACTGGGATGCCCAGTTGCACATCCCAAGTTCATTAGACGCCCTTCAGCAAGAACAATGATGCCAGAATTGGTCTCCGGGAAAACCCACCGATCGGTCTGAGGCTTAATCGTAATGCGTTTAACACCAGGGTAAGTTTCCAAACCATGCATGTCGATTTCGTTATCGAAATGCCCAATGTTACAGACAATGGCATTGTTCTTCATCTTCCTCATGTGGTGAACCATGATGATGTCCTTGTTCCCAGTGGTGGTAACAAAAATGTCAGCTTCCGAGACAACATCTTCCAGTGTCAAGACTGGGATGCCTTCCATGAGAGCCTGAAGAGCACAGATTGGATCAATTTCAGTGACCACCACTCGAGCTCCAGCTTGTTTAAGAGCAGCAGCACAACCCTTCCCAACATCTCCATACCCACAAACTACGGCTACCTTTCCGGCAATCATCACATCGGTGGCTCTCATGAGACCATCAGGAAGAGAGTGTCGGCATCCATACAAGTTATCAAACTGCATGTAAATCATAAAAGAATAGGAAAAATAAAATAATTGTATATACATTTAAAGATAAATAAAATCCAGATAAAAAACAAACAGAACCATATACAATTTACAAACAACATACAAGTCAAGTCATCAAACCGCATAAAAATCATAACAGAAGAAAAACTCAAAAACTCCTCCTTTAGGCCTTCTATGATCAAAAACACAAAATCCACACCAAATTTTGACTACACTTTATATGTTAAAGATAAATAAAATCCAGAAACAAAACATAAGCAGAACCATATACAAATAAACAAGAACTAACATACCCAGGTCATCAAATTGCATGAAAATCATGAGCAGAATAAGAAAAACTCAAACTTTAATCCTTCTATGATCAAAAACTCAAAACCGAGTTGAAAAAAAAGTTCATACCTTGCTCTTAGTAACAGAATCATTGACATTAATAGCAGGGAACAAGAGAGTCCCATTAACCTGCATTTGATACAACCTTTTAACCCCAGTAGTCGTCTCCTCCGAAACACCAACCAGCCTCTCCTTCATCTTCCTATACCTCTTGGGATCCACCAACAAGCCCTCTTTAATCAACCCCAAAACGATCCTAAACTCAGCATTATCAGTAGAACTCGGATCAGGCAACTTCCCGGACTTCTCAAACTCTTCCTCAGCCTTAACACCCTCATGGATAAGCAAAGTGGCATCACCACCATCGTCAACAATCAAATCGGGGCCACCACCGGGGCCCCAATCAAGGGCCTTTTCGGTGCACCACCAGTACTCTTCCAAGGTCTCACCTTTCCAGGCGAAGACGGAGGCGGAGTCACGTGCGATGGCTGCGGCGGCGTGGTCCTGAGTGGAGAAGATGTTGCAGGAGCACCAGCGAACCTCGGCGCCGAGAGCTGTGAGGGTCTCGATGAGAACGGCGGTCTGGATGGTCATGTGGAGCGAGCCGGTGATGCGAGCGCCTTTGAAAGGTTGGGAGGGACCGAACTCGGAGCGACAGGACATGAGACCGGGCATCTCGACCTCGGCGAGCTCGATCTCGAGGCGGCCGAAATCGGCCTGAGATAGGTCTCTGACTTTGTATTCTCGGCCTGAAGAGGTTTTCGAGACGACGAGAGACATGGCTGGTTGGTGGGTTCGGTAGACTGAGAGGTGTTTAGTAGACTTGAGAGGTTTTTGGGGGAGGTCAAAGAGAGAGGATAGGGTGTGGAGTCCAGTGGAGTGGAGAGGAGGCAGTGGGGGGAAGAGAGAGAGAGAGAGAGATAGAGAGAGAAGATCTAGGAGACTATGACCGAGAGAGAGAGAGAGAGAGAGAGAGTGAGAGATGCAATGTGGATCGCGTGGGTCTCTTTTAGGTCTACAAGATGTGAAACTACGTCGTTTCATTCGGATTATGATAAAATTAGCCCGTTTTGATAAAGACTAGCTGCTTTAACAGTTCCCAAAAATAATAATAATAATAAGCTAATAAAAAAGTTTACCAAGATAACTTCTTTTTCATTATTAGCATTTTAATTTTCTTTTTTATTTTTAACTTTTCTTCGTCCAACCACCGACATCGAAGAATGAATGAGGTATTTTGGAAAAATAGTTTTGTAGGGCTTTTTTTTTTTTTTCATTTTCTTTTTATTTTTAACTCTTCTTCTCCCTAATTAACCACCGACATCTTTTAGAAAAATAATTTTATAGGTTTTTTTCTTTTTTTTTATCATGCAAACATTATTTGACATAATTTTATAAATTTGTATAGAAATAATTTTGCACAGAATTTGTATTCGATGAGTGGGTCAGATTTTTCATAGGACCATTTATCATGGACAAAATTTTAAAAAACTAATAATAAAAAGGAAGAAAGCAGATTAGAGGTGACAAGCCATATTCCTTTCTTTCATTTTCTTTTTTCGAATTTTGATAGAATTTTAATTGATATATGTATCTATTTATTCTGTTATGTGAAATTTATTTATTTTAAAATTAATTAAAATTGTACTCGTTGGTACTATTCTCCCCTCCCCTAAGTTATAATAAAAAGAGATTAATTAAAATTCATTAGAAAAATTAATAATTAGAACCCAAAACTAGTATCCAAATTTTGTCAAATCAAATTGATGATATAAGCATTAATCATCAAAAAGAGAAGATAGGGTGTGGAGTGGAAGTAGTGGGTGAGATAGAGACAGAGAGAGAGAGAGAGAGAAGATTTAGGAGCCTATGACCAGGAGACAAAGAGAAAGATACGAATCGAGGAAACGGATCGTGTGGGTCTCTTGTGGGCCACTACGTCGTTTCATTGCCCAGTTTTTATGGTAGGCCAGATTTTCCTTATCCCATTTCCTCATCATGGACAAAATCTCTCGGCCTCCGAGCCCAATGAACACCTAGACCCAAACAAAGAAATAAAAAGTAAGATTAGAATTGTTTTCTTTTGTTTTTATAACACTCTGGCAATGTACACTTATACCGGTGATAATTTAAGTTCTGATTCAGAATCGGATGCCCAAATCTTTCTTACCAATTTTTTTCTATGAGAAAAAAAAAAAAAAAAGACTAAAAAGTGTTTTTTTGAGTATTATTTGTGGTTAGGAATTAGCAGTGTCTTTAAGATGGAGTCATTCCCTAATCACAACTTTTTTGCCGAATGTTGATATAATTTTTATGGGTATACGTATCTTTTTCTTTTTTTTTTTGGGGGTGAATTTTAGTTAATTTAAATTTAGTATCTAAATTTTGTGAAATTAAATTTAATGATAAGAGAATTATTCTTCGTATCATCAACCCCACCATGAAAACAAATAAATAAACAAAACAATTCTGACTCTAATTTGCTGATCAACACCAGAAGTTGCCTAGGCTCCCTGAAATCTAATCATCCCCACAGAGTATAAATTTTATTTTTCGTCATCCTCAGTGTTTTTATTTATCATATGTATGAAGTTCATCTTATAAGGTTCAGATGCTTTAATCCACATCATGCTCTCTATTGTTTTTATTTAATTTTTCTTCCTTCCTATTAATCATTTTAGAAATTGATTCCTAAATATATATATTCCTTTTTCCAAAAAGAATGTTTATACAAAACGAAAAGGGAGCACAGGACAAGACAAGCTTGCTTAGTTCAACATTTGATAACCCAAACCCACAGAAGGCATCTGCAATACTTTTTTGTGAAGCTTCCCAAATGCAGGCAAACATATCAAAACTCTCAGATTTTCACCAGCTATTTGACAGTACCACAGGGAAGAACCCACCCAACCGAATGCGAATCTTGTCGTTGATGCCTTGTCTGGCACGCCTGCATCATCCATTAACACATTCGAAAGAGTCAGTACAAAAAGTAATAACACCTTGGCCTGAAACTCAAAACATTTAAAATTATGCATATAGCATCTAAGAAATTATTCAAAAAATCTAGAGTGATTTCCTAACACAAACAGAGGTCCTTCATTATGACCAAAGATGAACACAAAATTTTGACAAAGGTATTGAGAAATTAATTATAATTATTATTGTTCAGAAGTTTGTTCTTTCTTCTCTAAACTTTCTTTTTTTTTTTTTTTTCTTTTCTTTTTTTTTTTTTTTTTATAACACCCCTTCATGTCATGACTGTTTAAGAACCTTCTAATGCATTTTACCAATATCTACTCGGCATGGTTACCTTTCTAGGGGGATATATTCGGGTTCTCCAACAAAGGGCTTCTGATTCCTCCCTCAGTCTGCAATATTGAAGACAGATTTTCTGATGAGTACTTAAAGAAAGCAATAGAACAAGATAAATTTCCTTGCTTATGGAATTTATTAATCTGGCACTAATTATAGTTGCATACAGACTTGATACTACATCATAATTACTGCAACAATTGAAAGTCTGCATATACTAACAAATTTTCTACCCAAAAAATGATGGAAAGCGACAAAATGAAAGGAGGTTCAGGACCACTCACTCATTCTCATCTCTGGTGCTGCTAGTGCAGGTGTTAGAGCAGCTGCAGGGAACACTTGAATTGTTGGCACTTAAAAATTTTCCAGAATATGACTTCCTTGGTTGAGACATTGTGAGACCGTTTTGTAGTTGGCTGCAGCAAATCATCTGAGAGGTCTCTGACGTACGCAGCTTCTTCTGAAGCCTTAACAATCTAGAAAAACAGTTTGGCTGATTCTCTGGTTCGCGGAAACATAAAACATGGCCTCTATGGTTGTTGTTTGCCTGTTCATTTGAAGCAGCAATTGCTAACTCAGAATTTGGCATATAATCTCCTAATGATCTGTGGGATGAGGTTGATGTCCTTGGTACATTTCCTTCATCATTTCTCAATGTCTTTATCACCTCCATTTTGCTGCAACAATTATGTGGCATTTGAGAACCACAGCAAGAGGATGAAGGTAACATAGATTTGTCACTTATCATAGGTTTTTCAGAGGTGTACTCAGAATAGTCCGAGTCACTTGCATGTTCAGTAGTTGATTGAGACTTCTGCATTCTCCGGGAACAACTGAACAAGCTGAAAGATTGCTTATTTACTTTGACATGCTTTGTATTAGAAGGGCAAGGTACAAGATTGATCCTGATCTCCACATTACAATCCAAAATGGACTGAAGTGAATTTACAATCAGTTTCCATGACTTCTCTGCCTTGGATACATAGTCTGGATGGCAGAATTCCAATTCGGCTACCGCTAAACCTGAAACAGGAGTCAGGAATACCATTAACATTCACAGGGCATAGGAAGAACTAATTTTAAGATATTAAAAGCCCTGAGAAAACCATAGCTTAGAGTTTGAATGTGTAGGTAATAGTTTAAACTGACTAGCACAGAGCCAAAGAAAATGCGCAAGAGTTAAAGGGTAGCAAGTAACACGCTGCTGATCCTATTGTTCCTTCACTACAATATATTATCTGACATAACAATTTATCTTAAATTTTCTTTATAACCATTTTTACTGATATTATATGGGATTTTATGTGTCTAATGAGATTGTGCTATAGCCTGTAGTTGCAGGGAAGAGAGTTATCAAAAGGATGTACCTTGTCCTTTACTAACAAATAGAGAAGACAATTTCCCTTGTTTTTCCAGAAAATTCTTCAGTGAAGTGGGTCGGCATAATTCCGTAGCTCTCTTCCATATGGATTCTAAAGGTCCTTTACAATCATCCTGCATTCCCAACTTATGTGACTGACAGTCCTCACATGAACAACCGACAAGATGTTGGCATCTCTTCCCTATAACAAAACAACAATATTAAGGAAGGACTTTGCCGTATGAATAAACTAAGCTATAAGCATTTATTCTAATGGCTCACACCTTTATCATGCGCATTACCCAACCATAACTTTGAATTGTTTACATCCAAGGAAGAAACTTCCACAGAACTTAGCTGCAGAAGAGCTACAGTGAGCCATGTTGTTTGATTTTTTGACATCCTCAGTTGCTTTTCAGTTTCAGATAGTATCTTTAATGCATGGCCCAGCTTCTGCAAGTCCACTTCAGCTAAAACAAAGAAAAGAAGAAATATTAGTACAGATAACAAAACAACAATAAGTAATCAATAGCTCTAACTTGGTTAATGAAACATGAAAAGAAAATGGATAAGACTATTCTCAAAGTTCATTTCAGTGTGCAAACTTATTAATATGCAAAGAAAATATCATGCCACTTACAATTATGCTTACTGTGAAACTTTCTTCTGACTTCAGAGCAACCTTCCTGACAGTTACCCACAAGAATGTCCATAACAAGATTTGCCAGCTGTGAAATAAGTTGCATAGGATCAATCCTTGACCTCATCAGTTCTCTGGCTCTTAATACTGTATTTGAAGTGTCCGAGGACAATGCCAAATCCAGCAAATCAAGCAATTCATCATCAGAAACAATGCCAATCTGCAGAACAATGGCAACAAGCACTTTATTAGAGGTGCACTACTTGATAAACTAAATAATAAATAATAAGAACGTAAGCACTCACAAGTTCATATGCCAGGGACATTGTGATCTTTCTACCAAGCAGACTCAGCTGATCAAGCATCATCTCAGCATCCCTAAGTGATCCATTGGATTTGGCAGCGATAAAGTCTAAGGCAGCTTGGTCAAAATCAAGACCCTCTTCAACGCATATTCTTCCCAATCTGCTTGCAATATCAGCATCTCTTATCTTAGGAAAGTGATATCTTTGGGACCGTGCCACTGCACTTCGGGGCAGCTTATCCAAATTAGGAGTGATCATCACAAAGATAACATGTTGTGAGAGATTATCCAGGCTATTCAAAACAGTGGCCCATGTTTCCCCATGCAACAAATGGCACTCATCAATTATAAAAACCTTAAACCGTGAAGAAGCTGGAGGGATCAATGCATTCTTAATTAGATATCTAACCCTGTCTCGCCTATTGATTCTCACAGAATCCACTTCCTTGACGTCCTTGCTCCTTCCAGAAAAGAAAGAAACACATTCCCGGCACAGACCACATGGCCTATGCTCCTCAAGTGAGAGGCAATTCAGTGCAGCAGCAAAAATCCTTGAGGCAGAGGTTTTGCCTGTACCACGGGGGCCATGGAAAAGATAGAATGAGGTTAATCTTCCTCTTGATATAGCACCCAACAAAGATCTTGCTACTACATTTTGCCCCACTAACTCATTAAAAGATTTTGGCCTGAATTTCTGACTAAGACTCCTAGGGGTTTCAGAATGTGAAATTATTTCACTACCACTGTGTTTCAAGTTTCGGTTTTCATAAAATGATAAGTCATCCAGATTCCTCCATAACAAGGGACGACCTTCTACATCAGAAGGAACGATGTCCCCTCTGAATCTAGGTGTTCTTGACCAACAACAGCTTATCCCACATCCACGGTCATTATGGTCTTCAACATCAACATCTTCTTTTGTAAATAAAGATATGTCATGGCTTGAAACAACATCACTTGTGGAGGGATATGGACTACTCATTCGACTCATAACATCACCAACTGCCCCAGATAATTTTACTTGATTTTTGCATTGGAAGTTTCGTTTTGATGCAATATGATCTAACCCTTCTTCCACTGATCCTATGGCTGGTTCATCGTATGAGTCTACATCCTCTAAAGGATTCTTTCCATGTGTGATGCATGTCAAGTCAAGCCCTTTCTCAATATGATTTTTGCAATTGCAATTTCTTTCACTCAATGCTTTATTTCGTAAATTTTCTTCCTCATATGATTCACTATCACCTAATCCTTCAGCCTGTTCGGTTTCAAAAGGAGTGCTTATACCTCCATCCCACCCTGAATTGTCATACAAGTTCAAAAGAGATTTCCCCAAACCACGGCTACTTTCATAATCATCCATGTACTCTTCTCTTTGTCCATATAAATTACATTTCTTTGGTCTCAAAGCATGGTTTTTACTAGAAATACCTTGTTGGCAAGAATCTAAGAATCCCAGAGATATGCCATTACTTGAATTGGTATCCCAGTTTGCATTGTCGATTGAAGACGAGAACTTGCTCATAGAATTTGTTGATGGATCCCTCAGAGACCTCACTCTTCTCAAGGCTACAAGAGTCTTTGAAATAGGAATATCAACCGAATGACGCCGCCCGTCCGTCATCTTTAAGAAGAAAAACAAATTTGCGCATGCAACTCAACTCAGAATCATCATGAGCTCTGCAAAAATTTCAAGGCCCTCTAAAAGGCTCACCTGGACAAAGCACAATAAAACTAGAACATCAGAAGAGACACTCAGAAACCAGTCCATTCCAAATAAGACCATGATCTTACTAGCTTTAGTTTTTAAAAAACCCAGAACCACAAAAATGGAAATGAACAGAAGCTTTTCAAATGGAATGTCACAAATTCAGAGACTGTAACTTTCTATTACCCATTGTCTAAAAAGACAACAAATATAAAAAAATAATAATAATAACAACAAAATAACCGCACCAAACCTCTTTTCATCTAAAGGCATTCAGCATTTCAAATTTGGGACAATACGCATCAAAATCTTCAACAACAACAAAAAGGGTACTACAATACGAACACAATGTAGCACCTTTTTTTTTCTCACAAAACAACATC
Organism: Ziziphus jujuba; assembly: GCF_031755915.1. Lineage (NCBI taxonomy): Eukaryota > Viridiplantae > Streptophyta > Magnoliopsida > Rosales > Rhamnaceae > Ziziphus > Ziziphus jujuba. The sequence continues at coordinate 9,790,239 of NC_083380.1, forward strand.
ATTGGATTCAAAAACAAACAGAAACATTTTTCCTCTTACCTCTGAATACGATAAACAAAAAAAAGCCCACGAAGCCATTTCCACAAGGAACATACAAAATCCACCGTACCACACACAAGTAGATAACAAACTCAAACCATCTGTAACACACACACACACACACACACCCCACATACAATTCTATACAGAAAAAGTCTAAAGAGAGAGAATGTTAGTCAAACCAAAGAATCTGCAATTGAAAAAATAACAAATAAAAATAACCAAATAAAAACAAGAAAGAAACTAAAAAATAATAACAATGCGAAACGGACAAAGTTGGAAGAGTTAAAAAAAACAACCACCATACCTGTGCTACGTAGAAAATATTCCAAAAACTCTTCGAAGTTGACGAAAATATTTTCAAAGGGGCAGCGCGGAAAGCGGAACAGAGAACCCTAGCCCTAAAACAGTGGTCTTGGTGGTTGAGCTGGTATTGATAGAGCTTAGGGATGGCAGTGAAAGAGCAAGTGGCAAAGTGGTAAATGCCATTAATGCCAGGGTGAATTATTTGATGTGCCATTTTGCCTGTGAAGGTGTAGTGAATGAGAGAGAGAAAGAGAAGCTTTATAATTTTTTTTTTTTTGATCAGAAATTCTTTGTTCCATTCCACAGACACTTCTGCAGATGTCAAGTCCTCGACCAGTGGGGCCCAAAAGAGGGTATTTCCGTAATATTGTCCTTGGCAGTTTCAGTTAGTTCGGTTTTGTGGATAACGAAGGCCGTAAAGCTGTAACTCTGGTCGGTTGTGTATCTTTTTCCACGCTCATATAAAGCACGTCTCGGCAACTCTCATTCACATGCATCGGAAACTATTCGTCACGCGCTGGTTAAGTTGTGGGGGATTAAATTTGGATATTTTCAAATGGACGTAACGTAACCAGAACGAGTACAACGAGGGATAAGGGGGGTCTCGTGGGGATATTAAATGACGATTTTAACCCTTTAAAGAGCTTCACGCGAAGCTTTCGCTTGCATGGCTTCGTCTCTCTCTCTCTCTCTCTCTCTCTCTCTGTTTCTCTGCGGTTCCTTTTCAGTGCAGTTGTACGGTTGTCGTTCTGACCTGGGCGGCGTGCGTTTAATAATACCCCTGACCGAAAGTGAAAAATAAACGATGGCCCTGTGGACCAAAAATTTTGCATTTTTTTAAAATTTTTTTGCATATATTGCACATGGACGCACGTGGCTAAGCTGCGATTTTATTTGAATTCCCTGTTTGTTAAACATTGGGCCGACAAGAAGGTCGATGAAATATATGGGCCGAAGTAGAATTGATCCAAATTCTAGGCTCCTTGATTTTCTTAATACGACAAAGTACTCATCTCTAAGAAAACGACATCAAAATAAAAGCAAATTGTTGCACATATGAAGTTATAACATTTTAAAGATATTCAAGTCCAAAAAAAAAAAAAAAAAAAAAAGGGAAAATCTAGAGGTAATTTTTATTATTTTATATATATATGTATAAATATATATATATATATATTATAATTATTGGTTTTTGGGAAGGGAGAGTAAATTACAGACCAATTTTTTTTTTTTTCCCTCGGCATCAATCTAAAATTTTATAAATTTCTAAAATTTATAAACCCTTTCTTTCACTCACAAATTTTAATTTTATGACATTCTATTTTTCATAACAATAAATGGGTCATAGTTGCCATAGCACAACATTACAATAAAATAAAGAAATAAATAAAATTTGTAACTGCAAAGTGACCCCAGGCACCAAATTTTCCTAGAAAAACCTAATTAACCAGCACAGACTAGTTATTACCAGCAGCGCCATTATCACCGGCGAGTGGCTGTGGCATTGAAGCGGTTTCATCACTGGAAAGAAGTGGCGATGCGGGTACGGAGTTGGACGCGGAACGAGAGGTGGTAAACTGCCAGGTAGCTAGAAAACCTTTTGCAAAATGTGGACGTTACGAGAAACACAGTAGGTGGGACCCATGCCCATCTTCCACTTGGGTTGGTAGTTGACCCAGTCATTCAATTTCTTTAATGCAGAGAAGCAGTCCACAGTAGCTGCTGTGGCCATGAAGTCGTCGGCAAATATCTCTTTGAATGTGATGTTTGAGGAACCCTTTGAGGAAATTGAAACATCAGAGAGTTGGCATGCATGCATGCATGCATATCTTCTCCTTATTATAAACTTCAGCAGCCAACCGCAGTTTATTATTACTCTTCAAGTAACGTTTTCCGACTTCCTCTTTTTGCAACTTTCAGTTGATGCTTACATTCTTTGCGCTCGCTTTCCTCCCTGGTAACTCACCGCCGTTATCCCTTTTCTCTTGACGAAAGTACTCGCGCCATTCTATTTCTGAGATTTCTCTCTTCCTCAAACTTCATAAGTGCTTTTGCAGTTTCAAACTCTTGATTGGCCAAAGCGTGGCTTTGGTTATGTTTGTAAGATAACGAAAATTATCCAGTCAGGATGTCAGGACATCGGCTTATAAGACCTGTTGTATACACACAACTTTTTTTTCTTATTTCCTATTTTTGCCACTATCTTTAACAAAATTATGTTTGAAGATAGTGTAATTTAAGATGTAAGTAGAATTTTATATAGATATTTTATTTATTTTAATACTTGCTTTTGTCTAGATTAAATTAAAATCTCTCTCAGCAATTTAACCTTATGCTAAAATCTCCCTCAACACTTTATCAATATTATCATTACTTTTTTGCAGATGTATAATAGTGTGTAGTGTGATGAAAATTTGCTCCGCATTTTATCCCAAAAATAGTATACTATCAAAACCACCAAAAGGAAATATCAATAGGATAACATATCCCTCGCGTTTGTTGGAGTTGCAAGAAAGGTTGAACATCCATTGCAAGATATGCTTGTTTTTAGAAAGCTTAGCATTCAACTTCCACATTTGGTTCATATTCAACCCATTTATTAAGCTAATTTACAACCAAAAAGCCGTCCATACTAAACTTTCACTTCGGTTAAGTCCTTTCTTTCGTTCAAACCCTACAACATCAGAATACAAATATAGCATTTGTAAAGTCATGCTGACAACTCCGATCTATGGTGCTCTTTCAGCAAAGCGTCCACTTCCTCTCCTGCAAGCTCTTTTTCTCTTTTACAATTTGCCTTTGAGCTTCTTCCTCCTCTTTTTCTTACAAGCTTTTTCTTTCTCTTACAATCTTGCCTCTAAGCTTCTTCCTCCTTCGGCAACCCGTCTATCCTTCCTTACACTGTTATATTTGCACAACTTGTTTCCCATATTTCTCTCCCTAATAAACCACCTAACAAGTCTACTTGCAATTTTTTATTCCCTTTGGGCATGACCATCATAATAGGTAGTTATTTCTGTTAGATTCTTAATATAATTCAACTCTTCACGGGGTAGGGGGATTGGGGAGGTTGAGTTGGCTGCATTGTTGGAAAAAATTAATGAAAATGAAGCTGTGGATATATAAAACACCAGTCCTATAACATCACAGGCTTAGGCTGAGAAACCCTGCTGCACACATAATTTTTTTTTTTTTTCCTCTTTGTACCACTATTTTTAGCAAAATGAAAAATATAATTGAAGATAATGTAATTCAAGATGTAGATAGAATTTTGTCTAGGTATTTTATTTATTTTAATTTTTTTATTTAGATTAAGCTAAAATCTCTCTATAAAATGCCCCTTAGTAATTTATAAATATTATTGTTTATTTGTTTGTTTGTTTGTTTATTTTTGCAAATGCATAATGGTTTGATGAAATTCTTCTCCTCATTTTATTAAAAAAAAAAAAATTAGAAAAGTAAAACATTAAAACCATTGGAAAATTAAAACTATAAAAGAACACAGATCAGAGAAAACTAATATTAGCAAGGGCATAACATAACTACTTCTTGTGACCAAAGGTCTAGCATCATCGCAAATATAGATAGGATTTTATCTAGATATTTAATTCTTGTTTTAATGTAAGGTTAGATTAAAATCTCCCTCAGCAAGTTAACCAGCTGGTGTGATAAATATTACTCAGCAATTTATCAATTTTATTTATTATTTATTTGTTTATTTATTGGCAAATGTATAATGGTGCAATAATATTATATATGGCCGCCTTTCATCCAAAAATAAATAAATAAATAAAGTATTGAAAGTTGAAACCATAAAATTAGAACAACACAAAACAAAGCAAACTAAACATATAACTACTTTCGTGTGACCTGAAGGTCTAGCACCATCATAATGTAGATAGGATTTTATCTAGATATATATTTATTTTAATTTTTGTTTTTACGTTAGGTTAGATTAAAATCTCCCCCAACAATTTAACCTGTGATAAAATCTTCCTCAGCATTAATTTATCAATTTTTTACTTTTTTGCAAATGAATGATGGTGTAATGAAATTCTCTTCCATATTAAAAAAAAAAAAAAAAAAAAAAGAAAAACACTGAAACCACCAAAAATTCAAACCATAAAAGAGTTCAAAACAGAGCAAACTGAATATAGACGAAGGCATAAAATAACTATCTCTTATGACCCTAAGATGTAGCAACACCACAAAAAAAGGAGTAGGATACCAAACAAGATACATGCCTTGTAGAAACATAGAGGCGGACCATTTACAGAGGTAAAGGGGGCAGAGGAGATGGGATGGGATATGGAGATGAAAATTTTAATATTATCTCTTCTAAAATGTTTATCAAAATAAAAAAAAAAATTAATAATATTTATATTCCCTTTATATGGTTAGAGTTTCAAACATAAACTAATAAATTAAAAAAAGCGAAGTGAAAAACAAACCATCACATATTTTCCTTAATTAACATATTTGTCACCAAATTAGAACGGTATACACATAAATATCCTTTGTTTATATGCCATTTTTTGGCCATAATTTTCTACCAAAAATGTATGGCTTAAATTTTCGTTCTCCGTTCTCTGAAATATTGAATCAACAGTATATACAACACGTTTGCTTTTTAGCAGGGAATATTAACTCTAGGGTTATTTCGAAAAATAACCATCTTACAACTCCATTTTAGAAAAATAGCAAATTTTTTTTTTTTTTTAAATAGCCACCTTGGGACAAAAATACCTTTGATAAAATTGAAAATTATGCAAAAGGTTTTTTTTTTTTACCCTTTCCTTCTTCCTCTACACAGCCGTTCGTGGGGTTTCTCTAAGATCACTCTTTGCATCTCATCTCCTCTCACTCTCATTTTTTTGTATTTTCTCATATCTCAAACTAAACTCAGGTAAAAATTTTATCTTTTTTCTTATTAGATGAAAGTAAGAAAATATGTATTTTTTTGTTTTTTCTCTCTCTTTTTTCTTGTATTTTTTATTAGTTTAGGATTTTTTAAGCTTTTTATTTAATATAGGTATGCAAGAAATTAATTTATGAGCTATTATATGTGATTTTAAAGATACTTAGGTGGCATATGGTTTGAAAATGGGAAAAATTTTGTGTAAAACTGAAAAATTATGAAAAACAGTAAAAACGGAGGAAATTTGGCGAAAAAGATGAACTTCCGCCAATTTCCTCCAGTTTGTCAGTTTTCGCAAAATTTCAGCCAATTTTTCGCCAAATTTCTGCCAATTTTCAGCTAGTTTTCCGCCAATTTTCCGCCAGTTTTCCACCAATAGGAAAAAGCTATATTTGGCTCAAAAAAAAAAAACAGAATCAATTTTTTTAATACAGTTAATATGTTTGTTTAATATTATTCAAAATTTTATATATTTATTGATTTAGTTTAACGTTATTCATTTAATTTTGTAGTAAAATGGAAGATGATGACATTGTAATTGCGGTTTTATACAATGGAACATTGGTACAAAATGATGGTGGTAATTGGGAATATCAAAATGGTAAAAATATAATGGTTTCCGTCGGCAAGAGATGCACAAAATGAGAATTAGAGGATGAGATTTTCAATTCTATTGAGATAGATCGAAATTAATATTTGCTAAAGCTAAAATGGATATATGGACGATGTGCAGAAAAGTTGGATCCTACAGAAATACGATGTGATAGGGATGTGAAATGCTTTCTTCAAGAAGTGAGGAATGGAGGGATGACAATGATGCGGCCTCCATTGTATGTTGAGGTAATTTCGAAAGTTGAACATGTATGTAGAAATGTTCATTAAACAGCATTAGCTTCGGATAGTGGGAGTAATCTTCATTCTTTTTCTTGTCCTCCAATTGGCGTTCGTCTACCACAAGCTTCCGGTACTGAACCTATTCAGGCTACATCTCAGGAAATTATGGTTCAAGAAACTCAGTTTAGAGATCAAGTTAATGTTCATGGGGCCTGGACATCATTTAACATCCATGCAGGAGTTGATGTTGGAGGTGACTATGCTGAATGGTTTCCTAACGATGAGGAGTATGAGTAGTTGCATCATATTGATCATGATGAGAATTACAATGCAGCAGGGGATGATGTTGATCATAATGATGTAGATTTTGATCATGAGTTGCCAGATAATGATAATGATATGCATCCTGAAATAAACAATGAAGGAGTTGATGATGTTAGTGTCCATCGTGCTACCAGTGACCACATATCATCGAGCAATAGAAGTGGTTATATGGCCATATTTTCGTCAAAGTTCACTGGCTGTGAGAGCATAGTAGTTGGACAATTATTTCGCAATAAACGTGACCTACAGAATAAACTGAGTATCTATTGCATGCGAGAAAATAAGGAGTTCAAGGTGACACGGTCAACTACACAACGGTATGAGGTTGTATGCTTGGAAAATACTTGTAAATGGCGACTACATGCAACCACATTTAAAAATGGAGAAATATTTGTTGTGAGAATTTTTGATAATGTACACAGTTGCTCGTTAGATATCGTGCATCGAGAACATAAGCAGGCAATAGCCGGGTTATCGGGCAATGTATCAAATCTAAATATAAAGGTATTGCACGTCTTTACAAACCCAAAGAAATTCAACATGATTTTTTACAGAAATATGGGGTGAATATAAGCTACAACAAAGCATGGAGAGGTAAAGAGTATGCACTTAACAGTGTTAGGGGATCTCCAGAGGAGAATTTTGCTAAATTACCTGCCTACTGTTATGAGTTAGTGTCGAAGAACCCTAGGACTGTTACACGTATTAAAACAAATGATAATAACAATTTTGTATATTTCTTTATGGTGATTGGAGCAAGCATTAGGGGATTTAAATCCCACATAAGACCCGTGTTGGCTGTTAATGCAACTACATTGAAAGGGAAATACAAAGGGTACATGTATATTGCATCGGGCATGGATGGCAATAAGCAAATATCTCCTTTGGCTTTCGGCATTGGAGATGGAGAGAACAAGCAAGCATATACATGGTTTTTCCAAAACCTCAAGGATGCCATCGGAGATTTTCCGGATTTGGTATTTGTGAGTGATAGACACCCGCTATTGAAAGGGCATTACGCAAAGTTTTTCCCAATGCATACCATGCGTTGTGCACGTACCATATAAGCAGAAATATTAAAGCAAATGGACATGCGAAAGATAAATCAATAATACAATATTTCATGCTCGCAGCTAGTGCATATTTGGTTGAAGATTTTGAGTTTTATATGGGGCAAATTGAGGCAAAAAACAGTAGGGCTGCCCAATACATTCGATCATGTGACCCTACAAGGTAGGCACATTCTCTTTGTCCATGTAGAAGATACACTATCATGACCACAAATATTGCAGAAAGCTTGAATGGCATTTTGCTAGATGCTAGAGAGATGCCAATAGTAGCATTAATAGAGCACATACGGGATTTACTGCAAAGGTGGTTTTATGAGCGACGTACGACAGATGTAAAATTGACAAAGCCTATGACTGACCATATGGAAGAGCAACTCAAACTACGAAATTTGGAGTCCATCGGACTACGTGTGAAAGCCATTAATATGCATGAATTTCTTGTGGAAGGTGGGAGTTTGAGGGGTACAGTTAATCTCCAATCAAAAATATGCTCATGCAAAATCTTCAATCTTGATCAATATCCTTGTGATCATTGTATTGCCGCTTGCAAAGACCGAAAAATTGCTCCTTATGGCATGTGTTCTCATTACTACACCGCGGATGCATATCGTGCAGCTTATGCTGAGTCCATTTATCCTTTGTTAGATGAAAAACAGTGGCATGTCCCGGATGACGTGGCAAGTCGCATTGTTCTTCCACCAAGATGGACACGTAGGCGAGCCGGTAGACCGAGGATGCAACGCATACCATCCGAAGGTGAAGATGTTATTGGACGTAGATGTAGCCGATGCGGTGGTGTTGGACATTATAGGCAGAGATGTACGAATCCATTGTCTTATGCTTCGAATTAGAAAGTTTTAATTTAGTGTTATGGTTTAATATGTTTTGATAATTATTTCATATATTGGATATAATATTTTCTACTCCACGGTGGAAGATTTATTAGCAATCTTTTTTTTTTTTGAATTTAAACCCAAATGAAAAGAGGCTTTCTGGAATTGATTTTTAATCTTTAGTTTACATATCATTTTATAAAATGTCCAAATGATTTTGAAAAGAAAAACAAACATATATCATTTTTTCTTTTATTTAAAATGGTTATTGATTTTAAATGTCACTACATATTTTGTTAATTCCGTCTTCATCTTATATAATATTTGTCTCCACTCCCAATTTTTTTTACCCTACTATTAACTTATATAATCTATTAGAAATAGATTTTCCAAGTGGAGGAAATTAGTTTCTGATAGGAGTAAAAATTATTCAACGATTTTCGCTTGAAGCAAATTTTTTCCAACAGGAGGAAAACTATTTCCACTTGGAGGAAAAATTTTCCACCTGGTGGAAATTTATCCAGAGGCTTCAATTTATCTTCATATGGGATTTTCGACTGGAGGAAAATTTTTCCGCCTATAGAAAATAATTTCCGACAAGCGGAAAATTTTTTAAAATTTGCAATTGAGCTCGTAAGGTGTTTGTGCATAACGGAATTCTAATAAATAAACATGGCACATTTTCTATAAGGTCAATTACTTATCCTTACATTAATACCACATTGTTATCTTTGTTAAATGAACATTATAAGCCATCATTATATTTACAATTAAAAGTCAAATATAATAAATAATATGCATCTATAAACATGACAAAAGGAAAGAAAAATGCATCACCACTCAGCTTATATGCTTAGTTCTTTGTTGTAAGCCTCATATGCATACTTCTTCCTAAAGAACTCCATGTCATCTTTTGTGAATGTCACTGGTAATCTAGCATGTAAAAATTCGATGGTCTTGAGTGTAAACATGGCACAGTCACCACTACAAAAAAAAACAATTATTATAACATATATTAGTATTATTAGAACCATATTCAATAGTTAATATTTATTTAACAAACATGTACATATTAAGGGGTTTTACCCGTTACTTTGCTGAGGGGTATTTTGTGCCAATTCACACGTAAACTCATCAACGGAGTCTACAAGATCCGGCCGCTGCTCATAAAAGGATGCAGACCGCAGTAAATATGGTAACATTATGCATAATTTCTCCCCTGTTTCGGTTACCAGCCTTATCTGAGTCATATACAGTCATACGACGCTCTTTCAAGTCCACGTGCCCTACCAGCCAATGTATGTTGCACTTGTTTAGTGGAATCAACAACTGTCAACATATTACAGGATTTCAGTTAGCACAACAAATAAAAGAAGGCACATGAATAAATGAATAGTTAACATTACATAATTTGGACATGTATATTTTACATGATTTACGTATTTCCATGGCTTGGACTCTTTCATTTGAATCCCCAGCACATATTCTTGCATTGCGTATGAGAATTTGAACTTAGATGGATTGGCGAGGAACTTTCCATAACACTGCTCAATGTATACCTACAACAAAATAATTTATTAGTTACCCAAAATCACAATAGCCACATATAGGACACTTGGCCGTTACTTACCCAAAATCCTCCATCTATCACCCCAAAACTAGGATAAAAAATATCAGGAAATCGATTGGCACGTACACGAAATAAGTAAGACAGAACTTCCATATGCTGCATTGAAAGACGAGTTAATTTTAAATTACATCCATGCAGTTGAACAACTATCTATGGAATTTATCAAATTATAAAATAAAAATCTTGATCGAAAAATACTTACATCGTGATTCAGCCACTTCTCACTGGTTATAAGCAACTAGAAAAAGTCTTTACCTGCAATCAAAATGTCCATATCAACCTTTGCTGCCCAACCAAACTTCATAAATTGGTCAAAAATTTTTACAAGTTGCATGGGTACTGGTTTGTATGGGTCGAACTTCAAAGTAGAAGATGTACCGGGTAAAGTGCGCTGTAGTTTTTTCCGCAAGCCTCCAACACTATAAGGAGTTGTAATAGCTGCTGCCGCCTTCCTATCCCTCCTCCCAATATCTATACTTTGCTTAGCAGCTGCTACCTTTCTTGCAAGTCTCCCGGCAAGAAACTTTGATGGAGACACTTTCTCGATAAATGTAACACTTGGTCCTGCATCGTCTACAACAGATGGATGTGACTGTCTATCAACGGGGGTCGCATCGGGACCAAACTCTTCTTTATTTTCATCCCTTTCAACATCCACGTCCATCCCATCTCCCAACCCGTCAGCACTAACTCCCACTCCTTGGTACTTCATTAACTTATCAAGCTTGGTGTCCAAACTTGCAAACTCTCTAAGCATGGTGATTCTTAAATCCTTAACGTCTTGCCGTACACTAGCCACTTCGCCTTCAAGGATTGTTAATCTCTCTCTCAAAGGTACCTAAAAGAAACAATAATGATTAATACTTGCAATAATAAAAAAGATAAACATTCATACAATTTATTCAAACCTCATCATGGGATGGAGTCGTTGGAGGTTGGGATGGAGTCGATGGTTCAACATGAACATGAGCAGCAACTCCTGCAGTTGATGATGAAGGCTGGTCTGTCGTCTTATGTCCCATTCGCCGCCTCCCTCCTTTTCCCATAATTTCCACAGACGCCTCTTTCCGTTTCTTACTTCTTCCACTTCTTGTAAGTGGAAGACGTTCATCTTTTTCATCATGACTTGCATGTGGTGGCTTGTCTCAAACAGCAGGTGCAACATTGTATGGAGTACTGTCATGATGTACATCCCATGCCAAGTTCCCGATATATGCATGCTCAAATTCAGTCACATTCATTAAGCCATGAACGGGATACTGTAAAAGACAAAAGGGATTATCATAAAGTGATTAGTAAGTAATACTAATATTCCTACAAATACTGCAAAAGTGTATAAATAATATTACTATGTTGGAATGTATATTTATATATATATATATATATATTTGTACATATAAGTGGAAGAACTCATATACTTACATCACGATGATCGAAGAGTTTAGTGGTCTTTTCAAATCTTGGCACTTGTGAAATATGCCAATTAAGAATTCGAGGGAATGCCATGTCCAGCAACTTCTTTTCGAATACTTGACCCAATGAAGAAATTGTCTCAAAACCCCAAATCTGTCAAACAATTAATTAATAATGAATAAGTAAAGAAATACACACCATAAATACAAGTGTAACAAACTTTAAATAATAGTGTAACAAACTTACCATGAAAGCCAAAGGAAACCCACAAAGACTATAACTCTTTGACTTGTTTAAAGCCATGGACTCTCTATGCTCAAAAGCACTCTTCAACGATCTAATGGTGGTAGTATATGATAAAGTACCCCATGGATAGTTATTAAAGTACTCTAAATCGTCCACCATCTCCAACTGATTATGAGGTGCGGTGGCCATGCTTTCTTTGCCTAGAAGAATTGTCTCTAGGAAATATAATAAAGTCAACTTCAATCTATCATCGTCGGCTTCATCATTGTCTCGACACTGTGCGGTCATGAAAGCTTCGGTTATCTCCGAGTTAGAGACCTTTCGCTTTCTGCCAAAATACGTGTCACTAATAAGAGTAGAGATGTTAACTCGCCTATTGGGTTCATAACCAAACTGTAGACGTGTAATTATGGTGAAGTCTCTCCGTGTAAATCTAGCACCACGCCCTCCAAAATTGAATATCATAGAATCCTTGTCGTCGCAAACACACTGCCTATACAGCATGCTGTTGACGATGTGGCCACTAAATTGTATCTCGTTGGCCTCAAAAAGTGGCCAAAATAGCTATCTTCAAACTTCTTTATTTGGGCTGGAGTCAGATTGAACTTAATATTCGACACGGCTTTCCAGAAGTTCGATCTACAATTAACCTTTGCCCTCGATATCTCCGAGTCCCAAAACCTTCGTTGGTAATCTGAATCCATTTATCTGCAAATCAAATACAACAAAGCACAACAAATGGTGGAAACGTTTTTTCCGACACGAGGAAAGCCTGGAGGATAATTTTTCCGCCTGGAGGAATAAATTTTCCACCTGGAGGAAAAGGTTTTCCGCCTGGAGTAAAAAAATTTCCTCCAGGAGGAAAAAAAGAGGAAATATTTTCCTCCGGGTGGAAAATTTTCCAGAACCTAAATAACATACACCTAACGGAATATGTGCAACAATATAATGAAAATGGCTAAAGAATATTTTCGAACCAGCGCATAATACATTATACATTAGTAGTGTACATTATACATTGCTTCCTAAAGATAACCTATAGATATATAATGGTTTCACATTCAAACCTCCCATTAAATTCAAACAAAAACACAACTTTACAATAGTTTTAATTTCACATTTCACATTCTAACCATGCAACACAAACATTTCCATCACACCAAATAACACAATATTATAAGCATAGGGCATAATGACAAAGGTTCAAAATTGAGCAATTTATAAAGAGATGACTTATCATCTCTAAAATAATCCATCATGGAAATTATCAACAATTCTAAAACTCATTCAATACAACACAACTAAAGGTTTTCAGATAAGTTAGTTACATTAAAGCGAAATTAGTTTGCAAAATATTTTCTATGTTGTACAGAGAAGCAACGTACATTAATGGGGGACAAACCACCACCAATGCTTCTCTATCTATTTATATATCTCTCTCTCTCTTTCTCTATCTCTATGAGTGTATGTGTAATTTTATCAGCTTGCATTTGTAACTCTACGATCGCAAATTTTGTGCTTCAATTTTCTGCTCAGTCCATCACTTGCTCCTCCAATGCTGAAAGAAATAAAAAATCAATGTTAGTAACCATGCAGCAATCAAACTTAGCATATTATATGTGTAAGATGTGCATATGAAAGGGCACAGAATACTGCTTACCTAGCTAATGATAAGATGGAGCCTGGAGGTTCAAATAGATAAATGTCTCCTTGTATATTTTTTCTTTGATTTCTATTCAAATGAACAAGAGCATATGAGAAATTTGGAAATTTTCCACCAACAGAAAAAAACCACAAGAACTACTAACAACTAAATAACTACAAAAATATACAAAATCATTGCATAAAATTTCCAGATTTCCTCACTTTTTATATATTTCAAAGGGCAATATAAAAGGTTTTATTTTGTTTCTTGGATCAAGAAGTAGGAATACTGAAGTAGGAATATTAAACCATAACACCAATCCCCATTGCCATTTATCTCTATTTCTTTTTTATGCAGCCATAATAACAATCACTCACTAGCATAGCATAAAAAAAAAAATATTTGCAATATTTTTATTTTGCTGTTTTGGACCTGACAAGCTGTCCCCTTATTATATTTATAGACATAAATTAAGGATTGCAAGCTGACCATCATCATCCCCAATAACATGAATAAAATAAAGGTGAATTATTTACAAATGACATTTGCACGGTGGAATTCCATATTAGTAAGAAAACTATTATGACAACAACAATCTGAGAAATTGGAAGCTTAGGATGCCTAACATTTTTTAGGAAATGAGGATTACCATTTGCACCACAAACTTGAAAAAAAAAATTAAAAAAAACAAACGTTTATGCCTGTGTCTTAAAGATATTTTCAAAACAGGTAGGAGGGATATTAGACTATAACTAAATCCTTAGTCCCATTTTTTAGTTCTATTTTATACGTGATAAGGAGTTATTTATTTGGTGGGCTGCAGTATATTCTACAGCAAATTTCGGACGACTCCAGTAAAGGGCATTTTTACCATCAATGTCAAGCGGGGTAGATCCATAATCAAAATACCACTGAAAGCCTACTCAGCTAAAGAAATATTTCTATTATTGCTCCTAGAGAATCAAACCAGTGATGAATTATTTGACGATAGCATTTAGGAGGTGTTTATAAGTTTTAACATTAATTGGAAAACATTTATCTCTGTCCAGCGTGGAAGAAGGTAAAGGTAAGCTTATCTACAGGTATTGTACTTTTTATTGTTAGAAAATGTTATTAGGTTGTATTACATCATGTTACGACCTTATGTTCTTTGTCCAAACGATTTTATTTTCCATTTCAATTTCATATTATTGTATAAAAGAAGAAGAAGAAGAAGAAGAAGAAAAAAAACAACGGAAAATTTTTGGAAGCCAAATCGATCATTGGCAGAAAGATTAGGCTACCCTTCTCAAGTTGTGAATCTTGATAACTCTATGTTTACTAAGATTATATATCCACTAAAAATCCCTTATAGACTAAAAATAATTTGATACTCTTACTTAATGCATTAAAAATTCACTGTTACAATTTGACAAGGTTCAAAAAAGATGCACCCTAAACTTAGGCAGCAGATCATGACATGTCCACTTCAAGAGATCACGCAGATGTATATTATATATGAAATTATATGCTAGAGATAAAAGTAAGATATAACAAGCAACAAAATTATAGCAAAAGGCATGGATGATACAAAAACTAAATATATCATGCTTTCTAGAATAATAATTTTCTTTGTAAATGCTACTAGTAAAACTAATTGATCAGAAAAGAAGAATTATCCATGCATACCATGCAATACACATAATACCAGATGAGATGCACTGACAATGAAACTAACAGCATTATGGACAGTCATAATAAAATTGGCAAAGCAGCAACAACATTCAAAGATAAAAGCATCGGTATATTAGCAAGCAAAAACTAGCAGAAATAATTACATAAAATAAAATTTAAACACAAGGAAAAGATCAGGTATATAATATTAACAAGTAAAATACTTACAGAAATATCAATGACAATGCAGAAGCATATTCAAATCTACACCAGGGTGGAGAACTAACCAGTCAAAAAACGGTAATTTTCAAATAAAAAACAAAAGGAAAACTCTGTAAACTTATCTATCTAGTTCCCTATCGCAAGTAAATGAACCAATAGCTTATCCAAGAAACACTCTGTAGACTGCTCCCCATCCATGGGTTATATGATTCTTCTAAACAATTCACTTTACTAGACTTCTATTCATCACTCATCACTACCAAATACTCCAAACCCTAATACCGACTGATAAGTGGGCATTGAAAAGAATCTGAAAATAGCCTTAAACATACTACGTCAAACTATAGACATAATTTAAGCCATTGAGAATTGCAGGGGTCCATAAATGAATCTTTGAAACATCAGAAGTAACGGCAATAAAAAAAAAAACAAAAAAAACAAAGTTCACAAGCTACAAATAATCAAATACATCCCTGTTGACAATCTATAGCTCAATTCTTCAAAACATTTTAATCAAATCACCATGAGAAGCAAAAGGCAAACTCGATTTTAAAACTATAAAAAAGTTCTTCATCTAAGTCTGCAGACATAATAAATACTGAAATTGTGACTAGGAACTCTGCTAATTATTTAGTATTGGTAAAGTTTCCATAAAAACCCATACAAAATTCCAACAATCTGTCCAATGAAATGGAGGTTAACTGTACAATAAACGTGTTTTAATAGCTGTACAAGCCTTAAAGAATCTAAATTTAAAAATAACTAAGGATAATTCATATTACTTAAAATATTTAAGAAGCAACTAAATTACAAGGACACAGGGAGATGTGGTGAAGAATAGAGCATTAGTGTCCTTGTGAGAGTGATAGAAGCTAGCAAAGGCAGAGAGAAAAAGAAAGAGAGAGAGACAGTATGTAGAAGAAAATCGGCTTCACATGGCCCTTACATTCCACAATCTGATTTTCAGTCCATATTTTTAGTCTAAAAACATTTCTTGAAACTCTTACCTCTTTTAGCTATTCCTTTAGCGATTCCTTCACTTTCCTCTTTCACCATTCCTTCACTTTCTTCTTCGGCAAACTAACTGACGAAAATGTGGACCTTCTATAGAAATTTGCAAGCTAATTTTGATTTTCCAGAAACTTATCTCTCTGCTCAAAGACGAAAATCAAACAACATCGCATGGGCATGGGGAAGGAGAACAATTTTCCAAAAACTGGTTCTTCTATGACACCGGCGAATGGGAGGACAATTTTGCTTGAAGTGAAAATGGCGCTGATGTGTTTCTAAAGGGAAAGGGAAAGCTTAGCTTTGTTCGAATGCCTTAGTTGTGTTTCGAAAGGAAAAGGGAATGGAGGAAAAAAAAAAAACCAAAACAACGAAATAAAAGAAAGTTGCATTTCGGTAGAGAAAATAGACCCCCAAAAAAAAAAGTACAAAGGGTATTTTGGTCCTGATGTACTCAAAGTTGGCTAAATTTTTTTTTTAAAAAAAAAATTTTGCTATTTTTAAATAATGGAGTTGTACGGTGGCTATTTTTCGAAAAAACCCTTATCTGTAAATGCAACATATTTTATAGAGTTTTTATTGAAAAATAGCCACCGTGTAATTTGAAAGTTGAAAAATAGCAATTTTTTAAAATTTTAAAAAACTAGGCAATATTTTACACATTCGGACTAAAGTACCCTTATTTATGTTTTTTTCTTTCATTTTATTTTTTTGTTCTTTTCTCCATCAAAACGCCCTATCTTTTTCTTTTTTTTTCTTTTCTTCGTTTTGGTTTTCTTTTTCTCTACTTTCCCTTTGAAAACGCAGCTAGGGCTTTTCAAACAAGACCATCCCGGTCGCCATTTTCATCGAAATTCTTCTCCCCGTTCGCCGGCATCGTCCTCGCCCATCGTTGTCTCGACAAGAGTCCTTCGATTGAGAGCCACCTAGAGACCGAGGAGAGACACGAAAGGCAAAGCCTTCTCATACCGTTCACCACCGTCGTCATTGTCCTCTCACCATAGTCGTGTCGTTCGCCATCATTGTCCTCCCACCAGGAGCTAGCCGTCCCCACAACTGCATAGTCGAGAAACCTCTCTCTGAAAGCACTGGTGCAGTCTCTTTTCTTTCCAACAACTTTAACATTTTTTTCTTTTTCTTGTTTACTTAAAATCTTCAAGTACTCAGAAAACTTTATATGCAGTTATGTGAGCTGTCTTTCCACAAGACTCATCATCTGAGGAATCCGTGCAACCTGAACTTACGAGTGAAGGTATTATCTTCTCCCTTTTTTTTGGTTTTTTATTTGAGATATGTTAATATGATTTTGCTAGAATGTAGCTTATTTCCAGCAAACAATGCTAATGTGTTTGCAACGCATCTTAATAGATTGATTTGAGTGCTTTCAATAAAAGTTATTTATGTAGGTTGCAATGTACATTACTTGCACGATTCAGTGTCTTATGTTTGGAAACTAGAACTACAATTAGTCTTTGTTTACTAGGAAGTAAAGAAACAAAGAGGACGGAAAGTGGAAAGAAGGAAATAAAATTAAATTTCCATCTTTCCTCTTGTCCCTCCTCCGCTTCCATTTCTTCCTATTTTTCCTTTTTGCCATACAAGTTTCATTGACTGCAAGGTCTCAACCAAATTAATTTTTGCATGGAGGTTCTCATCCTCTTCATCCCTTAATAGGCTGCATTTTGTTGCTGGCTATTTCAAAATAGTTATGATATAAAAGCTAATTATCCTATAATAACCCAAACTAAATATTGTTGAACAATATAAGCATTGGATTCATTGTCCATGAGCATTCTTTTTGGGTCTGCAATGAGTACAGTTTTGTCAACGTAAAATAGTACAAGGAAGTCAGAAACTTGGGTTATGTTTAAGCATTCTGCATTTTGGGTTTTGTTTTTGTGTACTAATAATGTGAAATTTGGCGAGCACAGCAAAGTTGAAAATTATGTAGAAATATATAGCTATGTAGGTGGCTTCGCAATGTGGATTATTTGACCAAAAGTTGCTGTAATTTTCAATTCCATGCTAGTAGTGCATCTTGGGTGATTTTTCATTAGATTTGTTTCCTTATTCCAACCTGTTTAATAATAATGTTAAATAATCACATAGATCTTACTGGCCACTTTCAAATAATATGGTTAAGTGTTTAGATGCTGATGTAAACAATCCATTAGATAAACTTGAAATACATAAAAGTAAAATAAAAATAAATCATAAATGAACTATTTATTGCAGAAATAATATTGAATGCGATATGATTTGAAGGTACAGAGTCACTCCCAGCCATTATGGGAATAAGTGATCTATAATGCAAGTGATCTAAGTATTCGAAGATAAAAGACTAACATTACAAAATGAAGTTATTTAATAATTTGCATTGTAAAGCATAATGTAATCCTTAATATCTTTCTGTATGGCCGTTTGCTTGTGATG
Organism: Ziziphus jujuba; assembly: GCF_031755915.1. Lineage (NCBI taxonomy): Eukaryota > Viridiplantae > Streptophyta > Magnoliopsida > Rosales > Rhamnaceae > Ziziphus > Ziziphus jujuba. Next base: position 9,808,813 of record NC_083380.1, read on the forward strand.
TTGTAAAGAAATAAAAAAAATAAACAAATAAATAAACAGCCCATCACAAACAAAAAAGGCATAATATAATTCTTAATGCATTTTAGAATTTGAAAAGTGCTTGACACTTCAGTTGAAATCAAACTAGAAAAAAGACTCAATACATTAAAAAAAAAAAAAAGAACTTTTTTGTCATGAAAATGAGAGTTTGGCAAATCAGATTTCTTTTTGTACTTTGCCGACTATTTACTTTCATAATGTTACTTTCAGTATTTCCTCAATCCTACTCGACTTTGCACATCTTTCTTTTCAAAAGGTTTTGTAGATGTGCAGTTCTTACATAGATTGTGGACAGGATAACCAAATGAAAACATTTTTTGTTTTTTTAATTTTTCCTAGCTACATATATATATATATATATATATATTTTTTTTTTCATACAATTGTCAAAATTTTCCTACTGTTGGGACCTAACCTTTAATCATATTCAGCTAATGGAATTGTTTGTATTAAGATTTCTGATGATAGATTGGTACTTGTCCTAAAAATCTCTTTGTTTCTACTTCTCTGGCGATCCCCATCATTTTCCAAAATATCTAAAATTGGTCCTATTCCATACCACTAAGCTTTTAGGATATCTCGAAACTGATTTGCTTTCAAATTTATTATAGTTTCTTGTGTTGGTAACATTTTCCATTATATATGATTATACATATTATACTATAAAAGCCTATACAATGTTCTATTAGTTTTGGTACTAATATTGATTTTCTATTTCTTCCGGCATTGGAGGAGCAAGTGATGGATCGAGCAAAAAATTGAAGCACAAAATTTGCGATCGTTGAGTTACAAGTGCACGTTGAGAAAATTGCACACACACACACACACACCCACCCAGAGATAGAGAAATAGAAAGATAAAGAGATAGAGAAGCATTTGTGGTGGTTTGTCCCCCATTAATGTAAGTTGTTATAGAGAAATAGAGAGATAAGGAGATAGAGAAGCATTTGTGGCGGTTTGTCATAAGTTGCTTCTCTAAACAAAATAGAAAATGTTATACAAACTAATTTTACATTAATGTAGTGAAATTATTATTGAACCTTTATTTTCAGTGTGGATTATTTTAGAGCTGATAAGTCATCTATTTGTAAATTGCTCGATTTTGAACCATTGTTATTATGAGCCATGCTTATGATATTATGTAATTTGGTGTGACGACAATATTTGTGTTGCATAGCTAGAATTTGAACTTAAAACTTATATGAAGCTGTGTGTTTGTTGAATTTAATGGGATATTTGAATGTAAAATCATAATTTTTGAGTCGATGGTATGTTATTTATGATATATATTGTACATAAAATCTAAAAGTCAATGGTATGTTGCCTAATGTATAATGGACTAGTAATATATAAAAGATTTTGTAGCTTTTAAATCCACAATATTCATTGGTTCTAAAAGTTTCTTTTGACATTTTCATTATAATTTTGCATAAACCCCGTTAGGTCTAACTCCTTTGTAGTTTATTTGTAGGTTTTCATTATAATTTTGCATAAACCCCGTTAGGTCTAACTCCTTTGCAGTTTATTTGTAGGTTTCGAAAAATTTTCCGACAGGCAGAAGATTTTTCCTCCAGGTGGAAAAAGTTTCCTCTTGTCGGAAAGAGTTTTCCTCCTGTCAAAAAATTTTTCTCCAGTCGGAAATATATTTTTTTCTAGTCGAAAAACAGATTCCTCTAGTTGAAAAATTGTTTCCAATAAATGCATAAATATCATTTTTTTCTAAACTTTCAAATTGTACTTGTTTGGCAGAATTTTTGATAGATTTTCCTTTTTTTCTCTTTAATATGTTTTTGGTCCTTTCGATTTGCTATCCATATGCAAGCATATCCTAACATTTGTTAGTTGTATTTGTTTTTCAGATAAATGGATTCCGCCTATCAACCAACATTTGTTCAAAGGTTTTGGCACTCCATGATATCGAGAGCAAAGGTTAATTGTAGATCTAACTTCTGTAAAGCCGTGAAGGATATTAAGTTTAAGCTGACTCCAGTCCAAAGAAAGAAGTTAAAGGACAATTATTTTGGCCACTTTTTGAAGGTCAACGAGATACAATTTAGTGGCCGCATCGTCAACAACATCCTATATAGGCAGTGTGTTTGCGACGACAATGACGCTATGATATTTAATTTTGGAGGGCCTGGTGCTAGATTTACGCATAGAGAGTTTGCCATACTTACAGGTCTACGGTTTGGTTACGAACCCAATAGGCCGGTTAACATCTCTACGCGTATTAGTGACATATATTTTGGCGGAAAGCGAAAAGTCACTAACTCGGAGATAACTGAAGCTTTCATGACCGCACAGTGTCAAGACAATGATAAAGCTGACGATGATAGATTGAAGTTGGCTTTATTATATTTCCTAGAGACGGTTCTTCTTGGTAAAGAAAGCATGGCCACTGCACCCCATAATCACTTGGAGATGGTGGACGATTTAGAATACTTTAATAATTATCCGTGGGGTACTTTATCATACACCGCCACCATTAAATCGTTAAAGAGTGCTTTTGAGCATAGAAAGTCCATGGCTTTAAACAAGTCAAAGAGTTATAGTGTCTGTGGGTTTCCTTTGGCTTTTATGGTAAGTTTGTTACACTATTATTTAAAGTTTGTTACACTTGTATTTATGATGCGTATTTCTTTACTTATTCATTATTCATTTATTGTTTGACAGATTTAGGATTTTAAGACAATTCCTTCGTTAGGTCAAGCATTTTGAAATAAATTGTTGGCATTCCCTCGAATTCTCAATTGGCATATTTCACAAGTGCTAATATTTGATAAGGCCACTGAACTCTTCGATCATTGTGATGTAAGTATATGAGTTCTTGTACTTATATATACGTGTATATATATATATATATATATATAAATATACATTGCAACTTAGTAATAGTATTTATAGACTTTTGCAGTATTTGTAGTAATATTAGTAATACTTAATAATCACTTGATGATAATCCCTTTTATCTTTTGCAGTATCCTGTTCATGGCTTGATGAATGTAACTGAATTTGAGCATGCGTATATTGGCAAAATTGCATGGGACGTACATCATGACACTACTCCATACAGTGTTGTACCTGCTGTCGGAGACAAACCACCACAATATAGTCATGGTGAAAGAGATGAAGGTGTTCCACTTGAAAGTAGTGGAAGAAGTAAGAAACGAAAACATTCCTCTGCGGAAAATAAGGTTAAAGGAGGGAGGCGGCGAACAGGAGATAAGTCGACAGACCATCCTTCATCATCGGCTACGTGAGTTGCTGCTCATGGTCATGTTAATCCATCGACTCCATCCCAACCTCCATCCCATGATGAGGTTTGTATAAATTGTATGAATGTTTCTCTTTTTTATTATTTTAACTACTAATAATTATTGTTTCTTTTAGGTACCTATGAGAAAGAGATTAACTATCCTTGAAGGTGAAGTGATTAATGTACGACAAGACGTTAAGGAGTTAAGAATCGCCATGCTTAGAGAGTTCACAAGTTTGGAGACCAAGCTTGATAAGTTAATGAAGCACCAAGGAGTGGGAGTTCATGTAATACTCGTTGTTTATGTTGACTCAAATATTTTTACGTTAAGCGTGTTTAATATTAAGATTGATTGTGTTGATTATTATATTCATTTTGTAGGTCGATGATGCCCAAGGTCAATGTTCAGACCCTCATTTAAGTGAGTTTTGACAATTTGGGAGGTACTGATAAGTTTTCTTTGGGAAATGGGATGGAAGCAGACATTGAAGGGAAGGGAAATAAAGAAAAGTTGGGTCGCGATGCAACCCCCATTGATAGACAGTCACGTCCATCGATTGTAGGTGATGCAGGAGCAAGTGTTGAGATTATTGAGAAAGTGTCTCAATCAAAGTTTCCGACCGGGAGACGTGCAAGAAAGGTAGCAGCTGCTAAACAAAGTATAGATATTGGAAGGCGGGATAGGAAGGCGGTAGCAGCTATTACTATTCCTTATAGTATTGGAGGCTTGCAGAAAAACTACAACAGACTTTACCAGGTCCATCTTCTACTTTGAAGTTCAACCCATACAGACTGGTACCCACTCGACTTGTAAAATTTTTTTACCAATTATGAAGTCTAGTCGGGCAGCAAAGGTCGATATGGACATTTTGTCTGCGGGTAAAGACTTTTTCCAGTTGCTTATAACCAGTGAAAAGTGACTGAATCACGATGTAAATATTTTTTGATCAAGATTTTTATTTTATAATTTGATAAACTCCATACATTGTCGTTAATCTGCATGTATGTAATTTAAAATTAACTCGTATTTCAATGCAGCATATGGAAGTCCTGCCTTACTTATTTCGTGTACGTGCCAGCCGATTCCTTGATATTTTTTATCCTAGTTTCGAGGTGATAGATGGAAGATTTTGGGTAAGTAAAGAAGTTTTAAAGGCAGTGTCCTATATTTGGCTATTGTGATTTTGGGTAACTAGTAATTTATTTTCTTGTAGGTATACATTGAGCAGTGTTATGGAAAGTTCATTGCCAATCCATCTAATTACCAATTCTCATATGCAATGCAAGAATAGGTATTGGGGATTCGAATGATAAAGTCGAAGCCATGGAGATGCGTAAATCATGTACGATATACATGTCCAAATTGTGTAATGTTAACTATTTATTTATTTATTTGTCTTCCTTTATTTGTTATTCTAACTGGATTCCTGTAAATTGATTCTAGGGCACGTGGACTTGAAAGAGTGTCGTATGACTGTATATGACTCAGATAAGGCTGGCAACCAAAAAATGAGAGATACGTATTTACGAAATTATGCATTATGTTACCTTATTTACTACGGTCTGTATCCTTTTATGAGCGGCGGATGGATCTTATAGACTCCATTGATGAGTTTACTTGTGAATTGGCACAAAATTTCCCTCAGCAAAGTAACGGGTAAAACCCCTTAACACTTACATATTTGTTGAATAAATATTAATTATTGAATATGGTTGTAATAATATTATTGTCTCATTGTAATAATTATTTTTTTACAGTGGTGACTATGGTATTTTTATACTCAAGTACATGGAGTTTTCACATGCTAGATTACCATTAATTTTCACACAACATGACATAGAGTTCTTCAGGAGGAAGTATTCTCATGAGGCTTACAACAAAGAACTAAGCATATGAGCTGGGTGGTGATGCATTTTTCTTTACTTTTGTCATGTTTATAGATGCATCTCTTTTATTATATTAGCCTTTTAATTGTAAAGATAATGATGGCTTATAATGTTCATTTAAGATAATGATGTGCTATTGATGTAAGGATAACTAATTTACCTTAAAGATTTTGTGCCATGTTTATTTATTAGAATTCCATTAGTACAACCCTCTTACATCTAGCTCAATTGCAACTTCTGTAAAGTTTTCCGCTTGTCGGAAAAATTTTCCTCCTGTCAAAAATATTATTTTTCCTCCAAGCAGAAAAATTTTCCTCATGTCGGAAACATTTTCCACCTGTCGAAAACTAATTTTCTCCAGTTGGAAAATCTAATTCTAATAGATGAGTAAATTAATATTGGGGTGAAAAAAAGGAGAGTGGAGACAAAATACGTCACGAACCTAGTCAATAGAATTAGGAGTGGGCAAAATCCGAACCGGCTCGACCAAACTGACCGACTCGAACTATTTGGTTGGATTAGGATTGGGTTGAAGTCTTTAAACGGGTTGGTTCGATTACGGATATAAAAAACCTACTATTTTCGGTTCAGATTACGGGTTGGAAGAAATTTACCCAACCCAACCCGATCCATCTTACATAATATGTTTTATGATTGAAGATTTATAATTAAAAAAGCCTACAAAAACTTTATATATTTTTGGTCCAATGTGTAAAATTTATATTTCAAAATAGCATAAATATACTTGTCAAAAAAAAAGCATAAATAAAGAAAATTGGACCGAGGTCCAACATGAGGCCCAAACTGTGAATCCAACCCAAACTAACCAATGGCCATCGATTCGGTTCTGTTTCAGGTTGAATGTGAGGGTCGATTCGATTTGGTTTTGTATCCAACCCAAACCGAGTTGATCGGCTCGGTTTAAAAAAATCCGTAAAACCAAATCGACCCACACCGAGCCCACCCCTAAATAGAATTCCAATGGATCTAAATGTAAGGATAATGATGTCAATTTTGGTGTTTATTTATTAAAGATATCGAATTAACCATCTACAAAATGTGGCACGTTTATTAGAATTTCATTTGGCACAAATCCCTCATATGGAGGTCAATTCAAGCTTCGGGAAAAATTTTTGCCTATCGAAATTTTTTTCCTCCAAGTAGAAATTGCTTTCCTCCTGTTGGAAAACATTTCCTCCTGTTGGAAATTGTCAGAAAATATTTACTCCTATCGGAAACTAATTTCCTCCACTTGGAAAATCAATTTCTAATAGATTATTTAAATTAATATTGGGGTAAAAAAATTGAGAGTGAAGACAAATATTATATAAGATGAAGATGGATTTAACAAAAAATGTATTGACTTTTAAAATCAATAACCATTTAAAAGAAAAGAAAAAATGATATATATTTGTTTTTCTTTTCAAAATCATTTGGACATTTCATAAAATAAGATATAAACTAAAGATTCAAAATCAACCCCATGAATTTAGCTCTTTTCATTTGGGATTAAATTCTTAAAAAAAAAAAAAAAAAAAACAAAATTGCTAATAATCATTACCGTCAAATAGAAAATATAATATCCAAAATATGAAATAATTATCAAAAGATATTAAACAATAACATTAAGTTAAAATTTCCTAATTTGAAGCATAAGACAATGCATTCGTACATCTCTGCTTATAATGTCCAACACCACCACATCGGCGACATTTACGTCCAATAACATCTTCACCTTCAGATGGTATGCGTTGCATCCTAGGCCTACCGGCTCTCTTACATGTCCATCTCTGCAGAAGAACAATACGACTTGCCACGTCATCCCGAGCATGCCATTATTTTTCATATAGCACAGGATAAATGGACTCAGCATAAGCTGTACGACATGCATCTGCGGTGTAGAAATGAGAACACACTCCATAAGGAGCGATTTTGCGTTCTATGCAAGCGGTAATACAATGATCACAAGGATATTGATCAAGATCGAAGACTTTACATGAGCATGTTTTTTATTGAAGATTAACTATACCCCTTAAACTCCCACCTTCCACAAGAAATTCATGCATATTAACGGCCTTCACACGTAATCCGATAGACTCCAAATTTCGTAGTTTGAGTTGCTCTTCCATATGGTCAGTCACAGGCTTCGTCAATTGTGCACCCGCAGTACGTCGCTCATAAAACCACCTTTGCAGTAAATCCCATATGTGCTCAACTAATGCTACTACTGGCATCTCTTTAGCATTTGGCAAAATACCATTCAAGCTTTTTGCAATATTAGTGGTCATGATAGTGTACCTTCTACATGGAGAAAGAGAACGTGTCCACCTTGTAGGGTCACATGATCGAATGTACTGGGTAGCCCTACTGTTTTTTATCTCAATTTGCCCCATATAAAACTCAAAATCTTCAACCAAATATGCACTAGCTGCGAGCATGAAACATTGTATTATTGTTTCATCTTTTGCATGTTTATTTGCTTTAATATTTTTGCTTATATGGTACGTGCACAGCGCATGGTATGCATTGAAAAAATTTTTGCATAATGTCTTTTCAATAGTGGGGTGTCTATCACTTACAAACACCAAATCTGGGAAATGTCCAATGGCATCCTTAAGGTTTTGGAAAAACAATGTATATGCTTGCTCGTTCTCTCCATCTCCAATGCTGAAAGTCAAAGGATATATTTACTTATTGCCATCCACGCCCGATGCAATATACATGTGCCCTTTGTATTTTCCTTTCAATGTAGTCGCATCAACAGCCAACACAGGTCTTATGTGGGATATAATTCCCCTATTTCTTGCTCCAATCGCCATAAAAAAATATACAAAATTGTTATTATCGTCTATTTTAATACGTGTAAGAGTCCTAGGGTTCTTTGACACTAACTCATAACAATAGGCAGGCAACTTAGCAAAATTCTCCTTTGAAGATCCCCTAACACTGTTAGGTGCATACTCTTTACCTCTCCATGCTTTGTTGTAGCTTATATTCACCTCATATTTCTTCAAAACATTATGTTGAATTTCTTTGGGTTTTAAGTACGTGCAGTCCCTTCATATTTAGAATTGATACATTACCCAATAACCTAGCTACTAGCCTGCTTATGTTCTTGATGCACGATATCCAACGAGCAACTGTGTACATTATCAAAAATTCTCGCAACAAATATTTCTCCATTTTCAAATGTGGTTGCACGTAGTCGCCATTTACAAGTATTTTCCGAGCATACAACCTCATACCGTCGTGTAGTTGATCATGTCACCTTGAACTTCTTATTTTCACGCATGCAGTAGATACTCAGTTTATTCTGTAAGTCACGTTTATTGCGAAATAATTGTCCAACTACAATACTTTTACTGCCAATGAACTTTGACAAAAATATAGCCATAGAACCACTTCTGTTGCTCGATAATATGTGGTCACTTGGAGCACGATGAACCCTAACATCATCAACTCCTTCATTGTTCATTTTAGGATGCATATCATTATCATTGTCCGACAACTCATGATCAAAATCTACATCATTATGATCAACATCATCCCCTGCTGCATTGTAATTCTCATCATGATCAATATTATGCAACTGCTCATACTCCTCATCATTAGGAAAACATTCAGCATAGTCACCTCCAACATCAACTCCTTCATGGATGTTAAATGATGTCCAGGCCCCACGAACATCAACTTGATCTCTAAACTGAGTTTCTTGAACCATAATTTCCTGAGATATAGCCTGAATAGGTTCAGTACCGGAAACTTGTGGTAGACGAACGCCAATTGGAGGACAAACAAAAGAATGAAGATTACTCCCACTATCCGAAGCAAAGACTGTTGATGAACATTTCTAGATACATGTTCAACTTTCGAAGTCACCTCAACATACAATGGAGGCCGCATCATTATCATTCCTCCATTCCTCACTTCTTGAAGAAAGCATTTCACATCCCTATCACAGCGTATTTCTGTAGGATCCAACTTTTCTGCACATCGTCCATATATCCATTTTAACTTTAGTAAATATTCATTTCGATTTATCTCAATATAATTGAAAATCTCATCCTCTAACTCTGATTTTGTGCATTTCTTGCGGACGGAACATTAAACTAAATAAATAAATATATAAAAATTTGAATAATACTAAACAAACATATTAACTGTATTAAAAAAGTCAATTCTATTTTTTTTCCACCAAATATAGCATTTTCCTACTGGCAAAAAATTAGCCGAAAACTGGCAGAAAACTAGCCGAAAACTGGCAAAAAATTAGCGGAAAACTTGCGAAAACTGAAAAACTGGAGAAAAATGGTGGAAGTTCATCTTTTTCACCAAATCTCCTCCATTTTTACTATTTTTTGTGATTTTTCAGGTTTACACAAACTTTTTTCATTTTCAAACCATATATCACTTAAGTATCTTTAAACTCACATATAACAGCTCATAAATTAATTTTTTACATACCCATATTAAATAAAAATCTTAAAAATTCCAAAACCAACACAAAATACAAGAAAAAAGAGAAAAAAAAATACATACCCATATTTCCTCAGTTTTATCTAATAAGAAAAAAGATAAAATTTTTACCTGAGTTTAATTTCAGAAATGAGAAAATACAAAAAAATGAAAGTGAGAGTAGATGAGATGCAAAGAGTGTTTGTGGCCTGTTAGAGATACCATTGCACAAAACATGAACGGGTGTCTAGAGAAAGAAGGAAAGGATAAGAAAAAACATATTGCGTAATTTTCAATTTGATCAAGGGTATTTTTATCCTAAGGTGGCTAGTTTTTTTTTTAAAAAAAAAAAATTTGCTATTCTTCAAAAAATATATTGAGGGGTCTCGGCTATTCAAGGAACGTGAGAAGCAGATGAATAATCATTTACTTCAGGAAGAAATCAAAGATGGCTAGTTTTCGAAAAAACCCGAGACCATAACATCCGTAAATTTGAATGGGCTATCTTGCTAATGTCAGTAGGCCTGGATCAATAGCAAGGAGGGCCCAACTGTACTTAGGGGGGATAATATGTTGGAAGTTCCACATGAAATTCATTTTCTTCCATATTACGAACATTGCCGATCCTTGATAGTAGAAATGTTATATGGATTTATAGTGCAACAAATTATTTATAATTAAATATTAATAATTATTTTTATATGATCTACATAATTTATGTTGTTCGTGATTATTAAACATTATATAGATAATCTAATATAACTCTTAATTGTTGTGGAGACCTAGCAATTCAATCATTTAAAAAAAAAAATTGGAAAAAAAAAAGGGTTAAAAGAAAGGGAGAAGAAGAACAAGTACTAGAAGAACCAAAAAGAAAGCAAAGGCAATGCATGCAATCATGGTGATGAAGTTTGACATTTTTGTATGAATAGCCTTGAGGCCAAACACCATTGATTAAAGTTGGAGAAATTTTAATCATGCCTGCAGATTAAGTAGCTATGAAGACAAGATTTTCGATAGATCATTAGCTTTAGCTCGCTGCCGAAAATAAAAGATTAGTGAAAAAAACATAATCATAGCATAGCCATGCCCACATGAACTTATATGATTATTTGATGTGTTTGTTCCCCTTTTTCCTCATTAGTGGAAATCATTACTTTATAATCTTTCTTCTTCTTCTTTTTTTTTTTTTTTTTTAATTTTTCTCTCTCCCTAAACTATGATATCAGCTTGTCAAATCCTCCTTTTGGCTTTAATATAATAGCCTTATAGGTAAATTAATTAATACACAAAACTTTCAAGATCATATAGATATATGAAACCAGTAATTTAATCAATATTTTTATTTTTAATTAATTTCAGAAAAATAAACGGAATAAAGAATAACATTTTGTAATATACAAAAATAATTTTTAGTATTGTTTTAAAAATATATATATGGTGTTTGATTTGATAAATTTCATCAATATCTATTACTTAGTGGTGCATGAATATGGATAAGATCTCATGCAATTATTAAAGTTGTTATTATATACCACAAAACTGCAGAACAGTTTCCAATCTCATCTTGCCAAATAATACCACTTGTTCAAAATATAATAAAAACAACATAAACAATTATGTTTGTGAAATGCATTTATTTGAATATTAGAGACTAATCAGAAGAAAATACATAATGTAATATGATTATTAGTAATGTTTTCCTTTAATTTTTTTTTTGTAATCAAACTATATATGAGTCCTAAGGTAATTCTTTATCATTCTAGTAATTAAATTTACTAATATGCTAAACATAAACATTTTGAAATGGTATGTAGACATTATATATACAATGGTCCCTAAATCAAATATCATTAGAAAGCATAATTAATATTTCTGATTTTCCCGTTAACTTAATTAATTTCAAAGACAAACCTAACTTTGTCTCTTCCATCTTTATCTCTTAATGAGCCTACATTCAGACAACACATTTTCTCTGCAGACAAATCATGTTAGAGTCTAATTCAATCAGAGGCAAGCCCCACCCCAATCCAATCTCATCCAACCAACAGCAATAAACAATATGCCTTAAACCCAAATTCATTAGGCTTATTTATGTAGTAAATTCCATCATTTTTTTCACAAGCGAGGAACAAAAACCAATTGGGTTTTTTATTTTCTTATTTTATATATATTCTTTTCTTTTTATACCAAGCATAAAAAGCAACCAAACAACAGTACACATATAATCATAATGCAAAGTATAAGAACCATCTATATATCACTTTCCTTACAATAATGATGGGTTCTTCAAATATCAAAGCCTTCCATGTGCTTTTATTTTGTCTACATTGAGAGCAAAAACTTGTACTTGTGAAAGCATTATTTTGTTCAGGACAGGGTTGTAATTTATTGTTGTGGCCAAACTACCCAAGCGCATGCCTTCCAGCTCCTTAATCCAAAGCCCAAATTTTCCTACTTTTCTTCTTTATATATTTACATTTTTGCCATGGAAAAAAATAAAATAAAATGCTCTTTCAATAGCTTACATATATAAAATGCCCAAAAGGAAATGGACCATATTACACAGCCCCACTGGATCATGTGGCTCAAATTTGGTAGGTTGAAAGTCTTTACGTGCACCAATGGTTTCCAACTCTTCAACAATTGGACCTCCAAGCTACAACTAATTAATAAATGAAGTTTCTCTAAATCTCTAAATGCATTTTGGTGATCCGTGGTCTTTTTCTTTTTCTTTTTTCTTTTTTTTTTTTTTGTTGGTTATACATAAAATACCCATTTATTCTCTAAATTTATTGTTATACATTACCATTAGCGAATTAATTACACAACATAAAATAATTTCATAAATGTAAAAGCAAGAGAAAATCGATAACAATAATAAACAAATCATTGATAATAAATTTGGCAACAAATAAACCTGTAAATTCCTCATCTAACAAAATTAGCTACGATTCTTCCCAAAGGCAAATAAATTGTCGGTGGCAATCCTAACAAAAGAAGAAAAGCAAGTATACAAATTTTGACTCTTCTTTTACCCACCTAAAATTTTTGACTAATTAAATTCAATTGTAAAAACAAATAAATAAATAAATTCATCCTTCAAAATCTACTTAGAACTTGACTTTTAATCCAATCAAAACTACCACACAAACAACCAATTACCCTAAAAAACAAAAATGATAAATCCCCCATTAAAAAATAGAATCTGAAAAGAGAAATTCTGATTTGATGTGAAATTACAACATGCCTGCATGTGCCAACTGAAAGAATTATTGATAAAAAGAGATGATAAGTTGCCATGTGTCGAATTGACAGCTTCCCAAGTGTTGGATAGAGAAGGCGGTTACGGTGTAGTTTTCCGTTGCCAGCTAGTAAGCAAAATAGAAAATAATTAAATAAAAATAAAATAAATAAAATTTAATAACAGAAACCAACTAACATGACTATGCCTTTTTTTTTTTAATTATTTTATATCCCTACCCTAACCGCTTAACAAAGACCGCCACGTTAGTTTCTTCTGTCCCCGAAAACAATAAGCTTTATTCTTGAAAAGGCTAAATCGTCCCCACAATCAACACTAATCAATCACACGGTCCCAGCTCCTCATAGAATCCACGATAAACGGTCCAGATTCATATAGACGACAAAGGGATCGTGGGAGCGAATAAAATCTATGGAGGATGTAGCTTTCAGTAGGGTGCACCCGAGTCAGCTGATTGACGCATACCCCGCCCTCTCTCACGGCCCATTGTGTCGACTACATGTCGTAGACATGTGGTGCGGCCTACGAAGTTGCCGTTTTCGTTTTGCCATGTCAGCATAATCGAATTTTTGTTTCTTAATATGAAATTTCGCCGAAATTTGCGGTCGGGAAATTTTTTTCTTTCTTTAGAAAACAAAAAAAAATATATATATATATATTGTATTTTCAGAGTAATAAAAATAAAATGAAGAAAAAAAAATAGTCGAGTGGGGTCTATTGGCTTTTTTCAAGGTTTGATTTTGAGGGCAAAAGCATGTGCTTGTGTCACGGGGATATGGGTTTTTAATTTATTAAATAAAATTTCAAAGGTCGTGAAGAGTGCTTGGTTGCATTGATTCCTTGAAGAGTGCGAAGTATACATAATCATCTACCACATTTGTAGTTCATCATCTTTTTTGTTCAAATGTATATGTTTTCAGATTTATCAAAAAAAATGTATATGTTTTCAGTAAAATACTTCTTTAATAAATCCTACCTACTAAAATTATTATATTATAAAATTTAGATATATTTTGAAAATTGTGTAGAAAAAAGAACAAGAAGAAAAAGATAAGATTCTTGTGTGTACAATAAGAAGGAGTCTTCCACAAAGACACATATGCGAACGTTTTCACGAGATTATTATTATATTCATCTAAGCATGCATTAATATATTTATATAATATATGCTTCATCATTGTTGCTTGCAACCCACATTTCAATTTCTTTATATATGAAAATAATAATAATAATTTTAGATGAATCCATAAATAAAATGATACCAAAATAAGTGAAGCAAAAGTTTTGGGGTCCATGAAATCCAATAAAGAAAAGTATAAATCAATGTGAACAAAGTTGGAGGAAAACAGGAGTGTTCGTTGAATGCATATAATCTTGTTGATTTGATTTATTTTTTTATTTTTTATCTTTTTTTTTTCCCCAAATCGATAATATGGTTTTTGTGAGTGTGGTTGGGGTGTGATCATGTGAGTGGACCAGGCAAGTTGAGAAGTGACAAAGCATTAAGAGAAGCGCACGAAGGGATTCCTTAAAGTGTGCCATCTTAAATACCCAACCTACAATTGCAGCTTCAACAGTTGAAAGTGCACCAAGACTGTGGTGGAGAAATTAATGTATTAAGACTAACGAATAACTTTACCATTCTACCAATCTTGGTTGTTTTTCATCCACCAAAAGAAAACAAAAAATCTTGATTGTTTCTCAAACAACCAGATTTTTTTTTTTAAATCCTCCTGTTTCGTCGGTAACTTTGTCATTGAAATACAGTGCTTTTTGTACAGTATATATATAACGAATTATGTGCAATATATATAATATTGAATTACAATGCGTTTGAAACATAATTTCTTTTCTTTTCTTTTTCTTTTTTTTTTAATATAATGTAGGGAATTCGAACATTGTTTGTAAATAAAGAATTCTAATATCATGATAATACATTTTCATATTATATTAAAAAACATACTAATATGGTAACTGTTAAGATATCGCTTCAATTATAATTTAAAATTAAAAACTTAAAAACTTATTTTCCATCTATTATTATGATATTTTTGCCAATGTTATAAAAATAGATAGTTATTTAAAAAAATTCAATTAAAAATAAATAATTATATATTTATTCCTTTTAAATTTAGACGATGTTCATTTATATATTTTATATTAAAAGGAGACCATCCTTAATACTTTTAATATTGTATGGATCATAATATAATGGAAAAATATTTTCATTTTATCAAAATTGTATATGTAAAACTTGTGGGTGCAAAATAATTAATAGCATAAATTAATTAAATTTATATAACGGAAAGATATTTTTTACATGGATGAGTATGATTTTGGGTTGATTCGACTGTCTTGTAGCGATAGATTAGTCCATAACAGACCTTATTAGGTTGTAAAGTTAAAAACAAATCAAATCAAATAATTTGATATGAGGTTGGTATGGATTAGATGTTTATGTATGTTGATTTTCAGGTTATAGTAATTTGTTTCTAATTTAATTAATAAATTGGGTTATTTTAAATTACCAAATGCATAAACTTTTTGAACATATTTGGTATAAAAAATGAATATTTTTAATAAAGCAAGAATAGTTAATTATGGAAATAAAAAAATAATAATCATTCATAATTATATGTTTGGAAAAAATATTAAATTAAAATTAAGATTTAGTTTTTATAAATATTTTTATTTGAAAAATGTTTAAATTTGATAAAAATTAATTAAAAATCAAATACTATATTTATTTATATTATTTTAGTATATGATCATCGATCTAAATCTAAATTTATCAAAATATATTAAAGATATTTTAAAATTTATTTAAATTTAAATATATAAATAGAAATTTTAAGATTTTAAAATGAAATTATTTTTTCCTGAGATGAAAACCTATCTAAGTCCATGGAATAGTAATTCACCAAAAAAAAAAAAAAGTCCATGGAATAGTTATTCTTAAATTAAAAACCATACTAAAGATTAAAAAAAATTAATAATAATGATGCTTTTGATTTATAAAATAAATATTGGAATAGAATAATTATATATATATATATATATATATATTTTTTTTTTTCCCCACATTTGATACCTTTTTGAATTTAGGAGTAATTATTCATACCAATGGATAAGCTCCTATTTGAAGGAATAGATATTTTTAAAAAAATCTTACAAATTGTTATTCTTGTATTTTGATATAGATAAATTTAAAAATTATCCTTATTATATTTTAATAAATTTGGTTTTATTTTTATGAATAATTATTCCTATTTTATTAAGAATAATAATTCTATATACCAATAGATTATAAATCTATAAAATAATTATTTTATTCTTATTCTTGTATCTATTGCATATAGGAACATTCCGTTCAAATAGAGAATGTAAGATGTAAGATACTGTCAACAGGGCAAAACACGCATGCACTAAATATATACCAGCTAGACATACTAAATGGAACACATGATCTAAATTTCAAAATACAATATATTTATATATATATATATATATATATATTTTTTTTTTTTTCTTAAATTGACAAATAACTATTATGAGTTCATTCCAAGTGTATTTCTAGCTAAAATCCTTCATCAAAACCCAATTTAGATACTTATTGTGTATTTTTCTTAATCAATTAAAAACAATGACCTTATCCACTTCAATCTAGTTATAACATTTCATGGAATAAGTCAATGCATTATTCATTTCGTATCAAATATACTTTAGAAAAAAATATATATATACCTAATTAAATTCTCTTCTATTTTTAAAATTTCCCACCTGGAAAAGAATGATGCATGCGCATTTTATAGATGCACATAATTATCAAAATATTGAGAATTTTATGGATAAGTGTTTTATTCTATATTCCTTCCCTACCTTTATGGAAAAAATAAAAATAAAAATAAAAAGGAAAGAACAAAGATACCCCACATCCTTTAAAATGATAGTACACCCGGTAGCTTCATTTTCATTTTGCATTTCTTAAAAAAAAAAATAATAATAATAATAAAAGAATCATTATTTTCATATTAAATTGTTTTATTAAAAAATATAAAATGGTTGTTAACTTTATTGACAGCTTGCTTAACGGCCAAAACTACCACAGTGAGTAGTGGGGGGAGAGAGAAAGAGAGAGAGAGAGAGAGAGAGGAATCCCGTAAATCCAGAAATCACGAAGAGCTAATTGGGCCCCACTCCACTAGTTTTAATTAGTTTAATCACGCCAATTAACCCGGCCTTAAATCCCTTTATATACACCCACTCTTCTTTTCCTTCGCTTCTCACCCTCTTCATTCTCTTCTCAGAGAACACCAACAAACACCTTCTCTGCATCAATGGCTTTTCCTTCTTCACTTTCTCTCTTCCTCTTCTTCCTCTCCTCTCTCCTCAGCCCATCAACCCTCATTTCCTCTTCACCAGTTCCAGACCCTGAACGTGTCGTTGAAGAAGTTCACAGGTAAGAAACACACATATCAGAACGGCCTCATTGTACTACTTACTCTGTTTTTGTTCTGCGCTTAAAATGTGTTTGTCTTTTTTGCTTTGCAGGAGCATCAATGCCTCCATTGCTAGGAGGGAATTGGGTTATCTTTCTTGTGGGTCAGGGAACCCCATTGATGATTGCTGGAGGTGTGATCCGAATTGGGATAAGAATCGTCAGCGTTTGGCTGATTGTGCAATTGGATTTGGTAAAAATGCAATTGGAGGCAGAGATGGGAAGATTTATGTGGTCACTGATTCTGGCGACTATGATGTTGTAAACCCAAAGCCTGGTACTTTACGACACGCGGTTATCCAAGATGAGCCATTGTGGATTATCTTTGCTAGAGATATGGTGATCAAGTTGAAAGAGGAGCTGATCATGAACTCTTTCAAAACCATTGATGGAAGAGGAGCTAGTGTGCACATTGCTGGTGGGCCATGTATCACTGTACAGTTTGTGACTAACATTATCATACATGGGATTAATATTCATGACTGTAAACAAGGAGGTAATACTTATGTCAGGGACTCCCCAGGGCACTATGGGTGGAGGACCATATCAGACGGTGATGGGGTATCCATCTTTGGTGGAAGTCATGTTTGGGTGGACCATTGTTCTCTATCAAATTGTCATGACGGTTTGGTTGATGCAATTCATGGATCCACAGCTATTACCATCTCTAACAATTACATGACACATCATGATAAGGTCATGTTGTTGGGTCACAGTGATACTTACACACAAGATAAAAACATGCAGGTCACTATTGCTTTCAACCATTTTGGAGAAGGCTTAGTTCAAAGAATGCCAAGGTATAGAATTAAAAAAGAAAGAAATTTTGTTGTATTTCCCCAAGAAAGTTACATTTAAATATATAGATTTTCTGTTTTTTTTTCTTTTTTATTATGTTTGAATTTTTAATTGATGTGTTTTTTTATGTATGTTTTGCAGGTGTAGGCATGGGTATTTCCATGTGGTGAACAACGACTACACTCATTGGGAGATGTATGCCATTGGAGGAAGTGCAGACCCAACCATCAATAGCCAAGGAAATAGATTTGCTGCCCCTAATGACAGATTCAGCAAAGAGGTGAGAAACCCTTTTCGAAAAAGTTAAAAAACTTTTTCTTTTTTGCTTTTTGAATGCTATAATAATACTATATTTTCAAAATCTTAAATTTTGGAAAATGATTTTTGATGTGAACCAATGCAGGTGACCAAGCATGAAGATGCACCAGAAAGTGAATGGAAGAATTGGAATTGGAGGTCAGAAGGAGACTTGATGGTAAATGGTGCATTTTTCACAGCCTCTGGTGCTGGAGCTTCCTCAAGCTATGCCAAAGCTTCAAGCTTGGGAGCAAGACCATCTTCACTTGTCGGTACGATAACGATGGGAGCAGGTTCACTTAGTTGCAGAAAAGGATCTCGTTGCTGATTGTGACAGATTGAAAAAAAAAATAGAAAAAAAAAAAAAGCATTTCTCGCAAGTCATTTTTAGTAAAAATATATATATTTATTATAGTTGAAGGTGAAAAAAAAAAAAAAAAAAAAGAGTTAAATGAGGAAAGATAGAAAAAAGCATAAAAGAAAAGGTCATCTCAAGTGAGAATTTACCTTTTCTTGGCTTTTTCTTTCCCTCCCTTTTTTTTTCCCCTTCCACCCAATTTTAATATTTTCTACTTTTTTTTTGTTTTTTTTTGGTTTTTACTCAATGTCATGATTACGACCTCTGCCTGTTAAGTCTCTGTTAAAAACCCATTTAAGGGATTCTTTTGTAGAATCATGAAGGGTTAAGAGAAAGCAAATGCAGAAGTGTTGATTACACTAAATTATCTGTTTAAATTTGTAATGCTCTTTTTTTTTAATGATCTATCATTTCTCTCTCAATCTCAATCTCTCTGTCTCTCTTCCAAGAGCAATTTTGTACTGTATTTACAAGAAACTACACATTGTGGCTAAAGGACAAAAGGAAAGTTAAAATTCAAATGAAAACAGAAAAAGTAAAAGCTAGTTTTGATCAACTCCCACCGCTAGAATTTAATTTAAGGTATTAAAGATAGGTAAAATCCAACTACCACCGTAACTGTTAGTGTGATTGTCCAATGGACTACAAAAAGAAACAATCTGGGGTATAGAACATGCATCATCTCCAATATAAAATATTGTCATTAAAAAGTGGGTAAAGGGGAATCAAATAGCAATATTTTGCAACAGACAAGAAGTATATGGCAATCTTCCATTTTTGACTATGTAGTATTTTTTGCGCTCCTTCCAAGGTTATAGAAGGATTACACAAAAAAAAATTAAAACAAAACTACCAATGGAACTAGTAAAAGCCCTAGCAAAAGTCATGGCTAAAGCCAAGAAACCCTCTCCTTCTCAAAGTAACAAAAATAATATTAAAATACAATGTAGGACCCAAAAGTTTGAATTTTAATATGAATGAGAGGAATTGATTAGGTGTGATAACTAAAGGAGAAAGCACATGCGTGCTGTAAATGGATCTCCTTTTGATGGATGCATTTGCAGTAGTGGATTGATGGTATTGATTACAACCACAAATTTTGACAAAGTTTCATATCATCCTTCAAACATTCATATGTATAAATATATACATATATAACCGTCTTATCAAAAACTATCTACTGATTTTATAATGGATCATAACATGATATAGTGAAAAATTATTTGAATCACTATACAATCTAAATTAACGATCTAAAATTAAAAATTCAACCGAAAATATGACAATTTTACTTATTATATTATTAAATCTCTTCTATTATAAGGTGGAAGACTGTTCTATGGTATTAAATTTGTATATATATATATATATATATATATATGTATACATATTTTCCTGATTTATGTGGATATGAAAGGCAAATTCATGTTCAAAGTTTGAAAGCAAAGCACATGCACGTTGAAGTAGGGTACAATAATAAAGGAGCCCTTGAAATAGGTAAGGTTGATACTCGACAGATTTGGGTTTTTGAGTTCCCACTTTATGGTGTTGGTTACCTAGCTTTAGATTTGGGTTTTTGAGTTCCCACCTTATGGTGTTGGTTACCTAGCCTTATACTTCTTCTTCTTGGCTGTACTTATTGCTCAAGTTTTAGTGGACAATGGCTTCAATGCCATTCCTCTCGTTCCCCCGTATATATCAGATGTTACATTCTGAATCTCAAGGACTTATTGATGAACTTGGGCCCCACTTATGAAACTGGGTAAGATTTTCATTTAAAAGAACAGTATTCATACTGATTCTATAATTCACAAATTCACCTCATGATTATATGGATAATATATGAAAAACAATTATATATATAATATTAAATCAAAATGGTAAATGACACAAAATGTAAGAGTGATTCTGTTTCTTTCTTCTTCTTTTTTTGTGTTTTTTTTAAAAAAAAAAAAAAAATCATATGCCTGCCTAATCAGAGGGAATTAAATTAATTCACAGGCCGGGGCTTAAATGGTACCAAATTACAAACAAAAGGACAAAACGATTTGAATGGTTCTGGTTGTTTTATGCCCCCCTCATCTAAATTGTAAATCAAAAATGAATATTCACTTCGCAGCCTAATCCTTGTCTATATGTGCAAATCAAAGGTGCTTATGTTAGAACTTAACCTTCCCCTAAAAATGATAGGGTAACTTTTAGCTTTCGGGTCAACAAAAATCTTTATATTGATTATGGTATTGAAACTTTTTTCATCTCCTTCGAAGAGTCATATATTTGGTATAAGAGGCATAGTCCACACGCAATTGCAGAGTCTTTATGGGTAAAAACATAAAATAAAATAGAAAATAAAAGCGCACACACATAGATTATTAATTCTCTATCCAAGTACATATACAAATGGCAAAGCTATTAGTATCTACTAATTAATCATGTTGTTTAAAGAGATTAAAAGAGGGGCTTTGAGTAACACATATAGACACATTTCCTATTCTGATCAATGTCTCTTTTGCATTTGAATTAGGCCACTAAAACTAGTGGGTTTCAATTTCATCAAACATAGTATGTGACGACTAATTCCCTATAATTGAGACAAGAGGGTTTATGTAAAATGTTGACGACTAAAAATTTCAAAATTTTATATATACTTTTCGTTTTCCAAACTTTGTCTTATTTTCAATTAAAAAAAAAAAAAAAAAAGAAGAAGAAGAAAAAGTTATATCTCATTCTATCGTTTTTTTTTTAAAAAAAAAAATCATATTATGCTTGACTACAAATCTAATAGGCTTATAGAATTAATAATGATTAATGAGATAGAGAACGAGACAGAAAAATCTAAATTCTTAAAATTATTATTATAATGTGGGGTCCTCCTTAATACAGATGGACTGTCCAACTCAGAAAAATAAATTCTCGCCGCTCAAAGTTGAACAGGTATTTTCACAACTTTTTATAATCTAAGATACTAATGTTGTATCAGAGACCCAAAAAAACAAAAAAATAAAAGAGACAATTTTGTTTTCATTAACAAATGGGGGACTATTAATTTGGTGGATAATACCCACTATTTTAGGGAAGGTTGTTATGCTAAGTATTGGTTAAGAGTGATTCACCAAAAACAAAAAGTATTGGTTAAGAGTGACACCTTATATATATATATATATATGGACCCCAAAGCATGTGGCAGACAAATTGTACAAAAGTGGAAATAGACCTGATTGGATTACGACTAAACCAATTAATAAGACTATACATCAGAAAAAAGAAAAGCTTTGCTCATGTGATTCGAAACCCACTCTCCCAAATGGGAGGCTAAGTTCATTTAAACCAGAGCAGACCAAAACCAGACCACATGGTTGCAAAGGGCCGGCTCTGATATTTTGATTGGGGACTTGTCACCTTTCACGAACTCAATGAGTAATAGGTTTGAAAATTACATATATTTTTGAAAGAGGATTAGTGGACCAGCCTTCTTTTTCTTTCTTTCCTGAATCCTGACCAGTACTAGTGCATTTGCCTTAGCTTCATGGATTGGAGCCGCAGGTCCAGGCGCGATTGCTGTGGGGTCTAGACCCTTTCGTGAATCGTGGTCTTGGTCATGATCCAGTCTGAGTTTTTTGACATTCGAAATTAAGCTTTTTGGGAGGTCAATCTGATCCTTTAGATGCGGGGAAAAAAAACCTCATCTTAATTTCCACATTATTGGGGGAAAAAAATGAGAAGTTATACTCCATAAGCAGTCTTTTTGGAATTCTTATACATTATTCCATAAGAAATTAAATCCAGAATTTCATAACAATAAGGCTATTACTACCAAGATGGTTACCAATTGATCTGATATTATTTTATTAATATGTGACTTTTGGTTAAAACAAACAAAAAAAAAAAAAAAAAAAAAAAAAAAACTCAATGTCTATAGCATTACTCGTTTGCCGACACTACTGTTGGTTTTTGGATTTTTTAATACTTGAAGTAATGCTTTAATTAAGTAAAATTTAATGGTTAAATAGAACCCATGGTTTGTTGTCTTAAAACGAATAAACTGTAAGATTATTTTGGTCTTCCAACTTCATTCAAGAATCACATTTTTCATATTTATATATGTAATATTTATGACCTTTGAATGTAATATATGTTAGTAGTGTAGTGCTAATACAGTTATTAATTAAATGGAGAAAGCAATATAATTAGCATATGTAAAAGGCTACTAATATAAAAATGATGCTTACAAGTCAGACAAGCTAAAGAGGTAGAGATATATTTAGCAGCCCTACCTTAGATTTCCAACTTTATTGAAATTATAACAGAAAGAAAAGTAGTCGTTTTTTTGTTTTATTTTTATGTTTGGTCCTGATAAGAAGCGTAGTCTTTTGTCATACCTATTATAATCATAATTAGGCGAAAGACTAATTTTGTTTGCCTGAATTTCATGGATGTTATATAAATTGTCCAATCTTTCATCATTATCAACCTTAAAACCAAAACTAA
Organism: Ziziphus jujuba; assembly: GCF_031755915.1. Taxonomy (NCBI): domain Eukaryota; kingdom Viridiplantae; phylum Streptophyta; class Magnoliopsida; order Rosales; family Rhamnaceae; genus Ziziphus; species Ziziphus jujuba. Next base: position 9,832,154 of record NC_083380.1, read on the forward strand.
TCTGGAAAATTATGAAAAGACTTTGACGATGATGAACTAAGTTCGAAAACGTGCAAGTATTCCAATGTTTTTATTTTCAAATTTTTCTGTAAGTTTATTGTGTTGTTTGAGTAACTCAATTGGCAATCTTAGTAATAAAAAAGCAAAGAGAAGATGAAGCTCAGCCTGGTTTAAAGTTTGATGGTTTATGATGCTCTATCGCGAAGCATAATATTGGGCTTTAACTGTTCTGTGCCTTCTATAGAGTCCATAATTGAAGTACCATTTCTGTTAGATTTTGGGTTTTTAGTTCAAACTTCTAGTCCAGGATTGCTGTATGGTATTTAGATCTGGAATATGTTGATTGCTCATCTTTATGGTCTTTGGCCCATCATAAAAATATTTGGATTGCATTTTTGGGGACTTCTCGACTAGCCCAGCATACTTGAATTCAGTTTTTTCTCTTTTTCTTTTTTATGGTTAATATTTTATATTTTGTTAATTAAGAGAATTAGACACTAATGGTAAATGTCATTTTGACATTAATATAAGCTCTCCAAGTGCATTTGCCTTAGCTTCATGAATTGGCGCCGCAGGTGCAGGCGAGATTGCTGAGGGGTCTAAACACTTTCTTGGTGTTGGTCATGACCCAATTTGAATTTTTTGACATTCAAGATTAAGCTTTTTGGGTGGTCAATCTGACCCTTTAGAATTAGATGCAAGATTGGGATAAAGTTCTACTCTATAGCAGTCTTTATGGAATTCTTATACATATTATTTCATAATGTAGAAGTATTTGAAACTAAGTCAAGAATTTCATTAACCGCTACCAAAGTGCTTATTGATGTTATTTTATTGAAGATGAATTGATTAAAATACTAGATGTCTATAGCATTACTCATTTGCCGAAACTATTGTTGGTTTCTTTACTTTTAATGTTTGAAATAATGCTTTAAGTAAAACTTAAAAGAGTTAAATGGTAAGTAATAGTTTTCAGTTATCTTAAAACCATATAAACTATAAGATTGTTTTGGTCTTCCAACTAAATTTAAGAATGACATTTTTCGGATTATTTATTTTGATAATATTTATGACCTTCATTGAATGTAGTTTATATGAATAGTGCTAATACAGTTACTGATTAAATATTCTTACCAGTCAAACAAGCTAAAGAAGTAGAGATAGATTGTTTATACTGATAATATTTATGACCTTCATTGAATCTAATATATATTAGTAGTGCTAATACAGTTAGTAATTAAATATTCTTTCCAGCCAAACAAGCTACAGAAGTAGAGATATATTTTTGCATTCCTACGGTACTGCCTTAGATTTCCAACTTATCCAAATCATAACAAAAGAAACGTATGTAGTCGTTTTTTCGTTTTATTTTATATTTTATTTTTATATTTGGTCCCGAGAAGAAACGTAGTGGTTTGTCATATGCATTATAATCATGGTTAGGCAAAAGATTCGTTTCATTTGCTTGAATTTCTTGTATATTTAAATTTATTTAAATGGTCCAATCTTCCATCAATAATTAATCTTGAAACCAAAACTAATTAGGAAACTTATAAGAAGACTTTGATTATGATTTATACCAAACTAAATTAGACAACGTGTGTAAGTATTGCTTCGTCAACATTTTAGTTCAAATTTTCATGTAAGTTTATTATGTTCTTTAGGTGACTCAATTAGCAGCCATAGTAACAAAGAAGTCAAAGAGAAGATGAAGCTCAACCTGGTTTAAAGTCTGATGGCTTATGATGTGTTATCAAATATGTATGAATATATATGTATATTTATATATGTGGATAAATAAATATAAATAAAATATAGGAAATTAATAATATTAAATTAGAATCTGTATGTCTTTCTTTTTGGTAATTTGTTTTAATGAAACTTGACTGAAGTCTATGTGGTATCAGAGTTTTATAAGATGATTTCCATTCATTGGTACAGATGATTTTTTACGGTCGTCTTCCAGAATACAATAAACATTAAACCTATCAGATACAATACTTCGAAGTTTTTCTCTTTAAACTATCAATGTACATTTATTTTACTACAATAAATGTATTTTTTTTTTATGTAAAAACCATTTTCCAACTGACCAGAACATTGAAAAGAACATGAAAGCATCAATCTCTCAATCATAGAGTTATGTTTCCTTAAAACTCTCAAACCCCCACATTTCAATTTCAACCAAACCATAAGGTAAATAAATAAAGGGAAATTTGGCCCATTGCCCTTTTGAGCAAGGCTTAAAGATTTATACCATTTCTTTCTTGCATCTTTTTTGTTTTACATTATCATTTTTTAATATCCATAAAATACCCTTATGTCAAAATTAAACTTCTTTTTTTATTTTATTTTTTTTGTTTTTTTTTTCTTTCACTGTTGAAAACTTCTTCAAAGTCCACTCCTACAAACTGGCTCCTCTCTTCTCCTTCATCAAGACGTTTTACTTCTTGTTTATTTTATTTGTATTTTTTCTTCCATTTTTTTGTCTTTTCCTCATTTCTTTTTCTTTTTTAATTTTTTTTCCTTTCTTTTCCACCACTTCTCTGCATTTTTTTCCCTTTGTCAAAACCTAGCTCTTCTCTTCTTATCATCAAGACGGTTTACTTTTTTTTTTTTTTCTTTTATCTTTTCCTCATTTCTTTTTCTTTTTTGTTTGTATTGAATAAAAAGTAACAATTGCAACAGGATAACAAAAGTAGATTTTTGTTTGAGTTGAAAAGTTTTAAAAAATTAGTATGGTATGGTGGTGTGATGTGAAATTGGATGACGGTAAAGTGAAAATAGAAGGATATATATATGTTTTTTGAAAGTTTTTTAAAGATACAATTGATATTTAAAAGCAAAACAAAAAATATGCATAAAAAACGAGTATAAATCGTTAAAGTCTTGTACAGTAATTGGCTAAGTTCCTCATAAATAAAAGCCCAAAGCAGGTCCATTACAAATCATTCATTCAGGTCCAAAAACTATAAGTTCTGTCGTTAAACATTATGTTGGGTTTTGACTGTTCTGCGATTCTGTAGAGTCCTTCAAGTTATGGGTTGAAGTGTTGAACTACCATTTCCGTTAGATTTTGGGTTTTTAGTTCAGACTTCTAGTCCTGGAATACTTTCTGGGTTGGCCCACATTTAGACCCGTGCTTTGTTGCATGGTTGTCTTTTTAAACCCATAAAATGTTATTGGGGTTAATGTTTTATTATTTTGTTAAGTAAGAGCATCCAATGGCAAACGTCATTTTAAGCTCTCTAATGCAAAATGCAATGCCAAATTTGACGTGGGCATTGAAATGGCAGAGGCAAGAAAATAGCAATGTAAAATTAACTTTATGACTATGTAGCCTAAGAGTATGTTCAAAGCCTTTTTATCTGTTATATATGCTTTTTATTTTAAAGAATAAACTTTTAAAAATTTATTTGAATTTATTTTACATTTTGATTTTTTAAAATATAAAATGGATTTGACTATCCAAGTTTAGAAAGTCAAATAAGTTTTTTATATTTAATATTATGTTAATAAAATTTAATACTAATCAAATATCCAAGCCCATTATATTATATTGTTATATTTTAATTACTATATTTATTGTTTTTTTTCTATTTGCTTGACTGCTCAAATAATTGAACATATTTGAAAATCTTTAAGATACGTTGGCAGTTCCTTGGCTCTAGAAAAACTTAAGAATCTTCAAGCTTGCAGGATTCTATCATGCCATATGCATGAATGACCTGGAATCGAACCGTGATGTAATACAGTCTATCTTCTTTTAGTAAGCAACTCCCCTACTAAAGCTATTGTCATCTCCTCCTCCTCATCATCATCATCATCTGAGTCCCCAAGAATCGGTTTGAATAGTTTAGTAGATGGCATAATTGAAAATGATGATGATTTAAATAAAGCAAATGAGTCGAACATTTATCCAAGAAAAAAACAAATGGACCTAATGTTAAATTGAGTGAAGAAATGACATCAATTTGACTAGTTTAGTAGAAGCCATATTTGATAATGATATGATTGAAATAAAGCAAATGAACTTGAACTTTACCCAAAAAAAAAAAAATAATAATGTAAATGAACCTGGTATGCTATTCTGAAAGAAGAGTTAGCTAGATTTATGAAGAAAAATGGAGGGAAATAACAAAATAATTAAGAAGGATTTATGCCCAAAAAAAAAAAAGAAAAAAAGAAGAAGGAAATAAACATAACAATTAAATAAAAATAAAGTATATGATATAAACAGCATTGTTGAAAGAGCTTTTAAAATTCATCTCTTTATGTTTAAAAATGTTCTTTAATATATAAAATATATTTTTTTATTTTTAAAAAATCCCTAAAGAGATGCTCTAATGCTAATAAATGGCAGTGATCATATACGACACAGAATAGGTAGTCGCAGTAGCCTTTTCAAACAAATTAAAATACGGATACTATATGGATTTATATATATAACTTGAATTGGACTTCAAATCGAAATAATATTTTCCATTTAACTACACAATTCACAAAAAACTTTGTAGTTCATTACCATATCAATATTAAAGCAATTTCTAGTTTCTTGATAATCATATGCACAAAAAACTTTGTAGTTCCATTACCTGCATTAGAATTCTAGTTACTTGATAATCATAACAGATGACATATATTTTACATGCATTAGAACTTTAATCGTATGGGGATCTATAAAAGAAGGGACTTTTCCTCTTCTCCACCTCTAGTCTAAACAATACTTTAGAAAAGAATAAAAAATCCCAATTTATCAATAAATTTACACATAACCTAGCTCATTTCCCCCTTCTACAAGTATCCTAGCATATCTGAAACTAAAATTAAAAATATAAAATATTCTAAAAAATGTGCATCCCTATATATTTGAGTGTACCTGAATATGTCAAGTTTGATACACATCAGAACAATGTATCCATGCTTACATGAAGATGCCAATAGATAATATTGCTCTTATAGTGATCGAAGAACCCAATGTCATCTTTTTGTTTTTTTGGTTACAATAATATTTAATCTAAAAAGAAAGATTACAATGTTTTAAATTCATTACCTCATAAATGTGGTTCTCATAAACGTGTGGGTGCGAGATAGAAAAACCAATTATGACAAATTTTGCTGAATAATCCATAGTCCATAGTCGAGATAGAGAGACTGAAGGTGTGGGCTTATAGTTGACGGGGAGTCAAGCCCATTGCCCACCACCAGGCAGCCAAGCCTGTGCGATCAAGAATGTTCTAAAGAACTTATTATTATTATTATGTGAAACAAAGAAAAACACCAATTTGCACAATCAAGCCAATAAGCATGAGCCATAAAAAATGTTCGTAGAAAAAAGCCCACTTTGTGTTTATGACTATTTTGTTCAGCACCAAAGATGAAACTAAACGAAGTATTTGATAAATTTATAGCCAAAGTCTAAGGTGTGATTCATGGACCACCTATAGGAAGTTTCATTATGAACTTCAATTTTTATTTTTATTTAACTTCGAAAACGTATTCTTTTTTAATTTATAATCAGATAAACTCTTTTAGGTTTTTTTTTTGGAAAGAATATAAACTCTTTTAATTAGTCTCACTTCTTTGAATAGACTGAAATCATTTGAAAACCATATATTAAATTTTTTTCCCAAAAAAAAAAAAAAATCATAAGTTTCTTTCTAAAATAAAATTCAATTAGAAAAACGAACTTAATTACTTGAACTTCACTTTAATTTTTTTAAAAAAATGATTTTAATAACCTAACAACACCAGTTTCTTGAAAACTTTCCCCTAATAAATTAACAGAACTAGCACGTTGCAATCTAATTAATTGTACACCGAATCATATACATTAAAATGAAGAAACTTCATATTGCTCGTTTTGCTTGTTCTTTGTGTAATTGTGTGCGCACAACATTATATTTATTAGACAATAAAAAATCGTTTTAATTTGTTTTTTGAACAAACTTCAACGTTATACACCTAGAAACTTCTAATACCAAAAGAAAATACTTTCCAAGCATGAAAAAACTGCATTGACATTTAACATGTGCAAAATGCATGCCATTTTAGTTAATCCATATAAAAAATTGCTATCTAGGCTTTGCTCGCTCTTTCTGAGAAAGTGACTGCTTACACGGTTTCATTAATCTTAATCTTATCCAACCTACTCAGAAATCCACACAAAAAGTTTCTCACTTTTATTTTAATATATATATATATATATAAGTGCTTCCCACTTGAGACTTTGTCTTTTCGCAGAATGTTTTCCTATTGGGCTAAAAAATGTTTCCCCATCATACCAAATTACTATTTTATTATTTCCTTTCAATTTCCTCGGAAAAGGTCCAACTAAATAAAAATAAAATATTTCATCGGACAAAAAGGGCCTAATAAAAAAACAAGAGCCCAAATAAAATAATATTTTCGGTTTACAACGAAAGAAAGTTTGCGTAAGGCCGTATCTGGCCCATCGCCGCACAACCTCAAAGCTGATTTGGTCCACCAGGCCCAGTCGGCTCCGACAGTGTATTTTCACCCAATCATATCCGCGGATTAGTATTAGTTTGTTGGTACGGCACCAATGGGACATCAATTTATTCACCTGGTCAAAGGCATGTGAAACGTGGTGACAAGTCAGTGGTTAAATCCACTTTAAGATACTGGTTCTTATTCTAGGATATATTTTGGGGATTGAGGTTTGACTCATGCCACGTGGATAGTACAGAGTGTGAGCTGGCTTTGAAATGGATTAGAACGAGTTTCAAGTGGTAGTTTCTGAGGTTTTTATAAACGTTTCTTTGGGCACCGAAAAGCCGCTAATTCCATCTTGGCCTTTAATTTCGGAGACCGAGTGTGGATTATCATTACCACGTCAGATTGAAAATGCTCATCCAGAATAATCCAGATATATATTTTTTTAAATAAAAAATACGGAAAAGTTCCAAGTTGGCAGGTTAAGATACAAGCAAGCATAGTAATTGTCCAGCACAATAATGGTGTTACCCACGCGCCCTTTCTCTAATTATAAAGAACTTTCAAAGTAAATATAGTGTTGCATTTGAGTTTTGTTATCTATTATGGTTGGTGGTATAATAAATATTAATTGAAATATTTAATTTTATAATTTTTATTAAAATTTTAATAATAATTATTTAAATTATTATTTGATATATAAATTTAACTGTATCAATAATAATAAATAGTATTTTTTTATTTAATATTTATCATAATTACTACGAAGAAACTATTCATATGATTTTAGTCAATGACATAATTGATTACATATACTGGATTTGAATGCATGGAAATATTATGTATTCAATTTTTATTATAAATCCTATAATTATGATCAAATTGAGTTTCACGAGAAAAGGTAATCTAATATTATTTTTTTATACAAGTAATAGTTTTTCATGTTTGACTAAGTATGCAAGTTGATAAGAAAATTCTAATTACCTTAAGATTTAATAATTACTCGAATTTTTTCAAACAAATTTTCATCATTGAATAATTAGGAAATTAATTTAAATATTATGACTAATATGGAAAGTCATTAGAACTGAATCATAGAAGATTTTTATTGAGAATGATATACCATCTAGAAAAATATCTTACACAATCTCCTAGTTCTTTCGCCATCATCAATGATGATGTCTGTGTTGTTGATGATGTGTGTATTACTGCACCTCTCTGTAGAGCGCGTGAAACAAAGGGCAACAGTAGGCGGATGCTTTTCGTCAAAATTACGTCCAAGCCAGTTTGATTCTCTCTCTCTCTCTCTCTCTCTCTCTCTCTCTCTGTTTTCTCTTTCATTCACTGTCTATAAAGCCAGGGACAGCCTACACCTTCCTCATTCTCAAACCAAAACCGTACGTAAAATCCAACCGCGCAAATATTCGCATTCTTCATCTCTCTCTCTGTCTCTCTCTGTCTCTCGCTCTCGGTGTTTTTTTTTTCCCTCTATGGCAAAAGCCCAAATGGTCCGCCCCGTTACCTTACCCCACGACCTCTACTGCCTTTCACCTACCAATTCGGGGCCCCGAGAACTCCCGGAGCCCGATGTCCAAATCCTCACCTCAGGTGGACTACGCATCCCTGCGCACTCTAGCATCCTGGTATTATTCTATTCTAACAGTTTTTTTTTTTAATTCGATTTTTTTTTTAATTTGATTGTAAAGAAATGTAATTTTTTTTGGTTTGTGAAAAATGAAAGGCTTCGGTTTCGCCGATATTGGAGAACATCATTGATCGGCCACGTAAGCACACGAGCTCCGAGAAAGTCATTCCGGTGCTCGGAGTTCCATGCGACGCCGTCGTCGTTTTCGTTCAGTTCCTCTACTCTTCAAGGTAACATGCTAAAAGTTGAATCTTAGCCGTTCATTTCATCGTCGGTTAATCCGACGGCCCGATACAATTCGGTCCAACTTGGAATACTCAGATTCTTTTACGTGTTTTCCCAAATATTTGACAACCTTGCATTTGAATCACACGTGTCACTTTCACAGCTGTTTCGTCGGCTAAACTTAGAGCAAATTTAACGAATAAATAATGATTTTTAAAATTTCCAAACATAGAGGAAGAGTTCGATTTTGATTTTTGATTATATTGTTTAGAGGTTTTAAAATGACGGAAATACCCCCACCGTTTTCAGGTGCACGGAAGAAGATCTCGAGAAGTATGGAATCCATCTACTTGCACTGTCGCACGTCTACCTGGTCCCACATCTGAAACAGAGATGCACCAAAGACATGGTTCAACGGCTGACGATCGACAACGTGGTTGATGTGCTTCAACTTGCTAGGTTGTGCGATGCACCCGATCTTTACCTCAAGTGCATGAAAATGATCGCAAACCATTTCAAAGCCGTCGAGAATACCGAAGGTTGGAAATTCTTGCAACATCACGACCCCTGGTTGGAGCTCGAAATCCTCCAATTCATGGATGAATCCGAATCGGTAATTATTTACAACATTGCCACTTGCCACTACCCAATTTTCTCAATTTTTTTTTTTTTAAACAAAACAAAATCACTAAAATATTTTTGTTTTTTTTTTATTATTGTAGAGAAAGAAGAGGACTAGAAAGCACAGGGAAGAGCAGAGCTTGTATTTACAGCTAAGCGAGGCGATGGAGTGTTTGGAACACATCTGCACAGAAGGGTGCACGAGCGTTGGGCCGTATGATGTGGAGCCCACTAAAAATAAGGGCCCATGTAGCAAATTCTCCACGTGTCAAGGTCTCCAGCTTTTGATTGGCCACTTTGCCACGTGTAAGAAAAGGGTGAATGGAGGGTGCTTACGTTGCAAGCGGATGTGGCAGCTTCTTAGGCTTCACGCGTCAATCTGTGATCAATCAGATTCATGCAGAGTTCCTCTTTGCAGGTACTTAATCATCTCTTATAACTCTATTTTGCCTAATTTAGATTGCTAATAGTATATTATCAAATGGGTAATACTTCATTTAATCAAAAATTTAATAAAAAAATCTCGTGGCTGAAAATTTTTCCAAGTTGGTTTGAAGTTCTGTAAATGGGTATTTATTATATGGTCCATTTTGGTAGTTGTAGTTTTCGAAAAGAGAGTCCTGGAAAATAATTTTGATTAGTTTTCTGGGTTTGCTAGAATTTGAGTTATTTTAGCTATTTTCCATATGGTGCAATCTAAACCGTTGAATCCTACGTCAACGATCCAAATTTTTTAGAATCGACGTGGACCCTACTAACCCAAATTCATTACAGAGATTTGCTTATCTAAGCTGATTCTGATTTTTGCCTTAACCTTCGAAGTGTTTTTCATGTGGTTTCTAGAATTTGTTAATTAATTCATATTTCTAAATAATGTATATTTAGTGGTTATACAATTAGCATAAACTGTTTAACTTTTAATATCTCCAATCAAATCCTTGTTGTCCTTGTGAATTGTGATATTTTTATATGAGGTATATGGCTGTTGAGTAGTCACAATCGCTAAGGCTGTAAATTTCAATTTTTACATCTAATGAAAATACATCTATGAAAAGAACCCGTGTGACAAATCGTGGTCGCAAGGATGGAAAAATAAACATCAAGCACGCTAATAAAGCGACAAAGAAAGTTGTAACATTTATTCACCGGGCTTGCTTGTAAAGTAGTCCTGGTTGGTCGAAAAAAGATTAACAGTAAAGTATAATCTTACAGGCAACTTTAACAACTAGCAAAATTAAAATATCTTCGATTTGATATGACTATGGAAGGGCCTTATTTGTCACTTATCAGAAATGATTTGGATTTCTAAAATATCATGAAAGTGGGTCTTAAAGCTTGAAGCAAAACCAAAAAAGGTGGGTCTTAAAGTCCATGGAATCGTCCATTTTCTGGTTCATATTTGGGTCCCATTTTTTATTGGTTGATCGTGGCCGTTCAATGTGTAGGCATGCTTTTTGTTTTCACGTGAATTATGACATATATATAGATACCAACTTGCGCTACTTAAAATTGACATGGTTTTTATTTTTTGTGCCAAATTGATAGGCAATTCAAGTTGAGAATGATGCAAGAAAAAAGGAAAGATGATGCAAGATGGAAACTTCTAGTGAGGAAAGTGGTGTCGGCCAAAGCTATATCTTCTTTGTCATTGCCTAAGAGGAAAAGAGATGAGGAACTTGGAGGGACAATGAGGGAACATGGTTTTAGAAGCTTCAAATTATAAATTTGTGGCATAAAATGTTGTGTGTGTGTCAAATTTTTTTTGTTCTTTTTTTATGTATTTAGGTTAGCTTTTTATGGTTCAATATGTTTTGCCAAAAAAAATGCACCATAAGAAAGAAACATATATATATATATATATATATATATATATATATATATTATGAGACTTGGTAGAATGTTTATTTAGAGTAAACGAAAGGGGAGGCAGTAGAAATGGAGTGGTTTGGTTGTACTTTTGAATCGCTTCTTAATGTAAATGGATGCAAGTTTCTCATCCTTGTTTATATTAGATTTTCCATTTTCTTATTGCTCTTCAATATGTCCGAATATTTTGTTGGGGAAAAGTTATTATGATATAGATATTCAATAAACAGCATTCACCAAAAAAAAAAAAAAAAAAAAAAGGATATTCAATAAGCAACATTTAATGATACAATCTGGATAATTCATCAGACAAAAAAATAAATAAATAAAAAAATCTATCTGGATAACCGACAGCTTCGATGAGTAGTTGAAACTATTTTGTTTGTTTCAGAAGAAAATGATAAAAGCTTGCATGAAAAATATCAAATATAATCATCCTCATCAACATCGAGTCCTCAAGTTCATTAATGGAGGGAGGACGTCACAGTCACAATCCTGTAATGACAGCCTAAAATGAGTTATCACAAGGGGCTACACATCACACTCAGCAAAAATCCAAAAAAATGCATGCTAAAAATCTCCCATCAATTATATATATATATATATATATATATATATGTACAAAAAAAAAAAAAAAGACAAAGGAAAAAAAAAAAAGAATTTGTATTGAAATTCTTTTTTAAAAAAAAAAAAAAAAGCTTCACGATTGTGATTTTTCATTTTCTCCACTACCAGATTTATAAATTCCTTATATGGTGTGAGAAGTGACTGGATCATTTTCTCCAATTACACCGATCAAAAAGATCCATATGAGAAATTTGACTATTATATCCAAAGGAAAAATAGGAAATATGACCAAGTTCACTTTACCAAACCCGCAAGAATAATTCATTGCGATGAAGATGATTCAATGTGAATATAGATCATAATTTCCTATGTCATACAAATTAAGGAAAAATGTTGTGCAATATATTTTTTATTCTCGCATTTAAACTTTGAAAATTAAATCGCTATCCTATGCGTAGTCCTCAACTAGTTTATCCCCATTAAATTTTGATGAATATATTAAAAAATTAAATCTTCTTAATTATTTTAGAACAGTTTGAATATGATGGCATCCACATTGTATGCATGCGTTGAACTTCTTGATTTCCACCAAATTTAGATTCTAGAATTGTCAATTATATTTTCATTTAATTAATAAGGTGTGCTAAAATTTTAGGCAAATTTATATATTTTTATTCCAATTAAATTGTGATTTATTTAAAAGGCTAAAAATCTTCAACCTAAACATGAAACTGGTTTATGTATAAATGCATACAACCTTAGGCTAACCTGATTGTAGAATTTTCATGATAAATTAGGAAATTGGTAACCAATTGGGTGGATCTGAATGATTAATATTATTATATTTATAACTACATGACGAGGCCAATGATGTTTCAAAGAAGTTCTAGAGAAGAAAAGTTATTGGTATTTAAACCACGTGCTGCATTTGTGATAAACCTAGACTACTGTTTGATGGTCAAAAAAAAGATTCCCAATAAATTATAATTCATCAGAATTTTATCAAATTCCTTAAATTAGGGAAGGACTTAAAACTTTCAAGCCGTCCACCTCCAACGCATTCTACCAAAAGGTCATAAAGTGGACACTGCAAAATTATTTCAGTTTTGCCTCTTATAATCAAGAGAGAGAGAGAAAGAAAAGAAAAGAGACCAACATTGAGACTTGAGAGGCAGATCAAATTGTAACAAAGTTCTATTAGAATCTTAGCAACATAGTCCATGTCTATAGCAATACAATGACCATGAGGGGGATCAATGGGACCATTTTACGCACTCCTATAGCCACTTTTAATACTTAATTATTATTATTATTATTATTTTTAAGTCTATATGCTTTATTCTTCTTTGTCCTTTATTTTAATATTGTAGAAGATCATATATTTTATTGCTGAAGGTAGAAGATCATATATTTGTTCGATTTATATTTTATATAATTATTAAATGTCATACATATGATTCATATATTTGCTAAAAATGTTATGATGATATGAAATAAGAGTTACATGTAATAATATTCTCTGAATTTAGCCCAGCTCTAACGTGTAGCAACGTTGAAGTTGGTGCAAACTGAGTTATGTGGTGAAATTGGTCCATATTTATTTGGTAAATGTGAAATTGGTCCATATTCATCATTAATTCAAAGTGGAGCTGATATTTCTAAGAACCCATTAAAGCATAGGTTATCATGAAGATAGGCACTAATGCAACCAAATATTCTCTTGTCAGGGTATACTTTGGTTTCTGGCTGCGCCACCAACCTACTTTTTCTAAATGCCCTTTCAAGTTTTCTACTTCTGAGTGCTGAACAAAACACTATCAGAGGCAGAGAGCGGCTTGCCTGTGCCTAAAAAGGGCCAAAAAGTTATTGATTTTTAGGAACATACTTTCATCGTGGCTTCAAATTTCTATTAAAAACAATATGGATTCATATAATTATTATGTTTTGACTTTGTGCTCGGAATCTAAGAACTTCATGATTCATTCATGCTCACTTGGTTTGCTAAATTACTAAAACACATGAAAATGTCGATAAATTAAACAATGTAGCATGGGTCAAAGTCAATGAAATCGAACGGTTCCTGCAAAATTGATCTATGATGTTAAGTAGATCACAACTGTAGAGGAACCATAGGACCATATAGCTCCTTATCCCATTCTTTGCTCTGGCTAATTCACCAAAAAAGAAACATTCTTTACTTTGGGTATCCCATTGAATTAGCATTACTCGGCCAAGCCCATGACTAAACAAGCCCAATTCTGTTTACTGAATCTAGTCAACAAAAATTGGATCAAGGCCCCATAAAAGAAGTTGAATCAACTTGTAGCCGATTAAGGCAAGTTCAGCATACAATATTAACCTTAAAAAAAATCAATTTAATTGACTATTATAAAAGCATACACTTTCATATATTAAATTTTTTTATATTAAAAAATCAATTCATAATTAAATACAACCATTAGTAAAAGAATATTAAAATTTAGAATAAGTATTTATCCGAATGCCATTTTAATTTTAAATAATTGATATAGCAATTTCAGTATTTCACAAGCATCTCAAGGGTTGTGAATATATTAATGTTTTCATCTTTATACAATGAACATAGTATAACTAAAACCTGAAAATAAATAAATAAATAAATATATATATATATATATAACTAAAACCTTACTATATATACTATCGTGTCCCAAGAAAGGACGTGTTAATTACTTTTAACCTTTCATTGTTATTATTATGATTTATGACTAACTATATATGAATTTTCTAAATTTTAACCTTTCATTGTTATTATTATGATTTAGTAAAAATACAAAGCGTCGAAGATATTAATAATGAACGTCATTTGTCTCTCACTGTACCTGCCCATATAAAGAGCATAAGTTCAGTCCGTCATGTTCGGACAAAAATTAATGTTGTCATGAATTGTCCTTTTTATAATCTTTTGCAAAAAGAAAATTGCCCTTTTTATAATCTCTCCGTTTTTAAGCGAATTGGAGGAGAAGAGTGAGGAAAAAAAAGAATATATGGCGACCAGTGTGGAGAAGACGGGTAGCTCAACCAACAACAACCCGGCTCTGGAACCGGACACGGATAGTCCGGATAATCCTGCCCACGAGTTCGCGGAGTTCGGAGCCGGCTGTTTCTGGGGAGTGGAGTTGGCGTTTCAGCGAGTCGTCGGGGTGGTAAAGACCGAGGTTGGATACTCCCAGGGTCACGTACCCGATCCGAATTACAAGCTGGTATGCTCCGGATCCACCAACCACGTCGAGGTTGTCAGGGTCCAGTTCGACCCGCAAGTCTGTCCGTACACCAATCTCCTCTCTCTTTTCTGGAGTCGCCATGATCCTACTACCCTCAATCGCCAGGTAGTCGTAACCCCTTTTTCTCGCTCTTTTAGACCGCTAAGATTTTTGGTGGGATCCAATCAAACTTTATTTTCTTTTTTAGTTCTTATTATTAGTGACATATTGTATCATGAATATATGTAATTATGAACTAATCCCTCCATAATTTAAATGGAATTTTGATGAAGTTGTAAACTTTTTGTGTTGGTAATCATTGGGTTTGAAATTTTGTGTCAGAATTGATGATTTTCTGAATAATTGTCAAGGGACAATGATTTGTGGGATTGAAAAAGGGTAATCTTCTGTGACTGATTATGAATTTGTGTTAGGGTGGTGATGTTGGGGCCCAATACCGTTCAGGAATATACTATTTCAATGAGACTCAAGCACGTCTAGCCCAAGAATCAAAGGAAGCTAAGCAGCTGGAATTGAAGGATAAGAAGGTGGTGACTGAGATCCTTCCAGCTAAGAAATTCTACAGAGCAGAGGAATACCATCAGCAGTATCTGGAGAAAGGAGGTGGTCAAGGCAACAAACAATCTGCCGGAAAGGGTTGCACTGACCCTATTAGATGCTATGGCTGATAGAAATATGTGAAATGATATATGATATAAATAAAGTTGCTGTATTTGGTTTTTTGCTTGCTTGGAACCTCTGGTTTTTAGTAGCACAGAAACCCTGCTAAGTTATGTGTTTTTTTCCTCAGTTTATGAATCTCATATTCTGAAAAATACACTTTAAACTGCTTAATAAGCTCTCTGCTTTATGTGCTTTAGTTGTCAAATATATGTGGACCTGCTTTGGCATGAGATGACCAGTTAGTTGTTGTGTGTGATTTTTCCATATAAATGAAGAATCTAGTCTTTTGCTTATCTAATAACCAACACTTGAATGAATTTATTTCCACCTTCATATAGCCGAAGAAATAGAAGCTGATTATTACATTAGGAATCAAATCTGTGAAACAAAGTATTATTTTGGGTTCATGTAATTCTTATGACAGAAGCAACTTCTGCAGGGCTGTGAGTCAATAGTGAAGCTTGTTTAGAGTTCATCTTTAGGGGTGGAGGATGTAGTCTTTCCAGGGTTATTTGAAGAGTTCTTGATGGGATATGAAGCCTCCATAGCAATTCCACAGATTCCCTCTTTGTCGGAGATTCCTCTTTCCATCCTTATGTAACCCTTCTCACCCCATTCTGGTCCCCAGGAGTTCTTTACTATCCAGTACTTGGTTCCATCCAGTGTTGTTCCATAACCCACCACTGCAACTCCATGATCTAGCTCTGTGCCACAGCTACCTGTAAATACTCCCTGGAAACAAACTCAAAAACAGATCAATATGTTATAACCTGGATATTAGAAACTCATATCTGATGGCTATATTTGATTCTCTGAATATCATGTTAGTTAGTCTCTTTATAGATGATTCAGAATTCACCTCTGAGTAGAATTGGAAATCAGAACCTCCTGCATCGATGGCCACTGATACAGGTTGATTGGCGACTGCTTTTAGCAAGGCATCCTGATTGTTAGCAGGCACATTCTCATGCCCATCAATTGACACTGCAGGAGAGTTTTCCTACAAAATCAATCAGGTTTAGCATGATTTTAATTATTATTATTATTATTATTTTTTTTTTTTTGACAAAGGGCGTTTATTTTATATAGTTAATGATTGAAATTTACTTGAAAAGTAAGTACAGCATAATATGTATATGTACCTTTTTAACATCACAAGTTCCATCTTCTGCTTTATAAGGGTAATTAACTTCGGTTGTTATTCCTCCCTTTTGTTTGATGAATTCAAATGCATATTCCATTAAACCTCCATTGCATCCTTCATTTTCTGAAGTGTCACAATCAACCAATTCCTGCTCAGACAACGATACCAGCTTGTTCGTCTTGATATAATTAATACCTTCCACAGCTACAATGGTTGAGAATGCCCAGCAACTTCCTGTACATCATTAAGAAGAAGACCTTATTACCATTAATTATCATGATATGAAAACCATGAAAACTTTAGAATTCAGCTTGTAAAGAATGCAACAAAGTTCCTTACCACATTGGCCTTGATCCTTCACTGGAGTGACAGCTCCTTTCTTTCTCCAATCAACTGAAGCAGGGACACTTTTAACATTCTCATACATGAAGCTTCCATTACCATGCTGTGGCCCTCGGAACATCCTGTGATGCTTAACCTTTGAGCCAGCATAAGTGCTTCTGAATTCATGGTTGGTCATGTCTGCAAACTTGTTCAATTTCAGCTTATAAGGTTTATCCTTGTTGTTGGTGTGATGGACATGCATAACATTTTCCTTGAACACATTGAACCGCTTGTGCTTCTCTTCAAGACTCCTGGACACTGTGTGATGGCTTCTCCATCTCTCATACAGATCCCACAGGCTTTCGTCTGACACCAAGTCCTTCTCGTGGAAATCGAAACTCTCAATCACCCCAGTAAGCAAAGCAAGTAAAAAGGCAAGCAATAAAACTCTCTTCATTTTGTTTAGAATTCAACACAAGATGGGAATTTGAAGAGGCCTAAAGGATCTCTTATATAGAGGAACGAAAAGGAGAAGAATGATGAGGAGATAAAAATGAAAGTAGTAGAAGAAAACAAAAGTATAATAAATGGAGAAGTTACAGGTTCCTTATGGACATCAACAATATGTAATAATGGAGAAAAACATCAGATTGAGATTTTCAAAAATGAGGTTCTAATTTGCATTTACAAGCAAGGCCTTCTATTAATTAGTTGGGTTTTATACCCTATTCATTTTCCCTTAAAACTTTATGAAACAAGAAAGTTTTGAAAAAGGTAATTACAGCGGTGAGAACGAAAAGCTTGTGTCCAACAGTGCATTTAGAGGTAATCAATCTGCATTACATGCCCAACACGCTATAAGCCTATAACATATAATCTGCATAGGCATAGGGATGGTGACGAGCATAGTTGCGTATATGGAGTCCCACGATTTCTTGCAAGTGGGTTACTAAAGGTATAACGACTTCTATCTTTAACTGAAAAACCACGATAGCTCTGAAAATATTTTGGAAACAGAAGAGAAAAATAGCAATTGGAATGTGTATATGTATCTTATTATTTTATATTGTCTATATATGCATTTTATGATATATTTTGTTATATTTTTATATTTGTTTATAATTAAATTATCCTTTTTTTTGGGGGGACATATGTTAAATCAAGGAAATTGAATCCATGCTTCTAAATACCATATATTATTATCATCTAGGCTGTTTCCAAAGGGACGCAAGGCAGGGAGATTTTGGTCATTTTGCATTTGCAAAACAAGCATGGCAGTCTAGTTGTGGTTGGACTTTCGGCTGAAGCAATTGAATAGATAACGCAACAGAATAACCTCCATTAATCATGCATATCTACACCATTTGACTTCACAGTCAATGCCAAGGTTTTGCTTGTAGGACTATACTTGCGTACTTTGTTGGGCTCTTACCCTTTACTCACTTTTAGTTTTGTATATGGAAAAAAAAAGGAAAAGGTTTATGGTAAACTGCTAATTTGTCCCATTAGAAAGAAAGCAAAAAATGTTAGTTTGATCTGAGACTAATCTCTAAAATCGTGTTTCTTAACTTGGAGATAAAAAATTAGCTTTTTGGTTTCTCATTTGAAAGGAGATGTTGACCCCTGTGGGATTCTTGCTTCTTTCCATACATGCATCAATTTTTTATTTTTTATTTTTGGGGTTGAAAACCAATAATATATATAACCACAAATTTTGTGTAAAAATTGAAATTTTTTCATCAGTGCTTTCGACCATATAGATGTCATGTGCCTTGGCTGCCTTGGCAATAGGTTTTTGCTCAATCAATTAAGGATTATCATTCAATTAATGTCAAAGATAAATACGAAACAAATAAATTAGTTCTTATATTTACATATGGGTGTTCAATAATTGGAAGAAACAAGAGGGTTATGATGTAATCTGAGTTGGTGAAGTGCAATAAACTATGCTAACCCGGCACGTTCTGATCGGACAGGTTAAATTGCCATGTTCTTACTTCTTACCAAGAAATGATATTAATTTTGCTGTTTTTATTATTTAATATTGATCGTGTTCAACTGCAAAGTATAGAAGTTTGGTTTAGGAAGTTCCAATTTAAGTAAGAAGCAGAGGGGCAAAGTACTCATAAGTGAACAATCTAATAAAAAAGCTAAACTACTGAGTTGGACCGAACAATTATTGTAGTAGAAGTTTCTGTGCTACACGAAAGAATGAATGAATGGATTTGATGGTCTCTCTATCTTAACAGGAAGTTGTGGTGGGAATGAAGATATGGTTCCAACTTCCAAAGCACTATCTATCGTCAGGACAGATGGATTGTCATGCTGGACCTAATAACACCATAACAGCCATTGCTTCTCATCTTCAATCACTTAATTACAAATTTATACACAGTCAAGCAAATTCTGAAACCATTGCTCTCTAATTAACTGAATTTATTAGCATATATATATATATATATATTATTCTCAGATCCAGTTTCTTGAACTAAAATAAAAATTAAAAAAATTAAAAAAAATCCAGAAACAACATGCATGCATTTACAGACACCCTTATTAGCACTGGAAGATGCCTATAAAGACTTATACTGTTTCTAGACTTTAACTTTAGCCTAGGATTCTTTGTAAGAGCCTTATTGTATATATATTCTTGTCATGGTTTTGATAAGGGGAAATCTATGTGTTCTTTAGCCTGAGATTTGTTACATAATTTCTCCACATATGCTTCATATAACAGTGTCTCATCTAGAAGCCAAATTACCAAAAACTCAATTAAATTCTCCTCGCCTTTCTTTTCGAACTTTCTTTTATATTTCCTTATTTAATGTTATTAAACATTTGGAAAATGTTAATGTTGCTTTGGTTCAAGGAAAAAAAGAAAAAAAAAAGAAGAAAAAAAAAAAGAAAAAGAAAAAGAAGAAGTGTAGCTAGCACTTATGGGAAACAAACAGTGATAAAAAATTTCAGTTCTTATATGCATATGGGTTTCCGAATTGGGGAAAAAAAAAAAAAAATTCAAATGTAATCTGAGTTGTTGAAGAGCAATCAACTTCAATAACCTGGCAAGTTCTTATTGGGGCACTTAAATTTTCCATATTCTTTGTAAGAAATTATATTAAGAGAGTGTTGCTTCATTATTTCATATGGATTGTTCTCAACAGCCAAGCAGAGAACTTTAATTCCAAAGTTCCCATCTTAAGTAAGAGCAGATGATAAAACTAAGCAGTGAACAATCCTAATCAAGTTAAGTTTATCCTTCTTATTCTAATCAAAATACTACCTGGTGGAATATTCTATATTTACATATGTCATGCTTGCTGAAACATAGATATTATTCTGCTATTATCCATATCCAATTTCACTCCTTCAGGTTGATGAAAGCATAAAAATATATAATTACTTAACTCTATAAATGCCAGCTTTGCTTTTGGCACAAATGCAAAGATCAAATGTAATTTGAACAAGATCCAATCAACTCTGTAGCTGATCAAGTTCTCCTAAATTATTCTTCAACGTATAGTACTCAAATATTAAAAAACTAAACCAGGAATTATTTGAAAATGGAAAATTCCATAAAGAAGAGGAGAAACATTTTCAAAGATGGTCGTGAAGATGCAGAATTGAAATTTGATTTGCATAAACTTGGCCTACTAATATACCTTGACTTACACGAAGTGTTGCCAACAGTCCACTGAGTAATAGTCCACTGATATTCCATCACAAACAGGGCCCAGTTTTTGCTGAGGAACTGAAAGCAAAATAAAACTCCTTAACATACCTGAATGAGTTGTTTTACATACCTGAACATGTAGATGTTTCTGAATTAACATCGATCAGCCTCAAGTTCTGGATATGAGCAACCTTAGGCCATTCCTCTCCCTTTTCCCTTTGGCATTTTTGTCATAAAGTGGACACAAATTGAAAATCTCCAACATCTTCAAATGATGAAAGACTTATCATTTCCTCAGGCAATGATCCCAAACTGTCACAGCTTGAAAGATCAAGTTCTTGACGTGATGAGAAGCTTTTAATCCACCCCGGAAGAGATACTAAATTTTCACATAAAATAATTTCAAGCATCTGCAGGCTGGTAAGGTATTGAAGTCCACTGGGGAGATCCACTAGTTTTGGAAGCTCACACAATTTTAGAGAAAGAAGGCTTTTGAGGGGTTGCCACATAGAAATTGTATCAACATCATTGAGAATTTGGAGTTCCTTGCAGTTATCAATCTCTAAATGTTGAAGTAAGTTGAGATGTTGAATTCCTGGACATAGAGACTTCAATCGTGGGCAGATATGGATTTCCAGCTTCTTAAGAGAAGTGAAGCTTTTCAAGTCGTTGGGGAGACACTGTACATCCTCAATGTAATGAATGCGGGGAGTTGTCAATAGGGAGAGTGGAGAGCAGGAAGAAGTTGATGATTGTGATGGTTGAACATTTGGTCTTGCAGCGCTGAGGATTGTCCATTGGAATGGTATCCAACTAGTATTACTCAACTCTATACGTTGGCTAACAAATGAAAAAAGTGGCATGCATGTCAAGCTTGGGCAATCTTTGATAATTAACTCAATAGACAATTAGGAAATGTGGGCAACATGTGATCAGTCCCATTGATAGATGAATTATCATTATCCTTCCTCCACCATCCCTTTAGGTTACGCAAGTCATCCAACAACAGTTTTCTTAGGGAAGGAAAGAATATTAAAGGTGATGAGCGAGACAAGTTGTTTGAAATATACTCAAGCGCGTCCAGGTATATTAATTTAAGTACCTTAAGAGAAGGAAATTGATGCAGTGGAGGTAGATGTTGGCATATGAAACATTCCTGTAAGCACAACTGTTACCATATTTATATGCAAGTGAAACCAACTTGGAAATCTGACACCCTCATAAAACCTCAAATACATATCCTTGAGATTTGGATGAGGTTGGAGGGCCCCCAGTTGCATTTCATAATCCACTGCCTCTGTTATATCAGCAACAGAAACCGAAATCCACCATAATTCTAGGGATTGAAGCTGCTGTTTTTCTTTCAGATTTGCAACCTTGGATTGTACTATGGCATCTTTCCCATTTCTCAACTTTTCAATTCTCAACTTCCCTCTCAGGTTTTTCAGTCTCATTTATTCATCCAGCTCCCCACTCTGATGCTCAGAGTAAAACTTTGATAATATACAAAGATTAGTCAATTGACCTAGTCCACATGGCATATAAATCAGATTGCAGCACTTCTCAACTTCAAGACTCCGGAGTTTGTTTAGTTTATTGACGTCTATAGGCAATACTCGAAGATAATGGCAAAAGTTGAGCTTCAATGTTTGTAAATTATGCAATCTGGTGATACAATTAGGTAGTGCCTCAAAATTATTTCCAGAAATATCAAAAGATACCTCAAATGCTTCGACTTACCAATAGAATTATTCCCTTCCTTTATCCAGAAATATTGCAAACTCAATGTGCGTAAGAAATTCAAATTTAAAGCGATTGCATTGCATGTTGTCTCGTCAAATTCTTCACGTACCCACCATTGCACATTAGCACTAAGAATTGCCCTCATCTTTTGAGCTTGGATCAGCAAAGGTATTGTCTTAATAAACTGAACTCATAAATGACACACGGCGTGTTTTTCAGTCAATGAATTTTTTATTTCTATTTAGCATATCATAATATGTTTCTATTACTGACTTTGCAAGATCATGCACTAAGTCATGAATTTTGCATGTTGTTACATTGTCCTCATCACTTTCAAATTCTTCAAAAAAGGATCGCCAAAGTAATTGTTTAAAATACTCGTAACCCACATCTTCCAAACAATCACTTGGATATGATATCTTAATAAAACCTTGTGCTATCCAAGGATTTATTAGCATTTGTACATCAGTTTCATAATCTTTAGGAAATAATGAACAATATGCAAAACAATTTTTCAAATTTGTAGTGAGATGATCATAACTCAATCTAGGAGTTGGTAAAATACCATGCTCAGTCTCAGATATTTTTGAAAGCTCTTTTTCACTAAATGAGTACCATTATGTTGCTGGATTTTCGAAACGCAACATGCCTCCAATTGTTCTTATTGCAAGAGGAGTTCCACCATACTTGTCCACAATATGCGTTCCAATTTCTAAAATATTGGAATTGATCTTTTACTCTTGTCCTTGCTCCAAAGCCAACTTTTTAAATAGAGTCCAAGATTTCTCTTTATCCATGATTTTTAAGTCATATGGCTGCATTATGTCTGTAATCCTTGCAACAACTTTACTCCGAGTGGTTACTATCACTACTTCCTTCCACATCATTTAATGGTAAGCTTTTCAAGTTGTGCCATTTCTCAAGATCTTCATTCCAAATATTGTCGAGTACAAGAAGATACCTTTTTCCATTTATTTGATCGTGAAGAAATTTCTGCAATTGTTCCATCTCCATATATTTTTCTAGTATCACATTTGCTGATTTAATGATATTTTTGACAAGTAATTTCACATCAAAATTTTCAGGGGCACAAACCCACAATCTAAAATCAAAATGTTTTCGAACTAGTTCATCATTAAAAACCAGTTGGGCAACTGTGGTTTTTTCTAATCCTCCAATACCGACAATGGGAATGATAGATAAATTCTCCTTAGCTTTGGTATCCAACAACAAGCTCTAAGATAGCCATCCTATCATCATCCCTACCGATCACTTCTTTCTCGGATACCAATGAGTGAGTATGGTTCCTCAGTCTATTCACAATTTTAGTCTCTGAACGAAGCTCTTCTAAATTCAATTGAATCCTATCAGATGCAATTGCAGCTAGTTTCTTCCTCACTTGTTTTATATTCTCACCCATTTTGACCCAGAGAGCAAGTTGGTTGGAGGATGAGAAGAAAGTGTGTTCCTGCTTCACCATGTTGTTCCCAGGCAACAGTCTCCGTCTCAGAGCTTCAGTAGTAAGTCATCCACCAAGTCATCAACATCAAGAGCCGCTTCTTGAAGCCTCTGAATCCAATAATTGACTTGATGATTATGGTTCTGCTTGTTCTCAGCATCACGTAGTACAGCTTTGATTGCTGAAACTGTGTTCTCGAGTTGTTCAAGCTCATCCTTTACACCCCACGGCAATCCTATTTCTTGGATGCCAGGAGAACCCAACATCCTAAGAATCCCCGTTCTGCAAATGTGAAAGAGGGTAGCATCTGCCATTTCGCTAGAAAGAAAGCTCAAACAGTTGAAAGCTTTCAAAAATCAAATGATACTGCGTTGTGAACAGAACAAGCTTTCCTCGGCAATTAATGTCCCAAAAAAAATAAAAAAGAAGAAAAGGATTTTTAATAGAATAACAGAGAGTCTAAAGTGACACCTATCTTTTTCTTTTCCTGTTTGGTCGATTCCTCCAAAGACCAAGAAATTAAAGATTCTCCTCCACTGTCACTCACTACCTGTTCCCTTCTTATTGAGTCATCCTTTTAAAAGAAATTGCTTTATAAATTAGTGTTACTTTTTCTAAAGGAAAGATAGAAAAAGGGAAGATGAAAACTAATTAGTTTAGTAGAAAGAAAAAAAAAAAACAAGACATGGAAATCAAGACCATAAAAAGCAACTTCATCAAAACTATTGGGAATGGAGAAAGGAAATTATTTGCAAACCGAATAATAAAAATTGTTATGATAATCTATAAAATAAACTTTGATTCAAACGGTAAAATATATGCATAAAAATGATTTGTTTATGATTTTGTTTTTTCTCTTTTGACACGAGTCCTTTTCTTTTGGCATCGCTTTGTGCAATTCTTCCTCTTTAGAAATATATATATAAGCTTTTTCTTCTGTTTTATTTATTTTTTTTTGGGGTGTTATTCGTGATTTCTTTTCTAATATTAGTCATAATTTAATTTTAGGAATAAATGGTTGCTAGCAATTATATGGGGAAAGAAAGTGTGAACAAATTTTTATTACGTGAAAAAAAAAAAAAAAATGAAGACAGAAGAATTAGAGAGTATGTACACATAGTACAGTTTGAGATAAATCAATATCTACAAAAGGCCTAATTTTTAACATGTATACATTGTGTGTGTAAATAAACCTTGTATTAACCATCACCTGGACTTTGTTGCAAATATAAGATAATCACATTCACCCATCACGCCCAGGTACATACGATTCCATTCTTGTCAGCAGAAGCTAAAGGTTTTCCAAGGCCACTCCATGAACAACACAGCACAGAGGCAGTGTGCTCCTTGAGAGTACCCACTATATCAGCTTTAGATATTGACCAAATATATACAGTTCCATCCGCAGATCCGGCAGCAACATAGTTGTCATCTGGACTGAGACAGGACCGGCTCCAATTAGACGATGCTCTGTTTCCAGCGGCTCTTAGGGTGGCACATACTTCCAACGACCGCATATCAAATATATTATGTATGTTGTCCTTCCCACTGGTTAATACTGCATTACCATTTCGAGACAAAGAGATGGATGTAACTGCAGATGAGTGTGCAGCTACCTCACTGAGTAACTTTCCTGTTTGAATATCCCACAGACGAAGATTTCCATCAGCATGACCAGAACATATGGTTCGTCCATCCATACTGAAGCACAGGGTATTGCAATGGCTGTAAAATATGATTGTGTTGATGCAGTAACCTTTTTGCAAATCCCATACTTTTATGGAACGATCATAAGCTGCACTCACAACATGGCGACTTGAGACTCTGCTTACATCCACAGCACAGACTTTATCCTTGTGCCCTGTCAATGTATGATGAACCCTCCCTGAGTTGACATCCCAGACATATAAGTTGTTTGAACTGCTAGCTGCAATGATCCATTTATTATCATGGGTAATGCTAAGATCAAGAACAGAACCAAGGCAACCGTATAGTGTCCGACTTAAATTGCCAGTATTAGCATCCCACGTTTTGATGGTCCGGTCCTGTCCACCAGTTATCAATTTGCCAGAATTATACTCAAACAATATGGAAGCACATCCCCCCTCATGGGCATGGATCCTATGTTTACATTGAGAGGGAACATATGATTCCATAAAGTACTCTGCACCGTCTTCACTTCTACGGACCACACCATCCACTTGCTGCCTGGCAAGTTTTTCTAAACCGCTTGCCTTAAGCCGTTCAACCATTTCTTCATAAAGTGCATTTGCCTAAATTTATAAAAAGAAAAATTAGTTAATCTGTAAAAAAATATGAAAATAAATAATATTCTCAATGATAAAAACTAATGCAAAATCATGCTAAATATACACTGTACTCAACAATCCACTTTCTACTCCAAATTTAAGGCAACTCTTAAATATATGGATAAACTATAAAGTGCTACATTTTAAATGACGACATTAGCAATTCAATTTTTGGGTGAATCATGTTTTTTTATCTGATGAATCCATAAGTAAAACGTTTAATTCTTTTTTTCACACCAACAAAGACATGAAAAACATCAATTAATATCTAACTATAATAAATTCTAATTTTTCATACTAAAAATATTAATAATAAAGTACCTCATTAAGCCGTTCAGCATCCTTCATCTTTTCCAACATCCAGCGATCAACTAACATCTTATTTTCAGCTTCAGCATTCTTCGCCTTAATAGTAATCTCTTCTAGTTGTGCTCTAATTTCCTTGTTCTCGCTTAGAACCAAATCCAAAGCTTTAAACTTTTCTTCTAAGTCTGCCTTTAATTCATAGCATTCATCCCTGAAAAATATATCAGAATCAACCAAAGAAAACCTCAGACCTAGCATCTCCCTAGCTGTTTAGGAGCACTAACCAACCTTGTTTGAGTTAACTTCTCTTGCAGATCAGATATTGCTGCTTCTTTCTCTTGAAGTAAGGCCTTAGAAGATCTGGACTCAGCCACTTCCACCACAAGTTGCTCGGATAAACGAGATTGAGCTTTGTAACATTGCTGGAGCTCCAATTCTAGATTTTCCGCTTTCTCTTTCCATTCTGATCCCTTCATACCATTCAACAGTAATTCAAAAACCATATCCAAAACAATTAATATGACAAAAGAAAATTCAATTACAAGTATCGCATCGAATCACAACCAACATCCGTGATACGGTATGTCAAGATGCTCAAATTTAGAACAATTTCTAAAAATGTCACTATCGCTATGTCAAGATGCTCAAATTAAGAACAATTTCTAAAAATGTCACTAAGTGATGATGAACCCGTATACCCTCGTGCTGGTGCTATAGCCTTTTTTCCATCTAGAGCTAGGGAGATGTTGAAAAAGGCTATCAGTCTATCGCTGCCAGCAATGAGTAAGGAAGTTAAAAGTGCTAGATCTAGAGCTAGCAAGGTGATTCAAAGCTAACTCTTTCCTTTAACCCTACCAGATATCCTCCTGTTGTAGGAGAACCAGCAAGGGTATATTCTATGAATTAGAAGGTTAAGAAGTGAAAGCAGACAAAGAATCCTAGTAAGAAGGTTAGGAAGAGAGAGGTTCGACAAGTATCATCAAAACTAAATAAGAACCGACAATAAGGTCTAACCACGAAAGCCCATCAAAAAAATCTTTTACACACTTAAAGGGGCTCATTGTTTGATTCTAGCACACTCATGAACATGATCAAATTCAACTCTCTAAATAGAAGCCAATATCATGAACTACACATAAGGCAATTCAACATTATTTTACATTATATTCCAAAACATATTATAACGAATTTGCAAAGTTAACAAATTGCTTAAAACTAGAAGTCCAAGACATGGTTGAAGAGAGAGGACCTGAGAAAGGATAGGCTTGGACAGAGCAATAAAAGCCGGAGCATGAGCACCTTCTTCAAGCAAATGCCGCTTCCGCAGTGCCTTCAATGCGTGCTTTATCGCATTCCTCGCTATTTCATCCTGTGACCTGAACAGTAATTACACATCAAAAACCGCAAAACCAAAAACAAAATAAACAAAAAAATAAATAATTTGGTTGCTCAGAAATGCAGGAAATAAAAATTACAAGATTTTCAAAATCAAAATCTCACAGTCCAATTGCTGGCATAGTTTAATCGAAGCATTCGTTGTTCCAGAATCAAACTAACATAAAAAAGGCAAAACCTTTTTTTTTTTTTTTTTTTTTTATGATTCCTCCAGTATTATTTTCTCGGCAGCCAAACGGGAAAAAGAAGAAAAAAAAAATTAAAAGCAGCGAAAAAGATGAAGTTTTTATTTATAATAGGAATAAATTTATACTTACATGTTGATGGAATTGAATGGTCTGCGAGGGATCGGACGTATTAGGTTTAGCGAGGAGGACTATGAATCGTGCTCTTGCTTCAAAAACGAGCTTCAAAAACGATATTGACGTACAGGGATACTTCTGGAACGTTAAAAATTTGTCATCCATTTTTTCTTTTTCTTTTTCCTTTTTTTTTTTTTTTCATTTTTACCTTTAAGTCCATCAAAGTTATTCAAATTACATAATTAGTGATATAATACGGTTAGGAACCGCTACCCAAATCTGCGAATTCCGTAGTTTGAATCTCACTCCAATCACAATTTTTTTTTATAATTTTTATTCCAAAGTCCTGCAGTATATATATATATATATACATATATTTTTTTTTAATAAGTCACAACAGTTTTTCTTCTTTTTTTTTTTTTTTTTTTTTTTTTTTTTTTTTTTTGGGGCGAAAGTCCAGCTGTATTTGACTTACTTCAATTCACGTTACATTCTATGCATATAAAATCGAAGATAATCGAGAATCTCCAAAATTAGATTCTAAATTATTACATTTATAAAATATTTCAAAATTGTAGTATTAATTTATTTTTTATCATTTATCAATTTGCCCTTGTGTCACAAGTTCAGATAAAATCTTCTTAGATAAAAAAGGAACTCAGATAAATATCTGTTTTGATAAGGTCCAAATAAAATTAAAACGGTAGAGCTTTTGTTTTAAATAAATTCTAAGAACCCGTTTCAAATCTTTTTGCACGGAAACAGTGTCCACCAAAATAGAATTTAGTCAGTGTCTCTTCAAAATTTTCCAAGATATGCTTTTTACTTCATGTGATTAAGAACATATTTGAAATTTTGAACCTAACAAAAAGGAAAATAAATAGCAAACAAAGAAGATGAAAAAAAAAAAAAAATTAAAAAAAAAGGGGTAGTCCTTTGGAAAACAATATCTTTTTTATTAACAATGAGCTTCATTTCCTTCCAATGATGGAAAACAAAGAGGTTAGAGTTCTTTCCACTAACAAATAAAAGGACAACAAAACAAACCCCACCACCAATATCAAACTCTACAAAGCCAATGACATAGTTATTATAAAACTTAAGAACACCATAATACCCATTCTGAAACCCGCAAGTTTTTCTTTTTGTTCAACCTGAAAAATAAGTTAGACCCCCCCAACAATTTCCTGATTTTCCCTGTTGTATACCTTTGTCCCCCTCCAATGAGCACCAACTTTTCTACTCAAAAAATTACCCAGCTCGAATTCTATCCAGCCAATCAACACTCTTCCTTGCTTTCTCTAGCTGTAGGTCGATGCTTTTTCTTGATTTCTCATGATACTCCACACTTCGCCGTGACTTCTCCATCTGGTCAAAAGAAATTCTAAACTTATCTAACTTGTCCATGTTGTTAAACTTGTATTCGTTTGTTTTCAGCTTGTCAGGCCTATCAATGCTTTTCCTTGGTTTGTCTCTCCGGTCAGTACTCTTCCTTGGAGCCTCGAAACAATCAGTACTTCGTCGTGAATATTCAACGCGATCTGTGCTCTTCCTTGAATTAAACCTTCTTGAAGGTGATTTTTCAACAGTAAGTATGAACTTCTTGAGATGCCTAATATATTCTGGATAGAGTTCTAAATCACAGTGATTTCCACCTTTGAGCCATAAAGGTTCATATTTCTCTTGACACAGTTCCCAAAGTTGCTTTCCATGAGAGCAGTCAACAACTTCATCAGATGTTCCCTGATAATATTTATATCAGAGGAACTAAATCAAAGATATGACTTTAATTGTATACTGTAATGGTGTTGGCTATGACTTTAATTGTATACTGTAATGGTGTTGGCCATGTGTTGCAAGAGTAGACACTTTCGTGCCAACATCTAAAGTATTCTTTCATTTCCGCAATGCATGTTATGTGGAGTTACTCTTCATAATCACTTCATTCACATGGCATTTTACCCAAAAAAAAAAAAAAAAAAAAAGGGCTTTATTCACATGGCAAATTATTGAATATTGAATACTTACATGTATTACCAGCACAGGACATTTTACCAGAGGGATTTTATCAATGTTCTGCACATCAATGCGAAATAAAATTCAGATACCAGACCATGAAACAAATTTGTTAACCGTTGAATGAAATTCATCTAAAAGAGTTGGTAAACAGGAATTTGACCTTATATATGTCAAACCAGTATGTGCGCTTCACAGGATACATGACTCTTAGACCTGATAGTATGGGACTATGCAGAACAACAGCTCTTAGACGAGGCAACCGGGCAGAAAGATCCACAGTAGGTCCACTTCCAACAGATTGACCATAAAGGATTATATCTTCCTGCTTAGCACCATAGGTTTCTTCAAGGCACTTATATGCAGCTTCAATATCAGCATAAGTATTCTGCTCACTTGGCTACAGACAATAATCAAAATGGGCATTCAGATAAGATTTCCATTTCGATCCTAACAAAAATTTGATTAGGTTGTCCACTATAATGATTCGAAACAACTAGAAGATTGTTCTCTTATCAGTTACCTTCCCTGTTGACTGCCCATAGCCAGAGTAATCATACCTACATAAATGAAGAAAAGGTGACTGAGAATTTTTTTCTTTTTTTCCTTATCTGAAAATTATTGTTCACTTATATCGAATAGGACCACCAATTAAACACGTCAAGACAACCAAAATTAATAAATAAACATGTCAAAACTCATTTTGCTGCTCCCACAGAATCTCCAAAACACCAATAATTTTCCTACACCTCTTTCAAAAGCAATTCTAGGAAAGAAAATTTAAACCATTTCAAATTATAAGATTGCATTTGAAAATTGAAACCTAGACAAGTCTAAATGTGCATCTGAGGTGATATCAAAATTTGAACATATGTAGGACAAACAATACTATGGCTTATCTTGTTTAAGCTGACTGAATGCTATTTCAACTTTTACATTTTGCCCATTATGTTGCCATTTTAAGTCAAATAATGACAACTTCATTTAGCCACGTAGCAAAGCAAGAACAGTCCAACTTTCTCTTTTTCTTTCCAATAATGAGAAATTCCAAAACTAAAGGACAGTTAATTTAGTGACATCTATGAAGAAATAGTTTCTTAGTCACCAAGAAAACCACCACGTCATTTAACACTAGTAGTCTTTTCCTTCCTTTCATTCATTTGCTAGTCAACCTTTGACTCATCACCATAAAATTAGTACAAATCATCATAAAAGAAAACAAAATAATTATTCTAGGAATAACTAAAATGCCACAGTGCTTCGTGTGTGCATGTACACATGCACCTAGTGAGGACGTAGGTACATGTGCGAATTATGAAGGTGCATTTTTATATGACCAATGGCATACAAGATAGATTTAAACCTTACCTAACAATTGAAAATTTTATTGAGCAAACTTAAGATCCTTGCCTTGTAACCTCAAAGCCTAAAAATCTACTAGTCCCACCACACCTACATTTACTTCACCTGCTTCTCATATTCATTAATAAAATCTTCTTAACCTGTTAAATAGTAGTACCCAAAAACTGACAAGAAGACAACTGATATGGTTAAAACATATGTTAGATCTTATCTACAAATGGCAAGTATACTGTAGATATCCAATTCCACAGATAATTTCTCATATTCTTTCTGATAATGAGACATTCCAAAACTCAAGATCAGTTACTTTAGTGACATCTATGCTAAACTAGTTTCTTAGTCACCAAGAAAACCACCACGTCATTTAATACAAGTATTCTTTTCCTTTTTTCATTTATTTGCTAGTCAACCTTTGACTAGTCACCACAAAATTAGTACAAATCATCATAAATAAAACAAAATAATTATTCTAGGAATAACTAAAATGCCACTGTGCATACATAGGTATAAGTGCGAATTATGTAGGTGTATTTTTTTACGACCAATGGCATACAAGATAGATTTAAACCATACCTAACAATTGAAAAATTTTATTGAGCAAACTTAAGATCCTTGCATTGTATCCTCAAAGCCGAAAAATCTACTAGTCCCACCACACCTACATTTACTTCACCTGCTTCTCACATTCATTTATAAAATCTTCTTAACCCATTAAACAGTGGTAACCAACAACTGACCAAGAAACAACTGATATGGTTAAAACAAATGTCAAATCTTAAATGGCAAGTATACTGTAGATATCCAATTCCACAGATAATTTTCTCATTTTCCTTCTGATAATGAGACATTCCAAAACTCAAGACAGTTGCTCTAGTGACATTTATGCTATGATAGTTTCTTAGTCACCCAGAGAACCACCATGTCATTTAATACTAGTATTCTTTTCATTTTTCATTCATTTGCCAGTAAACCTTTGACTAGTCACCACAAAACTAGTACAAATCATTAAAAAAAAAAAAAAATTATTATTCTAGGAATAACTGAAATGTCACTGTGCATTGCGTGTGCATATATACACACATGTACTTTGTGAGAACATAGGCATATGTGCGAATTATGTAGGTGCATTTTTATATGACCAATGGCATACAAGATAGATTTAAACCATACCTAACAATTGAAAAATTTTACTGAGCAAACTTAAGATCCTTGCATTGCATCCTCAAAGCCTAAAAATCTACTAGCCAATCACACCTACATTTACTTCACCTGCTTCTCATATTCATTCATAAAATCTTCTCATCCCATTCAAAGAGTGGTACCCAAAAACTGACAGAAAGACAACTGGTATGGTTAAAGCATATGTTAAATCCTATCTACAATGGCAAGTATACTGTTGATATCCAATCCCAAAGATAATTAATAGTATAAAATACCATGTCCCTTATTGGGGGCTTCTACCTGAAATAGTTTCCTAATCACCAAGACAACCGCCGCGTCATTAATAATTGTATTCTTTTCCTTTTTTCATTCATTTGCTTGTCAACATTTGACTAGTCACCAAAAAATAGTACAAATCAACATAAAAATCAAAATAGTTATTCTAGGATTACTTAGATGCCTAACTCTATTAGACCGTGCTTTGTAAATTGTGTGTGCATGTACACATATGTACTCGGTGTGTATGTTGGTATGTGTGTGAATTATGTACGGAAGCATTTTCATATGACCAATGGCATACAAGATAGATTAAAACCATACCTAACAATTAATAAATTTTACTGAGCTAAGTAAAGATCCAGACACTGTATCCTCAAAACCCAGAAATCCACTAGTCCCACACCACCTTCATTTACTTCACCTACTACTCATATTTGTTTATAAAATATTTCTCGTCGCATTAAACACTGGTGCCCAACAACTGACAGAAAGGCAACTATTATGTTTAAAAGTATGTATGTTACACCTATCGCCAAATGGCAAGTATACTGTAGATATACAATTACCCATTATCATTAGTTAGGCTAAAGTACCAAGTTCCTTATCGGAATTCATAAGCTACGAAACTTTCCACAAACAAAAAATAAATAAATAAAATAAAATAACCATACGATAAATTTTCCACAATCAAAATATTCACTTCCCAAATCAGACCATTAACCCCGAGTAGTCTACTTGGGAAATCATGCTATTTGAGGTGCGAAACAAACAGATTGCAGATCTGTTTAGAAAAACTAAGACTAGCTAAATGCGATTCCTCATCCAGTAAATAATCAACAATTTTAAAACTTGCTGCATCTCATACTACGAACGCAGACTCCATCTCCTTTCATCAAGTGAAAGTCCATTAACCAAAAACAGCAATAAAACGAAACCAAAAGTTGCATTTTTTTGTTTTTTTTCTTCCTAATCTAATTCCTAGAAGGCTAGAACCTCAGTAGGCCACACCCAAAACTACATACTTTGAGATAACCAAAAAAAAAAAAAAAAAAAAAAAAAAAAGCAGCTAAGTCTCCCAAATGATTACGAATACGCTCACAAGACAACGAGAAAACCCATTACAGACAAAAGCAGAAATTAGCAAAACAAAAACAAAAATCTTCAAAAAATTGTGAAAAGGGTAGAGAGAAAAGAAGTACCCCAACAGATTGACACGCAAATGGAGGCTCAACTCGACGAAAAGCTCATACATTTGACCAATGTCGGCTGCGTTACCATGAGAATAAAGAAGAGTAGAGGTGGCCAGAGGGTAACGAACATAAACGGCCACGATCTCATTACCACGGCGAGTGGGAAGCTTCAAGACGTCGACGTTTTCACGGTGAGGAAAAGGGTCAAGAAGCAAAAGTCCAGTGGCTTCGTCAGTAATCACTTTGTATGAAGGTGGGTTTGGTGGAAAGAAAGCGAATTTCGCAGCCATGGATGAAGTAACCCCACCCATCACTCTCCTCTCTATCTCTCTCTCTTATTTCTCTCTCTAAAAACTGTGAGGGAGAGACGAAGATCTCTCTCTCTCTTTCCTCTCTTTCTCTCTCTCTCTCTCACCCTCTCTGGGTCTCTGTGAGGCTCAGAAGAAACTTGACATTCCTGTTGTCGTCTATTCCATGCTTTTTCTCTTTTGCAGATGATGTTTTTTTTTTTCTTTCTTTTTTTTTTTTTGGGTCTGTGTTTTTTGTTTTTGTTTTTTGTTTTTTCCAGAGTGAAAGAAAAAAGACCGAGAAAGAAAGAAGTGTAATGTGTGTGTGGAAAAAAAGAGAGACTATTTTATGATTAAAGGGGCAAAAATAAAATAAAATACAGATCCTCTTGGTTCTTTTTCTAATCCATAAGCTTTCTTTCTTTTCAGGGCTACGATATTCTCACCATTAAGACTGTGGTCGTTTCCACGTGGTTCACTTCTGTTCTATCATTTTTTTTTTCTTTTTGTTCTTTTTCTCAAGTTTTGTTTTAGTATTGGAAATTTAGATAAAAGATTTTTTTATATTTATTATTATTATTATTATTATTATAATTTTTTACTTTGCTAGAAATGTTATCATTCAGTTAAATCTTAAGTTCCACTTCTGCTTTGACCAAAATCATAATAATAATTAGTGGTCCAGAAGAAAAGGAAAGAAAATAATCTTATAAAAACAAAAATTATTTTACATATAGAAGAAAAATGCTATATACATGGCAGATGTTTAAATGGTAAAAGTTTATTGCAAAAGAAAATGGCAAAGAGTTAAACTAATATTATCTTAATTTTGCTATTATACGACTATTCAATATCTATTTGATATAACTAATAAAAGTAAAATATTATTGATAGAATTTTGTATAATAAATTTTTTAAAATAAAATTTTTATTAAAAATTAATAAATATTTAATTGTAAATAAAAAATATATTAAATATTCATTGAATTTTTTATATAGATTAAAAATAGAATTTTTTTTTAAAAAGTTCAAAATTTAAAACTTTCAAAAACAGTTTAAAAATTTATTTTTTGAATAATAAATATTTATTAAGTCTTATCAAATATTTTTATTTTTATCAAAAAAAAAATTTTTTTTGATAGTCAAATAAAGCCTTTGAGCCAAAAAAAAAAATTATGCCAAGCAAATTTTTAGAATTTATATGTATAAATTTATTTTTAATAATTATTATCAATGGACCTATATAACATTTTATATTTTAAATGTTGTTTAATAGAATTCATTTTTCAAATTAAAAAAATTAATATATTCACTTAAAAATTGTTATATGATCAATGATTATATTAATAATTATCAACATTCTTTGTCGAATAGTAAAATTCATTTTTTTATGAGATTTTTTTTTTCTTTTCCCATTTAAAAGTCATTACTTACTTTGTAACCAACTCCAGTGATTTTACAAATTATGAAGGTAAGGATTTAAAATTAAGTTTACAGTCGAATTTAATGTATTAAATGACTTTCTTGCTCCTTATTGAATGGGGTTTGCTCTCTGTACTTTTTTAATTGACGGTTGTGACCTAACCTAACGTCAGTGTATGAATATGCCGCTTGGTTTACAATTAAACAAATTCTTAAAGTCAGTTTTATTACCCACAAAAAAAAAAAAAAAAAAAATCTTAAAGTCAGTTTTTAAAATTAATTTACACTATATAATTGTAATATGTGCCTTCGGCGGATAATTCAACAACTGTTTTATCATACAATATCTTGAAAATTTCCATTTACTGATTAAATATATTTATAAAATTATAACGAGGAGAAAATAGATATAAAAAATAAAAAAAAAATAATGGCATTTTAGTTTTTCAAATTTTATAATACTCGCTCACTTGGTTTACAGGTTGTCCCATTTGGCTGCTCGTGTCCCCATGATTTCGAGCGCCACCACTTTCGGCATTTTCAATGACAATTATCTCCCCCATTTTTCTACTAATTAAAAATTAATTAAATAAAATAAACAGATAAATTTATATTAACGAAGCAAATAATTTTATTGATTAAATATTTTTATTTATATTCATAAAAATATAAATTTAAATTATATTAAATTAATAAAATGGATAGATTAAATAATTTTATTTATATTTATGAAAATATAAATTCGAACCATATTAAGATGTAAATTTTTTTAAATAATTTATAAATTAAGTAAACTGATAAAAACAAAAAATACAAAGATGAATTGAATTTTGTCCAAATAATATGTGAATAGAATTGTAATTTACTTAGGCACCGCACAAAGTTACATGATGAAGTAGTTTTAACGGCTCTGATTGCTTGTAATTCTTTCCGTACAGTTGGGACCCACGTCAATAAACATGACTGATAGCAAGAATCAATCCCTTCTTCGAGACTTTGATTGAACGTGCGAAGTGAAATTGAGAAATGCAGTTGAGCTGCCTCTGCAGCTATTTAATCATTTAACTTGTTTCTCATATCAACTATCAAGGATTTTGTATAATTTTTTTTTTCTTTTTGTAAAATCGCTTTTTTATGACTAAATCATAAATATTTTACTCGAACTCAATGGATTATAACCCACGTATGATTAAAAAGTTATTCTAAATATCCACAATACTGCTTCTTTTTCTTCTTCTTCTTTTTTTTTTTTAAATAATTTTTTTAATTTTTTTTCCTGTTATTAAATTATATGCTGAAAGTATTCTCATAACTAAGTTTAATATATTGGTGGAATCTTGTAGTCTGTAAGAAATGAAGAAAAGAGAGATCGATTCAATTCTTTATTTTTACAAATAAAATATATTTTTATCTGAAATTATATTCATCAATGGAAATCAGAGACTGAAGTCTCAGGACTTATCTGCAACTCTACTAATTAAGCTCTCTATTTAATACACCACTCAGCTGGGTTTGAAACCTGCTGTTGCGCTGGAAAATTAATTACAATATGCTAACAAAATAATCATAAGAGTACTAAAGTTGTTAAGTTATTTATCAAATTTATTTTTTAAAATAATATAATAATATTTAATTAATTTATTTTTTTAATTTACAAAATCATTAAAAAAATTAGTTTTTATGTTTAAAACTTATTTAAATATATCAATAAATAGTATTTTAACATATATTATTTAATACATATTTTGATATTTCGATCATTATTGAAATAATATAAAAAAAAAATTATATCCAACTTCATTATTGTTATTTTTTTTATAGTCATAAATCACCAGAGAACCAAAAAAAAAAAAAAAAAAAGCTTTTAAATTGTCAAAAAGAAAATGAAGAGCAAACTGACAGACTTTTAAATTATTTTGTAGTTTTTGTTTATAAATAATAGAAGGTTGGAGCTACTTACAAATATACCTGTACACATAAAAAATAGAATTTCTTGTAGAAAGAGCAGCGATTTGAAATGGTGGGATTTGCGTGGGAATGTGAAGGCCTAGAGCACACCACCAGCACAAGTCATTGAAGGTGACTGTACCTAAATCACATAAGAATGTGAGGAGTATGTTGGTGATGATGAAGACATTTCTCTTGAGACTATAAGAACCCCCACATGTCCCCAGTATATAATATCAAACTCATGTCTCACACAGAAAACATAAAAACCTTTTTTTCTTTCCTTTTTCTTTTTTTTTTTTTTTGGGAACATGGGCTTCTTTCTTTTGGGTCCTGAAATTGGTTGGGATATGGGCTTTTGCACTACTGATCCAAAAGTAAAGATGGCTCTCATATTCTCAACAAAGGAAGTGGATTGTTTTGGATTAGTTTTCTAAACCATGGCATATATAATTTTAGAATAGATTCCTATGTCCTACCTTCTTGCATTGCATTGTATAAAAAATTTATTCTTAACCAAAATTTGTCCATATTTTCATCCTTTTACTGCTGCAATCAAACTATTAGTAAGGGCCCCACTCCTGATCATCACCACCAAATTGGGCAGATCTTCCTGATGATGTGGTAGCTTCAATTGGAAACAGGTTTGATAATGTTTTCCTCATTATTATTATATTTTTTTGGTCTATATATAATTTCTTTTTTTGGGTGGGAAAGTCAAAGTTCTAAGTGGAGCCAATACGCAATAATAATGACCAAATGCAGAGGTTCTCAAGGACCAGAAACACATATATTTAGCTGAGAGGCCCAGAGCAAGCTATTCATAGTTTTAAAAAATTATTTTATTACTTCTGTGCAATGTACTACGGCGTATTACATTTTGCCATGTGGAATTGTTTCCTTAGTCAGAAGGGATAGAAAAACGTTAACGTTTTGACAACAAACCAAATGATCCAGATCTTCTATTTGATTGTTTCAATGACAAATATTTAAGAACACATTAAAAAAGAAAATGAAATAAACCAAATGAAAAAAATATATATAACAACTATTTTTAAGATAGATGTAAGATTCCATTTATTAATACATGAATGAATGATTGGTGGTTTTTGTATACAAGCATCAAATCTTTTAAGCAAAAGCATGCAACTATTCACTCTTCTATAATGTCATTGGTGTTTTGGGGAATCATAGCCTTTTATTCTAGTTGTTTTATTCAACACACTTTTTTTTCACGTTAGAATCGTTAGACCAACGTAGAAAGGGTAAATATGGGTATGATTTTTGCTTTTTAATCATTTGAATTCAATAATTCACTTTTCTACGTTAAAGTAAAGCCAATGCAAATACTTGCCTGATCAGGGAATCTTCCTTTTCTACACATCACTATCTTCTCTGATCTTAGAACCCTCCAACTCAAATTCTCTGTTTGAAAGCTTTCAACACTTCGAGCTTCCTTTTCAGGCAAAAATGGCAGAAATTATCCTCTCCAGCGTTGCTGAAGGGATTCTTGGAATGTTGGGTTCTTTTGCTGCTGAAGAGATCATATTACTGTGGGGTGTAAAGGATGAGCTTGAACAACTTGAGGACACTGTTTCAACAATCAAAGGTGTACTCCTCGATGCCGAGAAGAAGCAGAACCATAACAATCAAGTCAAGGTTTGGCTTCAGAGGCTTCAAGAAGTTGTTCTTGATGCTGATGACTTGGTGGATGACTTATCTTATGAAGCTCTGAGAAAGAGTCTGTTGCCTGGAAACAACAACATGGTCAAGCAGGTACGCACTTTCTTTTCCTCCTCCAACCAACTTGGTTTCAGGCATAAAATGGGTCACAAAATAAAGGATCTGAGGAAGAAACTGGCTCCAATTGGAAATGATAGAATTCACTTGAAGTTGGAGGACCCATCATGGAGAGACTAAAGTTGTGAATAGACTGAGGGACAATACTCACTCTTTTGTATCCAAGAAAGAAGTAATCTGTAGGGATGATGATAAGATTGCCATCTTACAACTTCTGTTCGATACCAAAACTGAGGAGAATGTATCTATCATCCCCATTGTTGGTATTGGAGGTTTAGGAAAAACCACACCTGCCAAATTTGTTTTCAATGATGAACAAGTCCAAAAACATTTTGATCTTAGATTGTGGGTTTGCGTCTCTGATAATTTTGATGTGAAATTACTTATTGAAAGGATCATTAAATCTGCAAATGTGGAACTTAATGCAAATAAATAGATGGAACAATTGCAGCAAATTCTTCGTGAAAAAATAAATGGAAAACGGTATCTTCTTATACTCGACGATATTTGGAACGAGGAGCAAGAGAAATGGGACTACTTGAAAAGCTTATTGTTAAGTGGTGCTGAAGGTAGTAAAGTAATAGTAACCACACGAAAGGAAATTGTTGCAAGGATTACAGGCACAATGAAGGCCTATGGCTTAAAAGCCATGGATAAAGAGAAATCTTGGGCACTATTTACGAAAATAGCTTTGAAGCAAGGACTAGAGTCGAATATCAGTTCCAATATTTTAGAAATTGGAAAGCATATCGTGGACAAGTGTTGCGGAATTCCTCTTGCAATAAGAACAATTGGAGGCGTATTACGTTTAAAAAATCCAGAAACGGAGTGGTCTTCATTTATGGAAAAAGAGCTTTCAAAGATACCTCAAAAGGAAGATGATATAATTTCAACGCTTAAATTGAGTTATGATCATCTTCCATCAAGCTTGAAACAGTGTTTTGTATATTATTCTTTATTTCCTAAAGATTATGAAGTTGATGTATAAATTCTAGTACAGCTTTGGATGGCGCAAGGTTTTATTAAGATATCAAATCCAACTGATTGTTTGGAAGACGTGGGTTATGAGTATTTTAAGGAATTACTTTGGAGATCCTTCTTTGAAGAAGTTGAAACAGATGACAATGGCAATGTAACAAAATGAAAAATGCATGATTTAATGCATGACCTTGCGGAGTCAATAATACGACCCGAGTTTGATAGGCTAATTGGAAATACAGAACCTATTAACAGTAAAACACGTCATATGTTGTATGGATATGGTTTTTCTTCACTACAAGAACTTCTACCTTCATTGGTTCAATCTAAAAAGATGATGACGATTCTTAGGCCTAAAGTGCTTTTATTGATGTCATCTTTTATGGCTACTGATGAGTCAACATGTGATGCAATTGCTTTAAGTTTGAAGTTGTTACGCACGTTGGATTTGCAACGTGGAGGTATTAGGAAAGTACCTAAATCTATTGGTAAGCTGAAGCATTTGAGATATCTTGATCTCTCTTTTAATGTTTTTGAGGCGCTACCAGATTGTATCACCAGATTGCATAATTTACAAACACTGAAGCTCAACTCTTGCAATAATCTTCAAGTGTTGCCTAAGGACATCAAGAAACTAATCAACCTCCGGAGTCTAGAGATTTATTGGTGCTGGAGTCTGAAATACATGCCACGTGGAATAGGTGAATTAACAAGCCTTCGCAAATTATCAAGGTTTATATTGAGTGAGGACATGAGTTTTTCCTCTAAGCATCAGGATGGCGGCGGGGATGATGAATTAGGGAGACTGAACAACTTGAGAGGGATGTTGGAAATTGAAAACTTTAGAATAGATGCAATCGTACAACCAAAGGGGGCAAA
The DNA here is from genome assembly GCF_031755915.1 of Ziziphus jujuba. Taxonomy (NCBI): domain Eukaryota; kingdom Viridiplantae; phylum Streptophyta; class Magnoliopsida; order Rosales; family Rhamnaceae; genus Ziziphus; species Ziziphus jujuba. The sequence continues at coordinate 9,873,433 of NC_083380.1, forward strand.
TTTGAAAGAGAAGCAACATCTTCGATCCTTAAGGTTAAGTTGGATTAAAGATGTTAAATTGGAAGAAATAACAGAGGAAGTGGCAGAGGGATAGAAATGCAACTGGAAGGCCTCCAACCGCATCCAAATCTTAAAGATTTGTATACTGGGAGACATCAGGGTGTCAGGTTTCCAAGTTGGTTTGACTCGCTTACAAATCTGGTAACATTGGAATTATGGAACTGTTACAATTGCCAACGTCTACCGCCACTGCATCAACTTCCTTGTCTTGAGGAATTGTGGCTAAGTGATTTGGATGCTCTTGAGTATGTTTCAAAGGATGAGTACTCGGCTTGCTCATCATCGTCATTTTCGACTTTAATATTGTTTCCTTCCCTAAAAATGACTTGCGTAATTTAAAGGGATGGTGGCGAAGGGGTGATAGTTCATCTGTCACAGCGAGTAGTACTCATGATGATTGTATGTTGCCCATATTCCCCAATTGTCTTTCTAAGTTAACTATCAACGGTTGCCCAAGCTTGACATGCATGCCACTTTTTCCATATGTAAGCCAACATGTAGAGTTGGTATATACCAGTTGGAAACCATTCCAACAGACAATCCTCAGTGACAGTAATGGCAGTGCAAGACCCATTAATGATCAACCATCATCATCATCATCATCATCATCATCATCATCATCGTCATCGTCATCGTCATCATCGTCATCAACATCTTCCTACTACTCTCCACTCTGCAAATTGACGTCTTTGGTTATTCATAGCATTCATGATCTACAATTTCTCCCAGATGAGATGAAAAGCCTCACTTCTCTCAAGGATCTGAAAATCAGTGGGTGCCAAGAATTGAAGTCTCTGTATCCGGGTATTCAGCATCTTAACTCACTTCAGAATTTAAGAATTGGATACTGCAAGAAGCTCAACATGGATGATGACGAAGCCCATACAATTACCATGTGGAAGAAACCTCTCAAAGGGCTCCACACACTGTCGTTTTATCGGCTTCTGCAACTACTGGATCTCCCAAATGGCCTTCAACACCTTACCAGCCTGCAGAAACTGGAGACTAGTGATTGTGAAAATTTAGTTTCACGTCCGGAGTGGATTAAAAGCCTCACATCTCTTCGAAACCTTGAGCTTTCAAACTGCCCCAAATTGGAATCATTGCCTGAAGAAATAACAAGACTCACCTCTTTACACACCTTGAAGATTAGGAAATGTGACAAAGTGAAAAAGAGGCCTAAGATTTCTCATATCCCAGACTTGCGGATCCATTGATGACAAAAACCTTTCTGCAAGTTCAGGTACCTAAAAGGCTCCTTTATCGATCGTTGACCAATAGTGGTTTTCTCACTTCCTAATTAATTTTAATTTTCAAAAGTTTTCTGGTTTTTCTATTTGCAGGATGCTGCGGTCGATGCATATTCATGAATTGAATGTAATATTGATAATTTCTTTAATTGTTCTAATTAGTATATTTGGTCTATGCATTTGTGTAAGAAGATATAATTAACTAACTAAATATTAATTTTATTCTTTTCTTATTTATTTTCGTACGCAGCACATTTTATATGTATGATTGCTTCACGTGTATGTCAGGACCCGTCCAGAATTCCTTCCCCGGAACCCTAGACAAGCCCTGATCCCAGGGAAATATCACCGGACCCTCCAAGGAAAATCCGGCAGAGCCTCCCCTAAGGGATTTACTTACCACAAACTACCTGCACTGAAAACACACTTCTAAAAACATCCCCTTATTCCTCCCACGTTACTACAGATTGGTTCCACAAATTTCAGCACTTCAAATAACAACAGCAGCAACCCAGTGCATAAATAACAACTACACGTCCAATACAGTATACAGAGCATTATACAACAAATGTGGAATTTATAAAATGACAGATCAGAAGTAATACATGACAGTGAGGAAAAAAGGGAAGAAAAACTTCTTGAACCTTCGGCAACGAACTGAGACGTTGAGCTCGCCCCGGACAATCAACGTCTCCAACCTGGACCTAGGGGAACGGAATTTAAGAGTGTGAGATGCTAATCATTTCAGTGAGTGACCCTATCTACTGTACACCTTTAATAATAATAATATAAAAATAAAGGAATTTAATTAACCAGTACCGAACAATTAAATAATAAATAAATAAACAATTGAAGTAATACTTTCTCTCAAAACCCTCACTATTCACTCCGTTGGAAATGTTCCCCTTTTAAAACATTTTCACAAAACCCGATATTCGTACCTCCCGAAAACCAAGGGACCAAATAATTTAATAAACAACAATTAAATAAATAAATACCCCAAATATAAATAAACTGCAATAAATTATAATAAATAATTTTAGAACACCTTTGGAGTTTAAAACATTATTTGCAATTTACACCGACGCACCACACCATATACCAGTGATGCCCTCCGATACCCAGCGTCCCGAGCATCGACTGGCGGGGGGTTAAAGAGAGAAACCTGCAACGGTCACTTCGGCGTCCCGACAGTACCGCTGCTGAAACCATCACCCGGCCAAGGAGGGGGGCGGCTGTGCACAACAATAACCTTGCCTGCCCACGGTCCAATGGCAACTCACGGGTGAAGTAATAACCACGCGCTAAACCACATAATAACCGCGCGCTACCACGTGTCCATACACCATACACCAGAAGACCAATACTGTATGAGTGCGTCTAAAAATAAACATTATTAACTAACCGTACTGTTTTTCCAAAATTACCGTGGGAAATACATTAAATTCTCACACTTACCATCCCACATATTTTTATTCAATAACCCGGTACGAAACATTGATAACCAACAAACCACAATTTCCTCGAAGTACGAGATGCAACCATAAAAATACCGCGGGCATAATTTATAAAATTTAAACCAATATTTTCGTAAAATATTTAACCCAATTATGCCCGAAAAATCATATTTGAAACCACGTACAATTAATACCGAAACATACTTTGCTCATGCATAATAAATAAATTATACCACAATAAAACCATAATTAAACCACACCACATGAGCATAATTTAAATACTAATTAAACATAATTAATTGCCCAAAAATGATATAAAATCCAGACACAATCAATTACTGAAAATACTTGCTCATGTGTAATAAATACCATTTAATCACAATAAAATAATAATCGGGAATTTCTTAATGACCCCAAAATTTCATTTAGCACCATTGGGTAAATATATATATAAAATAATATTTTTCCCGATTGTATTTAAAACACGCCACATGAGCACCAATTACAGATATCAAATTAATACCACATAAATACAATTAATTACCCCAAAAATATTTTTAAAGGTGGGTCACTCACCTGGAGCACGCAATTAAACCATGATCCACTACGGGATCAATTCCACGACTCACCGGTGCTCCTAGAACAAAATTCACAGACAGTCAAATAAATTAATATTTTAATCGGGTAAATAATACCCGGTACCCGGGGGGGTCAAACACAAACGTTAATCAAAATAGGCGAATGATATACTGAATCGAAGCTCGTGGGACGAGGATCACAAATCCTGTCTCCATCGACCCCAATTCCGCCGGAGGTGGCCGGAATTTGGCCGGAAAGCTTCGGTCGGTTTTAAACTTGAGGGATCTTTCAAACGATGGGGATTTTGGGCAATCTAACCCCGGAAATGGACTCAGAGGGGTCGAAAATAGTGGGATAGAGGTATGGGACGGGTTGGGTTGGTCGGAAACGGCGAGAATCGCCGGAAAAATTTCACCTCGCCGTCGCGACTTCGCCGGCCCGATCTGGGCACGTCCGGCGGCGGCTGGCTGGGAGATTTGGTGGCTGAGGTCGCGAGGTGGTGGGCTTGGACGGTGGCCGGCGCGTGTACTGTATGGGTGGCCGGAAAAGTTAAACACGGGAGAGAGAGAGACGGCCGGTGGGAGAAAAAAAAACTGTGCGTGTTTTGTGTTTTGATGCTCGGGGAAGAAGAAGGAAAAAAAAAGAAAAAAAAAGAAAAAAGAAGGGTGTTTTCCCACGTGGGGAAAAAGAAAAGAAAAAGAAAAAGAAAAAATAAAATGAAATAAAAATAATTAAATAATTAAAAAAAATATTATTATTTAAAATAATAATAAAAATAATTTGATTTTACACATGGTTGACATGTGGCTTCTCAACATGGTGACACACGGTCACCTTCATTAAGTCACACGTGGCACATCGTTACGCGTTTAAAAATAATATTAAAATAATACGGTGTTTGAAAAACTTTACAGGTCCATAACTTTCAAACCACATGTCCAAATTGGACGTGCCGCTAGTCTACGAACTCGTATCGACGAGCACTTCACAACCATGCATGAGTCAAAACTCAACCTTGCATGAATAAAAAGTCAACTCCGGCACCCCTTGGACAGTTTGGACCTCAACTTGTTTTGCTCATAACTTTCAAACCGTAGCTCCGGTTTCAACGTGCTACCAGTCTACGAACTCGTGCCAACGTGTACTTCGTAACGGTACCTCAGTCAACCTAGAATTCCAACCGGAACAAAAAGTCAACTTTTGACCCCTTGGTCAACGGTCAACAGTCAACCTCGGTCAACGTGTAAAAATTTCCGACATGGTTCAGGACGGGGTGTTACATGTATGTATATATTAAATTTTGGCTGTTAATTAATAATTGTTTACTCTTTTTTTTTTCTTTTCTTTTCTACTTATATATATATATATACACATCCTAATCTCAAACCAGTTGATGGGGTGGTGATTCAATAGTTTTTTTGGATAGAGAATTTCATAGAAGCAGTGAAATTGGATATGGGTGATAGCAGTAATATATGTGAAGGTGAAAAGGTCGAAGGTTGGGAGGTACACAACTCCACTATATTAATCCTTGCTATCCTTCATTCATCATAATTATGTTTCATTATATCAAAAATTTTTAATTTTTTTTAATTTTATTTATTTATTTATTTTTTGTGGAAGCTATTGAAGAAGAGAACGTAGGAAGCTCAAGCTCTGGGACAGTGGAAATTGGAAAATGGACTAACAATTGAATGTGACATTGAAAAGAGGAAGTTAATTGTAACTTGTAAGTATATATGATAATAATATTTTTGCTAATTAAGAAATTGGTTGAATTTTTAATATATATCCAGCATGGCTGTTTTGATTATTTATCACTAAGTTGCTAAATTTAAACCAGTTTTAATGCGGTGCAGGAAAGAATTATGTGGGCAAAATGGATGACCCTGCAAAAAGGAAGTGGAAGACTCAGTGCCCTTCTTTTACGGCCTAAACTCCTATTTGTCAGCCGTGGGGAACTACTGCTCGGTCGGGGGGGGGGGGGGGGGGGGTTCAAGATAATAAGGAGGTTTCACGACTCTCTTGGTTGGATATATTTTATGCAGACAAACATATTATTATAACTGAACCATTTGTTTAGTTTTTGTTTTACTACGTACTATTTTTGAACAATTGTTTCGCTAACTCTACTTTTCTTCCAGTTTCTGCAATCAAATTTCTAAAGTGAGATTATTTATCTCTGACTCTTGATTATGTATGTATTTTTTTTTTTTCTTACCAAGACCCTTGAGCTTTTATTCTTATATTCAGACAAAGTGACCCTTGAAAATTTGAGCATTGGGCAAGTCAAATGTGTTGTTTTTACGTATAATATTGATCGTTATGAAAGTATGCTATATGTAAATATAGAATACATGCAGCTATGAAGCCACTAGACTGGTTCATCTAATTTGAGAAAAAAAAAAAAAAGGGTGCTATATATATATATACATATATAGTTTTTTTTCTTTTTTCTTTTTTTGGGTTAAATTATGCACCAAAGAACTATAATAATTGTTAAATAGAGAACAAATTAATTCCCCATTGCATCAATAGCAACAATGTTTAACTTCCAGGCTATATATCCCTGAAAGAATAGTACTCTAATGGTAAAGATATTTGTATATCCAGGATTAATTAACAAAAGATATTTAATCATGCGTCCACAGTTACCACTTCAGCAACAAATATATAGAAGCATCACCATCAACTTCTTCATCGTCCTTCTCTCCTATATCTCAATTGACAACTCTCATTATCATTAACAATAAAGAATTTTTTAACCATGTGGTTATTTTTGGAGCTCTTGAAAAGTTTTTGAACATTTTATATTTTTTCAAGCTCTTATAATTTTTTTTACCATCTAATATTTTTTGGGGCATTCAAAATTTTTTTAACCATTTGATTTTTTTGGGCTTTCATAAATTTTTTAAACATCTGGTATTGTTTTTGAACTCTCTGTTTTTTTTTTTTTTTTTAACATGTAGTAATTGTTTGGGGCTTTTAGAATATTTTTTGAACCTCTAGTATTTGTTTTCGGCTCTTAGAATTTTCTTTAACCATATAATATTTTTTTGGACTCTTGAAATTTTTTTTAAACATTTGATATTTTTTATTGTACTCCTGGAATTTTTGTTTTACTGTAATGTATTTTTTTGAACTTTTAATTTTTTTGAACATCTGATATTTTTTGGGATTTTTAAAATTTTTGAAATTTTTGAAATGGAAAAATATTAAAAATAAATTAAAAAAAAAGATTTGGGGGTTATATGCTTGCCACATGACCCCAATTTGACGTTTCTGTTAATTTTAACTCTATTAGATCAATTTATAAATATTTTTAAAATAGAAGGTATTAATATAAGAAAATTTATTTTAAAAATTTCAAAATAAAATCTAATAATTTTAGAAGGCACTAAAGTATAATTATTCATTTTTTTCCCTTTTTTTGGGGTTAAATTTTGCACCAAATATGAAAGAACTATAATAAACTTTTACTAGAGCACAAGTCGCCATTGCATCGCTGGCAAAATATTTTAAACTTCCTAACTATCTCAAAATAATAGCTTAATGGCAAAATTCACAAAACAAAGTCCGAATTTGAATTATCAACTCCATGAAAAAAAAAAAAAATACAATTTTTTTTCGAACAAAAAAAGAAAAGTTCAAATATGAAACACCAATAAACCAAAATAGTTCCATCTTTTTATATTAATTTATTTATTTGAGACATAAACTTAAATCTATATTAAATTTTATTCTAAACAGCTAACAATAATTGTTTTCATCTTTTTCTCTAATTATTTCCAAGTACCATTCATACCAAACTGTTTGTCTGTGACCAGTCATGTTTAGAATCAGATTTGGACTGTGTTTCAGTCACTATATAACTTTATTAGCAGAATTGTTTTTTTTTTTTTATTATTTAAGATCAAAAACAGAAAATCAAATTAAGATCAACAATGATCATGTCGGTATCAATTTTTAATTAATTTTTTCAATCACAAAGTGATTGGGCCACGCACATATTATTGGTGGTAATTAATTTCAAAGCAAACCTGAAACCAATAATCTTCCAACAACACATGGCATTAATCGAAATACAAAATTGTAGGTTAATTACGAAGTCCTTATCACTTCACTTTCTTGGTGCTTTGTGGAAATCAATTAAAATAAGAAAAAAATTGCGAATGACTTTGGCTTTTAGTTACCTTGATTCCACCATCAGAGCAGGCGAGCCGGCCATACGTATAATAAACATATATGGAAGGCTAAATTCTCTTTCTCTCTTCAAAATCACAATCTTCTTTGGAAACTTTTTTCAACTGTTTGAGCTTTTCTTTCTAGTGAAAATGGCAGAAGCTATCCTATTCAACATTGCAGAAAGAATTCTTGGGAGGCTTGGCTCTGCTGGCATCGAAGAGATTGGATTGCTGTGGCGTGTAAATGATGAGCTTCAAGAACTTGAGAAGACTGTTTCAGCAATCAAAGCTGTACTCCTTGATGCCGAGAAGCAGAGGTTCCATAACCATCAAGTCAGAAATTGGCTGGAGAGGCTTGAAGAAGTGGTTTATGAAGCTGATGATTTGGTGGATGACTTCTCCACTGAAGCTCTAAGAAGAAGACTGATGCATGGAAACAAGATATCCAAGCAGGTACGCACTTTCTTCTCGTCCTCGAACCAACTTGGTTTTAGGAGCAAAGTGGGTCACAAAATAAAGCAAGTTAGGAAGAAACTAGCTGACATTGCAGCTGACAGAATTCATTTGAATTTGGAGGAGCGCTATGAGGTTTCGAGCCATGTTGTGGCCAGAATGAGAGATCATACTCATTCATTTGTACACGACGAAGAAGTTATTGGAAGAGGTGATGATAGAATGGCAATCCTACGACTTTTGGATGCCAAAACTGAAGAGAATGTGTCTGTCATTCCCATAGTTGGTGCTGGAGGGTTAGGAAAAACCACGGTTGCTCAGCTTGTTTTTAATGATAAGAATGTGCAACAACATTTTGAAGTGAGACTGTGGGTTTGTGTTTCTGACGTCTTTGACTTGAGATTACTTGTTGAGAAAATTACCAAGTTCGTAGTAGCAGATAAGGTAAACCTTGAGATGGAACAATTGCAAAAACATCTTCGAGAAAAATTAAATGGGAAGCGTTATCTTCTTGTACTCGATGATGTTTGGAATGAAAGCCGCGAGAAATGGCTTGGCTTGAAGAACTTGTTGCCAAATGATGTTAAAGGGAGTAAAATCATTGTAACCACTCGAAGTGAAATAGTTGCAAGGATGGTCGGGACAATGCAACCATATCACTTAAAAGTTCTAGATGAAGAAAATTCTTGGAATCTGTTTAAGCAAATGGCTTTTGAGAAAGAACAAGCGTCAAAGATTGATTCTAATACTATGGAAATTGGGAGGCAAATTGTAAAGAAGTGTGGAGGAATTGGCAATAAGAACAATAGGAAGCATGTTGTATGGTAAAAATCCAGAGACAGAATGGTTGTTATTTAATGAGAAGGAGCTTTTGGAAACATAAAAAATGGAAGATATTTTGCCAACACTTAAGTTGAGTTATGATCATCTTCCGTCGCATTTGAAACATTGTTTTGCATATTGTAGATTATTTCCTAAAGATTATGTGATGGACGTGCAAACATTAACAAATTTATGGGTGGCACAAGATTTTATCAAGGCCTCAGAGCCAAATCAATGTCTAGAAGAGGCGGGTTATGACTGTTTTAAGGAATTACTTTGGAGATATTTCTTTCAAGTTGTTAAAAAAGATGAATGGGGCAACATAGCAACATGCAAAATGCATGATCTCATGCATGACCTAGCAATATTTGTGGCTGGAACAAAGTGTGCCACATTAAATGGAAATGATAGAAACATTAACAAAAAGACTCGTCATGTTTCATTCGACTGCAACTCGAATTCACATATGTTTGGAGAAATGCTACCTTCACTAATTGAAGCTAAAAAGATTCGGTCGGCGATTATAGTCTGCAATGACAATTTCACTCACCGGGGAGTTATAATAGGAACATTTCGAACGGCTCAATATTCACTTTGTGATGCAATTGGCTCAAATTTGAAGCTGCTTCGCACTTTAAATTTGCAAAATTTGAATATGAGAGAAGTGCCTAAATCCATTGGAAAGTTGAAGCATTTGAGATATCTTGATCTTTCTGAAAACTGGTTTGAGGCACTACCGAATAGTATCACCAAATTGCATAATTTGCAAACACTGAAGCTCAACTCTTGCAAACAGCTTGGAATGTTGCCTAAAAACATTAATAAACTAGTCAACCTCCGGAATCTTGATATTAACAGTTGCACTGGATTGAAATGTATGCCACATGGGTTAGGTCAATTGACGAGTCTGCGGATATTATCAAAGTTTGTATTGTGTTTGGATATTGACTATGGCCATAAAGGTGGTGAGCTTGATGAATTAGAGACTCTAAACAATTTGAGAGGGCATTTGACAATTGAAAATTTGAAACATGGGGAAGATGCTATCCAACAATCCAAGGCTGCAAAGCTGAAAGAAAAACAATATCTTCAATCCTTAGAACTGTCATGGTGTGGTATTGTGGATGTTCATTCAATTGAGGCAGGGCATCATGAACTGCAAGTGGAAGGTCTCCAACCACATCCAAATCTTAAATCATTGTCTTTGAGTAGCTACAACGGCATCAAGTTCCCAAGTTGGGTTATGTCACTAACAAATCTGGTCAGATTTGTGTTAGTTTCATGCTCTAAGTGCCAACATCTACCTCCCCTGCATCAACTTCCTTCTCTTAAGCAATTGAGACTAGAAAGGTTGCACAGTCTTGAGTTTATTTCAAACAACAGTGCAGGTGGTGACATGTCATGCTCCTCATCAACACCAGCACCGCTATTCTTTCCATCCCTAGAGGTTCTGATGTTGAATGACTTGCCTAATTTAAAGGGATGGTGGAAGGATGGTGATCCTTTTGACATATTGCCCACATTTCCTTATAGTCTTTCCATGATAGCTATATGGAAATGTCCAAAGTTGACATGCATGCCACTTTTCCCATATGTAAGCAAATCCATAAACTTGCAGAATAGCAGTTGGAAACCATTCCAACAGACAATCCTCAGTGGTGCAGGACCATTACCGACTTCAGCAACAAATATTATTGAACCCTCATCATCAGCAGCAGCAATTTCGTTGTCGTCCTTCTCTTCTCTGTCCCAATTGACGACTTTGATTAGTAGTTGGATACCATTCCAACTGACAATCTTCAGTGGTGCAACAACATTACCAACTTCAGCAACACATACAGAAGCGTCATGGCCATCAACTTCTTCGTTGTCATTCACTCCTCTCTCCCAATTGACAAGTCTTATTATCATTAACATTGAGGATCTAAAATTCTTACCAGATTACCTGAAAAGCCTCACATCCCTCAAGACTTTGCATATTTCTCACTGTGAAGAATTGAAGTCTCTATCTCCAGGTATTCAAAATCTCACCTCACTTCAGGATCTAGAGATTGAATCATGCGAGAAGCTCAACATGTCCGATGGTGCCGAGGCAAACACTATGTGGGAACCTCTTCAAAGCCTCCTGTTTCTGAAATTGAAGGGGCTTCCAAAACTGGTGGATCTCCCGGAGGGCCTTCAACACCTTACCAGCCTGCAGTTATTGGAGATTGATCGGTGTAGCAATTTAGTATCTCTTCGTGGGTGGATCAAGAGGTTAAAATCACTTAGAGGCCTCCAAATATCCCAGTGTCCGAAAATGGCCTCACTGCCTGAAGAAATAAAAAGTCTGAGCTCTCTACAGACACTATGGATTCTAGGATGTAGTACCTTAGGACCAAGGTGTCTAAGGGATACAGGTGAGGATTGGCCTAAGATTGCACAGATCCCACAGTTGAAAGTTGCAGATTGTATCTACTAGTACTGAGAGTTTACTTGTTTAGGTAGACAGGTAAATTATCCATTCAGTTCATAATAATCTTCTTCTTTTATTTTCAAGACTTAATGTGTGTGTGTGTGTGTGTGTGTACACATTTTTCATTCATGGAGAATTGTAGTTAATGGACTAATTAAGTGGTAGTTTATAGAGGATTAAGAGTCTCTTGGTGATGATGGATTAATGCCTAATTACAAGCAACAATTCATCTAATTCTGTTTTAATTTGTTGCTAGGCACACTGGGTGGACTCTGGAGAAATTGGTCGTTGTGGGGTGACCAAAGGTGGGTTTAATTACTATGAGACAAAAAAAACCTTTGCTTGTGTACCATGCTAAATTGATATATGTACTTTTCCATTCCAAGATGAACTTGCAGTTTCAACTCCTATGTTGCTGTAAGATCTTTTAAAAAGTTCAAAATAGGGACATAAATGGAGATCATTGGAATTCGCATTCAAATTTACCATCATACAGTAATATATATATATATATACATATTCATATGTATGCCCTCGACTATTGAAAAAATGTTAAAAAGTTGAACGCCAAGTCACAGCAGGTTTGCCTCGAAACTCAACCTTAGCAAGGTCTGTGCATTTATTGTCCAGGAGATTCAAGATTTTACTAGAACAAGCCTGTCATTTATGACCAAAGGTTATACTTGGTGCAGCTTAATGTCAGTGACTTAGGATGAAAATATGTAACTCAGCAAATTGTCAATAAAATAAACAAGATATGATCAGTAGGCTGCAGTTACGACAACGACTAAAATCTATTCCATTATCTACAAAATTGTCATATAAATAACAAAAGCCTAAAATAATTCATGTCATTGCAAATCATTTTACAAGTAACCATCTAGTGGTTCATGAACTAAATTCAGAACAAAAGTGTAAGATATGACCATCGGCCACTTGCCAGATAAACTATAAGTGACTAATATTGAAGATGGAATCTATGTTGTCTCATGATTTTTAAGAAAGGTGGGAGACGAGAGAGACAAATTCCATGGTTATTCTGCCCTTGTTTTTAGGAGAGAATTTTCTCAGCAACATAAGTAAACCATACCATGGTTTCCCCTTTGACTCAGGACCAGGCCAGTCCTCCGATGTGAGATATTTCCTAACTCGACTGTGATGCCAAATGCTGCCAAACTGCTCCACCAACTGACTACAAAAAACTGATTGAGGAATCTGAAGTCTGAACATCGCAGCTAAAATAAAGACAACCAGAAGTAGCTATACAGACATGTATGCATACCAATTAAAAATCATCTTACTTTGATACTCTAATCTTAAAATGGCTGATACTTTGCAAATACAAATCCTAAAGGTACGGTCAAAGTAGGTGGATTTGGTAGCTAATTATATAAATCAGATCATACTAAATGACATGCACCTATAAGTCTAATAAAATCTGAATCTAACACAAATGGTGAAGAGTGATTGCAAGAATGAAAAAGAAAGGGGTAAGTAAAGGTTTTCACCAAGGTGATTTCTCCTGCACCGCAGGTTCAAATGGAAACACTTAGAAAATGTTTTCACTAGGCTAGGAACATACAAATTGAACATTTTTTTAAGATCTAGATAAGACTGTTATTCCAGCATCATTTATTGAATATGGCTTTGAAAATGTAAGTGAATGCAGTTTACATATAAAAGCCTTGAATCTGATAAGGAGATGCAGGTTGGAAGTCCTATTACTAAAGCATTTCAATTTATGATAGTTCAATCAAGGCAGAGGTCCATTCTTTAGAATAGGGTGACAAGGTACCCAAAAACCAAAAAAAAAAAAAAAAAAACGTTGAATGAAGTATTAAAACAATAATTAAAGAATAGCAGTTCATGATATCCTAGAAAAGATCCGGCAACTCACAAATTGAGGAATCGTGACACAAACATCCCAGAAGACACCATTAACAAAAATATCGACAACAACAAGAGGATAACTTCCGGCTGGAGCTTTCAGCTTAAAAAACTGGCTATGTTCTTCTCCTTGACTTTTGCCTTGATCCTTTTTCAGGAGCTAATCTCATTGTTTTGCATATCGTAGTATATTTTCTAAAGATGACGAAATGGGGGTGCAAACGCCAATAGATCTTTGGATGGCACAAGTTTTTATTGATCTTTCTAGTAATAACTTCAAGGCACTATCCAATTGTATCACCACATTGCATAATTTGCAAACGGTGAAGCTAAACTAGTGCCATTGTCTTGAAATATTGCCTAGAGACATACATAAATTGATCAACCTCGGAAACTTGAGATTGATGGTTGCGAAAGTCTGAAATACATGCCATGAGGATTTGGTCAATTGACAAGTCTTCTGAGATTATCAATGTTTAAAGTGAGCAACGGTTTTGCTATTGTTTCTGGGTGTGAAAATGGTGAAACGTGTTGTTTTGGTGAATTGGATTTTGGTATTTGTTTCTCAGGAATGAACACGAGGAGAGGCCCTTAAGGCCCAACAACATGTTTAGGTGGGGAGGTCCAGTGCAAGATGTCTACACTTTGAATTGTTATCTTTGATTTGTTATGTATGTGTCTCCAATTGGTGTTAAATTGAAACTTTCATTTATAAAAGAAAAGTAAAATAAAAATAAAAACAAGTGATAACAATTCAAACTTTAAACGTTGGCTGTGTGTGTACATATACATACAGTGGTAATATTTGCTTATCTATACTTTTTTACATGTCCATATGCACAGCCAGAGAAGCCCTGTAAAAGTCCCCATGAATTTAGTTTAATTGATTTTCAAATAAATTCTTTCAATTGAATTGAATTTTTTTATTTTTTTGTCTTTGACCACAGTAATCCTATCTCCATACTCAATCCATACCTAATTGGATATGACTCTTAATCTTTATCTGAAAATTATAATATTAATAAATATCTCCTCTTCCCACAAAAACTATTTCAACTCTTATTTTTGACCTTTTAAATTTTTATATTTGATAATTTATTACCAATTCGACTCAACTAGCATTTTATTGTTTTTTTTTTTTTTTTTTTGCTAACATTGTTACAAGATTACAATAAGGGTCTACAACCTTCTTTCAACAGCAAGAGGCGGAAAGATTTAGGCCAAAAAGGACAAGGCTGAATCAATGTTCCTATACATGAATCAGCCAAAGAGCACCAAAAATGAGCAACTGAATTACAAGTTCTTGGCACACCCTGTATATTATGACAACTAAAATTAGATAGTTTTTTGTAGATGTCTTGTAGTACTGGAATGCATTCCCAATGAGGATGATTTTTAGCTGATAGAACTGCATGAATCACATATTGGCAATCACCCTAAAAAATTATCTTCCTCCAACCTTGAGAAGTTGCAAGATCAATAGCGCACTCTAAAGTTGTACACTCCACAAGATCGACATTTGAGCTTGAAATTTTCTTAGACCACATTTTTATCGCGTTTCCCCAATAGTCTCTAGCCACTACTCCTATAACAGATGCATTTTGTTTAACTAAAGCATCAAAGTTTAATTTGATGAAATCATATTGAGGTGGTTTCCAATTCCCATTGCATGATACATGAGCCTTATAAGTCAATTTTTTATCTGAAACTGTTGTAAAAAAAAATTCCTTCACTGTAGAATTTAGAGTATTGATAACTTGAGTTGGATCAAGAGTTTCATTCTTGAAAACCAACTGATTTCTCTTTCTCCAAATAAGTTCTACAATTATAGCTACCAAAAGAGTGAACTCTTTCTTCTTCTCCATTTCAAGGGAACGATAAGGTGGTTCAAGAATGAATTTTAAAAAATCAATGAATGAGCTAAACTCCAACTGATCGAACATGAGGCACTACTTAGTCCCAAATCATAATATTTTCACATAATCACATTTGATAAATAAGTGCTCTATAGTTTCAGCATTTTGAAAACAAAATGGACAATCATCATTTAGATTAGCATTGTACCTTTTTAATGAAGCTTTTGTGGATAAGCTTCCTCGTGTAATTTTCCATAAAAATACTTTTAGTCTCTCATGGATATCAGCCTTCCACAGCAGTTTCTAAACTTGAGAGTTGTCCAGATTAATCTTGCTAGCATTTATCTGCAGGTAAGCTGATTTAACTTAAAATTCCCTTTTTTTGGAAGCAAGCCAAATAAGTCTATCTTCAAAGTACAATCTTGTCCAATGAATATCTAGGATATCTTTTGCACTTTCTTCATCAAAGATTTCTTTTACTACATCAGCATTCCATGAAAGACCATCTTGGCTCTATAGATTGTCCACCATCAAAGGAATATCATCTATGCCCCTTGAACGTGGAGAAGGTATAAAACCTGGCAGTTTAGGAACCCAAGGATCTTTCCAAACATCCACAGAATGTCCATTTCCAACCATAAAGCAAGCTTTTTGTTTAATAATTTCTCTAGTAGCCATAATTCCTTTCCAAGTGTATGAACAATTCTTGCTCGTCTTACAATGCAAGAAGCTATCCAAGAGACAATATTTAGCTTTCAAAATTTTTACCCATATTCTGTCTTCGTTGGGAGCCATTATCCATCCTAATTTTGCTAAAAGGGGAAGATTAAAATCAATAGTTCTCCTTAATCCCAATCCTCCACAGTGTTGTGGTTGACAAATTTTATCCCACGCAATTAAGTGCCAACCATTTGAAGAACTATTAGAACCCTTCCACCAAAAACTTCTCAAAATAGAATCCATTTCTTTGCACAGCTTCAAAGGTAATTGAAATATGGACATAGCATAAACTGTTACTGTTGATAAAGCTTCCCTGACCAAAGCCATTCTACTAGCTTGAGATAAAAGTCTTCCTTGCCAATGCTCAACTCTATTCTTTCGCTTTTCCTTAAGCCTCTCAAAAGCTTGCTCCTTACTTCTACTAATGAATAAAGGATTTCCAAGATAAACCACTTCCTTGTTAAGTCTCTTAAGGTTCCATAGGTTTTTAATTGCTGCTTTTGTCTTTCCACTTGTCGATTTTGAAAAGAAGATCCCTGATTTCAACTAATTAATATCATGTCTAGGCCATTTGGCATATTTGTTGGTGCAATCAAGAAGAATTGCTGATTCCTGAACATTCGCCCTTCCAAACAAAATAATATCATCAGCAAACAATAAATGTGAAACAAGAGGAGCAGTATGAGCCACTTTGATTCCATGAAATTTCTTTCTATGTTCCTCCACAACTAGCATCGTTGACAGAGCCTTAGATCCCAATATAAAAAGATATGGTGAAAGTGGATCACCCTGCCTTAAGCCTCGAGAAGCTGAAAATTCTCCAAATTTACTTCCATTAAGTAAAAGGGAGGCGGATGAGGACAAGCATTGTTCAATCATATTAATAAAAGCTTGACAAACATCCAAATTTTTAAGCACTTGACATAGAAAATTCCAGTCCATTTTATCATAAGCTTTTGACATATCCAATTTAATCCCCACCAAGCCATGTTTCCCTCTATAATTTTTGATCTTATGAATTACCTTTTGTGCAATGATTGAATTTTCAGCAATCCACCTTCCTGGAACGAAAGCTGACTAAAAGGGTGATATATTCCTCTCCAAGTGAGGTCTTAATCTCAATGTAAGCAACTTCACAATTTTGTAAGTCACATTGCAAAGACTAATAGGTCTTAATTGGTTGAAGTTGTTTGCTTGATTGATTTTGGGAATAAACACGATAAAACTTTGATTGATGTCTTTAGACATGCATTCTTCTCTAAAAAAATGTTGAACAAAATCCACAATCTGCTTTTCAATCTCTTTCTCATAATGCTGAAAAAAGAATCCAGGTAATCCATCTGGACTTGGAGCTTTGAAAGGATTGATAGTCTTGATAATTCTACAAACCTCCTCATGAGTTGAAATTTTACAAAGCTCCATGTTTTCCTCTTTTGAAATACAAAAATTAAAAAGTTTATCCAAATTGCTAGGAAAGGATGGACTTGAGCTCTCCCATAACCTTTTTAATTTAGAAGAAAGGAAATTGCAAATATCTTCTCTGTTATCCAACCACTCTCCATCATCATTTTTAAGTGATAGGATCATGTGCTTTCATTTTCTATTAATAGTTGAAATTTGAAGAAATTTAACATTCCTATCACCTTCATTAGCCATAACTCATGTGATTTTTGCCACCAGATAAGCTCTAAGCCCTTTCTGGTTTCATCCAATTAATCTTGCATGTTTCTCTCTTGATCTAAATTTTCTTAAGTGGCTTCTTTGCCTTGAATTTCTGCAATATTCTGCTCTAACTTCTGAATCTTGGTTTGACAAAACTCAAAATGATTTTTGTTCCACAAATTTAGGTCTATTTGGGTCCTTTTAATTTTATGAAGCAAACTGCAGCATTGATCCTTTTGTTCTTGATTCTTCCATATATTCTGGACTATTTCAGAAGTTGAATTATCTCTAGCCCAAGGAGCCAAAAATCTAAATGGTCTTGGAAGATAATTGCTTTCTTGTTGCAATTGAATTTTTATAGGAAAATGATCAGATCTACATGCCTCTAAATGTGTTACCCCTGCTCTAGGAAACATGGTTCTTCACTTGCTGTTGCATAGCACGATCAAGCATTTCCCTTATGTTTGCATAACCTGCCCTTTTGTTGCAGCAAGTAAAGCTATTCCCTACAAATCCTAGGTCAATAGCCTTTGCATCATTCATAAAATTTTGCAAATACCAATTCCTTTTTAAATTAACTTGCTTTCCTCCTTTCTTTTCCTCTTGACTTATGACATCATTAAAATCTCCATAACATAGCCATAGCTCTGTAACTCTACCAACAATCTTATTTAATTCCTCCCAAAAGGCTTTTTTCTCTCTCGAGTAAGGACGACATTAACATCCAAATAAAATAGTTGATTCCTTTCCACTGCCCAAATCAACATGCACACATATTTTTAGAAGTATAATTACCACTAATATTGATCTAAGATTTCCAAAAAAGTGCTAACTCTACAGCTTGACCCTCTGCAGGAACTGCAATCATATGATCAAAACACATTTTTCATTTTAATTGCTCCATTCTTCCTAGGCATGCTTTGGTCTCCATTAGGAATAATATGTTTGGTTGATGTTTCCTTACTAGGCCCCATAGAGCCCTAACTGTCATGGCTCTATTGATGTCATGACAGTTCCAAGAGATAAGACTCATTACTGTAACATCCCGTCCCGAACCATGTCAAAATTTTTGTACGTTGACCGAGGTTGACCGTTGACCAAGGGGTCAAAAGTTGACTTTTTGATCCGGTTGGAATTTTAGGTTGACTGTGGTACCGTTACGAAGTACACATTGGCACGAGTTCGTAGACTAGTAGCACGTTGAAAACGGAGCTACGGTTTGAAAGTTGTGAGCAAAACAAGTTGAGGTCCAAATTGTCCAAGGGGTGCCGGAGTTGACTTTTTATTCATGCAAGGTTGAGCTTTGACTCATACATGGTTGTGAAGTGCTCGTCGATACGAGTCCGTAGACTAGCGGCACGTCCGATTTGGACATGTGGTTTGAAAGTTATGGACCTGTAAAGTTTTTCAAATACCGTATTATTTTAATATTATTTTTTAACGCGTAACGATGTGCCACGTGTGACTTAATGAAGGTGACCATGTGTCACCATATTGAGAAGCCACATGTCAACCATGTGTAAAAATCAAATTATTTTATTATTATTTTAAATAATAATATTATTATGTAATTGTTTAATTATTTTAAAATTTATTTTATTTTTCTTTTTCGTTTCCTTTTTCTTTTTCTTTTTCTTTTTTCTTTTCTTTTCCCCACGTGGGAAAACACCTTCTTTTTTTTCTTTTTCTTTTTTTTCCTTTTCCTTTCCTTCCCTTCTTCTTCCCCGAGCCATCAAAAACCCAGCATGAAATTTTTCTCTCCCTTCGGCCGTCCCTCTCTCTCATCGTATTTTTCAAATTCCGGCCACCCATACGCTACACGCGCCGGTCACCGTCCAAGCCCACACGCCGGCGAGCTCACCAGCCAAATTTGGCTGCCGGACGGCCGGCGACGCGCCCAGATCGGGCCGGCGAAGTCGCGGCGGCGGGTTGAAAATTTTCCGGCGATTTCGCCGTATTCCGGCCAGCCCAGTCCGAATTGCCACCCCTCTCCCCCTATTTTGGGTCATCTGAGTCCAAATTTGGCCTCCAATCTCAAAAATTCGTAGCGGGTTGCGAGATACGAGGAATTGAAAACCGGTCGAAGCTTTTCGGCCAAATTCCGGCCACCTCCGGCGGAATTGGGGTCGATGGAGACCGGTAATGCGCTCCTCGTTCCATGAGCTTCGATTCGGTATATTATTAGACCATTTTAGTTAAAGTTTGTGTTTGACCCCCCGGGTACCAAGTATTATCTACCCGAATAAAATATTAATTTATTTGACTGTCTGTGAATTTTGTTCTAGGAGCACCGGTGAGTCGTGAAATTGATCCCATGGTGGATCATGGTTTAATTGCGTGCTCCAGGTGAGTGACCCACCTTCAAAAATTATTTTGGGCAATTAATTATGTTTAATTGGTATTTAAATTGGTATTTAAATTATGCTCATGTGGTGTGATTTAATTATGAATTTTATTGTGGTTTAATTTATTTATTATGCATGAGCAAAGTATGTTTCGGTATTAATTGTACGTGGTTTTAAGTAATATTTTTCAGGCATAATCGGGTTAAATATTTTACGAAAATATTAGTTTAAATTTTATAAATTATGCCCGCGGTATTTTGGTTGCATCTCGTACTTTGAGAAAATTGTGATTTGTTGGTTATCAATGTTTCGTACCGGTTTATTAAATAAAAATATGTGGGATGGTAAGTGTGAGAATTTAATGTATTTCCCACGGTAATTTTGGAAAACGGTACGGTTGGTTAATAATGTTTATTTTTAGACGCACTCATACAGTATTGGTGTTCTGGTGTATGGACACGTGGTAGCGCGCAGGTATTATGTGGTTTAGCGCGCGGTTATTATTTCTCCCGTTGTTGCCATTGGACCGTGGGCAGTCAAGTTTGTTATTGGCCACAGCCGCCCCCCTCCTTGGCCGGGAGATGGTTTCAGCAGCGGTACTGTTGGGACGCCGAAGTGCCGTTTGCAGGTTTCTCTCTTTAACCCCCCCGCCAGTCGGTGCTCAGGACGCTGGGTATCGGAGGGCATCACTGGTATATGGTGTGGTGCGTCAGGTGTAAATTGCAAATAATGTTTTAAAGCCCAAAGGTGTTCAAAATTATTTACTATAATTTATTATGTTTTAATTATATATTGGGGTATGTATTTATTTATTTATTGTTTATCAAATGGTTTAATCCCTTGGTTTTCGGGAAGTACGTACATCGGGTTTTGTGAAAAAGTTTTAAAAAGGGAACATTTCAAACGGAGCGATTGGTGAGAGTTTTGAGGGAAATTATTATTTCCAACAGTTATTATTTATTTATTTATTTATTGTTGGTATTTATTCAATTCCCTTAATTGTTATTATTATTATTATTTTATTATCATTAAAAGTGTTCAGTAGTTAGGGTCACTCACTGAGATGATTAGCATCTCACACTCTTAAATTCCGTTCCCCTAGGTCCAGGTTGGAGACGTTGATTGTCCGGGGCAAGCCCAACGTCTCAATTCGTTGCCGAAGGTTCAAGAAGTTTTCTTCCCTTTTTCCTCTCTATCTTGTATTGCTTTTTATCTGTCATGGTATTAATTCCACATTTATCTGTAAAATGCTCTGTATACTGTATTGGACGTGTAGTTGTTCTTTATTTATGCACTGAGTTACTGCTATTTATTTTGAAGTGCTGAAATTTATGAAATCAATTTGTAGTAATGTGGGAGGAATAATGGGATGTTTTTAGAAGTGTGTTTCAGTGCAGGTAATTTTTGGTTAGTCCTACCCTTAGGGGAGGTGCTGTCGGATTTTCCGTTGGAAGGTTCGGTGGTATTTCCCTGGGATCAGGGTTTGTCTAGGATTCCGGGGAGGAATTCTGGATGGGTCCTGACATTGCTCTTTGTGGGGTTTGATAAGATCCGCCTGCTCAGCCTTTTGTATGCATCGGGAATCAAGACACATCCCCCTTCTTCTTCCTCATTTCTCTTTGCATTTTGCTCCATGGAGTTTTTATTGTCGTGTGTATCCCTGGGGTATCGTCTTCTAGCATTTACCTTAAGTCTTGGCTGCTTGGTTGCTTTTAAACTATTGGCATTACTGCTTCCAATATTAAATTGCATTGACGACCTCTCCATGCCATTTGAAATAAAGCCACTGCAAGAGTTCATGATTTGTATCTCATGATCTTCTAGTATATTGCATAAATTATTATTCTTTCCATTACAACCCACCGAGGATGAGTGTTTTTAATAGGCTGATTCTCTTCAGAACCATGATCTAATTTCCTCTTAAGGCCTCATAAGAACTTTTGGACTTTGGTTTATGTGAAACACTCCATATTATATCCCATTTCTTTGTTAGGGAAATATTGAAGAAAATTCGAGTGAAATTTAAAATTTTCTGCCATTTCCTTCATCCCAATTTCACTTCTTGTGGCATAACTTCTCTCTAATGATGCTTCCTGAATATTGCAATTAATGATGTCAGCATTGCCTTCCTTTCGCCAATAGGTTTTCTGAATTTTCTGGTGGACTTGAGGTTCTTTAAATGCCACATATATGACTTCCTGTTCCATATCCATCTTATTGATTAACTTGTCTCCATCATTCATTAATTGCACAAAAAAAATTTTATTTGAGCACTCCACTTTATTAACTTGGGCACTTCTTCCTTGATTCTCATTTGCAACCTTTGATGGATTAATGGTTGAGCTGCTAGCATTTTCAATGCATTATTAATTAAACATATTTCCAGCATGATCTGACCTCAAACATGGACCATATAAGTTGGCAGACCTTCCATTAGGTGCAATTGTAATAACTTCCTCTGCTTTTATACAATCATTGAGTAAATGTCCCAATCTTCCACATTTAAAACAAAATTTAGAAATTCTATCATACTTAAATTGGATCCAGGTAGTTTGTTCAAGGCTTTTCTTATGAAAGAACCCTGCCATCAGCGGCTTTTCTACATCCACTTCCACCCAAACTCTCAAAAAACTCCGATTTATCACCCTGTCATCGTTGTTGAAATCCACTTTCAGGACCTTACCAATCCTTTCTCCAATTTTTAAAGCATTTTCTTTGGTTATATATAGCAAAGGCAACCCATGAATTTGCACCCAAAAGGCTGTACTTTTAAAATTTGCTTCTTCAAAAGTTTTTTCAAAATCCCATTTCTTAAGCACCAAATGGGACCCATTTATATTCCAAGGACCTCGTTGTAGAACTTTTTTCCTGTCTTCATTATGCTCAAACTCAAATAAAAAAGTATAAGATTGTAAGACATTTACTTGGAATGTTTTCGAGACATTCCAAGCTTTCCGAAGAATGGCCGTTACAACATTCTTTCCAAATGTTCTATTTGAAATAATTTTACCCACTAAAGATAGGTCCGCTACCTTCTTTGCATTTCTTGAATCTGGTATGAGCTCAACATCTTCCAGTACACATTGAAGCATTCTAGTTTTGTTGATTAATGACTCCATATCCTCTGAATAAGCCTCCATCTTGATCTGATTACTACTACGTGGGAAATGAGTTAGCAACTAATCTCACCGGCAAGGATTTGCTTAATTAATAGAAATTGGGAACATGTGAAGACCACATAGGGTGCATCGCATCATACTAGGCTGAGAGAAAAAGGTACTAGCATTTTATTGGTTGATATGATTATTATTATTATTACTTGTTTAACAAGTACTATCCAAAGACATGTACAAGTCGAAATACAGAAAAGCTGACGATAAGTTGGTATCACTTTAATTTCTTGGTCTTTCGAGGGAATCAATTAGGGAAGACAACGGGTGGTTTCACTTTGGCTTTTAGTTACTTTTTCAATTTACTTGTCCACGTTACACCAATATAGAAGGCAAGTAGGCCGTCGAAGATGCTAAGGGGAAACAGGTACCGATTGGCCGAAGATCTCTTATATCCAAAATTGCAACTCAAGTAACTAAGGCATGTAGTTAATTGGATATTGTGAAAAGATATACCTTTGATGTTTGTATAAAAGTCAAGCGGCTTTCTAAGTAAGAGCATTTCCAATAGTTTTTTCAATTGGAGTCTATATGGTATTGATTTTGAAAAATATTCATGCTTATATAACATTTTCTATATTTAATAGATAGTGTTTTGGACAATTTCTCTCTAATGAGTTGTATTTGAAATGTCATAGAATGTTAATGTGTAATTATTTATTTTAAAATTACATCCAATTAAAAAAACCAAAAATCCGTGCAGTAGTTGTTTTTTTTTTTTAACAAAATAAATAAAAATAAATAAAATACTGACTCAGCGCATGTCTAATAAAATTTCTAAAAGTAGACAGTATTCTTCACAATTTTTATTTTTTTTATTGTCACATCAGTTTGATAGAACTAATGCACAGAATTATTAGATATAATTTTTTTAAACCTTATCTATTTATTTGATGTGTCAAAAAATTTTTAAATAGAGAAAATCAATGTACAGCGCCGGTAGAGATATTCTAATTAAACATGACATGCTCTGGTCCAGGTGTCTTCCAGTGGTCTTCTAGCCTTAGACGAAGTCGTGTCCGTCCCGAACATCTGCAACGTCCTCCCATGCTTTATTTTTAAAGGAAAACTTGAGGAAAAGACTGACCCATTCGGTGACTTTCGCGGTCCCCTTCACTGAACCAACTTGAGAACAAAATGGCAAACGGGTGCGTAAGGCGTGCGAATCTGCCGAACAGTTCGAGCCCAAATCTTGAAGAAAGCTAAAAAGTGCTGTTTGATGAGCCTGCGTAGTATTGGGTGGTTGGTTATAATTTTTATGCTTTTCTTCGTTGCTTTAATTTTTATGCTTTTCTTCATTGCTTTTCATGAAATATTATTTTGTTTGTTTACTTTTTAATCTTTTTTTTTTTTAAAATGTTGTCAATGTGTGATTTTTTCACAAATAAAAGCAGAATATTATCGAATATTTATTTATTCAACCCAGCCCTATGAGATATAGTTTTATCATTGGATTCTTTGTTATAAACTTTTAGATCATTTTGAAATTTAAAATTTAAAATCTTATTTATAATTTATTTTTTCAAATAAAATTTTAGCAATACCACTAAATTTATGTTAGGTCATTTTATTTTTAATTTTCAAATTCCAACAAAAAATGTCGTGTTGTTTAGATGTGAACAACCCTTTATTTATTTGTTTTTCCTTGTACTGATATAATTAATTTTTATCTCAAACCAGGCTTGATTAGGTAGGTATTCCTATAGTTTCATGTTAATTTTATAGAAGCAGAGTAAAAGTAAAATGGTGCAGGAGTCCAACTGAAATGACCAGTAGTCCCTTATCAATGGGCTCTTAATTAGGGACACGCTATTCCTAAAGGTTCTATGTGATAGTCCTTACACTAGTTTTGTTTGTTCAAATCCTTCTTTTTCTTATTAACCCAAGAAAAAGAAAAAGAAAAATCCTTCTTTCTTTTTATAGATGCCTAGAAAGGGTAAATGATGTATCAAATTTTAATTCTAATATTTAATTCTATTAGCTTTTATTCTAAAATTGTAAGAACTTTTTAATAAATTTTATCAGTGATTATTTATTAATTATGATAAATAATATTTTTATTTTTTTATATACTATATTTTTTTATTTTTAAAATTTTGATTTTTTAAAATTTTAATATTAATCGTTACTAATAACAATAACCAATTTATTCCATAAAGTTTAAATTGAACATTTAAATATATTATTTGACAATGACCAAAGCTTTCTTGGTGTGTATGATTCTATACATATATGAAAGGGAGTACATCGCATTGTGTCATTGTGTCAATCTATGGGTACTACATCTTAATTTCCCTGTGCACTATTTTCAACATTTTAGGGAGTTCAAATACTTTAATCGTGAATTGTTTTTTTTGTTTTTTTGGGTGAATACTTTCAAGTTTCGATCTTGAATTTGTGGAAGCTAAAGAACATATATAACACAGGAAAGC
The DNA here is from genome assembly GCF_031755915.1 of Ziziphus jujuba. Lineage (NCBI taxonomy): Eukaryota > Viridiplantae > Streptophyta > Magnoliopsida > Rosales > Rhamnaceae > Ziziphus > Ziziphus jujuba. Next base: position 9,898,765 of record NC_083380.1, read on the forward strand.
TTTGGGCCTCAACCAGTGGGAAAATTTCACATCATCTTGCTAGACTTTTATTTGTTTATTTATTTATTTATTATTATTTTGTTTGTGACTAAGCAATGAATAAATAAACGCTGAGGTTTTTGAAGCCCAAATATAATGTATGTTTAGTTTAGGTGGGAATCCCATTGTTTACACGTGCAGTAAGTGAGAAAGCAAGCTGTCAACAGCTTAAAGCCGATAGCATCAATTCAACAGCCTTCATTATTGACCTTGATGTTCTGTCTGTTGTTGGAGAAAAACTTGTGTCCAAATGATACTATGACATGTATAAATAATTGCCAGGGTAAGCTCACCTTTCTGATTTAATTTTTTATTTATTAAAAAAGTAAATATTTTCATTTAAATAGAAAAGCAGATAAAAGTATCGCCAGATGATTTTCTTATTTTCTATTAAAAAGAGGAATTTAAAAAAAATTAAAATAAAAAGTGTAATTTACAAATCCATTCCAACAATACTTTTTAAATTTATTTTAATTTTCATTAAAAATATATAAAATAATAGGAAATATAAAAATATTTTTTTATTCTACTAATTATCATAAATTGATAATGATGCATAAAAATAATATAATATAATAAATAAAACTAATAAAAAGTCCACTAGAGAAGATTTAACACTTCAAACACTGTTACCAAAAGAAGATAACAATTCTAACTCGTTAAAACTTAAGCTTGGTATATGCCGTGTTAATCTTTGCTACTTCATTTTTTTGTTTTTGTTTTTGTTTTCTGTTTTTATGTCCATATATATATATATATATATATATATTAGAAGAGAAGCAATTTCTTTTTAACATTCTCATTAGAGTTGCAATTTTGTTTTTATTTTTTGAAAGCTGAGCATTTACAGTAACCGTGAATGTATTTATCTTCAATCAAATAGTTTTGCCTGAATTTAATATATATACATACATACATATATATATATATATATATATATTCAAACTACCTTAATGATTCCATTTAATCCGCCAGTATTGTTTTTTAAGAAGAAACAAGAAAGCAAACGACCAGAAGGGCAAAAACAAGTTTAAATGCCAAAGACGTATAAAAACATCAATGTTCTACAGGTCCAATAGGGTATTCATATCGCATAAACGCGTTAAAAATCGAAAAAGGATAAAGATGAAGTGTATATCCACATTGGACCAATAAAGAAGTCAAGTAATTCACCCAAAAAAAAAAAAATAAAAATAGAGAAGTCAGGTAGGCTATACCAAAAATTGCCAAGGGAAGCTCCATTCTCTTCATAACACAGTCCTATCATTTGATCGAAAAAAAAAGAGTAAAAACATATTCATTCTCTCTCAAAGCTTTGAACTCACTAAGCTTTTCTTTCAAGCAAAAATGGCAGAAATTATCCTCTCCAGCGTTGCAGAAGGGATTCTTGGGATGTTGGGTTCTCTTGGTGCTGAAGAGATCAGATTACTGTGGGGTGTGAAGGATGAGCTTGAACAACTTCAGGATACTGTTTCAGCAATCAAAGCTGTACTTCTCGATGCTGAGGAGAAGCAGAACCATAACAATCAAGTCAAAGTTTGGCTTCAGAGCCTTCAAGAAGTTGTTCTTGATGCTGATGACTTGGTGAATGACTTGTCTTATGAAGCTCTGCGAAAGAGTCTGATGCCTGGGAACAACATGGTTAAGCAGGTACGCACTTTCTTTTCCTCCTCCAACCAACTTGGTTTCAGGCATAAAATGGGTCGCAAAATAAAGGATGTAAGGAAGAAACTGGCTGCAATTGGAAATGATAGAATTCACTTGAATTTGGAGGACCATCATGGAGAGACTAAAGTTGTGAATAGACTGAGGGACCATACTCACTTTTTTGTATCCGAGAAAGAAGTAATCGGTAGGGATGATGATAGGATTGAAATCTTAAATCTTTTGTTGGATGCTAAAACCAAGGAGAATTTATCTGTCATCCCCATTGTTGGTATTGGAGGTTTAGGAAAAACCACACTTGCCAAACTTGTTTTCAATGATGAACAAGTCCAAAAACATTTTGACCTTAGATTGTGGGTTTGTGTTTCTGATAATTTTGATGTGAAATCACTTGTTGAAAAGATCATTAAATCTGCAAATGTGGAACTTAATACAAATAAGGAGATGGAACAATTGCAGCAAATTCTTCATGAAAAAATAAATGGCACTATGCGAAAATTAAGAACTAGCGACATCCACTTAGCGACGCTACGGAATAAATGCGTTTAAAAAAATAAAACCGCGACTCTGAGGTCAACGCATCAGTAAAAATACAATAAATTGACAGCGCATCCGAAAAATATCGACATCAAGAAGTCGCTAGAAACAACAACACACGACGCATCCGTTAGGAGTCGCTGAATATTCAGCCCAACAGAGTCGCCTTTAATAGAGTGCGTATATTTTATATGAATTGTATTGTTTAAATGCTACACTAATAAAAAATGTTAATCAATCTGATTTTCTTTCAACTTTAAAAACCGGTGAAAATATTTAAGAAAAATAACAGAGTTGGATTTTTATTTTTTTTCGTTCCCACATTATTGATATCCAGCGATGCATAACAAACTCTATGCATCGCCTGTTAACTTATTAATATTTTTTTTTTGATTTTTTGTAAATATTAATCAGTTGATTTTCTTTCAACTTTAAATAACAAGTAAAAATATTTAAGTAGCATCATAGAGTTTTTTTTTTTCAAAAATATATTCATCAGGCGACACATAGGCATATTGTGCGTCGCCTGATGCCCTCATATTTATTTATTTTTCTTTTTCATAAAATATTAATTAATCTGATTTTCTTTCAACTTTAAAAACCAGTAAAAATATTTAAGAAAAATAACAACGTTGGATTTTTATTTTTTTGGAAAACACATTATTGATATTAGGTGATGCATAATCAACATTCATATTTATTTATTTTTCTTTTTCATAAAATATTAATCAATCTGATTTTCTTTCAACTTTAAAAACTAGTAAAAATATTTAAGAAAAATAACAACGTTGGATTTTTATTTTTTGGGAAAACATATTATTGATATCAGGTGATGCATAATCAACATTATGCGTTGCCTGTTAATTTATTATTTTTTTTTGATTTTTTGTAAATATTAATCAGTTGATATTCTTTCAACTTTAAATAACAAGTGAAAATATTTAAGCAGCATCACAAAGCTTTTTTTTTTTTTCCAAAAAAGATTTGCATCAGACGACGCATAGGTATATTTTGCGTCGCTTGATGCCCTTATATTTATTTATTTTTCTTTTTCATAAAATATTAATCAATTTGATTTTCTTTCAACTTTAAAAACCAGTGAAAATATTTAAGAAAAATAACAGAGCTGGATTGTTATTTTTTTGGTCCGTATATTATTGATATCAGGCAACACATAAACAACTCTATATGTTGCCTTTTAACATATATATTTTTTTTTTTGGAAAATATTAATCAATTAATGTTATTTCAACTTTAAATAAAAAGAGAAAATATTTAAGCAGCTTCACAAAGCTTGTTTTTGTTTTTTTTTTTTTCAAAAATATTTTTATCAGGCGACACATATGCATATTGTGGGTCGCCTGTTCACTATAAATTTATTTATTTTCCTTTTTCATAAAATATTAATCAATCTGATTTCCTTTCAACTTTAAATAACAAGTGAAAATATTTAAGCAGCATCAGAGAGCTTGATTTTTTTTTTTTTTAGTACAAAATATTTGTATCAGGCGACGCATCTTACCCTTTTATTTTATTGAAATTTTTTTTTTGGCTTTCTTAAAATATTAATCAATCTGTTTTACTTTCAACTTCAAATAACCAATAAAAATATTTAAGAATCATAACTATGTTGGTTTTTTTTTTTTTTTGTTTTATTTGCATTATTTGTATAAGGCAATGCACAATATGGTTGTGTGTCGCCTGTTACAATTTAATTTAATTTTTTTGGCTTTTAGAAATATTAATCAATCTGTTTTACTTTCAACTTCACATAACCAGTTAAAATATTTAAGAAGCATAACTGTTCTTGTTTTTGTTTTCTTTGCATTATTTGTATCAGGCGACGCAAAATCGTATTATGCGTCCATTGTTACCCTTTTATTTTATTTTATTTTATTTTTGGTTTTCTAAAAATATTAGTCAATTTGTTCTACTTTCAACTTCAAATAACCAGTTAAAATATTTAAGCACATAACTGTGATGGTTTTTGTTTTTTTTTGCATTATTTGTATCAGGCGACCCTTAAGCATTTTGTGCGTTGCCTGTTCACCTTTTATTTTATTTTGTTTATTTTTTGGTTTTCTAAAAATATTAATCAATCTGTTTTACTTTCAACATCAAATAATCAGTTAAAATATTTAAGCACATAACTGTGATGGTTTTTGTTTTTTTTTTGCATTATTTGTATCAGGCGACGCTAAAGCTTATTGTGCATCGCCTGTTCACCTTTTATTTTTTTTATGTTTAGTTTTTGGTTTTCTAAAAATATAAATCAATCTGTTTTACTTTCAACTTCAAATAACCAGTTAAAATATTAAAGCACACAACTGTGATGGTTTTTGTTTTTTTTTGCATTATTTGTATTAGGCGACTCTCAATCATATTGTGCGTCACCTGTTCACCTTTTGTTTTATTTTTTTTTGTTTTCTAAAAATATTAATCAATCAATTTTACTTTCTACTTCAAATAACCATTTAAAATTTTTAAGCAGCATAACTGTGCTCTTTTTTTTTTTTTTTTTCAATTTGTTTTGCAATATCAGGCGATGCACAAGCATCTTTTTCATTTTGTGTTTCTACTCTTTTAATTATTTTTAATACTGTTTGAATTTTTGTAAAATTGGTATGTTTAAAACCAAAGTTCATGCAAAACAAATATTACCTTATGAGTGATTTTTACAAATTGGTCTACGATATTTTATATGTACAAACAAAAGCTATTAACAAAAGCTAGCTATTTCACTACCATGCATAGATATTCATTGGTTTGAGATACTTGTGATCATCGCTGTTGCCTATTCATCTCTAAATTCGTTGGCATTTTCAGTTTGTAACCAAGTGACACCTTCATACTGAACATGAGAAACTTATGTTAATACATATACAAATAATCATAAATATTAATTATTACATAATAGAAATATGATGAAATCATTAAATTAATAATAATTTACCATTCCTCTTAAGTCCTAGGGAGGAACTTTGCGCCTAATGATATCTTGCATTATCATCATAATATAGTAACCGCATTCCGTAGTGTTTAAATTTGCAAACAGTAAATTATGTGTAATATTAGATATGAATATATACAAGTATTTAAATTAACTAACAACTAATAATGCTAAGTTTATATATAATAATTACCTTAGTATTTTGCCACCGAAGTTTCTTTTCAGATATCTTTCCTTAGTTCCATGCAACGAAGGAACTATTTAGAAATATAAATACTGTATAAGATTATATTGTAGCTTCAAAAGTACAAATCCAATATAAGAACAATTAATTAAAAAAATTAGAGTTATTAACTTACTCGTCGATCAAAGTTTTTAGATCCTTATCAATTATATTCTTATGAGTCTTCAAAGAATAAAAAAACCATGCTATTGCTTTGTATAAATCAACAACACATAACATCCAATGATTCCTAAAAACACCAATAAATATTTTAGTTAATATGATGTTTTTTGAAATTAATATTTTCACAACATAATTCAATTAAAACTAACACGATATTACCTTACCCAGTAGAGAAAGAACCATAGTTGATTATTTCTTGCATCTTGCCATCTACTCAATATATTTATCATCCGTTCATAAGGGTTTGTGTAACACCCCGTCCCGAACCATGTCGGAATTTTTGCACGTTGATCGAGGTTGACTGTTGACCGTTGACCAAGGGGTCAAAAGTTGACTTTTTGACCCAGTTGGAATTCTAGGTTGACTGAGGTACCGTTACGAAGTACACGCTGGCACGAGTTCGTAGACTGGTAGCACGTTGAAATCGGAGCTACGGTTTGAAAGTTTTGAGCAAAACAAGTTGAGGTCCAAACTGTCCAAGGGGTGCCGGAGTTGACTTTTTATTCATGCAAGGTTGAGCGTTGACTCATGCATGGTTGTGAAGTGCTCGTCGATACGAGTCCGTAGACTGGCGGCACGTCCGATTTGGACATGTGGTTTGAAAGTTATGGACCTGTAAAGTTTTTCAAATACTGTATTATTTTAATATTATTTTTAAATGCATAACGATGTGCCACGTGTGACTTACTCAAGGTGACCATGTGTCACCATGGTGAAATGCCACATGTCAACCATGTGTAAAATCAAATTATTTTTATTATTATTTTAAATAATAATATTATTATTAATATTGTTTAATTATTTTTAATTTTATTTATTTTTCTTTTTCTCTTCCTTTTTCTTTTCTTTTTCTTTTTCTTTTTCTTTTCTTTTCCCCACGTGGGAAAAAAAGGCCACAAGGCCCGATCCTGTTCCTCTCCTTCTTCTTCTTCTTCTTCTTTCTTTCTTTCTTTCTCTCCCGTACGTCTCTCTCTCTCCCGTGTTTTTAAATTTCGGCCACCCATACAGTACACGCACCGGCCAGTGACGAGCGGAGGGAGGAGGCGAGCTCAGCCGCCAATTTTCACTGTCACCGGCTGCCGGACGTGCGCCGATCGGGCCGGAGAAGCCGCCGGCCGGCAAAATTTCTCTCTCCTCTTTTCTTGTGTTTTCCGGCCAGCCCAGTCCGAATTAAACCTCCTCGCCCCCTATTTTGGGTCCTCTGAGTCCAAAAATGGCCTCCAATCTCAAAAATTCGAAGCGGTGTGCGAGATACGAGGAATTGAAAACCGGCCGAAACTTTCCGGCCAAATTTCGGCCACCTCCGGCGGAATTGGGGTCGATGGAGACCGGATTTGTGATCCTCATTCCACGAGCTTCGATTCGGTATATCATTCGCCTATTTTGGTTAAAGTTTGTGTTTGACCCCCCGGGTACCAGGTATTATTTATCCGATTAAAATATTAATTTATTTGACTGTCTGTGAATTTTGATCTAGGAGCACCGGTGAGTCGTAGAATTGATCCCGTGGTGGATCATGGGTTAATTGCGTGCTCCAGGTGAGTGACCCACCTTCAAATTGATTTTGGGAATTTAATTGGTGAATATTATGTGAGATTTAAATATTTGGAATTTAATTTCTATGTGCCAAATATTTATTTGATTTATTGTGGAATTATTTGTGAATTTATTGGATTTAAGAAAATGTGCATTTTACAAATTTATGCCATGTGAAATTATTTTATGGTTTTGCGAATTTTGAAATTCTTGTGGTTTTAATATTAAATTGGGCATGATTTGATTTTCAAATATTTCAAAGAAAATATTTGGTTATGTTGGTGATTTCAATTTTTATAAAATATGCCCATGAAATATTATGAGATTTGACTATGATATTTTGAGAAATTATTTATGAAATTGGGAAAATGTGGATATTTGAATTGATGGATTTGGGAGTTGGTGGATTTGAAAATCATGGAATTTATGGTGTTGATTATAAAGAAATTGTGAAGAATTTCCTGGCTCAAGCGGATGGATTATGCCCGCTATGCTTATGAAAAATGTGAAATTTGTTTTATAATTTAAATTTGTGGATTTTATGATTTTTAGATGCACCGTGCACGTACTGGTGTTCTGTTTATATGTGATATGGTTAGTGTGCACACGGTTGTGATTAGCGCGCAGGTGGGTGTGATTAGCGCGCAGGTGATATTATAAGGTTGTCCTGTGGTTGCCATCGGATGAGGGTAGGCCACCCCCCATGGCCGGGACACTAGGTTAGCAGCGGCGCAGTGGGACGCCACGCGACCGTATGCCGGTTTCTTTCTATAACCTCCTGTCTGACGGTACCTTGGGACGCTGGGTACTGTTGGCGCCACTGGTATATAGTGGGTGCATCAAATGATTTTCAAAACTGTATTTTAAAAATAAAATGTTTTAAAGCTGTATTGGAAATTTAAAATATAATTATTACCGTTTCTGGTATTTAATTGATGTCTTGGTTTTTGGGGATTACGAACAAGGGTTTTGTGAAAAGATTTTAAAAGGGGAACTTTTTCAACTGAGAGAATTGTAAGGGTTTTGAGAGAAATTATTTTTTACAATTAATTATTATTTATCTACTTATTACCGTAGTATTATATTGTATAGTAGATAGGGTCACTCACTGAGATGATTAGCATCTCACACTCTTAAATTCCGTTCCTCTAGGTACCAGGTTGTCAGTGTTCTTTCGGAGCGGACTCGATCTTCCTCGCTGTTTTAGTTCGTGCTGTACCCTGTTCTTCTTTTATTGCAGTTGTAATATTTCTTTCACTCTTGTTGTATTTATTTTGCACTGGATTACTGTATTTATTTTGAAGTGCTGCAATTTGTGGATCAATTTATAGTATCGTGGGAGGAATAAGGGGATGTTTTTAGAAGTGTGTTTTCAGTGCAGGTAAATTTTTGGTTAGTCCTACCCTTAGGGGAGGTGCCGCTGGATTTTCCGTTGGAAGGTTCGGTGGTATTTCCCTGGAATCAGGGCTTGTCTAGGGTTCCGGGGAAGGAATTCTGGACGAGTCCTGACAGTTTGGATGACCAACCGAAGCAATAATATCCGGATGAACAAAGCAATAATTCCCTTCAAAGGAGCCCATCAATCCCTCACATAAATGCCTACATAATGCGATTACAAGTAATTATAGTGTTTATAATTAATTAAATTGAAAAATTAGTTATAAACACATCCAAATTTAGTTTACCTTATGTAGAACAAGATGCATTCGGAAGATAATTATTGTATGTAATAAAAATCGTTTATATTGCTCCTCGCTATGCCCAACTGTTGTTCTTCCCCAAAGATCTCTTTTTTCATATTATAAAAACCATAAATGATCGTTATCGACGACCTTGATCCGACGTAGCAACTCTCGGATCGTTGGGGTAACGACTAAGGGATCAATATTATCATCTTGATCATTCTCAACATTTGACCTATTAAAGCTTCCCTACAAATATCAACAAACAACATTTAAAGCAGAACAAAAACAAAATTATTTTAAACTTCATTATTATATACAAAAATAAAATTATTTTAAACTTCATTATTATATATAGCTGCATCGAACAATACCTCCTCAGATGGCAAGATAACAAGATCTCTTGGCCATGCAACAAATGCACCTTTAGCATCACCGACATGTATGATGTCAAATGACAGAATAGGCAAAGGTGCAAATCCATCAATAACGTCATCAACAGTGACCTTATAATTTGCTGCACCTAGCTTCACACCATGACACATATCTATTGGCAGCGAAGGTACCAAAGTGCCACATGCTACTATATGGCCAACATTACCTTATGCAAGATTGCATTTTATACCCTGCAAAGTTAAAAAATAAAAAATAAGAAAATTAATATATGTTCATATGACAATATTCCTTTAACTTAAAGACTCGATCCCATGACCTCATGGCGGTAGGTAGGGCTCTTCAACCATGGGAGCTATATAGATAATAATAACCCACTTAAACATATATATATATATATATATATAATGAAATAATTACCTCAGGATAGATCCGAGGAGCATCAACCGTAAATGTAGATTAGGTCCCATGAGCAGTAACATCATCGACTTGGGTCGCAGGAGCATCAACATCATCGGCTGGGGGGGTCCCTTAAGCAGCAACATCATTGACTTGGGTTCCAGGAGCATCAACATCATCGACTGGGGGGGTCCCTTGAGCAACAACATCATCGAGTTGGGTCCCAGGAGCAGCAACATCATCGGTTAGATGAGTGAGTGACGGAATGTCAATACCACATGCCGATATGAGCGCATCAACTTGGGCAGCACTGCTACTACTTGAATTTCTGATGATCGCCACCAGACCTTTGAGCAGCATCTCATAGACTGCATTGTTTCCACTTCCCTCAGACTTGGTCTGTTTTTGTGAACTCGGCTTAGGAGTATGGAAAAATTTAGTCACCGTCTATCCTTTGCCTCGATCCCTAAGCCTACCTCCATACTCCTCTTTTCCCAAAACTTGTGTGAGGATATCCACTGGAGGTGAAGGCCGAATTTCTCCTTCTGTTGCCTTCTTCTTTAAGTCATTCTACAATATATTTTTTAAATGATTAAATATATCAGTTTAGATAATAATGAACTAAATAATAATATATGCAACAAATATTCATAAAAAATACAATACTCACAATTTTTTCCCCTACATGTTCAGTTTCTTCATTTGTATTTTTTCCATCCTTCCCCATACGTGCCCGTATCCATAGGTCATCTCAGTCTACATAATCTTTGATGCCTCTTTCAAGTTGCTTCAAAAGTTACAAATAAATTAATTTTAATAATGCAAGTGATCAAGTAACAATGACAAAATTAATATGGTTAAATGTAAATAAAAATAAATTGCATACAATGGCTCTTTCTAATCTCGCGTAGCCCATTGCACCCATCCTATGCGGATACTTGTTTAATTGCCGTTTTTCTGAATATTTTTGACTTACTGCCTACAAAAGTTATAAATATACATATTAGAAAACCCAAATAATTTAAGTCACCATAACAAATTTTAATTTTTGTATAAATAATGACAGCGCAATTTAATACAACAGTAACTTGCATTAAATAAAACTATACCTAGAAATTATCCAACAATCTTTGTTGTACAAAATCATCCCACACCTCTTGGCTTATGAATTCATACATTGAGGGTTGTTGCTTCAACTTTTCGGATGTGTCAATATATGGTCGAACAAAATATCTATATAAGTAATTCTTGAATTTTCTCTATTTGTCACAACAATCTTTTAAAGTTACCTTCCTAAAACTATCATATTTACCCGTACATTGCTGCAAAATTAAAATATATATATATATATATATATATATTTAGTAACATTGATTGACAAGTAAATGCAGTAAGTTAGAAATGCAAGTAAAATGCATACAAGCTACAAATGCAAAAAAGGAATTATAAAATCTTCATCAATTAAATATGATTCATAATAAACAATATTTAACAATAATGCACTCCATACCTTTATTGTGCCTATAGGTTATCTTTTAACCTATCTGACACATCTCTTCAATTAGGTATATTAATTGGTATTGTGCTCTTAGCCAACGAGCCCTCCAAATTGTTCAGTCGAATGGCCTTAGAGTTAATAGCATCTCCAACCTAATTATGTTGAGGTTCCAAGCTTTTGTTTCCCTCCAAATACTTCCTAAGGTCTTTCATCGTTGTAGCCCCTCGTTTTCTATGCCTTGGGGATGACGTATTCTGTCTTTCCATATCATTGGATGGTGATCCAGCGCCATCCCCATCTGAGAGGACATGTTCATTAAAAGGATCCATAATTCTACATATAAAAAACATAAACACAAATTAATATTACTAACAATATGAACATAGGGTGTAGTATAATTAATAAACCATTAATAACAATAATAAATGATAAATTCATGTAATTTATTTACCAAGTGATGCAGTAATAGTATCTTCTCTTAACATCTATCCCTTTTAACAGTCATTAACATTTTCAAACACAAAAAGCGACTAAATCACTAATGGATTTTGAGCAGTACAAATGACGTCGTTTTAAGACCCGCAACAGAGCACCCTCTGTGATACACCATCTGTGATACTATTGACATTTCCCATGCAATTTATAAAGGCTGTATCTTGAATTTAAATATATAAACACATAATACAAATATTAGCATATCATTGTGCTTTACATACAATCGAACCCCACTCAATAAATATAGCTATTTTTCCAAACAAAATTTAGCTAACCCATTGTCGACGACAAGACATGATTTTGACAACATAAAACCCCACCAAAATTATAGTAACGAACAAATATTTAAAAAAACAAAAAAAAACCAGCAAACAGAATATTTTTTTAAGCAACACATACACCACCAAACCCCAAAACGGATGAAAAACAGCACACCTTTACAAATCTAGCAATCAAGAGGAACTTCAAGCCACCACAGCAGGCGACGGTGACGGCACGGCAGAAACCCAGCAACCCAATCTCGGCGATGAGATAGAAAAATTCCCAGCCACCCAACCCCGCGATGGCGAAGTACACGACCCACCCAACATGGCGACGGCCACGGCCACGGCGAAAGGGTGAAGTGCTTCCAACCCAACCACCAGAAAGAAGAAGAAACAGAGGAAGAAGGAACTGTGAAATTTAGGAAAGAAACCCATAAAATCCTTCAAACCCTTGAAAGAAACATGAATCCCTAATGAGAGAGTGATCCTTCAAAATCTTCTCATACTTCCTAGATTGCTTCCAACTCTCAAGTATCTGTACTTGGGGTTAATTGTTGAAAAGAAAGCCTATCGAAAAATGTGCTATTTTATTTTTAATATTTTCTGAATATTGGGGAATAAAAAATGGTTATTAAGAACATTTTAGGGGCAAATAAAATTATTTAAAGACACAAACAAAAGAAAAAGTCGAAATACAAAAGAAAAAAAAAGAAATTAGAACGGCCGACTAATAAAGAAGAAAGTATGTCGCCTATAAAAAATTAAAAAACATATAAATTTTAAGTGTTTTGAAAGTTTAAATAGAAACTAAAGTATACTTGAAAGAAAATCAGATTGATTAAAAAAATAAAAAATAAAAAAAATCATTTATGTTGTTTAAATATTTTCACTAGTGATTTGATGCTGAAAGAAAATCAGATTGATTGGAAAAAAAAAATTTTGCTAACCGGCGACGCGGAAATAGATTATGCGTTGCCTATTAAAATATGTAAAAAAAAAAAAAAATTTGTTGTTTAAATATTTTCACTGGTGATTTGATGCTGAAAGAAAATCAAATTGATTAATCAAAAAGAGCACCCAAAAAAAAAAAAAATTACTAACAAGCGACGCATAACAATAGTTATGCTTTTGTGAAAAAAAAAAATGTTCAGTAAATAAGTTGCTTAAATATTTTCACAGGATATTTGATATTGTAAAGAAAATTAGATTGATCGGAAAAAAAAACACAAAAAGAAAATATATATTTTCTAATAGGCAACGCGGAAGCATTATTATACGTCACCTATTACAGATATTTAAAAAAAAAAAAAACATTAGTTTATATTGTTTGAATATTTTCACTGGTAATTTGATGCTGGAAGAAAATCAAATTGATTAAATAGAAAGAGTACACACCAAAAAAAAAAAAAAAACATTTGCTAACAAGTGACGCATAACTATATTTATGCGACACCTGTTACCATGATTTAAAAAAAAATGTTCATTTAATAAGTTGCTTAAATATTTTCACATGATATTTGATGTTGTAAAAAAAATCATATTGATTTAAAAAAAAAATTATATTTGCTAACAGGCGACGCGGAAACATTATTATACGTCGTCTATTACTGATAATTAAAAAAAAAAAACACTAGTTTATATTATTTAAATATTTTCACTGGTGATTTGATGCTGAAAGAAAATCAGATTGATTAAACAGAAAGAGCACACACAAAAAAAAAAAAAAAAAAAAAAGATTTGCTTACAAGCACCTGTTACCATGCTTTGTAAACAAGAAAAAAAAATGTTCAGTTAATAAGTTGCTTAAATATTTTCATAGAATATTTGATGTTGTAAAGAAAATCAAATTGATTAAAAAAAAACAAAAAAAAAAATTGATAAAAGGCGACACGGAAATATGCTTATGCGTCGCCTATTAAAAATATGTAAAAAAAAAAAAAAAAAATTTTTTGTTGTTTAAATATTTTCACTGGTGATTTGATGCTGAAAGAAAATTAGATTGATTAATAAAAAAGAGCACAAAAATATATATATATATATATATATATATATATATATATATATATATTGCTAACAAGTGACGCATAACTATGGTTATGTGTCGCATGTTACCATGATTTTGTAAAAAAAAAAAAAAAAAATATTCAATAAATAAGTTGCTTAAATATTTTCACTGGATATTTGATGTTGTTATGAAAATCAGATTGATTGAAAAAAAATATATATATACATAAGCAGAGAAAATTGAAAACCATTGAATATTTTCTTGAAGTGATAGGATAAACATGCTTGCTAGCAAAAATCCAAGAGATCATGAGTGCTTTCTTTTAATCTTAAAATCATACTACTAGAATCGTCTTGATAAATGACACGATAAATGCATCGTAAAAAATAAACAATAACGTATTCCAATGAGTCGCCTAATATCCTGTTGCGAAATGCAAAGATATTTAGCTACCCATTATCAGAGTCACCTATCTTTGAGTTTTTAGCGACTTAAATAGACATTTAGTCACTCATTATGAGAGTCGCCTATACGTCAATTTTTAACAACACATGTTACTTTTAGCAACGCATTACGTGAGTCGATATTAGAGTTTTTAGCGACAACTATCGACTTTTAGTTACTCATTATCAGAGTCGTTTATATTTCCATTTTTAGAGAGAATATACACTTTTAGCGACACATTATTTGAGTCACCAAATTAGAGTTTTTAGTGATGACTTTTAGCAACTCTTTGTGAGAGTCTCCTTATTTGCGTTTTTAGTGACACTCATTTATTTTAGCGACGCGTTAGATAAGTCACCCATATATGAGTTTTTAGTGACGCATATAAACTTTTAGTGACTTATTATTTCGATCCATTTATAACAAGGTATTTACTAGCGACTATTTCATGTAGAGTCGCCAAATAAATATATTACAAGTGACTTATAAGTAGAGTCGCGTTTTTAGCGACCATGGAAGATTTTAGCGACGTAGTTTTCATTACTTAAAATGACTTTTTATTTATTTTTAGAAAAGTCGCTAAAAATGATATTAGTGACTCTGTTTTAAGCATCGCTAAATTTGTTAGTCGCTAAAGATAGGCAAGTAAAGGTCGCCAAATATGGTAGGCAACCTTGTTTCTTTTTGATGTGTCGCCCATTTGTTTTTTAATTTTTAATTTTGTGAATATTATTAAAATAGTAAAAATATAAAAATAATTAAAATACAAAAAAACTAAAACTAGCTTCATCCAGAATAATTAGAATACAAAAATATAAAATACATATTTTTTAACAACAAATTAATTATCAAATAAATTAAATATTAACTCATTGACATATTTTGATATAATTTGTAAACTATTGTATTTTTTCATAACAAATTTAATATTAATTAAACTTCTATGAATGCATACTCATTGAGATGGAAGTTGACATCCTCTTGTTGACGATATTACACCCTCATACTGCATATGGAAAAATTAAAAAGTTATTAACACTTATGCAAAATAAATAAAATATTAATCATTTTTAAATTTGTAATTTAGTAAATAAAAATTTTAAAAATATTACCATCGTTTTTAAGATTTGATGAGGTGCATTTCTCCTAATTAAAAGTAAAAAACACATAATGAAGTGGATCAAAAAAATAATTAAATGAATAATAATAAATGTTATAAATATTACTTAAAACATAAGTTAATAAATATACGTACCAATTTATTTAAAAGATATTGTTTATTCATATCCCCTTACAGTCATTACAAACATAGCCACTCTCACATTCATCCTCATTATCATTTTCATCGATACTTGGCAACTATATGACAAATGGATTGTGAGCCATCGTAGTATCTTCAAGAACATCTTTTTCAACAAAAGTACGATGTTGTGGTGAAGTTAAAACAACAGACCATCTCAAATCAAATTGATCTTCAACAATACTTGTTGAACTTAGCAAAACAATGTCAAGCAATATCACAAACAAAATTTCTACAAAAGCAAGATTAATAAAATCCAACGAACCTAACCTGCGGTTAAAATGAAAAAAAAAAAAAAAACCCAACCCACCACATGTCTCCACCAACCACAAAGAAAAAAGAAACTCACCTAAACGATGGAGACGAAAAAAGAAGAAACCCAGAAATCACACAACACAGAGAAATCCAGCTTCCCTGCCGACAACAACATAGGCAAATGAAAAATGAAACCCGAAATATCCCACTCTTCAATTCTTTCTTAGATTGCTTTCAAATATAATATCTATTAAATAGTATACTTGATGTAGTTTTAAAAAAGAAAAGGGATTCAAAGACGCGCGTAAAAATTTTAAAACGCATAAAAAATTCTCAAAAAATGGAAAAAACACGCCTTTTCTCTCAATTTAATTTTTTTTTCTTTGATTAATTTTTTAGTTTTCATCTACAAATAAAAACTGAAAATATTTCTTAAAAATGCGAAGCAAAATATTGAAGATTGCTGTTTATTTTTCTGTTTTTCAAGTACACCTTTATTTTTTATAAAATTTGCATGTCTTTTAAAATTTTTATTTTTTTTAATTGAGAAAACAGACGATGCATTCTCTTCAAGAAGGGTCGCCTGCTCTTGAATTGTCGGATCAAGCGACACATTATGGTTGAAAAGCGTCACATGTTCCAATTTTTATATTTTTTTTGTAATCTTTAAATAGTTTTTTAATTGTTGATCTACAAATATATTCATATAGCAATCCAATGAACATAAATTCCATTGATCTAAAAACAAAAAATAGTTTTGTCAATGCTCTTCTCAATTATTCACATATATGTGTATAGACGAGACACAAAATATCTCAACACCTAATTTGAGATAGGGTACCGAATATATAATTCTAATTCAACAAGCATTTATTGACCAATTTATCTACATAAGTATGTTAAATGAGCTTAACTTTCATGTGTTTATGGTCAATGATAGCTTATTGGTTTTTAAAAATTGAAAGTCTATTAAATTGCTTTTTCTTAAAAATAAAAAATAAAAAAAATTGAAGGAACAAGCGACACAATTCCATTAAAATGTGTCGCTTATTTCATGTTTTATTATTATTATTTTTTAATATTGAATTGGTTTTGTTGATTGCTCAGCTCATCTACAAAGTAAAATAAAAACATATTTGCAAAATTAAAAAAATTACTAAAAACAAGTTTCAAATTCAAAAAAAGTTAACAATTGCTTGAGTGAAAAGGCGACGTAGTTGTTGAATATGCATCACCTTTTTATCTATTTGATGACTCTTTGTTAAAAGAATGCATCGCCTAAAACTATATTAAGCTAGTTCTTGTTGTATGACTACATCCAAGTCATTTGGCCTGGTGGTGTGATGATTCCTTCAGAGTGTAAAAGGTCCTGGGTTCAAATTTTTTTTTTTGGTTCTTTTAGTCAATCTAATTTTATTTTAACTACAAATAACCAGTGAAAATATTATAGCAAAATAACTAAGGTGGTTTTAGTGGGTTTTTTTTTTTTTTTTTGTTAAAAGGCGACTCATAATGAAGATTGTGCGTCGCTTGTTCTCCTTTTTTCTTTTTCTTTTTGGTTCTTTTAGTCAATCTAATTTTATTTCAACTACAAATAATCAATGAAAATATCAGAGCAACATAACTAAGCTGTTTTTTTTTTTTTTTAATTTTGTTAACAAGCAACGTAAAATAAAGATTGTGCATCGCCTGTTCTCCTTTTTTCTTTTTTTTTGGATTCTTTTAGTCAATCTAATTTTATTTCAACTACAAATAACCAGTAAAAATATTAGAGCAACATATTTGAGTTTTTTTTTTTTTTTTTTTTTTTGGTTAACAGGCGACGCACGATGAAGATTGTGCATCACCTGTTCTCCTTTTTTTTTTTTTTTTTTGTTCTTTTAGTCAATCTAATTTTATTTCAACTACAAATAACCAGTGAAAATATTACAGCAACATAGGTAAGCTGATTTTTTTTTTTAAAAATTTTGTTAACAGGCCTGTTCTCTCTCTTCTTCTTTTTTTCTTTCAGTTCTTTTAGTCAATGTAATTTTATTTCAACTACAAATAACTAGTGAAAATATTAAAGTAACATAACTGAGCTGGTTTTTTTTTTTTTTTTAAATTTTGTTAACAAGCAATGCACAATCAAGATTGTGCGTCACCCGTTCTTCTTTTTTTTTTGTGGTTCTTTTAGTCAATCTAATTTTATTTCAGCAACAAACAACTTGCGAAAATATTAGAACAACATAACTGAGCTCTTTTTTTTTTTTTTCCCTTAGATATTGGTACATGATGCACAATGTGCGTCACCTATTACTAGAGTATCCTATTGGTAACTAGAGACGCACAATGTGGGTCACCTATACCAAAATCTTAAAAATAAAAAATAAAAAAAAACCTAGCTCAGTTATGTTACTCTAATATTTTCACTGGTTATTTGTAGTTGAAATAAAATTATATTAACTAAAAGAACAAAAAACAAAAGGAGAATAGGTGATGCACAATCTTCATTGTGCGTCGCCTGTTAACGAGCTCATTTATGTTATTCTAATATTTTCACTGATTATTTGTAGTTGAAATAAAATTAGATTGACTAAAAGAATAAAAAAAAAAAGAAGGAGAACAGGCGATGCACAATCTTCATTGTGCATCGCCTGTTACCAAAATCTTAAAAAAAAAAAAAAAAAAAACCCAGCTCATTTATGTTGTTCTAATATTTTCACTAAGTATTTGTGGTTGAAATAAAATTAGATTGACTAAAAAAAAAAAAAGAAAGAAAGAGAACAGGCGACACACAATCTTCATTGTTCGTCACCTGTTCACCCTTTTTTTTTTTTTTTGTTCTTTTAGTCAATCTAATTTTATTTCAACTACAAATAACCAGTGAAAATATTAGAACAACATAACTGAACTGCTTTTTCTTTCTTTTCTTTTTTTTTAAGATATTGGTAACTGGTGACGCACAATGTGCATCACCTATTACTAATTGAAGATGCACAATGTGGGTCGTCTATTACCAAAATCTTAAAAAAATAAAAACAATAAATAAAAAAATAGCTCAATTATGTCGCTCTAATATTTTCGCTAGTTATTTATAGTTCAAATAAAATTAGATTGACTAAAAGAACCAAAAAAAAAAAAAAAAAGGAGAACAGGCGATGCATAATCTTGATTGTGTGTCGTCTATTACCAAAATCTTAAAAAAAAAAAAAAAACCAGCTCAGTTATGTTGCTCTAATATTTTTACTGGTTTTTTGTAGTTGAAATAAAATTAGATTGATTAAATAAGCAAAAAAAAAAAAAAAAAAAAGAACATGCGACACATAAAGGAAACTATGGGTCTCCTATTACCTATATTTAAAAAAAAAAAACAACTCATTTATGTTGCTTCAGTTATATTATTCTAATATTTTTACTAATTATTTGAAGTTGAAATAACATTAGATTCATTAAAAGAACCACAAAAAAAAAAAGAACAGGCGACGCGTAAAGAAGACTGTGCGTTGCCTGTTACTTATATTTTTTTTAAAAAAAAAAAAAAGAAACCAGTTCAATTATGTTGCTTAAATATTTTCACTGGTTATTTGACGTTTTCAAGAAAATGAAGTTGATTTAAAAAGAAAAAAGAAAAAAGGGGAACGGGCAACTTGGAATGATTTTTGTGTGTCGCCTGTTACCAATATCTTTAAAATATATATATATATATATACTATTTAAGAGATTTGCAAGAATAAACTGTACATGAAAAATTATATAATTGAATAACAACTTCGTATAATTAGATTTTGTTATTATGTAAAAATAGATAAGTTGATGGTTAATCATTTTTCATAAGTCTAGCATTTAAACAATATAATTCAGATAAAATATACGCACAGTATTAAAAGCGACTCTGTTCAGCCGCATATTCAGCGACTCTTAACGAATGTGTCGCGTGTTGTTGTTTTTAACGACCGTTTGACATCGACTGTTTTGGGATGCGTCGTTAATTTATTAAATTTTTATTGATGCATTATCCTTAAAGTCGCAGTTTTATTTTTTCAAATGCGTTTGTTTCATAGCGTCGCTAAGTGAGTGTCGCTAGATATCAATTTTCGCGTAGTACCGATTTGAACTGTTTATTATACGTTAGTTAAAACTAGTAATTTAGGACTAAAATGATAATTAATTTCCCATCTAAATATGAAATACAACATTATATGGACATGAAATAAATATTGAAATCAAAACTAGCATATTCATATATATATATATATATATATATAATGGATTTATATCAAATTAAGCTTAGACAATACAAGTTCCAAATAAAGACATTCTCGCAGCCAAGAATGCATGGTACATAATTATGAGATAGCATCAAATATGGGAATGTAAATGAGCCAATCTAGTACAGAAAATGAGAGGAGAGAGCCAGCCATTTGCATGGTAGGATTAATCAAGTTCCATAATTAGATAATTGGATAGGAAGCCGCGGAGGCAATGCCACAATGACCTTCAGGTTGACCAGCTTCTCTCTGAAGTTTCATATAGCCTGATTCACCCCATGATGTTCCCCAAGAGTTCCTGACCAGCCAGTATTTCATTCCATCTTCATCACTATACCCATACCCTATCAATGTCACAGCATGGTTCATACGTTCTCCACACCCTCCAGTAAACACACCGCTCTCATAAAATCGAAATTCGTCTCCAACAGCAATGCCAACAGAGACAGGTTGCTGATTTACGGCCTTGCGTAAATCCTCCTCGTCATTCTGAGTAACATCTTCATAGCCAGAGATCGTTGCAGTTTTCTCTCTTGCTTTCTGAGAGTCACAATCTCCATCCCTTCCCTGGTATGGGTAATCCTCTTCGCTGCTTATACCTCCGTTCCCTTTTATATATTCGAACGCTGTATCCATCATACCGCCATTGCAACCTTCATTCTTCTTGTCACAGTCAACCAGTTGCTGCTCGGACAATGAAACCAGCTTGCCAGTTTTGATTTTGGTAATGCCTTCAATCGCTGCCACGACCGAAAATGCCCAGCAACATCCTGTAATATATATCATTCGTTAATAGAAATGACCCCCTTGGCACTCAACATATCAGCATGTTTTCACAACATGTATCAACATATCATACCTAACTTTAAATATATACAAATATATATAAAAACATATATACATGCGTTGACGCTTATATATATATATATATGTACTCTTTTTTTTTAACTTACCACATTCACGTTGGTTCTTTATCTCATTCACAGCTCCTTGCTCCCTCCAGTCAACGGTATCTGAAACATCGGTGAGATTTGCATACCTGAAAGATTTAGTTCCGGCCGATGACTTGGGGAAGTGGGTAGGCCTGAATCCAGTATAATATGTGAGGAATTCTTGGGACGTCAAGTCAGCAAACACATTATCGATGCCCAATTTGTAGGTGCGATTGCCTTTGTTGTTGAACTTTTCGACGAAATCAGCATTGTCCCGAAATATCTTGAAACGCTTTTCCTTCTCAGCATCGTCTGCATAGGTGCGTCCGTACTTTTGTGCCCATTGCTCATGCAGGTTCTTGACGGTAACTTCATCATGCAATGTGCGGGAACTGGCTTGGGATGCCCAATTCCCCAATACCATGAAAATGGCGATGACCACCAATGTTGTGAAACCCATTTGATTGACTCTATAGCTACAACTGATGAAGAGGGATAAAATATTACTAAAGTTGCAATTGGAAAGCTGTGAAGAAACAAGCACACTAATCTTGGGTATATATAGGAGGAAAGCGAGCACAAATTTCCAATCACAAGAGGTGAAGAATTAAAATTATGAAATACTTTCTAACGATGGCGTGAGATATGGGGTAGAAATTAGAATAATTTAAATTATTAACGAGAATAATCATGCCTCCATTCATGCTGAACGATATGGGTTTTTCATATACTGATTATGTTTGCTTTTGTGTGTGCTTGTGGAATATCGATCGAAGGAGTAAACTGCACTCCAAGAGGTTGTGTGGGTAGCCAGCACGTTAACTGAGAAATATGGGGGATTTTAAATATGCCGTCAAATTTGGGCAATTTATGAGCTAGCTATATGTTATAACTGTGCAGTTTACTGGAGTTTCTGCGTGACTGGTGCTGGAATTAAGTCAGCAGCGTATCCCTAATGAGAACGCAAAGACTGCAGTCGATCGCCTACAAACTTGTAAAAGGCTAACCCAAGTTCTGTGCAAGCTTTAATTATATCTTTCATGCTAAAATATTAATTAGCGTTTAATTATCAATGCATATGGGTTTTGCTCATTTTGTGTAAGGTTTAATATTTTTATGAATTCTCATTTATTTGGACCAACTAAAGCGAATTCATATGTAATATCTATATTTCATTCACCACGTTAAAACTTTTATAATATTTTAAATTGAAAAATACTCAGTGACATACAAAGAAGTTTATATTTTATCACAGCATTTTTTTTTTTTTTTTGGGTGCAAGGAAAGTCTGTTGACCGAATGTCAAGTTTTTTTTTTTTTTTTCCACTGGCATACTTATAATTTCCTAAAATAAAATAAAAAGAAATTGTAAAAAGTATTAACATGGAGGGACTATTTTGCAATGTACCAAAATTATGGGTGGATATAGTTTTAAAGGTTGTGAATCTAGAATCATTTTCGGAATAAGGCCTAGCCAGCTAGAGTTGTGCAAGTACTTATGCCCAATTAGTAGTTTGTGAGTAGGTGGAATTGGAAATTGGAATGAGAAGAAATTTCTGTGGCCAAATTTAAAAGCTTTTAAGCATATAATATATTAATTGTATGATATACAAGCAATTACAAGATCCATCAAGTATCAGTGCAAATAAGTATATTATTTTATAATTTCCATATTAGTATCAAGTGAAAATTAATTATTCACCACCCATAGAGGTTAAGCAGTTGGATAGGAAGCTTCCATGGCAATGCCACAAAGACCTTCATTAGCATCAACATCTCTCTGCATCCTAATGTATCCATTCTCACCCCATGAAGTGCCCCATGAATTCTTCACCAACCAATACTTCGTTCCATCATCTGCCTCCCCATATCCAACGGCTGTCACACCATGATCCAGAGCTGTTCCACATTCTCCAGTGAATACCCCGCTCGAGTAGAACTGGAAGGCCGATCCACTGGCATCGATTGCAACCGAGACTGGTTGATTAGCCACCGCCTTTAACAATGCCTTCTCGCTATTTGCAGGAACATCTTCATGGCCGGTGATTTTGGCGGCATGGGAAGCCTCTTTATTGGTGTTACAAGTACCATCAACTCCTTTGTAAGGATAGTTTGCTTCTGTGGCAAGTCCTTTGTTTTGAATGATAAACTCAAAAGCGTCGTCCATGAGACCCCCCTCGCAACCTTGATCTTCACCGCTGGTGTCGCAGTCCACTAATTCTTGCTCAGAAAGAGATATCAATTTCCCAGTTTTCAGCTGTGTAATTCCTTCTGTGGCTGCCACTGCGGAAAATGCCCAGCAACATCCTATACATTGGACATATATATACATTACAACAACCACAATGCAATGTTAATTCATATATATATATATATATATAACATATAGCAAAGAAAATAAAGGGCTAATTTGGTATGATATTAACTAATGAGTACCACATTGACCCTGGTCCTTGATGGGGGTGACAGCTCCTTTCTTCCTCCAATCTATGCTGGATGGAACTGCACTCACATCCTCGTATCTAAACGATGTTTGAGATGACTTGGAATTGGAGGATCTTTTGTATCCATTGCGAGAGGCTCGGAATTCTTCATTGGTTTGGTCTGCATATTCATTGACACTTAGCTTGTAAGGCCGATTGCCAGCATTGTTAAAATTCTCAATGAACTCCACATTGTCCTTGAATATCTTAAAACGCCTTTCCTTCTCAGCATTGTTCTCGTACGTGCGCCCATAGCGAGCCATCCACTGCTCATGTCTCTCTGACATGGAAACTTCATTCAATGTGCGGCACTTGGCTTGAGAAGCCCACACTCCTAAAACTACAAGTGCTATAAAAATTGAGGACCTTCCCAGTGTCATAGCCATTACTTACTTTTTGAAGTTCGCAAGAATTAATTACTAGGATTTTTGGTATTCAATTTTGGTTAAGATGTATATGAGCATATATAACAGGAAAGGTATATATAGAATGGCTTCACCTAGCTATATATAGCACTTTTACTTTGTTCAACTTCCAAAGTGATTGCTTAATTTCCTGGTCGGCCTGGTTAGATTTCCGGGAAAATTGTGATGATTTAGACAACCCAGTCCATACCGTATAAGCTGTCGTGTCAAACGCCATAGTTTTCCTGTAACTAATTACAAAAAGATTATATCTCACACAAATTTATCTGCCATTGTTTTGGAGCTAGCTTTATATATTGTTAGTGGTGTTTGCGATATTTTTATGATATAATGTATTTTGGATTAAGCCAAAATTTAGACTTTATTTTGCTGTCATTGTCTGGAATTGATGTTAAATAATATATTTTACTTTTACCTTTTGGAGTTTGCTATTTTGGATCTTCTCCATAATATGATGGTGTTATACAGATATAATATAATTAATATATATGTTTCTTTCACGTTGTGAACATTTGAATGTCCTGCTGGTGCAATCCTCCAATGCTGTTATATTATCTTCATCTCATTAAAATAAACTTTCCTGGCCTGTCCAATTTAACTCCCTGGAAAACGGTCTATCATTTTTTTAAAAAAAATTTATTTTTTTAATCCATTTCTTGTAATTTATCCAGAAGTGGTACAGATTAATTATTGTATACAAGCAGCAAGTTAAGACAAAATGCCTCCGTTTTAGGAAGGAGAGGATACTAAATGATAAGGTCAATATATTTGCGCGCACGACACAGGGTTCGAGACATATTCAAGTGAAGCCTAGAGCAAAAGATCCATTTTAATTATAATAATTAAAGTACAGGCTTATATAAGGGTCCTCCAACTTAGTTGTCACCTACGTCAATCTTTTCATTCTACATCATTCAATTCACATATTCAAGATATTGCCAAACAAAAACAAAAAAAAAAAAAAAAATAATCCTATATCTATTAGATTTTTTTTAGTATGGATTTTAAAAAATTATTTATAGCTTTTAAAGTTTAAAAGTTACTTTCGAAAATGTTTGAACAGTTTTTTTAAATTTTTTTAAAAAATTTTACGAAGAAATAAAAATTCTTAAAAAGTATAAGCAAAAATGATATTAAACAGAGTCTTATACTTCTAAAAGCATTCAATATATTCAACAGGATGAGGGGATTAATGTCTACATTTGCATTTTGTATGTGCTAAATTTAGAATTGAATCAAGCATATTTTACTTAATCCGAAGAAATAAACAAAATTTCGACAGTCAATTAAAATAAAAATATGGTTTGAAGAATATGTATCGTATTGAATATACTGAGAGTTATTTATATTTAAGTCTCGATTATGATAAATTATATTCCTAATATATCAATTGGATATACAATAACGATATACACATGTCATTTTCATAGATCTTCACATAATGATTTTATTACTTTATCAAAATCGTATGTGGTTGAGCTCTTCTATTATTTTTATTGCCAAAATTTTCTTATATAACCCGGTAGGTGACCTATTTTGGCGCTTCATTAACTAATTAATGATTTCGATTTTGAATTAAAATTATGATATTTCCATAGCCCCATTAAGTAGATACATTATATATAATTGTCTATTGCTGATTTCCTTTTGGACTGGTCTGCACGTTATTTTCATTCCTTTTAGATTAGTCAACAAAAAGCTGAAAAAATGGGCAAAATAATTATTTCTAGATAACCAATATTGAAAATTAAAATAACAGATCTAATTTTTCAATCTAATTTCTTGAAGCTTCGTTTACATGACTAATTTTAGAGGAAGCTTCAATCATTTTGTGCAAGGATTCCATGGTAAAGATAAAGGCATGTACAATTGAAAGCGTGTGTGTGTGTGAAAGCATCTTTTTTTTTTTTTTTTTTTTTAATGAAGTTGTTGAACTTTATAACTTTCACATTTATCAGCTTTAAACACCCAGTTTATATACTTTCAATCAAAAAAAGTCAGACCTTTCTATTTTTGTTTGTTATTCTACCTCTCAACCTTCTCTATTTAATATTAAATTTTCACAATACCCTTTTTAGTTAAGTGAGAAAAAATTCAATAATGATGATTAATCCATTTCTCAGTTTCTTTTTTTACATATTTTTTTTAAAATTATCATTATCATTAACATTTGACATGATAATTAACAATCGCACATAAATGTAAATGACAAAAATCATGAAGGTTTTTATACATATAGTATTTTATAACATGTTAAACTTAAAAAATAGTCAGTTACATATAAAAAAGTTTATATTTTATCAGAACATTTTTTTTTTTTTTGGGGACAAGTTTTATCACATCTTTTTGGAAGTAAAGTCCGTTGACCGAATATCAAGTTTTTTTTTTTTCACTAGCATACTTATAATTTCCTAAAATTAAACAAAAAAAAATTGTAAAAAGTATTAATGTAGAGGAACTATTCTGCAATGTACCAAAATTATGGATGTCTATAGTTTTAAAGTTGTGAATATAGAATCATTTTTGGAATAAGGCCTACCTAGCTATAGTTGTGCAAGTACTTATGCCCAAATAGTAGTTTGTGAGTAGGTGGAATTGGAAATTGGAGTAAGATCAAGAAATTTCTGTTACGAAATTTAAAAGCTTTAAGCATATAATACATTAATTGTATGCTATACAAGCAATTACAAGATCCATCAAGTATCAGTGCAAATAAGTATATAATTTGGAAATAACATCCATATAATTACTATATTCGTATCAAGTGAAAATTAATTATTCACCACCCATAGAGTTTCAAGCAGTTGGATAGGAAGCTTCCATGGCAATGCCACAAAGACCTTCATTAGCATCAACATCTCTCTGCATTCTAATGTATCCATTCTCACCCCATGAAGTGCCCCATGAATTCTTCACCAACCAATACTTCGTTCCATCATCTGCCTTTCCATATCCAACGGCTGTCACACCATGATCCAGAGCTGTTCCACATTCTCCAGTGAATACCCCGCTCGAGTAGAACTGGAAGGCCGATCCACTGGCATCGATTGCAACCGAGACTGGTTGATTAGCCACCGCCTTTAACAATGCCTTCTCGCTATTTGCAGGAACATCTTCATGGCCGGTGATTTTGGCGGCATGGGAAGCCTCTTTATTGGTGTTACAAGTACCATCAACTCCTTTGTAAGGATAGTTTGCTTCTGTGGCAAGTCCTTTGTTTTGAATGATAAACTCAAAAGCGTCGTCCATGAGACCCCCCTCGCAACCTTGATCTTCACCGTTGGTGTCGCAGTCCACTAATTCTTGCTCAGAAAGAGATATCAATTTCCCAGTTTTCAGCTGTGTAATTCCTTCTGTGGCTGCCACTGCGGAAAATGCCCAGCAACATCCTATACATTGGACATATATATACATTACAACAACCACAATGGAATGTTAATTCATATATATATATATATATATATATATAACATATAGCAAAGAAAATAAAGGGCTAATTTGGTATGATATTAACTAATGAGTACCACATTGACCCTGGTCCTTGATGGGGGTGACAGCTCCTTTCTTCCTCCAATCTATGCTGGATGGAACTGCACTCACATCCTCGTATCTAAACGATGTTTGAGATGACTTGGAATTGGAGGATCTTTTGTATCCATTGCGAGAGGCTCGGAATTCTTCATTGGTTTGGTCTGCATATTCATTGACACTTAGCTTGTAAGGCCGATTGCCAGCATTGTTAAAATTCTCAATGAACTCCACATTGTCCTTGAATATCTTAAAACGCCTTTCCCTCTCAGCATTGTTCTCGTACGTGCGCCCATAGCGAGCCATCCACTGCTCATGTCTCTCTGACATGGAAACTTCATTCAATGTGCGGCACTTGGCTTGAGAAGCCCACACTCCTAAAACTACAAGTGCTATAAAAATTGAGGACCTTCCCAGTGTCATAGCCATTACTTACTTTTTGAAGTTGTCAAGAATTAATTACTAGGATTTTCGGTATTCAATTTTGGTTAAGATGTATATGGGCATATATAACAGGAAAGTTAGGTATATATAGAATGGCTTCACCTAGCTATATATAGCACTTTTACTTTGTTCAACTTCCAAAGTGATTGCTTAATTTCCTGGTCGGCCTGGTTAGATTTCCGGGAAAATTGTGATGATTTAGACAACCCAGTCCATACCGTATAAGCTGTCGTGTCAAACGCCATAGTTTTCCTGTAACTAATTACAAAAAGATTATATCTCACACAAATTTATCTGCCATTGTTTTGGAGCTAGCTTTATATATTGTTAGTGGTGTTTGCGATATTTTTATGATATAATGTATTTTGGATTAAGCCAAAATTTAGACTTTATTTTGCTGTCATTGTCTGGAATTGATGTTAAATAATATATTTTACTTTACCTTTTGGAGTTTGCTATTTTGGATCTTCTCCATAATATGATGGTGTTATACAGATATAATATAATTAATATATATGTTTCTTTCACGTTGTGAACATTTGAATGTCCTGCTGGTGCAATCCTCCAATGCTGTTCTATTATCTTCATCTCATTAAAATAAACTTTCCCTGTCCAATTTAGCTCCTTGGAAAACGGTCTATCATTTTTTTTTAAAATTTTATTTTTTTAATCCATTTCTTGTAATTTGTCCAGAAGTGGTACAGATTAATTATTGTATACAAGCAGCAAATTAAGACAAAATGCCTCCGTTTTAGGAAGGAGAGGATACTAAATGATAAGGTCAATATATTTGCGCACATGACACAGGGTTCGAGACATATTCAAGTGAAGCCTAGAGCAAAAGATCCATTTTAATTATAATACTTAAAGTACAGGTTTATATAAGGGTCCTCCAACTTAGTTGTCACCTACGTCAATCTTTTCATTCTACAACATTCAATTCACATATTCAAGATATTGCCAAAGAAAAAAAAAAAAAATCCTATATCTATTTTTTTTAGTATGGATTTTAAAAAATTATTTATAACTTTTAAAGTTTAAAAATTATTTTCAAAAGTGTTTGAACAGTTTTTTTAAAATGCTTCACGCATGTTAAGAAGCTTTTAACTAAAATAAGTAGAAATGTTTTAAAAAAGTTTTACAGAGAAATAAAAATTCTTAAAAAGTATAAGCAAAAATGATATTAAACAGAGTCTTATACTTCTAAAAGCATTCAATATATTCAACAGGATGAGGGGATTAATGTCTATATTTGCATCTTCTATGCGCTAAATTTAGAACTCAATCAAGCATATTTTACTTAATCCGAAGAAATAAACAAGATTTTGATAGCCAATTAAAATAAAAATATGGTTTGAAGAATACGTATCGTATTGAATATACTGAGAGTTATTTATATTTAAGTCTCGATCATGATAAATTATATTCCTAATATATCAATTCACTACACGAAAATTAAGCTCTAACGAAACATACTCTTAGCGACGCTACGAAATAAATGCATCTAAAAAAACAAAATCGTGACTCTGAGGTTAATGCGTCAGTAAAAATTCGACTAATAGACGACACATACGAAAAATGTTGACGTCAAGAAGTCGCTAGAAACAACAACACACGACGCATCCGTTAAGAGTTGCTGAATATTTAGCCCAACAGAGTCGCCTTTAATAGAGTGCGTATATTTTATATCAATTGTATTGTTTAAATGCTACACTAAAGAAAATTATTAATCAATATGATTTTCTTTCAACTTTAAAAATAGGTGAAAATATTTAAGAAAAATAACAGAGTTGGATTTTAATTTTTTTTTCGTTCCACATTATTAATATCCGGCGACTTATAACAAACTCTATGCGTCGCCTATTAAATTATTAATTTTTTTTTAGATTTTTTAAATATTAATCAATTAATTTTCTTTCAATTTTAAATAACAAGTGAAAATATTTAAGCAGTATCACAGAGATAATTTTTTTTTTTTTTACCAAAAATATATACATCCTGCTACACATAGGCGTATTGTGAGTCGCCTGATGCCCTTATATTTATTTTTTTTCCTTTTTCATAAAATATTAATCAATCTGATTTTCCTTCAACTTTAAAAATCTGTGAAAATAGTTAAGAAAAATAACAGTGCTGGATTTTTATTTTTTTGGAACACACATTATTGATATCAGGCGACGCATAATCAATATTATACGTCGCCTATTAATTTATTATTATTTTTTTTTTTGGTTTTTTGTAAGTATTAAACAGTTGATTTTCTTTCAACTTTAAATAACAA
This sequence comes from Ziziphus jujuba, assembly GCF_031755915.1. Taxonomy (NCBI): domain Eukaryota; kingdom Viridiplantae; phylum Streptophyta; class Magnoliopsida; order Rosales; family Rhamnaceae; genus Ziziphus; species Ziziphus jujuba. The sequence goes on from NC_083380.1 coordinate 9,928,975, forward strand.
GTGAAAATGCTTAAGCATCATCACAGAGTTTTTTTTTTTTTTTTCCAAAAAATATTTGTATCACGCGACGCATAAGTATATTTTACGTCGCCTTATTCCCTTATATATATATATATATATTTTTTTTTTCATAAAATATAAATCAATCTGATTTTCTTTCAACTTTAAAAACCAGTAAAAATATTTAAGAAAAATAACAGTGCTGGATTTTTATTTTTTTGAAGCACACATTATTGATATCAGGCGACGCATAATCAATATTATGCGTAGCCTATTAATTTATTATTTTTTTTTTTTTGGTTTTTTGTAAATATTAAGCAGTTGATTTTCTTTCAACTTTAAATAACAAGTGAAAAAATTTAAGCAGCAACACAGAGCTTTTTTTTTTTACAAAAGATATTTTCATCAGGCGACGCATAGGTATATTTTGCGTCGCCTTATTCCCTTATATATATTTATTTTCTTTTTCCATAAAATATAAATCAATCTGATTTTCTTTCAACTTTAAAAACCAGTGAAAATATTTTAAAAAAATAATAGTGCTGGATTTTTAATTTTTTTCAACACACATTATAGATATCAGGAGACTCAAAACATTCATCATGCATCGCCGGTTAATTTATTATTTTTTTTTTTTGATTTTTTGTAAATATTAAGCAGTTGATTTTCTCTCAACTTAAAATAACAAGTGAAAATATTTAAGTAGCATCACAGAGCCTTTTTTTTTTGTTTTTTTCCAAAAAATATTTGTATCAAGCGATGCATAGGTATATTTTGTGTCACCTTATTCCCTTATTGTTATTTATTTTTCTTTTTCATAAAATATTAATCAATCTGATTTTTTTTCAACTTTAAAAACCAGTGAAAATATTTAAGAAGCATAACTGTGTTGTTTTTAATTTTTTTCTTATATAAGGCGACGCGTAATATGGTTGTGCGGCCCCTGTTACAATTTAATTTTATTTTATTTAATTGGTTTGGTTTTTAGAAATATTAGTCAATCTGTTTTACTTTCAACTTCACATAACCAGTTAAAATATTTAAGAAGCATAATTGTTCTTGTTTTTGTTTTCTTTGCATTATTTGTATCAGGAGATGAATAATTGTATTATGCGTCGCCTGTTACCCTTTTATTTTTTTTGTTTTCTAAAAATATTAGTCAATCTGTTTTACTTTCAACTTCAAATAACCAGTTAAAATATTTAAGATCATAACTGTGATGGTTTTTGTTTTTTTTGTTTTTTTTTTATTTGTATCAGGCGACCCTCAAGCATTTTTTGCGTCGCCTATTCACCTTTTATTTATTTATTTTTTCTTTTGGTTTTGTAAAAATATTAATCAATCTGTTTTACTTTTGGCATCAAATAATTTGTTAAAATATTGAAGCACATAACTGGGATGGTTTTTATTTTTTTTTGCATTATTTGTATCGGGCGATGCTAAAGCTTATTGTGTCACATGTTCACCTTTTATTTATTTTTTATTTTTTTGGGTTTTGTAAAAATATAAATCAATCTGTTTTACTTTTAACTTCAAATAACCAGTTAAAACATTTAAGCACATTATTTGTATCAGGCGACGCTAAAGCTTATTGTGTCGCCTGTTCACCTTTTATTTATTTATTTATTTATTTTGGGTTTTGTAAAAATATAAATCAATCTATTTTACTTTTAACTTCAAATAGCCAGTTAAAATATTTAAGCACATAACTATGATGGTTTTGTTTTTTTTTTTTGCATTATTTGTATCAGGCGACTCTCAAGCATATTGTGCGTCGCCTGTTCACCATTTATTGTAATTATTTTTAATATTGTTTGAATTTTTGTAAAATTGGTATGTTTAAAACCAAAGTTCATGCAAAACAAATATTACCTTATGAGCGATTTTCACAAATTTGTCTATGATATTTTATATGTACAAACAAAAGCTATTAACAAAAGCTAGCTATTTCACTACCATGCATAGATATTCATTGGTTTGAGATACTTGTGATCATCGCTGTTGCCCATTCATCTCTGAATTCGTTGACATTTTCAGCTTGTAACCAAGTGACACCTTCGTACTGAACATGAGAAACTTATGTTAATACATATACGAATAATCATAAATATTAATTATTACATAATAGAAATATGATGAAATCATTAAATTAATAATAATTTACCATTCCTTTTAAGTCTCGGGGAGGAACTTTGCGCCTAATGATATCTCGCATTATCATCATAATATAGTAACCGCATTCCGTACTCCCGGGCTGCATCGGTGTCTAAATTGACAAACAGTAAATTATGTGTAATATTAGATTATTTAAATTAACTAACAACTAATAATGCTAAGTTTATATATCGTAATTACCTTAGTATTTTGCCACCGAAGTTTCTTTTCAGATGTCTTTCCTTTGTTCCATGCAACGAAGGAACTATATAGAAATATAAATATTGTATAAGATTATATAGTAGCTTCAAAAGTACAAATCCAATATAAGAATAATTAATTAAAAATATTAGAGTTATTAACTTACTCGTCAAAGTTTTTAGATCCTTATCAATTATATTCTTATGAGTCTTCAAAGAATCAAAAAACCATGCTACTGCTTTGTATAAATCAACAACACATAGCATCCAATGATTCCTAAAAACACCAATAAATATTTTAGTTAATATGATGTTTTTCGAAATTAATATTTTCACAACATAATTTAATTAAAACTAACACAATATTACCTTGCACAATAAGGAAAGAACCAAAGTTGATTATTTCTTGCATCTTGTCATCTACTCAATATATTTATCATCCGTTCATGAGGGTTTGGATGACCAACCGAAGCAATAATATCCAGATGAACAAAGCAATAATTCCCTTCGAAGGAGCCCGTCAATCCCTCACATAAATGCCTACATAATCCAATTACAAGTAATTATAGTGTATAATTAATTAAATGAAAGAATTAGTTATAAAGACATCCAAATTTAGTTTACCTTATGTAGAACAAGATGCATTCGGAAGATAATTCTTGCATGTAACAAAAATTGTTTATATCACTCCTTGCTATGCCCAACTGTTGTTCTTCCCCAAAGATCTCTTTTTTCATATTAAAAAACCATAAATGATCGCTATCGACGTCCTTGATCCAACGTAGCAACTCTCGGATCGTTGGGGTAACGACTAAGGGATCAACATTATCATCTTGATCATTCTCAACATTTAACCTGTTCGAGCTTCCCTACAAATATCAACAAACAACATTTAAAATAGAACAAAAACAAAATTATTTTAAACGTCATTAATATATATAGCTGCATCGAACAATACCTCCTCAGATGGCAAGATAACAAGATCTCTTGGCCATGCAATAAATGCACCTTCAGCATCACCGACACGTATGATGTCAAATGATGGAATAGGCAAAGGTGCAAATCCATCAATAACGTCATCAACAGTGACCTTATAATTTGCTGCACCTAGCTTCACACCATGGCACATATCCGTTGGCAGCGAAGGAACCAAAGTGCCACGTGCTACTATATGGCCAACATTGCCTTGTGCAAGATTGCATTTTACACCCTGCAAAGTTAAAAAAAAATTAAAAAAAATTAATATATGTTCAGATGACAATATTCCTTCAACTTAAAGACTCGATCCCATGACCTCATGGCAGTAGGTAAGACTCTTCAACCATGGGAGCTATATAGATAATAATAACCCACTTAAACATATTTATATATATATATATATATATATAATGAAATAATTACCTCAAGATAGATCCGAGGAGCATCAATCCAAGATGTAGATTGGGTCCTATGAGCAGCAACATCATCGACTTGGGTCCCAGGAGCATCAACATCATCAGCTGGGGGGGTCCCATGAGCAGCAACATCATCGACTTGGGTCCCAACAGCATCAATGTCATCGACTGGGGGGGTCCCTTGACCAGCAACATCATCGACTTGGGTCCCAGGAGCAGCAACAGTATCGGCTGGATGAGTGAGTGACGGAATGTCAATACCACATGCCCATATGAGCACATCAACTTGGGCAGTGCTGCTGCTGCTTGAATTTCTAACGATCGCCACCAGACCTTTGAGCAGCATCTCATAGACTGCATTGTTTCCACTTCCCTCCGACTTGGTCTTTTTTTGTGAATTCGGCTTAGGAGTATGGAAAAAGTTAGTCACCGTGTATCCTTTTCCTCGACCCCTAAGCCTACCTCCATACTCCTCTTTTCCCAAACCTTGTGTGAGGATATCCACCGAAGATGAAGGCCGAATTTCTCCTTCTATTGCCTTCTTCTTTAAGTCATTCTACAATATATTGTTTAAATGATTGAATATATCAGTTTATATAATAATGAACTAAATAATAATATATGCAACAAATATTCATAAAAAATACAATACTCACAATTTTTTCCGCTACATGTTCAGTTTCTTCATTTGCATATTTTCCATCCTTCCCCATACGTGCCCGTATCCATAGGTCATCTCGGTCTACATAATCTTCAGTGCCTCTTTCAAGTTGCTTCAAAATTACAAATAAATTAATTTTAATAATGCAAGTGATCAAGTAACAATGACAAAATTAATATGGTTAAATGTAAATAAAAATAAATTGCATACAATGGCTCTTTCTAATCTCGCATAGCCCATTGCACCCATCCTATGTGGATACTTGTTTAATTGTTGTTTTTCCGAATATTTTTGACTTAATGCCTACAAAAGTTATAAACATACATATTAGAAAACCCAAATAACATAAGTCACCATAACAAATTTTAATTTTTATATAAATAATGACAGCGCAATTTAATACAACATTAACGTGCATTAAATAAAACTATACCTGGAATTTATCCGACAACCTTTGTTGCACAAAATCATCCCACACCTCTTGACTTATGAATTCATAAATTGAGGGTCGATGCTTCAACTTTTCGGGTGTGTCAATATATGGTCGAACAAAATATCTATATAAGTAATTCTTGAATTTTCTCCATTTGTCACAACAATCTTTTAAAGTTACCTTCCTAAAACTATCATCTTTACTCGTATATTGCTGCAAAATTAAAATATATGTATATTTAGCAACATTGATTGACAAGTAAATGCGGTAAGTTAGAAATGCTAGTAAAATGCATATATACAAGCTACAAATGCAAAAAAAGGAATTCTAAAATCTTCATCAATTAAATATGATTCATAATAAACAATATTTAACAATAATGCACTCCGTACCTTTATTGATGCCCAGAGGTTATCTTTTAACCTATCTGACACATCTCTCCAATTAGGTATATTAATTGGTATTGTGCTCCTAGCCAACGAGCCCTCCAAATTGTTTAGTCGAATGGCCTTAGAGTTAATAGCAACTCCAACCTCATTATACTGAGGTTCCAAGCTTTTGTTTCCCGTCAAATACTTCATAAGGCCTTTCATTGTTGTAGCCCCTCGTTTTCTACACCTTGGGGATGATGTATTCGATCTTTCCATATCACTGGATGGTGATCCAGTGCCATCCCCATCCGAGAGGACATGTTCATTAAAAGGATCCATAATTCTACATACAAAAAACATAAACACAAATTAATATTACTAACAATATGAACATAGGGTGTAGTATAATGAATAAACCATTAATAACAATAATAAACGATAAATTCATGTAATTTATTTACCAAGTGATGCAGTAATAGTATCTTCTCTTAACATCTATCCTCTTTAACAGTCATTAACATTTTCAAACTTTGCATCCAGCGACTAAATCACTAATGGATTTTGAGCCGTACAAACAACGTCATTTTAAGACACGCAACAGAGCACCATCTCTGATACCGTTGACATTTCCCACGCAATTTATAAAGGCTATATCTTGAATTTAACCATATAAACACATAATACAAATATTAGCATATCATTTTGCTTTACATACAATCGAACCCCACTCAATAAATATAGCTATTTTTCCAAACAAAATTTAGCTAACCCATTATCGACGACAAGACATGATTTTAACAACATAAAACCCCACCAAAATTACAGTAATGAACAAATATTTAAAAAAACAAAAAAAAAAACCAGCAAACAGAATATTTTTTTCAGCAAACACATACACCATCGAACCCCAAAACGGATGAAAAACAGCACACCTTTACAAATCCAGCAATCAAGAGGAACTTCAAGCCACCACAGCAGGCGACGGCAACAGCACGGCAGAAACCCAGCAACCCAATCCCGGTGACAAGACGGCAAAAATCCCAGCCACCCACCGCAATGGCGAAGTACAGAAGTATAAAGAAGAAACTACATCGCCTATAAAAATTAAAAAGCATATAAATTTTAAGTGTTTTGAAATGTTAAATAAAAAATAAATATACTTGAAAGAAAATCAGATTGATTAAAAAAATTAAAAAAAAAAAACTCATTCATGTTGTTTAAATATTTTCACTGGTGATTTGATGCTGAAAGAAAATCATATTAATTAAATAGAAAGATCACACACCAAAAAAAAAATTATTTGCTAACAAAGGATGCATAAATATTTTATGCGTCTCTTGTAACCACAATTAAAAAAAAAAGTGTTAATTTAATAAGTTGCTTAAATATTTTCAAAGGATATTTGATGTTGTAAAGAAAATCAAATTGAGTCAAAAAAAGAAACAAAAAAAATTATATTTGATTATAGGCGACGCATAAAAGTGATTCCGCATCGCCTATTACTTATTAAAAAAAAAAAACTAGTTTATGTTGTTTAAATATTTTCACTGCTGATTTGATGATGAACGAAAATCAGATTGATTAAACAGAAAGATCACACACAAAAAAATAATAATAATAATTTTTTCTAATAAGCGATGCATAAATTCTCTTATGCGTCGCCTGTTACCATGATTTAAAAAAAAATTTGTTAATTTAATAAGTTGCTTAAATATTTCCACAGGGTTTTTGATGTTGTAAATAAAATCAAATTGAGTTAAAAAAAAATTTATATTTGATTATAGGCGATGCATAAAAGTGATTCCGCGTCGCCTATTACTTATAAATAAAAAATAAAAAAAAAACTAGTTTATGTTGTTTAAATATTTTCACTGGTGATTTGATACTGAACAAAAATTAGATTGATTAAACAAAAAGACTACACATAAAAAAATAATAATAATAATAATAATAATTTTTGCTAACAAGCGACGCATAAATTCTTTTATGCGTCGCCTGTTACCATGATTTTAAAAAAAAAAATTTGTTAATTTAATAAGTTGCTTAAATATTTCCACAGGGTTTTTAATGTTGTAAAGAAAATCAAATTGAGTTAAAAAAAAAAGAAACAAAAAAAAATTTATATTTGATTATAGGCGACGCATAAAAGTGATTTTGCGTCGCCTATTACTTATAAATTAAAAAAAAAATAGTTTATGTTATTTAAATATTTTCACTGGTGATTTGATGCTGAACGAAAATCATATTGATTAAACAGAAAGATCACACACAAAAAAATAATAATAATAATTTTTGCTAACAAGCGACGCATAAAAGAATTTATGCATCGCCTGTTACCATGATTAAAAAAAAAACAAATTGTTAATTTAATAAGTTGATTAAATATTTCCACAGGGCTTTTGATGTTGTAAAGAGAATCAAATTGAGTTAAAAAAAAAAGAAACAAAAAAAAAATTATATTTGATTATAGGTGACGCATAAAAATGATTCCGCTTCGCCTATTACTTATAATTAAAAAAAAAAAGAAAAAAAACCTCTAGTTTATCTTGTTTAAATATTTTCACTGGTGATTTGATGCTGAAAGAAAATCAAAGTGATTAAACAGAAAGATCACACAAAAAAAATATATATTATTTGCTAACAGGCGACGCATAAATACTTTTATGCATCACCTGTTACCATGAATTTAAAAAAAAAAAAAGGTGAATTTAATAATTTGCTTCAATATTTTCACAGGATATTTGATGTTATACAGAAAATCAAATTGAGTTAAAGAAAAGAGACCAAAACAAAATTATATTTGATTATAGGCGACGCATAAAAATGATTCCGCGTCGCCTATTACTTATAAATAAAATAAAAAAAAAATAAAAAAAATCCTAGTTTATCTTGTTTAAATATTTTCACTGGTGATTTGATGCTGAAAATCAAAGTGATTAAACAGAAAAATCACACAAAAAAAATATATATTATTTGCTAACAGGCGACGCATAAATACTTTTATGCATCACCTGTTACCATGAATTTAAAAAAAAAAAAAAAGGTGAATTTAATAATTTGCTTCAATATTTTCACAGGATATTTGATGTTATAAAGAAAATCAAATTGAGTTAAAGAAAAGAGACCAAAACAAAATTATATTTGATTATAGGCGACGCATAAAAATGATTCCGCGTCGCCTATTACTTATAAAAAAAATAAAAAAAAATCCTAGTTTATCTTGTTTAAATATTTTCACTGGTGATTTGATGCTGAAAGAAAATCAAAGTGATTAAACAGAAAGATCACACAAAAATATATATATATATATATATATATATATATATTATTTGCTAACAAGCGTCGCATGAATACTTTTATGCGTCGCCTATTACCATGAATTTTTAAAAAAAAAAATATGAATTTGATAATTTGCTTCAATATTTTCACAGGATATTTGATGTTGTAAAGAAAATCAAATTGAGTTTAAAAAAAAACAAAAAAAAAGGTATTATATTTGAAAACAGGCGACGTGGAAACATTCTTATGCGTCGCCTATTACTGATAATAAAGAAACAAAAAAAAAACACTAGTTTATGTTGTTTAAATATTTTCACTGGTGATTTGATGCTGAACAAAAATCAGATTGATTAAACAAAAAGATCACACACAAAAAAAAAAAAATAATTTTTGCTAACAAGCGACGACGCATAAATTCTTTTATGCGTCGCCTGTTACCATGATTTAAACAAAAAAAAAAGTTCATTTAATAAGTTGCTTAAATATTTCCACAGGATATTTGATGTTGTAAAGAAAATCAGATTGAGTTTAAAAAAAAAAACAAACAAAAAAAAAATTTATATTTGCTTATAGGCGACGCGGAATCATTTTTATGCGTCGCCTATTACTTATAATTAAAAAAAAAAAAAAACCCTAGTTTATGTTGTTTAAATATATTCACTGGTGATTTGATGCTGAAAGAATATCAGATTGATTAAACAAAAAGATCACAAACCCAAAAAAACAAATTATTTGCTCATAAGCGACGCATAAATATTTTAATGCGTCGTTTGTTATTTGAAATGAAGAAGCAAATGTAATCTATTATTTTATTTGAGTTCAAATAAACTATCACTGATAGCCAAAAACATGAAAGTGCAACTCGTTGAACATACTTACGTCGAGCAATTGGACTATGGGTCCTTGCTTTAGATCAATTTACAATTGTTATATCCTATCTCAAATTATGTCGTGAGATATGTTTTTGTGTTTGTGTATACTCATATATGTGAATAATTGAAAAGAGCATTGATAGAACTGTTTTCTATTTTTAGATCGATTGACTTGGTGTTCATTGGAATGCTATGTGGAAATATTTTTAGATGTAACTTAAAAAAAAAGTAACTAAAATCAAAAAATAAATTTTAATTACTATTGGATAAGGCGACCCTTTTATATGTAAATGTGTCACATGTTTATCTCAATGAGTCGCTAGATCATCTAGTTTTTTAAACGAAAAATTACAATTTTAGAGTTATTGCCAAAAGTTTAAGAAGGAAATAAACAGTACTTGGAGAAACTTTTTTGTTTTAAAAGAATTAAAAAAAGGCATCTATGAAACTATTTATCCTTTAGCAACACAGTTTATCTCAATACATCGCCTGTTTATCCATTTTCTTAAAATTTTTGGCGTGTTTTCAAATTTTATGCGGGATTTTGAATACCATTTCTTTTCACAAAATATGTGTTAGTACACTTCATAATAGGTGTTAGAATTGGAAGCAATCTAAAAGAGACTTGAAGAGTGGGATATTTCGTGTTTAATTTTCCATTTGCTTGCGTTGCTATCTGGAAGTTGGATTTCTCTGTGTCGCCCTCGTGGTTAGCTTGGCTTCTTCTTTCTTCGTCTCCATGGTTTTGGTGAGTTTCTTTTCGCTTTATGATTGGCAGTGACATGTGGTGGATTGGGTTATTATTTATTTATTCATTATAACCGAAGGTTAGGTTTGCTGGGTTTTCTTAATCTTGTTTTTGTGGATAATTTATTTGCGATGGGTTTTCTTAATCTTGCTTTTGTCGATAATTTGTTTGCGATGGTTTTCTTAATCTTGCTTTTGTCGATAATTTGTTTGCAATGGGTTTTCTTAATCTTGTTTTTGTCGATGATTTGTTTACGATGAGTTTTCTTAATCTTGCTTTTGTCGATAATCTTTTTTGTGATATTGTTTGATATTGTTCTGCTTAGATTGGTAGGGAAATGGATAAATCGTGGATAACAAAGTATAGAACCTCAAGCGATTTTGCTAAGGGGGTGAGTGAATTTTTGAAATTTAGTATGGAGAATGCCAATGATTGTAATGCCATACGGTGTCCTTGCATGCAAAGTGGGAATATGAAAATCCATACTATTAGGGATATTAAAGGCCATATATATTGGAATGGGTTTGATGTCAACTATCGGCGATGGATTTGGCATGGTGAGTCATGTGCTGATGGGATTGGATCATCTTCTCATTTTGGGAATATTAATGTAGAATATAATGAAAATGATAGTAGTAGTAATAGGGATGTCAACGGGGCGGGGCGGGGCCGGTTTTCCCCGTTTCTTTAGGTGCAGGGCAGGATCGGGGATTTTGCGGGGCGGGGACGGGGCGGGACGATTATCCCCATTTTATTTTTTAATTGATATTTTTTTAAAAAATTTATATAAAAAAATTATTTTATGATTAAAATATAAAGAAAATGACTACAATGCAATAAAAATATAATAAAATACATCAAGGAACAAATTTACAATTATAATAAAATACATATTTAGAAAAATAAATAAAAAAAAAAGAAGAAAATGATTTTACATAAATAAAATTTTATAAAAAAAATAATAAATAAATATATATATATATATATATATCGGGGCGGGTTCGGGGCGGGGTTATTATTCCCCGTCCCCGGCCCGTCCCCGACTCGGTTTTTAGATATTTGCCCCTAGCCCGCCCCGCATCCCCGAATTTTCGGGGAAAAACCGCCCCTAACGGGGCAGTGCACCGCGGTTTCGGGGATGGGCGGGGCAAATTGACATCCCTAAGTAGTAAGGAAAACATGGCTTTCAATAGCTTAGACATGACCCGTGCTGCATTAGAAACTTTTGATAATGATCCTAATGAATTTGCTACCTTATTGGAGGATGCGGAGAAACCTTTGTACCTAGGTTGTACCAAATTTACCAAGTTGTCGGCCTTGGTTAAATTGTACAACTTAAAGGTAAGATATGGATATTCTGATAAGAGTTTTGATGTACTATTGCAATTGTTATCTGAGATGTTGTCAAATGACAATGTGTTGCCAACCTCCATGTACAATGTTAAGAAGACTTTGAGTGCTTTGGGAATGGAGTACATCAAGATTCATGCATGTCCTAAAAGTTGTATTCTGTTTAGGAAGGAATATGTGGACCTTAATGAATGTCCTAAATGTGGATCTGCTAGATGGAAAATTGATAAGAATGGAGTTGCTAGCAATATTCCAAATAAAGTTTTATGGCACTTTCCTATTATTCCGCGTTTTAAACGAATGTTTCGTAGTGTTGAAACGGCTAAGAATTTGACATGGCATGCCAATGGGAGAAAGGTTAAGATAGGGGAAATTCAACACCCTACGGATTCTCCATCTTGGAAGTTGGTTGATCATTTATGGCCAAACTTTGCATCCAAAGATAGGAATTTGAGACTTGGGACCGCGGCCGGTGGAGTTAATCCATATAATATGTTGAGTGGTAGGTATAGTTGTTGGCCTGTGATGACGGTTGTGTATAATCTTCCTCCTTAGTTGTGTATGAAGCGGAAATGTATGATGTCAAGTCTTCTAATTTCTGGACCGAAGCAACCCAAAAATCAAATTGATGTATACATGGAGCCGTTAGTTGAAAACCTGCAGCGGTTGTGGAATGAGGGTGTTACGGTCTTCAATGCTTACCGTCAAGAGAAATACACTTTGAAGGCAGTGTTGCTATGGACAATAAATGATTTCCCAGCTTATGGTAACTTGTCCGGTCATGCGGTGAAGGGATATTATGCTTGTCCAATTTGCAGTGAAAATACTTTTGCTACAAGGCTAAAACATGGAGGAAAAAAATGAGTTTTACCGGGCATAGAAGATATCTTCCTCCAAATCATCACTATAGAAGGCAAAAGAAGGCTTTCAATGGATTTCAAGAATTTGGAGTGCCTCCAAAACCGTTGACTGGAGAAGAAATCTTAGATAAGCTTAATGCAATGAGATTTGATAACTCAAACAAGAGGAAAAGGACTGTTGATTCTGAAGAATGTTGGAAGAGGAAGTCCATTTTTTTTGAATTGGAATATTGGAAATTTCTCCATGTGCGACACAATTTAGATGTCATGCATATTGAGAAAAATATTTGTAAGAGCATATATGGTACATTGCTCAATATTCCTGGTAAGACGAAGGACAGAGTTAATGCTCGCTTAGATTTACAAGAAATGGGTTTGCGGAAAGACTTGTCCCCTAAGCCTCAAGGAAATCGAACTTTCCTACCACCAGCCTGCTATACATTATCAAAGCATGAGAAGAAATTGTTTTGTAAGTGTTTAGCGGACTTAAAGGTTCCAGATGGTTATTCTTCAAACTTTAGGAATCTTGTTTCAATGGAGGACTTAAAGATGGTAGGATTGAAATCTCATGATTGTCATACATTGATGCAACAACTCTTGCCTTTTGCAATTCGTGCAATCCTTGCTAAACATGTGAGACATGCAATTGCAAGAATTTGTTTTTTCTTCAATGCAATTTGCAAGAAGTCTATCATTGTTGCTGAATTGGAAAATATTCAAAATGATCTTATTACAACTTGGTGCCTTTTAGAGAAATTCTTTCCACCATCGTTTTTTGATGTAATGGTTCATCTAACTGTACATTTGGTTCGAGAGGTAAGATTGTGTGGACCAATACATTTCAGGTGGATGTACCCGTTTGAGAGGTACATGAAAGTATTGAAAAGTTATGTTCGAAACAAAAATCGGCCAAAAGGTTGTATTACCAAGGGTTACATATGTGAAGAAGTGATTGAGTTTTGTAGTGAATTTTAGAGAGGATTAGATGCAGTTGGAAACCTAATTGGTAGATATCAAAAGTTAAATGATAAGGATGATGTTAATGCCCCCATTAAAGGTGGAAAAATTGATCAACAACTTTGGGAGCAAGTCCATAGATGTGTACTTTCGAATACACCAGAAATGGAACCGTATGTCAGGTGCGTATATACATGTTAATGTATGAATTAGTTGATATTTTTAATATATATATATCAACATGTATAATTTAGTTGATATTTTGAGTATATTAATATGCATCAATAAGTAGATATGTTGGATATTTTTATTAATTACAACAACTTTTATTTGTTTTAGCATTCATTTTGAAGTCTTGAAGTCAAGCAAAAAAAATTGAGGAAAAAAAGCAAAATGGTTTCAAGACGAACACAAACGTACATTTATGTACTGGTTACGTGATAAGGTATGGGAAAGTTAAATATTCAATATATAATATCATTGTTTTAGCTTTAATTTTTCATATTTTTTTCAATTGACTAGATTGCACAGGAGCGAAGTCAACCTAATCACACAGTTTTTGAAACATTAAGATGGTTAGCCCATGGTCCGCAATGGGTGGTAACGAAACATGAAGGATATGTCATTAGACGGGTTAGATTCAACACTATAAATATGGATAATAAGAGGGTCACCCAGAATAGTAGTGTCAACGTTATTGTCAAAAATGAGAATTTTGCTAATGCTAAGGATAATAACCCAATTTTAGCTGAGATGGCATACTATGGGATTATAAGAGAGATTTGGGACGTCGATTACACTATGTTTCGAATTCTAGTGTTCAAGTGTGATTGGGTTGACGACAGTGGTGTGAAAGTTAATGAGATGGGGTTTACATGTGTTAACTTTAGTAAAATTGGATATAAATCTGACCCATTCATCATGGCTTCACAAGTTCAACAAATATTTTATGTTGAAGATCAACTTGATTCGAGATGGTCTGTTGTTTTAACTCCACCACGATATTGTACTTTTGTTGAAGAAGAATTGGTTGAAGAAAATGTTCTTGGCGATACTACGATGGCTCACAATCCATTTGCCATACAATTGCCAAGTGTTGATGAAAATGATCATGAGGATGAATGTGAGAGTGGCTATGTTGTAATGATTGTGAGAGGATATGGATAAACAATATCTTCTAAATAAATTGGTACGTATATTTATTAACTTATGTTTTAAGTAATATTTATTTATTCATTAATTATTTTTTTCTTATGTGTTTTCCACTTTTAATTAGGAGAAATGTGCCACGCCAAATCTTAAGAAGGTAATATTTATTAAATTTTCATTTACCAAATTACAAATTTATTAATGATTAAGTTTTTATTAATTTATTTTGCATAAGTGTTAATAAATTTTTTTATTTTTCCATATGCAGTATGAGAGTGTAGTATCGTCAACACAAGGACGTCAACTTCCATCTCAATGAGTATGCATATGTAAAAATATATCAATGAGATGATATTTAATTATATTGATAATTGTTTTGTTATGAACAAGTATTTATTTTAAATTTTTATATTCTAATTATTTTGGATGAAGCTAGTTTGGGTTTTTTTGTATTATAATTACTTTTATATTTTAATAAATTTTTAAAAATTAAAAAAAAAACTAAATTTAAAAAAATAGAAAAGAAATGATGACTCGTTAAGATACTAAAAAGTCGCCTAAAATATATAACGACATATAATAAGATAAATTTAGTGACCCATAAATTTCGCGACTCTAAACAAAATGTCGCTAAAAGAATTTTTTTCCATATTTTAGCAACATAAATATATAGCGACCCTCAACGAAAACGTCGCTAATAAATTTTTAACAACTTTTCATAAAGTATCGCTAAATGAATGAGTCGCTTTAAGTTAATTGTTGAATATGTAACTAAATGAGAAAATGACTCGCTAAAAACACATAAATATGTGACTCTTATAATTTGTCGCTAAAACACGGATGCATCGCTAATTGGGAGACACTAAAAAAGAGTCGCTAAAAATATATGGTCGTTAACAAGGAGACTCACATAATTTGTTGCTAAAACATCATGCGTCGCTCAATAGGCGACAAAAAAATGCGTCGCTAAAAATACATGAGTCGCTATTCAAAATCAACGTTTAGCGACGCAAAAATTTAGCGACTGTTTATGAACAAGTCGCTAAAACATTTTTAGCGACAATGTTTTAAAGAGTCGCTATGTTATGCGTCGCTATAAGCTCATTGTTATATGCGTCGCTAAAAATTAAATGTGCGTCGCTAAAAGTGTGAATAGGCGATTGTTATTATACGTCACCTATTGTCTTACATATTTAGCAACAAGATATTTGGAGACTCCGTCGAATGCATCGCTGTTTATTTAGTGAGACACAATACTTGCGTCGTGTATCAGCTCGATTCTAGTAGTGTGGAAAACGGTATCTTCTTGTACTCGACGATATTTGGAATGAGGAGCAAGAGAAATGGGACTGCTTGAAAAGCTTATTACTAAATGGTGTTGAAGGAAGTGAAGTAATAGTAACTACACGAAGTGAAATTGTTGCGAGGATTACAGGCACAATGAAGGCCTATGGCTTAAAAGCCATGGATAAAGAGAAATCTCGGGCTCTATTTAAGAAAATAGCTTTGGAGCAAGGACGAGAGTCGAATATCAGTTCCAATATTTCAGAAATTGGAAAGCATATCGTGAACAAGTGCGGCGGAATTCCTCTTGCAATAAAAACAAGAGGAGGCTTGTTGCATTAAAAAATCCGGAAACAGAGTGGTCTTCATTTATGGAAAAAGAGATTTCAAAGATACCTCAAACAGAAGATGATATAATCCCAACACTTAAATTGAGTTATGATCATCTTCCATCAAGTTTGAAACAATGTTTTGTATATTATTCTCTATTTCCTAAAGATTATGTACTTAATGTAGAAATTCTAGCACAGCATTGGATGGCCCAAGGTTTTATTAAGATACCATATCCAAATGATTGTTTGGAAGATGTGGGTTATCAGTATTTTAAAGAATTACTTTGGAGATCCTTCTTTGAAGAAGTTGAAATAGATGAGAAAGGCACTGTAACAAAATGCAAAATGCATGATTTAATGCATGAGCTTGCGGAGTCAATAACACGACCCGAGTTTGATAGGCGAAATGGAAATACCGAACCTTTTAACAGTAAAACACGTCATGTGTTGTTGTATGGATACCATTCTTATTTGGTACAAGAAATGCTACCTTCATTGATTCAAGCTAAAAAGATGAGGATGATTCCTAGGCCTGATGTGCCTGGACAGAGGTTGTTGCTTACAAGGATTGTTGATGAGTCAACGTGTGATGCAGTTGCTTTAAATTTGACGTCGTTACGCATGTTGGATTTGCATGAGTATAGTATTATGAAAGTGCCTAAATCTATTGGTAAGCTGAAGCATTTGAGATATCTTGATCTTTCTTATAATGGTTTTAAGGTACTACCAGATTGTGTCACAAGATTGCATAATTTACTAACATTGACGCTCAACAAGTGCGTATTTCTTCAAGTATTGCCTAAAAACATAAATAAACTAATCAAGCTCCGAAATCTTGAGATTGGGGAGTGTTACAATCTGAAATACATGCCACGTGGAATAGGTGAATTAAGTAGCCTTTGCAAATTATCAAAGTTTACATTGAATAAGGACATGAGTTTTTCCTCTAAGCATCAGGGTGGCGCTGCGCTTGATGAATTAGGGGGACTAAACAACTTGAGAGGGACGTTGAAAATTGAACACTTGAGAATAGATGCAATATTTGTACGACCAAAGGATGCAAATCTGAAAGAGAAGCAACATCTTCGATCCTTAGATTTAAGTTGGATTGAAGATGTTAAATTGGAAGAAATAATAGAGGCGGTGCCAGAGGGATACGAAATGCAACTGGAAGGCCTCCAACCGCATCCAAATCTCAAAGATTTGTGTATTCGGAAATATCAGGGTGTCAGGTTTCCAAGTTGGTTTGACTCGCTTACAAATCTGGTAGCATTGGATTTATGAAACTGTTACAATTGCCAACATCTACCGTCACTGCATCAACTTCCCCGTCTTAAGAAATTGGGCCTAAAAAACTTGTATGCTCTTGAGTATGTTTTAAACGATGAGTACTTGTCTTACTCATCATCGTCGTCTTCCACTTTAATAGTCTTTCCTTCCCTGGAAGTCCTGTGTTTAGACAACTTGCCTAATTTAAAAGGATGGTGGGGGAGGAGTGATAGTTCATCTGCCACAGCGAGTAGTACTCATGATGATCATAGGTTGCCCGTATTCCCCAATTGTCTTTCTCGTTTAACCATCTACAATTGCCCAAGCCTGACATGCATGCCGCTTTTTGCATATGTAAACCATCGTGTAGAGTCGAGAAATACCAGTTGGAAATCATTCCAACAGACAATCCTCAGTGTCAGTGGTGGCGGTGCAAGACCCATTAATGTTCAACCATCATCATCATCAACATCGTCATCAACATCTTCCTACTACTCTCCACTCTGCAAATTGACGTCTTTGGTTATTCATTGGATTCATGATCTACAATTTCTCCCAGATGAGCTGAAAAGCCTCACTTCTCTCAAGGATCTGAATATCGGGTACTGCCAAAAATTTAAGTCTCTATATCCGGGTATTCAGTATCTCACCATCACTTCAATATTTATGGATTGAAAAGTGCAAGCTCGACATGTCCGCTGACGAAGCCCATGCAATTACAATGTGGCAGCAACCTCTCAAAAGGCTCCAAACACTGACGTTTGATGGGCTTCCGCAACTACTGGATCTCCCAAGTGGCCTTCAACACCTTACCAGCCTGCAGAAACTGAAGATTTTTAGTTGTGAAAATTTAGTTGCACTTCCTGAGTGGATCAAAAGCCTCGCATCTCTTCGAAACCTTGAGCTTTTTAACTGCCCCAAATTGGCATCATTGCCTGAAGAAATAACAAGTCTCACCTCTTTACACACCTTGAAGATTTGGTATTGTCACGAATTACAAACATGATGTGAAAGGGAAAAGGGCAAGGATTGGCTTAAGATTTCTCATGTCCCAGACTTGCGGATCTATTGATGATAGAATTCAAAAACCTTTCTACAAGTTCAGGTGCGTAAATAGCTCCTTCATCGATCGTTGACCAATAATAGTGGTTTTCTCACATCCTAATTAATTTTAATTTTCAAAAGTTTTCTGTTTTTCTATTTGCAGGATGATGTGGTCGATGCATATTCATGAATTGATTTTAATATTGATAATTTCTTTAATTGTTATCATTAGTAAATTTGGTCTTTGCATTTGTGCAAGAGGATATAATTAACTAACTAAATATTAATTTTATACTTTTCTTATATATTTTCGTACGCAGTGTGCATCACATTTTGTACATATGAATATGATTGCTTCACGTGCATGTGTGTATTAAATTTTAGCTTTTAATAATTTATTTACTTTTTTTTTTCTTTTTTTCTTTTTTTCCCCTTTTCTACTTATAGATATATATATATATATATATACACATCCTCATCTCAAACCAGGTTCACGAGGTGGTGATTCAATAGTTTTTTGGATAGACAATTTCATAGAAGCAGTGAAATTGGATATGGGTGATAGCAGTAATATGTACTTATGTGAAGGTGAGAAGGTCCAAGGTTGGCAGGTACACAACTCCATTATATTAATCCTTGCTATCCTTCATGCATCATAATTATGTTTCATTGTATCAAATTTCTTTAATCTTTAAAAAAAAAAAAATTAATTTTATTTATTTATTTATTTATTTTTTGTAGAAGCTATTGAAGAAGAGAACATAAAAGAGCTCAAGGTTTGGGACAGTTGGAATTAGAAAATGGACTAGCAATTGAATGTGACATGGAAAACAGGAAGTCAATTGTAAGTATATATGATAATAATATTTTTTCTTTTTTCTTTTTTTGGGTAAATATGATAATAATATTTTTGCTAATTAAGAAATTTATTGAATTTTTAATATAGATCCAGCTGGCTGTTTGATTATTTATAACTAAGTTGCTAAATTTAAACCAGTTTTAATGCGGTGCAGGAAAGGATTATATGGGCAAAATGCATGACCCTGCAAAAAGGAAGTGGAAGACTTGAACATTATTATTACTGAACCATTTGTTTAGTTTCTTTTTCTTTTTTTAACTACTTACTATTTTTGATCAATTGTTTCCTTAATTATACTTTTCTTCCTGTTTCTATAATCAAATTTCTAAAGTGAGATTATTTATCTTTGACTCTTGATGACGTGCATTTATATATATATATATATATATATATATATATATATATATATATATTTTTTTTATTATTATTATTTTTTTTTCTTACCAAGACCCTTGAATCTTTATTTTTATTTTTAACACAGTGACCCTTGAAAATTTGAGCATCGGGCAAATCAATTATGTTGTTTGTACTTATAATCTTGATCGTTATGAAAGCATGCTATATGTAAATATACAATACAGATATGAAACCACTAGACTGGTTCATCTAATTTAAGAAAAAAAAATATGCTATATATATATATATATATGTACTTTTTTTATGTTAAATTGTGCACCAAAAAACTATAGTAACTTTTTACTAGAGCACAAATCAAGTCCTCATAGCGACAATAGCAAGAACGTTTTAACTTCCCAACTCTATATGCTTGAAAGGATGGCCTAATGGTAAAAATATTTATATCCAAGATTAATTAACAAAAAATATTTAATCATGTGTAACAACTCACAAATAATGCTAAAAATAGTGTAAAATAGATAAAGAGTTGAGTATATAAAAAACTTTTATTTATTCTTTTTTACTATTATTTATTCCAAAAGCTACAGTACTTCATAAGACACGGATTATAAATGCTAGATAATGCAAACAACAACTTTACAAATACAAATTCAAATGAGAGTAGCAAGGATCGAACACTTGTTAATCACCGAGACTCTTTTACCATATTAAATATTATCTATATCAAAAGTTGTAGCTAGTATGCGTAAAAACAATATATATATTAAGTTTATTTTTCAGTACTTTTATCTAAGAATGTTGGACAAGATTCAAGTTATTGGCAACAATAGTCTCTAAACCATGCTCAAATTTGCACTTTGTTCTACAACTTTTTTTTTTTTTTTTTCTTTTGCGCAATTTGATCCTTAAATGTCAGTTTTTGTTATACTTAGGTCTTTAAACTATTTTCATCCCAAATTTTTAGCAGTTTTGGGCATAAGTGCATTTACTGCAACATAAAATAATAAAATTAAACAAACTTATAAAACCCAAACATGTTGGATCAAGTCCATTGTACATTTTAAAATTAGTTTAAAAAAAAAAAAAACAAAAAGTAAAAATAATTTTAAGGACCAAAATATAGCAAAATCTAAGATTTACAAACCAAATTGTCATTATGATAAAAATTATAAAAAAAAAAAAAAAAGGTTTAACGACCAAAGTATAAATATGACATGGCATTTCATTAAGGATCTAGAATGTCTCCCAGATTGGCTGAATTGCTTCCCTTTTCTCTAGTACATGACATTTCATTACTGCCCAGAATTGAGCTCTCTTTCTGTCCAGGCATTCACATCTCACCTCACTTAAAATATAGATATTTACAGCTGCAACAAGCTCACTATTACCAACTTCAACAACAAATACAGAAGCATCACCATCAACTTCTTCATCGTCCTTCTCTCCTCTATCCCAATCGACAACTCTCATTATCATTAAAATTGAGCATCTAAAATTCCTTCTAGCTTACCTGAGAAAGCTTCACTTACCTCAAGACCTAATTTGCATATTTCTCACTGTGGAGAATTGAAGTCTATCTCCAGGTATTCAATGTGTCATCTCACTTAAGAATTTAGAGATTGAATCCTGTGAGAAGCTCAACATGTCCAATGGCGCCGATGCAAACTCTATGTGGAAACCTCTTCAAAGCCTCCGGTTTCTGAAACTGAAGGGGCTCCCAAAACTGGTGGATCTCCCGGAGGGCCTTCAACCCCTTTCCAACCTGCAGATACTGGATCTTGATTGGTTTAGCAAAATTTAGTATCTCTTTCAGGGTGGATCAAAGTTTAAAATCACTTGGCCTTCAAATTCCGCAATGTCCGAAAATGGCATCACTGCCTAAAGAAATAAAAGTCTGAGCTCTCTACAGACACAGCGGATCCGAGGATGTTGTATCTCAGGACCAAGGTGTCTTAAGGGATACAGGTGGGGAATGGCTACATTAAAAGTCGCAGAATGTATCTACTAATGCTAAGAGTTACCGTTCAGATTGACTAGTAAATTATCCACTCAGTTCACAATAATCTTCTTCTTTAATTTTCATGACTTTCCGTGTGTATATATATATATATATATATAATATATGCTTTTCATTCATGGACCGTAGTTAATGGACTAAATAGTGGTAATTCATATCGGTACTTTTCCATTCCAAGGATTAATTTGCAGTTTCAACTCCTATGTTGTTGTAAGGTCTCTTAAAAAGTCCAAAATAGGACATAAAAGGATATCATTGGAATTAGTATTCAAATTTACCATCATATAATATATATATATATATATATATATATATTTAGAGAGCTTCCACCATGCGGACTACACCCAAAATCGATGCTTTTTGAAAAAAAAAGATCGGTTTTCCTATATACGCTGTATATACATATACAGTAAAACCGACGTTTTTTTCCAAACCAAATCGGCTTTGGATGAGAGTCGCATCCGGACAAATTACTATATATATATATACACACATATATGCATGCCTTCAATTATTGGCAAAATGTTAAAAAGTTCAACACTAAGGCACAGCAGGTTTGCCTGGAAACTCAACCTTAGCAAGGTCTGCATGTTCATTGTTCAGGAGATTCAAGATTTGAATAGAACAAGCTTGTGTTTATGACCAAACATTATATTTGGTCCAGCTTAATTTCAGTGACTGGGATGAAATCATGTAACTAGGCAAATTGATGCGGTCAAGAAATAAAAAAGATATTAGTACTGGGGCTGCAGTTAAAAATCTATACCATTATCTACAAAAATTTTCATAAAGATAACAAAACCTAAAATAATTCATGTCATTGCGAATCATTTTACAACTAACCATCAAGGGGCTCCAGACCTCAATTCAAAACAAAAGTGTAAGATATGGCCATCAGCCACTTGCCAGATAAACTAAATCATCGTAAGTGATTAACATCAAGGATAGAATCTATGTTCTCTCCTGATTTTAAGAAAGGAGGGAGACGAGAGAGACAAATTCCAAGGTTATTCGGCCCTTGGATCTTGTGTTGATGACAAAATGTTCTGGATATTTTCTCAACAACATAAGCAAACCATACCATGGTTTCCCCTTTGATTCAGGGCCAGGCCAATCCTCAGATGTGAGATATCTCCTAACTCGACTGTGATGCCAAATGCTGCCAAATTGCTCCACCAACTGACAACAGAAAACTGATTTAAGGAATCTGAAGCCTGAACATCACAGCTAAAATAAAGACTACCAGAAGTAGCTACAGACATGCATGAATACCAAAATCAGTTAAAAATCATCTTCTTTGGAAGCTCTAATCTGAAAATGGCCAGTACTTTGAAACTAAAAATCTAGCTGGGCTTGGTAGCTAATTATATAAATCAGATCATACTAGATGACATGCACCTATACTGCTAATAAAATATGAATCTAGCACAACTGGTGAAGAGTGACTGCAAGAATGAAAAAAAAAAAAAAAAGGGTAAGTAAAGTTTTCCACCAAGGTAATTTCTCTGGCATGGGAGGGTCAACCGGAAACACTCAGAAAAATGTTTTCACTAGGCTATTAACGTGCTAATTGAACATTTTTTGACGATCTAGATAAGACCCCTATTCCAGCATCATTTATTTAACATTGCTTTGAAAATATAAGTGAATGCAGTTTCCATATTAAAGCCTTGAATCTGATAAGTAGATGCAGACTGCAAGTCCTATTACTAAATTGATCGCAAAGGATCATAAGAAACAGCATATTCTCATTCTAGGCATAGGCATTTGATCAACTCGAAGAAGTTACTCCAGAGACTTATGTGGCAGTAGCAAGAAACCAAGATATTTCAGAACTAATGTTAGACTTCCACTAACCTCAGAGTGAAGTTTCTCCATCGGCATCCATTCTCCAGGACCACAAAGATCGGAAAGCACAGTAGCAACAGATGACACCACATCTTTTTCCTCTAACTGCAGAAGTTGATGATTGTCAGAATCCCGATCAACTCTTGACCCCTTCTTCTCTGTATCAAGATAACGTCATGCCAGTGAAAGAGCACATTACTATTCATACAGTGTTGAAATAAGCAAGCAGATGCAAAACTTTTAACAAAAAGAAAAGAATTACTAGTGAGAGTTATAGAAATTTAATGAATAGGCTAAGAAATAAATTTGGAATCACCATTCACCAAAGCATTTCACTTTATGATAGTTAATAAAGGCAGAGGTCCATTCTTTACAGTGGAGTTACTGGGTGCAGAAAACAGTTAAATGAAGTACTAAAACAACAATTAATGTGAGAAAAGATCCAGCAACTCACAAATTGAGGAACCATGACACAAACATCCCAGAAAACACCATTAATAAGAATATCGACAACAACAAGTGATAACTTCCGCTGGAGCTTTCAGCTTAATAAGTGGCTGTGAACCTAAACTTCAGTCAGGTTCTTCTCCTTGACTTTGGCCTTGATCCTTTTTCAGGACCTAATCTCATCGTTCATGAAAAAATCATAGATAAAAACAAATGTACAACAACTTACAAGACGTACAACATAAAATGTAGATATAATAAATGGTGATAAAGTTAAAAGCAATAGCTTCTATGCAAATGATTATCAGTGTAACCAAATCACATGGCAAATCAGAAACTCAAGATTCACAAAGTTCAATGCCTATACAAGAAAGTAATATGTATTATCAATCAAATAGGATAACATTCGAATGAGTCTTCTTCGGATAGTTTCTCGTTAGCAATACAAAAAAATAATTCCCAAAAAAAAAAAAAAGTGACACATATACCATGTAAAAGTTAACACTCCAAAATTCAATCTCAATGCTAAAGCACATCACACTTTAAGTCCTTGCATACCGATTCAAAAAAGCAACAATCATATATT
The DNA here is from genome assembly GCF_031755915.1 of Ziziphus jujuba. NCBI lineage: Eukaryota > Viridiplantae > Streptophyta > Magnoliopsida > Rosales > Rhamnaceae > Ziziphus > Ziziphus jujuba. The sequence goes on from NC_083380.1 coordinate 9,953,446, forward strand.
TTTCCTTAAAAGTATACCTAGTAAGCTAACACATGTTACATACCATTTTGCATCCAAGATCATAACTTTACAACTACCCAAAGGAAAAAATCAGGAAAGAAGATGGAAAAAGTACAAAACAAACTACTAACCCAAAGCTCCAGCCTTGCCACCTGATCCTGCAGAACCACCATAGGCATACCCCTCATAACTTTCTCTCCTCTTCTTACCACTACTACTACCACCACCACCACCACCACCACCACCAATGTCATCATCATCCTCATACTCCTCCTCATAATACTCCCTCCCTCTTCCCTTCTTTACCATCGACCCAGCTCCTGCAGCACCAGGCCCAACCATATGATAATTATAATGCCCCGGTACCGACCCAGCCACCGCCACCGCCGCCGCTGAAGCTTGGCCCGCATAATGCCTCGGCCCAATGGCCCCACCCAAAATGCTCCTCACGGGAAGCAAGAAATAGAACTCCTTGTCCCCAATCTGAAGCAAATCCTGGGAATCGAGTTTCACAGGAGGGTTTCCAGGGAGGTGAAGAACACCTTCCACGAGGCAGCCATTTTTGCCCAAGACCTCGAGTGCAAAACGGCGCCGTGCAAAGTCGTAGAAGATACGGGCATGGTTGCGAGAGATATTCATACCTCCGCCGAGACTGGATAGGTCAACGTCGACGGTTGACTTTTTGGAGTTCCGGCCGAGGATTATGGAGTAGGTCTGCATGTAGTACTCAAAGTCCTCGCCTTGTAGCTTCGCGAACCCTGCTTCCACATCGCTGCTACTCGCTCCCATTGAAATTGGATTCAAAATTCCTACAAATAGAGAAAAGAGGTTAAATTATACACAAACATTGCAATTAGATTGAAAAAAATGAGACAAAAAGATGCAATACCTCTAATCGGAAAACAAAAAAAACAAAAAATTTCCTCTTTGGCTGCAACGATTTGAATGGACAGATTAAATTCCTTGATGCTTTAGAAAACCCTAACCCTAAATTCTCCGAGCGTCGCGCAATTGGGAATGTTTAGAGGCATTTGCTCTTTCTCTATCATAGCAATAGCTCGATCTCGACGAACCCAAAACGTATATCAGATTCAGATGCTCTCGTTTAGCTTTTTTCCCAACCCCCTTATCATCGATCTGATGATTATAGGTTACTTTGGTACTACCATTTTTTTTTTTGGTTTCTGTGGAATTTATTACTTACTTTGTAGGAAAATTTTCAAAACAAATAAATTTAAAAAAAAAAAAATCATATAAAAAGTTACAGTTTAAAATAATAAATCTCTTTTTATATACAAGCCCGATTGTTCGACCCGTAAACCAAGTGGACTCAACCCCATGACCCGCACCGCCCCATTTCTCCGTTTGCTTTGTGTTACCAAATTCAAGTACTCCTGGGAGCTCTGTGAAAACTTTGCAAGTAAACTCAGAAAAAATGGATCCGAAAACCCTAGAAGGAGAAGCTCCATCTTCATCTTCCTCTTCATCTTATGGTTGGAAAGAGAGGATCTTCATCCCCGCCTTGCTCGCAGGTCTTTCTCAGTTCTTTTATCATTTTTATATCTTTTTTTTTTTTTCTTGGGAAGCAAACATTTTTTCGCAATTCATTATTGTTATGATTTTTGGGCAGGAATTGTTGGAGGAGGAGTTGGGTTGGTTTCTAAGCATCGGAAAATTCACGGTCTCGCAAACATTTCAGCGACTTACGCTACTAATTTTGCAATCGTCACTGGCTGCTATTACGGTAAATGTTTCTGCTTTTCTATTATAATTAATCTCTCAGCTTTCTACAACTTGCTGTGATGCTCTTTTATTTACTTGTAAATATTTATTCGCATTGATTAATTGGGTTCATTTTAGAGCGTTTTCAAGTCCCATGAAAATTTTTTATGGCTACAATTATTTAGTATGAACTGAAGTTATTGCATTGTATTATGTTTGTTATGATTTATATGTTAACCGATCTGTAAAGTAAATTGTGGTGCAAAAGTAAGCCAATGAATTGAGTTTGAAACTTTAGATGAACAAAATGGCTGCAAACCAACTGTTGAGAGACTTTTGAGTCCTGTTTCCTTCTTGTTTTTCTTTGGTAAATGAGTCCTGTTTCCTTCTTAGTCATGAAGCTCGGGTCTTTTGTCTGTGAATGTTTGTAATTTTTGCCTTTGGTTTACAAGTCCATTTGAAAACTCTGGTTTACTTGTTTCAATAACACATAAGAGGTTTTTTCTTTGTTCACTTTGTTGCATTATGATTATCGTAGAGTCAGAACATGTACTCTTCGTTTTGGATACTTGGGAATTCGATGGACTGAATGTAGGTGTTGAATTTTCCATAAATCGTACCTCAAGAATGAATGTATTAAAAACAGATTGGTGACAATAGCTCAATGATTCTCTTGAAGTAAATGTTTGGAAAGTGTTTATTCTACCAAGAGCTATAGATGCATCCTCTTGCTCTAGTAAGGCACTTGCAAGAATTTGTTTGAAGGACCAAGATGTTCCATTAGCTTAGTATCCACTTGACTTTTAGTTAGCCTAATGGTTTTTTTGATTTGACAGGTGCACGTGAGATTGTAATGAGAAGTCGATTATCACATCCAGATGATCTTTTGAACTCTGCATTTGCAGGCTTTGGTACTGGTGCTATTCTTGGACGTCTTCAAGGTCAGATTCCAAATCTCTCTCTATCTACTCTTTACCTTGTTTGAAATTCTTGCTTGAAAATTTGTGGGCACTAGTTCAACAACCTTACACTCATGTTTAAGTATTCATTTTTCATCATTTCCACAATAAAGATCATGCTTTATAAAACCAGTTATATCTGTAGACCTGATTGTTAAACTTAAATATCCTTGTCCTAGATGTAACTAGGAAATTCCCTATTGTTCAAGGAACGTCTCATATGAATTGAGTTAGAACTTAACTATTTCTCCAGTCTTGCCAAAAACATCAAGCGAAATTTATATATATATATAAAATTATAGTATTTTATGTCTGGACATTCAAGAATTTCACTATTCTGTAATAGGAGGCTATATTTATTACTGTTGCCTGTTTATCAGAAATTCTGCCCTTCTCTCATTGGTGGTTCAATTGTTTTGTTCCTGGGTATACTAGGTGGTAAATATGGTGCAGTTAAATACTCGGTCATATTTTCTGTTGTGGGGACAACAGTGGATTATGCTACTATCAAACTGAAACCTGTCCTAAGGAGCTACACTGAATCTATACTCGGGAAGGATGGAGCTGGGTTCAAATGGCCTGAATGGTCTCCTATTCAAGTCCTTGATGAAGAAAAACTTGCTGCAAAACGGGCTCGGGAGAAAGAACTCTATTCACAGAGGATACTTGGTAAAATCAACAAAGAAGAGTCATGAAGAATGTATCATGTGTCTTGAATACCGATATTCTTATACATGTCAATAATGTTTCCTTGGTGCTCAAAAATCCAAGTTTGACGGGGTTGAGAATTGTGTCCAAGTAGTGTTTCAATTATGTCTGTAATTTACCACTACAAGGATGAATTTGAATTTGCAGTTTTGACTCGCACGGCCGGCCAAAGGCTTGGCCATGGCTATGGCCAATCGACCATGTCGTCATACAAGTAAGAGCCAAAAATGAAACTCTTGTATCGAGTATAGAGTGATTTTTCATATTTATTAGTCCTTAAATCATGTGAAATATCATGACAAAAAAAAAAAAATCATGTAAAATATATATATATATATATATATATATATATTTGAAAACTGAAAATTGTTTAAAGTGTTCGGTAATGTTTATAAAAATGTATTTAATTTTATGAATTAAATATAAGCGAAGTACATGTTAGGTTGTTATATTTTTTAAGAATAATTTTGGAAAATTTCTGAAAAAAATTTATTTGATGTCTTTCTCAAATTTAAATATAAGTTCATGCTTACATCAATTAACAAAATTTAAAGCGTCACTGAAAATTTGAAAAATACAAGAGGAAACTCTTTGAAAATATATACTGACACTCCATGAGGAAGCCTTTTAGCCAAAAATTCTTGCGACTCTTGAATTTCTTTCTTCTCCAAACACTTATTTTCATCGCTTAAAAAAATTTTGTAGTTCTAGGTTTTAAATTTTTGTATTCTAATTGGAATTAAAAATAATAATAATAGCAATAATTCTATGCCCAAAAAACAAAAATTATATATCTTGAAAACCAACATATTTGTAGAAATTAGCACAACAAAGATGTTCATACCAATTGTTAAAAAAAATGATAATAATAAAAAGGTTTATACCACTAAGATGAATATGCTTAAAAAAAAGGTGGTCTCAGGCATTTATATGTTTAGATGCGTGCTTAAGTAATGTTGTATCTTATTTGATTCCTATTAAACCATTAACAAAATTGTCCATAATTGTCTTTGTTAATGCGATGATAAATGTAGTTTAATACTTCACAATGTTATGATTATAGACAGTTTTTTCTATTATAAAATTGAAAGGGTTCTGTTTTTACTCATACCACTTTACGAAAACTTATTTCTTTTCATTGAATCAAACCACCTTTCTTAGAAAAAAAATAATTATAAAATAAAATCATCATGTTAACAAGCTATCATTTGTAACACATACCCACCACTACTAATATAATATTCAACCTATATATATATATATATATATATAGAAAGAGAGAGAGAGAGAGAGAGAGAGAGAGAGAGAGAGAGAGAGAAATAAGAGAGTGTTTGTTTTACCTAATAAACATAAAAATTTGGAGATCTCCAATAAGACACACCAAATGTTCCTAAAATTGAATCATATTCAAAAAATAAAATAAAATAAAGGTCATTTCCTTCCTGGTTATTGCCATTAAGTTTCAGTGGTTGATGAGATGTAGGCTTTGATTTTGAGTGATTAACCAAATATCTCAAATCTGAAGATATCCTTTACTTATACACTCCAAAACACATAAAAGCACCCTACTTCTGTTGTTTTAACCCAAATCTCACAAATTATATCCTATAGTTTAAGGAGTTTTGCCTAGAGAGTGACACGTTTCATTTTTTTTCTATATAATTTATATATTTATATGTTTATAGGGGAAGCTAATTAATCAAACACTACATCATGATACGATTCCATCTTAATATATATATATATATATATATATATCACATGAGCTCACGATCCTAAGAAGTAATTCCATAATAATCAAATCTTATTTGCCTTACACATGTTGCTCTTCTCTTCTTTTAACTCTTTCTTTGTCCTTTTTTCTTCAATGTTTATGCTTTTCAATAATGCTTGTCTATTTCCTCAACTACATAGCTCTATTTTTGGACAAATATTTTAATGTTTTATAACACCATAGATTATAATTTCAAGAGTTTTTTAAAATGATACTCTTTAAAAAAATGAAAACAAAAATCATATGAAGATCTTTCGCTCATATTTTTTCTATTTCTCGCTCCTATCCCACCATTTTTCTTAATTTTTTACATTATTAAAAAAAAAAAAACTAATAGAATTTTCAAATATATTTTATTTTAGCAATTAAAAATGGTTTTTAAATTTTCACAAGTCCAAACTCACAGACCAATCAGATCCCTTCATTTCAACAAGAAGAAAACAAAATCAATTTCAGTCTGCTTGAGTCGACACGTGGCAATTGAACTCCCCATTGCTCTCCACGTGCACCAGAAAGAACATCTCGACTTTCCGCAACTCTATAAATATAATGCCCACTGTGTCCCAACAATTTTCTTCTGAACCAACAAAACTCAACGATCACTCTCTCATTCTCATTCCATTTCCTAAAACAATTTTCTTTTCTTTCTCCTTTTCAATGCCTACCACAATCAACTGCCTCGCGCTCCACCATAACATCCTCTACGCCGCTTCATCAAACCAAATCCACGTTTTCGACTTATCCGACTACACCCACGTCGACACTTTCAACGATGATTCATCTTCCGGCTCAGTAAAATCCATGGCGTTTCAAAACACCAAATTGTTCACAGCTCACCAAGACTCCAAAATCCGTATCTGGCAAATCACGTCTTCAAAACGACACCGTCTCTTGTCCGTTTTACCCACTGTAAAAGACCGTCTTCACCGTTTTATCTTGCCGAAGAACTACGTCCGCGTTCGTAGACATCAAAAGAAGCTATGGATCGAACATTACGACGCCGTTTCCGGATTGGTGGTCGGTGGAGGTGGTTTGGTATACTCTTCTTCTTGGGATAGAAGTTTCAAGGTCTGGTGCGGGTCGGAGCTCCGGTGTTTGGAATCAGTGAAAGCTCACAACGACGCCGTTAATGCCATTGCTGTTTCCGATGACGGAATGGTGTATACGGCCTCAGCGGATGGGACTGTCAGAGTTTGGGAAAGAGATGAGAAAGAGAGAAAGCACTCCATGGTAACTACACTGGACAAGCACAAATCAACCGTGAATGCTCTCGCTTTGAACGGTGATGGAACGGCGTTGTTCTCCGGTAGTTGCGACTGTTCGATCATGGTCTGGGGGAGGGAAACCGACGGTGGGATTTCGAGTAGCATGGTGTTCGTGGAGGAATTGCGTGGTCATGCAGGAGCTGTACTTTGTTTAACGACCGTTGATGATTTGTTAATTAGCGGGTCATCTGATCGCACGGTGAGGATATGGCGACGTGGTAAGGATGGTGAGTTTCACTGTATGGGAACATTGGAAGGGCATGAACAGCCTGTGAAGTGTTTAGTGGCAGTTTGGGATGGTGAATCAAACGGTGTCGTTTTGAAGGTTTGTAGTGGGAGTTTAGGTGGGGAAATTAAACTGTGGGAGGTCTCTGTATTACCAAACCTTATTATTAGCAGCAGGTCACTGTGTTTGATAGGTTCACAAAATTAATTAAAATTACAAAATAAATAATTAAATAAAAGGGAAAGAAAAGGATGTCACCCATATTCAATTGTTACAATGTGAATTTGACCTGTGGAAGTTTGTTGTTTAGTGTTATAGAAAATTTTAATCCAACCTTAAAGTTAGAATTATTTGATTAATTAAGGTTGTCTTTTTTCTTCTTTTTTATTTTTATTTTTTTTTATTGGTTCGTCCAATCATATTATATGGTCTGTGGACCATGGAGCATATATAAATAAAATTATGTTACTAATTAGTTGAAATTATTGTGTCTAGTTCATAGGTTGACATCAAAATGTATTTCATCTTTTTATAAAATGTTACTTTTTTCAAAGTGTGATTGGTAATATAAACCTTAAATAACATTAATTAAAAAATGGAAAAAACCAGAGGTTCTTAATTTCACAAGCATGATTCATGATTCAGCTTTTAATATAAACTCTTCCCCCCACCCCACCAATCTCTTTTCGGCGCTATAAATTTATTTAAACTCTCTATTACACAGAAACCAAAAAAGTTTAGAAAAGAACTTGCAACAATAAATAAATGCAATAACAAAAAGAGAGGAAATGTTTGTTAGGGTGTTTTTCAAGCTAGGTCGGTTTTGAAAGTATTTTTCAAAAACAATTTTATCTATAGAATTGAGACATGCCAATATCTTATATATGCTTTCAACTTGAAAAAATGGAACTAAAAAGTAAAAACAGAAAGAAACAAGACAACAAAAAAAAAAAAAAAAAAAAAAAAAAAAGAAGAAACAATCAAGCTGCAAATTCCATGTGCAAATGTTATTATTGCGAGAGAAGCAATTTCTGCGAAACCTGAAGAAAAAGCACTCAAACAGAACGTTTTTGAACTTTAAAAAATCGAGAAAAAAGCTGACAGATCGATCGTCAGCTAGTTCACCAGCCCTTTTGTGAATTAAAAGTCTAATTTACGTTCCGGCAAAGTGGGAACATGTAAGCCCACTTTTCACAAACAAAATTTTAATTAATTAAAAATTAAACTGCAAATGAAACGTGTTTTCGTCCCACAGATAAATAAAATAATAGCATAAAGATGGCCCAATTTTTTCTTTTTTTTTGCGTAAGGGCTTACGTAATTGAGCATCATAATACACCTTAGAGAAGTTACAATGAAAAAGAACGAGGCAGAACAATTATGTCCCCATCTTCATGTTTTTGGCTTAATCAAAGTTTTTTAGTCCATTATTCAGTGACTTTTGAGGGTCATTTGTAAACAAAGAACTAATGCTTTAGACACTAATCCAAGCAGATTCAATGTTTGATAATGTATTTATAATTTATTTATTTATTTATTTTCTTACATAATTATCCTCGGCAGCAGTCTACTGTTTGAGATAGCTTCATTTGTTTGCCTTCTGTTTAAAATTTTCAAAAGCTTAAAACATTACCCCCAAATTTTATTCCTTTACAAAGAACAAGACCAGGTTAGTCATTCAGTTTTTAAGTAGAAGATTAATGAATCATTGTGTCAAAGCCTCTTTTTCCTTGCTTTTTTAATATATATAAACAACAAAAAAAATTATTATTCATAAAAAGAAAGTGCAGAGAGAGCTTTAAACCACTTAAAAATCATATTCTGGTTTATGCAAGCTACAAAATCCTGCTTTAGTGAGACTATATGAGATCAGATCCAAAAGAGAAATCAGATTGGATGTACCAAATGCTTCACTAATTATTGGTTTAGTTATGCATATCTAAGAGGGTGGGCTTAGAATGAATCTATCCAATATCCAGTCCATTCTATTAAAGGAACAGAAATTTCATATAAAACCCAACAAATATTTTATTCTATCCATACATTTCCACACAACAATATATAAATAGTTTCATTTATTTGTAATTTCCATAACTTTTGAGCATTGTGTTTTCCTCAAATATTTCTCATGGAATCAACACTGTCCCATGTCAGTACTTTGAGAATAATAATATCCAGAAGTGCTGTACTATCTTTGTAAAAATGAATGAAACAGGAATCCAACACCTCTGATTTAATGAGGAGACAGGAGCTCAAAATGCTAAGATACCCAATTAATCAAATTTAGGCAAGCTGTATGACCCTAATCCAGGCATTATAAGTATCATTGACACGATGCAATTACAAGTGTTCCATAATCTTAGCAATTTTCAAGACTTGGGATCAAACGAAGATGCAATATAACTTGGAAAATCATGAGCAGGAAAAATAAACATTGGGTTTGGTATGAGGAAAAGAAAAAACATCAAGTTCTTCAAGAGAACGGTTTTCACTTTCTCTAAAGTACCGGGCTACAATGAATTCTAAAATGTATCATAGAATGAAGATTCACAGGCACCAATGATATACTTCGTGTCCCTCCCAATCATTAAAAGATGTACATAATGTACATAATCTAAGAAACGAGGAAAAAACTGATTTTAACTGAAAAGCTTAAAATCATTATGCATCTATTTATGAGAAAGTAGCAATGCCTAGTGACAATTAGAGACTTAACATCAGGTACAACAACTTGCTATCAAATTAGTTATTTACAAGTAACTGTACCAACTAAGCTCTCGAGCATTCCGTATAGGAAGTATAACTTTCTTGATCAGGGAAAAAAAATATAAAAAAAATATATTATCGATATGCTGTACCAGCGAGAAAGTTTAGAAGCATAAAAATATTATCGATAGCTACAAAATTCGGGAAGCAATTATCAACCTAATAAACAAACTCATCAAAGATGAATAACGTAGGTTATGCAATTATATAATTTTCACACATTAAAAGAGGAAATCAGTTTATCTCTGTCTCAAAGTAGAATTAACAGAGTGATTCTAGCCAAAAATCATTCACTATAAAAGCAAGGAAAAAAATTGTATAGAGAACCAGAAATAAAGAATGAGGAAAATACACAAAGCTCATATGTTAAAAAAAATCGGATTATATTAAGAGTTTGGTAATCAGATCAAGAATGCAACTTTGAGCCACTAAAATAAAGTTGTTAGACTAAAATAACACATAAATCTTATTCTCGTCTCAATTATTTCCCATTCCTGTAATTCAAGCAAAAAGATTCTCACAATTTCGTTCAAACTTCTAGAAAACTGAACTTCTAACAATTAATCTACCTCTATAAATATCATATATCACGATAAGTATATAAAAATATACATAAAAAAACTCCTTTAACCAGTTGATGAAGCTTGAACCTAATCTTACCTCCATGACAAAAACATCAAGCTCTCGCCTTTCGACGAAGACGCTTCCTAAGCTTCTTATACTTATGCTTGTTCATCTTCCTCTTCCTCTTCTTCTTCACACTATCAGCCCAAACCGTCCGTGCATCCTCATCGGATGCCACCTTCTCTGTCTCGCGCGCACCCAAATTCTCAACCCAAGTCGCAGAAACAGAATTCAAGCAATACCCAAATGGAAAATTGGGGAAAATATGCAAGCACCTAGAAGCTTCTTCATCCTTCTTTCCTCCACTACTAGTAGTACCCAAAAGAGAAATTTGGTTTTCTGTTAGCTCCGGTTTGAGAGTGTTGGGAAGGGTTTGTTGGGAGAGAAGAGAAGGTATGGGCCTCGGTAGAATATGAGCTTTGAGAGCCGTACCGATGTTTAAACTGGCTCTGTTTTTGGTTAACCTATGCAAGAGGCTCGCCATTGTTGTTCCAATTAAGGTTTCCAAATTAAAAAAAAAAGCCAAACTCCCCCAAGAGGGTTTTAGCGATGCGAAGGAGACGAACGCGACGGCGTCGTTTTAAGGAAGACGTACGACTACGAAATCGTGAGTGATCTCCACCATCCGCTTCCAGATTGTTAAAAAGACTCCATTTAAACGACATCGTATTAACCTTGCCCGAGAAATCGACCCGAGAACCGAATTCCGGAGGCCCGAGAGCCGAGTCCAGACGGCATGAGAAAGAGAGCACAAATTTGCGCGGGAGGACCACATAGAAACTCGAAAAGTGGACAGAAGCCAAACGAAGACGAGGCTTTGCTTCCCTCAAAATTCTCATGGAGGACAACACCTTCGATCCTGTAAATTACTCTAATTTTCCAAATATTTTACTAATTTTTTTTTATCATCTTCATGGTAATGTTTACGATATATATATATTTTTTTTTGGCAATACGATTTTCGATTCCAGGATCTGATCCATGCCATTTTCAAGCTCGTCTGGACCAGAAGAGCCCTCGGTTTAAATTTCTTGCCGTTGATTAATTTTTCCAGCAATTTTTTTTTTCTAGTCTCTAATTTTTGGTTTCTTTGGTGTTTTAATCGCAGAGCGAGAGAAAAACGAAGGAGCCGATGCTTTTGGCTGCGAGGTATTTGTACAAATTTCTTACCCTTTTGCTTGCTTCTGTTTGTTAATTCGTGTATTATTTTTTGAAAATTAGTGGGATTATAGTTGAGAAAGTACCAGAATAGCTGAAAGTTTTTAGTCACTTTAATTACTGTATAAATTTGTGGATTGGTTTTTTTTGTGTTTTTTTTTTTGGGTGTGACTTATTTGCGTTTTTCTTAGTATGTATATATATATATATATATATATGCGCTATAGTCTTGCATAAATGCTGTTCCTTGTTTTCACTAAAAAAGTTGGATTTGGTTCTAGGTTGGAGGTGGAACATCCAAGAAACCTAAGTCAACATCATCTGGTATACCATCACTAATTCTTATTCTATTTCTATCTCTTATTCTACTTGGGTTTTTGTCCTTTTTGCAATTTTATGGACCGAATGATTAGCAAGCAATTACAAGTAATTTACCCCTTTAATATTTGTTTATTGATTACGCTTTTTTTTTCTGATGCAGCTAATGGAAATGCGCTGAAATTGAGTTGTGAACTTCTCCGAATCTTTATCACCGGTGGGTCTATCTTATTCTACTTGGGTTCTCTTTGCATTGATTAATACTGTAGATTCCAACTTTACCAAATTTTAAATGCCATAGTGATGCACTACACTAGCATCTTAGTTAAAAAATGTATGAGGTACATTAGGATCCAATGCAGAGTAACAAAGCAGTGCTATATTTTTGGTATTCCAATTTTGGTATACAAAATTGGAGATTCCAATGTTTTTTGTTTTTGCATTTTTCCTATAGTATTTCGTACTGACATTGTGTTGAGGCAGAGGCTGTACAGCGTGCTGCTACCATTGCGGAAGCAGAGGGGGTCAGCAAAATTGAAGCAACTCATTTGGAGAGAATTCTTCCACAGTTACTCCTGGATTTTTGAGGCATTTAAGGTAAGATTAACCCATCAGATTAATCTATCTTTAGCACCATTGCTAGTACATGTATAGACAAACAGTGAAAATGGGAGTTTCATCTACTATCTTCTTAGGGAAATCTGGATTGGTGGTTTTTAAAGTGAATATATAAATTATGAGAGAGAGAGAGAGAGAGAGAAAGAATTACAGCTTTTATTATTGTCATAAGGTCACAAAGATAGGCTTCTATTAGTATCTCATGTCTGGAAAGATGAGCGCACTTTGATGAACTAAAAAGGCACTACATCAGAAAGAAAAAAGGTAATATGAAATTTTATTGGTTGATGTAAAAGGGCACTAACAATGTTGTCCAATAAGAATGAAAAGCAGTGACATGATTTTTTTGATAAGTATTTAAACTTCAGTAACTGGGATCAAAACCCAGATTAGGAAGACAGAGTGGTGTAGAGCTATCTCAGCTTTCACAAACTCCTAGTGGAAACAGCACTTCCATAAAATGTTTTCCAAGGTTCTTTCAGAATGCACTCTTATAAGACTCCAACATCATTTTTTCGTGCGTCCATTTTGATTCAAATGCTTAATGCCATCACATTAGAGAGAATTGTTTCTTATGCCTATTAAATATTAATCTTACATAACATGAAGGTCATATTTTTTATTAGAGCCTTTGTTGGCATTTGATGCCTGATATTTGTTTCATTGCAGGCCTGAAATATATTTTGCTTGGAATTAGGTTGATCTGTTGCATCGATTGTGATGGGGGAGATCTGGATTAATGTTTTCTTGGACGGGAGGTCTGGATTATTGATTTTGTGGAGCTATATATCATAACAATGGTATGTAGGGATCTCCAACTTGCTGTCTTGATGGTTTTGCTTGCTTGTGATGTTTGATATCGTCAATGGACTAGAGAATTCTACCTGCTATGTCCATTAAGAACCTTGGGAGCCTTGTGCTTGCATGGATCTATCCAAAACGAGTTTTAGTAACACTATGTCTAAACCTGGTTGTGAATGGTGATTTTCTAATGATCATATTTTCATTTTGGTCTCTCTTTGTATAATTGGAAGAATTCTTTTCCTCCTTTTTTTAAATTTTTTAATTTTTTGTTTTAATAATTTTCTAGGTAATCTGGTGTGTATAATCTTATTAGTCACAAGGATCTATGTGCTCATGAGTATCAATATTATCTCTAAATGATGACATTCCACTTTTCTCTTCTTGGTGCTTTCTTTGTTAAGATTCATGGCCGTGAGATATTATCGTCTTTTTTGTAGTCCCTTTGTGATTAAACAAACAGTGGTTCTTTATCTAATTTTGTCTATCTGTATGCAAACTAGAATCAACATGTCTCAATAAATATTTACACCAATTGACTGAATACAGAAAATATTTTAATCCTATCCTTGTAAACAATCAACCTGGTACCACACAGAACATATTTGCTAAATTTGAGTGATAATATAGAATAAAAACATGCAAAGATTTTATAATCTATCTTGCTTTAAAATAGAAAATTGGAACAAAACATTGATGTATTAAACACGAACTTAGGAGACATAAACCTTGAAGTATCCAGAGCAACCAACCCAGTGAAAGACAGACCATTTAAACGCATGACTTACAACTTTTATTACATGCGTTACAAATCCTACAACCTTAAAAACATTTCCATACACACCTAGTGCTTGATCTGAGACAACATGCATCTTACATCCTTACTGTTGGGTCGCTCCTTTGGATTGTCCAAAGTGCAAAAGTAAGCAACCTTTAGAACTAAAAGCATTTGCTCCTCAAAGCCATTGCCCATTAGCTTCGGATCAATTGCTTCTCGAGGACTCTCTGAAATCACACTTCTTAACCACTTAACCAAACCTATCTCGTTGCCGTTCTGGAAAAATTCATCAGATGGAAGCTTTCCCGTGACCAGAACAGCAAGGATCACTCCGAAACTGTAAATATCACACTTGTCTGTGAACTTGAGTGTTTGATGGTATTCCGGTGCTATGTATCCCACAGTTCCTGCAACATTTGAAGATGTGATATGTGTATGAGCATCTGGCATTGCCTTAGCAAGCCCAAAATCTGCAATCCGAGCTTCCATATCATCATCAAGAAGTATGTTTGCTGGCTTAAGATCTCTGTGAATTATACGAGGGTTATGATTCATGTGAAGGTATTCAAGCCCAGAAGCCACTCCTAGAGCAATTTTAACCCTTGCTAACCAATCCAACTCTTGAACTGCTGCTTCAACGTTACCAAACCTGTCCTGTAAGCTACCATTTTTCATGAATTCATACACCAAGTAGTGGCAGTCAGGCCTAGAAACATGAGCCAACAGAGGAAGAAGATTGCGGTGTCGGATATGACCAACAGTATTAATCTCAGACCGGATTTGACGCATTTTCTTGTTCAGAGTCTTGCTATCTTCCTCTGTCAATTCTGCTGCATCCTTAGGTGGTTGAATAATTTTCTTTATAGCAATCAGTTTGCCATTACTTCCTGGTAGTTCAGCCTTGTAAACCTCTCCACAACCACCTTGCCCTATCTTTTCCAACGAAGCAAGTCCTTCTTCTTTCTCCAAGAAAGCCAAATCCTCTTTCTTTTTGATTAAAGGACTAAAGATTGCAGGGCCTTTGTCCATGCCTCCACCCATGACAGCAGCCAAGATCAGCTTGAATAGCAGAGAAAAGACGAACCCGGATATAGTTCCAGCTACAGCTCCAGCCAGAAATCCTAGTATCCAACCAATTAGCTTCTTCTTGTTCTCTTTTTTCTTGTGAGTTTTTGGAGTCGACGGACCTGGAGCTTCAGCACTTGTAGAGTTACTTTTTGAAGGTGCTGCTGCTGCTGAACTTCTGTTTCTTCCGGACGTTGGACTCTCAGCAAGAATGTAACGTTTAGGAACCTCTGAAGTTGAGTATTCCAACCTCTTCATGCTAGGCATTGAACCTTCGAGGAACTGGTTTCCGGAGAAGTTGAAGAACCGGAGATTGCGAAAAGATCGAATGGAAGCTGGGATTTTCCCGGTGAAAAGGTTTTCAGCTATGGAAAGCTTTTCCAGGTTGGGAAAATGCTTCAAGAAGCTCAAATTCCCGGAAAACTTATTGGAAGAAAGATCAAGGACTCGAAGGCGGATTAGAGAAGATAGTCGGGATGGAACTTCACCGGAAAACTTGTTGTTTCCAAGGTTGAGAATTTCCATCTTCCGGCAGTCAAGTATCTGAGATGGTATTTGGTCAACGAGGTTGTTGTTAGACAGAGAAAGCTCTTTAAGCTCAGACAGCTTTCCAATCTCCGGTGACAGAGAACCGGTAAGCCTCTGGGAATTGAGGATGAGCCTAGTGATTTTGAGAACATAGGTGTTGTTCTCTGAGAGCCTTCTTTCACAGAAAACACCAGGAATATTACATGGTGCGGTGAAGGAAGCTCGGCGTTGACCATTGATGCCCAAGTCTTTTTGAATGATTGACAGGGCCTTGAGATCTGAAGGATCCAAACTGGGTCTTGCATGGATGAAGAAGAAGAGGGAGAGGAAGGTGAAGAAGAAGAACAAGAGGTGGGTTTTGCCGGGAAAGGCTGCCATTAGTGGGATTGGTAAGCCGGGCTTGAAGTTCTTCACGGTTCAATTTGGTTTTTTTGCTGTTTTTATTTGCTTTATAGACGCAGGCTTTGTGGAATATATGAAAGTGGGACCCAATTTGAATTGCATGGTCATTCACTTACCGAGTAAAGGGATGGGAAATTGTTGAATATATATATTTTTTGAATTATACATAATCTTTCTACTTTGAATATTCACACAAGTCCAAACTAACAAATTACCAAAATAAAATAAAGTCCAAACTAACAAACATGCTCCAAAAAAGTTGACCAGGTAAAATTGAAGTGATTAAAAATAAAAAAAAAAAAAACCAATTATATGAGTTTTGTTTCCCTATCAAGTTAAAATAATCGTTAACAGTAAGTTAGATCTTGTTATCGTGATAGAATAATGAATATGAGTAGCTTAAAAAATTTTAGTTTCGTTAAGAACAAAGCATTTGCTATTGCTAATGTTAAATTTAGTGAAGCTAACCTTTTGGTTGGAAACTGTTATTCATTAAAAAGTAATATTGATATTAAGTAAAAAAAAACTGAGAGAGAGAGAAATATATTGGTATTTTCCTGAAATGGGTACATGAATTTTCTTCTCAAGAAGAGACAAAATTCCTTTCTTTGCATGTGTGTTATTTTCTTAATAATATTCTCTTTTTTCTTTTTAATCTTATTTTAATTCTGTCTCTCTAACTATTTTTTTTAATCTTTATATAATTGACTTGCCCATCAGTAAAAACCATTCATTGTATAATTCTAAACATCCTTAAAAATTTCACAATCGTGCGACATTATTTAAAACAAAAATAGAAAATCATTTTTTATTATTCCTTTCTGGCTAAAAAACTAGAAAAAAAATAAAAATAAAAAAATTTAATCGTCCAATTACAATCAAACCGTCCAACACGGTATTGAAGTGAAAAGCACCTCCAAATGGATGAAAATGATGATATGTTGATATGTAATTGGACAGATAATAAACGAATGAGGAAGCTTCATTCAGTCTTCCATGGAGTCGTCGTTAATTTTCTTTTGGCCAGGTCAAGTCAACGCTACAAAAGACTTAGAAAGTCTTCTGGATAATTCTGGCCGTTAGATCATTTCGTAAGCTACGGGTGTGAAATTGACGTGCATTGGTAGACCCCACCGTCTTGATTCCTAAATTGCTGCTTGTTGGCTTGTTGCCAAAAAAGTCACCACTATGTGATGCTCATGTTTCTATGACTTTCATCTTTGATCTTTCTTATTACTTTGGAATTTCAATACCAATTATCTTTGTTGATTTAAATGTTAAAAAAAATCTTGACCTTTAATTAGGAATATACTTTATCTTACATTAAAGTCTTTTTTAAATTATTTTTATAAATTTTGTTTGCTGTTTGAATGGATACTATCTCTTTTTTTTCTTTTTTCAATTTTAATTTTGAAGATTTTAATTTATGAGTTTTTGTCAGTAAAAGTAAAGAGGACGTTATGAATATGAGAAATTGATAAGAACATAAGTGGAGGCAAGTGACAAATCATATAACAACTTCTCAGTTGCTTCGTTATTGCAACATGAAGAGGTTGTGGTAGATTATTGACAAAGTTTAGAAGATTAATAACAGGCTATGAAATACGTGTAGAAGGGGTTTGTTTCTCTTTAGCAGATCACTATGTAGTTGCCTTTGTTGTTGGGAATCACATTTTCTCTTTAAAAGTCAAATCTATTTCAATCAACGATTTTCATGATCATTTTTACAAGTTGAAGTCTCTTATGAAAATCTTGTCTTGTTCGGTTCCATGTGATTTGTGTTTTTAGACTTAGAATTCTTAAGCATAAGTTGCCGATTTCAAAGTTTCTTGAAAAAATGGATTTGAAATGGGTTTTGAGTTACAATGGCATGGCCATAATACATTGTGATTCTTGCTTTTACTTTGCTAATATTGGTGGTCAAAGGCAAGGTACGCCATGGCAATTTTCTGGTTTGTCTAGTCTCTATTTTATTTTATTTTTTTTGGGGGCAAAGGAGTATTTTTCCATATTTATCCCTCTGCAATTATTGTTTTATAATTGTTATGGATGCAGAGAAGGAGATTTAGGAACAAAAACTACCTTTCTTTTATCTTGTGTTTGTGGATACCAATCACAAATGCTTCTTTATCATCATTATCATCCTCTTGATGTGATTTTGGATAAATTTTGTGTAGATATAGTTAGGAATAGCTTTCAAGATAATGTGGAATTGAGAAGAAATGCCTCTTCCAAGGATCAATTTCAATCAAAAATTTTCATGATCTTTTTTGCAAGTTGAAGTCTCTTATGAAAATCTTGTTTTGTTCGGTTCCATGTTCAAATAGAAAATGTGATTCCCAACAACAAAGGTAACAACATATTGATCTGCTAAAAAGAAACAAACCCCTTCTACACGTATTTCATAGCCTGTTATTAATCTTCTAAACTTTGTCAATAATCTACCACAACCTCTTCATGTTGCAATAACGAAGCAACTGAGAAGTTGTTATATGATTTGTCACTTGCCTCCACTTATGTTCTTATCAATTTCTCATATTCATAACGTCCTCTTTACTTTTACTGACAAAAACTCATAAATTAAAATCTTCAAAATTAAAATTGAAAAAAGAAAAAAAAGAGATAGTATCCATTCAAACAGCAAACAAAATTTATAAAAATAATTTAAAAAAGACTTTCACATTTTCACATTTGAAAGTCAATCAATTTCAATTTCACATTTTCTATTTGAAAGTCAATCAATTTCAATCAAAAATTTTCATGATCTTTTTTGCAAGTTGAAGTCTCTTATGAAAATCTTGTTTTGTTCGGTTCCATGTTCAAATAGAAAATGTGATTCCCAACAACAAAGGTAACAACATATTGATCTGCTAAAAAGAAACAAACCCCTTCTACACGTATTTCATAGCCTGTTATTAATCTTCCAAACTTTGTCAATAATCTACCACCACCTCTTCATATTGCAATAACGAAGCAACCGAGAAGTTATTATATGATTTGCACTTGCCCCTAGGTGAACATTATGAGTATGAGAAATTGATAAGAACATACCTAGGGGCAAGTGCAAATCATATAATAACTTCTCGGTTGCTTCGTTATTGCAATATGAAGAGGTGGTGGTAGATTATTGACAAAGTTTGGAAGATTAATAACAGGCTATGAAATACGTGTAGAAGGGGTTTGTTTCTTTTTAGCAGATCAATATGTTGTTACCTTTGTTGTTGGGAATCACATTTTCTATTTGAAAGTCAATCAATTTCAATCAAAAATTTTCATGATCTTTTTTGCAAGTTGAAGTCTCTTATGAAAATCTTGTTTTGTTCGGTTCCATGTGATTTGTGACTTAGAATTCTTAAGCATAAGTTGCCGATTTCAAAGTTTCTTGAAAAAATGGATTTGAAATGGGTTTTGAGAATAAAAATGCAAAAAGTTACAATTGCATGGCCATTATAGGAAGAAAATAATGAAAAAGTTGATGGAAATTTGATATCAAAACAGAAGGAAAAGTGTTTGAGAAAGATGGTTCATTGTGATTCTTGCTTTAACTTTGCTTATATGGGTGATCCTGATCCCAAAGGCAAGGTAGGACACGGCAATTTTCTGGTTAGTCTAGTTTGGTGTTTTTTTTTTTTTTTTTTTTTTTTTTTGGGGCAAAGGAGTATTTTTCCATATTTATCCCTCTTCAATTATTGTTTTATAATTGTTATGGATGCAGAGAATAATATTTAGGATCAAAATTACCTTTCTTTTATCTTGTGTTTTTGGACACCCATCACAAATGCTTTTTATCATCACTTTCCTCTTGATTTGATTTGGATTCAATTAAATTTTGTGTAGATATGGTTAGCAATAGTTTCCAAGATGATGGTTGGATAGATGTAGTCTAAAAAATTCAGTTTCTAAAAAATAATATTCAAAGTGATCTCATCTAATCTGCATTTGTGTGATGTAAAGTTACACATCTATAGCCAAATACCTGCATAAGAAAAGTCCATTTTTGTAAGATTATGCATATTTTCCAGAGCATGACACTTCTGGTATTTTCCAAGTCATTTATTGCTTTTATTTATTGCAAAATTGGATTCTCTTTGGACACTAAACTAGCTGTCTAAGTATTTATTAGTACCTTCAGCAACCAAAGTTCATTCCCTGGGTATTTGTTAAACACTTTTAACCACAAACAAGATAACAAAAAAAAAAAATCCACTTATCTGGGACAAGTTATAGAGCATCTGTTTTGACCTAGTCTTTGATTGGATGGCAGAAAAACAATTTAACAATATATATATATATATATATGTAATATATATATACATACATACATATATATATAGATAGATAGAGAGAGAGAGAGAAAGAGAGAGAGAGAGAGAGATCTTTGTAAGAAGAATTTCTTAATCCATTAGCCTTATGTTTGGAGAACATGTTATTAGATGTGGAATTGAGAAGAAATGCCTCTTCTAAATTTAGTCATACCTATGATTTACTGCAAGATAGAGGAAAATGATTGTATCTCCTGTCTGCAAAAGTTTAAATGAATACATGTGAACTTAAAATAAATAGTGGCCCAATGTTCCTCCTACTATTATGATAGTGAAACTACCTACAAAAAATCCTGGTTGTTAATGACTAAAAGCATGTAACAAAATGTTGGGGGAGAAAATAATGACTTATACCATATGAAATGACTTCTACAAAACTTTTACATATATATATATATATAAATATATATATATATATATATATTTATAAAACATTCATACATTCAATGGGATCCACATATATAATAACCTATAAAACACTTTAACACCTATACACCTGACACTACTAACTTGGACAAGATAGCTCTTTCTCTAGGAGCCTACTCTACTCACTTTAATAGGTACACCACTTACACACACACATTAGACTCTACCAAAACTTTGCTCTCAGTCACACTAACCGAGAGCCTCCTTGGAGCTCCCTTGCTAGCTCACCAAGCAGGGAAGCCAAAGCTTCCTTTTATATTTGACAAAGTCGGTTGCTTTGGCCTACTCAAAGCTTCTAGACTTCTCTACTGTGTCCTTGCTCTCATCCTCAATTTTAGATATTTTTTTTCACAAATTCCAATGCTCGACTTCCAACCAAGTATATCAAATATACTAGTTAATTCTAGAATCTTCTAGGTCAATATTGACCCTTCAATTCTCCCCCTCAATATTGACTTCCCATTCTTTCTTTTCTTCTTGAGTGCTGAAAAATTATCCCATTCTTCCTTTGGTGTCTTGGCATCTCCAGTAGGCTTTGATATATTATCTCCTCGGTGGTAGTCTTAATTACCAACATGCCTTACCAGCTTTGATCATTTCACTTCATCAAAGCAGCAATATTTACTGGCGACATAATCGCCTCCAAGGATCTCCCAGAGATCCTATCCTTGCAAATAAAACTCCATATGCAACGACCACATATATTATAATTTATACCATTGAGCTTCCACATACCTTCCATCTTTTGAAGGTTACCTATCGTGGTTTGATGGTCCGCTCACACACCAAACAAGCTTGGTTCCAAACAACAAGCTCCACAATCTCAGATTGTGCACGATCATACGAAGCTCCTCCAACAATGGTTTTTAACCACCTTTTGCCATCGCAGTCCCAGACTGCCTCCATGTGTCACCGCGATCCTTGATCGCCTCGCAACTTTCATGGTCCTTGACCATCCTTTCTGGCACTCGTGGTCTTCAACCATTCACCACACGATTCTTGATCGTCTCCTTCAATATTGTGGTCACCAACGCTTATGCTTTGGTCCCTAACAAACTCTTACATACCAATCTTTTATACCAACCAAGACAACAAAACTAAATTACAAGACCCACTAAACTACCATTCCATTGGATCTAACGCCGCTCTGATACCAAATTGTTGGGGGAGAAAATAAATCAATTCTCGTATATTAATAATTTAAAAAAAATACATAAACACACTATAAAATACTCATATATGCAGTAGGACCCACATACACAATAACCTTTTAGACACCAACACATAAACACCTAACATTATTTACTAACTATAACATGAGAGCTCTCTCTCTCTCTCTTTCTCTCTCTAGGAGCCTACTCTACTCAATTGAGTAGCTCTTTCACTCACACCAACCGAGAGCCTCCTTGGAGCTCACTTGTGTAGCTCACCAAGCAGGGAAGCCAAAGCTTCCTTTTATACTTGACAAAGTCGGTTGCTTTGGCCTACTCAAAGCTTCTAGACTTCTCTACTGTGTCCTTGCTCTCATCCTCAATTTTAGATATTTTTTTCACAAATTCCAATGCTCGACTTCCAACCAAGTATATCAAATATACTAGTTAATTCTAGAATCTTCTAGGTCAATATTGACCCTTCAATTCTCCCCCTCAATGTCGACTCTCTTGATTGATTCTCTATTCACCATGTTGAGCATTTCTCTTAACTTTGTAAGCTTGGTAATATTGAGTGCTTTAGTGAATAAGTCTACTGGTTGATCTTCTGTTTTAACGTGTTGCATTTTAATTTCTTCTAGCAGTACTTTTTCTCTGATAAAATGATAATGTATCTCCACATGTTTTGTCCTTGCATGAAATACCGGATTCTCCGCCAATTGTATTGCTGATTGGTTATCACAATGGAGAGAAACTGCATAGTCAACTTGTTGATGTAAATCTTTAAGTAGTTGTCTTAACCACATACCTTCTTGGCCTGCCATAGCAGCTGCTCTATATTCTGCTTCTGTAGTTGACAGAGACACAGTTGGTTGTCTTTTACTGCACCAAGATACTGCTCCTGAACCAAGGCTGAATATATATCCAGTAGTCGATCGTCGTGTATCATGATCTCCTGCATAGTCGGCATCACAGTAACCAACCAACTTGCATTCCTCTCCTCTTTTATATAGAAGCCCCAAGTTTATAGTGCCTTTAACGTACCTTAATATTCGTCGGACTGCTTCCAAGTGAGGTTTCTTTGGACTTTGCATATACCGACTTACAACTCCAACTGCAAATGAAATATCTGGCCGCGTCAGTGTTAAATAGATAAGACTTCCTACCAATTGTTGGTACATAGTAGCATCCTCCAAGTCTTTTCCTTCATATGCAGATAGCTTAGCATTCACCTCCATTGGAGTTGATATTGGCTTGCAGTCCAACATTCCAAATTTTTGTAATAGATTCTTTGCATACTTTTGTTGACCAAGAAATAAACCTTTCTCTGTTCGGTCAACTTCGAGTCCAAGGAAGTGCTTGAGCTCCCCAAGTTCCTTCATCTGGAAGCGAACTGATAAATTTCTCTTTGTTTGAGAGATTTCATCTTCATGATCTCCTGTGATAATTAAATCATCCACATATACTAGCACTATTGCTAGTTTTGTTCCTTCAGTCTTCACAAATAAACTAGAATCTGCAGAAGATACTATATATCCACTTTGAAGAAGGAACTCTGCAATCTTACCGTACCATGCCCGCGGAGCTTGTTTTAGACCATAAAGTGCCTTCCTTAGCTTGCACACGTACTCTGGATTAGTTTTGCTTTCAAAACCCTTTGGCTGTATCATATAAATTTCTCTGTCTAGATCTCCATTCAAGAAGGCATTCTTCACGTCCATCTGCCACAGCTTCCAGTCTTTACTTGCTGCAAGTGCTAGTAGAACACGTACGGTAGTGATCTTTGCTACTGGACTAAACGTCTCATCATAGTCTAGTCCATATTGCTGTGAGAATCCTCGTGCGACTAAACGAGCTTTATATCTTTCAATTGATCCATCATGATGAGTTTTTATCTTATAAACCCATTTACAGGATATGGGTTTTACAGTTTTAGGTTTAGGCACCAAATCCCAAGTTTGATTTTGATTTAATGCAGAAATTTCTTCTTCCATAGCCTTTCTCCATTCATGATATTTAGATGCTTCTTCATATGATGTAGGTTCTTTTATATCCTCCAGTTCTGTTATTACTACATTAGCGTACCTGGGATTTGGTCTTCGTTGTCTACTTGATCTTCTTGGTTGTGGAGTTGTCTCTTCGTCATTTTGTTGAAGATTCGACCCGATGTTCTCTGGTATTCCTTGATGTACACCAGACCGCCAGGGACTTTGAGATGATATCGTAGGCTCGTATGCTACAGTCGGCTCGTCTTCTCCTTCATTTGTTGGCTGGCATGCTTCATATTCTTGCTCCCCCATATTTTGTTGCAGCTTGACCTCAATCTCCTTTGAATTTGGCAACTCTGTATTTTGAGGTGCCCACCAAGAAGATGCTTCATCGAACACCACATTTCGTGAAGTATAACATCGTCCAGTATTAGGGTCACAACATCTCCACCCTTTTCTTTGGCTATCATATCCGACAAAAATGCATCTTATTGCCTTCTTATCAAACTTCATGCGTAAGTGAGAAGGCACAAACACATAGCAGACACAGCCAAAGATTCGAAAGTGGCTTACTGTGGGTTTTATGTTCCACAGTTTTTCAAAGGGTGAGAGGAATCCTAACTTTGCTTGAGGGAGCCTATTAATCACATGAGCTGCTGTATTCATGCACTCAGCCCAAAATCTTCCTGGAACACTTTTTGCATGTAGCATGCTCCGACATGTTTCTGCAAGATGTCGGTTCTTTCTTTCCGCAATACCATTTTGTTGCAGAGTATTTGGACACGTCAATTGATGTCTTATTTTGTATTCTCTTAAATATTGTATAAATTCTCTTGAGGTATATTCTCCCCCATTATCTGTGCGTAGGCATTGTATCCTTTTGCCTAATTCTCTTTCTACCTTTTCCTTAAATTGCTTAAATTTTGAAAAGGTCTCAGATTTTTCTTTCATAAAGAAAACCCAGACGTACCTTGAAAAATCGTCAATGAATGTCACCATATAATGCATGCCTCCAACTGATGACTGCTTGATACGCCCGAAGACATCAGAGTGAATGAGTTGCAGAGGCTCCTTTGCTTGGAACTTTGAATCTTCAAATGGTAGTTGATGTGCTTTGCCATATTGACACCCTGCACAGATTGTGTCGACACCGACATCGAGTTGGGGAAGACCCTTGAGCATTGACTTTTTCATCATCACCTTCAACTTTTTGTAGCTGACATGTCCTAACCGTGCGTGCCAAAGGTCTGATGTCTCATTCCTTCTTGTCTTGTTTACATAGGCAGACTCTGCTGACATCACATAGATAGATTCCAATCGCCGCCCCTTCATTGTTGGTGTACCAGAGATTTTAAGGTCTCGATACACCTTAACATCCTCAGGTCCAAACAATACATAATTTCCTGAAGTTGTTAGTTGAGCTACTGACAGCAAATTCTTCTTCATTCCTGGCACATGATAGACATCTTGCAGTTGAACTTGATGGCAACTAAAACGAGGCATGATTGCTGCCTTACCAACGTGAGCTATCGGCAATCTTGAGTCATTTGCCGTCACCACCATACGCCCTCCTTTATACTCTGTCATGCTTTGCAGCTTC
Source organism: Ziziphus jujuba (assembly GCF_031755915.1). NCBI lineage: Eukaryota > Viridiplantae > Streptophyta > Magnoliopsida > Rosales > Rhamnaceae > Ziziphus > Ziziphus jujuba. Next base: position 9,978,645 of record NC_083380.1, read on the forward strand.
TCTTTATCTCCCGTCATATGATTTGAACTTCCAGAGTCTATAATCCAATCATTTTTATATCATACATATAATTAAGATTGAAACTTAACCACATGCACTATATGATTCCAATTCAAGATATCCCACAGGAAATCGTGTGTATAGTATATGTATCTTTAAGTTCCGTTTTCCCCTCCATCAAACTTAAAGCGAACATACCATCAAAATATGAATAAATTAGTTAGAACAATAAGTTACAATAAGTTTTCTTAAGTTCTAAAAACTAATCCAATAGATGCTCTGAGATACTTCATTGATTAGTAAAAGAAATATGCTATAGCTTTTACCTAAATTCATTGACGAGTGAATGTATTTCTTTTGTTATTTTTTTTGAATTAATGACTACAAGCATGTAAGAAAACATATAAACACAAAGAGCGTAAAATCACATCATACATATAAGTACGAATGAAATTTAACCACATGCACTATTTGACTGTAGAATCAAGATAACTTGCAGGAAATCGTATGTATACGATAAGACGGTGCTTCAACCATGTCATCAAAAGCAAATGAACTACTCCTTTGATCCGGTGAATGATATGTATTTGTTTGTTCAATTGTCCCCTACATCGAACTTAAGCAAAGATACCATCAAAATATGAACAAATTAGTTAGAACAATATGTTTTCTTAAGTTCAAAAAACTAATCCATTTTAGTTTGGACGGCAACCAGTGTGGCACGGTAGAACATAAATGAAGAACGAAAATACGTGTAGAATGTTTTTATTAATGGTGAGGAATCGAAATTCCATGTGTTCCATGACAGGGTTATATAATATGCAGAAAGAGGATGTCACTGCATGGAGACCCTTTCTGTGCTTTCATTTTTTTTTTTTTTTTTCCCCTTCTTAAAATGGTGGAGGTAACATGAAGAGGTTGGGGCTTTTGCATTTGTGTTTTTTTTTTGCTTTTAGTCACACTAACAACTATTATTATAATGAACATATATATTGTTACAAAATACATTACAGAACAATATAGAATTTTGTTTTTCTCTCTGAAGTTAGCTCCCTAATTGAAAATTATGTTGCCAGGCTAACTGACACCAAATTATAATATTTCCTGAACTATCCAAGGAAACTAAACATTTACACATGAATTCCTACAGAAAACAAAAAGAGAAACCTGCAATTTAAGAAACTTTTTTGCACTGTTTAATGCTTATTCAGTCTAAAGACTGAAATTCATATATCTGAGGAAATTAAGAAGATTGAATTGTGTATAACAAATTGATTTGAGAGTACTAGCTTTGGCCCATCAAATCCTTGTGGCCTAAGTTTCACCGGGAATGAAACTTCAGCCCTCCATCCAAATACAAGCCAGGTAAAAGTTTTACCAACGTTTCACTTTAAAATTGTTACCTTAGTGTTTATGGTAGGGAAATCTTTGTATAGATCAGAACCTTTTTGCTTGATATATAAAGCAGGAAATGATAGAGAAAGAGATTCAGTACTTAATAAGGAATTTCGTTGACTTTATTCTAATCTTACAGTAACCTTAAAAATAGTCAACTTTCTTACAGAAAACATATACTGGTCCAGGAATCAGCAATCCCATAACGGTGTTCAAAGTCCTAGACATTAGCTACCTATGATATTACCTACCTACCTAAAATCATTTAGCCAAGCCTGTGACATTCCAAATATCTCACATGTCATTCAGGTCACTCTCCTTTATTATCTTAGATTTTTTTTTTTTTTTAAAATTTCTTGATTAAATAAGGAAAATGACACGAGTAGTCTAAAGATAGCATATTTCTTATGATCAAAATTAGAAAAAAAGATATGAATTTACTAGAACCAGATTGGTGTCATATCGGAAACTACTTTTATGATATGAAAGAAAATAAATGAACTAACCATTCTCCAATATATCCAGAAAAAAATAAGTAAATTTATGCATTTGGACTCTAAAATACTCCTCATAAATTGAATTTACTCGCATTGCTGCAAATATATATTCATGTAGGCATTTGTAGTTTCAAAGAACAAAAAAGGTTTATTGGTTTTCTTTTACTCCTGTTCTATTGTTATTGCTCTTAAATTTGTTTTGTCATCAGCCTGGTTGTGCAAATTTTCAATGCACCTCATTACTAATACCTTCACCATGTAAAAGGCTTCACTGTCAGACACAATTGACAAATACATAGTGTTTCTCTTCCATTGTGGGATCTCTGTTTCTATCATACTAGCATGTTTTTTTAAGATGTTATATTAAGTAGCAAGCCTAGCTCTTGTGGAAGAAAATCACACAAATATTAAAAACCAAAGCAACATAACAGATGAACCTTCACAACAAACAAGCACTGACGCACAAATCCTGCTTATACTAGCTTTTTTATTAAGTGTCATTGCGGTAAAAGAAATACTTCTCCATTTCGCGGCTACAATCTGCGCAGATCACCGTCCCGGAGACATCCAAATTCCCTGGCATGACCAGGTGATTGCAGTGTTCTCTGGTGCGACGTCTTTTCAGTTCATCAACAATTGCAGGCACCAAACCCAACTCCAAAGCTTTAATTTGCCAAGAATTAAATTCATTGAGGGTCGAAACAGCCAACTTTCCAGTGGCTCTGGCCATCTCAGCTGCTCCTCTGCAGAGCATCATCCATCCTTGGTCACTGCCATCATAGCCAAGTATGGTCTGGATTTCCTTCATAATCTGATCGTTCTCAACAGTCTTGCCATGTCTAGTCTTTGAGATCTGCATGCTCTCTAGCCGGGTCCAGAAGAACCAGGTGGATGTGTAATCAGGCCAGAAGAGACTAAGTTTTTCCTCCTCAATAACTTCATATATTCTCTCAAACCTCTTCTTGGAAGTGTTGCTTTTTCCAGCATAAATCAATTCTATGGTTATGTTAAAGAGCTTTTGCAACATTTTTTGCTTTGGTTGTGAAATCCCTGATCCAGTCAGTATTATCACCTCCGTACACACATATGTATATATTTTCTTTTATCTGTAAAAAAAAATAAAATAAAATAAAATAAAAAAAGAGCAGCAATATCATATTGTTATTCTCCAAAAATATAAATGACAAATTGACAATTATATATGTACATGGGTTCTTGATCATATGAATTCTGCTTTTGTTTTGCATTGGACGGGGGGTTTTAGAGAAGTGTTGTGTACTACTCTGTATATGAATGCATGAGCTGGAAGTTTCTTGAGGATATAGACGAAAAAAAAAAAAAAAAAAAAGTAAATACCCATTCTAGTATATCTTCTTCAATTCCATCAACAAGTAGCTCAAGTCTCCATCTCTCTGCCCTCCAGATTGCTTGCTCTTTCTCATCACTGAAAGGAAAGGCCGAATTGCCCCAAATCCAAACCATATGGTATGCATTTTTGGAGGATACCTTTCCTAGTGGATCCAATGCCACTAGAATCGTTTCTTATCAAAATTCCAGTACTCTTTGATATACCTGATCACCGTCGGTTCGATTACCAGAGGGGTGGTCACGGTGTACCATGGCATCACTGCCTGCAACTCAGCAAATTTGTATTGATTTTGTTCCTGCCAACCGTTTAGCTTGCCCACAACAGGGATCCAGACCATTTCACATTGAATATCATGCCTCATCCCATACACATTGACAACCACTTCAATTTCTTTAGAGGGGAGATTGAGATCCGATATTATCAGTAGCACATGCTTTCTTCTTAGTACGTCAATTGACACTGGTCTCTATCAGCAGAATTATACATGTTCAGTTCCATATTACATAAGAATTATGAAAGCAGAGAATTTTCAGAGAGAGATTTAAGAACAAAATTACCTTTTCCATGTCATTACCAATCACTAGTACTTTACTTTCGTTTTTAGGAGAAAGCAATGCCCTGATAACCTTCGAGTTGTCTAGGTGGCTGCTTTCAAAGATGCGTATCAGATTTCTATATTCTTCATCGTCTTTCATCTCACCTGTGTCCCATGTGAAAGTTGTTTCAGCACATTAGGTTCAATTGTTGGAAGCAAACTCAGGAGAGATTGACTTCTATAAGTGAAACTTCTCTATGATAAACATCACCCCCAAATTTTATTCCTTGAAAAAGAACATGACCAGGTTAGCCATTCAGTTTTTAAGTAGAAGATTAATGAATCTTTTGTGTCAATTCCTCTCTTTCCTTGCTTTTTTTGTATATAAAAAATTATTATTCATAAAAAAAAAAAAGTGCAGAGAGAGCTTTAAACAACATAAAAATCAGATTCTGGTTTATGCCAGCTACAAAATTCCTGGTTTAATGAGAGCATATGAGATCATATCCAAAAGAGAAATCATATTAGATATACCACTGCTTCACTAATTATTGGTTTAGTTATGCATATCAAAGAGGGTGGGCCTAGAATGAATCTATCCAATATCCAGTCCATTCAATTAAAGGAACAGAATTGATATAAAACCCAACAAATATTTTATTCTATCCATACATTTCCACAATAATATATAAATAGTTTCATTTATTTGTAATTTCCATAACTTTTGAGCATTGTGTTTTCCTCAAATATTTCTCATGGAATCAACACTATCCTATGTCAGTACTTGGAGAATAATAATATCCAGAAGTGCTGTACTATCTTTGTAAAAACGAATGAAACATGAATCCAACACCTCTGATTTAATGAGGCAGGAGCTCAAAATACTAAGCTACTCCATTAATCAAATTTAGGCAAGCTGTATGACCCTAATCCAGGCATTATAAGTGTCATTGACATGATGCCGTTACAAGTGTTCCATAATCTTAGCAATTTTCAAGACTCGGGATCAAACGAAGGTGGAATATACACTTGGAAAATGATGAGCAGGAATCAATAAGCACTGGATTTGGGATGAGAAAAAGAAAACACATCAAGTTCTTCAAGAGAACGGTTTTCACTTTCTCTAAAGTCCCGGGCTACATGAATTCCAAAATTTATTATAGAATGAAGATTCACGGGCACCAATGATATACTTCATGTCTCTCCCAAACATTAAAAGATGTAAATAATCTAAGAAACGAGGAAAAAACTGATTTTAACTGAAAAGCTTAAAACCATTATGCATCTATTTATGAGAAAGTAGCAATGCCTAGTGACAATTAGAGACTTAACAATCAGGTAATAACAACTTGCTATCAAATTAGTTATTTACAAGTAACTGTACCAACTAAGCTCTCGAGCAGTCCACATAGGAAGTATAACTTTCTTGATCAGGGGCCAAAAAAGAAAAAAAAAAAAAAAAAGCCATTATCTATGTATAGTACCAATGAGAAAGTTTAGAAGCATAAAAGGCTTCAAGCTTCAAAATTTGGGCTGCAATTATCAACCTAATAAACAAACTCACTAATGATGAATAACATAGGTTATGCAATTATATCATTTTCACACATTAAAATAGGAAATCAGTTTATCTCTGTCTGAAAGTAGAATTAACATAGTGATTCTAGCCAAAAGTCATTCAATATAAAACCAAGAAAAAAATTGTATAGAGAACCAGATATAAAGAATGAGGAAAATGCACAAAGCTCGTATGTTAAAAAAATGTGATTATATTAAAACTTTGATAATCAAAGACAAGAATGCAACTTTGAGCCACTAACATAAAGTTGTTGGACTAAAATAACACATAAATCTTATTCTTATCTCGATTATTTTCCATTCCTGTAATTCAAGCAAGAAGACTCACAATTTCGTTCAAATTTCCAGAAAACTGAACGCTAGTAATTAATCTACCTACATAAAGATCATATTTCCTGATAATTAAATAAAAATATACATCAAAAACTTCTTTAACAAGTTGATGAATCCTTAATCTAAGATTACCTCCACGACAACAGCATCAAGCTCTCGCCTTTCGACGAAGACGCTTCCCAAGCTTCTTATACGTATGATTGTTCATCTTCCTCTTCCTCTTCTTCTTCGAACTATCAGCCCAAACCGTCCGGGCATCATCATTGGATGCCACCTCCTCTCTCTCGGGCACACCCAAATTCTCAGCCCAAGTCGCAGAAACAGGATTCAAGCAATACCCAAATGGAAAATTGGGGAAAGCACCTAGAAGCTTCTTCATCCTTGTCTCCTCCGCTACTAGTAGTAGCCAAAAGAGAAATCTGGTTTTCTGTTAGCTCCGGTTTGAAAGCGTTGGGAGCGAAGAGAACGTCCGGGTTTCGGTAGAAGATGAGCTTCGAGTGCCGTACCGATGCTAAAAGTGGCTCTGTTTTTGGTTAACGTATGCACGAGGCTCGCCATTGTCCGCCAACTAAGGTTTCCAGAGGAAAAAAACAGTGAAACTCCCCCAAGAGAGTTTTAGCGCTGCGAAGAAGACGAACGCGACGGCGGCGTTTAAGGAAGACGTATGACTACGAAATCGTGAATGATCTCCTTCCGTTGCCCGATTGTAAAAAAGATGCCATTTAAACGACATCGTATTACCCATGCCCGAGAAACCGACCCGAGAACCGAATTCTCCAAATGGCATGAGAAAAAGGGCAAAAATTTGCGCGGGAGGACCAAATTCAAACTCGAAAAGTGGACTGAAGCCAAACGAAGACGAGGCTTTGCTTCCCTCAAAATTAATCTTACATAAAATGAAGGCAATTTTTATTAGGGCTTTTGATCGCAATTGATGCCTGATATTTGTTTTATTGTAGGCCTCAAATATGTTTTGCTAGGAAGTAGGTTGATCTGTTGCATCGATTGGAATGGGGGAGATCTGGATTAATGTTTTCTTGGACGGGATGTCTTGATTATTGCTTTTATGGAGCTATATATCATAACATCGATATGTAGGGATCTCCAACTTGATGTCATGATGGTTTTGCTTGCAGGTGATGTTTGATATTGTCAATGGACTAGATAATACTACCTGCTATGTCCATTCAGAACCTTGGGAGACTTGTGCATGCATGGATCTATCGAAACCGAGTTTTAGCATTGCTGTTAAGATAGTGAAATTAGTTCATGTGATTAAAACTATGTCTAAACCTGGTTGTGAAAGGTGGTTTTCTAATGATCATACTTTCATTTTGGTCTCTCCTTTCTTTATCTATTTTGTCTATCTATATGCAAACTAGAATCAACATGTCTCCTTAATAAATATTTCCACCAATAGACTGAATACTAAAAAATATTTTAATCCTATGTGTAAGAGTCAACACACCTCCGCATTTTGATTGTAAATACCAAGCCAAGTTCATCCAGGGTCATTAGTCAAACCCATGATCACTTGCTTGGATTTCTAGCTTTTGTTATACAAAATAGTACCATTATGATTACTCGCATATTTTGATGTATATTACTGTCGAAATGAAAATGGCTTAATAAGCTCTTTAGAGGGGGATGACTAGTCGGCGAGTTGTTGAGCTAGACCACTAGCATAGATGAGAACTCTTGATAGCATACTTGTAAACCTCTTTGCTGTTCTCTCCATCGAGATCGAATAAGATGAACGCATTTCCATTTCATTGTGTTGTTGCCTTGTTTACTGACCCTTTTTCTAACGATTGTGATTACATACTTTATTTTATTGCTTGCTTGGTACTTGCACAATACTAATATCGTGTGGGTTATTTGCTTGCGAGGGATATTAAAGGTTGGCTTACTACTTGCAAGGGGCGAGTAAGCACTGCATGGCTTTGTTGCACACTTAGAACAGTGGGACCGTGACAGTTGATATCAGAGCGGGGTTGGGAGTCACTCGCATAGGATGCCGAAGCTGACAAACGAAATGCTGTTCGATACCATCAACTAGCAGCTCGGGGAGCTTGCTGACGTTGTAGATGCACATATCAAAGGCCACAATTGGCAAGAGGTCTTTGAAAAGATGGAGACAATCGATGACATAGCTAGTCGAGTGAGCGCACTTGAGAGGAAACAAACCTCGTGGGGGAATACTAGTCCTTCGAGCTCTACTGCAGGCAAGCAAGATGTGGAAGAGGCCATAGACAGCCTAATGGCTACGGTGAACGAACTGACGAAGGACTTTCGAGCCACGTGGAAGCATGAAAGATGGAAATGGGGTAGATAAATACCAAGCTTGCCATCACCATGCGAGGGGTGGAAAATCGACCTGCTGTCCCAATGGGCGGGGACTATGGATGAGTGAAAGTGCCTTAGCCCTAAGCGTATGGAGGGGCACGCGATGCGAAAGAGCTCGAAAACTTTTTGTTTGACATGGAACAATATTTTCGAGTGATAAAACTAGATTCAGAGGAAATGAAGGTGACCATGGCTACAATGTACCTAACTAATGATGCAAAGCTGTGCTGGCGATCTAAATACGAAGATATTAAGGACAACAGATGCGTCATTGACATATGGGACCAACTACAGAAGGAACTCAAAACCAATTCCTTCCCGAGAACGTGGAGTACATTGCCCATCGACATTTGAGAGAGTTGAGACAGACCGGTAATGTGAGGGACTACGTGAAAGCGTTCTCGGCATTCATGCTCAATATACATGACATGTCTGAGAAGGATAAACCCTTTTACTTCCAGGAAGGGCTGAAACCTTGGGTCAGGATGGAACTTCAACGACAGAGGGTACAAGATTTAGCCTCAGCGCTAGGGGTAGCAGAGCGCCTAATGGACTATTCAACAAAAAGCCCCACCAATAGAAGGCCCCAACTGCCTCTTTCGAATGCCAATAGCGGTAGACCCTTCAGGCCTACCAATCTCACAAGACCTAGGGGAGGCGACAACAAAAAACCTTCGAGCATGAGAGACCCTCCATCTCGAAACCCCAATGCATTCAGATTTAGACCTCGACCTATGACATGTTTCTTATGTAATGGTCCCCACAAAGTGGCCGAATGCCCCCACAGGACCGCTTTTAGTGCTCTACAAGCATCTATTTGCTCCCAAGAGCATGAAGGAGGGCGAGAGGAGGCAGTAGAAGAGGGAGAAGATGGCGCATAAGTGGGAGCGCTGAGATTCTTTAATGCCCTTAATGGATAAGTCATTTAGGCCACGATGACCAATGAGAAAGGTCTTATGTTCGTGGAGGCAGCGATAAATAGGAAGGCCGCAAAGAGTGTGATGGTGGACACAAGTGCCATCCATAACTTTTGTTCAGAGATTGAAGCTCGAAGGTTAGGCCTACTTTTGTAAAAGGATGTGGGGCAAATGAAAGCAATAAATTCCAAAGCCTTACCTACGGTGGGCCTGGAAAAACAAGTGCATCTCAAGTTGGGAACTTGTGAGGACCGGGTGGATTTGATTGTATTACCAATGGATGACTTTGATGTCATCTTAGGAATGAACTTCCTAATGAAGAAGAAGGCAATCCCTATTCCCGTCGTTAACAGCCTTTTGATGATGGTGGAACAAACGGGAGTAGTTCCTATACAGAGGAAGCAACAGAACAACCCCAAACTTCTATCGGCTCTCCAATTCAAGAAAGGGGTGAGACGCAAAGAACCCTCTTACATAGCATTGATGGTAGTAAGAGAGGGTGAAGATGATGAAACTACCCCTTCTATGGTGCTGGATGCCTTGAAATCTTTCGACGATGTGATGCTAGACAACTTACCGAGGAACCTACCTCCCCAACGAGATATTGACCACAAAATTGAACTGATACCGAGAGTGAAACTTTTAGCAAAAGCACCTTATCGAATGGCCCCTCCTAAGCTCGCAGAACTACAGAAGCAACTTAGGGAGCTTTTGGAAGCAGGGTTCCTGAGACCCTTGAAGGCACCTTATGGTGCTCCGGTATAATTCCAGAAGAAGAAAGATGGAAGTTTGCACCTATGCGTAGATTACCGATCGCTGAACAAGGTCACGGTACGAAACAAATACTTGATCCCTTTAATAGCTAACTTGTTCAACCAGTTAAGTGGAGCCAAATTCTTCACTAAATTGGATTTGAAATCAAGATATACCAGGTGAGAATTGCTGAAGGAGATGAAGAGAAAACCACCTGCGTCACACGATACAGAGCCTTCGAATTCTTGGTGATGCCTTTTGGGTTGACGAATGCACCGGCAACATTTTGCACTCTCATGAACCAGGTATTTCGAGACTTCCTTGATAAATTTGTGGTGGTGTACCTTGACGACATTGTAATCTTTAGTCCTACCTTAGAAGAATATGTCAAACACATTCGAATGGTATTCCAAAGACTCTGAAAAAATCAATATTTGTGAAGAAGGAAAAATGTGCATTTGGCAAGAGACGAATCAAGTTTCTGGGATATATCATCGAGGAGGAGAAGATCCGTATGGACATGCAGTAGGTAAAAGCCATCCAAGAGTGGAAAACTAACAGGACCCGCCCTAAAAACCCTCCCAAGAACTCCCGGGTGATCCTGCTTAGTGAAGTCCCACTGGACAACTCCTAGAAAATATCCAATGGAACCTCATCTTAAAACGTAGATAATCAAACACCATCATTAACACTAATACCTCAATATATATATATATAAATAAGTACACAACCAGCTTACTGTACTACAGGCCATAACTACACACATGAGTACCATGGTCTCTACTGAGTCCTATAATTACAATCAGAGCATTCTAAGAGTGTCGACAAAGTCTATAAGTACAAATAAGTAATAAATAAGTCCAGAAGATAACAATATGTGAAGAAAAGATAAATACGGCTGCTGTAGTGGAAGGAAATAAGCGATAAGCTATGCGCGAGGTAGACTGCTACTAGCTGCCTGGGCCTAGGGGAACGAATTTAAAACAATAAAACGTGAGATAAAGAAATCTCAGTGAGTGGCATAGTATAATAGAAAAATAATGATTTATTTTTGAAAATTTTTTCTCTCAAGACCTCTTATTCCACTCGTTGAAAAGTTTCCCGTTTAAAAATTATTTCATAAAACCCAAACTTGTACCCCAATTAATATCATAAAAACCAACGCTCAAAAGTATGAATGAACGATCATTGTAATATTATGAAATGTCTCAAATCAAGATATAAATATTTAAGCATACACTATAATAAATATAGTTCCACCAAATAAATATGAAAATGCAGGAATCACCCCAATATTTGTAAATCAACAATGTACCATACGATGACATATGTAAAACATATACAATGTACCATACGATGTACCAATATACAAACCATGGGATGCACCTATCTCACGACCCTCAATATATGAACGGTGTCGTGGAAATAATAAATAACCGTCAGGACGTACCCAACCTCACGGTCCGTGGCAATAATAAACCGTTAGATGATACCAACCTCACGGCACCGTGACAATAATAATAAACCGTCGAATAAACCCGACCTCACAGTCCATGGTAATAATAGATAACCGTTCGATGAAACCAACCTCATGGCACCGTGGTAAATCCAGCGCGCGGTAATATAATATAATATAATACTGATCCAAGATATTGGCATTACATGGTACATCAATTTAAAAATAACCAATACAGTATACATGAAACAATTTTGTAAGATTATAAATATACTTTTCCAAAGGATACTATATCATAAATCATAATTTAACATTTAAACTTCCCCCGCTTAATTAAATACTTCAAAATCTCAAAACATCATTTTATACGAAAACCAGAAATACCACAATGAAATATATTCACCATAAACAAATTTTAAGCACATAAAATTATAAAATATTTGATCGTGCTTAAAATTATATGATTTTCAATCTGGTTTCTCAAACCAAATAGTTTCCAAAATGATTTAAAATCTCAATTTAATTACCAAGATATTTAAATACCACAAGTCCATTTATGGACCCATTACAATTGAAAATTATTTAAAATATTATCAAAAGTCACATAAAATGATAACACATATATGTGAAAGCAAATATTTATATATGCAAAAAACAACATTTCAATCAAATGATATATATGTGAAATATTCAAACCACATATATATATATTATACTATATGCCCAAAACATTTAAAAATTGTATAACCACTCACAGTATTGTAGATGCTCATGCCTGCTCCTTTACAGGATTGCCTCCAGGCTCAACTCGAATGCCTGTAATATAATAAAATATTCCTCAGGCTCCAAACAACTAAACCAGAGACACTTGTATAACCCAAATGTCTCAAAATGATTTATAGTACTACAAAATTGCATAAATTGTACACCGGACAGTCTAACTATACCGCGTGTCCTTAGGACCCAATACCCAAAATTGGGGATTTTCACCCGAAGCCTAATATTTTGAAATTGAACCATTTAATAGGTCCTAATAATATCCAATTTCACTAATTCAACTCCAATTTTAACTAATTTGACTAATTTTGTCCAAACACAGTCTCCAATTTATCCGAAAATTAACTAGTTGATTCAAAAATGGAAAAATTATCAAACGACCTCCAAAATTCACAAAATTTATATTGACGGAAAGACCAAGAGACAACGAACTCATCAATATGCTCACTTTGGTCCAAAGTTTCCTCCGGTGGCCGGAAAACACTGTTGAAGCATCGGCCAAACTTCTAGTTGTCGAATCTTTCAAACAGTGAGGAATTTGGACAAAATAATCATGGAAATGAGCTCAGAGGGGTCAAAAATAGTGGAAAAGGTGTATGGGTTGGCCTGAAACGGCCAAAAAATGAGAAAATCCGACTACCCACCACGCCGGCCGCCTCTTGCCGTGCAATTTCACGGTTGAGCTCGCCTTCAGGTGAACTTCCTAGTTGGCCGACACGTGTAAATGGTGGTTGCCCGGAAATGGGCAAAACGGCGATGACCCGGTTCGATGGTAAACGGGTCGAAACGATCCAGTTTGGACCCACTGGTCTGAGGGGAGAATTTCTCGAGTTTTGGGGAAGAAATGGATATTTTGGGCTTTGTTTCCTGTTTGACACGCTTACCTAGGCTTATATAAAGCCTTGGGTCACTAACAGACAAAAACTGGGGACTGACTTGGACACTGATTTAAAACTTATGCTTAAAATTTCTCATAACCATAACTTTTTATCCGTAACTCAGAATTTAGCATGTCGCCAGTCTATAAACTCATATCGACGAGATCTATACAATGGTACCTCTGTCAAACTAAAAATATTGACTATTGAAAAAGTAAACTTGAACCCATATATTATTCACTTGGTCAAACTTGGTCAAACTTAGTCAATTTGGTCAAACTTGTTTAATCATGTATATTTTTTGGTACGAGGTGTTACAAAAACTCCCGTTAATGTGAAAGAACTTAGATCATTTCTGGGATTGACAAATTACTACCATAATTTTGTAAAAGGGTATTCGAAGAAAGCAACTCCCCTAACGGAATTGCTAAAGAAGGAGGTGCCTTGGGAGTGGAGCAAGGAATGCGAGGGCGCATTCGAGGATCTAAAGGAAGCTATGATGAAAGACCCGGTGTTGGCCCTGCCAGACATCATAAGACCTTTCGAAGTCCAAACCGATGCATCTGACTTTGCTTTAGGTGGAGTCTTACTTCAAGATGGTCATCCTGTCACCTACGAAAGCAGGAAGTTGTCAGTGGCATAAAGAAACTATATGGCTCAAGAAAAGGAGATACTTGCCGTAATTCATTGTCTAAGAACCTGGAGGCACTACTTATTGGGGTCAAGCTTTGTAGTAAAGATAGATAACTCAGCCGTCAGTCACTTCCTTATACAACCAAAACTAACCCCAAAACAAGCTCGTTGGCTAGAATTCATTGCGGAGTTTGACCTTCATTTCAAGCATAAAGTTGGGACCAAAAACCAGGCGGCGGATGCCCTAAGTCGTAAGATGGAGCTTGCAGCACTAAGGATGTTGGCTAACATGGCTGTGAGTACTATCACAACTTTAATACGAGAACTGATAAAGTAGCATTTAGGGGGAGATCATTGTGCATAGAATATCCTCAAACTATGCAAGGAGGGAAAAACTCATCAATTTTGGGAGGAGGATGGCTTGTTGTGGACAAAAAGGAAATAGGTTGTTTGTCCCAAAGGCTGGAGACCTAAGGAAGATGTTAATGCGAGAATGCCATGATACTCTGTGGGCTGGACATCCGGGGTGGCAAAGGCCGTATGCCTTAATCAAACAGGGATATTATTGGCCACAGATGTGTGACGATATTATAGATTACATCTGAACCTATCTTGTGTGCCAACAGGACAAAGTTGAGAGGCGAAAACCACCACGTGTTGGAACCTCTTTTCGTCCTGTCACGCCTATGGGAGAGCTTGTCAATCGATTTCATCATTAACCTTCCAAAGATCGGGGATCTTTTGAGTATTTTGGTTATTGTGGATCGATTCTCAAAATATGTAACTTTTATCCCTACCTCAAAGTATTGTACGGCCAAAGAAACCGCCCACTTATTCTTCAAGTTTGTGGTGAAATATTGGGGCGTGGCCTGACATATTGTTAGTGATAGAGATGCAAAGTTCACGGGATCCAAAAAGCTGGGACCCAAAAAGCTTGAATAGTTCCATCCAGAAGGATCTTGTGAACTTTGCATCTCTATCACTAACAGTATGTCAGGCCACACCCCAATATTTCACCACAAACTTGAAGAATAAGAGGGCGGTTTCTTTGGCCGTACAATACTTTGAGGTAAGGATAAAGGTTACATTTATCACCCGTAAATGGATGGGCAGACAGAAAGATTCAATGGCATATTGGAGGAGTACCTACGACACTTTGTTAATGCCAACCAGAAGAATTAGGCGCCACTCCTTGATGTAGCTAAATTCTGCTTCAACGCACAAAAAGGATCTTCCATAAGTAAATGCCCATTCAAAATAGTTGATGGCTAGATGCCCTTACTTCCGCACACCTTCGATGAGTATCAAGGCAAGAACCCAAGGGCTTTCAACTTCACCAAAGAGTGGAAGAACAACATGGAAATATCCAGGGCCTACTTGGAGAAGGCGGCAAATCGGATGAAGAAATGGGTAGACAAAGACTGGAGACCCCTAGAGTTCAATGTGGGGGATATGGTGATGGTTAAGCTAACTCGAGGGCAATTTCATTGGCTGAGGGATAGAGACCCTAGGTTGATGAGAAAATATAAGGGACCAATGCCGATCATTGCCAAAGTAAGGAGGACGTCATATAAGGTGGTTACCCTAGGATGGATGAGAGTACATCCGGTATTCCACGTCAGCAACCTCAAGCCATACTACTCCGATAAGGAGGATCCAGAGCGCAACACTCCAGTAAGAGTCGAAGTCAAAACCAAGTCGTCGAAGATAACAAACGAAATTAAGGAGATCCTTGTAGAAATAACCAGACACGTGCATCGACAACTAGTATGAGAGTACCTTATCAAGTGGAAGGGGCTAGGGGAAAAAGAAACCAGCTGGGAGAAGGAAGTCAAATTGGCACCCTACAAACAGAAGAACGAGGAGTTCAAAGCAGCTGAGTCGTCAAGGGTGTCGATAGAATAAGTGGGGGAGGATGTAAGAGTCACACACACCTCCACATTTTGATTGTAGATACCAAGTCAAGTTCATCCAGGGTCATTAGTCAAGCCCATGGTCACTTGCTTCGATTTCTAGCTTTTGTTATATGCAATAGTGCCATTATAATTCCTCGCATATTTTGATATATATTCCTGTCGGAATGAAAATGGCTCAATAACCTTTTTAGAGGGGGGTGGCTAGTGTCACGGTTAAAGCATTTCATCAAACACTTGGTGAGCATTCTCTCCATTATGGGCCTTATAATCCACTTTGGGCCTATTTTGGGCCTTACAATGGGCCAAGCCATGTACATATCCATTCTAGATGTTTCTTTAGATATTTTATGTAAAGTAGGTGGGAGTAGGTGGGAACCATTCTCCACCGTAGGATTAAAGCAATTATAGCCGTAGGATTAAGCTTTGTATGCCTATAAATAGGTGGAGGCCTCATTTGGCCAAACCATCCAAGAAATCTCATCTATACTTGTAAAGCTCTCTTTCAAGTAATATACTTTCATTCTCCCAAACTCTCTTTGTGCTCTAGCTTTCTTTGCTTAGCTTTCTCTTTTAGTGGGCAAAAGGCTTACTTAGTTGCAACAAAGGGTCGGAATAGCAACTAAGGCCGCACGGCTTGAAGGGTAAACAAACAAGTCCGTGACAAGTGGTATCAGAGCCAAGGTTAAAGCTAGCATCTAGAGCAAAATGTCGTCATCAGAGGTTGTGATTGAACAAGCAAGGGGAAGGGAGGTCATCCCCGAAGCTGCAAGGAAGGGACGTGGGCGTTCAAAGTCGAAGGACGTTCTCACCGCCATGGAGACCAAGGTGGTCAAGATGGAGTTGGCCGTTGCCGACATGTTGGAGCGGCTTGATTGTGTGGAGCAAGGCATGGGGGAGCTCGATGGCCGAGTGGAAGGCCAAGTGGGGGAGCTTAGAGGTACCATGCAAGACACCAACGAGGCCAACACCGAGGCATGGCGTCATGAAAGCCAAGCTTTCCAAACAAAGGTAATTGAAACCTTGTCCCTTATGCAAGCTCAATTAGATGAGTTTAAGAAGAGTTTAGAGGAGACTCGTGAGGATTGGGCATTATGCAAGAGAGCTGCAACTAGTGGCACGGCCACCACCCAACAAATAGTCTCTACTCCAAGGGTAGATGTTCCCAAGCCCAAGGAGTTTAGTGGGAGAAGGGATGCAAAGGAGTTGGACAACTACATGTGGCACATGGAGCGATACTTCGAGGCCTTGGATTTCCAAGACGAGAAGCAAAAGGTAAACACCGCTACCCTATATCTTACTAATCTTGCTGCGGTGTGGTGGCGTAGAAAGCATGAAGAAATGAAGAGAGGCATATGCGCTATCAATTCTTGGGAAGATTTAAAGAGTGAATTGAAGAAACAATTCTATCCCGAGAATGTGGCGAATGAAGCTAGGAAACGCATGAAGGAGTTGAAGCACCAACGTTCCATCCGTGAATATGTGGAGCAATTCTCCGGGTTAATGCTCCAAATTCCCAACATGAGTGAGGAGGATCTCCTTTTCAACTTCATGGATGGGTTGCAACCGTGGGCATACCAAGAGCTTCAACGAAGGGGAGTACAAGATATTTCCACTGCCCTCACGACGGCCGAAACACTTGTCGAATATAGGCAAGGTGAGTCTTCCAACTCTAAGCCTAAAATTAATTACATTAAAGGTGGGGGAGCCAAATTCCATAAAACTCCCCAAAGTAACGAGTTTCCAAGAAGGCCACCACTACCAACCAAAGATTGGAAGAAAGGAGGTAAGCCCGAATTCAAGCCGAAAGAAAATTGCTTCTTATGTGATGGTCCCCATTGGGCTAGAGATTGTCCGAAGAGGAAGTCCTTAAATGCCATGCTCGAAGAGAGGGAAACTCACGAGCACACGCAAATGGGTTGTATACAACTCCTTAACTCACTGAAGGCTAGTCCAATCCCAACCAACAATACGAAGAACTCCCTAATGTACGTGGCGGCACGTATCAACGGGAAAGATGCCCAAGTCATGGTAGACACCGGCGCATCTCACAACTTCGTAAGGAAGGAGGAGGCCATAAGGCTTGGCCTCAAACTCGACAAAGGTCAAGGGTGGTTGAAAACGGTGAACGCGGAGGCTAAACCGCTAGATGGCATGGCCCGTAACGTGGAGTTGCACCTTGGCACTTGGCAAGGTAACGTAAACTTCTCCATTGCTCCTATGGATGACTTTGATATTGTACTTAGCATGGAATTTCTTAGGCAATTCAATGTGGTACCACTCCCTCGCTACAACACGGTGTGTATAATGGAGGGAGGCCCTTGCATGATTCCAACAATGCACAAGCCAAGTACTTCCAACCGCCTCTCCGCCATGCAACTCAAGAAAGGAGTAAAGAAAGGAGAGCCTACATTCCTTGCTACTCTACGCGAGGAAGAAGAAGCTACTTCCAAGGAGCCACCGAAGGAGGTTAGCCAAGTCCTTGAGGAGTTCAAGGATGTCATGCCACCACAACTACCCAAGAAACTTCCACCAAGGAGGGAGGTGGATCATTGCATCGAGTTGGAGCCCGGTGCGAAACCACCCGCAAAAGCACCATATCGCATGTCTCCACCGGAGCTAGAGGAGCTAAGGAGACAACTTAAGGAGCTTCTGGATGCCGGTTATATTCAACCGTCGAAAGCACCTTATGGAGCACCCGTCTTGTTCCAAAAGAAGCACGATGGTTCATTAAGGCTATGCATCGATTATAGGGCGCTCAACAAGGTTACCATCAAGAACAAGTACCCTATACCGTTGATAGCCGATTTGTTTGATCAACTTGGAGGAGCAAGGTACTTTACTAAACTTGACTTGAGGTCGGGGTACTACCAAGTTAGAATTACGGAGGGTGATGAGCCAAAGACTACATGTGTTACTCGATATGGAGCATATGAATTCCTCGTCATGCCCTTTGGTCTCACCAACGCACCCGCCACTTTCTGCACTCTCATGAACAAGATCTTCCATCCTTACTTGGACAAATTCGTGGTGGTCTATTTGGATGACATTGTCATCTATAGCAAGACGCTAGAGGAGCACATCCACCACCTACGAATTGTGTTCAAGGTTCTAAAGGATAATGAGCTTTACGTGAAGAGAGAGAAGTGCTCGTTTGCAACCAATGAGGTGTATTTCCTCGGCCACAAGATCAAGGATGGCAAGCTGCACATGGATGAAGCCAAAGTGAAAGCCATCCAAGAGTGGGATCCTCCAACCAAGGTGAGTGAGCTGCGATCTTTTCTTGGTCTTGTTAACTATTACAGGAGGTTTATCAAAGGGTATTCTGCCCTAGCCGCACCACTCACCGATCTGCTAAAGAAGAACAAGACATGGAGTTGGTCCACCCAATGCCAACAAGCCTTTGAGGACTTGAAGGAGGCTATTATGAAGGAACCCGTGTTGGCATTGCCCGATTGCTCCAAACCATTCGAGGTGCACACTGATGCTTCCGACTTTGCCATAGGGGGCGTGTTGATGCAAGAAAGGCATCCAATCGCATTTGAAAGCCGCAAGCTCAACGACACAGAGAGGAGGTATACGGTCCAAGAGAAGGAGATGACCGCCATCATCCACTGCTTGCGCACTTGGAGACATTACTTGCTGGGGTCCAAATTCGTGGTAAAGACTGACAACGTGGCCACAAGCTATTTCCAAACTCAAAAGAAGTTAAGCCCCAAGCAAGCTCGTTGGCAAGACTTTCTTGCCGAGTTCGACTACAAGCTCGAATACAAGCCCGGTACAGCCAATGTAGTTGCCGATGCATTAAGTAGGAAAGCCGAACTAGCTTCGATAACCAAGTTCCAAGGGGAACTACCCAACGTACTACAGGAGGGCATGGACCATGATGTTGTGGCCAAGCAACTCCTACAACTTGCCATGGAGGGCAAGACTAAGAGGTTTTGGGTTGAGGACGGCCTTCTCTACACTAAGGGACATCGCATCTACGTACCAAGGTGGGGCAACCTAAGGAAGAATTTGATCAAGGAATGCCATGACACCAAATGGGCCGGCCACCCAGGGCAAAAGCGTACGAGAGCTTTGTTGGAGACCAACTATTATTGGCCACAAATGCGGGACGATGTCGAAATGTATGTAAAGACCTGCCTTGTTTGTCAACAAGACAAGGTGGAACAGCGACAACCCGCAGGTTTATTGGAGCCACTACCAACTCCGGAGAGACCATGGGAGAGCATCTCCATGGACTTCATCATTAGCTTACCCAAGTCCGAGGGATGTAGCACGATAATCGTCGTAGTTGATCGATTCTCCAAGTATGCTACATTCATTGCCGCGACAAAGGAGTGTCCAGCTGAGGAGACGGCACGGCTATTCTTCAAGCACGTGGTAAAGTATTGGGGACTCCCAAGATCAATTATAAGTGATCGAGACTCAAGGTTCACCGGAAGGTTTTGGACGGAGTTATTCAAGCTCATGGGCTCGGAGTTGCATTTCTCTACAAGCTTTCATCCACAAACCGATGGGCAAACCGAGCGAGCTAATGCATTATTGGAGCTATATCTACGGCACTTTGTGAGTGCCAATCAACATGATTGGGCAAAGCTGCTAGATGTTGCCCAATTCTCCTACAACTTGCAAAGGAGCGAGTCCACCAATCGAAGTCCATTCGAGTTAGCCACGGGGCAACAACCACTCACTCCACAAACACTTGTTACCAAGTATGGAGGAAGGAGTCCTGCCGCATTCAAGATTGCCAAAGGTTGGCATGAACAAGTGGACTTAGCAAGGTCGTACCTTCATAAGGCCACCAAGAAGATGAAGAAGTGGGCGGATGCCAAAAGAAGGCACGTGGAGTATCAAGTGGGAGACTTGGTGTTCATCAAAATCCTTTCATCCCAACACAAGTCTACCCGAGGACTACACAAAGGCCTTGTTCGTCGATACGAGGGACCATTTCCAATCGTCAAGAAGGTGGGCAAGGTATCTTATAAGGTGGAGTTACCTCCTACACTCAAACTTCACCCAGTCTTCCATGTGAGTTGTCTAAAACCATACTACAAGGATGAGGAAGACCAAACAAGAGGGGAGTCCAAGCGAGCACCAATAGGGGTCTACAACACTTATGACAAGGATGTGGAGAGCATCTTAGCTGATCGAGTAGTTCGTGGAAGGGACAACCATCCGAGTCATGAGTACTTGGTGAAATGGAAGGGACTTCCCGATAGCGAAGCAAGTTGGGAACCTGCTATCGCACTTTGGCAATTTGAAGATCATATCAAGAGGTTCCATGAAGCAAGCTCGACGAGGACGTCGACGGCATAGGTGGGGGAGAATGTCACGGTTAAAGCATTTCATCAAACACTTGGTGAGCATTCTCTCCATTATGGGCCTTATAATCCACTTTGGGCCTATTTTGGGCCTTACAATGGGCCAAGCCATGTACATATCCATTCTAGATGTTTCTTTAGATATTTTATGTAAAGTAGGTGGGAGTAGGTGGGAACCATTCTCCACCGTAGGATTAAAGCAATTATAGCCGTAGGATTAAGCTTTGTATGCCTATAAATAGGTGGAGGCCTCATTTGGCCAAACCATCCAAGAAATCTCATCTATACTTGTAAAGCTCTCTTTCAAGTAATATACTTTCATTCTCCCAAACTCTCTTTGTGCTCTAGCTTTCTTTGCTTAGCTTTCTCTTTTAGTGGGCAAAAGGCTTACTTAGTTGCAACAAAGGGTCGGAATAGCAACTAAGGCCGCACGGCTTGAAGGGTAAACAAACAAGTCCGTGACACTAGTCGGCAAGTTGTTGGGCTAGACCACTGGGCTAGACCACTAGCATAGGTGAGAACTCTTGATAGCATGCTTGTAAACTTCTTTGCCGCTTTCTCCATCGAGACTAAATAAAACGAACGCATTTCCATTTCATTGTGTTGTTGCCTTGTTTACTGATCATTTTCTAACGATTGTGATTACATGCTTTATTTTGTTGCTTACTTGGTGCTTGCACAATACTAATACCGTGTGCGTTATTTGCTTGCGAGGGATATTAATGGTTGGCTTACTACCCGTGAGAGGTGAGTAAGCATCGCACGGTCTCGTTGCACACTTAGAATGGTGGGACTGTGATACTATGCTTGTGAACAATCAACCTGGTACCACACAGAACATCGTTGCTAAATTTGAGTGATAATATAGAATAAAAACATGCAAAGATTTTATATTCTATCTTGCTTTAAAATAGAAAATTGGAACAAGAGATTGATATATTAAACATGAACTTAGGAGACATATAAACTTTAAAGTATCCAGATCAATCAACCTAGTGAAAGACAGACCATCTAAACGCATGAACTTACACCTTCTATTACATGCGTTACAAATCCTGCAACCTTAAAAACATTTCCATACAGACCTAGTGCTTGATCTGAGACAACATGCATCTTACATCCTTACTGTTGGGTCGCTCTTTTGGATTATCCAAAGTGCAAAAGTAAGCAACCTTTAGAACCAAAAGCATTTGCTCCTCAAAACCATTGCCTATTAGCTTCGAATCGATTGCTTGTCGAGGATTCTCTGAATTAGTCACACTTCTTAACCACTTAACCAAACCTATCTCATTGCCGTTCTGGAAAAATTCATCAGATGGAAGCTTTCCTGTGACCAGAACAGCAAGGACCACTCCGAAACTGTAAATATCACACTTGTCTGTGAACTTGAGTGTTTGATGGAATTCCGGTGCTATGTATCCCACAGTTCCTACAATATTTGAAGATGTCATATGTGTATGAGCATCTGGCATTGCCTTTGCAAGCCCAAAATCTGCAATCCGAGCTTCCATATCATCATCAAGAAGTATATTTGCTGGCGTAAGGTTTCTATGAATTATACGTGGGTTTTGATTCATGTGAAGGTATTCGAGCCCAGAAGCCACTCCTTGAGCAATTTTAACCCTTGCTAACCAATCCAACTCTTGAGTTCCCTGTTTAACATTACCAAACCTATCCTGTAAGCTACCATTTTTCATGAATTCATACACCAAGTAATGGCAGTCAGGTCTAGGAACATGAGCCAACAGAGGAAGAAGATTAGGGTGTCGGATATGACCAACAATATTAATCTCAGACCGGATTTGACGCATTTTCTTGTTCAGAGTCTTGCTATCTTGCCGCGTCAATTCTGCTGCGGACATATGTGGTTGAATAATTTTCTTTATAGAAATCATTTTGCCGTTACTTCCTGGTAATTCAGCCTTATAAACCTCTCCAAGACTGCCTTCCCGTATCTTCTCCAACGAAGTAATTCTTTCTTTGTTCTTCAAGAAAGCCAAATCCTCTTTCTTTTTGATTAAAGGACTAAAGATTGCAGGGCCTTTGTCCTTGCCTCCGCACATAACTGCAGCCAAGATCGGCTTGAATAGCCGAGAAAAGGTGAAACCGGATATAGTTCCAGCCATAGATCCTAGTAACCACCAAATTAGCTTCTTCTTGTTATCCTTTTCCCTGTGAGTTGTTGGACTCTCAGCATTATTTATAACCCAAATAGAAAATCATTTTTTATTATACCTTTTTGGATAAAAAAAAAAATATAGTTATAAAAAAAGAAGAAAAGTTCATCGTCCAATTACAATCAAACCGTCCAACAGGGAATTGAAGTAGAAAGCACCTCCAATTGGATGAAAAATGGTGATATGTTTGTTTTTAATTGGACAGATGATAAACGAATTCAGTCTTCCATGGAGTCGTCGTTAATTTTCTTTTGGCCAGGTCAAGTCAACGCTACACAAGACTTAGAATGTTTTCTGGATAATTCTGGCCATTAGATCACTTCGTAATCTACGGGTATGAAATTGACGTGCACTGGTAGACCTAACCAGCCTAATTCCTCGATTGCTGCTTGTTAGCGTGTTGCCAAAAAAGTCACCACTCTGTGATGCTCATGTTTCTATTGACTTTCATATGTGATCTTTCTTGTTAATTTGGAATTTAAATACCAATTTTCTTTGCTGATTTTAAATGTTAAAAGAAATCTTGATCTTTAATTAGGAATATACTTTTTTCCTGTATGACAGTCTTTTTAAAGTTATTTTTAAGATTTTGTTTGCCGTTTGAATGGGATATTAATTAGTTTCCGTTGATATATATTTAAGTATAAATTTAAATTATGGATTTTTTTTTTTTTTGCTTGGTATATATAGAGTAGGCAATGATGAAAGAGATTGAGTACTTAATAAAGAATTTCATAGCCTTTATTCTAATCTTATAGTAACCTTAAAAGTAGTCAATTTTCTTACAGAAAACATATACTGGTCCAGGAATCAGCAGTAATCCCACAACGGTGTTCAAAGTCCTAGACATTATTAACAAGTAAACAGCCATCTTAGTTAATAAGTAGCAAGCCTAGCTCTTATGGAAGAAAACCACACAAATATTAAAAACCAAAGCAACATAACAGATGAACCTTCACAACAAACAAGCACTGACTATTAAATCCTGCTTATACTAGCTTTTTTATTAAGTGTCGTTGCGGTAAAAGAAATATTTTTCCATTTCGCGGCTACAATCTGCGCAGATCACCCTATCGGGGACGTGCGCATTCCCTGGAAGGATCAGGTGATTGCAGTGTTCTGGGGTGCGACGTCTTTTCAGTTCATCATCAATTGCGGGCACCAAACCCAATTCCAAAGCTTTACTTTGCCAAGCATTAAATTCGTTGAGAGTCGAAACAGCCAACTTTCCATTGGCTCTGGCCATCTCAGTTGCTCCTCTGCAGAGTATAATCCATCCTTTCTCACTGCCATCATAGCGGAGTATGGTCTGGATTTCCTTCATAATCTGATCGTTCCTCAACAGTCCTGCCATGTCTAGTCTTTGAGATCCGCATGCTCTCTAGCCTGGACCAGAAGAACCAGGTGGATGTGTAATCAGGCCAGAAGAGACTAAGTTTTTCCTTCTCAATATCTTCAAATATTCTCTCCAACCCCTTCTTGGAAGTGTTGTTTTTTCCAGCATAAATCAATTCTATGGTTATGTTAAGAGCTTTTGCGACATTTTTTGCTTTGGTTGTGAAACCCTTATCCAATCAGTATTATCACCTCCGTACACACAAATGTATCTATTTTCTTTTATCTGTAACCCAAAAAAAAAAAAAGTGTTCTGTACTACTCTCAAATATCATATTGTTATTCTTCAAAAATATAAATGACAAATTGACAATTATATAATATATGTGTGTGGGTTCTTGATCATATGAATTCTGCTTTTGTTTTGCTTTCGATGGGGGGTTTTGCAGAAGTGTTCTGTACTACTCTGTATATGAATGCATGAGCTGGAAGTTTCTTGAGGACACAGAAAAAAAAAAAAAAAAAAACCCAGTCTAGTATTTCTTGTTCAATTCCATCAACAAGTAGCTCAAGTCTCCATCTCTCTGCCCTCCACATTGCTTGCTCTTTCTCATCACTGAAAGGAATGGCCGAATTGCCCCAGATCCAAACCATATGGTATGCATTTTTGGAGGATACCTTTCCTAGTGGATCCAATGCCACTAGAATCGTTTTCCTATCAAATTTCCAATACTCTTTGATGTACCTGATCACCGTCGGTTCGATTACCAGAGGGGTGGTCACGGTGTACCATGGCATCACGGCCTGCAACTCAGCAAATTTGTATTGATTTTGTTCCTGCCAACCGGTTACAACAGGGATCCAGACCATTTCATAGTGAACGTCATGCCTCATCCCATACACAGTGAGAAGCACTTGAATTTCTTCACAGGGGAGATTGAGATCAGATATTATCAGTAGCACATGCTTTCCTATCAGTACGTCAATTGACACCGGTCTCTGTCAGCAGAATTCTATATGTTCAGTTCCATATTACATAAGGAATATGAAAGCAAAAAATTTCCAGAGAGTGAGATTTAAGAACAAAATTACCTTTTCCATGTCATTTCCAATCACTAGTACTCTCGTTTCGTCTTTAGGAGCAAGCAATGCCCTGATAACCTTCAAGTTGTCTAGGTGTTTGCCTTCCAAAATGGGTATCAGATTTCCGAATTCTTCATCGGATTTCATCTTACCTGTGTCCCATGTGAATGTTGTTTCGGCACATTAGGTTCAATTGTTGGAACCAAACTCAAGAGAGATTGACTTCTGTTACGAAATTGGGAGAAAAACAAATAGCAACGGAAACAAAGAAAGCGAAGAACAAACACACAATTTACGTGGAAACCCTTGACGGAAAAAACCACGGGCAAGGAGAAGCAAATCCAATATTGAAAGATTGGTACAAAGGTGAGCCAAAACTCCGCTTCCACCACAGAGCCCCAAATTTTTCTCCAAAATTTAGTTTCACCAAATGGGTCGCACCGCTAGCTTTTCGGGTCGGGTCAACAAGAATTCGGGTCACTAACTCTAACAATCTCCACCTTGACACGAATTCCATATAAGGAATGAAAAACATACAAAACTCCAATCTTCGATAAAAGTTGCCATCCTCTTCCACAAAAGCCCTTAAAGGCAAAGCTCAACAACAAACACCAACCAAGTCCAAGCAATGCTCAAACTTGGCTACTGGAAGTGCCTTGGTCATCATGTCAGCAGGATTATCATGAGTACTCACCTTGCTGACAACAATATCTCCACGAGTAATAACATCACGTACAAAATGATACCGAACATCTATATGTTTTGTCCTCTCGTGAAACATCTGATCCTTAGTGAGATAGATAGCACTCTGACTATCACAATTGATGACCGTACTCTTCTGCTCAGAGCTCAACTCACCTATCAACGCCCTTAACCAAATAGATTCTTTCACCGCTTCAGCTATAGCCATATATTCAGCTTCTGTAGTTGATAGTGCAACTGTTGCTTGCAAAACAGACTTCCAACTGATAGAAGTATCTCCAAGAGTAAATACATAACCAGTAGTGGACCTCCTTCTATCAAGGTCCCCAGCAAAATCTGCATCAACATATCCACGTACACCCTCCTTACTTCCACCAAACTCTAAACAAGTGTTAGTAGTGCCTCTCAAGTACCTTAGAATCCACTTGACAGCTTGCCAGTGTTGTTTGCCAGGATTAGCCATATACCGGCTCACAACACTGACAGCATGTGCAATGTCAGGACGGGTACACACCATAGCATACATCAAACTACCAACAGCACTAGAATAAGGAACATGTGACATATACTCAATATCTCTATCCGACTGTGGTGACATATCAGCAGACAATCTAAAATGAGTAGCTAATGGAGTACTTACAGGTTTAGCGTTCTTCATTCCAAAACGCTCCAGAACTTTCTCAACAAAAGATCTTTGAGTCAAGAAAAGTTTACCTGCAGATCTATCTCTCTCAATCTCCATACCAAGAATCTTCTTTGCCGCTCCCAAATCTTTCATCTCAAATTCACCACTCAATTCTGCTTTCAATCTGTTGATATCGGATTTCTTCTTGGCCACTATCAGCATATCATCAACATAAAGCAACAAATAGATAAATGAGCCATCTTCCAACTTCCTAAAATACACACAGCTATCATATTGGCTTCTAGAATAGCCATGGCTAAACATAAACCCATCAAACCGCTTGTACCACTGACGAGGGGATTGCTTCAAACCATACAAGGACCTTTTTAACAAACACACATGATCCTCTTTTCCTTCAACCTCGAAACCTTCGGGTTACTGCATATAAATTGTCTCCTCAAGCTCACCATGCAAGAAAGCGGTCTTCACATCTAGTTGCTCCAACTCTAAATCATGCATAGCAACTAGCGCTAACAAAGCACGAATAGAAGTATGTTTAACGACAGGGGAAAATATATCATTAAAATCAACTCCCTGTACCTGTGAATACCCCTTCGCTACTAAACGTGCTTTGTACCTCGCATCTTCAACACCAGGAATGCCTTCTTTCTTTTTGTAGACCCACTTGCATCCCACAATCTTCTTACCCTCTGGAGGTAATGCCAACTCCCAAGTGTGGTTCTTATGAAGCGACTCCACCTCTTCCTGCATAGCAATTAACCACTTTGCAGAATCCTCACATGAAATGGCTTCATAATAGTTGCAAGGATCACTGGGACTCTCGATCTCCTGTGCTGCAACACAAGCAAAAGTGACATAGTCAGCTAAACTAGAGGGCTTCTTGATCTCCCTGCGAGGTCTATCCTTGGCAATCGAATGCTCCTGCACCTCCTCAATTCTCTCTTCTTCCACATGAGTGGGTGTCTCAAATGGGCCTGAAACTGAACCATTCTGTGAAGTACTTACTTCCTCCACCCTAAACTCCACCTGCTTTGGCATACTGTCTGAAACAACGAGCTCCTTTTTCGGATGCAGCATTGCCATCTCATCAAACACAACATCCCTGCTAATCACAACCTTAGATGACTTTGGATCAGGAAGCCAAACTCTATATCCTTTTACACCCTGCGGGTAACCAAGAAATATGCCCTTCTTCGATCTAGGCTCAAGCTTACCATCATTAACATGAACATAGGCAGGGCATCCAAATACCTTCAAATCTAGATAATTAGCAGGTTTTCCAGACCATACCTCTTCAGGAGTCTTGCAATCGATTGCTGCCGATGGAGAACGATTCACCAAGTAGCAAGCTGTAGCAGCTGCTTCTGCCCAAAAGTCCTGTGCTAACCCAGAATTCGACAGCATGCATCGGACTTTCTCCATAAGAGTTCTGTTCATTCGCTCAGCCACACCATTTTGCTGCGGAGTTCCTCTAACTGTGAGATGTCTAACGATCCCTTCGTTTCTACAAAACTCATTGAAAACACCATCACAGAACTCCAATCCATTATCTGTACGAAGGCGCTTCACCCTTCTTTCCGTCTGCTTCTCTACCAAAGCTTTCCATTGCTTGAAGATAGCAAATACGTCATTCTTGTGCTTCAAAAAATATACCCAGACCTTCCTGGAGAAATCATCAATGAAGGTCAACATATATCTGCCACCACCCTTAGAAGCAGTACGTGCGGGTCCCCAAAGATCTGAATGAATGTAGTCTAGAGTACCTTTGGTTTTATGAATTCCAGTACTGAAGCTAACTCTCTTCTGCTTCCCAAACACATAATGTTCACAAAACTCCAACTTCGAGATACTCCGATCACCAAGCAAACTCCGTTTGCTCAACATCGCCAAACCTTTCTCACTCATATGGCCCAATCTCATATGCCACAAACGAGTAACATCAGAATCTGACATGGATACTGAAACAGCAGCCGACCCCATTACCACAGAACCCTGTAGCCTGTATAATGTACCAACCAGGCTAGCCTTCATCACCACCAAAGCACCCTTCAGAACCCTCAAAACTCCACCTCCACCAGCAAAAGAACAACCAGACTTGTCTAAAGCAGATAAAGAAATTAAATTTTTAGACATATCTGGAACGTGACGTACCTCAGATAGTGTTCTAATAATTCCATCATGCATCTTCACCCTTACAGTTCCAATGCCGATGACACAGCAAGGATGATCATCTCCCATCAGCACAACACCTTTATCCACTGGAACATAAGAAGAGAACCAATCCCTATGGAGACAGATGTGAAACGAACAGGCTGAATCCAAAATCCATCCCTGCTTGCCCGAACTATCCTTAGTCACTGAATAAACATCTCCATCTTCAATTTCCTCATGTGCGACACTGGCTTCGGCATGTTCCTTACTCTTTTCATTATTTTTATTCTGAAGCTTACGACATTCAGTTTTGATGTGCCCCTTTTTCTTACAGTAGTGACAAATAAGGTTTCTGAACCTTGACTTCGATCTTGGCCGACTACCACCATTGTTATTTTGATCTCTAGATGATGTTCTACCTCTAACAATCAAACCTTCTCCTCCGGAACTCCCAAAATTATTGTTATCCGAACTGCTGGTCAACTCCTTATCAAACAACTCCTTGGAATATAAAGAAGCTTTCACATCCTCCAATTTTAGGGTTTTATTACTGTAAATCAAAGTCTCCCTAAAATTTTTATACGATGGAGGTAAGGAACGCAGTAGCATTAGGGCCTGATCTTCATCATCATATTTAATGTCCATGTTCGCCAGATCCAACAAAATAGTAGAAAAATCATCTATGTGTGTTTTAATAGATGTACCTTCAATCATAGAAAGGGTGTATAGACGGTGATTCGCAATCAGTTTCGTTGTGAGATTCTTTGTGATGTACAAAGATTCCAACTTGTCCCATAAGTCCTTTGTTGTCTTCTGATCAAGGACCTCCCTCAAAACTTCATTGGACAAGCATAGCTGAATGGTGGATAGGGCACGCTCATCAACCTCGGCTTTCTTTTCGGCATCCCACGAAGACGGCATCTGCTCCTTGCCAACCAACGCCTTGTGTAAACCGTTCTGTGTCAAAATCGCCTTCATCTTGACTTGCCACATGGAGAAACTCATGTTGCGCTCAAATTTCTCAATGTCGAACTTTGTTGCCATGATCGAAAGAAAAAAAAATTCCCAAATAGATCGACGCGGCTCTGATACCACTTGTTACGAAATTGGGAGAAAAACAAATAGCAACGGAAACAAAGAAAGCGAAGAACAAACACACAATTTACGTGGAAACCCTTGACGGGAAAAACCACGGGCAGGGAGAAGCAAATCCAATATCGAAAGATTGGTACAAAGGTGAGCCAAAACTGCGCGATACCTTAAAACCCTAATTACAGCCGAAAACCAAATATATATAGTACAGAAGAAACCCTATCGGCCCGAGACCTCCGCTTCCACCACAGAGCCCCAAATTTTTCTCCAAAATTTAGTTTCACCAAATGGGTCGCACCGCGAGCTTTTCGGGTCGGGTCAACAAGAATTCGGGTCACTAACTCTAACAACTTCTATAAGTGGAACTTCTTTATGATAAATAACGTAGGTAGTAATTAATCTGAACATCTCTTGCTAACTTTGATAAACCTCTCTTACCTGTCATTTTTTAGTTAAACTAAATGTATAAAGAGAAAGTTAGCAATATTTTCTGATTATTATTATGTTGAAAGTCCAAGAACTCACTAATATGTTGACGACAACGATCAAGTTCACTTTCTAGGTGGCCATGTATATCAATCAGCTTATGAGTCAAGTCTGATAATTCCCATAACTCTGAGGTTGTGGCAGAGTACCTAAAATGAATGTCAAACAGCTACTGTTATTTTATTGCAAAGTTTGAAATGAAATGGGAATATCATGCTGCTTTTAGAGTGCTCACTCATATCTCATGCCTGTAACATTAGCAACATGATTGGTACAAGCCACTATGGCTCGCAGGGTCCAATAGGAGGCAGCAGGGATATGAACCTTAGCAACCGATATTGGTGGTGTATCAAGTGAAAGATACTCTAATGGCAGCTCACTGAACTCAACAATGAGCGTGCTTATAGAGATGTCTATTGCATCGAAATGAGGTTGCAGGGATTTGAAATGCTCTATGAGTTCTGGTACTTGCTTCAAGATGGCTATAGACCTGGCTAGTGGATTTGTAGAGCAAATCTGAGCCACAAGCCAGACATCTCCATAATTCACAGCGAAAGCTGCCAGTATTACCACCACTTTCACTTCCCATGAATAGCTTGCAAGCATCTTGCATAACAGTATACTAGTTTGATGAAAGGGGGACAAGCAACTAACTTGTATTATTTATTTATTTTTTGTACATAACAAATATTTCTGGCCAATCATCGAGGTTGATTTCATGTCCCCTACGTTGCCTCCTTGTAGTCCTCCTTCTCTTTAGCTTTTCCTTGTTCTTTAGTGTTTTTCACAAAGGAGTTTCCAAGGCTTCTATGTTCACATTCTAGACAATTTAGCCCAACGGTTTTTAGTTTATCAAGCTTATTTTACTTTTTGCATTATAACAAAAACACTAGTGCTGTCCTTGAAAATAAAGAAGTATATCTTTTACTGTAAAAATCTAAAAGAGATATACGCTAGCTTTTACCATAAGTCATTGT